>NC_067246.2:320078396-325078396 GCF_019359855.2 Lolium perenne
TGTAGCCACCTGACCCCAAATGATGCGGAAGTTTCTTCTTTGCAGCATTTTCGGTATTTTTCTTCGATCGGGACATAAAAGTAGACGATTGCTTATACTCCTTAAATGCGGCCCAGTGATCTTTTATCTTCACTAGATTATCATCGAATACTGGATCTTCATTCTTATATTTGTCCCATAAATTTTTCTTAAAGGTCTGGAATTGTATGGCCATCTTCTTCCATGTCCATTCCTTGACTTTATTCTTCTGGCCTTCCGTCATGTCTTCCGGTAGGCTGAACTTTGTCAGTAGCGTGTCCCAAAGAAATTTTTTCAACGTGTCGTTGACATAACTAGCACCACTCTCCGGGTTCTTCGGCTTATGCCACTCTTGAATGCTGATCGGTACATGGTCCCTAACAATAACTCCGGATTGACTTGTAAATTTGCGGCAAAACTCCTTGGGCTGCACTGGTTCACCATTATCCTTGAATGCCGTGAGGGCTAACCTGCCCTCGCCCTTTAGCACCCACGTCGGGCCTCGTTTTGATCTAACAGACTTGCTCGATGATCCAGAAGGCTAAAAGAAAAAATTATTCGTTAATAAGTGCAATACAAATAAATGAATGCATCTAGGGATGAACATATAGACTAATTGATACATAGATATACACCTCGCCGGAGTTTGTGATGGACACTTCGTTGTCTCTTCTAATTTGTTCAGACTCAAGTCCCTCGCCGAAATCATTCAGAAAGTCTTGGAAATCGTTGTCATCTCCATCGTCGGGTTCCGGACCACGGGCACTCTCATAGATCAATTGCTGCACCGCTTCTTCCCCCTCCTCATCTCGGACGAAGGTGCCGTCCTCCATACCTCAATGTCACTGCAAAATTAAGAAAGCAATTGTATTTCATTCATCATGTCATGATCATATAACAGATTGCTAGATGGATAACAATTGACTGGATGTCGCGGCGCCACGGTCACGGACTCGGCGTTCCCCCTCCTCCTCTCGCTCTTCTCGACCCTAACACTACTCGGCGTTCCCCCTCCTCCTCTCGCTCTTCTCGACCCTAACACTACTCGGCGGCGCGCCCTCTCGCTCTTCTCGACCCTAACACTACTCGGCGGCGCGCCCTCTCGCTCTTCTCGACCCTAACACTACTCGGCATGACCTTTGCTAAAAATTCGGCAAATATCCCTGCAACTATAACCAGCACTTATAACCAGAGACAAATATCATATATTTGCAACAGCACATCATATATTTGCAAAAACACATCATATATTTGCTAAAAAAAAATTCAACCTGGAACCACAACCATCAATCATACTGATTTCCTGATACATCTAGGAATTTTCTCCAACCTCCTATCTCAAATTACATGACTCAAGTTATATAACCAGAGACAATAGTAGCAGCAACAATTGTTTTAAATGAACAATTCCCATCTCAAATTACATAACCAGAGAATGAATTTAAAATAAAAAAAAGTCATACTGCCTAGTGTCCAGAGAATGATACACTGACAATATACAACATCATCTATGCATACTACTAACTACTGCTAACTAAATTTGTGTCAAAACTCAAAACATGTATCACTAATGTACAGGGCGGCACTGCCGGGGTGTGAGGAGCGGCACTGCCGTGGTGTTGTCACCGGCACTGCCGGGGCTTTGCTTGCGCGAGGAGATTGTTGCTGCTGCTGTGCGGTAGCCAAGAGGATGCAGCGGCGCGGGTGTTGACTTTGCAAGGTTGGGCGCGGCTGCGCAGCTCGAGCAATTGGTGGCAGGGGCGCAGTGAGACGGCTCCAGCCTGGTCGAGTGAGGCCGGCGGGGGAGGAGCGAGCCACGGCTTGGATGCTGCCTGGGGCGATGCAGCGCATGGGCGGGCCAGGCGGCGGTGGTAGTTGGGGCGAGCTGGTGGGCGGCTTGGTGGAGAGCAGCGCGGTAGGTAGCGGCGTGGAGGATGGGGCGGCTCGGCCGTCGAGCGTGGCTGGGGGCGCGGCAGGCTTGGGCGGGTGGAGCCAAACGCGGTCGGGCAGGTGCTGCAGGGGCGCGCTAGCTGGTGGCGGCGGCGGGCGGGCCAGGGGCCTCACACGTATTTCCTCGAACACCCTGCGGGCGTGCGTGAGGGGAGGCCGGCGGCGACCGTGGCGCGCGGCAGCCGACGCGCACGCGGGCTCCTCCCGGCGCAGGCGCGCGGCGGCCAGGGAGGCGACGCGAGGGAGGCGAGGGAGGGAGAGGAGGGGTGCTCACCTCGGTGAGGGCGACGGCGGCGGGGAGAGGTGGAGCGGCGCGGGCGACGCGGCGACGACGGGCGGCGGCCAGTGAGGGCGACGGCGGCGGATACGGCGAGGGCGACGGCGACGGCGATGGCGATGGCGGCCGCTACGGCGACGGCGATGACGGAGTCGGCGTCGGCGACGGGGAGCTCTGCGAGGTCTGGCGCGCGGAAGAAGAAGGAATTTGGGGAAATTTTGCCCCGCGCTAAGTCCTAACTAGGGGGAAACCCCTTTGGTACCGGTTGGTACCACCAACCGGTACGAAAGGTCTTTCGTACCGGTTGGTGGTACCAACCGGTACCAAAGGTTTTTTTTTTGTTTTTCTTTTGCTGTTTCTTTTGTTTTTGTTTTTCTTTTCTTTTTCTTTCCTGTTTCTTTTGCTGTTTCTGTTTCTTTTCTTTTTATTTTCTGTTTCTTTTCTTTTCTGTTTCTTTTCTATTGCTTTTCTATTTCTTTTTTCTATTGCTTTTTTTTTCTGTTTCTTTTCTATTCCTGTTTCTTTTTCTTTATTTTCTATTTATTTTTTCTATTTATTTTTTCTATTACTTTTCTTTTTCTTTTTCCTTTCTTTTCTATTTCTTTTCTATTTATTTTTTCTATTGCTTTTGTTTTTCTTTTCTATTTCTTTTCTATTTCTTTTCTCTATTCTATTTCTTTTCTTTACTCTCGCCACGACGCCGTCCGCACAGGAAACTTTCCCGCCCCGACGTCGCGCGGGAAACTTTCCCGCCACGACGCCGCGCGGGAAACTTTCCCGCCCCGACGTCGCGCGGGAAACTTTCCCGCCACGACGCCGCGCGGGAAACTTTCCCGCCATGACGCCGCGCGTGGGAGAAAAAAGGCGGAAAAGAAAGGGCGGGAATGAAATTTTATTACGATTGAACTCGAATTAAAAGTACATAGCTTAACTGAAAATTAAAGATACATAGCCAAATTCTACTGTTGGAGTCATTCAGTCATACTCGTGCCTAGCCCTGTAGTAGTCGCCACTGTAGTCGTCGTAGTCGCCGTCATCATCGTCGCTGGCATCGGGGTTGCGGTACTCGAACGTCGGCGGGTGAGCACGCGTGGGCTGGGACTGAGGGTAGCGCAGGCGGCGGCCACGGTAGGCCATGACGCCCTGGAGAGTCCGGCCGCGCCACCACAGCCGACGGCCGGCCTCGTTGAAGTTCGGAGGAGGCGGGCCGCCCTCCTCGTGCCTGGCAAGCGCCCTCTCACGCCGATTGATGAAGAAGCTTTCCCAAGTCGGGCTGTAGTCGGGATGCCACTAGGGATTCCTCCGCTGCTCTGGCGTGAGCTCGAAGTAGTAGTGGTTCGTGATGGCCATCTCGCGCGCCACACCTAGAGGGACTGGAGGGACCGGTACGCCTCCGACGCTTAGCAACCATCCGGTCGGGACGCGGTAGCCCGGCGGGCAGGGGTAGTTCGAGGCGCAAAGCGCCTCCGCCTCCCGGGGGGTTAGAGATGTGATGGAAGCCATGGGAGAGAATGATGAGGTTTGCAGATATGAGTCTAAATGTGATATGTAAATGGTGGCCAAGCCTACATATATATAGTGAAAAAATGGCGGGAAGACAGAGGCGGGAACCGGTGGAAAGCGCGGGAAGAAAATAGGCGGGAAGACAGATCGAGGCAAACCTTTAGTACCGGTTGGTGGGTGCAACCGGTACTAAAGCTGTCGGCAGGATAAGGACGCCCTGCTCGATGAGATATAGTATGTAGCGCACGACGCCCTGTCGGTGGGATAAGGACGCGTGGGTAACCTTTAGTACCGGTTGGTGGGTGCAACTGGTACTAAAGCTGTCGGCGGGATAAGGACGCCCTGCTCGATGAGATAAAGTATGTAGCACACGACGCCCTGTCGGTGGGATAAGGACGCGTGGGTAACCTTTAGTACCGGTTCGTGTCTGCAACCGGTACTAAAGCTGTCGGCAGGATAAGGACGCTCTGCCTATAAAAGGAGCATCGATACACCATGGGAAGCAGCTCAACAAGCCAATATGGATGGAGAGTTTCATCACCATGGATGGAGGAAAGGGTTGGGAAATCTCCCGTGGCGGAACTTGTCGAAGATGCCCTTGGTGCACACGCCCTATGGCATCTTCGGAAGTTCCGCCTCGGAAAAATTTCCCTGCAAGCCCGTGGAAGACTCCATCTCCTCTAACAATGTTGGGGAAAGGGTTGGGAAATCTCCCGTGGCGGAACTTCTCGAATATGCCCTTGGTGCACATGCCCTATATATGGCATATTCGGAAGTTCCGCCTCGGAAAAATTTCCCTGCAAGCCCGTGACTTAACTAGTAAAACAAGCCAACCATCTCCATTGTTAATATCTTACATACAGTAACATCATTACACAAAAGTGATTTCCATATTGAGATACACAAGTTATACTCCATCTCCTCTAGTCTTCTGAGTTTTCTTCGCCCGTTTCCCTTTCTTCTTACTGCGACGCAACCATGGACAATCTTCATTGTTTAAGATGATGCTTGGGTCAATTTTTACCTTGAAGGGTGGAATATCGTCAAACTTATTATAATCTTCTGACATGTCTATCTTGTCCTCTACTCCCACGATGTTTCTTTTTCCTGAAAGAACTATGTGCCGCTTTGGCTCATCGTATGATGTGTCCTCTTGCCTTTCTTTTCTTTTTTTCGGTTTGCTAGACATATCCTTCACATAAAAAACCTGAGCCACTTCACTGGCTAGGACGAATGGTTCGGTGTCGTACCCAAGATTCTTGAAATCCACTGTAGTCATTCCGTACTGCGGGTCTACCTGTACCCCGTCTTTCAGGTTGAACCATTTACACCGGAACAAAGGGACCTTGAAATTAGGTCCATAGTCAAGTTCCCATATCTCCTCTATGTACCCATAATATGTGACCTTGTTCCCATTGCCATCTTCTGCATCAAAGCGGACACCACGGTTTTGGTTGGTGCTCTTTTTGTCTTGGGCGAAAGTGTAAAATGTGTTCCCATTAATCTCGTACCCTTGAAAAGTCGATATAGTAGAAGATGGTTGCTTGGCCAACAAGTACAGCTGCTCGTCATCGGTGACATTCATGAGACGTGTTTGCAACCAACCGCCGAAAGTCTTCATGTGTTCTCCATCAATCCAATCTTCACGTTGCTCCGGGTATTTAGAGCGTAAGATCTCCTTGTGTTCCTCTTTGTACGGAGCCACCAAGATGGAATTATGTAGAACTGTGTAGTGTGCTTGAGTGAAAGAATGTCCGTCCATACACGTTGCTGATTTCTTTCCTAGCGTGCCTTTTCCACGCAGTCTCCCTCATAGCGCGATTCAGGAACACCGATCGGCTTAAGGTCAGGAATAAAGTCAACACAAAACTCAATGACCTCCTCTGTTCCATAGCCCTTGGAGATGCTTCCTTCTGGCCTAGCACGGTTATGAACGTACTTCTTTAAGACTCCCATGAATCTCTCAAAGGGTAACATGTTGTGTAGAAATACAGGACCGAGAACGCCAATCTCTTCGACCAGGTGAACTAGGAGATGTGTCATAATATTGAAGAAGGATGGTGGGAACACCAACTCGAAGCTGACTAGACATTGGACCACATCCTTCTGTAAATTTTGTAGAGTAAGTGGATTGATCACCTTCTGAGAAATTGCATTGAGGAACGCACATAGCTTCACAATGGGTACTCGAACATTTTCCAGCAGAAGCCCCCTCAATGCAACCGGAAGTAATTGTGTCATAATCACGTGGCAGTCATGAGACTTTAGGTTTTGAAACTTTTTCTCCGACATGTTTATTATTCCCTTTATATTCGATGAGAAGCCAGACGGGACCTTGATGCTACTCAGGACTTCAAAAAAGATCTCCTTCTCCTCTTTGGTAAGAGCATAGCTGGCAGGACCTTGATACTTCTCTGGATTCAGGTTGTTTCCTTTGTGGATACTTTGCTGGTCCTGCCGTGCATCCGGTGTATCTTTTGTCTTCCCATACACGCCCAAGAAGTTTAGCAGGTTCACGCAAAGATTTTTCGTCACGTGCATCACGTCGATTGCAGAGTGAACCTCTAAGAATTTCCAGTAGGGTAGCTCCCAAAATATCGACTTCTTCTTCCACATGGGTACGTGTCCGTCAACATCATGCGGAACAGATTGTCCGCCGGGACCCTTTCCAAAGATCACTTTTAAATCCTTGACCATATCATATATAACTTCCCCATTAGGGCGGGTAGGCTTCGTTCGGTTATCTGCCTCACCTCCGAAATGCTTTCCTCTCTTTCTTACGTGATGTTGTTTTGGAAGAAATCGACGATGCCCTGTACACATTCTTGTTTCCCAAATAATTACTATCAGTCTCACCTAAACAAAGGTGTGCATGCATTGTATCCCTTGTTTGACTGCCCTGAAATGTTACCAAGAGCAGGCCAATCATTGATGGTTACAAATAACAACGTTCGTAGGTTAAATTCCTTTTGTTCGTGCTCATCCCACACAGGTACACCTTCGTCACGCCACAACTCTAAAAGTTCTTCAACCAATGGCCTCGTGTACACATCAATGTCGTTGCCGGGTTGCTTCGGGCCCCGGATGAGCACCGGCATCATAATGAACTTCCGCTTCATGCACAACCAAGGAGGAAGGTTATAGATACATAGAGTCACCGGCCAGGTGCAGGATCGGAGCTCTGCTCCCGAAAGGATTAAAGCCATCTCGTACTTAGACCAAATCTTAAGTTTCTTGCGTCATCTGAAAATGACTTGAACTCTCTGTCGATTTTTCTCCACCGCGACCCGTCGGCGGGGTGTCTCAAAGATCACATCTTTCTTACGGTCCTCTTTGTGCCATCGCAACAACTTGGCATGCTCTTTGTTCCGGAACAAACGTTTCAACCGTGGTATTATAGGAGCATACCACATCACCTTCGCAGGAACCCTCTTCCGGGGGTGGACTCACCCTCAACATCGCCAGGGTCATCTCGCCTGATCTTATACCTCAATGCACTACATACCGGGCATGCATTCAAATTCTCGTACTCCCGCGGTAGAGGATGCGGTCATTGATGCATGCATGTATCTTCTGCACCTCTAATCCTAGAGGGCAGACAACCTTCTTTGCTTCGTACGTGCTAGAGGGCAACACGTTCTCCCCGGAAGCATCTTCTTTATTATTTTCAGCAACTTTTCAAATCCCTTGTCGAAGTACCATTCTCTGCCTTCCACCGCAACAATTCCAGCGTGGTACCCAGCTTTTTCTGACCATTTTCGCAATTTAGGTACAACAGTTTGTTGTGATCCTCTAACATTTTCTCCAACTTCAACCTCTCCTTTTCATTTCCGCAGTTCATCTTCGCATCAAGAATGGCCCGACCCAAATCGTCATCCGGGTCATCAAAAATCGGCTCATCGAAAATGAGCTCTTCTTCAGCTTCGTCTTCCCCCATTCTACTACCACCGTCTTCAGTGAATAAGGGATAGTTGTCACTATCCTCTTCTTCTTCGTTGTCTTCCAATATAACCCCTCTTTCTCCGTGCTTGGTCCAACAATTATAGCTGGGCATGAAACCATTCTCCAGCAGGTGGACGTGAAGGGTCTTCGAGGTAGAGTAATCCTTCATATTCTTACAGAACTACATGGACAATACATGAAACCATTCGACTGCCTGTTTGCCTCAGCCACGTTGAGAAAATAATGCATGCCGCAATGAACTCGGGATGGCACCGGTCACCGTACATCCATTGTCGACTCATCTGCATTTTATATGTATATCAAAAATCATTAAGTACACAACATCATGGATATATGAGTGACCAACTTAATTAATATTCAAGTTCATCACATAAAACTAAGTTTTTTTATAAAAAAGAAGAGGCTCACCGAGGTTGTACGGTGCCGGCTAGGGGACGACGCTAGCGATCGACGGCGGTGAGGACGGGGATGATACTAATTAAAACCTACAAAATATACCATAATTTCAGCTCAAATTGATTATAAAAAAAGTAAAATCCCTAACTTAGGCATTTCATCAAACACCTTGCTAGCACTAGAAAAATAGTACGAGTTAAACTACCAAAGAAATGAGCTAAATTAGGAACGCCGGAAGAAAGGATGATATTGCTAACCCTTGGATAGATGGAGGTCGTTAATCTTGTTAAAATGGTGGAGAAAGAATGAAAATTTGTTGGAGTGTGAGAGGTGCAAAAGTTTTAGAAATGTGAGAGAGATGAAAATGAGAATGGATCGGGGGCGGGGGAGGGGCAGTGAGCATATGAGGCACCCTTTAGTACCGGTTGCTAACACAAACCGGTACCAAAGGTCCAACCTTGGCCCCACCCTCACCTGCCATTCTGGCCGAAGACCTTTCGTACCGGTTCCTAACACGAACCGGTACGAAAGCTCGTAACGAACCGGTACGAATGCCTGAGCGTCCGAACCGGTACAAATGCCACCTTTAATACCGGTTCGTAAGGGAACCGGTATTAAAGTCTTAGATGGATGAGAGGTTTTCTACTAGTGGATGGTGACAGTTTGGCCGATGAAGGTTGCGGGGGAACGGAGACGAGGGTACGGTGGGACGGCGGTGGTCTTTGTCCCTCTCATCTTCGGGGGATCTCTCCTCTACCTCCTATTCTTTTCCCATCCTACAACTTCTCGAGAAAAACCACATGGTCGAAATTTCAACCATGGCCTCGGTCAACCATAAGCTAGCCTAGCATGTCATTTAGATGTATTTGATGTGTTATATGTATTGTTGTGCAATTTGGACTATCCTAGCTATCTTGGCGGAGGGTTCTGGAATGCAGTGATGAACCTCTAATTAATCGGGTTTTTGTGTTGGCTCGCCTGGTTTTAGGTTTGACTCTTTTGATATATGGTTTTCATTTTTGACGATTGTTGTTACTCTGGCGCGCTGGTTTTTTTTTCCTTACAACAACGATTTCGTGTTAGTCTATTATAACACGATTGACTACGATAAGCTTTGTCTGGCTTCGATGATGGAGCGGCAAGGACGACGACGCACCTTGGGCTTGCAATAGTGTCTATATTCATCGCTAGGTGCTCTAAAGACTAATTTTTAATTCTACCCTATTTTTAGCTTTGATTCTTGCATTTTGGATTGCGAATAAACAAGTGTACTAGCAGTTTTGATTGTGTTCTCCCCGAGCCAGCCTTTTTACCAGGAATGCGGGGAGTACTCATAGTGAATATTTTGCGTTTGTGGTTGAGTCACCTCTTACACCACGTGTAAGTACAAGCTTGTCATTATCTCAGCCCGAAATAAGTTCTAGTGTGAGCATGTGCCCCACTGTCCGAATAAAGTGTGTGTCTAAGGGCATCTCCAACCGCGCAACCCAAACCGCGCCCGCGCGTCCGTTTGGGTCGAGCCGGACAAAAACGCGGCCCAGCGCGGGGACGCACCGCAAAAGCGGACGGCCGCGGCGTCCGGAACGACGCAAACCCGGCCCAAATCTGGGCTAGGTTTGCGTGGCAGCGGATGGCACGCGCCGTCCGCTCGCGTCCGCGCGCTGGTCGCCTCGTCTCCCTTGGGCCCACCTGTCGGTGACCAGGGAGACTATTAAATGGGGACTGGAGGGGATCTGGCCCTCCACTCCACCCCCACTCCACCCCCGCAGCGAAACCGCCGCCATGGCCCCGGCGACGGTTCGCTCTCGAGCCAACGACGACGAGGCGAGCAGCAGCCGCCGCCGTCCGCCGGCGCTGCGGCCGTCCGGACGAAACCGAGGCGGCCTCCACATCGGAGAGGCCGCCGCGGCGGCGCGGCATTGCCGCAACCGCCGCCGCTGCTTCGAGCCCAAGCCCGAGTCCTCGGAGGAGGACCCGGACCTCCGCGCCGCGCTCCTCATATCGGCGGCGTAGGAGGACGCGAAATGGCCGCAGCTCCATGCGGCCATTCGCACCTCCGAGATGGAGGAGGCGGCCCGGCGGGAGGCCGAGGAGGCGGAGGACTGGGAGCTCTACGCCCAGGCCCGCCAGCGCGACGGGAGGAGGAGGAGGCGGCGCGGCGGGAGGAGGCCAGCGCCGCGCCTCAAGGAGCGCCTCGAGGAGCAGCGGCGGCAGGAGGCCGCGCGGCGGCGCGGGTGGCCAGGGCGCCGCGCCTGGCAGGAGAGGCAGCAGCGCCTCAGGGAGGAGGCGCTGCTCCGTGCGCCGCCGTAGCCTCGGGTGGCTCCGGACCCCCACTCGCCGTGGGAGGAGGCCCGTGGTCTCCGTGGCCGGAGTCCCCGGCGCGGTCGAGCCACAACAGCGCTCGCCGCCGGGGACGTCGTCCACGACGACGACGTCGCCGACGACGCCCACAGGGGCTAGGCGGCGCACCGGCGGCCACCGCGCCGCCGACCAAACCCTAATAGAGGGTTTTTTTATATTAGTTTAAATTTAAAAGCCCATATAGGGGCTTCTTTTGTTAGTTTTATTTCCCAAAATAGGGCTATGTATAAATTTGCCCAAAATAGGGCATATGTTCAATGAAATTTCGTTTAAATTCGCATTTTGTTTTTGTTTTCGTGGTTCTCCGGTTACGCGATGCGTCCGCGCGTTGGGCGCAGCGCGCGACCCAAACGGACACGCGGACGCGGGGCGCTGTCCGCGTGTCCGGGCGGCGACCCAAACGGCCCAAAACGGACGGCCCAGCGCGTCCGTTTGGGTCGCGCGGTTGGAGATGCCCTAAGGTGTCATGTGTTTCAGAATATACATATAATAAAAAATACTTTCCTATTCCGTATAAGAGGAAAGAAGTTTATTGAGTTTTGGGTTCTTTGTACAATTGTACTATTATGGAGGATTATCAACAGATGGGTGGACTTTTTCAAAAAAAACTTTTTCTTTGCTGGTAAGAAGGCAACTCGATTCAATCATTTTTAAAAGTGGGATAATAACAAAGTTTGCTCTTTATTCAGATCTCAAAAACATGAATAACTGAAATACAAAAAAAAAAGAGGAAGAACAACGAGACACACTGAGACATTTAAACTTGGAAATGCGGAAACCACATAAGTTGCAAGTGCTTATTTTGTACGAGATTAGCAGAAAACATAATAATCTGAAGAAAATTAAATGATTAACAACCATGCCGGTTGCTAAATCAATTTCATGGGGAACATTTGATCTTGACCAGCATATATATTGTTTGCAATCCATCCATCGTGCCAACTGCAGCTAGCAGTGCAAATGGAGAGAAAATCTCACTAAGCGGCAAAGGCAAGCTGAGAAACAAATAAACCCGGCCAATCTAAGTCCAAGGGCACTGTCTTTCTACGGCTGAGGCCATTACTGCGCGGCCAATCCTTGACCTCGTGCATCACCCCTGTCTTGAGATCCGCAACGTAGACGCGTCTATGGTTGTCCCTGACCAGAATCATCCCGTGCTTCTCTCCCAGGCACATGTAAACTAGATGATTACTCCCCTTGGCTTGTAGATGTTGGTTTTTTAACTTGAGCGTCGAAGCTTGGAAGAATCTCCCGTTCTTGTGTGATGTCCAGATCTCCAGCTGACGACCGTTCCTTCGTAGGCTGAGCACCATGAGCTTCCCCTCGCCGTCAACGCTAAGGTATGGATGGTCCTCAAGATGGACTCGGAAGTAATTGGGTTGAACACCCGTCATCTTTGTTAAGGAGACATGGCCGGTCTTGCAGCTCACGTCTAGTGTGTGCACGCCAGCCATGCCCCACAAGAGCCAGCGTGCCGCCCCGTCGCACACCACGGCGTTATGCTGCCTAAGCATGGTGGATACGTTCTTGTCCTCTTCGTCCTTCACGACACCTGAGCGCGTGTTCCATCCCGACTCGTCGGCTGACGAGAAGGCGTGGAGAGTGTAGTGCACCCGACTCTTTTCGACAGTAACAATGAGAACTTTGAAGAAACGCGTCCGCTGCTGCAGGCCATCGCCGTCGCCGTCGCCGTCGCCGTTGAAGCTCGAACAGTCTGAATCGGTAAGAAGGGCATAGCCACCGATCCTGCTGGAGTTATCGAAATCCCAATAATGCTCTAGACGCGGGAGCTCATGGACCATGCCGGCCAGCGGGTCACAGACGGCCAGGAGGACGCCGCTCGGGTCGGAATCGAGGCGCACGAGGAGGAGGCCATGGCGCGACGTGAGGGGCACCGCGTGGTCGAAGAAATCAGCGTGGCGGTCGCTGGGGAAGAAGGAGCTGAAAACACGAAGACCATGGCAGCCCAGCACCGAGCGGGGCACCGGGACGAGGCACGGCGAAGGGGGCAGCCCTACAGGCAGCCGTAGCTTAGTGAAAAAGCCAGAAAAGGAGGGCGATCCGCATCACCGCATGGTTTCTCCGGCACCGGCCGCAGGCAGCGACGGATGAAGGAGTCGTCTGACAC
Source organism: Lolium perenne (assembly GCF_019359855.2). Lineage (NCBI taxonomy): Eukaryota > Viridiplantae > Streptophyta > Magnoliopsida > Poales > Poaceae > Lolium > Lolium perenne. Next base: position 320,090,993 of record NC_067246.2, read on the forward strand.
AAGGAGGCTGCACCATCCCTTGCAGACCATGGCGCAGCGGAAGAGGGTGGTCACGTCGTTGAGGCGGACGAGGATCTCCCGGACCACGTCGTACGACACCGCCGCCATGATGGTCGAGATTTTCTGGCTTTGATCTCCGCGTGCGTGCGATTGGAGGCTGATCTGGGCCGGGGTAAATATATAGTACTACAGGTCTACAGCTCGATTAATTTTGTTGGGTCTGGGCCGGGTAATTAAGCATACGAGTTGCAGGCGTACTACAATCCGGTCCATATCAGCTTTACAGAAATTGACAACTAGAGAAACACATTCTGAGATCATCATTCGCACTTTTCAGACTTCCTTACTCATTTTGGAATTTGTGATGTTTAGATCATTCAGCGATCTTCATCTCTTCCTTACTCGTTCTGAAGTTGGTTCTTCATCACTCCCACTGATTTGGTTGCTTTAGTAACCTGTTAAAAACTCAAGAAATTATCCAGTGTTCGGCTAATTTGGTAGTACATTTTTCTCTTTCGATAATAACGGGTACTATGTATTGATTCTATCCAATGGCTGGTGTTAGAATATACGTATGACTCGTATAAGTATTTGTATAGGACTTGTACACTATACCTCATATATAATAAATCAATCCCTACCCGATGAGGCACGTCGGGTCAGCGCAATCTATCTCTCGTGTTACGCTTACATGGTATCAGAGCAACGCTTCTGACCTAGGGTTGGCCGAGCCGCCGCCTGCTTGCTTCCGCCTCCGACGGCTTCCGCCGCCGCGTACTCCTCTACTGCAATGGCGTCGAATGCCATGGCAACTCTGCTCGCAATCGATCCCGCCACGGCTGCGATCGCTCTTGTCGCTTCATCGGGTGTACCCTCGACAACTGGTGGCGCCCCGCCACCGATCTTCGCACCACCACCTGCTCCGGCCGCCACCACCGATCTCTGCGCCACCTGCACCGGTGCCGCTGGGCTTCGCTCTGCCGGGCTTCTCTCCAAACTCGTCCATGTCGTCCAACTCCGCGCTCGCGATCCACACCGACGCCACCATGGTGTCGGCCTCGACTGGCGCTGGCCACGGTGCGGCCACAGGAGGACTTCCACCGATGTCGTACGGATACCCAGGTTACCCTGGCTACAGCAGGTACGGTGGCTACGGCGCTGCTCCAGGGGGATTCCCTCCGCCGTACGGCTACCCCAGTTATCCGGGTTACCCGGCCTACCCTATGGCACCTCTCATGCCAAGGTTCGGTCCTCCACCGCCGGATGTCAATGGCTCTTCATCAACACCGCCATCATCTGGACCCGCGCAGCTGTCCACGCCAACGCCATCAACCCAGCAAGGTCTCTTTCCTGGCCATGGGGTACCACCGGTGGTGAACATTGCCTCGTCCATTACTATACGCCTGACGAGCGACAACTATTTGTTCTAGCGTGCGCAAGTCAGACCTCTACTCCGCAGTCATCTTTTGATGGGATACGTGGATGGTACCATTGCATGTCCTGACCCTCATGTTGCTATGCCTTATGCCGGTGGTGTTCATCATGCTCCAAATCCGGCGCACCAACATTGGATACAGCAGGATCAAGCTATTCTGTCAGGGTTTGTCTCCTCCATGACTGAAGTTGTTCTTGGGATGATTATGTTCTTTGGCACCTCTCATGAAGCGTGGGAGACATTGAGTGGAGCTTTCGCCTCTACCTCTATCGCCAGATCCTCTGCTATTCGACAGGAGATGGCTGAGCACAAGAAGAGAACCAAGACCGTCAACACATACTTCCACCAGATGAAGGCGCTCTCAGATTCTCTCACTAGCATTGGCGAGCCTCTGCGTGATGCGGAGTTTGTCTCATACATTCTTGCTGGACTCGATGAGGAATATGATGCTTTGTATCAAGTTGTGACTAATCGCTCCACGCCGATACAAATCTGCGACTTGTTTTCTCAACTTAAAGCAACAGAACAGCGGAAACTGGCCCAGCGTCGCTCAGGCAGCTCAACACATTATCCTGCTGCTCATGCCACCGCTGCCTCATGTCGCTTATGGCGCTACGCGCGGTGGACCCCGGCCCCATTCACCGGCGCCAACGCCACCCTTCACGTCGTCCGCCAAGCAGGCGCCTCCATCCACCTCGTCCAAGACTAGCCGTGGTCCTGTTGTTTGCCATCTCTGTGGCATCCCGCGGCATGTGGCGTCGAGGTGCTACAAAAGGTTCAACTGTGAATTTCTTGGCCTTGGCAATGATGGGAGCAACACGGAGAAGCAGCTAGCCATGGCGATGTCCACCTCTCATGGTCCTCAATGCACCACCTCGACGACTGTTGATCCAGCATGGTATGCGGACTCTGGCGCTACACATCATATCATCCATGAGCTCGACAAGCTCACTACACGTGAGCCCTATCACGGCCCCGATGAGGTTCACACAGCTAATGGATCAGGTATGCACATTCATAATATTGGTCAAGCTACTCCATCTTCTAGGTCTCTAGCTCTTAAAAATGTCCTTCATGTTCCTAAAGCCACTCGTAATTTGTTGTCTATGAGTAAATTTTTCCATGACAATAATGTCTTTATTGAACTCGATCCTCGTGATATTTTTGTTAAGGACCTGGACACGAGAGCACCCATCCTTAGAGGACGTTGCAGCGGAGGTCTCTCATCAAGCAAGACCTTTCCAGTGTCAAGGTGTCTCGTGATATGTGGCATCGTCGTCTAAGACATCCAACATTACAAGTCGTTCAGCATGTTCTTCATAGTCATGAGTTACTATCTACACATGAGTCCAATAAAATTGAGTCAGTTTGTGATGCTTGTCAGCAAGGAAAGAGTCATCGGCTACCCTTCTCCTTGTCTACTCGTGTAACAAAATTTCCATTAGAGATCATTTATTCTAATGTGTGGGGTCCCTGTCCAAACCTCTGTTAGTGGACATCATTTTTATGTCAGTTTTGTTAATGCTTATAGTCGTTTTACTTGGCTCTACTTACTCAAGCATAAATCTGATGTCTATGATGTGTTTATTCAGTTTTAGAAACATGTTGAACGCCTCTTAAATCGTAAGATTATTCATGTCCAAACTGATTGGGGTGGAGAATATGAAAAACTTCATCCCTTCTTTCACAGTTTGGGAGTCTCTCACCGTGTGTCCTATCCTCATACACATCAACAGATGTCGAACGTAAGCACCGGCATATTGTTGAAGCTGGTCTTACTTTGCTTGCTCATGCATCTGTTCCTCTACGTTACTCTATGTTATTGAAATGATTCCTTTGCTACAGCTTGTTTTCTCATTAACAGGCTCCCTAGTCGCACCATTGATATGAAGACACCCCTTCAGCGGCTTCTTAATGAAACATCTGATTATACCTTTTTCAAGGTTTTTGGGTGTGCTTGCTGGCCACACCTTCGACCCTATAACAATCACAAACTTGATTTTCGCTCGAACAAGTGTGTGTTTCTGGGCTATAGCTCCCTTCACAAGGGATACAAATGTCTACATTTTCCATATAATAGAGTTTATATCTCTAGGGATGTTGTCTTTGATGAACATGTGTTTCCCTTCGTTAATTTGCCAAACTCTCATAATCTACCACCTGTTTCAGGGTCATCCTTACTTCTAGTTGACCAGTTTATGGATGTTGCAAATTCCTCGCATTTGCTTGCTGACCATGGTGCAGGTATCGAACGCGGCAGTCGTCTTGAGGTTCTTCTTCCGCCGGTTTACGTCGATCCGGTGTCAGCCATGTATGGCTCTGCCTCGGGCTGCGAGCAACCATGCAGCGAGCCGACCTGCAGGTCTCCTGCACCCGCTGCCTCGGGCTTCGTGTGGCTCTCCACGCCGCTCAGCGAGCCACCGGGTGGCTCCGCCTCGGGCTCTGGCCCCACCGGGTGGCTCCGCCTCGGGCTCTGGCCCCACCTCAGGTCCTCGCCCCGCCACTCCATGCTCGCCACGTTCGCCCGTGGCCTCGATGGAGGATGCTGCTCCCGCTGCACCTCCCTGCAGCACAGACCCGCTGCTATCCCCTCTACTCCGACAGCCAGCAGGCCATTGTTGCTATCACCTGCCGCTCCGACCGAGAGCAGGCCCGCGTCTCCCGCCCCGACCGTCTCACCGCCGGTTTCGCCTGCTCCGACAGCATCAGTACCTGGCCCTTCTTCATCAGCACCTCCGTCGCCTCCAACTGGCCCCGTCACTCGTCTGCGTCGTGGCATTACGCAACCTAAACAGCGTACTGACGGTACAGTGGCTTGGTCGTGTGTGCTAGCTGCTCATGCTGCCCTTAAGCACACACATGAACCTCGTGATTACAAGGAAGCTCTGCGTACTCCTCATTGGCATGAAGCTATGGAAGTTGAGTTACAGGCTTATGGTACTTGGCATCTTGTACCTCCTGTTGCTGGTGTTAACTTGATCGATTCACGATGGGTTTTCAAGGTGAAACTTCAAGCGGATGGTTCTGTTGAGAGATACAAGGCACACCTCGTTGCTAAAGGCTTTAAATAGCGTTATGGTCTGGATTATGATGAGACATTCAGTCATGTGATCAAGCCTGCTACTATTTGCTTATTGTTGTCTATGGCCCTTTCTCGGCGCTGGCACATTCGACAGCGGGATATCCAGAATGCTTTTCTGAATGGCTTCTTGGATGAGGAGGTATACATGCGACAACCTCCTAGTTTTGTTGATTCTTATAATCCTGGTCACTACTGCAAGCTTGTTAGATCTTTGTATGGACTGAAGCAGGCTCCTCGTGCTTGGCATGCTCGTCTCAGTTCTGTGTTGGGCTCCCTGGGATTTTCTCCTTCAGTGGCTGATACGTCTTTGTTTGTTCTGTGCCGCAAGGATGTTACCGTCTATCTCTTGGTATATGTTGACGACATCATTGTTCTCAGCTCTACATCGGCTCCTATTCCCTGCCTGATTAGTTAACTTCGGTCTGAGTTCTCTGTTAAGGATTTTGGTGGTCTGCATTATTTTCTTGGGATTGAGGTATCTTCACCTACCTCTGGCAGTCTGGTTCTTCGACAACGTAAGTATGATCTTGATCTTCTTGCACATGCTGGTATGTTGAAGTGTACACCTGTGACTACTCCCATGGCGTTCTCTGAGCGTCTATGCAGCACTGATGGTGATCCACTCTCTCCTGAGGAGGTTACTCAGTACCGTAGTATTGTTGGTGGACTACAGTATCTTACGGTCACACGTCCTAACCTGTCGTTTGTGGTGAACAAGGTGTGTCAGTATCTTCATGAGCCCCGTATGCCTCATTGGTCTGCAGTCAAGCGTGTCTTGCGCTATGTGCGGTATACTGTTGATACTAGTTTGCATCTCCGATCCTCCTCTCTACTCTACTTTCAGCTTTTTCTGATGCTGACTAGGCTGGTAGTATGGATGATCGGCGATCCAGGGGGGCTATCCTATCTTTTATGGAGGAAATATGATTTTCTGGAGTGCTCGTAGGCAGTCTACAGTCTCCAGGTCAAGCACTGAGTCCGAGTACAAGACCCTTGCTAATGCTACAGCTGAGTTTGTTTGGGTACAGTCGTTACTTCGTGAACTTGGTGTTGTTCAAGCTCGACCTCCAGTTTTGTGGTGTGACAATATTGGTGCTACATATTTGTCATCCAATCTGGTCTTTCATGCTCGAACGAAGCATATTGAAGTGGATTTTCACTTTGTCCGTGAGCGTGTGTCTTGGAAGCAACTTCAGATTCGGTTCATCTCTTCAAAGAATCAAGTTGCTGATATTTTTACTAAATCTCTCCCGTTACCATTATTTGAGCATTGTAAACACAATCTCAATATTTCATCGAGGGAGGGTGTTAGAATATACGTATGATTTGTATACATATTTGTATAGGACTTGTACACTATACCTCATATATAATAAAACGATCCCTACCCAACGAGGCACGTCGGATCAGCGCAATCTTTCTCTCGTGTTACGCTTAGAGCTGCCCGATCTAACCACCATTCGGTAATGATTAGTATCCAAGGGTGGTAACCGGTTAAAGTAGATGCTACTTGGATGATCGACCATATAGATCTACAAGAATAAGTGTTTAATAGTCTCATCGTAATGACCAGAAGCTCTTGGATGCCACAGTGGATGGCGTCGTCGGGATCGGCGTCGAGGACAGCCTCCCGTTCGTGCGGGTCGGCGCCTCCACTAGCAACCGTCAAGAAGGAGTCGGCGTCCTCACCGCCGACCAGAGGGCGGAGCAGATGCGCCCTCGTCATCAGCGAGGGGGGGGGGGGCTCGTCGTCTCTATCGCACGTCCGCAAAAGGAAGACAAAGAGAAGGACGATGCAGCGGCCGCAGCTGCTTCCGACCACGCCGTCGAGGAGGCCGCACGGGCCGAGGACGCCGCGATCCGCGAGGCGATCGCGAGGTCGCTCAAAGACCTCATCCCCGCTGACAACGCCCTCCCGATGGACGAGGAGAGGGAGAAGGCGGAGCAGCAACGACGACTCCTGGACCTGGCGTCCGCATGCGCCGCACTGCTCATCAAGATGGAGGACTCCAGCGAGGATGAGTGGTAGCGGTCGACCCTGTCGTCGCCACGCCAAGGCCACCCTGGGCAGGGCAGCAGCCAGCAGGCGCCGCCACCCGAGGACGCCGGCGACTTCAGCGACGACGATGGCGGTGACTACACGGTGTTGTACCACCATTTTTGCATGTAGAACGCCGTATTTTTAAGTTTATTTTATATTCCCTCTGTTCGAATTCAAATATATTACGAATTTGGCCTATATATGTACGAACTCGCCTATATATATTAAATATCTCTAAATTTAGCCTAAGTTTAAACGTATTTCGTCTGGTTCTGTTTGAATTCGGCTACAAATGTTCATCCCTGGACTCGCCGCTGGGAAAATGGGCCTCCAATGCTTAAATTTAGAGCATCTCCAGCCGCGTCCCCCTAACCGTCCCCTAAACGGTGCTGGATCGAGCGTTTGGGGGACGAGTTTTGTTCGTGCCGCGTTTGGGGGACGTCGCTCCCTAGCCGCGTCCCCCAAACACCGTCTCCAATCAGAAATTCAAATAGTTTGCATTCAAAAGAGATCGTTCCCGCCGAAGTCATCGCGACCAGAGTAGGGGCGATCAAAATACTGGGCGCGCGATCATATTACAGGCTGATGCAAGAATTAGAAGAAGGGGAAGGGGTTGGACGACGCCGACACCGACGGCACATCCTGAGTCGACGTAGGCCCATCGATCATGATGAACTCGTCGTGATCTTCCCGGTGTGCATGCTCCATCGCTGACGCTGAGGCAGAGGCCGACGCAGGTGTAGTAGCCGATCCTGTGGCAGACGCATCTGCCGGCTCTTGCTCCGGGGATGGGGTTGCTGCCGCTACCGCTGCCTGGCCCGTCGCCATTTTCGCTTCGATGTCGTCGATGATCTGGCTTTTGAAGAAGTTGTGCGCCGCCCGTGTCCAGGGAGACATTCATGGGCTCGCGTTGTTGGCGGTGATACACCCGGCCAGCGCCTGTTGGTGCGCACGCGCCCTCCGTCCTTTCCGCTCCGTCATCGACATCTTCCGGCGCAGACAGTCTTGATGCCACTGATCATTGGTCCAGCTTTCCGCCTTCTTCTTCGGAGCTGACGCCTTCCGCGGCTTCGCGAATGGCGCCTTCGCCACTTTCGTCTCATTATCCGACGGCTTCTTGGCCCCTTTCTTGGCCATTTTTTTGGGGGCTGTCGGCGGCGCCATGGATGGGGAGAGGGTAGCGGCGGCGGGAGGAACAACGTAGCGACGGCGGGAGGGAGAAATGAATCGGCGGGATAGGTCAAATGTGTTGGGATGGCAGAAATGCGCGGCGGGAGAGGCGCGATGTGGCGGGAGAAGCGCGCGCGATTTGGCGGGAGAGGGAGACGAATTTTCCTGTACCGCTGACGTGTCGATCCCGCCACGCCACGCCTCGCCTCGCTTTTCGGTGTGTCCGGCGTCCCCGGAGCGTCCCCTGTGGGGCGGGGACGGCTCGGAGCGCCGGACACCGTATCGGACCGCGTCGGATAAAAAAGGGGTTTGGAGGACGCGGCTGTGAACGTTTTTTTTTTGGCACGTCTCAAATTTCTTTGGAGGATGCTTTGGGGATGGCGACTGAAAATGCTCTTACATCCATTGTATTTAGCTCCCGGATTTCAGCAGTCCAACTAAGAGCATCTCCACTCGTCCCCCCGACTAGGCCCCCGAGGGACGTTTTTTCCATCCGGACGGCGTAATTCGGCCCAGTCGCGCCCCCGGTTCCTCGTTTTCGTCCGGATTTGGGCCTAAATTCATCCGGCGATCCCACGCCATCCCCGGCCCCCCGGGGAGCGCTCGGGGACTCCGGACGAAACAAAAGCGCGCGAAACGGCGAGGAAACTTCCCGCGCGTCTGGTGGCCCCAACTTGTCGGCGAGATACCACGATCGTCGTCCTCACCGCATCGTCTTCCGCGCGCTGTAAAAGCCTGCCGCCGGTCAGCATTCGCCGGCCGCGTACCTTCCACGCGGCGAGTTAATGCCGTCGCCTCGGTATCACGCGCGCCTACCTCTATTTATCGCCGAACTACCGCGTCTGCCCCGCATTCACCTCTCCTCTCTCTCGCATTCCACCAAATCTTCCCCCGAACTCGAAGAGGTAGCAATGGCGAATGACGGTGCGGCCAAGAACGGCTTCGGCCGCCGCTCTCTCCACCAATGGGAGGGACGTCTCCTCCACGCGGCGGGCTACCCGGCGCCGCCGGACTTCCGCGCACCGGGGGGATGGAGGCTGAGCGCAGGCGGCGTGCCGATCCCGCCGCCGCCAACGGGGGGGGGGGGGGGCGCACTCGAAACGGCGATCAACGAGGTGCTCGCCACTCTCAGTGACGAGCCTTGCGCGGATCCGCGTTTCTTCCCCGACAACCACGAATCGTGTGTCGCGTTCTTCCGGCGCAGGTTTGAACGCGAAATCCGGGCGTACGACGGCCCTCCTCCTCCTCCGGCAAGGAATAACGCCGCCGGCCGCCGCCGATGGTGGAGCGCGCCTGAGCGCACCCTCGAAAATGTGCTCGCGCACATCGAGGCCGGGAACTCCCCCGTCCTGGGGATGCCGCCGCCGGTGGCGCCTACCGTGTCGCGTCGGCACGGTGGTTCCTGGATGCCGAGGAGGATGGTGTCATCCTCCTCCTCGTCTGGCTCGCGGTCGGCGTCCAGGTCCGGCGGGTCGACGCCGGCCACCGTCAAGCAGGAGTGGGCGACCGTCAAGAAGGAACCGGCGTCGCCACCGCCGACCAGAGGGCGCAGCAGCGTTGCCCTCGTCATCCGCGACCAGCCTTCCACTCCGCAGAGCGGCCGGAAGAAGACGAAGAAAGAGGCCGCCGCAAACCAGCTCGCCGAGGAGGAGGCGAAGCGCGCGGAGGACGCCGCGATGGCGGAGGCGATCGCCAGGTCGCTGAAGGACATGGAGGAGGAGAAGCGCGCGGACGACGCCGCACTGGAGTGGTCCAGGCGTGACTGGGAGCGCGAGGAGGCGGAGCAGCAGCGGCGGCTGCTGGATCTGGCCTGGGCGCGTCAAGTCGCCGCTCGCGCCGCCGCACCATCCGCCACTAGGAACGCCGCGCCCAGGGTGGTGGTGAAGCTCGAGGAGAGCAGCGACGATGGCATGTACCTTCCGTCGCCGCCACGCACCGGCGACGCTGGCCAGGGCACGAGCCGCTGGTACGAGGCTCCGCCGCCCCAGGACAACGCCGGCTCGAGCGACGACGACGGCGGCGGCGACTACACGTCCTTCTACCGCCATTTCGGCATGTAGTAGGCCGCTATTTAGTTTAAGTTTAGTTTGCCAATCGCCGAATTCAAATATATGTACGAATTCGGCCTATTTATGCACGAACTCGCCTCTATATGTTAAATATCATTAAAATTCGCTTATGTTTGAACGAACTCGCCAATTTTGTCTGAATTCGCCGAAGTCCGTTACATCCATCCTAGGCTCGTGGCTGGGAAGATGGGCCTCCTCAGGCCAAATTTTCCTCTAATCCGAACGACAATATCCGGATTTGGGCGAGGGGAGCCCAAACGGCTGGAGATGCTCTAAGAATCCCGGCTTGGATCAAACGGAGCACAGCATAGAAAATGGGCAGCAGCTGGCGCCTGCGGCCTGCGCCACCACACTCCAGGACCCAACCCGTGCCCCCCGCGCCCCAGGTCTGGCTTCCCCTTGCTTTTCGTCGGGTGCGAGCACGCCCGGGCCCCGGGATAAGCTGCAGAATGCGGAGGCCGCCGCCGCCGCGCTACAAGTCCCGGCGGCGCAACCGCGGAGGATGTATCCTGTGAGCGGCGACGTGAAGCAGCCGGAGATGTCCCTTCTTGTCCTTGGTCGACGGTGGACGCCTGGTCAGTCTCTAACTCCGGGAATCAAAGCTCCCTGTTCCTGATTGCTTTTCCTGAATAAGGGGTCGAGAACCAACTCAGTAAATCAAACAATTTATCTGGATAGAAATTTCAGTGAACATATAGTAATAGCAAAGCAAGGGTCAGTAAATCAGATGGTTCGCCACTTGAAGAAGACGGCATGACTTGCCCACACACACCTACTGTGTGACAGTAAAAGTGTAAAACCTTTTATGAAAACTCTGTTCTAGTGTTATTGCCTTAGCAAATACAAACAACAAACCATTTTCGTGAACAAGAATACACTGTGTTCCACATCTTATGAAACGAAGGTTACTCGATCATACGGAAAACAGAACAGAACCTAAGGTCAAGTTTGACTGACACTTGCACTTGTCAGCCTTGTTAATGTGGGTGCTTAGATTATCTGCGGGACTTTTTTCTGCCAAAAAACACTGTAGGATTTTCACCAAGATAGAGAGCTCTACTTGCCGCAGCAACGGGTCTTGTCGCCACTGGATCAGACCTACACTCTGATCAACCCAACAATGAAGGAAAAACAAAAAAAAATTGTGCTCTATAACCCACGACAGAACAAAATAGTTGACCAAAACACTGAATCCAGAATGAAATTGGTGGCAGGGGAAGCAGACTCTTACATGTGAACTGGAGCTCGCAAGGATGGATCGGTCTCGGCACCACAATTTCCACCAGTGGAGGATCAGAAGGCAAAAGCTAGCAACATCACCAGTGTAGTGCCCGCTGCCTCCGCCACGAATACAGTTTCGGTTCGGCAAGAAGGTCCTGGCCAATAGGGAATGCACTAGATTCATAGTTTCATACTGAAAAGAAAGAACAGGTATGTGCAGGACAAAGCTTAAGGTAAAACGTTATAGGTTGCCGGAACAAACCATCATTAGGATTTTCTCACACCAGGGAAATCACTGACAATCCACGACCAATTACAATGAACAAAACATTACACGTATCTCCTGATTGGGTCTCAAGAAGTCGACCCTCCGTGTCCAGAAGTCGATGCTCCGACGTCTCCGGAAGTTGATGCCTCTGCGTCTCCGGAAGTCGACCCACCAGCATTTTCGGAAGTCGAGCCCTGTTCTGCATAAGACCAAGAATTGTCGCTCTTAACCTCCTGAATCAGCTAACTGCCAGAGTTTTGTGCAAACTCAGTTAAGCAACAACACAATCAAGAAATCACTAACTTTGTGCAGAAAAGTATATTTAAAACCACTAGTTTTAAACATGTGCAGTAAGAGTACATTGATCCACATTGTACAGAGCGTCGGTGTAATAACTATTCTACTTAACAGCAAAGCCCCTGCAATAAAAAAAAAACTAAGCAGAAAGAGAAGTGAACAAAGCAGAATGTATTGTCTGAAGTCATCACAAATTTTGTAGAACCATGTGCAAATGAAGAAATAAGTAACTAAGGTCAACGAAATTACTGGGCCTGCTGGAGTTCCATACCTATAGTTTTTCCTTGTAATACAACTTCTGGAATGTGAGAAATCATGTGAGCATCCTCCCCTTGGCACCTCTCAACCATACTTGGACAGCCCCAAATGTAGAGTTTCTTCAAGACACCAAGGTTCCTTGTGCTTTCAGGCAAAGATGTCAGGTTTTGGCAACTAATGACATAAAACTCTTGTAGGGAAATGAGCTGCCCCATCCATTCTGGCAATACAGTTAGGCCATTACATTCTGTCAGCCAAAGTACTCTGAGAGCGGGAAGGCTCTTTATGCTTTCCGGTAAATATGTCACTGTGGGACAATTTTGTATGGAAATTTTTTCTAGAGATCTGAGGTTTCCCAACCATTCAGGCAGTGTCACCAGGTCCTTCAGTGACCACAAACATACTTTTGTGAGAGAGGTTAAACATCGCATGGCCTCAGGAAACACCCTCAAGCCGTTGCAGTCATTAAGTAGTAATATCTCAAGGGTGGGGAGGTGTTGAAATCTATTCCACTTTTCTGGAGAAAAATTGCAGTTATTTACTACCATATGAAAAGGAAGAGCGGAAGAGTAAAGCTTCCCAAATCCCCTTTCTGGCAAAACCATGTTGCTGTTAGTCAAGTGCCAAAACATACACCTCGGGGGATATGGTAAGAACTCCAACTTGGGGCAGTCCTTTATTTCCAAACTATGCAAATTTGGGATCAATGTCTCTTCATTTTCTTCACCTGACAGGGTTGTCCACAGTTCCACCATATTCTCCATTGACGTCAATCGTATAAATCTTAATTTTGTACAAGTTCCACCCGCCTCTCCATAGAACTCTTTGCCGATTTTTCTAAGATTGGGAATGCGCACCAGTACTAGGTTTCTTAAATTTGGCAGTTCCCCAAGTGGAGGAAGATTGTCACATGTTCTTAGACCAGAAAGCTTGATTAAAGTGAGAGAAGGGAGGTAGAAGGAGACGTCAGACATCCATGTAGGGAAATCCTTGCTTGTGTAACGATTTAGATAAAAAGTTTCAAGAGTACGGGGAGGTATGAGCCTTTCTAGTACAGATTTGTCGTCCTCTCCTTGGAGCCCGAAACTAAGATATAGTCGCAGAAGATCTGTTTTATCACGCAACTTCGCTCTTTCTGCATCTTCTGGATGCCTCACATTTTGAAGCTGTAAGACTTGAAGTTCTTTACAAGTCAATTGCTCTAGCTCGACAATACTGCTACATTCTTTGTTTTCTGTCTGATGTACAGTATGTACTATCACCTCTGGCAAATTCAGATGCTTTCTTATGTCAGAAGCCTTGAGAAACACTTTATCTTTCGCTGACACAACCACGAGTTCAGTGAGAGTAGTCATTTCATATATGCTATCTGGTAAATCATATAACTTTGAATAAGAAATGTCCAATGATTGAAGCTTAAGGGCACCTAAAGAGGAAGGGAGCTTTTCAAGCCTCATACAATATGACAAATTGAGATACCTCAGCTTAAGCAACTTGCAGAATGACTCGGGCAGTAACTGCAGCTTGGAGCAACTTGTTAGGTTCAAAGAGTCAAGCTCAGAAAGGTTACCAAAACAGTCAGGGAGTTCACTAAGGTCGTGACAATCTGAAAGATCTAGGTCGTTCAGGTGAATTAGCCGACAAAATGATTCTGGGAGCACTGAAACCTTGTAGCAATCAGAGAGGCTTAAGAACACCAGATTTTGCAGATTGCCAAAATCTTGTGGAAGGTTTTCTAGCTTGTGACAGTTTGATAGATTCAGATGCTTCAAATACTTAAGGCTAAAACTTTCAGGTAATTTGGTTAGCTTGGAACATCCTGACAAGCTTAGGAACAATAGATTTGGAAGGGTACCAAATTTATCAGGGAGATTTTGAATGCCAAGACACTCTGACATATTTAGGTGTTGTAAACATGTCAACTGGCAGATGGATTCCGGCAACTCTTGGAGGATGGAACACCCCAATAAATTGAGAAAAGAGAGTTTAGAGAGCTTACCCAATGACTTAGGTAGCTTACTAAGGTTTTTATTCTTGGATAGGTCCAGATAACAAAGTTTGTGGAGGCTACACATATTATCGGGCAAGGCTTTAAGTGAGCAATTGGACATAATCAGAGTTTGCATATTTAGCAGTTTCATAAAAGACTTAGGAAGCGATGTGATTGGCAAGCTCGTCGCATCAAAGTACCTAAGTAGCTTCAGTTTATGCATGGAAGATGGCAGCCTCACTGAACCTCCAATGTTTCCGGAGGGACTTAGATTCAAGACACGCATGTACTTTTATCTGGAAAATGCCTTTTTTGGGAGTTGTAGGTCCTGAGAATTCCTAAAATGGAGAGATCTTAGCTTGCCTGGTAGATCTTTGAAAACATTGGTTTGCTTCTTGTATTTGATCAACTGTGTGTGTCGACAATGAATAGCGGCCTTCCAATTCCTTGGTATGGTATCATCAGCATCCAGAATAAGGAATTCCTCAGCAATAATTACTGATGCAAGTTCATGCACCAGATCATGCATGATGACCTCCCGAGGAGCTTTAGCATGCATTGAATTTGGACTAACCTGTAGAGGTAGAAAACAAAAACACATTGGACATATTATTATAGTTACAAAGTAATTGATTAATTGGTATGTTACCAATAATTGAAAACCAATAATTAAATTTACTGCTCTTACCAATTTATTTATATTCCTGTATTAAAATCAACAGTAGGATTGTAATAACATGGTATCATTAATATTTAAGCTAGTTCTTAATTTTTTTATCAAGAAATACACGAGGGACTCCTTTACATTTTTCGCATTGACTAGTAAATCGTAAATTTGATAAAAGAAAAGAAAACGTTTATACTACTATACTTACAGATTTTGTTATCGCAAGGACCTCTTCTTTAAATAAAGAGTAACTTTCTTAAGACTACATTTCATCATTTGTAAACTAGCAAAGGAACCATAATTTTAGATTTGTAGTTTCATAAAACTCAACAATCGATTTATTTTGTATCATTCAGAAGACCCACACTTTGTAAGATCTAACATGCATGTGCATGTCCCACTTTTCTGCGATATAATTTTCTTGGTCATAATTTTGTAATTGGCGTGCCTTACGAATTTATCTGGTTTCGATTGGACAAAGGAGAAAAGTAGAACATGAGAGTTGGAATTTCAGCTCGGACAAAGAGTCGAGAGCTGTAAAGATATTTTTCCTAATCTTGGAAAGAAAAGGGTAAAACTATAAAAAGCAAGCTTTGGCTGGTCATAAAAATTAATGCACGTCCATTCATTTTACTAAGAAGGCATGAGGAATCATATGTGGACAAGTCATCAATCTGCAAACACTAAATACAAGGACGTTAAATACTAACCGAAGCAGATCCTGAAATTTGAAGAAATGACATCCCCAGAAGGTAGTCAATGCAAATTTGACCATCATACTCATGAGGAATGTATCCAAGAGCATCCCATTGCTGGACCAGACGATTAGTGTTCATAATGGAGCCCTTGGGGAAGGCCGCCAAATAGGTGAAACAAATTTTGAAGTCTACCTTCATGTAATAATAGCTCGGCATGAGGCACTCTAATATTTTCTTTTGATACAAGTCTTCCAAACTCAAATCAATCTTTGTGTCTCTTATATCTTCCCATCTCTTGACATCCTTTGACTCGGACATTACTTGCCCAAGAGCACACAACACGAGTGGTAGCCCCCCACAGTTCTGTGCAATTTGTATTCCAATTTTCTCCAGGTCACTTCGGCCATGATCACGAGGGCCGAAAGCCCTTTGCTTCATTACTTCCCAGCAGTGTTCAGGTGCTAAAATATTCAAATTGATTTGGGTAGACTCCGGCACAGGGCAAACTTTCCTTTCATTTGCCAAGTTACCAACACACAGTTTTCTTACTACGCTTATATTTCTTGTGGTCACTATAATTTTGCTGCCTTTGGAGCCATATTGTAACATAAGCTTTAATTTTTCCAGGTTATCTCCATCTTCTTCCCAGAGATCATCCAGAACAATCAAGTATCTTGTACTAGCAAGTCCTTTCTCTAGATTATCATGTAGAAGTTGCAAAGTACACTTGTCAAGGTTGAGATTGCTATCTAGGCTTTTCATGATGGCAAACCCAATATTTTTCAAATCAAACTCCTTGGACACATAAACCCAGGCTTGGATATGGAAGAAGCTTTTGACCCTCTCATCTGTGTAAACTGATTCTGCTAATGTAGTCTTCCCTATACCTCCAAGCCCAACAATTGGAATGACTGAAATATTCTCATCAGCTTCAGTGTTGAAGAGCATTTGGATTATATTATCCCTTTCAATATTCCTACCCACCATTCCAGTTCTGTTGCTGGCTGCAAAAGTCTCATTGTTTCTGCGCACTTCTGGACGTGCTTCATGATGAACTACGAGCCTGGGTGTCAGGTTCTCCCTTTCTAGTTCGTCTATTTTCTTCCTCACTTTGTTCAATTTGTGGGGCTTGGTTATTCGTTGTATGAGTATATGGCACTGTAATAGAAAATTTTAAGACAGGTCTTTCTAGAATCAAGTCAAAAAACGTATGCTACTATATACAAATAGCGTTTCTATATATATAAATACAAATATATAGTTGTTCTACAACAATTTCTAGCTACAAAAAGAAATGGTTTTGCTAAATCTCATTGGATTAAAACTTTCTTATGTCCCAATCATTTAGAAAAGTGCAATTGGGTATAGTGATGAAAAGTACAACTATTTGCAATTGAATGAAAGGGTGCAAGTTGCACTTATCACTAAACTGAAATTTTCGTTTTTCTAAATCAATTGAGACTTAAGAACAACTTGGTCGATTAAGACAGACAAAACCATGAAAAAGTAACATTTGTTTATGTGGAATGAAGAACTGAAATAGATTTTTCGATAAAGGGCGCTTCCATTACTTATAAATAAGCATTACACCCGGCCTCTGCATAACAAGATGCACACAGCCGCACACACTGAAGAGTATCATCGTACACACGCAATATAACAAAAGTCTTAGAATAAGCTAAAAGAAAAACCCAACAATGGTGAACGCCTAGGACCCCGAAGGCTGAATCCGAAGATTACGCCGCCATCCATGTTGGAAAAAAATATCCTTCGCCACATCCTCCAACCGTGAAGATACCTCCATAAAGAGGTCTCGATTCTCTGTCCTTTGAAGCATAGACCACGAACGGAGCAAAGCGGTGGATCGGTAGATAACCTGCAAACAAGAAGAGTTAATATCATGGAAAATCTTGTCATTTCTACATAGCCAAAGCGACCAAATGATGGCATTCGCCCCCACCCTAATAAAGGTTTTATACTTACGGTCCACCCAATTTAACCAGCTGCCAAAAAGATTAGCAACGCTCTGAGGTGGATGCAAGGTAGAACCTATCTGGGTTATCGACCATATAGATCTCGCAAATTGACACTGAAAAAAAAGGTGATTGATTGTCTCGTCATGATGACAAAAAATACACTTTTTGCTACCTTGCCAATTACGCTTTACAAGATTGTCCTTAGTAAGGATTACCCCCTACGAAGATACCAAGCAAAAAATTTCGTTTTTAACGGTATCTTCATAGACCAGATTTTTGTATTCTTGTAAACAGGTGTAACAGAATGAATCAGCGCATTGTACATTGAATCCACCGAGAATTTACCACTCTCGCGTAGATTCCATCTAACCACATCAGGACCTGACGTCAACTGTACCCGTTCGAGTCGTTGAAGCAGAGCGTTCCAAGATGCTAGTCTGGGACCTAGCAAATCCCGTCTGAATGACATTTCAACCGGTGTTTGTTGCATCACCGTTGCGATGGTATCAGATTTGTGGCGTACAATGTTATACAAGGCCGGATACTGTTCTCGGAGGGTTGTAGGTCCTAGCCATCTGTCCTCCCAGAAGCGTATCTGAGATCCATCCTTAATAGAAAAGGTTGTAAAAGGAAAAAAGAATTTCTTAGTCGCCATAAGTCCAGCCCAAAAATGTGAGTCACCGGGTTTCCAAACCACTTGTGACAAAGCTTTGGAGCCTACATACTTTCTTTTTAGAATTGTTTGCCATATACCTTCTTCTGAAAGAAGTTTAAATAACCATTTCCCAAGGAGGGCTCGGTTTTTGATTTCAAGATCATGAACCCCAAGCCCTCCGTGGTCCTTTGGTCGACAAACTATATTCCATTTGGCCAACCGATATTTCTTTTTCTCACTATCTCCTTGCCAAAAGAATCTAGATCGGAAGTAATCTAACCGATGCAAGACACCTTTAGGTAACTGGAAGAAGGAAATCATATACAGCACCATATTACTTAGTACTGAATTAATGAGTACCAATCGACCCCCTAGAGATAGTAATTTTCCTTTCCAACTAGATAACCGCTTTTGGAGTCTTTCCTCAACCAGTTTCCATTCAGCTATTGTTAGTCTCCGAAAATGAATCGGAATGCCCAAATAACTAATAGGAAACTGACCAAGCCCGCAGCCGAACAGTCCAGCATATTGGGAGGCCACATCCTGGGCTTCGCCGAAACAAAACAATTCACTTTTATGGAAGTTGATCTTAAGACCTGAAAGTTTCTCAAAAGCCGATAGGATCAACTTAAGATTCATCGCTTTCACAAGGTCATGTTCCATAAAAAGAATTGTATCGTCAGCATATTGAAGTATGGATAGACCACCATCAACAAGGTGTGGTACTACTCCTTCAATAAGGCCATCAGCTTTTGCACGCTCAATAATAATAGCAAGCATATCCGCCACTATGTTAAACAACATAGGTGAAAGCGTATCTCCTTGCCTCAATCCCTTTTTCGTTTGAAAGTATTTGCCAACATCGTCATTGACTTTGATGGCAACACTTCCTCCGAAAACGAAATTATGTATTAGAGCACGCCACTCATCAGAAAATCCTTTCATCCTGAGTGTTTGTTGTAAGAAAGACCATTTTACTTTATCATAAGCCTTCTCGAAATCAATTTTTAAAATTACACCATTCAACTTTTTCCTATGAAGCTCATGCACTGTTTCATGCAAAGTGACTACCCCATCTAGGATATTCCTTCCTTGCATGAATGCCGTCTGAGACGGTCGCACAACGTTATCAGCAACCGAATTTAGTCTTAAAGTAGCGGTTTTAGTGAAAATCTTAAAGCTAACATTAAGGAGACATATAGGACGGAATTGTTGAATCCGTTCTGCTTCCATAACCTTAGGCAATAAAATTATCTCACCAAAATTAAGACGAAATAGTTGCAATTGATCTTTGTGCAATGCAGAAAATAAAGCTAACAGATCCGTCTTGATTATGTCCCAGAAGTTCTGATAAAACTCAGCTGGAAAACCATCTGGTGTTTTATTATGCTCCATTTGGAAAACCGCGTTTCTGACTTCCTCCTCAGAATAAGGGGCTGTCAGGAAAGCATTTTCTTCTGGTGAAACTTGGGGAATATCGTGAATTCTGGATTCTTCCATGCTGAAAGTTCCTTCTTCTGGTTCCCTAAATAGGCCCTTATAATAATTAGTAATATAAGATTTGAGTTGTTCATGTCCAACAATTGTACCCTCGTCCTGAACAAGAGAATGAATAAGTTTCTTCCTATGTCTGCCGTTAGCAACAGAGTGGAAGTATCTTGTATTCGAATCTCCTTCAAGGATGAACTGTACCTTTGATCTTTGATACCATTTTAGCTCCTCCTCCCTCAACATGAAAGCCAACTGCGCATTATATTGACTCTTAGAATCAATTTCCTGCGGAGATAGCAATCTTGTTTCGGCAAGGGCTTCAATTTCATCGATCAGAGTTGTTAGACGAACCTTTTCAGATTTTAAGAGGCCTGCCACATGTCTAGCCCATCCCCCAAGGTGTTTTCGCATAGCGCGAAGTTTATTATTCCACCTCTGAATCGGACTGGAGCCAGCAATAGGCCTCTCCCATACTCTTTTAACCATATCCGAAAAGCCTTCACGCTGTAACCAACCTAGTTCGAACTTGAACTGGCGTTTACATTGTGATATATTCTTACCGGTTGTTAAGAGAATGGGGGCATGATCTGAAAGCCTTTCAATGCGAGGGAGAGCACGCACATTAACCATAGGGTATTTTGATTCCCAATTATGGTCCATGAGTACGCGATCAAGCTTCTCATATGTAGGCTCTGGAAGACTATTCGCCCAAGTGAACTGTCTCCCAACCATTTCGATCTCTTTCAAATCTAGGCTGTCAATGACAGCATTGAATAATAAGAACTGAAATAGATGAATTCCCATAAA
This sequence comes from Lolium perenne, assembly GCF_019359855.2. Taxonomy (NCBI): domain Eukaryota; kingdom Viridiplantae; phylum Streptophyta; class Magnoliopsida; order Poales; family Poaceae; genus Lolium; species Lolium perenne. The sequence continues at coordinate 320,111,118 of NC_067246.2, forward strand.
AATTAAGAAAATACAAGAAAAAACTAGAACATATTCCTAAGAAATTTCTAAAAGTTACTCATGAATTTAAAGAAAAGTGTCTAATTGCATGATAAAGTGTGTTTATTTTGAACTAATCAATAGTGTCTCCTGTATTTCCCCAGTGAGTGAGGAAACTTGACATCATCCTTCGGTTACAAAAGAAGTTATATCTTTTCTCTAATAACGGCAGCATTTGGGTCACGGAGTCTGAATAGCTAGTCTTTACAAGTTCTCAAAGAAAAAAAAAAACTGGGTTTTGTCGTACCTAGACCACCCATTGCCTCTGTCCTTGCAAATAAGGATTCTAATTCCATAAAGAAATAGATCTGTCAAATAGTCTTTTGATTAAAGTACCTTTGGTTGGCTATTCGGGGCTTCCAAGTCGTCCAGCACGTCCTCAATGTCGTAGGCGACGGACTTGAGCTTCATGAGCCATCGACCTGCAGCTTGTCCGTTCTCTTCTCCTCGGCGCAACCTAAGATCTGCATCATGCATCAGAGCAGCCAGATCTTTCATTTTCTCCACCATGTGCTGCACCTCCCCTTTGTATCCCCACTGCAGGGCGATCTCATCTATGACGGGTTGGGTAAGCCTGCCAATGATTTCTTTCACCACGGAACTCGCAATCATCTCCCCAACGCCCACCATGACTTCACACCAAGCTTTTGCTCTGTCCCGCAAGTCTATTGTTGTGTTTGTGGAAGACAAGCAACAGCAAGGTAAGGAGCGCTATGCTTGTGGAGTCCACAATATGCGGGCCAATTAGTCCAGTCAACTATCTCAACTACCAGCCTCCACCGGTAGGCATCTGCTTGCGCCGATCCAGCCACAAGTGGAGCCAAATAATGCCGGGAGTTTGTTTGCAAAAAAAAGGTGAAACTTTGTCTACTTAGGGCTCCTTTGATTTAAAGGATAGGAAAAGCATAGAAATAGGAAAGGTATAGGATTGAAATGACATGTCTACTTGAAACTTATAGGAAGATGAAGTTTGTTTGATTGTAGCAAATGAATTTTTTCATGAGGTATGAGCTAATGCTTTTTTCTATAGGAATTACACTACAAGATTTCTATAGGAATTTTTTCTATAGGATATGTTCCTATGAATCAAACAACATGTAAAGAAATTTTTCCCATAGGAATCAAATCCTACACAATTCCTATGCAAATCCTTTGAATCAAAGGAGCCCTTAGAGTACTAGTTGGTTCTTTTTCTTTGCAAATGACCCTATCTTATGTGGTGGTTTCGTATTAGTTGTTCCAGAAAACTAATATGGAATGAACAAAGTATAACTTTTTATTCAAATTTTTCATCTCGCCAAACCTACAGGAGCCGCACCGGAATCAGATCATGGGCCACACAAAGATATGTACTAGCATAACGAGTTGTTGAAAAACCTATACATCGCTCATTACTGAAAAGTCATCGCCAGGGAGACAGCAAGTTTGGGCCACATTAGCTTCCGAGAGGCATTCGGTCGTTTCGGGTTTCGGGAACAATCTAGAAGGTTCTATGCAGGCTTTCTGTCGTTTCGGTTTTTTCCGGTATATTAGGTTTATTTGATCGGTTTTTTGGTCTTTTTTAAAATAATTAGAAAATTGTTCTTATTTAAAAATTTGTTCAGTTTCGGAATGTGTTCCTTTCTTGTGTGCCGAACTTGGCGTGGGTGAGAATGGCGTGCCACTCTTCGTCAGTCATCCCCGACGGCTTCACCTTCTGCAGCGGCTACGCCCGCTGCCGAATGAAGGCCCCGTTGGCAGCTTTCCTCGGTTTCTTCCCTTTTGGTGGCATGGCGGCAACAAGATCTATTGGTGGTCTCGCAGCGACATCGACAAATATGGTGGGAGGATGGGAGAAATGCGCGGGGAAGCGGGGGAGGGAATGAAATGGGAAGGGAAGACGAACAAAGCGGGAGGGAAAAAAATTTAGACGCTATTTTGACTCTGTTGAACCTATGACACGTGTGGCCTGCCGTGAAATGCCGCCATTTCGATCGTGCCGGGTGCGTGCCTTGTGGGTCGGGGACGGCCTGGACAGGCCAAACAGGTTTTTGGGCCGCGCCGGGCGCGCCAAAAGTTTGAGGAACGCGGCTGGGTGGCAAAATTTGTCCGACGCTCCCCAAACTAACTTGCTGGCCCGTTTAGGGAACCTGGTTGGGAAGCTTTTATTTCTCGCAAACCCAAATTCACCTACTAGGGAATTTATATATGAAAAAGTAGATCTCCCCCATAAAAAGTGGAAAAGATTGTATCACAAAATTACATACTCCCTCCGTCCATAAATAGATGTCTTAGATTTGTCTAAATATGGATGTATCTAGACACTAAATAATGTCTGCATACATCTAGATTTATACAAATCTAAGATGTCTATTTATGGACAGAGGTAGTACATCTATGCGTTTTAGGAAATTTCAAAAAATTCTTTCAATAACAGAGATTTAGTGTAAAGAAATTTCAGTTTTGATAAAAAAATGAGAGACAAAAATGCCATGCGCTAATGTCTAGCGCCTTTTATGTACATGTTTTAATGTACATACATCATAATTTATAATTTATCTGTACATATATATTAATACATACATTGTACATACATACATGTTCTCTGCTACTGTCTACATGCCGTAGACGTGCCTGTGCGACCTGGCCGTGTATTTAAACAAGTGGATCGATCTAACTGCTAGCGATGTGGTACTATTTTTTCTCCGGAAAGCCAGGTAACTCTTCCGCGCCGTCCTCACCGATTCCCTCACGGCCAAATCCTCCGTCGCCCTCACCCCGATTCTCCTCGTCGCCCCGGCGCGCTCCACCGCCGCCGCCGGCAAAGTATTCGTAAATAAAGCTCCCGTCGCCGCCGCGTCGTCCTCCCGGGAACGGCCTCGCCCAGGAACAGCACCGAGAGGTCGGAGGTGCTGCTGCTCGGATGGAAGGGATCGGAGGAAACTGGGGTCTGGAGAGGACGCCCACGAGCTCCCGGCTGTGGGGTGGGCGAGTGGCTGGCCTCGACGGCTGCTCTCTACTGACTCTTAGTAGTAGAACTCAAACACATCATGATCCCACGAGTGGGTTCCAGATTGATCCTTTCCGTCACTACTCAATTGTTGACTGCTGTCTTAACTGACGAGATCGACATTGCTACTGCTGTTCACTTGAGATACATGAAGGGAACTCAGAAAAATATGCACGAGCTGCAACAAAACGTGAGCGTGCAAGGAAGAAAGGGGTTTACCAGCTGAAGAAGGGCAGAGCAACGTTGTTGCAACCTCAGACTTTGGTCTGCAACTAACAGTATAGTTGAAGATGCAATCCATGTATCAATTATCAGCTCTGGTTGAATGTTTCCCGTGCTGAAGCTCGTTCATCCAGCTTGGTCTGTTGCTCGGGCCTCGGCCGCGCTTCCAGAGGAGAGCATCCTGTCAGAAGAATTTTCCATGTTAGATTTAGAAGTTGAGGCAACAAGATGAGGTTCAGAAGTCAGTACACGGAGCAGATTAGCCAGGAAAAAAATCGAAACTAGTCAGAACACTGCAGACGATTTATTTGGTTAACGGAGCTTGGTTCTGTCATTAGAAGAAGACACAAATGGCTTGAACACACCTAAGCTTGTAAGACTCAGTCTCGCCAATTAGGATTGTGTTGAAATACAGAAATATACGTGTTACATTCAACACAATTACTCGATGTCAAATGTAGGTTATCCAATTGCCTCTTCTGTCATCCAGTCGTGATGGGCTTTTTAGGTCACCGTCCCCCTCGTGCTGGCAAGCAAACGATCGATACTAAGCGACCCTAGGCTGGAATGAAGATAGAGGAGTATGGCTTCGGTGCACGTGCAAGCATCAGGCATCGATGGATGGCAGAATCGATCTTGTCAGCGGACCGTCGAGCCAAAAACAACATAATGAGATGATGAAATAAGACAAGAACTCAGATCTTATATGTACTTGCACCTACCAACACACGATCGAAATGTAATGGAGATTCAAATATTGTTGAGTGAGGAGATCAAGAGGAAAAGATTGAAGATTCCAACCCGGGCTGGATCCTGGAGGAAACCTGAGCCAATTCATCATATGCTTCCATCAGTTTTTAGTATAGTTATTTCTCTTGGGGATCATGGTGGGAGAGGATGAGAGGTTCGGTCCCAGGGATCAATGGCGAAGAGGAAGTGTAGTCCGATCGATGGAGAAAAGGATGCAGACGGCTATTGGCTGGTTCTCGTATGGACAATTGGAGATGCTCGTCCAGCCCAAGAAGAGATAGCTCAAGCTGGGGCGCCCAGCCCATGTGGAGAGTGAAGGAGCCACAAGGGATGGTCAACCGTGTAGCTCTTTGCCAAATAAAGGGTGACGTGGGCGCACCAGTGGAAAATAAGATACTGGGCGATTGCCATTTAAATCATCGGAAAATCTATTTTTTGCTGGGGCACCGTGCTGTCTATCGGAATGCTCACCTCTCCGCACCGTCCGATCTTGGATCTGTGGCTCCTGGCGATTCGACGCTAGCGTCCAACAACTGCCGCCCGGATTCCGCGATGGTCTGTTCGAAGTCGAGCCATTGTCTTCATTCTCGCCCACCCCTCTCAGCTCTCCTCCCCATCTCATGTTCCTCTGGCGATTTCCAAAATTCCCCACTAGATTGGCTTCGTCGGTGACGAGCGGGTCGTGCCGGTGTGGGCGATCCTCCTGGCGAGTGGGAGTGTTGGTGGAGCATCTTCGCCGTCGCTGAATCGCGGATCGACGCATCCGAGGCGGGTGCGATTCGACGCATTCGAGGTGGGGGCTCGTCGGATTTTGAGGCGTCGGCGGGTGGTTTCGTCGGCGACGTGCTGCTTCTAGTACTTCCAGTTGGTGAGTCCCTTGATCTCGATGCTATCTCTCGATCTCGATGCTTCCCGTACTTCCACTAGCTGCTCGATCTCGATGCTTCCAGTACTTCCGCTAGCTGTGTTTATGATTTAGACGTGGCGCTCGTTCGTCCCGTTCGGCAGCTAGGGTTTCGGACTCAATCGTCGATTTGGTCTTCATTTTACTTGCGGAGATCCTTGTTAGATTTGTGTTCTACTGGGCCAATTTCGTGCGTGTTGTTCCCCAGAACTGAAATTGTGTGTGTTGTTCGATCTCGTCGACTATCTAGTGGTAGTAGATCTGTTGGAGCTCTGTGATACACGATGGTGCATTACGGTGGTTTAGGTGTATTTTTTTTCAGAATGAACTGTGTATATCTGAGCAGCAATCTTCTAGCATGTATTTTTTACCTAATACTTACATGTGTTGATAGCACCAGCACCATGCTCCATGTAATTTACAGGTTTTATTTACATGTTTTTTACTGGGTTCTCCTTGTTGATTATACTACATGTAACCATATTATACTACATGTATTTATCAAATATTTTTTGCGTTGTATAAAATAGACCAAAGCCAGCTCTAAGTTTTTTGATCTATTCTGTTTCTGTTTGTTCCTTAATCTCCTTGATCAGTATGGTCAGGGGATATTTTTACATCATGTAGAGCTGTCAGGGGGTAGATTGGCAGTGGTTTTGAGAAGGGTTCTGATCTGCTCCCTTACAAATAAAATGGAACATGTTTTGGTAGAAAAGTGGCACAAAGCGTGTAATTGAACACAAAAGCATGTAATTAAATGACCTGAAAATACATGTAAAACTATCACTCTTAGTATCTTGATCAACAACATGATTTAAGATGATTTATGATGAAATCCCATATGCATTGTTGTAGGATGTACTTTTACTCATTTAATTACATGCTCTATTCACAATCAAACTATGTAGGATGTACTTTTCTGTATTATACACACATATCACTCATATGCCCTTTTTTTGTGTGTATAACTGCACACATATGATGTATATTTCTATTTTATCTCTTTAAACATTTTCTACTCTGGTATTTGGGCTATAAAATACATCCATGTATGTGCTATAGAAACATGTTCTGTAGCATGTATGTTTCTGCAGAGCATATATTTTATTTCTGTAGCATGTATGTTTAAGGTTGTAATATATACATACTGTGTGTGCAGCATTTCGTTGGACGGATCACCTGTTGTCTTGTCTTAATAATTCAAAATGATTCATGTTATCCCTCTAGTAAGTATGATTTTTTTACTTTGTTCACTGTTTTGGTTTCTTCAGTCTTACACATATTCATTTAATTAGCTTTCTCTTACATATTTCTGTAGAAAAATTCCAGGACTCCAAAGAGTGGGAAGAAGAAAAATAGTATTTTCCAGATATAGGAAGATGAAACAAAGGCTGCAGTTCCGAGGTGCCAAAGTTGAGCCGCCGGTTCAGAGTGTGCCTCCTTTATTGGGTGTTGAACCAATTTCTGTTGTGCCACCAGAAGGAGAAGAAGGTCCATCAGACAATCCCTGCGATGAAGATGTTGCTGACAAGAAGGAGAAGATACTGGATACCATAACTTGTCTCTTTTTTGTACTTACTGTGTTAGTATTTTATATGCATGTACTTCCACTCCCCTTCCTACAAGTGTGAAGTATGAATGTGTGTTGTTCTTTTTTCTGTAGAACAATTTATTCAACCGCGCTTCACCAATGAAGGTTGTAAGGGTACTTAAAAAAATGACAGATGATCAGCATGCTTTGATCAGCAGATCAGATTTCACAGGAATTCTAGGCATGCAGTGTTCGAAATTAAACCCTTGATTTCGGAGACAGGGGAAGAATACCAGTAGATGTTGATTCTGCTGTCAGAGTTATGGCAGTTCCAATGGGAGTACATCCTGTCCCCTACTACTCTGACATTGACGCAACAAGTGCAATCTTTGAGATGCTTGGGATACATGATGGAAAGCAGCCAACCGTAGCATCCATTGAGAAGCAGTTGGGTGAAGATTATCCTGCAGATGATGCTTACCTGAGAAAGTTCATCATGTACCTCATCTCATCTGTGTTTGCTCCTACCATGGGAATTCATGTCAGTCCAAAATGTTATCCTCCGCTACTTAACACAGCTGCCATCCCAAGATATAATTGGGCTAGATTCATCATAGACATTTTGATCCAGACTGCAAATGCGAAGGGAAAGAAGAACTGGTTCAAAGCTTGCATGCCTTACCTCATGGTCAGTTATCTATTGTTTCTTACAACTCTATGTATTTCTGCACACATTTTATTTTCTGATTTAGTTCACGAGGCAGCGGCTAATGTATTTTTTCACTGTTTTTTCTATTTGTATTTTGTAGGTTCTATATGTCGATGCTTTGGAAACAGATGGAATAGATGTGCCAGATGTTGAACCTCGTATTTCTGTATGGACAAATATGATGATTAAGGCTGCTGTTGATCAAGATACTAAGAGTGATGGTTCATTTGGGAATTTACCGGTAACTTACTGATTCAACATCTATTTTTTCTTAACTTTTTTTTGTCCTTGACTTGCTCTTGCTACCATTTTATTCTAATTTTTCTGAACCATGCATCTTTTTTTCAGCTAAAGCCTTGCTTCAGGAACAGGCCATTTCTTTTCTCGGGAGATCAGAATGTGTTGGATATCTTCATCAAACGATATGCACCAGGCAATCCAGATGAAGAGGTAATTTTTCTATTTTCTATAGCTGCTTTTGTAAATTTTTACAATTCTAGAGCATTGATAAATTGCCCCTTCTGCCATTTTATTTTTTGTATTACTACAAACCTAGTCTTACATGTACTCTTTCTTTTTTTCCATGTAACAACAAATGAGAAATTACAGATCAGCAATCACTAACATGTGCAACAGTTTTGAGGCTGGACTTTCTGAGTTTATTAGATCTGTGGGAAACAACCTAGGCAAGGAAAGTACAAGGACAAATGTTGCACATGAAACAGGGCAGCCAAAAAGCAAGCCGAAACGGAGGAGAGCAGCACATTTTCCAAAGTCTGTTGATGAGAGAGTAGTCCATGAGAAAGATGAAGAAGAAATTAGTGCAGCGGTCAAACCAGATAAGAGTGATGCCGCAGTGGTCAAACCAGATAAGAATGATGCACCAGTTCTTCTATCTGAGATAAAATCGAAGAAAAGAAAGCTTGCACACAAAGGAATGGGTGGAGCCAGAGATAACAAGAAGTCCATCAAGGACACAAGCATGCCCAACAATGAAGTGAAGTTTGATGAGGATGGCGCTAACGAAGATGTTGTAGACAAGTCATTAGAGGAAGAGGATGAACAAGATGTGACAATGGATTCACATGTCAGTGATTTGACTGCGCATGCTGAATCTAGCACAGTAAACACAGAAGCAATTCCTGAACCTGTAGTACTACCACCTTCATCCACAAATGGTGTTGCAGTTACACAGAGTGATGCACCAGTTTTTGTATGCGCCACAGCTGATGTTTTGAAGCATCTACAACTATATGGGTCTGGTTCTCAATCTAGTGCAGAAGCAACTCCAGTGGATCAAGCTAATGGAGGAAGCAAGAGTTCAATCAAAGTACCTGATGGGGCTGCATCAGTACCCACCATGGTTTCAGGAAAATCAAAAAAGAAAGTTACATTTGCAGACAAAGGGAAAAATAATGTACAGGGGAATTCTGCTGATCCAACTGCTACTGCTAGGAGACCAGTTACAAGATCCATGTCCCCACTGAAGTCAAATATTGCTATAGATTTGGAGATAAGAAGCTCTCCCAGCCCTAGAAGAGTCACGAGGTCTTCTACTCCTGAAAATGTGACAAGGCAGAAGGTTGTAGCTTCGAGGGGAAGGCCGTCATCATCTATTGGTGGACATAATGGAGTTAACTCTGTTGATCTTGCATTTAGCATCGACCTGAACAGGAATTTGGTTCTAGATGTTCATGAAACGCCTCAAAATACACCCGCTGCTACAACAGTTGTTACATCTGACACAGTTCCTTCTGCTGAAACTATTCCAAACCATGACAATGTGATCTTGCAAGAAGCCACACCAGTGAATGTCGGAAGTAATCCTGCTGCTGGGTCAGCAGAGATGGTCATTAGCATTGACATTAACAGGAAACTTGACCTTGAATTCGGTACTGCAAAAGCTGTAACACAAACTGAACAACAGAGAAAGTTTACAGAGCTCAAGGAAGATTGTCCTTCTTTCGATCTTGGCTTCGATCTGCAGGAGGCTGGGAAAAAGGTTGATGAAGGTGCTACAATTGAAGAACCAGTAATCATTTCAAGCAACGATAGTGGTGACTCTCTGGACAAAATATATGCGACCATCGATATGCCCATTACGCCATCGACAGTACAAGTAAAGGAGTTGCAGAAGGTAGTGTTGTCGCCGAGGAACCCAAATAGTGTAACACCAGTACCTCAAGCTAGGAGAGTTGTAAAACTGGGGCCTAAACAGAAATCGCCATATGAGAATTTTGGCAAGAAACCTACTGTCACTAGATCAGATGCTGAGTTGTACAACAAAGTGTGCTCATATGGTGGCAGAACCAAGCACCTGTTGAACAAAGAAAAAATTATCGACTATGGTACCTACTTCATCTATCTCCGTGACTTGGCAGATTCAATCAAGCTAGATGGTTGGATAAGCAACTCAACCTTCGAGATAGGTTTACTTAGTATGTCTGAGGAGATGGCCAAGCAGAAAAAATTTCTGATGCCACTAAGGCTTGCTGTAAGTACAATCTTTATATTCTTTGCTTGATGTACCTTTTTCATTATATTCTGATCTACTTTCGATTTTCTTCTTCCTTTTCCCATTTTCATAACAGACTTTCTTCATTCCCATCATTTGTGCAGACCAAACTAAGGGAACCAACATGCCACTTAGATAAGGAGGTGCAGAAAGCATTTGAATGCACGCCTACATACCGGCTAGACCACAAAGATCTGGTTAGTTTGTAATTTCTTGAATTTAATTACTTTTTCCTTTGATGCTTTTTTTTACACCCAGTAGCTTGTGACACCTATATTTTCCCTACATCATCCCCTCTTGCAGATAATGTTCTCTGTCCTCCAAGATCTCACTCCTGATATCAAAATAATGACCGGACACTATTACTTAATCGTGCTAAATTTGAAGGCTGGGAGGTTCGAAGTAATGGATTCAATGAGGAAGGAGGGAGACAAGTTACTTATGCAAGATGCTAGAAATATCATTGGAAGCATCAAGCATTTCTGGCAAGCTAACTATAGCGCCTCAAAGATTGACATCTCCAAATACATGACTGTTCATATACCAACTCCAATGCAGAAGACAACGTTAGTAAAAATTCTTGACTTCTGTCATTCCATATAGCAGTTCCATTGTCATTTCAATTCTTTGCATTTGAAAATAGCTTTTGATGAACTTTTTGTTTTGCTTGTTCCAAGTTACGATTGCGGCTACTTCGTCTTGAAGTTCATCGAATCATGGGATGGAAGAAGGTTACTTCCATTCTCACCCTACGACATGCCCGCACTAAGGAAGCTTTTCCTCAAGAAATGGATGGCTACTGAAAGAAACCTCATCAACTGGGATGAACTGCTCTTCCCAAATTGATACAAAGGTACATTCTGTTTTTTACAGAATGCTACAATGCTATCTTTTTGTATCTTATCTGTTGTGGCGGACATGAATACAATCTCTAGAAGTTTTTGTTTTACTATGCTCGTTATCACAGTTACTTATCATATTAAGTGAAAAAAGGCTGTATCATTCGAATTTTTCAGAAGCTCTATGTGTTGTACTACATTTGCTATCTAATATTTACATGCAAAGGTTCTAAATCCTTCTCTTTTTTTTCTCAATAGCATGTGTGTTTTATTTCAATTTGCAAGTAGTTTTATGCACATGATGTCCTCAACAGCCTTGAAAACTCACAGAATATGAAAAATAAGTCAATATGAACTTAATTTCGGCGTCGGTTAGTTTCTTCAATTAGACAGACGAAAGCAACATTAGTATGTTTGGTCCATACTGTTCCAAAAACAACTTAGTTGCAAACACGAACTAAGAACCCGCTTCAGATTTAATTTTTGAACACACAAAATAATAAGTCCAACCATGCAACTTAGAACCATAGGAACTTAATTAATACATCTGCTAGTCTCTTCACCACTTCAGAACAAAACTTCACCAATTTTGTCATCACAAAAATTACAACCAACTTACACAAAAATTTCGAACCAGCAACCAACTTACACAAATATTTGGAACCAGCCAACACGAACTACTGTTTTAGCTTCATGCACGCAAAGTGTGGTAGCCATTTTATGTTCGCGACATCTACACCATGTCACGGAAAAAATCTATTTCCTTTGGCTCTGGCCCTGGGGTAAGCTTTGAGGGGCATGAAGGTGCAGTGTGATGAACAGAACCACAAACAGTGCACTTCACGACTTTAGAAGACTTCAAGTGGAGACCAGATTGCTTTCTTTTTTCTCCTAGACGCCCTTTAGTGGTAGTGTATACAGGATCCTCAACATGGTCAAATCTGGAAGAACTTCCTTGCCCAGCAGCACCACTGTTTTCCACACCTGGTGAGTCACCTTCAGTGGTACCAGTGGTCTTCTTTTTTTCCGTTTCGAGGAGTCGGAAGCTTTCATTGCTTTCAACTCCTTCTCCAGAGCGGCAATGTATTTATCTGCTAGGGCTTTTGCTTTGTCTGAAGTACATGCAATTTTGGCTACACTTGTAAAATCATTGCATAACGTTCCATACCGTAGCAACTGCCTTTCTTTATTATTCATTTTCCTGTCAGCTGGCACTTGAGGCAAATCCATCTTCTCCACAACGATTGTTTCCTGGGGTACTCTCCATCTGTTTAGAATGTACTTCTCTGGAATGTATTCAATTACACCCAATTGTACCTAACTCTCATTATATGGCAGCACAGCAGCCCGTCCCTACTAAACTTGCAGCACTCACAACTGTAAGTTTCTGTTGCCAAATTAGCGTCAACCCTGTAACTTTTTCGCCCATAACCAAAGACTAAAGTCTTAATTGGAACAACATCAAATTTTTCTGCATCAAGCTATTGTACATTGTAGGATGTCACTTTCGGAAGCTCAGCACGGAAGCGTAAGTATATGGGTCGTGTATAAACATTCAAAGCTTGCTGTTCCATAGGGAAATCTCCCCGGACCCTAACAAAATTTTATCTTCATCCTTAAACTCAACAGAGTCCTCTGATACATCATTTTTTTCCTGCAACTTCAAGTACTGTTCAAAGAAATTGTGCAGGCTATTGTGCGGGTCAATGTACCTTTTCAAAACAACATTGAAACCCTCACTTCGGGCAGTAGTCTGTAGGAACGGGAAGAACCGGTCCATAAAGTAGGCGGGAACAAGTGTAGCTCTGAGATGATAGAGGTCACTCAAATGCGTGTTGTCCGCAACATTGTGTTTGGCTATCATATCTGCCCACCTACCTTCAAACTCCTCAACTGACATGCTGTAGTCAATAATTTCATTCAATTCCTTCCTTAGATCCTCATGCTTAGACATGAAATTACCAAGTACAGGTTGCGCATTCTGCATAATGTGCCACCTACAGTTCCTGTGACAACAATCAGGAAATGTTTGCAGAATTGCAGTTTGCATGGCTGCATCTTGATCAGTTATGATGTTCCGTGGTTGGAGGCCACCCATAGCTTCAAGAAACTCCTCAAAAAGCCATACAAAACTCTCAACATTCTCGTTCCGAAGGAAACCGTAGCCTAGTTGTATAGTTTGACCATATCGGTTAATACCAACGAATGGGGCAAAGGGCATGCCATACATATTGGTCATGTAGGTAGTGTCAAATGACAAGCAGTCGCTATAGTTCTTGTACGCATCTATAGCAGCCCCATCCACCCAGAATATGCGGTCAAGCTTGTCTGCATGATCAGTATGTAAGTTGAAGTAGAAGTCAGGATCATCCTTCTTAATCCTCGCAAAGTGAGCAAGCAGCAGTGACATGTCTTTATGTGAGTGCTCTTTATCTATGCTAGACATTAAGTTTCTCACATCTTTATTGTCGTACGGAACATTGGCCAGACCTCCATATACTTCTGCCATAATCCGCATGACCCTTCCTGCTGAGAGATTGACCTTATGCAATAGTCTTACAAAATCCTTTTCCTCCTTAGGAATTCCTTTATGAGACCGTAAGTACTTCTTCAACGAGAATTTCTTTATTAATTTGTGATTGTGCTCCTCAATGAAGTATGTTACATGCCACTTCTTCCCTTTCCTTTTTACTCTCAGACGAGCCTTGCATTCTGTTTTCTTAGTGATGCTCCGGTTCCTTTGCCTAACTGGAGGTACATCGAGGTGATTTATGTCCTCATTTTTCCCACTCTTGTTGCAAACAAAAAGCTGCTTGTCCTTCTGTCCATCAATGGTCGAGTTCTTCGATGTACTACACTTGATGGAAAATCCAACTTGATGAGCATATCTGTTGTAGTGCAGCTTCGCCTCATCCCATGATTCAAACATCATGCCTGGGTAAGGTGTCTGGATGTTAGTTTGACTGCATGGTGTTGACTGGACTTCTTCGTCATCATCATCATCACCTCCTGAGTCATCAGTCGACAGTGTTTGACCAGTTTCAGCTTCTGTATCAGCAGATGCATTTGTGTTGCTACCGCTTGCATGTTTACTACCTTCTGCTTCTTCTCTTACATCACTGTTGCTTATCATCCTTGCATTGCTGCCAGATAAACCACCCTTTTCCAAATTCTCTGAATCACTCAAATCCTCAATTACTACTTCATTCAGATCAAGTCCACGACGAGCATCCATATCTGGAAGGAAGAAACACACTTGTGAAATACAAAAAAGGGGGCATGTAAATTGCTGAACAAAGTGTCAAATTTAAGATGTACTTATTCAAGAAATAAAATTTGTATAGCTGAAGATTGTATGTTCTTTTTTTAGTTGGCAACCTTACAGAACTGCATGCATTCTAACATAATCTTCCTACTTGATGTTTTTACAGGTCATAAGCAAGAAGCTAGAGCAGAAGTGTTACAAGCAAGGAGAAACATGCTGTTGATGCTGCATCTTAAGCTTGAAGCTGCCAAGAACATGTTGCTGCTGTATATTCTCTACCTAGTATAAAAATTAGTATGTCTTAGATGCTATTGCGAGAAGGCAGTACTCCATCATATGACATCCTATATCACTAGTTTCTTCTTACATGCGTAGTTATTTCGTGCATGGTTTTCTTCCAATTTAAAGTACATGCACAATGGCCTGCAAATTTCATGCATGGATCATCATTGCTGATGAACCTGCAGTTGACTGACCATGTCAAAGTACTGATGCATCTGGTGAAATTTTAATGCAGCTAATCTACATATGTTTCAAGTTCTACATGTCCTTTTTGATCCACTCTATTAAGTTTTGCATCTGAGCATGAAAAGCTCTTTTTTTACATGCTATTGGAATTGATTATACAGTCAGTATGTCTGCAATCATAAAACTATCTGTTCTTACTAGGTAATGTACTGTTCTTACTAGGTAATGTACCGCCTTATGAGTTTCCATTCATAGAATATGTAGGAAAACTTGCTCACAGTTTGACATAGTCCTTCAATTGTTCATTTTCTACAACATGTAATTTCTATGATACATGCTACTGCATACATCAGTTATTTAGAAGTAGAAAAGATACTGCAGAATGTAGGAAAAAGAATTTTTACCAAGTATAGAATGTAAGAAAAGATACTACAGTGATTACAAATATAGATCATGGGAACCTACTGGTTTGCATGTTACCAAGTAACAACAAGTAGATAAAGAATGTAGATTCTGATGTTTTCAACCTGTACAGATCTAGTGGTTCATTGTAGGGAAAAAAACAGTGATTTCAATTCTAGATCTGGAAAGTGCACAAGAGCTACTGGTTTGCACGTTACCCAGTAACAACAAGTAGAAAAATAAATGTAGAATTTCAATTTTATGATCTGGAAGAGGTACTGGTTTGGATGTTAGTTTTGGAAGAGCTACTGGTTTTTGGATGTTAGATTCAGATGTAGAGAACTGATACCTGCAGGTTGAAGAGCTTCCAGAGGTAGAAGATGGTGTTAAGCCTGGTGTTCTATTGTACAGGCTTTCCCTCCTGATCTACAGATGTATATTTCAGCTGTTTTGGTCCTGGGTTACTACAGCCATGGAGTTCTTGTCTCCCGGCGGCTGGAGGAGGAAGAAGACCTAGGTTTGGTTCTGGACGATGGAGCTGGGGGGAGGATGTGTTTTTATGTCGCGTGATCGGGGGTCCTTTTTTGACCGGTCGTTGTTTTCTGGTTTGTTCTGTTTTTTATCTTGTACCTGAGCTGCATTTATTGGTAGACAGGGGGAAAGCGAATGGGGGGACCGGACCCAGGACAGGGGGAAAGCGAATGGGGGGGGCCACTTTTTATTTTCGGAAAGATTCTGTCCGGACAGGGGGGGCACCGTGGTAGCCTAACCAGTGCTAGGGCACTGATACGTCTCCGACGTATCGATAATTTCTTATGTTCCATGCCACATTATTGATGATATCTACATGTTTTATGCATACTTTATGTCATATTTATGTGTTTTCCGGAACTAACCTATTGACGATATGCCGAAGGGCCAGTTGTTGTTTTCTGCTGTTTTTGGTTTCAGAAATCCTAGTAAGGAAATATTCTCGGAATTGGACGAAATCAACGCCCAACATCTTAGGATTGCATGAAGCTTCCAGAACACCCGAGAGCCGCCAGAGGGGGGCCACAGGCCCACCAAACAGTAGGCCAGCGTGGCCAAGGGGGGGCCCGCGCCCCCCTGTTGTGTCATCGCCTCGTTGACCTTCTGACGCCGCCTCTTCGCCTATATAAAGGTCCCTGACCTAAAACACGATACGAAAAAGCCACGGTACGAGAAACCTTCCAGAGCCGCCGCCATCGCGAAGCCAAGATCTGGGGGACAGGAGTCTCTGTTCCGGCACGCCGCCGGGACGGGGAAGTGCCCCCGGAAGGCTTCTCTATCGACACCACCGACATCTTCATCACCGCTGCTGTCTCCCATGAGGAGGGAGTAGTTCATCCTCGAGGCTAAGGGTTGTACCGGTAGCTATGTGGTTAATCTCTCTCCTATGTACTTCAATACAATAATCTCATGAGCTGCCTTACATGATTGAGATTCATATGATGATGCTTGTAATCTAGATGTCATTATGCTACTCAAGTGGATTTTACTTATGTGATCTCCGGAGACTCCTTGTCCCACGTGTGTAAAGGTGACCGTGTGTGCACCGTGTGGGTCTCTTAGGCTATATTTCACAGAATACTTATTCACTGTTATGAATGGCATAGTGAAGTGCTTATTTATATCCCTTTATGATTGCAATGTGTTTTGTATCACAATTTATCTGTGTGCTACTCTAGTGATGTTATTAAAGTAGTTTATTCCTCCTGCACGGTGTAATGGTGACAGTGTGTGCATCGTGTAGTACTTGGCGTAGGCTATGATTGTGATCTCTTGTAGATTATGAAGTTAACTATTGCTATGATAGTATTGATGTGATCTATTCCTCCTTTCGTAGTGTGAAGGTGACAGTGTGCATGCTATGTTAGTACTTGGTTTGGTTATGTTGATCCGTTATGCACTCTAAGGTTATTTAAATATGAACATTGAATATTGTGGAGCTTGTTAACTCCGGCATTGAGGGTTCGTGTAATCCTACACAGTTAGTGGTGTTCATCATCCAAGAAGAGGGTGTAGAGTCTAGCATCTATCTATTTATTCTGTTATGTGATCAATGTTGAGAGTGTCCACTAGTGAAAGTATGATCCATAGGCCTTGTTCCTAAATACTGCTATCGCTGCTTGTTTACTGTTTTACTGCATCTTTACTTCCTGCAATATTACTACCATCAACTGCACGCCAGCAAGCACTTTTCTGGAGCCGTTACTACTGCTCATATTCATTCATACCACTTGTATTTCACTATCTCTTCGCCGAACTAGTGCACGTATTAGGTGTGTTGGGGACACAAGAGACTTCTTGCTTTGTGGTTGCAGGGTTGCATGAGAGGGATATCTTTGACCTCTTCCTCCCTGAGTTCGATAAACCTTGGGTGATCCACTTAAGGGAAACTTGCTGCTGTTCTACAAACCTCTGCTCTTGGAGGCCCAACACTGTCTACAAGAATAGAAGCACCCGTAGACATCAAGCACTTTTCTGGCGCCGTTGCCGGGGAGGAAAGGTAAAATGCATTCATATTCCGGTCCCAGGTAATAAGTACTTTTCTGTTGCCGTTGTGTGTGTGCTCGAAGCTATTTCCTTTAGATCCTGCAATTGCATCTTTTTGTTTCTTGTTTACACTAGTTAGGCTTAATGGACAACAATGAGCTTCTTATTCTATTTCCTGATTTAAGACATGGATGGTTTGATGCGAAAATTAAAAAACCTATGGAACATATTAGTATGAATGCTTTGAACACCATTGTTGCTAATGATATGGAAAATTCTAAGCTTGGGGAAGCTGGCTTTGATGAGCATGATATTTTTAGTCCCCCAAGCATTGAGGAGAAAATTTACTTTGATGATACTTTGCCTCCTATTTATGATGATTATAATGATATTGGTCTTTTAGTACACTTTGTTATGGAGGATAAATTTGATTATGATTACAATATGCCTCCTATATTTGATGATGAGAATAATAATGATAGCTACTTTGTTGAATTTGCTCCCACTACAACTAATAAAATTGATTATGCTTATGTGGAGAGTAATAATTTTATGCATGAGACTCATGATAAGAATGCTTTATGTGATACTTATATTGTTGAGTTTTTTCATGATGCTACTGAAAATTATTATAAGAGAGGAAAATACGGTTGTAGAAATTTTCATGTTACTAAAATACCTCTCTATATGCTGAAATTTTTGAAGTTACACTGGTTTTATCTTCCTATGCTTGTTACTTTGTTCTTCATGAATTCATTTGTGTACAAGATTCCTTTGCATAGGAAGTGGGCTAGACTTAAATGTGTTTTGAATTTGCTTCTTGATGCTCTCTTTTGGCTCAACTCTTATTTCTTGGGAGTGCACCATTGAAATTATTGAGCCCATCTTAATGGCTATAAAGAAAGAACTTCTTGGGAGATAACCCATGTGTTTTTTTTACTATAGTACTTTGTTTTATATTTGAGTCTTGGAAGTTGTTACTACTGTAGCAACCTCTCCTTATCCTTATTTTATTGCATTGTTGTGCCAAGTAAAGTCTTTGATAGCAAGGTTGATACTCATCCGCGGTGTCGCAGAAAACTGGACAGTACTAGTAGCACGGTAGTGCCGCTGCCCACCATCTCCACTGACACGCTCGCCTCCCACTCCTCCCACGCGCATCTGCGCCAGTACTGAAACATCATCAGCACAAACATCATCAGTCTGTATACTGGCATCAACACAAACTGGAACTGTAGCACATGCTGCAACATCCACATCAACAAGTGTAGCTTCATCCGGCTTGTCACCAACAAGAACTGGCTTGTCATCTACAGGCATGGCTGAAACATCACTAACATCAATGGTCGGAACATCATGCACCTCTTGCTGCACTTTAGGCTTGTGCAACTTCTCTTTACGCACTACTATTTGGATTACTGCGCAGAAACAGATTTCTTGCTGTCACGAATCTGGGAAGGGTTCTCTGTAGGTAACTCAGAAAAATCTGCCAATTTACGTGCGTGATTCTAAGATATGTACGCAACTTTCATTCAATTTGAGCTTTTTCATCTGAGCAAGTCTGGTGCCACTTTAAAATTCGTCTTTACGGACTGTTCTGTTTTGACAGATTCTGCCTTTTATTTCGCATTGCCTGTTTTGCTGTGTTGGATGGATTTGTTTGTTCCATTGACTTCCAGTAGCTTTGGGCAATGTCCAGAAGTGTTAAGAATGATTGTGTCACCTCTGAACATGTGAAATTTTTGATTATGCACTAACCCTCTAATGAGTTTGTTTCGAGTTTGGTGTGGAGGAAGTTTTCAAGGGTCAAGAGAGGAGGATGATATACTATGATCAAGAAGAGTGAAGAGTCTAAGCTTGGGGATGCCCCGGTGGTTCATCCCTGCATATTTCAAGAAGACCCAAGCGTCTAAGCTTGGGGATGCCCAAGGCATCCCCTTCTTCATCGACAACTTATCAGGTTTCTTTTCTTGAAACTATATTTTTATTCAGTCACATCTTATGTACTTTACTTGGAGCGTCTGTTTGTTTTTATTTTTGTTTTGTTTGAATAAGTTCATCCTTGTGTGGGAGAGAGACACGCTCCGCTGGTTCGTATGAACACATGTGTTCTTAGCTTTTAATGTTCATGGCGAAGGTTGAAACTGCTTCGTTCATTGCTATATGGTTGGAAACGGAAAATGCTTCATGTGGTAATTGGTATAATGTCTTGGATAATTTGATACTTGCCAATTGTTGTGCTCATGTTTAAGCTCTTGCATCATATACTTTGCACCTATTAATGAAGAAATACATAGAGCTTGCTAAAATTTGGTTTGCATAATTGGTCTCTCTAAAGTCTAGATAATTTATAGTATTGAGTTTTGAACAACAAAGAAGACGGTGTAGAGTCTTATAATGTTTACAATATGTCTTTTATGTAAGTTTTGCTGCACCGGTTCATCCTTGTGTTTGTTTCAAATAACCTTGCTAGCCTAAACCTTGTATCGAGAGGGAATACTTCTCATGCATCCAAAATCCTTGAGCCAACCACTATGCCATTTGTGTCCACCATACCTACCTACTACATGGTATTTCTCCGCCATTCCAAAGTAAATTGCTTGAGTGCTACCTTTAAATTTCCATCATTCGCCTTTGCAATATATAGCTCATGGGACAAAATAGCCTTAAAAACTATTGTGGTATTGAATATGTACTTATGCACTTTATCTCTTATTAAGTTGCTTGTTGTGCGATAACCATGCTCCTGGGGACGCCATCAACTCTTCATTGAATATCATGTGAGTTGCTATGCATGTTCGTCTTGTCTGAAGTAAGGGAGATTTACCACTCATTAAATGGTTAGAGCATGCATAATGTTAGAGAAGAACATTGGGCCGCTAACTAAAGCCATGAATCATGGTTGAAGTTTCAGTTTTGGACATATATCCTCAATCTCATATGCGAACATTAATTGTTGCTACATGCTTATGCATTAAAGAGGAGTCCATTATCTGTTGTCTATGTTGTCCCGGTATGGATGTCTAAGTTGAGAATAATCAAAAGCGAGAAATCCAAATGCGAGCTTTCTCCTTAGACCTTTGTACAGGCGGCATAGAGGTACTGCTTTGTGACACTTGGTTAAAACATGTGTATTGCGATGATAATCCTGGTAATCCGAGCTAATTAGGACAAGGTGCGGGCACTACTAGTATACTATGCATGAAGCTTGCAACTTGTAAGATATAATTTACATGATACATATGCTTTATTACTATCGTTGACAAAATTGTTTCATGTTTTCAAAATAAAAGCTCTAGCACAAATATAGCAATCGATGCTTTCCTCTTTGAAGGACCTTTCTTTTGCTTTTATGTTGAGTCAGTTCACCTATCTCCTTCCACCTCAAGAAGCAAACACTTGTGTGAACTGTGCATTGATTCCTACATACTTGCATATTGCACTTGTTATATTACTTTACATTGACAATATCAATGAGATATACATGTTATAAGTTGAAAGCAACCGCTGAAACTTAATCTTCCTTTGTGTTGCTTCAATACCTTTACTTTGATTTATTGCTTTATGAGTTAACTCTTATGCAAGACTTATTGATGCTTGTCTTGAAAGTACTATTCATGAAAAGTCTTTGCTTTGTGATTCATTTGTTTACTCATGTCATTACCATTGTTTTGATCGCTGCATTCATTACATATGCTTACTGTAGTATGATCAAGGTTATGATGGCATGTCACTCCAGAAATTATCTTTGTTATCGTTTACCTGCTCGGGACGAGCAGGAACTAAGCTTGGGGATGCTGATACGTCTCCGACGTATCGATAATTTCTTATGTTCTATGCCACATTATTGATGATATCTACATGTTTTATGCATACCTTATGTCATATTTATGCGTTTTCCGGAACTAACCTATTGACGAGATGCCGAAGGGCCGATTCTTTATTTCGCTGTTTTTGGTTTCAGAAATCCTAGTAAGGAAATATTCTCGGAATCGGGCGAAATCAACGCCCAGCATCTTAGGATTGCATGAAGCTTCCAGAACACCCGAGAGCCGCCAGAGGGGGGCCACAGGCCCACCAAACAGTAGGCCGGCGCGGCCAAGGGGGGGGGGGGCGCCCCCCTGTTGTGTCGTCGCCTCGTTGACCTTCTGACGCCGCCTCTTCGCCTATGTAAAGGTCCCTGACCTAAAACACGATACGAAAAAGCCACGGTACGAGAAACCTTCCAGAGCCGCCGCCATCGCGAAGCCAAGATCTGGGGGACAGGAGTCTCTGTTCCGGCACGCCGCCGGGACGGGGAAGTGCCCCCGGAAGGCTTCTCCATCGACACCACCGACATCTTCATCACCGCTGCTGTCTCCCATGAGGAGGGAGTAGTTCATCCTCGAGGCTAAGGGCTGTACCGGTAGCTATGTGGTTAATCTCTCTCCTATGTACTTCGATACAATAATCTCATGAGCTGCCTTACATGATTGAGATTCATATGATGAGATGCTTGTAATCCAGATGTCATTATGCTACTCAAGTGGATTTTACTTATGTGATCTCCGGAGACTCCTTGTCCCACGTGTAGACATCAAGCACTTTTCTGGCGCTGTTGCCGGGGAGGAAAGGTAAAAGGCATTCATACTCCGGTCCCAGGTAACTAAGTACTTTTTTGTTGCCGTTGTGTGTGTGCTCGAAGCTATTTCCTTTAGATCTTGCAATTGCATCTTTTTGTTTCTTGTTTTACACTAGTAAGGCATAATGGAAAACATCTGTGAGCTTTTTAAACTATTTCCTGTGTCAAGACATGAATGGTTTAATGCGAAAATTAAAAAACCTATGGAATCTTATTTGCATGCTAGTAGCAATGATATTAATATGAACGCTTTGAACACCATTGTTGATAATGATATAGAAAGTTCTAAGCTTGGGGAGGTCGGTTTTGATGAAAATGATCTCTTTAGCTCTCCGGGTATTGAGGAGAAAGTTTATGTTGATTATGATATGCCTCCCATATATGATGATTATAATGATAGTGGTCTTTTGGTGCCGCCTACTATGGAGGATAAGTTTAATTATGATTACAATATGCCTCCTATATTTGATGATGAGAATAATAATGATATCTACTTTGTTGAATTTGCTCCCACTACAACTAATAAAATTGATTATGCTTATGTGGAGAGTAATGATACTTTTATGCATGTGAATAAGAATGCTTTATGTGATACTTATATTGTTGAGTTTGTTCATGATGCCTCTGAAAGTTATTATGAGAGAGGAAAATATGGTTGTAGAAATTTTCATGTTACTAAAACACCTCTCTATATGCTGAAATTTTTGAAGTTACACTGGTTTTATCTTCCTATGCTTGTTACTTTGCTCTTCATGAACTTGTTTATTTACAAGATTCCTATGCATAGGAAGCATGTTAGACTTAAATGTGTTTTGAATTTTCTTTTTGATGCTCTCTTTTGCTTCAACTCTTATTTCTTGGGAGTGCATCATTGAAATTACTGAACCCATCTTAATGGCTATAAAGAAAGCACTGCTTAGGAGATAACCCATGTCTTTATTTTTCTACTGTTTTGTTGTGTCTTGGAAGTTGTTTACTACTGTAGCAACCTCTCCTTATCTTATTTTATTGCATTGTTGTGCCAAGTAAAGTCTTTGATAGTAGGGTTGATACTAGATTTGGATTATTGCGCAGAAACAGATTTCTGTCTGTCACGAATTTGGGTAGGGTTCTCTGTAGGTAACTCAGAAAAATCTGCCAATTTACGTGCGTGATCCTCAGATATGTACGCAACTTTCATTCAATTTGGGCATTTTCATCTGAGCAAGTCTGGTGCCTCAAAAAAATTCGTCTTTACGGACTGTTCTGTTTTGACAGATTCTGCCTTTTATTTCGCATTGCCTGGTTTGCTATGTTTGATGGATTTCTTTGTTCCATTAACTTTCAGTAGCTTTGTGCAATGTCCAGAAGTGTTAAGAATGATTATGTTACCTCTGAATATATGAATTATGCACTGACCCTCTAATGAGTTTGTTTTGAGTTTGGTGTGGAGGAAGTTTTCAAGGGTCAAAAGAGGAGGATGATATACTATAATCAAGAAGAGTGAAGAGTCTAAGCTTGGGGTTGCACCCGTGGTTCATCTATGCATATTTCAAGAAGACTCAAGCATCTAAGCTTGGGGATGCCCAAGGCATCCCCTTCTTCATCAACAACTTATCAGGTTTCTTTTCTTGAAACTATATTTTTATTCGGTCACATCTTATGTACTTTACTTGGAGCGTCTGTGTGCTTTTATTTTCGTTTTGTTATTTTCATTCTCTGAATAAATCCATGCTTGTGTGGGAGAGAGACACGCTCCGCTGTTGCGTATGAACACATGTGTTCTTAGCTTTACTCGTAATGTTCATGGCGAAGGTTGAAATTGCTTCGTTCATTGTTATATGGTTGGAAACAGGAAATGCTGCATGTGGTAAATGGTATAATGTCTTGAATAATGTGATACTTGGCAATTGTTGTGCTCATATAGATCATGTTTAAGCTCTTGCATCATGTACTCTGTACCCATTAATGAAGAACTACATAGAGCTTGTTAAAATTTGGTTTGCATGATTGGTCTCTCTAAGTCTAGATATTTTCTGGTTAAGGTGTTTGAACAACAAGGAGACGATGTAAAGTCTTATAATGCTTACAATATATTCATATGTGAGTCTTGCTGCACCGTTTTATACTTGAGTTTGCTTCAAACAACCTTGCTATCCTAGCCTTGTATTGAGAGGAATTCTTCTCGTGCATCCAAATCCTTGAGCCAAAAACTATGCCATTTGTGTCCACCATACCTACCTACTACATGGTATTTCTCTGCCATTCCAAGCAAATACTTCATGTGCTACCTTTAAATAATTCAAAAGCTATTATCTCTTATTTGTGTCAATGTTTTATAGCTCATGAGGAAGTATGTGGTGTTTTATCTTTCGATCTTGTCATTTACTTTTGACAGACTTTTACAATGGACTAGTGGCTTCATCCGCTTATCCAATAACTTTGCAAAAAGAGCTGGCAATGGGGTGCCCAGCCCCAATTAATTAACTTGCATTAATAATTCTCTTCACATGTTTTGCTCTGATTCATCAGTAAGCAACTTAATTTTGCAAATAGACACTCCTCCATGGTATGTGATTGTTGGAAGGCACCCGAGGATTCGGTTAGCCATGGCTTGAGAAAGCAAAGGTTGGGAGGAGTGTCATCTAAAAAAATAAAAAAAATAAAAACTAAACTAAAGTACATGTGTAAACAAAAGAGAAGAGGGATGATCTACCTTGCTGGTAGAGATAACGTCCTTCATTGGAGCCGCTCTTGAAAGTCTGGTTGATAAGGTAGTTAGAGTACCCGCTACCATTCGTTGACAACAACAAACACCTCTCAAAACTTTACTTTTATACTCTCTATATGATTTCAAAACTTAAAAAGCTCTAGCACATGATTTAATCCCTGCTTCCCTCTACGAAGGGCCATTCTTTTACTTTATTGTTGAGTCAGTTTACCTATTCCTTCTATCTTAGAAGCAAACACTTGTGTCAACTGTGCATTGATTCTTACATGTTTACCTATTGCACTTGTTATATTGCTTTATGTTGACAACTATCCATGAGATATACATGTTACAAGTTGAAAGCAATTGCTGAAACTTAATCATCCTTTGTGTTGCTTCAATGCCTTCTACTAAGAATTTATTGCTTATGAATTAACTGTTATGCAAGTCTTATTGATGCTTGTCTTGAAAGTACTATTCATGAAAAGTCTTTGCTATATGATTCAGTTGTTTAGTCATTATCTTTACTATCACTTCATTCACTTCATATGCTTTACAATAATGTTGATCAAGATCATGTTGGTAGCATGTCACTTAAGAAATTATCATTGTTATCGTTTACCTACTCGAGGACGAGTAGGAACTAAGCTTGGGGATGCTTGATACGTCCCAAACGTATCTATAATTTCTTATGTTCCATGCTTGTTTTATGACAATACCTACATGTTTTGTTCACACTTTATATCGTTTTGATGCGTTTTCCGGAACTAACCTATTGACAAGATGCCGAAGTGCCAGTTCCTGTTTTCTGCTGTTTTTGGTTTCAGAAATCCTAGTAAGAAATATTCTCGGAATTGGACGAAATCAACGCCCAGCATCTTATAATTCCACGAACTTTCCAGATTACCCGAGAGGCACCAGAGGAGAGCCAGGTAGGCCCCACACAAGGTGGCGGCGCGGCCAGGGCTGGGCCCGCGCCCCCCTATTGTGTGGCGCCCCCGTAACCCTTCCGACTCCGCCTCTTCGCCTATTTAAAGGTCCCTGACCTAAATCTTCGAGACGGAAAAGCCACGGTACGAGAAACCTTCCAGAGCCGCCGCCATCGCGAAGCCAAGATCTGGGGGACAGGAGTCTCATTTCCGGCACGCCGCCGGGACGGGGAAGTGCCCCCGGAAGGCTCCTCCATCAACACCACCGCCATCTTCATCAACGCTGCTGTCTCCCATGAGGAGGGAGTAGTTCTCCATCGAGGCTAAGGGCTATACCGGTAGCTATGTGGTTAATCTCTCTCCTATGTACTTCAATACAATGATCTCATGAGCTGCCTTACATGATTGAGATTCATATGAGCTTTGTATCACTATTAGTCTATGTGCTACTCTTGTGATGTTATTAAAGTAGTCTATTCCTCCTTCACGGTGTAATGGTGACAGTGTGTGCATCGTGTAGTACTTGGCGTAGGTTATGATCATAATCTCTTGTAGGTTATGGAGTTAATTATTACTATGATAGTATTGATGTGATCTATTCCCCCTTCATAGTGTAAAGTTGACAGTGTGTATGCTATGTTAGTACTCGGTCTAAATTGCAATGATCTATTATGCTCTAAAGGTTACTTAAATATGAATGCCGAATGTTGTGGCGCTTGTTAACTTCGGCTTGAGGGAGCTCTTGTTGCCCTACACATCGAATGGTGTTCATTATCAAACAAGAGTATATGTAGCACAAAGGAAGAGAACTTATTTATTTATGTGATCAATGTTGAGAGTGTCCACTAGTGAAAGTATGATCCCTAGGCCTTGTTTCCAAATACTGCAATCATCGCTTGTTTCTTGTTTCTTTGCATCTTTACTTCCTGCAATATTACTACCATCAACTGCACGCCAGCAAGCACTTTTCTGGCGCCGTTACTAATGCTCATATTCATTCATACCACTTGTATTTCACTATCTCTTCGCCGAACTAGTGCACCTATACATCTGACAAGTGTATTAGGTGTGTTGGGGACACAAGAGACTTCTTGTATCGTGATTGCAGGGTTGCTTGAGAGGGATATCTTTGACCTCTTCCTCTCTGAGTTCGATAAACCTTGGGTGATCCACTTAAGGGAAACTTGCTGCTGTTCTACAAACCTCTGCTCTTGGAGGCCCAACACTGTCTACAAGAATAGAAGCACCCGTAGACATCACTTGCTGTAAACAAAGGATTAAACGTATGGTGTGGAAAATGATGTTTGTTTGCGAAGAACAACAGAGAACAGAGATTGCACTAGATTGTATTTCAGATGTAAAAGAATGGACCGGGGTCCACAGTTCACTAGTGATGTCTCTCCAATAAGATAAATAGCATGTTGGGTGAACAAATTACAGTTGGGCAATTGACAAATAGAGAAGCATATACATATCATGATGACTACTATGAGATTTACTTAGGGCATTACGACAAAGAACATAGACCGCTATCCAACATGCATCTATGCCTAAAAAGTCCACCTTCGGGTTAGCATCCGCACCCCTTCCAGTATTAAGTTGCAAACAACAGACAATTGCATTAAGTACTGTGCGTAATGTAATCAACACAAATATCCTTAGACAAAGCATCGATGTTTTATCCCTAGTGGCAACAGCACATCCACAACCTTAGAACTTTCTATCACTGTCCCATATTCAATGGAGGCATGAACCCACTATCGAGCATAAATACTCCCTCTTGGAGTTACAAGTATCAACTTGGTCAGAGCCTCTACTAGAAACGGAGAGCATGCAAGAACATAAACGACACATATATGATAGATCAATTAATCAACTTGACATAGTATTCAATATTCATCGGATCCCAACAAACACAACATGTAGCATTACAAATAGATGATCTTGATCATGATAGGCAGCTCACAAGATCTAAATATGATAGCACAAGAGGAGAAGACAACCATCTAGCTACTGCTATGGACCCATAGTCCAAGGATGAACTACTCACGCATCAATCCGGAGGCGGGCATGATGATGTAGAGTCCCCCGGTGATGATTCCCCTCTCCGGCAGGGTGCCGGAGGCGATCTCCTGAATCCCCCGAGATGGGATTGGCGGCGGCGGCGTCACAGTAACTTTTCTCGTATCGTGGCTCTCGGTACTAGGGTTTTCGCGACGGGGAGAATATATAGGCGAAGGGGCAGAGTCGGGGGACGCTCGAGGGGCCCACCCCATAGGGTGGCGCGCCCAGAGGTGGGGCCGCGCCCCCCTAGGGTGTGGCCGCCTCGTCGCCCCTCTTCGTCTCCTCTTCGGACTTCTGGAAGGCTCCGTGCAAAATAAGACCGTGTGCTTTTGTTTCGTCCAATTCCGAGAATATTTCCTGTGTAGGATTTCTGAAACCAAAAACAGCAGAAAACAGGAACTGGCGCTTCGGCATCTTGTTAATAGCTTAGTGCCGGAAAATGCATAAAAATGATGTAAAGTGTATATAAAACATATGAGTATTGTCATATAACTAGCATGGAACATAAGAAATTATAGATAAGTTTGAGACGTATCAGCTTGACATTGTCTCCTGGGTGCAAGAGGGTGCTAATGTTGACCAGAGAGGAGGGGGTGTGGGTTAAAAACCTCTGGATATTAGTGTGTGTGGAGTTGGTAGATCAATGCCTACAAGGTGTTTGTGTTAATGGCCGCAAGAAAACAATTTTGGAATTTTGCAAATCATTTTGGTGGAGTTCATTCAAATAAAGTTTGGAACACAATGGTGGTGGTGGTGTGCAAAATGGTGCTGGTTTGCAAAAAATCAAATTTGGCCTAATCTTGAATCTGCTTCAATTTCTCCACTTGGCTTGAGCATAACTTTGAATCCAGAGAGAGTTAGCAGGGGTGTTCTTGAGAAAAGTTGTTCTCCTTGATGAGGTCTTGGATGAGGTGCAAAGAGTTAGAATTGTTTGGTTTAAGAATCTCTCAAAACAGACGCTCAAAGAGGACATCATGCTAAAAATAGCAGATTTGACCATTAGTGCATGTGAGCTCATTTTGAATTCAAATTTGATTTGATTTGAGTTTCTTTGATTCCAAAAGTGTTAATAAGTGTTTAGTAACCATCTCCAACCAATGGTGCAAGCCAAAATGGTCTAGGTTAAAGATTTGCAAAATTGGCCATAAGCACATATGTGCATTTTATGTTTTTATTTTATTTTCATTTTCTTTGACCAAAGGTTTTTTTTTTGAGTTCATGTAGTGTTAGATTAAGTTTAGTAATGGTTTCAAACCATTTGGGCCAAGTATAATGGCATAGGTCAAGATTTGGTATTATGGCTATGTGCCACATATGCCTCTATGCATATGTTTATTTTCTTTTTGTTTCATATTGGATTTAGTTGGTAAGTGATAGGTTGGGTTTGTTGAGGTTTTGCAAACCATCTAAACAAGGTAGAACATGCATGGCCTAGTTCATTATTTGCAAAAATAGCCATAGGCTTACCTAGGCTTTTCTTTTTAATTTATATTCTTTTTATTTGTTTTATATTGGATGGTGACAAGAAGGGTGAGGTTTAGGGTTTTGGAATATTTCAAAGTAGTTCCCATAAGCATCAAGGAAAAAACACAATTACCAAGCATAAGTATTATGCATAGCACCTTATTTAATAAAAGTTTTTTGTTGGTTCTCATTTTTGAAAAAAGGGAAATTCATTTTCTTCTTTGTTTTAAAATTTGGGATGTTACACAAAACAAGTGGTGATTTTATAGCAGTTGATTCAAAGAAAATAGTAAATAAAAGCATCAGATTTCCAGTTTTCACCGGAAGAAGTAATGTGAAACTCTCAGTGGCTAAAAGCATAGGCATGAGGCAACAATGGCATAATGTATGGATGATATTGATCATGTAATGTAATCCAACTAATATATCATTCATCTCTAATTCGGTTGTGTGTAGGTGTGTTATCCAAATATAGTTATGCGTATTAACTAAGAGAATTTGCATATCATCTTTTGTCTTGCTTTCTCATTTTCACCGGGGCCAACTTGGAACTACAAGTGACAAAGGATGAACTTGTCAATGCCTACGGATTGTCGACTTAGGGTTTCGTAAGAAGTAGAGGGCAAATAGATCTCGAAGGTTCAGCTGAACAAAGGTGCTCAACTCAATAATACGGTGGCTAGGGTTACAATGATTCGACCCTTTTCCCATCCCTCGGCTTCCCCTTTATATAGGAGGTGAAGTCGAGGCCTTTCCGTGTTGTACAAGTTACAAACTATCGAGGCGCGTTGGGCCTTTCCTATATTGATACAACTTTCCTATTACAACTCTATTTTCCTAATTCACAGATCCTTATTCTTCTGGGCTTCCGAGACTTCGAGTCCATGGGATTTTTCTTCTTAATAGAGCTAGGGTACTTTATTCGACATGCCTTCTAGGCATACCTATGACTTCAAATTCTAGCTTCTCCTTCCTGAAGTTTTCTCTTGTTCCGAATTGTACGTCGAGTGCAATTTTGACCAAAGGATAGTTTGGCTTCTCAGGTGTAATGCCATGGAAAAGCGTATCTGTTGGTAACATGTTAGCCAGCGAGATGTTCATCTTTCGCAATGTATCCTCGTATATGAGATTTAAACTGCTTCCACCATCTATGAATATATGGGAAACGTCATATCCGTCGATAACTGCTGGCAGTATCATCGTTGAATGTCCTAGTCGCGGAACTTGAGGTGGGTGGTCCTCTATCAAGAATCCTATTGGCTGTCCCGGCCATTTGAGGTACTCAGTGGTTGGTGGAGGTGTTGTTACTACCATATAAACCTGTCGAGAAATTAACTTTTGCGACCTATTCAAGGATTTGCCCTTTTGTATCATTGATACTGCTCCTCTTGTATTTGTGAATCATCGTTGGCAGCTGGAGCTCCTGCAATTTGCAGTTGATGCTGGTTTGCACTCGTAATTGCGGGTGGTGGCGGTGGTGGTACATGTACTTTGCTCCTTGGTCCTTGCACATATCCTCTGTTTTCTGCTTCTGCGTGTGTACTTTCTGTTGCTCATCGCAGAGCCTGGAAAGTTTGGCAGTCCTTCTGGAGGTGACCTGACTGTCTCCATCACTATCGACGTAGAAGTGCATCTGACAAGGCCCATTCAGCAAATCCTCGGGTGACACATTATATGGTCTTGGAAACCTTGGTCAATTATTTTGTTTGCTGGAACTCGGTGCATCTCTATGATCGTTTCTCTGATCATTGCCCCTATGATAATCATCTCGATGATTTCCTCCACTCCTCGGAAGCCAGCCGATACTTGGCTGGGACCGTCATATTCCGCATAGTTGCGGAAACATCGCCTATTTTGGTTGTTGCCTCTGTTGTGATCTTCTTCGGGTGATCTTTGCCGCTTATTATGGATAGCATCCTCTCTGTCGGCCCAGTGATTCACTATTTCCATGAGTTCTGCTATTGTTCTCGGGTTGGATCTCCCCAACTCTTCAATTAGGTCCCTCCTTCGTATCCCAGCTACGAATGCATCGATTGATGTTTCATCGGATACATGCTCAACCTAGTTTTTGATGATGCTCCACCGCTGGATGTATGCTCTCATCGATTCACCCGACTTCTACTTGCAAGTTCTTAGCTGCTCTATTGACGCTTGTTTTTTGCACGTGGACCTAAAGTTCATCACGAACAGGTCTCGAAAGTTTCCCAGCTATCTATGGATCCTTCTTGCATCCTCTTCCTCCAAGATCTTGCGGATCCACTGAGGTGGACCTGGATACTTTGCATAGCTGTTGCTCTTGTTCCACCCATCAACTTTACTGTCTCCAAATAATCTACTAGCTAATCATCTGGATCTTGCAGCCCGTCGAAATTTTTATAGTTATCAGGTAACTTGAAGCCGGTGGGCACTCGAGTTTTGTGAACCCTTCGAGTAAAGAAAGGGAGTCTAGACAATTCTTCGTTGCTATCTTCTGGTGTACGCCGACGTTCACATGTTCTGGTTTCGCGATCCCTTTCCTCGCGTGTTCTGTCGACTCGAGCTTGAGCTACCGTGTTTCTTGCATCGCCTTCTCTTGGGGCCTCTCATGCCGCCACCACAGTGTGTCGAGGACTATTTTCCTTGGACTGTTTCGGTGTGGAGCACCTTCAGGTTGTGGTGCGATTTCTCTCCCTGCTATTGCTTCCCCCATAACGCCGACTCCTGCCATAGCCATCTTGTACAATGATGATCAAGGGTCTCCTGGCTGGGGTTTGGATGCCATCATGAAAGCATGTGCCCCCATATATCCCG
Source organism: Lolium perenne (assembly GCF_019359855.2). Taxonomy (NCBI): domain Eukaryota; kingdom Viridiplantae; phylum Streptophyta; class Magnoliopsida; order Poales; family Poaceae; genus Lolium; species Lolium perenne. The sequence continues at coordinate 320,142,825 of NC_067246.2, forward strand.
CATCTGGCGTTTTTGGGATTATGTTTCCTCTCGTGTCTATCGACATGAAAGACATGTCGAAGTTTTGGATTAGGTTGTCCTGTTCTCCTTCAGGTATACCTGCTAACCTAGATCTTGCTCTTCCCCGATGGCCTCCGACATTGTTTGCCGAACTTCCTGAATGCCGGTTCAGGTTGTTTCTACGCTCGCTGGAAGCATCTGCCGCAGCTTTTCTTGGATCAAGTGTTTGACGAAGCTTTTCTAACTCTTGTCTAGAGTGGCTGATTTTGTATTGATACGCCTGAAGTGCTGCCGGCGAAACTTGCATGGTCATCAGCTCCGTGCAGTCCATAGCCCTTGTCGCTCTGTCCCACGCTTCCTGTGGCAGGCTCACTTTTTCTCGTGGTTCAGGCCCGATGTACTTTCTTCCAGTTCCACGCGTGAGATCTGCGGGATCGATGTAAGGATTGCCCAACTCATCGAAAGACTTTGATTCCTCGTCAGCTTCATGGTTTGCTCCCGTGATTACGCGGATTTGATGTGTTGCGCTTCCCTCGAACTCAGGGCAAGTGACACCGTCAGAGAGATCGGTGAAGACCTTGTTGTCGATGGAATTGTTGGTGTGGACGGAGTCGAAGCTAGTGAAGCTCTCCGAGTCGCTATCTTGAGACTGATCGGTTTCCGTGGACGACCCGAAAGTCATGCCACCGAACAGATCCTTGAGTGCCCCGCCGCGGGCGGGCTTGATGCGAAGCTTCTTCATCGCCTAATTCAACAGATGTTGTCGACGATCCCGAGAGGTCGGATTTGGCCGCAAACGGTCCCGAAAAAGTCGGTGCCGAAAGATGGTGCGATCCTTCCTTCCCACCGAGAAAGCGAAATCTCCCGAACGTCATCTCCGTCGAGTTCTCCAAATGGTCGAGATCAGGACCTTGACGCCTCTAATCCCCACGGTCGGCGCCAATGGACAAATGATTAACTTGTCAATGCCTACACATTGTGAACTTAGGGTTTCGTGTAAGAAGTAGAGGGCAAGTAGATCTCGAAGGTTCAGCCGAACAAAGGTGCTCAACTCAATAATACGGTGGCTAGGGTTACAATGATTCGATCCTTTTCTCGTCCCTCGGCTTCCCCTTTATATAGGAGGTGAAGCCGAAGCCTTTCCATGTGGTACAAGTTACAAACTATCGAGGCGCGTTGGGCCTTTCCTATATTGATACAGCTTTCCTATTACAACTCTATTTTCCTAACTCACAGATCCTTATTCTTCTGGGCTTCCGAGACTTCGAGTCCATGGGCTTTGTGCTTCTTAATAGAGCCAGGGTATTTTATTCGACATGCCTGCTAGGCATACCTATGTCAACAAGCAATTAAGTTCTATCCTTTCGAATAGACCGGATAAGATTCATGACACACATAACCCTTGAAATTATTACATCTTCTTATTTTTTTCCCACATGTCACCTTAGGGATTTGCAGGATAAACATAATAACAAGTAATACACCTTGCAGATAATACCAACTTCATATATAAGATAAAGCAATATTGGTTCAGTACTGAAATCATGTCACTCGGGCCCTAGTAACAAGCATTAAACATAGCAAAGACGTACAAACACTCATATAAGAATAACTTCAAGACGAACACCTAAAATATCGATACATATGCAGGATTACATGATCAATCTCATCCAAAACCCATCCACCTCTTGGCTCGTTAGCGAGGGTGGTTCTGTTTTATAGTTTTTTTCCACTGGTTTGTGTGGTTCCGTTGTTTTTTTAGTTTTTTCTAGGTTTCTTGGTTTTCTGCTGGTTTTCCTGCTTTTTCTCGGTTGATTTTTTAATATTTTAAAATTAAGATTTTTTCAATTATGAACGTTTTAAATCTGAAATTTTTATTTTTTTATTTTTCAATCTTTTAGTTTTTAACTTTAAAATTTAAAGAATTTTAAATTTTTATTTTTTAAAAAAATTGAACATTTTTCAAGTTTAAACAATTTAAAAATTTAAACAGAAAGAAAAAAAGAAAACAAAATCCCTTTTTGTTGGGTCGTGTTTGGAGTGGCCCATGCTAAAGTGTTTCCAGGCCAAGCAGACACTCGCTCGCGCTAAAGGGGGGGGGGGGGGGGGTAGGAGCCCCCCAGGCTAGCTCTCGCGGCTGACCCATATGTTGGGCCCGCACTAGACTTGCACCGTTGGGCTCTTAGGCGTCTCTGACCAGGAACCTATTGTGGCCTGGTTGAGCATCACTAGGTCGTGTCCATCTTCATCGCTGCTTTTCGTGCATGCAACAGCAATGGTCGCTCCTCCATCGACATGTGCTAAGTTGCGAGATGTTCCTACTTCACCATGCCCTCCTCCAAGTGGCACACCATTTCAGCTGCCATGTCCCACGTTGACTTCGTCGCATCAAGATGGTCGACACGTGGTTGCGGACTATGGTGATGCAGGAATAGATGATGATTCCTTTGCTAAGGTCATGTGTGGCAAGGCGATTAACAATCTCGATTCTTGACTCTCCAGGTACCGAAAAATCTTCAAAATCTATTTCTTTTGTTTACTACTTCAAATATTTCTGAATTAGGTGCATAATTATGTACTCCGATGGATTTTTTTCACCTTTTAAAATGTATTTCTGTGGAAAGGGAGCATATTCACCTGGATCAAAAGCAAATTTACGATGTTGATAGTGTTTTATAACCAATATGTCTTAGATGCAAAAGCTAGCAACAAATTATAGTAAATAGATATTTACTACAATAATATTTCCCTTAAGACCTAAAGGAACCTAAAAGTATGAATATATAGCGTCCACCCTTCTTATGTACTTCTGGTTCGTGCAATTTAATAAGGTGATGCTAGAGGACATGGGGCATCTGATCTGGCGATCAGACATTCATTGACGTCTACGAGATCAATTATCTCAAAATTTATGTTGTTTTTATTACTTTTAACAAATATTCCAAATCTATACCATACATGTATATCATATCAAGCACTATAGCTTCACACGTTTAACATGTATGACATGTCATTCCGAATACAGATCTTGTTCCTCGATCGAGACGCTAAGAGCAAAATTAACCATTTAACTAAAGCACGTGGATGGCGACATTTGGGTTCTTTATCGCCAAACGGGAAATTATATATATATATTGAAAAAAAGCAGCGTCCGAACCCACAAAAAGAACTTTCGTTCTTCCCCAAACAGACCACCTGCCACAACCCCGCCTCTTGATCACGCCGCCGGCCAGCATCCCGGCACGCTGCCGCAGCCCCTCTTCCCCAAGCTGCCGCTGGCGCTCCGGTGGCCTCGCGCATCCCGTCAATCGCTGCCGCCGCCATCCCCCGTCGCCGCCCGGTGCCCCGCACCATGGGGCTCCCCCTCGCGCCGCCGGCAGGTGCGCCGCCGCGCCAGAGCTCGCCGCTGGCCTGGATACTCGCGGCCGGCCTACGCCCCGCCGCCAGTCCTGTTCCCCGGCATCCCGCCACCAGCAAGGCGCTGACCGCCGCCAAATCGACGGCGCGAACGCCCTTCTCCCGAGCTTCTGCGTCGCCGCTGTGCAACATGGCAGCCTGGGAATGGCTGTACCTCCTCCAGCTTTACTTCTACGGTGATGCCTCGCGCTGTGTCTCGCCCGCCGATTTCTCTCACGCGCAGCGCGGGTTGTGTGCTGCTCTCTCGCGCTTCTTGACCGGGATAGAACTGCTGGTCCGCAGTAGCTATCTCTTTCTCCCATGCGGAGATGCACAATTGGTGTCGTTTTCTCTTTCTCTGGCGCGTGTTGGACAATTGGATCAGCGCTGCTCAGTCTATTTCATGTGTAGCTGCTCTCTTTCTCCTGATTGATTTCGTGTAGTAAATTGCCCCGTGTGAAATAGCGCTCTGTGGGTGCTTGTTAATATGCCAACGAGAACCAATTGAAGATTCTCCTTCAAGTTTTTATCCCATTATGTTGGCATATCAAAGCTTAAAATGACATTACCCGTGCACCTTGTTTGATATCACAAGTTCGGAAATGATGATTGAAGAAGTTCAACTTGTGATCGTCATTAAGTTCATGCAGTCAATATTTGTTTTGCATTGCCCCGATGCCTCAAGCTCGATTTTACCTCGCCGCTGTGCACTCTTCTACCTCTGACCGAAACAGTGTGCTGCTGGAAAAAGAAAGTAACCAGGGTAAGGAGCTTGCGTCAGAGAAAGAGTTTGTGGTAGAGAAAAGAGTACCGCATCCCCATATACAATTCTTCTTATTTTGTCAGAGATAATGAGGCTCTATTTATTTAGACTACTTTGTTAAGCACACATAAATAAAGAGTTAACTTTTCTTTCTCAAGATTGTTGCTGAAAAATAAGTGAAAAAGAGTTGTCCGATGTTGGAAAAAGAAGTGAGAAAAATTGAGATGCAGCTGGGAACTGCAGCAGAGATAGAAACAGAAGATCGATTCCTCAATATGGTATGTAAAATTGCATTCTAAAGGCAATACGTGTAATTTATTCATGTGGGGAATACAAAAGTTAGTTCACAGATTAGAAGCTGGCAGTAACATATTAGACGCTGTGGTACACAGCCTATTGGATGCTGGCAGCATAGATACATCACAGTAATTTTTTCGAACATAGGAAACATAGAAAGAAAAAAAGACAAAAAGAGAGTTAAATTTCTGGAAAAAAAATCTACCTAGAAGTAAAACTGTTTACACATCTTGTCGTGAGGAGTGCACATTTTGCCCCAATTTTTTTTATCTACAAGCAAGTGCACATCTTGTCGTGAGTTTTTTTTCATGGTGAAAGCTTGAGTCGCCCATGCCCGTGGTGGTGCAAGGGGCCTCGCGCCGGTTCATCCTCCATGGGATCTGTGGCGGCCCTGCCACACGAACTCTGGCTAACGTAGTCGCCATCGTTCCTTCCACACTAGCCACCGCCGAGCTAGTCCCCACCTCGTGACACTCTCCTCCTCGCCCGACCCACTCATCCCCGACCTCCCTCCATCCCGACTACCCCGTCGTCTCTGATGTGCTTCCGCCGCCACCTCATGAAGGTCCCCTGCCACCCCCGTGAAGGCCTGACGCCACGCCACAGCGGGTCCGCCGTAGCACCCCTGTGAGTCCGCCGCCGCGCGTACGCCCGTGCGAGTCCGCCGAAGCCGCCCCCACCGCCCTGCCTGCAATTTGAGTGAAGTACTTGACTTAATTACAGAAAGTGCAATATTTTAGGAAAAAATAGTTAATGCGGACAGTTCAACCTTGCCAGCCAGGCAGTTCAAACTTGCAAGATATGTAGCTCAACCTTGCTAAGAACAGGCAGCTCAACTTTGCAAGGGCAGCCAGCTCAACCTTTCAAGTGAGGATGCTCAACCTTCATAGGGTAGGGAGTTCAACCTTGACAGGCACGCAGGTAGGAAGTGCAGTTCATATCATCACACCCGTTCACATTAAACTGCAGTAGTAAAGCAGAGCAGTTCACATCGGCAGAGCAGACAACACACAGACGCAATAGCACCAGGCCGGCATGAGAAAGTTCAAATACTTGATGCTGAGAAGTACACCCATTCGACACGAGCAGTACAAGAACTTATTATAGGAAGTACAAGAAAACCGACAAAATCCAAATGTAAAAAATGAAATAATCTCATCACCCAAGAGGAAGTTTAAATACTAGACAATGAGAAGTACAACCATTAGACACGAGGACTACATACACTTATTATAGGAAGTACAAGAAAACCGAAAAAATCCAAATAAAGAAAAAACAAAATAATACCGTCATCGGCGAGAAATTTCAAAAATTTGACGATAAGAAGTACAACTATTTGATATGAGCAATACAAGCACTTACTATAGGAAGTACAATGATACCAAAAAAAATCCAAATGTAGTAAAAACAAAATAATCCCGTCACCCCCGAGGAAGTTCATATAGTTGATGACGAGAAGTGCAACCATTCGACACGAGCAGTACAAGCACCTATTATAGGAAGTACAAGAAATGACAAAATCCAAATGTAAAAAAATGAAATCATCCCTTCACCCAAGAGGAAGTTCAAATAGCTGACGGAGAGAAGTACAACCATTCGACACCAGCAGTACACCCACTTAATATAGGAAGTACAAGAAACCCGACAAAGTCCAAATGTAGAAAAAACAAAATAATCCCGTCATCTGCAAAGAAGTACGAGAAGTGATTCCGAGAAGTACAGGCGCAGACAACAGGAAGTACAATCGGTAATTACATGAAGAAAATACCCCCCATATAAGTTCACATAGCAATGTTGTGAAGTTCAAATATTAAGATCGGGAAGTGCAGAGTCTCTTAAATAGAATATAGGGACAATCTAAAATTATCATTTCGAAGCACACATACTAGTTTTTGTAAAACACACTAGTATCAAAACATTTTCAGGAAGTACAACCACAAAGGGCAAGAAGTACAAGGACATGTCGCGGGAAGTTCAGATGCGCGTGGTTGTGCTGAGCATTTTGTGTGGTCGTGGACCTCAAATGGACACTGTATGAGAAACTTATAGTCATTTTACCGAACACTTCCATGAAACAACGCCGAGAAGTACAACCGCATTTCCCGATAAGTACAAGTTCATGTCGAGGGAAGTTCAGTGCTCTGTTTTTACGGGGCGGAAATCAATTGTCCAAATCTCATCGATTTGATCACCAACCACTTCAATCTTTGTCACCAAAAGCTTTATATGATAGAGTATATATCTAATTTCATTACCTACAACATTTTACAACAAATAAATGCATCTAATCCATCAATTTCAAATCATTATCCCACAAAATATACCGGAAACATGATTTCAAAACTTCTAAAATTACTTTTAAACCGTTTGGATTTGGATAAAATGGTACATACGAAAAAGATGTGCCATTATAACACCTTTCCAACCGTATATCATTTGCATTGTTTAAATATACCAGATGGAAATCGTGTAAATAATCATTCGGTGCCCGTCACATGAAACGGGCGGATAGTAATTCAAATTTTTCTCTTAAACTGTAAGGAATTGGAGAAATCATTTGGAATAAGAAAGTTGCGCCTAGTCCATAGCTTTCCAACGCCATATCATTTGCATCATTCCGATATACGGTTGAAACAAATCATCCAAATTACTGTCCGCTTGTTTTTTGAGTACGTCCGAATTTTGGTATTTTCAAAATTGTTCAAAAACTGTTAGGATTTTGAAAAAACATAAAACATGAAAAAGTTGCGCAATTTCATTATCTTTCCAACGGTATATCATTTGCACAGTTTCGATAAGCGATTATAAAAGCATTTTCATATTTTCAAAATTAAATTTAAACTGTGCAAAATCTGTGAAAAGTTTGAACATGAAAAAGTTGCGGTTTTTCAGTATCTATCCAACGATATATTATTTGCATAGTTCCGACAAATTGTTGGGAAACATGAAGTAGAATCGGTAGCTCTGAAGAAAATGGGAAGTTCAGGTAAGTTCGACAGAAAGTTGAACCCTTTTATTCGGGAAGCACAACCTTGTGTCCAGGGAAGTACAAGTCGGTGCTCAGAATATTATTCTGCAACCGGTTGCAGAATAGTGCTGGTATATATATATATATATATACATATATATATATATATATATATATATATATATATATAATACTCATGTTGTGTTGGTCGACAATGCATATTATGAAAAGACAAAATCCGGTGCTAAAATAAGGATTTGCACAGGACACTTTTTTGTCTTTTTGTACAAAGCATTAAAATTGTCGGGTTTTACACAGAATATCGGTATGTTTGCATGAAATATTTATTTGAATTTTCCCCTTTAAAATGTATTTTTGTGTAAAGGGAGCATATGCACCTGAATCAAAAGTGAATTTCCGATGTTGGTAGTATTTTATAACCAACATATCTCAGATGCAAAAGCTAGCAATAAGTTATGATAAACAGATATTTACGACTACATTTTTAATCTCTCCGTTAAGACCAAAAGGAATGTAAAAGTATCAATATATATCGTCCACCCTTCTTATGTACTTCTGGTTTGTGGAATTTAATAAGGCGATGCTAGAGGATATGGGGCACCTGGTCTCGCGATCAAGCATTCATTGACATCTAGGAGCTCAATTATCTCAGGATTTAGAGTGAATTTCATTTTTTACCCCGTAGTTTTGCATTTGTGACACTAATTACCCGCCGAGTGAAATTTATGTAGATTACCCATTTTAAAGGCTTTCTACCCTTATTTTTTTGGTTTATGTCCATTGGGCAAGGTGTTAGGTGACGATCGGGATCCAAAAATATCAAAACATAAGTGATGAAGGGAACATATGGATTAAACAAGTTTGGGCATAAATCGTCCATGAGACCCTTCTATATTTACATATTTCATCGACATATCATACCTATTCTATCTAACAATAACAAGTAAAATGATAAATTAGGTCTAAACCTTGTTTAAAGTCTTCTAAATGGGATATTTAGGTAAAAGTTCCACTAAATGGGCTAATATGTGTCACAAAAGCACAACTACAAAGTAAAAAGTGGAATTTACTCCAAAATTTATCTTGTTTCTTATTACTTGTAAAAAAAATTCCAAATCTATACCATATTTGTCAAGCAATAAGCATTCACTCTGTCATGTCACTTGTTAGGTTCACACGTTTAACATGTATGACATGTCATTCAGAATACAGCTCTTCTTAAAGAGCCAAATTAACCATTGAATTGAAGCACATGGATGGTGTGATTCGGGTTCTTTATTGCCAATAAGCAGGAAAAAATATAGTATGATCTTAATGCGCAGTGGATACATATCTAATGCAACCACCAACCTTCCATTATTGAGAACGCCGTCTTGCCTTAGCTCAATATATTTGCTCCACATGCATGTAGCCACCTTAGCTTATTATACATCGTATTCACGGTCACTCGCACGAGAATACTTACACCATAGAGGCGAGTCTCTAATCAAAGAGAGAAGTCGTAATCACTAGGAATTGGATACGTGCAATCATGCTTGGGACTGGGAGGCATCAGAGAATAATTAGATGTATCGGTGTTGCTAGCACCGGGGGTGCAAGGGTGTAGGGGTTGATGGGTGCATGTGAGGGATGGAGGGTACGAAAACTACACAACATTGACGCTGTGTAGCTCAAAGAACACATGTGCCTCATCGCGGATGACGTCACGCCACTCCACCACAAACACCAAAGTACCAAGCCAACCGCAAGTTGCAGGTAGGCCGAGCCGAGCGGCATGTCTTTTAGACAAAGCCTCGCGTACAAGTCTTTTGGATAAAGCGTGGCAAGTCTTTTGGAGCATACCACTTAGACAACGAGAATACCAGGGTACATTTTTTTTGTCTCCATTCCCCTTTCTTCATTCAACCACTCCAATTTTGCAGCCATGCATTCTTTCTCGCTTCCTCGATATCTTTTCTTGTACACTGAGGAAAAAAGGAGGATATTTGCTTCGACGAACTCATGTTTCATATTTCCACTTAATTCTTTGAATGAAAAGGCAAAATTGCATTTGCGGGCTAGCACTAACCCTATAATCCATCTAACTCATGGTGCATACTGGTGCATACTCATTCTAGAACTCCAGATTGGATTAACTTCAACAATGTATATGCTGATGATTCATATGCAAAATCACAGAAACCTCAAGTGGATGGAAGGCACTTCCCTGCAAGGTATGCATAGATAGCAGAATTGATTGTCATGTTTGCAATTAGGAGAAATGAGCAAAACAAACAAGATAATAGCCGAGGGTTGCAACATGAATCTGTGAACTTTCAACATTCTGTCGCGAGTGACCGGCGGCCAGAGGACGGGCACGGTCATGCGGTACTGCAGCTCGTAGCCCAATCTGGCTCGGCTGGTTAGATGGAACTGGTTAGGCCCTGTGACTCATTGCTGGAGCAGCTGGACGGGCCAGGCCATGTGTATCCGATGCACGGCCGGTGGAGCGGGCTGTCACTCCCTCCAGGTTGAGTGGCAGCATATATTGGGCCACACTAGACCTGCGCCAGTGGGCTTGGGCGTCTCCAACCACGCCGGGCCGAGCATCGCTAAGTCGTCTCCCTCTTCTTCGCTGCCTTCCGCTCATGCTACAGCAGTGGTAGCTCCTCCATCGACATGTGCTACGCTGGGGGGTGCGCCTACTTCGCCGTTGCCTCCTCCGAGTGGCACACTGATTCAGCTACAATGTCCCATGTCGACTCCGTCGTGTCGAAGTTGTTGCCATGTCTTTGCAGACGACGGTGTTGCAGGAACGGACGAGGATTCCTTTGCCAAGGCGATGCGTGGCAAGGCGGCTCACAAACTCGATTCTTGATTTGGCAGGCACCGAAAAATCATCAATTTTTTTTGTTTTGTTTACTACTTCAAATATTTATGTTAACCTAAATTGTGTTATTGGGTAGTAATGATAAATAAATTATTTTTTCAGCTAATGTTTTAACACATATGGTGTTTGACCGTCTAAAAGTCACTCAAAAAAACTCAAACAAATCGAGTCACTCTAAAAAGCCCTCAAACAAATCGAATACCACCCATTTAGATGAGTAGGAGATGCATAACACAGTTGATGATCAACTTATTTCACATGTTGTTGGTGAGGTATTTGAGGTTGGCTTAGATGAGGCTAGGTTTAGTTCGGTTTACGATCTAAAAGTGTCTGGATGGAAATTGAAAGCCTTCCTCAAGAAATAATCAAAAACCAAAAAAAAGGCGAAATTGCCAAAATCTCCTTTGTTTCCAGTGAATGACATGTTTGCAAATAACAATAGTTTTCTTCACTTGGCTAACAAATTACATATTGTTGAGTATGTTCGGAAACATAAGTTGGATTTTGTGGCTATTTCGGAAGCTGGTAGACGGGATTTCTTGGTGAACCTTCTAAAATGTCTATTTATTGGCGTAGACTTTACTTGGACTTTTACTATTTTTTTAGATGAAAATATATCTACAGAAAAAGTTACTTACGAATTCAACATCCTTTGGCCATTTACTATTTTTTTAGAATCCTCAAAATTAAAAAGGAAAATAATTTTTTTTTTAAATTTTAGATTTCGATGCAAAAAATTCAAACCTCACGCTAATCTGAGAACCTCACCCTACAGGATACAACATCTATCATTTCTTACTTTTTCCTCCTCTCCTCCTTCTCCCCTCCTCATCTTCCCCTTCTCCCTCCTCCTCCTACTCCTCATCATTCCTCAACCTCCCTCCGGCGACCATCCCCTCCCTCCCTCACCACCTCCTTAATCCGGTGACCACCTCCTTGACCTCCCCCTCCCCCGGCGATGGATGCCTCCAGTGACTACCTCCTCGACCTCCTTTCGACGAGCTACTTCTAGGACCACCTCCTCGACCTCCCTCCGGCGAGCTACTTCTAGGACCACCTCCTCGACCTCCCTCCGGTGAGCTACTTCTGCGGATCGCCTCCTCAGCCTCCCTTCGGCGAGCTACTCCCAACGACCACCTCATCTCATTCCCTCCGGTCGGCAGTCATTTGACAAGAACATGTACCTAGATGTTGATATTCAAGCTCTTTATTGCAACACATCATAAAGATACGATTTTAATGTGTGATGGATGGATAGGTAAGCGGGTGGTGGATGTGTGATTTAACGCCACTCCATCTTGCTCTAGCTTAATATATTTGCTCCACATGTTTGTAGTATGTTTAGCTTTTCTACATTCCACCGTCCTACTCGTTGTAGCTCTCAGAAATCTCAACCATGAGAAACTGGGTATGTGCAATGATGCTTGGAGTGTGAGGCATTAGGAAATAATCAGATGCTTTGTTGTTGCAAGCACTCGAGAGGCTAAGGGTTGAGGGGTGATGGATCCATGCAGGGGATGGGCAGTGAGAAAACAAAACGACAGTGACTCTAGGTTGCACAAAGATGACATGCGCCTCTCTCCGAACGTTATTGCGGCTCTCCACGAGCTTCATCGAATATTGAAGCTACAAGGCACTTCCACGTGCGCACGTGTGGCGATGTGTTTGTGTCGCTCTAGAGCTGCTCAGCAAACGTCTACTGCATAAACGCTGAGCCTTCGACCCCCTAGTCACTAGCATATACGTAGTTTGTCATTGGCCGCTATGCGTCATTTCACTAATGGGTTCCCTCTTGACCGTGCTGGCTCGGAACCCTAGTGTAAAGTGGTATACATGGTTTAGCGGGGCATTTCGTCACGCGCCCGAACAAGAGTGACAATGGATTACACTGGCACTTAGCCTGAAGCTTAGAATTCTCAGCAGTGTGCCTCTTGTGTTGTAATCTTTTCTGATAACTATTGTTGTATTGGTTTTGGATAACTGGCGTTGCAATCTGCGATTTCACGTGAGGTCAAAAAAGCTTATTGGCGAAAACATAAAACGTTTGAACGGGTGAACGCAACGCTTATGCATTGTTTTCTTTCTGGAGCATAAAGAAATAAAGAAGCCATTGCAATTGCCGGAAATACTAAGCCTCGTCGTTTCTGGAGAGCCTCCTTTGCGATCCGGGTGTTGTCTTTGGTGGTGGTTAGAGTGATACTGTTGCGAGTATTTCATCACTGACAACAGGACCTTTGTTTTACATTTCTCTCTTTTTATTTTTTCTTGGATACACATCCTTGATGTATTTTGATATATCTTGGTGCAGAGACGGAGTGTAATTATTATTTTCATGATATTAACATAATTACTTTATCAAAGAAAAAGATAAGAAGGGACCACATCAGCCCACTGTTGAATTTGCACGTGGGTTGATATTCAAGTTCTGTCTTGCAACACATGACAAAGATACGATTTTAATGTGTAGTGGATGGATAGTTAACGTGTGGTGAACGTGTGATATAGTGCCGTTTCACTGCATCTTCGTTTAGCTTAATATATTTGCTCCACACGTTTCTAGTCTGCTTAGCTTATTCTACTAACTACTCGTTATAGCTCTCAGAAATATCAACCACGAGAAGTTGGGTATGTCCAATGATGCTTGGAGTGTGAGGCATCAGGGAATAATCGGATGCTTCATTGCTATGAGCACTCGAGAGGCCAAGAGTTGGGGGCTGCTGGATCCATGCGATGGATGGATGATAGGAGAATTAGACGACGCCGATCATAGGTCACACAAAAACGACATGTGCCTTGCTTCGATCTCTGTTCCGGAGCTCCACTACCTTGTTTCAGGAATGAAGCTACTCTCAAGTGACCATCATGGTGATATGTGTGTCGCTCTAGGGCTGCTCAACGAACGTCCACCGTAAAGAACCGATTAGCTTCGGCACCGTAGTCACTACCATTTTGCCATTGACCGCTCGTTGTTGTTTTACTATGGGGATTTTTGTCGCGCATTCGAACAGGAGTGGCAGCTAATTACATTGGCATTTGGTGTGCATCTTCGAATTCTCCGCGGTGTGTGCGGTACGCCTGGTGCTGTAATCCTTTTCGATAACGGGTGCTGTAATCTATGTTTTCACTGGTGGTCAAGAAACAGCTCGCTACCTCCTCATAGCCGTACGTCCTCTGGCCTGCGCGCAGTCTGCGGCCGCGGGTGTGCTCCGTTCGTCGACCATCAACAAGCACGTCGGCTGCCCTTAGCGGGCAATATTCTCTAAGGCCCACGGGCCCAATCATCTCCAACTTGGTCTTGTTTATTTATTTATTTTATAATTACATCTAATCTACCAGAGTTCTGCTAAAAAAATCTACCAGAGGGTTTAAACATTGATTTAATGGCCGATTTTGCTGAATAAAGATCGGGGAGACCTGTAAAAAAATATATAAATCTACCTTTATTCCGATGAATAAAGCTTATAAATTTCATCAAAAGTCAGACTTTCAAAGTTTGACCAAATATAAATAAAAATATAAACATCTACAACATGAAACCAAATGTATTATAAAATTTTACTTTATGTTGAACCCACTAATGTTGATTTTGTATCATAAATATACATAATTTGTATATAATATTGCTCAAACCTAGAGATGTTGACTCTTCACTAAATTTATATGACTTACTTATTGAAACAGAGAGAGTACCATGTAACCATATTATATGGAAGTCGGACACTAAGAACGCGTTTGGTAGCCTACATGAGGTCCGACCTAGCCAAGGGAGATGATAAAGCATCCCAATGTGAGGCCCGAGGACAACGGCCGAATCGACCTTTCCATCTGGGCATGCTGGCAGGTGCAAAAGGCTCACACGACCTTATACACGGGATTTTCTCCCTCCTCTCCTGAACATGCTGGCAGGTGAAGAAGAAGAAGAAGAAGAAGAAGAAGAAGAAGAGGAATGTCAACACCCGGATTTTTAAGTCCAGATGCCTATTATGCCATACATCGCAATTCCAGGAATATTGTTTTTGCGAGACATAATAGATTGATATCACAGAACATCATTGATCACATGATCCAGTCTTAATACAACATAGTGGATCTATGGATCCAATACAAAACACACAACGGAAGTAGCATAGTAGCGGTCCATCTGTTCCACAGGCAACTATTGACGCCAGGAGTAGTCCTAGTTATCGTAGACGTCCTGCTGTCCATCTTCATGATACTGCTGCTCTTCTTCATAGTCTGGCCATTTGAATAGCCAGGACACAGCCATGAGTACTTTAAAGTACTCACAAACTAATACTAATGTAAGCACTATCAGCTATATCAATGGAGTTCTAAGCTCTAGGTTCATTTGCATAAAGCCAGTTTTATTTCATAAGCATTTAGTAAACAAGACTCTTCATTTGCCTAACTCTAGTGGGAACATTAGTGTCATTCCCACAACTCTGTTGTGATTCAAAGTCGAATTCACCTATCAAGTTCAAGTCACAAGTCACCTGTCACATTTTTGAAAAGTTCTGATGACGGAACAGTATGGCCTTTCCAACTGTCCATGACCGTGAACGCCAGGATTGATTGCGGTGAAAACGAGGCCGTGACGAGGGCGAGCGAGTGACGGAAGCGCTCGGTACTGCGGCGGACGTCGGCGATGGTGGCGTCATCTACAGGCGTCGAGCGGGCCAATGAGCGTGTCTGGGCGGTAGCAGGGTCAGCGGCGAGTGCACGGGCGAGAGGAGGGACCAGATGGAGGACGGGGCTGACGTGCGGTGACGACGCTCTGGCGTGTCCAGTGCGTGGCGTGGCGTGTTGTGGTGCGTCGTGGACGTCACTGGGCGCGCTCGGGCTGGCCAGTGTGGTGCTCTACTCTGACGATGGCGTGTACCAGTGAGTCCAGGGGAGTGAGAGGGATGTGTTTGACACGGTCGTGCACGTTGGAAATGAGTAGAGAGAGGAATGGCATGGTGAGATGGTGTCATGCCACGACATGGTTGAATGGTGACGAGTGCATGTACTACAGCGTGTCTCTGGTGCTTGTCATGAAGGAAGGAGTACAGGAGAGGACTCAAGATGACATATGGTCGATGGTTTAGGCAACAAACCACTGGGTTTTTGTGTGTAGGGAGTTGGCAGCAAATTGCACACAAGGTGCTCGATCAAATGGCCGCAAGAAAAGAATTTTGGAATTTTGCATTGATTTTTGGTGGAGTTGATTCATATATTATTTGGCACACAACGGTGGTGGTGGTGTGCAAATTTGAGTGGGTTTGTGAAATTTCAAAATGGGCATAATCTTAAACCTATTTTGGTGTTGCTACTTTGCCACCTTATATTAAGCAATAGATAATGAATTGGTCAAGGTGGTCAACACCAAAGTTGTTCACCTTGATGAGTTCTTAGATGAGGTGCAAAGAGTTGAGAGGGTTTGGTTTAGAAATATCTTAATACAGGGGCTCAAAGAGGGTAAGATATTAAAAGGGTCATATGTGACCATTATCATATGTGAGTTGTTTTTGAATTTTCCTTTGCTTTGATTTGGTTTTTCTTGATTCAAAAGTGATTCTTATTAGTTTAGTAACATTTACAAACCATTGACACAATTCAAAATGGCCTAGTTTAAAGATTTACAAAAATGCTCATAAGCACATAAGAGGTGATATTCTGATTTTCTTTTTCTTCTATTTTGTTTTACTTGATTCACTTGTGCATGGTTTAGGGTCCATTTAGGGTTAGATTGAGTTTGGTAATGGTTTCAAACCATTTGGGTAAAGTATGAGGACATAGGTCAAGATTTGTAATTATGGCTATATGCCATATATGCATCTAGTATATTTTTATTTTCTTTTTGTTTCACAAAGGATTTAGTTGGTAAGTGATAGGTTGGGTTTGTTGAGGTTTTTCGAAACATCTAAACAAGGTAGAACATGGCATAGTTCATTATTTGCAAATATGGCTATTTGCTCACATAGGCTTTTATTTTTAATTTAATTTCTTTTTATTTTGTTTTCTCTTGGAGGATGATAAGAAGGGTGAGGTTTAGGGTTTAGAAAGCATGTTCCAACACATCAAGCAACTATCATGGCAAGGATCACACCTACATGCTTGAATACTATGCATATTACTTAGTTTAATAAAAGTTTTTGTTGGTCACCTCGCGGTCGTCTACTAGGTGTCGTCGGAGTCATAGACTCGCCTACTGCTCGTGGCTGAGGATGACTATCATGAAATCGAGGCGATCGTGGGTGCACTCGGTGGCGCCACCGTGTCAGTGGTGTGCATCCAAGCGAGCACGACTACATTTCTGGTGGACACGCCAGTGAAGAGCACCGTCGCCCACGTCAAAGAATTTATCTTACAACAATAATAGGAGTGTACCCTCTGGTCTTGAAGTCATGCTTAAAGAATTTATTAGTACACAAACTGCTTTTAACAAATCTGTTGAGGAAAAGCTTGGTAAAATCGATGTTCTTGCTTCTAAGGTTGATAGTCTTGCTGCTGATGTTGATCTTTTAAAACTGAAAGTTATGGCTAATGAAACTAAAGATATTAAGTCATTTTCTACAACAAACGCTATCCAAGTTCGAATTAATGACAAAATTAGAATGATGGCTGAATTGCATGCTAGGTGGGAAAGAGAAGAAAAACTTGCTAAAGAGAATAATGTAGTTAAAGTTTGGACTATAACCACCACTAGTAATGTTGATGCTTCACATGTTGTTAAACCCCCTACTATCAATGGTAAAATAATCGGTGTCGGCAATGTTTCTACTCCTAATACAAAGCGTGCAAAATTGCCTGAAACTGCTGAAACTGTTTGTGATAAAAGTGCTGAAATTTTTCAGAATATTGGGGACAATGATCCCATTGCTTTAGATCATAATGGTTTAGATTTTGATAATTGTCATATCTCTGAAGTTATTAAGTTCTTGAAAAAACTTTCTAGAAGTCCTAATGCTAGTGCTATAAACTTGTCCTTTACAAAACATATTACAAATGCTCTCATTAAAGCCAGAGAAGAGAAATTAAAACTTGAAACTTCTATTCCTAGGAAGTTAGAAGATGGTTGGGAGCCCATCATTAAAATGAAAGTCAATGATTTTGATTGTAATGCTTTATGTGATCTTGGTGCAAGTATTTCTGTTATGCCTAAGAAACTTTATGATATGCTTGACTTGCCACCATTGAAATATTGTTATTTGGATGTTAATCTTGCTGATAATTCTATAAAGAAACCTTTGGGGAGGATTGATAATGTTCACATTACGGTTAACAATAACCTTGTCCCCGTTGATTTTGTTGTCTTGGATATTGAATGCAATGCATCTTGTCCTGTTATTTTGGGAAGATCCTTTCTTCGAACTGTTGGTGCTATTATTGATATGAAGGAAGAGAATATTAAGTATCAATTCCCTCTTAAGAAAGGTATGGAACACTTCCCTAGAAAGAGAATGAAGTTACCTTTTGATTATATTATTAGAACCAATTATGTGCCTCTAAAAAATTCGTCTTTACGGACTGTTCTGTTTTGACAGATTCTGCCTTTTATTTCACATTGCCTCTTTTACTATGTTGAGTGGATTTCTTTGCTCCATTAACTTTCAGTAGCTTTGGGTAATATCCAGAAGTGTGGGGAATGATTGTGTCCTTGATACGTCTCCGACGTATCGATAATTTCTTATGTTCCATGCCACATTATTGATGATATCTACATGTTTTATGCATACTTTATGTCATATTTATGCATTTTCTGGAACTAACCTATTAACAAGATGCCGAAGAGCCGATTCTTTGTTTTCTGCTGTTTTTGGTTTCAGAAATCCTAGTAAGGAAATATTCTCGGAATTGGACGAAATCAACGCCCAGGGGCCTATTTTCACACGAAGCTTCCAGAAGACCGAAGAGTCAACGAAGTGGGGCCACGAGGTGGCCAGATGATAGGGCGGCACGGCCCAGGTCTTGGCCGCGCCGACCTGTCTCCTGGGCCCCTCGTGACGCCCCTTGACCTGCCCTTCTGCCTACAAATAGCCTTCGTCGCGAATCCCCCAGTACCGAGAGCCACGATACGGAAAACCTTCCAGAGACGCCGCCGCCGCCAATCCCATCTCGGGGGATTCAGGAGATCGCCTCCGGCACCGTGCCGGAGAGGGGATTCATCTCCCGGAGGACTCTACACCGCCATGGTCGCCTCCGGAGTGATGAGTGAGTAGTTCACCCCTGGACTATGGGTCCATAGCAGTAGCTAGATGGTTGTCTTCTCCTCATTATGCTTCATTGTCGGATCTTGTGAGCTGCCGAACATGATCAAGATCATCTATCTGTAATGCTATATGTTGTGTTTGTTGGGATCCGATGAATAGAGAATACCATGTTATGTTGATTATCAATTTATATCTATGTGTTGTTTATGATCTTGCATGCTCTCCGTTATTAGTAGATGCTCTGGCCAAGTTGATGCTAGTAACTCCAAGAGGGAGTATTTATGCTCGATAGTGGGTTCATGTCTCTGTGAATCTGGGGGAGTGAGAGAAACCTCTAAGGTTATGGATGTGCTGTTGCCACTAGGGATAAAACATTGATGCTATGTCCGAGGATGTAGTTATTGATTACATTACGCGCACTACTTAATGCAATTGTCTGTTGTTAGCAACTTAATACTGGAGGGGGTTCGGATGATAACCTGAAAGTGGACTTTTTAGGCATAGATACATGCTGGATAGCGGTCTATGTACTTTGTCGTAATGCCCAATTAAATCTCACTATACTCATCATAATATGTATGTGCATGGTCATGCCCTCTCTATTTGTCAATTGCCCAACTGTAATTTGTTCACCCAACATGCTATTTATCTTATGGGAGAGACACCACTAGTGAACTGTGGACCCCGGTCCAATTCTTTACATCTGAAATACAATCTACTGCAATACTTGTTCTACTGTTCTCTGCAAACAATCATCATCCACACTATACATCTAATCCTTTGTTACAACAAGCCGGTGAAATTGACAACCTCACTGTTTCGTTGGGGCAAAGTACTTGGTTTGTGTTGTGCAGGTTCCACGTTGGCGCCGGAATCCCTGGTGTTGCGCCGCACTACATCTCGCCGCCATCAACCTTCAACGTGCTTCTTGACTCCTACTGGTTCGATAAACCTTGGTTTCTAACTGAGGGAAACTTACTGTTGTACGCATCACACCTTCCACTTGGGGTTCCCAACGGTCGCGTGTTGTACGCGTGTCAAGCTAAATTTCTGGCGCCGTTGCCGGGGAGATCAAGACACGCTGCAAGGGGAGTCTCCACATCGCAATCTCTTTACTTTTTTTTGTCTTGCTTTACTTTATTTACTACTTTGTTTGCTGCACTAAATCAAAATACAAAAAAATTAGTTGCTAGTTTTACTTTATTTTCTATCTTGTTTGCTATATCAAAAACACAAAAAAAATTAGTTACTTGCATTTACTTTATCTAGTTTGCTTTATTTACTATTGCTAAAATGAGTAATCCTGAAGTTGAAGTTCGTTCGTTTAAGCAACAAGGGGGAGAATGTTTAAGAGATGCTTGGTATAGAATTAGTAATGCCCATAATAGGTGCACTAAGAAACACTCCACCACTATTTTACTCAGGAATTTTTATGTTGGTATCTCTAGCTGGAATAGGTATGTTCTTGATTGTCTCGCGGGAGGTAACTTCCTAAGTACTCCTGCCTTAGAAGCTAGTTGCATTATTGAGAGTTTATTTGGAATACCACTTGTTAATGTAGTTAAAATTGAAACCTCTCTTGAAGATGTCATGAAAAAGTTGGAAACCATAGAACAAAACCTTCCAAGTATTGATACTACTTTGGGAGCATTACTTGATAGCACTGATAAACTTGATAAATCTCTAGGTGGAATTAATGGAAAATTGCCATTTTGGAATCTTGTGTTATTCATGGTAATCAAACCCAAAGGATTAGTGAACTTGAAGAGGCTATGGGAACATTGGGTTCAACATTTTTATCTAGAAAATTTAGAGAGAAAGCTTATGTGGGTAAGGAGCAAAAGTTCATGTATGTCTCTAAGGGGCCTAAACCAAAAAGCTATTATAGGCCTAAAATTGATAAAGCTCTTAAAACCACTATAGATAAGGGAGCATCTAAGATACCTAATGGGATAAATTCTGAAAATGATGTTGACACTTCGTCTCTTGATAATACTTGATATACACTTTCTGCGCCTAGCTGAAAGGCGTTAAAGAAAAGCACTTATGGGAGACAACCCATGTTTTTACTACAGTATTTTGTTTTATATTTGTGTCTTGGAAGTTGTTTACTACTGTAGCAACCTCTCCTTATCTTAGTTTTGTGCATTGTTGTGCCAAGTAAAGTCGTTGATAGTAAGGTTCATACTAGATTTGGATTACTGCGCAGAAACAGATTTCTTTGCTGTCACGAATCTGGGCAAAATTCTCTGTAGGTAACTCAGAAAATTATGCCAATTTACGTGAGTGGTCCTCAGATATGTACGCAACTTTCATTCAATTTGAGCATTTTCATTTGAGCAAGTCTGGTGCCTCAATAAAATTCGTCTTTACGAACTGTTCTGTTTTGACAGATTCTGCCTTTTATTTCGCATTGCCTGTTTTGCTATGTTCGATGGATTTTTCGATTCCATTGACTTTCAGTAGCTTTGTGCAATGTCCAGAAGTGTTAAGAATGATTATTTCACCTCTGAACATGTATATTTTGATTGTGCACTAACTCTCTAATGAGTTGTTTTGAGTTTGGTGTGGAGGAAGTTTTCAAGGATCAAGAGAGGTAGATGATACAACATGATCAAGGAGAGTGAAAGCTCTAAGCTTGGGGATGCCCCGGTGATTCACCCCTGCATATATCAAGAAGACTCAAGCGTCTAAGCTTGGGGATGCCCAAGGCATCCCCTTCTTCATCGACAACATTATCAGGTTCCTCCCCTGAAACTATATTTTTATTCCGTCACATCTTATGTGCTTTGCTTGGAGCGTCGGTTTGTTTTTGTTTTTGTTTTGTTTGAATAAAATGGATCCTAGCATTCTTTGTGTGGGAGAGAGACACGCTCCGCTGTTGCATATGGACAAATATGTCCTTAGGCTTTACTCATAATATTCATGGCGAAGTTTCTTCTTCGTTAAATTGTTATATGGTTGGAATTGGAAAATGATACATGTAGTAATTTGCTATAATGTCTTGGATAATGTGATACTTGGCAATTGTTGTGCTCATGTTTAAGCTCTTGCATCATATACTTTGCACCCATTAATGAAGAAATACATAGAGCATGCTAAAATTTGGTTTGCATATTTGGTCTCTCTAAAGTCTAGATAATTTCTAGTATTGAATTTGAACAACAAGGAAGACGGTGTAGAGTCTTATAATGTTTACAATATGTCTTTTATGTGAGTTTTGCTGCACCGCTTCATCCTTGTGTTTGTTTCAAATAGCCTTGCTAGCCTAAGCCTTGTATCGAGAGGGAATACTTCTCATGCATCCAAAATAATTGAGCCAACCACTATGCCATTTGTGTCCACCATACCTACCTACTACATGGTATTTCTCCGCCATTCCAAAGTAAATTGCTTGAGTGCTACCTTTAAAATTTCTAATCCTCTACCTTTGCAGTATATAGCTCATGGGACAAATAGCCTAAAAACTATTGTGGTATTGAATATGTACTTATGCACTTTATCTCTTATTAAGTTGCTTGTTGTGCGATAACCATGTTCCTGGGGACGCCATCAACTACTCTTTGTTGAATATCATGTGAGTTGCTATGCATGTTCATCTTGTCTGAAGTAAGGGAGATTTACCACCAAAATGGTTAGAGCATTGCATAATGTTAGAGAAGAACATTGGGCCGCTAACTAAAGCCATGATCCATGCTGGAAGTTTCAGTTTTGGACAAATATCCTCAATCTCATATGAGAAAATTAATTGTTGCTACATGCTTATGCATAAAAGAGGAGTCCATTATCTGTTGTCTATG
Source organism: Lolium perenne (assembly GCF_019359855.2). NCBI lineage: Eukaryota > Viridiplantae > Streptophyta > Magnoliopsida > Poales > Poaceae > Lolium > Lolium perenne. The sequence continues at coordinate 320,165,131 of NC_067246.2, forward strand.
TTATCCCGGTATGGATGTCTAAGTTGAGAATAATCAATAGCGAGAAATTCGATGCGAGCTTTCTCCTTAGACCTTTGTACAGGCGGCATAGAGGTACCTCTTTGTGACACTTGGTTAAAACATGTGCATTGCGATGATAATCCAGGTAATCCGAGCTAATTAGGACAAGGTGCGGGCACTATTAGTATACTATGCATGAGGCTTGCAACTTGTAAGATATAATTTACATAACACATATGCTTTATTACTACCGTTGACAAAATTGTTTCTTGTTTTCAAAACCAAAGCTCTAGCACAAATATAGCAATCGATGCTTTCCTCTTTGAAGGACCATTCTTTTACTTTTATGTTGAGTCAGTTCACCTATCTCTCTCCACCTCAAGAAGCAAACACTTGTGTGAACTGTGCATTGATTCCTACATACTTGCATATTGCACTTGTTATATTACTTTACATTGACAATATCCATGAGATATACATGTTATAAGTTGAAAGCAACCGCTGAAACTTCATCTTCCTTTGTGTTGCTTCAATACCTCTACTTTGAATTATTGCTTTATGAGTTAACTCTTATGCAAGACTTATTGATGCTTGTCTTGAAGTACTATTCATGAAAAGTCTTTGCTATATGATTCATTTGTTTACTCATGTCATTTACATTGTTTTGATCGCTGCATTCATTACATATGCTTACAATAGTATGATCAAGGTTATGATGGCATGTCACTCCAGAAATTATCTTTGTTATCGTTTACCTGCTCGGGACGAGCAGAAACTAAGCTTGGGGATGTTGATACGTCTCCGACGTATCGATAATTTCTTATGTTCCATGCCACATTATTGATGATATCTACATGTTTTATGCATACTTTATGTCATATTTATGCATTTTCTGGAACTAACCTATTAACAAGATGCCGAAGAGTCGATTCTTTGTTTCTGCTGTTTTTGGTTTCAGAAATCCTAGTAAGGAAATATTCTCGAAATTGGACGAAATCAACGCCCAGGGGCCTATTTTCACACGAAGCTTCCAGAAGACCGAAGAGTCAACGAAGTGGGGCCACGAGGTGGCCAGATGATAGGGCGGCGCGGCCCAGGTCTTGGCCGCGCCAACCTGTCTCCTGGGCCCCTCGTGACGCCCCTTGACCTGCCCTTCCGCCTACAAATAGCCTTCGTCGCGAAACCCCCAGTACCGAGAGCCACGATACGGAAAACCTTCCAGAGACGCCGCCGCCGCCAATCCCATCTCGGGGGATTCAGGAGATCGCCTCCGGCACCCTGCCGGAGAGGGGATTCATCTCCCGGAGAACTCTACACCGCCATGGTCGCCTCCGGAGTGATGAGTGAGTAGTTCACCCCTGGACTATGGGTCCATAGCAGTAGCTAGATGGTTGTCTTCTCCTCATTATGCTTCATTGTCGGATCTTGTGAGCTACCGAACATGATCAAGATCATCTATCTGTAATGCTATATGTTGTGTTTGTTGGGATCCGATGAATAGAGAATACCATGTTATGTTGATTATCAATTTATATCTATGTGTTGTTTATGATCTTGCATGCTCTCCGTTATTAGTAGATGCTCTGGCCAAGTTGATGCTAGTAACTCCAAGAGGGAGTATTTATGCTCGATAGTGGGTTCATGTCTCCGTGAATCTGGGGGAGTGAGAGAAACCTCTAAGGTTATGGATGTGCTGTTGCCACTAGGGATAAAACATTGATGCTATGTCCGAGGATGTAGTTATTGATTACATTACGCGCAATACTTAATGCAATTGTCTGTTGTTAGCAACTTAATACTGGAGGGGGTTCGGATGATAACCTGAAGGTGGACTTTTTAGGCATAGATGCATGCTGGATAGCGATCTATGTACTTTGTCGTAATGCCCAATTAAATCTCACTATACTCATCATAATATGTATGTGCATGGTCATGCCCTCTCTATTTGTCAATTGCCCAACTGTAATTTGTTCACCCAACATGCTATTTATCTTATGGGAGAAACACCACTAGTGAATTGTGGACCCCGGTCCAATTCTTTACATCTGAAATACAATCTACTGCAATACTTGTTCTACTGTTCTCTGCAAACAATCATCATCCACACTATACATCTAATCCTTTGTTACAGCAAGCCGGTGAGATTGACAACCTCACTATTTCGTTGGGGCAAAGTACTTGGTTTGTGTTGTGCAGGTTCCACGTTGGCGCCGGAATCCCTGGTGTTGCGCCGCACTACATCTCGCCGCCATCAACCTTCAACGTGCTTCTTGACTCCTACTGGTTCGATAAACCTTGGTTTCTAACTGAGGGAAACTTACTGCTGTACGCATCACACCTTCCACTTGGGGTTCCCAACGGTCGCGTGTTGTACGCGTGTCAGTCCTCTCTGAACATGTGAATTTTTTATTATGCACTAACCCTCTAATGAGATTGTTTTGAGTTTGGTGTGGAGGAAGTTTTCAAGGGTCAAGAGAGGAGGATGATATAATATGATCAAGAAGAGTGAAAAGTCTAAGCTTGGGGATGCCTGATACATCTCCGACGTATCGATAATTTCTTATGTTCCATGCCACATTATTGATGATATCTACATGTTTTATGCACACTTTATGTCATATTCGTGCATTTTCTGGAACTAACCTATTAACAAGATGCCGAAGTGCCAGTTCCTGTTTTCTGCTGTTTTTGGTTTCAGAAATCCTAGTAACGAAATATTCTCGGAATTGGACGAAATCAACGCCCAGGTTCCTATTTTGCCCGGAAGCATCCAGAACACACGAGAACCGCCAGAGAGGGGGCACAGGCCCACCAAACCCTAGGCCGGCGTGGCCAAGGGGGGGCCCGCGCCCCCCTATAGTGTCGGCGCCCCTTCAACCTCCTGACGCCGCCTCTTCGCCTATATAAAGCCCCTGGACCTAAACCTCGAGACAGAAAAGCCACGGTACGAGAAACCTTCCAGAGCCGCCGCCATCGCGAAGCCAAGATCTGGGGGATAGGAGTCTCTGTTCCGGCACGCCGCCGGGACGGGGAAGTGCCCCCGGAAGGCTTCTCCATCGACACCACCGCCATCTCCATCAACGCTGCTGTCTCCCATGAGGAGGGAGTAGTTCTCCATCGAGGCTCGGGGCTGTACCGGTAGCTATGTGGTTCATCTCTCTCCTATGTACTTCAATACAATAATCTCATGAGCTGCCTTACATGATTGAGATTCATATGATGATGCTTGTAATCTAGATGTCGTTATGCTAGTCAAGTGAATTTTACTTATGTGATCTCCGGAGACTCCTTGTCCCACGTGTGTAAAGGTGACAGTGTGTGCACCGTGTGGGTCTCTTAGGCTATATTTCACAGAATACTTATTCACTGTTATGAATGGCATAGTGAAGTGCTTATTTATATCTCTTTATGATTGCAATGTGTTTTGTATCACAATTTATCTATGTGCTACTCTAGTGATGTTATTAAAGTAGTTTTATTCCTCCTGCACGGTGTAATGGTGACAGTGTGTGCATCCGTGTTAGTACTTGGCGTAGGCTATGATTGTGATCTCTTGTAGATTACGAAGTTAACTATTGCTATGATGGTATTGATGTGATCTATTCCTCCTACATAGTGTGAAGGTGACAGTGTGCATGCTATGTTAGTACTTGGTTTAGTCGTGTTGATCTTTCATGCACTCTAAGGTTATTTAAATATGAACATTGAATTGTGGAGCTTGTTAACTCCGGCATTGAGGGTTCGTGTAATCCTACGCAATGATGTTCATCATCCAACAAAAGAGTGTAGAGTATGCATTTATCTATTCTGTTATGTGATCAATGTTGAGAGTGTCCACTAGTGAAAGTATGATCTCTAGGCCTTGTTCCTAAATACTGCTATCGCTGCTTGTTTACTGTTTTACTGCGTTACTACTGCTACGTTACCACTGCTTGTTTACTGTCCTGGGCAAAGCACTTTTCTGGTGCCGTTGCTACTACTTATTTATACCACCTGTATTTCACTATCTCTTCGCCGAACTAGTGCACCTATTAGGTGTGTTGGGGACACAAGAGACTTCTTGCTTTGTGGTTGCAGGGTTGCATGAGAGGGATATCTTTGACCTCTTCCTCCCTGAGTTCGATAAACCTTGGGTGATCCACTTAAGGGAAAACTTGCTGCTGTTCTACAAACCTCTGCTCTTGGAGGCCCAACACTGTCTACAGGAAAAGGAGGGGGCGTAGACATCAAGCTATTTTCTGGCGCCGTTGCCGGGGAGGAAAGGTAAAAGGCACTCATACTCCGGTTCCAGGTAAAGTACTTTTCTGGCGCCATCGTGTGAGTACTCGAAGCTATTTCCTTTAGATCCTGCAATTGCATCTTTTTGTTTCTTGTTTACACTAGTTAGGCATAATGGAAAACAACAAAAATATGAGAGATCTTTATGAACTTTATCTTGAATTAGGACATGATGTGTTTGAAGAGAGAATTAAAAAACCCATGGAACTTTATATGCATGCTAATGGGAATGTTATTAATATGAATGCTTTGAACACTATTGTTGCTAATGCTATGGAAAATTCTAAGCTTGGGGAAGCTGGCTTTGATGAGCATGATATTTTTAGTCCCCCGGGCGTGGAGGAGAAAATTTACTTTGATGATACTTTGCCTCCTATTTATGATGATTATAATGATAGTAGTCTTATGGTGTCACTTTGTTATGGAGGATAAATTTGATTATGATTACAATATGCCTCCTATATTTGATGATGAGAATAATAATGATAGCTACTTTGTTGAATTTGCTCCCACTACAACTAATAAAATTGACTATGCTTATGTTGGGAGTAGTAATAATTTTATGCATGAGACTCATGATAAGAATGTTTCATTTGATAGTTATATTGTTGAGTTTGCTCATGATGCTACTGAAAGTTATTATGAGAGAGGAAAATATGGTTGTAGAAATTTTCATGTTACTAAAACACCTCTCTATGTGCTGAAATTTTTGAAACTACACTTGTTTTATCTTTCTATGCTTGTTGCATTATGCTTCTTGAACTTGTTTATTTACAAGATTCCTATGCATAGGAAGCATGTTAGGCTTAAATTTGTTTCATACTTGCCTCTTGATGCTCTCTTTTTTGCTTCAAATACTATTTCTAGCGAGTGCATCATTAAAACTGCTGAGCCCATCTTAATGGCTATAAAGAAAGAACTTCTTGGGAGATAACCCATGTGTTATTTTACTACAGTACTTTGTTTTATATTTGTGTCTTGGAAGTTGTTTACTACTGTAGCAACCTCTCCTTATCTTAGTTTTGTGTTTTGTTGTGCCAAGTAAAGTCGTTGATAGTAAGGTTCATACTAGATTTGGATTACTGCGCAGAAACAGATTTCTTTGCTGTCACGAATCTGGACTGTTTTCTCTGTAGGTAACTCAGAAAATTATACCAATTTACGTGAGTGATCCTCAGATATGTACGCAACTTTCATTCAATTTGAGCATTTTCATTTGAGCAAGTCTGGTGCCTCGATAAAATTCGTCAATATGAACTGTTCTGTTTTGACAGATTCTGCCTTTTATTTCGCATTGCCAGTTTTGTTATGTTCGATGGATATTTCAATTCCATTGACTTCCAGTAGCTTTGTGCAATGTCCAGAAGTGTTAAGAATGATTATGTCACCTCTGAACATGTATATTTTGATTGTGCACTAACCCTCTAATGAGTTGTTTTGAGTTTGGTGTGGAGGAAGTTTTCAAGGGTCAAAAGAGGAAGATGATATACTACGATCAAAAAGAGTGAAAAGTCTAAGCTTGGGGATGCCCCGGTGGTTCATCCCTGCATATTTCAAGAAGACCCAAGCATCTAAGCTTGGGGATGCCCAAGGCATCCCCTTCTTCATCGACAAATTATCAGGTTCCTTCTCTTGAAACTATATTTTTATTCCATCACATCTTATGTACTTTACTTGGAGCGTCTGTTTGTTTTTGTTTTTTTGTTTTTTGTTTGAATAAATGCTTGTGCGGGAGAGAGACATGCTCCGCTGGTTCGCATGAACACATGTGTTCTTAGCCTTTAATTTTCATGGCGAAGGTTGAAACTGCTTCGTTAAATTGTTATATGGTTGGAATTGGAAAATGATACATGTAGTAATTGCTATAATGTCTTGGATAATGTGATACTTGGCAATTGTTGTGCTCATTTTTAAGCTCTTGCATCATATACTTAGCACTTATTAATGAAGAAATACATAGAGCTTGCTTAAATTTGGTTTGCATAATTGGTCTCTCTAAGGTCTAGATAATTTCTAGTATTGGGTTGAACAACAAGGAAGACGGTGTAAAGTCTTATAATGTTTACAATATGTCTTTTATGTGAGTTTTGCTGCACCGGTTAATCCTTGTGTTTGTTTCAAATAGCCTTGCTAGCCTAAACCTTGTATCGAGAGGGTATACTTCTCATGCATCCAAAATACTTGAGCCAACCACTATGCCATTTGTGTCCACCATACCTACCTACTACATGGTATTTCTCCGCCATTCCAAAGTAAATTGCTTGAGTGCTACCTTTAAACAATTCAAAATTTATCACCTCTGATTTGTGTCAATGTTTTATAGCTCATGAGGAAGTATGTGGTGTTTATCTTTCAATCTTGTTGGGCAACTTTCACCAATGGACTAGTGGCTTCATCCGCTTATCCAATAATTTTGCAAAAAAGAGCTGGCAATGGGATTCCCAGTCCCAAATTAATCAAACTAAATAGACACTCCTCCATGGTATGTGATTGTTGGACGGCACCCGAAGGATTCGGTTAGCCATGGCTTGTGTAAGCAAAGGTGGGGAGGAGTGTCATCATAATAAAACTAAAATAAAAAGGTACTCCTTCATGGTATGAGATTGTTGGCAGGCACCCGAGGATTCGGTTAGCCATGGTTTGTGAAAGAAAGGTTGGAAGGAGTGCCACCCAAAAATAAAATAAAATGGGAGCCGCTCTTTGAAGGTTTGTCTGGCAAGGGGATTAGAGTACCTGCTACCATTCGTTGACAACAACATACACCTCTCAAAACTTTATTTTTATGCTCTCTTTATGTTTTCAAAATAGAAGCTCTAGCACAAATATAGCAATCGATGCTTTCCTCTTTGAAGGACCATTCTTTTACTTTTATTGTTGAGTCAGTTCACCTATTTCTCTCCATCTTAAGAAGCAAACACTTGTGTGAACTGTGCATTGATTCTTACATACTTGCATATTGCACTTGTTATATTGCTTTGCATTGACAACTATCCATGAGATATACATGTTATAAGTTGAAAGCAACCGCTGAAACTTAATCTTCCATTGTGTTGCTTCAATGCCTCTACTATGAATTATTGCTTTATGAGTTAACTCTTATGCAAGACTTATTGATGCTTGTCTTGAAGTACTATTCATGAAAAGTCTTTGCTATATGATTCATTTGTTTACTCATGTCATTTACATTGTTTTGATCGCTACATTCATTACATATGCTTACAATAGTATGATCAAGGTTATGATGGCATGTCACTCCAGAAATTATCTTTGTTTATCGTTTACCTGCTCGGGACGAGCAGGAACTAAGCTTGGGGATGCTGATACGTCTCCGACGTATCGATAATTTCTTATGTTCCATGCCACATTATTGATGATATCTACATGTTTTATGCACACTTTATGTCATATTCGTGCATTTTCTGGAACTAACCTATTAACAAGATGCCGAAGTGCCAGTTCCTGTTTTCTGCTGTTTTTGGTTTCAGAATTCATAGTAACGAAATATTCTTGGAATTGGACGAAATCAACGCCCAGGTTCCTATTTTGCCCGGAAGCATCCAGAACACACGAGAACCGCCAGAGAGGGAGCACAGGCCCACCAAACCCTAGGCCGGCGCGACCAAGGGGGGGCCCGCGCCCCCCTATAGTCTCGGCGCCCCTTCGACCTCCTGACGCCGTCTCTTCGCCTATATAAAGCCCCTGGACCTAAAACCTCGAGACGGAAAAGCCACGGTACGAGAAACCTTCCAGAGCCGCCGCCATCGCGAAGCCAAGATCTGGGGGACAGGAGTCTCTGTTCCGGCACGCCGCCGGGACGGGGAAGTGCCCCCGGAAGGCTTCTCCATCGACACCACCGCCATCTCCATCAACGCTGCTGTCTCCCATGAGGAGGGAGTAGTTCTCCATCGAGGCTCAGGGCTGTACCGGTAGCTATGTGGTTCATCTCTCTCCTATGTACTTCAATACAATAATCTCATGAGCTGCCTTACATGATTGAGATTCATATGATGATGCTTGTAATCTAGATGTCGTTATGCTAGTCAAGTGAATTTTACTTATGTGATCTCCGGAGACTCCTTGTCCCACGTGTGTAAAGGTGACAGTGTGTGCACCGTGTGGGTCTCTTAGGCTATATTTCACAGAATACTTATTCACTGTTATGAATGGCATAGTGAAGTGCTTATTTATATCTCTTTATGATTGCAATGTGTTTTGTATCACAATTTATCTATGTGCTACTCTAGTGATGTTATTAAAGTAGTTTTATTCCTCCTGCACGGTGTAATGGTGACAGTGTGTGCATCCGTGTTAGTACTTGGCGTAGGCTATGATTGTGATCTCTTGTAGATTACGAAGTTAACTATTGCTATGATGGTATTGATGTGATCTATTCCTCCTACATAGTGTGAAGGTGACAGTGTGCATGCTATGTTAGTACTTGGTTTAGTCGTGTTGATCTTTCATGCACTCTAAGGTTATTTAAATATGAACATTGAATTGTGGAGCTTGTTAACTCCGGCATTAAGGGTTCGTGTAATCCTACGCAATGGTGTTCATCATCCAACAAAAGAGTGTAGAGTATGCATTTATCTATTCTGTTATGTGATCAATGTTGAGAATGTCCACTAGTGAAAGTATGATCCCTAGGCCTTGTTCCTAAATACTGCTATCGCTGCTTGTTTACTGTTTTACTGCGTTACTACTGCTACATTACTACTGCTTGTTTCTTGTCTGGGCAAAGCACTTTTCTGGTGCCGTTGCTACTACTTATTTATACCACCTGTATTTCACTATCTCTTCGCCGAACTAGTGCACCTATTAGGTGTGTTGGGGACACAAGAGACTTCTTGCTTTGTGGTTGCAGGGTTGCATGAGAGGGATATCTTTGACCTCTTCCTCCCTGAGTTCGATAAACCTTGGGTGATCCACTTAAGGGAAAACTTGCTACTGTTCTACAAACCTCTGCTTTTGGAGGCCCAACACTGTCTACAGGAAAAGGAGGGGGCGTAGACATCAATGCCCCCGTGGATCATCCCTGCATATTTCAAGAAGACTCAAGCATCTAAGCTTGGGGATGCCCAAGGCATCCCCTTCTTCATCGACAACTTATCAGGTCACCTCTAGTGAAACTATATTTTTATTCCGTCACATCTTATGTGCTTTACTTGGAGCGTCTGTATGTTTTTATTTTTGTTTGTGTTTGAATAAATTCGGATCCTAGCATTCCTTGTGTGGGAGAGAGACATGCTCCGCTTGTTCATATGAACACTGGTGTTCTTAGCTTTACTTTTAATGTTCATGGCAAAGGTTGAAAACCGCTTCGTTCATTGCTATTTGGTTGGAAACAGAAAATGCTTCATGTGGTAATTGGTATATTATCTTGAATAATTTGATACTTGGCAATTGTTTTGAGCTCTCAAATAGATCATGTTTAAGCTCTTGCATCATGTAGTTTGAACCTATTAGTGGAGAATTACTGTAGAGCTTGTTGAAATTTGGTTTGCATGATTGGTCTCTCTAAAGTCTAGATATTTTCTGGTAAAAGTGTTTAAACAACAAGGAAGACAGTGTAGAGTCTTATAATGCTTGCAATATGTTCTTATGTAAGTTTTGTTGTACCGGTTCATACTTGTGTTTGCTTCAAACAACTTTGCTAGCCAAAGCCTTGTACTGAGAGGGAATGCTTCTCGTGCATCCAAAACCTTGAGCCAAAACTTATTGCATTTGTATCCACCATAACTACCTACTATGTGGTATTTCTCTACCATTCCAAAGTAAATTGCTTGCGTGCTACCTTTAAAATTTCATTCCTTGTCTTTGCAATATACAGCTCATGGAAAAGTAGCTTAAAAACTATTGTGGTAAAGAATATGTAGCTTATGTATCTTATTTCTTATAAGTTGCTTGTTGAGCGGTAACCATGTTTCTGGGGACGCCATCAACTGTTACATTTTTGTTGAATATCATGTGAGTTGCTATGCATGTTCGTCTTGTCTGAAGTAAGGGTGATTTGCCATGAGCTGAATGGTTTGAGTATGCATATTGTTAGAGAAGAACATTGGGCCGCTAACCAAAGCCATGTACCATGGTGGAAGTTTCAGCTTGGACATTAATCCCCAAATCTCTTATGAGAATATTATCTGTTGTTGAATGCTTAAGCATTAAAGAGGAGTCCATTATCTGTTTTCTATGTTGTCCCGGTATGGATGTCCTCAAGTTGAGATCTATCAAAAACGAGAAATCCAATGCGATCTATCTCCTTGGACCTTTGTACAGGTGACATAGAGGTACCTCTTTGTGACACTTGGTTGAAACATATGTAATGCAATGATAATCCATGGAAATCCGAGCTAATTAAGACAAGGTGCGAGCACTAATGGTATTCGATGCATGAGGCTTGCAACTTATAGGATGTTTTATGCATAACACATATGAATTATTACTACCGTTGACAAAATTGTTTCCATGTTTTCAAAATAAAAGCTCTAGCAAATGAGTAATCCCTGCTTCCCTCTGCGAAGGGTTTTTCTTTTACTTTATGTTGAGTCAGTTTACCTACTTCTTTTCATCTTAGAAGCAAACACTTGTATCAACTGTGTGCATTGATTCCTACATACTTGCTTATTTGCACTCATCATATTACTTTGTGTTGACAATTATCCATGAGATATACATGTTGAAGTTGAAAGCAACTGCTGAAACTTATATCTTCCTTTGTGTTGCTTCAAAACCTTCTATTAAGAATTTATTGCTTTATGAGTTAACTCTTATGCAAGACTTATTGATGCTTGTCTTGAAAGTAATATTCATGAAAAGTCTTTGCTATATGATTCAGTTGTTTAGTCATTATCTTTACCATTGCTTTGAATCACTTCATTCATCTCATATGCTTTACAATAGTATTGATCAAGATTATGATAGTAGCATGTCACTTCAGAAATTATCCTTGTTATCGTTTACCTACTTGAGGGCGAGTAGGAACTAAGCTTGGGGATGCTTGATACGTCTCAAACGTATCTATAATTTCTTATGTTCCATGCTAGTTTTATGACAATACTCACATGTTTTATATACACTTTATATCATTTTGATGCATTTTCCGGCACTAACCTATTAACAAGATGCCGAAGCGCCAGTTCCTGTTTTCTGCTGTTTTTGGTTTCAGAAATCCTACACACGAAATATTCTCGGAATTGGACGAAACAAAAGTCCACGGTCTTATTTTCCACGGAGCCTTTCCAGAAGTCCGAAGAGGAGACGAAGAGGGGCAACGAGGCGGCCACACCCTAGGGGGGTGCGGCCCCACCCCTGGCCGCGCCGCCCTATGGGGTGGGCCCCTCGGGCGTCCCCCGACTCTGCCCCTTCGCATATATATTCTCTCAGTCGCGAAAACCCTAGTACCGAGAGCCACGATACGAGAAAAGTTCCAGAGACGCCGCCGCCGCCAATCCCATCTCGGGGGATTCAGAGATCGCCTCCGGCACCCTGCCGGAGAGGGGAATCATGACCGGAGGGCTCTACATCACCATGCCCGCTTCCGGACTGATGCGTGAGTAGTTCATCCTTGGACTATGGGTCCATAGTAGTAGCTAGATGGTTGTCTTCTCCTCTTGTGCTATCATGTTTAGATCTTGTGAGCTGCCTATCATGATCAAGATCATCTATTTGTAATGCTACATGTTGTGTTTGTTGGGATCCGATGAATATGGAATACTATGTCAAGTTGATTATTGATCTATCATATATGTGTTGTTTATGATCTTGCATGCTCTCCGTTGCTAGTAGAGGCTCTGGCCAAGTTGATACTTGTAACTCCAAGAGGGGGTATTTATGTTCGATAGTGGGTTCATGCATCCATTGAATCTGGGACAGTGACAGAAAGTTCTAAGGTTATGGATGTGATGTTGCCACTAGGGATAAACCATCAATGCTTTGTCTAAGGATATTTGTATTGTTTACATTACGCACAGTACTTAATGCAATTGTCTGTTGTTTGCAACTTAATACTGGAAGGGGTGCGGATGCTAACCCGAAGGTGGACTTTTTAGGCATAGATGCATGCTAGATAGCGGTCTATGTTCTTTGTTGTAATGCCCTAAGTAAATCTCATATTAGTCATCATGATATGTATGTGCATTGTTATGCCCTCTCTATTTGTCAATTGCCCAACTGTAATTTGTTCACCCAACATGCTATTTATCTTATTGGAGAGACACCAATAGTGAACTGTGGACCCCGGTCCATTCTTTTACATCTGAAATACAATCTACTGCAATCATTGTTCTCTGTTGTTCTTTGCAAACAAACACCATTCTCCACACCATACGTTTAATCATTTGTTTACAGCAAGCCGGTGAGATTGACAACCTCACTGTTAAGTTGGGGCAAAGTATTTTGATTGTGTTGTGCAGGTTCCACGTTGGCGCCGGATTGCGCCGCACTACACTCCTTCACCAACAACCTTCACGTGGCCTTCATCTCCTACTGGTTCGATAACCTTGGTTTCTTTCTGAGGGAAAACTTGCTGCTGTGCGCATCACACCTTCCTCTTGGGGTTCCCAACGGACGTGTGCATCACGCGCCATCAAGACTGTTTTCTGGCGCCGTTGCCGGGGACCTGAAGAAAAGGTACACCACAAAGATTTCTAACTCACACGTCAACTGCACGCCAGCAGCTACCAAACACGCCCTAAGGATCCACTATGTCATTTATCTAGCTTCACACGTTTAACATGTATCATGTGTCATTCAAAATATACCTATTCTTGGCCAATACAAGGGATGCAAATTAATTGTTTAATGGAATCACCAAGATGGTGAGATCGTATTTATTTCTTACCCAATAGAAAAGATATACTCTTTCTATTTCACGAAAGTTTTTTTTTAGATTTAATAAAAATTAGATGTATGTAGCCACTATATAATATGTAGATACATTCAAATTTAGATAAGTTTCGTGACGGGTGAAAATACTAAATGTGATGGATAGAGAGTACAGAAACTAGCAACATTAACCCTAGGTCACGGAAAACCAACATGTGCCCCAATGTGGAGGTCCGGGCTATTTCTCGGTGCCTGATAGAGTATTGTGGTGCTAGGAAGGAGGATGGAGTTGTCTCAGTTTTCTCTTTTTTTTTTAGATTTGATTTTTCAAAACCAAATATTTCAAGAACCTTTTGTCCAAACTACGATATGTTTTCAGTTTTGATATCATCGCATCAAGATCTTCAAAATTAGATTACGTATTGATAGGTTTCGTGAAACTTTTCTTGGTGTACTTCGAAAACTACCATAGTTGTATTTTAGGTGTACTCCAGGTAGTTGTATTTTGGGTTTTGAGCGTTGGGTTTTCAGCGTATGATGTAATTCATGTTTCAGCACAAATGTACTTCAGGTTTCAGCACATTTGTAGTTGGTGTACTTCGGATTCCTAGACATACAAACACAACTAATCAACATTCACTGACACAAAACCCTCTCTAGCTTTCCTCCACGTGCTCTCCCTCCCTTTCTTTCTTGGACAGGCTGCACGGACAAAATTAGTGACTAGCGTTTGTATGTTTAAAACTAGCTGGTTCACAGGCTGCACCATCTCGCCATGGACCTTCTGTCGCCTAATCCACCAAATATACCATGCAGTCGTGATGATCACCTCCCTTAAATTAGCATAAATTTTCTCCTGAGGTTTTATGAATTTGCACAACATCAAGTAATCAAGTACAACACTACCTGAACGGTCTGTTGTACAAGCTTCGTGAACTATATTCCATAGGCCCATTTTGATGTGGCAAACAAAAAAATGCACTGGTTTGCGTGGTGGAAGCTATGTGTACCAAAGAGTCGCGGTGGAATGGGTTTTAGAGACCCACATTGTTTTAATAAAGCTATGCTAGCGAAGCAAATTTGGTGACTAATCTCGACACCGGAGAGCTTATGTGCAAGGGTACTAAGGAGTAAATATTATCTGGATGGGAAAATACTTGAAGCAAAGTTTAAGAAAGGATCACCCTTTACTTGGCAAAGCATCATGGCCGGTTTGCACACTTTCAAAAAAGGTTCAATATGGCGTGTTGGTGATGGGAAGCAAATAAACATTTGGAAAGATACATGGATACCACTCAGCTAAAATGGGAAGGTATTCTCTCCAAACGGCAATATTATGCTAAAATATGTTGATGAATTGATAGATGCAGCAGGAAACTGGGCTGAGGAGCTCTTAAGAGCTAACTTTTGGTCAATTGATGTCAACAATATCCTAGCAATACCACTGAGTCAAAATGGTATGGAGGATTTTGTGGCATTGAGATTTAATAAGAAGGGTTTCTTTACGGTGAGATCGGGTTATCACATGGAGTGGGAGTCACAATTTGGTAATTATTTGAGAAGAATAGATGGGTCAGGTAATGCAAATCAGAACCCAGTATGGGAGGTGAATGTACAAGGACGTCGCCTAGAGGGGGGGGGGGGGTGAATAGGCGGGTTATAAAAACTTCTACTTGCGAGCTAAACTAGGCGGAATAAAACTACTTAGTGTTTACTAGTTTAGCTCAAAGCCTATCAACTAGGGGTTCGCCTAAGTGCACCAACAACCTATGCTAGCATGATGAGCAACAAGGTGATAACAAGCTAGGTATAGAACATCAAGCATGATAGATATCACAATGTAAAGCGCATAGGTAAAGGAGCCCGGGTTGAGAAGTAACCGGTGCACGAGGAGACGACGATGTATCCCGAAGTTCACACCCAAGGGTGCTACTTCTCCGTTGGAGCGGTGTGGAGGCACGAGGCACTCCAATGAGCCACTAGGGCCACCGTATTCTCCTCGAGCCTTTCCACCAAGGGGAAAGCCTCGATCCACTAAGGGACCCTTGAGGGTGGTCACCGAACCCGTACAAGCTTGGGCAAACTCCCAAGTATCAAGCTTGAGGCAACTCCACAACACGGAGGCTCTCAAATACAAGGCTACAAGGGCTACAACACGCCACACCGGCGACAAGGCCACCAAGACTCCAAAATCACAAAGGCTACCACACTCCACAAAGGTAACAACGCCACAAAGGCTACCACGCCACAAAGACGACAAGGCCACAAAGGCTACAACACCACAAAGGTAACAAGGCCACGAAGGTAACAACACCACTAAGGTCAACACGCCCTCTACGAGACCGAAATCCCGGAGAGAACCCAAACCGATGCACCTAATGCAATGGCTAAGAACACCATTAAGATGCCCAAGTTCTTCTCTCCCAAATTCCAACAAAGCTACAAAAGCTATTGGGGGAATAAGGGAGGAAGAACATATATGAGGAGAAACACCAAATTACTCCAAGATCTAGATCTAGCAAGATCCCCTCACTTGGAGAAGGATTCAATTGGTGAAGCTCTAGATCTGGATCTCCTCTCTCCTTTCCCACAAAAATATGCAAGAAATAGTGGGGGGGTCAAGAGGAGGAACAAGCTCTTCAAGGTCAACAATGGAGGAGAGAGAATGGGTGAGAAGAAGTGATTGGGTCGGAGGTGGAAGAGAGGTATAAATAGGGGGCCAAAAAATATGACTGTTGGGGCTGAAAAACGGTCAGATTCGCGCCCGAGCGATACTTCCGCTTATCAAAGCGGTACTACAGCTCGCGCGCAAAATTGTCCAGAACTAGACGAAAAACAGCCCAAACCGGTAGTACCGCTCTGAAAGAGAGAGAGTGGCAGAGGTGGGGCCAGGTAGCAGCAGCGCAGAAGAGAAGCAGCATGCGGCGCAGCAGGCGGACAGCAGCAACGCGGTGGGGCCAGGGAATGGCGCGTGTGGGCTTCTTAAGTACCGAGCCACGATTTCCAAGGTGAAAGCCCAAGGTCTGGATTTCATTTGTTATATGTGGCAATGGCCTTGCTGAAGGCATTGTCTTGAAAACTCGACCTTTCTCCAGGGTGAAAACTCAAAATCTTTGATCGGACGACGACAACACTTGTGCATTGATTCTTCTTGGAGGCGCTCTCATGGAGAACCCATATTACGATCCAGGTGTTGTTTTTGGTGGTGATTAGAGTGTTGTTGTTGTGAGTGGTTTATCACCGTGAAGAGGTCTTTGTTTTATTTCTCTCTCTCTCTGGTTGCGAATCCTTGATATCTTATGACATATCTTGGTGCGGAGGCTAAGTGTAATTGATATCTTCGTGATATTAATCGGGGGAAATACGCAGAGAGCAGATCTAGAAATTCAAATTAGCACATGGATGTTGATATTTAAGTTCTCTCTTGGAACACATGACAAAGATATGATTTTAATTTGTGGTGGTTGGATAGGTAAAGTGTGGTGGATGTGTGATTTAATGGCGTAATTTAACCACCGGTCTTGTCAACCGTATCTTGTTTCAGCTTAATATATTTGCTCCACATGTTTGTAGTCTACTTAGCTTATTCTACCAGCTCATACTCGTTGTATCTCTTAAAAATATCAACCACGAAGAAGTTGGGTATGTGCAAGTGCAACGATGCTAGGACTGTGAGGCATCAGGGAACAATCGGATGCTTATAAGCACTTGAGATGCTAAGAGTTGGGGGTTCATGGATCAACGAGACAGATGGATGGTATGAGAACTAGATGACACCGATCATAGATCACACAAAGACGACATGTGCTTTGCTCCGGACTCTGTTCAAGCCCTCCACTCTGTGGTTTGAGGAATGAAGCCGCTCTTAACTTGAGTGTGCACAACTGCACGGTGATATGTGGGTTGCTCCAGCGTACGTCCGGTGCATTAGCCTGCGGCCTCCTAGTCGCTGCCATTTTGTCATTGACTGCTGGGCTTCGTTGCATTACTGGGTTGACTATGATGACTCGGAGCACTATCGCAAAGCGGTATCCATGGTTTAGCGGGGATTTTCATCGCCCGAACGAACAAGAGTGGAATACATTGGCATTGGTGTGCAGTTTCGAATTCTCAACGGTGTCTGCGGTTTGCCTAGCGTTGTAATTCGTTTTTCTGTAATCTGGGTTTTCACTAGAGGTCAAGAAAAGGTTCCCTTTACCCACCCGATTTCCCAACCCGACCAAACTCGAAAACTAACAATTGTGGCAAGAACCGGCGTGCCACCATCGGCACCTCCTCATGGCCATCCTCCTCCTCTGCGTAGCGTGTGCGCTTGCTATGGCCGCGGGCGTGTTCCGGTCGTCAACCATCGCCAAGCACATCGGCTGTGCTCAGCGGGCATTCTCTAAGGTCTACGAGTCCAATCATGTCAAAACCGATATTGTTTACTTTATACGTACATCTAAATAACACTTGCCGTTTATAAATTTATAGTACCATATTGTACGGAAGTCAAGCACTAAGCATTCACTCTGTCATTTGTCTAGCTTCACACATTTAACATGTATCATTGTCATTGACAATATACCCCTTTTTCGCCGAAGACGCGAAGAGCCAAATTATTTGTTTAACTTAAGATGGCGAGATCCTGATTTTTTCCTTACCCAATAGGAAAGATATAGTATGTGTGATGGATAAAGGGTACAAAAACTACATAACACTAACCCTATGCCACAGAGAAATGACATGTGTCTCGCTACCGAGGTTGCCGCCCACGGCCCCCTGCAATTAAGGGTGTGCAAAAATGGAACCACTCCAACCGTGGAAACCGGCCAGTTATCGTTTGGTTTATTTTCTTTCGCATTTTCAATCTTCACTATGAAGTTAGTACAAAATTTCAAACTAGCGTAAACCGGCCAAACAAGTCAAGCCATTTTTTCCACGGCATTACATGAAATGCAGCTCGTACACCTACCTTAGTTCGTCATATGCATGGATGGGGTCCTGTATGACGATAAGTGGGCCGCTTGATGTAACTCGATGAACGTTTTAGTGTTGTACACATAATCGAACAACCTTAAGGCCCATATTGATGGGGAGTGGACACTTTTTTCAAACATTTTAAAAAAATACTTTGAAGTTCAAAAAATCTGAAAAAATAATCTTAGACATAGCCAATGATGTATAATACAAAAAAAAAGTGTAAAATCTCTGTAAAATTTGTGAGATTTTATCATTGTTATGTAGCCAAGAATACAAATCTGTCTGTATTTAAGTCAAAGTCACCGGAACAGAATGACCGGCCGATGAATGACATTAGCATTTGGGTGAGCAGCTTGGAGCTATGGTCACTCTCAGCGGTGTGTGCATGGTGCTGTAATCTTGGTTTTCACCCATGCTCTTTATCGGAAGGCATCGGCCTCGTGGCGTGCCGACGAATAACATGTTCGCTCTGTCCACCTGCTTCCCCACCCACACCAAACTTCCAAAACTGACCAACCCAAACAAATCACACCACATCACTCGCACACACATCGAGCTCGCAATCCTCTCACTCTCTCACTCTCCGCTCGCGCCACCCAGCGCGCGCACTAGCAATGGCGGCAAGAACCGGCGCGCGCGGCCAGTCCCAGCGGCACCTCGTGCTGGCAGCGCTCCTGCTCTGCGGGGCGTGCGCAGCGGACGCGCTCCGGGCGTCGGCCATCTCCGCGGCGCCGGCACCGTCGCCGTCGCCGTCGCACTCGCTGCCGCGGCCGCGCCACGGCGGCCACCCCAGCATCCCGCCGTCACTGTCCCCGGACATAATGCCGCTGCTCCCGTCCCCGGGCCCCGGCGACGACGCGCTGGCGCCGTCCTACGCGGCGGCCACCATCCCGTCCAGCCCGAGCCCGCCCAACCCCGACGCGCTCGAGCCCGACTCCGCATTCGCGCCCTTCGGCTCCGCCGCGCCCGCCACTGTCGCCGCCCAGTCCCACGCGCCCCGGCCGGCGCCCGCGCCCGCGCGCGTGGCGTGGGCGGCCGCCGTGGGGCTCGTGGCCGCCATGTGGTTGGCGTAGTGTGGATGTGGCCGAGTGACAGCACCTGCAATCCGTCAGGCTGTGGGCGTGCAGGGAGAGTTGGCCACTGGGTTGGCTGGTCAGTGGGGCTCCTGTTCTTGCGATGTGAAGAAGATAGAATTGTTACTTGCTATTTTTCTTACAAGTTCTTAGCCATCTCCTGTAAATCTAGTCATTCTGTTGATTATTTGTTTGTGAGGTGCTACATTCTATAGCTTTTTTTTTTTGTTTCGTGCGGATTTTTTGGGTCATTATTGTAATAAGACTATATGGTTAATTAGTTGATGATTGCACTATGTTCTTGGGATGCCTTGAAATTTCAAAACTAAAGAAAGAATGTAAGTCTATGATTGTTTCCTGCTCTAGCTTAATCTGCTGCCGATACTTCAGACAGACAGTCACGAGTGTAGTGAAGTGCTTGCAGTTGCAGAGCAATAATGCTGCTTGTGATATGCTTTGGTTGCCCCTAGCTACCATTTCCCTCTGATTGGATCATTGGAAGGGCATTCCATCTCAAGAGCATTATTGGTAGTAGGATTACATGATACTAGGTTGCTTTCTCCTGCTCTAATCACAGGCTCATAACCTGAAAAGGTATGTAAATATCCTTTCCACCAGTGTCTTTTTGAATTAAAAAGATCTAAAAAAAATCCAAAAGGGAACAACATAATTCAACAAAAAGCTGCACTACATGCAACTGGAACTCCACAACCGAATTCTCTATTCTCACTTTCTTTGTCCTTTAGAATGTGCAGCCACATCATCGCCTTATGATTATTAGCGTAAAGCCTCTGGCCTTGCCACTTTGCATAACTTTCAAGGAATGTTCAAACTGCTGGCCAGTTCTCATAGTTTAACCAATGATAACAGAAGGCTCACGTGTCCTCTAAAGAAAAATACATGGATCTACCAACAGCATTGACCGTTGTCTCAAGAAATCAACTGACCAATCTCTTACTAATCAGCACTAATTTGATGTTGAGCTAGTAATTTTTTTGAAATGGAGAATTACCTGCCATCTGCATCGTGGAGATGCATTTGGCTTTGATTTATTTCATTTATTTAACAAAGATTGATTAAAAAAATTACAACGACCATAAAAGGTGAAGCTTCCAAATAAGGTGATAAATCATCACCAGCTAACACAACAATAGAGGATCAAACGGGTCTTATGCTCCGGCCACAGCAATCGCCGGCTCGCCGGCTAACTCCTCATCTCATGTGCATGCTCCGGCAGTCGTCTATATTACGGCTCTGCTTTGGGCACATCCTGCACTGTTCTATTTTACTCTGACAGCGAGCGAACTAATTCACATGTTAGTTAGCAACGATGGCCGTTTGCATTTGGAATCTAATGATGGGAAGAAGACACCCGCCAGGTTCGACCATGAGATCCGTGGGTCTTACCAGGCATGTGCCTTGCTACCAACCTAGAAAGGCAGCTAGCTCTTCACGTGAAGCGTCCATTTGCACTGATCCGCAGCTTCTCACCTCCCTTGCAGTTAACTTGGTAAATACGTAGATGCGGTGTCAAATTAACCTTGTCCGAATTTACCCGTGAGATTTCATAATTTAGGGAGACAGTTTTTGAGACATAGGCGGAGATGCTCTAATGCCTGAGTAGAGCTTAAACATTGTGTTTTTCTTAGGGTATGCTATGTATATGGTTGCTGCCCAAATTTACCCCACCAATATTTTAGTTAGCCAATGCTATTTGGGCTTTTGGTTGGTTGGTTGCCAAAATTTTAGTTGCCTATCAAATCTTGCCAACTCTTTCCACCTTATCTTCACAATTTTTCCCAACTTTTGACCAGAATGTGTTCAAGGCTAGCCAACAGTTGCAATATTTTGATAGGACCCTATAGAAGGACCCAGCTTATCGAAAATTACATTTGGAGTTCGAGCTCAGCGAAGCACTTTAATTTTAAAACTAAAAAGGAAATAATATTTTCATATTTTCAAAAAGTTAGGAAAAAAACAAGTATGTATTGATAATGATGTATACTTCAAGCATGCCAAATACACTGGATTAGGGGCTACACAAAAGGACAAAATGTAACACGATTAAAGTTGCACTATTCACATCCACATCTATAATTTTATCTTTCTGTGTAGAGTAGAATACAACTTAGAGCATCTCCAGCCGTTTGAGGCCCCCGGACGAAAATCCAGATATAACAAACGCCGGATTGGATGTAAAAAGGGTGTAGGGGCAACATTTTCCCAGTCGCACACCAGGCATTCGCTCATCAGCGGCGATAGTTTCAAAAAATCGTCTTCCCGCTACACAAAAGAATCGCCAAAGTCCGGCCATCGGATCATCCACATTCTGGCGATTGAAACAGAAACTAAAGGATTACAGGCTCATCGGCGGTCCCATCCTGAGCCTCGTCTGGCGCGGCATCGGACGGCGAAGCATCGGCGTCTGCAGTTGTCATAGCGGTGGGAGTTGACGTCGAAGCGGAGGACGAAGCAGCCGACGGGGGCCGGAGGATTTCTTGGCGACGGGCGTCGTACCAAGCCCTCGTCCATGTTGGCGTCGTTGTCGCTGATCAGGAATGCCAAGTCGGTGTTTCTCTTCTTCGTCGCGGAGGTTTCCTTGAGCAAGGCAATCCGGACGCCCTGGTTGGCGAGCATCTCCTTCCACTGCACGTCGTGCTTGTCGTCCCTCTTAGCGGCGTGCGCCCTCGCGTCGGTCCAGCACTTGTCGAAGGACGCTTGCAACCTGTCGGCTGGATGGCCGGCCTTCTTCTGCTCTTCTAGCTTCTTCTGGCCGAGCTCGGGGCGGTCCGCCAATGCGGCAGGGGCTGGATCGTCGGGGTTGTACTGCTCGCCCTTGTTATTGGTGAGATTCTTGCGCACCTCGTTCCACTTCTTTCACTCCTCGATGCTGGCGAAGACGTTGAGGTACTTGAACATCTGGCCATTATTATCGTCCGCGTACATGGTGAACGCCCACCGCACCTACAAAAACAGGCCGGCGATTCAAGATTAAACCTCGGCGATGTAGAGTCGACGGAGGAGCCACGGCGAGTGAGCATACCTTGGCTTCAAAGTCCTCGCCGCTCACCAGCCGTTCGTCGATCTCCTCCTGTATGTCGTGCCACTTGCTGCACGCCGCCTGAATGACCCCCCAATGGGTGCCCATTGCCTTGTCGCCGTGTATCATCACCGTCTTGTTGAAGTATGGATCGACGATTTTGCGCTCGTCGAACGCCACCTTGACCGGCTGCCAATACGTCTCGAAGTTTTAATTCGCTCCGGTGATGCTGTTCATGGAAACGGTCTTCCAAGGTTCGGCGAGACACTCCTCATCTTTGCCCGTCCATCTGATCTGCGGCTCGGCTGGCGGTGAGTTCTTCTTCCTTTTCTTCTTCCCCTTAGACGGCTCCTCCGTGGGTTCATGCGCTTCCTCTTCGTCGATGTCCTGGTCGAGGTAGGTCTGTTCATCTTCTTCGTCGACGTCTTGGGTACCGTCGTTCTGATCGTCGACGGCGCCCCGCGACGCGATGGCTTCCGTCGCCCTTGCGTCCTTTTGTGTGAAGAATCCCGGGCTCGACGCGGCGGCCTTGGAGCCCGACGTGATCATCTCGTGCATCACAGGCTCATTCGGCGGCGGCATCCCGGGGTTGGAGAAGGAGAGCGGCCCACGTCGCAGGGCAGGCGAGATACCCTCATACATCGCACCGCCGTACGCCGGCGGTGATGGCGTAAACCCCGCCATGTCGGCGGCGTAGGTGTCCTGGAACATGGCTGTGGCCAGCGACGCCGGCGAGAAGGTGGAAGGAGAGCCGATCATACCTTGGGTCGGCCATGGCCGGGGATTTGGCCGACGCGTGGCTGGGAGAAGTTAATGGATATCAGCCTCGCCTATTCGTCCGCCGCCGCCACCCTCTCCGCGTTACACTTCTTCTCCCTCTCCGCCCTGCCGCAAGTTTCGTTCCGCCGCTGCTCCACATCCGCCGCCCACTGCGCGTTTGTCCAGCCCGGTGGCCTCTGTTTTGGCGCCTTCGGCGCACCATCGATGACGAGCTTCTTCCGCGGCATGGTGGTGGAAGGGAAGAGGAGGAGCTGCAACTGTGGGGGAGAATGGCGGTAGTTTCTCTAAAATTCGGTGGGAAAAATGGTTCTATGCGGCATATTTTGGAGGGAAAACAAAATTAATAGAGGAACTACCAGTTCTCGCCGACAACGCGGGCCCGCTCGATGTTTCGCGCGCTTTTATTTCGTCCGGAGTCCCCGACCGGGCCTCGTTAAGCCGGGGATGGCCTGGGCTCTCCGGATGGATGAAAGGCCAATTCCGGGGGAAAACGAGGAGCCGAAGACGCGGCTAGGCCGAATAACGCCATCTGGATGTAAAAGAACGGCTACCGATGACCCTCCTCGGGGAGACGGCTGAAGATACATAAATGTTCAAAACAAAGGGCTTCCAGTGAGCCCGGGAGCCAGAATGCCAGATTGACGCACTCCCACCTTAGAGCATCTCCACTCGTCTCCCCGACTAGGCCCCCGAGCGACGTTTTCCAATCCGGACGGCGTTATTCGGCCCAGTCGCGCCCCCGGTTCCTCGATTTCGTCAGGATTTGGGCCTAAATTCATCCGGCGATCCCACGCCATCCCCGCCCCACCGGGGAGCGGTCGGAGAGTCCGGACGAAACGAAAGCGCGCGAAACGTCGAGGAAACTTCCCGCGCGTCTGGTGGCCCCAACTTGTCGGCGAGAGACACCGATCATCGTCCTCATCGCATCGTCTTTCCGCGCGCTGTAAAAGCCTGCCGCCGGTTAGTATTCGCCGGACGCATAGCTTCCACGCAGCGAGGTTAATGCCGTCGCCTCGGTATCACGCGCGCCTACCTCTATTTATCGCCGAACTACCGCGTCTGCCCCGCATTCACCTCTCTCGCATTCCACCAAATCTTCCCCGAACTCGAAAGAGGTAGCAATGGCGAACAACGGTGCGGCCAACAACGGCTTCGGCCGCCGCTCTCTCCACCAATGGGAGGGACGGCTCCTCCACGCGGCGGGCTACCCGGCGCCGCCAGACTTCCGCGTACCGGGGGGATGGAGGCTGAGCGCAGGCGGCGTGCCGATCTCGCCGCCGCCAACGGGTGGGGACTTACTCGAAACGGCGATCAACGAGGTACTCGTCACTCTCAGTGACGAGCAGCGCGCGGATCCGCGTTTCTTCCCCGACAACCACGAATCGTGGATCGCGTTCTTCTGGCGCAGGTATGAACGCGAACTCCGGGCGTACGACGGCCCTCCTCCTCCTCCGGCAAGGAATAACGCTGCCGGCCGCCGCTGATGGTGGAGCGCGCCTGGCCGCACCCTCGAGAATGTGCTCGCGCACATCGAGGACGGGAACTCCCCCGTCCTGGGGATGCCGCCGCCGGTGGCGGCTACCGTGTCGCGCCGGCACGGTAGTTCCTGGATGCCGAGGAGGATGGCGGCATCCTCCTCCTCGTCTGGCTCGCGGTCGGCGTCCAGGTTCGGTGGGTCGACGCCGACCACCGTCAAGAAGGAGTGGGCGTCTCCTTCGACTGTCAAGAATTCGCCGAAGTCTCATGGGCTCGCGGCTGGGAAATTGGACCTCCCAGGCTAAATGTTCCTCCAATCCGGACGACAATATCGCCGGATTTGGGCATGGGGAGCCCAAACGGTGGAGATGCTCTTATGGTCTTCCCACATATTCAACATTGAAGATGCCCTTGCTGGCACTATATCTCGCATATTGCGAGACGTAGGTCCGACTCGACCACACTCTACCCCGCATTGGCTAGCCCATTTGTTTTTTTTTTTGTGTTGGTTCCCATTTCCTTGTATTTTTTGTTTTCATATATTTGGGGAATAAATGAATATATTTTTTGAACCCGTGAACACTTGTTTATATATGAACCCCCACACATTTTTTGTGAACCCATGAATATACTTTTGTTTAACCCATGAACATTTCTCTAAACCCCTGATTTTTCTTCAAAGCATGAACCATATTTGAATATCCATGAACAATTTTTGAAAATAACAAACATTTTTTTAATATAATCAAGTGATTTTATAATTTATTACTCCCTCCGTTTCAAAAAAAAAATGTTGAAATTCTAAATTTAGATGTATGAATGTTTTGGATTTATCTAAATTTGAATGTATATATACACTAAATAGTATCTAAATATATTCGAATTTAGAAAAGTCTATGGCATATTTTTTGAGACGGAGTAGTCATTTTAAGGATTGGAAGGGAGTAGTTAATTATAATTTTCGAGATTATAAAAAAATAAAGCCGTACCAGTTACTGGGCTGGAGTGCTGGACCAAAGCCAGCCGAGGAAAAAACCGACCGACCCAGGCGAGTCTTCCCTTGAATACTTGCAGGCTTGCAGCGCCATTTCCCCCACCCGATTTGCGGCCCCAATCCTCAGAGAGAGAGAGAGAGAGAGAGATGGCCACCGTAGCCGGGGGCGGAGGCGGGAAGATGCTGCCGCGGCGGCGACGGCTGCCCCTCGGCGACCTCACCAACCTGCCCTCCACCACCTCCGACATCACCCGCCTCAAGTCCACCGCGCGATCCAAGCCCCGATCAAGCCCCACCGCCTGCAGCAGCACCAGCAGCATAGGCTCCTCCACCGTCCCCCGCCGCGCTCCTCCTCCTCCGCCTCTCTCCGGTAAGCTACACCCCCTTCTCCGGTTTCACTTACTACGGTTTCGCTGCATTCGGAAATCGCTTGTTTGCTCCGCCAGCAGCCGCTGCTCCTGCTCCTGAACTAGCTGCTTCCTTCGGGAGTGCCCTAACCGGTTCCTCCTTGCTCAACTAACTTGATTGTAGGAGGGGCATGTAGAAATTCCTTGTCGATTTTCACAATTTCCGTGCGTATTCATGTACTTGCTGTCCATTTAGGTCACTTTGTGCCGATTTGATCCTGGGAACGTATGCCCTGCTTCCTCCCTGCACTAAAGCAACTAGGCGTTTCGTGGATGGTTTGGTGTGACATGGATCAGTTTAATCGTGCATGCTCTGCTCTGTGGCAGTTTTCTCAGCTTGTGATGCCCAATGTTAACCGAAATTCTCTACAGGAAATAGTTTTCCTTGCCATGGTGTTCTCTGCACCATCAGTATTTGTTCTACGGCAATGTGAAAAGTATTTCTCCTTTTCATTAGCTTCAGTGGAGTAATATTATGCTACACCTTCTCGCTCTTTAAGTTTGAAAGAACAAGCAACGATACTAGCTTCCCCAATGAAATAGATTGGCACCGGTGTCAGAGAGCAAGCCCGAAGGTTGCTTTTACCACTGTATCAGAAGTTCAGAATAAGTGCACTGCCCACGTGCGGCTACTGAAATTTATTATGTATCTTCCTAGTTTGCTCCCAGTAACAACAGATGTTGGAAAGTTAGCACTTCGTTTGGTTCCTTTATTTATTTCATTTATTGTTTGGCTGTAGTTGCTGTGGTCAAGGGCAAGGACAAACCCACAAGGGAGCTTCAAAGTTCTACTTCTCACCTAAAGAAGATTCGAAAGACCGGGTATGTTTACATTATCACTCAGCTCCAAGTAATGCTCATTTAGAACTCAGAAGTTAGCAATAAATATGTAGGCTGTGCATGCTTATTGCATCATATCATTTTTCTGGAAAGAAGTTCTCCTTCATTTGGAAAGCAATATAGCGCTTGGGCTCATTTTGTGCGGTAATGTAGACCGGATGGTGCTGCTGAGATTTAAACCAGCTGTGTTATTCCTCGGCATATAAGCTATTCCTTGTGTGGTTTCTGCATAATGTACGTTCCTGTGAAGTCAACTGGCCTGGTATGCACAGTAACTACAGTTGTGCCAAAATTATAAGTTTAGGTACTAACCTTGTACAGCAGCCGAGATGTCCTCACTATCCAACTTAATGAGCCCCCTAATCTTCTCTGTTGTGTAGACAGAAATCCTGGGGCCATTGTTACTGAATAGATGCCAACAGTTTCATGCTGATCTACTTGCATCTTCTTAGATGACTTTAAAAAAACATCTATCATCTATCTTGCCATGGTCACGGTGGGCTACCTAGGTGCTATGAACAATGAACAAGCTAAGACAGTTTATACCACGTTGGCATGTTTTAACTCTTTCCACGTCATGGTCTCGGGATGATGGATTTGAAGGATCTTCTTCAGTCATTCCAACTCTACACTAATCCGACCAGATCTGCGTTTTTGAGGGACCTGCATGTTATGTTTTGTTCTAAACCAAGGATTTCCCAGCCTTGAGCAACAACTTCAGGAATCTAGACTATGGTCCAAGGTAACTCAGTTACACTGGACCGTTGCTTCATACGGCATTTACCATGGAGCCTGACACAGATTCCTAGTGATGTTACATGGTCCATATAAGGAGAGGAGTTGTGCTCGGGTGCGGTATCCAAGTAATGCTCGTTTAGAACTTAGAAGTTAGCAATAAATATTTAGGTTGTGCACTCTCATTGCATCACATCCTATTTCTGGAAAGAAGTGCACCTTAATACTGTATCATCAAGACAGTCCATATGTATTACAGATATTTCATTGACTCGGTCACTTTCTTGGTTCTGTGTTTTTATCTTGTTCCTCCACCTATTGCAATGTTGTTCTTTTCTATCATGAGAAAGATCATCAGTGTTAGGTATTGTGTGGTCTGAATATCCATAGAACCAGTGTGACACCCAGCTTCAGACAGTATTGAAAGCGAGCAATACCTATGGTTGGGGACATGTCTGAAAAACGAAAATGAAGGGTCTGGAAATCAAATCCTTTGTATAAAACCCAGTGGTGTATTGACTAATTTGTGTGCAGCAAGGACAAAAGTACACCGTCATTTCCATATGCTGTTCCTACACTTACACAATGAAAATTAGTAATACATTGGAGCATTTTTTTATCTGTGGGCGTTGCACTTAAAATCATTTAGCATTTTAGCCTTAATGTGTTCCACTCACATGTTTAGTACTCCCTTGGTTCTATATTAACTGTCGCTGATTTAGTACAACTAATAGGGAATGGAGGGAGTATCATTCATATTGCCTATTGCTTTGTTCCACTTTCTTTGCTGCTGCCTTTCTTTTTCTTACACGTGAGTCTATTTGTGCACTGCACTGCTGAACATTCACAATTCAAAAATATGATGTTATCATGGTTATTTCTTATTGATTGATATTTTCCGTGTATACCTCCAGTAAACCAAAGGTGAAGACTGGAGACGCACTGCCTGTGGCGTCATCACCTCCCAGCAAAAAGCCAAGGAAGGTATATCATATTTCTACACTCAAGTATTAGTATATTAACTTTCTACATGGCATTTGAACAGCCCTTCTTTTGAAAATTAAGAAGTCCCTGTTGGCTACGACGTGGATATTTTCCAATCATTAAACTGTCTTTGGTTCTGTTTATTTCTCTAGAAGAATGTGAACTCTTATTACTTCGCTGTGTTTGCTTTTTAGCTAACAAGGGGAGAGCCCCTGCACATGGATCCTTTGGACCAGAGTTCTGGTGAGCTGCTACCAAATGTAAAAACTGGAGACGTGCTGCCCTGGGCATCATCACCTCCTAGCAAAAAGACAAGGAAGGTATATCAGGTTTCTGCTCAAGTATTAGTATTTTAACTTTTTATATGGCATCTAGCAATCTTTATTGTGAAAATTGTGAGGTCCCTGTTTGCTACTCCGTGGATCTTTCTCCATTCATGAAACTGCCTTTGGTTCTAGTTTTTTGAAAAGAACGTGAACTCTTATCACCTCGCTGTGTTTGTGTTTCAGGTAACAAGGGAAGAGCCACTACACATGGATCTTTTCGACCAGAGTTCTGGTGAGCCGCTACCATTACCAAGGGATTTCATCGAGGAGCGGAGAGCCTACTTTGCGGAGATCGATGCGTTTGAGATGGTTGAGGAGTTTGTTTCATCAGGAAGTGACCTACAGTAGATGTTTTCGACCTTCTGCTTCATGCTTTGTATGAAGTATATAAGTTGGATATATACACAGGAAATAGAAGAGAACAAGCACATATTGCACATGGGTATGGTCTTGTAGAAATTAGCAGAGTTTCCTCGTAGATTGCGGAGTGAAGTGAAGTATTGCAGTGATTCCCGTAGATTGGCATATCCTCTACTGGTAGTAAGCAGTCTCAGTTAAACCAGTGTAGTAAATATAGAGGGTGGTAGTATAACACTGGTGGATCTTACATGTGTTGCACCTATCAGGCATCGTGAATTGGGATGATATAACTAATATTG
Organism: Lolium perenne; assembly: GCF_019359855.2. Lineage (NCBI taxonomy): Eukaryota > Viridiplantae > Streptophyta > Magnoliopsida > Poales > Poaceae > Lolium > Lolium perenne. The sequence goes on from NC_067246.2 coordinate 320,194,508, forward strand.
CTGCGACCATTTATATATACAACAAAGAAACACCAAAAGTGTTCTCACTTTTTACTTGTTTCATATGGTGGGTGATTGCTTTCGGTTGAAACGCTGTTCATTCTTCATGTTTTAGGTGTGATGGGTACTAGGAGCATAGTTTAAAATAGCGGGCTATCTCATTTAGCCGCAGTTTTTTTAGAGGCTATAAATGGCTATAGCCAGGTTATAGCGGGCTATTCCATTTAGCCTTTTTTTAAATTTGAAATATTTTTTTTATCATATCTTACCAAAAGAAGAGGAAAACTATGACTCAAATACGATTCGTGATACAACTTATTTAACTGTTCAAGGCAAACAAGTATTCAGATATTCAACTCACAAATTTTATCTAATTATAGTGAATGCAAATTTGGAAAACAAAAAATAAAAAATAAAAGAGAAGATAAATTCAAAATACAGGAGGTTTAGCGGCTAAATTAGAGGCTAAACAGGGGCTAAATTAGGCTATAGTCGGCTATTAGCGGTTTTTTCTCATTTAGCTTACAAAGAGCATAGCCGCAGCGGCAGGTCTCCTGAAAGGCTATAGCCGGGCTATAGCCAAGCTATTTAAAACCATGACTAGGAGGACTAGATCACAAATTCATGATGTTTTTTTTTTTGCCTTTTTGGTGTTTTATTCTTGTCTTAACATTTAAAACTAAAGAAAGAAACTGGGAGCATATGGTGCCAAAACACCACTCCCAAAGGGAAAGAAGTGTATGGTTGTTTCATACTCTAGCTTGACTGTTCATTCTTAGTTAGAAGACCACGAGTGCAGTGCAGTTCTTGGTGTTGCAGGGTAATCATGATTTTGTGATAAGCTTTTGGTGCCCCTATGATATGTTCAGATTACATGATCGGCAGGCCATTCCACATTGTTGGTAGTAGTACTAGTACATTATACTAGGTTGATCTGGCTTCCTGCTGTGATCATATATGTATAACCTGAAAAGGTATGATAGTTTCCTGCTCGAGCTTAATTTACAGTTGATTCTTCAGGTAGAAGACTACAAGATCAGTTCAGTGCTTGCAGTTGCAGGGTAATCATGCTGTTTGTGATAAGCTTTGGGTGCCCCTATTATTTTCCCTTGATTGCATCATTGGCAGGCTATTCCATCTGAAGAGCATTATTGGTACCAGGACTACATGATACTTTTTCTTGACAGAGAGACTACATGATACTAGGTTGCTTTCAGTCCCTTCACATAGACTCATAACCTGGAAAGGTATGTCAATTTCCTTTCCACCAGTGGGTTTCTGAATAATAAAAGATCTGAAAATCCAGAAGAGAAGACGATAATTCACCAAAAAGCTGCACTACATGCAACTGCAACTCCACAACCGAATTTTCTATTCTCGCTTTCCTGGTCCTTTAGAATGTGCAACTAAACTTTAGCTTCATCATCGCCTCATGATTATTAGCGTAAAGCCTTTGCCTTAACACTATGCAAATGGATTAACTTTCAAGGCATGTTCAAACTGCTGGCTTTCATAGTTTAAGCCATGACAGCAGAAACTCACGTGTACTCTGAACGATGCGTGGATCTACCAAGACCATTGACCGTTGTCTCAGGAAATGAACTGAAAATCTCTTCCTAATCAGCACTATGATGTTGAACTGGTCATGCACCACTAAATTATTGCTGCTCTGCTTTACTACAGTAACAGCCAGTAAGCTCACATATTAGTTACCAACGACATCCGCTTGCATTTGGAATCTAATGATGGGAAGAAGACACCGGCCAGGTTCAAGTTCAATCATGATTAAGCATTTGCACTGATCTGTAGCTTCTCACCTCCCCCTACAGCTAACAAGGTAATTAAATATAGTGTCAGCTAATCACATCCGATATCATCAGTGAGATTTCAAACCAATTCAAGTGCTCGATTTTACACATAGGCGAGAACACTCAATAAAATTTAGTGGAATCCATTGGTTTATCTTCGATCTCGGTCAATTCTAGCGTGTGCTATGCATCATCTAACCGGAAGAATATATCCCCTACAGTGTACATTACCATGTGCTATCCATGGTAAAGGAAAGGTGTATTTATGTCTGTGACATTTTTTTCTGGTCTGAGGGAGTATATAAGCTCCCATTAGTCCAGAATATCTGTTGTGACATACAAACAACCAAGGACTAAGAAATTTATTTGTTTTACCCATATCATTAGTATCATATTTTTTCTCTGTACTTTTTTTCCTAGATGCGCCATCATTCAATATTGGAACTGAAAGCATATAGGTGTTCTGCCTTCGGATCTTTGGTCACTAGAAAATGTGGTCGATCTCGAAAATTTAGTTTGGCTTTCATGGATTATTTAATGCGTTCTTCAACCTTTCCTTATGTGTAATCATATAAGCATGATTCGCCGTTGTAGGAAGGTCTTTATATAAAGGAAACACTCTGCCTTCGCATATAGCTTTTTTTTTCTCGAAATGGGGATAAAAACCCCCGGCCTCTGCATCATGATGATGCACACGGCCTTCCCATATAGCTAAAAACATATGGTATGTGTGCATCTCACATGATAGCTCGTGCCTGCCTTCAGCTTTCCTTACTAGAATAGTACCCATGAAGACACAAATGGGGTAGAAGCTTAGAAATGAGAGATAAATGAGCACCATGAGGCCTAGCTGGACGTGTGATGAGAGTGAGAGGCATCTGAAAACATAGAGGATACATTATGGTAACCTCTTGTAGTTGCTGGGTAGATTAGTGTGCTTGGCTGTCAAACTAGACTAGCAATATCCGCGCTGGACCAACCTGATCACGTTATGTACCTACCAATTCTTCCAATTCTAGCTCTGTAAGATGAAGTGCAGCAAGATAGCTTACACCGAAGCAGAAACGATTTGGCTCTCTAGCTGGGGAAACACGCGTCACTAGTGCAAACTACCGTGCACAACTGCACCTTTTGCTTACATCGACCGGCACTGGCTACTAACTAGATCCTCGTGTACAAACTATATTGTGCACAGTTTTTCAGTAGTTTAGCTTATTTATAAATTGGTCTATATGTATGTAAGTAAATTAATTATGGTCCGGCATAAAACTATTTTTGACTATCAACATTTTGGCTCCCATGTGCAGATGCTCTCACTATCTGGGCGACCCATACTGCTAGGGATCTGTACTTGACCGAATTTCTTTGTCGATATTGGCTTACAGAAAATGACATATAGAGGCGCATGTATGGCTAGCAAAGGTAGGATGCGCCCACCAGGAGAGTCTTTGGTTGACTCTTGTCGTTAACAGGAGTAGCATGCTTACGAACTATTTTGATGGACCGAGAGAGCCCATGAAGCGCCAATAACAGTAATTCATCATGATATGATTGATTATGAACACTAAAAATGAATTAAAATGAAAAAAGGCCCAACACCAACATGTAGGGTGTGTTTCGTAGCTTGTCTCAACGCAGATATTCTTAGAGCATCTCCACTCGTCTCCCCACAGAGCCCCCCACGGCCACTTTTTTTTCATCCGGACGGCGAAAAACGGCCCAGTCAGGCCCCCGGTTCCTCGTTTTGATCCGGATTTGAGCCTATTTTCGTCCGGACTCCCCATACCATCCCCGGCCCCCCGGGGACTCCGGATGAAGCTAAACCAACCGCCCACGCCCACGTGTCTCCTCTTTCGTCCGGATTCCCCGAGCCGTCCTCTTTTTCCCCGAGAAACGCCGCTTGGGGAGCACACGACTGGAAATATACTGCCCCCCACGCCAAATCTTCCTCCAATCCGGACAAAAATTTCGCCGGATTTGGGCGTGGGGAGCGCCAACGAGTGGGGATGCTCTTAGCTCATATGGCAGTTGGCTGTTTGGTAGCCCGTGTTCCTTGCTTGTGCCATGTCCACCTTACCCCGGAAAGGCCTCTCGAAGAGCATTATTGGTACCAGGACTACATGATACTTTTTCTTGACAGAGACTGCATGATACTAGGTTGCTTTCAGTCTCTTCACATAGACTCATAACCTGGAAAGGTATGCCAATTTCCTTTCAACCAGTGACTTTCTGAATAAGAGAAGATCTGAAAATCCAGAAGAGAAGACCATAATTCACCAAAAAGCTGCACTACATGCAACTGCAACTCCACAACCGAATTTTCTATTCTCACTTTCCTGGTCCTTTAGAATGTGCAGCCACACCTTAGCTTCATCATCGCCTCGTGATTGTTAGCGTAAAGCCTTTGGCCTGGCCACTATACAAAGGAATTAAGGGCACATTTGGTTTACGCCTGCACCAGCCCGATCAAATCCTGGCGTGTCCAAATTATTAGCGAAGGAATCCGCCGCCCCTGGATTGCCGAAGAATTGGGGGGAAAATGAACTGGGCTAGCCTAAATTTTGGAGGCCAACCAAATAGGAACCGAAGGGCATAGGCGTACCAAATTTTGGTAGTGCCACCGTTGGTCTCAAACCAAACATACACCAACTTTCAGGGCATGTTCAAACTGCTGGCTTTCATAGTTTAAGCCATGACAACAGAAACTCACGTGTACTCTGAATGATGCCTGGATCTACTCTGACCGTTGTCTCGGGAGATAAAGTGACAAATCTCTTCCTAATCAGCACTATGCTTTTGAACTGGTCGTGCACCACTAAATTATTGCTGCAAGGGTTGTATATCCACCTCTCTAACCAAGTGAGCTAGCTACCAGCGACATTCGCTTGCACTTGGAATCCAATGATGGGAAGAAGACATCGGCCAGGTTCAATCATGATTAAGCATTTGCACTGATCTGTAGCTTCTCACCTCCCCTACAGCTAACTTGGTAGAGTAATTAAATATAGTGTCAGCTAATCACGTCCGATTTCATCAGCGAGATTTCAAACCAATTCAGGTGCTCGAGTTTACACATAGGCGAGAACACTCACTAAAATTTTGTGGAATCCATCGGTTTATCTTCGATTTCGGTCAATTCTAACATGTGCTATGCATCATCTAACCGGAAGAATATATCCCCTCCTGTTGTACATTATTACCATGTACTATTATCCAATTATCCATGGTAAAGGACAGATGTATTTATATCTGCGACATTCTTTTTGGGTATGAGGGAGCATATAAGCTCCCATTACTCCAGAATATCTGTGACATACGAACAACCAAGGACTAAGGAATTCATTTGTTTTCCCATATCATTAAAAGCATATGGCTTCTCTGTTTTTTCTTCCTAGATGCACCATCATTCAATATTGGAACGGAAAGCATATGGGTGCCTTCGGATCTTTGGTCACTAGAAAATGTGATCTTCTCGTTTCAAAAAAAAAAGTGATCTTGAAAATTTGGTTTGGCTTTTACGGATTATTTAATGCGTTCTTCAACCTTTCCTTGTGTGTAATTCTTATAAGCATGATTCACCGTTGTAGAAAGGTCTTTATATAAAGGAAACACTCTGCCTTCCCATATAACTAAAAAACATATGGTATGTGTGCATCAGACATTATAGCTCGTGCCTGTCTGCAGCGCTCTCCTTACTAGAATAGTACCCACGAAGACACGAATGGAGTCGAAGCTTAGAAATGAGAGATACAATGAGCACCATGAGGACCTAGCTGGACGCGTGATGGGAGTGAGAGGCATCTGAAAACATAGGGGATACCTGCTGCTAACCTCTTGTAGTGGCTAGAGAGATTACTGTGCTTGGCTCTCAAACTAGACTACCAATATCCAAGCTGGGCCAGCCTGATCAGTTTCTCTCCCTACCAAATCTGGCTATTCTAGCTCTGTAAGATCAAATTGCAGCAAGATAGCTTGACACCGGATCAAAAACGATTTGACACCTGAGGCCCTCCGTCGGGGCGGCAGTGAGGAGGTGGCGGTGCGCCCTCAGCACGTCTTCGGCGGGCTAGGTCGTTAGGCCAAGATCTGGGCTGCGAGGCCGATCTGGCCGATGGGTCCAGCCACGGCCAGGGCGGAGGGATCTGGTGGTTCCTCGGATCGCCGGTACCTGCAGCCTTGCGCTTGGACTGCCTCCTTCCTCTCATGTCACTCTGGCATGGAAGTGACTGGCGGCGTGGGGCCCTGCTAGTCTCGCGAATAATAGCGGTGGTTCTAGGATTTCTTCTATCGCCAAGATGATGATTTGCCGGTGCTTGTCCCCATCGATCTGGCGGAAGTGGCGTGTTCCAGAAGGCTCTACCGGCGCTCCATGAGGCATTTTATGCTTGGAGTTTGCCGGATCTGGTGGGATTCGGGCGTGCACACCCGTGTTTTACTATGACTGTTTGGTTCGGAGGGTGCGTTTCGAAGCTATGCTGGTTGTTAATACTATGGAGCATGTTCTCGTTCCGTGATGCTGGCGAAGAATGACATGGAAGACGAGATCTGAGGTCTAGCAATGTTGGCTCGAGTCTTGATGGCAATGAGGAATTGGCTTGGTGATTTATGACTTGGAGCATTGGCACGCTAGTGGGGGCGACTGCGCAGAAGAAGGTCATAGTCCTACCTCTGCGGGTGAAAATCCAAGGTCCGCCCTTAGTTAGTTGTGCCTAGCAATGGCCTTGTTGAAGGCATTGTTTTGAGAGCGAGGACTTTCTTCAGGGTAAAAACCTAAGATCTATGATCGGGCGATGACGGTGTTTGTGCATTGTTCCATTCTTGAAGGCGTCGCTTTTAAAGAAACTGAACTTCAGATGTTGTTTTGGTGGTATTAGTACTATTGTTTCAAGGATTGAATCATTGTAGAGGAACTTTAACTTTCCTTTTGTGTAATTCTACTTTCTTTTTTGGTTATGTGCATCCGTAGTGTTGCTAGGGCAATGCGTTGTTGCAGAAGATGGTGTAATTGGTATCTTCGTAATATTAATATACACTTTTTTATCGGAAAAGCCAGAAAAATATGCATCTCTATTGCAAACTGCCATGCACAACTGCACCTTTTGCTTACATCGATCGGCTATTAACCAGATCCTCGTGTACAAACTATTTGTGCACAGATTTCAGCACTTTAGCTTCTTTGTGAACTGGTTTATATCTATTTAAGTAAATCGGTCTAGATAGAGGGATCCTTTGGACCCCAGTGCCAAAATGGATATCCATTTTTTTTTTGAAACAATGAGGGGTCCCGAAGGACCCATAACCATTGCTTATGTATTTATAAGGTAAAACATACAGTGAGGTACATTACCCAAAAGAATAAGAGCTACAAGTTGGTCCTAAATTTTTTTAAGAACGGCCCTATATAATAAAACTAGATTGCAGTGTGGTCCTAATCAATCTCCCCAAACTGCATCTTACACGAGGAACGAAGCGCAACGAGGCTAGGACGAAACTACTTGGCCTAGTATGCTAGCCATGATGCCAACTGAAGGAAGATGAAGCTGCCCAGCCTCCCGAATGGCGCCACGACCTAGAGGTATAAGAAAAGTCTGCATTAAATGCTTGCTTGATCGACAAACACCAACACTCCGCGAGAGGCAGCCCTTTGGCCAGAAGATACATGGTTGGGCGTAAATACACACGCTGAAAACCGCAGTTGATGAGCGCCAAAGAAACTTGATGCACCTCCTTGTACCTTCATGATCCGCAACTCCGCTTCATCTGTTTCTTCACCACGACGGCTGGAGAAGCAGGAGAAACCTGCAACACCCAACAGACACGGGGAACTTACGAGCTTATTCGAGGTAGAGCTCCAGGTAGACCTCCACACACTGCCATCCTCGAAGGTTACCGAGCAGGGAAGAGACCTCGCCACAGCCAAGTGCCGCATGCTGACGCCGAACAAGATCTCCAAAACACATGCTAGTCGCCATGGGGGAAAAACCTAGACACCTAACCTTATACCTAGTCCTAGGATATAGCTATACAAGCATGGGACCCTCACCCGTCTCAACGCTGGCCACCGCTGGAGAGGAGAGGGGGAGGGGTCAGTCAACCTCTAGATTTGGAAGAACGTGAGGAGGCGGAGGTAATGAGGGAGGTAGGATAGGGAAGGCAATTCTTGGGATATCCATTTTTTTACTACCATAATCTCACATATTGAGACCAAGAGAATCATTTTTTAAATACATATTTCAACAAAAATTAAATCTGTTAGTACATGCAACTCAACAAGGTGAGGCTAGAGGATATGCATCACCTGGAGTTGCAGCCGAGGTAGCCTTTGGGTCTGCATGCTAAATTGTCTAGAAGATTATCTTGTTATACTTCCCTAATTACTTGTAATTATAACTGACCCCTTTCAAAATCTTATTTATGCCATGTCAAAGCCAAAAATTGGATTGTGTGATAGATTACATGATTCAAGTGAGCATGATGTTACAATCACGTCTTGTTTTTATTCCTATGTTGTCTAGAAAACTGCAACTAAAAGAGACCAAAATCATTCATTGTCGTTGAACCTACATGGGTGGTGAGATTTTATTTCTTTCTTTAAAACATAGTAAAAAAAGATACGAATTTAAATGTGCCAGGGTGGATAGCTACTGCCCAATGCATGTAACCATCAGGCTTCCTTTGTTTAAAGCACACTGCCGCCTCCTACCGAGGTTCAATATATTCCCGTTTACATGGATGCATTATGCTTACCACACTCTCTGCTTGGCATAGCTCTTATCATACTAGTGCAAATAGTTCTTATCGGACTAGCTAGTTGTATTCGTAGACTCTACATGAAAAAGAAATCACCATTACGAAGGAGTTTGAGTTGTGCAATGCTTCTTGGAATAGGATGCATCAAGAAACATATCAGATACTATATTGGCACTGTATGATAGAGAGATTAGGTTTTTGGGATCAACTATCGAGAAATCATGAGTAGCAGGCATATCAGTAGGAGAGTAGCATGTTGATATAGCTCTGATATGCTGGATGTGCCTGCAATCGGACAACTGGCTGGCATGGAGGAATCACCACTCGTTTAACCATCTAACAAATGATCGATTCGGATCTCATGGTTTTCTACATAGCTCCAACACGGTTCAAATTTATGCTGCGTTATGCATTTATGAGTGCTAGTACAACAAACTGACGTCCAACATGCAAAAGAAAACCAAGGGGAAAATGAGATCTTTCAGGAGAAAAAAAGACACAGCTGCAACCCAGTGCCGCTTGCTGACGCCGAACTAGAGCTCCAAAATGCACGCTAGACACCATGGGGGCAAAACCTAGACTGCTAACCTCAGACCTAGTCCTAGGCTACAACTATACAAGCATGGGACCCTCACCCGTGTCAACGCTGGCCACCGCTGGAGAGGAGAGGGGGAGGGCCGGTCAACCTAGATTCGGAGGTAACGAGGAAGGTAGGAGAGGGAAGGCAGTTCTTGGGATATTCATTTTTGAACTACCATAATCTCACATATTGAGACCAAGAGAATCATTTTTTGATACATATTTCAACAAAAATCAAATCTGTTGGTACATGTAGTTCAACAAGGCGAGGCTAGAGGATATGCATCACATGGAGTTGCAGCCGAGGTAGCCCTTGGGTCCGCATGCTAAATTGTCTAGAAGATTATCTTGTTATACTTCCCTAATTATTTGTAATTATATCTGGCTTCTTTCAAAATCTTATTTATGCCATGTCAAAGCCAAAAATTTGATTGTGTGATAGATTACATTATTCAAGTGAGCATGATGTTACAATCACGTCTTGTTTTCGTTCATATGTTCTCTAGAAAACTACAAGTAAAAGGGGTCATAATCATTCATTCTCGTTGAATCTACATGGGTGGTGAGATTTGATTTATTTCTTTAAAACCTAGTAAAAAAGATACGATCTAAATGTGCCAAGGTGGATAGCTACTGCCAAATGCATGTGACCACCATGCTTCCTTTGTTTAAAGCACACTGACGCCCCCTACCGAGGTTCAATATATTACCATTTACATGGATTTTTTTTGAACAACTTGAGGCGCCGGAGGTGCCAAACTTTCATTCAACTCATAGACAGTGTACAACATGTAATACAAGCTTTGACGTTTGCATCTGTTGAACTGCATATAGGATGGGATAATCTACGAATCTATGAGCCGAAGAAGAACAACTGAAGATAGGCTGAGACAATGTTTGCCTGAGAGCCTGATGTGCACAATTGTGAGCTACTCCATTGATATCTCTTTTAATGTGATAGGATGGAGCTGGAGAGAATCTGGTCAGGTTTTTGTATTCTGCTATAATCCTTCTAATCTCACAGGGAACCTGTTCAAGTGTTCTCAAGTCTATTGCTGCTGCGGATGCGAGGATGATGCTGTCCATTAGAAAGGTGTGGCCACGTAGATCAAGTGCTGAAGTAATCCTAGCTGCAGCCAGCAAGGCCTCGGCCTCGGCCTGTAGGACTAAAGGTGCAGTAGGGATAGATGCCTGAATCATAACCATTGCCGATCGGTCATCCTCCTGAACCTGAATGAAGATACCAATTCCTGTGGCTGAAGGGAGCCCTGGAGCTTTCTTCGTTTTCCAAGCCGCATCCGTAAAGACCTTTGTTCCTTTGATCATCAAGTCCGATCTAAGTGTATGTCCTTGCGGAGGTAGCTGATTCCCTGTTACCTGCATATCTTCACCTTGTTCTTGCATATTTGATCTTGTGATCTGTACATGCTTATTCAGTTTACTAACCTGCAAGACATCACTCATTTCCAAATTATGATTTAAAGCATTTGCCATATGCTGAATCTGAGCCGGGTGCAGCTGCTGCCTATTAAATAAATGATCATTCCTCGATTTCCATAAGCACCACATGAAAGTTAAAACATTAGGAAGAGTGGTCTTTGGGTGGTTCATATTTACGAGATTCAAAATTATATCTGTGAGAGAGTTAGCGTTTGTGATGAGCATGTCCACTCAGAGAAAACCAAGCAGCTCTGGCATAATTACAAGTAAAGAAAAGATGGTAGTCTGTTTCTTTCAAATCACATCTGCAACATAATTTGCTAATGTGTTTAGAGTACTTACCAGCTCTAGCTCCCGTAGGTAGGGCCTTTCGGAGAAATCTCCACCCAAAGGTCTGAATTCTTGGAATGACCTGTTTATTTTGCCATATCTTCTTTAATAATTGAACTGTGGTTGGGTCTACCTCTCTTGGTTTTGGCTCACCATTTTCCTGCAAATGTTGGAGACAAGCTTTATATGCACTTTTAGTGTTGCATTTACATGTGGGAGTAAGTTTCCAACAAAGCATGTCTTCATCTGTAGAGTGAATAATGGGAGTAGACTTTATAGATTCAGCCATAGGGCTTTGAAAGAGAGTGTCAATAAGCTGAGTGTTCCAAGTTTGTTGATTCGGAAGCCACAGATCCTTTACTTGGGCTGGATAGGAATAGTTGGAAGATTGGATGATGAGAGCATCGTACAAGTTGGCCCAACCATTGCACCAAGGTGTGCTCCAGACAGACATTTGGCCTTTGGTAATCTGATAGAAACAGTGGGCCTTCAGAAGAGGGAGCATTTTGAGGATGGAGGCCCAAAAGGCCGACTTTGGAGCATTTGAATTTGGGCGCCAAAGAGAGGAGTGTGGGAAATATTTGGATTTGAGGACAGAATGAAGAAAATCGTCGGGTTGATCCGCAATCCTCCAGGCTGCCATCAGGATAAGAGCTTGATTCATGGCCTGCATGTTTCGGATACCTAAGCCTCCTTCATTCTTGGGGGAGCAGATGTCTTTCCAAGCCCTGAGACAAAGAGATCTGGAATTTGTTTCTTCTCTAACTCCTGTCCACCAAAATTTTCTAATAATAGCAGTGAGTTTCAAAATAAATTTCTTAGAGAAGAGAATGTTTGACATGTAATAAACTGGAATAGAGGCAAAGACCGACTTTATGAGCTCTAATCTGGCAGCATGGGATAGCTTGTCGGCTTTGTAGGTGCTAAGTTTCGATTTGAATTTATCAATCACAAAGCTGTAAGCTGAGGCTCTATCTTTTGAAGGCAAAATAAGAGGATGTCCCAGATGTCTAAAAGTGATGTCAATAAGAGGTACTGGGAAGATATGGGTAATTGCTTGAGCAATGTCTTGAGTAACATGTTTGCTAAAAATAATTCCAGACTTAGTCCAATTAGGCGTTTGACCTGAGAGGTTGCAGAAATGATGAAGAATTTCCTTTATTCTCGTCGCCTCCTGCACTGGAGCATGGCCACAAACCAGCAAATCATCTGCGAAAAGGAGTGAATGAATCGACGGGCAGTTTGGTCCAAGCGTAATACCTGCAAGACAGGTCTGCGACATGGCATGTTGCATAGCAATAGATAATTCATTGATTGAAAGTACAAATAGGTAAGGAGACAGTGGACAACCTTGCCTGATGCCTCTATTACCTCTGAATTTTGCATACGGCCGGCCATTAATAACCACAGAGAAGGTTGGAGAAGAAACACAAGAGTGGATTAAATTGATGAAATGACCATGCAACCCTTTACGTGCAAGAGCTGAAACAATAAAGTTCCATTCAAGTCTATCAAAAGCTTTTGCAAGGTCAATTTTAAGCATGAAGGATTTGTTTTTCCAAGAGCTTAGCGAAAAAGAGTGAGTAATTTCTTGAGCAATGATTATATTGTTGCTTATACGCCTTCCCTCTATAAAAGCTTGTTGAGAGGGGTGAATAAAGTCCGGTAAATGGGGCTTAAGTCTATTAGCAAGGCATTTGGCAATAATTTTATATATGACATTACAAAGGCTAATAGGTCTATAATCAGCCGGAACTAAAGGAACAAGCTTTTTTGGAATGAGCGCAATATGAGTTTCATTTATGTGAGAAGGCATAATACCTGTTTGGAAAAAATTCCTTACCAACTGAACAACATCACTTCCAATCCACTCCCAAGTCGCTATGTAAAACTCCACGTTGAAGCCATCCGGACCAGGCGATGCATTTCTTTTCATCTCTTTGAGAGTGTCTAAAATTTCCTGTTCGTCTGGTGTACTATAAGTTTTATCTTGATCATCTTGTGGAAGAGTTGTTGCAGTATAGGGCCTGCCATTGTTAGCATTTGTAGAGGAAAAAATAGATCTGAAATAATTGACAAATGTATTGCTTATTTTGTCTGGCATAAAATGGAGCACATTGTTTTCATCCTTAACTGAAGCAATTGTGTTCCTTCTTCTTCTTTTGACTGCTGCATGATGGAAGAAGGAAGTGTTTCTGTCCCCATCTTTAACCCACTGCTTCTTGGCTCTTTGCATGTAAAAGTCTGTGAGTTTAGTGATAGATTGTTCATACCTTGTAGATAAGGTCATCTGAAGGCCATGATCTTGTTCAGCTAACGGTTTCATCTGGATTTGCTTTAATTGTTCTCCTAGATTATTGATCTCAAGATGGAAATGTTTCTTTTTCTTGCACCAAATCTTGAGAGTTCCTGCAAGATGGTTAGTCCTTGCCGAAAAGGATTTATTCTTTGTTGAGAGCCAAGCATTTTTAGCACAATTTTGAAAGTCCTCTTCTTTTAGCCACCAATTTTCGAATTTGAAAGAACATTTAACTTTACGAACAGGCCCATCCGTGGAGAGAAGAATAGCAGCATGGTCACTCATAGTGTGAACAATATGCATGTTGTAGACATTTGAGACAGGAAAAGCGGCACACCATTCAGCATTAACAAGGCACCGATCTAATCTTTCAAAAGTAGGCTTAGAAGAAAAACGTCTATTAGTCCAAGTATAAGCAGGCCCACTATAACCCAGATCAAAAAGACCACATTGCTTAACAAAAGCACGGAAAGCATACATGCGAGTACGATTTATATTGAGAGAATTCTTGTCTGTATCATACAAAAGGTCATTCATGTCACCTAAACATAACATAGGAAGGCAAGCATTATCATACACAAAAGCAGCTACTTCACTCCAAATAGCACTAGTCTGACGATGGTATGGGTCCCCATAAATACAAACTAGACCAAACTTAACATTAGTAGCAGTATGTACAACTGATGCTAGGATAACATGGAGAGTCGAACTATGGATAGTAACTTGGAGATCATCATTCCACATCAACCAAAGCCCACCCGAGCATCTTCGAGAGGGTACTACAAAGCTATCAGCCATGTTAAACCTAGAATTAAGATCAGCAGAATTCACTTTAGAGGATTTTATTTCGGAGACAAAGATTACCTGAGGTTTTGCAGAACAGATCATCCTGGCAAGATGCATCATTTTTGGACTACGGAGACTCTTGCCCATGCCCCCGCAGTTCCATCCTAGAGCCTTCATTGCGCCCGCGGCGCCTTGAGGGCTGGCGCCTTTTCCCCATCATCAAGTTCCATCTCCCTTCCTACATCATTCTGTTGCTGATGCTCATTCATAACCTGGAGAGTACCCCCAGCGTTGGCTTCAGATTGCACTTCACGATTGTACTCTTCATGGTCTCGCTGAGCATAATTTCCAATGTAAACATTTGGACCCAGGTAGTAGTCGCGAGCCATCGGAGGAGGCGAGAACCCCCCATACGTAGAGTCGTGCGTACCCACTGAAGAAACCGGCGAGAATGGCCTTGGACCGTGCTCTCGAGCAGAGGCAGAATTTGCCCTTGCAGGTGATCTGCGAGGTGAGTGAGCATAGGGGTGACCCATCAAACCTGCAGAGAAGCTTCTATCTCTACGACGAGGCCCACCATGCCCCATTTCCCTAGCTCCACCAAGACGCGTCCAAGTGGCAGCTCCATGCTGGTAGCGAGTAATCCCCGAAGGAGGTGTGTGGTGAGATCCAATTTGACCTTGTTCCTGAACATCCCATCCAGTAGGGCGTCGACGAGTCCGATGCTCTGTTGCGGCGGTGAGATCTACTGCGGTGGTTCTCTTGATTGTTCCTAGCTCAGGATTGTTTCCAGGTAGCTGCCTTTCACTATCTCCTCCAAAGATGATACCTAGAGTGGCGGTATCGGTATCGACCAAAGTAGCATCATTGACTCCTTGTTGGGTGGAAGATATGATGTTGGAAGCAAATGACAACTGAGGGTTTGACTGGATTGAAGTATGGGGAGTTGCTGCTGTAGCAGGGACCTGCAGTGTCGTTTGGCCAAGGCCTGCATCGGCCTGTCCGTCCTTGTGCGGCGAGGCTCTCTTTGCAAGAGGTGTCTGATTTGGGATTGGAGATGGGGCGGGGTCGTTTCGGTGGGGTTTTCTGCAAAGTGGGAATAGTGTCATCAAGAGAGGAAAGTAGGTATTGTTGTTGACAAGGGGTATTTGGGATTGAGGATGAAACGTTCAGATGCTCCACTTGCTTTCCTGGCAGTGGTAGGTTTTTCGAGTGTGGCGTTGACAAACTGTTGTTCTCATGGCCCAAGAATAGCCCAGGCTGCTTTCCTGTGTCTTTTTTTCCAGATGAATGTGGCAGATTTATAGCTTCCATCATGGCGTTTTCTGAATTGGTGCCTTTTGTAGTGATCGGTGGGCCCCTGGTTCCATTCTGTTGCAATACATCAGTTTGCTGCCTCTGTACACTTGCTTCTTCTACCCTGACAGGTACTTCGTCAGTGCCTGTGATTGTAGGAGTAAAGCCTTGTCTACCTTGGTGAGTCGAAGGATGTGGAGAGATGAGGTGTGGAGGATGCACCATTGACAAGTGTAGATGGCTCTGCGAAGAGGAGGAGGGATGACCAATGTTGATTCCTCCGATGTTTGGACCAAAAAGACCCTGACCTGTAGAGTTCATCCTGATCATTTGATCTTCCTGAACTGAAACATTCACCTTCCCTTTTGGATCTTCAGCAAACATACGTTGCAGCCTCCTAAGAATTGTATTTCCTCTTTGATTTGTTCCAGCATTTCCCATTCTTGCATTTTGAATCACTTCAGGTGGTACAAGATGTTCATCTATTATCCAAGGCCCAAATCTCTGAGTTGGAATATCTGAACTTGACTGCCTGTTCTTTGACCGCCCCGAGATCAAGTTGCTTCTAATAGTACAATTTTGCATACTGTGAAACATGATGCCATAAAAGAGGCAAATTCTTCCAATTTTTTCATAATGCAAGTAGACCAACCCTGTAGTATTATCAGCATAAGTAACAATAACCCTGTCCTTTACTTGATGATTCACTTAATTTCGTTGTACCCCATATATAGTCTTGCTTTGCAAACAGATCGATATCTTGTACAATATGGAACTCAGAAACTTCCCCAACTTGATTTAGAATATCAGCAAGCAGACTAATTGATCTCCTATTCCTAGGAATGCCATATGCTCTAATAGTGACTAGAATATGCTCAAACTTGTAATCACTACTAGAGTTTGAATTGTCATTGGAATCGAACCAGTCAACAAGAAGATTATCTGAACCTATTTTCCATGGTTGCCTGGTGAAGACGGACACCATATCCTCATGAGATCTAAAGTGTGCCAGAAATACAGAGTTGGATACCTGTGATATTGCAAAGTATATATCCCTCCAAGCTCTGCTCATGGATTGTTCCACTGTTTGCTGAGATATATTTCTTGGCGTACTGATGTCTACGCCCCCCTCCTTTTCCTGTAGACAGTGTTGGGCCTCCAAGAGCAGAGGTTTGTAGGACAGCAGCAAGTTTTCCCTTAAGTGGATCACCCAAGGTTTATCGAACTCAGGGAGGAAGAGGTCAAAGATATCCCTCTCATGCAACCCTGCAACCACAAAGCAAGAAGTCTCTTGTGTCCCCAACACACCTAATAGGTGCACTAGTTCGGCGAAGAGATAGTGAAATACAGGTGGTATGAATATATATGAGCAGTAGCAACGGTGCCAGAAAATAGCTTGCTGGTGTGTAGTTGATGGTGGTAGTATTGCAGCGATAGTAACGATAAAACGATAAACAAGCGTAGTAACGCAGCAGTATTTAGGAACAAGGCCTAGGGATTAGACTTTCACTAGTGGACACTCTCAACATTGATCACATAACAGAATAGATAAATGCATACTCTACACTCTTGTTGGATGATGAACACATTGCGTAGGATTACACGAACCCTCAATGCCGGAGTTAACAAGCTCCACAATTCAATGTTCATATTTAAGTAACCTTAGAGTGCATGAAAGATCAATTCGACTAAACCAAGTACTAACATAGCATGCACACTGTCACCTTCATGCATATGTAGGAGGAATAGATCACATCAATACTGTCATAGCAATAGTTAACTTCACAATCTACAAGAGATCATGATCATAGCATAAACCAAGTACTAACACGGATGCACACACTGTCACCATTACACCGTGTAGGAGGAATAAAACTACTTTAATAACATTGCTAGAGTAGCACATAGATAAATTGTGATACAAAATACATTGCAATCATAAAGAGATATAAATAAGCACCTCACTATGCCATTCATCAGTGAATAAGTATTCTGTGAAATATAGCCTAAGAGACCCACACGGTGCACACACTGTCACCTTTACACACGTGGGACAAGGAGTCTCCGGAGATCACATAAGTAAAATTCACTTGACTAGCATAACGACATCTAGATTACAAGCATCATCATATGAATCTCAATCATGTAAGGCAGCTCATGAGATTATTGTATTGAAGCACATAGGAGAGAGATGAACCACATAGCTACCGGTACAGCCCCGAGCCTCGATGGAGAACTACTCCCTCCTCATGGGAGCAGCAGCGGTGATGAAGATGGCGGTGAAGATGGCAGCGGTGTCGATGGAGAAGCCTTCCGGGGGCACTTCCCCGTTCCGGCAGCGTGCCGGAACAGAGACTCCTGTCCCCCAGATCTTGGCTTCGCGATGGCGGCGGCTCTGTAAGGTTTCTGTGGGTTTCGTCGAACGCATCAGGGTTTTCACGACGGAGGCTTTAAATAGGCGAAGAGGCGGCGCAGGAGGGTCGAAGGGGTGCCCACACCATAGGGTGGCGCGGGCCCCCCCCTGGCCGCGCCGGCCTAGGGTTTGGTGGGCCTGTGCCCCCCCTCTGGTCCTTCTCGTGTGTTCTGGATGCTTCCGGTGAAAATAGGAACCTGGGCGTTGATTTCGTCCAATTCCGAGAATATTTCGTTACTAGGATTTCTGAAACCAAAAACAGCAGAAAACAGGAACTGGCACTTCGGCATCTTGTTAATAGGTTAGTTCCAGAAAATGCACGAATATGACATAAAGTGTGCATAAAACATGTAGATAACATCAATAATGTGGCATGGAACATAAGAAATTATCGAAACGTCGGAGACGTATCAGCATCCCCAAGCTTAGTTCTGCTCGTCCCGAGCAGGTAAAACGATAACAAAGATAATTTCTGGAGTGACATGCCATCATAACCTTGATCATACTATTTGTAAACATATGTAATGAATGCAGCGATCAAAACAATGGTAATGACATGAGTAAACAACTGAATCATAAAGCAAAGACTTTTCATGAATAGTACTTAAAGACAAGCATCAATAAGTCTTGCATAAGAGTTAACTCATAAAGCAATAATTCAAAGTAGAGGCATTGAAGCAACACAAAGGAAGATGAAGTTTCAGCGGTTGCTTTCAACTTGTCACATGTATATCTCATGGATATTGTCAACATAGAGTAATATAATAAGTGCAATAAGCAAATATGTAGGAATCAATGCACAGTTCACACAAGTGTTTGCTTCTTGAGGTGGAGAGAAATAGGTGAACTGACTCAACATTGAAAGTAAAAGAATGGTCCTTCAAAGAGGAAAGCATCGATTGCTATATTTGTGCTAGAGCTTTTATTTTGAAAACATAAAGAGAGCATAAAAATAAAGTTTTGAGAGGTGTATGTTGTTGTCAACGAATGGTAGCGGGTACTCTAACCCCCTTGCCAGACAAACCTTCAAAGAGCGGCTCCCATTTTATTTTATTTTTGGATGGCACTCCTTCCAACCTTTCTTTCACAAACCATGTCTAACCGAATCCTCGGGTGCCTGCCAACAATCTCATACCATGAAGGAGTGCCTTTTTATTTTAGTTTTATTATGATGACACTCCTCCCAACCTTTGCTTACACAAGCCATGGCTAACCGAATCCTTCGGGTGCCGTCCAACAATCACATACCATGGAGGAGTGTCTATTTTTGTTAATTAATTTGGGACTGGGAATCCCATTGCCAGCTCTTTTTGCAAAATTATTGGATAAGCGGATGAAGCCACTAGTCCATTGGTGAAAGTTGCCCAACAAGATTGAAAGATAAACACCACATACTTCCTCATGAGCTATAAAACATTGACACAAATCAGAGGTGATAAATTTTGAATTGTTTAAAGGTAGCACTCAAGCAATTTACTTTGGAATGGCAGGAAATACCATGTAGTAGGTAGGTATGGTGGACACAAATGGCATAGTGTTGTTTGGCTCAAGGATTTGGATGCATGAGAAGTATTCCCTCTCGATACAAGGTTTAGGCTAGCAAGGTTATTTGAAACAAACACAAGGATGAAGCGGTGCAGCAAAACTCACATAAAAGACATATTGAAAACATTATAAGACTCTACACCGTTTTCCTTGTTGTTCAAAACTCAATACTAGATATTATCTAGACTTTAGAGAGACCAATTATGCAAACCAAATTTTAGCATGCTCTATGTATTTCTTCATTAATGGGTGCAAAGTATATGATGCAAGAGCTTAAACATGAGCACAACAATTGCCAAGTATCACATTATCCAAGACATTATAGCAATTTCTACATGTAGTATTTTCCAATTCCAACCGTATAACAACTTAACGAAGAGGAAACTTCGCCATGAATATTATGAGCTAAGAACACATGTGTTCATACGAACCAGCGGAGCGTGTCTCTCTCCCACACAAGCATGATGTAATCCAATTTATTCAAACAAAAACAAAAACAAAAGCACACAGACGCTCCAAGTAAAGTACATAAGATGTGACCGAATAAAAATATAGTTTCAAGAGAAGGAACCTGATAATTTGTCGATGAAGAAGGGGATGCCTTGGGCACCCCCAAGCTTAGATGCTTGAGTCTTCTTGAAATATGCAGGGATGAACCACGGGGGCATCCCCAAGCTTAGACTCTTCACTCTTCTTGATCATAGTATATCATCCTCCTCTCTTGACCCTTGAAAACTTCCTCCACACCAAACTCGAAACAAACTCATTAGAGGGTTAGTGCACAATAAAAATTAACATGTTCAGAGGTGACACAATCATTCTTAACACTTCTGGACATTGCATAAAGCTACTGGACATTAATAGATCAAAGAAATTCATCCAACATAGCAAAAGAGGCAATGCGAAATAAAAGGCAGAATCTGTCAAAACAGAACAGTTCGTATTGACGAATTTTATCGAGGCACCAGACTTGCTCAAATGAAAATGCTCAAATTGAATGAAAGTTGCGTACATATCTGAGGATCACTCACGTAAATTGGCATAATTTTCTGAGTTACCTACAGAGAATTTAGCCCAGATTCGTGACAGCAAAGAAATCTGAAACTGCGCAGTAATCCAAATCTAGTATGAACTTTACTATCAAAGACTTTACTTGGCACAACAAAACACAAAACTAAGATAAGGAGAGGTTGCTACAGTAGTAGACAACTTCCAAGACACAAATATAAAATAAAGTACTGTAGCAAAATAGTACATGGGTTATCTCCCAAGAAGTTCTTTCTTTATAGCCATCAAGATGGGCTCAGCTGTTTTAATGATGCACTCGCAAGAAATAGTATTTGAAGCAAAAGAGAGCATCAAGAGGCAAATTCAAAACACATTTAAGTCTAACATGCTTCCTATGCATAGGAATCTTGTAAATAAACAAGTTCAAGAAGCATAATGCAACAAGCGTAGAAAGATAAAACAAGTGTAGCTTCAAAAATTTCAGCACATAGAGAGGTGTTTTAGTAACATGAAAATTTCTACAACCATATTTTCCTCTCTCATAATAACTTTCAGTAGCATCATGAGCAAACTCAACAATATAACTATCACATAAAGCATTCTTATCATGAGTCTCATGCATAAAATTATTACTCTCCACATAAGCATAATCAATTTTATTAGTTGTAGTGGGAGCAAATTCAACAAAGTGGCTATCATCATATATAGGAGGCATATTGTAATCATAATCAAATTTATCCTCCATAACAGGCGGTACTAAAAGACCAATATCATTATCATAAATAGGAGGCAAAATATCATCAAAGAAAATTTTCTCCTCAATGCTTGGGGGACTAAAAAGATCATGAAAACCAGCTTCCCCAAGCTTAGAACTTTCTATATCATTATCAACAATGGTGTTCAAAGCGTTCATACTAATATTACTACCAGCATGCAAATAGGATTCCATAGGTTTTTTAATTTTTGCATCAAACAATCCATGTTTTAAATCAGGAAATAGAAATAGAAGCTCATTCTTGTCCATTATGCCAAACTAGTGTAAACAAGAAACAAAAAGTTGCAATTGCAGGATCTAAAGGAAATAGCTTCGAGTACTTATAACGGCGAAAATAGCTTAGTAGCCGAGATCCGGAGTGTGAGTACCTTTTACCTTTCCTCCCCGGCAACGGCGCCAGAAAATAGCTTGATGTCTACGCCCCCCTCCTTTTCCTGTAGACAGTGTTGGGCCTCCAAGAGCAGAGGTTTGTAGGACAGCAGCAAGTTTTCCCTTAAGTGGATCACCCAAGGTTTATCGAACTCAGGGAGGAAGAGGTCAAAGATATCCCTCTCATGCAACCCTGCAACCACAAAGCAAGAAGTCTCTTGTGTCCCCAACACACCTAATAGGTGCACTAGTTCGGCGAAGAGATAGTGAAATACAGGTGGTATGAATATATATGAGCAGTAGCAACGGTGCCAGAAAATAGCTTGCTGGCATGTAGTTGATGGTGGTAGTATTGCAGCAGTAGTAACGCAGTAAAACAGTAAACAAGCAGTAGTAACGCAGCAGTATTTAGGAACAAGGCCTAGGGATTAGACTTTCACTAGTGGACACTCTCAACATTGATCACATAACAGAATAGATAAATGCATACTCTACACTCTTGTTGGATGATGAACACATTGCGTAGGATTACACGAACCCTCAATGCCGGAGTTAACAAGCTCCACAATTCAATGTTCATATTTAAGTAACCTTAGAGTGCATGAAAGATCAATTCGACTAAACCAAGTACTAACATAGCATGCACACTGTCACCTTCATGCATATGTAGGAGGAATAGATCACATCAATACTGTCATAGCAATAGTTAACTTCGCAATCTACAAGAGATCATGATCATAGCATAAACCAAGTACTAACACGGATGCACACACTGTCACCATTACACCGTGTAGGAGGAATAAAACTACTTTAATAACATTGCTAGAGTAGCACATAGATAAATTGTGATACAAAATACATTGCAATCATAAAGAGATATAAATAAGCACCTCACTATGCCATTCATCAGTGAATAAGTATTCTGTGAAATATAGCCTAAGAGACCCACACGGTGCACACACTGTCACCTTTACACACGTGGGACAAGGAGTCTCCGGAGATCTGTTATCACCAGGATTTGACCGAGTCAGAGGTGGGCCGCGATCAAGATGGATTTAAAGGATATACATGGAAGTATTACGTGAATCGGCCTGTTATGCAAAGTTTGGGCTAGATTGCCCGTGTATCTGTATTATAGAAGATCGCATCTTAGATTAGAAGATAGAGTTTGACCCGTGCACGGTTAGGTGCACGCCTAAATTAGAAAGTCCCCTGGACTATAAATATGTATCTAGGGTTTATGAAATAAACAACCAACGTTCAACCACAAAATCAATCTCGGCGCATCGCCAACTCCTTCGTCTCGAGGGTTTCTACCGGTAAGCATCATGCTGCCTAGATCGCATCTTGCGATCTAGGCAGCACAAGCTTTATGTTGTTCATGCGTTGCTCGTACTGAAGCCTTTTTGATGGCGAGCAACGTAGTTATCATAGATGTGTTAGGGTTAGCATTGTTCTTCGTATCATATGCTATCGTAGTGCAACCCTTGCATATCTAGCCGCCCTCACACCTATCTTAGGTGTGGGGGCGGCACCCCGCTTGATCATTATTTAGTAGATCCGATCCGTTACGGTTGCTCCTTGTTCTTCAAGGATTAGTTTAATATCTGCAATAGTTAGGCCTTACAAAGGGTTGGAGGATCCAGCGGCATGTAGGGTGTCGTTTGCTAGTCCTAGACAGGATGTTCCGGGGATCAACCTCGTGTTGGTTTTTAGGCCTTGTCTAGGATCGGCTTACGATCACCGTGCGTGGCCGCGAGGCCCAATCGTGAGTAGGATGATCCGATTATGCGGTGAAAACCCTAAATCGTCGTAGATCGTTTTAGCTTTATCTTAATCAAGCAGGACCACCATATATTCGTGCACCTCGTACGAATCATGGGTGGATCGGCTCCTTGAGCCGATTCACAGGATAACCTGAGAGCCGATCGAGGCTCGTATTTAATGTTTACATGTATGCCATGCAGGAAACTAAGCGAGGCATCTCCATCACCTTCCTGACCAGGTATAGGTCAGGTGGCACGCCCTTGCATCAGCATCGGACGTGTGTACCAGAGGCTTTGCGGGCCGTCGCTCGGAGGGACCAGGGCCAGCCGCAGCCCTAAGTTGTTCCCGGCTCTACTGTGTTGCCCGTCGCTGCCCGCCGGTGGGTTTTGACCGCAACACATTCTGGCACGCCCGGTGGGACAAGCTTCGTCATCAACCACATCGCCATCTACATCTGAGATGGCGGACGGCACTCCTGTCACGTACGAGGGTCGACCGCAAAAGGGGAGTATGACGCCCCAAACGAAGGAAAGCCGGTGATGAGACATCGGCCGGCACGACGAGGTGTAAACCTCTTTTGAGCAGTGCAATCAAAATAGGGGCCAATTCAGCAACCGCCCCGTATCATCCTTGCCATACGTTTCGCCGGCATTCAGCATCGATCTAGCGAGTGACGGAAGACTGGAGTATGGGTTTACATCGGTTTGCGAGGTCAGGGAAATCAGCATTGGTCCATGACTGTAGAGCCGATGTTCAGGTATAATCCGACCGACAACCGCAGAGCCGATATCCGCAGTTACCTGACAGATTCGGCTCGGGGGGGCACATGAGCAGGCAGACAGACACATAGGCAATGAAATATTAGGAGCCAATGGAAAATCGGCCAGTAAAAAATAGCAAGTACAGCCGAAGCAGATTCACTCAAGTTCAGCGAAACATTTGTCCCTACTGGAGAAACGCGTCAAGGGCATGAAGGGCGTCAACACGGATGCGATCTACCTCAGCGATCTCAGCTTCGTCGTCCTCGTCTTTACCCGTCACCAGCTGGCTGCTCAGGGTACGAATTTCAGCCAGATCGGTCTTCAGATCGGCTGTGAGGCCTTTTGCTTCGTCTTGAGAACGGGCAATAAGGGCTTCCTTGTCTTGGATGAGCTGTTTGGTCACCCTTACCCTCTCTTCAAGGCTCTCCAGCTCCTTGCGCAGGGTCTCGAGTTCGGCGCGATTGGCAGAAGTGTCCGTCTTGGCATCCAGAGCAGCCTTCTTCTCGTTGAGCCGTCGACACTTTTCGGCAATATCGGCTCTCAGTGGAAGCTGGGTGTGGCGAAGAGTAATCCTTTGTCGAGCCGATTGCACCCTCGACTTGAAGACCGACAGGGTAACAGCGGGCCAGAGCTTCACTTGCAGTGTCATAGGGAGATGGGGCTGGATATCCTCGAGGATGCCTTTGACTTCCTCGGAATTTTCAATCAGGGTCTCAGTTGAGGAAGAAAGCAAGTCTTTGAGACGCTGGAGTGGACCATGGACCGTACTAGGACTCGGCTCTCCACTTGCCTTGGAAGAAGTTGGTTCGATGGATTCTGGATCGAACGTCAGCAAACTCGAGAGATCACAGCCCTGATAGGGCAAACAAAGCGAGTTAGCATGCAATGAAGAAAATTGATGAAGCCAAGGAGGAGGGGCATACCTCTCCCAAGGTAGGAGGAACAGCCGATGCAGTGACGATCGGCTTTTCTGTGGACTTGGATAGGTCAGCCACTTGGGCAGCCGAGATCGTCGATGTGGCTAGGTCCAGGGTGGCGGACGGCATCGGTACCTCCTCGACGTCTCCGCTAGAAGTTTCTTCGGTCTGCAGGAGGAAGTGATTAGCTGATCCAAATGACAATGGGTTAGCATGAAGTGTGACCAGGGAGATAATTACATTTGAGACCTCCTGGCTTGTGGGTTCTTACGAGCCTTTTGGACGCAACGGCGCTTCGTGCGTGACCCCGATCTGGTCGGGGCTTGGGGAGCAGGAGGTTCGGGGATCGACCTTTTCTTAGAAGCCGGCGCTGGTGAAGCCGTCTGGCTCTGGGTGGTGGACCTCTCGGAATTGCCCGAGCTCGAGTCCCCCTGACTGGATTCTTCGGCCCCGCTGGAGGTTTCTTCGGTGGAAGTCTGCAGAAAAGAATACGAGGGTGTTGTAAAAGACTTGGAAAGTGGATAAATGTGGACAGGGCCTGAACCAACTTACACGCAAGCTTTCTTGGGCAGGAGCTTTACGCTTCAGGGTTTTCCTGACAGCCACCTTCCTCACTGCCGTCCTCGCCTGAGTCGAGGCTCGGGGGGCAACTAGCCCCGAAGATGCTTTACTCTTAGGAGCCGATTTCGGTGAAATCGGCTGACTCTGCATTATGACTTTCTTCAGGGGTGGTGAGCTCTGGCAGAAGAGAACCACTGGTGCCGGAGGAAGGAATACGAAAGGGGAACCGTCGGCTTGTGTGGGAGCCGGGCCATCTTGTTGCTGCCAGGAGATGGATGTCAGGTCACAAACAATCACCATAATGCTGTTACAAGAAATGTTTAAGTGATGGTACCTGGTCTGCAGGGATGTCATACTCGGCATCAAGTTGTCTCAGCAGCGGTCCTAGAGCCCTCCTGAAGACGTGGGTCTTCCACATGGACCACCAAGTTTCAAAACCGTCGGTAGTAAAGGAGAAACGGAGGTCGTGGGGAATTGGAATAGCCAAGGCATCAAAGAGGGTATAACACCTTTGGGCAGTAAGGATGTCAGGCAGTTCAGCTCTACTTGCTGTCAGGTGATGTAAGAAGAAGTGTGGAGGCACCTGTCCAAGACCAAGCTGTCGGGCTGCCACTACCGGTTGATAACACTCATAACCGGGCTTGATGATCCGGTTCGAGGTACTCATGCCAACAGGGAGGAAGCAAGGACGAATCATGATGGAGTACAAATGCTGGGTGCTGGCGTCATCGGCAAGGTCGTCCAATCGAAAAGAGACTAGGTTTTCAAAGTTTGCCGATTCAGTATAAGGGTAGAACAGGGGGTTGTCCAAACCTTGGAAGAAAATCTTAAACCACCCTGCTGCTTCCTTGGGGATCAGCCTGCTGCCTGGGAGACCATACAGAGCTTGGCCATAGCTGGTGCATCGAATTTCCTTTCCATTAACATCTGGAAAGGTGCAGGTGGTCAGCGGTGGGAAGTCTGGGATCTGCTTCTGGAAGTATAGTTGGGCCCACAACTGAATAAACCACCAGGGGCCGCCAGTTTTAACTGTCTTTTGAGAGAACAGTTTGACAGACATCAGTTGAAGGGATCGATAGACCTCTCCAAGAAACAGTTTGCCTAGGCCGAGTTGGGTGCCTTTAGCAAGTTCATAGGCCAGGGAAAGGTAATTCTTGGTAGGGGCAAGCGACGGGCCACAGAATATGAAGTGCTCCAGCCAGAAGTTCAGGAAGGCTGTGTGTTCCCTCTCTGTCACGGGGCCTTTGTTTTTCATATAATGATTGAGATAGGCGCCCCAGCTGGTACACTCTTTTTTAGAGGAAAGAGTGAAAGGGACTTTTGGCAGTTTGAATGCAGAAGGGCTGGGGGATGCAATGTCTAGGCCTGTGATCATGGCCACATCCAGCAGAGTCGGTGTCATAGGGCCATGGCCAAACATGAAGCAATTCAGTGCATCAGACCAGAAGTAGCCGATGGTTTTCAGAATATTTTCATTCTTCTCAAGAGGAGACAATGATAATGACAAGGCATCGGCTATCCCTATGGTTTCCCAAGTGGTATAATGGGTTTTGGATACTCTATTGTACCATGCCACCCAACCCTCAGGAGGATTAGGCCAGGCTCGCAGGCAGTCGGCCCAGGAAGTCAGATCTAAGTTCTGATTCACGAAGGGGATTCTGTTAGCTTCGCACGAAATTAACAGGGCGGGACTCTCGGAAGAACGAGGACCGAGGCACATCGAATTTGTGAGAGAAGGATGTGGCAGAAGAATGTCTGAAACCTAAGCGATCGAGTTCAGCGAAACATTTGTCCCTACTGGAGAAACGCGTCAAGGGCATGAAGGGCGTCAACACGGATGCGATCTACCTCAGCGATCTCAACTTCGTCGTCCTCGTCTTTACCCGTCACCAGCTGGCTGCTCAGGGTACGAATTTCAGCCAGATCGGTCTTCAGATCGGCTGTGAGGCCTTTTGCTTCGTCTTGAGAACGGGCAATAAGGGCTTCCTTGTCTTGGATGAGCTGTTTGGTCACCCTTACCCTCTCTTCAAGGCTCTCCAGCTCCTTGCGCAGGGTCTCGAGTTCGGCGCGATTGGCAGAAGTGTCCGTCTTGGCGTCCAGAGCAGCCTTCTTCTCGTTGAGCCATCGACACTTTTCGGCAATATCGGCTCTCAGTGGAAGCTGGGTGTGGCGAAGAGTAATCCTTTGTCGAGCCGATTGCACCCTCGACTTGAAGACCGACAGGGTAACAGCGGGCCAGAGCTTCACTTGCAGTGTCATAGGGAGATGGGGCTGGATATCCTCGAGGATGCCTTTGACTTCCTCGGAATTTTCAATCAGGGTCTCAGTTGAGGAAGAAAGCAAGTCTTTGAGACGCTGGAGTGGACCATGGACCGTACTAGGACTCGGCTCTCCACTTGCCTTGGAAGAAGTTGGTTCGATGGATTCTGGATCGAACGTCAGCAAACTCGAGAGATCACAGCCCTGATAGGGCAAACAAAGCGAGTTAGCATGCAATGAAGAAAATTGATGAAGCCAAGGAGGAGGGGCATACCTCTCCCAAGGTAGGAGGAACAGCCGATGCAGTGACGATCGGCTTTTCTGTGGACTTGGATAGGTCAGCCACTTGGGCAGCCGCGATCGTCGATGTGGCTAGGTCCAGGGTGGCGGACGGCATCGGTACCTCCTCGACATCTCCGCTAGAAGTTTCTTCGGTCTGCAGGAGGAAGTGATTAGCTGATCCAAATGACAATGGGTTAGCATGAAGTGTGACCAGGGAGATAATTACATTTGATACCTCCTGGCTTGATGGAGAGGCTCGTGGGTTCTTACGAGCCTTTTGGACGCAGCGGCGCTTCGTGCGTGACCCCGATCTGGTCGGGGCTTGGGGAGCAGGAGGTTCGGGGATCGACCTTTTCTTAGAAGCCGGCGCTGGTGAAGCCGTCTGGCTCTGGGTGGTGGACCTCTCGGAATTGCCCGAGCTCGAGTCCCCCTGACTGGATTCTTCGGCCCCGCTGGAGGTTTCTTCGGTGGAAGTCTGCAGAAAAGAATACGAGCGTGTTGTAAAAGACTTGGAAAGTGGATAAATGTGGACAGGGCCTGAACCAACTTACACGCAAGCTTTCTTGGGCAGGAGCTTTACGCTTCAGGGTTTTCCTGACAGCCACCTTCCTCACTGCCGTCCTCGCCTGAGTCGAGGCTCGGGGGGCAACTAGCCCCGAAGATGCTTTACTCTTGGGAGCCGATTTCGGTGAAATCGGCTGACTCTGCATTATGACTTTCTTCAGGGATGGTGAGCTCTGGCAGAAGAGAACCACTGGTGCCGGAGGAAGGAATACGAAAGGGGAACCGTCGGCTTGTGTGGGAGCCGGGCCATCTTGTTGCTGCCAGGAGATGGATGTCAGGTCACAAACAATCACCATAATGCTGTTACAAGAAATGTTTAAGTGATGGTACCTGGTCTGCAGGGATGTCATACTCGGCATCAAGTTGTCTCAGCAGCGGTCCTAGAGCCCTCCTGAAGACGTGGGTCTTCCACATGGACCACCAAGTTTCAAAACCGTCGGTAGTAAAGGAGAAACAGAGGTCGTGGGGAATTGGAATAGCCAAGGCATCAAAGAAGGTATAACACCTTTGGGCAGTAAGGATGTCAGGCAGTTCAGCTCTACTTGCTGTCAGGTGATGTAAGAAGAAGTGTGGAGGCACCTGTCCAAGACCAAGCTGTCGGGCTGCCACTACCGGTTGATAACACTCATAACCGGGCTTGATGATCCGGTTCGAGGTACTCATGCCAACAGGGAGGAAGCAAGGACGAATCATGATGGAGTACAAATGCTGGGTGCTGGCGTCATCGGCAAGGTCGTCCAATCGAAAAGAGACTGGGTTTTCAAAGTTTGCCGATTCAGTATAAGGGTAGAACAGGGGGTTGTCCAAACCTTGGAAGAAATCTTAAACCACGCTGCTGCTTCCTTGGGGATCAGCCTGCTGCCTGGGAGACCATACAGAGCTTGGCCATAGCTGGTGCATCGAATTTCCTTTCCATTAACATCTGGAAAGGTGCAGGTGGTCAGCGGTGGGAAGTCTGGGATGCCTTCGAAGTATAGTTGGGCCCACAGCTGAATAAACCACCAGGGGCCGCCAGTTTTAACTGTCTTTTGAGAGAACAGTTTGACAGACATCAGTTGAAGGGATCGATAGACCTCTCCAAGAAACAGTTTGCCTAGGCCGAGTTGGTTGCCTTTAGCAAGTTCATAGGCCAGGGAAAGGTAATTCTTGGTAGGGGCAAGTGACGGGCCACAGAATATGAAGTGCTCCAGCCAGAAGTTCAGGAAGGCTGTGTGTTCCCTCTCTGTCACGGGGCCTTTGTTTTTCATATAACGATTGAGATAGGCGCCCCAGCTGGTACACTCTTTTTTAGAGGAAAGAGTGAAAGGGACTTTTGGCAGTTTGAATGCAGAAGGGCTGGGGGATGCAATGTCTAGGCCTGTGATCATGGCCACATCCAGCAGAGTCGGCTATCCCTATGGTTTCCCAAGTGGTATAATGGGTTTTGGATACTCTATTGTACCATGCCACCCAACCCTCAGGAGGATTAGGCCAGGCTCGCAGGCAGTCGGCCCAGGAAGTCAGATCTAAGTTCTGATTCACGAAGGGGATTCTGTTAGCTTCGCACGAAATTAACAGGGCGGGACTCTCGGAAGAACGAGGACCGAGGCACATCAAATTTGTGAGAGAAGGATGTGGCAGAAGAATGTCTGAAACCTAAATTAATAACGGAACGAAACATTAATCCAGGTGTTGCCATTAATCCCATGTCGAGTCGAATAGCGAGAGGAGGTTGAGGATTACCTTCAGACCAGAAGCCGTGGCGTTGGTGTTGGATGATTCCGCCATGGGATGCGTTGAAGGACTTGGGGGCGGCGCGGTTGAGATCTGTGATGCAGTCAGTCTTGAGTTGGAGCTGCTCAGGCGGCGATTTGGGGATCTGAGTTTGCTTTCTCAGATGGAGGTTGCAAGTTACCGTTTGGAGGGGCGGCTAGGTCGACCTTACTCGTGTTTTTATGATAGAGACCGGTGCGATGCCATCGGCTCTTTTCGGAGATTATTTGACTTTGACTATCGGCGAAAAAGTTGATTGGAAGTACTTCTTCATTAACAAAGGAGGGTTTTTTACAATGAAAAGCCGATTGCTCAAGAAAAGAGGAACAAAAGAAGAGCCGATTGCTCGCGTACTACTGATCCTATGGCACTAATCCTCGCTGCCCTCGTCGTCGGCGTCGTAGCTGTCGCCGGCGCTACTTCTGGAGAACTCCTCGTCACTGCTGCTCCAACCTTCGACCGGAGCTTCTTCCTCTTCGTCGTCATCATCATCTTCACTAACCGCCCAAGCACGGAGGCGCTTCGCCGGCGGGTACCCAGCGGAGGAAGAGGAATCGTCTTCTTCCTCTTCTTCCTCTACCTCTTCGCCCTCCTCTTCCTCCCCATTATCGGAGGAAGTGGAGTTCCTCCATGAGTGGAGGTCATCCTCGCTTTCGCTCTTCAGTTCCCCTTCAATGAGGAACTGGAAGTTGCCTTCCCCATCAGTCAGGGGCATGTCGCCATCTGACAGGAAGTCAAAGTCCCACTCGGGCTCCGACATCGGCTTGCTTGAGGAAGAAGATTGGAAAGAGAGGCCAGAGGAGACGGAGGAAGAAGAAGACATTGCTACAGGGGAAGAGGGTTTTTTGGTGCCGATAGCTAGAACAGAGGAAGGGTATGAAGAGGGCTAATCGATCGGCACGGATAAATAATGAGAAGCCTGGTGGAGATTTAATGCCATTGCAGTTTCCGAGGAGGTGATGCTAAGGCTGTTGAATTGCAGAGAAGCTGAGAAGACAGGACATCATGATGAAGGATGCTGCAACGGGTCTGCTCTGCCACGACATGACCCTTCGAGGGAAAAACGGAATGATTTTGGAATTATCAATTCCAAAACCAGGGGGGCATGTGTTATCACCAGGATTTGACCGAGTCAGAGGTGGGCCGCGATCAAGATGGATTTAAAGGATATACATGGAAGTATTACGTGAATCGGCCTGTTATGCAAAGTTTGGGCTAGATTGCCCGTGTATCTGTATTATAGAAGATCGCATCTTAGATTAGAAGATAGAGTTTGACCCGTGCACGGTTAGGTGCACGCCTAAATTAGAAAGTCCCCTGGACTATAAATATGTATCTAGGGTTTATGAAATAAACAACCAACGTTCAACCACAAAATCAATCTCGGTGCATCGCCAACTCCTTCGTCTCGAGGGTTTCTACCGGTAAGCATCATGCTGCCTAGATCGCATCTTGCGATCTAGGCAGCACAAGCTTTATGTTGTTCATGCGTTGCTCGTACTGAAGCCTTTTTTGATGGCGAGCAACGTAGTTATCATAGATGTGTTAGGGTTAGCATTGTTCTTCGTATCATATGCTATCGTAGTGCAACCCTTGCATATCTAGCCGCCCTCACACCTATCTTAGGTGTGGGGGCGGCACCCCGCTTGATCATTATTTAGTAGATCCGATCCGTTACGGTTGCTCCTTGTTCTTCAAGGATTAGTTTAATATCTGCAATAGTTAGGCCTTACAAAGGGTTGGAGGATCCAGCGGCATGTAGGGTGTCGTTTGCTAGTCCTAGACAGGATGTTCCGGGGATCAACCTCGTGTTGGTTTTTAGGCCTTGTCTAGGATCGGCTTACGATCACCGTGCGTGGCCGCGAGGCCCAATCGTGAGTAGGATGATCCGATTATGCGGTGAAAACCCTAAATCGTCGTAGATCGTTTTAGCTTTATCTTAATCAAGCAGGACCACCATATATTCGTGCACCTCGTACGAATCATGGGTGGATCGGCTCTTTGAGCCGATTCACAGGATAACCTAAGAGCCGATCGAGGCTCGTATTTAATGTTTACATGTATGCCATGCAGGAAACTAAGCGAGGCATCTCCATCACCTTCCTGACCAGGTATAGGTCAGGTGGCACGCCCTTGCATCAGCATCGGACGTGTGTACCAGAGGCTTTGCGGGCCATCGCTCGGAGGGACCAGGGCCAGCCGCAGCCCTAAGTTGTTCCCGGCTCTACTGTGTTGCCCGTCGCTGCCCGCCGGTGGGTTTTGACCGCAACAAGATCACATAAGTAAAATTCACTTGACTAGCATAACGACATCTAGATTACAAGCATCATCATATGAATCTCAATCATGTAAGGCAGCTCATGAGATTATTGTATTGAAGCACATAGGAGAGAGATGAACCACATAGCTACCGGTACAGCCCCGAGCCTCGATGGAGAACTACTCCCTCCTCATGGGAGCAGCAGCGGTGATGAAGATGGCGGTGAAGATGGCAGCGGTGTCGATGGAGAAGCCTTCCGGGGGCACTTCCCCGTTCCGGCAGCGTGCCGGAACAGAGACTCCTGTCCCCCAGATCTTGGTTTCGCGATGGCGGCGGCTCTGGAAGGTTTCTGTGGGTTTCGTCGAACGCATCAGGGTTTTCGCGACGGAGGCTTTAAATAGGCGAAGAGGCGGCGCAGGAGGGTCGAAGGGGTGCCCACACCATAGGGTGGCGCGGGCCCCCCCTGGCCGCGCCGGCCTAGGGTTTGGTGGGCCTGTGCCCCCCCTCTGGTCCTTCTCGTGTGTTCTGGATGCTTCCGGTGAAAATAGGAACCTGGGCGTTGATTTCGTCCAATTCCGAGAATATTTCGTTACTAGGATTTCTGAAACCAAAAACAGCAGAAAACAGGAACTGACACTTCGGCATCTTGTTAATAGGTTAGTTCCAGAAAATGCACGAATATGACATAAAGTGTGCATAAAACATGTAGATAACATCAATAATGTGGCATGGAACATAAGAAATTATCGATACGTCGGAGACGTATCACGTACCTCCTGTACAATCCACCTTCATGATAAGACAAAAGGAGAAATCAAATTCGTCTTGCTGCACTGCCTGATTGCTCTGTACTCTACATAAGTCTGGATCCATCAAACTCATCGCCTGCAGGGTCATTGCTAGATCTGGAACCGCTGCTTCCTCCCCTTGATTCTGCATAGGTGCTTCTTTCTCCTGCTGACCCTCCCGATTTCTTTCCATGAGAAGATAACCGAAAGATACAGAGGAAAACGAGAACTAGAGAGAGAGAGAGAGAAGGGAACGAATCGGGGATTGAAATAGAGATGCGAGATTGGATTTGTTTGGGGTGGGAAATTTTGGGTGGAGATTTGGGAAAGAGCGTACTAGAGCGGCATGTCGCCAGTCGCCATAGAGGACGAGTCTCTCCGTGCTCGTATACCTCCCATTTACATGCATGTATTATGCTTACCACACACTCCCTGCTTGGCAAATCTCTCATCATGCTAGTGCAAATAGCTCTTGTCAGACTAGCTAGTTGCATCCATAGACTAGACTCTATATGAAAAAAGAAATCACCATTACGGGGTGTTTGAGTTGTGCAATGCTTCTTGGAATAGGATGCATCAAGAAACATATCAGATGCTAAATTGGCACTGTATGATAGAGAGATTAGGTTTTGGGGATCAACTATCGAGTAATCATGAGTAACATGCGCACCAATTGTAGAGTAGCAAGTTGATATAGCTCTGATTGGCTCGACGTGCCTGCAATTGGACACCTAGCTGACATGAAGGAATCACCACCCGTTTAACCATCTAACAAATGATCTATTCGGATCCCATGGTTTTCTACATAGCTCCAACACGGTTCGAATTTGTGCTGGGTTATGCATTTATGAGTGCTACATACAACAAACAGATCTCCAATATGCAAAAGAAAACCAAGGAAAAAATGAGATTTTTCAGGAGAAAAAAAAGACACAGCTGCAACTTGTAATGTTCTTTGGGCCGTCCAAGGGCGTCTCGTCTATAAAGATGTCCCTTCAGCCCGCGGAACCTTCCCCTCTTCCATTAAAAAAAATCGAGACCTTCCCGCGGAGAGTCGGTGGATGCTACGCCGAGCTCCTAGGCTGCTCGCCGCCGGTGGATGCTACGCCGAGCTCCTAGGCTCCTCCTCCAAACCCCCACGCCTCCCAGCCCGCGCCGCCTTCTCGCCTCGCTCCACCATGCGCCCACCGACATGGACGCACACCACCTGCTCGACAGAACGCCCGGTAGAACACGGGCCAGTTTCATCGTGCGTGCGCTCAGGGACGAGGTGCGCCTCGACGCGGAAGCCGTCGCGGCCCTCCACTGCACCTCCATCAAGTCCGGCGCCGTGCTGGACGCGCCCGTGCGCACCTCGCTCCTCGCGGCCTATGCCCGGCGCCCCGGCGCCGCCGACGTGCGCGCCGCTCTGGCGCTCTTCCACGAGGCCGCCGACCCGGACATGATCCTGTGGAACGCCGCGGTCAGTACCCTGGCGCGGAGGTGCCATCTCGCCGACGCCGTGGCTCTTTTCCGGCAGATGACGGCCGTGCTCGGGACGTTCGATTCGACCACCGTGGCGGTCATGCTCTCGGGGGCGTCACGGGCCGGCGACCTGGAGCTTGGGACGGCGATACACGCCACGGCCGCGAAGAGAGGCCTTGACGCTGAGCTGAACCTCTGCAATGCTCTCGTCGACATGTACGCCAAGTGCGGACGCTTCCGCGCTTCGGAGACCATGTTCTGGAGCATGCCGTGCTGGGACACTGCCTCGTGGAATTCTATGATAGGTGGAAGCACGTTCAACGGACTTTCCGAGGTTTCGGCTCGTTACTTCCGGGACATGGCCCGTTTGGCGGTTCCGGCGGATGAGGTGACGCTGTCTTCTGTCCTTTCGGCCTCTGCTCGCGCAGACGATCTTTTCTCCTTTGGGAAGTCTGTCCATAGCTGCATCGTTAAAAGCGGTTACGAGTACACCGCGTCTTGCTCGGTACCGAATTCCCTGGTAACATTTTACTCCGAGCTTGGGTTGCCCGAGGATGCAGAGAAGGTCTTCTTGAGAATTCTTAACAGAAACTTGGTATCGTGGAATGCTATGATCAAGGGACTGGTGGAAAACCAAAAGGTTAGAGAAGCCCTCGCTGTTTTCCGAGAAATGACATCAGAGTACCAGCCAGATCTTGCCACTTTGGTTACCGTAATTTCAGGTTGCGCTGATCAAGGACTACTCTGTGAAGGAAAAGAAATCCATGGATACATAGTCAGGAAAGGCCTCCTAAATTATGAGGAGTCTTGTATAGGAGGAAACAGCTTGCTTGGTTTGTATATGAAATGTGATGATTCATCTACTGCGGACCTTTTGTTCAGGACAATGCCTATAAGAGACCTGATCTCATGGAACACAATGATTTCTGGTCACTCAAGACATGACACGCTGAGAGTAGAGGCTCAAGCTATGTTCAAAGAGCTGCTTTCTGAAGGCTTAAGCTGCACCTTGACAACTATACTAGCTATTATACCTTCATGCTCTCGTCCAGAAGACCTTGGCTTTGGCCAAGCAGTTCACTCTCTTATCCTGAAGAATGGATTTGCGAGTGGAGTTTCAGTTGTTAATGCTTTGATGCACATGTACATATGCTGTGGGGACTCATTGGCTGCCTTCGTTCTGTTGGGAAGTATAATGCCAGTGTCAGACATAATTTCTTGGAATACAGTCATAGTAGGATGTGTACATAATGAACTACATGGAGACGCATTGGAAGCCTTTCGGTTCATGCATTCAACTTTGCGAGTAAATCCTGACAGCATTACGCTTGTTAGTGTTCTATCAGCATGCGGAACCCTTAAACTGCAGTCCCTAGGAAAGTCCATCCACTGCATGTCACTGAAGCACTTGCTTGCATGCAGTTTGAGGGTTAAGAATGCCCTGTTAACCATGTATTTCCGGTTTGTAGATACTGAAAGTGCCGAGTTAATCTTTTATAGTCTTGGAGATAGAAATTTGTGCTCCTGGAATAGTATGATCTCTGGTTTTGCACAGAATAACCAAGGCTGGAGAGCGTTACAGTTCTATCAGAAGATGGAAGATTTTGCGCCTAATGAAATGTCTACTGTCGGTATTATATGTGCTTGCACTCAACTCGGGGATCTTAGACATGGAAAGAGCATACATGGGCGTGTGGTCAAGTCTGATCTTCAAAATAATGTTTTTGTTTCAGCATCTCTAGTTGATATGTATAGTAAGTGTGGAAGACTCCGCAGTGCTGTCAAAGTATTTGAATCCTCTGCTGAAAAATCGATTGCCTGCTGGAACTCCATGATATCAGCTTTAGGATTTCATGGGCATGGGTTGCGATCGATAGAGCTTTTCTGCAAGATGATTCAGTCTGGAATTAAAGCCACAAGAAGCACTTTTATTGCTCTTTTGTCAGCTTGCAGTCATTCTGGACTCACTGATGAAGGATGGAAGTATTACCATCTTATGTCAGAGAAATTTGGGATTACTCCTACGGCAGAACACCATGTATGCATGGTAGACATGCTTGGGCGTGCTGGTCGGCTGCAGGACGCACATAAATTTGTGGAGAGTTTACCTTCCAAGGGAGCACGTGGAGTTTGGGGTGCACTGTTAAGTGCTTGCAGTTACACACCTGAACTCAAGATGGGCGAGTCCATTGCCAAGCATTTGCTCTGCCTGGAGCCTGAAAATAGCGGTTATTATGTGACTATTTCTAACCTGTATGCATATCAAGACATGTCGTGTGGTGCAGTCCAGGTTAGGGGCATTTTGCAACATAAAGGATTGATGAAGCCCCGCGGTCACAGCATTGTTGGATAAAGGGTTGCAAATGACCATGGATTCATGGAAGCTATGATGTGCCAGAAAATTGTGCACTAAATCACCAAAACTGCAAATTCACTTCACAATACTTGCGCATGACTCAGCTCAAGCGTGACACAGGTATCTGAGTCATTAGCTCCACCCTCTCTGTTTACATATATTTCCTTGAATAGGAATGAAATAGTTGAACCTGTTTACATTCTATGTTACATTTTCATCGGTATGTATGTGGCACAAATAGTTCAAACTGCTTATCCTTAAAATTCTTATGCATTTTCTAGAACGACCATTCTTGAACTAATCATGCAAGTATTTAACTGTGGATACGCCCATGCATACCTCCCTCCTCGCGGCCTACGACTGGAGATAGATGTTAGCGGAGTACCTATGATACGTCTCAAACGTATCTATAATTTTTGATGCTCCATGCTTGTTTTACACCAATTACAATATGGTTTGTTTACACTTCGTGGCATTTTTATGAATTTTCCGGCACTAACCTATTAACAAGATGCCACAGTGTCAGTTCCCTATTTTCTGCTGTTTTATATTTCAGAAAAGTTGTACAGGAAATATTCTCGGAATTGGACGAAACAAAAGCCGAAGTTGCTATTTTATCGAAACGGAGACGAAGTCCAAAGGAGAGATGGAGGAGGGCCACAGGGTGGCCAGACCATGCCTAGACGCGGCCTAGCCCTGGCCCGCGCCTAGGGGTGGTCTGGGGCCACCTGGCCTCCACCGACCTCGCCCTTCCGCCTATAAATTCCCTTCGACGAGAAAACCATGAAACATACAGCCTCCGTCCACGAAAAGTTCCGTCACCGCCGCCACCATCCAGAAAAGTTTCGGGGGTCAGAAGTTCCTATTCCAGCACCCTGCCGGGACGGGGATTGACCCCCGGAGCCATCTCCATCGACTCCACCGCCTCCACTTCGACTCCATGATGGTTCGTGAGTAGTTCCCCCTGGACTACGGGTTCTCGGGTGTAGCTAGTTGTACTCTCTCTCCCATGTACTTCAATACAATGATCGCATGAGCTGCTTTACACGATTGAAATCCATATGATGTAATCTGTGTTGTGTTTGTTGGGATCCGATAAATTGTGGAATTGTGATCAGATTGTTCATCATATTATCATACTACTGTTATTTAAGATCTTCCATGCTCTCCGGTACTTGTAGTTACATTGATCAAATAGTTGTATGTATCTCCAAGAGGGAGTATTTATGCTCGATAGTGGGTTCATGTCTCTAGTTTTCTGGAAGAGTGACAATAACTTCTAAGATTATAGATATGTTGTTGCTACTAGGGAGAAAACAACAATGTTTTATCTAAGGGTAATTCTATTGTTTACTTTACACACATTGCTTAAGGCGATAATCTGTTGCTTGCAACTTAATACTGGAAGGGGTTAGGATGATAACCTGAAGGTGGATTATTAGTCATAGATGGAGTTGGATTACGGTCTATGTATTATGTTGTAATGCCCAATTAAATACTACAGTAATTTTTATCTTATCATAGCATGCATTGTCATGCCCTCACAATTATCAATTGCCCAACTGTAATTTGTTCACCCAACACATTTATTTGGAGAGTTACCACTAGTGTAGATAGCTGGAAATCCCGGTCCTTCTGTCATCATCATTGCTCTACAGTCAACTACGCACTGGAATATTTTCCGGTGCCATCCTCTATGTTACTGCTACTCATGCTATGTTACTATTGCCATTGCTCTCTTATTATTGCTGCTTTCAGATCACCCCTGTTACTAGTGCTTTTCCAAGTGCAGCTGAATTGGTAACTCCATTGTTAAGGCTTATAAGTATTATTTACCTCCCCTTGTGTCGAATTAATAAATTTGGGTTTTTACTTCCCTCGAAGACTGTTGCGATCCCCTATACTTGTGGATCATCAAGACTTTTTTTGGCGCCGTTGCCGGGGAGGCATAGCTGTACTCATAAGTTCACCTGGGGAGTACACTTTACCTATCTCTCTGTTTTTATTTTGTCTTGTCTAGTTTATTTGTGCTTAGTTTATTTCTGTTTAGTTGTGTTTTGTTTAGTTTATTTTTATATTGTTTTATTTTTCTTATATACTCTAAAATCCATAAAAATTTGAAAAACCAAAAATCTAAAAAACTATTGTTATGGAAGAACCTGCTAGACCCTATATGGAGCATTTTATAAAGTATAGAGAATCATATAAGGGTAAAGTCATGAGATGCGCATTAAAAAGGTTGGATCAAATTACTAAAATTTTGCTTAAGCGCATGATATAAATTGTTGCTCTGAGTAGGATACTAAACATCTTAAATTTCAATGTGGTTTTAGTAAAGAAGTTTTAATTATGAACTATCATTAAAATAACTATATTCATCTTGAATTTGAAGAAGTAGAAAAAATTGTTTTATTTATGGGAGCTTCTGAAATAGAATCCTTCATGTCTAAAAATTATGAAACCTGTGTTGCTTGTAAAGACCTTAAAGATTTGGTCTCTTCTATCCTTGATTATTGCATATAAAATTTCAGCAATAATTATTATATCATTGATTATAAAGAGAGACTTAGTAATGCACAAGAATGTATCCACAATTTGCAGGAACGTGTGGAAGAAGAAATGGTTGAACCTGAAAGCTCCTTAGATGAAAAAGAGGAGGAGAGTGATGAACAAAAGGAGGAAGAATGGATTAGCTACCCATGCATAGCTTCTAATGAGAGTAACTCTTTATTCGTTACATTATTTGATTGTCCCCCATGCTTACCAAAGGAGGATGAATGTTATGTTCCTGTGGATTCTCTTGAAATATCTACTATGAGTAAAACTTGTGATAATAATTATTCTCATGTTATCTATGATAATTCATTCTATTTGATAAATCTTATGAGGGCATCTCCAGCGGCGCGACGCAAACGTACGCTCAGCGACCGTTTTCGTCCACCGTGACCGGAAATGCGTCTGGGGCCTGCTCCAGCGGGGCGATGCAAAGTGACCCGGGCCGTCCGCGGAGATGCAAACCTGGCCCAAATATGCGCCAGGTGACATAGGCATCCCCAATGGGCCTGCCGAAGATGGTACCTGGGGTTTACTGAAGGCCGACAAGTCGAAGAATATGAAGTTCGGAAGCCCAGTTAGTATTAAGGAAAGTTAGAGTTGTATCAGGAAATATAGAGACTTGTAATTTTACGGGACGGGTTAGAAACCCTCCCGGACTCTGTAACTTGTGTATTACGAATCCCTCGGCTCCGCCTCCTATATAAGGGGGGGTCGAGGGACAAAGAAAGGATCGAATCAATTGTCAACATAACCCTAGTTTCTTAATCGTCGAGTACTTTTCGGCTGAAACCTTCGAGATCTACTTGCCCTCTACTTCCAACGAAACCCTAGTCTACAATATGTAGGCATTGATAAGTTAATACCTTGTCAATTGGCGTCGTCCGTGGGGATTAGAGGAGACAAGGAGCCGATCTCGATGGCACGTTCAAGATCGTCGACTTCGTCGGTAGCAAGCAACGCATTGGATCGAGGTAAACAGGTCGAAACTGATCTAGTTGATTTTATTCCTCACCCGCCCTCCCGTTTGGATGCATATGCATATCTGGAGGAGCCCATGGAGATGACGTTCGGAAAGTTCTGATTCTGTGTCGAGAAAGAAGGATCGTATCGTCTCGAAGTTCCGACTTCGTCGGGATTATCGGCGGACGATTCCGATTTTTCGTCAAGCGAAGAGGAGATTTCGTCGCCACGCTTCATCAACACTATGGCAGGCGAAAAGCTCGCTAAAATCTTCAGCGACATGTCCTTCGAGTCGTCTGCGGACTCTGATATAAGCAGCGACTCAGACATCATCGACAGCTTCTATTTCGTCAACAGATCCATTGCTGTTGGAGAGGTCTTCACCAATCTATATGATGGTGTCACCAATCCTGACAAAAATCAAAATTCAAAATATCATCAGATCTATGCAATTGGAGAAACAAGCCGAGCAGAGCCGGAGACGTCAGAAAACTTCGACGATGCGGGAAATCCGTATGTCGATCCTGCAGATCTCACGCGAGGTTTGGGAACAAAATATATCGGACCAGGAACACGAGAGATGGTGCAATTTCCGCAGGCAGTATGGGATCGAGTAGCAAGAGCTATTGATGGTACAGAACCAATGACCATTACGGCGACACATCAGGAGTTACAAGCGTACCAATATAGGCTTGCACGTACCAGGAGGGAGCTCGAGAAGCAGAAAATCGAGTTGGACAGGAGGCAGGAAGCAGCTTCCGCATCCAGTAGGCGAAGGGCAGATCTCAGCCGAAATTCAAGAACTTCGGGAGATAGTCATAGAGAAGCTCGAAGGAGAGCAAGATCTCGGCTGCAAAATATACCTGAAGCAGAGAGAGAGAATTTAATTCAAAACCTCGATTTGTCTTTTATGTCAATCGACACGAGGGGGAATATTATTCCCAAAACACCGGAAGCGGGATACATGGCAACACAAGCTTTCATCCTAGCGTCCAAGCCACCTCCCGGAGATCCAAGAGAAGCATTGTATAACATGGCCATGGCAGGATGTGGAGCCATGGGAGCAGCATTCGCAACTACACCTCCCGAAGGAGCTGCAAGGCAAAATAATCCACGACCTACTGTAGCAGTGCAGGATCCCCCGAGAGCGAGCGGGGTCAGAGATACAGCGACTCAGGCCAGGGTGGATAGAGCGCGACAGGACAGAAGGGAACATCGGCATTCACCAGAAGTTGATGAAGAAGATATGTGTGGACTCCCGTGCTTTACGAGACGAGTTCGAAAAACTCGAGTCCCGTCAGGATTTAAGTTACCAGACAATTTCAAGAAATTCGATGGCCTGCAAGATCCCGAGGATTGGCTAGTCGATTACCTTGAGACGGTGAAATTGATAGGTGGAACCAGAGCAACAGCCATGCAGAGCATTCAAGTACACCTGAGTGGAGCCGCAAGATCTTGGATAAAGAAGCTTCCCCCGGGTTCCATCGATAGCTGGGATAGTTTTGAGGATGTATTTGTCAAAAACTTCCGATCAACCTGCAAAAAACCTACATCACTAGAAGAGTTGAGATCATGTCGACAAAAGCATGATGAATCAATGAGAAAATACATCCAAAGGTGGAACCTCATTAAAAACTCGGCAGAGAATATATCTGACGAGAGAGCAATAGATGCGTTTGTGGCAGGAATTCGACGAGGAGATTTTGTCGAAGACTTGGGGAGAACCAACCCAAGGATAGTGTTAGCATTAATGGAGATAGCAAACAGATGGGCAGATGGAGAAGATGATGTTCACAATAAGCGACACAGGTCACCGGAGGAGGACTATAGTCGAAATTTTCAAAATAGACGACGATTTCCTCGACAATTCTCGAGTTATGATGCTCCTGGTCAAATATCGGCTGGGTTTCGGGGAAACACTGGAGGAAACAATAGAGATGAATATCAAAGGAGTAACGAGCAGCGAGGCGACAATAGAGATGACTCTCGGAATAACAGGCAAAATAGTGGACCAAGGTTTCAGAGACCTTTTGTATCTCCCGAGGATATGATGAACGGGCCATGTCAGATGCATTTCTATCTCGACAATAATGGGAAGAGGCAGTCAGGACATCTGCAGAAGGACTGTCGAAATTTTCAAGCAATGTTGAGAATAGCAGGGCACGCTAATGCTCAGGCAACGCACAGAAACCCCCAAGGGCCCAGGAGTGAGATCCACCTACCACCTCCTCCCGTAATTACGGACGAAAATCGGCACCAGCTCAGAATAGCGGCAGCATGATGACCCACAAGTATAGGGGGTGTATCGTAGTACTTTCGATAAATAAGAGTGTCGAACCCAACGAGGAGCAGAAGGTGTTGACAAGCAGTTTCGATGAAGGATTCACTGTAAATGCTCACAGACAAGTATTCAGGGGGTTTTGATATAGCAGATAAATAAAGTACGAGTAAGTAAAATGCGAGAGAAATAATTGCAGCGAGTGGCCCAATCCTTTTTAGCACAAAGGACAAGCCGGTTTGTTTACTTATAATGACCAAACATTCCTGAGGACACACGGGAATTTAGTCTAGTGCTTTCGCTTCATACAGCTGATTAATCTTCATTGTTTTGATAAGTGTTGTGTGGGTGAACCTATGCTAATGCACCGCCCTTCCTAGGACTAATACATACTTGTGATTATACCCCTTGCAAGCATCCGCAAATACAAGAAAGTAATTAAGATAAATCTAACCACAGCCTTAAACTCTGAGATCCTGCTATCCCTCCTGCATCGATATACCAACGGGGGTTTAGATTTCTGTCACTCCGGCAACACCGCAATTGGCAAACGAGTACAAGATGTATTCCCCTAGGCCCATAAAGGTGAAGTATCATGTAGTCGACGTTCACATGACACCACTAGAAGAATAACACCACAACTTAAATATCATAACATTGAATATTACTCAACCATAATTCACTACTAACATTTAGACTTCACCCATGTCCTCAAGAACTAAACGAACTACTCACGAGACATCATATGGAACATGATTAGAGGTGATATGATGATGAATAA
This sequence comes from Lolium perenne, assembly GCF_019359855.2. NCBI lineage: Eukaryota > Viridiplantae > Streptophyta > Magnoliopsida > Poales > Poaceae > Lolium > Lolium perenne. The sequence goes on from NC_067246.2 coordinate 320,238,212, forward strand.
CAATCTGAACATAAACCTTGGTTCAATGGTTTCACTCAATAGCATCAATAACAAGTAGAAATCAACACCGGGAGAGTTTCCCCTATCAAACAATCAAGATCCAACCCGAATTGTTACAACGGTGACGAGGTGCAGCGGTGGAGATGGCGGTGATGATGATGGAGATGATGACGATGGTGATGGAGATGATGTCCAGCTCGATGACGGTGACGATGGCGTCGATTTCCCCCTCCGGGAGGGAATTTCCCCGGTGGATTTCGCCTGCCGGAGAGCTCTTTTCTCTCTGGTGTTTTCCGCCCCGCAGAGGCGGCTGTGACTCTCCTCGACTATCACCCGCAGCTTAGGTTTTCGGGGCGAAGAAGTACGCGAAGGAGAGGAGGCCAGAGGGGGTCGTGGGCCCCCTCCTCACAAGGCGGCGTGGCCAGGGCAGGGCCCGCGCCGGCCTATGAGGTGGGCCCATGGCGGCCCTCCTCGGCTCCCCTTTCTGGCTCCCTTCGTCTTCTGGAAAAATAGGATTTTTCGTATAATTTCCATCAATTGTTGATCTTCCGAAATATTGCATTCTGACGGCGCTTTTTCCAGCAGAATCCTGACTCCGGTGCGCGATCCTCCAATAATCATGAAACATGCAAAATAGATGAAATAACATAAGTATCATCTCCAAATATGAAATATATCAATGAATAACAGCAAATTATGATATAAAATAGTGATGCAAAATGGACGTATCAACTCCCCCCAAGCTTAGACTTCGCTTGTCCCCAAGCGAAACTGAACTCGTTAAACAGGACCACATGTTTATGGAGTGAAGAGTCGATAAATAAAATACGGACAAGAAGCATCACATTCATTCACACAAGACATTCTAGTGAACAACTTCCACATATAATTCAACTTGAAACAAGTAGAAGGTAATCACAAATAAAGGTGCATAGGAAATCATAATTGGTGATGGCAAACTTCGTTCTTGGTCAAAGAACAGTTAACAGATTATACTTATCTATTGAGCAACGCTCTCATATTAAAGCTTATAATAAACTTGCATACTCAATCATAGTAATCTCCTCATAATCATTGATAACTTTCAAAGCTATGTTCATTCAGATAAAACTTGTACTTAAACAAGGAAGAATAAAAGGCATGATTAAGTAGATCACAATATAGATAGTTTGATCACAACAACTCAAATGCTTGCCTAAGATGGAGGGAAATAGGTTTACTGACTCAACATAAAGTAAAAGACAGGCCCTTCGCAGAGGGAAGCAGGGATTAAATCATGTGCTAGAGCTTTTCAAGTTTTAAAATCATATAGAGAGCATAAAAGTAAAGTTTTGAGAGGTGTTTGTTGTTGTCAACGACTGGTAGCGGGTACTCTAACCCCCTTGCCAAACAGACTTCCAAAGAGCGGCTCCCATGAAGGACGTTATCTCTACCAGCAAGGTAGATCATCCCCCTTCTCTTTTGTTTACACATGTACTTTAGTTTATTTAAGGATGACACTCCTCCCAACCTTTGCTTTCTCAAGCCATGGCTAACCGAATCCTCGGGTGCCTTCCAACAATCTCATACCATGGAGGAGTGTCTATTGCAAAATTAAGTTGCTTACTGATGAATCAGGGCAAAACATGTGAAGATAGTTGTTAATGAAGGTTGATTAATTGGGGCTGGGAACCCCGTTGCCAGCTCTTTTTGCAAAATTATAGGATAAGTGGATGAAGCCACTAGTCCATTAATGAAAGCTGCCCAACAAGACTGAAAGATAAAACACCACATACTTCCTCATGAGCTATAGAACATTGACACAAATAAGAGGTAATAATTTTTGAATTGTTTGAAGGTAGCACATGAAGTATTTACTTGGAATGGCAGGGAAATACCACATAATAGGTAGTTATGGTGGACACAAATGGCATAGGTTTGGTTTAAAGGGTTTGGATGCACGAGAAGTATTCCCTCTCGGTGCAGGTCTTTGGCTAGCAAGGTTAATTAGCAAGCATAAGAGTTGAGGGAAACAAACAAATATACATGTGATAGAAATAACCATGCATCTTCCTTGTAAGCACAAACAAATTTAACTTCAGAACACTAAGCTAGGAACTAACAAGAAAGATAATAACATATATACATGTATTTCCTCTTTTCTACTTAAACTCAAGGTGTTGTTGCTATTGACCAATGCTAAGTTTGCCAAAACCAAATAGATTTAATCAATGCTCCCAAAGTGATACCAATACTAACAACAAGATCAATCACATAATAGAGATTGCAAACTAAAATAAGATGTGCAATATGTAAATGATAAAACTTCTCATTAATATTCCATAACGATAACTCACACCATGGGATACATAGATAACCAACTAAAGAGAGATACTTCCATACCGCAACACATCTTATATGATAAGTTCCCTACTCATGATATGACACTACTTGATAGTAAAAAGGTAAAAGATAGTGATGATGTGATACCGCGGCACTCCCCCAAGCTTGGAACAAACCAAGGGGATGCCAATACCGATGATGAATTACTCCTTCGGTGATGATGGTGAATCCTTGATAAGCTTCTCAACAAGCTCCTTTAGCTCATCAATCCTGTACATGAGGTTGCGGATCATCTCCAAATTGTGCTCGACGCGGTTAAGAAGTATATCCGACGGCGAGTCCCAACTCTTGGAATTGTTTCCCCAATCTTCAGCTTCAGGCTTCATCTTCCCTGCAGTGTTAGAACGATCTATATCCCAGTTGCTAGGCAATACTGCCTTGGAAACCCTTTCAGTTTGACTATTATGAATTAGGATGTGGAAGGGTTTGTAGGTGCCTGGAGGAGATGTCCTTGGAGCTAGGTAGTGACGTGGAACTCCTCCTCCGGTGCTAATCCGTGCGCTCTTCTTGCTATTGGACGGATTCGTCACCACTCCTATGCTTGCGACGGTAGCACGCGGGTATACTCGCGAAGCTTCCTCAACTTCTTCTTCATCCTTGCTCTCGACTTCTTCCTTCAAATCGGGATCCTGAATATCTTCCTCCAAAGGCTCCTTGTCCTTGTTGTTGGAGACCATGATGCTTCTAGATCAATAGACAAATCCTGGCAGAAACAGCTCAAAACAAAACACGGCGAGAAAACGATATACGGACCTCCAGGGGTCCGGGAGATTATATAGCAAAAAAATTCGTGACAGAAGGAAAGTACCAGGTCGAACCAGAGTCGGAGAGGGGCAACGAGGGGCCCTCCTCACAGGGCGGCGCGGCCAGGCTGGGGCCCGCGCCAGCCTGTGGGGGCACCCCCTCGTGGGTCTTCTCCACTCTGTTTCGATCTCGTAATTTTTCATATTTTCCAAAAGTTGCAAAAACATTGTTCGGAAAGTTAAACGCGGACTTTTTCTTACCAGAACTGTTACCTATTCAAAGTCGAACTCTACAGAACTGTCAACTTGGCCTTTGATGAAGGCTTCCGGAGTTACCACTTGAATAAAATCAACATCTTTATTATAAGAATCACCAGAGATATAATGCTTGAGCCTTTGCCCATTCACCACTTGTGTGGCATTACCTTGCAGAGAGCTAATTTTAATTGCTCCTGATCGATATACCTCATCAATGACATATGGTCCTTCCCATTTTGAGAGTAATTTCCCTGCAAAAAATCTGAGACGAGACCGGTACAATAGGACTTTATCTCCAACATTAAATTCTCTTTCGATAATTCTTCTATCATGCCATTTCTTAACTTTCTCTTTAAAGAGTTTAGCATTTTCATAAGCTTCACTTCTCCATTCATCTAGAGAACTTAATTGTAGCAATCTCTTCTTACCGGCAAGTTTAAGATCTTTATTTAGTTCCCTTACCGCCCAATAAGCTTTGTGCTCTAGTTCTAAAGGTAAATGACAAGCTTTCCCATAAACCATTTTATACGGTGACATACCCATGGGATTTTTATAAGCAGTTCTATAAGCCCATAATGCTTCCTTCAGTTTAATGGCCCAGTTCTTTCTAGATTTGTTAACAGTCTTTTGCAAGATAGATTTAATTTCTCTATTTGATAATTCTACTTGCCCACTAGTTTGAGGATGATAAGCGGAAGCAATCCTATGATTAATACCATATTTAGCAAGAGTTTTTCTAAAACCACCATGAATAAAATGAGAACCTCCATCAGTCATAATATATCTAGGTACTCCAAATCTAGGAAAAATAATATCTAAAAGCATTTTTAAAGAGGTCTCACCATCAGCACTTTTTGTAGGTATGGCTTCCACCCATTTAGTAACATAATCAACATCTACAAGTATATGAGTGTTACCTTCTGAAGAAGCGAAAGGACCCATGAAGTCAAATCCCCAACAATTGAATGGTTCAATAACAAGAGTATAATTCATAGGCATTTCATTGCGTCTGGAGATATTACCAACCCTTTGACATTCATCACAAGATAAAATAAACTTCCTTGCATCTTTGAAGAGAGTTGGCCAATAAAAACCTGATTGTAGAACCATCTGTGCAGTTCTATCTCCGGCGTGATGTCCTCCATAAGCACTACCATGACACTTACTCAATATCTCTTGTTGTTCATATTCGGGAACACATCTTCGCAGAATACCATCCACTCCTTCTTTATATAAGTGTGGGTCATCCCAAAAATAATGCCTCAAGTCATAAAAGAATTTCCTCCTTTGTTGAGCTGAAAAGGTTGGAGGCAAGTACTTGGAAACAATAAAGTTAGCATAATCAGCGTACCAAGGACTATCTCGCGAGCTCACCTTTATTACAGCCAACTGTTCATTTGGAAAACTATCATTAACAGGAACAGGATCATAAGTAATATTTTCCAATCTAGATAAATTATCAGCAACAGGATTATCAGCACCTTTCCTATCTATAATATGTAAATCAAATTCTTGCAAAAGAAGTACCCATCTAATAAGCCTTGGCTTAGCATCTTTCTTTGTCATAAGGTATCTAATTGCAACATAATCAGTATGAATTGTGACTTTCGAATCAACAATATAGGATCTAAACTTATCACAAGCAAAGACTACAGCTAATAATTCTTTTTCAGTTGTAGCATAATTTCTTTCAGCAGCATCAAGAGTTTTGCTAGCATAATGAATAACATTTAATTTCTTATCTACTCGCTGTCCAAGAACAGCGCCTACAGCAAAATCACTAGCCTCACACATAATTTCAAAAGGTAAGTTCCAATCAGGAGGTTCAACTACAGGAGCAGTTGTTAAGGCTTTCTTTAGAGTTTCAAAAGCTTCCTTACAATCATCATCAAAAACAAAAGGTACATCTTTTTGAAGAAGATTAGTAAGAGGCTTTGAAATCTTGGAAAAATCTTTAATAAATCTCCTATAAAACCCAGCATGACCAAGAACACTACGAATACCTTTAACATCCCTCGGATAGGGCATCTTCTCAATTGCTTCAACTTTAGCTCTATCAACTTCAATACCTCTCTCAGAAGTTTTATGTCCCAATACAATTCCTTCATTAACCATAAAGTGGCATTTCTCCCAATTAAGAACAAGGTTAGTTTCTTCACATCTCTGCAAAACTTTATCGAGGTTTCGCAAGCAATTATCAAAAGAATTCCCATAGACTGAAAAATCATCCATGAATACCTCTACAATACTCTCGCAAAAGCCATGAAAAATAGCAGACATGCATCTTTGAAAAGTAGCAGGAGCATTACATAAACCAAGTGAAAGGCATACGTCTATAAACATAAGTTCCATAGGGACAAGTGAAAGTGGTTTTCTCTTGATCTTTAGTTTTAACAGCAATTTGTGAGAACCCATAATAACCATCAAGAAAGCAAAAATGAGTATTTTTAGACAACCTCTCTAACATTTGATCAATAAAGGGTAAAGGGTAATGATCTTTCTTAGTAACCTTATTAACTTTTCGATAATCAATGCACATTCTGTACCCTACAACTACTCTTTGAGGGATGAGCTCATCATTATCATTAGGCACAACAGTCATTCCTCCTTTCTTAGGAACACAATGCACAGGACTAACCCATCTACTATCAGCAATAGGATATATAATACCAGCTTCAAGAAGTTTTAATACCTCATTCCTTACCACATCCTTCATCTTCGGAATTAGACGACGCTGATGTTCAACAACAGGCTTTGCATCATCTTCCATATTGATAGCATGTTGGCAAATAGAGGGAGAAATCCCCTTCAAATCATCAAGAGTGTAGCCAATAGCTCCTCGGTGTTTCTTCAATATTTCCAATAACCTTTCTTCCTCAATATATGAAAGCTTAGAACTAATAATAACAGGATATATTTTCTTATCATCAATATGAGCATATTTAAGATTATCAGGCAATGGTTTTAAATCAAAAACAGGATCTTCCTTTGGTGGTGGTGTTGTACCTAAATCTTCAACTGGCAAGTCATGTTTAAGAATAGGTTGACGAAGGAAAATTTCATCAAGCTCATTTCTTTCTTCCCTAAAGACTTCGCTCTCACTATTCTCCAAATGTTGCTGCAAAGGATTATTAGGAGCAAGAGCAATAGACGCACACTGTTCAACTCTAAAATCATTATTAGGCAAATCAGCTTTATATGGAGTTTTGGCAAATTTAGAGAAATTAAACTCATAAGATTCACCAGCAAATTTAGTAACAATTTTTTCCTTCTTGCAATCTATAACAGCTCCACAAGTATTTAGGAAAGGTCTACCAAAAATAATAGGACAATACTTACTAGCAGCAGAACCAAGTACCAAAAAGTCAGCAGGATATTTAATCTTACCACATAGAACTTCCACATCTCGAACAATACCAATTGGAGAGATAGTTTCTCTATTAGCTAGCCGAATAACCACATCAATATCTTCAAGTTCACAAGAACCAATTTCGTGCATGATCTCCTTGTAAAGCTCATAAGGAATAGCACTAATACTTGCACCAATATCACATAAACCATAATAACAATGATCACCAATTCTAACAGATAGCATAGGAACACTAGTTTTTCTAGACTTATTAGGATGCGAAACAATATTAGAAGCATCTTCACAAAAAATAATATGACCATCTTCCACATTTTCAGTTACAAGATCTTTAACTATTGCAATAGCAGGTTCAACTTTTATTTGCTCTTCAGGTTCTATAGGTTTCTTTTCACTTTTATTAACCGCACTATTTATAACAGAGTACTCCTTCATTTTAGCAGGGAAAGGAGTTTTTTCAATATAAGCTTCAGGAATAACATGATCAACAGTTTCAATTACTACACATTTGTTTATAGATGAATCAATTTTATCTTCATACGGTTCATGATACTTATCAAAATTCTTTTTAGGCAATTCATAATGAGAGGCAAAAGCTCTATAAAGATTTGCAACAACTTGAGAATCAAGACCATAAGTAGCACTCATATTACAAAATTTATCAGTATCCATAAAAGCTTCAATGCATTTATAATCATAATTTATACCTGACTCTCTATCTTTGTCGTTCTCCCATCCTTCAGTATTCTCCTGAATCCGATTAAGAAGGTCCCTTTTAAACTCTTCTTTGTTGCGTGTAAATGATCCAGAACAAGAAGTATCCAGCAAGGTCTTGTCTTGAAAAGATAGTCTTGCATAGAAATTATCAATAATAATATTACCAGGAAGCTCATGAATGGGGCATTTGAGCATTAAAGACTTCAATCTCCCCCATGCTTGGGCAATACTCTCTCCATCATGAGGCCAGAAATTATATATGCGGTTCCGATCTTTGTGAATTTCACTTGGAGGATAGAATTTAGAATAGAATAAGGGCACAATGTCCTCCCAATCAAGAGAATCACCATTCTTCAGCAATTTATACCAATGCGCCGCTTTACCAGACAGCGATATAGAGAATAGTTTCTTTCTAACTTCATCCATAGCAATACCTGCACATTTGAATAACCCGCATAATTCATGTAAAAACAGTAAATGATCACCAGGATGGACAGTTCCATCCCCTTCATAGCGGTTATCCATAACACGTTCAATAATTTTCATAGGTATTTTGTATGGGACCTCTTTCTCACCTGGTGCCTCATCCAGTACCTTTGCAGTAGTAGTAGATTTTCCAAATAGGAATTCAAGAGAAGATCTCTCCATAATGAATTATAGCAGCAGGTAGAAATAAAATCAGCACAAACAGTAAAAGTTTCCCTTACCAATTCCACTTACCAATAGCGCTTCACTCCCCGGCAACGGCGCCAGAAAATAGTCTTGATGACCCACAAGTATATAGGGGTTGTATCGTAGTACTTTCGATAAATAAGAGTGTCGAACCCAACGAGGAGCAAAAGGTGTTGACAAGCAGTTTCGATGAAGGATTCACTGTAAATGCTCACAGACAAGTATTCAGGGGGTTTTGATATAGCAGATAAATAAAGTACGAGTAAGTAAAATGCGAGAGAAATAATTGCAGCGAGTGGCCCAATCCTTTTTAGCACAAAGGACAAGCCGGTTTGTTTACTTATAATGACCAAACGTTCCTGAGGACACACGGGAATTTAGTCTAGTGCTTTCGCTTCATACAGCTGATTAATCTTCATTGTTTTGATAAGTGTTGTGTGGGTGAACCTATGCTAATGCACCGCCCTTCCTAGGACTAATACATACTTGTGATTATACCCCTTGCAAGCATCCGCAAATACAAGAAAGTAATTAAGATAAATCTAACCACAGCCTTAAACTCTGAGATCCTGCTATCCCTCCTGCATCGATATACCAACGGGGGTTTAGGTTTCTGTCACTCCGGCAACCCCGCAATTGGCAAACGAGTACAAGATGTATTCCCCTAGGCCCATAAAGGTGAAGTATCATGTAGTCGACGTTCACATGACACCACTAGAAGAATAACACCACAACTTAAATATCATAACATTGAATATTACTCAACCATAATTCACTACTAACATTTAGACTTCACCCATGTCCTCAAGAACTAAACGAACTACTCACGAGACATCATATGGAACATGATCAGAGGTGATATGATGATGAATAACAATCTGAACATAAACCTTGGTTCAATGGTTTCACTCAATAGCATCAATAACAAGTAGAAATCAACACCGGGAGAGTTTCCCCTATCAAACAATCAAGATCCAACCCGAATTGTTACAACGGTGACGAGGTGCAGCGGTGGAGATGGCGGTGATGATGATGGAGATGATGACGATGGTGATGGAGATGATGTCCAGCTCGATGACAGTGACGATGGCGTCGATTTCCCCCTCTGGGAGGGAATTTCCCCGGTGGATTTCAACCTGCCGGAGAGCTCTTTTCTCTCTGGTGTTTTCCGCCCCGCAGAGGCGGCTGTGACTCTCCTCGACTATCCCCCGCAGCTTAGGTTTTCGGGGCGAAGAAGTACGCGAAGGAGAGGAGGCCAGAGGGGGTCGTGGGCCCCCTCCTCACAAGGCGGCGCGGCCAGGGCAGGGCCCGCGCCGGCCTATGAGGTGGGCCCATGGCGGCCCTCCTCGGCTCCCCTTTCTGGCTCCCTTCGTCTTCTGGAAAAATAGGATTTTTCGTATAATTTCCATCAATTGTTGATCTTCCGAAATATTGCATTCTGACGGCGCTTTTTCCAGCAGAATCCTGACTCCGGTGCGCGATCCTCCAATAATCATGAAACATGCAAAATAGATGAAATAACATAAGTATCATCTCCAAATATGAAATATATCAATGAATAACAACAAATTATGATATAAAATAGTGATGCAAAATGGACGTATCAACTCCCCCCAAGCTTAGACTTCGCTTGTCCCCAAGCGAAACTGAACTCGTTAAACAGGACCACATGTTTATGGAGTGAAGAGTCGATAAATAAAATACGGATAAGAAGCATCACATTCATTCACACAAGACATTCTAGTGAACAACTTCCTCATATAATTCAACTTGAAACAAGTAGAAGGTAATCACAAATAAAGGTGCATAGGAAATCATAATTGGTGATGGCAAACTTCGTTCTTGGTCAAAGAACAGTTAACAGATTATACTTATCTATTGAGCAACGCTCTCATATTAAAGCTTATAATAAACTTGCATACTCAATCATAGTAATCTCCTCATAATCATTGATAACTTTCAAAGCTATGTTCATTCAGATAAAACTTGTACTTAAACAAGGAAGAATAAAAGGCATGATTAAGTAGATCACAATATAGATAGTTTGATCACAACAACTCAAATGCTTGCCTAAGATGGAGGGAAATAGGTTTACTGACTCAACATAAAGTAAAAGACAGGCCCTTCGCAGAGGGAAGCAGGGATTAAATCATGTGCTAGAGCTTTTCAAGTTTTAAAATCATATAGAGAGCATAAAAGTAAAGTTTTGAGAGGTGTTTGTTGTTGTCAACGACTAGTAGCGGGTACTCTAACCCCCTTGCCAAACAGACTTCCAAAGAGCGGCTCCCATGAAGGACGTTATCTCTACCAGCAAGGTAGATCATCCCCCTTCTCTTTTGTTTACACATGTACTTTAGTTTATTTAAGGATGACACTCCTCCCAACCTTTGCTTTCTCAAGCCATGGCGGCCCTCCTCGGCTCCCCTTTCTGGCTCCCTTCGTCTTCTGGAAAAATAGGATTTTTCGTATAATTTCCATCAATTGTTGATCTTCCAAAATATTGCATTCTGACGGTGCTTTTTCCAGCAGAATCCTGACTCCGGTGCGCGATCCTCCAATAATCATGAAACATGCAAAATAGATGAAATAACATAAGTATCATCTCCAAATATGAAATATATCAATGAATAACAGCAAATTATGATATAAAATAGTGATGCAAAATGGATGTATCACAACACCACACCCACCTCCATATATTGACCCTAACTCCAATGGCACGGTCTCGATGATTCAGAAAGCTAGGCCGTCTAATAGGGCCCAGAAAGTAATCTCACGACAAGTGTTCATGGCAGAGAAGATGCCTCCACCAACGATTGAGTACCTAAATTGGTCGGGACAGGACATTGGCTTCATAATTGCGGATCACCCGCAGCAAGTTCCTCGACCAGGACAGTCAGCACTTATCTTACCAGCGGTGATCGCAGGATTCGACGTATCTCGAGTATTCATAGATGGAGGCAGCAGTCTAAACCTTATGTATGCGAATACACTAAGGAAGATGAACATATCCTTGGCAAATCTAAAACCAACTGACACACGTTTCCATGGAATCACGCCAGAAAAGCCGAGTTATCCGTTGGGGAAGATCAATCTCGACGTTCAGTTTGGGACCCGAGAAAACTACATGATAGAAAGGCTGGAGTTTGAAGTTGTGGATTTCCCGTCGCAATAACACGCTTTGTTGGGACGACCAGCATATGCCAGGTTTATGGCGGTACCACACTACACGTATCTGTTGTGGAGGTTACCTGGACCTAAGGGACCAATTACAGTCAAAGGCAGTTTCGCGTTAGCTGGTAAATGCGACAAGGATTTTCATCGACTGTCAGAGACTTTCGGGATGCAAGCAGAATATATGGCGTCAAGGCTCACAACTGATTATGATGTGTTGCCAGATACAGGAAGGCCACTTAGGGAGCCAACCTTCAACACTACTAAGGATTCCAAGGAGGTGCAGATTCACCCGACAGATCCAAAGAAAATGACGTCCATTGCAACAGACATGGACCTCGCATAGGAAAACGCGCTCGTCGAGTTCCTCCGTGAGCACTGGAAAATCTTCGCATGGTGTCCAGCTGACATGCCAGGAGTACCCAGGGAACTTGCCGAGCACCACCTAAACTTGGATCCAATACCGAGACCAATCAAATAACCTTTGCAGCGTTTTTCGGAAGCAAACCGCAAAGCCATGCTGTCAGAGATTGATCGACTCAGAGAAGCTGGTTTTATCAAAGAGCTACATACAGAGGCCACGTGGGTAGCTAACCCAATGCTGGTCCCGAAGAAAAACACAAAAGTCCTTCGCATGTGTGTCGACTTTACGTGTCTCAATAAACACTGTCCAAAGGATCGCTTTCCCCTCCCAAGGATCGATCAAATCATTGACTCCACGGCAGGATGTGAACGTCTTTCCTTCCTGGACGCATATTCTGGTTATAACCATATCAGATTAAAAGAAGATGATGAAGTCAAGATAGCGTTCATAACACCTTATGGCATGTTTTGCTACAGAACAATGCCTTTTGGTTTGAAAAACGCGGGAGCAACATATCAGCGGATGATGCAGAAGTGCTTGGCAACACAGACTGGGAAAAACGTACAAGTGTACATTGACGATGTCGTCATAACATCAAAAAAGGGGACAACATTGATCGAGGATTTAAAGGAAACTTTCGACAACCTTGGCAAGTTTTGCCTCAAACTGAACCCGACGAAGTGTTCTTTCGGCGTCCCTGCAGGAGAACTTCTCGGGTTCCTAGTCTCAGCAAGAGGAATCGAGGCCAATCCAGAAAAAATTCAAGCTATTGTAACAATGAGGAAGCCAACAAAGTTAAAAGAAATACAGCAATTAACTGGGCGAGTCGCAGCTTTAAGTAGATTCGTCGCCAGGCTGGGAGAAAAGGTGTTGCCATTTTATCCTTTGATTAAGCAAGGAGAGAAGTTTCAGTGGAACGAAGAGGCGGACAAAGCTTTCGAGGATCTCAAATGCACAATCTCGACACCACCAATCTTGGTGGCGCCCAAGGAGAAGGAACCCCTCTTGCTATACATTGCAGCCACACCTCAGGTGGTCAGCATAGCACTCGTAGTCGAAAGGGAGGAAGAAGGAAAACTCCATGGAGTACAGAGGCTAGTATATTTCATCAGTGAAGTATTATCGCCTTCAAAACAGCGGTACCCGCAGTACCAGAAGTTGGCATATGGAGTGTTTACAACAGCAAGAAAGTTGCGACACTATTTTTCGGCGCATCCGATAATAGTGGTCAATGAGGCGCCTTTATCCAATATATTAAACAATCCAGAAGCTACGGGTCGTGTCTCCCTTTGGGGAATAGAGCTTTCCCCTCGGGACATCACGTACGAGAAAAGAAAAGCAATAAAGTCGCAAATTTTACCAGACTTCATCGCAGAGTGGATGGAGCTACAAAATACGGGACCCCCCGGATCTATCGAGAACCTGGACTATGAACTTCGACGGGTCCAAGAGATTAGAGGGAGCTGGAGCAGACGTGATACTAATATCACCTGAAGGCGACAAATTAAAATATGTCTTACGGATGACGTTTCCAAACGCGTCTAACAATGAGGCAGAATACGAAGCTCTCATACATGGGATAAAGATGGCGAAGGCTTGTGGCGCAACTCGACTAAAAATCTTTGGCGACTCACAACTGGTGGCTCAGCAGGTCATGAATCAATGTGATGCAGTCAATGAAAGTATGATAGCATACAAGGAAGTGTATAACGAGCTAGAGAAGTTGTTTGATGGATGCGAGGTAAACCACATCAGCAGGTTGAGCAATGATGAAGCCGATGTTCTTGCAAATATCGGGTCGCAGTGTCTCGCAATTCCACCAGGCGTGTTTTGGGAGGAAATAGCCGAGAGATCTACAAAGCCAAAGAAACCAAAGAAGAAGGAGAAGGATAAGAAACCCTCGGGGGCTCTAAAAGTAGCATTGGAAGAAGAAGAGGAACATGACCTAGTAATGATGGTACAAATTCCATGGATGCAGGCGTACATATCATACATCCTAAGGAAAAAAATACCCGACGATCCAGTTGAAGCAAGGCGAGTTATTAGACGTTCTAAAGCCTTTACTGTGGTCAAAGGGGAGTTATACAAGCGAAGTATTTCGGGAGTGTTACAAAGGTGTGTCACACCCGAAGAAGGGCGGCTAATTTTGAAGGATGTACACGAAGGAATATGTGGTCATCATGCAAGCAGTCGAGCTATAGCAGCTAAAGTTTTCAGGGCAGGATTTTATTGGTTGACAGCAATCGAGGATGCAAAAGAGATAGTTCGTAATTGCGATGCGTGCCAGAGATTTGCCGCAAAACCTCACTCTCCGGCAGCAGAATTGATGCCAATACCGCTGTCATGGCCTTTCGCACAGTGGGGCCTCGATATGGTGGGAAAATTACACAAAGCTTCGCCAGGAGGATACGAGTACATGCTCGTTGCTGTCGACAAATTCACGAAGTGGATAGAAGCAAAGCCGATAAATTCACCGGACGGAGCATCTGCAATCAAGTTCGTGAAAAGCATTGTCTTTCGGTTTGGAGTACCTCATAGCATCGTCACGGACAATGGTAGCAATTTTACATCCAAGGAATTCAAGGCATATTGCGCGAAGGTAGGCATTAAACTACACTTTGCATCAGTTGCGCACCCACAGACTAATGGTCAAGTCGAGAAAGCCAATGGTATCATTTGCAATGGTATCAAGAAACGTCTGCTGGCACCGTTGGAAAAAGCTCGACATACTTGGCCAGAGGAGTTGCCTAGTGTATTGTGGAGTATTTGAACAACACCAAATACAGCGACACAAGAAACTCCGTTTTTTCTGGTCCACGGAGCTGAAGCAGTAATGCCGATAGAAATAGAGCATGATTCTCTGAGAGTAACGGAATATGACGAAGAGGCATCAAGGAAAGCATTAGAGGATGATGTCGATGCACTTGATGAAGCTCGAGACGAAGTGTTATCGCGGGTCGCTAAGTACCAGCAAGATCTGAAAAACTACCGCAGTCGATGATTGAGGCCAAGATCCTTTCAGGTAGGGGACTTAGTTTTTCGGCTCAGACAAAAAAGCCATGAAAAACTCTAGCCACCGTGGCTTGGTCCTTACATCGTCACAGAAGTAATCGAAGGAGGAGCATACATAATCAAGGACAAGAAGACAGGAGTTGCCGAGCCAAATCCTTGGAACGTGGCGCAACTCAGGCGTTTTTACGCCTAGAGTCGAAATATAGTCCTCCTTGTAAAAATACAATGTACTGAAACGCCCACGAGTTTTCAGACGCACTCTTTTCCTTTTTCAGGTCACCGAGTGGGGCTGAAAAAGGTTTTTAATGAGTCGGACTCGCCGTGCTGCAATATAATAAAGATAGTGGAGATATACATCTTTTTCTTCGACAGGCTCAGGGGCTTGTGCCCAGAAGTTACAATATATATATACATCGCCGACGAATACAACTTGCAAAAAATATTTCGCCTTGATGCAAAGCACCTCGCAAAATAAATGAAGATACAAAATAGTGGTCACCGAAACGCTCGGGGGCTATCACCCGCAAATACAATATACACTCAGTAAAAATTTATTTGCTTTGGATTAAAAACCTCGCAAACACAAATAAAAGTATGGACATTAGCTACCAAAAAACTCGGGGGCTTGACGAGAAAAAATAAGAAAAATATATCCCGCGGCTTTACAATATAGATTATGTTCACAACATACAAGATGCAACTGCTGAGAAGATTCGACAAGATAAAGGAAAAGCTCTCAATTGCTGCCTAGTATATCATCTATGGTTAATCGCTCATTATTTGCAGCACGAGTACTATGTTCAGCATAGCTACCCTTCACGAAGAACTCAGCGTCCATCCGAAGTAGTTCATCCATCATATCTTCTGCTACAGGGGTCACAACATCATCAATTTTGCCAATGTCCCTCTTCCTTTTTGACATCTTGGCTAGGCACTTGGCAACAATTTGACTCATGTTTAACTTCGGATAGCAGATTTGTATCATAATCATAGCAAATCTAGCGCCGCCAGATAATTGGGCCCGCACAAAGCCATGGATTCGAGGGGCATCCTGAAACTTGTCCATCAGCTCAGGAAGGGTCTTAGGCTGAACATTACGAGGAAACATGGCGTTGTAAACCATGGACAGTGTTTTGGTGCAAAACTCGAGGAACTCACGAACTTGGTATGAGCGATCTTGGAATCTGACGATTTGTCGGGTGCGTTCAGGGGTAGCCCAGAAAAGGACGCCATGGTCAAGTCCCAGGTTAATAAGGAAATTTGATCTTGTGTCAACTCTTTGATCTTCGGCATCAGCATCCAAAAAGGGACCTATTTGGCGACAGTATACCAGTTAGAGGCAGAAAACAGGCAAAGGGAAAAGAAGAAGGTTCCGTTTGAGGAACATACCCGCCATCTCCAAGCTTGCTTCAGTCATCAACTCAAGCGTGGTGTTTTCTCAGGAGGCAGCCTGCGAAGCTTCAGCGACCGCAGCCTTTTGTGAAGCTATAGCTTCCTGAGCTTGCTGTATTGCAACTTTCTCCCTCTCAGATGATTTTTGAGACTGCTCCATTATCACGAGGGCCTGCTTTTTCATAGACTGTAATTGTTGCTGGAGCTCGTGCAAATCTTCATTCTGAACAGCACTCGAAGAACCTCCCATAAATTCAGCAGTGGAAGACCTTTTTGAGCAAGATGCAGTGCGTAAAGCATCCGAGGAAGGAGGCACCACGATATAGTTGTCAAAAATCAACTGGAGGAAAAATATTTCGACATCAATAACTTGGAAACATAGCTTTTCATTGATAAAGTCAGATATTTACATGGCTATTACAAAATAACGATCCCCTAGCGAGCTAGTGGAGTAGTTGTCGCCAAAGCTACTACGGCGACAACATCAAAAGGGAAGCAAAAGCAAAATTAGAGGCAAGATGGTCTACTTGACCTCCGGCTTCGAAGAGCTAGGAGCGGGAGTTGGCTTGCATCCGAGGTAGGCGAGGATTTTCTTTGAGTTTGGCTTGGCAGCCTTAATCAAAGACTGCCACCTCTTCGTTTCCATCTCCTTTGTGTCGCCAACTCTCGTCCAGTCGACATCTTGTTGGCTGTCAGCAACCAAGGCGATAGTGCCTTCAACACCAACTTTCAACCCTTCTTGGCGAAGTTTGAGCCCAAGATCTTCTTGAGAATTGAAGCACTTGGCAAGAGCACTGAAAGTCGTGGGTTCCTCTTTCTTCGTGAAGAAGTAGGGAAAAAGCCGCGATAGACCTATTCTGGCTTCAGCAAGGCCTTCGCGTGCCTCATCTCCATGGATTTCAAGGAGGGAAAGCGCGTCGAGAAGGCGATCACCTTCAGGATTCTCCAGATCATAATCTTGCTGCGTTTTCCCTAAATGAGTAAAAAGAAGCTTGTCAAGAAAAAGCAAGCAAGGATAAATATGACGACCTGAAGTAATAGCAAGGATTTGAGTACTTACTAACAAAATGTCGACTCTGCGACTCCAAGCTAGTAAGGATCTCTTTTTGACGAGCCGAATGCCGAGCTAGGTTGTCACTTAAAGAAGTTTCCGCGTCATGAAGTCTTTTTCGAAGATCTTCGACAGCGGCAGCATCTACTTCAGCTTTCTTGCGAGCTCTTTCGCTTTGCTCTAACTTGATAGCAAGAGCGTCAGCGCGTTTGTTAGCTTCCGCAAGAGTCTCTGACAAAATAAACGACAGTAAAATGTCATGACAAAATAATGAAGGAGTCTATTCAGTAGAAGAGGCAGGGAAAAATAGTACCTTCAAGCTTGGTGGCATAATCGCGATACCCGATAAATTGGGTACCGAGGCGGACAAATTCCTTCATCGAAGGCTGAAGAGAAGACCACAGAAATGGGAAATCAATATAGGAAGCGAAAGCTCGAAAGCACCAAGCAAAAACCAGAGGGGAGTTCAAAGCACTGAAATGTTTGGAATATCAAAAAAAACGAGAAGAGAGAAGAAGAGACAACTTACATCATCCATTAAAGGAGTCGTGGAACCACCAGTTAATATGGCAGGTCCCTTGGCTGGCTCTATCCTAGCTCTCTTTGGTGAAGAGGCTCGAGGGCTCGCAATTGGAGTTGGATGCTCTGTGCCTTGCTGAGGAGGCGAGGTCTCGTCCCCATCAGGTTGAGCTTCAGAGACAATTAAAGTACGAGACGTACTCGTTCGAGCAGTCGCGTCAATAGGTAAATTTTCATCCTCGTCACCACTGCAAAATATAAGGCGACAATATAAGGAACAACATAGACAAAACATCGGAAGCAAACGACAAAGAGCAACAAGGACTTACGAGCTGACAAGGGCATCGTCGTAAGGATTGAAAGGCTTGTCCTCCTCTTCGGGTAAGGTTTCCTCGAGAGGGGACTTGTCAGTCTTCGAGGTGCCCGAATCTGCGGCATCATCTCTCTTCCGTTTGTTCCTTGGAGAAACGGCAGGAGGAAGAGAATGCGTGGATTCGGAAGCCTCGGATTCAGCTTCTTTTTCAGAGGAAGCCGCAGATTTATGGGAACCTGCAACTTCGCTCTCAGGGCGAGAAGTGCCCTGGGGTTCGTCGGTGACGACGGTCCGTTCTTCGACTTCCCCGCCTTCAGGAAGAGGGGGAAGGGAAACTAGGACTTGGTTCTTCTACAAGGGCAAAAATATGGCGACAGCAAGATTACACAAAGGATCCCGTCAAAAATAGTAGTCGACAACAAGTAAAAAAACTCGGAAGGATGAAAATTTACATGGGGAAGGGCGTTGGCGCCACTATACGGCTCCACACGACAAGCGGATGGAACAGCATCTTTCTTGCTCAATGAGGAGATTCTTCGGACAAGCTTCTCCAAATCCTTAACCGAAAGATCTTTGGATAGGCGGTCGACATCTTCCTCGCCAGCATACATCCAGAGAGGGTTCTTGCGAGCCTGAAGAGGCTGCACCCTAACCCTAAGGAAGTACGCCGTTATTTGAATACCTGACAGCTCTTTGCCGCGGGTATTTTGGAGTTCATGAATGAGCTTCATCAACGCATCTGTTGCCGTTTTTTCTTCATCGGAGGCTTCAGCATCCCAGGAACAACGATGAATGATTTTTTCGACACCATCAAAAGGAGCGACATTGTACTCCTGAGCGTCATTTTGCGCCTCCTGGACATACAGCCATCTTTTGCGCCACCCTTGAATAGAGTCAGAGAATTTGACATCGAAGTATTCGACATCTGGGCGGACGCATATAAATACACCACCTACATTGTAGGCGGTGGTGTGGGAGCTATTGCGACGGATGAGAAATATGCGTTTCCACAGGCCCCAGTTGGGCGGGGTCCCGAGAAAGCATTCGCAGAGGGTGATGAAGATGGAGATGTGAAGGATGGAATTGGGGGTGAGATGATGGAGTTGTAAACCGTAACAAAGAGCAATCCACGAAGAAATTCGTGGATTGGAGTAGCTAGGCCGCGGATGAGATGGTCAACAAAAGTTCCCCGGTATCCAATGCGTGGAGTGGGGTAGCTCTCTTCGCCGGGGAAGATCAGCGTCTTCTCCTACTTCATGAACCCGAGCTTCTTGAGCAGGTTCGCATCTTGGTTGGAGATCTTAGATCTCTCCCACTCGGAAATCTGCAGGTTTTCCGTCGCCATGGAGGAGTGCTTGGTGAGCCTTGACCGCGGCGGCATCCAGAGAGGTTGATTGCAGTAAGGAAGACAGCACGGGCGCAGGAGAGTGTTTGGCAATGAGGATTTTGAGCGAGATAGAGAAGCAGAGGTGCGGCGCAGCGAAGGAGAGAACGGAGGAAGAAGAAGGTCTTTATATAGTCAATCTGCGAATCGACGCACCATCGGATGATATGAGAATAGAGATGGATTCTTTACACGTGGCAAAGGGGTAAATGCGTATTTTAACTCTGAAGGAACGGAACAGGCGCTACAGTGCGCGTGCCAGAAAAAATGGAGGACGTGTGTTCCCCACTTGCACGACGTGTCAAAGTGATGGGAGTTTTGGGCCCGCAAGACAGAGAGAAGACAGTGCTCGCATCTTCCCGATACCGTGGTCGTGGCTAACGTCAGCATTGATGTTACTTTAGTAGAAGAAATCTTCGGCAGCACTGAAATGAAGATCGATTAAAAGAACACAAGAGGTGATAACTTCGAGAGCTTTTGATCAAATACAAAGTTTTTGATCAAATGCTCGGGGGCTACTTTGGAAAAAAGAAAAATTCGAGTATAACAAAATAGAAATGGCGAGAGCCTATGACCAAATACAAGCATTTGTTCATAGCCTCGGGGGCTACTCCCATCGGGAGCGCTGGTCGCGCACCCGATAGATATGAAAAGCTCGAGAAAGAATAACAATATAGCGACAGAAGGTACTAATTTGTTGAGCCTACAACCAAGTACAAGTCCTTGGCTGTAGCCTCGGGAGCTACTCCCATCGGGAACGCTGTTCGCGTGCCCGATGAAATTATAAAAAAAGAAAGAAGGAGAAGAAGAAGTGAGCATATTTCGAGTTAACAAATAACTCTACATATACTCCCATCGGGAAGGCAAAATAAGTCATCCGTTGACTCAATAAAATGTGCTATTCCAACAGCCGAATAAGCACTCGACAATATATTCTCAGAGCGCCAAAGTCGCGAATAATCTCTGAATGCCGCAAAACTTTGCGAAGGCAAGACCCCAGATCCGTTCTGAGCGATGTGGCACCGTCTCTGACGTCGGTTTGCTACTTTTTTCCGTATCAACAGATACGAAGAAAAATCCTAACGGACGCGTTAGGTACCCGATAAAATATGACTGAGACTCGACAGAATGGTAAGACCTTAAGCGGCACCTGTCGAAGTTAACACCAGTATCCCGAGATCATGTCCAGGGACGTGATCTTGAAGTAGGTTTTTGCGGATTGCCACTAGAGCAGTTAACTAGTACCTGATCCGTCAGATGAACTAGCCCCAACTACCATTATCCCTGTACAATATATTGTATGTCTAAAGATATGCAATAAAATCGACAAAGTTATTGGATAATTGTAAAGTTGGAGATTTTCCCTGATTCTTCGATTCAAGCAAAATCTCGGGGGCTACTGACATAGGCATCCCCAATGGGCCTGCCGAAGATGGTACCCGGGGTTTACTGAAGGCCCACAAGTCGAAGAATATGAAGTTCGGAAGCCCAGTTAGTATTAAGAAAAGTTAGAGTTGTATCAGGAAATATAGAGACTTGTAATTTTACGGGACGGGTTAGAAACCCTCCCGGACTCTGTAACTTGTGTATTACAAATCCCTCGGCTCCACCTCCTATATAAGGGGGGGTCGAGGGACAAAGAAAGGATCGAATCAATTGTCAACATAACCCTAGTTTCTTAATCGTCGAGTACTTTTCGGCTGAAACCTTCGAGATCTACTTGCCCTCTACTTCCAACGAAACCCTAGTCTACAATACGTAGGCATTGATAAGTTAATACCTTGTCACCAGGTTTGCGTCTCCGCGGACGCTCGGCGGTCGCTTGGAGCGTCCTCCATTTCTTACCCGGTACCGCATGTCAGGGACAGCGAAATCGACCGCTTCGATTTGCTTCTTGTTCCCCTTCTTTCCTGCCCTAGTGCGACGCCACCACCCCAACCCCACCCACCGCCGTCCGGCCGCAGCGCTGCAGTATTCACCGTCGTCTTAGTTCTTGCCGCGCGGGAGAGCAGGAGCGTGCTCCGCCGCGTACCTGCCGGCTGTTTTCGGGCGAAACGCTCCCGGTTGCGCCGCCCTTCCGCGCCGCCCACGACCTGTTCGATCAATTGCGCCGGTAGGTTTCTTACTCGTGTTTTCGGCGCTATCGTGCGCGGCCATTGATCCGCAGTTTGTACCCACGCAGATGGACATGTGGCAGATGTTGGACAAGTTCCGCGCGGAGGTCGTCGACTCCTCTTCCGACGAGGAGTCCGATCAGTCGACGCAGACTTTGGCAAGTACTGCGGCCTCCATGATCCACGAGTTCACCTCTAACCCGGGGCCGCAGCACTGGGGCTCTGTGAAGGGGCGCTCCAAAAACGTGCCGCGCAACAGAGTGGAAGGGCAGGCCCGCCTCCATAAGGACAACTTCCACCTCACCAATCTGATCTTCCCGGAAAAACTGTTCCGGCGCCGATAGAGGATGTCAACGGATCTGTTCTTGGTCATTCTACGGGGCGTCAGAAACTACGACCCCTACTTCCAATGCAGGCGCGATGCAACAGGTGCGTTAGGCTTCACCTCCTACCAAAAATGCTCCGCGGCTATTCGCATGCTCTCATATGGAATGGCTGCGGATATATTCGATAAGTATCTTCAAATGGGTGAGATCACCTGTCTTGAGGCCATGTACAGGTTTTGCCGAGCCGTGATTGCCGTGTTCGGAGAGTATTATTGTAGGGAGCCAACTGTTGAGGATACAAAGCGGCTCCTGTCTATCAACGAGTCTAGAGGCTTCCCAGGAATGATTGGCAGCATAGATTGCATGCACTGGCAGTGGAAAAACTGTCCATTCGGATGGCAGGGTGCGTACAACGGGCATGAGGAGGGAAAAACTATCATTCTTGAAGCTGTCATATCTCAAGATTTATGGATTTGGCATTCATTCTTTGGCATGGCCGGTTCCAACAATGACATCAATGTGTTGCACCGATCACCGGTTTTCAACCGGCTCATGCAAGGCAAAGCTCCCCGGGTGAGCTATGAGATCAATGGAAATGCATATGACAAGCCATATTATCTTGCTGATGGCATCTACCCTGACTGGACCACATTGGTGTAGACTGTCCGTAATCCAAACTCCGAGAAGACGAGGAGGTTTGCCAAGATGCAAGAAGCTTGCAGGAAAGATGTGGAGCGTGGATTTGGTGTGCTCCAAGCTCGGTGGGCAATTGTCCGTCACCCGGCAAGAACATGGTCGCTGAAGACCATGCATGAGGTGATGACATGCTGCGTGATCATGCACAACATGATCGTTGAGAACGAGCGTCCTGATGGCCGCAATGAGAACCAATGGGATTTCCAAGGTGAGCTGGTTGCGCCACTTCCTGGAGCTTCATCTTGGCAGGACTATCTACATAGGAATGTAGAAGTCACTGACGAGAATGTCTCCAAACAGCTCCAAATGGATCTGATTGAGCATCAGTGGACATTGGCTGTCCATGAAGATCATGCCTAGAGAAATACTATCTTATTTTCATGTCGACTTTAAAAAAATTAAATGTAATAACTATGACTTTGTTGATTTCCTTATTTTGTTGTTTGGAAACTTCAAAATTGATGCAAACGCGAAAATGCGTCGGCCCGTTGGAGCCACCCCTAGGCGCAAACGGACGCGCGGACAAAAACGGTCTGTCGAGCGTTCGCCGCGCGACGCAAACGGACATTTCGGACGTCTGAAATGCGTCGCGCCGCTGGAGATGCCCTAACAATCCTTTATTTGTACCTAACTTCGAAATGCATGGTACTAAAGAGTTTTGCTTAGGAAATATTTATGACAAAGCTCTAGATGATGGTCCTATATTGGTTGATAATATTAATTTTACTAATATTGAAAATGGGATTGGAGAGGTCTTGACTTTATCTTGGAGCCTCATACCTCTTGATAATGATCAATCATCTTGTTATAAAATTGTTAAAAGTGAGTTTGAATGTTTTAATCCCACTATTTTTGAGCTTGATAAAAAATTATGTGTTTGTAGATCATGAAAAGCATGCTTTATGTGATAGTTATATTTTTATTCATGATGCTACTTAAAATTATTATGAGAGAGAAAAATATGATTGTAAAAGTTTGTATGGTACTAAAACACCTCTCTATATGCTGAAAGTTTTGAAGATACTCTTGTTTTATCTTCATATGCTTGTCACTTTATTCTTTTGAATTTATTTGTATACAAGATTCGTATGCATAGGAAGTGGGTTAGACTTAAATGTGTTTTCAATTTGCTTCTTGATGCTCTCTTTTTCTTAAATTCATATTTCTTATGTGAGCATCTTCTCAAATTACTGAGCCTAGCTAAAAGGCATTAAAGAAAAGAGCTTATGGGAGACAACCATTGTTTTATTTCTGTAATTTTTATTTTATGTTGAGTCTTTAAAGTTGTTACCTCTGTAATAACCCCTACTTATCATTTTTATTTTATTTTTGTGCCAAAAATAGCCTCTAATAGTAAGAAAGTAAGATATGGGGAAGTTGCTGTCCTGAAAACAGATTCTATGTCATCATCATAAAAATTCGTACAAATAGCCATAGCGGAATTCTGAGCTGCCATTTTTTATGCACATTCCCCAGGTTATTATCTAACTTTCGTTAGTTGACCACTTTGTGAGATAAGCAAAATAAGAATTTTGGACAAATCTATCTTTACCTGCTATTCTGTTTTGACAGATTTCTGCACTATTTGCATTTGCCTCTTAATCTCTTTCCTTTTGAGTTCTTTTGATCAAAGAGCTTTTTGAAACGTTGCTACAGTAGCTAATGCTTTGATGGATGTTTGATATATGTTAGAACTGAACCCAAGTGGATTTATTTATTTTGATTGTACTAATGCTGCTAATGAAGAATTATGTGAGATTTTGTATGGAGGAAGTTTTTAAGTGTAGGGAGAGAAGAATGATGTGATGAGATGAAGAATGGAAAAAAGCTCAAGCTTGGGATGCCCCTACACCCATGAAATATTCAATAGGTACAAGCGTCAAAGCTTGGGGATGTCCAAGGCATCACCTCTTCATCACAAAGCAACAGGTCATCTCTCTATGCGGTATATTTTTATTGTTTCATACACTATGTGTTGTTCTTGGAGCGTATTTATTTTTGTTTTAGTTTAGTTTAGATTTTTTGCTTTAGCATATGTTGGATCCCGGCACATTTGTTTTGGAGAAAGACCCGCTCCGTTTTAATTGCATAGAACGCTCTAGTTTCCGTTGTCATTGTTCTGTGAGTGTTCTAGTTTTCTGGTACTGCGTTTAGCTCATGTTCTTTCACTTGAATTTTGTTCAGGGCTTGTTTCTTATTCTTTATTTATGTATGATTATCTCTCTTGTCCATATTGTATTTCATCTCTGAGAGCTATTTCAAATAAGTTGATTGGTGTTGGATACGAGTAAAATGTTCCATGACTATAGTGATGCAAAAGGAAGCTTGTCTAGACTGTGGCATAGACTTTGGCATGTCATGTTGGATGTTATTCTTGTCATATGCTTAGTATTGATTGTTGTACCATGACTTGTCTCAAATAGCTGATAGTGCATAATGTGTCATTGAAAGAATCATGTGTTGTTTCCATCATAAAAGCATAATATTGTGGTATTCTCCTTTGATGCTTTATTGGGTTGACTTGGCGCATGCTTATACCATGTTATGACTATAACCAGTCAACTAAATCATGTATGATCAGTTAGTTTTTGACTTCTAATATCACTTTATGCTTTTATTGATAATGTTTTGTCGCTATGCATGATTATGGTCATTATTGCTCTCTCAGTTGGTCGCTCCCAGTCTTTTGCTAGCTTTCGCATGTACTGAGTATGAACTCTACTCGTGCATCCAACCATCAATAACCAAAGTTTGCCAATTGTGTCAATCATATCTACCTACTAGCATTATTTCTATTCTAGGTAAATTCATCATGTTTTTATTTATCTTTCAAATTAAATTTTGGCATGAGAAAATTGGTCAGTAAAGCTCTCACGAACTTGATGGCACATTTACTTTCTTGCACTTAATAAATTTGATCATTGTGACTATCTTATGAAGTTTATATGTTTGCAAATTTCAAGTTGGGAGTTAGCATAACCATGCTTTCATGGGGAACGCTTTCGATATTGAACTTATTCATATTTAGTTGATGTCATGTTCTTTTGCTAATGGATGCCTAGCAGTGTGAAATAAAATGGAAACTTGTAAGTCCATGGAGTTTGTATATGAGTTAGAGAAACGTCTGGACCGCTAATCTAAGCCATGCATCATTCATGGTGGAAATTTACAGCGAACCATAGTGTGCATTCTATGAACCATTTTCAATAAAAAGCTATACACGTAGTAAATAAAAAATTGCTGAGATGCTCATTGTTTGTTTGTCTTGTCATTTTGGTATGGGAATGCACCCATGTAATGGGGCAAGAGGTACCCCGTTGGCGGTTCTCGATGATACATGTATACTTACAATGACAAAAACTTAAGTTGAGTAGCATGAGGCTTAGGTACTCGTATTCAAGGGGCATGAGATTTTCAACTTGTGATTTGTCAAGCATATAGCTCATATTTGCATCACATTAACTTTAACCATTCAAAATGCTTATGATAGGGGCAATGAGAGCTCAAAGCTAA
This sequence comes from Lolium perenne, assembly GCF_019359855.2. Taxonomy (NCBI): domain Eukaryota; kingdom Viridiplantae; phylum Streptophyta; class Magnoliopsida; order Poales; family Poaceae; genus Lolium; species Lolium perenne. The sequence goes on from NC_067246.2 coordinate 320,264,209, forward strand.
TAAGTACCATACTTTTTGGAAGGTTTATAAAACTTGTTTATCTTGCTTACTCTGCAAAGAGTCTTTCTTTTACTTTTACGTCGAGTCTTCATCTTCTTGATTTATGCACCACTAGGAGAGCATAGTTGTCATTCTGAGTATAATGTGCATAGTCCCAAAATTATTATTGATTGACTCATGATTATTACTATTGCTTATTCTCAAGTCACTCCTTAAACTTTAAAGGTGTCCTGGCATTTATGTTTTGCTACTTCATAAAGGACAAGCTGAATACCACTTTGTTACGTTTTCGCTATGCCCATAAACAAACAGTTGCTTTCAGTGCATTATTATTCATGATCTTTTGTTTGAGCTTCTCATGTTATAACATAGTTGTTAAGTTCTATTGAATTATATCTATCATGTTTATGTTTAGAGTACTTTGATCCCAGCTCACAATGCTTTACAATAATGATCAAGATTGTGTTGGCTTCATGTCACCTCAAATTTTTTTTTTGTTATCACTTACCTACTCGAGGACGAGCAGGAGTTAAGCTTGGGGATGCTTGATACGTCTCAAACGTATCTATTATTTTTTATGATCCATGCTTGTTTTACACCAATTCCAATATGTTTTGTTTATACTTCGTGACACTTTTATGCATTTTCCGACACTAATCTATTAACAAGATGCCACAGTGCCAGTTTCCAGTTTTCTGTTGTTTTGTATTTCAGAAAAGTTGTACGGGAAATATTCTTGAAATTGGACGAAACAAAAACCGAAGTTGCTATTTTACTGAAACAAAGACGAAGTCCAGAGGAGAGACACGTACAGGGGGGCATAGGGTGGCCAGACCATGCCTAGGCGCGGCCTGGCCCTGGCCCGCGCCTAGGGGTGGTCTGGGGCCACCTAGCCTCCACCGACCTCGCCCTTCTGCCTATAAATTCCCTTCGACGAGAAAATCCTAAAACATACAGCCTCCGTCCACGAAAAGTTCTGTCGCCGCCATCGTCTAGACAAGTTTCAGGTGTCAGAAGTTCATGTTCCGGCACCGTGCCGGGACGGAGATTGACCCCCGGAGCCATCTCCATCGACTCCACTGCCTCCACTTCGACTCCATGATGGTTCGTGAGTAGTTCCTCCATGGACTACGGGTTCTCGACTGTAGCTAGTTGGTACTCTCTCTCCCATGTACTTCAATACAATGATCTCATGAGCTGCCTTACATGATTGAGATCCATATGATGTAATCGGTGTTGTGTTTGTTGGGATCCGATAAATTGTGGAATTGTGATCAGATTGTTCATCATATTATCATACTACTGTTGTTTAATATGTTCCATGCTCTCTGGTACTTGTAGTTACCTTGATCAAGTAGTTGCATGTATCTCCAAGAGGGAATATTTATGCTCGATAGTGGGTTCATGCCTCTAGTTTTCTGAAAGAGTGACAATAACTTCTAAGATTGTAGATGTGTTGTTGCTACTAGTGAGAAAATAACAATATTTTATCTAAGGGTAATTATATTGTTTACTTTACACATATTGCTTAAGGCGATAATCTGTTGCTTGCAACTTAATATTGGAAGGGGTTCGGATAATAACCTGAAGGTGGATTATTAGTCATAGATGCAGTTGGATTACGGTCTATGTATTATGTTGTAATACCCAATTAAATACTATAGTAATTTTTATCTTATCATAGCAAGCATTATCATGCTTATTAATTGCACAAATTTGTTCACCTAACAGATTTATTTGGAGAGTTACCACTGGTGTAGATAGCTGGAAACCCCGGTCCTTCTGTCATCATCATTTCCCTACAGTCAACTACGCACTGGAATATTTTCCGGTGCCATCTCCTTTGTGTTACTATTGCCATTGCTCTCTTATTACTGCCGCTTTCACATCACCTCTGTTATTAGTGTTTTTCCAGGTGCAGCTAAATTGACAACTCCGATGTTAAGGCTTATAAGTATTCTTTACCTCCCCTTGTGTCGAATTAATAAATTTGGGTTTTACTTACCTCGAAGACTGTTGCGATCCCCTATACTTGTGGGTCATCAACATGCCAAATCGTGCCACTTTGGTGATTTTAATTTCAGCTTATGCTGATCAAAGACGATTGTGTAAAGGGAAAGAATTCCGTCGATACATATTCAGGAGAGGCCTTTCTACATGAGAACTTGAAGAGTCTATGAAATTTGATGAATCATCCACTGCCAATTTCAGGACAATGTATATAAGAGGCCTGAGCTCATGGAACACAATGATTTCTGATTACTCAAGAGATGGCCCGGGAGTAGAGGCTAAAGCTGCGTTTGAATGTGTTGCACTAGGGTAAATCTACGGGAATACACGCCCTCTCTCCCACCACTACATATAAATGTTGAGGAGTTTATTCCAAACAACTTGTTGTATTTGCTAGAAATTAGACGCATATTTTTTATTATATCTCAGTTTACTCCTTAGTAATAGGATTTGTCTCGTGATTCGTGTTAATATGACAGTTGCAAGTGGGTTGTAATTAAAAAATTCCTAGTTGTAAGTGGGTTGCAAATGAGATTTTTCCAGATGTAAGTGGGTTGCTACGCTGAGATTTTTCCTAATCACCTCCAGGTTGCAACTGAGAAAAAACCACAGCGTTGAATTTGCTTCAAGATTTGTGCTATCCTATAAGTTGCAATTAGGTTGTAACTAAGACTTGGATGAGGTCACATGAAGTCACAGATCTAGATATGCCCTTTAAAATACTCCCTCCATCCTAAAAGAAATGTTGTGGATTTCTTTAAATTTAGATGTATCTAGAAACGATTTAGTGTATAGATAAATCTAAACTTAGACAAATTTGTGACATCTTTTTCAGGTCGGGGGGACTATATAAGCTCCCATCACTTCAGAATATGTGTTGTGACATACGAACAACCAAGGACTAAGTAATTTATTTGTTTTACCCATATATCATTAAAAGAACTAGCATGGTGGCCCTCTCAAATGCAAGGGCATAAACTCAAATATTGCCGATAAATAAATTAATCCATATTATGTGTTCTGAAGAAGTACACTTACATAATCATGGTAAATGATATGCTAATAAATGTAATGTGTGAAATAAAATTTTGAAATATCTCTTCATTGTGTATTCAATGGTATTATGTAAAGAAAAATAGTACTCCTCCAGCTGAAATACTTGTATCGTATTTTTTTAATCTCTAATTTATTTAAAACATTGCAAAATTGGCCTGCAAATTAAATTACAAATTTAAATCTTCTCCTCCTCCATCTCCGTCCTCCCTGCCATCCACCGTTTACCTCTCCCGCCAATCCCCGTCGGGGTCGCCCCACCTGACCCTGCTCACTGTCGGAAGGCTCCCGCCCGGTGTGCGCCACCCCACTCCCGCTCTAGCATCCCCGTACAAAAATATGAATTGTACGTCCCAATTCTACTATGCGGTCTACATGTACTTGCCCGGTCATCATGTATTTCCTTTGTAAGAGTCCATGTTCAATACTACATACTATTTTGAGTAGGAAAATAAATACTATACAAAACATTTGTACTAGACTGTATATTCACATGTGCCATACAACCGTATGTGGCAAGGACTCTTCATGGCCCAAAAATCTTGACACGCTAGTCCAAATCGTATGAAGGCTTTGATTGTTGAAACAGCGCTCGAGCTGCATGCATCTCAAAAAAAAAAAAAAAACTACGTGAGCCATCTAGTCTAGCTTTTAAACGTGATGGAGATGGACTCAATCTAACATATCCACAAAACAGAATCACACAATTGCACTGCTACCCATAAATGGGACAACGGACGTTATGTCTCATAAGTATTATACGTGACTTGGACTTATTTTGTAACTGGTAGGCGCAATATTTTTTACGCATTAAATTTTAAATCTCAACCGTTAAAATTTAAAATCAATGGTTAAATTTTTTCTAGTATATGTGGAAGTACCTGGCGCCTCTATTTTAGGCCTCTGTATTGTGCTTTTAATATATAATAGATTAAATTTTAAATCTCAACCGTTAAAATTTAAAATCAATGGTTAAATTTTTTCTAGTATATGTGGAAGTACCTGGCGCCTCTATTTTAGGCCTCCGTATTGTGCTTTTAATATATAATAGATATGTCTTCTTTGTTTTTTTCCTAGATGCTACACCATTCAATATTGAAACTGAAAGCATATGGATGTTGTGACTTCAGATCTTTGGTTACTACAAAATGTGGTCTTGAAAATTTGGTTTGGTGTACATGAATTATTTAATGTGTTCTTCAACCTTTTCTTGTGTGTAATTTATAAGCATGATTCGTCGTAGAAAGGTCTTTATATAAAGGAAATACTCTGCCTTCTCATATATAGCTAAACACATATGGGATGTGTGCATCTCACATTATAGCTCATGCATGTCTTCACCTCTCCTTACTAGAATAGTACCCACGAAGGCAACACGAATGGAGTCGAGGCTTAGAAATGAGAAATACAATGAGCGCCATGAGGACCTGTGATGGGAGTGAGAGGCATCTGAAAACATAGGGGATACATGATGCTACCCTGTTGTAGTGGCTAGGGAGATTAGTGTGCTTGGCTGTCAAACTAGACTAGCAATATCCGCGCTGGGCCAGCCTAATAACTTTCTGTACCTACTAAATCTGACAAGTCAGGCTGATGTAACTGCAGCAAGAGAGCTTGACACCGGACCAGAAACGATTTGGCTCTCTAGCCGAGGGGAAACACGCATCACTATTCACTAGTGCAAACTGCCGTGCACAACTGCACCTTTTGCTTACATCGATCGGCTATTAACCAGATCCTCATGTACAAACTATATTGTGCACAGATTTTAGTAGTTTAGCTTCCTTGTGAACTGGTTTATATGTATCAAAGTAAATGAAGTATGATCTGGCACAAAACATAATCAACAAAAGGAGCATTGTACTAAAACTATTTTTGACTATCAGCATTTGGCTCCCATGTGCAGATGCTCTTACTATCTGGGTGACCGGCATTGCTTAGGGATTTGTACTCGAAGAATTTCTTTCTCGATATTGGAGTGCAAAAAATAACATATAGAGACGCATGTATGGCGAGCACGTGAACCACCAATAACTGTAATTATCAGCACGACATGATCGATTATGAACAGTAAAAATAGAAAGAAAAGGCCCAACACCAATATGTAGGGTGTGTTTGGTAGCATGGGTTATTCGTTTGGTCCATGCCCACCTCACCCCGAAAAGCCTCTCAGATAGTCTAATGACAGAACCTCAAATCGAGCTTCAATACCCAGCCAAGCTAAGTAGCAACCCGAGTTTTCCCCACTCCCCCATGTGGCATGCTAGGGAAACCTCCTGAAAACCCCTCACCACATCCCATCCCTGCCCACAACCTTCTCTCCCTTCCACATGAGCGACCCAAATATCTTCATCGCTACCTCGTCTCCACCACCGTTGGCCCCTCCTTTTCTCTGGCCCAAACACCTGCCACCGGGCCTCCACCCCTCTATTTTGTCTTCCACCGCCACCATGAAACTCGTCGGTAGCACAACTCGTCCCCTTTCTGGTTGAAGTCACCCCTTCCCCTTATCGGCGGCCACTGCCACCTAATCTCCTAGATGACCTTTGGTTTCCCCGGGATGACCACTAGACCTGCAAACTGGCAAGATCCCCGAGCAGCTAGGGAAAGACTCCAAGTATGGCACCGGCCTGCTGCTTGCCTCCTCAACGAGCCGCTATTGTGGGCCTCCACTTTGTCTCATTGCTACGCATGAATTGCCCCATATGATGCATGAACATAGTAGCAGAGAAGATTTCAATTAGATCGGGTAGGGTTGCATCCATCTATAACAGGATTAAATCCATGCTAAGAAACTTGTATAGACTTTTGTTTTTGGATGGATTTGGCGGATGATAGAAAATCTCTAATGGCAAGGATGTCATCCTGAACATTTTTGCCCCGCCTTAAAAACTTATTCGAAAATAAAAAACATTTCTCATATCTAGCATAGTTGTGGTGTTATTGTTTTAAGGTTGTGGGCTAGGCTACTATTCAAAAATGTTGAGGGAACCTGAAATACAAGTCGGAATACAACTACAACCTCAGATCTTGAAACATATCTCCGGTCAAGATAGAGGAATCCTTCGGACCCAGCGCCAAAATGGATATCCATATATTTTGTGGAACAATGAGGGGTCCCGAAGGACCCAGATTCATTGCTTATGTATTTATAGGGTAAAACATAAAGTGAGGTACATGACCCAAAAGAAATAAGAGCTACAAGTCAGTCCTAAAATTTTATAAGAAAGACCCTAGATTAAAACTAGATTACAGTGTGGTCCTAAATACTTACACGAGGAACGAAGTGCAACGAGGCTAGGATGGAACCACTTGGCCTAGTATGGTAGCTGTAAGGGTACATTGCCCCTATGTGTGGTTTTGGTAATTAATGACAACCCCTATGGACTAATGTTTTCATTGAGTTTATATGAAGGAATATTCCATAGGTACTACTTGTACTCCATGTGTTGGATTCAAGTATGGATGCCATGAAGATAAAGATATATCTTGTGTATTGGCATCATGATCATCGGTTTGAAGATAAATATGTGATATGATCAACAAGAAGAAATGAAGATGGAGTTCTTATGTGGAACTCAATATTAGCCATGCTCTATCTTAAGTGAGTATGAGAAGATACAAGGTTGAGTCGTGCAAGTTCAAGTTGAGCATCTCAAGTGGATCACATGCTTGAAGCTTGCCGTCCATTTGGTGATAATGGACATGTGAAGATGTGCTTCAATGGGGCTTTCCCATCATAGTGTATGGGGGAGCATTTGTGAGTCTTCACGAAGCAACATTGGTCAAGAGTGGCATTCCGGCTTGAGTGAAGCTTGAAGAGTTATCATCAAGATCAAGCGGGATGCGCAAGGCAAAGGTATGGCCTTGCTAGGTTTTCCTTTTACCGGTCTCAAGGTGGATGTTGGGAGACCGGATTATAGGATAGATAGCCGCACTATTAAGAGGGGCTTTCGGTTGGGTAACTTGATCACATCGTCTTAGGGAGCTCAACCCTTTGCATACTGTGCATATCCTTATTGCTTCTTGGTGTTTCTCTATGTGAGGTTCTTGAGCTTGTTGCTAGCTTTACAACAAGCCCAAGTTCATCGAAAACGGAGTTCACATGCATCTTCTGTTGCGTTTTCGAGGTTGGGTGATTTTACCGGTTATTCATGATATAAGGTTCTACCTTTTATATTCATGATAAAATCCCCTCCTACAGATTCTTGGGTTTTCACTTTCTATTAGATAGCATTCGTTGTTATCTTCCAAACAAAATTGGTTTCATGCGATTCGGAGTTCGGGAGCATTTGTTATTAAAGAAAAGATAAAAAGGGAAAAGAATAAAAAGAAAAGAAAGAAAAAAAAGAAAAAGGGAAGGGCGGCCGGCGGACCGACCGGCCTGCCGGGCCACACGCCGGCCCGCCGGCCAAAACCGGCCCACGCGCTCACGACGACCGGGCGGAGTTCTGGGGGCCTCCCAGGCTAGTCCGGCCCAGGGTCCGGTCACCAACCGGGCCACCCGGCGCCAGCCCCGGCCGGACCGGCCTCCTGGCGGCCAGGGCCTCACCGCCCGCGGCCCACCCCACAGCCTGCGCCCCCGGTCGACCAGTCGCTTGCCCTGTGCGGCGTGCTCGCCCTGCCCGGTTGCTGGGCCGGTCCGGCCGGACCCCCAGCTGGGCTGGTCAGCGCCAAATCCGGTTGACCGGCCTGGCAGCCGGCTGGGCCGTTTTTCTGACTGTTTTTTCTGCCCGATTTTCTGTCTTTTTCCCCCAACAGCTATTTTTCCCCTTTAGCTATAAATAGGCTTCTTCCACCTTGGGCAAAACTAGTTCTTCCCATTCTCTCACCTCCATTGTTGCTATTTGAAGAACTTGCTCTCCCCCTTGATTCCTCCAACCATTCTTGCTCATATTTGAGGATTTGAGAGAGGAGATCTAGATCTACACTTCCACCAAACCATTTCTTCTCTAAGTGAGGGAATCTCTTGGGATCTAGATCTTGGAGTCTTTGGTTGACTTTCCCCCTTGTTCTTCATCTCCAATCTCATCCTAGCATTCGTTGCTTTGGTGGGATTTGAGTGTGAAGGACTTGAACACCTCCGGTGTTCTTGCTTTGCATCATTGCATAGTGTTGAGCTCTCCACCACGATTTGTTCGAGTGAGAGACCGTGAGCTTGTTACTCTTGGAGGGTGACCTCCTAGTTGGCTTGGTGATTGGTGCTCCGGTGATCTCTTCAAGAAGATTGTGAAGAGGCCCGGGCTTCTCCTTCGTGGAGCTTGTGAAGTGGTTGTGGAGCTTGCCATCTCCGGAGCGGAGGAAAAGCTAACCATAAGGAAGGGGCCATTATCCTTCGTGGGTGTGGTTCAGAGAATAGGGTGAGCCTTCGTGGCGCGGGGAATCCTTCGTGGGACCTCCACTCCTCCAAACGAGACGTACCTTGTTGCAAAGCAAGGGAACACGGGAATACATCCTTGTCTCTGCGTGCCTCGGTTATTTCTATACCCGAGCTCTCTTTCCTTGTGATAGCCATCGTGCTTAAAGTACATATATCTTGCTATCACTTGTGCTACATATATCTTGTGCCTATCTTGCTTAGCTCTAGTTGCTATTGTTACACTTAGTTGAGCTTAGCATATTTAGGGTTTGTGCTTGTAAACTAAACGATAGTTTAATTCCGCATTCATACAAGACAAATCCGCAAGAGTTTGTAATTGCCTATTCACCCCCCCCCCCCCCCCTCTAGGCGACATATCGATCTTTCAATTGGTATCAGAGCAAGGTCTCTCCTTGTTTAAGGCTTCACCGCCTTGAGAGTAAAGATGTCGGCTAGTATAGTGCACAATGACACAATTATCTTTAATGGCACAAATTATCTTTTGTGGAGAAATTGCTTGCTTTGTAAGCTTCGGACCTTGTGTCCACATATAGAGCAATTTCTAGATGTCAGTTTTTCTTCTCTGATGGATTCTCAAAATCTATCTTTAGAGGATGAGAAAAACTTACATCTTGAAGCTCAAGTATCTAATGAGCTTTTATTCTCTTTGAGACCCGATTTTCGTAGGTTCTTGATATATATAAAGCGAAAATCGTCTCATGAGATGTGGATCAAGCTTAAGGAAATGTTTGGTGGATCCACTTCTCAATTGGTCGGTGGTGACTCCGAGGAGCTCTCTTCCCCTTCACATCATGAAGAGCTCCAAGTTGCTTCCACCTCCGGTCGTGATGAGTTATCATCTTCTTTCACTTCACCAACGTGTAGCAAGACATGAGGTAATGATATGGTGAGTGGTGAGGAAAATTGCAATGTTGATATTGTGCTCAATAGTGATGATTCTTCATCTCTATCCCATTGTAATGCTTCCTCTTTGGACTTAAACACATCTAGCATTGAAAATGACCTACATGCTTGTGTTGATAGTCCTTTCATATCATGTGTAAGTTGCTTACATAGATCTCATGAAGATATGCTTACCTTGTCTTGCCCCCATAATCAAAATGCTTATATTTCCTCTAGTTGTTTGTTGACTAACAATGTAGAGGAAACCGAACACTCTATGGATCAAGACATGTTTTCAAATGAGGATTCAAGAATATCTTCATCTTCATTCTCCGGTATGCACATGTGCCTTATGGCAAATGGATCAAAGGTATCTCCTACTTTGACTCCTAACACTTCCTCTAATGATGAGAGTGATGATGATGATAATGATGAAGAATATAATACCTTGGTGCATAATATGGCAACGATATATGCTTCTCTTCATGGTAATAAAAAGGCTCGTGCTAATCTCGAACACTCTATGGATATCTTGAATAAATATAAGGAAACCATAGTGAAGTTGGAGTCCCATGTTGAAAATGAGGAAATGAGATTCACTCTCCTCAAGCATGAGCTAAAAGATGAGAAGCATGCTAATTTCATGCTTACACAAAAAATTGAATCCTATATGCATGAAAATGAGAAAACTATTGTTGATGCTTGTGCTACTAACTCTAATTCTTGTGAAGCATCGACCTTAAAGGAGAATGTTGAGCTAAGGGCTCAACTTGAGTTGCTAACTAGCAATTATAGGGAATTGGAAGAAAGTCATAAAAAGCTCTCAAGCTCTCATGATGAACTTCTAATTTCCTATGATGGGCTAAAGTTAGCTCATGAGGCAAGTATCACTAAGGTAACATCTTGTGAGCCTCATATGGATGTTAGCACAATCTATACTACAAATGTTATATTGCCATGTGCTAGTCCTTGTAATCCATCTAGTCAAACTAGTGATACACCTCGTGTTGGATTACTCACTTTGCCTTGTTGCTCTAACAATGAAGCTTCTACTTCCTCTAGTACTTGTATTTCTACTAACCATGTAGAGGAAATAAAAGTGCTCGAGGCTCAAGTCCTTTCTTTGAAGAAAGACTTGGAAAAGCATCATGAAGGGAAATCCGCATTTGACAAGATGCTAAGTGTGCAACAATCCCCCAATGACAAAAGTGGACTTGGATTCAACTCCAATAACAAGAACAAGTCCAAGAGCAAGAGCAACAAGAAGAAGGGCCAAGACAAAGTCAAGGATCCGGCCAAGTTGGTTTGCTTCAAGTGCAAGGTTGAAGGGCATCATGTTAGATCATGCCCATTGAAGAAGAAGAAGCACTTGAGTGAGAAACAACAATGGAAACGGCCACAAGGTCAAGGTCAAGCTCATGCTCGACCTCAAGTTGAAGATAGGGCACTTCCCAAGAAGAATCAAGATATTGTTCCCCAAGAGAAGAAATCAATAAAGAAGAGAAAGGGGAACACTTGCTACTTATGTCGTGAGAAGGGGCACTTTGCTTCTTCTTGCTTAGGTGGTACCTTATCTAACCCTATAATTGTTGATGATGATTATTCTCTAGGGAAGGATAAGGATGGCAATGTGTTTGCCAAGTTTGTTGGAACTCAAAGTGGTCTCAAGAAAAGGACCATTTGGGTTGCCAAGCCTATTGTGATTAACCTCTTAGGACCCAACTTGGTTGGGGACCAACAATCTCAAACTTGATCAATAGGTACAAGTGGAGGTCATTGGAGACTTGGCTACTTCATGAAGAATTAAGGGACCTTCATATATTATATTTTGACCAAGCCAAGTCGTATGGATTATCATCTATATCTTATATCCAATGTTCCTCTTTGCGGTAACTTATACTTCAACTCATCATATTTATTGTAAGTTACTTGCCCCTTTGCATGTTTGGTTTTGTACCAAATATTTGTGTGTATGTGTTGTGCCTTACTTACCTATCTTGTGTATTCAAGTATGTTTGTTTGACTCATCATATACGTGTGTATTGTCTTGGAGCCTAATGCATCTTGATGATATCTTATTTGGCTCTCTTTGAGTGATTAATGGAACATCCCATTTTGGGGGAGTGATATGCTTTGTGCATCTCTCCTTCTATAAAATGTGGGTATATGGGTACCACCACTTAGTATTGATATTGCAAGATTATCTAGTCACTATGTGGTGTGTCATACTCATGAGAAATTCAAATTCTAAATATCCATTAATCATCTCTAGTTGAATTTTAGTTGCCTCTTATGTAGAAGAAATGTTTTATCACATTATGGGGGAGTAATATGTTTTGTACATATCACAAGCCTAGAAAATGTGAACATGTGAGGTTATGCCACTTAGAGTTGATGCTCTTAATTATCTTGTTCCTAGGTGGCATGTTTGCTCAAACAAGCTCCATTCCTAATAAAAATAATTTATTACTCATCTTGTGGGCTCTTGTTTGAATATGAAATTCTTGGTACGGTTTTTCCTCACATACATATCTCTATATCTTATTTGGGACACCGTTTGCTTCAAGTTATTCTAATCATTGCCGTGCGTGATTGTGTGACTAGTTGAAGCTATCAAGAATCTTCATCCGTGCATAGTGCATAATTCTATATACTTATCCTATGCCTTTTATTGTGAAGTTGATCCTTACTATCCTTGTTGATATACCACCGGAAGCTAATTCCAATATTCTCATTGTCTTTGACAATTGATAACCTTGTATGTGGTTGAACTTATGGATCATCTTCACTTTGGATTGTTTCTTACTTCCTTATCTTATTTCCAAGAAATCTTTATAGCTCCCATATGTCTTCCTTGTTCCTTTGAAAAATCTTTTGATAAACCCCTTTGATTCATATCAAGTGTTTGTTTTGGAATACATACCTTTTCCTTACGGTACATTGTGCCATTGTGAAAAGTGTAGTGGGTTTGGTTTATTTGTTCGAACCTTGCTCCTTTGGGGTTTTTGCTATCTCATTCCTTCTTCTATGCTTTATTTGTTGAATGAGATAAATCTTTGAGCATGTTTGCTTTATTTCATCCTTATGCTCAATGGTTTCTTCTTAGTTCACTTGTTGAACTTTGTTAAACAAATCTTTTGTGATTTGCTTCTTAGATATAATTTGGACAACAAATTTGTTTTGTGACACCTCTATGCCTTATTTAATTCTTTTGGTGTTTTGTCCAAAGTATATCTTTCTTGGATCTTTAAAAGTTTTGGTGCATGCTTATATGTAATTTGTTTATGCTTGTAGCATGCTTGCTTTCTTTCGATCCACTATGTAGGATATACTCCATCAAATCCTAAATGGCTAAGATGTGCATGAAATTCGAATTTCATCTAAATATGCACATGTTTATATGGAGTGTGTTCTATATATTGTGGTTAGTCTAACCATGTTGGACCCAATAAGTTTGGGGACCAAGATGTACTTGAATGATGTTTTAGGTACATTGGAGATGCAATGGAGGCTTGTCTCATCTATAAGGAAGGTGTTGTCACCATATGACGATTGGAGTCAAGCTAGGATGATCGATGAACTCTTATCCACTACATCAAGCCATTGCCATCTCGGTAACAAGTATCTTATTCATGCACTCTCATATAGCATCCAACCTCTTGTAGGTTGTATCTTGGCATGAAATTATTTATTTCGAAAATATTGCGGTTCTTGAAAAACCCTTTTTAAGTAAAACTTCTTATTGAACACTTGAGTAATTTGAGAAGATGCATATGATAGGTTATATATATATATATATCATATTTTATGATTCACCTATCACAAATATGCCCTCTAGCAATTTATTGCATATCAATTCCTCAAAGAGCTCTTGTGTACAATATTGATGAAATTGTGAAATAAATCCGTATTTGTGATACTTGTTGCCTCTCTCAAAACATTCCAACTAGCTTTACTTCCCTTATTGTTAGTTGTGATGTTTTTGAGATTTTCTTGGTTGAAGCTCATTCATATACCACAAGTGTGTAAATTGGAGCCATAGGCTATATATGCTTTTTAAGCAAACATCCTTGGTATATTTTATGACTTCATCTTGGATATCATGTCTTATTTATTTTGTTAACCTCTTGTGTGTGCATGTTTCTTTATGGATCACTATGTCCACTTTAGAAACTTATATACATGAGAGCGTTAATCCATCAACTTGATATCCTTGTTCCTTGCCAATCATCTTTTACCCTTTTGCTTTTAGTGGTGTTGGTAAAGAGGATTTATGAGTGCTTGGTTTACTTGTTTTTCTTCATGCACTCATATCTCGTAATTGTTGGACTCAAGTTATTCTTGATAAGCATTTTATTTTTATCTTGGGTATGTTCTAAATAATATAGAGGGAGTGAGGATTCCATGTTTGTGCATATTGTATTCAAATGCAAACATTATAAATTGTGCACGAACCTTGGGGAGCTTTCTTATTTTATTTAGAGCACTATATCTCTCTTATCATGATATCTTTGTTTGTCCAATTGGATCTTTGATTGCTCGCTTTATTTGTTGAAGCTCACTTCACCATGTTATCTTTATGCAATCTTTGATCCTCAATATAGTTTGACTTCCTTCAAGTATTCATCATTGGATATGTGCACTTGATTCCACTCAAATTATGAGAAGTACACACTTTGGGGAGGAACTCACATTATATTGGCCTTCTAAATTTTTCACCCATTTTGACAATCGATGCCAATGGGGGAGAAGTTTAGAGGGTTTAAGGGAATGGTTTTATACTTAAGTTTGGTTTGTGCTTAAGTGTTTTGTCCTCTCATGCATTCCATATTTATATGTCTTGCATGGTCGTATATATATATATATATAGTGGAAACTATCCCAAAGGTTAATCTTGACAATATATGCAATGAATTCATGTTCATCACACGTGCATACATTGTGGGGGAGTTTTCTCTATATATATTGGTTCTACTCACATCTCTTGCATTTGTTGTAGTTGTGTGAGTAGAGTCGGTTTTGATATGGGCTAGTAGCTTTGTGTTACTTGACCATATCAAATACAACCTCTTGTATACAACTTATCCTCGGATAAGTTGCGTACTTGTTCCTAATATTCATTATATAAACCCTCTTATTGTGATTGTCATCAATTACCAAAATGGGGGAGATTGTAAGGGTACATTGCCCCTATGTGTGGTTTTGGTAATTAATGACAACCCCTATGGACTAATGTTTTCATTGAGTTTATATGAAGGAATATTCCATAGGTACTACTTGTACTCCATGTGTTGGATTCAAGTATGGATGCCATGAAGATAAAGATATATCTTGTGTATTGGCATCATGATCATCGGTTTGAAGATAAATATGTGATATGATCAACAAGAAGAAATGAAGATGGAGTTCTTATGTGGAACTCAATATTAGCCATGCTCTATCTTAAGTGAGTATGAGAAGATACAAGGTTGAGTCGTGCAAGTTCAAGTTGAGCATCTCAAGTGGATCACATGCTTGAAGCTTGCCGTCCATTTGGTGATAATGGACATGTGAAGATGTGCATCAATGGGGCTTTCCCATCATAGTGTATGGGGGAGCATTTGTGAGTCTTCACGAAGCAACATTGGTCAAGAGTGGCATTCCGGCTTGAGTGAAGCTTGAAGAGTTATCATCAAGATCAAGCGGGATGCGCAAGGCAAAGGTATGGCCTTGCTAGGTTTTCCTTTTACCGGTCTCAAGGTGGATGTTGGGAGACCGGATTATAGGATAGATAGCCGCACTATTAAGAGGGGCTTTCGGTTGGGTAACTTGATCACATCGTCTTAGGGAGCTCAACCCTTTGCATACTGTGCATATTCTTATTGCTTCTTGGTGTTTCTCTATGTGAGGTTCTTGAGCTTGTTGCTAGCTTTACAACAAGCCCAAGTTCATCGAAAACGGAGTTCACATGCATCTTCTGTTGCGTTTTCGAGGTTGGGTGATTTTACCGGTTATTCATGATAGAAGGTTCTACCTTTTAAATTCAGGCTAAAATCCCCTCCTACAGATTCTTGGGTTTTCACTTTCTATTAGATAGCATTCGTTGTTATCTTCCAAACAAAATTGGTTTCATGCGATTCGGAGTTCGGGAGCATTTGTTATTAAAGAAAAGATAAAAAGGGAAAAGAATAAAAAGAAAAGAAAGAAAAAAAAAGAAAAAGGGGAAGGGCGGCCGGCGGACCGACCGGCCTGCCGGGCCACACGCCGGCCCGCCGGCCAAAACCGGCCCACGCGCTCACGACGACCGGGCGGAGTTCGGGGGCCTCCCAGCTAGTCCGGCCCAGGTCCGGTCACCAACCGGGCCACCGGCGCCCGACCGCCGGACCGGCCTCCCTGGCCGGCAGGCCTCACCGCCCGCGGCCCACCCCGCAGCCTGCGCCTGGTCGACCAGTCGCTCGCCTGTGCGGCGCGCTCGCCTGCCCGGTTGCTGGGCCGGTCCGGCCGGACCCCAGTGGGCTGGTCGGCGCCAAATCCGGTTGACCGGCTGGCAGCAGGTGGGCCATTTTTCTGACTGTTTTTTCTGCCCGATTTTCTGTCTTTTTCCCCCAACAGCTATTTTTCCCCTTTAGCTATAAATAGGCTTCTTCCACCTTGGGCAAAACTAGTTCTTCCCATTCTCTCACCTCCATTGTTGCTATTTGAAGAACTTGCTCTCCCCCTTGATTCCTCCAACCATTCTTGCTCATATTTGAGGATTTGAGAGAGGAGATCTAGATCTACACTTCCACCAAACCATTTCTTCTCTAAGTGAGGGAATCTCTTGGGATCTAGATCTTGGAGTCTTTGGTTGACTTTCCCCCTTGTTCTTCATCTCCAATCTCATCCTAGCATTCGTTGCTTTGGTGGGATTTGAGTGTGAAGGACTTGAACACCTCCGGTGTTCTTGCTTTGCATCATTGCATAGTGTTGAGCTCTCCACCACGATTTGTTCGAGTGAGAGACCGTGAGCTTGTTACTCTTGGAGGGTGACCTCCTAGTTGGCTTGGTGATTGGTGCTCCGGTGATCTCTTCAAGAAGATTGTGAAGAGGCCCGGGCTTCTCCTTCGTGGAGCTTGTGAAGTGGTTGTGGAGCTTGCCATCTCCGGAGCGGAGGAAAAGCTAACCATAAGGAAGGGGCCATTATCCTTCGTGGGTGTGGTTCGGAGAATAGGGTGAGCCTTCGTGGCGCGGGGAATCCTTCGTGGGACCTCCACTCCTCCAAACGTGACGTACCTTGTTGCAAAGCAAGGGAACACGGGAATACATCCTCGTCTCCGCGTGCCTCGGTTATTTCTATACCCGAGCTCTCTTTCCTTGTGATAGCCATCGTGCTTAAAGTACATATATCTTGCTATCACTTGTGCTACATATATCTTGTGCCTATCTTGCTTAGCTCTAGTTGCTATTGTTACACTTAGTTGAGCTTAGCATATTTAGGGTTTGTGCTTGTAAACTAAACGATAGTTTAATTCCGCATTCATACAAGACAAATCCGCAAGAGTTTGTAATTGCCTATTCACCCCCCCCCCCCCCCCTCTAGGCGACATCTCAATCTTTCAGTAGCCATGATGCCGACTGAAGGAAGACGAAACTGATGGTAATTCTTTAACCCAGACACCAGCTGCTTTTGTGAGACGCTTTTTATACCATCGCAAATTAAACAATTGATCCTTTCTACTTGCCCGTTGGTTTGAGTATGTGAAACCGAAGCAAAAATGAGTTTGATGCCGAGATTTTCACAAAATTCGTGAAATTCCTTGGATGCAAAGTTGGTTCAATTGTATGTGATGATGTTCTGAGGTACACCGAAGCGACAGGTGATTCCGTTGAAGAACTTGACAGCCGTTGTGGCTATTTGATTGGTGACTGGTATAGCCTCGATCCACTTGGTGAACTGATACACTGCTACCAATAGATAAGTATGGCCACCTGGCGATGACTTCGGCATTAGCCCAACTTGGTCGAGTCCCTACCACGCAAAAGGCCAAGCTAAAGGTATTGTCATAAGGTACGTAGCTAGGGCGTGTGGTTTTGGTGCGAAACGCTGTCAAGGATCGCACTTCTTGACCAAGTCTCTCGCATCGGCTGCTGGTGTTGGCCAATAAACCAAGCTCTGAAAGCTTTAGCAACAAGTGCTCGACTACTTGCATGATGTCCGCACGTGCCTTCATGTATCTCTCGTAACAGGGCATTTCCATCTTCGATGGCGATGCACCATTGGAATATGCCATATATACTTCTTTTGTAAAGTTCGCCAGCTACCACTGTATACGCTTTGGAGCGAAGCATGATGCGTCGAGCTTCTGCCGGGTCATCTGGTAGCTCCTGACGAAGTAAATATGTCAAGAAAGTCCATATGGGATCGAGGAGCAGAACTTGCTGAACGGGTCCAGCAACGATATCTTCGGCAACGTCTTGGGGCGTATCCCCCGAGTCATTAGTCGACTTTTCAGGAGGTGTCAAAGTCTTCACTTTGATAGATCGTTGATTGATTACTTCATAAAAAACTCCATCTGGCATTGCGGAGCATGTGGAACCAATATTTGCCAGGGCGTCCACTTCTTTGTTGCTGGCTCTGCCGGTATGTTTTAACTCGCAACCTTCAAACTTGGCTTCCATTGATTGATACATTTGATGATAAGAAATCATGTTATCACTCATAGCATCACACAAATTCATCAACTGCTGGACAACGAGGTTTGTATCTCCATAAATATCCAAACGAGTAGCGCCGCATGCTTTGGCCATACGCATACCATGCAATAACGCCTCATACTCTGCTTCATTGTTTGTCGGCAGCGAAAATTTCATCCTTAGCACGTATTTCATCTTGTCGCCTTGCAGTTAGATTATCACTTCTCCTGCACCTGCGCCCGTGTTTCGCTTTGAGCCATCGAAGTACATGGTCCATGAATTTGACATACCGGGTGCAACCGGAGTTTGCGACTTAATCCAATCAGCAAAGAAGTCTGGGAGGACCTAGGACTTGATAGATGTTTGATTGACATAAGAAATATCGTGCGCGCCAATTCTGTGACCCACTGAGATACTCGACCTATGGCATCTGGATTGGTGAGTATGTTTTTCTAGTGGAGCCTCGGTGACGACGATAATCGGACGCTCATCGAAATAATGTCGCAGCTTTCATGATGTCATCCACACGGCATATGCCAGCTTCTGGTAATGCGGGTACTGCTGCTTTGCTGGTGTAACTACTTCACTGAGGTAATAGACAGGGCGCTGCACACCGTGGACTTTCTCTACTTCCGCGCGTTCGACTATGAGAACGGTGTTGGCGACTCGACAGGTTGCATCGATGTAGAGTAGCACTAGCTCCCTGTCGTGAGGGGTAATGAGGACCGGGGAAGTCGACAGAATTTTCTTTAGATCATTGAAAGCGTCTTGTTCTTGTGTTGTCCACTCTAATTTTTGTGATTTCTTCATTAGTTGATAGAAGGGTAACACCTTTTGTCCTAATTTTGCGATGAACCTGCTAAGAGCTGCTACTCGCCCTGCCAGCTGCTGCACCTGCTGCAAATTCCTCGGTGGTTCCATGTCGAGGACAGCCTTGATCTTTAGGGAATTGTCTTAAATTCCTCTAGCGAAAATAAAGTACTCGGGTACTTGGCCTCCAGGTACCCCGAAATTTTTTTTTCGGGTTTAACTTGATTTTATAACAATCGAGGTTGTCGAAGGTTTCTCGCAGGTCATCGATTAACGTGGCGGCATTTCTGGTCTTGACGACAATGTCGTCGATATAGGCCTCAATATGCCGGCCAATCTGCTCCCCGTGGCAGGCTTGCATACACCGTTGATAGGTTGCGCCTGCGTTTTTTTAATCCGAAAGTCGTGGCGTTGTAGCAACAAACACCATGTGGTGTAATAAACGCCATTAACTCTTGGTCTTATTCTTTGAGTTTGATTTGATTGTATCCAGAATAAGCATATAGAAAAGAGAGGCGATCGCAACCTGCCGTGGAATCGACTATTTGATCGATACGAGGCAACGAGAAATGATCCTTCGAGCAATGCTTGTTGAGACTCATGAAGTCGATGCACATACGAAGAGTTGTTATATCTTTCTTTTGCATCATCACTGGGTTGGCTACCCACTTGGCTTCTTTGATTTCTCGAATAAACCCGGCTTTACGGAGCTGGTTAACTTCTTCCCCGATGGCTTTTGTTTTTTGTTACAAAAAACGATGTAGTGTATGATGTACAGGTTTGGCTTAGGGTCAACATTGAGGGCGTGCTCAGCGAGTTCCCTGGGAATACCTGGCATGTCGGATGGTTCCCGTGCAAATATTTCCGTGCGCTCACGGAGGAACTCGATGAGCGCGTCTTCCTATGCGACAGTAAGATCGACCGATGCGTTCACTGTTTTCTTCGGATCAGAGGGATGCACCTGATGCTTCTTTGCTTCTTTGGCAGCGTCAAACTCGTCGGACTTTGTGTTCCGATTATCGGAAGGTGGCTTGTTATGGTCGGTGAGTATGTCTAGTGCATTGAGCTCTTCCCTGACTCCGAACTTGTAGGCGATCTTCTGAAAGTCCTTATCGTAATTATCGGAACGAGAAAAACTTCCATGAACAATTATCGTTGTCCTGTTATTGCCTGGCATCTTGATTTTAAGTACGCATAATAAGGAACTGCCATGAATTTGGCAAATGATGGTCGGCCGAGAATAGCGTGGTACTGTGATTCCCAATCTACTACCTCGAACTCGAGTCTTTCCTTCCTAAAATTGTCGGGTGTGCCAAAGACGACGTCGAGCGAAATCTTGCCGACAGGATATGCGAGTAGGGTCGGGATAATGCCGTCGAAATCCGTGTCGGATTCTTTTAACATATCGACTGTCATACCCATTGCCATCATTGTGCTTGCAAACAGGAGATTTCGGCCGCTTCCTCCATCCATGAACACCTTACTCATGTTGAATCCACCAATTTGTGCTTCGAGTACTAGGGCGGCGTTACCAGGCCTCGGTACAGCTGCCAAATTATTTGCCCTGCTAAACAGGATGCTTTGTTCTGACCATTCGATATATTCAGGTACACTTGCCATGGCCACCTCCGCAAGCTTTATCTCCCGTGTAAACTTCTTGGATTATCTTTTGGAGATGCGCTTTGTGGATCATGTTCACATGTCCTCGTGATACGGGGAAAACTTCGGCTAGCACGTATGAGCATTCATGTGGTTTGGGTGATTGGGTAGAGGCAGCTATACCCTGTTTCGTTAGGTGTGCCAATGCTTCAGAGTTGGACCTCAATTCTTCGCATAACTTCTGAATATCGAGGAATTGTCGACAATCCTTGAGCAGATGTGATGAATTCACGATGTTGTCTTTTGGTTCGATATAAACGTGCAAGTAACATGGGGCGACTAATTGCTCTACGGCTGGCAGGTGAGGCGTCCGAGGGAGGCGAATTTGTCGGCTGCGACTTCTAGTTGAACGCTCATCATAATGCCCTTCGTCCTGATCGTTGTACTGATAGGTACAGCCGGCAACACGGTCCATTGCCTCATAGTGCAGATCCCTTCTCCTCTTCCGGCGCTCATGCCTGCTCCCGATGCTACTTGGATACTTTTGGCTACTTTCATCATTGTTACTGATCAAACATGGTGGATCTGTCATAGTTAATGATGGAACGGTGACCGTTGGTGGGGTCGCAGTCCTCTCCATGCCAGGCGCGATCGAGCCTGGGAGCCGAAGAAAACCTTCGGACTCGATGATGAAGTGGACACTGCCGAACGTTGCGTCCATGCCGGAGTGCGGAGTGAACTCGAAGGATCCGCAGCGAATCGAACTCCTTGAGCTTGGGGACGTTCGAGCTGATGGTGTCGGTGATTGATGGCGTGTAACTCACACGTTCGTTGGGAACCCCAAGAGGAAGGTATGATGCGCACAGCAGCAAGTTTTTCCTCAGAAAGAAACCAAGGTTTATCGAACCAGGAGGAGCCAAGAAGCACGTTGAAGGTTGATGGCGGCGGGATGTAGTGCGGCGCAACACCAGGGATTCCGGCGCCAACGTGGAACCTGCACAACACAACCAAAGTACTTTGCCCCAATGAAACAGTGAGGTTGTCAATCTCACCGGCTTGCTGTAACAAAGGATTAACCGTATTGTGTGGAAGATGATTGTTTGCAGAAAACAGTAAAACAAGTATTGCAGTAGATTGTATGCGATGTAAAGAATAGGACCGGGGTCCACAGTTCACTAGAGGTGTCTCTCCCATAAGATAAACAGCATGTTGGGTGAACAAATTACAGTTGGGCAATTGACAAATAAAAAGGGCATGACCATGCACATACATATTATGATGAGTATAGTGAGATTTAATTGGGCATTACGACAAAGTACATAGACCGCCATCCAACTGCATCTATGCCTAAAAAGTCCACCTTCAGGTTATCATCCGAACCCCCTCCAGTATTAAGTTGCTAACAACAGACAATTGCATTAAGTATTGCGCGTAATGTAACTAGTAACTACATCCTTGAACATAGCACTAATGTTTTATCCCTAGTGGCAACAGCACATCCACAACCTTAGAACTTTCATCACACGTCCCCAGATATCAATGGAGGCATGAACCCACTATCGAGCATAAATACTCCCTCTTGGAGTTACAAGCATCTACTTGGCCAGAGCATCTACTAGTAACGGAGAGCATGCAAGATCATAAACAACACATAGACATAACTTTGATAATCAACATAACAAGTATTCTCTATTCATCGGATCCCAACAAACGCAACATATAGAATTACAGATAGATGATCTTGATCATGTTAGGCAGCTCACAAGATCCGACAATGATAGCACAATGGGGAGAAGACAACCATCTAGCTACTGCTATGGACCCATAGTCCAGGGGTAGACTACTCACTCATCACTCCGGAGGCGACCATGGCGGCGTAGAGTCCTCCGGGAGATGAATCCCCTCTCCGGCAGGGTGCCGGAGGCGATCTCCTGGATCCCCCGAGATGGGATCGGCGGCGGCGGCGTCTCAGTAAGGTTTTCCGTATCGTGGCTCTCGGTACTGGGGGTTTCGCAACGGAGGATTTAAGTAGGCAGAAGGGCAGGTCAGGAGGCGGCACGAGGGCCCCACACCACAGGGCCGCGCGGCCAAGGGGGGGGCCGCGCCGCCCTAGGGTTTGGGCACCTCGTGGCCCCACTTCGTCTCCTCTTCGGTCTTCTGGAAGCTTCGTGGCAAAATAGGACCCTTGGCGTTGATTTCGTCCAATTCCGAGAATATTTCGTTACTAGGATTTCTGAAACCAAAAACAGCAGACAAAGAATCGGCTCTTCGGCATCTTGTTAATAGGTTAGTTCCAGAAAATGCACGAATATGACATAAAGTGTGCATAAAACATGTAGATAACATCAATAATGTGGCATGGAACATAAGAAATTATCGATACGTCGGAGACGTATCAGCATCCCCAAGCTTAGTTCTGCTCGTCCCGAGCGAGGTAAAACGATAACACGGATAATTTACGGAGTGACATGCCATCATAACCTTGATCATACTATTTGTAAAGCATATGTAGTGAATGCAGCGATCAAAACAATGTATATGACATGAGTAAACAAGTGAATCATAAAGCAAAGACTTTTCATGAATAGCACTTCAAGACAAGCATCAATAAGTCTTGCATAAGAGTTAACTCATAAAGCAATAATTCATAGTAAAAGCATTGAAGCAACACAAAGGAAGATTAAGTTTCAGCGGTTGCTTTCAACTTGTAACATGTATATCTCATGGATATTGTCAACATAGAGTAATATATAATAAGTGCAATAAGCAAATATGTAGGAATCAATGCACAGTTCACACAAGTGTTTGCTTCTTGAGGTGGAGAGAAATAGGTGAACTGACTCAACATTGAAAGTAAAAGAATGGTCCTCCATAGAGGAAAAGCATCGATTGCTATATTTGTGCTAGAGCTTTGATTTTGAAAACATGAAACAATTTTGTCAACGGTAGTAATAAAACATATGTATCAAGTAAATTATATCTTACAAGTTGCAAGCCTCATGCATAGTATACTAATAGTGCCCGCACCTTGTCCTAATTAGCTTGGACTACCGGATCATCGCAATGCACATGTTTTAACCAAGTGTCACAAAGGGGTACCTCTATGCCGCCTGTACAAAGGTCTAAGGAGAAAGCTCGCATTGGATTTCTCGCTATTGATTATTCTCAACTTAGACATCCATACCGGGACAACATAGACAACAGATAATAGACTCCTCTTTTATGCATAAGCATGTAACAACAATTAATAATTTTCTCATATCAGATTGAGGATATTTGTCCAAAACTGAAACTTCCACCATGGATCATGGCTTTAGTTAGCGGCCCAATGTTCTTGTCTAACAATATGCATGCTTAACCATAAGATGGTAGATCGCTCTTACTTCAAACAAGACGGACATGCATAGCAACTCACATGATATTCAACAAAGAATAGTTGATGGCGTCCCCAGAAACATGGTTATCGCACAACAAGCAACTTAATAAGAGATAAAGTGCATAAGTACATATTCAATACCACAATAGTTTTTAAGCTATTTGTCCCATGAGCTATATATTGCAAAGGTGAAGAATGGAATTTTAAAGGTAGCACTCAAGCAATTTACTTTGGAATGGCGGAAAATACCATGTAGTAGGTAGGTATGGTGGACACAAATGGCATAGTGGTTGGCTCAAGTATTTTGGATGCATGAGAAGTACTCCCTCTCGATACAAGGTTTAGGCTAGCAAGGTTATTTGAAACAAACACAAGGATGAACCGGTGCAGCAAAATTCACATAAAAGACATATTGAAAACATTATAAGACTCTACACCGTCTTCCTTGTTGTTCAAACTCAATACTAGAAATTATCTAGACCTTAGAGAGACCAAATATGCAAACCAAATTTTAGCATGCTCTATGTATTTCTTCATTAATGGGTGCAAAGCATATGATGCAAGAGCTTAAACATGAGCACAACAATTGCCAAGTATCACATTACCCAAGACATTAATAGTAATTACTACATGTATCATTTTCCAATTCCAACCATATAACAATTTAACGAAGGAGAAACTTCGCCATGAATACTATGAGTAGAAACTAAGGACATACTTTTCCATATGCTACAGCGGAGCGTGTCTATCTCCCATAAAGTGAATGCTAGGATCCATTTTATTCAAACAAAACAAAAAAAACAAAAACAAACCGACGCTCCAAGCAAAGCACATAAGATGTGATGGAATAAAAATATAGTTTCAGGGGAGGAACCTGATAATGTTGTCGATGAAGAAGGGGATGCCTTGGGCATCCCCAAGCTTAGACGCTTGAGTCTTCTTGATATATGCAGGGGTGAACCACCGGGGCATCTCCAAGCTTAGAGCTTTCACTCTCCTTGATCATGTTGCATCATACTCCTCTCTTGATCCTTGAAAACTTCCTCCACACCAAACTTAGAACAACTCATTAGAGGGTTAGCGACAATAAAAATTAACATGTTCAGAGGTGACACAATCATTCTTAACACTTCTGGATATTGCATAAAGCTACTGGACATTAATGGATCAAAGAAATTCATCCAACATAGCAAAAGAGGCAATGCGAAATAAAAGGCAGAATCTGTTAAAACAGAACAGTTCGTATTGACGAATTTTATCGAGGCACCAGACTTGCTCAAATGAAAATGCTCAAATTGAATGAAAGTTGCGTACATATCTGAGGATCACTCACGTAAATTGGCATAATTTTCTGAGTTACCTACAGAGAAAACAGCCCAGATTCGTGACAGCAAAGAAATCTGTTTCTGCGCAGTAATCCAAATCTAGTATGAACTTTTCTATCAACGGCTTTATTTGGCACAATAAAACACTAAACTAAGATAATGAGAGGTTGCTACAGTAGTAAACAACTTCCAAGACACAAAATAAAAACAAAGTACTGTAGGTAAAAACATGGGTTGTCTCCCATAAGCGCTTTTCTTTAACGCCTTTCAGCTAGGCGCAGAAAGTGTGCATCAAGTATTATCAAGAGACGAAGTGTCAACATCATAATTTGTTCTCATAATAGAATCAAAAGGTAACTTCATTCTCTTTCTAGGGAAGTGTTCCATACCTTTCTTGAGAGGAAATTGATATTTTATATTACCTTCCTTCATATCAATGATAGCACCAACGATTCAAGAAAAGGTCTTCCCAATATAATGGGACAAGATGCATTGCATTCAATATCCAAGACAACAAAATCAACGGGGACAAGGTTATTGTTAACGGTAATGCGAACATTATCAACTTTCCCCAAAGGTTTCTTTGTAGAATGATCAGCAAGATTAACATCCAAATAACAATTTTTCAGCGGTGGCAAGTCAAGCATATTATAAATTTTCTCAGGCATAACAGAAATACTTGCACCAAGATCACATAAAGCATTACAATCAAAATCTTTAACCTTCATCTTAATGATGGGCTCCCAACCATCCTCTAGCTTCCTAGGAATAGAGGCTTCGCGCTCTAGTTTCTCTTCTCTAGCTTTTATGAGAGCATTTGTGATATGTTGTGTGAAAGCCAAATTTATAGCACTAGCATTAGGACTTTTAGCAAGTTTTTGCAAGAACTTTATAACTTCAGAGATGTGGCAATCATCAAAATTCAAACCATTATAATCTAAAGCAATGGGATCATCATCCCCAATGTTGGAAAAAATTTCAGCAGTTTTATCACAGGCGATTTCAGCTTTTAGCAGTTTTAGCAGTTTCTCGCTTTGCATTAGAAGTGGAAACATTGCTAACACCAATTCTTTTATTATTAATAGTAGGAGGTGCAGCAACATGTGTAGCATTAGCATTACTAGTGGTGGTAATAGTCCAAACTTTAGCTACATTCTTCTCTTTAGCTAGTTTTTCATTTTCTTCTCTATCCCACCTAGCACGCAATTCAGCCATTAATCTTATATTCTCATTAATTCTAACTTGGATGGCATTTGCTGTAGTAACAATTTTATTATGATGATTTTCATTAGGCATAACTTTCGATTTCAAAAGATCAACATCAGCAGCAAGACTATCGACTTTAGAAGCAAGTATATCAATTTTCCCAAGCTTTTCTTCAACAGATTTGTTAAAAGCAGTTTGTGTACTAATAAATTCTTTAAGCATGGCTTCAAGTCCAGGGGTGTGTTCCTATTATTATTGTAAGAATTCCCATAGCCGTTGCCATTATTATAAGGATATGGCCTATAGTTGTTACTAGAATTATTCCGGTAAGCATTGTTGTTGAAATTATTATTTTTAATGAAGTTTACATCAACATGTTCTTCTTGTGCAACCAATGAAGCTAACGGAACATTATTAGGATCAACATTAGTCCTATCATTCACAAGCATAGACATAATAGCATCAATCTTATCACTCAAGGAAGAGGTTTCTTCGACAGAATTTACCTTCTTACCTTGTGGAGCTCTTTCCGTGTGCCATTCAGAGTAGTTGATCATCATAGTATCAAGAAGCTTTGTTGCTTCACCAAGAGTGATGGACATAAAGGTACCTCCAGCAGCTGAATCCAATAAATTCCGCGAAGAAAAATTTAGTCCTGCATAGAAGGTTTGGATGATCATCCAAGTAGTCAGTCCATGGGTTGGGCAATTTTTAACCAGAGATTTCATTCTTTCCCAAGCTTGAGCAACATGTTCAGTATCTAATTGTTTAAAATTCATTATGCTACTCCTCAAAGATATAATTTTAGCAGGGGGATAATATCTACCAATAAAAGCATCCTTACATTTAGTCCATGAATCAATACTATTCTTAGGCAGAGATAGCAACCAATCTTTAGCTCTTCCTCTTAATGAGAAAGGGAACAATTTTAATTTTATAATGTCACCATCTACATCTTTATATTTTTGCATTTCACACAATTCAACAAAATTATTGAGATGGGCAGCAGCATCATCAGAACTAACACCAGAAAATTGCTCTCGCATAACAAGATTCAGTAAAGCAGGTTTAATTTCAAAGAATTCTGCTGTAGTAGCAGGTGGAGCAATAGGTGTGCATAAGAAATCATTATTATTTGTGGTTGTGAAGTCACACAACTTAGTATTTTCAGGATTGGCCATTTTAGCAACAGTAAATAAAGCAAACTAGATAAAGTAAATGCAAGTAACTAATAAATTTTTTTTTTGTGTTTTTGATATAGCAAACAAGATAGCAAATAAAGTAAAACTAGCAACTAATTTTTTTTGTATTTTGATTTAGTGCAGCAAACAAAGTAGTAAATAAAACTAAGCAAGACAAAAACAAAGTAAAGAGATTGAGAAGTGGAGACTCCCCTTGCGGCGTGTCTTGATCTCCCTGCAACGGCGCTGAGAAAAGAGCTTGATGGCGTGTAACTCACACGTTCGTTGGGAACCCCAAGAGGAAGGTATGATGCGCACAGCAGCAAGTTTTCCCTCAGAAAGAAACCAAGGTTTATCGAACCAGGAGGAGCCAAGAAGCACGTTGAAGGTTGATGGCGACGGGATGTAGTGCGGCGCAACACCAGGGATTCCGGCGCCAACGTGGAACCTGCACAACACAACCAAAGTACTTTGCCCCAACGAAACAGTGAGGTTGTCAATCTCACCGGCTTGCTGTAACAAAGGATTAACCGTATTGTGTGGAAGATGATTGTTTGCAGAAAACAGTAAAACAAGTATTGCAGTTGATTGTATGCGATGTAAAGAATAGGACCGGGGTCCACAGTTCACTAGAGGTGTCTCTCCCATAAGATAAACAGCATGTTGGGTGAACAAATTACAGTTGGGCAATTGACAAATAAAAAGGGCATGACCATGCACATACATATTATGATGAGTATAGTGAGATTTAATTGGGCATTACGACAAAGTACATAGACCGCCATCCAACTGCATCTATGCCTAAAAAGTCCACCTTCAGGTTATCATCCGAACCCCCTCCAGTATTAAGTTGCTAACAACAGACAATTGCATTAAGTATTGCGCGTAATGTAACTAGTAACTACATCCTTGAACATAGCACTAATGTTTTATCCCTAGTGGCAACAACACATCCACAACCTTAGAACTTTCTGTCACTGTCCCAGATATCAATGGAGGCATGAACCCACTATCGAGCATAAATACTCCCTCTTGGAGTTACAAGCATCTACTTGGCCAGAGCATCTACTAGTAACGGAGAGCATGCAAGATCATAAACAACACATAGACATAACTTTGATAATCAACATAACAAGTATTCTCTATTCATCGGATCCCAACAAACGCAACATATAGAATTACAGATAGATGATCTTGATCATGTTAGGCAGCTCACAAGATCCGACAATGATAGCACAATGGGGAGAAGACAACCATCTAGCTACTGCTATGGACCCATAGTCCAGGGGTAGACTACTCACTCATCACTCCGGAGGCGACCATGGCGGCGTAGAGTCCTCCGGGAGATGAATCCCCTCTCCGGCAGGGTGCCGGAGGCGATCTCCTGGATCCCCCGAGATGGGATCGGCGGCGGCGGCGTCTCGATGGGTTTTCCGTATCGTGGCTCTCGATGCGGGGGTTTCGCAACGGAGGCTTTAAGTAGGCGGAAGGGCGGTCGGGGAGGCGGCACGAGGGCCCCACACCACGGGGCCGCGCGGCCAAGGGGCCGCGCCGCCCTAGGGTTTGGGCACCTCGTGGGCCCACTTCGTCTCCTCTTCGGTCTTACGGAAGCTTCGTGGCAAAATAGGACCACAGGCGTTGATTTCGTCCAATTCCGAGAATATTTCGTTACTAGGATTTCTGAAACCAAAAACAGCAAAAAACAAGAATCGGCTCTTCGGCATCTTGTTAATAGGTTAGTTCCAGAAAATGCACGAATATGACATAAAGTGTGCATAAAACATGTAGATAACATCAATAATGTGGCATGGAACATAAGAAATTATCGATACGTCGGAGACGTATCAGTGATGCCGGCGAAAACGTAGCCGACACGATCGGAACAGCCGATGAAGTGTCTTGTACCAGCAGATTTCCCACAGATGGCGCCAATTGACGAGGGTGCTCCTCGGCAATGCCCACCATGAGGGGCTTAGGGTTGACGTAATCCTGCAGGCTAGCACGAGACATCGGATACCACACAAATAGGGAGAGTGATTTACCCAGGTTCGGGGTCCTCGATGAGGTAAAACCCTTACTTCCTGCTTGTCTGATCTTGATTATCGAATATATCGGGTTACAATGTGGTAGCCTATAGGCTGCTGTGGTCGACTCGCCGAGCGGCAAGGATTCTAGGGTTTTAGCTCTAACTTGCGGTGGTTCTACGTATTGATGTTGTGTGTTCCGGCAGGCTCCCTCCTGGCCTTTATATAGAAGACCAGGTCCTGAGAATCCTGTCCGAACTCGACTAGGTTACAATGAGATCTATTCTAGTCTTTCCTTTAACGATGTGTTCTTGCCTTGTTCATCAAGAATCCATATCCTGGTAGGTCTCCTTTGTTGGAACCGACGTATGGGTCCACCTTGGTTATTGGGCAATCTTCATGGGCCCCTAGTTGGGCCGAAGGAGGTAGACTAATGTCGGGTACCCGAAGGGTAATACCCACATCACCATGTGTCCCGAATGGCACCGCGACATAGTGGTAGAAGAAAAGTCTGCACTAAATTCATTCTTGACTGACTCCGCAAGAGGCAAGACACCTCCTTGTACCTTCATGATCTGCAACTCCGCTTCATTTGTTTCTTCACCACGACGGCTGGAGAAGCTGGAGTAACCTGCAACAACCAACAGACACGGGGAACCTACGAGCTTATTCGAGGCAGAGCTCCGTGTAGACCTCCACACCACTGCCATCCTCGAAGGATATCAAGCAGGGAAGAGACCTCGCCACAGCCTGGTGCCGCCAGCCAACGCCGAACAAGATCTCTAAAATGCACGCTAGTCGTCATGGGAAAAACCTAGACACCTAACCTTAGACCTAGTCCTAGTCTACAGCTATACAAGCATGGGATCCTCGCCCGTCTCAACACTAGCCACTGCTGGAGAGGAGAGGGGGAGGAGTGGGTCAACCTCTATATTTAGAAGAACGGGAGGAGGTGGAGGTAACGAGGGAGGTAGGATAGGGAAGGAAGTTCTTGGGATATCCATTTTTGACTACCATAATCTCACATATTAAGACCAGGAGAATCATTTTTTAAATATATATTTCTACAAAAATTAAATTTGTTGGTGTGTGTGCAGTTGAACAAGGCGAGGCTAGAGGATATGCAACACCTGGAGTTGCAGCCGAGGTAGCCTTTGGGTCCGCATGCTAAACTGTCTAGAAGATTATCTTGTTATACTTTTCTCATTACTTGTAATTATAACTGACCTCTTTCAAAATCTTATTTATGCCATGTCAAAGTCAAAAAATTGGATTGTGTGATAGATTACATGATTCAAGTGAGCATGATGTTACAATCACATCTTGTTTTCGTTCCTACGTTTGCTAGAAAACTGCAAGTAAAAGAGGCCATAATCATTCATTGTCGTTAAATCTACATGGATGGTGAGATTTGATTTCTTTCTTTAAAACCTAGTAAAAAAGATACGTGCCAGGGTGGATAGCTACTGCCCAATGCATGTGGCCACCAGATTTCCTTTGTTTAAAGCACATTGTCGCCTCCTACCGAGGTTCAATATATTCCCGTTTACACGGATGTATTATGCTTACCACACTCTCTGCTTGGCATGGCTCTTATCATGCTAGTGCAAATAGCTCTTGTCGGACTAGCTAGTTGCATCCATAGAGTAGACTCTATATGAAAAAACAAATCACCATTACGAGGAGTTTGAGCTGCGAAATGCTTCTTGGAATAGGATGCATCAAGAAACATATGAGATGCTATATTGGCATTGTATGATAGGAAATTTGGTTTTTTTGGGATCAACCATCGAGGAATCATGAGCATCGGTCATATCAGTAGTAGAGTAGCAAGTTGATATTGCTCTGAAAGGCTAGATCTGACTGCAATTGGACACCTGGTTGGCATGGAGGAATCACCACCCGTTTAACCATCTAACAAATGATCGATTCGGATCCCATGGTTTTCTACATAGCTCCAACACGGTTCGAATTTGTGCTGGGTTATGCATTTATGAGTGCTACATACAACAAACAGATCTCCAATATGCAAAAGAAAACCAAGGAAAAAATGAGATTTTTAGGAGAAAAAAAAGACACCATGGGCCCACCGAGATGTAATGTTCGGTGGGCGTCTCGTCTAGCCCGCGGAACCTTCCCGTCTTACATTAAAAAAAAATTGAGACCTTCCCGCGGAGAGTCACTGCGCTGCGCCGGTGGATGCTACGCCGAGCTCCTAGGCTGCTCGCCGCCGGTGGATGCTACGCCGAGCTCCTAGGCTCCTCCTCCAAACCCCCACGCCTCCCAGCCCCCGCCGCCTTCTCGCCTCCCACCACCATGCGCCCACCGACATGGACGCACACCACCTGCTCGACGGAACGCCCGGCAGAACACGGGGCAGCTTCATCGTGCGCGCGCTCAGGGACGAGGCGCCCCTCGACGCGGAAGCCGTCACGGCCCTCCACTGCTCCTCCATCAAGTCCGGCACCGTGCTGGACCCGCCCGTGCGCACCTCGCTCCTCACAGCCTACGCCCGGGGCGCCGCGGACGTGCGCGCCGCTCTCGCGCTCTTCCACGAGGCCGCCGACCCGGACCTGATCCTGTGGAACGCCGCGGTCAGTACCCTCTCCCGTAGCTGCCATCTCGCCGACGCAGTGGCCCTTTTCCGGCAGATGACGGACGTGCTCGGGACGTTCGATTCGACCACCCTAACGGTCATGCTCTCGGGTGCGTCCCGGGCCGGCGACATGGAGCTCGGGATGGCGATCCATGCCGCGGCCGCGAAGAGAGGCCTTCACACCGAGCTGAACCTCTGCAATGCTCTCGTCAACATGTACGCCAAGTGCGGACGCTTCCGAGCTTCCGAGGCCGTGTTCTGGAGCATGCCGTGCTGGGACACTGCCTCGTGGAATTCTATGATAGGCGGAAGCACGTTCAACGGCCTTTCCGAGGTTTCGGCTCGTTACTTCAGGGACATGGCCCGGTTCGCGGTTCCGGCGGATGAGGTGACGTTGTCTTCTGTCCTTTCGGCCTCTGCTCGCGCGGATGATCTTTTCTCCTTTGGGAAGTCTGTCCATGGCTGTGTCGTGAAAAGCGGTTACGAGTACACGGCGTCTTGCTCGGTACCGAATTCCCTGATAACATTTTATTCCGAGCTTGGGTTGCCCGAGGATGCAGAGAAGGTCTTCTTGAGAATTCCTAACAGAAACTTGGTGTCGTGGAATGCTATGATCAAGGGACTGGTGGAGAATGAAAAGGTTAGAGAAGCCCTCGCTATTTTCCGTGAAATGACATCAGAGTTCCAGCCAGATATTGCTGCTTTGGTTACTGTAATTTCAGGCTGCGCTGATCAAGGACTACTGTGTGAAGGAAAAGAAATCCATGGATACATAGTCAGGAAAGGCCTCCTAAATGATGAGGAGTCATGTATAGGAAACAGCTTGCTTGGTTTGTATATGAAATGTGATGATTCGTCTACTGCGAACCTTTTGTTCAGGACAATGCCTACAAGAGACCTGATCTCATGGAACACAATGATTTCTGGTCACTCAAGAGATGACGCGCTGAGGGTAGAGGCTCAGGCTATGTTCAAAGAGCTGCTTTCTGAAGGTTTAAGCTGCACCTTGACAACTATACTAGCTGTTATACCTTCATGCTCTCGTCCGGAAGACCTTGGCTTTGGCAAAGCAGTTCACTCTTTTATCCTTAAGAATGGATTTGCGAGTGGAGTTTCAGTTGTTAATTCTTTGATGCACATGTACATATGTTGTGGGGACTCATTGGCTGCCTTCGTTCTGCTGGGAAGTATAATGCCAGTGTCGGACATAATTTCATGGAATACAGTCATAGTAGGATGTGTACATAATGCACTACCTGGAGATGCGTTGGAAGCCTTTCGGTTCATGCATTCAACGTTGCGAGTAAATCCTGATAGCGTTACGCTTGTTAGTGTTTTATCAGCATGTGGAACCCTTAAACTGCAGTCCCTAGGAAAGTCCATCCACTGCATGTCACTGAAGCACTTGCTTGCATTCAGTTTGAGGGTTAAGAATGCCCTGTTAACCATGTATTTCCGGTTTGCAGATACCGAAAGTGCTGAGTTAATCTTTTATAGTCTTGGAGATAGAAATTTGTGCTCCTGGAATTGTATGATCTCTGGTTTTGCACAGAATAACCAAGGCTGGAGAGCATTACAGTTCTATCAGAAGATGGAAGATTTTGTGCCTAATGAAATGTCTACTGTCGGTATTATATGTGCTTGCACTCAACTCGGGAATCTTAGACATGGAAAGAGCATACATGGGCGTGTGGTCAAGTCTGATCTTCAAAATAATGTCTTTGTTTCAGCATCTCTAGTTGATATGTATAGTAAGTGTGGAAGACTCGACAGTGCTGTCAAAGTATTTGAATCCTCTGCTGAAAAATCGATTGCCTGCTGGAACTCCATGATATCAGCTTTAGGATTTCATGGGCATGGGTTGCGATCGATAGAGCTTTTCTGCAAGATGATTCAGTCTGGAACTAAAGCCACAAGAAGCACTTTTATTGCTCTTTTGTCAGCTTGCAGTCATTCTGGACTCACTGATGAAGGATGGAAGTATTACCACCTTATGTCAGAGAAATTTGGGATTACTCCTACAGCAGAACACCATGTATGCATGGTAGACATGCTTGGGCGTGCTGGTCGGCTGCAGGACGCACATAAATTTGTGGAGAGTTTACCTTCCAAGGGAGCACATGGAGTTTGGGGTGCACTGTTAAGTGCTTGCAGTTACACACCTGAACTCAAGATGGGCGAGTCCATTGCCAAGCATTTGCTCTGCCTGGAGCCTGAAAATAGCGGTTATTATGTGACTATTTCTAACCTGTATGCATATCAAGACATGTCGTGTGGTGCAGTCCAGGTTAGGGGCATTTTGCAACATAAAGGATTGATGAAGCCCCGCGGTCACA
Source organism: Lolium perenne (assembly GCF_019359855.2). NCBI lineage: Eukaryota > Viridiplantae > Streptophyta > Magnoliopsida > Poales > Poaceae > Lolium > Lolium perenne. Next base: position 320,298,639 of record NC_067246.2, read on the forward strand.
GCATTGTTGGATAAAGGGTTGCAAATGACCATGGATTCATGGAAGCTATGATGTGCCAGAAAATTGTGCACTAAATCACCAAAACTGCAAATTCACTTCACAATACTTGCGCATGACTCAGCTCAAGCATGACACAGGTATCTGAGTCATTAGCTCCACTCTTTCTGTTTACATATATTTCCTTGAATAGGAATGAAATAGTTTAACCTGTTTACATTCTATATCACATTTTCAAACACTCATAATTCATATTTCAAAGTTTCGAAAAAATCTGAAACAAAATTCTAGAGATAGCCAATGATTTGCTACACACATGCAAAATCTCAATGCGAACCACTTTGTATTCTAGGCTAAACAGAAATGACAAAATCTAAAATTGTTTATAGTGAATATTGCACATTTCAACACTATAAATTTGTCAGATTTTGTCTTTTTTGTGTAGCCTAAAATACAAAGTAGTTCGTATTGAGATTTTACAAGTTTGTAGTATACATCATTGGCTATCTCTACGTTTTTTTCAGATTTTTTGAAACTTTGAAATATGATATTTGAATGTTTCAAAATAAAGTGCTATATGTGTTTCTCTTCTGAGAAAATCAAGCCTATACGTCGGAGAAGGAAAGTCAAACTAAAGTGTCTAAAAGAGCTCAAGCGTTTATATATCATATTATGTGCTTGATATCATTCGTTTTTACAGAAATCTTCTCGGTGTGCTTCATTACCTCATCGAGATTACTTGTAACATGTGTGAAAATCACTTAAGCAAGAAATCCATCCAACTATCATATCTATATGTTAAAAACAGTTCTATTTATTTTGTTAGCCATGAAAAAAACATTTTAAGCACGTCAATCTTCATATCCGTTTATTAAACATGCATTGATGCGATTTTCAGGTATGACAGTGTAGCATATATGTCCTGCCTGTTTCATTCTTGAATCCAGATACAAGATGCAATATCTGCTCATGCCTCATGCAGTTCAATGCACATCCTCCATTCAGTCCCGTTAATGTTCACCTGTGCATCAGTATATGTATCTTAACCTCATGTAATATTCCTGGAGCACTTCTGCGCTAGTATCCAACATTCGTAGAGGCACTCTTGTGATAAGCCAACATCTATCATTCTGAACCTGACATTCCGCTACATCACACGGTTCTCTGGGTTCATCAGGTGGCCCATGCCTGAGCCTGAACTTCTCCTTCAGTGGGATCTTCCTGCAGTGAAGGTCCCAGGGGCCGATCCACCATGTGAGCCAGTAAGTTTGATCCTTGACACTGGGGTTTTGCCATGGCATCATCATTGGTATCCACTGTGGTTAGTTCCTTCACTGACGTGTATTACATTTTGGTAGAAGATGCTGAGCAGAGGTCTATATGTACGGCAACGCACTCGAGAGCCAAAGAAAAGCAAGATCGAGCTGTAGGAATGAGGCAATGATGGTACCGCGACACATGCACGCCAGAATTCATGGTATCAGATTGAGGGCTGGCCTGTTACAGTGAGGTTTGGATTGACAGAAGAAGCGACATTGCAGTCAGCATCTAGCCGGACGACATGCGACAAATTGCGGTTGCTGCGGTTAGGATTAATAGATTGTGTGTTAGCTTAAGCTGCGGGACAGGCGTGATAACTGGAGGAGCAGACAGATTGGTGGTGGTTATAAGTAGGTGAGATTTTAGTCGGCTTAACTTGGGGAGCAATTCCATCTGTTTTGCATCACGAGTTGGGGCTTGTGTTCCGCCGCAGGCAGACACGGTGCATGTGGCCGCACTGGAAGCCAGCCTAGAAATACTACCACTAATATACTCTGGAGACTGGACAGCAATTAATCGCCACTCTCTCTCTCTCTCTCTCTCTCTCTAACATTTCTAATCACTAAATCTTTTTGTCGGTTTGGGGGTTTGGGCACACTGGGTAGTCCTTTTTCGGGCAAGCTTTCTTGTCACTGGTATTCTCCAGTTAGGGCATCCACAACGTTGAAATAGCCAAATCTGACATAGTGTACTATTTAGCATCGATGTGAAATTTAGCCATGACTCCACAATGTTGTCTAGTTCTAAATGTCTGTACACTAGGTCCCGGTACCGACACAAATAATGTAAAGAAGTGTTCTCTTTCCAGCCATCCCTCTTTCTCACCTCAACTATCTTCTCTTTCTTCTCTACATATGCATTGTTTATTCCATCAAGAATTTGGCCACAGACTTGGCATCGGAGCAACTACTTGCTCCGGTTCCCAGTTTTGCTTGTTTTGGAACTACCTCCACAGTGTAGGGAACTAGTTCCAAAAGCCAAAAGGGAAATATGGAACCACATTTGGCTACACATTGTGGGTGCCCTTATGTTCTGCACATGGACATGGAGGAGGCTATGCGTAGCTAGGAGCAATAGACTAGTACAGGAGTAGTTACATACTACCTAGCTCTGTCCTAGATTGGGTATTCTTGTGGCCTAGAACTGTGTGATTCTTCTTCTGCCCTATATGATGATGATGCAGCACATCTAATAAAGACAATTGCTTTCTGAAAAGTCAGCTGCTGGCTCTGTGCAGGAGAGAATATATGATATGGCACCTGTGTCTGCAGGTTATTTGTTTAGTTACTTTTCAGAGTAGGAAGCTTCCATTTGGATCAGTTTTACCCAAAAAAAGGAACAGAGAATTTGGAATGTTTTCAGTCTTGAATAAGTGCAGATTAAAGTGTTACATGTACCTACAATGGGATGCAAAAATCAATACAATTGTCATGGGTAATGCGGCTGCTCTAGGTGAGTAAAACTATCGAGCAGGCTGAGATGTTTATGCCCAAGCACGACATTGATTAGCTTTGTCAAAGATGTTTGTGTCATGAAACGAGAGTCATCATCCTGCCACGAGAGTGCTTTGGGCATGTACTATGTAAGTATATGTAGCAATGCCTCAAATCATTCAGACACATCCTATGTCTATCATTATTAAAAAGCAGATCAAGAGCCTAGCATGCATAGCTCCTAATGTTGTTTTGCTTCCTTTCTCTTTTATAATCTCAGGTTGCGGTTACTGATCTGTCATATGTTGCACTTATTTTATAATCTGTTGGTAAAAATTAGCCACGAAACTAGACATAAACCAAAATAGGTAAAAAATGGGTTGGGCAAAAGGTATTATGGTTATGAACCACAATGCCCATAGATTGCAGCCTTAGAGGTGAAGCCACCTATTACACAACATCTACATCTCTTTGCCCGTGTAGACCTCATTTTACATGTAGGCCTTGTTTGGTACTAGAGATTTTGTGAAAATTAGTGGACATAATTTTACAGATATTGGATGAAATCCCTATCTTCACCCAATATCCTCAAATCACTATAAAACCTCAATCCTCAACTCCGTGGTGTATTGGGCATGTGAGAGAAAAAAAAACACTTGGATGTGTAAAAAAGTGGAGAAAGTGGGGATTAAACTAGCTTAATATACTAGAACCAAACATGATTTAGAAATAAGTGGGGATTTGGGGTTTGGTGAGATAATCCTCACAAATCCCTTAAAATACACTAATATCAAACAAAGTCGTATTGCAATTTCGCCCTTATTCTGTATGCAAAGGTTTCACGAATTACTTGGCATAGTAGCTTCATGCACCATGTGTCGGAACTTAATTCTCACGCATATTACAATCCTTAGTGGCTGCCAGGTAAGAACTTGTACTCCAATCATCATGCCTTTTCGATGTTAGGATTGCAACATATGTTAAATATATTTAAAATGGTGTTGCTCACATGAATAAATGTCTCCTCTTCAAAAAGAGAGAAAAAAGAAGTAAATTAAACCCAGAATTCCTTAGCAAGTTAAATATGAGAGCCGACATGACAGCTCTCTCCGTGAAGGATTGTCAATTGAACTTTCAGTTTGTTTGGTTGTGTGTTGTGTTGTTATGGATCATTTTTATGTCCTTATCTCCCCCATTTCTTTGTCTCGTGGTTAGGAGTTCCTTGCTTTTGCTTTCTATCCGCCAAAGCCAGGATGGAACCCAAGTTTCTAGCAAGGTTACCGGACATTACGATGATAATTCAAAAGGTCAGTAGTACTTTTCAGCTTAACTTTTACTATTACATGGTCCATTTGTTACGCATCACTGTTTGTAGAAACAACTGAATAATATCACTTCATGCCAACCTATGGCACCACCATTTTAATTATTATTATGCGGATGGCCAAGGGCAAAACATCTGTAACATCGTTGACTATATCTGCTTGTTGATAAGAAATTTCTAACTTATATAAATAAAAGTCGAAATGATTAGTAACTACGATATGCATGGAAAATGTGACACTTATCATTGGTCTACATCATGGAAAATGGAAACCCTATTTTTTGAAGTTTGGATTGATATGATCTCCACCGTCTTGTGCTAGTCAAAACCACCATGTACAATTAGTCATCCAGCCTAACTTTGCCACTTGGTGAGTTTGATCATTATCGTGTCCAATGACAGCGACATGTGTTACAAGCCAGTACATAATCTAACTATAAGAATAATAGCAAACCAACTAGTTGTGGTTGACATTTTGTACCGAGATACGGAAGTGTATAAATATTATTTTTAACCCAAAGTGTATACATATTGCGAAAACTAATTCCATGACCATCGACATTCACTCACAGACTTCAATCTCCGCGTATTGATAGAGGATGTAGTCAACTAGAAGAGATCGCATATTAATAAATTTCCTGATATTTTACTAGAAGAGATCCCATATGAACTTTTGGATCAAGATCCGGCGATCTCCTCTCAATCTTGGTCGATATATAACCATATTATGGATGATATTTATATACACTTACTAGCTCACAAACCTCCATACCGTAAATTGTCTTAGTAGTGTATAATTTTGGAGGATATGTTTTTGTGTTGCACAGTCGAGAATATTTCATACGAATTTTTTTAAGGTGTTTCCCGTTGCATGTGCAAGTTAGCTAGGCCTGATCGGGACAAACCCCATGGCCATTTTAGACTTGTGTTTGGTTGGTCGCATTCGCATGAGTGGTGGAACTTGGTTGCCTGGACAAGCGGCTCTGTGTTAGGTTGATGCAAGTTTGTTGGTGTTTGGTTACCTATGTAGGTTCTGATGTGGTTCAAAGGACATCTTTACCGTAAGTAGGGTTTGGTGTTACAAACGTATGCATAAGGGAACCAATGATTTTTTATGAACTTTATGATCATATGTTTGTCACTTGGAGAAAGTTGCATGATGGTTGGCGAGACCCAAAATCTTCTAAAGTAAAAGTGGCTATGGATTTATTTTCACATTCACTTAAGCTTTTGCAAATAGGCGGCTTATTTTCCCCTTGTTCTGGTTATCTGACTGGATCCCAGACTCGTACTCTTTTGTCCAGGCAAACCCCAGACAGTGTGGACTAATAGTTGGAGTTCATAAGATTTAAGAATGTGGCATCCTATAAGATCCACCCTTCTTCCCCATTTGACCCCACATTCTTACTCTCACTCATCCTCCATATATTGTTGAACCACAAAATCTCGATTCCTCTTGATCATTTCAACCAAATCAGTAAATCTTTGATGGAAAAGAAAGATAATACCTACATCTACAATGTCACCAATCAATAGTTGATTCCCCTTGAGTTCGTTGAGATCTTGTTATTTCGGGTTTGTTGGAAAACCCTAGGTGGTTACCGTTTCCCCGAAGCTTTTGATGTGTAAATCGTCATGGGAAGGTTTCGTGGGTTTGGAGATCACCCCTGGATCTACCGTAAGTGGAAGGGCTCACGCTTGATTATTGAGACCCATCGATGGCTACACTTGTGAGGGGTTGCGTGGGATTTATTTACCAGTGTCTCTCCCATAGATATATATATTAGACTCCCCTAAGGACTTGAAGTTTAGGACACATCACCGATCAACCTCTTCCTCCACTTTGGTTATTTTATTTATAATTGTTGTTCTTGTTTCTTATTGTATATGGCATCATATAGGCTTGCTCATCTAGTTCATTTTTGCAAAGCTTTATTTATTCCCATTTACCCCTAAATCAACTAAATTGAGTAAAAAAAAGTTGTCTTGTATTCAAACCCCACCCCTCCCCCTTGTCCCCCTCAAGTCAATATCTTCGATCCTTCAGCGGCACATCCTATTGGAGTGGGGATATTAGCCGGCATATCATCTCTTCACAGCACACTATGTCATGGCACATCATACCACAACAATGAAACATACAAGCAGCATAAGCACTTAACCAAAAAAGAAACTTAGCAAATTAACGGGTACCCCCATATAACACCCTAGAAAGAGTAGATGTGAGAATTGTGTATTTGCGAACATGCATATGAAAACCTAGGGAAACTTTGAGATTCATATAAAATCTAGGGTAAAGCTGTGAAATTTTGAGCAACTATAGTCGCTTCGCAAATAGAAAGAACAGTAAATAAAGCACATAAGGTTGATCTTTCTTACAAAGGAATAGTAAGCAGCATGAACACATCAGAACAAGGATCCAAGAACCAAGCATGATATCAGATGAACCACAAGGACAAGTTGAGGCACAACCCACTTAAGTATCAGCACTGCATGTGCAACACTAGCAGAGAAACCATTTGACAGTAAACAAATGCATAAAGCCATAATTAGAAATCACCTATAACATTACAGAAAACACAATCTGTAGCACACTAGCAACTAGAGGTAGTTGTATATATCAAACCAATAAAATTGACCACAATCACAATTCACAAGATCATGGTTCGTAGTTCATAATCCTAGACCATCAAGAACACACAAACTACACAAAGAACCATAGCGGCCAATATGGTAACCTAGAAATCTGAGAAACAAGTCAAGCGGCTAGGACGAGCATGCTATCCACAAGAAAAAAGGTTTACCAGAGTTAGAAAACACACGCTCCTCTTCAAGCAGCAAGTTGATTAGTACTTAGATTATCAATAGTTCATAGTAGATGATAGAGAGATCACAAGGATCAACTATGCATAGATCACACAAGTTTGTGGATCAATATACACCTGATTTTGCATGACATCGTCACAAGATCATGATCGCTCATGATTTTCACTCAAGAGATGCTAGAGATAGCACCTACATCACATATCATCATGTCACAAGCAATTACATTTATGCGCACTCCTAAGAGGCATCACAAAGCATCTAACTTGTACATAGATGACACAAGGGCACAATCCTAGCTGAAAATAAATCTAATTAATGAGATGCTCAGCTAAATATATAGCTTAAGAAGTTAAGCTATACCACATTTATTTCGTTAATGGATACACATAGAACCTATGAAGCACAAGAAAGCATCAAGGCAAGGTAAACACAATGTGAACACTCGACTGGGGCACCATAGTATATTTCCAAGCTTATTTCACTAAGGAGATCATTACAAGAGCACATTGTGAGAAAGTCATGTTCGGCAACAAGCAAATTTAATAAGCTCAACCAAAGCACAACAAGCAGTTAAGTTCACCACACAGGCCAACAAAGGCTAGTTCTAGACCATTCAATATGCTAGTACTGAAGGTGTTCAGTAGATAGTGGAGACAAAGGAAAAGGAAATATGTTTACATCTTATTCCAACTACAGCAATACATCAAATCAACACCAACATCATATATATCTGCAAGCAAAAGCACGTGCTACTCAACACAAACATATGTGTCAATAATCCACACCACATCTAGGTGAGCTAATCATGAGGTATGGTTCCCTTCCCTTCTCTGTTCCACACTGCTCTCTGCTCCCCGCTATGTAGCTACATGTCGTGGTTAATTCCTAGCTAATTAGTGTTCTAGGATTGTACATCATCATAGTGATGAACTAGGGTGTATAATGGAACTCTACTAGCTCACTTAGTTAACTGGATTTTTTCATAAGAATATTTTGGAATTATTTCCACATTAATTTATTTTAAAATAGTAAAATATCATTTCGAAATAAATTAAAAACTTATAAGCTTATACAAAATTTAGGTCCTAATACAAACTTGAGATCTTCATTCAACCAACTTGAATAAACTTGGATCAGACCTCACACAGAGCAAGTGTGGAGGGAGCAACACTGGCAAAGTAAGTTTGTGGGAGTGTTGTGGGTATACTTCATGGGTGTACCATCGACAAGCCCAGGTGGCCCAAAGACGGTGATGGTGGCATATGGCCCATCGGGCGGCCCAGTTGCTGATGATCAAGATGAAGGAAGTCCACCCCATGAACAAGGAGCCAGATCCAGCCGACCTACCCTGGAAGTCGGATCCGCCCTGGCCCATCAAGGGTAGCCGGATCCAGTACGGCGTATAATGAAAGGCGGATCCTTGACGTGCACGGCAATGTAATATTCCGTAGTTAGACAACTTGTATTCCGGCTAGGACTCTCCGTGTAAACCCTAGATCATGGCGCCTTTATAAGCCAGATACCGGGAGCCCTAGAGGCACAACCACAACTCATTGTAACAACGCGAAAGCGCCCAGATAATACCAGACAAGTAGCAGTAGGCCATGTCATCGTGCAGGTGTTCCGAAGCTGGGTAAATCGCGTACCATCGTCCCGAGGACTCTTCGCCCGATGGCCCCTACTTCTTCTCCCCCACGTGAGGATCCCTCCTCCGAGGTACCGTCGAATAGGCAACGACAGTTGGCGCCCACCGTGGGGCCAGTGGCGTCTGGAGGCCGGAACCGGGAGGTTTCCGCCATGGGAAGCTTGAACGACTCCATCGTTATGGGGCATGTCCTTTACACTCGGAACTTTCCGATCGTCCCTCAGGACGAGTGCTGGATTCTGGCTAAGACCGACCCTGTCAAGCTCTCCATCGTCCCAATCGGCGGCATTCACATCTTCATCAGCGAGACCGTCGATTCCCACGGAAACGCCCTGGTAAGTAACGCTGATGCAACCGCCGCTGAGCCGGACGTAGTCGCGAAGATCCGATCTGAGTCGCATGAACTTCCTAAGGAAGATTCCGCCTTAGATCTGAAAATTTCAAAGCCCACCCAATCCGCCCCTGAGCGGGAAATTACGGTGGAAGACAAATGCAGATCCTCTTGGGTCTCCCAGGTGTTAGAGAAGCAAAGGTGCCACTTTGTGCACTTCCTCGGACATACTGCAGGAACCGCCTCTCCTCAGGATGGAGCTGGACCCATGCAGGTTGAGGCTGCCGAAGACAGCAATACTCCGGATCAGCAAGAGGTTGCCGGAGACAACAATGCTCCAGATCAGCAAGAGGGTGCCGGAGACAAAGAAGAATCAATACTCGAGAATCTAAGCCCATTATCTGACGACGCATCTTCCATGGATTCAGAGGAGTACAACTGTGCTATGAAGGAGTTGGAGGACGAGGAAAAAGCGGAGGCAGAATCCGCTCCGCCAAAATAGGTCCTCGCGATCGTAACTGGGCTGGAGCAAGGAGCTGACGCAGAAACAACCCCGACCAACGCCGGAATTCCGGGCCCGTCGAACCGGATGCTTCGCGTCGAGATCTCTCTCGCACCACGCCGGAGCATGGAGAAGGACGTGGCCTTGACTTCACAGAAGAGATGTCCATAGAAGAGCTCGCCAGGGCAGCAGGCCAGGGTGGCATCGCGCACTCGGAAATCCTAACCAAGCCAATAACTCCGGAAGAAGCCACATATCCGGAAGCTTTAGAAGCCAAAAGGAAAGAACTGATGGCTACCGCCGAAAAGTTCGCCAATACCGCAGTAGTAATGCTCGAAGAAAGGCAAGACGCGGGGGAGCTGATGGAACTAGTCGTGGAGAACGAGCGCAGAACCACAGAATACTTGCAAAAGGCCAGAGCGCTCAGGGACCGGTGGGAAACGATAGTCAGTGATGCTAATAGGAAAGCACAAAGGATCCGTCGGGAAGCAATTCGCCCCCGGAGGATCAACTTCGACAGCCCCACCAATCATTAGCCGCTCGCAACTCCAAAGGACAACATGAAGAAGGTTGCGGAGCTCCTGGATAAGAATGATGAAGAAATCAACATCAACCACCTCCGCACACTCGTCGCTTCAACAATGAAGCAACAGAGTAAGGCGGATACTTCGTGCAGGATGGAATCCAACCCGGATCTATGCATAGCCACCGCGCAGAAGAACGCCTCAGGAAGGGAACATCTTGACGAACAATCGCGCACCGGATCTACGGAGCGCAGAAGAAGAACCAGGAAACATCCAGATCCGATCCCCATCCCCTCGGAAACTCCTCCGGTGGAGATGAACAAGGGAAAATATCCGATGTATGCTAGCAGGGACAAGTAAACCCATCACCTCCGCCTTGGAATTCACGTCCTCCTCCGCCACCTCGTCGACGGAGTCCAGCTGGAAACGCCAGACCCCATGGGCCTGGTGGAATTAACATCCGTGAGAACGTTGTCCCTCAGAGGGGTCGGAACAAGCAGCGCACGCCTGAACCCCGCAGGAGCCGGAACGAAGAGCGCGAGCCGGAGCCCCGCAGAAGCCGGAACGAGGGAGGCGACCGCCATCATGGAGAAGGCAGCCACCATAGCCGGAGTCAATCGTGAAGGACGCGGAGAATTAGAAGGCGGAAGCACAAGGTCTCATCGACCCCCTCGCAGATCTCCCTCCCCACCACCTAGTGGAGGAGGTGGAGGCGGAGGCCGAAGATCTCGCTCCCGCTCAAACTCTCCCGCCCGCAACAGCTCACGCGACACACGGGAACGTATCAACGAATATAGGACTGGGTACATAGGCCTAAAATGCTTTGCCAGGAGGATCCGAGAGGAACCAACGCCAAAAGGCTTGAACCTCAAGCTACCCGGAAATCTGAAGCACTATGATGGCAGTGAAAGGCCCGATACCTGGATCATCAATGCAGTCAGCTTTGCCGGAGGGACCCCCAAATAAGGCTTGCCGCATGCTCTAGTTGTACCTTGTTGGTACAGCCCGTACTTGGCTCAACGACCTCGAGGAGAATTCTATCGTTTGCTGGTTTGACCTGAAGATTGCCTTCGAGGGACACTTCAGGACAAAAGAACCTCCACGGCCAGTGATCTACAAGCCTGCATCCAGAAGAAAAATGAAACCTCTCGAGCTTTCCTTACTCGATAGTTAGCAACAGGAAACGAGTGCGAGAACGTGGATAACCGCACAGCAATGCTAGCCTTCATAGGTGGCTTGCAGCGGGGAGGGCTACTCCGACACAAGTTAACTTGCCTTGTCAACGAGCAAAAGCTGACTTTGGATGATATGATCTCGATTGCTAGCACTCACACCACCGCCGATGACGACGCAGGTGGAGAACTCTCGGCCACAGCCATACCCCTACACCAGCAGAAGAAGAACCATGACGGCAGCAACAACAATAAAAAGCGGAAGAACCCCTCTGAAGACCAGAAGAGCGGCGGATCCGACATGGTTGCCATGACATTCCAACGCGGCGGTCAAGGAGGTGGAAGAGGCCGTGGCGGCGGAGCCGGTAGGGGCCAGCAGCGCGCTGACGAGGTCACCGTCGTTGGGTTCCGCGCTCCCCAAACCTACGAAGAATGCAGGGATATGCCATGCCTAGCCCATATTGACCCGGCTACGGGCAATTCCTCTCGCACCAATCGCAACTACAAGTGGGTCAACGATCTCAAAACCGACCCGGAAGCAGGATACAAGCGCGCTCGGAAACACCACCCGCGCGGCAAAGGAAGCAAGGGCAAGAACAAGGAGAAGGACAAGGACAGTTCCGAGGCGATGGAAGAAGTTGAAGCTTCGCCGGATCCCAGAGAGGGTTCCGTAGCTAACAAATCCAATCCCTTCGTCAAAAAGAGTGCAGGCGCATACCACACCTTCCTCGGAACCCCAACGGTTCGGGCCGAGAAATCAGCCCTCCGGATCCTGAATGCCACGCTTCCGGTTGTGCCACAATATGTCAAGTGGTGGGAAAACCCATGCACCTTCAACAAGGCAGATCATCCGACTGGCATCCCCATAGAGTGATACGCTTTGGTTGTTAGTCCCCGCATCGATGGGTATGACTTCTCCAAGTGCCTCATGGACAGCGGAGCCAGCCTGAACATCATGTACTTGGAGACTCTGGAGAAGATAAACCTTACCAACGAGCAGCTCAAGCACAGCACCACAGAGTTCCATGGTCTGGTTCCGGGTAAAAAGGCAAATTGTCTAGGCAGCATTAAACTTCCCGTGGCCTTAGGCGATGTCAACAATTTCCGCGAAGAGATGATCACGTTCGAGGTTGTGCCCTTCAAGAGCTCCTACCATGTCATTTTTGGCAGGCCCACCTACCACAAGTTTCACGCAAGGGCGTGCTACATCTATAATAAGCTCAAGATTCCGGGTCCTAACGGCATGATTACCGTATCTAGAGACTACAAGAAAGCTCGAGACTGCGAGGAGCGCGAAACCGCCTTTGCAGAATCCGTACTATCTGGAGAGGAGCTTCAAGGCTACAGGGCCGCGGTGGATCCCAATGAGATGCATACCACCAAGAAGCAGATCTCCGACCAGAAGACCTCGTTCAAGGCCGCGATAGACACCAAGAAAGTTGACCTCAAGGAGGGCGACGATACCAAGCAACTGTCTGTCGGAGCTGGCTTGGACCCCAAATAGGAAGAAGCGCTCGTCGAGTTCCTACGAGCTAACATGGATATCTTCGCATGGCAACCTTCTGACATGTCCGGAGTACCAAGGGAACTCGCCGAGCACTACCTCAATATAAATCCGGGTGCAAAACCGGTGAAGCAAGCTATGCGACGTTTTGGAAACAAGAAGCGTTGCGTCATAGGGATGGAATTAGCAAAGTTACTAGAGGTAGGATTTGTAGTAGAAGTTATCCATACTGATTGGGTTGCAAACCCTGTCCTTGTACCCAAAAAGAATTCTGAAATACTAAGAATGTGCATCGATTACTCCGGCTTGAACAAGCATTGTCCGAAGGATCCGCTCCCCTTGCCGCGCATTGACCAAATCATTGATTCGACGACAGGGGCAGAACTTCTGTGTTCTCTTGACGCATATTCCGAGTATCATCAGATCCGGATGAAGAAGTCCGACCAAAAGGCGACCTAGTTCATCACACCCTTTGGCACTTACTGCTATGCCACCATGCCTTTTGGTTTAAAAAATGCAGGTGCCACCTACCAGCGTACGATGCAGCGGTACCTGAAGGACCCAATTGGCCGGAACGAGCATGCTTACATCGACGACATCGCGGTCATGACCCGGAAGGGGTCCGACTTGATCAGCGACCTTAAGGAAACCTTTGAGAATCTCTGACAGTACAATATGATGTTGAATCCGCTGAAGTGCGTCTTTGGCATGCCAGCCGGAAAACTCTTTGGCTTCATTGTGTCTCACAGAGGCATTGAAGTAAACCCGGAAAAGATCAAGGCTATCCTGAACATCAAAGGCCAACGTGTCTCAAAGATGTGCAACGATTAACTGGCTGTGTTGCTGCAATCAGTAGATTTGTTAGCCGTCTTGGCGAGAAGGTATTACCTTTGTACAAGATGTTCAAGAAAATGGACAAATTTATCTGGGACGACGCAGCAGATGCAGCACTTCAGGGGTTGAAAGATATTCTCTCTTCCATACCTATCTTGGCGGTTTCGGACGAGTCAGAGCCTATGCTCCTCTACCCGGTGGCTTCCAACAAGGTCATCAGTATCGTTATCATGGTGGAGAGAAAGGAAGAAGGTCATGAGTATGGAGTCCAAAGACCAGTCTATTACATAAGTGAGGTCCTGACGGAATCCAAGCAAAGATACCCTCACTTTCAGAAGCTAGCCTATGGAGTGTTCCTAGGTAGTCGGAAGTTGAGACATTACTTCCAGGAGCATCCCATGACAGTTGTGAGCAAAGCTCCTTTGTCAACCATCATCAACAACTCCGACGCAATAGGGCGCGTAGCGAAGTGGGGAATAGAACTTTCCGCCTTCGACATCAACTACAAAGCCAGAACTTCAATCAAATCTCAGATTTTGGCGGATTTTTTCGTCGATTGGACAGAAGTGCTGGAGGGCACACCTGTGTCGGAACCTGAAGCTTGGGTCATGCACTTCGACGGATCCAAGCAGCACCAAGGCTCGGGGGCTGGAGTTACCCTGAAGTCACCTACAGGAGAAAAACTGCAGTACGTTATGCAGACTCACTTCGAAGCTACAAATAACATGGCGGAATATGAGGTTATACTACACGGTCTGCGCATTGCTAAGGAAATTGGGATCAAGCACATCATATGTTGCGGAGATTCCGACCTAATGACACAACAAGTAGCCGGAACCTGGAACGCCAGAAACTCCATTATGGCGGCTTATAGAGATGAAGTTGACGAGATCGCTAAGTGCTTCCTCGGATACAAAGTCAAGTACGTCACGAGAGATGACAACACGGCGGCATATATGCTGTCGAAGCTTGGATCCGGCGAGAAACACATTCCGCCTGGAATTTTCCTTGAGAACCTATGGACACCCTCAGTAAAGGGCGCTAACCCAAAAAACCCAGACGTGACAGTGTCTCCGGCTAAGGAGGTGATGGTTATCACTCCGGCTTGGACTAGGCCTTTCCTGGACTACCTCATCCACCAGAAGTTGCCGGAGGATGAAGTCCTCGCACGACAGGTCGTCAGACGAGAAAGGTCATACACAATAGTCGATGGATAGCTCTACAAACTAAGTGCAAACGGGGTTTTTCTGAAATGCGTCTCAAATCAAGATGGCATCGAAATCCTCAGAGACATCCACCAAGGTGATTGCAGGCATCATGCCGCTCCCAGGTCCCTCGTTGCAAAAGCTTTCCGACAAGGTTTTTACTGGCTAACAGCTAAAGAAGATGCTGAAAAAATAGTCAAAACTTGTCGTGGTTGTCAGTACTATGCTACGCAACCAAATGCTCCAGCTCAGGAGCTGAAGACCATCCCTATCACTTGGCCGTTTGGGTCTGGGGGCTCGACATGGTCGGAAAATTGAAGAAATCATCTCCTGGCCGTTTTTAGTACCTCTTGGTCGCTATTGACAAGTTCAGTAAGTGGATCGAGGCAAAGCCAGCAAGAAAAGCCGATGGTGCTACGACACTAAAATTTGTTTGCAGCCTCGTAGTGAGATACAGCATCCCACACAACATCATCACAGAAAATGGCACAAACTTCGCGCAGCGAGAACTAAAGTATTATTGCAATGACGTAGGGATCCAGCTTGACCTTGCCTCTGTGGCTCACCCACAATCCAACGGGCAGGTCGAGCGAGCCAACGGCCTCATACTAGCCAGAGTCAAACCTCGTCTTGAAGAACTGCTGTAGCGAGCAGCCGGAGCTTGGGCTGAGGAGTTAGATTCTGTTCTATGGAGTTTACGAACTACCCCTAACAGGTCAACTGGGTTTACACCTTTCTTCCTAGTATACGGATATGAAGCTGTGTTGCCCTCCAACATCATACATGATTCCCCGCGAGTTTCCACCTACAATGAAGAAACTGCTGATGAGGCTCGACAGCTATCTATGGACCTACTCGAAGAAGCTCGGAACCTAGCTAACCAACGTTCTACCATCTACCAGCAGAAACTCCGACGCTACCATAGCCGTCGAGTTCGAAACCACTCGTTTAAGGAAGGTGTTGGTCCTCCGCCTTGGGCAGGTGAAAGAGCATAAGTTGCAATCTCCATGGGAAGGACCTTTCGTCGTCAGCAAAGTACTGCACAACGGATCTTACCACCTCGTTGATATCCATGAGTTAAAGGATAGACCTGCCAATTGGCAGCGGAAACGCAAGAGGGAGGATCCGGGTGACGTATACGACGAAACAGACCGTCCTTGGAATATAGCACAACTACGTCATTTCCACACCTAGCAATTTTCGCATTACATACTTTGTAATAGTTATGATACATGATCGATGAAATAAAGCATATGGTTCACTCTTTGAGTCTTTTACCTCCTTTACTTGTTCATTTTTGGATCGTGTATATTTTCCGACTAAAACCGCAGAGGTGGAAGTTTCCACCTAGGCGTGTATAAAAGTTGTGATTTTCCAAAATCGTCCATTAGGACGTAATCTTAAGTTTTCTGGTGGATGAGTTTTTTTGTTGCGAACTTATGGATTCCTGGTAGCGACTTCCGGCACCTTGGTTGGGGGCCTGTTTCCGTGATTATTGACGGATCGCCATTGGGCTTCGTCGTCATCGGCGAGCGTTTACGGCTAAAGGTCTTCCGGCTCGTGGAAGCTCAAATAAGTAAGCCGGAAAACTTAGAAACTAGCACTTGCTTTCCAAACAACGAAACATGCATATATAATTTAAACGGATTGTAGGATAAGTTTCTTCCGCCCACAACATGCATTTGTTTCGCCCTAACTACTTTAAATACTTAAGTTTTATTACAAACCCTCGAAGGGGACAAAATGATGCAGCTCAATGTTTTTACAGGAATCACTCTGAAGATTCCGGCTTGTCATTAGAGGCTTGGTAGGTGATGTCTTTGGAAGAACCGTTGCCGGAGTCATCGCCCGACTGATGCGCGCTGGACCCGGAGCCTTCTATCTCGTCATCTTCTTCATCGTCGGTAAAACCAGCCGGAATGTCATGCTTCTTATACCATGATGATGTCTACGCACGCTTCTATTCCTGTAGACAGTGTTGGGCCTCCAAGAGCAGAGGTTTGTAGAACAGCAGCAAGTTTTCCCTTAAGTGGATCACCCAAGGTTTATCGAACTCAAGGAGGAAGAGGTCAAAGATATCCCTCTCAAGCAACCCTGCAATCACGATACAAGAAGTCTCTTGTGTCCCCAACACACCTAATACACTTGTCAGATGTATAGGTGCACTAGTTCGGCGAAGAGATAGTGAAATACAAGTAGTATGGATGTATATGAGTGGTAATAGCAATCTGAATAAAATATGGCAGCGAGTAAACATGCAACGAACGATAAATAAACGGAGATTCGATGTTTGGAAACAAGGCCTAGGGATCATACTTTCACTAGTGGACACTCTCAACATTGATCACATAATAAAACCACTCTACACTCTCTTGTTGGATGACAAACACCATTAATTGTGTAGGGCTACAAGAGCACCTCAATGCCGGAGTTAACAAGCTCCACAACATTCGATGTTCATATTTAAATAACCTTAGAGTGCATGATAGATCATTGCAATTATACCAAGTACTAACATAGCATGCACACCGTCACCGACAGACTATGAAAGGAGGAATAGATCACATCAATACTATCATAGTAATAGTTAACTCCATAATCTACAAGAGATTACAATCATAACCTACGCCAAGTACTACATGATGCACACACTGTCACCATTACATCATGAAGGAGGAATAGAGTACTTTAATAACATCACCAGAGTAACTAGATCACAAAGAGAGAGATGACCACATAGCTACGGTAGAGCCCTCAGCCTCGGGGGAGAATTACTCCCTCCTCATCATGGAGACAGCGATGGCGGTGAAGATGGCGGTGGAGATGGCGGTGGAGATGCCTTCTGGGGGCACTTCCCCGTCCCGGCAGGGTGCCGGAACAGAGACTTCTGTCCCCCGAATTGGAGTTTCGCGATGGCGGCGGCTCTGGAAGGTTTTCTGGTGTTTCGTCAATCCGTGTCGAAGATTTAGGTCAGGACGGCTTAAATAGGCGAAGAGGCGGAGTCGGAGGGGCCACGGGGGTCCCACACACTAGGGGGGCGCCCCCCCTAGGCCGCGCCGCCACCACATGTGGGGCCCCCAGGGCTCCCCTCTGGTGCCTCTCTGGCTCTCTGGATGCTTCCGGGAAAAATAAGGTTCTGGGCGTTGATTTCGTCCGATTCCGAGAATATTTCCTTTGTAGGATTTCTGAAACCAAAAACAGCACAAAACAGCAACTGGCCCTTCGGCATCTCGTCAATAGATTAGTTCCAGAAAACACATCAAAACGATATAAAGTGTGAACAAAACATGTAGGTATTGTCATAAAACAAGCATGGAACATCAGAAATTATAGATACATTGGAGACGTATCAAGCATCCCCAAGCTTAGTTCCTACTCGTCCTCGAGTAGGTAAACGATAAAAAGAATAATTTCTGTAGTGACATGCTGCTTACATAATCTTGATCATACTATTGTAAAGCATATGAGATGAATGCAGCGATTCGAAGCAATGATGAAGACAATGAGTAAACAAATGAATCATATAGCAAAGACTTTTCATGAATAATACTTTCAAGACAAGCATCAATAGGACTTGCATAAGAGTTACTCATAAAGCAATAGATTCAAAGTAGAAGGCATTGAAGCAACACAAAGGATGATTAAGTTTCAGCAATTGCTTTCAACTTGTAACATGTATATCTCATGGATAGTTGTCAACATAAAGCAATATAACAAGTGCAATAGGTAAACATGTAAGAATCAATGCACACAGTTGACACAAGTGTTTGCTTCTAAGATAGAAAGAAGTGGGTAAACTGACTCAACATAAAGTAAAAGAAAGGCCCTTCGCAGAGGGAAGCATGGATTACTATTTTTGTGCTAGAGCTTTTCATTTTGAAAACATAGAAGCAATTTTGTCAACGGTAGTAATAAAGCATATGCGTTATGTATAAGATATCCTATAAGTTGCAAGCCTCATGCATAGATTACCAATAGTGCTCGCACCTTGTCCTAATTAGCTTGGATTAACATGGATTATCATTGCATACATATGTTTCAACCAAGTGTCACAAAGGGGTACCTCTATGCACTTTGTACAGAGGTCTAAGGAGAAAGTTCGCATTGGATTTCTCGCTTTTGATTATTCTCAACTTAGACATCCATACCGGGACAACATAGACAACAGATAATGGACTCCTCTTTTAATGCTTAAGCATTCAACAACAGATAATATTCTCATAAGAGATTGAGGATTTGTGTCCAAACTGAAACTTCCACCATGATTCATGGCTTTAGTTAGCGGCCCAATGTTCTTCTCTAACAATATGCATACTCAAACCATTTGATCATGAAAATCGTCCTTACTTCAGACAAGACGAACATGCATAGCAACTCACATGATATTCAACAAAGGTAAAAGTTGATGGCGTCCCCAGAAACATGGTTACCGCTCAACAAGCAACTTATTAAGAAATAAGATACATAAGTACATATTCTTCACCACAATATTTTTTAAGGCTATTTTCCCATGAGCTATGTATTGTAAAGGCAAAGAATAGAATTTTAAAGGTAGCACTCAAGTAATTTACTTTGGAATGGCAGAGAAATACCATGTGGTAGGTAGGTATGGTGGACACAAATGGCATAGTTTTTGGCTCAAGGATTTGGATGCACGAGAAGAATTCCTTCTCAATACAAGGCTAGGCTAGCAAGGTTGTTTGAAGCAAACTCAAGTATAAATGGTACAGCAAGACTCACATATGAACATATTGTAAGTATTATAAGACTTTACATCGTCTCCTTGTTGTTCAAACACCTTAACCAGAAAATATCAAGACTCTAGAGACCAATCATGCAAACCAAATTTTAACTAGCTATATGTAGTTCTTCATTAACGGGTACAAAGTACATGATGCAAGAGCTTAACATGATCTATATGAGCACAACAATTGCCAAGTATCAAATTATTCAAGACATTATACCAATTACCACATGAAGCATTTTCTGTTTCCAACCAAATAGCAATTAACGAAGCAGTTTCAACTCCGCCATGAACATTAAAGATAAAGCTAAGAACACCAGTGTTCATATGAAAGAGCGGAGCGTGTCTCTCTCCCACACAAGCATGAATTTATTCAGAGAATGAACATAACAAAACGAAAATAAAAGCACACAGACGCTCCAAGTAAAGAACATATGATGTGACCGAATAAAAATATAGTTTCAATAGAAGAAACCTGATAAATTGTTGATGAAGAAGGGGATGCCTTGGGCATCCCCAAGCTTAGACGCTTGAGTCTTCTTGAAATATGCAGGGATGAACCACCGGGGCATCCCCAAGCTTAGACTTTTCACTCTTCTTAATCATATATCATCCTCCTCTCTTGACCCTTGAAAACTTCTGCCACACCAAACTTCTCATAAACTTCATTAGAGGGGTTAGTACTCAAAAAAAACTTTAATCCACTTTAGTCCTGTAGTGACACATTGCAAGCACTCAATAAAACATTAGCTACAGCTCTCCTCATCTAGAAAGCCTTGCTTAAAATCCACAAGAGACAATGCAAACAACAGAGATAGAATCTGTCAAAACAGAACAGCCAGTAAACACGAATTTTTAAGAGGTACTTCCGTTGCTCAAATCAGAAAAATCAAAACTAATGAAAGTTGCGTACATATCTGAGGAACACGCACGTAAATTGGCAGATTTTTCTGAGTTACCTACAAAGAGCCCTGTCCAAATTCGTGACAGACAGAAATCTGTTTCTGCGCAGAAATCCAAATCTAGTATCAACCTTCTATTAGAGACTTCACTTGGCACAACAATGCAATAAAATAAAGATAAGGAGAGTTTGCTACAATAGTAACAACTTCCAAGACACAACAAAACAGTAGCAGAATAAAGACATGGGTTATCTCCCAAGAAGTTCTTTCTTTATAGCCATTAAGATGGGCTCAGCAATTTTAATGATGCTCGCGCAAGAAATAAGAGTTGAAGCAAACGAGAGCATCAAGAAGCAAATTCAAAACACATTTAAGCCTAACCCGCTTCCTATGAAAAGGAATCTCGTACACAAATAAATTCATGAAGAACAAAGTGACAAGCATAAGAAGGCAATACAAGCGCAACTTCAAAATTCTCAACATAAAGAGGGGAAACTTAATATTATTAAGATGCATATAACCATGTTTCCCTCTCTCATAATAACTTTCAGTAGCATCATTGATGAAATCCACAATATATCCATCACTTAAAACATTCTTATCATGGTTCATATGCATAAAAGTATCATTATTTTTGGCATAAGAAAAACTCTTCTCATTAATAGTAATTGGAGCAGGATCATTATCAAGAATTTGAACATGGTAAACAAGTTGCATACTAAGGGAATTGTTTTTGGCAATCCAATCATAACTATGACAAGTTTCATAAGGATAGTTATAACCTATATCATAGCATTCTTTATAATAATCATCAAAGATTGGAGGCACAGTGTCATCATAAGAAATAGAATAGTTATCTTTCACAGTATGTTCATCTGTGACCATACCATCATTGTTACTAGAAGGAGATGTATCAAACATATAATGATCAGTAGCAAAAGGATTTTCAAACACCTCATCCCCAAGCTTAGAGCTTTCTATATCATTATGGGAGGAAGCACGGATAGTACTGATACTATGGCAATTATTAACATTATCATTTTCAGAATTAGTTTCCCAGAGATTTGCAATATCAAAAGTAGTGTGCTCTTTCAAATCATGATCACTAATGTAGGTAAAGGGCATAGGAAGATCATTGTATTCAGATTCATTATCATAATAATCATCAGGAGCAACATACTTACGGTTACCTATCGTTATCTCATACACGCGGGGATATGCTGTTACCTCTTTCTTTTTATTCCCCTTCTTCTTCTTCTTCTTCTTCTTCTCCTTCTCCTTCGTTCCCTACTTCTTCTTCTTCTTCTTCTTCTCCTCCTCCTTATCCCCGTTCCCTTCTTTAGGAGGAAGAGGCTTGAAGGGGGGCTCCTCCACATAACCTGATTTATTTCCAGAAACAATAGAAGAAACTTGGGAGGATTCCTCCTTTTCATTAATAAGTTCAAAACACACAGCGGTCCTATCATATTTTGGCAAAGTATCATCTTCTAAAGTATTTTGTATGTAAGTATTTGTATGGCAATTATCAATGCAATAAGAAAAACACCCATGCAGGACATCATCAATATCAAGATCACTCATATGTAACAAAGAGATTTTTCTTGATAACTCTTCACACCACAAAAATAAAGTAAGTTCATCATGCTGATTAGGAGTAATTTCATCATCACAATACAAATTTGCAGCACTCATGGGGTTCGAATTATCATTGGAGGAGCATTGAAAATTAAAATGTCCCGTTCTATGGCAAAGTTCACAAATAAAAGGATAGAGGGCACAAACTTTTTTACCAAGATCATCTAGAGCCCTAGACCACTTTCTAGTTTTTTCATTTCTGTGATGGATACAATATTCATCTTCGATTTGATTAATTCCACAAGGTCTATGCATTCCACAAAAATTAACATGCTTATAGGAAATAGTATTTTCAGAAGTTTGGGCATGCTTATTGCAATCATTAATAACAATTTCATCCTTCATGCAAGCGTCTTTAAAAGGTTCATGATACTTATCAAAATTCTTCCTAGGCAATTCAAAATGAGAGGCAAAAGCTTTATAAAGATTTGCAACAACTTGAGAGTCAAGACCATAAGTAGCACTCATATTTCGAATTTTATAAGTATCCATAAAAGTTTCAATGCATTCATAATCATAATTTATACCTGACTCTTTACCTTTGTTGTTCTCCCATCCTTCAGTATTCTCCTGAATCCGATCAAGAAGGTCCCTTTTAAACTCTTCTTCATTGTGTGTAAATGATCCAGAACAAGTAGTATCCAGCAAGGTTTTATCTTGAAAAGAAAGTCTTGCATAGAAATTATCAATGATGATATTACCAGGAAGCTCATGATTGGGGCATTTGAGCATTAAAGACTTCAATCTCTCCCATGCTTGGGGAATACTCTCTCCATCATGAGGCCAGAAATTATATATGCGGTTTCGGTCTTTGTGAATTTCACTTGGAGGATAGAATTTAGAATAAAATGGAGGAACAATATCCTTCCAATCAAGAGAATGCCCATCCTTCAGCAATTTATACCAATGCGCCGCTTTACCAGACAACGACATAGAGAATAATTTCTTCTTCACTTCATCCATAGAGATACCTGCACACTTGAATAACCCGCATAATTCATGCAAAGAGAGTAAATGATCTCCAGGATGAACAGTTCCATCCCCTTCATAGCGGTTATCTATAACTCGTTCAATAATTTTCATGGGTATCTTGAAAGGAATACTTTCAGTAGGTGGATTTAAAATGTCACAAGCATCATTAGAGTTATCGCATATGGGAGATAAAGTATTATCAGAGCAAATTTTCTCCCCTAAAGATGGGAAGCTAAAAAGATCACAAAAACTAGCTTCCCCAAGCTTAGACTTCTCCATAGCATTAGTAGTAATTGCGTTCATACTAATAACATTGCTACTAGCATGCAAATAAGGTTCCATAGGTTTTTTAATTTTCGCATCAAACAATTCTAACTTAGGAAAAAGATTAAAAAGCTCACCAAATTTTTTGTTGTTTTCCATTATGCCTAACTAGTGAAAATAAAACAAGAAACAAAAAGATGCAATTGCAGGATCTAAAGGAAATAGCTTCGAGCACTCACACACCGGCAACAGTGCTAGGAAATAGCTTAGTAGTCGGAGGATGTGAATACCTTTTACCTTACCTCCCCGGCAACGGCGCCAGAAAATAGCTTGATGTCTACGCACGCTTCTATTCCTGTAGACAGTGTTGGGCCTCCAAGAGCAGAGGTTTGTAGAACAGCAGCAAGTTTTCCCTTAAGTGGATCACCCAAGGTTTATCGAACTCAGGGAGGAAGAGGTCAAAGATATCCCTCTCAAGCAACCCTGCAATCACGATACAAGAAGTCTCTTGTGTCCCCAACACACCTAATACACTTGTCAGATGTATAGGTGCACTAGTTCGGCGAAGAGATAGTGAAATACAAGTAGTATGGATGTATATGAGTGGTAATAGCAATCTGAATAAAATATGGCAGCGAGTAAACATGCAACGAACGATAAATAAACGGAGATTCGATGTTTGGAAACAAGGCCTAGGGATCATACTTTCACTAGTGGACACTCTCAACATTGATCACATAATAAAACCACTCTACACTCTCTTGTTGGATGACAAACACCATTAATTGTGTAGGGCTACAAGAGCACCTCAATGCCGGAGTTAACAAGCTCCACAACATTCGATGTTCATATTTAAATAACCTTAGAGTGCATGATAGATCTGTTATCACCAGAATTTGACCGAGTCAGAGGTGGGCCACGATTGAGAAAGACTTGAAGATATACATGGAAGGGAAAAACAAGAATTGGCCTTATACACGAAATTGGGCTGAATTGCCCATTGTATCTGTAATATAGTAGATCGTATCTTTAGATTAAAAGTTAGAGTTTTACTCGTGCACGGTTAGGTGCACGTCCGAATTAGAAAGTCCGCTGGACTATAAATATGTATCTAGGGTTTATGGAATAAACAACAACACAACGTTCACCCCAAAACAAACCAATCTCGGCGCACCGCCAACTCCTTCGTCTCGAGGGTTTCAATCAGGTAAGCGACATGCTGCCTAGATCGCATCTTGCGATCTAGGCAGCACAAGCCCCACGTTGTTCATGCGTTGCGCGTACTGAAGCGTCTTTGATGGCGCGCAACGTAGTTATCATAGATGTGTTAGGGTTAGCATAGCTCTTCGTATAAACATGCTTACGTAGTGCAACCCTTGCATGTCTAGCCGCCCTCACGCCTATCTCGGGCGTGGGGCGGCACCTGCTTGTTCATCATCTAGTAGATCTGATCAGTTACGATTGCTCCTTGTTATGCAAGGATTAGTTTAATATCTGCAATAGTTAGGCCTTACAAAGGGGGGGAGGATCCAGTGGCACGTAGGGTGGCGTTCGCAAGTCCTAAACAGGATGTTCCGCGGATCAACATCATTGTTGGTTCTTTGGCCTTGTTTAGGATCGGCTTATGAGCACCGTGCGTGGCCGCGAGGCCCAACCTGGAGTAGGATGATCCGATTATGCGGTGAAAACCCTAAATCGTCGTAGATCTCATTAGCTTCATCTTGATCAAGCAGGATCACCAAGTATTCGTGCACCCCGTACGAATCATGGGTGGATCGGCTCTTTGAGCCGATTCACGAGATAACCTGAGAGCCGATCGAGGCTCGTATTTAATGTTTACGTGTATGCCATGCAGGAACATAAGCGAGGCATCCCCATCACCTTCCGACCAGGTATAGGTCAGGTGGCACGCCTTGCACCGCATCGCCGCGTGTGACCGAGAAGAGCATTGCGGGCCGTCGCTCGGAGGGGTCTCGGCCGGCCGCAGCTCTAGGCTCTTCCCGGCTCTACCGTGTTGACAGGCCGCTGCCCGCCGGTGGGTTTTGGCGATCAACACATTCTGGCACGCCCGGTGGGACAATCGTCTACATCAACCACATCGCCATCTACATCTGAGATGGCGACGGACGGCACGCCAGTCACCTACGAGGAGCTGCTCGCCGAGCTCAAGAAGAAACATGACGAGATCAAGGCCACCCTCGAAGCCGACCTCATCGGCTCTTTTCGAGAGAACCCGTACCCATGGCATCGGATGGAAGGGGTTCTCACCACAAGGTGCACTCGATGGGATAGATCTCTCTCGCCCGTCGGAGGAACGCACCAGGGCCCTCGCGGCGGAGATCAACTACTTGGTGGCTCACTCGCTACACCGCCACTCGAAAACTTGGTCAACGTGTTGGAGCGTCTCGCTCTGCGCGTGATCCGGAGATCATGAGCCACCGGTACTCGCCGTCGGGACCAGCTCTCGGGACACACCAAGGAGAGTTGCCACTCGGTCCCGTCCACCGCTGCCATATGCGTTGGCAGCACCACAGTGCCGGCTACACCGGCATTCGTCGTCTACAAGATCGGTGGTGACCCTAGTGACTACCGAGTTTTTGGCTGAGGCGCCTAAGGAGATCCCTCAAGGATACGCGTGCACGTATGTGCCGATTGTGGCAACCGGGCACTCTCAAACCAGGCCACAACGTCGGGGACTCCGGCGCGAGACGGGAGGGACGTCGGCGACGAGCTTGAGAAGCGAGACGTGGCTAACTAAGTACGCCACCCCGACGAAACTCCGAGCCCAGCTCCTGCGGTTGGCTCAGAGCTGGAAAAGCAAACATGGCTGGCTAAGTACGCCACCCGGCGAATCTTCAGAGTGCATCTCTGCAGCCAAAGACGGCGGATCGGATCAGTACCATACCGAGAGACCAGTTCGGCATTATGCCGAAAAGGAGGGCAATCGGCTATTCTAAGCCGTACCCCGACGAGTACGAGATGATCCCGCTGCCACCTAAATATCGGCTCCCGACTTCTCCAAATTCGGTGGATCGGATGGTTCCAGCTCCATCGAGCACATCGGCCGATATTTGGCGCAACTAGGACCGGCTTCGGTGTCGGATCAGCTACGTGTGAGGCTCTTTTCACAGTCCCTCACGGGATCGGCTTTTGGATGGTATACCTCTTTGCCGACAAACTCCATCCAGTCTTGGAAGCAATTGGAAGAACAGTTCCATATGCAATATCATTCGAAGCTTCCGAGTCTAGCATTGCCGATCTAGCACAATTACGTCGAAGCGCGGAGAAACGGTGACAGAGTACATCCAGCGCTTCAGGAATCTTAGGAACCGATGTTATTCGGTTCGTATAACCGAAAAGGAAGCGATCGAGTTGGCGTAGCTGGCCTTGCAACACAGCTCAAGGACATGGCCTCCCAAGCAGATTATCCTCATTGGCGCACATGGTTCGAAACTATCGGCATATGAACAACGCCACCTGCACTGTACCAAGACAAGTTCAAGCGTGCGTAGTCATGGTCGATACAGAGGAAGGTGAAGTGCTGCGGGAGACCAAGAAGTAGCAGTGGCTGAATGGACTCGGGAGGAACCCCGTGTCCCGCAAATGGGTAAAGCCACCAGGGCCGCCAGGGGATTTGATTTTGACGTGACCAAGACTGAACAAATCTTCGACCTCTGCTAAAGGAGAAACAGTTGACGATTCTGAAGGTCTCAAGTTCCCCACGGCGCAAGAGCTAAACGGAAAGCCGTACTGCAAATTCCACAACTCGCTTTCACATGCCACCAACGACTGCAGGGTGTGGCGTCAGCACATCCAAGCGGCGATAGAGAAGGGGCGTTTAATTTTCAACCAGTACGCCATGAAGGTAGACACCCAGCCCTTCCCCGCCGTTAACATGGTAGAAGTCATCTACCCCGAGGGCTGCCAGCCAGGTCCCACGTTCAAAGCATCAACATGGTAGGACACGGGAACCACTGCGGCAAAGATGGAGATGAGGGCAGCTGCTCTCATAGCAAGGATACAGAGGAGGCCGCTCCACGCGATCGGCTCCATCATGATGGCAAGCGCTACGTTACGAGAGGGAGAAGTGAAGAACATAAGATATCAACGACCTCTCTACGATCACCTCCTCAACAAATATGTGAGACAGTATGACCAACGCCGACGGTCCAACTATGATGATGAAGGAGATCGTGCGGCTAGAGAAGCCGGAAGACATCGTCGAGGATCGCTATGAGGAGGAGCACGAGCGCCGTGCCACGGACACATCAAGGAGCAAGATGACAACGCCGGACACCGGGACTACCCTTTCTTCAGACACTGCTGGGATTCAGGAATGAGCCGATTGCCCACAATCGGCAATTGCCCAGAATGCAACAAGAAGAAGAAGGAGGCAGCCAACGTGTCTGTGTTTGAGCGCTTAGGGCCTCTCCCACCACCAAGCAAACGTGCTGAGTCACTTCGTTGGGCAGATCTTGAGGATTCCGAAGACGAGGGACTAGAAGAAGAAGAAGACAGTGCCACCGTCCAAGGTGGTGCCTGACGGACTCAGCCGTTCACAAAGCGCAGGGTTCAACGTTTGCGCGGCCTGGAGGAAGCCGAAGGGTTATACCTGCATACGCTAAGGAAGGCACGGCCTGATCTGGCTGCGAAGGTTCAGCGAGCCCTGGATGAAGAGGGTCGTCCACGGAAAATGGAGTGGCGCCCCAAACAAAGGAGAGCCGATGATGAAACATCGGCTGGAGCAGACATGGTGTTCATCCTCCCTTCGAGTTCGGTGCCCCGGGGTTAGATGAGACATCCGTGGCACAACTTGATCGCGGCCCACGGCCGGTTATCTTTGAGAAGCCACGAGATAAGAGCTACGGGCATCTGAAGGCCCTATACTTACGAGGGTATATCGATGGGAGGCTTTGTGAATAAGATCTTTGGTGGACACGGAGCGGCGATTAACATCATGCCGTACTCTATGCTACGTCGGCTAGGACGCTCTAGCTCGGATCTAATCAAGACCAACGTAACATTGAGCGATTTCAACGGCCAAGCGTGCGGGGCACAAGGAGTTCTGAACGTGGATCGACCGTAGGAAGGAAAACTATCCCTACAACGTTCTTCATCGTCGATAGCACGAGCGATTATCTTTGTCTTCTTGGGAAGAGATTGGATCCACGCCAACTGCTGTATTCCCTCCACGATGCACCAATGCATAATACAGTGGGATGGAGATGAGGTAGAGGTCGTCCAAGCTGACGACTCAGCCGAAGTTTCAACGGCTGGCATGAACGCATGGGAAGCAGCAGGCCAAGAACCCCTCTCAGGCATCAAGTTGGACGATTGCGAGCGTATTGATGTGACAAAGGGGAGGGTTAAGCTGGTTTTATCCACTGGCCTGACCATGTAGTCGAAGCAAAGCGACGTGCAACTTGGCGAGGCTGATCCTTGTGATCGGCCCCAAAGGTCTATGAAGGGACATTGCGGAACCTTCAGTCAGCGCTCCAATCATTATGGAGGCCGATCCCAGCAATCGGCCAAAATTATCCTCACCACATGTTCTGCTTGTGTTCACCTTTGACCCTATCAAGAGCCGACGTGCGAATTACAGAGCCGATATCTGCCATTCTTTAACAGATTCGGCTCGGGGGGCACCTAAATACGGGAACAGATGCAGGGGTACATGAACAAGATGCAGGGGTACATGTGTGCAATGAATACTGGGGGCTGATAGGAGAAAATCGGCCAGTAAAAAAAAAATTTTTTTACAGCCGATGCAAGGGCATCGACTTTAGAATTGAGAGGCAGCCGATGCGCAGCCATCGACTTTAGTGGATTTATGCAATTTTTATCGAGCCTCCACCAGATCCAGGCTAATGGTGGTACCTTCTGTTGCCTCGAGTGAGTAAAACAATGGAAACTTCTTCAGCTACTTCGAGCCGATCCGGGTTCCTGAACCTCTTTGTCAAGGATTTCCAATCTTTGGGGCTAGTTCAGTTGAAATGGAAGATTATCGGCTGTTGGAGGAAGAAAGAGGATCGGCTGTGGCGCATTCTCTCTGACATTCTCGCCCAGTAAGGCTCGGGGGCAGCGAGCTCGAGTAAGACTCGGGGGCAACGAGCCTAGTGGATACTCTGTTTAAAGAGCCGATGGGGATGCCATCGGCTGATTTTTCATTGCAGCCTCCTTCACAGATGATGAGTATTAAAAAGGACTATTGGTTTTGGTTGGAAGAATTCCAAGGTTTTCCTGAAGATTCTGCATTATCCGCCAGAATTAGGAAAAATCATCAGTTGAAGAAGGAAGGGACGAATTTCGAAGGACCGATGCGTTGTTATCGGTTTATTACGCATTGGCAAAGGGGGCGAATCGGCAAGGTCAGTAGAAGGAGGAATCGGCTAAATTAAACTCAAAGGAAATCGGCAAGATCGAATTGGGGAAAGTTCTTCATTGATTAGATTTCTTACATAAAGAGCTGATTGCTCTCAAAAGGAAGTACTAGGGGATACATTGCCCCATCTACTACTACTGGCCCTATTCTAGAGGTCCTATCTATGGGCCATCACTGCTCTCGTCGTCGCCATCGTCGCCGCTATCGGCGCTGCTCCCGGCGGGCTTGTCGTCGCTCCAATGGCCGCCGACCGGGCCCTCGTTGTCTTCATCTTCTTCGTCAGCGTCGTCCTCGTCGCTGTCGAAGTCGCTAAGATTGCCCGGCCAAGGGCAGAACCGCTTGGCCGGCGGCTCGTCGGAGGAGCTCTCGTCGTCGTCCTCTTCCTCCTCTTCCTGCTCCTCCTCCTCCTCGGAAGAGGTGAAGTCGCAGGAGAAGCTGTCGTCATCGCTCTCCTCCTCCGTTTCCCCAACGGCGAGGAAGCGGAGGTCGCTCTCCCCGTCGGTCAGGGACTTGTCGTCCTCGGACCAGATGGAGAAGTCGTGCCTAGACTCCTCCCCGGCCGCAATGGCGCGGCGGGTGTTGGCCGCGTGGTCCTCCGCCGGGTTGTACTCCGGCGTCGGCTCGCGGGATGTGGAGGACTGGCTGGCAAGATCCGATGGGGCAGAGGAGGAGGAAGACATGGTGGCGCAGGAGGGCTCTTGGAGTGCTAATGCGAAGGGGATGCAGAGGAGAACTGTTCGTGGCGGTTAAATAAAAGGGGGATATAGTGGAAATTCAATGCCACAGCAGTTTCCGAGGAAGTGGTGCCACGCGGAGAAGTTGAGAAGGCAAGGCATCATGATATCGCAACGGCTGCGCCACGACATGACCCGACGAAGGAAAACAGAGTGATTTTGGAATTACCAATTCCAAAACCAGGGGGGCATGTGTTATCACCAGAATTTGACCGAGTCAGAGGTGGGCCACGATTGAGAAAGACTTGAAGATATACATGGAAGGGAAAAACAAGAATTGGCCTTATACACGAAATTGGGCTGAATTGCCCATTGTATCTGTAATATAGTAGATCGTATCTTTAGATTAAAAGTTAGAGTTTTACTCGTGCACGGTTAGGTGCACGTCCGAATTAGAAAGTCCGCTGGACTATAAATATGTATCTAGGGTTTATGGAATAAACAACAACACAACGTTCACCCCAAAACAAACCAATCTCGGCGCACCGCCAACTCCTTCGTCTCGAGGGTTTCAATCAGGTAAGCGACATGCTGCCTAGATCGCATCTTGCGATCTAGGCAGCACAAGCCCCACGTTGTTCATGCGTTGCGCGTACTGAAGCGTCTTTGATGGCGCGCAACGTAGTTATCATAGATGTGTTAGGGTTAGCATAGCTCTTCGTATAAACATGCTTACGTAGTG
Organism: Lolium perenne; assembly: GCF_019359855.2. Classification (NCBI taxonomy): domain Eukaryota; kingdom Viridiplantae; phylum Streptophyta; class Magnoliopsida; order Poales; family Poaceae; genus Lolium; species Lolium perenne. Next base: position 320,329,571 of record NC_067246.2, read on the forward strand.
CAACCCTTGCATGTCTAGCCGCCCTCACGCCTATCTCGGGCGTGGGGGCGGCACCCTACTGTTCATCATCTAGTAGATCTGATCCGTTACGATTGCTCCTTGTTATGCAAGGATTAGTTTAATATCTGCAATAGTTAGGCCTTACAAAGGGGGGGAGGATCCAGTGGCACGTAGGGTGGCGTTCGCAAGTCCTAAACAGGATGTTCCGCGGATCAACATCATTGTTGGTTCTTTGGCCTTGTTTAGGATCGGCTTATGAGCACCGTGCGTGGCCGCGAGGCCCAACCTGGAGTAGGATGATCCGATTATGCGGTGAAAACCCTAAATCGTCGTAGATCTCATTAGCTTCATCTTGATCAAGCAGGATCACCAAGTATTCGTGCACCCCGTACGAATCATGGGTGGATCGGCTCTTTGAGCCGATTCACAGGATAACCTGAGAGCCGATCGAGGCTCGTATTTAATGTTTACGTGTATGCCATGCAGGAACATAAGCGAGGCATCCCCATCACCTTCCTGACCAGGTATAGGTCAGGTGGCACGCCCTTGCACTTCGCATCGCCGCGTGTGACCAGAAGAGCATTGCGGGCCGTCGCTCGGAGGGGTCTCAGCCAGCCGCAGCTCTAGGCTCTTCCCGGCTCTACCGTGTTGACAGGCCGCTGCCCGCCGGTGGGTTTTGGCGATCAACAAGATCATTGCAATTATACCAAGTACTAACATAGCATGCACACCGTCACCGACAGACTATGAAAGGAGGAATAGATCACATCAATACTATCATAGTAATAGTTAACTCCATAATCTACAAGAGATTACAATCATAACCTACGCCAAGTACTACATGATGCACACACTGTCACCATTACATCATGAAGGAGGAATAGAGTACTTTAATAACATCACCAGAGTAACTAGATCACAAAGAGAGAGATGAACCACATAGCTATGGTAGAGCCCTCAGCCTCGGGGGAGAATTACTCCCTCCTCATCATGGAGACAGCGATGGCGGTGAAGATGGCGGTGGAGATGGCGGTGGAGATGCCTTCCGGGGGCACTTCCCCATCCCGGCAGGGTGCCGGAACAGAGACTTCTGTCCCCCGAATTGGAGTTTCGCGATGGCGGCGGCTCTGGAAGGTTTTCTGGTGTTTCGTCAATCCGTGTCGAAGATTTAGGTCAGGACGGCTTAAATAGGCGAAGAGGCGGAGTCGGAGGGGCCACGGGGGTCCCACACACTAGGGGGGCGCGCCCCCCCCTAGGCCGCGCCGCCACCACGTGTGGGCCCCCCAGGGCTCCCCTCTGGTGCCTCTCTGGCTCTCTGGATGCTTCCGGGAAAAATAAGGTTCTGGGCGTTGATTTCGTCCGATTCCGAGAATATTTCCTTTGTAGGATTTCTGAAACCAAAAACAGCAGAAAACAGCAACTGGCCCTTCGGCATCTCGTCAATAGGTTAGTTCCGGAAAATGCATCAAAACGATATAAAGTGTGAACAAAACATGTGGTATTGTCATAAAACAAGCATGGAACATCAGAAATTATAGATACGTTGGAGACGTATCACATGACGAGTGATCCGCTCGCTCGGCAAAAAGCGTGTCAAACCCTTGGGTTTCTGCGAGGGCCTGCTTGACCTTGGTGGCCTTGGGGACTCCGCGTGCGATCGTCGCAAAGTCCATGATGGGAAAATGTGCTTTGCACATGGCCAAGGCAGTGGCGGCAGCTCCGCGAGATGACTCTTGCCAATCCCCGATCAGCTCCGGCACCATCTTCATCAGCTTTGTCATCGTATCAATGACAGTGGTGCGGGCCTTCTTCAGGGACAGCTTCCGAGCAATGTTCCAGCAAGCTTCAATGAGGTCGTCGATGGAGTTTCTGGCTTCTTCATACGCTTTAGTTCAGGAGATGCCAGTATCCTTCTTCCACTCAAATCCCAGCAACGCTGATATACACAAAGTATCATGTGATCAGATTCCGGGTTGGGAAGAGGAGAATGCAATATACATGCCGGAGACGGGAAGTCCTTACGGAAGATCAGCTCATCGATGTCCGTCGCCTCCGCCTCAGCAGTCTTGAGCTTAGACGCCAGAGTCTTAACTTTGTTGTTGCTCTTCTTGAGCTTCTCGGCCATCTCTGTCATCGCCTGAGCGTGCTTCTCCTCTAGCTCCTTTTTCATTTTAGTCTCTACGTTCGTGAGACTCCTTGAGGGATTGCTGAAGGGATTCATGCTCGGATTCAAGAACTTCAAGCTTGGTGGAGATCTCGTCGAAGGAGGGGCGCTTGGCAAGCAATTCTGTAAGGCGGAAAGCAAGTTCAAAGTAAAAGACATATTCAACTAACCAGAGCACGTTGAGGAATCTCTAGTAGGATGGAGGCATACCCTCGTTGTTTTTCAAACGAGTCTCGAGGAGTATGATTGCCTGCTGGTCCTCCGCCTCCTTCTTTTTCAGTCGCTCAATCTCCGCCTTCTGCTCCACCACTAGCTTGCGCAGATCTTCGTGCAGCTGGCGGGTATTCGGTGAAGCAAGTAGATTAGCCGGAAATTTAAAATCTGGGGGGCTGGGTGCGAAGTTAAAACTCTTCTTGTGCTAGGAAATTTCAAGTTTCCGCCAAGATTCAAGCAAGACAATACAGTAGAAGCATCGGCTTAAAAAATTTACTCGGAATATATAAACCAATGCTTGGGGGCTAGTCTTACCTAGCGCACGGCTTTGTGTTTCGCAAAGAAAACACGGAGATTGTCCTCCAAGGTTGCCAGGTCTTGCTGCTCTGTCTCCACCGACACCAAGACTTCATTCATCAAGTTTGTCATTTCCGTATGGCGCTGGTGTAGAGGATCTTTTCGAAGAACCAGAAACAAGTGTGGGTGCGTTTGGGGCATACCAGTGGCACCACTTAGCAATAATTTCTTTGCGGCATCATTAGCCGGAGCTTCAGCCGAGGTTGATTTGGGTTCTTCAGGCGGAGGTTTGGAGGAGGAAGCGTCTTTGCCGGAGTCTGTGGTGGGTGTCGGAATATCATCAAGGTTGATGACATTCTTCGGATCCTGAGCCGCAATGGAAGAAGGCTTTGGAAGAATTTCCACTTCTAGGGTAATTGGCATAGAGGCAGGCGAGGGCTTGAGTTTCTTCTTCTGGGGATTATTTCCGACAATTAATGATAGAAAGAGCATGAAACTTAGCAGATTTTGAGATAAGTTGAGAAAAGAGTCAGTCGGAAATTGAGTTATTACCCAGGCTTGTTGAAGAACCTCTCGATGCTGCCATGCGATCTCTTGCCGGTGTCGATCTCCTTGAGGCGTTGTTTTTATTTCTCAAGCTTCTTGGTGGCCGCGGCGCTGGGGGCTTCACGCGCGCGTTTGGCCGCCGACCCGGAAGCTGCGCCCCTCTTCCGTTTTGCGGGAGGAGCGCCTTCAGGAATTTCCGCGTCGGATGCGGCTTCCGGGTTCGTTGTGCAGGCCGGTTTTTACATAGTTTTTCCAGAATAAAAGCAACCTTTAAAGATTTTTTTACAAAAAATTGCATTAGCCTAGGACTCGCTGGTCCACGGGTGCAGATAGTGCACTAAACACTTCTCCTACTAAACTAAACTTGTTGAGTATGTTGTAATCATATGATGCTTATTAAACCCTTTCTTAGACTTTGGATCCATTTACGGGTAGGCTTACGAGGAACCAGATGGAGGAGAAGAGTTATACTATGAAGCATCAGACCTTTCCGAGGGCATTAAATGCATAAACTATGGAATATCATATAGTGTTGAAGAAACTGAAGAGGAGCTAAGCCATTAGACTTCCATGAATAGTTTAGTTGAGCCGAGCGACCTAGAACTCTACCAAATAAGTTGTTGACCTCCAATGGTACTTAGTTTAGTAGTACCAATAATGTTGAGGTTTGTTAATGCAATTTATGAGTCGTTAGTGAATACTCATTGGGATGAGGAGGATCTTGAAGTTTTGTTCACTTTTAGGCTATAATATTAAGTTTGTAATGTTAAGTCTATAATTTTTGGAAGAGCTATGTTTTTTTGTTGTACTACGCTAAGGTAAGCAATATTTATGGAACGATATTCCATATGTATTATACCAATGACTTGAGCACTAAAATATGAAGTGATGTGGTAGGTCACCACACCCTATTAACAGTAGCACCATTAACATACTACATATGAATGTTTACCACAAAAGGACCACATAGTTTACCTTCGTCTAAACCATCAACAATTACATCAACAAGGCCCTAAGTCACATCTACATAATGTAGAGGGCAGGGGATGAGCACCACATTGATCACCTTCTTAGTCACGGAGTGATGGTCACCTTCAGGAAATGCTCCAATAGCTTGAACACCAGTGGCCTACTTCCAACTCATAAGGAATGGCAAATTATGGACAACAAACATCACCTTCACATTGCCAACAACAAGGTTCATGATCTTAAGTATCCACTCATCTATTGGTGGTCTTCAGCTTGATTACCCTATTGAATCGAGCACCTGTCAATGGTAAGATGGAAGATGGGATGGAAATCATCTCTAACCAAGGTGCTAGCAAAACCTTTGCACACAAAATTTAGAAAACCTCTAGTGCCCCCCCCCTTCTGGAAGCACTGCCATCTACTTGCTTCTTTCGTGCACTGTTCCCCCAACCTAAGAGTATACATGCTTGAGCTTCAACTTCTTCCATGATGGGCACTTCAATAAGAAAACACACATGGCCTGGCATAAATATCAGTCAATTACTTTGCACACATTGCACCTAATGAAAGAAATTCAACATAGTGATGTGTAGCATTGTTCTTAACAAATGACAAGGGTGTTTTTGGTTTCCTATATTTTTTTTCACAAAAAGGTAACATTGATCATCTCATATTTCACCTCTAGATAAATGTAACAACTAACTCATACAAGCACCACATCACTATGAGGATAAGGTCTAATCATCAAGGATAGTACAAATTGAGCCTCTGGTCAACAGAGTGTGGTAGTCTAATCATCAAGGATAGTACAAATTCAAAAAATTGTCAAAATTGTACCTCATACAGATGCAATGTTTCTTCAAAGAGGCAATAATAATGAGTAGCCTCTAAGAGCATATTGGCGCCTTCATAGTCCCACCATAGGCCCAATGAGGGTCCGAACACAAAAAGCCCCCAGTGGTCCGAGCGGCCCCAAAAAGTATCTGACTCTCCTTGTCATGACCAACCTTTGGGCCTCATAGAGGGTGTCATACACACCCGGACAAGACTTGTACGTAGGATAAACAGGCGGGCACCACGTGCCAGCGACCTAACCATTTGCCCCCACCCGCACCTCTCAGCTTCTCCCTTATGCGTCCCTCTACTCCCTCCCAATCGAATTGAAGCCACGGTTGCCCCATTTTGCCACTGTTCATGCATCACCGGGTGTCCCCAGCAACTGTGCAAGCCGGCCCACAAACTCCCTTGTCATTGTTTGATATCCACTGATACACATGCCGTGGCTCGCCTAACTGATCTGGCGATTGACATCTCGTACTGCACCACTGGTACCACATGGACCATTTGATTTTAGATTCGATTTTCTTGCCGGCAACAACTCCCTTCGACCATTGCCACTCACCTGCCCCGCCGGCTGCAGCTTTTCAACCATCGACCTAGACCACCTTCATCATGCCCCGCATGCAAGGCGTTTGGCCGTTTGACCAAATAGGTATTTTCTTGTATTTTTTTTTGTGAAAATGACAGAATGTTTTAATGTTTCATTGCTTAATTGTTAGATTTGTATACTATGGATAGTGACGATGAGTTCATCTTCCATTAAATGATGGAATAATATGGCAATGTCGATAAGGATGAAACCAATAGTTTAAGTGGCATGTTTAATGGTTGTAGGAGCTATCTGTTTTCTATAACTTCCTGGATTTAATTTTAATTTGGATTGTTGTATGGACTACTACTATATTTGAATTATTTTTGAATTAATTGATGTGTTAAAAATTACTATGAAATATAGTTGTACCATTTAGATAGAAATATGGACATGTTGATGTAAAAATAACTCAAAATATGAATAGGACTACCAGTAGGGGCTGCCCTTGGGGGTAGGCGCCCCTATTGACACGTACATGTGCCCAAGTTCCCCTAAAGAGGTTGTCGTTTGGGAGATGTTGGACATATTTTCGGGTTTGCCGATGGAGATACTCTAGTGCAATCCATCGGGGCTCTTCAATGAGGGTCGTTGCTAACAGATCAACCAAACCATACAAGTCCGAAAGCAGATCGCCAATGAAAACTTGCCTTTGTAGCCTCAAACATCATCTGCTCATAGACTCCCCACCCCAAACCCCCAAAAAATCAAAGTACCTTTTCTCCAAAGTACCGTATATAGCCTCAAAATATATGCGGCATGACTTTCTAATGTACAAAATATTGGGGTACTACTCATAGAACTACACTAAGCAACCATGCAAACCTGCCTTGAACTAAAACATTGAATCCTGAGCTAAGGCGTTAGTTGTCACTCGTGAGAAGAGATCTACCACCACCGTAGAGTAAAAAAAGTTAATCTTGTTTCCACCATCGCCACAGAGGAAGCACACGTGCTAGTGGGTGGTGCGTGTCGCTTGAGGCGAACCCACGAGTGGAGGTAACAGGTTATGACGCGTGTTTGCGAAGGGACATGTGTGCAACATGGGCTGCCACTTGTTTCCGAGCGATGTCTGCCCCATGGAAAACGAAAACGATTGTTTCTATCTAGTGTGACTCAAAGGTGCTTGAAGCAACGTGGCCGCCGAACTCGAGGTCTTGTGTAGGCATTCAAACAGCCAAAAAAATAAACACAATTAGACTGATAATCCAAACACGCCCTAAGCACAAGCACAAAAATAAAAAAAATGATACCACCCCTGCTTTGAGCTGCATGACAGAAACAGGAAAAACAATCGAAATTTGAAATACCAAAAGAAGGGGACCTGCAAGAAAACCGTTGCAGGAGCAAAGGAGATCACAAGGACAGCTCCCTCTCCCTCCAGTCCTGCCCACAAAAAACCAACTGCTCTCTCTCATCACCTGCAACTACTCCTCCTCGTCTACGTGCATATCCATTACCAATTATTTATTGCAAAACTCCCAACTCCTCCATCACCTCCACCACCTCCCCTAGCCTTCCCCCAAAAATAATAATTTCGGCGGAGCGGCGAGACCAGTGCCAGGCGGAGGGAGAGGCAGCTGACCCTCAGCGAGCGAAGCGCGGCGCGGCGGCGGCGGCGGAGGAGCGGGTGCTCGGCGCCCAATGGCGGAGAACGGCGAGAAGCCGGCGCCGGCGGCGGAGGGAGGTGGAGAGGAGCAGGAGGCGGTGGAGAGCGTGAAGCTGTTCGTGGGGCAGGTGCCCAAGCACATGACGGAGCCGGAGCTGGCCGCCATGTTCCAGCAGGTCGCCCTCGTCGACGAGGTCACCGTCATCAAGGACAAGGCCACCAAGGCCTCCCGAGGTGCGCCCGGATCTGGGTTTCTGCATCGGTTCCGGCTCGGTTTGGGGGCAAGGGCAATGCCGCCGGGGGGAAATTAGGGGGTTTTTTTCGCGCTTCTGCCTCGCGCGCGCCAAAAGTTTTCGAACTATGCCGAGGTTTTCTGCTTCTCCTTCCTCCGTGTTCTGCGCCGGTTTTTCCGGCGCAATGCCGCCGCCGCCGCCGTTGCTGGAGGAGGAGCTGGAGTCGCTTCGGGCGGCGGCGAATTTGTACTGATTTGTGATGTTTTGCTCGCCCGTGCTCGAGCGAGATCTTGTGTAGGATTATCCAAGTATTGCGGGTTTGAGCTCGGATTCGAGTTCTGTCGATCTGAGCTGCGCTAGGCTAGCAGATTTGATCCAATGCTGCTGCCGATTTTGGATTTTGTAGCGCTCTATTTTTCCAAAGTTCAGTTTTTTTTGTCCTTATATACATGCTCCCGTGGCCGTTTTGGCTTGACCTCGTTTTGAAGCAATGCGAGCGCAAATGTGCTCCATTTGCGGGGACTTTTTGGTCATTTGTCGATTGGAAGCTCCGATATTTAGCTAGTTGGTTCACATTGGGGGTCAGAAAACAGTGAGATGAACTTGCTTTAGTCTTCTGCTTGGACTGACATTGCACAATCTCACCACAGATATTTAGCTAGTTGGTCACATTAGCCGGTCTGCACGTTGCTTCCAAAATTTAGAAACTTTGGCTTGATTTTTCCTAAGCTGTTTGTTACTTGGCTCTTGGCAAGGAGAATTTGCCCCTGCTAACACCCTTTTGGGTTGCCTGATGCTTCCTTTTTGTTCCCATCTTCCTCCTAATCTGACCTTTCGATCACGTTAACCCAATGCAGGGTGCTGTTTCCTGATATGTCCCTCAAGGGATGAAGCTGACAAGGCGGTAAATGAATTCCACAATAAGCACACGCTCCCGGGGGTATGTGAGCATTCCTATCTTGACCTATTACTGTGTTTCCATGTCATCTGCCTGGGTGGGATTGTTACAGACTCAGTAGGATCCCCTAGCTTTCATGAGTGGTTCATGAACACTCCACAGTTTGGTTGGCAGGGACGCACTGGAAGCTAAGATATGTCTTCAGCTGTTGGATTCCACTAAATAAATCCTAGTGCGACACTATAGGAAAATTTGATTAAGCGACTCTGTGGGTAGTCTAAAATCATCTAGAACTGTTTGTGTTGAACATCTTTGGGTTCCATCAGATTTTATGAGGATAACCATTTTTAGCTTATGAAGGGGTCACACAAACTGTTATAGGGCTTCAACAGTTAAACCCTGAAATTCTCATTTCCAGATTTGGTGGTGGCATTGGTTGCTATTTTCTTGCTAGGCTATGCCATTCTACCGGGTTGCTTTATTTCTGATATGGAGGACATTTCTTCTTATAGACTTATAGTTAGCTTAGGCTGTAATATTCTTTTCTATATTGCGCTTAGATACTGTAATGCATGTTAAAACATTGTCGGTAGACAATGCAATGCTCATACAATACAAATAATCATGTTTGTAACCTACATGTATCTTTAGCTGTCAGTTGAATCTTCAGTTCGCTATTCTGATGATAAAGCAGAAAGCCACTACAGCTATAGGATACTTGCGTTCATGGCTCGTGTAAAGTTTATGTTTTTGTTTCATTTTTCTGCAAGGTTGCTAATATGCATGATTGTACTTTGGTACAATTTATGAAAGTGAAGTGGTTTAATCCCAGTCCCCATAACCTTAGTCTATGTACTCTTCAAAGACGCGCACTACAGAATCCATTGTTCTTATTGAGTACAGTAGGAGTAGTGAAGGAGGTTCCCTTGCATTGCTAATTTAGCCAGCTATAACCTGATCATGGGAAGTTGATGCAGTATGATAATTAGTGAAGCTTATATCTTGATAAGTAAACATAGGCTGATATTAAGAGTAAGTCCTAATTTTAGCTCCCCACCAAGTAGGGCTGTCAAAACATTTAGGGCAATTGGAGAAAAGGTCTATTGGTTGGAGGAGAAACAAAGTTACAGTTAACCTTAAGCAGAGCCAGACTACTGGGCTTACCGTCTGATGGTAAAAATAATGGGTGTGTTTGTGTTTGACAGCAAGAAATTTGATTCTTTGGTAAATATTGACTTGTGGTTGCCAACCACGCAATGGGCTAGGCTTGTACCTGTGAGAGACACCTAACAAAAAGATCGATCAGCAATTTAGCCACCACACTTGCCATTTTGTACGGAAAATCAACAGATTGTAGCTTCAGTTTTGTGGCACACCTAACTGAGGTCCCAGTCCCACCAAACCTAACTCCAAGTGTGGCTATTTGTGGCCTGGCTCCTATCAAACACAGCCAAAATGTTTGTGTAGATGAAACAGTTGGTTCTGTTGGAAGTGCACGCTTTGCTCTCAAGTAGCTTGAGTTGCAACTAAAGTTCATTTCTGTCCATGCCTTCCATGCTTTGGTCCAGATAGCTTAAATTGCAGCTAATGTACATTTTTTGTGGCGGACCATACTAACTTTATTCAGAATCATAAAGAATTTCATGATTGCACTACACCTACAAATTTTGAGTTGATTCTTTTGTTCTTGAGATCTCTTGACCTGGAGAGAGCGACTGAGTATCTAATCGCCCACTGAGATGGGTATTATTGAAATATATGTAATGTTGCATCAATTAAAGACGTGATACAAAGCATACCATGATTCCTGTCAGTTAAAGACCCATATTCTAATGTTGGACAAATACTAGAATGCTCAGGTTAAATTACTTGGTAATCACTGAGACACTGACTTGTGGAGTCAATTATACACATGTGCATTGCTAGTATCTTTCTATAGTGTTATTGCTACTCTTGTGGTACCCTGTTTGGATATAGTTGAGAGACCTTTTCTTCAAGAAAGTACAGATTTTACAGGCTTGCTGCTACTTGCCTCGCTGATGACAATTTCTTTGTTGAATATACAGGCGTCAAGTCCTTTGCAAGTCAAATATGCTGATGGAGAGTTGGAGAGGCTGGGTAATCAATGTTTATGTAGATCTGATGTCTTTGTCTGATTTTTACATGGGTCTTTGCTTTTGGTCCGTATTGTCTACTGATATGTGAATAGTACACTCATGTTTACACTTGCCATGACTTGCAGAGCACAAGCTTTTCATTGGAATGCTTCCAAAAAATGTATCAGATACTGAATTGACTGATTTGTTTTCTAAATATGGAAATATTAAGGACTTACAAATTTTGAGAGGCTCACAACAAACAAGTAAAGGTATGCTCTTGTGGAGATGTTACTTTCCTTCTCAACCAAATTAAAAATATCACTTGACACTAAATATTGTTAAATAACTTTACTTATTGCAGCTGGCTGCGCCTTCCTTAAATATGAAACAAAGGAGCAAGCAATGGCAGCTATTGAGGCTGTAAATGGGAAGCACAAAATAGAGGTTTGCCCAAAATGAGTTATGATAGCAAGGCAACTTTCACTTGTTGAAATTTACTCTGGTTAACACTCAGCATAGCATATATGTCATGATTTTCAGTGAACTATATACTTTCCCCCCCAACAGTTTGTATGCATTCTCCCACTTGATTGGCATTATCATTGTTGTATTTTCAAATAATTATTTCCATGCTGATGGTGTGAAGCCTTTGGCCAGTCATACATCTGGTCCAATGTGTTACTTTTCCTCAATAGTTGAGATAGTTTTATACTTTTATTATATGTTCATGTATCCACTTCTAGTCAGACTTTGCCTAGCTTCATCACACATGTCCTGAATTTCCCCAACCAATCCATAACATGATTTAAATGATTAAAATGGTAAAGATGTGCAAACACCTAAAGGATAAATTGAGGTTCTTATTGCTAGTATATCCCACATATCGGGCTGATGTTAGCATCTACTCAATGCTGGTGACATGCACACACTACAAGTTCATATCCCCTAAAACTGTTTTCATCCATAAAAAAACAAACAGGTGCCAAGGAAATATGTTTAAATGGTAGGTAACTGGCAATGCAGCAACCCAACTGATATGCTTATTATCATTATATTAGTTAATGTATACATTAGATATATTTTCTGTTATAGCCTTCTTAGCCTACTCTTTGATACATTGGAAGTGCTTTGTAATAATTATCTAGACATCTTCTGAAATCCGTTTATTGTTTACTTTGTGTATAAATTCTTATCCATTTGGTAGGGTTCTAGTGTGCCGTTGGTTGTCAAATGGGCTGATACAGAAAAAGAAAGGCAAGCCAGGAAAGCACAGAAAGCTCAACTGCAACCACCTAATATGCCGAATGGAGGTCCAATGCCACATTCTTCAGCATTTGGAGCTTTGCCGATGGGATATATGCCTCAGTATAATGGATTTGGTTATCAGGTGATTTGTGCTGTTCTTTAAACCTTGTTTGCACTATACACCATTATATCACATGCAATTTTGGATATTTAATACCTTGAGTGTTATGTTCCTAGTTTGACTTCAAGACAGTATTCTTTATAATTTGGAGTTCTTGCATAGACTGTTATTTTCGGAATTGTGTTCTTTGCATGCCAAAAGTAATCCTCAAAACTTCTGTTGTGGCTCTGATTGTTCCGTATTTTTGTACTCCCTCCATCCCATGAAACATGTCTGAGATTTTTCTCAATTTGGATGTGTCTAGACACTACATAGTACTATACACCCGAATTTTGACAATCTCAGACATGTTTCATGGGACGGAGGGAGTAGTTGCAAATAGAATAGGTGGGTGTTTATCAGATGTATTGGAAAATAATTATAATTCAACCGAACTGCCAAAATTTGAATTCACTCCTGGGTATATTACTTGTGGAGCTTCAAGAGATTTAAATATATGTCTTGACTAATCAACATTCTTTTTTACGTGCACTCATCTAATATTGAATATAATTCCCTTTTTATATGCAGCCTCCTGGGACATACGGACTTATGCAGTACCCTTTATCTCCTATGCAAAATCAAACCCCCTTTCAGAATCAAGTAAACTCTATACGAGGCGTCAATCCTGAACTGTCCCCCAATTCAGTTCCTAGATCATTTAATGGAATGCAGTTAGGCAGCCCTTATCCAGCTGTGCCTGGTATGCCGTATACTGGATCCTATCCTGGTGCTCTCATGAGCAATCGTCCTTTTGGGAATTCTCACAATTTGCTTAAAGTTCCAAGTGCAAACGTGAATGCTATTCCGTATAGTCCAGGTAGCAATGGCGGTAACCATACACAAACAGAAGGTCAGCCACATTCGATGTTTATATTTTAATTTACTTATTGTGCAAGCGAAAATGCCATATTCTTTCAAGAGTAGCTTAGCCTGTTAATTATGATGTAATGTCCCCAAAATGCCATGTGCATTTTATTTCCACAACATGAACATTTCCTGTCTCAAAAAATGAACATACATACATGGGTTAGCAACATTATATAAGGCTATCAAAAGATGCATACAATAATCCAGCATGAATATTTTAGCTGGATTGAGAATTCTAATTGTGTGTTAAGTGACAAATATATAATTCTATCATCCATATCGAACATGCATATTGGTTTACCATCTGCCATAGCTGTAAGTGCAAAATCTGTCGCATTATAAACCTAACTACACACGTACAGGTCCTCCTGGAGCCAATCTATTTATCTACCACATCCCACAAGAATTTGGGGACCAAGAACTTTCCGAGGCCTTCCAGAGGTTCGGTAGAGTACTAAGCGCCAAGGTGTTTGTAGACAAAGCCACCGGTGCCAGTAAATGTTTTGGTAAAGTCCCTCACTTGTAGGCTCTCCCAGCGCGCCGTGCATGTAACCCATTAATCCGTCTACAATCTCGTGCAGGTTTCGTAAGCTACGACTCTCCTGTCTCCGCGCAGTCAGCCATTGCTATGATGAATGGTTTCCAGCTAGGCGGCAAAAAACTGAAAGTACAACTCAAGAGAGACAACAGCAGGCACAGTAAACCTTTCTGACAAACCGTTTTGCGATGACCCAACCGGGCGATCATGTTCTTGGTACATATTTGTCAGATAGCTGATCGTGACACTGATTGTTTCCCCCTTGGTGGCGCAGCGCTCTGCATGTCTGCAGAATCTGCCAGGGAGCCCCATGTATCTTCCTCGTTCGGTTCACATTGAATTGGTGCCTTGTGTAATTTCATCTTAGCGTAGCCGTAGCACTTTGTACCATCAGACCATCTTGTACACATCAGAAATTCAGATTCATTCAATTGTTACTTTTATCTCCTTTGGCAAATGGGTTCCTAGTTGCTTAAGCTTGTCTCCTGAGTCGTTTCGTATCACGTCCATGCAGACATAATAATGTTTGCATAATGTTTCTTGTAGAAGGATGTCTCTTTTTATGGGTGGAATTTTGTAGAAGGTTGCCATAGTAGGCTAGCTAGAAACTTTGGCTTTGAGCAGTCTAAATACTTAGCTGGTTGGGTTGAAATGGTATTATTAGATTTGTGGAACAAAAACATTTTTAGAATGTTTCTGATGCTGGAAAAGTATCTTCTATACTTGATAAAAATGAGGGTACAAAAAAGTTCTGCGAAACACTACTGCTTGGTTCCTTTTCTCTTTGATGAGGAACATGTAAATTCCACTGAGCTGGTAAAACCAAGAAAAACACTGGTTACCAACCAAATTACAAGAGGTGCAAAATTCTCTATTTGAAGGACAGATGGAGTGATTTCCCCACAAGAATTTCTGTCGGATAGTACTGTCTTGCTTCTTGGTGAGATAGTGGGTAAGAGCTACTACTGGGCTTTGGGCCCCACGGGCAAGCAATGTGGGCCCTGCAAGGTTGGCAACAACTGGGCCTGAGAACGCCGCAATGGGCCCCCAGGCTTGGTTCTCCCAACAACAATTTCGTCCTGTTCACTTGAAAAGGAAGGCGCAAGTTGCAGCCGAGACCATCTCGTTCTCGTGGAAAGGGTATCTCACCTGCTGCCAGCATCAATGTGGAGACATTATTAGCTAGAGTTATGGTTAACCGTCTTCCGTCCATCGAATCATCATTAGCTGACGTAACTTGTTGCTGGTGATCGACACGACACTTAGCGTGATGGAGTGCTGATTAACTTGTATAGATAAAGATTAGCTGATGTAGAACACTATCTGTGAGCAATTGTTTGCTTAAGAGAAATGGAGTGGATAAAGAACAAAGATAATCCACGGCAGGTTTGCCGGGTTTGTTGTCAGTGGAAGTGAGGTGCACATACTGTAACTCGGTAATAGTAGCAGCTCGATAGGCAGAGTACGTGCATATCGCCCATAAATAGATCACCTGTCAGAGCTTTGGAGAGACAGTTAGACGTAGCAAGTACCAAATTCAGTTACAAATGCACGGATATACAATTAACTGTGCAGTTCAAGTAAGTCCATGTGGAGCTATATGTACTGCATGCATACACAGTGTTTTGGAGGTAAAATGCATACATACCTCAACTGGTAGTTACACTAAACTTCCATAACTGCGTTTAACATGTTGGAATTACAGATCCTTAAGTTGCGAAAAGAAAAAAGTAAACAGGCTTAATATCCAAATGAAATCAGGCACATCTCACGGAGAAGAGAGAACATGATAAGTTGAGCCAAGTTTTGTTTGCACATTATGTCGACAGTCGATCCGATCACAATTGCACAAGCAAACCGGAAATGTCACCAATTACGTACGTACAAATTACCAGGTAATCATCCACAGAACTACAAAGAACTAGCTAGGCACGGACCAAGCCTTGCACGGTAGCAGCGCCGGCGACGGCGCCCTTGCCCTTGACGGCGAGGTAGTAGGGCAGGAATGACCCCCGGTCCATGGGCGCGGACGGGGTGACCTGCAGGAACATGTAGTTGCCGGCGAAGAGGTCCCCGACCAATGGTCCGCCCTCCCGGAGCCTGCCCACCACCTTGGCCACCTTGGCCCGCACCCGGCCGCCCACCGCCGCCGCCTTCCGCCGCAGCGCCCTCGCCAGGCTCGAGATCCTCAGCCGGCGCGCCGGACGCCTGCGCCCGCTGGAGAAGGACGAGGATGACGCGCGACGACGCCGCCACGACGTTCTTCTGGCGACGATCGCGGCGGCCGCGTGGCGGTAGTAGTGGTCCAGCGACGCGGCGACGGCGTAGTGCGCGCCTGCTTGGTCGGCGAGCTCGTGGTGTGGCGATGGTGGTGGGGGAGGGAGCTTCTTGAGCTTTTGGTAGGAGAAGCTGCTCATGGCGAGGTAGGACGACGAGGGCGGCATGGCGAGCCGGAGCGTGGAAGAACGAAGAAGAGAGCGTGGCTAGCTAGGGGTGGTGGCTGGATCGTGAGGAGACTCAACGTGTACTAGTAGTGTTGCGCGTACTTTGTGATAATAGTATGACTCCAACGTGTACTAGTAGTGTTGTGTTGCGCGCGTACACGTTCATGTGTCACAGTGGTGTGTGTCTACTGAGTACTGACAACGTAGCATTGTCGGTAGAGTCCGAGGACCCCCTGATCCGAACAGCCCTACCTGAAATTGCCGGCTAGTAGTGTGCATAAACCAGGCATCCTACTTGAAACTCGCACATAATCTTTGCGTGAACTACTAGCTGAATAACCGTATTTTGTTTCAGATAAAAAATGCTTGCAGGTATATTTTTGGTGCCAGTAATGCTTAGTACTACAAGTTAGTACTATACTCTCTTCCTTCCAAATTATGTTGCATATAACTTTTAATCATAGTTAAAAAATAATGATTTTTTTGCGAGGAACACAAAAGAATGAAATTTTGACTGAATATATATGAACAGTTATCAATAAACTTATATATGTTGTATGCATTAGTTTTTGAAAAAATAATATATTTGTCTGAATAGTTCAACTCCACAAAGTTCAACTTTGACTGAACATTGTATGCAACACATTTTGAGACGGAGGAAGTACTAGCCGCGGTATCGTCAGTGGAAAATAATGGATTTGCGGAGCCTAATTCATAAAGTTCCAAATCAAAATTATGCTCCATCTTTGAATGGTCATACACTGACTGCATACATGAAACTGATAAATTGGCACTAGCTGATGACGGCAATCGTTAATGTGGCTTCGCAACTCGGCATACGTCGCTATGTTTATCCGAGTTCCATCTGGAGTAGGCGCCTGCCCCGTCACGTCATTGCGTCCGGGCTCCGTGTCATGATATCTAGCTAAGCCTAAGCTGGGGTTGGTGACAGGGAACGGCGGCGTAGTTAAGGAGGGCAAAGATGTGGTTGGGGCAATGGATGAATCATGAATGGATGGGCAGGAACAGGACAGAGTTTTTTTTTTGGCAGGGCACTGTTGGTTGGTGGATGACTGATGTGTGATCTTTCATTGATGTTGCCACCCCGCCGCACTCATCAGTGCTCGCTAACTAAACAGTACTGTACTCGGTAGTACATGGGCATAGCATCGCTGGTGGATGGTCTCCCTCGCACGTCCGTCGAGTGGCGGCCGTGCCGTCCTGGGAGTGTGCAATGTGCGTGTTCCAGCGACGGCGGAGGGGGATTGACGGCGACCACGCAGCTGAAACGTAGGTAAATAGCCCGGTGCCGCTGTCGATTTCGGCACCGCAGCCAGACGGCCAGCGAACAAACAGCTTGCCGTGACATGCGTCCGGCGCAACACTGGCCGATGGCCGGCCAGCCACCTACATGAACTGGCCGCGTCTTCCACCTGCGCAAGATTCAGTCCTACAGTTTTCAGAACCATCTTTCTTCAGGTGTACCTCACAGGCAGCAGGATGAAAGAAGGGAACGCCAAAACTGGCAAAACCTCCCCAACCAACAACGGATAGGATCGAGCAGATCAAAATTATACGCACAAAGAACAAGCCCCGAAAACCGGAGAGAAAATGCTATGTCTTCTCATGTAAAAAGTGTTTACACTCGAAGATCCTCTTCTGAACAGCGACAGCAGTACACAGCGGCAAACCCGGCCAAGCATGCGTGCGCTAGAGAAGGGGCCTGCCACCGGCCGTGGCTTTGACCACCACCACGAGCACAGCTAAGCACAGCTTGCCCATTGTTGCCTTACTTGGCCTGACGCCTGACTTATACCCAACCGTATTTACATCCACAGATCAACTAACAAGTATAACAGGCTAACAGCACGCCTGAGGCAGGGGGACGCGGAGTTGTGCTTCACCACCCACCGGCGAATCTGTTAACCGGATAAAAAGAAAAGAACCGCTGAGGCTTGGCCTCTATTTGGAAAATCTCTAATTTGAACCATCTGGTTAATTAGCCGCACATTTTCATCTTCTGTCACAGTAGGCTCCTCAGCAGGGTACAAGATATAAGGGCTACCAGGACCCAATGACAGGAGCGCCTCCGGCTGGAATTGGCTGCAATGGGTCAATGGCATACAATAGTTAGTGAATTCTTAAAAGAAATGCAACATCAAGTAAGGGACTGATCGACCGACCAGAAAATATGTTGCGAGCCTATGTTGAACATTGCATTTTATTAACATTATTAACAGTAGCTGGATACAGATACATAGTCCTTGATAAGTACTGATAAAGATCGTAGAAAAATACCCATTCATAACTTTCAAAAGAACATACTCCGTACCATAAATGGCACAGTAGGCCCTAGACACCTAAGACATAGCAGGTGGGAAGCCAAAATAAATTGTTCAGTTCTGACTGCTATTGTTTGCCTGAAGCTATTATGAAATAATAACTTTGGAAAGCTTTGGAAACTAATCCCAAAACTTATCAGTTAGGCATCCAGATCAATATTGCCAAGGTACCAACAAAATGAACTGAAATTTTCAGTTGAATAGTTGAACCTTTGGACAAGGTTTTGCTTCCTTTGCCCACATTCTACAGTGCATCTTTTCAGAAAAAAACATAATTACGGAAAATAAAGAAGGAGAAATAACTCACATGTTTGAGGCGCAGGGGCCACATTCGACATTCCAGCAGAAGGACCTGTTGTTGCACGCTCACTCGGAGGATGTGCATCACCAAAAGAAACAGCGGGCAAAGGTGGCTCCGGAAGAGCTGGAGGCGTCGGAACAGGTGATCTACTGTGCATACTGGGATCATGTGGGTGATGATGAACAGAAGGCGGCAAAGCAGCAGGATAAGTAGATCGGTGACCATTGGCCACAGGCTCAGCAGCTGGTGTTACAGGAACCTTATTCTTGGCCTTTTTGCCATATGGACACCCAGATGGTGGTGGAGCAACATGTCTGGGTGTATGTACAGGGAGATTAATCGGGGGAGCAGCAGGAGCCAAATGCCTGTTGTCTTCATGACCATGGTGATGGTGATGATGGCCGTGATGACCATGATGTTGCATGGGCGATGGACTAGGTGCATCAGAACTGCCCCTGCTATGTAAAGAATGTCTAAGATAGGAGGAAAGTCTTATCTGCTTTACTTTGCCAAATACGGTATGGTTCAGACCAAGGTTCCCTGAAGATGAGTTGGTAATTTTTTGTGCCAACTGCTTCATCCTTGGTACAGATGGCTGTTGATTCCCAACAATACGAACAATGTAGGTCTCAACAATAGTTGGAGGAAGAATTGTTGAACCTTGCAAATTTCCCAATTTGATGAACAGATTCTGCAATGCACAATAAACGAAGTTCAATTAAAGAAGAAAAGGAGGGCATTGTACACTACTGCACACCAGCAGTGAAAATTTCTAATGTGGATTAAAGCCCCAGTCCTATTGGTATTCCAGAAGTGTCTAACAGAGTAGGACAGAAGAATGGGAGAGATGCATGTGAAGATTAAATAATGACATAGCTTGTGTTAGGATCAGCAAATATAGGCTTGTCATCATGTCTTTTAGAACCACACTACAGTACTACAGGCACACCCTCTGGCTGATCGACCTACATTCTCCCCTACAAAGTAATATGAGCAAACACGACCGATGGAGGCTTTCTTACATAATCCCAAAAACAAAGGATAGATTGGAAGATGCAACAAGATTATTAGGTCGTACAAGCGAATTCTATCACATACATAAAGAAACAAACAAGTAACCAAACCCTTGTATTCAACAATGATTGTGATGGACAAAAAAGGAACAAGGTGAGAAGGTAGCACTGACCTCGTTAGCATCGAGCAGCAGTCCTGTCTTCATTTGATCCTTTAACTCATCAGTTCTGTCTTGCACTTTGTAGATTGGGAAATTCAGAGTGAAATTAAAGCTTGCACGGTGTGCTTGAGGAAGAAACACATTTTGCGCAGGAATTACTGTTATTCCTCCAGGGAATTTAAGCACTTCAAAGGACGATGAATTGCCAAAGAGGGACTCAGTCAAGTGGAGCGTTGACTGCCGCACAACCAATGACATAAAGGAGGACCTAACAATGCTCAAATATGTCGATGATATAGTCAAGTTCTTTGGATAAGGCACGATGCTGAAGACGACATTTGTCCAGTTTGACCCAGCTAGCGGATGCAGTAGATTTACAACCACCTGCGTGGGTATTCAAGCATCAGCCAACGCGTGTGGAAGAACACATCAAGGAGTGAAATAAAAGATGTTGAAAGGGGCATACGATGGAGTTGGGAATGCCAATTTCCGCATAGATGTCCAGTTCGAGCTTAGATGTGTTTCCTACGAGCTCAGGGACCGTCTTCTGCAGCCTAAAACTCGCCACTATATCATCTGGAAAAGCAGAGTTTCATTAGGCACATGATATATCGATATGTCTAGTACTCTTATATATACATACAATGAATAAAGAAGGGTGGTTGACAGAATTGCTTAAACTGAACTGGAAAAATAAGAAGCACAACGCTCCAAATAGTGCCACTTTAGTAAGTTGTATGTTTAGACCACCTTTGGAAAGGATTCATTTAACGTCTGGGAATAGATTAGATCACACCTAGAATTCATGGACAGTGATCTATCACGGCTCAATCCTTTAACACAGCAGTTACAATAACGCAAAGCAGGAATTGACAGCAACTCATCCCTTTAGCAGCTTGCGTAGCTTTCGACGAATAATTCTACATCCGGATGAAAAACTATCTCACTTAACAACGGTGCAAGATCATGCTGACTGTTTTGGGACGGCAACCAATCCATACCGAGCGTAATACAGTTGCTGCAGGCGCTTTCCTCCACCTACTGATCTTCTAAAAATAGCACCGACACATGCTTAAGAAAATGAAATACAGACATTGAAGGACTTTCCAGAAACCAGGCATCGCGACTAAATCCGGTGGCAATGCTCTAAGGAAATCATTTGGGACGGCAACCGATCCATACTGAGAGTGATACAGTTTGGCAGTTTTTGTCAACCTGCTCCCTTGTCCGAAAATACTAGTAGCACCGACACACGCTTAAGGAAGACCGATCAACTACAGACGCCGAAACACTCCAGAAACGAGTGACTGAGTCTAAATCTGCATCAGTAGATGAAACTAAGCCTAACGGAACATGCAGCCCTGCTGGTTCACAGCTCCAGCAGAAGCAGCCACGGTGTGGACTTCCGTACAGCCAGATCTAGAAACTTCCCCGGTACGGACCGAACACCGAATCCAGCCGACAGCCAGGGAAGCCCAGAATCGAAAGCTAGATCTCGCAATGCCGCCCATGAGGGCACTCACCTTGGAACACGAGGCCCGGATCTGGCGCCTCGTCGCGCGCCCCCCTCCCGCGGCCCGCGAAGGGCGGCAGCCAGAAGAGCGCGGAGAGCAGCACGGCCGCGCCGAGCACGAGCGCCGCCACGCATTGCAGCCGCACGGCGCCGCCGCAGCCGCAGCGGCCGCTACGTTGGGCGCCGGCCCCGGCGGCTTGGCCGGAGCCGTCGGGCGGGCGCTGGCGCTGGTCCCCTGCGTGCTTCCCCATGAGGCCGGGCTAGGATCTCACGCATCCCGGGCGGGCGTCGGCGAGGGGAGCGGGCGCCGCGCCGCCATTGCCTGCTTGCCGGGTGGGTGGGTGGTAGGTCCGGTGCGGCGGCCGCTGGTGGCTGGCTGGATTGGTTGCTTAAGGAGGAGGCGAGGCGAGGAGCGGGGATGCGGTGCGGTGGGCGAGGAAGGTGAGAGAAAGGGAGAGGTAAACCGAAGCGCAGGAGCAGGAGCACGAGCGAGGTGAATCGGAGCGAGCTTGCCTTGGTAGGAGCGGCGGTTGGGGACTAATTTGCTCTCTCCTTTCAGACTAGCAGTGTGTTTAGCTTAGTGTTGGTGGGGCGTGACTAGTGTGCGTGAAAGGAAAGCGCCATCGGATCGGATTATTAAAGCCAATTCATCGCGCTTTGCGCTGCGTTACTGCCGACTAATTGCTGCTCTTTTTTTTGTGCGTGTGCTTCTTTTCCTGTGTGGTGCTACTGGTACAAATGGGATTTGTCCCCTATAGTTTGGTTTTGTTTCTATCTGGGTTTTTGTTGCGGATGATTTTGAATTCGGGAGGGGGGCAACGCAAACGTAGGAGGATCCCATGTGGTGGATGAGTTTGTGGGTGGAGCTGTGGATGTTAGGTGGCGTGTGGTTGTCTGACTTATCGTGCATGCCACTGGTGTTACACTGCCATGGTATTTGGCAGCACACTAGCACATGGCAACAGGACGCTTACTGTATTTGGCCAACCAAATTACAACAATGTCCACCGCTAAAATTTTAGTCACAAGTGTGCATGCATTGTACTATTTGGACTAGGAAATGCAGGCTGGTCTAACACGCAGGACTTAACGTTTTCCTTGCGTGTCATCGTCTACGCGCTATCAAACTTGGGATGAGAACCATTAGGACGAAGATGAATGAGATAATTGTTTTCAATGTCACTACTAGCTAAGCTTAAAATGGCGTCCCAATGGCGCAGTCATAAGGGTGGGGCCGTCCAACCTAAGACTGCTCAGACTGCTCATTATGGGCGAGTAACATACTAGTAACTAGTAACATCACATATCTCAAGGTATTTTGGTGACATGGCATGCCAATAAATGAAGAAAAAGAGAGTGAGGTGGTAATTAGCTATGTTACCATAACATCACACACCTCAAAGCAAAATGAGTCTACAACATAATAAATGATACAATGCCTCATAAGTTACTTTTCACTATGAAAGTAGTAACATGGACTAGTAACTTACTACTCCCTCCGTCCTAGAGTGTAAGTCATATTACCAAAAACTATTTGTCCCATAACCCCCACCTCTAAGGCATAATGTTATTTAATGAGGGAAAGAAAGAGGTTTCATGCACCAATGAGGGAGAGAAAGAGAATGCATGCATGATGACCCACAAGTATAGGGGGTGTATCGTAGTATCTTCGATAAGTAAGAATGTCGATCCCAACGAGGAGCAGAAGGTGTTGACAAGCAGTTTCGATGAAGGATTCACTGTAAATGCTCACAGATAAGTATTCAGGGGGTTTTGATGTAACAGTTGAATAAAGTACGAGTAAGTAAAGTGCGAGAGTATCAATTGCAGCGAGTGGCCCAATCCTTTTTAGCACAAAGGACAAGCCGGTTTGTTTACTTATAATTACCAAACGTTCTCGAGGACACACGGGATTTTAGTCTAGTGCTTTCGCTACATACGGCTAAATAATCTTCATTGTTATGATAAGTGTTGTGTGGGTGAACCTATGCTAATGTACCGCCCTTCCTAGGACTAATACATACTTGTGATTATACCCCTTGCAAGCATCCGCAACTACAAGAAAGTAATTAAGAATAAATCTAACCACAGCCTTAAACTCTGAGATCCTGCGATCCCTCCTGCATCGATATACCAACGGGGGTTTAGGTTTCTGTCACTCCGGCAACCCCGCAATTAGCAAACGAATACAAGATGCATTCCCCTAGGCCCATAAATGGTGAAGTGTCATGTAGTCGACGTTCACATGACACCACTAGAAGAATAACACCACAACTTAAATATCACACCATTGAATATTACTCAACCATAGTTCACTACTAGCATTTAGACTTCACCCATGTCCTCAAGAACTAAACGAACTACTCACGAGACATCATATGGAACATGATCAGAGGTGATATGATGATGAATAACAATCTGAACATAAACTTGGTTCAATGGTTTCACTCAATAGCATCAACAACAAGTATGAATAGATACCGGGAGAGTTTCCCCTATCAAACAATCAAGATCAAACCCAAATTGCTACGGCGGTGACGAGGTGCTGCGGAGGAGATGGCGGTGATGATGGTGTAGATGATGATGATGGTGATGGAGATGATGTCCAGCTCGATGACGGTGACGATGGCGTCGATTTCCCCTCCCCGGAGGGAATTTCCCGGCGGATTCACGCCCGCGGAGAGCTCTTTTCTCTCTGGTGTTCTCCGCCCCGCAGAGGCGGCTGTAACTCTTCGTGAGGTACCCTCTGTGGCTTAGGTCTTCGGGACGAAGGGTTTCGCAAAGAAAATGAGGCGAAAGGGGTCGTGGGCCCCCCAGACCACATGGCGGCGCGACCAGGGCATGGGCCGCGCCGCCCTAGGGTGTGGGCCCACCCTAGGTCCTCCTGGCCCCTCCTTCTGGCTTCCTCCGTTATCTTGAAAAATAGGATTTTGGTATAATTTCCTCCCGCAGTTGATCTTCCGAAATATTGCGTTCTGACGGTGCTTTTTCCAGCAGAATCCTGGCTCCGGTGCTTGATCCTCCAATAATGATGAAACATGCAAAATAGATGAAATAACATAAGTATTGTGTCCCAATATGAAATATATTAATGAATAACAGCAAATTATGATATAAAATAGTGATGCAAATTGGACGTATCAATGCACAAATGAGGGAGAGAAAGAGAATGCATGCACCAATGAGAGAGAGAAAGGGGCTACATGCAACAATGAGAGAGAGAAAATGAGACCCAATCAGCTAGTACCTTGGGCCAAGATATTTAAAAATTGTGACTTACAAACTAGGACGGAGGGAGTAGTAACTTATGCATGACACCACCTTATGTTATTCCCCACTATGAGCAGCCTAAGATTTGGCTTAACTTAGAGCAATTCCAATAGTATAGCCAATTGCTGGCTATAATAAGATGCCATGTCACTTGTAGTTAGCATATAGCTAATACTCCCTCCAACCCAAGGCATAAGGCGTAAAAAAAAATCAATATTTAGTCAGAGCTTAAGGCGCACACGCACTAGTATCGCTAATGTTCCCAGACTACCCTCCCACGCGTTACCCTTCGTCTCTCCCCAACCACATCCAGAAAAGAACACCGCAAGGTAGTGCTCCGCCATGGTGCTCGTCGCCGTCAACCAGTCGCTGGCCGCGCCTGCGCCGTCGACCGGTACCTGGCCGCGTGCCCGCCACCGTCGACCTGTACCTGGCCGCGCGCCCGCCGCCCTCGACTGTGCACGGCCGCGCGCGCCCTCCGCCATCGACCGGTGCACGGCCGCGCGCCTGCCGTCGCCGGTACTGGCCGCGCCCGCCTCCTTTCGA
Organism: Lolium perenne; assembly: GCF_019359855.2. Taxonomy (NCBI): domain Eukaryota; kingdom Viridiplantae; phylum Streptophyta; class Magnoliopsida; order Poales; family Poaceae; genus Lolium; species Lolium perenne. Next base: position 320,354,431 of record NC_067246.2, read on the forward strand.
CCGGTACCTTCTCGCGCTCACCCCCGTCTCCCGCGCTCGCGGCAGTCGCTCGGGAACACCGGCTGTGCTCGCCGGGAGAGGGACGCGGCGCACCAGCTCACCGCCGCGATGCTCGTCCTCCTCTCCGTCAATTTCGGCGTCGCACCCTGGAAATAGGTAGCGATTTGGGAGAGATTGGGGAGAATGGAGATATGCATTTACTCCAGCAAGAGCAGGGTAAAACAGTCTAAAACGCACGTACCGGTTTCCTCCTTAATAAGAGCGCCAGAAATTTTACGCCTTATGCCTTGGGTCGGAGGGAGTATGTACAATAGTTGACTATAAGAATGAAGTACTTTACTAACATATGGTCCACCTTTCACTCTCACAAAGTGCATAGGAGCATGTGCAAGAGCTGGCTATTACATAGTAGCCCACCTCCCTTCTCTCTCCTTTTCTCTCTCCTCCAACTAAGCACATATATTATATTTAAACTCTTATAGCCTGCTGACTAAGTCTTATTGTACTTGCTCTTATCTATAATATCTATAAAGTTCATCCCCACTTAGATGCATTTAATGTTTGCAAGCTGAAATATGGTAAAGCCACATCACCCCAATTATTTGTATCCATCTGATTTAATATCTATGGTGTACATGCATCCATTCCCCCTCATCAAGCGTGCAATCTCACTTTCTAATCTTCTGGACACTCGTGATGGATGCTATACCACACAGCGGAGCCATTAAGTTGTCTACATGCTGGTCAGTTACCTGTTGTAGTTTCCTGCACTTCTTTTAATACCCTATGGCTGCTCGGTTCCTCTCCCCACTAAAAAGTACCGCATAATCCATCTCCTTAATTTCCAAACTACGTTTCTTCAAATCTTCCCTTTGCTTTATCATTCATAAGTAACCAGCAGCAACGCCATTTGGACCTTCGCCGTTGTATAGCAGCATCCATAAGGGGGATGTGCAGCTTCTCTATACAATCTCCTTATGCAAGATTCCTTCGATCTGAGGGTGTCATCCGGAGCGGTACCAAGTACTTAGGTTGAAACCAATGTAAAGATCTCGCTGATTGAAGTTGAGACTTCTTCCTTTTTTATATATTGCTTAACCCAAGTGTTGATTTGAATCCAGGCCTCCCCAATCGCTGAAGCAACAGCAAAAATCACATCCTCCATTGGGAAAAGCTAACAACCGGCCGTGGCACACAACTTGCTGCTGCTCTCTCCATTCCTCCACGACTAATACTAGAAGAATTCTTCTTTGTCCAATGACCTTTTCATCTATAATTCTCTTTTGATTTTATTCCCGATGCTACATAGGAATGACATTTGGACAGACATGGAGTGTAGGAGGTACGAATGACAACCCATATTTAATTTACATTTCATCTATTTAGCAAGTTGTGTACTATGCTTTACGACTACATATCTATTTACCAGATTTAGGCTCCTTAGATTGCTCGACAGATGCTTTGTGAAATGTCTATACTATTTTACCAAATTAAAGAGGTCCGAAAAGGTAGTATCTTAAATTTCTTTTGGGGAGGTTAATTTCCTCTATGTCTATAATTTTTTTTTGTGTTAACTATATATTTATCCAGTACAATCACATTCAAGATATGGTTTATTTAACTTAACTATAGTGGGTGTCGTAGAAGTATAAACATTGTTGCACAATTTTTTTTCCTATCAGAGATATGGATCAATGATAACGCAAATTAAAGGAGATATAAGTAGCCAACCAGAGGAAGCTTTTGTGTTATGTCCTCATCATCAGTTCCTCCCAAATACTCTGCTGAAAATGTGTCCATTTTCATTTTATGTACATCCTTCCTCTTATAGGGGGAACCATAATTGATTTAGAACTTTTGGGGCTCGAGGATGCATTTGCGATTCAAGTTTAGGACATGCGAATTGTAACTCTCATTTGGCGGCACATAACTATAGGTAGAGGTTAACCTGTATTCCCAGTAAAAGAAAAATGCAATTTGCTTTATCAAAATGATCATTTTCTCATATTTGATTGTAAAGTTTTTTGCCAACAGATCATAATGCAAAACCTTCTACTTTTGGCCTTACAATATGGACAATGGAGCACATTGCTAACCGTTTTTATATCACATATGCACTAACCTATCATATCTATTATGTTTATCCTCACTATATATTTTTTCATTTATTTTTTGCAAATTCCACTTGCAGACCGTCAACGTCATCAGCCAACCACCTTCATCCGCATGGTCATATATAAAAATCCTCTTTCATTCCCGCAGCAACGCGCGGGGTGTCAACTAGTTATATATATATGTCTTCTATAGAGTATGAGGAATAAAAAACTAGCTCAACTAAGTCTGTCCGCCCTAGCAAAATGGCCAGGATTCGCTACTACGTTTTCCCGCAATAAGAGCATCTCCAGCCGTCTCCCCGACTAGGCCTCCGGCATGCGTTTTTTCATCTGGACAACGTTATTCGGCCTAGCCGCGCCCCCGGTTCCTCGTTTTCCCCCGGAATAGCCCAGGCCATCCACACCCCTGATGACCCACAAGTATAGGGGATCGCAACAGTCTTCGCGGGAAGTAAAACCCAATTTATTGATTCGACACAAGGGGAGACAAACAATACTTGAAAGCCTTAACAGCGGAGTTGTCAATTCAGCTGCACCTGGAAACAGACTTGCTCGCAAGAGTTTATCAGTAGTAACAGTTTATAGCAGTAGCAGTAGTGAAATAACAGCAGCAGAGTAACAGAGACAGCAGTAGTGATTTTAGTAAACAGCAGGATTAAAATACTGTAGGCACATGGATGGATGACGGACGTTGCATGGATGAGAGAAACTCATGTAACAATCAAAGCAGGGCATTTGCAGATAATAATAAAACGGTGTCCAAGTACAAAGCAATCCATAGGCATGTGTTCCATATTTAGTCGTACGTGCTCGCAATGAGAAACTTGCACAACATCTTTTGTCCTACCAGCCGGTGGCAGCCGGACCTCTAGGGAATCTACTGAAAATTAAGGTACTCCTTTTAATAGAGTACCGGAGCAAAGCATTAACACTCCGTGAACACATGTGATCCTCACATCACCGCCATCCCCTCCGGTTGTCCCGATTTCTGTCACTTCGGGGCCTTTGGTTCCGGACAGCGACATGTGTATACAACTTGCAGGTAAGATCATAAAACAATGCATATCATGATGAAATAATAACATGTTCAGATCTGAGATCATGGCACTCGGGCCCTAGTGACAAGCATTAAGCATAACAAGTTGCAACAATATCATCAAAGTACCAATTACGGACACTAGGCACTATGCCCTAACAATCTTATGCTATTACATGACCAATCTCATCCAATCCCTATCATCCCCTTCAGCCTACATCGGGGGAATTACTCACACATGGATGGGGGAAACATTGCTGGTCGATGGAGAGGCGTCGGTGGTGATGATGGCGGTGATCTCCTCCAATTCCCCGTCCCGGCGGAGTGCCAGAACGGAGTTTCTGGTCCCTGAGACGGAGTTTCGCGATGTGGCGGCGTTCTGGAGGGTTTCTGGCACTTCGACTTCTCCCCGTGCGTTTTTAGGTCGAAGGCGTTAAGTAGTCCAAAGGAGGGCGTCGGAGGCCGGCCGAGGGGGCCACACGCTAGGTCCGCGCGCCCCCTCCTGGGTCGCGCCGCCCTAGGGTGTGGGGCCCTTGGGCCTCCACCTGGCTTGCCCTTACAGTTCCGTCAGTCTTCTGGAAAAAATAGGACCTTTCGCATAAATTCCGAGGATTTTCCTGAAAGTTGGATTTCTGCACAAAAACGAGACACCAGAACAGTTCTGCTGAAAACAACGTTAGTCCGTGTTAGTTGCATCCAAAATACACAAATTAGAGGCAAAACAATAGCAAAAGTGTTCGGGAAAGTAGATACGTTTTGGACGTATCAACCCCCCAGGGTGCGCTCCGGGACTCCGGACGAGAGAAAAGCGGGGACATGCCCGCTCCGTCAGCGAGAGAATACACGAACTCCACCACTTTCTCGTTGCAAATCCCCCCTCCCCTCTCGTTGCTCTATCACCACCGGTACCACCCCTCGCCAATCCGCCGGCCGGTTGCCTGAATTCCACCGTCTGTGGTGTTGTCTGCCTATATTTCGTCGTCAGGAAAATCCCTCGCGTCGCGCCTCGTCGACACGCCCGGCAGGTGTTCGTCCAATTGTCTGGCTGGACATGGACTCTAACGAGGAGGAGGAGCAGATGTTCGCCGAGTTTTTGAAGAAGAGATGGAAGCCGCCGCCCAAGACGAGGAGCACATGTTGATCCTACCTTGCCTGTCCGGCTTGTACGCCGAGAAGGCCATTGGTCGCCGTGGTGGGTCGGCACCAGGTAGCCGAAAGTGCAAGCCGAGGCAGCGGATGGAGGGCTATTGCATGCTCTACGCCGACTACTTCGCCGACAATCCATTGCACGGTGAGGCTATTTTTAGGCATCATTTCAGGATGAGCCGAAAGCTCTTCCTAAGAATTGTGTATGCCCTTCGAGAGTACGACTCCTATTTCAGATGCAAGTTGGATTGCACCAGCATGACAGGGTTTTCCGCCCTCCAAAAGTGCACGGTGGCTATGCGGATGCTGGAATATGGAGCTCCTGGTGATTCTGCCGATGACTATCTTCGGATGGCGGAGTCCACCGCCCTTGATTGTTTCTACCGGTTCTGCAGGGCGGTGATAGCAGTGTTCGGGGACATCTACTTGAGATCACCCACTATCGAAGACACTGCTCAGATCCTCGCTTTCAATGAAGCTCGAGGATTTCTATGGATGCTTGAAAGCATTGATTGCATGCATTGGAAATGGAAGAACTGTCTGTTTGCGTGGCAGGAAATGTACAACGTCAAAAAATGGCTGCACTTTGATTTGTTTGAAAACTTGTCAAATTATTTTCTTGTTTTATTGAACTGTAACGTTTATTTGTAAAAATAAGCCAAATGTTTGCAAAATTTGTCAAATTCGGTGAACTATAAAACTTTTATTTGTGAAAACGCCGATCACCGAGCGTCTACCTGGGGAGACGGCTAGAACTTTGGCGGTCCCCATGCCAAAGTTTCATCCAATCCGGCGCTATTTAGCGCCGGATATGGCCGTGGGGAGCGCCAACTGCTGGAGGTGCTCTAAGCGCATTCATCCGGGCTTCGATAGAACCTTTTCATGGGTCATGTCTCCATGTCTCCATGTGTACACCGATAATAGAGATGGGTAAAGTGGTCGACGTGGAAAGAACAGTTGGGTGAGGGATAAGTGCTAAGGGCAACCCCAACGATGCCTCACGAACTGACATAAGCCATCCTAATCTATTTCACCGGCTTAAGGGGAAGGCCCAACGGGGCACCGCAAACAAACCGCGTGGTCAAATCTATTTGTTCGGACCCCATTTCTTCGACCTAAATTTGAGCTGGCTTTTCGGTGGCCATGTAAAGCGTTGTGCGTCCATGCATGTCCTCTATTGATTTTTGCGGGGCCGTACAACAGTTACCAAGTGGGAGAAACCAACATGGTGCACTCACTTTATTGAATGGGGACCCGTGGTCATCGTAGGCCTCATATCCACTCCACTCCCATCCCCGCTTTGTGGAAGCTTCCACAAATCCTAGCAAAACCTCTCGGATCACACGCAATGGCGAAGGTCAACCCCTGGTTCTACCACCGCGGGTATTCATTGTCATCGACAAGGACTACGTACGACCTACACTGGCCGGCACCGCCTCCTCCGCCCCAAGTATGGTATGTATTTTTTTATGTTAATTGTGGACTTTTGTGGCCCAATACGTATATTAAGCATGGTATTTTTTTATGTTAATTGTGGACTAGCAGTGTGTTTAGCTTAGTGTTGGTGGGGCGTGACTAGTGTGCGTGAAAGGAAAGCGCCATCGGATCGGATTATTGAAGCCAATTCATCGCGCTTTGCGCTGCGTTAGTGCCGACTAATTGCTGCTTTTTTTTTGTGTGTGTGTGCTTTCTCCCTGTGTGTGTGTGGTGATAGTACTGGTACAAACGGGATTTGTCCCCTAGTTTGGTTTTGTTTCTATCTGGGGTTTTTGTTGCGGATGATCCCATGTGGTGGATGAGTTTGTGGGTGGAGCTGTGGATGTTAGGTGGCGTGTGGTTGTCTGACTTATCGTGCATGCCACTATTGTTACACTGGCTTGGTATTTCGTAGCAGCACACTAGCACATGGCCACGGGGCGCATACAATAATTGGCCAACCAAATTACAACATTGTCCACCGCTCAAATTTGAGTCACAAGTGTGCATGCATTGTATTATTATTTGGCCTAGGAAATGCAGGCTGGTCTAACACGCAGGATTTAACGTTTTCCTTGCGTGTCATCGTCTACGCGCTATCAAACTTGGGATGACCAACATTAGGACGAAGATGAAGGAGATAATTATTTTCAGTGTCACTACTAGCTATGCTTAAAATGGCGTCCCAATGGCGCAGTCAAAAGGATGGGGCCGTCCAACCCTAAGACTGCCCAGACCGCTCATTATGCGAGTAACATACTAGTAACTAGTAACATCACATATCTCAAGGCATTTTGGTGACATGGCATGCCAATAAATGAAGAAAAAGAGAGTGAGGTGGTAATTAGCTATGTTACCATAACATCACACACCCAAAGCAAAATGAGTCTACAACATAATAAATGATACAATGCCTCATAAGTTACTTTTCACTATGAAAGTAGTAACATGGACTAGTAACTTACTACTCCCTCCGTCCTAGAGTGTAAGTCATATTACCAAAAACTATTTGTCCCATAACCCCCACCTCTAAGGCATAATGTTATTTAATGAGGGAAAGAAAGAGGTTTCATGCACCAATGAGGGAGAGAAAGAGAATGCATGCATGATGACCCACAAGTATAGGGGGTGTATCGTAGTATCTTCGATAAGTAAGAATGTCGATCCCAACGAGGAGCAGAAGGTGTTGACAAGCAGTTTCGATGAAGGATTCACTGTAAATGCTCACAGACAAGTATTCAGGGGGTTTTGATGTAACAGTTGAATAAAGTACGAGTAAGTAAAGTGCGAGAGTATCAATTGCAGCGAGTGGCCCAATCCTTTTTAGCACAAAGGACAAGCCGGTTTGTTTACTTATAATTACCAAACGTTCTCGAGGACACACGGGATTTTAGTCTAGTGCTTTCGCTACATACGGCTAAATAATCTTCATTGTTATGATAAGTGTTGTGTGGGTGAACCTATGCTAATGTACCGCCCTTCCTAGGACTAATACATACTTGTGATTATACCCCTTGCAAGCATCCGCAACTACAAGAAAGTAATTAAGAATAAATCTAACCACAGCCTTAAACTCTGAGATCCTGCGATCCCTCCTGCATCGATATACCAACGGGGGTTTAGGTTTCTGTCACTCCGGCAACCCCGCAATTAGCAAACGAATACAAGATGCATTCCCCTAGGCCCATAAATGGTGAAGTGTCATGTAGTCGACGTTCACATGACACCACTAGAAGAATAACACCACAACTTAAATATCACACCATTGAATATTACTCAACCATAGTTCACTACTAGCATTTAGACTTCACCCATGTCCTCAAGAACTAAACGAACTACTCACGAGACATCATATGGAACATGATCAGAGGTGATATGATGATGAATAACAATCTGAACATAAACTTGGTTCAATGGTTTCACTCAATAGCATCAACAACAAGTATGAATAGATACCGGGAGAGTTTCCCCTATCAAACAATCAAGATCAAACCCAAATTGCTACGGCGGTGACGAGGTGCTGCGGAGGAGATGGCGGTGATGATGGTGTAGATGATGATGATGGTGATGGAGATGATGTCCAGCTCGATGACGGTGACGATGGCGTCGATTTCCCCCTCCCGGAGGGAATTTCCCCGGCGGATTCCTGCCCGCCGGAGAGCTCTTTTCTCTCTGGTGTTCTCCGCCCCGCAGAGGCGGCTGTAACTCTTCGTGAGGTACCCTCTGTGGCTTAGGTCTTCGGGACGAAGGGTTTCGCAAAGAAAATGAGGCGAAAGGGGTCGTGGGCCCCCCAGACCACATGGCGGCGCGACCAGGGCATGGGCCGCGCCGCCCTAGGGTGTGGGCCCACCCTAGGTCCTCCTGGCCCCTCCTTCTGGCTTCCTCCGTTATCTTGAAAAATAGGATTTTTGGTATAATTTCCTCCCGCAGTTGATCTTCCGAAATATTGCGTTCTGACGGTGCTTTTTCCAGCAGAATCCTGGCTCCGGTGCTTGATCCTCCAATAATGATGAAACATGCAAAATAGATGAAATAACATAAGTATTGTGTCCCAATATGAAATATATTAATGAATAACAGCAAATTATGATATAAAATAGTGATGCAAATTGGACGTATCAATGCACAAATGAGGGAGAGAAAGAGAATGCATGCACCAATGAGAGAGAGAAAGGGGCTACATGCAACAATGAGAGAGAGAAAATGAGACCCAATCAGCTAGTACCTTGGGCCAAGATATTTAAAAATTGTGACTTACAAACTAGGACGGAGGGAGTAGTAACTTATGCATGACACCACCTTATGTTATTCCCCACTATGAGCAGCCTAAGATTTGGCTTAACTTAGAGCAATTCCAATAGTATAGCCAATTGCTGGCTATAATAAGATGCCATGTCACTTGTAGTTAGCATATAGCTAATACTCCCTCCAACCCAAGGCATAAGGCGTAAAAAAAAATCAATATTTAGTCAGAGCTTAAGGCGCACACGCACTAGTATCGCTAATGTTCCCAGACTACCCTCCCACGCGTTACCCTTCGTCTCTCCCCAACCACATCCAGAAAAGAACACCGCAAGGTAGTGCTCCGCCATGGTGCTCGTCGCCGTCAACCAGTCGCTGGCCGCGCCTGCGCCGTCGACCGGTACCTGGCCGCGTGCCCGCCACCGTCGACCTGTACCTGGCCGCGCGCCCGCCGCCTCGACCATGCACCTGGCCGCGCGCCCTCCGCCATCGACCGGTACCTGGCCACGCGCCTGCCGTCGCCGGTACCTGGCCGCGCCCGCCTCCTTTCGACCGGTACCTTCTCGCGCTCACCCCCGTCTCCCGCGCTCGCGGCAGTCTGCTCGGGAACACCGGCCTGTGCTCGCCGGGGAGAGGGACGCGGCGCACCAGCTCACCGCCGCGATGCTCGTCCTCCTCTCCGTCAATTTCGGCGTCGCACCCTGGAAATAGGTAGCGATTTGGGAGAGATTGGGGAGAATGGAGATATGCATTTACTCCAGCAAGAGCAGGGTAAAACAGTCTAAAACGCACGTCTGGGTTTCCTCCTTAATAAGAGCGCCAGAAATTTTACGCCTTATGCCTTGGGTCGGAGGGAGTATGTACAATAGTTGACTATAAGAATGAAGTACTTTACTAACATATGGTCCACCTTTCACTCTCACAAAGTGCATAGGAGCACGTGCAAGAGCTGGCTATTGCATAGTAGCCCACCTCCCTTCTCTCTCATCTTCTCTCTCCTCCAACTAAGCACATATATTATATTTAAACCCTTATAGCCTGACTAAGTCTTATTGTACTTGCTCTTATCTATAATATCTATAAAGTTCATCCCCACTTAGATGCATTTAATGTTTGCAAGCTGAAATATGGTAAAGCCACATCACCCCAATTATTTGTATCCATCTGATTTAATATCTATGGTGTACATGCATCCATTCCCCCTCATCAAGCGTGCAATCTCACTTTCTAATCTTCTGGACACTCGTGATGGATGCTATACCACACAGCGGAGCCATTAAGTTGTCTACATGCTGGTCAGTTACCTGTTGTAGTTTCCTGCACTTCTTTTAATACCCTATGGCTGCTCGGTTCCTCTCCCCACTAAAAAGTACCGCATAATCCATCTCCTTAATTTCCAAACTACGTTTCTTCAAATCTTCCCTTTGCTTTATCATTCATAAGTAACCAGCAGCAACGCCATTTGGACCTTCGCCGTTGTATAGCAGCATCCATAAGGGGGATGTGCAGCTTCTCTATACAATCTCCTTATGCAAGATTCCTTCGATCTGAGGGTGTCATCCGGAGCGGTACCAAGTACTTAGGTTGAAACCAATGTAAAGATCTCGCTGATTGAAGTTGAGACTTCTTCCTTTTTTATATATTGCTTAACCCAAGTGTTGATTTGAATCCAGGCCTCCCCAATCGCTGAAGCAACAGCAAAAATCACATCCTCCATTGGGAAAAGCTAACAACCGGCCGTGGCACACAACTTGCTGCTGCTCTCTCCATTCCTCCACGACTAATACTAGAAGAATTCTTCTTTGTCCAATGACCTTTTCATCTATAATTCTCTTTTGATTTTATTCCCGATGCTACATAGGAATGACATTTGGACAGACATGGAGTGTAGGAGGTACGAATGACAACCCATATTTAATTTACATTTCATCTATTTAGCAAGTTGTGTACTATGCTTTACGACTACATATCTATTTACCAGATTTAGGCTCCTTAGATTGCTCGACAGATGCTTTGTGAAATGTCTATACTATTTTACCAAATTAAAGAGGTCCGAAAAGGTAGTATCTTAAATTTCTTTTGGGGAGGTTAATTTCCTCTATGTCTATAATTTTTTTTTGTGTTAACTATATATTTATCCAGTACAATCACATTCAAGATATGGTTTATTTAACTTAACTATAGTGGGTGTCGTAGAAGTATAAACATTGTTGCACAATTTTTTTTCCTATCAGAGATATGGATCAATGATAACGCAAATTAAAGGAGATATAAGTAGCCAACCAGAGGAAGCTTTTGTGTTATGTCCTCATCATCAGTTCCTCCCAAATACTCTGCTGAAAATGTGTCCATTTTCATTTTATGTACATCCTTCCTCTTATAGGGGGAACCATAATTGATTTAGAACTTTTGGGGCTCGAGGATGCATTTGCGATTCAAGTTTAGGACATGCGAATTGTAACTCTCATTTGGCGGCACATAACTATAGGTAGAGGTTAACCTGTATTCCCAGTAAAAGAAAAATGCAATTTGCTTTATCAAAATGATCATTTTCTCATATTTGATTGTAAAGTTTTTTGCCAACAGATCATAATGCAAAACCTTCTACTTTTGGCCTTACAATATGGACAATGGAGCACATTGCTAACCGTTTTTATATCACATATGCACTAACCTATCATATCTATTATGTTTATCCTCACTATATATTTTTTCATTTATTTTTTGCAAATTCCACTTGCAGACCGTCAACGTCATCAGCCAACCACCTTCATCCGCATGGTCATATATAAAAATCCTCTTTCATTCCCGCAGCAACGCGCGGGGTGTCAACTAGTTATATATATATGTCTTCTATAGAGTATGAGGAATAAAAAACTAGCTCAACTAAGTCTGTCCGCCCTAGCAAAATGGCCAGGATTCGCTACTACGTTTTCCCGCAATAAGAGCATCTCCAGCCGTCTCCCCGACTAGGCCTCCGGCATGCGTTTTTTCATCTGGACAACGTTATTCGGCCTAGCCGCGCCCCCGGTTCCTCGTTTTCCCCCGGAATAGCCCAGGCCATCCACACCCCTGATGACCCACAAGTATAGGGGATCGCAACAGTCTTCGCGGGAAGTAAAACCCAATTTATTGATTCGACACAAGGGGAGACAAACAATACTTGAAAGCCTTAACAGCGGAGTTGTCAATTCAGCTGCACACTGAAACAGACTTGCTCGCAAGAGTTTATCAGTAGTAACAGTTTATAGCAGTAGCAGTAGTGAAATAACAGCAGCAGAGTAACAGAGACAGCAGTAGTGATTTTAGTAAACAGCAGGATTAAAATACTGTAGGCACATGGATGGATGACGGACGTTGCATGGATGAGAGAAACTCATGTAACAATCAAAGCAGGGCATTTGCAGATAATAATAAAACGGTGTCCAAGTACAAAGCAATCCATAGGCATGTGTTCCATATTTAGTCGTACGTGCTCGCAATGAGAAACTTGCACAACATCTTTTGTCCTACCAGCCGGTGGCAGCCGGACCTCTAGGGAATCTACTGAAAATTAAGGTACTCCTTTTAATAGAGTACCGGAGCAAAGCATTAACACTCCGTGAACACATGTGATCCTCACATCACCGCCATCCCCTCCGGTTGTCCCGATTTCTGTCACTTCGGGGCCTTTGGTTCCGGACAGCGACATGTGTATACAACTTGCAGGTAAGATCATAAAACAATGCATATCATGATGAAATAATAACATGTTCAGATCTGAGATCATGGCACTCGGGCCCTAGTGACAAGCATTAAGCATAACAAGTTGCAACAATATCATCAAAGTACCAATTACGGACACTAGGCACTATGCCCTAACAATCTTATGCTATTACATGACCAATCTCATCCAATCCCTATCATCCCCTTCAGCCTACATCGGGGGAATTACTCACACATGGATGGGGGAAACATTGCTGGTCGATGGAGAGGCGTCGGTGGTGATGATGGCGGTGATCTCCTCCAATTCCCCGTCCCGGCGGAGTGCCAGAACGGAGTTTCTGGTCCCTGAGACGGAGTTTCGCGATGTGGCGGCGTTCTGGAGGGTTTCTGGCACTTCGACTTCTCCCCGTGCGTTTTTAGGTCGAAGGCGTTAAGTAGTCCAAAGGAGGGCGTCGGAGGCCGGCCGAGGGGGCCACACGCTAGGTCCGCGCGCCCCCTCCTGGGTCGCGCCGCCCTAGGGTGTGGGGCCCTTGGGCCTCCACCTGGCTTGCCCTTCTGGTTCCGTCAGTCTTCTGGAAAAAATAGGACCTTTCGCATAAATTCCGAGGATTTTCCTGAAAGTTGGATTTCTGCACAAAAACGAGACACCAGAACAGTTCTGCTGAAAACAACGTTAGTCCGTGTTAGTTGCATCCAAAATACACAAATTAGAGGCAAAACAATAGCAAAAGTGTTCGGGAAAGTAGATACGTTTTGGACGTATCAACCCCCCAGGGTGCGCTCCGGGACTCCGGACGAGAGAAAAGCGGGGACATGCCCGCTCCGTCAGCGAGAGAATACACGAACTCCACCACTTTCTCGTTGCAAATCCCCCCTCCCCTCTCGTTGCTCTATCACCACCGGTACCACCCCTCGCCAATCCGCCGGCCGGTTGCCTGAATTCCACCGTCTGTGGTGTTGTCTGCCTATATTTCGTCGTCAGGAAAATCCCTCGCGTCGCGCCTCGTCGACACGCCCGGCAGGTGTTCGTCCAATTGTCTGGCTGGACATGGACTCTAACGAGGAGGAGGAGCAGATGTTCGCCGAGTTTTTGAAGAAGAGATGGAAGCCGCCGCCCAAGACGAGGAGCACATGTTGATCCTACCTTGCCTGTCCGGCTTGTACGCCGAGAAGGCCATTGGTCGCCGTGGTGGGTCGGCACCAGGTAGCCGAAAGTGCAAGCCGAGGCAGCGGATGGAGGGCTATTGCATGCTCTACGCCGACTACTTCGCCGACAATCCATTGCACGGTGAGGCTATTTTTAGGCATCATTTCAGGATGAGCCGAAAGCTCTTCCTAAGAATTGTGTATGCCCTTCGAGAGTACGACTCCTATTTCAGATGCAAGTTGGATTGCACCAGCATGACAGGGTTTTCCGCCCTCCAAAAGTGCACGGTGGCTATGCGGATGCTGGAATATGGAGCTCCTGGTGATTCTGCCGATGACTATCTTCGGATGGCGGAGTCCACCGCCCTTGATTGTTTCTACCGGTTCTGCAGGGCGGTGATAGCAGTGTTCGGGGACATCTACTTGAGATCACCCACTATCGAAGACACTGCTCAGATCCTCGCTTTCAATGAAGCTCGAGGATTTCTATGGATGCTTGAAAGCATTGATTGCATGCATTGGAAATGGAAGAACTGTACATTTGCGTGGCAGGAAATGTACAACGTCAAAAAATGGCTGCACTTTGATTTGTTTGAAAACTTGTCAAATTATTTTCTTGTTTTATTGAACTGTAACGTTTATTTGTAAAAATAAGCCAAATGTTTGCAAAATTTGTCAAATTCGGTGAACTATAAAACTTTTATTTGTGAAAACGCCGATCACCGAGCGTCTACCTGGGGAGACGGCTAGAACTTTGGCGGTCCCCATGCCAAAGTTTCATCCAATCCGGCGCTATTTAGCGCCGGATATGGCCGTGGGGAGCGCCAACTGCTGGAGGTGCTCTAAGCGCATTCATCCGGGCTTCGATAGAACCTTTTCATGGGTCATGTCTCCATGTCTCCATGTGTACACCGATAATAGAGATGGGTAAAGTGGTCGACGTGGAAAGAACAGTTGGGTGAGGGATAAGTGCTAAGGGCAACCCCAACGATGCCTCACGAACTGACATAAGCCATCCTAATCTATTTCACCGGCTTAAGGGGAAGGCCCAACGGGGCACCGCAAACAAACCGCGTGGTCAAATCTATTTGTTCGGACCCCATTTCTTCGACCTAAATTTGAGCTGGCTTTTCGGTGGCCATGTAAAGCGTTGTGCGTCCATGCATGTCCTCTATTGATTTTTGCGGGGCCGTACAACAGTTACCAAGTGGGAGAAACCAACATGGTGCACTCACTTTATTGAATGGGGACCCGTGGTCATCGTAGGCCTCATATCCACTCCACTCCCATCCCCGCTTTGTGGAAGCTTCCACAAATCCTAGCAAAACCTCTCGGATCACACGCAATGGCGAAGGTCAACCCCTGGTTCTACCACCGCGGGTATTCATTGTCATCGACAAGGACTACGTACGACCTACACTGGCCGGCACCGCCTCCTCCGCCCCAAGTATGGTATGTATTTTTTTATGTTAATTGTGGACTTTTGTGGCCCAATACGTATATTAAGCATGGTATTTTTTTATGTTAATTGTGGACTAGCAGTGTGTTTAGCTTAGTGTTGGTGGGGCGTGACTAGTGTGCGTGAAAGGAAAGCGCCATCGGATCGGATTATTGAAGCCAATTCATCGCGCTTTGCGCTGCGTTAGTGCCGACTAATTGCTGCTTTTTTTTTGTGTGTGTGTGCTTTCTCCCTGTGTGTGTGTGGTGATAGTACTGGTACAAACGGGATTTGTCCCCTAGTTTGGTTTTGTTTCTATCTGGGGTTTTTGTTGCGGATGATCCCATGTGGTGGATGAGTTTGTGGGTGGAGCTGTGGATGTTAGGTGGCGTGTGGTTGTCTGACTTATCGTGCATGCCACTATTGTTACACTGGCTTGGTATTTCGTAGCAGCACACTAGCACATGGCCACGGGGCGCATACAATAATTGGCCAACCAAATTACAACATTGTCCACCGCTCAAATTTGAGTCACAAGTGTGCATGCATTGTATTATTATTTGGCCTAGGAAATGCAGGCTGGTCTAACACGCAGGATTTAACGTTTTCCTTGCGTGTCATCGTCTACGCGCTATCAAACTTGGGATGACCAACATTAGGACGAAGATGAAGGAGATAATTATTTTCGGTCACTACTAGCTATGCTTAAAATGGCGTCCCAATGGCGCAGTCAAAAGGATGGGGCCGTCCAACCCTAAGACTGCCCAGACCGCTCATTATGCGAGTAACATACTAGTAACTAGTAACATCACATATCTCAAGGCATTTTGGTGACATGGCATGCCAATAAATGAAGAAAAAGAGAGTGAGGTGGTAATTAGCTATGTTACCATAACATCACACACCCAAAGCAAAATGAGTCTACAACATAATAAATGATACAATGCCTCATAAGTTACTTTTCACTATGAAAGTAGTAACATGGACTAGTAACTTACTACTCCCTCCGTCCTAGAGTGTAAGTCATATTACCAAAAACTATTTGTCCCATAACCCCCACCTCTAAGGCATAATGTTATTTAATGAGGGAAAGAAAGAGGTTTCATGCACCAATGAGGGAGAGAAAGAGAATGCATGCATGATGACCCACAAGTATAGGGGGTGTATCGTAGTATCTTCGATAAGTAAGAATGTCGATCCCAACGAGAAGCAGAAGGTGTTGACAAGCAGTTTCGATGAAGGATTCACTGTAAATGCTCACAGACAAGTATTCAGGGGGTTTTGATGTAACAGTTGAATAAAGTACGAGTAAGTAAAGTGCGAGAGTATCAATTGCAGCGAGTGGCCCAATCCTTTTTAGCACAAAGGACAAGCCGGTTTGTTTACTTATAATTACCAAACGTTCTCGAGGACACACGGGATTTTAGTCTAGTGCTTTCGCTACATACGGCTAAATAATCTTCATTGTTATGATAAGTGTTGTGTGGGTGAACCTATGCTAATGTACCGCCCTTCCTAGGACTAATACATACTTGTGATTATACCCCTTGCAAGCATCCGCAACTACAAGAAAGTAATTAAGAATAAATCTAACCCACAGCCTTAAACTACGAGATCCTGCGATCCCTCTGCATCGATATACCAACGGGGTTTAGGTTTGTCACTCCGGCAACACCGCAATTAGCAAACGAATACAAGATGCATTCCCCTAGGCCCATAAATGGTGAAGTGTCATGTAGTCGACGTTCACATGACACCACTAGAAGAATAACACCACAACTTAAATATCACACCATTGAATATTACTCAACCATAGTTCACTACTAGCATTTAGACTTCACCCATGTCCTCAAGAACTAAACGAACTACTCACGAGACATCATATGGAACATGATCAGAGGTGATATGATGATGAATAACAATCTGAACATAAACTTGGTTCAATGGTTTCACTCAATAGCATCAACAACAAGTATGAATAGATACCGGGAGAGTTTCCCCTATCAAACAATCAAGATCAAACCCAAATTGCTACGGCGGTGACGAGGTGCTGCGGAGGAGATGGCGGTGATGATGGTGTAGATGATGATGATGGTGATGGAGATGATGTCCAGCTCGATGACGGTGACGATGGCGTCGATTTCCCCCTCCCGGAGGAATTTCCCAGCGGATTCCTGCCCGCCGGAGAGCTCTTTCTCTCTGGTGTTCTCCGTCCCGCGAGAGGCGGCTGTAACTCTTCGTGAGGTACCCTACGTGGCTTAGGTCTTCGGGACGAAGGGTTTCGCGAAGAAAAGGAGGCGAAAGGGGTCGTGGGCCCCAGGACCACATGGCGGCGCGGCCGGGGCATGGGCCGCGCCGCCCTAGGGTGTGGGCCCACCCTGGGTCCTCTGGCCCCTCCTTCAGCTTCCTCCGTTATCTTGAAAAATAGGATTTTTGGTATAATTTCCTCCCACAGTTGATCTTCCGAAATATTGCGTTACGACGGTGCTTTTTCAGCGAGAATCCTGGCTCCGGTGCTTGATCCTCCAATAATGATGAAACATGCAAAATAGATGAAATAACATAAGTATTGTGTCCCAATATGAAATATATCAATGAATAACAGCAAATTATGATATAAAATAGTGATGCAAATTGGACGTATCAACTCCCCCCAAGCTTAGACTTCGCTTGTCCCCAAGCGAAACTGAGCTCGATAGACAGGACCACATGTTTATGGAGTGAAGAGTCGATAAATAAACTACGGACAAGAAGCATCATATTCATTCACACAGGACATTATAGTAAACAACCTCTTATAACTCAACTTGAAACAAGTATAAGGCAATCACAAGTAAAGGTGCATAAGAAATCATAATTGGTGATGGCAAACTTCGTTCTTGGTCAGAGAACAATTAACAGATTATATTTACCTCATTGAGCAGCGCTCTCATGTTAAAGTTTATAAGGCACAACTTGTATACTCAATCATAATGGTCTTTTCATGATCATTGATAACTTGCAAAGCTATATTCATTCAGATAAAACTTGTACTAAACAAGGAAGAATAAAAACATGATGAAGTGAATCACAATATAATGGTTTGATCACAACAACTCAAATGCTTGCTCAAGATGGAGGGAAATAGGTTCTTGACTCAACATAAAGTAAAAGACAGGCCCTTCGCAGAGGGAAGCAGTGATTAAATCATGTGCTAGAGCTTTTTTAGTTTTGCAATCATATAAAGAGAATAAAAGTAACATTTTGAGAGGTGTTTGTTGTTGTCAACGACTGGTAGCGGGTACTCTAACCCCCTTGCCAAACAACCTCCAAAGAGCGGCTCCCATATTATTTTCATTTTGTGTGGCACTCCTTCCAACCTTTTCTTTCACAAACCATGGCTAACCGAATCCTCGGGTGCCTGCCAACAATCTCATACCATGAAGGAGTGCCTTTTTATTTTAGCTTTATGATGATGATGACACTCCCCCCAACCTTTGCTTACACAAGCCATGGCTAACCGAATCCTTCGGGTGCCGTCCATCAATCACATACCATGGAGGAGTGTCTATTTAGTTTAATTAATTTGGGACTGGGAATCCCATTGCCAGCTCTTTTTGCAAAATTATTGGATAAGCGGATGAAGCCACTAGTCCATTGGTGGAAGTTGCCCAACAAGATTGAAAGATAAAACACCACATACTTCCTCATGAGCTATGAAACATTGACACAAATTAGAGATACTAAGTTTTTGAATTGTTTAAAGGTAGCACATAAAGTATTTACTTCGAATGGCAGAAAATACCATGTAGTAGGTAGGTATGGTGGACACAAATGGCATAGGTTTGGGTTAAGGTTTGGATGCACGAGAAGTATTCCCTCTCAGTACAGGTCTTTGGCTAGCAAGGTTAATTAGCAAGCATAAGAGTCGAGGGAAACAAACAAATATACATATGATAGAAACAATCATGCATCTTCCTTGTAAGCACAAACAATCTTAACTTCAGAATAATAAGCTATGAGCTAACAAGAAAGAAAGACAATGAAACATCTATATGTATTTCTCTTTTCTAACTAAACCTCAAAGTGTTGTTGCTATTGACCAATGCTAAGTTTGCCAAAACCAAATAGATTTATTCAATGCTCCCAAAGTGATACCAATACTAACAACAAGGTAAATCATATAATAGAGATTGCAAACTAGAATAAGATGTGCAATATGTAAATGATAAGACTTCTCATTAATATTCCATAACGATAACTCACACCAAGGGATACATAGACAACCAACTAAAGGAGAGATACTTCCACACTGCAACCCATCTTATATGATAACTTCCCTACTCATGATATGACACTACTTGACAATAAAAGTAAAAGGTAGTGATAATGTGATACCGCGGCACTCCCCCAAGCTTGGAACAAACCAAGGGGATGCCAATACCGATGATGAATTACTCCTTTGGTGATGGTGGTGATGAATTCCTGACAAGCTTCTCAATAAGCTCCTGAAGCTCGTCAATCCTGTATATGAGATTGCGAATCATCTCTGAATTGTGCTCGACGCGGTTAAAGAGTCTGTCTGACGGCGAGTCCCAGCTCTTGGAGTTATTTCCCCACTCTTCAGCCTCAGGCTCCTTCTCTCTGCCGGTGTTAGAGCGATCTATATCCCACTGGCTAGGCAATGCTGCCTTGGGAGTCCCTTCAATTTGATTATTGAAAATTAGATTGTGGAAGGGGTGATGAGTGCCTGATGGAGATGTTTTCGGAGCTAGGTAATGACGTGGAACCCCTCCTCCAGTGCGAATTCTTGCACTCTTGTTTGCACTAAAAGGGTTGTCCACCACCTTGATGCTTGCGATAGTAGCACGCGGGTGTGCGCGCGAGTCTTCCTCCACCTCTTCTTCATCCTCTTCCTTGACGTCCTTGACTTCCTCTTTCCACCCAAGATCTCGATCATCTTCATCCGGAAACTCCTTGCCCTTGTTCTTGGAAACCATGGTGCTTCTAAACTGAAAACAGATCCTGGCAGAAATAGCTCGAAACAAAACACGTCGAGAACACGATATACGGACCTCCAGAGGTCCGGGGGATTATATAGCAAAAATTTTCACGACAAACGGAAAGTACCAGATCGAACCAGAGTCGGAAAGGGGCGACGGGGCAGCCAAACCATAGGTCGGTGCGGGCCCAGGTCAGGCCGCGCCGCCCTATGGTGGCACTCCCTCGTGCGTCCTTTCCACTCCGTTTCGAACTCGTAATTTTTCATATTTTCCAAAAACAGCAAATATATTGTTCGGAAAGTAAATTGTGTACTTTTCATTACCAGTACTGTTACCTATTCAAAGTCGAGTTCTGGCGGACTGTCAATTTGCCCTTTGATGTAAGCTTCCGGTGTTTCCACTTGAATAATATCAACATCAACATTATAGGAATCACCTGAGATATAATGCTTGAGTCTTTGTCCATTCACCACTTGCGTAGCATTGCCTTGGAAAGAGCTAATTTTGATTGCTCCTGAACGATACACCTCCTCGACAACATATGGTCCTTCCCATTTCGAGAGTAATTTCCCTGCAAAGAATCTGAGACGAGACCGATACAATAGGACTTTATCCCCAATATTAAATTCTCTTTTGATAATCCTTCTATCATGCCATTTTTTAACTTTCTCCTTAAAGAGTTTAGAATTTTCATAAGCTTCACTTCTCCATTCATCTAGAGAACTCAATTGCAACAACCTCTTATCACCGGCAAGTTTAGGATCTTTATTTAATTCTCTAACAGCCCAATAAGCTTTGTGCTCTAGTTCTAAAGGTAAATGACAAGCTTTCCCATAAACCATTTTATAAGGTGACATTCCCATGGGATTTTTATAAGCAGTTCTATAAGCCCAAAGTGCATCCTTCAATTTACTAGCCCAATTCTTTCTAGTTTTATTAACGGTCTTTCCCAAAATAGATTTAATCTCTCTATTTGATAATTCTACTTGACCACTAGTTTGAGGATGATAAGCGGAAGCAATTCTATGATTAATACCATACTTAGCAAGAGTTTTTCTAAACCCTCCATGAATAAAATGAGAACCTCCATCAGTCATAATATATCTAGGTACTCCAAATCTAGGAAAAATAATATCTAAAAGCATTCTTAAAGAGGTCTCACCATCAGCACTTTTTGTAGGTATAGCTTCCACCCATTTAATAACATAATCAACAGCAACAAGTATGTGAGTGTTACCTTCTGAAGACGGAAAAGGTCCCATGAAGTCAAATCCCCAACAATCAAACGGTTCAATAACAAGAGTATAATTCATTGACATTTCATTACGTCTGGAGATATTACCAACCCTTTGGCATTCATCACAAGATAAAATAAACTTTCTCGCATCTTTGAAGAGAGTTGGCCAATAAAAACCTGATTGTAGAACCTTTTGCGCGGTTCTTTCTCCGGCGTGATGTCCTCCATAAACACTACCATGACATTTACTCAATATCTCCTGTTGTTCATATTCGGGAACACATCTTCGCATAATACCATCCACTCCTTCTTTATATAAGTGTGGGTCATCCCAGAAATAATGCCTCAAGTCATAAAAGAACTTCCTCCTTTCTTTGAAATTTGAAAAGGTTGGAGGCAAGTACTTGGAAACAATAAAGTTAGCATAATCGACATACCAAGGACTGTCTCGCGAGCTCACCTTTATTACAGCCAATTGTTCATTTGGAAAACTATCATTACTTGAGAACAGGATCGTAAGCAATATTTTCCAATCTAGACAAGTTATCAGCAACAGGATTATCAGCACCTTTCCTATCTACAATATGTAAATCAAATTCTTGCAAAAGAAGTACCCATCTAATAAGCCTTGGCTTAGCATCTTTCTTTGTCATTAGGTATCTAATTGCAGCATGATCAGTATGAATAGTAACTTTTGAATCAACAATATAAGGTCTAAATTTATCGCAAGCAAAGACTACAGCTAATAATTCTTTTTCAGTTGTAGCATAATTTCTTTGAGCAGCATCAAGAGTTTTACTAGCATAATGAATAACATTCAGCTTTTTATCTACTCGCTGTCCAAGAACAGCGCCTACAGCAAAATCACTAGCATCACACATAATTTCAAATGGTAAGTTCCAATCGGGAGGTTCAACTATAGGAGCGATTGTTAAGGCTTTCTTAAGAGTTTCAAAAGCTTCCTTACAATCATCATCAAAAACAAATGGTACATCTTTTTGAAGAAGATTAGTAAGGGGCTTTGAAATCTTGGAGAAATCTTTAATAAATCTCCTATAAAACCCAGCATGACCAAGAACACTACGAATACCTTTAACATCCCTCGGATAGGGCATCTTCTCAATTGCTTCAACTTTAGCTCTATCAACTTCAATACCTCTCTCAGAAATTTTATGTCCCAATACAATTCCTTCATTAACCATAAAGTGGCATTTCTCCCAATTAAGAACAAGGTTAGTTTCTTCACATCTCTGCAAAACTTTATCAAGGTTTCGCAAGCAGCTATCAAAAGAATTCCCATAAACGGAAAAAATCATCCATGAATACCTCTACAATACTTTCACAAAAACCATGAAAAATAGCAGACATGCATCTTTGAAAAGTAGCAGGAGCATTACATAAACCAAAAGGCATGCGTCTATAAGCATAAGTTCCATAGGGACAAGTAAAAGTGGTTTTCTCTTGATCTTTAGCTTTAACAGCAATTTGTGAAAACCCGGAATAACCATCAAGAAAACAAAAATGAGTATTTTTAGACAATCTTTCTAACATTTGATCAATAAATGGTAAAGGGTAATGATCTTTCTTAGTAACTTTATTAACTTTTCGAAAATCAATGCACATTCTATACCCTACAACTACTCTTTGAGGGATGAGCTCATCATTATCATTAGGCACAACAGTCATTCCTCCTTTCTTGGGAACGCAATGCACAGGACTAACCCATCTACTATCAGCAATAGGATATATAATACCAGCTTCACGACGTCGTAATACCTCATTTCTTACCACTTCCTTCATCTTGAATTAGACGACGCTGATGTTCAACAACGAGCTTTGCATCATCTTCCATATTAATAGCATGTTGGCAAATAGAAGGAGAAATCCCCTTCAAATCATCAAGAGTGTAGCCAATAGCTCCTCGGTGCTTCTTCAATATTTCCAATAACCTTTCTTCCTCAATCTCTGAAAGCTTAGAACTAATAATAACAGGATATATTTTCTTATCATCAATATGAGCATATTTAAGATTATCAGGCAAAGGCTTTAAATCAAAAACAGGATCTTCCTTTGGTGGAGGTGTTGTACCCAAATCTTCCACCGGTAAATCATGCTTGAGAATAGGTTGGCGAAGAAAAATTTCCTCAAGCTCATCTCTTTCTTTCCTAAAAACTTCACTCTCGCTATCCTCCAAATGTTCTTGCAAAGGATTATTAGGAACAAGAACAATAGATGCACATTGCTCCATTTTAAGATCATTACTAGGCAAGTCAGCTTTATAAGGAGTTTTAGTAAATTTAGAGAAGTTAAACTCATAAGATTCACCAGCAAATTTAGTCAAAATTTTCTCTTTCTTGCAATCTATAATAGCTCCACAAGTATTTAGAAAAGGTCTACCGAAAATAATAGGACAATAATCACTAGCACAGAACCAAGTACCAAAAAGTCAGCAGGATATTTAATCTTACCGCATAAAACTTCCACATCTCGAACAATACCAATTGGAGAAATAGTTTCTCTATTAGCCAGACTGAATAACCACATCAATATCTTCAAGTTCACAAGAATCAATTTCGTGCATAATCTCCGTGTAAAGCTCATACGGAATAGCACTAACACTTGCACCAATATCACATAATCCATAATAGCAATGATCACCAATTCTAACAGATAGCATAGGAACACTAGCTTGTTTGGGTTTATTAGGATGTGAAACAATATTAGAAGCATCTTCACGAAAATAATATGACCATCCTCCACATTTTCAGTCACAAGATCTTTAATTATTGCAACGTGAGTTCAACTTTTATTTGTTCTTCAGGTTCTACAGGTTTCTTTTCACTTTTATGAACCCACTATTTATAACAGTACTCCTTCATTTTAGCGAGGAAAGGAGTTTTTTCAATATAAGCTTCAGGAATAACATGATCAGCAGTTTCAACTACAACACATTTATTAATAGATGAATCAATTTTATCTTTATACGGTTCATGATACTTATCAAAATTCTTCTTTGGCAATTCATAATGAGAGGCAAAAGCTTTATAAAGATTTGCAGCAACTTGAGAATCAAGACCATATGTAGCACTCATATCACGAAATTTATCAGTATCCATAAAAGCTTCAATGCATTTATAATCATAAATTATACCTGATTCTCTATCCTTGTCGTTCTCCCATCCTTCAGTATTTTCTTGGATCCGATCAAGAAGGTCCCTTTTAAACTCTTCTTTGTTGCGTGTAAATGATCCAGAACAAGAAGTATCCAGCAAGGTCTTGTCTTGAAAAGAAAATCTTGCATAGAAATTATCAATAATAACATTACCAGGAAGCTCATGAATGGGGCATTTGAGCATTAAAGACTTCAATCTCCCCCAAGCTTGGGCAATACTCTCTCCATCATGAGGCCAAAAATTATATATGCGATTCCGATCCTTGTGAATTTCACTTGGAGGATAGAACTTAGAATAAAACCGGGGCACAATATCATTCCATTCAAGAGAATCCCCATTATCCAATAATTTATACCAATGCGCCGCCTTACCGGACAGCGATAAAGAGAATAGTTTCTTCCTCACTTCATCCATAGCAATACCTGCACATTTGAATAACCCGCATAATTCATGCAAAAACAGTAAATGATCACCGGGATGGACAGTTCCATCCCCTTCATAGCGGTTATCCATAACACGTTCAATAATTTTCGTAGGTATTTTATATGGTATCACTTCCTCACCTGGCGCCTCATCCACTACCGTTGCAGTAGTAGTAGATTTCCCAAATAAAAATAGAAGAGAAGATCTCTCCATAATGACTTATAGCAGCAGGAGGAAATAAAATCAGCACAACAGTAAAGGTTTTCCTTACCAATTCCACTTACCAATAGCGCTTCACTCCCCGGCAACGGCGCCAGAAAATAGTCTTGATGACCCACAAGTATAGGGGGTGTATCGTAGTATCTTCGATAAGTAAGAATGTCAATCCCAACGAGGAGCAGAAGGTGTTGACAAGCAGTTTCGATGAAGGATTCACTGTAAATGCTCACAGACAAGTATTCAGGGGGTTTTGATGTAACAGTTGAATAAAGTACGAGTAAGTAAAGTGCGAGAGTATCAATTGCAGCGAGTGGTCCAATCCTTTTTAGCACAAAGGACAAGCCGGTTTGTTTACTTATAATTACCAAACGTTCTCGAGGACACACGGGATTTTAGTCTAGTGCTTTCGCTACATACGGCTAAATAATCTTCATTGTTATGATAAGTGTTGTGTGGGTGAACCTATGCTAATGTACCGCCCTTCCTAGGACTAATACATACTTGTGATTATACCCCTTGCAAGCATCCGCAACTACAAGAAAGTAATTAAGAATAAATCTAACCACAGCCTTAAACTCTGAGATCCTGCGATCCCTCCTGCATCGATATACCAACGGGGGTTTAGGTTTCTGTCACTCCGGCAACACCGCAATTAGCAAACGAATACAAGATGCATTCCCCTAGGCCCATAAATGGTGAAGTGTCATGTAGTCGACGTTCACATGACACCACTAGAAGAATAACACCACAACATAAATATCACACCATTGAATATTACTCAACCATAGTTCACTACTAGCATTTAGACTTCACCCATGTCCTCAAGAACTAAACGAACTACTCACGAGACATCATATGGAACATGATCAGAGGTGATATGATGATGAATAACAATCTGAACATAAACTTGGTTCAATGGTTTCACTCAATAGCATCAACAACAAGTATGAATAGATACCGGGAGAGTTTCCCCTATCAAACAATCAAGATCAAACCCAAATTGCTACGGCGGTGACGAGGTGTTGCGGAGGAGATGGCGGTGATGATGGTGTAGATGATGATGATGGTGATGGAGATGATGTCCAGCTCGATGACGGTGACGATGGCGTCGATTTCCCCCTCCCGGAGGGAATTTCCCCGGCGGATTCCTGCCCGCCGGAGAGCTCTTTTCTCTCTGGTGTTCTCCGCCCCGCAGAGGCGGCTGTAACTCTTCGTGAGGTACCCTCTGTGGCTTAGGTCTTCGGGACGAAGGGTTTCGCGAAGAAAAGGAGGCGAAAGGGGTCGTGGGCCCCCCAGACCACATGGCGGCGTGGCCAGGGCATGGGCCGCGCCGCCCTAGGGTGTGGGCCCACCCTGGGTCCTCCTGGCCCCTCCTTCTGGCTTCCTCCGTTATCTTGAAAAATAGGATTTTTGGTATAATTTCCTCCCATAGTTGATCTTCCGAAATATTGCGTTCTGACGGTGCTTTTTCCAGCAGAATCCTGGCTCCGGTGCTTGATCCTCCAATAATGATGAAACATGCAAAATAGATGAAATAACAAAAGTATTGTGTCCCAATATGAAATATATCAATGAATAACAGCAAATTATGATATAAAATAGTGATGCAAATTGGACGTATCAATGCACAAATGAGGGAGAGAAAGAGAATGCATGCACCAATGAGAGAGAGAAAGGGGCTACATGCAACAATGAGAGAGAGAAAATGAGACCCAATCAGCTAGTACCTTGGGCCAAGATATTTAAAAATTGTGACTTACAAACTAGGACGGAGAGAGTAGTAACTTATGCATGACACCACCTTATGTTATTCCCCACTATGAGCAGCCTAAGATTTGGCTTAACTTAGAGCAATTCCAATAGTATAGCCAATTGCTGGCTATAATAAGATGCCATGTCACTTGTAGTTAGCATATAGCTAATACTCCCTCCAACCCAAGGCATAAGGCGTAAAAAAAAATCAATATTTAGTCAGAGCTTAAGGCGCACACGCACTAGTATCGCTAATGTTCCCAGACTACCCTCCCACGCGTTACCCTTCGTCTCTCCCCAACCACATCCAGAAAAGAACACCGCAAGGTAGTGCTCCGCCATGGTGCTCGTCGCCGTCAACCAGTCGCTGGCCGCGCCTGCGCCGTCGACCGGTACCTGGACGCGTGCCCGCCACCGTCGACCTGTACCTGGCCGCGCGCCCGCCGCCCTCGACCTGTACCTGGCCGCGCGCCCTCCGCCATCGACCGGTACCTGGCCACGCGCCTGCCGTCGCCGGTACCTGGCCGCGCCCGCCTCCTTTCGACCGGTACCTTCTCGCGCTCACCCCCGTCTCCCGCGCTCGCGGCAGTCTGCTCGGGAACACCGGCCTGTGCTCGCCGGGGAGAGGGACGCGGCGCACCAGCTCACCGCCGCGATGCTCGTCCTCCTCTCCGTCAATTTCGGCGTCGCACCCTGGAAATAGGTAGCGATTTGGGAGAGATTGGGGAGAATGGAGATATGCATTTACTCCAGCAAGAGCAGGGTAAAACAGTCTAAAACGCACGTACCGGTTTCCTCCTTAATAAGAGCGCCAGAAATTTTACGCCTTATGCCTTGGGTCGGAGGGAGTATGTACAATAGTTGACTATAAGAATGAAGTACTTTACTAACATATGGTCCACCTTTCACTCTCACAAAGTGCATAGGAGCACGTGCAAGAGCTGGCTATTGCATAGTAGCCCACCTCCCTTCTCTCTCATCTTCTCTCTCCTCCAACTAAGCACATATATTATATTTAAACCCTTATAGCCTGACTAAGTCTTATTGTACTTGCTCTTATCTATAATATCTATAAAGTTCATCCCCACTTAGATGCATTTAATGTTTGCAAGCTGAAATATGGTAAAGCCACATCACCCCAATTATTTGTATCCATCTGATTTAATATCTATGGTGTACATGCATCCATTCCCCCTCATCAAGCGTGCAATCTCACTTTCTAATCTTCTGGACACTCGTGATGGATGCTATACCACACAGCGGAGCCATTAAGTTGTCTACATGCTGGTCAGTTACCTGTTGTAGTTTCCTGCACTTCTTTTAATACCCTATGGCTGCTCGGTTCCTCTCCCCACTAAAAAGTACCGCATAATCCATCTCCTTAATTTCCAAACTACGTTTCTTCAAATCTTCCCTTTGCTTTATCATTCATAAGTAACCAGCAGCAACGCCATTTGGACCTTCGCCGTTGTATAGCAGCATCCATAAGGGGGATGTGCAGCTTCTCTATACAATCTCCTTATGCAAGATTCCTTCGATCTGAGGGTGTCATCCGGAGCGGTACCAAGTACTTAGGTTGAAACCAATGTAAAGATCTCGCTGATTGAAGTTGAGACTTCTTCCTTTTTTATATATTGCTTAACCCAAGTGTTGATTTGAATCCAGGCCTCCCCAATCGCTGAAGCAACAGCAAAAATCACATCCTCCATTGGGAAAAGCTAACAACCGGCCGTGGCACACAACTTGCTGCTGCTCTCTCCATTCCTCCACGACTAATACTAGAAGAATTCTTCTTTGTCCAATGAGCTTTTCATCTATAATTCTCTTTTGATTTTATTCCCGATGCTACATAGGAATGACATTTGGACAGACATGGAGTGTAGGAGGTACGAATGACAACCCATATTTAATTTACATTTCATCTATTTAGCAAGTTGTGTATTATGCTTTACGACTACATATCTATTTACCAGATTTAGGCTCCTTAGATTGCTCGACAGATGCTTTGTGAAATGTCTATACTATTTTACCAAATTAAAGAGGTCCGAAAAGGTAGTATCTTAAATTTCTTTTGGGGAGGTTAATTTCCTCTATGTCTATAATTTTTTTTTGTGTTAACTATATATTTATCCAGTACAATCACATTCAAGAGATGGTTTATTTAACTTAACTATAGTGGGTGTCGTAGAAGTATAAACATTGTTGCACAATTTTTTTTTCCTATCAGAGATATGGATCAATGATAACGCAAATTAAAGGAGATATAAGTAGCCAACCAGAGGAAGCTTTTGTGTTATGTCCTCATCATCAGTTCCTCCCAAATACTCTGCTGAAAATGTGTCCATTTTCACTTTATGTACATCCTTCCTCTTATAGGGGGAACCATAATTGATTTAGAACTTTTGGGGCTCGAGGATGCATTTGCGATTCAAGTTTAGGACATGCGAATTGTAACTCTCATTTGGCGGCACATAACTATAGGTAGATGTTAACCTGTATTCCCAGTAAAAGAAAAATGCAATTTGCTTTATCAAAATGATCATTTTCTCATATTTGATTGTAAAGTTTTTTGCCAACAGATCATAATGCAAAACCTTCTACTTTTGGCCTTACAATATGGACAATGGAGCACATTGCTAACCGTTTTTATATCACATATGCACTAACCTATCATATCTATTATGTTTATCCTCACTATATATTTTTTCATTTATTTTTTGCAAATTCCACTTGCAGACCGTCAACGTCATCAGCCAACCACCTTCATCCGCATGGTCATATATAAAAATCCTCTTTCATTCCCGCAGCAACGCGCGGGGTGTCAACTAGTTATATATATATATATCTTCTATAGAGTATGAGGAATAAAAAACTAGCTCAACTAAGTCTGTCCGCCCTAGCAAAATGGCCAGGATTCGCTACTACGTTTTCCCGCAATAAGAGCATCTCCAGCCGTCTCCCCGACTAGGCCTCCGGCATGCGTTTTTTCATCTGGACAACGTTATTCGGCCTAGCCGCGCCCCCGGTTCCTCGTTTTCCCCCGGAATAGCCCAGGCCATCCACACCCCTGATGACCCACAAGTATAGGGGATCGCAACAGTCTTCGCGGGAAGTAAAACCCAATTTATTGATTCGACACAAGGGGAGACAAACAATACTTGAAAGCCTTAACAGCGGAGTTGTCAATTCAGCTGCACCTGGAAACAGACTTGCTCGCAAGAGTTTATCGATAATGTGATTTATAGCGATGGCGATAGTGAAATAACAGCAATGAGTAACAGAGACAGCAGTAGTGATTTTAGTAAACAGCAGGATTAAAATACTGTAGGCACATGGATGGATGACGGACGTTGCATGGATGAGAGAAACTCATGTAACAATCAAAGCAGGGCATTTGCAGATAATAATAAAACGGTGTCCAAGTACAAAGCAATCCATAGGCATGTGTTCCATATTTAGTCGTACGTGCTCGCAATGAGAAACTTGCACAACATCTTTTGTCCTACCAGCCGGTGGCAGCCGGGCCTCTAGGGAATCTACTGAAAATTAAGGTACTCCTTTTAATAGAGTACCGGAGCAAAGCATTAACACTCCGTGAACACATGTGATCCTCACATCACCGCCATCCCCTCCGGTTGTCCCGATTTCTGTCACTTCGGGGCCTTTGGTTCCGGACAGCGACATGTATATACAACTTGCAGGTAAGATCATAAAACAATACATATCATGATGAAATAATAACATGTTCAGATCTGAGATCATGGCACTCGGGCCCTAGTGACAAGCATTAAGCATAACTGTTGACTGCCAAAACCCACCGGCGGGCAGCGGCTTGTCAACACTGTAGAGCCGGGAAGAGCCTAGAGCTGCGGCTGGCTGAGACCCCTCCGAGCGACGGCCCGCAATGCTCTTCTGGTCACACGCGGCGATGCGAAGTGCAAGGGCGTGCCACCTGACCTATACCTGGTCAGGAAGGTGATGGGGATGCCTCGCTTAGTTTCCTGCATGGCATACACGTAAACATTAAATCCGAGCCTCGATCGGCTCTCAGGTTATCCTGTGAATCGGCTCAAGGAGCCGATCCACCCATGATTCGTACGGGGTCCACCCATGATTCGTATGGGGTGCACGAACATATGGCGTGAGGGCGGCTAGACATGCAAGGGTTGCACTACGTAAGCATGTTATACGAAGAACAATGCTAACCCTAACACATCTATGATAACTACGTTGCTCGCCATCAAAGACGCTTCAGTACGAGCAACGCATGAACAACGTGGGGCTTGTGCTGCCTAGATCGCAAGATGCGATCTAGGCAGCATGTCGCTTACTTGATAGAAACCCTCGAGACGAAGGAGTTGGCGATGCGCCGAGATTGGTTTGTTTTGGGTTGAACGTGAGTTGTTGTTTATTCCATAAACCCTAGATACATATTTATAGTCCAGCGGACTTTCTAACGTGGAAATATCCCATCGTGCACGATACAAACTCTAATTCTTGATCTAAGATATAATCTACTATAATTAAAGATACACGGGCAATCTAGCCCAAATTCTCCGTGCAAGGCCGCTTCAGAGATCTTCCACGTATAATCTTCCAAGCCCATCTCTCTAACGGCCCACCTCCTGATTTGGCCAAAATCTGGTGATAACACATGCCCCCCTGGTTTTGGAAATAAAATTTCCAAAATCATTATGCCTTCCTTTCGAAGGGTCATGTCGTGGCAGAGCAGAGCTATTTGCAGCATCCATCATCATTATGCCCTGTCCTCTCAGCTTCTCTGCAAAATTTGACAGCTCTGACATCACCCCTTCGGAAACTGCAATGGCAGTAATTCTCACCAGGTTTCTCATTATTTAACCGTGCCGACTGATTAGTTATCTTTATCCCCTTCCTCTGTTCCAGCCATCGGCACCCAAAAAACCCTTCTGCGCACCATGTCTTCTTCTTCCTCTGCCTCGTCAGGACTTTCCTTTGAGTCCTCTTCCTCCCCCGAGCCGATGCCAGTGCCAAGCCCACAAGAGGTCCATGCGGCCAACATCCGCCGCGCCATTGAGGCCGGGGAGGAGTCAGACCATGACTTCTCCATCTGGTCCGAGGACGACCAGTCCTCGACGGACGGGGAGAGCGACCTCCGCTTCCTCGCCAACGGGGAATCGGAGGAGGAGAGCGATGACGATCGCTTCTCCTGGGAAGACTTTACCTCCTCCGAGATGAAGGAAGAGGAAGAGGAGGAGGAGGACGACGACGACAGCACTTCCGACGAGCCGCCGGCCAAGCGCCACTGCCCCTGGCCAGGGAACCTCAGTGACTATGATAGCGATGACGACGACGACGACGCGGAGGACGAGGACAACGAAGGTCCTGTCGGCGGCCGCTACAGCAGCGACGACGAGCCCGCCGGGAGCAGCGCCGACAGCGTTGACGATGGTGACGACGAGGGCAGTGACGGCCCGTAGAATAGGATCTCTAGAATAGGATCAGCAGCAGTAGACGGGGCAATGTATCCCCTTAGTACTCCCTTTTGAGAGCAATCAGCTCTTCTATGTAAGAAATCTGGTTTATCAATGAAGAAATTCCTCAATTTGATTTTGCCAATTTCTCTTCTGCCACTTCAGCCGATTTCCTTTGATACTGACCCCGCCGATCGTCACTTAGCCAATGCCTAACGAGCCGATGACAACGCACCGGTCTCTCAATGTCCCATGCTTCGTCCCTTTGACGTTAGAGCAATCGTGAATTTGATCAATGCCCGAGAGTTGACGTTATCATATCAATCCTTCACGATCTTTTGCTTTTCCCAACTGACGACTTTGAGCTCTGGCGGACAACTAGGCAGATCGACGTTCTTACGAGAGCCCCAGAACCACTGCTGAAACGACTTGATGCTGAAGTCGATACCACTGGGTTTTCAGCCCGATGAAATCTCAATCGGCTTCTTAAGAATAGAAAATCCTGCGCCATCAGTTGCCCCCCGAGCCTCTATCAAGGCGAGCATATCAGTGGACTAACCAAATGTGTCGCCATCGGTTCCCAAGTTATGATGCAGAACCAACTGATTTCAGCAACATCGGCTCTCCAGAGCAGAGAACCTCCAGGGTGAGCTGCCCCCCGAGCTTCTTCAGTCTACTTTTTTGCGCCTTGCAGGTCAGGTCGGCTCCTTCCCTGCACTGACCGTTGATGTCGATGTGAACTCTGAGCATATAACCAGCCGGTCTTGGTCTTGTGTGACTGTACTAGTCGATGGCTGCGCATCGGCTACGCTTCGTGCACAAATTTTTCTTTTTATTTGGCCGATTTTTCCTTAATCGGCCCCCAATGTTCCACTGCACGCAAGTTTGCACATGTTTATCTGCACATGTTCGTCTGACTATATGCCCCCCGAGCCGAATCTGCCAAATGACTGCAGATATCGGCTTTCATGGTTAGTCAGGGCACTGCACTTGCACGTCGGCTCCGTAAGGATTCATGCTGACTTTCATCTGCCGACGTGGCCGCTGCCCAATAGATCGTTGCTGAACACAAGCAGAATATGTGCAGAGGATGATTTTGGCCGATTGCTGGAATCGGCCTCCACATTGCTTGTTTGATGAAGGTTTTGTAATGTTCCTCCATAAATTTTTTTGGGGCCGATCACAAGGATCAGCCTCGCCCGGTTTGCTCATTGGGTTAATCTTGCTACTCGGTCAGGCTGGATAAAACCAACCCAACCTCTGACTTGATGCGCCTGCTGTCGTCCACCTTGAGTGCATCGTAGAATCGTGGAGCGCTAAGCTCTGTCGGCAAGACGAGCACCATGTTTGCGCCAGCCGATGTTTCATCATCGGCTCTCCTTTGTTTGGGGCGCCACTCCATTTTTCGTGGACGACCCTCTTCATCCAGGTCTCGCTGAACCTTTGCAGCCAGATCAGGCCGTGCCTTCCTTAACGTATGCAGGTACAACCTTTCGGCTTCCTCCAGGCCGCGCAACCGCTGAACCCTGCGCTTTTGTGAACGGCTGAGTCCGTCAGGGCACCACCTTGGACGGTGGTACCTGTCTTCTTCTTCTTCTAGTCCCTCGTCTTCGGAATCCTCAAGATCTGCCCAACGAGGTGACTCAGCGCGTTTGCTTTGTGGCGGGAGAGGCCCTAAGCGCTCAAACACAGACACGTTGGCTGCCTCCTTCTTTTTCTTGTTGCATTCTGGGCAATTGCCGATTGTGGGCAATTGGCTCATTCCTGAATCCCAGCAGTGTCTGAAGAAAGGGCAGTCCCAGTGTCTGGCGTTGTCATCTTGCTCCCTTGATGCGTCCGTGGCACGGCGCTCGTGCTCCTCCTCATCGCGATCCTGCCGACGATGTCTTCTGGCTTCTCTAGCCAGACGATCTCCTTCATCATAATTGGACCGTCGGCGTTGGTCATACTGATTCACATATTTGTTGAGGGGGTGATCAGAGAGAGGTCGTTGATATCTTATGTTCTTCACTTCTCCCTCTGTGACGTAGCGCTTGCCATCATGATGGAGCCGATCGCGTGGAGCGGCCTCCTCTGTGTCCTTGCTATGAGAGCAGCTGCCCTCATTTCCATCTTTGCCAGAGTGATTTCCAGGTCCTACCATGTTGATGCTGAACGTGGGACCTGGCTGGCAACCCTCAGGGTAGATGACTTCTACCATGTTAACGGCGGGGAAGGGCTGGGTGTCGACCTTCATGGCGTACTGGTTGAAAATTAAACGCCCCTTCTCTATCGCCGCTTGGATGTGCTGACGCCACACCCTGCAGTCGTTGGTGGCATGGGAGAGCGAGTTGTGGAATTTGCAGTACGGCTTTCCATTTAGCTCTTGCGCCGTAGGGAACTTGAGACCTTCAGGAATCGTCAACTGTTTCTCCTTGAGCAGGAGGTCGAAGATTTGTTCAGTCTTGGTCACGTCAAAATCAAATCCCCTGGGCGGCCCTGGTGGCTTTACCCATTTGCAGGACACGGGAGTTCCTCCCCGAGTCCACTCAGCCATTGCTACTTCTTGGTCTCCCGCAGGAACTTTGTCTTCCTCTGCATCGACCGACCGGGACCACGCTAGAACTAGTCTTGGTACAGGTCCGGGTGGCGCTGTTCATATGCTGATAGTTTCTGAACCATGTGCGCCAGCGAGGGATAATCTGCTTGGGAGGCCATGTCCTTGAGCTGTGTTGCAAGGCCTGCTACTGCCAATTCGACTGCTTCTTTTTCAGTTAAACGAACCGAATAACATCGGTTCCTAAGATTCCTGAAGCGCTGGATGTATTATGTCACCGTTTCTCCGCGCTTCTGGCGTAGTTGTGCTAGATCGGCAATGCTAGACTCGGAAGCTTCTGAATGGTATTGTGTATGGAATTGTTCTTCCAATTGCTTCCAAGACTGGATGGAGTTTGCTGGCAGAGAGGTGTACCATCCAAAAGCCGATCCCGTGAGGGATTGTGAAAAGAGCCTCACGCGTAGCTGATCCGACACTGAAGCCGGTCCTAATTGTGCCAAATATCGGCCGACGTGCTCGATGGAGCTGGAGCCATCTGATCCACTGAATTTGGAGAAGTCAGGGAGCCGATATTTAGGTGGCAGCGGGATCATCTCGTACTCGTCGGGGTACGGCTTGGAATAGCCGATTGCCCTTCTTTTCGGCATCATGCCAAACTGGTCTCTCAGTATGGTACTGATCTGATCCGCTGTGCTGGCTGTAGGAGTTGCACTCTGAAGATTCGCCGGGGTGGCGTACTTAGCCAGCCATGTTTGCTTTTCCAGCTCTGAGCCAACTGCAGGAGCTGGGCTCGGGGGTTTCGTCGGGGTGGCGTACTTAGTTAGCCACGTCTGCTTCTCAAGCTCTATTGCTGACGCTCCTCCTGTTTGGGCCGGAGTCCCTGACGTTGTGGCCTGGTTTGAAAGTGGCCAGTTGCCACAATCTGGCACATACGTGCACGCGTATCCTTGAGGGACCTCCTTAGGCGCCTCAGCCAAGAACTGGTAGTCACTAGGGTCACCACCGATCTTGTAGACGACGAACGCCGGTGTAGCCGGCACTTCAACTGGTGCTGCCAACGCATATGGCAGCGGTGAACGGGACTGGAGTGGCAACTCTCCCTGATGCGTCCCGAGAGCTGGTCCTGACGGCGAGTACTGGTGGCTCATGATCTCCTGGATCACGCGAAGAGCGACACGCTCCAACGTGTTGACCAGGTTCTCAGAGTGGCGGTGTAGCGAGTGAGCCACCAGGTAGTTGATCTCCTGCCGCAGGGACCTGGTGCGTTCCTCCGACGGGGCAGAGAGGTCTATCCCATCGAGTGCACCTTGCGGTGAGAATCCCTTCCATCTGATGCCATGGGAACGGGTTCTCTGAAAAGAGCCGATGAGGTCGGCTTCGAGGGTGACTTTGATCTCGTCATACCTCTTCTTGAGCTCGTCGGGTAGCTCCTCGTAGGTAACTGGCGTGCCGTCCGCCATCTCAGATGTAGATGGCGATGTGGTTGATGTAGATGATTGTCCCACCGAGCGTGCCAGAATGTGTTGACTGCCAAAACCCACCGGCGGGCAGCGGCTTGTCAACACTGTAGAGCCGGGAAGAGCCTAGAGCTGCGGCTGGCTGAGACCCCTCCGAGCGACGGCCCGCAATGCTCTTCTGGTCACACGCGGCGATGCGAAGTGCAAGGGCGTGCCACCTGACCTATACCTGGTCAGGAAGGTGATGGGGATGCCTCGCTTAGTTTCCTGCATGGCATACACGTAAACATTAAATCCGAGCCTCGATCGGCTCTCAGGTTATCCTGTGAATCGGCTCAAGGAGCCGATCCACCCATGATTCGTACGGGGTGCACGAACATATGGTGGTCCTGCTTGATCAAGATAAAGCTAATGAGATCTACGACGATTTAGGGTTTTCACCGCATAATCGGATCATCCTACTCACGATTGGGCCTCGCGGCCACGCACGGTGATCGTAAGCCGATCCTAGACAAGGCCTAAAAACCAACACGAGGTTGATCCCCGGAACATCCTGTCTAGGGCCAACGAACGCCACCCTACGTGCCGCTGGATCCTCCAACCCTTTGTAAGGCCTAACTATTGCAGATATTAAACTAATCCTTGCAGAAACAAGGAGCAATCGTAACGGATCAGATCTACTGAATAATGATCAAGCGGGGTGCCGCCCCCACACCTGAGATAGGCGTGAGGGCGGCTAGACATGCAAGGGTTGCACTACGTAAGCATGTTATACGAAGAACAATGCTAACCCTAACACATCTATGATAACTACGTTGCTCGCCATCAAAGACGCTTCAGTACGAGCAACGCATGAACAACGTGGGGCTTGTGCTGCCTAGATCGCAAGATGCGATCTAGGCAGCATGTCGCTTACTTGATAGAAACCCTCGAGACGAAGGAGTTGGCGATGCGCCGAGATTGGTTTGTTTTGGGTTGAACGTGAGTTGTTGTTTATTCCATAAACCCTAGATACATATTTATAGTCCAGCGGACTTTCTAACGTGGGAATATCCCATCGTGCACGATACAAACTCTAATTCTTGATCTAAGATATAATCTACTATAATTAAAGATACACGGGCAATCTAGCCCAAATTCTCCGTGCAAGGCCGCTTCAGAGATCTTCCACGTATAATCTTCCAAGCCCATCTCTCTAACGGCCCACCTCCTGATTTGGCCAAAATCTGGTGATAACAATAACAAGTTGCAACAATATCATCAAAGTACCAATTACGGACACTAGGCACTATGCCCTAACAATCTTATGCTATTACATGACCAATCTCATCCAATCCCTATCATCCCCTTCAGCCTACATCGGGGGAATTACTCACACATGGATGGGGGAAACATTGCTGGTCGATGGAGAGGCGTCGGTGGTGATGATGGCGGTGATCTCCTCCAATTCCCCGTCCCGGCGGAGTGCCAGAACGGAGTTTCTGGTCCCTGAGACGGAGTTTCGCGATGTGGCGGCGTTCTGGAGGGTTTCTGGCACTTCGACTTCTCCCCGTGCGTTTTTAGGTCGAAGGCGTTAAGTAGTCCAAAGGAGGGCGTCGGAGGCCGGCCGAGGGGGCCACACGCTAGGTCCGCGCGCCCCCTCCTGGGCCGCGCCGCCCTAGGGTGTGGGGCCCTTGGGCCTCCACCTGGCTTGCCCTTCTGGTTCCGTCAGTCTTCTGGAAAAAATAGGACCTTTCGCATAAATTCCGAGGATTTTCCTGAAAGTTGGATTTCTGCACAAAAACGAGACACCAGAACAGTTCTGCTGAAAACAACGTTAGTCCGTGTTAGTTGCATCCAAAATACACAAATTAGAGGCAAAACAATAGCAAAAGTGTTCGGGAAAGTAGATACGTTTTGGACGTATCAACCCCCCAGGGTGCGCTCCGGGACTCCGGACGAGAGAAAAGCGGGGACATGCCCGCTCCGTCAGCAAGAGAATACACGAACTCCACCACTTTCTCATTGCAAATCCCCCCTCCCCTCTCGTTGCTCTATCACCACCGGTACCACCCCTCGCCAATCCGCCGGCCGGTTGCCTGAATTCCACCGTCTGTGGTGTTGTCTGCCTATATTTCGTCGTCAGGAAAATCCCTCGCGTCGCGCCTCGTCGACACGCCCGGCAGGTGTTCGTCCAATTGTCTGGCTGGACATGGACTCTAACGAGGAGGAGGAGCAGATGTTCGCCGAGTTTTTGAAGAAGAGATGGAAGCCGCCGCCCAAGACGAGGAGCACATGTTGATCCTACCTTGCATGTCCGGCTTGTACGCCGAGAAGGCCATTGGTCGCCGTGGTGGGTCGGCACCAGGTAGCCGAAAGTGCAAGCCGAGGCAGTGGATGGAGGGCTATTGCATGCTCTACGCCGACTACTTCGCCGACAATCCATTGCACGGTGAGGCTATTTTTAGGCATCATTTCAGGATGAGCCGAAAGCTCTTCCTAAGAATTGTGTATGCCCTTCGAGAGTACGACTCCTATTTCAGATGCAAGTTGGATTGCACCAAAGATGACGGGGTTTTCCGCCCTCCAAAAGTGCACGGTGGCTATGCGGATCTTTGGAATATGGAGCTCTGGTGATTCTGCCGATGACTATCTTCGGATGGCGGAGTCCACCGCCCTTGATTGTTTCTACCGGTTACTGAGGCGGTGATAGCAGTGTTCGGGGACATCTACTTGAGATCATCCACTATCGAAGACACTGCTCAGATCCTCGCTTTCAATGAAGCTCGAGGATTTCTATGGATGCTTGAAAGCATTGATTGCATGCATTGGAAATGGAAGAACTGTCTGTTTGCGTGGCAGGAAATGTACAACGTCACAAAAATGGCTGCACTGTGATTTGTTTGAAAACTTGTCAAATTATTTTCTTGTTTTATTGAACTGTAACGTTTATTTGTAAAAATAAGCCAAATGTTTGCAAAATTTGTCAAATTCGGTGAACTATAAAACTTTTATTTGTGAAAACGCCGATCACCGAGCGTCTACCTGGGGAGACGGCTAGAACTTTGGCGGTCCCCATGCCAAAGTTTCATCCAATCCGGCGCTATTTAGCGCCGGATATGGCCGTGGGGAGCACCAACTGCTGGAGGTGCTCTAAGCGCATTCATCCGGGCTTCGATAGAACCTTTTCATGGGTCATGTCTCCATGTCTCCATGTGTACACCGATAATAGAGATGGGTAAAGTGGTCGACGTGGAAAGAACAGTTGGGTGAGGGATAAGTGCTAAGGGCAACCCCAACGATGCCTCACAAACTGACATAAGCCATCCTAATCTATTTCACCGGCTTAAGGGGAAGGCCCAACGGGGCACCGCAAACAAACCGCGTGGTCAAATCTATTTGTTCGGACCCCATTTCTTCGACCTAAATTTGAGCTGGCTTTTCGGTGGCCATGTAAAGCGTTGTGCGTCCATGCATGTCCTCTATTGATTTTTGCGGGGCCGTACAACAGTTACCAAGTGGGAGAAACCAACATGGTGCACTCACTTTATTGAATGGGGACCCGTGGTCATCGTAGGCCTCATATCCACTCCACTCCCATCCCCGCTTTGTGGAAGCTTCCACAAACCCTAGCAAAACCTCTCGGATCACACGCAATGGCGAAGGTCAACCCCTGGTTCTACCACCGCGGGTATTCATTGTCATCGACAAGGACTACGTACGACCTACACTGGCCGGCACCGCCTCCTCCGCCCCAAGTATGGTATGTATTTTTTTATGTTAATTGTGGACTTTTGTGGCCCAATACGTATATTAAGCATGGTATTTTTGTACTTTTTGCGGGCTGACGTTAGCCAAAAGAGTGTGGGCCTGTGTCCATCGGAAAAACCGGAAGTGGGACTTATACATTCTTGTTGTATGGAATACAATCTTCACTCATGGAGCTTGTTTCCGATTTAAAAATCCGACTTGATAGATTCCTCAAAATTTCATCCGAATCTTACGTTTTGAAATCTCCATGGTGTTGATTACGTGACTGGAGCCGATAGTCGGTACTCATAGCACAATTAAGACGTTCATGTATAAAGCCAAGAGAAGTTCTTGCTTGTGTTGATGGACTATCACTTGTGTACGTGTCACCGCAAAGGAAGAAAAGAAGTTGGTGTACGAACGAACGTGGGACGCCGCTTTTCGGCTTTCGGGGAAGCTTATCCATGAGCGAAGCAAGAACGTCGGACAGGATGCACCGATGCGGTGGCACAGGGGGGGGATCCTCTCCGTTGCGCGTTGCGGCGTGATAGATAGCTGGTGGCCGTGTAGGTGTAGATGGATGGGTGAGCCACCGAACGACTCGGGACGGACGGAAACACCACCCGTGACCCCGCGCGGAGGTGGGCCCCGCCCAAGCAGCTTCCACTCCTGCGCGTGCACCGGCGTTCCGAGTCGTGCACTCGTGCCTGTCCTGGAGGCCCACGGGTCGGTGGAGCAATCGTGCGGCAGGTCCATGGGAACGGGAGCACGGACGAGCTCTGGCGTTTCCGTCTAGCTGGTC
The DNA here is from genome assembly GCF_019359855.2 of Lolium perenne. NCBI lineage: Eukaryota > Viridiplantae > Streptophyta > Magnoliopsida > Poales > Poaceae > Lolium > Lolium perenne. The sequence goes on from NC_067246.2 coordinate 320,394,997, forward strand.
CACGTGCTCTTCCCGTAGATTACGAACGCCGACGTGATCAGCCAGCGGGCGCGCCCGACGCCGACGGCGACCGGCGGCGGGGAAGACACAGTCCCCTGACGCCGGGAACCACTACACCGCACCGAGCCACCGATCGAGATAAACGGAACGGTGCCCCCCCACTGTCTCGTGGGGCACGCTGTTCGGCAGGACCCACCCGTCAGCGGGCGGCCAGGGAAGAAAGCGAGCTGGAGACGCGCGGTCGCTGGATTCAGTTGGGAACTCGCTGTCGGTGATGGACGAGGGGAGACGCCATGCCGCTGCCGCTGCCACTGCCACACGGTCGCGTCCGCCGTCGCCGTCGAGAAGAGACCATGCAGCGCAACCAACCTACCAGCCGCTCAGCTGACCTCACCCTCACTACTCTCTAGAAGATCGGCAGCTGCGTGCCCGCCTGCACACGTGTGCTGTGTGCAGCACACGACTGTGGTCTGTGGGTTTGGTTGAAGCATGCTGCATTGCTGCTGGTGCCCTCCCTACTACTAGTAGTAGTACGTACTGTACTTCGTCTGTTAGGAGGCCTATTACGATGGTGTTCGGACGTCAGGCTCTTCTTAATTGTTTGCCTGCGATGGCTCGTTAAGGTTCCGATTGGTGAACGCAATGATGGTTGATGGGCGATCGGGCACTAATGAAGCAATCACCATCTTGGGTTCGATCGGCTCACAATTCATGCCTATGTACGAATCACAAATCAATTCACCGGTCTAGACATTTTTTTCAGCAATGATACGCAGCAGACTCTAGAGTCTCGCAACACACGTAGCAAAAGTTCGTGCAGCAAACAAAAAAACTGTCGAAGACGTAGCACCCGGAACAAAAATCGCGAGGACCCTCTTAGCAACCTTTATAGAAAAAATGTTAAATCGATCTAGGGAACCGAGATTTTGAAAGACTGCACCTACACAATTTTAATCTTTCAACATCATCATTGACAGCGGGAGGAGATCTCTCGTCGAGCAAAGGGCCGGAAATCACTTATTGGATATGAAGCCGTCCCCAATGATACGGAGACCAAAACAAGATGGCTACTAAATCATAACCTATTATTTTGAAAACACCGTTTTACTATTTTTTTAAAGAGAAAATCTTCAATTTGATCTATGAAGTTGCTCCGGATGTGCGCTATAGTCACGAACTTGCAAATCGTGAATTATGGGTCAAGGAGTTGTAGCGCGCAAGCCGTTTTGGTCTTTCCGTCATTGCTAGTTTTAGGTGCTGACGTGGCCAATTTTTTTTCGTATTACCCCCTAAAACACTTGCACAATGACCAAAACATTCGTGCGGGACAAGTTCGTGACCAAAATGCACATCTAAGGCAACTTCATATACCAAATTGGTGTTTTTTCTATTTAAAAAACCACACCTATTTGGACCATGAATGCGTCGACGCGGCCAAAACGGTTAGTTTGCGTTGACCAAGGTTTTTTTTCTCGGAAGCAATTTTTTACCGGGGGACACCGGCAAATACGGTTACCGCGGAAACTCGTAAATCTCGGGTTTTTCTCGTACGAGTTTTTCAAATGAATTTTGAATTCAAAAATTTCTAAGCATCAAACAAATAAATTTCTAGCGTCAACTAACCTAACTGCGCATGCAACGCAGCGGTAGGACTTTTCCGACCAGTTGCAGCAGGTCGTGCGATCGAATCACGTTTACGCATAGTTTTGTAATTTTTTACAGAAAAACAGTGTAACGACATAAAAAGATATTTCTGAGCTTTGTTGAGTACTCGAACTAGTGATCTGACGAGGCTTACAAGGCACCTAACCACCAGGACAGTGTTGGTTTAATGAATAACGTAACATACGTTGCTTATTTTACCTACTATTGGACTTTAAATTCAAATGTAGCCGAATTTTTTTGCTCGGTATCAACATTTCTCGGTGGGTAGCGGTATTTCCGGTTTCCGCCGAAATTTCGGAAATTCCGTCCGAGAAAAAAATCCCTGGCGTTGACACGGTCAAAATGTTCAGTTTACGTCGGGCCACTGGTCTAACGGTAGACCTATTTTCTAAACATGTGGACAGAAACGAACACTAGCACTACCGAGTTCGCATCAGCGATTTTCTCACCAATGGAATCGATGGGTTTCGTCGATGAATTAATCTACCGGCATCGAAGGGGAAATGCGGAGCCAAGAGCTGGAGGAAATAACACTTTTTGATGGATGGAATTAAAAGGGAGAGGGTGTTGTTTCATTCCATTCGTTAACCTAGAAGATCACACAGCTTCATAATCAGAAGCGTAGATTACCTAGTACGTACGAAAATCCGGGTATTGTTGTACTCAGATCAAGCATCAGACGACGCGGCCGGCAGCCACCGGAGGCGCGGACGTGAGGTGGCACCACAGAGCCAAGAGCGCCCCCATGACGGCCGTCCTACATATCCTCCTGGCCACTGCCCCGCAGCGGCTGGTCCCATTCATCTCTTCTTTACTCGGCGGCGCGGCCGGCGTCTCCTCCTCCTGATCAGTCTTCTTCTTCCCGGCGCCTTTCTTCTTTTTGGTCTTCTTGCCGCGTTTGCCAGCACCGTCGATGACGTTGTCAGCCGGCGGCGCCTCGGCCTCCTCTACCACCTCGGGGGCATCGGCGCCTGGGCCTTCCTCGTGCTTCCGGTCGTCATCGTCGGCGTCGTCGTGGCCAGGGTCGTTGTCCCTGAGGTGAGCCCACATGTTGGCGGCGGCGGTCGCTCCTCCCATCTCGATATGTGTAATGGAACAATCGATCAACGAGAGTCATGCACGACAAGATGAGATATAAACTGTAGGCGAACAGGATAACGATGGATCGATGGACGCGAGAGACTTGATCGCTTACGTTACCTGCTCTGCTGTTCGAGTTGGTTTGCGGTAGTGTTCGTCCTGGACAGGTACGTGTGCCTCTCTATTTCAGTAGAGTCCGGCCTGGAAAAACAAAACAATTGAGATCGATTAGCCCCATGCAGATATTGTCAAAGGGAAGATGGTGATTGACCATACCCAAGGGTTTAAGCCTCGGAGGAAGAAACGAGACGTGGTACAAGTGCACAGGAAGAAATGGAGACCACCAAACCTGGGAGAAGCAAAGCTCAATGTCGATGGGGCCTTCACGCCAGAGGGGGCAGGGACTGGCATGGTGCTACGGGACCATCAGGGCCAAGTTATCTTCAGTGCCTGCCGGGCCCTCACGACTTGTCGCGATGCAACAGAGGCAGAGCTGAAGGCAATTGAGGAAGGGCTTCGCCTAGCTATCCACTGGACAGGGCTGAACTTCATACTCGAGACGGACTGTGCCGAAGCTAGCGAACTAATCAAGGAAACTACACCAAATACGTCTGTCTAGGCATTTGAGATTAGTGCAATCCGTGAGTTACTCCGGGAAAGAGACATCAAGATAGTTAAAGTTAGTCGTGAGGTTAACATGGTGAGCCACGAACTAGCTAAGATAAGTCGAGTTACGGGTAGAACTGATTTTTGGCTCAGTGATGCCCCTCAGGAAGTCACTGTTCGATTGTAATTTGATTCCAAGTTAATGAAAGTTCTTTCCCCCGCAAAAAAAAAGAGATCGATTAGCCGTATATGATGCCGAAATGCCGAATTGCACTCCGAATTCTTCTTTTTAGTCCCGATGCGCAGGAACGAACCCTCCGCCGCTGTCCGTCGGGGTCTTGGAGTCTAGGACATGTCTAGCGAAGAGGTGCCGTACTGTTCGTCGTCTGTTGCTCTCTGATGCTGAAACGAGTCGTTGGCTCTTCTTAATTTTGTTTATCTGATGACGATGACTGATTAAAGTTCGGATTATTTAGTGAAATGATTAACGAGCACAATGCGATGTGGGGTAGTGCTCCATACTCCGGCATATGTTATCAGATCAGAGTGTTGCTCAACATCGTTTCCCTTCTTTTATAGTCTCGTTGTCTCTTCTCCCTCGGTTTTCATTTACTACGTTTTAGATTCAGTCAAACTTAAGTGTTGGAAAGTTTGGAAAAAATATAATAAAAATATTAATACATGTAATATCAAATATATATAACATGAACATACAATATATTTTACAATTCTAATACTATATATTTATATTATAGATATTAATATTATTGTCATAAATATTGTGCTAAAGTTTATGAAACTGACTTCGACCAAACCTTGAACTCAAAATAATTAGGGATTAGTTGACAAGTCAACACCTTGCTTAATTACACGGGTAGTAGTATCTTTGTATAGGGATGAAAGCCGTCATAGGTGCACACAATCATTTCTAAAAAAATGTTGTATCCATTGATACGTGTGACATTATGTACATCAAAGACAATGATCTACTCGTCATTGTGGTACCCTCATCCTATTTAGTTCAGACAAAAGAACTATTTTTTCAAAACTTAGTTTGATTTTGAAATGTTAGTTCATTTGATTGAACTAGTGGGGTCGAGATGCAATAATGGTGATTCACTTACATCTCTTGTCATAAGTACCAACCAAGTGACGCTCGTGTCGAAGTAGAGATACAAATGAATCACCATTACGATATACCCTCTCACCCTCTTTACTTCGTACGAATGAACTAGTTTAAAAAAATGTGATTTGCCTATCGAATTTTAGTTCATTTGTTTGAACGGAGGGCACCTTAATAGTGATTCATTTGCATCTCTATGTTGAAGTCCACATTATCGTAATCATAAGTCACGATCCTATGGTGGGATGGTCGGTAGGTTGGGAGAGGGCCCCTGGTCCACTTATTATGTAGCTGAAGATGTACTAGGAATGGCTCAGCCTCCTCGTCACCAAGCCTCCCCCTCCCTCACGCGCCAACCTACGGTTTAGTGTCCACTGGTGTCTCTTTCATTGGCTCGTCGAACTTGGGCCTGCGACTCTTTTTCTTCGTTGACCTCTTCTCCATTAATCCTCTCTCTCTCCGGAAACCATTTGTGTATGCCAATAACGTAGTCCAGATCCGGCAAGACCGAGTGGCCCACAGATGGTGGTGGTGGCATATGGCCCACCGAGCGGCTCAGTTGTTGTTGATCAGAGATGAATGAAGCCCATCCCAGGAACATGAGCCGGATCTTAACCGACCTACGTCAGGAGTTGGATCTAGAAAGGCCCATGAAGTATCCGGATCCATGACGACCAGTTAGGAAGTAGGTGGATCCTTGACGTGCACGGCAATGTATATTTTGTAGTTATGCAACTTGTGTTCCGGCTAGGACTCTCTGTGTAAACCCTAGATCCTGGCGTCTTTATAAGCCGGATCCCGGGAGCCTTAGAGGCAGACAACCACAACTCATTGTAACAACGCGAAAGCGTCCATATAATTTTATACAAGCAGCAGTAGGTCCTATCCTCTTGCAGGTGTTCCAAAGCTAGGTAAATCTCGTACTCCCGTCCCGGTAGCACTCTGTCAACACCCGGATTTCTAAGTCTGAATGCCTATTATGTCATACATCGCAATCCCAGGAATATTGTTGTTGCGAGGCATAATAGTTAAGTATCACAGTCATCATTCATTACAAATCATAATGTCTTACAACTTGGAATCACATGATCCATATTACACGAATAGTTGATCTATTTATCAACGAACAAACACAAGTTCATATTCACCAGTCACAAAGGTATAAATTCTGATGACGGAAACAGTATGGCCTTTCCAACTGTCCATGACCGCGGACGCGGCTATTCGAATAGGTTTACACTCTTGGTTGCACACTTGTGCCACAACATTTGATTACATCCGTCAGGGATAAACCCCGAATAATCGTAACTCAGTACGCGGATCATCAACAGGTAACCTTTCACTTACACATCCTAGTATAGGCACCTCTCCCCATGAGCTTGGCCTCCCGGTGAAAACCAATTGTTAACCCGGGAACTGCACAGGGCTTGGCCGTACAATTCACCTCAATTCACATCATTTCTCAACAACGGAGGCAGCCTCAAGCATAACCCCTATGATGTGTGTTCAGAGGGAACCCATACTAAGACACATAAATTTCCAGCTAAGCCTTACCCATAATCAGGTATTGTGGGGGTACTCAAAAATTGGATTGGTATCGCATCCAACTCAATTATCAGTTTTTAGCCAATTCACCAAGTCAAATTCATGTCATATTCACCTTCAAAAACTTTCAATGGAAATGACTCATCATTCCAAGGTTTTCAACATCATCATTTCACAAACACATGTTCCCATCTAGAGTAGTCATTTTTAATTTTTGCACTAGCATCTAGGATGAGGGGTACTAAGTACTTTGCTTTGCTTCTAGGCTAACTTTGATACTCTTGTACTAATCCAATACTAACCAAGTGAATCATGAATCAAAAGTAGTTTGATAAAGTAAAAGTAAATAAAGCTTGTAAAGTAAAACTGGGAAGTAGGATCATGAACATAAAGTAAATGGGTAATGCCTTGCTCATGGTGAGCTTTGCACTTTGCAAGAGTATTATCTTGCCTTGGTTGGGGAATTGGTCAAAGTGGTCTTCTTCTCCTTGGAAGTAGACCTCCTCCTCCTCTTGATACTCTAAAATACGAATACGGGGTACACAATCATCATACCAAACTTATTTACTAACTAGGTACACTCATGATGCACACAACTTAAACTAGCATCACACATTACTATTAAGTTGGTGGATGTGTTTTTCTTATTATTTAAGAAAAATAATTTCCTCTCATATAATTTAGATGTTACTTTGAATTACTTAGAGAAATAATTTCCTCTCATTATCTTATTAAGATTTAATTTCTCTCACGAATAATATGTGACCTAGGTTGACCAAAGTCAACCTCTTCACACTTATCATTTAAGAAAATGATTTAAATGAGGTGAGCACCTCATACACTTTAATCCTAGCATGGTAGAGATTTAATATCATCAACAAATCATATGAGACCTAAATGATCAGAGTCTCTACCTCATTTTGAGTTGTTGGTGACAAGATTTAAGTGAGAGAAAAACTCCCATGAGATTTATTAATAGTTTTGGACAATATCTTTGACTAGAAATAGCCATATAGTCCTTTTATTAAACTAGGCCATGATCATTCAAAGTAAGCATGGCATATTTTTGCAGAAACAATTAGTACAAGTGTAATGTGATTTATAGGAGTTGGAATTAACTTAAAAGCATTTATGGTTGAATTTTAATAATTATTCTAAGGCAGAAAAGTCCCTGCCTTGTTTATTTTCCTAATTTAATTCTATAATAGATCTAGGGTTCAATCCAGTGGCATTGTGTAGATAAAATCCTAAGCTTTCCAAATATATAAAATTTGTAGAATTTGGCCAAGTATATTTGTCCCTATTAAATTTCAAAGTTAACATTAGATTGCATATATTTCTCTATTTGAATTTGTAAATTTGAAACGTGGGCTGGCGGGAAAGTAAAAGGGCTGTGCAGAGAGAGAAGAAAAGGGGCCGGCCCAGTATCTCTACGGGCCAGCTGATAAGGCGGGGGCCACCTGTCATTGGGGCGTGGCCAGCGAAACGGTACGGGGAAAGGTGGCCGTGCGATTACACGCGAGATCGACGGCCCACAGAGGTCGTCTTCTCCGGCGAGACTGTGACTTACGGGAGGCGGAGGTAGGGGGTCGGAGCGGCCGTCGGAGCTCCGGCGATCGTCGGAGTGGTGCGCCGCGACGTTGGAGTGGATGAGGAAGCTCCATGTAGCAGTGGCGTCGTCAGGGGCAACCTCCTTCTCCGGCGAGCTCCGTGTACTGGCGGCGGCGATGATCTTGCGATTGGGGCGGTGCTGTGGCTAATCGAGCAAATTGAGAGGTCGAGGAGAGGCTGTGAGATGAGAGGAAGCGATTGGCGTGCTCAGATCGAGAGGTGGAGTCCTCCTTTTATAGCAGAGGGAGGTGGTCGTGGAGCGGAGCTAGGGTCACCGACGTCGTCGTCGGTCCAGGGCTGCGAAGGGGCAAGGAGTGGGCGCGTCTGGTTGCTGCTGTACTGGCGAAGATGACGCGCGTTATCGTGGCGCAGAAGAGGCTCTGTAGAGATGGTGCGCTTGATGGGAGTGCTCAGCACCGCGGCGGGTGATCGTCGTCGTGGTCGTCGACTGCGGCGTTCCCGCGGGCAAGTGGCCGTGTCCAGGCGCTGCAGGGTGGCGTCATGCGTCGACCGGCGCTGAGAGAGGGGGCTGAGGTGATGCGAGGGCGCGTGGGTCGTCACGCTCTGGCGCGTCCAGAGTTGGCGCCATGCGCGCTCTGGCGAGGGCATGGGCGTGTCTGGGCGCCACTGGGCGCGCTGTGTTCTGCCCGTTGCGAGGGTTTCTCCAGTCGTGGCTCGGTCTGGTCGTGATCAACTGAGTGAGAGGAGAAGAAGTGACATGGTGAGGCAGGCCAGTGGTGACCAGAGATGGTGATGGCATGAGATGGACATGCCATGCCACGTCATGGCAAGTTTTGGTCAAGTGGGCTGGCTCCAGTGCTGGGCAGGTGAGGGAAGAGGTGCAGGGAGGTGAGAGGAAGCTCCAGTGGTGCAGTGGAGGCTCAGGCTTGGACTAAGTCTCCACCATTTTCAGTATGGGCACAATTTGATTCCCTGCCTCACAAGTGTTCGATGAAATGCCCGAAAGAAACTTATTTTTAAATTTTGCAAATCTTTTTGGTGGGTTGTAATCATATATTAATTGGAGTAGAAAGGTGGTGGTGGTGGTCAAAATGGAATTGAAATGCAAAAGCCCATTTTGCATATGATCTTAATTTTGATTCAAAGTCTCCACTTGGCTTGCTTCTAATTTGAAATTGAGACAGAGTTTGGGGTTGTGGTTTTGAGCAAAGTTGTTCTCCTTGATGTTGTCTTGGAAGAGGTGCAAAGAGTTGGTCAAGGGTAGATGTGAAATCTCAAAAACCAGGGGCTCAAAGTGGGTATCATGCTGAAATTGTCACATATGACCATAATCACATGTGAGCACAATTTTGATTCAAATTTGATTTGAATTGAGTTTGATTGTTTCCAAAGGTGTTAATAAGTGCTTAGTATCTATTTACAACTAATGGTGCAAACCAAAATGGTCTAGATTAAAGATTTGTAAAAATGGCATAAGCCATATGTGTGTGTGGAATGGATTTTTATAATTTCTTTTCTATTTTCTTTTTCTTTGACTTTGGATGATCAAGTGATCATGGTTAGGGTTTTAGAGTAAGAGTAAACACATAAGCAAGCATCATGGCAAAGACACACTCAAATAATTAATAAGGTGAGTTATATGCATAGTCCTATATGATGAGAAAAAGTTTTTGTTGGCTCTAATTTTTGGATCTTTGGGAATCTCTCTCTTGTTCCTTTTATTGAAAACTTGGGATGTTATACACTCTGCCCTATGACCCCTACTTCTTCTCTCCTCCGTGAGGATCCCTTCTCTGGAGTATTTTCGAATTGGCAACGACACTATCTCTTGTGGTCGTGCAAAAACTACATAAATCTAATTTTTTGGGAATTCGATCGTGTCAGGCTACACGCGAATACCTTAGAAGCTCAAGCTATTAGAAGGGTTGGCAAATGAGGTCGGATGTTCAAGGATTATGATCCAGATTCTTGTTTTTTAGAAGTACAGATTCTTGCTGTTTTCCTAAAAAAAAGCAGGCTGCACGCGAAGATGAGCCGAGGAAATGGGCCCGATCATTTCCAAGACGGACCTCTAACTATGGCCCAACTGTTACGGTCTCGGCCCATTCTACTCCCATCAAAGACCACAGGACAGAGACCCCCACCAGTCAAACGCCGCAGTCTCTTCCTCCTCCCGTCGCAGTCGCAGTCGCAGTCCGGTCTCGCTGCTCTCCGGCTCCGCTTCTAGGGTTTTACCTTCGTCCCTCCGCCAAGGTTTTACCCCCGGCCCCGTCCGCTCCGCCTCGCGCCACCATGACGGCCGCCGAGCTGCAGGCGGAGCTGCTCCGCGCCCAGCTCGAGGAGCAGAAGATCGAGGTGACCGTCCATTCCACCACCCCTCTTTTTCGCGTTCTTGAAATCGGCCTCTCCCATGCCGTCTCCGTGCTTGTTCGGCGTTTAGATCGGCTTCTACCTCTGTTAAGGACATGGCTTTGTGCCACCAGATCTCGCTCTCGAACTAGGCAGCAAAGGTTTCGCCTTTGGCTGCAGGGCCGCGTAGTTAGTTGGTCGTATCCAGCACTGGTGGCTCGTCTGCCTTCGATCTGTTTTCTTTCCATCTGTTTACTGAACTTTTTGGTGATTTTTGTTGGAGAAGGCGGGCGAGACCCTGGGCCTGGCCTCCGCCGTGGGAGCTGAGGGCGTGGTAGTTTGATGTGCAGGGATCTTGCTGGCTTGTTCAGCCAGGAGTTCAGTTTACATGCGCAAAGATTGCTCCTTTGATCCTTTCTGGTCCTAACTTTGATGTTATAGACCTGGGGTTCGTGGCTTATTTGTCAGTTGTCCTAATTATGTGTGTTGCTGCTAGCTTGCGAGCATAGAAACAATCGTTGACCTTTAGTGTTTGCTGCAGTAGAAATGTGGCATGACTTGTTGGTTAGCTTTGGTTGTCAGCTGGGAACCTAATTATGTTGTACATATTCTTATCTGCTGATGTGTGAGCATAGTTTCTGTTGTTAACACACAGCAATTCCCTGTTCTGTAAAAATTCTTCCTTGTTTAGTTTTTTTTGCTTTTGGGGTGTCTTTTATCCTCTGCTGATTCTACTTCGTACATGCTCACATTTTCATTCTGGGAAGATAATACTGTGGCTTGACTGCTTACTGCTTTCTCATTTCTGCATATGGCTAAGTCTGTTTTTTCTGCTGTATATGCCCTGTTTTTATGTTCTGTTCTTATGCATATTAGCTTATATTGCTGCATGGCACATTACCTGCAGCAAAAATATAAATGTGTGTGTGCATAGCTTTCTGTTGTCAACACAAATGAAAGCTCCTTGTTATGTACAAACTCTTCTGTTTTGCTTTTGGAATGTGATTTCTTTTCCTTGTATCCTCTGCTGATGCTATTTCTCTGTGCTACATTAGTGGCAGAGCTTGGATTTCAAGTGTGGTTATGTGAAGTGATAAGCCGTGGAGCCACTCATGACTCGCATCTTCATTCTCGGAATATAATATTGTGGCCAGACCGTTCATCTTTTTTTCTTCTTTCATTTCCGCATATGGCCAAGCTTCTGTTGTTCTGCATATGACCTGTTTTGAAGTGGAGCTGGCTAGTGTTTACTGCTTACAACTGTCAAGTAGTGATCTCTTTAATGCATGCTCTCAGGGAGATGAGCCTATCATTGAGGATGATGATGACGATGATGAAGATGATGATGACGACGAGGATGATAAAGATGATGATGATGTTGAGGGTATGTTGAAATTCTGTACTTCTTTCTGTTCAGTTCAAGTAGCTGTGCTTTAGTTACAATACCAGCCTATTTCTTATGGTAATACGTGTTTGAATGTAAGTTTAAATATCTCACTTTATTTCCTGTTCCCAGTTTCTAAACTGAAAGTTGCTTATACAACTGCTGAATAATTGATTTGTTTTTTTGTTTTGTTGAGCTAAAGTTAGTTATTTCTTTATCTGATTTGGTTCACTATTGATACAAACTCTTTTCCTTTTCTTATTTTGAGTCATTTTGACCTGTTATTTATGTGAAGAATAGACACAGACAAGTTTATACTCCCCAATATTCTGTTCTTTCCATACTTACAGCTATGCCTTTGTGGTTTATGTTCTTCATCTCTTGGAACTGTCTCATATTCACTCATTTCTGAATTATTGAGTGCTGCTTAATGTACATTATTTATAGTTCTATCTAGTATTGCTTGTCATTTGTATATAATATATTAACTTCTGTACCGAGGCAACACCTTCTATCAATGTCTATCTGCATTGACATATAAGTGAATGCTCAGGTATAGCATTTAGTTTGATAGGAGCAGTTCTGAATGTACAATCTTGCTTTTGCAAGTGTAGTCTTGATGGAGCTTTGTTGGTGAATCATTTCAATGCATTTATTGTGAGTTTATAATGTAGTTTTCCATTATATGAGGAACTAATGGCCAGTCTTGCTTAAGAACAGTGAAGTGTCCACTTACCATTTCTAATGACTAATTAATAATCCATGAAATGCTATGCCTAGTCGTAGACCTCTGGTCTTGCGTAAAATTTTGAAAATCTGTTCAGTCTTGCTTGAGAATAGTGAAGTGTTGTAAGAATTATCACAATTTCTGCTCAGTCTTGCTTGAGAAAAGTGAAGTGTTGTAACTTGTAAGAATGCTACACTTGCCATTTCTAATGACTACAAATAGTAATCCTTTTGAAGTGAACTATGTCTAGTTGTATAGTTCTGGTCTTATGCATTTTTTTGAAAATCTGACAATATGCCACTGTAATTTCCTGTACTAGGAGGTGATGCTAGTGGAAAATCTAAGCAGAGCAGGAGTGAGAAGAAGAGCAGAAAAGCCATGCAGAAACTTGGCATGAAGGCCATCACTGGTGTGAGCCGTGTTACTGTCAAGAAGAGCAAGACTGTGAGCTTCCTGATCACTTCATGCCATTCTTCCCTGTAGCCATCCTATATGCTTTTGCTGTTGCATTTTCTTAACTCCCCTTCCACAATTTCAGGTTATGTTTGTCATCTCCAAGCCAGATGTCTTCAAGAGCCCACACTCAGACACCTACGTCATTTTCGGGGAGGCCAAGATCGAGGACATGAGCAACCAGCTGCAGACTCAAGCCGCGGAGCAGTTCAAGGCGCCAGGTGGGAGAGGTGGCCCCTCAAAGGGCGAGCCTTCTGTGGCAGCGGCCCAGGACGACGAGGATGAAGACGAGACTGGCGTGGACAAGAAGGACATCGATCTCGTGATGACGCAGGCCTCCGTGCCAAGATCCAGGGCCGTGAAGGCGCTCAAGGCTGCCGATGGCGACATTGTCAGTGCCATCATGGAGCTGACCAACTAGGTGCTGGGAGGTTGAACTTTGACCTGAAAGTAGGGGGTGGTGGGCAGTAGTCTTTTTTGGCCGTGTCATCTTGAATGTTGTAGCTGCGGAACTGGATGTTCTGTTCATGTCTCTTCAAACTTCTGGCATGTAGGTTTACTTGACATTTTGACCTTGAGGATCTGGCAAACCGTGGAATTTGTGGGAATTTGATCTGAATCAGCTGCGCCAATTTATTCCTGCAAATGCAATATCACTATGTTTGAGACAGTATGTCATTAAAGCCTTTGGATTTTATGGTGTTGCTGCTGCCCCTAATTATATTCTGGTCACAGCCCAATGGTCCTTGTTTGTATAGTCGCCATATTTTTTGCTTATGCCTATGCCAACTGATCGCTCCGTTTTTCTTGTTCCTAGTGGCCAAATCGTAGGAAGCAAACCACGATAAAATTTGGTTCTGCCAAGAACGTCGTCGCCTGCAAATTCGTCAATTCATGGTCTATGCCTGCAAATTTGTGAAATCATCCTGATCGATTTTGAAAGGGTACCTTTTCAAGTTCATTCGCCTGAGCTCGACGATTGAACTAGAGCGGTTCCGAAAACATTTTAGCGCTCTCTCTCCCTGTTGGGTGTTGGCTTTCAGCCATCGCACCTGCTATCCCTTTCTGTCGCCTCCAGCGGCGCGGCCCCAACAGCGACCGTGGGCGAACCGGCGACATCGCCCCCAGGTACAGCGAAGCACACGCTCGTGCCTGGCGGCTGACTCAGCGAGCCCGGCGACAGGTGCGGTGGGCTGCAGCGAGGTAAAACTCTCCGTACCTCGCCTTCGCGTGTACCGTAGGCCTAGGTTTTGATTTTGAATCTGCATGAGCCCTCCCAGTGAGGCTGCGATTGAGGGGGTAAGAGATGCAGATTTGATCCAGTTTTTATTTATTTTTAGATCGAGAGGGGTGATTCCCCGGCTGCATCTCCAATGGAAACGAAACCACATCAACTTACAGAGTTCAAAACCTTTTCATCTCCATGCTCGAAGCTCGATCAATGTTCAAGCTCCTAGGGAAATTATAGTTCTTGAGGTCTTTTTAGCAGGAGACACTGCAGTATCAGTGCTAACTTCGATCCAGTTGCGCTATGTTCCCTCCTTGGGGATCAGCGATTTTGAGCTCTTTCTACTTCCCCTTTTCTTTGAAGATAAGATGCGTTTCTGTATGCCTCACATTCTCAACTGCTCCAACCCATCCTAGTTGTCATTGCTCTCTAGCTCAGGAGCTTCGACTCTGGTGGTGTTCGTTTGGTTGCTAGTAGTACCATGATAGGTGAGGAGGCTCCACTGGTTGTCATCTTGGTTGCAAGTACGTACATACCATGGTAGGAGAGGTGGCTACAAGAAGTGGCTACAAGAAGACTACAGAGGCAGCACGCCTTTTATGAGCGAGGGTGGGTAACGTCTAGACTAGCGAAGGTTGGTGAGCGCATTATCCATTCATTTTGTGACCGTGTCCTAGAATCTGCACCGAACATGACCCCTGACCATTAATTACCCTTTCCCCAAAGAGGTTTTGGCTACATCTTTGTGATGTACTTCAATGTGACTAGGTAACCTCGTCCTCTACACTCAATTCTGATTTTTCAAGCTGGAACTCTGGAAAGAGTTGGTGAATTTGGAGCAGTGCAAAGAAGTTTGGCAGTCATCTTCAGTTCCTCACCGTTGTAGCCTCATTCACTTTCAGGTGGCGCTCGTGATTGTTAAACTAGATGATACCCCGCGCGTTGCGGCGGGATTTTTCAGCAATGTACAAAATAAGAATTCATATATTTATAGATTTATGAAAACTTTGATGTAAAGTAGAGCATTTCATTGATAAAAAGTTTATTACATGATCTCTCTGCTTGATGAACGCATTGGTCACTATTCATCTTCTTACATTTTGTCATCGGAAAGGATAGCCCTCACATGTATCTTTCCATGTTTGATGTATTCAGTTGTGGATTGTATGATCTGACCCAAGAATGCTTGTGATGTCAGCGCGTGAATACCTCCCTTGGTTCCCCTCTTGTGAGTTTTGGCATTGCATCAGTATAGGTCTTGCTAGGTTCGATCTAGCGGTCAGCTGAAGATGGAAGTACGTGCGCTCTGCACAGTTTTGCTAGGTTCAGTCTAGCAATCAGCTGAAGATGGAAGTACTGCGCGGTCGGCCCTGGCTTGCTACAGCAGCTTTAAAATGGACGTTTGCAAAAGAATTAACTGAGGTAGTTTTTTTTAGCATAGAATTAGTATTGATTACTTTGTTTAAGTTTTAGTTGGCAGCGGTTGTTTTTTGCCTGCAAGAACAGCAGACATACTTGTGTTCTGCACAAACCAAAGCTCACGATGCAAGGCAGATTACCAACCAAACTTGTATAAACTGCCGTAGGGGTAAGTAATGAGAATATATGGCGGTAGAGTGTAACGAAGAGATGAAAAGAGAAGTGCATAGTAAAGAGAGAAAAAGAGTAAAAGAAAAGGAAACATTTTCATTGGAAGGATGTATTTTGACCTCTAATTATTGCAAAAGCAAACTGTAGAAAAAGGATGGCATGGACATAATTCCAAATTCGGCAGAACGTTACAAATGAGAAATTATCAATGAATAGAAGATGGATAAAACTAAATGGAATCTGTTCTGAAGCATATATCTCTTCTTCAGAACTATCATTGGAATAAGGTCATCGCACTTGTCAGCCCATCAAGTAAAACAAATGTATATTTCACACTGAAAATCTGAATTCAGAAGTGAACTTAGACCGCAAGAAGGGGAAACTTGATAAAGACATGTGTGGCTAGTTGGTTGCAAAGTTGTTAAATGTTTACCTTCCAGGCTGTTAGATGTAACACAATGGATATGGAGGTGCAAATAGTTCGCAACTCTGCAGCTGAAATTGACATTTTTTATAAGAAAAAATGGCTTGCCCATAAATGCTTACCAAGACAAAATACCAGCAGGAAGCAGAGATTAGAAGATGCGTGATCTGATTCGCTGTAAACTAAACAAATCCCATATGGAAATAAAAAAACGTAGATTCCGATGAGTGATTGTAAAGTTCTGAAGACATTTGGCAGAACTGGAAAGGAGATCACTTTTTTATGTCGGTCTGTGTCCATTCTTGCCCATCAAGAGTATAGTGGTCCTTCTCCGGATAGTTCTTCAAATGGGAACTGCTAAATATTGCACTGGCTGGTAATATAAATAAGGCAGACGACCTGTTAAATATTGCACTTCTTCATAAAATTAAGTAAAAAATCCTCACCTACAAAAAAGGTTTTAGTCTCATCTCTCTTTTTATTTGTAAAGCACATCCTGCGAAGGTATACCTTAGATTTATTTAGAAGAATAGAGTATGACCACCAAATTGGAGGTAAATACCTTTTTGACTGTTGGTTCTATTAGTTGTAACACAATGCATATGGAGGTGCAAATAGTTCGCAACTCTGCAGCTGAAATTGAATTTTTTTGGAAGGAAAACTGACTTACCCATTGCTTACCAAGACAAAATACCAGCAGTAAGCAGAAATTAGAAGATGCGTGGGTTGATTCACTGCAAACTAAACAAATAAATGTAAGAGATGATAGCTTGTGTACCAATTTAAGCACGTAGTGTTGTCCAGTATGGTCATAGGCGTGATGATCCGCATTGCAGAATGATCCGCATTGCTTCAGCAACCAGCTTAGAATCCAATTGAAATCCAATCAAAGCACCATGAAGAATCCAATGAAATTCCAATCAGATTGGGGTAGGCATAATGTCGAGCAGCTTTCCAGCATAATGGCAACCTTATAGACTGGCAAAAAATGAGTCAGTGAATAAGATGAGAATGGAGATATGAGAACCTGGAGCGGAAACTACCAGAGTGGAGGTGATCTTTTTAAGCATGGAGGCAGCGTCCGGTCAGTTCCACCTAGCAGTTTCTTATGCATTTACAGGGAACTGATGGCTGATGAATGCTAGGCACAATGGGATGGTTTGACGAGCATTTGTGGTGAGGAGGGCATAGATCGCAGCGGATGGATTTGTGTGGCCATGAATTCTTAGGTAACGGGCGAAGGTGGAGAGAAACATCATGGAAGACGAACGACGGCCGAGCCGTGGTGGGGCAGAGATCGATGGGGAGAGATCGTTGGGGACGCGAGGAAGGGGAAGAGAGTCAGCCGGTTCATGGGCCGGTGTCGGGCCATCTGGCGAGGAAGGGCAGCAGAGATCGATGTCGATGGGGAGAGGATCCGCTCGCCGGTGCTCCGGTTCTGTCTCCGTTCGGGCGTCTGGAGAGGAAAGGGAGAGGATCCGCGCGCCGATGGAGCCTCCGTCGTGGGGAGATGAAAGGGAGAGAATCCCGCGCGCGTGGTGCTGCATCCGGTCGGGCGTGGCGGTCTGGACGTCTGTTCGAGCGTGGTGTGTGTGGAGAGGAAGGGCAACCGGACGTGTCGGGGCGCGTGGGTGTGGCACGAAATTTGACACAGTGACGTGGCTCAATGTGAGGCCAGCAAAATGGAACCAAGTATTAAGAAAGAGAAGATGACATGTCGTCCCTGGTTGGCATGAGAGACTAGCCTAATGTGATCTCTCCTTTGTAGCTTCTGTATAGTATTTTCTTTTTTGATCGTTGTTAGGCTGTAAAACTCTTCCCTCGAAATTATGACCTCCTAGACTTCCTTGCCATTTTGATTTCTGAAGATCCGCAAAATATGCTATTTATGGGAATCTGATCTGAATTGGCTGCGCCAATTTATTTCTCAAAATGCAACGTCACTCTGTTTGAGGCACTATGTCATTCTACCTTTTGGATTCTAGGGTATTGT
Organism: Lolium perenne; assembly: GCF_019359855.2. Taxonomy (NCBI): domain Eukaryota; kingdom Viridiplantae; phylum Streptophyta; class Magnoliopsida; order Poales; family Poaceae; genus Lolium; species Lolium perenne. The sequence continues at coordinate 320,412,736 of NC_067246.2, forward strand.
TGGTCCCCAAAATCCAGCCTAATTATATTTTGATCACAACCAAAATTTTGGTCCTTGTTTGGATAATCGCCAAATTTTTGGCTTTTGCCGGATGCCAACTTGTCACTCTAATTTCTTATTCTTTTTGTAACATTGGCCAAATCGCAGGAAGCACGCCCCTTCAAAATTTTGGACAGCCCAGAACATAGCCGCCTGCAAATTCTTGAAAAATCACAGTCGGTTTCGGAACAAGTTCGTACAATTGATTTTGAAAAAAGTTCGATTGCATTAGACCACGTGTGATTACAAGAATAATTGCAATTGTGCAATATCTTTGCAACGGCTGTCTCGCACAATGTGTTGGCAGACACTCCAGCCAGAGCGCCTGCTTCCCATTTCTCTGGCCTACAGAGGCTTGGCCCCAACGACGACCGCATCCCCAGTTCTCTCCAGAGCGCCCCATCCGCTCTGCCTCAATCGGCCGTCACCCAGGAACAGCGCCGCACATGCTCATGCAGTGAGTAAAACACTAAAACTCCCTATTTTTCGCCTTCCCTTGCACAGCGAGCCTAGGTCGAATTTGCACCAACCATCCCCGTGAGATGTAAATGTGATGCGGTTGAGGGGTTAAGAGATGCAGATTTGATCCACCTTTTCTTTTTTCCTTGATCGAGAAAGCTCAGAGAGGTGATTCCATTTTCACTGGAAATGAAGAAGAGCAGAAAAGCCATGCAGAAACTTGGTATGAAGGCCATCACTGGTGTGAGCCGTGTTACTGTCAAGAAGAGCAAGACCGTGAGCTTCCTAATCACTTCATGCCATTCTTCCCTGTAGCCATCCTATATGCTCGTGCTGTTGCATTTTCTAACTCCCCTTTCACAATTGCAGGTTATGTTTGTCATCTCCAAGCCAGATGTCTTCAAGAGCCCACACTCAGACACCTACAACATTTTCGGGGAGGCCAAGATCGAGGACATGAGCAACCAGCTGCAGACTCAAGCCGCGGAGCAGTTCAAGGCGCCAGGTGGGAGAGGTGGCCCCTCAAAGGGCGAGCCTTCTGTGGCAGCGGCCCAGGACGACGAGGATGAAGACGAGACTGGCGTGGACAAGAAGGACATCGATCTCGTGATGACGCAGGCCTCCGTGTCAAGATCCAGGGCCGTGAAGGCGCTCAAGGCTGCCGATGGCGACATTGTCAGTGCCATCATGGAGCTGACCAACTAGGTGCTGGGAGGTTGAACTTTGACCTGAAAGTAGGGGGTGGTGGGGCAGTAGTCTTTTTTGGCCATGTCATCTTGAATGTTGCAGCTGCGGAACTGGATGTTCTGTTCATGTCTCTTCAAACTTCTGGCATGTAGGGTGACTTTTGACATTGAGGATACGGCGAACTCTGGAATTTGTGGGAATCTGATCTGAATCAGTTACGCCAATTTATTTCTGCAAATGCAATATCACTCTGTGCTTGAGACAGTATGCCATTCCAGCTTTTGGATTTTTTGATGCTCAAAATCCAGTCTAATTATATTCTGGTCACAGCCAAAATTTTGGTCCTTGTTTTGGATAGCCACCAAAATTTTGGCTTATGCCAATGCCAACTTGTCGCTCCATTTTTCTTATTTACTGGCCAAATCACAGGAAGTAAACCAGGACAGATTTGGTTCCTCCCAAACCTGTAAATTCGTACAATCATGATCGTTGCATGCAAATTCGTGAAATCATCATCGATTTAGAAATGGTATTTTCTCAAGTTCATTCGCCTGAGCTCGATGATTGAACTAGAGCGGCTCGGAACATATTTTAGCAGTCAAGGAAGTCCACTTTTCGTCCTTGAAGGCTTGAACTTGACTGAAATTTTACTTTTGGTCCTAAATATCCTGTTTGGTTAAAAACAAACCCTTAACTTTGTAGATCGATCATTAACATGGTTTTCGTGAAGCTTCTGCACATGCGGCGGACGAGCGGAACAGTGGACATGCGGGACAACCTTGTGGACGAGCGCGATGGCGACGACCGCAGCGCCGTCGAGCAGAATCGAGGTAGAGACGATTCAGGTCAGGGATTATTTTGACCGAGCTATCCCTTTCTCTCGCCTCCAGCGGCGCGGCCCCAACGGCAACTGTAGGCGAACCGGCGACAGCGCCCCTCCACTCGCCGTTGCCCAGGATCAGCGAAGCACACGCGACTGGTGCGGTGGGCTGCAGCGAGGTAAAACCCTCCGTTCCTTCGCTTATGCGGTAAGTCTAGGTTTTGATTTCGAATCTGTACGGGCCTCCTCGTGAGGCTGCGATTGAGGGGTAAGAGATGCAGATTTGATCCAGTTTTTTTTCTTTAGATCGAGAGATGTGGTTCCCGGGCTCCATTTCCACTGGGAACGAAACCGCATCAACTTATTACAGAGTCTAAAACCTTTTGATCTCCATGCTCGAGCATGCTCGTACAAGCTCCTAGGCAAATTCTACATGTTCAAGACTATTCAGCACAAGAGTGTCCGTCATCAGAGCTAATTTTGATCCAGTTGCGCTATGCTCACTCCTTGGGGATGAGGGACTTTGAGCTCTTTCTACTTCATTTGGTTCATGAAGAGAAGATACGTTTCTGTATGCCTCACATTCTCAATCTGCTCCAACCCATCCTAGTTGTCATTGCTCTCTAGCTCAGCAGCTTCGACTTGCGGTGGTGCTTGTTTGGTTGTTTGTAGTACCATGATAAGAGAGGAGACTCTACTGGTGTCATCTTGGTTGTAAATAGCTACTGTGATAGGAGAGGCGGCCACAAGAAGAAGACTACAGAGGCAGCACACCCTTTATGGGCCTGGGTGGTAATGTCTAGAGTCTAGACTAGCCAAGGTTGGTCAGTGCATTATCCATTCATTTTGTGATCGCATCCTAGAATCTGCGCCGAACATGACCCCTGACCATTAAATGCCCTTTCTACAAAGAGGTTGTGGCCACATCTCTGTGCTCTACTTCATTGTGACCAGGACACCTCCTCCTCTACACTCAATTCTGATTTTCCAAGCTGGAGGGAGATGGTGAATTTGGAGCAGTGCAAAGAAGTTTGGCAGCCATCCTTGTATCCTCATTCACCATCTGGAGTTTGTGGAGTTTGTTGGAAGGAGCGAAATGCTCCAATCTTGAAAGACGCAATTCTGCCCCTTTCAGGTGGCCCTCATGATTGTAAATGACATGTGGTTCCTGATTGGCGCGGGAGACTAGCCTAATGTTATCTCTCTGCTTAGTAGTCTCTGTACAATATTTTCTTTTTTGATCCTTGTTAGGTTGTAAAACTCTTCCCTCAAGATTATGATCTCCTAGAATTTCTGGGCATTTTGATCTCTGAGGATCTGCAAACTCTGCTATTTATGGGAATCTGATCTGAATTGGTTGCGCTAATTTATTTCTCAAAATGCAATGTACCTCTGTTTGAGGCAGCATGTCATTCTAGCTTTTGGATTTGAAGGTATTGTTGGTACCTAGAATCCAGCCTAATTATATTTTGGTCACATCCAAAATTTTGGTCCTTATTTGGATAGTCGCCAAAATTTGTAACATTGGCCAAATCGCAGGAAGCAATCCCCTTCAATTTTTTTTGACAACCTAGAGCATAGTCTTTTTTTTCGAGAGTACGCCTGTACCATATCTTTATAGAAGGTAGAGGTTTGAGTACAAGAACGGTACCACTCGCTACAAGCAACGAGCGTGACCCCACACAAAACCGGCTACAGATCAAACAACCACAACACAAAGCACCTGTCCTAAGCAACCTAGAACATAGTCACATGCAAATTCTTGAAAGATCACAGTCAATTTTGGAACAAGTTCCTGAAATTACAATCGATTTTGAAAAAAGTTTGATTGCACTAGACTTTACAAAAATAATTACAATTGTGCAATATCTTTACAACGGCTGTTTCACACAATATGTTGGTGGATAGTCCAGCCAGCGCGCCTGCTGCCCTTTTCTCTGGCCTCCAACAGCGACCATGGTAAGCTGGCAACCACACTCCCACCCCTCTCCATAGGAACCCATCCGCTGTACCTCAATCGGCTGTCACCTAGGAACAGCGCCGCACACGCTCATGCAGTGAGGCAAAACTCCCTATTTTTCGCTTTCCCTTGCACTGTAAGCCTATGTTTTGATTCCGAATTTGCACCAAACCGTCCACATGAGATGTAAATGGTATGTGGTTGAGGGGTCCACCTTTTTTTTTTCCTTTAGATCGAGAGCGGTGATTCCATTTTCACTGGAAATGAAACCACATCAACCTAGGTCTAAGATCTTTTCATCTTACGCCCCACACACAAGTATCAGGAGCTGAAACACCAAACAAGCAAACAGAAGATTCAATAGAATCACGTAAGCAGATGGACACCACTTCTGTGATGATAAAGCTGCAATTGAGGGGTAACAGATGCAGATTTGGTCCAAGATTTCTATTTTTTTCCTTTAGATCAGAGAGTTTTTACGGTACCCCATACTGCAGGCTGCAGTATTTGATAAGGGTATAATAGACAATTCCATCTGTTTTAATTAGTGGGGTAAAAAAAACTTGAAACGAATCTGATGGACAAGTTCCAGGTCGTGTATCTCCTCACACGATAGCTCATTAGCGTTTCTCCTCACGCCATCTCCTCACGCCACCGGTGCCGCCATCTCCTCACGCCACCGGTGCCGCTGCCAGCCAGGTCACCCGCTCGTCGACCTTGCCGCAGCGTCGGCGCCGCCGCGTCTTGCCGCCACCACCAGCCATCGCCGCTGTGGTCAACCCTGTCCGCTGCCCGCCAGCCAGGTCACCCGCCGCAGCCTCTCCGGGTCCTGATCCGGGAAACCTCAGCGTGTCGACCTTGCCGCAGCATCGCCGCTGTGTTCAACCCAGTCCGCCGCCCGCCAGCCAGGTCACCCGCTCGTCGCGCGCTTATCGAACAGGCCGCAGCCTCTCCTGGTCCTGATCCGGGAAATCTCAGCGTAAGTAAATATAAACTCTGAGATGAAGTTAGATTATATCAACAAGCTTTGTAGTTAAGATTACAAAATTCGATAATAGTATTTATTTCTTTTCGTGTTGCATGGGTGCTGTTAGCAGATTTATAAACTGAATCTATAGGTTGATTGAGTCGCTGTGCAGATCCATCATGAATCATAGCAGTTAAGAATCGTAAACTAACCTGCATGTTGAATGCAACCATCTGAGCACCATGACTCCAGTCTCCAGGCATTTACTGGATCATAGTTAGAAGAATTAATCCTTGTACCATTGGGATAAATCCTCAGTATATTTTTCTCAGTAAACCTAAATCAGAGTAATGCAGTCAGATAAATATTTATCACAAGTTCAAGGAGCAATGCAAAATTTTAGTTGCAAGCTAAATTAGATCTTTAACTGTCCTAGGTCCAGCATCAGCTTCTGTTTTGGTAAGAATATGGACTGACAAAAAGCAGACAATAAATTGATGAAAGTAATGTTCAGACCCAGAAAAATTGTATCGGAATGGCACAAATAGGAACATAAACTATTTTCAAATATTCAACCAGGGTATGTGACATCAAATTCACTTGAGATTAGTATGGTGTGACCAACTGAAACTGTGAGAAACAATTGGTATTTTCCATAAGTAGCCGCAATGTTTTAGGAACATTTAATTCATGAAATCCTGTAAGAGTAGCAGCATGACTGGTCTAGCATTACATTTTTGTTGCCAACAGTTTATTATCGCATTAAAAACTATAAAGCATGCAGAGGCAGGGGTCTTTCTCCCCATTTCGAAAAAACTATAAAGCATAACTTCAAGCACTGAATGGTACTGATTACATATTCATACTGAAACATGTGTTAGTTTTACTATCAGACTTGTAATAATATGGCTTTGATTCATAACTGCAGTTTACGTCATGGAGGGCATGGAGGACAATGAAGAGCACGATATGGTGGTTAATGAAACTTTTAGTAGCGAGGAAGAAGGTTACAAGTACTACAATGCATATGCTAAGTCCAAGGGGTTTGGTGTTAGAAAAGAAGAGCTGACTAAGAAGCCAGGCACGAACATAGCTTTCCGGCGTCTTTATGTGTGCTCCAAAGAAGGATATCGGGCAAGGAAGCACTTTGAAAAAACTAAACGAAAACGAACACCTCGGCCACTTTCGCGTTGTGGATGCGGTGCTCGGATGGAGATCGAGATGTCTATGGAAAGTGGAGAATGGTTTGTAAAAGATTTCGTGGTTGAACATAACCATCCACTCGCCATTGGTGATCAGACAACTTTCATAAGGTCTCATCGTGGGTTGAATGACGCTCAAAAGGCTGATGCCATTGAGTATGGGATTGGTGGCCTTCGAACACACGAGATTATGGAAGTAATGGAGAAGCAGCATGGTGGCCCCGAGAAGGTAGGCTTTGTACCTCGGGATCTCTATAATTTTTGCCAAGTACAAGAAGGAAAGGATTGAAGGTCGTGATGCTGAATTTATGCTCAATTATATGGCTGCAAGACAAGAGAAAGATCCAGAATTCTTTTACAAGCACAGCACTGATAGTGAAGGGCACCTGGAAAACATATTTTGGGCAGACGCACAGTGTCGGATGGATTACGATGCCTTTGGTGGTGTCGTGGTCTTTGATAGCACATACCGTGTGAACAAATACAATCTTCCGTTTGTCCCCTTCATTGGTGTGAACCACCATCGTAGCACGACTGTGTTTGGATTTGGTATTGTGTCAGATGAGAAAACGAAATCTTATGTGTGGTTGCTTGAAGCATTTTTGGAGTCGGCGCAGCAGAACCATCCTAGGTCAGTAATCACCGATGGTGACCATGCTATGGCAAGGGCAATCTCGAAAGTATTTCCTAATGCAGATCACAGGTTGTGTAGCTGGCACATCGAGCAAAACATGATACGCCATCTCCGCAAAACAAAGCTCAGCGATTTTAGAAAATTTGTTTATTACTACAGGAATGTCGACGAGTTCGAGAGTCGTTGGGCAGATTTTCTGGAGGAGTATGAAATCTCAGAAAAAGATGCATGGATTAATAGGATGTACGAGCTACGGAAGAAGTGGTCTAGAGCCTATACCAAAGATAGATATTTTCTTGGGATGCAGAGTAATCAGCGTAGTGAAAGTCTAAACTCTAGGATTCATAAGAATTTGGATAGGCGAATGTCACTTGCTGATTTGTTAGAGCATACAGATCACTGTTTATGGCGTATACGCAAGAATGAGGCCGAATTGGATGCTAGAGCTTCACAGACAGTACCTTTTACAGAATTAGATGCTGAACCACTTTTGAGAAGTTCTGCAAACATTTATACTCCAGTGATGTTCAAGAAGGTGAAGCAGCAGATAGATCAATTGCCAAAATGGGGGGTAGCAAAGGTGACCAAGCAGGATGCTGTAGTAGTTTATGCTGTTGCTCTCAAAGAGAGAAGGGATGTCATTTATGATGTGAAGCTTACCATGGCCGGCCCAATGCTCCAGGGAGTTAATTGTCGCTGCCTGAAGATGGAGACAGAGGAGATCCCCTGCACACACATATTCTCTGTTCTGAAGTTCCTTGGCTTGATCAGCGTTCCTAGTTGTTGTATTTCGAGAAGATGGACAATGCTAGCCAAGCCGGCATTTGAGTCAGAGAGGAAAGCTAATATGCACGATTGGTCTGAGCGGATGGATCGTTACCACAACCTCCGCAACAGGTCTAATCTCTTTCTATTTAATGCTGCAAGCAGCCCGGAGAAATCACAGAAGGTTCTTGATTTTCTAGAGAGTCTTACGCCAGATGTCGGCGAGGACAACAGCGAAAATAAGGCGGCATCATTTGGTCCTTTGCCTGCATACTTTTCAGGGGCAGACCAAACCTTCACGGGAAAAGTGCTGGATCCAAAAAAAATTATTCCTAAAGGTGGTCCATCGAAGAACAATAAGAGGTGGAAGCCGATGCATGAGACGTGGAAAACAAATAAATGATGCTACTTCGACAAGACACGAGTATTCTTGTCATATTTGTTGATATAGTTCAGACTTACTTTTAATATTTCGTTGGATTTGGTGATATAGTTCAGACTTATTTTTAATATTTCGCTGGATTTGGTGATATAGTTCAGACTTATTTTTAATATTTCGTTGGAACAAATGTCCAGGTTTTGATAAGTGTCCAGGTTTTGATTAATTAGCTTACGGTTTTTTGAACTTGTGTGGACGACCTGAATCTCATGGTGGTCTTTCTATTCCAATGAAGTTATATTGTGGCATGCGTCATGTTATTTACAGTAATAAGTAAGCCTTGTAGCACGTGTTTGGGTATGGCAAAAGAAACATAAATAAGTACAACATATTTCCATTGAGCCTGCAAAGAATGCTTTGAGAAAAAAAAGTATGAAGCGATTAACTAAAAAGTAAAATTATTCATCGTGGCCGAGAGAGGTGTACATGGGACCGGATGGCCGAGAGAGGTGTACGTGGAACCGGATGTCCGAGAGGGGTGTACGTGGGACCGGATGTCCGAGAGAGGTGTACGTGGGATTGGATGTCCGAGAGAGGTGTACATGGGACCGAATGCCCGAGAGAGGTGGACGTGGGACCGGATGTCCGAGAGGGGTGTACGTGGGACCGGATGGCCGAGAGAGGTGTACGTGGGACCGGATGTCCGAGAGAGGTGTACATGGGACCGGATGGCCTGAGAGAGGGTGTACGTGGGACCGGATGGCCGAGAGGGGTGTACATGGGACCGGATGTCCGAGAGAGGTGTACATGGGACCGGATGGCCGAGAGAGGTGTACGTGGAACCGAATGGCGGAGAGGGGTGAACGTGGGACCGGATGTCCGAGAGAGGTGTACGTGGGATTGGATGTCCGAGAGAGGTGTACATGGGACCGAATGCCCGAGAGAGGTGTTCGTGGGACCGGATGTCCGAGAGGGGTGTACGTGGGACCGGATGGCCGAGAGAGGTGTACGTGGGATTGGATGGTCGAGAGAGGTATACGTGGGACCGGATGGCGGAGAGAGGTGCACATGGGACCGGATGGCCGAGAGAGGTGTACGTGGAACCGAATGGCGGAGAGGGGTGTACATGGGACCGAATGCCCGAGAGAGGTGTACGTGGGTCCGGATGGCCGAGAGGGGTGTACGTGGGACCGGATGGCCGAGAGGGGTGTACATGGGACCGGATGTCCGAGAGAGGTGTACATGGGACCGGATGGCCGAGAGAGGTGTACGTGGAACCGAATGGCGGAGAGGGGTGAACGTGGGACCGAATGTCCGAGAGAGGTGTACGTGGGATTGGATGTCCGAGAGAGGTGTACATGGGACCGAATGCCCGAGAGAGGTGTTCGTGGGACCGGATGTCCGAGAGGGGTGTACGTGGGACCGGATGGCCGAGAGAGGTGTACGTGGGATTGGATGGTCGAGAGAGGTATACGTGGGACCGGATGGCGGAGAGAGGTGCACATGGGACCGGATGGCCGAGAGAGGTGTACGTGGAACCGAATGGCGGAGAGGGGTGTACATGGGACCGAATGCCCGAGAGAGGTGTACGTGGGTCCGGATGGCCGAGAGGGGTGTACGTGGGACCGGATGGCCGAGAGAGGTGTACATGGGACCGGATGGCGGAGAGGGGTGTACGTGGGACCGGATGGCCGAGAGAGGTGTACATGGGACCGGATGTCCGAGAGAGGTGTTCGTGGGACCGAATGCCCGAGAGAGGTGTACATGGGACCGGATGTCCGAGAGAGGTGTACATGGGACCGAATGCCCGAGAGAGGTGTTCGTGGGACCGGATGTCCGAGAGGGGTGTACGTGGGACCGGATGGCCGAGAGAGGTGTACGTGGGATTGGATGGTCGAGAGAGGTATACGTGGGACCGGATGGCGGAGAGAGGTGTACATGGGACCGGATGGCCGAGAGAGGTGTACGTGGAACCGAATGGCGGAGAGGGGTGTACATGGCACCGAATGCCCGAGAGAGGTGTACGTGGGACCGGATGGCCGAGAGGGGTGTACGTGGGACCGGATGGCCGATAGGTGTACGTGGAACCGAATGGCGGAGAGGGGTGTACGTGGGACCGGATGGCCGAGAGAGGTGTACGTGGGATTGGATGGTCGAGAGAGGTATACGTGGGACCGGATGGCGGAGAGGGGTGTACGTGGGACCGGATGGCCGAGAGAGGTGTACATGGGATTGGATGGTCGAGAGAGGTATACGTGGGACCGGATGGCGGAGAGGGGTGTACGTGGGACCGGATGGCCGAGAGAGGTGTACGTGGGATTGGATGGTCGAGAGAGGTATACGTGGGACCGGATGGCGGAGAGAGGTGTACATGGGACCAGATGGCCGAGAGAGGTGTACGTGGAACCGAATGGCGGAGAGGGGTGTACATGGGACCGAATGCCCGAGAGAGGTGTACGTGGGTCCGGATGGCCGAGAGGGGTGTACGTGGGACCGAATGCCCGAGAGAGGTGTACGTGGGATTGGATGGTCGAGAGAGGTATACGTGGGACCGGATGTTCGAGAGAGGTGTACGTGGGATTGGATGGTCGAGAGAGGTATACATGGGACCGGATGTCCGAGAGAGGTGTTCGTGGGACCGAATGCCCAAGAGAGGTGTACATGGGACCGGATGTCCGAGAGAGGTGTACATGGGACCGAATGCCCGAGAGAGGTGTTCGTGGGACCGGATGTCCGAGAGGGGTGTACGTGGGACCGGATGGCCGAGAGAGGTGTACGTGGGATTGGATGGTCGAGAGAGGTATACGTGGGACCGGATGGCGGAGAGAGGTGTACATGGGACCGGATGGCGGAGAGAGGTGTACATGGGACCGGATGGCCGAGAGAGGTGTACGTGGAACCGAATGGCGGAGAGGGGTGTACATGGCACCGAATGCCCGAGAGAGGTGTACGTGGGACCGGATGGCCGAGAGGGGTGTACGTGGGACTGGATGGCCGAGAGGTGTACGTGGAACCGAATGGCGGAGAGGGGTGTACGTGGGACCGAATGGCGGAGAGGGGTGTACGTGGGACCGGATGGCGGAGAGAGGTGTACGTGGAACCGAATGGCGGAGAGGGGTGTACGTGGGACCGGATGGCCGAGAGAGGTGTACGTGGGATTGGATGGTCGAGAGAGGTATACGTGGGACCGGATGGCGGAGAGGGGTGTACGTGGGACCGGATGGCCGAGAGAGGTGTACGTGGGATTGGATGGTCGAGAGAGGTATACGTGGGACCGGATGGCGGAGAGGGGTGTACGTGGGACCGGATGGCCGAGAGAGGTGTACGTGGGATTGGATGGTCGAGAGAGGTATACGTGGGACCGGATGGCGGAGAGAGGTGTACATGGGACCGGATGGCGGAGAGAGGTGTACATGGGACCGGATGGCCGAGAGAGGTGTACGTGGAACCGAATGGCGGAGAGGGGTGTACATGGCACCGAATGCCCGAGAGAGGTGTACGTGGGACCGGATGGCCGAGAGGGGTGTACGTGGGACTGGATGGCCGAGAGGTGTACGTGGAACCGAATGGCGGAGAGGGGTGTACGTGGGACCGGATGTCCGAGAGAGGTGTACGATTTTCTAGTCCGTGCCGTCACATTCACAAGATTAATTATTGATAATAAAATATTATGTACCAGCGAAATAGGATTATTTATCCGTAACTAAATAGTAGTAATTTATGGCAAAGCTAACGTATGCTTTGTTTTTTCAAGTACGATATACTCGTCTTCGGTTGTAACAAACTGGTAGGTAGCTATTTACTTGGAAACAAATCCCTTGAAACAAGCCGGCGACGCGGCAACTATATATATTTTCTGCCCCATTCACGTGAGATCTGATAGGACGCCAGCGTCTGCTCCGCCAGTTCTACATTTCTTGTTTTCTTTCTCCAGTCATCACCCAAATCTGCTCCTGCTGCCGGCGTCGACATCAATGGATCCCCCGACTTTTCACCCACCAGCTCCGGTTAGTGCATCCATTGTACGATTGTTTTTATTGATTCGTGATGCTAAATTATAGTCAAATCTTAGTACTGCAAGTCTAGTATTTGGAGATGATTTAGTCGCCGTCTACAACAGCGTTATGATATTTGCCTTGATAATGATTTCGCAGAAGGCAAAGGCCAAGTCGAAAGTCAAGAAGCCGGCAGAAGATAAGGGCAAATCTCCGGCAAAAACGAGCAGAAACATGGTATGCACATGATATACATGCAAAATAAATTGTATAGCGTCAATTATGGCAGGACTAACTTTTAGTTGATGAACAGGGAACACAAGTGTGTTCGCTAGTGTTATTTGTAAAAATAATTGAAGGTTTAGGAGAAGCCGAGAGAAAGGCCATCGAGGCAGTTGGTCTTGGATGCCTCCTGCGCATTCCTCCCGTCAAAATCCGTCGAAACTTATGCAGATGGATCGCAGAGCGATACAAATCTGAACTAGATGCATTTGTTTTTGGTAGGGATGATATGGCTCAGTTGACCTTACAGGAGTTTGAACACTTATTTGGTCTTCCTGCACGGGTAAGAGCACCTCTGAGACCAGAAGTGATAGAGATGTTCGAGGAGATAAAGCAAAATAAAAAGCGGCGAATACCTTTCCCAGAATTGGAGCAGACAATTAGAAAAGGAATTAAAACATTAAGTGATGAGCTGCCTTTCCTTCAGGCATTTATTTTGTACACAATCGGGTGTATTCTATGCCCAACTACCCAACGTTGGGTCAGTGTAGATTATATGCCATATGTAGTTAGCAGGGAAGCAATCTTGGTGATAGACCTTGCCAGATTATCACTTAATCATCTAGTTAAGTCTGTAAAGCAGTATAATGCAGCACTTAAAGATCCAGAAAGAGGCCTTCAGGGTATTGTAAACCTCGAGGGGAATCTTCCTTTGTTGCAGGTATAATTTTTCATATGTTTTTTGAACATATTACATGCATCCAGGTGCTGCACAATCGGTGAATAACTGTGCATACATTTTTTTGCAGTTTTGGTTTTGGGAAAAATTCCGTCTGGACAGACTTGATGCTTCAATCGATTATACAGGACGTGAGGCACCGCTTCTCCAATACTGGGATGAGAAAAAGGCACGCAAGGTCTGTGCCATTTTAAATGAGCACGGTCGTGACGCTGGAGAGGTACACATGTTCTATAGTGCCCGTATTATTTATTACTGAAAATGTATATAAATAAACTATGACATCTATCTTTTTCAGTACGTTTTTGATCTAAAGGAGGCTTGGGAGCCTCCCAGGCCGTCATCACCATTACCTTCGTTTGACGACTTGCCGCCAACAGATTCAAAGGTATTTTCTTAATCCTACATTCTAGTTTTCCTTCCTATAAAACCACTTAATAATCTATAATTTCATTCGTCTACAGTTGGTGCTAAAGCTGCACGAGTCGATCCTCAACATGAGACGTGCTGTAATGCATGATAACCTACTGACTCGCATAAAGATCGAAGAGCATGGGGATTATCTTTATAGATTTGAAGAGAAGCTAGATGCCTTTTGTCAGCAACGAGCCAACGTAAGACTCAAACTTATTGAAATGCACCACAGTACTTTTCCGCTACATATACAAAGGAGTAAAATTTATGCATGGATTCATGCAGGACTACGATGACTTTGAGCGTGGACCATCGACGTATGACTATCAGTACAGAGAATACAAGCACTTCAGCCCGGACAGAACCTCCCCCATGCCTGTCCGTGACTTGAACCAAGATTTCGAGGTAAATGGCTACACTATTCGTGATAGTAAATACAAACCTTTTCTAATGAACTCCTACATCTTACCTACAGCGTACTGACACGAACAACATCAAAAATAAAAGGCCAAGTGACAACGTCCTCTCCTCACCCAAAAAGAAGATCAGGATAGGGGATGACACCTCAGTACCACAGAGAAGAGAACAAAGAAAAAAGACATCGACATGTAAGAATAGTGACTTCGTGTACTACGGAGACTCTAAGCCACCTAGAAAACCAAAAAATACTCCAAAAACTAGTAGTACAAAATCATATAGTACTACTCGAGTTGAAGATGTGCAAGGTGAGGTCATTGACTATATCAATGCATCACCGGAAAACAAAATACTTGTGCACATAGATGATTTGACACTGAATAAAGAGGAACTCAGCTGTCTAACATCTCCCGCAATTGACACATGTACGGAACGATGGTTGCACACCCCTGTAAGTGCTTAATTATGAAATATAGTCAGTTTGTATTTTTTCGTCATGAATGCTAACTTGTTATTGTGGTGCCATTCAGGTCATGGATACAATCATAACATGGATGCAACACATGCGCCCCATTCCAGAAATAAGGGCAGGTCGCACTGTCTACATGGAGAGGGCATCGAGAGTGGACTTACTAGTTCGAGATGGCAGAAGTGATGCATATAACAGGGATGTACGAAACAAGAATCATGGTACTAACATGGGAAAAGTGTGCATTTCCCATGACATGGTAAGTCTCATTGTTGCAGTTCTATACGTTATATTTTCAGATGCTCGATCGCTAATTATGTTTTTGCTACAGATTTGTCTACCAGTGAACTATGAGAATATACACTGGTACGTGGTCAATGTGAATCCTGAAGAGAGACTAATACAAGTTTTGGACTCCATGCGTAAACAAACAAAAAACTTCAAAAAAGCCCACCCAGAACTACAAAATATGGTAAGTCCATTGAACCGTTGCTATAAACAATTGTGCTAAGCTAATTAATATTATATTTTCATACTTACAGCTCAAAGGAATGGAAGCACATCTGGACGTAACATCTCGACACGACTGCGAAAAGAGTGATAGCTGGCCTGATTACGCCGTTAATAGTTGGCCAGTTCAAGTTGTCAAGAATGTGCCACAACAAAAAGACGGGTACATTGCATTATATTATAACCACACCTTTAAGATTTCTAGTTCCTACTTTAAATATTGATTACAATACAATCTACATGATTTTTTTGCAGGATTTCATGTGGACTCTATGCGCTCAAGAACATGGCAAACTGGATAGGACACGAGCTATCACAAAATTTTACACAGGTATGCCGTTCAGAATTATTTCAACCAAACGAAATTAAAACTGCAAGAAGTATTGAACTGTCTCCACCTAACTATGCAGGCCGACATTGACAAGTTCAGGAAAGAACTCCCAGCTCTCATAGTAGATTCTCCACTGAATGAAGAACCACGAAAACAACAAGAAAAATGAAGATTAGAAGAGATACAAGTCCGGTTGCTGTTTGCTGATGCTAAAAGGGGGCTACTGGTGTGGGTTTTCAGAAATTGCTGCTGCTGCGTCAGCATTTAAGAACATTTTGTGCTGGTTTATGTTGTTGGTTGTTCTGCCAACGTTTACTCCTAAATTTTTTAGTCTAGGCCTGGCACTGCTAGTAGGTTTTTGCCCTGTACTGTGTTCTCGAGGCGAGTTCACGTAGCGGGTTTCCTATTAGTGGTCGTGGTTGAATAAGTTTTACTACTCTAGAAACATTTCATGCTTTCAGTCAATCATATTCATGGACATTGGGCTCCACAGGCGGTTTCTGTTTAGTTCATGAGTACCAATTGAAACTATACGGAAAAGATTATCTCTCACTTAGTTCAATCAATGCAAAACTTGGTTGTGATATCAATTCAGGTCAGACTTGGAGCAAACCATGTATAAAAGAAACTTAACATGGATGTGTTCCTCTGTGTACTATAAATTGAACTGAGGATTTCTTTTTTCAGTTTCAGTGTGACGTGAGGTGTTGCTTTGCAATAAGAATTTCATACAAATGAGTAGCTTAAACTTGAGCAAAATGATATAGGTTGCCTTTTCTAAGAAATGTTAATAAATTATAGAGAACCAATTGTAGACATTATGTACCATACCTGTGGTACCATAGGCGGCTACTGGTGTGGGTTTTGAGAAAATATCCTTGAGCTTTACTTGTAAAGCTAGATTTCCAATACAGGAACAGGATCAAGAATCCCTTTGTCAACACTGTCAGCGTAAAAACGACATTAGAATCATATACAAGGATTTTACAACTAAATTATGAAATATGCCAATTAGAGAGCGTATCATTCACTTCTACAAAACAATATTATCTATATCTTTTCAGTTAAATGTGTAATTGGTACTTCTTTGTAAGCACGCATAACAGGAACCAAATCAACCAACTAACATCCTAAAAGAATGATTTTCTCAATTGATTGAATATTTCAGAAGCAGGTAAGCCAAGGATACTTGAATCGACAAGCGTATGAAAGAATACAGTTAGCAGCAGCTAATGCCGCTCTTGTTGATGATAAAAACAAGAAGATACTGAGAGATTTACAGCTCCTAAACAAAAGAAATAAGGACTTGCAGAATGGAAGGTAGTGAGGCCCAGTTCCATCACAGGCAATGCAGGCATCAAAGAGTAGCAACCGGTGACTCAAAGCCTAGACAAAAAATTCTATCTGTTGAGGTTACCACCTGTGTGTAGCCGCACCCTAATACGTGTGCCAATACCCAGGTGGCTTGTCATCGCTTGCAAATCTCTAACCTGAGCTGCCCTGCTGCTCAACCACTGAAGCTGAATCTCTAGTTGCTTCCCCAAACTCTTGCTGGGAACAACTGCTGGTAGACGGATACACCTTCGGCTTCACTTCGTAGCTGGCATCTTCGTGTTTAGTTTCCAGGTGGCGCCGCTTAATCCTCCAGGAGATGGGAATCATGTCCTCTTTTTCTTCATCAAAAGTTGAGGCACAATTTGACTTCATATGCCTAGTATGGATCGGAGGGACTGAAAAATGCTCAGAGTCTGTGGGACGCTTATTATCCTGCTGCGATTCATGGCACACCTTCTTCAGCCGCCTCAGAACCTGATTAAAGTATATTTTTTTTATCAGAAACGAAGTATGCACAGTAATCATACCATCCTAGAGAAGCTCCATAGTTCTTCCTAGGTCTTCGTTCAATTACTAATTTTGTTATTCAGATATCCTGCATGATGTGAGTTACTCAGAAATCTGTGTTCACTAACCTACAATATGATTCCATCATATATCTAAGCCCTCGACATGCCTAAGCAGGGGCGAAGCTAGTAAAATTAATCGCCGGTGTCAACACTCAAGACGAGTCAGTACTATTTTTCAGTTTTTATAGTCAGTATTACTCATAGTTCCAAACTTAAATTGAAATGATTAACATAATAAAATTTGCAAATTCATGAAAAGTAAAATCATTTTGTGTTGGCATTTTTATGCACTAGCAGGCAGGAGCTCAACAAGTCTGAAACATTTATTGACCAAACCTTTTTTCTGCTTGCACAATTATCAATCTAGAAACCAAAGCTCCAAATCTAGAAGATACATTACAGATTAAAAAACTAAGATAGATTACGTATATTAGTAATTCATACTTACTTGACTCATGCCACCCAAATCATAAAATTTTGAGACATCTAAGAAATCCTAAATTTAAGAAAAAAATATCCTAAACTGCAGGAACTGGAGCACCGCCATTTTGCCAGAGGCGCTGGTGTCAATTGACACCGGTCAAACACTGTATGTCACCGCAGCGAGCAAGCAACGCAGCAAAATGAAAACTCTGGCTAAAAAATCCGTCTTCATATCTCCTAAAATCGGTTCTCGTATCGAAGACTGAAACCACAACGTACCTTCTGCTCAGAGGAGTCCGTTGTCGTTGTTCAGAGGACCTGCAGCTTCGTCCCCGCGGTCGCGGCAACCGCCGGCGACACCGCGTCTGCCTCGGCCCAGTACTTGACCGGCTGGGCCGCGGCCCTCCGAAACCTTCATGTCTGCGGATCATCTTGGCCGGAGATCGACCAGCTGCGCCACGGTGGTCGGCGTCAGCGATGGCCGGAACCCTAGTTTGTAGGGGCCATTCAAATCGACCGAGGAGGAGGGGATACGGGGGCTGCGCGTTGGCGGCGGCGGCGGCCGGACCCTGGCTCGGAAGGGTGGTTCCCGTATCCGCCGCTGCTCAAGACGGAGAGAGAGGAGGGACGACGGGGTTGCAGGTCCATGGCGGCGTGAGGCCATTCAAATCGACCGAGGAGGAGGGGATACGCGGGCTGCGCGTTGGCGGCGGCGGCGGCGGCCGGACCCTGGCTCGGAAGGGTGGTTCCCGTCTCCGTCGCTGCTCAGGCCGGAGAGAGAGGAGGGACGACGGGGTTGCAGGTCGGCGGCGTGAGGGGATTTTTTGGTTGGGCAAAGTGATCGACCGGGGTAGGAGATGGAGTCTGCCTTTTCGGGACAAAATATGAACTTCCTAAATTACCCTCATCAACGTTTACTGCTGGTTCCGAACGGCGCAGGACAGTCTATACTGCTCGCGTGTTGACCGGCCGAAATCTGGCAGTATGCCTCCATCTCCACGGCTCGATCTAAGGATTGGATGGCCCATATTCATCCCAAGGTACTGTAAAAGAGCTCTTAGATCAAGAGAGGTGATTCTCAGGTTCCATTCTGGTTCCGCCTAGAACATCTTCGCGTGCAAATTCGTAAAATCATCATGATCGATTTTGAAAGGGTATTTTTCAAGTTCATTTGCCTTAGCTCGACGATTGAATTAGAGCTGGTCCAAAAACATTTTAGCGACACACCCGCTATCCCTTTCTCTCGCCTCCAGCGGCGCGGCCCCAACGGCGATCGTGGGCGAGCCGGCGACAGCGACCCCAGGTACAGCGAAGCACACACTCGTGCCACTCAGCGAGCCCGGCGACAGGTGCGGTGGGCTTCAGCGAGGTAAAACTCTCCGTTCCTCGCCTTCGCGTGTACCGTAGGCCTAGGTTTTGATTTCGAATCTGCACGGGCCCTCCCCGTGAGGCTGCGATTGAGGGGGCGAGAGATGCAGATTTGATCCAGTTTTTATTTCTTTAGATCGAGAGGGGTGATTGCCGAGCTGCATCTCCAGTGGAAACGAAACCATATCTACTTACATAGTCTAAAACCTTTTCATCTCCCTGCTCTAAGCTCGAGCGATGTTCAAGCTCCTAGAGAAATTCTGATTCTTCAGGTATTTTTAGCACAAGACATTGAAGTACCAGTGCCAGCTTCGATCCAGTTGCGCTATGTTACCTCCTCGGGGATCATCGATTTTGAGCTCTTTCTACTTAACCTTTTCCTTGAAGATAAGATGCGTTTCTGTATGCCTCACATTCTCAACTGCTCCAACCCATCCTAGTCGCCATTGCTCTCTAGCTCAGGAGTTTCGACTTTGGTGGTGTTCGTTTGGTTGCTAGTAGTACCATGATAGGAGAGGAGACTCGAGTGTTGTCATCTTGGTTGCAAGTACGTACCATGATAGGAGAGGTGGCTACAAGAAGAAGACTACAGAGGCAGCGCGCCTTTCATGAGCGAGGGCGGGTAACGTCTAGACTAGCCAAGGTTGGTGAGTGCATTATCCATTCATTTTTTGACCGCGTCCTAAATTCTGCGCCAAACATGACCCCTGGCCACTAATTGCCCTTTTTCCAAAGAGGTTTTGACTACATCTCTGTGCTCTACTTTATTGTGCCCAGGTCACCTCGTCCTCTACACTCAATGCTGATTTTCCAAGCTGGAGGGAGATAGTGAATTTGGAGCAATGCACAGGAGTTTGACAGCCATCCCCTCACCGTTGTAGCCTCATACAGACACACGCCATCTGGAGTTTGTGGAAGGAGCGAAATGCTCCAATCTTGAAAGATGGCACCTCCTGCCCCTTTCAGGTGGCCCTCATGATCGTAAATGACATGTCCCTGATTGGTGCAAGAGTATTAGTCTACGTTATCTCTCTGCTTTGTAGTTTCCATATAGTATGTTCGAATGTCACTTAATTTACTTTTATAATGTGCGGATGCTACTTAGTATGTGCTCACATCAGTGGTAGAGCTTGGATTTCAAGTTTGGCTATGGAAAGTCATAAACAATATTGGTTTGCTTCAATATGACTTTTTTTTCTGCTTCAATAGAATATATTTGCAAAAACGATGGGTATGCAACGCATATCCTTTCCTCAACCTGGCACCGCTCATGACTGCATCTTCATGTTGGGAAGATAATACTGTGGCAAGACTGTTTTTTTCTTCCATTTCTCCTTATGGCTAAGTTTTTTTGTTCTGCACATGACCTGTTTTGAAGTGGAGCTGTTTAGTGTTTATTACCGCTTACAACAGCCAAGTAATATGATCCTTTTAATGCATATTCCCAGGGAGATTAATCTATCCTGGATGATAATGATGATGATGATGAGTTGATAAGGATGAAGACAATGATGAGGATGAAAACGATGATGATGATGTTGAGGGTATGTTGATATTCTGTAGCTCTTTCTGTTCATCTCAAGTAGCTGAGCTTTAGTTAGAATTCCAGACTACTTATTTTTTTTTAGATCAAAGGCCAAAGGCCCAACGTTAAATTAATAACGCCACAACGGCGACAAGGTACATAGAGCTGAGCCCAGCTTACAACACACACCCACACACCCACACGAATTGCCAACATGGCTACAACCGGAACTTCGAACGGCGATCACGACCCTTACGAAGCCTACGAAGATTCGGAGAAGACACCGGACAGCAACAGTGTCGGGCCGGAGCTCACCCTAGAGCGAGCCATCGAACACGCACGCCGTCAACAGAACTCTCCGCCGCGGGCAGCGCCACCAGTGGCCGACCACCACTGTGCATCGACCACCACCGATCGAACCCCAACAAGCAGCACCATGGAAACCCGACGAGGAAGCAGGGCAGCACGCAAGCCTTGCCGAAGGTCGCCAAGCGAAGAGCCAACGACATCCGAAGAAACACTGGTAAACTCCAAGACGATGTCTTCAAGAAGAACACGACACGAGCGCGCCGTCACCGCCCAATCCGTAGATCTTGGGTTTTCACCCGGAGCACCTTGCTCGACGAATACCGCGCCTCAGCCACACCACCAACGGAGAGCCGCACACTGTGGACTCCAAGGCGGTGTCTTCAAGAAGATCACGACACGAGAGCGCCGCCACCGCCCGATCCGAGGATCTTGGGCTTTCACCCGGAGCACGAAGAAGGATAGGGAGAAGCCTCAACAACGCCTTCAAGAAGGGAACGGCGTCCGCGGACGTCGCCGTCGTGGCCCGAATGGGCAAGGATTTCCCCTCGGCGAACTCTCCCCGCCTTCTACACAGCACACAGACCGACGGAGCGGTCCATGCACTGCCACTGCACGCTGCTCGCCGGCCACCATGTCGCCCCCGCGACCATGGTTTCCGGCCAGCTCCTGAGCCACTGGCACGCCCGCCAACCAAAATGGCTCCCACCGACCAGGGCCGCCGCCCCGGCACCAAACTCTGAGCACTGCAACCTGCAACGCACGGAAGACACCATTGGGAGGGTCGCATACGCCGACCAAGGACTCCGGACCGCCGTAGCACCGCCGCCGTCCCACTGGAAAGAGCACCACCTGCCAGATCGACCACCAAACCGCCCCCGAGGCGGCCGGAGCACGCAGATCTGGGCAGAGATGGATGGGCTCGAAGGGCCCGGGCCCCTGCCCAGCCCGAATCGAGGCGGCCAGACCCGATCTGGATCCGCACAGCCCACAGCACGCGGGTCTCCTCCATGGCCAGCCGGACAAGCGCCGTCGCCCACCCCGCCTTGTCGAGCTGGACCTCCACCCGACGTCCCCGCGCATCACCGGGCCGCCGCGCGCAGAGCTCGTGCCGCCCGCCGGCGGCCACTCCGGGGAGCAGCCGCCGCAAGCACGCACAGGCCACACAGCCGCCACGCCGTTGCAGGAACCGCGCCGCCGCACCCCACGCCAGCACGGCGCCCTCGCCGGCCGCGCCAGCCCGCGCCGCCGCCACCGCACGAGGGGGAGAGAGGGGCCCCGCCGCCGCCGGCGCCGCACGGGCTTTGCCCGGCGACGCGCTGAGGCGGCGGCGAGGAGGAGGGGAAGGGGAGGAGGGAGACGAGGAGGGGCGCCGCCGGGAGCCCCAGGCCGCCCGCGGGAGCGGCTAAGGGGCTAGGGTTCTTTGTCGATCGTCCTCATTCCAGACTACTTATTGCAATACATGTTCGAATGTAAATTTAAATATCTCAAGTTATTTCTTGTACCCAGTTTCGTAATTAAGAAATTGTCATCTGATCTGCTGCGCAATTGATACATATAATCCGTGTTTACGTATTTTGAGTCATTTTGACATGTTATTTATTTGAAGAATAGATGCAAGCCAGTTTGTACCCCAAATATTCTGTTCTTTCCGTACCATAGCTATGCATTTGTGGTCTACTCTCTTCATCTCTTGGAACCGACTCTTTGTTCACTTGTTCAAACTATTGTTTCGTAAGTATTGCTTGCCTTTGTACATAATATTATTTGCTTCTGTACTGAGGCACCAACTTGTATCAATGTCAATCTGCACTTACATTTAAGTAATCCTGTATGTAAAATCTTGTTTTTGCAAGTGTTTTGGCGGAGCTTGGTTGGTGAATCATTTGAATGCATTTAAGTATGAATTGGTACTGGTACAAAGGACTAATGGACCTTAACTAGAAGAATTTATCACAGTTTCTGTCCAGTCTTGCTTGAGAACCGTGAAGTGTTTACACTTGCCATTCTAATTACTACAAATAGTAATGAATGAAGTTTATGTCTAGTTTTATGAAAAAAATCTTGTAAATCTGTTCAGTCTTGCTTGATAACAGTAAACAAGAACGTTTTGCTTGACGTTTGTAATGACTACTTCATGGATTAATATTTGTAGTCATCAGGAGCTCATACTTCTGGTCTTATGCAAAGTTTCGAAAATCTGACAATATGCCTCTGTGCTTTCTTGTGAAAGATCTAAGCAGAGCAAGAGTGAGAAGAAGAGCAGGAAAGCCATGCAGAAACTTGGCATGAAGGCCACCACTGGCGTGAGCTGTGTCACTGTCAACAAGAGCGAGACCGTGAGCTTCCTAATCACTTCATGCCATTCTTCCCCACAGCATCATCCCATATGCTAGTGCTGTTGCATTTTCTTAACCCCCCCTTGACACTTGCAGGTTATGTTTGTCGTCTCCAAGCCATATGCCATCTGTTGTTGTAGGTTTTTTCCTAAAAACTCAGCATTCTCTTCTTAATTAATAGATGAGGCAAAGCTTTTCCTTCCATTTTAAAAAAAAGAGCCCGCACTGAGACGCCTACATCATCTTCGGGGAGACCAAGATCAAGGACCTGAGCAACCAGCTGCAGCCGCAAGCCACGGAGCAGTTGAAGGCACCAACGGGCGGGAGAGGCGTCCCCTCGAAGGGTGAGCACAACCGTGGCGATGACCCAGGACGACAAGGAGGAAGACAAGATGGCCGTGGACAAGAAGACATTGAGCTCCTGATGACGCAGGCCTCCGCAGTGGGCCTCCGTGCCAAGATACAGGGCTGTGAAGGCGCCCAAGGCTTCCAATGGCGACATCGTCAGCTCCATCATGGAGCCGACCAACTAGGCACTGGGAGGTTGAACTTTGACTTGATAATAGGGGTGTTTGGTGGTAGTATTTTTGGCCATGCCATCTTGGATGTTGCAGCTGCGGAACTGGATGTTCTATTCGTGTCTCTTCAGATCGCTGGCGAAAGGCGGAGGAAGATCCCAGGGATTTGATTGCTTTTTGCTTTATTTTCCTAGGGTCTTGTTTGCAAAGTTGGAGCCCTTATCTCTAATTATTAGATTCTCTAGTGCAATAGATGCCAGAGGGGCTTCATGTAAATTGTACCCGCCACTGTTCTCTCGTTTTATAATATAAGCAGCTCTGGGGCCTCCGGGCCCTTCCCTTGTTCAAAAAAAAAAAAAGACTACTGGCACGTCGTTTTTTCCATGGCATTTAGACCTCGGAGGATCCGCAAACTGACTATGTCTCCATGCCATCTCATTGCAGTTGGGGCCTTGGGGGAACTGGAGGATCTGTTCAAACTATTCGCATGTGGTTTTCCTTGGCATTTTGACTTATGATAGGATGTGCGAACTGTGCAATTATGGGAATTCGAAATTGACTTGCGCCAATTTTTGTTTCAAAATGTATGTCACCCTTTGTTTGAGGCAATATGTAGGCTTGTCACTTCATTTTTTAAACTCCTATTGGCCAAATCGCATGAAGCAAATCACAGCAAAATTTGGGTCAACATAGGCGCCTACAAATTCGATTTTGAAATAGCGTAAATTTTCATGATATCACAACTCTTGCACGCATCTTTGGCACGGTGAATTTGAGCTTAAACCTAACAAATCCACAATGCTGCTATGTTTGGGAGAGCTCCACTCCACCTAACTTCACTTCACCACTAAACTCCACTCCACTTGTAAAACTCCGGAGCAGTAAAAACTGTTTGGCTAGGTTAGCTTCAGATACTTGTTTCCAGTCGTTTGATGTGCAACGTCCATGAGACCATCATTTGCTACTAGTAGCATTACTAGTATGTTTCCATTTGATCTCACTGCTGATCGATCAACACCATAACCTTTGCATTTTATTTCTCAAAATATATCTCTGCATTTGCATACAACCTGAAAAGAATACATATGATGAACTGAACAAGAACTATTCACGGATTGGCTGAAGATTGAACAAGAAATTACAGGACACGACAAATTATCCAGAACTATTCACAGATGTGATGTTTGCCCGTGCTCTTGTTGTAAGGCACAACCTCTTGGAGTCCTGGTGCAGGCAGGCGGCGGGATTCTCTGAAACAGCGAAAAGGCAGCGGCGGCCAGCAAACAGATGGCCACGTTGGCTGTTCTTGCGCCGCCTGTTCAATCCAAGGACGGGGATCGAGCAGGGGTGTCGTAGAAAAGGATGACTGGGCGAAGGGGACAGAGGCGAGGGCGGCGGAGGGTCACCGGAGCTGCAGTCGGGCGATGGGATTCCTGAGAAAAATGAGATGGCGGCGGCGGCTCGCAAGCAGACCTCCCCGTCCGCTGTGCTTGCGACGCTGGGTCGATCCAAGGAGGGGAATCGATCAGCGGGTCGTAGAGAGGAGGAAGCTGGGGGTCGGGGCGAAGGGGAGGACGGCCTGGCCGCCGCCGGAGATGGAGGCAGCGACTAGCCCTAGTCGCCACACACCATGGACAAACATGAATCAGGGGACAAGGGGAATACCGATTCGGGGTGGGCTGTCTCGCGAAAAAGTGAAGTGGAGGCGTGGAGCAGGTGAAGCACCTATTTCTCTACTCCACGAAAATAAACTACGAGAGGCCACCGCTTCACTCCACCTGAGAACTAGAGTTTGGGTGTTTAGGGCAGCTTCACCGGCTTCACCCGTAGATTGGTGAAGTGGAGCTGTCCCAAACACACCCTTTTTCAGAATGCTATTTTTACCAGAGATAATCTCAAGAAAAGGAATTGGCCTGGATCCCCCCTATTTGTTCCTTTTGCAATGAACATGAATCTTTGAAACATTTATTTTTTGGCTGTTCACATGCTAAAGTAATATTGGGGGGGGGGGGGTGGTTGGGTCTGTTTTGAATGCTCATGGCTGTCCCAAAACTCTGTGGCAAAGTATAACATGGTTGCATGCTTTCTTCCCTCATGGGGAAAAGTATCATATGCTTGTGTTGGCTGCGATTTGCTGGGCGGTTTGGAATATAAGAAATCAGATAACCTTTGAGAAGAAAACTGTGAGGTCCCCTGTGGTAACTATTTTTCTGCATGTGTTCGCTTCTCCCTTTTTGGGCAGGTATGTACAATGCTACGGAGGCGGAGGAGATAAGGGTCGGGGCGGATCAGCTGATGGAGAGAGCGTCTGACTTGGCGTGCTTCAGGACAAGTTCTGTGTCAAATGGCACGGCTGCTACAACTCCTACTAGGCTGATGATCACGGAGGGCTGATCAGTGGTTACAAATAGATGTTAGACTTTGTTCCCTTTTGGTCTGTGAGGTTTTGCTTGTTGGCTGTGGTGATGTTATGAACTTTTCTCTTCCTGTGGTGTGTTCTATTTCCTTCTACAGTTAGGGGTAGGTTTTTTGCCCCGTAGTATGGCTTTCGACGCCGAGGCCATGCAGCGGGTTTTCCTACCAAAAAACTCTTCCTGTCATTCCCTTTTTCTTGTTTCCTTTTTAATTGCTGTAGCATCAAAAACTCAGAGTACCTTGTATTTCCGTTGAGCAATTAATGGAAAGGGGAGTGATCCCAGGTTGAATTTCCCCCCCCTTCACTTTCATCCATCGTGCCCGCTCGATCCCTTTCTCTCGCCTTCAGCTGCGCGGACCCAACGGCGGCAGCGCCGGCTCTCCTCGCCCCCTCCACTCGCCGTTGCCCTGAAACAGCGCCGCACACGCTCGTGCCTGGCCGGCGTCCGACACAACGAGCCCGGCGACCGAAGCGGTGGCCTGCAGCGAGGTAAAACTCCACATTCCCCCCTTCGCTTCTACCGTAAGCCTAGGTTTTGATTACGAATTCGCACCAACCGTGCCCGTGAGATGAAAATGGGTAAGAGATGCAGATTCGATCTAATTTTTCTTTGTCCCTTTACTAGATCGAGAGGGGTGATTGATTTGCAGACTCCACCATTTTCAGTGGAAACGGCTTACAGAGTGTAAAATCTTTTCATCTCCATGCTCGAGCATCGTTCCAGCTCCAATGGAAATTCTGGATCATCCATATTATCTAGCACGAGACCTTCCAATACTCGGTATTACTGTTAGGTTCGATCCGATTTGTGTTTTTATCTTGCGCTATGTTCCCTCCTTGTGGATCGGCGACTTTGAGCTATTTCTAGCGTGTCATTTCCTCGCAGAGATGTTACGTTCCTGTATGCCTCACATTCACAACCTATTGCGCCGCTCCTACCCATCCTAGTTGCCATTGCTCTAACTCAGGAACCTCGGTTCCGGTGGTGTTACTTTGGTTGCTAGTAACTACTACCATGATAGGAGGGAAGATATTGCAGAGCCAGCGTGCATCCTTTATAAGGGTGGATAATGCTTAGGCAAGCCACGGTTGGTGAGTACATTAGCTTATTCATCTCTTAATATTGTGACAATGTCCTCAAATCTACATCACATCTAAGCATTAATTGCCATTTCTCCAAAGTCTACTTCATTGTGCCCAGCTCACCTCGTCCTCTACACTGATTTTCCAAGCTGGTAGATGATGAGTTCAGAGCAATGTACACAAGCTTGCCACAACCCTGACCGTTGTAGCCTCATACACCATCTGATATTTGTGGAAGGAGCAAAATGCTGCAGTCGTGAACGATGCCACCTCCCGCCCCTTTATGGTGGCCCTCGTGATTGCTGTGTTGGAATATCTGTACGTATATGAGTAGACACGGTGTAGTACACCGCCCGATCTCATATGTATCCTTGTAAAACACGGCAGAGGTTTTTCCTGCCATATATAAGCACGAAACCCGAACCCTAACAGCTATCGGTTAAGCCTAGTTCGCTATTATGGTATCAGAGCGATTCTCTTCCATGACCTAGCCACCGCCGAAGAAAAACACCCTCCACGATCTCTGTCGATCGGAAAACTCCAACAAACCAAACCCCAACGATCTCTAGATCGGAAACTCAAAAAACCACAACCAAATCACGATCCTTTTGATCGGAAACTCCACAAATCTTTCCCACGATCCTCCTCAGATTGGAAAAACACCCACGATCTTCAGATCGGAAATACCTCCCTGGTCATGGCGTCCTCGTCCACGGCATCTGCCCTGGTAGCCTCCCTGGGGTCTCCTCCTTCCCAGAAGTTCACCAGATCGAATTTCTTGTTCTAGAAAACACTGGTCCATCCTGCTCTCCGTGGTGCTCAGGTCCTGGACCTTCTTGACGGCTCCGATGCTGCACCGGTGACACACCTGGAGGTGGAAGACGCAGAGAAGAGAAAGCAGAAAGTCCCAAACCCGGCGTATGCAGCTTGGGTGTCGCGTGACTCCACGTTGCTGAGTTGGATCCTCAATTCCCTCTCACCGGAAATCCTCGCCCACACCATTGGCGTTGAGTCAACTGCTAGTGTCTGGGCCATCATCAATAATCTGTGCGGCTCCCGTTCTCGCTCCCGAATTAACCGGTTGTGAGGGGCACTTCAGAGCACCAAGAAACTGCACATGTCTTCCCCTGTCTTCTTCGCCAAGATGAAGGCCTTTGCATCTAAGCTCGCCGCTGCAGGGAAACCAGTCGAAGCAGATGAGATGGTTGGGTATCTGGTTAATGGGCTAGATGCCTCATACAATGACGTTGCTGCTGCTGTCAACAGAAATAGTGCCACGACTCTGGATGATCTCTATGATCAGATTGTTGCTCATGACATGCGACAGCTGTCCAAAAGTGGTCAGAACGCCGACTTTAGTTCTTCTGCTAATGCTTCTGCTCACCGAGGCCAAGATGGACGTGGCCGCGGTCGATCTCCCGATCGTGGTGACCGTGTCTATGGACAGCGCTGGGAAGATAGACGCTGTGTTGACGGTGACCGGCGTCGCGATGACAGTGACATACGTCAGGATGATGGTGCTCGCTGGGAAGATCGCCGCCGCGATGATGGTGGAGGACAAGGCCACCATGATGGTGGACAACGCTGGGAAGACCGATGCCCACAACAGCGTCATGACAATGGTGGCTATGAGCGCTGCCGTGATGATGGAGGATATAAGCGTCATCCTCGTGGACATGGCCAAGTTTCTACTGCCTTTGTTGATGTCACATGTCAGATATGTATAATACATGGTCACCCTGCCTCCGACTGTTGCTGGCGCTTCAATAAAGATGACAAGAATGATGATAGTGATGATGATGATTCTTGACGTGGGAAGAAAGGAGCTCACGTTGCCTCCTGTAACACCCCAAATTTCAAAACAAAGAGAAAATGAATTTCCTTTTTCCAAAAATGAGAACCAACAAAAACTTTTCTTCAATAGAGTGCTATGCTTAGTGCTCATACATATTACTTGTGTTTTTGCCATGATGAGTGTTATTGTGCTTATGTGATAAACCCTAAAAACCCTAAAGTGATCAAGTGAAGATCACCAACCAAATAAAATCAAAGAGAAAGAAATCCATTAAGAAAAACCTTAAAACCTAACCTTCTCAAAAATCAAAGTGATCTATTTTGAGAAACCTAAAATAAAGGAAAAGCCATATGTGGGCCTATAGCCTTAATTTGTAAATCTTGAACACTACCTTTTATTATTTTGCTAAATGGCGGTGAACCATTGCAAAACTTATTAAACCCTAAACCTCATCCCTCTTGTCATCAATCTTTGAGAAATAAAATAAAAAGAAAAGATCTTATTTAAGAAAAAGGCATATGCAAGCCTATGGATACTTTTTGAAAATGATGAGCTTTGCCTTGTCTACCTTGGGTAGATGAATTTAAATACCTCAACACACTCAACAAATCACTTACCAACCAATTCAAGTGTGAAACAAAAATAAAATCAAACATATGCATAGAGGCATATGTGCCTATGGCTATTTTTGTAAAACTTCACCCTAGGCCTTTCTACTTTCTTTAGAGGATTGGAAAACCTTCTTAAACCTTATCTAGTACTTCTCCAACCCAATCCAAAATGAAACAAAGGATTTTTAGAAAGAAAGTAATAATGCCATAGAGGCATATGAGAGTAAAATATCAAATTTGTGAAATTGAGGATCTTGACCCTAAGACTTCTAGTGAATGGTTGGATCACTCCTATGTACCCTTTTCACCACTCAACAACATCAATTGGGTCAAGCCTAGTCAAATTAAAAATCAAATGCCACATATGCATAGAAGCATATGTGACACATAGCCATTTTCACCAATTCTTGTCCTATGCACTTCTACTTTGACCAAATGATGTGAAACCATCTCTAAACCTAATCTAACCCTAAATTGACCCTCAACCTTGCTCAAGTAAAGCAAGGGGGAGCACCTTACAAGAATAAGAAAAATTGACATGTCACCTCTCATATGTTTTGGCCAATTTTACAAATCTTTGAGCTAGACCTTTTGGAATGGTTTTAATGGTTGGGAAATGTTCCTAAACTCGTAAGAATCACTTTAGAGTCAAGAAAAGTCAAATCAAATGGAGAGAAATCAAATAGTGAGATAATTCCATTTTCACTCACATACACTTTTAGCCAAATTATCAAATCTTGACCTAGCCACCTCCATTGCCTCAAAATGGTTTGAACCTTTCACCTAACCCAATCTAACACCAAATAAACCTCACTCTTGTCAAAATGAAGCAAAGAGGAATAAAAGAATAAAAGCTAGAAAATCCCAAAACCCTTACATATGGTGTATGCCATTTTTATAAATCTTGACCCTAGACCATTTTGGCCTTCAACATTAGTTATAATATGATACTAAACACTTATTACAACTATTGGAATCAAAGAAACCCAATTCAAATCAATTTCAAACTCAATTGGGGATCACATGTGATATTGGTCAAATCTGCCAATTTTAGTCTGATCACTACTTTGAGCCCTTGCCATTCAATTTTCTCAAACTAACTCTTGCTAACTCTTTGCACCATTTCAAAGTCAACATCAAGGTGAACACTTTTTGTAAAGACCACCTTGCCAAAATCATCTTTGATCATTTGCTATGCTCATCCAAAGTTGACACTTTTTGTTATGGGGAACAATCTCCCACTTATCAAATTTTGCCATTCTTTGAATTTCTAAATTCCACCACCACCCATAGTTGCCTCTGGTCAAATACAACCTATCTAAACACGCACAATTCAAGTTGGCCAACTATTTGAATTAAACCAAATTGGGATCAAAATTGCAAATAGCATCTATGCCACTATGTGACACTATTTGGAATAGTGCTCTACCTCAACCCTAATCTACCCCATCTCCACCCTACCTGTCCCCTTGTCCCCTCTCTTCATCACTCCACCACAGCAACCCTAGGGAGAGGCCAACACATGGCATAGCCATGGCCATGCCGGCCATGGACACATGGTGCACCCTCCTCACTTCTCCTTTCCTCTCAATCCTGGCCCCCATGTCCCTGAGCTTCCCCTTGCATCCCTGAAGCTGCCTAGCCCCACCAGTGCCGGAGAGGACACTCACACGTGTCAGGCCACGCGCGCCCAGAGTGCCTGGGGCATGCCGCTCGCGTCGCGCGAGTGCACGCCACGGGCACCCCCAGGTCACGCGTCGCCTCGCCGCAGCACACCTCCCCTGGACCCCCTCGCTGCACGACGAGCTCCGCCACCTCGCCAGGACCCCGCCAGACACGCGCCGTGCCCCGCGCGAGCGCCGTCGCCGACGACCAGGTCCCCGTTTTCCCGCAACCCTGCCGCCAGAACGCCGCCGTCGCGCGCACACACCAGACCTTCCCTCACCTCGCCGTCTAGCCTCCTAGCACCGCCTCGACCTCACCTACCTCACCCTGCTCCCTCCTAACCCTCTCCATCGCCGGCAACGCCGCGCGCATGTCGCCACCACCACTGCCCCGCAGCACCTCGCGTCGCTATAAAAGGAGGACACCCGCGGCCAATTCATTCACACCCATCTGCTCCCCTCCTCTCCCTGATCCTCCTCGACCTCTTCTCCTCTTTGATTAGCCACCAGAGCCGCCCAATCGAATGCTGGAGCCCGCGGCAGACCTGAGATCGCCGCCGTCGATTCAGGCCACCATTCGAGCCGCCGTCTGCACCATCTGCTTCCTCGTCCTCGACAACGCCGCCCTGCACCGTCGCTGATCCTCGCCGGAGCTCCAGCTCGCCGCCGACCCCCTGCCGAAGCCGCCAGCACTTCCCCTCTCGTCGACGACGACGACGACGCCCAGCCGCACGATCCTCGTCTGATCCAACGCTCCTCCGCGCCCCGTACCGATTCGGTAAGTCTCACCCGCTGATGAGTGGGGCCTGCTGTCAGCTGGCCCGCTGCGCTGGATGCACTGCTGGGCCGGCCCAACTCCTCTGTGCTGCGTTTCAAACCTTTCAGCCCACCTAGTTTCCCGCCGGCCCTCTTAATTCAAATCGAGTTTAATTAATTCCAAATGAATTTCAATACAGCACAAAATTTGAAATTCAATAGTTTAAAATCTACTGAACCAAAATTTATGAATTTTATACCGTTGGAAAACTAGTGAAATTATCTATCAAATGCCACTGGTCCCATCTCAAAATTATTTGTAGAACTAATCTGACAAAAAGAACAAGTCAGGGACTTTTGCACATTCAAATAATTCTTAAAAATCAACCAAAATAGATATGAAGTTAATTCCAACTCCAATAGCTCACATTTGACTTACACTAATTGTTTATGCAAGAAAATGGTGTGGTCACTTTGCATGATCATGCCCTAGTTTAAGTAATGGATAATATGGCTAATTTAACTAGTGGATATTGTCCAAAACTATTAAGTAATTCTTATGAAGTCTTATACTTCATTTAAACTTTGTCTCAAATGAATTCATGTGAAGTTTGGACCCCTGGTCCAAACTCTCTTATATGAAGTACTTAGAGATTTAAAGCCTATGTAGTGTTATTAAATGGTATGAGGTACTCTACCTCATTTAAATCAATTGCTCAAATGATGATGATGAATGGTTGACTTGGGTCAACATGATCTAATGTATGATTGTTTGAGAAATTAAATCTTAAGAAGATTTCAATGAGAGAAAATTATTTCTCAAGAACCATATGGAAATTATCATTTACATATGTAAGGAGAGGAAATTATTTTCCTCAAGCAACACAACCAATGCACCCCAATTATAGAAATTGTGTGAATAAAATAGTTGGTGTAAATACAAGTAATGTTAGAATAGCCAATGAATTGTTGATGATTTTAAAGCACCTCAATAGTAGTTGTTAACCTAGTTACAACTATGTGTTAAATCATATGAGAGGTTTCCCTCTCATTTAAATCTTGGTCTCAAGTAATTCAACATGAGGTAGTGACCATGGTCTATATAATCTCATATTGAGTATTTGGTGACATTAAATCACTACCCTGTTAGTATTAAATTGCATGAGGTATGGAACCTCATTTAAATCATTTTCTTAAAATGATGAGTATGAAGAGGTTGATTTTGGTCAACCTAGGTCATATATTATTCAGAAGAGAAATTAAATCTTAATAAGATAATGAGAGGAAATTATTTCTCTAAATAATTAAAAGTAACACCTAAGTTAGTATGAGAGGAAATTATTTTCTTGAATAAGAAAAAAACACAATTACCAACTTAATAGTAAGGTGTGATGCTAGTTTAAGTTGTGTACATCATGTGTGTGCTTAGTTTAGTATGTAAGTTTGGTATGATGATTGTGTACCCCGCATTCGTATTTTAGACGCTAGTACCGGAGACTACCAGGAGGAGGAGGACTTCTACAAAGAGGAAGGAGAAGAAAACTTGGACCCCCACTTCAACCAAGGCAAGCTAATATTCTTGCAAGCTAACACCAATGCAAGCTAGACTTTTGCAAGTTATGGTTGCAAGCTAATATTCTTGCAAGCTATTACCAATGCAAGCTAGGCTTTTGCAAGCTATAATGTTGCAAGTTAACCCCAATACAAGATAATACTCTTGCAAAGTGCAAAGCTCACTATGAGCAAGGCATTATCCTATTTACTTTATGCTTATGATCCTATTTCCCAGTTTTACCTTACAAGCTTTATTTACTTTTGTTTTATCAAAGTGCCTTTTGATTCATGATTCACTTGGTTAGTATTGGATTAGTACAAGAGTATCAAAGTTAGCCTAGAAGCAAAGCAAAATACTTAGCACCCCTCATACATAGATGCTAGTGCTAAATCAAAAGTGACTACTCTAGTTGGGAACTTGTGAAATGAAATGACTTTGAAAACCTTGGAATGATGAGTCATTCTATTGAAAGATTTTGAAGGTGAATATGATCTGTGAATGACTTGGTGAACTTTACAAAATCTGATGGTTGGGTTCGGATGCGATACCATTCCAATTTTACAAGTACCCCCACAATACCTGAATCTGGGTAGGGCTTAACCGGAAGTTTGTGTGTCTTAGTATGGGTTCCCTCTAAACAAGCGTCATCGGGGTTATGCCGAAAGCTGCCTCTACAACAAAAGAAATGAGATGATATGACGCGAAATGAGGTGAATGTCTGGCCCAAGCCCTGTGCAGTTCCCAGGCTGACAGTTTGTCTTCACTGGGAGGCCAAGCTCATGGGGAGAGGTGCCTATACTAGGGTATGTAAATGAAAGGTTAGGATTGGTAGTTCGCGTACGGTGTACGATAAATCAGGGCCAGTTACCCCTGACGTGCTATTGCAATTGTTGTGGCACAAGTGTACAACCTCTACAGAGTTAAACCTATTCGAATAGCCGCGTCCTCGGTTATTGACAGTTGGAAAGGCCATACTGTTCCGTCATCAGAACTTTTCGAAAACTATGAATGGTGAAGGGTGACTGGTGAATTTGAACTTGAAAGGTGACTTTGACTTCGAATCACAACAGAGTTGTGGGAATGACACTAATATTCCCACTTGAGTTAGTTAGCACATGAAGAGTTGTTTACAAATTTTTTTGTGAACTAAAATTGGCTTTATGCAAAATAAACTAGAGCTTAGCACCCCTTACTAGAATTGTTAACACTTACATTAGTATTAGTTTGCGAGTACTTTAAAGTACTCACGGCTGTGTCCCTGGCTATTCAAATGGCCAGACTATGAAGAGGAGCAGAACTATCAAGATGACGACCAGCAGGACGCCTACGACAACTAGGGAATCTTCTGACGTCAGACGTTGGCCTGTGGACTAGAGAGTCCCTTCTATTTACGCTTCCGCTATGAAACTATGAACTTTGTGTATGTTGATCAATAGATCAACTATTTGTGTAATATGGATCATGTGATCTCTATTTGTAAGACGACTATGGTATGTAATGAATGATGACTTATGATATTCAACTGTTATGTCTCGCAACAACAATATTCCTGGGATTGCGATGTATGGCATAACAGGCATCTGGACTTAAAAATCCGGGTGTTGACACCTCCTATGGTGTTGACTCCAACTGGTATTCTGACACCAGAGCTACGGATCACATCACGAGTGAGTTGAACAAACTCACCACCCGTGAAAACTACAAGGGACAAGACTGCGTCCACACTACCGATGGCAATGGTATGGTTATATCGCATGTTGGTCATTCTATGTTGCATACCCCCATAGCACATTGCATTTAAACAACATTCTCCATGTTACAAATGCTTCAAAGAATCTCTTATCTGTGCATAAACTTACTCTTGATAATAATTTTTACATTGAATTTCACCATTGGTTCTTTCTTATTAAGGATCGGGCAACTCGAAGAACTCTGTTTAAGGGACCATGCTATGGTGGTCTCTACCCGCTAGTGCCTCTCTCTACCGGGTCTTCCAAGCAAGCATTCGTCACAATAAAGCCATCCTCATCCACATGGCATCGCCGTTTAGGTCATCCTTCCTCGTTTGTGGTGCAACAGATTGTTAGAAAAAAATAGCTTTCATATAGTTCAGAAATAAATCCTTATGTTTGTCATTCTTGTCAGTTAGCTAAGAGTCACCAGTTGCCATATCCTGTGTCTGTCTACCAGTGTGTCCACAGTTTCTTTTGAGCTTGTGTTCTCTGATGTATGGGGTCTAGCACCTGCTTCTGTTAGCAAACATTCATATTATGTAAGCTTTATCGATGATTATAGTAAATTTTCTTGGATTTACTTGCTCAAGAAGCGTTCTGATGTTTATCAAGTTTTTCTTAACTATCAAGCCTATGTTGAACGTAAGTTTGGTAGGAAAATAGTCACTATGCAAACAGATTGGGGAGGCGATTATGAGAAGCTTAATGCCTTCTTTCAGAAAATTGGCATCACTCATCATGTGTCTTGCCCTCATGCTCATCAACAAAATGGTTCCGCTGAGCGCAAACACCGTCATATTGTGGAACTAGGACTTTCTCTTCTTGCACATGCATCTATGCCACTAAAATTCTGGGATGAAGCCTTCCTTACAACCACATTTCTTATTAATCTTCTTCCTAGCAAAGTTATTAATAATGAGACTCTCGTTGAGCGCCTCCTTCATACTTCTCCAAATTATGATTCTCTTTGGATTTTTGGGTGTGTCTATTGGCCCAATCTCGGTCCCTACAACAGAAGAAACCTTGCTTATAGATCTACCTGTTGTGTCTTCTTGGGCTATGGTCCTCTTCATAAAGGGGTAAAATGTCTAGATGTGACCATTGGACGTGTTTATGTCTCTCGAGATGTAGTTTTTGATGAGAATGTTTTTTCCTTTTGCATCTCTACATCCTAATGCTGGTAAACGTCTTTGTCAAGAAACTCTCCTGTCGCCTCCACAAAATATTGCATGTACTAGTGGGGATGCTCAACATGATGATCATATGCCTTTACCTATTATACCGATTGTCACTAACCATGTTCAGGATATCACCCCACCGGCTGGTGCTGCTGACACTCCATCTGATGATGAATATACTGGTGAAAACCAGAGTGAAAACAATGCTGAAATGAGTGAATATGATGCACAAGAAGATGCTGAAGAAAATGGTAGCTCGGGGACTGGATCCGAGGAAGATTCCCCTTGCAACCTTGGATCGCTCTGATCCCGAGGAGGATCCTGTCTCCCCTGACATCCGCAGCAGCCACAGGCCTTCCCGCGCCCACGATGTCCCGTTGCAGGTTTACACGCATCGCCAGCGTCCGACGTCGCCATCGCGGGACCCGCCTTCTTCCCCGACAACACGCTGCCAGCGTCAGCGGTCCCCGACACAAGATCCGCCCGTCATCATTGCTTTGACAGCCTCATCAGTCCCTGGTTGGTCGCCATCACGGGGCCCCTCTCGGTCCCCATTACTGTCGCGTCGTGCGCCCCGGTCTCCGTCGCCCACTGGCTGAGATTCTGGCACAGGATCTTCTCCACACGCTGGATCCTCTGTTCCCTCATCTGCTATGGTGGCTCATGTGGTTGGTGTTCAAACCCGCCTACAAAAAGGTATCAAGCAACCTAAAATTTACAAAGATGGTACAATTCACTATGGTTTGCTTGTGTCTACAGATGAGTCTCGCTCTCTCTCTGATGCTCTTGAAGGCCCACACTGGCGTAAAGCAATGGAGGATGAATATGATGCATTGCTTCACAACTAGACATGACACTTAGTGCCACCCAGCAGAAGTAAAAATCCGATTGACTGCAAATGGGTATATCGTGTCAAGAAACGTGCAGATGGTACAATTGACAGGTATAAAGCTCGTCTTGTTGCAAAAGGGTTTAAACAGAGATAGGAATTGATTATGAAGATACTTTTAGCCCTGTTGTTAAATCAGCTACTATCAGAACTGTTTTAGCTATTTCAGTTTCTAGATGTTGGAATTTGCGGCAGCTAGATGTCAAGAACACGTTCCTACATGGTGTTCTGGAAGAGGAGGTTTATATGAGATAGCCGCCAGGCTTTGAAAATCCTGATGTTCAACAAGCCCCTCGAGCATGGTACTCTCGTTTAAGTTCAAAGTTACATAGTTTTGGTTTTGTACCATCAAAGGCAGATACATCTTTGTTTCTATATCACAAGTCAGATATTACAGTATTCTTTTTAATTTATGTTGATGATATCATTGTTACAAACTCTTCAGAGCATGCCATTGCTGCTTTCGTTAAGGATTTGAATGATGATTTTGCCATCAAGGATCTTGGTGAATTACACTATTTCTTGGAAATTGAAGTGAGGAAAATCCAGGATAGCCTGTTGCTAACACAGGAGAAGTATGCCATGGATATCTTAGAGAAAGTTGGCATGCGACAATGTAAGTCAACACCCACTCTTTCACTTGTATCAAGTGATCCTCTTGATTCTGAAGATAGTACAAAATATAATCACAACATTGTTGGTGCCTTGCAATACCTCACTCTCACACGGCCTGACCTTTCCTTTTCAGTTAACAAGGTTTATCAGTTTTTGCATGCACCTACTACAGTTCATTGGATAGTTGTTAAAAGAATACTACGTTATGTCAGAGACACTGTTGGCCTTGGCATTACCTTCCAGCCCTCTTCTACTACACTCTTGAGTACCTTTTCAGATGCAGATTGGGCTGGGTGTCTTGATGATAGACGCTCCACGGGAGGGTTTGTAGTATTTCATAGGACCAAACTTAATTTATTGGAGTTCCAGAAAACAAGCTGCAGTTTCAAGATCAAGTACAGAACCTGAGTACGAGGCATTGGCAAATGCAACTAAGAAATGATATGGGTTGAAGCACTTCTTAAAGAGCTCGGGATCAAACTCAAAGACAAGCCATGTTTGTGGTGTGATAACCTTGGTGCGACATATCTCTCAGCAAATCCAGTATTTCATGTCCGTACAAAGCACATTGATATTGACTTCCATTTTGTTCGAGAACGAGTAGCAGAAAATAAACTTGCTATCAGGTTTGTCTCAAGTAAATATCAGCTTGCTGATGGTTTTACCAAAGCACTTCCAGGCAAGAATCTTCTAGAGTTTAAGTTTAGATTAAGAGGGGCTGTTGGAATATCTGTACATATATGAGTAGACACGGTGTAGTACACCGCCCTATCTCATATGTATCCTTGTAAACCACGGCAGAGGTTTTTCCTGCCGTATATAAACACGAAACCCGAACCCTAACAGGTATCGGTTAAGCCTAGTTCGCTATTATGCTGCCCTGATTAGCACGAGACTAGCATCATGTTACCTCTATACTTTGGAGCCTCTGTTTAGTATTTTCCTTTTTGTTTCTCCTTGGGTTGTAAATTTTTTCCCTTTTATAATGATAGCAGCTCTCCTACTTCATACGTATTTTGTCAATTAGCTCCGAACTGAAATCAACATATCACTCTGCTCCTAGATGGTTTCTGCATGGCCATCCGACAGAACGGCATTGTGGTGGGTCTGGTAACAGTTCGATTCTAGCCTAGGCAAAATTGTCTTACGCATTCGACGAGGGTGTGCTTAGGAGCTTTCAGTCATGCTGCCATCTTGAATGTTGTAATTTGCTGGATACGAGATTCTATTCACGAGGGAGTAAGTAGTGTAATTTTTCACAACTGACGCACACATCTCTGGCAAGGTGAATTTGAGCTCAAACCTAACAAATCCACAATGCTAATGCAAACTACATCACCTGGGATTTTAAGACATTTATTTTTCCCCTTCATTTTCAGCGCCCGCTCCATATCCCTTTCTCTCGCCTTCAGCGGCGCAGACCCAACGGCGACAACGCCCGCTCTCCTCGCCCCCTCCACTCGCCGTTGCCCTGAAACAGCGCCAACACGCTCGTTCCCGGCCGGTGTCCGACACAGTGAGCCCGGTGATCGAAGCGGTGGCCTGCAGTGAGGTAAAACTCCGCGTTCCCCCTTAGCTTCTATCGTAAGCATAGGTTTTGATTACAAATTCGCACCAACCGTACCCATGAGACGAAAATGGATAAGGGATGCAGATTCGATCCAATTTTTCTTTGTCCCTTTATTAGATCGAGAGGGGTGATTGATTTTCAGACTCCATTTTCAGTGGAAACGGCTTACAGAGTGTAAAATCTTTTCATGTCCATGCTGGAGCATCGTTCCACCTCCAATGGAAATTCTGGATCAGCCGTACCATCTAGCACAAGACCGCCCAATACTTTCTATTACTGCTAGCTTCGATCCAATTTGTGTTTTTATCTTGCGCTATGTTCCCTCCTTGAGGATCAGCGACTTTTAGCTGTTTCTAGTGTGATATTTTCCTGCCGAGATGGTATGTTTCTGTATGCCTCACATTCACAACCTATTGTGCCGCTCCAACCCATCTTAGTTTCCATTGCTCTAGCTCAGGAACTTCGGCTCCGGTGGTGTTACTTTTGTTGCTAGTACTACCATAATAGGAGGGAAGATATTACAGAGCCGGTGCGCATCCTTTATAAGGGTGGATAATGCGTAGGCAAGCCACGGTTGGTGAGTACTTTAGCTTATTCATCCCTTAATATTGTGACTATGCCCTCAAATCTGCCTCGCGCCTAAGCATTAATTGCCATTTCTCCAAAGAGGTTACAGCTCTGCACTCTACTTCTTTGTGCCCAGCTCACCTCGTTCTCTACACTGATTTTCCAAGCTGGTGGATGGTGAGTTCAGAGCAATGTACACAAGTTTGGCACAACCCTCACCGTTGTAGCCTCATACATTGATACACCATCTGGTATTTGTGGAAGGAGCCAAATGCTCCAATTTTGAACGATGCCACCTCCGCCCCTTTATGTTGGCCCTCATGATTGCTGTCCCTAATTAGCGCGAGAGACTAGCATCATGTTACCTCTGTACTTTGGAGCCTCTGTTTAGTATTTTCCTTTTTGTTTCTCCTTAGGTTGTAAAACTTTTCCCTCTTATAATGATAGCAGCTCTCCTACTTCCTACGTATTTTGTCAATTAGCTCCAAACTGAAATCAACATGTCACCCAGCTCCTAGATGGTTTCTGCATCTAGTAAAAAAATAGAC
Source organism: Lolium perenne (assembly GCF_019359855.2). NCBI lineage: Eukaryota > Viridiplantae > Streptophyta > Magnoliopsida > Poales > Poaceae > Lolium > Lolium perenne. Next base: position 320,453,108 of record NC_067246.2, read on the forward strand.
GAGCTATTTCTATACAACGAGGAGGAAGACAAGATGGGCTTCCAATGTTGACATCGTCAGCGCCATCACGGAGCTGACCAACTAGGCACTGGGAGATGGAACATTAACCTGATAATAGGGGTGGAACTGGATGTTCTCATCGGATCTCTTCAAACTACTGGCATGTCATTTTCCATGGCAGTTGACCTCGCAGGATCTGCAAACTGACTATGTCTCCATGTCATCTTGAATGTTGCAGTTTGGGGAACTTGAGGATCGGTTCAAACTATTGGTATGTGGTTTTCCTTGGCATTTTGACTTATGACAGGATCTGCAAACCATGCCATTATGGGAACCTGAAATTGACTTGCGCCAAATTTTGTTTCAAAATGAATGTCACTCTGTGTTTGAGGCAATATGTCAGACTCGCCACTTCATTTTTCTTATTCATATTGGCCAAATCGCAGCAAGCAAATGACAGCAAAATTTGGGTCAGGTCAACATAGTCACCTACAAATTCGATTTTGAAAGGAAAATGATTGTATACCCCCGGGGGATCCCGTCGCTCCGTCCTCCACCTCCTTGCGACGACACGTGTCCAACTGGGCCACACATAACCGCTCAAACTCAAGCCTTATCTTACCGGCGTCCCGTCCCCTACTTTTTTTTTCTGTTTCTTCGCCCGTCGCATCAATGGAGAAGAGCCGCCGTGCCCAGCCACGCGCCGCCGTGGCGCCCAGTCACACGCCGCTGCAGCGCCCAGTCGTGATTTTCCCCTGCAAACTTCTCACCGCCTTCGACCTGTAGACGGCCGACGCAGTTCTGCTTCCGGTGATGTCCTGCAGACCCACCAAACTTCGCCTCCCCTGCGCCGTCGAGCTTGCCCCGTCGCCGGCCGTTGAGGCCCGTAGCGGCGGAAAGGCGGGGATCCGTCCAGGCGCCGTCGCCCCCACCCTCGTGCGCGAGGTCATTGTGGCCGCGCTCGTCGCCTGCGAGGTTGTTCGGCTGCTGCCGGCCAAGTGCTCCGCCATCAACGACCGCTGCCGATGGTGCTCCATCCTCGACAACCCCAAGGACGGCGATCGACCCAACGGAGTCAGATGCTGCGAGCGGTGCCGGCGTTTGTACCGCAGCTCTATCGATTTGCACCATTAGAGAAAGTTTTGATTCCTTTGCTACAACTATTCTCTGTTTTTTGCACCATAGATTAAGTGGATTTGCATCTTTTTGTATTTTGCTATAAGGTTTCCTGTTGAAGTTGGTTTTGCTACCATATCAAAAACCTAACCCGAAATCTTGTAAAAAATCTCTTGATGATACGATAGTATAATCCTTTTGCTACAATTGTTTTGTTGTTTTGCTATATTAGAATAGAAATTTTGCTACAAAGTCTCCGGCGAGATTGGGTTTGCTACAATAGTGTAACTTTTTTGCTATGAAGTCTCCGGCGAGGTTGGGTTTGCTATAATATCAAAATATTTTTGCTACGAGCTCTCCAGCGAAGTCTCTCGTGAGGTCTCCGGCGAAATCTCCGGTGAGGTCTAGGTCGATGTCTCCGACGAGGTCGTTTTGCTATAATATCACAGTTTTTTGCTACGGGGTCTCCGGCGAGGTCTCCGGCGAGTGTCTGGTGAGGTCTCCGGCGAGCTCAACCTTTTTATTTTATTTTTCTGGACGAACCGTTTTTTGCTACACTGAAGCAAAAAAATTTGCTACAATTTATTTGCGGTTTTGCTACATCGACGTAATATGTTTGCTACGTGGTCTCCGGCGAGTCCAGCCTTTTTATTTTCTTTTCTGACGAACCGTTTTTTGCTTCAGTCATTTGCTGCCGGCGATGATTATTTGCTGCTGGAGATGTTTTTGTGCTACATGCAAATCTAACCGTCAAAATAATTGATCCAACGGCTGGGAACCCGGGGGCTGGGGAATCAGATCCCCCGGGGGACGTCCAGCAGTTTCCATTTTGAAATAGTGTAATTTTTCACAACTCACGCACGCATCTCTGGCACGGTGAATTTGAGCTCAAACCTAACAAATCCCACAATGCTAATGCACCTGGGATTCTGAGACATTTTTCCCCATCACTTTCAGCCATCGGCGCCCGCTCTATCCCTTTCTCTCGCCTTTGGCGGCGCGGATCCAATGGCGACAACACCCGCTCTCCTCGCCCCATCCACTCGTTGTTGCCCTGAAAAAGCGCCGCTCACGCTCGTGGCCGGCCGCCGGCGTCCGACACAGCGAGCCCGGCGATCGAAGCAGTAATAGGTGACTCCGTGTTCCTCCCTTCTCTTCTACCGTAAGCCTAGGTTTTGATTCCGAATTCGCACCAACCGTACCCGTGAGATGAAAATGGGAAGTGATGTAGATTCGATCCAATTTTTGTTTCTCTCTTTACTAGATCGAAAGGGGTGATTGATTTGCAGACTCCATTGTCTCGGCGGACGGCTTATAGAGTAAAATATTTTCATCTCCATGCTCGGGCATCGCTCCAGCTCCAATGGAAATTATGGATCATCTTGACTATATAGCACGAAACTGCCCAATATTTCCTATTACTGCTAGCTTCGATCCAGTTCGTGTTTCTATCGTGGGCTATGTTCACTCCTTGTGGATCAACGACTTTGAGCTGTTTATATTGTTAGATTTGATGAATAAGTCATTGTATTCTGGTCTTTGTGGAGCTGCTGCAGCACACACATGTTCTGTGGACTGCAGCACACACACATGGTCCTTTGTGAAGGACATGTGGTTAGGATAGGATAGCATCCCTGATCTTTGACTGCTTTTTAGAGGCATCAAGGACTGACAGTTAGCATCTTTAGACTAGCATAAGGACTGACAGTTAGACTAGCATAAGGACTGACAGTTAGCATCTTTAGACTAGCATGTTCTGGCTGGCTAGCAGCTATAAATCTGTAGCCCCGTGCCCTCAGTTTGGCATGGCATTGTGTGAGAAATAAACCAACGAAAATTGCCCCAACTCTCCTAGTGTCATCCTCTTCTTAATAAAGTGAGGCTAGAGATACTAACAAGTGGTATCAGAGCTAGGTTGTCTTGCAGCCTGAGCATCTCCTGCTCCTCCCCTTCACAGGGAAGGGAGCATCCCCAACCAGTAGCAGCCTCAAATGCCCCTGGTTACTTCCCTCCGCCCGGGTTGTCGAGCAGCAGCTCATCGGAAGCAGCGCTCAGCCCCCAGCAGCGAGCCATGTCCGACGGCCACTCTCAGCACACGGCTACCTCCAGCATGCGGCGTCGGCAGGAGGCCGATCGCGCCGCGGCAGAGGAGCGTGAACGAGTGGCCGCGGTAGCCGCTGCGGCGACAACAAGGGCGTCGAGGCTGGCAGCGGTGGAGCTAGCAGCAGCCAGAGCGGAGGTAGAAGCAATAGAAGCAGCGGAGGCAGCACGTGCGGCGGCGGCGGAGGTCGAGGTGCTGCGCGGCAGCGCCAACGGCTCCGTTTCTGCTGATGGCAGCGTCGACGCAGCGGCGCCACAGGCGGCGCAGCGGACATCGCAGTGGGCAGCCGAGCACGCCCGCACACCTCGGGATGGCGCTCCCAGAGGAGGCGCGCACGGCGGTGGCGGCTGGGATGACCAAGACCGCGACCTCTATGGGGTCCGGACGGTGGTCAGGGATGTTGGTCCCGGTGTTGGGTGGCCTAACCTCACCAAAACCAACTACGTCGAGTGGGCCGCGATCATGAAGATCAGGCTCCAGGTGTGGCACATGTGGGAGGCAGTCCACGACGGCGACGTCGACCATCATGAGGATCGACGGGCGCTGGACGCCCTCATCGCCGCAGTCCTGACCGAGGTGCAGTTCTCGCTCTCCCACAAGCAGACTGCCAATGAGGCTTGGGACGCCATCGCCGCGGCACGCATCGGCAGCGACCGTGCTCGCAAGTCCACACTGCAGGCACTTCGCAAGGAGTGGGAGAACCTGGCCTTCAAGCCAGGTGAGGACGTTGATGACTTTGCTCTCCGTCTTAACACTCTGCTGCAGAAGATGGTGCAGTTCGGCGATGACGCCTACGACGAGGAGAGAGCTGTCGAGAAGCTCTTTCGCTGCGTCCCTGACAAGTACAAGTAGATGGCTCGCTCGATCAAGTCCCTGCTGGACCTCTCCACCATGACGATCGAGGAGGCGATAGGTCGCCTCAAGGTCGTCGACACCGACGAGCCACAATCTTCGTCGGGGCCCATCACCACCGGAGGGAAGCTGCTCCTCACTCGGGAGCAGTGGGACGCTGGCCACGATGACAAGAAGAAGGGGGAGCCTTCTTCCTCGATAGGCGGCTGATACGTCTCCGACGTATCGATAATTTCTTATGTTCCATGCCACATTATTGATGTTATCTACATGTTTTATGCACACTTTATGTCATATTCGTGCATTTTCTGGAACTAACCTATTAACAAGATGCCGAAGTGCCGATTCTTTGTTTTCTGCTGTTTTTGGTTTCAGAAATCCTAGTAAGGAAATATTCTCGGAATTGGACGAAATCAAAGCCCAGGGGCCTATTTTCTCACGAAGCTTCCAGAAGTCCGAAGGAGAGACGAAGAGGGGCCACGGAGGGGCCACACCATAGGGCGGCGCGGCCCCCCCTTGGCCGCGCCGGCCTGTAGTGTGGGGCCCCCGTGCCGCCTCTTGACCTGCCCTTCCGCCTATAAAAAGTCTCCGTGACGAAACCCCCAGTACCGAGAACCACGATACGGAAAACCTTCCAGAGACGCCGCCGCCGCCGATCCCATCTCGGGGGATCCAGGAGATCGCCTCCGGCACCCTGCCGGAGAGGGGAATCATCTCCCGGAGGACTCTACGCCGCCATGGTCGCCTCCGGTGTGATGTGTGAGTAGTCTACCCCTGGACTATGGGTCCATAGCAGTAGCTAGATGGTTGTCTTCTCCCCATTGTGCTATCATTGTCGGATCTTGTGAGCTGCCTAACATGATCAAGATCATCTATCTGTAATTCTATATGTTGCGTTTGTTGGGATCCGATGAATAGAGAATACTTGTTATGTTGATTATCAAAGTTATGCTATGTGTTGTTTATGATCTTGCATGCTCTCCGTTACTAGTAGATGCTCTGGCCAAGTAGATGCTTGTAACTCCAAGAGGGAGTACTTATGCTCGATAGTGGGTTCATGCTGCATTGACACAGGACGATGTGAGAAAGTTCTAAGGTTGTGTTGTGCTGTTGCCACTAGGGATAAAACATTAGTGCTATGTTCAAGGATGTAGTCACTAGTTACATTACGCACCATACTTAATGCAATTGTCTGTTGTTTGCAACTTAATACTGGAGGGGGTTCGGATGATAACCTGAAGGTGGACTTTTTAGGCATAGATGCAGTTGGATGACGGTCTATGTACTTTGTCGTAATGCCCAATTAAATCTCACTATACTCATCATGATATGTATGTGCATGGTCATGCTCTCTTTATTTGTCAATTGCCCAACTGTAATTTGTTCACCCAACATGCTGTTCGTCTTATGGGAGAGACACCTCTAGTGAACTGTGGACCCCGGTCCAATTCTCTTTACTGAAATGCAATCTACTGCAATACTTGTTCTACTGTTTTCTGCAAACAATCATCTTCCACACAATACGGTTAATCCTTTGTTACAGCAAGCCGGTGAGATTGACAACCTCACTGTTTCGTTGGGGCAAAGTACTTTGGTTGTGTTGTGCAGGTTCCACGTTGGCGCCGGAATCCCTGGTGTTGCGCCGCACTACATCTCGCCGCCATCAACCTTCAACGTGCTTCTTGGCTCCTCCTGGTTCGATAAACCTTGGTTTCTTTCTGAGGGAAAACTTGCTGCTGTGCGCATCATACCTTCCTCTTGGGGTTGCCCAACGAACGTGTGAAATACACGCCATCAAGCTAAATTTCTGGCGCCGTTGCCGGGGAGATCAAGACACGCTGCAAGGGGAGTCTCCACTTCTCAATCTCTTTACTTTGTTTTTGTCTTGCTTAGTTTTATTTACTACTTTGTTTGCTGCACTAAATCAAAATACAAAAAAATTAGTTGCTAGTTTTACTTTACTTGCTATCTTGTTTGCTATATCAAAAACACAAAAAAATTAGTTTACTTGCATTTACTTTATCTAGTTTGCTTTATTTACTGTTGCTAAAATGGCCAACGCTGAAAATACTAAGTTGTGTGACTTCACAACCACAAATAATAATGATTTCTTATGCACACCTATTGCTCCACCTGCTACTACAGCAGAATTCTTTGAAATTAAACCTGCTTTCTTGAATCTTGTTATGCGAGAGCAATTTTCAGTGTTAGTTCTGATGATGCTGCTGCCCATCTTAATAATTTTGTTGAACTATGTGAAATGCAAAAATATAAAGATGTAGATGGTGATATTATTAAACTAAAATTGTTCCCTTTCTCATTAAGAGGAAGAGCTAAAGATTGGTTGCTATCTATGCCTAAGAATAGTATTGATTCATGGACTAAATGCAAGGATGCTTTTATTGGTAGATATTATCCCCCTGCTAAAATTATATCTTTGAGGAGTAGCATAATGAATTTTAAACAATTAGATACTGAACATGTTGCTCAAGCTTGGGAAAGAATGAAATCTCTGGTTAAAAATTGCCCAACCCATGGACTGACTACTTGGATGATCATCCAAACCTTCTATGCAGGACTAAATTTTTCTTCACGGAATTTATTGGATTCAGCTGCTGGAGGTACCTTTATGTCCATCACTCTTGGTGAAGCAACAAAGCTTCTTGATAATATGATGATCAACTACTCTGAATGGCACACGGAAAGAGCTCCACAAGGTAAGAAGGTAAATTCTGTCGAAGAAACCTCTTCCTTGAGTGATAAGATTGATGCTATTATGTCTATGCTTGTGAATGATAGGACTAATATTGATCCTAATAATGTTCCATTAGCTTCATTGGTTGCACAAGAAGAACATGTTGATGTAAACTTCATTAAAAATAATAATTTCAACAACAATGCTTACCGGAACAATTCTAGTAACAACTATAGGCCATATCCTTATAATAATGGCAACGGCTATGGTAATTCTTATGGGAATTCTTACAACAATAATAGGAGTTCACCCCCTGGACTTGAAGCCATGCTTAAAGAATTTATTAGTACACAAACTGCTTTTAACAAATCTGTTGAAGAAAAGCTTGGGAAAATTGATATACTTGCTTCTAAAGTCGATAGTCTTGCTGCTGATGTTGATCTTTTGAAATCAAAAGTTTTGCCTAATGAGAATCATCATAATAAAATTACTACTACAGCAAATGCCATTCAAGTTAGAATTAATGAGAATATAAGATTAATGGCTGAACTGCGTGCTAGGTGGGATAGAGAAGAAAATGAAAAACTAGCTAAAGAAAAGAATATAGTTAAAGTTTGGACTATTACCACCACTAGTAATGCTAATGCTACACATGTTGCTGCACCTCCTACTCATACTAATAAAAGAATTGGTGTTAGCAATGTTTCCACTTCTAATGCAAAGCGCGAAAAACTGCCTGAAACTGCTAAAACTGCTGAAACTGCCTGTGATAAAGCTGCTAAAATTTTTTCCAACATCGGGGACGATGATCCCATTGCTTTAGATTATAATGGTTTGAATTTTGATGATTGCCACATCTCTGAAGTTATAAAGTTCTTGCAAAAACTTGCTAAAAGTCCTAATGCTAGTGCTATAAATTTGGCTTTCACGCATCATATTACAAATGCTCTTATAAAAGCTAGAGAAGAGAAACTAGAGCGCGAAGCCTCTATTCCTAAAAAGCTAGAGGATGGTTGGGAGCCCATCATTAAGATGAAGGTTAAAGATTTTGATTGTAATGCTTTATGTGATCTTGGTGCAAGTATTTCTGTTATGCCTAAGAAAATTTATAATATGCTTGACTTGCCACCGCTGAAAAATTGTTATTTGGATGTTAATCTTGCTGATCATTCTACAAAGAAACCTTTGGGGAAAGTTGATAATGTTCGCATTACCGTTAACAATAACCTTGTTCCCGTTGATTTTGTTGTCTTGGATATTGAATGCAATGCATCTTGTCCCATTATATTGGGAAGACCTTTTCTTCGAACTGTTGGTGCTGTTATTGATATGAAGGAAGGTAATATAAAATATCAATTTCCTCTCAAGAAAGGTATGGAACACTTCCCTAGAAAGAGAATGAAGGTACCTTTTGACTCTATTATGAGAACAAATTATGATGTTGACACTTCGTCTCTTGATAATACTTGATACACACTTTCTGCGCCTAGCTGAAAGGCGTTAAAGAAAAGCGCTTATGGGAGACAACCCATGTTTTTACCTACAGTACTTTGTTTTTATTTTGTGTCTTGGAAGTTGTTTACTACTGTAGCAACCTCTCCTTATCTTAGTTTTATGTTTTGTTGTGCCAAGTTAAGCCGTTGATAGAAAAGTAAGTACTAGATTTGGATTACTGCACAGTTCCAGATTTCTTTGCTGTCACGAATATGGGTCCACCTCCCTGTAGGTAGCTCAGAAAATTAAGCCAATTTACGTGCATGATCCTCAGATATGTACGCAACTTTAATTCAATTTGAGCATTTTCATTTGAGCAAGTATGGTGCCATTTTAAAATTCGTCAATACGAACTGTTCTGTTTTGACAGATTCTGCCTTTTATTTCGCATTGCCTCTTTCGCTATGTTGGATGAATTTCTTTGATCCATTAATGTCCAGTAGCATTATGCAATGTCCAGAAGTGTTAAGAATGATTGTGTCACCTCTGAATATGTCAATTTATATTGTGCACTAACCCTCTAATGAGTTGTTTCGAGTTTGGTGTGGAGGAAGTTTTCAAGGATCAAGAGAGGAGTATGATGCAACATGATCAAGGAGAGTGAAAGCTCTAAGCTTGGGGATGCACCCGGTGGTTCACCCCTGCATATATCAAGAAGACTCAAGCGTCTAAGCTTGGGGATGCCCAAGGCATCCCCTTCTTCATCGACAACATTATCAGGTTCCTCCCCTGAAACTATATTTTTATTCCATCACATCTTATGTGCTTTTTCTTGGAGCGTCGGTTTGTTTTTGTTTTTTGTTTTGTTTGAATAAAATGGATCCTAGCATTCACTTTATGGGAGAGAGACACGCTCCGCTGTAGCATATGGACAAGTATGTCCTTGGTTTCTACTCATAGTATTCATGGCGAAGTTTCTCCTTCGTTAAATTGTTATATGGTTGGAATTGGAAAATGATACATGTAGTAATTGCTATAAATGTCTTGGGTAATGTGATACTTGGCAATTGTTGTGCTCATGATTAAGCTCTTGCATCATATGCTTTGCACCCATTAATGAAGAAATACATAGAGCATGCTAAAATTTGGTTTGCATATTTGGTTTCTCTAAGGTCTAGATAATTTCTAGTATTGAGTTTGAACAACAAGGAAGACGGTGTAGAGTCTTATAATGTTTTCAATATGTCTTTTATGTGAGTTTTGCTGCACCGGTTCATCCTTGTGTTTGTTTCAAATAAGCCTTGCTAGCCTAAACCTTGTATCGAGAGGGAATACTTCTCATGCATCCAAAATACTTGAGCCAACCACTATGCCATTTGTGTCCACCATACCTACCTATACTACATGGTATTTTTCCGCCATTCCAAAGTAAATTGCTTGAGTGCTACCTTTAAAATTCCATCATTCACCTTTGCAATATATAGCTCATGGGACAAATAGCTTAAAAACTATTGTGGTATTGAATATGTAATTATGCACTTTATCTCTTATTAAGTTGCTTGTTGTGCGATAACCATGTTCACTGGGACGCCATCAACTTTTCATTGTTGAATTTCATGTGAGTTGCTATGCATGTCCGTCTTGTCTGAAGTAAGAGAGATCTACCACCATATGGTTAAGCATGCATATGTTAGAGAAGAACATTGGGCCGCTAACTAAAGCCATGCTCCATGGTGGAAGTTTCAGTTTTGGACAACAATCCTCAAATCTCAAATGAGAAAATTATTAATTGTTGGTATATGCTTATGCATAAAAGAGGAGTCCATTATCTGTTGTCTATGTTGTCCCGGTATGGATGTCTAAGTTGAAGAATAATCAATAGCGAGAAATCCAATGCGAGCTTTCTCCTTAGACCTTTGTACGGGCGGCATAGAGGTACCCCTTTGTGACACTTGGTAAAAACAATGCATTGTGATGACCCGGTAGTCCAAGCTAATTAGGACAAGGTGCGGGCACTATTAGTACACTATGCATGAGGCTTGCAACTTATAAGATATAATTTACATGATGCATATGCTTTATTACTACCGTTGACAAAATTGTTTCATGTTTTCAAAATCAAAGCTCTAGCACAAATATAGCAATCGATGCTTTTCCTCTATGGAGGACCATTCTTTTACTTTCAATGTTGAGTCAGTTCACCTATCTCTCTCCACCTCAAGAAGCAAACACTTGTGTGAACTGTGCATTGATTCCTACATACTTGCTTATTGCACTTATTATATTACTCTATGTTGACAATATCCATGAGATATACATGTTACAAGTTGAAAGCAACCGCTGAAACTTAATCTTCTTTTTTGTTGCTTCAATATCTCTACTTTGAATTATTGCTTTATGAGTTAACTCTTATGCAAGACTTATTGATGCTTGTCTTGAAGTGCTATTCATGAAAAGTCTTTGCTTTATGATTCACTTGTTTACTCATGTCATATACATTGTTTTGATCGCTGCATTCACTACATATGCTTTACAAATAGTACGATCAAGATTATGATGGCATGTCACTCCGAAATTATACGTATTTATCGTTTTACCTTTCGGGACGAGCAGAACTAAGCTTGGGGATGCTGATACGTCTCCGACGTATCGATAATTTCTTATGTTCCATGCCACATTATTGATGTTATCTACATGTTTTATGCACACTTTATGTCATATTCGTGCATTTTCTGGAACTAACCTATTAACAAGATGCCGAAGTGCCGATTCTTTGTTTTCTGCTGTTTTTGGTTTCAGAAATCCTAGTAAGGAAATATTCTCGGAATTGGACGAAATCAAAGCCCAGGGGCCTATTTTCTCACGAAGCTTCCAGAAGTCCGAAGGAGAGACGAAGAGGGGCCACGGAGGGGCCACACCAGAGGGCGGCGCGGCCCCCCCTTGGCCGCACCGGCCTGTAGTGTGGGGCCCCGTGCCGCCTCTTGACCTGCCCTTCCGCCTATAAAAAGTCTCCGTGACGAAACCCCAGTCACGAGAACCACGATACGGAAAACCTTCCAGAGACGCCGCCGCCGCCGATCCCATCTCGGGGGATCCAGGAGATCGCCTCCGGCACCCTGCCGGAGAGGGGAATCATCTCCCGGAGGACTCTACGCCGCCATGGTCGCCTCCGGTGTGATGTGTGAGTAGTCTACCCCTGGACTATGGGTCCATAGCAGTAGCTAGATGGTTGTCTTCTCCCCATTGTGCTATCATTGTCGGATCTTGTGAGCTGCCTAACATGATCAAGATCATCTATCTGTAATTCTATATGTTGCGTTTGTTGGGATCCGATGAATAGAGAATACTTGTTATGTTGATTATCAAAGTTATGCTATGTGTTGTTTATGATCTTGCATGCTCTCCGTTACTAGTAGATGCTCTGGCCAAGTAGATGCTTGTAACTCCAAGAGGGAGTACTTATGCTCGATAGTGGGTTCATGCCTGCATTGACACCTGGGACAGTGACAGAAAGTTCTAAGGTTGTGTTGTGCTGTTGCTACTAGGGATAAAACATTAGTGCTATGTTCAAGGATGTAGTCACTAGTTACATTACGCACCATACTTAATGCAATTGTCTGTTGTTTGCAACTTAATACTGGAGGGGGTTCGGATGATAACCTGAAGGTGGACTTTTTAGGCATAGATGCAGTTGGATGACGGTCTATGTACTTTGTCGTAATGCCCAATTAAATCTCACTATACTCATCATGATATGTATGTGCATGGTCATGCTCTCTTTATTTGTCAATTGCCCAACTGTAATTTGTTCACCCAACATGCTGTTCGTCTTATGGGAGAGACACCTCTAGTGAACTGTGGACCCCGGTCCAATTCTCTTTACTGAAATGCAATCTACTGCAATACTTGTTCTACTGTTTTCTGCAAACAATCATCTTCCACACAATACGGTTAATCCTTTGTTACAGCAAGCCGGTGAGATTGACAACCTCACTGTTTCGTTGGGGCAAAGTACTTTGGTTGTGTTGTGCAGGTTCCACGTTGGCGCCGGAATCCCTGGTGTTGCGCCGCACTACATCTCGCCGCCATCAACCTTCAACGTGCTTCTTGGCTCCTCCTGGTTCGATAAACCTTGGTTTCTTTCTGAGGGAAAACTTGCTGCTGTGCGCATCATACCTTCCTCTTGGGGTTGCCCAACGAACGTGTGAAATACACGCCATCAGCGGCCGCAAGCGCGGCAAGCCACGCAAGCCGGGAAAGGATGGCCATGCGAAGGCGCAAGGTGATGCTGGCAGAGGCGCAGCCGGCAAGCCCAAGCCGGCAAAGGACGACGCCTGCCACAACTGCGGCAAGCTTGGTCACTGGGCCAACGAGTGCCGACAGCCACGATGTGGCCAGGCCCACGTCGCACAGGCGGGGGCGGAGGAGCCAGCTCTGTTCATGGCGCATGCCAGCATCGAGCTGTCTCCAGCGGCACCGACCGCAGCGGCTCTCCACCGTACCACTCTCCTCCACCTTGACGAGCCGAAAGCACACGCCCTTCTCGGCGATTGCTCCGGCAACGACAAGACTGGCGGGTGGTGCCTCGACACCGGCGCCACCCACCACATGACCGGCCGACGGGAGTTCTTTGCCAAGCTCGACTCCGACGTGCGAGGCTCCGTCAAGTTTGGGGATGCCTCCGCCGTGGAGATCAAGGGCATTGGCTCCATCATATTCATCGCCAAGACTGGAGAGCACCGGCCGCTCACCGGTGTCTACTACATTCCCGCGCCGAGGAACTCCATCATCAGTCTGGGACAGCTGGATGAGAACGGCTCCCGCGTGCTGATCGAGAGCGGAGTTCTGCGCATCTGGGATCGCCACCGTCGCCTGCTTGCCAAGGTAACCAGAGGCACAAATCGCCTCTATGTTCTTGATGTGCAGGTGGCACAACCCCTCTGTCTCGCTGCTCGTCGAGAGGATGAGGCGTGGCAGTGGCACGAGTGCTTCGGGCAATTTCACTTCGAGGCCCTGAAGCGGCTCAGTACCACGGAGATGGTGCGAGGCATGTCGTGCCTTGACCATGTGGATCAGTTCTGCGACGTCTGCATTTTGACGAAGCAGAGACGACTCCCTTTTCCCTAGCAGGCGAGCTTCAGAGCCAAGGAGAAGCTCAAGCTCGTGCACGGGGACTTGTGTGGCCCGGTGACACCGGCCACACCAGGAGGACGACGCTACTTCCTGCTGCTCGTCGATGACCTTTCCCGCTACATGTGGGTGGTGCTCCTCGGCAGCAAGGGAGAGGCAGCGGACGCCATCAGGCGCTCGCAGGTTGCTGCGGAGGCGGAGTGCGACCGCAAGCTGCGCGTGCTGCGTACCGACAACGGCGGCGAATTCACAGCAACCGAATTCGCGTCGTACTGCGCTGATGAAGGCATCCAGCGCCACTACTCCGCGCATTACAGCCCGCAGCAGAACCGCGTCGTCGAGTGATACGTCTCAAACGTATCTATAATTTTTTTTGTTCCATGCTTGTTTTATGACAATACCTACATGTTTTATACACACTTTATATCGTTTTGATGCATTTTCCGGAACAAACCTATTGACAAGATGCCGAAGTGCCAGTTCCTATTTTCTGCTGTTTTTGGTTTCAGAAATCCTAGTAAGGAAATATTCTCGGAATTGGACGAAATCAACGCCCAGCATCTTAGAATTCCACGAAGCTTCCAGAACACCCGAGAGCCGCCAGAGGGGAGCCCTGGGGGCCCACACATGTGGCCGGCGCGGCCCAGGCCCTGGCCGCGCCTCCCTATTGTGTGGCTGCCTCGTCAGCCTTCCGACTCCGCCTCTTCGCCTATTTAAAGGTCCCTGACCTAAATCTTCGATACGAAAAAGCCACGGTACGAGAAACCTTCCAGAGCCGCCGCCATCGCGAAGCCAAGATTTGGGGGACAGGAGTCTCTGTTCCGGCACGCCACCGGGACGGGGAAGTGCCCCCGGAAGGCTTCTCCATCGACATCACCGCCATCTTCATCACCGCTGCTGTCTCCCATGAGGAGGGAGTAGTTCTCCATCGAGGCTAAGGGCTGTACCGACAGCTATGTGGTTAATCTCTCTCCTATGTACTTCAATACAATGATCTCATGAGCTGCCTTACATGATTAAGATTCATATGAGTTTTGTATCACTATTAGTCTATGTGCTACTCTTGTGATGTTATTAAAGTAGTCTATTCCTCCTTCACGGTGTAATGGTGACAGTGTGTGCATCGTGTAGTACTTGGCGTAGGTTATGATCATAATCTCTTGTAGGTTATGGAGTTAATTATTACTATGATAGTATTGATGTGATTTATTCCCCCTTCATAGTGTAAAGGTGACAGTGTGTATGCTATGTTAGTACTCGGTTTAAGTTGCAAAGATCTATTATGCTCTAAAGGTTACTTAAATATGAATGCCGAATGTTGTGGCGCTTGTTAACTCCGGCTTGAGGGAGCTCTTGTAGCCCTACACAATTAGTGGTGTTCACTATCAAACAAGAGTATATGTAGCACAAAGGAAGAGAACTTATCTATTTATGTGATCAATGTTGAGAGTGTCCACTAGTGAAAGTGTGATCCCTAGGCCTTGTTTCCAAATACTGCAATCATCGCTTGTTTACTGTTTTACTGCATCTTTACTTCCTGCAATATTACTACCATCAACTACACGCTGATGTCTACGCCCCCTCCTTTTCCTGTAGACAGTGTTGGGCCTCCAAGAGCAGAGGTTTGTAGAACAGCAGCAAGTTTTCCCTTAAGTGGATCACCCAAGGTTTATCGAACTCAGGGAGGAAGAGGTCAAAGATATCCCTCTCATGCAACCCTGCAACCACAAAGCAAGAAGTCTCTTGTGTCCCCAACACACCTAATAGGTGCACTAGTTCGGCGAAGAGATAGTGAAATACAGGTGGTGTAAATAAGCAGTAGCAACGGCACCAGAAAAGTGCTTTGCCCAGGACAGTAAACAAGCAGTAGTAACGCAGCAGTAGTAACGCAGTAAAACAGTAAACAAGCAGCGATAGCAGTATTTAGGAACAAGGCCTAGGGATCATACTTTCACTAGTGGACACTCTCAACATTGATCACATAACAGAATAGATAAATGCATACTCTACACTCTCTTGTTGGATGATGAACACATTGCGTAGGATTACACGAACCCTCAATGCCGGAGTTAACAAGCTCCACAATTCAATGTTCATATTTAAATAACCTTAGAGTGCACGACAGATCAACACGACTAAACCAAGTACTAACATAGCATGCACACTGTCACCTTCACACTATGTAGGAGGCATAGATCACATCAATACCATCATAGCAATAGTTAACTTCATAATCTACAAGAGATCATAATCATAGCCTACGCCAAGTACTAACACGGATGCACACACTGTCACCATTACACCGTGCAGGAGGAATAAAACTACTTTAATAACATCACTAGAGTAGCACATAGATAAATTGTGATACAAAACACATTGCAATCATAAAGAGATATAAATAAGCACTTCACTATGCTACTCTGAATTACTCTCTGGCAAGATAACGAACACTAATTCATCATGTAGGCAAACCTTAAAGATGCATTCCCAAGTACTAATGAACACCCCACGCTTTCACTTTGAGCATTCACAGGAGGTACTAACACACCACAATTTCATAGAGACATCCAACTCAAATCATAACTCAGTGAATAAGTATTCTGTGAAATATAGCCTAAGAGACCCACACGGTGCACACACTGTCACCTTTACACACGTGGGACAAGGAGTCTCCGGAGATCACATAAGTAAAACCCACTTGACTAGCATAATGACATCTAGATTACAAGCATCATCATATGAATCTCAATCATGTAAGGCAGCTCATGAGATTATTGTATTGAAGCACATAGGAGAGAGATGAACCACATAGCTACCGGTACAGCCCCGAGCCTCGATGGAGAACTACTCCCTCCTCATGGGAGACAGTAGCGTTGATGAAGATGGCGGTGGTGTCGATGGAGAAGCCTTCCGGGGGCACTTCCCCGTCCCGGCGGCGTGCCGGAACAGAGACTCCTGTCCCCCAGATCTTGGCTTCGCGATGGCGGCGGCTCTGGAAGGTTTCTCGTACCGTGGCTTTTTCGTCTCGAGGTTTTAGGTCGAGGGGCTTTATATAGGCGAAGAGGCGGCGTCAGAAGGTCGAAGGGGCGCCGACACTATAGGGGGGCGCGGCCCCCCCTTGGCCGCGCCGGCCTAGGGTTTGGTGGGCCTGTGCCCCCTCTCTGGCGGTTCTCGTGTGTTCTGGATGCTTCCGGGCAAAATAGGAACCTAGGCGTTGATTTCGTCCAATTCCGAGAATATTTCTTTACTAGGATTTCTGAAACCAAAAATAGCAGAAAATAGCAACTGGCACTTCGGCATCTTGTTAATAGGTTAGTTCCAGAAAATGCACGAATATGACATAAAGTGTGCATAAAACATGTAGATATCATCAATAATGTGGCATGGAACATAAGAAATTATCGATACGTCGGAGACGTATCAGCATCCCCAAGCTTAGTTTCTACTCGTCCCGAGCAGGTAAACGATAACAAAGATAATTTCTGGAGTGACATGCCATCATAAACTTGATCATATTGTTGTAAGCATATGTAATGAATGCAGCAATCAAAACAATGGTAATGACATGAGTAAACAAATGAATCATAAAGCAAAGACTTTTCATGAATAGTACTTCAAGACAAGCATCAATAAGTCTTGCATAAGAGTTAACTCATAAAGCAATAAATCAAAGTAAAGGTATTGAAGCAACATAAAGGAAGATTAGGTTTCAGCGGTTGCTTTCAACTTATAACATGTATATCTCATGGATAATTGTCAACATAGAGTAATATAACAAATGCAATATGCAAGTATGTAGGAATCAATGCACAGTTCACGCAAGTGTTTGCTTCTTGAGATGGAGAGAAATAGGTGAACTGACTCAACATAAAAGTAAAAGAAAGGTCCTTCAAAGAGGAAAGCATCGATTGCTATATTTGTGCTAGAGCTTTGGTTTTGAAAACATGAAACAATTTTGTCAACGGTAGTAATAAAGCATATGTATCATGTAAATTATATCTTACAAGTTGCAAGCCTCATGCATAGTGTACTAATAGTGCCCGCACCTTGTCCTAATTAGCTTGGGTTAACACTGATCATCACTGCATAACATATGTTTCAACCAAGTGTCACAAAGGGGTACCTCTATGCCGCCTGTACAAGGGTCTAAGGAGAAAGTTCGCATTTGGATTTCTCGCTTTTGATCATTCTTCAACTTAGACACCCATACCGGGACAACATAGACAACAGATAATGGACTCCTCTTTTAATGCTTAAGCATTCAACAATTAATGTTCTCATATGAGATTGAGGTTTTATGTCCAAACTGAAACTTCCACCATGATTCATGGCTTTAGTTAGCAGCCCAATGTTCTTCTCTAACAGTATGCATACTCAAACCATTTGATGGTGAAAACCGCCCTTACTTCAGACAAGACGAACATGCATAGCAACTCACATGATATTCAACAAAGAGTAGTTGATGGCGTCCCCAGGAGCATGGTTATCGCACAACAAGCAACTTAATAAGAGATAAAGTGCATAAGTACATATTCAATACCACAATAGTTTGTAAGGCTATTTTGTCCCATGAGCTATATATTGCAAAGGCGAATGATGGAAATTTAAAGGTAGCACTCAAGCAATTTACTTTGGAATGGCGGAGAAATACCATGTAGTAGGTAGGTATGGTGGACACAAATGGCAAAGTGGTTGGCTCAAGGATTTTGGATGCATGAGAAGTATTCCCTCTCGATACAAGGCTTAGGCTAGCAAGGTTTATTTGAAACAAACACAAGGATGAACCGGTGCAGCAAAACTCACATAAAAGACATATTGTAAACATTATAAGACTCTACACCGTCTTCCTTGTTGTTCAAAACTCGATACTAGAAATTATCTAGACTTTAGAGAGACCAAATATGCAAACCAAATTTTAGCAAGCTCTATGTATTTCTTCATTAATGGGTGCAAAGTATATGATGCAAGAGCTTAAACATGAGCACAACAATTGCCAAGTATCACATTACCCAAGACATTTATAGCAATTACTACATGTATCATTTTCCAATTCCAACCATATAACAATTTAACGAAGCAGTTTCAACCTTCGCCATGAACATTAAAAGTAAAGCTAATAACACATGTGTTCATATGCAACAGTGGAGCGTGTCTCTCTCCCACACAAGCATGTATTTATTCAGAGAATGAAAATAAAAAAACGAAAATAAAAGCACACAGACGCTACAAGTAAAGTACATAAGATGTGACTGAATAAAAATATAGTTTCAAGAGAAGAAACCTGATAAATTGTCGATGAAGAAGTGGATGCCTTGGGCATCCCCAAGCTTAGATGCTTGAGTCTTCTTGATATATGCAGGGGTGAACCACCGGCGCATCCCCAAGCTTAGACTTTTCACTCTTCTTGATCATAGTATATCATCCTCCTCTCTTGACCCTTGAAAACTTCATTCACACCAAACTCGAAATAAACTCATAGAGGGTTAGTGCACAATCAAAAACTCACATGTTCAGAGGTGACACAATCATTCTTTATACTTCTGGACATTGCACAAAGCTACTGAAAGTCAATGGAACAAAGAAATCCATCCCACATAGCAAAAGAGGCAATGCGAAATAAAAGGCAGAATCTGTCAAAACAGAACAGTTCGTAAAGACGAATTTTAAAATGGCACCAGACTTGCTCAAATGAAAATGCCCAAATTGAATGAAAGTTGCGTACATATCTGAGGATCATGCACGTAAATTGGCATATTTTTCTGAGCTACCTACAGAGAGGCAGGTCGAAATTCGTGACAGCAAAGAAATCTGTTTCTGCGCAGTAATCCAAATCTAGTATGAACCTTACCATCAACGACTTTACTTGGCACAACAAAACACAAAACTAAGATAAGGAGAGGTTGCTACAGTAGTAACAACTTCCAAGACACAAATATAAAACAAAGTACTGTAGCAAAATAACACATGGGTTATCTCCCAAGAAGTTCTTTCTTTATAGCCATCAAGATGGGCTCAGCAGTTTTAATGATGCACTCGTAAGAAATAGTAATTGAAGCAAAAGAGAGCATCAAGAGGCAAATTCAAAACACATTTAAGTCTAACATGCTTCCTATGCATAGGAATCTTGTAAATAAACAAGTTCATGAAGAGCAAAGTAACAAGCATAGGAAGATAAAACAAGTATAGCTTCAAAAATTTCAGCACATAGAGAGGTGTTTTAGTAACATGAAAATTTCTACAACCATATTTTCCTCTCTCATAATAACTTTCAGTAGCATCATGAGCAAACTCAACAATATAACTATCACATAAAGCATTCTTATCATGAGTCTCATGCATAAAATTATTACTCTCCACATAAGCATAATTAATTTTATTAGTTGTAGTGGGAGCAAATTCAACAAAGTAGCTATCATTATTATTATCATCATCAAATATAGGAGGCATATTGTAATCTGATGTCTACGTTCCCCCTCCTTTCCTGTAGACAGTGTTGGGCCTCCAAGAGCAGAGGTTTGTAGAACAGCAGCAAGTTTTCCCTTAAGTGGATCACCCAAGGTTTATCGAACTCAGGGAGGAAGAGGTCAAAGATATCCCTCTCATGCAACCCTGCAACCACAAAGCAAGAAGTCTCTTGTGTCCCCAACACACCTAGTAGGTGCACTAGTTCGGCGAAGAGATAGTGAAATACAGGTGGTATGAATATATATGAGCAGTAGCAACGGTGCCAGAAAATAGCTTGCTGGCGTGTAGTTGATGGTGGTAGTATTGCAGCAGTAGTAACACAGTAAAACAGTAAACAAGCAGTAGTAACTCAGCAGTATTTAGGAACAAGGCCTAGGGATTACACTTTCACTAGTGGACACTCTCAACATTGATCACATAACAGAACAGATAAATGCATACTCTACACTTTTGTTGGATGATGAACGCATTGCGTAGGATTACACGAACCCTCAATGCCGGAGTTAACAAGCTCCACAATTTGTTCATATTTAAGTAACCTTATAGTGTAAGATAGATCAAAAGACTAAACCAAGTACTAACATAGCATGCACACTGTCACCTTCATGCAAATGTAGGAGGAATAGATCACATCAATATTATCATAGCAATAGTTAACTTCGCAATCTACAAGAGATCATGATCATAGCATAAACCAAGTACTAACACGGTGCACACACTGTCACCTTTACACACGTGCAGGAGGAATAGAACTACTTTAATAACTTTGCTAGAGTAGCACATAGATAAATTGTGATACAAACTCATATGAATCTCAATCATGTAAAGCAGCTCATGAGATTATTGTATTGAGGTACATGGGAGAGATGAACCACATAGCTACCGGTACAGCCCCGAGCCTCGATGGAGAACTACTCCCTCCTCATGGGAGCAGCAGCGGTGATGATGATGATGGCGGTGGAGATGGCAGCGGTGTCGATGGAGAAGCCTTCCGGGGGCACTTCCCCGCTCCGGCAGCGTGCCGGAACAGAGACTCCTGTCCCCCAGATCTTGGCCTCGCGATGGCGGCGCTTCTGGAAGGTTTCTGTGGTTTTCGCCGATCGTATCAGGGTTTTCGATCCAGGGGCTTTATATAGGCGAAGAGGCGGCGCAGGAGGGTCGAAGGGCTGGCCAAACCATAGGGGGCGCGGCCCCCCCTAGGCCGCACCACCATGTGGTTTGGTGGGCCTGTGCCCCCCTCTGGTCCCTCTCGTGTGTTCTGGATGCTTCCGGGGATTCTAAGATCTTTGGCGTTGATTTCGTCCGATTCCGAGAATATTTCGTTACTAGGATTTCTGAAACCAAAAACAGCAGAAAACAGGAACTAGCACTTCGGCATCTTGTTAATAGGTTAGTTCCAGAAAATGCACGAATATGACATAAAGTGTGCATAAAACATGTAGATAACATCAATAATGTGGCATGGAACATAAGAAATTATCGATACGTCGGAGACGTATCAGCATCCCCAAGCTTAGTTCTGCTCGTCCCGAGCAGGTAAAACGATAACACAGATAATTTCTGGAGTGACATGCCATCATAATCTTGATCATACTATTTGTAAAGCATATGTAGTGAATGCAGCGATCAAAACAATGTATATGACATGAGTAAACAAGTGAATCATAAAGCAAAGACTTTTCATGAATAGCAGTTCAAGACAAGCATCAATAAGTCTTGCATAAGAGTTAACTCATAAAGCAATAATTCAAAGTAAAGGTATTGAAGCAACACAAAAGAAGATTAAGTTTCAGCGGTTGCTTTCAACTCGTAACATGTATATCTCATGGATAGTTGTCAATGCAAAGCAATATAACAAATGCAATAAGCAAGTATGTAAGAATCAATGCACAGTTCACACAAATGTTTGCTTCTTGAGGTAGAGAGAGATAGGTGAACTGACTCAACATTGAAAGTAAAAGAATGGTCCTCCATAGAGGAAAGCATCGATTGCTATATTTGTGCTAGAGCTTTGATTTTGAAAACATGAAACAATTTTGTCAACGGTAGTAATAAAGCATATGTATCATGTAAATTATATCTTACAAGTTGCAAGCCTCATGCATAGTATACTAATAGTGTCCGCACCTTGTCCTAATTAGCTTGGACTACCGGATCATCACAATGCACATGTTTTAACCAAGTGTCACAAAGGGGTACCTCTATGCCGCCTGTACAAAGGTCTAAGGAGAAAGCTCGCATTGGATTTCTCGCTATTGATTATTCTCAACTTAGACATCCATACCGGGACAACATAGACAACAGATAATGGACTCCTCTTTTATGCATAAGCATGTAACAACAATTAATAATTTTCTCATATGAGATTGAGGATGTATGTCCAAAACTGAAACTTCCACCATGGATCATGGCTTTAGTTAGCGGCCCAATGTTCTTCTCTAACAATATGCATGCTTAATCATAAGGTGGTAGATCTCTCTTACTTCAGACAAGACGAACATGCATAGCAACTCACATGAAATTCAACAAAGAGTAGTTGATGGCGTCCCCAGTGAACATGGTTATCGCACAACAAGCAACTTAATAAGAGATAAAGTGCATAATTACATATTCAATACCACAATAGTTTTTAAGCTATTTGTCCCATGAGCTATATATTGCAAAGGTGAATGATGGAATTTTAAAGGTAGCACTCAAGCAATTTACTTTGGAATGGCGGAAAATACCATGTAGTAGGTAGGTATGGTGGACACAAATGGCATAGTGGTTGGCTCAAGTATTTTGGATGCATGAGAAGTAATCCCTCTCGATACAAGGTTTAGGCTAGCAAGGATATTTGAAACAAACACAAGGATGAACCGGTGCAGCAAAACTCACATAAAAGACATATTGTAAACATTATAAGACTCTACACCGTCTTCCTTGTTGTTCAAAACTCAATACTAGAAATTATCTAGACCTTAGAGAGACCAAATATGCAAACCAAATTTTAGCATGCTCTATGTATTTCTTCATTAATAGGTACAAAGTATATGATGCAAGAGCTTAAACATGAGCACACAATTGCCAAGTATCACATTACCCAAGACATTTATAGCAATTACTACATGTATCATTTTCCAATTCCAACCATATAACAATTTAACGAAGAAGAAACTTCGCCATGAAAATTAAAAGCTAAGAACACATGTGTTCATATGAACCAGCGGAGCGTGTCTCTCTCCCATAAAGTGAATGCTAGGATCCATTTTATTCAAACAAAACAAAAAACAAAAACAAACCGACGCTCCAAGCAAAGCACATAAGATGTGATGGAATAAAAATATAGTTTCAGGGGAGGAACCTGATAATGTTGTCGATGAAGAAGGGGATGCCTTGGGCATCCCCAAGCTTAGACGCTTGAGTCTTCTTAGAATATGCAGGGGTGAACCACCGGGGCATCCCCAAGCTTAGAGCTTTCACTCTCCTTGATCATGTTGCATCATACTCCTCTCTTGATCCTTGAAAACTTCCTCCACACCAAACTTAGAACAACTCATTAGAGGGTTAGTGACAATAAAAATTAACATATTCAGAGGTGACACAATCATTCTTAACACTTCTGGACATTGCATAATGCTACTGGACATTAATGGATCAAAGAAATTCATCCAACATAGCAAAAGAGGCAATGCGAAATAAAAGGCAGAATCTGTCAAAACAGAACAGTTCGTATTGACGAATTTTAAAATGGCACCAGACTTGCTCAAATGAAAATGCTCAAATTGAATGAAAGTTGCGTACATATCTGAGGATCATGCACGTAAATTGGCTTAATTTTCTGAGCTACCTACAGGGAGGTAGACCCAGATTCGTGACAGCAAAGAAATCTGGAACTGCGCAGTAATCCAAATCTAGTACTTACTTTTCTATCAAAGACTTTACTTGGCACAACAAAACACAAAACTAAGATAAGGAGAGGTTGCTACAGTAGTAAACAACTTCCAAGACACAAATATAAAACAAAGTATTGTAGCAAAATAACACATGGGTTATCTCCCGAGAAGTTCTTTCTTTATAGCCATTAAGATAGGCTCAGCAGTTTTAATGATGCACTCATAAGAAATAGTATTTGAAGCAAAAGAGAGCATCAAGAGGCAAATTCAAAACACATTTAAGTCTAACATGCTTCCTATGCATGGGAATCTTGTAAATAAACAAGTTCATGAAGAGCAAAGTAACAAGCATAGGAAGATAAAACAAGTGTAGCTTCAAAAATTTCAGCACATAGAGAGGTATTTTAGTAACATAAAGATTTCTACAACCATATTTTCCTCTCTCATAATAACTTTCAGTAGCATCATGAGCAAACTCAACAATATAACTATCACATAAAGCATTCTTATCATGAGTCTCATGCATAAAATTATTACTCTCCACATAAGCATAATCAATTTTATTAGATGTAGTGGGAGCAAATTCAACAAAGTAGCTATCATTATTATTCTCATCAAGTGTTGGAGGCATAGTATAATCACAACAAAATTTACTCTCCATAGTAGGTGGCAACAAAAGACCACTATCATTATAATCATCATATATGGGAGGCAAAGTATCATCAAAGAAAATTTTCTCCTCAATGCTTGGGGGACTAAAAAGATCATGCTCATCAAAACCAGCTTCCCCAAGCTTAGAATTTTCCATATCATTAGCAACAATGGTA
Source organism: Lolium perenne (assembly GCF_019359855.2). Classification (NCBI taxonomy): domain Eukaryota; kingdom Viridiplantae; phylum Streptophyta; class Magnoliopsida; order Poales; family Poaceae; genus Lolium; species Lolium perenne. The sequence goes on from NC_067246.2 coordinate 320,477,603, forward strand.
TTCAAAGTGTTCATACTAACATGTTCCATGGGTTTTTTAATTTTCAGATCAAACCATCCATGTCTTAAATCAGGAAATAGAGTAAAAAGCTCATTGTTGTCCATTATGCCTTACTAGTGTAAACAAGAAACAAAAAGATGCAATTGCAGAATCTAAAGGAAATAGCTTCGAGTACTTACAACGACGGAAAATAGCTTGGTAGCCGAGGTCCGGAGTGTGAGTACCTTTTACCTTTCCTCCCCGGCAACGGCGCCAGAAAATAGCTTGATGTCTACGTTCCCCCTCCTTTCACAGCAGGCAGGTGTTGGGCCTCCAAGAGCGAGAGGTTTGTAGAACAGCAGCAAGTTTTCCCTTAAGTGGATCACCCAAGGTTTATCGAACTCAGGGAGGAAGAGGTCAAAGATATCCCTCTCATGCAACCCTGCAACCACAAAGCAAGAAGTCTCTTGTGTCCCCAACACACCTAGTAGGTGCACTAGTTCGGCGAAGAGATAGTGAAATACAGGTGGTATGAATATATATGAGCAGTAGCAACGGTGCCAGAAAATAGCTTGCTGGCGTGTAATTGATGGTGGTAGTATTGCAGCAGTAGTAACGCAGTAAAACAGTAAACAAGCATTAGTAACTCAGCAGTATTTAGGAACAAGGCCTAGGGATTACACTTTCACTAGTGGACACTCTCAACATTGATCACATAACAGAACAGATAAATGCATACTCTACACTTTTGTTGGATGATGAACGCATTGCGTAGGATTACACGAACCCTCAATGCCGGAGTTAACAAGCTCCACAATTTGTTCATATTTAAGTAACCTTATAGTGTAAGATAGATCAAAAGACTAAACCAAGTACTAACATAGCATGCACACTGTCACCTTCATGCATATGTAGGAGGAATAGATCACATCAATATTATCATAGCAATAGTTAACTTCGCAATCTACAAGAGATCATGATCATAGCATAAACCAAGTACTAACACGGTGCACACACTGTCACCTTTACACACGTGCAGGAGGAATAGAACTACTTTAATAACTTTGCTAGAGTAGCACATAGATAAATTGTGATACAAACTCATATGAATCTCAATCATGTAAAGCAGCTCATGAGATTATTGTATTGAGGTACATGGGAGAGATGAACCACATAGCTACCGGTACAGCCCCGAGCCTCGATGGAGAACTACTCCCTCCTCATGGGAGCAGCAACGGTGATGATGATGGCGGTGGAGATGGCAGCGGTGTCGATGGAGAAGCCTTCCGGGGGCACTTCCCCGCTCCGGCAGCGTGCCGGAACAGAGACTCCTGTCCCCCAGATCTTGGCCTCGCGATGGCGGCGGCTCTGGAAGGTTTCTGTGGTTTTCGCCGATCGTATCAGGGTTTTCGATCCAGGGGCTTTATATAGGCGAAGAGGCGGCGCAGGAGGGTCGAAGGGCTGGCCAAACCATAGGGGGGCGCGGGCCCCCCCTAGGCCGCGCCACCATGTGGTTTGGTGGGCCTGTGCCCCCCCTCTGGTCCCTCTCGTGTGTTCTGGATGCTTCCGGGGATTCTAAGATCTTTGGCGTTGATTTCGTCCGATTCCGAGAATATTTCGTTACTAGGATTTCTGAAACCAAAAACAGCAGAAACGAGAACGGCACTTCGGCATCTTGTTAATAGGTTAGTTCCAGAAAATGCACGAATATGACATAAAGTGTGCATAAAACATGTAGATAACATCAATAATGTGGCATGGAACATAAGAAATTATCGATACGTCGGAGACGTATCATAATCATAATCAAATTTATCCTCCATAACAGGCGGAACCAAAAGACCAATATCATTATAATCATCATAAATAGGAGGTAAAGTATCATCAAAGTAAATTTTCTCCTCAATGCTTGCGGGACTAAAAAGATCATGCTCATCAAAACCAGCTTCCCCAAGCTTAGAATTTTCCATAGCATTAGCAACAATAGTGTTCAAAGCATTCATATTAATAACATTCCCATTAGCATGCATATAAAGTTCCATAGGTTTTTTAATTCTCTCTTCAAACACATCATGTCCTAATTCAAGATAAAGTTCATAAAGATCTCTCATATTTTTGTTGTTTTCCATTATGCCTTACTAGTGTAAACAAGAAACAAAAAGATGCAATTGCAGGATCTAAAGGAAATAGCTTCGAGCACAAACACAATGGCGCTGAGAAAAGTCTTGTTACTGGAACCGAAGTATGAGTGCCTTTTACCTTTCCTCCCCGGCAACGGCGCCAGAAAATAGCTTGATGTCTACGCCCCCTCCTTTTCCTGTAGACAGTGTTGGGCCTCCAAGAGCAGAGGTTTGTAGAACAGCAGCAAGTTTTCCCTTAAGTGGATCACCCAAGGTTTATCGAACTCAGGGAGGAAGAGGTCAAAGATATCCCTCTCATGCAACCCTGCAACCACAAAGCAAGAAGTCTCTTGTGTCCCCAACACACCTAATAGGTGCACTAGTTCGGCGAAGAGATAGTGAAATACAGGTGGTGTAAATAAGCAGTAGCAACGGCACCAGAAAAGTGCTTTGCCCGGGACGATAAACAAGCGATAGTAACGCAGCGGTAGTAAAGCAGTAAAACAGTAAACAAGCAGCGATAGCAGTATTTAGGAACAAGGCCTAGGGATCATACTTTCACTAGTGGACACTCTCAACATTGATCACATAACAGAATAGATAAATGCATACTCTACACTCTCTTGTTGGATGATGAACACATTGCGTAGGATTACACGAACCCTCAATGCCGGAGTTAACAAGCTCCACAATTCAATGTTCATATTTAAATAACCTTAGAGTGCACGACAGATCAACACGACTAAACCAAGTACTAACATAGCATGCACACTGTCACCTTCACACTATGTAGGAGGCATAGATCACATCAATACCATCATAGCAATAGTTAACTTCATAATCTACAAGAGATCATAATCATAGCCTACGCCAAGTACTAACACGGATGCACACACTGTCACCATTACACCGTGCAGGAGGAATAAAACTACTTTAATAACATCACTAGAGTAGCACATAGATAAATTGTGATACAAAACACATTGCAATCATAAAGAGATATAAATAAGCACTCCACTATGCTACTCTGAATTACTCTCTGGCAAGATAACGAACACTAATTCATCATGTAGGCAAACCTTAAAGATGCATTCCCAAGTACTAATGAACACCCCACGCTGTCACTTTGAGCATTCACAGGAGGTACTAACACACCACAATTTCATAGAGACATCCAACTCAAATCATAACTCAGTGAATAAGTATTCTGTGAAATATAGCCTAAGAGACCCACACGGTGCACACACTGTCACCTTTACACACGTGGGAAAAGGAGTCTCCGGAGATCACATAAGTAAAACCCACTTGACTAGCATAATGACATCTAGATTACAAGCATCATCATATGAATCTCAATCATGTAAGGCAGCTCATGAGATTATTGTATTGAAGCACATAGGAGAGAGATGAACCACATAGCTACCGGTACAGCCCCGAGCCTCGATGGAGAACTACTCCCTCCTCATGGGAGACAGCAGCGTTGATGAAGATGGCGGTGGTGTCGATGGAGAAGCCTTCCGGGGGCACTTCCCCGTCCCGGCGGCGTGCCGGAATAGAGACTCCTGTCCCCCAGATCTTGGCTTCGTGATGGCGGCGGCTCTGGAAGGTTTCTCGTACCGTGGCTTTTTCGTCTCGAGGTTTTAGGTCGAGGGGCTTTATATAGGCGAAGAGGCGGCGTCAGAAGGTCGAAGGGGTGCCGACACTATAGGGGGGCGCCCCCCCCCTTGGCCGCGCCGGCCTAGGGTTTGGTGGGCCTGTGCCCCCTCTCTGGCGGTTCTCGTGTGTTCTGGATGCTTCCGGGCAAAATAGGAACCTGGGCGTTGATTTCGTCCAATTCCGAGAATATTTCTTTACTAGGATTACTGAAACCAAAAACAGTAGAAAACAGCAACTGGCACTTCGGCATCTTGTTAATAGGTTAGTTCTAGAAAATGCACGAATATGACATAAAGTGTGCATAAAACATGTAGATATCATCAATAATGTGGCATGGAACATAAGAAATTATCGATACGTCGGAGACGTATCACACGCCAGCAAGCACTTTTCTGGTGCCGTTACTACTGCTCATATTCATTCATACCACTTGTATTTCACTATCTCTTCGCCGAACTAGTGCACCTATACATCTGACAAGTGTATTAGGTGTGTTGGGGACACAAGAGACTTCTTGCATCGTGATTGCAGGGTTGCTTGAGAGGGATATCTTTGACCTCTTCCTCCCTGAGTTCGATAAACCTTGGGTGATCCACTTAAGGGAAACTTGCTGCTGTTCTACAAACCTCTACTCTTGGAGGCCCAACACTGTCTACAAGAATAGAAGCACCCGTAGACATCAAGCACTTTTCTGGCGCCGTTGCCGGGGAGGAAAGGTAAAAGGCACTCATACTCCGGTCCCAGGTAACTAAGTACTTTTCTGTTGCCATTGTGTGAGTGTTCGAAGCTATTTCCTTTAGATCCTACAATTTTATCTTTTTGTTTCTTGTTAAACACTAGTAAGGCATAATGGAAAACATCTGTGAGCTTTTTATACTATTTCCTGAGTCAAGACATGAATGGTTTAATGCGAAAATTAAAAAACCTATGGAATCTTATTTGCATGCTAGTAGCAATGATATTAGTATGAACGCTTTGAACACCATTGTTGATAATGATATAGAAAATTCTAAGCTTGGGGAGGTCGGTTTTGATGAAAATGATCTCTTTAGTCCTCCGGGTATTGAGGAGAAAGTTTATGTTGATTATGATATGCCTCCCATATATGATGATTATAATGATAGTGGTCTTTTGGTGCCGCCTACTATGGAGGATAAAGTTTATTATGATGATACTATACCTCCTATATTTGATGATGAGAATAATAATGATAGCTACTTTGTTGAATTTGCTCCCACTACAACTAATAAAATTGATTATCCTTATGTGGAGAGTAACGATACTTTTATGCATGTGAATAAGAATGCTTTATGTGATACTTATATTGTTGAGTTTGTTCATGATGCCTCTGAAAGTTATTATGAGAGAGGAAAATATGGTTGTAGAAATTTTCATGTTACTAAAACACCTCTCTATATGCTGAAATTTTTGAAGTTACACTGGTTTTATCTTCATATGCTTGTTACTTTGCTCTTCATGAACTTGTTTATTTACAAGATTCCTATGCATAGGAAGTGGGTTAGACTTAAAAGTGTTTCTAATTTGCTCTTGATGCTCTCTTTTGCTTCAACTCTTATTTCTTGCGCGAGCATCATTAAAACTGCTGAGCCCATCTTAATGGCTATAAAGAAAGCACTTCTTGGGAGATAACCCATGTTTTTATTTTGCTACAGTACTTTTGTTTTATATTTGAGTCTTGGAAGTTGTTACTACTGTAGCAACCTCTCCTTATCTTTATTTTATTGCATTGTTGTGCCAAGTAAAGTCTTTGATAGCAAGGTTCATACTAGATTTGGATTATTGCGCAGAAACAGATTTCTGTCTGTCACGAATTTGGGCAGGGTTCTCTGTAGGTAACTCAGAAAAATCTGCCAATTTACGTGCGTGATCCTCAGATATGTACGCAACTTTCATTCAATTTGAGCATTTTCATCTGAGCAAGTCCAGTGCCTCTAAAAAATTCGTCTTTACGGACTGTTCTGTTTTGACAGATTCTGCCTTTTATTTCGCATTGCCTCTTTTGCTGTGTTGGATGGATTTCTTTGTTCCATTAACTTCCAGTAGCTTTGTGCAATGTCCAGAAGTGTTAAGAATGATTGTGTCACCTCTGAACATGTGAAATTTTTGATTATGCACTAACCCTCTAATGAGTTTGTTTTAAGTTTGGTGTGGAGGAAGTTTTCAAGGGTCAAGAGAGGAGGATGATATATGATCAAGAAGAGTGAAAAGTCTAAGCTTGGGGATGCCCCCGTGGTTCATCCCTGCATATTTCAAGAAGACTCAAGCGTCTAAGCTTGGGGATGCCCAAGGCATCCCCTTCTTCATCAACTTATCAGGTTTCTTCTATTGAAACTATATTTTTATTCGGTCACATCTTATGTGCTTTACTTGAAGCGTCTGTTTGTTTTTATTTTGTTTGAATAAATTCATGCTTGTGTGGGAGAGAGACACGCTCCGCTGTTGCGTATGAACACATGTGTTCTTAGCTTTACTCTTAATGTTCATGGCGATGGTTGAAACTGCTTCGTTCATTGTTATATGGTTGGAAACAGAAAATGCTGCATGTGGTAATTGGTATAATGTCTTGAATAATTTGATACTTGGCAATTGTTGTGCTCATATAGATCATGTTTAAGCTCTTGCATCATGTACTTTGCACATATTAATGAAGAACTACATAGAGCTTGTTAAAATTTGGTTTGCATGATTGGTCTCTGAGTCTAGATATTTTCTAGTTAAGGTGTTTGAACAACAAGGAAGACGATGTAAAGTCTTATAATGCTTACAATATGTTCATATGTGAGTCTTGCTGCACCGTTTTATACTTGAGTTTGCTTCAAACAACCTTGCTAGCCTAGCCTTGTATTGAGAGGAATTCTTCTCGTGCATTCAAATCCTTGAGCCAAAAACTATGCCATTTGTGTCCACCATACCTACCTACCACATGGTATTTCTCTGCCATTCCAAAGTATATTACTTGAGTGCTACCTTTAAAATTTCATTCTTTATCTTTGCAATATATAGCTCATGGGAAAATAGCTTAAAAACTATTGTGGTATTGAATATGTTGCTATGTATCTTATTTCTTATAAGTTGCTTGTTGAGCGGTAACCATGTTTCTGGGGACGCCATCAACTTTTACCTTTGTTGAATATCATGTGAGTTGCTATGCATGTTCGTCTTGTCTGAAGTAAGGGCGATTTTCATGATCAAATGGTTTGAGTATGCATATTGTTAGAGAAGAACATTGGGCCGCTAACTAAAGCCATGAATCATGGTGGAAGTTTCAGTTTGGACACAAATCCTCAATCTCTTATGAGAATATTATCTGTTGTTAAATGCTTAAGCATTAAAAGAGGAGTCCATTATCTGTTGTCTATGTTGTCCCGGTATGGATGTCTAAGTTGAGAATAATCAAAAGCGAGAAATCCAAAGCGAACTTTCTCCTTAGACCTCTATACAGGCGGCATAGAGGTACCCCTTTGTGACACTTGGTTGAAACATATGCTATGCAATGATAATCCATGTTAATCCAAGCTAATTAGGACAAGGTGCGAGCACTATTAGTATTCTATGCATGAGGCTTGCAACTTATAGGATATCTTATACATAACGCATATGCTTTATTACTACCGTTGACAAAATTGCTTCTATGTTTTCAAAATGAAAAGCTCTAGCACAAAAATAGTAATCCATGCTTCCCTCTGCGAAGGGCCTATCTTCTACTTTATTGTTGAGTCAGTTTACCCACTTCTTTCTATCTTAGAAGCAAACACTTGTGTCAACTGTGCATTGATTCTTACATGTTTACTTATTGCAGTTGTTATATTGCTTTATGTTGACAACTATCCATGAGATATACATGTTACAAGTTGAAAGCAATCGCTGAAACTTAATCATCCTTTGTGTTGCTTCAATGCCTTCTACTTTGAATCTATTGCTTTATGAGTTAACTCTTATGCAAGACTTATTGATGCTTGTCTTGAAAGTAGTACTATTCATGAAAAGTCTTTGCAATATGATTCAGTTGTTTAGTCATTGTCTTTACCATTGCTTTGAATCACTTCATTCATCTTATATGCTTTACAATAGTATTGATCAAGATCATCTTGGTAGCATGTCAATTAAGAAATTATCATTGTTATCGTTTACCTACTCGAGGGCGAGTAGGAACTAAGCTTGGGGATGCTTGATACGTCTCAAACGTATCTATAATTTCTTATGTTCCATGCTTGTTTTATGACAATACCTACATGTTTTATACACACTTTATATCGTTTTGATGCATTTTCCGGAACTAACCTATTGACAAGATGCTGAAGTGCCAGTTCCTGTTTTCTGCTGTTTTTGGTTTCAGAAATCCTAGTAAGGAAATATTCTCGGAATTGGACGAAATCAACGCCCAGCATCTTAGAATTCAACGAAGCTTCCAGAACACCCGAGAGCCGCCAGAGGGGAGCCCTGGGGGGCCCACACATGTGGCCGGCGCGGCCCAGGCCCTGGTCGCGCCCCCCTATTGTGTGGCTGCCTCGTCAGCCTGCCGACTCCGCCTCTTCGCCTATTTAAAGGTCCCTGACCTAAATCTTCGATACGAAAAAGCCACGGTACGAGAAACCTTCCAGAGCCGCCGCCATCGCGAAGCCAAGATCTGGGGGACAGGAGTCTCTGTTCCGGCACGCCGTCGGGACGGGGAAGTGCCCCCGGAAGGCTTCTCCATCGACATCACCGCCATCTTCATCACCGCTGCTGTCTCCCATGAGGAGGGAGTAGTTCTCCATCGAGGCTAAGGGCTGTACCGGTAGCTATGTGGTTAATCTCTCTCCTATGTACTTCAATACAATGATCTCATGAGCTGCCTTACATGATTGAGATTCATATGAGTTTAGTATCACTATTAGTCTATGTGCTACTCTTGTGATGTTATTAAAGTAGTCTATTCCTCCTTCACGGTGTAATGGTGACAGTGTGTGCATCGTGTAGTACTTGGCGTAGGTTATGATCATAATCTCTTGTAGGTTATGGAGTTAATTATTACTATGATAGTATTGATGTGATTTATTCCCCCTTCATAGTGTAAAGGTGACAATGTGTATGCTATGTTAGTACTCGGTTTAAGTTGCAAAGATCTATTATGCTCTAAAGGTTACTTAAATATGAATGCCGAATGTTGTGGCGCTTGTTAACTCCGGCTTGAGGGAGCTCTTGTAGCCCTACACAATTAGTGGTGTTCATTATCAAACAAGAGTATATGTAGCACAAAGGAAGAGAACTTATTTATTTATGTGATCAATGTTGAGAGTGTCCACTAGTGAAAGTGTGATCCCTAGGCCTTGTTTCCAAATACCGCAATCATCGCTTGTTTACTGTTTTACTGCATCTTTACTTCCTGCAATATTACTACCATCAACTGCACGCTGATGGCGTGTAACTCACACGTTCGTTGGGAACCCCAAGAGAAGGTATGATGCGCACAGCAGCAAGTTTTCCCTCAGAAAGAAACCAAGGTTTATCGAACCAGGAGGAGCCAAGAAGCACGTTGAAGGTTGATGGCGGCGGGATGTAGTGCGGCGCAACACCAGGGATTCCGGCGCCAACGTGGAACCTGCACAACACAACCAAAGTACTTTGCCCCAACGAAACAGTGAGGTTGTCAATCTCACCGGCTTGCTGTAACAAAGGATTGACTGTATTGTGTGGAAGATGATTGTTTGCAGAAAACAGTAGAACAAGTATTGCAGTAGATTGTATTTCAGTATAGAAAATTGGACCGGGGTCCACAGTTCACTAGAGGTGTCTCTCCCATAAGATAAACAGCATGTTGGGTGAACAAATTACAGTTGGGCAATTGACAAATAAAGAGGGCATGACCATGCACATACATATCATGATGAGTATAGTGAGATTTAATTGGGCATTACGACAAAGTACATAGACCGCCATCCAACTGCATCTATGCCTAAAAAGTCCACCTTCAGGTTATCATCCGAACCCCCTCCAGTATTAAGTTGCAAAGCAACAGACAATTGCATTAAGTATGGTGCGTAATGTAATCAACAACTACATCCTTAGACATAGCATCAATGTTTTATCCCTAGTGGCAACAGCACAACACAACCTTAGAACTTTCTGTCACTGTCCCAGGTGTCAATGCAGGCATGAACCCACTATCGAGCATAAATACTCCCTCTTGGAGATACAAGCATCTACTTGGCCAGAGCATCTACTAGTAACGGAGAGCATGCAAGATCATAAACAACACATAGACATAACTTTGATAATCAACATAACAAGTATTCTCTATTCATCGGATCCCAACAAACGCAACATATAGAATTACAGATAGATGAACTTGATCATGTTAGGCAGCTCACAAGATCCAACAATGATAGCACAATGGGGAGAAGACAACCATCTAGCTACTGCTATGGACCCATAGTCCAGGGGTAGACTACTCACACATCACTCCGGAGGCGACCATGGCGGCGTAGAGTCCTCCGGGAGATGATTCCTCTCTCCGGCAGGGTGCCGGAGGCGATCTCCTGGATCCCCCGAGATGGGATCGGCGGCGGCGGCGTCTCTGGAAGGTTTTCCGTATCGTGGCTCTCGGTACAGGGGGTTTCGCAACGGAGGCTTTAAGTAGGCGGAAGGGCAGGTCAGGAGGCGGCACGAGGGCCCCACACCACAGGGCCGCGCGGCCAAGGGGGGGGGCACGCCGCCCTAGGGTGTGGCCCCCTCGTGGCCCCTCTTCGTCTCCTCTTCGGACTTCTGGAAGCTTCGTGGCAAAATAGGACCCTGGGCGTTGATTTCGTCCAATTCCGAGAATATTTCGTTACTAGGATTTCTGAAACCAAAAACAGCAGAAACTTGACAATCGGCACTTCGGCATCTTGTTATTAGGTTAGTTCCAGAAAATGCACGAATATGACATAAAGTGTGCATAAAACATGTAGATAACATCAATAATGTGGCATGGAACATAAGAAATTATCGATACGTCGGAGACGTATCAGCATCCCCAAGCTTAGTTCTGCTCGTCCCGAGCAGGTAAAACGATAACACAAATAATTTCTGGAGTGACATGCCATCATAACCTTGATCATACTATTTGTAAAGCATATGTAGTGAATGCAGCGATCAAAACAATGTATATGACATGAGTAAACAAGTGAATCATAAAGCAAAGACTTTTCATGAATAGCACTTTAAGACAAGCATCAATAAGTCTTGCATAAGAGTTAACTCATAAAGCAATAATTCAAAGTAAAGGCATTGAAGCAACACAAAGGAAGATTAAGTTTCAGCGGTTGCTTTCAACTTGTAACATGTATATCTCATGGATAATTGTCAACATAGAGTAATATAATAAGTGCAATATGCAAATATGTAGGAATCAATGCACAGTTCACACAAGTGTTTGCTTCTTGAGGTGGAGAGAAATAGGTGAACTGACTCAACATTGAAAGTAAAAGAATGATCCTCCATAGAGGAAAAGCATCGATTGCTATATTTGTGCTAGAGCTTTGATTTTGAAAACATGAAACAATTTTGTCAACGGTAGTAATAAAGCATATGTATCATGTAAATTATATCTTATAAGTTGCAAGCCTCATGCATAGTGTACTAATAGTGCCCGCACCTTGTCCTAATTAGCTTGGACTACCGGATCATCACAATGCACATGTTTTAACCAAGTGTCACAATGGGGTACCTCTATGCCGCCTGTACAAAGGTCTAAGGAGAAAGCTCGCATTGGATTTCTCGCTATTGATTATTCTCAACTTAGACATCCATACCGGGACAACATAGACAACAGATAATGGACTCCTCTTTTATGCATAAGCATGTAACAACAATTAATAATTTTCTCATATGAGATTGAGGATATATGTCCAAAACTGAAACTTCCACCATGGATCATGGCTTTAGTTAGCGGCCCAATGTTCTTCTCTAACAATATGCATGCTTAATCATAAGGTGGTAGATCTCTCTTACTTCAGACAAGACGAACATGCATAGCAACTCACATGAAATTCAACAAAGAATAGTTGATGGCGTCCCCAGTGAACATGGTTATCGCACAACAAGCAACTTAATAAGAGATAAAGTGCATAATTACATATTCAATACCACAATAGTTTTTAAGCTATTTGTCCCATGAGCTATATATTGCAAAGGTGAATGATGGAATTTTAAAGGTAGCACTCAAGCAATTTACTTTGGAATGGCGGAAAATACCATGTAGTAGGTAGGTATGGTGGACACAAATGGCATAGTGGTTGGCTCAAGTATTTTGGATGCATGAGAAGTATTCCCTCTCGATACAAGGTTTAGGCTAGCAAGGCTTATTTGAAACAAACACAAGGATGAACCGGTGCAGCAAAACTCACATAAAAGACATATTGAAAACATTATAAGACTCTACACCGTCTTCCTTGTTGTTCAAACTCAATACTAGAAATTATCTAGACCTTAGAGAGACCAAATATGCAAACCAAATTTTAGCATGCTCTATGTATTTCTTCATTAATGGGTGCAAAGTATATGATGCAAGAGCTTAAACATGAGCACAACAATTGCCAAGTATCACATTACCCAAGATATTTATAGCAATTACTACATGTATCATTTTTCAATTCCAACCATATAACAATTTAACGAAGGAGAAACTTCGCCATGAATACTATGAGTAGAAACTAAGGACATACTTGTCCATATGCTACAGCGGAGCGTGTCTCTCTCCCATAAAGTGAATGCTAGGATCCATTTTATTCAAACAAAACAAAAAACAAAAACAAACCGACGCTCCAAGCAAAGCACATAAGATGTGATGAAATAAAAATATAGTTTCAGGGGAGGAACCTGATAATGTTGTAGATGAAGAAGGGGATGCCTTGGGCATCCCCAAGCTTAGACGCTTGAGTCTTCTTGATATATGCAGGGGTGAACCACCGGGGCATCCCCAAGCTTAGAGCTTTCACTCTCCTTGATCATGTTGCATCATACTCCTCTCTTGATCCTTGAAAACTTCCTCCACACCAAACTTAGAACAACTCATTAGAGGGTTAGTGACAATAAAAATTAACATATTCAGAGGTGACACAATCATTCTTAACACTTCTGGACATTGCATAAAGCTACTGGACATTAGTGGATCAAAGAAATTCATCCAACATAGCAAAAGAGGCAATGCGAAATAAAAGGCAGAATCTGTCAAAACAGAACAGTTCGTATTGACGAATTTTATTAGGCCACCAGACTTGCTCAAATGAAAATGCTCAAATTGAATGAAAGTTGCGTACATATCTGAGTATCATGCACGTAAATTGGCTTAATTTTCTGAGCTACCTACAGGGAGGTAGACCCAGATTCGTGACAGCAAAGAAATCTGGAACTGCGCAGTAATCCAAATCTAGTACTTACTTTACTATCAAAGACTTTATTTGGCACAACAAAACACTAAACTAAGATAAGGAGAGGTTGCTACAGTAGTAAACAACTTCCAAGACACAAAATAAAAACAAAGTACTGTAGGTAAAAACATGGGTTGTCTCCCATAAGCGCTTTTCTTTAACGCCTTTCAGCTAGGCGTAGAAAGTGTGTATCAAGTATTATCAAAGGGTGGTGCATTCTCAGCGGGGTGTGGAGTTTTCTCAACCAGGCATAGTATATTAGATACATAAGTTTTAGCATCTCCTTTTTCATTAGTCTTAGGCGTGCTACTCTCATCAAACAAATTTTCAGGAACAAGCCAAGTATAGTTATTTTCTAGTGCATCATTCATAGCTAAGAGTTTACATGGTATTGGTGCTTTGATCTCCCCTCCATCATTAATATTATTAGTGTACTTTATTCTATCCATATCCATCTTTTCAAAGAGACTAACAAAATTGGTGTAAGAACCAAGCATATTAAATTTAGCAAAGACCTTTCTAGCCTCTCTCGCTATACCACCAAATTCTCTAAGAAGGGTTTCTAAAACAAAATCTTTCTTTTCCCCTTCTTCCATATCACCAAGTGTGAGAAACATGTGTTGGATTATAGGATTGAGATTAACAAATTTAGTTTCCAACATGCGAACTAAAGCAGCAGCAGCAATTTCATAGGTAGGGGCAAGGTCTACCAAGTGTCTATCCTCAAAATCGTCAACGGTACTGACATGGTTGAAAAATTCCTCTATATTATTTCTCCCAATTATAGACCCACATCCTACCGGTATATCTTTCGTGGTAAAATTAAAAGGAAACATGATGAATCAAGTAAAGTAAATGCAAGTAACTAATTTTTTTTGTGTTTTTGATATAGCAAACAAGATAGCAAATAAAGTAAAACTAGCAACTAATTTTTTTGTATTTTGATTTAGCGCAGCAAACAAAGTAGTAAATAAAACTAAGCAAGACAAAAACAAAGTAAAGAGATTGAGAAGTGGAGACTCCCCTTGCAGCGTGTCTTGATCTCCCCGGCAACGGCGCTAGAAAAAGAGCTTGATGGCGTGTAACTCACACGTTCGTTGGGAACCCCAAGAGGAAGGTATGATGCGCACAGCAGCAAGTTTTCCCTCAGAAAGAAACCAAGGTTTATCGAACCAGGAGGAGCCAAGAAGCACGTTGAAGGTTGATGGCGGCGGGATGTAGTGCGGCGCAACACCAGGGATTCCGGCGCCAACGTGGAACCTGCACAACACAACCAAAGTACTTTGCCCCAACGAAACAGTGAGGTTGTCAATCTCACCGGCTTGCTGTAACAAAGGATTAACCGTATTGTGTGGAAGATGATTGTTTGCAGAAAACAGTAGAACAAGTATTGCAGTAGATTGTATTTCAGTATAGAGAATTGGACCGGGGTCCACAGTTCACTAGAGGTGTCTCTCCCATAAGATAAACAGCATGTTGGGTGAACAAATTACAGTTGGGCAATTGACAAATAAAGAGGGCATGACCATGCACATACATATCATGATGAGTATAGTGAGATTTAATTGGGCATTACGACAAAGTACATAGACCGCCATCCAACTGCATCTATGCCTAAAAAGTCCACCTTCAGGTTATCATCCGAACCCCCTCCAGTATTAAGTTGCAAAGCAACAGACAATTGCATTAAGTATGGTGCGTAATGTAATCAACAACTACATCCTTAGACATAGCATCAATGTTTTATCCCTAGTGGCAACAGCACAACACAACCTTAGAACTTTCTGTCACTGTCCCAGGTGTCAATGCAGGCATGAACCCACTATCGAGCATAAATACTCCCTCTTGGAGTTACAAGCATCTACTTGGCCAGAGCATCTACTAGTAACGGAGAGCATGCAAGATCATAAACAACACATAGATATAACTTTGATAATCAACATAACAAGTATTCTCTATTCATCGGATCCCAACAAACGCAACATATAGAATTACAGATAGATGATCTTGATCATGTTAGGCAGCTCACAAGATCCAACAATGATAGCACAATGGGGAGAAGACAACCATCTAGCTACTGCTATGGACCCATAGTCCAGGGGTAGACTACTCACACATCACTCCGGAGGCGACCATGGCGGCGTAGAGTCCTCCGGGAGATGATTCCCCTCTCCGGCAGGGTGCCGGAGGCGATCTCCTGGATCCCCCGAGATGGGATCGGCGGCGGCGGCGTCTCTGGAAGGTTTTCCGTATCGTGGCTCTCGGTACAGGGGGTTTCGCAACGGAGGCTTTAAGTAGGCGGAAGGGCAGGTCAGGAGGCGGCACGAGGGCCCCACACCACAGGGCCGCGCGGCCAAGGGGGGGGGGGCGCCGCCCTAGGGTGTGGCCCCCTCGTGGCCCCTCTTCGTCTCCTCTTCGGACTTCTGGAAGCTTCGTGGCAAAATAGGACCCTGGGCGTTGATTTCGTCCAATTCCGAGAATATTTCGTTACTAGGATTTCTGAAACCAAAAACAGCAGAAAACAGCAACTGGCACTTCGGCATCTTGTTAATAGGTTAGTTCCAGAAAATGCACGAATATGACATAAAGTGTGCATAAAACATGTAGATAACATCAATAATGTGGCATGGAACATAAGAAATTATCGATACATCGGAGACGTATCACACGCCAGCAAGCACTTTTCTGGCGCCGTTACTACTGCTCATA
Organism: Lolium perenne; assembly: GCF_019359855.2. Taxonomy (NCBI): domain Eukaryota; kingdom Viridiplantae; phylum Streptophyta; class Magnoliopsida; order Poales; family Poaceae; genus Lolium; species Lolium perenne. Next base: position 320,493,477 of record NC_067246.2, read on the forward strand.
TTCATTCATACCACTTGTATTTCACTATCTCTTCGCCGAACTAGTGCTCCTATACATCTGACAAGTGTATTAGGTGTGTTGGGGACACAAGAGACTTCTTGCATCGTGATTGCAGGGTTGCTTGAGAGGGATATCTTTGACCTCTTCCTCCCTGAGTTCGATAAACCTTGGGTGATCCACTTAAGGGAAACTTGCTGCTGTTCTACAAACCTCTGCTCTTGGAGGCCCAACACTGTCTACAAGAATAGAAGCACCCGTAGACATCATCGAGCGGCGCAACCAGACGGTTGTGGGGATGGCTCGGGCCCTCCTCAAGCAGAGAGAGGTGCCGACTGTCTTCTGGGGAGAGGCGGTGCTGACAGCCATCTACATCCACAACCGCTCGCCTACTAAGGCCCTCGACGGCAGGACGCCGTATGAGGCCTGGCATGGGCGAAAGCCGGTAGTCTCCCACCTGCGGGTCTTTGGCTGCCTCGCCTTCGCCAAGGAGCTCGGCCACATCGACAAGCTCGATGACAGGAGCACTCCGGGAGTGTTCATTGGCTACTCGGAGGGCTCGAAGGCCTACCGCATCCTTGACCCCAAGACACAGCGTGTGCGCACGTCGCGAGACGTCGTGTTCAATGAAGGCGAGGATGGGCATGGGGCAAGGCGGTGGAGGACAGCTCGACTCCGACGTATGACGACTTCATTGTTGAGTATGTCCACTTCGAGGCAGCCGGGGGAGTAGGCAGCTCTTCTTCACCAAGCTCGCCTACCTCGGTCCCCAAGTCTCCATCGACCCCGGTGGTTGCTACACCACCACAGCCGGCGTCACCACATACTCCAGCACCAACAACCACTCCTCCGGGCACGTCTACACCAGCTCATGTTGAGCACAGCCCGGTGGAGTTCGCTTCCCCGCTCTCTCACGACGGGGAGCGCATCGACGTGTATCATGGCGGCGAGCCGCTGCGGTACCGTACGATGGAGAACCTTCTCGGCGACCAGCCGGTGCCGGGACAGGTGCCACGCGACCTGGAGGCGCAGCTGCAGTTTGTGCGTGACGACGGCGAGCCTCAGTCCTTTGCAGAGGCTGAGAGAGACACATCATGGCGCGCTGCCATGCAGTTGGAGATGGATGCGGTCGAGAAGAACCGCACCTGGTAGATTGCTGACCTCCCTCGTGGTCACCGCGCGATCACCCTCAAATGGGTGTTCAAGCTGAAGAGGGATGAAGCCGGCGCCATGGTCGAGCACAAGGCTCGGTTGGTGGCACGAGGCTTCTTGCAGCAGGAGGGGGTCGACTTCGACGACGCCTTCGCTCCCGTGGCACGGATCGAGTCCGTGCGACTCCTCCTTGCGCTTGCTGCCCAGGAGGGCTGGCGCGTCCATCACATGGATGTCAAGTCTGCCTTCCTCAATGGCGACTTGAAGGAGGAGGTCTACGTGCAGCAGCCGCCGGGATTTGCGATTCCCGGCCAGGAGGGCAAGGTACTCCGCCTGCGCAAGGCTCTCTATGGCCTGCGGCAGGCACCACGGGCGTGGAATGCAAAGCTGGATTCCACGCTGAAGGCAATGGGCTTCGAGCAAAGCCCGCACGAGGCGGCCGTCTACCGACGGGGGAGTGGAGGAAACACCCTGTTGGTGGGCGTCTATGTCGACGACTTGGTGATCACCGGCATCAAGGATGCAGAGGTGGCAGCGTTCAAGGAAGAGATGAAGACCACCTTCTAGATGAGTGATCTGGGGCTCCTCTCCTTCTATCTGGGGTTCGAGGTGCACCAGGACCACTCCCTCCGAGATCACGCTTCGGCAGACCGCCTACGCCAAGCGCATCGTTGAGCTAGCTGGGCTCACTGGATGCAACCCAGCCCTCACTCCGATGGAGGAGAGGCTGAAATTGAGCCGCGACAGCACGACGGAGGAAGTGGACGCCACACAATACCGGCGTCTTGTGGGGAGCCTTCGCTACCTCGCCCACACACGGCCGGACTTGGCCTTCTCCGTCGGCTACGTTAGTCGTTTCATGGAGCGACCGATGACGGAGCACCTGCAGGCTGTGAAGAGGATCATCCGCTACATTGCGGGGACTCTCGACCATGGCCTCCACTACCCTAGGTGTCCTGGGGCGCGCACTTCGTTGGGTACAGCGACAGCGACCACGCCGGTGACATCGACACCAGCAAGAGCACGAGCGGGATCCTCGTCTTCCTCGGCAAGTGCCTCGTGAGCTGGCAGTCGATCAAGCAGCAGGTGGTGGCCATGTCCAGCTGTGAGGCTGAGTACATAGCGGCCTCCACCACTTGCACTCAGGCGCTCTGGCTCGCTCGACTGCTTGGTGATCTTCTTGGTCGAGACACTAGACCAGTGCAACTCTTGGTGGACAGCAAGTCTGCTCTGGACCTGGCAAAGAACCCCGTTTTTCATGAACGGAGCAAGCACATTCGGTTGAGGTATCACTTCATCCGAGACTGCTTGGAGGAAGGGAGCATCAAGGCAAGCTACGTCAACACCACGGATCAGCTCGCAGATCTGCTTACCAAGCCTCTTGGGAGGGTCAAGTTCCTCGAGCTCTGCTCCTGAATCGGGATAGCTCAGCGCTCCCGCAAGACGGCGTACAAGACTTAGGGGGAGAATGATGAATAAGTCATTGTATTCTGGTCTTTGTGGAGCTGCTGCAACACACACATGTTCTGTGGACTGCAGGACACACACATGGTCCTTTGTGAAGGACAGGTGATTAGGATAGGATAGCATCCCTGATCTTTGACTGCTTTTTAGAGGCATCAAGGACTGGCAGTTAGCATCTTTAGACTAGCATAAGGACTGGCAGTTAGACTAGCATAAGGACTGGCAGTTAGCATCTTTAGACTAGCATGTTCTGGCCGGCTAGCAGCTATAAATCTGTAGCCCCGTGCCCTCAGTTTGGCATGGCATTGTGTGAGAAATAAACCAACGAAAATTGCCCCAACTCTCCTAGTGTCATCCTCTTCTTCATGAAAGTGAGGCTAGAGATACTAACAAGATTTTCCTGCCGAGATGGTACGTTTCTGTATGCCTGACATTCACAACCTATTGCGCCGCTCCAGCCTATCCTAGTTGCCATTGCTCTAACTCAGGAACTTGGGCTCCGGTGGTGTTACTTTGGTTGCTAGTACGACCATGATAGGAGAGAAGATATTACAGAGCCAGTGCACATCCTTTATAAGGGTGGATAATGCTTAGGCAAGGCATGGTTGGTGAGTACATTAGCTTATTCATCCCTTAATATTGTGACTATGTGCTGAAATCTGCGTCACATCTGTGCATTAATTGCCATTTCTTCAAAGAGGCTTCTCTGTGCTCTACTTCATTGTGCCCAGCTCACCTCGTCCTCTACACTGATTTTCCAAGCTGGTGGATGGTGAGTTCAGAACAATGTACACAGGTTCGACACAACCCTTACCGTTGTAGCCTCATACACCATCTGGTATTTGTGGAGGAGCGAAATGCTCCAATCTTGAACGATGCCATCTCCCGCCCCTTTATGGTGGCTGTGGGGACCCCGGACTAGCTGTCCGAAATTCCCTGTTATGTATACAGTTCACGATCCCATGATCAGTGTGTCGTGAACACATAACCGAACTGATATCAAATTACACCATCCATTACAAAGCGGAATAATAAAAATTACAATGCGGTCACATGACCAAAAATTACATATAGCCTCGAAGGGCCTAACTTAATCATCAGAGTAGCGGAATCACATCAGCAGCGTAGAGCCCGAGTCATCTGCCTTAACCCTACAGGCAACTGACTGGGAAGACGTTCCTAGCTCGCATAGACGTCGCCAAGTCCTTCTCCATCCGTTGTGTTCCTCCAAGTCTGGCCAAGTAAATAGCCAGGGACAAAGCCGTGAGTACATTGGAATTGTACTCGCAAACCATCAAGAAGGTGATAACAATTCTAACTAGAGAAGACATGAGAGAAGAGCTAATTCCTCTTGTGGAAATAGCATGAAGAATAGAATAGTTTCTCTTGTGGATATAGCATCCCAACATCACAGTTGAAGGGGACACTAAGAGGGTTCTATGACATCTCTATATCTTTGTTGAAGAAGATACTTTAAAAGATATTCTATGACATCTCTATATCTTTGTTGAAGAAGATACTTTAAAAGATATTCTATGACATCTCTATATCTTTGTTGAAGATGATACTTCAAAGAGTTCTACAACATAAAACACTAGGAAGGGGGTAACCCAATTTTACTTATCCTTCCCGACCATCTCCATATGGTCGACACATCCTTTCCCGTACCCTTCCGGTACTTCAAACAAGTTCTTTCCTTTCCTTTGTCAAACAATTTTGTAAAACAAAACTCATCAGGCTAAGTAACAGCCATTCCAACCGTCCATGACCGCGGACGCGGCTATTCGAATAGATTTTACTCTGCAGAGTTTGCGCACTTTCCCCACAAGAACCGATAAATCCGCCGAGATCATCCCCGGTTCGTCATACTAAAGTATGCGAGTCTCGGATAATCAGTCATAGCCTTTCGCCTGTCTCCCTTGTCATGAGTCCTTCCCTGCGGGCTTACCCCTTCCCGGCACCCCGGCAGCATACCTCCTTTTGAGCGTATCTCCGGCGCCATGACAGAAGACCCTCAGTAATCGTCCGGCTGCAAGTTAATGCAGTGTATTGCCTCCTTCAGAGCGCAACCCGGTGTCAGAGGTCATCGTGACCCTCCTAGAGAGTTGTGAAGGTGTCTCAAGTCAATTTCAACAAACTACAGACTAAGCCCGTGCCCACTTTGGATAGTGTGGTTGCGCTAGTTAATTGTCACGGGTGAATACTTAGACGCCAAAGTTTTCATAAACAAGATTCTCTTTCCAACCATCTTTGCCAAGATCCTTTTCTTTCATAAACACACACTTAGGTAAGTCCAACTTACCCAAGGTTTTCCAAAAATTCTTTTCAACGAGGTATTTTTCCAAGGGGTTCCCAACCTATGGTTTCATGTAAGAACTAAGAGACAACAGTGGCATGATGCCAACCATCATACCACTAAGGAGGTGATAAATGAGGTGTCAAGGGGGTCATACATACTTAGGACAAGCATGCATAGGGACAACATAAGTAGTATGATTAAACAAGGGTCATGATGTTAATCATCATGCCACTAAGAAGATGCTAATATAGGTGGTCAAGGGGGCATACATGCTTAGGGTAAGCATGCATGTTGTCAACATAAGAGGGAAATACTTTCAGATTTGTGGTGTTAACCAACCAACACTAATAGAAGTGAGGGTGGTCAAGGTTATTTGACATACCTAAGGTAGTTAGGCATACTCATCTCAAAATGAGAGTACACCAAGATCATGATGTTGTTACTACTACACTCACAAGGGGTGTAGGAGTGAATCGACAAGAAGTGTCACATGCTTAAGGTAAGCTTGTAACTCAACAAGGTAGGATGGCATAGCCATGATCAACAAGTATACCAACAATTACTAAGATGATCATGAAGTATGACCAAGAGGATCATCATGCTTAAGACAAAGCATGCATCGACAAGATAAAGAGACTAACACACACAAGATCAAGAGACAAGAGTAATAATAAGGTGACAACAATATGAGACACGTCAATCAGAGATCAAGAGATGGCTTGCCTTGGTTGGCTTAAATGTCCCTGGACTTCTTCAAAGATCTTCGAATCCCTTCTCTCCTGCAATCCCAACAATGTCCGTATCTACCGCCGGGAATTAAAAAGGAACACAATCAACTCATTGCACCAACAAAGCAAACATGCAAAAATCAGAAACTAACCACTCAACCAAGGGCTAACATACTAAGGACTTAAAGATAAAACAACTTTAATTTAGAAAATCCCCATTTATTCACCTAATAAAGGCATGAGAGCCTCACAAATGAGCAATTGCCTCCTTGGTTATTACCAAGGCATAAATTGAATATCCTCGGGTAGATAACACCCCAAAGAAGTTAAGTGCATTGGTTTGGCATCAAAAACACTCATATTTTATTTTCAAACCTTTTTGGAAAGTACAAATTAGTTTTCCTAATTTAATTTGCTCACATAACACTAGTCAAAAATAGGAGGTAAACACTACACCACACTATTGAATACTTAACCAAAATAATAGAACTTGGCCTAAGTTGCAGAAGGTTTTGTTTTTCAAGAATAAACATAAGTTGACCACTTTTAAATAAAAAGGGGTGGCCAAAGATTTTAAAATAAATAAAAGTTTTGTGTTCAACAATTCATGTGACACACACATATTACTAATAAACAAAAATGCATGAACAGAGACTAGAAATATTTTTCATAGATGGCCAGTACTAAAATAAGACTAACCCAATTGGATTTACCCAAAAATATTAAACCTACAATTTTAGGAATTACAAATACTAGACAGAATACAGTGAACATGTTTAATACACTAAAAATCGTACAAAAATCATAAAAATATGGGACCAGTGGCATTAGAAAGATAATGAAATTTTTGATCTAATGCAGTTGGTTTCACTAGATTTGGGTTTGCATATCTCGAGTTATTAACGAAACAAGGTTACTGGTTCTTGTCACCATATAACAGCAATTTCAAGTTTTCAAATATTACTTAAGATGGGCGGGAAGACACTGGGCAGGGTGGTGAAGATTGGGCCAGCCCAGGTGGTTTGGCAGGTGGAGGGAAAATAAAAATAAGAAAAGAAAAGGGAAGATGGGCCCATGGCGGGGCCCAGTGCATGGGCCAACGTGGCCACTAGGCCATGCACACGTGCACGATCGGGAGGATCGGCCCTCGTCTTCTCCTCGCGTCCTCGCTCGCTGTCGTACAGAAAAAAAAAGGGCAGGGCGGGGCGGAGGCTCACCTGCGGGACGCGGCGGACGACGGCGAAGGCTGGGCAGGGTGGCGGCGAGGTGGGGCGGTGCTGGCGCGGGCTCGGCGCCTTCCTCTCGCCCGGCAGCGGCTTCTCCCGGTGGCGGCGTCCTCGCAGCACCTCCCGGCAAGGCGACGGTGGCGGCGGTTCCGGCGAACCTGGAAGGCAACGGAGGGAGTGGTTAGGGCCAGAAGAGGTAGGGGATCGTCATGGAGAAGAGAAGAGAGGGCAGGGACGTCGGGGGCGAGCTCAGCTTGGCTCGCCAACCCTCACGGTGACCACGGCATGCCGTGGTGACCATGCCGGTGCGGCGTTCTTCAGCGAGCAGCATGGAAGGAGGGTGCTGCGGCGCTACGGTGAGCTAAGTGAGAAGGGCGGAGTGGAGGAGGGCGTCCTGGAGCGGTGTGGTGAAGTGAAGGGGAGCTCGGGCGGCTTTTATAGCCCAGGATGGGCTCACGGTGGGCACGGACCAGAGCAGCGGTGCACGGGTCTATGGCCTTGCCATTGGGCAACCGGGGCGGTCGGGAGCAGCTCCTCGCGCTAGGATTTCGGAGGCGAGGCACTGAGCGGGAAAACTGCCGGGAGGGAGTGCGGGCCACTGCACAGAGGGTGCTCGACCAAGTGCTGGCGTCACGGTGTCGCCTCGTGCGTCGCGCTGCTGACGTCTCCGTGCTGGCGTCAGCAGGGGAGAGGGAAGGGGCGCGTATGCGCGGGCGGGCTCGACCTGGAACGGTCGTTTGGCGTTGGCGTGCGCACGGTTGTGGACGTGCATGCTCTAGTTCGAGCTGCCTCTGGCTCGCTGGTTCGCGTTGTTCAAGGGCTAACGGCCTGGTGCGATCGGGACAGAAGAGAGGGTCCAAACAGAGGTGCTGAGTTGGTTCACGCGTGCACGGACGAGAGCGTCCCGAACGGTCGATCGGAAGTGCTGGGCACAGGTCTGTACTTGTATCATCCGTGGTGTTCTGGAACGGCCGCTGAGCTCGGCTCTGTGCGTGTGTCCGTGAGACATGGCCGTGGCCAGCTGGGTCGTGTAGAGAATGCATGGTTTGGTGCGTGTGATCGAGTTGGCCGGGATATGCGTCATGGTGGCCTGGGTTAGCTAGGACGTGTGGTGCGGGTTTGGGCAGGAGCAAGTACAAGCTTTGGCTCAAACTTGATTCGGCCAACTCCTCTTATATATTCTTATCTTTTTTTGCCAAAACAACGTGGCCAAAGGGTGCAAGAGATGGCATATACCACTAACACCCATCTTGGTAAAAAAAAAAGAGAAAAAATAATAATTTTTTTTAGAAACTATTTTAGAATTGATATGATAAAACATATCAGTAAAATTTCCCAGTTTTATTTGAGAAGGCTTTGGTAAACTACAAATAGTTTTACTTGAGATATTTTGGAATGAGAGATGGTTTTAGAAGGGTATAGATCCATGGTTGAAAAATAAAGTATGAACCCTTACATTTTTCTTTAGGAGACCAAAACTGCGTATAAAAGCTTTTATAAAACACTAAAGTCACATAAAATAAGGGTAGGTCATTGGGTAAATACTTTGTGTTAAAACAAAATAGCTTTAGAAACCATTTTGGGATACTCTGATCTGGGGTGATCATAGCCAATTTAAAGAAAAAGGGTTTTTGACAAAACATTTGAAATTAAGTTTTAAAGTCATATGACAAGACAAAAAGGGGTTTTGTGGTTTAGGTCAAAAGGTTCAATTTTTAAAGAGAGGAGGTTAAGGTATTACAAGAGTGACCATAGCTTAGCTATGTATATATATATTTTTTTTGGAGACTAGAAGATGTGAGTTGGGGTACTTATGGGAAAACACCAAGCATAGGGTTTTATGTATTGGTAGGGAAAGGAAAAGAATTTTCCAGGGCCACACATGTGTTTTATTAGTGAGTTGCTAAGTTATTTTACTAAGAGAGGTCTTGATCTTGGAGGTAGCTCAAGACAATTTTCAACAATCATAACAAGACAATTCATCTACCAGCAGATCAAAGCAATTCATCATATCAAACAGATCAAGGCAATTCTTCTTAGTTAGTCTTCAGAAAAAGTTTTTGTTCCCCCTAATTTTTGCCTTCTGGACAACTATACAAGGTCGCAAAAGTTGGGGTGTGACAGATCTTCCACCCTTAAAATAATCTCGTCCCGAGATTACTAAGCGTAGAATTATAGGGGTTTCAAAGTTTATCTAAAGTTAGACTACATCCTTCTGCAGACGCGCCATTGTTGAGATGGTCGTTGCTTCATCTTCTGGGGGACACGGTAGATTCCAGCCGATGGCGAGCTTCATGAAGAGGTTGACTATTTCATGTAGGTGTTAGACCTGGAACTTCTAAGCGATCCTAGCGGGGGTTCAAGATTAGTGCACTCCAGCGGTGCTTTAGCAGGGTTGAAAACCTTTTATAGTTAACTTTAAATTTTAGTGGAAGACGAAGTCTTCCACCCTTAAAATTGTTCATAGGGGGGGGGAGGTTTCAAAACTCTAGCTTCGACCACAGGTCTTGTTGGTGCTTTCGAAGAAGTGATCTTTCTCTTGTCTTCAGTTGAAGCATCTTCAGGGAGCGAGGTGCAGTCCACAGCTTCAAGGGGAGTTAGTGCATCCCAACAAGTTTCCGACGGTGTTTTAGAAAGATGGAAAACGTTAGGGTTAGTTCCAATTTTTAGTGGGAGACAAAGTCTTCAACCCTTAAGATTTTTCGTCAGGGTTTTCAGAAAAATACTGAGCTTCTGCCTTGTGGTTCCGTCGGGGGCTTCTGAAGAAGTCGTCGATCTTCCATATGTAGTTGAAGAATCTTCAGGAGGCGATGTGTAGTCCATGACTTCAAGAGGCACTCACGGTGTTTACTAGACCATAAAACGCGCGGTAAGTTAGTAAGTCGATGAAGCGCCTGGTTGTTGTCTATATGAAGCAGCAACAAAGGTCGTCGAAGATAATCTTCAGCTTGAGGGTCGGTGCTGACTTATACTAGTTAAGAAGTGAGCGGGTGAATTACACCTGATCTTGAATCTGGAGGTATCTTCAGGAACTTCACTTGATGAGGACCAAATGAACCATGTGATGTAGCTTGGCTTTGACGCAATTGTGCTCTCAGCTTGTTAGACGGTGTGCTAGAGGGTGGTTCGAAGAAGATATCCTTGAGGTTAATGCGATGATACTCCAAGGTTAGACCAAATTAGTATGGCTTCTCGCAGAAGTGCAGTCACTCTTGAAGGTATTGGCTTTTAGTTTCTTGGCGTAGTAGAGATGCTCCTGCTGATCTTGAAGGTAGTTAGCGTAGAGAGGGGTCTAGTTTTGTTTTCTCTAACGGTTGAAAACAACTGTTAACGGGTTAGAGTTAGAGCCTTTTGTTAACTTATCCAATTAACTGGCAGTTAGCATTCTATCGATGAGGTGGATGAGGGTGAAAACATATTAGGGGGGCTTCCTACGCTGGTTTATCACACGAAGATTGTTTTTCTAACCAAAGGACCAAGACAATCATACACACAACAAACAGATAAAAACACTCAAAGCAACACACTTAGGGTACTATAAGCAATCATCAAACCAAACATGGTACTCTAAGTACCCAGAAATTCCTAATGCGCAGGGGTGGCTCAATCAAAGTGATTGAGTTTGTCCTATCCATCCTATAGGTTTAGGGATGGTCGCATATGTTGACGTCTTCGTACCGCCGGCATCGGCTTCAATAAGGACTTTCGAAGCTATTGGTGGTGAAGCAGGCCTGGGGTTGAGTCTCCGATGTTGAGGCAGAGGCTAAAACTGTGTAGTCTTCTTGCTCAACATCCCGGGGATGTGAGGTCTTCGAGGGGGCGGCTGTCGAGGTACTCCCAAAGTCGAAAACTTCCGGTGGCTGGCCTAAAAATTACTAGTCAAGAACTGAGGACTTGATCCTAGACGACTGCAAAAAGTGCAAGTTCACGGAGGAACAAGGTCAGATCTTTGACATACTTTGGTGACAACCAAAGGTATGATGTTATCATCCCTAGATGAGCACGGCTAAGTCGGCATCCAATCTTCAATAGCTGCTGTTGGAGATACATGAGACTTCCTAAAAGGTTGGTCCATCTTTGACTTCGTGTCTCAGGGTCTGAGTTGGGGACATCGTCCAATATGTAGGTTTGAAGTGGATGAGACAATAGAGTAATTTTTTTCAAACATTCTTATAAAGTGGAGAGATAAGAATTTAGAAGTTTTGAAGAAATAAGAGGAGTAGAAGCTATGCTTCCGACTAAAGAAAGAATTGGTTTCGTAAATAGTTTTGTCCAAGTAATTATTTCCTAACTAACGTCCATGCTAACTAAGGTCTCCTACAGTCAGGATGGCTCTGATACCAGCTCTGCGGGGACCCCGGACTAGCTGTCCGAAATTCCCTGTTATGTATACAGTTCACGATCCCATGATCAGTGTGTCGTGAACACATAACCGAACTGATATCAAATTACACCATCCATTACAAAGCGGAATAATAAAAATTACAATGCGGTCACATGACCAAAAATTACATATAGCCTCGAAGGGCCTAACTTAATCATCAGAGTAGCGGAATCACATCAGCAGCGTAGAGCCCGAGTCATCTGCCTTAACCCTACAGGCAACTGACTGGGAAGACGTTCCTAGCTCGCATAGACGTCGCCAAGTCCTTCTCCATCCGTTGTGTTCCTCCAAGTCTGGCCAAGTAAATAGCCAGGGACAAAGCCGTGAGTACATTGGAATTGTACTCGCAAACCATCAAGAAGGTGATAACAATTCTAACTAGAGAAGACATGAGAGAAGAGCTAATTCCTCTTGTGGAAATAGCATGAAGAATAGAATAGTTTCTCTTGTGGATATAGCATCCCAACATCACAGTTGAAGGGGACACTAAGAGGGTTCTATGACATCTCTATATCTTTGTTGAAGAAGATACTTTAAAAGATATTCTATGACATCTCTATATCTTTGTTGAAGATGATACTTCAAAGAGTTCTACAACATAAAACACTAGGAAGGGGGTAACCCAATTTTACTTATCCTTCCCGACCATCTCCATATGGTCGACACATCCTTTCCCGTACCCTTCCGGTACTTCAAACAAGTTCTTTCCTTTCCTTTGTCAAACAATTTTGTAAAACAAAACTCATCAGGCTAAGTAACAGCCATTCCAACCGTCCATGACCGCGGACGCGGCTATTCGAATAGATTTTACTCTGCAGAGTTTGCGCACTTTCCCCACAAGAACCGATAAATCCGCCGAGATCATCCCCGGTTCGTCATACTAAAGTATGCGAGTCTCGGATAATCAGTCATAGCCTTTCGCCTGTCTCCCTTGTCATGAGTCCTTCCCTGCGGGCTTACCCCTTCCCGGCACCCCGGCAGCATACCTCCTTTTGAGCGTATCTCCGGCGCCATGACAGAAGACCCTCAGTAATCGTCCGGCTGCAAGTTAATGCAGTGTATTGCCTCCTTCAGAGCGCAACCCGGTGTCAGAGGTCATCGTGACCCTCCTAGAGAGTTGTGAAGGTGTCTCAAGTCAATTTCAACAAACTACAGACTAAGCCCGTGCCCACTTTGGATAGTGTGGTTGCGCTAGTTAATTGTCACGGGTGAATACTTAGACGCCAAAGTTTTCATAAACAAGATTCTCTTTCCAACCATCTTTGCCAAGATCCTTTTCTTTCATAAACACACACTTAGGTAAGTCCAACTTACCCAAGGTTTTCCAAAAATTCTTTTCAACGAGGTATTTTTCCAAGGGGTTCCCAACCTATGGTTTCATGTAAGAACTAAGAGACAACAGTGGCATGATGCCAACCATCATACCACTAAGGAGGTGATAAATGAGGTGTCAAGGGGGTCATACATACTTAGGACAAGCATGCATAGGGACAACATAAGTAGTATGATTAAACAAGGGTCATGATGTTAATCATCATGCCACTAAGAAGATGCTAATATAGGTGGTCAAGGGGGCATACATGCTTAGGGTAAGCATGCATGTTGTCAACATAAGAGGGAAATACTTTCAGATTTGTGGTGTTAACCAACCAACACTAATAGAAGTGAGGGTGGTCAAGGTTATTTGACATACCTAAGGTAGGTAGGCATACTCATCTCAAAATGAGAGTACACCAAGATCATGATGTTGTTACTACTACACTCACAAGGGGTGTAGGAGTGAATCGACAAGAAGTGTCACATGCTTAAGGTAAGCTTGTAACTCAACAAGGTAGGATGGCATAGCCATGATCAACAAGTATACCAACAATTACTAAGATGATCATGAAGTATGACCAAGAGGATCATCATGCTTAAGACAAAGCATGCATCGACAAGATAAAGAGACTAACACACACAAGATCAAGAGACAAGAGTAATAATAAGGTGACAACAATATGAGACACGTCAATCAGAGATCAAGAGATGGCTTGCCTTGGTTGGCTTAAATGTCCCTGGACTTCTTCAAAGATCTTCGAATCCCTTCTCTCCTGCAATCCCAACAATGTCCGTATCTACCGCCGGGAATTAAAAAGGAACACAATCAACTCATTGCACCAACAAAGCAAACATGCAAAAATCAGAAACTAACCACTCAACCAAGGGCTAACATACTAAGGACTTAAAGATAAAACAACTTTAATTTAGAAAATCCCCATTTATTCACCTAATAAAGGCATGAGAGCCTCACAAATGAGCAATTGCCTCCTTGGTTATTACCAAGGCATAAATTGAATATCCTCGGGTAGATAACACCCCAAAGAAGTTAAGTGCATTGGTTTGGCATCAAAAACACTCATATTTTATTTTCAAACCTTTTTGGAAAGTACAAATTAGTTTTCCTAATTTAATTTGCTCACATAACACTAGTCAAAAATAGGAGGTAAACACTACACCACACTATTGAATACTTAACCAAAATAATAGAACTTGGCCTAAGTTGCAGAAGGTTTTGTTTTTCAAGAATAAACATAAGTTGACCACTTTTAAATAAAAAGGGGTGGCCAAAGATTTTAAAATAAATAAAAGTTTTGTGTTCAACAATTCATGTGACACACACATATTACTAACAGAAACAAAAATGCATGAACAGAGACTAGAAATATTTTTCATAGATGGCCAGTACTAAAATAAGACTAACCCAATTGGATTTACCCAAAAATATTAAACCTACAATTTTAGGAATTACAAATACTAGACAGAATACAGTGAACATGTTTAATACACTAAAAATCGTACAAAAATCATAAAAATATGGGACCAGTGGCATTAGAAAGATAATGAAATTTTTGATCTAATGCAGTTGGTTTCACTAGATTTGGGTTTGCATATCTCGAGTTATTAACGAAACAAGGTTACTGGTTCTTGTCACCATATAACAGCAATTTCAAGTTTTCAAATATTACTTAAGATGGGCGGGAAGACACTGGGCAGGGTGGTGAAGATTGGGCCAGCCCAGGTGGTTTGGCAGGTGGAGGGAAAATAAAAATAAGAAAAGAAAAGGGAAGATGGGCCCATGGCGGGGCCCAGTGCATGGGCCAACGTGGCCACTAGGCCATGCACACGTGCACGATCGGGAGGATCGGCCCTCGTCTTCTCCTCGCGTCCTCGCTCGCTGTCGTACAGAAAAAAAAAGGGCAGGGCGGGGCGGAGGCTCACCTGCGGGACGCGGCGGACGACGGCGAAGGCTGGGCAGGGTGGCGGCGAGGTGGGGCGGTGCTGGCGCGGGCTCGGCGCCTTCCTCTCGCCCGGCAGCGGCTTCTCCCGGTGGCGGCGTCCTCGCAGCACCTCCCGGCAAGGCGACGGTGGCGGCGGTTCCGGCGAACCTGGAAGGCAACGGAGGGAGTGGTTAGGGCCAGAAGAGGTAGGGGATCGTCATGGAGAAGAGAAGAGAGGGCAGGGACGTCGGGGGCGAGCTCAGCTTGGCTCGCCAACCCTCACGGTGACCACGGCATGCCGTGGTGACCATGCCGGTGCGGCGTTCTTCAGCGAGCAGCATGGAAGGAGGGTGCTGCGGCGCTACGGTGAGCTAAGTGAGAAGGGCGGAGTGGAGGAGGGCGTCCTGGAGCGGTGTGGTGAAGTGAAGGGGAGCTCGGGCGGCTTTTATAGCCCAGGATGGGCTCACGGTGGGCACGGACCAGAGCAGCGGTGCACGGGTCTATGGCCTTGCCATTGGGCAACCGGGGCGGTCGGGAGCAGCTCCTCGCGCGCTAGGATTTCGGAGGCGAGGCACTGAGCGGGAAAACTGCCGGGAGGGAGTGCGGGCCACTGCACAGAGGGTGCTCGACCAAGTGCTGGCGTCACGGTGTCGCCTCGTGCGTCGCGCTGCTGACGTCTCCGTGCTGGCGTCAGCAGGGGAGAGGGAAGGGGCGCGTATGCGCGGGCGGGCTCGACCTGGAACGGTCGTTTGGCGTTGGCGTGCGCACGGTTGTGGACGTGCATGCTCTAGTTCGAGCTGCCTCTGGCTCGCTGGTTCGCGTTGTTCAAGGGCTAACGGCCTGGTGCGATCGGGACAGAAGAGAGGGTCCAAACAGAGGTGCTGAGTTGGTTCACGCGTGCACGGACGAGAGCGTCCCGAACGGTCGATCGGAAGTGCTGGGCACAGGTCTGTACTTGTATCATCCGTGGTGTTCTGGAACGGCCGCTGAGCTCGGCTCTGTGCGTGTGTCCGTGAGACATGGCCGTGGCCAGCTGGGTCGTGTAGAGAATGCATGGTTTGGTGCGTGTGATCGAGTTGGCCGGGATATGCGTCATGGTGGCCTGGGTTAGCTAGGACGTGTGGTGCGGGTTTGGGCAGGAGCAAGTACAAGCTTTGGCTCAAACTTGATTCGGCCAACTCCTCTTATATATTCTTATCTTTTTTTGCCAAAACAACGTGGCCAAAGGGTGCAAGAGATGGCATATACCACTAACACCCATCTTGGTAAAAAAAAAAGAGAAAAAATAATAATTTTTTTTTAGAAACTATTTTAGAATTGATATGATAAAACATATCAGTAAAATTTCCCAGTTTTATTTGAGAAGGCTTTGGTAAACTACAAATAGTTTTACTTGAGATATTTTGGAATGAGAGATGGTTTTAGAAGGGTATAGATCCATGGTTGAAAAATAAAGTATGAACCCTTACATTTTTCTTTAGGAGACCAAAACTGCGTATAAAAGCTTTTATAAAACACTAAAGTCACATAAAATAAGGGTAGGTCATTGGGTAAATACTTTGTGTTAAAACAAAATAGCTTTAGAAACCATTTTGGGATACTCTGATCTGGGGTGATCATAGCCAATTTAAAGAAAAAGGGTTTTTGACAAAACATTTGAAATTAAGTTTTAAAGTCATATGACAAGACAAAAAGGGGTTTTGTGGTTTAGGTCAAAAGGTTCAATTTTTAAAGAGAGGAGGTTAAGGTATTACAAGAGTGACCATAGCTTAGCTATGTATATATATATTTTTTTTGGAGACTAGAAGATGTGAGTTGGGGTACTTATGGGAAAACACCAAGCATAGGGTTTTATGTATTGGTAGGGAAAGGAAAAGAATTTTCCAGGGCCACACATGTGTTTTATTAGTGAGTTGCTAAGTTATTTTACTAAGAGAGGTCTTGATCTTGGAGGTAGCTCAAGACAATTTTCAACAATCATAACAAGACAATTCATCTACCAGCAGATCAAAGCAATTCATCATATCAAACAGATCAAGGCAATTCTTCTTAGTTAGTCTTCAGAAAAAGTTTTTGTTCCCCCTAATTTTTGCCTTCTGGACAACTATACAAGGTCGCAAAAGTTGGGGTGTGACAGTGGCCCTCATGATTGCCATCCCTGATTAGCGCAAGAGACTAGTGTCATGTTACCTATGCACTTTGTAGCCTCTGTTTAGTATTTTCCTTTTTTCTCCTTATTAGGCTGTAAAACTTTTCCCTCTTATAATGATAGCAGCTCTCCTACTTCCTACGTATTTTATCAATTAGCTCCAAAATGAAATAAACATATCACCCAGCTCCTAGATGGTTTCTGCATCTAATAAATATTTAGACGAGCTATTTCTATATAGTCATGCTCAAATGAGTTAATGATAGCCAGTGGTCGTGGCCATCTGACAGAACGGCGTTGTGGTGGGTCTGGTAACAGTTCCATTCTAGCCTAGGCTAAATTGTCTTAACCATTCGTTGTATGATGAGGGTGTGCTTAGCAGCTTTCAGACATGCTGCCATCTTGAATGTTGTAATTTGCTGGATTCGAGATTCTATTCACGAAGGAGTAAGTAGTGTAATTTTTCACAACTCACGCACGCATCTCTGGCATGGTGAATTTGAGCTCAAGCCTAACATATCCACAATGCTAATGCAAACTAGCACCTGGGATTCTGAGACATTTATTTTTCCCCTTCACTTTCAGCGCCCGCTCTATATCCCTTTCTCTCGCCTTCAGCGGCACGGACCCAACGGAGACAGCGCCCTCTCTCCTCGCCCCCTCCACTCGCCGTTGCCCTGAAACAGCGCCATACACGCTCGTGCCCGGCCGGCGTCCGACACAGCGAGCCCGGTGATCGAAGCGGTGGCCTGCAGTGAGATAAAACTCCGCGTCCCCCCCTTCGCTTCTACCCTAAGCCTAGGTTTTGATTACGAATTCGCACCAACCGTACCCGTGAGATGAAAATAGGTAAGAGATGCAGATTCGATCCAATTTTTGTTTGTCCCTTTACTAGATCGAGAGGGGTGATTGATTTGCAGACTCCATTTTCTCGGGGAACGGCTTAAAGAGTGTAAAATCTATTCATCTACATGCTCGAGGATCGTTCCACCCCCAATAGAAATTCTAGATCATCCATGCCATTTGGCACGAGATCTTCGAATACTTCCTATTACTGCTAGCTTCGATCCAGTTTGTGTTTGTATCTTGCGCTATGTTCCCTCCTTGTGGATCAACGTCTTTGAGCTGTTCCTAGTCTCACATTTCCTTACCGAGATGATATGTTTCTGTATGCCTCACATTCACAACCTATTTTGCCACTCCAGCCCATCCTAGTTGCCATTGCTTTGACTCAGGAATTTCGCCTCCTGTGGTGTTACTTTGGTTGCTAGTACTACCATGATAGGAGGGAAGATATTACAGAGCCAGTGCGCATCCTTTATAAGGGTGGATAATGCTTAGGCAAGCCACGGTTGGTGGGTACATTAGCTTATTCATCCCTTAATATTGTGACTATGTCCTCAAATCTGCCTCGCACCTAAGCATTAATTGCCGTTTCTCCAAAGAAGCTTCTCTGTGCTCTACTTCATTGTGCTCAGCTCACCTTGTCCTCCACTGATTTTTCAAGCTGGTGGACGGTGAGTTCAGAGCAATGTACACAAAGTTTGGCACAACCCTCACCGTTGTAGCCTCATACACCATCTGGTATTTGTGGAAGGAGCGAAATGCTCCACCTCCCGCCCCTTTATGGCGGCCCTCATGATTTCTGTCCCTGATTAGCGCGAGAGACTAGCATCATGTTACCTCTGTACTTTGGAGCCTATGTTTAGTATTTTCCTTTTTGTTTCTCCTTGGGTTGTAAAACTTTTCCCTTTTATAATGACAACAGCTCTCCTACTTCATACGTATTTTGTAAATTAGCTCCAAACTGAAATCAACATATCACCCCCAGCTCCTAGATGGTTTCTGCATCTAATAAAAATTTAGACGAGCTATTTCTATATAGTGATGCTCAAATGAGTTAATGATAGCTGGTGGGCGTGGCCATCCGACAGAACGGCGTTGTGGTGGGTCTGGTAACAGTTCCATTCTAGCCTAGGCAAAATTGTCTTAAGCATTCGTTGTATGACGAGGGTGTGTTTAGCAGCTTTCAGTCATGCTGCCATCTTAAATGTTGTAATTTGCTGGATTCGAGATTCTATTCACGAGGGAGTAAGTAGTGTATTTTTTCACAACTCACGCACGCATCTCTGGCACGGGAATTTGAGCTCAAACCTAACAAATCCATAATGCTAATGCAAACTACAGCACCTGGGATTCTGAGACATTTATGTTTCCCCTTCCCTTTCAGCACCCGCTCTATATCCCTTTCTCTCGCCTTCAGCGACGCGGACCCAACGGCGACAGAGCCCGCTCTCCTCACCCCCTCCACTCGCTGTTGCCCTGAAACAACGCCACACACGCTCGTGCCTGGCCGGTGTCCGACATAGCGAGCCCGGTGATCGAAGCGGTGGCCTGCAGTGAGGTAAAAACTCCACGTTCCCCCGTTCGCTTCTACCGTAAGCCTATGTTTTGATTCCGAATTCGCACCAACCGTACCCGTCAGATGAAAATGGGAAGAGATGTAGATTCGATCCGAATTTTTGTTTGTCCCTTTACTAGATCGAGAGGGGTGATTGATTTGCAGACTCCATTTTCAATGGAAACAGCTTATAGAGTGTAAAATCGTACCATCTCCATGCTCGAGCATCGTCCAATGGAAATTCTGGATCATCCAGCTTATTTAACACAACAGCTTCGAATGCTTCCTATTACTGCTAGCTTCGATCCAGTTCGTGTTTGTATCGTGGGCTATGTTCACTCCTTGTGGATCAGCAACTTTGAGCTGCTTCTACTGTGATATTTCCTAACTGAGAAGATACGTTTCTGTATGCCTCACATTCACAACCTATTGTGCCGCTCCAACCCATCCTAGTTGCCATTGCTCTAACTTAGGAACTTCGGCTCCGGTGGTATTACTTGGTTGCTAGTATTACCATGATAGGATGGAAGAAATTACAAAGGCAGCGCGCGGCCTTTATAAGGGTGGATAATGCTTAGGCAAAGCCAAGGTTGGTGAGTACATTAGCTTATTCATCCCTTAATATTGTGACTATGTCCTCAAATCTGTGTCGCATCTGAGCATTAATTGCCATTTCTCCAAAGAGGCTTCTCTGTGCTCTACATTATTGTGCCCAGCTCACCTCGTCCTCTACACTGATTTTCCAAGCTGGTGGATGGTGAGTTCATACACCATCTGGCACAACCCTCACCGGTGTAGCCTCATACACCATCTGGTATTTGTGGAAGGAGCGAAATGCTCCAATCTTGAACGATGCCACCTCCCACCCCTTTATGTTGGCCCTCATGATTGCTGTCCCTGATTAGCGCGAGAGACTAGCATCATGTTACCTCTGTACTTTGTAGCCTCTGTTTAGTATTTTCCTTTTTGTTTCTCGTTAGGTTGTAAAACTTTTCCCTTTTATAATGATAGCAGCTTTCCTACTTCCTACGTATTTTGTCAACTAGCTCCAAACTGAAATCAACGTATCACCCAGCTCCTAGATGGTTTCTGCATCTAATAAAAAATTAGACTAGCTATTTCTGTATAGTGCTGCTCAAATGATAAAATGATAGCTGGTGGGCGTGCCCATCTGACAGAACGGCGTTGTGGTGGGTCTGGTAACAGTTCCATTCTAGCCTAGGCAAAATTGTCTTAAGCATTCGTTGTATGACGAGGGTGTGCTTAGCAGCTTTCAGTCATGCTGGCATCTTGAATGTTGTAATTTGCTGGATTCGAGATTCTATTCGTTTAAAATTTCAAACTATTGGCATTTAGGTTTGTTAGGCATCTTCGCGTCTAGTGACTGTGGCTAGCAGTTGAACGGACTGCACCCTCTCCTTCTTCTGGCTGCCTCCCATTGAGTGCCCACTGCCATGCTCACTCTCTCTATTTGCCCACACACTGATGCTCAGCAACATCAATTCTGCCATGCAGCGCTGTGCAGCGAGGTAAGCTTTCCCATTATTCGCCTTTTGCTTGTTCTATAAACCATATGTTTTGGTTCTGAATTTGCATGAACGCTAGGTCTTTGTGTAAGGAATGTTGGTTGCAGTTGAGGGGATTGACAAGGAAAATATGTAAAATATATCCAATTGGTCTTAGTGCTAGTTTCGGTCCAACCACAGTGACCTCTATGTTGTGCTACCTTCAAGCTCTAGTCTCCTTCGTTTGTTCAGTGTCTCTGCAGGATCGGAGATTCAATCTGTATCCAAGAAAGGCAGACTTGGCAGAGAGATGATGCGCTTTTCCAGAGATCAGCTAATGGGGACAGCATTTGTTGCATTTGGCTCCGTATTATTTTTGTGTTTATTCTACACAGCTATTGTGTCGAAGCTGCTTCACCATACGAGAACCGGCTTTTGTCTGCCATCCAAAATGATAGGTAAGGAACCTCAAAACAGAACAGATGGTCTATTGACTTTTACTTGGTTACCACTAACTATTCAACACAATACGTACATTTTATATCTGTCTGCACAGCAACAAGTTATTGTAAGCTACTCTGAATCTAGTTATGAGTTACTACTATTCACTTTGATCTTTCTTCCACTTACCAGGTATTACTGCCTACTCGTGCCCTTGTCACTTCCTGTGATAATTGTGGCAGTCTATCTGCATTGGCTAAGCATGAAGATTTTCAAGCACGCGTGAAGCTAGGACACCACGCAATAGTCTTACGGAAGGAGCCCATATTGTTAGGCTATCAGTCCTTGCAATCCACACACGCCGTTGCAAACACATGAACTTTCATTAGTTTTTCAAGCATAAATAGTTGTCAACATGCCGAATTGACCTCAGTACTTTAAATAAAAGTAGGTTTACTATGTCCCTAAAAAAAGTAGGTTTACTATGTCCCTAAAAAAAGTAGGTTTACTAAAGTTTCTTTTCATGAAAATAGAATTGTGCTTGTGAAATGCTCAATGCTCATGCTGGAAGATGCAGTTGTACTAATTAAATGCTTATGATTGGAAATGCAATTGTAATTCTTATACATTTTTTCGTTTTAAAGTATAATTTCTGGCCTCTTAGGGTGACCATGGAATATATTCTTATACATTGATCAGTTAAGATGGGAATCATGCTCGACATGGCGACAACAACATCGGCCGGCGGCGGCCCCTTCTACGTTAAGTCCACGGCGTCCGGATCTCACCTGCTCCAGATTGACGGGTACTCAATCGCCAAGCACGCACCCAACGGCACCAGCCTCAAGTCATGCCCTTTCATGGTAGGAGGCTACCGCTGGGATGCTCCACCTCTTCCCCAACGGTCCGGAAAGCTTGGGCTTCATCTCCGTCTACATTGGCCTCTACAAGTACTTGAAATGCATGCGGGCGCTTGAGCCTGCAGGTCGAGCTCAGCTTTGTTGATGAGGTTGAGAAGCAGAGCCGCGCGCACGTCCGAACGAGGCAGGTGCTCGAACTATATGGCAACTACGGCGTGGGCTACCGCAGATTCATCGCGAGGGAGGCCTTGGAGAACTCGAAGCATCTAAGGGTGATCGCCTCACGCTCCGGTGTGACTTCATCATCACGGGGTACGCTGATATCCCGGAGAACTTGCCCAGCGACATACAGAGGAAGTGCGGAGCTTGCAACCTCTGGCCGGTGAGGGTGGCGGGGATGCTGCTCCTTCATGCGTGTTTCTGCGAGGTCTGCAACGACGCTAGCCGCAACGACCCGACAGCGAAGCAGTGCGCAGGGTGACATGGACCCTATCAGGGCAGATACCTGCTACTATAGCCACCCCGTTCTTGTTGAAGTCTGGAAGAAAAGAATAACGAGCTAGCTAGCTAGCAATCTAGCTATATGTCGCCCTCGATCTCTACAGATATTTTAGTTTTGAGAGGCCTAAGTTTTGTGCTATAACTTATGGTTGTGATAGAAACATAGAGTTACTCGTCCGGTTTATGTGGCTTAAACTTTAAGACTTTCATCCGGCTTTTACTTGTTTTTATACTAACTCTATCCATAAAATGATGTCGCAAGTTTATTGCACAACATCGTGGCTGTCCCCTGTGTCGTCGGTGCGCGCAAGGCGCATGACGACCGAGAGGCTCGCGAGTGCCTCAAGGTGATCAAGCCGACAAGGCATACATGGATATTCTCCCGACGTAGCATCCGGAGCTCGTCCAGGAGGATCAAGTCGCCTCCGATCTCTATAAGACAGATATAGCAACGACACCCATAGTCCAAGCTGTGCGGGTCATCTACATTAGCTCTGACGATGAAACCGACTCATCGAAGAGGAAGCGTTAAAGTTGCACTTCCCTAGCGACGAGGAGTAGATCAGTAGTAGTTTAAATCAAGTTTAGTAGTAGTTCAAATCATGTTGAATGCTCTAATTTGAGTCAACTTTGTATGATTTGGTATGAATCTATGTTTAATGAGGTAAATTTAGGGGTTCGGTCAGAATAAAGGACTTCTTTAGAGGATCATATATATTCCTCTAAAGAATTGGGAGTGGTTTACTCCTCTAAAATTTGACTGATTGGTTATATATGTTCTTAGATGAGCAAACTCCTCTAACAATGGTGGACCTTACTGAGCCCTTAAATTTAACTTCTCAAACGAAGTGGACCCACATGAAATCGTCTCCACATATTCCTCTTTCCTTTTGCTTCTTCTTCCTCCGACCAGACTCATTTCCCGGGCCCTAGCTCCAGCCTTGCTATGCTGATCTCCATGCTTGACAACAAGAACGTCTCACTGCAGGACATGACGACGCTCTTCGCCCCGTCGGTTCCCTTCCACTGTCGCCAAACTTGGTCGTCCGATATCACCGTCCACTGGCTCCTCGCCCTGCTTGTGAACTTGCATCACCAATTCCCATTCCCCTCCAAAAATCACACTAATTTGGGATTTGGCTCCCATACCGTCTAACCATAGTTATTTCCTCCCCGTTCCAACCCACAATAGCTCTGGCGTCTGCTTCCACTGCCTCGACGCAACTACTTTGTCCAACAACACGCAACCGTTGGGCAGCCTTGGACCGGGTCATCATCATGCAGCGGTCTGCTATTGAGTGATAGAATACGTAGGTGTTGGTGTTGTGTACATGTTGTACCGGTGTTTATAAACCTTGTAACCTACTGTATAAAATGGAAAAGGCAAGGCTAGTCCTTGTGTGCCGAGCCTCCCCAAATCAATCTACCTTCCGCTTTTCATGGCATCAGAGCATGTCTCCTGACCTAGCCGCCGCCATCGTTCGCCTCTCCGATGGCCTACACAACCTCTAGAGCCTCCACCACAATGTATGTGGGCCCTGTCACCTCCTCCACACCTATGCCATCTCTTCCCATCTCTTCTCTCTCGGTTTCGTATCCGACACCACATGCGACAACCATGCAGTCGCTTCCCATAGAAATCCCGTCGTCACTGCCGATAGAGATCTCGTCATTCCTGCCCATGGAGAAGTTCACCGATGCCACCGCGCTGCCAACCTTCGCGGACACAACCTTTGCCAACACAACCTTCTCTGGCGCCACTGCTCTTGCGTACACGTGGATCAACAACATGCATGCGTTCAACTCCATGGCCGACCCCGTGATCTCCCATCTGGTGGTGCCTCCTATTGTCGCCATCGCCTTGGCTATAACAATAAAGGTGACAAGCGAGAATTATCTCTTCTGGAGGGCCCAAGTTGCCTCTCTCCTCCGAAGTCATCTGCTGATGGGTTATGTTGACAGATCAACCCCTGCAACCTGATCACATTAGGGTTTTGCGTGACGGGATGATGCTTCCACAACCTAATCCGGTGTTCCAGCAGTGGGCACGACAAGATCAAGCAATCCTCTCAATTTTTCTGTTGTCAATGACAGAAGGGGTGGTCGGCATGGTGTTGTTTGCTGCAACCTCACGCGATGCATAGGAGACCCTCAGCGGCGCCTTTGCATCCATCTCCATCACACGGTCCTCCGGTATTCTCCAATAGATGGCGGATCTCACGAAGGAAGACATGACCATTACTATCTATTTCCACAAGATGAAGGCGTTCTCGGATTCCTTGATGAGCGTTGGGCAGCCTCTTCGTGATATGGAGTTCATCTCTTATGTGGTCTCAGGCCTTGACAGCGACTACGACGCACTATACAAGGTTGCAATGCGCACCACCCCTCTGCCCATCCGCGACTTATTCGCCCAAATGTTGGCCATGGAGAACCACCATACTTCGGTGCGGCGCTCGGATCCTCGCGCCGTCCATTACCCTGCAACCCATGGTGCGTCCGTTGCAGCCTATGGTGATGTGCGTGGAGGAGGGTCTAGGCCTCCATACAGACCACCACAACCTTCCTATGTCCCCAAGGGTGCACCAACACAAGCAACGTTAGGTATGTCAGGTGCCAACAACACCAAAAATAGACACAGTGATCTAACTTTCCAACTATGTGATATTCCTGGCCATACATCATCACAATGTTTTAAGAGATTCGGTCACAATTTTCCTGGGATCAACAACGACGACATCGGTACTGAGCGGCAAATCGCCACAACAATGGCTGCCACTCAAGGTACCTACGGCGGGCAGCACTCCGTCGATCCAGCATGGTACGCCAACTCCCAACTCCAGTGCAACGCACCACATCACTCATGAGCTAGAGAAGACGACTACGAGGGAAACCTACCACGACACCGACCAGGTCCACATTGCAAATGGAACAGGTATGCATATACATAGTATTGGTCAAGAAGTTTTATCTACTCCATCATCCAAACCTTTAAACATGAATCGTGTCCTTCATGTTTCTAATGCTACTCGTAATCTTCTGTGCATGAGTAAAATTTCACTTGATAATAATGTGTTTACTGAACTTCATCGCTATGATCTTTTCTTGATGGATCTGGACACGAGGGCACCCATATTTAGAGGTCGTCGTCATGGTGGTCTCTATGAGATTAAAGCTCCAAGCGCGCAATAGTATTAAGGTGTCACGTGATATGTGGCATAGTAGCCTAGGTCATCTAGCACTTCCAGTTGTTCAACATGTTCTTCCTCGTCATGATTTACCATCTATCTTAGAGTCCAATAAAAATAAAATAGTCTGTGATGCTTGTCAGCAAGGTAAAATGCATCATTTTCCTTCCTCTTTGTCCACTCGTAACACGATCTCCTTTAGAGATTATTTATTCAGATTTGTGGGGCCCTGTCCCGAATTCTATTAGTGGACATCGCTTTTATGTGAGTTTTGTTGATTCTTACATTTATTTCACTTAGCTCTATTTACTTAAGCACAAATCTGACGTCTATAATATATTCATTTAGTACCAAAAACATGTTAAACGCCTTCTTAACCGCAAAATTGTACATGTGCAAACATACTGGGGTGGTGAATATGAGAAACTTCACCCCTTCTTTCACAACCTAGGCATCTATCATCGTGTGTCATGTCCACACACTCACCAACAAAATGACACTGTTGAAAACACTTTCATATTGTTGAGGTCGGTCTTACTTTGCTTGCTCATGCTTTGTTCCATTACATTTTTGGAGTGATGCATTTTCTACGGCCAGTTTCCTTATAAACAATCCTAGTCGCACCATTGATATGAAGAAAACTTTTGAGCGTCTCCGTAATGAAACCCCGGATTATACCCTTTTTAAGGTCTTTAGTTGTGCATGTTGGCCTCATCTTTGATCCTATACTAACCACAAACTTGATTTTCATTTGAAGAAATGCATCTTTCTAGGCTACAATTCTTTACACAAAGGGTACACATGTATCTACGTTTCTTCTAATCGAGTGTATATCTCTAGGGATGTCATCATCGATGAGAATAGTTTTCCTTTGTCAACATGCCTAATTCTCATTTGTCACCACCAGTCACATAATCATCTTTACTTTCTGCTGACCAATTTATGGATACTACATATGCCTTGCCATTACTTGATAATCATGGTGCAGGAACGAATCGAGCTGCTCGTTTGGAGGTCCTTACGCTTGAATCAACACCTCTTGGAGCTCACGTCAACCATTCGAGTACCCCTGTATGTAATTGTCTCGGGTTGCATGCCTGGCTCACCTGCGCCATCGTCCTATGGACTGGATCCAGAGCCGCCCGACCCGTCCATGCCACAAGAAACATCGCCCTCATCACCTCCTCCTAGTGGGCCGCCCTCGCCGTGCTCTTGTGGGCCGTCTGCCATCGCCATCTGCTGCTGGCTCACCTGCCGCTGCATCTCCTAGAATGGTTCCATCGCCAACTACGCCACCTGCTGCTCCGTATGGTCCAACAACACGTCTGCATCGAGGGATTTCTCAGCCAAAGGTGCGTACTGACAGGACTGTAGCATGGAACACTATATTGACATCATATGAAGCAGTGGGACACTGCTGAACCTTGTGATTTTTGTGAAGCGATGCATATTCCACACTGGCGCTCCGCCATGGAGGCCGAATTCCCAACATTGAAGGGGAATGGTACCTGGACACTTATGCCCCCAGTTTCTGGTGTTAATTTGATGGATTCTCAGTGGGTGTTCAAGGTTAAACTTTATGCTGATGGGTCCATTGAGCGCTACAAGGCACACCTGGTTGCTCTAAAGGATTCAAGCAACATTACAATCAGGATTATGAGGAGACTTGCAGCCCTCTGGTCAAACCAGCAATAGTGTGGCTTTGACTATCGTTGCCTCTCTCTCGCAAGTGGCATCTTCGCCATTTTGACATTCAGAATGCCTTTCTCAATGGTTTTCTTGATGAGCAGGTATATATGCAACAACCTCCTAGTTTCATCGATCCTGATAAGTCTGATTATTACTGTCACTTGGTCAAGTCCCTTTATGGTCTGAAGAAAGCTCCTCGTGTGTGGCATGCTCATCTCAGTTCTGTCCATGGCTCTTTAGGTTTCTCACCATCGTTATGATGTGATTGTTTATTTGCTGGTGTATGTGGATAGCATCATTGTGATTAGTTAGACTGTTGCTGCTATTCCTAGGATAATCTCTCAGCTTTGGGCCGAGTTCGCTGTTAAAAATCTCGGCGCCTTGCACTACTTTCTGGGTATTGAGGTGCACTCACCTTCTTCGGTCAGTCTTATTCTTCGATAGCGCAAGTACGCCCTTGAGCTTCTTGCGTGTGCTGGTATGTTGAAGTGCAGTCATGATACTATCCCTATTTTATCTTCTAAGCATTTGTGCAGTATTAGTTTTAGGAGGCTACTTAGTATTGCAATATTGTTGGTTGCCTTTGATGTCTACGTACGCTTCTATTCTGTAGACAGTGTTGGGCCTCCAAGAGCAGAGGTTTGTAGTGTTAGAACAATATGCTTGTTGTATTACTAGGGGCCAAAGGCCACAATATATAGTACATGTACAGGTGCAAATATGCAGGAAGCCCCCTAACATATGGGGAAACTACAATATACAGATATATACTCTAACACCCCCCCGCAAACTCATGGTGGATCCACAACACTGAGTTTGGAGAGTAAAAAGTCATGCTGCGCTCGAGTTTGTGCCTTTGTAAAGAAATCCGCCAACTGCAAATCTGAAGGCACATAATGAACCACAACAACCTCATCCTGCACCTGAGCACGTGCATAAAAAGCATCAACACCAATATGCTTGGTCAGCTCATGCTTGACCGGATCACGTGCAATACTGATAGCACCTGTACTGTCAGACAAAAGTGGAGTGGGTGTCGTAACAGAGACCCCAAAATCTGCAAGCAACCACCGTAACCAGGTCACCTCAGCAATCAACAAAGCCATAGACCGCAGCTCAGCCTCAACACTCGAACGAGAAACCGCTACCTGTTTCTTCGTCTTCCAAGCAACAAGCGAACCACCAAGAAACACACAGTAAGCAGAAAGTGAACGACGATCCGTAGGATCACTCGCCCACGTAGCATCCGAGTAGCACTGGAGCTGGAGAGAGCTAGAACGAGGAAAGAAAAGGCGACGAGTGATCGTGCCACGAAGGTAACGAAGAACACGGAGGAGATGACTGTAGTGAACAGTGGTAGGAGCTGAGACAAACTGACTCAGAATATGAACAGGATAAGAAATATCAGGACGAGTGACAGCAAGATAAACAAGACTCCCAACAAGATGACGATAACGTGTGGGATCAGGAAGAGGATCACCATCAGTAGGACGGAGCTTAACATTAAGCTCCATAGGAGTATCAACCGTGCGCTCATCCCCAAGAGCAGCACGAGCAAGAAGATCCTGAATGTACTTCTCCTGAGAGATAGAAAAGCCATCAGAAGTGGAGGAAACCTCAATCCCAAGAAAATAGCGAAGAGGACCAAGATCAGTCATGAGAAACTTATCACAAAGACGAGCCTTTACAAAGGCAATATACTCAGGATCATCACCAGTAATGATCATATCATCAACATAGAGAAGGAGAAGGGTGCGTCCACGAGGAGAAGTGTGAACGAAAAGTGCTGGATCATGAAGACTAGGAGAGAAACCAGCAGCAGTCACCACAGAGGCAAAGCGCTCAAACCAGGCACGAGGGGCCTGTTTGAGACCATAGAGAGAACGTCGAAGACGACAAACCATCCCATCGGGAACAGAATACCTAGGAGGAGGCTGCATGTAAACCTCCTCACTCAACTCGCCATTAAGAAAAGCATTCTGAACATCAAGTTGGGAGACAGACCACCGGCGAACAGAGGCAACAGCAAGAAGGGTACGCACAGTAGTCATATGAGCCACAGGGGCAAAAGTCTCATCATAGTCACGGCCGTGCTCCTGCTGAAAACCACGAGCCACAAGACGCGCTTTATAGCGCTCAAGAGATCCATCAGAGCGAGTCTTAATTTTATAGACCCACTTACACGTGATGGGGCGAACACCAGAAGGGGGAGAAACAAGATCCCAAGTGCCAGTGCGCTCAAGCGCAGCGATCTCCTCAGCCATGGCAAGCTGCCATTCAGGATGACGCTCGGCATCCCGATAAGAAGTCGGCTCGGAAACGACAGAGAGACCATACTGACTAGGAGAGTAACGAACTGGAGCACGACGCTGACGAACAGGCCGAGAAGGGGGAAGGTCATCTGCAAAAGACAAGTCATCAGAAGAAGAGGAAGAAGGGACAGAATCGGAAGGAGCTGAAGCCGGAGAACGAGGAGTACTAGGTGGACTAGACGAACGAGAGGATGTCGTCGAAGGGGGCGCATCAGAAGTAGGAGGGAGGGGAGGAGGGACAGCAGGGGGTGCATCCGGAAAAAGAAGAAAAGAGATATCATCCACCGGGTAAGTACCCGAGGTGGGGCGAGGATAGAAGGGACGTGTCTCATCAAATGTGACGTCACGAGAGATGCGCATCCGACGACCAACGGGGTCCCAACAGCGATAGCCCTTATGCTCATCACTGTATCCGAGAAAAACACACTCAACAGACTGAGCGGTCAGTTTGGTGCGTTCGCGAGGAGGCAGAAGGACATAGCAGACGCAACCAAATGAACGGAGAGTCGAGTAGTCTGGAGAAACACCAGAGAGACGCTCGAGAGGAATGCCACCCTGTAGAGCAGCGGAAGGCTGAATGTTAATGAGGTGGGCCGACGTAGCGACAGCCTCAGCCCAGAAATGTGGCGGAAGAGAAGAGGCAATCCACATATACACTTCACAACACCCCCACTCGCGTGTGACGGGAGAAGAGAAAGTCAACACGTGAAAGAAGAAGAACACACCGAAACAGCGGTGGCTAAAGAGGGGGGCAACAGCAATTTTTAGGCTTAATTGCGAAAACCATGTGAAAGCCAGGATTTGAACTCGAGACCTGGGGCTCTGATACCATGTTAGAACAATATGCTTGTTGTATTACCAGGGGCCAAAGGCCACAATATATAGTACATGTACAGGTGCAAATATGCAGGAAGCCCCCTAACATATGGGGAAACTACAATATACAGATATATACTCTAACATGTAGAACAACAACAAGTTTCCCTTAAGTGAATCACCCAAGGTTTTCCTCAGGGAGGTAGAGGTCAAAGATATTCCTCTCAAGCAATCCTGCAATTAAGATACAAGAAGTCTCTTGTGTCCCCAACACACCTAATACACTTGTCAGATGTATAGGCGCACTAGTTCGGCGAAGAGATAGTAAAACACAGGTGGTATAGATGGTGGTAATATTGCAGGAAGTAAAGATGCAGTAAAACAGTAAACAAGTGATGTTTGCAGTATTTGGAAACAAGGCCTAGGGATCATACTTTCACTAGTGGACACTCTCAACATTGATCACATAACAAATAAATAACTTCTCCTCACTTGTGCTACATACACTCTCTTGTTGGATAACAAACACCATTCATTGTGTAGGGCTACAAGAGCACACCTCAAGCTGGAGTAAACAAGCTCCACAACATTCGGAGTTCATATTTAAGTAACCTCTAGAGCATAATAGATCATTGCAATTTAGACTGAGTACTAACATAGCATACACACTGTCCACAATAGCTATGAAAGGGGGAATAAATCGCATCAATACTATCATAGTAATAGTTAACTCCATAATCTACAAGAGATTACAATCATAACCTACGCCAAGTACTACATGATGCACACACTGTCCACATTACATCATGAAGGAGGAATAGACTACTTTAATAACATCACTAGAGTAGCACATAGATTAATAGTGATACAAAGCTCATCATATGGATCTCAATCATGTAAGGCAGCTCATGAGATCATTGTATTGAGGTACATGAGAGAGAGATTAACCACATAGCTACCGGTAGAGCCCTTAGCCTCGAGGGAGAACTACTCCGTCCTCATCATGGGAGACAGCAGCGACGATGAAGATGGCGGTGGCGTCGATGGAGATGCCTTCCGGGGGCAATTCCTCGTCCCGGCGGCGTGCCGGAACAGAGACTTCTGTCCCCCGAACTTGGCTTCACGATGGCGGCGGCTGCGTAACTTTTCTCGTCCCGTGGCTTATCTCTTTAGGGTTTTCGCGACGGAGAGACTTTATAGGCGGAAGGGCAGCCTCAGAGGGGCAACAGGGCTCCCTCACCACATGGCGGCGCGGCCAGGGTGGGACCCGCGCCCTCTATGGTGTGGGTCCCCCTTGGCCCCCCTCTGGCCCCTCTTCGGTACTCTGGAACCTTCCGTGAAATATAAGATCGTGGGCATTAATTTCGTCCAATTCCAAGAATATTTCCTGTGTAAGATTTCTGAAACCAAAAACAGCAGAAAACAGAACTGGCACTTCGGCATCTTGTTAATAGGTTAGTTCCGGAAAATGCATCAAAACGATATAAAGTATGAATAAAACATGTAGGTATTGTCATAAAACTAGCATGGAACATCAGAAATTATAGATACGTTCGAGACGTATCAGCCTTCAGTACCTCACAGTGACACGTCCTAATTTTTCATTTGTTGTCAATAAGGTGTGTCAATACTTTCATGAGGCTCACACTCTTCATTAGTCTGCGGTAAAATGTATCCTTCCTTATGTATGGTTCACGGTTGATAGCGGTCTTTGTTTCCGGTCCTCCTCTTCTACAATGTTGTCTGCATTCTCTGACCCAGACTAAGCTGGAAGTATGGATGATCGGCGATACATGGGTGGATATGCTATATCTTATGGAGGTAATATTATTGCCCGGAGTCCTTGTAAGTAGTCTATTGTCTCTCGGTCAAGTACAAAATCTGAGTATAAGGCTCTTGCTAATGCTACAACAGAGCATGTCTGGGCGTGCAGTCCTTGTTGCAGGAGCTTGGTGTTATGCAGGCTCATCCTCCAATGTTATGGTCTGCCAATATTGTTGGAGATATGCCTCAGAAGAAATAATAAAGTGGTTATTGTTATATCTTAGTGTTCATGATAAATGTTTACATTCCATGCTATAATTGTATTAAGCGGAAACATTGATACATGTGTGTTTTGTAAACAAACTAGAGTCCCTAGTAAGCCTCTTGTTTAAACTAGCTTGTTGATTAATTGATGATCAAGGTTTTCTGATCATGAACATTGGATGTTGTTATTAACAAGATCATGTCATTAGGAGAATGATATGATGGACACACACCCATAGTAAGCATAGCATAAGATCTAGTCATTAAGTTTGTTTTGCTATAAGCTTTCATATAAATAGTAACCTAATCCTTCGACCATGAGATCATGTTTATCACAAACACCGGAGGGATGCTTTGATGACATCAAACACCACTTCATAACTGGGTGGTTATAAAGGTGGCATTGCGTATTCTGAAAGTATGAGTTGAAGCGCACGGGTCAAGAGTGGGACTTGTCCATCCAAATGACGGATAGATATAGTCTGGACCCTCTCGGTGGAATGTCATCCAATTAGCTTGCAAGCATGTGACTAGGTCACAAGGGATGTCATATCACGGTACGAGTAAAGAGTACTTGTTGGTAACGAGGTTGAACTAGGTATGAAGATACCGATGATCGAACCTAGGATATGTAAAGTTTCGCGCGACAAAGAAATCGGTATCGTATGTTTATGGTTCTTTCGATCACGAAGTCATCGTTGAATATGTAGGATCCATTATGGATCTCCAGGTCCCGCTATTGGTTATTGATCGGAGAGTTGTCTCGATCATGTCTGCATAGTTCGCGAACCGTAGGGTGACACACTTAAGGTTCGATGTTGTTTAAGTAGATATAAAATATGAGATGGAGACCGAATGTTGTTCGGAGTCTCGGATTGGAGCCAGGACATCACGAGGAGGTTCGGAATGGTCCGGAGAATAAGATTCATATAAGGGAAGTTGATTTTAGGGTTCCGAAAAAGTTCAGGATTTTTCCGGTATTGTACCGGGAATCTTCAAGGAGGTTCTAGGGGCCCCACGGTGGGGCCCACCTGTCCCCGAGGAGCCATATGGGCTAAATGGGTGATGCACCACACCCACATGGGCTATGGATGCAGCCCACTGATAATGCGTGAAGCACACGTCCGTTGGGAACCCCAAGAGGAAGGTGTGATGCGTACAGCAGCAAGTTTTCCCTCAGTAAGAAACCAAGGTTTATCGAACCAGTAGGAGTCAAGGGCCACGTGAAGGTCGTTGGTGACGGAGTATAGTGAGGCGCAACACCAGGGATTCCTGCGCCAACGTGGAACCTGCACAACACAATCAAAATACTTTGCCCCAACGTAACAGTGAGGTTGTCAATCTCACCGGCTTGCTGTAAACAAAGGATTAAATGTATAGTGTGGAAGATGATGTTTGTTTGCGAAGAACAGTAGAGAACAATGATTGCAGTAGATTGTATTCAGATGTAAAAGAATGGACCGGGGTCCACAGTTCACTAGTGGTGTCTCTCCCATAAGATAAATAGCATGTTGGGTGAACAAATTACAGTTGGGCAATTGACAAATAGAGATGCACATACATATCATGATGATTACTATGAGATTTAATCAGGGCATTACGATAAAGTACATAGACCGCTATCCAGCATGCATCTATGCCTAAAAAGTCCACCTTCGGGTTAGCATCCGCACCCCTTCCAGTATTAAGTTGCAAACAACAGACAATTGCATTAAGTATGGTGCGTAATGTAATCAACACAAATATCCTTAGACAAAGCATTGATGTTTTATCCCTAGTGGCAACAGCACATCCACAACCTTAGAACTTTCTCATCACATCGTCCCAGATTCAATGGAGGCATGAACCCACTATCGAGCGTAAATACTCCCTCTTGGAGTCACAAGTATCAACTTGGCCAGAGCCTCTACTAGCAACGGAGAGCATGCAAGAACATAAACAACATATATATGATAGATTGATAATCAACTTGACATAGTATTCAATATTCATCGGATCCCAACAAACACAACATGTAGCATTACAAATAGATGATCTTGATCATGATAGGCAGCTCACAAGATCTAACATGATAGCACAATGAGGAGAAGACAACCATCTAGCTACTGCTATGGACCCATAGTCCAAGGATGAACTACTCACACATCAATCCGGAGGCGGGCATGATGATGTAGAGCCCTCCGGTGATGATTCCCCTCTCCGGCAGGGTGCCGGAGGCGATCTCCTGAATCCCCCGAGATGGGATTGGTGGCGGCGTCTCTGGAACTTTTTCCGTATCGTGGCTCTCGGTAATAGGGTTTTCGCGACGGAGAGTTTAAGTAGGCGGAAGGGCAGAGTTGGAGGCGGTGCAGGGGCCCCACACCATAGGCCGGCGCGGGCCCCATGCTGGCCGCGCCGCCCTATGGTTACGGCCCCTCGTGGCCCCACTTCGTATGCTCTTCGGTCTTCTGGAAGCTCCGTGGAAAAATAAGACCCTGGGCGTAGATTTCGTCCAATTCCGAGAATATTTCCTTTGTAGGATTTCTGAAACCAAAAACAGCAGAAAACAACAATTGGCTCTTCGGCATCTCGTCAATAGGTTAGTGCCGGAAAATGCATAATAATGATGTAAAGTATTTATAAAACATGTGAGTATTGTCATAAAAGTAGCATGTCACATAAGAAATTATGGATACGTTTGAGACGTATCAAACATCCCCAAGCTTGGTTCCTACTCACCCTCGAGTAGGTAAACGATAACAAGGATAATTTCTGAAGTGACATGCTATCATAATCTTGATCAATACTATTGTAAAGCATATGAAGTGAATGAAGTGATTCGAAGCAATGGTAAAGACAATGATTAAACAACTGAATCATATAACAAAGACTTTTCATGAATAGTATTTTCAAGACAAGCATCAATAAGACTTGCATAGGAGTTAACTCATAAAGCAATAAATTCTTAGTAGAAAGTTTTGAAGCAACACAAAGGAAGATATAAGTTTCAGCGGTTTCTTTCAACTTCAACATGTATATCTCATGGATAATTGTCAACACAAAGTAATATGATGAATGCAAATAAGCAAGTATGTAGGAATCAATGCACACAGTTGACACAAGTGTTTGCTTCTAAGATAGAAAGAAGTAGGTAAACTGACTCAACATAAAGTAAAAGAATGGGCCCTTCGCAGAGGGAAGCATGGATTACTATTTTTGTGCTAGAGCTTTTATTTTGAAAACATAGAAACAATTTTGTCAACGGTAGTAATAATTCATATGTGTTATGTATAAGACATCCTATAAGTTGCAAGCCTCATGCATAGAATACCAATAGTGCTCGCACCTTGTCCTAATTAGCTTGGATTTACATGGATTATCATTGCATAACATATGTTTCAACCAAGTGTCACAAAGGGGTACCTCTATGTCGCCTGTACAATGGTCTAAGGAGAAAGTTCGCATTGGATTTCTCGCTTTTGATTATTCTCAACTTAGACATCCATACCGGGACAACATAGAAAACAGATAATGGACTCCTCTTTAATGCATAAGCATTCAACAACAGATAATATTCTCATAAGAGGTTGAGGATTAGTGTCCAAACTAAAACTTCCACCATGATTCATGGCTTTAGTTAGCGGCCCAATGTTCTTCTCTAACAATATGCATACTCAAACCATTTGATCATGATAAATCGCCCTTACTTCAGAAAAGACGAACATGCATAGCAACTCACATGATATTCAACAAAGGTGTAAAAGTTGATGGCTTCCCCAGAAACATGGTTACTGCTCAACAAGCAACTTATAAGAAATAAGATACATAGCAACATATTCAATACCACAATAGTTTTTAAGCTATTTTCCCATGAGCTATGTATTGCAAAGACAAGGAATGAAATTTTAAAGGTAGCACTCAAGTAATTTACTTTGGAATGGCAGAGAAATACCACATAGTAGGTAGGTATGGTGGACACAAATGGCATAGTTTTTGGCTCAAGGTTTTGGATGCACGAGAAGTATTTCCTCTCAGTACAAGGCTTTGGCTAGCAAGGTTGTTTGAAGCAAACACAAGTATGCACCGGTACAACAAAACTTACATAAGAACATATTGCAAGCATTATAAGACTCTACACTGTCTTCCTTGTTGTTCAAACACTTCACCAGAAAATATCTAGACTATAGAGAGACCAATCATGCAAACCAAACTTCAACAAGCTCTATGGTAGTTCTTCATTAGTAGGTGCAAAGTACATGATGCAAGAGCTTAAACATGATCTATTTGAGCACAACAATTGCCAAGTATCAAATTATTCAAGACAATGTACCAATTACCACATGAAGCATTTTCTGTTTCCAACCATATAACAATGAACGAAGCAGTTTCAACCTTCGCCATGAACATTAAAAGTAAAGCTAAGAACACATGTGTTCATATGAAACAGCGGAGCGTGTCTTTCTCCCACACAAAGAATGCTAGGATCCGAGTTTATTCAAACAAAAATAAAAATAAAAGCAAACAGACGCTCCAAGTAAAGCACATAAGATGTGACTGAATAAAAATATAGTTTCACTAGAGGTGACCTGATAAGTTGTCGATGAAGAAGGGGATGCCTTGGGCATCCCCAAGCTTAGATGCTTGAGTCTTCTTGAAATATGCAGGGATGAAC
Organism: Lolium perenne; assembly: GCF_019359855.2. NCBI lineage: Eukaryota > Viridiplantae > Streptophyta > Magnoliopsida > Poales > Poaceae > Lolium > Lolium perenne. The sequence goes on from NC_067246.2 coordinate 320,530,525, forward strand.
CACGGGGGCATCCCCAAGCTTAGACTTTTCACTCTTCTTGATCATATTGTATCATCCTCCTCTCTTGATCCTTGAAAACTTTCTCCACACCAAACTCGAAACAAACTCATTAGAGGGTTAGTGCATAATCAAAAATTCACATGTTAAGAGGTGAAATAATCATTCTTAACACTTCTGGACATTGCACACAGCTACTGAAAGTTAATGGAACAAAGAAATCCATTCAACATAGCAAAACAGGCAATGCGAAATAAAAGGCAGAATCTGTCAAAACAGAACAGTCCGTAAAGACGAATTTTTCTGGGGCACTTAACTTGCTCAGATGAAAAAGCTCAAATTTAATGAAAGTTGCGTACATATCTGAGGATCACGCACGTAAATTGGCAGATTTTTCTGAGTTACCTACAGACGGGGCTGCTCAATTTCGTGACAGTAAGAAATCTGTTTCTGCACAGTAATCCAAATCTAGTATCAACCCTACTATCAAAGACTTTACTTGGCACAACAATGCAATAAAATAAAGATAAGGAGAGGTTGCTACAGTAGTAATAACTTCCAAGACTCAAATATAAAACAAAAGTGCAGAAGTAAAATAATGGGTTGTCTCCCATAAGCGCTTTTATTTAACGCCTTTCAGCTAGGCGCAGAAAGTGTGGATCAAGTATTATCGAGAGATGAAGCATGAACATTATAATTTGTTCTAATAATAGAATCAAAAGGTAACTTCATTCTCTTTCTAGGGAAGTGTTCCATACCTTTCTTGAGAGGAAATTGATACTTAATATTCCCTTCCTTCATATCAATTATAGCACCAACAGTTCGAAGAAAAGGTCTTCCCAAAATAATGGGACAAGATGCATTGCATTCAATATCCAAGACAAAAAAATCAACGGGGACAAGGTTATTGTTAACCATAATGTGAACATTATCAATCCTCCCCAAAGGTTTCTTTGTAGAATTATCAGCAAGATTAACATCCAAATAACAATTTTTCAATGGTGGCAAGTCAAGCATATTATAGATTTTCTTAGGCATAACAGAAATACTTGCACCAAGATCACATAAAGCATTACAATCAAAATCATTGACTTTCATCTTAATGATGGGCTCCCAACCATCTTCCAACTTCCTAGGAATAGAAGCTTCAAGTATTCTCTTCTCTAGCTTTTATGAGAGCATTTGTAATATGTTTTGTAAAGGCCAAATTTATAGCACTAGCATTAGGAATTCTAGCAAGTTTTTGTAAGAACTTAATAACTTCAGAGATATGACAATCATCGAAATCTAAACCATTATGATCTACAACAATGGGATCATTGTCCCCAATATTTTGAAAAATTTCAGCAGTTTTATCACAAACAGTTTCAGCAGGTGGTAATAGTCCAAACTTTAGCTACATTATTCTCTTTAGCTAGTTCTTCTTCTTTTTCTTCTCTTTCCCACCTAGCATGCAATTCAGCCATCAATCTAATATTTTCATTAATTCGAACTTGGATAGCGTTTGCTGTAGCAAATGACTTAATATATTTATCTTCATTAGGCATAGCTTTCAATTTTAAAAGATCAACATCAGCAACAAGACTATCAACCTTAGAAGCAAGAATATCAATTTTACCAAGATTTTCCTCAACAGATTTGTTAAAAGCAGTTTGTGTACTAATAAATTCTTTAAGAATGACCTCAAGACCATAGGGTACACTTCTACTATTGTTGTAAGAATTACCATAAGAATTTCCATAACCATTACCATTATTAGAAGGATATGGCCTATAGTTGTTACCAGAATTATTCCTATAAGCATTGTTGTTGAAATTATTACTTTTAATAAAGTTCACATCAACATGTTCTTCTTCTGCAACCAATGAAGCTAAAGGAACATTATTTGGATCAACATTAGATATACCATTCACAATCATAGACATAATAGCATCAATCTTATCACTCAAGGAGGAGGTTTCTTCAAAAGAATTTACCTTCTTAGCTTGTGGAGTCCTTTCCGTGTGCCATTCAGAGTAATTTATCATCATATCATCAAGAAGTTTTGTTGCCGCCCCCAAAGTAATGGACATAAAAGTACCTCCAGCAGCTGAATCCAATAGGTTCCGCGAAGAAAAATTCAGTCCTGCATAAAAGGTTTGGATGATCATCCAAGTAGTTAGTCCATGGGTAGGTGATACGTCCAAAACGTATCTACTTTCCCGAACACTTTTGCTATTGTTTTGCCTCTAATTTGTGTATTTTGGATACAACTAACACGGACTAACGCTGTTTTCAGCAGAACTGCTCTGGTGTCTCGTTTTTGTGCAGAAATCCAACTTTCAGGAAAATCCTCGGAATTTATGCGGAAGGTCCTATTTTCCCAGAATATTGGCGAAGCCAGAAGGGCAAGCCAGGTGGGGGCCCGAGGGCCCCACACGCTAGGCCGGCGCGGCCCAGGAGGGGGGCGCGCGGCCCTAGTGTGTGGCGGCCTCGGCTGGCCCCCGACGCCCTCCTTCGGACTACTTATTGCCTTCGACCTAAAAACGCACGGGGGATAGTCGAAGTCGCCAGAAACCATCCAGTACGCCGCCACCGTCGCGAAACTCCGTCTCGGGACCAGAAACTCCGTTCTGGCACCTCGCCGGGACGGGGAATTGGAGGAGATCATCACCGCCATCATCACCAATGCCTCTCCATCGACCAGCCATGTTTCCCCCATCCATGTGTGAGTAATTCCCCCGCTGTAGGCTGAAGGGGATGGTAGGGATTGGATGAGATTGGTCATGTAATAGTCATAAGATTGTTAGGGCATGGTGCCTAGTATCCGTATATGTTACTTTTATGATATTGTTGCAACTTGTTATGCTTAATGCTTGTCACTAGGGCCCGAGTGCCATGATCTCAGATCTGAACATGTTATTGATTTATGAAGATATTCGTTGTTTATGATCTTACCTGCAAGTTGTATACACATGTTGCTGTCCGGAACCCGAGGCCCCAAAGTGACAGAAATTGGGACAACCGGAGGGGAAGGCGGTGATGTGAGGATCACATGTGTTCACGGAGTGTTAATGCTTTGCTCCGGTACTCTATTAAAAGGAGTACCTTAATATCCAGTAGATTCCCTAGAGGCCCGGCTGCCACCGGCTGGTAGGACAAAAGATGTTGTGCAAGTTTCTCATTGCGAGCATGTACGACTATATATGGAACACATGCCTATTGATTGATTAGTACTTGGATACCGTTTTATTATTATCTGCAAATGCCCTGCTTTGATTGTTACATGAGTTTCTCTCATCCATGCAACGCCCGTTCATCCATCCCTGTGCCTACAGTATTTTAATCCTGCTGTTTACTATAATCACTACTGCTGTCTTTGTTACTCTGTTGCTGTTGTTTCACTTTGCTATCGCTATGAAACTGTTACTACTGATAAACTCTTGCGAGCAAGTCTGTTTCCAGGTGCAGCTGAATTGACAACTCCGCTGTTAAGGCTTTCAAGTATTCTTTGTCTCCCCTTGTGTCGAATCAGTAAATTGGGTTTTACTTCCCGCGAAGACTGTTGCGATCCCCTATACTTGTGGGTCATCAAGACTATTTTCTAGTGCTGTTGCCGGGGAGCATAGCTTTATTTGGAAGTTCACTTGGATTGATATTGTTCGCTGCAAATTCTCCATCATGGGTAAACCTCGCGATACTAAGGTTGCCATATTACCATCCACTACAAGAAAAGGTACAACTCTGAGTACCTCTGCTGCTCTTGATTCACCATCTGTGATAAGTAAACTTGTTTCACCTCCACAAGCTTCAAATGCTGGTACTTCTGCTGAATCTGAAAACTCCTCTTATAATTTTGATGATGCTTCCGCTGTGCTTGATAATGATGGTTCGTTAGGATCTTTTCTAGATGCTACAATTGCTAGGTCTAGACAAATTGAAAATACTGAAAATCCTAATGAAAATGCTGCTACACCTGTTAATTCACCTGAGTCTGTTGAATACTCTAGTGATGATCTTGATGAAGATTATGTGGAACTTGATGATGATTTTATTGAAAAATGCAATGCTACTACTGATGCAAGAAAAATTAAAAAGTTGCTTGCAGAACATACTGTTAGATATAAACTGTCTCCTGATCCTAAATTTGCCACATCTCCTATAAACATTAAGGATAAGGATTATGATTTTTCTCTTGATCTATCTCATATAGCTATTGTTGAGAAAACACCCTTTTGTGGTACTGAAAAAGAAAGTGCTATAGAACACATGATTGAGCTATCTACTCTGAGTAGCTTGTTTTCTGATGATGTTAAGAAGCGTACTTACTTTGTTGCTAAAATCTTTCCATTCTCATTAAAGGATGACGCTAAAACTTGGTATAATAGTTTGCCACCTGATTCTATTAATAGTCCAAAAGAATTGCTTGATGTTTTCTTCCGGAAATACTTTCCTGCTAGTGCTCAACATATTGCTTTGCAGAGAATTTATAATTTTGACCAGGAAGATGGAGAGAAATTACCTGAGGCTTGGGCAAGATTTTGCTCTCTTATTAGAGCTTGGCCTGACCATGATTTGGAAAAGCATGATTTACTTGATATATTTTATAGTGGACTAACCATTGAGTCTAGGGCATACCTAGATAGCTGTGCTGGTTGTGTTTTCAGGAAAAGAACTCCAGACGACGCTGAAAAATTATTGGCTAAAATAGGCCGGAATCATGATGATTGGACTACACCTGAACCAACCCCAACACCGATACTGAAGAAGAGGGGTATGATTAAATTAAATGATGAAGATATGAGGGAAGCTAAGAAGTCTCTTAAGAAGAAGGGTATTAAACCTGAAGATGTGAAGAATTTACCTCCCATAGAAGATTTATGTAAGATAACTCCCCCTTCATCCATGATTGAGGTACACTCTCTTGAACGCTTTACTAGAGAAGATATTCCGTATTCAAAACCTCCTGCACAATGCTTAGATGAATTTGATAATTATATTGTTAAGCAAGAAAATTTCAACATGAGAATAGAGAATCATTTAATGGAAAATTCTCAAGCTATTAGTGAATTGCATGGTATTGTGGAAAGAACCGCCAATGATGTTAAGATGCTTGTTAAACACTTTCATATGGTTCAAACTCAAATTGATCAACTCACTAAAGTGCAAAATGAGTTGTTGGAAAATAATTCTAAAGAAAGACATGCTTATGAAGTAACAACTAGAGGCGGTGTTTCTACCCAGGATCCTCTATATCCTGAAGGGCATCCCAAAAGAGTTGAACAAGATTCTCAACGAACTGAAACTAGTGCTCCATCTAAGAAAAAGAAGAAGAAACATAAAACTGTTGTGGAGTCCTCTGAGCCTGTTAATGATCCTAATAGTATTTCTATTTCTGATGCTAAAACTAAAAGTGGTAATGAACATGATAAAGATAATGATAAGAATGATGCTTCTGATAAAGAAGAGGCTGAAGAAGAACCTGAAAAGCATGCTAAAAATAAGAAGTATACTAAAGAAGATTTTATTGCTAAGAAACATGGTAGTGAAAGGGAACCTTGGGTTCAAAAGCAAATGCCTTTTCCTGCTAAGAAACTAAAATCAAAGGAAGAAGAACACTATAATAAATTTTGTGATTGGATGAAACCATTATTCCTGCAAATCCCTTTGACTGATGCTATTAAATTGCCTCCTTATTCAAAGTATATGAAATATATTGTGTCTAACAAAAGGAAAATTCCTAATGAGGAGATTTCCACTATGCTTGCTAATTACTCTTTTAATGGTAAGGTTCCGAAGAAGCTTGGCGACCCAGGTATACCGACTATTCCTTGTTCTATTAAGAATAATTATGTTAGAACTGCTCTATGTGATTTGGGAGCGGGTGTTAGTGTTATGCCTTTCTCTCTTTATAAGAGACTTTATTTAGATAAGTTGATACCGACTGATATATCTTTGCAAATGGCTGATAAATCTACTGCTATTCCTGTTGGTGTATGTGAGGATGTTCCTGTTCAAGTTACTCAAAACTGCTTGATATTAACTGATTTTGTTGTGTTGGAAATGCCTGAAGATGATAATATGTCTATTATTCTTGGGAGACCTTTTCTCAACACCGCAGGGGCTGTTATTGATTGCAATAAAGGAAAAGTTACTTTCAATGTTGATGAAAAGGAGCATACCGTTTATTTTCCCAAGAGGATTGAGAAAGCATGTGGAGTTAATACAATTTCTAATGTGAGAACTATCAAAGTGGGAACCATTGATTGTCCTATATATGAGCCTGAACAAGGATATCAAAATATTATGATTGGATCAATGTCAATACAATTCAAGGTAACATGATTGATTTGAGGTTTAATTCTTCTTATGTTATGTAAAATTTATTTGGTGGCAAGACTTGATCACCCTTGTTAACAAATTCATTTTATATGCATAGAAGAGCTAAACAACATCTCTTTCTTCCTCCACTTGATCTACTTGCTGTAGCACTTTTGTTTTGCAAAGTTCTTTAGTTAATTAGAGATTTCAAAATCTTTTTCTGCCCAGTAATAATAAATTTAACACCCAGAAATGTGCATTTTTCAAAGTTTTCAAAAATTCACAAAAATTATACCAGTAGTCCTATTTTTCGACGAGGCACCTGGGAACACCTGGGGATGACCAGTGGGGCACCCCAGGGTGGCACCCCACAGGCCGGCGCGGCCAGCAAGGGGGGCGCGCCACCCTGTTGTGTGGGCCCCTCCTTGCCCCACTTCATCATCTTTTCCTCCCACTCTCCTCTCTCTCCCGAAGAAACTCGCACCAGGTTCCTCTCACTCGCGGTTTTGCTCAAGAGCTTAAGATTTCTCGATCTCTTTGCTCAGCCCAGATTTCTGTCTGAAATTTGGCACATTTGCTCTCCGGTATGTGACTCCTCCGATTATCCAAGTAGAATTTTGTTTGGTGGAGTATATCTTGAATATTTTGCTGCTGTAGGTAACATGTTTAGTGAGCTTGCATGCTTGTTCTAAGTGGTAAAAACTAGTTTTGATGCATGTTTAGTACTCTAACAAGTTCCTATGGTAGTTTCCCTCAAATATATGTCATCAAATCAAAATTTATAATGATTGTTGAAAAATTTCAGAAAATGGAAGGGAATAGGCACCAACTCAACCAACAGGAATTGGAGGTGCAACAGGTCATGAGAGTTCACCGCGAAGAAGGAGTATACCCCGCTTACTACCCGTGCGTGGATTTTATGAGAAGTGCAGGAATCTTGCAAGATGTTCAAAGTCTAATCTCTCGTGCAGGGTTGGATGATTTTGTTGTTGGTGAACCATGCCAATATGCAAAATTGACTATGTCTGTAGTGCAGGATTTTGAATTCAATTGGTCGCGATCTAATCCCATGGTTCGGTACAAAATTTATAATAAAACTGTCAACCTGCCATTTAATGATTTTTGTGTAGCAATTAGAGTGCCGCAATGGGGATCATGCGAGAAGATAAGGGGATCGCCGCAAGAGTTTTTGGACCTCTTCAAGATGATTTGTCATGGAAGAAGCTTCTCAGAGGATGGTGGTAAAATCAGTAGCATTCAACTCCCAGCTATTCGCTACTTTGCTTATTTCATCACCAAGTGCGTTCTAGCTAGAAAGAATGGAAGTAAATTATCTATCCAGGATTTAGCTTTTCTAGCTGCTGCATTGCAAGGTAATAAGACCTATAATTTGGGTGCTTTGATAGCTTCTAGACTTGCCACTAACCGTGAGAAGGGCGGAATTTGTGGAGGTCTCATCGCCTCTCGTTTATTAGCTATGCATAGTGTAGAACCTCACCATCTTGATATTCAGCTTTCCGTAGAAAAACTTGATATAGTCTCCATGATTAAACATGAATTTGTTTCTGATTCGTCTAACTTGAGTAACCTGTTTTACAAGATAACATTTTATAAGAAAACTTGGAGAACAACTAAGAAAACTGAAAAACTAGTAGGATTGCCTGCACCTGTTCTGTTTAACTTTGATTCCAGGAAGAATTGGTCAGTCACAGAAGGTGAACTGAATGCATACTTGGAGGGAGATGGCCATCATGCGAGAGGCGGCACGGAGGAGGCCGAGGAACACCTCGACTCGTCGTCCGATGCAGCGAGCTCCTCGCATCAACATTATGATCATGCGGAGCCTCCACGCTATTCTTCTGCACAGGAACTTTATTATGATCACGCCATGTACGACTCGTCGGCATGGAACCCTGACCCTCGTTGGGGTTGATCTCCACTTAGGCCAAAAGCCTAAGCTTGGGGAGAGGTATACCGGCATCACTCATTCTTTGCATATTATGGTTGCTGGATACTTGTACAAACTTTTTTAGTTTCTTTAAGTGGTTTTCTAATAAGAGGGAGATGATATTTGGGGAAGTGCTGCCAGAAAACAGATTCTAGGCTGTTACTAAAAAAATTCGTGTGCAGAGCCAAAACGTTATTTTGAGTTGCAATTTTTTTTGCATGTTCCCCAGGTTGTTATCTAACTTTCATTAGTTGAACACTTTTCGAACTGAGCAACGGAAGATTTTTGTAAAAATCGATTTCTGTACTGCTGTCAGGTTTTGGCAGATTTCTGCCACCCTGCTTTTCTGTGTTTCTTCTAGTTTTCATTCTCTTGTTTTTGTTTTGTTTCTTTTCTAAAACACAAAAAGACCAAAAATATTTCTGTTGTTTCTCTTTACCATTTGTTTATTTTGGGTTCTTGCTTTCATTTTGCTTTATTTGCTATCGTTGGTTTGCTGTAAGAAAATCCAAAAAGATTTTGCTTTGTTTGCTTGTTTCCTTTTGTTCTTGTTTCTAATTCGAAAACACCAAAAATATTTGCTGTTCTTCTTTGGTTTTGTAAAGTTCATTGTGGAGTTCAATGGTCGTCGGTGGTTGGAGCTGGGTTTTCATTCCGTATTATGCAAGCTACACAAGTGAAAAAGCAATAATGACGATCTACGACAATCTGATTGTGGTGAGAGGCTGGTATGAACTCTATTTGTTTTCATTTTTGTACATATACTCATCCATGTGAGCATGCTTAGTTGGTTCATGTGAGGTATATGTCATTTAAGAAAGTCTAGTAGTTCATGATCTCTCATGATCAGCTCCAATTTATTAATATGAGTAGCATGTCATAAATATTTGCTTGCATTGTTTTATTCATAGATAGGTATGATATTGTGGTATCCTCCTCTGAATAATTCACTTGAATCAACTTGGCACATGCTCACGCATGCATATGACTGAACAAATGTCAATTAAGTCTCAATGATTTACTTTACCTCAGAGTTCTTGTATCACTTTTATGCCTCCGTTAATTTATTTTTGTCGCAAGCATGATTATGACAGTTACTGCTCTCTTGATTGTCGCTTCCCAGTCTATTGCTAGCCTTCATTTGTACTGAGCGGGAACGCTACTCGTGCTTCCAAACACATGAAAACCAAGTTATTCCAGAGTGTCCACCATAAATACCTATGCATGGCATTTCAAACCATTCCAAGTAAATTCTCATGTGCTACCTTTAAACCTTCAAAATGCTTCTCAATTTGTGTCAATGTTTTATAGCTCATGAGGAAGTATGTGGTGTTTATCTTTCAATCTTGTCATTTACTCCGGACGGACTTTCACAATGGACTAGTGACACATCCGCTTATCTAATAATTTTGCAAAAAGAGCTGGCAACGGGGTTCCCAGCCCCAATTAATTAACTTTCATAAATTTACAAATAGACACTCCTCCATGGTATGTGATTGTTGGTCGGCACCCGAGGATTCGGTTAGCCATGGCTTGAGAAAGCAAAGGTGGGGATGAGTGTCATCTAAATAAAACTAAAATAAAAGGCACTCCTTCATGGTATGAGATTGTTGGCAGGCACCCGAGGATTCGGTTAGCCATGGTTTGTGAAAGCAAGGTTGGAAGGAGTGCCACCCAAAAATAAAATTTCATGGGAGCCGCTCTTGAAAGTCTGGTTGATGAAGTAGTTAGAGTACCCATTACCTTTCGTTGACAACAACAAACACCTCTCAAAATAATTTTACTCATGTTTTACAAATGAAAAGCTCTAGCACATGTTAATCCCTGCTTTCCTCTGCGAAGGGTCAATCTTTTACTTTTACATTGAGTCTCCATCCTTTCTTTGAGCACTTTCTTGCGAGCGCAACTGTCATTCTTAGTATAATATGCTTGTCCCAAAATGTGATTAATTGTGGTATACGAAAGAACATTGGTAATCAGGTGGGTAGCTGAGCACGCGTCCACTCTTCAACACGTGTCAAACGGCGTTGGTTCGGCCGTGAGTGACGTACAATTAAAAATAAATTATTGTTCCTATTCCTTTCACTGTGTAGCTGTACCCAACTCCATCTAACCCTCACCTCCACCGATCCCTTCCCCATCCATTCCATCGCCCGCTCCATCCACCTGCACCCCCTGGATTTCCTCCATCGACGCCGGCGTGGTGGCCCTGCTTACCTCCCCGCGCACATCGGCTTCCCTCCGCGCCACAACCGACTCGCAGTTCTCCCACCCACCGACTCCTCCCCTCCACCAATACTCTACCCCAACACACACGCTGTGCCAAGCGAGGTCGCTGCGGCGGCAGGCCTTGGCTAGCCGGAGAAGGAAGCAGGGGCCGACCGAGACGTGCTTGAGAGACACAGACATGGCGTCCATTTCCAAACCGACTGGCACAAGGAGTTCCCGTGCCGCCGCCGATTCACCGATGGAAGATCCAAACTCTAGCAGTCGGCCGTCGGCCCCCTAACCCCGGGGCGCTTTTCCTTCTTTTCCCTGGGGATTTCTCTTCCTTTCTTGAGCCAGAGGTGGACGGTGCTCTGGTGCGGTTCGGCAGGTGCGTGTCATGTAGATCCTCCGACGCTCGATCCGATCCCCCGGCAAGCGATTCCGGCACACCATGCTTCCAATCGAAGGGAAATAGCGGATTTGGGGTTGTGGGTGAGCCAGGGGTGGGCGGGCCAGCTCTCCCAGAATCACCCCGTCATCGTGTGGGGCCGGGCTGCGCGCTTCGTGGCACAAGCCAAAGGAGCCGTCTGCGAGCTCCCGTGCAGCCGCACTGCTCGCGGGGCAGCCGCTCCGCGCCGACTCGTACCTGACATCGGCGAGGAGCTCAAGTGATTCCGGCTGGAGTACCGGCCGTCTCTTGGTTGTTCGTGCTCGATGCAGACAAGGCGCTGGTGTTCCGCGTGTCTAACTCAAGTCTATTTTTTCTGCAGGTGCTTCACCGCTGGAACGCCCGTGAGACCAGGTCGTCCCCCAGCTCTGGAAGGAAAATGCGGGCACTGCATCTGGAGGTTTGACGCCCTGCCGCGGCCTAGATCCGTCGTGTACGCCGTGCGTGGGCTCTGAGAAGGCTTGCTAGCCGGAGGAGTTCGTCCCCGACACCCAACAACCAGCGTCACCTGTCCTATTTTCTATCCGTTCCCCCCAATCCTGTATGAAGATTTGGCACATATTTCCCTAAATTCCGTTTTCCTTATTTCTTTTCGTGGATTTCCCTATCTTCGTTTGGTTCCTTTTGCTCTGCATTCACCAGCATGATACCCATGCGAGATGGAATGTGCTGCTTTTGTTAAGAACTAATTGATTTTGTAAATCTGTACTTATGGTGATGATTTTTTGTGCTCACAAATCTCAGGAATTAATTTAACACCAAACGAAGATATTTTTGTAGTGATGGTGATAAATATTTCCGGTTTAAGATCTATTCTGGTCATTCGGATTTGTGATCTTTAGAATCTGATCTAAGTTATAATAAAATATGCTTGGATAATGTAACCGCAGTGATATGAAGCGATAGGGTCCACAAGCGCAGCGCATATCTTAAAGCAAAGCGAACGGTGATGAGTGCGTGCGTAGCTATACACGTGATCACCAAATCCACTCTCGTATGGTATAACTTTGATGCTTTTATCTTTGATAAATCTCCACTTCCATTCTTTCCATGAACCTCAAAGGTGCCCAAGCATTTATGTTTTGCTATACAAACACGGGCAAGCGAGATACCACTTTATCATATCCTTTTATGAACATTGCAATCCTGCTGATAGACATGATTCATGATGCTTATTATTAATTTGTTGGTACCTTTTCCATGATTGATATAGCTATTAGATGATTTTATTTGCATGTATCTTATTATGAATTGCTTAAGTACTTGCCATATCATGAGAATATTTACATCATATGAGCAAATGTGTTCGTGAAAGTTCTTTTATCGCACTCAGTTGTTAACTGAATTGCTTGAGGACAAGCAATAAGCTAAGCTTGGGGGGAGTTGATACGTCCAAAACGTATCTACTTTCCCGAACACTTTTGCTATTGTTTTGCCTCTAATTTGTGTATTTTGGATACAACTAACACGGACTAACGCTGTTTTCAGCAGAACTATGGTGTCTCGTTTTTGTGCAGAAATCCAACTTTCAGGAAAATCCTCGGAATTTATGCGGAAGGTCCTATTTTCCCAGAATATTGGCGGAGCCAGAAGGGCAAGCCAGGTGGGGGCCCGAGGGCCCCACACGCTAGGCCGGCGTGGCCCAGGAGGGGGGCGCGCGGCCCTAGTGTGTGGCGGCCTCGGCTGGCCCCCGACGCCCTCCTTCGGACTACTTATTGCCTTCGACCTAAAAACGCACGGGGGATAGTCGAAGTCGCCAGAAACCATCCAGTACGCCGCCACCGTCGCGAAACTCCGTCTCGGGACCAGAAACTCCGTTCTGGCACCTCGCCGGGACGGGGAATTGGAGGAGATCATCACCGCCATCATCACCGACGCCTCTCCATCGACCAGCCATGTTTCCCCCATCCATGTGTGAGTAATTCCCCCGCTGTAGGCTGAAGGGGATGGTAGGGATTGGATGAGATTGGTCATGTAATAGTCATAAGATTGTTAGGGCATGGTGCCTAGTATCCGTATGTGTTACTTTTATGATATTGTTGCAATTTGTTATGCTTAATGCTTGTCACTAGGGCCCGAGTGCCATGATCTCAGATCTGAACATGTTATTGATTTATGAAGATATTCGTTGTTTATGATCTTACCTGCAAGTTGTATACACATGTTGCTGTCCGGAACCCGAGGCCCCAAAGTGACAGAAATTGGGACAACCGGAGGGGAAGGCGGTGATGTGAGGATCACATGTGTTCACGGAGTGTTAATGCTTTGCTCCGGTACTCTATTAAAAGGAGTACCTTAATATCCAGTAGATTCCCTAGAGGCCCGTCTGCCACCGGCTGGTAGGACAAAAGATGTTGTGCAAGTTTCTCATTACGAGCATGTACGACTATATATGGAACACATGCCTATTGATTGATTAGTACTTGGATACCGTTTTATTATTATCTGCAAATGCCCTGCTTTGATTGTTACATGAGTTTCTCTCATCCATGCAACGCCCGTTCATCCATCCCTGTGCCTACAGTATTTTAATCCTGCTGTTTACTATAATCACTACTGATGTCTTTGTTACTCTGCTGCTGTTGTTTCACTACTGCTACTGCTATGAAACTGTTACTACTGATAAACTCTTGCGAGCAAGTCTGTTTCCAGGTGCAGCTGAATTGACAACTCCGCTGTTAAGGCTTTCAAGTATTCTTTGTCTCCCCTTGTGTCGAATCAGTAAATTGGGTTTTACTTCCCGCGAAGACTGTTGCGATCCCCTATACTTGTGGGTCATCAGTAGGGCAATTCTTTACCAAAGATTTCATTCTTTCCCATGTTTGGGCAACATGTTCATTATCCAATTGCTTAAAATTCATTATGGTACTTCTCAAAGATATAATTTTAGCAGGAGGATAATATCTACCAATGAAAGCATCTTTACATTTAGTCCATGAATCAATACTATTTTTAGGCAAAGATAGCAACCAATCTTTAGCTCTTCCTCTTAAGGAGAAAGGAAACAATTTCAGTTTTATAATGTCACCATCTATATCCTTATACTTTTGCATTTCACAAAGTTCAACAAAATTATTAAGATGGGCAGCAGCATCATCAGAACTAACACCAGAAAATTGCTCTCTCATAACAAGATTCAGTAAAGCAGGTTTAATTTCATTGAATTCTGCTGTAGTAGCACGTGGAGCAATAGGTGTGCATAGGAAATCATTATTAATTGTGCTAGTGAAATCACACAACTTAGTATTCTCAGGAGTACCCATTTTAGCAGTAATAAAAACAAGTAAATCAAACTAAATAAAGTAAAATAAATGCAAGTAACTAATTTTTGTGTGTTTTTGATATAAAGAAAGCAAACAAAACAGAAAATAAAATAAAGTAAAGCAAGACAATAACAAAGTAAAGAGATTGGATGTGAGAGACTCCCCTTGCAGCGTGTCTTGATCTCCCCGGCAATGGCGCCAGAAAAAGAGCTCCCACCATGGCCCATGCGCCCTCCCTAAAGGGATAAGGCCAAATCCCAAAATTAAGGGCGGGAAACTTGGGAGGCAAATCTCCCCCTTGGTCGTCGGCCCTAGATGAGTTTGGGGCACACCTTGGCCGACCCTAGTCCCTATATAAAGTGGGGAGAGGGCAGGGGGTCACACACACCCTTCCCCAAACCCTAGCCGCCCCCTCTCTCCCTCCTCCTTCTTCCTACGCAGGCTTCACGAAGCCTTGCAGGAATTCTCCTCCATCACAACCACCACGCCGTCGTGCTGCTGGGGTTTTGAGGGGATCTACTACATTCGCTGCCCCGCTGGAGCGGGGAGATGACGTCATCATCGACACCGTACGTGTGACCGAGTACAGAAGTGCTGCCCGATCGCAGCACTGGAAAGGACTGCAACACGAACCGGAGTTCGTCAAGTGTACATCTACATCAACCACGATATCTGATCTTGTTAATACTTTGGATATTCAAGGGTATGCAGATCTGATCTCTCTCGTTGCATAGATCTCATAGATTGGATCTTGGCTTTTCCATAGATTGGATCTTGGTTTTATTCGTTCTTGCAGTAGATTTTTTTTTGTTTTCTATGCTATGAACCCTACAATATTGGTGCAACATATCTATCATCTTACCTAGTTTTTCCCGCAAGAACGAAGCATATCGAAGTGGATTTTCACTTTGTTCGTGAGCGCGTTTCTAATAAGAAACTTCAAATTCGGTTCATGTCTTCGAAGGATCAAGTTGTTAATATATTCACTAAGCCACTCCCTTTACCATTGTATGAGCATTGTAAGCGCAATCTCAATCTTCTGTCAATGGTTGAGATTGAGGGAGGGTGATAGAATATGTAGGTGTTGGTGTTGTGTACTTGCTGTACCGGTGTTTATACACCTCGTAACCTACCGTATATAATGAAAAGGCACAGACGGTCCTCCCCAAATCAATCTAACCTTCCGCTTTCTATTGAGGTGGATGTCGGGCTCGCTTCCTTTACCAAGATCTAAATGGAGCCGCGGTCTTCATCACATCTACCTGTCTTGAGTAGCGAATGGGACTTTGCGGTGCAGAATGGTGCCTTACTCTCAGAACGACATACTAACCCCCGCCTCTAAGGACGGAGCTGTCGTCGTGGTGAACAGACAGATGCCATAGGATGGCTTAGATTGGGGCCGAATGGACGCTAGAGGATTCGGGGGAGGGTTTGCGATTAGATGGGAAGAACTTCCGGATGGTTTCCTCAAGAACTTGGCCAGGGCCAGAGGTTGAAGAAGAAAGACACAAGGAAGAACCCTTTACTAGATCGCTGGCTTCATTGATTTCAACATGATTACAAGTGCATGAACACAAGTTCTATCGTCTAATCTCCTCTGTATACGCGCTATCTCTTCGTACCTCTCCCGTAAGGAGGGCTGCCCCCTCTCCTTATATAGGGGAGAGGGTGGCTTACAGAACAAGAAACCCTAATGGCATCTTTGACTGGACAAACTACTTTATAAAGCTACTTTACAAAGCTACTTTAATCATAGATGACACCGGGGTCCTCTTTAATCAGGGAGGCTGACGTCCTCCGGCTTCTTTCTTCGTCATCTTCTTCTTTATCGTCAGCCCTTGTCTTCTTGCTCCGAAGGGAATCTTTGACCAGCCCTGCCGACAGGCCCTTCTCTCCGGTAGCTTCTTTACCGGGTTCCGGCATACCCCTTTGGGGATACCGGCCTAGCTTCACTTAGCCCAAACTCCTACCTTTGTTTCCGGTAAGAATATTAAACCGGTATCTCGATGGCTCAAACCATCCGGTTTGGCATGCCTTTGGCATACCGGGGGTTATCCCCCCAACATTAGTCCCCGAAGCTGGTATAGTCTGGCGGATTCTATCCTACAGACCATGCCAGGTTTTCATCTTTTTAGGATACCGGTTTAAGTTCTCCGGCCTAAACTTGGATCCGGCACCTTTGCCCCTTTTTTGTCTCTCTCTCTCTGCAAGGCATCTCCCGGCATCTCCTTTCTCCGGTTTCATTCGCATTTACTCTTTCCTCGGCGAAGTCGAGAATATTTTGGGTCCCGCGCCTGTCAGTGACATGTGCACTGTTAACTGTCGCGCCAGTGTCAGTTGTCACTTCGCTTCGACTCCCGCGCAGTCATTAAATGCCCCACTGCGGATCCCACTAGCCGTTTTGGATCCCGTGTGCGCTCCCGTGTGGCCTCCTATTTTCTCGCGTGTACCTCCTCGCCACGTGGTGGCCCATGGTGCGAACCGCTGCGGGCCGCGAGGCGAACCGCCGTGGCCCAGCGGTTCTTGGCCCACGTCCTAACTCCTTTATAAGCACAACTGCCTCTTCTTCTTCCTCTTCTTCGCATTCCCCAACCTTCGCGCACAGTGCTCCTCGCCTCTGCGCCTTCACCGCTCTCCGTCCGCCGTCGCTCGCTCGAGCTCCGTCGCCCGGCGAACTTACGCCGTGCTTCCGCCGGACCTCGTCGTGCGGGAATCTTTCGCAGCATCCTCTTCGAGCGCGCCACATTCTTGCTTCTTCGTGAGCTTCTCCGCCTCGCCGTCGACGGTGCTCGTTGGCGACCGCAGGTCCGCTCCACCACCGGCGAACACCTTCCTCAGCGACTGCGCCGCTCCAGGTTGGTACCAATTTACTTTGCTTGCCATCTGCTTGCTTTTCAGATCTTGGGTCTACGGTGTTCTTATTTCCTCTTTTTCTTTGGTTTTCTTCTTACTCGTAGATCTTCACGCGGGGTTCAAGTGTGGGATTTCTGTTTTTCTGCCTGCCGATCCAATGTCTGGCAAGGAATCTTCCTCCGCATCTTCTTCTTCTTTTTCCGTTAAGCGCCGTAGACAATCTCCCGACGAATCCACGGCCTCAGATCCAATGGACACCGATTCCGGCAACCAGCAGGAATCCGGTAGCCGCCAAGAGTCCGGTGGCCATCTAGAATCCGGTAGCTTTAGCCAAACTTCCGGTAGCCAAGAGGCGAGTAGCTCCGGCCAAGCCTCTAGTAGCTCTAGCCAATCATCCGGCGTGGAGCCTTCCCCAATCACCCGTGGGGCCTGGATGGGCTCCAATGTTACTGAATATGAGATCGACTGGTTGTACCGGTCCTGCAGGATTCCAGAAGGAGTAGTCTGCCGGATTCCCGGTGACGAAATCGAACCGGATCCCAAGCCCGGTGAACATGTTGTTTTTCTTGCTCACTTTGAGCGTGGCTTCGGCCTTCCTGCCTCCCCTTTTTTCCGGGAGTTTTTAGATTTCTATAAACTCCAACCTCACCACCTTCCTGGCAACGCCATCTTCTACCTTTCTTGCTATGCCACCTTCATGGAGGCCTACATCGGCATTCGTCCCACTCGTGAGACGTTTGCCCGTTTCTTTTGTCTACGGATCAACTCTGTCCAGGGCAAGGAAATCCCTAAGCCCAAGCCGCCTGTGGAGTGCGGATCTTGCATCGTTGGCTCCCGTCAAGGGAGCGCTTTTCTTAAGTTTGCCGGCCTCGAGTCTTGCCGCGCCTGGCAAGGAACCTTTTTCTATGTGAAGAACGACGGCCGCGCCGATCTTATCGATCTTCCTCCGTTCCAAGCGGGGCCTCCTAGCAGAACCAACTGGAGCTACAACCCGAAGACAGATCATGCCGAAACCAACCGGGTGGTACGCTTCTTGGCATCTTTGAAGAAAGAGACCAACATCTGCTCGGACGACATCATCCGCACCTTTATTTCACGCCGGGTGCTTCCTCTGAAGCGCCGTGCGCATAGGATGAGCGAGATGTATGGCCCTGGCGATCCTACCAAGATCACAGGCTGTCCCCTTAGCAAGAAGGATGTTGTTCGCAAGGCTAAGCAGATTTGCCAAACTGCTATGCCGTTTGATTGGGGATGGGGCCTCCTTCCTCTCAGCACTACTAACCCTCCTACCCAAGAAGTAAGAGGTTATGCAATTGGGATTGTTTTTGCCGGTAACCCTCTGCTTTTGCTAACTTTCCTTTTTTCGTGTTTCAGGCCAAGGACCGCTTCCCCCTCATCCAAGCAGAGCGACGTGGGATTCCGGTGAAGCGCGCCCTTGACTCCTTCGACCCAGATCCCTACATTTTCTGGAAAGATCTAAAGATGGGCAAGACTCCGGCTGCGCGCCTTGGCCGGTCTCCACCGAAGCCAACCGGGTCCTCCGATGACCTGGCCATGCTCGAGGTATTTTCTTTTCTGGTTTCTTATACCTTTCCGTTATTGCCTTCTTACGAATTTCTTCTTAGCTATTTTTGACCCATAGATCCATGAGCGCGTGCCGCCCTTGAACGCCGAGGCCGGCATCGAGTTTGTGGACAACCTCTTGGCCCAGGGCCAAAAGAACAAACAACCGGCATCTGATGCCAGTTCCAGCCAGGCCCCTCCCTCCAAGCGCTTCCGGACCGAGCCCTTGGGGGAGAAGGAAGTGGGCATGCGTCGCTACAAGCGAAAGCAGATGCCGACTGCTTCCGGGTAAGTTTTTCATTTTCTTGCTTGCCTCTTTTTGCCAAGTTCGTTTTCCGGTTGCTTTTCTCCAACTATCTTTCTTTCTTTTTCTCAGCCCCGCGCTCAAGCTTGGCTCAAGGCCATCGGGCTCTGAAGGTTCCGCAAGGACTTCAACCCCTCCTCCTCACTCAAGCCCGGCACCATCTAGTGCCGGCAACACCTCTGCCTCCCTCTCGGGGGGCACAACAAATTCGGGGCGTGCGGCCCCTTCACCATCAGATCACCGCACGGAGGAGGATCTTTCCTTTCTCCAAGAGAACCAAGACACCGGCGCCAGTAACATCGGCGCCGAAGAAGAAGAAGCTGCCGGGCGGGCGGAGCCTCCGGCTCCTCCCGTCCTTGAAAAGACGATGACTTCCGCGCCGGAATCTTCCGCGCCGGAAGGCTCTGAATCGGGTGACGCGCCTAGCGCTCCCCCTTCTCCATGAACCCTTCTCATGCCACCTCCAGATGCTCCTCGCACCAAGCCATCCAAGGCTGCTCCAACTGTGCCGCCGCCCAAGACCTCCAGGCTGATCAAGGGGAAGGCGACAGCCTCCAGCGCCCCTTCCGGCGGCCAGCAGCCCCTGGTGCTGCACGTCGCCAAGGCCGCCAAGGATACCGCCACGAAGGCCACCGGCCTCCTTGGCCGTGTTACTGAATTCCAGCGCCAAGGTCGGGACTTGGGGCATCTTCTGCCCTACGCCCAAAAGTGGAACGCCGCGGACATGACTCCGGCGACCCGCGGCCTGGGCAAGGACAGGCTGCCGGCACCTGACCCTGTCGGGGACCGGTCTTCCGAGGAGCACTTCATGCGGCTTCGCAGCGCCGTGAAGGAGCTCGACAGCGCGTGGTACGATTCCACGAACAACTTGATGGTACGTTCTACTAACTTTCTTCAATCTTTACCGGTTTCCTTGCTTCCGGCTTGCTCTATCTTTTCTTTAGTTTATGCCGGTTTCTCTCTTGTCCATCTTCCCAGTCCCCGAGTTTTGTGGTGAGAGCGCAGCTCTTAGCGCAAAACTTAACTTAAAAACTTAGCGTGAAACCGGCACTGCCAGTCCCCGAGTTTCGGGTCAAACACCTTCTTCTTAGCGTACAACTTATCTCAGAAACGCGCAAAACCGGCACTGCCAGTCCCCGAGTTTCGGGTTAAGAACTTTGTTCTTAGCGCAAAACTTAACTCATTTCTTTTTCTTGAACAGCTCATGGCTGACGCTCGGAAGGCTCTCTTTGAGGAGATTCTATGGGAGCATCGGGAGCTCGCTGAGGCACACGATAAGTGCCAAGGTAAGTTTTTGTTCTACCGGCATCTTTCTTACCGGAAAGCTTTTTCCCTTCTGACATTTATAATTTCTGTTTAACAGTGATCCCGGAAGCTTCCATCGATGCTCTCAAGGAGCAGCTCGCCGCCGCCCAACGTACAATTCTTTCCCTTCTCTTGTTAACTTGATTTTCTTTTCACCTTGACCAGCACAATTTTGTTAACATCTTCTTTTCCGGGTTGCAGAGGAGAAGGATCAGCTCATTCAGCGGCATCGGGAAGAGCTGAGCGCCCAGAAAACCAGCTACCAGGAGCTCAAGTCCCAGCTCCTCCAGCTGGGGTTTGATCATGCCAAGGCCCTCAAAACCGCTGAAGCTGACGCAGCGGCCAAGATGGACGAGGCTCTGGAGGACGCCAGCAATGCCACCGTGGTACTGCGGGCTGAGCTGGAGGAGCTGGCCAAGGCCCGGAAGGGTGCTGAGGAGAAAGCTGCGCGGCTGGAGGAGGAGCACAGGGAGTGCAACCAGTTGATCCTGCAAACTGACACCCTTGCCTACCGTAAGTCTTTTTCTTTTACATACTTGATTACTGCATACTAGCCTTTTTTCTTCCGACCCCATTTTCTTTTCATTATCTTTCCTTCCGGTCTCTTTTTCTTCCGGTCTCTTTTTCTTTCCTGTCTCTTTTTCTTCCAGTCTCTTTTTCTTCCGGATTCTTTTTCTTAGCCTTTTTCTTCCTTCGCGCAAGCCTCTTTCCGGACTCATAGAAGTACGCTGTCAAGAAGGTTGACGCGCGCCGCACCACCCAAGGCCAAGCGAATCTTACCGTGCCATGGACGCCCAACGACCATCTGGTCGCGCTTAACGCGCGGGTGTCTCATATGCGCGCCATAGATCGCAATCTATCTGACATTCCTGATGTAGCTACCCAGCTCTTCAGGACCCTGTGGCCTGGCGAGGAGGTGCCGGATACCTTCTCCCTCATCAGCGATCGTCTCAAGGGCGCCGGCAGGAGGATCCGCGAGTGGCAGTGCTCCGCTGCCCGCGCTGGAGCAGATTCTGCCCTCCGCGTCGCTTGCTCTTGGTACCCGGAGCTTAACCTGGATGCCCTCACCGGAGTGCGCGAAGGCGCGGAAACCGATGCGGACCCGATTCTCACCGCTAAGCGGCAGGATCGCGCGTACCGTATCGCGGAGTACGCCGATATGCGCACCTTCATCGCTGCTCCCTCAGGTGTCAAGGACTATCTTGATGAGGAGGAGGATGAAGCCGAGGAGGAGCCTCTGGACGATGCTGGTGCTGGCGATGCCCCTCCTGAAGCTCCTGCTGCCTGATTGCCTGCCTTGAGATTTACCTCTGCTATGTTACTCAGTCCTGCGTGTCTTTTAAAACAATGTTCTGTTAAATTCTGCCCCGGTATGCCGGGGCTTATGATGTAAAACTTTAAGTCTGCTTTTGGTTGCCACACAACATTTTATGCCAGTAAGTTATACCGGTAGCTAATTATCTTAAGTTTGCCTTAGCACTTTTGCTTCTGGTTTTGCTTTTATCTTGCACCGCAAAGATTTCTAAATTGTTTCCGCATCCAATTCGATGCACACTTGGTTCTTTTGCCTTGGCTCTGCCTGCCTTCTCTGGGCATTCTTTGGCGTATGAGCACAAGGTTCTTTCACCAAACAAGCATTTTCTTGAACTTAGAAACAACTTCGAAATTTTGCAAAAAACCGGTTTAACCGGGGTTAGTTAGATTTTCCGGATTGTTCTTTCCTGCTCTCCCTCTCCGCAGTTCATGTGCTTATCTCCTACCGGTTTATCTTGCTTGCCATGAAGCCGGGTTGCGGACAGCAGCAGAGTCGAAGACTCCGGTAGGATTTAGCACACTACTAAACCGGAAAGAAAAAACGTTCAATAAGCAACCGGTAAACTGAAAAAATAAACAAGTTACATGCAACCTTACTGGGGTAGTCCCCGAGATTCATTCAAGGTTCCGGCATCTTTTATTCATAGCATGTAAGGTACGAAAAGGAACTTCTTACATCACAACTTCAAGAGTAGAAAGGACGCAACAGAGCTATGTTCCATGGACGTTTGCTCTCCTCTCCAGATCTGTCCGCCTTTCCTTTTTTCCATTCCTGTGCATCGATCAAGTAATATGCGTCATTGTGAAGCACCTTGCTTACAATGAAGGGACCTTCCCATGGTGGCAAAAGCTTATGCCGGCCTTCAGTGCGCTGCACTAGGCGAAGTACGAGATCTCCTTCCCGGAAAACTCTCGGGTTAACCTTCCGGCTATGATAGCGTATGAGGTTTTGCTGGTAAATGGCTGTTCTTGCCAAAGCTAGCTCTCTTGCTTCTTCTAGCAAGTCCACATCATTTTCTCTGGCCTCTTTAACCTCTTGCTCAGTATAGAGCTGTACCCTTGGTGAATCATGAATGATGTCAGTCGGTATGACCGCTTCTGCTCCATAAACCACGAAGAAAGGAGTGTATCCGGTAGACCGGTTTGGAGTTGTTCTTATACTCCACAGTACTGACGGTAGCTCATCGAGCCAACATCCCGGTGACTTTTCCACTGCATCAATGAGTCTAGGTTTGATACCGGAAAGTACCAAAGCATTCATCCTTTCCACTTGGCCGTTGCCTTGTGGGTGTGCCACTGAGCACAAATCCAACCGGATGTTTTTGTCTTCACAAAATCTTTTGAACTCACCTTGAGCAAAATTGGTTCCATTGTCAGTAATGATGCTGTGCGGGTATCCATACCGTAAAATGACATCTTTTAAGAATTTCACCGCTGTGTGCCCATCACATTTTGCGATAGGTTTCACTTCTAGCCACTTGGTGAATTTATCCACCATAACCAAGATGTGAGTCATGCTGCTTCTTGCAGTTTTGAATGGGCCCACCATATCGAGGCACCAAACGGCAAACGGCCATGTTAATGGTATTGTCTTCAAACCGGATGCTGGGGTATGATTTTGCTTGGCGTACCTCTGGCACCCGTTGCATTTTCTTACCAAATCCTCAGCGTTTTCCAAAGCAGTGGGCCAATAAAACCCATGCCGGAATACTTTTGCTACTAGCGCCCTTGATGAGGCATGATGCCCACATTCTCCTTGGTGAATTTCCTCAAGCATTTCTTTCCCTTCTCCCGGTTCCACACATCTTTGAAGGACACCGGTAACGCTTCTCTTGTACACCTCACCATTGATGAACGTGTATGCTTTGGACCTTCTTTGTATTCTCCTTGACTCATTTTCGTCATCCGGCAATGTGCCGTTGATCAGGAATTCCTTAATAGGTTTAACCCACGACGGTATCTCTCGAACCAGAAACACCGGTGCATCTATCTCCATGCTATCTACCAGCATCATTTCTTCCGGTATGGGTACAGCAGTCCCCGAGCTTACCGGAGCAGTCCCCGAGTTTATCGGTGCAGTCCCCGGGTTTCCTTCATCAATTTCCATGGGTACTACATGTGACTCTGGTACAAAAATCGATTCCGATTCCGGGCTTGGTTTGATCGATGGTGCTCTTAGGTGAGCTAGAGCTATTCCGGGAGGAATCTCTTGCCTGGATGAGCCCAGCTTAGACAAAGCATCCGCGGCTTCATTTTCTGCGCGCGGCACATGGTGAAACTCACACCCTTCGAAGAACCCGGCAATCTTTTGCACGTGAAACCGGTACGAGGCCATGTTGGCATCTTTTGCATCCCAATCCCCGGAACACTGCTGTACCACAAGATCTGAGTCTCCATAGCAAATGATCCGGTGTGCACCGATTTCTTTTGCGACCTTAAGCCCGTGGATCAAAGCTTCGTATTCAGCAACATTATTTGATGCCCTGAAGTGTACTTGTAAAACGTACTGGAGGTGATCTCCTTTTGGCGAGGTAAGCACCACACCGGCACCTAGACCCTCTTTGAGTTTGGACCCATCAAAATGCATTTTCCAGTATTCTATCCTCTGATCTGGCGGTTTGTATTGCATTTCCGCCCAGTCAACGAGGAAATCAGCCAAAGCTTGTGACTTTATGGCATCTCTTCTTTCATATACCGGCACGTATGGCGATATCTGGATTGCCCACTTTGCAATCCGGCCGCTTGCGTCTTTTTTGCACATGATATCGGAGATTGGTGCTTCACTCACCACTTTCATAGGATGTTCTTCAAAATAATGCTTGAGCTTTGTGGCGGCCATGTACACGCCATAAGTCATTTTTTGGAAATGAGGGTAGTTTTGTTTTGAGAAGGAGAGCACCTCGCTCAGGTAGTATACCGGCCTCTGGACGGTTTTTCCTTCCTCTTCTCTTTCAACTACAACTACTACGCTCACAACCCGGTTTGTTGCCGCTATGTATAATAGCATAGGCTCTCTTTCTAGAGGTGAAGCCAGTATAGGTGCTGTGGCTAGCATTGTTTTTAGCTCTTTAAACGCTGCGTCTGCCTGAGGGGTCCAGACGAACGTGTCAGATTTCTTCATGAGAGCATATAGCGGTAGGGCTTTTTCTCCCAATCTGCTTATGAACCGGCTTAGCGATGCCAAGCTACCGGTAAATTTTTGCACATCTTTTAGCTCTCGTGGGACAGTCATTCTTTCTATTGCCCGGATCTTTACCGGATTGACTTCAATGCCCCGGCTTGATACCAGGAAACCGAGCAACTTGCCGGCAGGGACACCAAAGGTGCATTTTGCCGGATTGAGTTTCATCCGGAACCGTCTTAGGTTGTCGAATGTTTGCCGGATGTCATCGATTAAGGTGTTCTTTACCTTAGTTTTTATCACAATGTCATCTACATAGACTTGCACATTCTTTCCGATTTGATCAAACAAGCACTTTTGCATACAGCGCTGGTACGTTGCACCAGCGTTGCGCAAACCAAAAGGCATAGTAACATAGCAATAAGCCCCGTGCGGGGTAATGAACGCAGTTTTTATTTGATCTTCCTTTTTCAAAGGAATTTGATGGAAACCGGAATACGCATCCAGAAAGGACAACAACTCACACCCAGCAGTTGAATCAATCACTTGATCGATCCGTGGCAGAGGAAAAGGGTCTCTTGGGCAAGCCTTGTTTAGGTTGGTGTAGTCGATGCACATGCGCCACACCTTTGGAGCTTTTGCCTCCAAGTTCTCATCTTTTTTCTTTTCAACCATTACCGGATTGGCCAGCCACTCTGTGTGCGTGACCTCCACAATGAACCCGGCAACGAGCAGTTTTGTCACCTCCGCAAGGGTTGTCGCACCGGCTTGGCGTCCTTGCGGACATTTAAAGAGTGCTCAGCCAGCTCCCTCGGAACACCTACCAAGTCATCAGTTGACCAGGCAAAGATATTCCGATTCTCACGGAGGAAGCTGACGAGCGCGCTTTCCTATGCTTGATCGAGTCCGGCACCGATGCGAACAGTGCGCTCCGGGTAAGCTGGATCCAGCACAATGTCCTTTGTTTCGTTTGTCGGCTTGAATGCCGGCGAGCCCAAGTTTCCACTCATTGCCGCTAAGCTCAACTGTGAGGACTGAGCCAGCGCAACCGCTGTTTGCATCCTCTTCTTTTCCTCCGCGATCACCAGCGATTCCGCTAAGTTTGATCCGGCAGATGCAGTTTCCAGTGAGACTTTGTAATTCCCTACCACAGTCAAGGGTCCACGAGGTGCCGGCATCTTCATCTTGAGGTAAGCCGTGTGAGTGGTAGCCATGAAAGCTGCCAATGCTGGTCTTCCCAACAGCGCATGGTAAGGACTGTCTAGATCCACCACCTCAAACTCAACATTTTCAACCCGGCAATTGTCACGTCCCCCAAATGCTACGTCCACCCGAACTTTTCCTATCGGGGCACAGGACAAACCCGGAACGATTCCGTGGAACGTCGTACGCGTGGGCTGAAGCATGTTTTCTGTTATCCCCAACGTATGCATGGTGTGCTTGTACATGATGTTGATGCTGCTGCCGTTATCTATCAGCACCTTGCTGAACTTTACTCGAGTCTGTGGCCCTTTCATGATTGGGTCCACAACAAGAGCGTACCCACCCGGATTCGGCATGATCTTGGGGTGATCTTTAAATGACCAGGTAATTTCCTGATCCGACCACAGCATGTACTTCGGTACTGCCGGCATTACGGCATTGACCTCCATGGAGCGGCGGTGTACACTTTGCCTGTCTGTTGGCTCAGTGACAAAGACAACACAGCACATATCTGGACCCTCGTAAACATTCCGGCCTAAAGGTGCCGGTGGAGGTGGTTGATCATTATTTTGTTCCACCCGGTTAACTTGCTGGTACTGCTGCCGGTTTGGCTGCACCGGTAAGGCGTTTGCCCCGGTAAGCGGTGGTGGTGGCGGTAGCTGTTGTTGCCGCGGCATGTCTTGTGGTGGTTGTGCATCTTTCACCGTTCCTTTTTGCATCAAGTACTTGGTCCAGGTACAATCTTTCGTTAGGTGGTTTGACGGGTGTGCCGGATTCGGTGTGTGCCACCGGCATGGTTGGTTCATGGCAGCTTCCATGGTGTATTTCGCGGGTTCTTGCCAGTTCCTTTTCTGGACCCAGGGTTTCTTTTCTACCCATTGTTTCTTAGGACCCGCCCACGGCTGCGATCCGGTTCTTTGCCTCTGACTACCGCTGGCCTCAGAGTTTTCCTGCACAGCAGCAACTTGCTGCGGACCGTACCTTCGATCCGGAAAATCTTCTCTTCTTTTGTTGTTCCGGTTATCCCGGTGTTGCTCTTGGCGCAGCTGTTCCGGCTCAGGTTGCACTGCCGGCTGCATTGGGTCTCCCAACGCATAGCTGTCCGCCACACGTATCATCTCCGCCAACGTTGTCGGCATGTTCCGCTGCAACTTTTGCCACAACGGTGAACCTCTTCTGCACCCACTGCTAAACCAAGCAATGGCCTGCGCCTCGATTACCCCTTCACAAGAGTTCCTTGTAGTGTTCCACCGGGCCAGATAATCCCGGTCTATTTCGTTCGCGCGCTGTATGCACAGAGCGAGTTGCTGTAGCCTGTTTGGCCTTTGATAGGTGCTGCTAAAATTGCTCACAAAAGCCTCCTCAAAATCCAGCCAGCCATTTATGCTTCCTGCCGGCAAGTTGTTTAGCCAGATTCTTGCCAGTCCAACCAAAAACGATGGTATGATCCTCACGGCCCAACGCCGATTTCCTCCTCCCGCTACGGTTCCTCCACCGCCTGCGACGTATACCGCGGTCACGTAATCAGCGAGCCAGTCTTCCGGCTTTGTAGTGCCATCGTATGTTTTTGTGTCACGGGGCAACATAAAGTTGCGCACTGGTGGTTTTTCCTTCATGATCCTTGGGCCAAAGCACTTTGGGCCTGGGGGACCTTCCTCCTCGATCATTTCTGACAAGTATACTCTATCCAGACGGTGCCTCGCATCCCGTTCCGGTAAGTATCTCTCTCCCAGGCGTTCTCCCAATGGGTTCCGGTATGCTGCCGGTCTTGCAGAATCAGCTTCATCATAGCATTCCGGTACCGCGGCCCTTGCCTGCCGGTATTGATGGCGTGTATTTCACACGTTCGTTGGGCAACCCCAAGAGGAAGGTATGATGCGCACAGCAGCAAGTTTTCCCTCAGAAAGAAACCAAGGTTTATCGAACCAGGAGGAGCCAAGAAGCACGTTGAAGGTTGATGGCGGCGGGATGTAGTGCGGCGCAACACCAGAGATTCCGGCGCCAACGTGGAACCTGCACAACACAACCAAAGTACTTTGCCCCAACGAAACAGTGAGGTTGTCAATCTCACCGGCTTGCTGTAACAAAGGATTAACCGTATTGTGTGGAAGATGATTGTTTGCAGAAAACAGTAGAACAAAGATTGCAAGAGATTGTATTTCAGTAAAGAGAATTGGACCGGGGTCCACAGTTCACTAGAGGTGTCTCTCCCATAAGACGAACAGCATGTTGGGTGAACAAATTACAGTTGGGCAATTGACAAATAAAGAGAGCATGACCATGCACATACATATCATGATGAGTATAGTGAGATTTAATTGGGCATTACGACAAAGTACATAGACCATCATCCAACTGCATCTATGCCTAAAAAGTCCACCTTCAGGTTATCATCCGAACCCCCTCCAGTATTAAGTTGCTAACAACAGACAATTGCATTAAGTATTGCGCGTAATGTAACTAGTGACTACATCCTTGAACATAGCACTAATGTTTTATCCCTAGTGGCAACAGCACATCCATAACCTTAGTGGTTCTTGTCACTCCTCCAGATTCACAGAGGCATGAACCCACTATCGAGCATAAATACTCCCTCTTGGAGTTACTAGCATCAACTTGGCCAGAGCATCTACTAATAACGGAGAGCATGCAAGATCATAAACAACACATAAGCATAGCTTTGATAATCAACATAACAAGTATTCTCTATTCATCGGATCCCAACAAACGCAACATATAGAATTACAGATAGATGATCTTGATCATGTTAGGCAGCTCACAAGATCCGACAATGATAGCACAATGGGGAGAAGACAACCATCTAGCTACTGCTATGGACCCATAGTCCAGGGGTAGACTACTCACACATCACACGGAGGCGACCATGGCGGCGTAGAGTCCTCCGGGGATGATTCCCCTCTCCGGCAGGGTGCCGGAGGCGATCTCCTGGATCCCGAGATGGGATCGGCGGCGGCGGCGTCTCTGGAAGGTTTTCCGTATCGTGGTTCTCGTGCGGGGGTTTTCGTCACGGAGACTTTTATAGGCGAAAGGGCAGGTCAAGAGGCGGCACGGGGGCCCCACACCACAGGGGCCGCGCGGCCAAGGGGGGGCCGCGCCGCCCTAGGGTGTGGCCCCTCCGTGGCCTCTCTTCGTCTCTCCTTCGGACTTCTGGAAGCTTCGTGAGAAAATAGGCCCCTGGGCTTTGATTTCGTCCAATTCCGAGAATATTTCCTTACTAGGATTTCTGCCACCGAAAACAGCAGAAAACAAAGCGGCACTTCGGCATCTTGTTAATAGGTTAGTTCCAGAAAATGCACGAATATGACATAAAGTGTGCATAAAACATGTAGATAACATCAATAATGTGGCATGGAACATAAGAAATTATCGATACGTCGGAGACGTATCAGCATCCCCAAGCTTAGTTCTGCTCGTCCCGAGCAGGTAAAACGATAACACAGATAATTTCTGGAGTGACATGCCATCATAATCTTGATCATACTATTTGTAAAGCATATGTAGTGAATGCAGCGATCAAAACAATGTATATGACATGAGTAAACAAGTGAATCATAAAGCAAAGACTTTTCATGAATAGCACTTCAAGACAAGCATCAATAAGTCTTGCATAAGAGTTAACTCATAAAGCAATAATTCAAAGTAAAGGTATTGAAGCAACACAAAAGAAGATTAAGTTTCAGCGGTTGCTTTCAACTTGTAACATGTATATCTCATGGATATTGTCAACATAGAGTAATATAATAAGTGCAATAAGCAAGTATGTAGGAATCAATGCATAGTTCACACAAGTGTTTGCTTCTTGAGATGGAAAGAAATAGGTGAACTGACTCAACATTGAAAGTAAAAGAATGGTCCTCCATAGAGGAAAAAGCATCGATTGCTATATTTGTGCTAGAGCTTTGATTTTGAAAACATGAAACAATTTTGTCAACGGTAGTAATAAAGCATATGTATCATGTAAATTATATCTTATAAGTTGCAAGCCTCATGCATAGTGTACTAATAGTGCCCGCACCTTGTCCTAATTAGCTTGGACTACCGGATCATCACAATGCATTGTTTTTACCAAGTGTCACAAAGGGGTACCTCTATGCCACCTGTACAAAGGTCTAAGGAGAAAGCTCGCATTGGATTTCTCGCTATTGATTATTCTTCAACTTAGACATCCATACCGGGACAACATAGACAACAGATAATGGACTCCTCTTTTATGCATAAGCATATAACAACAATTAATAATTTTCTCATTTGAGATTTGAGGATTGTTGTCCAAAACTGAAACTTCCACCATGGAGCATGGCTTTAGTTAGCGGCCCAATGTTCTTCTCTAACATATGCATGCTTAACCATATGGTGGTAGATCTCTCTTACTTCAGACAAGACGAACATGCATAGCAACTCACATAATATTCAACAAAGAGTAGTTGATGGCGTCCCCAGTAAACATGGTTATCGCACAACAAGCAACTTAATAAGAGATAAAGTGCATAATTACATATTCAATACCACAATAGTTTAAAGCTATTTGTCCCATGAGCTATATATTGCAAAGGTGAATGATGGAATTTTAAAGGTAGCACTCAAGCAATTTACTTTGGAATGGCGGAAAATACCATGTAGTAGGTAGGTATGGTGGACACAAATGGCATAGTGGTTGGCTCAAGTATTTTGGATGCATGAGAAGTATTCCCTCTCGATACAAGGTTTAGGCTAGCAAGGCTTATTTGAAACAAACACAAGGATGAACCGGTGCAGCAAAACTCACATAAAAGACATATTGAAAACATTATAAGACTCTACACCGTCTTCCTTGTTGTTCAAACTCAATACTAGAAATTATCTAGACCTTAGAGAAACCAAATATGCAAACCAAATTTTAGCATGCTCTATGTATTTCTTCATTAATGGGTGCAAAGCATATGATGCAAGAGCTTAATCATGAGCACAACAATTGCCAAGTATCACATTACCCAAGACATTTATAGCCATTACTACATGTATCATTTTCCAATTCCAACCATATAACAATTTAACGAAGGAGAAACTTCGCCATGAATACTATGAGTAGAAACCAAGGACATACTTGTCCATATGCTACAGCGGAGCGTGTCTCTCTCCCATAAAGTGAATGCTAGGATCCATTTTATTCAAACAAAACAAAAAAAACAAAAACAAACCGACGCTCCAAGAAAAAGCACATAAGATGTGATGGAATAAAAATATAGTTTCAGGGGAGGAACCTGATAATGTTGTCGATGAAGAAGGGGATGCCTTGGGCATCCCCAAGCTTAGACGCTTGAGTCTTCTTGATATATGCAGGGGTGAACCACCGGGTGCATCCCCAAGCTTAGAGCTTTCACTCTCCTTGATCATGTTGCATCATACTCCTCTCTTGATCCTTGAAAACTTCCTCCACACCAAACTCGAAACAACTCATTAGAGGGTTAGTGCACATTATAAATTGACATATTCAGAGGTGACACAATCATTCTTAACACTTCTGGACATTGCATAATGCTACTGGACATTAGTGGATCAAAGAAATTCATCCAACATAGCGAAAGAGGCAATGCGAAATAAAAGGCAGAATCTGTCAAAACAGAACAGTTCGTATTGACGAATTTTAAAATGGCACCAGACTTGCTCAAATGAAAATGCTCAAATTGAATGAAAGTTGCGTACATATCTGAGGATCATGCACGTAAATTGGCTTAATTTTCTGAGTTACCTACAGGGAGGTGGACCCAGATTCGTGACAGCAAAGAAATCTGGAACTGTGCAGTAATCCAAATCTAGTACTTACTTTTCTATCAACGGCTTAACTTGGCACAACAAAACACAAAACTAAGATAAGGAGAGGTTGCTACAGTAGTAAACAACTTCCAAGACACAAAATAAAAACAAAGTACTGTAGTAAAATAACACATGGGTTATCTCCCAAGAAGTTCTTTCTTTATAGCCATTAAGATGGGCACAGCAGTTTTAATGATGCACTCGCAAGAAATAGTATTTGGAGCAAAAGAGAGCATCAAGAGGCAAATTCAAAACACATTTAAGTCTAAAATGCTTCCTATGCATAGGAATCTTGTAAATAAACAAGTTCATGAAGAGCAAAGTAACAAGCATAGGAAGATAAAACAAGTGTAGCTTCAAAAATTTCAGCACATAGAGAGGTGTTTGAGTAACATGAAAATTTCTACAACCATATTTTCCTCTCTCATAATAATTTTCAGTAGCATCATGAGCAAACTCAACAATGTAACTATCACATAAAGCATTCTTATCATGAGTCTCATGCATAAAATTATTACTCTCCACGTAAGCATAATCAATTTTATTAGTTGTAGTGGGAGCAAATTCAACAAAGTGGCTATCATCATATATAGGAGGCATATTGTAATCATAAAAGAAAATTTTCTCCTCAATGCTTGGGGGACTAAAAAGATCATGCTCATCAGAGCCAGCTTCCCCAAGCTTAGAATTTTCCATAGCATTTGCAACAATGGTGTTCAAAGCATCCATAGTAATAACATTCCCATTAGCATGCATATAAAGTTCCATGGGTTTTTTAATTCTCTCTTCAAACACATCATGTCCTAATTCAAGATAAAGTTCATAAAGATCTCTCATATTTTTGTTGTTTTCCATTATGCTTAACTAGTGAAATAAAAACATGCATGATATTAAGTAAAGTAAAACAAGTAACTAATTTTTTTTTTTTGTGTTTTTGATATAGATAACAAGATAGCAAATAAAGTAAAACTAGCAACTAATTTTTTTTGTATTTTGATTTAGTGCAGCAAACAAAGTAGTAAATAAAACTAAGCAAGACAAAAACAAAGTAAAAAGATTGAGAAGTGGAGACTCCCCTTGCAGCGTGTCTTGATCTCCCCGGCAACGGCGCCAGAAAATATGCTTGATGGCATGTATTTCACACGTTCGTTGGGCAACCCCAAGAGGAAGGTATGATGCGCACAGCAGCAAGTTTTCCCTCAGAAAGAAACCAAGGTTTATCGAACCAGGAGGAGCCAAGAAGCACGTTGAAGGTTGATGGCGGCGGGATGTAGTGCGGCGCAACACCAGAGATTCCGGCGCCAACGTGGAACCTGCACAACACAACCAAAGTACTTTGCCCCAACAAAACAGTGAGGTTGTCAATCTCACCGGCTTGCTGTAACAAAGGATTAACCGTATTGTGTGGAAGATGATTATTTGCAGAAAACAGTAGAACAGTATTGCAGTAGATTGTATTTCAGTAAAGAGAATTGGACCGGGGTCCACAGTTCACTAGAGGTGTCTCTCCCATAAGACGAACAACATGTTGGGTGAACAAATTACAGTTGGGCAATTGACAAATAAAGAGAGCATGACCATGCACATACATATCATGATGAGTATAGTGAGATTTAATTGGGCATTACGACAAAGTACATAGACCGTCATCCAACTGCATCTATGCCTAAAAAGTCCACCTTCAGGTTATCATCCGAACCCCCTCCAGTATTAAGTTGCTAACAACAGACAATTGCATTAAGTATTGCGCGTAATGTAACTAGTGACTACATCCTTGAACATAGCACTAATGTTTTATCCCTAGTGGCAACAGCACATCCATAACCTTAGTGGTTCTTGTCACTCCTCCAGATTCACAGAGGCATGAACCCACTATCGAGCATAAATACTCCCTCTTGGAGTTACTAGCATCAACTTGGCCAGAGCATCTACTAATAACGGAGAGCATGCAAGATCATAAACAACACATAAGCATAGCTTTGATAATCAACATAACAAGTATTCTCTATTCATCGGATCCCAACAAACGCAACATATAGAATTACAGATAGATGATCTTGATCATGTTAGGCAGCTCACAAGATCCGACAATGATAGCACAATGGGGAGAAGACAACCATCTAGCTACTGCTATGGACCCATAGTCCAGGGGTAGACTACTCACACATCACATCGGAGGCGACCATGGCAGCGTAGAGTCCTCCGGGGGATGATTCCCCTCTCCGGCAGGGTGCCGGAGGCGATCTCCTGGATCCCCCGAGATGGGATCGGCGGCGGCGGCGTCTCTGGAAGGTTTTCCGTATTGTGGTTCTCGGTACTGGGGTTTTCGTCACGGAGACTTTTTATAGGCGAAAGGGCAGGTCAAGAGGCGGCACGGGGGCCCCACACCACAGGGCCGCGCGGCCAAGGGGGGGGCCGCGCCGCCCTAGGGTGTGGCCCCTCCGTGGCCTCTCTTCGTCTCTCCTTCGGACTTCTGGAAGCTTCGTGAGAAAATAGGCCCCTGGGCTTTGATTTCGTCCAATTCCGAGAATATTTCCTTACTAGGATTTCTGAAACCAAAAACAGCAGAAAACAAAGAATCGGCACTTCGGCATCTTGTTAATAGGTTAGTTCCAGAAAATGCACGAATATGACATAAAGTGTGCATAAAACATGTAGATAACATCAATAATGTGGCATGGAACATAAGAAATTATCGATACGTCGGAGACGTATCAGGTATCTCGGGGGATCTATTTCCTCCTCATCGTACGCTGCCCTTGCAGCTCGATAATTTTGCCCGGTTTCTTGTCTACCGGCATGATTGTTTCCGGCATAGCCCTCCTTAGCGTAGCCTCCGTTTGCCGCTTGGCCTTTTCTGCCGGCACCATATTGCCCGGCTTGTTGCTTTCCGGCAAGAACCGGATCATACACAGTCATCTGCTGTGCGTTCACTTCTTTTTCTCTTCTTCTGTCCGGATGTGGGGACGATGCCTGCCCATGGGACTTGCTTCCGGCATTCTTTGTTGAACGCACGGATTTCGAGGCCGCGGTCTTGTTCAGCTTAGCCAGCTGCTCAGCATTTTGCTGCTCAATAGTTTCTAGCAGCTCTCTAACACGCTCTTGCTGTTTCGCCAAAGCATCTCCGGAAAGCGACTCGCACAATTCTACTGCAGCTTTAGCAGCTTTTATGGTTTTATCCGGGCTACTGTATTTGGGTTTTTCCACAACGCTAATAGATGCAGAGGTACTTTTGCCGGCAAGAACTTCTTTGCGCAAATCTTGATCTAGGTTTCGAGCTTTTAGCCGGTTTTCCGGCATCCTAGCGGCATGCGCGCTAACAGAAGCAAAGCCATGGGCAGCGTTGTACTCACGTAGGGTTAGGTTCAGCTCGCGCTGCGCCCGAATGATGTCCTTGCCGCTCTCGAGCACCTTTTGGCGCTGCGCCTCCAGCTCTGCCTGAGCCACCGCCGGATCGATGTTCTGCGCGATGGGGGTGGCGAGGACGTTCATCGCCGCTTGGAGCGGTGTTTCTGGTGGCGCGGATGATGCTCCCGCTGCGCCTGCGTCGCGCTCCAGCGGTGGCTTGGCCGCACGGGTCGAAGCCGCACGACCAGCACCTTCACCCACAGCTTCTTTTCCTGCACCAATCACACCGGTCATCATTACCTCGACGCTGCCTGCGGCGCGGCCAGCGCAGAGCCATCTTGGCGGGTCCGGTGCCACCAGCACCGGCGAGAGGCGCTGGCGCACAGGGACGGTGCCGAAGTAGACGCGGTGGCTGCCAAACTCGATGACGCGGCCGTTCTTGGGGAAGACGCCGCCGTTGGCGAAGCAGCCTGCGTTGTTGTTGATGAAATCCATGGCGTAGATGCGCTGCACGAGCGCGGACACCGTACGCTCGCCGGCGACCTCGAGGATGCCCGCCCGAATGTGAACTCCTTCAAGCGCCGCTTCATGCCCCACGGTGGGCGCCAACTGTCGTCGTGGTGAACAGACAGATGCCATAGGATGGCTTAGATTGGGGCCGAATGGACGCTAGAGGATTCGGGGGAGGGTTTGCGATTAGATGGGAAGAACTTCCGGATGGTTTCCTCAAGAACTTGGCCAGGGCCAGAGGTTGAAGAAGAAAGACACAAGGAAGAACCCTTTACTAGATCGCTGGCTTCATTGATTTCAACATGATTACAAGTGCATGAACACAAGTTCTATCGTCTAATCTCCTCTGTATACGCGCTATCTCTTCGTACCTCTCCCGTAAGGATGGCTGCCCCCTCTCCTTATATAGGGGAGAGGGTGGCTTACAGAACAAGAAACCCTAATGGCATCTTTGACTGGACAAACTACTTTATAAAGCTACTTTACAAAGCTACTTTAATCATAGATGACACCGGGGTCCTCTTTAATCAGGGAGGCTGACGTCCTCCGGCTTCTTTCTTCGTCATCTTCTTCTTTATCGTCAGCCCTTGTCTTCTTGCTCCGAAGGGAATCTTTGACCAGCCCTGCCGACAGGCCCTTCTCTCCGGT
Organism: Lolium perenne; assembly: GCF_019359855.2. Classification (NCBI taxonomy): domain Eukaryota; kingdom Viridiplantae; phylum Streptophyta; class Magnoliopsida; order Poales; family Poaceae; genus Lolium; species Lolium perenne. Next base: position 320,566,672 of record NC_067246.2, read on the forward strand.
AGCTTCTTTACCGGGTTCCGGCATACCCCTTTGGGGATACCGGCCTAGCTTCACTTAGCCCAAACTCCTACCTTTGTTTCCGGTAAGAATATTAAACCGGTATCTCGATGGCTCAAACCATCCGGTTTGGCATGCCTTTGGCATACCGGGGGTTATCCCCCCAACAGGAGCCAACACGATGAGGTGCACGCGAATGGAGGGGTGACGCCAGGATGCAGGGCACGGGGTGCCCACATTCCAGTCGACGATCTAGCTGGAGCATCGGTGCTTGCGAAGAGGACGAGAGGAAGGCGAACAAAAGAGTTCCTCTAAAGAGTGCTAGGTCTCTTAGAGAGTTGGGCTTCTTTCGGAGGCCACTATTATAAATTTTACTCTTCTAAAGATTTTGAGGGATCGGCTAGGTTCAGGTTAACCCCTAAAACAAAAAATCTAATGCTCTATAACAGTGTTTAAGGGATCGGCTAGAGATGTTTTAGGACGAAACAATATAGTAGCACATTGTTTCATTATTTTTGGTTGCTACAAAAAAGACGGTAAAAGAGTATCTCGGCTCCTGTCGATCAGCCATCCAACAGGATACCGGAAATAGCACGTGCATGAGGCTGACTATATTTAGCAGGTCCGTACGAGACCTCCACTCATTGTGGAAAGCACGGATCGCGGCCGAGCACCAGAACATGACTAAAATTCCATGAGACTTGCATTCAAACGACTACCTCCTCTCCGCGAGGGATAGACCGAGTTAGAGATAGAGAGTCAGGAGGAGGGTTCGATCGATCGAAGGATCGATCACCATGGCTTACCTAAAGAAGAAATCCATGGAGTTTCTGAAAACTTTCGATGTACCGTCGAAGAACCCGTCGGAGGATGCACAGCGGCGATGGCGGGAGGCCGTCGGCACCCTCGTCAAGAACCGCCGCCGCCGCTTCCGCATGGTCCCCGACCTCGACAAGCGCTCCCAGGCAGAGACCCAGCGCCGCAACATCCAGGTGATTTATCCGATCTTTTTGGTTCATCGATCGATCTCTCTGCGCGACATGTATTCTCATCTCGCCACGCGCCCTAATTAAGGGGTATTAGTCAATCTACTGCGCCTGCGTGCATGGCCATGGCTCGATTAATTTGATACAAGTACAATTGCGGGGGATTAATTCGTCTTTAATCTGCAATGCGTTAGGATTGCTAGTCAATTTTGCACAGTATTTACATTCAAAAGTCGGCCATGAAATTCTCTGGTCTGGTCAACTGAATTTGTTGGAAAACAGTAAACTGCAACGCAGATACTAGGACAGTTACATGTGCTGAAGTACACCGGCAAATCACATAAACATGCTTTAATAACGGTCCTTAATAAGAGATAAAAAAAAAGTTGAGAGATGACTCTCACTGAGAGGAGAAAGAGGAGAGCTTCGCTGTCTTCATGTAGTATAACGTATATGGAAGAATTGACCTCCCTTAATTAAATGTCAGGTTTCATGAAGTCGTGAACACCAACGAATGACTTCTTTTTGGGATCTAGTACTAGCACGAATAGATGCGCAACTTTTTTTTTGAAATCTGCTCCGGCACGTCAACACAAACAAAAAAAAAACTTAAGTGGGTAAGAATATATATGGAAGAAATCAATGGGTTTATCTGGTTTAAATACTTTACTAAAATCAATTGTAACAATACAAGTATTAGCGTTTTTTTAAAGAGGCAAAAGCTTTGCCTGAATGCCTGCTATGTTGATAGTGAAGGTAGCACCAGATTTACAAGTACTATTAGTCATCTGAGAATTAAGATAATTGTCTTTTCATGGAGAATTAGTCACTCCTTATTACTTACTCCCTCCCTTTTATAAAACATGGCATATGTTTTTAGTCAAAAGTCAATGTACTGTAACTTTAACCGATATAATATAGAAAATAATATGAACATATATACTACCAAATCAACTTTAGCACCACAAAATACATTTTCATAGTGTATTCGTTGAATAGTTTAGATGTTTATATTTATAACATACAATAGTGGTCAAACTTGTAACATGTTGACTTTTAACTAAAAATATACACCTTATTTTTATGAAAGTACTATCTATGTTTGTAAATATAAGACATTTTCCTAAATATAAGATATTTTGGGGTTCAAATTAAACAGAGGGAGTAATACACTATTTTGCCATGCCACTAACATGATAAACAACATGACATGGTTTTAAAAGACGACTTTTCATGAATCTATTAACCTTTTATGCTCTCTTTGGATTGTAGGAATTTCACGGGACTTTTGTATGATTCCAATACTTAGGATTTTCCTATGAATTGCCTTTGTATCAAATGAATGATGCTACTTAGATTTATGTGGATTGAATTCTTATGTTCCGATCCCATAGGATTTTTGAACATCTATTCCAATTTCATTTTTAAGACACAATCTTGTTTTGTGTGTTTTTCATGTATTTCATCTAAACGACTATTCCTACATTTTTCTGTGTTTTACAATCCTTTAGATTTCTCTGTTTTCTTATTCATTTGTTTTCCAATACTGTGAACCAAAGAGGCATTTGTACGTTACACGAGATGCACATATACACCATCCAAGTCCAAAGGAATTCAGATGACAAGTAAATTATCTTTTATTGTCACCTTATTTAAACATAAATTATGAACCAAATGGTACAAGCTGTTCCACTGAGTTTTAAAAATTATTTACTCCCTCCGGTTCATATTAATTGACTCTAATATGGATGTATCTAGACATATTTTAGTTCTAGATACATACATATTGAAGTCAATTAATATGAATCGGAGGGAGTAGAAAAACGTACCGACAATCTTTTGTTGCATTTCCACAGGAAAAGCTTCGGGTTGCACTGTACGTGCAGAAGGCCGCACTGCAGTTCATCGATGGTATGTACACTGTCTGAAAAAACATTCCATATTCCATAAGATTTATGACCAAACAATCGATGATAAGAAAATTTGCAATGCTCCTCCGTCCCCTCGCCGCAGCCGCCCGCCGGACGGAGCATCCGCTGCCGGAGCTGGCGCGACAGTGTGGCTTCTCCATCAGCGCCGAGGAGCTGGCCTCATTGGTGCGCGGCAAGGACTCCAAGAGCCTTCGCCTCCACAAGGGCGTGGACGGCCTCGCGCGCAAGGTTAACGTCTCCCTCGCCGACGGCATCAAGTCCGACGACGTGGGCCTCCGCACCGAGGTCTACGGCGCCAACCAATACGCCGAGAAGCCGCCGCGCACGTTCTGGATGTTCCTGTGGGACGCCTGCCAGGACATGACGCTCATGCTGCTGGCCTTCTGCGCCGTCGTCTCTGTCGCCATCGGCGTCGCCACCGAGGGGTTTCCCGGCGGCATGTACGATGGCGTCGGCATCATGCTCACCATCTTCCTCGTCGTCGCCATCACCGCCGCCAGCGACTACAAGCAGTCGCTCCAGTTCCGTGACCTTGACAGGGAGAAGAAGAAGATCGAGATTCAGGTGACGCGTGACAAGTTCCGGCAGAAAGTGTCCATCTACGACATCGTCGTGGGCGACATCGTGCATCTGTCCATCGGCGACCAGGTACCGGCGGATGGGTTGTTCGTTGACGGTTATTCCTTCGTGGTGGACGAGTCGAGCCTGTCCGGCGAGAGCGAGCCAGTGCACGTGTCGACGACGAACAGGTTCTTGCTGGGCGGGACCAAGGTGCAGGATGGGTCGGCCAGGATGCTGGTAACGGCTGTGGGGATGCGGACGGAGTGGGGGAACCTCATGGAGACGCTGAGCCAGGGCGGAGAGGACGAGACGCCGCTGCAGGTTAAGCTCAACGGTGTCGCCACCATCATCGGCAAGATCGGGCTCGCGTTCGCTGTGCTGACTTTCACCGTGCTCATGGCGCGGTTCTTGTACGGCAAGGCGGGTTCCCCCGGCGGTCTGCTGGAGTGGGGCATGGAGGACGCGCTGTCCGTGCTCAACTTCTTTGCGGTGGCAGTCACCATCATCGTCGTTGCCGTCCCGGAGGGCCTGCCGCTCGCCGTGACGCTCAGCCTTGCGTTCGCCATGAAGAAGCTCATGCAGGAGCGCGCGCTCGTGCGGCACCTCTCGGCGTGCGAGACCATGGGGTCGGCCAGCTGCATCTGCACCGACAAGACGGGCACGCTCACCACCAACCACATGGTCGTCGAGAAGGTCTGGGCTGCCGGCGGCGCCACCACGGTGAGCACCGCTAAGGGCTTCGAGGAGCTCACTTCGTCCGCACTGTCGGAGGGGTTCGCGAAGCTGCTGCTGGAGGGCGTCTTTCAGTGCTCCGGCTCGGAGGTTGTCCGCGGCAAGGACGGCACGACCACCGTCATGGGCACGCCCACCGAGACGGCCATCCTCGAGTTCGGGCTCGGGGTGGAGAAGCGCACCTGCATCGAGCACGCCGCCGCCGCGAAGCTCAGGGTGGAGCCGTTCAACTCGGTGAAGAAGACGATGGGCGTGGTCGTGACGTCCCCCAGCGCCGGCGGCCGCCCACGCGCGTACCTCAAGGGTGCGTCCGAGGTCGTCCTTCGCAAGTGCAGCAACGTCGTCGTCGACCGCCACGGCAGCATCGTGTCCCTGACGGAGAAGAACTACGGCAAGCAAGTGGCCGGCGCAATCGACACGTTTGCTTGCGAGGCGCTGCGCACGCTCTGCCTGGCGTACCAGGACGTGGGCGGCGAGGGCGAGCTCCCCGCCGACGGGTACACACTGATCGCGGTGTTCGGCATCAAGGACCCGCTGCGGCCGGGGGTGAGGGAGGCCGTGGCGACCTGCCACGCTGCTGGGATCAACGTTCGCATGGTCACCGGCGATAACATCAGCACGGCCAAAGCCATCGCGAGGGAGTGCGGTATCCTGACAGAGGAGGGCGTTGCCATCGAGGGGCCTGACTTCCGGCAGATGAGCCCCGACCAGATGAGGGCGATCATACCGAAAATCCAGGCACGTACTCATCAGTCTCCGCTTCTTCGGAATTTTGTAGCAGAGCGTTGGTGCCGATGGTGACATTCCATGGTGTGTCTTGCAGGTGATGGCACGGTCGCTGCCGCTGGACAAGCACACGCTGGTGACCAACCTGAGGGGTATGTTCAACGAGGTGGTGGCCGTCACCGGCGACGGCACCAACGACGCGCCGGCGCTGCACGAGGCGGACATTGGTCTTGCTATGGGCATTGCCGGAACAGAGGTTTGTGTTGTACCGTACCTCCATGCCATTTTCTGAAGAATTCGTTGTTGAGTTACAAACTGTTTGTGAGTTGTCAGGTTGCCAAGGAGAACGCCGATGTGATCATCATGGACGACAACTTCTCGACCATCATCAACGTCGCCAAATGGGGCCGCTCCGTCTACATCAACATCCAGAAGTTTGTGCAGTTCCAGCTCACCGTCAACGTGGTCGCCCTCATGGTCAACTTCGTCTCGGCAGCATTCACAGGTACACGAAGCTAGACTCCATTGATTTTACACAGACACAAATCCCTGCCATCTGTGCACTCTCTTGATTAAACCTTGCAATGTTTCAGGGAGCGCGCCATTGACGATCGTCCAGCTGCTGTGGGTGAACCTGATCATGGACACTCTCGGCGCTCTCGCACTGGCCACCGAGCCGCCGAGTGATGCAATGATGCGGAGGCCACCCGTGGGCAGGGGCGACAACTTCATCACAAAGGTCATGTGGAGGAACATTACCGGCCAGAGCATCTACCAGCTCCTTGTGCTCGGCATCCTCCTCTTCAGAGGGGACAGCCTTCTGCAGATGAACAACAACGACGACCTGCTCAACACCTTTGTGTTCAACACATTCGTCTTTTGCCAGGTACCCGATTTTCCTCATGCAGATCCTCTACGAACTATCAAAACACACATGTATAAAAAATATTCTGCTTCCATGATTTGTGTAACAGGTTTTCAATGAGGTGAACAGCCGGGAGATGGAGAAGATCAACGTCTTCAGCGGCATGTTCAGCAGCTGGGTCTTCTCGGCGGTGGTTACCGCCACCGTCGTGTTCCAGGTGATCCTCGTGGAGCTGCTGGGGACGTTCGCCGGCACCGTGCACCTCAGTGGCTGGCTGTGGCTCATGAGCGTACTGATCGGGTCCTTCAGTCTCGTCGTTGGCGCTCTCATCAAGTGCATCCCCATCAGTTCCGGCGACGCCTCGTCTGATCGACACGACGGATACCAGCCAATCCCCACCGGACCTGGTGCCGTGTGATTTTGAAAACATTTTGACCCCTTTTTTTTGTTAGGAAGAAGAAGAAGAAATTGTGATTTACAAACAAACCTTGCAGCTTGTTTTTTTTTTTTGAGTAGGTGGGTACCGGAACGGACTTATTATGATGAAGACCGTTCTGCGTGATTCGAGCATTTTTTGTCTTTGTTTCTGACTTTCTGTTACATTCTTTCTAGCAAAACAATGCTTCTGAAATTTCATAGTCAGATCAGTGTGAAATTTTAGGATTTCATCTGCACAAGGTTTTAAGCAAGTGGGGAGTTTCTCCTCTGAGAGCTAGACTAGACTGTTCTAGCGCGTGCCCCATTTATGTCCTACATATACATAAGTAGGACATGTTACAAGTTGGTCTCTATAAAGATTAATATTTACATTTCGCAACACACGCCCTCAAAATGGGGATAACATTGTAGAGCCCCATCTTGGCACAAAAAAAGATAATACAAACGCCTAGGCTACCCTTTGGCAAGAACATCAGCCAATTAATTTGATGAGCTCACGTAGGGCATGCATATTACTCCTTGATGTAGATTCTCCTGTATAAAATGGTGATCAATTTCAACATGTTTTGTTCGACAAGTTCGGAGTAGTCCAAGTTCACCAAAGAGAATGTGCAACAATAACACTTCAGATACACCATGTACCATTGCCCTAAACTATGCTTCAGCCGTGGAACCTACGACCACATGTTGTTTCTTACTAGGCCATGTGACCAAATTATCTCCAAAAAATGTAAAATAACCACATGATGTTACCTTTTGGATGTATAAAGTAGGCCGCGACCAGGACAACTCTTTAGGTATCAAATAATCCGAGTGACAACATCCATATAACGAGAACGAGGATCAAGAATAAATTGACTTACCACACTCACGACAAAAGCAATATATGGTCGGTTATCAGACATAACTACTATATTAAACGGGAACAAACTTCTTTTTTATGGGAATTTTGAAGAGGATTGAGAATTAACAAGGTTGTAACACGTGTTGTTCTTTTTCACTCTCGTGCTTCCGTGTGTGCAGTTCAGGGGATGTGTAGTTTTTTTGGGCAACTTCAGATTTATTTGCTACTGACACGTGCAGACTGCAGAGTTTCTTATGTTTTTGGTCCAGGTTCCTTCATGGTGGGCTGTTTTGGTGGTGTCTCTTGGCGTGAACATAGCTGGGACATGGCTTGAGCTGTGGTGGGGACATCTTGCGCTAGAAGTGTCAGAATTTGCACGTTCTGTCGGCCTCTTCTTTCCCCAACTCAATTTCTGCTCTCTGAAGAAAAAATCAATTCATCCATGGACCCGAATTATCTCCACCGCCTCCTCTGCCCGACCTCCTCCATATGGTTTTTTCTCTCCCACCTCGACCGCTTCTCCCTGCCTGAGCCACCATGCCCCGGCCTGTTCCTCGCCCTGATCTCCCCTGTCGAGTTTCCATGTGGCCGCCTCTCTCTCAGGAGTGGCTGACTGTCGGAGGGACCAACGGCCGTGGCCCGTGATGGGGATATGCCCATAGGGGGTGGGTCGCCAGTCCCAGTCGCCATGAAGATAGAGGCTTGGGTGGATCGCCAGTCGCCTAAGCGACTGGGCCCTAAGGCGACTGGGCCGTGATCCCAAGGAGGAGGTCCACACGGCTGGACAAGAAGATTACTTGCGAGAGGGATAGCGGATCCCGGATTAGTAGCAACTGATATGATTCGGAGTTATCTCCATGTAACCCTAGGCCGGGGGTGCTTATATAAACCCCCGAGCTTAAACCCTAGAGGACACCTTACTCGAGATCCAATCTCCCCCTGTAAGCTCTCGGCGTAGCCGCCGACTGAGCCCCCCCATTGTAATTCTCCACTGAGCAATAAAGATCTAGCAGGACGTAGGCCTTTTACTCTCCGGAGGGGCTGAACCTGGGTAAAACCCTTGCGTCTCTTGCACCTCGACCCGTAGATGGCAATGTTCCCTTCCCCTCGCATCAATGAAGTGCTACCCCCTGTAGCATCTGCCGTGGTTACATCCACGACAGTGGCGCCCACCGTGGGGCATGGGACATCAAGCCTTCGAGCTACGGCGAGGCCCTACTCGCCAGTTCGGCGGCCGGTTGCTTCCGGCAGGATGATCGCCACCGGCAATTTCTTCCACATCCAGCCAAGCACCTACCGGCCCGCCTCGTCACCTCTCACACACGCCTGGATGGTGCCGATCGGCTCCATCAACCTCTTCGTTGGGCTCGCCGGCGTCAGCGATCCCTCTCGAGCCTCGCCCCGCCGCTCACACGACCCCTTCGCGCCCGGGCAGCTCCTCACCGCTACTCGCCCGGTCACCGGCGAGGTATACGCGGAGGCTGAGGCGGCCCTGGGAGACGATGCCGAGTCGGCGGTCGTGGCACCGACCGCTAACTCCACCGTTGCCTCGGCAGCCACCGACTCCGCCGACACCATCCCGGCCATCAAATCCATCATCGCTGCGATCGACGCCGACTTCACCGACATCATCGCTACAACGTCGGTTGCGGGATCCACCGCTGCGTCCCCGATCGCCCGCTCCATCGCCACAGCATCGACCAAGGACTCTATCTCCCTGGTCTCCCACCCGAGCGACTTCGAAGGTGGCTTCGAGGACGACTCCATCCTCTCCCTCTTCGGCAGCGATTACGACTCGGACTGCGCCGAGGCCCCGCGTTACCGCTACCCGACCGCAGTCTTCATGGCAGGGGGTGAAGGAGAGATCCCAGTCCGACGCCTTCACCACTCCTCCCCGCAACCGCCACCGCGACCGAGATCGAGGCACACCGGGCGGCCCTCGAGGAGCAGAGGAAAAAGGAGCTCGCCGAAAGGCAGAAATTCCGCCTCGAGCAAGATGAAGTAAGGGCCGTGTCCCACTATCGTCAGCAGCGAAACCGCCGGCGCATGGAGCGCGCCCGCGCGAGCGACTTTCCCAGCGCACGCCTTAACTTCGACGACCCAGACGGAGAAATCCGGGTCGCCCGAGTCCAAAACCCTGACATCCCGGAAGGAAGTCGGGCTGCTGCAGATAGAGCAGCGCGCGGAGCACCACCGCCACCCCCACCACCACCACCCGAAGTTCCTCGGGCAGAGGTCGACGCCAACGGCCTACCACTGCACTCGTCTCCAGCCGACAACGTGGCAGCTGCGCAGGCCGTCCTCGCAAGAATCCCCGAAACGGGAGACGGCGCGATCCTCGTCCAGCACGCCAAGGCTTTGGTAGCCAAGGCATTGGAGCAGCAGCACGCCGCAGCCGACTCGCAGGGGCGACTCTATTCGCGCACATCCGCCAGTCGCGCGGCGTCGTCAGACGCGGCAAACCGCGCAATCGTCAACGCCAACAACGGCCCGCCGCCAGCACCGCGCGCGGCCCACTCGTCTAACAACCGAGTCGAGCCGCGCCCCGCTCCGGGGATGGTCGGCGCTAACGGGCAGCCAGTCGACGCCCGAACCCACATCGTCAACGACCAAGAATGGCGGGCGCGCAATCGATTGAACGACCGCCACGCCGATGAAGCCCCGCGCCGTAGCGCGTTCACCCGAATCGGCCCCGCTTGCTTCGGGCCGATGATTAGAGGCGAGCCGTACCCTGTGGGGTTCAAAGGACCCCGCGACATCGAGAAGTACGATACAAGCATTGACCCCACTGTCTGGATCGACTCGTACGCCATGGCAATGGGGATCCAGGGCCACTCCGAGTTACTCGCAGCGCGATACCTGCCCCTCATGATGGACGGCGTCAATCGCCATTGGTTCAACACCCTCACCGTCAACAGCATCGACTCCTGGGAAGAAGCCCGCGCCGCGTTCATCCAGCACTTCGCCAGCGCATACACCCGTGCCACAACCATAGAAGACCTAGATCGCTGCGTCCAAGGCCCGCGCGAGTCGACCCGCCGGTGGGTGCAGCGCTGGCAGGACATGTGGACGACCTCCAGCGGCATCGCACGGACACGGCACCCATCGCTTCCGACGCTGCTGCCGGTACGAACCACTAAGCGCCAAGCTCCGTCGCGTCAGCAGGGACAATATCTCAATCTCCGAGCTCTTCGACATCGCCACCCGCTACGCCGATGAAGACCCTACAGTCGACTCGGACGACGAGTACGGTCAACGACGCAATCGCCGCCCTGCGCACACGGAGCCTCGGCGTGGCGACTACCGTTTCGCCGGCCGGTCCAACAACGGCAAGCGCCGCGGAGAGGGAGGACACAACGAGCTAGTTGCTACCACCGATTACGAGCAGCGCGAGCCAAAATCGTTTCGGCGCGACACTCGTCCACCTCGGGAGGATCGGCCTCAGCCCAAGCGCTTCGACGCCCGCAGCCTCCTAGACGCACCATGCATCTATCACAGCAAGGAGGGCAAGCCCGCCAACCACACGACGGGAAATTGCTACTCCCAGAAGCAGATAGAAAGAGCTCGCCGCGCCAAGGAAAACGACGGCGGCAACCAGCACAAGGAGCGCGCCAAGGACCAAGACCAGCACAAGGGAGAGGGCTTCGGTCGCAGCGCCGGCTCGCTCCACACCTTCACCGGGGTCGGCGACAGGCGGGACAGGAAGGTCCTCGCAAGGGCAGTGGCGGTACACGCAGTCATACTTTCCGACGTACCCCGGTGGCTCAACTGGTCCGAGCAAAGCATCACCTGGAGCCGCGAAGATCACGCCCCCCGCATCGAGTACCCCGGGCGAGTGGCGCTAGTCGTCAGGCCCAAGGTCGCCGACTACTGGCTACCAAAAACCCTGATGGACGGGGGAAGCTCCATCAACATCATGTACTACGACACCTTCCAGCGGCTTGGCCTGCCGGACTCACGCCTTGAGAACACCAAGGTCACGTTCCACGGCATCGTCCCCGGGCGGAAGGCCTTCCCGATCGGCAAGGTGACGCTGCCAGTCACCTTCGGCACGCCCGTGAACTACCGTACCGAGCGGATAACGTTCGAGGTGGTGAACTTCAAAAGCTCTTACCATTGCGTACTCGGCCGACAAGCGTTCGCCCGCTTCATGGCGACCCCACACTACGCGTACAACATGATGAAGATGCCAGGGCCTCGAGGCGTCATCACCGTCCATGGCGACCCGGAGATGGCATTGGAATGTGAGGACGACAGCGCCAAGCTCGCCGACGCCGTCATCGCCGACGAACAAGACAACTCCGCCGAGCTCGCCAAGTACCCAGTCGACCGCAACGACCCCGCCATCCTGGAGAAGCCAACCGAGCTCGACTCGTCCGCAGCAACCTTCAAGGCCGCAGCAGGCACCCGCCAAGTAGATCTTGTAGAAAACGATCCAAGTAGGCAAGTTACCATTGGGACGGGCCTGTCCGCCCAATAGGAAAGCGCGCTCATCAAGTTCCTCCGTGAGAATCGAGATATCTTTGCATGGAAACCATCTGACATGCCAGGTGTCCCGAGAGAACTTGCTGAGCACAAATTACATGTCGATCCCACCGCGCGACCCGTTAGGCAGGCAATGCGCCCTGTGGGAGAAGAACGGCGACGCGCAATCGCCGAAGAAGTAAACCGGCTGCTCGCTGCCGGCTTCATCATAGAAATCAAGCACCCGAAATGGCTGGCAAACCCAGTCCTAGTGCTAAAGAAGAACAAGACGTGGCGAATGTGTATCGATTACACAAGCCTCAACAGCGCGTGCCCCAAGGACCCATTCGTCCTACCACGAATCGACCAGATTATCGACGCGGTCGCCGGGTCCGAGTCGCTATGCTTCCTTGATGCATACTCCGGGTACAATCAAATAAAGATGGCCAAGGAAGACCAAGAGAAGACTGCATTCATCACACCCCTAGGCGCCTACTGCTACACGTCCATGACCTTCGGCCTCAAGAACGCCGGAGCAACGTACCAGCGGTGCATGAACAGCTGCTTAGAAAGCCAGATCGGCCGCAACGTGCATGTCTACATCGACGATGTGGTGGTCAAATCGACTCGACAGACAGACCTCGTCAGCGACCTCGCCGAAACATTCGCCAACTTACGGCGGTACAAGATCAAGCTCAACCCTTTGAAGTGCACCTTCGGGGTTCCATCAGGACAGCTGCTAGGCTACGTCGTCTCCAAGCGAGGCATCGAACCTAACCCGGAGAAGACACTGGCGGTCATGCGCACCAAGCAGCCAGCATGCCTAGTCGACGCGCAGAACTCGCCGGTCGAGTCGCCGCCTCGCCGCTTCATACCCCGGCTCGGAGACAAGGCCATGCCACTATACCGCTTGCTCAAGAAGTCGGAATCATTCCGGTGGACAGACGAGGCGCAGCGGGCCCTAGAGGAACTCCAGCACGCCCTCTCGAATGCCCCTATCCTCGCGGCCCCGCTGCCAAAAGAAACCATGCTCCTATACGTCGCCGCGTCGAACCGCGCTATAAGTGCAGTCATGGTCGTCGAACGGAAGGAGGAAGGAAGGGAGCAACTGGTACAACGCCCGGTCTACTACATCAGCGAAGCCTTAATCGAATCCAAGCAACGGTATCCACACTCCCGGAAGCGGGGGTCCGCCGGCCTCTGGGCCCAGCGGCGACTGGCCCCTTACTTCCACGAGCACCCCATCAAGGTAGTCGCCTCAACACCACTCGCCGACATCATCCGCAACCGCGACGCAACTGGCCGGATCGCCAAGTGGGCAGTCGAGCTCGGCGTCCACAACATCACCTACGAGTCACGCCACGCCATCAAATCTCAAGCACTCGCCGACTTCCTCGCCGACTGGGAAGAGGCCCAGCAGCCAAGCTCCCCCGCGGACCTCAAACATTGGACGTTGCACTTCGACGGTTCTAAAAACCTCGAAGGAGCAGGCGCGGGAGTCGTCCTCACATCACCAAAGGGCGACACAGTGAAGTACGTCCTGCAACTCAGATTCGAGCCATGCACCAACAACATGGCCGAGTACGAGGCGCTCCTGCACGGCATGCGAGTCGCAAAAGAGATGGGCGCAACACGGCTGCGCTGCCTCGGCGATTCCGACCTAGTCGCCAGCCAAACTTCCGGCACCTGCGACGCCACAGACGCCAACATGATCGCATACAAACGCGCCGTCGACCAAGCCGGCGCTAGCTTCGCCGGTCACGTCGTCGAGTGGGTTGACAGGCGCAAGAACGAAGAAGCCGACGCGCTAGCCAGAATCGGGTCCAAGCGACTTCAACCTCCTCCGGGCGTCGTCCTGGACATCCTCAGCCACCCCTCGGTGCGCGCACCGCGCGAGCTGGACATTGCCGAGCCACCTGCTCCCGACTCCGCCTTAGTCGCACTCGCCGTCGACAGCACCGATTGGACCGAGCCATACATAAGCTACCTCGAGAGCTGTGCACCGCCGATGGATGAAACCAAAGCACGCGCCATCGTGCGCAGATGCAAGTCCTTCACCATCATCAACAATGAGCTATACAAGCGCAGTGTCTCGGGAGTGTTCCAACGATGCGTCACCACGGCGGAAGGGCGCAACATTCTGCGCGACATCCACGCAGGGGACTGCGGCCACCACGCAGGCGCGCGGTCAATCGTCGCCAAGGCCTTTCGTCACGGCTTCTACTGGCCAACAGCCCACGAAGACGCAATCGCCCTTGTCCGTTCATGCGCCGGGTGCCAAAAGCATGCAAGCTACCGCACATGCCAGGATCGGCATTGAAGACCATCCCCCTCACCTGGCCCTTCGCCGTATGGGGCATGGACATGGTGGGAAAATTCAAAACGGCCCCCGGCGGATATACTCACCTCCTGGTAGCGGTGGACAAGTTCACCAAATGGGTAGAAGCAAAGCCCATAAAGAAGTGCGACGGGAAGACGGCCACAAAGTTCCTACGCGAGCTCATCTATCGGTACGGCTACCCTCACAGTATCATAACCGACAACGGCACCAACTTCGCCAAAGGGGAGATGGCTGACTTTTGCGAAGAAAAGGGCATCCGACTCGATCTCGCCTCAGTCGCCCACCCCGAGTCGAACGGCCAAGCAGAAAGGGCAAACCAGAGCATCCTGCACGGACTCAAACCACGCCTGGTCGTGCCCCTAGAGCGCGCAGCCGGCTGCTGGGCAGAGGAGCTCTCTTCAGTACTATGGGGCATCCGCACAACGCCTAACAGGTCAACCGGCTTCACGCCTTTCTTCCTGGTATATGGCGCCGAAGCCGTCATGCCCACGGACATCGCCTACGACTCACCTCGGGTCGCCAATTACGCCGAAGAAGACAACGAGCGAGCTCGCCAAGATGACATCGATCTCCTCGACGAGGCCAGAGACCTCGCACTCTCCAGAACCGCCATTTACCAGCAGGACCTCCGTCGCTACCACAGTCGCCGCGTTCGGAGTCGCTCCTTCCAAGTCGGCGATCTGGTACTCCGGCTAATCCAGGACAAGAAAGGGATGCACAAGCTGTCCCCGCCCTGGGAAGGACCATTCGCCGTCAGCCGCGTACTCGGCAACGACTCCTACTACCTCATCGACGTCCGCAAGGACGACAAAGGCGAGCCGCTCACTAAAGAGGTGGAGCGCCCCTGGAACATCAACCTCCTCCGGCGGTTCTATACCTAAGGGAAAAATGTAATCCGAAAATTCAGAGGGTAATAAAAATCGCCGACCATTTTTTGATCTCAAGCTCCGACTACCTCTCCTTCACCCGCCAAATATCGTCATCTCTCATCCCGGGACATACCGGCTTAGTCGCCGCGACAAGCGACTAGGAACTGAGAGACCTCCGGTCGCCGCTGCTGGAAGAGAGAAGTCCACGATCGGCCAAGTAGCCGGGCTAACACGGGATGGCGGCGTGACCGAGGCGCAACACCAGGCCCGGTCACCCACCATCTCTCACGCCATCGGGTGAAAACGGCGACTGGAACCCACAGCAGGGCCGCACGCTCGGCCAGCCCCACGGGCCTCGGCGACCGCCTTGTGCTACGTTATAAAGCACACCAATGCCCTCCTCTACCTTAGGTTGGCGAATTGCGTGGCTAAGTACTTCGACTAGGGACCCCGCAAAACGGACCCGCGGCTCGCCAAGGAAAATACGCCCGCAATGATCCCCTTTGGAGTCGCCTAGCGACTGGCTCACCGAGCCACGACGAGTGGCGCGCTACATCCGAACAGCGCAAACTACACCACACCACTACTCCACCCATGAGGCTGCTATTCGTACTATAATGACTACGTACTGCGACTGGGGACGCCCAGCTCGAAAAGGAAAACAGTCAAGTCGATAGCCTTCATTGGGGTCGCAAGGCGACTGACCTGAAGGCCATGGATAGTCGGAACCAACTCCAATGCATCGCCGTCTCAAATAATGCAAAAGCAACCACCGAATCACATTTAAGCAAAAGTCATCATTCTATTTACAACTAACACCCGCTCGCGGGAAATCTAGCTACTTCTTACACAGGTACTCAGGAAACTACGAGGACGACCCCGGAGCCCCCTCTACGACAGGCTCGACGCCGTCATCGCCGTGACGAAATTTCGGCGTGTACACCACGACCGGATATGTAGACAGCGAGCCGGCGGCAGCAGCATGGAAGAGGCGCTCCGCGGGGTAGTCCACCGGGCCCGGCTCCTTCTCCGCGTCACCAGGAGCCGCTTGGCTGGGGATATGAGTCTCCAAGTCCGCGGTCGCCAGTACTCGGTCGGCGAAGGGGCGCACCGCATCCATCAGCCGCAGCACTTCGGCAACATCGAACTCCCCAGTCTCCGAGGGGAAGCCAGCGGTGACCTCCTCCACGTCGAACCCTTCAGAGTAATGCGCCAGCACCATGCTCAGAGCCATGGTAATGCCAACGCGGCAGGAAGAGCGACGAAGCCAGTCAACAACAGCCGGAATGTTGGACACGGCCTTGAAGACGGATGGCGTGTCCCGCGGAATCACCTCCCGCGGGCTCGTGCACCGGAGCGCGGCTAGTATCTCCACCGCGCAGGCGATGATACGCGCGGTCGCGGTCGACAGGCATTCCCGTGGAGTCGCCGTCTCCACGAAGTCGCACGTACCTGCAGTCAACAACACAAGGAAAAGGGAAAAATGAGAACTTCCCCTTCAACGCCGACTCGCCACGCTCGGGGACTGGCCCCCGAGGCCGACTCGCCACGCTCGGGGACTGGCCCCCGAGGCCGACTCGCCACGCTCGGGGACTGGCCCCCGAGACCGACTCGCCACGCTCAGGGACTGGCCCCCGAGGCCAACTCGCCACGCTCGGGGACTGACCCCCGAGGCCGACTCGCCGTGTTCAGATACTCAAACCCCCGGCAAATAAAACAAGAAGTGCGACAACAAGAACTTACCAAGAATCTGCCGCGACATCTCCCTGACGAAAGCCTCGAAGTTGGTCTTCTCGGCCTGCACCGCCAGGACGATGCCCTCGGACGCCTCCTTCTCCGCAGCAAGTTCTTTGGCGTGCTGCTGCTTCAAGGCCGCCACCTCCTCCCGCAGAGACGCGGCAGCCCCACGTGCAGAGTCCCGCGCATCAGTCGCGGCCTCCAGCTTCACCTTGTATTCGGTGATGACGTCCTCCAGCTCCCGGCCCTTCTGCTCCAGGACCTTCGTCAATTCCGCCACCTCCGCTTTCGCCCTTTTCCGGGCCTCTTCGGCCTGCTGCGCCCGGAACTCGGCTTCACGGTAGAAGGACTCCTTGACGAACCCTTCCCGAGCCTCGGCAAGAGCCTTTGCCTGCGCCTCTGCTACAAGAAAAGGAAACGGTGAGAACGAACGCCCGGGCCAGTGACACTGAATGAGGACGGCGAGTGGGCATGACTTACTGCCCAGGGCAATCAGCTTCCGGTTCTTCTGCGCCGCCTCCTCCACAAGCGCGGTCAGCCGCTTAATCTCCGCCTACGGAAACCAAACAAAAATGCCAAGGTCAACAAACAAAAAGCAATAGAGACTCGACTCGCCCTTTCAGACCAAGTCGACCCTCGGGACCGGGGCTGACCAGGCCACGTGTTCAGCGACACTTACCACATGCGCCTCGCCAAGCGCCGTGTGGAGCTCAGTGAAGGTCAATGAAGACGGCGGCGGATGACGCGACTCGGTCGCCCCGTCCGCTCGCATCACCGCCTCAGTCGACGGAACCTCGCCCGTCCGCGTGTCGGTGTCACTGGGCGGGGCGCGGTCCCTGGCGGCCTTGGACCGGCGCTCTTTCAGTGGCTCCGACAGGCCGCCCTCCTCGACGATGTCCTCTTCAACTTCGGGTGCCTTCTGCCCCTCGGTCGATCCAATGTCAGTCGACTCCTCCTCCACCACAGGCGGAGCAACGTCCGGACCCGTCGCCGCACTCGCCATGCCCCCGCGAGCCATGCTGGGTAGAGGACAAACGTTGGCGGTGGGCTCGACGTGGCTAGTGCTCTCCTTCTCCGCTTGACTCCCGGCGGCGGGCTCTTCTGGAGCCGACCCCGCACCCCCAAGGTCGGACGGCGCCGCCTTCCTCTCCGCGGCTTTCTTCTTTGCCTCGGCCGCCCTCGTGGCCGCCACCCCGGTCGCGGGCGGCTTCGCCAAGGTCTTCTTCTTGGACCTACAGAGAGGCGAGGTGAGTCGACACTCAGTCCAGTCGCAGGAAGGATAAATTCGACAAGAAATACCTACTTCACCGTGGGAATCGCTTTTACGCCCGGACCGGCCCGAGCTCCCGCATCGATCGCGTCCTTCAAGGGACGCTGAAGCCTCATGGACCCTTCCAGGAGAGTGGGGCGCAGTCGCTTTGATAGCGGCTCGGCCCCTTCCTTGGAGGGCTCCGCCTTGTCCTCCGGACGGGAGGTCGCCTCCTCTTCAGCCGCGCCCTGGGACGAGGACTCGGCACCCCTCTTCGACCCGCGCGGGAGTCTGATGAAGTCCCGCGCCTCCGAGTCCGACTCGGTGCGCTCCTCCTCCTCGTCGACCTCTTCCTCCTCGCCTTCGGTCATCTCCGGTGGTTCCTTTCCGGCGAGAGGAGGGAGGTGGTCCGCGATCTTCTGCCAACGCTGCAATCGAATCAAAGGAACAAGTCAGAAAGGAAGAAGCGCGGCTAAGCCGCGCGAAGTCGCCATGCGAAGCATTACCTGAGGCGCTGGGGTGTCTTCGGTGTAGGGCTGCAAGCCGTCCTCGAAGGAAGTAAAGGTGGCAGTGGTGATCTTAGCGAGCGCCTTCCGGTACTCGCCCTCGTCCCACTCGGTCGCCGTCGACCGGGTGCGGTCGTTCTGTCCCCGGTACTCCCACATGGGGTGAGCTCGGCACCGCAGGGGGATCAGCCGCCGGCCAAGCCAACAGTTGTACATGTCGACCGCCGTCAGGCCGTCATCTTTTAGCGCCTGGATCGCTTGGCGCATATCCTTCACCACCTTCTCCTGCTCGCGCGGCAGCGACCGGACATTGAGGCGCCGCGGGACGCTCGGCTCGGGACTGTATTGGGGAATGCATACCTCGCCCGGGGGAGTGTACTCCTTGGCGTAGAACCAGAAACGACGCCACAGCGACTGCGCCTTCTTGGGGAGCGCCATGTCGATGAAGCTTTCCCCGGACTTCACCTGGAAGGTGATCCCCCCGTTCGGGATGAGTGCTTCGCTGTTCTTGCTGGCCCGAGTCGCCCGCCCGTGGAAGATGGACACCCACAGCGGGAAGTAGGGCGGACAGCCCAAGTAGCATTCGCACAGCGCCACGAACAGAGAAATCTGCTGGACGCTGTGCGGCCCGAGGTCGGAAACCTTGATGCTGTAGAAGGCCAGCAACTGCCGGAGGAAATCGGAGGTGGGGAGAGCGAACCCGCGATCGAGGAAGCTCATGAAGATCACGAACTCCCCGGGCCGTGGGAGGGGCTCCGTCTCGTTCGCCGGCGGAACCCGCCATCGCTCCTGGTTGAACTCCGGGATGACTCCGGAGGCGACGTACGGGAGGAGAGACTCCCGCGTGACCTTCGACTTGCCCCAACCCTTCGCCGCCATGGATGCGTGTGGAGTGTGGAATGAAGATGAGATGAAGAGAAGATGGGGGATGAATGCGGAGGAGTGTTGAACCCTAATCCTAGGGGCGACCCTTTATACCGCCCGCACTCGCTCAGATTGAGGATGAGATCTGTTCGTTGAATTGTCCCGGAATCGCCGCCCCGCAATCAACGGTCGAGATCTGCGCCGTCACCGGCTGAATAGCCGTTAAACTAGCCGTTAGCGGTCACGTCGAGCCCAACGGTCAACAACATGCAGACGGTGTGCGCCTCGGTCAACGTGAAATCTAGCCGTTGGCCTCTCCACGTGTCTCTATGGTGACTACGCGTCGACTGGCAAACGGCGACTGGCTAGAGCCGACTGTCACACGCCGACTGACTGATCAAATTATGGCGACTGAGACTGCCACCGCACCCGCGACTTTATCTTTGGAAGCCCGGCGGCGACTCATCTTGATCCATCACCGCGCCTCTCCAAGACTTGTTCCAGATCCGCGCTTCTTCACCACCGCGCTTGGGGACTACTGATGGGGATATGCCCATAGGGGGTGGGTCGCCAGTCCCAGTCGCCATGAAGATAGAGGCTTGGGTGGATCGCCAGTCGCCTAAGCGACTGGGCCCTAAGGCGACTGGGCCGTGATCCCAAGGAGGAGGTCCACACGGCTGGACAAGAAGATTACTTGCGAGAGGGATAGCGGATCCCGGATTAGTAGCAACTGATATGATTCGGAGTTATCTCCATGTAACCCTAGGCCGGGGGTGCTTATATAAACCCCCGAGCTTAAACCCTAGAGGACACCTTACTCGAGATCCAATCTCCCCCTGTAAGCTCTCGGCGTAGCCGCCGACTGAGCCCCCCCATTGTAATTCTCCACTGAGCAATAAAGATCTAGCAGGACGTAGGCCTTTTACTCTCCGGAGGGGCTGAACCTGGGTAAAACCCTTGCGTCTCTTGCACCTCGACCCGTAGATGGCAATGTTCCCTTCCCCTCGCATCAATGAAGTGCTACCCCCTGTAGCATCTGCCGTGGTTACATCCACGACAGCCCGGGGCCGCTTCTCATCCGTACATCGCCGCCGCGCCGACGTGTTCTATCGTTCCTCCGCGTTGCAGTCCCTCTACTGGACGTTGGGTGCCAAGCCAGCAGTGTCGCCGCCTGCTTCGGATTTGGGAGCTCGGCACCGGCAGCTAGGCCTGCCGGCGGAGCACCGGCACGCTGATATGGCCAAGCGGGGATTTCCAGTGTCGGAGCGGCCCCCACCGGCCACTCGGTCGCCCGTACTGCCTACGCTCGCGCTCCAGGACTCCTTGGACACGTTGGTCTGCGCTCGCCGGTGAGGTAAAGCAGCGTCCTGCTCCGGCGGATAGAAGACGGGGGCAGCAGGCTTTATTTTGTCCTCTGGTCGGTTCTGCCTTGCAGCTCCGGATCGTTTCTGCTCTGTACATTGCATCTCCCATCCAGCAGTTCAGTTTGTGGATTGCATATGGTAATCCCCTTCTTTTTTTTTTCTTCCTATAATTTATTGCTGCTATTTTCGATTTTACTGATTTTTTCTTATGCGGTGATTCAGGTTCCTACCTTCGTTTCACCAGAAAAGAAGCAGTGGCATTCAATTAGCATGCTTGCAGAGCCTCAAAGTTGTGGAGTGAGATGATGGGTGGTGTACAAAGCACTCTGCGCAGGGCATACAGGTTATGATGAATTCAGAGGTATGAATAATTTCATCATGCACTATATTTCTTATAGCTTACGGGGATTGAACATGCAGACATGATGGAGCAAGTTTGACAATTCAATTTACATGTATAGGGGCGCCACACTGCCACATTGGTTATACAAACTGTTCGCAGAAATGAATTCCAAATTCAGACATTACCACATCCTGGACATCTAATAAAATTAAAATTATTCAGTGCAAAGAGTATCAGAATATAGTTTCTAAATGTCTCCATTAGATTTCCGTCAGCTCTCTCTGAATAGATGATAATTTTCAAAAACCACTCTTACATTTTGAATGACAATATTAAATTACAAAGTATTTGGTTGGAGCTACTTTGCTTTGCCCTCACCATTACAATAATTCATACAAGACCTTACTTTCAAAAAAAAAAAATTCATACAAGAGGATCTCTTTTGTGTTATTCATCTATGTGAATACTGATTCTTTGTTTTAGTTATCTCCTCATGAATAATATTTTTCGGCCTCAGATTTTGTAGTTTTCTGAAGGTTTTCAGACAAGTGGGCATATTTCCTAGCTCATTACCAAGTTTAGATCAAGTTTAGTTTCTGATGCAAAAGACAATAGACATACTTACAAATCTATCCTGTTTTCTTACTGCTTTGTTTTTCTGTGATGTTGAGTTCGCATCCATGCTCCGAGGGGTTTGATCTTTGTTGTGTTTCCACAAATCATGCAGGTTCGAGTGCCATTTGTGTCCCTCTTAGAAAGATCGAGGAGATGATAGTGGGTATTCAATCAGATTAGTTGGCATGCCATGTACTAGACTGAATGAACTATTGAGATCAGGTAAAATATTATGTGCTAAGCAGGCACAAAGCTATAGCATCCAGACTGAAAAATATTGTGCATGCCTGTTTAGAGAATTTCGTACTATATGTAATCAGTAATGTGAACGCGCCATCTGATTGGCTGGAACGTACATCTAATTTGTGGTAAAACCCACATGGCAGGTCAATGGGCTTCGGACATTACTTTGACTACTAGAAGATTTAGGATGGTTGATTGTTTTCTGCAAGGCTCATTCGGACATTACTATTATGTCTGAGAAATCAATTCTCAGTCATTACGTGTGGCAATGATGGTGAAAGTATGTTATGTAGCTCCTCCATTGGCTGCAAATGCTGGAGGTTTTTCAAACTGAGCAGGTATATGATCATAATTAAGTCAGAGCGGTGATCTTTTTTAAATGTAACATGGTGCTATGTACAGTCTAGATACTGTAGTTGATACTTGGGATATTCGAGACATATCTGTGAGAATTTTAAGGTGTTGCCAATAATGTCATTGTTCAATGCCTATTTATGGCTTTTGTGATACTATTTCACATATAGAAATATATTTATATTTTTTCTATAGTGTCGTCAGAATTGATTACACCGCTCTGTCAATACCTCTTAATACAACTTTTATAATTAAAGCATTTTTCTATCATTTTATATGAAAATGTTGTTAATAATTTTCGATTAAGAAAATAGATTGTATTTATGGTCTACATTGGTGTCCAGGTACCAGGTTACATATATTCTATTTCATTCAAAAACTTTCACAATATGATTTCATTTCATTCATAAATTCAAGAGTCTTAGGCCTTACATACAACCCTCTATAAGCGCTTAGAAACTAACGGATTTAATTCTCAAGAGTCTTAGCCCTTAGAACCTGGTCACTTAAATATGCTTTATTGGGCACATATATGCTACTGATGTTTGCATCCACAGTTTTCGAGAATTGCTCCCTAACTGAATAAGTAGCCATTTATGTACATAAACTACAACTTCAAGATATCTTGGTCTTTTAGATTGATACATGAATGCACTAGCTAGATAGTGCTGCGGAATTATATATGAGCTATGGAAGAAACAAGTTTATTATCCGATAGACTAATTTTTATAGGTGCATATGAATTTAGCCAGCATAGCACAATTCTCCCACTCTTCCTTACCACAAGCCCCTCTTTCAAGATACAGGGCTAAAAGACTTAGAATTCCTGACTGTCTATTTGATTCTAGCGGAATCATGAATGTCTGCTATCATTGTTGGATTGTTATGTTATGTCCCTAAAGAGGGCATGTTAAGGAATATTTGCATCATTTAGACAGGATCATTTTTGTCTTGTTCTTACTTACAATAAGCTCTGCTCAGAAATTTTGATTTTTTTCAGTCATTTAAATTCAGGGCCGAGTTATCGATCTAGCAGCCTGATTGTGCCAGTGAAAACGCTGCAACACTGGGTTATTGGCTTCTAGAAAATAGTTTGTAGTCAATATCAAGCACATGTAGCAGTAAGAAATCTCTTTTCATCAGTACTAGCTCACATAAAACTTAGCTTCCATGACAACCTCTTGAACTAATTTGCATCACGGCTGGGTTTGATTCTTCCTCACAGTCTTGGTCATGCAGCGTTGGCTGGCATCATTCAGAGGCTACCTGACGGATCCCACAATTTAATATCTCTTAAGGATTGCTTCGAGGGTTTTACAATTTTTCTTACATATATCTTACTGGTGAGACACTGCAAAAAAAAAGCATCACTATAACTGAATATCAATGCAATAGTCACCCCCTTGAATAGCAATGTCTCCTTATGTGTGCTATTTTTCATTTCAGTCACACCAATTTTATGATCAAAACATGAAAGCTTGCAGATAAAATAAATGGGTCGACCAAAACATCAGAAGACTCAAATCTTCCTACCTTAGAATGCACTTCCTGAAGGTTTTATGAAGGTCAACACCGATGCCTTTTCCGTTGATGAATCTGGGGTTGCTAGCGATGGAGTGGCCGGCTGGGATTACCTGAGAAGTGTCATTTCTCTGCAGCCTATCCGATGAGAGGTTGAACCAACGCTGAAGAAACTGAAGTTGAGTTACTACATGGCCTGCGTCTTAGGGTAAACTTTGGATGTAGGAGCATTGTGACAGAGTCTGACAGCCAGACAGTAATTAAGGCGATCAATTCAAAATTGTGTAACCGCTCTGCCTCATGCATCATTATTACCCAAACTCAGGTGTAGGGATTTTGTTTGCAGTAGCTTTGTGAAAGTAGGTAGAGGGCTGCAATAGTCTGTACCCCGTAAGTTGTCCGCCTTGGAGAGATATCCAGGTTTGTCTGGATCATGACTAGGTAGAGTGCCGAGAAGCGTGCGATCAAAGATTTGTAATTGATTGTAATACTCTGAATGACAGTAATATATAAGCACCTTTTCACCCTCAAAATAAGAACACCAACATAATTGAAAATCTATCGTGAGCTCCAGGCAGAAAAGCCTATCCTTATTAGAATCCTTTTTGCCTATCCTTACTAGAATCTTTCATTTCTAACGCTTAAATTATTTCTACCTTTGGAGGTGGATGGCATGTTTGGGCCATCACTGTATTGGCTGATACTAAAATATTGAATTCATAACTGATTGAGAAGGTTAGAGTTGATTGTCTTTTATTAGTTTCTTTGAACTTTCAGAAATCCAACACTTCCAAGTCATTGGGGTGGGATGTAGCGGCCACACCAAGGGCGAGTAAATCATTATCCTCTCTACAAAAGACGTGGATCTCCTAGGTCAGCATTGCTGCCTTTTGGAGAGAAAAAGAAAAGGCCGACAAAAATATCTAAACATAATAGTAGCATCCTGTTTTTTCGAGAGTACATCAAAGGTGTACCATATTTTTATAGAAGCCATATCATAAATCTGGGCCATCCACCTCTTTTATACAATAATACTGTTATCGTACAATTACATAAGAATCCACATTAGAATACACAGCCCAATCAGCTAACACCGGCTCTCAACTTCATTTCTAAAACATACACCAAGGTTAGCCAACAACCAAATGATAATACGTACAGAATCATATCTAATCACATAAAACTACTAACCAAGTATACAATTACCATACAAAAACAAAACGACAAAGTAGATGATTTTTTAAATCAGAACAGACACAATTTTGAATGGACACAAACATAAATTAGAACCTACATACATTTCCCACCACCAGAAATAACCATCAATTTACCACCATATGGCGCGGCGTGCCGCCGCGCCACTCATTGCTAGTATATATCAATTTACCAACTGATCTTTGGTAGAATTCTTTTTGAATCAGGGCTCACATAGGTTTTCTTCTTTGAGTAAATCTAATATGTACATTCTTTGGGTAAGATAAGGATATTTTGAGCTGATTTCAAACTCTTGAGCTAACTTCCTTTTGAAGAAAATAATCTCTTCACAATAATTTCACGTGAATACTATGTCATCCACATACACAATCAAAATGGCTATCTTGCTTCCATTACGCTTGTAGAATGATGTATGATCAACATTTCTTAAAATTTCCCACATATAGTGATGAAACCAAGCACATGGATGTAGCTTTAAGCCATACAATGATCTCCACAAGGGAATCATGTTACCTTCTAATCTGCATATATACTTTTTCTTGTAAATCATTGTGAAGGAAGACATTTTTAACATCAAGCTGGAAAAGATCCCACCCTAAATTAGTTGCACAAGAGATGAGCACTCTCACAGAGTACATATTTGTGACAGGTGCAAACGTCTTGTCATAACTGATCTCATATGTTTGTGTGTACCCTTTTGCTAGTAGTTGTGCTTTAGACCATTCGACCTTACCATCTAGGTCGTGAACATCCATTTGCAACCTATAGTCTGCGGGAGACAACCTAACAAGCTCCTAGGTTCTATTTTTTTCCTTCCAAATCTCTTATCACATCGAGCATAGCCGCTTTCTATTTCGGGTTCATTGCCATGTCCTAGTTTCTTTTTGTATAATAACATAATCAGAGAAGTAATGTATCTTCGGAACTGAGAGCTACAAAAAAATTGTAGTAGAGGAAATTAGCAATGTTGTTTTTGTATCCTACACAATCTTCAAGTGGCGGAATATTGGAATGGCTATTATGCTTACTCAAAGAAATAGGTAGATTATCTACTGAATTATCAGAAACAAGATCATTGGGTGAGTGATCAATACCTTGATGCACTAAATTAGGTAGAGATAAACTTGGAGCTAGAGAGTGTTGTGACATGGGATGCACAATGTCTAGAGAATTGGATGCCAAACCATCGGATGCTTCTGCCTCCTACAATATGAATCATTACACGAACTGTCATGAAAAGAATCATGAAAAATCCCCCTACCCACTTGTACTATCCTGGAGTTGAGGTGCACTTGGTACAATGGAAAACGTACATACTTGAGTTTGGTTCATTAAGAACGACTCTTCCACAGCTGTACATGTATTTCTCCCCTCTCGACCAATCCAACTGGAATTGGGCGATAAGATAATGGTGCTAGAATCATTGTCAAATCCATAAAATGGTTCATCTTCTCTAAATTTCACATCCATACTTACAAAAAACCAAAGCCTAGAGGGACACCAACAAATATAACCTTTTTTGATGTGGTGATTATCCAACAAAGGCACAACAAACAACTCATGTGTCAAGTTTTCAACAAAATTTCTATAAGAATGAACAAAGCAAACACAACCAAAAACTTTGGGTGGCACAATGTAAGGATTAGACCATTTAAACTCTATAGCATGGTTTTATATTGTAAAATATGAAGAGGCATACAAGTTATGAAATTGTTGTTTTGATTGCCTCCACCATAGGAACTTAGGTACATTCACTGTAAACATGAGAGAGTGACTAACCTCAAGTAAATTTCTATTTACACATGTAGTGTGGTGTATAATGCCTCTAGAAGATAGAGAACAATCAAAATCCTTGCTAACATATTTGGTGTCATTATTAGTAAGCATTTTCATATTTGCAACATATTGTGTCCTTATCAAAGCATAGAAATCCAAAAAAAGCTAGAGAAAACATCACTCTTTTGCTTTAGTAAAGACAAGTACAATGACTAAAATAATAACTAAACGTCGTACAAGAAACCCGAGATTGATGGGCTATCTCTAGGTCCCCAAACATCAGAATGAACAGCCTCAATAGCATATAATTTTTTTTTCGGTTACTCGGATAGGTGGTTCTTGTGTGCTTAGCGAGTTTGCATGCATGACACATATGACCTCCCGAGAACATGATACAGAAAGAGAGGGAAATATACGAGACATAACCTTGAAAGATATATGACCGAGCCTATGGTAATACAACAATAACTCGTATTTTGAGGAGGCACTAAAAAAAGGGCAAGAGCACCAGCTCCATTGTCCAGGCAGTACAGTCCATCACGCTCTATCCCGGTCCCAAAAAGTCTCCTGATCTTTAGGTCCTGGAATACACAAAAGGTAGGTCCAAACCAAGCTCCACAATTAAGAGATTTGGAAATGGAGCTGACGGAAGGAAGATTGTCAGGAAAGTTAGTAACATGAAGAACATACTCTAGAGTCTAGGAAGGTGTGAAATCAATTATCCATGGCCCAAAATTGGACTAAAAGATCCATCTGCTATAAGGCTTGTTGCAATGATCACAAAATAACGTAGAATTAGGTAAACCAAGCAACTCGTAGCAGTTGTCCTTTATATTGGCATGACCTCTTACAATGTTCACATACTCCTTTACCTCCGTTTGGTTGCCAAACTTGGAGAGGAAACAACTGGAGGCATTATACGAAGAGACATAGATACACGAGAATTAGTAGCTCTTGTTGTGGGAGTTTGATGTGTTAGTGGAATTTCTTCCTCAAGAATGCTAGAAATAGTCTCATCCAAGGTTGGCCTCTCAAGGGCTGCAAATATCATTTCACGTCGAAGGCTGAATTCTGAATTTAGAGCACTAAACAAAATCTGGACAAGCAATTGAAAGGATCGTATGCCGCACCTAGAGGGGGGGGGGGTGAATAGGTGCTAACCAATTTTTAGTTCTTTTTCAATTTAGGCTTGACACAAAGGTAAATTTTCTAGATATGCAACTAAGTGAATTTACCTATATGACAAGGCAAACAACTAAGCAAGATATAGCTACGCAATATAAGAGATAGAATAGGATAGAGGTAACCGAGAGTGGAGCACGCGATGACACAGAGATGATTCCCGTAGTTCCCTTCCTTTGCAAGAAGGTACGTCTATGTTTTGGAGGAGTGTGGTTGCTACGAAAGCCAAACCAACAGCCACGAAGGCTTCACTCAGATCTCCTGTGAGCAAAGCCACGAAGGCCTAGCCCACTTCCACTAAGGGATTTCCTCGAGGCGGAAACCGGGCCTTTACAAGGTTCTTGGGGCACACATCCACAACCAAATTTGAGGCTCCCAAATCTGTAACAATACAACAATCAACAACAACACATCAACAACAATCAACTAGGGAACCAAATAGGAACACTAGCAAGAGGGCCCTCAAAACAAATGAGGGGGAAATGTAAATCGCTTTGGTGAGGATGTAGATCGGTGTCTTCTTCTTCGAATCTCCAAAGATCAAGAGCTTTGGTTGGGGGAGGAAGGAGATCTTGCAAATCTTGTGTTCTTGAGGTGGCTCTAATGGAGGTGAGACTTGGCAGAATTTTGTGCAATGATTGAGCAAGGAGCAAGGTAGAAGAAAGGGGGTATAAATACCCCTCTCCAAAATCCAGCCGTTGGGGCTTCCGGGGGGCCGAATAATCCGGCCTAAGTTAGGGCCGGATAATCCGCCCCCCCCCCCTCCCCCCCCCTGAAAATCCGGCCTCTGGGACAAAACATGGTAAATATCCGGCCCCTGTCCAGAGCTGCTTTTCTTCTGGTCCTTAGCCGATTTCGAGGGGGCCGGATATTTTTGAAATATCCGGCCCGAATAATCCGGCCCTGGGACAAATCCGGGCAAATATCCGGGCAAATGTCCGGCCCCTGTCCAGAAGCATACTGAGCCACGATTCCTCAAGTCCTTAGCCGAAAAATGGGGGCCGGATATTTTGGAAATATCAGGCCCGGATTATCCGGCCTGGTGATTCTGTTCAGCTTCTTTTTGACACGACTAACCACATCCATCACACATATATATGCATCTATATATAAAACCTGTACCACTTAAACAAACATTAGTGTATCACATACATTGACATCAAACACACAAAACATAATATGAGAGATGTTCTTACAATCTCCCCCTTTTTGGTGTCTGATGACAATATACGGATTTGCAAGAGAATCACTATAGAGTCAAGCATGATGGCAAAACATAGAGGCACTCCCCCTACATGTGTGCATATAAGTAATTTGCATTTGAATAGAAATACACAACACATAGGTGCGAGGTGCCTCAACACAAGATGTATCCAACATGAGCTCTAACAAGAGACATAGACATATATGAAGTTGAGATAAGGTGCTAGAAATCATACCCATGTGTAGATATATAATACGGAGATATAGCATCACACATAATATAATAGCCTTGATCTCAACATATAGAAATCCGAAAACCATAACAATGTCTCACACCACATAGCACATAGTTTTAAACGGAACACAACCAAACCATGCAAATGCTTGGGCCCAAACCATGCAAATCCCTGAGAGAAGTCCTAATAGAACACTTCTCCCCCTTTGGCATCGAGACGGCAAAAAGGGGACAAGCGCGATGCTACTCGCCCCATGGGGATCACTCGGAGCCATCTTCGTCATCGGACTGGTACACCGCTTCCTCTTCTTCATCTTCAGTGTCAGGGGCATCCGGAGACCGGCGAGTGTAGTTGGCCCTTTGAATGCAATCATCAAGATCACTCCACGGAACCTGAGAAGAATGTCACCCACTGTAACCTGGGTGAACAGGGGGCTGAGGCGGGGGTCCTTGCTCACCACTGAGCTTATGCAGAATGATGGCCTGAGTATGCTTAATCTCAGAATGCTCTCGGCTGGCCGCATAGTTCTCCTTATGGATCTCAATATTCATGCAAATGATGTGACACCGAAACCAACTAAGCCTCGACACTTGCTTCTTCATGGCAGGGAGGTCAGCATGGCGACCAGGAGCAAAACCGCTAGAGCGAGCATCTCCCATAAAGGAGTCAGGAGCAGGTGCAGCAGAAGGAACTGGCTTGAGCTTGTAAGCCTTCTTGACAGTGTGCTTCTCCAATGGGAACCGGCTCAAGTCTTCACCATCCATGGCCACAGAGTTGTTGATGAGGAGCTGGATATATGGTGCATAAGGTATGGTGGTCCGGGAGACCATAGCATCATGAATCTCATTGAAGATGAAGTCCATGACATCAAGAGAGAAGTCACGTTCCTCATTACCATCACGAGCACACCTAAGGATGAGGTGCATAAGATCCACAAGGGCTCCCCGGAGTGCATCATTGTTACCACCACTTGGAGAAATGGTGGCCCGAAAGAACCTGAGCAACTGACCGTAGATGGGAAGCAGCCCCTTGGTAGTACCAACTGCTCCAACTGAGGTATAGAGATCAAACAGCACATTCTTATCTGTCTTCTGTGGTCCATGGAGGCGACGACCTCCTCCTTCAGGAAGTCCAAGAACAGAGGCAAACCGGCGCAAGGTTGCCCTACAGTGAGTGGAGCCAGCCATCCATTCCATAGTGCGGTCATCATCTTTCTTGATGGCCAAAGTGGCAAAGAATTGCTTAACCAACTCTGGACTATAGTCACATTGAATCTTCATCAAATCCTGCAAGCCCAATCTGCCAGGCACCCAGATGGCATCCTCAAAATGATTGTTGACTGCCAGAAGATCCACATCGATAGCTTGCATGGGTCGTAGTTTCTTCATGGGCTCATAAATATCCTTGTAGATGAACTCCTGCTCCATGCACCAGAATTTCCTGCCCTCGGTCTCTTCATCCCTTGGGAGGTCTTCATACCAGTTCTTCATGCGGATAGCTGCATAAGTGACAATGTCCATTGTCTTGTAGTTTTCCCTTGTAGCCTTGTTCTTCTGCCTAAAAGCGGAGGACTTGCGAGGAGCATTGGGTGCGAACTCATCACTTGAACGATCACGCCTTGGGCGTCTCCGAGCACCCCGAGAAACACCACCTGTGAACAGCAAAGGCGGATAGCAAAGAGAAGATAATGCTCATAAGTCATGTATGATACAGTAATGTACTCTAGAAACATACTATAAGTCGGTACAAGTCTAGACAAGATAGATTGAAAAAAAAAACTGCAGCGGCGATGAAGCTCCAGGCCGGATAATCCGGTGTCCCCGGGGGGCGGATAATCCGGTCTTCACGGGGGCCGGATAATCCGGCCCTGCGAATCTTGCAGACTTTGGAATCAAAAGCTTGTCTACGACCAGATCGGCCTCATAGCATGCAAGAGGAGTATACTACACATGATTTGGAACAACTAGACACCATCTCCACCAAGAAAATAGCACATACAAACCACAACACCTAGGGTTAGGGATTGTGAGTCATACTCGCATCCATTGGGGAAGCCGCTTGGAGGAGATGGTAGCTAGGGAGGAGAGGCACCCGATCCACCCAAAAACTCCGAGAGGGAGCGGACGGGGCGACTCCGGCGAGCAGGAGGAGCTCCGGCGGCTGAGGAGGAGGAAGAGGGCGCGTGGGGGGAACTGGTTGCTGTGGCAACTGTCCACCCCGCGGCCTCTCTAAGTCCCCCCTCAACCAGCCCAGGCCGGATAATCCAGCCCAAAGTAAGGGCGGATAATCCGGCCCGGTCGGATATTCCGGTGTGCCACTAGGCCGGATTATCCGGTTTTCTGGAAAATTCCAGAACACCGGAAATCCTGCCTTTCTTTAGTTGGTTATTTGCATGAGCCCATATGTGATGCAATAATGTACCACGTCACATATAAGATGCATATTTACCAATAAGATGGGGCAACCTAGATCATCCGACCGAGAATCCTCAAACTCCAAGTTTTTACCAAACATGACAAATGAGCAAGATGGAAATGGCTTATAGGAGAGTGTAGGCTTAGGTTTAGAGGGTACAAACTGATAATGGTACATGATCACTCAAGTTTGCAAGATATGAGCAAATAAGGCCAAACTAGAGTGATTTCCCATAAGAACATAGAGTTGTCAAATAAAAAGCGATAAGACCCAAATAACTCCAACTCTTCACAAAGAAGAGTGTGGTGGCCTAGGCCACCATATATGAGTGTTGTGGCATGGCACCGCGAAGATATATCTTGGGTCCAAGCCACTACTCATCATTGAAGCTCACATATCAACATATGATATAAAGAGAATGATTTCTTAATGTTGGCATTATGGGGGGGGGGGGGGGGGGTAGCTCAATAATTTAAACCGCACTCCCCCTATTTCCATGCCCACATCTAAACCAAATAAAGTTTTGAGACAAAGGTGTGTTTGCAAGATGGTCAAGCTATACTCCTTGAATCAATGATATTTAGCTCATTCCTCAAATAAGAGAACCTTGCTTCATCAAGAGGCTTCGTGAATATATCGGCAAGTCGATCTTTGGTAGGAACATAGATAAGCTCAATATCACCACGGGCAACATGATCCCTAATGAAATGATTCCGGATCTCAATATGCTTCGTTCTTGAATGTTGCACCGGATTATAGGCAATCTTGATGGAACTTTCATTGTCACATAATAGAGGCACTTTGTCACAAATGACACCGTATTCCTTTAAAGTTTGCCTCATCCATAAGAATTGAGTGCATCCACTTGCGGTGGCAACATATTCGGCTTCGGCGGTGGAGAGAGATATACAATTTTGCTTCTTAGAAGACCAACACACCAAGGACCTACCAAGGAATTGGCAAGCCCCGGAAGTTGATTTCCTATCATCCTTGTCTCCCGCCCAATCCGCATCGGTGTATCCATTGAGAATAAAACTTGAGCCTTTGGGGTACCAAATACCATATCTTGGGGTATCAACCAAATACCGAAAGATTCTTTTGAGAGCCATCATGTGGCTCTCCTTAGGAGAAGCTTGATACCTTGCACACACACCAACACTCAACACTATGTCTGGTCTAGATGCACAAAGGTAAAGCAAGGATCCAATCATGGAGCGATATACCTTTTGATCCACCTCTTTACCATTGGGATCAAGTGCAACATGACATTTAGTAACCATAGGAGTGGTGATGGCGTGTATTTCACACGTTCGTTGGGCAACCCCAAGAGGAAGGTATGATGCGCACAGCAGCAAGTTTTCCCTCAGAAAGAAACCAAGGTTTATCGAACCAGGAGGATCCAAGAAGCACGTTGAAGGTTGATGGCGGCGGGATGTAGTGCGGCGCAACACCAGGGATTCCGGCGCCAACGTGGAACCTGCACAACACAACCAAAGTACTTTGCCCCAACGAAACAGTGAGGTTGTCAATCTCACCGGCTTGCTGTAACAAAGAGTTAACCGTATTGTGTGGAAGATGATTGTTTGCAGAAAACAATAGAACAAGTATTGCAGTAGATTGTATTTCAGTAAAGAGAATTGGACCGGGGTCCACAGTTCACTAGAGGTGTCTCTCCCATAAGACGAACAGCATGTTGGGTGAACAAATTACAGTTGGGCAATTGACAAATAAAGAGGGCATGACCATGCACATACATATCATGATGAGTATAGCGAGATTTAATTGGGAATTACGACAAAGTACATAGACCGTCATCCAACTGCATCTATGCCTAAAAAGTCCACCTTCAGGTTATCATCCGAACCCCCTCCAGTATTAAGTTGCTAACAACAGACAATTGCATTAAGTATTGCGCGTAATGTAATCAGTGACTACATCCTTGAACATAGCACCAATGTTTTATCCCTAGTGGCAACAGCACATCCGTAACCTTAGTGGTTCTTGTCACTCCTCCAGATTCACGGAGACATGAACCCACTATCGAGCATAAATACTCCCTCTTGGAGTTACTAGCATCAACTTGGCCAGAGCATCTACTAATAACGGAGAGCATGCAAGATCATAAACAACACATAGCATAACTTTGATAATCAACATAACAAGTATTCTCTATTCATCGGATCCCAACAAACGCAACATATAGAATTACAGATAGATGATCTTGATCATGTTAGGCAGCTCACAAGATCCGACAATGAAGCACAATGGGGAGAAGACAACCATCTAGCTACTGCTATGGACCCATAGTCCAGGGGTAGACTACTCACACATCACACCGGAGGCGACCATGGCGGCGTAGAGTCCTCCGGGAGATGATTCCCCTCTCCGGCAGGGTGCCGGAGGCGATCTCCTGGATCCCCCGAGATGGGATCGGCGGCGGCGGCGTCTCTGGAAGGTTTTCCGTATCGTGGTTCTCGACCGGGGGTTTCGTCACGGAGACTTTTTATAGGCGGAAGGGCAGGTCAAGAGGCGGCACGGGGGCCCCACACCACAGGCCGGCGCGGCCAAGGGGGGGGGCCGCGCCGCCCTATGGTGTGGCCCCTCCGTGGCCCCTCTTCGTCTCTCCTTCGGACTTCTGGAAGCTTCGTGAGAAAATAGGCCCCTGGGCTTTGATTTCGTCCAATTCCGAGAATATTTCCTTACTAGGATTTCTGAAACCAAAAACAGCAGAAAACAACAACTGGCACTTCGGCATCTTGTTAATAGGTTAGTTCCAGAAAATGCACGAATAT
Organism: Lolium perenne; assembly: GCF_019359855.2. Taxonomy (NCBI): domain Eukaryota; kingdom Viridiplantae; phylum Streptophyta; class Magnoliopsida; order Poales; family Poaceae; genus Lolium; species Lolium perenne. Next base: position 320,601,041 of record NC_067246.2, read on the forward strand.
GACATAAAGTGTGCATAAAACATGTAGATAACATCAATAATGTGGCATGGAACATAAGAAATTATCGATACGTCGGAGACGTATCAGCATCCCCAAGCTTAGTTCTGCTCGTCCCGAGCAGGTAAAACGATAACATAGATAATTTCTGGAGTGACATGCCATCATAATCTTGATCATACTATTTGTAAAGCATATGTAGTGAATGCAGCGATCGAAACAATGTATATGACATGAGTAAACAAGTGAATCATATAGCAAAGACTTTTCATGAATAGCACTTCAAGACAAGCATCAATTAAGTCTTGCATAAGAGTTAACTCATAAAGCAATAATTCAAAGTAAAAGCATTGAAGCAACACAAAAGAAGATTAAGTTTCAGCGGTTGCTTTCAACTCATAACATGTATATCTCATGGATATTGTCAACATAGAGTAATATAATAAGTGCAATAAGCAAGTATGTAGGAATCAATGCACAGTTCACACAAGTGTTTGCTTCTTGAGGTGGAGAGAGATAGGTGAACTGACTCAACATTGAAAGTAAAAGAATGGTCCTCCATAGAGGAAAAGCATCGATTGCTATATTTGTGCTAGAGCTTTGATTTTGAAAACATGAAACAATTTTGTCAACGGTAGTAATAAAGCATATGCATCATGTAAATTATATCTTATAAGTTGCAAGCCTCATGCATAGTGTACTAATAGTGCCCGCACCTTGTCCTAATTAGCTTGGACTACCGGGTCATCACAATGCATTGTTTTTACCAAGTGTCACAAAGGGGTACCTCTATGCCGCCTGTACAAAGGTCTAAGGAGAAAGCTCGCATTGGATTTCTCGCTATTGATTATTCTTCAACTTAGACATCCATACCGGGACAACATAGACAACAGATAATGGACTCCTCTTTTATGCATAAGCATATAACAACAATTAATAATTTTCTCATTTGAGATTTGAGGATTGTTGTCCAAAACTGAAACTTCCACCATGGAGCATGGCTTTAGTTAGCGGCCCAATGTTCTTCTCTAACATATGCATGCTTAACCATATGGTGGTAGATCTCTCTTACTTCAGACAAGACGAACATGCATAGCAACTCACATGAAATTCAACAATGAAAAGTTGATGGCGTCCCCAGTGAACATGGTTATCGCACAACAAGCAACTTAATAAGAGATAAAGTGCATAATTACATATTCAATACCACAATAGTTTTTAAGCTATTTGTCCCATGAGCTATATATTGCAAAGGTGAATGATGGAATTTTAAAGGTAGCACTCAAGCAATTTACTTTGGAATGGCGGAAAAATACCATGTAGTATAGGTAGGTATGGTGGACACAAATGGCATAGTGTTGTTTGGCTCAAGGATTTTGGATGCATGAGAAGTATTCCCTCTCGATACAAGGTTTAGGCTAGCAAGGCTTATTTGAAACAAACACAAGGATGAACCGGTGCAGCAAAACTCACATAAAAGACATATTGAAAACATTATAAGACTCTACACCGTCTTCCTTGTTGTTCAAACTCAATACTAGAAATTATCTAGACCTTAGAGAAACCAAATATGCAAACCAAATTTTAGCATGCTCTATGTATTTCTTCATTAATGGGTGCAAAGCATATGATGCAAGAGCTTAATCATGAGCACAACAATTGCCAAGTATCACATTACCCAAGACATTTATAGCAATTACTACATGTATCATTTTCCAATTCCAACCATATAACAATTTAACGAAGAAGAAACTTCGCCATGAATACTATGAGTAGAAACCAAGGACATACTTGTCCATATGCTACAGCGGAGCGTGTCTCTCTCCCATAAAGTGAATGCTAGGATCCATTTTATTCAAACAAAACAAAAAAACAAAAACAAACCGACGCTCCAAGAAAAAGCACATAAGATGTGATGGAATAAAAATATAGTTTCAGGGGAGGAACCTGATAATGTTGTCGATGAAGAAGGGGATGCCTTGGGCATCCCCAAGCTTAGACGCTTGAGTCTTCTTGATATATGCAGGGGTGAACCACCGGGTGCATCCCCAAGCTTAGAGCTTTCACTCTCCTTGATCATGTTGCATCATACTCCTCTCTTGATCCTTGAAAACTTCCTCCACACCAAACTCGAAACAACTCATTAGAGGGTTAGTGCACAATATAAATTGACATATTCAGAGGTGACACAATCATTCTTAACACTTCTGGACATTGCATAATGCTACTGGGCATTAATGGATCAAAGAAATTCATCCAACATAGCGAAAGAGGCAATGCGAAATAAAAGGCAGAATCTGTCAAAACAGAACAGTTCGTATTGACGAATTTTAAAATGGCACCAGACTTGCTCAAATGAAAATGCTCAAATTGAATGAAAGTTGCGTACATATCTGAGGATCATGCACGTAAATTGGCTTAATTTTCTGAGCTACCTACAGGGAGGTGGACCCAGATTCGTGACAGCAAAGAAATCTGGAACTGTGCAGTAATCCAAATCTAGTACTTACTTTTCTATCAACGGCTTAACTTGGCACAACAAAACACAAAACTAAGATAAGGAGAGGTTGCTACAGTAGTAAACAACTTCCAAGACACAAAATAAAAACAAAGTACTGTAGGTAAAAACATGGGTTGTCTCCCATAAGCGCTTTTCTTTAACGCCTTTCAGCTAGGCGCAGAAAGTGTGTATCAAGTATTATCGAAGGGTGATGCATTCTCAGCGGGGTGTGGAGTTTTCTCAACTAGGCATAGTATATTGGATACATAAGTTTCAACATCTCCCTTTTCATTAGTCTTAGGCGTGCTACTCTCATCAAACAAATTTTCAGGAACTAGCCAAGCATAGTTATTTTCTAATGCATCATTCATAGCTAAGAGCTTACATGGTATTGGTGCTTTTATCTCCCCTCCATCATCAATATTATTAGTGTATCTTATTCTATCCATATCCATCCTTTCAAGGAGACTAACAAAATTAGTAGGAGAACCAAGCATATTAAATTTAGCAAACACCTTTCTAGCTTCTCTTGCTAGACCACCAAATTCTCTAAGAAGGGTTTCTAATACAAAATCTTTCTTTTCCCCCTCTTCCATATCACCAAGTGTGAAAAACATGTGTTGGATTATAGGATTAAGATTAACAAATTTAGTTTCCAACAGGCGAACTAAATGCGCAGCAGCAATTTCATAAGTAGGCGCAAGGTCTACCAAGTGTCTATCTTCAAAATTTTCAATAGTACTAACATGATTGAAAAATTCTTCTATATTATTTCTCCCAACTATAGACCCACGTCCTACCGGTATGTTTTTTGTGGTAAAATTAAAAGGAAACATGATGAATAAAGTAAATGCAAGTAAACTAATTTTTTTGTGTTTTAGATATAGCAAACAAGATAGCAAATAAAGTAAAACTAGCAACTAATTTTTTTGTATTTTGATTTAGTGCAGCAAACAAAGTAGTAAATAAAACTAAGCAAGACAAAAACAAAGTAAAGAGATTGAGAAGTGGAGACTCCCCTTGCAGCGTGTCTTGATCTCCCCGGCAACGGCGCCAGAAAAAGAGCTTGATGGCGTGTATTTCACACGTTCGTTGGGCAACCCCAAGAGGAAGGTATGATGCGCACAGCAGCAAGTTTTCCCTCAGAAAGAAACCAAGGTTTATCGAACCAGGAGGAGCCAAGAAGCACGTTGAAGGTTGATGGCGGCGGGATGTAGTGCGGCGCAACACCAGGGATTCCGGCGCCAACGTGGAACCTGCACAACACAACCAAAGTACTTTGCCCCAACGAAACAGTGAGGTTGTCAATCTCACCGGCTTGCTGTAACAAAGAGTTAACCGTATTGTGTGGAAGATGATTGTTTGCAGAAAACAGTAGAACAAGTATTGCAGTAGATTGTATTTCAGTAAAGAGAATTGGACCGGGGTCCACAGTTCACTAGAGGTGTCTCTCCCATAAGACGAACAGCATGTTGGGTGAACAAATTACAGTTGGGCAATTGACAAATAAAGAGGGCATGACCATGCACATACATATCATGATGAGTATAGTGAGATTTAATTGGGCATTACGACAAAGTACATAGACCGTCATCCAACTGCATCTATGCCTAAAAAGTCCACCTTCAGGTTATCATCCGAACCCCCTCCAGTATTAAGTTGCTAACAACAAACAATTGCATTAAGTATTGCGCGTAATGTAATCAGTGACTACATCCTTGAACATAGCACCAATGTTTTATCCCTAGTGGCAACAGCACATCCGTAACCTTAGTGGTTCTTGTCACTCCTCCAGATTCACGGAGACATGAACCCACTATCGAGCATAAATACTCCCTCTTGGAGTTACTAGCATCAACTTGGCCAGAGCATCTACTAATAACGGAGAGCATGCAAGATCATAAACAACACATAGCATAACTTTGATAATCAACATAACAAGTATTCTCTATTCATCCGGATCCCAACAAACGCAACATATAGAATTACAGATAGATGATCTTGATCATGTTAGGCAGCTCACAAGATCCGACAATGAAGCACAATGGGGAGAAGACAACCATCTAGCTACTGCTATGGACCCATAGTCCAGGGGTAGACTACTCACACATCACACCGGAGGCGACCATGGCGGCGTAGAGTCCTCCGGGAGATGATTCCCCTCTCCGGCAGGGTGCCGGAGGCGATCTCCTGGATCCCCCGAGATGGGATCGGCGGCGGCGGCGTCTCTGGAAGGTTTTCCGTATCGTGGTTCTCGGTACTGGGGGTTTCGTCACGGAGACTTTTTATAGGCGGAAGGGCAGGTCAAGAGGCGGCACGGGGGCCCCACACCACAGGCCGGCGCGGCCAAGGGGGGGCCGCGCCGCCCTATGGTGTGGCCCCTCCGTGGCCCCTCTTCGTCTCTCCTTCGAACTTCTGGAAGCTTCGTGAGAAAATAGGCCCATGGGCTTTGATTTCGTCCAATTCCGAGAATATTTCCTTACTAGGATTTCTGAAACCAAAAACAGCAGAAAACAAAGAATCGGCACTTCGGCATCTTGTTAATAGGTTAGTTCCAGAAAATGCACGAATATGACATAAAGTGTGCATAAAACATGTAGATAACATCAATAATGTGGCATGGAACATAAGAAATTATCGATACGTCGGAGACGTATCAAGTGGCTACACCCTTCAACTCGGTCATCTTGAACTTCTTGAGCATGTCTTGGAGATATTTTGCTTGGTTGATGAAGGTTCCTTCCCTCAATTGCTTGATCTCAAAACCAAGGAAGAACTTCATCTCTCCCATCATAGACATCTCAAACCTATCGATCATAAGCTTTGAGAATTCATCATTGAAAGCTTTGTTAGTAGAGCCAAAGATAATATCATCAACATATAATTGGCAAACGAAAAGCTCCCCATTGACCCTCTTAGTAAAAAGAGTGGGATCGATTAGCCAAACATCAAACCCACGGTCTACCAATAATTCTTTAAGGTGCTCATACCAAGCTCTAGGAGCTTGTTTGAGACCATAAAGAGCTTTGTCAAGCTTATAGACATGGTTAGGGAAGTTGAGATCCTCAAACCCCGGGGGTTGCTTAAAATAAACCTCTTCATGCAAAGGACCATTAAGAAATGCACTTTTCACATCCATTTGTTGTAACTTAAAGTTATGATGCGATGCATAAGCAAGAAGGATACAGATGGACTCAAGGCGAGCCACGGGAGCATAGGTTTCTCCAAAGTCAATTCCCTCAACTTGAGAGAACCCTTGAGCCACCAATCTTGCCTTGTTCCTCACAACATTTCCAAACTCATCTTGCTTGTTGTTGAAAATCCATTTAGTGCCTATAACATTGTGGCACCCCTTTGGCTTCTCTACTAAGGTCCATACTTTGTTGCGCTTGAAGTTATTGAGTTCTTCGTGCATAGCTTCCAACCAATCCGAATCTTCAAGGGCTTCAAATACTTTCTTGGGTTCCACAAGGGAGATATAAGCATGATGATTGCTAAAGTTAGCCAATTGCCTTCTTGTGGAAACCTTTGCCCTTACATCACCAAGAACCTTGTCATGAGTGTGTCCACGAAGTTCAAGGTTCCTATCTCTTCTTGCTAAACGACGGGCCTCGATCTCCTCCTTGATTCTTCTTGGCCTTGGAGGTATCACTTGATCAACTTGATCATTTGGGTCCCCGTCTTGACCTTCAACTTGAGCTTCCTCAATTTCTTGAGAATGCTCAACATCATGTACTTGATCTTGGACAATAGGAGGTGAAAGACATGAATTGAGTGGATCCTCATTGGAGCCATCATGAATGCTTGGTTGATCTTGTCCTTGATCTTGCACACAAGAGGGAGGGTCTTGTTCTTGTTCTTGGGTTGGTGCATCATTTGCTTCACTTGATGGGGTTTGTTGATGTTGAGAAGATGAGGGCTCCACCGTGGTAGAGCATAGTCCTTCCCGAGACGCCACACCGTGTCCCTCAATGGGGCGGAAAATCACACACCCATTCTTACTATGGCATCTTGAGGTATTTCATCACCTGCACATACATCAACTTGCCCCACTTGGGAGCCATCATTTTCTTCGAACTTCACACTACAAGATTCAATGATAATCCTGGAGGATACATCAAAGATTCTATAAGTGTGAGATTCGGCACCGTAACCAACAAATATACCCTCCAAAGCTTTAGGAGCAAATTTAGATAAACGAACTCCTTTGATTTTGTAGAAACACTTACACCCGAAAACCTTGAAGTATGAGATATTAGGCTTGTTCCCGGTGAGTATTTCATATGGAGTCTTGTTCAAGCCCTTGCGGAGATAGAGCCGGTTAGAGGAGTGGCAAGCGGTGGAGATGGCTTCGGCCCAAAAGTTATAGCGGGATTTATACTCCGCCATCATAGATCTTGCCATATCCATAAGAGTCCGGTTCTTCCTCTCCGAACACCATTTTGTTGAGGGGTGTAAGCAGCGGAATATTGATGTCGATTCCCCTCTTCACTAAGAAAATCATTGAGTGTGTAGTTCTTGAACTCGGAGCCGTTGTCACTTCTTATTGCCATAATGAGGAGGTTGTGTTGGCGTTGCACCTCGGTAGCAAAGTCAATGAATATTTGTTGAGTCTCATCTTTCTTCTTGAGAAAGTAGACCCAAGTGTATCTTGAGTAATCATCAACAATCACCAAGCAATGTTTCTTCGCACCAAGACTTGCATGAGCAACGGGACCAAAGAGATCCACATGAAGGAGCTCCAAGATCCTCTTGGAAGAGATGATGGTCTTGCTTGGATGCGGAGAGTCATGCATTTTGCCTTCAACACAAGCCCTACAAACACGATCTTTGGCAAAAGACACATTTTCCATTAGTCCCACAATATGGTTCCCCTTGTGAAGACTTTGCAAAGTTCTCATGTTGAAATGGGCTAGGCGGCGATGCCACAACCAACCCACATCCGCCTTTTCGAATAGGCACATCGCACTTGTCGTGGTGGTCCCCAAAAAGTCCACCACATACAAGTTGTGTTCGCGATACCCAACGAAAGCGACTTTTAGAGTCTTGCTCCACAAGAGGACCACAATATCATTATCAATAAAGATGGCGAAACCCATCTTGCCAAGGGCGGAAACGGAAAGCAAATTGTAACCAAGGGTTTTGACAAGCATGACATCCACAAGAGTAATGTTGTGTGCAACCACAACCTTGCCAAAACCCAATACCTCGGATGTAGAATTATCGCCAAAGGAGACGGTGATATCATTTATGTTGGGCCTCAACTCCTTGACGAGGTTCTTGCCGCCGGTCATATGACTTGTACATCCACTATCAAGTACCCATTTTGAACCTCCGGCGGCATAGTCCTACATGAGATCAATTCTTGGATTTAGGTACCCATTTCTCAATGGGTCCTCTTTTGTTAGCAACAAGGGTCTTTGGGACCCAAATAGACCAAGCAACATAACCATCATATGGACCAACATATTTAGCATAAACATCACCATAATAATCTTTAAAAAGAACATAGTGAGGGTTATCAATTCCCGCACCATCATCATTAATGGTTTTGCCCTTTCGGGTTTCACCATTAGTGGTGGCTTTCTCATGTGCGGGCTTGGCCTTTTTCTTGTTTGCCTTTTTAGCCTTGGCATTATAACCAAGTCCCTCCTTCCCATTGTTTGACCTTTGCTTACTCAAAAGATCATCCAAGGAAAGTTTACTTTGGGGAGAGGAGGCCTTAGCAAGTTCATCCTTCAACCTAGCATTTTCCTCAATAATATTTGCATGATCACATGAAGGAGTAGAGGTACTAGGTATGTCATATGAATCAAGCCTAATTTGAAGTTGCTCATAAGACTTGGAGAGGAGAGAGTATTCACTCTTCAAGGCTTTGTGAGCCTTGTCTAGTTCATCTAGATCATTCACAAGTTTCTCATGATCAACACCAAATTTGGCCTTTTCCTTTATAAGCACTTTAGTCTTAGCTCTAGCAAGATCTCTAGATTTAGTGAGCTTGTTAAGTTTATCTTCAGGTTCTTCAAGATTTTCTAGCTTCTCTTCAAGAGACGCTATGGTTTCTTGACATTCCTCAAGAGCATTTTTAAGAGCATGTATTTCTAAAGAGTCTTCACTCTCTATTTGGCACTTTTTCTCAAGAGTACCATTTAGTTGAGCTATACGAACCATGAGATTTGAAATATGCTTCTTAGTGTTACCTTGTAGGTTAAGAATGAAATCATCAAACTCTAGCATTTCTTGTTTCACTCTTAGACTAGCAAGATCAACCCCTAGATCATTTGAAATGTTAGGCGTAGAGGGGTTAGGAGATGATACCTCGGAAGATTTAGCCATGAGGCAACTTTCTTACTCCACATGAATGACCTCATTGGGAGATTCACTTGTTGATGAAGAGTTAGTGGAGAGGGAGGCAAGGGCAACCAATCCATTTGAGGTTGCATCTTCTTCATCATCAACATCATCATCTCCGGAGGTATACTCTTCTTGAGTTGATAGCACAATTGATGTGTCCAAGGTGGATCTTGCCATGAAGCAATGTGCATTCTTGAATTGAGGATTCTCATTGGGTGAATCAAATAGAGAGGAAGAGGGAATGTTAGTAGTGACAATGGCGGCCACTTCTCTTGAGCTTTCCTCTTCATCATCACTAGCACTTTCAACTTCATCGGAATAGTATTCTTCTTTAGTCACTAGCACAATCCTCGAGGGCCTTTTGCCCTTCTTGTTCTTGTTATAGAACTTCTTGTTGGGGGGCTTTGAATACTTGCCCTTTGAGTCTTTGCTCTTGTCCTTGGGGATGAGCCTTCCACCATGAGTCTCCCTATTCTCATAGGGGCATTCGGCAATGAAATGGCGCTTGTCATTACAATTGTAGCACGATCTTGTTCTTGGGCCCGAGCTTGTGGGACCCCTTGAGTTGTTTCTCTTGATGTTGTCTTCTTTGGCCTTGGATGGGTCAACCCAAAAGGTGTTTGCATGGAATGCCATGTGGTCATGGTAGTGGTGTTCCAAGTCTTCCGGATAGGACATGCTCCAAGATGCCCTATAATATTCTTGAGGAATCACTTCTTCCATGGAGTTGACCACCAAGCCAAGGTTGGACCCTTTTGACATCCCAAGAGCACGATTGCGAGAATCATGAGAGTTTTTCTCAAGCACCTTGAGAGCTTGCATCTCGTGCACGGCTTGTTGAGAGGTGAGAGAGGGATAGCATTCTCTACTGACAAGAGTCTTGACATCAATAGGTTCAAACGGCATCATGCAATCGATGTACTTTTCCTTGATCCAAGAGTCATCGATGTGAGTGGCACCAACATTCCGGAAAGCATCGGCAACGGTGAGAAGTCTTCCATACATGACTTCATGATCTTCATCCGGTAGCCTCATGAATCCTTCGGCTTTATTCCGAAGAGCATTATACTTGTTCCTTCTTGTGCTCTCACTTCCAATGCAACTAGCGGCCAAACCATCTCAAGCTTCCTTGGTGGTGGTGAAATGCCGAACACGAGACAACTCCTTTGTCCCCACACTAGTTTGAATCATGTGCAAGGCAGTGTTGTTGAGTTGACTATCAACCGCTTCTCTTCTAGTAAACTTGTCGGGGTTGTAAGGCTTGAAACCTTCCACGATGATTCTCCAAAGTTCATTGGAGGCACTGAGAACATGAGAGCTAAACTCAAATTGCCAAGTATCGAAATCATTAACGGAAAACTTACGTGGGTCGCCCCGAATGTTTATATGAGGATGGGGAACCGGTATATCGGGAGATAGAAAAGGTGGAGCTACTCGATTGTAGCTCTCACCTCCACTAGTTCCCCTAGGAGATGCAATGGGGGATGTGATAGTGTTTAAGTTATCACCATTCACGGGTTTGGTAGAGGAGGGTAATACCGAAGCATTTCCCTCTTCTAACGCATCCGTGACATTAACCTCTTTGGTGGGAGCCACGGGACGGGGCGGAGTCAAAAGCTCGGAAATCATCTTTCTCATGCTTTCCATTTGAGCTTCCATGGATGACCTCAACGAATTGATATCATCCATGGTGACCATCTTAGCGTCCCCTTCCATAGGTTCTTCGTTCGGCATACTCTTAGGCGGTTAAGCCCGAAATAAGAGCCGAGGCTCTGATACCAATTGAAAGGATCGTATGCCGCACCTAGAGGGGGGTGAATAGGTGCTAACCAATTTTTAGTTCTTTTTAAATTTAGGCTTGACACAAAGGTAAATTCTCTAGATATGCAACTAAGTGAATTTACCTATATGATAAGGCAAACAACTAAGCAAGATATAGCTACGCAATATAAGAGATATAATAGGATAGAGGTAACCGAGAGTGGAGCACGCGATGACACGGAGATGATTCCCGTAGTTCCCTTCCTTTGCAAGAAGGTACGTCTACGTTTGGAGGAGTGTGGTTGCTACGAAAGCCAAACCAACAGCCACGAAGGCTTCACTCAAATCTCCTGTGAGCAACGCCACGAAGGCCTAGCCCACTTCCACTAAGGGACTTCCTCAAGGCGGAAACCGGGCCTTTACAAGGTTCTTGGGGCACACATCCACAACCAAATTGGAGGCTCCCAAATATGTAACAATACAACAATCAACAACAACACATCAACAACAATCAACTAGGGAACCAAATAGGAACACTAGCAAGAGGGCCCTCAAAACAAATGAGGGGGAAATGTAAATCGCTTTGGTGAGGATGTAGATCGGTGTCTTCTCCTTAGAATCTCCAAAGATCAAGAGCTTTGGTTGGGGGAGGAAGGAGATCTTGCAAATCTTGTGTTCTTGAGGTGGCTCTAATGGAGGTGAGACTTGGCAGAATTTTGTGCAATGATTGAGCAAGGAGCAAGGTAGAAGAAGGGGGGTATAAATACCCCTCTCCAAAATCCAGCCGTTGGGGCTTCCGGGGGGGGGGCGGATAATCCGGCCTAAGTTAGGGTCGGATAATCCGCCCCCCAGGAAAATCCGGCCTCTGGGACAAAACATGGTAAATATCCTGCCAAATGTCCGGCCCCTGTCCAGAGCTGCTTTTCTTCTTGTCCTTAGCCGATTTCGAGGGGGGTGGATATTTTGGAAATATCCGGCCCGGATAATCCGGCCCTGGGAAAAATCCGGGCAAATATCCGGGCAAAGGTCCGGCCCCTGTCCAGAAGCATACTGAGCCACAATTTCTCAAGTCCTTAGCCGAAAAATGGGGGCCGGATATTTTGGAAATATCCGGCCCGGATTATCCGGCCTGGTGATTCTGTTCAGCTTCTTTTTGACACGACTAACCACATCCATCACACATATATATGTATCTATATATAGAACCTGTACCACTTAAGCAAACATTAGTGTATCACATACATTGACATCAAACACACAAAACATAATATGAGAGATGTTCTTACAGCAATGACTCAAACCACTCACCAAGAAGTGATAAATCTACTGGATCATGTTGCTTAGATGGGTGAAAGAACTCAAGGTCCCTATATAGCTTCTTTAGCAACCCCTGCATACTCAGTCACAGATTTTTTTTTAACTTGCTTGACATACCTCATCTCACAAAGTATTCTACACACTTTCATATTCTTAGACATTCCCGAGAATTCTTTTTCAATTTCCTTCCAAATATGAGCCACGGTGTGCAGGTTTTCAACTTATTCTCATACTAATGTATTAGTATGTTCTTCCCATTAAGAAAGTTCGATGTTGGTCTAGTTACTCCAGTGCAACATACCATGAATTAGTGATAGTAACTTAAGAATTGCAAATGGCCTTTCGACTCGTGCTCTTTCAGCCCCTTACTCGGTTGGGCTAGGTATTTTACTTGGGGCAACCATCAACCATCTATATATGCCCGTTGAATTTTGTTTTTGGCTTACCTACTTCATGGCAGGAAACATGAAACCGGTGATAACAACCCAAGAACTGTCAATGATCTTTCACCTCGTGCCTTTTCAACTCATTGCCACATCATGGCTATCCTATGATTTGTTAAAAAAATACACATACTCATATGCATTTTCTTGCTTAATTACCGTGAACACCAAGAAGTCCCATGCATTTGGGGAGGCTAACATTCTCTAAGACTAGTCATAGTGGGAGTAACAGAGATAATAACATAATACTACATGCAATATCAACTAAGTATTTTGATGACATGGAAAATCATTAATTGAAGAAACATAAGATTGTGGTAACTAGCTATATTACCTTCACATCACACATTCCATGAAAAATGGGTCCACAAAGTAATAAATATGGCCTTCTATATTACTACACCTATGATAATACCCACTACTAAGAAGTAATGTGTGGATGTTACTACTCCATGTTACTCCCTACTATGACTAATCTAAAGCAGCCAAATAACCGTTGCATTTTCCAGCGTTCGGATTGTTAATATGGTTTAGTGGGAGTTCACGCTTCACTGAAAACATTTCATTTCCACCTAATAATGTTCATGAATCTACGACAATGCATTTTGTTGCAACATACAAATATCTTACGGTGTCAAAGACTGCACTTGCGTTTTGTAGTGTTAGAAGTTTCCATTTGTAGTGGATGAAGTGGTGACAAGCCACTAGTAGAAAAAGGGGATTTAGTTCCGGTTGGTAACGGACATTAGTCCCGGTTGCGCAACCGGAACTAATTATGCGAGACTAAAGCCCCCCCTCCCCTTTAGTCACGGTTGCTTACGAACCGCGACTAAAGGCCCATCCACGTGGGCGGCAGTCGGCCGTCGGGGCGGAAGGACTTTTAATCGCGGTTGGCCAGACCAACCGGGACTAAAGGTCTCCGCAGGTTTAGGGTTTTAACCCTCCTAAATCCGGTTTCTTTTTGTTGTGTTTCATTTCTTTTATATTTTATTTTGTGTTTTTTTTTAAATTTCAAAGAAGTTTCAGTACACATATTCTACGCAACTATATACACGTTACACGTTGATGCATATGAATGTACAATTTCAAACAAGTTTGAAATTTCAAACAAGAAGAATTCAAGAGGAATATATAATATTCAATCTCGGCTGACCATATACAACTTGAAACAACCGGGGCATATACAATTTACAGCAGCAGAAGTTCTTAGTCCTTATAATAGTGTTCTCCTTTACGATGGAGGACTTCCCTCATCAAAAATCCTGCTAATTCCTCTTGAATTGGTTGGAAGCTAGCTTCTGGATTAAGCTTCTTCCGCAAGTCAATCCTCCGCAAGTTGATATCCTGAGCCCTCCGCTCAGAGGTGTGTCCCCGGATGTACTCACAAACATAGTATCCACATAGATTGGTCCCCGGTGGTTGAGTATCCACATTAGCTAACATTCTAAATGTTAGCTCATCTTTGAATTCACCGGTTTTGTCTTCTTTGAACCGTTTCCAAACCCTACAGGGGTAAAGAAATTAAATGAACAAGGGAGTTATTAGTTACTTGATATCAGGAAATGAACGAAAGAGGCCGATATAATGCCCAAATGATTGAAAATAATTACTTTTGCAGCATTAATCTTATACCGATCCAATGCTTTGGGTCCATATTCAGAGAGTCCATGACGCAAACTCTGGACTTGTTAAATTCAATTATTAGCAGAATCCAGTGGAACCTGCAGACACGTTACATGGACATTCATGCATAACACATCGATTAGACATAACAAAAGAGAATGTGCACAAGACAGAAACAATCACCCAAAATGATAAGGAAATATAATTTCACTTTTGAGTTCCTGCTTTGTAAGAAACTTGTACAGGTCTCTCTCCACGTCTTTGGGATATTTTTCTAACAAATATCCATTAATGATATGTGGATCAATGAACCCAACATCATGGATGTTCCTTCTTTTACATTCCTCAAGCTTCATTCTGCATAATAGCGTACACAAGAATATAGTTAGGACAATATAGTGCAGGCAATGAACGAGATGATGTACAGATTTAATTATAGAAATAAATCAATTACAGAACGTAGCAACTCATGATAGATTTTTCGAGCTCGCGTAGATTGAACAACTGGAACAATTCACTCATATGAACTTGTACACAGTACTATTTGAAGTGGTGCTCCTCTCTAACTTCCGTATAAATATATTCTTCGTCGGCATTATTTTTTATGAAATCCTTGTACCAGCATAGGAGATTTCGCATTTGTGTTGGTAGACTCGCTTCCTGTGCAGGCTCGACGAGAGGCCCATTTAGCACATATGTAAATGCTACCTCACTTATTAGCGCATCCTCAAGACGTAACAATGCACGAAGAGTCACACCAAACTCGACGCTTTTTCTTTGTCCGTCATTACAGTCATTCCCTATGCTCTAGTAGCTGATAGGATAGCGGGGTCCAATAGTTCCATGTCCTTATCCATATCGGCTTTGAAGGACGGCGTAGCGGAAGGACCGGCTTCCACTTTGATCGGGGGGATTGATTGTTTTTTCTGTTCCCTGAGCTGGGAAACTTGTTTCCCGCATTTTTTACTTGCTTATTTCTTCTCCTCCAAGGCTTTTTTATCCTTCTCCTCCAAGGCTTTCTTCTCCGCCATGGCTTCTTCCAATAATTCTACTTGCCTACGAAATTCACGTCCATAGTTGTCTGGCAGAATCTGCTGAATTTGGGATGGTGTCGTCAAAAAATCCTTAGCCCACTTCTTTTGTTTCTCAGTAAATACCGGCTTGGCCTCAGGCTCTTTTTTCGCCTTGACTTCCGCCTTCCATTTCTCATGGTGAGCAGCTGCGGCCGCGGCCGCGTCGGATTCCTCGACACTAAGTTCCCAAGGTCTCGGGAGAAGAGGCTTCAGTGATGGCATTGGTACCCTTGTGGTCTTAGGTACATAAGGCTCCGGGTTAATAGGCCAGGAGGGGGAGTCCTTCGTAACCCCTGCTTCTGCTTCTTCGCCGGAGGTGGACTGGGGGGGCGGCTGCTTACCCGCCGAAGGTGGATTGGGGGCGGCGTCGGCTGATGTGAAGGAGGTGTAGGTGGACCACCACCGGAGGGGGGGGGGGGGTGGACTTGTTGGGTGATTCCTCCGGGTCGGTGGCCTTGGCGCCTCGCCTGGAAACTTGATGTACTTCTTTTTTCCATAGAACGAACTGGCGCTTGACATCTCGAAGTCTCACATCCCCTTCGGGTGTAGCATAGTCAATCTCTAGGTCCTCGCACCCTTGGACTATGTCTTCCACCGTGACACGAGCATAGCCATCTGCAATGGGATTGTTGTGGTGGAGTGCTCCAGGTGTACAAGGTAAAGCGTTGCCGATCGCTACCTTCATGGAAATGTTCCCCATTGGATAATACCGCTCACATTCTTTTATCTCATGTACATCGTCCACGGGGTAGTGAGGCTCTGGTGCACGAATATCGATCGTCGGTGCATTAGCACCAGCCGGACCCAAGGGTGCATTAGCACTAGCCGGGGCCTTCGTGGAAGCCATGCTGCTGGCTTCCAACATCCGCTGCACGATCTTCATGCGGCCTTTCTGATCGTTTGTCTTTTACAATTTCCTGCACCATCTGCTTCAACTCAAATATTTCCACTTCCATCCTCCCCATACGATCAGCATCCCGTTCAGTCTTTCTCTTACGGCTTTTGTAAATGTACGGGTCATTGTCCTGGGGAAACCCTTCTTTCCACGGAATGGCGCCTTTGCCTCATACACGTCCTGGGTGTTCAGGATTCCCGAGGGCTATTGTTAGTGCGTCGTTCTCTCTGTTGAACTTGATCTTCCCCGCTTGAGCTTTGACCATTGCTTTAATAAGGGTGGGGCTGAGAGTAAACACTTTCTTCCAGTGAACACACCTCCCTGTCCCCGGGTCTAGCGATTCCCCATGCTCGTACCACCAGCTTTTGGCCCGTGGGTCCCAACCCTCTGTACCTAGAGGGATTCCTCGCTCCCTCAGGTCGTTCTCCATCTTCTCCCACTTAGGCTCTGAAGCACGGTATCCTCCTGGCCCCATAATATGATAGTACTCTTTCTTAGCTGCATTTGCCTTATTTTTTGCCGATATGGACTTGAAATGCTCCGATTTCTTTTGCTTCACAAATTCAGGCCAAACATCTTTCAGTTTCTCATACTATCCTGTGAAATCCGGAGTCTTCTTCTGCGGGACATAGTCACGGGCTAAATTTTTCTTGAAGTTCCGGAATGCTTCGGCCATCTTCTTAAGAGCGAACTCTTTGACTCGCCTCCTCCTCTCACGTCCACCCGGAAGTACGTTACCCTCTTCATCGAGTTTGTTGAATTCCGGAGGTAGAATGAAATGTCCCATAAGTTTTCTCCAACATTCCTTTTTCATTCTCTTGCTGACAAAACTGAAACCAACACGTGCCTTGATTGGCTCATTCCATTCTTGGAGGGTGATCGGGACGTTGTCTCTAACAACCACCCCGTATTGGTTGATAAACTTTGTATAGTATTTTTTGGGCTCCAACGGCCTGCCTTGTCCATCGACAACATCGATGGTCAATGTTTCTCCTTGTTTCATCGTCTGGGTTTTGCCACGCGGCTTTGTATTCGATTTTTTCGACGATCCAGAGGGCTAAAAAAAGAAAGAGAGTCGCGTTAATACATATTTATTCAAATCAGTAAATTTGTATATCACCAGAGGCTCAATGTATATATATACCTCACCGGAGGTGGTTGCTAATTATAATTCGAGATCGTCGTTTGTCGTTTGCCCTCCATCAACAATGTCCATTCCTTCATCATCACCTTGTCGACCTTCACCTTCACCGTCAAGGTTTAGATAAGAAGAGACATCGTCTTCTTCATCTTCTTTTGGCACATAAGGAATATCGCTGTTTATGATGATGGTTATATGTGCTTCAGCTTCCTCGTCATAGTTTTCCATAATCGGGTCTCTCTATCGTCCGCCAGATGTCACTCCTGAAGACATGCATGTAGTAAAAACTAATTAAGTAAAGGAACTGAACGGTGACGAGGGCGGCGAGGAGGGCACGTATTACCTGCTCTCTCCTGAAGACAAAGAGAGAGGGCGGCAGCGCTTGATTTGCGAGTGGCGGCTCTACGACGAGGGCGGCGAGGCGCCGGCGGCTGCTAGTCCTATCGTGCTTCCTTTGCATCATTTGTCTTCCCATACATGCCCAAGAAGCTTAGCAGGTTCACACAAATATTCTTCGTAACATGCATCACGTCGATTGCAGAGCGGACATCTAGGACTTTATTTCTTCTTCCACATGGGTGCGTGCCCGTCAACTCCCTGCGGAACTGATTGTCCGACAGGACCCTTTCCAAAGATGACTTTCAAATCCTTGATCATATCAAATACATCAGCACCAGCAGGCTTTGGCCGGTGATCTGCCTTGCCGTTGAAATGCTTGCCTTTCTTTCTTAAGTTATGATATCGGGGAAGAAATCGACGATGCCCTAGGTACACATTCTTCTTATCATTACCCAAATATATACTTTCAGTCTCATGTAAGCAGTACGTGCATGCATTGTATCCCTTATTTGTCTGTCCCGAAAGGTTGCTAAGAGCAGGCCAGTCATTGATGGTTACGAAAAGCAACGCTCGTAGGTCAAATTCCTCTTCTTTGTGCTCATCCCACACACGTAGACCAGGTCTGCCCCACAACTGTAAAAGTTCATCAACTAATGGCCTTAGGTACACATCGATGTCATTGCCGGGTTGTTTTGGACCTTGGATGAGCACTGGAATCATAATGAACTTCCGCTTCATGCACAACCAAGGAGGAAGGTTGTAGATGGATAGAGTCACGGGCCAGGTGCTATGGCTGGGGCTCTGTTCGCCAAAAGGATTCATGCCATCTGTACTTAGACCAAATCTTATGTTCATTGCGTCAGTTGAAAAATATTTAAACTCTCTGTCGATCTTTCTCCATTGCGTTTCATCAGTGGGGGTCTCAACTCCCCGTCCGACTTACAGCCCTCTTTGTGCCATCGTAACAACTTGGCATGCTCTTTGTCCCTGAACAGACGTTTCAACCGTGGTATTATAGGAGTATACCACATCACCTTGGCGGGAACCAGGGTTTCTTGCCCTCAACATCGTCACCAGGGTCATCTCCTATGATCTTATAACGCAATGCAGTGCATACCGAGCATTCATTCAAATTCTCGTATTCACCGCGGTAGAGGATTGTAGGATAACGTTGCATAGAAAACAAAAAATTTCCTACCGCGAACACGCAATCCAAGCCAAGATGCAATCTAGAAGACGGTAGCAACGAGGGGATTATCGAGTCTCACCCTTGAAGAGATTCCAAAGCCTACAAGATGAGGCTCTTGTTGCTGCGGTAGACGTTCACTTGCCGCTTGCAAAAGCACGTAGAAGATCTTGATCACTGGCGCCACGAACGGGCAGCACCTCCGTACTCGGTCACACGTTCGGTTGTTAATGAAGACGACGTCCACCTCCCGTTCCAGCGGGCAGCGGAAGTAGTAGCTCCTCTTGAATCCAACAGCACGACGGCGTGGTGTCAGTGGCGGTGGAGAACTCCGGCGGAGCTTCGCTTAAGCACGCGGGAGCTATGGAGGAGAGGGGGCGGCTAGGGTTTGGGAGGGGGTGGCCGGCCACTTGGGGGGTGCGGCCAGGTGGTGGTCTTGGGGTGGCCGGCCCCCTCCCCTTGGCCCCTCATTATATAGGTGGAAGCCCCAAGTGTTGGACTACAAGTCTCCGAATAAGACCCGAACCCAAAACCTTCCATATCATAGGGAAACCTACCCAAGCTAGGACTCCCACTAGAGGTGGGAGTTCCACCTTCCATGGAGGGGGTGGCCGGCCCCCCTTGGGGGAGTCCACTTGGGACTCCTCCCCCTCTAGGGTTGGCCGGCCATGGAGGTGGATTCCCTCCGGGACTCCACCTTCCTTGGTGGTTTCTTCCGGACTTTTCTAGAACCTTCTAGAACCTTCCATAGAACCTTCCGCATCATTTTAATTCACATAAAATGACATCCTATATATGAATCTTATTCTCCGGACCATTCCGGAACTCCTCGTGATGTCCGGGATCTCATCCGGGACTCCGAACAAATATTCGAACTCCATTCCATATTCAAGTTCTACCATTTCAACATCCAACTTTAAGTGTGTCACCCTACGGTTCGCGAACTATGCGGACATGGTTGAGTACTCACTCCGACCAATAACCAATAGCGGGATCTGGAGATCCATAATGGCTCCCACATATTCAACGATGACTTTAGTGATCGAATGAACCATTCACATACGATACCAATTCCCTTGTCACGCGATATTTTACTTGTCCGAGGTTTGATCTTCGGTATCACTCTATACCTTGTTCAACCTCGTCTCCTGACAAGTACTCTTTACTCGTACTGTGGTATGCGGTCTCTTATGAACTTATTCATATGCTTGCAAGACATTAGACGACATTCCACCGAGAGGGCCCAGAGTATATCTATCCGTCATCGGGATGGACAAATCCCACTGTTGATCCATATGCTTCAACTCATACTTTCCGGATACTTAATCCCACCTTTATAACCACCCATTTACGCAGTGGCGTTTGGTGTAATCAAAGTACATTTCCGGTATAAGTGATTTACATGATCTCATGGTCATAAGGACTAGGTAACTATGTATCGAAAGCTTATAGCAAATAACTTAATGACGAGATCTTATGCTACGCTTAATTGGGTGTGTCCATTACATCATTCATACAATGACATAACCTTGTTATTAATAACATCCAATGTTCATGATTATGAAACTAATCATCTATTAATCAACAAGCTAGTTAAGAGGCATACTAGGGACTCTTTGTTGTTTACATATCACACATGTTCTAATGTTTCGGTTAATACAATTATAGCATGATATATAAACATTTATCATAAACATAAAGATATAAATAATAACCACTTTAT
Source organism: Lolium perenne (assembly GCF_019359855.2). Classification (NCBI taxonomy): domain Eukaryota; kingdom Viridiplantae; phylum Streptophyta; class Magnoliopsida; order Poales; family Poaceae; genus Lolium; species Lolium perenne. Next base: position 320,621,393 of record NC_067246.2, read on the forward strand.
TATTGCCTCTAGGGCATATCTCCTTCAGTCTCCCACTTGCACTAGAGTCAATAATCTAGATCACATTGTAATATACCTAACACCCATGGCATTCTGGTGTTGGTCATGCTTTGCCCTAGGGAGAGCTTTAGTCAACGGATCTGCTACATTCAGATCAGTGTGTACTTTGCAAATCTTTACTTCTCCATCTTCGATGTACTCGCGAATCAAGTGGTAACGCAGCTTGATATGCTTCAGCCTCTTGTGTGACCTTGGCTCTTGTGCATTGGCGATGGCACCCATGTTATCACAGTAAATGATTAATGGGTCCAATGCACTAGGAACCACACCGAGCTCTACAATGAACCTCTTCATCCATACCGCTTCTGATGAAGCCTCTGAAGCCGCTATGTACTCCGATTCTGTTGAAGACTTCGCCACCGTGCACTGCTTCGAGCTTGCCCAGCTTACTGCAGCACCATTCAATATAAACACGTACCCAGACTGTGACTTAGAGTCATCAGGATCAGTGTTCCAACTTGCATCGGTGTAACCGTTTACAACGAGCTCTTGGTCACCTCCATAACAAAGAAACATATCCTTAGTTCTTTTCAAGTACTTCAGGATATTCTTGACCGCTGTCCAGTGTTCCATTCCTGGATCACTTTGATATCTGCTAGTCAAACTAACAGCATGTGCTATATCCGGTCTAGTACATAGCATGGCATACATGATAGATCCTACTGCCGAGGCATAGGGGATATTACTCATCCTTTCTCTTTCTTCTGCCGTAGCCGGTCCTTGAGTCTTACTCAAGACCTTGCCTGGAAACATAGGTAAGAACCCTTTCTTACTTTCGTCCATTCTAAACTTCTTTAGAATCTTGTCCAGATATGTACTCTGTGATAGCCCTATTAGGCGTCTTGATCTATCTCTATAAATCTTGATGCCTAATATATACGATGCTTCACCAAGATCTTTCATTGAAAAACTATTATTCAAATAACCTTTTACACTGCTTAATAGTTCTATATCATTTCCGATCAATAATATGTCATCTACATATAATATCAGGAATGCTACAGAGCTCCCACTCACTTTCTTGTAAATACAGGCCTCTCCATGACACTGTATAAACCCGAAGTATTTGATCACCTTATCAAAGCGTCGGTTCCAACTTCTTGATGCTTGCTTCAGTCCATAGATTGAACGCTGAAGTTTGCATACTTTGTCAGCATTTTTAGGATCGACAAAACCTTTGGGTTGTACCATATACAACTCTTCCTCAATGTCTCCATTAAGGAACGCCGTTTTGACATCCATCTACCAAATCTCATAATCGAAAAATGCAGCTATTGCTAACAAAATCCTTACAGATTTTAGCTTCGCTACAGGTGAGAAAGTCTCATCGTAGTCAACTCCTTGAATTTGTCGGAAACCCTTTGCGACAAGTCGAGCTTTATAGACAGTAATATTACCATCAGCATCTGTTTTTCTCTTGAAGATCCATTTATTCTCGACAGCCTTTCGGCTATCAGGTAAGTCTACCAAAGTCCATACTTTGTTATCATACATGGATCCCATTTCGTATTTCATGGCTTCTTGCCATTTGTTGGAATCTGGGCTCATCCTTCATACGTCGTAGGGTCCTCATCATTGTTATCCACAATCATGACATTTAGACAAGGATCATACCAATCAGGAGTGGCACGTTCCCTTGTCGATCTGCGAGGTTCAGTAGTTTCCTCGTTCGAAGTTTCATGATCATTATCATTAGCTTGCTCTGTTGCCGGTGTAGGCGGTACAGGTACAACTTCCGGTACTGCGCTACTCTGATCAACGAGTATAGATTCATCAATCTCATCGAGTTCTACTTTTCTTCCAGTCACTTCTTTAGTGAGAAATTCTTTCTCAAGAAAGGTTCCGTTCTTAGCAACAAAGATTTTGCCTTCGGATCTGTGATAGAAAGTGTACCCTATAGTTTCCTTAGGGTATCCTATGAAGACGCATTTCTCCGCTTTGGGTTCTAGCTTGTCCGGTTGTAACTTCTTTACATAGGCTTCGCAACCCCAAACTTTCAGGAACGACAGCTTAGGTTTCTTATTAAACCATAATTCATACGGTGTCGTTTCTACGGATTTTGATGGTGCTCTATTTAAAGTGAATGCGGCTGTCTCTAATGCATAACTCCAAAATGATAACGGCAAATCAGTAAGAGACATCATAGAACGAACCATATCTAAGAGAGTTCGATTACGACATTCGGACACACCGTTTCGTTGTGGTGTTCCCGGTGGTGTCAATTGTGAAAGTATTCCGCATTTCTTTAAATGCATGCCAAACTCATAACTCAGATATTCACCTCCACGATCAGATCGTAGAAATTTAATCTTCTTGTTACGTTGATTTTCTACTTCACTTTGGAATTCCTTAAACTTCTCGAAAGTTTCGGATTTATGTTTCATGAAATAGATATACCCATATCTTCTCAGATCATCTGTGAAGGTTAGAACATAACGATAACCACCGCGCGATGCTACACTCATTGGTCCGCATACATCGGTATGTATGATTTCCAATAAGTCAGTAGCTCGCTCCATCATACCAGAAAATGGAGTCTTAGACATTTTACCCATTAGACATGCTTCGCATCTATCAAGTGACTCAAAGTCAAGTGATACAAGTAATCCATCAGTATGGAGTTTCTTCATGCGTTTCACTCCAATATGACCAAGACGACAGTACCACATATAAGTAGAATTATCATTCAATTTAATTCGCTTAGCATCAATTTTTATGTATATGCGTATCACTACTATCGAGATCTAATAGAAATAAGCCATTCTTTTCTGGTGCTCGACCATAAAGATATTATTCATAAAAATAGAACAACCATTATTCTCAGACTTGAATGAATAACCGTCTTGCATTAAACAAGATCCAGATATAATGTTCATGCTCAACGCGGGTACAAAATAACAATTATTTAGGCTTAAAACTAATCCCGAAGGTAGATGTAGAGGAAGTGTGCCGACAGCGATCACATCGACTTTGGATCCGTTTCCAATGCGCATCGTCACTTCATCTTTCAGTAGTCTTCATTTATTCTTTAGTTCCTGTTTCAAGTTACAAATATGAGCAACCGAACCAGTATCAAATACCCAGGTACTAGAACGAGAACCAGTGAGATAAACATCTATAACATGTATATCAGATATACCTTCTTTCTTCTTCTTGACAAGGCCGCTCTTCAGATCAGCCAGATACTTGGAGCAATTAAGCTTCCAGTGTCCCTTCTCCTTGCAGTAATAGCACTCAGCATCAGGCTTAGGGTCATTCTTAGGTTTCACAGGAGGCGTGGCAGCTTTCTTGCCACCCTTCTTGAATTTTCCCTTAGACTTGCCCTGTTTCTTGAAACTGGTGGTCTTGTTGACCATCAACACTTGGTGCTCTTTCTTGATCTCAATCTCAGCAGCTTTTAGCATGCCAAAGAGTTCAGGTAACTCCTTGTTCATGTTCTGCATATTGTAGTTCATCACAAAGTTCTTGTAACTTGGTGGCAGTGATTGAAGGACACGATTAATCCCCAGTCTGTTAGGAATCACTATTCCCAAGTCACTGAGTTTCTTCGCATGCCCGGTCATGACGAGCATGTGCTCACTAACGGAGCTGCCTTCTTCCATCATACAGCTGAAGAAATGTTTCGATGCTTCATAGCACTCCACAGCCGCATGAGTCTCAAAAATAGCTTTCAGCTCTTTCATCTACTCATGAGGATCGTGGTGCTCAAAACGTTTTTGAAGATCGGATTCCAGACTGCACAGGATGGCACACTGAACTTGAGAGTACCGAGTTTTCCGAGTCTCGTAAACAGCTTTTACTTCATCGGTTTCAGTTTCTGCAGGAGGGTCACCTAGCGGTGCATCAAGCACATATTGCAGATTTCCGCCAGAGAGGAAGATCCTCACATGACGAAACCAGTCGGTGTAGTTGCTACCGTTGCTCTTAAGTTTTTCTTTCTCTAGGAACTGGTTAAAATTGATTGGGGACGCCATCTCTACAACATATATTTGCAAAAGTTTAGACTAAGTTTATGACAAATTGAGTTCAAATTTTAATTCAACATAATTAAAAATCTAGGTGAACTCCCACTCAAAACAATATCCCTCGCATTGTCTTAGTGATCACACGAACCAAATCCACCGCACCTAAGTCCGATCATCACGAGACAAGGTGTGATTTCAATGGCGAACACTCAAAGTGTTCATCATATCAACCATATGATTCATGCTCTACCTTTCGGTATCACGTGTTCCGAGACCATGTCTGTACATGCTAGGCTCGTCAAGGCCACCTTAGTATCCGCATGTGCAAAACTGTCTTGCACCCGTTGTATGCACTTGTTGATTCTATCACACCCGATCATCACGAGATGCTTTGAAACGACAAGTCTTGGCAACGGTGCTACTAAGGATGAACACTTCATTATCTTGAGATTTTAGTGAGGGATCATCTTATAATGCTACCGTCGCGATCTAAGCAAAATAAGATGCATAAAAGGATTAACATCACATGCAGTTCATATGTGATATGATATGGCCCTTTTGTCTTTGCGCTTTTGATCTTCATCTCCAAAGCAAGGACATGATCTCCATCATCTTCGGGCATGATCTCCATCATCGTCGGCGTAGCGTCAAGGTCAATGGCGCCGTCTTCATGATTGTCCTCCATGTAGCAACTATTACAACTACTTTAAAATACTACTCAACATGAAATTTAAAGACAACCATAAGGCTCCTGCTGGTTGCCACAATACAATAATGATCATCTCATACATATTCATCATCACATTATGGCCATATCACATCACCAAACCCTGCAAAAACAAGTTAGACGTCTCTAATTTGGTTTGCATATTTTACGTGGTTTAGGGTTTTCGAGAGAGATCTAATCTACCTACGAACATGAACCACAACGTTGATACTAATGTTGTCAATAGAAGAGTAAATTGAATCTTCACTATAGTAGGAGAGACAGACACCCGCAAAGCCTCTTATGCAATACAAGTTGCATGTCGAACGAGGAACAAGTCTCATGAACGCGGTCATGTAAAGTTAGTCCGAGCCGTTTCATCATCCCACTATGCCACAAAGATGCAAAGTACTCAAACTAAAGATAACAAGAGCATCAACGCCCACAAAACCATTGTGTTCTACTCGTGCAACCATCTATGCATAGACACGACTCTGATACCACTGTAGGATAACGTTGCATAGAAAACAAAAAATTTCCTACCGCGAACACGCAATCCAAGCCAAGATGCAATCTAGAAGACGGTAGCAACGAGGGGATTATCGAGTCTCACCCTTGAAGAGATTCCAAAGCTTACAAGATGAGGCTCTTGTTGCTGCGGTAGACGTTCACTTGCCGCTTGCAAAAGCGCGTAGAAGATCTTGATCACTGGCGCCACGAACGGGCAGCACCTCCGTACTCGGTCACACGTTCGGTTGTTGATGAAGACGACGTCCACCTCCCGTTTCAGCGGGCAGCGGAAGTAGTAGCTCCTCTTGAATCCGACAGCACGACGGCGTGGTGTCGGTGGCGGTGGAGAACTCCGGCGGAGCTTCGCTTAAGCACGCGGGAGCTATGGAGGAGAGGGGGGCGGCTAGGGTTTGGGAGGGGGTGGCCGGCCACTTGGGGGGTGCGGCCAGGTGGTGGTCTTGGGGTGGCCGGCCCCCTCCCCTTGGCCCAAAACCTTCCATATGATAGGGAAACCTACCCAAGCTAGGACTCCCACTAGAGGTGGGAGTTCCACCTTCCATGGAGGGGGTGGCCGGCCCCCCTTGGGGGAGTCCACTTGGGACTCCTCCCCCTCTAGGGTTGGCCGGCCATGGAGGTGGCCTTCCGGACTTTTCTAGAACCTTCTAGAACCTTCCATAGAACCTTCCGCATCATTTTAATTCACATAAAATGACATCCTATATATGAATCTTATTCTCCGGACCATTCCGGAACTCCTCGTGATGTCCGGGATCTCATCCGGGACTCCGAACAAATATTCGAACTCCATTCCATATTCAAGTTCTACCATTTCAACATCCAACTTTAAGTGTGTCACCCTACAGTTCGCGAACTATGCGGACATGGTTGAGTACTCACTCCGACCAATAACCAATAGCAGGATCTGGAGATCCATAATGGCTCCCACATATTCAACGATGACTTTAGTGATCGAATGAACCATTCACATACGATACCAATTCCCTTTGTCAGGCGATATTTTACTTATCCGAGGTTTGATCTTCGGTATCACTCTATACCTTGTTCAACCTCATCTCCTGACAAGTACTCTTTACTCGTACTGTGGTATGTGGTCTCTTATGAACTTATTCATATGCTTGGAAGACATTAGACGACATTCGACCGAGAGGGCCCAGAGTATATCTATCCGTCATCGGGATGGACAAATCCCACTGATGATCCATATGCTTCAACTCATACTTTCCGGATACTTAATCCCACCTTTATAACCACCCATTTACGCAGTGGCGTTTGGTGTAATCAAAGTACCTTTCCGGTATAAGTGATTTACATGATCTCATGGTCATAAGGACTAGGTAACTATGTATCGAAAGCTTATAGCAAATAACTTAATGACGAGATCTTATGCTACGCTTAATTGGGTGTGTCCATTACATCATTCATACAATGACATAACCTTGTTATTAATAACATCCAATGTTCATGATTATGAAACTAATCATCTATTAATCAACAAGCTAGTTAAGAGGCATACTAGGGACTCTTTGTTGTTTACATATCACACATGTACTAATGTTTCGGTTAATACAATTATAGCATGATATATAAACATTTATCATAAACATAAAGATATAAATAATAACCACTTTATTATTGCCTCTAGGGCATATCTCCTTCAAGGATGCAGTCGTTAATGCATGCATGTATCTTCAGAACCTCTAAACCTAGAGGGCAGACAACCTTCTTTGCTTCGTACGTACTGGCGGGCAACTTGTTATTCTTCGGAAACATATTCTTCATTATTTTCAGCAAATTTTCAAATCCTGAGTCAGATAGACCTTCCTGTGCCTTCCATTTCAGCAAATCCAGTGTGCAGCCCAGCTTTTTCAGACCATTATCGCATCCTAGGTACATCGACTTTTTGTGATCCTCTAACATGCGATCCAAATTTGTCCTCACCTTTTTAGTTTCATAGCCTCTCCGTGCATCACCAATGGTCCGACCAAGATCATCAGTGGACTCATCACGTACCTCTTCTTCACCTTCCCCTTCACCTTCCCCTTCTGCTTCCCCTTCTTCAGCATCCTCCATAAAAATATCACCGAAATGATCAGGATAGGTGTCATCGATATCATCCCCTTCTTCATCTTCTTCCATTCTAACCCCTCTTTCTTCATGCTAGCTTGGTCCAACAATTATAGCTTGGCATGAAACCGTGCCGAAGCAGGTGCAGGTGAACGACTCTTGAGGAAGAGTAACCCTTCTTATTCTTACAGTCAGCACATGGACATATAACAAAACCCCCCTGCTTGTTCGCATTAGCCACTGTGAGGAAATCATTCAAACCCGTAATGAACTCGCCCGAGAGTCGGTTACCGTACATCCGTTACCGATTCATCTACATTAGTATTATATAAAGTACCATCATGCATTTGTTAAACTAACTAGCTAGAAATAATAAAAATTAAACTATGAACTGCACATGCATATTTATCAATGACACATGAAAGGTTCAAGTTGCTAACAATGATCGAGGAGGAAAAAAATGAGAAAGCTTAAGTGTGGCTCGGACACTTCATATCATGCTCTCGAGCATTTCATCGAACACCTTGTGTGCATAAGAGGATCAAAGCCAAACCCACCACCCCTTGTCAATAGAAGTGGAACACCAAGTTGCTCACACACACAAGTGAAGTGTTGCATCAATATTTATAGTGGTGGGCCTTTAGTCCCGGTTGGCCTGGCCAACCGCGACTAAAGATCCTCGGGTCAGGCCTGAGGACCTTTAGTCACGGTTGGCCAGGCCAATCGGGACTAAAGGCTCGCCCATCCACCAGCTATCGACTGAGCACGCTGGGCCTATACCTTTGGTCGCGGTTCACCTGCATAACCGCGACTAAAAACCCCATTAGTTGCGGTTCAAATATTTTGGAGACTAATGGGGTGGTATGGAAGTCCCTTTTTCTACTAGTGAGCATCTGGTATCATATGTGACAAGAAGGTACCATAAAATATAAAAGGTAAGTTTGATAGGATTGCAGTCAGACCATCGATGATATATGGGGAAGAATGTTGGCCAATTAAAAGATAACACATTCAACAAATGAGTATCGCGAAGATGCGTATGTTACGATGGATGTGCGGCCATACAAGAAAGGATTGTATTATGAACGAGGTAATTCGCAGTAGGCTAGGGGTGGCACTGGTCGATGAGAAGCCAATTAACAGTGGAATTCTAAAGAGTACGGGGGAGAATAGAAGGGGTAGATGACGATCAAAGTTGACTTGGGCAGTGGCGGTAAAAAGAGAGTTTAGGGATTGGAATGTACCTAAAATCTTGGCTTTCGATAAGACTGCATGGAGATTAGTGATCCATGTGATGGAATCTTAGTTTACTCTTTTTTCTCTTTATTTTGATTTTACTTTATTTTTGTTAGGTTTCATATCTAGCCTAACCCAACTTGTTTGGAGAAAAAGCTTTGATGTTGTTTGTAGAAGTTTCCGGTTTCTATTTTCAAAATAAATGTAAAATAAGAAGCTACAGAAAATCTAAGAAATTAGACAAATAAAGAGCTCAATTTTTGGGCCTTTCTGTTTGTGGCGTTAGTGTTGCTTCCAAATTTCTCGCTAAGAACAAGCAATATGAGCACTCCAACACAAGTGCAGTACTTTCATCAAAAGAAAAGGCTGCCTTCTTTGAGCGAAATTTAACCTCCAGTACAAATTTCTACAGGATGTACAACACACATGGTAGTAACAAGTACAACAAATTTCACCACTAGGGTGTATTTATTGTTCAGTTCCTCGCGGGCCTCACTACAGACGTAGCACACACCTCAAGGACTTGCCTTCCTCCAGCAGCCGGAAAGCCTCCCTGATCTCAGAAAATGGCATCTCATGGGTTATGAAGCCATCAAAGTTTATCTTAACCTCCTGTAAAAAATAGTAATTTTCCTTCAACAAAATAAACCACACACAGGTGTTTTATGTGTGCAGAAAATAATGGAAAAAAATGTTATTACCCCTTGCATGCATTGGTCGACGAGGAGCGGAAGCTGTGTCTTGCCCTTGAAGTCACCGAAGGTACAAGCCACGATCCGACGGCCATCGAAGAGCTCCATGGGATGCAGTGGCAGTGTTCTTGGCGTCGGATGAATCCCCAGCACCACGGTCAATCCCCACCCCTGGATTTACATTATTTTCTTGCTGATCAGCTGAATTAATTTATAAACACTGTCCATCTGATTATATTAGTAACCCACGTTTTGTCGGGACATGCCCAATTCTGTTACCCATGGTCCATGGATGGTCGTCGAAAATTTAGAATAAACATGTCGTCTTTTTTATGTTGAAGAAAAAATACAGAAAGTGCAAGGCAAATGCATACGTCGTGTGTAGAAACGAAGGACTCTCGTAGAACATCGAGGATGCCGGTGCACTCGAAACTGTAGTCGACGCCCCCATCCGTCATCTCCCTGATAACCTGGTGGACAGGCTTGCCGCACGCCTTTGAGTTGACGAAATCGGTGATTCCCATCTCTTTTCCTGCACGTACACGAGACATTCATGCCAATTGAGAAAGTGACATCTGTAGGTACTGACGATTCATGTTGCTATTTACCGACATGTGGCCTTTGGAACAAAAATAACATGAATGGAAGCCATAGGCTTTAAGCTATTTCAAAAAAAACATTCATAAATATCTTGTACTAGTTATGAGATGAAAATTTTACTTTCGTTTATGATTAGAAAGCGACATTGGAACCGGCTAATCAATGAGCTTAATCACGTGGCTGAATGCGCACCTTTGGTGAACTTGTCAGGGTTGATGTCCACACCAATGATCTTGGCTGCCCCTCTTATCCTGGCGCCTTCAGCAACCTAAAGTAAAATAAAAATATCACTGAAATGTCTTTCTACTAACAGTTTGTCAAAATTTGATCACTAGTTAATGGTAACTTCATAGAGCCAATAAAATGTAATTCTTATTGTATTTGTGAATTTAAAGAATGAAAGATGGTAATTAACTGACTGACCGCAAGACCGACAGCACCAAGTCCGAATATCGCCACGGTGGACCCCTTGGACACGTTTGCAGTGTTCCATGCTGCTCCAATTCCTATTGAAAGCAAAAAATCACATGACCACCATTGAATCCATAAAACTGAATACAATAGAAAACACATCTGAAGAATGAGTGGTTAGGGAAGCTACATCCGTGTGATGTGAACTTGTTTATTTTCTCAGGAATCTTCTTCAGAAGGCTACTGGGCATGCATAGCAGGCACCCTTGGAAACCGATGTATGACAGCAACTTTACGTGACAGTTAAATACAAGTTTTCTTCTCGGAAGATCCTTGGGCAGTGATGCGAGGAGGGACAGCGACGCACTGAACAGGTGCCATGCTCTGAGTTTCAGTTTGAGATTAAAAAACCAGAGACAGCATGTAGCTGATAAGGCCATGCCATGTTTACTTGCATACCGTCCGTTTGTTTTTGTGTGCCAAGTTAGTTAATCCAGAAAGATTGATCGAATAATCAATCAATGTTGAACCTAATTGAGATCGAGGACTACCCGATTATAATATTATAATCATTGGAACACAAAGTGAGTTGAAAAAATAGGATGAGAATAAGTTTACCGGTTGAGATGCCGCAGCTCAGAAGGCACATCTTCTCGAGGGGGGCCGCCGGGTTGATCTTGACGGCGCAGGCGGAGTCGAGCACGGTGTACTCGGCGAAGGTGGAGGTGTTGAGGAAATGGTAGACCGGCCGGCGTGCGCCCGTCGACTGATCAACGACGGAGAACCTCGTGCCGTCGTCGAGAGTCATGGTGCTCTTGAACGCGTCCACGCGCGCGGACTTGCAGAGGTTGGTCGCCGTGGAGTTGCAGTAGGCGCACGACCCGCACTCCCCGTTGAAGATGGGGACTACATGGTCTCCGGGCACAAGGTCCTCCACTCCTTCGCCGACGCTCTCCACCACTCTGTACGCAAGTGATTGGGATCGTCAGTAGATAGTTTTTACATGACAATATATTGATATCGACTAATTGTAAATGATAGCTTATATCATAAAACAGAATGATAGCTAGAAGAGTTCATTGCAATGGACAAGTAGCCCATCAAAACGATCACTTTCTTCAAGTCAATGTCCCATGGCATCAGCTGCCAAGTACGACAAAGCCAGAAACGTGGCTATGCTGGCGTGATGGAGCCATGGCTTGATGCCGCCGTTGCATGATCCAAGGCGAGCCATGCCTTAATGCCGCCGTTGCATGATCCAAGGCCACCAAGGAGGGTGTTGTGATCGCCGTGTCCACGTGCCAACGACCGCCTAGCTAACTAGTATATTTAGATCATTAGACGTGTACATACTAATCTCGAGAGTAGATGGGTATATTTAACCATATACCCAGTATACTCCCCTGACTCCCGTGATCCATCTGCTCGACATGGATGGATACATACATCATACCTTCCTAAAACGATATCTCTTGTCGACTAGTTGTGCAGATGAAAAACCTGTATATACGTATGCATAATTCCTTTTTCATTCTCAAACAAAAGCTGGGAAGACACTTGTGATTTCCATTGCTGCATGAGTGGCAAATCTATCTGAATAACTGCTGTGTAGTACATGCAAGCCCTGGCTTTGTTTAAGCAACTAGGAGTAGAGTGACTAAGAAGTGATTATGTGTGTCTAGAAGATTCATCTGACCCCTGACTTCTCCCATCCAAACTGATGCTTCCTTCAAGTCAATGTGTGCATGGCATCACCTATCAAGTACGACAAGATAGAAACAAAGCCAAAGGGTATGCGTATGGGAAAAGCTGGCATGACGGAGCCATGCCTTGGGGATGATCCAAGGCCAGCAACAAGGGGTCGGTCGTTGATCGCCCAGACCACGTGCAAACAGCCAACTAATTAGCCATCTTTTAATATTATGTGCATCTCCAACCCAATATAAAATGCACCGATTCTATCTCCAAGATGGACATATCACACAATCCGAAAAGCTACTGCCTGTCGACCAGTTGCGCAAAGAATATATGCATATATAGTTTCTTTTTCATTTTCTCACAAATTGACAAAGACATTTCCGATCAGTTTCCTTTGCTGCAGAAAAAGTTTCAGTCTGAATAGCTATTGTACATAGCAGGGCTGATGGCTTTGTTTAGGCAAACATAGCAGTCACTTGACAATTGACCTCTCTCCGGAACAGCAACAAATGGAACCACTTCATCAAGGAAGATAATTAAAACATGTCCTAAAAAATATAAACCTGTCCGCCTCACTTTTTTTGAAAGATAAGTTTGTAGTATTAACTAAAATAACAAAAGGTTGTACAAACTAAATTCAACCGTGTAAACTATATATGTCAACACATACATAGCCCCTTGAGAACAAAAGAAGTATACTGAATAGTCAAATAGGTAGCTGGGATCATAACTAGAGCTAGGTAAACGTACCCGGACGCCTCGTGGCCCAAGATGCGAGGGAACCTGCGCTGGAGCTCGTTCTGCATAATCGCAGCACGCCCAATATGGTCAGATCGATGAAGAAATGGAAATTAGTAACATGCAGTAAACTTGTGATGATGGAACATGTATTAGTTTAGTTACCTCTCCTTTCCAGAAGCTGAGGTCGGTGTGGCAGATGGAGGTGAAGAGGACTTTGATGCGCACCTCCATGCGCTCCGGTGGCGCCACCTCCACCTCCTCCATCACCAGCGGCTCGCTCGGACCCCACGCCACCGCCGCTGCTCAATCAGTCATGGCCGGCAACGGCAACATAGGTAAGAAGAAGGATAGTGAACTGAAGAAGAAGAAGATGATGATGGGGAAAGAATCAGTCATGGCCGGCAACGGCAACAAAGGCTCGCTCGGTATCAGGAAAGAACCTTTGCACTTGATGGGCTTTCCCTGGGTGCTGCCGCCGTTGGAGAAGCCATTGGTGTCCATGGTGTGAACTTAATTTTCCCTTCTTCTGTCTTTTTGTCTTGAGGGAGAGGAGGTTCCCGTTCTTCTTAGAGAGGCAGCCGGCTGCTGGCAGGCTGGTGTGTGCTTATATAATTGTAGAGGGAGGGGCAGTGGCGGAGGACCCTCCCATGGTTTAATACAGTACTACTTAATAGGCCTGACTGATTATGCCTTAAAACATATCTGTATCTGTAATTCTGCATGACCACGATCTATCCTTCCGTCAGCTAATTGCATTGATCCGTCGGTTGCAAATTAGTGGCCAAGCTTCCAGAACAAGAAGTGGCCAGCGGCAGAACGGCTGGCGACGGAAACGGCTATTCAGCGTCGCTGGAAACCAAAGCAGCTGAGTGATCAAGCCCATCTCTCCATGCCTTTCTCTTCAGCCAATTAATCTTGTTTACAGTAATGGAACCCTTTGGCCATTAGTCCAGTTCTAATTAGTTGACTTGACTTTGACTCTAGACTTCTCTACCGTAGTTCACGGGAAGCCATGGACGTATGGGATTACACGACTTTTTGGCCAAGTCGGCGAAAATGTCAAAGACCGACTATTTTACCGAATTTCAGAAACTATTTTCAAATCTAACCCAAATATAGGTAAGGGAAAGAAGAAGGATAGTGAACTGAAGAAGATGATGAGGAGGGATTATCAGTATCAGAAAAGAACCTCTGCACTTGATGGGCTTTCCCTTGGTGCCGCCCGTTGGAGAAGCCATTGGTGTCCATGGTGTGAAATTTCCCCTTCTTCTTTCTTTTTTTGTCTTGAGGGAGAGGAGGGGTTCTGATTCTTGGCGAGGCAGCCGGGGTCATTTTCACGGAAATAACCCTTTGTGCAAGCAAATGCACAAAATAACCTTTCGGCGAAACTATTTCACTCCATTAACCCATTTGTGTGGCGTCTATACAAAGAAATGCATGGATATTGCTGTATGTTCCCAAACATGGAACCAGACCTGGGTAGGATTCGCCACGGGTTCATCTGCAACACATCATGGATCGGGTGAGATCTCACCTTGCTTCATGCAAAAGACGATGGATCGACGCGGGCGGGCGCAAGGCCCTTGGCTCTTCGGTGCTCAGTACCCTTCCTATTTTTGTGATGACGGTACTCAAAATCCCATCAAGCTTTCTGAAGGAGTTCAACAAGCTTAGGCGCAACTTCATCTGGGACATCAAGGACAAGACGACAGCGGGAGGGAAGTGCAAGGTTAGGTGGAAGAAGAATTGCTCACCATTGCAGCACGGAGGGCTAGGTCTCCCCAACATTCCCCTCTTCGTCTCCGTTGGCTCTAGATGGAGTGGAGCGATGAGCCTCGGCCATGGGTCGGTTCGCTAACGCCATGCGATGAGGGGAGGTCGGGTTCTTTTCCACGCGGCAACTAGGGTTTCAATTGGCGACGGCAAACGAGCCCTCTTATGGCGCTCTTCCAGGCTTGGAACGGCTCCCCTCGATCAACAGTTTCCAGGGCTTTACGCTGCCTCCCGTTGGAAGAATAAGATTGTCACCACCGCCATGCCCAACAACAGCTGGGTCCTTGACCTTGGCAGAAACTTCCCTCCGCATCTCCTCCACGATTTCATCAGACTGTGGAGGTTGGTCCCGGCGACGATGCTACGACAGGATACACCAGACTCCATCAGCTGGATGCTATCCAAGGGAAGTTCCTATACCGCCAGTTCCGCGTACAAGATTCACTTCGAGGATCAGGTCCGATCGGAGGCTCCTGTAATCGTCTGGCAACAATGGGCGCCGGCCAAGTGCAAGCTCTTCCTTTGGCTGCTGCTCCAAGACCGTCTTTGGTGCGCCGACCGTCTCCAACGTCGACAGTGCCCAAACGAGTACTTCTGCCCGCTCTGTGTGAGGAACCTAGAAACTTAGAAACTTCATGGCACCTTCTTCGAGTGTCCCTTCGCCCAACAGATCTGGGGAGGCGTGGTGTCTTGGACGAATTGCGGCCCCTTGGTTCCGACAGTTTGGGCAAATGAGAAGAACATCTCAGCAGTTTGGCACCAGATCATGGCGAAGGCGCAACCACGACATAGGAAAGGAACCAAGTCCCTCTTCACCCTTGTCTGCTGGGGCATCTGGAGGGAACGCAATTCTCGTATTTTCAAGGGCATGCTCTCGCCAAAGACGGCCATCATCGCATGCATTCGGGATGAGGCTAGGGAATAGGCATTTGCCAATGCCAAATCACTTAGAGAGCTCATGTTTGATCCTCGTTGAAAGCCTTAGGCTTTGCAGCTCCTTTTCCTTTCCTCCTTTTTGGTTCTCTCCCTTTTCTGCCTGTCCCGTGATGAAATTTCATCTTCGGGCGCGCACCTGTAAAGTTTTCCCCCTGCTTATTAATGGAAGCCAGTAATTGCTTGATCTTTCAAAAAAAAAAAAAGACTCCTATTGTTTTTTGGACTTTTTTTTTCAATTTTTAGACAGTGTATAGACTATCTGAAAAAGAGAAACTTGCACAAACCATAACTCTTGAGGTTGTTGTTGCATAAACCAGTGATTCAATTTTTTTGTTGCACAAACCAGTGAATCTAGAGTTAACTGTATAGAACAAGCTATGGTGATCTATTTATACTATTTAGCTGTGTATTAGATAATGAGAACCCACCTTATAATTGACATGGCTGTGGCGTGTAAACATCCCATACAAAAATAAATAAATCGAAAGCATGGACTAAGCCGGTTTTCTGTGCCGTATCGAAAGTACGCACGTGGTCGGTTTTTTTACCACCTCTAAAGATCCATTCTTCAGATTCAGGTGAAATAATCGAATGCATGTGCACACACATCGACTAGATATACACCCTGTATTAACACCTCCAAGGTGCCCGACAGTTTAAGGGGGTCCCAAAGACATTGCAGCCGGTGTAAAAACACCAAACCGGACTAGCAGCAACGGACGAATAATCCACCCGCCTGTGCTATATATGGGTCATCCGAATTTCTACGGGCCACCCGTGTTTTCACTGTTGTTGTCTCCAGTGGTCAGACCGTACGAATGTTATCACACCGCGGGGGAATAAACCGGAGCGTCAGGTATCTACGTAGCCCTCCTCGCTCCACAGAGTGTACATGCTGATGTAGGAGTCGTCGTTATCGTAGTCGCCACTGCACCCCTCCTAGGTCGGCGGAGTGTAGTGCCACGAGTCCTACCTTAGGACCACCACAGAAATTATTGGAGACGGGTTTTAATTTTGAGCGACACTAAAATTATTTTGTTGGAAGAGGTTACTTCTTTAGCGGATCCTATGCAAAAAAGAACCATCCATGGGGCATTGTGTTTGGAGCCGGTCCATTTTGTTATGGGTTAGGGCATCTGGGGCGACGCATATCCGACGTCTAAAAGTGCTCGCGAGCGTCTATTTGCGTCGCTCCATGAATATATTTTGAATGCACGTTCTTTACGTCTGGTGTGATCCCAGCAAGGCGACCCATTTTTTGTTTTGCAAAATATTTAAAAATCAATGTGCAACATAGAAACTATACAAACTACACTTGTAGAAACCTAGACTACTTGCTGCCCGACAGCCCCACCCTATCGTTGCGTCCCTCCCTCGTCTGCTTCTCCGCCGCCTGCCGTGCGGCCACTAGAGCTCGGTGCATCAGGGTCCTCCGAAGACCATGAGATATCGGAGTCATTGTCCTCTGTGGCTGCGGTGGCCTCCACCCTGCGGTGTTCCATCTCGGCGTCGAACGCCGCGTGGGCCGCCTTCTCCGCGTCAGCCAGGAACTTGGCGTCCCTGACGGGGTCGAGGAGTTTGTCGGTGCTGTCAACGTCCTCGAACTCCTCGTCAGAGCTTGTGGCCGGGGGAGGTGGATTCGGAGGTGGAGGTGGAGGCGCGGCAGCCTGGCCGTGGCCGGCGTTGCTCATGGTGGAAAAGGTGGAGGTTGAGCGGCAGCGGCGCTACGGTGGATGTTGTGCGGCGGCTAGGGTTTAGTGTGGGAGGAGATGAGATGTGTGCGCCCCTGTTTATATAGGCCAAAGGCAGATGACGGCTGCGGCATGCGTGACATCGCCATTACTTCGTGCGCAGAGGTAGGCGACGGATGCGCACCACGCGAGGCGTCGCCATTAACGTGGCGCAGACTACCGAAGTGACGCAGCAGTGCCAGTCGTTGGCGCACCTGAGAAGATGCACGCCAGGGTCGTTGGTAGGCGGGCCCGACGAAACATCCGTCATACGCGAGCGGGCACTTTGCGCATCTGCGCAGCATCCACCGCGACGCATCCGAGACGCATATTTGGAACAAGTTCGCGTCGTTGTAGACGATCCGATCACTATACGTCGCTCCGCTATAGCGTGTTACGTATTTTTCGGCATGGCCAGACATAAACGGTCGCTGAAAGTCCGTTTGCATTGCCGCATTGAAGATACCCTTAGAACCAATAGACGTGTGTGTCATCGGACACATAGATTTGGTTGCATCGGGTATCAATTAGATGCAATTTTGTTTTAAGTAATTTGTATTTGTGATATATCGCTATCATATATGAAGCTATATTGCTCCAGTTTTGTTACACAATCAAGATGTATTGATATAATTTTTTTTCCTTTTTCTGATAGTTATTATATCGAAAGATGTGAAAAATCTGGGTACCAATTAACTGGCAGGTGTGGCTGTTATTTAATTGCATAATATGTTAATTAGAGCTCCTTGCAACCAACTACCTCTAGAGTGACTGGTTTGTACAACGAAAAATTTAAGTCACTGGTCTTTGCAACAACTAGCCAGGTGGCCTAGCGAGGGCATCGTGCTAAGTGCACGATTTTTTTTCCAAACAAATACATTTTTGGTTCTATAAATTTTAGAATACTAATTTCTAAATTGTATTATCCTACAACTACCACAAAACTCTGATTGTAGTACGTAGAGGATTAGCTGAATTACTAAAGTTGTTCTTGCCTAGCTGTTATCGGACATGGCAAGGAGATCACCGTTGAAGAAACTTTCGAGGCATATAGGTTATTATGAAATGCTTGGCCATGAGCTTCATTGATCTTCTACAACTATCGCCATCGGACAAACCCCATGTATTTGCCTTAATGCGGTTAATCGGCAGACAACTTTCTTGTTCTCTCTATTACCCTCCCGCGCAGAAGGAAAAGATTACACGGGAAGTTGCCCTGGAAAAATTGACAATGATACAATTACTCGCCAATATGGTCGTGTAAGTTTCATCTTCTGATGTATGCATTAGCCACTCCCATGTGGAATTACTGATGGTCTAAATCTAGCCGCCAACATCGAACTGCTTAACCTTACCTGTGCTCTCATTATCGTCCTTTCGTTATCCCGACATGTTACACCAAGAGCTGACGCTGATCTCCCTTGGTTGCGTTTGTGATCATGAATGGCGTCTTGTCCTGGTTGGGGACCCGAGAAAGAATGTTCAATGGATTTGGGTTGGGCCTCTTGGTTCTAAATAAGTTTATTCTGGTTACCAGGGAGAAAACTTTGTGCCAAACGAAATACACGGTATTTATTTAGTTTTCTCAAATTTAATGTTTTTAATAAATTTTGGACAAATTTATAAATTAATTTGGCAAATCTCTGATGGTGTATTGACCATATTTTCGGTATGTCCAAAAAACGGTAATAGTGGTGTCAACCGAAATCCTTGTCACAATAATCTTACCAAAAAAATCTTTGTTGAGCGGACCCTGTTCGTAGTATTGTTGCTAGGTGTCCATGATGTACACGTTGTCATCACCTATGCATACAGTCTATCTGTTAATGTTTGGACGTGGCAATAATTTAAACTCAAGAGCAATATGGTTATTTTCTATTTTCTCGTTGAATCCAGGATTTAGATTATAGATATGACAACCAATAGTTTCATAATTTTCTAGCCTATACTAACATGTACGTGCAATCTTCTATCTTTTATTTTATTTTACTATTTCATCTATACATGTTCTACAAAAATATATCTGGCTCACCCAACTAATTTGGATACAACTCCCAACTCCCTCGAACATGATTTCTTTTAGGTAACTCCTATGGAGTATACATGATTTCTTTTTAGGAAATTCTATTCCGTGATATATGCAAGACCAATATGTGTTGGAGGAAACTCTTGTGTACGTGCTTTTTTCAATGAAATTCACGTGTACGTGAATAGTAACGATGACTTGGTCCCATGTGCGTACGTGATAATTAGCATGTTACGTGAATATGTTTTTTTGTCCGATGTAGTCTTGTCACGTGTTTGCAGTTTTGCGTAACTCTTTGATATATTAAATCTTAACTATAAACAGGAAAATGAACGGTATATTTATTTATTGTCTATGTGGATTAACGTGATGGCTCTATTAATAACGTGATGGCTCTATTAATCAACCTTATTTTGCTTTTAGTATATAATAGAATAGATAGATAATCCCAAGAGTTGCAAGCATTATTCAGAGACTCGCGGTGCCGGGGAGCAGAGCAGGCACTAGTGGAAAACGGGGCAAGTCCCGGTTCCCAAACCGGGACCAATTAGGCGGGACTAAAGGGGGTACCCTTTAGTCCCGGTTCAAAGTTTAACCGGGCCTAAAGGCCTCGACACGTGGTGCGGCCAGGGAGCTCGCGGTGGAAGGCCTTTGGTCCCGGTTCGTGGTACGAACCAGGCCTAGGTTTCTCTGCCGCGGCAGAGAATTGCTATTTCTCTGCCGCGGCACAGGTTTAGGCTGTACCAGCGTTTCTCTGCCGCGGCAGAGAAACAGGGCGTTTCTCTGCCGCGGCAGAGTTTCAGCAATGCATATATATCATTCAAGAAACCACAAAAAATCGTCATGAATATATATAGACATCGTCAACAGTACACGACATCGTCAACAGTACACGTAGTGCATGCATATTTACAATACAACATCTCCTCGACGAATATCCTCCGCCGTCACGATCTGCCGATAGTGCTCTCCACCTGGGGTAAGGGCCTCGGTAATAAAGAATCCCGCGATTTTCTCTTGAATTGCTTTTATTTGATCCTCCGTTATGAGAGTGTCCCGCTGGCGTATCATCTATATTTAAAAAAGGAGATCAATATATGAATGGAACTGTAATATCCCAGGTAATGGGGTTACAAAATTAGAGGAAACAGATGTGTGCATTGCATTCATGCATAGAAAATCTGGGGAATTTTCGCGCTTTAAAGTAAAACAGTCACAGTAACTGAAGTTTCACTTGACCTTGGTGGAATTGAAGTAGCTCATCAAGTCAAGCGCTACAAACCTCAATGTGACTTTGTCAAAACCTTGTTTTTGGTAGAGATGATTTGATCTAAGGGGTTAGATCAAATGGAACTAATAATCAACACAACGACACTTTACTCAATGATCAACTACTTGATCAAACAACAGATCATAATATGGTAACCATTGCCATAACCTAAGAACATTTATTCAATTGCAAATCAAGTAACAATAAAATGGAGAAACCAATCCTCACTTATCTTTTCCATGTCTTAAAACTATCCATGATCCTATCATGAAACCTCATGGTATTCATTCCACTTCAATATTGGATTTATCACAAGGAGATCCAACTAAGGAATATAATTCTTCTCCATCTCAAATTATTATATATCAAACCCAGAGAGGTGAGAGTTCTATATTAATTATTAGAAAAGCAATAACAAACCTGGAGCTAAACCTTGGATATACCTCAAAGTATTCAAATCATCATCTTTGAGAGGAACACTAGGATATTATTCAAGATAATTCCTAGAGAGATAAACCCTTTATATTTAACATAGACATTGATGATCACATCAATCTCTATAGAGCCTAATCTCAGGTTAGTATTAAAGTCCTTCCCAAATGAGTGAGACCATTCATACTAATCCAAGCTTTACCTATTTAAGAATAAAGGACAACCTTTGAACTAAAGTATTAGGAGATTAACCATTTCATCTTGGAGTGGTGAGACAACCTATCATCACATGGAATAATACCATATCCATGAACTGATAAAGTAGTGAGGAGACTAATTAAACCCAGATAGCCAAGTGGAGTTTTAGACTAAAGACCTATTGAGATATTGTGAGTACACCATAAACCCTAGAATAACCATCCCTTTATAAGAGAGCCCAAGCTATGGTGTTACACACAAGTAGTCGGGGCAACACTTGAATATAAGGGAGAGAACTATCCATATACCAGATGAGTATATCATCATTGATTAAGTAGAACCCTAACATAATATCTCAGGCATTCTCCTGGGATATAAACTTTAGAGGCAATCCTAGTAGTCCCATTCAAGAAGGTAATTAGAAGTACTATACCCTAGTTGATCAAGACAATGCTTGATCATGGAACTGAGAAACCTAATTAATGAGAGATACCTTAGGAAGCCAAACCTTGATCATTATTAATTAAGTGATGATCATAAACCCTAAAAACTTGAGGTATGGAGAATAAACCCTAATAGGATAAGTAGATCTCATTCACCACATGAAATCATAGGGAGGTAACTAGTAGGCAACCCTAGGCTTATATTCCAACCCTAACTTGTGATTCAATTGGTGATCATAATTAGAATTCTACCATATCTACATTCCACATATTCTTCATTTAAGAAACATAAGAAAACCTTAGAGTTAAACACTATACTCTATATGGTGAGAAACCATACATCCATATGACCAAAGTTAACTATAAAAAGAACTATAATCAATGTAGTTACTTTAATGATAAGTTGGGAATAATAATAGGAGTTAATTGGTACAAGATAAAACCAATTCTCAAGTCCTTAGTAATTAGGGAAGCACATGAAATATTAAGCAAGTAACCACCTTATCATGGTTAGGGGAGATAAAACCCTAGCACATGCAATATGGTGTCATCCCATCTCTATAACCTAGAATTAAATCTCAACCCTAGTTTGTGTATCACTATGGTGATCATATTATAAAACCAGACCATAATTGAGATTCAAGCCAATTACAATTAGGTGAATATGATTAGAACCCTACTTGTTCATTAAATCCAATCCTATGCCTCAATTGTTAAACACAAGAGACTCCCAATGATAAACCCTATATTAAAACCATATGGGTAGTGATCAACTATTTATCTTTGTAACCAAGATCAGCCATGATGGAACCAATACCTACTTTGATACTTCTAAATATAATAATAGCATCAACCTTAATAAAAGGGGGTTATAAGAGAATTTACAAAACTCTAATAAATAGGTAATCCCATAAAATAATATGTAAGTGAAACAAACTCTCAATTAAGAAACCAAAACCTCATAATAAACTTTAAAATGCTTTGAGCACCAATTATACACTTTAAATAATTCAAAAGAAAGTTGTGTTGCAAGGAGGAAAAGGAATTTCAAAGACCACATAAATTCATAGCTAAATTAAAAATTTAAAAGAAACCACAAGGATACCAACATGATCATGCATTACACATTTGTCCTGAACAATAAAATAATGCACTGACCATTGTTATCAAATCCTAATACAAATTGTCGAATGCCTGCAAAACAGAAAAGAGTTAAAATATGAATTCAAATCTGAATTCAAAATAGAAATACAAACCAGAAAATAATAAAAGAGAAAAAGAAGAAAGGGCTTACCTGGACCTCACCAGAGCGCAGCAGCCCAACAACCGGCCCAGCAGGAGTCCACCCACGCGGCCCAAGCAGCAGCCCAACGCCAGCCCACGTAACCCTTCGTGTGGATATAGACGAGAAGACGTCGTCGTCTTCGTCTCCGTCGCTGGACGCGCGGGGGGTCGACACGGCGACGAATTGGGACACGTCCCGGCCACCGTTCTTGACCACGAGCTCGACGACGACTATCGGAGACCCTATAAATACGGGGAAGCAAACCCTAGCGCCCCATTTTCTTCTTTCTCGTTGCCATGCCGAAACCCTAGCTCGCCGCAACCATCTAGCCCCACCGTTTCCGACCACCCCGGAGCCAACCGATAGGCCGAGGAGGAGCGCCTCGACATCCTCGTTCATCTGGTGCAGTCACATGCCGAGGGAAGCTCGGAGGAGGAAGAATTGAGCCGATCCCTTTCGCGGTACTGAGAGAGAAACGGCGACCGCCGCGACGCCTCCGTCTTCAATCGACATCGGCGACCCTACAGGAAGCCTCAAGGTGATCATACGAATCTCATGAGCCTATTATTACATCCCCTTGTCGCCCGTAGCCTCTTAGCATCGTGTGCCCGTGTCCGCCGCCGTCAGACATCATCGCCGCCGCCGCTCCGGTGACCATTGAGTAGCGGCGCCGCCACCAAATAGCTCACCCTTGCGTGCTGGATCGAACGAGATTAGTCGCCTGTCCTCTCGCGCCTCGGATCATCGGCGCCGTCGCTCACTGCCGCCGGCCACCGTGTCCATCGCCACGCCAGCGATTTTGACTTGGTCAAAGCTTGCGTGGCAGATGAGGTGGACACGACCCCACCTGTCTGTGTCCCTGGGAAACACTAGCCCGGGTGTGTTTAGCCATTTCGATTCAAATTCAAATTCCATTAATTACTGAAACTTTGCATTAATTTATAAAATTCATGATAATTCAGAAAAATACAAATAAGATATCAAAATTCTTAGAAATTTAATCTCTATTCAATAAAAATATAATATGGAATTTTTATTTCTAATAAAAATTCAATTGTTTAATACTTGTTATTTAAGCCTTTTATTTTAATTCTAAATACTATTAAAATTCAATAATTAGGAAAAATTCATAAAATAAATAAAAACCAGTAAGTAAATAAGAAAAACATTAAAAATTAAATTTCTTTTACTATTAACTTATTAAATCCTTATTAGGAGGATTTTAAACCCTAATTAATAATTATCTTAATTATTAATCCATTACAAAAATAATAAAAAGGCAAATTCAATATTATTTTTATTTCTAAGATATTAATAACTTCAACTCTATCATGAAGATATTAATCCAATAATTATAGGGTAACTAAGAAACCCTAGTTCCATTTTAAATAAAGTGATAACCTCATCATGTGGAATTCTAAAACCCTAATTCATTAGGAACCCTAGCTCCACTAATCCAATTGAACCTTAATTTGTTTCTAACCTAACCCTAGGATAGAACATGGGATCATGTTACTTAATTATCATAGAGCCATGTTTAGCAACTAAAGACATATCTATATCCACATAAAATGTAGAACCCTATCACTACCAATTTAGCATTCCAGGTATGCATACCATTTAACCAAGTTGATCAAGTAGGATCAAACCTAGTCTCTATCACCAAGGATATAATCCTTTATGAACCTTAATTAGCATCACACCCTTGTGATGAACCATAATAGCAACCATACCCAATATTGTGCATCATATACTATACACACTAAACCCTACTAGTGTGAGATATTTACGAACCATCTTATTTAGGAACCAAGTGTTCATTACCTAGTGAAACCCCTAGTAAACCCTAGACAACCCAACTCTAATTGAGATACTTCTTATTAGTTAAGAAGTATGTTCTTCAAAAGTTATTCTTTTGAAGAAAATATGGAATAATCATCAACTATACCTAACAAGATTTATAAACCCTAGCCAGCTATCATCAGCAAGGTATACCAACCTTGATAGCACCTATGTATAATAAATTACTTATGATATGTTTCACAGAAACCTTATAATGTCTAGCTATTGTGCTTCCAACCTTGTTAAGACCCACCTAATACCTACTCAAGAAGCTAATTTGGAAACCATCGTAAACCAGAGAACTCCACAACCATATTGTCATACTTGTTCTTTATTAAAGAACATGTTCTTCAAAAGTTATTCTTTTGAAGAATATAACAAGTAATCAATAACCATGCCATATAGTATTAAAACTGACAACTGCTCTTTACTTACTATACTACTACTAATCTTTGGTGTGTATGACTGTTACTTTACATTATACCACTTGCTTATGATTCTAAAGCAACACAAACCTGAATAAGAACCTTGTTTGTGAATCACTCTAAAAGTGCAATACACCCTGAACTAATCATTACCACTCACTAATCCTAAATCATCGGGGTTAGGTCACGTTTAGAACGATTGCATCTCATACTTATGCATTATTGCATCCTTGCCAATCTTTTAAACATCGTCCTTACTGGACGATGATGCTATTTCAGAATTTGGAGTTACTGCGTATCGAAGACCTTGCCTGCATAATCTTGCAGTCAAGAAAGGCAAGTTCATCACTTGCTCATGTCAATTGATTATCTTTATCAAATTACTTGCAAAGTACTATGATTATCACTATTGCATAAAAACCAAAACCACTATTTTCATAACTATGAATATGACTATGTGGTGGGCAATGGAACCATGGATTGTGTTGATAAGGTGGAGGTTCCATTGCAAGGGTTTATATCCATCTAGGATTAAACAACAAATGTCGCCAGTGATTCTTGTGCCGTAATACCCGTGTTAACCATAAGATCTGGAATGGGACGGACTAGTCAATCATATTTCCACCTCTTGTACATCAACGGATGCGCTTACCGTAGCGGTTGTATCTTGCGGAGCAACTTGAGGGTGGGGATCCCACGCTAATTCCCCACGGTTATGCTGTGCATACCGTAGCAGTTGCGACTTGCGGAACAACTTGAGGGTGGGGATCCCACTCTAATTCCCCATGGTAATGTGGTCTATGATGGGTTGCAGCTACCGGCGAAGGAGTTTGGTTCGATCCCAGACTGTTGTCGTGGTCGGGGTCCGTCCTTAAATGGTGTAAGTGGACCGACGAGGACCCAGGGTCGGGGTTTGCAACAAAGGGTGGGTGTGCGAGGTAGCGGAGGAATATGATTGGCTATGACCTTACTCCTGACCTCACACCAAAGGAAGTGTGGACGAGCCTGCAACTCGGTTGGCAACAAGGATAAGATCTCTTATGGGTAAAGCAACACACCTCTGCAGAGTGTATTGAATCGTGACCTGTCACTCCCTGTTCCGGGATTTGGAACTGCGAACGCTGCCGGAAAGGAGCTCCATGAAGTTCTAGTAAACCGGTGAAGGCTGATGGACATAGTTCTTCTGAATAAAAGCAACATTTTGAAGAAATGATTATGAAAACTTGCATTGGTATTAGACTTTCTGGTCTAATGCTGTAGCTAGTGCATTAAACACCTCTTTCCTATAATGAACTTGTTGAGTACGCTCGTACTCATCCCACTCTTAAATCCCCTGCTTAGATATGGAGGCATCAAAGGAGGATCTACAGTGCAACTCGAAGACCGAGGAGTCAACAACTACTTCAAGAGACAGGACCATGTCAGAGGAGTCAGATACCACGTCCAACAAGGAGAAAACCTAGTTTAGCCATAGAAAGGAACTAGCTTCCTAAATCTAGCTCCTATTTAGCTAGAATCTATTCATAGCCCCTACAGCTAGTAAAATACTCTACAAATAGAGTTCATGATAGGATTAGACTACGAGTCGTTCTTCTGGAGTTTATTTGCAGATTTACCTCATTGTAAAGTAGGAGGCTGTGATGATCTTATGTAACAGAGTAAATATTGTAATTCTATACACATGCCTTGGACCCGCATATGTTTCTGTTGTACCACTCTGAGCGATATAATACGAGTGGAACTGTGTTTCATTGGTGTTATATCAGACTTGCATACTACACCATGCAGTGGTATGCCGGGTCACCACAGGAACTCAATACAATAGATGGTACTAATTAAGATTAATTGTGAAAATTTGTTATCGTACACGAGTCTGGAGTATACGGGCATCCCCACCCTTGGGACAGGCCATGTCACGAATGAAGGTGCAGACGTAGTATCCACATAAGTTATTCCCGGGTTCCTGCCTCATACACTTTACGAAAAAATAGTTCGATCAAACTAATAATCAAGCATCGTATTGAAAGTAAATATCATATATAAAGTTTCACGGACATAGCTATATATATAGTACTACTTACAGGGTAATCTTCAAATGTAAGCTCCGGTTTCCATTTATCCGGAACAGTATTGATGAACCGTTTCCATGCCCTGCCCGACAAAAAATAATGAGTAAATGAGTAATTGATTAGTTGATGATATCTTCGAATTAGAACAGATGAAGATGCCAAATACGAAATTGATTGAAACTACCTCTGGAGGATGGCAGCCATGTCCGCCCATTCCGCATATTCTTTACGTTTCGAGTACATGACTTTTACGACTCCAAGGCGAAGATCAATAATTAGGAGAATAAAGTGGAATCTGCACAAGCATAGCTCAATGATTACGAGAATAAAGTGGAAGGTGCACAAGCATAATGTATGTTATATATAACACTCACTTGAAGTTGTAGGGAAAGAATATATCCTCTTTGTCTGCTTGCTTCTCTAAAAACATTACGATGTTGTCCTCTGTGTCCTTGGCGAAGTCTCGAACCATAACTTCTTGAACTGTGTTTGGGTCTATGAACCCCAGCGGTAGGAGCTTGCCTCATTTGTATTCCAGCTTCTTCATTCTACATAATTAAATGTATAGCTGTTGTCGTCAGAAACCCACCGGCGGGCAGCGACGGGCAACACCGTAGAGCCGGGAACAACCTAGAGCTGCGGCTGGCTGAGGTCCCTCCGAGCGACGGCCCGCAAAGCCTTCTGGTCACACGTCCGATGCTGATGCAAGGGCGTGCCACCTGACCTATACCTGGTCAGGAAGGTGATGGAGATGCCTCGCTTAGTTTCCTGCATGGCATGCACGTAAACATTAAATACGAGCCTCGATCGGCTCTCAGGTTATCCTGTGAATCGGCTCAAGGAGCCGATCCACCCATGATTCGTACGGGGTGCACGAATATATGGTGGTCCTGCTTGATCAAGATAAAGCTAATTAGATCTACGACGATTTAGGGTTTTCACCGCATAATCGGATCATCCTACTCCAGGTTGGGCCTCGCGGCCACGCACGGTGATCGTAAGCCGATCCTAAACAAGGCCTAAAAACCAACACGAAGTTGATCCCCGGAACATCCTGTTTAGGACTAGCGAACGACACCCTACGTGCCACTGGATCCTCCCCCCCTTTGTAAGGCCTAACTATTGCAGATATTAAACTAATCCTTGTAGAACAAGGAGCAACCGTAACGGATCAGATCTACTAAATAATGATCAAGCGGGGTGCCGCCCCCACACCTAAGATAGGTGTGAGGGTGGCTAGACATGCAAGGGTTGCACTACGATAGCATGTTACGCGAAGAACTATGCTAACCCTAACATATCTATGACAACTACGTTGCTCGCCATCAACAAGGCTTCAGTACGAGCAACGCATGAACAGTGTGAAGCTTGTGCTGCCTAGATCGCAAGATGCGATCTAGGCAGCATGTCGCTTACCGATAGAAACCCTCGAGACGAAGGAGTTGGCGATGCGCCGAGATTGATTTGTTTGGTTGAACGTTGGTTGTTGTTTATTCCATAAACCCTAGATACATATTTATAGTCCAAGGGACTTTCTAACGTGGGAATAATCCCCACCGTGCACGATACAAACTCTAACTTTTAATCTAAGATACAATCTACCATAATTAAAGATACACGGGCAATCCAGCCCAAACCCCTCGTGCAAGGCCGCTTCAGAGATCTTCTACGTGTAATCTTCCAAGCCCATCTCTCTTACGGCCCACCTCCTGATTTGGCCAAAATCTGGTGATAACACATGCCCCCCTGGTTTTGGCAATGATTATTCCAAAACCACTCTGTTTTTCCTCTGAAGGGTCATGTCGTGGCAGAGCAGAGCCGTTGCAGTATCCGTTATCATTATGCCCTGTCTTCTCAGCTTCTCTGCAAAATTCGATAGCTCTGGCGTCATCTCCTCGGAAACTGTAATGGCATTAAATTTCCACCAGGCTTCCCATTATTTAACTGTGCCGATCGATTAGCCCTCTTCATCACCTTCCTCTGTTCTAGCTATCGGCACCAAAAAAAACCCTCCTCCTGTAGCAATGTCTTCCTCTTCCTCTTCCCTCTCAGGCCTCCCCCTCCAATCCTCGCCGAAGAGGAAGAACGAGGATGACCTTCACTCCGAGGTGAACCCCCTCTCCTCCGACAATGAGAAGAAAGAAGGAGAAGTAGCGAAGGCCAAGGCCTTCCCCTCCGCCAAGCTCCTGCCGAAGAAGCGCTCCCGCATGTGGGCGGACAGCGAGGACGAAGATGACGACGAAGAAGGAGAAGAGGAGGAGGAAGATGAATCTTCCTCTTCCGCTGGGTACCCGCCGACGAAACGCTTCCGCTCTTGGGCGGACAGTGAGGATGATGATGATGACGAGGAAGATGAAGCTCCGACCAAAGGCTGGGGCAGCAGCGACGAGGAGCTTCCTGGGAGCAGCGCCGACGACATCGACGGCGGTGATGACGAGGACAGCGACGACTAGTAGAATAGGACTAGTAGTAGCAGTGCACTAGGCACCAGATCCCTCATTTGAGAGCCATCGGCTCTTTCTTGTAAAGCCGCTCCTTTGAATTAATGAAATTGTTCTTTCAATTCATCCTTCAATTACTCCAATTTCATTCCTTCCGCCTGTTATGCCAAGACCGATAGCAACGTATCGGATTTCTTCTCTTTTGGACGCCCGTGAAGCCGGACTCACATGCCGATTAGCCCGTTGGTCAAGCACTTCCCAATTTCAGACTGCGATTTGACCATAATTTTTCGCAATCCCTTAGCCGATGACTACTCATCGGCTATTTTGAGAATCCAGTCCCTTTCAGGACGGTCCAAAACCTGTAAAAGCCAACGGCCTCCTTTCCCGATTCCTCTCCATAGCTTCAGTAGTCCTCCTCCGCAACACCTTACTACTTCAGAGAAGATCATAATGCAGGGCCAGTCGATGTGACTCCAATCGGCTCCCAAATCAGAGCATCTACCAAGTTAACTGCCCCCCGAGCCTTAATCAAGGCGAAGATACCGGCGAGGATGCACAGATCGTTGATCAGCTTTTTCCCACTAAACGTCGATGTCGACGTGAACTTTGAGCATATAGCCAGTAGGTCTTGGTCTTGTGTAAGTGTACTAGAGTCGATGGCTGCGCATCGGCTTCGCTTCTTGCGCAAATTTTTTTTATTTGGCCGATTTTTCTTAATCGGCCCCCAATGTTTCACTGCACGCATGTTTACACACGCTTAATCTGCACATGTTCATATCTGCACATGTTCATCTGACTGTATGCCCCCCGAGCCGAATCTGCCAAATGACTGCAGATATCGGCTTCTATGGTTAGCCAGGGCACTGCACTTGCACGTCGGCTCCGTAAGGATTCGTGCTGACTTTCATCTGCCGACGTGGCCGCTGCCCCGTGGATCAATGCTGAACACAAGCAGAACACGTGGTGAAGATAATTTTGGCCGATTGCTGGAATCGGCCTCCATATCCATTGGAGCGTTGACTGAAGGTTCTGTAATGTTCCTTCATAATTTATGGGGCCGATCACAAGGATCAGCTTCCCCCCGTTTGCTCATTGGTTTAATCTTGCTACTCGGTCAGGCTGGTGGATAAAACCAGCCCAACCTCTGACTTGATGCGCCTGCTGTCGTCCACCTTGAGTGCATCGTAGAATCGTGGAGCACTAAGCTCCGTCAGAAGGACGAGCACCATGTTTGTGCCAGCCGATGTTTCATCATCGGCTTTCCTTTGCCTGGGGCGCCACTCCATTTTCCGTGGACGACCCTCTTCATCCAGGGTTCGCTGAACCTTTGCAGCCAGATCAGGTCGTGCCTTCCTTAAAGTATGCAGGTATAACCTTTCGGCTTCCTCCAGGCCGCGCAATCGCTGAACCCCGCGCTTTTGTGAACGGCTGAGTCCGTCAGGGCACCACCTTGGACGGTGGTACCTGTCTTCTTCTTCTTCTTCTTCTTGTCCCTCGTCTTCGGAATCCTCGAGATCTGCCCAGCGAGGGGACTCAGCGCGTTTGCTCTGTGGCGGGAGAGGCCCTAAGCGCTTGAACACAGACACGTTGGCTGCCTCCTTCTTCTTCTGGTTGCATTCTGGGCAATTGCCGATTGTGGGCAATCGGCTCATTCCTGAATCCCAGCAGTGTCTGAAGAAGGGGCAGTCCCAGTGCCTGGCGGTGTCATCTTGCTCCCTTGATTTTTCTATGGCACGGCGCTCGTGCTCCTCCTCCTCATGATCATGCCGACGATATCTTCAGGCTTCTCTAGCCAGACGATCTCCTTCATCATCATAGCTGGACCGTCGGCGTTGGTCATACTGACTTACATACTTGTTGAGGAGGTGATCAGAGAGGGGTCGCTGATATCTTATGTTCTTCACCTCTCCCTCTGTGACGTAGCGCTTGCCATCATGATGGAGCCGATTGCGTGGAGCGGCCTCCTCTGTGTCCTTGCTACGAGAGCAGCTGCCCTCGTCTCCATCTTTGCCAGAGTGGTGCCCAGGTCCTACCATGTTGATGCTGAACGAGGATCCTGGCTGGCAACCTTCAGGGTAAGTGCACTCCACCATGTTAACGGCGGGAAAGGGCTGGGTGTCGACCTTCATGGCGTACTGGTTGAAAATTAGACGCCCTTTTTCTATCGCCGCTTGGATGTGCTGACGCCATACCCTGCAGTCGTTGGTGGCATGGGATAGCGAGTTGTGCCATTTGCAGTATGGCTTTCCGTTCAGCTCTTGCACCGTGGGGAATTTGAGACCTTCAGGAATCGTCAACTGTTTCTCCTTGAGCAGGAGGTCGAAGATTTGCTCAGTCTTGGTCACGTCAAAATCAAATCCCCTGGGTGGGCCTGGTGGCTTTAACCATTTGCAGGACACGGGGGTTCCTCCCCGAGTCCATTCAGCCACTGCTACCTCTTGGTCTCCCGCAGGAACTTCGTCTTCCTCTGCATCGACCAGGACTACTGCACGCTTGAACTTGTCTTGGTACAGGTCCGGGTGGCGCTGTTCATATGCCGATAGTTTCTGAACCATGTGCGCTGATGAGGGATAATCGCTTGGGAGGCCATGTCCTTGAGCTGTGTTGCAAGGCCTGCTACGCCAACTCGATCGCTTCTTTTCAGTTATACGAACCGAATAACATCGGTTCCTAAGATTCCTGAAGCGCTGGATGTATTCTGTCACAGTTTCTCCGCGCTTCTGACGTAATTGTGCTAGATCGGCAATGCCAGACTCGGAAGCCTCTGAATGGTACTGCATATGGAACTGCTCTTCCAAGTGCTTCCAAGTCCGGATGGAGTCTGGTGGCAAAGAGGTATACCATCCGAAAGCCGATCCCGTGAGGGACTGTGAGAAGAGCCTCACGCGTAGTTGATCCGACACTGAAGCCGGTCCTAGTTGCGCCAAATATCGGCCGACGTGCTCGATGGAGCTGGAACCATCTGATCCACTGAATTTGGAGAAATCAGGGAGCCGATATTTGGGTGGTAGCGGGATCATCTCGTAGTCGTCGGGGTACGGCTTGGAATAGCCGATTGCCCTCCTTTTCGGCACCATGCCGAACTGGTCTCTCAAGATGGTGCGATCTGATCACCGTGCTGGCTGCAGGAGTTGAATTCTCGAAGATTCGCCGGGGTGGCGTACTTAGCCAGCCATGTTTGCTTTTCCAGCTCGAGCCAACTGCAGGAGCTGAGCTATGGAGGTTCGTCGGGGTGGCGTACTTAGTTAGCCACGTACGCTTCTCAAGCTACGTCGCCGACGTCCCTCCTGTTTTCCCAGAAGTCCCTGATGTTGTGGCCTGGTTTGTGAGTGCCCAGTTGCCACAATCTGGCACATACGTGCACGTGTACCCGTGAGGGATCTCCTTAGGCGCCTCGGGCAAGAACTGGTAGTCACTAGGGTCACCACCGATCTTGTAGACGACGAATGCCGGTGTAGCCGGCACTTCTGGTGCTGCCAACGCATATGGTAGCGGTGGACGGGACTGGAGTGGCAACTCTCCTTGATGCGTCCCGAGAGCTGGTCCTGACGGCGAGTACTGGTGCCTCATGATCTCCTGGATCACGCGAAGAGCGACACGCTCCAACGTGTTGACCAGGTTCTCAGAGTGGCGGTGTAGCGAGTGAGCCACCAAGTAGTTGATCTCCGCCGCAGGACCTGGTGCGTTCCTCCGACGGGGCAGAGAGGTCTATCCCATCGAGTGCACCTTGCGGTGAGAACCCCTTCCATCTGATGCCATGTGAACGGGTTCTCTGAAAAGAGCCGATGAGGTCGGCTTCGAGGGTGACTTTGATCTCGTCATACCTCTTCTTGAGCTCGTCGGGCAGCTCCTCGTAGGTGACTGGCGTGCCGTCCGCCATCTCAGATGTAGATGGCGATGTGGTTGATGTAGAAGCTTGTCCCACCGGGCGTGCCAGAATGTGTTGTCGTCAGAAACCCACCGGCGGGCAGCGACGGGCAACACCGTAGAGCCGGGAACAACCTAGAGCTGCGGCTGGCTGAGGTCCCTCCGAGCGACGGCCCGCAAAGCCTTCTGGTCACACGTCCGATGCTGATGCAAGGGCGTGCCACCTGACCTATACCTGGTCAGGAAGGTGATGGAGATGCCTCGCTTAGTTTCCTGCATGGCATGCACGTAAACATTAAATACGAGCCTCGATCGGCTCTCAGGTTATCCTGTGAATCGGCTCAAGGAGCCGATCCACCCATGATTCGTACGGGGTGCACGAATATATGGTGGTCCTGCTTGATCAAGATAAAGCTAATTAGATCTACGACGATTTAGGGTTTTCACCGCATAATCGGATCATCCTACTCCAGGTTGGGCCTCGCGGCCACGCACGGTGATCGTAAGCCGATCCTAAACAAGGCCTAAAAACCAACACGAAGTTGATCCCCGGAACATCCTGTTTAGGACTAGCGAACGACACCCTACGTGCCGCTGGATCCTCCCCCCCTTTGTAAGGCCTAACTATTGCAGATATTAAACTAATCCTTGTAGAACAAGGAGCAACCGTAACGGATCAGATCTACTAAATAATGATCAAGCGGGGTGCCGCCCCCACACCTAAGATAGGTGTGAGGGCGGCTAGACATGCAAGGGTTGCACTACGATAGCATGTTACGCGAAGAACTATGCTAACCCTAACATATCTATGATAACTACATTGCTCGCCATCAACAAGGCTTCAGTACGAGCAACGCATGAACAATGTGAAGCTTGTGCTGCCTAGATCGCAAGATGCGATCTAGGCAGCATGTCGCTTACCGATAGAAACCCTCGAGACGAAGGAGTTGGCGATGCGCCGAGATTGATTTGTTTGGTTGAACGTTGGTTGTTGTTTATTCCATAAACCCTAGATACATATTTATAGTCCAAGGGACTTTCTAACGTGGGAATAATCCCCACCGTGCACGATACAAACTCTAACTTTTAATCTAAGATACAATCTACCATAATTAAAGATACACGGGCAATCCAGCCCAAACCCCTCGTGCAAGGCCGCTTCCGAGATCTTCTACGTGTAATCTTCCAAGCCCATCTCTCTTACGACCCACCTCCTGATTTGGCCAAAATCTGGTGATAACAATAGCGTACACAAAGAATATAATGAGGATAATTGTTAGTGCAAATGAATGAGCTACAAACTTAATTACACAAATAAATCACTTACAGGCAGTAGCAACTGATGACAGCTTTGTCGAGGGCGTCTTGATTGAATAACTGAAACAGTTCTTCTAACTCAAGGTTTATCTCGTCTTTCCCTCGGAAGTAATGCTCATCTCTAAGATACACCGTGAGGTAGGCATCACCTCTTCGACAGGCTTTCAGGTACCATTCATGCAACCTTCGCATCTGAGTCCCTAGACGCGCGAGCTCGCCAGGTTTGATGAGATCAGATCCGTATCTATACTTGTTTACCACTTGAGCCGTTGGATAGTAATCTTCGTACTCAACTGATGCTCCCTGAGCTCTAGCCGCCCGTTCGATCATCGATGCCGTCTCTGGATCATGATAGGGCTCCACGATGAAGTGGGGTACGGCCTGAATGTCCTGCTGTCCAAGCTGGGCGACTTTTTTTGCTTCTTTGCTTGCTCTAGAGGACTGTCCAAGAGAGCGGTCATAATCAGCTCTCAGCTCAGGTCTCTTCATTCTCGTCTCGGCAAAGTGCTTCACTGTCTGCGGTGGAATAAACATCTTCCTCGGCGCAAGAAACGCCTTTTGCTCTTCAGTCTGCTCATGTGGTAACAACTCTGGAGTCTGTGCCCTCATCGGAGTTGATGATCTCTTCGGAGCTGTAGGAGGTGCCGCGGACCGCTTCCTCTTTTGCTTAGGTGGAGGCGGCGGAGTCTCCTGACGAGGAGGAGGAGGCGGCGGAGTATTTTCACGCGGAGGAGACTGGTCATGCATAGGGGAATCATCATCGCGCAGAGGAGAATCATCACGCGGAGGAGACTGCACAGGTGGCGGAGGAGGCGGAGGTGGCCTGCTTGTTGGCTTCTCACCTGGAAACACAATGTTCTCCTTCCGCCATTGCACGGTGGTTCTACGGGCTTCTCCCAGTTCTTTGATTTCCCCATCTTCACCCGCAGGGTGCTCAAGCACCAACCCCTCATAATCTCTCAACACTTCATCCACCATCACAACAGCAAAGTCGTCTTGGACCGGACGGCAATGGTAAGACCTTGTAGGTAAGAGGATGCCGACCGCCGCCTTGAAGGATAGGTTGAAAACTTTAACATGCAGCTCGCAAGGACGGCTCTCAGTGAGATCATCCATGGGGGGGTAGCGAGGAGGCTCGACCACCTGGTCATCATCATCATCATTATCCACCTGCTGAGAGGAAGCCACGCTGCTTTTCCGGTGTGGTTGAGATTGCAGCGGGGCGAGGGCATTGAGCAATGCAGGATCTACAGCCTGCCCCTGAGCCATCTGAGATGTAAGTACTTGGGTTACCATGGTTAATTGGGCTTTCATGGTGCTCATACCCTCCTCTAAGTTAGCTAGGCGGTCTGTTTCCCTTGCCTTTCTCCTCTCATGGCTTTTATCAGGAAATCTCTTCCTTTCCGCAGGAAAGCCATACTTCCACGGAACGAAGCCTTCTGTTCCTCGTGTTCGTCCGCCGTGTTCTTTGTTCCCAAGGGCGCGTGTCAGCTCATCGTTCTCTCTTTCGGGCTGGAACAACCCCGCCTCCACGTCCCTATGTGCTTGTTCCAGGGCTTCAATGGGAAACTTCAGATGAGCTTTCTTATAGATGCACTTCCCTGTTTCTGGATGCAACGTTCCCCCAATCCCGTAGAACCACTCCTTGCACCGTTCGATCCAACCGTGTGTCCCTAATCTGATCCCTTTCCTGGTCAGTTCCGCCTCAGCTGCCTGCCACTTAGGACGGTTAGCCCTGTATCCACCTGGACCCAGAATTTGGTGATATAGCTTCAACGCAGCATTTGCCTTATTTGTTTCCGACCTTTTCTTAAATTCTTCTGACTCCGTGCTATGCTTCACGAATTCGTCCCAGTGATTTTTTACCTTCTCACTGTCCGGAGTCTTCTTTATCTTGATAAGGCGGCGCAATCTTTTCTTGTGGTTCTTGAATAGTTCGGCCATCTTCTTCTTGCCAAACTCGCGGAGGGCCTGCTCCATCTTGGCCTTTTCAGCATCATCCCCCTCTTCGGGTACTATGTTGAAATGTGACATGAGCTTGTTCAGAATGCTGTTTTTGGCTACATCATCGATATAAAGACCTTGAGCTTCTTCCTCTGCAGACAGCACTAGTCCCTTCGGCTTGTGCCATTCTCGAACGGTGATCGGGACGTGGTCCCTAACAAGCACTCCGCATTGAGCTATAAATGCCTTTGCACCTTTCTCTGGAGCAATCGGTTTACCATCCTTTTCGATGTGGGTGATGTCGTGCCTAACACCGTCATCCAACTTTTTGGCCGGGCCTCGCTTCCTCGACTTTACAGAAGAAGTGCTCGATCCGGAGGGCTAAAAAAGAAATAATTCATAGTCAGTACAATTTAATTAGTTAATGCATCTAGTCGATCAACAGCGGCTTAATTAATTTATATACCTCGGTGATAACTATAGTTCGGGAGCCATTATGATGATCTTGTTCCTCACCGGCGCCACTAGGATCTTCTTCCTCAATATTCTCCGCTCCCTCACCGGAGTCATTCAAATAAGTTGCGGTGACACCGTCACCGCCATCATCTGGAATAACGTCGTCGTCGCGATCATCCAGAGTACCGTTTGCTATGAGGTTCTCCATGAAATTTTCTTGAATTTCATCTCTGTCCATGCTTTCTACAACGACCTGCAAGCTATACATAGGAACCATCATATGATCAAATTAAGGATAATGCAGAAAACTGAAAATGGAGTTACATATGTAGTTCTTAACTAAGGATCGATAATATAGTGATGAAAGCAGATAGTGCAGTTACATGCATACATAGATCCGGTTCATGTTTATTTAACCCTAATACATCAATCACTACTACAACCACTCAATCGCGCAGACCGGGTCCTAGAGGGCGCCGACCGGGTCCTGAGCCGCGCTGGGTGTACCCCCAAAGCCACGGAACAACAACGGGAGCATAGCTAACATGAGATCCCCGCATAACGCTCCATCCGGTCCTATACATGTTGTCTAACGCGTACATGTAACGGCGAACGTGCTTGTCCTCCGCTTCAATGCGCTGAGCTACCTCCTCCGGCGGGGCCGGCTCCCTCTGAAACGACCGTGGCCCATAAGACCTCCACCAAAGAATATCCGGGTCGACAACGGGACCCGGATTCCGCACCAAGGTGCGCGACCCGGAAGCTAAGACCTCCCAGTGCCACCCCGGCGGAGCCCAGTCTCGGACCTCCCCCATCTGCTCCATCTCCTCTAGAAGAGTCAGACCACGGCGCGGCTGCTGTCGCGGCATCGTAGCTACGAAAACAACGTTAACATAAATTAAAAAATAACTTCACTACTTTTAACCCGGCAGGGGCGTCGGCACTATGTCGCGGCGGCACAGCCACGGGCGCCGGTAGGGGCACCGCCACGGACTCGGCACCGGCAGGGGCGTCGGCACTATGTCGCGGCGGCACAGCCACGGGCGCCGGTAGGGGCACCGCCACGGATTATTTTTATTAATGTTAGAGTTGTAACTAAAATTATTTCTAACATACATATTATTATTGTAACTTTTACTAACTATTTCTAAAAAATAGTTTACTAACTATTTCTAAAAAGTAGTTTACTAACTATTTCTAAAAATCTAATACTAACAATCTAAAAATCTAATACTAACTATTTCTAAAAATCTAATACTAACAATCTAAAAATCTAATACTAACAATTTCTAAAAATCTAATACTAACTATTTCTAAAATCTAATACTAACAATCTAAAAATCTAATACTAACTATTTCTAAAAATCTAATACTAACAATCTAAAAATGTAAAAAAAATTTAAAAAAGGGGTGGCCGGGGGCTCACCTTGGCGCCGGCGGAGAGGAGAGGCGCGCGGACGGCGACGGGCACGGGCGTGGTGGAGGAGGCGCGCGGACGGCGACGGGCGCGGGAGGCGGCGACGGGCGCGGCGGCGGCGACGGCGCGCGGCGGCGGCGCGCGGACGGCGACGGGCGCGAGCGGCGGCGCGCGGACGGCGACGGCCGCGGCGTGGTGGAGGAGGCGCGCGCGGACGGCGACGGGCGCAGACGGCGGCGCGAGCGGCGGCGATTTCGCGCGGCAGTCGGGCAGCCTGGCGGCGTCGAACTGCTTCGGGATTGATCTCCGCGGAGACGAAGTGTTCAGTTATATACTCCCTCCCCCTTTGGTCCCGGTTCGTGTTACAAACCGGGACCAAAGGCTGTAATACAAACCGGGACTAAAGGTCTTTTTTGCTGCGTTTTTGCTGCGCGCGCAAAAAAGGCCTTTAGTCCCGGTTTGTATTACAAACCGGGTCCAAAGGCCACTTTTTTAAAAAAGTTTCATTCCCGCCTTATTTCAAATGAAAAAAAAGCCACCGCACTGCCATACGTGTCCACCGCCGCCACCGCCATGCATGTACAGGCCACCGTCGCCACCGCCGTGTACTGGCCACCGTCGCCACCGCCACCGCCTGGCCACCACCGTCACCGCCATGTACGGGCCACCGCCGTGTACTGCCCACCACCGCCACCGCCATGTACAGGCCACCGTCGCCACCGCCACCGCCTGGCCACCAGCGTCACCGCCATGTACGGGCCACCGCCGTGTACTGCCCACCACCGCCACCGCCATGTACTGGCCACCACCGCCACCACCACACGTGTCCCTTCCCCGTGCCACTTGTCGCCGCCGCTTCCACGTGCCTCGCCCCGCCGCCACCGCCGTGCGACGTGTAGATCCCGCTTCCACGTGCCACGCCCCGCCGCTTCCCCGCGCCACATGTCGCCGCCGCTTCCACGTGCCACGCCCCGCCGCTTCCCCGCGCCACCTGTCGCCAAACTTGCCGCGTCGCTGTGCTATAAAGCGCCGCGTGCGCGCGGAACCACACATCGCCGTCGCCTCCGTTCATTCGTCGCTGGGATGCCGCCGCGCCGTCGCGGCTCGTCCGGCTTCCATGGCGTCCGAGCGCGTCCGAATGGTAGGTTCTACGCCGAGATGCGCGCCGGTGGCTTCCGACTCACCCTCGGCACGTACAACACCCCGGAGCTGGCGGCGCGCGCTTACGGCGCGGCCGCATGGCGATTTCGGCGGCCACGGTGCGACATGAACTTCCCAGACGTCGAATCGCTAGAGGAGGCGGAGTTCCTCGCGCCGACGCCGTGCCTCGTCGACGACGAGGACCGTCGCCGCCACCGCCAGGTGCAGCGCCGGATCGCAATCGCCGAGCACGACGAGGAGTTGATGCGCCAGTGGAGGGCGCAGTTCCCCAACGACGTCGACAACACCGCCGCGTTCTTCGCTGACCTCCGGGCACAACGCAGGTCCAACAGGCGCCACCGTCGGGCCGTCGCCCTGTTCGAGCTCGACAACCCGAATACAACTTGGGCCGACAACGACCCTCGGTGGGACGACATTTGGACCGAGACAACCTCCGACGACGAGTAGATCGACTAGACTAGTTGTTTATCTATTTTAATTGTATTTTCAATAAAGTCGTTGTGGCAGACGCTGATGATGAGAAAAGTTTCCCTCCATTACATGTGGAATTAAAGTACAGAGCTCAACTGAAAATTAATTAAGATACATGGCCAGATAGTACTCGTGCCTAGCTCAACTGAAAATTAATTAAGATACATGGCCAGATTCGACTGTTCGAGTGTCATTCAGTCATACTCGTGCCTAGCCCTATAGTACTCGCCACTGTAGTCGTCGTAGTCGCCGTCATCATCGTCGCTGGCATCGGGGTCGCGGTAGTCAAACCTCGGCGGGAGAGCACGCGTGGGCTGGGACTGAGGGTAGCGCAGGCGGGGGCCACGGTGGGCCATGACGCCCTGGAGAGTCCGGTCGCGCCACCACAGCCGACGGTCGGCCTCGTTGAAGTTCGAAGGAGGCGGGCCGCCCTCCTCGTGCCTGGCAAGCACCCTCTCACGCCGATTGATGAAGAAGCTTTCCCAAGTCGGGCTGTAGTCGGGATGCCACTGGGGATTCCTCCGCTCCTCTGGCGTGAGCTCGAAGTAGTAGTGGTTCGTGATGGCCATCTCGCGCGCCACACCTAGAGGGACAGGAGGGACCGGTACACCTCCGACGCTCAGCAACCAGCCGGTAGGGACGCGGTAGCCCGGCGGGCAGGGGTAGTTCGACGCGCAAAGCGCCTCCGCCTCCCGGAGGGTTAGAGATACGATGGAAGCCATGTGACCTGGTGATGAGGTTTGCAGATATGAGTCTAGATGTGATATGTAAATGGAGGCCAAGCCAACATATATATAGTGAAAAAATGGCGGGAGGACGGAGGCGGGAAGCAGTGGAAAGCGCGGGAAGAAAAATAGGCGGGAACGCAGTGGCGCCCAAAACTGTCGGTGGGATAAGGACGTGTGGGTAACCTTTAGTCCCGGCTGGTGGGTACAACCGGGACTAAAGATCCTTTTTTGTGTCATCTAACAAAACTGTCGGTGGGATAAGGACGTGTGGGTAACCTTTAGTCCCGGATGGTGGGTACAACCGGGACTAAAGATCCTTTTTTGTGTCATCTAACAAAACTGTCGGTGGGATAAGAACGTGTGGGTAACCTTTAGTCCCGGCTGGTGGGTACAACTGGGACTAAAGATGTCGGCAGGATAAGAACGCATGGGTGGACGCACTGCTCGATGAGATAAAGCATGTAGTGCACGACGCCCTGTCGAAGGAACAAGACAAAGTAGAAGAGGTGCCGTGCCTATAAAAGGAGCATCGATACGCCTTGCCAAGCAGATCAATAAGCCAAGCAGAGTTTCATTCCCATGGATGAAGGGAAGGGTTGGGAAATCTCCCGTGGCGCAGCTTCTCGAAGATGTCGTTGGTGCACACGCCCTACGACATCTTCGGAAGCTGCTCCTCGGAATTTTTCCCTGCAAGCCCCTAAACGACTACATCTCATCTAACAGTGTTGGGGAAAGGGTTGGGAAATCTCCCGTGGCGCAGTTTCTCGAAGATGTCGTTGGTGCACACGCCCTACGGCATCTTCAGAAACTGCGCCTTGGAATTTTTTCCTGCAAGCCCCTGAACGACTACATCTCATCTAACAGTGTTGGGGAAAGGGTTGGGAAATCTCCCGTGGCGCAGTTTCTCGAAGATGTCGTTGGTGCACACGCCCTACGGCATCTTTAGAAACTGCGCCTTGGAATTTTTTCCTGCAAGCCCCTGAACGACTACATCTCATCTAACAGTGTTGGGGAAAGGGTTGGGAAATCTCCCGTGGCGCATCTCCACTTTTAATATCTTACATACAGTTACATGATTACACAAAAATAAATGAGAAATTGATTGCTATGTTGAGATACTCATTTGTGCCATGAACATTCTTCAATTAACTTGATGATGGAGCATCTTCATCATTTAATCTTCTTCGGCCGTAACAATGGAGCATCTTCATCATTTAACTTGATGCTTGGATCAATGTTCACTCTGAAGGGTGGAATTTCATCAAACTGATTATAATCTTCTGACATGTCTGTCTTGTCCTCCACTCCCACGATGTTTCTTTTTCCAGAAAGAACTATGTGGCGCTTTGGCTCATCGTTTGATGTATTTGTTTCCTTATGTTTCCTTTTTCTTGGTTTGGTAGACATATCCTTCACATAGAAAACCTGGGCCACATCCTTGGCTAGGACGAATGGTTCGTCTCTATACCCAAGATTGGTGAGATCCACTGTTGTCATTCCATACAACTTGTCTACCTGAACCCCGCCTCCTGTTTTGTTGACCCATTTGCACCTAAACAAAGGGACCTTAAAAGAAGGTCCATAGTCAAGTTCCCATATATCCTCTATGTAACCATAATATGTGTCATTTGGGCCTTCATTCATTATAGCATCAAACCGGACACCACTGTTTTGGTTGGTGCTCTTTTTATCTTGGGCGATCGTGTAAAATGTATTCCCATTTATCTCGTACCCGGCCTTGGAAAGTCACTACAGTCGAAGATGGTGTCTGGGCCAGCAAGTACAACTGATCTTCAATATCTTTGTTATTCAGGAGATGTTTTTGCAACCAACCGCCGAAAGTCGACATGTGTTCACGTCTAATCCAATCGTTCG
The DNA here is from genome assembly GCF_019359855.2 of Lolium perenne. Classification (NCBI taxonomy): domain Eukaryota; kingdom Viridiplantae; phylum Streptophyta; class Magnoliopsida; order Poales; family Poaceae; genus Lolium; species Lolium perenne. The sequence goes on from NC_067246.2 coordinate 320,664,206, forward strand.
ACTGCCCCGGGTTCTGGGAGCGTAGAAAGTTCTTGTGGTCACCGATATACGGAGCCACCAAGGTGGAACTTTGTAGAACTGTGTAGTGTGCTTGAGTCAAAAAAATCCCGTCCCTACATATCATTGATTTCCTTCCTAGTGTGCCTTTTCCACTTAGTCTCCCTTCATGCCGCGATTCAGGAACACCAATCGGCTTAAGGTCAGGAATAAAGTCAACACAGAATTCAATGACCTCCTCTGTTCCATAGCCCTTGGAGATGCTTCCTTCTGGCCTAGCACGGTTATGAACATATTTCTTTAAGACTCCCATGAACCTCTCGAAGGGGAACATATTGTGTAGAAACACAGGACCGAGAATGCAAATCTCATCGACCAGGTGAACGAGGAGATGTGTCATAATATTGAAGAAGGATGGTGGGAATACCAGCTCAAAACTAACGAGACATTGGACCACATCATTCTGCAACCTCGGTAGAATTTCTGGATTTATTACCTTCTGAGAAATTGCATTGAGGAATGCACATAGCTTCACAATGGGCAGTCAAACATTTTCCGGTAGAAGCCCTCTCAATGCAATCGGAAGCAACTGTGTCATTATCACGTGACAGTCATGAGACTTCAGGTTCTGGAATGTTTTCTTCTCCATATTTATTATTCCCTTTATATTGGAGGAGAAGCCAGACGGGACCTTGATACTGCTCAGACATTCAAAAAATATTTCCTTCTCTGCTTTTGTAAGAGCGTAGCTGGAGTAATGACGTCCTTTAACTCTCTCATGCAGTTTTTTGGGGTCTTTCCTACGTTGCTGGTCCTCCTGTGCTTCTGGTGTATCTTTTGTCTTCCCGTACACGCCCAGAAAGCCTAGCAGGTTCACGCAAAGATTCTTCGTCACGTGCATCACATCGATTGAAGAGCGGACCTCTAAGACTTCCCAATAGGGTAGATCCCAAAATATAGATTTCTTCTTCCACATGGGCGCGTGTCCGGCATCGTCATTCGGAACAGACCGTCCGCCAGGACCCTTTCCAAATATTACATCTAGATCCTTGACCATACCAAATATATCAACACCATCACGATGGGGAGGCTTCCTCCGGTGATCAGCCTCACCGTTGTAATGCTTGCCTTTCTTTCTTACGGGATGGGTAAGCCTAAGAAATCGACGATGCCCTAGGTACACGACCTTCTTACATTTTTCCAAATAATCACCTTCGAGCTCATGTAAACAGTGCGTGCATGCATTATATCCCTTGTTTGATTGTCCTGAAATGTTACCAAGAGCAGGCCAGTCATTGATGGTTACGAAAAGCAGCGCTCTTAGGTCAAATTCCTTCTGCTTGTGCTCGTCCCACGCACGTACACCTGCTAGAGACCACAGCTGTAGAAGTTCTTCAACTAATGGCTTCAGGTACACATCAATGTCGTTCCCGGGTTGCTTCGGGCCTTGTATGAGCACTGGCATCATAATGAACTTCCGTTTCATGCACAACCAAGGAGGAAGGTTATATATACAAAGAGTCACAGGCCAGGTGCTATGGCTGCAGCTCTGCTCTCCAAAAGGATTCATGCCATCTGTACTTAGACCAAACCGTAAGTTCCTTGCATCCTGTGCAAAGTTTGGGAACTCTATATCGATTTTTCTCCATTGGGAGCCATCAGCAGGGTGCCTCAACATCACGTCTTTCTTACGGTCTTCTTTGTGCCATCGCAACAACCTAGCATACTCTTTATTTCTGAACAAGCGTTTCAGCCGTGGTATTATAGGAGCATACCACATAACCTTGGCAGGGACCCTCTTCCTGGCGCGCTCGCCCTCAACATCACCAGGGTCATCTCGTCTGATCTTATACCGCAATGCAGTGCACACCGGACATGCATCCAAATTCTCGTACTCACCACGGTAGAGGATGCAGTCATTAATGCATGCATGTATCTTTTGCACATCTAATCCTAGAGGGCAGACAATCTTCTTCGCTTCGTACGTACTGGCGGGCAATTCGTTACCCCTTGGAAGCTTCCTCTTAATTATTGTCAGTAACTTTCCAAATCCTGAGTCAGTGACACCGTTCTCTGCCTTCCATTGCAACAATTCCAGTGTGCTGCCTAGCTTTTTATGGCCATCTTCGCAAGTTGGGTATAACAATTTGTGTGATCTTCTATCATCTTGTCGAAGACCAACCTTTCCTTTTCAGTTTCACATTCTCTCCTTGCATCAGCAATAGCCCAGCCAAGATCATCATCAGTAGACTCATCTGGTGCCTCTTGATCTTCTACTTCATTGTCTTCATTGCCTTCTGCAGTATCATCGTATTCAGGGAAATTGTGATAACCGTCATCATCCTCTTCCTCTTCGTCATTGTCTTCCATCATAACCCCTCTTTCTCCGTGCTTGGTCCAACAATAGTAACTGGGCATGAAACCGGATCGCAGAAGGTGGCTGTGAATGAGACTCGAGTGAGCGTAATTTACGGTATTCTTGCAGTCCACACATGGACAATACATGAAGCCACCATGTTTGTTTGCCTCCGCCACGGCCATAAAATTATCCAGGCCCGAAGTGAACTCGTCAAACCGTCGGTCAATGTACATCCATTGCCGATTCATCTGCATGATATAATTAAGCTGATCAAAACCATTACAGAACATCACGATGTATATATACACATGCATTTTATCAATTGCAGATGAAAAGGATAAAGTTGTTAACCTCGATGAAGAAGAAAAAAGCAAGTTAAGTGTGGCTTGATTTGTGTAAACTCAAGTGGCAAATCCTCTTAAGCATTTCATCGAACACCTCTTGTGCATGTGAAGAAGAGAGGAGAGCAATACACCCCTCTTGTGAAGAAAGTGAAAAAATGGCCAAGTGTGGCTCACACTTGGGCAGGGGCAAGGTTATATAGCCAGAGGCGGGGCCTTTGGACCCGGTTTGTATTACAAACCGGGACTAAAGGTTTGCCACGCCTGACACGGCCTGCCGCGCCCTGCCGTGGACCCTTTAGTCCCGGTTTGTAATACAAACCGGGTCCAAAGGCCACTACAGGACAGGCGCCAGCTAGTGGGGTCGCCCTGGGCAGAAACGAACCGGGACCAATGCCCCCATTGGTCCCGGTTTGGTTCAACACTGGGACATTTGCTTGGGACCAAAGGCCTCTTCTCCACTAGTGAGGCTTGATGTGTCGTCTCTGCCAGTGAGGAATTGCGCGCGCGCCGGCCTGGCTGATAGGTCACTTCAGCGAGCTCCATGATTGCATCGGCTGGAGCGAAAGAGAGCCTGCAAGTGTAATTCGTAGTATCGAACAGAGAAAAGTTGCGGCATCTGGCGCGCATTCAGCTGTAGCTACCTCTATATCTGTTTAGCGTCGGATGGACGGATGTATGGATAGACGGATGGGTGACTGAAAGGTTCAAATTTTGTGCGTGATTGATGGATAGGAAGTCCAAAGATCATGGAAACATCCTGGAGAGTAGGGGTCATCTCGCCGGCTCTCAAGTGGAAGGTGTGCGTCTCCGGCCTCCACCGGTCGACAAGGGCGGTGAGTGCCGCGGCATTCATGTTCGGCCCCGCACGGCTTACAAGCGATATGAACGGGAGAAGACCGGTTGGCTCGATGAACTCCGTGTACCTCTCGTCATACGGTATATCCACTGTGCCATGGTAACGAATCTTCAAAGGGTGAACATCCGTTGTCCTCTCCGTCATATGAAAAGCCCGGTGATCCCTGTCATACTCTTGATCTAGGAGCCACACCATCCTACATGTTTACACAAATACACCATATTATGAGCCATTTCTAACAAATATGAGCAACACATACGCCCTGAATATATCCAAATAAGCCATCACACATACATCATATACATATATATACATACTTATCTAGGGATAAAACACCATATTATGAGCCATTCCTAACAAATATGAGTTATTCAATCACAAATATGAGTTATTCCATCACAAATAATGGTCATATGTAACACAAATATGGATACATACATATCTATGTTTCCTACACATACACATTCATGCAATTTGATGTCTAGGGTTCCTCCACAAATCTAGGATACATACATATCTAGTGTTCCTACACATACATATTCAACACATACATAGCCATTTCAACACATACATAGCAATTTCGAATCTAGTTTCCATGTTTAGGGTTCATGTACAAATCTAGCAAGATCTATGAAATTAGTGGATGAATGTGAAGGATTCGAAGGGGATTACCTTAAGAAATGGATGGGGAAGAGATTGGCTGGACAGATACGATGATTTGGTGGTGGATTTGGTGGGGGGGAGAGGGGGGAGGAGGAGAAACCGCCGGCCGCCTTGGAGTCTTGAAGAAACAGAGAAGAGAGAAGAAGAGGGTCGGGCTGGGTGCGGCTCGGGCGCCACACTTAAGTGGATGTGTGGCGCCCTTCCGAGCGGCGCCACAGTTTCACAGTGTGGCGCCGATGGGAGCGGCGCTACACATCCTGCCACGTCGGATCGGCGCACCAGCTCAGCGTCGAGGGCGCCATGTCGGCTGGGAGAGTGACGTTGGAGGCACGGGCGCCACACTGCTAGGAGGGGCGCCACACAAAAGGATTAGATAGGTGAAATAGTTTGGCCGGAGATCAGTTTATGCTTTTCTTTCATTTTTGGGTTATTTCTGTTTAGCCAATTCCTGGTGATTTGATCTCGCCCACTGACCGGATCGACCGTGGTGAAAGGGTCCGGAACTCGAAATGAGGAAGTTGCTACAACTGGTAAAAGATGCTCGCGTTTTCAGGCACCGGACATGTCATAAAGTAGACAGAGATTCTGAAATTGTAGGATGTCTAGCTACCTCGCCAAGTTAACTGAACTGAAGCATTTGAAAAATAGCTGTAACTCTATTAGAATGATGGGTACCTTATCACACTGTCTAAAAAATGAAAACGAAAGTCTTAAAACCAATACGAGGCTGGGTTTCAAGTTTTAAAACATACTGCAATGTCTAGCATAATTTTTAAAAGTAAAAAGTAAATAAGGAGGTATGGAGGATGGTCCAGTAACAAAGGATTCACCCAGCTGAAGGAAAAGTCCGGTTTGAACTTGGGTGCATGTGAACCCTAGTTGGAAATGCATTTTCCAAATGTTAAAAAATTCTGAAATAAAAATATCCGGGTATATACGCATGTTCCATGTGTGCGTAGAAAGTTTTCGCGGAGAAATCACATTTTTATTGCAGAATCTAAAAAAGACAAAATACGTCACATATATACTGCTATATAGCCCTGTAAAATTTCACTTTTTTGCCGAGACAAAATAAAAGGTTTTTTCGTCACGAAACTCATGTCCAGGGCACATATTTGAGATCATCTAGGAAATCATTTTGTCTTTCGATTTTTAAAACATGTTTTAACATCACAAACGGAACTTTTCAAAAAGTGGATTCACATGCCCCCATGTTCCATATATGCACTCTCCCAGCTAAGCTACTATAATGTTGTGTCATTTCTAGATAAATACTATATATAAAGAGTAGCATGGTGTCTTTGCTATGGGCCCACACATGACTTCCATATTGGCAGCTACAAGCAGGAAAAATGGGTAGAGCCGATGGGCGTCAGACAATTAAATGTGATGCCGCTCGTATAGACACCACATAAAAGGATTAGTAAAATAAAATAGTTTCGCTAAAAGTCTATTTTATGCATTTCTTTGTGCAAAGGGTTATTTTCGGGAGCAGCGATTTGGCTCCCGGGCGCACCTACTCCCGCGTGGTGATTGGTCCATTGGTGCATAGGGTGGTGTGCCACTTGATTTTGGTGAAGGAATACATATGGTAGAAATTTGGGTGCAGGTATGTGAATCGTATGGGATTTAATGGGCCAGGTGCAGAGACACGAACGTCCGCGTGGGCTGATCATTCCTGTACCGTCGGTACATAATACCTCGCAAAATTGCATCCCCGTGTTTAAGGCATCTCTAACGCGGCGATTCATCCCACGTCCGCGCGTCCGGACTCGAACTGGACAAAAACCCAGCCCAGCGCATTGACCCATCCCAAAAACGGATGGCCGCGGTGTCCGGGACGACCCAAAGCCGGCCTAAATCTGGGCCGCGTTTGCGTGGCCGCGGACGCTAGCTGCTCGCGTTCGTCCCTTGTCCGCCCCTGGCCCGCGTGTCATAGGGAGATAGTTTCTTTCTTTATTAAAGTTAGCTATTACATTTTTTCTCAAATCTACTACTACTAGTCTACGTACGTATGGGGGCGGCAGGCTCGCTGGCAACTCCCGTCGGGGCCGTGGATTTCACTCGACGCGGGTGGCCTGTACGCTTGAGGATTCCACTCCAGCTTACCAGCTGGGTGGCTCGGCGGTAGCCCTCTTGCTGCATTCCGCGACCGCCCTCCTCCTTTCCGTCCTCGCAGCTCGGGCGCGCTCGTGCTCCGCCTCCTGCGGCGGCACCATCTGCTTCCCGCACAGCTCGAGCTAATGCTGGGCGGTGCGTTCGACAGCGGTCGTGCCTCCAGGCGGACGCGGCCAGCGGTCCGTGTTTCCCGCGCGTTCTCCCGCCCGCCATTGCTATCCCGTCGGGGCCTGCCATGGTGCAGCGCCGCCCAGGGAAGACGAACCACATGGCGGATTTTTGGGTCGTCGCGTTGGACGGAGTATGCGACCCAAAGGGACAAGCGGACGCGGGCCGCTGTCCGGGTGTCCGTGCGGCCACCCAAACAACCTAAAATGGACGGCCCAGCGCGTCCGTTTGGATCGCCGCGTTGAAGATGCCCGAACAGCAGCAAAATAGGGAGTGAGTGGTACAAATCTATAACCCACAAGACTTCCCTTTTTGCGGCCTTTTGGTTTGTGGATTGGGACAACGGACCACGGAAAAACGTTAGCAGCCTCTCACCCTATAAGAGCATCTCCAGCCGCATCGACAAAGTTGCCCCTAAAGAGATTTGGAGCTCGCCGGATAAAATTTCGTTCCTAGCCACGCGACTCAATACGGTGTCCGGTGCCCCGAGCCTGTCCCCACTCCACAGGAGACGCTTGGGGCACGCCGAACATAGCGAAATGCGATGCGGGGAGTGACGGGACCGATGCGTCAGCGACACGTAAGCCTATAACCCCGTCGCATACCTCCGGTCAAGCAGCGTTAATGGCATCCAGCTTTTCCAGGTGACACAGTGACGCGTCTCGTCATGCATGGCCGCGTGGCCATCCGCGCCGGCATTTATTGCGACCAACGCCCCGCTGCCACTTCGCTCCTTCCTTCCCCATTCCAAACTCGCCGCTCCAATCTATCGCCGCTCCCAATCTCCTCCTCCCTCGCTGCTCCCAAGCTCGTCGCTCCCAATCTCCTCCCTCGCCGCTCAAATGTCGTCTTCCCGCAAGAGCGCCGCGGCGAACGACGTCGGCCGCGGCAGCCTCACCATGGCGGAGGCGTGGGCGCTGTACCACACGGGATATCATGTCCCGCCGGACATGCGCCTGCCAAGCAGCAGCGGGTGGAGGATGGTCGTCAATGGCGGTGGCATCCTGCCGCCGCCGGGCACAGAGCGCTGGAGGGACACGATCAGGACCCGGCGGGCTCGCCTCACCGCCGAGGAGTGAGCCGATCCAACCTAGGTGGCGGAGGGGACGCCGACGACTCCTGCGGCCACACTGAACTGCAGCCACGCGCGCTGTCTCCGCATGGGATCCGTGGCTGCCGTCACCGCATGCTCCCCTTCCTCCTCCACGACGGCTCCCCTTCCTCCTCACTACCAGTCTACCAACTGCCATGGCGGACGCCAGACATTATCGACCTCATCAGCAACGACGAGCAGTATTCCATGGCTAGGTTTTAGCAGGCCTTTTAAATTTTAAGCTTTTTCTCATTTTTATAATTATGTAAATAATGGGCTTTTAATTTATGAAAAAATTTCTTTTTTATGCGTCGAGTCCGGACACCCTAGATGCAAACGGATGAGCGGTCGATTTCGACCATTTCGAACAACACATACGGACGCGGCCGATCAATTTAAACATCTGTTTTACGTCAGCTCATTATATGCCCTAAGCTCGTTCAAGCGAAATCGGTACTAACGTTGGTCGAACACGTTTTTCGTCTGTCAGCTGTACTGGCACCTGTGACAAGCGGATGGTAATAAATGTGCTGGACTGTGAGCCTAACACTACTGTTCAATAATCTACATACCAAGTCGAATACCTGAGCATATACACAACCGGGGGACCAACTGTTCTCTGCTGGTTGGTTTAAGTCGGGAGAGCAAATAGACCCGGGAGCCAGTTTGGATTTCCGGTTATTTTCGTGAAAATCGTCGGCAGCCGGCTGCTAGCTGGTATGTGCTTACATAATTGTAGAGAGGGGCAGCGGCGGAGAACCGTCGCATGGTTAATATGTAATAGGTCTTTTCAAAAAGTATACGTAATAGGCCTGACTCGTTAGGCCTTAAAACATGTTATGACCACGGACTATCCTTCCGTCCATCAGCTAATTAGATTGATCTGTCCGTTGCAAACAATAGCGACCGCAACTGGCCAAGCTTCGAGACCAAGAAGTGGCCAGCAGCAGACCGGCCGCCGACGGCAACGGCAACCGCGACAGCCGTGACCCGTGAGGTGAGAGAGACACAACTACTGCTGTTCAACGACACTGGAAACCAAAGGTGAGTGATCAACTCCATCGGTTAATCTAATGAAACCCTTTGGCCCTTAGTCCAGTTCTAATTAGTTGACTTAACTCGACTCTAATTTTCTCTACCGTACTACACGGGAAGTCATGGACGTATGGGATGTCACACGGCTGTGCACGACTTAGCCAAATCGGTGAAAATGACAAAGACTGACTATTTTAGCAAACTTCGAGAACCCGAGTGTTATTCAAGGTATAATGCCTCTTTTTGGGGCGCTGCCCTCTATATCATAGCACCTTGTGTAAGGTTAGTGTGTCACACCTAAACCTAACGTTGTATTACCCAATATAGGATAGGGTCGAGCTCTATAGCACTACCTCTCGATTTTGGCGGGTCCAGCCTACATGCAACCTTTGAACACATCTAGATGATTGGACCACTTTAACATAAATAGCCCTTATCTGAATTTTTAACCATTTGTAGCTTCTAGGAAAATTTTCAACCACTTATGTACACTTTGGATCGTGCCACCTTAGTCGGCTTGTTTGCATACTAGACTTAGACCATGCACTATATATGTTCGGTTTAATTGTGTAAGAGCTAGGAACCGCTCTGGTTATGATGTATGTGTTCAAATCGGTAGTGGGATCCTCAGGTGACATCTCTTGCACGCATGCATCCTCCTTTCCCACCACTAGGTCCTACAATTACTAAAAAAACAAACCAATTTTTTGAGCTGCTAGTCAGACTATAGGAATCGATTCCCTGCTATGTGTTGAGTCAGTTCAAGAGGAGGAGAGAAAAAAAGGGTTAGGAATTGCTTTTTTCATACATAGTGTATGGTCTTAGCGATTGATGACGCTCGCATATATCATCAATTCGTTAAGACTCCAAGTGTAGAGTGTCTTAGCAAGAGAAGCTTTCCCCACAAGGGTGACTCGGGGGTTTATATCGAACTATTGGGAAATTGGCGCAGAGTTGTCTCCTCTTTCTCTTCTTCTAGCAATCCTGCAAAGCAAAGTTTTGTCTTTTGTCCCCAACTCCACGTGTAGTTGTCAAGCACAAGATTTCATATTAGTAATTGTAAATAAAAGAGAAACTCAAAGTAAAGTAAGGAAAATAAAACTGAGTAAACTAGATAAAAACAATAAAGGGATGATTGTTTTTGGGTATTATGTGTGTTTAAGTAAAGCAAGTATTTTTGCATTTTTGGATTAAATTATTGCAGCAAATGTAAAGTATGATAATAGTGTTGGAAATGTGTTTCTTATGATTAAAATTGGACGGGGGTTCATTTGTTCACTTGTCTACTCTTTTTTAAGTTATAGTGGACACTAACAATTCATTAATGACATATTATTGGTGGAACTTCAGTGTGTGTTTGATACGCATTCATATGTGCATCACGTCATAACTTAGAGATGATGCAACACATAGCCTTAAGTATTTTGACTCCCTTTGATATTGGTGGAACTTCAATATGTGTTTGATACGCATTCATATTCATATGGGCATCACATCCATAAGAAAGGAAAAACTCCAAACAATCTTGTATTAAGAATTTACAGAGGATAGCCTTAAGTATTTTGACATGATGTTTGAATATCAAATATGCTGCAAAAGGAAAAGGTAAAAACTATAATAGTCATGAATTTGTTGTCACTATTCAATCACTATAACCATGCTACTTCATCTAATACACACACCACCCCATACACGCTTTTGCATAGATGTTGGATCAGAACAAATACTTAAGGATAGGTACATAATATGCATCTATCAATACATCTTGCACATAATATGATCAGATCTCATAGCACAATTGTTGAAGATATTCCCAAGAGGAAATAATAAAGTGGTTATTATATATCTTTGTGTTTATGATAAATGTTTACATACCATGCTATAATTGTATTAACCGAAACATTGATACATGTGTGTTATATGAACAACAAGGAGTTCCTAGTAAGCCTCTTGTATAACTAGCTTGTTGATTAATAGATGATCATAATTTCATGATCATGAACATTGGATGTTATTAATAACAAGGTTATGTCATTAGATGAATGATATAATGGACACTCACAATTAAGCGTAGCATAAGATCACGTCATTAAGTTCAATTTGCTATAAGCTTTCGATACATAGTTACCTAGTCCTTCAACCATGAGATCATGTAAATCACATATACCGGAAGGGTATTTTGATTACATCAAACGCCACTGTGTAAATGGGTGATTATAAAGGTGAGATTAAGTATTCGGAAAGTATGAGTTGAGGCATATGGATTAAGAGTGGGATATTGTCCATCCCGATGACGGATAGATATACTCTGGGCCCTCTCGGTGGAATATCGTCTGATTAGCTTGCAAGCATATGAATGGTTCATAAGAGATGATATACCACGGTACGAGTAAAGAGTACTTGTCGGAGATGAGGTTGAACAAGGTATGGAGATACCGATGATCAAACCTCGGACAAGTAAAATATCGCGTGACAAAGGGAATCGGTATCGTATGTAGATGGTTCAATCGATCACTAAGTTATCGTTGAATTTGTGGGAGCCATTATGGATCTCCAGATCCCTCTATTGGTTATTGGTCGGAGAAGAGTCTCGACCATGTCTACATAGTTCACGAACCGTAGGGTGACACACTTAAGGTTTGATGTCGTTTTAAGTAGATATGGAATATGGAATGGAGTTCGAATGTTTGTTCGGAATCTCGGATGGGATCCAGGACATCACGAGGAGGTTCGGACTGGTCCGGAGAATAAGATTTATATATAGGATGTCATTTTCTAAGTTTGAAAATGATCTGGTGTATTTATGGAAGGTTCTAGAAGGTTCTAGAAAAGTCCAGAAGAAATTACCGTGGAAGGTGGAGTCTCGGAGGGACTCCACCAACCTTGGCCGGCCAGCCAAAGGGAGGAGGAGTCCCAGGTGGACTCCACCTGAGGGGGCCGGCCACCCCACCAAGGAAAGGGGGAGTCCCACCTTGAGTAGGTTTCGTTCATATGGCAGTTTTTGAATTGGGGTCTTATTCGAAGACTTTGGGAAAACCCTTGGGGTTCCACCTATATAATGAGGGGGAGAGGGAGGGGGCCGGCCACACCAATACCACCTTGGCCACACCCCTCAAGGCACCCAGGCCAGCGCCCCCTCTCCCAAACCCTAGCCGCCTCCCTCCTCCCACCTCTCCCGCATAGCTTTGGCGAAGCTCTGCCGGAGATCTCCACCGCCACCGCCACCACGCCGTCGTGATGTCGGGGTTCCAAGCAGGATCTACTACTTCCGCTGCCCGCTGGAACGGGGAGAAGGACGTCGTCATCAACACCGAACGTGTGACCGAGTACATAGGTGCTGCCCGACTGTGGCACCGTCAAGATCTTCTACGCGCTTTTCAAAGCAGCAAGTGATCATCTTCTGCAACATTGAGATCTAATCTCGTAGGCTTTGGAAATCTTCGAGGGTTAGTCTCATGATCTTCTCGTTGCTCCCATCTTCTAGATTGCATCTTGGCTTGGTTTTCGTTCTTGCGGTAGGAAATTTTTTGTTTTCTATGCTACGAATCCCATCAACAATATCACAGAATAAGGATCCACCACATATGTATTACAAATTTGGCCATAATCATGTAGGGAAGCTCATATGGCACTAAGAACTATGAAGAATAAGAGAGAAATAGATCAAGCTACTGCCACAAACCCATAGTCCAGAGGTGGACTACTCCCCCTTCATCGTGCATCGTGATGATGTAGAAGACATTGGAGAAGGTGTAAATCCCTCCAACGACGGCTCCGGTGGAGTTCCCCCTCCAATATTCACCGCTTCAGCCTCTATTTTTGTGTTTTGGTTCTTTTGTGGTGATCCCCTCGAGGAAACCCTAGGGTCGTATATATAAAGATTTTTAGGTCAAATTAAGTCGGTTGGCGAAAGAATCGGGTGAAACGGACCGCTGAGGGCCAAAAGAGGGTGGGTGACACGCCCACCCTGCCTGGGTGGCCGACACCTCTATTTTGGGCCTCTAGGCCCCTCTCATGATGTCCAAGCGCTACAGATGTTTCCTTCGATGAAATATTTATGCCCCGAAAGCCTAGCTCAATTTGACTCCGTTTAGGTCCCTCAAAGTAAAAAAAATATATACAAAACAGTGTTTTCCTGCCCTGCAGAGTTATAACGCAAATAAAGGGTATCATGGGTAAATCCCCAAAAATCAATATAAACTGAGATATAACATTATATATGTTGCACATATGTGGGAATATGTATCATCAACGGTTTGTAGCCTGGGATGCATTAAAAATGACTAAGATACATCAGTTTGGTTGATAACTTCACTTAGGTCATGCAATATACAATGGCTGGACTCCATGGTCTTGGACCATCTGAAAATATTCTCGGACCCTCTAGTTAAAATAAACAATTAGACCCTTTAAACGAAAGGCCTAAGCCCATATTTTTATATAAATCCACGAACGGAGGCATTTGACACGTTACAGGATTACATCAAGTCTAGACCCCCCTGGATACAAGGAAAACAAACACAAGCATCAGACCAAAACAACACATGCACCACGACCATGTTATCAGGTGAAGAAGAAGTTCCATCTCCGTTGTCTAATGCTCTTGTCCATGCACAAAGTCGCCTAATCTCGCCTAGCGCCTGGTCCACCAACGCCCCGTCCCTCGGAAGCTAGAACCCTCCAAATCTGAATATGTATCGACATTCGTAATAAAGTGTCAGCGAGGTTGCCTAAAAACTTCCCTTCTATAGCTAGTTTATTGGGAATGAGCCAAAGGTTCCAGCATTGGGCCGCAAACGTAAACCACAGTACACTAAGGAAGGGGCATGACAGGGTTTGGGTCAAGGCGAGGAAATCTCCAGCTCCTGGCGGATTCCAATCACATTGGAGGAGTTACCTAACTCCTGCACATATAAAGTGAGCGACATGGAAAGTGAAGAAGATGTGATTACAATCCTTAGTCTCCCCACAAAACGAGCATAGACCATTCAAAGGGCCCAACCTCTTGGCTACTCTCGCAGCATGGCAACCTTCCTATAATTAGTTGCCACAAAAGGAGACCTTGATGTTCGGTGGCACCCTTGTCGCCACACATCCTTGAAGCTAGTGACCGTCGCACCACGGGAAATGCTAATATAAATAAATCTCACCAAGAACTCCTTGGATGATGATACGTCTCCGACGTATCGATAATTTTTTATGTTCCATGCCACATTATTGATGATATCTACATGTTTTATGCATACTTTATGTTATATTTATGCATTTTCCGGCACTAACCTATTAACGAGATGCCGAAGAGCCAGTTGTTGTTTTCTGCTGTTTTTGGTTTCAGAAATCCTAGTAAGGAAATATTCTCGGAATTGGACGAAATCAACGCCCAGGTAACTATTTTTCCACGAAGCTTCCAGAAGACCGGAGGACTAATGAAGTGGGGCCACGAGGCGGCGCCACACTAGGGCGGCGCGGCCCAAGCCCTGGCCGCGCCGGCCTAGCGTGTGGGCCCCTCGTGACTCTCCCGACTCTGCCCTTCCGCCTACAAATAGCCTTCGTCGCGAAACCCCCAGTACCGAGAGCCACGATACGGAAAACCTTACAGAGACGCCGCCGCCGCCAATCCCATCTCGGGGGATTCAGGAGATCGCCTCCGGCACCCTGCCGGAGAGGGGATTCATCTCCCATAGGACTCTGCACCGCTGATACGTCCCCGACGTATCCATAATTTCTGTCGTTCCATGCTTGTTTTATGACAATACTTACATGTTTTGCTTACACTTTATGATGTTTTTATGCGTTTTCCGGAACTAACCTATTAACGAGATGCCACAGTGACAGTTCCTGTTTTCTGCTGTTTTTGGTTCCAGAAAGGCTGTTCGGGCAATATTCTCGGAATTGGACGAAATCAACGCCAAACCTCCTATTTTTCCCGGAAGGCTCCAGAACACCGAAGAAGAGTCGGAGAGGGGCCAGAGGGCCACCACACCCTATGGCGGCGCGACCAAGCCTGGGCCCGTGCCAGCCTAGGGTGAGGCGCCCCCAGGTGCCCCCCTGCGCCGCCTCTTCGCCTATAAAATCCCTTTCGACCTAAAAATACCGTACCAATTGACGAAACTCCAGAAAGACTCCAGGGGCGCCGCCACCGTTGTGAAACTCCAATTCGGGGGATAGAACTCTATTTCGGCACCCTGCCGGAACGGGGAAGTGCCCCCGGAAGCCATCTCCATCAACGCCACCGCCTCCATCATGCTCCGTGAGTAGTTCCCCCATGGACTACGGGTTCTAGCAGTAGCTATGTCGGTATACTCTCCCCCATGTACTTCAATACAATGGTCTCATGAGCTGCCTTACATGATTGAGATTCATCTGATGTAATCGATGTTGTGTTTGTTGCGATCCGATGGATGATACATTATGATTAGTCTATCTATAAAGTTTGTGAAGTTATTGTTGCTGCAATCTTGTTATTCTTAATGCTTGTCACTAGGGCCCGAGTGGTATGATCTTAGATTTGAGCTCTATACTTATTGCTTAGATTGTATCTACAAGTTGTATGCACATGTCGCTGTCCGGAACCAAAGGCCCCGAAGTGACAGAAATCGGGACAACCGGAGGGGATGGTAGTGATGTGAGGATCACATGTTTTCACGGAGTGTTAATGCTTTGCTCCGGTACTCTATTAAAAGGAGTACCTTAATATCCAGTAGTTTCCCTTGAGGCCCGGCTGCCACCGGCTGGTAGGACAAAAGATGTTGTGCAAGTTTCTCATTGCGAGCACGTACGACTATAATTGGAAAACATGCCTACATAATTAATAATCTGGATGTTCTGTCTTAATGCTTTGATTCCTATCAATTGCCCAACTGTAATTTGTTCACCCAACACTTGTCACTTATTGGAGAGTTGCCACTAGTGTAGATCGCTGGGAACCCCGGTCCATCTTTCATCATCATATACTCGTTCTACATGTCATTGGAAGTAGTATCAACTATCTTCTGGTGCCATTGCTCTCATATTGCTATTATCACTGCTGTATTCTTGTTACTACTGCTCTCATATTACTGCTACTTTCACATCACCCCTGTTGCTAGTGCTTTTCCAGGTGCAGCTGAATTGACAACTCAGTTGTTAAGGCTTATAAGTATTCTTTACCTCCCCTTGTGTCGAATCAATAAATTTGGGTTATACTACCCTCGAAGACTATCGCGATCCCCTATACTTGTGGGTCATCAAGACTGTTTTCTGGCGCCGTTGCCGGGGAGGCATAGCTCTACTCATAAGTTCACCTGGGGAGTACACTCTACCTCTCTCTCTGTTTTTATTTTGTTTTATTTTGTTTTGCTTAGTTTACTTTTTCCTAGTTTACTTGTGCTTAGTTTATTTCTGTCTAGTTTTATTTTGCTTAGTTTACTTTTGTCTAGTTTATTTTTGTTTTGCTTTACTTTTCCTCATATACCCAAAAATCCATAAAAAATTGAAAAAACGAAAAATTAAAAACTGCTGTCATGGGAGAACCAACAACCTACTTGGAGCTTATGGAATGTTATAATTGTTATAGAGAATCAAGAACTGGTAAAATAATGAGTGCTATGATAGAAAAATTGAATACAATGGCTAGAATCTTGCTTAGACGCCATGATATAAACTGTTGCTCTCGACAGGATACTAAACATCTTAAATTTCAATGTGGCTTTAGTGAGGAATATTTTATTAAGAGCTATAATCGGAATTGCTATATTCATTATGGGTTCGAAGAGGTAGAACAATTTGTCTTATTTATGGGAGCCTCCGAGATAGAATCCTTCATGGTTGAGAATTATGAAACTTGTGCTATTTGTAAGGACCTTAAAGATTATGTCTCTACTATCCTTAATTCTTGCATAGAATGCTACAGTAGGAATCCTTATATCCTTGATTATAAAGAGAGACACATTAATGCACAAGAATGCACTCACAATTTGCAGGAACCTGTGGAAGAAGAAATTGATGAACCTGAAAGCTCATTGGATGAAAAAGAGGAGGAAATTGATGAACCTGAAAGCTCATTGGATGAAAAAGAAGAGGAGAGCGACGAACAAAAGGGGGAAGAATGGATTAGCTACCCATGCCAACCTTCTAATGAGAGTAACTCTTTATCTCTTACACTATTCGATTGTCCTCCATGCTTACCGAAAAAGGTTGAATGTTATGTTCCTGTGGATTCTCTTGAAATAGTACCTATGAGTAATACTTGTGAGAATAATTATGCTACTGTTATATATGATAATCCATGCTACTTTGATAAATCTTATGATAATGCTTTGTTTGTGCCTGATGTCGAAATGCATGGTACTAAAGAATTTTGCTTAGCAAATGTTTATGATAAAGCTCTAGATGATGGTCCTATGTTACTTGATAATATTAATTGTACTAGTAATGAAAATGGGATTGGAGAATTCTTGACTTATTCTATGAGTCCCATATCTCTTGAGATTGATCAACTACCTTGTTATATTATTAATAAAAGCAAGCTTGAAAGTTTTTATTCCACTATTCTTGAACTTGATAAAAATTATGTGTTTGGAAATCATGAGAAGCATGCTGCATGTGATAGTTATATTGTTGAGTTTATTCATGAAGCTACTGAAAATTATTATGAGAGAGGAAAATATGATTGTAGAAATTTTCATGGTACTAAAACACCTCTCTATATGCTTAAAATTTTGAAGTTACTCTTGTTCTATCTTCCTATGCTTGTTACTTTGCTTTTAATGAACTTGTTTATTTACAAGATTCCTTTGCATAGGAAGCATGTTAGGCTTAAATGTGTTTTGGATTTGCCTTTTGATTCCCTCTTTTGCTTCAAATACTATTTCTTGCGAGTGCATCATTAAAACTGCTGAGCCCATCTTAATGGCTATAAAGAAAGAACTTCTTGGGAGATAACCCATGTGTTATTTTGCTACAGTAATTTGTTTTATATTTGTGTCTTGGAAGTTGTTTACTACTGTAGCAACCTCTCCTTATCTTAGTTTTGTGTTTTGTTGTGCCAAGTGAAGCCTCTAATCGAAGGTTGATACTAGATTTGGATTTCTGCGCAGAAACAGATTTCTATCTATCACGAATCTGGGCTGTTTTCTCTGTAGAAAAATCAGAAAAATATGCCAATTTACGTGCGTGTTCCTCAGATATGTACGCAACTTTCGTTAGTTTTGAGTTTTCTGATTTGAGCAAGTCTGGTGCCTCAATAAAATTCGTCTTTACGGACTGTTCTGTTTTGACAGATTCTGCCTTTTATTTCGCATTGCCTCTTTTGCTATGTGGGATGGATTTCTTTGTTCCATTAAACTCCAGTAGCTTTGGGCAATGTCCAGAAGTGTTAAGAATGATTGTGTCACCTCTGAACATGTGAGTTTTTGATTATGCACTAACCCTCTAATGAAGTTTATGAGAAGTTTGGTGTGAAGGAAGTTTTCAAGGGTCAAGAGAGGAGGATGATATATGATCAAGAAGAGTGAAAAGTCTAAGCTTGGGGATGCCCCCGTGGTTCATCCCTGCATATTTCAAGAAGACTCAAGCGTCTAAGCTTGGGGATGCCCAAGGCATCCCCTTCTTCATCAACTTATCAGGTTCCTCCCCTGACACTATATTTTTATTCGGTCACACCATATGTGCTTTACTTGGAGCGTCTGTGTTTATTTTCGTTTTGTTTGTGTTTGAATAAATTCGGATCCTAGCAATCCTTGTTTGGGAGAGAGACACGCTCCGCTTTTTCATATGAACACTTGTTCTTCGTTTTACTTTTAATGTTCAATGATAAAAGTTGGAAGCTACAATACTTATCTTTATTTGGTTGGAAAAGGAAAATGCCTCATATGTCTTGGATAATTTGACACTTGGCAATTGTTTTGAGCTCTCAAATAGATTAAGTTTTTTTCATGTGGTTTAAACCTATTAGTGGAGAACTACCGTAAAGCTTGTTGAAATTGGTTTGCATAATTGATCTCTCTTAAGGTCTAGATATTTTCTGGTAAAGTGTTTGAGCAACAAGGAAGACAGTGTAGAGTATTATAATGCTTGCGATATGTTCTTATGTAAGTTTTGCTGTACCGGTTCATACTTGTGTTTTCTTCAAACAAACTTGCTAGCCTAAGCCTTGTATCGAGAGGGAATACTTCTCATGCATCCAAAATCCTTGAGCCAACCACTATGCCATTTGTGTCCACCATACCTACCTACTATGTGGTATTTCCTGCCATTCCAAAGTAAATTGCTTGAGTGCTACCTTTAAACAATTCAAAATTTATCACCTCTGATTTTTGTCAATGTTTTATAGCTCATGAGGAAGTATGTGGTGTTTTATCTTTCAATCTTGTTGGGTAACTTTCACCAATGGACTAGTGGCTTCATCCGCTTATCCAATAATTTTGCAAAAAGAGCTGGCAATGGGATTCCCAGTCCCAAATTAATTAACAAAATAGACACTCCTCCATGGTATGTGATTGTTGGACGGCACCCGAAGGATTCGATTAGCCATGGCTTGTGTAAGCAAAGGTTGGGAGGAGTGTCATCATAATAAAACTAAAATAAAAAGGCACTCCTTCATGGTATGAGATTGTTGGCAGGCACCCGAGGATTCGGTTAGCCATGGTTTGTGAAAGAAAGGTTGGAAGGAGTGCCACACAAAAATAAAAATAAAATGGGAGCCGCTCTTTGAAGGTTTGTCTGGCAAGGGGGTTAGAGTGCCCACTACCATTCGTTGACAACAACAAACACCTCTCAAAATTTTACTTTTATGCTCTCTTTATGTTTTCAAAACCAAAGCTCTAGCACAAATATAGCAATCAATGCTTCCCTCTACGAAGGGCCATTCTTTTGCTTTATGTTGAGTCAGTTTACCTACTTCCTTCCACCTTAGAAGCAAACACTTGTGTTAACTGTGCATTGATTCTTACATACTTGCATATTTGCATTCATCATATTACCCTATGTTGACAATATCCATGAGATATACATGTTGAAAGTTGAAAGCAACCGCTGAAGCTTAAATCTTCCTTTGTGTTGCTTTGATGCCTTTACTTTGAATTTATTGCTTTATGAGTTAACTCTTGTGCGAGATTTTTGATGCTTGTCTTGAAAGTACTCTCCATGAAAAGTTTTGCTACATGTTATCTATTTGTTAGCAACTATAGATCATTACCTTGAGTCACTTCATTCATTTCATATGCTTTGTAATAGTATGATCAAGGTTATGTAAGTAGCATGTCACTACAGAAATTATTCTTTTTATCGTTTACCTGCTCGGGACGAGCAGGAACTAAGCTTGGGGATGCTGATACGTCCCCGACGTATCCATAATTTCTGTCGTTCCATGCTTGTTTTATGACAATACTTACATGTTTTGCTTACACTTTATGATGTTTTTATGCGTTTTCCGGAACTAACCTATTAACGAGATGCCATAGTGCCAGTTCCTGTTTTCTGCTGTTTTTGGTTCCAGAAAGGCTGTTCGGGCAATATTCTCGGAATTGGACGAAATCAACGCCAAACCTCCTATTTTTCCCGGAAGGCTCCAGAACACCGAAGAAGAGTCGGAGAGGGGCCAGAGGGCCACCACACCCTATGGCGGCGTGGCCAAGCCTGGGCCCGCGCCAGCCTAGGGTGAGGCGCCCCCAGGTGCCCCCCTGCGCCGCCTCTTCGCCTATAAAATCCCTTTCGACCTAAAAACACCGTACCAATTGACGAAACTCCAGAAAGACTACAGGGGCGCCGCCACCGTCGTGAAACTCCAATTCGGGGGACAGAACTCTGTTCCGGCACCCTGCCGGAACGGGGAAGTGCCCCCGGAAGCCATCTCCATCAACGCCACCGCCTCCATCATGCTCCGTGAGTAGTTCCCCCATGGACTACGGGTTCTAGCAGTAGCTATGTCGGTATACTCTCCCCCATGTACTTCAATACAATGGTCTCATGAGCTGCCTTACATGATTGAGATTCATCTGATGTAATCGGTGTTGTGTTTGTTGGGATCCGATGGATGATACATTATGATTAGTCTATCTATAAAGTTTGTGAAGTTATTGTTGCTGCAATCTTGTTATTCTTAATGCTTGTCACTAGGGCCCGAGTGGCATGATCTTAGATTTGAGCTCTATACTTATTGCTTAGATTGTATCTACAAGTTGTATGCACATGTCGCTGTCCGGAACCAAAGGCCCCGAAGTGACAGAAATCGGGACAACCGGAGGGGATGGTAGTGATGTGAGGATCACATGTTTTCACGGAGTGTTAATGCTTTGCTCCGGTACTCTATTAAAAGGAGTACCTTAATATCCAGTAGTTTCCCTTGAGGCCCGGCTGCCACCGGCTGGTAGGACAAAAGATATTGTGCAAGTTTCTCATTGCGAGCACGTACGACTATAATTGGAAAACATGCCTACATAATTAATAATCTGGATGTTCTGTCTTAATGCTTTGATTCCTATCAATTGCCCAACTGTAATTTGTTCACCCAACACTTGTCACTTATTGGAGAGTTGCCACTAGTGTAGATCGCTGGGAACCCCGGTCCATCTTTCATCATCATATACTCGTTCTACATGTCATTGGAAGTAGTATCAACTATCTTCTGGTGCCATTGCTCTCATATTGCTATTACTGCTGTATTCTTATTACTACTGCTCTCATATTACTGCTACTTTCACATCACCCCTGTTGCTAGTGCTTTTCCAGGTGCAGCTGAATTGACAACTCAATTGTTAAGGCTTATAAGTATTCTTTACCTCCCCTTGTGTCGAATCAATAAATTTGGGTTATACTACCCTCGAAGACTATCGCGATCCCCTATACTTGTGGGTCATCAACCGCCATGGTCGCCTCCGGAGTGATGAGTGAGTAGTTCACCCCTGGACTATGGGTCCATAGCAGTAGCTAGATGGTTGTCTTCTCCTCATTATGCTTCATTGTCGGATCTTGTGAGCTGCCTAACATGATCAAGATCATCTATCTGTAATGCTATATGTTGTGTTTGTTGGGATCCGATGGATAGAGAATACTATGTTATGTTGATTATCAATCTATGTGTTGTTTATGATCTTGCATGCTCTCTGTTACTAGTAGATGCTTTGGCCAAGTTGATGCTTGTAACTCCAAGAGGGAGTATTTATGATCGATAGTGGGTTCATGTCTCCGTGAATCTGGGGGAGTGACAGAAGCCCCTAAGGTTATGGATGTGCTGTTGCCACTAGGGATAAAACATTGATGCTATGTCCGAGGATGTAGTTATTGATTACATTACGCACCATACTTAATGCAATTGTCTGTTGTTTGCAACTTAATACTGGAAGGGGTTCGGATGATAACCTGAAGGTGGACTTTTTAGGCATAGATGCATGCTGGATAGCGGTCTATGTACTTTATCGTAATGCCCAATTAAATCTCACAATACTCATCATATCATGCATGTGCATGGTCAGGCCCTCTTTATTTGTCAATTGCCCAACTGTAATTTGTTCACCCAACATGCTATTTATCTTATGGGAGAGACACCTCTAGTGAACTGTGGACCCCGGTCCATTCTTTTACATCGAATACAATCTACTGCAATACTTGTTCTACTGTTTTCTGCAAACAATCATCATCCACACTATACATCTAATCCTTTGTTACAGCAAGCCGGTGAGATTGACAACCTCACTGTTTCGTTGGGGCAAAGTACTTTGGTTCTGTTGTGCAGGTTCCACGTTGGCGCCGGAATCCCTGGTGTTGCGCCGCACTACATCTCGCCGCCATCAACCTTCAACGTGCTTCTTGACTCCTACTGGTTCGATAAACCTTGGTTTCTAACTGAGGGAAACTTACTGCTGTACGCATCACACCTTCCACTTGGGGTTCCCAACGGTCGCGTAATGTACGCGTGTCAAGCTAAATTTCTGGCGCCGTTGCCGGGGACGTGAAGGAAAATTACACCACAGAGATTTCTAACTCCCACGTCAACTACACGCCAGCAAATAAATTTCTGGCGCCGTTGCCGGGGAGATCAAGACACGCTGCAAGGGGAGTCTCCACATCCCAATCTCTTTACTTTTTTTTGTCTTGCTTTATTTTATTTACTACTTTGTTTGCTGCACTAAATCAAAATACAAAAAAATTAGTTGCTAGCTTTACTATATTTACTGTCTTGTTTGCTATATTAAAAACACAAAAAAATTAGTTACTTGCATTTGCTTTACTTATTTCAACATGTTTCCTTTTAATTTCACTGTAAAAGATATACCGGTGGGACAAGGGTCTACAATTGGAAGAGATAATATAGAAGAATTTTTCACCCATGTTAGTATGCATGAAGATCTTAAAGATATACCCCTTGCAAAAGCTGTCCCTACTTATGAAGATGCCTCTGTTTGTTTGGTACGCATGATGGAAGCTAGATTTATTAGTCTCAACCCCTTGATACAACACATGTTTCTTACGCTTTCTGATATGGAGAGGGGAGAGAAGAGAGATTTTTTTCTAAAGGTCTTAGTGCGAGAATTTGCGGATATAGCTAAAGAAGCTAGAAAAGTTTTTAGTAAGCATGAAAGGCTTGGTATGACCACCGATTTTAAAAGAACACTTGAACAAATGGATATGGATAGAATCAAGTACACTAATAATGTTAATGATGGTGGGGAGATTAAAGCGCCAATACCCTGTAAGCTCCTAGCAATGCATGAGGCACTAGAAAATAACTATGCTTGGCTTGTTCCTGAAAATTTGTTTGATGAGAGTAGCAAGCCCAAGACTAATGAAAAGGGAGCCACTGAAACTTATGTATCCAAAATACTATGCATGGTTGAGAAAACTCCATACCCCGCTATAGATGCTCCATCTTTCGATAATACTTGATACACACTTTCTGCGCCTAGCTGAAAGGCGTTAAAGAAAAGCGCTTATGGGAGACAACCCATGTTTTTACTACAGTACTTTTATTTTATATTTGAGTCTTGGAAGTTGTTACTACTGTAGCAACCTCTCCTTATCTTAGTTTTGTGCATTGTTGTGCCAAGTAAAGTCGTTGATAGTAAGGTTCATACTAGATTTGGATTACTGCGCAGAAACAGATTTATTTGCTATCACGAATCTGGGCCTAATTCTCTGTAGGTAACTCAGAAAATTATGCCAATTTACGTGAGTGATCCTCAGATATGTACGCAAATTTCATTCAATTTGAGCAAGTCTGCTGCCTCAATAAAATTCGTCTTTACGAACTGTTCTGTTTTGACAAATTCTGCCTTTTATTTCGCATTGCCTGTTTTGCTATGCTTGATGGATTTTTCGATTCCATTGACTTTCAGTAGCTTTGTGCAATGTCCAGAAGTGTTAAGAATGATTATGTCACCTCTGAACATGTAAGTTTTGATTGTGCACTAACCCTCTAATGAGTTGTTTTGAGTTTGGTGTGGAGGAAGTTTTCAAGGATCAAGAGAGGGAGATGATACAATATGATCAAGGAGAGTGAAAGCTCTAAGCTTGGGGATGCCCCGGTGGTTGATGGCGTGTAACTCACACGTTCGTTGGGAACCCCAAGAGGAAGGTATGATGCGCACAGCAGCAAGTTTTCCCTCAGAAAGAAACCAAGGTTTATCGAACCAGGAGGAGCCAAGAAGCACGTTGAAGGTTGATGGCGGCGGGATGTAGTGCGGCGCAACACCAGGGATTCCGGCGCCAACGTGGAACCTGCACAACACAACCAAAGTACTTTGCCCCAACGAAACAGTGAGGTTGTCAATCTCACCGGCTTGCTGTAACAAAGGATTAACCGTATTGTGTGGAAGATGATTGTTTGCAGAAAACAGTAGAACAAGTATTGCAGTAGATTGTATTTCAGTATAGAGAATTGGACCGGGGTCCACAGTTCACTAGAGGTGTCTCTCCCATAAGATAAACAGCATGTTGGGTGAACAAATTACAGTTGGGCAATTGACAAATAAAGAGGGCATGACCATGCACATACATATTATGATGAGTATAGTGAGATTTAATTGGGCATTACGACAAAGTACATAGACCGCCATCCAACTGCATCTATGCCTAAAAAGTCCACCTTCAGGTTATCATCCGAACCCCCTCCAGTATTAAGTTGCAAGCAACAGACAATTGCATTAAGTATGGTGCGTAATGTAATCAACAACTACATCCTTAGACATAGCATCAATGTTTTATCCCTAGTGGCAACAGCACAACACAACCTTAGAACTTTCTCACACTTGTCCTGTGTCAATGCAGGCATGAACCCACTATCGAGCATAAATACTCCCTCTTGGAGTTACAAGCATCTACTTGGCCAGAGCATCTACTAGTAACGGAGAGCATGCAAGATCATAAACAACACATAGACATAACTTTGATAATCAACATAACAAGTATTCTCTATTCATCGGATCCCAACAAACGCAACATATAGAATTACAGATAGATGATCTTGATCATGTTAGGCAGCTCACAAGATCCGACAATGATAGCACAATGGGGAGAAGACAACCATCTAGCTACTGCTATGGACCCATAGTCCAGGGGTAGACTACTCACACATCACTCCGGAGGCGACCATGGCGGCGTAGAGTCCTCCGGGAGATGAATCCCCTCTCCGGCAGGGTGCCGTAGGCGATCTCCTGGATCCCCCGAGATGGGATCAGCGGCGGCGTCTCTGGAAGGTTTTCCGTATCGTGGCTCTCGGTACTGGGGGTTTCGCAACGGAGGCTTTAAGTAGGCGGAAGGGCAGGTCAGGAGGCGGCACGAGGGCCCCACACCACAGGGCCGCGCGGCCAAGGGGGGGCCGCGCCGCCGTAGGGTCTGGGCACCTCGTGGCCCCACTTCGTCTCCTCTTCGGACTTCTGGAAGCTTCGTGGCAAAATAGGACCCTGGGCGTTGATTTTGTCCAATTCCGAGAATATTTCGTTACTAGGATTTCTGAAACCAAAAACAGCAGAAAACAGCAACTGGCACTTCGGCATCTTGTTAATAGGTTAGTTCCAGAAAATGCACGAATATGACATAAAGTGTGCATAAAACATGTATATAACATCAATAATGTGGCATGGAACATAAGAAATTATCGATACGTCGGAGACGTATCAGCATCCCCAAGCTTAGTTCTGCTCGTCCCGAGCAGGTAAAACGATAACACAGATAATTTCTGGAGTGACATGCCATCATAACCTTGATCATACTATTTGTAAAGCATATGTAGTGAATGCAGCGATCAAAACAATGTATATGACATGAGTAAACAAGTGAATCATATAGCAAAGACTTTTGATGAATAGCACTTCAAGACAAGCATCAATAAGTCTCGCATAAGAGTTAACTCATAAAGCAATAATTCATAGTAAAATCATTGAAGCAACACAAAGGAAGATTAAGTTTCAGCGGTTGCTTTCAACTTGTAACATGTATATCTCATGGATATTGTCAACATAGAGTAATATAATAAGTGCAATAAGCAAATATGTAGGAATCAATGCACAGTTCACACAAGTGTTTGCTTCTTAAGGTGGAGAGAAATAGGTGAACTGACTCAACATTGAAAGTAAAAGAATGGTCCTCCATAGAGGAAAAGCATCGATTGCTATATTTGTGCTAGAGCTTTGATTTTGAAAACATGAAACAATTTTGTCAACGGTAGTAATAAAGCATATGTATCATGTAAATTATATCTTATAAGTTGCAAGCCTCATGCATAGTATACTAATAGTGCCCGCACCTTGTCCTAATTAGCTTGGACTACCGGATCATCGCAATGCACATGTTTTAACCAAGTGTCACAAAGGGGTACCTCTATGCCGCCTGTACAAAGGTCTAAGGAGAAAGCTCGCATTGGATTTCTCGCTATTGATTATTCTCAACTTAGACATCCATACCGGGACAACATAGACAACAGATAATGGACTCCTCTTTTATGCATAAGCATGTAACAACAATTAATAATTTTCTCATATGAGATTGAGGATATATGTCCAAAACTGAAACTTCCACCATGGATCATGGCTTTAGTTAGCGGCCCAATGTTCTTCTCTAACAATATGCATGCTTAACCATAAGGTGGTAGATCTCTCTTACTTCAGACAAGACGAACATGCATAGCAACTCACATGAAATTCAACAAAGAATAGTTGATGGCGTCCCCAGTGAACATGGTTATCGCACAACAAGCAACTTAATAAGAGATAAAGTGCATAATTACATATTCAATACCACAATAGTTTTTAAGCTATTTGTCCCATGAGCTATATATTGCAAAGGTGAATGATGGAATTTTAAAGGTAGCACTCAAGCAATTTACTTTGGAATGGCGGGAAATACCATGTAGTAGGTAGGTATGGTGGACACAAATGGCATAGTGGTTGGCTCAAGTATTTTGGATGCATGAGAAGTATTCCCTCTCGATACAAGGTTTAGGCTAGCAAGCCTTATTTGAAACAAACACAAGGATGAACCGGTGCAGCAAAACTCACATAAAAGACATATTGAAAACATTATAAGACTCTACACCGTCTTCCTTGTTGTTCAAACTCAATACTAGAAATTATCTAGACCTTAGAGAAACCAAATATGCAAACCAAATTTTAGCATGCTCTATGTATTTCTTCATTAATGGGTGCAAAGTATATGATGCAAGAGCTTAAACATGAGCACAACAATTGCCAAGTATCACATTACCCAAGACATTTATAGCAATTACTACATGTATCATTTCCAATTCCAACCATATAACAATTTAACGAAGGAGAAACTTCGCCATGAATACTATGAGTAGAAACTAAGGACACACTTGTCCATATGCTACAGCGGAGCGTGTCTCTCTCCCATAAAGTGAATGCCAGGATCCATTTTATTCAAACAAAACAAAAAACAAAAACAAACCGACGCTCCAAGAAAAGCACATAAGATGTGATGGAATAAAAATATAGTTTCAGGGGAGGAACCTGATAATGTTGTCGATGAAGAAGGGGATGCCTTGGGCATCCCCAAGCTTAGACGCTTGAGTCTTCTTGATATATGCAGGGGTGAACCACCGGGGCATCCCCAAGCTTAGAGCTTTCACTCTCCTTGATCATGTTGCATCATACTCCTCTCTTGATCCTTGAAAACTTCCTCCACACCAAACTTAGAACAACTCATTAGAGGGTTAGCGACAATAAAAATTAACATGTTCAGAGGTGACACAATCATTCTTAACACTTCTGGACATTGCATAAAGCTACTGGACATTAGTGGATCAAAGAAATTCATCCAACATAGCAAAAGAGGCAATGCGAAATAAAAGGCAGAATCTGTCAAAAACAGAACAGTTCGTATTGACGAATTTTATTAGGCCACCAGACTTGCTCAAATGAAAATGCTCAAATTGAATGAAAGTTGCGTACATATCTGAGGATCATGCACGTAAATTGGCTTAATTTTCTGAGCTACCTGCAGGGAGGTAGACCTAGATTCGTGACAGCAAAGAAATCTGGAACTGCGCAGTAATCCAAATCTAGTACTTACTTTTCTATCAACGACTTTACTTGGCACAACAAAACACTAAACTAAGATAAGGAGAGGTTGCTACAGTAGTAAACAACTTCCAAGACTCAAATATAAAACAAAAATACTGTAGTAAAAACATGGGTTGTCTCCCATAAGCGCTTTTCTTTATCGCCTTTCAGCTAGGCGCAGAAAGTGTGTATCAAGTATTATCAAGAGATGGTGTGTCAACCTTACCTTGGGCTTTACCCTTACCTTTCTTATTGTTTTTCTTTCCCTTTGATTTAGGAAATATATGATTTCCCCCCGGTATAGAGGTGAATTTCAGAGTGCCTTCTCCCACATCAATGACTGTTCCCAATAGTTTCAGCAGGGATCTTCCGAGTGTGATTTTTCCTGTCCCTACACATTCAATAACAAGATAATCAATGGATATTGTTCTTCCAAGAATGGTTGTATGCACACCCGCAGCTATTCCCTTAGGAATTATAACAGAGTTATCAATGAAAGTTATTTCTTCTCCTCCTTCCTCGACTCCCCAAAGTTTCAAAGATTTATAAATGCTCTCAGGCATAAGGCAAAATTCAGACATAATATCACAGTTGGCATGAAGAGTTCGATCACCGATAACAATTTTAACAGTAGGATCCCACAATGAAAGTTTAGAGTTCACTAAAACTTGTTCAAGACGATTACGAACATGGCAATAGTTATCATCCAAGCGAGATGTACTTATCTCGAGATTGTTTAATCTATTATAAATGCTAGTGAGGGCTGAATCAAAGTTATTAGCTGAATCATGTGATGCAACCAACTTCTTTATGGCATTAAAAGCTTGATCCCCATTGCAATGAAGGAAATCTCCTCCCACTAAAGTATCCAAAGCATATCTATAGCGAATCATAATACCAAAATAAAAATTACTAAGGAGCAAACTTAGAGTCATTTGAGGTTCAGTTTTACGATAAGAAGTAAAAATTCTAGACCAAGCATCCTTAAAATTCTCCTCATCCCCTTGTTTAAAAGTGAAGACTAATTCTTCAGGCGAAGAAGTAACAGGTTCAGAGCTAGACATGGTAACAAAAGTAACTAATTTTTTTGTATTTTTAATATAGAGTGCAAGACAGTAAATAAAGCAAACTAGATAAAGTAAATGCAAGTAACTAATTTTTTTGTGTTTTTGATATAGCAAACAAGATAGCAAATAAAGTAAAACTAGCAACTAATTTTTTTGTATTTTGATTTAGTGCAGCAAACAAAGTAGTAAATAAAACTAAGCAAGACAAAAACAAAGTAAAGAGATTGAGAAGTGGAGACTCCCCTTGCAGCGTGTCTTGATCTCCCCGGCAACGGCGCCAGAAAAAGATTGCTGGCGTGCAGTTGACGTGGGAGTTAGAAATCTTTGTGGTATAACTTTTCTTCAGGTCCCCGGCAACAGCGCCAGAAAAAGAGCTTGATGGCGTGTAACTCACACGTTCGTTGGGAACCCCAAGAGGAAGGTATGATGCGCACAGCAGCAAGTTTTCCCTCAGAAAGAAACCAAGGTTTATCGAACCAGGAGGAGCCAAGAAGCACGTTGAAGGTTGATGGCGGCGGGATGTAGTGCGGCGCAACACCAGGGATTCCGGCGCCAACGTGGAACCTGCACAACACAACCAAAGTACTTTGCCCCAACGAAACAGTGAGGTTGTCAATCTCACCGGCTTGCTGTAACAAAGGATTAACCGTATTGTGTGGAAGATGATTGTTTGCAGAAAACAGTAGAACAAGTATTGCAGTAGATTGTATTTCAGTATAGAGAATTGGACCGGGGTCCACAGTTCACTAGAGGTGTCTCTCCCATAAGATAAACAGCATGTTGGGTGAACAAATTACAGTTGGGCAATTGACAAATAAAGAGGGCATGACCATGCACATACATATTATGATGAGTATAGTGAGATTTAATTGGGCATTACGACAAAGTACATAGACCGCCATCCAACTGCATCTATGCCTAAAAAGTCCACCTTCAGGTTATCATCCGAACCCCCTCCAGTATTAAGTTGCAAGCAACAGACAATTGCATTAAGTATGGTGCGTAATGTAATCAACAACTACATCCTTAGACATAGCATCAATGTTTTATCCCTAGTGGCAACAGCACAACACAACCTTAGAACTTTCTATCACTGTCCCAGGTGTCAATGCAGGCATGAACCCACTATCGAGCATAAATACTCCCTCTTGGAGTTACAAGCATCTACTTGGCCAGAGCATCTACTAGTAACGGAGAGCATGCAAGATCATAAACAACACATAGACATAACTTTGATAATCAACATAACAAGTATTCTCTATTCATCGGATCCCAACAAACGCAACATATAGAATTACAGATAGATGATCTTGATCATGTTAGGCAGCTCACAAGATCCGACAATGATAGCACAATGGGGAGAAGACAACCATCTAGCTACTGCTATGGACCCATAGTCCAGGGGTAGACTACTCACACATCACTCCGGAGGCGACCATGGCGGCGTAGAGTCCGCCGGGAGATGAATCCCCTCTCCGGCAGGGTGCCGGAGGCGATCTCCTGGATCCCCCGAGATGGGATCGGCAGCAGCGTCTCTGGAAGGTTTTCCGTATCGTGGCTCTCGGTACTGGGGGTTTCGCAACAGAGGCTTTAAGTAGGCGGAAGGGCAGGTCAGGAGGCGGCACGAGGGCCCCACACCACAGGGCCGCGCGGCCAAGGGGGGGGGCCGCGCCGCCCTAGGGTCTGGGCACCTCGTGGCCCCACTTCGTCTCCTCTTCGGACTTCTGGAAGCTTCGTGGCAAAATAGGACCCTGGGCGTTGATTTTGTCCAATTCCGAGAATATTTCGTTACTAGGATTTCTGAAACCAAAAACAGCAGAAAACAGCAACTGGCACTTCGGCATCTTGTTAATAGGTTAGTTCCAGAAAATGCACGAATATGACATAAAGTGTGCATAAAACATGTAGATAACATCAATAATGTGGCATGGAACATAAGAAATTATCGATACGTCGGAGACGTATCAGTGGTTCGCCCCTGCATATATCAAGAAGACTCAAGCGTCTAAGCTTGGGGATGCCCAAGGCATCCCCTTCTTCATCGACAACATTATCAGGTTCCTCTAGTGAAACTATATTTTTATTCCATCACATCTTATGTGCTTTGCTTGGAGCATCTGTTTGTTTTTGTTTTTGTTTTGTTTGAATAAAATGGATCCTAGCATTCATTGTGTGGGAGAGAGACACGCTCCGTTGTTGCATATGGACAAGTATGTTGATACGTCTCCGACGTATCGATAATTTCTTGTGTTCCATGCCACATTATTGATGATATCTACATGTTTTATGCACACTTTATGTCATATTCGTGCATTTTCTGGAACTAACCTATTAACAAGATGCCGAAGAGCCGATTCTTGTTTTCTGCTGTTTTTGGTTTCAGAAATCCTAGTAACGAAATATTCTCGGAATTGGACGAAATCAACGCCCAGGGTCCTATTTTGCCACGAAGCTTCCGTAAGACCGAAGAGGAGACGAAGTGGGGCCACGAGGTGGCCACACCCTAGGCGGCGCGGCCCAAGCCCCCGGCCGCCCGACCTGTAGTGTGGGGCCCTCGTGTGGCCCCCTGACCTGCCCTTCCGCCTACTTAAAGCCTCCGTCGCGAAACCCCCAGTACCGGGAGCCACGATACGGAAAACCTTCCAGAGACGCCGCCGCCGCCAATCCCATCTCGGGGGATTCAGGAGATCGCCTCCGGCACCCTGCCGGAGAGGGGAATCATCTCCCGGAGGACTCTACGCCGCCATGGTCGCCTCCGGAGTGATGAGTGAGTAGTCTACCCCTGGACTATGGGTCCATAGCAGTAGCTAGATGGTTGTCTTCTCCCCATTGTGCTTAATTGTCGGGTCTTGTGAGCTGCCGAACATGATCAAGATCATCTATCTGTAATTCTATATGTTGCGTTTGTTGGGATCCGATGAATAGAGAATACTATGTTATGTTGATTATCAATTCATGTCTATGTGTTGTTTATGATCTTGCATGCTCTCCGTTATTAGTAGATGCTCTGGCCAAGTTGATGCTAGTAACTCCAAGAGGGAGTATTTATGCTCGATAGTGGGTTCATGTCTCCGTGAATCTGGAGGGGTGACAAGAACCTCTAAGATTATGGATGTGCTATTGCCACTAGGGATAAAACATTGGTGCTATGTTCGAGGATGTAGTCACTGATTACATTACGCGCAATACTTAATGCAATTTTCTGTTGTTAGCAACTTAATACTGGAGGGGGTTCGGATGATAACCTGAAGGTGGACTTTTTAGGCATAGATGCATGCTGGATAGCGGTCTATGTACTTTGTCGTAATGCCCAATTAAATCTCACAATACTCATCATAATATGTATGTGCATGGTCATGCCCTCTTTATTTGTCAATTGCCCAACTGTAATTTGTTCACCCAACATGCTGTTTATCTTATGGGAGAGACACCTCTAGTGAACTGTGGACCCCGGTCCAATTCTCTATACTGAAATACAATCTACTGCAATACTGTTCTACTGTTTTCTGCAAACAATCATCATCCACACTATACATCTAATCCTTTGTTACAGCAAGACGGTGAGATTGACAACCTCACTGTTTCGTTGGGGCAAAGTACTTTGGTTGTGTTGTGCAGGTTCCACGTTGGCGCCGGAATCCCTGGTGTTGCGCCGCACTACATCCCGCCGCCATCAACCTTCAACGTGCTTCTTGACTCCTACTGGTTCGATTAAACCTTGGTTTCTTACTGAGGGAAACTTGCCGCTGTGCGCATCACACCTTCCTCTTGGGGTTCCCAACGGACGTGTCAACTACACGCATCAAGCAAATTTCTGGCGCCGTTGCCGGGGAGATCAAGACACGCTGCAAGGGGAGTCTCCACTTCCCAATCTCTTTACTTTGTTTTTGTCTTGCTTAGTTTTATTTACTACTTTGTTTGCTGCACTAAATCAAAATACAAAAAAATTAGTTGCTAGTTTTACTTTATTTGCTATCTCGTTTGCTATATCAAAAACACAAAAAAATTAGTTACTTGCATTTACTTTATCTTGTTTGCTTTATTTACTACTGCTAAAATGGCCACCCCTGAAAATACTAAGTTGTGTGACTTCACAACCACAAATAATAATGATTTCTTATGCACACCTATTGCTCCACCTGCTACTACAGCAGAATTCTTTGAAATTAAACCTGCTTTACTGAATCTTGTTATGCGAGAGCAATTTTTACAGTGTTAGTTCTGATGATGCTGCTGCCCATCTCAATAATTTTGTTGAATTGTGTGAAATTCAAAAATATAAAGATGTAGATGGTGACATTATAAAATTAAAATTGTTCCCTTTCTCATTAAAAGGAAGAGCTAAAGATTGGTTGCTATCTCTGCCTAAGAATAGTATTGATTCATGGACTAAATGCAAGGATGCTTTTATTGGTAGATATTATCCCCCTGCTAAAATTATATCTTTGAGGAGTAGCATAATGAATTTTAAACAATTAGATACTGAACATGTTGCACAAGCATGGGAAAGAATGAAATCTCTGGTTAAAAATTGCCCAACCCATGGACTGACTACTTGGATGATCATCCAAACCTTTTATGCAGGACTGAATTTTTCTCCGCGGAACCTATTGGATTCAGCTGCTGGAGGTACCTTTATGTCCATCACTCTTGGTGAAGCAACAAAGCTTCTTGATAATATGATGATCAATTACTCTGAATGGCACACGGAAAGAGCTCCACAAGGTAAGAAGGTAAATTCTGTCGAAGAAACCTCTTCCTTGAGTGATAAGATTGATGCTATTATGTCTATGCTTGTGAATGGTAGGACAAATGTCGATCCTAATAATGTTCCGTTAGCTTCATTGGTTGCACAAGAAGAACATGTTGATGTCAACTTCATTAAAATTAATAATTTCAACAACAATACTTACCGGAACAATTCTAGTAACAACTATAGGCCATATCCTTATAATAATGGCAACGGCTATGGTAATTCTTATGGGAATTCTTACAACAACAATAGGAACACACCCCCTGGACTTGAAGCTATGCTTAAAGAATTTATTAGTACACAAACTGCCTTTAACAAATCTGTTGAGGAAAAACTCAATAAAATTGATATTCTCGCTTCTAAGGTTGATAGTCTTGCCTCTGATGTTGATCTTTTGAAATCGAAAGTTATGCCTAATAGGGATATTGAAAATAAAATTGTTACTACAGCAAATTCCATCCAAGTTAGAATTAATGAGAATATAAGATTAATGGCTGAATTGCGTGCTAGGTGGGATAGAGAAGAAAATGAAAAACTAGCTAAAGAGAAAAATGTAGCTAAAGTTTGGACTATTACCACCACAAGTAATGCTAATGCTACACATGTTGCTGCACCTCCTACTAATACTAATAAAAGAATTGGTGTTAGCAATGTTTCCACTTCTAATGCAAAGCGCGAGAAACTGCCTGAAACTGCTAAAACTGAAATCGCTGTGATAAAACTGCTGAAATTTTTTCCAACATTGGGGATGATGATCCCATTGCTTTAGATTATAATGGTTTGAATTTTGATGATTGCCACATCTCTGAAGTTATAAAGTTCTTGCAAAAACTTGCTAAAAGTCCTAATGCTAGTGCTATAAATTTGGCTTTCACGCAACATATTACAAATGCTCTCATAAAAGCTAGAGAAGAGAAACTAGAGCGCGAAGCCTCTATTCCTAGAAAGCTAGAGGATGGTTGGGAGCCCATCATTAAGATGAAGGTTAAAGATTTTGATTGTAATGCTTTATGTGATCTTGGTGCAAGTATTTCCGTTATGCCTAAGAAAATCTATAATATGCTTGACTTGCCACCGCTGAAAAATTGTTATTTGGATGTTAATCTTGCTGATCATTCTACAAAGAAACCTTTGGGGAAAGTTGATAATCTTCGCATTACCGTTAACAATAACCTTGTCCCCGTTGATTTTGTTGTCTTGGATATTAAATGCAATGCATCTTGTCCCATTATATTGGGAAGACCTTTTCTTCGAACCGTTGGTGCTATCATTGATATGAAGGAAGGTAATATTAAATATCAATTTCCTCTCAGGAAAGGTATGGAACACTTCCCTAGAAAGAGAATGAAGTTACCTTTTGATTCTATTATTAGAACAAATTATGATGTTGACACTTCGTCTCTTGATAATACTTGATACACACTTTCTGCGCCTAGCTGAAAGGCGTTAAAGAAAAGCGCTTATGGGAGACAACCCATGTGTTTTTACTACAGTACTTGGTTTTTATTTTTATGTCTTGGAAGTTTTTTACTACTGTAGCAACCTCTCCTTATCTTAGTTTAGTGTTTTGTTGTGCCAAGTAAAGTCGTTGATAGTAAAGTTCATACTAGATTTGGATTACTGCGCAGAAACAGATTTCTTTGCTGTAACGAATCTGGGCTGTTTTCTCTGTAGGTAACTCAGAAAATTATGCCAATTTACGTGAGTGATCCTCAGATATGTACGCAACTTTCATTAAATTTGAGCATTTTCATTTGAGAAAGTCTGGTGCCTCGATAAAATTCGTCAATATATGAACTGTTCTGTTTTGACAGATTCTGCCTTTTATTTCGCATTGCCAGTTTTGTTATGTTCGATGGATATTTCGA
This sequence comes from Lolium perenne, assembly GCF_019359855.2. Classification (NCBI taxonomy): domain Eukaryota; kingdom Viridiplantae; phylum Streptophyta; class Magnoliopsida; order Poales; family Poaceae; genus Lolium; species Lolium perenne. The sequence goes on from NC_067246.2 coordinate 320,700,020, forward strand.
TTCCATTGACTTTCAGTAGCTTTGTGCAATGTCCAGAAGTGTTAAGAATGATTATGTCACCTCTGAACATGTATATTTTGATTCTGCACTAACCCTCTAATGAGTTGTTCTAAGTTTGGTGTGGAGGAAGTTTTCAAGGATCAAGAGAGGGAGATGATACAACATGATCAAGGAGAGTGAAAGCTCTAAGCTTGGGGATGCCCCGGTGGTTCACCCCTGCATATTCTAAGAAGACTCAAGCGTCTAAGCTTGGGGATGCCCAAGGCATCCCCTTCTTCATCGACAATATTATCAAGTTCCTCCCCTGAAACTATATTTTTATTCCATCACATCTTATGTGCTTTTCTTGGAGCGTCGGTTTGTTTTTGTTTTTGTTTTGTTTGAATAAAATGGATCCTAGCATTCACTGTATGGGAGAGAGACACGCTCCGCTGTTGCATATGGACAAGTATGTCCTTAGGCTCTACTCATAGTATTCATGGCGAAGTTTCTTCTTCGTTAAATTGTTATATGGTTGGAACTGGGAAATGCTACATGTAGTAAATTGCTAAAATGTCTTGGATAATGTGATACTTGGCAATTGTTGTGCTCATGTTTAAGCTCTTGCATCATATACTTTGCACCCGTTAATGAAGAAATACATAGAGCATGCTAAAATTTGGTTTGCATAATTGGTCTCTCTAAGGTCTAGATAATTTCTAGTATTGAATTTGAACAACATGGAAGACGGTGTAGAGTCTTATAATGTTTACAATATGTCTTTTATGTGAGTTTTGCTGCACCGGTTCATCCTTGTGTTTGTTTCAAATAAACCTTGCTAGCCTAAGCCTTGTATCGAGAGGAAATACTTCTCATGCATCCAAAATCCTTGAGCCAACCACTATGCCATTTGTGTCCACCATACCTACCTACTACATGGTATTTCTCCGCCATTCCAAAGTAAATTGCTTGAGTGCTACCTTTAAAATTTCCATTCTTTATCTTTACAATATATAGCTCATGGGACAAATAGCCTAAAAACTATTGTGGTATTGAATATGTACTTATGCACTTTATCTCTTATTAAGTTGCTTGTTGTGCGATAACCATGTTCCTGGGGACGCCATCAACTACTCTTTGTTGAATATCATGTGAGTTGCTATGCATGTTCGTCTTGTCTGAAGTAAGGGAGATTTACCACCAAAATGGTTAGAGCATGCATAATGTTAGAGAAGAACATTGGGCCGCTAACTAAAGCCATGATCCATGGTGGAAGTTTCAGTTTTGGACAAATATCCTCAATCTCATATGAGAAAATTAATAATTGTTGAATGCTTATGCATAAAAGAGGAGTCCATTATCTTTTGTCTATGTTGTCCCGGTATGGATGTCTAAGTTGAGAATAATCAATAGCGAGAAATCCGATGCGAGCTTTCTCCTTAGACCTTTGTACAGGCGGCATAGAGGTACCCCTTTGTGACACATGGTTAAAACATGTGCATTGCGATGATAATCCAGGTAATCCGAGCTAATTAGGACAAGGTGCGGGCACTATTAGTATACTATGCATGAGGCTTGCAACTTGTAGGATATAATTTACATAACACATATGCTTTATTACTACCGTTGACAAAATTGTTTCTTGTTTTCAAAACCAAAGCTCTAGCACAAATATAGCAATCGATGCTTTCCTCTTTGAAGGACCTTTCTTTTATTTTTTATGTTGAGTCAGTTCACCTATTTCTCTCCATCTCAAGAAGCAAACACTTGTGTGAACTGTGCATTGATTCCTACATACTTGCATATTGCACTTGTTATATTACTCTATGTTGACAACTATCCATGAGATACACATGTTACAAGTTGAAAGCAACCGCTGAAACTTAATCTTCCTTTGTGTTGCTTCAATACCTCTACTTTGAATTATTGCTTTATGAGTTAACTCTTATGCAAGACTTATTGATGCTTGTCTTGAAGTACTATTCATGAAAAGTCTTTGCTATATGATTCTGTTGTTTACTCATGTCATTTACATTGTTTGGATCGCTGCATTCATTACATATGCTTACAATAGTATGATCAAGGTTATGATGGCATGTCACTCCAGAAATTATCTTTGTTATCGTTTACCTGCTCGGGACGAGCAGAAACTAAGCTTGGGGATGCTGATACGTCTCCGACGTATCGATAATTTCTTATGTTCCATGCCACATTATTGATGATATCTACATGTTTTATGCATACTTTATGTCATATTTATGCACTTTCCGGCACTAACCTATTAACGAGATGCCGAAGAGCGATTCTTTGTTTTCTGCTGTTTTTGGTTTCAGAAATCCTAGTAAGGAAATATTCTCGGAATTGGACGAAATCAACGCCCAGGGGCCTATTTTTCCACGAAGCTTCCAGAAGACCGGAGGACTAACGAAGTGGGGCCACGAGGCGGCGCCACACTAGGGCGGCACGGCCCAAGCCCTGGCCGCGCCGGCCTAGCGTGTGGGCCCCTCGTGACTCTCCCGACTCTGCCCTTCCGCCTACAAATAGCCTTCGTCGCGAAACCCCCAGTACCGAGAGCCACGATACGGAAAAGCTTACAGAGACGCCGCCGCCGCCAATCCCATCTCGGGGGATTCAGGAGATCGCCTCCGGCACCCTGCCGGAGAGGGGATTCATCTCCCGGAGGACTCTACACCACCATGGTCGCCTCCGGAGTGATGAGTGAGTAGTTCACCCCTGGACTATGGGTCCATAGCAGTAGCTAGATGGTTGTCTTCTCGTCATTATGCTTCATTGTCGGATCTTGTGAGCTGCCTAACATGATCAAGATCATCTATCTGTAATGCTATATGTTGTGTTTGTTGGGATCCGATGGATAGAGAATACTATGTTATGTTGATTATCAATCTATGTGTTGTTTATGATCTTGCATGCTCTCCGTTACTAGTAGATGCTTTGGCCAAGTTGATGCTTGTAACTCCAAGAGGGAGTATTTATGCTCGATAGTGGGTTCATGTCTCCGTGAATCTGGAGGGGTGACAGAAGCCCCTAAGGTTATGGATGTGCTGTTGCCACTAGGGATAAAACATTGATGCTATGTCCGAGGATGTAGTTATTGATTACATTACGCACCATACTTAATGCAATTGTCTGTTGTTTGCAATTTAATACTGGAAGGGGTTCGGATGATAACCTGAAGGTGGACTTTTTAGGCATAGATGCATGCTGGATAGCGGTCTATGTACTTTGTCGTAATGCCCAATTAAATCTCACAATACTCATCATATCATGTATGTGCATGGTCATGCCCTCTTTATTTGTCAATTGTCCAACTGTAATTTGTTCACCCAACATGCTATTTATCTTATGGGAGAGACACCTCTAGTGAACTGTGGACCCCGGTCCATTCTTTTACATCGAATACAATCTACTGCAATACTTGTTCTACTGTTTTCTGCAAACAATCATCATCCACACTATACATCTAATCCTTTATTACAGCAAGCCGGTGAGATTGACAACCTCACTGTTTCGTTGGGGCAAAGTACTTTGGTTGTGTTGTGCAGGTTCCACGTTGGCGCCGGAATCCCTGGTGTTGCGCCGCACTACATCTCGCCGCCATCAACCTTCAACGTGCTTCTTGACTCCTACTGGTTCGATAAACCTTGGTTTCTAACTGAGGGAAACTTACTGCTATACGCATCACACCTTCCACTTGGGGTTCCCAACGGTCGCATGCTGTACGCGTGTCAGATGACTATAGTGACCATGAGAAAGCATCCCCATGTGTGGACATCGAAAGGGCTTGGATTTCCCTGTGAAGGATTTCCCATTCAACCACCTCCACCAGACCAAAATGTCGGCGGAACCTATGACCCTGGAGAACCTCTCATGTATGAGTCCCATCCACCGTAATGAATAGCTCGGCGCAACAAGCGAAGGGGGGGGGGGCTCTCATGGATTGGTGTCGTTGCCTAATCGACGGTACCCCGGAGGAGGGATCCTCACGAGGGGGAGAAGAAGTAGGGGCCATAGGGCGGAGTGCTCTCGGGACGGTGGTACGCGAGTTACCCAGCTTCAGAACACCTGCACGATGACAGGGCCTACTGCTGCTTGTCTGGAATTATGTGGGCGCTTTCGCGTTGTTACAATGAGTTGTGGTTGTGAACGTGCCTCTTGGGCTCCCGGGATCCGGCTTATAAAGGCGCACGGATCTAGGGTTTACATGGAGAGTCCTAGCCGGATTACAGATAGCCTAGCTACGGTACAATATCTTGCCGTGCACGCCACGGATCCGCCTTCCATACTCGTCGTCCTGGATCCGGGTCTCTCATGGGCCTCCATGGATCCGGGTCACTCCTACGTCGGAACGGATCCGGCCTGCTGATCCTGGGCTGGACTTCTTCCTTCATGATCAACAGCAACTGGGCCGCCCGATGGGCCACATGCCTCATCACCGTCTGTGGGCCACCCGGGCTTGCCGGATCTAGGCACTGTCGATGGTACACCCATGAAGTATACCCACAACAGTAGCCCCCAGAGTTCTCCGAGTTTCGCCTGCAGTTTCCGCCATGCTTGCTCCTTAGGTTTCCGGCATCGTCGGCAACGCGGAGAAACTTGAAGAGCTCTAACTTTGCATTTTCTTCTTTTTCCAACTTACAGCCGGAAAATGCTCTCATCCTGCGGGACTTCATCCATCGACGTTCCAAAGAACATTTCCGGGTTACTCCCTGCTCGCGAACGAGAGCCAACTTATCTTCACGCAATTACCCGGAATCTTAAAAGACTCAAACGGTTCCGCCAATTCTGGCGCCATTTTCGCGCGATTCGCGCGGTAACTTATCTCTAGCCATTTTTACCGCTAGGGTTTGGGACACGTGTCACGCATCCAACGGCGCGACGCTTGCGTTCCGACCACAGGATGCGGAACACGAATCTTATCCCCTCAGCCTATAAATATCAGCCGTCGACCCCTTTACCCCTCATTCACCCCCTCCTCACCTCTCTTCCGAGCGCCGCCCGTGAACCTCTTCTCCGCCGCGCCGGAACCCGCCGGAAAGCTGCCGGAGCATCGCCGGAGCGAGCCCTCCGCCGCAGTGTTCTTCGTGTTCTTAACTCCGGCGAACCTACTGCGCGAAAAACTCGCCGCCGGCAACTCCGACCACCGCACGCGCCATTACGGTAAACCCTCGAGCTCAAACTTCGCGTCGTAGTTGGTAGGGATGAACCTGGGGAAGACGAAGTGGGATCCGACTAAGGAAAGTTTCCGCCAACCTTTTTCTTCAGATGTCTTCAACGACTCCGCCTCCGAGCTCGGAACCGATCATGGCGACGCCAATCTCCTCCGCCCCTCCTCCCTTTGTTCCCATCAGGTTGGATCCTTCAAAGGATTCCGGCAAGGAGACTGAGGGGACCTCCGCGCACCCGGAAAAAACCTCCGGGCGGGCCGATCGGAGCAGCAAACAGAAGAAGCTGCCAAGAAGTCAAAAGCTCGGAAGCGCGACTCCGAAGCTAAGGGGAAGTGGTGGCCCTGCACCACCACCGAGATGGAATTAAAGAATCTCGAGTCGGAAGGCTTCCTGCAACCCGGAAGCTGGAGGTCAGTTCCGAATGAACCAGCTCCGGCTCCAAGGGACGACGAGATGGTGCTGACGAAGGCACTAGTGGAGCGCGGATTTTCGTTTCCGCCTTCGGATTTCTTCCGGGAGATTCTGAAGACATACGGACTCCAACCCCACAACATATCTCCGAACAGCGTGCTCGCCATCAGCAACCACGTCGCTCTCTGCGAAGGCCACCTCCGGGTAACCCCAGAGCTTTCTCTCTTCCAATACTACTTTTCTGTGAAGAAGGAGAAGATCCGCCAAACTTCCGAGTTGGCGACTTGCGGATCTGTCACCTTCATCATCCGCCCGGGCCGCGTCTACCCCCCGACCGACCGCCACGAATCCGCGAGGTACTGGTCTGGGGGTTTCTTCTATCTGAAGGACGCCTCCGACCCCGCGAGTGACAAGAAGCTACCACCTTTCAAGAACTGCCCCGCCACCGAGCTTCCGTCATGGACGCACTGCCCCCACTTCTCCGACTCGCCTCAGCTGACCCGCGCTGTCAGGCGGATCTGCAAGCTTACGGAGGAGGGGCTGACGGGAAAAGACCTAACCCTCTCCTGGTTCACGAAGCGGATCCAGCCGCTGCAACATCGGGACCGCCTGATGTTTGAATACACAGGGCGCGACGATCCGATGCGCGCCACCAAGGATAATCTCTCCGCCGACGCCATCGACAAGAGGATCCGGGTCCTCATCAAAATCCCACGTGAACTCCACGTTCACGTATGCAACAAAGACATCCACACGGAGGGATCCGGAACTGCGGTACGTCGTCTTGACTTTGGTTTATCGCTTTTCTTCAAACTTTTGGCTAAGTGTAACTTTGAACTAGCTCGAGGCGCTTGAGGAAAATCAACTCGGAACTCTCCTCCGAGTCCCATCCACCGGCCACGCGGATCCGGAAGCCACGTCAGAGGCGGAAGCTCCTGAAGCTCCACGTCCCGCGAAGAGGAAGAAACCAGCCCCTTCCAGCCCTCACGCGAAACGCCCCCGCGAAACGCTCAGCATCGCGGCTACCCGGAAAGCTGAGGCGGAAAAGAAGCGCCTCGCGCTGATTAATACCAGCAACAAGGGGCAGCCTGCCATCCAGCACTTTTTCAAGCCTTCCGTGTAAGCGTCTTCTTCCGAGACCCAAATTCTGGTTTAACACTCGCTCTTATATTTGTATGTTTTCCTGAAGTTCCGGAAGCCAGCCTCCCAAGGCCCCAAGGGTCCTTAAGAAGAAGGCCAAACCATCTCCGGCTTCCTTCCCTATCACTCCTGAGGTGGAAGTTCCGCCTAAAGCTTCATCTGCCAGCAAGCCGGATCCGAAGGACATCATTGACCTTGATGACCTTCCGGAAGACCCTGCCCACCATGGCGACTCCGCCCAGGGGACCTCCTCACCCACTCCTCCACCAGATCAACCAAGTTCCGCTTTCGCGGGACCTACTGAGGAAGAGCAAGAGCAAAAGGTCAAGCTCCTCCAAGTTACCAATGCGACCCGAGTCAGCCTCGAGCCAACTCCATCCCTCCAAAAACTTTCCCTCGCCGAGCGTCACGCGGAAGTTTCCGCCATGCTGAATAAGGTATGGGGGAAGCCGGAAGAGGAGGTGAGTTATCTCGCGGAACTGGAGGACAGCCTGAAGGAATTTTTCGCCAAGCACAAGGAAGTGCGGCAGGTAATACTAGCCCCCAAGCATTGGGTGATATAGTTCCGTGTAACATGTATTAGCCGATGCTTTCTCCAAATGTACTGTTAGGCGGAAATTTGAAATGTTTATCCAAGCCTTTGAAATCTTCGCCAGCCCCCCAGATTTTAATATCCGACTAACTCTCTGCTGCTTCTCAGTCCACGCGGAAACTGCACGAAGATTTGCGCATTCACGTGCTGGAGCAAATCAAGGAGATCGAGGGACTGCGCGAACACGCGGAAAATAGCCGAAAGGCTATCCAGCTGCTTGAGACCCGACTTCAAGGTACGAGATCCGGATCTTTACTTTTTTTTTTGTACTGACAGTTGTTCAGGGTGCATAACATGTTCAATTCTGCTTTCAGAAGAAACTGCCAAGCATTCCTCGCTTGATGAACTATCCGCCAAGGTCAAGGTGCTTGAGGCGGAGAACGAGTCCCTCCAAAACTTCATGAAAGAATCTTCAAGCAAAGAGACTGAGGCGAGGAAGGAGCTCTCCAAGAAGCATGCCCGTGAGAAGGCGGAACTGATCGACAAGCTGGAGAAAAGCCAAGGCCGCGTGATCTCCATAATTGCCAAGAACAAAGCCCTAGAAGCGGAGGCGGAAGCCATTGACAAGCTTATCTTTCGTAAGCATTTTTCCGCGTCGTTGCTCCGACCACCTTGCATGTTTTCTCTGACGGAACTGAACCTCTCTCTTTCACAGCAAGCCTCGGCTTTGAGTGGACAAAGGACTCAAACCTGACGAGGACGGAGGCGTACGATGAAGCGCGGATCTCAATTGATGCGCTGTTTGGAGCATGTCACGGAATCGCCACGGCTCTGTCGCTGAAGAAGGCCAAAACCACAGTCATCGATACGATGACCAAACTCATGCGACAGGTGCCGGAGTTCATCAAGGACTGGCAGAAGTCTTCAGCACGCGGAGCCGCCTCCTTAGTCTTGGCCACCTGCAAGGCTTTCTTCCCCTCACTCAACCTGGCGCAAGTTGCACGCGGAGCCCCGAGAGTTCCGACATGAGCGCCCTCCTCACGGAAGCGAAGGCTATGAAGAGCTGTTTGTCAGGCGAGTGGATCACTCGTTCTGGTACAACAAGCACAATCTGCCCGAAGGTTTTTCCGATGCAGAGGAGGAAGCAGGCGAGCCAGAGTATTATGGGGAAGGATCCGGGTCCAGCAGCGAGCACTCCGGAGAAAACTCTGGAGACGACTCTGAAGCCGGATCTGGCGGCAGCGACGACGGCTCCAGCTACCAGCAATCTGAAGAGGAGGACTCCGAGTAGAGTTCCTGTTTGAAACAATGAAACAAGTTGCATCATTTTGGCCCCAGCGAGGGTTTGTAATAAGACTTTAAATTCTTAAGTAGCTAGGAACGAAACGATTATGCATGGGGCGGAAACACTTATCCTGCTATCCGTTAAGTATTATGTGCATGTTTCGTTTTATGTCGGAAAGCAAGTGCTGACTTCGTTATTTTCCGGCTTGCCCGCTTGACCTTCCACGAGCCGGAAAACCTTAGCCGGAAACGCTCGCCAGCGGCGACGAAGCCCAATGGCAGTCCGTCCATAACCGCGGAAACAAGCCCCCAGGCATAGGTGCCGGAAATCGCTACTAGGAATCCACGAGTTCGCAACAGATAACAACTTAATCAGAAAACTTAAGCTTACGTCCTAAAGGACGATTTTGAAAATCACAACTTTCATACACGCCTAGGCGGAAATATCCAGCTCTGCGGTTTTAGTCGGAAAAAACATACACGATCTAAAATGAACAAGTAAAGGAGGTAAAAGACTCAAAAGAGTGAACCAGAAGCTTTATTTCATTGATCATGTATAACTATTACAGAGTTTAGAACTCGGAAAAAATATATGCTAAGTGTAGAAAGGACGTAGCTGTGCGATATTCCAAGGGCGATCTGTTTCATCGTAGATGTCATCCGGATCCTCACGCTTGCGTTTCCGGTGCCAGTTAGCAGGTCTATCCCTTAGCTCGCGGAAATCAACAAGGTAATACGACCCGTTATGAAGCACTTTGCTAACGACGAAGGGTCCTTCCCATGGAGATTGCAGCTTATGGTCTTTCACCTGTCGAAGGCGGAGGACCAGGTCTCCTGCCATGAAGGAGCGTTTCCGAACTCGACGACTGTGATAACGTCGGAGCTTTTGCTGGTAGATGGCGGATCTCTGGTCAGCTAAGTTCCGAGCTTCCTCGATCAGGTTCACAGATAGCTGTCTAGCCTCGTCAGCTGTTTCTTCATTGTAGGCGGAAACTCGCGGTGAATCGTGGATGATGTCGGAGGGAAGCACGGCTTCGGATCCGTATACCAGGAAAAAAGGGGTAAACCCTGTTGATCTGTTAGGGGTAGTTCGTAAACTCCACAGAACAGCTTCCAACTCATCAGCCCAAGCTCCAGCTGCTCGTCGCAGCGGTCCTTCAAGGCGTGGTTTAATTCCTGATAATATTAGGCCGTTAGCCCTTTCAACCTGACCATTGGACTGTGGATGAGCCACAGATGCGAGGTCCAGTCGTATCCCCATTGTTTCACAATAATCCCTCAATTCTCCTTGAGCGAAGTTCGTGCCATTATCTGTGATTATGCTGTGTGGGATGCCGAATCTCATTACGAGGCTGCAGACGAATTTTAGTGCCGTAGCACCGTCGGCTTTTCTCACTGGCTTGGCCACGATCCATTTGCTGAACTTGTCAACAGCGACCAGGAGGTACTCAAAACCGCCAGGAGATGATCTTTTTAACTTACCAACCATATCGAGCCCCCAGACCGCAAATGGCCAGGTGATAGGTATGGTCTTCAGCTCTTGGGCTGGAGCGTTTGGTTGAGTAGCGTAGTACTGACAACCGCGGCAGGTCTTGACTATTTTATCAGCATCTTCTTTAGCTGTAAGCCAATAGAAACCCAACCGAAAAGCTTTTGCAACGAGTGATCTGGGAGCGGCGTGATGCCCGCAATCCCCTGCGTGGATCTCTCTGAGGATTTCAATGCCATCTTGGTTGGAGACGCATTTAAGAAATACCCCTGCTGCACTTCGTTTGTAGAGCTGACCATCAACTATTGTGTAGGTTCTTGCTCGTCTGACGATCTGTTGTGCGAGGACCTCGTCCTCTGGCAACTTCTGATCGATGAGGTAGTCCAGGAAAGGCTGGGTCCAAGCCGGAATGATAGCCATCACTTCCCTAGCCGGAGACACCGCCACCTCTGGGTTTTCCGGGTTAGCGCCCTTAACTGAGGGTATCCGGAGATGCTCCAGGAAAATGCCAGGCGGAATTGGTTTCCTGCCGGATCCGAGCTTGGATAGCATGTCTGCCGCTGTGTTATCGTCTCTCCTGACGTATTTGACTTCGTATCCGAGGAAGCTCTTGGCGATCTCGTCAACTTCGTCTCTGTAGGCCGCCATGACGGAATTTCTGGCGTTCCAGGTTTCGGCTACTTGCTGTGCCACCAGGTCGGAATCTCCACAGCATATGATGTGCTTGATCCCCATTTCCTCAGCGATGCGCAGACCGTGTAGTAGAGCCTCATATTCCGCCATGTTGTTAGTAGCCTCGAAGTGGATCTGCAGAACATACTGCAGTTCTTCTCCGGTAGGGGATTTCAGGGTGACTCCGGCTCCTGAGCCTTGATGCTGCTTGGATCCATCGAAGTGCATAACCCATGTCTCTGGTTCCGGCTCCAGACTTGCATCCGGAGCTTCTGTCCAATCTGCAACAAAATCTGCCAGAACCTGGGATTTTACCGCAGTCCTTGGCTTGTAAGCGATGTCGAAGGCAGATAATTCGATGCCCCATTTAGCCGTACGTCCTGTTGCGTCAGCGTTGTTGAGAATTGTTGACAGCGGAGCCTTGCTCATGACTCATTCTTGGATGCTCTTGGAAATAATGCCTCAGCTTCCGGCTGCCTAGGAACACGCCATAAGCTAGCTTCTGAAAGTGAGGATATCTCTGTTTTGATTCCGTCAGCACCTCGCTAATGTAGTAGACAGGTCTCTGGACGTCATACTCATGACCTTCTTCCTTTCGCTCCACCACAATGACGAGGCTGACGACCTTGTTGGTAGCTGCCAGATAAAGGAGCATTGGCTCTGACTCTACTGGAGCTGCCAAGATAGGCGGGGAGGTGAGTATTTCCTTCAACCCTCGAAGAGCTGCATCAGCTGCGTCGTCCCAGACAAATTTGTCTGTTTTCTTCAGCAGCTTGTACAGAGGTAGTGCCTTCTCGCCAAGACGGCTAACAAACCTACTGATTGCTGCGACACAACCAGTTAGTCGTTGCACATCTTTGAGACAAGTTGGCCTTTTGATACACAGGATTGCCTTGATCTTTTCCGGGTTAACCTCAATGCCTCTGTGAGAGACTATGAAGCCAAGGAGTTTTCCGGCTGGCACGCCAAAAACGCACTTCAGCGGATTTAACATCATCTTGTACCTGCGGAGGTTGTCGAAGGTTTCTGTGAGGTCGCTGATCAAGTCGGATCCTTTCCGGGTCATGACCGCGATGTCGTCGACGTAAGCGTGCACGTTCCGGCCGATTTGGTCCTTCAGGCACCGCTGCATCGTACGTTGGTAGGTAGCACCTGCATTTTTCAAACCAAAGGGCATAGTAACATAGCAGTAAGTACCGAACGGGGTAATGAATGAAGTCGCCTTTTGGTCGGATTCCTTCATCCGGATCTGATGATACCCGGAATACGCATCAAGAAAACACAGAAGTTCCGCCCCCGCCGTCGAATCAATGACTTGGTCAATGCGCGGCAAGGGGAACGGATCCTTCGGGCAATGCTTGTTCAAGCCAGAGTAATCGATGCACATTCTTAGTATTTCAGTGTTCTTTTTGGGTACAAGGACGGGATTCGCGACCCAATCGGTGTGGATAACTTCTATTACAAAACCTGCTTCTACTAACTTTGCTAGTTCCATTCCTATGGCACGACGCTTCTTATCTCCAAAGCGTCGCATAGCTTGCTTCACTGGTTTGGCCCCCGGATTTATGTTGAGGTAGTGCTCGGCGAGTTCCCTAGGTACTCCGGACATGTCAGAAGGTTGCCATGCGAAGATATCCATGTTAGCGCGGAGGAACTCGACGAGCGCGCTTTCCTATTTGGGGTCCATGTTGGCTCCGACTGAAACCTGCTTGGAAGAGTCACCTGGAATGAGGTCATGCTTCTTGGTTTCTATCGCGGGCTTGAAGGAGGTTTTCTGCTCGGAGATCTGCTTCTTGGTGGTCTGCATCTCAGTCGGATCCACCGCGGCTCTGTAGCCTTTCAGCTCTTCTCCGGATATCACAGACTCTGCGAAGGCGGCTTCGCCTAACTCGCACTCATGAGCCTTTTTGTAGTCTCCGGATACGGTAATCATACCTTTAGGACCCGGAATCTTGAGCTTGTTGTAGATGTAGCACGCTCTTGCGTGGAATTTGTGGTAGGTGGGCCTGCCGAAGATGACGTGGTAGGAGCTCTTGAAGGGCACAACTTCAAACGTGATCTTCTCTTCGCGGAAATTGTGAACATCGCCAAAAGCCACGGGAAGTGTGATGCTGCCGAGGGAGTTTGCCTTCTTACCCGGAACCACACCATGAAACTCGGTGGTGCTATGTTTGAGCTGTTCCTTGGTGAGGTTCATCCGCTCTAGAGTCTCCAGGTACATGATGTTCAAGCTGGCTCCGCCATCCATGAGGCACTTGGAGAAGTCATACCCGTCTATGCGGGGACTTACAACCAAGGCGTAGCATTCCTTTGGCACAATTGCGGGATGATCCTTCCGATCAAATGTGCACGGAATTTCCGACCACCTGACGTACTGCGGCACAGCCGGAACTATGGCGTTCAGGATCCGGGTAGCTGACTTGGAGGCGCGTACTGTTGGGGTTCCGAGGAAAGTGTGGTAAGCCCCCACGCTCTTTTTGTCGAATGGATTGGATTTACCTGCGGCTCCTGCCTTGGGATCCGGCGAGTTATCATCCTCATCCATCGCCTCGGAACTATCGTCCTCCTTGTCTTTGTTCTTGCCCTTGCCACCTTTTCCGCGAGGGCGGTGTTTCCGGGCGCGCTTGTATCCGGCCTCCGGGTCGTTCTTTAGATCATTGACCCACTTGCAGTTGCGGTTAGTATGAGTGGACTTCCCTGTAACCGGATCCAGATGGGCCAGGCAGGGCATGTCTCTGTACTCCTCATAGGTTTGCGGTGCGCGGGATCCGGCAGCAGTGACCTCGGAGGTATGCTGCTGACCCCTGCCGGCTCCGCTTCCGCGTCCGCGTCCTCTTCCGCCTCCTGGACCTCCGCGTTGAAACGCCATGGCGACCATCTCGGATCCGCCACTCTTCTGGTCATCAGGGTTCTTGCGCTTATGGCTGCTGCTGCCGCCGTTGTCACGGTTCTTCTTTTGTTGGTGCAGGGGGATTGCTGTAGCTGCGAGATCACCGCCTGCGTCGTCATCGGCGGCAGTGTGATCGCTAGCGATGGTGATCATGTCATCCAACGTCAATTTATTTGCATTGACCAAGCAAGTTAGCTTGTGTCGCAGCAATCCTCCTCGCTGCAAGCCCCCAATGAAGGCGTGCATTGCTGTGCGGTTGTCGACGTTCTCGCACTCGTTTCTGCATGCCAACCATCGGGTGAGGAAGTTCCTCGATGTTTCGCCCTTCTTCTGGATGCATGCCTGCAGGTCGCTTGTTGTGGCAGGTCTCTTGTAGGTGCCCCTGAAGTGTTTCTCAAAAGCGTTCTTCAGGTCGAACCAGCAAAAGATGGAATTCTTCTCAAGGTCGCTGAGCCAGATCCGGGCTGGACCTACAAGGTACAACTGAAGCATGCGGCAGGCGATGTTAGGGGTTCCTCCGGCGAAGGTTACAGCATTATAGTAATCCTCAATCCAGGTATCCGGCCTTTCGGTGCCATCGTAATGCTTCAGATTTCCGGGTAGCTTGAGGTTCATCCTTGGCTTTGGTTCCTCTCGAATCATCCTGCCAAAGCACTTCGGACCAATGTAGTCGGTTCTGTACTCGTTAAGGCGGTCCCGTGCGTCGCGCGAGCCGTGGCGAGGAGACTTTAAGCGAGAGCGAGATCTCCGGCCATTGCCTCCGCCTCCACCTCCGCCGCCACCGCTAGGTGGTGGTGAGGGAGACCTGCGAGGTGGGCGGTCTGACTTCTTGCTTCCGCCATCTGAATCTCCTTGGCCTTCCTGGTGCTGACTCCGGCTCCTGTGGCTGCCTTCGCCTTGGCGCTGGCTGCCCTGGTCGTTCCGGCGAGGCTCCGGGTCACGGCTCCGACGAGGCTCTGGGCCCCGGCTCCTGCGAGGTTCTGGGTCGCGGCTCCTGCGAGGTTCTGGGTCGCGGCTCCTGCGAGGTTCTGGATCGCGGTTCCGGCGAGGCTCGGACCGCGGTCTTCATTCCGACTCCTCCTGGGCTCGGGCTCATGAACATTGTTCTGATTCCGGCGAGGTTCCGGCGAGCGCTCCCTGTTTCTGTTTCTTGGCAGCACGTTGTCGCGGATAACAAGCGCACCATGCCCTATGGGCCTGGTGTTTCCGGCTGGACTACGGCGGCGAGGGGGTCGCGGGTAACCGTTGGGTGGAGGTGAGGGGTTGCGGTATTTGTCTCTTCCGGAGTACATCGCGTCCTTTCCCTTCCTTGGATCCGACGGAGGCGTACGTGGACGGAACGGGGATCGGATTTGGGTGCTCCCTGGCCCTTCTTCTGCGCTCCGAGGATCCGGTGTGCGATTCGTCGTCCTTCTGCGCGGTAGATACACAGTTATCCGGATTGGATTCCAACCTGCGCGAAGTATCTGCCTTGCTCTGCTGCTGCATTGCTGAAGCGACAAGTGTGCGGAGATAGTTGATGTCAACTTCTTCGTCCTTCTTCTTCAGCAATTCCGCTGCTTTCTGCATGTTGTCCTTTGGAGTTTCCAGTGGCTGGTGATCTGCGGGCGTGTTGAAGGGTATTCTGCGAGGCGGAATTGCTTCTCTAACAATTCGATCGGCCTCCGCCTGCGCATAGGTCATCTTTACCTCCCACTCAGCCCTCATGCTCTTGACCTGCTCGAGTGTGGCAGTAATCTCGCGGTCCTGTCTCTCGAAGTTTTCCGTCCAGGCTGCATGATCTGCCCTTCCTATCCTTAACGCAGCTTCGGTATCGGCGAGCCTCTTGGCTGTGGCTAGCATTTCCTTTCTGGCGGTCTCTAGGGCCTCCAGATCTGCGGCGTCGCCCGGGGTTATAGGTGTGTTAAGAACTGCTCGCGCGGCCACCTCCTCTGCTGACAAGATTTCCTCCGAGGGAGAATCCCTTTGGGGTCGCACCCGAGACATTGGAGATCCTTGATGGGATGGTTGGGGGTCAGATTGGCTGACTTGGTCTCCAGATCCAGTTTGTCCCAGCGCTGCTACCGTTGCGAGAACCTGCTTAGGCTGGGCGGAGTCGACCTCGGGCTGATCACTGTATCCGTATTCCCTTATCTTGCGAACGAAGTCATCAGATTCCGTAGAGGAAGTATCTCCGGAAATTGGGCTCAGGTTGCCCAAAATCGACTCTTCAACCGGAGTCTCGCTCTCTCCGACAAGCTCAGCCTGATCCGGATCCGCGTTGTGTTCCGGTGCCTCTTCCTGCTCAGGACCAGCTCCGTCTTCTTGAGGGGTGGTTCCGGCGGTATGGGCCAAGAAGTGTACGAAGTGGCACCTCTGCTTTTCTAACACCTGGGAGACCCAGGAGGATCTGCATTGGTCTTCCACCTTTGTTTCCTGCTCAGGGGCGGATTGGGTGGGCTTTGAAATTTCCAGATCCGAGGCGGAATCTTCCTTGGGAAGCTCCTGCGTCTCAGATCGGATCTTCGCGACAGCGTCCAGCTCTGCGGCGGTCGCGTCTGCGTTACTTACCAGCGGGTTTCCGTCGGAATCGACGGTTTCCCCGATGAAGATGTGTATGCCGCCAATTGGGACGATGGAGAGCTTGACGGGGTTTGTTCTAGCCGGAATCCAGCACTCATCCGGAGGGACGATCGGCAGATTTCCGGCGTAAAGGACGCGCCCCACAGCGATGGTGTCATCGTAGCTTCCCATGGCGGAACCCTCCCGGTTCCGGCCTCCAGACGCCACAGGCCCCACGGTGGGCGCCAACTGTCGTTGCCTAATCGACGGTACCCCGGAGGAGGGATCCTCACGAGGGGGAGAAGAAGTAGGAGCCATAGGGCGGAGTGCTCTCGGGACGGTGGTACGCGAGTTACCCAGCTTCGGAACACCTGCACGATGACAGGGCCTACTGCTGCTTGTCTGGAATTATGTGGGCGCTTTCGCGTTGTTACAATGAGTTGTGGTTGTGAACGTGCCTCTTGGGCTCCCGGGATCCGGCTTATAAAGGCGCACGGATCTAGGGTTTACATGGAGAGTCCTAGCCGGATTACAGATAGCCTAGCTACGGTACAATATCTTGCCGTGCACGCCACGGATCCGCCTTCCATACTCGTCGTCCTGGATCCGGGTCCCTCATGGGCCTCCATGGATCCGGGTCACTCCTACGTCGGTACGGATCCGGCCTGCTGATCCTGGGCTGGACTTCTTCCTTCATGATCAACAGCAACTGGGCCGCCCGATGGGCCACATGCCTCATCACCGTCTGTGGGCCACCCGGGCTTGCTGGATCTAGGCACTGTCGATGGTACACCCATGAAGTATACCCACAACAGTTGGTGTAGTACTAGTCCACCAGTCAAGCCAAAATAGGTTTCTTTCCTATTTCACACCTTGTGTTTACCTCCTAGCTTGAAGAACCATTTGATCTTTTGGATGGATTTCCAAAACTCAGAGCCCTTAGGGTTGGCATCCCTAGCAAAAGGTATCTACCTCCTAGGTATTTGGCACAGATTTGGTCCACCCATAGCCCTTGTCATTTTGATACAACCTCCAAATCCACTTGAACATCAGGGTTATGTTCATCCTTTTAGTATTGAGGATTCCCAATCCCCCGGATTCCTTAGGTTTGAAGACCATGTGTCAACCCAACATATACTTCCTTTTGGTGCCCACTCCTTCCCAAAAGAGCGCGCCTGAGATTTATCCATAGATCCATAGGTAAAATCGTAGAGCATGTATTTTCCCATTGCAAACATGGGTAAGATGGTACCAATTTTTTCATGACTCTGAGGTTCAACCCAATCCATATTTTCTTTCTTTTTTCCTTCCGATACTAAGTAAAAGGATTGAAAATGGTCAAATTTGGGGAAGAGTTAGTAAGATCCAACAGGCGAGCCGGGCCGGGGAACAACACGTTCCATGAGTCAACCCTATGACCCGCCTTTTATGGGAGTATGCCCAATCCACCATACTAAGCGGTTGATCGCTAACTCGAAGCCCATGGTATTTAATTGGGAATTTACAAAATTTGAAGTCACGCATGTTTGCCACCATTCTCCATAAGTGACCCCTGTTACCACCACCTCTCTTTTGTGAAGTTTATCTTAATCCCCGGCATGTTCTCAAAGTAGAGTAGGAGAAGCATGAGGTTCGCGATCCCTGATTACTAGGCTCGATCATAATCATAGTATCATCCGCTTATTGCTTGGATTTGTGAAGGCCACTATATATGTTGCTTTCAATGCTGAAAGACAAGGTGGTAGAGTGGTGATTCAGGATGGTTGGCTAGGACAAACAATTGTAAATGGTGTGATTCAGTCCCAGATCCTCTTGCCGAAGCTTATGTTGTACGGAATGACTACTTTGGTAAACAATTTGCAGTGGCCTGAAGTAGTACATGAAACTGAAAGCCTGGAGGTGCAATCATTATGGAGGAAGTAGATAAGATAACAAATCTCCAATCCTTCATGTATTAAATGATATTCTAGACCTTACCGGAAGATGTGTGTCCTTGGATTTACTGCGTGTATAGAGAGAGGCAAACTTGTAGGCTCATGGCATTGCTAAGTTTGCCTCAACCTCAAGTTCTGAATGTAACTGGTTGTACCAAACTCCTGAGTAGTGAGTGTATTCTCCCACGGTACCCAGCATTACTTTAATGTTGATGTTTAATTAATATAAGCTCTTGATTTTGAAATATATGTTGTCAAGACTGCAATTTGCGACGCCCGACTTATTTTCATCATTTGGTTTGTTTCATGTTGTAGTAAGTGTTTTTGCAATCCTTTACAAGTTGACCTTACTACAGGTTTGGCGGGCCCATTTTTTTAAAAGTGTGGTAAGTGTTGTAGTAATTGATTTTTGGAGGGTCCAAGTCAATGATTTGGGATACTATTGTATTATGGACTCTCTTTTTTCACTGATTTAGAAATATGTATGATTAAATTTGAAAGCTTTTTAAATTTTTGTGAGTTCAAGTTCCTATGCTAGATTTGCATATGGGAGCCCCCTCTGGATCTAGACAGATTTTTCTTCATGGGATTGTTCCATCTTGGAAACAGGCCTTAGGCCCATCATGGACTGGAGCAGAATTCCTCATACCTTGCTAATATTTTTTGAGAGGGCACTCCAAGGAGCCGAATTCATCATACCTTGCTACTATTTGTTGTAGTTCCCACAAAAGCTTTAGTAAAATTAGAAGTTGATGCTTTATGATCAACTAAAGAATATTTGTGGGTGATTTTCACACCTTTTACGGCATCATCAGGCTCAATTGTTTTCTTTGGAAAGTTTGCTATAGCGCACTGCTATTTTTCTGCATTTGTTGAACCACATTGCCCAAACAAGCTGCCATTAAAATTTTGTGTCACCTTTGACAGAACACACCTCACATCCAGAAATGAAAAGTTTTGACATTTTTGCTTGCGGATGATCATTGTATGTCTGGTATTGAGCCATTTTCCCTCTAATTAATCAATCAATTAAGAACCTATTTTCAGGAGACTCTTAAATCGCCGGGAACCCAAGCCAGGTCGGTGGGCTCAATGGCATCGTGGTCTAGGGCAAGGGCGCAGGTTGTTCTGGACGAACTCTAGTATAGGGGGCCTAGACTCCTCATGGAGTGGTCGCCATTTGATGCTAGTGGGCGTGCTTGCGTGTGAACACAGACCATGGAAGATATAGATGAGGAAGGCAGAGCTCCTAGGCAAGGGAGATTGACAGCGTGGTCACCGGGGCGAGGGAGGCAAGCAGCACGCATGGTAGGTGGGCTCACTCGGGATGGCGAAGGGGGGCGTCCGGCAAGGATGGTAGTGACATAGGCATCCCCAATGGGCATGCCAAAGATGGTACCCGGGGTTTACTGAAGGCCCACGAGTCGAAGAATATGAAGTTTGGAAGCCCAGTTAGTACTAAGGAAAGTTAGAGTTGTATTAGGAAATATAGACTTGTAACTTTGCGGGTTGAACTCAGAGAGTCCCCCGGAATCTGTAATCTTGTGTAACACGGTATCCTCGGCTCCGCCTCCTATATAAGGGGGAGTCGAGGGACAAAGAGAGGATCGAATCCATTGTCAATACAACCCTAGTTTCTTAATCGTCGAGTACTTTTCCGCTGAAACCTTCGAGATCTACTTGCCCTCTACTTCGAACTAAACTCTAGTCTACAATACGTAGACATTGAGAAGTTAATCCCTTGTCAGGTAGCCTCACTGGTCTACGGTTCGTCGTGACGCTGCAGTCCAACAGGTTTGCAGACAAAAAATTAGAAAACGGTTTGAGTCGAAACTTTGCAAGTTTTCTAGGCACAAAAAAGCTAAAGGGGCAATGTAGTAATTTTAGGCTTTCCAATGTCAAACTTTCTGTTTTACGCCGTTTGATGTTTTCTGTCAAATAAGCCACAAAATTCGAATGGTAGCTGCCAAAGATGCACCTAGGTGGTATGTTTCAGCAAATGTTAGAAGATAATGATGTCTTGCAGCAAATTTTCTCATAGATATATTAAATATATGCAAAATAATAGACTGCCATATGTTTATGTGCATTTGTGATTAGTAGAAGTGATGTTGTTCAATACCAAGTACATAACACACACATTTGTAAAGAGGGTATATGCACACCAAATGATGTATATATTGCGGTGATCAATATAGTACCATATTAGGATCCTCTCTTACTGTTTATGAAAAAAAATGCATACCTTTTCAACTTATTACTGAACCAACTATAACTTGCATGGAATATTGACCATTGAACCAATAAAGAATCATGACAACCGTTAAGTTTATACTCTAGAAATTTTAATATATAATAGAAAGCTATATTAAGATTTTTTTTAGGTCATACACGTTATAAATCTTTACCATGATTAAGCATGCAATATATTATTTATGCGATTGTTGAAAATAAGTCAAGAAGGAAATATTTTTATAGAATAAACTTTTTGAATTTTTCAGAAGGAAAGCTTATTTGAATAATCCATTACAATTATATAATAAATCATGTTACACCTAACATTCAGCAACATTTTTTTGTGCTTAATTATGCAAATAAATAATATAAATTATACTTATATCGAATAATTTATCATGCAAAGAAGTCTGAAATGTTTAAAAGTTCTGTACAAATAATTATTATTTTAGTTTGTATCAAGTCCAATTTTTATTTTGCACCAGTAATATATGCCCTAGCATGGCACTACTAGGACACAGTGTGCCATCACCTTCGCCGGCCTACCCACGCCAAAATCGGATGACTTGAATCCAATGTTTCGCCAGGACGTGATGTGAATAAGGTACGTACCAATTCGGCAACTTCAATATCACGCCCATGTCTGACTTGTCGGCATTCTTATCCTCCTTCTACTTCTTGCGGTACTCCACCGCAATGGACAAGTACACTAACACATCCAATGAAATTGGTGACCCCTCCGGCTCCGATAACATACTCGTGGAAGATTGGATCTTAGTATGAGAGTCGTTGTTGTGAGCCATTTTTGAGGGAGAAAGAGAGAGTAATGGATAGTGCTCTTCGATTACGTAGTTCCAGGCCCCCAATTGTTACATTACCTCATAAAAGGCCATTCATATTTCTTTCTCACCAGTAAGTAAGGGGAGTTCCACATGTGAAAATCCCACATGTGATGCATGTAAAATGTGTATGTGAATTTTGTAGTTTATTATATCATATTCTAACTTATTTGCATGTTATTAATTGTTGAAACAATTTTGCATTGATATGTGGGGATTTTCCAATAATTCTTTTTATTTGGTTTATACTCTCCGGGACATGAAACTCCTGTTTTGCGTATTTTTAAGTTTTAGGATCCGATATGGAGTCAAATTGGACTAGGATTTTTGCTAGAGCATTTTTTATCGAAGGAGAAGACCCTGGGCTTTTGGAGCAGTATAGGGAGCCACAAAGACCAGGATAGCCTAGGTCTCGTTCTCAGCATGTGGGACCACGCCACGTGGTCCAACTTGCGACTCGAGCATCCACAACTGTCCGTATTCAACGTCGGGATCTTCGTCTTGACCTAAAACTGTCTATAAAAAGACCCCTGAGGTGTTCTCAGAGTAGGAGGCGACGAAAACACATAAACCATGAAACAAAGCCATAATCTATGAAGAATGGAGGGGAAATTGCATCGGAGTAAATCTTCGATTGTATATCCCACCTCTCCAACATCACCATCATCGCCTCCAAGATGAGAAGGGAGTATTCCACCCGGTACTATGGGTTTCTAGAAGTAGCTTGATCTATCTCTCTCGTGCTATGATTTTATTATATCCATGTGAGCTACCCAACATGATCATGTATATATTTATTTAATTTCTATGTGTTGGATCTTGATCTGATGAAATTGCATTCATTACTATCAGTTTGATGTATGAATAGATGCATATTTCTATCCCGTTCTAACTTACTTGTCTTGACAAAACTAGTATGCAAGGGCGCGTGTGGCGGAAAGTGTGCATTAGACGGAGTAACATGGTAGCAGTTATTGGAAGTGACATAAATCTAAGATCCCCTATGGTGTTTACCTTTCCTTTTGTTACCTTACTCGGGAGTAAGTAGATGCATGTGCCACGACCATCTAGTGACATCAATGGATGATTCTCGTTTACTCGTGGTTTGATATTTGATATCCAAATATTATGTCAAAGTTTTTAAAGCTATGCTCTTTTTGCATTAAATCTAGATAGCTTGGAGTTTTTTATTTTCTAGAGTAGTGTTGCATCACCTTAATAATAGGACGTGATGCACATATGAATTCTAATCAAACTATATATAAATATTCAATCACATATATATTATTATGTAAGTTGTTTTATGTCCACCATAATTTATGAGAGAGTAGTCAAGTGAAACTATGAACCCCTGTCCGTTTTTAATCATAAGAAACACCTTTTACTTTCCTTACGTTATTTTACAATTTTTTCCACAATTAAATTCGAAAATACAAAAACATTTATTACTTGCAAATCATACCAAAACCCCCAAAAATTCCTTTATTTTTTACTTTCCTAGTTTGCATTTAGTTTCCTAGTTTACTTTTTTGTTGATTTTATTATTAAGTGTATTTTACTTAACCGAAACCTTGTGCTTGATAACCAAAAGGTGGAGTTGGGGACATAAGACATTTGTTTTTTGCTTTTTAGGTTGATTGAAGAGGACGAGAAGAAAAACTACGAGTGGTTCCATGAGAGTTTGATATAAACCTTGAGTCATGCTTGTGGGGAAAAGACGGTTGCTACATCACTCTGCACTTGTAGTCCCAACAAATTAGCACATACGTAGTTTAGTGTCATCAACATGTCAGTGCGGGTCCCGTTTGTGGGATCCCATCGTAATACGGGTGATATGTGAAAGCGGGTCCAACCCATAAGAGGGGCACGTGTGAAAGTGGGTAACACACGTAAGAGGGGTCGCATGTGTTAGGGTCATAGTGCATAGACGGTCAAAGGGCTTGGACAGATGGAAACACTCCGTTTGGTGGTTTGCGAGGTTGATTTTGAGCAAAGAGGGCAAAAGTGATGATAAATAGATGTTATGTGCAAAAGTGAGTACCACATTCCTTAGTAGGGCATGGAACCAATTTTCCAAAAAGCAGATGCCGATCAACAAAGGACATTCTGAGCTAGTGGCAATGAATTGTGCGTTGTAAATATTCCCAAGCAAATGGCACTTAGAAGTAGGTACAAAACAAATACACCTCAAAAATAAATTCAGCATCATAGTGCTGGATGTAAGAGTGTCTCTAACTGATCCCTTGCACTACGACCCGAGCAGGACCGACGCCAATCAAGATCGGGGAAGGATTGAAGGTGGGAAGGGGTGCATGGACGAAATTGGAGGCAGGTAGAGGAGAGGGACTTTTGCTCATCGATGTCCAAGTTGGATATTTTTTAGGGAGCGCAGACATGTCAATATTTTTTTTACTCCTCTTACCGTTGTAAGAGATCGTGTGGTTAAAGGAGTAAAACCGAAATTTTAATTCTCTAACTGATTATAAGCGATCTGTTAGAGATGCTTTAAATTATTAAAGATGTGAAATAAATCGGTTTTCTATGCACAATGTTTAGAATGTCTAAGTAGACATCTCTCCTACAGAAATAAGCACCGATCGAAATTTCTAGGTTTAATTTTGCAAACTTTAATTGTACATATGCACTAAATGTAATTGAGGTGCATATCTGCTAATTCGTGGAGGAAGGCGCTGGCGTGTTCCTCCATCACGCAGGTGGACAACACGTTGTACTCGTCAATGCACGGGATACACGCCGTACATTTGGGCAGGTCTCTCTGCGGCGGCGAGTGTGCCATCACTCTGGTCGGTGTCCCCGCGCCAAAATCAGGTGTCTGAAACTCAATGTTTCGCCAGGACGTGATGCGAAGAAGGTTGTACCAATGCGGCAAATGCAGCAGCTCCTCCATGTCCGACTGGTCGGGCACCCGATCCTTGGCGCCGTGGATCATCTTGACTAGATCCATGACATCGCCGTTCGCCACCGCGCGGGTTGTCGCCGTGGCCAGCCGCCACACGAGACAGTTGCCGTAGTATCCCTCTTCTGCCCCCGCGTACGTGCGCGCATTGGTAGGGAAGAAGAGCACGGTGAGCGCCTCCGGGTCGGAGGAGATTGCACGGGCCCGGCACCGCCACAGAACCGCGGCCACCGCCTCGAACACGGTGCACGGCTGGCCGGAGTTTATCGACGAGTATTTATCTTTGATGCGCCGTATCAAGCTTGATTGG
Organism: Lolium perenne; assembly: GCF_019359855.2. Classification (NCBI taxonomy): domain Eukaryota; kingdom Viridiplantae; phylum Streptophyta; class Magnoliopsida; order Poales; family Poaceae; genus Lolium; species Lolium perenne. Next base: position 320,724,379 of record NC_067246.2, read on the forward strand.
ATTGTGATGTCAAGCAAGGCCAGTTGAGTAGGCTGAAGGCTACCCAGGAGCTGCATAATCTTTGTGAAAACCGGAGGCGGCCCCAAGATGAGCGAATCGGGCTGCCTGACCGGGACGACGGACGGGGACGGCATGCCGCGAGAGAGCTCGCCGACCGCCTGCATGAACTGGCCCATCCCGACGCCATCGGCGACGGAGTGGTTCCAGGTTACACACAGGACGAACCCGCCGCAGGAGAAGACGGTCACCTGCATCAGCACCAATGGATCCGAGTATCTGCACGAACCGTCGTAGAACACGCCGAGCTCCTGTTTCAGCGACGGATCGGTCAGACCCATGACGTCCTTGATGGCGCAGCTGGCGGACGCCGCGACGAATGACACGCCCTCGCCGGTGCATTTGATGATGACTTCGCCGGCGGTGGCTCCAGCGGCCAGCCGGCCGGCGATAGGGTAGTAGTCGAGAAGAGCTCGCGACAGTCCCCTTTTAATGGTCTCCACGGGCTCGTGTAGTGGACGCTCAAACACGAAGAACGCCGTGGCAGGCCTGGAAACAAGATGCTTGTCGTAAGACGATAGATTGATGTCACCGGTCACCGTGACCGGTTCTAATGGCTGGACGAGCACCGGCGGCAACTTGCTGATCGCCACGGTGCTCATGCTGCTTCCTGCGAGTATATTGATATAGAGTGTGGAGGGTTCTTCAGACTTCTTGCCGTGTATGTACGTATGTATCTACTAGGGTGTGGTATTGTCCAAGCTTCTCACATGTTAAATAGAGGGAAAAGTCCACCTCGATCTTGGGTGTCAATCTAAAACAGAGTATTTCTTGCGCACATGCATGTAGAACGCGGCGCGCACCAAAGTCCCAGCCGCCCCGTGCGCACGCGCTCGCGCCTGTCAGCAGGCGACGGTGTCAAAATCATCACCGTCAACCTAAAATACGGAGGACTGACGTAAACTCATATCTGCAGCGAAAACCTACCGGTAAAACCGAACGGAAAATTTTACTATTCACAAAATTTGCTCAAATTTACAGAATTCTGACAAATTTAACGAATTTATAAATTCTTTTGAGAATTCTTGGGCGGTATTTTGGTCGGAATTTCAGGTATTTTCGAGAACCGGTGATATATACTGGTGCCTAATTGTATTTCTCCCCACTGAAAAAAAAAACCTTCGGCGGTCGTGCTTTGGTGTTGTGTCTGGTCGGCCAGCGGCAGATCAAGATCCTGCGCTGTGGCACAACACCTCAGCCTGGGCGTTCTACGGTTCTAGACCTCCAAGATTGCAAGCCTGCAACATGGCTGGGCAGCGTTTGTATCGTCGTCTATGGTCGTGGCAGTGACCAGAAGATATGGATTTGTCTGTCATCCCAGATCTCAGTACTCGGTGGAGTTTGAATCAGCGTAGCTTGTGCCATACACTGGAAGATTGAACTGCATGGCTCTCACAAGCATGCTGCAACTGATGGGTTTGGCAAGTTTATGTCGATGTCGCCGCGGGCTTCCCCATTCTCCTAGGGGGTGTGTTCCGGAATGCCTCCCATTTCCAAGAAACATTGCACTCTAGTTTGTTAATGCTCATTGCAACTCACTCGCGAGTGCAACGTCGATATTCGTGGGGGAATTCCAATTCCAAGTTCCAAAAGTATTTCCCTCTAGCTCAGAAATGCACTATCTCGGCTTGCTGGTTCTTTTCTTTGCTCCTATGTACGTACCTACATAGGTTGATGTGAGTAGGATGTGCATATATACTAGGGGTATCAAGGAGTCTAATGAGAGTTCACAAAAGAAATGTTAGTCAGTGAATTAATGGCTATTTTTTAAAAGGTATGCAGTAGGGCAAGCTCCTATAGTAGTTTTTTTAAAATAACAAACATCAACTTCTCTAACCTAGGGCTCACTTCTTGAATTAACGAATATTAGATATTGTATTCATAATATTGAATGCTACTACATTGTTTTGTAGCAATCCCTCGTTTTTCTCGCTTCTTTTTAGTAGCATTCCCCTCCGTGTCTTCGGTGTGTAAATGCTAGTGATGGTCGTGGCTTGCCTTCTCTACCTAGCTCACCTTTCTCCCCAAGATCACAACATGGACATTCTTTGGGTTGTACTGCGGTAACTAATGCCATATTGACACGAAGGGGGGAGGAGGGTGCATGGAGGGACAAAAAATTCAAGGCTACGCCGAGGGTGGCCGTCGGCATAGATAAAAATGGGGAGGAGGCTATGCCGAGGGGCGCTGTCGGCGTAGCTATGGTGTCGTGACAGCACCTTCACGGCCTAGTTTTGGTGGGCCGCATGCACAGGCCTACGCCGAGGGAAGCCGTCGGCATAGCGTTTCCTACGCCGACGACCCTTTTGGTGGGCTGGCCTGGCCGGCCCATATGCCGACGGCCCCGACTTGAGCTGGCCATCAACGCCTTGCACCATTCCTGTAGTGACGGTGAGTCAGTGACCAAGGCGCACAAATACGTTCACTTCAGTGACCAAGGTGGTATTTTAGTCCTTTCAAATTAAAAATCAAGGCTTGAGCGGACAGCTCAGGTTGGAAAGCATCGGGGCATACATCTAACAACTAAGACAATGAGCACAAAGCATCTGGTTGTCCAACATGATCGAGGTCCCAACCCCGGTTGCACAATTCTCCATCAAGACGGACCAACGTTGCTCTAGGTGAATTTTCGGTTCTAGTGAATTTATGAGAGCGGGAGTAAGAAAGAGTGGTATCAAAGAGACGCCTAAAGTGAAGGTTCATGTTCAAGTTATTCTTGACGGAACAGATAGCTCAAAGTTGGGGGATGGTGTCGAGAATTTCGCGGCAAGTGTAGGGGTAAATAGGCGATGCAGATTGGCTGGAGGTGATGAAATTTCTTCTGGTGGCTTTTCGTAGAGAGGTGTGCTTCGGTGCGCACCCTGTGCAAACTCGCGACTCATCGCCGAAGGGGTACGGTGGTCCCGAATTTGTTTTTTTTTTGTGCTGCCCACCGAAACCCATATCCAAGCCCAGTACAAGGCTCGTATGGGTATACAGGGCCTAGGCGTATCTATACGGACGACCCCACGTGGGTGGGTCCCACGTGCTAAGCTAATCACCGTGATTAGCTCCCATTGCATGCATCGTTTTCATCGGCCCTGGAGATCTGATCGAGCTGTTCCACGCCGTCGCTAGGTAAAACGCAAGCAGTTGTTGCCGGCCCGGCCGTCGGCGGTTGTTGCCGGCACATCCGTCGCCGCCGGTGGTTGTTTCGCATCTCGACGCCGCCCCCCGCAGATCGACGACCTTGGAAAGGCGCGCCACCGGCTCGGCATCTTCCCGGTAGGGTTTAAAATTAGAGGTACCCATGACTTCATCTTCTAGCATAGTAAGAGGACGCAATTCTGCCGGTTTTTTAATTCTAATTATGGCCAATACTACAGAATATGGAGAACTCTATATCTGGTATGATTGATGAACAAAACGAGTACGTCGGCTATAATTCCGATGACTCTGAAATGGAGGAAAATTTGCAGCACGAAGCCGGCTGGAGCGAAGACGAGTTTGATGTGAGCCACATTACTATATATTATTGGTGCACTATTTTTCATTTCAATTACCAGCAGTCCAACATCATCAAATAATATATGGTTCCTCCTGTCATAATTTATGCAGATTGCGTACGATGAATTTGATAATGATGACAACCATGGTGAACACAGACGATCAAAATGATGAGAACCATGGTGAACACACAGACAGTCTAAATACTAGTGAGGTATGTGTAGTGACTCATAAAATGACATAAAATGATGCATGAAATGATGGCAACTGTAAAATTTACGGTTACTAAATTTCGCGATGCATTAATAAATTCAGGCACAATTTGACACGCAGCTTGAGTACGACTATTACGGTGAATCTGACTTGGACACGGGCCATACTGATGATGTGGAAGGTGCATCAGGTAATGAGGATTCTGTTGACATGAGCCAGGTTGTTATCTCTTTTTTATCAGTCTCATATAGTTGTAACACATAAATTTATAGTTTTAATTAATGCATACATTTTATACTTGCAGGCGACGCCAAGCGCTAGTCATCCTGAGAAAACACAGAATGGTAGCAATGGCAATGAATATCCTGACAATAATCGGGATTTATACTGGATGATAAAAGAGATGACTTTTATTTCTGAAGCAGCAGCATTTTCTTTCTACAATAGATATGCTAAAGATTATGGGTTCAGCGTCCGGCTGGACCAGGTTAAGCGGTTTGATGATGGAGTAATTCGGCTAAGGCGTTTTGTGTGTTCCAGAGAAGGCAGACGTCCCAAAAAGCAACTCACCACGGAAGGCCGCGTATATAGGCTCAGACCTGAGTCTCGCTGCGGCTGCAAGGCACGTTTGGTGGTGAAGTTTGATGGAAGAACTGGTTTCTAGGTTGTTGAAGATTTTCGAGACAAACATAACCATGACCCAGCTGAACCATGTCAGACTCCGTTTCTTCGGTCCCATAGGACGATCAACGACGCGCAGAGATCTGAGATATTATCACTGGGATCCATGGGGGTCAGGAAGCACCTCATTATGAGAAAATTCATTGCAGGCTCCGGTTCATTTGCCGGTGTTGGATTCACAAGAAAGGATTTGTACAACATGTGCTCTAGGGAGAGGAGGAGGCTGCTTTTCGACGGTGACGCTACCACAGCCATCCGCATTATGGCAAAGAGGAAAAAGAGGGACCCTGAATTTTTCTATAAATATGACGTTGATGACAAAGGCCGTCTGAAGCACATGTTCTGGTGTGATTCCCAGTCACGTAGGGATTACCAGGACTACGGAGATGTGCTGGTGTTTGAAAGCACATACAAGATGAATAAATATAAGATGCCATTTGTTCCTTTTGTGGGCTTGAACAACCACCGTAGGACAACGGTTTTTGGGTGTGCCATCCTTTCAAGCGAGAATGAACAAACATATGTTTGGCTTCTAAAGACATTTCTCAAAGCGATGTGTCAACAGAAGCCAAAGGCAGTAATCACGGATGCAGATGCCGCGATGATCTGCGCAATCGGCGAAGTATTTTCTGGTGTGACGCATCGCATCTGCAGCTTCCACATTGAAAAAAAATATGGAGATGCATCTACCTAACAAGTCACTGAACGAGTTCAGGACTCTTCTGTATTACACCACCTCAGAGCAAGTATTTGAGGAGCGATGGCATGCATTTTACAGAAAATGGCAGTCCCCAAAAACCAGAACATGGATGAAGAGGATGTACAACAAGAGGAAACTTTGGGCTGCAGCGTATCTCTCTGAAGGATTCTGGCTCGGTATGAAAAGTAACCAGCGGAGTGAAAGTTTAAACTCTTGTCTGCACCTGCACCTAGATGGGGAAATGACAATTGTTGATATGATTATGCACTACGACAACGCAACTGTCCGTCTCCGTGAGAACGAATCCCACGACGACTGCACGGCTTCACAGACTACACCAGTGCCAATTACTAATTTCAGAGAACTAGAGGTTGCTGCTGCAAAAATCTTCACTCCTGCTGTGTTCTATATTATTCAAGGTGAGCTTTCAAAGATTGGCGGCATAGAGATCTTAGAAAAAATGCAGGCAGGAGACTCAAACATCTTCATTGTGGCATGGAGGAATCATGTAAGGACCAGGTTCTACGTGGAATATAGACCCAAGGAGGCAGAAATTATAAGGTGCAGCTGTCAAAGGATGATTCGAAAGGGGATCCCTTGCAAGCACATACTGCATGTGCTGCATTTCTTGAAATTTACTGAAATTCCACAATGTTGTGCTCTACGACGATTCACAAAAAATGCCAGGTTAGGGTTGCCAGCTAGACGCACCAGCGACATGTTTGGGTGGGGTTGGTCTGGGGCAGAGGAGCGGATGAAATACAGCAGGATGAATATTAAGGTATCACAGGCTATGCATATTGCATTAAACAATTCAGAAGAATTTGATCTGTTGAACAGTACCATTGATGGCATAATTTCTAGAAGAGAGGGGTATGCTAAAGGTAAAGCATATGGTCCCCTCAGGTCGGTGCATGAAAATGAAGATGCTAGTGGACCATGCGATATTGTTATTGGTGATCTTTTGAAAGTGTCCACTAAGGGTGCACCTAGGCAAGAAGCGCAGAAATCTCCGATGACTAAAAATGGAAGACCACTAGGACACAAGGAACGCAGGATGCAGGTGTGCGGGGCATGCCAAGAAGAAGGGCATAACAGAAGAAACCCAATATGCATATTTCATCCGAAGTAAGTTTTTCTGCCATTTTGTTTCATATATTTTAAAAGATTCCTATGATTTGTTGTGTAATTTTATGTCTGTGAACATGTGCAGGAATGTGCTGCAGCAGGAAGGGTAGTTCTTTCATAGTTATCTAAAGGGCAGTAAATTTCCTTAATTATGAATGGGACGAAAATAGCTTTGTATTCGATGGAGTTGTTAATGTTTGCTACGTACTGATGTTTTTATTTTGTACTGATGTTGTTAATTCTCTGGTGTTCTTTTGTAAAAATGGCAAAAGACATTATATATTGTGTAGGCATTTCCTTATGTACATCATAGCATGCATGTACAAACATAAAATAATTGCATACTTTCGACAATGGGAAATAAAATCATTTTTATAAAATTTTGTAGATAATCATAACCGAATAAATATTGTTTACAACCAAAGAAAATTATAAATTCAATATTCCAAGTGTCCGGAAACCTTCTGCGGGAGCAAACTAAACAGTCACACTATCAAATTTATATTTTCCTGGTCTTTGCTAGCAATCTCACTTTGTTTTTCACCCTGTCAAGAATGTTGTTAGGTGAAAAAATAATGTTTGCAACTGTACTTTCTCTCGATTCATCGACTCTGGCCTGCCAAAACATTATAAGGTGTTATACACATGGCTTGTTAACATTGTTAAAATTAACCGAGTGCATGGAACATAGTATAGCCAACCTGAGAAACCGGGCAAGTCATCTGATCTCCGTCCCAGTGCTCCATACATTGCAATACCCATAATCCGCATGAATTGCTGGTATATAATGTGACAAAATTTAAAAGTGTGCGCATATACAAAACTGACTTTCTTTATGTGTAATGCAATATATAGGTACTTACGTATCGGTTTGCTTAGGGATATCATAGCTTTTAATAGGCCATTCGTCGACATCAGAATATTCTGTGTCACAAGTATTGTTTGCTTCTTGTATGTCCTGTGAAATTTGCCCAATCTACAAAACAACAAATATATTACTGCACAGACATGAGAAAGTACACAAAGACATGTATGTAGAGAGTGTAATACCAAGTCTTCCACAATAGATTTTGTCACCCCTAAAACAAACAGAGGATCAAGGACCTGGAATTCCTTCTTCTTTGTATGCATGACAACAGTTACGTAATGAGTTTTCCGTATGTTTAGTGCGAAAAATGTCTACAAGAGAAGGAAAAAACTTTGTCAATTATCATATTGTTTTATTCTAATTTGGCATGAAACATTGAAAGAAACTGTTGTTACCTTCTCACGCTTGAAATATTCATCCATAACCCTACCTATGGTTCCTGGTCTTGTAACTACCTCATCTATATTTTTAATATTGTATTTTTTCTGTATTGTTTTTCTGCTTGTTCAAGGAGATAGTTTGTCCTCCACGCTGAACATAACATTCGATCAGACCCAACACGGAGAGACAAATACCCAATAGCAGCATCAATAATCTGAAAACAACAACAATAATTTCAAATTCAAATAGTTTAATTACGAGTATAACGCAAACTTTTGGTTTTGAAGACTTACATCATCAGATAGCCATTCGTGCACAAGAACGACGTTAAGTTTTTCTGAAGACAAGCTGGCGCCAAATTCATTCTTGTACACTCCTTTAGATGCTTGTTTTGGTATCTTGGATATTGTTTTAACATATAAAGCGGCAGCTTCTATTTCATGCTGTGTTGGTACTGCCGAAGATACCCCATCTTCATGTTCTGCAAACAACCCTGATGCACAAAATAGTAATAACATATGTGTTACAGGTTGGAGCATCATTTATTTGCCAACAAAGAAATAACGAATAAATGGTGTTACCTTTCTTTACACGGCTTTGACGTTTTGCTCTATGTTTCGCGACCACATATGGTGATCCATATTTTTGATTCGTCGTCCGTTTCCTTTTCCCTCCAACTTGTACTGCCGCTGCGTTTCTCCTTCTACCATTACTATTTGCACACTTTGATGTATTGCCCTTCTTCCTACTAGCCTCTCGTCCCATTGTTTCAACACTATGAGTACTCATAACTTCATCTTCACCGTCATGTAGGTCATCCTTATGTCCTGCATTCACTTTTGTGGTAGATCTTGCGAAAATGTCATCCGGTATATCCGAGGATGATGCCGGTTGTGTGGTATCATTTAAGATAAAAGGATTATCTTGTGTACCCTCCGTGTTACCAAGGTTTCCTGGTGTGACGTACACATTATCTCCGGCATCCGGCACCCCATTATGCTTAGGAGGTGTGACAAACTTACCAGAATTCTTTGTTACATTGCTAATTAAAGCATCTAACTCGTCAGAACTGTTCTTGTACATGAATTCTTTCTTAGACGAATCATCGATGTGATTAGAAGTGTCTTCTTCCTCATCTCCTCCTTTATCTGACTTTGATCCTTCAACCGGTTTGTGCATTACACCATTCTTATTTAGCATTTTTAGAACTTCCTGCAAAACAAGTAGTACCATAATTATTCATTACTGATAATGTAATACTTTCGTGTTCGTAAAATGTATGGCTACTCACCTCTGCACATCTCTTAGGTACAAGTGCTAATTGTGTGTCAATGTGATCCGTCAGTTCCTTCTTCAAACTTTCCAATAGTATGTCCTTGTTACTACGCCTCTGTCTCGAACGTGTCGAACGTGACTGTTCACCATTCTGCGATGTGTTTTGCTTTATTTGCGCAGTGGCATTGGCTTGAGGTGTAAGATCATTAATAATCTGCATGTCAAATTAGAAAACAAATGGCATAAATTAATATAACAACACAACATCGACTATGATATAATGTACCTAGAAGTAGTGATAAAAAACAAAACCTTCACTTTGCCTCTCCCACGACCATTTGCATAGTCGTACTGCGACCTCCTTTCCGCTTCCGCTTCAGTCCAGTTTTTCATTAGTGGCCGAATAGACTTGTGTGGAATATACGTAGGATCATCCGCGACTACCACCTTTTCCCAATATAGTAGCTACAAACAACACATTTTAAATGAAATAAGTTTCAAATTGTCACATACATCAAATATAGTGCTAATCATGTTTGCATACCTGAGTGAGACAAAGATTTCCAACCGGCCATTCCCTACCTTTTGCTGCTGATCTTGTGTAAGCAGACAAATTATCAAGGAGGTAACGCAATGTGAAGTGATTCCAGTTAATTTTAAATATTCTAGGAACATCCTCCACTAAACAGTAGTGATCTCTATCGACTGTTTTTGGGCCAGATGGCGCCAGAACCGTGCCAATTAGCACAAGCACCGCTTTCCGCACAAAGTCATCATCGGAAGCTTTCTCTCTCTGTATGTCAGCAATCAAGTCGAAAATAACTAGATTTCCACTAGACTTGCTGAGATAACTAGCTGGTATTTTTGTTCTACTTATTAGACATTCTTGATCAATTATTTCAAAAGCGGAATAACCGTCATTACGTAGACCATAAATGCATTCTATGTCTACAGAGGTTGCAGCTATCGCTCCTGCCTTGTCTTGTACGACGAATGTCTTAGTTTTAGGATCATATAGCTCAATCATAAATCTAATCAAATTTGTGTGTGTGCCGAAGGCTGGCAGTTGCAACATCGTCCGTAAACTAGTAGAGCTAAACCTCGCATGTTGAGGTCCTGGCTACGAGATCCGTCCACAATGTGTAGTCACAATAGACCGGGCCATCTAATTCATCCATTCTGCAAATAACATATACAAACAACAATTATTGCCGACATAGAAAATCTCCTAAACATCTACAGCGTAAATGTAAACCTAAAACTTACACGTCCGGCAAAGAATGAAGGTTTAGATCAAGCGCCCTCTAGATCAAGTGGGCGAAAGGATCGATGATAGAAGAGATTGCAAACGCGCGCACCTGGAAGACTGGAACACGGATGTTGCCGTCGTTAGATTGAGCTGTAGGCTCCACCGACGAAAGGACTCTTATCTTCTCCAGACGGCGATGGAAGGCGACGTTGACTTGAAGAAGAAATCGTGGGTAGTTAGACGTGGTGCGTCGGACGTGCCGCTAACTAGGGCATCTGCTGTTAATACTATAATTACGCAAGCTCTCGATGGATATCTGGGCCAGCCCGTTAGTACCCAGCCCATATACGGAGGCCACTCTATGCATGTGATAAGACACTGCTTTGCATTCGGCAGACGCATCGACAACTTACTTCTCCCTCTCTCTTTTGGAGCAGCAATACATGTTCACGGTGCTGATCACCTACAAGCATACCATGGTTTCGCATGGCACCACACAACAATGGCTTGTAGCTAGTACGACGGTGCAAATATGATTTTTAATTACGATTTGAATTGTTTGTAATCGAAGATTTTTTTAAAAAAATGGTCTTTTTTACACATTACTAGATCTGCAATGTACATAATTGACATATCTATAGTGCCACTGTCGAGTGGGGCATCAACAATTTCACAATGGTACAATCCTCATACAACACTTGTTCATGTCCAAATATGTAGAGAAATAAGCTGGATATAATTCATAAGCATTCATGAACGAACTCTTCACACATTGTCATAAAAGTGTTCACGAGCTATAGTGTACCATTAAAAATAACATAAATGTGCACCATAGTAAAAGTGTACCAACAAACATGACATAAATGAAAATTTTAGATAGCTATAGTCTTCACGAGCGAAGTCTGAACCGGGTTGCTCTCACACACTGTCAAGCATAATCTTCAGACCACCTTCTCCTTGCTTACGGAACCAGAACACGTATTTCTGATTTTTCTTGATGCCATTATGCCTCACCACATCCATCCAGTGTGATGTTATCATGGCACCTCCTTTTGGTACCCCTTTCACCATTGACATGTTCATCACCATCGTAACTTCTGTAACATTGCCACCTCGTGAGTAGACCTTTATTGTTGCTGGTAGCTGAATATTGGGCAGAATGTGGTTGAGGGTGAACCTCCTTGAGAAGTACTGCACATAAATTTCACAGTCAATTATCGGCATATCTTGGTTAGTAGTAAGAAATGATGGAAATCAAAATTAATTACCATCTTTGCTTTATTCTTCACGATGTGTGATTTCTTGATGGTGCACAGGTACAATGGAATTACTGGTTGGGTTTTTGCAACTAGTCGTTCGAGTGCATCAAAATCGTCATAATTCATCTTAACTCGATTTGCATACTCTATGAAAGCTTCAAAATCATACTCTTCCTCTTCTCCGGGACCTACATGTAATATTAAAAAACATAAGGGACAACAATTAATTCTAAATTAAGTTGTTCATAACACTGTATTCTCATTGAGTGCCATAAACAGCCTTACCCTTATAATAGGCCTTTTCCTCCAATTCGGTAAAGCACGAAGCTGGGCAGGCGTAGCAAGGAATGGCTGATCAATGTCAATGTTCTCATATGTCATATACGTACGATCAAATTAACCACTAGATCTAATTAACTCGGCCGATATTTTTTCCCAAGCGACCCAACCAAGGGAAGTAAGATTAGACGACCAGATCTAACTCGGGCAGATAAAACTAAAAAGGATCTACCGCGTCTACATGTTGTCAGGAAAGAGCTCATAAAAAAATTAGGTGCATGGCACGAGGTGAGCGAACTATACTTACATCCATGGCGATGAGATCCGAGTCAGCTCGTAACCAACGTCTTCGAGGACGCAGTCGGCGTCCAGTCGTAGATCAGAGGAGGCGCTGAGGAGATAGATCGTTTGGGAATTAGATTTGAGGCTTAGTGATACGTCTCCAACGTATCTATAATTTCTGATGTTCCATGCTTGTTTTATGACAATACCTACATATTTTGTTCACACTTTATGATGATTTCATGCGTTTTCCGGAACTAACCTATTGACAAGATGCCGAAGTGCCAGTTCCTGTTTTCTGCTGTTTTTGGTTTCAGAAATCCTAGTAAGGAAATATTCTCGGAATTGGACGAAATCAACGCCCAGCATCTTATAATTCCACGAAGCTTCCAGAACACCCGAGAGCCGCCAGAGGAGAGGCCCAGGGCCACCACACATGGTGGCGGCGCGGCCCAAGGGGGGGGCGCGCCCCCCTATTGCGTCACCGCCTCGTCAGCCCTCCGACTCCGCCTCTTCGCCTATTTAAAGGTCCCTGACCTAAATCTTCGATACGAATAAGCCACGGCACGAGAAACCTTCGAGAGCCGCCGCCATCGCGAAGCCAAGATCTGGGGGACAGAAGTCTCTGTTCCGGTATGCCGCCGGGACGGGGAAGTTCCCCCGGAAGGCATCTCCATCGACACCACCGCCATCTCCATCAACGCTGCTGTCTCCCATGAGGAGGGAGTAGTTCTCCATTGATGACGCGTAAAGCACACGCCCGTTGGGAACCCCAAGTGGAAGGTGTGATGCGTACAGCAGCAAGTTTCCCTCAGTAAGAAACCAAGGTTTATCGAACCAGTAGGAGTCAAGAAGCACGTTGAAGTTTGATGGCGGCGAAGTGTAGTGCGGCGCAACACCAAGGATTCCGGCGCCAACGTGGAACCTGCACAACACAACCAAATTACTTTGCCCCAACGTGACAGTGAGGTTGTCAATCTCACCGGCTTTCTGTAACAAAGGATTAGATGTATAGTGTGGATGATGATGTTTGCAGAAAACAGTAGAACAAGTATTGTAGTTGATTGTATTCGATGTAAAGAGTGGACCGGGGTCCACAGTTCACTAGTGGTGTCTCTCCCATAAGATAAATAGCATGTTGGGTGAACAAATTACAGTTGGGAAATTGACAAATAAAGAGGGCATGACCATGCACATACATGTTATGATGAGTAGTGTGAGATTTAATTGGGCATTACGACAAAGTACATAGACCGCTATCCAGCATGCATCTATGCCTAAAAAGTCCACCTTCAGGTTATCATCCGAACCCCCTCCAGTATTAAGTTGCAAACAACAGACAATTGCATTGACTGTGGTGCGTAATGTAATCAACAAATACATCCTTACACATAGCATTGATGTTTTATCCCTAGTGGCAACAGCACATCCACAACCTTAGAACTTTCTGTCACTGTCCCAGATTTAATGGAGGCATGAACCCACTATCGAGCATAAATACTCCCTCTTGGAGTTACAAGTAATGACTTGGCCAGAGCCTCTACTAATAACGGAGAGCATGCAAGATCATAAACAACACATAGATAGATTGATAATCAACATAGCATAGTATTCCATATTCATCGGATCCCAACAAACGCAACATGTAGTATTACAAATAGATGATTTTGATCATGTTAGGCAGCTCACAAGATCTAACAATGATGGCACAAGAGGAGAAGACAACCATCTAGCTACTGCTATGGACCCATAGTCCAGGGGTGAACTACTCACACATCACTCCGGAGGCGACCATGGCGGTGAAGAGTCCTCCGGGAGATGATTCCCCTCTCCGGCAGGGTGCCGGAGGCGATCTCCTGAATCCCCCGAGAAGGGAATGGCGGCGGCGGCGTCTCTGGAAGGTTTTCCGTATCGTGTCTCTCGGTACTGGGGGTTTCGCGATGAAGGCTTTAAGTAGGCGGAAGGGCGGAGTCGGAGGAGTCACGGGGGCCCCACACGCTAGGGCCGCGCGGGCCCCCTCTAGGCCGCGCCGCCCTAGTGTGGCGGCGCCCCGTGGCCCCACTTCGTTTCTCCCTAGGTCTTCTGGAAGCTTCGTGGAAAAATAGGCCCCTGGGCGTTGATTTCGTCCAATTCCGAGAATATTTCCTTACTAGGATTTCTGAAACCAAAAACAGCAGAAAACAGCAACTGGCTCTTCGGCATCTCGTTAATAGGTTAGTGCCGGAAAATGCATAAATATGACATAAAGTATGTATAAAACATGTGAGTATCATCATAAAAGTAGCATGGAACATAAGAAATTATCGATACGTTGGAGACGTATCAGCATCCCCAAGCTTAGTTCCTACTCGTCCCGAGTAGGTAAACGATAACAAAGATAATTTCTGAAGTGACATGCCATCATAATCTTGATCAATACTATTGTAAGCACATGTAATGAATGCAGCGATTCGAAGCAATGTAAATGCAATGAGTAAACAATTGAATCATATAGCAAAGACTTTTCATGAATAGTACTTTCAAGACAAGCATCAATAAGTCTTGCATAAGAGTTAACTCATAAAGCAATAAATTCAAAGTAAAGGTATTGAAGCAACACAAAGGAAGATTAAGTTTCAGCGGTTGCTTTCAACTTATAACATGTATATCTCATGGATATTGTCAGCATAAAGTAATATAACAAGTGCAATATGCAAGTATGTAGGAATCAATGCACAGCTAACACAAGTGTTTGCTTCTTGAGATAGAAGGAAATGGGTGAACTGACTCAACATAAAGGTAGAAGAAAGGCCCTTCGCAGAGGGAAGCATTGATTGCTATGTTTGTGCTAGAGCTTTTATTTTGAAAACAAGAAACAATTTTGTCAACGGTACTAATAAAGCATATGTATCATGTAAATTATATCCTACAAGTTGCAAGCCTCATGCATAGTATACCAATAGTGCCCGCACCTCGTCCTAATTAGCTCGGATTTGCATGGATTATCATTGCATAGCATATGTTTTTACCAAGTGTCACAAAGGGGTACCTCTATGCCGCCTGTACAAAGGTCTAAGGAGAAAGCTCGCATTGGATTTCTCGCTTTTGATTATTCTCAACTTAGACATCCATACCGGGACAACATAGACAACAGATAATGGACTCCTCTTTAATGCATAAGCATTTAGCAACGAATAATATTCTCATAAGAGATTGAGGTTTGTTGTCCAAACTGAAACTTCCACCATGGATCATGGCTTTAGTTAGCGGCCCAATGTTCTTCTCTAACAATATGCATACTCAAACCATTTGATCATGATAAATCACCCTTACTTCAGACAAGACGAACATGCATAGCAACTCACATGATATTCAACAAAGTGTTGATGGCGTCCCCAGGAACATGGTTATCCCTCAACAAGCAACTTATAAGAGATAAGATGCATAAGTACATATTCAATACTACAATAGTTTTTAAGCTATTTGTCCCATGAGCTATATATTGCAAAGATAAAGAATAGAAATTTTAAAGGTAGCACTCAAGCAATTTACTTTGGAATGGCGGAGAAATACCATGTAGTTGGTAGGTATGGTGGACACAAGTGGCATAGTGTTTGGCTCAAGGATTTTGGATGCATGAGAAGTATTCCCTCTCAATACAAGGTTTAGGCTAGCAAGGTTATTTGAAACAAACACAAGTATGAACCGGTACAGCAAAACTCACATAAAAGACATATTGTAAGCATTATAAGACTCTACACCGTCTTCCTTGTTGTTCGACCCTTACTAGAAAATATCTAGACTTTAGAGAGACCAATTATGCAAACCAAATTTTAGCAAGCTCTATGTATTTCTTCATTAATAGGTGCAAGGTATATGATGCAAGAGCTTAAACATGAGCACAACAATTGCCAAGTATCACATTATTCAAGATATTATACCAATTACCACATGTAGCATTTCCCGTTTCCAACCATATAACAATTTAACGAAGCAGTTCAACCTTCGCCATGAATATTATGAGTAAAGCCTAAGGACATATTTGTCCATATGCAACAGCGGAGCGTGTCTCTCTCCCACACAGTGAATGCTAGGATCCAACTTTATTCAAACAAAACAAAAACAAAAACATACAGACGCTCCAAGTAAAGCACATAAGATGTGGCCGAATAAAAATATAGTTTCACTAGAGGAACCTGATAATTTGTCGATGAAGAAGGGGATGCCTTGGGCATCCCCAAGCTTAGACGCTTGAGTCTTCTTGAAATATGCAGGGATGAACCACCGGGGCATCCCCAAGCTTAGAGCTTTCACTCTCCTTGATCATATTGTATCATCCTCCTCTCTTGATCCTTGAAAACTTCCTCCACACCAAACTCAAAACAACTCATTAGAGGGTTAGTGCATAATCAAAATTCACATGTTCAGAGGTGACATAATCATTCTTAACACTTCTAGACATTGCACAAAGCTACTGAAAGTTAATGGAATAAAAAAATCCATCAAACATAGCAAAACAGGCAATGCGGAATAAAAGGCAGAATCTGTCAAAACAGAACAGTACGTAAAGACGTATTTTTCTGGGGCACTAAACTTGCTCAGATGAAAATGCTCAAATTGAATGAAAGTTGCGTACATATCTGAGGATCACGCACGTAAATTGGCATAATTTTCTGAGTTACCTACAGACGGGGCGACTCAAATTCGTGACAGTAAGAAATCTGTTACTGCGCAGCAATCCAAATCTAGTATCAACTCTACTATCAAAGACTTTACTTGGCACAACAATGCAATAAAATAAAGATAAGAAGAGGTTGCTACAGTAGTAACAACTTCCAAGACTCAAATATAAAACAAAAGTACTGTAGTAAAATTATGGGTTGTCTCCCATAAGCGCTTTTCTTTAACGCCTTTCAGCTAGGCGCAGAAAGTGTGTATCAAGTGTTATCAAGAGACGAAGCATCAACATCATAATTTTCATAACTTGTCACAATAGGTATCTTAGATGTTCCATTACCTATAGTGGTGCTAAAGGCTTTGTCAATTTTAGGCCTATAATAGTTTTTTTGGCTTAGGCACCTTAGAGACATACATGAACTTTTGCTCCTTACCCACATAAGCTTTCTCCTTAAACTTAAGAGAAGAAAAAGTTGAACCCAAGGTTCCCAAAGCTTCTTCAAGTTCACTAATCCTATGGGTTTGATTATCATGAGTAGCACAAGTTTCTAAGATGGCAATTCTCTCATTAATTCCACCCAGAGATTTATCAAGTTTATCAGTGCTATTAAGTAATATTCCCAATTTAGTATTAATACTTGGAAGATTTTGCTCTATGGTCTCCAACTTTTTCATGACATCTTCAAGAGAGATTTCAATTTTAACTTCATTAACAGGTGGTATTCCAACTAGACTCTCAATAATACAGCTAGCTTCTAAAGCAGGAATGCCTAGGAAATTACCTCCCACAAGGCAATCAACAACATACCTATTCCAGCTAGAGATACCAACATAAAAATTTCTGAGTAGGATAGTGGTGGAGTGTTTCTTAATGCACCTATTATGAGCATCACTAATTCTATACCAAGCATTTTTTAAACATTCTCCCCCTTGTTGCTTAAACGAACGAACTTCAACTTCAGGATTACTCATTTTAGCAATAGTAAATAAAGTAAACTAGATAAAGTAAATGCAAGTAACTAATTTTTTTGTGTTTTTAATATGGCAAACAAGATAGTAACTAAAGTAAAACTAGCAACAAATTTTTTTTTGTGTTTTGTTTTAGTGCAGCAAACAAAGTAGTAAATAAAGTAAAGTAAAGCAAGACAAAAAAAACAAAGTAAAGAGATTGGAGGTGGAGACTCCCCTTGCAGCGTGTCTTGATCTCCCCGGCAACGGCGCCAGAAATTTATTTGCTGGCATGCAGTTGACGTGGGAGTTAGAAATCTCTGTGGTGTAATTTCCTTCACGTCCCCGGCAACGGCGCCAGAAATTTAGCTTGATGACGCGTAAAGCACACGCCCGTTGGGAACCCCAAGTGGAAGGTGTGATGCGTACAGCAGCAAATTTCCCTCAGTAAGAAACCAAGGTTTATCGAACCAGTAGGAGTCAAGAAGCACGTTGAAGGTTGATGGCGGCGAAGTGTAGTGCGGCGCAACACCAGGGATTCCGGCGCCAACGTGGAACCTGCACAACACAACCAAATTACTTTGCCCCAACGTGACAGTGAGGTTGTCAATCTCACCGGCTTGCTGTAACAAAGGATTATATGTATAGTGTGGATGATGATGTTTGTAGAAAACAGTAGAAAAAGTATTGCAGTTGATTGTATTCGATGTAAAGAGTGAACCGGGGTCCACAGTTCACTAGTGGTGTCTCTCCCATAAGATAAATAGCATGTTGGGTGAACAAATTGCAGTTGGGCAATTGACAAATAAAGAGGGCATGACCATGCACATACATGTTATGATGAGTAGTGTGAGATTTAATTGGGCATTACGACAAAGTACATAGACCGCTATCCAGCATGCATCTATGCCTAAAAAGTCCACCTTCAGGTTATCATCCGAACCCCCTCCAGTATTAAGTTGCAAACAACAGACAATTGCATTGACTGTGGTGCGTAATGTAATTAACAAATACATCCTTACACATAGCATTGATGTTTTATCCCTAGTGGCAACAGCACATCCACAACCTTAGAACTTTACATCCTTTGTCCCAGATTTAATGGAGGCATGAACCCACTATCGAGCATAAATACTCCCTCTTGGAGTTACAAGTAATGACTTGGCCAGAGCCTCTACTAATAACGGAGAGCATGCAAGATCATAAACAACACATAGATAGATTGATAATCAACATAGCATAGTATTCCATATTCATCGGATCCCAACAAACGCAACATGTAGTATTACAAATAGATGATCTTGATCATGTTAGGCAGCTCACAAGATCTAACAATGATAGCACAAGAGGAGAAGACAACCATCTAGCTACTGCTATGGACCCATAGTCCAGGGGTGAACTACTCACACATCACTCCGGAGGTGACCATGGCGGTGAAGAGTCCTCCGGGAGATGATTCCCCTCTCCGGCAGGGTGCCGGAGGCGATCTCCTGAATCCCCCGAGATGGGATTGGCGGCGGCGGCATCTCTGGAAGGTTTTCCGTATCGTGGCTCTCGGTACTGGGGGTTTCGCGACGAAGGCTTTAAGTAGGAGGAAGGGCGGAGTCGGAGGAGTCACGGGGGCCCCACACGCTAGGGCCGCACGGCCCCCTCTAGGCCGCGCCGCCCTAGTGTGGCGGCGCCCCGTGGCCCCACTTCGTTTCTCCCTCGGTCTTCTGGAAGCTTCGTGGAAAAATAGGCCCCTAGGCGTTGATTTCGTCCAATTCCGAGAATATTTCATTACTAGGATTTCTGAAACCAAAAACAGCAGAAAACAGCAACTGGCTCTTCGGCATCTCGTTAATAGGTTAGTGCCGGAAAATGCATAAATATGACATAAAGTATGTATAAACATGTGAGTATCATCATAAAAGTAGCATGGAACATAAGAAATTATCGATACGTTGGAGACGTATCATCCATCGAGGCTAAGGGCTGTACCGGTAGCTATGTGGTTAATCTCTCTCCTATGTACTTCAATACAATGATCTCATGAGCTGCCTTACATGATTGAGATTCATATGAGTTTTGTATCACTATTAATCTATGTGCTACTCTAGTGATGTTATTAAAGTACTCTATTCCTCCTCCATGATGTAATGGTGACAGTGTGTGCATCTTGTAGTACTTGGCGTAGTTTATGATTGTGATCTCTTGTAGATTATGAAGTTAACTATTACTATGATGGTATTGATGTGATCTATTCCTCCTTTCATAGTGTGATAGTGATAGTGTGCATGCTATGTTAGTACTTGGTATAATTGTGTTGATCTATCATGCACTCTAAGGTTATTAAAATATGAATATTGAATGTTGTGGAGCTTGTTAACTCCGGCATTGAGGTGCTCTTGTAGCCCTACACAATTAATGGTGTTCATCATCCAACAAGAGAGTGTAGAGTGGTTTTATTATGTGATCAATGTTGAGAGTGTCCACTAGTGAAAGTATGATCCCTAGGCCTTGTTTCCAAATACTGCAATCATCGCTTATTTACTGTTTTACTGCATCTTTACTTGCTGCAATATTACTACCATCAACTGCACGCCAGCAAGCTATTTTCTGGTGTCGTTACTACTGCTCATATTCATTCATAGCACTTGTATTTCACTATCTCTTCGCCGAACTAGTGCACCTATACATCTGACAAGTGTATTACGTGTGTTGGGGACACAAGAGACTTCTTGTATCGTGATTGCAGGGTTGCTTGAGAGGGATATCTTTGACCTCTTCCTCCCTGAGTTCGATAAACCTTGGGTGATCCACTTAACGGAAAACTTGCTGCTGTTCTACAAACCTCTGCTCTTGGAGGCCCAACACTGTCTACAGGAAAAGAAGCGTGAAGTAGACATCAAGCACTTTTCTGGCGCCGTTGCCGGGGACCGAAAAGCTACACAACAGGGATTTCCTCCCTCGTCAACCACGCGCCAGTCCTGGACAGCAAGCACTTTTCTGGCGCCGTTGCCGGGGAGGAAAGGTAAAAGGCACTCACACTCTGGTCCCAGGTAACTAAGTTATTTTCTGGTACCGCTGTAAGTGCTCGAAGCTATTTCCTTTAGATCCTGCAATTGCATCTTTTGTTTCTTGTTTTTATTTCACTAGTTAGGCATAATGGAAAGCAACATGGAGCTTTTTAATCTATTTCCTGAGTTAAGACATGGATTGTTTGATGCGAAAATTAAAAAAACCTATGGAATCTTATTTGCATGCTAGTAGCAATGATATTAGTATGAATGCTTTGAACACCATTGTTGCTAATGATATGGAAAATTCTAAGCTTGGAGAAGCTGGTTTTGATGAGCATGATATTTTTAGTCCCCCAAGAATTGAGGAGAAAATTTTCTTTGATGATACTTTGCCTCCTATTTATGATGATTATAATGATAGTGGTCTTTTGGTGCACCCTACTATGGAGGATAAATTTTATTATGATTATACTATGCCTCCTACACTTGATGAGAATAATAATGATAGCTACTTTGTTGAATTTGCTCCCACTATTACTAATAAAATTGATTATGCTTATGTGGAGAGTAATGATACTTTTATGCATGTAGCTCATGATAAGAATGTTTCATGTGATAGTTATATTGTTGAGTTCGTTTATGATGCTACTGAAAATCTTTATGAGAGAGGAAAATATGGTTGTAGAAATTTTCATGTTACTAAAACACCTCTCTACATGCTGAAAATCTTGAAGTTACACTTGTTTTATCTTTCTATGCTTGTTGCATTATGCTTCATGAATTTATTTATTTACAAGATTCCTTTTCATAGGAAGCATGTTAGGCTTAAATTTGTTTTGAATTTGCCTCTTGATGCTCTCTTTTGCTTCAAATACTATTTCTTGCGAGTGCATCATTAAAACTGCTGAGCCCATCTTAATGGCTATAAAGAAAGAACTTCTTGGGAGATAACCCATGTGTTTATTTTACTACAGTACTTTGTTTTATATTTGAGTCTTGGAAGTTGTTACTACTGTAGCAACCTCTCCTTATCTTTATTTTATTGCATTGTTGTGCCAAGTAAAGTCTTTGATAGTAGAGTTGATACTAGATTTGGATTGCTGCGTAGAAACAGATTTCTGTCTGTCACCAAATTGAGTCACCCCGTCTGTAGGTAACTCAGAAACATATGCCAATTTACATGCGTGATCCTCAGATATGTACGCAACTTTCATTCAATTTTACCATTTTCATCTGAGCAAGTTTAGTGCCCCAGAAAAATTCGTCTTTACGGACTGTTCTGTTTTGACAGATTCTGCCTTTTATTTCGCATTGCCTCTTTTGCTATGTTTGATGGATTTCTTTGTTCCATTAACTTTCAGTAGCTTTGTGCAATGTCCAGAAGTATTAAGAATGATTATTTCACCTCTGAACATGTGAATTTTGATTATGCACTAATCCTCTAATGAGTTTGTTTCGAGTTTGGTGTGGAGGAAGTTTTCAAGGGTCAAAAGAGAGAAGGATGATATAATATGATCAAGAAGAGTGAAAAGTATAAGCTTGGGGATGCCCCCGTGGTTCATCCCTGCATATTTCAAGAAGACTCAAGCATGTAAGCTTGGGGATGCCTTGCTTCATCAACAATTTATCAGGTTTCTTCTATTGAAACTATATTTTTATTCCATCACATCTTATGTACTTTACTTGGAGCGTCTGTTTGTTTTTATTTTTGTTTTGTTTGAATAAATTCATGCTTGTGTGGGAGAGAGACACGCTCCGCTGGTTCATATGAACACATGTGTTCTTAGCTTTTAATGTTCATGGCGAAGGTTGAAACTGCTTCGTTAATTGTTATATGGTTGGAAACAGAAAATGCTACATGTGGTAATTGGTATAATGTCTTGAATAATTTGATACTTGGCAATTGTTGTGCTCATGTTTAAGCTCTTGCATCATATACTTTGCACCTATTAGTGAAGAAATACATAGAACTTGCTAAAATTTGGTTTGCATGATTGGTCTCTCTAAGGTCTAGATATTTTCTAGTAAGGGTTTGAACAACAAGGAAGACAGTGTAGAGTCTTATAATGCTTGCAATATGTTCTTATGTAAGTTTTGCTGTACCGGTTCATACTTGTGTTTGCTTCAAACAACCTTGCTAGCCTAAGCCTTGTATTGAGAGGGATTTCTTCTCGTGCATCCAAATCCTTGAGCCAAAAACTATGCCACTTGTGTCCACCATACCTACCTACTACATGGTATTTCTCTGCCATTCCAAAGTAAATTGCTTGAGTGATACCTTTAAAATTCCATTCTTTGTCTTTGCAATATATAGCTCATGGGAAAAATAGCTTAAAAACTATTGTGGTATTGAATATGTACTTATGTATCTTATTTCTTAATAATTAAGTTGCTTGTTGAGCGATAACCATGTTCCTGGGGACGCCATCAACTATTACACCTTTGTTGAATATCATGTGAGTTGCTATGCATGTTCGTCTTTTCTGAAGTAAGGGTGATTTATCATGATCAAATGGTTTGAGTATGCATATTGTTAGAGAAGAACATTGGGCCGCTAACTAAAGCCATGATCCATGGTGGAAGTTTCAGTTTGGACAACAATCCTCAATCTCATATGAGAATATTATTTGTTGTTGAAAGCTTATGCATTAAAGAGGAGTCCATTATCTGTTGTCTATGTTGTCCCGGTATGGATGTTTAAGTTGAGAATAATCAAAAGCGAGAAATCCAATGCGAACTTTCTCCTTAGACCTTTGTACAGGCGACATAGAGGTACCCCTTTGTGACACTTGGTTAAAACATATGTTATGCAATGATAATCCATGTAAATCCAAGCTAATTAGGCCGAGGTGCGGGCACTATTGGTAATCTATGCATGAGGCTTGCAACTTATAAGATATATTATACATAACACATATGCTTTATTACTACCGTTGACAAAATTGTTTCTTGTTTTCAAAATAAAAGCTCTAGCACAAATATAGCAATCCATGCTTCCCTCTGTGAAGGGCCATTCTTTTACTTTTATGTTGAGTCAGTTTACCTACTTCTTTCTATCTTAGAAGCAAACACTTGTGTCAACTGTGTGCATTGATCCTTACATGTTTACCTATTGCACTTGTTATATTACTTTATGCTGACAATATCCATGAGATATACATGTTATAAGTTGAAAGCAACCGCTGAAACTTAATCTTCCTTTGTGTTGCTTCAATGTCTTTACTTTGAATTTATTGCTTTATGAGTTAACTCTTATGCAAGACTTATTGATGCTTGTCTTGAAAGTACTATTCATGAAAAGTCTTTGCTATATGATTCAGTTGTTTAATCATTGTCTTTACCATTGCTTTGAATCGTTGCATTCATCTCATATGCTTTACAATAGTATGATCAAGATTATGTTGGTAGCATGTCACTTCAGAAATTATTCTTTTATCGTTTACCTACTCGAGGACGAGTAGGAACTAAGCTTGGGGATGCTGATAAGTCTCCAACGTATCTATAATTTCTGATGTTCCATGCTTGTTTTATGACAATACCTACATGTTTTGTTCACACTTTATGATGATTTCATGCGTTTTCCGGAACTAACCTATTGACAAGATGCCGAAGTGCCAGTTCCTGTTTTCTGCTGTTTTTGGTTTCAGAAATCCTAGTAAGGAAATATTCTCGGAATTGGACGAAATCAACGCCCAGCATCTTATAATTCCACGAAGCTTCCAGAACACCCGAGAGCCGCCTGAGGAGAGGCCCAGGGCCACCACACATGGTGGCGGCGCGGCCCAAGGGGGGGGCGCCCCCCTATTGTGTCACCGCCTCGTCAGCCCTCCGACTCCGCCTCTTCGCCTATTTAAAGGTCCCTGACCTAAATCTTCGATACGAATAAGCCACGGCACGAGAAACCTTCCAGAGCCGCCGCCATCGCGAAGCCAAGATCTGGGGGACAGAAGTCTCTGTTCCGGCACGCCGCCGGGACTGGGAAGTGCCCCCGGAAGGCATCTCCATCGACACCACCGCCGTCTCCATCAACGCTGTTGTCTCCCATGAGGAGGGAGTAGTTCTCCATCGAGGCTAAGGGCTGTACCGGTACCTATGTGGTTAATCTCTCTCCTATGTACTTCAATACAATGATCTCATGAGCTGCCTTACATGATTGAGATTCATATGAGTTTTGTATCACTATTAATCTATGTGCTACTCTAGTGATGTTAT
Source organism: Lolium perenne (assembly GCF_019359855.2). Lineage (NCBI taxonomy): Eukaryota > Viridiplantae > Streptophyta > Magnoliopsida > Poales > Poaceae > Lolium > Lolium perenne. The sequence goes on from NC_067246.2 coordinate 320,749,055, forward strand.
TAAAGTACTCTATTCCTCCTCCATGATGTAATGGTGACAGTGTGTGCATCATGTAGTACTTGGCGTAGTTTATGATTGTGATCTCTTGTAGATTATGAAGTTAACTATTACTATGATGGTATTGATGTGATCTATTCCTCCTTTCATAGTGTGATGGTGATAGTGTGCATGCTATGTTAGTACTTGGTATAATTGTGTTGATCTATCATGCACTCTAAGGTTATTTAAATATGAATATCGAATGTTGTGGAGCTTGTTAACTCCGGCATTGAGGTGCTCTTGTAGCCCTACACAATTAATGGTGTTCATCATCCAACAAGAGAGTGTAGAGTGGTTTTATTATGTGATCAATGTTGAGAGTGTCAACTAGTGAAAGTATGATCCCTAGGCCTTGTTTCCAAATACTGCAATCATCGCTTATTTACTGTTTTACTGCATCTTTACTTCCTACAATATTACTACCATCAACTGCACGCCAGCAAGCTATTTTCTGGTGCCGTTACTACTGCTCATATTCATTCATACCACTTGTATTTCACTATCTCTTCGCCGAACTAGTGCACCTATACATCTGACAACTATATTAGGTGTGTTGGGGACACAAGAGACTTCTTGTATCGTGATTGTAGGGTTGCTTGAGAGGGATATCTTTGACCTCTTCCTCCCTGAGTTCGATAAACCTTGGGTGATCTACAGGAAAAGAAGCGTGAAGTAGACATCAAGCACTTTTCTGGCGCCGTTGCCGGGGACCGAAAAGCTACACAACTGAGATTTCCTCCCTCGTCAACCACGCGCCAGTCCTGGACAGCACTTAGTACGGCAGTTAAATACGCCGTCAATTACGGTAGTTCCCTTACCTAAATAAAAGGTTGGGCCAGGCTGGGCCTCAATTGTGGCCCACTAGGACCATAAAGAAGCATAACACGAATGTAAAGATGGATCCCTCGGCCCGTTATCTCGTCAGCATCTCCAACCCGCCTCCACCTACAGGTCGCCACCGCCATGGTGATTTCGGCTATGGACGACATCGACCTCGTCGAACGCATGCACAACTCATCGGATGAGGTATTATGATTCTAAGTTAACGTGTTCATCTCATGGGATTCTAAATATCTTGAAGAGTCATCGGTATGTGCAGTTCATAAGTTATGTCGAATTTAATATGTTTTCCATTTTATTGTAGGAATCAATATGTGAGTGTGGTATTCGGGATGGCTGTGCCCAGTTTCAACATTGTCTACAAGCAAAAATTGTTCTCCTAGAAGAACTAAATTTTAAAAGGGAGGAGAAAATGAAGAACGATGAAAAACTTATGAAGATTGATGAAGAATTGAGGATTGTCAAAGAGAAGCTCGGGGTGGCTCATGAGACAATTCGGAAGATGGAACAAGCATTGATGACCAGCAACAAAAAAATAGAAACACTTCTGAAAGAGAAAGGCCTAATCGAGTTGACGATGGCTGATATCATCGATGAACACAACATTAGTAAAAATGAAACAAGGGCGACAACAAGGTTGAAGATGAATAAGGTCAAAAAATATGCTCTCCAACGGGAATTGTTTCTTCAGTACGCCTTGTGTGCTATTATTATTCTAGTAGCGATTATAATCGCGATGTCAGGGCTTTTAAAATGCTCGGCCTAGATGTTATGGCGTTGGGCAAACAGTGAATTCTATAATGTGATCATGTCCAGAAATAAAAAAGTTCATTTTTGACAGTGAAAAGCTGATGAGGAGAAGTACATAGCATAATTACAATAACTAAAATACTACAAATGCAGATAAATATATCATCGTCGTCCATCTACTTGGAACGGTTGTAGGACGACTCTGCCTCGTCGTCGTCCTGGCGCCCCCGTTTGCGAGAAGCCTTGTCTGACGAGGAGCTGTCGTCCGATGAGGCGGACTCCGACGAGTCATCATCTGACTCGTCGTACTCCGACGAGTCGTCGTAGTCCTCCTCCTTGTTCGTCACCGCGGCCCGCGCCCGCGCCACGGCTACCTTCTTCGCGCGAGCCTTCTTTTTCGCGGCCGCCTTCTCATCGGAGGCCAAGGCCTCCTCCAGCCGCGCCCACTTCGCGTCGGAGTCCTCGTCCTCTTCCGCATCATCGGCGGCGGGTTCCTCGACGTCCTCGTCGTCGGCGGCATGTTCCTCGTCGTCCGCGTCATCGGCGGCGTGCTCCTCCTCGTCTGCGGCGTCCTCGTCCTCGTTAGCATCGTCCGAGTGATCGGCGCTCCGCGGTGGTTCCCTTTCCCACCAGTGGCGCCACCCAGGCGGCTTTCCGTCGCTGTCGGAGTCGGACGGCCAGGAAACGTCACTCATGGTCGCGCCGCGGGTGGTTGACGACGGTGGGGAGCGGGTCTGCAAGATATGCGAACCGCTCGCGTTGGCACCGTACTTGTATGTTAGGAGGGCAACGCGGTAATGGTAGAGGGCGGCCGTTGCCATTCCGGTGTGTAAATTAAGAGTCGCGTCGCCTCGTGTCGTGCGCGAGCGGTTTCAAGTAACTGGGCGCGTGGTAATTTCTGTGCGCGTGGCGCACACCGTGGCACTTTCTTCTCACTATCCCTGGTGCATGAGAATTATCTGGTTGGCAATATAGACTGTGGTTGCTGCTGCAGAAAAAAAAATTATGGTGTGTTCTTGTTTCTTTGTGTAGTGCAGGTCCAACATATATTGATATAGCACGGAATATAAAAACATAGATATGTAGGGCTAGATAGTACAAACCTTACATAGCTAGGAATTTCATCACACGTACGATACAGAAGCACACAACAAACCCCGGGCCCACAGACACCACAAACAAGACATAGATAATAAAACAGCTCTAAAAACACTCATGAAACTAGAAAAGATTCATGAAACGCCGTCGTCCCTCCTAGGATGTTCATTCTCCTTGCTCCTCCTTCGCTGGTTTACTCCTCCTCATCGCCGTCAATGTGGTAGCGGTAGGGGAGGCAGTGCATATTGAAACGGTCGGGAAAGATGACGTGGAAGTTGGTGAAGATATTGTACGTAGTGAAAGCGATAAACTCGCAACCACACCAGAACACCTGCCCGAGGAGGTGGTGCGCGTCGAAAGGGTTCCTGAAGTGGACGAAGAGGCCTATCTCATGGTTGCTGTTGCCATCGAAGTGGGACTCGATCGTGTACATGGGCGGCGAGCCTAGAGGGAGGTTGAGGTGGCGGTAGCCCTGCGAGAGAAAGAACTCGGCTAGCGCCCTGTCGCTCCTCTACCTCGATATCGCCCAGATGCGCAGCTCGTTCTTGACGATGACACCCTCCGGCCACTCCCTCTCGCGCACGGTGGCTGGGCGACGGTAGGTTGGGCCAAAGAACTGCATGGTGGCGGCTAGGGTTTGGTGTTTGTGTGCCTAGTCCACGGATGCGGTGGTAGATGGAGGAAGGAGAAGACTGTGTGAGATGTTTGCGAGAAGAGGAAGAAGAGGTGCCCTTATATATAGCCGGGGGAGTTTGTAAAATTCACTTGAAAAATGCACACAAATTTCACTTTAAAACTGATGCCACCCAACTCGATGACACGCTGAGACGATGGCAACCTCTGAGACAATGTCACGGTGCTAAAACGGTGGTTGGCATGCATGAGGGCGTGGCGCGGGTAATTTAATAGCCTGCTGCATGGCGCATGCATGTAAAGGTGGTGAGCTGATCGAGGGCTGCAGCAGGCGGAGGCAGGCCTAGACGGGCCAGTTGGCCTAGCTTTGACGCGCGAGCGGCCCAACGGTTATATCTCTGTCTCTGCCTATTTCTAATCAGGCCTAGCGCCTTTCTCAAATTAAACAACGTATTACGTCCTAAAAACCGCGTTACACTAGAAATAGTCTGAATTACAAACAACAGTCTGAATTAAAAATAGTCTGAAAGTTTTTGGTGACATAAAAAATATTACAACCCTAAACCCATGGCTTGGAGTGGGTGGGATGACATGGAGCACCAGTTCCCACAACATGGGGTCACCCAAGGGTTGTGGACCCACTTTGTGGCCTGGGTAGAGCCGTTTTGCACGTAAACCATGTGTGCGGGCTCCCGTGAGGTAGCTAGGCAAGGAGCACATGCTTTCTTCCATGGATGGTGATGTAACTGGTGTTTGCATGCCATGCTCAAGCAGATCCCAAAAGATGGGACCACTATGCACTCACACCGTCAGACGATCCACTGTCTTAACACCTTTTCTGACGAGAACCCTATATTTCAGGGGTCTACACCACATGAACATGGGAATTCACACATGCAAAACCCTAAACCCATGGCTTGGAGTGGGTGGGATGACATGGAGCACCAGTTCCCACAACATGGGGTCACCCAAGGGTTGTGGGCCCACTTTGTGGCCTGGGTGGAGCCGGTTTGCACGTAAACCATGTGTGCGGGCTCCCGTGAGGTAGCTAGGCAAGGAGCACATGCTTTCTTCCATGGATGGTGATGCAACTAGTATTTGCATGCCATGCTCAAGCAGATCCCAAAAGATGGGACCACTATGCACACACACCGTCAGACGATCCACTGTCTTGACACCTTTTTCTGACGAGAACCCTATATTTCAGGGGTCTACACCACATGAACATGGGAATTCACACATGCAAAACCCTAAACCCATGGCTTCGAGTGGATGGGATGACATGGAGCACCAGTTCCCACAACATGGGGTCACCCAAGGGTTGTGGCCCACTTTGTGGCCTGGGTGGAGCCGGTTTGCACGTAAACCATGTGTGCGGGCTCCCGTGAGGTAGCTAGGCAAGGAGCACATGCTTTCTTCCATGGATGGTGATGTAATTGGTGTTTGCATGCCATGCTCAAGCAGATCCCAAGAGATGGGACCACTATGCACAAACACCGTCAGACGATCCACTGTCTTGACAGCTTTTTCTAACGAGAACCCTATATTTCAGGGGTCTACACCACATGAACATGGGAATTCACACATGCAAAACCCTAAACCCATGGCTTGGAGTGGGTGGGATGACATGGAGCACCAGTTCCCACAACATGGGGTCACCCAAGGTTTGTGGGCCCACTTTGTGGCTTGGGTGGAGCCGGTTTGCACGTAAACCATGTGTGCGGGCTCCCGTGAGGTAGCTAGGCAAGGAGCACATGCTTTCTTCCATGGATGGTGATGTAACTGGTGTTTGCATGCCATGCTCAAGCAGATCCCAAAAGATGGGACCACTATGCACACACACCGTCAGACGATCCACTGTCTTGACACCTTTTTCTGACGAGAACCCTATATTTCAGGGGTCTACACCACATGAACATGGGAATTCACACATGCAAAACCCTAAACCCATGGCTTGGAGTGGGTGGGATGACATGGAGCACCAGTTCCCACAACATGGGGTCACCCAAGGGTTGTGGGCCCACTTTGTGGCCTGGGTGGAGCCGGTTTGCACGTAAACCATGCGTGCGGGCTCCCGTGAGGTAGCTAGGCAAGGAGCACATGCTTTCTTCCATGGATGGTGATGTAATTGGTGTTTGCATGCCATGCTCAAGCAGATCCCAAAAGATGGGACCACTATGCACACACACCGTTAGACGATCCACTGTCTTGACACCTTTTTCTGACGAGAACCCTATATTTCAGGGGTCTACACCACATGAACATGGGAATTCACACATGCAAAACCCTAAACCCATGGCTTGGAGTGGGTGGGATGACATGGAGCACCAGTTCCCACAACATGGGGTCACCCAAGGGTTGTGGGCCCACTTTGTGGCCTGGGTGGAGCCAGTTTGCACGTAAACCATGTGTGCGGGCTCCCGTGAGGTAGCTAGGCAGGGAGCACATGCTTTCTTCCGTGGATGGTGATGTAACTGGTGTTTGCATGCCATGCTCAAGCAGATCCCAAAAGATGGGACCACTATGCACACACACCGTCAGACGATCCACTGTCTTGACACCTTTTTCTGGCGAGAACCCTATATTTCAGGGGTCTACACCACATGAACATGGAAATTCACACATGCAAAACCCTAAACCCATGGCTTGGATTGGGTGGGATGACATGGAGCACCAGTTCCCACAACATGGGGTCACCCAAGGGTTGTGGGCCCACTTTGTGGCCTGGGTGGAGCCGGTTTGCACGTAAACCATGTGTGCGGGCTCCCGTGAGGTAGCTAGGCAAGGAGCACATGCTTTCTTCCATGGATGGTGATGTAACTGGTGTTTGCATGCCATGCTCAAGCAGATCCCAAAAGATGGGACCACTATGCACACACACCGTCAGACGATCCACTGTCTTGACACCTTTTTCTGGCGAGAACCCTATATTTCAGGGGTCTACACCACATGAACATGGGAATTCACACATGCAAAACCCCAAACCCATGGCTTGGAGTGGGTGGGATGACATGGAGCACCAGTTCCCACAACATGGGGTCACCCAAGGGTTGTGGGCCCACTTTGTGGCCTGGGTGGAGCCGGTTTGCACGTAAACCATGTGTGCGGGCTCCCGTGAGGTAGCTAGGCAAGGAGCACATGCTTTCTTCCATGGATGGTGATGTAACTGGTGTTTGCATGCCATGCTCAAGCAGATCCCAAAAGATGGGACCACTATGCACACACACCGTCAGACGATCCACCGTCTTGACACCTTTTTCTAGCGAGAACCCTATATTTCAGGGGTCTACACCACATGAACATGGGAATTCACACATGCAAAACCCTAAACCCATGGCTTGGAGTGGGTGGGATGACATGGAGCATCAGTTCCCACAACATGGGGTCACCCAAGGGTTGTGGGCCCACTTTGTGGCCTGGGTGGAGCCGGTTTGCACGTAAACCATGTGTGCGGGCTTCCGTGAGGTAGCTAGGCAAGGAGCACATGCTTTCTTCCATGGATGGTGATGTAACTGGTGTTTGCATGCCATGCTCAAGCAGATCCCAAAAGATGGGACCACTATGCACACACACCGTCAGACGATCCACTGTCTTGACACCTTTTTCTGACGAGAACCCTATATTTCAGGGGTCTACACCACATGAACATGGGAATTCACACATGCAAAACCCTAAACCCATGGCTTGGAGTGGGTTGGATGACATGGAGCACCAGTTCCCACAACATGGGGTCACCCAAGGGTTGTGGGCCCACTTTGTGGCCTGGGTGGAGCCAGTTTGCACGTAAACCATGTGTGCGGGCTCCCGTGAGGTAGCTAGGCAGGGAGCACATGCTTTCTTCCATGGATGGTGATGTAACTGGTGTTTGCATGCCATGCTCAAGTAGATCCCAAAAGATGGGACCACTATGCACACACACCGTCAGACGATCCACTATCTTGACACCTTTTTCTGGCGAGAACCCTATATTTCAGGGGTCTACACCACATGAACATGGGAATTCACACATGCAAAACCCTAAACCCATGGCTTGGAGTGGGTGGGATGACATGGAGCACCAGTTCCCACAACATGGGGTCACCCAAGGGTTGTGGGCCCACTTTGTGGCCTGGGTGGAGCCGGTTTGCACGCAAACCATGTGTGCGGGCTCCCGTGAGGTAGCTAGGCAAGGAGCACATGCTTTCTTCCATGGATGGTGATGTAACTGGTGTTTGCATGCCATGCTCAAGCAGATCCCAAAAGATGGGACCACTATGCACACACACCGTCAGACGATCCACTGACTTGACACCTTTTTACGGCGAGAACCCTATATTTCAGGGGTCTACACCACATGAACATGGGAATTCACACATGCAAAACCCTAAACCCATGGCTTGGAGTGGGTGGGATGACATGGAGCACCAGTTCCCACAACATGGGGTCACCCAAGGGTTGTGGGCCCACTTTGTGGCCTGGGTGGAGCCGGTTTGCACGTAAACCATGTGTGCGGGCTCCCGTGAGGTAGCTAGGCAAGGAGCACATGCTTTCTTCCATGGATGGTGATGTAACTGGTGTTTGCATGCCATGCTCAAGCAGATCCCAAAAGATGGGACCACTATGCACACACACCGTCAGACGATCCACTGTCTTGACACCTTTTTCTGGCGAGAACCCTATATTTCAGGGGTCTACACCACATGAACATGGGAATTCACACATGCAAAACCCTAAACCCATGGCTTGGAGTGGGTGGGATGACATGGAGCACCAGTTCCCACAACATGGGGTCACCCAAGGGTTGTGGGCCCACTTTGTGGCCTGGGTGGAGCCGGTTTGCACGTAAACCATGTGTGCGGGCTCCCGTGAGGTAGCTAGGCAAGGAGCACATGCTTTCTTCCATGGATGGTGATGTAACTGGTGTTTGCATGCCATGCTCAATCAGATCCCAAAAGATGGGACCACTATGCACACATACCGTCAGACGATCCACTGTCTTGACACCTTTTTCTGACGAGAACCCTATATTTCAGGGGTCTACACCACATGAACATGGGAATTCACACATGCAAAACCCTAAACCCATGGCTTGGAGTGGGTGGGATGACATGGGGCACCAGTTCCCACAACATGGGGTCACCCAAGGGTTGTGGGCCCACTTTATGGCCTGGGTGGAGCCAGTTTGCACGTAAACCATGTGTGCGGGCTCCCGTGAGGTAGCTAGGCAGGGAGTGATGTCTACGGGAGCTTCTATTCTTGTAGACAGAGTTGGGCCTCGAAGAGCAGAGGTTTGTAGAACAGCAGCAAGTTTCCCTTAAGTGGATCACCCAAGGTTTATCGAACTCAGGGAGGAAGAGGTCAAAGATATCCCTCTCATGCAACCCTGCAACCACAAAGCAAGAAGTCTCTTGTGTCCCCAACACACCTAATAGGTGCACTAGTTCGGCGAAGAGATAGTGAAATACAGGTGCTATGAATATATATGAGCAGTAGCAACGGCACCAGAAAAGTGCTTTGCTATCCAGGACTGGCGTGTGGTTGATGGTGGTAATATTGCGGACAGTACAGATGCAGTAGAACAGTAAACAAGCAGCGATAGCAGTATTTAGAAACAAGGCCTAGGGATCATACTTTCACTAGTGGACACTCTCAACTTTGATCACATAACAGAATAAATAGATAGATGCTAGACTCTACACTCTCTTGTTGGATGATGAACACCACTAACTGTGTAGGATTACACGAACCCTCAATGCCGGAGTTAACAAGCTCCACAATATTCAATGTTCATGTTTAAATAACCTTAGAGTGCACGACAGATCAACACAACTACACCAAGTACTAACATAGCATGCACACTGTCACCTTCACGCTACGAAAGGAGGCATAGATCACATCAATACTATCATAGCAATAGTTAACTTCATAATCTACAAGAGATCACAATCATAGCCTACGCCAAGAACTACACGATGCACACACTGTCACCATTACACCGTGCAGGAGGAATAAACTACTTTAATAACATCACTAGAGTAGCACACAGATAAATTGTGATACAAAACACATTGCAATCATAAAGAGATATAAATAAGCACTTCACTATGCCATTCATAACAGCGAATAAGTATTCTGTGAAATGTAGCCTAAGAGACCCACACGGTGCACACACTGTCACCTTTACACACGTGGGACAAGGAGTCTCCGGAGATCACATAAGTAAAATCCACTTGACTAACATATTGACATCTAGATTACAAGCATCATCATATGAATCTCAATCATGTAAGGCAGCTCATGAGATTATTGTATTGAAGTACATAGGGAGAGAGATGAACCACATAGCTACCGGTACAGCCCCGAGCCTCGATGGAGAACTACTCCCTCCTCATGGGAGACAGCAGCGGTGATGAAGATGGCGGTGGTGTCGATGGAGGAGCCTTCCGGGGGCACTTCCCCGTCCCGGCGGCGTGCCGGAACAGAGACTCCTGTCCCCCAGATCTTGGCTTCGCGATGGCGGCGGCTCTGGAAGGTTTCTCATACCGTGGCTTTTCCGTATCGATGTTTTAGGTCAGGGACCTTTATATAGGCGAAGAGGCGAAGTCGGAAGGTCGACGAGGCGGTGACACACTAGGGGGCGCGGCCTAGGCCCTGGCCGCGCCACCCTGTCATCTGGGGCCCCTGTGGCCCCCCTCTTGCGGCTCTCGGGTGTTCTGGAAGCTTCGTGGAGTTTTAAGACTCTGGGCGTTGATTTCGTCCAATTCCGAGAATATTTCCTTACTAGGATTTCTGAAACCAAAAACAGCAGAAAACAGGAACTGGCCCTTCGGCATCTCGTCAATAGGTTAGTTCCGGAAAACGCATAATAATGACATAAAGTATGCATAAAACATGTAGATATCATCAATAATGTGGCATGGAACATAAGAAATTATCGATACGTCGGAGATGTATCAGCATCCCCAAGCTTAGTTTCTGCTCGTCCCGAGCAGGTAAATGATAACAAAGATAATTTCTGGAGTGACATGCCATCATAACCTTGATCATACTATTGTAAGCATATGTAATGAATGCAGCGATCAAAACAATGGTAAATGACATGAGTAAACAAATGAATCATAAAGCAAAGACTTTTCATGAATAGTACTTCAAGACAAGCATCAATAAGTCTTGCATAAGAGTTAACTCATAAAGCAATAATTCAAAGTAAAGGTATTGAAGCAACATAAAGGAAGATGAAGTTTCAGCGGTTGCTTTCAACTTGTAACATGTATATCTCATGGATAGTTGTCAATGCAAAGTAATATAACAAGTGCAATATGCAAGTATGTAGGAATCAATGCACAGTTCACACAAGTGTTTGCTTCTTGAGGTGGAGAGAGATAGGTGAACTGACTCAACATAAAAGTAAAAGAAAGGTCCTTCAAAGAGGAAATCATCGATTGCTATATTTGTGCTAGAGCTTTGGTTTTGAAAACAAGAAACAATTTTGTCAACGGTAGTAATAAAGCATATGTGTTATGTAAATTATATCCTACAAGTTGCAAGCCTCATGCATAGTATACTAATAGTGCCCGCACCTTGTCCTAATTAGCTCGGATTACCTGGATTATCATCGCAATGCAAATGTTTTAACCAAGTGTCACAAAGGGGTACCTCTATGCCGCCTGTACAAAGGTCTAAGGAGAAAGCTCGCATCGGATTTCTCGCTATTGATTATTCTCAACATAGACATCCATACCGGGACAACATAGACAACAGATAATGGACTCCTCTTTTATGCATAAGCATGTAGCAACAATTAATTTTCTCATATGAGATTGAGGATATTTGTCCAAAACTGAAACTTCCACCATGGATCATGGCTTTAGTTAGCGGCCCAATGTTCTTCTCTAACATTATGCATGCTCTAACTATTCAAGCGGTAAATCTCCCTTACTTCAGAGAAGACGGACATGCATAGCAACTCACATGATATTCAACAAAGAGTAGTTGATGGCGTCCCCAGGAACATGGTTATCGCACAACAAGCAACTTAATAAGAGATAAAATGCATAAGTACATATTCAATACCACAATAGTTTTTAAGCTATTTGTCCCATGAGCTATATATTGTAAAGGTGAAGAATGGAAATTTTAAAGGTAGCACTCAAGAAATTTACTTTGGAATGGCGGAGAAATACCATGTAGTAGGTAGGTATGGTGGACACAAAAGGCATAGTGGTTGGCTCAAGGATATTGGATGCATGAGAAGTATTCCCTCTCGATACAAGGTTTAGGCTAGCAAGGTTATTTGAAACAAACACAAGGATGAAGCGGTGCAGCAAAACTCACATAAAAGACATATTGTAAACATTATAAGACTCTACACCGTATTCCTTGTTGTTCAAACTCAATACTAGAAATTATCTAGACCTTAGAGAGACCAATTATGCAAATCAAATTTTAGCATGCTCTATGTATTTCTTCATTAATAGGTGCAAAGTATATGATGCAAGAGCTTAAACATGAGCACAACAATTGCCAAGTATCACATTATCCAAGACATTTTAGCAATTACTACATGTATCATTTTCCAATTCCAACCATATAACAATTTAACGAAGAAGAAACTTTCGCCATGAATATTATGAGTAAAGCCTAAGGACATATTTGTCCATATGCAACAGCGGAGCGTGTCTCTCTCCCACACAATGAATGCTAGGATCCATTTTATTCAAACAAAACAAAAACAAAAACAAACCGACGCTCCAAGCAAAGTACATAAGATGTGATGGAATAAAAATATAGTTTCACTAGAGGAACCTGATAATGTTGTCGATGAAGAAGGGGATGCCTTGGGCATCCCCAAGCTTAGACGCTTGAGTCTTCTTGATATATGCAGGGGTGAACCACCGGGGCATCCCCAAGCTTAGAGCTTTCACTCTCCTTGATCATGTTGTATCATTCTCCTCTCTTGATCCTTGAAAACTTCCTCCACACCAAACTCAAAACAACTCATTAGAGGGTTAGTGCACAATTAAAATTTACATGTTCAGAGGTGACACAATCATTCTTAACACTTCTGGACATTGCACAAAGCTACTGAAAGTCAATGGAATCGAAAAATCCATCAAGCATGGCAAAACAGGCAATGCGAAATAAAAGGCAGAATCTGTCAAAACAGAACAGTTCGTAAAGACGAATTTTATTGAGGCACCAGACTTGCTCAAATGAAAATACTCAAATTTAATGAAAGTTGCGTACATATCTGTGGATCACTCACGTAAATTGGCATAATTTTCTGAGTTACCTACAGAGAATTAGGCCCAGATTCGTGACAGCAAAGAAATCTGTTTCTGCGCAGTAATCCAAATCTAGTATGAACCTTACTATCAAAGACTTTACTTGGCACAACAATGCAACAAAACTAAGATAAGGAGAGGTTGCTACAGTAGTAACAACTTCCAAGACTCAAATATAAAATAGAGGTACTGTAGCAAAATAAACACATGGGTTATCTCCCAAGAAGTTCTTTCTTTATAGCCATTAAGATGGGCTCAGCAGTTTTAATGATGCACTCCCAAGAAATAGTATTTGAAGCAAAAGAGAGCATCAAGAAGCAAATTCAAAACACATTTAAGTCTAACATGCTTCCTATGCACAGGAATCTTGTAAATAAACAAGTTCAAGAAGCATAATGCAACAAGCATAGAAAGATAAAACAAGTGCAGCTTCAAGATTTTCAGCAAAAAGAGAGGTGTTTTAGTAACATGAAAATTTCTACAAGCATATTTTCCTCCCTCATAATAATATCCAGTAGCATCATGAGCAAACTCAACAATATAACTATCACATAAAGCATTCTTATCATGAGTCTCATGCATAAAATTATTACTCTCCACATAAGCATAATCAATTTTATTAGTTGTAGTGGGAGCAAATTCAACAAAGTAGCTATAATTATTATTCTCATCATCAAATATAGGAGGCATATTGTAATCATAATCAAATTTATCCTCCATAACAGGCGGCACCAAAAGACTACTATCATTATAATCATCATAAATAGGAGGCAAAGTATCATCAAAGTAAATTTTCTCCTCAATGCTTGGGGGACTAAAAAGATCATGCTCATCAAAACCAGCTTCCCCAAGCTTAGAATTTTCCATATCATTAGCAACAACGGTGTTCAAAGTATTCATACTAATATGTTCCATTCGTTTTTTTAATTTTCGGATCAAACCATCCATGTCTTAAATCAGGAAATAGAATAAGAAGCTCATTGTTGTCCATTATGCCTTACTAGTGTAAACAAGAAACAAAAAGATGCAATTCACTACAAGAAAAATAGCATGTAGAGACGTCCAATTTATATGATAAAGACGCTTAATTTCGTCCCTACATGTATTTAGAGTCCCTAAATAAAACGTCTTAGAAGCGTCTAGTTATGCACCGTCTCAAAATCTGTAAAGACGCTATGCAAGCGTGTTTAAGAGAAATTGAGACGTCTATAAAGCATCCCATCATTGTAAAGACGTTTTGGTAGATGCCCTTACCGATCGTCTCTTGTTTTGAGCAGGTTTATTGTGTCTTAATAATTCCAACACATTTACCTTTTTAATATCGCTTATTTGTTGGGTATAGCCGACAATTATTAATTCAAAACAAGAAATTACATGCTTTGTTACTGTTACAAAGAACAAACATAAAAGTACAACTCGTCAGAAGAAATATCTTTATTTTCTCAGAAAACTGTATTTTACAATCGAACGATACATTCATTACAAAATTTATACCCTCACCAAAAAAAAATCACATGACTTCAGAATACTCTGTCTACCCTCTTGTCTACCATACTACCAAGTTATAATCTATCTATCTACAAGCTTCTGCATGCTGATAAATTACAAATCACAAATCCACAGGTCGTCATCTTTATTACTTCATATATTTCTGTGGTATTTTTGCTGTCCAATGTCCAGCTTCAAGAATCATCAGAAAAGGTTATCCTGTAGAAAATGCCAAATCAAACACAATCATATTAAACTAGGGAACTTCAATAGCAAGTCTCACTTTTCAACAGGCACACGAATAAGATAAATTAACGACATATATCAATGAATAAATATATATGCATAGGAAGAGTATATATTTGGTTGAACATGGATGAGATCATTTTCGGGAAAGAAGTGGTGGACTGTGTTTTGCTACCTTGGATCAATTTGTGTTCTCTCCTCAAATAAGAGGCAAGTTTAAGGTCCATTGCTAGGGTCCTATCAAACCATCGACATATCCCTGCAATTGCTGAATAAATCAACTGGATCATTCATAACCAAAGTGGGAATGCATAGATGTTCAGTTATTCTACCATCGGGAGCAGCATCCATAGCAGATGAGCACGATGTCTTCACTTTCATATTACATCTTCTTTGTTGCACGGTCTACAGGGAAAAAGGGTAAACAACATGCAAACATGCTCTAGAATTTAGTGTCAAAAGTCATAGTTAATAAATAAAGAAGGATGTGGCACAACATATGAGATTCAGTCTGTGAAGCACGTGCATGAACATCGAACATAATATCACTTCGAGGAGAGTGGCAAATCATGCGGAGCAGTGATGTAATTCATCATCATCTAATCAATCCATACGCATCGAAATTTAAGCAAAATATTATAATACGGCCTGTAATGTATCTAGCGGGGGAATCTGGTAGAGTTTGGTACCTTGTGCCATCATTTGGAATTTCCGAGAGTAACAAAGATTCAGAAAAATAGAAGAAGCCTAGCTTCAGCAAACCAGATGCAATGTTGTAGAAGTTATCTACAGGGACAGAAAGAAAAATCTTACTGAAATTATGAAACAATTACATGTATAGATATAGGATAGAAGGCAACGGTGGTCAAACCTGTGGATGTCGCCTGAGTGAACCAGCAGAACCACGGGCCTCACAAATTATTGGGTTCTTCTTGAAGGAGAGCCGGAGTTCGTCGGTAGAAGCCACTGGGCCGCCTTGACCGCCGACCGTCGGTAAGGGTGGAGAGAAAGAGCGTTGCCTCCTGATCTAGGCGTCCATGGAGAGAGTGGATGCAGGTCACTGAGGTGGTGGCAAGAACACCAGGAGTGTGAACTGGCGATGCTGGGAGAGAGGATGGTTGCGAGAGGAGGGGCAGGAAGAAGATGGGGCGGCGGGGAAAGATCGGTGGCGTAAAAGGATCGCCAACGGTGTGGGGATGGGAACCGGCAGCGGCGGCAGAAGGTATTATCTCAGATCTTATCGTGGTGGGAGGAGGCGTGATTTTTTCCCTAACTCAAGAGGATGGGCCTGAATAAACGTGGGGTAGTTACCCTCGAAAACAAAACTAAACGTGGTGTAGTTAAAAGATGCGACGTTTGGTGCATCGTCTCAAAAGACGTCTCTAGGTGCTAATTGGTTTTGATTTCTGAGATGAACATAAAAGCGTCTTAGATTGAACGTCCTTAGGTGACTCTTTTGTTGTAGTGATTACAGGATCTAAAGGAAATAGCTTCGAGCACAAACACAATGGCGCCAGAAAAGTACTGTTACCTGGAACCGGAGTATGAGTGCCTTTTACCTTTCCTCCCTGGCAACGGCGCCAGAAAAGTGTTTGATGTCTACGGGGGCTTCTATTCTTGTAGACAGTGTTGGGCCTCCAAGAGCAGAGGTTTGTAGAACAGCAGCAAGTTTCCCTTAAGTGGATTACCCAAGGTTTATCGAACTCAGGGAGGAAGAGGTCAAAGATATCCCTCTCATGCAACCCTGCAACCACAAAGCAAGAAGTCTCTTGTGTCCCCAACACACCTAATAGGTGCACTAGTTCGGCGAAGAGATAGTGAAATACAGGTGGTATGAATAAATATGAGCAGTAGCAACGGCACCAGAAAAGTGCTTTGCTATCCAGGACTGGCGTGTGGTTGATGGTGGTAATATTGCGGACAGTACAGATGCAGTAGAACAGTAAACAAGCAGCGATAGCAGTATTTAGAAACAAGGCCTAGGGATCATACTTTCACTAGTGGACACTCTCAACTTTGATCACATAACAGAATAAATAGATAGATGCTAGACTCTACACTCTCTTGTTGGATGATGAACACCACTAACTGTGTAGGATTACACGAACCCTCAATGCCGGAGTTAACAAGCTCCACAATATTCAATGTTCATGTTTAAATAACCTTAGAGTGCACGACAGATCAACACAACTACACCAAGTACTAACATAGCATGCACACTGTCACCTTCACGCTACGAAAGTAGGCATAGATCACATCAATACTATCATAGCAATAGTTAACTTCATAATCTACAAGAGATCACAATCATAGCCTACGCCAAGTACTACACGATGCACACACTGTCACCATTACACCGTGCAGGAGGAATAAACTACTTTAATAACATCACTAGAGTAGCACATAGATGAATAGTGATACAAAACACATTGCAATCATAAAGAGATATAAATAAGCACTTCACTATGCTCTTCATAACAGCGAATAAGTATTCTGTGAAATATAGCCTAAGAGACCCACACGGTGCACACACTGTCACCTTTACACACGTGGGACAAGGAGTCTCCGGAGATCACATAAGTAAAATCCACTTGACTAGCATAATGACATCTAGATTACAAGCATCATCATATGAATCTGAATCATGTAAGGCAGCTCATGAGATTATTGTATTGAAGTACATAGGGAGAGAGATGAACCACATAGCTACCGGTACAGCCCCGAGCCTCGATGGATAACTACTCCCTCCTCATGGGAGACAGCAGCGGTGATGAAGATGGCGGTGGTGTCGATGGAGGAGCCTTCCGGGGGCACTTCCCCGTCCCGGCGGCGTGCCAGAACAGAGACTCCTGTCCCCCAGATCTTGGCTTCACGATGGCGGCGGCTCTGGAAGGTTTCTCGTACCGTGGCTTTTCCGTATCGATGTTTTAGATCAGGGACCTTTATATAGGCGAAGAGGCGGAGTCGGAAGGTCGACGAGGCGGTGACACACTAGGGGGGCGCGGCCCAGGCCCTGGCCGCGCCACCCTGTCATCTGGGCACCTGTGGCCCCCCTCTGGCGGCTCTCGGGTGTTCTGGAAGCTTCGTGGAGTTTTAAGACTCTGGGCGTTGATTTCGTCCAATTCCGAGAATATTTCCTTACTAGGATTTCTGAAACTAAAAACAGCAGAAAACAGGAACTGGCCCTTCGGCATCTCGTCAATAGGTTAGTTCCGGAAAACGCATAATAATGACGTAAAGTATGCATAAAACATGTAGATATCATCAATAATGTGGCATGGAACATAAGAAATTATCGATACGTCGGAGACGTATCAGGGAGCACATGCTTTCTTCCATGGATGGTGATGTAACTGGTGTTTACATGCCATGCTCAAGCAGATCCCAAAAGATGGGACCACTATGCACACACACCGTCAGACGATCCACTGTCTTGACACCTTTTTCTGGCGAGAACCCTATATTTCAGGGGTCTACACCACATGAACATGGGAATTCACACATGCAAAACCCTAAACCCATGGCTTGGAGTGGGTGGGATGACATGGAGCACCAGTTCCCACAACATGGGGTCACCCAAGGGTTGTGGGCCCACTTTGTGGCCTGGGTGGAGCCGGTTTGCACGTAAACCATGTGTGCGGGCTCCCGTGAGGTAGCTAGGCAAGGAGCACATGCTTTCTTCCATGGATGGTGATGTAACTGGTGTTTGCATGCCATGCTCAAGCAGATCCCAAAAGATGGGACCACTATGCACACACACCGTCAGACGATCCACTGTCTTGACACCTTTTTCTGACGAGAACCCTATATTTCAGGGGTCTACACCACATGAACATGGGAATTCACACATGCAAAACCCTAAACCCATGGCTTGGAGTGGGTGGGATGACATGGAGCACCAGTTCCCACAACATGGGGTCACCCAAGGGTTGTGGGCCCACTTTGTGGCCTGGGTGGAGCCAGTTTGCACGTAAACCATGTGTGCGGGCTCCCGTGAGGTAGCTAGGCAGGTAGCGCATGCTTTCTTCCATGGATGGTGATGTAACTGGTGTTTGCATGCCATGCTCAAGCAGATCCCAAAAGATGGGACCACTATGCACACACACCGTCAGACGATCCACTGTCTTGACACCTTTTTCTGGCGAGAACCCTATATTTCAGGGGTCTACACCACATGAACATGGGAATTCACACATGCAAAACCCTAAACCCATGGCTTGGAGTGGGTGGGATGACATGGAGCACCAGTTCCCACAACATGGGGTCACCCAAGGGTTGTGGGCCCACTTTGTGGCACAGGTGGAGCCGGTTGCACGTAAACCATGTGTGCGGGCTCCCGTGAGGTAGCTAGGCAGGTAGCGCATGCTTTCTTCCATGGATGGTGATGTAACTGGTGTTTGCATGCCATGCTCAAGCAGATCCCAAAAGATGGGACCACTATGCACACACACCGTCAGACGATCCACTGTCTTGACACCTTTTTCTGGCGAGAACCCTATATTTCAGGGGTCTACACCACATGAACATGGGAATTCACACATGAAAAACCCTAAACCCATGGCTTGGAGTGGGTGGGATGACATGGAGCACCAGTTCCCACAACATGGGGTCACCCAAGGGTTGTGGGCCCACTTTGTGGCCTGGGTGGAGCCGGTTTGCACGTAAACCATGTGTGCGGGCTCCCGTGAGGTAGCTAGGCAAGGAGCACATGCTTTCTTCCATGGATGGTGATGTAACTGGTGTTTGCATGCCATGCTCAAGCAGATCCCAAAAGATGGGACCACTATGCACACACACCGTCAGACGATCCACTGTCTTGACACCTTTTTCTGGCGAGAACCCTATATTTCAGGGGTCTACACCACATGAACATGGGAATTCACACATGCAAAACCCCAAACCCGTGGCTTGGAGTGGGTGGGATGACATGGAGCACCAGTTCCCACAACATGGGGTCACCCAAGGGTTGTGGGCCCACTTTGTGGCCTGGGTGGAGCCGGTTTGCACGTAAACCATGTGTGCGGGCTCCCGTGAGGTAGCTAGGCAAGGAGCACATGCTTTCTTCCATGGATGGTGATGTAACTGGTGTTTGCATGCCATGCTCAAGCAGATCCCAAAAGATGGGACCACTATGCACACACACCGTCAGACGATCCACTGTCTTGACACCTTTTTCTGACGAGAACCCTATATTTCAGGGGTCTACACCACATGAACATGGGAATTCACACATGCAAAACCCTAAACCCATGGCTTGGAGTGGGTGCGATGACATGGAGCACCAGTTCCCACAACATGGGGTCTCCCAAGGGTTGTGGGCCCACTTTGTGGCCTGGGTGGAGCCAGTTTGCACGTAAACCATGTGTGCGGGCTCCCGTGAGGTAGCTAGGCAGGTAGCGCATGCTTTCTTCCATGGATGGTGATGTAACTGGTGTTTGCATGCCATGCTCAAGCAGATCCCAAAAGATGGGACCACTATGCACACACACCGTCAGACGATCCACTTTGTCTTGACACCTTTTTACGGCGAGAACCCTATATTTCGGGGGGTCTACACCACATGAACATGGGAATTCACACATGAAAAACCCTAAACCCATGGCTTGGAGTGGGTGGGATGACATGGAGCACCAGTTCCCACAACATGGGGTCACCCAAGGGTTGTGGGCCCACTTTGTGGCACTGGGTGGAGCGGTTTGCACGTAAACCATGTGTGCGGGCTCCCGTGAGGTAGCTAGGCAAGGAGCACATGCTTTCTTCCATGGATGGTGATGTAACTGGTGTTTGCATGCCATGCTCAAGCAGATCCCAAAAGATGGGACCACTATGCACACACACCGTCAGACGATCCACTGTCTTGACACCTTTTTCTGGCGAGAACCCTATATTTCAGGGGTCTACACCACATGAACATGGGAATTCACACATGCAAAACCCTAAACCCATGGCTTGGAGTGGGTGGGATGACATGGAGCACCAGTTCCCACAACATGGGGTCACCCAAGGGTTGTGGGCCCACTTTGTGGCCTGGGTGGAGCCGGTTTGCACGTAAACCATGTGTGCGGGCTCTCGTGAGGTAGCTAGGCAAGGAGCACATGCTTTCTTCCATGGATGGTGATGTAACTGGTGTTTGCATGCCATGCTCAAGCAGATCCCAAAAGATGGGACCACTATGCACACACACCGTCAGACGATCCACTGTCTTGACACCTTTTTCTGACGAGAACCCTATATTTCAGGGGTCTACACCACATGAACATGGGAATTCACACATGCAAAACCCTAAACCCATGGCTTGGAGTGGGTGCGATGACATGGAGCACCAGTTCCCACAACATGGGGTCACCCAAGGGTTGTGGGCCCACTTTGTGGCCTGGGTGGAGCCAGTTTGCACGTAAACCATGTGTGCGGGCTCCCGTGAGGTAGCTAGGCAGGTAGCGCATGCTTTCTTCCATGGATGGTGATGTAACTGGTGTTTGCATGCCATGCTCAAGCAGATCCCAAAAGATGGGACCACTATGCACACACACCGTCAGACGATCCACTGTCTTGACACCTTTTTCTGGCGAGAACCCTATATTTCAGGGGTCTACACCACATGAACATGGGAATTCACACATGAAAAACCCTAAACCCATGGCTTGGAGTGGGTGGGATGACATGGAGCACCAGTTCCCACAACATGGGGTCACCCAAGGGTTGTGGGCCCACTTTGTGGCCTGGGTGGAGCCGGTTTGCACGTAAACCATGTGTGCGGGCTCCCGTGAGGTAGCTAGGCAAGGAGCACATGCTTTCTTCCATGGATGGTGATGTAACTGGTGTTTGCATGCCATGCTCAAGCAGATCCCAAAAGATGGGACCACTATGCACACACACCGTCAGACGATCCACTGTCTTGACACCTTTTTCTGGCGAGAACCCTATATTTCAGGGGTCTACACCACATGAACATGGGAATTCACACATGCAAAACCCTAAACCCATGGCTTGGAGTGGGTGGGATGACATGGAGCACCAGTTCCCACAACATGGGGTCACCCAAGGGTTGTGGGCCCACTTTGTGGCCTGGGTGGAGCCGGTTTGCACGTAAACCATGTGTGCGGGCTCCCGTGAGGTAGCTAGGCAAGGAGCACATGCTTTCTTCCATGGATGGTGATGTAACTGGTGTTTGCATGCCATGCTCAAGCAGATCCCAAAAGAAGGGACCACTATGCACACACACCGTCAGACGATCCACTGTCTTGACACCTTTTTCTGACGAGAACCCTATATTTCAGGGGTCTACACCACATGAACATGGGAATTCACACATGCAAAACCCTAAACCCATGGCTTGGAGTGGGTGCGATGACATGGAGCACCAGTTCCCACAACATGGGGTCACCCAAGGGTTGTGGGCCCACTTTGTGGCCTGGGTGGAGCCAGTTTGCACGTAAACCATGTGTGCGGGCTCCCGTGAGGTAGCTAGGCAGGTAGCGCATGCTTTCTTCCATGGATGGTGATGTAACTGGTGTTTGCATGCCATGCTCAAGCAGATCCCAAAAGATGGGACCACTATGCACACACACCGTCAGACGATCCCTTTGTCTTGACACCTTTTTCTGGCGAGAACCCTATATTTCAGGGGTCTACACCACATGAACATGGGAATTCACACATGCAAAACCCTAAACCCATGGCTTGGAGTGGGTGGGATGACATGGAGCACCAGTTCCCACAACATGGGGTCACCCAAGAGTTATGGGCCCACTTTGTGGCATGGGTGGAGCCGGTTTGCACGTAAACCATGTGTGCGGGCTCCCGTGAGGTAGCTAGGCAGGGAGCACATGCTTTCTTCCATGGATGGTGATGTAACTGGTGTTTGCATGCCATGCTCAAGCAGATCCCAAAAGATGGGACCACTATGCACACACACCGTCAGACGATCCACTGTCTTGACACCTTTTTCTGGCGAGAACCCTATATTTCAGGGGTCTACACCACATGAACATGGGAATTCACACATGCAAAACCCTAAACCCATGGCTTGGAGTGGGTGGGATGACATGGAGCACCAGTTCCCACAACATGGGGTCACCCAAGGGTTGTGGGCCCACTTTGTGGCCTGGGTGGAGCCGGTTTGCACGTAAACCATGTGTGCGGGCTCCCGTGAGGTAGCTAGGCAAGGAGCACATGCTTTCTTCCATGGATGGTGATGTAACTGGTGTTTGCATGCCATGCTCAAGCAGATCCCAAAAGATGGGACCACTATGCACACACACCGTTAGACGATCCACTGTCTTGACACCTTTTTCTGACGAGAACCCTATATTTCAGGGGTCTACACCACATGAACATGGGAATTCACACATGCAAAACCCTAAACCCATGGCTTGAAGTGGGTGGGATGACATGGAGCACCAGTTCCCACAACATAGGGTCGCCCAAGGGTTGTGGGCCCACTTTGTGGCCTGGGTGGAGCCAGTTTGCACGTAAACCATGTGTGCGGGCTCCCGTGAGGTAGCTAGGCAGGTAGCGCATGCTTTCTTCCATGGATGGTGATGTAACTGGTGTTTGCATGCCATGCTCAAGCAGATCCCAAAATATGGGACCACTATGCACACACACCGTCAGACGATCCACTGTCTTGACACCTTTTTCTGGCGAGAACCCTATATTTCAGGGGTCTACACCACATGAACATGGGAATTCACACATGCAAAACCCTAAACCCATGGCTTGGAGTGGGTGGGATGACATGGAGCACCAGTTCCCACAACATGGGGTCACCCAAGGGTTGTGGGCCCACTTTGTGGCCTGGGTGGAGCCGGTTTGCACGTAAACCATGTGTGCGGGCTCCCGTGAGGTAGCTAGGCAGGGAGCACATGCTTTCTTCCATGGATGGTGATGTAACTGGTGTTTGCATGCCATGCTCAAGCAGATCCCAAAAGATGGAACTACTATGCACACACACACCGATCGGGACGATCCACTGTCTTGACACCTTTTTCTGGCGAGAACCCTATATTTCAGGGGTCTACACCACATGAACATGGGAATTCACACATGCAAAACCCTAAACCCATGGCTTGGAGTGGGTGGGATGACATGGAGCACCAGTTCCCACAACATGGGGTCACCCAAGGGTTGTGGGCCCACTTTGTGGCACAGGTGGAGCCGGTTTGCACGTAAACCATGTGTGCGGGCTCCCGTGAGGTAGCTAGGCAAGGAGCACATGCTTTCTTCCATGGATGGTGATGTAACTGGTGTTTGCATGCCATGCTCAAGCAGATCCCAAAAGATGGGACCACTATGCACACACACCGTCAGACGATCCACTGTCTTGACACCTTTTTCTGACGAGAACCCTATATTTCAGGGGTCTACACCACATGAACATGGGAATTCACACATGCAAAACCCAAAACCCATGGCTTGGAGTGGGTGGGATGACATGGAGCACCAGTTCCCACAACATGGGGTCACCCAAGGGTTGTGGGCCCACTTTGTGGCCTGGGTGGAGCCGGTTTGCACGTAAACCATGTGTGCGGGCTCCCGTGAGGTAGCTAGGCAAGGAGCACATGCTTTCTTCCATGGATGGTGATGTAATTGGTGTTTGCATGCCATGCTCAAGCAGATCCCAAAAGATGGGACCACTATGCACACACACCGTCAGACGATCCACTGTCTTGACACCTTTTTCTGACGAGAACCCTATATTTCAGGGGTCTACACCACATGAACATGGGAATTCACACATGCAAAACCCTAAACCCATGGCTTGGAGTGGGTTGGATGACATGGAGCACCAGTTCCCACAACATGGGGTCACCCAAGGGTTGTGGGCCCACTTTGTGGCCTGGGTGGAGCCGGTTTGCACGTAAACCATGTGTGCGGGCTCCCGTGAGGTAGCTAGGCAAGGAGCACATGCTTTCTTCCATGGATGGTGATGTAACTGGTGTTTGCATGCCATGCTCAAGCAGATCCCAAAAGATGGGACCACTATGCACACACACCGTTAGACGATCCACTGTCTTGACACCTTTTTCTGGCGAGAACCCTATATTTCATGGGTCTACACCACATGAACATGGGAATTCACACATGCAAAACCCAAAACCCATGGCTTGGAGTGGGTTGGATGACATGGAGCACCAGTTCCCACAACATGGGGTCACCCAAGGGTTGTGGGCCCACTTTGTGGCCTGGGTGGAGCCGGTTTGCACGTAAACCATGTGTGCGGGCTCCCGTGAGGTAGCTAGGCAAGGAGCACATGCTTTCTTCCATGGATGGTGATGTAACTGGTGTTTACATGCCATGCTCAAGCAGATCCCAAAAGATGGGACCACTATGCACACACACCGTCAGACGATCCACTGTCTTGACACCTTTTTCTGACGAGAACCCTATATTTCAGGGGTCTACACCACATGAACATGGGAATTCACACATGCAAAACCCTAAACCCATGGCTTGGAGTGGGTGGGATGACATGGAGCACCAGTTCCCACAACATGGGGTCACCCAAGGGTTGTGGGCCTACTTTGTGGCCTGGGTGGAGGCGGTTTGCACGTAAACCATGTGTGCGGGCTCCCGTGAGGTAGCTAGGCAAGGAGCACATGCTTTCTTCCATGGATGGTGACGTAACTGGTGTTTGCATGCCATGCTCAAGCAGATCCCAAAAGATGGGACCACTATGCACACACACCGTCAGACGATCCACTGTCTTGACACCTTTTTCTGACGAGAACCCTATATTTCAGGGGTCTACACCACATGAACATGGGAATTCACACATGCAAAACCCTAAACCCATGGCTTGGAGTGGGTGGGATGACATGGAGCACCAGTTCCCACAACATGGGGTCACCCAAGGGTTGTGGGCCCACTTTGTGGCCTGGGTGGAGCCGGTTTGCACGTAAACCATGTGTGCGGGCTCCCGTGAGGTAGCTAGGCAAGGAGCACATGCTTTCTTCCATGGATGGTGATGTAACTGGTGTTTGCATGCCATGCTCAAGCAGATCCCAAAAGATGGGACCACTATGCACACACACCGTCAGACGATCCACTATCTTGACACCTTTTTCTGACGAGAACCCTATATTTCAGGGGTCTACACCACATGAACATGGGAATTCACACATGCAAAACCCTAAACCCATGGCTTGGAGTGGGTGGGATGACATGGAGCACCAGTTCCCACAACATGGGGTCACCCAAGGGTTGTGGGCCCACTTTGTGGCCTGGGTGTGGTGACCCGGCATACCACTGCATGGTGTAGTATGCAAGTCTGATATAACACCAATGAAACACCGTTCCACTAGTATTATATCGCTCAGAGTGGTACAACAGAAACATATGCGGGTCCAAGGCATGTCTATAGAATTACACACATACTCTGTTACATAAGATCAGCACAGCCTCCTACTTTACAATGAGGTAAATCTGTAATTAAACTCCAGAAGAACGACTCGTAGTCTAATCCTATCACGAACTCTATTTGTAAAGTATTTGACTAGCTATAGGGCTATGAATAGATTCTAGCTAAATAGGAGCGAGGTTTTAGGAAGCTAGTTCCTTTCTATTGCTAATCTAGGTTTTCTCCTTGCTGGATGTGGTATCTGACTCCTCTGGCAGGGTCCTGTCCCTTGAAGTAGTTATTGACTCCTCGGCCTTCGAGTTGCACTGTAGATCCTCCTTCGATGCCTCCATATCTAAGCAGGGGATTTAAGAGTGGGATGAGTACGAGCGTACTCAACAAGTTCATTATAGGAAAGAGGTGTTTAATGCACTAGCTACAGCATTAGACCAGAAAGTCTAATACCAATGCAGGTTTTCATAACCATTTCTTCAAAAGGTTGCTTTTATTCAGAAGAACTATGTCCGTCAGCCTTCACCGGTTTACTAGAACTTCATGGAGTTCCTTTCCGGCAGCGTTCGCAGTTCCATATCCCGGAACCGGGAGTGACAGGTCACGATTCATTACACTCTGCAGAGGTGTGTTGCTTTACCCATAAGAGATCTTAACCTTGGTGCCAACCGAGTCTAGTTCTCGTCCACACTTCCTTTGGTGTGAGGCCCGGTATAAGGTCTAGCCAATCATGTTCCTCCGCTACCTCGGACACCCACCCTTTGTTGCATGCCCCGACCCTGGGTCCTCGCCGGTCCCATTATTCCCACTCACGGGTGGACCCCGACCACGATGACAGTCTGGGATCGAACCAAACTCCTTCGCCGGTAGCTGCAACCCATCATAGACCGCAATACCGTGGGGACTTAAGGCTTCCCCAGCCAACCGCTTGCTCTTCGAGCGACAAGTGTCTACGGACTATGCCGTGGGGACTTAAGGCTTCCCCAGCCAACCGCTTGCCCTGACAGATACAAGTGTCTACGGTAAAGCGCATCCGTTGATGAACGAGAGGTGGAAACACTTTTGACTACTCCGTCCCACTCCGGATCTTATGGTTAACACGGGTATTACGGCACAAGAATCACTAGACGACATTTGTTGTTTATTCCTAGATGGATATAAACCCTTGCAATGGAACCTCCACCATATCAACACAATCCATGGTTCCATTGCCCACCACATAGTCATATTCATAGTTATGAAAATAGTGGTTTTGGTTTTTATGCAATAGTGATAATCATAGTACTTTGCAAGTAATTTGATAAAGATACTCAAATGACATGAGCAAGTGATGAACTTGCCTTTCCTGACTGCAAGATTATGCAGGCAAGGTCTTCGATACGCAATAACTCCAAATTCTGAAATAGCATCATCGTCCGGTAAGGACGATGTTTAAAAGATTGGCAAGGATGCAATAATGCATAAGTATGAGATGCAATCGCTCTAAGCGTGACCTAACCCCGATGATTTAGGATTAGTGAGTGGTAATGATTAGTTCAGGGTGTGTTGCACTTTTAGAGTGATTCACAAACAAGGTTCTTATTCAGGTGTGATTACTTGGTATCATAATCATGTGCTGCAATATATCATAGCAATAGCATTAATAGCACACAATAATAAGATTTGGTGTAATCCTAATCATGTAATGAATAGTGGTTGGTTTTAGCACTATATGTCATGGTTAATGATTGATTATTATATATACTTTAAAAGAATAAGTTTTGAAGAACATGTTCTTGAATAAAGAACAAGTATAATAATCAGGGTTGTGGAGTTCTATGGTTTACTATGGTTATAATTGGGTTCTCGCGTAAGGATTAGATGGATCACAACAATTTTGGATTCATCAGTAGCTAGGAATCATATGGTTTTAGTGAAGCACATCTGAGCAATTCATTATACATAGGTGTTATCAAGGTTGGTATATCTTGCTGGTGATAGTTGGCTAGGGTTTATAGGTCCTATTAGGCAGGGTTGTTGATTACTCTATATCTACTTCAAAAGAACAACTTTTGAAAAACATATTACTTAAGTAGTAAGAAGTATTTCAGTTGAGGCTTATGGGTTCTAGGTTTTGCTATAGGATCCACTAAGGAGGTAGATGGAACATATGAACATGACAAGTGGATATTCATTTAGCATTTGAATTTTTCTAAGAGAGCATGGATATATTAAGTAAGTGAAACAATTTACTGTAATTTGAGTTTTGTGCAAGTGTATGGATTTAAGTGTTGTTGGAGTTTTTATGACTTTAGGTGTGATTGTAAACTCCTAATATTATTCATCTTAGAAAATAAAGGTATATTAACTATTTTAAGGTATACTAAATACTCATAAAATAGTAAAAGCCAGTAGTAGAATATAATTTAGAGTTGGCTAACATTCATTATTTTATGAAACTTTTAAATGACTTTTATTAATTCAACATCAAAACTAAATTTTATTTATTGAATCATGTTTAAATTATAATGAAGATAATTATTACAAAACTAAAGTTGAAATAATGTTTAATTACATGAGTAATGTTTCTAGTATTTTTTTAGAAGTTAGAAAACAATTTGTATATACTAGTCATCAACCCGTGCAAACTCGCACGGGCTAGTAATTTTAGAAACATGAAAGTAATAAAGTATTTGAAAACTTTGTACGTGAATGTAGTTGCTCTGATACATGTGAGGGTAGGAATATACTTTTGAAAACCTCCAACTGATCAATATAGGTCGTCATGAACCTCTCCAATTGATCAATATGTTTCACGTAACTAAATTCTGGAAACTTGTACTATTAGAATGGTAGTCTCAACATTTAATCGTGCATTGTTATTAATTATTACTGATGGGTGATATTGACGAATAAAAAAATTCTTGAACTTAAAGGACCTGAAGATTTCAAAATATTGGCTCTGAATCAAAAGATTGCATCACAAAATTAGATTGGCAAATAAATTATCCTACTTACATTGTTATATATACCGACCCCAGGAAAGTAAAATAGAAGATAATATGTGGTACGAACTGTACCAAGACAAAGCCATTTTTCTGACCTATGAAGGATTAAGTTATTCAACTGTTTTCAAAACTGATTAGTCCTAGAGAGTTAGGTCTGTACGGTTTCTCTTCAAGTTTTGCTTTCTTATATAATTCAGGAGCTTATCTCTTTCCACATTTCTTAGATCCTGTGAAACATACATTTTAAAATGGGATGGTCATGTTTCGATGCATTATCCAAATTAACAGTCTACCACTGGAATTAAATAAACTACAAAGTAAGAATGTGCACTTGGAGAGATAATTACTCATTTGCAAAGAAGAGAAAAACATGATTAAACCCTGGCAAACCCGACTATAACGCTTCACGTTGAAAATTGCAACTGCTAAATTAATCAATTATCACCTTACATTAGCCGGCCATTCGAAAGTTTATCTACCGGATGTACATCTCATCTTTTAAGCCTTGTGGAACCAATCAATACATTCATGTCTGAACAAACAAAGCTAGCTGAACCTTCTGGGCTACAGCTGTTAGCTGAACTCTGCAATACGATCAGTCTCTTCCCTGTACTCTGCAATACGATCCAGTGTGTGTGAGCATTTTTTTCATAAAAAATCAAATGCAAAACAAATTTAAAAAAAGACTTTGATATGCACCAGAGAGCAGTGGTCTTGACTCAACAACGCAAGGGGGGTCCTTAGTGGCCGGTGGCCACCGGAGCACTGCATTCGAATCAGCAGCGACGGAAACCTCTTCATTTTATTCAAAATACAATTGAAATCACCAACTCCTCTGCTCCATCAAGCAATCAAACATCTATGGATAGACGTACAACTTGGAAAATCAGGAGAATTAGTAGAGAGAATAAAAGAGGAAGATGGCGAACCTGATCGGGTCGTATCTAACCACGAGCTTCGGCCGTGAGGGTCGCTGCAACATTGTGTTTCCGCGCTTGCTAGCCTCGCTTCTCCCTCTCCTTTGCTTCATCCATTCCCCGCGACCGTGCGCAGCCGCTCCAAAACTTGGTCGTCCTCAATGACCTCCTCCGTGACTCCACTTTCCTCTGGTCGCCAGCAACAGCACCTTGTCCACCCAGAGTCCTAGAGCTGCTCCTCTGGCCCCTTGCCTGCCTCTTCCTAGCCTGTCTGACCACACTGGCTGCATCGGTCATGGAGCAGCCAACAGTTGTTTTTTACGCTCACCCGCTCGCGGACATCCTCGAAACCATCGTGGGCCTGCTTGGACGCCGGCTGGTTCCGCCTCCCGTCACCAAGGTCCCGGTCGACCTCGCCTCCGCACCATCTCTTATGCGTCCGCGTCCATGATCTCGAGCCGTCTCTCCGTCTCTGTCAAGGGCGATGTCAAGCTCCTGCGCTCCCTTCTCTGCTTCAATCTCGTCCATGTCCTCCTCTACCCTACGTCCAATGCATCGTCCGCTTCAGGGCTTCATGCTGCCCGTCTGCCCCGCCAAGTCATACTCTTGCACGTCGCCAACCACGGCTTCCTCTTCCGTGGCACCCTTTTTGTTTTTCTTGACCCTAGTCTTCTCCCGTGGCAGCTAGGAGAGTAGGCGTGCGTGGGGAGCTGCTCCCCCTTGTGGGCAGCATCAACTTTGCCTTCTTTGGCTTTCTTCTATGCGATTGATACACCTTTCCATGGTGTATCCTCAAAAAAAAAAACTACGGCTTCCTCCCGGTCTCCTGCATCCCTCGAAATCCTCTCCGTCGTCCAACATGTCCACGATTGCGCGTCCGCTTCCATCCGTGCCAAGAACCACTGGGATGCTCCCCCCGCGCATCCATTGACGTCCACGATGACCAAGAGATGAAACGCGCTCGGGATTGATCGATCTGCAGGTGATGATGAATAATAGTGCTCAGGATTCTACCACGTGCCGAACTGGGGATGAGGCGATGAGCCGTCCGCGGCGGCGAACAGACGGATGCTGCGGGAAAAAAATTCGCCCATGAACACAGTTACGCAAGTTTCATGGATTGATCTGATTGTCACCATGGCATGTAAGATACCTACGTGCAATCCTGGTAATCAACTTCCTCTGCGCCTACCAAGGACATGCTGGAGGTAGCGCATCTCCTAATTCTACCAGCCAGAGAATGGATGCGTATCGATCTAGACTTCGGCATGTCAGATTGATCTTGTTGGAGGCAGGATACCTCCATGTTCTGCCCTAAAGAGAATGCCACGGGTTAGGAGATTTTTACTTTATGAGATGGAATCGTACGTGTCAAACAAAAATATGATTCCATCCGTCCATGTCTTGAGAGTTACGTGTATATGCTGGACTCTTCTAATCAAAAAGATGTTAGATATATCTCAACCTTTTCCTAGCGTTAGCACAGATTAAATCGACCGTGCGTGGCACGAACTATGTCAAGGCTCGTGTCAACGTTACATCCGATGACATAATAAACCACAAATCTGTGGGTTAATCCTAACCATAAATTTTAGATCTAATTGCTTTAATTATTCTGATGATGTGGATTAACGTGGTGTCTTCTACGGTGCCTCCAATTAGTAAATATAAGATTGTTAAGTATTTTCTTTCTAATCTGTAATAAAAATAGGCATACATTTAATTACACTAACATGAGTATTGTACATGTTCTAATTCAATTGGCTTGTATATTTAGGGACACACGGATGAGTTTAGAGCTGGGCAAATTATGACACACATATGCACATAGACGGTCGGTTATACAACGTACGGTTCCAGTCTAGCACAGCCGATCCCCTCACGTCTCTCTCGTCGCTCCTCTCTTTCTCTTTTTCTTTCACACGCACGCGCAGACGTCCCACGCGCACAGGCTGTGCCGCTCCAGCCGTCGCAGCCCCGGCCAGCCGCTGGCCAACTCCGGCGCCGCCGCCCGCCACCGAGGCTTCGCCACCCTCCCCCCTTTCTACTCCTCCACTCTCCCTCGCCGCGACGCCCCTGTCGCCCGCGCTCGCGACCTCCGCAACGCTGTTGCTTCACCGCCTGCTCTCGGCCGCTACCGGCCGACTCCGACGCCGGCGAGGTGGGGTTTTTTCTCACCTCGACGGGGTCTACAACCTCCCCCTGTTTGATTTGATTTTCGTGGATCCTCACTGTCGCACCCAATCTGGAACCCTAGCGGTCGCTGGTCGGTTTAGCCATCGCCGGCTAACTCCAGTGCCGCCGCACCTCGGCTGACCTCTGGCACGTCCTCCTCCGCCAGCCTCCTGCTGCTGTGATGCTCTACAGCCCTGCATCGACCCCCTATGCCCCCTTTGATTTTTCCTCACCGCTCACAACGTTGGTCGATGTCGACTGCACCTGGCACCTCCGGCCATCTCCGGTGCCGGCTCGAGCTTCTCGTCTATCTCGACTACCTCCTCGAGCCCTTGGTCATCCTTGTTGGCAACCCCGACCACCCTTGCTACTTGCGCTATGCTACTGTGGCTGTGTACTGGTGGTGATATGGTGTTGGTTGCTGCGATGGCATTCTGGTGGTGGTGTGGTGATGTTGCTGGTGGTGGCATGGTGTTGTGATGCTGGTGATGGTGCCCTGCTACTGCTACTGCCCCCTCGACCTCGACGCCGGCGGGACGGTGTCGCGGGCGCAACCCCGGCGTCAACTACTGCTCCAACTCTCGATTGAACTCACTGTGAGCTATACCCCTCCTCTCTCTCTCTGTGTGTATTCTCTATAGCTATAAATTTGGTGGTCATGAATTTGCGGGCGTTTGAACTGGTTGATTTATGTCAATGATGATCATTATGTGATACTACTGTTAGATAATCCAGTGTCTTGTGAGTTTGGTTGGAGCTATTCAAGCTTGGGTCAAGTGGTTAATTATATTTGTTCGTAGCTGTCTTGGTTCATCCATTTGATGAACTGGATACACTAATTGAGCCATGATGGTGTTACTGAATTATGTGGAAGGTTAACTTGTGAGCTTGTATTCTGATTCATGATGGCATGGCTGCTATTAGGGTACTACTTGGTTGGCCTCGGATTAATTTCTTGGACCCCAAAGTAAATTCCTAGAGCTTGTTATGTATTACTAACTGCTTACAGAACTGGACAGTAACTCCTAGACCCTAAGTAACTTCATGAATTAAATTGATTAGTAACTGGCTGCTCTACTGGTTGCTACCTATCAGTGATGCCCATGTTTGAATGAGTGACTCATCCAGGCATATGCACTGATGGTGTTGCTTTTACTGAAAGGATGCATTCTATATTTACTTGATGCTTGGTTAGGCAATTTGCTTGATGGCTTGCTGTGTTAGCTTGTATGCTTATAGCCTCTGATGGATGGAACTGCTTACTGGATCATGTGCATACATGATCAGATCTTGTGGTTATGTTGATGGCTTACTTATAATTAATCTGATAAGAACATATATGGCTTGATTCTTTGGCCCGGCCTATGATGCAAAGGCTGAGGCACAATTTATTTGATCAGAACAGATACTGCTTGTGCCTTAAGTTCTCTGTGATGAATTTGAATAGCACTTCTATTCAAGACTGAGAGAAAACAATAATCCCTCCAATCCTCCTAGATAGAATCTGGTGGAAGGGTAGTTGGATTGGTTGTCTGTGTATTATTTCCTTTTCCCCCCCTTATTGATGTGCTCATGCAAAACTAAGAACAGATGCTATGCTTAATTTGTTGCCTAACAACCTGCTGTTGGAGAGTAGCTTTATCTTGCTTGATGTTGATCTGGCTTTGTTGCTGATCTTGGATTCCACCTCCTCCATGGGTTGTGCCTGCTCCTCCTGGGTTCTTATTGTCACCATGGTTCTCCTTGCAACTTTGGCTGTGATCTTGATACTGATCTCCTAAATGGTTGCCTGGGAAGGATTTGTGGTTTTGGCTGTTGAACTGAAGTTGATTTTCTTGTGGATCATGAGGTGTTCTTGCTGTTCTAACTACTGGGATGGAACTGCGGGTGTGCTTTAGTGAAACCAAAGCCAAATGGTTTGGCTGGCTATGATGCCCTTGCTTTTATAGTGCGAGCTTACATACGTGGTGTCGACAGCTATGCCATGCAAGCTGGTGAGTGTGCTGCTTAAGGATGGACCCCACTTGTGCATGTGGCCAAGTTGGTTTTCCTTGCCTGCTAGTGCAAGGCACGGCAGGGCTTGTGCTTAGCTAGAACTGTCATGTATTTTTGATACTGCCAGATGTATTACTCCTATTGATCTGTTGGCATGTGAGCTTAACATTATACCTCTGAACTTTAATATGTGGGCTAATGGTTCTGTTGCCGTCAGAAACTCACCGGCGAGCAGCGACGAGCAACACCGTAGAGCCGGGAGGCTCCCAGGACTGCGGCTGGCCCTGGTCCCTCGGGCGACGGCCCGCAATGCTCCTAGCACGCACGTCCGATGCTGATGCAAGGGCGTGCCACCTGACCTATACCTGGTCAGGAAGGTGATGGATTGCTTCGACTTAGTTTCCTGCATGGCAAACATGTAAACATTAAATACGAGCCCCGATCGGCTCTTAGGTTGTTCTGTGGATCGGCTCTAAGAGCCGATTGCCCCATGAAACACGATAGATTTTACATTAACATGGGGATCCTGCTTAATCAAAATCAAGCTAAACTAATCTACGATAGTCTAGGGTTTTCACCGCATAACCGGAACATCCTATGCGTAATTGAGCCTAGCAGATACGTAAGAAGATAGGAAAACTAGCCCTAAAGAGGCCTAAAAACCAGCATGAAGCCGATCCCCGGAACAATCCCTTTAGGACTTCATTAACCACACCTCACGCACTACCGGATCGTTCAACCCGTTTATAAGGCCTAACCATGCGGATATCAAACCAATCCTTGAAGAACAAGGAGCAACTATAACGGATTAGATCTACTAGCTAATGAACAAGCAAGATGCTGCCCCTACACCGAGCGTAGGTGTAAGGGCAGCCGGATATTGAGGGATAGCGTAGCTAAACAAGTACATCGTGAAAGTATCGACGTCAATCCCAAAACACCTGAGATAAGGGTGTTGCTCGCCATCAAAAAGGCTTCAGCACGAGCAACACCAAGAATGAATAAACCGATACTGCCTAGATCGCGCAATGCGATCTAGGCAGCATGATGCTTACCCGGGAGAAACCCTCGAAACAAGGGGTGGCGATGCGCCTGGTTTGATTTGTTGTGAACGTGATCGTCCTCCTTTCTCAATAACCCTAGATACATCTTTATAGTCCGTAGACTTTCTAATTTGGGAATAACCCCAACCGTACACGAGCTAAACTCTGTTTTAATCCTAACCGACACGGAATCTACTATAAAATACAGATACACGGGCCACCTGGCCCAAACTTCGTGTACAAGGCCGATTCATGTACATCTTCCGCGTATATTCTTCAAGCCCATCTTAATCACGGCCCACCTCCTGATCCGGTTAAATTCTGGTGATAACACATGCCCCCCTGGTTTTGGCAATGGTAATTCTAAAACCACTCTGGTTTTCTTCGTCGGGTCATGTCGTGGCAGAGCAGAACCGTCGCAGTATCTTTCATCATGATGCCTTGCCTTCTCGACTTCTCCGCGTGGGCACCACTTCCTCGGAAACTGCTGTGGCATTGAATCCCCACTATATCCCCTTTATTTAACCGCGCCGAACAGTTCGCCTCTTCATCCTCTTGCTCTGTTTCTGACCATCGGCACCAAAAAACCCTCCTCCACCATGGACTCTTCTTCCTCCTCTGCTTCGTCATCTCTCTCCTCCCAATCTTCTTCCTCGAGTCAGCCAGAGTGGGACTTCGACCACGTGCCAGATGGCCCACCCGAGGCCCTCGTCTGGTCATATGGCGATATGCCCCTGACCGATGGGGAGGACGACCTCCGGTTCCTCATTGACGGGGAACTGGCAGCGGAGAGTGAAGACGACCTCCTCTCCTGGGGTAACTTCAACCCTTCTAACGAAGAGGAAGAAGAAGAAGACGAGGAGGACGACGCCTCCTCCAACGAGGAGGAAGAAGACGACACCTCCTCCGATGAGCCGCCGGCGAAGCGCTTCCGCGGCTGGGCCTGGTCGGATGACGACGAAGACAATGATGATGAGGAGGAAGAAGCCCCTATTGAGGGCTACGGTAGTAGTGACGAGGAGCTCGCCAGCAGCAGCACTGGCGGCGGCTACAACGGCGACGACGAGGACAGCGACGGTCCTTAGAGTAGGAAGTACCACTGTAGGACTAGTAGTAGCTCCTGAGCAATCGGCTCTTCTTTTGTTCTTCCTTCCTTGAGCAATCGGCTCTTCGTTGTAAAAAATCCTTATTATTAATGAAGAAGTGTTTCCAACTAATCCTGCCGATAGTCAAAGTCAACTCTCACAGAGCCGATGGCATCGCATCGGTCTTCAGCATAAAACGCAAGTGAGACCACATCAGTTGCCTATTCAAACGGTAACCTGCACCCTTCGTCTGAGAGGATACCTTCAGATCCCCAAATCGCCGCCCGCACAGATCCAACTCACGGTCGCCCGAATCTCAGTTCACATCCGTGCCTAAATCATCTCCGCAGCGGATCCAATGGCGGAAGCATCCCACGCCAACGCTACGGTTGCTGGTCTGAAGGTAATCCTTAACTGCTCCTCGCCATCTGAATGAGTACTAGAATTAACATCAAGCGCCTGAATCAATTCTCTATTTCACTATTAATTTAGGTTTCAGACATTCTGCTGCCGCATCCTTCTCTCCCAGATTCTCTTTGTCTTGGTCCTCGTTCCTCCGAGAGTCCTGCTCATTTGATTTCATGCGAGGCCAATAGAATTCCTTTCGTGAGCCAGAATTTAGATCTGACTTCTTGGGCCGACTGCCTGCGAGCCTGGCCTAATCCTCCCGAGGGTTGGGTGGCATGGTATCGTAGAGTATCCAAAACCCACTATGCCACCTGGGAAACTATAGGGATAGCCGATGCTTTGCTATTATCATTTTCTCCCCTCGAGAAAAACGAGAACCTTTTGAAAACCATCGGCTACTTTTGGTCTGATGCAATGATTTGCTTCATGTTCGGCCATGGCCACATGACACCAACCCTGCTAGATGTGGCCATGATTACAGGCCTAGACATTGCATCCCCAAGCCCTTCTGCTTTTAAGCTGCCAAAGGTTCCTTTCACCCTGTCCTCCAAAACAGAGTGTACAAGCTGGGGTGCCTACCTCAAATGTTACATGAAAACCAAAGGCCCTGTGACAGAGAGAGAACATACAGCCTTCCTGAATTTCTGGTTGGAGCACTTCATATTCTGTGGCCCCTCACTTGCCCCAACCAAGAATTACCTCTCTCTGGCCTATGAGCTTGCCAAAGGCACTCATCTTGGCATCGGCAAACTATTCCTTGGAGAAGTCTATCGATCTCTCCAATTGATGTCTGTCAAACTGTTCTCCCAAAGGACAGTTAAAACAGGAGGCCCCTGGTGGTTTATTCAGTTATGGGCTCAGCTATACATCCAAAACCAGATCCCAAACTCTCCATCTTTGACTACTTGCACCTTCCCAGATGCTAATGGGAAGCAAATCCGATGCACTAGCTACGGCCAAGCTCTCTATAGCCTTCCGGGCAGCAAACTGATCCCTAAGGAGGCATCAGAGTGGTTCAGGATTTTCTTCCAGGGCCTGGACAACCCCCTGTTCTTTCCTTACACCGCATCTGGAGATTTTGAAAATCCAGTCTCCTTCAGGTTAGACAACTTTGCCGATGATCCTAGCACCCGGCACTTATATTCCATTATGATCTGTCCCTGCTTCCTTCCCGTTGGCATGAGCACCTCCAATAGGATCATCAAACCTGGGTACGAGTCTTACCGGCCGGTTGTGGTGGCCCGGCAGTTTGGTCTCGGGCAGGTGTCTCCACACTTCTCCCTTCACCACTTGACAGAAAGTAGAGCCGAGCTGCCCGATGTCATCACCGGCCAAAGGTGTTACTCCTTCTTTGATTCTCTATCCCTTCCAATCCCTCACAACCTCCATTTCATCTCGTCAACCGACGGCTTCGAAACTTGGTGGTCAATGTGGAAGACCCATGCCTTCAGGAGAGCTCTAGGACCATTGCTGAAGCAACTTGACGCTGAATATGATATCCCTGCAGAACAGGTACCACTACTCACAAATACTTTGCAGCGGTTTGTAATGATTGTTTGTCACCTGACTTTGTTTCCTTGTAGCAACAAGATGGTCCAGAACCTGTACATGAAGACGGCTCCTCATTCCAGTTCCTTCCTCCGGCTCCCGTGGTTCTCTTCTGCAAGGGCTCACCATCCCTGAAGAAAGTCGTAATGCAGAGTCAGCCGATTTCGCCAAAATCGGCTCCTAAATGCGCAGCCTCTTCTGGGCCAGCTGCCCCCCGAGCTTCGACCAGGACGAGGAAAGCAGTAAGGAAAGTATCTGCCAGGAAAACCTTGAAGCGCCAAAGCCCTATTCCTTCTCAAGAAAGTTTGCATGTAAGTTGATCCACGCCTTGATCAATTTCATCTCTCTCTCCAGGGCCTTCAACATGTTTGTATTTCCTTCACAGACCTCTACTGAAGAAAACTCTAACGAGGGGACAGAATTCAGTCGAGAGCACTCCAGCTCGGGCAATTCCGGAACACCACCACACAGAGCCAGCCAGACCTGCCACCGTCGGCTTCCAGAAAAAGGGCAACCCCCGAACCTGCTTCCCCCCAAGCTTCCATCAAAACAGGGCTACGCACAAAGAGCCGATGCGTCAAGAGAGCTCGCAAGGAACCGCGAGCTTCTTCGCCAAGCCAGGAGGTTTCAAATGTAAATACTTCCCCTGGTTTATATTTCATACTAACCCATCGCTCCTCGCATCGGCTAACCATTTTCTTTGCAGACTGTCGATACGTCTAGTGAAGAAGTCGAGGAGGTAGTAATGCCAACCACCACTCTAGATCTAGCGACTTCCAGAAGTGCAGCTGACAAGGCTACCAATTTGACCAAGCCCACGGTGGAAGCGCGAGAGCCGATTATCTCATCATCGGCTGTCCCTCTGGTCTTGGGAGAGGTATACTCCTTTCTCTTAGCTTCAACTTTCTCCTTCACTGCATACTGACGCTGTTCTCGTTCGTTTGCAAGGGTTGTGACCTCTCAAGCTTGCTAACATTCGACCTTGAATCGATCGACCCAGCCACTTCCAGAGTAAACGAAGAGCCAGGACCGAGCACTACCAATGGCCAACTCCAGCGCCTCAAGGCTTTGCTCTCCTCCACCATCGAGACATTGGTTGAAAACCCTGAAGAAGTGAAGGGCATTCTTGAGGACATTCAGCCTCATCTCCCGGTAACCTTGCAGGTGAAACTCTGGCCAGTCGTGACCCTATCAGTCTTCAAGCCGACGGTAAAGTTGGCTCGTCAGAGAATCGATCTACGCCACGCCCAGCTTCCGTTGAGAGCCGATATTGCAGACAAATGCCAACGGCTCAATGAGAAGAAGGCTGCCTTGGACGCCAAAACCGACACCTCTGTTAGCAGCACCGAACTTGAGACCCTTCGCAAGGAGCTGGAGCATCTTGAAGAGAGGGTCAGAGTAACCAAACAGCTGATCCAAGATAAGGAAGCTTTCATTGCCCACTCTCACGAGGAAGCAGAAGGCCTCAAGGTTGAACTGAAGACTGATCTGGCTGAAATACGTGCTCTGAACGGACAGCTGGTGATGGGCAAGGACGAAGATGACGAGGCCGAGATCGCTGAGGTGGATCGTGTCCGTGCCGACACCCTCCATGCGCTTGAAGCATTTCTTCGTTAAAACTCTTTCCATGTAATGATAACTGGGCTTAGTCTAGAGTCGATGTTTGCGCATCGGCTGTACTTGTGTATTTTTTGTGTATTTTTTTTTACTGGCCGATTTTTTGTGTCATATCGGCCCCCCATATTTCACTGTCCGTGAATCGCACAAGTTTATCCGTTAAGGTGCCCCCCGAGCCGAATCTGCCAGGTAACTGCAGATATCGGCTCTGTAGTATCCCATACCCTAGCTTTCTATCACCTGCTAGCTCAATTCTGAACACAGGCGTAATATATGATAAGGGTAATATGGGCCGATTGCCTGAATCGGCCTCCTTTGTCATTGCACTGCTTGATGCGGATTTACAACTTATCTTTATTTTTTGGGGCCGATGATGGCGTGTAACTCACACGTTCGTTGGGAACCCCAAGAGGAAGGTATGATGCGCACAGCAGCAAGTTTTCCCTCAGAAAGAAACCAAGGTTTATCGAACCAGGAGGAGCCAAGAAGCACGTTGAAGGTTGATGGCGGCGGGATGTAGTGCGGCGCAACACCAGTGATTCCGGCGCCAACGTGGAACCTGCACAACACAACCAAAGTACTTTGCCCAACGAAACAGTGAGGTTGTCAATCTCACCGGCTTGCTGTAACAAAGAGTTAACCGTATTGTGTGGAAGATGATTGTTTGCAGAAAATAGTAGAACAAGTATTGCAGTAGATTGTATTTCAGTAAAGAGAATTGGACCGGGGTCCACAGTTCACTAGAGGTGTCTCTCCCATAAGATGAACAGCATGTTGGGTGAACAAATTACAGTTGGGCAATTGACAAATAAAGAGAGCATGACCATGCACATACATATCATGATGAGTATAGTGAGATTTAATTGGGCATTACGACAAAGTACATAGACCGTCATCCAACTGCATCTATGCCTAAAAAGTCCACCTTCAGGTTATCATCCGAACCCCCTCCAGTATTAAGTTGCTAACAACAGACAATTGCATTAAGTATGGTGCGTAATGTAACTAGTGACTACATCCTTGAACATAGCACTAATGTTTTATCCCTAGTGGCAACAGCACAACACAACCTTAGAACTTTCATCATCACTGTCCCAGGTGTCAATGCAGGCATGAACCCACTATCGAGCATAAGTACTCCCTCTTGGAGTTAATAGCAAAAACTTGGCCAGAGTATCTACTAGTAACGGAGAGCATGCAAGATCATAAACAACACATAGCATAACTTTGATAATCAACATAACAAGTATTCTCTATTCATCGGATCCCAACAAACGCAACATATAGAATTACAGATAGATGATCTTGATCATGTTAGGCAGCTCACAAGATCCGACAATGATAGCACAATGGGG
Organism: Lolium perenne; assembly: GCF_019359855.2. Classification (NCBI taxonomy): domain Eukaryota; kingdom Viridiplantae; phylum Streptophyta; class Magnoliopsida; order Poales; family Poaceae; genus Lolium; species Lolium perenne. Next base: position 320,789,892 of record NC_067246.2, read on the forward strand.
AGAAGACAACCATCTAGCTACTGCTATGGACCCATAGTCCAGGGGTAGACTAATCACACATCACACCGGAGGCGACCATGGCGGCGTAGAGTCCTCCGGGAGATGATTCCCCTCTCCGGCAGGGTGCCGGAGGCGATCTCCTGGATCCCCCGAGATGGGATCGGCGTTGGCGGCGTCTCTGGAAGGTTTTCCGTATCGTGGCTCTCGGTACTGGGGGTTTCGTCACGGAGGCTATTTGTAGGCGGAAGGGCAGGTCAAGAGGCGGCACGGGGGCCCCACACCACAGGGCCCCTCTTCGTTTCATCTTCGGACTTCTGGAAGCTTCGTGGAAAAATAGGCCCCTGGGCTTTGATTTCGTCCAATTCCGAGAATATTTCCTTACTAGGATTTCTGAAACCAAAAACAAACAAGAAGCGGCACTTCGGCATCTTGTTAATAGGTTAGTTCCAGAAAATGCACGAATATGACATAAAGTGTGCATAAAACATGTAGATAACATCAATAATGTGGCATGGAACATAAGAAATTATCGATACATCGGAGACGTATCAGCATCCCCAAGCTTAGTTCTGCTCGTCCAGCGAGTAAAGCGATAACACGAGATAATTTCTGGAGTGACATGCCATCATAATCTTGATCATACTATTTGTAAAGCATATGTAGTGAATGCAGCGATCAAAACAATGTATATGACATGAGTAAACAAGTGAATCATAAAGCAAAGACTTTTCATGAATAGCACTTCAAGACAAGCATCAATAAGTCTTGCATAAGAGTTAACTCATAAAGCAATAATTCAAAGTAAAGGCATTGAAGCAACACAAAAGAAGATTAAGTTTCAGCGGTTGCTTTCAACTTGTAACATGTATATCTCATGGATATTGTCAACATAGAGTAATATAATAAGTGCAATAGGCAAATATGTAGGAATCAATGCACAGTTCACACAAGTGTTTGCTTCTTGAGGTGGAGAGAAATAGGTGAACTGACTCAACATTGAAAGTAAAAGAATTGTCCTCCATAGAGGAAAAGCATCGATTGCTATATTTGTGCTAGAGCTTTGATTTTGAAAACATGAAACAATTTTGTCAACGGTAGTAATAAAGCATATGTATCATGTAAATTATATCTTATAAGTTGCAAGCCTCATGCATAGTGTACTAATAGTGCCCGCACCTTGTCCTAATTAGCTTGGACTACCGGATCATCACAATGCATTGTTTTTACCAAGTGTCACAAAGGGGTACCTCTATGCCGCCTGTACAAAGGTCTAAGGAGAAAGCTCGCATTGGATTTCTCGCTATTGATTATTCTTCAACTTAGACATCCATACCGGGACAACATAGACAACAGATAATGGACTCCTCTTTTATGCATAAGCATATACCAACAATTAATAATTTTCTCATTTGAGATTTGAGGATATATGTCCAAAACTGAAACTTCCACCATGGATCATGGCTTTAGTTAGCGGCCCAATGTTCTTCTCTAACATATGCATGCTTAACCATATGGTGGTAGATCTCTCTTACTTCAGACAAGACGGACATGCATAGCAACTCACATGAAATTCAACAATGGATAGTTGATGGCGTCCCCAGTGAACATGGTTATCGCACAACAAGCAACTTAATAAGAGATAAAGTGCATAATTACATATTCAATACCACAATAGTTTTTAAGCTATTTGTCCCATGAGCTATATATTGCAAAGGTGAATGATGGAATTTTAAAGGTAGCACTCAAGCAATTTACTTTGGAATGGCGGAAAATACCATGTAGTATAGGTAGGTATGGTGGACACAAATGGCATAGTGGTTGGCTCAAGTATTTGGATGCATGAGAAGTATTCCCTCTCGATACAAGGTTTAGGCTAGCAAGGCTTATTTGAAACAAACACAAGGATGAACCGGTGCAGCAAAACTCACATAAAAGACATATTGAAAACATTATAAGACTCTACACCGTCTTCCTTGTTGTTCAAACTCAAAACTAGAAATTATCTAGACCTTAGAGAAACCAAATATGCAAACCAAATTTTAGCATGCTCTATGTATTTCTTCATTAATGGGTGCAAAGCATATGATGCAAGAGCTTAATCATGAGCACAACAATTGCCAAGTATCACATTACCCAAGACATTTATAGCAATTACTACATGTATCATTTTCCAATTCCAACCATATAACAATTTAACGAAGGAGAAACTTCGCCATGAATACTATGAGTAGAAACCAAGGACATACTTGTCCATATGCTACAGCGGAGCGTGTCTCTCTCCCATAAAGTGAATGCTAGGATCCATTTTATTCAAACAAAACAAAAACAAAAACAAACCGACGCTCCAAGAAAAAGCACATAAGATGTGATGGAATAAAAATATAGTTTCAGGGGAGGAACCTGATAATGTTGTCGATGAAGAAGGGGATGCCTTGGGCATCCCCAAGCTTAGACGCTTGAGTCTTCTTGATATATGCAGGGGTGAACCACCGGGGCATCCCCAAGCTTAGAGCTTTCACTCTCCTTGATCATGTTGCATCATACTCCTCTCTTGATCCTTGAAAACTTCCTCCACACCAAACTCGAAACAACTCATTAGAGGGTTAGTGCACAATATAAATTAACATATTCAGAGGTGACACAATCATTCTTAACACTTCTAGACATTGCATAATGCTACTGGACATTAATGGATCAAAGAAATTCATCCAACATAACAAAAGAGGCAATGCGAAATAAAAGGCAGAATCTGTCAAAACAGAACAGTTCGTATTGACGAATTTTAAAATGGCACCAGACTTGCTCAAATGAAAATGCCCAAATTGAATGAAAGTTGCGTACATATCTGAGGATCATGCACGTAAATTGGCTTAATTTTCTGAGCTACCTACAGGGAGGTAGACCCAGATTCGTGACAGCAAAGAAATCTGGAACTGTGCAGTAATCCAAATCTAGTACTTACTTTTCTATCAACGGCTTAACTTGGCACAACAAAACACAAAACTAAGATAAGGAGAGGTTGCTACAGTAGTAAAAAACTTCCAAGACACAAAATAAAAACAAAGTACTGTAGGTAAAAACATGGGTTGTCTCCCATAAGCGCTTTTCTTTAACGCCTTTCAGCTAGGCGCAGAAAGTGTGTATCAAGTGTTATCAAGAGACGAAGTGTCAACATCATAATTTGTTCTCATAATAGAATCAAAAGGTAACTTCATTCTCTTTCTAGGGAAGTGTTCCATACCTTTCTTGAGAGGAAATTGATATTTTATATTACCTTCCTTCATATCAATAATAGCACCAACAGTTCGAAGAAAAGGTCTTCCCAATATAATGGGACAAGATGCATTGCATTCAATATCCAAGACAACAAAATCAACGGGAACAAGGTTATTGTTAACGGTAATGCGAACATTATCAACTTTACCCAAAGGTTTCTTTGTAGAATGATCAGCAAGATTAACATCCAAATAACAATTTTTCAGTGGTGGCAAGTCAAGCTTATTATAAATTTTCTTAGGCATAACAGAAATACTTGCACCAACATCACATAAAGCATCACAATCAAAATCTTTAATCTTCATCTTAATGATGGGCTCCCAACCATCCTCTAGCTTTTTAGGAATAGAGGCTTCACGCTCTAGTTTCTCTTCTCTAGCTTTTATGAGAGCATTTGTAATATGATGCGTGAAAGCCAAATTTATAGCACTAGCATTAGGACTTTTAGCAAGTTTTTGCAAGAACTTTATAACTTCAGAGATGTGGCAATCATCAAAATTCAAACCATTATAATCTAAAGCAATGGGATCATCATCCCCAATGTTGGAAAAAATTTCAGCGACTTTATCACGGGCGGTTTAGTGATTTAGCGATTTCAGGCAGTTTCTCGCGCTTTGCATTAGAAGTGGAAACATTGCTAACACCAATTCTTTTATTAGTATTAGTAGGAGGTGCAGCAACATGTGTAGCATTAGCATTACTAGTGGTGGTAATAGTCCAAACTTTAGCTATATTCTTCTCTTTAGCTAGTTTTTCATTTTCTTCTCTATCCCACCTAGCACGCAGTTCAGCCATTAATCTTATATTCTCATTAATTCTAACTTGAATGGCATTTGCTGTAGTAGTAATTTTATCATCTAAATCCTCAGGTTTAGCAGCCATTTTATTAATTAAAGAAGATTGTGATGCAGACATGTATGAGATTCGGGTTTCAGCATTAGCAAGTTTAGTTTGCAATCCCGAGATCTCCCTATTCAGATTTTCAAGTTGATTCCCTATATTCTTCAACAAGGTAGATTGCTCATTCATAGTTTTAGTAAACAATTTATTTTGCTCATATTGTGATTGCATAAAGCTCTTGGTGGATCTTTCAATTTCTAGCATCTTTTCTTCATTAGGTGAAGCATATCTACCATAAGAATTACCATTAGCAGGGTATGGCCTAGAATCATTGTGATTGTTATTTTTAATGAAATTCACATCAACATATTCTTTTTGAGCAACTAATGACGCTAACGGAACATTATTAGAATTAACATTAGGCCTACCATTCACAAGCATAGACATAATAGCATCAATCTTATCACTCAAGGAAGAGGTTTCTTCGACAGAATTTACCTTCTTACCTTGAGGAGCTCTTTCCGTGTGCCATTCAGAGTAGTTGATCATCATATTATCAAGAAGCTTTGTTGCTTCACCAAGAGTGATGGACATAAAGGTACCTCCAGCAGCTGAATCCAATAAATTCCGTGAAGAAAAATTTAGTCCTGCATAGAAGGTTTGGATGATCATCCAAGTAGTCAGTCCATGGGTTGGGCAATTTTTAACCAGAGATTTCATTCTTTCCCAAGCTTGAGCAACATGTTCAGTATCTAATTGTTTAAAATTCATTATGCTACTCCTCAAATATATAATTTTAGCAGGGGGATAATATCTACCAATAAAAGCATCCTTGCATTTAGTCCATGAATCAATACTATTCTTAGGCAGAGATAGCAACCAATCTTTAGCTCTTCCTCTTAATGAGAAAGGGAACAATTTTAGTTTAATAATATCGCCATCTACATCTTTATATTTTTGCATTTCACATAGTTCAACAAAATTATTAAGATGGGCAGCAGCATCATCAGAACTAACACCAGAAAATTGCTCTCGCATAACAAGATTCAGTAAAGCAGGTTTAATTTCAAAGAATTCTGCTGTAGTAGCAGGTGGAGCAATAGGTGTGCATAAGAAATCATTATTATTTGTGGTTGTGAAGTCACACAACTTAGTATTTTCAGCGTTGGCCATTTTAGCAACAGTAAATAAAGCAAACTAGATAAAGTAAATGCAAGTAAACTAATTTTTTTGTGTTTTTGATATAGCAAACAAGATAGCAAATAAAGTAAAACTAGCAACTAATTTTTTTGTATTTTGATTTAGTGCAGCAAACAAAGTAGTAAATAAAACTAAGCAAGACAAAAACAAAGTAAAGAGATTGAGAAGTGGAGACTCCCCTTGCAGCGTGTCTTGAACTCCCGACAACGGCGCAGAAAATATGCTTGATGGCGTGTAACTCACACGTTCGTTGGGAACCCCAAGAGGAAGGTATGATGCGCACAGCAGCAAGTTTTCCCTCAGAAAGAAACCAAGGTTTATCGAACCAGGAGGAGCCAAGAAGCACGTTGAAGGTTGATGGCGGCGGGATGTAGTGCGGCACAACACCAGTGATTCCGGCGCCAACGTGGAACCTGCACAACACAACCAAAGTACTTTGCCCCAACGAAACAGTGAGGTTGTCAATCTCACCGGCTTGCTGTAACAAAGAGTTAACCGTATTGTGTGGAAGATGATTGTTTGCAGAAAATAGTAGAACAAGTATTGCAGTAGATTGTATTTCAGTAAAGAGAATTGGACCGGGGTCCACAGTTCACTAGAGGTGTCTCTCCCATAAGATGAACAGCATGTTGGGTGAACAAATTACAGTTGGGCAATTGACAAATAAAGAGAGCATGACCATGCACATACATATCATGATGAGTATAGTGAGATTTAATTGGGCATTACGACAAAGTACATAGACCGTCATCCAACTGCATCTATGCCTAAAAAGTCCACCTTCAGGTTATCATCCGAACCCCCTCCAGTATTAAGTTGCTAACAACAGACAATTGCATTAAGTATGGTGCGTAATGTAACTAGTGACTACATCCTTGAACATAGCACTAATGTTTTATCCCTAGTGGCAACAGCACAACACAACCTTAGAACTTTTACATCCTTTGTCCCGGTGTCAATGCAGGCATGAACCCACTATCGAGCATAAGTACTCCCTCTTGGAGTTAATAGCAAAAACTTGGCCAGAGTATCTACTAGTAACGGAGAGCATGCAAGATCATAAACAACACATAGCATAACTTTGATAATCAACATAACAAGTATTCTCTATTCATCGGATCCCAACAAACGCAACATATAGAATTACAGATAGATGATCTTGATCATGTTAGGCAGCTCACAAGATCCGACAATGATAGCACAATGGGGAGAAGACAACCATCTAGCTACTGCTATGGACCCATAGTCCAGGGGTAGACTACTCACACATCACACCGGAGGCGACCATGGCGGCGTAGAGTCCTCCGGGAGATGATTCCCCTCTCCGGCAGGGTGCCGGAGGCGATCTCCTGGATCCCCCGAGATGGGATCGGCGTTGGCGGCGTCTCTGGAAGGTTTTCCGTATCGTGGCTCTCGGTACTGGGGGTTTCGTCACGGAGGCTATTTGTAGGCGGAAGGGCAGGTCAAGAGGCGGCACGGGGGCCCCACACCACAGGGCCCCTCTTCGTTTCATCTTCGGACTTCTGGAAGCTTCGTGGAAAAATAGGCCCCTGGGCTTTGATTTCGTCCAATTCCGAGAATATTTCCTTACTAGGATTTCTGAAACCAAAAATAGCAGAAAACAGCAACTGGCACTTCGGCATCTTGTTAATAGGTTAGTTCCAGAAAATGCACGAATATGACATAAAGTGTGCATAAAACATGTAGATAACATCAATAATGTGGCATGGAACATAAGAAATTATCGATACATCGGAGACGTATCAGCCGATCGCATGGATCGGCCTTGCTACACATATCTAGTAACTTTGATGCAGTTACGCTGTCAGGCCAGTGGATAAGACCAGCCTCACCCCGTTTTTTGTAACCTCAATGCGCTCACACCCGTCCAGACTGACCCCTGAGAGCGGCTCCTGATCCACCGCGTCCCAAATGTTCATGCCAGCCGTTGAAATTTCGGTTGTGTCATCTGCCCGGACGACCTCGACTTCATCGCCATCCCACTGTATCAAGCATTGGTGCATTGTGGATGGAATGCAGCAATTGGCGTGAATCCAATCTCTCCCTAGTAGGACGGCGTAGGTGCTCTTGCTATCAACGATGAAGAACGACGTAGGGATGGTTTTTCGGCCTACTGTAAGATCCACGCTTAGAACACCTTGCGCTTCTGATGCTTGGCCGTTAAAGTCGCTCAATGTGACGTTGGTTTTGATCAGATCTGCGCCAGAGCGTCCCAGGCGACGTAGCATGGAGTATGGAATTATGTTGACTGCCGCTCCCGTGTCGACCAGCATCTTGTTGACAGGCTGCCCGTTGATATATCCTTTCACGTACAAGGCCTTCAGATGCCTGTAGCTTCTTTCTCGTGGCTTCTCGAAGACAACTGGCCGTGGGCCGCAGTCTAGTTGTGCCACAGATGCCTCCTCTGATCTTGGAGCGCAAAACTCTGACGGAAGTATGAACACCATGTTGGCGCCAGCCGACATCTTATCATCGGCTTTCTTTGGTTTGGGACGCCACTCTTGCTTCTGTGGGCGGCTCTCCTCATCCAAAGTTTGCTGAATTTTTGCGGCCAGATCGGGTCGTGCCTTCCTCAATGTGTGCAGGTATAACTTCTCGGCCTCCTCTAAGCTGCGTAGCCGCTGTACCCTGCGTTTCTGAGAATGACTGACCCCGTCAGGGCACCACCTTGGTCGGTGGTACCTGTCTTCTTCTTCTTCATCGTCTAACTCCTCAGAATCTTCTTCTCGAGAGGACTCAGCTTGTTTGTTCCGACGCGGGAGAGGCCCTAGACGTTTGAACACTGACACATCTGCCGCGTACTTCTTCCTTGATCTACACTCTGGGCAGCTTTCGATTGTCGGCAATCGGCTCATTCCTGAGTCCCAGCAATGTTTAAAGAACGGGCAGTCCCAGTGCCGGTCCACGTCCTCTTGCTCGTTTGACCTTCCTCTGGCGCGGCGCTCATACCTCTCGTCATCTCTATCATACCGACGATACTTTCTGTCATTTACGTTAAGCCGATGATCTACGTCATCGGCTGTATCATGCCGTCGGCGTTGGTCGTGCTGATGTTCATATTTGTTAAGAAGGTGCTCTGAGAGTGGTCGCTGGTACCGCACGCTTCTCACTTGATCCTCGGTCACGTACCGTTTGTCATCGTATCGGGGCCGATCGCGAGAACCGGCCTCCTCCTTGTCCTTGCCACGAGAACGACTGCTCTCTTCTCTGTCACTACCAGAGTGGTATGCAGGCCCTGCCATGTTGATACTGAACGAGAAATCTGGCTGGCACCTCGCAGGGTGACTACACTCCACCATGTTGACAGCAGGGAACGGGTGCGTGTCCACTTTCATGGCATACTGGCTGAAAATATGATGGCCTTGTTCTATCGCCATTTGGATCTGCTGACGCAACACTTTGCAGTCGTTGGTGGTATGTGTGAACGAATGATGCCACTTGCAGTATGGCCTTCTGTTCATCTCTTGGGTCGTAGGGGCTCTATGGCCGTCGGGTAACTTCAGCTGCTTCTCTTTAAGCAAGAGATCGAAAATCTGCTCAGCTTTGCTCACGTCGAAGTCGAATCCTCTTGCAGGACCTTGTGGTTTAACCCACTTGCAGGATACGGGGTTTGCCCCCCGAGCCCATTCAGCCACAGCCACTTCCTGATCTCCTGCCGAATCATCATCTTCTTCTACCTCGATCAGGCTTACTGGGCGTTTGAACTTGTCCTGGTACAACTCTGGATGGCGCTGTTCATATAATGATAGTTTCTGCACCATGTGCGCCAGGGAGGTATACTCTACCTGAGAAGCCATGTCCTTGATTGGCGATGCAAGACCTACCACTGCCAGATCAACGGCCTCTTTCTCATTTAAACGAGCCGAATAGCATCGGTTCCTCACAGTTCTGAAGCGCTGAATGTACTCCGACACTGTCTCCCCACGCCTCTGTCGTACCTGTGCCAAATCGGCAATGCCAGCCTCGGAAGAATCTGAGTGATATTGTACGTGGAACTGTTCTTCCATCTGCTTCCATGTCCGGATTGAGTCTGGGGGCAGCGAGGTGTACCACCCGAAAGCCGATCCTGTGAGAGACTGCGCGAAAAATCTCACGCGTAGCTGGTCCGATGCTGAGATCATGCCCAACTGTGCCAAATATCGGCTCACGTGTTCAATCGAGCTAGAACCTTCTGATCCACTGAACTTTGAGAACTCTGGGAGCCGATATTTAGGTGGCAGTGGTATTAGATCATACCCATTAGGATACGGCTTGGAATAGCCGATTGCCCTTCTCTTTGGCACCATGCCGAATTGGTCTCTCAAGATCGCACTGATCTGGTCCACTGTAGGAGCTGCGGGGGCCGAACTTTGCTGATCTGCTGCAGTGGCGTACTTGGCTAGCCACGCCTGTTTATCGGCGTCTCCTCCAGCAATTCCTCCTGTGACTCCAGAAATCCCTCCTGTGGCTCCAGCAATTCCTCCTACTGTAATCTGGTTCGTGAGCGCCAAATTGTTACAATCTGGCACATATATGCACGTGTATCCGTGCGGGATCTCCTTAGGTGGCTCCAGCATGAACTGGTAATCAGCAGGATCGCCTCCAATCTTGTGGACGACGAAAGCCGGCGAACCACGCGGCTCTGGAGCTGTAAGCGCGAACGGTAGCGGCGGTCTGGTCTGGAACGGCAGTTCTCCCTGGTGAGTTCCTAGGACTGGGCCTGACGGGGAGTATTGGTGCTACATTATTTCCTGAACCACGCGGACCGCGACGCGCTCCAAAGTGTTCACCAGGCTCTCAGAGTGCCGATGAAGAGAATGAGCTGTCATATAGTTAAGTTCTTGGCGCGAGCTACAGTGCGCTCCTCTGAAGGGGTAGACAGATCTACTCCATCAAGAGCACCATCGGGCGAGAACCCTTTCCACCTGATGCCATGTGAACGGGTCTTTGTGAAAGAGCCGATGAGATCGGCTTCGAAGACGGATTTGATCTCATCATACTTCTTCTTGAACTCCTCAGGCAGCTCTTCGTACTTGACCGGCTCGTCCGCCATCTCATAGGAAGATGTCGCTGCCGTTGTTGCTGACCGTCCCACCGGGCGTGCCAGAATGTGTTGCCGTCAGAAACTCACCGGCGAGCAGCGACGAGCAACACCGTAGAGCCGGGAGGCTCCCAGGACTGCGGCTGGCCCTGGTCCCTCGGGCGACGGCCCGCAATGCTCCTAGCACACACGTCCGATGCTGATGCAAGGGCGTGCCACCTGACCTATACCTGGTCAGGAAGGTGATGGATTGCTTCGACTTAGTTTCCTGCATGGCAAACATGTAAACATTAAATACGAGCCCCGATCGGCTCTTAGGTTGTTCTGTGGATCGGCTCTAAGAGCCGATTGCCCCATGAAACACGATAGATTTTACATTAACATGGGGATCCTGCTTAATCAAAATCAAGCTAAACTAATCTACGATAGTCTAGGGTTTTCACCGCATAACCGGAACATCCTATGCGTAATTGAGCCTAGCAGATACGTAAGAAGATAGGAAAACTAGCCCTAAAGAGGCCTAAAAACCAGCATGAAGCCGATCCCCGGAACAATCCCTTTAGGACTTCATTAACCACACCTCACGCACTACCGGATCGTTCAACCCGTTTATAAGGCCTAACCATGCGGATATCAAACCAATCCTTGAAGAACAAGGAGCAACTATAACGGATTAGATCTACTAGCTAATGAACAAGCAAGATGTTGCCCCTACACCTAGCGTAGGTGTAAGGGCAGCCGGATATTGAGGGATAGCGTAGCTAAACAAGTACATCGTGAAAGTATCGACGTCAATCCCAAAACACCTGAGATAAGGGTGTTGCTCGCCATCAAAAAGGCTTCAGCACGAGCAACACCAAGAACGAATAAACCGATACTGCCTAGATCGCGCAATGTGATCTAGGCAGCATGATGCTTACCCGGGAGAAACCCTCGAAACAAGGGGTGGCGATGCGCCTGGTTTGATTTGTTGTGAACGTGATCGTCCTCCTTTCTCAATAACCCTAGATACATCTTTATAGTTCGTAGACTTTCTAATTTGGGAATAACCCCAACCGTACACGAGCTAAACTCTGTTTTAATCCTAACCGACACGGAATCTACTATAAAATACAGATACACGGGCCACCTGGCCCAAACTTCGTGTACAAGGCCGATTCATGTACATCTTCCGCGTATATTCTTCAAGCCTATCTTAATCACGGCCCACCTCCTGATCCGGTTAAATTCTGGTGATAACAGGTTCATCTTGACGCTTTAATGTCATTGGTGGATTACTTAAATTAAAACATGTGGGCTTTATGGTTTCTAGCTAGATTAGAGGGAGATTAAGATAATATAGCATGGTTGTCTAGAATTTAACGGAATCAATCAATTGTTGTCTGCTTGTCCCTTGTTGCCTAAGAGATGATTAGTGATTGTCAATGAAAATGCCTCGTTGTTGCCTTTTATGGAATAGTGATCAGCCTTCTCGGATTGTCTCTTGTTGCCTATTAAAGATTTACTCCCTCTAATCACCGTTTGGGTATTAAGACAAATTCTTAATCCCTAATAGCTAGCTTCCAATATTAAAATGTCTCCCAAAATGCGGAGACAAACATTTTAACATTAACACAACATTTTTTTGTCTTTATTGTTTATTTTGCAGCTAGAGGATAAGAAAATTGGGAAGATTTGGAATATGAAGATTTAGTTTAGAAATTTCTTGTATTCTTTTATAATTTTCTATTTCTTTTCTAACTTGTAATTTATTGAATAATGTTATTTGTTATAAAGTTTGAATTATTTATTCATTTGGAATTATCAAATGTGTTTACTATTACATATTATGTTTATATACTTGTTTAGGTTTAAAGTTCCAATTCAAATTCTTATTTGAATTTCTACCTTTAATATTTGAATTTGAATTCAAATTGTTCCCCTAAAACACATGAATTCACAAAGGTCATGTCGAAATTTGTTGCACTCACATCGATGACTAACTCAATTCCGCCGATGTAAGAGAAACCTCGATCACTTTGGAGGTTTTAAACAAAAGCGCGAAAATTCCCTGAATTTTCTATGCATGAATGCAATGCACACATCTGTTTCCTCTATTTTTGTAACCCCAAATACTAGGATATTACAGTCTCTACCCCTTAAACTAAACTTCGTCCTCGAAGTTTGAACTCTCCCACGTTTCGGAATGTGGATCTGACTTATGCAGACTACTATTTTTCTCGAACTCCGTGATGATCTCACTGGATATAATTGTATATATCCTTTGTCCATATTCTTCCTGGAATCCAATAGTATCTATCTCTGAGCCATGGCTTCGTACTTCAATTCCATGATTTCTTTCCATGCATACTATAATCTTGTTTCCTTTCTTGTTGAAGATTCAATGCTTGGAACTTCTTCTGATGCTGCTAGTCTCAACTGAAGACTAATTTGATAATAAACTCCTAATTGATAAATAGGTATTTGTTTTCCCTTACTACCAAAAGTGCAATAATGGTACTCAGTAAGGTACTTAACATGGAAATGATCATGATGGTTTATTCCTCTAAGAATGGATTAGACTCATTTAGTCCATCCAATCATGGTTTATAGTTGATAACTATAACTATTTTGGGTTATTTAGATTCCATGAAAGGAATCTCTCAAATAGAGTTTAGTTTTAATATGGTCAATCTCCTTCGGTATTTGGCCTTCTTGAGCTGTATTTGGTCTACGGTATTTTCTTCGTCCAACCTCTTTATGCTTGACTTACTTGAGCTTTCGTACTTCTGAGTAAATATTACTCATTTGCTCAAGTGATAGTCCAATTATTACTTCCTCGAGGTATGAACCTCGGCTTCCGGTCTGACATCCTTCTGAAAGTATTGTTCAACAATCTTATGAAAATAAGATCGAACTTCTTCTCAGTTCAGACTTTCTGCTTCTATCTAGCTTAAAGTATTGAGTTATTGTACATCCAACTCAATCTTTACTCTACCCCTTAGAGTTTTCTTAGGGTCTTCAACTCCTTTTCTTCCAAACATTGGACTTATGGTTAGAATATTGGTCTAGGTCTAGTTTATGGTTTGTACTCTTATAAGATCTTCCGGAGAATATCTATGGTGTATCCACACAATTGTGGACATCCAATGTGAATCCTTCGGCTAAATGATTATAGGTCATTGTTATTTGGCTAACAAAATTTTATTTGTTCACAACTTCTTGATACAAATAATCCAATGGTGGACTACTTGATACCAATTGTGGCTATTTGTTATCTAAAAATGGATTCTATTATAGGTTTTGATCAACTGGACGAGACATCCTCTACTTTATCTTGCAGTATTGATCCTATACCAATTGTGGTCTTCTGATATCAACTATGGTCTTCTTATATTTGCTATGGTTTCATGGGTCATCTTCCTTTCTTCAGGGTTTATTGTTGCAAGAAAACCACTAGCTGACACTATGAATATAGTATCCTAAGTGATTTCCCATGCATTCCCTCTTCCATAATGATTATGGATCTGCTTGAGCTTCACCATAATCACCAGATTTCTCACCTTCATGCTTCTTATGTACTAAAGTACTCCTCTGTTGAGGCAAAGCATGGATTATGATTGTACTTCCTTCTGAATATTGTGGTTGCTTCCCACAACTTTGTTTCCTTTATCTGATGAACCTTCATCTTGTCTTCAGAATCATCAGAATTCGTCACTTCCTCACACGAATACCATTACCCTCTAGATCTATAGCATCAAGTAAAGGCTTGATATTGCAACATGCACTTGCATATCAAAGTCAAACTTCATGTATGGATCTAGTCAAACAATGAAAATTCCAATAAAATCCAAGAAGATTCAAGTTTGTGCTTATAATACACATCATCATAAGCCTGAATATAATAGTTGAGTAAGACATCTCTAAACATCAGGCTCTGATGTGTAGTATATAACACCACATAAGATAGGTTATATCGTGATACTTAGCACATATAGTTGGCATTCTACTATTTGTCTTGACATTTACCTGAATTGCACAATTGCAATGAGATAAACTTGAAACAAAGTGGTCTAAGATAGTTAAGATTAACCTAATTTTCTTTGGAAGTACTAACTTTTACTTCCATTTTGTTGAGGACTACTTCACATGATAGATCTAGGTTCTAACATTGCTACTCTAAACACATAACTATTGGAATATAGCTCCTATACTTCCAAGTGTTTCTATTGTAAGACTATGGTCATGATGTGCTTGGCACACTTCCCATGGTTTTGGGAACACAATTCTTGCACTATTGTTGAACAACTGGTTTCTTATTATTCTCCTCATATCTGTTTATGACGTTCTATTCCATCACATAATGATTCTCAGGTGAATCTTATATGATTAGCAACTCTACTATTTAAGTAGACATATATTATTTCTATCTCTCTTCCTTATTCCCATGATTGACTCATCATGGTCTATACTACCTTAAATAACTTATATTCATCCCTTACTATCAGTTGTTTTACAAGTTTGGATAATTTACTTGCCCATTACTTGTATTGGTTTACACTTTCTAATAGGATATTTTTCTTATACACCTATCTTCATTATTTGGTATTACTCTTATTACACATCTAAACAATTCTTATTTAACCATAACATGTGTTGGTACACATCTTCCAATAGGATATCTTCCTTATGGTTGTATCCTCTCTTTGGACTACCATGTATTGTATACCAACTGTGATCTACTCATCTATTGTTTTAAGGACTTATTGATGTGCTACATGTTTTGGATTAGCTGACTAACTTTACTTTATCTTGGTAAGTTAGGTAAGAAATGTTGACTCAAGTGTGTCAGGATTATTCTCAAGTGAATATCCATCTCAAGTCATACTAAGTATTTGGTTTACCTAGGACACTTCCTATAGACACTACCAATCCTATAGGTCTCCTTTAAAGGGTTTTAATCCTAGGGTCAAAGCATTTGCTCTGATACCAACTGTGGTGACCCGGCATACCACTGCATGGTGTAGTATGCAAGTCTGATATACCACCAATGAAACACCGTTCCACTAGTATTGTATCACTCAGAGTGGTACAACAGAAACATATGCGGGTCCAAGGCATGTCTATAGAATTACACACATACTCTGTTACATAAGATCAGCACAGCCTCCTACTTTACAATGAGGTAAATCTGCAATTAAACTCCAGAAGAACGACTCGTAGTCTAATCCTATCACGAACTCTATTTGTAGAGTATTTGACTAGCTATAGGGCTATGAATAGATTCTAGCTAAATAGGAGCGAGGTTTTAGGAAGCTAGTTCCTTTCTATTGCTAATCTAGGTTTTCTCCTTGCTGGATGTGGTATCTGACTCCTCTGGCAGGGTCCTGTCCCTTGAAGTAATTATTGACTCCTCGACCTTCGAGTTGCACTGTAGATCCTCCTTCGATGCCTCCATATCTAAGCAGGGGATTTAAGAGTGGGATGAGTACGAGCGTACTCAACAAGTTCATTATAGGAAAGAGGTGTTTAATGCACTAGCTACAGCATTAGACCAGAAAGTCTAATACCAATGCAGGTTTTCATAACCATTTCTTCAAAAGGTTGCTTTTATTCAGAAGAACTATGTCCGTCAGCCTTCACCGGTTTACTAGAACTTCATGGAGTTCCTTTCCGGCAGCGTTCGCAGTTCCATATCCCGGAACAGGGAGTGATAGGTCACGATTCATTACACTCTGCAGAGGTGTGTTACTTTACCCATAAGAGATCTTAACCTTGGTGCCAACCGAGTCTAGTTCTCGTCCACACTTCCTTTGGTGTGAGGCCCGGTATAAGGTCTAGCCAATCATGTTCCTCCGCTACCTCGAACACCCACCCTTTGTTGCATGCCCCGACCCTGGGTCCTCGCCGGTCCCATTATTCCCACTCACGGGTGGACCCCGACCACGACGACGATGCGGGATCGAACCAAACTCCTTCGCCGGTAGCTGCAACCCATCATAGACCGCAATACCGTGGGGACTTAAGGCTTCCCCAGCCAACCGCTTGCTCTTCGAGCGACAAGTGTCTACGGACTATGCCGTGGGGACTTAAGGCTTCCCCAGCCAACCGCTTGCCCTGACAGATACAAGTGTCTACGGTAAAGCGCATCCGTTGATGAACGAGAGGTGGAAACACTTTTGACTACTCCGTCCCACTCCGGATCTTATGGTTACCACGTGTATTACGGCACAAGAATCACTGGACGACATTTGTTGTTTATTCCTAGATGGATATAAACCCTTGCAATGGAACCTCCACCATATCAACACAATCCATGGTTCCATTGCCCACCACATAGTCATATTCATAGTTATGAAAATAGTGGTTTTGGTTTTTATGTAATAGTGATAATCATTGTACTTTGCAAGTAATTTGATAAAGATACTCAAATGACATGAGCAAGTGATGAACTTGCCTTTCTTGACTACAAGATTATGCAGGCAAGGTCTTCGATACGCAATAACTCCAAATTCTAAAATAGCATCATCGTCCGGTAAGGACGATGTTTAAAAGATTGGCAAGGATGCACTAATGCCAAGTATGAGATGCAATCGCTCTAAGCGTGACCTAACCCCGATGATTTAGGATTAGTGAGTGGTAATGATTAGTTCAGGGTGTGTTGCACTTTTAGAGTGATTCACAAACAAGGTTCTTATTCAGGTGTGATTACTTGGTATCATAATCATGTGCTGCAATATATCATAGCAATAGCATTAATAGCTGATACGTCTCCGACGTATCGATAATTTCTTATGTTCCATGCCACATTATTAATGTTATCTACATATTTTATGCACACTTTATGTCATATTCGTGCATTTTCTGGAACTAACCTATTAACAAGATGCCGAAGTGCCAGTTCCTGTTTTCTGCTGTTATTGGTTTCAGAAATCCTAGTAACAAAATATTCTCGGAATCGGACGAAATCAACGCCCAGGTTCCTATTTTCACCGGAAGCATCCAGAACACACGAGAAGGACCAGAGGGGGGGCACTGGGCCCCCAGACCATAGGCCGGCGCGGCCCAGGCCCTGGCCGCGCCGCCATATGGTGTGGGCACCCCTTCGACCCTCCTGCGCCGCCTCTTCGCCTATTTAAAGCCTCCGTCGCGAAAACCCTGATACGATTGACGAAACCCACAGAAACCTTCCAGAGCCGCCGCCATCGCGAAGCCAAGATCTGGGGGACAGGAGTCTCTGTTCCGGCACGCCGCCGGAACGGGGAAGTGCCCCCGGAAGGCTTCTCCATCGACACCGCTGCCATCTCCACCGCCATCTTCATCACCGCTGCTGCTCCCATGAGGAGGGAGTAGTTCTCCATCGAGGCTCGGGGCTGTACCGGTAGCTATGTGGTTCATCTCTCTCCTATGTGCTTCAATACAATAATCTCATGAGCTGCCTTACATGATTGAGATTCATATGATGATGCTTGTAATCTAGATGTCATTATGCTAGTCAAGTGAGTTTTACTTATGTGATCTCCGGAGACTCCTTGTCCCACGTGTGTAAAGGTGACAGTGTGTGCACCGTGTGGGTCTCTTAGGCTATATTTCACAGAATACTTATTCACTGATGAATGGCATAGTGAGGTGCTTATTTATATCTCTTTATGGTTGCAATGTATTTGTATCACAATTTATCTATGTGCTACTCTAGCAAAGTTATTAAAGTAGTTCTATTCCTCCTGCACGATGTAATGGTGACAGTGTGTGCATCCGTGTTAGTACTTGGTTTATGCTATGATCATGATCTCTTGTAGATTGCAAAGTTAACTATTGCTATGATAGTATTGATGTGATCTATTCCTCCTACATATGCATGAAGGTGACAGTGTGCATGCTATGTTAGTACTTGGTTTAGTCTTTTGATCTATCTTACACTATAAGGTTACTTAAATATGAACATTTAATTGTGGAGCTTGTTAACTCCGGCATTGAGGGTTCGTGTAATCCTACGCAATGTGTTCATCATCCAACAAGAGTGTAGAGTATGCATTTATCTATTATGTTATGTGATCAATGTTGAGAGTGTCCACTAGTGAAAGTCTAATCCCTAGGCCTTGTTCCTAAATACTGCTGCGTTACTACTGCTTGTTTACTGTTTCACTGTGTTACTACTGCTGCAATACTACCACCATCAACTACACGCCAGCAAGCTATTTTCTGGCACCGTTGCTACTGCTCATATATATTCATACCACCTGTATTTCACTATCTCTTCGCCGAACTAGTGCACCTATTGGGTGTGTTGGGGACACAAGAGACTTCTTGCTTTGTGGTTGCAGGGTTGCATGAGAGGGATATCTTTGACCTCTTCCTCCCTGAGTTCGATAAACCTTGGGTGATCCACTTAAGGGAAACTTGCTGCTGTTCTACAAACCTCTGCTCTTGGAGGCCCAACACTGTCTACAGGAAAAGGAGGGGGAAGTAGACATCAAGCTATTTTCTGGCGCTGTTGCCGGGGAGGAAAGGTAAAAGGTACTCACACTCCGGACCTCGGCTACCAAGCTATTTTCCGCCGTTGTAAGTACTCAAAGCTATTTCCTTTAGATCCTGCAATTGCAACTTTTTGTTTCTTGTTTACACTAGTAAGGCATAATGGACAACAATGAGCTTTTTACTCTATTTCCTGATTTAAGACATGGATGGTTTGATCCGAAAATTAAAAAACCCATGGAACATATTAGCATGAACACATTGAACACTATTGTTGCTAATGATATGGAAAATTCTAAGCTTGGGGAAGCTGGCTTTGATGAGCATGATATTTTTAGTCCCCCAAGCATTGAGGAGAAAATTTTCTTTGATGATACTTTGCCTCCTATTTATGATGATTATAATGATATCGGTCTTTTAGTGCCGCCTACTATGGAGAGTAATTTTTGTGATGATAATACTATGCCTCCTACACTTGATGAGAATAATAATGATAGCTACTTTGTTGAATTTGCTCCCACTACAACTAATAAAATTGATTATGCCTATGTGGAGAGTAATAATTTTATGCATGAGACTCATGATAAGAATGCTTTATGTGATAGTTATATTGTTGAGTTTGCTCATGATGCTACTGAAAGTTATTATGAGAGAGGAAAATATGGTTGTAGAAATTTTCATGTTACTAAAATGCCTCTCTATGTGCTGAAATTTTTCAAGCTATACTTGTTTTATCTTCCTATGCTTGTTACTTTGCTCTTCATGAACTTGTTTATTTACAAGATTCCTATGCATAGGAAGCATGTTAGACTTAAATGTGTTTTGAATTTGCCTCTGGATGCTCTCTTTTGCTTCAAATACTATTTCTTGCGAGTGCATCATTAAAACTGCTGAGCCCATCTTAATGGCTATAAAGAAAGAACTTCTTGGGAGATAACCCATGTGTTATTTTGCTACAGTACTTTGTTTTATATTTGTGTCTTGGAAGTTGTTTACTACTGTAGCAACCTCTCCTTATCTTAGTTTTGTGTTTTGTTGTGCCAAGTGAAGCCTCTAATCGAAGGTTGATACTAGATTTGGATTTCTGCGCAGAAACAGATTTCTATCTGTCACGAATCTGGGCTGTTTTCTCTGTATAAAAATCAGAAAAATATGCCAATTTACGTGCGTGTTCCTCAGATATGTACGCAACTTTCATTAGTTTTGAGTTTTCTGATCTGAGCAACGGAAGTATTTATTAGAAATTCGTCTTTACGGACTGTTCTGTTTTGACAGATTCTGCCTTTTATTTCGCATTGCTTCTTTCGCTGTGTTGGGTGGATTTCTTTGTTCCATTACCTTCCAGTAGCTTTGAGCAATGTCCAGAAGTGTTAAGAATGATTGTGTCACCTCTGAACATGTGAGTTTTTGATTATGTACTAACCCCTCTAATGAAGTTTATGAGAAGTTTGGTGTGAAGGAAGTTTTCAAGGGTCAAGAGAGGGGGATGATATACTATGATCAAGAAGAGTGAAAGCTCTAAGCTTGGGGATGCCCCGGTGGTTCACCCCTGCATATTCTAAGAAGACTCAAGCGTCTAAGCTTGGGGATGCCCAAGGCATCCCCTTCTTCATCGACAACATTATCAGGTTCCTCCCCTGAAACTATATTTTTATTCGGTCACATCTTATGTGCTTTGCTTGGAGCGTCTGTATGTTTCTTATTTTTGTTTGTGTTTGAATAAATTGGATTACATCATGCTTGTGTGGGAGAGAGACACGCTCCGCTGTTCATATGAACACATGTGTTCTTAGCTTTTAGTATTCATGGCGAAGTTTCTTCTTCGTTAAATTGTTATATGGTTGGAATTGGAAAATGATACATGTAGTAATTGCTATAAATGTCTTGGGTAATGTGATACTTGGCAATTGTTGTGCTCTTTTTTAAGCTCTTGCATCATATGCTTTGCACCCATTAATGAAGAAATACATAGAGCATGCTAAAATTTGGTTTGCATATTTGGTTTCTCTAAGGTCTAGATAATTTCTAGTATTGAGTTTGAACAACAAGGAAGACGGTGTAGAGTCTTATAATGTTTTCAATATGTCTTTTATGTGAGTTTTGCTGCACCGGTTCATCCTTGTGTTTGTTTCAAATAACCTTGCTAGCCTAAACCTTGTATCGAGAGGGAATACTTCTCATGCATCCAAAATACTTGAGCCAACCACTATGCCATTTGTGTCCACCATACCTACCTACTACATGGTATTTTCCGCCATTCCAAAGTAAATTGCTTGAGTGCTACCTTTAAAATTCCATCATTCACCTTTGCAATATATAGCTCATGGGACAAATAGCTTAAAAACTATTGTGGTATTGAATATGTAATTATGCACTTTATCTCTTATTAAGTTGCTTGTTGTGCGATAACCATGTTTACTGGGGACGCCATCAACTACTCTTTGTTGAATTTCATGTGAGTTGCTATGCATGTCCGTCTTGTCTGAAGTAAGAGAGATCTACCACCTTATGGTTAAGCATGCATATTGTTAGAGAAGAACATTGGGCCGCTAACTAAAGCCATGATCCATGGTAGAAGTTTCAGTTTTGGACAATATCCTCAAACTCATATGAGAAAATTATTAATTGTTGTTACATGCTTATGCATAAAAGAGGAGTCCATTATCTGTTGTCTATGTTGTCCCGGTATGGATGTCTAAGTTGAGAATAATCAATAGCGAGAAATCCAATGCGAGCTTTCTCCTTAGACCTTTGTACAGGCGGCATAGAGGTATCCCTTTGTGACACTTGGTTAAAACATGTGCATTGTGATGATCCGGTAGTCCAAGCTAATTAGGACAAGGTGCGGGCACTATTAGTACACTATGCATGAGGCTTGCAACTTGTAAGATATAATTTACATGATACATATGCTTTATTACTACCGTTGACAAAATTGTTTCATGTTTTCAAAATCAAAGCTCTAGCACAAATATAGCAATCGATGCTTTTCCTCTATGGAGGACAATTCTTTTACTTTCAATGTTGAGTCAGTTCACCTATTTCTCTCCACCTCAAGAAGCAAACACTTGTGTGAACTGTGCATTGATTCCTACATACTTGCTTATTGCACTTATTATATTACTCTATGTTGACAATTATCCATGAGATATGCATGTTATAAGTTGAAAGCAACCGCTGAAACTTAATCTTCCATTGTGTTGCTTCAATACCTTTACTAAGAATTTATTGCTTTATGAGTAACTCTTATGCAAGACTTATTGATGCTTGTCTTGAAAGTACTATTCATGAAAAGTCTTTGCTATATGATTCAATTGTTTACTCATTGCATATACATTGTTTGGATTGCTGCATTCATTACATGTGTTTACAATAGTATGATCAAGTTTATGATGGCATGTCACTCCAGAAATTATCTTTGTTATCGTTTTACCTGCTCGGGACGAGCAGAACTAAGCTTGGGGATGCTGATACATCTCCGTCGTATCGATAATTTCTTATGTTCCATGCCACATTATTGATGTTATCTACATGTTTTATGCACACTTTATGTCATATTCGTGCATTTTCTGGAACTAACCTATTAACAAGATGCCGAAGTGCCAGTTCCTGTTTTCTGCTGTTTTTGGTTTCAGAAATCCTAGTAACGAAATATTCTCGGAATCGGACGAAATCAACGCCCAGGTTCCTATTTTCACCGGAAGCATCCAGAACACACGAGAAGGACCAGAGGGGGGCACTGGGCCCCCAGACCATAGGCCGGCGCGGCCCAGGCCCTGGCCACGCCGCCATATGGTGTGGGCACCCCTTCGACCCTCCTGCGCCGCCTCTTCACCTATTTAAAGCCTCCGTCGCGAAAACCCTGATACGATTGACGAAACCCATAGAAACCTTCCAGAGCCGCCGCCATCGTGAAGCCAAGATCTGGGGGACAGGAGTCTCTGTTCCGGCACGCCGCCGGAACGGGGAAGTGCCCCCGGAAGGCTTCTCCATCGACACCGCTGCCATCTCCACCGCCATCTTCATCACCGCTGCTGCTCCCATGAGGAGGGAGTAGTTCTCCATCGAGGCTCGGGGCTGTACCGGTAGCTATGTGGTTCATCTCTCTCCGATGTGCTTCAATACAATAATCTCATGAGCTGCCTTACATGATTGAGATTCATATGATGATGCTTGTAATCTAGATGTCATTATGCTAGTCAAGTGAGCTTTACTTATGTGATCTCCGGAGACTCCTTGTCCCACGTGTGTAAAGGTGACAGTGTGTGCACCGTGTGGGTCTCTTAGGCTATATTTCACAGAATACTTATTCACTGATGAATGGCATAGTGAGGTGCTTATTTATATCTCTTTATGATTGCAATGTATTTGTATCACAATTTATCTATGTGCTACTCTAGCAAAGTTATTAAAGTAGTTCTATTCCTCACACTTGCGATGTAATGGTGACAGTGTGTGCATCCGTGTTAGTACTTGGTTTATGCTATGGTCATGATCTCTTGTAGATTGCGAAGTTAACTATTGCTATGATAGTATTGATGTGATCTATTCCTCCTACATATGCATGAAGGTGACAGTGTGCATGCTATGTTAGTACTTGGTTTAGTCTTTTGATCTATCTTACACTATAAGGTTACTTAAATATGAACATTTAATTGTGGAGCTTGTTAACTCTGGCATTGAGGGTTCGTGTAATCCTACGCAATGTGTTCATCATCCAACAAGAGTGTAGAGTATGCATTTATCTATTCTGTTATGTGATCAATGTTGAGAGTGTCCACTAGTGAAAGTCTAATCCCTAGGCCTTGTTCCTAAATACTGCTGCGTTACTACTGCTTGTTTACTGTTTCACTGTGTTACTACTGCTGCAATACTACCACCATCAACTACACGCCAGCAAGCTATTTTCTGGCACCGTTGCTACTGCTCATATATATTCATACCACCTGTATTTCACTATCTCTTCGCCGAACTAGTGCACCTATTGGGTGTGTTGGGGACACAAGAGACTTCTTGCTTTGTGGTTGCAGGGTTGCATGAGAGGGATATCTTTGACCTCTTCCTCCCTGAGTTCGATAAACCTTGGGTGATCCACTTAAGAGAAACTTGCTGCTGTTCTACAAACCTCGGCTCTTGGAGGCCCAACACTGTCTACAGGAAAAGGAGGGGGAAGTAGACATCAATAGCACACAATAATAAGATTTGGTGTAATCCTAATCATGTAATGAATAGTGGTTGGTTTTAGCACTATATGTCATGGTTAATGATTGATTATTATATATACTTTAAAAGAATAACTTTTGAAGAACATGCTCTTGAATAAAGAACAAGTATAATAATCAGGGTTGTGGAGTTCTATGGTTTACTATGGTTATAATTGGGTTCTCGCGTAAGGATTAGATGGATCACAACAATTTTGGATTCATCAATAGCTAGGAATCATATGGTTTTAGTGAAGCACATCTGAGCAATTCATTATACATAGGTGTTATCAAGGTTGGTATATCTTGCTGATGATAGTTGGCTAGGGTTTATAGGTCCTATTAGGCAGGGTTGTTGATTACTCTATATCTACTTCAAAAGAACAACTTTTGAAAAACATATTACTTAAGTAGTAAGAAGTATTTCAGTTGAGGCTTATGGGTTCTAGGTTTTGCTATAGGATCCACTAAGGAGGTAGATGGAACATATGAACATGACAAGTGGATATTCATTTAGCATTTGAATTTTTCTAAGAGAGCATGGATATATTAAGTAAGTGAAACAATTTACTGTAATTTGAGTTTTGTGCAAGTGTATGGATTTAAGTGTTGTTGGAGTTTTTATGACTTTAGGTGTGATTGTAAACTCCTAATATTATTCATCTTAGAAAATAAAGGTATATTAACTATTTTAAGGTATACTAAATACTCATAAAATAGTAAAAGCCAGTAGTAGAATATAATTTAGAGTTGGCTAACATTCATTATTTTATGAAACTTTTAAATGACTTTTATTAATTCAACATCAAAACTAAGTTTTATTTATTGAATCATGTTTAAATTATAATGAAGATAATTATTACAAAACTAAAGTTGAAATAATGTTTAATTACATGAGTAATTTTTCTAGTATTTTTTTAGAAGTTAGAAAACAATTTGTATATATTGTTAAGTATTTTCTTTCTAATCTGTAATAAAAATAGGCATACATTTAATTACACTCATGAGTATTGTACATGTTCTAATTCAATTGGCTTGTATATTTAGGGACACACGGATGAGTTTAGAGCTGGGCAAATTATGACACACATATGCACATAGACGGTCGGTCATACAACGTACGGTTCCAGTCTAGCACAGCCGATCCCCTCACGTCTCTCTCGTCGCTCCTCTCTTTCTCTTTTTCTTTCACACGCACGCGCAGACGTCCCACGCGCACAGGCTGTGCCGCTCCGGCCGTCGCAGCCCCAGCCAGCCGCTGGCCAACTCCGGCGCCGCCGCCTGCCACCGAGGCTTCGCCACCCTCCCCCCTTTCTACTCCTCCACTCTCCCTCGCCGCGACGCCCCTGTCGCCCGCGCTCGCGACCTCCGCAACGCTGTTGCTTCACCGCCTGCTCTCGGCCGCTACCGGCCGACTCCGACGCCGGCGAGGTGGGGTTTTTGCTCACCTCGACGGGGTCTACAACCTCCCCCTGTTTGATTTGATTTTCGTGGATCCTCACTGTCGCACCCAATCTGGAACCCTAGCGGTCGCTTGTCGGTTTAGCCATCGCCGGCTAACTCCAGCGCCGCCGCACCTCGGCTGACCTCTGGCACGTCCTCCTCCGCCAGCCTCCTACTGCTGTGATGCTCTACAGCCCTGCATCGACCCCCTATGCCCCCTTTGATTTTTCCTCACCGCTCACAACGTTGGTCGATGTCGACTGCACCTGGCACCTCCGGCCATCTCCGGTGCCGGCTCGAGCTTCTCGTCTATCTCGACTACCTCCTCGAGCCCTTGGTCATCCTTGTTGGCAACCCCGACCACCCTTGCTACTTGCGCTATGCTACTGTGGCTGTGTACTGGTGGTGATATGGTGTTGGTTGCTGCGATGGCATTCTGGTGGTGGTGTGGTGATGTTGCTGGTGGTGGCATGGTGTTGTGATGCTGGTGATGGTGCCCTGCTACTGCTACTGCCCCCTCGACCTCGACGCCGGCGGGACGGTGTCGCGGGCGCAACCCCGGCGTCAACTACTGCTCCAACTCTCGATTGAACTCACTGTGAGCTATACCCCTCCTCTCTCTCTCTCTGTGTATTCTCTATAGCTATAAATTTGGTGGTCATGAATTTGCGGGTGTTTGAACTGGTTGATTTATGTCAATGATGATCATTATGTGATACTACTGTTAGATAATCCAGTGTCTTGTGAGTTTGGTTGGAGCTATTCAAGCTTGGGTCAAGTGGTTAATTATATTTGTTTGTAGCTGTCTTGGTTCATCCATTTGATGAACTGGATACACTAATTGAGCCATGATGGTGTTACTGAATTATGTGGAAGGTTAACTTGTGAGCTTGTATTCTGATTCATGATGGCATGGCTGCTATTAGGGTACTACTTGGTTGGCCTCGGATTAATTTCTTGGACCCCAAAGTAAATTCCTAGAGCTTGTTATGTATTACTAGCGCTTACAGATCGGACAGTAACTCCTAGACCCTAAGTAACTTCATGAATTAAATTGATTAGTAATGGCTGCTCTCTTTGGTTGCTACCTATCGGTGATGCCCATGTTTGAATGAGTGACTCATCCAGGCATATGCTTGATGGTGTTGCTTTCTTTGAAAGGATGCATTCTATATTTACTTGATGCTTGGTTAGGCAATTTGCTTGATGGCTTGCTTTGTGTTAGCTTGTATGCTTATAGCCTCGATGGATGGAGCGCTTCTTGGATCATGTGCATACATGATCAGATCTTGTGGTTATGTTGATGGCTTACTTATAATTAATCTGATAAGAACATATATGGCTTGATTCTTTGGCCCGGCCTATGATGCAAAGGCTGAGGCACAATTTATTTGATCAGAACAGATACTGCTTGTGCCTTAAGTTCTCTGTGATGAATTTGAATAGCACTTCTATTCAAGACTGAGAGAAAACAATAATCCCTCCAATCCTCCTAGATAGAATCTGGTGGAAGGGTAGTTGGATTGGTTGTCTGTGTAATATTTCCTTTTTCCCCCCTTATTGATGTGCTCATGCAAAACTAAGAACAGATGCTATGCTTAATTTGTTGCCTAACAACCTGCTGTTGGAGAGTAGCTTTATCTTGCTTGATGTTGATCTGGCTTTGTTGCTGATCTTGGCTTCCACCTCCTCCATGGGTTGTGCCTGCTCCTCCTGGGTTCTTATTGTCACCATGGTTCTCCTTGCAACTTTGGCTGTGATCTTGATACTGATCTCCTAAATGGTTGCCTGGGAAGGATTTGTGGTTTTGGCTGTTGAACTGAAGTTGATTTTCTTGTGGATCATGAGGTGTTCTTGCTGTTCTAACTACTGGGATGGAACTGCGGGTGTGCTTTAGTGAAACCAAAGCCAAATGGTTTGGCTGGCTGTGATGCCCTTGCTTTTATAGTCTTGAGCTTACATGCGTGGTGTCGCTTGACTATGCCATGCAAGCTGGTGAGTGTGCTGCTTAAGGATGGACCCCACTTGTGCATGTGGCCAAGTTGGTTTTCCTTGCCTGCTAGTGCAAGGCACGGCAGGCTTGTGCTTAGCTAGAGCTGTCATGTATTTTTGATCTTGCGGATGTATTACTCCTATTGATCTGTTGGCATGTGAGCTTAACATTATACCTCTGAACTTTAATATGTGGGCTAATGGTTCATCTTGACGCTTTAATGTCATTGGTGGATTACTTAAATTAAAACATGTGGGCTTTATGGTTTCTAGCTAGATTAGAGGGAGATTAAGATAATATAGCATGGTTGCCTAGAATTGAACGGAATCAATCAATTGTTGTCTGCTTGTCCCTTGTTGCCTAAGAGATGATTAGTGATTGTCAATGAAAATGCCTCGTTGTTGCCTTTTATGGAATAGTGATCAGCCTATTAAAGATTTACTCCCTCTAATCACCGTTTGGGTATTAAGGCAAATTCTTAATTCCTAATAGCTAGCTTCCAATATTAAAATGTCTCCCAAAATGCAGAGACAGACATTTTAACCTTAACACAACATTTTTTTGTCTTTATTGTTTATTTTGCAGCTAGAGGATAAGAAAATTGGGAAGATTTGGAATATGAAGATTTAGTTTAGAAATTTCTTGTATTCTTTTATAATTTTCTATTTCTTTTCTAACTTGTAATTTATGGAATAATGTTATTTGTAATAAAGTTTGAATTATTTATTCATTTGGAATTATCAAATGTGTTTACTATTACATATTATGTTTATATACTTGTTTAGGTTTAAAGTTCCAATTCAAATTCTTATTTGAATTTCTACCTTTCATATTTGAATTTGAATTCAAATTGTTCCCCTAAAACACATGAATACACAAAGGTCATGTCGAAATTTGTTGCACTCACATCGATGACTAACTCAATTCCACCGATGTAAGAGAAACCTCGATCACTTTGGAGGTTTTAAACAAAAGCGCGAAAATTCCCCGGATTTTCTATGCATCAATGCAATGCACACATCTGTTTCCTCTATTTTTGTAACCCCAAATACTAGGATATTACACTGGGTGGAGCCGGTTTGCACGTAAACCATGTGTGCGGGCTCCCGTGAGGTAGCTAGGCAAGGAGCACATGCTTTCTTCCATGGATGGTGATGTAACTGGTGTTTGCATGACATGCTCAAGCAGATCCCAAAAGATGGGACCACTATGCACACACACCGTCAGACGATCCACTGTCTTGACACCTTTTTCTGATGAGAACCCTATATTTCAGGGGTCTACACCACATGAACATGGGAATTCACACATGCAAAACCCTAAACCCATGGCTTGGAGTGGGTGGGATGACATGGAGCACCAGTTCCCACAACATGGGGTCACCCAAGGGTTGTGGGCCCACTTTGTGGCCTGGGTGGAGCCGGTTTGCACGTAAGCCATGTGTGCGGGCTCCCGTGAGGTAGCTAGGCAAGGAGCACATGCTTTCTTCCATGGATGGTGATGTAACTGGTGTTTGCATGCCATGCTCAAGCAGATCCCAAAAGATGGGACCACTATGCACACACACCGTCAGACGATCCACTGTCTTGACACC
The DNA here is from genome assembly GCF_019359855.2 of Lolium perenne. Lineage (NCBI taxonomy): Eukaryota > Viridiplantae > Streptophyta > Magnoliopsida > Poales > Poaceae > Lolium > Lolium perenne. Next base: position 320,818,934 of record NC_067246.2, read on the forward strand.
TTTTTCTGGCGAGAACCCTATATTTCAGGGGTCTACACCACATGAACATGGGAATTCACACATGCAAACCCTAAACCCATGGCTTGGAGTGGGTGGGATGACATGGAGTACCAGTTCCCACAACATGGGGTCACCCAAGGGTTGTGGGCTCACTTTGTGACCTGGGTGGAGCCGGTTTGCACGTAAACCATGTGTGCGGGCTCCCGTGAGGTAGCTAGGCAAGGAGCACATGCTTTCTTCCATGGATGGTGATGTAACTTGTGTTTGCATGCCATGCTCAAGCAGATCCCAAAAGATGGGACCACTATGCACACACACCGTCAGACGATCCACTGTCTTGACACCTTTTTCTGACGAGAACCCTATATTTCAGGGGTCTACACCACATGAACATGGGAATTCACACATGCAAAACCCTAAACCCATGGCTTGGAGTGGGTGGGATGACATGGAGCACCAGTTCCCACAACATGGGGTCACCCAAGGGTTGTGGGCCCACTTTGTGGCCTGGGTGGAGCCGGTTTGCACGTAAACCATGTGTGCGGGCTCCCGTGAGGTAGCTAGGCAAGGAGCACATGCTTTGTTCCATGGATGGTGATGTAACTGGTGTTTGCATGCCATGGTCAAGTAGATCCCAAAAGATGGGACCACTATGCACACACACCGTCAGACGATCCACTGTCTTGACACCTTTTTCTGACGAGAACCCTATATTTCAGGGGTCTACACCACATGAACATGGGAATTCACACATGCAAAACCCTAAACCCATGGCTTGGAGTGGGTGGGATGACATGGAGCACCAGTTCCCACAACATGGGGTCACCCAAGGGTTGTGGGCCCACTTTGTGGCCTGGGTGGAGCCGGTTTGCACGTAAACCATGTGTGCGGGCTCCCGTGAGGTAGCTAGGCAAGGAGCACATGCTTTCTTCCATGGATGGTGATGTAACTGGTGTTTGCATGCCATGCTCAAGCAGATCCCAAAAGATGGGACCACTATGCACACACACCGTCAGACGATCCACTGTCTTGACAGCGAGAAACATGTATTTGAGGGGTCTACACCACATGAACAAGTGCAATCACACATGCAAATTGCAAAACTCATGGCTTGAAGTGTGTTAAATGACATGGTGCACCGCTGCCGACAATATGGGGTCATCCCAGGGTTGGTCAAAAAAGTGCCAGAAATAGGCTCCAAAGGTAGGGCAAACGGCCTCATTTCTAAGCATGTTTTTTTTCGACCTTGTCTAAATGATGCAAATAAATTTCCTAGACATCTACTTTATATGTATAGACTGTTTTTGAAGATTTTATTTTTTTTAGATTTTCTCTGAATTTTTTTAGGAATATTTGAATATACAGCAATCTGATTGGCTGGACTCCTTTTTTTTCCTGAACACGGGTGGGGGTTCCGAGAGGGCACGCTAGGTGGAACGTTGGGCCGTGTTGCGGTCTGGCCTTATGCCCGTTGTGCAATGCGCCGGCCTAGGCCTGCATGCGCGGGAAGCGACGACGACGACATGCATGCGCCCCGCAGCAGTGACTCAGCTATGCATGTATCGCCACGACGTCGCCATGAATGAGCCACAAAGCCCCGTTTCACTGCGGTCGATTCAGTTGACAGAAGACGCGCCCCCCGTTTCAGTGTTAAACGACAACGACATGGGACACCCCCTCCATTAATGTGCGAAACGGCAACGGCTACATGCATGCGTCACTCGCGTCGTTTCATCGCCGAACAACAATGTTCGTCTCCCACACCACATTTTTTTAGCCTATTTATACGTCAACATTCCTCTCCCACACACCACCCAGCTCCACTCCAGACACAACGCCCTTCATCCTTTCCTAGAACCCCAAAGCACCACCATAAGATGCAGTACGTCAGACCGACCTTCGTTCGGCCGCCTACCGTGCCAGAGCTGCGCTACCCGCCGGGCGTCCTCGTCGAGCGCACGCTCCGTGTGTGGGCGCAATCCAGGTGGAGGAGCCCCGTCGAGCTCGCCGACGCATTCTTCACCGCCGGCTTTGCCCACCTCCCACCGGGCTCGCCGGTGATGTTCCACCTCGATGAGGTTCGTGACGGCGTCACCCTCAAGTTGCTCACGGTCACCCTCACCAACCCGTGGGACACGTACGAGCTCCTCGGCCAAGTGTTCTGGTGCGGCTGTGAGTCTATCTTCTTCACGATGTACAACATCTTCACCAACTGCGAGTGCATCTTCCCCACCAAAAACCAGATGCACTGCCTCCCCTACGAGGAGTGAAGTGTTGATGACGGTGGTCGAGTAGCGCGGCCAGGGGTTTCGTGAAGCTTGTCATGCATGTTTCTCTACTTTTTAGTTTTATCGTGTTTATTTAAAATGCCGTTTTTTATATATTGTACCGTGTCATGTCCCTGGACTTATCTATGTAATGACGGTGCTAACATATTTATGTAATCTAAGTCAATCTTTATGTGTGTTCAAACCTGTTCGTCCTCAAATGACTACTATTTCTTGTACCAAATTGTTTACAAAACCCAACAAAAAAAACAAAAAATTCTAATCCACTAAGACAAGAATTTTAGCTATTTTCAATTTTTTAAGTTGTTATTCATATATATTACAAATTCAGTGTTAAGATTCATATTGAATTATCTATTTCATATTCAATTAGTGAATTAGTGAATTGTATATAATAGACTACACAAAGATCTGTGTGTTCAAAAATGTACAAACATGCGTTTAATAACCTAACGGAAGTGATAAAATGACTATAGATACCTTTCTTACTCGTAAGTGTCAGCATGTTTCTATCCGACCCACTGGTTACCAGACTACCCCTGCGAGACGACTTCCCACGACGTCTGCGGTTCGAGTCGCGGCAACACCCATTTTTTCCTTCATTTTTTTGATATTTAATATGTACCACCTAAACTTGCCTAATGGGCCTAATTTGGTTGGAGATGGCCCATTAGTCAAATCTAGATTGGGCTATCCGCTGCGATTATTGTTGCTGTCAAATGAGATGGTTGTCCCTGTTTTATATGTACCACCAGAACTAGCCTAATGGGCCTAATTGGATGGAGTAGGCCCATTAGTCAAGTCTAGATTGGGCTGTTGTCTGCTGCGAGTGTTGTAGCTGTGAAATGAGATATTTGTTGTTGTTGACTGAGAGATTTGTTGCTGTCAAGTATCACATAAGATAACAACTCCACCCTACTGCCAACACGCCATCTTTATTTTAGATTACCAGAGGTTTTCCCCCATTTCCACTGGAAAATACCTTATCAATTATGTACAAAACGTCTGCAACACAACTGAGCAAAACTGACAATACATTTCCTATTATTTTAGATTACCAGAGGTTTTCCCCCATTTTCACTGGAAAAAACGCTTACTTTGGCAAAATCTTTGTCACTACATCATGCTAACAGGCTAGAGCAACAGCAGCAAATAGAACATGCTTACCTAGCATCCAAGCACACAACAGGGCCAAGCATGCACAACACATCAGCATATGTAGTAAGCACAACATAGACATGCTTAAACAATAAGCATACTTAATTAGAAACATAGTTGAACACAGCATTAACCAAGTTTCAACACCACAAGTACGACAGAGTTTTAACACAAACAAACAACTAAAGGAAGTAGGCATCAGGTAGGCAGGCAGGTCGGCAGGCAGGTCAGCAGGCAGGTCAGCAGCATCCTCCGCATGCTCCTACTGCCTGGGGGCGTACTTCTTGAGGAAGAGGCCGTAGGCAGCATGCTTGGCCCTGATGTGTGCGGGTGTCTGCCCGCTGCCAACACCAGTGTAGGTGGCATGCTGGTACATGCCGAGGAAGTCCGTCGGCATTTCCTTGCGGCTGCACCAGGGGCACTTGAACCTCCCTGGGCCAAGAAGGTAGCGAATCTCCCCAGACCTAAGCCTGCGGAGAACATGCCTACTCTTCACGTCCCTATCCTCCTGGTCAGAACCGACTTCATCCGAAGGATCCTCCTGTTAAATGAAGTAAATTAGGTTAATTAGCTGCTATGGCATACAAATAAAGTAATGACTATAAATAGAAAAGGAATGAAAACAATGCAAAGTATTTATTTGTATAAATGCACATTAGTTAGTAACTATACATACCATATCTAATTAAAACAAAAACTAGTGTTTGCAATGGAACAAGTGGCAATACACTTGGTTAGCAAAATAAAGGCCTAGGTGGAGATAATCATTAGGTTGACAAGCCAAACCATTGCATCTGCCCAAGCAGCTCACTCATCTGGTATTGCCCAGGGCAGCTCACTCATTAGGTTAGCACAAGGCTTGCTATAAAAAGCACATTGCCCAACAGATAAGCTTGTACATCAGCAAAGGACTCAACATCAACATCTGCAGTTCATCAGTTTATCCACAAACCAACCATCACTGGAACACCATGGTGACATAAAACTGAAGAACAACATCTGGAGCTAGGAGGAGAAGGGCAAGCTTTAACCACATGATCAAGCAAACCATCACAGAAGAAAAACACTATGTCTAGAAGCTGGAGAAAGGTATACTTGATACCTGGAAAGGATCCAGAGGATCCAATCCATCAATATGCATGCTCAAATCACACCAATGAGCAGATGCTCAAAAGGTATTAGTCATCACTTCGTATAGACCAAGTGATGCTAGCAATATTTGAGGCAAACAAAAACTTGAAGTGCCCAGTAGATGCAGATATGCAAAATAGTATGAAATACAAGCATATCCAAGTATAAACCAGATACACACAAAGCTTTGACAGCCACATACACCACCTAGCACCACGTAGCTATTAAACCATCAGAAACCCTTATTTTCTTCATAAAACAATCATAGTGGCATTCATATGTATGATACCCTACTGTGAAGATCTCTATTAATAAAAACCAACAGTTTATCCATCAAGGTGAGCAACCAGTAGCAGTAGCAAGAGGTACTAAGGTCACATCAAACCTAGTAAGCCACAACCATAGCATCAATCATCATAATATGGACAGATTCAGATTGTGATGAATATTAATCCAACAATAGTTGGCATCCATCCATTCTTCTCAAACAAATTGAATCATTACCAATACACAGTTCATCAATAAAGAATTCTAGTGATTATCCTTACACAGCAAGCAACCATAGTTCAATTAGTAATAATAACAACACCAAATGATCAAGTTTACAGTAGCATGACTTGCACATGACACTCTGATACGTCCAATTTGCATCACTATTTTATATCATAATTTGCTGTTATTCATTGATATATTTCATATTTGGAGATGATACTTATGTTATTTCATCTATTTTGCATGTTTCATGATTATTGGAGGATCGCGCACCGGAGCCAGGATTCTGCTGGAAAAAGCACCGTCAGAATGCAATATTTCGGAAGATCAACAGCTGATAGAAATTATATGAAAAATCCTATTTTTCCAGATGATGAAGGGAACCAGAAGGGGGAGAAGAGGGGACCCGAGGTGGGCCCACCCCATAGGCCGGCACGGCCCAAGGCCTGGCCGCGCCGCCCTGTGAGGAGGGGGCCCACAGCCCCCTCTCGCCTCCTTTTCTTCGCGTACGCCTTCGTCCCGAAAACCTAAGCCCCAGGGAAATAGTCGCGGAGCGTCACAGCCGCCTCTGCGAGGCGGAGAACACCAGAGAGAAAAGAGCTCTCCGGCAGGCTGAGTTCCGCCGGGGAAATTCCCTCCCGGAGGGGGAAATCGACGCCATCGTCACCGTCATCGAGCTGGACATCATCTCCATCACCATCATCATCATCTTCATCATCATCACCGCCATCTCCACCGCTGCACATCGTCACTGCTGTAGCAATTTGGGTTTGATCTTGATTGTTTGATAGGGGAAACTCTCCCGGTGTTGATTTCTACTTGTTATTGATGCTATTGAGTGAAACCGTTGAACCAAGGTTTATGTTCAGATTGTTATTCATCATCATATCACCTCTGATCATGTTCCATATGATGTCTCATGAGTAGTTCGTTTAGTTCTTGAGGACATGGGTGAAGTCTAAATGTTAGTAGTGAAGTATGGTTGAGTAATATTCAATGTTATGATATTTAAGTTGTGGTGTTATTCTTCTAGTGGTGTCGTGTGAACGTCGACTACACGACACTTCACCTTTATGGGCCTAGGGGAATGCATCTTGTACTCGTTTGCCAATTGCGGGGTTGCGGAGTGACGAAACACAGGCCCCCGTTGGTATATCGATGCAGGAGGGATAGCAGGATCTCAGAGTTTAAGGCTGTGGTTAGATTTATCTTAATTACTTTCTTGTAGTTGCGGATGCTTGCAAGGGGTATAATCACAAGTATGTATTAGTCCTAGGAAGGGCGGTACATTAGCGTAGGTTCACCCACACAACACTTATCAAAACAATGAAGATTAATTAGCTGTATGTAGCGAAAGCACTAGACTAAAATCCCGTGTGTCCTCAGGAACGTTTGGTCATTATAAGTAAACAAACCGGCTTGTCCTTTGTGCTAAAAAGGATTGGGCCACTCGCTGCAATTATTACTCTCGCACTTTACTTACTCGTACTTTTTTCATCTGTTACATCAAAACCCCCTGAATACTTGTCTGTGAGCATTTACAGTGAATCCTTCATCAAAACTGCTTGTCAACACCTTCTGCTCCTCGTTGGGATCGACATTCTTACTTATTGAAGATACTACGATACACCCCCTATACTTGTGGGTCATCAAGACTATTTTCTGGCGCCGTTGCCGGGGAGTGAAGCGCTATTGGTAAGTGGAATTGGTAAGGGAAACTTTTACTGTTAGTGCTGATTTTATTTACACTGCTGCTATAATTCATTATGGAGAGATCTTCTCTCGAATGTTTGTTTGCAAAATCTACTACTACTGCAAAGGTAGTGGATAAGGCGCCAGGTGAGGAAGAGATACCATACAAAATACCTATGAAAATTATTGAACGTGTAGTGGATAACCGTTATACAGGGGATGGAACTGTCCACCCTGGAGATCATTTACTATTCTTACATGAATTATGCGGTTTATTCAAGTGTGCAGGTATTGCTATGGATGAAGTGAGGAAGAAACTATTCTCTATATCGCTGTCTGGTAAAGCGGCGCATTGGTATAAATTACTGGATAATGGGGATTCTCTTGAATGGAATGATATTGTGCCCCGGTTTTATTCTAAGTTCTATCCTCCAAGTGAAATTCATAAGGATCGGAACCGCATATATAATTTTTGGCCTCATGATGGAGAGAGTATTGCCCAAGCGTGGGGGAGATTGAAGTCTTTAATGCTCAAATGCCACATTCATGAGCTTCCTGGTAATGTTATTATTGATAATTTCTATGCAAGACTTTCTTTTGAAGACAAGACCTTGCTGGATACTTCTTGTTCTGGATCATTCACGCGCAACAAAGAAGAGTTTAAAAGGGACCTTCTTAATCGGATCCAGGAAAATACTGAAGGATGGGAGAACGACAAAGATAGAGAATCAGGTATAAATTATGATTACAAATGCATTGAAGCTTTTATGGATACTGATAAATTTCGTAATATGAGTGCTACTTATGGTCTTGATTCTCAAGTTGCTGCAAATCTTTATAAAGCTTTTGCCTCTCATTATGAATTGCCTAAGAAGAATTTTGATAAGTTTCATGAACCGTATAAAGATAAAATTTATTCATCTATAAATAAATGTGTTGTAGTTGAAACTGTGGATCATGTTATTCCTGAAGCTTATATTGAAAAAACTCCTTTCCCTGCTAAAATGAAGGAGTACTCTGTTATAAATAGTGCGGTTCATAAAAGTGAAAAGAAACCTATAGAACCTGAAGAACAAATAAAAGTTGAACCTGCTGTTGCAATAGTTAAAGATCTTGTGACTGAAAATGTGGAGGATGGTCATATTATTTTTTGTGAAGATGCTTCTAATATTGTTTCACATCCTAATAAGTCTAAGAAAGCTAGTGTTCCTATGCTATCTGTTAGAATTGGAGATCATTGTTATTATGGTTTATGTGATATTGGTGCAAGCATTAGTGCTATTCCTTATGAGCTTTACACGGAGATTATGCACGAAATTGGTTCTTGTGAACTTGAAGATATTGATGTGGTAATTCGGCTGGCTAATAGAGAGACTATCTCTCCAATTGGTATTGTTCGAGATGTGGAAGTTTTATGCGGTAAGATTAAATATCCTGCTGACTTTTTGGTACTTGGTTCTGCTGCTAGTAAATATTGTCCTATAATTTTTGGTAGACCTTTTCTAAATACTTGTGGAGCTATTATAGATTGTAAGAAAGAGAAAATTTTGACTAAATTTGCTGGTGAATCTTATGAGTTTAATTTCTCTAAATTTACCAAAACTCCTTATAAAGCTGATTCACCTAATAATGATTTTAGAGTTGAACAGTGTGCATCTATTGCTCTCGCTCCTAATAACCCTTTGCAGCAACATTTGGAGAATAGTGAGAGTGAAGTTTTTAGGGAAGAAAGAAATGAGCTTGATGAAATTTTTCTCCGTCAACCTATTCTTAAGCATGATTTACCGGTAGAAGATCTGGGTACAACACCGCCACCAAAGGAAGATCCTGTCTTTGATTTAAAACCATTACCTAATAATCTTAAATATGCTCATATTGATGATAAGAAAATATATCCTGTTATTATTAGTTCTAAGCTTACAGAGTTTGAAGAAGAAAGGTTATTGGAAATATTGAAGAAACACCGAGGTGCTATTGGCTACACTCTTGATGACTTGAAGGGGATTTCTCCCTCTATTTGCCAACACGCCATTAATATGGAAGATGACGCAAAGCCTGTTGTTGAACCTCAGCGTCGTTTAATTCCTAAGATGAAGGATGTGGTAAGAAATGAGGTATTAAGACTTCTTGAAGCTGGTATTATATATCCTATTGCTGATAGTAGATGGGTCAGTCCTGTGCATTGTGTTCCTAAAAAAGGAGGAATGACTGTTGTGCCTAATGATAATGATGAGCTCATACCTCAAAGAGTAGTTGTAGGTTATAGAATGTGCATTGATTTTCGTAAAGTTAATAAAGTTACTAAGAAAGATCATTATCCTTTGCCTTTTATTGATCAAATGTTAGAAAGGTTATCCAAAAATACTCATTTTTGCTTTCTTGATGGTTATTCTGGGTTTTCACAAATTGCTGTTAAAACTAAGGATCAAGAGAAAACCACTTTCACTTGTCCCTATGGAACCTATGCTTATAGACGTATGCCTTTTGGTTTATGTAATGCTCCTGCTACTTTTCAAAGATGCATGTCTGCTATTTTTCATGGCTTTTGCGAGAGTATTGTAGAGGTATTCGTGGATGATTTTTCTGTCTATGGGAATTCTTTTGATAATTGTTTGCGGAACCTTGATAAAGTTTTGTAGAGATGTGAAGAAACTAACCTTGTTCTTAATTGGGAGTAATGTCACTTTATGGTTAATGAAGGAATTGTATTGGGACATAAAATTTCCGAGAGAGGTATTGAAGTTGATAGAGCTAAAGTTGAAGAAATTGAGAAGATGCCCTATCCTAGGGATGTTAAAGGTATTCGTAGTGTTCTTGGTCATGCTGGGTTTTATAGGAGGTTTATTAAAGACTTCTCTAAGATTTCAAAGCCTCATACTAATCTTCTTCAAAAAGATGTACCTTTTGTTTTTGATGATGATTGTAAGGAAGCTTTTGAAACTCTAAAGAAAGCCTTAACAACTGCTCCTATAGTTGAACCTCCTGATTGGAACTTACCATTTGAAATTATGTGTGATGCTAGTGATTTTGCTGTAGGCGCTGTTCTTGGACAGCGATTAAATAAAAAATTGAATGTTATTCATTATGCTAGTAAAACTCTTGATGCTGCTCAAAGAAATTATGCTACTACTGAAAAAGAATTGTTAGCTGTAGTCTTTGCTTGTGATAAGTTTAGATCTTATATTGTTGATTCAAAAGTTACTATTCATACTGATCATGCTGCAATCAGATACCTTATGCAAAAGAAAGATGCTAAGCCAAGGCTTATCAGATGGGTGCTTCTGTTGCAAGAATTTGATTTACATATTGTAGATAGGAAAGGTGCTGATAATCCTGTTGCTGATAATTTGTCTAGATTGGAAAATATTGCTTATGATCCTGTTCCTGTCAATGATAGTTTTCCAAATGAACAATTGGCTGTAATAAAGGTGAGCTCGCGAGACAGTCCTTGGTATGCTGATTATGCTAACTTTATTGTTTCCAAGTACTTGCCTCCGACCTTTTCAGCTCAGCAAAGGAGGAAATTCTTTTATGACTTGAGGCATTATTTCTGGGATGACCCACACTTATATAAAGAAGGAGTGGATGGTATTCTGCGAAGATGTGTTCCCGAATATGAACAGCAGGAGATATTGAGTAAATGTCATGGGAGTGCTTATGTAGGACATCACGCCGGAGATAGAACCGCGCAAAAGGTTCTACAATCAGGTTTTTATTGGCCAACTCTCTTCAAAGATGCAAGGAAGTTTATTTTATCTTGTGATGAATGCCAAAGGGTTGGTAATATCTCCGTACGCAATGAAATGCCTATGAATTATACTCTTGTTATTGAACCGTTCGACTGTTGGGGATTTGACTTCATGGGACCTTTTCCCTCTTCAGAAGGTAACACTCATATACTTGTTGTTGTTGATTATGTTACTAAATGGGTGGAAGCCATACCTACAAAAAGTGCTGATGGTGAGACCTCTTTAAGAATGCTTTTAGATATTATTTTTCCTCGATTTGGAGTTCCTAGATATATTATGACTGATGGAGGTTCTCATTTTATTCATGGTGGTTTTAGAAAAACTCTTGCTAAATATGGCATTAATCATAGAATTGCTTCCGCTTATCATCCTCAAACTAGTGGGCAAGTAGAACTATCAAATAGAGAAATTAAATCTATCTTGCAAAAGACTGTTAATAAAACTAGAAAGAATTGGGCTAGTAAATTGAAGGAAGCACTATGGGCTTATAGAACTGCTTATAAAAATCCCATGGGAATGTCACCTTATAAAATGGTTTATGGAAAAGCTTGTCATTTACCTTTAGAACTAGAGCACAAAGCTTATTGGGCTGTTAGAGAATTAAATAAAGATCCTAAACTAGCTGGTAATAAGAGGTTGCTGCAATTGAGTACTCTAGATGAATGGAGAAGTGAAGCTTATGAAAATGCTAAACTCTTTAAAGAGAAAGTTAAAAAATGGCATGATAGAAGGATTATCAAAAGAGAATTTAATATTGGGGATAAAGTCCTATTGTATCGGTCTCGTCTCAGATTCTTTGCAGGGAAATTACTCTCGAAATGGGAAGGACCATATGTTGTTGAGGAGGTGTATCGTTCAGGAGCAATAAAAATTAGCTCTCTCCAAGGCAATGTCACACAAGTGGTGAATGGACAAAGACTCAAGCATTATATCTCAGGTGATTCTTGCAATGTAGATGTTGATGTTATTCGAGTGGAAACACCGGAGGCTTTCATCAAAGGAGAAATTGACAGTCCGCCAGAACTCGACTTTGAATAGGTAACAGTACTGGTAATAAAAAGTTCGCGATTTACTTTCCGAACAATGTTTTTGCTGTTTTTGGAAAATATGAAAAATTACGAGATCGAAACGGAGTGGAGGAGACGCACGAGGGCGTGCCCCCATAGGCCGGCGCGGGCCCCAGCCAGGCCGCACCGCCCTATGAGCTGGCCGCCTCGTCGCCTCTTTCCGACTCTGGTTCGACTTGGTACTTTCCTTATGACATAAAAATTTATTCTATATAATCCCCCGGACCCCTGGAGGTCCGAATATCGTTTTCTCAACGTGTTTTGTTTCGAGTTGTTTCTGCCAGGTTCTGCTCCGGATCTAGATCCATCATGTCTACGTCGGGAACTCCTAAGGACAGTTTCTTTGAGGACGTCGTCAACCCGTACATGAATGAGTTGAAGATGCACCCCAAGGAATTGCTGCTCGTAGATGGGGAGTTGCAGATCAAAGATGTTCAGGGGCCTAAAGGAGAAGGAAGCTTGGAAGACAGGATGGAGAAGCTAGAACAAGAGGTCTTCAACTACAAGAAGATGGCTGAGCGTGAGGTGGATATCTTCCACAAGATTGTGTCTGAACTTATTGATGGACACAAGAAGGAGACTGCAAAGCTGTGGGATGACATCCTCTCGCTTCACGACACCACCAACAAACTCCAAGCTCAACTCTATGACTTTCAGAATCAGAACTGTGAGTATGAAAACAGGTTTAAACGCATAAGTTATGCTGCTAGTTTCAGGATTCCCGAGACCAAGATGTCGTTTGTTGATGGAGAGCCTCTTCCTTGGAAGTCTGATGATGGGAATTCATCACCACCATCACCGAAGGAGTAATTCATCATCGGTATTGGCATCCCTTGGTTTGTTCCAAGCTTGGGGGAGTGCCGCGGTATCACATCATCACTATCTTTTACTTTTTACTATCAAGTAGTGTCATATCATGAGTAGGGAAGTTATCATATAAGATGTGTTGCAGTGTGGAAGTATCTCTCCTTTAGTTGGTTGTCTATGTATCCCTTGGTGTGAGTTATCGTTATGGAATATTAATGAGAAGTCTTATCATTTACATATTGCACATCTTATTTTAGTTTGCAATCCTTATTATATGATTGATCTTGTTATTAGTATTGGTACCACTTTGGGAGCACTAAATAAATCTATTTGGTTTTGGCAAACTTAGCATTGGTCAATAGCAACAAAACTTTGAGGTTTAAGTAGAAAAGAGAAATACATGTAGTTGTTTCATTATCTTTCTTTCTTGTTAGCTCATAGCTTATTATTCTGAAGTTAAAATTGTTGGTGCTTACAAGGAAGCTGCATGATTGTTTCTATCACATGTACATTTGTTTGTTTCCCTCGACTCTTATGCTTGCTAATTAACCTTGCTAGCCAAAGACCTGTACTGAGAGGGAATACTTCTCGTGCATCCAAACCTTAACCCAAAACCTATGCCATTTGTGTCCACCATAACTACCTACTACATGGTATTTCCTGCCATTCCAAGTAAATACTTCGTGTGCTACCTTTAAAACAATTCAAAAATTTATTACCTCTTATTTGTGTCAATGTTTTATAGCTCATGAGGAAGTATGTGGTGTTTTATCTTTCAATCTAGTTGGGCAACTTTCACCAACGGACTAGTGGCTTCATCCGCTTATCCAATAATTTTGCAAAAAGAGCTGGCAATGGGATTCCCAGTCCCAAGTTAATTAACCTAAATAGACACTCCTCCATGGTATGTGATTGATGGACGGCACCCGAAGGATTCGGTTAGCCATGGCTTGTGTAAGCAAAGGTTGGGGGGAGTGTCATCATAATAAAACTAAAATAAAAAGGCACTCCTTCATGGTATGAGATTGTTGGCAGGCACCCGAGGATTCGGTTAGCCATGGTTTGTGTAAGCAAAGGTTGGAAGGAGTGCCAACCAAAAATAAAACTTTATGGGAGCCACTCTTCGGGAGTTTGTCTGGCAAGGGGGTTAGAGTACCCGCTACCAGTCGTTGACAACAACAAACACCTCTCAAAATGTTACTTTCATTCTCTTTATATGATTTCAAAACTGAAAAAGCTCTAGCACATGATTTAATCCCTGCTTCCCTCTGCGAAGGGCCTGTCTTTTACTCTATGTTGAGTCAGTAAACCTATTTCCCTCCATCTTAAGCAAGCATTTGAGTTGTTGTGATCAAACCATTATATTGTGATTTGCTTCATCATGTCTTTTATTCTTCCTTGTTTAGTACAAGTTTTATCTGAATGAATATAGCTTTGCAAGTTATCAATGATCATGAGGAGGTTATTATGATTGAGTATGCAAGTTGTGCCATATAAACTTTAACATGAGATCGCTGCTCAATAGATAAGTATAATCTGCTAACTGTTCTTTGACCAAGAACGAAGTTTGCCATCACCAACTATGATTTCTTACGCACCTTTATTTGTGATTACCTTATACTTGTTTCAAGTTGAATTATATGAGAAAGTTGTTTACTAAAATATCTTGTGTGAATGAATGTGAAGCTTCTTGTCCGTATTTTATTTATCGACTCCTCACTCCATAAACATGTGGTCCTGTTTACCGAGTTCAGTTTCGCATGGGGACAAGCGAAGTCTAAGCTTGGGGGGAGTTGATACGTCCAATTTGCATCACTATTTTATATCATAATTTGCTGTTATTTATTGATATATTTCATATTTGGAGATGATACTTATGTTATTTCATCTATTTTGCATGTTTCATGATTATTGGAGGATCGCGCACCGGAGCCAGGATTCTGCTGGAAAAAGCACCGTCAGAATGCAATATTTCGGAAGATCAACAGCTGATAGAAATTATATGAAAAATCCTATTTTTCCAGATGACGAAGGGAGCCAGAAGGGGGAGAAGAGGGGACCCGAGGTGGGCCCACCCCATAGGCCGGTGATGGCGTGTAACTCACACGTTCGTTGGGAACCCCAAGAGGAAGGTATGATGCGCACAACAGCAAGTTTTCCCTCAGAAAGAAACCAAGGTTTATCGAACCAGGAGGAGCCAAGAAGCACGTTGAAGGTTGATGGCGGCGGGATGTAGTGCGGCGCAACACCAGGGATTCCGGCGCCAACGTGGAACCTGCACAACACAACCAAAGTACTTTGCCCCAACGAAACAGTGAGGTTGTCAATCTCACCGGCTTGCTGTAACAAAGGATTAACCGTATTGTGTGGAAGATGATTGTTTGCAGAAAACAGTAGAACAAGTATTGCAGTAGATTGTATTTCAGTAAAGAGAATTGGACCGGGGTCCACAGTTCACTAGAGGTGTCTCTCCCATAAGACAAACAGCATGTTGGGTGAACAAATTACAGTTGGGCAATTGACAAATAAAGAGGGCATGACCATGCACATACATATCATGATGAGTATAGTGAGATTTAATTGGGCATTACGACAAAGTACATAGACCGCCATCCAACTGCATCTATGCCTAAAAAGTCCACCTTCAGGTTATCATCCGAACCCCCTCCAGTATTAAGTTGCAAAGCAACAGACAATTGCATTAAGTATGGTGCGTAATGTAATCAACAACTACATCCTTAGACATAGCATCAATGTTTTATCCCTAGTGGCAACAGCACAACACAACCTTAGAACTTTCTGTCACTGTCCTAGGTGTCAATGCAGGCATGAACCCACTATCGAGCATAAATACTCCCTCTTGGAGTTACAAGCATCTACTTGGCCAGAGCATCTACTAGTAACGGAGAGCATGCAAGATCATAAACAACACATAGATATAACTTTGATAATCAACATAACAAGTATTCTCTATTCATCGGATCCCAACAAACGCAACATATAGAATTACAGATAGATGATCTTGATCATGTTAGGCAGCTCACAAGATCCGACAATGATAGCACAATGGGGAGAAGACAACCATCTAGCTACTGCTATGGACCCATAGTCCAGGGGTAGACTACTCACACATCACACCGGAGGCGACCATGGCGGCGTAGAGTCCTCCGGGAGATGATTCCCCTCTCCGGCAGGGTGCCGGAGGCGATCTCCTGGATCCCCCGAGATGGGATCGGCGTTGGCGGCGTCTCTGGAAGGTTTTCCGTATCGTGGCTCTCGGTACTGGGGGTTTCGTCACGGAGGCTTTAAGTAGGCGGAAGGGCAAGTCAGGAGGGGGCACGAGGGCCCCACACCACGGGCCGGCGCGCGGCCAAGGGGGCCGCGCCGCCCTAGGGTTTGGGCACCCCGTGGCCCCACTTCGTTTCGTCTTCGGACTTCTGGAAGCTTCGTGGAAAAATAGGACCCTGGGCGTTGATTTCGTCCAATTCCGAGAATATTTCGTTACTAGGATTTCTGAAACCAAAAACAGCAGAAAACAGCAACTGGCACTTCGGCATCTTGTTAATAGGTTAGTTCCAGAAAATGCACGAATATGACATAAAGTGTGCATAAAACATGTAGATAACATCAATAATGTGGCATGGAACATAAGAAATTATCGATACGTTGGAGACGTATCAGCATCCCCAAGCTTAGTTCTCCTCGTCCCGAGCAGGTAAAATGATAACAAAGATAATTTCTGGAGTGACATGCCATCATAATCTTGATCATACTATTTGTAAAGCATATGTAGTGAATGCAGCGATCAAAACAATGTATATGACATGAGTAAACAAGTGAATCATAAAGCAAAGACTTTTCATGAATAGCACTTCAAGACAAGCATCAATAAGTCTTGCATAAGAGTTAACTCATAAAGCAATAATTCAAAGTAAAGGCATTGAAGCAACACAAAGGAAGATTAAGTTTCAGCGGTTGCTTTCAACTTATAACATGTATATCTCATTGATATTGTCAACATAGAGTAATATAATAAGTGCAATAAGCAAATATGTAGGAATCAATGCACAGTTCACACAAGTGTTTGCTTCTTGAGGTGGAGAGAAATAGGTGAACTGACTCAACATTGAAAGTAAAAGAATGGTCCTCCATAGAGGAAAAGCATCGATTGCTATATTTGTGCTAGAGCTTTGATTTTGAAAACATGAAACAATTTTGTCAACGGTAGTAATAAAGCATATGTATCATGTAAATTATATCTTACAAGTTGCAAGCCTCATGCATAGTATACTAATAGTGCCCGCACCTTGTCCTAATTAGCTTGGACTACCGGATCATCACAATGCACATGTTTTTACCAAGTGTCACAAAGGGGTACCTCTATGCCGCCTGTACAAAGGTCTAAGGAGAAAGCTCGCATTGGATTTCTCGCTATTGATTATTCTTCAACTTAGACATCCATACCGGGACAACATAGACAACGAGATAATGGACTCCTCTTTTATGCATAAGCATGTAACAACAATTAATAATTTTCTCATTTGAGATTGAGGATATATGTCCAAAACTGAAACTTCCACCATGGATCATGGCTTTAGTTAGCGGCCCAATGTTCTTCTCTAACAATATGCATGCTTAACCATAAGGTGGTAGATCTCTCTTACTTCAGACAAGACGGACATGCATAGCAACTCACATGAAATTCAACAAGGAGTAGTTGATGGCGTCCCCAGTGAACATGGTTATCGCACAACAAGCAACTTAATAAGAGATAAAGTGCATAATTACATATTCAATACCACAATAGTTTTTAAGCTATTTGTCCCATGAGCTATATATTGCAAAGGTGAATAATGGAATTTTAAAGGTAGCACTCAAGCAATTTACTTTGGAATGGCGGAAAATACCATGTAGTAGGTAGGTATGGTGGACACAAATGGCATAGTGGTTGGCTCAAGTATTTTGGATGCATGAGAAGTATTCCCTCTCGATACAAGGTTTAGGCTAGCAAGGCTTATTTGAAACAAACACAAGGATGAACCGGTGCAGCAAAACTCACATAAAAGACATATTGAAAACATTATAAGATTCTACACCGTCTTCCTTGTTGTTCAAACTCAATACTAGAAATTATCTAGACCTTAGAGAAACCAAATATGCAAACCAAATTTTAGCATGCTCTATGTATTTCTTCATTAATGGGTGCAAAGTATATGATGCAAGAGCTTAAACATGAGCACAACAATTGCCAAGTATCACATTACCCAAGACATTAATAGCAATTACTACATGTATCATTTTCCAATTCCAACCATATAACAATTTAACGAAGGAGAAACTTCGCCATGAATACTATGAGTAGAAACCAAGGACATACTTGTCCATATGCTACAGCGGAGCGTGTCTCTCTCCCATAAAGTGAATGCTAGGATCCATTTTATTCAAACAAAACAAAAACAAAAACAAACCGACGCTCCAAGCAAAGCACATAAGATGTGATGGAATAAAAATATAGTTTCAGGGGAGGAACCTGATAATGTTGTCGATGAAGAAGGGGATGCCTTGGGCATCCCCAAGCTTAGATGCTTGAGTCTTCTTGATATATGCAGGGGTGAACCACCGGGGCATCCCCAAGCTTAGAGCTTTCACTCTCCTTAATCATGTTGCATCATACTCCTCTCTTGATCCTTGAAAACTTCCTCCACACCAAACTCAAAACAACTCATTAGAGGGTTAGTGCACAATAAAAATTAACATATTCAGATGTGACACAATCATTCTTAACACTTCTGGACATTGCATAAAGCTACTGGACATTAATGGAACAAAGGAATTCATCCAACATAGCAAAAGAGGCAATGCGAAATAAAAGGCAGAATCTGTCAAAACAGAACAGTTTGTATTGACGAATTTTAAAATGGCACCAGACTTGCTCAAATGAAAATACTCAAATTGAATGAAAGTTGCGTACATATCTGAGGATCATGCACGTAAATTGGCTTAATTTTCTGAGCTACCTACAGGGAGGTGGACCCAGATTCGTGACAGCAAAGAAATCTGGAACTGCGCAGTAATCCAAATCTAGTACTTACTTTTCTATCAACGGCTTTACTTGGCACAACAAAACACAAAACTAAGATAAGGAGAGGTTGCTACAGTAGTAAACAACTTCCAAGACACAAAATAAAAACAAAGTACTGTAGGTAAAAACATGGGTTGTCTCCCATAAGCGCTTTTCTTTAACGCCTTTCAGCTAGGCGCAGAAAGTGTATATCAAGTATTATCAAGAGATGGTGCATTGTTATCATAAGCTCCTCCATCGGTAGTGGTACTAAGGGCTTTGTCAATTTTAGGCCTATAATAATATTTCTTTGGTTTAGGCACTTTAGAGACATACATAAACTTTTGCTCCTTACCCACATAAGCTTTCTCCTTATATTTAAGAGAAGAAAATGTTGAACCCAAGGTTCCCATAGCTTTTTCAAGTTCGTCAATCCTATTAATTTGATCATCATGGACAACACAAGTTCCTAGGACACTAATTCTTTCATCAATTCCTCCTAAGGATTTATCAAGTTCATCAGTTTTATCAAGTAACATTTCCAATTTAGTTTCAATACTCGGAAAATTTTTCTCTAAGGTTTCCAATTTTTTCATAACATCTTCAAGAGAGATTTCAATTTTAACTTCATCAACAGGTGGTATTCCAAATAGACTCTCAATAATGCAGCTAGCTTCTAATGCAGGAGTACTTAGGAAGTTACCTCCTTGAGACAATCAAGAACATACCTATTCCAGCTAGAGATACCAACATAAAAATTCCTGAGTAAAATAGTGGTGGAGTGTTTCTTAGTGCACCTATTATGGGCAGTACTAATTCTATACCAAGCATCTCTTAAACATTCTCCCCCTTGTTGCTTAAACGTACGAACTTCAACTTCAGGATTACTCATTTTAGCAGTAGTAAATAAAGCAAACTAGATAAAGTAAATGCAAGTAACTAATTTTTTTGTGTTTTTGATATAGCAAACAAGATAGCAAATAAAGTAAAACTAGCAACTAATTTTTTGTATTTTGATTTAGTGCAGCAAACAAAGTAGTAAATAAAACTAAGCAAGACAAAAACAAAGTAAAGAGATTGAGAAGTGGAGACTCCCCTTGCAGCGTGTCTTGATCTCCCCAGCAACGGCGCCAGAAAAAGAGCTTGATGGCGTGTAACTCACACGTTCGTTGGGAACCCCAAGAGGAATGTATGATGCGCACAGCAGCAAGTTTTCCCTCAGAAAGAAACCAAGGTTTATCGAACCAGGAGGAGCCAAGAAGCACGTTGAAGGTTGATGGCGGCGGGATGTAGTGCGGCGCAACACCAGGGATTACGCGCCAACGTGGAACCTGCACAACACAACCAAAGTACTTTGCCCCAACGAAACAGTGAGGTTGTCAATCTCACCGGCTTGCTGTAACAAAGGATTAACCGTATTGTGTGGAAGATGATTGTTTGCAGAAAACAGTAGAACAAGTATTGCAGTAGATTGTATTTCAGTAAAGAGAATTGGACCGGGGTCCACAGTTCACTAGAGGTGTCTCTCCCATAAGACAAACAGCATGTTGGGTGAACAAATTACAGTTGGGCAATTGACAAATAAAGAGGGCATGACCATGCACATACATATCATGATGAGTATAGTGAGATTTAATTGGGCATTACGACAAAGTACATAGACCGCCATCCAACTGCATCTATGCCTAAAAAGTCCACCTTCAGGTTATCATCCGAACCCCCTCCAGTATTAAGTTGCAAAGCAACAGACAATTGCATTAAGTATGGTGCGTAATGTAATCAACAACTACATCGTTAGACATAGCTTCAATGTTTTATCCCTAGTGGCAACAGCTCAACTCATCCTTAGAACTTTCATCCTTGTCCCAGGTGTCAATGCAGGCATGAACCCACTATCGAGCATAAATACTCCCTCTTGGAGTTACAAGCATCTACTTGGCCAGAGCATCTACTAGTAACGGAGAGCATGCAAGATCATAAACAACACATAGATATAACTTTGATAATCAACATAACAAGTATTCTCTATTCATCGGATCCCAACAAACGCAACATATAGAATTACAGATAGATGATCTTGATCATGTTAGGCAGCTCACAAGATCCGACAATGATAGCACAATGGGGAGAAGACAACCATCTAGCTACTGCTATGGACCCATAGTCCAGGGGTAGACTACTCACACATCACACCGGAGGCGACCATGGCGGCGTAGAGTCCTCCGGGAGATGATTCCCCTCTCCGGCAGGGTGCCGGAGGCGATCTCCTGGATCCCCCGAGATGGGATCGGCGTTGGCGGCGTCTCTGGAAGGTTTTCCGTATCGTGGCTCTCGGTACTGGGGGTTTCGTCACGGAGGCTTTAAGTAGGCGGAAGGGCAAGTCAGGAGGGGGCACGAGGGCCCCACACCACAGGCCGGCGCGGCCAAGGGGGGGCCGCGCCGCCCTAGGGTTTGGGCGCCCCGTGGCCCCACTTCGTTTCGTCTTCGGACTTCTGGAAGCTTCGTGGCAAAATAGGACCCTGGACGTTGATTTCGTCCAATTCCGAGAATATTTCGTTACTAGGATTTCTGAAACCAAAAACAGCAGAAAACAGCACTTCGGCATCTTGTTAATAGGTTAGTTCCAGAAAATGCACGAATATGACATAAAGTGTGCATAAAACATGTAGATAACATCAATAATGTGGCATGGAACATAAGAAATTATCGATACGTTGGAGACGTATCAGCCGGCGCGGCCCAAGGCCTGGCCGCGCCGCCCTGTGAGGAGGGGGCCCACAGCCCCCTCTCGCCTCCTTTTCTTCGCGTACGCCTTCGTCCCGAAAACCTAAGCCCCAGGGAAATAGTCGCGGAGCGTCACAGCCGCCTCTGCGAGGCGGAGAACACCAGAGAGAAAAGAGCTCTCCGGCAGGCTGACTTCCGCCGGGGAAATTCCCTCCCGGAGGGGGAAATCGACGCCATCGTCACCGTCATCGAGCTGGACATCATCTCCATCACCATCATCATCATCACCGCCGTCTCCACCGCTGCACATCGTCACCGCTGTAGCAATTTGGGTTTGATCTTGATTGTTTGATAGGGGAAACTCTCCCGGTGTTGATTTCTACTTGTTATTGATGCTATTGAGTGAAACCGTTGAACCAAGGTTTATGTTCAGATTGTTATTCATCATCATATCACCTCTGATCATGTTCCATATGATGTCTCGTGAGTAGTTCGTTTAGTTCTTGAGGACATGGGTGAAGTCTAAATGTTAGTAGTGAAGTATGGTTGAGTAATATTCAATGTTATGATATTTAAGTTGTGGTGTTATTCTTCTAGTGGTGTCGTGTGAACGTCGACTACACGACACTTCACCTTTATGGGCCTAGGGGAATGCATCTTGTACTCGTTTGCCAATTGCGGGGTTGCCGGAGTGACGAAACACGAGCCCCGTTGGTATATCGATGCAGGAGGGATGGCAGGATCTCAGAGTTTAAGGCTGTGGTTAGATTTATCTTAATTACTTTCTTGTAGTTGCGGATGCTTGCAAGGGGTATAATCACAAGTATGTATTAGTCCTAGGAAGGGCGGTACATTAGCGTAGGTTCACCCACACAACACTTATCAAAACAATGAAGATTAATTAGCCGTATGTAGCGAAAGCACTAGACTAAAATCCCGTGTGTCCTCAGGAACGTTTGGTCATTATAAGTAAACAAACCGGCTTGTCCTTTGTGCTAAAAAGGATTGGGCCACTCGCTGCAATTGTTACTCTCGCACTTTACTTACTCGTACTTTATTCATCTGTTACATCAAAACCCCCTGAATACTTGTCTGTGAGCATTTACAGTGAATCCTTCATCAAAACTGCTTGTCAACACCTTCTGCTCCTCGTTGGGATCGACATTCTTACTTATTGAAGATACTACGATACACCCCCTATACTTGTGGGTCATCACACTCTAGTGAAGGAAAAGCTCCAGTCAAGAAATCAAGGCTTCCATGCAGTGATTAACAGGCAACATCTACAAGTATTGGAGCCACATTTCAACTTCTGTGTCCATACAATGTAGTAGCAGTTAATCTAAAACCTGTCTAGACATCAATTGCAACCAGGCACAAGTGATAAGTGAATCATCCAGTGCCTAGAACCATATAATTGCTAGGAACCAGTCATAATAGCAAGCTAATCAAACTAGATAGCCTTATTGATCAGAAGATAGGGATTACAGGGAACCCAACCAAGCAAGAACCTGAGATGAACACTTGAGCAAGCTCAAATTCATCTCTGGAACTACTAGAAATATCAAAATGGCTTGGTACTACAAGAAATTCACAGCATATAGACTAGCCAAAGAGAGGATATCGTAGAAGCTTGCGAGCGAGCAAGGCATTCCTGCATGTCGTCGTGGTCGGCGGAGAAATTTACCTCGGACGGGTCGGTGGAGTCGGATTCGTCGAAGGTGGGCACGTCGTCGGGGCTGTTGATCTTGAGCCCCGCCTCCTTCCTCTCCCGCTTCTCCCGGTTCTTCTTGTTCTTCTTCTTGCGCCGCCGCATCTGCGCCTCCGTCTCGTGCGCACGCTTCTTGCTCGCCCCTGCAGCCACCGGCCAGCCGAATCTTGTCGTTTGGCCCCAACCGGAGCTCAGATCAGGGGCAGCTCCGACCGCCGATGGTGCGGCCAACTGGGTGTCCTCAACCGTCGCCTCCTTGCCCTTCCCCTCCTTCCCCTTCCCCATCTCCATGGACGAGCGCGAGCGAGCACGAGCGAGAGCGAGCTGTGCTGTTCTTGACCTAGGGTTTTTTCCCGATTTGGGGATTGCTTTGGATGGATGTGCTGAAGAGGACAGGGGAGAAAGATTTATATATCTCGGCGGTTCCGTCGTGGCCGCGCGTGGACACGTAGGCGTATAATACATACCGGTATGGGTCATACGGGCTTGTACGCGGGCTGATACGAACCCAGCCAAACCCGAAGTACACAGGAGATGACGATCATGCCCCCAGACCCGAAGCGGTATGAACGAATCCTAACCGTCCATGTGTTCTCGCGATTTGGCGAGTTTGTGGTGGGTGCGTACGGAAGCAAAAGCGTTTCGTAGATGAGCACTTGCTTGCGACATCTCCATCAAATTACTATCACATCAAATTTCAGTTGGATGGTCAATGACCGATACTATCACATCATATTACACATTAGGCTCGACTGCTTCCCTAAAAAAAGTATACTCGACTGCTTAAAACATTGAACAGTTTATATTTCGTATCATCTCACATTACCATTTGAGTTTCCACCAAGTTCTATGCAGCGTGCCGGTCAAAAAAAAAGTAGGTAGTGTAGGTATTATTTCTACCCACGTAGGTAGAGTCCTATGCATCCACCCTGATTTCAGTTGCACCACGTTAATTTAGGCATTATTTTTACAGGAGCAGGAAGAGTCTATGCCTCCATGCATCAATTTGTTTTTGTTTCACACCTTATCTTGACAGTAGTTAATATTTTGTGTCGTGTCTCTGACATAAAACGTGTCAAACCAGGATACAAAATTACGTAACAATTAATATCATGTTAAATCTTAGTCATATATTTTAGATTTAGCTGTTAAGATAATTTAGATGATGTGGATTAATGTAGTGTCTCTATTTACGACCTACGTATTGTGCTTTTAGTATATAATAGATAGATAGACTAGAAGTATTATACCATTCAAATACTTCTTTGGAAGAATCTATACATACATATAATTATGAAACTAATCCAGCCCTTCAAAAAAAATGTATCCACTAAATTGTAAATTTTTACTACATCTAAATAAAAAAATCTAGACTTGAAGAACGGGGGAAGGGATTTTCTACCAAGTTTCAAAATATTCTCACCTGTTCATTTCTCATTTCAGACACAACATCTATGATGTAAAATCGATCATCACTTCTTTATAACTCACTTCTAAATCTTAAAAGTACAACATTAATGAAATACCTCTTGGGATGAATCAACACACATACTTGTCAAGCACCTAATCAAAATGTCTAAAAGGGATACATAATATTACTAAGTTGTTAACATTCATATCTAAAAATCATCTTATCAATAGTTCATGGAGGAGCTTTTCTACCACCTTTGGAAATAACCTCAGACGTTCCATTTATGTTTAATTGAATGACTAAATTGCGCATGGTACTGGTCCATTATGATTCTACTTACAGTTGGGCTACCGCCCTTCGCGTACCGGGTAGAGGAGTACAGCCGGTGGAAATGTAGGGACTATTCTCTTTTTGTGCATGGATTGACCTTGTCTAGGAAAGAGATCAATCCACCATATTTCAGGCGGTCAAAATGTAGCGAACTCGTGCCTTGGTGTTGCTTCTGGTTGGTCAGCAGCAGATCAGTGTCAAGTTCCTAGACTGTCACAACACTACAGCGCTGGCGTTCTACAGGCTGTACCAGCGTCTACACTTCCATCCCACAGCTCACTACTCGGTGGAGTCTGAATCAGCGTGTCTGGTGTCGTAGATTGGACTACTGAACTACAGGGCTAACCTACGCATGATGCAACTGAAGACTTTGGCAAGTTTAAGTCGATATCACCGTGGGCTCTTCCGTTCCCGTTGCTGTTGCAGGTGTGTTCCGGAATGCCTCCCATTTCCAAGAAACATTGCACTCTCTTTTTAGTTGCTATTTCGTACTCTCCTTATCGATCTAGAGACTCGCCTGGAACGTTGATATTTACGGGGGCATTATTCAAGTGCCAAAAGTATGTTCCTCTACCTCTATCATAATCGCACTATCGGTTCCCTGGTTGTTTGCATAGCTCATATACCTACATTGGTTGCTGTGAGGAGGAGCATGCATATATCAAGGAGAGGAGCTAGTCTGGTGAGTTTGCACGGACAGTCACGCACTAAATCACAATTGTAGTTCGAGATGAGTTGTTTTCTTTTGCTTTTTGTTTGTGCACATAAACCTTTTTTTGCCATCACCCTAAATAAAAAGGTTAATTAATGGATTTTAGATATTGTAATTCCTGAACTATAAGGTGGGCTCTTAAATTTTGCTGGTCAACGATTTCAACTATGATTTGCAGTTATAATAATACACTATATAAAGTTCAATTAGTTTATTAGATGTACTACTAGGCACAATCACTTGCCGGTTTTTCCTTTAAAAATATAGGTGTGTGCTAGCTAGGCATCAGCCGGCTGATCCATGGGCCCGGATGAGCTGGGCTGACAGCCGGTAGATGCGGGACGTGACCGTCCGATTTGCCCGTATGTACACACACGAGTGACAGGTCACTTTCGTGGACATGCACCGCATCAGCCTCAGTGTGACATCAACGTCGCTTTCGTATATAGGTGCGGCCCCACACAAACAAGTGATGCTTGCAGAGCAAAAGGGTTCTTTATTGCATGCGACGTGAAGTCCAACTAGACTCTCTACATGCATGCTAGCCCTTAGAGCATCTCCACTCTGTCTTCCCATCCGAACGGCGAAATTCGGCCCAGTCGCGCCCCCCGGTTCCTCGTTTTCGTCCGGATTTGGTCCTTCATCCATCCGGCGAGCCCACGCCATCCCCGGCCCCCCGGGGCGCGCTCGGGAACTCCGGACGAGTGAAAAGCGGGGAAAGGCCCGATCTGTCGGTGACTCGACGCACGAACCCCACCGCCACGTCGCTCAAAATCTCCCCCACCCCTCGTATCTCTCTCGCCGCCGGCACCACCCCGCCGGCTTGTTGCCCAGATTCCGCCGCCCCCCTTCCCCACCTGCCTATATTCCGCCGTCTTTGGACGACGGTCTATCTGGCTGCTCTTCCGCCGGCCTGTTTTCCGACTTTGGCCTGCTCCTCGTCGCTCGCGGCTCGGGTTGCCTCGACCACGCCCGTCAGGTGTTCGTCCATTTGCCTCGCCGGCCATGGACTCGGACGAAGAGGAGGAGCAGATGTTCGTCGAGCTTATGCAAGAAGAGATGGCAGCAGCCGCCCAAGACGACGAGCACATGATGATCTGGTGGAGCACATATGGAGGCTCCGAGGCAACGCCAACGCCGACGCCAACTAGTCTGTCTTAATTTGTTTGAAAAATTGTGAAATTGTGTGCTTCATTTGTTTCAGCACTTGTTAAACATTGTACTGATTATCGCCGAATTTGTTTCAGCAATTTTCGTACTTTTGGTCGCCGAACTTGTTAAATTTTATGTTAAATTTGTTTGAAATATGTCAAATGGTCGAGGTTTGGGGTTTCCTGCCGGGGGGACGGCTGGAACTTCGGCGCTCCCCACGCCAAATCTTCCTCCAATCCGGACGAAAATTTCGCCGGATTTGGGCGTGGGGAGCGCCAACGAGTGGGGATGCTCTTAGCTCTAGCAAATTCATTATCTCCAAGCAAAGGTAATGTACACATAAATATTGTCCATATGGACCAATACAACAAAAACAATTAAAATCCAAGTTAAACAACGCAACAATTTTTTTGAAGATCTAAAAAAAATCATAAATTTAATGTTTATAACATGAATGCAATATTGGCAAGGAAAACTTGAAGACATTGTTTAAGTTGCAACATCACAACAAAAGTTGGGCCAACGCTATGTTAAAACCGACTGTAAATATGTACATTATTGGCCGCATCTCGGAGCCGCATGATACAATTAAGTGATCTAATCCTATGCATCTGATCTTGTAACAAATTTCTTTTTGCATGTAGCAAATTTTTTGTGTATGTAACATCAATCTGCAATATTTTATCCCCAAAAAATTTAAAACTTGCGACATATGTGGAAAAATATTGTAGCACTTTAAAGATGCCCATGTAGCAAAACAAAATATAGTATGTAGAAAATCCCTATTTGTTGGAGCAAAATCTAAAATTAGGTTAAAGCCTACAACAAAAATAACCAACACAACAAATATTTTTGCTTAGCCCATCCAATATTATGAGAACACACATGTAACATTTGAGCAATTTCTCTGTAACATATACACCAACAATCATTGTAGCACTTTGCTCATTCTTACACATCAAAAATATGTACTCATGTAGCAGATCGTAGGTCGTATGTAACATTGACGAAAATTACCCAAAACATGGCCTTCCCCAACGACCATGGAGGCACCGTCATGGCCAGATTCATGGCGACGTGGGCTTGCTCGATCATGGCCGGCGTGGGGCAAGTTCAAGGACCTTCCTATGGTGACGCCTTCGGAGTAGTTCGATCCAGTTACGTGAACAAATCCCATTTGTCTCATCATGTAACATAAACATTTTATGTTTATGATTTCTTTTCAAAATATGTAACACCAATATCCAACATTTTTACTTATACTCTCTCAAAGTCGCAAAATTATGGTGCAAAAAAGTTTCGCCCATGGTGCAACATAATCTCGAATGTAACATTTACAAAAATGTGACTTTGTTTTGCAATATTTCTCTGCAATATATCCAACATTTATGCCTAACTCATCCAACATTACAAAAAATAACAACGTACGTACAATAAAAAGAGCAAAATCATTTTGTTTTCAGTATTATTGTAGACTAAAAGCTAGAATGTAGACTATTTTAGAATAACTTTTGATGCTAGAATGTAGACTATTTCAGAACGGATGGAGTATTTGTCAAGCAACTAATCAAAATGTGTAAAAAAAATATACATGTACTAAGTTATATCCAAAAAATATCTTATCAATGACTAAAGTGTGCATGGTACTGATCCATTAGAGCAAGTATAATAAAGTCTAGTCAGCAGGCTGTAAAAATTTAAATATTACATTTGTGTTTAGTTGGATAATACAGATTAGGAGAGAAACTAAGTGTGCTTTAATACAAGAGTCAACTCTAGCACAGCTCATATGCATTTTGTGAGAATGGGAACTGTCGGGGGGAAGACCCCGGGTAGGGCAATGGACGCGGAGCAGCCGGCTGGCCACTGGCCGGCTCGCGGCAAAGGCCGGCTGAGGAGCAGCCGGCTGGCGCCGTGGCCGGCTGGTCCGGAAGCCGGCTGGCTCTAGGTCCTAGTCGGCCCGGCTACGGCCGCCAATGCTGTAGCTGGGCCGGCTTCTACAAGCCATATCCAACTGGGGGTTTGTACCGCAGATCGACTCGAGGCTGGCGAGTCTTGCACTAGAAGGAACCGGGTTGGTGATCCGGGTTCCCAAAGTCCACGCTGACTTCATCTTCCGTAAAGCGCGGGGCACTGTGGAGCAATAGTGCCACGCGCCGGACAGGCCATCATGGTCCACGTCAATCCGTACCGGCTACAGTGGCTGATGGCGATAGGGACACCTCCTCTCCA
Source organism: Lolium perenne (assembly GCF_019359855.2). NCBI lineage: Eukaryota > Viridiplantae > Streptophyta > Magnoliopsida > Poales > Poaceae > Lolium > Lolium perenne. The sequence goes on from NC_067246.2 coordinate 320,847,651, forward strand.
TACCGCTGACCTCGGCAGCCGGATGGGACATGCCATGAGGCCTCAACGGCTCCTGACATCACTGCCTCGGGAAGGAGCGGAAGCCGTAGCCGGCCAAGCCGGCCAGTAGACTATAGGGTCTTATATGTAAAGTGCCGGTGCCTATATAAGCCGCACTACCCCCTCTCGTGCAGGGGATCGATCATTCTCACCTCACTTCCACCCTTAGCGCTGCCCTGTGAGAGAGACTCTTGTCTTCCTTAGCCTCCCAGGAGCAGCCGGACACAGCTCTAGGAGCAACCTTGTATTGTGTGATCATCATATACATCCCTAGCAGGAGTAGAGGTGTTACCTCCATCGGAGGGCCTCGAACCTGGGTACGTCGCCGTGTCGCTCGTCCCCATACCCGCATCCGGATACCGCCGTGAGACCATCTAGGAACCACCTTCGATTAGCCACCCTATGGCATATGCCGTGACGACACCACGACATTTGGCGCCCACCGTGGGGCATTCAGCGTCCGCGGCCGGTGTCTTCATCCGGACGGGCCTCACCATCACCACCGGCGAGCGGGTCGCTTCAGGCTTAGTCTGGAGATTCGGCTCCCTCGACTGTGTCAGCGACAACGCTGGCTGCCTCGCCGACAGGCCCTTCCCTGCCGGCGGCAGCGTCATTTCCTTCGGCGGCCATGACATCTACGTCGCCACCATCGCACCGCCGCGCTACCCGCGGCAGGTGCTGCGCTGCGCAAGCCCTCCTCCGCGAGCCGGCAGCAGCGCTCCCGCCAGCCCCGCCGTCGTGCAAGTCATGATGGCTGGCGAGGAGCTCCCCACCAAGAACCCGCGCACCCGCGGCCCCAACCTGGAGCGCAACGTCGACCCCAACGCCTCCGGCTCGGGCCCAAAGGCGCCCCCACCTCCATCCCGGCTGGACGAAGTCCGGACGAAGTTGAGCTCCCCGCTCACCGCAGGCGGCGACACCGCCACCGTCGAGGCGGACGTGGAGGCTCATCGCCAGCTCCTCCTCCAGCAGGCCGACGAGCTGGCTGCGGCCAAGCGCCAGCTGGCCATCACCCAGCGCGAGTACGAGCACGCCCACGGCTTCACGCCAGGCGGCAACAACCCCAGCCGAGCCGGCATGATCCGCTGGCGAGGAGGCGGCCTGGGCGCCGAGATCGAGCGCGACGGCGCGGAAGCGCCGGCTCCATCCACGGAGCTACCCGTCTACAACACCCCCGACAAGAACATCCTCGCAGCCGAAGCCGCTGCGAAGGAGCTAGCCCTCCTCGAAGGAGAAGAGCTGCACCGCCAGACGCAGCGCGTAGCTGAACTGTGCCGGGCTGCAGCTGAGCAGACCAAGGACCCCAGGTATGGTGCTACAAAAGCCCCTCCCGTCCGCGTTGCTGCAGGCACCAGCAAGGACCCCCACAGAGACACGGCCGAGTCCGCCTCGCCCGCACCAAGCCGGCGTAGAGACTCCCGCGCCACCCACACAGGTTCAAGCCGAACAAGCCGGCTGGACAGCGGCCACAGTGGCCGCAGCCGGCCACCACCAGGCCGGGACCAGGAGCATGACTCCGAGCAGGCGGCGCCAAGGCGCCAGCACAGGCCGGCTCTCGAGCGAACCGGCACCCGGCAGCCGGCACGCTCCCGGCTGGGCCCCCGCATCGAGCCCGCCGACGCCAGAGACCGCCTCGATCGGCTGGTCGAATCCCGCATCGCGGAAGAAGAGGCGCCGGCTTGCCCCAAGTGCTTCGGGCCCCGCATCACCAACGAGCCCATGCTCGACGGCTTCCAGCTCCCCCGCGACACGCCCAAGTACGACGGCACCGCCAAGCCGGAGGATTGGCTGCAGGACTACTCCACCGCAGTCGGCATCTCCAGAGGCAACAAGCGCTGGGCGGTGCGCTACTCCCCCCTGATGCTGGTCGGCTCCGCCCGCACCTGGCTCAACAACCTGCCAGCCGGCAGCATCAACGGCTGGCTTGATTTCGAGGAGGCCTTCATCAGCAACTTCACCGGCACCTATCGCCGGCCGGGTCGCCCCCAGCAGCTCGAGATGTGCAAGCAGGGCCCGGACGAGACGGATCGCGCGTACCTGACGCGCTGGTGCGAGATGCGCAACTCCTGCGAGGGCGTGCACGAGATCCAGGCCATCAGCTTCTTCATGGGTGGCTGCCGGCCCAACACCATGCTGTGGCACAAGCTGCGCCGCAGCGAGCCCAAGTCCATGGCCGCCCTCATGGCCATTGTCGACAAGTACGCGCTGGCTGAAGAAGCCGGCAAGGCGACGGCTGAACCAGCGCCGGCTCCCTCCAGGCGGGACCACCACAAGTCGGCTGAGCACAAGCCGGCAGACGGCGCCTCCCATGGCAGCCGGCGGGACAACTACCGCGGCAAGCGTCACAGCGACCAGCCGGACCGCCGGTACGGCTCCGCCCACGTGGCCGCCGTGGCAGACAACGCGGCAGGCGGCAGCCGCCGCCAGAAGCAAGACCGGCAATGGAAGCCGAAGTACACCTTCGAGCAGATGCTCGACTCGCCGTGCAAGTACCACAGCGGCAAGAACCCCTCCAACCACACCACCCGCGACTGCCACTTCATGAAGTGGCTGACAAGCGGTGAACCTCTCCCGCCTCCACCCCCGCCCCCTCCAGCCGGCGGGCCGGGTGGCGCAGCCGGCGCAGAGAACGCCAACCTCGAGCACCACGAGACTAACCAAGTGCACCATGGCCGATATCTGGCCGAAGATGCTACCTACATCATCTTCACCTCCGAGCCCGAGGACAAGACGAGCCAGCAGAGCCGTTCCCTCGAGGTCAACGCGGTCATACCACCGGTCCCCCAGTACCTAAACTGGTCAGAGCAGGCCACCACCTTTGATCGCCGCGACACACCGGCTGTCCTGCCGAAGCCGGGCAGCTATGCCATGGTCCTCGACCCCACCATTGGCATGGCTCGGCGCAGCGTGCATTTTTCGCGCGTCCTCATCGATGGCGGCAGCAGCATCAACATCCTCTACCGCGACACCGCCCGCAAGCTAGGCATCCAAGAAGCCGAGCTGCGTCCCACCCCCACCGTCTTCCATGGCATCGTGCCAGGCCATTGCTGCCAGCCGATTGGCCGGATCACGCTGGAGGTGATGTTCGGGAAGCCGGATCACTTCCGCACCGAGAAGATCGAGTTCGAGGTGGTGGACCTCGTCAGTCCCTACCACGCGCTCCTGGGCAGGCCGGCCCTGACCAAGTTCATGGCGGTGCCCCACTATGGGTACCTGAAGATGAAGCTGCCTGGCCCTAAGGGGGTCATCACCACAGCCGGCGACTATCGCCGCTCCATGGACTGCGCCACGCAGAGCTCCAAGATGGCCCAGACGCTGGTCATCGCCACCGAGAAGCAGCTCATCCACGACGCCGTCGCCCTCGCCAAGGCCGCGCAGACAGACATGCCGGCTGCAGGCAACCCGGCTGGGACGACTCACTTCCAGCCGGCCAACAACACCAAGAAGATCCTGCTGGACCCGGCGCAGCCGGACAAGTTCGTCACCATCGGTGCCGGCTTGAACAGCAAATAGGAAGGCGAGCTCACCAGCTTCCTCCGTGAGAATCGGGACATCTTCGCATGGTCTCCAAGGGACATGCCGGGTGTGCCGAGGGAGTTGGCTGAGCACCACCTCCACGTCAGGCCTGAAGCCAAGCCGGTGAAGCAGCCCCTCAGGCGCTTCGCCGAAGAGAGAAGGAAGGCCATTGGTGAAGAAATCGCCCGGCTTCTCGCAGCCGGCTTCATCATGGAAGTGCTGCACCCGGACTGGTTAGCGAACCCGGTCCTGGTTTTGAAGAAGAACGGCTCCTGGCGCATGTGTATCGACTACACCAGCCTGAACAAGGCATGCCCGAAGGACCCCTTCCCCTTGCCGCGCATAGATCAAGTCATAGACTCGACTGCCGGCTGCGAACTGTTGTCTTTTCTAGATGCCTATTCAGGCTACCACCAGATTCCTTTGAATCCGGATGATCAAATAAAGACTTCGTTCATTACCCCGTATGGGGCTTATTGCTACACGACTATGCCGTTCGGCTTGAAAAATGCAGGCGCCACCTACCAAAGGTGCATGCAAAAATGCTTGCAGTATCAAATCAGCAGAAACGTTCACGCATATGTGGATGATGTCGTTGTAAAGACCAAGGAGACGACTACCCTCCTTGATGACCTGAGAGAAACCTTCACCAATCTGAGAAGATTCCGGATGAAGCTCAACCCGGCCAAGTGCACATTCGGCGTGCCGTCTGGCCAGCTCCTTGGCTACCTCGTCTCTCAGCGAGGGATCGAAGCCAACCCGGAGAAGATCAGTGCCCTGGAGAAGATGGAACTGCCGCAGTGCCTCAAGAACGTACAGAAGTTCGCTGGCTGCCTGGCCTCCTTGAGCCGCTTCGTCAGCCGGCTGGGAGAGAAGGCAGTGCCCGTGTACCAATTGATGAAGAAGGCGGACAAGTTCGTCTGGTCACCACAGGCGGATGAAGCCTTCCGTGACTTGAAGCGCGTGCTCTCAACCGCGCCAATCCTCGCAACGCCGGCTTCAATGGAGCCGATGTTGTTGTACATCGCAGCCACCAACCGGGTGGTTAGCGTTGTCCTGGTGGTGGAGCGCAAAGAAGCCGGCAGGGAGCAGCTGGTTCAACGCCCAGTCTACTACCTCAGCGAAGTGCTCTCCCAGTCGAAGCAAAACTACCCCCACTACCAGAAGGTCACCTACGGCGTGTACATGGCGGCCAAGAAGCTCAAGCATTACTTCCAAGAGCATCCCATCAAGGTGGTTGCCACAGCGCCCTTGGCGGAAATCATTGGCAGCAAAGACGCCAACGGCCGGGTTGCCAAGTGGGCTCTGGAGCTAGCCGCCCACACCATCCTCTACGAGCCGCGCACAGCCATCAAGTCGCAGATCCTCGCGGACTTCTTCGTCGACTGGGCCGAGATGCAATACTTGCCGCTGGTGCCGGATTCCACACATTGGAAGATGCACTTTGACGCCTCGAAGATGCGCAACGGCTTGGGAGCCGGCATCGTCATCACCTCTCCCAAGGGAGACCGGCTGGACTACGTCCTGCAGATCCACTTCGCCGCATCCAATAATGTGGCGGAGTATGAAGCGCTCATTCATGGGCTGAAGCTGGCCAAGGAGATTGGCGTGCGTCGCATACTCTGCTTCGGCGACTCCGACTTGGTTATACAGCAAGCATCTGGCGACTGGGACGCGAAGGATGCCAACATGGCCTCATACCGCTTCCACGTCCAGCAGCTATCCGGCTTCTTCGACGGCTGCGAATTCCATCATGTGCCACGGGCAAACAACGAGGCGGCTGATGCCTTGTCCAAGATTGGCTCAACCTGGCAAGCCATTCCGCCGGGTGTCGCCTTGGCGGTTCTCAAGAAGCCGTCCATCACACCGTCACCGGACTCGGATTCAATATTCGTGCCGCCTGACCCGGGGGCTGCTCAGCCAAACCCGGAGGCTTCATCGCCCAAGTCGGGGGCTAACAAGCCGAACCCGCCGGCTACCATGCCGAACCCGGGGACTTCTCAGTCCAACCCGGGGGCTTCATCGCCAAAGTCGGGGGCTAACAAGCCGAACCCGGGGACTTCTCAGTCCAACCCGGGGGCTTCATCGCCAAACTCGGGGGCTAGCAAGCCGAACCCGGCGACCATGCAGTCGAATCCGGAAGCTCCCACGCAGGAGGCCTTGTTGGTTAGCGTATTCGAGATAAGATGCGTACCTTCATGGGCACAAGAATTCCTCTCCTACCTCACCGACGGTGTGCTGCCTGATGATAGAGTCCAGGCCAGGCAGATTGAGAGAAGGGCCAAGGCCTATACAATCATCAACCACCAGCTGTACAAACGCAGCGTAAGTGGGGTGTTCCAGCGGTGCGTCGAGCCGGCTGAAGGGATTGAACTCCTACGGGAAATCCACCAGGGAGAGTGCGGCCACCATGCCTCCTCCAGAGCCATAGTGGCCAAAGCCTTCCGGCACGGTTTTTACTGGCCGACTGCGCTCAGAGACGTAGAAGAACTGGTGAAGAAGTGCAACGGCTGTCAGCGCTTCGCCAAGAAAAGGCACTCGCCGGCTTCCGCCTTGAAAACCATCCCCATCACCTGGCCATTCGCCGTATGGGGCCTGGATATGGTGGGCCCATTCAGAACCGCGCGAGGCGGCATGACACACCTCTTGGTGATGATTGACAAATTCACCAAGTGGATCGAAGCCAAGCCAATCAAGAAGCTGGACGGCTCCACAGCCGTCACATTCCTCAAGGAAATAATTGTGAGGTACGGCTACCCCCACAGCATCATCACCGACAACGGCAGCAATTTCGCCGAAGGCGTCTTCAAGCGTTACTGCGGAGAAATGGGAATCCAAATGGACCTAGCATCCGTGGCGCACCCGGAGTCCAATGGACAAGTGGAGAAGGCCAACGGCTTGATCCTAGCCGGCATCCGGCCCAGGCTAGTGGAGCCGCTCGAGCGGGCAGCCGGCTGCTGGATTGAGGAGCTGCCCAGCGTGCTATGGAGCCTATGCACGACGCCAAACCGCTCAGTCGGCTACACTCCCTTCTTCCTCGTCTACGGGGCCGAAGCCGTCCTGCCGACTGATATCGAGCACGACGCGCCAAGGATCAAGCTCTACACAGAGGCTGAAGCCAAAGAAGCTCGTGAAGATGGAGTCGACCTGGTCGAAGAAGTTCGGCTGATGGCTGAGTCCAGGTCTACCGTATACCAGCAAAGCCTCCGACGCTATCACAGCCGGAAGGTCCAGTCCTTAGCATTCCGAGAAGGGGACCTAGTGCTCCGGCTGATCCAACGGACAGCCGGACAGCATAAACTGTCATCCCCATGGGAGGGTCCCTTCATCGTGAGCAAGGCGGTAGGCAATGATTCCTACTATCTCATAGATGCCCAAGAGGCTAGAAAAAACAAGCCGGACAAGGCTGACGAGGAGACAAAACGTCCCTGGAATGTCAACTTGCTCCGCCCATTTTACACTTGAGAGCAGGAATGTATGTATCCCTTGTACTCCTTTTGTAAGCTATGAAAAAGTAAGCGCCAAGAGCGCCGATTTCGACAAGTTTTTTGCGTACTCTATTGTTTTCGCCGATTGGCTAACACCCTCTCACACGGCCGGCTTAGTAACGTGATCCGGTTTCCGACAGCCGGCTTCCGACCAGCTACAGACCGCAACCCGGCTGTCCGGCTGGCGGGAGTAAGTGCCTAGGGAGCCGGCACGCGAAAGACGACTAAGGGAAAGATTGAAAGCGAATCGGTTTTCACACTAACTCTTCATAAAAGTGTCGAATTGCCGAAGTCGGTTAGTTCGACTGAAGTACTGTCGGTCTCACCCAGCGGCCCGCTCTTGATCCGGCGATGGATCGCAAGTCGGACGTACGATCGGCAAGAGCAAAGCCAAAGAGTGGGACGGATGGGAAAAACTGAACGAGTCGAAAGAAAGCAGGCCGGCACACAAATTATTAAACAAACACATTAAAGTGTGCTCTAATAAAAGGATAATTATATTGTCTTACATATGCACCCGGCATCCCGGGGATTTAACGAATTGTCTTGCAAAAGCAGAAAGAAAGACAGGTAAGAGCTAAGCACCGGCTGGATTAGGACCAGCCGGAGGAGCACCAGCAGAGCCGGCAGCCGGGTCGTCCTCAGGCGCATCCTCCGCCTCCTCGTCTTCCATGTCCTCGCCCTCGACTTCAGACGGCGGGTTCGGGTCCGCGACGAAGACGCCCTTGTCGACGAAGTCGGCGATGGCGCAGGCTCGGGCCAGCCGGGCGGTCTTGGTCTCTGCCGGGAGAGCGTCCTCCACGCCGGCGCGCCGGCACTCAAGCTGGCCGAGGTCGACCTCGCTGTACCAGGAAAGCATGAAGGACAATGCCATATCGGCTCCAGCACGCGCGGCGGACTCCTTCCAGTCGAGGAAGCGGTCAGGCGCCCTCTCCAGCCAGCTGATGAGGTTGGAGAGGTCCTGCGGCAACGTCTCCGTCGGCCACAGAAGCCGGATCAGTTCCTCCGCCGCCTTCCGGAGCTCCCAGCCAAGCTTCGTGATGGGCTCGACGCGGGCGGCCATGGACGCCATATAATCGTCCATGGAAAAGTACTTAGAGCTGCCCTCGCCGGTCTCCCGCCTCCGGGCCGCGCGCGCCTCGCCAACCGCTGCTAGCGCCGCCTCCTGAGCCTCGGGGAAGGCCGCTGCAAAAAGGAAGCACGTCAGGAACTCATCGAAGCCAAAGAAAAGCTGAAAAATGCAAATTTCCGAAAAACCTAAAGTAAGCCTGGCGGCAGCCGGCAAGAACCGGCCGCCCCCAGCCTGAAGATGGGGATTTCGAAGTTGAAAAAGAAAAGCCTGGCGGCAGCCGGCATGAACCGACTGCCACCAGCCCGAAGATGGGGATTCCGAAAAACCTAAAGTAAGCCTGGCGGCAGCCGGCAAGAACCGGCCGCCCCCAGCCTGAAGATGGGGATTTCGAAGTTGAAAAAGAAAAGCCTGGCGGCAGCCGGCATGAACCGACTGCCACCAGCCCAAAGATGGGGATTCCGAAAAACCTAAAGTAAGCCTGGCGGCAGCCGGCAAGAACCGGCCGCCCCCAGCCTGAAGATGGGGATTTCGAAGTTAAAAAAGAAAAAAGCCTGGCGGCAGCCGGCATGAACCGACTGCCCCCAGCCCGAAGACGGAGATAGCAAAAAAAAAATCATTTTCTGCCGCCGGCTGCCAACCTAAGCCGGCAGCCGACAGCCGAAAGCCGGCAAAGGGAAAGGAGGAAAGAAAATGCAGACTCACCCGCCAAGCCGCGGTCGAGCGCGCCAATCTCCTCCACCCACCGCTTGGCGGTGGCCAACAGCTCCGCAGATTTGGAGGTCACCTCTTCACGGAGCGCAAGCCGCTGACTCTCCACCTCCTCCAGCCGCTTGCTCAGGGCCTCCACCTTCTCCTCCTCAACCTTCTTGAGGGCGGCAAGCTCCTCGAGGTGGTTAGCCTCAAGCCGGCGTAGGCACGTCAGCTCCCCCTCAGCCACCTTCAACTTAGCGGCAGCAGCCCGGCCCGCCTCCTCGCTCTCGGCGCACTGGGCGCGGGCGACCCGAAGGTCCGCCTCAAGCTGTGGAACCTTGGCGGCTTCAACTGCAGGCCGGCCGACAAGATCGTTAACCGAGGAAAATCAAAGAAAAAGAAGTCAAGTCAAAAGAAAAAAACCTTACCCTTGGCATCCTTCAGCTCACGGGCCAAGCCGGCCATCTCAATTTTGGCCTTGTGGTAGCTGGTCACGACCTGATTGTACAGGACGGTACGACGCTCCATCACCACCTGAGAGAAGCAGAAGTCAGATACCTAGGCGAAGCCTGGGCCGGCTCCAAGCAGTCGGCCCATGCCCCGGAGGGCTGCCAGGATAACAACAATTGTAAAAATCAAGATAAAGCACTCACCTTGTCGGCCTCCTCCAACTTCGCCAGGTTGGTTAGGGTTTCGGTGGCCCTGGCCTTGAGATTGGCGCGGAAGCCGGAGAAGAACATCTTCATGGGCGCCACGCCTGGCTGCCCCTCCCGGCTGGTCACCTCCCAGGCATCCGCTTGGTGCCACGCCTTCTCCATCGTGCCAGCTGAGCCCAGGCTAGAGTCGGAGGCGGATGCCACGTTCAGCAGCCTGGCACCCTTGGCCACGTGGAGGCCCATAGCCAGCTCGGACGGCCCCTCCATTCTTACCAGCGCTCGGGAGCCGGCATCCCCTGCGCGTACCGGCTCGTCCCTGGCCGGCTCCTCCCTCGTCGGCTCCGAAGATGAGGGCGGCGCGGTCGAAGCAGTCGGCCCGGTGGGAGCCGCCGTCTCCGGCGCCTGGGGCGCTCCCCCCGGGCTGTCCTCCAGCACCACAACGCTGGGTGTGGCTCCACCAATCCCAGCCGCAGGCGGCGCAGCCCCGCCGGCTCCGGCTCCGGTTGCAGGCGGCATGCCCCTGCCAGCTCCGGCCGCCGGGTCCAGAAGGCGGGCGCGGAGCGGGAACATGTCGTCGAGAGTAGGCCGGCGTGCCGGCTCACCCTGAGCACCGCCACCAGGCGCGGAAGGAGGCGCAGGCGAAGAGGACGCCCCCGCAGAAGGCGGCGTAGCGACAGGCGGCACGATAACAACGGGCGGCGTGCCCGCTCGCGTCGTCGAAGGCGTCGGGGTCGGCTCCCTCCTTTGCCGCTGAAGCGGCGACGTGATGGGAGGAGCCTGCCTAGAGCCGCCGCCCTGGTTAAACTTTATCGGAGCCCTAGTTGGACAAGCAAGAAAAGATAAATACAAAAAATAAGGAAAGGAAAGGAATCAAACAACAGAGAAAAAAGAACTTACCCGGCCTGCTCTGGAACCTTCTTGGGCGCCTGCCGGCGTTGCTTCTTGGCCCTCGCCTCCATCGCAGCCGTGGACCCGCCGATGGCCCGCTTCTTCCCCTTAGGCGCGGAAGTCGCCGTGCCCGCGGGCGGCCTCGCGCGTAGAGGCACCGCGGGGATTGGCCCCGTGGTGGACGTCGCCGGCTCCTCCTCCTCCTGATGCTCGGGCGAGGGCGGCGGGTTATGCTCCCCTTGGCCGCCTTGGTCAGGCACCTCCGGCAGGTCGTCGTCGCCGGCTTGGTCGCCGGCCTGGCCAGCCGGATCAATATGATCCGGCGTCCAGATCTTCTCCGACAGGTTGCCATCCTTGGCGCCCTGGCGGTCGAAAAGCTGAAAGCAAGACAAAGAAAGTAAATGGCAAGTCGGCCACGTGGCTGCAAGCCGGAAGTCGGCCAAAACACAAGACTCACCAGTTCAGGCGGCGACGCCCGGTCGTAAGGCGGCAACCCCCACTCCCAGCGCTCCGGCATGTTGGCCTTGGTGATGTTGTTCACCCGGCGGGCCACCTGGGCTTTGGAAAGCTCCAACTTGGACGTCCGGGTCGGATCGAGCCGGCCGGACATGTGCCCGATCTTGTGGGCACGCCTCTGAAGTGGCAGCACCCGGCGCTCAACATATGTGCAGAGGAGATCCTCGGCGCTCAGCCGGCCCCCCGTGACACACTCTCCCAAGAAATCCCACAGGAGATTTACCTCCGCGTCCGGATCCGTGCTCCGGGCGTTATAGCCCCAGTTGATCCGGCCGACTGGCGGGGCCGAGTTGTACTCCGGCAGGTTCAGGCAGTCGGTGGCCGGGTCCGCGTTCCGCACGTAGAAGAACGACATCTGCCAGTTCTTCACCGAGTCCACCGTCGGGATTCTCGGGAAAGATGTGCCCGGCCGGGAGTAGATCGAGGCGGCGCCGCAGGCCCGGAGGTGGCCGTCAGTCGTCTGCGCCTTGATATAGAAGAGGCGGCTCCAGAAGTCAAGATCCGGCCACAAGCCGGCGTACGCCTCCATGAAAGCCACATAGCAGCTGAGGAGGACACAGGCGTTGGCCGGCAGATGGTGCGGCTGCAAGCCGAAGTAGTCGAGGAAGTTGCGGAAGAAGCCGGAAGCCGGTAGGCCCAACCCGCGATCGAAGTGCGCGCCAAAGACGACGCGCTCGCCGGGGTTGGTCCGGGGCTCCTTCTCAACGCCGGGCGCCCTCGTGATCACCCCCGCCGGAATCCGGCGGAGGCGCACTAGCCGCTCGATGTCGTCCTCCCGCATGTATGAACCCCTCCAAGAGCCGCTTGGCTGAGCCATTGATGAAGAGGAGGAAGAAGAAGACCACGAGAGACGAAAAGGTGAAGAGGAACCTCGTGAGGGCGGCGGCGGCGAATGGCGCACGGTTGAAATGCGGGGCCCCGTGGCGCCGGCTCGACGGAGTGGCGGCGGTGGCTTGACGGAGATGCGCTCGCCGGAGTTCGCCAGTGAGAAGCGTTCGCCGGAGCAACGAGAGTGCGAGGAAGAGCAGCGAAGAGCTCGAGCGGAGCGGAGCGGAGCGCGGGCGCGAGGAAGAAGATGAAGTGCGGGAAGTGCCGCCTCGATTCCCCCTCGCGCGGCATTTATAGCCGCCCGCGGCGGACGGTTGGCCTCCAAGTGGCAGACGTGGCCACGTCGCCCGGATCTTCTGCGCCATAACTCCCCCCACGATCGCTGCGGTTACCAGAAACTGCCACACCACGTCGCCCACAACCGCACCGGATCCGGAGGAGACATTGATGTGACCAGACGAACCGGCAGCAGCGGCTTGACGTCAGACCGGTCAAGTCGGGCGCAGGACCCGAGGCGGCGGAGACTCCGGCGCGCCGCAAGCCGGAGCCGGACATTAAATTCGACTCGGCCCAAAACTTGCCCAGCAAGGCGGAGACATCGCCAAAACTTGCGAGAAAGCGAAAGCTGCATAAGTGCAAATAGTGGCCGGCTAGGAGCAGCTGGCCGGAACGAGCCGGATGAGGGCGCAGCCGGCTGAATGGAAATTCTCAGTCGGCCCCTCCGAGTGCCGTCAAGTATATTCAAGAGATCAAAAGCCAGGAAAACCTGCCTAGGTCCTTCTAAACGCAGGACCTTGCCAGCTTCGGGGGCTCATGTCGGGGGGAAGACCCCGGGTAGGGCAATGGACGCGGAGCAGCCGGCTGGCCACTGGCCGGCTCGCGGCAAAGGCCGGCTGAGGAGCAGCCGGCTGGCGCCGTGGCCGGCTGGTCCGGAAGCCGGCTGGCTCTAGGTCCTAGTCGGCCCGGCTACGGCCGCCAATGCTGTAGCTGGGCCGGCTTCTACAAGCCATATCCGACTGGGGGTTTGTACCTCAGACCGACTCGAGGCTGGCGAGTCTTGCACTAGAAGGAACCGGGTTGGTGATCCGGGTTCCCAAAGTCCACGCTGACTTCATCTTCCGTAAAGCGCGGGGCACTGTGGAGCAATAGTGCCACGCGCCGGACAGGCCATCATGGTCCACGTCAATCCGTACCGGCTACAGTGGCTGATGGCGATAGGGACACCTCCTCTCCATACCGCTGACCTCGGCAGCCGGATGGGACAGGCCATGAGGCCTCAACGGCTCCTGACGTCACTGCCTCGGGAAGGAGCGGAAGCCGGAGCCGGCCAAGCCGGCCAGTAGACTATAGGGTTTTATATGTAAAGTGCCGGTGCCTATATAAGCCGCACTACCCCCTCTCGTGCAGGGGATCGATCATTCTCACCTCACTTCCACCCTTAGCGCTGCCCTGTGAGAGAGACTCTTGTCTTCCTTAGCCTCCCAGGAGCAGCCGGACACAGCTCTAGGAGCAACCTTGTATTGTGTGATCATCATATACATCCCTAGCAGGAGTAGAGGTGTTACCTCCATCGGAGGGCCTCGAACCTGGGTACGTCGCCGTGTCGCTCGTCCCCATACCCGCATCCGGATACCGCTGTGAGACCCTCTAGGAACCACCTTCGATTAGCCACCCTATGGCATATGCCGTGACGACACCACGACAGGAACTGAGCCATCTATTACTCCCTCTGTTTTTTTATTTTTTTGTGTTTTACCTTTTTTTAAAGTCGAGCCTTATCAAGTTTGACTAAAATTGTAGAGAAAAATATCAAAACCTATAATACCAAATGTTGCGGACTGGTGGGTTGAAAACGAAACGGAAACGGACGGAAACATGCTTTATCGTTTTTGTTTCCCTCTATCTTGTCGGAATCGAAAATGGAAACGGAATCCCCGGAAACGAATATGAAAACGGAAATCATCGGATATGAATACGGAACGGATACGTATACGTAGCGGATACGTTACGAAAACGAATATTTGCCACAACACAATGCGGCATGATACCTTGGTTTGTAGACCAAAAGACACACATAAAGAAAAAGACAATAAAACAAATATAACATTTAACTTCGACATGCGGAAATTCACGTAAAGCAACTCACATAGTTTAACAGCTGCATGCACACGCAATTATACAAAGTGATTAGGGTTAGAGTACTTAGTGGACTTGATATGTGGCCAAGCCTGGTTTCATGTGTAAATGTAGGTCTGCTAAATGCACGGGCCTTTCTAGGTTATATTTCCGGAAACTTTTCGTATTTATTTTTCCGGAATTTCCTCTGCCATTTTTCTTTCCGTCGGAAAGGGCTCCCTCGTTTTCTTTTCCGTTTCCGTTTATGCTTTTGTCGTTTCCATTTCGTTTCCTCAAAATGCCGCTTTCTTTTCCGTATTTGGTCCTCCATTTTCTTTTTCTTCGGAAACGGACGGAAAGTTTCCGTTTCGTTTTCAACCCTACCGCAAGGACACCTCCTCGGCAATTATGCTCATGGCTTAGTGGTGGTGGCTATGGAAGCGGTCAACGCAGTCATCTTTGGCGGCACGTAGCCTAACCTAGGTGTCTTGCTGGACACGATAAAGGCGGAAGGTCGAGTCGTGCATGGCAGTAGGAGCTTCTAGTCTCTAAGGACCTAGAGTGTAGAGTGTCGCGTTGTACACGGGTGTTGACTATGGTCTCTAGGCTTGTAGCAAACTCTTTCTATCAATTAATCGAAACGCAAAACTTTTACGTTTTCTAAAAAAAACTAATACAAGACCCCAGCAATATGAAGATCATTACGAAGCAAAACTTCACAGCGTGTATCATCTGAGCGTAGCACAACCACACGATTATGCCAACGATTCAGTTGATGCAGCGTTACATACTTGCCAAAAAAGTGTGCTCACGGGATTACATCCGTAAGAATATGAACTCACTGCCATATCTAGAAGGTGAATTATGGGTCGTATTGCAAGTTAGTTGCTGAGATCTCGCGGAAACTTCACATTTTATCATGGAAAAAGGGGAAACCTGCAATGGATAGGCAGTTCAGTTGTACAGTTTCGCCATAGCCGGGTTAGGCAACTATATACCCACTCATGTAGTCCCTTTCCCTATCTGGAGCTATAGAGTGTAGGGCTTTGGTTTTGAGCTCCATGTCTAGGGTCATGGCAAGGAAACATCTTGATGTGCAAGAGGACCACAGTAGGAACGTTCGACGAAAAGGGGGAGAGGACCGGAGTGTGAGGCGCTTATAAGCAAGGGGTGAAGGTGTTGGGTGAGAAATCTCGCGAGGAGACGACCTGGCTACACTTCTCGTCAACCTTTGGTCTTTGAAATTTGTTCTAACATAGAAGTGTATCCGGGCTACAAAACCATATTGTTCCAATTAGACAAGAATCGGCTTATCTATCCTTCCACCTCTTCCCTAGTATCCTCCCCCTTATACCACAAGCACTCTTACAACATCCACATTCAGTTTGCCTACATCGTGTGCACACTCTACAGAGGTAGCCTGCCGGATTCCTCCACAAAAAACACATCCTATTCCCTTCAGAGCTTTCATGCTAGGCAATGTACTAACCAGATCAACAAGTGGGTTTACTACCACAGCGGATGTGTTCCTCGATGCCTCGTATTCGCATTCCAAACTGGATGGACACGTCCAACTACTGTAGTCCACATTGTTCTCCCTAGGTTCACAACTTCATCCAAATAGAAAACGTCAATGTTGGCAAGAGGTTGAGATTTAAAGTAAAGAACATCTATGGCAGTGGAGTTCCTCCTTTTTAAGAGGAACAATAACATACTGGTAAGGTTGAAAAGGCAAGTACGTTATACATATCAACCCTGATTTATGACCATATCTTCTTTAGTAAAAAGGAATAGCTCACATCTTAACATACACACGTGCACTTCGACTGAGTCAGACCATTCATGTTCCCTGCACCCAACCAAAGCATGTATAAAGAGATATCTCCTGAATGGCATAGGAGAAGGAAGAGAGATCAGTGAGGGAATTCGCAGTGCTTGGTTGCTTGTGTGGATTGTGTGTATCTGCCTTGTGCTGCCTCATAAACCAAAATGATCACGACATGATATAAACATCACAAGACACCAGCTACACTAAAATCATTATAAAGCAAACTGCATGGACATCCCGTCGGAGTGTGGCAAATCATGCGAACGGGTTGAGTATTGCTGCAACGATACATACTTGCAAAATAACACATTCGGACATATTTACAAAATGAGAGTGTTCCTTGTCTTGCAAGTTAGCTGCCCAGGTCTGACAGAAACTTCACACTTAATCATGGAAAAGGCGGAACCTACAAAGCACAGGTAGATGTTCAGTTGACACTGCAGGTCACAATGTCCACAGAACAAAATTATGCTAGGGTCAGAGGAGAGGAAACACATACCTTTCAAACTCTAGCTTCTGGACGACAATTCCATTCAGCACAAGCTCCGAGTCGAATATTTCCAAACCTGCAACAATGGCAAAAAATTGTAGAATTGATTAGTAAATTCGAGAGATGGAGAAAGCACGGAAGAAAGAACTTTAGGGACAGGAGATGTGGCGCAAGTGTACTGGTAAATACCATTTTTAACAAACGGTAGACAGATGCTGCGGTCTTGTTCACAAGAGATTACAAAGACTCCTTCAAAACTCCTATTTTTCATCATAGACACTGTAATTTTCTCCAAAGGCTGACAAACCGCACAAAAGCATGTTAAGAAAAATGGAGATGGTGTATGGAATTTCTTAAATTGTATCCATGAGACTGCGGTGAAAAATCAAACTGAAATTTAGTTTTGTTCTCAAAAGGCAACACAAGTGCACATCAAGAAGAACTAAGGAAAATAGAATGTAACACAGGTCACAAGGAAATTTTACAATACAAGGAACATGACTTGGCAGCGTTTCATCACATCCAAGTCATGCTACGGCTGCTTTGGCTCCCTCACATACCTTACCTCAGAGACTTATGTTCAGTTTGCATTACAATCACAAGGTCTCTCAATTTTGGGTGCAATTTACATAGGAACATGCAAAATTCATTTATTAGCATTAGTATTAACTGCTAAGCAACTAGAAACTTGGACAATTCATCACACCCAAAAGTAAGTATATATATTCAGAACATTAAACCTCACACTGGAAGACAGTTGAGAAGTTGAAACGCGGGAAATGAATGCAACAAAGGATATATACTATATACTGCCGAGGACAGCACGATACAGACTGCAACCAAGCAATTGGATGCAATCGTAGATGAGAAGGAAAGCAAATTGCATACCTTGCCACCAGCTGCCACTATTAAAATCTTCAAAAGCTCCTTGCTAGGCTTTGCATTTGGCGTGATTAGTACTCTTCTACCCTAAAATGAATTTTGAGAAAGTCAGTAAATATAAAGATCACGAACATGGTAGTAATGTTTCAAAGACTATATACCACACATGTTTAACAATGATCAAGATTATATAATTGTCCTCTGCTACTATTTATTTTCCCTTTTTGATTATAACACTCACTGCTAATAATTAGACACTAACCTCTAACAATGGGTTTTTGCAGGCTCGGCTTAGGGAGACAGGCATGCTGAAGTGTAGCTCTTTCTCCTTCTTTGTATCTCTCATTATGTATTTTTTCTCATCAATGAAGCACCTTGCTCCATCACAGCATTCAAGCCATGATGGTGTGACTACAGGTATACCCATGGCCATTGCTTCTAGCATGTTTCTTGTACGAGCAAACTTTTTAGCAACAAAATGTGTAGCCTCTGAAATAGTTGTTACCACTGGCAATCCAAAGTGTGCCAATATCTGCCAATGTCCAAAAAGTCGGAGAATCAGAAACATCAAGATATGTTCAGTTACGTGTGTATAGAATATGCAGATAATGAAATGAAACTACCTTTGTCTGGTCTTTGATGGTTTCACTGTCCATGCTTTGACTGAAAAGAACACGGACTGAGGACATGCTTCTCTTTCTTCGCCTGCCTGATGGCAAAACTGGAGATACCTCATTCCCAAAAAGACTAGCAAGCTCTCTGGAACCTGGTGATTGCAGCAGGCCTCTCTTCGGTACCTTCTTTGATTTATGTGTCCTAGATTGGGACTCTGTGCTACTTAGCTCTCTCAGTGGTGCTCTATTCTTCGAAGTAGAGTCATGGTCTTTCTGTTGAGATGTGGATTGTTTTTCTATTCCAGTACTAAAAGTTCCTTCAAACTGATTGAAGTCTGAAGTTTCTTTCTGAATTCCTCTGGCCTTGCTACGAGTTGCTATAATTCGCACAGAAACATCGGGAGAGTTAGCAGCTGATGCTTTCAGATTAGCAAAGGAAGACTGGTGGATCATTTTCATGCCTTTTATGGTATCCTGGTCTCTTGATGGTTTGGCTGCTGATAACTTTGCAACTTGTGCAGTTTTGGCTCCCTCTGCAGTTGATCTGGTAGCTTTACTGAACTCAACTTTTGTGCTTCCTGAGGTAAACATGGATGTTCTCTTTCTTTTAGGATGGATTGTAGCATCTTTACCTAGTAAACAAGGAATCTTTGAGTCATTTGCACCAGATCCCATGGTTACTTCTGACACCTCATAATTTATGGCTCCTTTTACAACCCCACTCTCGATCCTTGTCTTCGCTTTCCCTGTCATATGTTTTGTATTCTTCCTGGGTTTTGACTTACTGGGATGGTTCGTCAAAGGGATTGAACTTTCACCATTTGTCATTTCTATGTCATCTACCTTGAGGCGCGTAAGCTGTGATGTCATTCTCTCTGAGCTCTGAGGTAAACAGGCTAGCATTTGGTTCTGAACTGGCGAATTTACTGGACATAATGAATCCACTTTGGTTTCTTTCCCCAGAGAATTTTCCGGGTGTTCATGCTCCATGACATTGTAACTGACAGGTGATGCATTGAACAATTCTTCCATCGCTTCAGCTGCCATTTGAGTATTAGGCCCAATATCATATGCTTCATATAAATCATCGGTAACAGCTGCCTGTTCTGGTTT
The DNA here is from genome assembly GCF_019359855.2 of Lolium perenne. Lineage (NCBI taxonomy): Eukaryota > Viridiplantae > Streptophyta > Magnoliopsida > Poales > Poaceae > Lolium > Lolium perenne. The sequence continues at coordinate 320,866,386 of NC_067246.2, forward strand.
CTTCAGGCAGTCCATGCCCAAGTCCTCATCAATGCATTCTAGCATTTCCCCAGCCCTTGTACCTGATCCATAGCCACCACATCTCTGGGAGTCAAAATATGAAATTCTATTTTTGACATGAACTATTGCATTTTCCCTCAAAATGTTACTGGCTATGCGAGCATCCTGGTTGGGGGTATCAAACCAGTCAAAAATACCCGCCTTCTCAAGTGGCAAACTGTGGTCAGCCCTTTTTGCCAAGCACTTAGCTACTTTTGAGCCTAAAGTGGAAACTGACTTTGTTGCACTTACCGGCTCAACTGTTATTGTCTGAAAAGCCTCTGTATCATCATCTTCTGCTAGCAGCATGTCCACAATATCAATAGCACTGGCCTGTGACGCATCTCCTGGCTCTTGCGAATTAAGGTACTCTAACCTTGCACGCTCTCTTGGAGCAGCCATTATGCTTGTGCTGCTATGGCTGACATATACAAGCAAGCACCTGCTATGGATTTATGAACTATGAAAGTGTTAGGCCTTGTTACCAACACTGTATTTGTCAGACTCAATTGATTGGAATAGTAATAAAATGTTTAGGATGCCAAAGTACCCAACCAATACAGAGACCCCCAAATGTGAATACTACAGCAGAACTGACTGAATGGAAATAACACATCGAGGATGCCAATTTATATAGACACGCCGGCATGAGCGTGCTGACTTCACTATGGATAAGGAGAATGAAGACAGTGCAGGCAACAGCAAACAGAGTTTACAGACTTAATTTGAGTAAGGCTGACCAGTGACTGATAGACACTGTCATGGAACTAAAAACATTAGATTCAGATCAGACAGTGGTCACACAAATAAAATGCACATCATACTCTATATCTAAAATGTGGATTTCAGATCGTTTCCGCTGGCTGCCACTAAGATCCTTTTAAACATGCATCACATGCCAATAAGCCTATTCATATCCTCAAATGGAAATTGGTATGAGCATCAGCACCATGTGCGCCATTTCCTCTATAATACAGAGACGGTTCTTCCGCGCAAAATAGACTAGACATCCGAACCTTAAAGACTAAACCAAACTACCATCTAGCCTGAAATTCCAGTCTGACAGTGATAAGAAAACATCACACCTTCACTGTGATTCAAGTCGGCAACAAGAAATTTCTCTATGACGGCAGTAAGCACGTGACAGGTACGCAGTTAGCTCTGACCTACGCATGAAATTTCACCATGGCATCGTCAGGATTGATGCCTAGTAGTACGATACGGCGCCTAGCTGATCGTTTCCAGTTATTTCACGGGAGCGGACGGATCTAGATGGGTTACACCCAGATATCGTGAAGGCCGGTGGGGTTCTAGTAACTGCAGGATGAATGAAGGGTTTGTACCTCGGAACCCGGTTGCCGGCAAGGCGGCAACTGGAACGGGGCTGAGACGGCAGCACGAACGCGGCGTCCCGGCGAGGGAGAAGGGAAACCGGAAACGGCGATGGCGGCGACGCGCGTGGTAGGCGAGGGTGTGCGTCGGTGGTGGTGCCGGGGTACGAGGTGGTGGCAGCGGCGGGGGCGGATGTGGGGAAGGGGAGCGGGAGAGTGGAGGGAGGGGGAAGGAAGAAAGCCCGCGCTCGGGAGGGAAGTGTGCTGGGGAAGCCAAACATCCCGCGCCGCAATTTTGACCCCTTTGCATTTTTTTTTTTAGCTAAAAACATGTTTCATAAATTGATTTCAGCACGATAATATAATCCGTGTACAGAAAAAAAAAGAAATTTGGATAATTTTGATAAATCTATATCGTGCTATCTCTATTCCAAAATGTATTGCTATCTTACTTTTCTTGTTACTATAATGTTTCTAAATTTGATCATTTGAACACAAACATTGATCTAATATTAGTATATTTATCATGAACAATATTATTTCGATATTTGCATGCTATGCATATTAACGAGTAAACTATCTCCCTTCTAAAACCAAACTGGCTTGCGTCGCCTAACCGTGACATTACGACGACCAATAAGAGTCCATCAGTACCGCTATCTCACAAGGATTGCCTGATTGGGGCATTGACGCATCCCTTGCTACCGGCAGTGATGAAAGATAGTCTGGAGAGAGAGATAGGGGAGGGAGGGAGGGAGAGGGAGACGAGGAGAGGAAGAGAGAATGAGGAATTATGATGGTAAAAGGGATTGGAAGGGCAGTAGAAAGTATGGTCGATATAGAAATGTGGCAGGGATGCCCTATTTTTAATGCATGATAATAAAATTAGGGACATTATTCGCATGGCACTAAAAAGAATAACGGGCTACAATGCTATGCATGTTGGAGTCCTTCAGAATGGCTTCCCAGCCCTAGTAAAAAAAGGTGCAATATACAACTGATGACCCACAAGTATAGGAGGTGTATCGTAGTACTTTCGATAAATAAGAGTGTCGAACCCAACGAGGAGCAGAAGGTGTTGACAAGCAGTTTCGATTAAGGATTTACTGTAAATGCTCACAGACAAGTATTCAGGGGGTTTTGATATAGCAGATAAATAAAGTACAAGTAAATAAAATGCGAGAGTAATAGTTGCAGCAAGTGGTCCAATCCTTTTTAGCACAAAGGACAAGCCGGTTTGTTTACTTATAATGACCAAACATTCTTGAGGACACACGGGAATTTAGTCTAGTGCTTTCGCTTCATATAGCTGATTAATCTTCATTGTTTTGATAAGTGTTGTGTGGGTGAACCTATGCTAATGCACCGCCCTTCCTAGGACTAATACATACTTGTGATTATACCCCTTGCAAGCATCCACAAATACAAGAAAGTAATTAAGATAAATCTAACCACAACTTTAAACTCTGAGATCCTGCTATCCCTCCTGCATCGATATACCAACGGGGGTTCAGGTTGCTGTCACTCCGGCAACCCCACAATTAGCAAACGAATACAAGATGTATTCCCCTAGGCCCATAAAGGTGAAGTATCATGTAGTCGACGTTCACATGACACCACTAGAAGAATAACACCACAACTTAAATATCAATCAACATAGTTCACTACTAACATTTAGACTTCACCCATGTCCTCAAGAACTAAACGAACTACTCATGAGACATCATATGGAACATGATCAGAGGTGATATGATGATGAATAACAATCTGAACATAAACCTTGGTTCAATGGTTTCACTCAATAACATCAATAACAAGGAGTAATCAATACCGGGAGAGTTTCCCCTATCAAACAATCAAGATTCAACCCTAGATGTTACAGCGGTGACGAGGTATAGCGGTGGAGATGGCGGTGAAGATGGTGGAGATGATGGTGATGATGATCCCAATGAAGTCCAGCTCGATGATGATGACGATGGCGTCGATTTCCCCCTCCGGGAGGGAATTTCCCCGGTGGATTCCTGCCCGCCGGAGAGCTCTTTTCTCTCTGGTGTTTTCCGCCCCACAGAGGCGGCTGTGTCTCTTCGCGATTCTTCTCCTGGAGCTTAGGTTTTCGGGGCGAAGAAGTACGCGAAGGAGAGGCGGCCGAAGGGGGCTGTGGGCCCCCTCCCCACAAGGCGGCGCGGCTAGGCCAGGGCCCGCGCTGGCCTATGGGGGGGCCCATGGCGGCCCTCCTCGGTCCCTCCTTTTGGCTGGATTCGTCTTCCGGAAAAATAAGATCTCCGGTGTAATTTCCGTCAATTGTTGATCTCCAGAAATATTGCATTCTGACGGTGCTTTTTCAGCAGAATCCTGACTCCGGTGAATGATTCTCCAATAATCATGAAACATGCAAAATAGATGAAATAACATAAGTATCATCTCTAAATATGAAATATATCAATGAATAACAGTAAATTATGATATAAAATAGTGATGCAAAATGGACGTATCAACTCCCCCCAAGCTTAGACTTCGCGTGTCCCCAAGCGAAACTGAACTCAGTAAACAAGACCACTTGTTTATGGAGTGAAGAGTCGATAAATAAAATACGGACAAGAAGCATCATATTAATTCACACAAGACATTCTAGTGAACAACTTCCCAATATGATTCAACTTGAAACAAGTAAAAGGAAATCACAAATAAAGGTGCATAGGTAATCATAATTGGTGATGGCAAACTTCGTTCTTGGTCAGAGAATATTTAACAGATTGTACTTATTTATCGAGCAGCGCTCTTATATTAAAGCTTATAGCAAAACTTGCATACTCAATCATAATAATCTCCTCATAATCATAGATAACCTTCAAAGCTATATTCATTCAGATGAAACTTGTACTAAACAAGGAAGAAATAGAAGGCATGACTAAATAAATCACAATATAGATGGTTGGATCACAACAACTCAATTGCTTGCTTAAGATGGATGGAAATAGGTTTACTGACTCAACATGAAAATAAAAGATAGGCCCTTCGCAGAGGGAAGCAGGGATTAAATCATGTGCTAGAGCTTTTCAAGTTTTGAAATCATATAGAGAGCATAAAAGTAAAGTTTTGAGAGGTGTTTGTTGTTGTCAACGAATGGTAGCGGGTACTCTAACTACCTTATCAACCAGACTTTCAAGAGCGGCTCCCATGAAGGACGTTATCTCTACCAGCAAGGTAGATCATCCCTCTCCTCTTTTGTTTACACATGTACTTTAGTTTATTTAAGGATAACACTCCTCCCAACCTTTGCTTTCTCAAGCCATGGCTAACCGAATCTTCGGGTGCCTTCCAACATTTCACATACCATGGAGGAGTGTCTATTGCAAAATTAAGTTGCTTACTGATGAATCAGAGCAAAACATGTGAAGAGGATTATTAATGAGAGTTAATTAATCGGGGCTGGGAACCCCATTGCCAGCTCTTTTTGCAAAGTTATTGGATAAGCGGATGAAGCCACTAGTCCATTAGTGAAAGTCTGTCAGAAGTAAATAACAAGATCGAAAGATAAACACCACATACTTCCTCATGAGCTATAAAACATTGACACAAATAAGGGATGATAACTTTTGAATTGTTTAAAGGTAGCACATGAAGTATTTACTTGGAGTGGCGCAAAATACCACATAGTAGGTAGTTATGGTGGACACTGATGGCATAGGTTTGGTTTAAAGGTTTGGATGCATGAGAAGCATTCCCTCTCAGTACAGGTCTTTGGCTAGCAAGGTTGGTTAGAAAGCATAAGAGTTGAGGGAAACAAACAAATATACATGTGATAGAAGCAATCATGCATCTTACTTGTAAGCACAAACAATTTTAACTTCAGAATACTAAGCTCATAGCTAACAAGAAAGAAAGATAATGAAACGACATATCTACATGTATTTCCTCTTTTCTACTTAAACTCAAGGTGTTGTTACTATTGACCAATGCTAAGTTTGCCAAAACCAAATAGATTTAATCAATGCTCCCAAAGTGATACCAATACTAACAACAAGATCAATCACATAATAGAGATTGCAAACTAAAATAAGATGTGTAATATGTAAATGATAAAACTTCTCATTAATATTCCATAACGATAACTCGCACCAAGGGATACATAGATAACCAACTAAAGAGAGATACTTCCACACTGCAAACTATCTTATATGATAACTTCCCTACTCATGATATGACACTACTTGATAGTAAAAAGGTAAAAGATAGTGATGATGTGATACCGCGGCACTCCCCCAAGCTTGGAACAAACCAAGGGGATGCCAATACCGATGATGAATTACTCCTTCGGTGATGATGGTGAATCCATGATAAGCTTCTTAACTAGCTCCTTTAGCTCATCAATCTCGTAAGTGAGGTTGCGGATCAGCTCCGAGTTATGCTCGACACGGTTAAGAAGTATGTCAGACGGTGAGTCCCAACTCCTACAGTTGTTTCCCCACTCTTCAGCTTCAGGCTTCATCCTTCCTGCAGTGTTAGAACGATCTATATCCCAATTGCTAGGCAATACTGCCTTGGGAACCCTTTCAGTTTGACTATTATGAATTAGAATGTGGAAGGGTTTGTAGGTGCCTGGAGGAGATGTCCTTGGAGCTAGGTGATGTCTACTTCCCCCTCCTTTTCCTGTAGACAGTGTTGGGCCTCCAAGAGCAGAGGTTTGTAGAACAGCAGCAAGTTTTCCCTTAAGTGAATCACCCAAGGTTTATCGAACTCAGGGAGGAAGAGGTCAAAGATATCCCTTTCATGCAACCCTGCAACCACAAAGCAAGAAGTCTCTTGTGTCCCCAACACACCTAATAGGTGCACTAGTTCGGCGAAGAGATAGTGAAATACAGGTGGTATGAATAAGTATGAGCAGTAGCAACGATGCCAGAAAATAGCTTGCTGGCGTGTAGTTGATGGTGGTAGTATTGCCAGAGTAACGTGAAAAACAGTAAACAAGCAGCGATAGCAGTATTTAGGAACAAGGCCTAGGGATTACACTTTCACTAGTGGACACTCTCAACATTGATCACATAACAGAATAGATAAATGCATACTCTACACTCTTGTTGGATGATGAACACATTGCGTAGGATTACACGAACCCTCAATACCGGAGTTAACAAGCTCCACAATAATGCTCATGTTTTGGTAACCTTATAGTGTAAGATAGATCAAAAGACTAAACCAAGTACTAACATAGCATGCACACTGTCACCTTCATGCATATGTAGGAGGAATAGATCACATCAATATTATCATAGCAATAGTTAACTTCGCAATCTACAAGAGATCATGATCATAGCATAAACCAAGTACTAACACGGTGCACACACTGTCACCTTTACACACGTGCAGGAGGAATAGAACTACTTTAATAACTTTGCTAGAGTAGCACATAGATAAATTGTGATACAAACTCATGTGAATCTCAATCATGTAAAGCAGCTCATGAGATCATTGTATTGAGGTACATGGGAGAGAGATGAACCACATAGCTACAGCGGAGCCCTCAGCCTCGGGGATGGATTACTCCCTCCTCATCATGGAGGCAGCGATGGCGGTGAAGATGGCGGTGAAGACGGCGGTGGAGATGGCTCCGGGGGCAATTCCCCGTCCGGCAGGGTGCCGGAACAGAGAGTTCTGTCCCCCGAATTGGAGTTTCGCGATGGCGGCGGCGCCCCTGGAGTCTTTCTGGAGTTTCGTCAATTGGTACTGCGTTTTTAGGTCGAAAGGGCTTTTATAGGCGAAGAGGCGGCGCAGGGGGGCACCTGGGGGCGCCACACCCTAGGCCGGCGCGGCCAAGGCCTGGCCCGCGCCGCCATGTGGTGTGGTGGCCCCCTGGCCCCTCTCCGACTCTTCTTCGGTGTTCTGGAGCCTTCCGGGAAAAATAGGAGGTTTGGCGTTGATTTCGTCCAATTCCGAGAATATTGCCCGACAGCCCTTTCTGGAACCAAAAACAGCAGACAAAGAACTGGCCTTTCGGCATCTTGTTAATAGGTTAGTTCCAGAAAATGCACGAATATGACATAAAGTGTGCATAAAACATGTAGATAACATCAATAATGTGGCATGGAACATAAGAAATTATCGATACGTTGGAGACGTATCAGCATCCCCAAGCTTAGTTCTGCTCGTCCCGAGCAGGTAAAACGATAACAAAGATAATTTCTGGAGTGACATGCCATCATAACCTTGATCATACTATTTGTAAAGCATATGTAGTGAATGCAGCGATCAAAACAATGTATATGACATGAGTAAACAAGTGAATCATATAGCAAAGACTTTTCATGAATAGCACTTTCAAGACAAGCATCAATAAGTCTTGCATAGGAGTTAACTCATAAAGCAATAATTCAAAGTAAAGGTATTGAAGCAACACAAAGGAAGATTAAGTTTCAGCGGTTGCTTTCAACTTATAACATGTATATCTCATGGATAATTGTCAATGCAAAGCAATATAACAAATGCAATATGCAAATATGTAAGAATCAATGCAAAGTTCACACAAGTGTTTGCTTCTTGAGGTGGAGAGAAATAGGTGAACTGACTCAACAATAAAAGTAAAAGAATGGTCCTTCAAAGAGGAAAGCATCGATTGCTATATTTGTGTGATACGTCTCCGACGTATCGATAATTTCTTATGTTCCATGCCACATTATTGATGTTATCTACATGTTTTATGCACACTTTATGTCATATTCGTGCATTTTCTGGAACTAACCTATTAACAAGATGCCGAAGTGCCAGTTGCTGTTTTCTGCTGTTTTTGGTTTCAGAAATCCTAGTAAGGAAATATTCTCGGAATTGGACGAAATCAAAGCCCAGGGGCCTATTTTTCCACGGAGCTTCCAGAAGACCGAAGAACACACGAAGTGGGGCCACGAGGTGGCGACACCACGTGGCGGCGTGGCCCAGGGGGGGCCCGCGCCGCCCTATGGTGTGGCCCCTCGTCGGCCCCGACTCTGCCCTTCCGCCTACAAATAGCCTCCGTGACGAAAACCCCAGTACCGAGAACCACGATACGGAAAACCTTCCAGAGACGCCGCCGCCGCCGATCCCATCTCGGGGGATCCAGGAGATCGTCTCCGGCACCCTGCCGGAGAGGGGAATCATCTCCCGGAGGACTCTACGCCGCCATGGTCGCCTCCGGTGTGATGTGTGAGTAGTCTACCCCTGGACTATGGGTCCATAGCAGTAGCTAGATGGTTGTCTTCTCCCCATTGTGCTATCATTGTCGGATCTTGTGAGCTGCCTAACATGATCAAGATCATCTATCTGTAATTCTATATGTTGCGTTTGTTGGGATCCGATGAATAGAGAATACTTGTTATGTTGATTATCAAAGTTATGCTTATGTGTTGTTTATGATCTTGCATGCTCTCCGTTACTAGTAGATGCTCTGGCCAAGTAGATGCTTGTAACTCCAAGAGGGAGTACTTATGCTCGATAGTGGGTTCATGCCTGCATTGACACAGGACGATGTGATGAAAGTTCTAAGGTTGTGTTGTCTTGTTGCCACTAGGGATAAAACATTGATGCTATGTCTAAGGATGTAGTTGTTGATTACATTACGCACCATACTTAATGCAATTGTCTGTTGCTTGCAACTTAATACTGGAGGGGTTCGGATGATAACCTTGAGGTGGACTTTTTAGGCATAGATGCAGTTGGATGGCGGTCTATGTACTTTGTCGTAATGCCCAATTAAATCTCACTATACTCATCATGATATGTATGTGCATTGTCATGCTCTCTTTATTTGTCAATTGCCCAACTGTAATTTGTTCACCCAACATGCTGTTTGCGTCTTATGGGAGAGACACCTCTAGTGAACCTGTGGACCCGGTCCAATTCTCTTTACTGAAATACAATCTACTGCAATACTATTCTACTGTTTTCTGCAAACAATCATCTTCCACACAATACGGTTAACTCTTTGTTACAGCAAGCCGGTGAGATTGACAACCTCACTGTTTCGTTGGGGCAAAGTACTTTGGTTGTGTTGTGCAGGTTCCACGTTGGCGCCGGAATCCCTGGTGTTGCGCCGCACTACATCTCGCCGCCATCAACCTTCAACGTGCTTCTTGGCTCCTCCTGGTTCGATAAACCTTGGTTTCTTTCTGAGGGAAAACTTGCTGCTGTGCGCATCATACCTTCCTCTTGGGGTTGCCCAACGAACGTGTGAAATACACGCCATCAAGCTCTTTTTCTGGCGCCGTTGCCGGGGAGATCAAGACACGCTGCAAGGGGAGTCTCCACTTCTCAATCTCTTTACTTTGTTTTTGTCTTGCTTAGTTTTATTTACTACTTTGTTTGCTGCACTAAATCAAAATACAAAAAAATTAGTTGCTAGTTTTACTTTATTTGCTATCTTGTTTGCTATATCAAAAACACAAAAAAAATTAGTTACTTGTTTTACTTTACTTAATATCATGCATGTTTTTATTTCACTAGTTAAGCATAATGGAAAACCACAAAAATATGAGAGATCTTTATGAACTTTATCTTGAATTAGGACATGATGTGTTTGAAGAGAGAATTAAAAAAACCCATGGAACTTTATATGCATGCTAATGGGAATGTTATTACTATGGATGCTTTGAACACCATTGTTGCTAATGCTATGGAAAATTCTAAGCTTGGGGAAGCTGGCTCTGATGAGCATGATCTTTTTAGTCCCCCAAGCATTGAGGAGAAAATTTTCTTTTATGATTACAATATGCCTCCTATATATGATGATAGCCACTTTGTTGAATTTGCTTCCACTACAACTAATAAAATTGAGTATGCCTATGTGGAGAGTAATAATTTTATGCATGAGACTCATGATAAGAATGCTTTATGTGATAGTTATATTGTTGAGTTTGCTCATGATGCTACTGAAAGTTATTATGAGAGAGGAAAATATGGTTGTAGAAATTTTCATGTTACTAAAACACCTCTCTATGTGCTGAAATTTTTGAAACTACACTTGTTTTATCTTCCTGATCTTGTCACTTTGCTTTTCATGAATTTATTTGTGTACAAGATGCCTTTTCATAGGAAGCATGTTAGGCTTAAATTTGTTTTGAATTTGCCTCTTGATGCTCTCTTTTGCTTCAAATACTATTTCTTGCAAGTGCATCATTAAAACTGCTGAGCCCATCTTAATGGCTATAAAGAAAGAACTTCTTGGGAGATAACCCATGTGTTATTTTACCTATAGTACTTTGTTTTTATTTTGTGTCTTGGAAGTTGTTTACTACTGTAGCAACCTCTCCTTATCTTAGTTTTGTGTTTTGATGTGCCAAGTTAAGCCGTTGATAGAAAAGTAAGTACTAGATTTGGATTACTGCACAGTTCCAGATTTCTTTGCTGTCACGAATCTGGGTCCACCTCCCTGTAGGTAGCTCAGAAAATTAAGCCAATTTACGTGCATGATCCTCAGATATGTATGCAACTTTCATTCAATTTGAGCATTTTCATTTGAGCAAGTCTGGTGCCATTTTAAAATTCGTCAATACGAACTGTTCTGTTTTGACAGATTCTGCCTTTTATTTCGCATTGCCTCTTTCGCTATGTTGGATGAATTTCTTTGATCCACTAATGTCCAGTAGCATTATGCAATGTCCAGAAGTGTTAAGAATGATTGTGTCACCTCTGAATATGTCAATTTATAATGTGCACTAACCCTCTAATGAGTTGTTTCGAGTTTGGTGTGGAGGAAGTTTTCAAGGATCAAGAGAGGAGTATGATGCAACATGATCAAGGAGAGTGAAAGCTCTAAGCTTGGGGATGCACCCGGTGGTTCACCCCTGCATATATCAAGAAGACTCAAGCGTCTAAGCTTGGGGATGCCCAAGGCATCCCCTTCTTCATCGACAACATTATCAGGTTCCTCCCCTGAAACTATATTTTTATTCCATCACATCTTATGTGCTTTTTCTTGGAGCGTCGGTTTGTTTTTGTTTTTTTGTTTTGTTTGAATAAAATGGATCCTAGCATTCACTTTATGGGAGAGAGACACGCTCCGCTGTAGCATATGGACAAGTATGTCCTTGGTTTCTACTCATAGTATTCATGGCGAAGTTTCTCCTTCGTTAAATTGTTATATGGTTGGAATTGGAAAATGATACATGTAGTAATTGCTATAAATGTCTTGGGTAATGTGATACTTGGCAATTGTTGTCCTCATGATTAAGCTCTTGCATCATATGCTTTGCACCCATTAATGAAGAAATACATAGAGCATGCTAAAATTTGGTTTGCATATTTGGTTTCTCTAAGGTCTAGATAATTTCTAGTATTGAGTTTGAACAACAAGGAAGACGGTGTAGAGTCTTATAATGTTTTCAATATGTCTTTTATGTGAGTTTTGCTGCACCGGTTCATCCTTGTGTTTGTTTCAAATAAGCCTTGCTAGCCTAAACCTTGTATCGAGAGGGAATACTTCTCATGCATCCAAAATACTTGAGCCAACCACTATGCCATTTGTGTCCACCATACCTACCTATACTACATGGTATTTTCCGCCATTCCAAAGTAAATTGCTTGAGTGCTACCTTTAAAATTCCATCATTCACCTTTGCAATATATAGCTCATGGGACAAATAGCTTAAAAACTATTGTGGTATTGAATATGTAATTATGCACTTTATCTCTTATTAAGTTGCTTGTTGTGCGATAACCATGTTTATCGGGGAACGCCATCAACTCATTGTTGAATTTCATGTGAGTTGCTATGCATGTTCGTCTTGTCTGAAGTAAGGGCGATCTACTCTGAGTTGAATGGTTTGAGCATGCATATTGTGAGAGAAGAACATTGGGCCGCTTAACCGAAGCCATGTTCCATGGTGGAAGTTTCAGTTTTGGACAAACATCCTCAAATCTCTAATGAGAAAAGAATTAATTGTTGTTGAATGCTTTAAGCATTAAAAGAGGAGTCCATTATCTGTTGTCTATGTTGTCCCGGTATGGATGTCTAAGTTGAGAATAATCAAAAGCGAGAAATCCAAATGCGAGCTTTCTCCTTAGACCTTTGTACAGGCGGCATAGAGGTACCCCTTTGTGATACTTGGTTAAAGCATATGTATTGCGGTGATAATCCAGGTAGTCCAAGCTAATTAGGACAAGGTGCGGGCACTATTAGTACACTATGCATGAGGCTTGCAACTTATAAGATATAATTTACATGATGCATATGCTTTATTACTACCGTTGACAAAATTGTTTCATGTTTTCAAAATCAAAGCTCTAGCACAAATATAGCAATCGATGCTTTTCCTCTATGAGGACCATTCTTTTACTTTCAATGTTGAGTCAGTTCACCTATTTCTCTCCACCTCAAGAAGCAAACACTTGTGTGAACTATGCATTGATTCCTACATACTTGCTTATTGCACTTATTATATTACTCTATGTTGACAATATCCATGAGATATACATGTTACAAGTTGAAAGCAACCGCTGAAACTTAATCTTCTTTTGTGTTGTTTCAATGCCTTTACTTTGAATTATTGCTTTATGAGTTAACTCTTATGCAAGACTTATTGATGCTTGTCTTGAAGTGCTATTCATGAAAAGTCTTTGCTATATGATTCACTTGTTTACTCATGTCATACACATTGTTTTGATCGCTGCATTCACTACATAAGCTTTACAAATAGTATGATCAAGATTATGATGGCATGTCACTCCGTAAAATTATCTGTTATCGTTTTACCTGCTCGGGACGAGCAGTACTCAGCTTGGGGATGCTGATACGTCTCCGACGTATCGATAATTTCTTATGTTCCATGCAACATTATTGATGTTATCTACATGTTTTATGCACACTTTATGTCATATTCGTGCATTTTCTGGAACTAACCTATTAACAAGATGCCGAAGTGCCGATTCTGTTTTCTGCTGTTTTTGGTTTCAGAAATCCTAGTAAGGAAATATTCTCGGAATTGGACGAAATCAAAGCCCGGGGCCTATTTTTCCACGGAGCTTCCAGAAGACCGAAGAACACACGAATCGGGGCCACGAGGTGGCGACACCACGTGGCGGCGCGGCCAGGGGGCCCGCGCCGCCCTATGGTGTGGCCCCTCGTGCGGCCCCGACTCTGCCCTTCCGCCTACAAATAGCCTCCGTGACGAAACCCCAGCACGAGAACCACGATACGGAAAACCTTCCAGAGACGCCGCCGCCGCCGATCCCATCTCGGGGGATCCAGGAGATCGCCTCCGGCACCCTGCCGGAGGGGAATCATCTCCCGGAGGACTCTACGCCGCCATGGTCGCCTCCGGTGTGATGTGTGAGTAGTCTACCCCTGGACTATGGGTCCATAGCAGTAGCTAGATGGTTGTCTTCTCCCCATTGTGCTATCATTGTCGGATCTTGTGAGCTGCCTAACATGATCAAGATCATCTATCTGTAATTCTATATGTTGCGTTTGTTGGGATCCGATGAATAGAGAATACTTGTTATGTTGATTATCAAAGTTATGCTTATGTGTTGTTTATGATCTTGCATGCTCTCCGTTACTAGTAGATGCTCTGGCCAAGTAGATGCTTGTAACTCCAAGAGGGAGTACTTATGCTCGATAGTGGGTTCATGCCTGCATTGACACCTGGGACAGTGACAGAAAGTTCTAAGGTTGTGTTGTGCTGTTGCCACTAGGGATAAAACATTGATGCTATGTCTAAGGATGTAGTTGTTGATTACATTACGCACCATACTTAATGCAATTGTCTGTTGCTTGCAACTTAATACTGGAGGGGGTTCGGATGATAACCTGAAGGTGGACTTTTTAGGCATAGATGCAGTTGGATGGCGGTCTATGTACTTTGTCGTAATGCCCAATTAAATCTCACTATACTCATCATGATATGTATGTGCATTGTCATGCTCTCTTTATTTGTCAATTGCCCAACTGTAATTTGTTCACCCAACATGCTGTTCGTCTTATGGGAGAGACACCTCTAGTGAACTGTGGACCCCGGTCCAATTCTCTTTACTGAAATACAATCTACTGCAATACTGTTCTACTGTTTTCTGCAAACAATCATCTTCCACACAATACGGTTAACTCTTTGTTACAGCAAGCCGGTGAGATTGACAACCTCACTGTTTCGTTGGGGCAAAGTACTTTGGTTGTGTTGTGCAGGTTCCACGTTGGCGCCGGAATCCCTGGTGTTGCGCCGCACTACATCTCGCCGCCATCAACCTTCAACGTGCTTCTTGGCTCCTCCTGGTTCGATAAACCTTGGTTTCTTTCTGAGGGAAAACTTGCTGCTGTGCGCATCATACCTTCCTCTTGGGGTTGCCCAACGAACGTGTGAAATACACGCCATCATTGTGCTAGAGCTTTTATTTTGAAAACATGAAACAATTTTTGTCAACGGTAGTAATAAAGCATATGCATCATGTAAATTATATCTTATAAGTTGCAAGCCTCATGCATAGTGTACTAATAGTGCCCGCACCTTGTCCTAATTAGCTTGGACTACCTGGATCATCACAATGCACATGTTTTAACCAAGTGTCACAAAGGGGTACCTCTATGCCGCCTGTACAAAGGTCTAAGGAGAAAGCTCGCATTGGATTTCTCGCTATTGATTATTCTCAACTTAGACATCCATACCGGGACAACATAGACAACAGATAATGGACTCCTCTTTTATGCATAAGCATGTAACAACAATTAATAATTTTCTCATATGAGATTGAGGATATATGTCCAAAATTGAAACTTCCACCATGGATCATGGCTTTAGTTAGCGGCCCAATGTTCTTCTCTAACAATATGCATGCTTAACCATAAGGTGGTAGATCTCCCTTACTTCAGACAAGACGAACATGCATAGCAACTCACATGATATTCAACAAAGAGTAGTTGATGGCGTCCCCAGGAACATGGTTATCGCACAACAAGCAACTTAATAAGAGATAAAGTGCATAAGTACATATTCAATACCACAATAGTTTTTAAGCTATTTGTCCCATGAGCTATATATTGTAAAGGTGAAGAATGGAAATTTAAAGGTAGTGATGCGTGTGGTTGGCACGTCCGTTGGGAACCCCAAGAGGAAGGTGTGATGCGCACAGCGGCAAGTTTCCCTCAGTAAGAAACCAAGGTTTAATCGGACCAGTAGGAGTCAAGAAGCACGTTGAAGGTTGATGGCGGCGAGATGTAGTGCGGCGCAACACCAGTGATTCCGGCGCCAACGTGGAACCTGCAAAACACAACCAAAGTACTTTGCCCCAACGAAACAGTGAGGTTGTCAATCTCACCGGCTTGCTGTAACAAAGAGTTAACCGTATTGTGTGGAAGATGATTGTTTGCAGAAAACAGTAGAACAAGTATTGCAGTAGATTGTATTTCAGTAAAGAGAATTGGACCGGGGTCCACAGTTCACTAGAGGTGTCTCTCCCATAAGACGAACAGCATGTTGGGTGAACAAATTACAGTTGGGCAATTGACAAATAAAGAGAGCATGACCATGCACATATATATCATGATGAGTATAGTGAGATTTAATTGGGCATTACGACAAAGTACATAGACCGTCATCCAGCTGCATCTATGCCTAAAAAGTCCACCTTCAGGTTATCATCCGAACCCCCTCCAGTATTAAGTTGCAAACAACAGACAATTGCATTAAGTATGGTGCGTAATGTAACTAGTGACTACATCCTTGAACATAGCACTAATGTTTTATCCCTAGTGGCAACAGCACAACACAACCTTAGAACTTTCTGTCACTGTCCCAGGTTTCAATGCAGGCATGAACCCACTATCGAGCATAAGTACTCCCTCTTGGAGTTAATAGCAAAAACTTGGCCAGAGTATCTACTAGTAACGGAGAGCATGCAAGATCATAAACAACACATAGATATAACTTTGATAATCAACATAACAAGTATTCTCTATTCATCGGATCCCAACAAATGCAACATATAGAATTACAGATAGATGATCTTGATCATGTTAGGCAGCTCACAAGATCCGACAATGATAGCACAATGGGGAGAAGACAACCATCTAGCTACTGCTATGGACCCATAGTCCAGGGGTAGACTACTCACACATCACACCGGAGGCGACCATGGCGGCGTAGAGTCCTCCGGGAGATGATTCCCCTCTCCGGCAGGGTGCCGGAGGCGATCTCTGGATCCCCCGAGATGGGATCGGCGGCGGCGGCGTCTCCGGAAGGTTTTCCGTATCGTGGCTCTCGCATCGGGGGTTTCGTCACGGAGACTTTTTATAGGCGGAAGGGCAGGTCAAGAGGCGGCACGGGGGCCCCACACCACAGGGCCGCGCGGCCAAGGGGGGGGGGCCGCGCCGCCCTAGGGTGTGGCCCCTCCGTGGCCCCTCTTCGTCTCTCCTTCGGACTTCTGGAAGCTTCGTGAGAAAATAGGCCCCTGGGCTTTGATTTCGTCCAATTCGAGAATATTTCCTTACTAGGATTTCTGAAACCAAAAACAGCAGAAAACAAAGAATCGGCACTTCGGCATCTTGTTAATAGGTTAGTTCCAAAATGCACGAATATGACATAAAGTGTGCATAAAACATGTAGATAACATCAATAATGTGGCATGGAACATAAGAAATTATCGATACGTCGGAGACGTATCAGCATCCCCAAGTTTAGTTCTGCTCGTCCCGAGCAGGTAAAACGATAACACAGATAATTTCTGGAGTGACATGCCATCATAATCTTGATCATACTATTTGTAAAGCATATGTAGTGAATGCAGCGATCGAAACAATGTATATGACATGAGTAAACAAGTGAATCATATAGCAAAGACTTTTCATGAATAGCACTTCAAGACAAGCATCAATAAGTCTTGCATAAGAGTTAACTCATAAAGCAATAATTCAAAGTAAAGGCATTGAAGCAACACAAAAGAAGATTAAGTTTCAGCGGTTGCTTTCAACTTGTAACATGTATATCTCATGGATATTGTCAACATAGAGTAATATAATAAGTGCAATAAGCAAGTATGTAGGAATCAATGCACAGTTCACACAAGTGTTTGCTTCTTGAGGTGGAGAGAAATAGGTGAACTGACTCAACATTGAAAGTAAAAGAATAGTCCTCCATAGTGGAAAAGCATCGATTGCTATATTTGTGCTAGAGCTTTGATTTTGAAAACATGAAACAATTTTGTCAACGGTAGTAATAAAGCATATGCATCATGTAAATTATATCTTATAAGTTGCAAGCCTCATGCATAGTGTACTAATAGTGCCCGCACCTTGTCCTAATTAGCTTGGACTACCGGATCATCACAATGCATTGTTTTTACCAAGTGTCACAAAGGTACCTCTATGCCGCCTGTACAAAGGTCTAAGGAGAAAGCTCGCATTGGATTTCTCGCTATTGATTATTCTTCAACTTAGACATCCATACCGGGACAACATAGACAACAGATAATGGACTCCTCTTTTATGCATAAGCATATACCAACAATTAATAATTTTCTCATTTGAGATTTGAGGATTGTTGTCCAAAACTGAAACTTCCACCATGGAGCATGGCTTTAGTTAGCGGCCCAATGTTCTTCTCTAACATATGCATGCTTAACCATATGGTGGTAGATCTCTCTTACTTCAGACAAGACGGACATGCATAGCAACTCACATGAAATTCAACAATGAAAAGTTGATGGCGTCCCTCATGAACATGGTTATCGCACAACAAGCAACTTAATAAGAGATAAAGTGCATAATTACATATTCAATACCACAATAGTTTTTAAGCTATTTGTCCCATGAGCTATATATTGCAAAAGTGAATGATGGAATTTTAAAGGTAGCACTCAAGCAATTTACTTTGGAATGGCGGAAAATACCATGTAGTAGGTAGGTATGGTGGACACAAATGGCATAGTGGTTGGCTCAAGTATTTTGGATGCATGAGAAGTATTCCCTCTCGATACAAGGTTTAGGCTAGCAAGGCTTATTTGAAACAAACACAAGGATGAACCGGTGCAGCAAAACTCATATAAAAGACATATTGAAAACATTATAAGACTCTACACCGTCTTCCTTGTTGTTCAAACTCAATACTAGAAATTATCTAGACCTTAGAGAAACCAAATATGCAAACCAAATTTTAGCATGCTCTATGTATTTCTTCATTAATGGGTGCAAAGCATATGATGCAAGAGCTTAATCATGAGCACAACAATTGCCAAGTATCACATTACCCAAGACATTTATAGCAATTACTACATGTATTATTTTCCAATTCCAACCATATAACAATTTAACGAAGGAGAAACTTCGCCATGAATACTATAAGTAGAAACCAAGGACATACTTGTCCATATGCTACAGCGGAGCGTGTCTCTCTCCCATAAAGTGAATGCTAGGATCCATTTTATTCAAACAAAACAAAAACAAAAACAAACCGACGCTCCAAGAAAAAGCACATAAGATGTGATGGAATAAAAATATAGTTTCAGGGGAGGAACCTGATAATGTTGTCGATGAAGAAGGGGATGCCTTGGGCATCCCCAAGCTTAGACGCTTGAGTCTTCTTAAGATATGCAGGGGTGAACCACCGGGTGCATCCCCAAGCTTAGAGCTTTCACTCTCCTTGATCATGTTGCATCATACTCCTCTCTTGATCCTTGAAAACTTCCTCCACACCAAACTCGAAACAACTCATTAGAGGGTTAGTGCACAATATAAATTGACATATTCAGAGGTGACACAATCATTCTTAACACTTCTGGACATTGCATAATGCTACTGGACATTAATGGATCAAAGAAATTCATCCAACATAGCGAAAGAGGCAATGCGAAATAAAAGGCAGAATCTGTCAAAACAGAACAGTTCGTATTGACGAATTTTAAAATGGCACCAAACTTGCTCAAATGAAAATGCTCAAATTGAATGAAAGTTGCGTACATATCTGAGGATCATGCACGTAAATTGGCTTAATTTTCTGAGCTACCTACAGGGAGGTGGACTCAGATTCGTGACAGCAAAGAAATCTGGAACTGTGCAGTAATCCAAATCTAGTACTTACTTTTCTATCAACGGCTTAACTTGGCACAACAAAACACAAAACTAAGATAAGGAGAGGTTGCTACAGTAGTAAACAACTTCCAAGACACAAAATAAAAACAAAGTACTGTAGGTAAAAACATGGGTTGTCTCCCATAAGCGCTTTTTTAACGCCTTTCAGCTAGGCTAAAGTGTGTATCAAGTATTATCAAGAGACGAAGTGTCAACATCATAATTTGTTCTCATAATGGAATCAAAAGGTACCTTCATTCTCTTTCTAGGGAAGTGTTCCATACCTTTCTTGAGAGGAAATTGATATTTTATATTACCTTCCTTCATATCAATAACAGCACCAACAGTTCGAAGAAAAGGTCTTCCCAATATAATGGGACAAGATGCATTGCATTCAATATCCAAGACAACAAAATCAACGGGAACAAGGTTATTGTTAACGGTAATGCGAACATTATCAACTTTACCCAAAGGTTTCTTTGTAGAATGATCAGCAAGATTAACATCCAAATAACAATTTTTCAGTGGTGGCAAGTCAAGCATATTATAAATTTTCTTAGGCATAACAGAAATACTTGCACCAAGATCACATAAAGCATTACAATCAAAATCTTTAACCTTTATCTTAATGATGGGCTCCCAACCATCCTCTAGCTTTTTAGGAATAGAGGCTTCGCACTCTAGTTTCTCTTCTCTAGCTTTTATAAGAGCATTTGTAATATGATGTGTAAAAGCCAAATTTATAGCACTAGCATTAGGACTTTTAGCAAGTTTTTGCAAGAACTTTATAACTTCAGAGATGTGGCAATCATCAAAATTCAAACCATTATAATCTAAAGCAATGGGATCATCATCCCCAATGTTGGAAAAAATTTCAGCAGCTTTATCACAGGCAGTTTCAGCAGTTTTAGCAGTTTCAGGCAGTTTTTCGCGCTTTGCATTAGAAGTGGAAACATTGCTAACACCAATTATTTTATTAGTATTAGTGGGAGGTGCAGCAACATGTGTAGCATTAGCATTACTAGTGGTGGTAATAGTCCAAACTTTAGCTATATTCTTTTCTTTAGCTAGTTTTTCATTTTCTTCTCTATCCCACCTAGCACTTGATTCAGCCATTAATATTATATTCTCATTAATTCTAACTTGAATGGCATTTGCTGTAGTAACAATTTTATTATGATGATTCTCATTAGGCAAAACTTTTGATTTCAAAAGATCAACATCAGCAGCAAGACTATCGACTTTAGAAGCAAGTATATCAATTTTCCCAAGCTTTTCTTCAACAGATTTGTTAAAAGCAGTTTGTGTACTAATAAATTCTTTAAGCATGGCTTCAAGTCCAGGGGGTGAATTCCTATTATTGTTGTAAGAATTCCCATAAGAATTACCATAGCCGTTGCCATTATTATAAGGATATGGTCTATAGTTGTTACTAGAATTGTTCCGGTAAGCATTGTTGTTGAAATTATTATTTTTAATGAAGTTTACATCAACATGTTCTTCTTGTGCAACCAATGAAGCTAACGGAACATTATTAGGATCAATATTAGTCCTATCATTCACAAGCATAGACATAATAGCATCAATCTTATCACTCAAGGAAGAGGTTTCTTGACGAATTTACCTTCTTACCTTGTGGAGCTCTTTCCGTGTGCCATTCAGAGTAGTTGATCATCATATTATCAAGAAGCTTTGTTGCTTCACCAAGAGTGATGGACATAAAGGTACCTCCAGCAGCTGAATCCAATAAATTCCGCGAAGAAAAATTTAGTCCTGCATAGAAGGTTTGGATGATCATCCAAGTAGTCAGTCCATGGGTTGGGCAATTTTTAACCAAAGATTTCATTCTTTCCCAAGCTTGAGCAACATGTTCAGTATCTAATTGTTTAAAATTCATTATGCTACTCCTCAAAGATATAATTTTAGCAGGGGGATAATATCTACCAATAAAAGCATCCTTGCATTTAGTCCATGAATCAATACTATTCTTAGGTAGAGATAGCAACCAATCTTTAGCTCTTCCTCTTAATGAGAAAGGGAACAATTTTAGTTTAATAATATCACCATCTACATCTTTATATTTTTGCATTTCACATAATTCAACAAAATTATTAAGATGGGCAGCAGCATCATCAGAACTAACACCAAAAAATTGCTCTCGCATAACAAGATTCAGTAAAGCAGGTTTAATTTCAAAGAATTCTGCTGTAGTAGCAGGTGGAGCAATAGGTGTGCATAAGAAATCATTATTATTTGTGGTTGTGAAGTCACACAACTTAGTATTTTCAGGGTTGGCCATTTTAGCAACAGTAAATAAAGCAAACTAGATAAAGTAAATGCAAGTAAACTAATTTTTTTGTGTTTTAGATATAGCAAACAAGATAGCAAATAAAGTAAAACTAGCAACTAATTTTTTTGTATTTTGATTTAGTGCAACAAACAAAGTAGTAAATAAAACTAAGCAAGACAAAAACAAAGTAAAGAGATTGAGAAGTGGAGACTCCCCTTGCAGCGTGTCTTGATCTCCCCGGCAACGGCGCCAGAAATTTGCTTGATGCGTGTGGTTGGCACGTCCGTTGGGAACCCCAAGAGGAAGGTGTGATGCGCACAGCGGCAAGTTTCCTCAGTAAGAAACCAAGGTTTAATCGGACCAGTAGGAGTCAAGAAGCACGTTGAAGGTTGATGGCGGCGAGATGTAGTGCGGCGCAACACCAGTGATTCCGGCGCCAACGTGGAACCTGCAAAACACAACCAAAGTACTTTGCCCCAACGAAACAGTGAGGTTGTCAATCTCACCGGCTTGCTGTAACAAAGAGTTAACCGTATTGTGTGGAAGATGATTGTTTGCAGAAAACAAGAGAACAAGTATTGCAGTAGATTGTATTTCAAGAAAGAGAATTGGACCGGGGTCCACAGTTCACTAGAGGTGTCTCTCCCATAAGACGAACAGCATGTTGGGTGAACAAATTACAGTTGGGCAATTGACAAATAAAGAGAGCATGACCATGCACATACATATCATGATGAGTATAGTGAGATTTAATTGGGCATTACGACAAAGTACATAGACCGTCATCCAACTGCATCTATGCCTAAAAAGTCCACCTTCAGGTTATCATCCGAACCCCTTCCAGTATTAAGTTGCAAACAACAGACAATTGCATTAAGTATGGTGCGTAATGTAACTAGTGACTACATCCTTGAACATAGCACTAATGTTTTATCCCTAGTGGCAACAGCACAACACAACCTTAGAACTTTTCATCCTTTGTCCCGGTGTCAATGCGAGGCATGAACCCACTATCGAGCATAAGTACTCCCTCTTGGAGTTAATAGCAAAAACTTGGCAGAGTATCTACTAGTAACGGAGAGCATGCAAGATCATAAACAACACATAGATATAACTTTGATAATCAACATAACAAGTATTCTCTATTCATCGGATCCCAACAAACGCAACATATAGAATTACAGATAGATGATCTTGATCATGTTAGGCAGCTCACAAGATCCGACAATGATAGCACAATGGGGAGAAGACAACCATCTAGCTACTGCTATGGACCCATAGTCCAGGGGTAGACTACTCACACATCACACCGGAGGCGACCATGGCGGCGTAGAGTCCTCCGGGAGATGATTCCCCTCTCCGGCAGGGTGCGGAGGCGATCTCTGGATCCCCCGAGATGGGATCGGCGGCGGCGGCGTCTCTCGGGAAGGTTTTCCGTATCGTGGCTCTCGGTACTGGGGGTTTCGTCACGGAGACTTTTTATAGGCGGAAGGGCAGGTCAAGAGGCGGCACGGGGCCCCACACCACAGGGCCGCGCGGCCAAGGGGGGCCGCGCCGCCTAGGGTGTGGCCCCTCCGTGGCCCCTCTTCGTCTCTCCTTCGGACTTGGAAGCTTCGTGAGAAAATAGGCCCCTGGGCTTTGATTTCGTCCAATTCCGAGAATATTTCCTTACTAGGATTTCTGAAACCAAAAACAGCAGAAAACAAAGAATCGGCACTTCGGTATCTTGTTAATAGGTTAGTTCCAGAAAATGCACGAATATGACATAAAGTGTGCATAAAACATGTAGATAACATCAATAATGTGGCATGGAACATAAGAAATTATCGATACGTCGGAGACGTATCAGGTAACACTCAAGCAATTTACTTTGGAATGGCGGAGAAATACCATGTAGTAGGTAGGTATGGTGGACACAAATGGCATAGTGGTTGGCTCAAGTATTTTGGATGCATGAGAAGTATTCCCTCTCGATACAAGGTTTAGGCTAGCAAGGCTTATTTGAAACAAACACAAGGATGAACCGGTGCAGCAAAACTCACATAAAAGACATATTGAAAACATTATAAGACTCTACACCGTCTTCCTTGTTGTTCAAACTCAATACTAGAAATTATCTAGACCTTAGAGAAACCAAATATGCAAACCAAATTTTAGCATGCTCTATGTATTTCTTCATTAATGGGTGCAAAGTATATGATGCAAGAGCTTAAACATGAGCACAACAATTGCCAAGTATCACATTATCCAAGACATTTTAGCAATTACTACATGTATCATTTTTCCAATTCCAACCATATAACAATTTAACGAAGAAGAAACTTCGCCATGAATACTATGAGTAGAGCCTAAGGCCTACTTGTCCATATGCTACAGCGGAGTGTGTCTCTCTCCCACACAAGCATGATGTAATCCAATTTATTCAAACACAAACAAAAACAAAAACAAACAGACGCTCCAAGCAAAGCACATAAGATGTGACCGAATAAAAATATAGTTTCAAGAGAAGGAACCTGATAATTTGTCGATGAAGAAGGGGATGCCTTGGGCATCCCCAAGCTTAGACGCTTGAGTCTTCTTGATATATGCAGGGGTGAACCACCGGGGCATCCCCAAGCTTAGACTTTTCACTCTTCTTGATCATAGTGTATCATCCTCCTCTCTTGACCTTTGAAAACTTCCTTCACACCAAACTTCTCATAAACTTCATTAGAGGGGTTAGTACATAATCAAAAACTCACATGTTCAGAGGTGACACAATCATTCTTAACACTTCTGGACATTGCCCAAAGCTACTGGAGTTTAATGGAACAAAGAAATCCATCCCACATAGCAAAAGAAGCAATGCGAAATAAAAGGCAGAATCTGTCAAAACAGAACAGTCCGTAAAGACGAATTTCTAATAAATACTTCCGTTGCTCAAATCAGAAAACTCAAAACTAATGAAAGTTGCGTACATATCTGAGGAACACGCACGTAAATTGGCATATTTTTTTGATTTTTCTACAGAGAAAACAGCCCAGATTCGTGACAGATAGAAATCTGTTTCTGCGCAGAAATCCAAATCTAGTATCAACCTTCGATTAGAGGCTTCACTTGGCACAACAAAACACAAAACTAAGATAAGGAGAGGTTGCTACAGTAGTAAACAACTTCCAAGACACAAATATAAAACAAAGTACTGTAGCAAAATAACGCATGGGTTATCTCCCAAGAAGTTCTTTCTTTATAGCCATTAAGATGGGCTCAGCAGTTTTAATGGTGCACTTGCAAGAGATAGTATTTGAAGCAAAAGAGAGCTTCAAGAGGCAAATTCAAAACACATTTAAGTCTAACATGCTTCCTATGAAGAGGAATCTTGTACACAAATGAATTCATGAAGAACAAAGTGACAAGCATAAGAGGATAAAACACGAGTAACTTCAAGATTCTCAACATAAAGAGGGGAAACTTAATATTATTAAGATGCATATAACCATATTTCCCTCTCTCATAATAACTTTCAGTAGCATCATTGATGAAATCCACAATATACCCATCACTTAAAACATTCTTATCATGGTTCATATGCATAGAAGTATCATTAAATTTGGCATAAGAAGAGTTATTCTCATTAATAGTAATTGGAGTAAGATTATTATCAAGAATTTGAACATGGTAAACAAGTTGCATATTAAAAGAATTGTTTTTGGTAATCCAATCATGACTATGACAAGTTTCATAAGGGTAGTTATAACCTATATCATAGCATTCTTTATAATAATCATCAAAGATCGGAGGCACAGTGTCATCATAAGAAATAGAATAGTTATCTTTCACAGTCGGTTTATCTATGACCATACCATCATTGTTATTAGAAGGAGATGTATCAAGAACATAATGACCAGTAGCAAAAGGATTTTCAAACACCTCTTCCCCAAGCTTAGAGCTTTCTATATTATTTTGGGAGGAAGCATGGATAGCACTGACACTATGGCAATTATTATCATCATCATTTTCAGAATTAGTTTCCCAGAGATTTGCAATATCAAAAGTAGTGCGCTCATTCAAATCATGATTGCTAATATATGTAAATGGCATAGGAAGATCATCGTATTCAGATTCATTATCACAATAATCATTAGGAGCAACATACTTACGGTTACTTAGCGTTATCTCATTCACGCGGGGATACGCCGTTACCTCTTTCTTTTTATTATCCTTCTTCTTCTTCTTCTTCTTCTTCTTCTTCTTCTTCTTCGTTCCCTTCTTCTTCTTCTTCTCTTCCTTCTCCTCGTTCCCTTCTTTAGGAGGAAGAGGCTTGAAGGGTAGCTTGTCCGCATAACCTGATTTATTTTCAGAAACAATAGAAGAAACTTGGGAGGACCCCTCCTTTTCATTAATTAGTTGAAAACACACAGCGGTCCTATCATATTTTGGCAAGGTGTCATCTTCTAAAATATTTTGTATGTAAGTATTTGTATGGCTTTTATCAATGCAATAAGAAAAACACCCATGCAGGACATCATCAATATCAAGATCACTCATATGTAACAAAGAGATTTTTCTCGACAGTTCTTCACACCCCAAAAATAAAGTAAGTTCATCATGCTGATTAGGAGTAATTTCATCATCACAATACAAATTTGCAGCACTCATTGGGTTCAAATTATCATCGGAAGAGCATTGAAAATTAAAATGACCCACTTCATGGCAAACTTCACAAATAAAAGGATAGAGGGCACAAACTTTTTTACCAAGATCATCTAGAGCCCTAAACCACTTTCTAGTTTTTTCATTAGTATGATGGATACAATATTCATCTTCGATTTGATTAATTCCACAAGGTCTATGCATTCCACAAAAATTAACATGCTTATAGGAAATAGCATTCTTAGGAGTTTGAGCATGCTTATTGCAATAATTAACAACAATATCATTCTTCATGCAAGCCTCTTTAAAAGGTTCATGATACTTATCAAAATTCTTCTTAGGCAATTCAAAATGAGAAGCAAAGGATTTATAAAGATTTGCAGCAACTTGAGATTCAAGACCATAAGTAGCACTCATATTTCGAAATTTATCGGTATCCATAAAAGCTTCAATGCATTCATAATCATAATTTATACCTGACTCTTTACCTTTGTCGTTCTCCCATCCTTCAGCGTTGTCCTCAATCCGATCAAGAAGGTCCCACCTAGCTTCAACCTCCTTGCTTGTGAAAGATCCCTCCGAACACGCGTCCAGATAGTCCTTGTGTTGTCCTGAAAGCCTCGCATAAAAATTATTAACAATAACATTACGGGGGAGCTCATGAATGGGACATTTGAGCATTAGTGACTTCAGTCTCCCCCACGCTTGAGAAATACTCTCTCCATCACGAGGATAAAAGTTATAAATATAATTCCTATCAATATGCACTTCATGAGGAGGATAAAATTTAGAATAAAAGAGAGATGCAATTTCCTCCCAACCAAGAGAATGTCTATTCTCCAACAATTTATACCAATGCGCCGCTTTACTGCATAAATAAACAGAGAATAGCTTCTTCCTCACTTCATCCATAGAGATACCGCGCACTTGAATAACCCGCATAATTCGTGCAAAAACAAGAATGATCTCTAGGATGGACAGTTCCATCCCCTTTATAGTGGTTGTCCATAACACGTTCAATAATTTTCATAGGTATTTTATACGGAATACTTTCAGCAGGTGGATTTAAAATATCAGAAGCATCATTAGAGTTATCGCATATGGGAGATAAAGCATTATCAGAGCAAAATATTTCTTCCAAAGCTGAGGAGCAAAAAAGATTATTTTTATATAAACTAGCTTCCCCAAGCTTAGACTTATCCATAGTATTAGCAGTAATTGCATTCATACTAATAACATCGCTACTAGCATGCAAATAAGGTTCCATAGGTTTTTTAATTTTCGCATTAAACAATTCTAAATCAGGAAAAAGATTAAAAAGCTCACCAATTTTTTTGTTGTTTTCCATTATGCCTAACTAGTGTAAACAAGAAACAAAAAGATGCAATTGCAGGATCTAAAGGAAATAGCTTCGAGTACTTACAACGGCGGAAAATAGCTTGGTAGCCGAGGTCCGGAGTGTGAGTACCTTTTACCTTTCCTCCCCGGCAACGGCGCCAGAAAATAGCTTGATGTCTACTTCCCCCTCCTTTTCCTGTAGATAGTGTTGGGCCTCCAAGAGCAGAGGTTTGTAGAACAGCAGCAAGTTTTCCCTTAAGTGAATCACCCAAGGTTTATCGAACTCAGGGAGGAAGAGGTCAAAGATATCCCTCTCATGCAACCCTGCAACCACAAAGCAAGAAGTCTCTTGTGTCCCCAACACACCTAATAGGTGCACTAGTTCGGCGAAGAGATAGTGAAATACAGGTGGTATGAATAAGTATGAGCAGTAGCAACGATGCCAGAAAATAGCTTGCTGGCGTGTAGTTGATGGTGGTAGTATTGCAGCAGTAGTAACGCAGTAAAACAGTAAACAAGCAGCGATAGCAGTATTTAGGAACAAGGCCTAGGGATTACACTTTCACTAGTGGACACTCTCAACATTGATCACATAACAGAATAGATAAATGCATACTCTACACTCTTGTTGGATGATGAACACATTGCGTAGGATTACACGAACCCTCAATGCCGGAGTTAACAAGCTCCACAATAATGCTCATGTTTTGGTAACCTTATAGTGTAAGATAGATCAAAAGACTAAACCAAGTGCTAACATAGCATGCACACTGTCACCTTCATGCATATGTAGGAGGAATAGATCACATCAATATTATCATAGCAATAGTTAACTTCGCAATCTACAAGAGATCATGATCATAGCATAAACCAAGTACTAACACGGTGCACACACTGTCACCTTTACACACGTGCAGGAGGAATAGAACTACTTTAATAACTTTGCTAGAGTAGCACATAGATAAATTGTGATACAAACTCATGTGAATCTCAATCATGTAAAGCAGCTCATGAGATCATTGTATTGAGGTACATGGGAGAGAGATGAACCACATAGCTACAGCGGAGCCCTCAGCCTCGGGGATGGATTACTCCCTCCTCATCATGGAGGCAGCGATGGCGGTGAAGATGGCGGTGAAGACGGCGGTGGAGATGGCTTCGGGGGCAATTCCCCGTCCGGCAGGGTGCCGGAACAGAGAGTTCTGTCCCCCGAATTGGAGTTTCGCGACATGCGGCGCCCCTGGAGTCTTTCTGGAGTTTCGTCAATTGGTACTGCGTTTTTAGGTCGAAAGGGCTTTTATAGGCGAAGAGGCGGCGCAGGGGGGCACCTGGGGGCGCCACACCCTAGGCCGGCGCGGCCAAGGCCTGGCCCGCGCCGCCATGTGGTGTGGTGGCCCCCTGGCCCCTCTCCGACTCTTCTTCGGTGTTCTGGAGCCTTCCGGGAAAAATAGGAGGTTTGGCGTTGATTTCGTCCAATTCCGAGAATATTGCCCGAACAGCCTTTCTGGAACCAAAAACAGCAGAAAACAGCAACTGGCCTTTCGGCATCTTGTTAATAGGTTAGTTCCAGAAAATGCACGAATATGACATAAAGTGTGCATAAAACATGTAGATAACATCAATAATGTGACATGGAACATAAGAAATTATCGATACGTTGGAGACGTATCACTAGGTAATGACGTGGGACTCCTCCTCCGGTGTTAATCCATGCACTTTTCTTGGTGTTGAACGGATTTGCCACCACTCCGATGCTTGCGACGGTGGCACGCGGGTATACTCACGAAACTTCCTCAACTTCTCCTTCAATCTCGCTCTCGACTTCTTTCTTCAAATCGGGGTCTTGAATATCCTCCTTCAAAGGCTCCTTGTCCTTGTTGTTGGAGACCATGGTGCTTCTAGATTAAAAATAGATCCTGGCAGAAAACAGCTCGAAACAAAACACGACGAGAAAACGATATACGGACCTCCAGGGGTCCGGGAGATTATATAGCAGAAATTTTCACGACAAAAGGAAAGTACAGGTCGAACCAGAGTCGGAGAGGGACAACGAGGCGCCGTCCTCATAGGGCGGCGCGGCCAGGCTGGGGCCCGCGCCGGCCTATGGGGGCACGCCCTCGTGCGTCTCCTCCTTTCCGTTTTGATCTCGTAATTTTTCATATTTTCCGAAAATAGCAAAAACATTGTTCGTAAAGTTAAACGCGGACTTTTTATTACCAGTACTGTTACCTATTCAAAGTCGAACTCTGCAGAACTGTCAATTTGACCTTTGATGAAAGCTTCCGGAGTTACCACTTGAATAACATCAACATCTTCATTATAAGAATCACCAGAGATATAATGCTTGAGTCTTTGTCCATTCACCACTTGTGTGGCATCTCCTTGCAGAGAACTAATTTTAATTGCCCCTGAACGATACACCTCCACAATGACATATGGTCCTTCCCATTTTGAGAGCAATTTCCCTGCAAAGAATCTGAGACGAGACCGATATAATAGGACTTTATCACCAACATTAAATTCTCTTTTGATAATTCTTCTATCATGCCATTTCTTAACTTTCTCTTTAAAGAGTTTAGCATTTTCATATGCCTCACTTCTCCATTCATCTAAAGAACTCAATTGTAGCAAGCTCTTCTTACCGGCAAGTTTAGGATCTTTATTAAGTTCTCTTACAGCCCAATAAGCTTTGTGCTCTAGTTCTAAAGGTAAATGATAGGCTTTCCCATAAACAATTTTGTAAGGTGACATACCCATAGGATTTTTATAAGCAGTTCTATAAGCCCATAGTGCTTCCTTCAATTTACTAGCCCAGTTCTTTCTAGATTTATTAACAGTCTTTCCCAAAATAGATTTAATCTCTCTATTTGATAATTCTACTTGCCTGCTAGTTTGAGGATGATAAGCGGAAGCAATTCCATGATTAATACAATACTTAGCAAGAGTTTTTCTAAAACCACCATGAATAAAATGAGAACCTCCATCAGTCATAATATATCTAGGTACTCCAAATCTAGGAAAAATAATATCTAAAAGCATTTTTAAAGAAGTCTCACCATCGACACTTTTTTTGGGTATAGCTTCCACCCATTTAGTAACATAATCAACAGCGACAAGTATATGAGTGTTACCTTCTGAAGAAGGGAAATGACCCATGAAGTCAAATCCCCAACAATTGAATGGTTCAATAACAAGAGTATAATTTATAGGCATTTCATTGCGTCTGGAAATATTACCAACCCTTTGACATTCATCACAAGATAAAATAAATTTTCTTGCATCTTTGAAGAGAGTTGGCCAATAGAAACCTGATTGTAGAACTTTTTGCGCAGTTCTATCTCCGGCGTGATGTCCTCCATAAGCACTACCATGACACTTACACTACAAGAAAAGTTCTGATAGACAACGTCTCAAAATCGTCCGCTAAGGGGTATTTTTCGTCGCCTATGGGCCTAACCCGACGATATGGGTTCTGTTGTGGAAACTGCGTCAGGCAAAGTCCTACGACGATTTTTTCGGTCCGTCGCGCTTGGGCGCCCTTCCTCCACGGAAAATCGGACCGTTGCCCAAGTGTTTCCGGGAGCCCGTTGACTGCTGACATCATGCAAACTGACATGTGGCAGACGCCGTTAACTGGCAGTTAACGGCGTTAACCGGCTGAAACCCCGTGGTAGATGGTAGGCCCACACGAGGCCTCCCACGTCTTAAGCGGGCCGGCCCATTAAGTTTGCGGGCCGGGCCAGCTGACTTAGTTTGACCGGTCAACTATATAGCTGGACTGGTCCATTAGTTACGTGGGCCGGGCCTAACCTCTAAGGTTGACTGGTCAAAACATTAATGGGCCGGCCCACTAAGCATGTGGGCCGGGCCGAATGCACTCATTTGACCGGTCAACAGGCAAAAGGGCCGGCCCAAAGACATGTGGGACCCACTTTCCAGTTATCGGGCCGGCCCATTTACCAAGTGGGGTCCACCTTAAAGCAACTGGGCCGGACCAAGAAGTTATTGGGCCGGCCCAATTAGCATGTGGGTCCCACTTTCCTGCTATCGGGCCGGCCCATTTAGTACGTGGGGTCCACATTAGATCAAATGGGCTGGCCCAACAAGAAAGTGGGCCGGGCCAAAAACACGGGTGGGTCCCACTTTCCTGTTAAAGGGCCGGCCCATTTAGTATGTGGGGTCCACCATATAGCAAGTGGGCCGGCCCAACAAGATAGTGGGCCGGGCCAAAAGCACATGTGGGTCCCACTTTTCTGTTAAAGGGCCGGCCCATTTAGTATGTGGGGTCCACCATATAGCAAATGGGCCGGCCCAACAAGATAGTGGGCCGGGCCAAAAACACAGGTGGGTCCCACTTTCCTGTTAAAGGGCCGACCCATTTAGTATGTGGGGTCCACCATATAGCAAGTGGGCCGGGCCAAAAACAAAGGTGGGTCCCACATTCCTGTTAAAGGGCCGGCCCATTTAGAATGTGGGGTCCACCATATAGCAAGTGGGCCGGCCCAACATGCTAGTGGGTCGGGCCAAAAACACAGGTGGGTCCCACTTTCCTGTTAAAGGGCCGGCCCATTTAGTATGTGGGGTCCACCATATAGCAAGTGGGCCGGGCCAGAAGCACAGGTGGGTCCCACTTTCCTGTTAAAGGGCCGGCCCATTTAGTATGTGGGGTCCACCACAAAAGCAATTGGGCTGGCCCAACTAGTTAGTGGGCCGGCCCAGTAGTGGGTGGGGTCCACCTTAAAGCAAGTGGGCCGGCCCAATTAGAGTGTGGGGTCCACCGTATATCAAGTGGGCTGGCCCAATAAGTAAGTGGGCCAGCCCGTTTAGTTGCTGTTTACATGCCGGCATAATAGGCGCTTTAGGAATTTGCGGGCCGGCACATATATGATTTCGCTTAATTGGGCCGTTTAAGGGATGGGAATTCGTGATTTAGATACTGAGAATATTTACGCAGCATTGATTTCTGTCGGATAGCCTCACTTACCACAAGCACCAAAGAAAAAATGCGCGAAAGAACTATAAAAACTAACTAAATATTACATCAGCTGCAAGGCTTTGAAAAAATATTACAGAACCTAGAGAAAATTGAATGGTAATTAAACCTAGCAATACAATGAAGCGATCCGGCAATCTTTTAAGTTGTCCATGCAGCACCTATATCTGAAACAAAGAGATTACAAGTTAAGACAGCAACAATGGAAAGGCAAAGACACTACAATATTGTTTGCCAAAGAATTTGGAACTCATCATTTCGTCGTTATAACAAGATCATTGTAATGCGCACAATAAGCAAACAAAGAGTGCATGCCGCATACCAACAGCCAATATAACAGAGCATGTTAGAATGAAACAGCAGGCTTACTACTGTCGAGTCCCATGCAAACCAACATGTTCAGGGAGTACAAAATTGGCATGAACAACATAGTAGCAGGCTATAAATTTTGTAACAATGGCTGAGCAAGATGAAGTTATGATGGCTACATCTACAGAGCAGGGAATGTAAACCAAAAATAGAAGTTACGATGGCAAAAGCTAAAGAGGAGGGAATGTGAACCAACATGTGGCAAGTGCAATTACTTCATTTTGGCCGTGAACTAAATAATACTCCTGAACTTATAGTGAAGGGGATGCAAATCAAGATGTTTCGGGATATAAACTTGTAATGAGCAACACATAGAGGATAGTTAATGCTGGAGCTTAGGATGGACCAGATACAGAATATAGTGGGATCACCTGTGAACTTGTATAAGAGGGAATGCAAACCAATATGTTCAGCATTCCATATGTGAGCGTCATGCCAAGTCAGAGAAACAAGTCAATAAAGCAGCTTTTGAAGAACAAGATGGCACGCAAAATTATTATCTAGTAGTATGACAAGTTTATTTGTACTACAGGCTAGATAGCAGAGTGATAGCATGCCAAACTAATTCCTTACTTTGTTAGCTTACAATGAACTAGATACAAAACAATGGCATCACCTGTAGTACAGGGAATGCAAGCCAACATGTTCATGGAGTAAAAAATTGGCACAAACAACATAGTAGCAGGCCATAATTTTTGTAACAACGATCGAGCAAGATAAAGTTATGATGGCTAGATCTACAGAAAGGTGGAATGTAAACCAAATATAGAAGTTACGATGCCAAAAGCTATAGAGCAGGGAATGCGAACCAACATGTGCAATTACTTAAAATTGGCCATGAACTAAATAATAGCAGGATGTTACTATAATACCTATAATTTTTGTAACAACGACTGAGCAAGATAGAAGTTATGATGGCTACATCTACAGAGCAGGGAATGCAAACCAAAATGTTCAATCGCTTAAAGTTAGCAATGAAGTAGAAAATAGCAAGGTGTTACGGTCATAGCTAGGAATGAACTAAAAGAGCTTCAGACAAACAAGCATCTGAACCCAGAACATGGCGCTAAAACAAGGGACTTACATTAGGAGAAGCACTCTGTGGGAGTCACAGCAGATCTTCCTGGGGTTGATAGATCCGGTGATGAAGTACGCTACATGTGCTACTTGGGGTTGGAGAGACGGCCATTACACTTCATGGTTACTCATCTCATCTGCAAAAATGTAACGGCGCGTTGTTAGCACAAACAGGTTCCCCCAAGATTAAACAAGAACTTGCAGGCAAGCAATAGAAAAGCGACAGTAGAAGAGTTTAGATCATGCACGGCGCCGGTGAAGCAGATCCGGTTCATGCACAGCGGTGTCGGTGAGCAAGATCCAATGCGGTGGAAGACGGATCCGGCGAAGCGGCTCCGGTGGGGTGGACGATACCGCAGCTGAAGCGACTGCGGTAGACTGCCGGATGAGCATATGGTTTCGAGGTTCGGCGGGGATGATCCGGTCCGGTTGATGACGGCGTCGATGAAGCGGCTCCGGCAGGCAGCCGGATGACGAGGATCGCGAGGGCTCGGGTAGGCCAGGGAAGTCCGGCGGGGATGTTCCGGTGCGGTGGTCGTGGAGGTGGGAGAGAGGGACTTGGGAAGTTCCGGTGGGTGGTCTGAGGGAAATGAATTTTTTTGGGAGGGTTTCCGGGCTAGGGAGGTGGTGATCCAAAAAATGACGGGCAGACCCCCCCACCAACCGACTTTGCTGCCATCTCCACAGGGGTAGAATGGGAATTTGGAAGCATGTGAAATTTTTGTATTTTGTGGGCGGGAAGTTTTGCCGCTATGAGATTTTGAATTTGGCTAAGGTCCAAGTATAATGATAAAAAATTGTGACACCGTACTAGTACCTCTGTTCAAGGCCGAGTGCAAAATCAAATCATCATCACATTAAATACCGGTCACTACCATGATCATGATCTATCTCTGAAATTAGCGTATCCGCTAGATCTTGCAAAGTATAATGATAAAAAGAATTGTGAGACCGTACTAGTACTTCTCTTCTAGGCCGAGTGCAACAGCAAATCATCATCACGTTGAAAATTTGTTACCATGATCATGATCTATCTCTGAAATTGGCGCATCCGCTATATCTTGCAAAGTACAATGATAAAGAATTTGTGAGACGGTACTTCTGTTCAAGCCCGAGTGCAACATCAAATCATCATCATGTTGAAAATTTGTTACCATGATCATGATCTATCTCTAAATTTGGCGCATCCGCTAAATCTTGCAAAGTATAATGATAAAGAAATTGTGAGACAGTAGTAGTACTTCTGTTCAAGGTCACTGCAACATCAAATCATCATCACGTTGAAAATTTGTTACCATGATCATGATCTACCTCTGAAAATGGGCGCATCCGCTAAAACTTGCAAAGTATAATGATACAAAATTGTGAGACCGTACTAGTACTTATGTTCAAGGTCGAGTGCAACATCAAATCATCATTACATTGAATATTGTGTTACCATGATCATGATCTATCTCTGAATTTTGCGCATCCGCTAAATCTCGCAAAGTATAATGATAAAAAAATTGTGAGACTGTACTAGTACTTAATTATGTTCAAGGCCGAGTGCAGGATCAAATCATCATCACGTTGAAATTTGTTACAACGATCATGCCATATCTCTAAAATTGGCGCATCCGCTAAATCTTGCACGTGGCGCATCTCGGTGCGGAGCAACAGGACGGTGATATCAAGGTTGAGGCGTCGATAGCGTCATCGGGCTCTCTTCTCTTGATAGATCTTCTACATGGCGCGGCGCACCGCCTGCCGAGAAGAAGTCACATTTGAGACCGAGGTGGAGACGTCGCCGGCATCCTCGAGGCGCGGCCGCCCTTCTACGAGCCAGCCTCGACTCAAGGTATGAATCCATGCATTGTCGCGCCCTTCTGCCAATGAAGTGGGGTGCCTTAGATTTATTGTTCTTCTCTTACAATTATTTCGAGCCGAACATGTGTGCTCTTTCTCTGAATATATTGCTTGAAAAGCTAACCAAGTTACTTAAATTCACTTTGTTCTTAATCTTGCGTGCTAATTTTGTTATTTTTGCTGACGGTGGTGCGCGCAATGAGATTAATTTGTGGGTGTGTTGAGCTGTTAGGCCTAAGTCAAAATCCTCAGCTAAACGAGGCCTCAGCTTAACACATAAAAAAAAGGTGTTCAATCTCGCCCACAATGTCCTCTTCTTTCCTCTTCCTTTATTGGAACTTGTTTTGCAGACAAGGAAAGTGACACGTGTAATGTGAGTAAAACCCTCTTAGCCAAAATTAGCTACGAGCAATATTTTCTGTATTGTAGATGCCTCAATTGACTCTCATCCCCAGTGTAGTCTTTTTTTATGTCAGTATAGACTTCTTTACTGGATGTATACTATCGTACATGGCATGCATTTGCCTAAGACTACTCATAGTGGGAGTAACTTCACTAGTAACTAAGTGTCCAACTCAAGAAATTTGCTTATGTGGCAGTGAGTTAATGAGGAAAGAGGAGGATGGAGTAACATAGCTAGTTACTGTAACATCACACTTCTCAAGATACAATGAGTCTATAAGCTAATTAATGAAGACATATATGATACTACTTTGATGTTACTAACCACTATGAAGGTAGTAACATAGAGTAGTAACATGTGCATGTTACTACTCTATGTTACTTCCCACTATGACTAGTCTAATGAGCAGCATTGTATTGCTATTCTAGCCAACCTGGTCGATCTGTCAAGCTTCATGCACGAGATGCCATGTTTAATTTACTCCCTCGCTCTGAACTTTAAACAGGACCAGGAGCATGAGGGCCACATTAACCCACGATCCTGAAAAACTGTTGGTCTATCCCGAGAAACGAGGAGGTTTAAGGAAACGAGGAGTCCAGCGCGTGCGGAAGGTGCTTTAATCGTGCGAGCATGCAGGGGCAAAATGAGGAAACTAGCGATTACTTTCTCTCCTGCCAGTCTTATACCTTAATAAATGGGCAAACTGAGCACGTTGTAGCTAATCCTTTTATTAAATAAGCAGCTATATTAGTCAATAAGATTGCCTTATGTTTTTCCTCAGTTTTCCCCAAGTCCTTATTTGTAACCCGCAGAAGGAGCTCAGACGGGAGGATTCCCGTTTAGTTGACCGTTCCATGCTGACGTGTGGGGCTAGTAGAAAGGGACCGCGTGGGACAGGACGAGACCGCGTTTGGTTGTACGTGAGCAGGAGCTGGGTTCTGTCTCTCTCGGCGCGAATTGGCATTTTTAAGAGCACCTTTCCCCCCTCTGTCTCTTTGTCTTTTTTAACCAAATTAGTATCAAATCTAGAGAAACTTGCATTTCTGTCTTTCTTCAATTATTTGTGCCTTTTGGCCCTCGTTGTTTGCCCAATATGGCAGCAAATCTAGTACTCCCTCTGGTCCATATGTATGTAGTTAAATCTAGAAGCAAATCTCCAGGGTAATGTACTCCGTACGACAAATTCACAGTCATAGTAAATCGGGAAAACAAAGTAGGGCTAACAAAATATAGTAGAATAGGGATAGATAATAGGGATCCCTCCCTAGATAAGCAGCCAACATAGTAACAGGTTCGAGGTTCTTCACAACACCATCATACTAACAACATAACAACAAGGGATCCCTAGCTAACAACAAAATAGAAGCTGCTTTGCAGCAGCAGCACACGTCCAGGACTCCGCCTACCCCATCTGCCTCTGCCTCCACTTGTTGCTCCCCTTGGGAGCCTTGGGCTTGAGCGGAGGCATGCGCCCGGCGGAGATCTCCACCCGCTGGATGCTGCGGAGGTGCATGCCGAGCGCCATGTGCTTGGCGCGGAAGGAGTGGGGGTTCACCGATGCGCCGACCTTGGGGTTGGTGTTGCCGATGTTCTCGGCATGCGTGAGGAGGCAGTTGAAGTCAGTGCCGCCGAGCCTCCTAGTGCAGAAGGGGCACCTGTAGACACCCTTGGCGAAGTAGGAGAAGTATTGGCCGACCTGCAGCCTCCGCAGCACCTGGCGAGTCTTGATGTCATGGTGCTCGTCGTCGCTGCCGACGTCGCTGCCAGACAGCTGATCCATATCAAACGGGAACTATTAGTGAATGAGTTGCAATGATGACTAACGTGCATGATAACAAAGTAAGGAAAAATAGAGCCAGCCTCAGTTAGAGTGGACACGATTATATGTCTACAGGGATGGAGTAAGTGAACCAAAGCTCATGCACAACAGATTTGTACACAGCAATGGTTCGCTGAACCCACCCTGTAAAAATTTGTGCCCGACGATTCATCATAGGCAAAGAAACAGATTCCAGATCTGAATTTGAACAGATTCCAGAATATTTGCAAAATTAAACGGTTGATATCTTTTGATTCGTGCATAAAATAACTGACTGAGATCCCATAAATTAACTGATTGAGATCCCATTATTACTTGCATAAATTAACCGAACGGCCGAACTCCAAATCTTAAACGAAATCAAGAAGGGATCAAAGCAAAATAGAATAAAATCGGCGCAAATATTAACCCAATACTCATCCATCTACAGATCGGCACTAATAGTTACTAGGGAACCAGCAAAAATAGGGTTCAAAGAGGAATGGGGAACAAAAAAGGGAGCAAACCATAGTTACCTCGTTCCATGGGTCGTCCATGCAGGTGTCGTAGGGGTTCGGAGGCGAGATGTACGGCACCTCCTCATAGGGGTCCCATCCCGGCGGGATCCGACCGCCACCGGCGGTGGCTACGGCCGTTGAGGGGACGGCGTCGAAGAGGGAGGTGTCGCGCTTGGAGCCGACGGCGTCATTGACGATGGGATTCGCATTCTCCTTGCACATCTCGCCGGCAGAGACGGAGAGGGTTTTTTGCTTTGGAGAAGATGATGGGACGTGAGAGGAGGCGTTGCATGAGCTAGTGTGAGTGACAGAGAGAGTGCGAGGAGGCGTCTATAAAGGCGAGGGCTGGTTAATGCAACCCGCGTCCTAAGCGTCCACCATTGATCGTCTGCACGTCTTGGGCTTCTGCAACGCGACACGCGTCCACGATTGCACGTCTTCCACTTCTGCACCGCAACACGCGTACTCGAGTCTAACCTTGCAAATTTAGCATTTTTTATGTGCTCAGTTTTCCGCTTGAGTACTAATACTGCCTAGTGCAATATACTCCGTAATCAGTTTTACCTCAAGTGGATGGTCAACAGAGAGTCAACAAATGGGATTAACTAGTTAAATGAGTCAACAAATGGGATTATCAAGCTTAC
Organism: Lolium perenne; assembly: GCF_019359855.2. NCBI lineage: Eukaryota > Viridiplantae > Streptophyta > Magnoliopsida > Poales > Poaceae > Lolium > Lolium perenne. Next base: position 320,905,679 of record NC_067246.2, read on the forward strand.
TTATTCGTTTTCACGTGTTAAACTTGTCTAAATCTTGGTCAAACCTAGGATTTGACCAATATTCAAATGGGCAGAAAATTCAAAAAAAACCAGAAAAATGAAAAACCAAAGCACATAGTCTTGTTATGTCATATAGTAAGCATTACAGTTGATAAACAAGGTCTAGACATATTCAAACCATACAAATCATGTATCTACCCTCTAACCCCTAAACTATGTCTTATGAAGTCAAGCATGAAGAGAAGTGGTTTTGGGTTTCAAACATGGAAATTTCAAAAACCTCCCAAAAACTTCATTTTAGAGTGACTAAGAAGGATACATGCTTCCCTTTTCATTTTCATGTTTTAAACTTGTTTAAATCTTGGTCAATCCTAGTATTTGACCAAGATTCAAATGGGCATCAAATTTTAAAAAAATCAGAAAAATGAAAAACCAATGCACATAGTTTTCTTATGTCATATAGTAAGCATTCAAGTTGATAAACAAGGTCTATACATATTCAAACCAGACAAATCATGTATCTATACCCCTAACCCCTAAACTTTGTCTTATGAAGTCAAGCATGAAGAGAAGTGGTTTTGGGTTTCAAACATGGAAATTCAAAAACCTCCCAAAAGCTTCATTTTAGAGTGACTAAGAAGGATCCATGCTTACCTTTGCATTTTCATATTTTAAAGTTGTTTAAATCATTGTCAAACCTAGGATTTGACCAAGATACAAATGGGCACAAAATTAAAAAAATCAGAAAAATGAAAAACAAAAGCACATAGTCTTCTTGTGTCATATCCTAAGGATTCAAGTTGATAAACAAGGTCTAGATATATCCAAACCAGACAAATCATGTATCTACCCCCTGTCGATCTTATGAAGTCTAGCATGAAGAGAAGTCGTTTTGGGTTTCAAACATGGAAATTTCATGAACATCCCAAAAGCTTCATTTTAGAGTGACTAATAAGGATCAAGGCTTACCTTTTCATTTTCATGTTTTAAACTTGTTTAAATCCTGGTCAAATCTAGGATTTGACCAAGATTCATATGGGCATAAAATAAAAAAATGAAAAAATGAAAAACCAAAGCACATAGTCTTCTTATGTCATATAGTAAGCATTCAAGTTGATAAATAAGGTCTAGACATATTCAAACCACACAAATCATGTATCTATACCCCTAACCCCTAAACTTTGTCTTATGAAGTCAAGCATGAAGAGAAGTGGTTTTGGGTTTCAAACATGGAAATTCAAAAACCTCCCAAAAGCTTCATTTTAGAGTGACTAAGAAGGATCCATGCTTACCTTTGCATTTTCATATTTTAAACTTGTTTAAATCATTGTCAAACCTAGGATTTGACCAAGATACAAATGGGCACAAAATTAAAAAAATCAGAAAAATGAAAAACAAAAGCACATAGTCTTCTTGTGTCATATCGTAAGCATTCAAGTTGATAAACAAGGTCTAGATATATCCAAACCAGACAAATCATGTATCTACCCCCTGTCGATCTTATGAAGTCTAGCATGAAGAGAAGTCGTTTCGGGTTTCAAACATGGAAATTTCATGAACATCCCAAAAGCTTCATTTTAGAGTGACTAAGAAGGATCAAGGCTTACCTTTTCATTTTCATGTTTTAAACTTGTTTAAATCCTGGTCAAATCTAGGATTTGACCAAGATTCATATGGGCATAAAATAAAAAAATAAAAAACCAAAGCACATAGTCTTCTTATGTCATATAGTAAACATTAACGTTGATAAACAAGGTCTAGACATATTCAAACTAGACAAATCATGTATCTACCCCCTTGATGGCGTGTAACTCACACGTTCGTTGGGAACCCCAAGAGGAAGGTATGATGCGCACAGCAGCAAGTTTTCCCTCAGAAAGAAACCAAGGTTTATCGAACCAGGAGGAGCCAAGAAGCACGTTGAAGGTTGATGGCGGCGGGATGTAGTGCAGCGCAACACCAGGGATTCCGGCGCCAACGTGGAACCTGCACAACACAACCAAAGTACTTTGCCCCAACGAAACAGTGAGGTTGTCAATCTCACCGGCTTGCTGTAACAAAGGATTAACCGTATTGTGTGGAAGATGATTGTTTGCAGAAAACAGTAGAACAAGTATTGCAGTAGATTGTATTTCAGTAAAGAGAATTGGACCGGGGTCCACAGTTCACTAGAGGTGTCTCTCCCATAAGACAAACAGCATGTTGGGTGAACAAATTACAGTTGGGCAATTGACAAATAAAGAGGGCCTGACCATGCACATACATATCATGATGAGTATAGTGAGATTTAATTGGGCATTACGACAAAGTACATAGACCGCCATCCAACTGCATCTATGCCTAAAAAGTCCACCTTCAGGTTATCATCCGAACCCCCTCCAGTATTAAGTTGCAAAGCAACAGACAATTGCATTAAGTATGGTGCGTAATGTAATCAACAACTACATCCTTAGACATAGCATCAATGTTTTATCCCTAGTGGCAACAGCACAACACAACCTTAGAACTTTCGTCACATCGTCCTGTGTCAATGCAGGCATGAACCCACTATCGAGCATAAATACTCCCTCTTGGAGTTACAAGCATCTACTTGGCCAGAGCATCTACTAGTAACGGAGAGCATGCAAGATCATAAACAACACATAGATATAACTTTGATAATCAACATAACAAGTATTCTCTATTCATCGGATCCCAACAAATGCAACATATAGAATTACAGATAGATGATCTTGATCATGTTAGGCAGCTCACAAGATCCGACAATGATAGCACAATGGGGAGAAGACAACCATCTAGCTACTGCTATGGACCCATAGTCCAGGGGTAGACTACTCACACATCACACCGGAGGCGACCATGGCGGCGTAGAGTCCTCCGGGAGATGATTCCCCTCTCCGGCAGGGTGCCGGAGGCGATCTCCTGGATCCCCCGAGATGGGATCGGCGTTGGCGGCATCTCTGGAAGGTTTTCCGTATCGTGGCTCTCGGTACTGGGGGTTTCGTCACGGAGGCTTTAAGTAGGCGGAAGGGCAAGTCAGGAGGGGGCACGAGGGCCCTAGATGATAGGCCGGCGTGGCCAAGGGGGGGGGGGCCGCGCCGCCCTAGGGTTTGGGCACCCCGTGGCCCCACTTCGTTTCGTCTTCGGACTTCTGGAAGCTTCGTGGCAAAATAGGACCCTGGGCGTTGATTTCGTCCAATTCCGAGAATATTTCGTTACTAGGATTTCTGAAACCAAAAACAGCAGAAACAAAGAATCGGCACTTCGGCATCTTGTTAATAGGTTAGTTCCGTAAAATGCACGAATATGACATAAACTGTGAATAAAACATGTAGATAACATCAATCCTGGGGCATCGAACATAAGAAATTATCGAGACGTCGGAGACGTATCAGCATCCCTGCTTAGTTCGCTCGTCCCGAGCAGGTAAAACGATAACACAGATAATTTCTGGAGTGACATGCCATCATAATCTTGATCATACTATTTGTAAAGCATATGTAGTGAATGCAGCGATCAAAACAATGTATATGACATGAGTAAACAAGTGAATCATAAAGCAAAGACTTTTCATGAATAGCACTTCAAGACAAGCATCAATAAGTCTTGCATAAGAGTTAACTCATAAAGCAATAATTCAAAGTAAAGGCATTGAAGCAACACAAAGGAAGATTAAGTTTCAGCGGTTGCTTTCAACTTATAACATGTATATCTCATGGATATTGTCAACATAGAGTAATATAATAAGTGCAATAAGCAAATATGTAGGAATCAATGCACAGTTCACACAAGTGTTTGCTTCTTGAGGTGGAGAGAAATAGGTGAACTGACTCAACATTGAAAGTAAAAGAATGGTCCTCCATAGAGGAAAAGCATCGATTGCTATATTTGTGCTAGAGCTTTGATTTTGAAAACATGAAACAATTTTGTCAACGGTAGTAATAAAGCATATGTATCATGTAAATTATATCTTATAAGTTGTAAGCCTCATGCATAGTATACTAATAGTGCCCGCACCTTGTCCTAATTAGCTTGGACTACCGGATCATCACAATGCACATGTTTTTACCAAGTGTCACAAAGGGGTACCTCTATGCCGCCTGTACAAAGGTCTAAGGAGAAAGCTCGCATTGGATTTCTCGCTATTGATTATTCTTCAACTTAGACATCCATACCGGGACAACATAGATAACAGATAATGGACTCCTCTTTTATGCATAAGCATGTAACAACAATTAATAATTTTCTCATTTGAGATTGAGGATATATGTCCAAAACTGAAACTTCCACCATGGATCATGGCTTTAGTTAGCGGCCCAATGTTCTTCTCTAACAATATGCATGCTTAACCATAAGGTGGTAGATCTCTCTTACTTCAGACAAGACGGACATGCATAGCAACTCACATGAAATTCAACAAAGAGTAATTGATGGCGTCCCCAGTGAACATGGTTATCGCACAACAAGCAACTTAATAAGAGATAAAGTGCATAATTACATATTCAATACCACAATAGTTTTTAAGCTATTTGTCCCATGAGCTATATATTGCAAAGGTGAATGATGGAATTTTAAAGGTAGCACTCAAGCAATTTACTTTGGAATGGCGGAAAATACCATGTAGTAGGTAGGTATGGTGGATACAAATGGCATAGTGGTTGGCTCAAGTATTTGGATGCATGAGAAGTATTCCCTCTCGATACAAGGTTTAGGCTAGCAAGGCTTATTTGAAACAAACACAAGGATGAACCGGTGCGGCAAAACTCACATAAAAGACATATTGAAAACATTATAAGACTCTACACCGTCTTCCTTGTTGTTCAAGCTCAATACTAGAAATTATCTAGACCTTAGAGAAACCAAATATGCAAACCAAATTTTAGCATGCTCTATGTATTTCTTCATTAATGGGTGCAAAGCATATGATGCAAGAGCTTAAACATGAGCACAACAATTGCCAAGTATCACATTACCCAAGACATTAATAGCAATTACTACATGTATCATTTTCCAATTCCAACCATATAACAATTTAACGAAGAAGAAACTTCGCCATGAATACTATGAGTAGAAACTAAGGACATACTTGTCCATATGCTACATCGGAGCGTGTCTCTCTCCCATAAAGTGAATGCTAGGATCCATTTTATTCAAACAAAACAAAAACAAAAATAAACCGACGCTCCAAGCAAAGCACATAAGATGTGATGGAATAAAAATATAGTTTCAGGGGAGGAACCTGATAATGTTGTCGATGAAGAAGGGGATGCCTTGGGCATCCCCAAGCTTAGACGCTTGAGTCTTCTTAGAATATGCAGGGGTGAACCACCGGGGCATCCCCAAGCTTAGAGCTTTCACTCTCCTTGATCATGTTGCATCATACTCCTCTCTTGATCCTTGAAAACTTCCTCCACACCAAACTTAGAACAACTCATTAGAGGGTTAGTGCACAATAAAAATTAACATATTCAGAGGTGACACAATCATTCTTAACACTTCTGGACATTGCATAAAGCTACTGGACATTAATGGATCAAAGAAATTCATCCAACATAGCAAACGAGGCAATGCGAAATAAAAGGCAGAATCTGTCAAAACAGAACAGTTCGTATTGACGAATTTTAAAATGGCACCAGACTTGCTCAAATGAAAATGCCCAAATTGAATGAAAGTTGCGTACATATCTGAGGATCATGCACGTAAACTGGATTAATTTTCTGAGCTACCTACAGGGAGGTAGACCCAGATTCGTGACAGCAAAGAAATCTGGAACTGCGCAGTAATCCAAATCTAGTACTTACTTTTCTATCAACGGCTTTACTTGGCACAACAAAACACTAAACTAAGATAAGGAGAGGTTGCTACAGTAGTAAACAACTTCCAAGACACAAAATAAAAACAAAGTACTGTAGGTAAAAACATGGGTTGTCTCCCATAAGCGCTTTTCTTTAACGCCTTTCAGCTAGGCGCAGAAAGTGTATATCAAGTATTATCGAAGGGTGGTGCATTCTCAGCGGGGTGCGGAGTTTTCTCAACCAGGCATAATATATTAGATACATAAGTTTTAGCATCTCCTTTTTCATTAGTCTTAGGCGTGCTACTCTCATCAAACAAATTTTCAGGAACAAGCCAAGCATAGTTATTTTCTAGTGCATCATTCATAGCTAAGAGTTTACATGGTATTGGTGCTTTGATCTCCCCACCATCATCAATATTATTAATGTATCTTATTCTATCCATGTCCATCTTTTCAAGGAGACTAACAAAATTAGTATGTGAACCAAGCATATTAAATTTAGCAAAGACCTTTCTAGCTTCTCTTGCTAGACCACCAAATTCTCTAAGAAGGGTTTCTAAAACAAAATCTTTCTTTTCCCCTTCTTCCATATCACCAAGTGTGAGAAACATGTGTTGGATTATAGGATTGAGATTAACAAATTTAGTTTCCAACAAAGTAACTAAATGCGCAGCAGCAATTTCATAAGTAGGCGCAAGGTCTACCAAGTGTCTATCTTCAAAATTTTCAATGGTACTAACATGATTGAAGAATTCTTCTATATTATTTCTCCCAACTATAGACCCACGTCCTACCGGTATGTCTTTTGTGGTAAAATTAAAAGGAAACATGATGAATCAAGTAAAGTAAATGCAAGTAACTAATTTTTTTGTGTTTTTGATATAGCAAACAAGATAGCAAATGAAGTAAAACTAGCAACTAATTTTTTTGTATTTTGATTTAGTGCAGCAAACAAAGTAGTAAATAAAACTAAGCAAGACAAAAACAAAGTAAAGAGATTGAGAAGTGGAGACTCCCCTTGCAGCGTGTCTTGATCTCCCCGGCAACGGCGCCAGAAAAAGAGCTGTTGACGTGGGAGTTGAAAATCTTTGTGGTGTAACTTTTCTTCGTTCCCCGGCAACGGCGCCAGAAAAATAGCTTGATGGCGTGTAACTCACACGTTCGTTGGGAACCCCAAGAGGAAGGTATGATGCGCACAGCAGCAAGTTTTCCCTCAGAAAGAAACCAAGGTTTATCGAACCAGGAGGAGCCAAGAAGCACGTTGAAGGTTGATGGCGGCGGGATGTAGTGCGGAGCAACACCAGGGATTCCGGCGCCAACGTGGAACCTGCACAACACAACCAAAGTACTTTGCCCCAACGAAACAGTGAGGTTGTCAATCTCACCGGCTTGCTGTAACAAAGGATTAACCGTATTGTGTGGAAGATGATTGTTTGCAGAAAACAGTAGAACAAGTATTGCAGTAGATTGTATTTCAGTAAAGAGAATTGGACCGGGGTCCACAGTTCAGTAGAGGTGTCTCTCCCATAAGACAAACAGCATGTTGGGTGAACAAATTACAGTTGGGCAATTGACAAATAAAGAGGGCATGACCATGCACATACATATCATGATGAGTATAGTGAGATTTAATTGGGCATTATGACAAAGTACATAAACCGCCATCCAACTGCATCTATGCCTAAAAAGTCCACCTTCAGGTTATCATCCGAACCCTCTCCAGTATTAAGTTGCAAAGCAACAGACAATTGCATTAAGTATGGTGCATAATGTAATCAACAACTACATCCTTAGACATAGCATCAATGTTTTATCCCTAGTGGCAACAGCACAACACAACCTTAGAACTTTCTGTCCTTTGTCCTGTGTCAATGCAGGCATGAACCCACTATCGAGCATAAATACTCCCTCTTGGAGTTACAAGCATCTACTTGGCCAGAGCATCTACTAGTAACGGAGAGCATGCAAGATCATAAACAACACATAGATATAACTTTGATAATCAACATAACAAGTATTCTCTATTCATCGGATCCCAACAAACGCAACATATAGAATTACAGATAGATGATCTTGATCATGTTAGGCAGCTCACAAGATCCGACAATTATAGCACAATGGGGAGAAGACAACCATCTAGCTACTGCTATGGACCCATAGTCCAGGGGTAGACTACTCACACATCACACCGGAGGCGACCATGGCGGCGTAGAGTCCTCCGGGAGATGATTCTCCTCTCAGGCAGGGTGCCGGAGGCGATCTCCTGGATCCCCCGAGATGGGATCGGCGTTGGCGGCGTCTCTGGAAGGTTTTCCGTATTGTGGCTCTCGGTACTGGGGGTTTCGTCACGGAGGCTTTAAGTAGGCGGAAGGGCAAGTCAGGAGGGGGCACGAGGGCCCCAGATGACAGGCCGGCGCGTCCAAGGGGGGGCCGCGCCGCCCTAGGGTTTGGGCACCCCGTGGCCCCACTTCGTTTCGTCTTCGGACTTCTGGAAGCTTCGTGGCAAAATAGGACCCTGGGCGTTGATTTCGTCCAATTCCGAGAATATTTCGTTACTAGGATTTCTGAAACCAAAAACAGCAGAAAAACAAAGAATCGGCACTTCGGCATCTTGTTAATAGGTTAGTTCCAGAAAATGCACGAATATGACATAAAGTGTGCATAAAACATGTAGATAACATCAATAATGTGGCATGGAACATAAGAAATTATTGATACGTCGGAGACGTATCACCCCTAACCCCTAAACTCTGTCTTATGAAGTCAAGCATGAAGAGAAGTGCATGGTTTTGGGTTTCAAACATGGAAATTTCAAAAAACTCCCAAAAACATCATTTTATAGTGACTAAGAAGGATACATTTTCCCTTTTCATTTTCATGTTTAAACTTGTTTAAATCTTGGTCAAACCTAGGATTTTACAAGATTCAAATGTGCATCAAAATTCCAAAAAAATCAGAAAAAGGAAAAACCAAAGGACATAGTTTTCTTATGTCATATAGTAAGCATTAAAGTTGATAAACAAGGCCTAGACATATTCAAACAAGAAAAATCATGAATCTACCCCTACCCCTAAACTCTGTCTTATGTAGTTAAGCATGAAGAGAAGTGGTTTTGGGTTTCAAACATGGAAATTTAAAAAACCTCCCAAAAGCTTTATTTAAGAGTCACTAAGAAGGATCCATGCTTACCTTTTCATTTTCATATTTTAAACTTATTTAAATCATTGTCAAACCTAGGATTTGACCAAGATTCAAATGGGCATAAAATTAAAAAGATCGTAAAAATGAAAAACAAACACACATAGTCTTCTTATGTCATATATATAGTAAGCATTCAAAAGTTGATAAACAAGGTATAGACATATTCAAATAATACAAATCATGTATCTACCCCTAACCCTAAACTCTGTCTTATGAAGTCAAGCATGAAGACAAGTGGTTTTTGGTTTCAAACACGGAAATTTCAAAAACCTCCCAAAAGCTTCATTTTAGAGTGACTAAGAAGGATCCAGGCTTACCTTTTCATTTTCGTGTTTTAAACTTGTTTAAATCTTGGTCAAACCTAGGATTTGACCAATATTCAAATGGGCATAAAATAAAAAATAAGAAACCAAAGCACATAGTCTTCTTATGTCATATAGTAACCATTCAAGTTCATAAACAAGGTCTAGACATATTCAAACCAGACAAATCATGTACCCCCTAACCCTAAACTATATCTCATATATGAAGTCAAGCATGAAGAGAAGTGTGGTTTTGGGTTTCAAACATGTAAATTTCAAAAACCTCTCAAAAGCTTCATTTTAATTAGACTTACTTATTAATTAAGAAGGATCCAGGATTAATTACCTTTTCATTGTCACTTTTAAACTTGTTTAAATCTTGGTCAAACCTGGGATTTGACCAAGATTCAAATGGGCACAAAAATTCAGAAAAAAAAATCGAAAGAATGAAAAACCAAAGCACATAGCCTTCATATGTCATATAGTAAGCATTCAAATTGATAAACAAGGTCTAGACATATTCAAACCAGAAAAATCATGTATCTACCCCTAAGCCCTAACCCTAAACTCTGTCTTATGAAGTCAAGCATGAAGAGAAGTGGTTTTGGGCTTCAAACATGGAAATTTCAAAAACCTCCCAAAAGCTTCATTTTAGACCAACTAAGAAGGACCGATGCTTACCTTTTCATTGTCATGTTTTTAACTTATTTGAATCTTGGTCAAATCCTAGGTTTGACCAAGATTTAAACAAGTTTAAACATGAAAATGAAACGGGGAGTCTGTATCCTTCTTAGTCACTCTAAAATGAAGCTTTTGGGATGTTCTTGAAATTTCCACGGTTGACTTCATAAGACGGAGTTTAGGGTTAGGGTATACATATACATGATTTTTCTGGTTTGATTATGTCTAGACCTTGTTTATCAACTTTAATGCTTACTATATGACATAAGAAAACTATTTGCTTTTGTTTTTCATTTTTCTGTTTTTTTTTATTTTGATGCCCATTTGAATATTGTCAAATCCTAGGTTTGACCAAGATAATTTAAACAAGTTTAAAACATGAAATGAAAAGGGAAGCATGTATCCTTCTTAATCACTCTAAAATGAAGTTTTTGGGAGGTTTTTGAAATTTCCATGTTTGAAACCCAAAACCACTTCTCTTCATGCTTGACTTCATAAGACAGAGTATGTGATTTGGTTTTTCATTTTTCTGTTTTTTCTGCCCTTTTGAATCTTGGTCAAATCCTAGGTTTGACCAAGATTTAGACAAGTTTAACACGTGAAAACGAATAAGTAAGCCTGGATCCTTCTTAGTCACTCCAAAATGTACCAATTGATAGATGTGTTAACTTTGCTTCATAGGAAACTTTTTTCTAATGCACTATAATAATCAATCGAGTTTTTACACCAACAGGTCTGTCACTTACGTGTGGTGCCCACTTATGAGGTCCCACACTTTAGTGAGCACAAGTCACGTGCAATAGGTACGCAAACTCCCAGCCATCTTCTTTGTCAAGAGAAGACGCATCAGGATGCGTATCGGTTGTCCCTCTCACAAAAAAATCCTAGTAACAGAGGTTCGAGCGACGCCAAACATCCAAATCCAGATGCAACCCAACTTGCTACTATCTCCTTCCCTAATTACGATACATATATTTTTTCAGCCAAGTCAAAATTCAAAAGATTGAGGAACTCTACATAAAAAATATCAACATCTACAATTTTAGAAGCACATACTACGAAAGTATTATTCAGAGGGGGTACTGAATAATACATTTTTAGCGAGTACAAATAATGTCAGTTGGAACTAGACTTGTAAGGCACATGGCCACAAATCTTTCGTCAGAAGAGTCGAATCTGCAAATCAGTAGGTACAAAAGCGACCCAGCTTAGGGATGGATAATAAGACTTAGGCAATATAAACGTTGAAATATATGTATCTTGACATATTTCAGTTGTAGATACATCCATTTTAACATCAAGTAATATGGATCGGAGGACTAGCTAAAGAACAATGAGAGTCAGTGCTTCTCTCCCCCAGCCTACCTAGCGGAGCGGCCCTCCTTCAGGTCAGGTGGAGATTCCGCTTCTCTCCCTGGAATTCCTTACCCCCCAGCCTACTCGGCGATGTGCGCTCCTCAGCAACCTGCGCGAGGAAGCCTCGGCGACCTACACAAAGGTGGGTGGACTCGGAGCACATCGACTTCCTTCTGCGGTGCCTGGATTGGATCGACCATCCCGCGCGTGTCCTCCACCATATTGTTTTTCTTCAAGATGATGTCATCCATCATCTTCTTCACCGCATCATGTTGGGTGTTGAGGTTCCCATTGAGAGCTTGAACGCACATGTTTGATAGCTCATTGTTTTCTTCGCGAAGAAAGCCGCACTCAATCTTAAGCATCAAATTCTCGCCCTTGAGCTTCTTGATGATAGAGTTCGTTTCCTCACTTGATGGAACGCTCACATCATGCAGCTTGCCCCGGCCGGTGACCTCGTCCTTCAAAGTATCGAGATCATCGCGAAAGTTGGAGGCGAGTTCCACGAGAGTTTTAAGCTCATCTCTGAAACACACCGACGCTTCCTGCATGGCAATATCATCAGTACCAAACAAAGTGTGACGAGAGGAAGACGAAAATGTCCAATCAGTGGTAACCTCTAAGCGCAGGAGACAGGGGTTGAAGTCGTCATGAGAAGATGGCAGGGTGCGTCGTGGGGCACTGAGATATGTATAAAAAGGATTAATACGGAATAAAGAGTTGGGACCTCCGGGCCAGGAAGAATCAAGAAACATGGCGATGGAAACCAACCAGGAATCTTCGACTGCACGACGGACGCCGTTCCGAGACGAGCGCGAAGCAGGGCCTTCGTTTTCTGGCGGGTCCTTTCTCGTGGCCAGCATCTGGATAGACCGCCGGCGGGAACTCTCCGCGGCCCTGGTCAACACTAGATGGTGCTTCTTCAAGCGAGATGGTGGCCTTGACTTCGGAGGCATCGCTGGAAGTGGAAGGAGACTGGAAGTGAAGCAAGAAGGGAATGGAATAAGTACTCCCCCCTATTAAAACCAGACAGCCGTCTCCTGCCCTCGCTTCGAGCAACCTGGTCCGCCCATCCTAAATCAACGGCCGAGAGGGGGCTCCCTTGCGAACTCAGATCCAGTGACTTGACCCAACAGAAGTTACCATGAACTTTACCTATACGAGCCATCAGATTAAGATCCAACGCACATGGTTGATCTAAAATTTGAAATTAAAATTTATGTTGCTCAGAAAAAAAGAAAATCCCTTTATCGAAAAAAAAAGTTTACATTAAGACGTATATATTCCCTTGAGTATTCTCGGAAAGTTCCAGTCCATTTAAAAATTTAGTTTAGTTTAAGTTCGAAATTTGGATCAACCGCGAGCGTTGGATCTTGATCGAATGGCTCATGTGTGTAAAGTCGCATGGTGACTTCTCATCAAGTCATCGGATCTCAGTCCCTGGTCAGGACTCGGGAGCAGAAGCAAATGAATCGAGAGCGGTCCGGAGTAGTACGTATGCTTCAACACAGAGACGTTCTATCCTGTCCGTCCACCGTAAATCAACGGGACAGAGCGGCTACCTTCTCTTGGAAGGCTCTGGCGCGTGATACGTCCAATTTGCATCACTATTTTATATCATAATTTACTGTTATTCATTGATATATTTCGTATTTGGAGATAATACTTATGTTATTTCATCTATTTTGCATGTTTCATGATTATTGGAGGATCGCGCACCGGAGTCAGGATTCTGCGCGAAAAAGCGCCATCAGAATGCAATATTTCGGAAGATCAACAGTTGACAGAAATTATATGAAAAATCCTATTTTTCCAGAAGACGAAGGGAGCCAGAAGGGGGAGCCGAGGGGACCCGAGGTGGGCCCACCTCATAGGCCGGCGCGGCCCAAGGCCTGGCCGCGCCGCCCTGTGAGGAGGGGGTCCACAGCCCTCTCTCGCCTCCTTTTCTTCACGTACGCCTTCGTCCCGAAAGCCTAAGCCCCAGAGGATAATCGCGAAGAGTCACAGCCGCCTCTACGGGGTGGAGAACACCAGAGAGAAAAGAGCTCTCCGGCGGGCAGGATCCACCGGGGAAATTCCCTCCCGGAGGGGGAAATCGACGCCATCGTCACCGTGATCGAGCTGGACATCATCTCCATCACCACCATCATCATCTTCATCATCATCACCGCCATCTCCACCGCTGCACCTCGTCACCGCTGTAACAATTTGGGTTTGATCTTGATTGTTTGATAGGGGAAACTCTCCCGGTGTTGATTTCTACTTGTTATTGATGCTATTGAGTGAAACCATTGAACCAAGGTTTATGTTCAGATTGTTATTCACCATCATATCACCTCTGATCATGTTCCATATGATGTCTCGTGAGTAGTTAGTTTAGTTCTTGAGGACATGGGTGAAGTCTAAATGTTAGTAGTGAATTATGGTTGAGTAGTATTCAATGTTATGATATATAAGTTGTGGTGTTATTCTTCTAGTGGTGCCGTGTGAACGTCAACTACACAACACTTCACCATTTATGGGCCTAGGGGAATGCATCTTGTACTCGTTTGCCAATTGCGGGGTTGCCGGAGTGACAGAAACCTGAGCCCCCGTTGGTATATCGATGCAGGAGGGATAGCAGGATCTCAGAGTTTAAGGCTGTGGTTAGATTTATCTTAATTACTTTCTTGTAGTTGCGGATGCTTGCAAGGGGTATAATCACAAGTATGTATTAGTCCTAGGAAGGGCGGTACATTAGCATAGGTTCACCCACACAACACTTATCAAAACAATGAAGATTAATCAGCTGTATGAAGCGAAAGCACTAGACTAAAATCCCGTGTGTCCTCGAGAACGTTTGGTCATTATAAGTAAACAAACCGGCTTGTCCTTTGTGCTAAAAAGGATTGGGCCACTCGCTGCAATTATGACTCTCGCACTTTACTTACTCGTACTTTATTCATCTGTTACATCAAAACCCCCTGAATACTTGTCTGTGAGCATTTACAGTGAATCCTTCATCGAAACTGCTTGTCAACACCTTCTGCTCCTCGTTGGGATCGACATTCTTACTTATCGAAGATACTACGATACACCCCCTATACTTGTGGGTCATCAAGACTATTTTCTGGCACCGTTGCCGGGGAGTGAAGCGCTATTGGTAAGTGGAATTGGTAAGGGAAATTTCTACTATTGGTGCTGATTTTATTTCTGCCTGCTGCTATAATTCATTATGGAGAGATCTTCTCTTGAGTGTTTATTTGGGAAATCTACTACTACTGCAAAGGTAGTGGATGAGGCGCCAGGTAAGGAAGAAATACCATACAAAATACCTATGAAAATTATTGAACGTGTAGTGGGTAACCGTTATACAGGGGATGGAACTGTCCACCCTGGAGATCATTTACTGTTTTTACATGAATTATGCGGTTTATTCAAGTGTGCAGGTATTGCTATGGATGAAGTGAGGAAGAAACTATTCTCTATATCGCTGTCTGGTAAAGCGGCGCATTGGTATAAATTACTGGATAATGGGGATTCTCTTGAATGGAATGATATTGTGCCCCGGTTTTATTCTAAGTTCTATCCTCCAAGTGAGATTCACAAAGATCGGAATCGCATATATAATTTTTGGCCTCATGAAGGAGAGAGTATTGCCCAAGCGTGGGGGAGATTGAAGTCTTTAATGCTCAAATGCCCCATTCATGAGCTTCCTGGTAATATTATTATTGATAATTTATATGCAAGACTTTCTTTTCAAGACAAGACCTTGCTGGATACTTCTTGTTCTGGATCATTTACACGCAACAAGGAAGAGTTTAAAAGGGACCTTCTTAATCGGATCCAAGAAAATACTGAAGGATGGGAGAACGACAAGGATAGAGAATCAGGTATAAATTATGATTATAAATGCATTGAAGCTTTTATGGATACTGATAAATTTCGTAATATGAGTGCTACTTATGGTCTTGATTCTCAAGTTGCTGCAAATCTTTATAAAGCTTTTGCTTCTCATTATGAATTGCCAAAGAAGAACTTTGATAAGTATCATGAACCGTATAAAGATAAAATTGATTCATCTATAAATAAATGTGTTGTAGTTGCAACTGTTGATCATGTTATTCCTGAAGTTTATATTGAAAAAGCTCCTTTCCCTGCTAAAATGAAGGAGTACTCTGTTATAAATAGTGCGGTTCATAAAAGTGAAAAGAAACCTATAGAACCTGAAGAACAAATAAAAGTTGAACCTGCTGTTGCAATTATTAAAGATCTTGTGACTGAAAATGTGGAGGATGGTCATATTATTTTCTGTGAAGATGCCTCTAATATTGTTTCGCATCCTAATAAGTCTAGGAAAGCTAGTGTTCCTATGCTCTCTGTTAGAATTGGTGATCATTGTTATTATGGTTTATGTGACATTGGTGCAAGTATTAGTGCTATTCCTTATGAGCTTTACACGGAGATTATGCACTAAATTGGTTCTTATGAACTTGAAGATATTGATGTGGTTATTCGGCTAGCTAATAGAGAAACTATCTCTCCAATTGGTATTGTTCGAGATGTGGAAGTTCTATGTGGTAAGATTAAATATCCTGCTGACTTTTTGGTACTTGGTTCTGCTGCTAGTCAATATTGTCCTATTATTTTTGGTAGACCTTTTCTAAATACTTGTGGAGCTATTATAGATTGCAAGAAAGAGAAAATTTTGACTAAATTTGCTGGTGAATCTTATGAGTTTAACTTCTCTAAATTTACCAAAACTCCTTATAAAATTGATTCGCCTAATAGTGATTTTAAAGTTGAACAGTGTGCATCTATTGCTCTTGCTCCCAGTAATCCTTTGCAGCAACATTTGGAGAATAGTGAGAGTGAAGTCTTTAGGGAAGAAAGAAATGAGCTTGATGAAATTTTCCTTCGTCAACCTATTCTTAAGCATGATTTACCGGTGGAAGATCTGGGTACAACACCACCACCAAAGGAAGATCCTGTCTTTGATTTAAAACCATTGCCTGATAATCTTAAATATGCTCATATTGATGATAAGAAAATATATCCTGTTATTATTAGTTCTAAGCTTTCAGAGTTTGAAGAAGAAAGGTTATTGGAAATACTGAAGAAACACCGAGGTGCTATTGGCTACAC
The DNA here is from genome assembly GCF_019359855.2 of Lolium perenne. NCBI lineage: Eukaryota > Viridiplantae > Streptophyta > Magnoliopsida > Poales > Poaceae > Lolium > Lolium perenne. The sequence goes on from NC_067246.2 coordinate 320,922,140, forward strand.
TCTTGATGGCTTGAAGGGGATTTCTCCCTCTATTTGCCAACACGCCATTAATATGGAAGATGATGCAAAGCCTGTTGTTGAACCTCAGCGTCGTCTAATTCCTAAGATGAAGGATGTGGTAAGAAATGAGGTATTAAGACTTCTTGAAGCTGGTATTATATATCCTATTGCTGATAGTAGATGGGTTAGTCCTGTGCATTGTGTTCCTAAGAAAGGAGGAATGACTGTTGTGCCTAATGATAATGATGAGCTCATACCTCAAAGAGTAGTTGTAGGGTATAGAATGTGCATTGATTATCGAAAAGTTAATAAGGTTACTAAGAAAGATCATTACCCTTTGCCTTTTATTGATCAAATGTTAGAAAGGTTATCTAAAAATACTCATTTTTGTTTTCTTGATGGTTATTCTGGGTTTTCACAAATTGCTGTTAAAACTAAAGATCAAGAGAAAACCACTTTCACTTGTCCCTATGGAACTTATGCTTATAGGCGTATGACTTTTGGTTTATGTAATGCTCCTGCTACTTTTCAAAGATGCATGTCTGCTATTTTTCATGGCTTTTGCGAGAGTATTGTAGAGGTATTCATGGATGATTTTTTTGTCTATGGGAATTCTTTTGATAATTGCTTGCGAAACCTTGATAAAGTTTTGCAGAGATGTGAAGAAACTAACCTTGTTCTTAATTGGGAGAAATGCCACTTTATGGTTAATGAAGGAATTGTATTGGGACATAAAATTTCCGAGAGAGGTATTGAAGTTGATAGAGCTAAAGTTGAAGCCATTGAGAAGATGCCCTATCCTAGGGATGTTAAAGGTATTCGTAGTTTTCTTGGTCATGCTGGGTTTTATAGGAGGTTTATTAAAGACTTCTCCAAGATTTCAAAGCCTCTTACTAATCTTCTTCAAAAAGACGTACCTTTTGTTTTTGATGATGATTGTAAGGAAGCTTTTGAAACTCTAAAGAAAGCTTTAACAACTGCCCCTATAGTTGAACCTCCTGATTGGAACTTAGCATTTGAAATTATGTGTGATGCTAGTGATTTTGCTGTACGCGCTGTTCTTGGACAGCGAGTAGATAAAAAACTGAACGTTATTCATTATGCTAGTAAAACTCTTGATGCTGCAGACTTGGATTGATTCTCTGCCTTAGTCTCATAGCTTCCTTTCTTTTCTTTTCTGTTTTGTACATATGTATATGGTGGAAATTTTGTCTTCTTTGGTTTTAAATAAATTGCTGTGAGGCTATGCTTCACAGTTTCTCTCAAAAAAAAAACTCTTGATGCTGCTCAAAGAAATTATGCTACAACTGAAAAAGAATTATTAGCTGTAGTCTTTGCTTGTGATAAGTTGAGATCCTATATTGTTGATTCAAAAGTTACTATTCATACTGATCATGCTGCAATTAGATACCTTATGACAAAGAAAGATGCTAAGCCAAGGCTTATTAGATGGGTACTTCTGTTGCAAGAATTTGATCTGCATATTGTAGATAGGAAAGGTGCTGATAATCCTGTTGCTGATAATTTGTCTAGATTGGTAAATATTGCTTATGATCCTGTTCCTGTTAATGATAGTTTTCCAAATGAACAATTGGCTGTAATAAAGGTGAGTTCGCGAGACAGTCCTTGGTATGCTGATTATGCTAACTTTATTGTTTCCAAGTACTTGCCTCCAACCTTTTCAGCTCAGCAAAGGAGGAAATTCTTTTATGACTTGAGGCATTATTTTTGGGATGACCCACACTTATATAAAGAAGGAGTGGATGGTATTCTGCGAAGATGTGTTCCTGAATATGAACAACAAGAGATACTGAGTAAATGTCATGGGAGTGCTTATGGAGGACATCACGCCGGAGATAGAACCGCGCAAAAGGTTCTACAATCAGGTTTTTATTGGCCAACTCTCTTCAAAGATGCAAGGAAGTTCATTTTATCTTGTGATGAATGTCAAAGGGTTGGTAATATCTCCAGACGCAATGAAATGCCTATGAATTATACTCTTGTTATTGAACCATTTGATTGTTGAGGATTTGACTTCATGGGACCTTTTCCCTCTTCAGAAGGTAACACTCATATACTTGTTGTTGTTGATTATGTTACTAAATGGGTGGAAGCCATACCTACAAAAAGTGCTGATGGTGAGACCTCTTTAAGAATGCTTTTAGACATTATTTTTCCTAGATTTGGAGTTCCTAGATATATTATGACAGATGGAGGTTCTCATTTTATTCATGGTGGTTTTAGAAAAACTCTTGCTAAATATGGTATTAATCATAGAATTGCTTCTGCCTATCATCCTCAAACTAGTGGGCAAGTAGAATTATCAAATAGAGAGATTAAATCTATCTTGCAAAAGACTGTTAATAAAACTAGAAAGAACTGGGCTATTAAATTGAAGGACGCAATATGGGCTTATAGAACTGCTTATAAAAACCCCATGGGAATGTCACCTTATAAAATGGTTTATGGAAAAGCTTGTCATTTACCTTTAGAATTAGAGCACAAAGCTTATTGGGCTGTTAGAGAACTAAACAAAGATCCTAAACTAGCCGGTCATAAGAGGTTGTTGCAATTAAGTTCTCTAGATGAATGGAGAAGTGAAGCTTATGAAAATGCTAAACTCTTTAAAGAGAAAGTTAAGAAATGGCATGATAGAAGAATTATCAAAAGAGAATTTAATGTTGGGGATAAAGTCCTATTGTATCGGTCTCGTCTCAGATTCTTTGCAGGGAAGTTGCTCTCAAAATGGGAAGGACCATATGTTATTGATGAGGTTTATCAATCAGGAGCAATTAAAATTAGCTCTCTTCAAGGTAATGCCACACAAGTAGTGAATGGACAAAGACTCAAGCATTATATCTCTGGAGATTCTTATATTGAAGATGTTGATATTATCCAAGTGGTAACTCCGAAAGCTTTCATCAAAGGTCGAACTGACAGTTCTGCAGAGTTCAACTTTGAATAGGTAACAGTACTGGTAGTAAAAAGTCCGCGTTTTACCTTCCGAACAATGTTTTTGCTATTTTTGGAAAATATGAAAAATTACGAGATCGAAACGGAGTGGAGGAACGCACGAGGGCGTGCCCCCATAGGCCGGCGCGGGCCCCAGCCTAGCCGCGCCGCCCTATGAGGACACCGCCTCGTTGTCCCCCTCCGACTCTGGTTCGACCTGGTACTTTCCGTTTGTCATAAAAATTCCTGCTATATAATCCCCCGGACCCCTGGAGGTCCGTATATCGTTTTCTCGACGTGTTTTGTTTCGAGCTGTTTCTGCCAGGATCTATTTTTGATCTAGAAGCGCCATGGTCTCCAACAACAAAGACAAGGAGCCTATGGAGGAAAATATTCAAGATCCCGAGTGGAAAGAGGTGGACGAGAGCGTCAAGGAAGAAGATGAAGTGGAGGAAGACTCGCGCGCGTACCCGCGTGCTACCATTGCAAGCATTGAGGTGGTGGAGAACCCTTTTAATGCAAAGAAGAGCGCAAGAATTCGCACCGGAGGAAGACTTCCACGTCACTACCTAGCTCCAAAGACATCTTCTCCAGGCACTTATCACCCCTTCCGAAATCTAATTTACAATAATCAAATTGAAAGGACTCCCAAGGCAGCATTGCCTAGCAATTGGGATATAGATCGTTCTAACACTGCAGGAAGGATGAAGCCTGAAACTGAAGAGTGGGGAAATAACTCCAAGAGTTGGGACTCGCCGTCGGACATACTTCTTAACCGCGTCGAGCACAATTCGGAGATTATCCGCAACCTCATGTACAAGATTGATGAGCTTCAGGAGCTTGTTGAGAAGCTTGTCAAGAATTCACCATCACCACCGAAGGAGTAATTCATCATCGGTATTGGCATCCCCTTGGTTTGTTCCAAGCTTGGGGGAGTGCCGCGGTATTACATCATCACTATCTTTTACTTTTTTATTATCAAGTAGTGTCATATCATGAGTAGGGAAGTTATCATATAAGATGGGTTGCGGTATGGAAGTATCTCTCTTTAGTTGGTTATCTATGTATCCCTTGGTGTGAGTTATCGTTATGGAATATTAATGAGAAGTCTTATCATTTACATATTGCACATCTTATTTTAGTTTGCAATCTCTATTATGTGATTGATCTTGTTGTTAGTAGGGGCATCACTTTGGGAGTATTGAGTAAATCTATTTGGTTTTGGCAAACTTAGCATTGGTCAATAGCAACAACACTTTGAGTTTTAAGTAGAGAAGAGGAAATACATGTAGATATGTTATTATCTTTCTTGTTAGTTCTTAGCTTAGTATTCTAAAGTTAAAATTGTTTGTGCTTACAAGTAAGATGCATGATTGTTTCTATCACATGTATATTTGTTTGTTTACCTCAACTCTTATGCTTGCTAATCAACCTTGCTAGCCAAAGACCTGTATTGAGAGGGAATGCTTCTCGTGCATCCAAACCTCAACCCAAACCTATGCCATTTGTGTCCACCATATCTACCTACTGCATGGTATTTCTCCGCCATTCCAAAGTAAATTGCTTGAGTGCTACCTTTAAAATTTCTATCCTTTACCTCTGCAATATATAGCTCATGGGACAAATAGCTTAAAAACTATCGTGGTGAAGAATATGTACTTATGTGTCTTATTTCTTAGTAAGTTGCTTGTTGAGCGGTAACCATGTTTTCTGGGGACGCCATCAACTCTTTTACCTTTGTTGAATATCATGTGAGTTGCTATGCATGTTCGTCTTGTCTGAAGTAAGGGCGGTTTTCACAATCAAATGGTTTGAGTATGCATACTGTTAGAGAAGAACATTGGGCCGCTAACTAAAGCCATGATCCATGGTGGAACTTTCAGTATGGACAGCTAATCCTCAATCTCTTATGAGAATAATAATTGTTGTTGAATGCTTATGCATTAAAGAGGAGTCCATTATCTGTTGTCTATGTTGTCCCGGTATGGATGTCTAAGTTGAGAATAATCAAAAGCGAGAAATCCAATGCGAGCTTTCTCCTTAGACCTTGTACAAAGTGCATAGAGGTACCCCTTTGTGACACTTGGTTGAAACATATGCTATGCAATGATAATCTGTGTTAATCCAAGCTAATTAGGACAAGGTGCGAGCACTATTAGTATACTATGCATGAGGCTTGCAACTTATAAGATGTCTTATACATAACACATATGCTTTATTACTACCGTTGACAAAATTGTTTCTTATTTTCAAAATGAAAAGCTCTAGCACAAAAATAGTAATCCATGCTTCCCTCTGCGAAGGGCCTATCTTTTACTTTATGTTGAGTCAGTAAACCTATTCCCCTCCATCTTAAGCAAGCATTTGAGTTGTTGTAATCAAACCATTATATTGTGATTTACTTCATCATGTCTTTTACTCTTCCTTGTTAGTACAAGTTTTATCTGAATGAATATAGCTTTGAAAGTTATCAATGATTACTATGATTGAGTATGCAAGTTTACCATAAGCTTTAATATGAAAGCGTTGCTCTATAGATAAGTACAATCTGTTAACTGTTCTCTGACCAAGAACGAAGTTTGCCATCACCAACTATGATTTCTTATGCACCTTTATTTGTGATTACCTTATACTTGTTTCAAGTTGAGTTATATGAGGAAGTTGTTCACTAATATGTCTTGTGTGAATTAATATGATGCTTCTTGTCCGTATTTTATTTATCGACTCTTCACTCCATAAACATGTGGTCTTGTTTACTGAGCTCAGTTTCGCTTGGGGACAAGCGAAGTCTAAGCTTGGGGGGAGTTGATACGTCCAATTTGCATCACTATTTTATGTCATAATTTGCTGTTATTCATTGATATATTTCGTATTTGGAGATAATACTTATGTTATTTCATCTATTTTGCATGTTTCATGATTATTGGAGGATCGCGCACCGGAGTCAGGATTCTGCTGGAAAAAGCGCCGTCAGAATGCAATATTTTGGAAGATCAACAGTTGACGGAAATTATATGAAAAATCCTATTTTTCCAGAAGACGAAGGGAGCCAGAAGGGGGAGCCGAGGGGACCCGAGGTGGTCCCACCTCATAGGCCGGCGCGGCCCAAGGCCTGGCCGCGCCGCCCTGTGAGGAGGGGGCCCATAGCCCTCTCTCGCCTCCTTTTCTTCACGTACGCCTTCGTCCCGAAAACCTAAGCCCCAGAGGATAATCGCGAAGAGTCACAGACGCCTCTGCGGGGCGGAGAACACCAGAGAGAAAAGAGCTCTCCGGCGGGCAGGAATCCGCCGGGGAAATTCCCTCCCGGAGGGGGAAACGACACCATCGTCACCGTCATCGAGCTGGACATCATCTCCATCACCACCATCATCATCTTCATCATCATCACCGCCATCTCCACCGCTGCACCTCGTCACCGCTGTAACAATTTGGGTTTGATCTTGATTGTTTGATAGGGGAAACTCTCCCGGTGTTGATTTCTACTTGTTATTGATGCTATTGAGTGAAACCATTGAACCAAGGTTTATGTTCAGATTGTTATTCACCATCATATCACCTCTGATCATGTTCCATATGATGTCTCGTGAGTAGTTAGTTTAGTTCTTGAGGACATGGGTGAAGTCTAAATGTTAGTAGTGAATTATGGTTGAGTAGTATTCAATGTTATGATATTTAAGTTGTGGTGTTATTCTTCTAGTGGTGTCGTGTGAATGTCGACTACACGACACTTCACCATTTATGGGCCTAGGGGAATGCATCTTGTACTCGTTTGCCAATTGCGGGGTTGCCGGAGTGACAGAAACCTGAGCCCCCGTTGGTATATCGATGCAGGAGGGATAGCAGGATCTTAGAGTTTAAGGCTGTGGTTAGATTTATCTTAATTACTTTCTTGTAGTTGCGGATGCTTGCAAGGGGTATAATCACAAGTATGTATTAGTCCTAGGAAGGGCGGTACATTAGCATAGGTTCACCCACACAACACTTATCAAAACAATGAAGATTAATCAGCTGTATGAAGCGAAAGCACTAGACTAAAATCCCGTGTGTCCTCGAGAACGTTTGGTCATTATAAGTAAACAAACCGGCTTGTCCTTTGTGCTAAAAAGGATTGGGCCACTCGCTGCAATTATTACTCTCGCACTTTACTTACTCGTACTTTATTCATCTGTTACATCAAAACCCCCTGAATACTTGTCTGTGAGCATTTACAGTGAATCCTTCATCGAAACTGCTTGTCAACACCTTCTGCTCCTCGTTGGGATCGACATTCTTACTTATCGAAGATACTACGATACACCCCCTGTACTTGTGGGTCATCAGCGCACAACCCAAGGAATGGACATCTGTCGGCTAGTATAGAATTTTATAGCACGCCATTAATCGAGCTAGCAGTACTGTACTACTGACTACTACTACTCTGATGGACGTCCTGTTATCACCAGAATTTGACCAAGTCGGAGGTGGGCCACGATCAAGATAAGCTTGAAGGTTATATATGAAGAAAATACGAAGATCGGCCTTTTATGCGGAGTTGGGCTAGGTTGCCCATTTATCTGTAATTTATTAGATCGTGTCTTAAGTTAGAAGTTAGAGTTTGTATCGTGCACGCTGGGATATTCCCACGTTAGAAAGTCCGCTGGACTATAAATATGTATCTAGGGTTTATGGAATAAACAACAACACAACGTTCACCCCAAAACAAACCAATCTCGGCGCATCGCCAACTCCTTCGTCTTGAGGGTTTCAATCAGGTAAGCGACATGCTGCCTATATCGCATCTTGCGATCTAGGCAGCACAAGCTCCACGTTGTTCATGCGTTGCCCGTACTGAAGCGTCTTTGATGGCGGGCAACGTAGTTATCATAGATGTGTTAGGGTTAGCATAGCTCTTCGTATAAACATGCTTACGTAGTGCAACCCTCGCATGTCTAGCCGCCCTCACGCCTATCTCAGGCGTGGGGGCGGCACCCTGCTTGTTCATCATCTAGTAGATCTGATCCGTTACGATTGCTCCTTGCTCTGCAAGGATTAGTTTAATATCTGCAATAGTTAGGCCTTACGAAGGGGGGGAGGATCCAGCGGCACGTAGGGTGGCGTTCGCAAGTCCTAAACAGGATGTTCCGATGATCAACGTCACGTTGGTTGTGTGGCCTTGTTTAGGATCGGCTTACGAGCACCGTGCGTGGCCGCGAGGCCCAACCTGGAGTAGGATGATCCGATTATGCGGTGAAAACCCTAAATCGTCGTAGATCTCATTAGCTTTATCTTGATCAAGCAGGATCACCAAGTATTCGTGCACCCCGTACGGATCATGGGTGGATCGGCTCTTTGAGCCGATTCACAGGATAACCTGAGAGCCGATCGAGGCTCTTATTTAATGTTTACGTGTATGCCATGCAGGAACTAAGCGAGGCATCCCCATCACCTTCCTGACCAGGTATAGGTCAGGTGGCACGCCCTTGCACTTCGCATCGCCGCGTGTGACCAGAAGAGCATTGCGGGCCGTCGCTCGGAGGGGTCTCAGCCAGCCGCAGCTCTAGGCTCTTCCCGGCTCTACCGTGTTGACAGGCCGCTGCCCGCCGGTGGGTTTTGGCGATCAACACATTCTGGCACGCCCGGTGGGACACCTCCAGCATTACACGAGGGATATTACGAAACCTTCATGGAGCGCTTCGATCCAGCGAGTCGGCCAAGATTATTCTCACTACACGGTCTGCTTGGTTTCAACGGTGATCTAGCGATCGGCGGCCACGTCGGCTACATGAATCCCAACAGAGCCGAGGTACGAGTACGGCGCATGGACATAATACAAAGCCGATATCTGCAGTCACCTGTCAGATTCGGCTCGGGGAAGGTGCATATGGTTATCAGACAGACGCATGGGCAAGAAAATGTCGGGAGCCGATGGAATCGGCCAGTAAAAAAAAAAAAATTTGTAGCAAGTACAGAAAGATCCAGTCCAATGAAACATCATTTGTCTCTGAAGGCCCTACTGAAGGAACACACCGAGGGCGAGAATGGCGTCGACACGGACGCGATCCGCCTCAGCAATCTCGGCCTTGTCATCCTCGTCCTTACCCGTCACCAGCTGATCGCTTAGGGTACGGATTTCAGCCAGATCGGTCTTCAGACCGGCCGTGAGGCCTTTTGCTTCATCTTGAGAACGGGCAACAAGGGCTTCCTTGTCCTGGATGAGCTGTTTGGTCGCCCTTACCCTCTCTTCAAGATCCTCCAGCTCCTTGCGCAGGGTCTCGAGTTCAGAACGAGTAGCAGAGGTATCCGTCTTGGCGTCCAGAGCAGCCTTCTTCTCGTTGAGCCGTCGATATTTTTCGGCAATATCGGCCCTCAGCGGAAGTTGGGAGTGGCGAAGAGCAATCCTTTGGCGAGCCGATTGCACCCTTGACTTAAAGACCGGTGGTAACAAATGGGCCAGAGCTTCACTTGCAGGGTCATAGGAAGATGAAGCTGGATATCCTCGAGAATGCCTTTGGCTTCCGCGGAATCTTCAATCAAAGTCTCAGTTGGGGCAGAAAGCAAATCTTTGAGGCGTTGGAGTGGACCACGGACTGTACTGGGGATCGGCTCCCCACCTGCCTTGGAAGAAGTTGGTTCGATGGATTCTGGATCGAACGAAAGCAAGCTTGAAAGATCATAACCCTGGCAGGGCAAACAAAGTGAGCTTGGCAGGCAATGGTGGAATTGATGGAGCCAAGGAAGAAAGACATACCTCTCCCAAGGAAGGGGGGACAGCCGATGCAGTAACGATCGGCTCTTCGGTGGACTGAGATGGGTTAACCATTTGGGCAGCCGCTACCGCTGAGGTGGCCAGGTCCAGAGTGGCGGACGGTATCTGTATCTCCTCAACGTCTCCGCTAGAAGTTTTTTCGGCCTGCAAGAGGAAGCGATTAGCCGATCTTTATGTAACAACCGGAAAGCGTGAAGTATGATCGAGAAGATGATTACATTCGAGACCTCCTGGCTTGATGAAGAGGTCCGTGGGTTCTTGCGAGCCCTTTTGACGCAGCGGCGCTTCGTGCGTGACCCCGATCTGGTCGGGGCCTGGGGGGCAGGAGGTTCAGGGATCGACCTTTTCTTGGAAGCCGGCGCTGGTGAAGCCGTCTGGCTCTGGGTGGTGGACCTCTCGGAATTACCCGAGCTTGAGTCCCCCTGACTGGTTTCTTCGGCCCCGCTGGAGGTTTCTTCGGTGGAGGCCTGTAGGAAAGAATACAAGCGTGTTGAGAACAAATTTTCAGAGGTGGACAAATGCCTACGGGGTCTGAATCAACTTACATGCAAGCTTCCTTGGGCCGGGGCTTTACGCTTCAGGGTTTTCCTGGCAGCCACCTTCCTCACTGCCGTCCTCGCCTGAGTCGAGGCTCGGGGGGCAACCGGCCCCGAAGATGCTTTACTCTTAGCAGCCGATTTCGGTGAAATCGGCTGACTCTGCATTATGACTTTCTTCGGGGTGGCGAGCTCGCGTAAGAGGACCACTGGTGCCGGAGGAAGGAATACGAAAGGGGAACCGTCGGCTTGTGTGGGAGCCGGACCATCTTGTTGCTGCCAGGAGAATGAATCAAGTCACAGGTGATCGCTATGTGCGGTTACAAGAGATGCTTAAGTAATGGTACCTGGTCTGCAGGGATGTCATATTCGGCGTCAAGCTCTCTCAGCAGCGGTCCTAGAGCCTTCCTGAAGACGTGGGTCTTCCACATAGACCACCAAGTTTCAAAACCATCGGTGGTAAAGGAGAAACGGAGGTCGTGAGGGATTGGGATGGCCAAAGCATCAAAGAAGGTATAACACCTTTGGGCAGTGATGATGTCGCAGGTCCGCTTCACCGGGTCGTCGATGGTGTAAGAAGAAGTGTGGAGGCACCTGTCCTAGACCAAGCTGTCGGGCTGCCACTACCGGTTGGTAGCACTCATAACCGGGCTTTGTGGTCCGGTTCGAGGTACTCATGCCAACAGGGAGGAAGCAAGGGCGAATCATGATGGAGTACAAATGCTGTGTGCCGGCGTCACCGGCAAGGTCGTCCAATCGGAAAGAGACGGGGTTTTCAAAGTTTGCCGATTCGGTATAAGGATCAAACAGGGGGTTGTCCAGACCTTGAAAGAAAATCTTGAACCACCTCGCCGCTTCCTTGGGGATCAGCCTCGCTGCCCGGGAGACCATATAGGGCTTGGCCGTAGCTGGTGCATCGGATTTCCTTTCCATTCACGTCCTGGAAAGGTGCAGGTGGTCGGTGGTGGGAAGTCTGGTATTTGGTTTTGGAAGTATAGTTGTGCCCACAACTTGAATGAACCACCAGGGGGCCGCCGCTTTTGACTTGTCTTTCGATGGAACAGCTTTGATGACATCGCTTGAAGGGATCGGTAAATCTCTCCAAGGAATAGTTTGCCTAGGCCGAGTTGGGTGCCTTTAGCAAGTTCATAAGCCAGGGAGAGGTAATTCTTGGTAGGAGCAAGTGATGGGCCACAGAATATGAAGTGCTCCAGCCAGAAATTCAGAAAGGCTGTGTGCTCCCTCTCTGTCACGGGGCCTTTGTTTTTCATGTAACGATTGAGGTAGGCACCCCAGCTGGTACACTCTTTTTTGGAGGAAAGGGTGAAAGGGACTTTTGGCAGTTTGAATGCAGAAGGGCTAGGGGATGCAATGTCCAGCCCCGTGATCATGGCCACATCCAGTAAGGTTGGTGTCATAGGGCCATGACCAAACATAAAGCGATTCGGTGCATCGGACCAGAAGTAGCCGATGGTTTTCAAGATGTTCTCGTTCTTCTCAAGAGGAGATAATGATAGTGACAGGGCATCGGCTATCCCTATGGTTTCCCAAGTGGCATAGTGGGATTTTGATACTCTATTGTACCATGCCACCCAACCTTCAGGAGGATTAGGCCAGGCTCGTAGGCAGTCGGCCCAGGAAGTTAGATCTAGGTTTTGGCTCACAAAGGGGATTCTGTTAGCTTCGCACGAAATTAACAGGGCAGGACTCTCAGAAGAACGAGGACCAAGGCACATCGAATTTGCGAGAGAAGGGTGTGGCAGAAGGATATCTGAAGCCTAAATTAGTAGCAGAGCGAAACATTAATTCAGGTGCTTGCCATTAATCTCATGTCAAGTCGAACAGCGCGAGGGGGTTGAAGATTACCTTCAGTCCGGAAGCTGTGGTATCGGTGTTGGATGATTCCGCCATGGGATGGGAAGGAGCCGGAGGCGGCGTGGCCGAGATCTGTGTAGATGGTTGTGGGTTGGAGCTGCTCAGGCGGCGATTTGGGGATCTGAGTTCACCTTTTCAGATAGAGGTCGCAGGTTACCGTTTGGAAGGGCGGCTAGGTCGTCTTTCCTCGTATTTTTATAATGGAGACCGATGCAATGCCATCGGCTCTCTTTGGAGACTGCCTGACTTTGACCATCGGCAAAACAATGGATTGGAGAATACTTCTTCATACAAAGGAGGGTTCGTTGCAATGAAGAGCCGATGGTTCAAAGAGGAACAGAAGAAGAGCCGATTGCTCGCATCTTGCTGGTGCTATGTCCCTAGTCTTCGCTGCCTTCGTCGTCAGCATCGTAGCTGTCACCGGCACTGTTTCCGGAGAATGCCTCGTCACCGCTGCTCTAGCCCTCGACTGGAGTTTTCTTCCTCTGCGTCATCGTCATCGTCCTCACTAAAAGCCCACTCGGACTCCAATGTTGGCTCACTTGGGGGAATAGATTGGAAAGAAAGGTCAATAGCCAGATCAGAGGATGAAGAGGGTTGACCGATTGGCACGGTTGAATGATAGGGAGCTTGGCGGAAATTTAACGCCATTACAGTTTCCAAGGAAATGATGCAGAGCTATCGAGTTTTCCAGAATAACTGATAAGTCATAATGATGACGGATGTTGCGACGACTCTGCTATATCATGACATGACCCGACGAAGGAAAGCGCAATGATTTTGGAAATGTTATTTCCAAAACCAGGGGGGCATGTGTTATCACCAGAATTTGACCAAGTCGGAGGTGGGCCACGATCAAGATAAGCTTGAAGGTTATATATGAAGAAAATACGAAGATCGGCCTTTTATGCGGAGTTGGGCTAGGTTGCCCATTTATCTGTAATTTATTAGATCGTGTCTTAAGTTAGAAGTTAGAGTTTGTATCGTGCACGCTGGGATATTCCCACGTTAGAAAGTCCGCTGGACTATAAATATGTATCTAGGGTTTATGGAATAAACAACAACACAACGTTCACCCCAAAACAAACCAATCTCGGCGCATCGCCAACTCCTTCGTCTTGAGGGTTTCAATCAGGTAAGCGACATGCTGCCTATATCGCATCTTGCGATCTAGGCAGCACAAGCTCCACGTTGTTCATGCGTTGCCCGTACTGAAGCGTCTTTGATGGCGGGCAACGTAGTTATCATAGATGTGTTAGGGTTAGCATAGCTCTTCGTATAAACATGCTTACGTAGTGCAACCCTCGCATGTCTAGCCGCCCTCACGCCTATCTCAGGCGTGGGGGCGGCACCCTGCTTGTTCATCATCTAGTAGATCTGATCCGTTACGATTGCTCCTTGCTCTGCAAGGATTAGTTTAATATCTGCAATAGTTAGGCCTTACGAAGGGGGGGAGGATCCAGTGGCACGTAGGGTGGCGTTCGCAAGTCCTAAACAGGATGTTCCGATGATCAACGTCACGTTGGTTGTGTGGCCTTGTTTAGGATCGGCTTACGAGCACCGTGCGTGGCCGCGAGGCCCAACCTGGAGTAGGATGATCCGATTATGCGGTGAAAACCATAAATCGTCGTAGATCTCATTAGCTTTATCTTGATCAAGCAGGATCACCAAGTATTCGTGCACCCCGTACGGATCATGGGTGGATCGGCTCTTTGAGCCGATTCACAGGATAACCTGAGAGCCGATCGAGGCTCTTATTTAATGTTTACGTGTATGCCATGCAGGAACTAAGCGAGGCATCCCCATCACCTTCCTGACCAGGTATAGGTCAGGTGGCACGCCCTTGCACTTCGCATCGCCGCGTGTGACCAGAAGAGCATTGCGGGCCGTCGCTCGGAGGGGTCTCAGCCAGCCGCAGCTCTAGGCTCTTCCCGGCTCTACCGTGTTGACAGGCCGCTGCCCGCCGGTGGGTTTTGGCGATCAACACGTCCAAAGCTCTGAATAGTCAGGGGAAACAATGAATGCGCGCCAGGGTAGTACTGTAGTAGTGAAGCAATGGGGATTATCTGGAGCAAGTACGGAGTACCGAGTACAGTACTACAAAAGTGATGTTAGTTGTTTTCGCAGTTCATTTTAGCGTAACGTCCAGGTACAAAAATGTGGGTTTTCTGGAGCAAGTACTCTGTCTTAAGTGGTTTTGGGTTTCAAACATGGAAATTTCACAAACCTCCCAAAAGCTTCATTAAACAGTGACTAAGGATGATCCAGGCTTACCTTTTCATTTTCATGTTTTAAACTTGTTTAAATCTTGGTCAATCCTAGGATTTGACCAAGATTCAAATGGGCATAAAAAATCAGAAAAAATGAAAAACCAAAGAACATAGCCTTCTTATGTCATATATATAGTAAGCATTCAAGTTGATAAACAAGGTCTATACATATTCAAACCAGAAAAAAGCATGTATCTACCCCTAACCCTAATCTCTGTCTTATGAAGCCAAGCATGAAGAGAAGTGATTTTGGGTTTCAAACATGGAAATTTCAAAAACCTCCCAAAAGCTTCATTTTAGAGTGACTAAGAAGGATCCATGCTTACCTTTTCATAGCCATGTTTTAAACTTGTTTTAACCTTGGTCGAACCTAGGATTTGACCAAGATTCAAATGGGCATACAAAATTCAAAAAATTCAAAAAAAAAATTGAAAAACCAAAGCAAATAGTCTTCTTATATATGTCATATAGTAAACATTCTAGTTGATAAACAAGGTCTAGACATATTCAAACCAGAAAAAGCATGTATCTACCCCTAACCCTAAACTCTGTCTTATGAAGCCAAGCATGAAGAGAAGTGGTTTTAGGTTAATTTGAAGCATGGAAATTTCAAAAACCTCCCAAAAGATTCATTTTAGAGTGAGTAAGAAGGATCCATGCTTACCTTTTCATTTTCATGTTTTAAACTTGTTTATACCTTGGTCAAATCAAGATTCAAATGGGCGTAAAAATTCAGAAAAAAATCAAAAAATGAAAAACCAAAGCACATATATAGCCTTCTTATGTCATATATATAGTAAGCATTCAATTTGATAAACAAGGTCTAGACATATTCAAACAAGAAAAACCATGTATCTACACCTAACCATAAACTCTATCTTAAGTGGTTTTGGGTTTCAAACAAGGAAATTTCACAAACCTCCCAAAAGCTTCATTTTACAGTGACTACTTAATTAAGCAGGATCCACCTTTTCATTTTCTTGTTTTAAACTTGTTTAAATCTTTGTCAAACCTAGGATTTGACCAAGATTCAAATGAGCATAAAAATTTAGAAAAAAAATAGAAAAAAATGAAAAACCAAATAACATAGCCTTCTTATGTAATATAGTAAGCATTAGTTGATAAACAAGGTCTAGACGACATATTCAAACCAAAAAAAATGTATCTACCCCTAACCCTAAACTTTGTCTTATAGTAAGCATTCAAGTTGATAAACAAGGTATAGACATATTCAAACTAGAAAAATCATCTATCTACCCTTAACCATAAACTTTGTCTTATGAAGTCAAACATGAAGAGAAGTGGTTTTGGGTTTCAAACATAAAATTTCAAGTACCTCCCAAAAGCTTCATTTTAGAGTTAATAATTAAGAATGATTCATGCTTACCTTTCTATTTTGATGTTTTAAACTTGTTTCAATCTTGGTCAAACCTAGGATTTGACCAACAAGATTCAAATGGGTTTAACAATTAAAAAAATTAGAAAAATGAAAAAGCAAAGCACATAGTATTCTTATGTCATATAGTAAGAATTCAAGTTGATAAACAAGGTCTAGACATATTCAAACAAGAAAAATCATGTATCTACACCTAACCATAAACTCTATCTTAAGTGGTTTTGGGTTTCAAACATGGAAATTTCACAAACCTCCCAAAAGCTTCATTTTACAGTGACTACTTAATTAAGCAGGATCCAGGATTACCTTTTCATTTTCTTGTTTTAAACTTGTCTAAATCTTGGTCAAACCTAGGATTTGACCAAGATTCAAATGAGCATAAAAATTTAGAAAAAAAATAGAAAAAATGAAAAACCAAATAACATAGCCTTCTTATGTAATATAGTAAGCATTAGTTGATAAACAAGGTCTAGACGACATATTCAAACAAAAAAAAATGTATCTACCCCTAACCCTAAACTTTGTCTTATAGTAAGCATTCAAGTTGATAAACAAGGTCTAGACATATTCAAACTAGAAAAATCATCTATCTACCCTTAACCATAAACTTTGTCTTATGAAGTCAAACATAAAGCGAAGTGGTTTTGGGTTTCAAACATAAAATTTCAAGTACCTCCCAAAAGCGTCATTTTAGAGTGAATAATTAAGAATGATTCATGCTTACCTTTCCATTTTGATGTTTTAAACTTGTTTCAATATTGGTCAAACCTAGGATTTGACCAAGATTCAAATGGGTTTAACAAATAAAAAATTAGAAAAATGAAAAAGCAAAGCACATAGTATTCTTATGTCATATAGTAAGCATTCAAGTTGATAAACAAGGTCTAGACATATTCAAACTAGAAAAATCATCTATCTACCCTTAACCATAATCTCTGTCTTATGAAGTCAAACATGAAGAGAAGTGGTTTGGGGTTTCAAACATAAAATTTCAAGTACCTCCCAAAAGCTTCATTTTAGAGTGAATAATTAGGAATGATTCATGCTTACCTTTCTATTTTGATGTTTTAAACTTGTTTCAATCTTGGTCAAACCTAGGATTTGACCACCAAGATTCAAATGGTTTTAACAATTAAAAAAATTAGAAAAATGAAAAAGCAGAGCACATAGTATTCTTATGTCATATAGTAAGCATTCAAGTTGATAAACAAGGTCTAGACATATTCAAACAAGAAAAATCATGTATCTACACCTAACCATAAACTCTATCTTAAGTGGTTTTGGGTTTCAAACATGGAAATTTCACAAACCTCCCAAAAGCTTCATTTTACAGTGACTACTTAATTAAGCAGGATCCAGGATTACCTTTTCATTTCCTTGTTTTAAACTTGTCTAAATCTTGGTCAAACCTAGGATTTGACCAAGATTCAAATGAGCATAAAAATTTAGAAAAAAAATAGAAAAAATGAAAAACCAAATAACATAGCCTTCTTATGTAATATAGTAAGCATTAGTTGATAAACAAGGTCTAGACGACATATTCAAACAAAAAAAATGTATCTACCCCTAACCCTAAACTTTGTCTTATAGTAAGCATTCAAGTTGATAAACAAGGTCTAGACATATTCAAACTAGAAAAATCATCTATCTACCCTTAACCATAAACTTTGTCTTATGAAGTCAAACATAAAGCGAAGTGGTTTTGGGTTTCAAACATAAAATTTCAAGTACCTCCCAAAAGCGTCATTTTAGAGTGAATAATTAAGAATGATTCATGCTTACCTTTCCATTTTGATGTTTTAAACTTGTTTCAATATTGGTCAAACCTAGGATTTGACCAAGATTCAAATGGGTTTAACAAATAAAAAATTAGAAAAATGAAAAAGCAAAGCACATAGTATTCTTATGTCATATAGTAAGCATTCAAGTTGATAAACAAGGTCTAGACATATTCAAACTAGAAAAATCATCTATCTACCCTTAACCATAATCTCTGTCTTATGAAGTCAAACATGAAGAGAAGTGGTTTGGGGTTTCAAACATAAAATTTCAAGTACCTCCCAAAAGCTTCATTTTAGAGTGAATAATTAGGAATGATTCATGCTTACCTTTCTATTTTGATGTTTTAAACTTGTTTCAATCTTGGTCAAACCTAGGATTTGACCACCAAGATTCAAATGGTTTTAACAATTAAAAAAATTAGAAAAATGAAAAAGCAAAGCACATAGTATTCTTATGTCATATAGTAAGCATTCAAGTTGATAAACAAGGTCTAGACATATTCAAACAAGAAAAATCATGTATCTACACCTAACCATAAACTCTATCTTAAGTGGTTTTGGGTTTCAAACATGGAAATTTCACAAACCTCCCAAAAGCTTCATTTTACAGTGACTACTTAATTAAGCAGGATCCAGATTACCTTTTCATTTTCTTGTTTTAAACTTGTTTAAATCTTGGTCAAACCTAGGATTTGACCAAGATTCAAATGAGCATAAAAATTTAGAAAAAAAATTGAAAAACTGAAAAACCAAATAACATAGCCTTCTTATGTAATATAGTAAGCATTAGTTGATAAACAAGGTCTAGACGACATATTCAAACAAAAAAATGTATCTACCCCTAACCCTAAACTTTGTCTTATAGTAAGCATTCAAGTTGATAAACAAGGTCTAGACATATTCAAACTAGAAAAATCATCTATCTACCCTTAACCATAAACTTTGTCTTATGAAGTCAAACATGAAGAGAAGTGGTTTTGGGTTTCAAACATAAAATTTCAAGTACCTCCCAAAAGCTTCATTTTAGAGTGAATAATTAAGAATGATTCATGCTTACCTTTCCATTTTGATGTTTTAAACTTGTTTCAATCTTGGTCAAACCTAGGATTTGACCAAGATTCAAATGGGTTTAACAAATAAAAAATTAGAAAAATGAAAAAGCAAAGCAGATAGTATTCTTATGTCATATAGTAAGCATTCAAGTTGATAAACAAGGTCTAGACATATTCAAACAAGAAAAATCGTCTATCTACCCTTAACCATAAACTCTGTCTTATGAAGTCAAACATGAAGAGAAGTGGTTTTGGGTTTCAAACATAAAATTTCAAGTACCTCCCAAAAGCTTCATTATAGAGTGAATAATTAAGAATGATTCATGCTTACCTTTCTATTTTGATGTTTTAAACTTGTTTCAATCTTGGTCAAACCTAGGATTTGACCAAGATTCAAATGGGCATAAAAATTCAGGAAAAACAAAAAGAATGATAAACCAAAGCACATAACATTCTTTATGTCATATAGTAAGACATTAAAGTTGATAAACAAGGTCTAGACATATTCAAACCAGAAAATCATGTATATATCAGCCCCTAACCTTAAACTCTGTCTTAATTATGAAGTCAATCATGAAGAGAAGTGGTTTTGGGTTTCAAACATGAAAATTTCAAGAACATCCCAAAAGCTGCTTCATTTTAGAGTGATTAAGAAGGATCCAGGCTTACCTTTTTGTTTTCATATTTTATACTTGTTTAAATCTTGGTCAAAAACCTAGGATTTGACCAAGATTCAAATGGGCATAAACATTCAGAAAAAAATGAAAAATGAAAAACCAACGCACATATAGTCTTGTTATGTCATATAGTAAGCATTCAAGTTGATGAACAAGGTTTAAACATATTCAAAACAGAAAAAGCATGTATCTACCCCCTAACACTTAACTTTGTCTTATGAAGTCAAGCATGAAGAGAAGTGGTTTTGGGTTTCAAACATGGAAATTTCAAAAACATCCCAAAATCTTAATTTTAGAGTGTGGGAAGGATCCATGCTTACCTTTTCATTTTCATGTTTTAAGTTTGTTTAAATCTTGGTCAAACCTAGGATTTGACCAACACACATATAGTCTTCTTATGTCATATTGTAAGCATTCAAGTTGATAAACAAGCATGCATGTCTAGACATATTCAAACCCGACAAATCATGTATCTACCCCAAACCCTAAACTGTCTTATGAAGTCAACCATGAAGAGAAGTGGTTTTGGGTTTCAAACATTGAGATTTCAAGAACCCCCCAAAAGCTTCATTTTAGAATGACTAAGAAGGATCCAGGCTTACCTTTTCATTTTATGTTTTAAACTTGTTTAAATCTTGGTCAAACCTAGGATTTGACCAAGATTCAAATGGGCATAAACATTCAGAAAAAAACAAAAAAATGAAAAACCAACGAACATATAGTCTTCTTATGTCATATAGTAAGCATTCAAGTTGATGAACAAGGTCTAGACATATTCAAAACAGAAAAAGCATGTATCTACCCCCTAACCCTTAACTTTGTCTTATGAAGTCAGGCATGAAGATAAGTGGTTTTGGGTTTCAAACATGGAAATTTAAAAAACATCCCAAAAGCTTAATTTTATAGTGACTAAGAAGGACCCAAGCTTACCTTTTCATTTTCATGTTTATGCTTGTTTAAATCTTGGTCAAACATAGGATTTGACCAAGATTCAAATGGGCATAAACATTCAGAAAAAATTTAAAAATAAAAAACCAACGCACATTAGTAGCCCAAAATCGAACCAGTAGTTGGATATTTTTGAACTTGATCTGTAGTAGTGGGCAAAACCCTAGATTAACCTTTTAATGGAGTACTTTTTTATTATTACTATGCAGCACATGTGTGTTTGCCCGTCGAGTGAAACTCGGAGGAAGAGGGATCACTCGGAAGGAGAGAAGAAGGGAGTGCATTCTGTTGTCTCCCCTTTTTCGGGTGATGATGTTGACTGTTGTGCAGGTTTTGTCAGTGAGCAGGAGGTGCGAGCGAGCGAGGCCGAGAATGAGAGATTTTCTTTTTGTGAGAGGGAGAACCGAAGGATCCTGAAGGACCCAGAGACTTCCAATACGCATCCTGATGCGTCTTCTCTTGACAAAGAAGATGGCTGGGAGTTTGCGTACCTACTGCACGTGACTTGTGCTCACTGAAGTGTGGGACCTCACGCATGGGCACCACACGTAAGTGACAGACCTGTTGGTGTAAAAACTCAGTTGATTATTATAGTGCATTAGAACAAAGTTTCCTATGGATTCAAGGGTAGGAAATCCAAGTTAACTCATTTACATGACATTAATTTTTCCATGAAGCAAAGTTAACACATCTATCAATTGGTACATTTTGGAGTGACTAAGAAGGATCCAGGCTTACTTATTCGTTTTCACGTGTTAAACTTGTTTAAATCTTGCTCAAACCTAGGATTTGACCAAGATTCAAATGGGCATGAAAATAAAAAAATGAAGAAATGAAATACCAACCCACATAGTCTTCTTATGTCATATAGTAAGTATTCAAGATGATAAACAAGGTCTAGACATATTCAAATCAGGCAAATCATGTATCTACTCCCTAATGACCCTAAACTCCGTCTTATGAAGTAATGCATGAAGAGAAGTGGTTTTAGGTTTCAAACATGGAAATTTCCAAAACCTCCCAAAAGCTTCATTTTAGAGTGACTAAGAAGGATCGAGGCTTACCTTTTCATTTTCATGATTTAAACTTGTTTAAATCATGGTCAAACCTAGCTAGTATTTGACCAAGATTCTAATGGGCATAAAATTAAAAAAAATCAGAAAAATGAAAAAGCAAAGCACATAGCCTTCTTATGTCATAAAGTAAGAATTCAAGTTGATAAACAAGGTCTAGACATATTCAAATTAGACAAAATCATGTATCTACCCCTAACACTAAACTCTGTCTTATGAAGTCAATCATGAAGAGAAGTGGTTTTGGGTTTCAAACATGGAAATTTCAAGAACCTCCCGAAAGCTTCATTTTAGACTGACTAAGAAGGATCCATGGTTACCTTTTCATTTTCATGTTTTAAACTTGTTTAAATCTTTGTCAAACCTAGGATTTGACCAAGATTCAAATGGGCATAAAAATTCAGGAAAAACAAAAAGAATGATAAACCAAATCACATAACATTCTTTATGTCATATAGTAAGGCATTAAAGTTGATAAACAAGGTCTAGACATATTCAAACCAGAAAATCATGTATATATCTGCCCCTAACCTTAAACTCTGTCTTAATTATGAAGTCAATCATGAAGAGAAGTGGTTTTGGGTTTCAAACATGAAAATTTCAAGAACATCCCAAAAGCTGCTTCATTTTAGAGTGATTAAGAAGGATCCAGGCTTACCTTTTTGTTTTCATATTTTATACTTGTTTAAATCCTTGTCAAAAACCTAGGATTTGACCAAGATTCAAATGGGCATAAAATTCAAAAAAAATAGAAGAATGAAAAACAAAACCACACATAGTCTTCTTATGTCATATAGTAAGCATTCAAGTTGATAAACAAGGTTTAAAAATGTGTTCAAACCAGACAAATCATGTATCTACCCCCTAACCATAAACTCAGTCGATCTTATGAAGTCTAGCATGAAGAGAAGTCGTATGAGTTTCAAACATGGAAATTTAAAGAACATCCCAAAAGCTTCATTTTAGAGTGACTAGAAAAGATCCAGGCTTGCCTTTTCATTTTCATGTTTTAAAATTGTTTAAATCTTGGTCAAATCTAGCTAGTATTTGATCAAGATTCAAATGGGCATAAAATTCAAAAAAATGAAAAAATAAAAAAATAAAGCACATATAGCCTTCTTATGTCATATATATATATAGTAAGCCTTCAAGTTGATGAACAAGGTCTAGACATATATATTCAAAACAGAAAAAGCATGTATCTACCCGGCCCCTAACCCTTAACTATGTCTTATGAAGTCAAGCATGAAGAGAAGTGGTTTTGGTTTCAAACATGGAAATTTAAAAAACTTCCCAAAAGCTTAATTTTAGAGTGAGTAATAAGAAGGATCCAAGCTTACCTTTTCGATCATTTTTAGGATTTATGCTTGTTTAAATCTTGGTCAAACATAGGATTTGACCAACACACATATAGTCTTCTTATGTCATATAGTAAGCATTCAAGTTGATAAACAAGCATGCATGTCTAGACATATTCAAACCCGACAAATCATGTATCTACCCCTAACCCTAAACTTTGTCTTATGAAGTCAACCATGAAGAGAAGTGGTTTTGGGTTTCAAACATTGAGATTTCAAGAACCCCCCAAAAGCTTCATTTTAGAATGACTAAGAAGGATCCAGGCTTACATTTGCATTTTATGTTTTAAACTTGTTTAAATCTTGGTCAAACCTAGGATTTGACCAAGATTCAAATGGGCATAAACATTCAGAAAAAAACAAAAAATGAAAAACCAACGCACATATAGTCTTCTTATGTCATATAGTAAGCATTCAAGTTGATGAACAAGGTTTAGACATATTCAAAACAGAAAAAGCATGTATCTACCCCCTAACCCTTAACTTTGTCTTATGAAGTCAAGCATGAAGAGAAGTGGTTTTGGGTTTCAAACATGGAAATTTCAAAAACTTCCCAAAAGCTTAATTTTAGAGTGTGGGAAGGATCCAAGCTTACCTTTTCATTTTTATGTTTTAAGTTTGTTTAAATCTTGGTCAAACCTAGGATTTGACCAACAAGATTCAAATGAGCATAAAAAGTTAGAAAAAATCAAAAAAAAAAGAAAAACCAAAGCACATAGTATTCTTACGTCATATATATAGTAAGAATTCAAGTTGATAAACAAGGTCGATCTAGACATATTCAAACCTGGCAAATCATGTATCTACCTCTAACCCTAAACTCTGTCTTATGAAGTCAACCATGAAGAGAAGTGGTTTTGGGTTTCAAACATTGAGATTTCAAGAACCCCCCAAAAGCTTCATTTTAGAATGACTAAGAAGGATCCATTCTTACCTTTTCATTTCATGTGTTTTAAACTTGCTTAAATCTTGGTCAAATTAACCTAGGATTTGACCAAGATTCAAATGGGCATAAACATTTAGAAAAAATCAAAAAATGAAAATCAAAGCACATAGCCTAGCTTCTTATGGCATATATATATAGTAAGCATTCAAGTTGATGAACAAGGTCTAGACATATTCAAAACATAAAAGCATGTATCTACCCCCTAACCCTTAACTATGTCTTATGAAGTCAAGCATGAAGAGAAATGTTTTTGGGTTTCAAACATGGAAATTTCAAGACCCCCCCCCCCCCCCAAATCTTCATTTTAGAGTGACTAAGAAGGATTGAGGCTTACCTTTTCATTTTCATGTTTTAAACTTGAACTCTTGGTCAAACCTAGGATTCGACCAAAATTCAAATGGGAATAGAAATTGAAAAAATGAAAAAATGAAAAACCAAAGCACATAGCCTTCTAATGTCATATATAGTAAGCAGCATTCAACTTGATGAACATGGCCGGTCTAGACATATTCATAACATAAAATGCATGTATCTACCCCCTAACGCTTAACTCTGTCTTAATTATGAAGTCAAGCATGAAGAGAAGTGGTTTTGGGTTTCAGACATGGAAAATTCAAAAACTTCCCAAAAGCTTAATTTTAGAGGGACTAAGAAAGATCCAAGCTTACCTTTTCATTTTCATGTTTTAAGCTTGTTTAAATATTGGTCAGACATAGGATTTGACCAAGATTCAAATGGGCATAAAAATTCATGAAAAATAAAAGAATAAAAAACCAAAGCACATAGTCTTCTTACGTCATATATATATAGTAAGCATATTCAAGTAGATAAACAAGGTCTAGACATATAGTAAGTAATATGTATCAAAAAATGATTTTTGGGGATTTATAGGACAAAGTTATAACACACCTACATTTCAAATTGGAATTACTTTCAATAAATCAGCATAAAGTCATTTAAATGTGTGAAACTAGCTAGAAAGCACTAAAAACGTAAAGAGTTGGGAATTTTCACTAATATGTGGCCTAATTTATCTTTAAAATGTAGAGGCTCCATTTTGAGCTGTATCTTATGTACCCCATTCACAAAATAAACCTATTTTGATATCTAGAAAATGAAAAATGAGTTTTTATATACCGAAAAGTTGAAAAGTCTAGTCAGCAACATTGTTGGGAATGGAAAGATGCACCACCATGCCCAATTTGGGCACATTATAACAAACTATGCCACAAATATGGCCATAACTACGCCATTTGTTGGCTTGAAACCCATGAATCTTCATACACGATAGTCCGTTTTGTGAAGACATTTTGTTTCTTACTACCCTATCACAGGTTTCTTATTTTCCCTGTCAACTAGTACACCTATAAGCACTCAATGCGGAAGGGTTTCATTTTTGAGGTTTTCTTCATTTTCATTTATTTATTTCAAAACCAGGTAAAAATGGTCGACATGATTATCCATGCAAAGGGGTCGAATATTTCTAGGCAGCACATGTGTTTGCCCGTCCAGTGAAACTCGGGGGAAGAGGGATCACACGAAAGGAGACGAAGGGAGAGAAGTGAGTGGGGCCCTCTTATTTATGGTGTCTGACCTTTTTCAGGGTTTGTCAGTGCGCAGGAGGTGCGAGCGAGCAAGGCCGATAATGAGAGAGATTTTTTTTTGTTTTTTGAGAGAGGGACAACCGAAGGATCCTGAAGGACTCAGACTTCCAGTACGCACCAGAGCACAGTTTACAACAAGACACAGAATAAACAGGAAATTTCATCTAAATCCCTAACTTTTACATGGAAGACCCCACGCTGAAAGCAAGAAATGCGATCGGGTCCTTAACAGCCACCGCCCAGATTGATCCTCGTCGCAGCCGGGACGAACCACTTAGCGCGACCAAATCGCCATGGCTACAGTGCGTGCACACCATGGCCTCCGAGCTGAGCTAGAAACGCAATGCCAAAACCGGCAGCCAGCGGAGGTGGATAACTGGAGAGAGAGAGAGAGAGGGGGAGTTTTGATGCGTCTTCTCTTGACAAAGAAGATGGGAGTTTGCCTACCGACCGCACATGACTTGTGCTCACTGAAGTGTGGGACCTCACGCATGGGAACCACATGTAAGTGAAAGACCTGTTGGTGTAATAACTCGGGTGATCATTATACTGTATTAGTACTCCTATGGATTCAAGGGTGGGAAAGCCAAGTTAACTCATTTACATGACTTTATTTTTTCTATGAAGCCAAGTTAACTCATCTATCAATTGGTACATTCTGGTTATATTCGAAATTTTACTTGAAACTTGTTGTTCATGCCATTTTACTACTCGCCTAACACTTTTTCCGCGCGTGAAGGGAGGGGGGTGGGCATGATGCTACCCTGAATTTGTGTGACCCCCCAAAGCTAGCAAATACGAGAGATGCATCCAAAGAAACACACTCGTCCCCTACCCCCCTCCCTAAATTTCAAATCCAGCCAAAGCAGGTGGATCAAAAAAGGCAATCGAAAAGCATGGCCGGATTGTTCATATTTTTCTATATAGTTAGGGTTAGGGTTTATGGTTTATAGAGATGCACATATTTTCATTTCACATTTGTGATGTACAATAATACATAGGTAAGATTCCAAGCATGACCTTTGTTAGAATAACCTTTAACGTGTTCTCTCACCTTTAGATTCAAATGTGCATAAACATTCAAAAAAATCAAAAAATGAAAAACCAAAGCACATAGTCTTCTTATGTCATATAGTAAGAATTGAAGTTGATAAACAAGGTCTAGACATATTCAAACCAAAAAAAATCATGTATCTCTACCCCTAACCCTAAACTCTCTGTCTTATGAAGTCAAGCAAGAAAAGAAGTGGTTTTGGGTTTCAAACATGGAAATTTCAAAAACCTCCCAAAAGCTTCATTCTAGAGTGTGACTAAGAAAGATCCATGATTACCTTTTCATTTTCATGTTCTAAACTTGTTTAAATCTTGGTCAAACATAGGATTTGACCAAGATTTTAATGGGCATAAAAAATTCGAAAAAAAACAAAAAATGAAAAACCAAAGCACATATATAGCCTTCTTATGTCATATATATAGTAAGCATTCAAGTTGATAAACAAGGTCTATACATATTCAAACCAAAAAAAGCATGTATCTACCCCTAACCCTAAACTCTGTCTTACGAAGTCAAGCATGATGAGAAGTGGTTTTGGGTTTCAAACATGGAAATTTCAAAAACCTCCCGAAAGCTTCATTTTAGAGTGACTAAGAAGGATCCATGGTTACCTTTTCATTTTCATGTTTTAAACTTGTTTAAATCTTTGTCAAACCTAGGATTTGACCAAGATTCAAATGGGCATAAAAATTCAGGAAAAACAAAAAGAATGATAAACCAAAGCACATAACATTCTTTATGTCATATAGTAAGACATTAAAGTTGATAAACAAGGTCTAGACATATTCAAACCAGAAAATCATGTATATATCTGCCCCTAACCTTAAACTCTGTCTTAATTATGAAGTCAATCATGAAGAGAAGTGGTTTTGGGTGTCAAACATGAAAATTTCAAGAACATCCCAAAAGCTGCTTCATTTTAGAGTGATTAAGAAGGATCCAGGCTTACCTTTTCGTTTTCATATTTTATACTTGTTTAAATCCTTGTAAAAAACCTAGGATTTGACCAAGATTCAAATGGGCATAAAATTCAAAAAAATTAGAAGAATGAAAAACAAAATCACATAGTCTTCTTATGTCATATAGTAAGCATTCAAGTTGATAAACAAGGTTTAAAAATGTGTTCAAACCAGAAAAATCATGTATCTACCCCCTAACCATAAACTCGGTCGATCTTATGAAGTCTAGCATGAAGAGAAGTCGTATGGGTTTCAAACATGGAAATTTCAAGAACATCCCAAAAGTTTCATTTTAGAGAGTGACTAGAAAAGATCCAGGCTTGCCTTTTCGTTTTCATGTTTTAAAATTGTTTAAATCTTGGTCAAATCTAGCTAGCCTTCGATCTTATGTCATATATATATAGTAAGCCTTCAAGTTGATGAACAAGGTCTAGACATATATATTCAAAACAGAAAAAGCATGTATCTACCCGGCCCCTAACCCTTAACTATGTCTTATGAAGTCAAGCATGAAGAGAAGTGGTTTTGGTTTCAAACATGGAAATTTCAAAAACTTCCCAAAAGCTTAATTTTAGAGTGAGTAAGAAGGATCCAAGCTTACCTTTTCATTTTCAGGATTTATGCTTGTTTAAATCTTGGTCAAACATAGGATTTGACCAACACACATATAGTCTTCTTATGTCATATTGTAAGCATTCAAGTTGATAAACAAGCATGCATGTCTAGACATATTCAAACCCGACAAATCATGTATCTACCCCAAACCCTAAACTGTCTTATGAAGTCAACCATGAAGAGAAGTGGTTTTGGGTTTCAAACATTGAGATTTCAAGAACCCCCCAAAAGCTTCATTTTAGAATGACTAAGAAGGATCCAGGCTTACCTTTTCATTTTATGTTCTAAACTTGTTTAAATCTTGGTCAAACCTAGGATTTGACCAAGATTCAAATGGGCATAAACATTCAGAAAAAAACAAAAAATGAAAAACCAACGAACATATAGTCTTCTTATTTCATATAGTAAGCATTCAAGTTGATGAACAAGGTCTAGAGATATTCAAAACAGAAAAAGCATGTATCTACCCCCTAACCCTTAACTTTGTCTTATGAAGCCAGGCATGAAGATAAGTGGTTTTGGGTTTCAAACATGGAAATTTAAAAAACATCCCAAAAGCTTAATTTTAGAGTGACTAAGAAGGACCCAAGCTTACCTTTTCATTTTCATGTTTATGCTTGTTTAAATCTTGGTCAAACATAGGATTTGACCAAGATTCAAATGGGCATAAACATTCAGAAAAAATTAAAAAATAAAAAACCAACGCACATTAGTAGCCCAAAATCGAACCAGTAGTTGGATATTTTTGAACTTGATCTGTAGTAGTGGGCAAAACCCTAGATTAACCTTTTAATGGAGTACTTTTTTATTATTACTATGCAGCACATGTGTGTTTGCCCGTCGAGTGAAACTCGGAGGAAGAGGGATCACTCAGAAGGAGAGAAGAAGGGAGTGCATTCTGGTGTCTCCCCTTTTTCGGGTGATGATGTTGACTGTTGTGCAGGTTTTGTCAGTGAGCAGGAGGTGCGAGCGAGCGAGCGAGCGAGTCGAGCGAGGCCGAGAATGAGAGATTTTTTTTTGTGAGAGGGACAACCGAAGGATCCTGAAGGACCCAGAGACTTCCAATACGCATCCTGATGCGTCTTCTCTTGACAAAGAAGATGGCTGGGAGTTTGCGTACCTATTGCACGTTACTTGTGCTCACTGAAGTGTGGGACCTCACGCATGGGCACCACACGTAAGTGACAGACCTGTTGTGTAAAAACTCAGTTGATTATTATAGTGCATTAGAACAAAGTTACCTATGGATTAAAGGGTAGGAAATCCAAGTTAACTCATTTACATGACATTAATTTTTCCATGAAGCAAAGTTAACACATCTATCAATTGGTACATTTTGGAGTGACTAATAAGGATCCATGCTTATTTATTCGTTTACACGTGTTAAACTTGTTTAAATCTTGCTCAAACCTAGGATTTCACCAAGATTCAAATGGGCAGGAAAATAAAAAAACGAAAAAAATGAAAAACCAATGCACATAGTCTTCTTATGTCATATAGTAAGCATTCAAGATGATAAACAAGGTCTAGACATATTCAAACCAGGCAAATCATGTATCTACTCCCTAACGACCCTAAACTATGTCTTATGAAGTAAGGCATGAAGAGAAGTGGTTTTGGGTTTCAAACTTGGAATTTTCAAAAACCTCCCAAAAGCTTCATTTTAGAGTGACTAAGAAGGACCGAGGCTTACCTTTTCATTTTCATGTTTTAAACTTGTTTAAATCTTGGTCAAACCTAGCTAGTATTTGACCAATATTCAAATGGGCATAAAATTCAAAAAAATCAGAAAAATGAAAAACCAAAGCACATAGCCTTCTTATGTCATAAAGTAAGAATTCAAGTTGATAAACAAGGTCTAGACATATTCAAACTAGACAAATCATGTATCTACCCCTAACACTAAACTCTGTCTTATGAAGTCAAGCATGAAGAGAAGTGGTTTTGGGTTTCAAACATGAAAATTTCAAGAACATCCCAAAAGCTGCTTCATTTTAGAGTGACTAAGAAGGATCCAGGCTTACCTTTTCGTTTTCATGATTTAAACTTGTTTAAATCATGGTCAAACCTAGCTAGTATTTGACCAAGATTCTAATGGGCATAAAATTAAAAAAAATCAGAAAAATGAAAAACCAAAGCACATAGCCTTCTTATGTCATAAAGTAAGAATTCAAGTTGATAAACAAGGTCTAGACATATTCAAATTAGACAAAATCATGTATCTACCCCTAACACTAAACTCTGTCTTATGAAGTCAATCATGAAGAGAAGTGGTTTTGGGTTTCAAACATGGAAATTTCAAGAACCTCCCGAAAGCTTCATTTTAGAGTTACTAAGAAGGATCCATGGTTACCTTTTCATTTTCAGGATTTATGCTTGTTTAAATCTTGGTCAAACATAGGATCTGACCAACACACATATAGTCTTCTTATGTCATATAGTAAGCATTCAAGTTGATAAACAAGCATGCATGTCTAGACATATTCAAACCCGACAAATCATGTATCTACCCCAAACCCTAAACTCTGTCTTATGAAGTCAACCATGAAGAGAAGTTGTTTTGGGTTTCAAACATTGAGATTTCAAGAACCCCCAAAAGCTTCATTTTAGAATGACTAAGAAGGATCCAGGCTTACCTTTGCATTTTATGTTTTAAACTTGTTTAAATCTTGGTCAAACCTAGGATTTGACCAAGATTCAAATGGGCATAAACATTAAGAAAAAACAAAAAATGAAAAACCAACGCACATATAGTCTTCTTATGTCATATAGTAAGCATTCAAGTTGATGAACAAGGTTTAGACATATTCAAAATAGAAAAAGCATGTATCTACCCCCTAACCCTTAACTTTGTCTTATGAAGTCAAGCATGAAGAGAAGTGGTTTTGGGTTTCAAACATGGAAATTTAAAAAACTTCCCAAAAGCTTAATTTTAGAGTGTGGGAAGGATCCATGCTTACCTTTTCATTTTCATGTTTTAAGTTTGTTTAAATCTTGGTCAAACCTAGGATTTGACCAACAAGATTCAAATGAGCATAAAAAGTTAGAAAAAATCAAAAAAAAAAGAAAAACCAAAGCACATAGTATTCTTACGTCATATATATAGTAAGCATTCAAGTTGATAAACAAGGTCGATCTAGACATATTCAAGCCTGGCAAATCATGTATCTACCCCTAACCCTAAACTCTGTCTTATGAAGTCAACCATCAAGAGAAGTGGTTTTGGGTTTCAAACATTGAGATTTCAAGAACCCCCCAAAAGCTTCATTTTAGAATGACTAAGAAGGATCCATGCTTACCTGTTCATTTCATGTGTTTTAAACTTGCTTAAATCTTGGTCAAATTAACCTAGGATTTGACCAAGATTCAAATGGGCATAAACATTTAGAAAAAATCAAAAAATGAAAACCAAAGCACATAGCCTAGCTTCTTATGGCATATATATATAGTAAGCATTCAAGTTGATGAACAAGGTCTAGACATATTCAAAACATAAAAGCATGTATCTACCCCCTGACCCTTAACTATGTCTTATGAAGTCAAGCATGAAGAGAAATGTTTTTGGGTTTCAAACATGGAAATTTCAAGAACCCCCCCCCCCCCCAAATCTTCATTTTAGAGTGACTAAGAAGGATCGAGGCTTACCTTTTCATTTTCATGTTTTAAACTTGAACTCTTGGTCAAACCTAGGATTCGACCAAGACTGAAATGGGCATAGAAATTGAAAAAAATGAAAAAAATGAAAAACCAAAGCACATAGCCTTCTAATGTCATATATAGTAAGCAGCATTCAACTTGATGAACATGGCCGGTCTAGACATATTCATAACATAAAATGCATGTATCTACCCCTAACGCTTAACTCTGTCTTAATTATGAAGTCAAGCATGAAGAGAAGTGGTTTTGAGTTTCAGACATGGAAAATTCAAAAACTTCCCAAAAGCTTAATTTTAGAGGGACTAAGAGGGATCCAAGCTTACCTTTTCATTTTCATGTTTTAAGCTTGTTTAAATATTGGTCCGACATAGGATTTGACCAAGATTCAAATGGGCAAAAAAATTCATGAAAAATAAAAGAATAAAAAACCAAAGCACATAGTCTTCTTACGTCATATATATATATAGTAAGCATATTCAAGTAGATAAACAAGGTCTAGACATATAGTAAGTAATATGTATCAAAAAATGATTTTTGGGGATTTATAGGACGAAGTTATAACACACCTACATTTCAAATTGGAATTACTTTCAATAAATCAGCATAAAGTCATTTAAATGTGTGAAACTAGCTAGAAAGCACTAAAAAATGTAAAGAGTTGGGAATTTTCACTAATATGTGGCCTAATTTATCTTTAAAATGTAGAGGCGCCATTTTGAGCTATATCTTATGTACCCCATTCACAAAATAAACCTATTTTGACATCTAGAAAATGAAAAATGAGTTTTTATATACCGAAAAGTTGAAAAGTCTAGTCAGCAACATTGTTGGGAATGGCAAGATGCACCACCATGCCCAATTTGGGCACATTATAACAAACTATGCCACAAATATGGCCATAACTACGCCATTTGTTGGCTTGAAACCCATGAATCTTCATACACGATAGTCCGTTTTGTGAAGACATTTTGTTTCTTACTACCCTATCACAGGTTTCTTATTTTCCCTGTCAACTAGTACACCTATAAGCACTCAATGCGGAAGGGTTTCATTTTTGAGGTTTTCTTCATTTTCATTTATTTATTTCAAAACCAGGTAAAAATGGTCGACATGATTATCCATGCAAAGGGGTCGAATATTTCTAGGCAGCACATGTGTTTGCCCGTCCAGTGAAACTCGGAGGAAGAGGGATCACACGGAAGGAGACGAAGGGAGAGAAGTGAGTGGGGCCCTCTTATTTATGGTGTCTGACCTTTTTCAGGGTTTGTCAGTGCGCAGGAGGTGCGAGCGAGGCCGATAATGAGAGAGATTTTTTTTGTTTTTTGAGAGAGGGACAACCGAAGGATCCTGAAGGACTCAGACTTCAAAGACGCACCGAGCACAACTTTACAACAAGACACAGAATAAACAGGAAATTTCATCTAAATCCCTAACTTTTACATGGAAGACCCCACGCTGAAAGCAAGAAATGCGATCGGGTCCTTAACAGCCACCGCCCAGATTGATCCTCGTCGTAGCCGGGACGAACCACTTAGCGCGACCAAATCGCCATGGCTACAGTGCGTGCACACCATGGCCTCCGAGCTGAGCTAGAAACGCAATGCCAAAACCGGCAGCCAGCGGAGGTGGATAACTGGAGAGAGAGAGAGAGAGAGGGGGGGAGTTTTGATGCGTCTTCTCTTGACAAAGAAGATGGGAGTTTGCCTACCGACCGCACATGACTTGTGCTCACTGAAGTGTGGGACCTCACGCATGGGAACCACATGTAAGTGACAGACCTGTTGGTGTAATAACTCGGGTGATCATTATACTGTATTAGTACTCCTATGGATTCAAGGGTGGGAAAGCCAAGTTAACTCATTTACATGACCTTATTTTTTCCATGAAGCCAAGTTAACTCATCTATCAATTGGTACATTCTGGTTATATTCGAAATTTTACTTGAAACTTGTTGTTCATGCCATTTTACTACTCGCCTAACACTTTTTCCACGCGTGAAGGGAGGGGGGTGGGCATGACGCTACCCTGAATTTGTGTGACCCCCCCAAAACTAGCAAATACGAGAGATGCACCCAAAGAAACACACTCGTCCCCTACCCCCCCCCCTCCCTAAATTTCAAATCCAGCCAAAGCAGGTGGATCAAAAAAGGCAATCGAAAAGCATGGCCGGATTGTTCATATTTTTCTATATAGTTAGGGTTAGGGTTTATGGTTTATAGAGATGCACATATTTTCATTTCACATTTGTGATGTACAATAATACATAGGTAAGATTCCAAGCATGACCTTTGTTAGAATAACCTTTAACGTGTTCTCTCACCTTTAGATTCAAATGTGCATAAACATTCAAAAAAAATCAAAAAATGAAAAACCAAAGCACATAGTCTTCTTATGTCATATAGTAAGAATTGAAGTTGATAAACAAGGTCTAGACATATTCAAACCAAAAAAATCATGTATCTACACCTAACCCTAAATAACTTTATCTTATGAAGTCAGGCATGAAGAGAAATGGTTTTGGGTTTCAAACATGGAAATTTCAAAAACCTCCCAAATGCTTCATTTTAGAGTGACTAAGAAGGATACAGGCTTACCTTTTCATTTTCATGTTTTAAACTTGTTTAAATCCTGGTCAAAACTCTGTATTATGAAGTCAAGCATGAAGAGAAGTGGTTTTGGGTTTCAAACATGGAAATTTCAAAAACCTCCCAAAATCTTCACCTTAGAGTGACTAAGAAGGATCCATGATTACCTTTTCATTTTCATGTTTTAAATTAACTTTTTTAAATCTTGGTCAAACCTAGCTAGTATTTGACCAAGATTCAAATGGGCATAAAATTCAAAAAAACCAGAAAATGAAAAACCAAATTAAGCACATAGCCTTCTTATGTCATATATATATAGTAAGCATTCAAGTTGATAAACAAGGTCTAGACAAATTCAAAACAGAAAAAACATGTATCTACACCCCTAACCCTTAACTATGTCTTATGAAGTCAAGCATGAAGAGGAAGTGGTTTTGGGTTTCAAACATGGAAATTTGAAAAACTTCCCAAAAGCTTAATTTTAGAGTGAATAAGGAAGGATCCAAGCTAGCTTACCTTTTCATTTTCAGGATTTATGCTTGTTTAAATCTTGGTCAAACATAGGATTTGACCAACACACATATATATAGCTAGTCTTCTTATGTCGATCATATAGTAAGCTAGCATTCAAGTTGATAAACAAGCATGTGATATAGACATATTCAAACCTGACAAATCATGTATCTACCCCTAACCCTAAACTCTGTCTTATGAAGTCAACCATGAAGAGAAGTGGTTTAATTTGGGTTTCAACCATTGAGATTTCAAGAACCCCCCAAAAGCTTCATTTTAGAATGACTAAGAAGGATCCAGGCTTACCTTTTCATTTTCATGTTTTAAAACTGTTTAAATCTTGGACAAACCTAGGATTTGACTAAGATTCAAATGGACATAAAAAATTCAAAAACATTGTCTTCTTATGTCATACGGTAAACATTCAAGTTGATAAACAAAGTCTAAACATATATATTTAAACAAGAAAAATCATGTATCTACCTGATGGCGTGTACAGCACACGTCCGTTGGGAACCCCAAGAGGAAGGTACGATGCGCACAGTAGCAAGTTTTCCCTCAGAAAGAAACCAAGGTTTATCGAACCAGGAGGAGCCAAGCAGCACGTTGAAGGTTGATGGCGGCGGGATGTAGTGCGGCGCAACACCAGGGATTCCGGCGCCAACGTGGAACCTGCACAACACAACCAAAGTACTTTGCCCCAACAAAACAGTGAGGTTGTCAATCTCATCGGCTTGCTGTAACAAAGGATTAGATGTACAGTGTGGATGATGATTCTTTGCAGAAAACAGTAAAACAAGTATTGCAGTAGATTGTATTCGATGTAAAAGAATGGACCGGGGTCCACAGTTCACTAGAGGTGTCTCTCCCATAAGATAAATAGCATGTTGGGTGAACAAATTACAGTCGGGCAATTGACAAATAGAGAGAGCATGACAATGCACATACATGATACGATGAGTATTGTGAGATTTAATTGGGCATTACGACAAAGTACATAGACCGCTATCCAGCATGCATCTATGCCTAAAAAGTCCACCTTCAGGTTATCATCCGAACCCCTTCCGGTATTAAGTTGCAAACAATAGACAATTGCATTAAGTATGGTGCGTAATGTAATCAATAACTACATCCTCGGACATAGCATCAATGTTTTATCCCTAGTGGCAACAGCACATCCACAACCTTAGAACTTTACATCACTTGTCCTGCATTTAATGGAGGCATGAACCCACTATCGAGCATAAATACTCCCTCTTGGAGTTAAGAGCAAAAACTTGGCCAGAGCCTCTACTAATAACGGAGAGCATGCAAGATCATAAACAACACATAGGTAATAGATTGATAATCAACATAACATAGTATTCTCTCTATCCATCGGATCCCGACAAACACAACATATAGAATTACAGATAGATGATCTTGATCATGTTAGGCAGCTCACAAGATCTGACAATGAAGCACATGAGGAGAAGACGACCATCTAGCTACTGCTATGGACCCATAGTCCAGGGGTGAACTACTCACTCATCACTCCGGTGGCGACCATGGCGGTGAAGAGTCCTCCGGGAGATGATTCCCCTCTCCGGCAGGGTGCCGGAGGCGATCTCCAGAATCCCCGAGATGGGATTGGCGGCGGCGGCGTCTCAGTAAGGTTTTCCGTATCGTGGCCCTCGGTACTGGGGGTTTCGCGACGAAGACTTTAAGTAGGCGGAAGGGCAACGCGGGGGGCCACACGAGGGTCCCACACACCAGGGCCGCGCGGCCAAGACCTGGGCCACGCCGCCCTGTTGTGGCGGCGCCTCGTGGCCCCACTTCCTTTCCCCCTCGGTCTTCTGGAAGCTTCGTGCAAAAATAGGACCCTGGGCGTTGATTTCGTCCAATTCCGAGAATATTTCCTTTGTAGGATTTCTGAAACCAAAAACAGCAGAAAACAACAACTGGCTCTTTGGCATCTCGTTAATAGGTTAGTGCCGGAAAATGCATAAATACGACATATAATGTGTATAAAACATGTAGATATCATCAATAATGTGGCATGGAACATAAGAAATTATCGATACGTCGGAGACGTATCAGCATCCCCAAGCTTAGTTCCTGCTCGTCCCGAGCAGGTAAACGATAACAAAGATAATTTCTGGAGTGACATGCCATAAAACCTTGATCATACTATTGTAAGCATATGTAATGAATGCAGCGATCAAAACAACGGTAATGACATGAGTAAACAACTGAATCATAAAGCAAAGACTTTTCATGAATAGTACTTCAAGACAAGCATCAATAAGTCTTGCATAAGAGTTAACTCATAAAGCAATAAATCAAAGTAAAGGTATTGAAGCAACACAAAGGAAGATTAAGTTTCAGCGGTTGCTTTCAACTTGTAACATGTATATCTCATGGATAATTGTCAACATAGAGTAATATAACAAGTGCAATATGCAAGTATGTAGGAATCAATGCACAGTTCACACAAGTGTTTGCTTCTTGAGGTGGAGAGAGATAGGTGAAATGACTCAACATAAAAGTAAAAGAAAGGTCCTTCAAAGAGGAAAGCATCGATTGCTATATTTGTGCTAGAGCTTTTATTTTGAAAACATGAGGCAATTTTGTCAACGGTAGTAATAAAGCATATGTATCATGTAAATTATATCTTACAAGTTGCAAGCCTCATGCATAGTATACTAATAGTGCCCGCACCTTGTCCTAATTAGCTTGGGTTAACACTGATTATCATTGCATAACATATGTTTCAACCAAGTGTCACAATGGGGTACCTCTATGCCGCCTGTACAAGGGTCTAAGGAGAAAGTTCGCATTGGATTTCTCGCTTTTGATCATTCTTCAACTTAGACACCCATACCGGGACAACATAGACAACAGATAATGGACTCCTCTTTTAATGCTTAAGCATTCAACAACAGTTAATATTCTCGTAAGAGATTGAGGTTTTATGTCCAAACTGAAACTTCCACCATGATTCATGGCTTTAGTTAGCGGCCCAATGTTCTTCTCTAACAGTATGCATACTCAAACCATTTGATTGTGAAGACCGCCCTTACTTCAGACAAGACGAACATGCATAGCAACTCACATGATATTCAACAAAGAGTTGATGGCGTCCCCAGAAAACATGGTTATCGCACAACAAGCAACTTAATAAGAGATAAAGTGCATAAGTACATATATTCAATACCACAATAGTTTTTAAGGCTATTTTGTCCCATGAGCTATATATTGCAAAAGCGAATGATGGAAATTTAAAGGTAGCACTCAAGCAATTTACTTTGGAATGGCGGAGAAATACCATGTAGTAGGTAGGTATGGTGGACACAAATGGCATAGTGGTTGGCTCAAGGATTTTGGATGCATGAGAAGTATTCCCTCTCGATACAAGGTTTAGGCTAGCAAGGTTATTTGAAACAAACACAAGGATGAACCGGTGCAGCAAAACTTACATAAAAGACATATTGTAAACATTATAAGACTCTACACCGTCTTCCTTGTTGTTCAAAACTCAATACTAGAAATTATCTAGACTTTAGAGAGACCAAATATGCAAACCAAATTTTAGCAAGCTCTATGTATTTCTTCATTAATCGGTGCAAAGTATATGATGCAAGAGCTTAAACATGAGCACAACAATTGCCAAGTATCAAATTATTCAAGACATTTTAGAATTACTACATGTAGCATTTCCCGATTCCAACCATATACAATTTAACGAAGAAGATTCAACCTTCTCCATTAATACTATGAGTAAAGCCTAAGGACATATTTGTCCATATGCAACAGCGGAGCGTGTCTCTCTCCCACACAATGAATGCTAGGATCCATTTTATTCAAACAAAAACAAAAACAAAAACAAAAACAAACAGACGCTCCAAGCAAAGCACATAAGATGTGACTGAATAAAAATATAGTTTCAGGGGAGGAACCTGATAATGTTGTCGATGAAGAAGGGGATGCCTTGGGCATCCCCAAGCTTAGACGGTTGAGTCTTCTTAGAATATGCAGGGGTGAACCACCGGGGCATCCCCAAGCTTAGAGCTTTCACTCCTCTTGATCATAGTATATCATACTCCTCTCTTGACCCTTGAAAACTTCCTTCACACCAAACTTCAAGCAAACTCATTAGAGGGTTAGTGCACAATCAAAAATTCACATGTTCAGAGGTGACACAATCATTCTTAACACTTCTGGACATTGCACAAAGCTACTGGACATTAATGGATCAAAGAAATTCATCCAACATAGCAAAAGAGGCAATGCGAAATAAAAGGCAGAATCTGTCAAAAACAGAATAGTCCGTAAAGACGAACCTGGAAGGGGCACTTAACTTGCTCAAACGGAAAAACTCAAAACTAATGAAAGTTGCGTACATATCTGAGGATCATGCACGTAAATTTTCAGATTTTTTTGATTTTTTAACAGAGACTTGTGCGCGAATTCGTGACAGACAGCAATGCTGTTTCTGTGCAGCAATCCAAATCTAGCATCAACTTTACCATAGAGACTTTACTTGGCACAAAAACATGATAAGGAGAGGTTGCTACAGTAGTAAACAACTTCCAAGACTCAAATATAAAACAAAGTACTGTAGTAAAAACTTGGGTTGTCTCCCATAAGCGCTTTTCTTTAACGCCTTTCAGCTAGGCGCAGAAAGTGTAAATCAAGTATTATCAAGAGATGAAGCATCGACATCATAACTTGTTCTAATAATAGAATCAAAAGGTAACTTCATTCTCTTTATAGGGAAGTGTTCCATACCTTTCTTGAGAGGAAATTGATATTTAATATTACCTTCCTTCATATCAATGATAGCTCCAACAGTTCGAAGAAAAGGTCTTCCCAATATAATGGGACAAGATGCATTGCATTCAATATCCAAGACAACAAAATCAACGGGGACAAGGTTATTGTTAACCATAATACGAACATTATCAACTCTCCCCAAAGGTTTCTTTTTAGCATTATCAGCGAGATTAACATCCAAATAACAATTTTTCAATGGTGGCAAGTCAAGCATATCATAGACTTTCTTAGGCATAACGGAAATACTTGCACCAAGATCACATAGAGCATTACAATCAAAGTCATTGACCTTCATCTTAATGATGGGCTCCCAACCATCTTCTAACTTTCTAGGAATAGAGGTTTCAAGTTTTAGTTTCTCTTCTCTAGCTTTTATGAGAGCATTTGTAATATGTTTTGTAAAGGCCAAATTTATAGCACTAGCATTGGGACTCTTAGCAAGTTTTTGTAAGAACTTTATAACTTCAGAGATGTGGCAATCATCAAAATCCAAACCATTATAATCTACAGCAATGGGATCATCATCCCCAATGTTGGAAAAAATTTCAGCAGTTTTATCACAGGATTTCAATAGCTTTAGCAGGTTTCCAAAGTTTTGCAGGCTTTGCATTAGAAGTGGAAACATTGCCAACACCAATTATTTTACCATTATTAGTAGGAGGTGCAGCAACATGTGGAGCATTAGCATTTCTAGTGGTGGTAATAGTCCA
Source organism: Lolium perenne (assembly GCF_019359855.2). NCBI lineage: Eukaryota > Viridiplantae > Streptophyta > Magnoliopsida > Poales > Poaceae > Lolium > Lolium perenne. The sequence goes on from NC_067246.2 coordinate 320,962,261, forward strand.
AACTTTAGCTACATTATTCTCTTTAGCAAGTTTTTCATTTTCCTCTCTTTCCCACCTAGCATGCAATTCGGCCATCAATCTTATATTCTCATTAATTCTAACTTGGATGGCATTTGCTATAGTAACAATTTTATTTTCAATATCCTTATTAGGCATAACTTTCGATTTCAAAAGATCAACATCAGAGGCAAGACTATCAACCTTAGAAGCGAGAATATCAATTTTATTGAGCTTTTCTTCAACAGATTTGTTAAAAGCAGTTTGTGTACTAATAAATTCTTTAAGCATAGCTTCAAGTCCAGGGGATGTGTTCCTATTATTGTTGTAAGAATTCCCATAAGAATTACCATAACCATTACCATTATTGTAAGGATATGGCCTATAGTTATTACTAGAATTGTTCCGATAAGCATTGTTGTTGAAATTATTATTTTTAATGAAGTTTACATCAACATGTTCTTCTTGGGCAACCAATGAAGCTAACGGAACATTATTAGGATCAACATTAGTCCTATCATTCACAAGCATAGACATAATAACATCAATCTTATCACTCAAGGAAGAGGTTTCTTCGAAAAAATTTACCTTCTTACCTTGTGGAGCTCTTTCCGTGTGCCATTCAGAGTAATTAATCATCATATTATCAAGAAGCTTTGTCACCGCCCCCAAGGTGATGGACATAAAGGTACCTCCAGCAGCTGAATCCAATAGGTTTCGCGAAGAAAAATTTAGTCCTGCATAGAAGGTTTGGATGATCATCCAAGTAGTCAGTCCATGGGTTGGGCAATTCTTTACCAAAGATTTCATTCTCTCCCATGCTTGAGCAACATGTTCATTATCTAATTGCTTAAAATTCATTATGCTACTTCTCAAAGATATAATTTTAGCGGGAGGATAATATCTACCAATAAAAGCATCCTTACATTTAGTCCATGAATCAATACTATTCTTAGGCAAAGATAGCAACCAATCTTTAGCTCTTCCTCTTAATGAGAAAGGAAACAATTTCAATTTTATAATGTCACCATCTACATCCTTATACTTTTGCATTTCACATAATTCAACAAAATTATTAAGATGGGCAACAGCATCATCAGAACTAACACCAGAAAATTGCTCTCGCATAACAAGATTCAGTAAAGCAGGTTTAATTTCAAAGAATTCTGCTGTAGTAGGAGGTGGAGCAATAGGTGTGCATAAGAAATCATTATTATTTGTGGTTGTGAAGTCACACAACTTAGTGTTTTCAGGAGTATTCATTTTAGCAACAGTAAATAAAGCAGACTAGATAAAGTAAATGCAAGTAACTAATTTTTTTTGTGTTTTTGATATAGAGAACAAGACAGTAAATAAAGTAAAACTAGCAACTATTTTTTTTGTATTTTGATATAATGCAGCAAACAAAGTAGTAAATAAAATAAAGCAAGACAAAAACAAAGTAAAGAGATTGGAAGTGGAGACTCCCCTTGCAGCGTGTCTTGATCTCCCCGGCAACGGCGCCAGAAAAAATGCTTGATGCTGGCGACGGTTGACGTGGGAGATACAAATCTTTGTGGTGTAAATTTTCTTCAGGTCCCCGGCAACGGCGCCAGAAAAAATGCTTGATGGCGTGTACAGCACACGTCCGTTGGGAACCCCAAGAGGAAGGTATGATGCGCACAGTAGCAAGTTTTCCCTCAGAAAGAAACCAAGGTTTATCGAACCAGGAGGAGCCAAGAAGCACGTTGAAGGTTGATGGCGGCGGGATGTAGTGCGGCGCAACACCAGGGATTCCGGCGCCAACGTGGAACCTGCACAACACAACCAAAGTACTTTGCCCCAACGAAACAGTGAGGTTGTCAATCTCACCGGCTTGCTGTAACAAAGGATTAGATGTATAGTGTGGATGATGATTGTTTGCAGAAAACAGTAAAACAAGTATTGCAGTAGATTGTATTCGATGTAAAAGAATGGACCGGGGTCCACAGTTCACTAGAGGTGTCTCTCCCATAAGATAAATAGCATGTTGGGTGAACAAATTACAGTCGGGCAATTGACAAATAGAGAGAGCATGACAATGCACATACATGATACGATGAGTATTGTGAGATTTAATTGGGCATTACGACAAAGTACATAGACCGCTATCCAGCATGCATCTATGCCTAAAAAGTCCACCTTCAGGTTATTGTTGGGGGGATAACCCCCGGTATGCCAAAGGCATGCCAAACCGGATGGTTTGAGCCATCGAGATACCGGTTTAATGTTCTTACCGGAAACAAAGGTAGGAGTTTGGGCTAAGTGAAGCTAAGCCGGTATCCCCAAGGGGGTGTGCCGGAACCCGGTAATGAAGATACCGGAGAGAAGGGCCTGTCGGCAGGACTGGTCAAAGATTCCCTTCAGAGCAAGAAGACAAGGATGAGCTAAGCAAAGTGGCTTTAATCAGAGCCCTGGCGCCAAAGAGAGAGATGACGCTGAAAGAAGCCGGAGGACGTCAGCGTCCCTGATTAAAGAAGACTCCGGCGTCATCTATGATTAAAGTAGCTTTGTAAAGTAGTTTGTCCAGTCAAAGATGCCATTAGGTTTTCTTGTTCTGTAAGCCACCCTCTCCCCTATATAAGGAGAGGGGGTACTGCCTCATACAGGCGCGTGTCCACAGAGGAGATTAGACGATAGAACTTGTATTCAAGCACTTGTAACCATGTTGAGATTAATGAAGCAAGCGATCTAGTGAAGAGTTCTTCCTCTTGTCTCTCTTCTTGCATACCGGCCTTTGGTTGTGTTCTTGAGGAAAGCATCCGGAAGTTCATCCCATCTAGTCGCAAACCCTCCCCCGAATCCTCTAGCGTCCATTCGGCCCCAATCTAAGCCATCCTATGGCATCTGTCTGTTCGCCACGACGACAGTTGGCGCCCACCGTGGGGCATGAAGTGGCGCTTGAAGGAGTTCACATTCGGGCGGGCATCCTTGAGATCTCCGGCGAGCGTACGGTGTCCGCGCTCGTGCAGCGCATCTACGCCATGGACTTCATCAACGACAACGCGGGCTGCTTCGCCAACGGCCGCATCTTCCCCAAGAACGGCCGCATCATCGAGTTTGGCAGCCACCGCGTCTACTTCGGCACCGTCCCTGTGCGCCAGCGCCTCTCGCCGGTGCTGGTGGCACCGGACCCGCCAAGATGGCTCTGTGCTGGCCGCGCCGCCGGCAGCGTCGAGGTAATGATGACCGGCGTGGTTGGTGCAGGAAAAGAAGCTGCGGGTGAAGGTGCTGGTCATGCGGTTTCGACCCGTGCGGCCAAGCCACCGCTGGAGCGCGACGCAGGCGCAGCGGGAGCGTCATCCGCGCCACCGGAAACACCGCTCCAAGCGGCGATGAACGTCCTCGCCACCCCCATCGCGCAGAACATTGACCCGGCAGCGGCTCAGGCGGAGCTGGAGGCGCAGCGCCAGAAGGTGCTCGAGAGCGGCAAGGACATCGTCCGGGCGCAGCGCGAGCTGAGCCTAACCCTACGTGAGTATAATGCTGCCCATGGCTTTGCTTCTGTTAGCGCGCATGCTGCTAGGATACCGGAGAACCGGCTAAAAGCTCGCAACCTAGATCAGGATTTGCGTAAAGAAATTCTTGCCGGCAAAAGTACCTCTGCATCTGTTAGCATCGTGGAAAAACCTAAGTACAGCAGCCCGGATAAAACTATAAAAGCTGCTAAAGCTGCAGTAGAGCTGTGTGAATCGCTTTCCGGAGATGCTTTGGCAAAATAGCAAGAGCGTGTTAGAGAGCTGCTAGAAACTATTGAGCAGCAGAATGCTGAGCAACTGGCTAAGCTGAACAAAGCCGCGGCCTCAAAATCCGCGCGTTCAACAAAGAATGCCGGAAGCAAGTCCCATGGGCAGGCATCGTCCCCCCATCCGGACAGAAGAAGAGAAAAAGAGATGAATGCACAGCAGATGACTGTGTACGATCCGGTTCTTGCCGAAAAACAACAAGCCGGGCAACATGATGCCGGTAGAAAAAGCCAAGGGGCAGAACGAGGCTACGCCAGAGGAGGCTATGCCGGAAACAATCATGCCGGTAGACACGAGACCGGGCTAAATTATCGAGCTGCAATGACAGCGTATGAGGAGATGCCACCACCAAGGTACCGGCAGGCAAGAGCCACGGAACCGGAAAGATACGGAGAGGGAGATTCCGAGGTAGAGCGAACAAGAGTCTACCGGAACCCCTTGGGAGATCGCCTGGGGGAAAGATGTTTGCCAGACCAGGATGCGAGGCACAGGCTGGACAGAGTACATCTTTCCGAAATGATCGAATCTGAGGGTCCTCCTGGCCCAAAATGTTTTGGCCCACGGATCATGGGAGAGGAGCCACCGGTACGCAATTTCCAGCTGCCTCAAGACACAAAAACGTATGATGGCACGACCAAGCCGGAAGATTGGCTGGCGGACTATGTCACAGCTGTTTATGTAGCTGGTGGTGGAGTAAACCGGCGTTGGGCGGTGAGAATCATACCGTCCTACCTGGTAGGCCCTGCACGGATTTGGCTTAACAACTTGCCGGCAGGAAGCATCAACGGATGGCTGGACTTTGAGGAAGCCTTCGTGAACAACTTCAGTAGCACTTACAAGAGGCCAAACCGGCCCCAGCAGCTCGCTTTATGCCAGCAACGTGCCGGTGAGACAGACAGAGATTATCTTACCCGGTGGAACTCAACAAGAAACACGTGTGAAGGAGTGATTGAAGCACAAGCAATTGCTTGGTTTAGTCAAGGATGCCGGAGAGGATCACCGCTGTGGCAAAAGCTGCAGAGAAGCATGCCAGCAACCTTGGCAGAGATGATACGTGTGGCGGACAGCTATGCATTGGGAGACCCATTGCAACCAGCAGAACAAGCTGAGCCGGAGCAGCGACAGGAACAATACCGGGACAACCGGAACAACAAGAGAAGGGAAGATTTCCCGGATCGAAGGTACGCTCCGCAACACGTTGCAGCCGTGCAAGAAAATTATGATGCCGGCGGCAGCCAAAGGCAAAAAACCGGATCGCAGCCATGGGCGGGTCCAAAAAAGCAGTGGGTCGAAAAGAAACCCTGGGGCCAGAAAAAGAATAGGCAGGAACCCGTAAAATACACCATGGAAGCCGCCATGGATCAACCTTGCCGGTGGCACACACCGAACCCGGATCACCCGTCAAACCACCTGACGAAGGATTGTTCTTGGACCAAGTACTTGATGCAAAAGGGAGCGGTAAAGGACGCGCAGGCACAAGGATGCTCAACCGTGTTGCCACCGTCGCAAGATATGCTGCGTCAACAACAACTACCACCACCACCACCACTCACCGGAGCAAATGCTTTACCGGTACAGCAGCAGCCAAATAGGAAGCAGTACCAGCAAGTTAACCGGGTGGAGCAAAACGATGATCAACCACCTCCACCGGCACCTTTAGGCCGGAATGTTTACGAGGGCCCGAATATGTGCTGTGTTGTCTTTGTCACTGAGCCAACAGACAGGCAAAGTGTGCACCGCCGCTCCATGGAGGTAAATGCCGTGATGCCGGCAGTTCCCAGATACATGCTGTGGTCAGATCAGGAAATTACCTGGTCATTTAAAGATCATCCCAAGATCATGCCGAATCCGGGTGGATATGCTCTTGTTGTGGACCCAATCATGAAAGGGCCGCAAACTCGAGTAAAATTCAGCAAGGTGCTGATAGACAAGGGCAGCAGCATAAACATCATGTACAAGCACACCATGCATACGCTGGGCATAACAGAAAACATGCTTCAGCCCACGCGTACAACGTTCCACGGAATCGTTCCGGGCTTGTCCTGTGCTCCGGTAGGAAAAGTTTGGGTGGACGTGGCATTTGGAGGACGTGACAATTGCCGGGTTGAAAATGTTGAGTTTGAGGTGGTGGACCTAGACAGTCCTTACCATGCGCTGCTGGGAAGACCAGCGTTGGCAGCCTTCATGGCTACGACTCATACAGCTTACCTTAAAATGAAGATGCCGGCACCTCGTGGACCCTTGACTGTGGTGGGGAACTATAAAGTCTCACTGGAAACTGCATCTGCCGGATCAAACCTAGCGGAATCGCTGGTGATCACGGAGGAAAAAAGAAGAATGCAAACTGCGGTTGCGCTGGCTCAATCCTCACAGTTGAGTTTAGCGGCAATGAGTGGAAGCTTGGGCTCACCGGCATTCAAGCCGACAAATGAAACAAAGGACATTGTGCTGGATCCGGCTTACCCAGAGCGCACCGTTCGCATCGGTGCCGGACTTGATCAAGCATAGGAAAGCGCGCTCGTCAGCTTCCTCCGTGAGAATCAGAATATCTTTGCCTGGTCAACTGACGACTTGGTGGGTGTTCCGAGGGAGCTGGCTGAGCACTCCTTGAATGTCCGGAAAGACGCCAAGCCGGTGCGGCAACCCTTGCGCCGTTTCGCTGAAGATATGAGGAAGATTATTGGAGAAGAGGTAACCAAACTGCTTGTTGCCGGGTTCATTGTGGAGGTCACGCACACAGAGTGGCTGGCCAATCCGGTAATGGTCGAAAAGAAAAAAGATGAGAACCTGGAGGCAAAAGCTCCAAAGGTGTGGCGCATGTGCATAGACCACACCAACCTAAACAAGGCTTGCCCAAGAGACCCTTTTCCTTTACCACGGATCGATCAAGTGATTGATTCAACTGCTGGGTGTGAGTTGTTGTCCTTCCTGGATGCGTATTCCGGTTTCCACCAAATTCCCTTGAAAAAGGAAGATCAAATAAAAACTGCGTTCATTACCCCGCACGGGGCTTATTGCTATGTCACTATGCCTTTTGGTTTGCGCAACGCTGGTGCAACGTACCAGCGCTGCATGCAAAAATGCTTGTTTGATCAAATTGGAAAGAATGTGCAAGTCTATGTAGACGACATTGTGATAAAAACTAAGGTAAAGAACACCTTAATCGATGACATCCGGCAGACATTCGATAACCTAAGACGGTTCCGGATGAAGCTTAATCCGGCAAAATGTACTTTCGGTGTCCCTGCCTGCAAGTTGCTTGGTTTCCTTGTGTCAAGCCGGGGCATTGAAGTCAATCCGGTAAAAATCCGGGCAATAGAAAGAATGACTATCCCACGAGAGCTAAAAGATGTGCAAAAATTTACCGGAAGCTTGGCATCGCTAAGCCGGTTCGTGAGCAGGTTGGGAGAAAAAGCTCTGCCACTCTATGCTCTAATGAAAAAATCCGACAAGTTCGTCTGGACCCCTCAGGCAGACGCAGCGTTTAAAGAACTGAAAACAATGCTGGCCACAGCACCTATACTGGCTTCACCTCTAGAAAGAGAGCCTATGCTATTATACATAGCAGCAACAAACCGGGTTGTGAGCATAGTGGTTGTGGTTGAAAGAGAAGAGGAAGGAAAAACCGTCTAGAGGCCGGTATACTACCTGAGCGAGGTGCTCTCCCTCTCAAAACAAAACTACCCTCACTTCCAGAAGATGACTTATGGCGTGTACATGGCCGCCACAAAACTCAAGCACTACTTTGAAGAACATCCTATGAAGGTGGTGAGTGAAGCACCAATCTCCGATATCATGTGCAACAAGGACGCTAGTGGAAGGATTGCAAAATGGGCAATCCAGATATCACCATATGTACCAGCCTACGAAAGAAGGGATGCCATAAAATCACAGGCTTTGGCTGATTTCCTCGTTGATTGGGCGGAGATGCAATACAAACCGCCAGATCAGAGGATAGAATACTGGAAAATGCACTTTGATGGATCCAAACTCAAAGAGTGTCTAGGTGCCGGTGTGGTGCTCACCTCACCAAAAGGAGATCACCTCCGGTATGTTTTGCAAGTACATTTCAGGGCATCGAATAATGTCGCTGAATATGAAGCTTTGATCCACGGGCTTAAGGTCGCAAAATAAATCGGTGCGCACCGGATCATTTGCTATGGAGATTCAGATCTTGTGGTACTGCAGTGTTCCGGGGATTGGGATGCGAAAGATGCCAACATGGCCTCATACCGGTTTCACGTGCAAAAGATTGCCGGGTTCTTCGAAGGGTGTGAGTTTCACCATGTGCCGCGTGCGGAAAATGAAGCCACGGATGCCTTGTCCAAGCTGGGCTCATCCAGGCAAGAAATCCCTCCCGGAATAGCTCTAGCTCACTTAAGAGCACCATCGATCAAACCAAGCCCGGAATCGGAATCAATTTTTGTACCGGAATCGCATGTAGTACCCATGGATATTGATGAAGGAAACCCGGGGACTGCACCGGTAAACTCGGGGACTGCTCCGGCAAGCTCGGGGACTGCTGTACCCATACCGGAAGAAACGATGCTGGTAGATAACATGGAGATAGATGCACCGGTGTTTTTGGTTCGAGAGACACCGTCGTGGGTTAAACCTATTAAGGAATTCCTGATCAACGGCATCTTGCCGGATGACGAAAATGAATCAAGGAGAATACAAAGAAGGTCCAAAGCATATACATTCATCAATGGTGAGGTGTACAAGAGAAGCGTTACCGGTGTCCTTCAAAGATGTGTGGAACCGGAAGAAGGGAAAGAAATGCTTGAGGAGATTCACCAAGGAGAATGTGGGCATCATGCTTCATCAAGGGCGCTGGTAGCAAAAGTATTCCGGCATGGGTTTTATTGGCCCACTGCTTTGGAAAACGCTGAGGATTTGGTAAGAAAATGCAATGGGTGCCAGAGGTACGCCAAGCAAAATCATACCCCAGCGTCCGGTTTAAAAACAATACCATTAACATGGCCGTTTGCCGTTTGGTGCCTCGATATGGTTGGCCCATTCAAAACTGCAAGGAGCAGCATGACTCACATCTTGGTTATGGTGGATAAATTCACCAAATGGCTAGAAGTGAAACCTATCGCAAAATGTGATGGGCGCACAGCGGTGAAGTTCTTAAAAGATGTCATTTTGCGGTATGGATACCCGCACAGCATCATCACTGACAATGGAACCAACTTTGCTCAAGGCGAGTTCAAAAGGTTCTGTGAGGACAACAACATCCGGTTGGATTTGTGCTCAGTGGCACACCCACAAGGCAATGGCCAAGTGGAAAGAATGAACGCTTTGGTACTTTCCGGTATCAAGCCAAGACTCATTGATGCGGTGGAAAAATCGCCGGGATGTTGGCTCGATGAGCTACCATCCGTACTATTGAGCAGCAGAATGCTGAGCAACTGGCTAAGCTGAACAAAGCCGCGGCCTCAAAATCCGTGCGTTCAACAAAGAATGCCGGAAGCAAGTCCCATGGGCAGGCATCGTCCCCCCATCCGGACAGAAGAAGAGAAAAAGAGATGAATGCACAGCAGATGACTGTGTACGATCCGGTTCTTGCCGGAAAACAACAAGCCGGGCAACATGATGCCGGTAGAAAAAGCCAAGGGGCAGAATGAGGCTACGCCAGAGGAGGCTATGCCGGAAACAATCATGCCGGTAGACACGAGACCGGGCAAAATTATCGAGCTGCAAGGGCAGCGTATGAGGAGATGCCACCACCAAGGTACCGGCAGGCAAGAGCCGCGGAACCGGAAAGATACGGAGAGGGAGATTCCGAGGTAGAGCGAACAAGAGTCTACCAGAACCCCTTGGGAGATCGCCTGGGGGAAAGATGTTTGCCAGACCAGGATGCGAGGCACAGGCTGGACAGAGTACATCTTTCCGAAATGATCGAATCTGAGGGTCCTCCTGGCCCAAAATGTTTTGGCCCACGGATCATGGGAGAGGAGCCACCGGTACGCAATTTCCAGCTGCCTCAAGACACAAAAACGTATGATGGCACGACCAAGCCGGAAGATTGGCTGGCGGACTATGTCACAGCTGTTTATGTAGCTGGTGGTGGAGTAAACCGGCGTTGGGCGGTGAGAATCATACCGTCCTACCTGGTAGGCCCTGCACGGATTTGGCTTAACAACTTGCCGGCAGGAAGCATCAACGGATGGCTGGACTTTGAGGAAGCCTTCGTGAACAACTTCAGTAGCACTTACAAGAGGCCAAACCGGCCCCAGCAGCTCGCTTTATGCCAGCAACGTGCCGGTGAGACAGACAGAGATTATCTTACCCGGTGGAACTCAACAAGAAACACGTGTGAAGGAGTGATTGAAGCACAAGCAATTGCTTGGTTCAGTCAAGGATGCCGGAGAGGATCACCGCTGTGGCAAAAGCTGCAGAGAAGCATGCCAGCAACCTTGGCAGAGATGATACGTGTGGCGGACAGCTATGCATTGGGAGACCCATTGCAACCAGCAGAACAAGCTGAGCCGGAGCAGCGACAGGAACAATACCGGGACAACCGGAACAACAAGAGAAGGGAATATTTCCCGGATCGAAGGTACGCTCCGCAGCACGTTGCAGCCGTGCAAGAAAATTATGATGCTGGCGGCAGCCAAAGGCAAAAAACCGGATCGCAGCCATGGGCGGGTCCAAAAAAGCAGTGGGTCAAAAAGAAACCCTGGGGCCAGAAAAAGAATTGGCAGGAACCCGTAAAATACACCATGGAAGCCGCCATGGATCAACCTTGCCGGTGGCACACACCGAACCCGGATCACCCGTCAAACCACCTGACGAAGGATTGTTCTTGGACCAAGTACTTGATGCAAAAGGGAGCGGTAAAGGACGCGCAGGCACAAGGATGCTCAACCGTGTTGCCACCGTCGCAAGATATGCTGCGTCAACAACAACTACCACCACCACCACCACTCACCGGAGCAAATGCTTTACCGGTACAGCAGCAGCCAAATAGGCAGCAGTACCAGCAAGTTAACCGGGTGGAGCAAAACGATGATCAACCACCTCCACCGGCACCTTTAGGCCGGAATGTTTACGAGGGCCCGTATATGTGCTGTGTTGTCTTTGTCACTGAGCCAACAGACAGGCAAAGTGTGCACCGCCGCTCCATGGAGGTAAATGCCGTGATGCCGGCAGTTCCCAGATACATGCTGTGGTCAGATCAGGAAATTACCTGGTCATTTAAAGATCATCCCAAGATCATGCCGAATCTGGGTGGATATGCTCTTGTTGTGGACCCAATCATGAAAGGGCCACAAACTTGAGTAAAATTCAGCAAGGTGCTGATAGACAACGGCAGCAGCATAAATATCATGTACAAGCACACCATGCATACGCTGGGCATAACAGAAAACATGCTTCAGCCCACGCGTACAACGTTCCACGGAATCGTTCCGGGCTTGTCCTGTGCTCCGGTAGGAAAAGTTTGGGTGGACGTGGCATTTGGAGGACGTGACAATTGCCGGGTTGAAAATGTTGAGTTTGAGGTGGTGGACCTAGACAGTCCTTACCATGAGCTGCTGGGAAGACCAGCGTTGGCAGCCTTCATGGCTACGACTCATACAGCTTACCTTAAAATGAAGATGCCGGCACCTCGTGGACCCTTGACTGTGGTGGGGAACTATAAAGTCTCACTGGAAACTGCATCTGCCGGATCAAACCTAGCGGAATCGCTGGTGATCGCGGAGGAAAAAAGAAGAATGCAAACTGCGGTTGCGCTGGCTCAATCCTCACAGTTGAGTTTAGCGGCAATGAGTGGAAGCTTGGGCTCACCGGCATTCAAGCCGACAAATGAAACAAAGGACATTGTGCTGGATCCGGCTTACCCAGAGCGCACCGTTCGCATCGGTGCCGGACTTGATCAAGCATAGGAAAGTGCGCTCGTCAGCTTCCTCCGTGAGAATCGGAATATCTTTGCCTGGTCAACTGACGACTTGGTGGGTGTTCCGAGGGAACTGGCTGAGCACTCCTTGAATGTCCGGAAAGACGCCAAGCCGGTGCGGCAACCCTTGCGCCGTTTCGCTGAAGATAGGAGGAAGATTATTGGAGAAGAGGTAACCAAACTGCTTGTTGCCGGGTTCATTGTGGAGGTCACGCACACAGAGTGGCTGGCCAATCCGGTAATGGTCGAAAAGAAAAAAGATGAGAACCTGGAGGCAAAAGCTCCAAAGGTGTGGCGCATGTGCATAGACTACACCAACCTAAACAAGGCTTGCCCAAGAGACCCTTTTCCTTTACCACGGATCGATCAAGTGATTGATTCAACTGCTGGGTGTGAGTTGTTGTCCTTCCTGGATGCGTATTCCGGTTTCCACCAAATTCCCTTGAAAAAGGAAGATCAAATAAAAACTGCGTTCATTACCCCGCACGGGGCTTATTGCTATGTCACTATGCCTTTTGGTTAGCGCAACGCTGGTGCAACGTACCAGCGCTGCATGCAAAAATGCTTGTTTGATCAAATTGGAAAGAATGTGCAAGTCTATGTAGACGACATTGTGATAAAAACTAAAGTAAAGAACACCTTAATCGATGACATCCGGCAGACATTCGATAACCTAAGACCGTTCCGGATGAAGCTTAATCCGGCAAAATGTACTTTCGGTGTCCCTGCCGGCAAGTTGCTTGGTTTCCTTGTGTCAAGCCGGGGCATTGAAGTCAATCCGGTAAAAATCCGGGCAATAGAAAGAATGACTATCCCACGAGAGCTAAAAGATGTGCAAAAATTTACCGGAAGCTTGTCATCGCTAAGCCGGTTCGTGAGCAGGTTGGGAGAAAAAGCTCTGCCACTCTATGCTCTAATGAAAAAATCCGACAAGTTCGTCTGGACCCCTCAGGCAGACGCAGCGTTTAAAGAACTGAAAACAATACTGGCCACATCACCTATACTGGCTTCACCTCTAGAAAGAGATCCTATGCTATTATACATAGCAGCAACAAACCGGGTTGTGAGCGTAGTGGTTGTGGTTGAAAGAGAAGAGGAAGGAAAAACCGTCCAGAGGCCGGTATACTACTTGAGCGAGGTGCTCTCCCTCTCAAAACAAAACTACCCTCACTTCCAGAAGATAACTTATGGCGTGTACATGGCCGCCACAAAACTCAAGCACTACTTTGAAGAACATCCTATGAAGGTGGTGAGTGAAGCACCAATCTCCGATATCATGTGCAACAAGGACGCTAGCGGAAGGATTGCAAAATGGGCAATCCAGATATCACCATATGTACCAGCCTACGAAAGAAGGAATGCCATAAAATCACAGGCTTTGGCTGATTTCCTCGTTGATTGGGTGGAGATGCAATACAAACCGCCAGATCAGAGGATAGAATACTGGAAAATGCACTTTGATGGATCCAAACTCAAAGAGGGTCTAGGTGCCGGTGTGATGCTCACCTCACCAAAAGGAGATCACCTCCGGTATGTTTTGCAAGTACATTTCAGGGCATCGAATAATGTCGCTGAATATGAAGCTTTGATCCACGGGCTTAAGGTCGCAAAATAAATCGGTGCGCACCGGATCATTTGCTATGGAGATTCAGATCTTGTGGTACTGCAGTGTTCCGGGGATTGGGATGCGAAAGATGCCAACATGGCCTCATACCGGTTTCACGTGCAAAAGATTGCCGGGTTCTTCGAAGGGTGTGAGTTTCACCATGTGCCGCGCGCGGAAAATGAAGCCGCGGATGCCTTGTCCAAGCTGGGCTCATCCAGGCAAGAAATCCCTCCCGGAATAGCTCTAGCTCACTTAAGAGCACCATCGATCAAACCAAGCCCGGAATCGGAATCAATTTTTGTACCGGAATCGCATGTAGTACCCATGGATATTGATGAAGGAAACCCGGGGACTGCACCGGTAAACTCGGGGACTGCTCCGGCAAGCTCGGGGACTGCTGTACCCATACCGGAAGAAACGATGCTGGTAGATAACATGGAGATAGATGCACCGGTGTTTTTGGTTCGAGAGACACCGTCGTGGGTTAAACCTATTAAGGAATTCCTGATCAACGGCATCTTGCCGGATGACGAAAATGAATCAAGGAGAATACAAAGAAGGTCCAAAGCATATACATTCATCAATGGTGAGGTGTACAAGAGAAGCGTTACCGGTGTCCTTCAAAGATGTGTGGAAACGGAAGAAGGGAAAGAAATGCTTGAGGAGATTCACCAAGGAGAATGTGGGCATCATGCTTCATCAAGGGCGCTGGTAGCAAAAGTATTCCGGCATGGGTTTTATTGGCCCACTACTTTGGAAAACGCTGAGGATTTGGTAAGAAAATGCAATGGGTGCCAGAGGTACGCCAAGCAAAATCATACCCCAGCGTCCGGTTTAAAAACAATACCATTAACATGGCCGTTTGCCGTTTGGTGCCTCGATATGGTTGGCCCATTCAAAACTGCAAGGAGCAGCATGACTCACATCTTGGTTATGGTGGATAAATTCACCAAATGGCTAGAAGTGAAACCTATCGCAAAATGTGATGGGCGCACAGCGGTGAAGTTCTTAAAAGATGTCATTTTGCGGTATGGATACCCGCACAGCATCATCACTGACAATGGAACCAACTTTGCTCAAGGCGAGTTCAAAAGGTTCTGTGAGGACAACAACATCCGGTTGGATTTGTGCTCAGTGGCACACCCACAAGGCAATGGCCAAGTGGAAAGAATGAACGCTTTGGTACTTTCCGGTATCAAGCCAAGACTCATTGATGCGGTGGAAAAATCACCGGGATGTTGGCTCGTTGAGCTACCATCCGTACTATTGAGCAGCAGAATGCTGAGCAACTGGCTAAGCTGAACAAAGCCGCGGCCTCAAAATCCGCGCGTTCAACAAAGAATGCCGGAAGCAAGTCCCATGGGCAGGCATCGTCCCCCCATCCGGATAGAAGAAGAGAAAAAGAGATGAATGCACAGCAGATGACTGTGTACGATCCGGTTCTTGCCGGAAAACAACAAGCCGGGCAACATGATGCCGGTAGAAAAAGCCAAGGGGCAGAACGAGGCTACGCTAGAGGAGGCTATGCCGGAAACAATCATGTCGGTAGACACGAGACCGGGCAAAATTATCGAGCTGCAAGGGCAGCGTATGAGGAGATGCCACCACCAAGGTACCGGCAGGCAAGAGCCGCGGAACCGGAAAGATACGGAGAGGGAGATTCCGAGGTAGAGCGAACAAGAGTCTACCGGAACCCCTTGGGAGATCGCCTGGGGGAAAGATGTTTGCCAGACCAGGATGCGAGGCACAGGCTGGACAGAGTACATCTTTCCGAAATGATCGAATCTGAGGGTCCTCCTGGCCCAAAATGTTTTGGCCCACGGATCATGGGAGAGGAGCCACCGGTACGCAATTTCCAGCTGCCTCGAGACACAAAAACGTATGATGGCACGACCAAGCCGGAAGATTGGCTGGCGGACTATGTCACAGCTGTTTATGTAGCTGGTGGTGGAGTAAACCGGCGTTGGGCGGTGAGAATCATACCGTCCTACCTGGTAGGCCCTGCACGGATTTGGCTTAACAACTTGCCGGTAGGAAGCATCAACGGATGGCTGGACTTTGAGGAAGCCTTCGTGAACAACTTCAGTAGCACTTACAAGAGGCCAAACCGGCCCCAGCAGCTCGCTTTATGCCAGCAACGTGCCGGTGAGACAGACAGAGATTATCTTACCCGGTGGAACTCAACAAGAAACACGTGTGAAGGAGTGATTGAAGCACAAGCAATTGCTTGGTTCAGTCAAGGATGCCGGAGAGGATCACCGCTGTGGCAAAAGCTGCAGAGAAGCATGCCAGCAACCTTGGCAGAGATGATACGTGTGGCGGACAGCTATGCATTGGGAGACCCATTGCAACCAGCAGAACAAGCTGAGCCGGAGCAGCGACAGGAACAATACCGGGACAACCGGAACAACAAGAGAAGGGAATATTTCCCGGATCGAAGGTACGCTCCCCAGCACGTTGCAGCCGTGCAAGAAAATTATGATGCCGGCGGCAGCCAAAGGCAAAAAACCGGATCGCAGCCATGGGCGGGTCCAAAAAAGCAGTGGGTCAAAAAGAAACCCTGGGGCCAGAAAAAGAATTGGCAGGAACCCGTAAAATACACCATGGAAGCCGCCATGGATCAACCTTGCCGGTGGCACACACCGAACCCGGATCACCCGTCAAACCACCTGACGAAGGATTGTTCTTGGACCAAGTACTTGATGCAAAAGGGAGCGGTAAAGGACGCGCAGGCACAAGGATGCTCAACCATGTTGCCACCGTCGCAAGATATGCTGCGTCAACAACAACTACCACCACCACCACCACTCACCGGAGCAAATGCTTTACCGGTACAGCAGCAGCCAAATAGGCAGCAGTACCAGCAAGTTAACCGGGTGGAGCAAAACGATGATCAACCACCTCCACCGGCACCTCTAGGCCGGAATGTTTACGAGGGCCCGTATATGTGCTGTGTTGTCTTTGTCACTGAGCCAACAGACAGGCAAAGTGTACACCGCCGCTCCATGGAGGTAAATGCCGTGATGCTGGCAGTTCCCAGATACATGCTGTGGTCAGATCAGGAAATTACCTGGTCATTTAAAGATCATCCCAAGATCATGCCGAATCTGGGTGGATATGCTCTTGTTGTGGACCCAATCATGAAAGGGCCACAAACTCGAGTAAAATTCAGCAAGGTGCTGATAGACAATGGCAGCAGCATAAATATCATGTACAAGCACACCATGCATACGCTGGGCATAACAGAAAACATGCTTCAGCCCACGCATACAACGTTCCACGGAATCGTTCCGGGCTTGTCCTGTGCTCCGGTAGGAAAAGTTTGGGTGGACGTGGCATTTGGAGGACGTGACAATTGCCGGGTTGAAAATGTTGAGTTTGAGGTGGTGGACCTAGACAGTCCTTACCATGCGCTGCTGGGAAGACCAGCGTTGGCAGCCTTCATGGCTACGACTCATACAGCTTACCTTAAAATGAAGATGCCGGCACCTCGTGGACCCTTGACTGTGGTGGGGAACTATAAAGTCTCACTGGAAACTGCATCTGCCGGATCAAACCTAGCGGAATCGCTGGTGATCGCGGAGGAAAAAAGAAAAATGCAAACTGCGGTTGCGCTGGCTCAATCCTCACAGTTGAGTTTAGCGGCAATGAGTGGAAGCTTGGGCTCACCGGCATTCAAGCCGACAAATGAAACAAAGGACATTGTGCTGGATCCGGCTTACCCAGAGCGCACCGTTCGCATCGGTGCCGAACTTGATCAAGCATAGGAAAGCGCGCTCGTCAGCTTCCTCCGTGAGAATCAGAATATCTTTGCCTGGTCAACTGACGACTTGGTGGGTGTTCCGAGGGAGCTGGCTGAGCACTCCTTGAATGTCCGGAAAGACGCCAAGCCGGTGCGGCAACCCTTGCGCCGTTTCGCTGAAGATAGGAGGAAGATTATTGGAGAAGAGGTAACCAAACTGCTTGTTGCCGGGTTCATTGTGGAGGTCACGCACACAGAGTGGCTGGCCAATCCGGTAATGGTCGAAAAGAAAAAAGATGAGAACCTGGAGGCAAAAGCTCCAAAGGTGTGGCGCATGTGCATAGACTACACCAACCTAAACAAGGCTTGCCCAAGAGACCCTTTTCCTTTACCACGGATCGATCAAGTGATTGATTCAACTGCTGGGTGTGAGTTGTTGTCCTTCCTGGATGCGTATTCCGGTTTCCACCAAATTCCCTTGAAAAAGGAAGATCAAATAAAAACTGCGTTCATTACCCCGCACGGGGCTTATTGCTATGTCACTATGCCTTTTGGTTAGCGCAACGCTGGTGCAACGTACCAGCGCTGCATGCAAAAATGCTTGTTTGATCAAATTGGAAAGAATGTGCAAGTCTATGTAGACGACATTGTGATAAAAACTAAAGTAAAGAACACCTTAATCGATGACATCCGGCAGACATTCGATAACCTAAGACGGTTCCGGATGAAGCTTAATCCGGCAAAATGTACTTTCGGTGTCCCTGCCGGCAAGTTGCTTGGTTTCCTTGTGTCAAGCCGGGGCATTGAAGTCAATCCGGTAAAAATCCGGGCAATAGAAAGAATGACTATCCCACGAGAGCTAAAAGATGTGCAAAAATTTACCGGAAGCTTGTCATCGCTAAGCCGGTTCGTGAGCAGGTTGGGAGAAAAAGCTCTGCCACTCTATGCTCTAATGAAAAAATCCGACAAGTTCGTCTGGACCCCTCAGGCAGACGCAGCGTTTAAAGAACTGAAAACAATACTGGCCACATCACCTATACTAGCTTCACCTCTAGAAAGAGAGCCTATGCTATTATACATAGCAGCAACAAACCGGGTTGTGAGCGTAGTGGTTGTGGTTGAAAGAGAAGAGGAAGGAAAAACCGTCCAGAGGCCGGTATACTACTTGAGCGAGGTGCTCTCCCTCTCAAAACAAAACTACCCTCACTTCCAGAAGATAACTTATGGCGTGTACATGGCCGCCACAAAACTCAAGCACTACTTTGAAGAACATCCTATGAAGGTGGTGAGTGAAGCACCAATCTCCGATATCATGTGCAACAAGGACGCTAGCGGAAGGATTGCAAAATGGGCAATCCAGATATCACCATATGTACCAGCCTACGAAAGAAGGGATGCCATAAAATCACAGGCTTTGGCTGATTTCCTCGTTGATTGGGCGGAGATGCAATACAAACCGCCAGATCAGAGGATAGAATACTGGAAAATGCACTTTGATGGATCCAAACTCAAAGAGGGTCTAGGTGCCGGTGTGATGCTCACCTCACCAAAAGGAGATCACCTCCGGTATGTTTTGCAAGTACATTTCAGGGCATCGAATAATGTCGCTGAATATGAAGCTTTGATCCACGGGCTTAAGGTCGCAAAATAAATCGGTGCGCACCGGATCATTTGCTATGGAGATTCAGATCTTGTGGTACAAAGGTGTTCGGGATTGGGATGCGAAAGATGCCAACATGGCCTCATACCGGTTTCACGTGCAAAAGATTGCCGGGTTCTTCGAAGGGTGTGAGTTTCACCATGTGCCGCGCGCGGAAAATGAAGCCGCGGATGCCTTATCCAAGCTGGGCTCATCCAGGCAAGAAATCCCTCCCGGAATAGCTCTAGCTCACTTAAGAGCACCATCGATCAAACCAAGCCCGGAATCGGAATCAATTTTTGTACCGGAATCACATGTAGTACCCATGGATATTGATGAAGGAAACCCGGGGACTGCACCGGTAAACTCGGGGACTGCTCCGGCAAGCTCGGGGACTGCTGTACCCATACCGGAAGAAACGATGCTGGTAGATAACATGGAGATAGATGCACCGGTGTTTTTGGTTCGAGAGACACCGTCGTGGGTTAAACCTATTAAGGAATTCCTGATCAACGGCATCTTGCCGGATGACGAAAATGAATCAAGGAGAATACAAAGAAGGTCCAAAGCATATACATTCATCAATGGTGAGGTGTACAAGAGAAGCGTTACCGGTGTCCTTCAAAGATGTGTGGAACCGGAAGAAGGGAAAGAAATGCTTGAGGAGATTCACCAAGGAGAATGTGGGCATCATGCTTCATCAAGGGCGCTGGTAGCAAAAGTATTCCGGCATGGGTTTTATTGGCCCACTACTTTGGAAAACGCTGAGGATTTGGTAAGAAAATGCAATGGGTGCCAGAGGTACGCCAAGCAAAATCATACCCCAGCGTCCGGTTTAAAAACAATACCATTAACATGGCCTTTTGCCGTTTGGTGCCTCGATATGGTTGGCCCATTCAAAACTGCAAGGAGCAGCATGACTCACATCTTGGTTATGGTGGATAAATTCACCAAATGGCTAGAAGTGAAACCTATCGCAAAATGTGATGGGCGCACAGCGGTGAAGTTCTTAAAAGATGTCATTTTGCGGTATGGATACCCGCACAGCATCATCACTGACAATGGAACCAACTTTGCTCAAGGCGAGTTCAAAAGGTTCTGTGAGGACAACAACATCCGGTTGGATTTGTGCTCAGTGGCACACCCACAAGGCAATGGCCAAGTGGAAAGAATGAACGCTTTGGTACTTTCCGGTATCAAGCCAAGACTCATTGATGCGGTGGAAAAATCGCCGGGATGTTGGCTCGATGAGCTACCATCCGTACTGTGGAGTATAAGAACAACTCCAAACCGGTCTACCCGATACACTCCGTTCTTCATGGTTTATGGAGCAGAAGCGGTCATACCAATTGATATCATTCATGATTCACCAAGGGTACAGCTCTATACTGAGCAAGAGGTCAAAGAGGCCAGAGAAAATGATGTGGACTTGCTAGAAGAAGCAAGAGAGCTGGCTTTGGCAAGAACAACCATTTACCAGCAAAACCTCAGACGCTATCATAGCCGGAAGGTTAACCCGAGAGTTTTCCGGGAAGGAGATCTGGTGCTACGCCTAGTGCAGCGCACTGAAGGCCGGCATAAGCTCTTACCACCATGGGAAGGTCCCTTCATTGTAAGCAAGGTGCTTCACAATGATGCATACTACTTGATCGATGCACAGGAGTGGAAAAAAGGAAAGGCGGACAGGTCCGGAGAGGAGAGCAAGCGTCCATGGAACGTAGCTCTGTTGCATCCTTTCTACTCTTGAAGTTGTGGTGTAAGAAGTTCCTTTTTGTACCTTAATTGCTATGAATAAAAGATGTCGGAACCTTGAATGAATCTCGGGGACTACCCCAACTTAAGTTGCATGTAACTTGTTTATTTTTTCAGTTTACCGGTTGCTTATTGAACATTTTTTCTTTCCGGTTTAGTAGTGTGCTAAA
The DNA here is from genome assembly GCF_019359855.2 of Lolium perenne. NCBI lineage: Eukaryota > Viridiplantae > Streptophyta > Magnoliopsida > Poales > Poaceae > Lolium > Lolium perenne. The sequence goes on from NC_067246.2 coordinate 320,982,834, forward strand.
TCCTACCGGAGTCTTCGACTCTGCTGCTGTCCGCAACCCAGCTTCATGGCAAGCAAGATAAACAGGTAGGGGATAAGCACATGAACTGCGAAGAGGGAGAGCAGGAAAGAACAATCCGGAAAATTTAACTAACCCCGGTTAAACCGGTTTTTTGCAAAATTTCGAAGTTATTTCTAAGTTCAAGAAAATGCTTGTTTGGTGAAAGAACCTTGTGCTCATACGCCAAAGAACGCCCAGCGAAGGCAGGCAGAGCCAAGGCAAAAGAGCCAAGTATGCATCGAATTGGATGCGGAAACAATTTGGAAATCTTTGCAATGCAAGATTAAAGCAAAACCAGAAGCAAATATGCTAAGGCAAACTTAAGATAATTAACTACCGGTATAACTTACCGGCATAAAATGTTGTGCGGTAACCAAAAGCGGACTTAAAGTTTTACATCATAAGCCCCGGCATACCGGGGCAGAATCTAACAGGACATTGTTTTAAGACACGCAGGACTAAACAACATGACACAGGTAAATCTTCAAGCAGGTACATAATCAGGCAGCGGGGGCTTCAGGAGGGGCATCGCCAGCACCAGCGTCGCCCAGAGGCTCCTCCTCGGCTTCATCCTCCTCCTCGTCGAGATAATCTTTGACGTCAGGAGGGGGATGGATGAAGGTGCGCATATCGGCGTACTCCGCGATGTGGTACGCGCGATCCTGCCGCTTAGCGGTGAGAATCGGGTCCAGATCCGTTTCCGCGCCTTCGCGCACTCCGGTGAGGGCATCCAGGTTCAGCTCCGGGTACCATCAGCAAGCAACGTGGAGGGCAGAGTCTGCTCCGGCGCGGGTAGCAGAGCACTGCCACTCACGGATCCTCTTGCCGGCGCCCTTGAGACGGTCGTTGATGAGTGAGAAAGTATCCGGCACCTCCTCGCCAGGCCACAGAGTCCTGAAGAGCTAGGTAGCTACATCAGGAATATCAGATAAGTTGCGATCTATGGCGCGCATGTGAGACACCCGCGCGTTCAGCGCGACCAGATGGTCATAGGGGGTCCATGGCACGGCAAGATTCGCTTGGCCCTGGGCAGTGCGGCGCTCGTCAACTTTCTTGACAGCATACTTCTGAGAATCCGGAAAGAGGCTTGTGCAAAGAAAGAAAAAGGCTAAGGAGAGGAATCCGGAAGAAAATACAACCGGAAGGAAAGATACCAAAAAGAAAATGTGATCGGAAGAAAAAAGGCTTATGTGCAGTAGTCAGAAAGCGCAAAGGGGAAAGGACTTACGATAGGCAAGTGTGTCGGTTTGCAACACCAGCCTGTTGCACTCCTTCTGCTCCTCCTCCAGCCGCGCAGCTTTCCCCTCGGCAGCCTTCTGGGCTTTGGCCAGCTCCTCCAGCTCGGCTAGCAACACCGAGTTGGCGTTGCCGGCATCCTCAAGAGCTTCATTCATCTTGGCCGATGCATCAGTTTCGGCAGCTTTGAGGGCCTTAGCATGATCAAGCCCCAGCTGGATGAGCTGGGACTTGAGCTCCTGGTAGCTGGTCTTCTAGGCGCTCAGCTCCTCCTGATGCCGCCGGATGAGCTGGTCCTTCTCCCCTGCAACCCGGAAAAGAAGGCGTTAACAAGATTGTGCTGGTAAAGATGAAAAGAAAACCAAGTTAACAGGAGAAAGGAAAAAATTGTACGTTGGGCGGCAGCGAGCTGCTCCTTGAGAGCCTCAATGGAAGCTTCCGGGATCACTGTTAAGCAAAAGTTATAAATGTTAGAAGGAAAAAAGGTTTCCAGTAAAAAGATGTCGGTGGTACAAAAGATTACCTTGGCACTTGTCATGTGCCTCAGCGAGGTCCCGGTGTTCCCATAGGAGCTCCTCAAAGAGGGCCTTCCGAGCGTCAGCCGTGAGCTGTTCAAGAAAAAGAGGTTAGTTAAGTTTTGCGCTAAGAACAAGGTTCTTAACCCGAAACTCGGGGACTGGCAGTGCTAGTTTCGCGCGTTTTAAGCTAAGTTTTGCGCTAAGAACAAGGTTCTTAACCCGAAACTCGGGGACTAGCAGTGCTAGTTTCGCGCGTTTTAAGCTAAGTTTTGTGCTAAGAACAAGGTTCTTAACCCGAAACTCGGGGACTGGCAGTGCTAGTTTCGCACGTTTTAAGCTAAGTTTTGCCCTAAGAACAAAGTTCTTAACCCAAAACTCGGGGACTGGCAATGCCGGTTTCACGCTAAGTCTTTAAGTTAAAGTTTTGTGCTAAAAGCTGCGCTCTCACCACAAAACCCGAGGACTGGGAAGATAGACAAGAGAGAAACCGGCATGAAACTAAAGAAAAGATAGAAAAAATCCGGAAGCAAGGAAACCGGTAAAAGTTGAAAAGAGTTAGTAAAGCGTACCATCAAGTTGTTCGTGGCATCATACCACGCGCTGTCGAGCTCCTTCACGGCGCTGCGAAGCCGCATGAAGTGCTCCTCGGAAGACCGGTCCCCAACAGGGTCAGGTGCCGGCAGCCTGTCCTTGCCCAAACCGCGGGTCGCCGGAGTCATGTCTGCGGCGTTCCACTTCTGGGCATAGGGCAGAAGATGCCCCAGGTCCCGGCCCCTGTGCTGGAACTCTGTGATACGGCCAAGCAGGCCGGTGGCCTTCGTGGCGGTATCCCTGGCGGCCTTGGAGACGTGCAGCACCAGGGGCTGCTGGCCGCCGGAAGGGGCGCTGGAGGCCGTCGCCTTCCCCTTGATGAGCTTGGAGATCTTGGGCGGCGGCACAGTTGGAGCAGCCCTGGAGGGCTTGGTGCGAGGAGCATCTGCAGGTGGCATTAGAATGGTTCGTGGAGAAGGGGGAGCGCTAGGCGCGTCACCCGGGTTGGAACCTTCCGGCGCGGAAGTTTCCGGCGCGGAAGTTGTCTTCTTTTCAAGGACGGGAGGAGCCGAAGGCTCCGCCCGCCCGGCAGCTTTTTCCTCGGCGCCGATGTTGCTGGCGCCGGTATCCTGGTTCTCTGGGAGGAAGGAAAGATCCTCCTGCGTGCGGTGATCTGATGATGAAGGGGCTGCACGCCCCGAACTTGTTGTGCCTCCCGAAAGGGAGGCAGAGTTGTTGCCGGCACCAGATGGTGCCGGGCTTGAGCGAGGAGGAGGGGTTGAGGTCCTTGCGGAACCTTCAGAGCCCGATGGCCTTGAGCCAAGCTTGAGCGCGGGGCTGAGAGAAAGAAAGAAAGATAGTTGGAGAAAAGCAACCGGAAAAAGAACTTGGCAAAAAGAGGCAAGAAAGTAAGAAACTTACCCGGAGGCAGTCGGCATCTGCTTGCGCCCGTAGCGGCGCACGCCCACTTCCTTCTCCCCCAAGGGCTCAGTCCGGAAGCGCTTGGAGGGAGGGGCCTGGCTGGAACCGATGTCAGATGCCGGCAGCTTGTTCTTTTGGCCCTGGGCCATGAGTTTGTCCACAAACTCATGGCCGGCCTTGGCGCGCAGGGGCGGCGCGTGCTCGTGGATCGATAAGTTAAACATAGCTAAGAAAGATTCGCAAGAAAGCAATAACGGAAAAGTATAAGAAACCGGAAAAGAAAATACCTCAAGCATGGACAGGTCATCGGAGGACCCGGTTGGCTTCGGTGGAGACCGGCCAAGGCGCGCAGCCGGAGTCTTGCCCATCTTCAGATCCTTCCAACGAATGTAGGGATCTGGGTCGAAGGAGTCAAGGGCGCGCTTCACGCAAATCCCACGCCGCTCTGCTTGGATGAGGGGGAAGCGGTCCTTGGCCTGAAACACGAAAAAGAGGGTTAACAAGAGCAAAAAGTTACCGGCAAAACCAACCCCAATTGCGTAATCTCTTACTTCTTGGGTCGGAGGGTTAGTAGTGCTGAGGGGAAGGAGGCCCCATTCCCATTCAAACGGCATAGCAGTTTGGCAGATCTGCTTAGCCTTGCGGACGACGTCCTTCTTGCTAAGGGGACGGCCTGTGATCTTGGTGGGATCGCCAGGACCGTACATCTCGCTCATCCTATGCACACGGCGCTTCAGAGGAAGCACCCGGCGCGAAATAAAGGTGCGGATGATATCATCCGAGCAGATGTTGGTCTCCTTCTTCAAAGAGGCCATGAAGCGTACCACCCGGTTGGTTTCGGCATGATCCGTCTTCGGGTTATAGCTCCAATTGGCTCTACTGGGAGGCCCCACTTGGAACGGCGGAAGATCAATGAGATTTGCGCGGTCGTTATTCTTCACATAAAAAAAAGTTCCCTGCCAGGCACGGCAGGACTCGAGGCCGGTGAACTTAAAGAAAGTGCTCCCTTGGCGGGAGCCGACGATGCAAGACCCGCACTCCACAGGCGGCTTGGGTTTAGGAATTTCCTTGCCCTGAACGGAATTAATCCGCAGAGCAAAGAAGCGGGCAAACGTCTCACGAGTGGGACGAATGCCGATGTAGGCCTCCATGAAGGTGGCGTAGCAGGAAAGGTAAAAGATGGCATTGCCAGGAAGGTGGTGAGGTTGGAGTTCATAGAAATTTAAGAACTCCCGGAAAAAAGGAGAGGCAGGAAGGCCAAAGCCATGCTCAAAATGAGCAAGGAAAACAACATGTTCACCGGGCTGGGGCTCCGGTTCAATTTCGTCACCGGGAATCCGGCAGGTTACTCCTTCCGGAATCCTGCGGGACCGGTATAGGCAATCGATCTCATATTCAGCAACATTGGAGCCCATCCAGGCTCCACGAGTGATGGGGGAGGGCTCTCCACCAGATGATTCGCTAGAGCTACTCGTTTCTAAGTGGCTACCGGATGCTTGGCTAAAGCTACCGGATTCTAGATGGCCACCGGACTCTTGACGGCTATCGGATCCCTGCTGGTTGCCGGAATCGGTATCCATCGGATCTGAAGCCGTAGATTCGCCGGGAGATTGTCTACGACGGTTAACGGAGAGGGAAGAAGAAGAAGCAGAGGAAGATTCCTCGCCAGACATTGGTTTGGGAGGCGAAAAAATAGAAATCCCACACTTGGACCCCGCGCGAAGATCTACGAGTAAGAAGAAAATCAAAGAAAAAGAGGAAATAAGAACACCATCGACCCAAGATCTAGAAAGCAAGCAGATGGCCAGCGAAGTGAGATTGGCACTAACCTCGAGCGGCGCAGTCGCTGGGGGAGACGTTCGCCGGTGAAGGAGTGGACCTACAGTCGCCGACGAGCACCGTCGACGGCGAGGCGAAGAAGGACACGAAGAAGCAAGAATGCAGCGGGCGCGACGAAGGAGCTGCAGAAGATTTCCGCACGACGAGGTCCGGCGGGAATGCGGCGTGAGTTCGCCGGGCGACGGAGCTCGAGCAAACGACGGCGGACGAAGAGCGGCGAAGGCGCAGAGGCGAGGAGCACTGTGCGCGAAGGTTGGGGAATGCGAGAAGAGGAAGAAGAAAGGGCAGTTGTCCTTATAAAGAAGAGAGGAGGTGGGCTGAAAACCGCTGGGCCGCGGCGGTTCGCCTCGCGGCCCGCGACGGTTCGCACCACGGGTCGCCACGTGGCGAGAAGGTACACGCGAGAAAGTAAGAAGCCACACGAAGGCACACACAGGATCCAAAGTGGTTAGTGGGATCCGCAGTGCTACATTTAATGAGCGCGCGGGAGTCGAAGCGAAGTGACAACTGACACTGGCGCGACAGTTAACAGTGCGCATGTCACTGACAGGCGCGGGGCCCGATATATTCTCGACTTCGCCGAGGAGAGAGTAAATGCGAATGATACCGGAGAAAAGAGATGCCGGGAGATGCCTTGCAAAGAGAGAAAAGACAAATAAGGGCGAAGATGCCGGATCCAAGCTCAAAGCTGGAGAGATTAAACCGGTATCCTAAAAAACATGAAAACCTGGCATGGTCTGTAGGATAGAATCCACCAGACTATACCAGCTTCGGGGAATAATGTTGGGGGGATAACCCCCGGTATGCCAAAGGCATGCCAAACCGGATGGTTTGAGCCATCGAGATACCGGTTTAATGTTCTTACCGGAAACAAAGGTAGGAGTTTGGGCTAAGTGAAGCTAAGCCGGTATCCCCAAGGGGGTGTGCCGGAACCCGGTAATGAAGATACCGGTGTCGGGGGGAAGACCCCGGATAGGGCAATGGACGCGGAGCAGCCGGCTGGTCACTGGCCGGCTCGCGGCAAAGGCCGGCTGAGGAGCAGCCGGCTGGCGCCGTGGCCGGCTGGTCTGGAAGCCGGCTGGCTCTAGGTCCTAGTCGGCCTGGCTACGGCCACCAATGCTGTAGTTGGGCCGGCTTCTACAAGCCATATCCGACTGGGGTTTGTACCTCAGACCGACTCGAGGCTGGCGAGTCTTGCACTGGAAGGAACCGGGTAGGTGATCCGGGTTCCCAAAGTCCACGCTGACTCCATCTTCCGTAAAGCGCGGGGCACTGTGGAGCAATAGTGCCACGCGCCGGACAGGCCGTCAGGGCTTACGACGATCCGTACTGGCTACAGTGGCTGACGGCGACAGGGACACCTCCTCCATACCGCTGACCGTGGCAGCCGGATGGGACAGGCCACGATGCCTCAACCACTCCTGACGTCACCGCCTCGGGAAGGAGCGGAAGCCGGAGCCGGCCCAGCCGGCCAGTAAACTATAGGGTCTTATATGTAAAGTGCCGGTGCCTATATAAGCCGCACTACCCCCTCTCGTACAGGGGATCGATCATTTATTGCTTTCACCCACCTACAGAGCTGCCCTGTGAGAGAGACCATAGTCTTCCTTAGCCTCTCAGGAGCAGCCGGACACAGCTCTAGGAGCACCATTGTACTGTGTGATCATCATATACACTCATAGCAGGAGTAGAGATTTTACCTCCATCGGAGGGCCTCGAACCTGGGTACGTCGCCGTGTCGCTCGTGCCCATACCCGCATCTGGATACCGCCGTGAGATCCCTCAGGAACCACTTCGATTAGCCACCCTATGGCATATGCCGTGACGATACCACGACATTTGGCGCCCACCGTGGGGCCTTCAGCATCCTCGGCCGGTGTCTTCATCCGGACGGGCCTCACCACCACCACCGGCGAGCGAGTCGCTTCAGGCTTGATCTGGAGATTCGGCTCCCTCGACTGCGTCAGCGACAACGCTGGCTGCTTCGCTGACCGGCCCTTCCCAGCCGGCGGCAGCGTCATCTCCTTCGGCGGCTTCGACGTCTACGTCGCCACCGTCGCACCGCCGCGCTACCCGCGGCAGGTGCTGCGCTGCGCTAGCCCTCCTCCGCGAGCCGGCAGCAGCGCTCCCGCCAGCCCCGCCGTCGTGCAAGTCATGATGGCTGGCGACGAGCTCCCCACCAAGAACCCGCGCATGCGCGGCCCCGACCTGGAGCGCAACATCGACCCCAACGCCTCCGGCTCGGGCCCAAAAGCGCCACCACCGCCGTCCCGGCTGGATGCAGTCCGGGCAAAGCTGAGCACCCCGCTCACGCCTGGCGGAGACCCCACCGCCATCGAGGCGGACTTGGAGGCGCACCGCCAGCTCCTCCTCAAGCAAACCGAAGAACTGGCTGCTGCTAAGCGCCAGATGGAGATCACCCAGCGCGAGTATAACCGCGCCCACGGCCTCACCTGTGCGCGGCGACGAGCCAAGCCGAGCCGGCCACATCCGCCGCAGGGCCGCGACCTCGGCGCTGAGATCGCCCGCGACGGCGCTCCTTCGCCGGCTCCGTCCGCGGAGCTCCCCGTCTACAACACCCCGACAAGAACATGCGCGCGGCGAAGCCGCCGCAGAAGAGCTGAACCGCCTTCGTGGCGAAGAGTTACGCCGCTGCACCGGGCGGGTGATCGAGCTGCTCAACGCAGCCAACAGGCAGATCGCCGACCCTGTGTATGTCAATGCCCCCAGAGCTTCTCACGCTCGTGGAGCTGCAGGCAACGACAGGGAAGGCGCCAGGGACACGGCCGAGTCCTCCTCCCCAGCACCAAGCCGGCGCCATGATTCCCGGGCCACGCACAGCTCGGGCCGGCCAAGCCACCAGCCGAGCGGCAGCAGCCGCAGCCGGCCCCCTCCAAGCCGGAACCAGGAGCAAGACTCCGGGCCCCGCCGTCATCACCGGCCGGCTCCAGAAGCAAGCGGCGCACGCCAGCCGGCACACTCCCGGCTGGGCCCGCGCATCGAGCCCGCTGACGCCCGAGACCGCCTCGACCGGCTGGTTCAATCCCGCATCGCGGAAGAAGAGGGGCCAGCCGGCCCAAAGTGCTTCGGGCCGCGGATCCTCAACGAGCCCATGGTCGATGGCTTCCAGCTCCCGCGCGACACCCCCAAGTACGACGGCACCGCCAAGCCGGAAGACTGGCTGCTGGACTACTCCACGGCAGTCGGCATCGCCAAGGGCAACAAGCGCTGGGCTGTGCGCTACTCCCCCCTCATGCTACTCGGCTCCGCCCGCACGTGGCTCAACAACCTGCCAGCCGGCAGCATAAACGGCTGGCTGGACTTTGAAGCCGCCTTCATCAGCAACTTCACCGGCACTTATCGCCGGCCGGGTCGCCCTCAACAGCTTGAGATGTGCAAGCAGGGCCCGGACGAGACGGATCGCGCGTACCTGACGCGCTGGTGCGAGATGCGCAACTCTTGCGAGGGCGTGCACGAGATGCAAGCCATCAGCTTCTTCATGGGCGGCTGCCGACCCAACACCATGCTGTGGCACAAGCTACGCCGCAGCGAGCCCAAGACGATGGCCGCCTTGATGGTCATCGCGGACAAGTACGCGCTGGCAGAGGAAGCCGGCAAGGCGCCGGCTGATGTTTCACCGGCCCCAGCAAGACGGGACAACAACAAGCCGGCCGAGGGCGCCTCGCACGGCAGCCGGCGGGACAACTACCGCGGCAAGCGTCACAACGACCAGCCGGACCGCCGGTACGGCTCCGCCCACGTGGCCGCCGTGGCAGACAACGCGGCAGGCGGCAGCCGCCGCCAGAAGCAAGACCGGCAGTGGAAGCCGAAGTACACCTTCGAGCAGATGCTCGACTCGCCGTGCAAGTACCACAGCGGCAAGAACCCCTCCAACCACACCACCCGCGACTGCCACTTCATGAAGCGGCTGACAAGCGGTGAACCCCTCCCGCCTCCCCCCCCGCCTCCACCAGCCGGCGGGCCGGGTGGCCAAGCCGGCGCAGAGAACGCCAACCTCGAGCACCACGAGGCTAACCAAGTGCACCATGCCGGCCGATATCTGGCCGAAGACGCCACCTACATCATCTTCACCTCCGAGCCCGAGGACAGGACGAGCCAAGAGCGCCGTTCCCTCGAGGTCAACGCGGTCATACCGCCGGTCCCCAAAGACGAAACTGGTCAGAGCAGGCCATCACTTTTGATCGCCGCGACACACCGGCTGTCCTGCCGAAGCCGGGCAGCTACGCCATGGTCCTCGACCCCACCATCGGCACAACCCGGCGCAGCGTGCGTTTCTCGCGCGTCCTCATCGACGGCGGCAGCAGCATCAACATCCTCTACCGCGACACCGCCCGCAAGCTGGGCATCCAGGAGGCCGAGTTGCGCCCCACCCCCACCGTCTTCCATGGCATCGTGCCAGGCCATTGCTGCCAGCCGATCGGCTGGATCACGCTGGAGGTGATGTTCGGGAAGCCGGACCACTTCCGCACTGAGAGAATCGAGTTCGAGGTGGTGGACCTCGTGAGTCCCTACCACGCGCTCCTGGGCAGGCCGGCCCTGACCAAGTTCATGGCGGTGCCCCACTATGGGTACCTGAAGATGAAGCTGCCTGGCCCCAAGGGGGTCATTACCATAGCCGGCGATTATCGCCGCTCCATGGACTGCGCCACGCAGAGCTCCAAGATGGCCCAGACGCTGGTCATCGCCACCGAGAAGCAGCTCATCCACGACGCCGTCGCCCTCGCCAAGGCCGCGCAGACAGACATGCCGGCTGCGGGCAACCCGGCTGGGACGACTCACTTCCAGCCGGCCGACAACACCAAGAAGATCCTGCTGGACCCGGCGCAGCCGGACAAGTTCGTCACCATCGGTGCCGGCTTGAACAAGAAATAGGAAAGCGAGCTCACCAGCTTCCTCCGTGAGAATCGGGACATCTTCGCGTGGACTCCAAGAGACATGCCGGGTGTGCCGAGGGAGTTGGCTGAGCACCACCTCCACGTCCGGCCTGAAGCCAAGCCGGTGAAGCAGCCTCTCAGGCGCTTCGCCGAAGAACGAAGGAAGGCCATCGGTGAAGAAATCGCCCGGCTCCTAGCTGCCGGCTTCATCATGGAAGTGCTGCACCCGGACTGGTTGGCGAACCCGGTCCTGGTTTTGAAGAAGACCGGCTCCTGGCGCATGTGTATCGACTACACCAGCCTGAACAAGGCGTGCCCGAAGGATCCCTTCCCCCTGCCGCGCATAGATCAAGTCATAGACTCGACTGCCGGCTGTGAACTGTTGTCTTTCCTAGATGCCTATTCAGGCTACCACCAGATTCCTTTGAATCCGGCTGATCAAATAAAGACTTCGTTCATTACCCCGTACGGGGCTTATTGCTACACGACTATGCCGTTCGGCTTGAAAAATGCAGGCGCCACCTACCAAAGGTGCATGCAAAAATGCTTGCAGGATCAAATCGGCAGAAACGTTCACGCATATGTGGATGATGTCGTTGTAAAGACCAAGGAGACGACTACCCTCCTTGATGACCTGAGAGAAACCTTCACCAATCTGAGAAGATTCCGGATGAAGCTCAACCCGGCCAAGTGCACATTCGGCGTGCCGTCTGGCCAGCTCCTTGGCTACCTCGTCTCTCAGCGAGGGATCGAAGCCAACCCGGACAAGATCAGTGCCCTAGAGAAGATGGAACTGCCGCAGTGCCTCAAGGACGTCCAGAAGTTTGCTGGCTGCCTGGCCTCCTTGAGCCGCTTCGTCAGCCGGCTGGGGGAGAAGGCACTGCCCCTGTATCAACTAATGAAGAAGGCGGACAAATTCGTCTGGTCACCGCAGGCGGACGAGGCCTTCCGTGACTTGAAGCGCGTGCTCTCAACCGCGCCAATCCTTGCAACGCCGGGTTCAATGGAGCCGATGTTGTTGTACATCGCAGCCACCAACCGAGTGGTTAGCGTTGTCCTGGTGGTGGAGCGCAGAGAAGCCGGCAACAGGGAGCAGCTGGTTCAGCGCCCAGTCTATTACCTTAGCGAAGTGCTCTCCCAGTCGAAGCAAAATTACCCCCACTACCAGAAGGTCACCTACGGCGTCTACATGGCGGCCAAGAAGCTCAAGCACTACTTCCAAGAGCACCCCATCAGGGTGGTTGCCACAGCACCCTTGGCGGAAATCATAGGCAGCAAGGATGCCAACGGCCGGGTTGCCAAGTGGGCCCTGGAGCTAGCCGCCCACACCATCCTCTACGAGCCACGCACAGCCATCAAGTCGCAGATCCTCGCGGACTTCTTCGTCGACTGGGCTGAGATGCAGTACCTGCCGCCTGTGCCGGATTCCACACATTGGAAGATGCACTTCGACGGCTCGAAGATGCGCAACGGCTTGGGAGCCGGCATCGTCATCACTTCTCCCAAGGGGGACCGGCTGGACTACGTCCTGCAGATCCACTTCGCCGCCTCCAACAATGTGGCGGAGTACGAAGCGCTCATTCATGGGCTGAAGCTGGCCAAGGAGATTGGCGTGCGTCGCATACTCTGCTTCGGCGACTCCGACTTGGTCATACAGCAAGCATCTGGCGACTGGGACGCGAAGGACGCCAACATGGCCTCGTACCGCTTCCATGTCCAGCAGCTATCCGGCTTCTTCGACGGCTGCGAATTCCACCATGTGCCACGAGCAAATAACGAAGCGGCTGACGCCTTATCCAAGATTGGCTCAACCCGGCAAGCCATTCCGCCGGGTGTCGCCTTGGCGGTTCTCAAGAAGCCGTCCATCATACCGTCACCGGACTCGGATTCAATATTCGTGCCGGCTGACCCGGGGGCTGCTCAGCCGAACCCGGGGGCTTCATCGCCCAAGTCGGGGGCTAACAAGCCAAACCCGCCGGCTAGCATGCCGAACCCGGGGACTTCTCAGGGGGCTAGCAAGCCGAACCCGCCGGCTAGCAAGCCGAACCCGGCGACCATGCAGTCGAATCCGGAAGCTCCCACGCAGGAGGCCCTGTTGGTCAGCGTATTCGAGATAAGATGCGTACCTTCATGGGCACAAGAATTCCTCTCCTACCTCACCGACGGTGTGCTGCCTGATGATAGAGTCCAGGCCAGGCAGATTGAGAGAAGGGCCAAGGCCTATACCATCATCAACCACCAGCTGTACAAGCGCAGCGTAAGTGGGGTGTTCCAGCGGTGCGTCGAGCCGGCTGAAGGGATTGAACTCCTACGGGAAATCCATCAAGGAGAGTGCGGACATCACGCCTCATCCAGAGCCATAGTGGCCAAAGCCTTCCGGCACGGTTTTTACTGGCCGACTGCGCTCAGAGACGCAGAAGATCTGGTGAAGAAGTGCAACGGCTGTCAGCGCTTCGCAAAGCAAAGACACCAGCCGGCTTCCGCCTTGAAAACCATCCCCATCACATGGCCATTTGCCGTATGGGGCTTGGATATGGTAGGCCCATTCAGAACAGTGCGAGGCGGCATGACACACCTCTTGGTGATGATCGACAAATTCACCAAGTGGATCGAAGCCAAGCCAATCAAGAAACTGGACGGGTCCACAGCCGTCACATTCCTCAAGGAAATCATTGTGAGATTCGGCTACCCCCACACCATCATCACCGACAACGGCACCAACTTCTCCCAAGGCATCTTCTCTCGCTATTGCGGGGAAATGGGGATCCGGATGGCCCTATCTTCTGTGGCACACCCAGAGTCCAACGGACAAGTGGAAAAGGCTAACGGCTTAGTCCTAGCCGGCATCCGGCCCCGGCTGGTGGAGCCGCTCGAGCGAGCAGCCGGCTGCTGGTTTGAAGAACTGCCCAATGTGCTGTGGAGCCTGCGCACAACGACAAACCGCTCAGTCGGCTTCACACCATTTTTCCTCGTATACGGGGCCGAAGCCGTCTTGCCGACTGATATCGAGCATGACGCGCCAAGGATCAAGCTCTACACAGAAGCCGAAGCCAAAGAAGCTCGCGAAGATGGAGTTGACCTGGTCGAAGAGGCCCGGCTGCTGGCTGAGTCTAGATCTACTATCTACCAGCAAAGCCTCCGACGCTATCATAGCCGGAGGGTCCAGCCCTTAGCATTCCGAGAAGGAGACCTAGTGCTCCGGCTGATCCAGAGGACAGCCGGACAGCATAAACTGTCATCCCCATGGGAGGGTCCCTTCATCGTAAGCAAGGCAGTAGGCAATGATTCCTACTATCTCATAGACGCCCAAGAGGCTAAGAAAAACAAGCCGGACAAGGCTGACGAGGAGACTAAACGTCCCTGGAATGTCAGGTTACTCCGCCCATTTTACACATGAGAGCAGGAATGTATGTATCCCTTGTATCCCTTTTGTGAGTTATGAAAAAGCTTGCGCCAAGAGCGCTGTTTCCGACAAGTTTTTCGCGTACTTTACCTTGTTTCGCCAATTGGCTTGAACCCTCTCACGCGGTCGGCTCAGTAACGTGATCTGGTTTCCGACAGCCGGCTTCCGATCCAGCTACAGACCGCAACTCGGCTGTCCGGCTGGCGGGAGTAAGGCCTAGGGAGCCGGCACGCGAAAAACGACTAAGGGAAAGAGTAAAAGCGAGTTGACTTGCAACTTTTCATAAAAGTGCCGGATTGCCGAATTCAGCTCGTTCGACTGAAATACTGTCGGCCTCACCCAGCGGCCCGCTCTTGATCCGGCGACGGATCGCAAGTCGGACGTACGACCGGCAAGGGCACAGCCAAAGAGTGGGGCGGATGGGAAAAAGCGAACGAGTCGAAAGAAAGCAACTCGGCACACAGATGATTAACAAACACATTAAAGCGTGCCTTAGTAAAAGGATAATAACATTGTCTTACATATGCACCCGGCATCCCGGGGATTTAACGAATTGTCTTGGCAAAAGCATAAGGAAACAGGTAAAAGCTAAGCGCCGGCTGCATCAGCAGAGCCGGCCGCCGGGTCATCCTCGGGCACATCGTCCGCCTCCTCGTCCTCAGCCGCCTCCTCCTCGTCGTCAGACGGCGGATTCGGGTCCGCGATGAAGAGGGACTTGTCGACGAAGTCGGCAATGGCGCAGGCGCGGGCAAGCCGAGCAGTCTTGTTCTCCGCCGGGAGCTTGTCCTCCACGCCGGCGCGCCGGAACTCCAACTGGTCGAGGCTAACCTCGTTATACCAGGAGAGCACAAAAGATAGCGCCATATCGGCTCCGGCGCGCGTGGCTGACTCCTTCCAGTCCAAGAAGCGGTCGGGAGCCCTGTCCAGCCAAGCGATGAGATTGGAGAGATCTTCTGGCAGCGTCTCCGTCGGCCACAGCAGTCGCATCAGCTCCTCCGCCGCCTTCCGCAGCTCCCAGCCGAGAGCTTGGTGACCGGCTCCACGCGGGCGGCGATGGACGCCAGATAGTCGTCCATGGTAAAGCAGTCGGAGCTCTGCTCCCCAGTGGCCTGCCGGCGATCCTCCCGCGCCCTGCCAACAGCCGCTAACGCCTCCTCCTGCGCCTCAGGGAAGGCCGCTGCAAAGAAGAAAAGCATGTCAGAAGCCATCAAAGCCGAAATAAGCTGAAAAATGCAAATTTTCGAAGTCCTAAAGTAAGCCTGGCGGCAGCCGGCAAGATCCGACTGCCCCCAGCCTGAAGATGGAGATTCCAACGCTTTAAAGAAAACCTGGCGGCAGCCGGCAAGAACCGACTGCCCCCAGCCCGAAGATGGAGATATCGAAAAAATCAAGTTTCTGCCGCCGGCTGCCAACCTAAGCCGGCAGCCGACGGCCGAAAGCCGGCAAAGGGGAAGGCATAAGACAAAAGACTCACCAGCCAAGCCGCGGTCGAGCGCGCTAAGTTCCCCCAACCACCGCTTGGCGGTGGCCGACAGCTCGTTGGACTTGGTGGTCACCTCCTGCTGGAGCGAAAGCCGTTGCCGTTCCACCTCCTCCAACCGCTTGCTCAGACCCTCCAGCTTTTCCTCCTGTTCCTTCTTGAGGGCGGCAAGTTCCTTGAGATGGTTAGCCTCAAGAAGGCGCAGCCGTTTCAGCTCCCCGTCAGCCACCTTCAGCTTGGCGGCAGCAGTCCGGTTCGCCTCCTCACTTGTGGCGCATTGAGCGCGGGCAACTCGGAGGTCCGACTCAAGCTGCGGGACCCGGGCGGCCTCAGCTGCAAGCCGGCAAAAACAAGCCGTCAGTGAAACAGAAGCGTAAAAAAGAGTAAAGGCAAAGAAGAGAGCCTCACCCTTGACGACCTCCAGCTCACGAGCCAAGGCGGCCCGCTCGATCTTGGCCTTGTGGTAGCTAGTCACCACCTTGTTGTACAAGACGGTGCGTCGCTCCGTAACCGTCTGAAAGAATCAGTTGCTTAGACGAAACCCGGACCGGCTCCAAGCAGCCGGACCATGCCTCGGAGGGCTACCAGGATAATAACAAAATTGCAAAAGAAAACAAGAAGACACCTACCTTGTCAGCATCCTCCAGCGTTGCTAGCTGGGCAAGGGCCTCGGCGGCCTTGTTCTTAAGGGCGGCCCGGTAGCCGGAGAAGACCATCTTCATGGGCGCCGTACCAGGCTGCCCCTCCCGGTTGAACACCTCGCAAGAATCCGCCGAATGCCACGCAGCCTCCATGGTGCCAGCCGAGCCAAGGCTGGAGTCAGAGGCAGACGGCACATGCAGCAGCCGGGCCCCCTTGGCCACGTGAAGGCCCTCAGTTGGGCCCGGCGGGCCCCTCGTCCTCGCCAGAGCCCGGGAGTCGGCGTCCTTTGAGCGCGCTGGCTCCCCCCTCGCCGGCTCCTTCCCGGTCGGCTCCCTCCTCGTCGGCTCCGAAGCTGGAGGCGGCGCGGTCGAAGCAGTCGGCCCGGTGGGAGCCGTCGCATCCGGCGCTCGAGGCGCTCCCTTCGGAGAACTCTCCAGCACCACGACGTTGGGCGCGGGCCCGCCGACTCCGGTCGAAGGCGGCGCAGCCCCACCAGCTCCAGCTCCAGCTCCTGCCGCAGATGGCATGCCCCTGCCAGCTCCGGCTGCCCGCTCCACAAACGGGGCGCGACGCGGAAACATGTCGTCTAAGGTCGGCCGGCGCGCCGACTGACCCTGGTCTCCGCCACCAGACGCCGCAGAAGAAGACGCCCCCGCAGGTGGCGTGGCCGCGGGCGGCACGTTAGCAGCCGGCGGCGTGCGCGCGCGTGCTGAAGGTTGCGGGGTTGGCTCCCTCCTTTGCCGCTGAAGCGGCGACGTGACGGGAGGAGCCTGCCGAGAGCCGCCTCCCTGGGTAAACTTAATCGCGGCCCTAGTCGAACAAGCAAGAAAAGATAAGTACAGAGGAAGGAAAGAAAAGGAATCAAACAACAGAGGAAAAAGAACTCACCCGGCTTTCTCCGGGACCTTCTTGGGCGCCAGCCGGCGCTGTTTCTTGGCCCTCGCCTCCGAAGCGGCCGTGGACCCGACGCCGGCCCGCTTCCTCCCCTTCGGCGCAGAAGTCGCCGTGCTAGTAGGCGGCGCCGCGCGCAGAGGCACCGCCGGGATGGCCCCCGTGCCGGATTGGGCCGGCTCCGCCTGCAGCTGCTCCTGCTCCTGCTCCTGCTCATGCTCAGGCGAAGGCGGCGGGTTATGCTCCCCCTGGCCGCCCGATCCTCGCGCCACCAGCGAGATCGTCGTCGCCAGCTTGGTCGCCGGCTAAGTCAGCCGGGTCAACGAGATCCGGCGTCCAGACCTTCGTCGCCAAGTCGCCATCCTCGATGCCTTGGCGGACGAAAAGCTGAAAACAAGACAAGATAAATATCGAGTCGGCCACGCTGCCGCAAGTCGGAAGACGGAAAAACAACAAACTTACCAGTTCAGGCGGCTGCTCCCGATCGTAAGGCGCCAGCCCCCTGTCCCAGTTGTCCGGCATGTTGGCCTTGGTGATGTTGTTCACCCGGTGAGCCACCTGGGCCTTGGAGAGCTCCAACTTCGACGTCCGTGTCGGGTCGAGCAGGCCGGACATGTGGCCGATCTTGTGGACGCGCCACTGGAGCGGTATGACCCGGCGCGAGATGTAGGTGCAGAGGAGGTCCTCGGCACTCAGTCGGCCCTCCGAGACGCACTGGCCCAGGAAGTCCCACAGGAGGTTCACCTCCGCGTCCGGGTCCGAGGACTTGGCGTTGAAGCCCCAGTTGATCCGGCCGACTGGCGGAGCCGGGTTGAATTCCGGCAGGTTGAGCCGGTCGAAGGCCGGGCTGCTCCGCACATAAAGAAAGACATCTGCCACCCTTTACAGAATCGACAGTCGGAATCCGCGGGAAGGACGTACCCGTACGGGGATAGATGGAGGCGGCGCCGCAGGTCCTCAGGCGGCCTTCGGTCGTCTGCGCCTTGATGTAGAAGAGCCGGCTCCAAAACTCCACGTCCGGCCACAAGCCGGCGTAGCCTTCCATGAAGGCCACGTAGCAGCTGAGGAGGATCATGGCGTTGGCCGGCAGGTGGTGCGGCTGCAGGCCGAAGTGATCGAGGAACCGGCGGAAGAAGTTGGAAGCCGGCAGACCCAATCCGCGGTCGAGATGCGCGCCGAAGACCACGCGTTCGCCGGGCTCCGGCCGAGGCTCCTCCTCCGCGCCCGGCGCCCTGGTAATCACCCCCGCCGGGATGCGGCGGAGGCGCACGAGCCGGGCAATGTCGTCGTCCTGCATATAGGAACCCTTCCAGGAGCCGCTCGGCTGAGCCATCGAGGACGAAGAAGAAGAGGAGGTCCAAGAGAGGCGGAAGGGCGAAGAAGAGCCGCTCCTCGCCGGAGGAGATCGCGGTGGAGAAGAGCGCGCCGTCGATGCGCGTGGCCCCGTGGCGCCGGATTGGCGGGCTTGCAGCGGCAGCTCGGCGGAGGATCGTCGGGGCAACCGCTCGCTGAGGTTCGCCAGAGGAACGGAAGAAGAACGGCGTCGGAGCAGCGAAGAGCTTGAGTGAAGCGAGGGAGCAAGGCAGGAGCGCGGGGAGGAAGAAAGGGGCAAGTGCCGCCTCGATACCGCCCCCGCGGCATTTATAGCCGACCGCGGCGGTTGGCCTCCAAGTGGCCGACGTGGGCCACGTCTCCGGATTTACTGCGCCATAACTCCTCCCACGACCGCTACCGTTACCAGAAACGGCCACACCACGTCGCCCACTACCGCACCGGATCCGGAGGGACATTGATGTGACCAGACGAACCGGCGGCAGAGCCCTGGCGTCAGGCCGGTCAAGTCGGGCGCAGGACCCGAGGCGGCGGAGACTCCGGCGCACAGCGAGCCGGAGCCGGACAAGAAGTTTCACTCGAGCCAAAATTCATCAGCAAGGCGGAGGCGCCATCAGATCTTGCGAGAAAGCAAAAACTGCAAGTATAAAAAGCGGCCGGCTAGAAGCAGCCGGCAGGAACGAGCCGGATGAGGGCGCAGCCGGCTGAATGGAAATTCTCAGTCGGCCCCTCCAAGTGCCGTCTAATATATTCGAGAAGCCAGGAAAACCTGCCTAGGTCCTTCTAAACGCAGGACCTTGCCAGCTTCGGGGGCTAATGTCGGGGGGAAGACCCCGGATAGGGCAATGGACGCGGAGCAGCCGGCTGGTCACTGGCCGGCTCGCGGCAAAGGCCGGCTGAGGAGCAGCCGGCTGGCGCCGTGGCCGGCTGGTCCGGAAGCCGGCTGGCTCTAGGTCCTAGTCGGCCTGGCTACGGCCACCAATGCTGTAGTTGGGCCGGCTTCTACAAGCCATATCCGACTGGGGTTTGTACCTCAGACCGACTCGAGGCTGGCGAGTCTTGCACTGGAAGGAACCGGGTAGGTGATCCGGGTTCCCAAAGTCCACGCTGACTCCATCTTCCGTAAAGCGCGGGGCACTGTGGAGCAATAGTGCCACGCGCCGGACAGGCCGTCAGGGCTTACGACGATCCGTACTGGCTACAGTGGCTGACGGCGACAGGGACACCTCCTCCATACCGCTGACCGTGGCAGCCGGATGGGACAGGCCACGATGCCTCAACCACTCCTGACGTCACCGCCTCGGGAAGGAGCGGAAGCCGGAGCCGGCCCAGCCGGCCAGTAAACTATAGGGTCTTATATGTAAAGTGCCGGTGCCTATATAAGCCGCACTACCCCCTCTCGTACAGGGGATCGATCATTTATTGCTTTCACCCACCTACAGAGCTGCCCTGTGAGAGAGACCATAGTCTTCCTTAGCCTCTCAGGAGCAGCCGGACACAGCTCTAGGAGCACCATTGTACTGTGTGATCATCATATACACTCATAGCAGGAGTAGAGGTTTTACCTCCATCGGAGGGCCTCGAACCTGGGTACGTCGCCGTGTCGCTCGTGCCCATACCCGCATCCGGATACCGCCGTGAGATCCCTCAGGAACCACTTCGATTAGCCACCCTATGGCATATGCCGTGACGATACCACGACAACCGGAGAGAAGGGCCTGTCGGCAGGACTGGTCAAAGATTCCCTTCAGAGCAAGAAGACAAGGATGAGCTAAGCAAAGTGGCTTTAATCAGAGCCCTGGCGCCAAAGAGAGAGATGACGCTGAAAGAAGCTGGAGGATGTCAGCGTCCCTGATTAAAGAAGACTCCGGCGTCATCTATGATTAAAGTAGCTTTGTAAAGTAGTTTGTCCAGTCAAAGATGCCATTAGGTTTTCTTGTTCTGTAAGCCACCCTCTCCCCTATATAAGGAGAGGGGGTACTGCCTCATACAGGCGCGTGTCCACAGAGGAGATTAGACGATAGAACTTGTATTCAAGCACTTGTAACCATGTTGAGATTAATGAAGCAAGTGATCTAGTGAAGAGTTCTTCCTCTTGTCTCTCTTCTTGCATACCGGCCTTTGGTTGTGTTCTTGAGGAAAGCATCCGGAAGTTCATCCCATCTAGTCGCAAACCCTCCCCCGAATCCTCTAGCGTCCATTCGGCCCCAATCTAAGCCATCCTATGGCATCTGTCTGTTCGCCACGACGATAGTTATCATCCGAACCCCTTCCGGTATTAAGTTGCAAACAACAGACAATTGCATTAAGTATGGTGCGTAATGTAATCAATAACTAGATCCTCGGACATAGCATCAATGTTTTATCCCTAGTGGCAACAGCACATCCACAACCTTAGAACTTTCTCACACTTTGTCCTGCATTTAATGGAGGCATGGACCCACTATCGAGCATAAATACTCCCTCTTGGAGTTAAGAGTAAAAACTTGGCTAGAGCCTCTACTAATAACGGAGAGCATGCAAGATCATAAACAACACATAGGTAATAGATTGATAATCAACATAACATAGTATTCTCTATCCATCGGATCCCGACAAACACAACATATAGAATTACAGATAGATGATCTTGATCATGTTAGGCAGCTCACAAGATCCGACAATGAAGCACATGAGGAGAAGACGACCATCTAGCTACTGCTATGGACCCATAGTCCAGGGGTGAACTACTCACTCATCACTCCGGAGGTGACCATGGCGGTGAAGAGTCCTCCGGGAGATGATTCCCCTCTCCGGCAGGGTGCCAGAGGCGATCTCCAGAATCCCCCGAGATGGGATTGGCGGCGGCGGCGTCTCAGTAAGGTTTTCCGTATCGTGGCTCTCGGTACTGGGGGTTTCGCGACGAAGACTTTAAGTAGGCGGAAGGGCAACGCGGGGGGCCACACGAGGGCCCCACACACCAGGGCCGCGCGGCCAAGACCTGGGCTGCGCCGCCCTGTTGTGGCGGCGCCTCGTGGCCCCACTTCCTTTCCCCCCTCGGTCTTCTGGCAGCTTCGTGCAAAAATAGGACCCTGGGCGTTGATTTCGTCCAATTCCGAGAATATTTCCTTTGTAGGATTTCTGAAACCAAAAACAGCAGAAAACAGCAACTGGCTCTTCGGCATCTCGTTAATAGGTTAGTGCCGGAAAATGCATAAATACGACATATAATGTGTATAAAACATGTAGATATCATCAATAATGTGGCATGGAACATAAGAAATTATCGATACGTCGGAGACGTATCACTACCCCTAACCCTAAACTCTGTCTTATGAAGTCAAGCATGAAGAGAAGTGGTTTTGGGTTTCAAACATGGAAATTTAAAAAACCTTCCAAAAGATTCATTTTGGAGTGACAAAGATTTAAAAAACTTTTTCATTTTCATGTTTTGAACTTGTTTAAATCTTGGTCAAACCTAGGATTTGACAAAGATTTAATTGGGCATTAAAAATTCAAAAAATTAAAACCAAAGCACATAGTCTTCTTATGTCATACAATAAGCATTGAAGATGATAAACAAAGTCTAGACATATTCAAACGAAAAAAATCATGCATGTTTGGGTGGAATTAAGCTGGACGGTGTCCAACATGGTGCCAAACTACTTGAAGGGCTCTTCTCTAAAACACTAATATATATGACATTCTGGTATACACCAAGATTCAATTAGGCATTAAAAATTCAAAAAATTAAAACCAAAACACATAGTCTTCTTATGTCATACAATAAGCATTGAAGATGATAAACAAAGTGTAGACATATTCAAACGAAAAAAATCATGTTTGGGTGGAATTAATCTTGACGGTGTCCAACATGGTGCCAAACTACTTGAAGGGCTCTTCTCTAAAACACTAATATGACATTCTGGTATTTTCCCTAGCTATGTACAAACTGATGAACACTCCATGTTTTTCGATTGCCTTTTTGAACCACTTGTAGTTTGATTTCATATCTAGGACAAATCACTGGGGGAGGGGGACGGATGTGTTTCTTTTTGTTGCATCGCTCGTATCCTTCCCGCGTAGAAAAAGTGTTAGGTGAGTAGTAGAATGGCATGACCTACAAGTTTCAAGTAAAATTTTGAATATAACCAAAATATACCAATTGATTTTTTTCGAAATGGGGGAAAAATCGCCCCAGCTTCTGCATCCAAAGGATGCACACGATTTTTTTTATTAGATTATTCACGAACCTTACAAGAAACAATACAAAAGATCAAACTCGAAGCAAACCTTACTATACCTACAGTCGGATGAAGAGGGTGACAATTGATAGATGAGTTAACTTGGCTTCATGGGTGTGTGACCTGAGATTGAGCCATGGTACATTTTGCCAACAAAGTACAACTGAGTTGGCTTTCTACCTTAGCTGACGTATACGTTGGGTACGTAGGCGTGCATTGGAAGGATGCATTATGCCGGCAAAGTTTTCAAATGTTCAAACTTTTCCGGATTCTCATACAGTATTTGGCTCCTTGAGAAGCATTGATGTGATCACAAAACTTCCCCTTTCCCATACTTGCCCGAGCACTCGACACCCCTCGTCCCATGGCGACTCCTCCAGCCTTAGCCCCGTGCACCCAGGCTCCACGACTCAGCCTCGGAGAGGTGTGCGCTAAAAGCTCGCAAATATCTTTGTGCCATTGGTGTGCGATGAAGCAGGCGGCTCTGTGTCTTGCTGTGGCTAGACTCCTGGCGCCCTTTGATCTAGAGGGAGAGGAGGGAGGGGGGTCCCATGAAGCGGCGGTGGCCCAGGTATCGGCGGCAGCCCAGGCAACAGCGGCAAAGTGGGCTGGTCGGAGCAGAGGCATGCGCCGGGGGCGAACCTCGCCGGGTGAGGATGCTTCCATTGTGAAGAAGCACTTGCCATCCAGGGCTTCGGGTTCGCCAACAAACTCACCGCCTCGTTCCATGGCGATGCCATCGTGGGGACGTCGGGGGCGGCGGCGACGTGCTGCAGCCCCAGCCTTTAGTGGGGACCAAAGTGCGACCGACCACATCACGGCGTCGGCAGCATTGGGGATGCCGATGGGCATCCACTGCCACACAAAGATTTGGGAGGTTCTGGCCGGGCCGAGTTCCAAACTTCCACCATCGGAGCCGAGGGCTTGGTACTTCAAATTCCGAATCAGGCAATCCTTCGACCCCAATCAGCTTCTGCCTGTGGTCCAAATCCGAGATATCTTGGCGGCAGCTATGCTGGTTAAGCTTAGCCGGACAGCGGCAATCGACGATCTGCAAGACCTAGATGCCTTCCGAGGATTTGCAGCAGCCGTCAATGCACTCGTGGAGGCATCGCATGCTGGTAGCAGCGGCGGATGCGGGTATGTTGGTTTTACTCGCTTTGTATGCTTTTGTCATAGAAATCAATTTGCTAATTCTCATTCGATTGAAAATTAGACCCATTCACCATCAACTCTCAAACAGTGGACACTAGTAATGTGTAGAACTAGAAATTACACAAGATTTCTGTACTCCTAGTACTACTACTTCGACGCTACATGTTGTTTACACGAGGAAATTGCACAAACTACCGCTTATTGTTGCCTTCGTTGCGTAAACACTTATTTAAACTATTATTTTTTTCGCACAAACCACCAACTATCCTGTTCTGTTGCAGGGAGGTTCAAATTTAGGATTGAGCTGTTTAAGAGCAAATCAGATGATCGGGGATCACCAACTACTAGTTTTAATTGCAAATAGAATCGATTTTCCAAAATTATGAAACGCACTTAACAGTCGAATTACTACAATTATTTTGAAGGTTTGATATTTTTCATCATTTTTGTGTGAATCTCACACCAAGTGACACAACTTTCAGACGGAATACAAAATATTTTCAAACTTCATAGATTTGTTAGCTCAAATATTTTTAATTACTAGCTTTTTCAGTATTTTAGAAAGTCGAAACACTATATTTTGGCTGAATGTTAGAAAATATATTTCATGATTATCCCATATTAGTTAAGAAGTACATAAACTAGTAGTAGTAATAAAGAACAGAGGGAGTTTATGGAGATACATCCATTAAGGGCATGTTAGTGTGTGTTGGTGTATTACTTATGCCTTCTTTGGTTAATACACTTCTCAAGTGATCCCCGCAAACCCTCTATTCTTGCGTAGAATAAAAAAAACTCCCCATCAAAGTATTAGTGCATTTTTTGGATGAGTATTCGAGAGGATTGGGTGAACACCAGGGATTTGCATAGGAAATTGGTAGAATTGAATCCTTGGCTGTTTGATTTGTAGGATTGTTTCCGATAGGAATTTTCCTATGGATTCCTTTGCACATATTCCATAGGAAATTAAACATCTACTCATGCCTCTTTTTAAGAATCCTTTACTTTTCCTATGGTGGAATCAAAAAAAGTTTGGTTTCTATGAATTCCTATAGGATTGGAGTGGACATGACATTGCAATCCTACATTTTTCCTATTCCTACATCTTCCGGTAGGCATTTGCCTAGAATAAATAACCATGTGTATTAGCAATAAAATAGAGGTTTATTTCTCTAAAGCATCTTGCACTGTAATACATGGCTTAAGAGACAATATTATTACGATAGTTACTACATTTTATTGGATGATGAAGTGATAGCCCTCATCAATGCATTGTGAATTATTAGGGCATGGGTCGCACGTGATTTACGAGTGCACCACACGATCGAGAGCCGCCGTTCCTCTTTGCTTTCTACCGATGCGGCGGAGCTCCTCCCCACACCCACGAACAACTGAAAGCCACAACTGCTGGGGAAAAGTCTTGCGCCGAGAAAATCTACAACCGTGGTTGAGTACATGTGTTTCTTAAGATACGAGTGCTCCAATGCATTTTTTCTTTCCTTTTACTAATTTACCTTGAAAACCCTGCACGTCCACTTATTTGTGGACGGAGGGAGTATCACGCCAAGAGGAATTAGGACAATAGTGGGCGCTTATAGCCCGCCTACGTGGCACTTTTGCCAGCTGTTGGCTCTTCTGTTGTTCTTGCTCTGCCTTCCACAATGTAGCCGGTGCCCAATTGCTGAAAAAGTTAACACGTCACCACCGATCCCAAATAAAAGTTTTGAGGCACCGAGCTCACAACGTAGAGCATCGCTTGTCAGAAAGGAAGTGAGCCCACATTTGATAAAGAATCCATTCAGCTAACCATCAGTGTACCTGTGGACAAAGAAAGGAGCTGAATAGAGGAAGGTTTGCTGCGGGTGAGCACGAAAATAATACGAAGTAGTATTCTATCCACAGCTGAGTAGATGATTCGATTCCCTGGAAATAAATTGGGACACCGGTTGTGCAGCGTAGGGCACCGATGCCCAAAGCCTGAAAAGTTGTTTGGGCACCGAAAATGTGCAACGTTGTGGAGGGCCTAGAAACCCCGATTGTGAAAGGCACCAAGGCGTACTTCTTTTGGTCACGCAAAATTCGAAATACTGCCATGGACATTGAATTGACATGACAACACAGAGCTTGGGATGTCCAAATTTGCACGTTAGACAAGTGACTTGTCTTCACCTTTTCAGAGGGAACAGTGACTTTTTATTATGGGTCTATACACTTTCCAAGAAACAGGAGGAGATGCTGTAGAGTGTAGAGGAGCGAAGTCAAGCACCCCGCCCCCACCTGCCCTATTTCGGTTCACCTCCATCGTCTACCTCCGCCCCCGCCCCCGCCCGCACCCACTCTCCAATCGACCACCTTCCATAGCACGCACCAGTGCCGCCGCCATGCAGCTTTAGAATCAATCCCACCACCCAGTTTGAGAGCCTCCGTTCTTCATCTTCCCCCCCACCTGCCGCCATCGAACCCAAATTAAACTCCAATCAGTTGAACCCAAACCTCATAGACCCACCCCCTGCCCTGCGATGGCGGCATCGAACAAGGAAAATGATGACTCTGAACTGTTTCAGAAGGTCTTTTCCGAAGGTCCCCTTGAAGAACTCGTAACAAGTTGCGACGTCATCACCGCGGCGAGCCTCGTCGGTTCGCCCAAACTATTTTTCGACTCTGCAAATGATAGTGCAACTCTATCTGTTTCTCTCCCGTTTGGGCTCCCATGTGTTCTTCATTCTCACCCGACGAAGGTAGCACGGGAATGCAAGCTGACGCCGCTGGACAGGTTCTCCTCCGACGCTGTGATGCCAGACGGTACGGGTAAGCAGTGGGTAGGTGCCAATGGAGATTGGGTTGCCATGGTTGACACTGGCTTTCCTGCTTGCAAATGGAAACTTGTCAACGTCTACACTCGCCGTGAAATTCCTCTCCCTGTGCCGTTTGAAACCACCCACATTCCAAATATATACCACCACAACCTTCGTGCTATTATATTTCACAAGATATATATTTTCCAAGTTCCCACAGCTGCTGGGGGGTACAAAAATTTCTCTCTTGTTGTTGTTTTTGACATCAGAGTTGCCCTCCTTTACGGTGCTGATTCTGGATGGACAGTTCTTACAGAGCCCAAGTCCCACATCTTTTACAATTACAGTGATGCAATTCTCCACAATGGGCTTGTGTTTGCCACAACTCATACTGGCACTGTTCATGCATGGAAACCTCAGCAAGCTGGTAATTTTCCTCCGGACGTAGTGTATGATGAGCTTCATTATTCATGGCTGTAAAGATAATTTTAATGCACAAACTTATTAATTTTCGAACCTGACTGATCTCACTTGGGGCATATTTGCTTCGGATGAAATTTCATTGGTATTTAGACTTTTTATTCGAGATGATTACCATAGAAAAATTTGAGGATTGCATAATTAGGAGTTTTATTCTCAGATTGAATTATGTTGGATTTTGACCTCTACTTGAACTTCTTGAAATGAATCCTTTGGTTACCCATGTGATGTACTCAAATACACCAATATGCTGTATTATTCAATGGAAATGACATTATATCATCCCATCTGAATCCTAATGCGTTTTCCCAATTCTTACGTTTTCAGATTTGTGCAAACCAAACATGCCCTTCTTAACAGTAATTTCGTTTTCAAGCAGGTCCTCCGCTGATCGTGGAGCCACCATCCATTGTGTTTGAATGGCGGTGTGCACTTGATGATGCTCTTGGCCATGATCACGAGGTCGATTATGGTGTGTGGTGGTTAGCAAGATCTATAGATGGTTCTAGACTTCTTATGATCCATACACTGGGCATTGCTGATGAAAGGGAATATTCATGTAAAGTTTGCCATACTGCTTCTGATCGTCATGTTCATCATGGTCGCACTGTTGGCAACTATGCTTCTGGGTTTGGTTGCCTGGTGTTCACGAAGGACACTAGTAAGTTAAATGAAGGTATTCCATGGGAAAAGATTGATGACCTTGGAGAATATTCTCTTTTCCTTGGAGTGAACTATCCGATTATGCTGCCATTAGGCGGTGCAGATATTGTCCCAGGATGTCTGACGAGAAGAAATTGTGTGTACACCTTGCCGAATGAAGCATGGCTTCGCAATTCGCAGCTGCCTGAAATATGCCGATTCAGTCTGAATCCTGAAGATTGCGTCGTTGGTTTCCAAACCAACGCCTTGGAGAAAACATGCAAAACAAAAAAAGATAGGTACCTGGTAAAGACACCGCTTTGGTTCATCCCAAACTTCGCCAACGCCCTGGATTGGAACAAGTGTGATGTTTAATTATGAAACAGGTCCTGCAGCCATTGTAGCTACTGATAGTATGTAATTTCATAGCTAAATGAACGATGCACTTGTGGTCTACTAATTACAACTGTTTTGTAAAGAGGTGGTCTATAAGTATACCCCTCTCTTCATTGATGCATTTGTGGTCTACATGATGGTACTCTTAAATATATGGGTGTGGCTCCTCAACACATAATGTGGGGGTATTATTGTGTTAAAGTTGAAGGCTTGATCAACTATAGGTTCACTTCTCTAGTTACACTACTAGGTACTCCGGTTGGCTATGTTGTGATGAACACATTGTGTTTTGTTGTTTGGTGAAGACAAAAGTAGAACTATGGTATGCTTATGTTTAAGACCAAGCGAGGGTTTAGCTTGAGATGTTAAAATTCAGATTTGAACTATTTTTTTATATGGAAATTTGAAATATATATGGTACTGCATATGATTATGTATAGCAACAAGCGACGAAAGGGCTGATGCTCCTATTCCTTGTCGGCGGGAGGGCTATGTGTGCGGCGACTTGAGCCAAATTAGAAGGCCATAGCTATGTCGATTGGTCCTTGAAGTTGGAGGGGCTAGGATTTCGGACGAGCGGAGTGGGGGAAGTTGTTGCTCAGGGAACAAAAGTCCTTAAAATAATAATATTGGTATATACAAGGTATATAGTTGTACTATTTTAGTACTATAATAAGTATATCGGGTTCATCAAAAATAAAAGTATCTTGGGTCACAACCACGTGGGGTCAAGGTGAGGGAAAGTTGGTCAATACCTCGGAATCTGTTACCACTATATCCCCGCCCCAAGTTCTAATGAGCAAGTGCGGTTATTTTTTTACTCCGTAAAAGGGAAATAGTGGTTCCTATCCCCCGGAAACATATGCCCCGCATCTCCACCTCCTAGTATCGTAGTACTACTGCATCTTCTCCAAAAAACCCTCTTCTGTCTCTTTCTCCCATTCACCCCTCTCTCCCTTGCATTAGATTACCGACTCCAATGAAGCAGAAGCGTAAGGTTGAGGAGATTCCTGATTGCTACCACCAGTCCATGGGGTGGGGCAACCTCCACTACCCACTGGTGGAGAACATAGCCGAGCGGGCGGATATCCTCAGCACTGGTCGCTTCGCTCGAGGCATGATCGACATGCGGCAGGCCATCCGCGGAGCGCATAAGGTTCCGTTCGGTGTACCGAGCCTGTCCACTGCGACCCCGAGACATGGCCAGACGACCGCGACAATACTGTAAGAGTATTTATTTATTTACTCATCTCGTTTCAGCTTGTGTTTTTTTAATCAACTTTTCTTACTGCCAAACATCATGCATATATTTAGACTCAACATCATCACCTAATTTGGGAGTACTGTAAGGTTTGCTGCCTTCACTATGCACATGTACTCTTCGGAATTGCTTTATTTATCCATTGCATCTGTGCTTCAGTTCTGCACAATCCGCTCTTCATTCTGTCGAATACCTTGCATGCATAGACAATATTGAAACAAATCCTATTTGCAGGGCATTCACGCGTTGCTGATGCCATTAGACAAGCCGACAGTTCCAGCATTTATCCATACCAAGGAGGAACTGGATGGACATGGACCCATGCACTGGGTGGGTTGTAACGGCGGCTGGGTGGCATTTGTCCAGCAGGACGGGCACTTGACGATCCGCAACATATACATATCAGATACTATTATACCTCTTCCATCTCTGCAAGATGCAGGAATTTCTTTGGGCCCTACTCGTGAATGGTGGCATGCCAGCCCACCATTCCTCTTCAAATACAAAATAGATAAAAGTTTGGAACTGCTCAAAGTACGGATCGTCAAGAGGCCGT
Source organism: Lolium perenne (assembly GCF_019359855.2). Lineage (NCBI taxonomy): Eukaryota > Viridiplantae > Streptophyta > Magnoliopsida > Poales > Poaceae > Lolium > Lolium perenne. Next base: position 321,012,069 of record NC_067246.2, read on the forward strand.
ACAAAGATGATCTAGAAGGGCCATGGCATTACGAGGTAATCGTTGTATTTGACTACTTGATCGCTATCCTACAAGCGCCCCTAGAAAAGGAGTGGAATATCCTGGGAAACCCCAAATTCTTTGAAGGAACCAGCTATGTCGATGCCATGGGCATTCCTGGATATGGTACAAGTTCACACCTGCATCGTGTATACGCAGTTACATATCCGTATGGAGATGTTCTGGTTTGGGAACCATATACCTGGGGTGAGTCTTTGTTTTATGTCTTAACTAGTAAATGGCAAGCTGCACATGTTGGACGAATTACGATTCACAATACTGATGTAAGTTGCATTCTAAATGTTGTTCAAACTTTCAATACAACTAATAATTTGGTTATACCATCAAAATAAGTGTGAGCATATAGTTTATAAATATGAACAAAAAATTGGAACCTTTCTTAATCACTATCAAGTGGGACGTGTGATATCGGTGTGAGACTGCTCTGATTTTTCTTCATAATGGAAACATGACGGTTCTAGAAACACGTGGACACTGGTGTGGTATTTTTTCACGCGAATACCTCTAATCCCAACCGTTAGATTTTGGACACCAACTGTTGGAATTGCTGCTACATGTCTTGTTCAAAACTGGTGCCTTATAGTAGTAGAAGATAGAAGATAGAATATAGAAGAGAAGAGATAATTTACAGTGTAGTTCCTCCTACTTGCTGCATTGTGGTTGATCTTTGTCCATTGCAGGGACACATGCAGCCCCGCGTCTCATTGACGCTCCTGTCATTGAAGACGAAGAAGCAGAAGCGGCTGCAATTTTGGCTCAAATCGAGGGAGATGCTGTCATGGAAGATGATGAAGCAAATGTGGCTCAAGGCGATGGAGGTGCCGATGAAGATATTGATGCTGATGTAGAAGAATTAGAAGAAGAAGAATTAGAAGAAGACGAATTAGATGATGAAGAATTAGATGATGAAGAATTAGATGATGATGGTGATAATCATAATGATGAAGATGAAGATGTATTTCTTGGATTTTCTGACCAGCGCACTTGGTTCCTGGCACCAATGAGAGCAGAGTCCATTACTGGTGAATCTGATCTCGCGTGGATTCAGGTTAAGGGTTATCGGCCCATCCTCGGTCCTCCAATATTACATATGGGTAACAAGCTGAGGTCTTATCCTTTGGTACGGTGCTACGTTTTCTTGAGATCTACCCATACCTTGGACCCTGTAGAAGAGGCAAGGTGGGAAAGATTGAACAATTTGAAGGGGCATTCTTTATTTCTTGGACTCAATCACCCAATTTTCATGCTACCCCCGCCAATCGACGCAGAGGCTGCAGAACCAGATTTCCAATTGTTCAAACCTGACTATGTCTTTGCTACCCACAATCGCGCCCGTGATACATGGATACGTCCAAGGCCAAATTGGTGCAGAATGCACGTCAATGGAGGTCCTGCCATAGGCTCAAGATTGCAGTACAAAAAAGAGAAGATTGAACATAGAGCTGAAGCACCCATGTGGTTCGTCCCAACACTTCCACCTGTTTTTCCTTGAGAAATAAGAGACGGATGGTGACCTTATTTTATAGAGAAAACATAGTGTTCGTGAACTTAACCTCATGAACATTCGCTGTTCGGTTTTTGGTGAAATCAAAATTTTGCAGAGATGAAGATCTTTGTTTGAATCCCGTGATGAATACATGCTGGTCTGTTGTTTGGTGGAGTAGCAGACATGAAGATCTTTGTCCTGAATACCACAATGGACATTTTTTTTCTTCAAAAATTAGCTAAGCTCGCGCTATTAGGTGCAAATGCCTAAGAGATTTGGTGCTCTTGGGCACCAGTGCTCCTGCTATTTTAGAAAAAATAAAAAAACATATTTATGTGTTTCAAAAAAAATAGAAAAAAATCATGGTGTAGCTAATGAATTGTCCCATAAGCGTGCAAAATTTCAGTTTCAAATACAAAAAATTCTGGGCTACACAAAAATAACAAACGTGTGGATCTGGGTATGCATATTTCAGATCTCCAAATTTCAACAGATTTTGTCTTTTTTGTGTAGTGGGACCTATCTTGCAGCCGCGGCCACAACATTTATCATTCAGAGAGGATGACATGTGGGACCCACGAACCAGCATCGTTCTCGACGTTTCTCAAAGGGGGCAGGAGATCGAAAGAAAAAGGCAAGTAGCTCGAAATCAAGTGTCCAAAAAAAAATCCAAGAAAGGAAAGGTTTATCGCACATAGATGCTGACATATTGGACCCGATTTGCAGCAGCGTCATCAACATTTCAAAGGCGGTGGAGCTCGAAAGAAAAAGGCAAATAGCCAGAAATTAGGGGTCAAAAATAAATCCAGCAAAGGAAACTTTTATCGTACAAAGAGGCTGACATGTGGGACCCATGAGCCATCAGCGTCCTCAACGTTTCTAAGGCGGCAGGCGATCAAAAAAAGGCAAATAGCCAGAAATTAGGGGTCAAAAATAAATGCAACAAAGGAAACTCTTATTGTTCATAGAGGCTGACATGTTGGACCCATGAGCCAGCAGCGTCCTCAACGTTTCAAAGGCGGCTGGGGATCGAAAAAAAGCGAAGTAGCCATTAATTAGGGGTCAACAATAAATCCAAGAAAAGAAAGGTTTATTGTTCATAGAGGCTGACATGTGGGACCTATGCGCGAGCAGCGTCCTCATCGTTTCAAAGGCGGCCGGGGATCCAAAGAAAAATGCAAATAGCCAGAAATCAGGGGGTAAAAAAAATCGAAGAAAAGAAATATTATTGTTCATAGAGGCTGGCATGTGGGACCCATGAGCCAGTAGCGTCCACAATTTCAAAGGCGGCACAGGATCGAAAGAAAAAGGCAAGTGACCAAAAATCAGGGGGTAAGAAATCCATGAAAAAAAACTTTATTGTACATAGAGGATAACATGCGGGTCCCATGAGCCAACAACTTACTCGACGTTTCAGAGGGCCGAGGCGGCATGAGATCGAAAGAAAAAGGAAAGTGACCAAATATCAGGAGCAAAAAATAATCCATGAAAAGAAACTTTCATTGTACATAGAGGATGACATATGGGTCCCATGTTGTAGCAGCGGTCTGAACGTTTCAAAGACGGCATGAGATCGAAAGAAAAAGGCAAGTGACCAAATATCAGGAGCCAAAAATAATCCAAGAAAAGAAACTTTTATTGTACATTGATAATGACATGCGGGTCCCATGAGCCAGCACCTTACTCAACGTTTGAGAGTCGGCATGAGATTGAAAGAAATAGGCAAGTGACGAAATATCAGGAGCCAAAAATAGTCCAAGAAAATAAACTTTTATTGTACATAGAGTATGACATGCGGGTCCCATGACGCAGCAGCATCCTCAACGTTTCCAAGGCGGCAGGGGTCATTTTGTACATAGAGGATGACATGTGGGTCCCATTTTGCAGCAGTGGTCTCAACGTTTCAAATGCGGCTTGAGATCAAAAGAAAAATAAAGTAGCCAGAAATTATGGGGAAAACACTCCAAGAAAAGAAAGTTTACTGTACATGCGGGTCCCAAGGCGGCAGGGGAACAAAAGAAAAAGGAAATAGCCAAAAATCAGACGGTGAAAAAAAAACCAAGAAAAGAAACTTTTATAGTTCATAGAGGATGACGTGCCATGAGGCAGCAGAGTCCTCAACGTTTCCAAGGCGGCACAGGACCAAAAGAAAAAGGATGTATCCCTGCTGGGGCTGCATGGCCCTCTGGGCTTTCTAACCTGCTAGACGCCTTTTGACTCGTACAATTTCAGCCCACTCCAAAACAGGAAAGTCCTATGCTTCGCAAAAACAAAACAAAATAAGGAGATTCAACATATTAGTTTGTTTACGTAAAAAAAATAAAGATATAATTTATCCGTTTGCAATAGCTCAGAGCGAAATACACTTTTTATTGTCTGCAAAATAATCAAGATATCACATGATTCTTGTACGGGGAGGCTGACATCGGGACCCATGAGCCAGCAGCGTCGTCAAAGTTTTAAAGGCGGCAGGGGATCGAAAGAAAAAATAAATCAAAAATCAGTTGGTAAAAAAATCGAAGAAAAGAAACATTTATCGTTCTGAGGGGATGACATGCGGGACCCATGTGGCAGCAGCATCCTCAACGTTTCCAAGGCGGCACGGGATCCAAAAAAAAGGCAAAATAGCCAGAAATTAGGGGTCAAAATAACTCCAAGAAAAGAAAGGTTTATCGTTCATAGAGGCTGACATGTGGGACCCATTAGCCAGCAGAGTCCTCAACGTTCAAAGGCGGCAGGGGATCAAAAGAAAAAGAAGTAGCCAAAAATTAGGGGTAAAAAATAACTCCAACAAAGGAAACTTTTATTGTTTATAGAGGATGACATGCGGGACCCATGGGCCAGCAGCTTCCTCAACGTTTCAGAGGCGGCATGAGATCGAAAGAAAAAGGAAAGTGACCAAATATCAGGAGCAAAAAATAATCCAAGAAAAGAAACTTTTATTGTACATAGAGGATGACATATGGGTCCCACTAATACAAGCTCTTTCACTCCAAGATCTTGCAAGTTGATTGTACATAGAGGATGACATGCGGGCCCCATGTGTCAGCAGCTTACTCAACGTTTCCAAGCCGGCAGTGCATCAAAAGAAAAAAGGAAATAGCCAAAAATCAGAGGGTGAAAAATAAATCCAAAAAAGGAAAGGTTTATTGTTCATAGAGGCTGACATCTGGGACCCATGAGCAGCAGCGTCCTCTACGTTTCGAAGGCAACTGGGGATCGAAAGAAAAAAAGGCAAATAGCCAGAAATTAGCGGTAAAAAATAACTCCAAGAAAGGAAATGTTTATTGTTCATAGAGGCTGACATGTGGGACCCATGAGCCAGAAAGTCTTCAACGTTTAAAAGGCGGCAGGGGATCAAAAGAAAAAAGAAGTAGCCAGAAATTAGGGGTAAACAATAACTCCAAGAAATGAAACTTTTATTGTTCATAGAGGATGACATGCGGGACCCATGAGCCAGCAGCTTCCTCAACGTTTCAAAGGCGGCATGAGATCGAAAGAAAAAGGCAAGTGACCAAATATCAGGACCCGAAAATAATCCAAGAAAAGAAATTTTATTGTACATAGAGGATGACATGCGGGACCCATTTTGCAGTAGCGGTCTCAACGTTTCCAAGGCGGCACAGGACCAAAAGAAAAATGAAGTAGCCAGAAATCAGGGGGTGAAAAAATCCAAGAAAAGAAATATTTCAATTGGGCTGCATCTGGACATCTGGGCCTTCGAACTATTCTGCTGGGCCTTTTGACTCGTACAATTTCAGCCCACTCCAAAACATGAAAGTTCGGATTTTTCTAAAAAAAAACAGGAAAGTCCTATGCTTCGCAAAAACAAAAAACAAGGAGATTCAACATATAAGTTGTAAAAATAAATATTTAATTTATCTATTGCAATAGCTCAGAGCGAAATACACTGTTTATTGTCTGCAAAATAATCAAGATATCACATGTTTCTTGTACGGGGAGGCTGACATGCGGGACCCATGAGCCAGCAGCGTCGTCAACGTTTCAAAGGCGGCAGGGGATCGAAAGAAAAAATAAGCCAAAAATCAGTTGGTAAAAAAATCCAAGAAAAGAAATATTTACCGTTCTGAGAGGATGACATGTGGGACCCATGAGGCAGCAACATCCTCAACGATTCCAAGGCGGCAGGGGATCAAAAGAAAAAAAGGAATTATCCAGAAATTAGGTTCAAAATAAATCCATCAAAGGAAACTTTTATTGTTCACAGAGGATGACATGTGGGACCGACCTGCCAACAGCGTCCTCATCATTTCAAAGGGGGCAGGAGATCAAAAGAAAAAGGCAAATAGCCAGAAATTAGGGGTCAAAAATAACTCCAAGAAAGGAAACTTTTATTGTTTGTAGAGGATGACATGCGGGACCCATGAGCCAGCAGCTTACTCAACGTTTCAAAGGCGGCATGAGATCGAAAGAAAAAGGCAAGTGACAAAATATCAGGAGCCAAAGATAATCCAAGAAAAAAACTTTATTGTACATAGAGGATGACATGCGGGTCCCATTTAGCAGCAGCTTACTCAACGTTTCAAATGCGGCTTGAGATCAAAAGAAAAAAAAGTTGATTGTACATAGAGGATGACATGCGGGTCCCATGAGTCAGCAGCTTACCCAACATTTCCAAGGTGGCAGGGGATCAAAAGAAAAAGGAAATAGCCAAAAATCAGAGGGTGAAAAAAATACAAGAAAATAAACTTTTATAGCACATAGAGGATGACATGCGGGTCCCATGAGCCAGCAGGTTCCTCAACGTTTCAAACGTGGCATGAGATCGAAAGAAAAAGGAAATAGCCAAAAATTAGAGGGTGAAAAAAATACAAGAAAATAAACTATTATAGCACATAGAGGATGACATGCGGGTCCCATGATCCTGCAGGTTCCTCAACGTTTCAAACGTGGCATGAGATCGAAAGAAAAAGGCAAGTGACCAAATATGAGGAGCCAAAAATAATTCAAGATAAGAAAGTTTTATAGTACATAGAGGATGACATGCGGGTCCCATTTAGCAGCAGCGGTATCACCGTTTGAGAGGCTGCACGGGATCGAAAGAAAAAGGCAAGTGACCAAATATGAGGTGTCAAAAAAAATTCCAAGAAAAGAAAGTTGATTGCACATAGAGGATGACATGCGGGTCCCATTTAGCAGCAGCGGTCTCAACGTTTCCAAGGCGGCAAGGGATCAAAAGAAAAAAGGAAGTAGCCAGAAATCAGGGGGTCAAAAAAATCCAAGAATAGAAAGAATTTTTGTTCATAGAGGATGACATGCGGGACCCATGAGTGCCAAAAATAATCCAAGAAAAGAAATTTTATTGTACATAGAGGATGACATGCGGGTCCCATTTTGCAGCAGCGGTCTCAACGTTTCCAAGGCGGCACAGGACCAAAAGAAAAATGAAGTAGCCAGAAATCAGGGGGTGAAAAAAATCCAAGAAGAAAGATTTCAATTGGGCTGCATCTGGACATCTGGGCCTTCGAACTATCCTGCTTGGCCTTTTGACTCGTACAATTTCAGCCCACTCCAAAACAGGAAAGTTCGGAATTTCCTAAAAAAACAGGAAAGTCCTATGCTTCGCAAAAACAAAAAAACAAGGAGATTCAACATATAAGTTTGTTTATGTAAAAATAAAGATTTATTTTATCCGTTTGAAATAGCTCAGAGCGCAATACACTGTTTATTGTCTGCAAAATAATCAAGATATCACATGTTTGTTGTACGGGGAGGCTGACATCGGGGACCCATGAGCCAGCAGCGTCGTCAACGTTTTAAAGGCGGCAGGGGATGGAAAGAAAAAATAAACCAAAAATCTGTTGGTAAAAAATCCAAGAAAAGAAACATTTTCGTTCTAAGAGGATGACATGTGGGACCCATGAGGCGTGACATCCTCGGCGTTTATTGTTCATAGAGGCTGACATGTGGGACCCGTGAGCCAGCAGCGTCCTCAACGTTTTAAAGGCTGCAGGAGATCGAAAGAAAAAATAAGCCAAAAATCGTTTGGTCAACAAAATCCAAGAAAAGAAAACATTTACCGTTCTGAGAGGATGACATGCGGGACCCATGAGGCAGCAGCATCCTCAGCGTTTATTGTTCATAGAGGCTGACATGTGGGACCCGTGAGCCAGCAGCGTCCTCAACGTTTTAAAGGCTGCAGGAGATCGAAAGAAAAAATAAGCCAAAAATCGTTTGGTCAACAAAATCCAAGAAAAGAAAACATTTACCGTTCTGAGAGGATGACATGCGGGACCCATGAGGCAGCAGTATCCTCAGCGATTTCAAGGCGGCAGGGGATCAAAAGAAAAAAAAGGAAATATCCAGAAATTGATTAGGGGTTCAAAATAAATCCATCAAAGGAAACTTTTATTGTTCATAGAGGATGACATGTGGGACCAACCTGCCATCAGCGTCCTCATCGTTTCAGAGGGGGCAGGAGATCAAAAGAAAAAGGCAAATAGCCAGAAATTAGGGGTCAAAAATAACTGCAAGAAAGAAAACTTTTATTGTCGTAGAGGATGACATGCGGGACCCATGAGTCAGCAGCTTAGTCAACGTTTCAAAGGCGGCATGAGATCGAAAGAAAAAGGCAAGTGACCAAATATCAGGTGCCAAAAAAAATCCAAGAAAAGAAAGTTTTATTGTACATAGAGGATGACATGCGGGTCCCATGAGCCAGCAGGTTCCTCATCGTTTCAAACGTGGCATGAGATCGAAAGAAAAAGGCAAGTGACCAAATATCAGGATCCAAAAATAATTCAATAAAAGAAACTTGATTGTACATAGAGGCTGACATGTGGGACCTATGAGCCAGCAGAGTCCTCGACGTTTCAAAGGCGGCAGGGGATCAAAAGAAAAAGGAAATAGCCAAAAATCAGAGGGTGAAAAAAAACCAAGAAAATGAACTTTTATAGTACATAGAGGATGACATGCGGGTCCCATCAGCCTGCAGGTTCGTCAACGTTTCAAACGTGGCATGAGTTCGAAAGAAAAAGGCAAGTGACCAAATATGAGGAGCCAAAAATAATTCAAGAAAAGAAACTTGATAGTACATAGAGGATGACATGCGGGTCCCATTTAGCAGTAGCGGTATCACCGTTTGAGAGGCTGCACGGGATCGAAAGAAAAAGGCAAGTGACCAAATATGAGGTGCCAAAAAAAATTCCAAGAAAAGAAAGTTGATTGCACATAGAGGATGACATGCGGGTCCCATTTAGCAGCAGCTCTCAACGTTTCCAAGGCGGCAAGGGATCAAAAGAAAAAAGGAAGTAGCCAGAAATCAGGGGGTCAAAAAAAATCCAAGAATAGAAAGAATTTTGGTTCATAGAGGATGACATGCGGGACCCATGAGTGCCAAAAATAATCCAAGAAAAGAAATTTTATTGTACATAGAGGATGACATGCGGGTCCCATTTTGCAGCAGCGGTCTCAACGTTTCCAAGGCGGCAGAGGACCAAAAGAAAAATGAAGTAGCCAAAAATCAGGGGGTGAAATAAAATCCAAGAAGAAAGATTTCAATTGGGCTGCATCTGGACATCTTGTCCTTCGAACTATCCTGCTTGGCCTTTTGACTCGTACAATTTCAGCCCACTCCAAAACAGGAAAGTTCAGAATTTTCTAAAAAAAACAAGAAAGTCCTATGCTTCGCAAAAACAAAAAAAAGGGGATTCAACATATAAGTTTGTTTATGTAAAAATAAAGATTTATTTTATCCATTTGAAATAGCTCAGAGCGCAATACACTGTTTATTGTCTGCAAAATAATCAAGATATCACATGTTTGTTGTACGGGGAGGCTGACATCGGGGACCCATGAGCCAGCAGCGTCGTCAACATTTTAAAGGCGGCAGGGGATGGAAAGAAAAAATAAACCAAAAATCTGTTGGTAAAAAATCCAAGAAAAGAAACATTTTCGTTCTAAGAGGATGACATGCGGGACCCATGAGGCAGCAGCATCCTCAGCATTTATTGTTCATAGAGGCTGACATGTGGGACCCGTGAGCCAGCAGCGTCCTCAACGTTTTAAAGGCTGCAGGAGATCGAAAGAAAAAATAAGCAAAAAATCGTTTGGTCAACAAAATCCAAGAAAAGAAAACATTTACCGTTCTGAGAGGATGACATGCGGGACCCATGAGGTAAGAGCATCCTCAGCGATTTCAAGGAGGCAGGGGATCAAAAGAAAAAAAGGAAATATCTAGAAATTGATTAGGGGTTCAAAATAAATCCATCAAAGGAAACTCTTTTATTGTTCATAGAGGATGACATGTGGGACCGACCTGCCAACAGCGTCCTCATCGTTGCAGAGGGGGCAGGAGATCAAAAGAAAAAGGCAAATAGCCAGAAATTAGGGGTCAAAAATAACTCCAAGAAAGAAAACTTTTATTGTCGTAGAGGATGACATGCGGGACCCATGAGCCAGCAGCTTAGTCAACGTTTCAAAGGCGGCATGAGATAGAAAGAAAAATGCAATGACCAAATATCAGGTGCCAAAAAAAATCCAAGAAAAGAAAGTTTTATTGTACATAGAGGATGACATGCGGGTCCCATGAGCCAGCAGGTTCCTCAAAGTTTTAAACGTGGCATGAGATCGAAAGAAAAAGGCAAGTGACCAAATATGAGGAGCCAAAAATAATTCAAGAAAAGAAAGTTTTATAGTACATAGAGGATGACATGCGGGTCCCATTTAGCAGCAGCGGTATCACCGTTTGAGAGGCGGCAGGGGATCGAAAGAAAAAGGCAAGTGACCAAATATGAGGAGCCAAAAATAATTCAAGAAAAGAAAGTTTTATAGTACATAGAGGATACCATGCGGGTCCCATTTAGCAGCAGCGGTATCACCGTTTGAGAGGCGGCAGGGGATCGAAAGAAAAAGGCAAGTGACCAAATATGAGGTGCCAAAAATAATTCAAGAAAAGAAAGTTTTATAGTACATAGAGGATGACATGCGGGTCCCATTTAGCAGCAGCGGTATCACTGTCGTCGTGGTGAACAGACAGATGCCATAGGATGGCTTATGTTGGGGCCGAATGGACGCTAGAGGATTCGGGGGAGGGTTTGTGATCAGATGGGATGAACTTCCGGATGGTTTCCTCAAGAACTTAGCCGAGGCTAGAGGTTGAAGAAGAAAGACACAAGGAAGAACTCGCTCTAGATCACTTTCTTCATTGATTTTCACAGGTTACAGGTTTGTGTTTACAGAATCTCTCCCTCTGTGTTCCGTGTGTCCGTGCCCGTGCCCGTGAGGAGGGCTGCCCCCTCTCCTTATATAGGGGAGAAGGTGGCTTATAGGGCAAGAAACCCTAATGGCATCTTTGACTAGACAAACTACTTTACAAAGCTACTTTAATCATAGATGAGACCGGGGTCTCCTTTAATCAGGGATGCTGACGTCCTCCGGCTTCTTTCATCGTCATCCTCCTCTTTATCGTCAGCCCTTCGTTTAAAGCTACTTTGCTTAGCTCATCTTTGTCTTCTAGCTTTGGAGAGGATCTTTGACCAGTCCTGCCGACTTGCTCTGCTTTCCGGTAGCCCGGTGTCTTTCCTATCCGGTTCCGGTATACCTCTCCTGAGGATACCGGCTTAGCCCCGCTTAGCCAAACGCTTATCTTGTGCTCCGGTATAAACATTAAACCGGTATCTTGATGGCTCAAACCATCCAGTTTGGCATGCCTTTGGCATACCGGGGGTCATCCCCCCAACATTAGTCCCCGAAGCTGGTATAGTCTGGCGGATTCTATCCAATAGACCATGCCAGGTTCTCACGTCTTTGGATACCGGTTTAATCTATCCGGTGCTGGGCTTGGATCCGACATCTTTGCCCGGATTTTCGTTATCTCTCTTTGCAAGACATTTTCCGGTATCTTATCCTCCGGCATCTTAGTCATTAAACACTTCCTCGGCGAAGTCGAGAATATCTTGGGCCCCGCGCCTGTCGGTGACATGCGCACTGTGACTGACTTGTCAGTGTCAGGGGTCACTTCCCTTCGGCTTCCGCGCGCGCATTAACTGCCTCATAGTGAATCCTGGCCTCCGCTCTGGATCCGTGTGCACTTCCCTGTGGCCTTCTATTTTTACGCGTGTATCGCCACGCCACGTGGTGGCCCGTGGAGCGAACCGTCGCGGCCCACGATCCGAACCACCGAGGCCCAGCGGTTTTCGGCCCACTTCTCCCTCTTCCCTTATAAGGCGAAGCCGCTCCTTCTTCTTCCTCTTCTCGCATTCTCCACTTCTTCGTGCTTAGTGCTTTTGCCCTCTGCGCCTCCGCCGCTCCGTTCGCCGTTCGAGCTCCGCCGCCCGGTGGACTTCCGCTGCTGCTCCGCCGGACACCGCTGAACTTCACCGCGTGAAGAACCTCTGCGGCATTCCTGTCGCAGTTGCGGCATTGGCGCTTCCTCGAGTTCTTCCTCACCTCGCCGTCGACGGACCTCCTCGCCGACCGTAGGCTCACCATCCCTCCGGCGAACCTCTTCTTCCGCAACTCCGCAGCCTCAGGTTAGGCCCGATACCTTTTTACCTCTTCTCTCTTAGCTTTCCAGATCTTGGGCCGGTAGAGTATTTATTCCCTCTTTATTTTGCTTTTTCTCTTACTCGTAGATCTTCGCGCGAGGGTCTTTCTGGGGAAAACTATTTCTCGGTAGGTTCCGGCGTCGCCCAGATCTACATGTCTGGCGAAGAGTCTCTTCCCACCTTCTCCTCTAGTAGCCAAGGCAGTAGTACTTCCGACGGGCTAACTGAAGATCTCGCCCGGATGGAAATGGAATCCAGCCAAGATCAAGAGGTCGGCACCTCCAGCCGGGCCCCCGGAAAGGATCTTTCCGGTATCACACGCGGAGCCTGGAGGGGTTCCGACGTGACTCAATATGAGATCGACTGGCTTTACCGGTCCAGGAGAATACCGGAAGGAGTCTCCTGCCGGCTTCCTCGTGACGAGATCGAACCGGCGCTTGAACCCGGTGAGGTCGTTGTTTTCCTTGCTCACTTTGAGCGTGGCTTCGGCCTTCCTGCCTCCGATTTCTTCCGCCAATTCCTTGATTTCTATCGACTCCAACCTCACCACCTTCCCGACAATGCCGTTTTTTACCTTTCTTGCTTTGTGGCCTTCATGGAAGGCTACATCGGCATATGTCCCGCTCGCGAGACGTTTGCACGCTTCTTTTCTCTTCGGATCAACTCGGTCTAGGGCAAGGACATTCCCAAGCCCAAACCCCCCGTACAATGCGGGTCTTGTATCATCGGCTCCCGCCAAGGGAGCCCCTTTTTTAAGTTCAATGGCCTCGAGTCTTGCCGGTTGTGGCAGACAACGTTCTTCTACGTGAAGAACAAGAGCGCCACTGACCTCATCAACTTGCCGGCGTTCAACCCGGCGCCGCCCGCCAAGATTAACTGGAACTACAACCCTGGTACGGATCACGCAGAGACGAACCGGGTGGTACGCTTCATGTTGAAGCTGATGAACAAAACCAACATTTGCTCCGACGATATCATCCGCACCTTCATCAGCCGCCGGGTGCTTCCCCTCAAGTGTCGCGTTCACAAGATGAGCGAGATGTACGGCCCCGGCGATCCCACCAAGATCACCGGCCTGCCCTTGAGCAAGGTAGATGTGGTCCTAAAGGCTAGCCAAATATGCCAAACGGACATGCCGGTTGATTGGGAATGGGGCCTCTATCCTCTCAGCTCCACAAATCCTCCGTCCCAAGAAGTAAGAAATTATGCGACTCGGGTCGTTTTACCGGTAACTTTATACTACGGCTAACTATTTTTCTTGCTTGTTTCCAGGCCAAGGACCGCTTCCCCCGCATCGACTCAGACCGGCGAGGTCCTTGCCAGAAGCGTGCTCTCGACAAGTTCGACCCGGACCCTTTCATTCACTGGCAGGATCTGAAGATGGGCCGGACTCCAGCCTCGCGCCTCGGCAAGTCTCCGCCGGAACCAGCCGGCTCGTCTGACGACCTGACCTTGCTTGAGGTAGCTCTTCTGCTTGATCTCTCATATTCTTTTGTTATTGTTCTTCTGTAGACATTCCCTCAGCCAACATCAACCCACAGGTCCATGAGCACGTCACCCCGCTGCAGGCCGAGGTTGGCCAGGAGTTCCTGGACAAACTTATGGCCCAAGGCCAGAAGAATAATGCTCCGGTTGCTGACGCCGGCCCTAGCCAAGCTCCTCCTGCCAAACGCCCTCGGACTGAAGTCCTTGGGGGAAAGCAGGTAGGCACGAAGCGCTACAAGCACAAGAAGATGCCGGTTTCTTCCGGGTAAATCTTTTACTTCTCTTTTTGTATGTTTTGTTCTTACCAAGTTCCTTTCCGGTTGCTTTTTTCCAATTCGTCCTTTTTCTCTCTTTCAGCCCTGCGCTTGAGCTTGGCTCCAAGCCGGAGGGCTCTGCCGGCTCCGCAAGGACCTCAACTCCTCCTCCTCACTCAAGTCCGGCACCATCTGGTGCCGGCAACATCTCTGCCTCCCCTCCGGGAGGCACTACAAGTTCGGGGCACGCGGCCCCTACACCTCCTGATCACCGCGCGGAGGAGGATCTCACCTCCCCTCCTGAAACCCAGGACACCGGCGCCAGCAACACCGGCGCCGACGACACAGTTGCCGGGCAGGCGGAACCTCTGGTTCCTCCTGGCCCGAAGAAGAAGAAGAAGAAGCAGCCAAGCTCTTCCCCCAGCAAGACCGCGCCGGACACTTCCGCGCCGGCCTCTTCTGCACCGCAACCGGAAGCTCTCACCCTCGAGCCCACCGGTACTACACCGACACCGTTGCCAAGCCAAGGGCCTCCCGCGGCCAAGCCAAAACCGCCGACGACGACCCCCAAGACCACCCAGTTCCTCAAGCCTGGGGCGTCCCGCGGAAAGGCTGTGGATGGCAGCGCATCAACCGGCTCGCAGCCTTTAGTGCTGCATGTCGGGCCTGCCGCCGCGGCGGCCCCGGAAAAACCTTCCGGCCTCCTGGGCCGAATTGTTGAGCTGAAACGTGAGGGCAAGGACCTGGGGCACCTTCTCCCCTATGCCCAAAAATGGAACGATGCGGACATCTCTGCATCCACCCGTGGCTTGGGGAAGGACCGCCTTCCAGCGCCAGATCCCGCTGGGCCTCGGTCCACTGAAGAACACTTCATGCGGCTCAAGCGTGCCGTGAAGGAGTTCGACAGTGCGTGGTACGACGCCACCAGCAACGTGGTGGTAAGTTTCGCCAACCTTCTTGTAATTTTGTTGATGCCGGTTTCTTTCTTTCCGGATCTTGTCTATCCTCCCAGTCCCCGAGTTTCGTGTTGAGAGCGTAGCTCTTAGCGCGAAACTTAACTAGAAACGCGCGAAACCGGCATAGCCAGTCCCCGAGTTTCGGGTTAAGATCTTTGTTTCTTTCTTTCTCACAATTATCTTCCTTTGAACAGAGCACCGCGGATGCCCGGAAGCAGCTCTTCGAGGAGCTTCTGTGGGAGCATCGGGACCTTGCCGAGGCCCACAACCACTGCCAAGGTTTGTTTCCTTTCTTTTCCTCTGGCATCTTTTCACCGGAATGTTTTCTTCTTTGATACTTATGCATCTTTTGTTCAACAGCTGTTCCGGAAGCTACCATCGAGGCCCTCAAGGCCCAGATTGCCACGCTTCAAGGTATCCCTCTTTCTTTTCCGGTTAACCCGTTCTTTTTTCATTTTATCAGTTGCCACTTGCTAACACCCTTCTTTCCGGTATCTAGGTGAGAAAGAGCAGCTCATCAAGGAGCACCACGAGGCACTGGACGTCCAGAAGACCGCCTCGAGGGAGCTTAAGGAACAAGCTATGCAAGCCGCGCTCCAGCATGAGCAAGCTCTGAAGGATGCCCAGGCTGCGGCCGAGGTCAGGCTGGCGGAGGTCGTGGAGGATTCCACGAACTCCAACACGGTGCTGACGACGGAGCTGGAGGAGGAAAGGAAGGCGCGGAAGGCAGCGGAGCACCTTATTGAGGTCATGACCACTGATCATAAAGAATATGATCGGCTGGTTATGCAGATTGATGCGCTGGCTCTCCGTAAGTCCTTGCCTTGTCCCTTCTTTCGCTTATAAGCTTTCTCCTTTTGAAAATGTATCCGTGTTCCTTTTCCTTCCGGCATACTGCTTTCCGGTATCTTGTGCTTATGCTTTTCCCTTCTTCCTGTAGAACACTTCCCGGACTCCCAGGCACACGCCGTGAGAAAGGTGATGGAGGATCGGGTGGCGCGGAAATTTCCCAATATGGACGCGCACTGGGACGGGTACGACTATCTGGTCGCCCTCTCCGCTCGAGTCCAACACATGCGCTCAGTGGACCGCACCCTTGTCGATCTACCGGATGCTGCCATCCAAATCTTCAAGGTGCTGTGGCCGGAAGAAGCCATGCCGGCCAACATCACCCTCACCGCCAACCGGCTGAAGGAAGCAGGGCGCCGGATTCGTGAGTGGCAATGCTCTGCAGCTCGCGCTGGACCTGACACCGCGCTTCGCTCCGCGTGCTCCTGGTATCCGGAGTTTGATTTGGACGCACTCCAAGGCGTACGCTAAGATGCTCCTACCGACGTGGATCCGGTTCTTACCGCAAAGCGGCAGGATCGGGCCTACCGGCTTGCTCAGTATGCCGAGGTCCACACCTTCATCCCTCCCCCTCCTGATGGCAAGGACTACCTCAGCGATGAGGAGGAAGAAGAGGGAGATGAAGATGAGGATGCCGAGGATGTGCTGCCGGAAGCTCCCGAGGCCAGCCCTGCTCCCCCTGAAATTCCTGTTACCGGTGCCGCTCCACCTGACGCCCCCGTTGCTTGAAAAAACTTATCTGCTCCTGCTTGCTTGATAACAGAACTTGTTAAATTCTACCCCGGTATGTCGGGGTTTATGATGTAAGCTAAAAATCATCCTTTTGGTTTGTTGGTACAACAATCTATGCCGGTGTTTTGCACATCGGTAACCTATTAAGTTATGTTGGTTTGCTACTTAG
This sequence comes from Lolium perenne, assembly GCF_019359855.2. Classification (NCBI taxonomy): domain Eukaryota; kingdom Viridiplantae; phylum Streptophyta; class Magnoliopsida; order Poales; family Poaceae; genus Lolium; species Lolium perenne. The sequence continues at coordinate 321,028,568 of NC_067246.2, forward strand.
CACTTTGCTTATTGTTTCAACTTTTGTCTTGCACTGCAATTATTCCGAAACTGTTTCCGCATCCAATTCGATGCACACTTGGCTCTTTTGCTTTGGCTCTGCCTACCTTCTCTGGGCATTTTTGGCGTATGAGCACAAAGTTCTTTCACCAAGAAAGCATTTTCTGGAACTTAGAAATAACTCAAAATTTTTGCAAAGAACCGGTATAACCGGGGTTAGTTAAATTTTTTCGGATTGTTCTTTCCCGCTCTTGCTCTTCGTAGTTCATGTGCTTATCCTCTACCGGTTTATCTTGCTTGCCATGAAGCCGGGTTGCGGACAACAGCAGAGTCGAAGACTCCGGTAGGGTTTAGCACACTACTAAACCGGAAAGAAAAAACGTTCAATAAGCAACCGGTAAACTGAAAAAATAAACAAGTTACATGCAACCTTAGTGGGGTAGTCCCCGAGATTCATTCAAGGTTCCGACATCTTTTATTCATAGCAATTAAGGTACAAAAAGGAACTTCTTACACCACAACTTCAAGAGTAGAAAGGACGCAACAGAGCTACATTCCACGGTCGTTTGGTCTCCTCTCCGGATTTGTCCGCCTTTCCTTTCTTCCATTCCTGCGCATCAATTAAGTAATAGGCATCATTGTGGAGAGCCTTGCTCACAATGAAGGGTCCTTCCCATGGGGGGGACAGCTTGTGCCGGCCTTCAGTGCGCTGCACTAGGCGTAGCACTAGGTCCCCTTCCCGGAATACTCTCGGGTTAACCTTCCGGCTGTGATAGCGTCTAAGGTTTTGCTGGTAAATGGCTGTTCTTGCCAATGCTAATTCTCTTGCTTCTTCTAGCAAGTCCATGTCATCTTCTCGGGCCTCCTTTACCTCTTCTTCGGTATAGAGTTGCACCCTTGGCGAATCATGGAGAATGTCGGTTGGTATGACCGCTTCTGCTCCATAAACCATGAAGAATGGAGTGTATCCGGTAGACCGGTTTGGAGTTGTTCTTATACTCCACAGTACTGATGGTAGCTCATCGAGCCAACACCCCGGTGATTTTTCCACCGCATCAATGAGTCTTGGTTTGATACCGGAAAGTACCAAAGCGTTTGTTCTTTCAACTTGGCCATTGCCTTGTGGATGCGCTACTGAGCACAAATCTAACCGGATGTTGTTGTCTTCACAAAATCTTTTGAACTCACCTTGAGCAAAATTTGTGCCATTGTCAGTGATAATGCTATGCGGGTAGCCATACCGCAAGATAACATCTTTTAAGAACTTGACCGCCGTGTGCCCATCACACTTTGCAATGGGTTTCACCTCTAGCCACTTGGTGAATTTGTCCACCATAACCAAGATGTGGGTCATGTTTCCCCTTGCGGTTTTGAACGGGCCAACCATGTCTAGGCACCAAACGGCAAACGGCCAAGTTAGCGGTATTGTCTTTAAACCGGATGCTGGGGTATGGTTTTGCTTGGTGTACCTCTGGCACCCATTGCATTTTCTTACCATATCTTCCGCGTTTTGCAAAGCCATTGGCCAATAGAACCCATGTCGGAATACTTTTGCCACCAGCGCCCTTGATGACGCGTGATGCCCACATTCTCCTCGGTGAATTTCCTCAAGCATTTCTTTTCCCTCTTCCGGTTCCACACACCTTTGGAGGACACCGGTAACACTTCTCTTGTATACCTCGCCATTGATGATGGTGTAAGCTTTGGACCTCCTCTGGATCCTTCTAGACTCATTTTCGTCGACCGGCAAGGTGCCGTTGATCAGGAATTCCTTAATAGGTTTAACCCATGATGGTGCCTCCCGGACTAGGAACACTGGTACGTCTACATCCATGCTATCCACCAGCATTGCTTCTTCCAGTATGGGCACAGCAGTCCCCGAGCTTACTGGAGCAGTCCCCGGGTTCCCTTCGTCAATATCCATTGGTGCAACATGTGACTCCGGTACAAAAATTGATTCCGACTTCGGACTCGGTTTGATCGATGGTACTCTTAAGTGAGCTAAAGCTATTCCGGGAGGAATTTCTTGCCTAGATGAGCCCAGCTTGGACAAAGTATCCGCGGCTTCATTTTCTGCGCGTGGCACATGGTGAAACTCACACCCTTCGAAGAATCCGGCAATCTTTTGCACGTGAAACCGGTACGAGGCCATGTTGGCATCTTTTGCATCCCAATCCCCGGAACACTGCTGTACCACAAGATCTGAATCTCCGTAGCAAATGATCCGGTGTGCACCGATTTCTTTTGCGACCTTAAGCCCATGGATCAAAGCTTCGTATTCAGCGACATTGTTTGATGCCCTGAAATGCACTTGTAAAACATACCGAAGATGATCTCCCTTTGGTGAGGTGAGCACCACAGCAGCACCTAGACCCTCTTTGAGTTTGGATCCGTCAAAGTGCATCTTCTAGTACTCTACCCTCTGGTCTGAGGGCTTGTATTGCATTTCCGCCCAATCAACCAAGAAATCAGCTAAAGCTTGTGATTTTATGGAATCCCTTCTTTCATATACCGGCACATACGGTGATAACTGAATTGCCCATTTTGCAATCCGGCCGCTGGCGTCTTTATTGCACATGATATCGGAGATGGGTGCCTCACTCACCACCTTCATGGGGTGCTCCTCAAAGTAGTGCTTGAGCTTCGTGGCGGCCATGAACACGCCATAAGTCATCTTCTGGAAGTGCGGGTAGTTTTGCTTCGAGGAGGAGAGCACTTCGCTCAGGTAGTATACCGGTCTCTACACGGTTTTTCCTTCCTCTTCTCGTTCTACTACAACTACAACACTAACCACCCGGTTCGTTGCTGCTATGTAAAGCAACATGGGCTCCCTTTCTAAAGGTGAGGCCAAGATTGGGGCCATTGCAAGCATGGTTTTTATCTCTTTAAACGCCGCGTCTGCCTGAGGGGTCCAAACGAACGTATCGGATTTTTTCATTAGAGCGTATAATGGCAAAGCTTTCTCTCCTAGCCTGCTTATGAACCGGCTTAGCGATGCCAAGCTTCCGGTAAATTTTTGCACATCTTTTAGTTCTCGTGGGATAGTCATTCTTTCTATTGCCCGGATTTTTACCGGATTGACTTCAATGCCCCGGCTTGACACAAGGAAACCGAGCAGCTTGCCGGCAGGGACACCGAAAGTGCATTTTGCCGGATTAAGTTTCATCCGGAACCGTCTTAGGTTATCGAATGTTTGCCGGATGTCACTGATTAAGGTATTCTTTACCTTAGTTTTTATCACAATGTCGTCTACATAGACTTGCACATTCTTTCCGATTTGATCAAACAAGCATTTTTGCATACAGCGCTGGTACGTTGCACCAGCGTTGCGCAAACCAAAGGGCATAGTGACATAGCAATAAGCCCCATGCGGGGTAATGAACGCAGTTTTTATTTGATCTTCCTTTTTCAAGGGAATTTGGTGGAAACCGGAATACGCATCCAGAAAGGACAACAACTCACACCCAGCAGTTGAATCAATCACTTGATCGATCCGCGACAAAGGGAAAGGATCTCTTGGGCAAGCCTTGTTTAGGTTGGTGTAGTCGATGCACATGCGCCATACCTTTGGAGCTTTTGCCTCCAGGTTCTCATCTTTTTTCTTTTCGACCATTACCGGATTGGCCAGCCACTCTGTGTGCGTGACCTCCACAATGAATCCGGCAACGAGCAGTTTGGTCACTTCTTCTCCAATAATCTTCCTCCTATCTTCAGCGAACCGGCGCAAGGGTTGCCGCACCGGCTTGGCGTCTTTCCGGACATTTAAAGAGTGCTCAGCCAGCTCCCTCGGAACACCCACCAAGTCATCAGTTGACCAGGCAAAGATATTCCGATTCTCACGGAGGAAGCTGACGAGCGCGTTTTCCTATGCTTGATGGAGTCCGGCACCGATGCGAACGGTGCGCTCTGGGTAAGCCGGATCCAGCACAATGTCCTTTGTTTCATTTGTCGGCTTGAATGCCGGTGAGCCCAAGCTTCCACTCATTGCCGCTAAGCTCAACTGTGAGGACTGAGCCAGCGCAACCGCGGTTTGCATTCTTCTTTTTTCCTCCGTGATCACCAGCGATTCCGCTAGGTTTGATCCGGCAGATGCTGTTTCCAGTGAGACCTTATAGTTCCCCACCATAGTTAAGGGTCCACGAGGTGCCGGCATCTTCATCTTGAGGTAAGCTGTATGAGTCGTAGCCATGAAAGCTGCCAATGCTGGTCTTCCCAGCAACGCATGGTAAGGACTGTCTAGGTCCACCACCTCAAACTCAACATTTTCAACCCGGCAATTGTCACGTCCTCCAAACGATACGTCCACCCGAACTTTTCCTACCGGAGCGCAGGACAAGCCCGGAACGATTCCGTGGAACGTTGTACGCGTTGGCTGAAGCATGTTTTCTGTTATGCCCAGCGTATGCATGGTATGCTTGTACATGATGTTTATGCTGATGCCGTTGTCTACCAGCACCTTGCTGAATTTTACTCGAGTTTGCGGCCCTTTCATGATTGGGTCCACAACAAGAGCGTATCCACCCGGATTCGGCATGATTTTGGGGCGATCCTTGAATGACCAGGTAATTTCCTGATCTGACCACAGCATGTATCTCGGAACTGCCGGCATCACGGCGTTTACCTCCATGGAGCGGCGATGCACACTTTGCCTGTCTGTCGGCTCAGTGACAAAGACAACACAGCACAGATGCGGGTCCTCGTAAACATTCCGGCCTAAAGGTGCCGGTGGAGGTGGTTGATCATTGTTTTGCTCCACCCGGTTAACTTGCTGGTATCGTTGCCTATCTGGCTGAGGCTGTACTGGTAAAGCATTTGCTCCGGTGAGTGGTGGCGGTGGTGGTGGTTGTTGCTGACGCAGCATATCTTGCGACGGCGGCAACACTGTTGAGCACCCTTGTGCTTGCGCGTCCTTTACTGCTCCCTTTTGCATCAAGTACTTGGTCCAAGAACAATCCTTCGTCAGGTGGTTTGACGGGTGATCCGGGTTCGGCATGTGCCACCGGCAAGGTTGATCCATGGCGGCTTCCATGGTGTATTTTACGGGTTCCTGCCAATTCTTTTTCTGGCCCCAGGGCTTCTTTTCGACCCACTGCTTTTTAGGACCCGCCCATGGCTGCGATCCGGTTTTTTGCCTTTGGCTGCCGCCGGCATCATAATTTTCTTGCACGGCAGCAACGTGCTGCGGAGCGTACCTTCGATCCGGGAAATCTTCCCTTCTCTTGTTGTTCCGGTTGTCCCGGTTGACATAGGCATCCCAAATGGGCCTGCCGGAGATAGTACCCGGGGTTTACTGAAGGCCCACTACCCGAAGAATAAGAAGATTCGGAAGCCCAAGATAGTATTAAGGAAAGTTAGAGTTGTAATAGAAAGTCTTATTTGTAATCTTGCGGGATGAGTTAGAAACCTTCCCGGACTTTGTAACTTGTACATCACGAATCCCTCGGCTCCGCCTCCTATATAAGGTGGAGTCGAGGGACGCAGAGATCATCGAATCATTGTTTACAAACCCTAGTTTTCATAATCGTCGAGTACTTTTCGGCTGAAACCTTCGAGATCTACTTGCCCTCTACTTCCAACTAAACCCTAGCCTACAATCCATAGGCATTGACAAGTTAATACCTTGTCAATTGGCGCCGTCTGTGGGAACTAGAGGCGTAAGGATCTGATCTCGATGGCACGTTCAAGATCTTCGACATCATCAATCGCAAGCAACGCAATGGATCGAGGTAAACAGATCGCTGCTGGTCCTGTCGATTTTGTTCCTCACCCACCCTCCCGTTTGGATGCATATGCGTATCTGGCGGAGCCTATGGAGATGACGTTCGGAAGGTTTCGCTTTCACGTCGAGAAGGAAGGATCGTATCGTGTCGAAATTCCGATTTCGTCGGGATCGTCGGCGGTCGATTCCGATTTTTCAAGCTATACATCGTCAACCGAATCAGGAGAAGAAGAAACTTCGTTGTTGCGCTACATCAGCATCAGGGCAAGAGAGAAACTCGCCAAAATCTTCAGCGACATGTCGTTTGAGACATCTGCGGACTCATATATAAGCGATGGCTCAAGCAGTGTCGACAGTTACGACTTCATCGACAAATCTACTACAGTGGGCAAGGTCTTCACCAATCTCAATGATGGTGTCACCAAACCCAACATAGATCTGAATAGAAAATATCATCAGATTTATGCCATTGGAGAGCCAAGCAATGATCAAGAGGAAACATCTGAGGCTTTCGACGATCTGGGAAATCCATACGTCGATCCCTCCGATCTGCGACGAGGCTTGGGCAATAAATACGTCGGGCCACAGCCGCGACACAGAGTTCAACTCCCGCAAGCAGCATGGGATAGAGCCGCGAGAGCTATGGACGGCTCAGAACCAATGGCTACTACAGCCACGCCAGAGGAATTACAAGCATATCAATATAGGCTCGCACGAGCTGCAAGAGAATTGGAAAAACAGACAGCTGAGTTAAACAGAAGAAAGGAGGCAGCTTCTGCATCCAGCAGGAGAAGGGCAGAGCTGAGTCGACAATCTAGAACTTCGGGTGATAGCCACAGGGAGGCTCGGAACAGAGCAAGATCAAGGTTACAACACATACCCGAAGCAAAAAGAGAGCACTTGGTCCAAAACCTCGACATGTCCTTCATGTCGATAGATACAAGAGGAAACATCATCCCTAAGACACCAGAGGCTGGGTATATGGCGACACATGCTTTTATCCTCGCATCTAAACCACCTCCAGGAGATCCAAGGGAAACATTATACAATATGGCGATAGCAGGAGTTGGAGCTATGGGGACAGCGTTTGTATCAACGCCTCCCGAAGGAGCGGCAAGGAAAAATAGTCCACGACCTGCAGCAGCAGCAGCGGCAGCCCCTGAAGGACCAAGTGGAGCAAGAGACACGGCAGCACAAGCAAGGGTCGACAGAGCGTGGCAAAGCAGAAGGGAACATCGGCAGTCCCCAGAGCTTAACGATGAGGATATGTGTGGTTTGCCGTGCTTCACGAGGAGAGTCCGAAAAACTCGAGTCCCTTCAGGATTCAAGTTACCTGACAACTTCAAGAAATTCGACGGCCTTCAAGATACAGAGGATTGGCTAGTTGATTATCTCGAGACGGTGAAGCTCACAGGAGGAACCAGGGCAACAGCTATGCAAAGCATCCCGGTGCATTTGAGTGGAGCCGCACGATCTTGGATAAAGAAACTTCCTCCAGGATCTATCGACAGCTGGGAAAGCTTCGAGGACGTGTTCGTCAAGAATTTCCGGTCCACATGCAAAAAACCTGCGTCGTTGGAGGAGTTGAGAGCATGTCGACAAAAGCCGGACGAGCCAATGAGAAAATATATCCAAAGGTGGAACATCATCAAAAACTCGGCAGAAAATATATCTGACGAGAGAGCGATAGATGCGTTTGTCGCAGGAATCAGGCGTGGAGATTTTGTCGAAGACTTGGGAAGGACCAACCCAAAGATAGTATCCGCGTTAATGGAAATAGCAAACAGATGGGCAGATGGAGAAGATGCTGTCCACAACAAACGGCACAGGTCGCCAGAGGAGGACCGTGGTCGAAATTATCAACCGAGGCGACGATTTCCTCGGCAGTACCCGAACTATGACGCTCCAGGACAAATTTCGGCAGGTTTTCGGGCAAACACAGGAGGAAACAACAGAGATGATTATCAGAGAAGCAATGAGCAGCGAAGCGATAATAGAGACGATTCTCGAAACAACAGGCAAAATAGCGGGCCTAGGTTCCCGAGGCCTTTCGTGTCTCCCGAAGAGATGATGAACGGGCCGTGTCAGATGCACTTTTTCCTCGACAGCAACAGAAAAAGACAGTCAGGACATCTGCAGAAAGATTGTCGCAATTTCCAGGCAATGTTAAGGTGGGCAGAGCACGCTAACGCTCGAGCAGCACAGAGAAATCCTCGAGAACCCAGGAGCGAGATTCACTTGCCACCTCCTCCCGCGATTACAGAAGACAATCGACATCAGCTCAGAATAGCGGCAGCACCTCCACCACCACCTTACGTTGATCCTAACTCCAACGGAGCGGTGTCGATGATTCAGAAGGGAAGGCCATCCAATAGAGCTCAGAAAGTAATCTCACGACAGGTGTTCATGGCAGAAAAAATGCCTCCACCAACAGTCGAGTATCTTAATTGGTCAGGGCAAGATATTGGCTTCACCATAGCAGATCATCCGCAGCAAGTTCCTCGACCAGGGCAGTCAGCACTTATCTTACCAGCAGTTATTGCAGGATTTGATGTCTCTCGAGTGTTCATAGATGGCGGCAGCAGCTTAAACCTTATGTATGCAGATACATTGAGGAAGATGAACATATCCCTAGCAAACTTGAAGCCAACAGACACGAGGTTCCATGGTATCACACCGGAGAAACCAAGTTATCCATTGGGGAAGATTAATCTCGACGTTCAGTTTGGAACCCGAGAGAATTATAGAATCGAAAAGCTGGAATTTGAAGTTGTGGATTTTCCGTCGCAGTACCACGCTCTGTTGGGACGACCAGCATATGCTAGATTTATGGCGGTACCACATTATACATACCTGTTGTGGAGGATGCCTGGACCTAAGGGACCAATCACAGTCAAAGGAAGCTTCGCCTTAGCCGATAAGTGCGATAAGGATTTTCATCGGATATCAGAAACTTTCGGGATGCAAGCTGAGTATCTGGCGTCAAGGAGTATGACTGACTACGACGTGCTGCCAGACGTTGGAAGGCCAAATAAAGAATCAACTTTCAACACCGAGAAAAATTCTAAGGAGGTGCAGATTCACCCGACAGACCCGAAAAAGACGACGTCCATCGCAAACGACATGGACCTCGCATAGGAAAGCGCGCTCGTCGAGTTCCTCCGTGAGAACTGGAAAATCTTCGCATGGTGTCCAGCTGACATGCCAGGAGTACCCAGGGAACTTGCCGAGCACCACCTAAACTTGGATCCACTAGCGAGACCAATCAAACAACCCTTGCGGCGTTTTTCGGAACCAAACCGCAAGGCCATGCTGTCAGAAATCGATCGACTACGAGAAGCTGGTTTTATCAAAGAGATATCTACAGAAGCCACATGGGTAGCTAACCCAGTGATGGTGCCGAAGAAACACACGAAAGTCCTTCGCATGTGCGTCGACTTTACGTGTCTCAATAAACATTGTCCTAAGGATCACTTTCCCCTCCCAAGGATCAATCAAATCATCGACTCCACGGCAGGATGTGAACGTCTTTCCTTCTTGGATGCATACTCTGGTTATAACCAGATCAGACTGAAAGAAGATGATGAGGCCAAAACAGCGTTCATAACACCTTACGGCGTGTTTTGCTACAGAACAATGCCCTTTGGTCTAAAAAACGCGGGAGCAACATATCAGAGGATGATGCAGAAGTGTTTGGCAACACAGATTGGGAAAAATGTGCAAGTATACATCGACGATGTCGTCATAACGTCAAAAAAGCGGGCAACGCTGATCGAGGATCTCAAGGAAACCTTTGACAACCTCGACAAATTCTGCCTCAAGCTGAACCCGACGAAGTGTTCTTTTGGCGTTCCAGCAGGAGAACTTCTGGGGTTTCTAGTTTCAGCAAGAGGAATTGAAGCAAATCCCGACAAAATACAAGCTATCGTAACAATGAGGAAGCCAACAAAGTTGAAAGAAATACAGCAGCTAACTGGGCGAGTCGCAGCTTTGAGCAGATTCGTCGCCAGGCTGGGAGAAAAAGCGTTACCAGTTTACGCTCTGATAAAGCAAGGGGAGAAATTCCAGTGGAATGAAGAGGCCGACAGAGCTTTCGAGGATTTGAAGCGCACAATCTCGACACCACCAATCTTGGTGGCACCGAAGGAAAAGGAACCTCTCCTGCTGTATATTGCAGCCACGCCCCAAGTGGTTAGCACGGTGCTAGTTGTTGAAAGAGAAGAAAAAGGGAAACTCCATGGAGTGCAAAGGCCAGTATATTTCATCAGTGAAGTTTTATCGCCTTCCAAACAGCGGTACCCGCAGTACCAGAAACTAGCATATGGAGTAATTGCAACGGCAAGGAAGTTGCGCCACTATTTTTCGGCACACCCAATAATAGTAGTCAACGAAGCACCTCTTTCAAATATACTGAACAATCCAGAAGCTACAGGGCGTGTCTCCCTTTGGGGAATAGAACTTTCTCCTCGGGACATCACGTATGAAAAAAGAAAGGTAATCAAGTCGCAAGTTCTGCCAGATTTCATTACAGAGTGGATGGAGCTACAAAACACGGGACCCCCAGATTTGTCGAGAACTTGGACCATGAACTTCGATGGGTCCAAGAGAGTAGAAGGAGCTGGCGCAGGAGTAGTACTTATATCACATGAAGGCGACAAGTTGAAATACGTCCTTCGGATGACGATCCCTAACGCATCTAATAATGAAGCAGAATATGAAGCCCTCATACACGGGATGAAGATGGCGAAAGCTTGCGGTGCAACTCAACTAAAAATCTTTGGTGACTCACAATTGGTGGCTCAGCAAGTTATGAACCAATGTGAAGCAGTCAATGATAGCATGATGGCATACAAGGAGGTGTACAATGAGCTCGAGAAGCTGTTTGATGGATGCGAGGTAAATCACATCAGTAGATTGAGCAATGATGAAGCCGACATTCTCGCAAACATCGGGTCGCAGTGCCTCCCAATCCCGCCAGGAGTATTTTGGGAAGAAATAGCGGAGAAATCCACGAAGCCGAAAAAGGTGCAGAAAAAAGCAAAGGAAGAGAAAACTTCGGCACCCCTCAAAAAAACCACGGAGGACGAAGAGGACCAAGAGCTTGTGATGATGGTAGAAATTCCTTGGATGCAAGCATATATATCATACATCCTCAGGAAAGAAATACCCGACGATCCAGTTGAGGCAAGGCGAGTTATTCGACGATCCAAAGCTTTCACAGTGATCAAAGGGGAATTATACAAGCGAAGTATTTCAGGCGTCCTGCAAAGGTGTGTCACACCTGAAGAAGGAAGAATAATTCTGAAGGATGTACATGAAGGAATATGTGGCCACCATACAAATAGTCGAGCTATTGCAGCCAAGGTTTTTCGGGCAGGATTCTATTGGTTGACAGCAATCGAGGATGCCAAGGAAATAGTACGAACCTGCGACGCGTGTCAAAGGTTTGCCGCAAAACCTCACTCTCCAGCAGCAGAACTAACACCAATACCATTGTCATGGCCCTTTGCCCAATGGGGACTTGATATGGTGGGCAAGTTGCACAAAGCCTCGCCAGGAGGATATGAGTACTTGCTGGTCGCTGTCGACAAATTCACCAAGTGGGTAGAAGCGAAGCCAATAAATTCACCAGATGCAGCGTCGGCAATAAAGTTTGTGAAAGGCCTCGTTTTTTGGTTTGGCGTGCCTCATAGCATTGTTACAGATAATGGTTCAAACTTCACATCCAAGGAATTCAAGGAATACTGCGCAGAAGTAGGCATTAAATTGCACTTTGCGTCAGTTGGGCACCCGCAAACTAACGGACAAGTCGAGAAAGCCAATGGTATCATCTGCAATGGCCTCAAGAAGCGCCTGCTAGGGCCACTTGAGAAAGCTCGACATACTTGGCCAGAGGAATTGCCAAGTGTTTTGTGGAGCATCCGAACAACACCAAATACGGCGACACAAGAAACTCCGTTTTTTCTCGTCCACGGAGCCGAAGCGGTATTACCAATTGAAATAGAGCATGATTCTCCAAGAGTAACAGAGTATGACGAAGAAACATCACAAAAAGCTCGGGAGGATGATATGGATGCACTCGACGAAGCTCGAGATGAAGTACTTTCACGAGTCACCAAATACCAGCAAGACCTCAAAAACTACCACAGTCGACGGTTAAGACCAAGATCTTTTCAAGTTGGGGATTTGGTCCTGCGGTTAAATAAAAAAGTACTGAGAAGCTCGAATCACCATGGTTGGGGCCCTACGTTGTCACGGAAGTCATCGAAGGAGGCGCATACAGGATCAAGGACAAGAAGACAGGGGCTCCCGAGAAAAACCCCTGGAACGTGGCGCAGCTCAGGCGGTTCTACGCCTAGAGCTGAAATATAGTCCTTCTCTGTAAAAATACAATGTACTGAAACGCCCGCGAGTTTTCAGACGCACTCTTTTCCTTTTCGGGGCACCGAGTGGGGCCGGAAAGGTTTTTAATGAGGCGGGCTCGCGGTGCTGCAATATAATAAAGATAGTGGAGATATATTTCTTATTCTTCGACACGCTCGGGGGCTCAACGCCTTCAAGTCTCAAAATGCGTACAATATAGACAAACTAGACTTACCAAAATATTTCGCCTTGGTACACCAAATACCTCGCCAAATATAAAAATCGGAAGCTAACAATTATAAATATAGTGTACACGTCAAAAATCTTATTGCTTTGGTCCAAGAACCTCGCAACAAAAATATAGAACTTCGACATTAAGATACTTGAGGGCTTGCAATCCGATGTCTTATTACAACAGAAGGGAAAATCTTCGAAACAGTATAGACTCCAGCCAAAGGCTCGGGGGCTCGGTGGTTTAAAATAGGAAACATACAGAGTTAACAGCTTTACAATATAGATTGTGTTTACAAATACACAAGAATGTATCAATGATGGAAATACAGCAAGAAGAGGAAAAAGTATTCAAGGGAAACCTAGCACATGGTCTATGGTTATTCGCTCAGTAGAAGGACGAGTACTATGCTCAGCATAGCTTCCCTTCACGAAGAATTCAGAATCCATCCGAAGAAGTTCATCCATCATATCTTCGGCAACAGGAGTAACCAAATCATCAACCTTGCCCATATTTCTCTTTTTCTTTGCAATGTTTGCCAGACAAGTAGGAACAATTTGATCTATGGGCAATTTTGGATGACAAATCTTTATCATCATCATGGCAAATCTAGCGCCAGCAGAAAGTTGAGCCCGCACAAAACCCGAGGAGCATCTCGAAATTTTTCCATTAAAGCTGGAAGGGTCTCTGGCATCTTATTCCGAGGGAACATGGTCCCATAAACTAAGAATAAAGTTTTCGTACAGAAGTCAAGGAAGTCACGGACCTGAGCCGCGCGATCTTGAAATCTAACGATTTGGCGAGTACGCTCAGGAGTAACCCAAAAGTTAGACCCATGTTGCGCAGCCAGTCTCAGCAAAACAGCGGTTCGAGCTTCAACACGTTGGTCTTCGGCAGCAGTATCCAGAAAAGAGCCTGGCACAGCAAACAAAATATCAAGGAACGAATAAAAAAGAACAACATCCAACACGGTCATGAGCAGGAAACATACCTGTCATATCCAAACTAGCGTCAGTCATTAGCTGAAGCATATAATTCTCGCGAGAAGAAGTTTCAGCAGCCTCAGCAATAGCAGCATCCTTCGCAGCGATGGCCTCCTTTGCCTGTTGAAGAGCAATTTTCTCTCCTTCAGATGCTTTTCGAGATTGTTCCATCATTGCCAGAGTCTGTTTCTTCATGGATTGAAGTTGTTGTCGAAGTTCTTGCAAATCTTCCGACAAATGTTTGCTTGAAGAACCTTCGAGGGGATTATCATCGACTAGTATTTTCTTCGAGAAGGAAGAAGCAGGTGAAGCATCGGCAGAGCAAGGATTGGTCGAATAGTTATCAAATATTAACTGGAAAAGAAAGCGACAGGATCAATGATAGTGCCAGAAGGAATTTCATTGCTTTCTAGAAAAATTTACATAGATATTACAAACGAAGTTCTCCAAAAGGACTACCAGGATAATTGTCGCCACAGCTAAATTGGCGACAAGGACAAAAGAGAGAGAGAAAGCAAAGAAAAAAAGAGGCATGCAACTAGACCTCCGGCCTCGATGAGCTAGGAGTTGAAGATGGCTTGATCCCGAGATAGGCCAGAATTTTCTTCGTATTGGGCTTGGCTGCCTTGATCAAAGACCGCCACTTTGTTTGCTCTATCTGCTCGGTGTCGCCAACCTTCATCCAGTCAACAGTTTGTTGGCTGTCAGCGACCAAGGCAACAGTGCTCTCGACAGCAATCTTCATGTTCTCCTGGCGCATTTTTAGCCCAAGGTCCTCTGATGAATTGAAGCTCTGGGCAAGGGCAAGGAAAGTCTTGGGCTCCTCTTTCTTCGGGAAGAAGTAGGGGAATAGCTTTGACAATCCTGCGTCAGCATTCACCACGCCTTAACGAATTTCGGATCCATGAAACTCCAGATAAGAAAGTGCGTCAAGGAGAGGATCATTGTCGGGATTCTCCAGATCAAACTCTTGGTTCGTTTGGCCTGCCACAGGAAATAAACATTGGCCAAAAGCAAGAAAAAGCAGGTCCTATAAAAAATAGAAGGGATCAATAAAATTACCTTTGAAGCGCTGACTTTGCGAATTCAGGCGCTTGAGGATTCCCTTTTCACGAGCAGCCTGTGCGGCTTTGTGCTCATTTAATGCAGCTTCAGCATCCTCAAGCCACTTCTGCAGCTCCTCGACACTAGCAGCTTTTGCCTTGGCTTCATCAGCCTCTTCTTTGGCTTCGCTAGCAACAAGTTCGGCTTTCTTGCGGGCCGCTTCACTTTGCTCCAGTTTTTGAGCAAGAGTGTCGGCAAGCTTGTTGGCCTCTGCAAGTTTCTCTGTCGAAATAGAAAAGAAAGGTCAAAATTGCGACAAAAAACAGGAGCAAGAAGTCAGAAACAACGACAGCAAAAAAGTTATTACCTTCAGTTCTGCTGGTATACTCACGGTACCCAATGAATTGGGATCCGATGCGAATAAGCTCTTTGATCATGGGCTATCAAAGAAGAACAAAGAAAGAGAAACATCGGTATGGAAAAAGAATGAAGGCGTAAAAAAAGCAAATAGAAGAAATATAGATATTGGCAAGGAAATTAAAAAAAAACTTACATAATCCAAGAGCGGAGTAGAAGAGCTACCCAATTGAGGGGCAGGCTCAATGATTGTTTCAATCCTTGTCCTTTTTGGTGAAGGAGCAAGGGGGCTTGATGGCGGAGTAGTGGTGACGACGTTTTGTTGAGGAGGCGAGGATTCTTCTCCTTCAACTGGCGTATCCGAGGCAAGTAAAGTATGTGACGTGCTCGTCCGAGGAGCCACGTCAAAAGTTGGTACTTCTTCCTCATCATCGCTATGATTAAAAATCGACAGCATAAAAAGCAAGATAAGACAAAAATTTCGAGTACAGAAATAAGGAGAAATAAAAATGACTTACGAGCTGACGAGGGACTCAAGATAAGGATCATAAGTTGCCTTCTGACGCGAAGGATCAACTTCTTCGGCTTTAGAAGTGCCGGAATCTTCGGCATCATTCCTCTTCCTTTTGCCTTTTGGAGAAACAGTAGGAGGAGGAGATAGTGCCGACGCAGTGCCTTCGGAAGATCCCGCAGATTTTCGAGAATCCACGGGTTCATTCACAAAAGACGGAGCTTCTTGATTATCATCAGTGACAATGGCCCTTTCTTCGACCTCTCCACCTTCAGGAAGAGGAGGAAGCGAGACAAGGTCTGGATGATTCTGTATAAAATAAAACAGGGAGAGACATCAGAAAAGAAGTTATATAAAAAAAAAGAGACAGCAAAGCAACAACAAGATAATAGACAAAGGTTACCTTGGGAAGTGGATTGGCGGCGCTGAATGGTGTCACATGGCAAGAAGAAGGGACAGCATCTTTTTTGCTGAGAGACGAGATTTTTCGGACAAGTTTTTCTAAATCCTTGACCTCCAAATTCACCGACAGCCGATCCACGTCCTCGTCGCCAGCATATTTCCATAGAGGGTATTTGCGAGCCTGAAGCGGCTGTACTCTAGTCCTAAGAAAGTATGCAGTGATTTGGACACCCGATAACTCTTTGCCGCGAGTATTTTGCAACTCGTGGATACGAGCCATCAAGCTTTCTGTCGACGCCCTTTCTTCTTCGGTGGCCTCCGCGTCCCAGGAGCGGCGGCGAAAGATTTTCTCGGCGCCATCAAAAGGAGGGATGTTGTCCTCCGCACATCCATGGTTCTCCTCCTGAATGTACAACCACTTCTTGCGCCACCCTTGAACTGAGTCAGGAAGCTTGACGTCGAAGTAGTCGACAGTGGGCCGAACAGAAATCACAACGCCACCTATATTATAGGCGACATTGGGCGAGCCATTACGGCGGCAGAAGAAAATGCGCTTCCATAGCGCCCAGTTAGGCTGGATGCCAAGGAAGGCCTCGCACAGAGTGATGAAAATAGAGATATGGAGGATTGAATTTGGCGTGAGGTGGTGGAGTTGCAGACCATAGATAAAAAGAAGTCCACGGAGAAAAGGATGAATGGGGGCGGAAAGACCGCGGATGAGGTGGTCGACAAAACTTACCCGGTACCTCATTGGAGGGGTTGGGTAGCTTTCCTCCCTGGGGAAGCACAGTGCCTTGGGTTTCTTGCTGATCCCCAGCTTCTTGAGCATGTTGATGTCTTGAGTGGAAATCTTCGATCTTTCCCACTCCGCCGCCCCAAGATCCACGGCGGCCATGGAGGACTCCGGTGTGCTGTGCCTTGTCAATCGACGAGGTGGCATCAACAATGGTGCAGGGTTTGCAGCTTGGAGGCGAGGAGTTTAGGAGGCTGTGGATCGCAGGAGGAATTTGCAGATGAGAGAAGGAGGACGGCGCGAGCGGAAGTGCTCAAGGAGGAAGAAGACGAACTTATATAGGGGTGCGGTGAAACGACGAACCGTTGGATAAGGAAAATGTGTGACAGATGATAGCAATCGTGGCAACAAGGGTAAAAAAGTAATTCAACGTTGGGGAAGTTACGGTGCGTGCGCCAGAAAAAGCGGAGGACGTGTGTCCCCCACTTGCATGACGTGTCAAGATAGTGGATTGATTGGGCCCGCATGGCAGCGAGAAAAGACTTGTCGCAAATTTTTGACTAGCAATCGCGGCTATCGTCAGCAACAACGTCATCTTGGAAGAATACAAAATTCGACTCAGCAGCTTCATAAAAGGCGACACGGAAAAATAATACTGAGCCTTTGATCAAATACAAGTTTTTGATCAAATGCTCGGGGGCTACTTTGGAAAAAAAGGAAAAGTTCCAGAAGGACAAGGTGGAAATGGCGTGAGCCTATGACCAAATACAAATATTTGTTCATAGCCTCGGGGGCTACTCCCATCGGGAGCGCTGTTCGCGCACCCGAGAAATTATAAAACTTCGGGAGATAAAAGAAAATATAGCGGCATAAGGCGTGGAGCCTACACCCAAGTACAAGTCCTTGGCTGTAGCCTCGGGGGCTACTCCCATCGGGAACGCTGCTCGCGTGCCCGATGAAATTATAAAAAATAAAGAAAGAAAGAGAAAAAGAAAGATAGAAGAACAAAAGAGTATATTTCGAGTTATAAATAACTCTGCATATACTCCCATCGGGAGAGCAATATAAGTCATCTTTGACTCGATAAAATGTGCCATTCCAACAGCCGAAAAAGCACTCGACAATATATTCTCAGAACGCCAAAGTTGCGATCAATTTCTGAATGCCGCAAATTTGCGAAGGTAAGACCCCAGATCCGTTCTGCTGGGCGTGGCATCGCCGAAGACTGCGCTCTGCTACTTTTATCCGTATCAACAGATACGAAGAAAAATCCTAACGGACGCGTTAGGTACCCGATGAATTTTACTGGGACTCGACAGAATGGTAAGACCTTAAGCGGCACCTATCGAAGTTTACACCGGTATCCCGAGGTCATGTCCAGGGACGTGATCTTGAAGTAGGTTTTTGCGGATTGCCACTAGAGCAGTTAACTAGTACCTGATCCGTCAGATGAACTAGCCCCAACTACCATTATCCCTGTACAATATAGATGTTTATGAGAAGAAATATAGAAAAGTCGAAGTTGTCGAATAAAAATAAACAGTGGAGATTTTCCTTGACCCTACGATTCAAGCAAAATCTCGGGGGCTACTGACATAGGCATCCCAAATGGGCCTGCCGGAGATAGTACCCGGGGTTTACTGAAGGCCCACTACCCGAAGAATAAGAAGATTCGGAAGCCCAAGATAGTATTAAGGAAAGTTAGAGTTGTAATAGAAAGTCTTATTTGTAATCTTGCGGGATGAGTTAGAACCCTTCCCGGACTTTGTAACTTGTACAGCACGAATCCCTCGGCTCCGCCTCCTATATAAGGTGGAGTCGAGGGACGCAGAGATCATCGAATCATTGTTTACAAACCCTAGTTTTCATAATCGTGGAGTACTTTTCGGCTGATACCTTCGAGATCTACTTGCCCTCTACTTCCAACTAAACCCTAGCCTACAATCCATAGGCATTGACAAGTTAATACCTTGTCACCGGTATTGTTCCTGTCGCTGCTGAGGCGGGTTTGACTGCTCCGGCTCAGCTTGTACCGCTGGTTGCAATGGGTCTCCCAATGCATAGCTATCCGCCACACGTATCATCTCTGCCAAGGTTGCTGGCATGCTTCTCTGCAGCTTTTGCCACAGCGGTGATCCTATCCGGCATCCTTGACTGAACCAAGCAATTGCTTGTGCTTCAATCACTCCTTCACACGTGTTTCTTGTTGAGTTCCATCGGGTAAGATAATCCCTGTCTGTTTCACCGGCACGTTGCTGGCATAAAGCGAGCTGTTGGGGCCGGTTTGGCCTCTTGTAAGTGCTACTGAAGTTGTTCACGAAGGCTTCCTCAAAGTCCAGCCATCCGTTAATGCTTCCTGCCGGCAAGTTGTTAAGCCAAATCCGTGCAGGGCCTACTAGGTAGGACGGTATGATTCTCACCGCCCAACGCCGGTTTACTCCACCACCAGCTACATAAACAGCTGTGACATAGTCCGCCAGCCAATCTTCCGGCTTGGTCGTGCCATCATACGTTTTTGTGTCCCGGGGCAGCTGGAAATTGCGTACCGGTGGCTCTTCTCCCATGATCCGTGGGCCAAAACATTTCGGGCCAGGAGGACCCTCAGATTCGATCATTTCGGAAAGATGTACCCTGTCCAGCCTGTGCCTCGCATCCTGGTCTGGCAAACATCTTTCCCCCAGGCGTTCCCCCAAAGGGTTCCGGTAGACTCTTGTTCGTTCTACCTCGGAATCTCCCTCTCCGTATCCTTCCGGTTCCGCGGCTCTTGCCTGCCGGTACCTTGGTGGTGGCATTTCCTCATACGCTGCCCTTGCAGCTCAATAATTTTGCCCGGTTTCATATCTACCGGCATGATTGTTTCCGGCATAGCCTCCTCTGGCGTAGCCTCGACCTGCCCCTTGGCTTTTTCTACCGGCATCGTGTTGCCCGGGTTGTTGTTTTTCGGCAAGAACCGGATCGTACACAGTCATCTGCTGTGCGTTCATCTCTTTTTCTCTCCTCCTGTCCGGGTGGGGGGACGATGCCTGCCCATGGGACTTGCTTCCGGCATTCTTTGTTGAATGCGCGGATTTTGAGGCCGCGGCCTTGTTCAGCTTAGCCAGCTGTTCAGCATTCTGCTGCTCAATAGTTTCCAGCAGCTCTCTAACACGCTCCTGCTATTTTGCCAAAGCATCTCCGGAAAGCGATTCACATAGCTCTACTGCAGCTTTAGCAGCTTTTATAGTTTTATCCGGGCTACTGTACTTAGGTTTTTCCACGATGCTAACAGATGCAGAGGTACTTTTGCCGGCAAGAACTTCTTTGCGCAAATCCTGATCTAGATTGCGAGCCTTGAGCCGGTTCTCCGGTATCCTAGCAGCATGAGCGCTAACAGAAGCAAAGCCATGGGCAGCGTTGTACTCACGTAGGGTTAGGTTCAGCTCGTGCTGCGCCCGGACGATGTCGGCGCCGTTCGCGAGCAGCTTCTGGCGTTGTGCCTCCAGCTCCGCCTGAGCCGCTGCCCGGTCGATGTTCTGCGCGATGGGCGTTGCCAGCACGTTCATCGCCGCTTGGAGTGGTGTTGCCGGTGGTGCGGAAGATGCTCCCGCAGCGCCAGCGTCGCGCTCCAGCGGTGGCTTGGCCGCACGGGTCGAAACCGCACGACCAGCACCTTCATCCACAGCTTCTTTGCCTGCACCAACCACACCGGTCATCATTACCTCGACGTTGCAGGCGGCGCGGCCAGCACAGAGCCACCTTGGCGGGTCCGGTGCCACCAGCACCGGCGAGAGACGCTGGCGCACAGGGACGGTGCCGAAGTAGACGCGGTGACTGCCGAACTCGATGGTGCGGCCGTTGTGCGGGAACTTGCCGCCGTTGGCGAAGCAGCCCGCGTTGTCGTTGATGAAGTCCATGTCGTAGATGCGCTGCACGAGCGCGGACACCGTACGCTCGCCGGCGACCTCAAGGATGCCCGCCCGAATGTGAACTCCTGCAAGCGCCACTTCATGCCCCACGAAGGGCGCCAACTGTCGTCGTGGTGAACAGACAGATGCCATAGGATGGCTTATGTTGGGGCCGAATGGACGCTAGAGGATTCGGGGGAGGGTTTGTGATCAAATGGGATGAACTTCCGGATGGTTTCCTCAAGAACTTAGCCGAGGATAGAGGTTGAAGAAGAAAGACACAAGGAAGAACTCGCTCTAGATCACTTTCTTCATTGATTTTCACAGGTTACAGGTTTGTGTTTACAGAATCTCTCCCTCTGTGTTCCGTGCGTCCGTGCCCGTGAGGAGGGCTGCCCCCTCTCCTTATATAGGGGAGAAGGTGGCTTACAGGGCAAGAAACCCTAATGGCATCTTTGACTAGACAAACTACTTTACAAAGCTACTTTAATCATAGATGAGACCGGGGTCTCCTTTAATCATGGATGCTGACGTCCTCCGGCTTCTTTCATCGTCATCCTCCTCTTTATCGTCAGCCCTTCGTTTAAAGCTACTTTGCTTAGCTCATCTTTGTCTTCTAGCTTTGGAGAGGATCTTTGACCAGTCCTGCCGACTTGCTCTGCTTTCCGGTAGCCCGGTGTCTTTCCTATCCGGTTCCGGTATACCTCTCCTGAGGATACCGGCTTAGCCCCGCTTAGCCAAACGCTTATCTTGTGCTCCGGTATAAACATTAAACCGGTATCTTGATGGCTCAAACCATCCGGTTTGGCATGCCTTTGGCATACCGGGGGTCATCCCCCCAACAATCACCGTTTGAGAGGTTGCACGGGATCGAAAGAAAAAGGCAAGTGACCAAATATGAGGAGCCAAAAATAATTCAAGAAAAGAAAGTTTTATAGTACATAGAGGATGACACGGGTCCCATTTAGCAGCAGCGGTATCACCGTTTGAGAGGCGGCAGGGGATCGAAAGAAAAAGGCAAGTGACCAAATATGAGGTGCCAAAAATAATTCAAGAAAAGAAAGTTTTATAGTACATAGAGGATGACATGCGGGTCCCATTTAGCAGCAGCGGTATCACCGTTTGAGAGGCGGCAGGGGATCGAAAGAAAAAGGCAAGTGACCAAATATGAGGTGCCAAAAATAATTCAAGAAAAGAAAGTTTTATAGTACATAGAGGATGACATGCGGGTCCCATTTAGCAGCAGCGGTATCACCGTTTGAGAGGCGGCAGGGGATCAAAAGAAAAAGGCAAGTGACCAAATATGAGGTGCCAAAAAAAACTCCAAGAAAAGAAAGTTGATTGCACATAGAGGATGACATGCGAGTCCCATTTAGCAGCAGCGGTCTCAACGTTTCCAAGGCGGCAAGGGATCAAAAGAAAAAGGAAGTAGCCAGAAATCAGGGGGTCAAAAAAAATCCAAGAATAGAAAGAATTTTGGTTCATAGAGGATGACATGCGGGACCCATGATCCTGCATCGTAAACGGCTCGATCGGAGAGCGTTGAACGAGATGGCGCGATCGAGAAAAAAAACAATGCCAGAGAGGCTGCCATCTGGGCCCTACATCCCTCGGCGGTGCGGATTTGCGTTGACTCGGCCGGCGAACCCGAGATTTCGAGATGCACCACGTCCCGGGACACCATACGCCACGTTTTGGCCGTTTTCGTCGGGCTAGGTGGCCTCAAAAACGAGAAAAAAAACGTTTTGACATGCACAACGGACAAACCCAAAATCGTCGGCCATGGTACACCAGCAACCACGGCGTGACTTCAACTTCGTCGGCCATGGCAACTTTTCTTGTAGTGTTACTTAATATCTGTTGTTGTTCATATTCGGGAACACATCTTCGCATAATACCATCCACTCCTTCTTTATATAAGTGTGGGTCATCCCAAAAATAATGCCTCAAGTCATAAAAGAATTCCCTCATTTGCTGAGCTGAAAAGGTTGGAGGTAAGTACTTGGAAACAATAAAGTTAGCATAATCAGCATACCAAGGACTATCTCGCGAGCTCACCTTTATTACAGCCAATTGTTCATTTGGAAAACTATCATTAACAGGAACAGGATCATAAGCAATATTTTCCAATCTAGATAAATTATCAGCAACAGGATTATCAGCACCTTTCCTATCTATAATACGCAAATCAAATTCTTGCAAAAGAAGCACCCATCTAATAAGCCTAGGCTTAGCATCTTTCTTTTCCATAAGGTATCTAATTGCAGCGTGATCAGTATGAATTGTGACTTTTGAATCAACAATATAAGATCTAAACTTGTCACAAGCAAACACTACAGCTAATAATTCTTTTTCAGTTGTAGCATAATTTCTTTGAGCAGCATCAAGAGTCTTACTAGCATAATGAATAACATTTAATTTTTTATCTACTCGCTGTCCAAGAACAGCGCCTACAGCAAAATCACTAGCATCACACATAATTTCAAAAGGTAAATTCCAATCAGGAGGTTCAACTACAGGAGCAGTTGTTAAGGCTTTCTTTAGAGTTTCAAAAGCTTCCTTACAATCATCATCAAAAACAAAAGGTACATCTTTTTGAAGAAGATTAGTAAGAGGCTTTGAATCTTGGAGAAATCTTTAATAAATCTCCTATAAAACCCAGCATGACCAAGAACACTACGAATACCTTTAACATCCCTCGGATAGGGCATCTTCTCAATTGCTTCAACTTTAGCTCTATCAACTTCAATACCTCTCTCGGAAATTTTATGTCCCAATACAATTCCTTCATTAACCATAAAGTGGCATTTCTCCCAATTAAGAACAAGGTTAGTTTCTTCACATCTCTGCAAAACTTTATCAAGGTTTCGCAAGCAATTATCAAAAGAATTCTCATAGACAGAAAAATCATCCATGAATACCTCTACAATATTCTCACAAAAGCCATGAAAAATAGCAGACATGCATCTTTGAAAAGTAGCAGGAGCATTACATAAACCAAAATGCATACGTCTATAAGCATAAGTTCCATAGGGACAAGTGAAAGTGGTTTTCTCTTGATCTTTAGTTTTAACAGCAATTTGTGAGAACCCAGAATAACC
The DNA here is from genome assembly GCF_019359855.2 of Lolium perenne. Taxonomy (NCBI): domain Eukaryota; kingdom Viridiplantae; phylum Streptophyta; class Magnoliopsida; order Poales; family Poaceae; genus Lolium; species Lolium perenne. The sequence continues at coordinate 321,051,896 of NC_067246.2, forward strand.
ATCGAGAAAGCAAAAATGAGTATTTTTAGACAACCTTTCTAACATTTGATCAATAAAGGGTAAAGGGTAATGATCTTTCTTAGTAACCTTATTAACTTTTCGATAATCAATGCACATTCTATACCCTACAACTACTCTTTGAGGGATGAGCTCATCATTATCATTAGGCACAACAGTCATTCCTCCTTTCTTAGGAACACAATGCACAGGACTAACCCATCTACTATCAGCAATAGGATATATAATACCTGCTTCAAGAAGTTTTAATACCTCATTCCTTACCACATCCTTCATCTTAGGAATTAGACGACGCTGATGTTCAACAACAGGCTTTGCATCATCTTCCATGTTGATAGCATGTTGGCAAATAGTGGGAGAAATCCCCTTCAAGTCATCAAGAGTGTAGCCAATAGCTCCTCGGTGTTTCTTCAATATTTCCAATAACCTTTCTTCTTCAAATTCTGAAAGCTTAGAACTAATAATAACACGATATATTTTCTTATCATCAATATGAGCATACTTAAGATTATCAGGTAGTGGTTCCAAATCGAAAACAGGATCTTCCTTTGGTGGTGGTGTTGTACCTAAATCTTCAACCGGCAAGTCATGTTTAAGAATAGGTTGACGAAGGAAAATTTCATCAAGCTCATTCCTTTCTTCCCTAAAAACTTCACTCTCGCTATCCTCCAAATTTTGCTGCAAAGGATTATTAGGAGCAAGAGCAATAGACGCACACTGTTCAACTCTAAAATCATTATTAGCAAATCAGCTTTATAAGGAGTTTTGGCAAATTTAGAGAAATTAAACTCATAAGATTCACCAGCAAATTTAGTCACAATTTTTTCCTTCTTGCAATCTATAACAGCTCCACAAGTATTTAGAAAAGGTCTACCAAAAATAATAGGACAAGACTTACTAGCAGCAGAACCAAGTACCAAAAAGTCAGCAGGATATTTAATCTTACCACATAGAACTTCCACATCTCGAACAATACCAATAGGACAGATAGTTTCTCTATTAGCTAGCCGAATAACCACATCAATATCTTGAAGTTCACAAGAACCAATTTCATGCATGATTTTCGTATAGAGCTCATAAGGTATGGCACTAATACTTGCACCAATGTCGCATAAACCATAATAACAATGATCGCCAATTCTAACAGAGAGCATAGGAACACTGGCTTTCCTAGACTTATTAGGATGCGAAACAATATTAGAAGCATCTTCACAGAAAATAATATGACCATCTTCTACATTTTCAGTCACAAGATCCTTAACTATTGCAATAGCAGGTTCAACCTTTATTTGTTCCTCAGGTTCTATAGGTTTCTTTGCACTTTTATTAACCGCACTAGTTATAACAGAATACTCCTTCATTTTAGCAGGGAAAGGATTTTTTTCAATATAAGCTTCAGGAAGGATATGATCAACAGTTTTAATTTCAACACATTTATTTATAGATGAATCAATTTTATCTTTGTACGGTTCGTGATACTTATCAAAATTCTTCCTGGGCAATTCAAAATGAGAGGCAAAAGCTTTATAAAAATTTGCAACAACTTGAGAGTCAAGACCGTAAGCAGCACTCATATTATGAAATTTATCAGTATCCATAAAAGTTTCAATGCATTCATAATCATAATTTATACCTGACTCTCTACCTTTGTCGTTCTCCCATCTTTCAGTATTCTCTTGGATTCGATCAAGAAGGTCCCATTTAAACTCTTCTTTGTTGCGTGTAAATGATCCAGAACAAGTAGTATCCAGCAAGGTTTTATCTTGAAAAGAAAGTCTTGGATAGAAATTATCAATGATAATATTACCAGGAAGCTCATGAATGGGGCATTTGAGCATTAAAGACTTCAATCTCCCCCATGCTTGGGCAATACTCTCTCCATCATGAGGCCAGAAATTATATATGGGGTTCCGATATTTGTGAATTTCACTTGGAGGATAGAATTTAGAATAAAATAGAGGCACAATATCCTTCCAATCAAGAGAATCACCATTCTTTAGCAATTTATACCAATGCGCCGCTTTACCAGACAGTGATATAGAGAATAGTTTCTTTCTAACTTCATCCATAGCAATACCTGCACATTTGAATAACCCGCATAATTCATGTAAAAACAGTAAATGATCTCCGGGATGGACTGTTCCATCCCCTTCATAGCGGTTATCCACAACACGTTCAATAATTTGCATGGGTATTTTGTATGGAACCTCTTTCTCACCTGGCGCCTCATCCACTACCTTTGCAGTAGTAGTAGATTTTCCAAATAGGAATTCAAGAGAAGATCTCTCCATAATGAATTATATCAGCAGGCAGAAATAAAATCAGCACATACAGTAAAGGTTTCCCTTACCAATTCCACTTACCAATAGCGCTTCACTCCCCGGCAACGGCGCCAGAAAATACTCTTGATGACCCACAAGTATAGGGGGTGTATCGTAGTACTTTCGATAAATAAGAGTGTCGAACCCAACGAGGAGCAGAAGGTGTTGACAAGCAGTTTCGATGAAGGATTCACTGAAAATGCTCACAGACAAGTATTCAGGTGGGTTTGATATAGCAGATAAATAAAGTACAAGTAAATAAAATGCGAGAGTAATAGTTGCAGCAAGTGGCCCAATCCTTTTTAGCACAAAGGACAAGCCGGTTTGTTTACTTATAATGACCAAACGTTCTTGAGGACACACGGGAATTTAGTCTAGTGCTTTCGCTTCATATAGCTGATTAATCTTCATTGTTTTGATAAGTGTTGTGTGGGTGAACCTATGCTAATGCACCACCCTTCCTAGGACTAATACATACTTGTGATTATACCCCTTGCAAGCATACGCAAATACAAGAAAGTAATTAAGATAAATCTAACCACAGCTTTAAACTCTGAGATCCTGCTATCCCTCCTGCATCGATATACCAACGGGGGTTCAGGTTGCTGTCACTCCGGCAACCCCACAATTAGCAAACGAATACAAGATGTATTCCCCTAGGCCCATAAAGGTGAAGTATCATGTAGTCGACGTTCACATGACACCACTAGAAGAATAACACCACAACTTAAATATCATAACATTGAATATCAATCAACATAGTTCACTACTAACATTTAGACTTCACCCATGTCCTCAAGAACTAAACGAACTACTCACGAGACATCATATGGAACATGATCAGAGGTGATATGATGATGAATAACAATCTGAACATAAACCTTGGTTCAATGGTTTCACTCAATAACATCAATAACAAGGAGTAATCAATACCGGGAGAGTTTCCCCTATCAAACAATCAAGATTCAACCCTAGATGTTACAGCGGTGATGAGGTGCAGCGGTGGAGATGGCGGTGACGATGGTGGAGATGATGATGATGATGATGATCCCAATGAAGTCCAGCTCGATGATGATGACGATAGCGTCGATTTCCCCCTTCGGGAGGGAATTTCCCCGGCGGATTCCTGCCCGCCGGAGAGCTCTTTTCTCTCTAGTGTTTTCCGCCCCGCAGAGGCGGCTGTGTCTCTTCGCGATTCTTCTCCTGGAGCTTAGGTTTTCGGGGCGAAGAAGTACGCGAAGGAGAGGCGGCCGAAGGAGGCTCTGGGCCCCCTCCCCACAAGGCGGCGCGGCCAGGCCTGGGCCCGCGCCGGCCTATGGGGGGCCCATGGCGGCCCTCCTCGGTCCTTCCTTTTGGCTGGCTTCGTCTTCAGGAAAAATAAGATCTCCGGTGTAATTTCCGTCAATTGTTGATCTCCAGAAATATTGCATTCTGACGGTGCTTTTTCCAGCAGAATCCTGACTCCGGTGAATGATTCTCCAATAATCATGAAACATGCAAAATAGATGAAATAACATAAGTATCATCTCTAAATATAAAATATATCAATGAATAACAGTAAATTATGATATAAAATAGTGATGCAAAATGGACGTATCAACAACCAGTTTTAAAAGGCATCGGTGGATGATGGGAATGGGTGCTCGTTACGAGATGACATGTGATCGAAAAAGTGGAGGCCATAGTCAGCTATCTCTTCTCATAAATTTTTGCACTGGAAAAGAGAAAATGTACTATAAGTGGGGACTTAGCTAGGATCCTACTTGACACCTTAAGATAGAGACTTGACCATGTTACTAGTTGTATGATACCATCATTTGAATCATATATCTATAAGTTTCAAAGGAATTTTTAGAGCAAAGATACATCGTTCGATAATCCATCCACTCACTACTAACCAAAATATAAATATCATATATCTAGTTGTTATAAACGCGATAATCAAATAGTGAAGAACGAAAAGAAAATCACAGCGGAGACACAATATTTTAACGTGGAAAACCCCTCCAGCACAAAGGGGAGAAACCACGAGCGCCAGCCAACAAAACTTCACTATATCGGGGAGTATTCTGATAAACCCTAGCAGGCAAGAGGTATAAATGACCGGTGGAGACGATCTGTACCGGGGGCTTCCCCCTCCCTCCCGGGCGTCCCTGCAGGGCATGGTGTATGGTCTAACTTTAGACTCCGCTACGTTTTGGTCCAAGCCTACCCGGCGGCGGGCTTCACTCTGCTCGTCAGAAGTTAGCCTCCCTTTTATATGAATTTGGATCACAACATAACACTAGGTTCTCTTGCATAGTAGAACGACATCTCATTATCCTAGCACATTGCAGTGAAAGTCGTTGAGAGCAACGATTGGGATGGGGCAAGAAGAAAAGTTGCATTCCCTACTCTCAACATGTTTGTGGTGTCTAAGAAAGTAAAACTTCTAAGAAATGTTTTAAATTTGGCAATAAATTCTACGATGATCTGTATATGGATGCAATTTTTCATTTTTATGATGTTTAATTCTATTTACTTAAAATTAGTGCTAATTAAACCTTATACTTAGCACTGCAAGATGAAAAAAATTAGCTCGTGTCTTTCAAATTTGTTTGGTTTGATATCAAAATTATATCCTTCCAATACTGATTCATGTTCTTCTCTTTCTCTCCTCAATGGAAAACTTTTGTACCAAATTGGGAAAACAAATAATCATCATCAAGGACAATTTCATAGTTATATGTTATCGACCCTTTTATTAATTCTTTCAATCATCCAGTAAGTGGCTAATCTAGCTGATATGTTGAGCTCCAAGTGAAAAAAAGTATCTATAGAGTCAAGACTACCACACCACCAACCCCAACTTTAATATTTTCGATATCATGCACATCAAATCTTACATACATGAATAATAATGTTCCCCTCTTATATATATATATATATATATATATATATATATATATATATATATATATATATATATATATATATATATATACCACTTTATGTTCAATATCATAGCTCGGTCGGCTCACTCTATCTCAATGTTTTGGTAACATCAGCTCATTTCGTCAAAAAATAGGGGTAGTCAATAAACAGATCAACAAGGAAAAAACATCACGAAAGATATAAGAACACTTTGGAATATGATACATCGGGAGTAGCGGTGGAGCAAAGATCACACAACGTTGTGTACTTCTTCCATGTGTTGTAATAGAATCTGGCCCTGCCGGTCTTTTTCAAGTGGAATGCAACACGCGGTGGGGAATTCATTGAAAATATGTTTTTCACATAAGAGAGCCCTCCAGACAGCAGGAGTTTTCCCCCAAACTATTTTTTTTTTTTAGAAACTGGTTTGGGAGAAGGAACATTCTCGACTCCGTCACACAGTTTATCATTATCCGAAATTTCATTTGCTTGTATGACGACAACTATAGTATACACATAATCTTTTAGGGAAAAATATCTCGGATTTTTTTACAATGCAACAGCCGACTGACATGTATGATAATTTGAACAACTCTTTTATTCCCCTGGACGATTCACGCGATCGCGTCCTTCGGCTTTCTAGCATGACATGCGTTCCCGTATTTTCAATGGATCGTCCAGTATTGTCAATTACCGTATGGTTAATATGCCATGGCATCTTATTCTCACATTTTCTATATTTCTCGTAATGGACATGTCACGGCTCCGCTGGCTTGTTCTTTTGAGTAAACAAAGAGTAGACAGCAGTATCAAACGGAACTGCAGAAAGTATGGCAAAACAAATAATCATCAGCAAGGACAATTTCATACTTAATGGGTCAAAAAAATCATAGTTATATGTTATCGACCCTTTTACCATTTTTTCAATCTTCTAGTAAGTGGCTAATCTAGCTGATATGTTGAGCTCCACATGAAAAAAGGTATCTATAAAGTCAAGACTACCATACCACCAACCTCCACTTGAATATTTCCGATATCTATGCACATCAAATCTTACATACACGAATAATGTTCCCCTTTTATATATATACCACTTTATGTTCAATATCATAGCTCGGTCGTCTCACTCTATCTCAGTATGTTGGCAACATTAGCTCATTTTGTCAAAAAGTAGGGGTAGTCAAGAAACATATCAACAAGGAAAAATATCATTAAAGATAAAAGAACACTTTGGAATATGAGACATCGGGAGTAGCGGTGGAGCAAAGATCCCACAACTGCATAAGACCGCTAGGAAGTCTTATGGTGGTCTCAAGCTTTGGGCAGAAAGATTGAGATAGTTTCATAGAGCTCTTGATCTTTTCTTTCTCTCTCTTTTAGACCTTTGGTCTCCTAGCTAGCCTTTTGTTGCTTATCTCTAGCAACAGCCTTTTGTAAATTACTTTTTATGGAAAATTATAAATATACACAGTGGGGAAACCCACTGTTCAGCCTCAAACAAAAAAAGATCCCACAACCTTGTGTACTTCTTCCATGTGTTGTAACAGAATATGGCCCTGCCAGTCTCTTTCAAGTGGAATGGAACACGCGGTGGGGAATCCCCCTCCCCTGATGTCCCTAGAAAACTCAATTCAATTGAAATATTTTTCCACGCAAGAGAGCCCTACAAACAGCGGGAGTTTTCCCCAAACTATTTCTGATCCCTTTCATTTTTTGACTACTCCCTCCGTCCTAAGATGTATAGCCTAAGCTTTAGCCAAAAGTCAACGTCTTCTAAGTTTGATTAAATTTATATGAAAAGATGTGGATATCTACAATATCAAATGTACATTTTGAGAAACTATACTTTCTGGCGAATCTATTGATACTGATTTGCCATTGTGAATGTTTATATTTTTACGTATAAATTTGGTCGAACTTAAAATATGTTGACTTTTGACTAAATCTTAGGTGCCTTAAATTTTGGGAGGGGGAGTACTAGCTAAAAACATGTTTCATAAATTGTTTTCAGCGCGATAATATAATCTGTGTACAACAAAAAAGAAAATTTGATAATTTTCCACACTTTATTCACAACCTATATCAGTGACATATATAAGAAGAAATGAGTTCGGCGCCTCGGCGGTGGCGAGGGGACGGCTTCCTCCGGTGGACTAGCCATGTAGTCGCGCCGACAGTCCCGGGTTCATCTTGGGCCGTGGGCTAGGGCGGGCATGTGGGGCTAGGGTGTTTTTGCAGCAGCGTGGCAGTGCTAATTGTTGCTGTTGCCGGGCACCGTGGTGGTGCCAACGGCCAAGGCCCCGGTGGCAGATGTGGGTGTAAGACCCTGATCTGACTGGTGGTTGTGGCGCCGTGATACCAGTGGTGGGCATAGCCTTCTGCCACTTTGGTGTTCCTCTCCTCTGCACGGGGGTGGCTAAAGCCGGCGGCTTTCATCCTCGTCCCCTACGTGCTCTGGCTGCTTCGAGGTGGTGGTGTATGATCGGGGTGAAAGCCCTGCTCGGCGGAGTCTGATGCTGAATACAATGACGCCTGCGGGGGTCGTTACCTTCTTGGAGGCGTGTTCACGGCTTTCACCTTGCCTTCCCTCTCCTCAGAGGACTGGGGAAACCGTAGGTCCGGTACACTTGTACCAGAGGGGTGCCACGATGTCATTATCTTCTTGAAGACGTCGTCTAGGCAACGGCGACAGACCGATGCAGCAATTGGAGACTGGGGGCGTGTGCTGTTGCAAGTGTTGGCCGCTGCCAAGGCTTTGGCTTCCAGGCTCAATGTACGACATGGCGGGCGCATCATGGTCATCGTCTTCCTTGAGTCTATCAAGACCCTGCTTTCTTCTCGTCGACTCCCGCAGGCGCATAAGGGAAGGTACTTAGGGACGGTTACCATGAAATTGCGGTCGAGTTTCGGTGGTGTCCTGCTCAGTTCGTGACGCGGTTCAGAACCATGTGTTCCTTCTCCTCGCCAGGCGTGGTGGTATGTTGGGCAATGCGAGTCGTTTATCACCGACTTTGTAGAGGGCGCGTTGTTTGTCGCTCGACAATGTATCGTGTGGCGTGAGTGGAGTTGTAGCCTTCTTGCCTTTGCACTACTTGTCTTGGACTCTTCTTCTATATGATTAGTACACCTTCAAGGGTATGTTGTCGAAAAAATAGTATTTTTATATGAATAATATAATATTGATATTAGTATATGATGCATATTATCGAGTAAACTATCACACTTCTAAGACCAAACTTATCTTACGGCGCCTAAACTGGGCGTCAACGCCTCCCTTGCTACTGAAAGTGATGAACAATAGTCTGGAGAGAGGGGAGGAGGGAGGGAGAGGGAAAGCGGGAGAGAGGGGGAGGGAGAGGGAGAGAGGGAGGAATTATGATGGTAAAAGGGGTTGGAAGGGCAGTATAAAGAATGGGTGATATAGAAAAGTGGCATGGATGGCCTATTTTTAATGCATGATGAAAATTAGGAACATTTTTCGCATGGCACTAGAAAAAATTATGGGCTATAGTGCTACGCCATGTTGGAGTCCTTTAGAATGGCGGGCCTTCGAACCCTAGCAAAAAAAAAGTTGCAATGTACATCTAGTTTTAAAAGGCGTTGGTGGAGGATGAGAATTGGGGCTCGTTACGAGATGACGTGGGATGGAAGGAGTTGAGACCATAGTTAATATTTGCATCCTCCCCAACCAACCCAAAAATTTGCTAGCTCTTCTCACAAAAATTGGCACTAGAAGAAGGAAAAGGTACTCTAAGTGGGGACTTAGATGGGATCCCACTTGACACATTAAGTTAGTGACTTGACCATGTTAATAGGTGTATCATACCATTCAGTGCATTTAAATCAAATATCTATAAGTTTCAAAGGAATTCTCAGAGAAAACCTACATCGTTCGATAATCCATCCACTCACTACTAACCAAAACATAAATAGCATATATCTAGCTTCTCTTGCATAGTAGAACAACATCTCATTATCCTAACATAGTTACATGCTTTTAGCAAGAAAGCGTGTATGACCATTTAGAACAACGACTGCAATGGGGACAAGAAGAAATGTTTCATTCCCTACTATCAATATGTATATGGTATCTATAAAAGTAAAATTTGTAAACAATGTTTTCAATTTGGCAATAAATTCTATAGTGATCGGTATATGCAGGTAATTGTTCATTTTTGTGATGTTTAATTATATTTACTTATTTTTACTAAAATTAGTGCTAGTTAAACTCTATACTTAGCACCACAAGATAACAAAATTAACTCATGTTCTTCAAATTTTGTTTTGTTTGATATCAAAATTATATCCGTCGAATACCGGTTCATGTTATTCTCTTTGTCTCCTTAATGGAAAACTTGAGTACCAATTTGGGAAAACAAATAACCATCAACGATGATAACTGTGTAGTTTTATGTTATCAACCCATTTATCAATTATCATTCTTTAAATGATCTAGTAAGTGGCTAATCTAGCTGATATGTTGAGTTCCACGTGAAAAAGTAACTATAAAGTCAAGACTACCACACCACCAACCTCCACTTTAATGTTTACTAAATCTATGCACATCAAATCTCACATACATGAATAATGGTCGGCTCATATATACACCACTTTATATTCAAGATCATAGCTTGGTGGTCTCACTTTTTCTCAATGTGTTGGTAACATTAGCTTATTTCGTCAAAAAATAAGGGGTAGTCACAAAAACATACCAACAAGGTAAAAAAAATCACGAAATTAGATATGAGAACACATTGGAATGTGAGACATCGGGAGCAGCATGGCCCTGCTGGTCTATTTCGAGTGGAGTGCAGTTCAGGTATCTAGCCTTAAGATCCCGGAAACAAAATTCAATTCAATTGAAAATATTTTCCCATGTAAGAGAGCCCTCCAGACAGCGGGAGTTTTCCCCAAACTATTTTTGGTTTTAGAAACTGGTTTGGGAGAAAGAACATGCTTGAATCTGTCACAGAGTTTATCGTTATCCGAATTTTCATTTGCTTGTACGACGGCTATAGTATACACCCAATCTTTTCGAAAAAAATCTCGCAATTTTCTTACAATGCAACCAACCGATTGACGTGTATTATAAATTCCAGTATTTTCATTTACCGTATGGTTAATATGTCAACTTGCCATGGGCCAAACGAAACTGCAGCATGTATGGTACAGCGACCCAAAAATGGGAACAAAATCCAAGGCGTACTGCAACGTGATCGCAACACATCGCTACCCCTACGGAACGCGCCGATTTTAAAGGCGTCGGTAGGTGCTGGCGTTACATCCATCGTCCGTCGTGCTGTAAGATTCGTGAGGGCTTTTAACACTTCATTCCAACTCAGTGGATATACCGCTCGGTATGTGTTGGATTTAGAGAATACAAACGTGGACCCCACATCCCGTAATAATATCTGCCCAAATCGTGTTCTCGTCTCTCGTTGATACAGACTCTCTCTCTCCTCGGCGCAGGGGCACCGGCGGCACTCTCGACGAGGGGGGTCCGAAGGCACTTGTGAAACATAATCAAAAGGTCATGAATTATTGAAACGCATTGCATCCATATGTAATTAATGTGAAACATGGCAGACTGAACAATAGAACGATTTGATGGCTAACTTGTGAACCATAACCATATAGCCCATGCATCATTGATATATTTGTGAAACAACAGCTTAATTGTGAAAATGAAACAACTAGATTATTTAAATGGTCATCTATTGTGTGAAACATAGTCAAATAGCCCATGCATTACTGAAACACCCTCCATCCATTTATAATTAATGTGAAACATGGCCGGCGAACTGAAACACTCGAAGGATTTTATGGTAAACTTGTGAAACTAAATCCAATACCTAGCCCATGCATCACTGAAATATTTTTGAAACCGTAGATTAATTGTTGAAATAAAACAACATTACTTAAGTCTAACATTTTTTGAAACATAATCATATAGCCCATGCATTATTGCAACACCGTTCATCCATTTGGAACTAATGTGAAGCATGCGCAAAGAACTAAGAGACTGGTATGATTCCATGATCAACTTGTGAAACACAATCCCTTGGCCATGCATTATTGAAACACCATCCATTCATCCATTTATAACTAATATTGAACATGCCCAACGAATTAAACACTTGAATGATTACATGTTCAACTTATGAAACAGTTGAAGGATTCCATGTCAACTTCTGAAACACAATCAATAGCACATACATTATTTAAACGCCTTGCATCCATTTGTAAGCAATATTACACATGGCCAACGAATTGAAACACTAGAAGGGTTTGATTTGTGAACTCGTGAAACACAATCCTATAGGCCATGTATGATTGAAATATTTGTGAAACGGTAGCTTAATTGCGGAAATGAAACAACCAGATTATTTAAGGCATGGAGGATTTGTGAAACACAATCAAGTAGGCCATGCATCATTGACCCCCCCCCCCCCCCCCATTTGTAAGTAATGTGAAACATGGATGACGAACTGAAACACTTGTAGGATTCCATGGTCACTTTGTGAAAACAGAATTATATAGCCCATGCTTTATTGAAATATCGTCCATACATTTGGAAGTAATGTGAAACATGCCCGAAGAACTAAAACACTTGTAGGATTTCATGGTCAACTTGTGAGACACAACCCTATAGCCCATGCATTATTGAAACTCTCCTAGTAGTGCTTGTATAGTTCCAATTTACGGTAAGTTTTATCAAGGTTTCACATGGTTTTCGCATTTCACTGGATTGAAAGGTCAAGTGAAACTAGTTAGACGAGAAATCCAATAATTTCATAAATGTTCCATTAGTTTCACCCATATTTTACCGCAAATGTACTAGTAATTCATCACAAAATACAATTTCCTGATGGTCTCAGGCATGATTCGTATTTGTTTCGCATGAGTTCTATTAGTTTCGCATAAATTTCATAAGGTTTCTAAAAATACCATTAGTTTCACATAATTTGCATTTCAAAGAAGTTTCGAGAAAATCCATCATTTTCCCAATTCTTTCACACTTCAATTATACCAAGATTCAAAACTTCACTGACTTCAAAATTGTTCTGGTTAATACTCACAAATATTTTAATGAAGTACCAAGCGTATGGTTCCCTTGGTATTTCACAAGGCTATGGGACTCCATGTAATTTCAATGAAATTTCACAACCCATTTTCTTTTCACTATAAATTCCTAACCAATTCATATGTTCACAAATCAAGCATATGCTTCCCGGAGGATATTCATCCAACTGGAACATGCAACGAAACATCACACCTAAATGTTAAATAACTGGAACCTGATACTGAAGGAACAAATCACAGTGTATGAATAATCAAAGTTGTGTAAAGCGGAGTCTCCAGCATACATCTAAAGTAGTGCATCAAAAGGATCTACGTCCATGCATCATGAATTCAAGATTCAGCATTCAGCTACACTAGAAAAGTTTTATGCCGAAGGAAACTCCCAAAAGGAAACAATACACCACGTCCTTTTGCCGACGTCGGTAAAAACAGGTTTTCGTACCCCTGCGTCGAACGCACGCACACCACGTCCTACAAAATCCATAACCGCCACAACGCCGCCGAACAGAGCCCCTCCCTAGTCCCGACGCCCGGCCATGGAGACGGAGATCGCGGAGGCCGGCAGGGGCGAGGTCGCCTTCGCCATGCGCGCCCTGCACCACCTCGCGCGCCTCGACGCGGGCGCCAGCAACCTCGCGATCTCCCCGCTCTCCATCCACGCAGCGACGGTGCTCCTCGGCGCGGGCGCCCGCGGCGCCACGCTCGACGAGATCGTCGCCTTCCTTGGCCCCCCCGGAGGCCGATCCCACGCGCTACTCGCGTCGCACGTCGCGCTCCGCGTGCTCGCCGACAGCGACGACACCGGCGATGGGGGGCCGAAGGTGCGGTTCGCCAACACCATCTGGGTGGACGACGCGGCGGCCCGCCTCAAGGAAGACTACGCCCGCGTCGTTGCTGAGCACTACCGCGCCCAAGCTTGCCAGGCCTCCTTCTCGACAATGGTGAGCCTCGCCGTGACGGCCGGACTGGTCTACTAGTTATCTTTCTCCCTGCATGCGTCTCCGATTTCTCATGATAGATTTGTTGATTGATTGGTATATTTTTCCTTTCCAGCCGGAGGAAACGAGGGGCGTGATCAACCAGTGGTTCGAGGCGGCGACGGCGGGCCTGATCAAGGACTTCCTGCCGCCCGGCTCCGTCAGCGCCGACACGCGGTGCATCCTCGCGAACGCGCTCTACTTCAAGGGCGTCTGGGAGAGAAAGTTCGACGCCCAGCTCACGCAGCCAAGAACCTTCCACCTGCCCGACTACACGGAAGTCCTTGTGCCCTTCATGTCGAGCCGCGAGAGCCAGTACATCGATTGCTGCACCGACTGGAAGGTCCTCAAACTCCGCTACGCGTGCGGCCGCGGCGGCGCTCGCGCTCGGCAGTTCGCCATGTACGTCTACCTGCCGAACCAGCGGCACGGCCTGCACAGCATGCTGCAGCAGCTGGCCTCCAACCCGGAGCTGCTCAAGGGCTCCATGGATCTCCGGCGCGCCGTCCCGGTGGGCGACTTCAGGGTGCCCAAGTTCACCATATCGTACAAGACGGAGGCCACGGGGCTGCTGCAGAGCCTCGGCCTGCGCCTGCCGTTTGACAAGGAAGCCGCCGACTTGTTTGAGATGCTGGAGCCGACCAAGACGGCGGACGAGAGGTTCTTTGTGTCCAACGTGTATCACCAGTCCTTGGTGGAAGTAAATGAAGAAGGGACCGTGGCGGCCGCGGTGACCACGTTCGGTTGTCAATTTGCTTCTTCTCCGTCCATGTTTTGTACGCCGGTACCGGTAGTAGACTTCGTCGCCGACCACCCCTTCATGTACTTGATCAAGGAGGAGCTCAGCGGCGTCGTGGTTTTCGCCGGCCAAGTTGTTAATCCTTCACTCTAAATTTCGATGCTCGCTCATGGCTCGTCTGAAGGCAAATCCAGTGGTTTTCCTACTTGTAGCCCTATATGTGTTCTGCAATTCCTGGGTAGACATCATACATACTTTCTTCGTCTCTTTGTAATATGTTTGAACCATTTGGGGATCCGGATTTATATAGTACTACATATAGTTGAACTGAACCTTACCATGGCAGTTAGCGAAAATCGTAGTCTATATATATGTGGGGCATAGATGAATCACACACCGATCTGCAATTTTCAAATGAAATCTATACATTCTCTCGCTAACCCATCCACTCACCGCTAAGGACTAACCAAATATTCTAGGTTCTGCGTTACTGTGGCGGGAATAAACACCAAAGAAGCATGCATCAAACAAATCTCACAAAAGAGAGCAATGATGCCTGTTAAGCTTCATGCACTAGCCACTTGAACCAAAAGTCCGAACTGATGGAAAGGGCTAGGCAATCCACATATACACTTCACAACACCCCCACTCGCGTGTGACGGGTGAAGAGAAAGTCAACACGTGAAAGAAGAAGAGCATACCGAAACAGGATTGCGAAAACCATGTGAAAGACAGGATTTGAACTTGAGACCTGGGGCTCTGATACCATGTTAAGCTTCATGCACTAGCCACTTGAACCAAAAGTCCGAACTGATGGAAAGGGCTAGGCAATCCACATATACACTTCACAACACCCCCACTCGCGTGTGACGGGAGAAGAGAAAGTCAACACGTGAAAGAAGAAGAGCACACCGAAACACCGGTGGCTAAAGAGGGGGGCAACATCAATTTTTAGGCTTAATTGCGAAAACCAGGATTTGAACTCGAGACCTGGGGCTCTGATACCATGTTAAGCTTCATGCACTAGCCACTTGAACCAAAAGTCCGAACTGATGGAAAGGGCTAGGCAACTCACATATACACTTCACAACAATGCCTACCTCTTGAGTTACGACAATAGTTCCCCGAACCAGGTTGCAACAACATCACAAAGCAGCATTGGAGTGAAAAGCTGTAACACGGCTTGTGCTTTTGTGGAAAAGGGGTGAACTGTCAGGATTGTAGTACGAAGGTGCAGTGCGGCTCTTGGCGCACCATCACAACAAAAGAGCTCCATAATCCCAATGCCTCACAAGCCCACAAAAGTTCGATAAGACATAACACACACTCACACAAGAAATTGTCATCTCTTATTTTCTCCCTAGCAATTTTCCGTCTACTCTTATATACTAGATAGCATGAACAAGTGTGGAGGATCTACAAACTACCAGTACGTACACCTACCAACTGTCATCCATGCCAACAATTTGAGTAGATAGAATTAAATGTAGATGAAAAACCATCCAAATTACATAAAAGATTTCATAACCACTGCATCCATTAAATGTTCATCGACATCGCCGAATACATAACTAATGATCGAGGTAGTAGATTTTTCATTTCTTTTCCTCTCAATAACATACACCCCAATAATAAAACTCCATGCACTACTAGAAAAAGGCTTAGCCGTAAGGTCACTATCAGTGGTGCACTATGATAGAGGTGCTCCACTGCTATATAGCAGTGGCGCACTAAAACAAGGTGCTCCACTGCTAGTTGATTACCAATGGCGCACTAGTATAATGGTAGGCCACTACTAATTTTAAAACTGGATTATAAATGAGTATATAGTTAGCAGTGGCGCACCACATATAGGTGCGCCATTGTTATTCGAATAGCAATAGCGCACCTTATATGTGGTGCGCCACTCTGCTACGAATTGCAATGGCGCACTATACCTGCTGCGCCACTATGCTGCGGAAAATCATCTCCGCGCGCACGCGAGCTCAGCTGCCACGGCACATGCACCCACGCACTCGCACCCACCCACCCACCCACCCCGCACCCACCCACACTTCTCTTCTCTTCCTCCCCAAAAATTCTCCATTCATCACGCATCATACACCACGCCTGTGCCCCTCATCCTCCACGCCCCACGCCCCAACCCCGCCGCCGATGTGCCCCTCATCGCCGCCGCCGCAGCCTCTCCCTCTGGCACCCGGACTCCAACACCTTCCGCCTCCCCGCTGAGCCCGCCACCTTCTCCCTCGAGGACGTGCTCGTCCTCGCCGGATCTTCTCCTTCACCACCAAGATCCACCGCGCCGGATCTTCTCCTTCGCCACCAAGATCCACCGCGCCAGATCTTCTCCTTCGCCACCAAGATCCACCGCGCCGGCTGCAACCTCCTAGGACTCGCCGACAACAAAACGACCACCACCGTCGCGGACAACCTGCACCACGTGCTCACCACGCTCGTCGCCGTCGCGGACGAGCACAAGCACCACGCCTCCACCGCGGCATGCAGGTACTCACGCCGGCGAGGCGAGGCGCCTGAGGAAGCGGCCGTGGGGGCGGTATGCGCCGGAGATCCGTGGAAGAAGATGCAGCGGACACCCACGTCGAGGCCACCCTCGCCTACGTCCCCGGCAGCAGTTCTCCATCCTCGACACCGCCCCCCTAGCCCCCCTCGCAGACACGCAGCTCGCGGCCGCGCTCGCCACGGCCACCGCCGTCGAGTCCTGCGTGGTGCCGGCGAAGGAGCGGAGCGGGATTCGATTGCGTTTTTTTCTTTCTTTTTAGGGTCCTAGTTGCAAAGTGTAGTGATTTTGATTGTATTTTTTTATTCAGGTCCTGTAATACCTCTGATTGATAATTGATAATAAAAGTGCATTTAGACCGGTCAACACTCGTCCAACCGCCTATCACCGCACGTTAAAAAAATTCAGTACCGCATGCCACCGGGCCATGTTGCCTCTTTTAAAATAACCAGCATTGGACTGGCGCACCTTATTAATACCTAGTGGCGCACGCAGTGGCGCATCCTATCAATACCTAGTGGCGCACCATATATTATAGCAATGGTGCACCACACAGATGCGCCACTCCTATTTAGTTTACCAATAGCGCACCACATGTGCGTCACTGCTAATAGTTAGCAGTGGCGTGATAGTAGTGGCGCACCACTAGTGCGTATAGCAAAAACTGGTGCGCCACCGATAGCCTGTTTTCTAGTAGTGATGTCACCAATTCCTTAGCTCAGATATACAAGAAAAGCTAAAGTAGAAGTCCTAAAATGACTGTACCATATCCTAGTAAGTTGACTATGTGATGTCACTGATAATCGTAGGTCACGTGAGAAAACACTGACATGAACAAATAGGATTAACATGCACACGAACACCGTAAGTAATAGTATCGCTTCTTCTAGAATCAGAGAATCGTCTTCGGATGAAGTCATGGACCCTCATAGGGGAAGATGTAGAAATCCTCATTCTAGAATCCGAGTAACCTTTCTGGCAGCATGAAAATTGTGTGAACCATGAGGGCTCATTCAAACTCATGACCCCAATCAGAAAGTGTGTTTTCAAAAAACAAATGCCACATTTAGCGCCACTATTGGGTCAACACAAAGTACTATATTGATGATGTGATTGAACTGTTGTAGCGAGAAAGATAGACAATGAACTTCGAGATAAGAATTCACACACGGGTAATTTTCTGTTTTTTTTTTCTCAGATGTGCCTACTTCTGGCCCAAGCAGTACCCGTGCCTGCCTTATTTGCCTTGCCCCCGAATGGGCCTCCGTCTGTGTTTTGTTGGGCACGATGATTTAGAGGACAAACATCACGATGATTTTCAAGGTTTAAGAACCTATCACGATGCAGGTAAACATATTAACCCTATTTGAATTCAGTTTATGAATTCTGGTTGCCTCACCACTCTTCTTATAACATACCATGGACTCTTCTTGTGGTATCCTAAAATGAGATGACAGTTTGTGCTGATTTTGCTTGTCATGTTGTCTGATTTTTAAATCATGGTCAACAAGGGAAAGGATGATTTATTCTACCGGCGAGCTTCTTGCTACAAGGGACTTCCTCGCGGTTGTACCTCGTCGGCACTGGTCGTGGCACGGCAAAGTTCTGCACATCATTGCGCGTGTCCACCGTGTGGCATGCCTCTGCAAGCCGGGGAGCTTCTTGCTACAAGGGACTTCCTCGCTGTTGTACCTAGTCGGCACTGGTCGTGGCACGGCAAAGTTGTGCACATCATTGCTCGCGTCCACCGTGAGGCACCCCTAAAGCTGCGTGTGGGAGAACGTGTGTATTAGTTGGAGTAACATGGTGGTGGTGGTTGGATAATGACAACAAATTCGAGATCCACTATGCTTTTTACCTTTGTTTTGTTACCTCACTAGGGGAAAAGTGAATGCATGTGTTATAATCACTTGGTGACGGGCAATGTGGTCTTGTTTGCTCAAGGTAGCACACTTGATACTCAAACATCATGTAAAAGTAGCTAAGGTTATTCTTTGTTTATTCTTAATTCTAAATTGAGTTGAGTTTTCCATTTTTAGTGGAATATAAGTGAGGTTTGTTGCATCATCTTTATATTAGGACATGATGCACATCTGAATGTTAATCAAGCACATAATTAAATTTCATCAATATTATATCTTCTTTGAATTGATTTATGTCCATTACACCTTATGAGAGAATACACAAGTGAACCCATGTCAACTTTTTATTATAAGATACCAATTTTCAATACATTTATTGAGTTTTTTTATTTTCTACATTAATTAAACCGGAAATATAAAATACTTTTACTATTAACAAACACAAACAAAAACCTAAAAAGATCTTTACTCTATTGTTTTTATTTTGTTACCTAGTTATATATTGTTTACTTTTATTTATTTGTTGTTTTATTTAGTTTTATTAATACAAAACCTTGTGGTTGACAACCATATATTGGAGTTGGGGACACAAGGCAATCATTTTGTTTTGCAGGTTGCTAGAAGAGGAGAAAGGAGTAGTGAACGTCCAATTCCTTGAGAGTTCGATTAAAACTCTTGAGTCACCCTTGTGAGGTAAATAATATCACTACAACACTCTTCACTTGGAGTTCTAATTTGGTAACAGAGTTGTTTCCATCAAATATATTTTTTTAGGGCTGCTGCCACGGAATTGGAGAGTTACATGACACACTTGCACTTCATCAAGTTTTGGAGCGCACCTCAACTTCCATTGCAACTTCAAAACCTTTTTGGCACCATTGCACTTCCACGACAACTGCTAGAGCATTTTCTGGCACCATCTCCATCAAACTTGTACAAACACCTAAGCTTGGTGAGGTTGTACTATTATGAGCTTTCCTTCTACTGTGGATTTGCAAAGCAATTTTCATTGTCTTGTTTTGTTTTCTTTATTTGTTCTTTTGTTTTTCCTTTTAGTTTTTATTTTACTTTTTCATTATATACAACAACACATAAAAATACGGTATCGCTGTACAATGGATCGTCACGATACATTCAGCTTCCTACTCATCCGGAAACGACGGCGAAATACGGTATCGCCGTGCAATGGATCGTCGGCGAAGTAGTTGGCCTAGAGCATGCAGTAGCCTTCCATCCTCTGCCTTGGCTTGCTCTTGTGGCGCCCTGGCGCGGAGCCACTACTGACCGGCGTGTCCTCCTCGGCGATCATGGCCAAGAGGGAGACGCAGCGGCATCCCTGGTGGCAGCCGCGATAGCGAGCTCCTCGTCTATGAGCGCGGCCATGACGTCCGAGTCGTCCGAGTCCATCGCCTTGGCAAATAGTCGAACACCTCGCGTGGAAGGTGGGAGCGCGGTGGAGATGGAGGCAGCAGTGGTGGCGGGAGCGGGTGAACGGCGACGGTGGGAAGGGCCAGCGAGGTGGCGAGGGTTTGCGGCGGATTGTATACGGCGGTGGAGTGGATTTCTACCGGCTGCAATGGACCATCGCGGCGAGGGGTGGTTGTGGTGGCGACAGTGGTCGCGAGGTGAAAGGAGGAAAATGTTTGTGCTTCTTTTTTTGCTCTAGTCGCCAACAGGGCTAGCCCGCGGCGTTTTCTCACCACTCCGGCGCCCCCGCTAGCCCCCTGTAGATTGGATTCGATCTGGAGGCGTCAGATGAAGAGTTGGTCCGCGCCGACAGAAAAACAAATTTAGAGATGTGCCTAGAGGCCTGTTTTTGCGCCGACGCCCCAACCAAACTATTAGGGGTCTTTGAGAAAGCGAGTGAAGATGCTCTCAGCACGGCCCCAAAAAGGAACCAAAATCGAAACTGAATCTGAAACCTACTACGAGTACTACATGAACTCAACACGGTGCCACTGCTGCGTCGAACGCACGCACCGTCGCACCCTAGAAAATCCATAGCCTCCAGGCCGCGACGGACACAACCACCGGAAACCCGCCCCCACGAAAAAGATCCCCTCGCGACGCCCGGCCATGGAGACGGAGATCGCGGAGGCCAGCAGTGGCGAGGTCGCCTTCGCGATGCGCGCCCTGCACCACCTCGTGCGCGCCGACGCGTGCAGGCCCGGCGCGGGCGCCAGCAACCTCGCCATCTCCCCGCTCTCCATCCACGCGGCGCTGGTGCTACTCGGCGCGGGGGCGCGCGGCGCCACGCTCGACGAGATCGTCGCCGTCCTCGGCCCCGCCGGAGGCCACGCCCACGCGCTGCTCGCGTCGCGCGTCGCCCTGCGCGTGCTCGCCGACGCCGACGGCGAGAGCGGCGGGCCGAAGCTGCGGTTCGCCAACGGCGTCTGGGTGGACGATGCGGCGGCCCGCCTCAAGGACGACTACGCTCGCGTCGTCGCCGAGCATTACCGCGCCCAAGCTCGCCAGGCCTCCTTCTCGACAATGGTGAGCATTACCACGCCGTCCAGACTAGTTTAATTACTTGCACCACTGCATCTCCAATTTGCTGACCCATCTTTTCCTCCCCAGCCCGACGTGTCGAGGAACTCGATCAACCAGTGGTTCGAGGCGGCGACGGCGGGGCTGATCAAGGACTTCCTCCCCAGCGGCTCCGTGAGCGCCGCCACGCGCTGCATCCTCGCGAACGCGCTCTACTTCAAGGGCGTCTGGGACACCAAGTTCGACGCCCAGCTCACGCAGCCAGGAACCTTCCACCTTCCCGCCAACAGGGAAGTCTGCGTGCCCTTCATGTCGAGCCGGCTGAACCAGTACATCGCCTGCTGCCCCGACTGGAAGGTTCTCAAGCTCCTCTACGCGTGCGGCGGCATTGACGAGAGCCGCCGCCGGCAGTTCGCCATGTACATCTACCTCCCGAACCAGCGGAACGGCCTGCAGAGCATGGTGCAGAAGCTGGCCGCCAGCCCAGACCTGCTCAAGCAGGTCACCGTGGATCTCTGGGCCAACAAGGTCCCCGTGGGCGACTTCAGGGTGCCCAAGTTCACCATATCCTACAAGGCGGAGGCGACGGGGTTGCTGCAGGGCCTCGGCCTGCACCTGCCGTTCGACCACCAAGTCGCCGACTTCTCGGAGATGCTGGAGTCGACGAACACGGCGGACCACCGGGGGTTCGTCGTCTCCAACGTGTATCACCAGTCCTTCGTTGAAGTAAATGAACAAGGGACCGAGGCGGCCGCGGCGACCATGTTCGGTTGTTACGGTGCTGGTTGTTCGTCTGTGGTTAGGACGCCGGTCTCAGTAGTAGACTTCGTCGCCGACCACCCCTTCATGTACTTGATCAAGGAGGAGCTCACCGGCGTCGTGGTTTTCGCTGGCCAAGTCGTCAATCCATCGCTCTAAATTTTAATGCACGCTCATGACTCGTATGAAGGTCAATCCAGTCGCTACTGTAGCCAGACATATATGTGTTTTGCAATTTCTGGGGAAACCATGTCTTTGTCTTTGTGATATGCTTGAAGGATTTGGGGATTTATTTTTTTTTTTGAAGAAAAGGCAAAAGATTTGCCTTAATTCATTGATAAAGAAGAAAGTGCCCGATTTTTAGGAGAAAATCGGGCGAAAACCAACAACGCACACTGAGCACCTCGGCCAACCTGGCTACCCACACAAAGCACACACGCCATCGAGAAGAAAGCCATCGTTGAGGATGCCATCGAGCGTCATCGTCGTCACTCCTCCACGAGCCAGCGATTCCGACTTCGCCTTAGACAACCACCACCGAGACCTTCGCCGCAAATGACATCGGAGCCCAAGTGGGCCTATGCCAAACAATCGACCCCCCAAGCACGTCGAGGAGGAGGCAGCTCCGACTCCAACCGTGACCTTCATAGGAGAAAGTTGCACGCCTTGCACCAACGCTCGCACCAAACAAGTGGCATCGTTGCCACAAGTCGCCTCGCAGCTCCGACTTCACCATCATGGTAGGGGTGACGAAGGGCATACCGCAACTCCGATCCGCTCACCATTGTCATCGTTGCCACGCAGCCCACGACGCCAACATCAACCATCTTCCACGGGTCCCTCCGACCTAAGCAGCTCCAAATCGATGCCCTCAAGAGGGGAGACGACGCAAGAGCGCCGCCATCGACCGATCATGTCGGATCTAGGGATTACCCTGGAGCATACCAGACAGGATGACAAACAGCACCTCGGCGATGTCTTCAAGAAGGGAGCGGCGCCCGAAGCCGTCGCCATCGCCGGCCTCGGCCAGCTGCCGGCCGGCCAGCCACCGAGGACAAGGCGTTAGCCCGGAACATATCGTGCCATCCTGCATCGTGCTCAAGGTCAGACCGCCTCCATCCCTCAACCCCCATCTCCACCACGGCCGCCACACCCACCCGGCGCTGGGCAGCACTGCCGGTAGTCCACCGCGCGCAGCCAGAGCTCCTGGTCACAGCCGCCGCCGCCGCCTGGGGACGCCGCCCCGGCAAACCGCCGCACCTGCCCCGGACCTGGGCAGCACCACCGGCCGTCCCGCGCTGCCGGAGAGGCCCTCCGCGGCACAGCCCGCCGTGCCGCCCCGCGCGGCCAGATCGGGCCCGGGAGGCCCGCACCGCCCGTCGTCACCAACAGCAGCGCCACGACCTCGCACGGCCGCCGCGTCACCGCAGACAGCCGCGCCCGCCGACCGTCGTCGTGCCCGCCGCCCGAGTCTGCTCGGAACAGCCATCGACGCTGCCGAAACAGCCCGCGCGCGCGCCGCCGCTCCATGCCGAGCTCCCGCTGCAGACCAGGGAACTCGCGCCCCTCCGCTGCAGGCACCTCCACTCTACGCTCGCCCCTGCCTCCACGCCTTGACGCAGGAGCCGCGAGCCGGCGTCGCCGCCGCCGCCGCCGCTCAGGCCAGCCTCGGCCAGCGCATCCGCCAGATCTCGACGAAGAGGCACGCCCGCGCCGCGCTCCACGGGCGAGAGGAGATGACCCGGCCGCCGCCGACGCCGCCCGGGCTTTGCCCGGCGACGCCCTCCGGCGGCGGCGGGAGGAATGGGAAGAGGAGGGCGACCCCCGGCGGCGGCGCCTAGGGTTTCCTCCCGGCCGCTCGCGGGAGCGACTCGGGAGGTCGGTCAATATTCTGAATAATGATTTGGGGATTTATAGTACTACTACATAGTGAATTGAACCTTACGATGATAGTGAGGTGTGCAATACCACATGTTCTTGCTCTCAAGATGTGTGTGTTATCATCGCTGATGTCATGTTAAAACAATGTCATGTTCGTATGTTGCTCTACTTACTTTCCTGTCAATTTGGGAAATCAAATGATCATCACCGGTGATGAATTTCAGGGTAGCTATATCCTATAAGAATTTTTTATGAATTCCAGAATACTACACCAACCTTCACATTAGTGTTTTTCCTTATCAATGTCACACACCCAGCCCCTTCACTTCAATCGATGTATACCACACCAACCTTACATACATGGGTAATGTCCCCTTGTTATGTACATATACCACTTCATCTTCTACAAAATAGCTCTATCCCAATTTGGCCGCATTAGCTTCTTATGTAAAATAGGTGGTAGTCACCGAAACATATCAAAGAGTGCGCGAGTAAAAGATCATGAAAGATTTAAGACTACATAGGAATATGAGACATTGGGAGCGGAGGTGGAACAAACCTCTAAAAATGCACCTGTGATATAGCAAGATGACAGATGTTTACCCACCTAGGAGAGAATGCTGCAGAAGTTAGCGTCCGGTGTGGAGCTTCTCCAGAAAGGCGCAATGTATCTGAAAGGCAAGGTCGCCATGGGCGCGTTCCCAGGTGCCACAATTCACCGTGTCATAGAAGCGGAAGTGGCAAACAGGATGCTGCAAAGTCTCAGGCTCGGCCTAACATTTGGCACCAACATCGTGGACTCCTTGGAGATAGTAGCTTCCACAATGACTATGGACATGGGTTGCACGAGTCCTTAGTGCAAGTGAACGAAGAAGCATGCTGGACAGCTGCAGAAAAAGGGCGTGTATCTAAAAAAATTTGGTACTCCCTCGGATTCATAGAAGTGACCTATAAGGCCTAGTATCCAAAAAAAACGATGGATTGAAGAAAATACATGTTATAAGGATTTTGGTATCCGTACCAGAGCACAGACGACTCATCGGTCTTCATTTTTCTGTAGGTCCCTCCCTCATTCCCATCCATCGTTTTTTTGGATCTCTCTTGTTCTTGCCCTCTATATTTTGAGATCTCCTTTTTCCCTTCTTTTTCTGATCGTATTTCCCATCCGTCCGTCGCCATTGGGTTCCAGGTGCGTTACATGAGGAGGAAGAAGAGTAGAAAGGTTACCGTGGAGAGGGAGTTGTTAGAAGTGGCCTACAAGGCCTAGTTTCTTTCTGTTTTTATGTGTAAGGCCCAGGAAGAAATTGATCCATGTTGTTCTTTGTGTCCCACACTCAGGCAAACTGAAAAACCAGAAAAAATGGGAAAACCTATACACCGACCAGGTCGGTGGCTACCGGCCACCGCACACCCCCTGGTCGGGTTTGGGCCAGGCCCAGTTCGCTGTCTTTTTTCGGTTTTCTTTTTCTTTTTTCTTTTTTTCTTTTTTCCTTTTTTTCTGTTTTCTTTCTTATTTTGTTTTTCTTTTCTTCTTTTTGTTCAAATCTGAAAATTCAAATTTCAAAAATGTTCAAAGTAAAAAAGTGTGCAAATTCGAAAATGTTCAAATTGGGAAATTGTTCAAATTCGAAATTTGTGCAAATTCGAAAATCGTTCAATTTCGAAAATTGTTCAAATTCAAAAATCATTCAATTTCAAAATTTGTTCAAATTCGAAAAATCGTTCAATTTTTGAAGTTTGTTCAAATTCGAAAATCGTTCAATTTGAAATTTTGTTCAAATTTGAAACTGTTCAGATTTAAAACAGAGAAAAAATGAGAAAGGAAAAAAGAAAAACAAACTTGGGCCGGCCTAACATACCTGGCCTAGGTGTGTGGTGGTCCGTCTGCACCGAATCCACAGCGAACCAGTCTGAGCGAATCGTGGGCCGGCCCAACAAAGACCTGGGGGGGTGGTCGGTGGCTGTTATACACCGACCAGGTCGGTGTAAACTGTAAAGCAGCTCCCGAAAAAACTGGACTGATCGGTATAGGAGGTGACTTTTCATTGTTGGGCCGGACTGAATGTTGACTGAACGTGGACTGGGCCTTTGATTGAAAGGGACTGAACGTGGGATTGAATTGGAGCGGGAGGAATCTCAGTTGAACCCAATTACGTTTTCATCTAGATGATGATTAGAAACTCCCTAAAACAATGTCATGCTCGTCTGTTGCTCTCCTTACTTTCGTGTCAATTTGGGAAAGAAAGTAATCATCACCGATGATGATTTCAGGGTTGTGATGATGATTTCAGGGTAGCTATACCCTATAAACATTTTTATGAATTCCAGAATACTACACCACCCTCCATATTAATGTTTTCCATATCAATGCCACACCCAACTCTTTACTTCGATCGATATATACCACACCAACCTTACATACATGGGTAGTGTCCCCTTCTTATATATATACCACTTCATCTTCAACAAAATGGCTCTATCCCGATTTGGCAGCACTAGCTTCTTATGTAAAATAGGTGGTAGTCACTGAAACATATCAAAGAGTGCGTGATAAAAGATCATGAATGATTTAAGACTACATGGGAATATGAGACATCCGGAGCGGCGGTGGAACGAACCTCCTCAAATGCACCTGTGGTAGAGCAAGATCAAGAATGTTTACCCACCTAGGAGGGAATGCTGCCAAAGTTAGCGTCAGGTGTGGAGCTGCTCCAGAAGGACCTAATGGATCTCAAGGGCAAAGGTAGCCATGGGCACATTCACATGTGGCGCAGTTCACCATGTCATACAAAACAGAGGCAAAGGGGATGCTGCAAAGTCTCAGGCTCGGCCTAACATTCGACACCAACATCGTCAACTCCTTGGAGATACTAGCATCGGCAATGACTATGGACATGGGTATTGTGCAAGTGAACGAAGAAGGGCTGCAGCAACAGGCGCCTATCTAAATTTTTGGTACATGTTTCAAGGATTTTGGTATCCGTACCATTGAGCACAGATGAATCGCACATCTATACTTTCCACTACATTCGCGTGTCAATCCCCATTCACTGTTAACCAAAAGATACCGAACACAGTGGCATTCAACTTGCAGAATAGAATGTCAACCTCCTTCCCGTTCTTGATCAAGTGGGAGCTCACTGGCGTCATGATTTTACAAGCCATTCGTAATCCTAAGCTCTAGAATTCGATTTCATCTGAAGCCACAGCCCATAGGTATGTCACATGCGTTCTGCAGTAGGCAGTTCTATAATTTCGGGTGCACTATTGTGTCTTTTTCTTTATAACACGTTCAAAGCATTTTGCTATCTGTACCATTGACATTTACTTTTGCCAAGAAAGGCTACATTCTCTTGTCAATACATCCAATCACTATCAACCAAAAGATACCGGACACAGCACGTTCAGCTTGCGGAGCAGAACGTCAACTAACTGTCCCAAAAGAGTTACATGCTTTCAACAACAGTGTACCATTGTTGCGATGAAACACAGATGAACACCAAAGAAACAGGCAACAAACAAATGTCACATTAGAGATTACATCCGTCATATCTCATGAGTTATCCAAGCCCTAGCCAGTAGATGTGTGACCTGAATTTGTCAATATAGTGGTACTATAAATGCTAATCCGTACGTCTGGCCACAAACAATTTGCCCATATCTTCGGTGACAACGTTACTCCTGTCAAAACCAAAAGGACAAACATTATTTAGTGGCATCAAGTTCTGGCATGCATAAACGTGGAAA
The DNA here is from genome assembly GCF_019359855.2 of Lolium perenne. Classification (NCBI taxonomy): domain Eukaryota; kingdom Viridiplantae; phylum Streptophyta; class Magnoliopsida; order Poales; family Poaceae; genus Lolium; species Lolium perenne. Next base: position 321,079,201 of record NC_067246.2, read on the forward strand.
TATCTTTTCTCATTATTATTGGCAAAACACTCGGCTATCCACCTTAGTTCACTAAAATCACTTGATTGAATAAAAAAGTTTCGAGAAAAGAAAATCAGTGAGTATTGTAGATCAAATCTTCTAAAGTAGCTGAAAATATGACTAACCTTCCACTAAGTTGTGGTGGAACTAATGTGCTCGTAGCAGCATTCCTGCCACCACGAGGCTGTGCTGACTGGGCCCTTGGAAATTTACTGCGAGGAGGAATTGCAGATCCATTTGATTCTCTTTTCCTTGACGAACTCCCCACCATAGCAGCAGAACCTCTAGAGGGGAGAGAAGGGGAATCAAACAGATCTGCAACATCTGGTAGTTCAAATGATGGCGTGGGCAGGGAGACATTACTCGAACTAGTTGACACTAACATTCCTGGGACAAAAAAATGCAGAAAATCAAGTTAAGAACGACAGGCAGGACAATGAAATGTAAGCAAGTCAATTAATATCAGATACAGCAAGGACATACAAACTCATGTAAACTAATAATACACTAGACATGGACATGCTACAAAAGTACTAATCCCCTGCTTCACCACATGGAATGGCTACAAGGTGGCTGAGACTTTTTTTTGCAAATGAAAGTAGAAGTGTGTCAATGACATGGCATAGACCATAAGACTAAGAGCAAAGTTACGCGAAATAACCTGCCTAAGAGCATCTCCAACAGGCGCGCTATATAGGCCGCGCTGCAAAAAAAAACAGCCAGTATACCGCGCGCGCGAGGGAATCAGGCGCTCCAGCATGCGCGGTAAATGGCGCGGCGCTGTAAAAAATTTAGGGCACGCGGCGTTTTGCACAAACCGGAGCGGCATATCTGACGCGTCGGCTACAGCGCGCGGCAACGCTCCGCGCTCGCGCGAAAAGCCAACGGCTGGAAATTTCCCCAGCCCGCGCCCGCGCCCTCATTTCCCCACCTACCGCCGGCGTGAAATCCTGCCGCCGCCGGTCGAATCCGTCGCCGCCCCCGTGATACGCGTACAGCACGCGTCCGTTGGGAACCCCAAGAGGAAGGTGTGATGCGTACAGCGGCAAGTTTTCCCTCAGTATGAAACCAAGGTTTATCGAACCAGTAGGAGCCAAGAAGCATGTTGAAGGTTGATGGCGGCGAGATGTAGTGCGGCGCAACACCAGGGATTCCGGCGCCAACGTGGAACCTGCACAACACAAACCAAGTACTTTGCCCCAACGAAACAGTGAGGTTGTCAATCTCACCGGCTTGCTGTAACAAAGGATTAGATGTATAGTGTGGATGATGATTGTTTGCAGAAAACAGTAGAGAACAGATTGCAAGAGATTGTATTTCAGTATAGAGAATTGGACCGGGGTCCACAGTTCACTAGAGGTGTCTCTCCCATAAGATAAACAGCATGTTGGGTGAACAAATTACAGTTGGGCAATTGACAAATAAAGAGGGCATGACCATGCACATACATATTATGATGAGTATAGTGAGATTTAATTGGGCATTACGACAAAGTACATAGACCGCTATCCAGCATGCATCTATGCCTAAAAAGTCCACCTTCAGGTTATCATCCGAACCCCCTCCAGTATTAAGTTGCTAACAACAGACAATTGCATTAAGTATTGCGCGTAATGTAATCAGTAACTACATCCTCGAACATAGCACCAATGTTTTATCCCTAGTGGCAACAGCACATCCATAATCTTAGAGGTTTCTCACACTCCCTGCATTCACGGAGACATGAACCCACTATCGAGCATAAATACTCTCTCTTGGAGTTACAAGCATCTACTTGGCCAGAGCATCTACTAGTAACGGAGAGCATGCAAGATCATAAACAACACATAGATATAAATTGATAATCAACATAACATGGTATTCTCTATTCATCGGATCCCAACAAACACAACATATAGAATTACAGATAGATGATCTTGATCATGTTCGGCAGCTCACAAGACCCGACAATTAAGCACAATGGGGACAAGACAACCATCTAGCTACTGCTATGGACCCATAGTCCAGGGGTAGACTACTCACACATCACTCCGGAGGCGACCATGGTGGCGTAGAGTCCTCCGGGAGATGATTCCCCTCTCCGGCAGGGTGCCGGAGGCGATCTCCTGAATCCCCCGAGATGGGATTGGCGGCGGCGGTGTCTCTGGAAGGTTTTCCGTATCGTGGCTCTCGGTACTGGGGGTTTCGCGATGAAGGCTATATGTAGACGGAAGGGCAGGTCAGGGGGCGTCACGGGGGCCCCACACGCTAGGGCCGCGCGGGCCCCCCTTGTGCCGCGCCGCCCTAGTGTGGCGGCGCCCCGTGGCCCCACTTCGTCTTCCCTTCGGTCTTCTGGAAGCTTCGTGTGAAAATAGGCCCCTGGGCATTGATTTCGTCCAATTCCGAGAATATTTCCTTACTAGGATTTCTGAAACCAAAAACAGCAGAACAAAGAATCGGCTCTTCGGCATCTCGTTAATAGGTTAGTGCCGGAAAATGCATAAATATGACATAAAGTATGCATAAAACATGTAGATATCATCAATAATGTGGCATGGAACATAAGAAATTATCGATACGTCGGAGACGTATCAGCATCCCCAAGCTTAGTTTCTGCTTGTCCCGAGCAGGTAAACGATAACAAAGATAATTTCTGGAGTAACATGCCATCATAACCTTGATCATACTATTGTAAGCATATGTAATGAATGCAGCGATCCAAACAATGTAAATGACATGAGTAAACAAATGAATCATAAAGCAAAGACTTTTCATGAATAGTACTTCAAGACAAGTATCAATAAGTCTTGCATAAGAGTTAACTCATAAAGCAATAATTCAAAGTAAAGGTATTGAAGCAACACAAAGGAAGATTAAGTTTCAGCGGTTGCTTTCAACTTGTAACATGTATATCTCATGGATATTGTCAATGTAAAGTAATATAACAAATGCAATATGCAAGTATGTAGGAATCAATGCACAGTTCACACAAGTGTTTGCTTCTTGAGGTGGAGAGAGATAGGTGAACTGACTCAACAATAAAAGTAAAAGAAAGGCCCTTCGCAGAGGGAAGCATTGATTGCTATATTTGTGCTAGAGCTTTGGTTTTCAAAACAAGAAACAATTTTGTCAACGGTAGTAATAAAGCATATGTGTTATGTAAATTATATCCTACAAGTTGCAAGCCTCATGCATAGTATACTAATAGTGCCCGCACCTTGTCCTAATTAGCTCGGATTACCTGGATTATCATCGCAATGCACATGTTTTAACCAAGTGTCACAAAAGGGTACCTCTATGCCGCCTGTACAAAGGTCTAAGGAGAAAGCTCGCATTGGATTTATCGCTATTGATTATTCTCAACTTAGACATCCATACCGGGACAACATAGACAACAGATAATGGACTCCTCTTTTATGCATAAGCATTCAACAATTATTAATTTTCTCATATGAGATTGAGGATATTTGTCCAAAACTGAAACTTCCACCATGGATCATGGCTTTAGTTAGCGGCCCAATGTTCTTCTCTAACATTATGCATGCTCTAACCATTTTAGTGGTAAATCTCCCTTACTTCAGACAAGACGGACATGCATAGCAACTCACATGATATTCAACAAAGAGTAGTTGATGGCGTCCCCAGGAACATGGTTATCGCACAACAAGCAACTTAATAAGAGATAAAGTGCATAAGTACATATTCAATACCACAATAGTTTTTAGGCTATTTGTCCCATGAGCTATATATTGTAAAGGTGAAGAATGGAAATTTAAAGGTAGCACTCAAGCAATTTACTTTGGAATGGCGGAGAAATACCATGTAGTAGGTAGGTATGGTGGACACAAATGGCATAGTGGTTGGCTCAAGGATTTTGGATGCATGAGAAGTATTCCCTCTCGATACAAGGCTTAGGCTAGCAAGGTTTATTTGAAACAAACACAAGGATGAACCGGTGCAGCAAAACTCACATAAAAGACATATTGTAAACATTATAAGACTCTACACCGTCTTCCTTGTTGTTCAAACTCAATACTAGAAATTATCTAGACCTTAGAGAGACCAATTATGCAAACCAAATTTTAGCAAGCTCTATGTATTTCTACATTAATAGGTGCAAAGTATATGATGCAAGAGCTTAAACATGAGCACAACAATTGCCAAGTATCACATTATCCAAGATATTTTAGCAATTACTACATGTATCATTTTCCAATTCCAACCATATAACAATTTAACGAAGAAGAAACTTTCGCCATGAATATTATGAGTAAAGCCTAAGAACATATTTGTCCATATGTAACAGTGGAGCGTGTCTCTCTCCCACACAAAGAATGCTAGGATCCATTTTATTCAAACAAAACAAAAACAAAAACAAACCGACGCTCCAAGCAAAGTACATAAGATGTGATGGAATAAAAATATAGTTTCACTAGAGGAACCTGATAATGTTGTCGATGAAGAAGGGGATGCCTTGGGCATCCCCAAGCTTAGACGCTTGAGTCTTCTTGATATATGCAGGGGTGAACCACCGGGGCATCCCCAAGCTTAGAGCTTTCACTCTCCTTGATCATATTGTATCATCCTCCTCTCTTGATCCTTGAAAACTTCCTCCACACCAAACTCAAAACAACTCATTAGAGGGTTAGTGCACAATTAAAATTTACATGTTCAGAGGTGACACAATCATTCTTAACACTTCTGGACATTGCACAAAGCTACTGAAAGTCAATGGAATCGAAAAATCCATCAAGCATAGCAAAATAGGCAATGCGAAATAAAAGGCAGAATCTGTCAAAACAGAACAGTTTGTAAAGACGAATTTTATTGAGGCACCAGACTTGCTCAAATGAAAATGCTCAAATTGAATGAAAGTTGCGTACATATCTGAGTATCACTAATGTAAATTGGCATAATTTTCTGAGTTACCTACAGAGAATTTTGCCCAGATTCGTGACAGCAAAGAAATCTGTTTCTGCGCAGTAATCCAAATCTAGTATGAACCTTACTATCAACGACTTTACTTGGCACAACAATGCACAAAACTAAGATAAGGAGAGGTTGCTACAGTAGTAACAACTTCCAAGACTCAAATATAAAATAAAAGTACTGTAGTGAAAACATGGGATGTCTCCCATAAGCGCTTTTCTTTAACGCCTTTCAGCTAGGCGCAGAAAGTGTATATCAAGTATTATCAAGAGATGAAGCATCAACATCATAATCTTCACAATTTGCCCCATTGGGGATCTTAGATGATCCCTTATCTATAGTGGTTTTAAGAGCTTTATCAATTTTAGGCCTATAATAGCTTTTTGGTTTAGGCCCCTTAGAGACATACATGAACTTTTGCTCCTTACCCACATAAGCTTTCTCTCTAAACTTTATAGATGAAAAGGTTGAACCCAACGTTCCCATAGCCTCTTCAAGTTTACTAATCCTTTGGGTTTGACTATCATGAATAGCACAAGATTCTAAAATGGTGATTCTCTCATTAATTCCACCTAGAGATTTATCAAGTTTATCAGCTATCAAGTAATGCTCCCAAAGTAGTATCAATACTTGGAAGGTTTTGCTCTATGGTTTCCAACTTTTTCATGACATTTTCAAGAGAGGTTTCAATTTTAACTTCATTAACAGGTGGTATTCCAAATAAACTCTCAATAATGCAACTAGCTTCTAAGGCAGGAGTACCTAGGAAGTTACCTCCCGCGAGACAATCAAGAACATACCTATTCCAGCTAGAGATACCAACATAAAAATTCCTCAGTAGGATAGTGGTGGAGTGTTTCTTAGTGCACCTATTATGGGCATCACTAATTCTATACCAAGCATCTTTTAAACATTCTCCCCCTTTTTGCTTAAACGCACGAACTTCAACTTCAGGATTACTCATTTTAGCAATAGTAAATAAAGCAAACTAGATAAAGTAAATGCAAGTAACTAATTTTTTTGTGTTTTTGATATAGCAAACAAGATAGCAAATAAAGTAAAACTAGCAACTAATTTTTTTGTATTTTGATTTAGTGCAGCAAACAAAATAGTAAATAAAATAAAGCAAGACAAAAACAAAGTAAAGAGATTGGATTGTGGAGACTCCCCTTGCAGCGTGTCTTGATCTCCCCGGCAACGGCGCCAGAAAAAGAGCTTGATACGCGTACAGCACGCGTCCGTTGGGAACCCCAAGAGGAAGGTGTGATGCGTACAGCGGCAAGTTTTCCCTCAGTATGAAACCAAGGTTTATCGAACCAGTAGGATCCAAGAAGCACGTTGAAGGTTGATGGCGGCGAGATGTAGTGCGGCGCAACACCAGGGATTCCAGCGCCAACGTGGAACCTGCACAACACAAACCAAGTACTTTGCCCCAACGAAACAGCGAGGTTGTCAATCTCACCGGCTTGCTGTAACAAAGGATTAGATGTATAGTGTGGATGATGATTGTTTGCAGAAAACAGTAGAACAGTTGCAGTAGATTGTATTTCAGTATAGAGAATTGGACCGGGGTCCACAGTTCACTAGAGGTGTCTCTCCCATAAGATAAACAGCATGTTGGGTGAACAAATTACAGTTGGGCAATTGACAAATAAAGAGGGCATGACCATGCACATACATATTATGATGAGTATAGTGAGATTTAATTGGGCATTACGACAAAGTACATAGACCGCTATCCAGCATGCATCTATGCCTAAAAAGTCCACCTTCAGGTTATCATCTGAACCCCCTCCAGTATTAAGTTCCTAACAACAGACAATTGCATTAAGTATTGCGCGTAATGTAATCAGTAACTACATCCTCGAACATAGCACCAATGTTTTATCCCTAGTGGCAACAGCACATCCATAATCTTAGAGGTTTCTGTCACTCCCCCAGATTCACGGAGACATGAACCCACTATCGAGCATAAATACTCCCTCTTGGAGTTACAAGCATCTACTTGGCCAGAGCATCTACTAGTAACGGAGAGCATGCAAGATCATAAACAACACATAGATATAAATTGATAATCAACATAACATGGTATTCTCTATTCATCGGATCCCAACAAACACAACATATAGAATTACAGATAGATGATCTTGATCATGTTCGGCAGCTCACAAGACCCGACAATTAAGCACAATGGGGAGAAGACAACCATCTAGCTACTGCTATGGACCCATAGTCCAGGGGTAGACTACTCACACATCACTCCGGAGGCGACCATGGTGGCGTAGAGTCCTCCGGGAGATGATTCCCCTCTCCGGCAGGGTGCCGGAGGCGATCTCCTGAATCCCCCGAGATGGGATTGGCGACGGCGGCGTCTCTGTTAGGTTTTCCGTATCGTGGCTCTCGGTACTGGGGGTTTCGCGACGAAGGCTATATGTAGGCGGAAGGGCAGGTCAGGGGGCGTCACGGGGGCCCCACACGCTAGGGCCGCGCGGCCCCCCCTTGGGCCGCGCCGCCCTAGTGTGGCGGCGCCCCGTGGCCCCACTTCGTCTTCCCTTCGGTCTTCTGGAAGCTTCGTGTGAAAATAGGCCCCTGGGCGTTGATTTCGTCCAATTCCGAGAATATTTCCTTACTAGGATTTCTGAAACCAAAAACAGCAGAAACAAAGAATCGGCTCTTCGACATCTCGTTAATAGGTTAGTGCCGGAAAATGCATAAATATGACATAAAGTATGCATAAAACATGTAGATATCATCAATAATGTGGCATGGAACATAAGAAATTATCAATACGTCGGAGACGTATCACCGCGCTGCTGCGCGCCGCCGCGGCGTAGATCGCCTCGCCCGCACCCCCTCCTGGCAGCAGCGGCCGCTCCGCCGCACTGTGGCGCTCACGTCGCCGCCAGCGACGGGCTGTAGTCGGCGCTCCTCCTCCGCGTCCCCCTTCCCGCCGGCGTCGCGTTCTCCTCCGCGCCGCCGTCGACATGTCGTCGTCATCGTCTTTGAGCTCGCTAGCAATATGGCACTGTAGGATAACGTTGCATAGAAAACAAAAAATTTCCTACCGCGAACACGCAATCCAAGCCAAGATGCAATCTAGAAGATGGTAGCAACGAGGGGGTATCGAGTCTCACCCTTGAAGAGATTCCAAAGCCTACAAGAGGAGGCTCTTGTTGCTGCGGTAGACGTTCACTTGCCGCTTGCAAAAGCGCGTAGAAGATCTTGATCACGATCGGTTCCGGCGCCACGAACGGGCAGCACCTCCGTACTCGGTCACACGTTCGGTTGTTGATGAAGACGACGTCCACCTCCCGTTCCAGCGGGCAGCGGAAGTAGTAGCTCCTCTTGAATCCGACAGCACGACGGCGTGGTGTCGGTGGCGGTGGAGAACTCCGGCGGAGCTTCGCTAAAGCTACGCGAAAGATATGGAGGAGAGGGGGCGGCTAGGGTTTGGGAGGGGGTGGCCGGCCACTTCAATGGGGCGGCCAGCTTGTGGTCTCGGGTGGCCGGCCCCCTCCTGTCAACACCGGATTTTTAAGTCCAGATGCCTGTCATGCCATACATCGCAATCCCAGGAATATTGTTGTTGCGAGGCATAACAGTTGAATATCATAAGTCATCATTCATTACATACCATAGTCGTCTTACAAATAGAGATCACACGATCCCATATTACACACAGAGTTGATCTAGGGATCAACATTCACCAAGTTCATAGTTTCATAGCGGAAGCGTAAAGTAGAAGGGACTCTCTAGTCCACAGGCCAACGTCTGACGTCAGAAGGCTCCCTAGTTGTCGTGGGCGTCCTGCGGGTCGTCTTCTTCATGCTGTGGTTCTGCTTCAAAATCTGGCCATTTGAATAGCCAGGGACACAGCCGTGAGTACTTTAAAGTACTCGCAAACTAATACTAAGGTAAGTGCTAACAATCCTAGTAAGGGGGTGCTAAGCTCTAGTTTATTTTGCATAAAGCAGAATTTGTTTCACAAACATTTTTGGTAAACAACTCTTTATGTACCAACTACTCAAGTGGGAACATTAGTGTCATTCCCACAACTCTGTTGTGATTCCAAGTCAAAGTCTCCATTCAAGTTCAAAGTCATAAGTCACCCTTCACCATTCATAGTTTTCGAAAAGTTCTGATGACGGAACAGTATGGCCTTTCCAACTGTCCATAACCGAGGACGCGGCTATTCGAATAGGTTTAACTCTGCAGAGGTTGTACACTTGTGCCACAACAATTGCAATAGCTCGTCAGGGGTAACTGGCCCTGATTTATCGTACGCAGTACGCGAACTACCAATCATAACCTTTCATTTACACACCCTAGTATAGGCACCTCTCCCCATGAGCTTGGCCTCCCAGTGAAGACCAACTGTCAACCTGGGAACTGCACAGGGCTTGGGCCGGACATTCACCTCATCGCGCATCATATCGTATCATCTCAGTTGTTTGTGGTAGAGGCAGCTTTCGGCATAACCCCGATGATGCTTGTTTAGAGGGAACCCATACTAAGACACACAAACTTCCAGCTAAGCCCTACCCAGATTCAGGTATTGTGGGGGTACGGCAAAATTGGAATGGTATCGCATCCGAATCCAACCATCAGTGTTTTTGGTAAAATTCACCAAGTCATTCACCAGTCATATTCACCTTCAAAAGAAATCATTCAATGGGATGCATCTTCATTCCAAGGTTTCAAAACTCCTTCAAAATCTCTCAATAGAATGACTCGTCATTCCAAGGTTTTTCGAAATCTTTCCAGTTTCCAGTTTCCCACATGGAGTAGCCACTTTCAAATCAGCACTAGCATCTATGCAAGAGGGATGCTAAGTATTTGGTTTGTTTCTAGGCTAAGTTTGATACTCTTGTACTAGTCCAATACTAGCCAAGTGAATCATGAATCAAAAAGTACTTTGATAAAACAAAGGTAAATAGAGTTTGTAAGTACAAACTGGAAATTAAGATCATAAGCCTAAAGTAAATTAGGGGAAGGCTTTGCTCATAGAGAGCTTAGCAAGTTGCAAGAGTATTATCTTGCAACCAAAATGGTTTGCCTCAAGCTAGCTTGCATTGGTGGTAGCTTGCTAACTTTACTACTTTAGTCACCAACTTGTACTTTGACCAAAGTTAACTATAAAAGTAACCCATCTAGAAAACAGGTAAGAATTTGTAAAAATCAAAACTTAGGATGGGTTCATATAATAAAAGGGTAAGAAACATGGTGCCTTGCCCCATAAGCGTGCACCTTGCAAGAATATTAGTTTGCAAACTAAATATCTTAGCTTGCAAACAATATCACCTTGCAAAGGTAATTTCTATCAGTGCTAGCTTGCCTTGGTTCAAGTGAGGGTCCAAGTCCTTTTCTCCTTCCTTGTTGTAGAAGTCCACCTCTTCCTGGTGGTCTCCGGTACTAGCGTCTAAAATACGAATACGGGATACACAATCATCATACCAAACTTACATACTAACTAATCTCATACCAGCTTCACACAACTTAACTAGCATCACACACTACTATTAAGTGGGTGGAGGTGTTCCTCTTATTCAAGAAAAATAATTTCCTCTCAGACTAACTTAGGTGTTACTTTTAATTACTTAGAGAAATAATTTCCTCTCATTACTTTATTAAGATTTAATTTCTCTTATGAACACAATATGACCTAGGTTGACTAAGGTCAACCTCTTCATACTCCTCATTTGAGAAAAATGATTTAAATGAGGTTTCATACCTCATACAATTTAATCCTAACAAGGGTAATGATTTAAGGTCACCCAATACTCAATATGAGATTATATAGACCATGGTCCATACCTCATGTTGAAATACTTGGGACCAAGATTTAAATGAGAGAGAAACCTCTCATAAGATTTAACACATAGTTGTAACTAGGTTAGCAACTACCATTGAGGTGATTGCACTACCTCAACAATTCATTGGTTATTCTAACAATACTTGTACTCACACCAATACTACACTTAGAGTGCATTGGTTGTGTGGCTTGAGGAAAATAATTTCCTCTCCTTACATGTAAGTGATAGTTTCCATCTAGTGTTTGAGAAATACCTTTCTCTTACTAAAAACTTCTTAAGATTTAATTTCTCCAACATTCATGCATGAAATCAAGTTGACCAAAGTCAACCATTCATCATCATAAATTGAGAAATAGATTTAAATGAGATAAAATACCTCATTCCATTTAATAACACTACCTATGATTTAAATCTCTTAGTAATTCATATAGGTGAGTTTGGCCAGGGGTCCAAACATCACATGAATTCCTTTGAGATAAGATTTAAATGAAGCATAAGACTTCATATGAATTACTTAATAATTTCGGACAATATCAACTAGTTAAACTAGCCATATTGCACATTTCTTAAACTAGGGCAAGATCATGCAAAGTGACCACACCATTTTATTTCATAAACAATTAGTGCAAGTCAAAAGTGAGCTAAAGGAGTTTGAATTTACTCAATAGCTATTTTGGTTGATTTTTAAGAATTATTCTAAGGCAGAAAAGTCCCTGGCTTGTTATTTTTGTCAGATTAATTCTACAAAGAGATTGACCATGAGGCCAGTGGCATTGGGTAGATATTTTCCTAAGCTTTCCAACGGTATAAAATTCACTAGATTTGGTTTAGCCAATTTGAAATGGTTGAATTTCAAAGTGGAGGCAGTCTTACAATTATTTGAAAAAGTTTAAAACCAATTTGAACTAGCTGGGCTGGCGGGAAAGCCGAATGGACTGAAAGATTTAAACATGGCCCAAGCCAGCCCGGTAACGTTTCGGGCCAGCTGACAAAGGGGCCCGCGCGTCAGTGACGGTGGCTTACCGAATCGGTACGCGCGAGTGGTGGCCGTGCGATCAGATCAAGATCCAACGGCGGGGGATCGTCGTCGTCGTCGACGAGAGGCAGACGCGGGCACGGCGGAGGTAGGGGGTCGGAGCGGTCGTCGGAGCTCCGGCGGTCGACGGCGAGGTGCGCAGCGACGTTGTCGAAGACGGCGGTCCTCCTGGTAGCAGTGGCGTCTCCGGGGAGGGCTCCAATCGGCGGCGGCGTCTGCGTCGGCTTGCGGGTCTCCGGCGTGCAATTGGAGGGCTCTGGTGGGTAATTGAGGGAGAGAGATGGTCGAGGAGGATCAGAAGAGAGAGGGAAGCAAGTTTGGTGTGGAGATGGAGGCGGGATCGTCCTCCTTTTATAGCGACGCGAGGTGGCCAGAGGTCTGCGGCGGAGCCGACATGGTCGCGGTGTTTCTGGCGAGTAATGGGGATGGGCGAGGGCGGCGTTAGGTAGGCGAGATCCAGCGAAGCTAACGAGTGTGATGGCGAGGTGGGGGACGGTGCGGCGACGACGCATTGCGTCCGTGCTTGCGGCGGCGTTCACGGGATCGTGTCGACGTCTCCGACGGCGGTGGTCCAGGGCCGTGGTTGCGAGCGTGTCCGGTGGATTCGCGGTGCGGCGGCGATGCTCGGGGAGAAAAGAGGGGGCCAGGGATGGAGCGGGGCGGCGAGTCGATGGTTGGCCGCGGTGCGCGCGTCGGCAGACATGCAATGGCATGGCCATGCCGCTCCTGTCGCACCAGTGCGTCGTGGGCGCGTGCTGGCCTGGGCTCTGTGGTCCACCTTTCGACTAATGGCGTGTATGAGCTTGCTCAGGGGACCAAGGGGAGGCAGTAGGGCAAGGTGGTCGGTGCTAGAGTGAAGAGAAGAGAGGGGGAGCAAGAGGGTATGTCCATGGCCGGCATGGCCATGGCTAGGCCATGTGTAGCTAGCTCCTCTAGGGTTTTTGTGTGTTGTAGGGTGAGAGGGGACAAGGGAACAGAATGGTGTAGGTTGGGGTAGATTATGGGTAGTGTAGGACACTATTTCAAATAGTGTGTGTGGTTCCCTATTTATGTTTCATCAAATTTTGCCCAAATTTGAATTGGCTCAAAAGGTTGACAATTTTGAAAGGGGTGTAATTGGTTTGGTTCTAAATGACCAGAGGCAAAGAAAGGTGGTGGTGGAATTTAGAAAATCGAAATATAGCAAATTCCCTAAGTGGGAGATTGTTCCACTTAATTAAAAGTGCCAACTTTGGATGAGCCTAGCAATTGATTAATAAGGATTTTGGCAGGGTGGTCTTTACAAAAGTTGCTCACCTTGATGTCCTCTTGGATGACATGCAAAGAGTTGGGAAAGTCTAGTTTGAAAAACTTGAAATGGAGAGGCTCAAAGTAGGGACCAGAATAATTATGGCAGATTTGACCATTATTGCATGTGATCCCCAATTGAGTTTGAAATTGATTTGAATTGGGTTTCTTGGATTCCAAAAGTTGTAATAGATGTTTAGCATCATTATACAACTAATGGTGAAGGCCAAAATGGGCTAGGGTCAAAATTTAGAAAAATGGCATAAGCCCTATGTGAGGTTTTGTGAATTTCTAACTATTTAAACTTTTATTTTTCTTGGCCTTGCTTTGACAAGGGTGAGGTTTTATTTGGTGTTAGATGAAGTTGGATGAAAGGTTCCAACCATTTTGAGGCAAGGTTGGTGCCTAGATCAAGAGTTGATAAATTGGCCCTATGTGTATGTGAGGAAAATGGAAATATCCCACTATTGGGTTTCTCTCCATTTGATTGGACTTGACTTGACTCCAATGTCATTCTTATTAGTTTAGAAGCAATTTCAAACCATTGAAACCATTCCAAGAGGTCTAGCTCAAAGATTTGTAAAATTGGCCAAAACACATAGGAGATGACAAGTCAATTTTTCTTATTCTTGTAAGGTGCTCCCCTTGCTTTACTTGAGCAAGGTGGAGGGTCAAGTTAGGGTTAGATTGGGTTCAGAGATGGTTTCACACCATTTGGTAAAAGTAGAAGGGCATAGGACAAGAATTGGTGAAAATGGCTACGGGTCACATATGCCTCTATGCATATGTGGCACTTGATTTTTATTGAACTTGGCTTGACCCAATTGATGTTGTTGAGAGTTGAAAAGGTATATAGGAGTGATCCACCCATTCCACTTCAAGTCTAGGGTCAAGATCCTCAATTTCACAAATTGATATTTTGCCCTCATATACCTCTATGGCATTATTACTCTCTTTTTGAAAACCTTGTGTTCCACTTTGGATTGTGTTGGAAAAGTACTAGATAAGGTTTAAGAATACTTTCCAATTCTCTACATAAAGTAGAAAGGCCTAGGGGAAGTTTTACAAAATAGCCATAGGCATATATGCTTCTTTCTAAAATAAGATTTTTCCTTTTTATTCTATTTTTCAAAGATTGATGTCAAGAGGGATGTGGTTTAGGGTTTAACAAGTTTTACAATGGTTCACTACCATTTAGTAAAATAAGAGAAGGTAGGGTTCAATATTTACCTATTAGGGCTATAGGCCCACATATAGCTTTCTTCTATTTTGGGTTTCTCAAAACCAGATCCAAATGATTTTGGAAAAGGTTTAGGGTTCTTCTTATTTGATTTCTTTCTCTTTTTGTTTTTATTTGGTTTGTGATCTTCACTTGATCACTCTAGGGTTTGAGGGTGTATCACATAAGTATACCACACTCATCAAGGCAAGAACACAAGTAATAGGTAGGAGCACTAGGCATAACACTCTAATTCAGAAAAGTTCTTGTTGGTCCTCATTTTTTGGAAAAAGGAAAATTCATTTCTGCTTTGTTTTGAAATTTGGGATGTTACAAACCCTTCCCCCTTAAACAAATCTCGTCCCGAGATTTTAAGAAGAGTTAGGTTCCTAAGAGAGATTGGGTGATAGGATTTAGCAGGGAACATACTTGGCATATTCTGAGATGTTCCTTGTGTTTCGGTGGCCTTCAGGTTGTAGTAGCGACCGTTGCGGTTGTTCGGGTAGTTTGGAGCAAAATTTCTTCTAGTTGCGAAACGGCGCTGCTGCTGTGCAGATGCAGCGGGGTTGGCGGCAGTCTTGGCAAGCTTTTCGGGGCATTCATTGGAGTAATGACCCACAGTTCCACATGCATAGCAGGTTACCGTTGCCTTGTCGTTTTGTGTAATAGGTACAGCATTGCTTCCAGTTCTTGGGGCTTTGTTGGCGGCTTTCACCGGACACTTGTTAGAGTAGTGACCAGTAACACCACATGCGTAGCAAGTCACATCGGAATTGGCTCTGGGGGCATGGTGGGGTATTGGGAGGAGCCGTTCTAGTGATGCTATCTTCACGCGGAGGCGGGCAATGAGGTAGTCCTTCTTGGCTTGCTGATGGCGAAGTGCCTTGCGCTCCATTGCAAGGATGTTGATGGCGTCAGTCATCTTGGCGTGCTCAGGGGGTATCTGATTTGCTTGGGCACGGGAGTTGTTGCGGGTAGGAGGGGCCATCTGAACATTGAAGTAGATGATAAGGTAAGAGGGAAACTTCTATGGTTTGTTTGAGTTAAAATTCACAAAGTTCAAAACTTGAAAACTTGGGTAGTGTTGAAGGGGGTAAAAACCAGCAACACCTTTTCATTCATACCAAACATCACACATTACAAATCTAACACACCGTTGGTTTGAAGAACCATTCATTCGTTCTACGATACAAGGGGATCCTGATACAACTCACACCTACTTCAAAGGTCTTTGGAGTGATACTACTCTTCCGGGTGGAATCTTCTTCTTCACGGGTGAGATGCTTGACGATAGGCGAGGCGTTGTCCAAATCCTGCGGGTTTTGTACGCCTGAAGTCTGAGGTGCTTCATAGGGATTCATCTTTGGTTGTGGTGGGGGCATGGTCATTGGTTCTCCCCGGGGGTCATGTCTTGGGTAGTAGATGAAGCGAGTGTTCTTGATTTTGTCCTTATTTTGTCCACACAGCACGAAAAATTGCTTCTTGCATTGCTTCGGCTAGTCCTTCCTTCCAGTGTTTCTGTTACAGCAATCCAAATGGTTTCCCATACCGGGGCATCAAGCTTTCTTCGTAGATCAGTAGAAACGTCCCACTGAGGCGGTTCTCCTGCCTTTGCCTTGAGTGGCATTCCGAAGAACTTAGGGTATGGGTGTCCTAGATAATCCACTAGTTGCTTCAACTCTTTTTCGAACTTGAGGTCGCCTTCGGGACCAAGCTGATAGGACTCCCATTGGTACGTCATCTGTGAGCAAAGAGGAGTAAATTAGAGAAGTAGTCAAGTGTGCAAGTTTTTATGTAGGCTTGCAAGAAAGTAGAGTATGTCTTTCTCATTTTTGGCAAGGAATCTCAAAGGTAAGGGTAAGAACAAGTTTTCACAAATATTCACTTCATTGGTTTTTGAAACTAAGTTTTTCAGACGTCCATTCTAACTAGGGTCTCCTAAGGTCAAACAATGGCTCTGATACCAACTTGTCAACACCCGGATTTTTAAGTCCAGATGCCTGTCATGCCATACATCGCAATCCCAGGAATATTGTTGTTGCGAGGCATAACAGTTGAATATCATAAGTCATCATTCATTACATACCATAGTCGTCTTACAAATAGAGATCACACGATCCCATATTACACACAGAGTTGATCTAGGGATCAACATTCACCAAGTTCATAGTTTCATAGCGGAAGCGTAAAGTAGAAGGGACTCTCTAGTCCACAGGCCAACGTCTCGACGTCGAAGGCTCCCTAGTTGTCGTGGGCGTCCTGCGGTCGTCTTCTTCATGCTGTGGTTCTGCTTCAAAATCTGGCCATTTGAATAGCCAGGGACACAGCCGTGAGTACTTTAAAGTACTCGCAAACTAATACTAAGGTAAGTGCTAACAATCCTAGTAAGGGGGTGCTAAGCTCTAGTTTATTTTGCATAAAGCAGAATTTGTTTCACAAACATTTTTGGTAAACAACTCTTTATGTACCAACTACTCAAGTGGGAACATTAGTGTCATTCCCACAACTCTGTTGTGATTCCAAGTCAAAGTCTCCATTCAAGTTCAAAGTCATAAGTCACCCTTCACCATTCATAGTTTTCGAAAAGTTACGATGACGGAACAGTATGGCCTTTCCAACTGTCCATAACCGAGGACGCGGCTATTCGAATAGGTTTAACTCTGCAGAGGTTGTACACTTGTGCCACAACAATTGCAATAGCTCGTCAGGGTAATCGGCCCTGATTTATCGTACGCAGTACGCGAACTACCAATCATAACCTTTCATTTACACACCCTAGTATAGGCACCTCTCCCCATGAGCTTGGCCTCCCAGTGAAGACCAACTGTCAACCTGGGAACTGCACAGGGCTTGGGCCGGACATTCACCTCATCGCGCATCATATCGTATCATCTCAGTTGTTTGTGGTAGAGGCAGCTTTCGGCATAACCCCGATGATGCTTGTTTAGAGGGAACCCATACTAAGACACACAAACTTCCAGCTAAGCCCTACCCAGATTCAGGTATTGTGGGGGTACGGCAAAATTGGAATGGTATCGCATCCGAATCCAACCATCAGTGTTTTTGGTAAAATTCACCAAGTCATTCACCAGTCATATTCACCTTCAAAAGAAATCATTCAATGGGATGCATCTTCGTTCCAAGGTTTCAAAACTCCTTCAAAATCTCTCAATAGAATGACTCGTCATTCCAAGGTTTTTCGAAATCTTTCCAGTTTCAGCTTTCCCACATGGAGTAGCCACTTTCAAATCAGCACTAGCATCTATGCAAGAGGGATGCTAAGTATTTGGTTTGTTTCTAGGCTAAGTTTGATACTCTTGTACTAGTCCAATACTAGCCAAGTGAATCATGAATCAAAAAGTACTTTGATAAAACAAAGGTAAATAGAGTTTGTAAGTACAAACTGGAAATTAAGATCATAAGCCTAAAGTAAATTAGGGAAGGCTTTGCTCATAGAGAGCTTAGCAAGTTGCAAGAGTATTATCTTGCAACCAAAATGGTTTGCCTCAAGCTAGCTTGCATTGGTGGTAGCTTGCTAACTTTACTACTTTAGTCACCAACTTGTACTTTGACCAAAGTTAACTATAAAAGTAACCCATCTAGAAAACAGGTAAGAATTTGTAAAAATCAAAACTTAGGATGGGTTCATATAATAAAAGGGTAAGAAACATGGTGCCTTGCCCCAAGGGGCGTGCACCTTGCAAGAATATTAGTTTGCAAACTAAATATCTTAGCTTGCAAACAATATCACCTTGCAAAGGTAATTTCTATCAGTGCTAGCTTGCCTTGGTTGAAGTGAGGGTCCAAGTCCTTTTCTCCTTCCTTGTTGTAGAAGTCCACCTCTTCCTGGTGGTCTCCGGTACTAGCGTCTAAAATACGAATACGGGATACACAATCATCATACCAAACTTACATACTAACTAATCTCATACCAGCTTCACACAACTTAACTAGCATCACACACTACTATTAAGTGGGTGGAGGTGTTCCTCTTATTCAAGAAAAATAATTTCCTCTCAGACTAACTTAGGTGTTACTTTTAATTACTTAGAGAAATAATTTCCTCTCATTACTTTATTAAGATTTAATTTCTCTTATGAACACAATATGACCTAGGTTGACTAAGGTCAACCTCTTCATACTCCTCATTTGAGAAAAATGATTTAAATGAGGTTTCATACCTCATACAATTTAATCCTAACAAGGGTAATGATTTAAGGTCACCCAATACTCAATATGAGATTATATAGACCATGGTCCATACCTCATGTTGAAATACTTGGGACCAAGATTTAAATGAGAGAGAAACCTCTCATAAGATTTAACACATAGTTGTAACTAGGTTAGCAACTACCATTGAGGTGATTGCACCACCTCAACAATTCATTGGTTATTCTAACAATACTTGTACTCACACCAATACTACACTTAGAGTGCATTGGTTGTGTGGCTTGAGGAAAATAATTTCCTCTCCTTACATGTAAGTGATAGTTTCCATCTAGTGTTTGAGAAATACCTTTCTCTTACTAAAAACTTCTTAAGATTTAATTTCTCCAACATTCATGCATGAAATCAAGTTGACCAAAGTCAACCATTCATCATCATAAATTGAGAAATAGATTTAAATGAGATAAAATACCTCATTCCATTTAATAACACTACCTATGATTTAAATCTCTTAGTAATTCATATAGGTGAGTTTGGCCAGGGGTCCAAACATCACATGAATTCCTTTGAGATAAGATTTAAATGAAGCATAAGACTTCATATGAATTACTTAATAATTTCGGACAATATCAACTAGTTAAACTAGCCATATTGCACATTTCTTAAACTAGGGCAAGATCATGCAAAGTGACCACACCATTTTATTTCATAAACAATTAGTGCAAGTCAAAAGTGAGCTAAAGGAGTTGGAATTTACTCAATAGCTATTTTGGTTGATTTTTAAGAATTATTCTAAGGCAGAAAAGTCCCTGGCTTGTTATTTTTGTCAGATTAATTCTACAAAGAGATTGACCATGAGGCCAGTGGCATTGGGTAGATATTTTCCTAAGCTTTCCAACGGTATAAAATTCACTAGATTTGGTTTAGCCAATTTGAAATGGTTGAATTTCAAAGTGGAGGCAGTCTTACAATTATTTGAAAAAGTTTAAAACCAATTTGAACTAGCTGGGCTGGCGGGAAAGCCGAATGGACTGAAAGATTTAAACATGGCCCAAGCCAGCCCGGTAACGTTTCGGGCCAGCTGACAAAGGGGCCCGCGCGTCAGTGACGGTGGCTTACCGAATCGGTACGCGCGAGTGGTGGCCGTGCGATCAGATCAAGATCCAACGGCGGGGGATCGTCGTCGTCGTCGACGAGAGGCAGACGCGGGCACGGCGGAGGTAGGGGGTCAGAGCGGTCGTCGGAGCTCCGGCGGTCGACGGCGAGGTGCGCAGCGACGTTGTCGAAGACGGCGGTCCTCCTGGTAGCAGTGGCGTCTCCGGGGAGGGCTCCAATCGGCGGCGGCGTCTGCGTCGGCTTGCGGGTCTCCGGCGTGCAATTGGAGGGCTCTGGTGGGTAATTGAGGGAGAGAGATGGTCGAGGAGGATCAGAAGAGAGAGGGAAGCAAGTTTGGTGTGGAGATGGAGGCGGGATCGTCCTCCTTTTATAGCGACGCGAGGTGGCCAGAGGTCTGCGGCGGAGCCGACATGGTCGCGGTGTTTCTGGCGAGTAATGGGGATGGGCGAGGGCGGCGTTAGGTAGGCGAGATCCAGGCGAAGCTAACGAGTGTGATGGCGAGGTGGGGGACGGTCTGGCGACGACGCATTGCGTCCGTGCTTGCGGCGGCGTTCACGGGATCGTGTCGACGTCTCCGACGGCGGTGGTCCAGGGCCGTGGTTGCGAGCGTGTCTGGTGGATTCGCGGTGCGGCGCTGATGCTCAGGGAGAAAAGAGGGGGCCAGGGATGGAGCGGGGCGGCGAGTCGATGGTTGGCCGCGGTGCGCGCGTCGGCAGACATGCAATGGCATGGCCATGCCGCTCCTGTCGCACCAGTGCGTCGTGGGCGCGTGCTGGCCTGGGCTCTGTGGTCCACCTTTCGACTAATGGCGTGTATGAGCTTGCTCAGGGGACCAAGGGGAGGCAGTAGGGCAAGGTGGTCGGTGCTAGAGTGAAGAGAAGAGAGGGGGAGCAAGAGGGTATGTCCATGGCCGGCATGGCCATGGCTAGGCCATGTGTAGCTAGCTCCTCTAGGGTTTTTGTGTGTTGTAGGGTGAGAGGGGACAAGGGAACAGAATGGTGTAGGTTGGGGTAGATTATGGGTAGTGTAGGACACTATTTCAAATAGTGTGTGTGGTTCCCTATTTATGTTTCATCAAATTTTGCCCAAATTTGAATTGGCTCAAAAGGTTGACAATTTTGAAAGGGGTGTAATTGGTTTGGTTCTAAATGACCAGAGGCAAAGAAAGGTGGTGGTGGAATTTAGAAAATCGAAATATAGCAAATTCCCTAAGTGGGAGATTGTTCCACTTAATTAAAAGTGCCAACTTTGGATGAGCCTAGCAATTGATTAATAAGGATTTTGGCAGGGTGGTCTTTACAAAAGTTGCTCACCTTGATGTCCTCTTGGATGACATGCAAAGAGTTGGGAAAGTCTAGTTTGAAAAACTTGAAATGGAGAGGCTCAAAGTAGGGACCAGAATAATTATGGCAGATTTGACCATTATTGCATGTGATCCCCAATTGAGTTTGAAATTGATTTGAATTGGGTTTCTTGGATTCCAAAAGTTGTAATAGATGTTTAGCATCATTATACAACTAATGGTGAAGGCCAAAATGGGCTAGGGTCAAAATTTAGAAAAATGGCATAAGCCCTATGTGAGGTTTTGTGAATTTCTAACTATTTAAACTTTTATTTTTCTTGGCCTTGCTTTGACAAGGGTGAGGTTTTATTTGGTGTTAGATGAAGTTGGATGAAAGGTTCCAACCATTTTGAGGCAAGGTTGGTGCCTAGATCAAGAGTTGATAAATTGGCCCTATGTGTATGTGAGGAAAATGGAAATATCCCACTATTGGGTTTCTCTCCATTTGATTGGACTTGACTTGACTCCAATGTCATTCTTATTAGTTTAGAAGCAATTTCAAACCATTGAAACCATTCCAAGAGGTCTAGCTCAAAGATTTGTAAAATTGGCCAAAACACATAGGAGATGACAAGTCAATTTTTCTTATTCTTGTAAGGTGCTCCCCTTGCTTTACTTGAGCAAGGTGGAGGGTCAAGTTAGGGTTAGATTGGGTTCAGAGATGGTTTCACACCATTTGGTAAAAGTAGAAGGGCATAGGACAAGAATTGGTGAAAATGGCTACGGGTCACATATGCCTCTATGCATATGTGGCACTTGATTTTTATTGAACTTGGCTTGACCCAATTGATGTTGTTGAGAGTTGAAAAGGTATATAGGAGTGATCCACCCATTCCACTTCAAGTCTAGGGTCAAGATCCTCAATTTCACAAATTGATATTTTGCCCTCATATACCTCTATGGCATTATTACTCTCTTTTTGAAAACCTTGTGTTCCACTTTGGATTGTGTTGGAAAAGTACTAGATAAGGTTTAAGAATACTTTCCAATTCTCTACATAAAGTAGAAAGGCCTAGGGGAAGTTTTACAAAATAGCCATAGGCATATATGCTTCTTTCTAAAATAAGATTTTTCCTTTTTATTCTATTTTTCAAAGATTGATGTCAAGAGGGATGTGGTTTAGGGTTTAACAAGTTTTACAATGGTTCACTACCATTTAGTAAAATAAGAGAAGGTAGGGTTCAATATTTACCTATTAGGGCTATAGGCCCACATATAGCTTTCTTCTATTTTGGGTTTCTCAAAACCAGATCCAAATGATTTTGGAAAAGGTTTAGGGTTCTTCTTATTTGATTTCTTTCTCTTTTTGTTTTTATTTGGTTTGTGATCTTCACTTGATCACTCTAGGGTTTGAGGGTGTATCACATAAGTATACCACACTCATCAAGGCAAGAACACAAGTAATAGGTAGGAGCACTAGGCATAACACTCTAATTCAGAAAAGTTCTTGTTGGTCCTCATTTTTTGGAAAAAGGAAAATTCATTTCTGCTTTGTTTTGAAATTTGGGATGTTACACCTCCCTTGGCCCCTCATTATATAGGTGGAACCCCAAGTGTTGGACTCCAAGTCTTCGAATAAGACCCGAAACCAAAACCTTCCATATGGAGGGGAAACCTAGCCAAGCTAGGACTCCCACTAGAGGTGGGAGTTCCACCTCCCATATGGGGGGGTGGCCTGCCCCCTAAGGGGGAGTCCACTTGGGACTCCTCCCCCACTAGGGTTGGCCGGCCATGGAGGTGGAGTCCCATGTGGACTCCACCTTCCTTGGTGGTTTCTTCCGGACTTTTCTAGAACCTTCTAGAACCTTCCATAGAACCTTCCGCGACATTTTAATTCACATAAAATGACATCCTATATATGAATCTTATTCTCCGGACCATTCCGGAACTCCTCGTGATGTCCGGGATCTCATCCGGGACTCCGAACAAATATTCGAACTCCATTCCATATTCAAGTACTACCATTTCAACATCCAACTTTAAGTGTGTCACCCTACGGTTCGTGAACTATGCGGACATGGTTGAGTACTTACTCCGACCAATAACCAATAGCGGGATCTGGAGATCCATAATGGCTCCCACATATTCAATGATGACTTTAGTGATCGAATGAACCATACACATATAATACCAATTCCCTTTGTCACGCGATATTTTACTTGTCCGAGGTTTGATCTTCGGTATCACTCTATACCTTGTTCAACCTCGTCTCCTGACAAGTACTCTTTACTCGTACCGTGGTATGTGGTCTCTTATGAACTCATTCATATGCTTGCAAGACATTAGACGACATTCCACCGAGAGGGCCCAGAGTATATCTATCCGTCATCGGGATGGACAAATCCCACTGTTGATCCATATGCCTCAACTCATACTTTCCGGATACTTAATCCCACCTTTATAGCCACCCATTTACGCAGTGGTGTTTGGTGTAATCAAAGTACCTTTCCGGTATAAGTGATTTACATGATCTCATGGTCATAAGGACTAGGTAACTATGTATTGAAAGCTTATAGCAAATAACTTAATGACGAGATCTTATGCTACGCTTAATTGGGTGTGTCCATTACATCATTCATATAATGATATAACCTTGTTATTAATAACATCCAATGTTCATGATTATGAAACTAATCATCCATTAATCAACAAGCTAGTTTAAGAGGCATACTAGGGACTTCTTGTTGTCTACATATCACACATGTACTAATGTTTCGGTTAATACAATTATAGCATGATATATAAACATTTATCATAAACATAAAGATATAAATAATAACCACTTTATTATTGCCTCTAGGGCATATCTCCTTCAGTCTCCCACTTGCACTAGAGTCAATAATCTAGATTACATTGTAATATACCTAACACCCATGGCATTCTGGTGTTGGTCATGCTTTGCCCTAGGGAGAGCTTTAGTCAACGGATCTGCTACATTCAGATCAGTTTGTACTTTGCAAATCTTTACTTCTCCATCTTCGATGTATTCGCGAATCGAGTGGTAACGCAGCTTGATATGCTTCAGCCTCTTGTGTGACCTTGGCTCTTGTGCATTGGCGATGGCACCCATGTTATCACAGTAAATGATTAATGGGTCCAATGCACTAGGAACCACACCGAGCTCTACAATGAACCTCTTCATCCATACCACTTCTGATGAAGCCTCTGAAGCCGCTATGTACTCTGATTCTGTTGAAGACTTCGCCACCATGCACTGCTTCGAGCTTGCCCAGCTTACTGCAGCACCATTCAATATAAACACGTACCCAGATTGTGACTTAGAGTCATCAGGATCAGTGTTCCAACTTGCATCGGTGTAACCACTTACAACGAGCTCTTGGTCACCTCCATAACAAAGAAACATATCCTTAGTTCTTTTCAAGTACTTCAGGATATTCTTGACCGCTGTCCAATGTTCCATTCCTGGATCACTTTGATATCTGCTAGTCAAACTAACAGCATGTGCTATATCCGGTCTAGTACATAGCATGGCATACATGATAGATCCTACTGCCGAGGCATTGGGGATTTTACTCATCCTTTCTCTTTCTTCTGCCGTAGCCGGTCTTTGAGTCTTACTCAAGACTTTGCCTGGTAACATAGGTAAGAACCTTTTCTTACTTTCGTCCATTCTAAACTTCTTTAGAATCTTGTCCAGATATGTACTCTGTGATAGCCCTATTAGGCGTCTTGATCTATCTCTATAAATCTTGATGCCTAATATATACGATGCTTCACCAAGGTCTTTCATTGAAAAACTATTATTCAAATAACCTTTAACACTGCTTAATAGTTCTATATCATTCCCGATCAATAATATGTCATCTACATATAATATCAGGAATGCTACAGAGCTCCCACTCACTTTCTTGTAAATACAGGCCTCTCCATGACACTGTATAAACCCGAAGTCTTTGATCACCTTATCAAAGCGTCGGTTCCAACTTCTTGATGCTTGCTTCAGTCCATAGATTGAACGCTGAAGTTTGCATACTTTGTCAGCATTTTTAGGATCGACAAAACCTTTGGGTTGTACCATATACAACTCTTCCTCAATGTCTCCATTAAGGAACGCCGTTTTGACATCCTTCTGCCAAATCTCATAATCGAAAAATGCAGCTATTGCTAACAAAATCCTTACAGATTTTAGCTTCGCTACAGGTGAGAAAGTCTCATCGTAGTCAACTCCTTGAATTTGTCGGAAACCCTTTGCGACAAGTCGAGCTTTATAGACAGTAATATTACCATCAGCATCTGTTTTTCTCTTGAAGATCCATTTATTCTCGACAGCCTTTCGGCTATCAGGTAAGTCTACCAAAGTCCATACTTTGTTATCATACATGGATCCCATTTCGGATTTCATGGCTTCTTGCCATTTGTTGGAATCTGGGCTCATCATTGCTTCTTCATACGTCGCAGGGTCCTC
Organism: Lolium perenne; assembly: GCF_019359855.2. NCBI lineage: Eukaryota > Viridiplantae > Streptophyta > Magnoliopsida > Poales > Poaceae > Lolium > Lolium perenne. The sequence continues at coordinate 321,104,536 of NC_067246.2, forward strand.
ATCATTGTTATCCACAATCATGACATTTAGACAAGGATCATACCAATCAGGAGTGGTACGTTCCCTTGTCGATCTGCGAGGTTCAGTAGTTTCCTCGTTCGAAGGTTAGAACATAACGATAACCACCGCGCGATGCTATGCTCATTGGTCCACATACATCGGTATGTATGATTTCCAATAAGTCAGTAGCTCGCTCCATCATACCAGAAAATGGAGTCTTTGTCATTTTTCCCATTAGACATGCTTCGCATCTATCAAGTGACTCAAAGTCAAGTGATTCAAGTAATCCATCAGTATGGAGTTTCTTCATGCGTTTCACTCCAATATGACCAAGACGACAGTGCCACATATAAGTAGAATTATCATTCAATTTAATTCGCTTAGCATCAATGTTATGTATATGCGTATCACTACTATCGAGATCTAACAGAAATAAGCCATTCTTTTGTGGTGCTCGACCATAAAAGATATTATTCATAAAAATAGAACAACCATTATTCTCAGACTTGAATGAATAACCGTCTTGCATTAAACAAGATCCAGATATAATGTTCATGCTCAACGCGGGTACAAAATAACAATTATTTAGGCTTAAAACTAATCCCGAAGGTAGATGTATAGGAAGTGTGCCGACAGCGATCACATCGACTTTGGATCCATTTCCAACGCGCATCGTCACTTCATCTTTCAGTAGTCTTCGTTTATTCTTTAGTTCCTGTTTCGAGTTACAGATATGAGCAACCGAACCAGTATCAAATACCCAGGTACTAGAACGAGAACCAGTGAGATAAACATCTATAACATGTATATCAGATATACCTTCTTTCTTTTTCTTGACAAGGCCGCTCTTCAGATCAGCCAGATATTTGGAGCAATTACGCTTCCAGTGTCCCTTCTCCTTGCAGTAATAGCACTCAGCATCAGGCTTAGGGCCGTTCTTAGGTTTCATAGGAGGCGTGGCAGCTTTCTTGCCACCCTTCTTGAATTTTCCCTTAGACTTGCCCTGTTTCTTGAAACTGGTGGTCTTGTTGACCATCAACACTTGGTGCTCTTTCTTGATCTCAATCTCAGCAGCTTTTAGCATGCCAAAGAGTTCAGGTAACTCCTTGTTCATGTTCTGCATATTGTAGTTCATCACAAAGTTCTTGTAACTTGGTGGCAGTGATTGAAGGACACGATTAATCCCCAGTCTGTTAGGAATCACTATTCCCAAGTCACTGAGTTTCTTCGCATGCCCGGTCATGGCGAGCATGTGCTCACTAACGGAGCTGCCTTCTTCCATCATGCAGCTGAAGAATTGTTTCGATGCTTCATAGCATTCCACGGCCGCATGAGTCTCAAAAATAGCTTTCAGCTCTTTCATCAACTCATGAGGATCGTGGTGCTCAAAACGTTTTTGAAGATCGGATTCCGCATCGCACAGGATGGCACACTGAACTTGAGAGTACCGAATTTTCCGAGTCTCGTAAACAGCTTTTACTTCATCGGTTTCAATTTCTGCAGGAGGGTCACCTAGCGGTGCATCAAGCACATATTGCAGATTTCCGCCAGAGAGGAAGATCCTCACATGATGGAACCAGTCGGTGAAGTTGCTACCGTTGCTCTTAAGTTTCTCTTTCTCTAGGAACTGATTAAAATTGATTGGGGACGCCATCTCTACAACATATATTTGCAAAAGTTTAGACTAAGTTTATGACAAATTGAGTTCAAATTTTAATTCAACATAATTAAAATTCTAGGTGAACTCCCACTCAAAACAATATCCCTCGCAATGTCTTAGTGATCACACGAACCAAATCCACCGCACCTATGTCCGATCATCACGAGACAAGGTGTGATTTCAATGGCGAACACTCAAAGTGCTCATCATATCAACCATATGATTCATGCTCTACCTTTCGGTATCACGTGTTCCGAGACCATGTCTGTACATGCTAGGCTCGTCAAGGCCACCTTAGTATCCGCATGTGCAAAACTGTCTTGCACCCGTTGTATGCACTTGTTGATTCTATCACACCCGATCATCACGAGATGTTTCGAAACGACAAGTCTTGGCAACGGTGCTACTAAGGATGAACACTTTATTATCTTGAGATTTTAGTGAGGGATCATCTTATAATGCTACCGTCGCGATCTAAGCAAAATAAGATGCATAAAAGGATTAACATCACATGCAGTTCATATGTGATATGATAAGGCCCTTTTGTCTTTGCGCCTTTGATCTTCATCTCCAAAGCACGGACATGATCTCCATCATCTTCGGGCATGATCTCCATCATCGTCGGCGTAGCGTCAAGGTCAATGGCGCCGTCTTCATGATTTTCCTCCATGTAGCAACTATTACAACTACTTTGAAATACTACTCAACATGAAATTTAAAGACAACCATAAGGCTCCTGCCGGTTGCCATAATACAATAATGATCATCTCATACATATTCATCATCACATTATGGCCATATCACATCACCAAACCCTGCAAAAACAAGTTAGACATCTCTAATTTGGTTTGCATATTTTACGTGGTTTAGGGTTTTCGAGAGAGATCTAATCTACCTACGAACATGAACCACAACGTTGATAATAATGTTTTCAATAGAAGAGTAAATTGAATCTTCGCTATAGTAGGAGAGACAGACACCCGCAAAGCCTCTTATGCAATACAAGTTGCATGTCGAACGAGGAACAAGTCTCATGAACGCGGTCATGTAAAGTTAGTCCGAGCCGCTTCATCCCACTATGCCACAAAGATGCAAAGTACTCAAACTAAAGATAACAAGAGCATCAACGCCCACAAAACCATTGTGTTCTACTCGTGCAACCATCTATGCATAGACACGGCTCTGATACCACTGTAGGATAACGTTGCATAGAAAACAAAAAATTTCCTACCGCGAACACGCAATCCAAGCCAAGATGCAATCTAGAAGATGGTAGCAACGAGGGGGTATCGAGTCTCACCCTTGAAGAGATTCCAAAGCCTACAAGAGGAGGCTCTTGTTGCTGCGGTAGACGTTCACTTGCCGCTTGCAAAAGCGCGTAGAAGATCTTGATCACGATCGGTTCCGGCGCCACGAACGGGCAGCACCTCCGTACTCGGTCACACGTTCGGTTGTTGATGAAGACGACGTCCACCTCCCGTTCCAGCGGGCAGCGGAAGTAGTAGCTCCTCTTGAATCCGACAGCACGACGGCGTGGTGTCGGTGGCGGTGGAGAACTCCGGCGGAGCTTCGCTAAAGCTACGCGGAAGATATGGAGGAGAGGGGGGCGGCTAGGGTTTGGGAGGGGGTGGCCGGCCACTTCAATGGGGCGGCCAGCTTGTGGTCTCGGGTGGCCGGCCCCCTCCCTTGGCCCCTCATTATATAGGTGGAACCCCAAGTGTTGGACTCCAAGTCTTCGAATAAGACCCGAAACCAAAACCTTCCATATGGAGGGGAAACCTAGCCAAGCTAGGACTCCCACTAGAGGTGGGAGTTCCACCTCCCATATGGGGGGTGGCCGGCCCCCTAAGGGGGAGTCCACTTGGGACTCCTCCCCACTAGGGTTGGCCGGCCATGGAGGTGGAGTCCCATGTGGACTCCACCTTCCTTGGTGGTTTCTTCCGGACTTTTCTAGAACCTTCTAGAACCTTCCATAGAACCTTCCGCGACATTTTAATTCACATAAAATGACATCCTATATATGAATCTTATTCTCCGGACCATTCCGGAACTCCTCGTGATGTCCGAGATCTCATCCGGGACTCCGAACAAATATTCGAACTCCATTCCATATTCAAGTACTACCATTTCAACATCCAACTTTAAGTGTGTCACCCTACGGTTCGTGAACTATGCGGACATGGTTGAGTACTTACTCCGACCAATAACCAATAGCGGGATCTGGAGATCCATAATGGCTCCCACATATTCAACGATGACTTTAGTGATCGAATGAACCATACACATATAATACCAATTCCCTTTGTCACGCGATATTTTACTTGTCCGAGGTTTGATCTTCGGTATCACTCTATACCTTGTTCAACCTCGTCTCCTGACAAGTACTCTTTACTCGTACCGTGGTATGTGGTCTCTTATGAACTCATTCATATGCTTGCAAGACATTAGACGACATTCCACCGAGAGGGCCCAGAGTATATCTATCCGTCATCGGGATGGACAAATCCCACTGTTGATCCATATGCCTCAACTCATACTTTTTCCGGATACTTAATCCCACCTTTATAGCCACCCATTTACGCAGTGGTGTTTGGTGTAATCAAAGTACCTTTCCGGTATAAGTGATTTACATGATTTCATGGTCATAAGGACTAGGTAACTATGTATTGAAAGCTTATAGCAAATAACTTAATGACGAGATCTTATGCTACGCTTAATTGGGTGTGTCCATTACATCATTCATATAATGATATAACCTTGTTATTAATAACATCCAATGTTCATGATTATGAAACTAATCATCCATTAATCAACAAGCTAGTTTAAGAGGCATACTAGGGACTTCTTGTTGTCTACATATCACACATGTACTAATGTTTCGGTTAATACAATTATAGCATGATATATAAACATTTATCATAAACATAAAGATATAAATAATAACCACTTTATTATTGCCTCTAGGGCATATCTCCTTCAGGCGCGCCCATGGTTCTCGCCCATTTGCTCGCAAGGTATGCACCTCCGCCGGCCGGCCTCTATTTTTACTCGCCAATTAGCTACAATAGTTAAGTAATTTCATACATATGTTTGTAGAGTTCATCATACGATTCATCGGATGACGAGTATGATCAAGAGGAAGAGGAGAACATATCGCTACTATTAGCATACCGCGCCGTTAAGAGGCCAAAATTTGGTGGATCGGTGTTCGGTAGACAGAAATTGTGGAGAGAAAGGATTGAAGGGCATGAGAAGTTGATGCGGTCGTATTTCAATGAGAATCTGATATTCCCCGAAAGCTATTTTCGGCGGCGTTTCCGGATGAGTCTCAACTTGTTCAAGCACATTGCAACGGAGGTCACCAAATATGATCGCTTCTTTGAGCAAAGGAGGAATGCCGCTGGAGAACTTGGTCATAAGCGGCGGCTAAGAAGCAAACCCAATTCCATAATGCACAAGCGGCGGCTAGGAAAGATGTAGAGAGAGCATTTGGGATTTTGCAAGCCCAATTTGCCATTGTTAGAGGACCGGCTAGATTTTGGGACCAAGAATGTCTTTGGTATATCATGACCTCGTGTGTCATCATGCATAACATGATTATAGAGGATGATCGCGGAAAAGATGTGGATCATACCCACTACGACTTGATGGGGGTTCCCGTGCAAGTGAGGAGGTCCGCACATAGGATTGCCCGGTTCATTGCCTCATACCATGTCATTCGGTGCAACGACACACATGATGAGCTTCAAAATGATCTCATGGAAGAATGGTGGAATTGGAATGGACAACAATAGTTGCATACCCGTTGTTTTTGAAAACTATGTGTTGTATTGTTTCAAAACTATGTTGTATTGTTGTATGTTGGACGTGTTGTATTTGGTGTGAATTATTGTTGTTAACAATGTATTGTATTTGGATGGTACATTTTATTTGTGAAATTTTATACAATTATTTGATCTTGTTGGATGCATAGGTGTGTGTGTTTGTTGTTTGCGCCGCGCCCGCGCGCTGCAAAATGGCGCGTCCGGCGGAGGTGCTATTTTACCGCGCCAACGCGCGCTGCAAAATGGCGCACCCGGCGGGGGAAAAATCGCTCCGGCGTGCGGCAACGGTTTACAGCGTGGCGGCAGCGTCATATACCGCGCCAACTTATAGCGCGCCTATTGGAGATGCTCTAAATGAATCCTGTAAGGTTAATTAGATGTGTATGCACATTCAACCTCAAAAACAAATGTACATACACATAAAATGTCTCTGCACGTGATTCTCAGAGGCATTTGGCAAGCACAGAATCATTGCTTGGCAAGTCCAGTTTTCTCTTCAGTTGCAAGCATATGCCTTCAATTGCGAGGGAAGCACGCCAAAAATATGTAGGGATTCGTTGCATAGAAAACAAAAAAATTCCTACCGCGAGAACGCAATCCAAGCCAAGATGCAATCTAGAAGACGGTAGCAACGAGGGGATGATCGAGACACACCCTTGAAGAATTCCAAAGCCTACAAGAGTAGGCTCTTGTTGCTGCGGTAGACGTTCACTTGCCGCTTGCAAAAGCGCGTAGAAGATCTTGATCACGCTGCCACGATCGGGCAGCACCTCCGTACTCGGTCACACGTTCGGTGTTGATGAAGACGACGTCCTTCTCCCCGTTCCAGCGGGCAGCGGAAGTAGTAGCTTCTCCTTGAATCCGGCAGCACGACGGCGTGGTGGCGGTGGTGGTGGAGAACTCCGGCGGAGCTTCGCTAAGCGTGCGGAAGTGGTGGAGAAGAGAGGGGGCGGCTAGGGTTTGGGAGAGGGGGGCGCCGGCCACTATGGGGTGCGGCCACCTTGTGGTCTTTTTGGGTGGCCGGCCCCCTCCCCTTGGCCCCTCATTATATAGGTGGAACCCCCAAGTGTTGGACTACAAGTCTTTGAATAAGACCCCAACCCAAAACCTTCCATGTAGTAGGGAAACCTACCCAAGGTGGGAATCCCACTTGGGGTGGGATTCCCCCCTTCCATGTGGGGGGGTGGCCGGCCCCCTTGGTAGAGTCCAAGGTGGACTCCCCCTTCTAGGGTTGGCCGGCCATGGGGAGGTGGAGTCCCTCCGGGACTCCTCCTTCCTTAGTGATTTCTTCCGGACTTTTCTAGAACCTTCTAGAACCTTCCGTAAAATCTTCCGGATCATTTTAAATCTTATAAAATGACTTCCTATATATGAATCTTATTCTCCGGACCATTCCGGAACTCCTCGTGATGTCCGGGATCCCATCCGGGACTTCGAACAATTCTTCGAACTCCATTCCATATTCAAGTTCTACCATTTCAACATCAAACCTTAAGTGTGTCACCCTACGGTTCGTGAACTATGCGGACATGGTTGAGTACTCTCTCCGACCAATAACCAATAGCGGGATCTGGAGATCCATAATGGCTCCCACATATTCAACGATGACTTCAGTGATCGAATGAACCATTCACATACGATACCAATTCCCTTTGTCACGCGATATTTTACTTGTCCGAGGTTTGATCATCGGTATCACTCTATACCTTGTTCAACCTCGTCTCCTGACAAGTACTCTTTACTCGTACTGTGGTATGTGGTCTCTTATGAACTTATTCATATGCTTGCAAGACATTAGACGACATTCCACCGAGAGGGCCCAGAGTATATCTATCCGTCATCGGGATGGACAAATCCCACTGTTGATCCATATGCCTCAACTCATACTTTCCGGATACTTAATCCCACCTTTATAACCACCCATTTACGCAGTGGCGTTTGATGTAATAAAAGTACCTTTCCGGTATAAGTGATTTACATGATCTCATGGTCATAAGGACTAGGTAACTATGTATCGAAAGCTTATAGCAAATAACTTAATGACGTGATCTTATGCTACACTTAATTGGGTGTGTCCATTACATCATTCATATAATGATATAACCTTGTTATTAATAACATCCAATGTTCATGATTATGAAACTAATCATCCATAAATCAACAAGCTAGTTAAGAGGCATACTAGGGACTCTTTGTTGTTTACATATCACACATGTATCAATGTTTCGGTTAATACAATTATAGCATGGTATATAAACATTTATCATAAACATAAAGATATATAATAACCACTTTTATTATTGCCTCTTGGGCATATCTCCAACAGTCTCCCACTTGCACTAGAGTCAATAATCTAGATTACATTGTAATGTACCTAACACCCATGGCATTCTGGTGTTGGTCATGCTTTGCCCTAGGGAGAGCTTTAGTCAACGGATCTGCTACATTTAGATCTGTGTGTACTTTGCAAATCTTTACTTCACCATCTTCGATGTACTCGCGAATCGAGTGGTAACGCAGCTTGATATGCTTCAGCCTCTTGTGTGACCTTGGTTCTTGTGCATTGGCGATGGCACCCATGTTGTCACAGTAGATGATTAGTGGGTCCAATGCACTAGGAACCACACCGAGCTCTACAATGAACCTCTTCATCCATACCGCTTCTGATGAAGCCTCTGAAGCCGCTATGTACTCTGATTCTGTTGAAGACTTCGCCACCGTGCACTGCTTCGAGCTTGCCTAGCTTACTGCAGCACCATTCAATATAAACACGTACCTGACTGTGACTTAGAGTCATCAGGATCAGTGTTCCAACTTGCATCGGTGTAACCGCTTACAACGAGCTCTTGGTCACCTCCATAACAAAGAAACATATCCTTAGTTCTTTTCAAGTACTTCAGGATATTCTTGACCGTTGTCCAGTGTTCCATTCCTGGATCACTTTGATATCTGCTAGTCAAACTAACAGCATGTGCTATATCCGGTCTAGTACATAGCATGGCATACATGATAGATCCTACTGCCGAGGCATAGGGGATATTACTCATCCTTTCTCTTTCTTCTGCTGTAGCCGGTCCTTAAGTCTTACTCAAGACCTTGCCTGGTAACATAGGTAAAAACCCTTTCTTACTTTCGTCCATTCTAAACTTCTTTAGAATCTTATCCAGGTATGTACTCTGTGATAGCCCTATTAGGCGTCTTGATCTATCTCTATAAATCTTGATGCCTAATATATATGATGCTTCACCAAGGTCTTTCATTGAAAAACTATTATTCAAATAACCTTTTACACTACTTAATAGTTCTATATCATTCCCAATCAATAATATGTCATCTACATATAATATCAGGAATGCTACAGAGCTCCCACTCACTTTCTTGTAAATACAGGCCTCTCCATGACACTGTATAAACCCGAAGTCTTTGATCACCTTATCAAAGTGTCGGTTCCAACTTCTTGATGCTTGCTTCAGTCCATAGATTGAACGCTGAAGTTTGCATACTTTGTCAGCATTTTTAGGATCGACAAAACCTTTGGGTTGTACCATATACAACTCTTCCTCAATGTCTCCATTAAGGAACGCCGTTTTGACATCCATCTGCCAAATCTTATAATCGAAAAATGCAGCTATTGCTAACAAAATCCTCACAGATTTTAGCTTCACTACAGGTGAGAAAGTCTCATCGTAGTCAACTCCTTGAATTTGTCGGAAACCCTTTGCGACAAGTCGAGCTTTATAGACAGTAATATTACCATCAGCATATGTTTTTCTCTTGAAGATCCATTTATTCTCGACAGCCTTGCGGCTATCAGGTAAATCTACCAAAGTCCACACTTTGTTATCATACATGGATCCCATTTTGGATTTCATGGCTTCTTGCCATTTGTTGGAATCTGGGCTCATCATCGCTTCTTCATACGTCGCAGGGTCCTCATCATTGTTGTCCACAATCATGACATTTAGACAAGGATCATACCAATCAGGAGTGGCACGTTCCCTTGTCGATCTGCGAGGTTCAGTAGTTTCCTCGTTCGAAGTTTCATGATCATTATCTTTAGCTTCCTCTGTTACCGGTGTAGGCGGTACAGGAACAGCTTCCGGTACTGCACTACTCTGATCAATGAGTAAAGATTCATCAATCTCATCGAGTTCTACTTTTCTTCCAGTCACTTCTTTAGTGAGAAATTCTTTCTCAAGAAAGGTTCCGTTCTTAGCAACAAAGATTTTGCCTTCGGATCTGTGATAGAAAGTGTACCCTATAGTTTCCTTAGGGTATCCTATGAAGACGCATTTCTCCGCTTTGGGTTCTAGCTTGTCCGGTTGTAACTTCTTTACATAGGCTTCGCAACCCCAAACTTTAAGGAACGATAGCTTAGGTTTCTTATTAAACCATAATTCATACGGTGTCGTTTCTACGGATTTTGATGGTGCTCTATTTAAAGTGAATGCGGCTGTCTCTAATGCATAACTCCAAAATGATAACGGCAAATCAGTAAGAGACATCATAGAACGAACCATATCTAAGAGAGTTCGATTACGACGTTCGGACACACCGTTTCGTTGTGGTGTTCCCGGCGGTGTCAATTGTGAAAGTATTCCGCATTTCTTTAAATGCATGCCAAACTCATAACTCAGATATTCACCTCCGCGATCAGATCGTAGAAATTTAATCTTCTTGTTACGTTGATTTTCTACTTCACTTTGGAATTCCTTAAACTTCTCGAAAGTTTCGGATTTATGTTTCATGAAATAGATATACCCATATCTACTCAGATCATCTGTGAAGGTTAGAACATAACGATAACCACCGCGTGATGCTACACTCATTGGTCCGCACACATCGGTATGTATGATTTCCAGTAAGTCAGTAGCTCGCTCCATCATACCAGAAAATGGAGTCTTAATCATTTTTCCCATTAGACATGCTTCGCATCTATCAAGTGACTCAAAGTCAAGTGATTCAAGTAATCCATCGGTATGGAGTTTCTTCATGCGTTTCACTCCAATATGACCAACACGACAGTGCCACATATAAGTAGAATTATCATTCAATTTAATTCGCTTAGCATCAATGTTATGTATATGAGTATCACTACTATCGAGATCTAACAGAAATAAGCCATTCTTTTCAGGTGCTTGACCATAAAAGATATTATTCATAAAAATAGAACAACCATTATTCTCAGACTTGAATGAATAACCGTCTTGCATTAAACAAGATCCAGATATAATGTTCATGCTCAACGCGGGTAAAAAATAACAATTATTTAGGCTTAAAACTAATCCCGAAGGTAGATGTAGAGGAAGTGTGCCGACAGCGATCACATCGACTTTGGATCCGTTTCCTACGCGCATCGTCACTTCATCTTTCAGTAGTCTTCGTTTATTCTTTAGTTCCTGTTTCGAGTTACAAATATGAGCAACCGAACCAGTATCAAATACCCAGGTACTAGAACGAGAACCAGTGAGATAAACATCTATAACATGTATATCAGATATACCTTCTTTCTTCTTCTTGACAAGGCCGCTCTTCAGATCAGCCAGATACTTGGAGCAATTACGCTTCCAGTGTCCCTTCTCCTTGCAGTAATAGCACTCAGCATCAGGCTTAGGGCCGTTCTTAGGTTTCATAGGAGGTGTGGCAGCTTTCTTGCCACCCTTCTCGAATTTTCCCTTAGACTTGCCCTGTTTCTTGAAACTGGTGGTCTTATTGACCATCAACACTTGGTGCTCTTTCTTGATCTCAATCTCAGCAGCTTTTAGCATGCCAAAGAGTTCAGGTAACTCTTTGTTCATGTTCTGCATATTGTAATTCATCACAAAGTTCTTGTAACTTGGTGGCAGTGATTGAAGGACACGATTAATCCCCAGTCTATTAGGAATCACTATTCCCAAGTCACTGAGTTTCTTCGCATGCCCAGTCATAACGAGCATGTGCTCACTAACGGAGCTGCCTTCTTCCATCATACAGCTGAAAAAGTGTTTCGATGCTTCATAGCATTCCACGGCCGCATGAGTCTCAAATATAGCTTTCAGCTCATTGACCAACTCATGAGGATCGTGGTGCTCAAAACGTTTTTGAAGATTGGATTCCAGACTGCACAGGATGGCACACTGTACTTGAGAGTACCGAGCTTTCCGAGTTGCGTAAACATTCTTTACTTCCTCAGTTTCAGTTTCTGCAGGAGGGTCACCTAGCGGTGCATCAAGCACATATTGCAGATTTCCGCCAGCGAGGAAGATCCTCACATGACGGAACCAGTCGGTGAAGTTGCTACCTTGCTCTTAAGTTTTTCTTTCTCTAGGAACTGGTTAAAATTGATTGGGGACGCCATCTCTACAACATATATTTGCAAAAGTTTAGACTAAGTTTATGACAAATTGAGTTCAAATTTTAATTCAACGTAATTAAAAATCTAGGTGAACTCCCACTCAAAACAATATCCCTCGCATTGTCTTAGTGATCACACGAACCAAATCCACCACGCCTAAGTCCGATCATCACGAGACAAGGTGTAATTTCAATGGCGAACACTCAAAGTGTTCATCATATCAATCATATGATTCATGCTCTACCTTTCGGTATCACGTGTTCCGAGACCATGTCTGTACATGCTAGGCTCGTCAAGGCCACCTTAGTATCCGCATGTGCAAAACTGGCTTACACCCGTTGTATGCACTTGTTGATTCTATCACACCCGATCATCACGAGATGCTTCGAAGCGACAAGTCTTGGCAACGGTGCTACTAAGGATGAACACTTTATTATCTTGATATTTTAGTGAGGGGTCATCTTATAATGCTACCGTCGCGATCTAAGCAAAATAAGATGCATAAAAGGATTAACATCACATGCAGTTCATATGTGATATGATATGGCCCTTTTGTATTTGCGCCTTTGATCTTCATCTCCAAAGCACGGACATGATCTCCATCATCTTCGGGCATGATCTCCATCATCGTCGGCGTAGCGTCAAGGTCAATGGCGCCGTCTTCATGGTTGTTCACCTCATGTAGCAACTATTACAACTACTTTGAAATACTACTCAACATGAAATTTAAAGACAACCATAAGGCTCCTGCCGGTTGCCACAATACAATAATGATCATCTCATACATATTCATCATCACATTATGGCCATATCACATCACCAAACCCTGCAATAACAAGTTAGACGTCTCTAATTTGGTTTGCATATTTTACGTGGTTTAGGGTTTTCGAGAGAGATCTAATCTACCTACGAACATGAACCACAACGGTGATACTAATGTTGTCAATAGAAGAGTAAATTGAATCTTCACTATAGTAGGAGAGACAGACACCCGCAAAGCCTCTTATGCAATACAAGTTGCATGTCGAACGAGGAACAAGTCTCATGAACGCGGTCATGTAAAGTTAGTCCGAGCCGCTTCATCCCACTATGCCACAAAGGAGCAAAGTACTAAAACTAAAGACAACAAGAGCATCAACGCCCACAAAACCATTGTGTTCTACTCGTGCAACCATCTATGCATAGACACGGCTCTGATACCACTGTAGGGATTCGTTGCATAGAAAACAAAAAAATTCCTACCGCGAGAACGCAATCCAAGCCAAGATGCAATCTAGAAGACGGTAGCAACGAGGGGATGATCGAGACTCACCCTTGAAGAATTCCAAAGCCTACAAGAGTAGGCTCTTGTTGCTGCGGTAGACGTTCACTTGCCGCTTGCAAAAGCGCATAGAAGATCTTGATCACGGTGCCACGATCGGGCAGCACCTCCTTACTCGGTCACACGTTCGGTGTTGATGAAGACGACATCCTTCTCCCCGTTCCAGCGGGCAGCGGAAGTAGTAGCTTCTCCTTGAATCCGGCAGGACGACGGTGTGGTGGCAGTGGTGGTGGAGAACTCCGACGGAGCTTCGCTAAGCGTGCGGGAGTGGTGGAGAAGAGAGGGGGCGGCTAGGGTTTGGGAGAGGGGGGCGCCGGCCACTATGGGGTGCGGCCACCTTGTGGTCTCTTTGGGTGGCCGGCCCCCTCCCCTTGGCCCCTCATTATATAGGTGGAACCCCCAAGTGTTGGACTACAAGTCTTCGAATAAGACCCTAACCCAAAACCTTCCATGTAGTAGGGAAACCTACCCAAGGTGGGAATCCCACTTGGGGTGGGATTCCCCCCTTCCATGTGGGGGGGTGGCCGGCCCCCTTGGTGGAGTCCAAGGTGGACTCCCCCTTCTAGGGTTGGCCGGCCATGGGGAGGTGGAGTCCCTCCGGGACTCCTCCTTCCTTAGTGATTTCTTCCGGACTTTTCTAGAACCTTCCGTAAAATCTTCCGGATCATTTTAAATCTTATAAAATGACTTCCTATATATGAATCTTATTCTCCGGACCATTCCGGAACTCCTCGTGATGTCCGGGATCCCATCCGGGACTTCGAACAATTCTTCGAACTCCATTCCATATTCAAGTTCTACCATTTCAACATCAAACCTTAAGTGTGTCACCCTACGGTTCGTGAACTATGCGGATATGGTTGAGTACTCTCTCCGACCAATAACCAATAGCGGAATCTGGAGATCCATAATGGCTCCACATATTCAACGATGACTTCAGTGATCGAATGAACCATTCACATACGATACCAATTCCCTTTGTCACGCGATATTTTACTTGTCCGAGGTTTGATCATCGGTATCACTCTATACCTTGTTCAACCTCGTCTCCTCACAAGTACTCTTTACTCGTACCGTGGTATGTGGTCTCTTATGAACTTATTCATATGCTTGCAAGACATTAGACGACATTCCACCGAGAGGGCCCAGAGTATATCTATCCATCATCGGGATGGACAAATCCCACTGTTGATCCATATGCCTCAACTCATACTTTCCGGATACTTAATCCCACCTTTATAACCACCCATTTACGCAGTGGCGTTTGATGTAATCAAAGTACCTTTCCGGTATAAGTGATTTACATGATCTCATGGTCATAAGGACTAGGTAACTATGTATCGAAAGCTTATAGCAAATAACTTAATGATGTGATCTTATGCTACGCTTAATTTGGTGTGTCCATTACATCATTCATATAATGATATAACCTTGTTATTAATAACATCCAATGTTCATGAATATGAAACTAATCATCCATTAATCAACAAGCTAGTTAAGAGGCATACTAGGGACTCTTTGTTGTTTACATATCACACATGTATCAATGTTTCGGTTAATACAATTATAGCATGGTATATAAACATTTATCATAAACATAAAGATATATAATAACCACTTTTATTATTGCCTCTTGGGCATATCTCCAACAAAATAAACTTACGGCTCATACTTATGAGTGCATAAGATTCAAGGCTTGTCAATATCCAGCAAAACTGTAAGACTTTCAGTTTGACTGATGGAACTTTAGTTAGGAAATTCTCTTTATAACCATCAATGCCCCCATGTGAACATTGTTATAATCGAGATGCACAATAAACGAAGAACGAAAAGTAAAACACTGCAGGGGACACGAGATTTTAACGTGGAAAACCCTTGCAACACACAAGGGAAAAAACCACGGGCGCCAGCCAGCAAAACTTCACTATTTCGGTGGTGTTTACAAACGCCGTGGGTGTACAATGATGCGACAAAACCCTAGCGGCGGCTTACAGGAAATATATATAGATGGTGGCAACGATCCGTACCGCGGGGGGCTTCGCCCCCCGCACCCCCGGCGACGGGCCTCGCTCCGCTCGTCAGAAGTTAGCCTCTTCTTGGAATTTGGATCACAATATAACAAACTCCACCTTGAGACAAATTCCTTGTAGCATGAACTTCAACAATCACCTGAATCAACAAAGAAAACACTTGCTGGCGCCAATAGCCACTTGGGCTAAACAGTTATACCAACCAAGCTTGAGCAAAGCTCAAACTTGGACACAGGGACAGGCTTAGTCATCATATCAGCAGGATTATCATGAGTACTAATCTTGCATACCTTCATTTTACCTTTTGCAACCACATCTCTGATTGCGTGGTACTTAATATCAATGTGCTTTGTCCTCTCATGGAATATCTGATCTTTAGTAAAATAAATAGCACTTTGACTGTCACTGAACAACTTAATGCAAGAATTATCTCCACAAAGCTCAGCATATAAACCTTTCAGCCAAACAGCCTCTTTACCTGCCTCAGCAATAGCCATGTACTCAGCCTCAGTAGTAGATTGTGCAACAGCATCCTGCAAAGTAGCCTTCCAGCTAACAGCACATCCACCAACAGTAAACACATAACATGTGAGGGACCTTCTCTTATCCAAATCGCCAGTATAATCTGAATCCACATATCCGGCGAGCCCCTCACCAATCCTGCCAAACCTCAAGCAAGCTTTTGATGTGCCGCGAAGGTACCTGAAAATCCACTGAACAGCTTTCCAATGTTCTTTACCAGGATTAGCCATGTGTCGACTGACCAAACTCATAGCATATGATAGATCAGGACGTGAACAAACCATGGCATACATCAAGGAACCAACATCACTAGAATAGGGAACTCGAGACATGTACTCAATATCATCTTCAGAGCTAGGACATTGCAAAGCTGACAACTTGAAATGAGAAGCAATAGGAGTAGTAACTGACTTTGCATCATGCATATTAAAACGATGAAGAACTTTCTCAATGTACTTTTCCTGACTAAGAAACAACAAACTAGACTTTCTGTCCCTTTTAATTTCCATGCCTAGTATTTTCTTAGCAGGACCAAGATCCTTCATCTCAAACTCACTACTTAATTGATTCTTTAAAATAGTGATCTCTTTCATGCTCTTGGCAGCAATCAACATATCATCAACATATAGCAGCAAATAAATAGGTGATCCATTAACAAACTTGATATACACACAACTATCATACTGAGATCTCTCAAAACCATGTGTAAGCATAAATGAATCAAACCTTTTATACCACTGTCGTGGCGATCAAGCTTCAGACCATAAAGGGACCTCTTTAATTTGCAAACAAGATCCTCCTTACCAGGCACAACAGAACCTTCAGGTTGGTCCATATATATCTCCTCCTCCAACTCACCATGCAGAAAAGCAGTCTTTACATCTAGCTGCTCAAGCTCAAGATCATGCATAGCAACAATACCAAAGAAAGCACGAATAGAACTATGCTTCACAACCGGGGAGAATACATCATTATAATCAACACCTGGAATTTGACTGAAACCTTTTGCTACTAACCTTGCCTTAAACCGTGGAGGCTCATTAGGAGACAAACCTTCCTTTCTTTTAAATATCCACTTGCAGCGGACAGCCTTCTTTTGTTTAGGCAAGTGCACAACATCTCATGTGCCATTCTTCTCAAGCGATTGCATCTCTTCTTGCATCGCACCTACCCACTTCTCTTTATCAACCGAAGCAATGGCTTCAGTATATGTAGCTGGTTCAATATCATGCTCCACCTGTTCAGCACAACTCAAAGCATAATCAACAATATCACATTCTTGAATTAATCGGGTAGGAGGTGCAATATTTCTCTTAGGGCGGTCAGCAGCAATAGACCATCCTTGTCGCTGAACAATAGGTGGTGAAGGTGGAACATCATTATCATCATTGTTGGTTTCAGGAACCACATTTTCATTCTCCTTTGCGTGCTCCACCTGCACGCCAATTATGTGATGCTCATCATCAGAAACATCAGGAGAATCAATAGCATCAGAAATATCAGTAGACGGACTATCATTAAACATAACCGCCTCATTAAAAACGACATTCCTGCTCAACACAATTTTCTTAGTTTCAGGATTCCATAATCTATATGCCTTAACTCCTGAACCATAACCAAGGAAGATGCACTTAACAGCCCTTGGCTCCAACTTTCCATTATCAACATGAACGTAAGCAGTGCAACCAAAAACTCTCAAATCTGAATAATCAATGAAAGTAACCAGACCATACCTCAATTGGAGTTTTCTTATCAAGTGGAACAGAAGGTGACCTGTTGATGAGATAACATGCGGTGGAGGCTGCTTCAGCCCAAAAACTTGTATGCATCTTTGCATTAGACAACATGAAGCGAGCCCTCGAAATAATGGTCATGTTCATGCGTTCAGCCACGCCATTCTGTTGAGGGGTGTACGGAATGGTATGATGTCTTACCATCCCATCATTGCTGCAAAACTCATCAAATTCATTTGAACAAAATTCCATACCATTGTCAGTACGGAGTATCTTAACCTTCTTTTCAGTTTGGGTTTCTACCATAACTTTCCACTTCTTAAAGGCATTAAAAACATCAGATTTATGTTTCAGGAAATATGGCCACACTTTCCTTGAGTAATCATCAATAATAGTAAGCATGTAATTAGCACCACCATTAGAGGTTCTACGGGACGAACCCCAAACATCAGCGTGTACATAATCTAAAATGCATTTGGTGGTATGAACGGAAGCATTAAATTTTACTCTTTTATGCTTACCAAAGATGCAGTGCTCACAGAACTCAAGCTTACCTAAATCGCAGCCATCAATTAGCTCTCCCTTTGCCAATTCTGCCATGCCAAGCTCACTCATATGTCCAAGACGCTTATGCCAAAGGTCAGCCTGTAATTGGGCATGTCCGTGGGTGCTCGCTACATGTTCACTTCTGTCCGCCTGACCTGAGCGGGACGTCCACTTGTGCTTGTTTAATTAGTACGAATAAAATGGCGTTCACCGATCCCACCTCGTGAACGTTTAAATAGTCAAACGAAAAAAGGAAACCACCCGGAATCACGATTTCCTTCTTCCTCTGTTGACTCTGGTCCCACCACGTTGCCTTCTTCCTCGATGACCCCGAGGCCCCGGTGAACAGCGACCGGCGATGACGGGCAGCGTCAGCGCAAGGCCCCGAAGTGGGAGTCCCGTGGCGCCGGCCCAGGCTGGCTTGCCCCCGCACGCGCGCGATCCGACCTGGTGCGCGACACCGGCGACCGGAGCTGGCAAACATGGTGGGCCGTGGCAAGGAAATCGCCGAGGGTCGTCCGGCCCGGCGACACGCGTGAGATGCGGGGATGGGGGTTCGGACTGAGGCGTCGGCTGCAGTTTCTCCGGCGAACTCGTGGTGGGATTGGGAATTTGGGGACGTGAGTCGGAGTGTTGCGTGCCAGCTCCTTGATTTGGACGGGGAAGAATGGTCTGCACGGTCAGCTCCAAACAGACCTCGCAGGTGGCCAGTTACTCCCCATGGATCTCGCCGGCTGAAGATGGATAGCAAAGCGGGAGCAGAGGGATAGAGAGGCTGTGGTTAGGTGATTCCTCCGGCCAAGGCGCCCGCCGGCAACCTCCATGGAGATAGCTATCGATGCAGCCTGGTGGCGACGGGGCGGCGGTAGCGGGTGTGTCGCTATTGACCGTCGAAAGTTTATTTCGTGCCGTGGAGGTCCACTTGACGTATTTACTTGGGTTGGGCTGGCGGCCCCGTGGACAGCCCATGCCCAGCTACAGGCCTAGCCAAAGGTTAGTCTTACTAGATTCATCAGAACTAACAGCAGCAGCAATACCAGGCAAAGTGCTACCTCTAAGGACATATAATTTCGCAGAATTCATATCACCAATCATAATAATGAGAGAACCTGATGATACCTTCAAAAGTTTGTTCCCACCTTTGTACGTGTACCCGTCACAATCAAGGGTACTCAAAGATATCAAATTCCTCGCCATGGAGGGTATGTGTTTCACTCCTGTCAACGTGCGTGTCATCCCATCATGGGTCTTGATCTGAACAGAACCAATGTCAACAATGCTGCACTGGTTGTCATTCCCCACACGCACAAAATCTCCACTCTGCACAGACTCATAAGAACTGAACCAATATTTGTTACAGCAAATATGAAACGAACATGCAGTATCAAGAATCCATTCATCATCACGTGAAACACATGCAGCCAAGACAGCTAAGCAATCTCCATCATAACTATCACTACCATCATTACCAGCAACAACAGCAGCCTCACCCTTACCGGTGACAACGGCAGCCTTACCATTACCTTCATTATTTTTCGGTTGGTAAGTTCCGTTCCTTTTCTCCTTGTTCTGCAGCTTCCAACAATCATCAATATTGTGGTTAGATTTCTTACAATACCTGCAGAACTTGTCACGTCCTTTGGACTTTGAGCGACCTCTGTCGCCCTTGCTCTTATCTCTGTTGTTGTGGTAGTAGTTATCTCGCTGCTCAGGCCTGCCACAGACCTCTAATGCCTCCGCCTTGGAGGACAAACTTTCAGCCTGCACCATAGATTTCATTTTCTCCTTTTGTTGAAGAGCATCATAAACTTCCGCGAGAGTTAGTTTGTCGCGGCTCAATAATATGGTCTCACGAAAATTATTGAAAGAATTAGGCAGCGAGCATAAAAGAAGAAGACCTAAATCCTCATCCTCATACTTAACTTCTATAGACTGCAAATCAGAAACAATCTCTTTCCAGGAAGATAGGTGATTCATTACCGAACATCCCTCTTGCAACTTATGCGAGAACAGCTTCATCTTCACGTGCAATCTGCCCGTGAGATCCTTGGACAAACAGATCTCCTCTAGTTTGACCCATAACTCGGTGGTGGTTTTCTCCTGCAGCACTTCCTGCAGAATATTATTGGACAGATGGAGTTGAATCAACGATAAAGCCTTACGGTCTTTCCGCTTCTCCGCATCGGTCCAGGTATCCTTCGCTTTCTCGCCGAAAGCATCGATCGCTTCATCCAGATCTGAAGATTGGGCGAGAATCGCCCTCATCTTCACTTGCCACAAAGCAAATCTCGTGGTGTAGTCCAGCTGCGGTAGATCGAACTTCAGTGACGACATCTCGTAAACCCTAGATCCAAAGAACACGGACTCTGATACCACTTGTTATAATCGAGATGCACAATAAACGAAGAACGAAAAGTAAAACACTGCAGGGGACACGAGATTTTAACGTGGAAAACCCTTGCAACACACAAGGGAAAAAACCACGGGCGCCAGCCAGCAAAACTTCACTATTTCGGTGGTGTTTACAAACGCCGTGGGTGTACAATGATGCGACAAAACCTTAGCGGCGACTTACAGGAAATATATATAGACGGTGGCAACGATCCGTACCGCGGGGGGTTTCGCCCCCCGCACCCCCGGCGACGGGCCTCGCTCCGCTCGTCAGAAGTTAGCCTCTTCTTGGAAGGATCACAATATAACAAACATTTCCCCTTTAACAAACCAACACATGATACAGAGTATTCGAGTTTCCCTGTTGCAAAAAAATTTTAGCATCCATGCAAACAGGGACTAACAGCTACGGGATCCTCAATTCGTCATGACGGCAAGCAGCTCACAGTAGCCTTTTTTGGTAGTATCAGATATCAGCATTGGAGTTGCAATTGGCTACAGCGTGCACAGTAAGGTAGAAGAGCATAGAAGAAGGCTCATCTTTCTGAACCTACATGACCCCCACCAGTAGGCAACAAGTCACTAAGTGAGCCCAGCACGAGCGTGGCAGTTCTTCCTTTCGAACCTAACCTTTTATTTCGAGATTGTTTCGAATCTAGCCTTCACTAGCCTACGATCTCGCACCTGCAAAACTAGTTACGACCATTCCTTGTGCTGCAAGATGATTTGGTATTACGGTATGGTGATTTGGTTTCCAGTAGCTCAAGCTCTAGCAAATCCTCGGTAGTTCTACCTAGTGGCCTGCACCTGCCGTTCGACCACCAAGCCGCCGATTTCTCGGAGATGCTGGAGTTGACGAATACGGCGGACCATCGGGGGTTCGTCGTCTCCAACGTGTATCACCAGTCCATTTTGATGCTGGCCCATGACTCGTAGAGAAGGTCAATCCAGTTGCTACTGTAGCCATACATATACTCCTATGTGTTTTGCAATTTCTGGGTAAAACATGCCTTTGTCTTTGTAATATGCTTGAAGGATTTGGGGATTTATAGGACTATACATAGTGAATTGAACATTACCATGATAGTTAGGTGTGTGATACTACACATGCAATTTTCAAGAAAAATAGCATTCTCTCCAACACATCCACTCACTACTAAGACCCTATTTGGACTGAGGGTAAAAAAAATCGGTCCACCAGGTAAACACCATAGAAACAGGCACCAAACAAATGTCACAAAAGAGAGCAATGCATATCTCTTGAGTTACATCAGCACTTATGCCAAACCAGGTTGCAACAACATCATCCGTCAATCATGCCACGGTAGGAGTGAGAAGAACATGAGAGCTCTGAGGTGAGGAGGACGAAAATATGGGAATGGATGTAAAGAGGAGGAGCGAGAAGAGAAGCCTCATGTTCTTGCTCTCAAGACGTGTGTGTTATCATCACTGATGTCATGTTAAAACAATGTCATATTTGTCTGTTGCTCTCCTTACTTTCGTGTCATTTTGGGAAAGCAAATAATCATCACCGATGATTATTTCAGGGTAGCTATATCATATAGACATTTTTATGTATTCCAGAAACACCACACCACCCTCCACATTAATGTTTTCCTTATCAATGCCACACCCAGCTCTTTACTTCGATGTATACCACACCAACCTTACATACATGGATAATGTCCCCCTCTTATATTTATACCACTTCATCTTCAACAAATTAGCTCTATCCCAATTTTGCCGCATTAGCTTCGTATGTGAAATAGGTGGTAGTCACCCAAACATATCAAAGAGAGTGTGATAAAAGATCATGAAAGATTGAAGACTGCATGGGAATATGAGACATCGGGAGCGGCGGTGGAACAAACCTCTAGCAAAGCACCTGTGATAGAGGAAGATCACAGATGTTTACCCACCTAGGAGAGAATGCTGCAGAAGTTAGTGTCGGCTGCAGATCTTCTAAAAGGATGCAGTGGATGATCTGAAAGGCAAGGTTGTCATGTGCGTGTTCAGAGGTGCTGCAGTTCACCGTGTCAAGACAGAGGCAAACGGAATGCTGCAAAGTCTCAGGCTCAACCAACATCGCAGACTCCTCGGAGATGCTAGCATTAACGACGACAATAGACATCTATACATTCTACTACATTCGCCTGTCGATCCATCCATTCACTGTTAACCAAAAGATACATTCTACTACATTCGCCTGTCGATCCATCCATTCACTGTTAACCAAAAGATACTGAACACAACACGTTCAACTCGCAGAGTAGAAGGTCAATCAGTTGTCCTAAAGATTTAGATCATCGCCAATCATTCTATCATGTTCTCGATGAAGCAGGAACTCATCGGCGTCATGGTATTACAAGCCAAGTCGTCAATCCTAAGCTCTAGATTTCGATTTCAACTGAAAGCCTTTGTGTGCCATGCATTCTGCAGTACAGTTCCATATATGTCTTTTTCTTTGTAGGGAGTAACATGTGAAAAGCATTTATACTTGGGAAGAGAGGCTACATTCTATCGTCAATCCATCCGCTCACTATCAACCAAAAGAAACTGAACACAGCACATTCTCGTCAACTAACTTTCCCAAAAGAGTTGCATGCTTTTTGTTGTGATGAAACACAGATGAACAACAAAGAAACAGGCAACAAACAAATGTCACAATAGAGAGTATCTGTCCTATCTCTTGAGTTACGGCAAGCCCTAGCCAGTAGATGTGTCACCCGAATTTCTCAATTTAGTGGTACTATAAATGCTAATCGGTACGTCTTGCCACAAACAGTTTGCCCATATCTTCAGTAACAACGTTACTCCTGTCAAAACAAAAAGGGCAAACATTATTTAGTGGCATCAAGTTCTGGCATGCATAAACGTGGAATATTCTTTTCTCATTATTATTGGCAAAACACTCGGCTATCCACCTTAGTTCACTCAAAACACTTGATTGAATAAAGAACTTTCGAAAAAATCAAATCAATGAGGATTGCATATCAAATCTTTTAAAGTAGCTGAAAATAGGACTAACCTTCCACTAAGCTGTGGTGGAACTAATGTGCTCGTAGCAGCATTCCTGCCACCACGAGGCTGTGCTGACTGGGCCCTTGGAAATTTACTGCGAGGAGGAATTGCAGATCCATTTGATTCTCTTTTCCTTGATGAACTCCCCACCATAGCAGCAGCACCTCTAGAGGGGAGAGAAGGGGAATCAAACAGATCTGCAACATCTGGTAGTTCAAATGATGGTGTGGGCAGGGAGACATTACTCGAACTAGTTGACACTACATTCCTGGGACAAAAAAAATGCAGAAAATCAAGTTAAGAACAACAGGGAGGACAATGAAATGTAAGCAAGTCAATTAATATCAGATACAGCAAGGACATACAAATTCATGTAAACTAATACACTAGAGGTGGACATGCTACAGAAGTACAAATCCCCTACTTCACCACATGTAATGGCTACAAGGTGGCTGAAACTTTTTTTAAGAATCAAGTAAAAGCGTGTCAATGACATGGCATAGACCATAAGACTCAGAGCAAAGTTACGCGAAATAACCTGCCTAAATGAATCCTGCAAGGTTATAATTAGACGTGTATGCACATTCCAACAGAAAAACAAATGTATATACACAGAAAATGTCCCTGCACATGATTCTCAGAGGCATTTGGCAAGCAATGAATCATTGCGTGGCAAATCCAGCTCTCCTCAGTTGCAAGCATATGCCTTCAATTGCGAGGGAAGCACGCCAAAAATAAACTTAGCTCATACTTATGAGTGCATACGATTCAAGGTTTCTCAATACCAAGCAAAACTGTAAGACCTTGAGTTCCGCTGATGGAACTTTAGGTAGGAAACTCTCTTTATAACCATCAATGCCCCCATGTGACCTTTTCCCCTTTAACAAACCAACACAGGATACAGAGTATTCAAGTTTCCCTGTTGCAACAAGAACTTTAGCATCCATTGCAAACAGGGACTAACAGCTACGTGATCCCAATTCGTCATAACGGCAAGCAGCTCGCATTAGCTATTTTTGGTAGTATCAGATTTCAGCATTGGAGTTGCAATTAGCTACAGCGTGCACGGTAAAATAGAAGGCTCCTATGGGTTCTGACTTCTGAACCTACATGATCCCCACCAGTAGGCAACAAGTGAGCCCAGCAAGAGCGCGGCAGTTCTCGTTTCGAATCTAACCTTTTATTTCGAGATTGTTTCGAATCTAGCCTTCACTAGCCTACGGTCTCGCACCTGCAAACTAGTTACGGCTAGCTCAAGCTCTAGCATATCCTCGGTAGTTCTACCCTTCTACCTAGTGGCCGTCAATGGCATCAACAAGACTAAGTGTCTAAATCTAGTAGGCGCGGAGACGAAATCCAATAGCAATGCTCAAACCCACAGCTTCCCCACCAATTTCCATACCAGCAATCGAAACCCTAGAGAGATCAGAGGGGGCACGGGGCTTACTGGCTGGGGGCAGGCGGCGGCGCAGGGTTCTGAGGAGCGGCGCGCACCGAGGGCGAGGGCGGCGGAGGCCTCGGCTGCGGCCCGATGGCTGGGGAGAGGTGCGGAGGAGGGGTTGGACCGGCGGCGGGGGGCTCGCCGGCGTCTTCCTCGTCGGAGGAGGCGTCGTAGGCGACCAGCGACATCGGACGGGTGCGCGTGCGGGCCGGGTACTGGGTGCGGTGCTTTCGGGTTGGTTTGGTGGGTTTCCTTCCTTGCTGTTCGAGAGTCACACATGGGCCCGGTACACTTGCGGCCCGGTCCACACATGGGCCGGTGAGTACGTACTTATTCTATAGTTGGACTGGCTCAAATGTTGTGCATTCAAAGTTCTCAAAAAAAAAAAACAAACCAAAGTGTATTTTTTTTCTCCTGAACTGTAAGTAGATCCCCCCCCCTGAACTGTAAGTAGACATCTGTGTAAAAGAAGTAGTTAGATCCCTTTACACTTTTTCCCTTCCATAGTTCCATTCATACAAGTCCTGAAATAGGAGCCATGTCGTTCGGGCTATTTGGGGTTTCCCATGATTTCAAAGACAACATAGATGGGGTGGCGGAGGGGTATTTGTGGTGCTAGGCAGGCAGACATGGGCCAAGGACACCCACGGCATTTTGTGGCACCCATGGGGCACACAACTATTAGGGAGGAAAGGCCATCCTATCGAGGCACAAAATAGCCCATATGCTTTGTGGTTGTTGCCCCGCACATCGGACTTGCATACGACAAAGTGCAAAATGTTTCGTCATTTGGAGAAGTTGTTCGGCTTCGGGTCAAGCTTGAAGTTAATGCGGTCTGTGATGATCACATGGCGCATGCATGTATGTCGTGGTAAGAACAACCAACAATTTTGCATGGACGCAGATGGCGAGAACGGTAGTATTGGTTGTGGCGATGATGGTGAGAGGGGGTACTTCGCGAGTTGGAAAGGTAACACCGACGCCGCGAGCAGAAGTGGTGTGTGTAGTAGGAGTGGATCCAGTAGTGTGAGCGGAAGTGCAAGCATGAATCATGGCATGGGAGACAAGAGTACGAACATGAGAAAGAGTGCTCTAAGAGTTGTTCATAGCGGAAAGATCAAGGAATTCATATGATACCGGGAGATACTATGTGCCAACTTTGTGTGCCTTGTATTGTTTTTGTAAGGTGCGTATGCATAAACTTACATGAGAAATACCAGGATGACACTGTTTTTACACCCTAAGTGCTTCGGCCTAGGGAGTCTACCTCAGACACTTGGGTCATGTTCTGCGTTCTCGCCATGTAGTTGGGGTGCGCAAAGCAACATTGGAGTGATAAGCTCGTCCTATGCTTTTGTAGAAAATGTCCTAATTGTGCTAGGATACTAGTACCAAAGGGCAGGGGTGCTCTTGGCGCACCATCGTAATAAAGATCTCCATAATCCCAGTGCCTCACAAGCCCACAAAAGTTTGACAAGACATAACACATACTCACATAAGGAATCGCCATCTCTTATTTTCTCCCTATAAATTTTCCGCCTACTCTTATATAGACTAAAAGATAGCATGTGCAAGTGTTGAGGACCTACAGGCTACTGGTGCACTTCAGTGTCTACATCTACCAGCTGTCATTAGTGCCAATAATTTGAGTAGCTATAATTAAAATGTAGACGAAAAGCCATCCAAATTACATGCAAAGATTTCATAACTGATGCATGCAAGATTTCATAACCACCGCATCCATTAAATGTTCATTGACATCAGCGACCACATAACTAATGATTGAGGTAGTCGGTTTTTTTCATTTATTTTCCACAATAACATACACCCCGATAATAAAACTCCATGTCACCAATTCCTTAGCACAAATAGAGAAGAAAAGCTAAAGTACAAATCCTAAAATGTTTGCACCATATCCCACTAAGTTGACTATGTGACATAACCGATAACCGCAGGTCACGTGAGAAAATACTAACAAGCAACACAACGTAATTAATAGTATCCCTTCTTCCAGAATCAGAGAAATCGTCTTGGGATGAAGCCATAGACCCTCATATGGGAACATGTAGAAATCCTCATTTCTAGGATCCAAGTAACCTTTTGTGTCAACCATAAGAGATCGGTCCAACTCGTGACCCCAGTCCTAGACCGTGTTTTCAAAAGAATAGATGCCACAATAGCGCCCGTATTGTACCAACACCAAGTACTATATTGGTGATGTGATTGAACTGTTGTAGCGAGAAAGATAGACAATGAACTTCAAGATAAGAATTCACACAGGAGGATATTTGACCCGGCATAGCTAAACGGTAGCGTAAAAGGACTTGAGAGTACAACCATCATGCATTTGTTCGGATAGGTCCACAGCCTAAATAAGCGGTATAGTCATAGAAATATTAGTGGATACATCAACCAAGGAATCAACAAAAGCATATATCATTTCATAGACTAAGTTACCATTTTTAGGATGACAATTTCACCCATGGGTATGGGTAAATGTGGGTATCTGACCTATATTTCCGCTTAAAAATAGGTACATTTAAGTTATGTTTCAAAAATAAAACATGGTTGTAATTTTTTGTTGTTGTTCCTTGTACTTAATTTTGTGCAGAGTTTGTGTGTTTTGGGCGTATGGTACTTGTTTTCACGGCACACAAAACTTGTGTTTATGATCATTGTACTAGGAGATTGGAAAATCCACAAAGATCCAAGGGTTGGTTGGTTGTGAACTAAATGGTACATGTGTAAAACATGGTTGTCAAAAAAAAGATAGAAACTTTGAGTGATTTCATGAAGATGATGGATACCATTTTTGTAGAATATATTTACACCGTGAAGAGGTAGGCACATCATATTTTATAGAAGGAAGGAGGAGCGAGAACAGATTCAATGCCTCGGAGCAAGCTTGAATGTGCCGCACTGGACCGTCAACAGTCAGCTCATAAAAACCCACGGTTCACACAATATATTCTTAGAAAAGAGAAGTATCCGGTAGAATGTTCTACTAGTAGTAGTACCTGATTTAGACAAAAAGCACTTCACACAAATATGCGTGGCAACTTGGCTACCACGGCACCACAAGAATGTTTGCTTTTATTATCGTCAAGGAAAGAAAAGGATTTCTCCTTGCGGGTCAATCCAGCTGGCGGGTCTTCCACGCGTCAGACGCACGCACCCGACAGTTTCCAAAACTAGAAGAAAGGAGAAGCTAGGCTGTTCCAAGGAAAGCACCTATCCGTCCGTTCGTCCGATCCCAATCGTGCGGTTGCGGCGCCCCAGCCGGCGCATACATGGATGGCACGGTATGAAAACCCGGCAATGTTGCATGGATGGCAATGACGAGAATGACAGTATTGGTTGTCGTGATGATGGTGAGAGGGGGTACTTGGCGAGTTGGAAAGGTAGAAGTGGTGCGTGTAGTAGGAGTGGATCCAGGAGTGCGAGCAAGAGTGTAAGCAGAAATCATGGCATCAGAGACAAGCGAACGAGCATGAGAAAGAGTGCTCTAAGAGTTGTTCATAGCGGAAAGATCAAAGAATTCATCTGATATCAGGATACTATGTGCCCACCTTTGTGTGTCTTGTATTGTTTTGGTAAGGTGGGTATGCATAAACTTACATTACAAATACCGGGAGGACACTATTTTTACACCCTAAGTGCTTGGCCTAGGGAGTCTACCTCGTACACCTCTTTCATGTTATGCGCTCTCGCCAGGTAGCTGGGGTGACTATTGTGGAGTGGACTGAAGAATTAGAAATGTCATTTCATCACAAAACAACATTTGAGCGACAAGCTCGTCCTGTGCTCTTGTAGAAAATGGGCGAATTGTGCCAGGATATTAGTACCAAAGCGCAGGATTATGGAGCTCGTCCTATGCTCTTGTAGAAAAAGAGCTCTATAATCTCGTGCTCTTGGCGCACCATCACAACGAAAAAGAGATCCATAATCCCAATGCCTCACAAGCACACAAAAGTTGGACAAGACATAACACACATGCACACAAGGAATTGCCATCTCTTACTTTCTCCCTAGAACCTTTCCTCCTACTCTTATATAGACTAAACGATAGCACGGGCAAAGTGTTGATGACCTATATACTACCAGTGCACTTTAGTACGTACACCTACCAACTATCATCACCGCCAACAATTTGAGTGGCTAGAATTAAAATATAGATGAAAAGCCGTCCAAATTACATACAAAGATTTCATAACTGATGCATGCAAGATTTAGTAACAACTGCATCCATTAAATGTTCACCGATATCGACGGCCACGTAACTAATAATTGAGGTAGTACCTTTTTCAATTCGTTTCCTCAATAACATACACCCTGTCAATAAAACTCCACGTCACCAATTCCATAGCTCAAACAGAGAAGAAAACTAAAGTAGAAGTCCTAAAATGATTGTACAATATCCCAGTAAGTTCATTATGTGACGACATCGATCAATGTAGGTCACGGGAGAGAACACTGAAAAGAACAAAAGAATTTACATGCACACCAACTCAACATACCTAATAGTATCCCTTCTTCTAGAATCTGAGAAATCTTCTTGGGATGAAGCCACACACCCTCATAGGGGAAGATGTGGAAATCCTCATTTCTAGGATCCGAGCAACCTTTCTGGAAGCATGGAAATTGTGTGAACCATGAGGACTCGGTTGGACTCGCGATTGCATGCGTAGAGCTTGTTTTCAAAAACAGATGCCACAAATAGCTCAACTGCTAGGGCAACGCCAAGTACTATGTTGATGATTTGATTGAACTGTTGTAACGAGAAAGATATACAACTAATGGACTTCCAGAATTTCAAATAAGAATTCACACACATGAGGTATTTAGGATTTGACCTAACATAGCTAAACACTAGCGTAAAAGGACTTGAGAGCATACCCATCGTCTGATCCTGCAAGGAGAGATCTAGGCTTCCACCCGAAGACGTGAACCCAAGGACAGCGAAAGGTCGGAGAGCAAGGAGGACGGCGACATCCACGGACGTCGCGCGGTTAGGATTTCTCCCGGAGCAATCGAGCCTACACCTCCCCACGTGACCGGATAGCAAGGTGAGGAAGTGTCGCCGGCCCACACTCCACTAACACACACCTCCTATGCGCCAACAGCGCCACCGCTGAGATCTCGGGGTGCATCCCGCTGCTAAGCACAAAGGTGCCAAGGGCCAGCACAATGCGCCCCGACCATCCACGCATCGCACGTCGGTCGGGGACCACATGCATCGCCGCCCGACTGCCCACATGGCCCGAGCGCCCCCGCATCCGCCGAGTCGCCGCCACGGCCCACCTCCCCATCAGATCGGGGCGCGCTGGCCCCAGATCCGCCACCCCATGTTCCCAAAGCCGCCGCTCCGGTGTCCTTGCGTCAGCGAGCCACCATCATTGCCCGAGCCAAATCCGGCGGCCGCCCGCACTACCACGAGGAGGGATCCACCCCCGGCACTATTTTCCCATGGAGATCACCACCACCGCGGGGCGAAGGCGGCAACAGTGGTGGCGGGAGGGGCCGCCGAGGAGGAGGCCTCCAGTTTTGCCCATGTGCCTCCTAGGGTGCAATGCAGGGGCGGGGGGAGGGGTTAAGATTGTGAAAGCTATTGCAAAACTTGGAAAAGGGATTATGTTTCGCTATAATGGAACCTTCGTTGGTACAACCGTCCTGGAACATGAGTGATGACCCACAAGTATAGGGGGTGTATCGTAGTATCTTCGATAAGTAAGAATGTCGATCCCAACGAGGAGCAGAAGGTGTTGACAAGCAGTTTCGATGAAGGATTCACTGTAAATGCTCACAGACAAGTATTCAGGGGGTTTTGATGTAGCAGATGAATAAAGTACGAGTAAGTAAAGTGCGAGAGTAACAATTGCAGCGAGTGGCCCAATCCTTTTTAGCACAAAGGACAAGCCGGTTTGTTTACTTATAATGACCAAACGTTCTCGAGGACACACGGGATTTTAGTCTAGTACTTTCGCTACATACGGCTAATTAATCTTCATTGTTTTGATAAGTGTTGTGTGGGTGAACCTGTGCTAATGTACCGCCCTTCCTAGGACTAATACATACTTGTGATTATACCCCTTGCAAGCATCCGCAACTACAAGAAAGTAATTAAGATAAATCTAACCACAGCCTTAAACTCTGAGATCCTGCTATCCCTCCTGCATCGATATACCAACGGGGGTTTAGGTTTATGTCACTCCGGCAACCCCGCAATCGGCAAACGAGTACAAGATGCATTCCCCTAGGCCCATAAAGGTGAAGGGTCGTGTAGTCGACGTTC
This sequence comes from Lolium perenne, assembly GCF_019359855.2. Lineage (NCBI taxonomy): Eukaryota > Viridiplantae > Streptophyta > Magnoliopsida > Poales > Poaceae > Lolium > Lolium perenne. The sequence goes on from NC_067246.2 coordinate 321,135,651, forward strand.
ACACGACACCACTAGAAGAATAACACCACAACTTAAATATCATAACATTGAATATTACTCAACCATACTTCACTACTAACATTTAGACTTCACCCATGTCCTCAAGAACTAAACGAACTACTCACAAGACATCATATGGAACATGATCAGAGGTGATATGATGATGAATAACAATCTGAACATAAACCTTGGTTCAATGGTTTCACTCAATAGCATCAATAACTAGTAGAAATCAACACCGGGAGAGTTTCCCCTATCAAACAATCAAGATCAAACCCAAATTGTTACAGCGGTGACGATGTGCAGCGGTGGAGACGGCGGTGATGATGATGAAGATGATGATGATGGTGATGGAGATGATGTCCAACTTGATGGCGGTGACGATGGCATCGATTTCCCCCTCCGGGAGGGAATTTCCCTGGCGGATCTCAGCCTGCCGGAGAGCTCTTTTCTCTCTGGTGTTCTCCGCCCCGCAGAGGCGGCTATAACTCTTCGCGAGGTACCCTCTGGAGCTTAGGTTTTTGGGACGAAGACGTTCGCGAAGAAAAGGAGGCGAGAGGGAGCTGTGGGCCCCCTCCTCACAGGGCGGCGCGGCCAGGCCTTGGGCCGCGCCGGCCTATGGGGTGGGCCCACCTCGGGTCCCCTCGGCTCCCCCTTCTGGCTCACTTCATCTTCTGGAAAAATAAGGTTTTTCGTATAATTTCCGTCAACTGTTGATCTTCCGAAATATTGCATTCTGACGGCGCTTTTTCCAGTAGAATCCTGGCTCCGGTACGCGATTCTCCAATAATCATGAAACATGCAAAATAGATGAAATAACATAAGTATTATCTCCAAATATGAAATATATCAATGAATAACAGCAAATTATGATATAAAATAGTGATGCAAATTGGACGTATCAACTCCCCCCAAGCTTAGACTTGGCTTGTCCCCAAGCGAAACTGAACTCGGTAAACAGGACCACATGTTTATGGAGTGAAGAGTCGATAAATAAAATACGGACAAGAAGCATCATATTCATTCACACAAGATATTCTAGTAAACAACTTCCTCATATAATTCAACTTGAAACAAGTATAAGGTAATCACAAATAAAGGTGCATAAGAAATCATAGTTGGTGATGGCAAACTTTGTTCTTGGTCAGAGAACAATTAGCAAGTTATACTTATCTATCGAGCAGCGCTCTCATGTTAAAGTTTATATGGCACAACCTGCATACTCAATCATAATAGTTTCCTCATGATCATTGATAACTTGCAAAGCTATATTCATTCAGATAAAACTTGTACTAAACAAGGAAGAATAAAAGACATGATGAAGCAAATCACAATATAATGGTTTGATCACAACTACTCAAATGCTTGCTTAAGATGGAGGGAAATAGGTTTACTGACTCAACATAAAGTAAAAGACAGGCCCTTCGCAGAGGGAAGCAGGGATTAAATCATGTGCTAGAGCTTTTTCAGTTTTGAAATCGTATAAAGAGAATGAAAGTAACATTTCGAGAGGTGTTTGTTGTTGTCAACGACTGGTAGCGGGTACTCTAACCCCCTTGCCAGACAAACCTTCAAAGAGCGGCTCCCATTTTATTTTTGTGTGGCACTCCTTCCAACCTTTCTTTCACAAACCATGTCTAGCCGAATCCTCGGGTGCCTGCCAACAATCTCATACCATGAAGGAGTGCCTTTTTATTTTAGTTTTATTATGATGACACTCCCCCCCAACCTTTGCTTACACAAGCCATGGCTAACCGAATCCTTCGGGTGCCGTCCATCAATCACATACCATGGAGGAGTGTCTATTTAGGTTAATTAATTTGGTACTGGGAATCTGTGGTGACCCGGCATACCACTGCATGGTGTAGTATGCAAGTCTGATATAACACCAATGAAACACCGTTCCACTCGTATTATATCGCTCAGAGTGGTACAACAGAAACATATGCGGGTCCAAGGCATGTCTATAGAATTACAACACAGACTCTTTACAAAAGATCCACACAGCTTCCTACTTTACAATGAGGTAAAACTGCAAATAACTCCAGAAGAACGACTCGTGATCTAATCTTATCACGGACTCTATTTATAGAGTATTTGACTAGCTGAAGAGGCTATGACTAGATTCTAGCTAAATAGGAGCTAGGTTTAGGAAGCTAGTTCCCTTCTACTACTTAATCTAGGTTTTCTCCATGGTAGTTGTGGTGTTTGACTCTTTCGGTAGGTTCCTGTCCCCTTCAAGTATTTGTAGACTCGTCTTCGAGTTGCACGGTAGATCCTCCTTCGATGCCTCCATATCTAAGCAGGGGATTTAAGAGTGGGATGAGTACGAGCGTACTCAACAAGTTCATTATAGGAAAGAGGTGTTTAATGCACTAGCTACGGCATTAGACCTGAAAGTCTAATACCAATGCAGGTTTTCATAACCAATTCTTTAAAAGGTTGCTTTTATTCAGAAGAACTATGTCCGTCAGCCTTCACCGGTTTACTAGAACTTCATTGAGCTCCTTTCCGGCCGCGTTCGCAGTTCCATATCCCGGAACAGGGAGTGACAGGTCACGATTCATTACACTCTGCAGAGGTGTGTTGCTTTACCCATAAGAGATCTTAACCTTGGTGCCAACCGAGTCTATAGTTCTCGTCCACACTTCCTTTGGTGTGAGGCCCGGTATAAGGTCATAGCCAATCATATTCCTCCGCTACCTCATACACCCACCCTTTGCTGCAAACTCCGACCCTGGGTCCTCGCCGGTGCTCTTATACCAATTAAGGACGGCCCCCGACCACGACAACAGTTCAGGTCTCTACCATGAACTCCTTCGCCGGCAGCTGCAACCCATCATAGACCGCAATTACCGTGGGGACTTCATCGGGACCCCCACCCTACCACTTGTCCTCTCTTGGATCAAGGGTACCACTTGTCCTCTCTTGGATCAAGGGTCTACGGTAAAGCGCATCCATTGATGTACAAGAGGTGGAAATACAATTGACTATTCCGTCCCACTCCAGATCTTATGGTTAACACGGGTATTACGGCACAAGAATCACTGGCGACATTTGTTGTTTAATCCTAGATGGATATAAGCCCTTGCAATGGAACCTCCACCATATCAACACAATCCATGGTTCCATTGCCCACCACATAGTCATATTCATAGTTATGAAAGTAGTGGTTTTGGTTTTTATGCAATAGTGATAACCATAATACTTTGCAAGTAATTTGATAGAAATACTCAAATGATATGAGCAAGCGATGAACTTGCCTTTCTTGACTGCAAGATTATGCAGACAAGGTCTTCGATACGCAATAACTTCAAATTCTGAAATAGCATCATCGTCCGGTAAGGACGATGTTTAAAAGATTGGCAAGGATGCAATAATGCATAAGTATGAGATGCAATCGTTCTAAGCGTGACCTAACCCCGATGATTTAGGATTAGTGAGTGGTAATGATTAGTTTCGGGTGTGTTGCACTTTTAGAATGATTCACAAACAAGGTTCTTATTCAGGGTTATGTTGTTTTTAGAATCATAAGCAAGTGGTAAAATGCATAGTAACAATCATACACACCAAGGGATAATAGTTGTATAATAAGTAAAGAGCAGTTGTCAAGTTTAAGTCCTATAGTGTAGGGTTGATGATTACTTGTTATATTCTTCAAAAGAATAACTTTTGAAGAACATACTTCTTAAGTAATAAGAAGTATTACAATTAAGGTTGTGGTTGCCTAAGGTTTACCTTTGCATTCACTAAGTAAAGAATGTTTGGTTCCTAAATAGGATGGTTCATAAATATCTCACACTAGTAGGGTTTAGTGGAGTATGGAATGTAAGGTACTCATCAATCATGGTTACTATTAGGATTCATCACAATGTTGTGATGATAATCATGGATAGTTAAGGATTGTGGTCTTGGGAATAGGAACTAGGGTTTTGCACTTGGTTGATCCTACTAGATCAACAAGTTTTATTTAGATGAGAGCGTAGCATAGCAATTAACTAGTGTTAAGGTTCTTACATTTTATGTGATCATGGCAATTATTTAGTTGCTATTATGGTTTTATGTTTGAAAAGGAAAGTATCATGATCTCATGTTCCAAGCTAGGGTTTAGGTTTAGAAGTAAATTAGGTTTCACATAAGATAATAGAGTTAGGGTTTTAAATAGGACTTAGGGTTTATGATTCTCATGAAATTATGAAGTTGTGATTTCATAATGGAACTAAGTTTTCCTATTTGTGATATAATGCCTAAAACAATAATTGGTAACGGAGTTAAAGTGATTAATTACTTTGAAATAAAATGATAAATAGATTTAACATTATATTATGCCAAAAGGCTTAATAAAAATAGGATAATACTATTAGGGTTTAGGGTTTTGAATTAATAATTGAAATAATAATTAGTTAGGATTGTCATATGGTTAAACACAATCATCAACAATTATTTGTTGTTTTACATGGCATTTCCATGCAAAGTAATATTTTCTTTATGTGAAGAATAGAAACAAGAAATTATATGCGTAGTTTTTAGGTTTTAATTGTTTAAGATTTAACATTACTCTTTTTCAAATTTAGAGGAAACTCCAAATTATTGTTTCTTTAGTTTCTAAATGATTTGTTATATATTATTATAGAGGTAATTTTTTGTTACCCACTTTTATTTATTTGTTGTTATCTAATTAATTTGTAAATGATAAAATCTTATAGAAAAGGAAATAAAGAAGAAAAGGAAAAATATTGGACGAAATGGCTTGTTGGGTTTGGCCCAATGGCCCGAGTCGGTTGGGTCTAATCCCAACCCGATCCCCACGCCTCGCTCATCCGCACTCGTACACGAGGATGACCTCGTTCGATCCCCTCCTGGCGATGGCGTTGATGCCGTTCCGGCCGTCACCGCCCCGGCCATGCTGCTGGCCGATTCCGACGCCGCCGCTCGTCCATGAGGCTTCGCCGCCCTCCTCCTTCTTCTCCACCAGAACTCCCTCGCCGCGGCGCCCCTGTCGCCCACGCCCACGCGCCCCTCTGCGAACCCTAGCCGCCTCCGATTACGGCCGTCGCCGGCCGATTCTGGTGCCACCGTTGATCGGCCCTGCTCCGCCTCCTCTTGAACTTCAAACCCCCTTGCTCGATTCATCTTAGGTGGTCGCTCTTCGTGGTGCTGCGGGTCTGATGTTGCTAGTCTGATGTTGCGGGTGAAGTGATGGGGATGTGGTGGTGGTGTGGTGCTGCGGTGACTACTTCATGCTCGTCGCCGGCGGGACGGTGCCATCGGCGCAACCCCGGCGTCGACTACTTCCTCTTCAACGGAACTATGAGCTAATCTTCTTCCCTTCTCTGCATATGCCCAATTGTTGGTGTGCTCCAATGTTATGATTTGCTTATATGCTGGATATGCTTATGGTCTAGCTCCTACTGGTTTATGTGCACACTGAATCAGTGAGGTGTGGGCTTAAGCTAGTAATACTCTGGTTCAATGTTCATTGTTGTATGTTCTATGTGGTGCCTGACATACTATCTCTGTCAAACTGAATATACACTACACTCTCCTACTACTGTGTAATCCTTGTTGAGCTTGGACATGTAAGATGCAACTATTATTGCCTGCTGATAGATGCTTTGCTTGGTGGCTTAATTGTGAGCTTACATACAAATTTATTATAGCTTTGATTCTGAAAAACAAGTGCAACATGTTGTCTGGTAGCTCTGTGTTGATGTTGCTCTCAATGGCCAGTTGATGTTGGGTACAGGGAGGTGCTTTGGTACTATTGTGATTTACTTGATGATTTGTTTGTGAGCTTGTATGCATATTTATGATAGCTTTGCTGCAAATTCGAGATGATCCATTGATTACCTGAGATTTATCATGTGTTGTGCAGAGTTAATTGTCTAGCATGTACATGCTGGGTTAACTACTGCTGCTACTTGTGTTACTTGGTTGGCCTGGGAATAACTTCTGGACCCCAAATAGAATTCTGGAGCTTATTGGTTAATACTGGCTGCTTATGGTGATGACTAAATTATGTGCGCAAATGATATGGGACAGTAGATGTGTTAGAATACACAAACTGATGCCCTGCTAATGTCTTGAGTATGATCTAGTTGCTCATTAGCAACTAAGAAATGATTTTTGGCGTTGTTGGATTTTACTTGTGGATCTTGGTGTTCCCTGTCTAATTATAAACTGATAAGAACAGATATGATAGCTTGCTTTCTTGGTTTAGCCTGTGATGCATAGGCTGAGGCATAATCTTGGATAAGAACAGATGCTTTTATGTGATTTTTATTTCTCAGTGATGATATTGGCATAGCACTTCTATGCCAAACTGAGAGAAAAATCTATCTCACAACTGAACTGATGATTTTATAGTTTATGATGGTTTCCTATTTATTTGACTTGCATAAATGCCTGTGCCATCTGCTAGATCTATGTTTCTCTGTGGTGCCTCATAAGAGTGTGCATAGAGTAACAATATGCTTAGCATGATTTGGTACTGCAGGTATTTGTGTGGTGATTTAGATAGGCTTTGATCATAGCTATGATCATATGATGTTAAAAACTACCCCAAACAAGCTATTTTTGATGCTTTTATTAGAGATTGCTGTTTCAACCTACTATGGTAGAGAAACTTGATCTTCTGGAGGTTGATCTAGCCTGCTTCTTGCGGTAGAGCCTGCACCTCCTTGCTGCTTCTGCTGGTTTCCAGACTAACTGGGTGGTGTTCTTGTTGTATCTGATGGATGGAGGACTGCTAGATGATCTGGCGGTTTAGCTTGTGCAAATGGTTGCTAAACTTGTTGCTGGTTGGTTCAGCTAATGTGAGAAAAATGTGTGTGCTAAGGGTGCTAACTAGTGAGGCAAAAGAATGTTGGTACGGCTGGCTCCTTCTTTTATATGGTTGGCTGTTGCTTGTGCTGTTGACAGCACAGGGTTGCATGCGGTGACTATGTCGTTGTGTCCTCGTACAGCTTGTATGTGGTCAAGTAGATGTTTGCTTTGCCTCATGTGCAAGGCACGGCTGGTGCTTGTAGTTATCTTGTATTGACCTTTATTTTTATTTGTGGCTGCCAACCGTATTGTGCCCTCGATCTATTGGCATGTAAGCTTTGCATTATTCCTGCGAGCCGTAATCTCCGATCTAGACTGGCTTTATTAATTAAGCCTTTGCTTAATTAACAAGTGGCTCCAAATAATTGGCTAGAATCATATTGACCATTCCATGTCAAAGATGATTCATTTGAATTAATTTGTGGGATTTAATGGACTCTAGCTAGATTAGAGGGAAAAACATTGCTGCCTTGTTGCCTATAGTAATGGATCACTCCAGTGTTGCTCTTTGTCCCTGGTTGCCTACTTGATTTATTTCCTTATGATCCGAATGACCCATCTGTCCCTTTACATGATCCATTTATTCATGATGTTGCCTAAGAAAGAATTCCCTCTAATCACCATTTGGGAATCAAGACTAGTTCTTGACTCCCATTAGCTAGCTTCCAAAACTAAAATGTCTCCCAAAATTCGGAGACAAACATTTTAACCTTAACACAACATTTCTTTGTCTATTGTTATTTTTCTCATTGCAGGAAAAGAAGAATAAGAAATGTTGAGAAGATTTAGATTAGATTTAGAATTTCTTTTAGTTCCATTTTGTAATCTCATATTTCTTATGTAACTTGTAATATTTCAATAAGTGTTGTAATAATACTTATGTGAATTCTTATTAGTAATATTTGATTCTTATTTATATTTATGTGACTTGTAAATAATTGATAATGATATTTGTAGTAAAGTTTAAACCATTTATTCATTTGGATTAGCAAATGTGTGTACTTTTACCTATAATGTTTATATACTTGTTTAAATTTCAAATTCCAATTCAAATTCTTATTTGAATTTCTGTTTTCCATATTTGAATTTGAATTCAAATTATTTCCCCCAAAACACATGAGTTCAGAAAGGTCATGTCGAAATTTATCGCACCCACATCGAAGACTAACTCAATTCCACCGATGTAAGAGAAACCTCGATCCCTTTCACAGTTTTAAACAAAAGCGCGAAAATTCCCCGGATTTTCTATGCATGAATGCAATACACACATCTGTTTCCTCTATTATTGTAACCCCAATACCTGGGATATTACAGTCTCTACCCCTTAAACTAAACTTCGTCCTCGAAGTTTGAACTCTCTCACGTTTCCGGAGTGTAGATCTGACTTATGCAGACTACGACTTCTTTCAACTCCGTGGTGATCTCACTAGATATAATGGAATATATCCCTTGTCCAGATTCTTCGTGGAATCCACTAGGTTTTGTCTTACTTGTGCTTTCATACTTCTGAGTAAATATTACTCACTTTCTCAAGTTATAGTCCCCTTCTTACTTTCTCGAGGTATAAACCTCGGCTTCTGGTTTGACATCCTTCTGAAAGTAGTGTTCGACAATCTTATGAAAATAAGATCGAACTTTCTCTCAGTTCAGACCTTCATCAACTATCTTGCTCAAAGTATTGATTCATATTGGATCCAACTGATCCCTCGCTCTCCCCCTTGGGGATGTCCTAATGGTTGTTAAGCTCATCTTCCCCAACCAACTAGCTCCTTGGTTAGGCTTTATGTATTTTTCTTGTCTTTCTATTGTACTTTTCTAGGGTATCCTATTTGGATTGATTGTGTACCCACATGGCTGTGAATACCAGTACGACATGTTAGTTGGTTATGCAACTATGGTTATTCCAACTTTACACAGGACAAGTGTGTTGCCCATGAAAGCTTGAGTAATCTAAAGATATTATTCTGCAACTAATATTATGCTAAATGGAGAAGTTGTTTCAACATACTGATTGGGTCAGAATAAGTATGGTCAAAGTCCTATGCATCCGTCCTTGTGCTCCATCCACTTCCTTGTTCGAACTTCTTAGATGATGAGCTCCCCCGGTGGTTTGAAAATTGGTTCATTGCTTCATTTGATCTTCGTACCAGATATGGATCCGGGCATTCTGATTTCATATGACCTAGCTGTCCACATCCAAAACAGGTAATATCCTGTTGCGTGCAATCCTTGGCATAGTGACCTTTTCTTGCACAGTTATGGCATCGAACTTGACTATAAAACGGTGTGATTGTCTCATCTCTAGTTTGGAAATTCATCTCTGAATGAGTTTGTTGTATCTGAATTGGTTGTGGTTCCAACCTTGCCTTCCGTTTTCTTTCATTCTGCACTTCTTCATAATCATTCTCCAAAGTAATTGCAGTATCCACTAGCTCGTGGAATCTTGTGCATTTGGTTAGATTCAACTGCATTTTCAGGAATGGATTCATCCCTTTTAAGAACCTTTTTATCCTTTTCTCCTCTGTGTTTACATCCTCTACTGCATAACGTGATAAACGATCAAACTCTACTAGATATTTCCATACCGACAAGTCATTCTGCTTCAAGGTCTCGAACTCTCTTCTCTTTAGTTCCATGATACTTTCAGGAACTTGGGCTTCTCGGAACTTCTTCTTAAACTCGTCCCACGTGAAAACGTGTCCCGAAGGTTGAATTAGAATCATGTTATCCCACCATAACGCTGCTAGTCCTGATAGTAGATAGGTGGCATATCTAACCTTCTCTTCATCATTACACCGAACTGTCTTTAATTTCCGCTCAGTGTCCCTCAACCAATCATCCGCATCCATAGGTTCTGGTGCAGTGACAAAAGTCATTGGATTGGTTTGTAGGAATTCCGTAAGACTCACTCCTTTTGGTCCTCCATTTCTGATACCTCCATTATTCTCACGTATCAAACGACTGAAAAACTCATTTTGTTGTGCTAAGTTTGCTGCTCTATCCTCAGCCATCCTTTCCATGTGCTCAAAGAATTCTTGCTGAAGCAGGACAGGGGTTGATGTTGACGATCTAGGACGGAGAATGCCTCTACCATCCGCTTAGCTTCTCTTTCCTGATCTTCCTTTGCCTCCCTCTCTTCATGAGTCGTTACTATTTCCTCAGTTGGTTGGTAACTCGTCTCTCCCTCATGCGATCCCATTTACCCTCTAGACCTGTAACATCAAGAAAGAACTTAATGATGCAACATGCATTTGCACACCAAGGTCAAACTTCATGCACAGATCTAGTCAATCAATGAAAATCCAATAAAATCCAAGAAGATTCAGCTTTGTGCTTATAATACACACCATCATAAGCCTGAATAATGATAATTGAGTAAGACATCTCTAAACATCAGGCTGAGATGTGTAGTATATAACACCACATAAGATAGGTTTGTATCGTGATACTTAGCACGAATATATGGAAGTCTACTATTTGTCTCAACCTTTACCTTAATTGCACAATTGCAATAAGATAACTTGAAACAAGGTGGTCTAGAATAGTTAAGGTTAACCTAATTTTCTTTGGAATTACTAACTTAGCTTTCATTATGTTAAGGACTACTGATTCTAGCATAGTTATTCTAAACACATAACTATTGGACTATAGCTCCTATACTTCCAAGTGTTTCTATTGTAAAACTATGGTCATGATGTGCTTGGCACACTTCTTATTGTTTTGGAACACAATTCTTGCACTATTTGTTTAGCACTTGGCTTCTTATTGTACTCCTCCTAAATACTTTAGATGTTCTACTTCATCACATAATGACTCTCAAGTCAATCATATATGATTAGCAACTCTACCATGTAGGTAGACATATATTATTCCTATCACTCTTCCTTATCTCCCATGATTGACTCATCATGGTCTATACTACCTCATATCACTTGTTTTTATCACTTACTATCAGTGGTTTCACATGTCTAGATAATTTTACTTACTCATTACTTATCTGGGTCTACATCTTCTATTAGGATATCTTAATTAACTTCATCACTTGATATAACTCCTATTACAGTTCTGGATAACTCTTACTTAACCATAACCTGTGTTGGTACACATCTTCCAATAGGATATCTTCCTTATGGTTGTATCCTCTCTTTGGACTACCATGTATTGTATACCAACTGTGATCTACTCATATATTGTTTTAGGGACTTAATGGTGTGCTCTATGTTTAGCTAACTAACTTAGGGAAGAAATATTGACTTAAGTGTGTCAGGATTATTCTCAAGTGAATATCCATCTCAAGTCATAAGAAGTATTTGTTTTAGCTAAGACAACTTCCTATAGACACTACCAATCCTATAGGTCTCATTTAAAGGGTTTTAATCCTAGGGTCAAAGCATTTGCTCTGATACCAACTGTGGTGACCCGGCATACCACTGCATGGTGTAGTATGCAAGTCTGATATAACACCAATGAAACACCGTTCCACTCGTATTATATCGCTCAGAGTGGTACAACAGAAACATATGCGGGTCCAAGGCATGTCTATAGAATTACAACACAGACTCTTTACAAAAGATCCACACAGCTTCCTACTTTACAATGAGGTAAAACTGCAAATAACTCCAGAAGAACGACTCGTGATCTAATCTTATCACGGACTCTATTTATAGAGTATTTGACTAGCTGAAGAGGCTATGACTAGATTCTAGCTAAATAGGAGCTAGGTTTAGGAAGCTAGTTCCCTTCTACTACTTAATCCAGGTTTTCTCCATGGTAGTTGTGGTGTTTGACTCTTTCGGTAGGTTCCTGTCCCCTTCAAGTATTTGTAGACTCCTCGGTCTTCGAGTTGCACGGTAGATCCTCCTTCGATGCCTCCATATCTAAGCAGGGGATTTAAGAGTGGGATGAGTACGAGCGTACTCAACAAGTTCATTATAGGAAAGAGGTGTTTAATGCACTAGCTACGGCATTAGACCTGAAAGTCTAATACCAATGCAGGTTTTCATAACCATTTCTTTAAAAGGTTGCTTTTATTCAGAAGAACTATGTCCGTCAGCCTTCACCGGTTTACTAGAACTTCATTGAGCTCCTTTCCGGCCGCGTTCGCAGTTCCATATCCCGGAACAGGGAGTGACAGGTCACGATTCATTACACTCTGCAGAGGTGTGTTGCTTTACCCATAAGAGATCTTAACCTTGGTGCCAATCGAGTCTATAGTTCTCGTCCACACTTCCTTTGGTGTGAGGCCCGGTATAAGGTCATAGCCAATCATATTCCTCCGCTACCTCATACACCCACCCTTTGCTGCAAACTCTGACCCTGGGTCCTCGCCGGTGCTCTTATACCAATTAAGGACGGCCCCCGACCACGACAACAGTTCAGGTCTCTACCATGAACTCCTTCGCCGGCAGCTGCAACCCATCATAGACCGCAATTACCGTGGGGACTTCATCGGGACCCCCACCCTACCACTTGTCCTCTCTTGGATCAAGGGTACCACTTGTCATCTCTTGGATCAAGGGTCTACGGTAAAGCGCATCCGTTGATGTACAAGAGGTGGAAATACAATTGACTATTCCGTCCCACTCCAGATCTTATGGTTAACACGGGTATTACGGCACAAGAATCACTGGCGACATTTGTTGTTTAATCCTAGATGGATATAAACCCTTGCAATGGAACCTCCACCATATCAACACAATCCATGGTTCCATTGCCCACCACATAGTCATATTCATAGTTATGAAAGTAGTGGTTTTGGTTTTTATGCAATAGTGATAACCATAATACTTTGCAAGTAATTTGATAGAAATACTCAAATGATATGAGCAAGTGATGAACTTGCCTTTCTTGACTGCAAGATTATGCAGACAAGGTCTTCGATACGCAATAACTTCAAATTCTGAAATAGCATCATCGTCCGGTAAGGACGATGTTTAAAAGATTGGCAAGGATGCAATAATGCATAAGTATGAGATGCAATCGTTCTAAGCGTGACCTAACCCCGATGATTTAGGATTAGTGAGTGGTAATGATTAGTTTCGGGTGTGTTGCACTTTTAGAATGATTCACAAACAAGGTTCTTATTCAGGGTTATGTTGTTTTTAGAATCATAAGCAAGTGGTAAAATGCATAGTAACAATCATACACACCAAGGGATAATAGTTGTATAATAAGTAAAGAGCAGTTGTCAAGTTTAAGTCCTATAGTGTAGGGTTGATGATTACTTGTTATATTCTTCAAAAGAATAACTTTTGAAGAACATACTTCTTAAGTAATAAGAAGTATTACAATTAAGGTTGTGGTTGCCTAAGGTTTACCTTTGCATTCACTAAGTAAAGAATGTTTGGTTCCTAAATAGGATGGTTCATAAATATCTCACACTAGTAGGGTTTAGTGGAGTATGGAATGTAAGGTACTCATCAATCATGGTTACTATTAGGATTCATCACAATGTTGTGATGCTAATCATGGATAGTTAAGGATGGTGGTCTTGGGAATAGGAACTAGGGTTTTGCACTTGGTTGATCCTACTAGATCAACAAGTTTTATTTAGATGAGAGCATAGCATAGCAATTAACTAGTGTTAAGGTTCTTACATTTTATGTGATCATGGCAATTATTTAGTTGCTATTATGGTTTTATGTTTGAAAAGGAAAGTATCATGATCTCATGTTCCAATCTAGGGTTTAGGTTTAGAAGTAAATTAGGTTTCACATAAGATAATAGAGTTAGGGTTTTAAATAGGACTTAGGGTTTATGATTCTCATGAAATTATGAAGTTGTGATTTCATAATGGAACTAAGTTTTCCTATTTGTGATATAATGCCTAAAACAATAATTGGTAACGGAGTTAAAGTGATTAATTACTTTGAAATAAAATGATAAATAGATTTAACATTATATTATGCCAAAAGGCTTAATAAAAATAGGATAATACTATTAGGGTTTAGGGTTTTGAATTAATAATTGAAATAATAATTAGTTAGGATTGTCATATGGTTAAACACAATCATCAACAATTATTTGTTGTTTTACATGGCATTTCCATGCAAAGTAATATTTTCTTTATGTGAAGAATAGAAACAAGAAATTATATGCGTAGTTTTTAGGTTTTAATTGTTTAAGATTTAACATTACTCTTTTTCAAATTTAGAGGAAACTCCAAATTATTGTTTATTTAGTTTCTAAATGATTTGTTATATATTATTATAGAGGTAATTTTCTGTTACCCACTTTTATTTATTTGTTGTTATCTAATTAATTTGTAAATGATAAAATCTTATAGAAAAGGAAATAAAGAAGAAAAGGAAAAATATTGGACCAAATGGCTTGTTGGGTTTGGCCCAATGGCCCGGGTCGGTTGGGTCTAATCCCAACCCGATCCCCACGCCTCGCTCATCCGCACTCGTACACGAGGATGACCTCGTTCGATCCCCTCCTGGCGATGGCGTTGATGCCGTTCCGGCCGTCACCGCCCCAGCCATGCTGCTGGCCGATTCCGACGCCGCCGCTCGTCCATGAGGCTTCGCCGCCCTCCTCCTTCTTCTCCACCAGAACTCCCTCGCCGCGGCGCCCCTGTCGCCCACGCCCACGCGCTCCTTTGCGAACCCTAGCCGCCTCCGATTACGGCCGTCGCCGGCCGATTCTGGTGCCACCGTTGATCGGCCCTGCTCCGCCTCCTCTTGAACTTCAAACCCCCTTGCTCGATTCATCTTAGGTGGTCGCTCTTCGTGGTGCTGCGGGTCTGATGTTGCTAGTCTGATGTTGCGGGTGAAGTGATGGGGATGTGGTGGTGGTGTGGTGCTGCAGTGACTACTTCATGCTCGTCGCCGGCGGGACGGTGCCGTCGGCGCAACCCCGGCGTCAACTACTTCCTCTTCAACGGAACTGTGAGCTAATCTTCTTCCCTTCTCTGCATATGCCCAATTGTTGGTGTGCTCCAATGTTATGATTTGCTTATATGCTGGATATGCTTATGGTCTAGCTCCTACTGGTTTATGTGCACACTGAATCAGTGAGGTGTGGGCTTAAGCTAGTAATACTCTGGTTCAATGTTCATTGTTGTATGTTCTATGTGGTGCCTGACATACTATCTCTGTCAAACTGAATATACACTACACTCTCCTACTACTGTGTAATCCTTGTTGAGCTTGGACATGTAAGATGCAACTATTATTGCCTGCTGATAGATGCTTTGCTTGGTGGCTTAATTGTGAGCTTACATACAAATTTATTATAGCTTTGATTCTGAAAAACAAGTGCAACATGCTGTCTGGTAGCTCTGTGTTGATGTTGCTCTCAATGGCCAGTTGATGTTGGGTACAGGGAGGTGCTTTGGTACTATTGTGATTTACTTGATGATTTGTTTGTGAGCTTGTATGCATATTTATGATAGCTTTGCTGCAAATTCGAGATGATCCATTGATTACCTGAGATTTATCATGTGTTGTGCAGAGTTAATTGTCTAGCATGTACATGCTGGGTTAACTACTGCTGCTACTTGGGTTACTTGGTTGGCCTGGGAATAACTTCTGGACCCCAAATAGAATTCTGGAGCTTATTGGTTAATACTGGCTGCTTATGGTGATGACTAAATTATGTGCGCAAATGATATGGGACAGTAGATGTGTTAGAATACACAAACTGATGCCCTGCTAATGTCTTGAGTATGATCTAGTTGCTCATTAGCAACTAAGAAATGATTTTTGGCGTTGTTGGATTTTACTTGTGGATCTTGGTGTTCCCTGTCTAATTATAAACTGATAAGAACAGATATGATAGCTTGCTTTCTTGGTTTAGCCTGTGATGCATAGGCTGAGGCATAATCTTGGATAAGAACAGATGCTTTTATGTGATTTTTATTTCTCAGTGATGATATTGGCATAGCACTTCTATGCCAAACTGAGAGAAAAATCTATCTCACAACTGAACTGATGATTTTATAGTTTATGATGGTTTCCTATTTATTTGACTTGCATAAATGCCTGTGCCATCTGCTAGATCTATGTTTCTCTGTGGTGCCTCATAAGAGTGTGCATAGAGTAACAATATGCTTAGCATGATTTGGTACTGCAGGTATTTGTGTGGTGATTTAGATAGGCTTTGATCATAGCTATGATCATATGATGTTAAAAACTACCCCAAACAAGCTATTTTTGATGCTTTTATTAGAGATTGCTGTTTCAACCTGCTATGGTAGAGAAACTTGATCTTCTGGAGGTTGATCTAGCCTGCTTCTTGCGGTAGAGCCTGCACCTCCTTGCTGCTTCTGCTGGTTTCCAGACTAACTGGGTGGTGTTCTTGTTGTATCTGATGGATGGAGGACTGCTAGATGATCTGGCGGTTTAGCTTGTGCAAATGGTTGCTAAACTTGTTGCTGGTTGGTTCAGCTAATGTGAGAAAAATGTGTGTGCTAAGGGTGCTAACTAGTGAGGCAAAAGAATGTTGGTACGGCTGGCTCCTTCTTTTATATGGTTGGCTGTTGCTTGTGCTGTTGACAGCACAGGGTTGCATGCGGTGACTATGCTGCCTGTGTCCCTGGTACAGTTGTATGTGGTCAAGTAGATGTTTGCTTTGCCTCATGTGCAAGGCACGGCTGGTGCTTGTAGTTATCTTGTATTGACCTTTATTTTTATTTGTGGCTGCCAACTGTATTGTGCCTACTGATCTATTGGCATGTAAGCTTTGCATTATTCCTGCGAGCCGTAATCTCCGATCTAGACTGGCTTTATTAATTAAGCCTTTGCTTAATTAACAAGTGGCTCCAAATAATTGGCTAGAATCATATTGACCATTCCATGTCAAAGATGATTCATTTGAATTAATTTGTGGGATTTAATGGACTCTAGCTAGATTAGAGGGAAAAACATTGCTGCCTTGTTGCCTATAGTAATGGATCACTCCAGTGTTGCTCTTTGTCCCTGGTTGCCTACTTGATTTATTTCCTTATGATCCGAATGACCCATCTGTCCCTTTACATGATCCATTTATTCATGATGTTGCCTAAGAAAGAATTCCCTCTAATCACCATTTGGGAATCAAGACTAGTTCTTGACTCCCATTAGCTAGCTTCCAAAACTAAAATGTCTCCCAAAATTCGGAGACAAACATTTTAACCTTAACACAACATTTCTTTGTCTATTGTTATTTTTCTTATTGCATGAAAAGAAGAATAAGAAATGTTGAGAAGATTTAGATTAGATTTAGAATTTCTTTTAGTTCCATTTTGTAATCTCATATTTCTTATGTAACTTGTAATATTTCAATAAGTGTTGTAATAATACTTATGTGAATTCTTATTAGTAATATTTGATTCTTATTTATATTTATGTGACTTGTAAATAATTGATAATGATATTTGTAGTAAAGTTTAAACCATTTATTCATTTGGATTAGCAAATGTGTGTACTTTTACCTATAATGTTTATATACTTGTTTAAATTTCAAATTCCAATTCAAATTCTTATTTGAATTTCTGTTTTCCATATTTGAATTTGAATTCAAATTATTTCCCCCAAAACACATGAGTTCAGAAAGGTCATGTCGAAATTTATCGCACCCACATCGAAGACTAACTCAATTCCACCGATGTAAGAGAAACCTCGATCCCTTTCACAGTTTTAAACAAAAGCGCGAAAATTCCCCGGATTTTCTATGCATGAATGCAATACACACATCTGTTTCCTCTATTATTGTAACCCCAATACCTGGGATATTACAGAATCCCATTGCCAGCTCTTTTTGCAAAATTATTGGATAAGTGGATGAAGCCACTAGTCCATTGGTGAAAGTTGCCCAACAAGATTGAAAGATAAAACACCACATACTTCCTCATGAGCTATAAAACATTGACACAAATAAGAAATAGTAAATTTTGAATTATTTAAAGGTAGCACACAAAGTATTTACTTGGAATGGCAGGAAATACCATGTAGTAGGTAGTTATGGTGGACACAAATGACATAGGTTTGGGTTAAGGTTTGGATGCACGAGAAGTATTCCCTCTCAGTACAGGTCTTTAGCTAGCAAGGTTAATTAGCAAGCATAAGAGTCGAGGGAAACAAACAAATATACATGTGATAGAAACAATCATGCATCTTCCTTGCAAGCACAAACAGTTTTAACTTCAGAATAATAAGCTATGAGCTAACAAGAAAGAAAGATAATGAAACAACTACATGTATTTCTCTTTTCTACTTAAACCTCAAAGTGTTGTTGCTATTGACCAATGCTAAGTTTGCCAAAACCAAATAGATTTATTCAATGCTCCCAAAGTGATACCAATACTAAAATCAAGATCAATCATATAATAGAGATTGCAAACTAAAATAAGATGTGCAATATGTAAATGATAAGACTTCTCATTAATATTCCATAACGATAACTCACACCAAGGGATACATAGACAACCAACTAAAGGGGAGATACTTCCACACTGCAACCTATCTTATATGATAACTTCCCTACTCATGATATGACACTACTTGACAGTAAAAAGTAAAAGGTAGTGATGATGTGATACCGCGGCACTCCCCCAAGCTTGGAACAAACCAAGGGGATGCCAATACCGATGATGAATTATTCCTTCGGCGATGGTGGTGATGAATTCCTGACAAGCTTCTCAACAAGCTCCTGAAGCTCATCAATCTTGTACGTGAGGTTGCGAATCATCTCCGAATTGTGCTCGACGCGGTTAAGAAGTATGTCCGACGGCGAGTCCCAACTCTTGGAGTTATTTCCCCACTCTTCACCCTCAGGCTTCATCCTTCCTGCAGTGTTAGAACGATCTATATCCCAATTGCTAGGCAATGCTGCCTTGGGAGTCCTTTCAATTTGACTATTGAAAATTAGATTGCGGAAGGGATGGTGAGTGCCTGAAGAAGATGTCTTCGGAGCTAGGTAATGACGTGGAACCCTTCCTCCGGTGCGAATTCTTGCGCTCTTGTTTGCACTAAAAGGGTTATCCACCACCTCGATGCTTGCAATGGTAGCACGCGGGTGTGCGCGCGAGTCTTCCTCCACCTCTTCTTCATCCTCTTCCTTGACGCTCTTGTCCACCTCTTTCCACTCGGGATCTTGAATATCTTCATCCGAAAGCTCCTTGCCCTTGTTCTTGGAGACCATGGTGCTTCTAGACTGAAAACATATCCTGGCAGAAACAGCTCGAAACAAAACACGTCGAGAAAATGATATACGGACCTCCAGGGGTCCGGGGGATTATATAGCAGGAATTTTCACGACGAAAGGAAAGTACCAGGTCGAACTAGAGTCGGAAAGAGGCGTCGAGGCGGCCAGCTCATAGGGCGGCGCGGCCTGGCTGGGGCCCGCGCCGGCCTATGAGGGCACGCCCTCATGCGTCTCCTCCACTCCGTTTCGATCTCGTAATTTTTCATATTTTCCAAAAACAACAAAAACATTGTTCAGAAAGTAAATCGCGAACTTTTCATTACCAGTACTGTTACCTATTCAAAGTCGAGTTCTGGCAGACTGTCAATTTGACCTTTGATGAAAGCCTCCGGTGTTTCCACCCGAATAATATCAACATCTACATTATAAGAATCACCTGAGATATAATGCTTGAGTCTTTGTCCATTCACCACTTGCGTAGCATTGCCTTGGAGAGAGCTAATTTTAATTGCTCCTGAACGATACACCACCTCAACAACATATGGTCCTTCCCATTTCGAGAGTAATTTCCCTGCAAAGAATCTGAGACGAGACCGATACAATATGACTTTATCCCCAATATTAAATTCTCTTTTGATAATCCTTCTATCATGCCATTTTTTAACTTTCTCTTTAAAGAGTTTAGCATTTTCATAAGCTTCACTTCTCCATTCATCTAGAGAACTCAATTGCAGCAACCTCTTATTACCGGCTAATTTAGGATCTTTATTTAATTCTCTAACAGCCCAATAAGCTTTGTGCTCTAATTCTAAAGGTAAATGACAAGCTTTCCCATAAACCATTTTATAAGGTGACATTCCCATGGGATTTTTATAAGCAGTTCTATAAGCCCATAGTGCATCCTTCAATTTACTAGCCCAATTCTTTCTAGTTTTATTAACAGTCTTTTCCAAGATAGATTTAATCTCTCTATTTGATAATTCTACTTGCCCACTAGTTTGAGGATGATAAGCGGAAGCAATTCTATGATTAATACCATATTTAGCAAGAGTTTTTCTAAAACCATCATGAATAAAATGAGAACCTCCATCAGTCATAATATATCTAGGAACTCCAAATCTAGGAAAAATAATATCTAAAAGCATTCTTAAAGAGGTCTCACCATCAGCACTTTTTGTAGGTATGGCTTCCACCCATTTAGTAACATAATCAACAGCAACAAGTATATGAGTGTTACCTTCTGAAGAGGGAAAAGGTCCCATGAAGTCAAATCCCCAACAATCGAACGGTTCAATAACAAGAGTATAATTCATAGGCATTTCATTGCGTCTAGAGATATTACCAACCCTTTGACATTCATCACAAGATAAAATAAACTTCCTTGCATCTTTGAAGAGAGTTGGCCAATAAAAACCTGATTGTAGAACCTTTTGCGCGGTTCTATCTCCGGCGTGATGTCCTCCATAAGCACTACCATGACATTTACTCAATATCTCTTGTTGTTCATATTCGGGAACACATCTTCGCAGAATACCATCCACTCCTTCTTTATATAAGTGTGGGTCATCCTAGAAATAATGCCTCAAGTCATAAAAGAATTTCCTCCTTTGCTGAGCTGAAAAGGTTGGAGGCAAGTACTTGGAAACAATAAAGTTAGCATAATCAGCATACCAAGGACTGTCTCGCGAGCTCACCTTTATTACAGCCAATTGTTCATTTGGAAAACTATCATTAACAGGAACAGGATCATAAGCAATATTTTCCAATCTAGACAAATTATCGACAGGATTATCAGCACCTTTCCTATCTACAATATGCAAATCAAATTCTTGCAACAGAAGTACCCATCTAATAAGCCTTGGCTTAGCAACTTTCTTTTGCATAAGGTATCTGATTGCAGCATGATCAGTATGAATTGTAACTTTTGAATCAACAATATAAGATCTAAACTTATCACAAGCAAAGACTACAGCTAACAATTCCTTTTCAGTAGTAGCATAATTTCTTTGAGCAGCATCAAGGGTTTTACTAGCATAATGAATAACATTCAATTTTTTATTTACTCGCTGTCCAAGAACAGCGCCTACAGCAAAATCACTAGCATCACACATAATTTCAAATGGTAAGTTCCAATCAGGAGGTTCAACTATAGGAGCAGTTGTTAAGGCTTTCTTTAGAGTTTCAAAAGCTTCCTTACAATCATCATCAGAAACAAAAGGTACATCTTTTTGAAGAAGATTAGTAAGAGGCTTTGAAATCTTGGAGAAGTCTTTAATAAACCTCCTATAAAACCCAGCATGACCAAGAACACTACGAATACCTTTAACATCCCTAGGATAGGGCATCTTCTCAATTGCTTCAACTTTAGCTCTATCAACTTCAATACCTCTCTCGGAAATTTTATGTCCCAATACAATTCCTTCATTAACCATAAAGTGGCATTTCTCCCAATTAAGAACAAGGTTAGTTTCTTCACATCTCTGCAAAACTTTATCAAGGTTCCGCAAGCAATTATCAAAAGAATTCCCATAGACAGAAAAATCGTACATGAATACCTCTACAATACTCTCACAAAAGCCATGAAAAATAGCAGACATGCATCTTTGAAAAGTAGCAGGAGCATTACATAAACCAAAAGGCATACGTCTATAAGCATAAGTTCCATAGGGACAAGTGAAAGTGGTTTTCTCTTGATCCTTAGTTTTAACAGCAATTTGTGAAAACCCAGAATAACCATCAAGAAAGCAAAAATGAGTATTTTTAGATAACCTTTCTAACATTTGATCAATAAAAGGCAAAGGGTAATGATCTTTTTTAGTAACCTTATTAACTTTTCGATAATCAATGCACATTCTATACCCTACAACTACTCTTTGAGGTATGAGCTCATCATTATCATTAGGCACAACAGTCATTCCTCCTTTCTTAGGAACACAATGCACAGGACTAACCCATCTACTATCAGCAATAGGATATATAATACCAGCTTCAAGAAGTCTTAATACCTCATTTCTTACCACATCCTTCATCTTAGGAATTAGACGACGCTGAGGTTCACCAACAGGCTTCGCATCATCTTCCATATTAATGGCGTGTTGGCAAATAGAGGGAGAAATCCCCTTCAAGTCATCAAGAGTGTAGCCAATAGCACCTCGGTGTTTCTTCAACATTTCCAATAACCTTTCTTCTTCAAACTCTGTAAGCTTAGAACTAATAATAACAGGATATATTTTCTTATCATCAATATGAGCATATTTAAGATTATCAGGCAACGGTTTTAAATCAAAGACAGGATCTTCCTTTGGTGGTGGTGTTGTACCCAGATCTTCCACCGGTAAATCATGCTTAAGAATAGGTTGACGAAGGAAAATTTCATCAAGCTCATCTCTTTCTTCCCTAAAAACTTCACTCTCGCTATTCTCCAAATGTTGCTGCAAGGGATTATTAGGAGCAAGAACAATAGATGCACACTGTTCAACTTTAAAATCATTATTAGGCAAATCAGCTTTATAAGGAGTTTTGGTAAATTTAGAGAAGTTAAACTCATAAGATTCACCAGCAAATTTAGTCAAAATTTTCTCTTTCTTACAATCTATAATAGCTCCACAAGTATTTAGAAAAGGTCTACCAAAAATGATAGGACAATATTTACTAGCAGCAGAACCAAGTACCAAAAAGTCAGCAGGATATTTAATCTTACCGCATAGAACTTCCACATCTCGAATAATACCAATTGGAGAAATAGTTTCTCTATTAGCCAGCCGAATAACCACATCAATATCTTCAAGTTCACAAGAACCAATTTCGTGCATAATCTCCGTATAAAGCTCATAAGGAATAGCACTAATACTTGCACCAATATCACATAAACCATAATAACAATGATCGCCAATTCTAACAGATAGCATAGGAACACTGATACGTCTCCGACGTATCGATAATTTCTTATGTTCCATGCCACATTATTGATGTTATCTACATGTTTTATGCACACTTTATGTCATATTCGTGCATTTTCTGGAACTAACCTATTAACAAGATGCCGAAGTGCCAGTTGCTGTTTTCTGCTGTTTTTGGTTTCAGAAATCCTAGTAAGGAAATATTCTCGGAATTGGACGAAATCAAAGCCCAGGGGCCTATTTTCTCACGAAGCTTCCAGAAGTCCGAAGGAGAGACGAAGAGGGGCCACGGAGGGGCCACACCCTAGGGCGGCGCGGCCCCCCCCTTGGCCGCGCGGCCCTGTGGTGTGGGGCCCCCGTGCCGCCTCTTGACCTGCCCTTCCGCCTATAAAAAGTCTCCGTGACGAAACCCCCAGTACCGAGAGCCACGATACGGAAAACCTTCCGGAGACGCCGCCGCCGATCCCATCTCGGGGATCCAGAGATCGCCTCCGGCACCCTGCCGGAGAGGGGAATCATCTCCCGGAGGACTCTACGCCGCCATGGTCGCCTCCGGTGTGATGTGTGAGTAGTCTACCCCTGGACTATGGGTCCATAGCAGTAGCTAGATGGTTGTCTTCTTCCCATTGTGCTATCATTGTCGGATCTTGTGAGCTGCCTAACATGATCAAGATCATCTATCTGTAATTCTATATGTTGCGTTTGTTGGGATCCGATGAATAGAGAATACTTGTTATGTTGATTATCAAAGTTATGCTATGTGTTGTTTATGATCTTGCATGCTCTCCGTTACTAGTAGATGCTCTGGCCAAGTAGATGCTTGTAACTCCAAGAGGGAGTACTTATGCTCGATAGTGGGTTCATGCCTCGCATTGACACCGGGACAAAGGATGAAAGTTCTAACGTTGTGTTGTGCTGTTGCCACTAGGGATAAAACATTAGTGCTATGTTCAAGGATGTAGTCACTAGTTACATTACGCACCATACTTAATGCAATTGTCTGTTGTTTGCAACTTAATACCGGAGGGGTTCGGATGATAACTCGAAGGTGGACTTTTTAGGCATAGATGCAGTTGGATGACGGTCTATGTACTTTGTCGTAATGCCCAATTAAATCTCACTATACTCATCATGATATGTATGTGCATGGTCATGCTCTCTTTATTTGTCAATTGCCCAACTGTAATTTGTTCACCCAACATGCTGTTCGTCTTATGGGAGAGACACCTCTAGTGAACTGTGGACCCCGGTCCAATTCTCTTTCTTGAAATACAATCTACTGCAATACTTGTTCTCTTGTTTTACGCAAACAATCATCTTCCACACAATACGGTTAACTCTTTGTTACAGCAAGCCGGTGAGATTGACAACCTCACTGTTTCGTTGGGGCAAAGTACTTTGGTTGTGTTGTGCAGGTTCCACGTTGGCGCCGGAATCACTGGTGTTGCGCCGCACTACATCTCGCCGCCATCAACCTTCAACGTGCTTCTTGACTCCTACTGGTCCGATTAAACCTTGGTTTCTTACTGAGGGAAACTTGCCGCTGTGCGCATCACACCTTCCTCTTGGGGTTCCCAACGGACGTGCCAACCACACGCATCAAGCAAATTTCTGGCGCCGTTGCCGGGGAGATCAAGACACGCTGCAAGGGGAGTCTCCACTTCTCAATCTCTTTACTTTGTTTTTGTCTTGCTTAGTTTTATTTACTACTTTGTTTGCTGCACTAAATCAAAATACAAAAAAATAGTTGCTAGTTTTACTTTATTTGCTATCTTGTTTGCTATATCAAAAACACAAAAAAATTAGTTACTTGTTTTACTTTACTTAATATCATGCATGTTTTTATTTCACTAGTTAAGCATAATGGAAAACCACAAAAATATGAGAGATCTTTATGAACTTTATCTTGAATTAGGACATGATGTGTTTGAAGAGAGAATTAAAAAACCCATGGAACTTTATATGCATGCTAATGGGAATGTTATTACTATGGATGCTTTGAACACCATTGTTGCAAATGCTATGGAAAATTCTAAGCTTGGGGAAGCTGGCTCTGATGAGCATGATCTTTTTAGTCCCCCAAGCATTAAGGAGAAAATTTTCTTTTATGATTACAATATGCCTCCTATATATGATGATAGCCACTTTGTTGAATTTGCTCCCACTACAACTAATAAAATTGATTATGCCTATGTGGAGAGTAATAATTTTATGCATGAGACTCATGAAAAGAATGCTTTATGTGATAGTTATATTGTTGAGTTTGCTCATGTTACTACTGAAAGTTATTATGAGAGAGGAAAATATGGTTGTGGAAATTTTCATGTTACTAAAACACCTCTCTATATGCTGAAATTTTTGAAGCTACACTTGTTTTATCTTCCTATGCTTGTTACTTTGCTCCTCATGAACTTGTTTATTTACAAGATTCCTATGCATAGGAAGCATGTTAGACTTAAATATGTTTTGGATTTGCTTCTTGATGCTCTCTTTTGCTTCAAATACTATTTCTTGCAAGTGCATCATTAAAACTGCTGAGCCCATCTTAATGGCTATAAAGAAAGAACTTCTTGGGAGACAACCCATGTTTTTACCTACAGTACTTTTTTTTTATTTTGTGTCTTGGAAGTTGTTTACTACTGTAGCAACCTCTCCTTATCTTAGTTTTGTGTTTCGTTGTGCCAAGTTAAGCCGTTGATAGAAAAGTAAGTACTAGATTTGGATTACTGCACAGTTCCAGATTTCTTTGCTGTCACGAATCTGAGTCCACCTCCCTGTAGGTAGCTCAGAAAATTAAGCCAATTTACGTGCATGATCCTCAGATATGTACGCAACTTTCATTCAATTTGAGCATTTTCATTTGAGCAAGTCTGGTGCCATTTTAAAATTCGTCAATACGAACTGTTCTGTTTTGACAGATTCTGCCTTTTATTTCGCATTGCCTCTTTCGCTATGTTGGATGAATTTCTTTGATCCATTAATGTCCAGTAGCATTATGCAATGTCCAGAAGTGTTAAGAATGATTGTGTCACCTCTGAATATGTCAATTTATATTGTGCACTAACCCTCTAATGAGTTGTTTCGAGTTTGGTGTGGAGGAAGTTTTCAAGGATCAAGAGAGGAGTATGATGCAACATGATCAAGGAGAGTGAAAGCTCTAAGCTTGGGGATGCACCCGGTGGTTCACCCCTGCATATATCAAGAAGACTCAAGCGTCTAAGCTTGGGGATGCCCAAGGCATCCCCTTCTTCATCGACAACATTATCAGGTTCCTCCCCTGAAACTATATTTTTATTCCATCACATCTTATGTGCTTTTTCTTGGAGCGTCGGTTTGTTTTTGTTTTTTTGTTTTGTTTGAATAAAATGGATCCTAGCATTCACTTTATGGGAGAGAGACACGCTCCGCTGTAGCATATGGACAAGTATGTCCTTGGTTTCTACTCATAATATTCATGGCGAAGTTTCTCCTTCGTTAAATTGTTATATGGTTGGAATTGGAAAATGATACATGTAGTAATTGCTATAAATGTCTTGGGTAATGTGATACTTGGCAATTGTTGTGCTCATGATTAAGCTCTTGCATCATATGCTTTGCACCCATTAATGAAGAAATACATAGAGCATGCTAAAATTTGGTTTGCATATTTGGTTTCTTTAAGGTCTAGATAATTTCTAGTATTGAGTTTGAACAACAAGGAAGACGGTGTAGAGTCTTATAATGTTTTCAATATGTCTTTTATGTGAGTTTTGCTGCACCGGTTCATCCTTGTGTTTGTTTCAAATAAGCCTTGCTAGCCTAAACCTTGTATCGAGAGGGAATACTTCTCATGCATCCAAATACTTGAGCCAACCACTATGCCATTTGTGTCCACCATACCTACCTATACTACATGGTATTTTCCGCCATTCCAAAGTAAATTGCTTGAGTGCTACCTTTAAAATTCCATCATTCACCTTTGCAATATATAGCTCATGGGACAAATAGCTTAAAAACTATTGTGGTATTGAATATGTAATTATGCACTTTATCTCTTATTAAGTTGCTTGTTGTGCGATAACCATGTTCACTGGGGACGCCATCAACTTTTCATTGTTGAATTTCATGTGAGTTGCTATGCATGTCCGTCTTGTCTGAAGTAAGAGAGATCTACCACCATATGGTTAAGCATGCATATGTTAAAGAAGAACATTGGGCCGCTAACTAAAGCCATGCTCCATGGTGGAAGTTTCACTTTTGGACAACAATCCTCAAATCTCAAATGAGAAAATTATTAATTGTTGGTATATGCTTATGCATAAAAGAGGAGTCCATTATCTGTTGTCTATGTTGTCCCGGTATGGATGTCTAAGTTGAAGAATAATCAATAGCGAGAAATCCAATGCGAGCTTTCTCCTTAGACCTTTGTACAAAGCGGCATAGAGGTACCCCTTTGTGACACTTGGTAAAAACAATGCATTGTGATGATCCGGTAGTCCAAGCTAATTAGGACAAGGTGCGGGCACTATTAGTACACTATGCATGAGGCTTGCAACTTATAAGATATAATTTACATGATGCATATGCTTTATTACTACCGTTGACAAAATTGTTTCATGTTTTCAAAATCAAAGCTCTAGCACAAATATAGCAATCGATGCTTTTCCTCTATGGAGGACCATTCTTTTACTTTCAATGTTGAGTCAGTTCACCTATTTCTCTCCACCTCAAGAAGCAAACACTTGTGTGAACTGTGCATTGATTCCTACATACTTGCTTATTGCATCTATTATATTACTCTATGTTGACAATATCCATGAGATATACATGTTACAAGTTGAAAGCAACCGCTGAAACTTAATCTTCTTTTGTGTTGTTTCAATGCCTTTACTTTGAATTATTGCTTTATGAGTTAACTCTTATGCAGGACTTATTGATGCTTGTCTTGAAGTGCTATTCATGAAAAGTCTTTGCTATATGATTCACTTGTTTACTCATGTCATATACATTGTTTCGATCGCTGCATTCACTACATATGCTTTACAAATAGTATGATCAAGATTATGATGGCATGTCACTCCAGAAATTATCCGTGTTATCGTTTACACCTTCGGGACGAGCAGAACTAAGCTTGGGGATGCTGATACGTCTCCGACGTATCGATAATTTCTTATGTTCCATGCCACATTATTGATGTTATCTACATGTTTTATGCACACTTTATGTCATATTCGTGCATTTTCTGGAACTAACCTATTAACAAGATGCCGAAGTGCCAGTTGCTGTTTTTTGCTGTTTTTGGTTTCAGAAATCCTAGTAAGGAAATATTCTCGGAATTGGACGAAATCAAAGCCCAGGGGCCTATTTTCTCACGAAGCTTCCAGAAGTCCGAAGGAGAGACGAAGAGGGGCCACGGAGGGGCCACACCCTAGGCGGCGCGGCCCCCTTGGCCGCGCGGCCCGTGGTGTGGGGCCCCGTGCCGCCTCTTGACCTGCCCTTCCGCCTATAAAAAGTCTCCGTGACGAAACCCCGCATCGAGAGCCACGATACGGAAAACCTTCCAGAGACGCCGTCGCCGCCGATCCCATCTCGGGGGATCCAGGAGATCGCCTCCGGCACCCTGCCGGAGAGGGGAATCATCTCCCGGAGGACTCTACGCCGCCATGGTCGCCTCCGGTGTGATGTGTGAGTAGTCTACCCCTGGACTATGGGTCCATAGTAGTAGCTAGATGGTTGTCTTCTCCCCATTGTGCTATCATTGTCGGATCTTGTGAGCTGCCTAACATGATCAAGATCATCTATCTGTAATTCTATATGTTGCGTTTGTTGGGATCCGATGAATAGAGAATACTTGTTATGTTGATTATCAAAGTTATGCTATGTGTTGTTTATGATCTTGCATGCTCTCCGTTACTAGTAGATGCTCTGGCCAAGTAGATGCTTGTAACTCCAAGAGGGAGTACTTATGCTCGATAGTGGGTTCATGCCTGCATTGACACCGGGACAAAGGATGAAAAGTTCTAAGGTTGTGTTGTGCTGTTGCCACTAGGGATAAAACATTAGTGCTATGTTCAAGGATGTAGTCACTAGTTACATTACGCACCATACTTAATGCAATTGTCTGTTGTTTGCAACTTAATACTGGAGGGGGTTCGGATGATAACCTGAAGGTGGACTTTTTAGGCATAGATGCAGTTGGATGACGGTCTATGTACTTTGTCGTAATGCCCAATTAAATCTCACTATACTCATCATGATATGTATGTGCATGGTCATGCTCTCTTTATTTGTCAATTGCCCAACTGTAATTTGTTCACCCAACATGCTGTTCGTCTTATGGGAGAGACACCTCTAGTGAACTGTGGACCCCGGTCCAATTCTCTTTACTGAAATACAATCTACTGCAATACTTGTTCTACTGTTTTCTGCAAACAATCATCTTCCACACAATACGGTTAACTCTTTGTTACAGCAAGCCGGTGAGATTGACAACCTCACTGTTTCGTTGGGGCAAAGTACTTTGGTTGTGTTGTGCAGGTTCCACGTTGGCGCCGGAATCACTGGTGTTGCGCCGCACTACATCTCGCCGCTATCAACCTTCAACGTGCTTCTTGACTCCTACTGGTCCGATTAAACCTTGGTTTCTTACTGAGGGAAACTTGCCGCTGTGCGCATCACACCTTCCTCTTGGGGTTCCCAACGGACGTGCCAACCACACGCATCAAACACTAGCTTGCTTGGACTTATTAGGATGTGAAACAATATTAGAAGCATCTTCACAGAAAATAATATGACCATCCTCCACATTTTCAGTCACAAGATCTTTAACTATTGCAACAGCAGGTTCAACTTTTATTTGTTCTTCAGGTTCTATAGGTTTCTTTTCACTTTTATGATCCGCACTATTTATAACAGAGTACTCCTTCATTTTAGCAGGGAAAGGAGTTTTTTCAATATAAGCTTCAGGAATAACATGATCAACAGTTTCAACTACAACGCATTTATTAATAGCTGAATCAATTTTATCTTTATACGGTTCATGATACTTATCAAAATTCTTCTTAGGCAATTCATAATGAGAGGCAAAAGCTTTATAAAGATTTGCAGCAACTTGAGAATCAAGACCATAAGTAGCACTCATATTACAAAATTTATCAGTATCCATAAAAGCTTCAATGCATTTATAATCATAATTTATACCTGATTCTCTATCTTTGTCGTTCTCCCATCCTTCAGTATTTTCCTGAATCCGATTGAGAAGGTCCCTTTTAAACTCTTATTTGTTGCGCGTGAATGATCCAGAACAAGAAGTATCCAGCAAGGTCTTGTCTTCAAAAGAAAGTCTTGCATAGAAATTATCAATAATAACATTACCAGGAAGCTCATGAATGGGGCATTTGAGCATTAAAGACTTCAATCTCCCCCACGCTTGGGCAATACTCTCTCCATCATGAGGCCAAAAATTATATATGCGATTCCGATCCTTGTGAATTTCACTTGGAGGATAGAACTTAGAATAAAACCGGGGCACAATATCATTCCATTCAAGAGAATCCCCATTATCCAGTAATTTATACCAATGCGCCGCTTTACCAGACAGAGATATAGAGAATAGTTTCTTCCTCACTTCATCCATAGCAATACCTGCACACTTGAATAAACCGCATAATTCATGTAAGAACAGTAAATGATCCCCAGGGTGGACAGTTCCATCCCCTGTATAACGGTTATCCACTACACGTTCAATAATTTTCATAGGTATTTTGTATGGTATCTCTTCCTCACCTGGCGCCTCATCCACTACCTTTGCAGTAGTAGCAGATTTTCCAAATAAAAACTCAAGAGAAGATCTCTCCATAATGAATTATGGCAGCAGGCAGAAATAAAATCAGCACAAACAGTAGAAATTTCCCTTACCAATTCCACTTACCAATAGCGCTTCACTCCCCGGCAACGGCGCCAGAAAATAGTCTTGATGACCCACAAGTATAGGGGTGTATCGTAGTATCTTCGATAAGTAAGAATGTCGATCCCAACGAGGAGCAGAAGGTGTTGACAAGCAGTTTCGATGAAGGATTCACTGTAAATGCTCACAGACAAGTATTCAGGGGGTTTTGATGTAGCAGATGAATAAAGTACGAGTAAGTAAAGTGCGAGAGTAACAATTGCAGCGAGTGGCCCAATAATTTTTAGCACAAAGGACAAGCCGGTTTATTTACTTATAATGACCAAACGTTCTCGAGGACACACGGGATTTTAGTCTAGTGCTTTCGCTACATACGACTAATTAATCTTCATTGTTTTGATAAGTGTTGTGTGGGTGAACCTGTGCTAATGTACCGCCCTTCCTAGGACTAATACATACTTGTGATTATACCCCTTGCAAGCATCCGCAACTACAAGAAAGTAATTAAGATAAATCTAACCACAGCCTTAAACTCTGAGATCCTGCTATCCCTCCTGCATCGATATACCAATGGGGGTTTAGGTTTCTGTCACTCCGGCAACCCCGCAATCGGCAAACGAGTACAAGATGCATTCCCCTAGGCCCATAAAGGTGAAGTGTCGTGTAGTCGACGTTCACACGACACCACTAGAAGAATAACACCACAACTTAAATATCATAACATTGAATATTACTCAACCATACTTCACTACTAACATTTAGACTTCACCCATGTCCTCAAGAACTAAACGAACTACACACAAGACATCATATGGAACATGATCAGAGGTGATATGATGATGAATAACAATCTGAACATAAACCTTGGTTCAATGGTTTCACTCAATAGCATCAATAACTAGTAGAAATCAACACCGGGAGAGTTTCCCCTATCAAACAATCAAGATCAAACCCAAATTGTTACAGCGGTGACGATGTGCAGCGGTGGAGATGGCGGTGATGATGATGATGGTGATGGAGATGATGTCCAACTTGATGGCGGTGACGATGGCGTCGATTTCCCCCTCCAGGAGGGAATTCCCCCGGCGGATCTCAGCCTGCCGGAGAGCTCTTTTCTCTCTGGTGTTCTCCGCCCCGCAGAGGCGGCTGTAACTCTTCGCGAGGTACCCTCTGGAGCTTAGGTTTTCAGGACGAAGACGTTCGCGAAGAAAAGGAGGCGAGAGGGGGTTGTGGGCCCCCTCCTCACAGGGCGGCGCGGCCAGGCCTTGGGCCGCGCCGGCCTATGGGGTGGGCCCACCTCGGGTCCCCTCGGCTCCCCCTTCTGGCTCACTTCATCTTCTGGAAAAATAAGGTTTTTCGTATAATTTCCGTCAACTGTTGATCTTCCAAAATATTGCATTCTGACGGCGCTTTTTCCAGCAGAATCCTGGCTCCGGTACGCGATTCTCCAATAATCATGAAACATGCAAAATAGATGAAATAACATAAGTATTATCTCCAAATATGAAATATATCAATGAATAACAGCAAATTATGATATAAAATAGTGATGCAAATTGGACGTATCAATGAGCCATGTCGTTCGGGCTATTTGGGGTTTCTGGTGTTTCCCATGATTGCAAAGACAACATAGATGGGGTGGCGGAGGGGTATGTCTGGTCCTAGGCAATAAACATGGGCCAAGAACACTGATGTCTATGGGAGCTTCTATTCTTGTAGACAGTGTTGGGCCTCCAAGAGCAGAGGGTTGTAAAACAGCAGCAAGTTTCCCTTAAGTGGATCACCCAAGGTTTATCGATCTCAGGGAGGAAGAGGTCAAAGATATCCCTCTCAAGCAACCCTGCAACCACAAAGCAAGAAGTCCCTTGTGTCCCCAACACACCTAATACACTTGTCAGATGTATAGGTGCACTAGTTCGGTGAAGAGATAGTGAGATGCAAGTAATATGGATGAGTATGAGTGGTAATAGCAATCTGAATAAAATATGGCAGCGAGTAAACATGCAACAAAACAGTAAACAAACGGAGATTCGATGCTTGGAAGCAAGGCCCAGGGATCCTGCTTTCACTAGTGGACACTCTCAACAATGATCACATAATAGGACTACTCTACACCCTCTTGTTGGATGATGAACACCACTAATTGTGTAGGATTACACGAACCCTCAATGCCGGAGTTAACAAGCTCCACAATATTCGATATTCATATTTAAATAACCTTAGAGTGCAAGATAGATCAACACAACCAAACCAAGTACTAACATAGCATGCACACTGTTACCATCACACTATGAAAGGAGGAATAGATCACATCAATACCATCATAGTAATAGTTAACTTCATAATCTACAAGAGATCACAATCATAGCATACGCCAAGTACTTCATGATGCACACACTGTCAACATTACATCATGGAGGAGGAATAGACTACTTTAATAACATCACTAGAGTAGCACATAGATGATATTCAACTAGATCACAAAGAGAGAGAGATGAACCACATAGCTACAGCGGAGCCCTCAGCCCCGGGGGTGAATTACTCCCTCCTCATCATGGAGACAACGATGGCGGTGAAGATGGCGGTGGAGACGGCGGTGGAGATGACTCCGGGGGCAATTCCCTGTCCCGGCGGCGTGCCGGAACAGAGACTTCTGTCCCCCGAATTGGAGTTTCGCGATGGCGGCGGCTCTGGATGGTTTTCTCTGGTTTCGTCGAACTGGGTCGAGGATTTAGGTCAGGGATGACTAAATAGGCGAAGGGGCGGAGTCGGAGGGGCCACAGGGGGCCCACACACTAGGGGGGCCCCCATGGCTCCCCTCTGGCCCTTCTTCGGTGCTCTGGAAGCTTCCGGGAATTCTAAGATCTTCGGCGTTGATTTCGTCCGATTCCGAGAATATTTCCTTACTAGGATTTCTGAAACCAAAAACAGCAGAAAACAGCAACTGGCCCTTCGGCATCTCGTCAATAGGTTAGTTCCGGAAAACGCATAAAAACGATATAAAGTGTGCATAAAACATGTAGATATCATCAATAATGTGGCATGGAACATAAGAAATTATCGATACGTCGGAGACGTATCAGCATCCCCAAGCTTAGTTCCTGCTCGTCCCGAGTAGGTAAACGATAACAAAGATAATTTCTGGAGTGACATGCCATCATAATCTTGATCATACTATTGTAAGCACATGTAATGAATGCAGCGATCAAAACAATGGTAAATGACATGAGTAAACAAATGAATCATATAGCAAAGACTTTTCATGAATAGTACTTTCAAGACAAGCATCAATAAGTCTTGCATAAGATTTAACTCATAAAGCAATAATTCAAAGTAAAGGCATTGAAGCAACACAAAGGAAGATTAAGTTTCAGCGGTTGCTTTCAACTTGTAACATGTATATCTCATGGATATTGTCAACATAGAGTAATATAACAAGTGCAATATGCAAGTATGTAGGAATCAATGCACAGTTCACACAAGTGTTTGCTTCTTGAGATGGAGAGAAATAGGTGAACTGACTCAACATAAAAGTAAAAGAATGGCCCTTCGCAGAGGGAAGCATTGATTGCTATATTTGTGCTAGAGCTTTGGTTTTGAAAACAAGAAACAATTTTGTCAACGGTAGTAATAAAGCATATGTGTTATGTAAATTATATCCTACAAGTTGCAACCCTCATGCATAGTATACTAATAGTGCCCGCACCTTGTCCTAATTAGCTCGGATTACCTGGATTATCATCGCAATGCATATGTTTTAACCAAGTATCACAAAGGGGTACCTCTATGCCGCCTGTACAAAGGTCTAAGGAGAAAGCTCGCATTGGATTTCTCGCTATTGATTATTCTCAACTTAGACATCCATACCGGGACAACATAGACAACAGATAATGGACTCCTCTTTTATGCATAAGCATTCAACAACAATTAATTTTCTCATATGAGATTGAGGATATTTGTCCAAAACTGAAACTTCCACCATGGATCATGGCTTTAGTTAGCGGCCCAATGTTCTTCTCTAACATTATGCATGCTCTAACCATTCTACTGGTAAATCTCCCTTACTTCAGACAAGACGGACATGCATAGCAACTCACATGATATTCAACAAAGAGTAGTTGATGGCGTCCCCAGGAACATGGTTATCGCACAACAAGCAACTTAATAAGAGATAAAGTGCATAAGTACATATTCATTACCACGATAGTTTTTAGGCTATTTGTCCCATGAGCTATATATTGCAAAGATAGAGAATGGAAATTTTAAAGGTAGCACTCAAGCAATTTACTTTGGAATGGCGGAGAAATACCATGTAGTAGGTAGGTATGGTGGACACAAATGGCATAGTGGTTGGCTCAAGGATTTTGGATGCATGAGAAGTATTCCCTCTCGATACAAGGCTTAGGCTAGCAAGGCTATTTGAAACAAACACAAGGATGAACCGGTGCAACAAAACTCACATAAAAGATATATTGTAAACATTATAAGACTCTACACCGTCTTCCTTGTTGTTCAAACTCAATACTAGAAATTATCTAGACCTTAGAGAGACCAATTATGCAAACCAAATTTTAGCAAGCTCTATGTATTTCTTCATTAATAGGTGCAAGTATATGATGCAAGAGCTTAAACATGAGCACAACAATTGCCAAGTATCACATTGTTCAAGACATTATACCAATTACCACATGTAGCATTTCCCGTTTCCAACCATATAACAATTAACGAAGCAGTTTCAACCTTCGCCATGAAAATTAAAAGCTAAGAACACATGTGTTCATATGAACCAGCGGAGCGTGTCTCTCTCCCACACAAGCATGCATTTATTCAAACAAAAACAAAAACAAAAACAAACAGACGCTCCAAGTAAAGTACATAAGATGTGACCGAATAAAAATATAATTTCAAGAGAAGGAACCTGACAATTTGTCGATGAAGAAGGGGATGCCTTGGGAATCCCCAAGCTTAGATGCTTGAGTCTTCCTGAAATATGCAGGGATGAACCACCGGGGCATCCCCAAGCTTAGACTTTTCACCCTTCTTGATCGTAGTATATCATCCTCCTCTCTTGACCCTTGAAAACTTCCTCCACACCAAACTCAAAATAACTCATTAGAGGGTTAGTGCATAATCAAAAACTCACATGTTCAGAGGTGACACAATCATTCTTAACACTTCTGGACATTGCCCAAAGCTACTGGAAGTTAATGGAACAAAGAAATCCATCCCACATAGCAAAAGAGGCAATGCGAAATAAAAGGCAGAATCTGTCAAAACAGAACAGTCCGTAAAGACGAATTTTAAAGAGGCACTAGAATTGCTCAAATGAAAATGCTCAAATTGAATGAAAGTTGCGTACATATCTGAGGATCACTCACGTAAATTAGCATAATTTTCTGAGTTTCCTACAGAGAATTAGACCCAGATTCGTGACAGCAAGAAATCTGTTTCTGCGCAGTAATCCAAATCTAGTATGAACCCTACTATCAAATACTTTACTTGGCACAACAATGCAATAAAATAAGATAAGGAGAGGTTGCTACAGTAGTAACAACTTCCAAAACACAAATATAAAACAAAATTACTGTAGTAAAATAAACACATGGGTTATCTCCCAAGAAGTTCTTTCTTTATAGCCATTAAGATGGGCTCAGCAGTTTTAATGATGCACTCGCAAGAAATAGAATTTGAAGCAAAAGAGAGCATCAAGAAGCAAATTCAAAACACATTTAAGTCTAACCCACTTCCTATGCAAAGGAATCTTGTACACAAATGAATTCATGAAGAACAAGGTGACAAGCATAGGAAGATAAAACACGAGTAACTTCAAGATTCTCAACATAAAGAGGGGAAACTTAATATTATTAAGATGCATATAACCATATTTCCCTCTCTCATAATAACTTTCAGTAGCATCATTGATGAAATCCACAATATACCCATCACTTAAAACATTCTTATCATGGTTCATATGCATAGAAGTATCATTAATTTTGGCATAAGAAGAGTTCTTCTCATTAATAGTAATTGGAGCAAGATTATTATCAAAAATTTGAACATGGTAAACAAGTTGCATATTAAGGGAATTGTTTTTGGTAATCCAATCATGACTATGACAAGTTTCATAAGGATAGTTATAACCTATATCATAGCATTCTTTATAATAATCATCAAAGGTCGGAGGCACAGTGTCATCATAAGAAATAGAATAGTTATCTTTCACAGTCGGTTTATCTGTGACCATACCATCATTGTTATTAGAAGGAGATGTATCAAACACATAATGATCAGTAGCAAAAGGATTTTCAAACACCTCTTCCCCAAGCTTAGAGCTTTCTATATCATTATGGGAGGAAGCATGGATAGCACTGATACTATGGCAATTATTATCATCATCATTTTCAGAATTAGTTTCCCAGAGATTTGCAATATCAAAAGTAGTGTGCTCATTCAAATCATGATCACTAATGTATGTAAAGGGCATAGGAAGATCATTGTATTCAGATTCATTATCATAATAATCATTAGGAGCAACATACTTACGGTTACCTAGAGTTATCTCATTCACGCGGGGATATGCCGTTACCTCTTTCTCTTTATTCTCCTTCTTCTTCTTCTTCTTCTTCTTCTTCTTCTTCTTCTTCTCTTCCTTCTCCTCGTTCCCTTCTTTAGGAGGTAGAGGCTTGAAGGGTGGCTTGTCCGCATAACCTGATTTACTTTCAGAAACAATAGAAGAAACTTGGGAGGATTCCTCCTTTTCGTTGATTAGTTCAAAACACACAGCGGTCCTATCATATTTTGGCAAGGTGTCATCTTCTAAAATATTTTGTATGTAAGTATTTTTATGGCTATTCTCAATGCAATAAGAAAAACACCCATGCAGGATGTCATCAATATCAAGATCACTCATATGTAACAAAGAGATTTTTCTTGAGAGCTCTTCACACCACAAAAATAAAGTAAGTTCATCATGCTGATTAGGAGTAATTTCATCATCACAATACCAATTTGTAGCATTCATGGGGTTCAAATTATCATTGGAGGAGCATTGAAAATTAAAATGACCCACTCCATGGCAAAGTTCACAAATAAAAGGATAGAGGGCACACACTTTTTTACCAAGATCATCTAGAGCCCTAAACCACTTTCTAGTTTTTTCGTTAATATGATGGATACAATATTCATCTTTGATTTGATTAATTCCACAAGGTCTATGCATTCCACAAAAATTAACATGCTTATAGGAAATAGCATTCTTAGGAGTTTGAGCATGCTTATTGCAATCATTAACAACAATTTCATTCTTCATGCAAGCCTCTTTAAAAGGTTCATGATACTTATCAAAATTCTTCTTAGGCAATTCAAAATGAGAAGCAGAGGCTTTATAAAGATTTGCAACAACTTGAGAGTCAAGACCATAAGTAGCACTCATATCTCGAAATTCATCAGTATCCATAAAAGCTTCAATGCATTCATAATCATAATTTATACCTGACTCTTCACTTTTGTTGTTCTCCCATCCTTCAGCGTTCTCCTCAATCCGATCAAGAAGATCCCGCTTAGCTTCAACCTCCTTGCTTGTGAAAGATCCCTCCGAACAGGCATCCAGATAGTCCTTGTGTTGTCCTGAAAGCCTCGCATAAAAATTGTTAACAATAACATTACGAGGGAGCTCATGAATGGGACATTTGAGCATTAGTGACTTCAATCTCCCCCACGCTTGAGAAATACTCTCTCCATCACGAGGATAAAAGTTATAAATATAATTCCTATCAATATGCACTTCATAAGGAGGATAAAATTTAGAGTAAAAGAGAGATACAATTTCCTCCCAACCAAGAGAATGACTATTCTTCAAGAATTTATACCAATGCGCCGCTTTACCAGACAGCGAAACAGAGAATAGCTTCTTCCTTACTTCATCCATAGAGATACCTGCACACTTGAATAACCCGCATAATTCATGCAAAAACAGTAAATGATCTCCAGGATGGACAGTTCCATCCCCTTCATAGCGGTTATCTATAACACGTTCAATAATTTTCATGGGTATCTTGAAAGCAGTACTTGCAGTTGGTGGATTTAAAATATCACAAGCATCATTAGAGTTATCGCATATGGGAGATAAAGCATTATCAGAACAAATTTTCTCCCCTAAAGATGGGAAACTAAAAAGATCACAAAAACTAGCTTCCCCAAGCTTAGACTTATCCATAGCATTAGCAGTGATTGCGTTCATACTAATAACATTGCTACTAGCATGCAATTGAGGCTCCATAGGTTCTTTAATTTTCGCATCACACCATTCATGTCTTAACTTAGGAAACAAATTAAAAAGCTCATAGTTGTATTCCATTATGCCTAACTAGTGTAAAACAAGAAACAAAAAGATGCAATTGCAGGATCTAAAGGAAATAGCTTCGAGTACTTACAACGGCGGAAAATAGCTTGGTAGCCGAGATCCGGAGTGTGAGTACCTTTTACCTTTCCTCCCCGGCAACGGCGCCAGAAAAGTGCTTGATGTCTATGGGAGCTTCAATTATTGTAGACAGTGTTGGGCCTCCAAGAGCAGAGGGTTGTAGAACAGCAGCAAGTTTCCCTTAAGTGGATCACCCAAGGTTTATCGATCTCAGGGAGGAAGAGGTCAAAGATATCCCTCTCAAGCAACCCTGCAACCACAAAGCAAGAAGTCCCTTGTGTCCCCAACACACCTAATACACTTGTCAGATGTATAGGTGCACTAGTTCGGCGAAGAGATAGTGAGATGCAAGTAATATGGATGAGTATGAGTGGTAATAGCAATTGATACGTCTCCGACGTATCGATAATTTCTTATGTTCCATGCCACATTATTGATGATATCTACATGTTTTATGCATACTTTACATCATATTTATGCATTTTCTGGAACTAACCTATTAACAAGATGCCGAAGAGCCGATTCTTGTTTTTGCTATTTTTGGTTTCAGAAATTCTAGTAAGGAAATATTCTCGGAATTGGACGAAATCAACGCCCAGGGGCCTATTTTCACACGAAGCTTCCAGAAGACCGGAGAGTCCACGAAGTGGGGCCACGAGGTGGCCAGGTGATAGGGCGGCGCGGCCCAAGCCCTGGCCGCGCCACCCTGTCTCCTAGGCCCCTCGTGTGGCCCCCTGACCTGCCCTTCCGCCAACAAATAGCCTTCGTCGCGAAACCCCCAATACCGAGAGCCACGATACGGAAAACCTTCCAGAGACGCCGCCGCCGCCAATCCCATCTCGGGGGATTCAGGAGATCGCCTCCGGCACCCTGCCGGAGAGGGGATTCATCTCCCGGAGGACTCTACACCGCCATGGTCGCCTCCAGAGTGATGAGTGAGTAGTTCACCCCTGGACTATGGGTCCATAGCAGTAGCTAGATGGTTGTCTTCTCCTCATTGGGCTTAATTGTCGGATCTTGTGAGCTGCCGAACATGATCAAGATCATCTATCTGTAATGCTATATGT
This sequence comes from Lolium perenne, assembly GCF_019359855.2. Taxonomy (NCBI): domain Eukaryota; kingdom Viridiplantae; phylum Streptophyta; class Magnoliopsida; order Poales; family Poaceae; genus Lolium; species Lolium perenne. Next base: position 321,175,872 of record NC_067246.2, read on the forward strand.
TGTGTTTGTTGGGATCCGATGAATAGAGAATACCATGTTATGTTGATTATCAATTTATATCTATGTGTTGTTTATGATCTTGCATGCTCTCCGTTACTAGTAGATGCTCTGGCCAAGTTGATGCTTGTAACTCCAAGAGGGAGTATTTATGCTCGATAGTGGGTTCATGTCTCCGTGAATCTGGGGGAGTGATAGAAACCTCTAAGGTTATTGATGTGCTGTTGCCACTAGGGATAAAACATTGATGCTATGTCCGAGGATGTAGTTATTGATTACATTACGCGCAATACTTAATGCAATTGTCTGTTGTTAGCAACTTAATACTGGAGGGGGTTCGGATGATAACCTGAAGGTGGACTTTTTAGGCATAGATGCATGCTGGATAGCGGTCTATGTACTTTGTCGTAATGCCCAATTAAATCTCACTATACTCATCATAATATGTATGTGCATGGTCATGCCCTCTCTATTTGTCAATTGCCCAACTGTAATTTGTTCACCCAACATGCAATTTATCTTATGGGAGAGACACCACTAGTGAACTGTGGACCCCGGTCCATTCCTTATACTGAAATACAATCTACTGCAATTGTTCTACTGTTCTCTGCAAACAATCATCATCCACACTATACATTTAATCCTTTGTTACAGCAAGCCGGTGAGATTGACAACCTCACTGTTTCGTTGGGGCAAAGTACTTGGTTTGTGTTGTGCAGGTTCCACGTTGGCGCCGGAATCCCTGGTGTTGCGCCGCACTACATCTCGCCGCCATCAACCTTCAACGTGCTTCTTGGCTCCTACTGGTTCGATTAAACCTTGGTTTTATACTGAGGGAAAACTTGCCGCTGTACGCATCACACCTTCCTCTTGGGGTTCCCAACGGTCGCGTGCTGTACGCGTATCAAGACTGTTTTCTGGCGCCGTTGCCGGGGAGATCAAGACACGCTGCAAGGGGAGTCTCCACATCGCAATCTCTTTACTTTGTTTTTGTCTTGCTTTATTTTATTTACTACTTTGTTTGCTGCACTAAATTAAAACACAAAAAAAAATTAGTTGCTAGTTTTCCTTTATTTGCTATCTTGTTTGCTATATCAAAAACACAAAAAAATTAGTTACTTGCATTTACTTTATCTAGTTTGCTTTATTTACTATTGCTAAAATGGGTACTCCTTAAAATACTAAGTTGTGTGACTTCACAACCACAAATAATAATGATTTCTTATGCACACCTATTGCTCCACCTGCTACTACAGTAGAATTCTTTGAAATTAAACCTGCTTTACTAAATCTTGTTATGCGAGAGCAATTTTCTGGTGTTAGTTCTGATGATGCTGTTGCCCATCTCAATAATTTTGTTGAACTTTGTGAAATGCAAAAGTATAAAGATGTAGATGGTGACATTATAAAATTAAAATTGTTCCCTTTCTCATTAAGAGGAAGAGCTAAAGATTGGTTGCCATCTCTGCCTAAGAATAGTATTGATTCATGGACTAAATGCAAGGATGCTTTTATTGGTAGATATTATCCCCCTGCTAAAATTATATCTTTGAGGAGTAGCATAATGAATTTTAAACAATTGGATACTGAGCATGTTGCACAAGCATGGGAAAGAATGAAATCTTTGGTTAAAAATTGTCCAACCCATGGACTGACTACTTGGATGATCATCCAAACCTTTTATGCAGGACTGAATTTTTCTTCGCGGAACCTATTGGATTCAGCTGCTGGAGGTACCTTTATGTCCATCACTCTTGGCGAGGCAACAAAGCTTCTTGATAATATGATGATTAATTACTCTGAATGGCACACGGAAAGAGCTCCACAAGGTAAGAAGGTAAATTCTGTCGAAGAAACCTCTTCCTTGAGTGATAAGATTGATGCTATTATGTCTATGCTTGTGAATGGTAGGACTAATGTTGATCCTAATAATGTTCCGTTAGCTTCGTTGGCTGCTCAAAAAGAATATGTTGATGTGAATTTCATTAAGAATAACAATTACAGTAACTCTATGCCATATCCTGCTAATGGTAACTCTTATGGTAGATATGTTTCACCTAATGAAGAAAAGATGTTAGAAATTGAAAGATCCACTAAGAGCTTTATGCAATCCCAATATGAGCAAAATAAATTGTTTACTAAAACTATGAATGAACAATCTACCTTGTTGAAGAATATAGGAAATCAACTTGAAAATTTGAATATGGAGATCTCTGGGTTGCAAACTAAACTTACAAATGCTGAAAACCGAATCTCATACATGTCTGCGTCACAATCTTCTTTAATTAATAAAATGGCTGCTAAACCTGAGGATATTGATAATAAAATTGTTACTACAGCAAATGCCATCCAAGTTAGAATTAATGAGAATATAAGATTGATGGCCGAATTGCGTGCTAGGTGGGAAAGAGAAGAAAATGAAAAAGAAGATAATATAGCTAAAGTTTGGACTATTACCACCACTAGTAATGCTAATGCTACACATGTTGCTGCACCTCCTACTATTAATAATAAAAGAATTGGTGTTGGCAATGTTTCCACTTCAAATGCAAAGCGCGAAAAATTGCCTGAAACTGCTAAAACTGCTGAAACTGCCTGTGATAAAACTGCTGAAATTTTTTCCAACATATTGGGGATGATGATCCCATTGCGTTATATTATAATGGTTTAAATTTTGATGATTTCCACATCTCTGAAGTTATAAAGTTCTTACAAAAACTTGCTAAAAGTCCTAATGCTAGTGCTATAAATTTAGCTTTCACGAAACATATTACAAATGCTCTCATAAAAGCTAGAGAAGAGAAACTAGAACGCGAAGCTTCTATTCCTAGGAAGCTCGAGGATGGTTGGGAGCCCATCATTAAGATGAAGGTCGATGACTTTGATTGTAATGCTTTATGTGATCTTGGTGCAAGTATTTCTGTTATGCCTAAGAAAATTTATAATATGCTTAACTTGCCACCATTGAAAAATTGTTATTTGGATGTTAATCTTGCTGATCATTCTACAAAGAAACCTTTGGGGAAAGTTGATAATGTTCGCATTACCGTTAACAATAACCTTGTCCCCGTTGATTTTATTGTCTTGGATATTGAATGCAATGCATCTTGTCCCATTATATTGGGAAGACCTTTTCTTCGAACTGTTGGTGCTATCATTGATATGAAGGAAGGTAATATTAAAGATCAATTTCCTCTCAAGAAAGGTATGTAACACTTCCCTAGAAAGAGAATGAAGTTACCTTTTGATTCTATTATTAGAACAAATTATAATGTTGACACTTCGTCTCTTGATAATACTTGATACACACTTTCTGCGCCTAGCTGAAAGGCGTTAAAGAAAAGCGCTTATGGGAGACAACCCATGTTTTTACTACAGTACTTTTATTTTATTTTGTGTCTTGGAAGTTGTTTACTACTGTAGCAACCTCTCCTTATCTTAGTTTTGTGTTTTGTTGTGCCAAGTAAAGTCGTTGATAGTAAGGTTCATACTAGATTTGGATTACTGCGTAGAAACAGATTTCTTTGCTGTCACGAATCTGGGCAAAATTCTCTGTAGGTAACTCAGAAAATTATGGAAATTTACGTGAGTGATCCTCAGATATGTACGCAACTTTCATTCAATTTGAGCATTTTCATTTGAGCAAGTCTGGTGCCTCAATAAAATTCGTCTTTACGAACTGTTCTGTTTTGACAGATTCTGCCTTTTATTTCGCATTGCCTGTTTTGATATGTTCGATGGATTTTTCGATTCCATTGACTTTCAGTAGCTTTGTGCAATGTCCAGAAGTGTTAAGAATGATTATGTCACCTCTGAACATGTATATTTTGATTGTGCACTAACTCTCTAATGAGTTGTTTTGAGTTTGGTGTGGAGGAAGTTTTCAAGGATCAAGAGAGGGAGATGATACAACATGATCAAGGAGAGTGAAAGCTCTAAGCTTGGGGATGCCCCGGTGGTTCACCCCTGCATATATCAAGAAGACTCAAGCGTCTAAGCTTGGGGATGCCCAAGGCATCCCCTTCTTCATCGACAACATTATCAGGTTCCTCCCCTGAAACTATATTTTTATTCCGTCACATCTTATGTGCTTTGCTTGGAGCGTCGGTTTGTTTTTGTTTTTGTTTTGTTTGAATAAAATGGATCCTAGCATTCTTTGTGTGGGAGAGAGACACGCTCCGCTGTTGCATATGGACAAATATGTCCTTAGGCTTTACTCATAATATTCATGGCGAAGTTTCTTCTTCGTTAAATTGTTATATGGTTGGAATTGGAAAATGATACATGTAGTAAATTGCTAAAATGTCTTGGATAATGTGATACTTGGCAATTGTTGTGCTCATGTTTAAGCTCTTGCATCATATGCTTTGCACTTATTAATGAAGAAATACATAGAGCTTGCTAAAATTTGGTTTGCATATTTGGTCTCTCTAAGGTCTAGATAATTTCTAGTATTGAGTTTGAACAACAAGGAAGACGGTGTAGAGTCTTATAATGTTTACAATATGTCTTTTATGTGAGTTTTGCTGCACCAGTTCATCCTTGTGTTTGTTTCAAATAAACCTTGCTAGCCTAAACCTTGTATCGAGAGGGAATACTTCTCATGCATCCAAATACTTGAGCCAACCACTATGCCATTTGTGTCCACCATACCTACCTACTACATGGTATTTCTCCGCCATTCCAAAGTAAATTGCTTGAGTGCTACCTTTAAACAATTCAAAATTTATCACCTCTGATTTGTGTCAATGTTTTATAGCTCATGAGGAAGTATGTGGTGTTTATCTTTCAATCTTGTTGGGCAACTTTCACCAATGGACTAGTGGCTTCATCCACTTATCCAATAATTTTGCAAAAAGAGCTGGCAATGGGATTCCCAGTCCCAAATTAATTAATAAAAATAGACACTCCTCCATGGTATGTGATTGTTGGACGGCACCCGAAGGATTCGGTTAGCCATGGCTTGAGAAAGCAAAGGTGGGGAGGAGTGTCATCATAATAAAACTAAAATAAAAAGGCACTCCTTCATGGTATGAGATTGTTGGCAGGCACCCGAAGGATTCGGTTAGCCATGGTTTGTGAAAGAAAGGTTGGAAGGAGTGCCACACAAAAATAAAAATAAAATGGGAGCCGCTCTTTGAAGGTTTGTCTGGCAAGGGGGTTAGAGTGCCCACTACCATTCGTTGACAACAACAAACACCTCTCAAAAATTTTACTTTTATGATCTCTATATGTTTTCAAAATCAAAGCTCTAGCACAAATAAAGCAATCGATGCTTTCCTCTTTGAAGGACCTCTCTTTTACTTTTATTGTTGAGTCAGTTCACCTATCTCTCTCCACCTCAAGAAGCAAACACTTGTGTGAACTGTGCATTGATTCCTACATACTTGCATATTCACTTGTTATATTACTCTATGTTGACAAATATCCATGAGATATACATGTTATAAGTTGAAAGCAACCGCTGAAACTTAATCTTCTTTTGTGTTGCTTCAATACCTCTACTATGAATTATTGCTTTATGAGTTAACTCTTATGCAAGACTTATTGATGCTTGTCTTGAAGTACTATTCATGAAAAGTCTTTGCTATATGATTCAATTGTTTACTCATGTCATTTACATTGTTTTGATCGCTGCATTCACTACATATGTTTACAATAGTATGATCAAGGTTATGATGGCATGTCACTCCAGAAATTATCTTTGTTATCGTTTACCTGCTCGGGACGAGCAGAAACTAAGCTTGGGGATCCTGATACGTCTCCGACGTATCGATAATTTCTTATGTTCCATGCCACATTATTGATGATATCTACATGTTTTATGCATACTTTACATCATATTTATGCATTTTCTGGAACTAACCTATTAACAAGATGCCGAAGAGCCAGTTGCTGTTTTCTTCTTTTTTTTGGTTTCAGAAATCCTAGTAAGGAAATATTCTCGGAATTGGACGAAATCAACGCCCAGGGGCCTATTTTCACACGAAGCTTCCAGAAGACCGGAGAGTCAACGAAGTGGGGCCACGAGGTGGCCAGGTGATAGGGCGGCGCGGCCCAAGCCCTGGCCGCGCCACCCTGTCTCCTGGGCCCCTCGTGTGGCCCCCTGACCTGCCCTTCCGCCTACAAATAGCCTTCGTCGCGAAACCCCCAGTACCGAGAGCCACGATACGGAAAACCTTCTAGAGACGCCGCCGCCGCCAATCCCATCTCGGGGGATTCAGGAGATCGCCTCCGGCACCCTGCCGGAGAGGGGATTCATCTCCCGGAGGACTACACCGCCATGGTCGCCTCCGGAGTGATGAGTGAGTAGTTCACCCCTGGACTATGGGTCCATAGCCGTAGCTAGATGGTTGTCTTCTCCTCATTGCGCTTAATTGTCGAATCTTGTGAGCTGTCAAACATGATCAAGATCATCTATCTGTAATGCTATATGTTGTGTTTGTTGGGATCCGATGAATAGAGAATACCATGTTATGTTGATTATCAATTTATATCTATGTGTTGTTTATGATCTTGCATGCTCTCCGTTACTAGTAGATGCTCTGGCCAAGTTGATGCTTGTAACTCGAAGAGGGAGTATTTATGCTCGATAGTGGGTTCATGTCTCCGTGAATCTGGGGGAGTGACAGAAACCTCTAAGGTTATGGATGTGCTGTTGCCACTAGGGATAAAACATTGATGCTATGTCCGAGGATGTAGTTATCGATTACATTACACGCAATACTTAATGCAATTGTCTGTTGTTAGCAACTTAATACTGGAGGGGGTTCGGATGATAACCTGAAGGTGGACTTTTTAGGCATAGATGCATGCTGGATAGCGGTCTATGTACTTTGTCGTAATGCCCAATTAAATCTCACTATACTCATCATAATATGTATGTGCATGGTCATGCCCTCTCTATTTGTCAATTGCCCAACTGTAATTTGTTCACCCAGCATGCAATTTATCTTATGGGAGAGACACCACTAGTGAACTATGGACCCCGGTCCATTCTTTATACTGAAATACAATCTACTGCAATTGTTCTACTGTTCTCTGCAAACAATCATCATCCACACTATACATTTAATCCTTTGTTACAGCAAGCCGGTGAGATTGACAACCTCACTATTTCGTTGGGGCAAAGTACTTGGTTTGTGTTGTGCAGGTTCCACGTTGGCGCCGGAATCCCTGGTGTTGCGCCGCACTACATCTCGCCACCATCAACCTTCAACGTGCTTCTTGGCTCCTACTGGTTCGATTAAACCTTGGTTTCATACTGAGGGAAAACTTGCCGCTGTACGCATCACACCTTCCTCTTGGGGTTCCCAACAGTCGCGTGCTGTACGCGTATCAGCAATCTGAATAAAATATGGCAGCGAGTAAACATGCAACAAAACAGTAAACAAACGGAGATTCGATGCTTGGAAGCAAGGCCCAGGGATCCTGCTTTCACTAGTGGACACTCTCAACAATGATCACATAATAGGACTACTCTACACCCTCTTGTTGGATGATGAACACCACTAATTGTGTAGGATTACACGAACCCTCAATGCCGGAGTTAACAAGCTCCACAATATTCGATATTCATATTTAAATAACCTTAGAGTGCAAGATAGATCAACACAACCAAACCAAGTACTAACATAGCATGCACACTGTTACCATCACACTATGAAAGGAGGAATAGATCACATCAATACCATCATAGTAATAGTTAACTTCATAATCTACAAGAGATCACAATCATAGCATACGCCAAGTACTTCATGATGCACACACTGTCAACATTACATCATGGAGGAGGAATAGACTACTTTAATAACATCACTAGAGTAGCACATAGATGATATTCAACTAGATCACAAAGAGAGAGAGATGAACCACATAGCTACAGCGGAGCCCTCAGCCCCGGGGGTGAATTACTCCCTCCTCATCATGGAGACAGCGATGGCGGTGAAGATGGCGGTGGAGACGGCGGTGGAGATGACTCCGGGGGCAATTCCCCGTCTCGGCGGCGTGCCGGAACAGAGACTTCTGTCCCCCGAATTGGAGTTTCGCGATGGCGGCGGCTCTGGATGGTTTTCTCTGGTTTCGTCGAACTGGGTCGAGGATTTAGGTCAGGGACGACTAAATAGGCGAAGGGGCGGAGTCGGAGGGGCCACAGGGGGCCCACACACTAGGGGGGCCCCCATGGCTCCCCTCTGGCCCTTCTTCGGTGCTCTGGAAGCTTCCGGGAATTCTAAGATCTTCGGCGTTGATTTCGTCTGATTCCGAGAATATTTCCTTACTAGGATTTCTGAAACCAAAAACAGCAGAAAACAGCAACTGGCCCTTCGGCATCTCGTCAATAAGTTAGTTCCGGAAAACGCATAAAAACGATATAAAGTGTGCATAAAACATGTAGATATCATCAATAATGTGGCATGGAACATAAGAAATTATCGATACGTCGGAGACGTATCAAACACCACGACACTGTGTGGCACCCATGGGGTGCACAACTATTAGGGTGGAAAGGCCGTCCTATCTAGGCACAAAATAGTCCATATGCTTTGTGGTTGTTGTCCCGCACATCAGACTTGCATACGACAAAGTGCAAGATGTGTCGTCATTTGGAGTGTGTTGTTCGGCGTCATGCCGAGCTTGAAGTTGATGCGGTGTGTGATGATCACATGGCGCTTGCATGGATGTCGCGATAAGAACAACCAACAACATGGATGGAGATGGCAAGAATGACAATATTGGTTGTGGCGATGATGGTGAGAGGGGGTACTTAGTGAGTTGGAAAGGTAACGCCAACGATGGGAGCAGAAGCGGTGCATGTAGTAGGAGTAGATCCAGGAGTGTGTGGGGGGGGGGGGAGTGCAAGCAGGGATCATGTCATCGGAGACAAGAGAACGAGCATGAGAAAGAGTGCTCTAAGAGTTGTTCATAGCGGAAAGATCAAAGAATTGCTATACCGGCAGATACTATGCGCCTTTGCATGCCTTATATTGTTTCGGTACGATGCTTATGCATACACTTACATGACAAATATCGGGAGAGACACTGTTTTTACACCCTAAGTGCTTCGGCCTAGGGATTCTAACTCGGACAATTCGTTCACGTTCTACAACCTTTCCAGATTGGTCTGACTATTGTGGAGTGGACTCAAAAAATAGAAATGTCATTTCATCAGAAAGTGACATTGGAGCGACAAGCTGTACCACGGCCCGTGCTTTTGTGTAAAAGGGGTGAACTGTCTCACGATACTAGTACCAGAGTGTAGGGGTGCTCTTGGCACACCATCACAACGAAAAAGAGCTCCATAATCCCAATGCCTCACAAGCCCACAAAAGTTCGATAAGACATAACACACACTCACACAAAGAATTGACATCTCTTATTTTCTCCTTAGCAATTTCCGGCCTACACTTATATAGACTAAAAGATAGCACATGAGCAAGTGTTGAGGACCTACATACTACCGGTGCACTTGGGTACGTACACCTACCAACTGTCATCCGTGCCAACAATTTGAGTAGCTAGAATTAAAATGTAGACGAAACCATCCAAATTGCATACAAAGATTTCATAACTGATGCATGCAAGATTTCATAACCACCGCATCCATTAAATGTTCATCAACATCGGTGACCACATAACTAACGATTGAGGTAGTCGCTTTTGTCATTTCTTTTCCTCAATAACATACACCCCGATAATAAAACTCCATATCACCAATTCCTTAGCCCAAACAGTGAAGAAAAACTAAAGTAGAAGTCCTAAAATGATTGTACCATATCCCACTAAGTTGACTATGTGACGTCATCGATAACCGTAGGTCATGCGAGAAAACACCGACAAGTACAGAAGAATTTACATGCGCAACAACACAAACGTAATAAATAGTATCCCTTGTCGTTCTAGAATCAGATAAATCGTCTTGGGATGAAGCCACGGACCCTCATAGGAGAAGATGTAGAAATCCTCATTTAAAGGATCCAAGTAACCTTTTCTGGCAGCTTGGAAATTGTGATTCATCGAACTCATGACCCTAGTTCTAGAGTGTGTTTTCAAAAAACAAACAGATGCCACCATTAGCGCCACTACTGGGCCAACACCAAGTATTATATTGATGATGTGATCGAACTGTTGTAGCGAGAAAGATAGCCAATGAACTTAGATTAAGAATTCACACATGAGGAGATTTGACCTGGCATAGCTAAACACTAGCGTAAAAGGACTTGATATTATACCGATCATGCTTTTGTTCGGATAGGTCCATAGCCTAAAGAAGCGGTATAGTCATAGAAATATTAGTGGATCGGTCAACCAACAAAATCACCAAAAGGATATATTATTTCATAGACTAAGTTAACATTTTTGGGATGACAATTTTATCCATGGGTATGTGCAAATGCGGGTACGTGGCATGTATTTTCCGCTTAAAAAGAAGTAAATTTATGTTATGTTGAAAAAAATAAAACATGGTTGTCAAATTTTGTTGTTGTTCCTTGTACTTAATTTTGTGTAGAGTTTGCCTGTTATGATACTTGCTTTCACATCACACTAAACTTGTGTTTATGATCATTGCGCTAGGAGATTGGTAACGTGAGTCGGTTGGTTGTGAACTAACTGGTACATGTGTAATTGTAGATAGAATTTTTTGTAATGTGATGAAGATGATGGATACCATTTTTGTAGAATATACAAGAGTTATGCATATCATATTTCATGGAAGGAAGGACAAACGAGGGCCGATTCAATGCCTTTCGGCGGAGCAAAGCTTGAACGTGCCGCACCGGACCGTCAACATCCAACTCATAAAAACCCACGATTCACACACTTCAAAAAGAGAAGTATTTGGTAGAATGTTGTTTATGTACTACCTGATTTAGACAACACACAAATATGCGTGTCAACTTGGCAACCACGGCACCACAATAATGTTTGCTTTTATTACCATGTCAAGGAAAGAAAAGGATTTCTCCTTGCGGGTCAATCCAGCTGGCGGGCCTTCCACGCGTCAGACGCACGCAGTCGTCCGTTTCCAACACAAAAAGTAAAGGAATTATTTTTCGAAACATTGGTGAAGCCAGGCTGTTCCAAGGAAAGCACCGCTCCGCCCCACCGTCCGATCCCGATCGTGCGGCTGCGGCGGCCCGGCCGGCGCCTTCAAGGAGTGTTGTGGTGGCATCGGCGCAGAGTTCGGAGCCACCGGGTGTTCTCCACCGCCGAGTCCATATAAAGCCGCCGGCCCCAGATTTTTTCCTCCCCGGATTGATTCGAACCTGCCACCGCCCCACCCGAGATTTCTCTCTCTCTGCGCCGGAGACAGCCAAACCCTAGCGCCGCCGCCTCCTGCCGCCGGCCTGCGAAGGTAACGCCGCCGCCCCGTCCCCGCGATTGTTGCTTGTTTCCTGTTCCGTTCTAGCTCGATTATGATCTGAATGCCCCCTCGATCGATTGCGGCAAGCGTTCCTGTCGTTGCTCGGTGTTCGTATTGCCTTTTTAGGAATTTTTTTTTAGTGGATGTCTGATCGGGTTTTTGTGGAGAGGATAGCGGTGCGTCTGGGCCGATCCGCCGCCGGTGCAGGGGAGCGCGGCGCCGGTTCCGTCGGGCGAAACCCCAGGGGCATTTGTTCTTTAAAAAAAAAAATTGGGAATCGATCTCGCGCGTGTAGGAATAGGCGCATGCGTTGCTCTGATCGAGGTCGATTTCGCTGGGAGGTCTCGGCTTGTCAGTAGTAATTTGTCGATTAGAGGCATGAAAGGTGATGGATATGGTGTGCAATTTGTTTCGCAAGACTCTTGTTTGAAGCTTTGGCCTTAATTATGGTGTAACCCCTCTGACGCACCCCTGGAGTTAGTTCGGTGAAAATTATGTCCTAATTCTGTGGCGCCTCTGTAGTTTTTATCGGTTGCTGCTTATACTTTTACATTTGGCGGTCCTGCATTTGTCCTTGCATGTGTTGAATTGGAGAATTTTACATGTCAGAATTTTCGGACTTCTGGTAGGCTCTGTTTTTTTGCCGTATAATATGCCAGGATCTGCTACTGAACAGTAAAACTGTTGCCTTCAACAGTAAAAACTGCATGCATCGTTTCTTTCTAGTATTCTTGGCCACTGATCTTGTATGGATAATTAGTGATAATGTTATTTCGTTTGTCTGCTATAGTTAGAGATACTGTGACTAGTTTTGTATTTGAGGGCTGGGTCCCAAGGATCTTAGCATCCTCAACTCTGCTGCACTGTTTAACTGGTCCTGCATTTGTATATTAATAACTGGACCTTGTGCATATACTCGTAAATCAAAGTTGACAGGCAAGCATTTAGGGTCTTCTTTTTGGCTGTGGTTGTTTGTCCTCAAGTATGTCAGGGTCTGCTCTTCAAAAAATATATAATTTTACCTTGCAACAGTGAAATAGGAAGCATTTGATTTTAATACTCTTTCCCTCTGAACTTACATGGTGATGAGTACTTACCAATTACCATATAAACACTGTTGGTCTGTTCTATTTGTTGAAAAGATCTTGTATTAAGATTCTTTGTAATTGTTTCATTGGTCTGAAGCTTGTTAAATGTTTATCAATTTTTTCACACTTCTCTTTTATTACTATGTATATGTATACTCCATGATAACTATTGTTTTGACATTGTGACAAATCATATCTGCCATCATGTGTCCATTAAATAGATCAGCATTTACACTTCCATTTCCTGATAAGGACAGTCTATAATACTTCTTTTACAAATATCCTATTTTTACGATGTTTCGATTTAACCCCACTATGCTCGTGGAATAATATACACATTCTTCTAAACAGCTCATGTTATTTTTCTGTGCTTGGATGTGCAAATTTATTTCTTCATGTTGTCGTGCCTCTGGTATTTAGAGGTTACTGCTAATAGTTTTGTATCCGAAGTCTGGGTCCCACGGATCTTAGTATCATCAACCAAGTGTACATGCCAGAATTTACCTTCTTTTAGCTAGTTTTCGTTTGTCCTAAAATAATTCAGGGTCTGCTCTTAAAAAGATTATTTTACCTTCAACAGTGAAACTGGATTCGTTCTTTTATTTGTTTTAGAGGTTACAGTTAATAGTTTGCAGTTGAGTGTTGGGTCCCAATGATCTTAGGATCATCTCCTCTGCTGCACTGTTCAAGTGTTCGTGCGTCTGTACATACATGCGATAATCCAAGTTCACATAAGTCTTTTTTTAGGCTGTGGTTGTTTGTCCTATAATATATTAGGATCTGCTCTTAATAAAATATCATTTTACCTTCAAAAGGAAGACTGGATGCATCTTTTTTTCTAGTATTATTGGCCTTTGATCTTGTATATGGTGATAATTAGTGTTTGTAAACTCTGTTTGCTCTGTGCTCTGTTTGTTGAAATAGATTTTGTATTGAGTGCCTTTGTAACTGTTGTCTCTGGCCTGGTGCTTCTTAATCTTTATCAAATTTGCCACAATTATCTGTGATTATGCAGGCTATGTATGTACTCATCATGATAAATGTTGTTTTTTTATCTGCCACCCTGTATACATTAACTAGTTCAGCATTTGGAGTTCTCTTTCCTGTCAATGACTGCATGTCTATAATCCTTCTTTTCTAGAATAAAAGTTGCAGTTCCTCTTTATGATTTAATCCCATTTCTGCTCCTGGAATAACATGTTTTCTTCTAGGCAGCTCCTATTAGCATTTTTATTTATGACTAACTCTGAATGTTCTAACTTGTAGGTGAAGGCAGAGGTGGGAACACAACCAAGATGGCTGACGGTCAAGAGAACGACAAGAACATTGAGATCTGGAAAGTCAAGAAGCTCATCAAAGCACTTGATGCTGCCCGTGGGAATGGGACAAGTATGATATCACTGATCATGCCGCCCCGTGATCAAGTCTCTCGGGTCACTAAGATGTTGGGTGATGAGTATGGAACTGCCTCAAACATCAAGAGCAGGGTCAACAGGCAGTCTGTCTTGGCTGCGATTACCTCTGCTCAGCAAAGGTTGAAGCTATACAATCGAGTTCCCCCCAATGGATTAGTGCTCTACACTGGAACCATTGTGACCGACGAGGGCAAAGAAAAGAAAGTCACCTTTGACTTTGAGCCATTCAGGCCAATTAATGCCTCCTTGTATCTCTGTGACAACAAGTTCCACACTGAGGCATTGAATGAGCTGCTTGAGTCTGATGATAAGTTTGGCTTCATTGTCATGGATGGTAATGGAACACTTTTTGGAACACTGAGTGGCAATACCAGGGAGGTTCTTCACAAGTTCACTGTTGATCTCCCAAAGAAGCATGGACGAGGAGGGCAATCAGCACTTCGCTTTGCCCGCCTGCGCATGGAGAAACGCCACAACTACGTGCGAAAGACAGCTGAGCTCGCTACACAATTCTTCATCAATCCTTCCACTAGCCAGCCAAATGTTTCTGGGCTCATTCTAGCTGGTTCTGCTGACTTCAAGACTGAATTGGGTCAATCTGACATGTTTGATCAGCGCTTGGCAACCAAGATACTCAATGTGGTTGATGTCTCTTATGGTGGAGAGAATGGCTTCAACCAGGCCATTGAGTTGTCTGCTGAAGTGCTTTCCAATGTCAAGTTCATCCAAGAAAAGAAGTTGATCGGGAAGTACTTTGAGGAGATAAGCCAAGACACCGGGAAGTATGTTTTTGGTGTGGATGACACAATGGCTGCCCTTGAAATGGGTGCAGTCGAGACACTGATTGTGTGGGAAAATCTGGATATCAATCGATATAGCTTGAAGAATTCTGCCACAGGGGAAACAATTGTGAAGCACTTCAACAAGGCACAGGAGGCAGATCAGGGCAACTTCAAAGACAAGGCAACATCTGCAGAGCTGGAGGTGGTTGACAAGACCTTGCTCCTGGAGTGGTTTGCTGAAAACTACCGGCAGTTTGGCTGCACGCTGGAGTTTATTACGAACAAGTCACAGGAGGGATCTCAGTTCTGCAGGGGCTTTGGTGGGATAGGAGGAATCCTTCGCTACCAGGTTGAGGTGAATGCTTACGAGGACGCGTCTGATGAGGAGTATGATGAAGACTTTTAGCAATCAATTGAAACCCCAGTGAATCCGGTCCGGGAGGAGCCTGTGCTGGCCTGGAACCGGAACGCGCCGCGGCATGACGCCGAGGCATCCACAAGCTCATCGAGGAAAACTACTTAAGGTTTGTAGCATTTCTTTTTTGAAGATTGGTTTGTAGCAATTTGTGCCAGCTCTTGTAAACAAATATATATCAATGTTCCTTTTCTGATGTTCAATTCTATTTTCTGACTTTAGGGGGATGAAGAGAAGACTTGAGGACGGGGGGTGATCACCATGATCATCATGTTGATGAAGCAAGCTGCGGCATAAGTTAATTCTTCTCGGTGATTGGGAGAGAGGCTGCATTTCTGATCTCTGTCAGAAGACTATCCTATTTAGTACCGTCATTACTAGTAATAATCATAGCTATATCCTATAAAGGAGCCTCTTATAGTACTTGTGCGAGCTAAGCTGTCATTCGTACTTATGTGAGTCTTGAACCAGTCTGTGGGTTAGTGTTGCTGTGGCCTATGGCTGCAGCTATCCTTTATTATTCTGAACCGAAGTTGTGATAGTACTTGAACGTGCTGGTAGACGCAACTGTGTCAGTGCGCCACCATATTTGAAATAAATCTGTGTTCAGTCTACATTAAAATCTGCCATAGCAGTATTCCTGCACATTTGGCTTTGCATTCGCAATATTCCCGCTGATTTTTAACTCTTGCTGAGTTGCTGAGTTGGTCCGGAGGTATGAAGCGCAGTTGGGAAGCAAATTTGGTGCACATGAGCAGCAGTGCTCTCAGTTTTTAAAATATTTAAAAACTGTATTTCTGCGTTTCAAAAAATTATCACATTTATTTCATGAATACATACACATGTTCTGAATATTCATGCAAAACAAATTTGTGGCTACGTATAGAGGTATATATTTGTCAGAAATTTGTCTTTTTTGTATAGCTTAAAATATAACATATTTTTCTCCAAATTTTTTACCGTACCTTCAGAATGTTTATATGTATGTGGGAATTTAATTTCATATTTTTTCAAATCCAAAAATATGATTTTTAGAAATCAGGAGCACTGGTGCTCATGTGCCAAATACACTTTTCGGCGCAGTTGCACTTATTAGACGATAGGTTTCGGCTTTCATTTTTTGATCCATCAGAGTTGTTAATATGGACAACAAGAGTTAGAATTAAGTCCAAAGAGAAAAGGAAGCACTTTTCTTTCTCCCACGCAAGCGCAGCAGCCGCTTTAACCCTAGCCGCTTCGAGTTCATCCTTCTCCATAGATCGGGTTTCCCACTTCCCGATCTATGAAGTTTTCAATAAAAATATTATTCTCATTAGATTATGTTAGGATTCTGGTAGCTGCCTTCTTGTTGGTTTCTCCTCAATGGAGATGCCATCGTCTGTAATAAGTGATCTTCGACCTTTAGGTCGGCGACGAGATCTTCTTCCCGATATCAATGGTGATGTTGAACGATTACAATTTTCTAGGTATGGGCCTTCGGATCTTGCTTTGCCAGATCGATTTTGGATCTTTTGTCGTTGTTGCCGCGAGGAGGATTATCCTCGCAAGTTTTGTCCCGGCTGCTACGTCCTCGACAATGGTGATTCGTACTCTCGACTCTCCATCGATGACGACAAAGTTAGTCGGTTGTTATTCCCTGACATGCTGGTGTTGGTACTCTTGCTGATGTTGAATGACTGCTTTAATAGTTGCGTGCGTGCACGCAACCTTGGCATTGCGGCTCAAAAAATTATACTCCAGGAGAACTTTCATCGGTATTTACAAGATTGTGTTCTCGAAGAAGAAAGAATTTGAAGACCTCGAACATTTGTTACTATCTTTTAGACTTTATTTTGTATTCGTTGGAGTCTGTTCATGTATCTCTACCATGTACTGTTTGTTACTATGAATATGTGTGGTATTGATTGTCAAAAAAATATGGATAACATAAGTTTTTTTTGGCACACCACAAATCCATATATGCCGGTAAAACTCTAATATACGACTCACTAGTTGAGTGCCCGTGCGTTGCTACGGTTTAAAAAGAATTCAGCATATGCAGATATGATGTATTTAAAAATTCATGTGTATAAAAAAGAATATAGCTCTTCCACAAAAGAAAATAGCTACAATGGTATTCCTACTTGTAGTGGTCATCAATACCTCCTGCAAAATGTTGGTCTTTAAAGACATGGTTCTACTTCTACACAATTCTACTACTGCACGAAATCGAAGCGGCACATCGACGCCATCCAGCGGATCTGGCAGGAGCGGACTTAGAGAATTAAGCAAATACTTAGCGTTAATCGGGAGCAACTGTGCTCGTGCGCCAGGACCTCCTCCCTAGCGCCGCCACTCGCAACTCCCAATCGCCCCACGACCCTCACAACCACGCGGGGTCAGAGCTCGGGGCGGCCACCCTTGCCTCCTTGTACCTCCGCTCGCCGGCGGTAGGTCGCGGCGACCCCCGCATCACCGACGGGCTCGCCCGTGCTCCTTGATTTGGGAAAAATCGGGCGCGCCGGCATCCGGAGGCGGCGCGAGAAGGCGGAGGAAGCCGGGGCGGCGGCGGCGCGGTCGAGCGACATCACTGCCGCCGCCGCCGAAGAGGCCGCCGTCCGTCCTCGACCAGCCACCATCCTCATCTACATCTGTGAGTCTCCGTCCGGCCTCGCTCGAGCCCCGCCGTCTCGGCTAGGTCCAGGTGATCCCCCTGTCGAGGTGTTGCTGGCTGAACTGACCTCCGCCTCCCGCGCGCCTCCAAGGGCCGCGCCCGCGACACCAGTTCGCCGCCGAAGAGGCCGCCTAGGCTGTCGCCGCGCCGATGATTGGGAGAGAGAGAGGTGAGCAGCTGCACAACGCGTTGGCTCTGTTCAAGTTGGGGAAAGTATAGCTGGAAGACAAGCGGGATTGCTTTCACACGCGACCACACGCGGTTCCCCCAGCTTAACGTTTTTCTGGACGGCATTAGACACGTGTTGAATAGCCACCGCATGCTCACGTATACACCCGGTCACCAGGCTTCATCCGTTGTTCTTTATATACATGTACTATTTTCAACAACAGTTGATTAGATGCAATTGCTAATTTTCCTTTCAAAATATACTCCCTCCGATTCTTAGATATAAGCCATATAGTATCTGGCACGAAAATTAAAGAACACATATTGAGAAAAAATTAAACCATAGTTGGGTGGGATTAACCCTAGACAATTAACATGACCTAATAAAAAACTTTGCATAAGATAAGAACACGTAATCAAATCCCTAAAAAATTCTCCATACAAGTGGTGCAACGAATACACCTAATATTCAGTTTTTTTTTCTCAAAAACTATATGGCTTATATCTAGAAACAGATTGAGTAGTACTCTGAATTAAAAAAGAAAGTCATTTTTCTTAAAGTCATCATATGGATTCTGCCTCCGTTGTTCTTATTCATTTTACATGCAAGAACACAACAAATTTTGAAAATTTTGGTGTCTTCAATAGCTCATTGTATCATATAGCAGCTGAAGCTAAAGTCTATTTGACACCTGCACAATAAATTAAAGATCATTATTATATCTTAGTTCTTAATTCTCAATGGCTGTCACAACATTATTTCACAAGGTTAAAAATTAACTAACTGCATATATTTTGGTGCATGATTGCCAATTATGTTAGCCTGAGTTATGGAAGTCTATCGGTATAATGGCTACATGTAAGAGAGAACTGCAAAGTATGCTTCAATGCTTCATTTTAAAATGTGAATAACTTAATGAATACATCTTCATGGCGAGGTAAGGATGGTCAATTACTCTTGCAGGTTCTGAATACACCCACTCCATGCCTTCTTTCAGGCAGTAAAAGTTGGTGAATTAAGGCAATGACAAGTCTCCATGGTGAAAGAAATATATAATAAGAAAATAAGAGCTTACGCTAAGACGTGTCTCCTGGCGAGCACGGGGTATATTCTCTAGAACTATTTATCCTTCATGTGGTGTGGGCATAGACCATACCAGATCTTATGTAGTAAGCCAAGGTAGGAAATACAAATCACAGTTCAGAGCATCACCCCGGGAAAAAGTGGCCAAAGAATAAGATCCGCACGAGACCTACCTTGGCCCCGGCGATCAAAAGAACGGTGTGCCGCTGCTGTCACTCCGGGAGCTTGCCCGCTGCCTCCACAGAGCCATATGCGAACACAGCGTACCACCACCATCGTCTGTGATCAAGGGAGTGGAGGACTGGAGAAATTTCTTAGTAGACGAAGGAATTATGTGTGGAGCTAGCGTCGGGAGGAAGTTTAAGGAGTTGTGTCATCACGACGAGCTCCTCAATCCTCACCTTTTTGGCCGCGGCGGACAGTTTGCTCTGGCTGGGCCCGCCACTTCCATTTCTTCGGAGGTCATGTCCTTCAAATCTCGAGGTCATCTGTTGTTGTGCCTGGAAGGAGCGGACATGACCGATGAGGCATTCCACCATCATCTCGGACATCGATCTACCAAATTCAGAGCATCATCTAACACATGTAACCGTGGAAGCGGACTACACGGCCTGCCTCCTTAGTGTGCGACAGACGTGCACCTGCCTAGCACGCTCTGCTGAACTGCATGAACCTGCAAAATAGATGACCAGACAAATCAACTGAGGTACAATGTATATGTATTTCACTAATCATCTATTACTATCACTCAAAATGTTTCAGTTATACTCCCTCCGTTGTAAAATAAATATCTATCTCGGTAAAACTTAGATAATTATTTTAGGATGGAGGCAATACATACGACTTACCCACAGGGATGGAAATTCTCAAATCGGGGAGGTTTCCACTCCAGGAATCCTCCTACTCTTCTCGTCATGTCCTCCTCTTTAGAGTTGCTGGTCAGTAGCGTATGTTTTTCCCTGAAACCGTGAAGCCACTCAGCAAACAAAGTAACAAGCTCATGCTTTCCTTGTATGGTACAGCTAAAATTTAACAGAACAAACTATCATTGCACGGTTCCTCAAATGAGATAATCCCATGCCCAATTTTGTTAAAGCTATCCTTGGACACACATCTCAAAAATAAGAATGGAATTTAGATACATGCGACATACCGCGATCAAAAGCAAGGAATCCAAAATTCAAGCCAGCAGACCTGTGATCTGCCTAGAGAAGTTGTTTCTGTCCCTGCATGTTGTTTACCCAACTCCATTTGCTGATTCGTGTGCAGCCACAAAATATTTCTCAAGTAGCTACCGATGAGATACAAAAAAAAATGTTCATATTAGCATGTCCTTTAAATCGTGCTCCAAATTTGCTACACAAAGTGAGGACGTACTACAGAATATAACAGAGGTAAAAATTGTAGGAGTGCCTTGGTAAGCTATTCAACTGTGCTCCTCGTTTATCAACTATTGGATATAATAATTGGGTAAAAGTTTAAACACAGTCCAATCAATAACGAGAGAAAAAAAAGAGAAAAGAAAACGACCTACTAAATGCTCATTGTGAACAATTGATCTTTCTCGAAGCTACTAATCATGAATAACTCAGTCTGTCAATTACAGTTACAAAAGCGTTAGCTGTTGTACGTAAAGAAACATAGCAAGGCAAAGGGCGAGGTTATATCCAGCCGGCCGCTTGTTATGCTGAAAATCCCTCGGATCAATCTATATGTTGCCCAACCTCTTGATTGTTCGATCGTGAACGATTAGATATGTAGGATATGTGTGTTGATCTTCCGGTCTGGTGGGGTTGTGGTGTGTGAGCAGATCCCAAAGACGAGCTTCGGGCTGTCTTTCGATGAGGTAGTCGACGTTGATGAGCAGGATACGAACCGAGTTGGATTCTTGATGAGCACATGGACAACGAGGTCGGCGTGGTCGAGGCCGACAAGCCGATCTGCGGGACGTCGATCCTCAAGATGTCGCGTTGCTCCTTCTCGACGTTGTTGGTGCCGCGCTCGGCCTCCTTGATGGGTTTTCCTATGAAGACATAGCGTGGGAGCAAAAGATAAATGGATCGTGCGAGTGGCGGCAGCGTGACACATTGAATCAAGATCGGCACTGCAATCCAGGGTATATGAAACAGCAGGGTAGGAGGACAAGCAGTCGGATGACATTGGGACAACTGAGATTTGCATAGACTGAGTCACTGAGATTTGATTTGATTTGATTTGATTTGATTTAATTTGATTGTAAAGTGGATAATATTTTTGGCAATAAAGATATGCCTTGATGGCCCTGCTTATTAGCGCTATATATAGAGTCCGACGATTGGCAATACTTTAATATGTTAACGATGGAAATTTTGGCAAGTACTCTATTTCTGGTGCCTTCATTGGGTTGCCAATAATAAGGGAATAGTGGCTCACGGGAAAATCAATCAATGGTCCGATATTGAGCGGAGATAGGAAGAATAGATTAGACGGTCTGGATGCTTTTAATGACGAGCATCAAACACGTTGAGTGTCAAATGACCAACTCCAATATAATAGTATAGATTTTTGTTGGGTTGTGAGGTCATGAGATTCAGGGTCTGATAATTTGACCATTTCTTTGTTACATGTGTTGGACCCACAACTGGATGTAAGGCAGTAAGGAGAGGTAAAAAGACAATTATAGCAACTGGGTGTAAGGCAGTAAACCCTCGTTGGCCATACAATTATAGCAACACAAATAAAAATATGCTTATATTTTATCAAATCAGAATCCTTGTCTCCTATGTGTTACACTTCAGAGCCAAAATTTGAAAAAGAAATCACAAACAACCATGATTCAAGGATTGTCAGTTTTCTTTTTTTCGTGCATAACTCTTCCAATATCGGTTGGTCGCTGCCTAAATGATATGCAGTTTGTTGCGAAAACGCAGACCAACTATAAGTACAGACTAGAATAGGCACAATGCTTTCTCTACACATAGTGGCAACCTTCACAATAGCTCTACCGTCTCCTCTGTTATGACTTGCTGGTCTTATTAGCTAATTGCATCAAATAGGTGTTAGTAACATAACCAGATCAAAGAGATGCTTAGAGAAGAACATACTGGTAGATATGAGAGCACATTGGAACGTGAGACATCAGAAACACTGGTAGAACCAACTTTCTTGGCGGCCCTGGGTGAGAATTAGCTGCTCGATCTGAACCGTGAACCGTGCTTAATTCTAGTCAGATGATGTTCTAGATGATGACCCAACAGAGCCAATCGCGCTATGGACACCAAAAGACGTTCCAGCCTAGTTTAAAAGTATACTCAAATATATCCTAGTATAACTCTCAAAAACTGATAATTATCGGCAAACAACTATCAGTCTTTGAACTTGGTTGTTAAGTTTGTGGGTCAGTGATGCTGTTATCCTTTACTCTTGAAATTGTTATTGCTACATTTGACTGTAATATCAAATTGATGCAACTCTGTCAGGTCATCTTGGTTGAAGTAGATAAATGTATTCTATATACCTATTGTTTATCTACCATAGAAATTCCTTTCATTTTGTCTTGTATTTGCTTTCCCAGGGTGTATGCTTTTTCTAGGAGCAGTATATTATCCTACGACTACCCTTAGCGCTTTGTCACTACCCCCTTAGTAAAATCACCACACTTTTAACCGGTCGGAGGGAGTACATAATATAAAACATATTTTCGAAATCATTCATTCTAGCAATTGTTAATTACGTTTTACTTGTGTTTAGGGAACTGAGCTCTAGCTCAATGGCAAGGCAAGCGAGACAATCATTCATTCTAGCAATTGTTAATTATGTTTTACATGAATCTCCTCTTACATGCATTTTTTTTTCAGGTTCTTGCATGCATATTCAATAGAATAGATTTGTCATCTCACACTACTTTGACGTGTTGGTGGCACTGGCACTAGAATATTGTGACAAATAGATGGTAGCAACAGAAACCCATATCAATCAGAGGGTGAGGGGAAAATGGTAAAGACAAGAGAGCACATGGAAATAGGAGACACCGGGAGCATTCGGGGCACTAGCGTTTCGCCTTACACAGAACGAGACTAGGCATCTTGATCTTTGCTAGCGCGGGTGGTTGGAGCACTAGTACAGATCGCACTGTTTAAGCCCACCAAATCGTACACTATGAATCTGATCACGTCATGTTCATCAAAATTATTTCAGGTAATACCATGGATGACCTAGAGAATTGATGGACCCAGCCTATCAGGCCGACCCTGTCACACACACACTCACCTAACACACTGAAGACTGAAGTCAATCAGAGTTGCAAAACAGTAGTCAGAGATAAGAATCACTGCAAAGGCTTGTGTTGACCATCTCCATTTCCAGATATTTACAACGTACAAAGAAAGCAAGCGACACAGGCTCCTATCATCCAACCTCTCCTCGCTATAAAAAAACGAATGAAATGTATCCTAAAAAATTGCACTTATCTATCACATGGCAATGTACAGATCGGACGACAGTAATTTTGTCCAGTTTTTTCACATACACAATTGTGTGGACATGGGCGGAAGGACACAGATGTACAGATACATCCATTATTTTTGGTAGTAATTAATTAGTATAGTGCATAATGTTAAAACGATGTACACCCAAATCGTAAAATCCTGCCTCCGCCAATGTCCGGTCACTTCTGTGGTGGTGGGTTGACGTGTTGGAGTTCTTATGTTTCTTTTGCAGGGGTGCTGGAGTTTATCTAGTTTCGGTCCTTGTGGTTTGTTGCTGATCGTTCTGGGGTGTCGGTGATCATGGTGGGTCTAGCAATCTTCTGCAATTTTTTTCCATGGAAGACGCTTTATTAATCTCATAAGTTACGAAAAAAGTTTTCGGCTCCTGAGCTCCAGTGCTCTCGTCATTAAAAGAAGTTGAAAAATATTTTTACAAGTTAGTACAAAATTTGAAAATAATTTTGAGGATTGTCAGTGATACATCTCATAATCATGCAAAATCTCAACCCGAAATTCTTTATATTTTGGGCTAGAAAAAATTGCAAATCTAATATGTTTTGGAGATTTAAAAATAACTAGTCAGATCTACACGTTTGTCATTTTTGCGTAGCTTAGAATATAAAGTATTTGAAGTTAATATTTTACACGTTTGTGGGATGTATCATTGACTATATGAGGATTTTTTCAGAAATTGAAACTCAAAAATATAATTTTTATGTTTTTAAATCGAGATCACTGGTACCCATGTGCACCAAATCTCTGTTCCATAAGTTATCATCATACTAATATAATTTATAAGTGCTCACACCCGGCATGTGTAGCACACGTAAGATTCGCACAACCAAAGAAACCAAGATAAATAAAACATCGCCTCAAACAGGTATATGGTGATCCAGAATCTACGCGTGGGACAAAAATATCCCTCAACGCCTGCTCCAACCATGCATAGACCTCTAATAAGAATTATATAATTCTCTATGCCTCATAACCAATTACCAAAAATATTTGCAGCGCTATGTGGTAGGTACAATTTAGAAGTCACTTAAATGATTGACCATATTTAGCGTGCGAATTTGCATTGAAAAATAGCCGCTTTGTTATCTCTTCATGATGAAAATATCTGGACTTCACATTCCCATGTTAATTATGCTTTACTAGGTTATCCTATATAACTAAGAAGACCATCTCCACTAACTTATTTCTCTTAACATACAACTATGCCACCTTATCAGACCCATCACAAGCAAAAGTCTACCACATCAGAGATTGTGGCATCCTTAGTGGTCTTTAAGTCCATTCATAAGTTGGTGCCTTTGGTTTCCATTCAGTCATTTAGTTTCCCTTAATTTTCAAGGAAGCAACCTAAAACCATGAAGCCCATACATTCTGTCACATGATTCAAATTCCCACATAATCAAATGTCGCATCCATTCACCCCCTCACGAGAACCTTCCAAACCTTGAGCTATGACTCATCATCCCAAAGAAATCAAAATGACGAATTCAACTCACAAGCTTCGTCTCCTAAAGTATTTTGATAAAATAGATTTTTCCCCAACTTCTACATCATAGGATGCACATGACACACATCATAATATCCTAATTGATTGATTCTTGTCTATTTTAAATAGCAATTCATTCTAGCCTTCATGTTCAGGAGGGAAAGTGTGTTTCTCGTGACAGTGACAGTCTGTGGCACCGGTTGCCCTTCATATTTAGGAATCCGATGAGCGCCTTCCTCAAGATCATGGCACTAGATCAAGTTTTGCTCAAGAGATACTGAACCACATCCTCAGTTGTTTGACGCCACATTCCATCTCTTCGTTTTTTATTTGCTTCATCGAAATGGCCAGGCCCCGTTTGGGATTATGAAGATATAAGTTTGGAATAGGGTTACTAGATTAGTATGGGAGAAAAGTCCTCCCCTGTTTACATATATACCATACCAACTTTCATTTGCGTGGATAACGTCCTCTTCACATATGTAACACTATGTACTACCCCACCAACCGGATCTACTTGTACACACAATGTTATACATATACCATCAAAAGAACCATGGTGATCACATGTATAGGTGAGCACGCGGTGACAGATTGACACGTGTCCAACGGTGTTAGTTGGCCGTGAGATGATAACCGTATGCAACGCTCTCCACTTATCCACCGTACGAACACGCTCCTCCCTGCGTTGACCCGTCCTCCTTGCTGCTGTAGCACACACTACACGTCCCTTTAATAACGACACTTTGGTGTAGGCATTACTTGGAATCGACGGCAACGCAGTTGGTAGGGATGATGAGCTGCTACTACGCTGGTGAGCCGTGAGCGGATCTTCTACCAAAGAAGGACGAAGCATCACACGCATTACCGAGTTGTTGGAGGGGCGGCAGTCTAGACGCGGTGCCGATTCGATTCTTGCATAAGCAAGTCCAGTCGAGGACGGCCGACCTCCACGATTTGCTGGTTCCCCCACCGCGGATGGCGCCTCCCCGACCAAGAGTCATGGCGGACACGCATAGGAAGTCGAGGGGCGGCGCCGTCCATCCTCGATCGGCCACCATCCTCATGTACATCCGTGTGTCTCTGTCCACCCCCCTCCACCACCGCGCGTTGCTGTCCGTCCTCGACACGCGCGGCACC
This sequence comes from Lolium perenne, assembly GCF_019359855.2. NCBI lineage: Eukaryota > Viridiplantae > Streptophyta > Magnoliopsida > Poales > Poaceae > Lolium > Lolium perenne. Next base: position 321,201,943 of record NC_067246.2, read on the forward strand.
GTCCGTCCTCGACGGCCGTGCCTCGTTCTCCGGCGGAAGGCATGGCTCACGAGATCTCGTCCGCCGCACCTGCGTTGGGGTTAATTCAGTATTCAATTTTGGGTCAATATTTTTCATATGAGATCCTGTTGTGCTATGACTAAAAGTAGAGAAATTTCTCTCCCGTGAATTGTTGGGATCTCGTCCGCTGTTCGGGAAGTACTAAGAGAGAGAGGAAGGAGAGAGAGGGCACCGGGTCCAGGACAACAGACAAAAAGCAGATTCCCTTTAACACCGTGTGTTGCCGTTAGTTCAGAAATTGAGATGGCAGAATCTCAAAGGCAATCTAACGATGGCTGATGCGTGCGCACGTATCCATGTGTTTACTAAATTAAATCCACTCTCACCATACCATATATATTAGCCTTCGCTTGTATGAGTAAGATTTTCTTATGATATGTAACACACTAGGTACTACTTCATCTTCAACATCATAGCTCCACCGTCGGACCGTCCCCTCTATTTCGGACGTGTTGGTCGTAATAACTTATTGCATCAAATTGGTGGTAGTCACATAAGCATATAAAAGACGGGGTGAGAGAAGAACATAAACGATATAAGAAAATATGAGAATAGGAGACATCAGAATCAATGTTGAAACGCGTCTTCTCTTTGGCAGAGTAGAAGAATTAGTTGTATGATCTAAATGAGAGCTAGATCCGATCTTCCTTTAGTTTGATGGGTTATTCATTACCGTTTATCGAGCTTGTCCTTTCAGTAGCTGCATCTGAGCCAGGCCCAACTTTATGAACGAACTGCTTTCTAGAATTTCCGTATATGGCTACTAGACATTTTCTGTTTGTGTGGCTTTATCAACACTAAAATCGTGTTGTTCCTTTTTCTATTGTATAGGCCACATTATAGTGCCAATTTCTAAGAAAAATGCACCAGTGAGGATGGTTTTGGTAGCCTTTTTTTCTTTGATAAAAATCTTGCATCATTATTTGAATCATTTTGTTGGTCGCTAATTATATGATATAATGTCTGTTGTGAAAACATGCAACACACGTGTAAAATAGCTATAAAGTAGAAACGACTATACCACCAACCTCTAGTTATGCACGTAATTATATCTCTACATATATTGTGCCAACCTTCACTTACATAGTTGCATGAACAACCTTCTCTTCCCATATGTACCATACCCCCAGTTCATCTTTAACACATAGCTCTAGCGTCCCCTCTACTGTAAGGTGTTGGTCGACTAGCTTGTTGCATCAAATAGGTGTTAGTAACATAACAAATGAAAGAGAGGATGATAAGATGCATCAAATAGGTGTTAGTAACATAACAAATGAAAGAGAGGATGATAAGATGTATGAAAACACATAAGAATGCGACACATCAGGAACACTAGTGAGACGTGATTTCTCCGACAGAGGGCGAGGATTAGTAGTTCGATTTCCAAAAAAGACAGAAGATGCAAGAGAAAATATGGAATAGGGAAAAACAGAGAAGGATTTCGCATCGCTCAGCTCACTCGGCAACCAATTACAAAAATAATGACTCAAGGCTGTCTCTGTTTTTTGGCACAAAATTACCAAGCCGGCCACGCCACCGTGGGCTCGTGTGCCAGACATCCAATTCAGATTGAATCAATCGATTTAGCATGGTCTAACTTGGATTTCTACCAGAAAATCACCATTTGCAACTTATTAGACCTGTTCGCTTCCATTCAAATTCATGGATCTGCAAACAAATATACGACGAAAGGAAAAACGAAAAAAAATCACGGAAATGGAAAAAAAATACACGGTTTGCTTCCATTGGGCATGTTTGTGGATCTGTTGAACCGTGGATGGGCCAAGACCGCAGTCCACAGCACATAGGCCCCACTACACGCGTCGCGCAGGGGACGCGTCCTCCGCCCCGCTCCCCGGGATGCCAGCGCCGCCGGCTCCCTCGGGCCTACCTCCGGCGTCGCCCTTTCACCCGCCCACCCCGCCTCCCGCATCATGCGCCAGCTCACCGCCTTACTTGCCGCGTTCGAGCTGCCGCCGCCCGCGGCCGGCGACCATGAGGGGGAGAGCTCGTTGGCGGTCCTGTGAGGCCTAGGACGGTAAATGCCAGTCCCCTCTTCAGATTTCCGAGTTCTAGGACTGCAGACTCGCAATGCTCGCTGCTAATTAATCCCTACCACGAGTGTTGTCAGACGCGGAGATGCTATTTCCGAGCTTGCTGTACGGGCTCACCGGTAATCACTGGGTCATGATCTTGCTTTCCTTTTACCGCTCCTAGTTTCTAAACCAGTAGATGTATCTAGCAAGTAGGGCCTCCGTTAGCACAAGAAGATTGCAGCTTTGCAAGGCAGATGATCTTGCATGGTTCATGGACATGACTTGCTCAGTTAGGCAACATCCACACCTTTTGTTTTGGTCCTGTTCGGAAATCTGGTCGTCGACGGTTAGTAGCCTAGCCGTCGCTGGTAATGATTTGTTCCCCCAATACTGCCATAGTTGTCGCGCAGGTTTCAGCATCGTCGGAAGAATTATAAAGGGCAGGCATGTACTTATGTAGTAAGCGGTGAACCAAATGAACATCCTTAATTGCACAGGCCACACTTTCCCCATACACGAAAGCCATGCAACTTATTGATTTGCCTAGTATATAGCATCTACAGAACGTTAATAAGAACCTTGATGTGCTCCTTCTGGAGATTCAAGGTTGTATGTTGTGATCTCCCTCGCATCCTAACAAGGGCCAGCAACCACTATGTATTAACTGTCGTGGTGCTTTTAATAGTCTAGTTGTTGTAGGATATTTGAGCTCGATTATGGAGCCAAGCTTGCGGATGACGAGCTCGGGATCAAATAGGTCGAAAAGAATCGGTTGGATCCGTACCCCTATCATTTTGACAGTTTGCACTCACTTTGTTGAGCTGAGTTCAAGCCTCTACTCCTGCTTTATCGGCTCATTCTGTTTTCGTAGGAGTCAACATCGCTTTCGTGTGTCTCGAGCTTTGTTGAGCTAAGCTCGAGTCTGTTAGGAAGCTGGATGACCAGTTCAGGCTCGCTTTGGCCTGGTTTCAATGGTCCGGTAGTGCCCCGGATCATGGCCCATCCACGGTACAATGTGTGCCAGGACCCAGGCCATCTTGGCCCAAACAAGGCCATATTGTGTTGCTAAAGTATTGGCTGGCAGTTGAACATATGTATTGTGTGCTAACAAAGAATCTGAATTATAAAACAGGAAATGGCAAGCAATATATTGTAAACAGTAAAAGGAACTTTTGATCGATTTAAAACTATCCATATGGCAATCCCTCCCACTCCCTGCCTCCTGGGTTGACATGTATCTGTGCGAACGCGCATACGCGGCAGCAGTACATTCACATCCAGTACAGCTGGCAGCACTCCAAATTGAGCACATCCTTGTTTTCATACTGGAACCTTTATTTTGATTGTTGTTTCCTCAATTGGATGGCCGAAAAATACACACAGCCCTGCTGGATCCACACCCCTTTCCCCACTGGGGCTCTGTTGCTCCATTTGGAACCGACGGCGTTCAGGAAAGAAGTAAAGAGAGTCGAGCCCCAAAGCCCCCCCTCCCCCCCTCCCTCCATACCCCAACCACTTCGCCGCGGCCGTTCTTCAATCGGAGCCCACAAAAGAGCCATCTATCTCCTTTCTACCAGAGATCTACCCAGGGTAACACTTCTTTTCTTGGTAGATATTTGATTTGATTAGTTGCAACTTGATCTTATTTCCTGCCGCGAGCAGTCAGATCTACCCGCAGATCCAATCCAGCTCATGGTTACTTAGTTGGAATCTTTTATGCCGTTTTACTACTGATCTGCCCATAGGGTTATTTGTGCAGACACTTGTTTTATGTGCTTGTGCGTGCTGATTTCGGCGGTTTCGTGTGACCACAAGGGAATCGGAGTGCTTCACGGCGAGGATGCCTGGTCTACCTTCACATAACAACGATGCAGTGTAATCAGCTACCCGCTTTGCTATTTGTACTGTTATGTTTGTCTTATATGTTTCTTCTGCTATGAGAATCTCTATATTGCTTTTGGCAAATTGCAAGGGTCTGTCAATGTCTGGTAGATACGTTTGGGATCCAAATCCCATGATCTTTTGTAAAGGTACACTATTAATAAACCATTGGATGATTATACACAATGTCTGAATAACTGTATATTGCACTAGGAAGTATGTTGGGACTGATATCTTGAGGTTTATATATGGTTCCATGTGAGTTTTGACGAAAAATGGCTATGTTTGGCAGTTAATGATTACATGCTGGAAATATGTGTTGGTTTGTAATGGGAACTAGTCATGTTGGTTTGTATGTGTATTGGATGGGTTTCTTGTTTTTGATGTGACATGGATTCTGCTTTTTGTTTGATGCAAGTATTTTTTGTGTAGGAACAATGGATGTGGATTCAGTGTCCCCAGGTATGCAGACGAGACGTGTGGTCAGCAGTCAAGAGCTCAGTTATCTCCAGACGAGGAACTTACCCATGAGGAATGTTTGGCATTATACGACAAACCAGTTACGCTGTACAATATTATTCAACAAAGAGCCATTAAAAATGTAAAGTTTTATACCTTACTCTGCATGGACTGTGTTAACTTTATTTTAGATACCAGTGACTCAGTTGAATTTCGCAGCCCTCTTCACTTCAAAGATGCCTTTGTTATAAGATAGAAGCAAAACGGAAAAAGAGGTAAATCTATTAAACAATTCAAAATTGAAGTATTTCTTATTCTATGGATGCATTATTTCATATTTTTAGCTGAGCATCTTGAGACGGATTCTGATGCTCTTAGTAATTTTCATGAATTAAATTCGTATTAGATCTAAATGGTAGATCGATTCAACGGAGCCCTTAAGCTTTTTTAAAGAATAAACTTCGTAATATACCAGTAGCATGATTGAAAGCTGAAGCTAGTTCTTTGGGAAATTACTGACATGCGTTTTTGCTAATTACTGTAGGATACAGATATCGGTATCAATTTCTGGAAGCGCAAATACTGAGTTGCCAGCTCATGGTATCTTTCCTCTCCATGTTCTGTTTGCTAGAGCTACTACTAATGATTCACTTAATGGGGTAAGCACTTATTTTAGTTCATGGAAGATAGTAGCATGTGTATATCAGATGGTCGTTTTTCTCACTTGTAGTTTCATATTGCAGCATTCTCCAGTGTATCAGTTCAGCTGGGCTTCTCTCCTGACTTCTTTTAGTGAATCTGGAAACAGTGACCACACTAACGCCACATTCACTATCCCCGATTTGAAGAGTTTAGCAACCTTACAAGTTTGCAACCTTAACATTATCCTTATTAGCTGTGGTATAGTGTGAACCCTATGTGATTATTTGTGGATAGCACTTCTTTGCTGTCATTGATTTGATTTTCAGTTTTCTCTTCATTTCAAAAGGCCAACGTGGAAAAAATCTTAATGAAAACTTCTCAGGGAACCATGTGGAGTATTCTTCTCCTCAAAGTAAGTTATGGTTGGCATCGTGTGGCAGTCATTCAATAGTCGTTCGTCATACTGGGGTTGATCCATTTGTTTGTCACTAACACCAAATTGTTGACCAGACTGAATGTTACAAGCCTTTGGTCAACCTCTGCATCCAAAAGATTGAAGGGGACAACCATACTTTTTTTTTTTGCCTTATGCCTAACAATGTTCTGAATCCAGCACACACTCTGTATTAAAGGCAAACAATCAAATCAAATCCGTTAAACCACAAATCCCTGTGGCACACAGTGAACACTAACTTGCCAAGCCTTCTTGGGGAAGATAAAAACCTTCATACTTTTTACTCTGAACTTGAAAATCACTAAACATGTCATTCATCCATTTGTAACTGAAAAATGTATTATGTTAATTGTACAAAAGTTGGCTATGTTTGCCTTCCTTTTAGAGTAGTTAAGATGATCAAAGCAATAAACTATACTAAAATATATGTGGTTAGTTTTCGGCAAGATGACATGTCAATAGGTCCTCTGCATCGTGGGCAATATAAATTCGTCTTTCACCATGTTCAAGGGATTCTCTTTGTTGTAGCTTCCACACTTAGCAAAATATAATCTCAAACTTGTGCTTGAAAATTATTGAACATAAACACTGGTTGTACAACTCAGGAACGAACAATACATTTGTGGTCATATTGATATACTAATCCTTGTACATTTTTCAGAGCTTGGAGGCCAATGTTCCTGGGGTAAAATACCTATGGATTTACTTTCCTCATCTTTGGATGATTGCGTAACTTTAAGTTTGGGGCAGACTGTGGAATTGACTTCAGGAATAAGTATGAGCCCAGGCTTCATAGAGGTATGCTGCAAAGTTATTAAAGTATGTGTTGCATATTCTGACTTTTTATTGCATTTTTTCTGATTATTTTATTCTCCGCTCGATTCAGAATCGAGCGGACAATCACGGGACAGTTGAGCTACCATTGTTGTATGACACTTGTTTCAGGAAAAGAAATCTCCTTACCACATTCATTTGCACTTCGCCACCTGTTTGAGTTCTGATGATTTGCTATGCATATTGCCACCTGTATGTTCAATAATTGGGAGTATTTGACTGCCTTTACTTTGATATTCAACACAAAAACTGTCCGAGCTTCAGCATCTGGTGCAAATTCCAATTGTACCTTTATAAATGGTAAAATTAACACCTATTCATCATTGAAAAATTGCAATGCTTACTAAAGTGGAGGGATAGGCTTGTAGAACATTGGAAGACCTAACCACATGTGATGAACTGCCTCCCAATGACAGTGGCAAATTTCCCACCGTTAACAGTATACTTTGCCTGTGCTTGAAAACTGTAACCCACCTTGTAGGAGACTTGTAAATACCTCTATCTTTTCAATGAAATGAGATGCAAAGGTCCTTTGCGTTTTCTGGAAAAAAAGTATACTTTGCATTAACTTGTAGGTGCATGTGATAAATTCTCAAAATTAACAGCACAACAATCTGCAATTTATGAAATGTGTACATCTAACATCTCTAAACATTTCTCCTTGTTTCCATTCCCAAGTGCCTCAGATTTCTCTATCGTCTTTGCTTTCTTTATAAATTGTTTGCTGACTCTGCTTGTTCTTTCGGCACGTACACAGCCAATGTTACTTGAGAATGGCACTTGCTTCACTTTTTGCTCTCAAAAGGCAGATGCTACAGTAAGTTCTTCCCTGTTTGTGTAATCTAATTATTGCCGCTTCCAAATTTGTCAGCAAATATTATTTTGAGTATAGCAGCACCTCAGTTTGCTGAAAATTGCAAGTTATTTACAGCAGCTTTGCTTAGATCCTTAACATTTTTTGTGTTACAGGGTTCATATGAACTACAAGTGAGGATAGATGCCCAAGAGGCTGGTGCAAGAGACATGCAGAAATATTCTTATAGTAGTTACTCATATGATGATGTCCCACTTTCGTCATTACCAGATATCATAAGGTAACAGTAACTGATCTACATAGCTCACTCCTGAAACTTAATGAAACTTTGTTCCCTTATTCTATTTATTACCTGTCATTATGAGGAATATATGTTCTAGTCCTTCATGCTTATGCGCTTTATCCCTCGAATGTGAGATTTTATTTTGCTCTTTGGAGTATCATGAGAAGGAGCTACAAATCATTACATGCTGTCCTTACGTGGTTTAGCGTAAAAGCATCCATATCAACTAGGTTGAGTAGATTGTAAGTGCTTGCACTCAAGAATCGCGCTGAGGCACCTTTACAAGATGTTGTTCTAGCTTGTGCTGCATTATCAGTAACTAGTATCATATACAGCAGAAATATAAATACATATATGAATTGCCATTCAGCACCACACCACTCACATGCGCCACACTATTTTGAGAACATTTCAGTTGAGACTCCGGAAAACATATACTAGATTGTGTGTTCAACTTTCAACCGAGTTAATCATCTGCAGAAACTTTCACCACACAGCTATTTTTGTGTTAATGTAGAAACATATTCAGCATGACACCGCTACTTTAGAGAACATGGTGGATGTTGCAGCTGAAGCTTCTTCCCGTTTTAAGGCTTCCGACATCTCATGCCTTAGGGGGCGCCGAGGGCAAATGTCTTCTAGCAACACCTTGGCTCTCTTTTGTAGCAACTATTTTTTCTCGAACACACGCCAAAGCGCGTGTCTTTGTGTATTAGAAGAAAACCGCTGAGAAAGCGGGTGGTACACCAGCGTTGCGAAGTTGCGAAGCTACAAACGTTAAAGATAGAAAAAGCGAAAAAAACTAAAGGTTAAGCAAAACAAGATAGAAAAAGAAGAAGCTACAAAGAACTATACAAGGCTAACGTTTGATAGCCTGGGAGGGCCCCGACTACCGCGCCATCAGGTGGCCTGTAGTGCAGAGGTAAGTGGAGGTGGGAAGATATGATTTGACGTGGAAAGTGGGTGACAAGTGAGAAGGGGCATGCAATGCAAGAGGAAAGTGAGAGGAGACGGGGTGGGGAAGGAAACCAATGGACACTCCTAGGATGTGTTGTGCTCATGTGTTGATCAGATCATTGCTTGCTGTTTATGTGTCGATTGGACGGCTTGCAAGTGTGTCAACTGAATTCTTATCTAGAGGAAGTACGCGACTTAGAAACACCAAATTAATATTTGGTACTCAGGGGAGAGGAGGCTCTTATATAGCATTGAGCGCATGCAGCCAGGCAGAAACCGGTCTATCCTGAACCTGGTTGAACCTGACCATTGGTTACAAGAGGCCTAGTTATCAAATGTTTGCACCTTACTTGAGTAGTCGAGTTTTATTTTTTTGTCAAATACATTTCATATTTGATTTGACCAATTTTACTGCGAATATTGATTCTACAGGGTAAGAACAGGCAATGTGCTCTTTAACTACAGGCACTGCAAAAATATCGTAAAAAGTGAAGGTTTGTTCTCTCTCTCTCTCTCTCCCCACCTTGGTCTCTTCCCAATTTCGTTGGCACTGGTTTTGCATCTGGTATTGCCATTTGTTCTAGGTCCGATGATTTTCCCATTCCATTTATCTTGTTATGGGAACAACGCCTAGTGACTTTTCTTTTTCTACCCATGTTGTTTATGTAAGGACATTTAGTTGTGGACTTGTGGTTTGGTTGGGAAAGAAGTTAAGCATGGATTGGATGAACAATAGGCATTGACAGAAGGCAAATAGCAGAAACTAGGAAGATATAATAGCAGGGAGAAAAAACAAGGAATGTGAAGAGATGAGTAAAGAGAATCTATTTGTATTTTCTTTTTTAGCTTAAAAAGAGCTCACTTCAACCAAATGCTAAGAGATTATCACTATATCCTAAGTCCCAACTTAACAAATCTGAGTTCGATACCATGAATTTCCCTCTAATTGCATGGATATTTAGAAACCGCCTTTGCCAGCACAAACTCCACATTCACACGAGAACCTGAAGGAGCGCCAGCATTGAGGCAACCTTTTGTTTTATGCTAGTGTATTTTAATTGCTGTCAAATTATTTGTGATGTGATAATATCTTTGAAGAACTGCAAGACAAGATATATTCCATTGTGTACATCTTTGTGTGCATACACACGAAAGTAAACTATGAAATTGTATGCTATTTTTTTTTGTTTTGCACATATTCCTGGAGTTAAAGTTGACATTTCATTACCAACTATAGTGGTTTTGCTGCGTGCCTGTGCCTGTATGTTTTTTAAAACTAAAGAAAAAGTCATAGATTATTTTCCCAAGTCATCTCTAGTTTATTGTCCATCTTTGTGACATTAAGCTAGATCTGCATTGTCGCTGCTTTGCGTGCTGTTCATGGTCAAGATCCAGGGTTTAGTTTCCTGTTTTGCTTCTTTGTTTTGCGAGAAGATACCTGTTTTACTTCAATTATGTATCACTATAACAGATATAATTAAGCGTAGATAGTTTTCTTTTATTCTTCGCTATCATGGGTTCCCATTTCTTATTTATATATTTATTCCTTCTTACCAGTTACGGAAGATTTTTCTTGCTCCATTTGCTTGGTAAAGTGTGGAAGTTTCAAGGTAAATTTCGAAGCAAAATGCCTTTAGTTTTATCTGTCATCATATGATTCTGGTTGCTACTAAACGATGGTTCTTAAGATGATCCCGCGAACATTGATGTTTCTCTTTTCTAGTGAGGGAACTCAGATTTTGTTTCCTTTGTCAACTGTTCCACTAAACTTTTTTGTTTATTCAAGCCATCTCATATGGTGATTCTCTTTTGTGGTACTAGGGCCTGGCATATCATTTAACCTCATCGCATTGGCTACTCCACTGTGATTTTGGGGTTTGTTATCCTCTGAGATCTCCATTTCAAATTCTTATTCAATCACAATATTTGATAATTAGTTCTATTTTTGTTGACACAGGTCTTTGAAGACCGCCAAGTTGTTAATCTTAGTCTAAAGGTTGATGCCAGGAGAGCAGAGGTAAATTGGGAAGAAGGATTTCGAATGTACTCTGTTTCAAGTGACATACTAACATGTCTATGGATATTACACTGATGCAATCTCAGTGTTTTGATCCTTGCACCTAGATAGGAGGAATCCTGCCTGACATGATCTCGGCTGCATTTTCGTCAAACTACTACTTTAAATTGGGAAAGCTAATTCTCTGCTCAATTCCAGCTTCTAAGCCCTGCAGGAGAAGGAGATGAACCAAGCAAGAAAATGTTTTTCTACCGGTGCGCTCATACTCCGTTACCTTTAACAATGCTAAACTCTCTGCTCAATTTGCCTAACTGTGTTCCATCAGACCTAGGTTTAAGAAGAGGTGTAGAAGATTAGAAACATCAATCGAGAAGACCAAGCATGTACATCCACATATCAGAGATATTGTGGAATCAAGATCACCAGAAAATATCAGAGATATTGTGGAATCAAGATCACCAGAAAATATCAGAGATATTGTGGAATCAAGATCACCAGAAAATATCAGAAATATTGTGGAATCAAGATCACCAGGAAATATCAGAGATATTGTGGAATCAAGATCACCAGGAAATATGGGTCATGTACATGCACATACTGCAGAACCAGGATCATCCAAAGATGCCCATAAAGGGTTTGATGTGGATTATGTCCCAAACGAAAATGGTATATTTCACATCTCATGGGGTCTTGGCATATTAAACAAACTACATTGAAATGAAAACACCATAGTACATTTCACATCTTATTGGCTCCTTTGCAGCGTTTTGTTTCCTTTCCGTTTGGTTTGTACTCTCAGCCATCTTGGTGCCTTCTTCTAGTACAAATGACACAGATTTTGGTGTGTGTTCGAGAAAAAAAGTATTTAGTGGGTTGAAATGTTTCACATTTCCTCAGAGAAAATAAATATGCCATCGTATTTTCACAGCATCCTCAGTTTGTCGCCAATGAAATCTGTCTTTATGTCCCACCCATTTCTAAAACCTTACCCTTATTTGCCGCTGCCATCAGCCTTGTTGTCACCAACTCCCCAAAATATTCATTTTTCTTGCTGAAATGCCTATCTTGCCCTCGAGAGTCCTGTTGGATTAGGGACCCAAATGTGAGTTGCTAGCATGCAGTGCATAAATTGTTAATGAAGTCCATTATACACAACATTTGGGTCCGTGATCTGACAGGATTCTCCTGATGTTGAAGTACTGAACTTTCTACCGTTGTTACAACCTGAATTTTTTTGGGATTTATCTGATGGTGCCTATATTCTCAGGGATTTCTGTGCCCCAAGCTTCAATTGTTTCTCACCCCGCATTACATGTTAGCAATCATTCAACACCAGCAGTTCTAGAGTTTGGGAAGTCAAGGAAGCTCTCCGTTGATCGATTTGGCCCCAGAAAGTAGGTCATTCTGTTTATGTTTTTGATATCCTGTTACTTTCCATTTAATTGCTTCTTGAGGCTCTTCTGATAGAAGTTGTTCCACTAACATGGTTTTTGTTTGTTCTTTCATCTGGCAGGCGTCTACTGCTGCAAAAACGTGAGTTCTTCCATTCTCAGAAGGCGCAGGTGATTACAATCATGCAACACTCAACTATCTTTTGTGTATGCAATTGAGGGTGTGTGTGTATGCTTGTCGCAAATTAGGCTTTCGCTTTTGTGGTCTCATGTACCTATTGAAACACACATGTAAATATCTGCAACATAATGCCTGCATACATGGAGGATATTCTGCCTGATGCTTTTCAGGTGTATAGTTACTTGTGGGAAAAGTTGAATCTTTGTTTCTGTTATTTCATTGGTAACTTTTTTGTATAGAAGTATAAAGTATTGAGGTCTGTCAATAGCAGAGGTTGGTAGAAAGTAGTAGTCCTTGTTCCCTTTCCTGCTATATTTCGGTGAATCAAGTAAAAAGACAAAACAATTCAGTTGAACAAAAAATTCCTGCAAGAAACTTCACCTAGCATGGCGACTACGTGACAGCATCAACTAAAATTTAGCCTGACTGCTGTTTAACATTTTCTAGAGAATGGAACTAGAAGATGTTTTGGGAGATCATGATAGTGAAGACGAAATTGATGATGACATCGCTGACTTTGAAGATATGACGGTACAATGTTATAATCTTCTTGCTCCATTCAAACCTGGAATATTTGCAGGCTTCTACATTCACATGTATTAATAGTTGATTCTGGTTATCTTAACTTTGCTGAGTAAATGCAGATGCTCGATGGTTTTTCTGACGTTACTAAAGACGAGAAGCGTATTATGCATATGTGGAATTCGTTTGTTCGGAAACAAAGGTCAGGCCTGTCCATAACATTTCCTTCTTAGTTCTGGCTATTACGGTACACAGGAGAGATTTGACCTGCTGCAACTATTAATTATTTTATTATTTTCGGTGGTACACAGCTTGGCCTTGGTGAACCAATTGTAATAGTATTTACTACCAAGTAATGTTTAAGCCATTTTTATTCCTATAAAGCAACTCTTTGGTAGATGAAAAAAGCTAAGGACTAGGTAATTCCTTGAAGGTATCAAGAGAGTAACCAAATTTTGGCTGAGTTTTGCCAAGTAAATTTGGTTTACTGAATGCCAATACATAGCCACAACTGTATTACTTGTATGATTGGATAGAAGTCATAGAACGTTAACTTTTAAGTAGTACCGTGTTATTATAAGGGAGAAGTGAGTTATATGATATTAAAATGCTGTTGCTTATGGATCTGTCACTGGAAATTCTTTTTCCTGTTGTACCAACGAGGATTTAGATAATTGTTCTTGGAATTTACAAAGAAGTTTATTTGAAAATTTGGACTATGAAATCCATTGAATTCTTTCGACAGCAAACAGCCACTAGAACTTATAGTAGTTGCTCCATTCTGCTTGATTTGGCAACACATATGTAGCTGTGGTATTCGATATTTGTCCTGGATGGTAGGGTACATCAAAGCATGCTACTAGATTTTGTTTCGTAGAAAAGAGGCAGTGGAACATATTCCAGTTTTCATTCATACTTTTAATATTATTAACCGCAGGGTATTAGCTGATGGCCATATACCCTGGGCTTGCATGGCATTCTCCGAGCAGCACGGACAAGAACTCGTGCACAACCCTGCTCTACGATGGTAAACAGCTGCTTCAGAGATCTGCTATGAACACCTAACCCTATGTGCCCATGTCTCGATTTATATACATATATATACTTTGGATGAACAGGTGCTGGCGATTCGTTATGATCAAGCTCTGGAACCACAGCCTGCTCGATGCCCGCACCATGAACACCTGCAACAAATTTCTCGATGACTTGGAAAGCGAGAGCTCTGCTGGCCCCATGCAAACTTGATTTGTAGAAAACGTTGTCCAATTCGAGCAGGGCCCATCGACGGTCATGTTTGTGGCGGTGCAGCATGTCACATTTTTTTGATTTCCTGTCGTCCTCATTTACGGTTACAGGATTACAGTTGGGCAACAGTGATGTGTCATTTTGGGATGGGCAGACTTGTGGAGTTGATGGTCACAGAATTGCAGATGTTCTGTTTTCTATTTCGTTTTTTTTTTGTGTCGCATTATCTGTTAGTTAAGCTTCGGTCATTTTGTTCAAAAGTTGAAACACTTGTGAGCCGTGGAGCCTGGCTGCATGTTTGTGGGTGTTTTCGAAAAAATAATATACATGTTGTAGTAGGATCAAAACGTGTAGAAGGTTGTGCACCGATGTGATGGTTTTCCAAACCAAAGGTTAATTCATAAGTTTTATGATGAGTTGGGATGATTTTGAGTTAGGGTGCAAGTCGCTGTCTTTTGCTAGTTTATCATTTGGCATCATTGGAAAGTCATTTTGAGAGTTGTCGTCGTGTTGAATATATGTTGAGGACATTGTCATTTTAAGTTGTCGTGATTTCAAATATCATTTGCTTTAATACCTTTGAACTGTTTGAATACAAGAGGCAGTCCAATCTACAATAGGCGAGAACAGTTGTCATAGCTAGAGTCGTCTAGGACTAGGATATCTTGCTTGCCAAATGTCAATACAAAGACTTCCATTTTTAAGTAATCAGAATGACCATGTTGAGTTGATAATTCCGGTTAATTATTATTTTTACAGAGGAATGTGTTGAGTGGAGTTCCCTGTCCGTTCACTGTTGTTCTATAGGTTGTAATAAGTGTGCTCAACATGTTATCTAATGTATTTTAATTAAAGAATAGATTTAAAGAAAAACTGGCCAAAGTTTACAATTTTGCATGAGATGTCATAACCAAAAATATATTTCCAAATGAGCCGTTAGGCTATCTTTGGCTCTGCCAACTCTAACTGCCCTGTGATACCTGACACGCGTTGTAAGTTTGTGATCCAATCATAGAGGTGAACCAATGCACGGCAGATTGCAAAGTCAATACGTACAGCCCTAACGACTCAACTGCGGCAAGTCTTGATTTCGTTAAGACAAGTTCTTGCCTGTCAAGTTGATTATGCTTTGTACTAATCCCTGCATAGCTAGGGTCAACCAATGGTAATTGATCACTTTCTCTTGTTTTTCTTTAATAATGTCTCCCACATCTACTGCTGCTCCAGCAAGATATACAAGTTTAGTTGATGGAGTCAATGTTTCAAATCAACTATTTATTTTTTTAGCATGATCGACTAATGCATGTTGTACTACGGGGCTCAACATGGCTTCATCCTTGCCGAGTAAGTTTCTGAACTTTAAAAATTAAATAATTTATGTATAGTTCAAACATATACAACCACATATATAGTACATCGATTTGGCATTTAGACAGATTGATGATAAACAGTACTAATATGAGAGAGACTGTTGCATTAATTTTTATGGACTGTCCATTACCATGATGATGGAATTGGGAGTGAATGGCAAGCAAAGACAAGCGACGAGATGAATAATCAAGAACAAGAGCAAATGATCGAGTTGGGCATTGGAATTGTATTTGACACTGATGAACTAAAAAAGATGTGCTTTACGTGGAAGCAGCTCCTGGCTCGCTCCTTGCTTTTCGTCCTATTTGTTTGGGCACAAATCATGCTGCTGCCAAGCTGTACATGACATGGAATGTGGGAGCCATGTCTACAACATACATGCATACATAGGCCACTCCAGCTACTAAAGTAACCAAGAAAACTCCCAAAACCATATGATGAGAATCTATCGGGGTTTTAATTCAAACCTAGCATAGAATAAAGTAAAATACTTGTTATAATCTAGATGCACAATAAACGAAGAACGAAAAGTAAAACACTGCAGGGGACACGAGATTTTAACGTGGAAAACCCTTGCAACACACAAGGGAAAAACCACGGGCGCCAGCCAGCAAAACTTCACTATTTCGGTGGTGTTTACAAACGTCGTGGGTGTACAATGATGCGACAAAACCCTAGCGGCGGCTTACAGGGAATATATATAGACGGTGGCAACGATCCGTACCTCGCTCCGCTCGTCAGAAGTTAGCCTCCCTTTAGTATATGAATTTGGATCACAATATAACAATACCACAGCTATTATAGATTGGAGTAAGTAAAATACCACAGCTATTATAGATTGGAGTAAGTAAAATACCACAGCTATTATAGATTGGAGTAAGATCAGTTGCTATCGCTATATATATCGACAAGGTTTGTTTAGCGGCTGCCAAAGCTAAGTGCACTTGGTGTTTTGACGGTGCAAAACTCTGGAAAGGAAAACCACAAAGTGAAGCAACAGAGAAAGTAAAAAATGAAGTAAAGGCCAATAATTATTTATTTTTGAATATTTTCTATTTCCAGCTCTTTAACTTGATACTGAAAATTAAGCAAGGAGTTAGCATAAAAAATGAGTAGAAACAGGGGTCCCATGTTCGAAAAGAAGGATATCTTTTGAATCTTAAAATCACTTCATTTTCACTACTTGAACAAGACTTCCAAAGGGATCGACCTTGGCGCACACACTACATAGTTTTCTTAGCCATGCGATGTACATCAAATTCATACATGTCACAGAAGAATAACAGACCAAGCCAGATTGCTCAACGCCCGGAGTAGTTTATACTTAGCCACAATCAAACCTAGCCTGGCCTCGTTGACATCTCCCCAATTTTGCCGCTTAATTTATCATCACCACCACTCAACACACACATCACACCACATCATTCCTCTCTCTTACAAGCAAACTCAGCATCCATCACCAACCTTGTATCATCGTCTCGTGTTCTCCTCCATCCTCTTTTTTCTCACGCGTACCTACAGTCCTACACACTCTGTCAGCCAATCGATCGTGCTGAGATCGATGGGGGAGGACGATGCCGGTGACCACGGCGAAGCGCGGCCGCCGGTCGTCGTCCGCAAGGGCAAGCGCAGCAAGCGGCAGCGCGTGCACGCCGTGCCTCCGGTTATCGCCGAGGCCGAGTCGTCGAGCTCTGTCAAAGCGTGGCGGCGGTCGGGCGCTGATCAGCAGGAGGATGAGGACATGGCGCTCTGCCTCATGCTCCTCGCCCGCGGCGGCAAGTCCGGGCCGTCATCGTCGCCGGTGGTGGTCGCCGCTGAGTCGACGGTGAAAGAAGGCAAGTTCCGGAGCCGGCGTCCGGCTGACGACTGCGCCGGGGAGTTCGTGTTCGAGTGCAGGACGTGCGGCAGAAGCTTCCCGTCCTTCCAGGCGCTCGGCGGCCACCGCACCAGCCACAAGAAGCCCCGCCTCCTCCTCCCTCCCACTCGACCTCTGACACCCGCCTCCACGCCGCTCTCGTCCTCCAATCAGAAGCGGCGGCCGCCGGCCCTGCGGGAGGAGAAGGCGCCATCCCCGTTGCTGTCACCGCGGTCACCGCATGCACACGCCGACCCGACAGTGCTGGCGATCCCGGCGATCAGGGCCATGAGCGGCGCGTCGAGGCAGCAGCAGCAGTGGAGGGTGCACGAGTGCAGCGTCTGCGGCGCGGAGTTCGCGTCCGGGCAGGCGCTCGGCGGGCACATGCGCCGGCACCGCCCGCTCGTGCCAGCCTCGTTGGACAGCGACATGGGGGCGGCGCCGGTGATCAGCAGGAACGAGAGAAGCCTCCTGGAGCTGCTGGATCTCAACATGCCTGCGCCCTGCGACGAGGCCACGCACGATCCCCGAGGCGACGTCGCGGACGATTCTGTTCCCGGCGCCGGCGCCGGCGTTGCTGGACTGCCATTACTAGCAATCAAGCAACGGATCGGTAATTAGCTTCTCTGTTTTTCATTATTTTAATACACATACATAGATACAAATACTCGTGCATACTCTTTTTTCTCTTCTCCTTTTCTTTGTTTTTGTACTAAGTAATGATCGGAAATTGGTGGTGTAAAATTGATTGTACAAAAGCCTGAAATATATTGATCCATTCATTGAAATTGACCACTGGCCCTTTTCCTGATGTTGATTACAGTTTGCAAGTTTAAATTTTTGAATTGCTGGATTTTACATACAAATATAGTAAATCACAGTATTGCATCTCCGTGAAGTGTGTGATGATCAGCTATCTTAGCCTAGTGTGGTGTGCTGACCATGAGTAGTGCAAACGAGTGCAAAGTGGTAAGCAAAGAGAGCTGGAAAAAGGTGTGGCATTGTGCTCTTGCAAAGGGAGTTTTTTAAACGGAAGGCTCGACGAGCCCAGCTTTGAATTAACAAAGCCATCAACCGGCCAGGAGTACAAGATAGTACGCAGCAAAGAAAAAGAAGAAAAAAGAAAAAACTAGGGACACCAGCTAGAGATACAAGCTCAGGTGGTGAAAAGCTAAAGCCTACAACAAAGGAACAAGCAGACCAGGGCCAGGCCCTAAACTACAGGTTCGCCGAGAACGCCCAAGACTTCAGCAAAACACCGGCGGCTCCCCGAGACGCCACTCCGTGGATCTGAAACCATGCAGGACTAGCACACTGAGCAACATGTCGAAACAGAGGACCACCAGCTCCCCGAGAGTTGGCTAACTACGCTAGTGAAGCCGGCGAACCTCCAGAGCTCGAAGGGGGAAACTTCATGACAGCGCCTCCAGGAAGGAAAATGGCGCTCGCGAGCGTCATCGTTGTCGGCATAGACCAGATGTGCAGTGCTTTCGCGGGAGCTTCGGCACCCACCCCAAGAAAACTCCTAAGTCTCAGCGCATGCCATCACGACAAACCACCAGCTGATGAGGAACACCGGGATGCCTCCTGCCACGACGCACCCACAGACAGCCACCCTAGGCTCGGGAATGGTCGCGCAAAGGGGAGACACACCGTCTATATGAAGCTGGGTACTGCCTGACGCATGGCCTCAACGAAAGGGGCTTCGTGGAGGAGCTCGGAGGATCGCTAGTAACTAGGGTAGCAGACAGAACCCAGGGGCAGGCAACCGGCGACAAGATGAGTGTCATGGCCACGCCTCCAAGAAGGTTAACGGCGTCCAAGGACGTCGTCGTCGCCGGCAATGGCAAACGCCTTGCATTGCTTTCGCAAACACCCCTTCGAGCTCGCAAGCGTCCCTGTAGGACAAGGCGTCCAATGGTGCCACACCAGACCTACAGGAACAAAACCGAGACACACCGTCCCCCGGTGGTCAAGGGTGGCCGGAGGGAAACGGGAAGGCGGTGACGGCGACCGCCACCGCACCATTGGAGCACCCCCTCCCAACCACCAAACCCCGCCATTCTCCGGCCGGAGCAAACCAGAAATGACATCTTGGTCCCTACCAAGATCGAAAAACAGAGGACGCATGAGCACTGCCAGCCCGGCCAAACCCCAGCGACGGCCACGACCCGCACCCTCCTCTGCCATCGGGGGCACAGGGCAACACCCGGCTGCCCCTGGATGGGACCCATCGGGACACTCCAGCCCGAGCCAGACCACGCCCGGCCCAGACCTAGGCCCGCCGGCCCAGATCTAGGCCCGCCGCCGCCACCCCTGGCCACGGCCGCGCCGGCGTCGGGACGCGCCAGCCAGCAGCCAGCCGCGCCACCATCCCGCCGGAGCCACGCAGACCTCACACCTGGTGGGCGCCGACGCCTCCAGCGCAGAGACGCCGCCCCTGCCGACCGCGCCGGCCAGCGCCGCCACCGCCAGACGAGGGGGAGAGGGGGGGGGGCCCGCCGCCGCCGGCGCCCCGGGGCTTTGCCCGGAGAAGCCCTCCGGCGACGGCGAGGGAGGAAGGAGGCGGAGGGAGGGGTGGGGACGAAGTGGAGTTTAGGGTTCCGCCCTGCCGCTCGCGGGAGCGGGCAGGACGAGACAACACAACACAAAGGCTTGCAAAGGGAGTGATCTCCGTCCATGCTCTACTGTACATTCTTTCCACTGGCCAATCTCTATCTGTAAGAATGGATGTGTGTGAGTGGAGAAAACATGGACAGCTACTCCATAGGGTGATTAAATTAGTTGGGGTGTTAGGAGTGTGTTTATGGGGGATTGTGGTGGAGGTGTTGAGAATCAGGGTGTGCTCGTGCGGTGGGGTACATTTTTTCTACAATATAATCAACGCCACTTAATATTATATAAGTAATGTGCATTACATGATAGAGAATTAGAGATACGAAAGCTGGCTCCAACGATTATAAAATGAATTCTAATAGAAACAAGCAAAACATTAATGTTTCAAACTCTTTTTCTTCACAAATACAATATTGTATTCTTCTGAAGTTAGCGTTAGCTATAGACCAAACATTAACCCACTTTTTACAGTCTTGGGAATTGTATGAAGCAAGAGAAATATTAAGGGGCTGAGCCTATCATATAAATAGGGTTGTAGAAAGACCACTTTCATTCGATGTTCGAGGGTGCATGATTCGATTAACGAATTTAGGAAAACAACATGGAGACCACTAGACCCATGAATACCAATGAGGGATCTTGAATAAAAAAATCAGCCGCAATGCAAAGACAACACACTCGACGCATCCATTAAAGCGATTAACAAGGATCGGCAGGAGTACCAACACAAATATTTCAGGTAACCAGACTGCCTTATGAATGTCGTTGGTAAGATGAATATACAAACCACTTTATTGTAAAAAAAAGTAACAACCATGACCACAGATTATGAGCATCATCCTTTTCTTGAAAATCTTGATATAAACTCTAAAAATAGATCTGGCAAAGCAAGATTTAAAAGAACATACCTATAAACTTTAATCTTTCAACACCACCATTGACATCAGAAATAAGATCTTGTTGTAGAACAAAGGACCGAAGATCGCTTACTTTAGACGATAACATCTCTATTGACTCGGAGTTGACAAAGAATATGGCTACCAAACCCTAACATAATCTCTTGAAAATACGAATACTTTTATTAAAAACTCAACTCAAAGATCAGGTTTCCCATCCCTCCTGACCATGGTGTGTCCAGCCATAGGATGGAGAACCAACTTTTTTTTGTTTGAGAAATATGGAGAACCAACTTATAGAAGAAGTTGAGGCAGAGGCGGCGACCAGGTTTAGAAGATGACGTGGAACGCCGATTTGGTCAACCTAGCCTAATCGGGCACTAAGCTAGTAGTGGACAACAACCAAACTAAGGAGGCAACATGATAAGTTCTTTTGGTGGCAAAAAATATGGTAAGCGGTTTCCTAACTAATACTAGCATGCTAACCCCATAACTAGAATAACAAATCTGAGGTAGCTAGATCGCGCGACGTCGAGTGTTAGGGGCGAGCTTTTTTCTTCTTCTTCAAGATCATATCATGTCATTAAGAAAGATAGCCAACGAAACTGAAATTCCTCCCTTTTCCTACGAATGATGTCCTTTGGTGCCCTTATGGCAAGTTTTTCTATTTTATATAAAAAATATTATTGAACATCCATTCATTCTTGTACTCTCTCCATCACAAGTTATGTTACGCATAATTTTGCGTGAAAGTCAAACTTTGTAAAGTTTAACCGATTATATAAAAAATACCAACTTTTATGTTATTACATTAATATTATTAGAGTCATGGTGAAATATAATTTTATATCATAATACATATTTTATATGATAGATAAAAATAGAATTTTCTATATAGTCAAACTTTATAAATTTTAACTTTGACCAAACATATACTCCCTCCATCTATAAATAACCGTATGAGGTTTGCCTAAATCTAGATGTATCTTGATGCTATTTAGTGTCTAGATACACTACAAGGGAAAGGCCTACTGCCGGCGCACCTAATTGGCTTATTGCCGGCGCACCGAAGCCCGCCGGTGCGGACGGGTCGGTGATAACTGCTCATTGCCGGCGCGCCTGTCTGTTCGCCGGTGGTAAGGTAGCTACTACCGGCGCACCGGCCCTGATTCGCCGGCAACTACCATATTCCACTGGCGCACGTGTAGCTGCGCCGACAGTAGAGATGCCAGCACTGGCGCGTGCTCTGTGCGCCGGTAGTAGGTCATGTAGGTGCGCCGGCAGTAGTAATCGAAAATACAATTTTATAGCCTTTTTCCAGCGTATTACAACACATATTTGCAAATTTATATAGCAGTTCATATTTATACAGCAGTACATGCAATATGAGAAGCGCATAGAGAGCAAGTTTCATATCGGTATCAATACACAAATACACAAGTCTCGTTTTGGAATGTTGATTCATACAACACATGTGCATATGCAACACCGAACGACGAAGTTTCACAAAGTTAGAAGTCTCGGTACATAGTCGTCACAAGTATCGCCATACACCTCACAATGTAGGTCCTAACCTAAACTACAATCACATAGAACATGACCAACATGGTCATGATGACCATCATCACGAAGGCCATGGTCTTCATCCGGTTCCTCCTCATGTCCCTCATCTCTCCCGCTAGATAACGGGCGTATCTTCCTTCCGCCTCCACCCTAGTGGGGTATCCTTGTAGCTGTTGCCGCTGAAACGGTGCACCTGTCTCCGATAGTCCTCCCAGTCGTCGTAGACTCCAGGAACCCTCCCCTTGTACACGACATATGTCATCGGCATCTCCATTCACAAGACAAGTAAAACGTTAGTACCAATGCAATGAACAAGTGCCAACTCAAATAAGAGACAAGTAGCATGAACTAAATAGCATGTGCCTCATACTTTGTTGGTTGAAATAAATAATAACATACAGGGATGGGGTCAGCGAGGCTAGGTAGGATGCACAATAGATTGAGATTTGTGGCCATCACACCAAGCCTCACTGGCCCCACCCCGGAGTGTACAAGTGATCAAACATTTTAATCATCGGCCAATGCAATTAAGAAGTGCGAACTCAAATAAAAAACAAGTAGTACGAATTAAATAGCGTGCCTCATACTTTGTCGGTCAAAACAAATATTAACATCCAGGGATGGAGTCAGTGAGGCTAGGTAGGATGTCCATGTGCTCCTTGCGATACATGATACAGTCGTTGATGCAGGCGTGATACTTTTCATAGGGTAAGTCGAGAGGGCACACGATTCTCTTGGCCTCAGCTAGACTACCAGGACACGTGTTCCGGGTAGGAAGGAGATCTTTCACGTATTCCAGAATGTCGTCGACGCTTGTGTCCATCCATCCGTTTTCGCCTTCATCTGCAGCACATCGAGCGCTACTCTCAAGCGGGACTCCCCCAACCCGCGACCTGAGTCGTACAACGGAGTATTCGAGTCTATCTCCAGTTGCTCAAGCTTTGATTTCCGCTTGGCGCCTTTCGTCTTTTCGAGAAGCAGATCTTGAAGATGAGGGTCCCGCACGACTGAAGCTAGCGGCACCTCTTCGTCGTCGTCAAGGTTACTGTCATCGTCAAGGTTACTGTCGTCGTCAAGGTTATCGTCCTGTGCGAAAAACTCTTCATCGTTATCAATATCATGATGCCCTCCTTCTTGCCGGCCATTACCACCTGCTGTCGTCGCCCCATTGACCTCCGCGCCATCATCACTCATCCATTGAGTGTGTCCATGCATGAAACCATTAGTGAGCAGGTGCCCCTGCAATTTGCCTGAATAGGGGTCAAACCATTTCACTCGTTTGCATCTTTGGCACGGACACAATACCTCCGTGCGGTTATTTTCATACATGTCGATGATCGCGTGTTTCAGATATCTCATCACGACGTTTTCACTCATCTCGATAACCATTATCGCCTGCACAGTAAGATTATATAATTGATTAGAACCATCCATCCGTCGGTAGTTTTCACGGAAAATTTCGGCATGACCTTCCTACACGGTAGGACATAGGAGCGCCAGAAATGTGCCGAAACGGAAACTTAAAAAATCAACATTTCGGCGCAACGTTGGCAACTCATTTTCAACGCCAACACACACAAGCACAAACACAACATATATATATGCCACACACGAGAGCTTTGCTTCAAATGTCCAACATACGTCGATTTCATTTCTCAATTTGTTCATTAATCACCTATTTGTTTGATATATTCGTCGATGAGATCGAGACGACGCGCCGCGACAATGACGTATGGAAGCCGACTTTCTAGATCTAGAACTAGATTGAGCGGTCAATGCGGGATAGTAGATCTAGATCTACATAGGGGGATGTGGGAGATGCATGTAGGAAGGGAAGATTTGCTCAAAAAATATGATTTTGTTTGGTCAAATTGGCTAAATTGGTGGTAGAAATGGGCAAAAATGAGCTGGGTTGGGAGAAGGCTCGGGTGTGTGTGGAGGAGTGGAGTAGTGTTGGGTGTGTGAGTGCTGGTTGGTGGAAGAAATAAGTGCCAGGTTACTGCCGGCGCACCAGGGCATGGGTGCGCCGGCAGCACATACCCCATTCGGCTATATCTGCTCCGGGCCAGGCCCAAGAATCATTACCGGCGCACCAGCCGAGGGGCGCGCCGGCAATAGTAAATTTCCGCCGACGCGCCCTTGGGCTGGTGCGCCGGCAATGATTCTTGGACCTGGCCCGAATCGGGCGAGCCCATGCCAGGATTTATCCCCGGCGCGTCTATTCCTGTGGTGCGCCGGCAGTAGGCCTGCATCGCTGGCGCGGCGACAAAGTGGTGCGCCGGCACCACTTTCCACCGGCGCATGTTCAAGGTGGTGCGCCGGCACCACTTGCCTCCACCTATAGTCTTTTTTATAGTAGTGATACATTCAAATGTGTGTGTGATATTTAAACAAACCTACGTCTATTATTGACAGAGGTAGTACATAACATATTTTGGGACATTATTTACATTTATTGCAAACACCAGTATTAAGCATAAATTATACTCTTTCCGTTCCGGTTTATTGGATCCGTGAACCAGTGCAAGGCGATGATGATGTTGATATATATAAGTGGATTGCCTAGCCCTTTCCATTAGTTTCGGCTTTTGGTTGCGTTGGTTACTGCAAGAAGCTTGACATATATCAGAACCCAGGGTCTCAAGTTCAAGTCCCGCAATATTTGTCCACCCCTATGTCCGCTGCATATACGATCGTTCATACGTGTGCTATTCTTATTTGCACGTGTTGACCTTCTCTTTTCTTCTCCCGGTCACACGTGAGGAGTGGTGCTGATATGTATAAGTGAATTGTCTAGCCCTTTTCTTTAGTTTAGACTTTTTGTTGCGTTGGTTAGTGTAAGAAGCTTGATAGAAGACACGTTGTTATTGGCCAGGAGGAACACCTTGGCTAAAATTTCAACTATTTATCTATTTGTTAAAGTCCAATTGTTGTGTAATTTGACCGCATGCCCATGGTTTTAAATTTTGGTTTGGAAATATTTCAGCCACTTTAAATCATTGAATTTTAGTGAATTTGGTTTTCGTTTCGGCTAGAAGATCAAAGTTTTCTCTTAAAATTCATTTAAAAATATTTTTTGAATCGCGTGTAGAACTGAAAGTATGGTTCGGCGCCGCCAACCATACATCACCTAGCCATTATCCTATTACTTCTTGGTAGTTGGCACTCCTCTCGAGCTGACACCATTCACTAGCACCGTCTCTACTCTGCCTCCATCACCGCCGCCACTACGACTCCATCATGGGCTCATGGCGATCCCTCGAATGCTACATACACCATCGGAGATACCGCGAGCTAGCGCAGCTGGAGTTGACGCAAAATCTCGCGCCCGTGGACAAAGCACATGTAGAGCTGGCATATGTCCAATTTATGGAATTTGTGGCCGCCGGCGAGATCCTGGATTTAGTCCATCTGGCCTGCAATTCACACCAATTCGAGCATCCAAAGGCTGGCCCGAAGTGGGGGCTTCAAGGCTAGATCGCCCCTCCCAGCAGGCTGGCTCAGTGAAACATGGGCTTCCAGTCCAACTGAAGTGTGGAGCTCAGCCCAACGTTACATGGTCTGCAACTGGAACTAGAAAGCTCAATCGACGGATTTAAGTAAGCTAGGACATATCCAAATACGCCGTAAGTTTTGTATTTTTTTTTTTGAAACGCGGGCAAAAGGTTTACCCATTCTATTAATTAAGGAGAAGTTTTACAAGAAAATAAACGATCTTAGACTTATTACACCATCAGTCTCCCGGCATCAAATCGCCCAAATTCTTTGCACCCGCTAACACCCATAGTCTAGCCTCGGTCTCAGCCCTATCGAAGACGACTTGCAAAGACGCACGTTTGTTGTTGAACACCCTATTGTTCCGCTCCTTCCACACTTTCCAAAGAAGTAGCATGGCAAGGGATGTCACACCTTTGCGGTTTCACCCAAAAGACATGAACTTCCACCGTTCCGGGAAAGATTGCCCCCCCCCCCCCCCGCCCACCCATGGGGGTAGAGTGAAGCTCGGGGGTGCGAAGCCATTCCTTTGCATTGTCCCAAATCCTCAAAGTGAACCGACAATGAATGAATAGGTGATCCACGGACTCCGTGCATTGCTTGCAAAACGTACATAAGCCGCAATTTCGCCATCCCCTCTTCTCCAAGCGGTCGGCGGTCCATATCCTATTTTTTCTTGATTTACAAAATAAACTCAAAACATACATCACTCTTTTCTCCCTCTAGCTCCTGCACAACCCAATTAGTGACCAAACGGGAGCAAATATCATGAGGGAGGTGTGATTTTGAGGCTGCTATTTATGTCAACCTTGTATCATTCATTAATTTTTTTTGTTCGATGGCTACTTTTGCTGATATGTTGTGTGTTGCAAAAGTCAGTGAATTACTATAGAAAGTACTAAACCACCAACCTCCACTTGTATACATAATGCTTCCATATCTATACCATGCGGATGTTTACTTAAATGAACATGCACTCTTGTTATATACACCACTTCATCTTGAACATAATAGCTTCATTCTCGCACTCCATTTCCATGTGCTGGTAGCTTATGTTGTACAAAAATCTCGTGGCCACATAAACAAATCAATGTGAGGGTGAAAGCTGAACATGAAATATATAAGAACACGCAGGAATAGGAGACGCCAGGAGCAATGGTAGTACCAATAGTATGATTCATGCGGGATGAAACCAAAGGAAAATGCTTGTCATCCGTCGACCGATCGGCCGAAAAAGATCGGTCGTGGAGAGCCGCTTCCTTCCATTTGCTTGTTTACGTGGTGGACCCCATGTACCTCTGCTGCTAATTACGTTTTTGCTGGAGGGATCCCGCATGCAATACTGCCCGTTTCATCGTGGTGGACCCGATAGGTCTTTGGCTGAGTTTTTTTTGCCGCCGCTAGCATGCATGTTGCATGTAGCACTAGGCTAGAACCAATATACTCCTAGCTAGCATGCATGTAGCACTAGTGTAGCCTTGTGCTATGTCCACAAATACTTACTTTTAATTAGCAATTTTTGTAATATAGGCGCACGAGTTTTGTGCAAAATGTATAGGAAGATGGTGCAATGTTCATATAAGTGTTTGTCACAGAAATTTGATTCCTCAAGTTTTTCGATGTTGCATAAGTTATTTAATAATGTAACCAACTTGTATGAATTTTGTTAAAAAAGCAGCCGCCAGATGTTGTAAAGTCTACATTTAATTTGTTTTAATTTTTTTTGGTGTTGAATTGTGTTAAGATTGTAACAAACTCATATGCGTTATGTTGTGAAAGTACACACAAGATGTTGTAATGTTATTTCTTACAAGTTTTATTTTCCTCGGTTTTTCGATATTGCATTAGTGATTTCAAAATGTAACAAAGTTGTATGAATTTTGTGGTAAAAAAGGAAGCAAGATGTTGCAATGTCTTAGGTGCGCTTGCTACAAGGTGTGTTTTTCTTAGATTTTTTGATGATGTTTACATTCTTTTTCAAATGGTGGAATACATGATTTTTCTTGTTGTAATCAATTGTAATTTTTTGTTCATATAGATCATAATTTTTGTGGTAATTAAATTTGTATCAATTAAATTGTTTTAACTACTTTTTATTGTGGAAAACATATGATTTTTGTTGTAATTATTTAAACTTTTTGTTAAAACTACTCTTTGTTTTTATTGTAAATCAATTTGTAGAAATAAACTGGTTAAAGATTTTTTTATTGCAGAGTTACCTTTGATTTTGATTGATTTATTTATTTACTTTTTGGGCCATCACTACAAGCTTAGATATCTTCGTTTTTATGTGTAGCTTATGTGTGTAACACTAGCAATAGTACTTTCTTAATGCATCAGCGCTTTGGTCAGCATCATCCTCCGCATGCAAGCAACAACGCCAAAGGCGACGTGACATAGAGCCTGACACCGTGCAGCAGCTAACACTGGTGGAAAAAGGGCCTTTGGTCGCGGTTCGCAACTGCCATTAGTCACGGTTGCGCAACCGCGACCAAATGAGCGCGACTAAAGGCCCCCCTTTAGTCGCGGTTGCTTAAGAACCGCGACTAAAGGCCCGTCCACATGGGCGCCAGGCGGCCGTCGGGGTGGAGGACCTTTAGGCCGCCGCAGGTTTAGGGTTTTAGCCCCCCCTAAACCTGTTTTCTGTTTAATTTGTATTGTTTTATTTATTTTGTGCTTTATTTTAATTTTGAAGGAGTTTCACATATTCTACGGTACTACATACATGCATATGAATGTACAATTTCAAACAAATTTGAAATTAGAACCAAAAAGAATTCAAGAGGAATATACAATATATATTCAATATCATCGGATGACCATATACAATTTTGAACAAGTTTCCATACATATTTAATGCATACGAAGTTCTACGTCATCGTAATGGTGTTCTCCTTTAGGATGGAGGACTTCCCTCTTGAACCATCCAGCTAGTTCCTCTTGAAGTGGTCGGAAGCGAGCTTCTGGACTAAGCATCATCCGGAGGTTATTCCTCTGAGCATTGGTATCACTCGGAACCCGCTCAGAGGTGTATCTCCGAATCATCTCACAGACATAGTATCCACATAGATTGGTCCCCGCTGGCTGAATATCGCCACCATTCTTAGCCTTTGACCTTTTGAATTCTAGCTCTTTTTTGAAATCACCGACCTTTTGATCTGAGAACCGTCTCCAAACCCTACAAGGCAAAGAAAATTAAATGAACAAGAGAGTTATTAGTTACTTGAAGCTTAGGAAATGAACGAAATAGGCCGATCGATATAGAGCGCAAATGAATGAAAATAATTACTTCTGCAGCATTCTTCTCATGCCGCCCCAAAGATTTGAATCCAGAGTCAGAGAGTCGTGGACAAGACATTCTGAGGAGTCAACTTTAATTACTAGCAGAATCCAGTGGAACCTGCGGACACGATACATGCATAGTACGTCATGCATAACTCATCGATTAGCCAGCCACATACCATGCATGGAGTAAACAAAAGAGAATGTGCTCAAGACAGAAACACTCACCCAAAATGGTAAGGAAATAGAATATCACTTTTGAGTTCCTGCTTTGTAAGAAACTGCCACAGGTCTGCCTCCACGTCGGCGGGGTGATGCTCTAACACATATCCATTAACGATGTGTGGGTCAATGAACCCAATGATACGCGTACAGCACGCGTCCGTTGGGAACCCCAAGAGGAAGGTGTGATGCGTACAGCGGCAAGTTTTCCCTCAGTATGAAACCAAGGTTTATCGAACCAGTAGGAGCCAAGAAGCACGTTGAAGGTTGATGGCGGCGGGATGTAGTGCGGCGCAACACCAGAGATTCCGGCACCAACGTGGAACCTGCACAACACAACCAAAATACTTTGCCCCAACGAAACAGCGAGGTTGTCAATCTCACCGGCTTGCTGTAACAAAGGATTAGATGTATAGTGTGGATGATGATTGTTTGCAGAAAAATTGAGAACAAGATTGCAGTAGATTGTATTTCAGTATAGAGAATTGGACCGGGGTCCACAGTTCACTAGAGGTGTCTCTCCCATAAGATAAACAGCATGTTGGGTGAACAAATTACAGTTGGGCAATTGACAAATAAAGAGGGCATGACCATGCACATACATATTATGATGAGTATTGTGAGATTTAATTGGGCATTACGACAAAGTACATAGACCGCTATCATCCGAACCCCCTCCAGTATTAAGTTGCTAACAACAGACAATTGCATTAAGTATTGCGCATAATGTAATCAGTAACTACGTCCTCGAACATAGCACTAATGTTTTATCCCTAGTGGCAACAACACATCCATAATCTTAGAGATTTCTGTCACTTCCCCAGATTCATGGAGACATGAACCCACTATCGAGCATAAATACTCCCTCTTGGAGTTACAAGCATCTACTTGGCCAGAGCATCTACTAGTAACGGAGAGCATGCAAGATCATAAACAACACATAGACATAACTTTGATAATCAACATAACAAGCATTCTCTATTCATCGGATCCCAACAAACGCAACATATAGAATTACAGATAGATGATCTTGATCATGTTAGGCAGCTCACAAGATCCGACAATGAAGCACAATGGGGAGAAGACAACCATCTAGCTACTGCTATGGACCCATAGTCCAGGGGTAGACTACTCACACATCACTCCGGAGGCGACCATGGCGGCGTAGAGTCCTCCGGGAGATGATTCCCCTCTCCGGCAGGGTGCCGGAGGCGATCTCCTGAATCCCCCGAGATGGGATTGGCGGCGGCGGCGTCTCAGTAAGGTTTTCCGTATCATGGCTCTCGGTACTGGGGGTTTCGCGACGGAGGCTTTAAGTAGGCGGAAGGGCAGGTCAGGGGGCCACACGAGGGCCCCACACTACAGGTCGGCGCGGCCAAGGGGCAGGCCGCGCCGCCCTAGGGTTTGGGCGCCTCGTGGCCCCACTTCGTCTCCTCTTCGGTCTTCTGGAAGCTTCGTGGCAAAATAGGACACTGGGCGTTGATTTCGTCCAATTCCGAGAATATTTCGTTACTAGGATTTCTGAAACCAAAAACAACAGAAAACAAAGAATCGGCACTTCGGCATCTTGTTAATAGGTTAGTTCCAGAAAATGCACGAATATGACATAAAGTGTGCATAAAACATGTAGATAACATCAATAATGTGGCATGGAACATAAGAAATTATCGATACGTCGGAGACGTATCAGCATCCCCAAGCTTAGTTCTGCTCGTCCCGAGCAGGTAAAACGATAACAAAGATAATTTCTGGAGTGACATGCCATCATAACCTTGATCATACTATTTGTAAAGCATATGTAGTGAATGCAGCGATCAAAACAATGTATATGACATGAGTAAACAAGTGAATCATATAGCAAAGACTTTTCATGAATAGTACTTCAAGACAAGCATCAATAAGTCTTGCATAAGAGTTAACTCATAAAGCAATAATTCAAAGTAAAGGCATTGAAGCAACACAAAGGAAGATTAAGTTTCAGCGGTTGCTTTCAACTTGTAACATGTATATCTCATGGATAATTGTCATCATAGAGTAATATAATAAGTGCAGTATGCAAGTATGTAGGAATCAATGCACAGTTCACACAAGTGTTTGCTTCTTGAGGTGGAGAGAAATAGGTGAACTGACTCAACAAAAAGAGTAAAAGAATGATCCTCCATAGAGGAAAAGCATCGATTGCTATATTTGTGCTAGAGCTTTGATTTTGAAAACATGAAACAATTTTGTCAACGGTAGTAATAAAGCATATGTATCATGTAAATTATATCTTACAAGTTGCAAGCCTCATGCATAGTATACTAATAGTGCCCGCACCTTGTCCTAATTAGCTTGGACTACCGGGTCATCGCAATGCACATATTTTAACCAAGTGTCACAAAGGGGTACCTCTATGCCGCCTGTACAAAGGTCTAAGGAGAAAGCTCGCATTGGATTTCTCGCTATTGATTATTGTCAACTTAGACATCCATACCGGGACAACATAGACAACAGATAATGGACTCCTCTTTTATGCATAAGCATGTGGCAACAATTAATAATTTTCTCATATGAGATTGAGGATATATGTCCAAAACTGAAACTTCCACCATGGATCATGGCTTTAGTTAGCGGCCCAATGTTCTTCTCTAACAATATGCATGCTTAACCATAAGGTGGTAGATCTCTCTTACTTCAGACAAGACGAACATGCATAGTAACTCACATGAAATTCAACAAAGAGTAGTTGATGGCGTCCCCAGAAACATGGTTATCGCACAACAAGCAACTTAATAAGAGATAAAGTGCATAAGTACATATTCAATACCACAATAGTTTTTAAGCTATTTGTCCCATGAGCTATATATTGCAAAGGTGAATGATGGAATTTTAAAGGTAGCACTCAAGCAATTTACTTTGGAATGGCGGAGAAATACCATGTAGTAGGTAGGTATGGTGGACACAAATGGCATAGTGGTTGGCTCAAGGATTTTGGATGCATGAGAAGTATTCCCTCTCGATACAAGGTTTAGGCTAGCAAGGCTATTTGAAACAAACACAAGGATGAACCGGTGCAGCAAAACTCACATAAAAGACATATTGTAAACATTATAAGACTCTACACCGTCTTCCTTGTTGTTCAAACTCAATACTAGAAATTATCTAGACCTTAGAGAGACCAAATATGCAAACCAAATTTTAGCATGCTCTATGTATTTCTTCATTAATGGGTGCAAAGCATATGATGCAAGAGCTTAAACATGAGCACAACAATTGCCAAGTATCACATTATCCAAGACATTATAGCAATTTACTACATGTATCATTTTCCAATTCCAACCATATAACAATTTAACGAAGAAGAAACTTCGCCATGAATACTATGAGTAGAGCCTAAGGACATACTTGTCCATATGCTACAGCGGAGCGTGTCTCTCTCCCATACAATGAATGCTAGGATCCATTTTATTCAAACAAAACAAAAACAAAAACAAACCGACGCTCCAAGCAAAGCACATAAGATGTGATGGAATAAAAATATAGTTTCAGGGGAGGAACCTGATAATGTTGTCGATGAAGAAGGGGATGCCTTGGGCATCCCCAAGCTTAGACGCTTGAGTCTTCTTAGAATATGCAGGGTGAACCACCGGGGCATCCCCAAGCTTAGAGCTTTCACTCTCCTTGATCATATTGCATCATACTCCTCTCTTGATCCTTGAAAACTTCCTCCACACCAAACTTAGAACAACTCATTAGAGGGTTAGTGGACAATAAAAATTAACATGTTCAGAGGTGACATAATCATTCTTAACACTTCTGGACATTGCATAAAGCTACTGGACATTAATGGATCAAAGAAATT
Organism: Lolium perenne; assembly: GCF_019359855.2. Classification (NCBI taxonomy): domain Eukaryota; kingdom Viridiplantae; phylum Streptophyta; class Magnoliopsida; order Poales; family Poaceae; genus Lolium; species Lolium perenne. The sequence goes on from NC_067246.2 coordinate 321,234,860, forward strand.
CATCCAACATAGCAAAAGAGGCAATGCGAAATAAAAGGCAGAATTTGTCAAAACAGAACAGTTCGTATTGATGAATTTTATCGAGGCACCAGACTTGCTCAAATGAAAATTCTCAAATTGAATGAAAGTTGCGTACATATCTGAGGATCACCCACGTAAATTGACATAATTTTCTGAGTTACCTACAGAGAAAACAGCCCAGATTCGTGACAGCAAAGAAATCTGTTTCTGCGCAGTAATCCAAATCTAGTATGAACTTTACTGTCAACGACTTTACTTGGCACAACAAAACACTAAACTAAGATAAGGAGAGGTTTCTACAGTAGTAAACAACTTCCAAGACACAAAATAAAAACAAAGTACTGTAGTAAAAACCATGGGTTGTCTCCCATAAGCGCTTTTCTTTTAACGCCTTTCAGCTAGGCGCAGAAAGTGTGTATCAAGTATTATCAAAGGGTGGTGCATCGTTATTATGAGCTCCCCCATCCGTAGTGGCACTAAGGGCTTTGTCAATTTTAGGCCTATAATAATACTTCTTTGGTTTAGGCACTTTAGAGACATACATAAACTTTTGCTCCTTACCCACATAAGCTTTCTCCTTATATTTAAGAGAAGAAAATGTTGAACCTAAGGTTCCCATAGCTTTTTCAAGTTCGTCAATCCTATTGCTTTGATCGTCATGGACAACACAAGTTCCTAGGACACTAATTCTTTCATCAATTCCTCCTAAGGATTTATCAAGTTCATCAGTTTTATCAAGTAACATTTCCAATTTAGCTTCAATACTTGGAAAATTTTTCTCTAAGGTTTCCAATTTTTTCATAACATCTTCAAGAGAGATTTCAGTTTTAACTTCATCAACAGGGGGTATTCCAAATAGACTCTCAATAATGCAGCTAGCTTCTAATGCAAGAACATACCTATTCCAGCTAGAGATACCAACATAAAAATTCCTGAGTAAGATAGTGGTGGAGTGTTTCTTAGTGCACCTATTATGGGCATCACTAATTCTATACCAAGCATCTCTTAAACATTCTCCCCCTCGTTGCTTAAACGTACGAACTTCAACTTCAGGATTACTCATTTTAGCAGTAATAAATAAAGCAAACTAGATAAAGCAAATGCAAGTAACTAATTTTTTTTTTGTGTTTTTGATATAGCAAACAAGATAGCAAATAAAGTAAAACTAGCAACTAATTTTTTTGTATTTTGATTTAGTGCAGCAAACAGAGTAGTAAATAAAACTAAGCAAGACAAAAACAAAGTAAAGAGATTGGGAAGTGGAGACTCCCCTTGCAGCGTGTCTTGATCTCCCCGGCAACGGCGCCAGAAAAAGAGTTGTTGCCGTGAGAGGCAATTCTCTGTGGTATAGCTTTTCTTCAGTTCCCCGGCAACGGCGCCAGAAAAAGAGCTTGATACGCGTACAGCACGCGTCCGTTGGGAACCCCAAGAGGAAGGTGTGATGCGTACAGCGGCAAGTTTTCCCTCAGTATGAAACCAAGGTTTATCGAACCAGTAGGAGCCAAGAAGCACGTTGAAGGTTGATGGCGGCGGGATGTAGTGCGGCGCAACACCAGAGATTCCGGCGCCAACGTGGAACCTGCACAACACAACCAAAGTACTTTGCCCCAACGAAACAGCGAGGTTGTCAATCTCACCGGCTTGCTGTAACAAAGGATTAGATGTATAGTGTGGATGATGATTGTTTGCGAAAAAACGTAGAACAGTATTGCAGTAGATTGTATTTCAGTATAGAGAATTGGACCGGGGTCCACAGTTCACTAGAGGTGTCTCTCCCATAAGATAAACAGCATGTTGGGTGAACAAATTACAGTTGGGCAATTGACAAATAAAGAGGGCATGACCATGCACATACATATTATGATGAGTATTGTGAGATTTAATTGGGCATTACGACAAAGTACATAGACCGCTATCCAGCATGCATCTATGCCTAAAAAGTCCACCTTCAGGTTATCATCCGAACCCCCTCCAGTATTAAGTTGCTAACAACAGACAATTGCATTAAGTATTGCGCATAATGTAATCAGTAACTACGTCCTCGAACATAGCACTAATGTTTTATCCCTAGTGGCAACAACACAACCATAATCTTAGAGATTTCTGTCACTTCCCCAGATTCACGGAGACATGAACCCACTATCGAGCATAAATACTCCCTCTTGGAGTTACAAGCATCTACTTGGCCAGAGCATCTACTAGTAACGGAGAGCATGCAAGATCATAAACAACACATAGACATAACTTTGATATTCAACATAACAAGTATTCTCTATTCATCGGATCCCAACAAACGCAACATATAGAATTACAGATAGATGATCTTGATCATGTTAGGCAGCTCACAAGATCCGACAATGAAGCACAATGGGGAGAAGACAACCATCTAGCTACTGCTGTGGACCCATAGTCCAGGGGTAGACTACTCACACATCACTCCGGAGGCGACCATGGCGGCGTAGAGTCCTCCGGGAGATGATTCCCCTCTCCGGCAGGGTGCCGGAGGCGATCTCCTGAATCCCCCGAGATGGGATTGGCGGCGGCGGCGTCTCAGTAAGGTTTTCCGTATCGTGGCTCTCGGTACTGGGGGTTTCGCGACGGAGGCTTTAAGTAGGCGGAAGGGCAGGTCAGGGGGCCACACGAGGGCCCCACACTACAGGTCGGCGCGGCCAAGGGGCAGGCCGCGCCGCCCTAGGGTTTGGGCGCCTCGTGGCCCCACTTCGTCTCCTCTTCGGTCTTCTGGAAGCTTCGTGGCAAAATAGGACCCTGGGCGTTGATTTCGTCCAATTCCGAGAATATTTCGTTACTAGGATTTCTGAAACCAAAAACAGCGAAAACTTGACAAGCGGCACTTCGGCATCTTGTTAATAGGTTAGTTCCAGAAAATGCACGAATATGACATAAAGTGTGCATAAAACATGTAGATAACATCAATAATGTGGCATGGAACATACGTCGGAGACGTATCACCCAACATCATGGATGTTCCTTACTCTGCATTCCGAGATCTTCATTCTGCATGTATAATAGCGGACACAACAATATAGTTAGGACATATATATAGTGCAAGCAATATGAACGAGATGGGGTAGAAATAAATCACTTACAGAACGTAGCAACTGATGGTAGATTTGCCGAGCTCGCGCAGATTGAAAAGCTGGAACAATTCACTCAGATGAATTTGTACATAGTAATGTTTGAAGTGATGCTCATATCTAACTTCCGCATAAATATATTCTTTGGCGTTTTTATTTTTTATGTAACCCTTGTACCATTTCAGCAGACCTTTTATTTGTGGAGGTAGATCCTCTTCCTGCGCAGGCTCGACGAGAGGCCCATTCTTCACATATGTAATTACTACCTCCTTCACTGGCGCCTCATCAAGGCCTAACAGTTCACGAAGAGTAATACCTAAGTTGGCCGCTTGTTCTCTGGCACTCGTTACAGTCAATCCCCGTGCTGCCGCAGCTTCTATGATATCGGGGGCATCCGGACCGGCGGCTTTCACTATAAGCGGGGCAATCGATTGTTTACTTTATTCCCCGAGCTGGGCAACTCGTTTCCCGCTTTTTTTACTTTCTAATTCCGTTTTCTCGGCCTCCTCCCGCTCTCTCTTCTCCTTCAACATGAGTGCCTGCTTACGAAGTTCACGTGCATAGTCGCCAGGCAGATTCTCCGCGGCTTGGGACGGTGCGTTCAAAAATGACTTAGCCCACTTCTTTTGCTCATCAGAAAATACTGGCTTGGGCTCGGGCTCTCTTTTCTTCTTGCAGTCCGCCTTCCATTTCTCATAATCAGCAGTCGCGGCCGCGTCGACTTCCTCGGCGATGCGTTCCCAAGGCCTCGTGGGGAGAGGCTTCGGTGATGGCTCCGGTACCTTTGTTATCTTAGGTACATAAGGGTCCGGGTTAATACTCCGGGACTTCGCTTCTTCGCCGGAGGTGGATTGGGGGCGGCGTGCGCACCCGCCCGGGCGGACTAGGGCGGCGGCTGCTACCCGCCGGAGGTGAATTGGGGGCGGCGTCGGGCGACGTGAAGGAGGTGTAGGTGAAGCACCACCACCACCACCACCGCCACCGCCACCACCACCACCGTAGGGGTGGACTTGTTGTCCTTGGCGCCTCGCACGGAAACTTGATAAACTTCTTTTGCCATAGAATGAAATGGCGCTTGACATCTCCAAGTCTTCTCTCCCCTTCAGGTGTAGCAATGTCAATGTCCAGGTCCTCAAACCCTTGGACTATGTCCTCCACCGTGACACGAGCATAGTCATCTGGAATGGGGTTGTTGTGGTGGAGTGCTCCAGGTAAACATGGTAAAGCACTGCCGATGGCTACCTTCATGGACATGTTCCCGATAGGATAATACAGATGACATTCTTTCATCTCCTTTATATCGTCCACGGGGTAGCGAGGAGGCTCCGGTGCAGTAATTTCGACCACCAGAGGCTCCGGTGCAGTAATTTCGATCGTCGGTGCACCAGCCGGTGGGGCCTCCGTGGAAGCCACGCTGCTTCTCCGTTGCTGGCTTCCGAGATCCGCTGGATGATCTTCATGCTGCGCCCGAGCTGCATCTCTTTCGGCTACTAGTACACTCACGGTTTTCTTCATCACATCCATTTCCGATGCCAACCGCGCCACAACATCTGCTTCCCGATCCATCTTTCTCTTACGGCTTCTGTAACCGTACGGGTCATCGTCTGGGAACCCTATTTTCCACGGAATGTGCCCCATGCCTCGTACACGTCCTCCGTGTTCAGGATTCCCGAGGGCTTTTGTCAGCGCGTCGTTCTCTCTGTTGAACTTGATCTTCCCCTCTTGAGCATCCCTCATTGCGTCAATAAGGGCTTGGGTGGGTTTAATTATTTTGCCCCGGTAAACACACTCCCCTGTCTCCGGGTTCAGCGTTCCCCCATGCCCGTACCACCAGCTTTTGGCCCTTGGGTCCCATCCCTCCGTACCTGGACGGATTCCTCGCGCCCTCAGCTCGTTCTCCATCTTCTCCCACCTAGGCTCCCAAAGGCGATACCCTCCTGGCCCCATAATATGATTGTACTCCTTCTTAGCCGCATTTTCCTTATTTTTTCGATATTTGAATGAACTGCTCCGATTTCTTTTGCTTCACAAATTCTGGCCAATCATGTTTCAGTTTCTCATATTGTCCTTTGAAATCCGGAGTCTTGTTCTGCTTGACAAAGTCATGGGCTAGATTTTGCTTGAATTTCCGGAATGCGTCGGACATCTTATGAAGAGCGAACTGTTTGACTAGCCTCCTCCTCTCCTTGTTTTCCTCAATCTTGTTACCCTCCTCATCAAATTTGTTGTATTCCGGAGGTAGAACGAAATGTTCCATAAGCTTCTTGAAGCAATCTTTTTTTGTTCTCTTATCGACAAAAGTGAAACCAAGACGTGCCTTCTTTGGCTCATTCCACTCCTGGACGGTGATCGAGACGTTGTCTCTAACAACGGCTCCGCATTGGCTGATAAACTTGGTGGCGTTCTTGCGGGGCTCCAGCGGCCTGCCGGTTGCACTGTCGACAACCTCGATGGTACATGTTTCTCCTTGTTTCATCGTCTTGGTTGCGCCACGCTTTGACGACGTACTCGATTGTTTCGACGATCCGGCCGAGGGCTAAAATAAGAAAGAGAGTCGCGCGCGTTAGTACACATATATTTATTCAAATCAGTTAGTTTGTATCACCAGAGGCTTAATGTATATATATACCTCGGCGCCGGAGGTGGTTGCTACTTCCAATTGAAGATCGTCGTTTATCGACGTTTCTTCGGCATCATCTTGCTGACGGCCTTCATCTTGACCGTCAAGGTTCAGATAAGAAGAGATATCATCTTCTTCTTGTCCGGTCGGCACATATAGAATATCGCCGTTTATGATGCCGAACATATGGTCTTCAGCGTCCGGATCATAGCTGGCCATAATCGGGTCAGCTCTATCGTCCGCCATATGTCAGTCCTGAAAACATGTAGTAAAAACAAATTAATTAAGTGAAGAAGGGGGGCGGTGGCGGTGGCGAAAGGGCGGTGGCAAAATGAGGGGGCCGGCGAGCTGGAAGGGGTGGGAGAGGGTGTCGCGGAAGAGCGCGAGACGGGCGGTAGACGACGGCGTCACGGAGAGGGAGGCGAGGACAACACACATAACCCTCGCCGCCCCCTCTCGATCCCAAAAAAAACACCGCGCGTATACGGAGGGGGCGACGAGGGGCTCGCTCCCCCCTCCGTATACGCGCGTGGTGGTTAAGTTATTTTTGTTATTTTAAAAGTGACAAACTTTTGTTAAGTTATTTTAAAAGTGACAAATTTTTAAGTCAAATTTTGAGTTCTTTTAAAAGTGACAAAGTTTTGCGTTAATTATCAAGTTTTACGGTTTTTCTGTTAATTATCAAGTTTTAAGTTATTTTACGTTTTTGTTAAACTAATTAACTAGTTAAAATTACAAAGAACAAAAAAACACAAAAACACAAGTTTTAAGTTAATTATCAAGTGACAAAGTTTTAAGTTAATTATCAAGTGACAAAGTTTTTCGTTAATTATCAAGTTTTACGGTTTTTTTTGTTAATTATCAAAGAATAAAAAAACACAAAAAACACAAGTTTTAAGTTAATTATCAAGTGACAAAGTTAATTATCAAGTGACAAAGTTTTAAGTTAATTATCAAGTGACAAAGTTTTGCGTTAATTATCAAGTTTTACGGTTTTTTTGTTAATTATCAAGTTTTAAGTTATTTTACGATTTTTGTTAAACTAATTAACTAGTTAAAATTACAAAGAACAAAAAAACACAAAAAAATAAAAAAAAAATCCGGCCGGCCCTCTCCCTCTCTCCTTCTCCTCTCTCTCTCTCTCTCTCTCTCTCTCTCTCTCTCTCTCTCTCTCTCTCTCTCTCCGGCGGCCGGCCTCTCCCACGCGCACGTCTCTCCGGGGCCGGCCGGCCTCGAGGCGGGCCAGTAACTGCCGGCGGCCTCCCTCTCCCCCTGTCTGTGTGGCGCGCGCCCGGCGGCACCGGCGCCGCGGGGAAGGACGACGCGGTACGGGGCGAAAAGTCGAGCAACACGGCGGGGGAGCGTACGGTGGTTCGGGCGCGGCGAAGCGCGGCGGCGAGGGGCGGTGCGCGCGGCGGCACACTCGGCGAGGGCGGCGAGGGCGGCGGTCGGCGATGGAGCAGCCTGACGGTTCCTTCGCGCGCGGAGAAGAAGAGAATGGGGCAGCGGCGGTTCGGGCGCGCAAATTTATACTAAGCGACCTTTGGTCGCGGTTGGGGACCCCAACCGCGACTAAAGGGAGTATTTTAGTCGCGGTTGGCCTCCCCAACCGCGACTAAAGGGTATTTTTCGCCGGGTTTAAGTTTCCCGCGGAAAATACCCTTTAGTCGCGGTTGGCGAGGGCAACCGCGACTAAAGGTATTTTTCGCATTTCTTTTCTTTTTCAAAATGTGAAAAGTACATATAATATATCAAAAAATTTAGAAAAATAAAACTAATTCAATTCAAAATCTTAAAATACAAATAATATATCAAAAAATTCAGAAAAATAAAACTAATTCAATTCAAAATCTTAAAAATACAAATAGTATATCAAAAAATTAAGAAAAGTAAAACTAATTCAACTCAAAATGTTTAAAATACAAATAATATATCAAAAAAATCAGAAAAATAAAACTAATTCAATTCAAAATGTTAAAAGTACAAATAGTATATCAAAAAATTAAGAAAAGTAAAACTAATTCAATTCAAAATGTTTAAAATACAAATAATATATCAAAAAAATCAGAAAAATAAAATTAATTCAATTCAAAATGTTAAAAATACAAATAGTATATCAAAAAATTAAGAAAAGTAAAACTAATTCAATTCAAAATGTTGAAAATACAAATAATATATCAAAAAAATCAGAAAAATAAAACTAATTCAATTCAGAATGTTAAAAATACAAATAGTGTATCAAAAAATTAAGAAAAGTAAAACTAATTCAATTCAAAATGTTAAAAATACAAATAATATATCAAAAAATCAGAAAAACCAATTTCTTCCCTCATCTGTCTTCTCGTCCCCCGCTTCCCACCAGTTCTTCCCGGCCACCTCTGTCTTCCCATAAGTTCTCCCCGGCCTGTCTTCCCGCCTCTTTCTTCCCGCCTCTTTCTTCCCGCCACTTTCTTCCCGCCACTTTCTTCCCGCCTCTTTCTTCCCGCCACTTTCTTCCCGCCTCTTTCTTCCCGCCACTTTCTTCCCGCCTCCTGTCTTCCCGCTCCCATTTTTCCCGCCATTTGTCACTACATATATGTAGCCCGGCTTGGCCAGCATTATCACATCTCTACAATCTCTCATCACTCTTTCATGGCTTCCACCGCACCCACTCTAACCTACCAGCAGGTGGAGGAGCTTTGCGCCTCGAACTACCCTTGCCCACCGGGCTACCGCGTCCCCGCCGGCTGGAGCCTAAGCATCGGCGGCGTGCTGGTCCCTCCCGTCCCTCAGGGTACTGCGCGCCGGGCGGCCATCACGAACCACTACTACCTCGATCTCACGCCAGAGCAGCGGATGAATCCCCGCTGGCATCCCGATAACTAGCATACTTGGGACGCCTTCTTCATCAATCGGCGTGAGAGGGCGCTCGCCAGGTATGAGGAGGATGGTCTGCCTCCTGGGAACTTCCACGAGGCCGGCCGTCGGCTATGGTGGTACGGCCGGACTCTGCAGAGCGTCATGGACTACATCACGGCCGGCGATATCCCCGCTGCGCTACCCTCGATTCGAGCCACGAGCGCCGCCCGACGACAGCGACGGCAAAGAGCGATGACGACGGCGGCAACTTAGAAGGCGACGACTACCAGTACAACGGCGGCGGCTATGAAGACTACGAGTATGCATATTATACGCCTAGGCAGGAGTATGACTAAATCACTCCAAATTTCATGTATCATCAGTGGTATCTCGAATCATTCGAAAATGGACACCAAACACATCACGGGTAATATAATTCACATGATCCATTCAACAAAGTTTGGTACAATAAATTATTACACATCATTTCTTCCCTTGTGTCCCTGCTTGCTTACGATTGTGCCGTATCCATGGAGCATCCTCATCATTTAACTTAATGCTTGGGTCGGTGTTCACTTTGAAGCGCGGAATTTCAGCAAACATATTATAATCTTCTGACATGTCTGTCTTGTCCTCCACTCCCACGATGTTTCTTTTCCCTGAAAGAACAATGTGGCGCTTTGGATCATCGCATGATGTACTGATCATTTTCTTATCTTTCCGTTTCCTCGGTTTCCTACTCATGTCCTTGACATAGAAAACCCGAGCGACATCTTTCGCTATGACGAATGGTTCGTCAAGGTAACCAAGATTGTTGAAATCCACCATTGTCATTCCGTATTGCTGGTCCACCTTTACCCCACCTCCTGTTAGCTTGAACCATTTGCACCGGAACAAAGGGACCTTAAAGGAGGGTCCATAGTCAAGTTCCCATATCTCCTCTATGTAACCATAATATGTGACCTTTTTCCCATTCTCGGTTGCTGCATCAAAGCGGACACCACTGTTTTGGTTGGTGCTCTTTTTATCTTGGGCGATCGTGTAAAATGTATTCCCATTTATCTCATACCCTTGGAAAGTCGTTATAGTCGAAGATGGTGTCTTGGCCAACATGTACAGCTGATCTACAACATGATTGTCATTCATTAAATGTTTTCTCAACCAACTGCCGAAAGTCTCCATGTGGGCCTTCCTAATCCAGGATTCAGGCTTCCCCGGGTTGTCCGAGCATAAAATATTCTTGTGTTTCTCAAAGTACGGAGCCACCAAGCTGGAATTGGTCAGAACTGTGTGGTGTGCTTCAGTCAGAGAATGGCCGTCCATACATATCGTTGATTTCCTTCCGATCGTGCCTTTTCCACTTAGTCTCCCCTCGTGCCGCGATCGAGGAAGACCAATCGGCTTAAGGTCAGGAACAAAGTCAACACAAAACTCAATTACCTCCTCATTTCCATAGCCCTTGGCGATGCTTCCTTCTGGCCTAGCACGGTTACGAACATATTTCTTTAATACTCCCATGAACCTCTCGAAGGGGAACATATTGTGTAGAAATACAGGACCGAGAATGGAAATCTCTTCGACTAGGTGAACCAGGAGGTGCGTCATAATATTGAAGAAGGATGGCGGGAACACCAACTCAAAACTGACAAGACATTGGACCACATCATTCTGTAACCGTGGTAGAACTTCTGGATTGATTACCTTCTGAGAGATTGCATTGAGGAATGCACATAGCTTCATAATGGCTACTCGAACATTTTCCGGCAGGAGCCCCCTCAAAGCAATCGGAAGCAATTGCGTCATAATCACGTGGCAGTCGTGAGACTTCAGGTTTTGGAACTTTTTCTCCGCCATGTTTATTATTTCCTTTATATTGGACGAGAATCCAGACGGGACCTTCATACTGCTCAGGCATTCAAAAAAGATGACCTTCTCTTCTTTGGTCAGAGCGTAGCTGCCACGACCTTGAAACCATTCCGGATGCCGGTCATCAGGGTCTTTCAAACGTTGCTGGTCCTGCCGTGCTTCCTTTGTATCATTTGTCTTCCCATACACGCCCAAGAAGCTTAGGAGGTTCACGCAAATATTCTTCGTAACGTGCATCACGTCGATTGCAGAGCGGACTTCTAGGGCTTTCCAATATTCTAGCTCCCAGAATATAGATTTCTTCTTCCACATGGCTGCGTGCCCGTCAGCTCCCTTCGGAACTGATTGTCCGCCAGGACCCTTTCCAAAGATGACTTTCAAATCCTTGACCATATCAAATACCTCGGCACCAGTGCGTTCCGCAGGCTTCGGCCGGTGATCTTCCTTGCCATTGTAATGCTTGCCTTTCTTTCTTACTGGATGAATTTTCGGAAGAAATCGACGATGCCCAAGGTACACGTTCTTCTTACAATTTGGAAAATGTACACTTTCAGTCTCATGTAAGCAGTGCGTGCATGCATTGTATCCCTTATTTGACAGTCCCGAAAGGTTACTAAGAGCAGGCCAATCGTTGATGGTTACGAAAAGCAACGCTCATAGGTCAAATTCCTCTTCTTTGTGTTCATCCCACACACGGACACCGGGTCTGCCCCACAGCTGTAAAAGTTCATCAACTAATGGCCTTAGGTACACATCGATGTCGTTGCCGGGTTGCTTCGGACCTTGGATGAGCACTGGCATCATAATGAACTTCCGCTTCATGCACAACCAAGGAGGAAGGTTGTAGATGCATAGAGTCACGGGCAGTGCTATGGCTGGAGCTCGCTCGCCAAAAGGATTCATGCCATCTGTACTTAGACCAAATCTTATGTTCCTTGCGTCAGCTGCAAAATCTTTGAACTCTCTGTCGATCTTTCTCCATTGCGTTCCATCTGCGGGGTGTCTCAACTCCCCGTCCGACTTACGGTCCTCTTTGTGCCATCGCAACAACTTGGCATGCTCTTTGTTCCTGAACAGACGTTTCAACCGTGGTATTATAGGAGCATACCACATCACCTTGGCGGGAACCCTCTTCCTGGGTTTCTCGCCCTCAACATCGTCACCAGGGTCATCGCCTCTGATCTTATAACGCAATGCAGTGCATACCGGGCATTCATTCAAATTCTCGTATTCACCGCGGTAGAGGATGCGGTCGTTGATGCATGCATGTATCTTCGTAACCTCTAAACCTAGAAGGCGTACAACCTTCTTTGCTTCGTACGTCGGCGGGCAACTCGTTATTCTTTGGAAACATATTCTTCAATATTTTCAGCAAGTTTTCAAATGCCGAGTCAGCTACACACACTGTGCCTTCCATTTCAGCAAATCCAGTGTGCAGCCCAGCTTTTTCAGACCATTATCGCATCCGGGGTACAGCGCCTTTCTGTGATCCTCTAACACACGATCCAAATTCTCCCTCTCCTTTTCAGTTTCGCAGCGTCTCCGTGCATCAGCAATGGTCCGACCAAGATCATCAACGGGCTCATCACGTGCCTCTTCTTCACCTTCCCCTTCACCTTCAGCATCCTCCATGAAAGTATCACCGAAATAATCAAGATAGTTTTCATCGATGAAATCATCCCCTTCTTCATCTTCTTCCATTATAACCCCTCTTTCTCCATGCTTGGTCCAACAATTATAGCTTGGCATGAAACCGTGCCGAAGCAGGTGCAGGTGAACTTCTCTTGAGGAAGAGTAACCCTTCTGATTCTTACAGTTAACACATGGACAGATAACAAAACCCTTCTGCTTGTTCGCATTAGCCACTACGAGGAAATCTTTCAAACCCGTAGTGAACTCGCCGGAGAGTTGGTTACCGTACATCCATTGCCGATTCATCTGCATTATTATAATATAAAATATATAATTAACCATCATGCATTTGTTAAACTAACTAGCTATAAACAATAGAAATTAAACAATGAACTACACACATGCATATTTTATCAATGACACATATGAAAGGTTCAAGTTGCTAACCGCGATCGAGGAGGAAAAAATAAATGAGGAAGCTCAAGTGTGGCTCCGACACTTCATATCATGTTTGTTTCATGCTCTTGGGGCATTTCATCAAACACTTTGTGTGCATAAGAGGAGCCAAAAGCAAACCTACACCCCCTTGTGAAGGTTGTGAAGAGAAGTGGCACCAAATGACTAAGTGCTGTGGGCTGAACGGTATGTATAGGGGTGGGGCTTTAGTCGCGGTTGTCCTGGCCAACCGCGACTAAAGGCATTCGGGCACCTTTAGTCGCGGTTGGCCAGGCCAACCGCGACTAAAGCTCATCCCGTCCACCAGCTGGCCACCGAGCGCCCTGGGCCCAGGCCTTTAGTCGCGGTTCGCCTCCCGAACCGCGACTAAAGACCCCATTAGTCGCGGTTCCTATACTTTCGCGACTAATGGGGCTGGACGGAAGCCTCTTTTTCTACCAGTGTAACAGCGACGTGAGAAAATATATGAACCGTACGATGTTGATCTGACGGGATTCTGGCGCGCGGATCCGGCGACCGACGCCTAGCGTGCGGGCGCGTGCTAGGCGTCGGTCGCCTGATCTGGGTGCAAAAAATCGGTTGCTTCTACGTCCGTTCGATCATCATCATACAGTCAGGAACCAAACCTTTTCTCGTCACGTCGCTTTCGTTGTCGATGCTGCGTTGTGCCAGGCGGGAGATGCATGTCTCCTCACGTCGCTGTCTACTGCCAACCGGAGGTGAGATCTTGCATGCTATGTGATGATGGCAATGTGGGGGCCTCAGACTAGCTGTCCGAAACACCCGTTATGCATACACATTCATGATCCCATGATCAGTGTGTCGTGAAAGCATAACCGAACTGGTATCAAATACATCATCCATTACAGTACCGAAGAAAAAGATTACAACAGGTCACATGACCAATACTTACATAAGAGCCATAATGGCAGGAGATCAACAATCACACAGCGGAAATACTTCAGACGAAAGCGTTCGCATGGCCCAAGTCATGCCATAACCCTACAGGCAACTGACTGGGAAGACGTTCCTAGCTCGCATAGACGTCGTCGACTCCTTCTTCATATGTCGGATTCCACCAAGTCTGGCCAAGTAAATAGCCAGGGACAAAGCCATGAGTACATTATGAATTGTACTCGCAAACCACCTTAGAGAGAAGTAAAGGATATGCAATTTGGCAGTAGCAAGGAATAGGCACTATTCTAAGGTTACAAGGAGTGAGAGATAGTTTCTCTCGAGAGTATGACATATCTATATCTTTGTTGAAAACCTTTTTGAAAAAAAGTTTCTTTTGAAGACTAATAGGTAAGGGTGACCCAATTTCTTTCCCGGCCATCTCATATGGCCAACACAAAACATTTCAGCTTTCCACCGTACCTGCCAGGTACACTTTCCACCAGTCCCACTGGCATCACTTTCCCAAAACAATATTTGAGAAAACACTTTTGTAAAACAAAAACTCTTCAGGCTAAGCAACAGCCTTCCCGACCGTCCATAACCGCGGACACGGCTATTCGAATAGTTTTCACTCTGCAGAGGTTGTACACTTTCCCCACAAGATTCGAATACTCATCGTGTGGGCATCATCCCTGCATAATGACATATGCCACGACAAGTACCCGATCGTAGTTTTTCGCCTGCTCGCCTTAGCCTAAGACATGCCGCCTAGAGTTGTACCTCCCAACACCAGAGTCCGAGGGGTCGTTTACCCAGGAGTAGCCAATTCCCCGACCAGCTCGACCCTCCGGAATGCCGCGACCAACTGCGGGGCATTTTTCAATGGGAGCTCATAGGTTGTACCCCGCGTACCTGAAAAGGCAAATGGGTTGCGTCCCTTCTCATGGGAAGAACCCCGGTCGAAGCGTCCATGGTCGGACTGCCACTACATTTGCAGGACTCAAACTAAGGCGAGACAAACTACTACGCTACGCCCCGTGCCCACTTTGGGGTAATGTGGTTGCACTGTCTTTCAGTCCGGGTGAGTACTTAGGCGCTAAAGTTTTCGAAAATGTTTTCTTTCCTCCACTTGCCTCCAGCAAATCTTCTTTTAGAAACTTTTGCCTTTTGATAAACCACACTTGGGCAGGGCTACCCCATTCCAAGGTTTTCGAAAAGCTCATTTTCAGGAAAACATTTTCATAACCATTTTTCCAGGGCTCCCAACCTATAGTCCAATTCTTCTTCAAAAAAAATGGCGACAAGGATGACAAGGTGATAAGCACCATATCACTAATAGAGGTGTGATCAGTAGGTACCAAGGAGGGCTGCACCCTAAGGGTGGATTAATAAAACTCCGGGTGGCGTTAACCACCGACATAATAAACAGAAGATATGCACTTTATAAAACCTGCAATAATGCAAGAGCAAGATATATAGGATCAGAGATGCATCAAGAGGTGGCTTGCCTTGGTTGGCTATTTGTCCCTGAACTTCATCTTCGAATCTCTGGGATGATTCCGATCTTCTTTTTCGGCGGCGTTCGTATCTAGCGTCACAAAGAAAAAGGCAACAATCAACCACACAAGCTATCCATACTCAAACAAAACACACTATCAAGCATCAGTACACAATCATCACAACCAGAGACTAATTTGTCTATAAAATAAACCTGCAGTACCTAGGGCACAAGGCAAATATTTTTATTTCGAAGAAAAGCCATTTTATCCTTATTAGATAAGCAAATAGAACCTAATTAATAGTTAAAACATGTATGTTCCACCTCAAGTAGTAAACCATACATGTACTGGTAGCTAACAACAATTATAAAACACCAAAAGTGGTTTTGTGCCCGAAAGTAAAACAAATTATTTTAAATAAATTTTAAGAGTTCAAAAGCCACTTAACTTGCTTATTTTGCTCACGGAACAATATAACACTTATGCAAACAAGGTTCACACCAATGGATAGCTATAAAAAAAACTCACTAAAATTGGATTTACTAACTTTTGGAGTTATAAAATATTTTAACAACTCTTTTACTGCTTTTAACCTATGTTATGGACATTAAAACCTCAGATATTCACATATACTTGTAAACATTTGTGCTCTGGATAAGTTGGACAAAAAGGTGCATTGGCTCTTATAAAATTGGTTTCACTCCAAAATAATATATTATATTTTCACAGTAACATACCAGAGTCAAACTGGGACAGATTTTGCTAAATGATGCACTTGAAGAAATAAACAAGTACGAGCATCACCACATATGCCAAAATGTAAAAAAAAAACAGAGAGGCCTCCACCAAAATTTAGTTTGCTCCAAAAAGTGGTCTAAAACGTTTTATATTGGATTGGTACTGTCACTGCAAGCTTTCAAGGTTTTTATTACTTTGAGGTTTTCGTACTGGATCAGGATATGAGACTTGCTCTAGGTGGTAGGAATTTACTTAGGATACGGTACAAAATTTGAATCCGAAAATTTTCTGCATCACAGAATATATGGTGGATTTATTTTGAACCCAGATCTGCCATGTTTATTTAGCAGATTTATAAGTTAAAAACCTTTTCTGGCTGAGATCTAAAATACTTGGGCTGCACCGACCTTGGCCTGCCCACTTGCGTCGGACAAGACGAAGAGGTAAGCGGCCCTAGGATCTTGATCCAACGGCTGTTATCAGCTAGCTTGACAAAAAGTAACAGGAAACGCTTTAATAGTCGTGCAAACAGGCTACTATGCATGCATCGACTTCAAGCTTGTGCCTGCTAGCTGAAGACGATGACGGTGCATCAGGAGCTCACCTGCGACGGCCGACGCTCGACTGGGACTGTGAGAGGATGGCGAGGTGGACTAGGCTGGCCCATCTGAGCGTCTCGGACGTGATGGAGACGTCGTCGCCGACAGCAGCGTGCGCGGCGCCGGGACAGAGCGGCACGGACATAGCTTCGATGACGGCCGCCAGCTGGTGCGACCTGAGCAAGGAGAATGGGCCGGTGAGGTCCGATGGAGAGAGTAATGAGGGGAACAGAGAGAGGGAGAGAAACAAGGTGGCGGCGGGCACAACCTCCAGGCGATGACACGGACGCGGAGATTTGTCTTGGTGCCGTCGAGCGCGCGCGAGGCTGCGGTGCATGCGACGGAGGCGGATGGGGATGATGGCAGGGCGCTCACCGGCGGCTCGAGAAACCAGCAGCGCCGCCGTGAGCGAGCGACAAGGAGAGGTCAGGGGCTCACCGCGACGGCGCGGGGAGATCGAGGTTGGAGGCGAGCTCCACAGCGACGCGGACGAGGCCGGGCTCCGCGTCGGGGCAGCACGACGGAGCTCAACGACAGCGACGATCGACCTGGTGGATTCCTGGCAAGAAAAGGGCGGTGTTTAGGTCGTAGGTACATCGCAGAGACGATAGGAACGGAGAGCAAGAGCGGAGATGCACGGCAGTCGTGGCTGCGTCGAGCGACTGGGAACAACGACGCGACGCGAGTAACCGTAGCGACACAGAGCATAGGGCGAGCTCACCGGGGACCTGGAGGCGACGGATTCGCGTCGAAGGACTGCGTAGCGGCGGTCGCCGACTCTCCTCGTCCGAACAACGTGCGCATGCAGACTACCGGCGTTGGTGAGGACGAGACGAACCGCCTCGCCTCGATCGGACTTGGTGCTCATGTCGTCCCAGTTGAGGTCCTGACAAGAAAAAGGTGTTGATGTGCGTCAAGAGGGGTAGAGAGGGATACACAGAAAGAGAGAGCAGATAGAAGGCCGGAGAGGGGCGGCAGCAACGGCATCCACGACGTGGCGCGGACGGACGAGCTTCCGGCCAACTCGGCGAGGAAGAAGGGCGACAAGGGCGTGGCCCTTTGTGGTTGTTCTGGAGAACAAGGGATACCTGGGGGAGTGGTATGGAGCGGCGCGAGAGGAAAGGAGACTCGAGCTCGCGTTTTCAAGGGCGAGGCCGGGCGCTGCTGCTACGTGGAGCTTGAGGCTTGGCTGCCGTGGGCGGCGAGCGTGTCCGGGGGTATAGTGACAAGGAGAGGACATGGTTCTGCGCCAGGATGGTCACGGGACTGAGGCGGTAGCGAAGGCGAGAGGACAGGGCAAGAGGAGGTCGGTCAGCTCGGTGGGACGACACCGAACACACGCCCACCAGCTGTTCGACGAAGGGTCGGCATCCAGAGCGGGGTCGTTCGCGTCCAGCAGGAAGAAGACAAGCATGGAAGCGTGCGTGGCTATGACTAGCCACGGTGAAACGAGTCTGGCGGCGCCTTGGCTCGGCCAGAGGGTCTTGTTCAAGAAATTGGGCATGCCACCCGTGTGCATGGCAAGAGAGAGAGACTGGACTAGTGCTGGCTAGGGGGACAGCAAGGGGGTAGGGGTCCAGGAGGGAGGCAGGGTTCGGCGGCTCACTGGTGGAGCGAGATTAGAGAGAGTGAGAATCTTGGCATGGCCTTGCCAAGATTTGGCATCACCGGCTTTCCAATCTTGCCAAGCACATGAAGACAAGGGGTGGTGTTGAGGCAAAACAGGTCGCCGAGGACAAGGTGCTGGTGTTGGAGAATCAACGGAGTGGTTTTGGTGTTGGTTCGGAAATAGAGAGAGAGAGAGAGAGAGAGAGAGAGAGAGAGAGAGAGATGAAGAGAGGTACGGTGCATGGATGCCTTGCTTGGCCGGCCACCTTTTCTTGTGCATGCCAAAACGAGTACTGTAGCATGCGGCATGGCTGGTGGTTGCTGGTGCGTGGGTTAAGAGAGAGGTGCATGTGCATGGGTGGTGATTTGCTTGGCCAAAGAGAGGGAAGAGGGACAAGGGAGGATGCATGGCAAGATCACCATGGCCGGCCACTTCTCCCATTTGCATTGCATAGGTGGCATAGAAAGTAGATTAGATAGATGGTGCTGATGATGATTATCTAAATTGGAGGTTGTGGTGGAGACTAGAAGGAAATTAAGGAAAAGGAGATGGAAAATATAGGTAATTAGCAAGTGCGTTGATTAAGTTGGCACTTGAACACATTTTTGTTTGGCCAAGGAGATGACGATGGGAAATGGATGAAGGAGGTGTATTTGAGGTCACGGGTTTGTCATTCAAATTTTAATTCACTTCTAATTTGTTTGGATCACTCTCTATACCCATGGCAAATTTGGAGAAACTCATTTGAAGTAGATAGAGAAAATTTTGAGAGTAATTAGATAATAATTTTGAGTTTGAAAGCATTCAAATGGCCTAACTAAGCAAATGGGTTTTTCTTAAATTTGAAATAAGCAAGAAAAATAACATGATAGGCATAAGCACCAGAACCATGCCATTTTTTTATTAAAACGAAAAGAAATAAAGAGAATAAAAAAATTAGAAAATAAAATGAGGTGATAACATATCAGTCCCATTTCCTAGTTTTAATGGGGAAAAGATTTTGGAAAGATTTTATAAAACTAGAATTGGTTTTGTAATTAAAAGGAAGAAGAAAGGGTTTTTTTTTTGGGATATATGTTGGGGGGAAATTGGGAGGGAAACTCCATTTTTTGAAAAGCTTGATTTGTGGCCATAGGGCATTGGGTTTACTTTAAGGGCAAGGTTCTAAGAGTGGGATCAAGACAAGATGATATAGAGAAGGTGATTAGGACAT
Organism: Lolium perenne; assembly: GCF_019359855.2. Taxonomy (NCBI): domain Eukaryota; kingdom Viridiplantae; phylum Streptophyta; class Magnoliopsida; order Poales; family Poaceae; genus Lolium; species Lolium perenne. The sequence goes on from NC_067246.2 coordinate 321,253,943, forward strand.
GAGATGGTTAGGCCAAGAATGATTCTTGAGTAGAGTTGGATGATCTTGGAGAGATAAAGATGCCAATGGGGATTAATCATTTGTTGAACAAACGATCTGTTACCAAGATCAAGCATAGATGGAGTGATGATATGATATATCAATGAGATGTATTAGTGGCAAATACATTGCCATGGATAATTGATTATGGATCAATTAGTCCTAAAATTTAGCTTTATTGTCTATGGCCTTTATTAGATTTATTAAACTAGATATGAAATCTTATTTTGAATAGATTCGAAAAGAGAGAGGGTTTTAGAGGGAGTAGAATGATCCATAGTTAAAGTAGAATAAAATATAGATCATTCCATTTTTTTAGGATACCAAAATCTGCATATAAAAGCTTTTGTAAGTTTTAATGTCACCCAAAGTAAGGGTAAACCTTTTTGCAAATATTTTGTATCAAAAATAATTTTAGAAACCTCTTTTTTTATACTAAGATCAGAGGTGACCTTAGCCAATTTTAAAAGAAAAGGTTCTTGGCACAAATATTTTGGATCAAAATTTAGAGTCATAGAGCATAACAAAACATGTTTTGTATTTTGTCAAAAAGTTCAAATACCTTAGAAGAGAGGAGATTAAGGTAATACAAGAGTGGCCATAGCATGAGTATTTTTCTTGAGACTTGGAGTTATGGGTTGAAATATTCCACTTAACACTATTTAGCAAACACCACTCATCAAACAAAGTCAGACAGACATTCCCAATAAAAAAACAAATCAGTGCACGCAGAACATAAAAAGTTTTTGTTCCCCCTGATTTTTGCACTCTGGACACATAAAAATGGTTGCAAAAGTTGGGGTGTTACAGGCAAGTGGGTCGAACCCCACCATGTGCTATCTACGTACATACATATGTGCAAGCTTCTAGTGTGCACTAACTACAAAAAAAATCTAATTGCTACCGTTCCACACGCAAGCTACATGTAGAAGATGTTGTTTACATTGGACAACACTAGCCGGATCGACCAAATTCATTGGAGATTTACAACATAATTTTGAACTCTTTCAACAAAAATAGTACTTGTAGTTTTGCAGCAAAAATTTAAAAGACAATATATGAAGACGATCGACACAAATTCTTTGGATGTGTACAACATAATTTCTGATATTTTACAACATAAAATAGCAATTGTAGTATTGCATCAAAATTCACACCAAAAAATACAAAAATATGAGTTACACAAAATCATTAGAAGTTTACAACATAATTTTTAATGTTTTACAACAAAAATTAGCCCTTCTGTATTCCAACAAAAATTCATAGAAAAAATATAGAAGAAGATCAACACAAAATCGTTGGATGTTTACAACACAATTTCTAAACTTTTACAACAAAAATAAAGAACAACAAAAATCAGCAAAAATTGTACCAACAGTTGTAGAAAAGAAACTACTCCAAAAAATCCATTACTGGTCACTAGCTAGCATCTTGGTACATGCGTGCATGTAGTGCATGTAGCAATGTACTAGTGCATGTAGCACGAAAAGTAACTAGAGCTAGAGGAGAAACCGATCAATATAAATCTGCTAGTATTAGTAGCTACCAACCTAGCTGCGCGCGTGCATGCATGGATGTGACAAATAGAGTCCTTTGCATATAGAAACTAGCTCGGTAGGACGTACATAACAGGTGGGTTGACAGAATGCAACAGAATACACGGACCGTGCGGGGTTCGGTCGAGGCAACCGATCTTTTCGTCCCGGATCGGTCGGCCGATTTCAAGTATTTTCCTTACTCTATTATGGCAAGGATGAGACGTTGGACCTTTTGTTAGTTTAATTAACTGGTCGTTTAACTGTTTGCATCTAGCCTGTCTTAGACCATTGGATGTGTGCATCGAGCCTATCTTGGATCAGAAACTGACTCGTCACAAGCTCTGACATTGGATTCTCGTTGGATTCTCATTGGTGTGTGGCGTTTCCCGGGGACGCTCGTAGGGTTGTGTTGGACCATTGGATGTGTTTGGCGCGCGACTCCCGACGGAGTAATACCGTGATGAGCTGGTGAAAATTGTTTTTTTTTTGGGAACTCAAGTCCCAAGTTCAACCCAGCAAGTTTTGCGATGAATTTTTTTTTTTGAAACATCATATAAGACGTGTCCCAAGTTCGACTTGTAATTGGGCTGATGAGCCTCCTAGCTTTATTTTACCGTTCCTCCTGAACGATGTAACTATTATTTGAACTCGGTGCAACAAGTTTCTTACGCACTCTTTTCCTTACGGGTACCTAAGGGGACTTGAAGGATTTTAATGAGACGGCTTGTTTGCGTAATATATGATGTTTCAAAAAAAAAAGAATCATAGGCCGGCCTGTTAGCTGCCAACCCCCGGCGCCTTAGCCAGGCCGCCAGCAGCAGGTGTGGGAGCCACCTGGGCCGGCCTGGTAGCTTCGTCGGCCTTCCCGTCTGAAGAAGCTGCCCCTGCCAGCTGGGCTGGCCTGCTGGGAGTTCTTGACGCCGCCGGCGAGGCGTCCGTGTGGCTGGCCGGGTATAAACATCCATGAACGTACAGCGTAAGCTAACACCGAATCTCGTTTCTTGTTCCTGTAGCAGATCGTACGTGGTACGTGTGCTGGACAGCTGGAGTAGTGGAGTACTAGCTAACCGATCTATCTTGTTTAATTCATAGCTAGGTTTGCACGTACAGGATTTCGATCCTTGGATCCATCCTACGAGCAGCCTGACCTCTCGGCGAGAACAGAAGCACTTGGATCGACGAGATGGCGAACAAGCCGCAGCCTCACGACTGCCAACAGCTGAGACCCACGATGCCCGCCGTTTGCCTCTCCGACCTCCCCGACGACCTACTATGCCACATCCTCTCCTTCGCGCCATTAAAGGAGGCCGCGTCCACGAGCGTGCTCGCGCGGCGGTGGCGCACGCTCTGGCTCTTATCGGGCGCCCTCAACCTCGACTCACGCACGCGCAATTCCAATGTCCCGTGCCGGCGCTCTACTTTTCAGCGCGATGGGAAGTCAGCCATCGCTTCCTATGTCTCCTCCGGTTTACCCCTGAAGAAGCTCACCTTCTACTACGACGAATGGGGCAAGGGCAACATGCGCCGCCGGCTCCATGCTTTGGTCTATAGCCCTGCGGCCCGGGACCTAGAGGAACTTTACCTTGGGAAAGGCTGCGACGGGAGCATGTGCAGTTACAGCATCACCACCCTACCGGCGCTCCAGGCTCTCCGTGTGCTACACATCACCAACTGCATCGACATCTGTAGCCCGCGAGACATGGTGGTACCAATCCCCTTCCCGCGGCTCACCGAGCTGCGGCTGTACCTATGCTGGGTTTCACGCAAGGTACTGCAGGCCATAATAGACGCCTCGCCGTTGCTCACCACCTTGCGTCTGGAGAGAGTGGATTTGTCTTGGTCTCGTGAGCGGTACCAGTCTCTCGCTCTCCCCAAGGTCTCTACCTTCCTGCTAGACGATTTCCACCGTAACTACCAGAGACACTTGGAGCTGAATGCTCCAAATCTAAGATGCTTCACCTATAAAGGGCCCGTCGGATCACTCTCGATCTCGCTCAGGTCGCCTGCGCCGTGCATTGCACGGGTGGAACTGCACTTCAATTTGTCAAATGTTCATAGGAGCAACCTAAGCAGAGATGTAGCCTGTCAGTACTTTTGGCAATTTGCTTCTAACTTCAGTGGGGCAAAGATGTTCAAGCTGCGTTTTGAATCTCCAGAACATCATTCACCTAGCCAAAACTTGGAGCTTGATCAAGGAAAGTAGACCTGTTCAGGGTGACCAAAGAAATGATGAAGCAAGCCATCTCTTGTACAACCTCTATTCACTTATTCAAGACGTTTTAGCAAGCTAAATTTGCCTGCTAAATCGTCTTATATTGAACGGAGGGAGTAACATTTTGGAAACAACTTTTAGGAGCGCAAAGATGTTGAAGATGAACTTACAATAAATCTTGTTTTCTACCTTTTCAAGCAGTAAGAGATCTATTCTAGTGCTACCCATGTTGATTTTTGCAAGTTTACTTAGATATGTAAGAGCTTTCTTGTAGTTGTTGATTATTTCTTACCTGTGTTTATTGAAGACGGCATTATGCAGATATTAACACCACAAATAAAATGGTTATTCTTTGGTATTTTTATTTATCTTAAAAATATGAATTAAATATTTCAAACAATCTTCTTATGCACATTATCCCTCTATATATCTCCTTAACGACGCACTTTAATTAGGGCATCTCGAGCGGCCCAACACGGACGCAAAGGGTCTGCATGGCTAAAAAAGTGGGTCTGCACCCTAACCTAGTGGCCTAACGCAACTGACCGGCATGTCTGTGGGAACGTAAGCGTGATCAAAATTTGTGCCGTGAATGCGTCTACGCGGTCCTGCAGCGGGCGCGAGGCCGCATCGCTTCCGTGCCTGCGCCCGCAGCCTTCTGCACCCGCCATCAATGTCACGCCTCATCTTCAGCGGACGCACTAGCTTTGGCGGCTGGTGGTTGGTCTTCTGGGCCGCCATCAATGGCATGCTGCTTTAAGTCCCGCACTCGTCCTTAAAAGGGCACTGGTGATATCCAACCATTGCCCACACCTCCCAGGCCCTCCATTGCTCCCACCACACCGACAACCATAGCGCTCCGCCACCTCGCCATGGTGAAGAAAAAGAAGAACGATCACGAGGCGTCCTCGTCGCGGGTGAAGAAGGAGGAGAACCCTCGGATGAGGGTCCCCCTCCTTATCAGCTTCGCCCGAGTGCTCTACGAGAACTAGCAGCCATGCGATGGCTGGAACGACGTGCACCTTCCAGGCGAGTGGCGCCTCAGCTCTACGTAGGTGCCCATCCCGCCGGTGCCACGGTCTGGCCCAGAGTGGCTCGAAGAGACCCGACGCATGTGGGCACTTCTCCTGCCAGACCTCCCAGATGACCCCGCATACGGCATCGATCCCCCAGGTGGGACGACTACCGCCGATACGAAACCGACGAGGCGGAGGGCGAGGTTCCTCGTGGACTGGGACTACACCTTTGGCCCACCTCCACGGCCTCGTCGTCCATTGCCGCGTGCGCCGCCACCTCCTCTGCCACATGAAACGCGGGACGACTCCGATGACTTCTTCGCCAACGTCTTCCATGACATCCAGATGGCACTTGAGGAGGGCAGGGAAATCGAGCTGGCAGACGAACTGACCGAGGAGGAGGAAACGAGGCTAGGTATCTTCATATCAGAGCCGCCGCCGCCGCCATTGCCGCTGCCCCGATACGCCGTCGACCTCGTGCCGCCAAGCCTATCGGAGGAAGACACCTTCAATCTGGCGTTGCAGTCCTCGGCGCCGCCTGCTCCGCGGCCTCCGCCTACGTACCCGTGGGCAGCACCGGCATTTGCTCCACCGGTCTCCTACTGGCCATGGGTGATCCCGGAGCTTGTCAACCTGACCCAGGTGCCCAACGACGGTGAGGCGTAGGGTCGGGTTAGGTTTTTTGCAGGCCATGGAATTTATTATATTTTCATGTTTTTGGCACTATTTAAATTGGTTTGTCAATGCAAAAAACAATATTGGGGAAATAAATGTGTCGGGCCGCTGGGAGCACCCAAACGCAAACGGACAACATGTCATTTTCAGCCGATTTCGTGTTCACGGTTCGATGCAAACGGATGTGGCGTCCATTTTGGCATCAGCCCGTGGAGATGTCCTTAGTTCCACCTGGAGAATTTTAACTTTAATGGGCGCTAGCCTTCTTTTGCGGGGAATTTAGAGAGCTTTATTCAGACAAAAGCATTATCTCAACAATCAGCCTCTTCTGATCAGAAAACTAAGAGTTTCAACTAACCAACTCTCGGTCACAACCAAAGTGCTAGCACGCTTGGCACAAAGGTGAGCCGGGAAATTGACAGTTCTCAATATATGCTGAATTGAAAAAGAAATAAAAGAACTAGCTAGCTCTCCAATCTCTAACAAAATAGGTGCCACAACTGAACGATAGCTGTGGCGAGTATTCCAGAGCTGAACCGCCTCCAGACAGTCGGTTTCCATGACCACATGATAGAAGCCTCGGAGTTTGGCAAAGCGCACTCCCTCGCGCACTACCAGACTTTCAGCAATAAGAGGATCTGTGATCCCATGTAGAGGTTTACTCCACGCACCGACAAGACGAGCCGCAGATCTTGCGACACCACCCACCCCTCCTTGTCCTCCATCGACATTTATCGAGCCATCTGTATTGATCTTAATAATATCACCAGCAGGTGGTCTCCAACCATGACCCGGCAAAATTACCTGCTGTTTCAAAATATCAAGGATAGATAGAGCTTCCCTAGCCTTGTCATCTTTACCGAGGCAATCGGATCTAGGTCCTCGTCATGTTTCCACCGATTCTGGGAGTGCCAGATTGACCACATTACTGTAATAATCTTGGACCTCTCCTGTTCTGAATTTTTTTCACCACATAAAATATCCCTCTCTCATGTCTGCGGATGAAGCTTTGGTAGTATGATGTCTATCCAAGTCACTGCTTCATCCCAAAACCGCTGGGCATGAGAGCACTTGATCAACGCATGCATCAAGTCCTCATCCATAGCCATGCAAACATTGCATCTGCCTAGCTCTTTGATGTGTCGCCGTCTGAGGGTGCATTCATCCGGGAGAATACCACGCAACACTTCACCAGAACACCCTGAATTTGGGAACAACCTTGAGCTTCCATAGAGATGTCCACATCTGTTCTTCAGAAGTTGAAGTACTTGATACCGTTCCTTCATCTAGAGATGCACGCTCCTTTCGATTCACAAGTGCACGATACGCCGATTTAACAGAATACACACCATATCGTTCATAGTTCCATGCATAGAAATCCTCGCCACCACCATTCCTCAGAGGTATATTCAAAATTGCCTCCGCATCAGGTGCTGCAAAAACTGCCCTAACCAGATTGCTCCGCAGGACCAATTATCAGAATCCACCAGTTGATCAACAGTCACCAACTCACTAGCTTACCCGGCTGTTGGGGCACATGTGCGCACATGAATCTTGTTCGTGTATTTTACCCACTACAGTAAATCTTGTTTGTGCGATACAGTCACTTCTTTTCTCACTTCCTGATTTTCTGAAGGGGTGCATGATGGGTGGGACCAGGTATGTGCGGGGCCAACAGTAGGAGGCAGCGACGGGCGCTCGTTTTGGTCACCCTCCTTCGTATTTTCTTTTCCTAGTGTTAGCAATATTAACACCACAATATAATATAGTTATCTTATGGCACAATTCAGAAACATTCTAGAAAGCTCAATAATCTTCAACGGGGATGATTTTAGGGTTATGTACTATTTCCCACCTTGTTCCATTCTTTCAATCAATCTATTAAGTGGCTAATTCAGCTAATCGGTCGCTCAAGCATGCATTATACGTGGAACTGCAACATAGGTATTATATAGTGCATATTATTGCACCACCAACTTCTATTTGTGTGCACAATGTTTTTCTACATATATATACCGCATCAGGCTTACTCAAGTGAGCAAGGCTTTGTTCTCACATGCATGGACCACTTTACCCCAGCGAAATACCCTTCATTCATCATTCTCCAATTGGTAGCATTAGTTTTTTTTTCATCAAATAGATGGTAGCAGCACGAACAAATCAAAACGAGGGCCGGTGTTGGTACCGTAGCAGAATCATGTTGCATCCAATAGATGGTAGACCTCAGCCGCATCAGAAGAGGACGAGACAAGAATGAGGTAGATATAATCACAAAAAAAAAGAAGATAGATGTGAGAACAGATAGGAATAGGAGGCACCAGGAGCATGCGTAGAACGTCTTTCATGGATCTCCTAGGACGAGACTCAGCTAGAGGGACGTTGTTGAGCGGATGATGTTTTGATATGTTGTTTATTAGCGTTCATTTTAGCGGACATCTTTCTAGCTTATCTTCATTTCCATTCAGCTAGCATACCAGAATCACTTTGGCTAGCTGACAGGGGTGAAATGAAATCAACAACATCACTAGCACTACCCATCCTGTAGAACCCATACTTAATTCAGTTTTTTTTTTTTTTGAAACGGTATACTTAATTCAGTTGGATGGTGACCTACGGAATGGCCAACGCATCTACTGTTACCGTGTTACCATAATATCAAATGAGTAAGTTATGCTCTTATTTGGAATGCAGATTTGGGGCACATGGGTAGCAGCGATCTTGCTTTTCAAAATGATCAAAGATTATATTTTTAAGTTTTAAAAAATTCTAAAAACAGATCCACATATAGTCGATGATGTATCCCACAATTGTGCAAAATATCAATTTTCAAATGCTTTACATTCTGAGATACACAAAAAATTGACAAAAGTGTAGGTATGAGTAGTACATTTTCAAATCCCCAAAACATATCAAATTTTATCATTTTTGTCTTCCAGAAAATAAAAAGAATTCTGGGTTGCGATTCTGCATGGTTGTTAGATGTATCACTTACAATCTCCAAAATTATTTTCAATTTTTTTGATAACTTGTAATAATGTCTTTTGATTTTTTTTTAAATGGCGAGAACAGTGAAGCTCGGGAGGCAAAAAAAAATTCCGCTTTATCAAAAAAATGCTCTAATTTGACAACAATGTCTGAAAAAAATCGGAGGTTTTCGAAAAGGATTTCTTTTACTCCATCTTTTCAAGGTTCAAACATTGATGGATGTTATTTTAGGCGGGTTTGCCTCAAAATTCTTAGAAATTGTTCAAGAAAAAGCGTTTACGGCTAGGGGGTAAAAAGTCATCCGGTGCATCATCGTCTCCCAGGGAAAGGCCAGAGCGAGCACGAGCAGCTCGGGAAGCAGCAGCGGCAAACATCTTGCCCCCTCCCCCCCACTCATTAATGGTGGCCACTGTATGCTCGGCGTCGGCACCCATCTCCTCCATCAATGCCGCCACCCACCTCGCCCATCTACTTAACGCGAGCCAAGACCCGGGCCGTTCCGTCCAATCCACCACGACACTGCCCCCGCCTCCACCTCATCAGTTATCCATCCCACCTCGGTTAATATTTTGAAGGTCGAAACATCAACGGAGTTTTGTGGAAACCATTATTTTACCCCGTGTTTGTCTCAAAATTCTTAGAGATTGTTTAAGAATGTTTTACCAATTACCACTAGGGGGTAAGAAGTCACCTTGTGCTTTGGGAAAAGTTTGTACGGGAGTACCGGCAAGTAGTGATATATGTATTCCAATGTTGAAGCTGAACTTAGAAGAAATCTTGTGTTTGCTACCTTGTCAAGTAGTGATAGATGCATTCCAATGTTTACCAAATAGCTTTCTTGTAGTTGTTTATCTTTTGTAGTTTTGTTTATTGAAGATGCTATTAAGTATAAATTAACACCACAAATGATGTAGTTATCATATTTTTGCATTTTATTTAGTTTACAAATCCAATAAATTTCTTCAAACAATTGTCTCATGTCCTTTCTCCCTTTGTCTCATCAACGACACACTTCTGTTCCAACTGGGAAAATCTGTAATCATCCTCAATGAAGGTTTTGAGGTTGCTATTTATTTATCAACCTTGTATCATTCTTCCAAAAAAAAAAACATCAACGAAGAGGATTTTAGGGTTAGGTATTGTTATACTACCTTGTTCCATTCTTTCAACCATTTGTTAAGTGGCTAAGTTTGCAACTACGCCATCCTTCACTCAAGTGAGCAAGGCTCTCTTCTCATATGCATGGACTACTTCATCTCCAACAAAACAGCCTTCATCCTCTCTATTTGGTAGCACTAGTTTTTTTTTTGCATCAAAATACATGGTAGCCACACAAATAGATCGTAACGAGGGTGTTTGTTGCAAAAATCATGTTCCATCAATATATGGTAGTCATCTCAGCCCAATCAAAGGAGGGAGAAACAAGAATGAGATAGATGTGAAAACAAATAGGAATATGAGGTATCGGGAGCATTCGTAGAACTAGATTCCTGGATTTTCTAGGGCGAGACCGAGTTAGAGTGACATGTGGGAGCTAAGTATCTTTTCATCTGCTGTTTATTAGTGCTAGTCTGACCGGTCTCTTCGCTGTCTTCTCATTTGGTAGATTTAGCTAGCATATCGGAATTACTAGTATTTTTTTCAACAGGATGAAATCAGCATGCAGCATCACCAGGCCTCAAATAGGACTCTACAAGATTGCCTAACACATCTAGTGTTACGATAGTGTTGAATCAATCAACAAGACAAAGTTATGCTCTACTTTGACTACTATGTTCAAATATTTGCTGGGGGTTTTACCAAAGAAATAGGGCCTGTTTGGTTTATGCCCCTAGCTCACCTTACCAAAATATTGGTCATGCCAAATCTCCTCTCACTTGTTTGGTTTCTTGCCAATTTGTTGGCTGCCCATGGGACCATTGCTGCTGCTCTCAGAGATTCTAGCCAAGATTTTGGCCAACCGGGTAGAGCGAGCCGGTGATTCTGCTCATGTGTCTAACGGCTAGACGCTCCTGCGCCTCGGGCGACAGCGGAGGCGACGGAGGGGCCGTCGCCACCCGACGCCACCGGCGCCCGGCTGAGCGCCACCGTGTCCGGCGCACAGGGGTGCCCGCACCGCGGCCTGCACGGAACCGTTTCGCCGTGCTCTCCGCCCTCGAAGACGAAGCCTCCGATGAAGAAGGCTCCTCCGCCCCGCAGGTGACCCCTTCCCCGTCTCCGCCCCTCTCCCCCTCCCCTCCCCCGGTGACGCTCGCCTCCTTCCTCGACCTCGCCGGCGCTGGAGCTCCCCGCTCCTCTCCGCGCCGTCTGGAGCCCTCAGCACCCTCTCCGGCGAGCTCCGCACCTCCGGCATGGGGCCCCGAGGTGTTCCCTCCGCTCCCGTCGCTTGGGGGCACGGGAGTCCAGATCTGCGCGTCCTCCGGCACGGAGCGTCCCCTGCATCCTCCTCTGAGTGGAGTGCTCGTGGGAGATCTGGTCGTTCCGTTGCCGGCCGCCGCTCCCTCACCGCCGCCGGCTGACGTGGGGTCGCCGGGGCTAGGGTTTGCGTGCGCTCCGCCCGCTCCCCTGGTGGGCCTGGGGGATCAGGTCCCATTGGGCCGTGGCGGCCCAGCCCAGGACGGGCCTGGAAGGGCGCGGCCTGCCTCGACCCTCCTTTGCCCGGATGCGCGCCACGTGGCACAGGGGCAAAGTGTGACGGCCTCGATGGAAAGTTTCGGGGATAGGGTTCCCTCGGACGGTTTTACCCCGCAGCCGCCGCTTTTTAAGTGGCTGTGGATCCCTGCCGGAACCCTAGATCCAGACTTAGGATTCCCCGCGCCTCCTCGTGACGTCCGCCGCAACCGCAAGCACGCCAAGCTCCTCCCTCGCTCCACCGACCCCTTCTCCGGCGACTCTCGTCGACGCCTGATGACCATGGACCGTGACCGTGACCGCCCCAACCGCAACAAGCGCCCTTATGGCGACATGGATGGCGGGCACTCCAGGGACCGTGAGCTCGAGCTTCGTCAGCGGCTCGAGAAAGAGCAATCGGAGCAGCACCGCCAGCAATGCCTCTACGACCGCGATCGGGCAAACTCCTCTGGCTGGCGTCAAGGGGATGACCAGCACCCTCCCCGCCCTCCTCCCCCTCCCCCGGCACCGCGAGGGCGCGACCAGGGTCGGGGAGCGCACAAGAAGTACTCCTCCAGGGCGGCGCGGTCCCAGCATGGTGCGGGACCCTCCCTTCCGGGCTCGAGTGTCCCCGCGGCGAACTCCGCTGCCTCCGCTGGGGCGGACGCGGCTCGCATCACTTGTTACAACTGTGGGAACCAAGGCCACATGCAATCAGAGTGCAAGGCTGAAGCTTTCTGTGTCAAATGCAACAAATCGGGCCATACCACGGCGATGTGCGCGCTGTTCTCCAAAGGGCCTAACCCATTCTGGGCGGGTTTTGGCGGACAGCAACAAGGGTTCTTCTGCTGCGAGGTTCCGGAGGAAGAGCTCTACCAGCCTGTTGCCAACGCTGCTCTTATCATACTAGAGAATGGTAGCTTGAGCGAGGAGCAGCTAGAGGAGGAACTTAAAGACCTGGTGGATGAAACTTGGACCTGGCAAGTCTGCAAGATCAACGAATCCGACTTCTCCGTGGTTTTCCCTTCCAAAGAAAGTCTTCGCATGGCGATCCGGGGCGGAGGCATTACCCTTCCTGCGTGCAAGATCAAGGCCATCGTCACGGTTCCCACGGGCGACCCCACTGCCTCGGAGCGCCTCCAGGAGACTTGGGTCCGCCTCCACGGGGTTCCTCCGCCCCTCAGACATGCGGACAGACTCCTCATGAGCACCAGAGAGATTGGGCGTCCCATCGGGGTGGACGCGGATTCGCTGTCCCATCCCTCTAACCCCATCCGCATGTCCTTCGGCTGCCGTGACCCTGCTCTCATGCCAAGCTCCGTCACGATCTTCGTCAACATGGAGGGCTTCAAGATCCAGGTGGTTCCAGAGGCCTCCTTGGCCGACAGTTCTCCGCCCCACGCACCGCCACCCTCTCTCAGCAAAGATAGGGACGAGGACAAGGACGAGGACTTGGAGGAAACCGACGAGGACAGATGGGACGGCCGCAGGGGGCACCACCCACACAAGGAACGTCTCTCCTCGCTCTCGGCTCCGGCTGGGAACAAGTCCGGCCCCGCCTACAGATCTGTGCCTGCTACTGGTCAAGACGCACCCCCTCAAGCACCCCTCCTGCCTGCTTCGGCCTTCTCTCAGTATGGCTCCAACCTCACCGAGAAGGGCGACATCTTCCCCATCATGGCCAAGATCGTGAACGCTTCTGCGTCGACCCCTCAACCCCCTCCTCCCATGGATGAGACCGAGCGCCTCTCCCCCTCTGTCCTGTCGCCAGGAGATTCAAACAAGGAGGAAACGCCTTACGTGACCCCAGGAAAAGCGCTGAAGCTTGGCGAGGAGGACAGGAGGAACATTGGGTGGCAGAGCCCGCCCTCGGCGACCTCGGACACCTCGGAGGAGCGCCGCGCGCGGGAAAGGAGAAGCAAGAGCAACCAGGACCGTCCCTCCAAGATTCTTGCCAAGGAACTGGCTTTCGCCACTCAGCTCCAGTTTGAGCCAGACGAGGAGGTGAAAGAAGGCTCTCCCTCTGCTCTGGGCCTCCACCAAGCTCCGGCCATCCAGGACAACTCCTCTGCGCTTCCTCTGGCGGACGAAGATCCCATTCCGGCGCTGGGAGCGCTCGTCACTCGGGCGCCAAGAAGCAAGAGCGCTACTCCGGCTGAAGCGCAACGCAAAAGCGCAAGGGGATCGGGCCTCACGGAGGGCTCGGTGCTGGATCGGGCGATGCGCCTCGCCAACGACAAAGATGCGCCATCCTCAAGCACCCCAGGTACCCACCCCACCTCCTCCCCCTCCCTTTCAGCCTTCACTGCTTTCCAAGATATGCCGGCGCAAAAACTCCTGAAAGTGGCCCAAGACAGCTGCGTCATTTTCCCCTCCGTGGCAGGGGCCCCCGAGGAAATCATCTCCCTTATTCAAGCAAAAGAGCTAGCTCAAGCTGACTTGGCGGCAGCCAGGTTTAGGGCTGAGCTGGAGGCCGCCAAGGAGAAAGAGGCTCAGGAGAGAAGGGCCGCCTCAACACAGGAAGGGCCTGTGTTGGAGGAGACCGGCGTCACTGATCCGGTTCCGGACCCGGCCTCTGCGCCCAAGAAAAAGCCTCGGGTGTACAAAAAGAAACAGCAGCCCATTGTGGGCTCGAGACCCCTCACCCGCCGAGCACGGGCTTTATCCATAGTTTCCCAATGAAGTGCCTCATTTGGAATATCCGAGGGTTCGGGCGCAAGGGGCGCCGTACTCTGCTCAAGGACTACCTCCGCGAGCATAAGATTGATGTAGTCCTTCTCCAAGAAACGATCAAGCAAGATTTTTCTGACGCCGAACTCCGCAGCCTCGAAGCGGGAGATAGGTTCTTCTGGCATTGGCTCCCGGCTAATGGGCACTCAGGGAGAATGCTCATTGGTGTTAGAGACAGCTCCTTCGAGGTGGGCGAAGTTGACATGGGCCAATTTTTCATCAGCACGTCCGTCCTTCACAGAGCATCCAATCGCATCTTTGAGGTGGTTGCCATTTACGGCCCAGCTGATCACAGTCGATCCCGCTCCTTCCTGGAAGAAATTTCGGATAAGGTGGGCTGCGCCACGCGCCCGCTGCTTCTAGGGGGCGATTTCAACCTCATCCGCTCAGCCGAGGATAAAAACCACGACAATCTCAACTGGCCCCTTATCGATCTCTTCAATGAGCACGTGGCCTCTTGGGCCCTCCGTGAAATTCCTCGCACTGGGGCGAGGTATACCTGGACGAATCGGCAGCTTAACCCGGTCCGCTCGGTGTTGGACAGGGTGTTCATCTCCCCTGAGCTCGAAGCGCTCTTCCCTCTGTGCTCCCTTGTGGCTGAAACCAACCTGGGGTCCGATCATACCCCCCTGGTGTTTGACTCTGGAGACGGGCTCCCGCCTCGCACCAATAGGTTCTTCTTCGAATCCGGGTGGTTTGAGAGACCTGATTTCCGTCCTATGCTCTCTCAGCTTTGGATCGATCTAGCCTCTCGAGCAAGGGGCAGAGACATTGTCGACTGGTGGAACTTCATGAGCTCGGGGCTCAGACAGTACCTCCGCGGTTGGTGCCGTAACCAGGGAGCGGCTACGAAAAGAGAAAAAGCGGCGCTCCTGGCCCAGATCGAACAACTCGATGCTAGAGCAGACTCTCTGGGTCTGGAAGAAGAGGAATGGGTTGAACGCTATTCTCTTGAAGACCAGCTCCTCCACATTGTCCGCGAGGAAGAGGATTACTGGCAACAAAGGGGCAGGACAAAGTGGGCGCTCCAGGGGGACGCCAACACAGCCTATTTTCACGCCGTTGCCAATGGTAGGAGACGCAAGTGCACTATCTCCTCTATTGTCACTCCTTCTGGCCCCACCTCGGATCCCACTATCATCCAACAGGTGATCTACGACTTTTACCGCGACCTTTTGGGTTCCTCGTCTCAGAGGGTGTGCTCCGTGGCCCCAAACCTCTGGGGAGAGGCAGAGAAGGTGTCGGATTCTGATAATGAGCACCTCATGTTAACCTTCCCGGAGAAGGAGCTTGAAGCTATTGTTGCTGACATGAAATCCAACACGGCCCCGGGCCCGGACGGCTTCCCTCCAATCTTCTTCAAGCGCATGTGGCCTTGGCTAAAGCTTGGAGTTCTTCACATCCTTAATGATTTTGTGCTGGGGCGCATTGACATCTCAAGACTCAACTTCGGGATCCTAGCGCTCATCCCCAAAGTCCCCGGTGCTGACTTGGTGTCCCAGTTCCGCCCAATTGCTCTCATCAACGTGGTGTTCAAGATTATCTCCAAAGCGTACGCGTCCAGGCTTGATCCTGTCGCCAATAAAATCATAAGCCCCTTCCAGACGGCGTTCATCCGGGGAAGGAACATTCTGGAAGGGCCTCTCGCCTTGATTGAGATTGTCCACGAATTGCGGGTCAAGAAGTTAGGAGGGATCCTGCTTAAACTCGACTTCGAGAAAGCTTACGACAGGGTCAACTGGGGCTTCCTAGAGGAAGTGCTCCGCGCCAAAGGCTTTGATCAGGGTTACATCCACAGGATCTTGCAACTGGTGTCGGGTGGCCAGACTGCGATCTCCATCAATGGTGTCATCGGCCCGTACTTTAGAAACAAGCGGGGAGTGCGTCAAGGGGACCCTCTCTCGCCGCTGCTATTCAACCTCATAGGGGAGGCGCTGTCCGGCATCCTCTTAGCTGCTGGCTCAGCGGGTCACATCCACGGAGTAGTCCCTCACTTACTTCCTGGAGGCATTTCCCACCTACAGTACGCGGACGACACCCTCATCTTGATTCAAAACACGGAGGAAGATATTGCCAACCTCAAGTTCCTTCTCATGTGCTTCGAAGACATGTCCGGCCTCAAGATTAACTACCACAAGAGCGAAGTCATTGTCATGGGCCAACCTAGAGACGAACAGCTCAGGATTGCCAACAAGCTGAATTGCAAATTGGGGTCCTTCCCCTTTCTCTACCTTGGCTTGCCCATCTCTGACCGTAAGCTGCGCCTCGAGCAATGGCTGTTCCTTGTCAGGAAGCTGGCTGACCGCATCGAGCCTTGGATGAGTAGGTTACTCACCTCCGGTGGGAGACTAATCCTCTCCAACGCCTGCCTCGACAACACGCCTATCTATGCAATGGGCCTGTTCCTCCTGCATGAGGGGATCCACGCCCGCTTCGACTCTCATCGTTCTAAGTTCTTCTGGGAGGGGACCGGGGCAAAGCGCAAGTACCACTTGGTTAACTGGCCCACTGTCTGTCGTCCCAAGGCCATGGGGGGCTTGGGCCTCCTCAGTACGAGGAAGATGAACATCGCGCTGCTCCTTAAATGGGTGTGGAAACTATACAATGAGGATGACACCATCTGGTCCAAAATCATCAAAGCCAAGTATCCGGATGTGAGTGATCTCTTTTCAGGCTCGGGCCAAGGTGGCTCCCAGTTCTGGAAGAGTATCCACAAGGTTAAGCACTTCTTCAAGCTTGGGGCCAAGCATGCGGTCGGTGACGGGCGCCGCACTCGCTTCTGGTCGGATTGGTGGTTGGGGCACGAACCTCTGAAAGACTCCTTTCCGTATCTGTTCGCTGTTTGCGAGGACACAAACCAATTGGTAGCCTCTGTGTGCGCTCCGGGTGGCCCGCACATCAGGTTCCGTCGCTCTTTGGACCCCGAGGGTGTGAATCAATGGAATCGCCTCATCTCCCAACTCCAGCCTTTCTTGCTCTCAGACGCTCTCGATAGGGTGATTTGGCACCTCTCCCCCTCTGGCCTCTACTCCGTCCAGTCCATGTACTATAAGCTGTCGCAAGGGGCGTCGGTTGCTTTCCACAAGGACGTGTGGGAAGCCAGGGTCCCGCTTAAGATCAAGATCTTTGCCTGGCTGCTCATCCTTGACAGGCTCCCCTCCAGTCTCTTGGTGGCCGGCAGAAATGGCCCGGCTTCGGGGGCGTGCGCTCTTTGCGGCGCCCCGGAGGACTCCTCCCACATCCTCTTCTCCTGCTCAATGGCAAGATTTGCTTGGAGTGCGCTGCGCAGCGTCTTGGGTTGCAACTGGTGTCCAGCCAACTTTCCCCAGTTTCACGCCATCCTATCCGGTTTCTCTGGGAGGGCCAGGAGACTCCTATGGACCCTCTTCCTCGCACAATCTTGGGCCCTTTGGACCGTGCGGAATAAGCTTACTATGGAAAGGAAAATATTAAATAACCCCGCTAACCTGATTTTTAAAATGTGTATCTTCCTACAGCTCTGGAGCGTCAAGGCAAAACCAGGAGATCGGGAGGATCTCAGACGGTTGACAAGCGAGCTGAGGGAGCTCTACGCCTCCGTGAGACCAAGAAGCCAAAGCTGAAGCCTGCGGCGTAATCTTGCTAGGTCTTCTTAGTGCGGTGGTTGTGGGGTGCCGCCCCCGATGTGTTTGCGTTTGATGTGTGCACTTCTTGGCTAAGCTGTATGCCGCAGCAGTTTGTATGACTCCCTAAACCTTGCTGGCTTTATTAATTTAAAGTCGGGCCCTCTATGGCCTTTTATCTAAAAAAAAAAGATTTTGGCCAACCCAAGGCAGCAGAATTCTGCACCAAAAATTTGGCTTGCCAATTTTGGTAAGGCTGCTGTGGGCATCATCCAAACGTACCCATAACCTAAACTACTCCATCTTTTGTACTAGTCCGAATATCAACAGGGGTTCGTGGAAACCATTAGTTTACTGCGGACTGCCTCAAAATTCTTAGAAATTGTTTGAAAAAAAAAACGTTTACCGCTTATTATAATAAGAGGTACTAAAAGTCTAAAACTAGTAAAATGTACCCGGTGGATCGTCGTCTCCCCGGGAAAGGGCGGAGCAAGCACGAGCAGCTCGGGAAGCAGCAGCGGCGACTCCGCAACCGCAAACATCTTGCCCCCTCCTCCCCCACTCATTAATGGCGGCCACTGTATGCTGGGCGTCGGCACCCATCTCCTCCATCAATGCCGCCACCCACCTCCCCCATCTACTTAACGCGACCCAAGGCACGGGCCGTTCCGTCCAATCCACCACGGCACCGCCCCCACCCCCACCTCATCAGTTATCCATCCCACCACCTCACCACGGCGCCGGCTGCCCCGGCCAGCTCCGTCCCGGGGTCCTCGAGCTGGAGGTGGGTGGAGACGTAATGCGCGACTCCTGGCCTGCTCTGCTTGCTTAGGCGCTTCGGTCTGCTTACTTATTCTCGCAAGGTGCTCGGTTTGTAGGTGGGGGTGGATGACCGGTTACTGGACTTGTTCTTGGAGTGGTAGTTTCGTGGTTGGTGAGCGGTTTCGCGTTCGAGCATAGGACACTGGGCACGCGCTCAAGGCGTTCGACTGATTGCCGACGAGAGCACAAGCACCACCTCTGCCCACTCCGTCTCCATGGTTGGGAGCGTGCACGTGAACGGGTCCGCGAACGGCGCCAACGGCACCGAGGAGCGGCTGGACGAGCTGCGCCAGCTGCTCGGCAAGTCCGAGGGCGACTTGCTCAAGATCGTCAGCATCGGCGCCGGGGCCTGGGGCAGCGTCTTTGCTGCTCTCCTGCAGGACGCCTACGGCCATTTCAGGGAGAAGGTGCAGATACGGGTGTGGCGCCGGCCAGGGCGGGCGGTGGACCGGTCCACCGCGGAGCATCTCTTCGACGTGATCAACTCGAGGGAGGACGTGCTGAGGCGCCTCATCCGCCGGTGCGCTTACCTGAAGTACGTCGAGGCGCGGCTGGGGGACAGGACCCTGTACGCCGATGAGATTTTGAGGGATGGGTTCTGTTTGAACATGGTCGACACGCCGCTCTGCCCATTGAAGGTGGTCACCAACCTGCAAGAAGCTGTCTGGGATGCTGATATCGTGGTGAATGGGCTGCCGTCCACCGAGACAAGGGAGGTCTTTGAGGAGCTCAGCAACTACTGGAAGGAGCGGATCAGTGTTCCGGTGATCATTTCTCTTGCCAAGGGGATAGAGGCCTCCTTGGACCCAATTCCTCGTATCATCACGCCTACACAAATGATCAGTTCTGCAGGTATGATTATATCTTGCTCTGTGCTTGTTCTCATGTATATTCTCATCTACTATATCGAAATATGCAATCATTTGGTATACTCGAGGTAGATAACTTGATTTGGTTAGAGCATAATATGAAACATAGGACATCATTTGCTGTTTGGTCATCAAGTGTTTGCATTGGGTATTCTTGTGCAATGGTTTTACAATGCACTGTTTGGCAAGGGAAAAAAGAGATAATTTTTTACTGAAAGATTTCTAAAAAAATACTTCTGGGCGAAGGAAAACCAAGCTTAAGGCTCGATACTATATTGTGCAATGTGTGACATTTTTTGTCTGCAGTTCATGGCAATAATTGTATAATGCACTGTTTGGAAAGAGAAAAAATAGATATAACGTTTTAAGGAAAGCTTTCTAAAAAGGTACTTCTGACTGAAGGAAAACCGAGCTTAAGGCTTAATACTACTATATTGTGCAGTGTGTGAAATTTTTGTCTGCAGTTCATAACTATTATTGTATAATGAGTGTATAATGCACTGTTTGGGAAGAGAAAGAAGAGATATAACTTTGTATTGAATCTAAAACTAATATTTCTCACCGAAGGAAAACCGGGCTTAAGGCTTGGTGCAATATTGTGCAATGTCTGACATTTTTGTCTGCAGTTCATGGTAATATTTAAGTATATGAGATTCAGTAGTACTAGTGGTTTGGTCATATCAGTGTCAATTTATAGTTAGAGAAAACAATACATATTTAGTATTCTCTATTGCCCATGACCTGCATAATCATGGGAGTTAGCATAGTGACTGTGATATGCACCAACCTTCATTTTAATGAGTCACATCAAGCAGCCTATTGCATTTAAAGCTTTCTTTCATGAAACACAAGTATGCCATGCCAGTAAATTTACGAGAATGACAGCAGCATTTGTTGTGCACCTCATTGTGAACTGATGCAATTAACTTCCAGTTTAGGAACTAAAGGTAAATGAACACAAAAAAACATCTACTTTTAATGATGTACTATGTAGACTGGTCTAGTACCCTCCGAAATTGCATCTTCAAATTCAAAATACACTGTACAAAAAGAGAAGTTAATGAAAAAAATTTAAATCTTTTCTCTGTTTTTTCTTTTGCTTAAGATGCATCATTTGTCAGTTTTGTTTTATCAATTTTGTTACTCTCTTTGCACGGATGAATTTCGAACCTCAAATTGATTTTACATAAAAATAGGGTAACTGAAAAGTAGTTTTAGGATTTTGGTAGAGTTTTTATGTTAGTTTAGCGTCTAGACCAACACTAAATGCATGAATACACCATAAAAGGTGATTTCATAGCATATGTTACAACAAGGACATGGTGCATATCCTCTGATTTTATCGAAAATATGTTTGATCTTGACACGTGCTTGTCTAACTCATAATAAATTTCTGGCAGTTAGCATAGTGACCTCTTAGCTATAGACCACCAACCGTTTGTTTTACTCACTTACTCAGTCACACATCACGCGGCTTCCTTTTGAAGAGCTTACATGAAAGCACAATATGCCACGACAATGACATGATGCACACTTTTGATTTTCTGACAGATGCTTTGAATTTTTGATGTTGACATGCACCCATCTGGCTCATATAGTTAACTTCTGTTGTCTGAGTTCATTCCTTGCGTTATTTATCTAAATTATTATAGCAAATGATTTGCAGCTGGAGTTCCAACTGAGAATATACTCTATCTTGGAGGTCCAAACATTGCCTCGGAAATTTATAATAAAGAATATGCAAATGCTCGAATCTGTGGATCCAATAAGTGGAGGAAACCTCTCGCTAAGTTTTTGAGGCAACCACATTTCATTGTCTGGGATAACAGTGACCTTGTCACTCATGAGGTGATGGGTGGCCTGAAGAACGTCTATGCTATTGGTGCTGGTAAGTGTATTTGTTCTCAACACATTATATATCAACTACCTAGTCAACCCTAAATTTAGCTCACTGAAACGAGCACATTAATACATTTAACATTATACTTGTTGATCTTGGATTTTTTGGTTCTATCTGATGATATTCAACTATTCAAGCAGGCATTGTTTTTTTTTTTTAACGGAAAGCCCCAGCCTCAAGAAGGCATAGATAGTATGTGGGTGTACTTGGTCTGTTTGATGCTCAATCTGTTGCTCTGTAGTGTTTGGGCAGGCTACGTTGAAATCAGAGGATGCAACATCGTTTCCTTAACCTGTATATACTTATCCTTTCAGTTTATAGACAAAAACGACATGTTGTTTTACAGAAAGAGCATTATGACTGAGAAGCTCCATGTTAGTTCAACACTTGTTTTGCTATTTTGCGAGGATAAGCATTGGTGTTTAGTTTTTTTTCCTTTTTCTGTTATTAAAGAAGTTATTTGCTTTCTCTCTCTCTCTCTCTCCTGCAAGGTGTTTGCTGCTATATGCTATGTTTCCAGCTCAATCATAACCTTATGTTCTATTTTTCAGGAATGGTGGCAGCTTTAACAAACGAGAGTGCAACAAGCAAATCAGTTTATTTTGCTCACTGCACGTCCGAGATGATATTCATTACACATCTGCTGACAGAACAGCCAGAGAAACTTGCTGGCCCGCTTCTGGCTGATACTTATGTAACTCTCCTAAAAGGTCGCAACGCATGGTACGGGCAAATGCTAGCAAAGGGAGAACTCAGGCTCGATATGGGTGACAGTATCAAGGGAAAGGGGATGATTCAGGTTATCTTATAGCAATGTTCTTTTCTTTTCTTTTCTTCCATAAGTTCCTGTGATTGCTGAGCATTTCTGAATAATATCGAGAAGTAAAACCTATAATAGATATAAAAACCTTCTGGATATTCTGTACTAGTTATTTTGATAATCCTTTCGCATTATTGGTTCACTTTTATGCTTTGCGTGTCATGCATTGACTGAGTGTATGCTCTTTGCATTACATTGGACAGGGTATTTCTGCTGTTGGTGCATTTTTTGAGCTGCTCAGCCAACCCAGCTTAAGTGTCCAACATCCAGAGGAAAATAAGCAAGTTGCTCCTGCTGAACTGTGCCCAATTCTGAAGAGGCTTTATAGAATTCTAATAAAAAGGTTTGTGATCTGCATTACCTTTATGCATATGGTGCTCTGCATACTTCGACAGTTTATACAGAGTTCATTTGACAGCTTGAGGAATGTAGTTCAACTGGAAAATTAGCCCTTCTCTGGCTTATCTGATCCTCTGCTGCTTCTACTTACCAGTTGCCAGCGTAACTAGACAATATCAATGATTGCTCACAGGATACTAATATACATGAACTGTGTAGCTCCAGCTGTTTATGAGCATAGAACTGATGATACATAGCTGTAGGAAGTCCACTGTAAATAAAATCAGAGCTCTGGCCCATGTGAGGCCATGCTGTTTCCTTTGCTTAGAGCCAGAGCGATCCTATACTTTTAGCTGGATTTCCATAAACAAATTTATCAAGTCATCACAATGAACAGTAACAAGGGAATACCGACCATCAGCTATTACGAAGGAGCCTGTGAGCAACTGATCCAAATCGCCATTTTCTCTAACATAACTCCTCTTTGGAATCTGCAGGGAGCTCCCAGTGAGAGACATTCTCCAAGCCCTGAGAGACGAGACCATGAACGATCCCCGCGAAAGGATCGAGATGGCACAGAGCCATGCGTTCTACCGCCCATCTCTGCTCGGAAAGCCCTGACCTTGTTAGCCACTGTACATTATTAGAGTGTAAACAATGGTTGGATTAGCTCCAGCCTGTCATGCTTCACATCATTTTCGATTGAGCAAAGGCGTCTCCAGGTTTGTTCTGGCTTGCGTGCTTGGATCCCAGGGTCCTTGATTTGTGGTGTTGTTAGACTGTCATGTTGTACAAGAGACTGTTCGGTCCTTAAAATGTTACTTGGACAATAAACATTAGAGACCATAATTACCTCCAGTATGTTGTGGTATTGGCACCTTGTCCTTTCTGTTTGCAGTACTGTGTCCCTCATTGCGAAGTTATTTGTTAGGATATAAATGTTTTCATTTTAGGGCAAGAATGTGATGCTACTGGTGGGGAGATTCTGTGGATCGCGTTTCCTGTGATTACTATACTGTTTTCCTGAGCTCAAGTTCGTGTGGTTCTAAATAACAGAAGATGCGTTTCTCTGAGCATTCATCTGAACTCTTGTCAGACTGGTGTGCTGTTCAATAATACGTTTAACGATAAGTGTGTGCTCATTTGTGTGCATATTTATAGCTGGGCATGTTTTTATCAGCAGCTCAAGCCAAAGAGAAGTTTAACACCCAGTTTCTTGTTTAAAACAAATACCAGTTTAAGGATGAGGTCTGTTAGTACATTTTCCTAGAAAATTTCTACCACCGACCAACCCGTCTATTCCGTTCTAAAGCTGATTATGATGAGTGTATGTTGTGATGTCCTTATACCACAGCGAAGAATGGTGTTTTGCAACAAGATTTCGTTCGTGAATCGTGACTGAAGAAAAGGTCCACAAGCTAGGCCCACAGGCGAGGAACGTCGCGCAATTGTGATTCATGTTGCAACTCATGACTAATACGAATCACGAGGCACATCTAATGGTTTAGTACGTGTATTTTTTTTAGTTGCATCTCCACTTGTCACCGAAAAAATCTCAGTTGCAACTCCACTTGTAAATCATGCACAAATCATGATGCAATCGAATGACTTACTTGAGTGAGCATAAACTTAGTTATCAACTAGTTGAGAAGAAGCAAAACTGAAATACTAAAGAGTAGCTAAGATACATTTGCTCAAATTCAAGAACGTACGAGGTATGACGTACCCATCAAACTATTATGCAATTTTGGATACCTCATCACACGTTTCTCTGATCCTAATGGCTAATTCATCTTGTAATAGTATCGAATCTCCTAACATTTTCAGATAAGTACTGTATTAGCTAACTCGAAGCATCCTAATCAAGCACTCCTATAAAAAAAACATTATCAATCATTTGCTCGTTCATGGATTCGCCTGCTGCACGAAGTTGACGCCGAAGATCCTCACGGTACCAGCCGGAACCGCCGGCGCCGCTGCCAGTGGCGGCGCCACAATGGGGACTGCCATGGCAGGCGGGTGCGCCATCTGCAAGGGCAGCGCCAGCGCGAGCTCGTTGCCAAGACGTTGCCGCTTCCTCGGCACGATGGGCTTGCCGCTGTAGTGCTTCCTCATGTGGCCGCCGAGGGAGACGCCGGTTGGGTACTCAGCGCCGCAGATCTTGCACGCGTGCGTCTTGGGCGGCCTGGCGCCCCCGCGGCACGCGATGTGGTCCTGCGGGTCGATCCCCGCGGCTGCTGCGGCCGCGGCGGCCGCCGCGATTCGCCGGTTCTTGTGGCCCGCGACGTGGCCGCCCAGCCCCTGGTGCGTCGGGAACCAGCGGCCGCACTCCCTGCAGGAGAAGCCGCGCCCCGGGTCGCCGCGAACGGCCAGCTGGAGCGGGCCGTCGAACACTGGCGGCTGCAGCGGGTGGAGGAGTGGGGCGATGGGTGCTTGCTGCGGTGGGGCAATGGGTGCTTGTTGCGGTGGGAGTGGGACAACAGGTGCTTGCTCCGGTGCGGCGGCTGGCGGCGCTGGCACGACGCTGGCCATAGTCGGACTGGGCTCCACGCTGCTCCCGGCGCTGCTGTTGCCGCTTCCGCTGGCAGCGTTCATGACGGGATTGTTGCTGCACACGGACTGCACGGGCGTGATCGTTGTTGTGTCGTCGGGCATCGCCGGGAGGGCAACGGGAGTAGACACGGAGTCGCCCATCTCCTCCACGGCGGACGCCCGGCCGCCAGTACTGGCCCTCATGGCGGCGGCCACGGCGGCCAGGTGCTTGGCCGCCTGCGCGTGCACCTTCATGTGGCCGTGCACGGCCTTGCTGCTGCCGAAGTCCCTCGGGCACACGCGGCAGGGAAACCGTGCTGGCGCGTCCACGGGAGCGGCGGCAGCAGCAGCGTCGCTGACGGTCCCGTCGGAGCCGAACGAGGCCGCGGGCGAGATCCTCCGCGCGGACGCGGAGCTGGGCTTGACCCACTGGCCGTTGTGGAGGTAGCTGGCCTGCAGGTAGTACCTGGCGTCCTCGTCGTCGGTGTCCGTGTCGGAGCCCGCCGCCGCGTTGTAGTGGTACCCCGACACGACCTCGCCCTCCTCGATCTCGCGCCCCTGGCGCGGCTGCTGGTCATGGTCGGCCATGGAACTAGGCGATCGATCGATCAGAAGGTGATCGAGAAGAGCGAGCGAGAAACTAGGGTTTGGTTGGTCTCTGGTTGCGCTACGCTTGAGACGTGCGGCTTGGCTTTGCTTGTGGGTGGAGGATCTGTGTGGCTGCCTTATATGGGCGTACGGAGAACGAGAAGGGCACGAGTCGGTGGTAGTAGATCGATCGGATCGGCGGCGCGGCAAGGCAAGGCAAAACTAGGGTTTAAGCGCGCACTCTGATGGAGATTACGTGGCGCGCGCGGCTCAGCCGTGCAAGGAGGGATCGAGTGATAGACGTACGGCTGGAAACTGAAGAGGAGTCCGCTTCGATCTCTGCAGCGATGTGGCGGGTAAACATGGAAGCGAGAGAGAGTGCTGGAGTTTGTTTCGGGAAAGATATACGCGCGCAGTTTAAACGGGATTCACTTGCCCCGTTTTACCCGGGGAGACTGGAGCGTGACTGCTGTTGACAGCACGGCAGAGAGAGAGAGAGAGGATCGAGTAGGTGTTGTAAAAGGAAGATATCTCAACGCAATCTTCTCCTCTTGGATCTCTTTCTTCGCCAACAAGATATGCAACCGGAAGTTAAACAAACGAGACTGGAGAGAGATAGAAAGGCAGGTCTACAGTGTACACGTATGTGTCTAATTAATTAACTGTACATACTCAGCCTTGTAAATAAGAACTTCATCGGAAATTCAATTCGGCACATGGGAGCATATGCTCCTGCCACCGGAAAAACATTTTGAAATGTTCAAAAAATTCGAATAAAAAATTTCTCGCTTACGTATCAACATGTTACGTGCGCACATCAAGTCTTGCGAAAAACCGACATTTTTTGTGACTTGTGTGAAAAAGATAAACAAAACGTCTCGTACACAACTTTTTCTTACAGAAAAATTTGTCTTTTTTACAAATGACACTCAAAATGTCGGTTTTCTGTGAAATCACTTTGTGAACGTGTAGAATTTCGAGATGTATCCACTAAATTTTATGTTCAATTTTTTCAACATTTTAAAAGTGCATTTAAAATTAAGTTTAAAAACCGGGAGCATATGCTCCCGGGTGCCAAAACGCCACTCCCGAACTTCATGCACATACTCGCTGTAAAAGTGTACTGTCGGTATTCTATGAAAAAACTGAACGCGTTTTTTTTTAACAGCATACATGCATCTCTTGTTACTAGCTTCTTGCATCTCCTGGTGTTTAACGTTGTGAGATAGCTCTCGCAACGAACAACTGGCTGGTACACATGAGAACGATACACTAGTTCTCGTCGCGGCGTCTTCTCTCCACAGCAATGGGGAGAGGCTATCTCGTGATTGTGGAGTGGTGTTTTGAGCTTAGTCATGTATATATATTCTCCTGTTTTGACTGAGCGTGGCCTTGTGGCGTGATTTGTTTCTCTAAAGTTATAGGAGCTATGCCCCGGCCTCTTCATCAAATCGATGCACACAACCTTGATATTATTGCATTCGTTTTCAAAGTATCAAGTTTTACGCTTCAAGGAGCACTCAAAGTGGAGCATAGATCCACGATCTAAAGAAAAAAAAAAATTTTTGAAGAATTGCTATGCATCTTGTATGCGTGTAGGCCCCGTATTCGGGCCGGCCCGTATCGGCGGAATACGGGGCCCATAAAACCCACCCCGCCGTCCCCTACAAATACAGGGTGTAGGTGCGAGTGGAGGTCCAACCCCTCACTCGCAACCCTAGCCCCGCCGTGCGCCACCGCCTCCCCGCACACACTCCGGCAAGCAATTCGCAGCCGCACGCCGCAGCATTTGCATCGCCGCCGGCCATGAGCACACGATGGAGGAGTAGCTCCTCGCCCGCCGCCGTATCGAAGCGATCCCGCTCGCCGGACACGATGGAGGAGGTGTGGCGCCGCCACTGCAAGCTCTCCGCCACCGGGAGTCGGCGTGCGGCGTGCAAGTACGCCGGCGCCGACTGGGTGCCGCCGACGCTCCGCGACTTCGCGGCGGGCGGCCGCTACCACAAGGTCGACCCGCCGCTCAAGCCGATGAGCGGCAGCGATTTCGAGAAATGGCGGAGCGCGTGGGAGCAGCAGCGCGCGTGGAAGGCCGCATGGGAGGGGAGCTCCAACGGCGGAGCGCCGCGAGCCGGCGACGAGGAAGAGGAGGCGGAGGAGGGGGAGGACCCCCTCTACTTGGAGGCGGTGTCCGCGTCCATGAAGGAGGCCGCCGACAAGGCTCGGGCGGAGGCGGAGGAGGCGGCGCAGGCCATCGCCGCCGTCGAGAAGATGAAGGCGCGGGAGGCCACCGCCACTGCGAAAATCGTCAACCTCGATGACTAGGTGCCATTGTAGAAGTCGCGATCCAGTAGGATCACGCAATTTTATATAACCCTATCGATGATCTATCTGATGAACTATCTATAAATTTTCCCGGGGTTTGTAATTTTCAAAAATACGGGGTGAAATAAGGGGTCGGTTAGATGGAATGGTTCGTCGTCACAATCTTTTTGATACAGGGCCCTCTACTCGCGTTTTATGGAGCAGAAAAATAGGGAATCTGTTAGACATGCTCTTAGAATGCAGCCATCCACCCAGGCTGAATATAGCCCGTACAACCGTCATCAAACGATTGCATCAGCGCTCTGGGCTAGGACTATCACTCGGTAAAGTTTTTCGACGGATGGCGAGAAGGCGGTAGTACTAGGTTTTCAAGTGTTTTTACACCTAAGAAAAGTTTCACAGCGCCGCCGCGTGGCTTGCTTAGGGAGGCGACGTACCAAGAGGGAAGCGATCCTTGAAAGAAGGTCGCCCTCAGGGGCGAGCTCCATGTCATGGTGAGAGATACCTCGTGCGTGTCTAGCACCTCTTGGAGCCACATAACGTTCTAATGCTGAGACCTCGGCAAACACGTGCACATCCATTGTGCTGCCGCACAACAATGGTGTTGATGCGACCAATCCTAGCTGCATCGCTACTGGGGAAGCCAAAGCCGGTGACCCTAAACCCGGCCTGGCTCCACCGCTCCTAGGAGGACAATAAGGGGAAGGTACTCCTAGTCACACCGCTCGATCTAGCCGGTCCCAAGGAAGAGGCGAAGAAGTGGATGGGGAGGTGTGGTGAGGGAGAGTTTTGTGATGGAGCACATGCGAGGAGATAAGGAACACCAAGAAGGAAAAAAAAGGTTATTAAGAAAAATCTTTATTTGACACTATCTTAAAATCATCTTCTGAATTTGGACCTAGAAATAAAATATTTTTAATTTATTTCCTATCATGACACTCAAGTGCATTTGAACATGGTGTTAAATAGGAACATGAAAAGACTCTTCTACCACTAAAAAAAGTATGTGACAAAAAAAATCTCTATGAGTGTTGTGATTTGTGACATAATCGACCAAATGAGACCAGTTCGAGTCAGCTCAAATATTCCCGAAAGCACATTACATGTCCAGTATACAATACACATGAGAGACTTTGATTGCCACCAGCATGCTGGGATTGGCATATGGCCCTTTCTCAAAACTGTAGATTTATTTGTTAGCCATGAATTCAGAGGCGGATGGTAGTGAGCTAGGTTCAGTGACCTGTGTTCCTCTGGTTGCTAGTGCAAGGAAAGATATCTCTAAGGAGTGTTCCTCCAACACTGATGTTGCACGAATGCTATTTTTATAGCTGGATATAATTATGGTTAGCAGCTCAAGCCGAAGAGAGAAGTTCAGCAAGCCCAGTTTGAGCATGAGCTCTTTATATTTTCGGAGAAAATTTCTACTATCCGTTTATTCCGTTCCAATGCTGATCAATCAAGATGAGTGTGTGTAAAAGCGAAAAAGCGTGAGATTTTCTTGTAGCAAGATAAGTAAAGAGCAACCAACATGCATTTAATTTATTCAAATTCAATCTAGCTAGCACGTATTTGTATGACAGTATCCATCAAACTATTATACAATTTCAGATGCCTCCTGAGATACCTCCTGAGACGATTAATTCTCATCCTAACAAATCTGGTAATAGTTCCAAATCTCCTAACATTTCTATGTATGACCAACTCAAAGCATCGAAAACCAAAATACTTGTATCAAACAATGCGGATCATTGCCTCATTGCTCCTGCTCGGCTGGGGGCTCCTCCTCCTCCATCCGCGCCTGCACAATGGTCACGCCGAAGAGCCTGACGCTGCCCGCCGGCACCTGAGGCTGCTGCACGGGCGGTGCGGCAGGCGGAGGCTGCTGCATGGGCGGTGCGGCTGGCGGAGGCTGCTGCAAGGGCGGCGCGAGCGCGAGCTCCGGGAGGCGCATCGCTTCCTGGGCACGATAGTGCTTCCTCATGTGCCCACCGAGGGACACGCCGCTCTGGTACTCGGCGCCGCAGACCTTGCACGGGTGCGGCTTCCTTGGTACGCCGCGGCTTGTGAGGTCGATCCCCGCGGCTGCTGCGGCGCGGGCCTCCGCCGCAAACCGCCGGTTCTTGTGGCCCGCGGCGTGGCCGCCCAGGCCCTGGTGCGTCGGGAACCACCGGTCGCACTCCCTGCAAGGAAACCCGCGCCCGGCAGGCGCCTGCGGGAAGGCGTTCGGGTCGCCGCCCGCGATGATGTGCAGCGGGCCGTTGAAGACTCCGTGCTCCGGCGCGGCTGGCGGTGGGTCAACGCCGACGAGGACTTGCTGCGGCGCGGGAACGATCAGGGGAACCATCAGGGGGATGAAGTTGGCTTGCTGTGGTGGGGCAGGAGGCGGAGCAACGGGTGGTTCCTGCGGTGCGGCGGCACCACTCTGGATCGGCTCCACGCTGCTCCTGTTGCTGCTGCTGCCGCTGCCGCCGTTCAGCACAGGATCATTGCTGCAGACGGACTGCACGGGCATGGAGACGGACACGGAGTCTCCCACCTCGTCCACTGCGGACGCGCCGGTACTGCTCCCCGCAGCCACGGAGACCTTCGCGTGCACCCTCATGTGGCTGCCCACGGCCTTCCAGCTGGTGAAGTCCCTCCGGCAGATGGGGCAGGGGAACCCCAAGTTGGCCAGGGCGGCGGCGCCAGCACCGGTGATGGTCCCGTGCGAGCCGAAGGTGGACGCGGGGGACAACGGGCCACGGAGGTCGTCGTGGTGGTGCGCGAGGTAGTACCTGGCGTCCTCGTCGTCGGTGTCCGTGTCGGATCCCGCCGCCGCGTGGTACCAGGAGACGGCCACGTCCTCCTCGATCTCGCTCCCGCTCTCGTCCTCGCTGGAACCGGCCATGGAATCAAGCTCGGCCGCGATCGATCAGAAGGTGAGGGAGCGAGCGTGAAACTAGGGCTTGGTCGCTAGCTGGAGACGTCTCCGGCGTGTGCTGTGGCTTGGCTAATTGGCTTCGCTTCGCTTGTGGGTGGAGGGTTAGCCTTATATGCATGCATGGGCTGTAGATCGGGAAGGATGGGCGGCGGCAAGGCTGAGTTCTAGCTAGGGTTTGTTTGCCTGGCGCGCGACTCAGGCTTGCTGGGAGGGACGGACGGCCGGATGGATGGGCTGGCGGCGGGAAGGAAAGTGAACGGCCGAACGGATTAAGCGCTTGGATACGATTTGGCGGGTAGAGACGGAAATTAAGGTGAAGAATTAGCGCGTGGTTAGAGAGGGAGAGATGTGTACATGCATGGAAACAAATCTTGTGTTCCGAGGGTTTTTACGGTGGACGCGGCTTGCCTGTGCCGCGAGCGTGCGACCATCCGTGCGGCTGCACGCACGGACGGCATCGAGTGGTTTGCCTCCGCACAGCCCGATCCAGGTTTTTTGCTAAAAAAAAAGAGGAAAGCAAAATACGCACCGGCCGTATCTTTACCGGGTGGACCTATTCCTTCTGCCATGTATTGATACCCATCCGTAATACACGCAAAGCATTAAAAATATAAACACGGAATATGCGATAAGTTATCACATCGCGCGGGAAAACATATAGCTGAGCGCCAAAATCTGATCCTCCGATCCCCCACTAATCAAACAGAAACAAGAGGCGCCAAAATCCGATCCTCCGATCTCCCAGTAATCAAACAGAAACAAGAGGTGAAGACGCAACAATCAACACAGGCAAATTCCACATCCACAGTTTACTTCTAACAGACTCCATTGACCAGCGAAACAATCAGCACTAGTCGCTGATGGATTCTTCAAGCAATCATGGGCATGATGACGATGAACGGACAGTAAGAGATCTTTCCATACTCTTCTTCACGATGAATCACAGTTGAAAGTTCCAATTTTTTTGAACCGATCCAATCCTGCCACCCCCTTTGCCTTCCTTCATCAGGAATGCCATCGCCTACACGTAGAAAGAAGTCCTTGGGACCATTGGGACTTCTACCTCTAGTTTGATGACAAAACGAAATCAAGAATTCTTCAATCAACCAAAGCCAACATAATTTGTTTTCACAGTTTTATCTCATGTAACTTCCAAGCTGAAGTGAATTTTCTTAGAACATGAACTGTGCACTACTAGAACTTGCTTCAGTGAGAGAAGAGTGTTTTGTATGTCAAGAATAGTTAAAACCACCGCGTGCTACCTCAATCCAATTTATGTTCGTAAGAAGTTCAGTGTGTATATATATGCCCAGGACCACTTCTCATCCTCACGGAACATTTTTATTCATCATACTTTTTCTACTCCTTAAACATAGAAAATTTTGCAGAAGTGGATAATGACATGCGTTCACCAACTATCCAGACGGTGTGTCCGCAAGATCAACACACGAAGAAATATAATTTTACCTGTGTCCAGGCCTGCTAAGTCCCCGAGATGTTGCCTGGGCAGCTTTCTTGCGGCACCGACGATTGCAGCTTGGCGCTGACTAGATTGCCCATGGCAGCCCACTGTAGCTTCTTTCCATCGACGAGGCGACGCGCTTGTACGAGCACCTTCACCCAATCACCCATCCACCTCGCCGCCGACGCGGTAGGTGGGGACAGCCGATGGCGGACAAACAGAGGTGCGGCCAGCCTCGTCGACCTCGCCGCCGCGGGGGCTGTTAGCAGTGCTTACCCGGGCTGACGCCTTGCTTGTCACGAGATCAATCCAGGCCACCGCCGGCCTGATTCGCAAGGGGCTGCGGTTGCCGGGAAGTGGCCGACGGCGGAGGAACAGAGGCTCCATGGCGCTCATCCAGGTTGAGGCTCCAGAGCCCTGACTCCAAGGCGGCGGAGCGACGAGATCCGTCAACGAGATGCAGCTTGAGGAACGGGAGCACAGCTATAAGCTATTAGTCTTGCCGGATGCACGGACATCTCAGCTTCCGATTCTTCTTCTAGCTTGAGTTCAGACAGGGGAGGAGTACATAAGGAAAGAGAAGCAATTAGTATTGACTCTGTACACATGGGTAGATGAATACGGGTGGGTCTTTATCGTGCGAATTTTATTTGGACGGAATAGCTGGGGATAAGAGGCGTGGGAGGCAGAGTCGCTCGATGGATTCCACGCGTCCGCGTCGCACGGATGGTCGCACGCTCGCGGCACAGGCAAGCCGCGTCCTTTTACGGTACCCTATACTGCAGGGAGCAGTATACTTCAACCGTTGATTTGATGAGGATATGGTAGATATTTCCAACTTTTCAAAACAGCGAAAGCTTTTTTTTTCGTCAAGGAAATTGCTGCTGGGCCAAGATCTCAGCCCATTTACTACTGAGGTCGTGGCCTTCCTGCTTCCTCAGGCGATCGCTCCGTCAACGTATTCGGCTCCGGCCCTGAGACGGAATTTGCGGCAAATCAACATCTCATTGCAAATTTCATCCGCAGCAAATCCCTATGCAGATTCCGTTGTGAGTTTCACCCGTGGCAAGCCCCTATGATTTTTTTGTGTGTTGCCTATATGCTGGTAGCAGAACTAAACTGAATGTACAGGGTGATTGAACTGTGATGTAACTACTTCTATCATGTTAGAATCATTTTTAGTTTTTTTTTTCGTGATGCCTGAATGCTAGTAGAAGCACTAGGAACGGAATGTACAGGGTGATTTAACTGTGATGTTACTACTTCTGTTATGTTAGAATCATTGTTAGATTGAGTATGGGCCTAATTGTTCAGTTTAGAAAGAATGTTCAAGCATTGTTGGTGATGCAGCGTACTCGTGAAGTACATAATTTAAGCATGAAATGGAACCAATATTGCATTATTCATACTGAAACATGTGTTAGTTTGACTACTGAACTTGTAATAATCCAGCCTCGATTCATAATTGCAGTGTACGGCATTGAGGACAGTGATTCATTCATAATTGAAGTGTACGGCATTGAGGACAGTGATTCAGTGAAGAACATGATATGGTGGTTAATGAAACTTTTAGTGGACTAGAGAGGAAGAAGGTTATAATTGCAACTCATCTGCTAAGTTTTGAAGGGGTTTGGTGTTAGAAAGGAAGAACTAAGAGGCTGGGCACGGACATAGTTTTGTCTTTATGTGTGCTCTAAAAAGGAAGCACTTCGAGAGACTTCTGCGGATGGGAGAGGATTATGATGTATTGAATGTTTGAACTTCAAAACAAAAACTAAAATTTTACCTCTACATGGACATAGTCAATGAAGTAAAAATCCAATCTTTCCACTCAATTCACAAGCAAATTTAAAGGTTTGATTTGCCCGACAGACAAAGAAACACCGGAACATCAACTTGATGTCATGAAAAAATTCAGTTGGAACACGGCACCCTAGATTCTGCCGCGGGGAACGACTCGAACTCGAAGGGTTGGCCGCAGTTTGTACCTGGTAATTTCACAAACAAGGTCGTGATTAGTTCCGCAAAATTTCGTGATTGGTTCCAAAAAATTGAGGGATATAGCAATTAGTTTCCTTAGATGTAGAGAAATAATGGTGTTTCACGGAGAGAATCTTTGGGGTCAATTCCTTGATTGAAGCTAAACTTAAGTGCAAAACAGAAAAAAGAAACAAAAAACACATATAGCTGGTCCATCTAGTTATGATGTTTGACCATCATTGTCGAAGCTACTCAACACAAGTCTGAATAACAAAGTTTGTGACTGTAACCATGGAACATGAGGTATAGCCAACCAATTTTAAGTGGTTCTGAACTGAAATAAAGGTCTAGTACCAATAGTTCAAACTGAACTTGATTACCTGGTGACAGCTTCATCTAGTTGCGGATGATGATCTTCTAATCTACTCCTTCCTGTTAGACCACTGCTGGTGTTGGCACACCTCCTGCAGATATGGACAGTAGGGAACTGAGAAAAGTAAACAAAATATGTTAGTTTTAGCAATAAAGAGTGTTTACGGATGTCTACCAGCCGAGATGCAATGGACCAGAGAAGTCATTTCACTATAGAAGACCTATATTAACCTGTATGGCATAGCTCAATTAGCATCAGTATTTTCATTACCCAAAATTCTGAAAGGAGTAAGACATGCTTCCAGGGCATCTCTTTCAACACCCAAAATGAAGAAACAAATCACTGGAATGATCGGTGTTCTACTAAGTGTCTGAGTACTTGCACCACTAGTGCCGATCATACTCACCAGAAAATTGGCAATTCTATCCAGGAAGGAACTAGCTAGCTCCATGACAATATTCAGTTATTCATCCAGAAAAGTGGCAACAACAAGCTTGTGGAAGAGCAGACTGTGCTATGCACCACGGTATACCTTTCGCACGACCTCCATGGCGTCGGAGATGAACCCCAATCACCCGCCGCACGTATGCACCGCCTGCTCGACATCCCCTCCCGCTCCTCCTGCTCCCCCGACCTCTCGCCATCTCTACCAAATCCTGGAGCGGCCGCTGATGTCTACGGGTGCTTCTATTCTTGTAGACAGTGTTGGGCCTCCAAGAGCAGAGGTTTGTAGAACAGCAACAAGTTTCCCTTAAGTGGATCACCCAAGGTTTATCGAACTCAGGGAGGAAGAGGTCAAAGATATCCTTCTCAAGCAACCCTGCAATCACGATACAAGAAGTCTCTTGTGTCCCCAACACACCTAATACACTTATCAGATGTATATGTGCACTAGTTCGGCGAAGAGATAGTGAAATACAAGTGGTATGAATGAATATGAGCAGTAGTAACGGCGCCAGAAAAGTGCTTGCTGGCGTGCAGTTGATGGTAGTAATATTGCAGGAAGTAAAGATGCAGTAAAACAGTAAACAAGCGATGATTGCAGTATTTGGAAACAAGGCCTAGGGATCATACTTTCACTAGTGGACACTCTCAACATTGATCACATAAATAAATAAGTTCTCTTCCTTTGTGCTACATATACTCTTGTTTGATAATGAACACCATTCGTTGTGTAGGGCTACAAGAGCACCTCAATGCCGGAGTTAACAAGCTCCACAACATTCGGCATTCATATTTAAGTAACCTTTAGAGCATAATAGATCTTTGCAATTTAAACCGAGTACTAACATAGCATACACACTATCACCTTTACACTATGAAGGGGAATAGATCACATCAATACTATCATAGTAATAATTAACTCCATAACCTACAAGAGATTATGGTCATAACCTACGCCAAGTACTACACGATGCACACACTGTCACCATTACACCGTGAAGGAGGAATAGACTACTTTAATAACATCACAAGAGTAGCACATAGACTAATAGTGATACAAAGCTCATATGAATCTCAATCATGTAAGGCAGCTCATGAGATCATTGTATTGAAGTACATGGGAGAGAGATTAACCACATAGCTACCGGTACAGCCCTTAGCCTCGAGGGAGAACTACTCCCTCCTCATGGGAGACAGCAGCGGTGATGAAGATGGCGGTGATGTCGATGGAGATGCCTTCCGGGGGCACTTCCCCGTCCCGGCGGCGTGCCGGAACAGAGACTCATGTCCCCCAGATCTTGGCTTCGCGATGGCGGCGGCTCTGGAAGGTTTCTCGTACCGTGGCTTTTCCGTATCGAAGATTTAGGTCAGGGACCTTTATATAGGCGAAGAGGCGGAGTCGGAGGGGGTACGGAGCCGCCACACAATAGGGGGCGCGGGCCCTAGCCTGGCCGCGCCAGCCCCATGTGTGGGCCCCCTGTGGCTCTCCTCTGGTGGCTCTCGGGTGTTCTGGAAGCTTCGTGGAATTCTAAGATGCTGGGCGTTGATTTCGTCCGATTCCGAGAATATTTCCTTACTAGGATTTCTGAAACCAAAAACAGCAGAAAATAGGAACTGGCACCTCGGCATCTTGTCAATAGGTTAGTTCCGGAAAACGCATCAAAACGATATAAAGTGTGAACAAAACATGTAGGTATTGTCATAAAACAAGCATGGAACATAAGAAATTATAGATACGTTTGAGACGTATCAAGCATCCCCAAGCTTAGTTCCTACTCGCCCTCGAGTAGGTAAATGATAACAACGATAATTTCTTAAGTGACATGCAACCAACATGATCTTGATCAATACTATTGTAAAGCATATAAGATGAATGAAGTAATTCGAAGCAATGGTAAAGATAATGACTAAACAACTGAATCATATAGCAAAGACTTTTCATGAATAGTACTTTCAAGACAAGCATCAATAAGTCTTGGATAAGAGTTAACTCATAAAGCAATAAATTCAAAGTAGAAGGCATTGAAGCAACACAAAGGATGATTAAGTTTCAGCAATTGCTTTCAACTTGTAACATGTATATCTCATGGATAATTGTCAACACAAAGCAATATAACAAGTGCAATAGGTAAACATGTAAGAATCAATGCACAGTTGACACAAGTGTTTGCTTCTAAGATAGAAAGAAGTGGGTAAACTAACTCAACATAAAGTAAAAGATAGGCCCTTCGCAGAGGGAAGCAGGGATTAAATCATGTGCTAGAGCTTTTTAAGTTTTGAAATCATATAGAGAGCATAAAAGTAAAGTTTTGAGAGGTGTTTGTTGTTGTCAACGAATGGTAATGGGTACTCTAACTACCTTATCAACCAGACTTTCAAGAGCGGCTCCCATGAAGGACGTTATCTCTACCAGCAAGGTAGATCATCCCTCTTCTCTTTTGTTTACACATGTACTTTAGTTTAGTTTTTATTTTTTTATTTTTTAGATGACACTCCTCCCAACCTTTCCTTTCTCAAGCCATGGCTAACCGAATCCTCGGGTGCCTTCCAACATTCACATACCATGGAGGAGTGTCTTATTTGCAAAATTAAGTTGCTTACTGATGAATCAGAGCAAAACATGTGAAGAGAATTATTAATGCAAGTTAATTAATAGGGGCTGGGAACCCCATTGCCAGCTCTTTTTGCAAAATTATTGGATAAGCGGATGAAGCCACTAGTCCATTGGTGAAAGTCTCGTTTAAGTAAATGACAAGGTTGAAAGATAAACACCACATACTTCCTCATGAGCTATAAAACATTGACACAAATAAGAGATAATAGCTTTTGAATTGTTTAAAGGTAGCACATGAAGTATTTACTTGGAATGGCAGAAAATACCACATAGTAGGTAGATATGGTGGACACAAATGGCATAGTTTTGGCTCAAGGATTTGGATGCACGAGAAGAATTCCCTCTCAGTACAAGGCTAGGCTAGCAAGGTTGTTTGAAGCAAACTCAAGTATAAAATGGTGCAGCAAGACTCACATATGAACATATTGTAAGCATTATAAGACTTTACATCGTCTCCTTGTTGTTCAAACACCTTAACCAGAAAATATCTAGACTCTAGAGACCAATCATGCAAACCAAATTTTAACAAGCTCTATGTAGTTCTTCATTAATGGGTACAAAGTACATGATGCAAGAGCTTAAACATGATCTATATGAGCACAACAATTGCCAAGTATCAAATTATTCAAGACATTATACCAATTACCACATGAAGCATTTTCTGTTTCCAACCAAATAGCAATCAACGAAGTGGTTTTCAACTCCGCCATGAACATTAAAAGTAAAGCGAGGAACACTAGTGTTCATATGAAAAAGCGGAGCGTGTCTCTCTCCCACACAAGCATGAATTTATTCAGAGAATGAAAATAACAAAACGAAAATAAAAACAAACAGACGCTCCAAGTAAAGAACATATGATGTGACCGAATAAAAATATAGTTTCAAGAGAAGAAACCTAATAAATTGTTGATGAAGAAGGGGATGCCTTGGGCAT
Organism: Lolium perenne; assembly: GCF_019359855.2. NCBI lineage: Eukaryota > Viridiplantae > Streptophyta > Magnoliopsida > Poales > Poaceae > Lolium > Lolium perenne. The sequence goes on from NC_067246.2 coordinate 321,292,272, forward strand.
CCCCAAGCTTAGATGCTTGGGTCTTCTTGAAATATGCAGGGATGAACCACGGGGGCATACCCAAGCTTAGACTTTTCACTCTTCTTGATCATAGTATATCATCCTCCTCTCTTGACCCTTGAAAACTTCCTCCACACCAAACTCGAAACAAACTCATTAGAGGGTTATTGCATAATCAAAATTTCACATGTTCAGAGGTGACACAATCATTCTTAACACTTCTGGACATTACCCAAAACTACTGGAAGTTAATGGAACAAAGAAATCCATCCAACACAGCAAAAGAGGCAATGCGAAATAAAAGGCAGAATCTATCAAAACAGAACAGTCCGTAAAGACGAATTTTTTAGAGGCACTGGACTTGCTCAGATGAAAATTCTCAGATTGAATGAAAGTTGCGTACATATCTGAGGATCACGCAAGTAATTGGCAAATTTTTCTTAGTTACCTACAGAGAACCCTGCCCAAATTCGTGACAGACAAAAATCTGTTTCTGCGCAATAATCCAAATCTAGTATGAACCTTGCTATCAAAGATTTTACTTGGCACAACAATGCAATAAAATAAAGATAAGGAGAGGTTGCTACAGTAGTAACAACTTCCAAGACTCAAATATAAAACAAAAGTACTGTAGTAAAATAAACACATGGGTTATCTCCCAAGAAGTGCTTTCTTTATAGCCATTAAGATGGGCTCAGCAGTTTTAATGATGCACTCCCAAGAAATAAGAGTTGAGGTAAAAGAGAGCATCAAGAAGCAAATTCAAAACACATTTAAGTCTAACCCACTTTCTATGCATAGGAATCTTGTAGATAAACAAATTCATGAAGCATAATGCAACAAGCATAGAAAGATAAAGCCAGTGTAACTTCAAAAATTTCAGCATATAGAGAGGTGTTTTAGTAACATGAAAACTTCTACAACCATATTTTCCTCTCTCATAATAACTTTCAGTAGCATCATGAACAAATTCAACAATATAACTATCACATGAAACATTCTTATCATGAGCTATATGCATAGAGTTATTACTCTCCACATAAGCATAATCGATTTTATTAGTTGTAGTGGGAGCAAATTCAACAAAGTAGCTATCATTATTATTCTCATCAAGTGTAGGAGGCATAGTATAATCATAATAAAATTTACTCTCCATAGTAGGCGGCACCAAAAGACTACTATCATTATAATCATCATATATGGGAGGCATATCATAATCAACATAAACTTTCTCCTCAATACCCGGAGGGCTAAAGAGATCATTTTCATCAAAACCGACCTCCCCAAGCTTAGAATTTTCTATATCATTAGCAACAATGGTGTTCAAAGCGTTCATACTAATATCATTGCTACTAGCATGCAAATAAGATTCCATAGGTTTTTTAATTTTCGCATTAAACCATTCATGTCTTGACTCAGGAAATAGTTTAAAAAGCTCACAGATGTTTTCCATTATGCCTTACTAGTGTTTAACAAGAAACAAAAAGATGCAATTGCAGGATCTAAAGGAAATAGCTTCGAGCACACACACAACGGCAACAGAAAAGTACTTAGTTACCTGGGACCGGAGTATGAGTGCCTTTTACCTTTCCTCCCCGGCAACGGCGCAGAAAAGTGCTTGATGTCTACGGGTGCTTCTATTCTTGTAGACAGTGTTGGGCCTCCAAGAGCAGAGGTTTGTAGAATAGCAGCAAGTTTCCCTTAAGTGGATCACCCAAGGTTTATCGAACTCAGGGAGGAAGAGGTCAAAGATATCCCTCTCAAGCAACCCTGCAATCACGATACAAGAAGTCTCTTGTGTCCCCAACACACCTAATACACTTGTCAGATGTATAGGTGCACTAGTTCGACGAAGAGATAGTGAAATACAAGTGGTATGAATGAATATGAGCAGTAGTAACAGCACCAGAAAAATGCTTGCTGGCGTGTAGTTGATGGTAGTAATATTGCAGGAAGTAAAGATGCAGTAAAACAGTAAACAAGCGATGATTGCAGTATTTGGAAACAAGGCCTAGGGATCATACTTTCACTAGTGGACACTCTCAACATTGATCACATAAATAAATAAGTTCTCTTCCTTTGTGCCACTACAAGAAAAGTTCTGATAGACAACGTCTCAATATCGTCCGCTAAGGGGTATTTTTCGTCGCCTATGGGCCTAACCCGACGATATGGGTTCTGTTGTGGAAACTGCGTCAGGCAAAGTCCTACGACGATTTTTTCGGTCCGTCGCGCTTGGGCGCCCTTCCGCCACGGAAAATCGGACCGTTGCCCAAGTGTTTCCGGGAGCCCGTTGACTGCTGACGTCATGCAAATCGACACGTGCGTACGCCGTTAATCGCGCGATTAACGGCGTTAACCGGCTGAAACCCCGTGGTAGATGGTAGGCCCACACGAGGCCTGCCACGTCTTAAGCGGGCCGGCCCATTAAGTTTGCGGGCCGGGCCAGCTGACTTAATTTGACCGGTCAACTATATAGCTGGGCTGGTCCATTAGTTACGTGGGTCGGGCCTAACCTCTAAGGTTGATTGGTCAAAATTTAAAAGGGCCGGCCCACTAAGCATGCGGGCCGGGCCGAATGCACTCGTTTGACCGGTCAACAAGCAAAAGGGCCGGCCCACAAGACATGTGGGGCCCACTTTCCTGTTATCTGGCCGGCCCATTTAACAAGTGGGGTCCACCTTAAAGCAACTGGGCCGGTCCAAGAAGTTAGTGGGCCGGCCTAATTAGCACGTGGGACCCACTTTCCTGTTAAAGGGCCGCCCATTAAGTGTGTGGGGTCCACCATATAGCAAGTGGGCCGGCCCAACAAGTTAGTGGGCCGGGCCAAAAAACTGGTGGGTCCCACTTTCCTGTTAAAGGGCCGGCCCATTTAGTATGTGGGGTCCACCATATAGCAAGTGGGCTGGCCCAATAAGATAGTGGGCCGGGCCAAAACACATGTGGGTCCCACATTCCTGTTAATGGGCCGGCCCATTTAGTATGTGGGGTCCACCATATAGCATGTGGGCTGGCCCAACAAGATAGTGGGCTGGGCCAAAACACAGGTGGGTCCCACATTCCTGTTAATGGGCCGGCCCATTTAGTATGTGGGGTCCACCATATAGCAAGTGGGCTGGCCCAACAAGATAGTGGGCCAGCCCAATAATAAATGTGGGGTCCCCTATCGTGTAACCGAGCCGGCCCACTTAGCATGTGGGGTCCACCATAAAAGCAGTTGGGCTGGCCCAACAAGTTAGTGGGCCGGCCCAATAATCTTGTGGGGCCCGCTTTTCTGTTACAGGGCCGGCCCAGATGTGTGTGGGGTCCACATTAAAGAAAGTGGTCCGGCCCAATTAGACGGTGGGGTCCACCAGAAATAAAGTGGGCTGGCCCACTCGTTTAGTTGCTCTTTATATGCCGGCAGAATAGGCGCTTTAGGATTTTGCAGGCCGGCACTTATGTGATTTCGCTTAATTGGGCCGTTTAAGGGATGGGAATTTGTGATTTAGATACTGAGAATATTTACGCAGCACATGATTTCTGTCGGATAGCCTCACTTACCACAAACACCATAGAAAAAATGCGCGAAGAACTATAAAAACTAACTAAATATTACATCAGCTGCAAGGCTTTGAAAAAATATTACAGAACCCAGAGAAATTGAATGGTAATTAAACCTAGCAATACAATGAAGCCATTCGGCAATCTTTTAAGTTGTCCATGCACCACCTATATCTGAAACAAAGACCTTACAAGTTAAGACAGCAACAATGGAAAGGCAAAGACACTACAATATTGTTTGCCAAAGAATTTGGAACTCATCATTTCGTCGTTATAAGAAGATCATTGTAATGCGCACAATAAGCAAACAAAGAGTGCATGCCGCATACCAACAGCCAATATAACAGAGCACGTTAAAATGAAACAGCAGACTTACTACTCTCAAGTCCCATGCAAACCAACATGTTCAGGGAATAACATTTGGCTATAAATTTTGTAACAACGACTGAGCAAGATGAAGTTATGATTGCTACATCTACATAGCAGGGAATGTAAACCAAAAATAGAAGTTACGATGGCAAAAGCTAAAGAGGAGGGAATGTGAACCAACATGTGCCAAGTGCAATTACTTCAAATTGGCCGTGAACTAAATAATACTCCTGAACTTATAGTGAAGGGGATGCAAATCAAGATGTTTCGGGATATAAACTTGTAATGAGCAACACATAGAGGATAGTTAATGCTGGAGCTTAGGATGGACCAGATACAGAATATAGTGGGATCACCTGTGAACTTGTATAAGAGGGAATGCAAACCAATATGTTCAGCATTCCATATGTGAGCGTCATGCCAAGTCAGAGAAACAAGTCAATAATGCAGCTTTTGAAGAACAAGATGGCACACAAAATTATTATCTAGTAGTATGACAAGTTTATTTGTACTACTGGCTAGATAGCAGAGTGATAGCATGCCAAACTAAATACTTACGGTCATAGCTAGATAGCAGAGTGATAGCAGCTTTTGAAGAACAATATTGGCATGAACAAAATAGTAGCAGCCTATAATTTTTGTAACAACGACTGAGCAAGATAGAAGTTATGATGGCTACAGAGCAGGGAATGCAAACCAAAATGTTCAATCGCTTAAAGTTAGCAATGAACTAGAAAATAGCAAGGTGTTACCGTCATAGCTAGGAATGAACTAAAAGAGCTTCAGACAAACAAGCATCTCAACCCAGAACATGGCGCTAAAACAAGGGACTTACATTAGGAGAAGCACTCTGTGGGAGTCACAGCAGATCTTCCTGGGGTTGATAGATCCGGTGATGAAGTACACTACATGTGCTACTTGGGGTTAGACAGACGGCCGTTACAATTCATGGTTAGTCATCTCATCTGCAAAAACGTAACGGCGCGTCGTTAGCACAAACAGGTTCCCCCAAGATTAAACAAGAACTTGCAGGCAAGCAATAGAAAAGCGACAGTAGAAGAGTTTAGATCATGCACGGCGCCGGTGAAGCAGATCCGGTTCGTGCACGGCGGTGTCGGTGAGCAAGATCCGATGCGGTGGACGACGGATCCGGCGAAGCAGCTCCGGTGGGGTGGACGATATCGCAGCTGAAGCGACTGCGGTAGACTGCTAGATGAGCATATGGTTTCGAGGTTCGGCGGGGATGATCCGATCCGGTTGATGACGGCGTCGATGAAGCGGCTCCGGCAGCCGGATGACGGGTAGGCCAGGGAAGTCCGGCGGGGATGTTCCAGTGCGGTGGTTGTGGAGGTGGTAGAGAGAGGGACTTGAGAAGTTCCGGTGGGTGGTCTCAGATGAGAGACTGAGGGAAATGAATTTTTTTGGGGAGGGTTTCCTGGGCTAGGGAGGTGGTGATCCAAAAAATGACGGGCAGACCCCCCCACCAACCGACTTTGCTATCATCTCCACAGGGGTAGAATGGGAATTTGGAAGCGTGTGAAATTTTTGTATTTTGTAGGCGGGAAGTTTTGCCGCTATGAGATTTTGAATTTCGCTAAGGTCCAAGTATAATGATAAAAAATTGTGAGACCGTACTAGTACCTCTGTTCAAGGCCGAGTGCAAAATCAAATCATCATCACCTTGAATATTGGTCACTACCATGGTCATGATCTATCTCTGAAATTAGCGTATCCGCTATATCTTGCAAAGTATAATGATAAAAAAAATTGTGAGACCGTACTAGTACTTCTATTCTAGGCCGAGTGCAACATCAAATCATCATCACGTTGAAAATTTGTTACCATGATCATGATCTATCTCTGAAATTGGCGCATCCGCTATATCTTTCAAAGTATAATGATAATAAAAATTGTGAGACCATACTAGTACTTCTGTTCAAGTTCGAGTGCAACATCAAATCATCATCACGTTGAAATTTTGTTACCATGATCATGATCTACCTCTGAAAATGGGCGCATCCGCTAAAACTTGCAAAGTATAATGATACAAAATTGTGAGACCGTACTAGTACTTATGTTCAAGGTCGAGTGCAACATCAAATCATCATTACATTGAAAAGTGTGTTACCATGATCACGATCTATCTCTGAATTTGGCGCATCCGCTAAATCTCGCAAAGTATAATGATAAAAAAATTGTGAGACTGTACTAGTACTTCTGTTCAAGTTCGAGTGCAACATCAAATCATCATCACGTTGAAAATTTGTTACCATGATCATGATCTATCTCTGAATTTGGCGCATCTGCTAAATCTTGCAAAGTATAATGATAAAGAAATTGTAAGACAATAGTAGTACTTCTGTTCAAGGTCGAGTGCAACATCAAATCATCATCACGTTGAAAATTTGTTACCATGATCCTCTGAAAATGGGCGCATCCGCTAAAACTTGCAAAGTATAATGATACAAAATTGTGAGACCGTACTAGTACTTATGTTCAAGGTCTAGTGCAACATCAAATCATCATTACATTGAAAATTGTGTTACTATGATCATGATCTATCTCTGAATTTGGCGCATCTGCTAAATCTCGCAAAGTATAATGATAAAAAAAATTGTGAGACTGTACTAGTACTTATGTTCAAGGCCGAGTGCAGGATCAAATCATCATCATGTTGAAATTTGTTACAACGATCATGACATATCTCTAAAATTGGCGCATCCGCTAAATCTTGCACGTGGCGCATCTCGGTGCGGAGCAACAAGCCGGTGCTATCAAGGTTGAGGCGTCGGTAGCGTCATCGGGCTCTCCTCTTTTGATAGATCTTCTACATGGTGTGGCGCACCGCCCACCGAGAAGCAGTCACATGTGAGATCGAGGTGGAGACGTCGCCGGCATCCTCGAGGCGCGACCGCCCTTCTACGAGCCAGAGTCGACTCAAGGTATGAATCCATGCGTTGTCGCGTCCTTTCTGCATATGAAGTGGGATGCCTTAGATTTATTGTTCTTCTCTTACGATTATTTCTAGCCGGACATGTGTGCTCTTTCTCTGAATATATTGCTTGAAAAGCTAACCAAGTTACTTAAATTCACTTCGTTCTTAATCTTGCGTGCTAATTTTGTTATTTTCGCTGACAGTGGTGCGCGCAAGGAAATTTATTTCTGGGTGTGCTGAGCTGTTAGGCCTAACACTACAAGAAAAGTTCTGATAGACAACGTCTCAAAATCGTCCGCTAAGGGGTATTTTTCGTCGCCTATGGGCCTAACCCGACGATATGGGTTCTGTTGTGGAAACTGCGTCAGGCAAAGTCCTACGACGATTTTTTCGGTCCGTCGCGCTTGGGCGCCCTTCCGCCACGGAAAATCGGACCGTTGCCCAAGTGTTTCCGGGAGCCCGTTGATCGCGACGTCATGCAACCGACACGTGGCAGACGCCGTTAATCGCGATTAACGGCGTTAACCGGCTGAAACCCCGTGGTAGATGGTAGGCCCACACGAGGCCTGCCACGTCTTAAGCGGGCCGGCCCATTAAGTTTACGGGCCGGGCCAGCTAACTTAGTTTGACCGGTCAACTATATAGCTGGGCTGGTCCATTAGTTACGTGGGCCGGGCCTAACCTCTAAAGTTGACTGGTCAAAACTTTAATGGGCCGGCCCACTAAGCATGTGGGCCGGGCCGAATGCACTCGTTTGACCGGTCAACAGGCAAAAGGGCCGGCCCACAAGACATGTGGGACCCACTTTCCTGGTATCGGGCCGGCCCATTTACAAAGTGGGGTCCACATTAAGGCAACTGGGCTGGCCCAAGAAGTTATTGGGCCGGCCCAATTAGCATGTGGGTCCCACTTTCCTGCTATCGGGCCGGCCCATTTAGTACGTGGGGTCCACATTTGATCAAATGGGCTGGCCCAACAAGCCAGTGGCCCGGGCCAACAGCACCGGTGGGTCCCACTTTCCGGTTAACGGGCCCGCCCAGTTAGTATGTGGGGTCCACCATATAGCAAGTGGGCGGCCCAACAAGATAGTGGGTCGGCCGAAAACACAGTGGGTCCCACTTTCTGTTAAAGGGCTGGCCCATTTAGTTTGTGGGGTCCACCATAGAGCAAGTGGGCCGGCCCAAGAAGATAGTGGGCCGGGCCAAAACACTGGTGGGTCCCACTTTCCTGTTAAAGGGCCGGCCCATTTAGTATGTGGGGTCCACCGTATAGCAAGTGGGCCGGCCCAACATGCTAGTGGGCCGGGCCAAAACACAGGTGGGTCCCACTTTCCTGTTAAGGGTCCGACCCATTTAGTATGTGGGGTCCACCATATAGAAAGTGGGCCGGCCCACCACGCTAGTGGGCCGGGCCAAAACACAGTGGGTCCCACTTTCGTCTTAAAGGGCCGGCCCGTTTAGTATGTGGGGACCACCACAAAAGCAATTGGGCTGGCCCAACTAGTTAGTGGGCCGGCCCAGTAGTGGGTGGGGTCCACCTTAAAGCAAGTGGGCCGGCCCAATAAAAGTGTGGGGTCCACAGTAAATCAAGTGGGCTGGCCCAATAAGTAAGTGGGCCAGCCCGTTTAGTTGCTTTTTATATGCCGGCGTAAAAGGCGCTTTAGGATTTTGCGTCAAGCACGTATGTGATTTCGCTTAATTGGGCCGTCTAAGGGATAGGAATTCGTGATTTAGATATCGAGAATATTTACGCAGCATTGATTTACGTCGGATAGCCTCACTTACCACAAGCACCAAAGAAAAATGCGCGAAAGAACTATAAAAACTAACTAAATATTACATCACTGCAAGGCTTTGAAAAATATTACAGAACCCAGAGAAATTGAATGGTAATTAAACCTAGCAATACAATGAAGCGATCCGGCAATCTTTTAAGTTGTCCATGCAGCACCTATATCTGAAACAAAGACATTACAAGTTAAGACAGCAACAATGGAAACGCAAAGACACTGCAATATTGTTTGCCAAAGAATTTGGAACTCATCATTTCGTCGTTATAACAAGATCATTGTAATGCGCACAATAAGCAAACAAAGAGTGCATGCCGCATACCAACAGCCAATATAACAGAGCATGTTAGAATGAAACAGCAGACTTACTACTGTCGAGTCCCATGCAAACCAACATGTTTAGCGAGTACAAAATTGGCATGAACAACATAGTAGCAGGCTATAAATTTTGTAACAACGACTGAGCAAGATGAAGTTATGATGGCTACATCTACAGAGCAGGGAATGTAAACCAAAAATAGAAGTTACGATGGCAAAAGCTAAAGAGGAGGGAATGTGAACCAACATGTGCCAAGTGCAATTACTTCATTTTGGCCGTGAACTAAATAATACTCCTGAACTTATAGTGAAGGGGATGCAAATCAAGATGTTTCGGGATATAAACTTGTAATGAGCAACACATAGAGGATAGTTAATGCTGGAGCTTAGGATGGACCAGATACAGAATATAGTGGGATCACCTGTGAACTTGTATAAGAGGGAATCCAAACCAATATGTTCAGCTTTCCATATTTGAGCGTCATGCCAAGTCAGAGAAACAAGTCAATAATACAGCTTTTGAAGAACAAGATGGCACGCAAAATTATTATCTAGTAGTATGACAAGTTTATTTGTACTACAGGCTAGATAGCAGAGTGATAGCATGCCAAACTAAGTCCTTACTTTGTTAGCTTACAATGAACTAGATACAAAACAATGGCATCACCTGTAGTACAGGGAATGCAAGCCAACATGTTCATGGAGTAAAACATTGGCACAAACAACATAGTAGCAGGCCATAATTTTTGTAACAACGACTGAGCAAGATAAAGTTATGATGGCTAGATCTATAGAGCAGGGAATGTAAACCAAATATAGAAGTTACGATGCCAAAAGCTATAGAGCAGGGAATGCGAACCAACATGTGCAATTACTTAAAATTGGCCATGAACTAAATAATAGCAGGATGTTACTATAATACCTATAATTTTTGTAACAACGACTAAGCAAGATAGAAGTTATGATGGCTACATCTACAGAGCAGGGAATGCAAACCAAAATGTTCAATCGCTTAAAGTTAGCAATGAAGTAGAAAATAGCAACGTGTTACGGTCATAGCTAGGAATGAACTAAAAGAGCTTCAGACAAACAAGCATCTGAACCCAGAACATGGCGCTAAAACAAGGGACTTACATTAGGAGAAGCACTCTGTGGGAGTCACAACAGATCTTCCTGGGGTTGATAGATCCGGTGATGAAGTACGCTACATGTGCTACTTGGGGTTGGAGAGACGGCCATTACACTTCATGATTACTCATCTCATCTGCAAAAACGTAACGGCGCGTCGTTAGCACAAACAGGTTCCCCCAAGATTAAACAAGAACTTGCAGGCAAGCAATAGAAAAGCGACAGTAGAAGAGTTTAGATCATGCAAGGTGCCGGTGAAGCAGATCTGGTTCATGCACAGCGGTGTCGGTGAGCAAGATACGATGCGGTGGACGACGGATCCGGCGAAGCGGCTCCGGTGGGGTGGACGATACCGCAGCTGAAGCGACTGCGGTAGACTGCTGGATGAGCATATGGTTTTGAGGTTCGGCGGGGATGATCCGGTCTGGTTGATGACGGCGTCGATGAAGCGGCTCCGGCAGGCAGCCGGATGACGAGGATCGCGAGGGCTCGGGTAGGCCAGGGAAGTCCGGCGGGGATGTTCCGGTGCGGTGGTCGTGGAGGTGGGAGAGAGGGACTTGGGAAGTTCCGGTGGGTGGTCTGAAGGAAATGTATTTTTTGGGAGGGTTTCCGGGCTAGGGAGGTGGTGATCCAAAAAATGACGGGCAGACCCCACCAACCGACTTTGCTTTGGCATCTCCACAGGGGGTAGAATGGGAATTTGGAAGCGTGTGAAATTTTTGTATTTTGTGGGCGGGAAGTTTTGCCGCTATGAGATTTTGAATTTGGCCACCGTCCAAGTATAATGATAAAAAATTGTGAGACCGTACTAGTACCTCTGTTCAAGGCCGAGTGCAAAATCAAATCATCATCACGTTGAAAATTTGTTACCAACTTACCATGATCATGATCTACCTCTGAAAATGGGCACATCCACTAAAACTTGCAAAGTATAATGATACAAATTTGTGAGACCGTACTAGTACTTATGTTCAAGGTCGAGTGCAACATCAAATCATCATTACATTGAAAATTGTGTTACCATGATCATGATATTTCTCTGAATTTGGCGCATTCGCTAAATCTCGCAAAGGATAATGATAAAAAAATGTGAGATTGTACTAGTTCTTATGTTCAAGGCCGAGTACAAGATCAAATCATCATCACGTTGAAATTTGTTACAATGATCATGACATATCTCTAAAATTGATGCATCCGCTAAATCTTGCACGTGGCGCATCTCGGTGCGGAGCAACAGGTCGGTGCTATCAAGGTTGAGGCGTCGGTAGCGTCATCGGGCTCTCCTCTCTTGATAGATCTTCTACATGGCGCGGCGCACCACCCGTCGATAAGCAGTCACATGTGAGACCGAGGTGGAGACGTCCCCGGCATCCTCGAGGCGCGGCCGCCCTTCTACGAGCCAGCGTCGACTCAAGGTATGAATCCATGTGGTGCCTTAGATTTATTGTTCTTCTCTTATGATTATTTTGAGCCGAACATGTGTGCTCTTTCTCTGAATATATTGCTTGAAAAGCTTACCAAGTTACTTAAATTCACTTCGTTCTTAATCTTGCGAGCTCATATTGTTATTTTAATGAACGGTGGTGCGCGCAAGCAGAATTATTTGTGGGTGTGTTGAGCTGTTAGGCATAAGTCGAAATCCTCATCTAAACGAGGCCTCAGCTTAACACATAAAAAAGGTGTTCAATCTCGCCCACAATACCCTCTTCTTTCCTCTCCCTTTATTGGAACTTGTTTTGCAGACAAGGAAAGTGGCACGTGTAATGTGAGTAAAACCCTCTTAGCCAAAATCATCTACGAGCAAGATTTTCTATATTGTAGATGCCCCAATTGACTCTCATCCCCAAAGTAGTTTTTTTATGTCAGTATAGACTTCTTTACTGGATGTATACTATCGTACATGGCATGCATTTGCCTAATGAGCAGCATTGTATTGCTATTCTAGCCAACCTGATCGATATGTCAAGCTTCATGCACGAGATGCCATGTTTAATTTACTCCCTCGCTCTGATCCATATTTCTTGATGTGAAATGAATGTGAATCAGAGGGAGTACTTTTCTTAGATAGTACTATATCATTTCAAAAAAAGTACTACTACATCACAAATGCATCAAAAGAGTACTACATCACAAGACCACCACGGTTGTACTAGTAGAGTTTAATGCTGAACTTCCAAAGGGATTAAGATTACACATATGAACTTTAAACATGACCAGGAGCATGAGGGCCAGCAGCAGGGCGTTGACGTGGAGCAAGCTAGGCAAGACGTAATTCGGAGGAAGAGGCCATATGATGCGTGCTTGGCCTTGGTTGCGTGGCGGTGTTTCCCCCTATGTACTTAGGCCTACACCCATCGCATGTTGGATCAGGCTGTGGATGTCCTTCTAGAGAAATTTGCCACATAATGGGCAAAATAGCTCCTCGCGCATGCGTAAACGAATTTCACCACCCTTCACCGCTTGAGAACATAGCGGCTTTTCCGGTCCCTGCGCACCTTGTTGTTGTCCATGTCATCAGAATACTCCTATGAATTATTAAGTACTACATAATCAGGTTTTTTATGACAGATCGAATAAATACTCCACTAACATAATCAAACCTTAGAAACCCTAAAATTAAATGTGTAGAACAAGTAAATGGCAGAAGAAATCGTAATAAATCATGAGAAACCCGATGAACAACCATGAACATAAGCCACAACAATTGCAAGTCCACTAAGTATGAACACATAAATTGATTATATGACTACATGTCAGATTAGTCGAAATTAAACTAGAATCTGATCTTACGAATCGTAGAATCAATTACATCTACAAGAACAAGGTAGGATATCAAATCAATCAAGAACCAGGCTCGTGCAAACCATGTGAACAGCAATATGACACAAAGAGGGTTGGGACAGTTTCGGTAAAAGAGAAGTACCTCCTCGTCATCACCCTCAACATCCTCCTGGAACTGAACGTTTGGGCCGAAATCGTCGAAGGGGTCGAGGTTCGCGTCCAGCATCGGGCCTAGGAAGACCTCGCCGTGGTGGCCTGCAACGCCGTGCACATCTTCGGCGGGATAAACAACATTGGTATCCACCTTCTACTCGATGGCCAGGACGCCCATTTCGACCGAGGTCGAAGAACCAGACAAGCAGAGGAGACGAGCGGCATGGGTGCCCGGTGAAGCCTCACCCGTCGTGACGGCCAGGACGCCCATTTCGACCGAGGTCGAAGAATCCGACAAGCAGAGGAGACGAGCGGCCTGGGTGCCCGGTGAAGCCTCACCCACCGCGACGGCCACTACCGTAGAGGCATCCTCTGCGTGGGCGGTCGCCTATTGCTCCGCCTCGTATGCAATACCTATCTTCATGCTGCTGCGGTTGGAAACGGGAAAGTCGATGCCTCAGAGGTGCGGTGAGTGGATGGGGGGTTTTCACAGGGTGGGGGAGGCAAGTTGGGGGAGTGGAGAGGACGAGCTCGCGAGAGATGATGAGGCCGATTATGTTATAGCCTCTGACTCTCTGTATCCAGTAGTGGACGCGTGAAGTCATGCATGTACTCGACTTTCCACTTTCTGGGAGACGTGTACGAAACTTTTTTTGGGACCATTTAACTTCATGTGGGACTCATGTATACCAATACTTCCAAACGTCATAAGTAATTCAAAATCATTCAGAATAATATGAGACCTTAACATTTTATTTTTTGTGTCAGATATTGTCTATGAAAAATAACATCCTTCAAAAAATAAATCCCCTATGCCAATCCGATCATGCCCGTCTACTCCAACTAGCTTCCTCGAGTAATTTGTCACCTTACATTCTTAAAATGAACCAAAATTTGGCACAGGGGTGCATCATCACATGGAAAATGATGTTACCATTATGTCTTCCCATTTTTTTTGAATTTTTCAAAATTATCATGCCCTAACGGAAAAAATGTACTCCTTCTAAGAAGCATGTATCAGAATGGAATTACCAAAACCTAGGGGTGGGGTGGGGGGAGGGGGGCACATGGTGGTGTGATGATACATCACATTTGGACCACACAACACCATTTGGACCAACCAAAAAAAACCACCCTACACAAACCCTGGTCAAAACTAGTTTGACCAATATTACAAAAGTTGTACGGAGTACATAATTCAGAAACCGTCAGAAATATACGAAGCATTCAGGAGTCCCCAAAGTCAGTGACTTTGAGTCACTTACAACTGTGGTCCACATATCAGTCACCCAAAGTCATGGCAAAGTCAGCTTGGCAACGTCCCCGACAGACACAGCAAGCAGTGAACAGAACAACTACGTAGCAATCGAAAAGACATCTCACAGAAAAGGCTAGTACTACCTTTTCTTCCCGGATAAGCAAAAATAGCTGATCGGTACTGACGAAATGCACCAGGTCCGCAATGTACTCCAGCTATATAAGTGAAGCATGCCTACCACTGAAGAGGAAATTCAAGATTCCACCAGATCCCCATATCACTCTTTTGCATAAAACACGGACATATCTTTTGCACAATTCACCATTGTTGGTCTAATCTATCGCAACTTCCATCAGTTGGTCATCCAATTAACGATTTAACGGATTAGAAAAATAAGCGGTGGAATTAGAAGTACTAGTAGCGAAATGTGCAAAATATACCGTCCTTCCCGAGGGGGTTTGTCCAGAAGAGGGCCGGATGACAATGTCCCGGGTGCATCCAGAAACGAGAGGGGTAGTTTCTAATACATGTAAAAAATTATTTTACAAAAAGGTACATATTAAGTAGTACAACTATTAGTACAGTACTACTATTTCGAGGGAAAATGCCATGTCGTGCGACCTCTAATCAATGAGTAGAAGTTGTAGGTGCGCATAACATGCATTGCTGAAAGCTGGTTCCGCTGGAATTTGAGCTCAGCCGGGGCGGATTCTGCGAAGTTCGCCCGACGTCACTCATGTATCCCACCAAACTGCTCACTTCTTTCAATGTCTCTTCTCTTTCACTGCAGCTCTCCAATATCAGGTGCATCAACTTATCTTGTGCCTTCTGCCTCTCGAGAAGGGCAAGGATGGCGATGTCAGCATATTCAAGGTTCAACTTTTGGAGCTGTACTTTATCCTGAAGAAGGATTTTGTACTCTATATCAGACTTGTCTCTTTCGAGGCACACAGTCTTGAGTATGCTGCTGGCTTTCTCCGCTGATGCAATGTTCCTCTCTTTCTGCTTAATCAGCTCGTTCTTCAACATATCGCGCTCATTGCGAAGGATGCAAATGAGCTCCACAAGAGTTTTCGAATTCTTCTTCTTGGCAGCCAAATCGTCTCGGAGGCGATAACACTCTAAGCTGAGCTCCTCGTTTTTTTCCATCAAGATGGCGACAGTGGTGTCGATAGTCGGCGCTGCTTCCTTCAGGCGAAATCATCGGTAGCAAGTAAGCGCAAAGGAAGAAGAAGAAGAAGAAGAAGATAACTACACAGTGCTTGGTGCTACCTCATTTCGCGGGGGTCGGGCGGGGGTGAAAGCATCGGACGACGATGATTCCTTGGTCGTGGAAGTTGGTGCAGTACGGGCGTCGTTGGAACTTCCAACCCTTTAAGATGTATAACCATAGAGACTCTTAAAGAGCTTGAGCCCGGGCAAGAAGAAACGAAAGTACATGGCGAAGGAAACTAACCCGGTGAGCACAGCACGGACGCTGCTTTCGCGACGGCGGCAGCGGCGGCGACGGCGAGCCCACTTGGTTTCTGGAACCGTCTCTCGAAATTTCGAGCCGGCGTTTTTTATCCGCGTACTTGACCGCCGGCGACCTGAAGTTTGAACACATTAATTGCTGGAGGAGAGAGCGACGAAAGAAACGAAAGTACATGGCGAAGGAAACTAACCCGGTGAGCACAGCACGGACGCGTTTCGGCGGCGGCGGCGGCGACGGCGAGCCCACTTGGTTTCTGGAAGCGTCTCTCGAAATTTCGAGCCGGCGTTTTTTCTTCGCGTACTTGACCGCCGACGACCTGAATTTTGAAGACATTGCTGGAGGAGAGAGCGACGAACAAATGTTTGTTAGGTGGAGAGAGGAAGAAAGTGAATGGAACGAGAGAGTTTAGCGTTTTGCCCTTATAGTCATAGTCGCTAACCGTGACGCGGGAATGTTGGTCGTCGGCGTTTAATGGTCTCCCGCGTGGAAACCGAGGCGGCCACGAGGCAGCGGCTGGCCACGCGGCGTCCAGTCGCCTACGCCGCCGTAAATGAGGGTAGTTGCCTACCACCACCAGGTGACATGCACCTTGTGCATGTCACCGTGTGACATGCGGCCTGAATTCAAATTTAAAACATTGCGAAAAAAATCATGCATCCGGTGACATGCCCATGGCATGCCACCGATGAAGAGTTCCGTGCCATGCACTCTGGCACTCTGCGCCGTCTTGGATCAGAAAATGAGCGAAGAACGAGGACGAGGCACTAGTTCAAATTTAGGATGAAGTTTAAGTTTTATTTTGGTTTAAATTAGATTAGAGGGAGTAGTACTCTTACTTTATTACTCGTACTTGTGTTAATGTAGTAGTATTATTATGGTGGTGTACTTGCGTTCATGTACTTGTTTCAGCTGTTTTGGTGAAGGAGACATGCATCACCTTTTTTGGTGATGTATCTAGTCGTCATGTAGCCCTTGTCAAATTCCTCTGATATACTGATGGGAGGGCTTGTTCACCCCATACTGATGGGAGCCCTTGTCAAATCGTAATCATAGCCAAAAGGCGCATTTTTTCCCGATATTACTCGATGCTTAAGGCGCGGGTGGTTGTGGTTCAGTTATCTCCCTAATTTGCACCTGCTTTCCCGTTTCCACTAGTCGAAAGTCGAAACCTGGCCACATTAACCCAAGATCATGAAGCCGCCGCCTCAACCCTAGCCGCCTCCAGTTCTTCCTCCTCCATAGATTGGTTCCCCCTCCTCCGGTTGGCTTCACGGCGTCAGGAGGAGTGGGGAACCCGATCTATGCGTGGAGTTTCGAATAAAAGTATTGTTTTCATTAGATTATATTAGATTATGTTAGGATTTTGGTAGCCGCCTTCTTGTTGGTTTCCCCTCAATGGAGATGGCATCGTCTGCAATAAGTGATCTTCGGCCTTTCGTTCGGCGACGAGATCTTCTTCCCGGCGTCAATGGTGGTCTTGAACGATCACAATTTTCTAGGTATGGGCCTTTGGATCTTGCTTCGCCAGGATCGATTTTGGATCTTTTTGTCTTTGTTGCCGTGGGGAGGATTATCCTCGCAGTTTTTGTCCCGGCTGCTACGTCCTCGACAATGGTGATTCGTACTCTCGGCTCTCCATCGACGATGACAAAGCTAGTCGGTTATTATTCCCTGATATACTGGTGTTGGTACTCTTGCCAATGTTGTATGACTGCTTTAATGGTTGCGTGCGTGCACGCAGCTTTGGCATTGCGGCTCAAAAAATCATGGGAGAACTTTCATCGGTATCTACAGGTCTATGGTTAGTTATCTATTTTTGGCTGCCTTCAGAAAAGTACAAGATTGTGTTCTGGAAGAAGAAAAAAATTGAAGACCTCGAAGATTTGTTACTATCTTTTAGACTTTATTTTGTAATCGTTGGAGTCAGTTCATGTATCTCTACCATGTACTATTTGTTGCTATGAATATATGTGGTATTGATTGTCAAAAAAAAAAAATCCTGAAAAACTGTTGGTCTATCCCGAGAAACGAGGAGGTTTAAGGAAACGAGGAGTCCAGCGCGTGCGGAAGGAGCTTTAATCGTGCGAGCATGCAGGGGCAAAATGAGGAAACTAGCGATTACTTTCTCTCCTGCCAGTCTTATACCTTAATAAATGGGCAACCGAGCACGTTGTAGCTAATCCTTTTATTAATTATAAGCAGCTATATTAGTCAATAAGATTGCCTTATGTTTTTCCTCAGTTTCGCCAAGCCCTTATTTGTAACCCGCAGAAGGAGCTCGAGACGGGAGGATTCCAGTTTAGTTGACCGTTCCGTGCTGACGTGTGGGGCTAGTAGAAAGGGACCGCGTGGGACAGACGAGACCGCGTTTGGTTGTACGTGAGCAGGAGCTGGGTTGTCTCTCTCGCGAATTGGCATTTTTAAGAGCACCTTTTCCCCCTCTCGTCTCTTTGTCTTTATTAACCAAATTAGTATCAAATCTAGAGAAGCTTGCATTTCTGTCTTTCTTCAATTATTTGTGCCTTTTGGCCCTCGTTGTTTGCCCAATATGGCAGCAAATCTAGTACTCCCTCTGGTCCATATGTATGTAGTTAAATCTAGAAGCAAATCTCCAGGGTAATGTACGCCAAATTCACAGTCATAGTAAATCTAGAAAACATAGTAGGGCCAACAAAATATAGTAGAATAGGGATCCCTCCCTAGATAATAAGCCGCATACATAGCAGCCAACATAGTAACAGGTTCGAGGTTCTTCACAACACCATCATACTAACAACATAACAACAAGGGATCCCTAGCTAACAACAAAATAGAAGCTGCTTTGCAGCAGCAAAGACACGTCCAGGACTCCGCCTACCCCATCTGCCTCTGCCTCCACTTGTTGCTCCCCTTGGGAGCCTTGGGCTTGAGTGGAGGCATGCGCCCGGCGGAGATCTCCACCCGCTGGACGCTGCGGAGGTGCATGCCGAGCGCCTTGTGCTTGGCGCAGAAGGAGTAGGGGTTCACCGACGCGCCGACCTTGGGGAAGATGTTGCCGACGTTCTCGGCATGCGTGAGGAGGCAGTTGAAGTCAGTGCCGCCGAGTCTCCTAGTGCAGAAGGGGCACCTGTAGACACCCTTGGCGACGTCGAGGTAGGAGACGATCTTGGCCGACCTGCAGCCTCCGCAGCACTGGCGAGTCTTGGTGTGATGGTCCTCGTCGTCGCCGCCGACGTCCGCTGCCAGTACACCTGATCCATATCAAATCGGAACTTGAGTGAAGGAGTTGCAACGATGTCTAACGTGCATGATAACAAAGAAAGTGAAATCCGAGCAAGCCTCGGGTAGAGTCGAGACGATTATATGTCTACAGGGATGGTGTTAGCGAACCAAAGCTCATGCACAACAGATTTGTACACAGCAATGGTTCGCTGAACCCACTCTGTAAAAATTTGTGCCCAACGATTCATCATAGGCAAAGAAACAGATTCCAGATCTGAATATGAACAGATTCCAGATTATTTGCAAAATTAAACGGTTTATATCTTTTGACTCGTGCATAAAATAACTGATTGAGATCCCATGATTACTTGCATAAATTAACTGATTGAGATCTCATTATTACTTGCATAAATTAACCGAACGGCCGAACTCCAAATCTTCGACGAAATCAAGAAGGGGTCAAAGCAATATGGAATAAAATCGGCGCAAATATTAACCCAATACTCATCCATCTACAGATCGGCACTAATAGTTACTAGGGAACCAGCAAAAATAGGGTTCAAAGAGGAATGGGGAACAAAAAAAGGGAGCAAACCATAGTTACCTCGTTCCATGGGTCGTCCATGCATGTGTCGTAGGGGTTCGGAGGCGGGATGTACGGCACCTCCTCATAGGGGTCCCATCCCGGCGGGATCCGACCGCCACCGGCGGCGGCGACGGCCGTTGAGGGGATGGCATCGAAGAGGGAGGCGTCGCGCTTGGAGCCGACGGCGTCATGGACGATGGGATTCGCATTCTCCTTGCACATCATCTCGCCGGCAGAGAGGGAGAGGGTTTTTCTCTTTGGAGAAGATGATGATGGGACGTGAGAGGAGGCGTTGCATCAGCTAGTGAGAGAGACAGAGAGAGTGCGAGGAGGTGTCTATAAAGGCGAGGGGTGGTTAATGTGACCCGCGTCCTACGCGTCCACCATTTAACGTCTGCACGTCTTGGGCTTCTGCAACGCGACACGCGTCCACGATTGCACGTCTTCGACTTCTGCACCGCGACTCGCGTCAGTACCCGTCAACAATTGCACGTCTTCCACTTCTGCACCGCAACACGTGTACTCGAGTCTTATACTGTAGCATTTTTTGTGTGCTCAGTTTTCCCATTGAGTACTAATACTGGCTAGTGCAATATACTCAGTTTTACCTCAAGTGCCTGGTCAACAGAGAGTCAACAAATGGGATTAACTAGTTAAATGAGTCAACAAATGGGATTATCAGTTCGTTTTCACGTGTTAAACTTGTCTAAATATTGGTCAAACCTAGGATTTGACCAAGATTCAAATGGGCAGAAAATTAAAAAAAAAACAGAAAAATGAAAAACCAAAGCACATAGTATTCTTATGGCATATAGTAAGCATTAAAGTTGATAAACAAGGTCTATACATATTAAAACCATACAAATCATGTATCTACCCCCTAACCCCTAAACTCTGTCTTATGAAGTCAAGCATGAAGAGAAGTGGTTTTGGGTTTCAAACATGGAAATTTCAAAAACCTCCCAAAAACTTCATTTTAGAGTGACTAAGAATGATACATGCTTCCCTTTTCATTTTCATGTTTTAAACTTGTTTAAATCTTGGTCAAACCTAGGATTTGACCAAGATTCAAATGGGCAGAAAATTAAAAAAAAAACAGAAAAATGAAAAACCAAAGCACATAGTCTTCTTATGTCATATAGTAAGCATTAAAGGTGATAAACAAGGTCTAGACATATTCAAACCATACAAATCATGTATCTACCCCCTAACCCCTAAACTCTGTCTTATGAAGTCAAGCATGAAGAGAAGTGGTTTTGGGTTTCAAACATGGAAATTTCAAAAACCTCCCAAAAACTTCATTTTAGAGTGACTAAGAATGATACATGCTTCCCTTTTCATTTTCATGTTTTAAACTTGTTTAAATCTTGGTCAAACCTAGGATTTGACCAAGATTCAAATGGGCATCAAAATTTAAAAAAAAACAGAAAAATGAAAAACCAAAGCACATAGTTTTCTTATGCCATATAGTAAGCATTCAAGTTGATAAACAAGGTCTATACATATTTAAACCAGACAAATCATGTATGTATACCCCTAAACCTTAAACTCTGTCTTATGAAGTCTAGCATGAAGAGAAGTCGTTTTGGGTTTCAAACATGGAAATTTCAAGAACATCCCAAAAGCTTCATTTTAGTGTGACTAAGAAGGATCAAGGCTTACCTTTTCATTTTCACGTTTTAAACTTGTTTAAATCCTGGTTAAATCTAGGATTTGACCAAGATTCAAATGGGCATAAAATAGAAAAATAGAAAAATGAAAAACCAAAGCACATAGTCTTCTTATGTCATATAGTAAGCATTAAAGTTGATAAACAAGGTCTAGACTTATTCAAACTAGACAAATCATGTATCTATCCGCAAACCCCTAAACTCTATCTTATGAAGTCAAGCATGAAGAGAAGTGCATGGTTTTGGGTTTCAAACATGGAAATTTCAAAAAACTCCCAAAAAATTCATTTTAGAGTGACTAAGAAGGATACATGCTTCCCTTTTCATTTTCATGTTATATACTTGTTTAAATCTTGGTCAAACCTAGGATTTTACCAAGATTCAAATGTGCATCAAAATTCCAAAAAAATCAGAAAAATGAAAAAACAAAGCACGTAGTTTTCTTATGTCATATAGTAAGCATTAAAGTTGATAAACAAGGTCTAGACATATTCAAACAAGAAAAATCATGTGTCTACCCCTAACCCTAAACTCTGTCTTATGTAGTCAAGCATGAAGAGAAGTGCTTTTGGGTTTCAAACATGGAAATTTCAAAAACCACCCAAAAGCTTTATTTTAGAGTGACTAAGAAGGATCCATGCTTATCTTTTCATTTTCATATTTTAAACTTGTTTAAATCATTGTCAAACCTAGGATTTGACCAAGATTCAAATGGGCATAAAATTAAAAAAATCAGAAAAATGAAAAACTAAAGCACATAGTCTTCTTATGTCATATATATAGTAAGCATTTAAAAGATGATAAATAAGGTCTAGACAATTCAAATAATACAAATCATGTATCTACCCCTAACCCTAAACTCTATCTTATGAAGTCAAGCATGAAGAGAAGTGGTTTTTGGTTTCAAACACGAAAATTTCAAAAACCTCCCAAAAGCTTCATTTTAATTAGACTAACTTATTAATTATGAAGGATCCATGATTGATTACATTTTCATTGTCATGTTTTAAACTTGTTTAAATCTTGGTCAAACCTGGGATTTGACCAAGATTCGAATGGGCATAAAAATTAAGAAAAAATCGTAAGAATGAAAAACCAAAGCACATAGCCTTCTTATGTCATATAGTAAGCATTCAAATTGATAAACAAGGTCTAGACATGTTCAAACCAGAAAAATCATGTATCTACCCCGAACCCTAAACTATGTCTTATGAAGTCAAGCATGCATGAAGAGAAGTGGTTTTGGGTTTCAAACATGTAAAATTCAGAAACCTCCCAAAAGCTTCATTTTAGAGCGACTAATAAGGATCGATGCTTACCTTTTCATTTTCATGTTTTTACTTATTTGAATCTTGGTCAAATCCTAGGTTTGACCAAGATTTAAACAAGTTTAAAACATGAAAATGAAATGGGAAGTGTGTATCCTTCTTAGTCAGTTTAAAATGAAGCTTTTGGGATGTTCTTGAAATTTCCATGTTTGAAACCCAAAACCACTTAAGACAGAGTTTTTGGTTAGGTGTAGATACATGATTTTTCTTGTTTGAATATGTCTAGACCTTGTTTATCAACTTGAATGCTTATGACATAAGAAGGCTATATATGTGCTTTGGTTTTCCATTTTTTTTTCATTTTTATGCCCATTTAAATATTGGACAAATCCTAGGTTTGACCAAGGTTTAATCAAGTTTAAAACATGACAATGAAAAGGTAAGCATGAATCCTTTCTTAGTCACTCTAAAATGAAGGTACTTGAAATTTTTATGTTTGAAACACAAAACCCCTTCTCTTCATATGTTTGACTTCATAAGAGAGAGTTTAGGGTTAGGGGTAGATATGATACATGATATTTCTGGTTTGAATATGTCTAGACCTTGTTTATCAACTTGAATGCTTACTATATGACATAAGAAGGCTATATATGTGCTTTGGTTTTTCATTTTTTTTTATTTTTTTTGAATTTTTACGCCCGTTTGAATCTTGGTCAAATCCTAGGTTTGACCAAGGTTAAAACAAGTTTAAAACATGGCAATGAAAAGGTAAGCATTGATCCTTCTTAGTCACTCTAAAATGAAGCTTTTGGGAGGTTTGTGAAATTTCCATGTTTGAAACCCAAAATCACTTCTCCTCATACTTAACTTCATAAGACAGAGTTTGGGGTTAGGGGGTAGATACATGTTTTGTGTGGTTTGAATATGTCTAGACCTTGTTTATCAACTTGAATGCTTACTATATGACATAAGAATACTATGTGCTTTGGTTTTTCATTTTTCTGATTTTTTAATTGTTAAACCCATTTGAATCTTGGTCAAATCCTAGGTTTGAGCAAGATTTAAACAAGTTTAATACATGAAAATGGAAAGCTAAGCATGAATCAATTCTTAGTCACTCTAAAAATCTTTCGGTCTGTAGAAGAGTCGAATCTGCAATCAGTAGTTACAAAAGCGACCCACCTTAGGGATGGATAATAAGACTTGGGCAATATAAACGTTGATACTTACTTTGTGATACTAAAATATATGTATCTAGACATATTTCAGTTGTAGATACATCCATTTTAACATCAAGTAATATGGATCAGAGAACTAGCTAAAGAACAATGAGAGGCAGTGTTTCTCTCCCCCAGCCTACTTGGCGGAGTGGCCCTCCATCAGGACGCATGTGGTGATTCCGCTTCTCTCGTTGGAATTCCTTATCCCCCAGCCTACTCGGCGACGTGCGCTCCTCGGTGACCTGCGCGAGGGCGCCTCGGCGACCTACGCAAAGGTGGCTGGACTCGAGCGCATCGACTTCCTTCGCGGTGCCTGGATTGGATCGACCATCCCGCGCGTGTCCTCCACCATATTGTTTTTCTTCAAGATGCTGTCATCCATCATCTTCTTCACCGCATCATGTTGGGTGTTGAGGCTCCCGTTGAGAGCTTGAACGCACCTGTTTGATAGCTCGACATTTTCTTCGCGAAGAAAGCCGCACTCGATCTTAAGCATCAAATTCTCGCCCTTGAGCTTCTTGATGACAGAGTTCGTTTCCTCACTTGATGGAACGCTCACATCATGCAGCTTGCCCCGGCCGGTGACCTCGTCCTTCAAAGTATCGACATCATCGCGAAAGTTGGAGGCGAGTTCCACGAGAGTTTTAAGCTCATCTCTGAAACACGCCGATGCTTCCTGCATGGCAATATCATCGCATCCGAAACAAAGTGACGAGAGGAAGACGAAAATGTCCAATCAGTGGTAACCTCTAAGCGCAGGAGACAAGGGTTGAAGTCGTCACGAGAAGATGTCAGGGTGCGTCGTGGGGCACTGAGATATGTATAAAAAGGATTAATACGGAATAAAGAGTTGGGACCTCCGGGCCAGGAAGAATCAAGAAACATGGCGATGGAAACCAACCAGGAATCTTCGACCGCACGACTGACGCCGTTCCGAGACGAGCGCGAAGCAGGGCCTTCGTTTTCTGGCGGGCCCTTTCTCGCGGCCAGCATCTGGATAGACCGCCGGCGGGAACTCTCCGCGTCCTTGGTCAACACTAGATGGTGCTTCTTCAAGCGAGATGGTGGCCTTGACTTCGGAGGCATCGCTGGAAGTGGAAGGAGACTGGAAGTGAAGCAAGAAGGGGATGGAAGAAGTACTCCCCCCCTATTAAAACCAGACAACCGTCTCATCGCCTCGCTTCGAGCAACCTGGTCCGCCCATCCTAAATCAACGGCCGAGAGGGGGCTCCCTTGCGAACTGAGATCCAGTGACTTTACCCAACAGAAGTTACGATGAACTTTACCTATACGAGCCATCAGGTTAAGATCCAACGAACATGGTCGATCTAAAATTTGAAATTAAAATTTATGTAGCTCAGAAAAAATAGAAAAACTTTACATTAAGACGTATTCTCGGAAAGTTCCAGTCCATTTAAAATATTAGTTTAGTTTAAGTTCGAAATTTGGATCAACCGCGAGCGTTGGATCTTGATCGAATGGCTCACGTGTGTAAAGTCGCATGGTGACTTCTCTTAGTGAAGTCATCGGATCTCAGTCCGCGAAGGGTCGTGGACGCGGGAGCAGAAGCAAATGAATCGAGAGCGGTCCGGAGTATCCTGTCCGTCCACCGTAAATCAACGGGACAGAGCGGCTACCTTCTCTTCGAAGGCTCTGGCGCGCAACCCGAGGAATGGACATTTGTCGGCTAGTATAGAATTTTATAGCACGCCATTAATCGAGCTAGCAGTACTGTACTACTGGAGTACAACTCTGATGGACGTCCAAAGCTCTGAGTAGTCAGGGGAAACAATGAATGCGAGCTGTAGTACAAGATACTAGTAGTAGTGAAGCAATGGGGATTATCTGGAGCAAGTACGGAGTACCGAGTACAGTACTACAAAAGTGCTGTTCGTTGTTTTCGCAGTTCATTTTAGCGTAACGTCCAGGTTGTTGTCGAACCAGCTGTTAGATTTTGGGTAATTATTGTTAAGTTGCTGCTTCTTAATTAAAATTTATCAAAGTCATGTACTAGACTAGATCGATTTGTGAGAACATCCCAAAAGCTTCATTCATTTTAGAATGACTAAGAAGGATCCATTCTTACCTTTTCTTTTCATGTTTTAAACTTGTTTAAACCTTGGTCAAACCTAGGATTTGACCAAGATTTAAATGGGCATAAAAATTCAGAAAAAATCAAAAAATGAAAAACCAAAGCACATATATAGCCTTCTTATGTCATATAGTAAGCACTGGAGTTGATAAAAACTCTGTCTTATGAAGTCAAACATATGAAGAGAACTGGTTTTGGGTTTCAAACATGGAAATTTCACAAACCTCCCAAAAGCTTCATTCTACAGTGACTAAGAAGGATCCAGGCTTACCTTTTTCATTTTCAATTTCTTAACTTGTTTAAATTTTGGTCAAACCTAGGATTTGACCAAGATTCAAATGGGTATAACAATTCAAAAAAACGGAAAAAACCAAAGAACATAGTCTTTTGATGTCATATAGTAAGCATTCAAGTTGATAAACAAGGTCTAGACATATTCAAACCAAACAAATCATGTATCTACCCCTAACCCTAAACTACGCCTTATGAAGTCAAGCATGAAGAGAAGTGATTTTGGGTTTCAAACATGGAAATTTCAAAAACCTCCCAAAAGCTTCATTTTAGAGTGACTAAGAAGGATCCATGCTTACCTTTTCATTGCCATGTTTTAAACTTGTTTTAACCTTGGTCAAATCTAGGATTTCACCAAGATTCAAATGGGAGTAAAAATTCAGAAAAATTCAAAAAAAATGAAAAACCAAAGCACATATATAGCCTTCTTATGTCATATAGTAAGCATTCAAGTTGATAAACAAGGTCTAGACATATTCAAAGCAGAAATATCATGTATCATATCTACCCCTAACCCTAAACTCTGTCTTATGAAGTCAAACATATGAAGAGAACTGGGGTTTTGGGTTTCAAACATAAAATTTTCAAGTACCTTCATTTTAGAGTGAGTAAGGAAGGATTCATGCTTACCGTTTCATTTTCATGTTTTAAACTTGTTTAAACCTAGGATTTGACCAAGATTTAAATAGGCATAAAAAATCGAAAGAAATCAAAAAATGAAAAACCAAAGCACATATATATAGCCTTCTTATATCATATAGTAAAAAATTCAAGTTGATAAACAAGGTCTAGACATATTCAAACAAGAAAAATCATGTATCTACACCTAACCATAAACTCTGTCTTAAGTGGTTTTGGGTTTCAAACATGGAAATTTCACAAACCTCCCAAAAGCTTCATTTTACAGTGACTAAGGAGGATCCATGCTTACCTTTTGGATTAAACGTTTGAAACCAAAACCACTTCTCTTCATGCATGCTTGACTTCATAAGACAGAGTTTAGCTAGGGTTAGGGGGTAGATACATGATTTCCTGGTTTGAATATGTCTAGACCTTGTTTATCAACTTAATTGATTGCTTACTATATGACATAAGAAGACTACGTGCCTTGGTTTTCATTTTTTTTTGTTTTTTTTGAATTTTATGCTCATATATTTGAATCTTGGTCAAATCTTAGGTTTGACCAAGATTTAAACAAGTTTAAAACATGAAAATGAAAAGGGAAGCATGTATCCTTCTTAGTCACTCTAAAATGAAGCTTTTGGGATGTTCTTGAAATTTCCATGTTTGAAACCCAAAACGACTTCTCTTCATGCTAGACTTCATAAGATCAACAGGGGGTAGATACATGATTTGTCTGGTTTGGATATACCTAGACCTCGTTTAACTTGAATGCATACGATATGACATAAGAAGACTACGTGCTTTTGTTTTTCATTATTCTGATTTTTTTGAATTTTGTGCCCACCCATTTGTATCTTGGTCAAATCCTAGGCTTGATAATGATTTAAACAAGATTAAAATATGAAAATGCAAAGGTAAGCATGGATCCTTCTTAGTCACTATAAAATGAAGCTTTTGGGAGCAAAACCACTTCTCTTCATATGCTTGACTTCATAAGACGGAGTTTAGGGGTTAGGGTGTATAGATACATGATTTGTCTAGTTTGAATATGTCTAGACCTTGTTTATCAACTTAATTGGCTTACTATATGACATAAGAAAACTATTTGCTTTGGTTTTTCTTTTTCCTGATTTTTTTTTCAATTTTGATGCCCATTTGAATCTTGTCAAATCCTAGGTTTGACCGAGATAATTTAAACAAGCTTAAAACATGAATATGAAAAGGGAAGCATGTATCCTTCTTTGTCACTCTAAAATGAAGTTTTTGGGAGGTTTTTCAAATTTCCATGTATGAAACCCAAAACCACTTCTCTTCATATGCTTGACTTCATAAGACAGAGTTCAGGGGTTAGGGGGTATAGATACATGATTTGTCTAGTTTGAATATGTCTAGACCTTGTTTATCAACTTTAATGCATACTATATCACATAAGAAAACTATTTGCTTTGGTTTTCTTTTTTTTGAATTTTTTTCAATTTTGATGCCCATTTGAATCTTGTCAAATCCTAGGTTTGACCAAGATAATTTAAACAAGCTTAAAACATGAATATGAAAAGGGGAGCATGTATCCTTCTTAGTCACTCTAAAATGTAGTTTTTGGGAGGTTTTTGAAATTTCCATGTTTGAAACCCAAAACCACTTCTCTTCACATGCTTGACTTCATAAGACAGAGTTTAGGGGTTAGGGGTATAGATACATGATTTGTCTGGTTTAATATGTCTAGACCTTGTTTATCAACTTTAATGCTTACTATATGACATAAGAAGACTATGTGATTTGATTTTTCATTTTTCTGTTTTTTATTTTTCTGCCCATTTGAATCTTGGTCAAATCCTAGGTTTGACCAAGATTTAGACAAGTTTAACACGTAAATGAGTTAACTTGGATTTCCTACCCTTGAATCCATAGGAAACTTTGTTCTAATGCACTATTATAATCAATCGAGTTTTTACACCAACAGTCTGTCACTTACGTGTGGTGCCCACGCTTGAGGTCCCACACTTCAGTGAGCACAAGTCACGTGCAATAGGTACGCAAACTCCCAGCCATCTTCTTTGTCAAGAGAAGACGCATCAGGATGCGTATTGGAAGTCTGTGGTTCCTTCTGGATCCTTCCGTTGTCCCTCTCACAAAAAAAAACAAATCTCTCTCATTCTCGGCCTCGCTCGACTCGCTCGCTCGCTCGCTCGCACCTCCTGCTCACTGACAAACCCTGCACAAAAGTCAACATCATCACCCGAAAAAGGGGAGACACCATAATGCTCTCCCTTCTTCTCTCCTTCCGAGTGATCCCTCTTCCTCCGAGTTTCACTCGACGGGCAAACACCCATGTGCTGCATAGTGGAGTAATAAAAAGGTAGTACTCGTAGAAAAAATCGATATACGAATCTGTAATTAAATAGGTTAAACTAGGGTTTTGCCCAGTTCTACAGATCAAGGGTTCAAAAAAATCCAACTACGGGGTTCGAACAACATGATTCTAATCCAAGAATTTTTTCGACCTAGGTCACCCAAATGGCCTCAAACTATAGGGTTAGCATCTAGTGCAGTATGTGTGAAAATGTATGCACTATGTGTGCTATAACTTGTATGTCTTTCATATTTGAACCAAATTTGAATAAGTTTGAAATATTTGAAAAGGGGCTTTTGGCTTAAACGTTTGAAACCAAAAACCACTTCTCTTCATGCATGCTTGACTTCATAAGACAGAGTTTAGCTAGGGTTAGGGGGTAGATGCATGATTTTCCTGGTTTGAATATGTCTAGACCTTGTTTATCAACTTAATTGAATGCTTACTATATGACATAAGAATACTATGTGACTTGTTTTTTATTTTTTGATTTTTTTAAAATTTTATGCCCATTTGAATCTTGGTCAAATCCTAGGTTTGAACATGGTTTAAACAAGTTTAAATCATGAATATGAAAAATT
Organism: Lolium perenne; assembly: GCF_019359855.2. Classification (NCBI taxonomy): domain Eukaryota; kingdom Viridiplantae; phylum Streptophyta; class Magnoliopsida; order Poales; family Poaceae; genus Lolium; species Lolium perenne. Next base: position 321,321,903 of record NC_067246.2, read on the forward strand.
AAGCATCTATATATCCTTCTTACTCACTCCAAAATGTAGCTCTTGGGAGGGTTTTTCGAAATTTCCATGTTTGAAACCAAAACCACTTCTCTTCATGCATGCTTGACTTCATAAGACAGAGTTTAGGGTTAGGGGTAGATATATACATGATTTTCTGGTTTGAATATGTCTAGGCCTTGTTTATCAACTTGAATGCTTACTATATATATATGACATAAGAATGTTATGTCCTTTGTTTTTTCATTCTTTTGATTTTTTATGAATTTCCATGCCCATTTGAATCTTTTGGTCAAATCCTAGAGGTTTGACCAACATTGAAACAAGTTTAAAACATGAAAATGAAAAGGGAAGCTTGTATATCCTTCTTAGTCACTCTAAAATGAAGTTTTTGGGAGGTTTTTGAAATTTCCATGTTTGAAACCCAAAACCACTTCTCTTCATGCTAGACTTCATAAGACAATTTAATTAGGGGTTAGGGGGTAGATACATGATTTGTCTGGTTTGAATATGTCCAAACCTTGCTTGTTTATCAACTTTAATGCTTACTATATGACATAAGAATGCTTACCATATGTTTGAATTTTAAAAGCATATAGTCTTCTTATGTCATATAGTAAGCATTCAAAAGTTTTTCTTTGAGAGAGTAGCATGCATGCATGCATTCAAAAGTTGATAAATAAGATTTGTACATATTCAAACCAGACAAATCATGTATCTACACCCCTAACCCTAAACTCTGTCTTATGAAGTCAAGCATGAAGAGAAGTGCTTTTGGGTTTCAAACATGGAAATTTCACAAACCTCCCAAAAGCTTCATTTTACAGTGACTAATTAAGAAGGATCCAGGCTTAACTTTTCATTTTCATTTTTTAAACTGCTTGTTTAAATCTTGATCAAACCTAGGATTTGACCAAGATTCAAATGGGCATAAAAAATCAGGAAAAAATGAAAAAATGAAAAAACAAAGCACATATATAGCCTTCTTATGTCATATATATAGTAAGCATTCAATTAAGTTGATAATTTTAAACAAGGTCTATACATATTCAAACCAGAAAAAAGCATGTATCTACCCATGCATATATATATAACCCTATACTTTTGTCTTATGAAGACGTCAAGGATGAAGAGAAGTGGATTTGGGTTTCAAACATGGAAATTTCAAAAACCTCCCAAAACATGTATATATCTACCCCTAAACCCTAATCTTTGTCTTATGAAGCCAAGCATATGAAGAGAAGTGATTTTGGGTTTCAAACATGGAAACTTCAAAAACCTCCCAAAAGCTTCATTTTATAGAGACTAAGAATGATCCATGCTTACCTTTTCATTGCCATGTTTTAAACTTGTTTTAACCTTGGTCAAACCTAGGATTTGACCAAGATTCTAATGGGAGTAAAAATTCAGAAAAATTCAAAAAAAAATGAAAAACCAAAGCACATATATAGCCTTCTTATGTCATATAGTAAGCATTCAAGTTGATAAACAAGGTCTAGACATATTCAAAGCAGAAATATCATGTATCATATCTACCCCTAACCCTAAACTCTGTCTTATGAAGTCAAACATATGAAGAGAACTGGGGTTTTGGGTTTCAAACATAAAATTTTCAAGTACCTTCATTTTAGAGTGAGTAAGGAAGGATTCATGCTTACCGTTTCATTTTCATGTTTTAAACTTGTTTAAACCTAGGATATGACCAAGATTTAAATAGGCATAAAAAATTCGAAAGAAATCAAAAAATGAAAAACCAAAGCACATATATATAGCCTTCTTATATCATATAGTAAAAAATTCAAGTTGATAAACAAGGTGTAGACATATTCAAACAAGAAAAATCATGTATCTACACCTAACCATAAACTCTGTCTTAAGTGATGGTTTTGGGTTTCAAACATGGAAATTTCACAAACCTCCCAAAAGCTTCATTTTACAGTGACTAAGGAGGATCCATGCTTACCTTTTGGATTAAACGTTTGAAACCAAAAACCACTTCTCTTCATGCATGCTTGACTTCATAAGACAGAGTTTAGCTAGGGTTAGGGGTAGATACATGATTTCCTGGTTTGAATATGTCTAGACCTTGTTTATCAACTTAATTGATTGCTTACTATATGACATAAGAAGACTACGTGCCTTGGTTTTCATTTTTTTTTTTTTTGAATTTTATGCTCATATATTTGAATCTTGGTAAAATCTTAGGTTTGACCAAGATTTAAACAAGTTTAAAACATGAAAATGAAAAGGGAAGCATGTATCCTTCTTAGTCACTCTAAAATGAAGCTTTTGGGATGTTCTTGAAATTTCCATGTTTGAAACCCAAAACGACTTCTCTTCATGCTAGACTTCATAAGATCAATAGGTGGTAGATACATGATTTGTCTGGTTTGGATATACCTAGACCTCGTTTAACTTGAATGCATACGATATGACATAAGAAGACTACGTGCTTTTGTTTTTCATTATTCTGATTTTTTTGAATTTTGTGCCCACCCATTTGTATCTTGGTCAAATCCTAGGCTTGATAATGATTTAAACAAGATTAAAATATGAAAATGCAAAGGTAAGCATGGATCCTTCTTAGTCACTCTAAAATGAAGCTTTTGGGAGCAAAACCACTTCTCTTCATATGCTTGACTTCATAAGACGGAGTTTAGGGGTTAGGGTGTATAGATACATGATTTGTCTAGTTTGAATATGTCTAGACCTTGTTTATCAACTTAATTGGCTTACTATATGACATAAGAAAACTATTTGCTTTGGTTTTTCTTTTTCCTGATTTTTTTCAATTTTGATGCCCATTTGAATCTTGTCAAATCCTAGGTTTGACCGAGATAATTTAAACAAGCTTAAAACATGAATATGAAAAGGGAAGCATGTGTCCTTCTTTGTCACTCTAAAATGAAGTTTTTGGGAGGTTTTTCAAATTTCCATGTTTGAAACCCAAAACCACTTCTCTTCATATGCTTGACTTCATAAGACAGAGTTCAGGGGTTAGGGGGTATAGATACATGATTTGTCTAGTTTGAATATGTCTAGACCTTGTTTATCAACTTTAATGCATACTATATCACATAAGAAAACTATTTGCTTTGGTTTTCTTTTTTCTGACTTTTTTTTTCAATTTTGATGCCCATTTGAATCTTGTCAAATCCTAGGTTTGACCAAGATAATTTAAACAAGCTTAAAACATGAATATGAAAAGGGGAGCATGTATCCTTCTTAGTCACTCTAAAATGTAGTTTTTGGGAGGTTTTTAAAATTTCCATGTTTGAAACCCAAAACCACTTCTCTTCACATGCTTGACTTCATAAGACAGAGTTTAGGGGTTAGGGGTATAGATACATGATTTGTCTGGTTTAATATGTCTAGACCTTGTTTATCAACTTTAATGCTTGAAGGAGATATGCCCTAGAGGCAATAATAAAGTGGTTATTATTTATATCTTTATGTTTATGATAAATGTTTATATATCATGCTAGAATTGTATTAACCGAAACATTAGTACATGTGTGATATGTAGACAAACAAGAAGTCCCTAGTATGCCTCTTAAACTAGCTTGTTGATTAATGGATGATTAGTTTCATAATCATGAACATTGGATGTTATTAATAACAAGGTTATATCATTGTATGAATGATGTAATGGACACACCCAATTAAGCGTAGCATAAGATCTCGTCATTAAGTTATTTGCTATAAGCTTTCGATACATAGTTACCTAGTCCTTATGACCATGAGATCATGTAAATCACTTATACCGGAAAGGTACTTTGATTACATCAAACGCCACTGCGTAAATGGGTGGTTATAAAGGTGGGATTAAGTATCCGGAAAGTATGAGTTGAGGCATATGGATCAACAGTGGGATTTGTCCATCCCGATGACGGATAGATATACTCTGGGCCCTCTCGGTGGAATGTCGTCTAATGTCTTGCAAGCATATGAATAAGTTCATAAGAGACCACATACCACGGTACGAGTAAAGAGTACTTGTCAGGAGACGAGGTTGAACAAGGTATAAGAGTGATACCGAAGATCAAACCTCGGACAAGTAAAATATCGCGTGACAAAGGGAATTGGTATCGTATGTGAATGGTTCATTCGATCACTAAAGTCATCGTTGAATATGTGGGAGCCATTATGGATCTCCAGATCCCGCTATTGGTTATTGGTCGGAGTGAGTACTCAACCATGTCCGCATAGTTCGCGAACCGTAGGGTGACACACTTAAAGTTGGATGTTGAAATGGTAGAACTTGAATATGGAATGGAGTTCGAATATTTGTTCGGAGTCCCGGATGAGATCCCGGACATCACGAGGAGTTCCGGAATGGTCCGGAGAATAAGATTCATATATAGGATGTCATTTTATGTGAATAAAATGTCGCGGAAGGTTCTATGGAAGGTTCTAGAAGGTTCTAGAAAAGTCCGGAAGAAACCACCAAGGAAGGTGGAGTCCACATGGGACTCCACCTCCATGGCCGGCCAACCCTAGTGGGGGAGGAGTCCCAAGTGGACTCCCCCTTAGGGGGCCGGCCACCCCCCACATGGGAGGTGGAAATCCCACCTTTTGGTGGGAGTCCTAGTTGGGCTAGGTTTCCCCACCATATGGAAGGTTTTTGGTTCGGGTCTTATTCGAAGACTTGGAGACCAACTCTTGGGGATCCACCTATATAATGAGGGGCCAAGGGGAGGGGGCCGGCCACCCCAAGCACCACAAGGTGGCCGCACCACTAGATGGCCGGCGCCCCCCTCCCAAACCCTAGCCGCCCCCTCTCTCCTCTATAGTTCCCGCACGCTTAGCGAAGCTCCGCCGGACTTCTCCACCACCACCGACACCACGCCGTCGTGCTGTCGGATTCAAGAGGAGGTACTACTTCCGCTGCCCGCTGGAACGGGGAGGTGGACGTCGTCTTCATCAACAACCGAACGTGTGACCGAGTACGGAGGTGCTGCCCGTTCGTGGCGCCGGAAGCGATCGTGATCAAGATCTTCTACGCGCTTTTGCAAGCGGCAAGTGAACGTCTACCGCAGCAACAAGAGTCTCATCTTGTAGGCTTTGGAATCTCTTCAAGGGTGAGACTCGATACCCCCTCGTTGCTACCATCTTCTAGATTGCATCTTGGCTTGGATTGCGTGTTCGCGGTAGGAAAATTTTTGTTTTCTATGCAACATTATCCTACAGTGGTATCAGAGCCGTGTCTATGCATAGATGGTTGCACGAGTAGAACACAATGGTTTGTGGGCGTTGATGCTCTTGTTATCTTTAGTTTGAGTACTTTGCATCTTTGTGGCATAGTGGGATGAAGCGGCTCGGGCTAACTTTACATGACCGCGTTCATGAGATTTGCTCCACGCTCGACATGCAACTTGTATTGCATAAGTGGCTTTGCGGGTGTCTGTCTCTCCTACTATAGTGAAGATTCAATTTACTCTTCTATTGACAACACTAGTATCACCGTTGTGGTTCATGTTCGTAGGTAGATTAGATCTCTCTCGAAAACCCTAAACCACGTAAAATATGCAAACCAAATTAGAGACGTCTAACTTGTTTTTGCAGGGTTTGGTGATGTGATATGGCCATAATGTGATGATGAATATGTATGAGATGATCATTATTGTATTGTGGCAACCGGCAGGAGCCTTATGGTTGTCTTTAAATTTCATGTTGAGTAGTATTTCAAAGTAGTTGTAATAGTTGCTACATGAGGTGAACAACCATGAAGACGGCGCCATGAACCTTGACGCTACGCCGACGATGATGGAGATCATGTCCGTTGATGATGGAGATCATGTCCGTGCTTTGGAGATGAAGATCAAAAGCGCAAAGACAAAAGGGCCATATCATATCACATATGAACTGCATGTGATGTTAATCCTTTATGCATCTTATTTTGCTTAGATCGCGACGGTAGCATTATAAGATGATCCCTCACATTAATATCAAGATAATAAAGTGTTCTCCCCTCGTATGCACCGTTGTACAGTTCGTCGTTTCGAAGCATCTCGTGATGATCGGATGTGATAGACTCAACGTTCACATACAACGGGTGTAAGCAATGTTGCACACGCGGAATACTTGGGTTTGCTTGACGAGCCTAGCATGTACAGACATGGCCTCGGGACAACGGAAACCGAAAGGTTGAACACGAATCATATGGATGATATGATCAACATGTTGATGTTCACCATTGAAGCTACATCATCTCACGTGATGATCGGTTTTGGTGTAGTGGATTTGGATCGTGTACCACTTAACAACTATGAGGGATGTTGTATTAAGTGGGAGTTCATTAGTAATTAGATTAAAACATGAACTAATTATCTTAAACATAGTCTGAGTAGTATTTTGAATTAATTTTGTAGTATTGGCATCCGTTTTTCTACCATGCGTTAGTCTTGTAATTGAGATAGAAATACTGTTAAAATCTGATAAGAAACTTTACGGATTGGTACCGTATTGTTAATGAATCAAGAATTAATTAAGTCCTATTGCAAACTTTTAGTAAACCTCACATTGTTGATTCAAAGAGCTATGGTTTCAATTAGTACCTAAAGTTATCTTGTCTCCTTGAAACTTGAAGTTCAAATCTGTTTGAAAAGTAAGGAGCTGAAAATTTAGTTTTCAGAAATAATCAAGGTATGAGATATATGTGATATCTAAGACCTTATTGCAAGATGATAGAATATAATTTGGTGAGACTACATAAACTCATAAGTTTTATGGGAATGTATGAAGGTTGAAGACGCCAGGCGTCACAATCCTCCAACTATTGGGGCACTAACGATATTCGCATATCCATGAAGTTATCATCCTTAGTATGCACCGTTGCTAAGACTCGTCGTATCGAAGCATCACGTGATGATCGGGTGTGATAGATTCTACGTGTGCATACAACGGGTGCAAGCCAGATTTGCACATGCGAATACTAAGGTTAAACTTTATGAGCCTAGCATGTACAGACATGGTCTCAGAAAGTTGTCATGAATTGATGGATAAAATTATGAGTGAAATTGTTCATCGTATTAAAAAGTTACTAATAGTGAAATCTAGAACACTTGTCATATGATGATCAACTTCAAAATAAGTACTTCAAGGTTATTGGTATTAGACCAACAAATCTAGAAGTTATTGATATTGAAGTGTTTTTCTGAATAATGAGGAAAGCTAAAAGAGAAACTGCAAAAGATATTTTGGCAGAGATAAAAGAAAAGACTAGAAAGTCTAGCTCAGGTGTATATAAATGATATACATGTTATGGTTGTATTCCTAGTTAGGTCACACAATGAAATTCTTGGGTATTAGTACTATATTGGTTGGTATGAAGTGTCATACAAAACAACGCAATACAAGAATACAATGGCCTAAGTGACTGACAAGGAATATGATAGGAATGCACGACTAGAACAAAATAAAGTGTTATTATGTTCGTCGTTAGCATTCTATCTAGCCCTTAGAATTTATAATAAAGAACTTAATTGTTATTTTGCTCTGGTCAAATGAAAACAATGAGTTGTTCAAATTATGACATTACTCCATATACGATGGATAAGTTATTATAAATCTTAATGGTGAGACACACACACATAATACTGACGCTAAAATGCCATAAGGCAAATGATTTGAATTCCACTTATTTGTGGAACCGCCATTTAGGTCATATTGGAAAGGAACGCATGAAGAAACTCCATGCAAATGGATTATTGGAGTCATTTGATTTTTGAATCATTTGGCGCTTGCAAATCTTTTCAAAAGAGAATGACTAAAATACCGTTCATAGGCCAAGAGTTGAACGGGCAACTAACTTAGTGAAAACATACATGATGATGTATGTGGTTCACCGGGCATAGTTGTGTGCGGGAGATTCTTCTACTTCATGAAAACTTTCAAACAATGAATTGAGTATATGTGGATATATTTGATAAGGAAGAAGTCTGAAACATTTGAATGGATTCAAATAATTTTTCAGCATGAAGTGGAAATCACCGTAATAGAAAAGTCAAATATCTATGATTGGATCATGGTGGAAATATTTGAATTACGAGTTTTAGCGAACATCTAAGAGAGTTATGAAATTGTTCTACAACTCACGTTTCTTGGAGTATCATAGTGATGATAAAGTATCCAAGAAATGTATCCAAACTTTGTTGGATTAATGATGAGATAAAATAAAATAAAGCCATTATATTTTTGTGGATTATGCTTTAGTGACTACCGCTTTTACACTAAATAGAGCATCATCATGATCCGTTGAAATGACACCATATGAGTTATGGCATAGGTAAGAAACCTGATAGTCTTTTCTTAAAATTTTGGTATGCATAGCATAAGTAAATAAGTTTACAACCAAAATCGGATGAATGTCTTTGTTGGTTGTCCCAGAGATTTAATTGGGAATTCTTCCCACGAGACAAAGACAAAAGTGTTTGTCAATGTTTCTTATTTCCGAGAAATTGTTTCTAGTGAAGTATTTGAGTGGGAGGACAATATAATTTGATAAGGTTTATGAACCTGAGCATAATGATCAGAGTAGCGCAGTATCGAAATTGGTTTCGGAAGCGGCCACGACGATCATGGCTCCCATGACTACAAAGTGTTTTAGCCATGGAGATCGAAGTACATATTGAACCTTGTAGGTATGGTTTACTTTGTGATCAAATAAATGATTTGTGGACAAAGGATTGATTTTGAACAATGATAAACCAACTACAAACAAAGAAGTTATGATGGGCCCTGACTCCGTTAAAATGGCCATGCGTCATGAAATCCATAATAGATGAATACTTTTTGAAAGTAAATGGATCTATAGACTTGGATGAAATATCCTTGAAGAAGCTCGACTTGTCGAAAAATTGTTTACGACAAAGTTCAAAGAGTTGACTACGATAAGATTAGATCTTCCGTAGAAATGCTTATAGTCTATATGGATTATTCTAGTAGGATGGCAAAATACATTACTTATCAGAAGTATGTATTAAAGGTGTATACAAGATACAACCAAGAGTTTTGCTGGTCCGTGGAATATTAGATAGGTATACAAACTTCAATTTGATGAAGTGAGTATTACGGAGTTTGAATCTTCACCAGATGAAATAGTCAAAGAGTTTTTGATTTCATCAGAGACGATGAAGAGGCTTGCATTTGCAAGAAATTAAGTGGGAGCGCTAAGACATATTTATAATACTTTATGTAGGTGACATATAGTTGGTTATAAATAATGTAATTATATACTTGATTAAAAAGGTTTCATTGAGAAATTAACTTCAATGAAAAGATATGGACTGAAACAAATTTAGTGTCAAGAGCTATGAAGATAGATTGAAACACAAAATAAGTTTAAGTCAAAGTACATAGAATGGATATTGAAATAGTTCAATATAGAAATATTAAGAAAATGTTCTTGTCATGTGAAGGTTTAACAAGACTTGAGTGTATCTGACACTCGATGAGCAAAAACACATGAGTGATTCTAGATCACGAATAATATGTACAAAATCAGATATCTTGTGCTCTAAAATGTTATGAGCATATACCGGAATGATTCATGAGATGATCATTGAATGACAGTAAGAATATCCTAGAGTTCTTTAGAAGAACCAAGGATATATATATAGTTTTGTATGGAGAAATGACAAACAAATCGTTGTAAGGTGATTACACCGATATTTGTTTTGTCACATATAAAATATAATTTCAATCTCAAATTGGACTGAGTGTTGTTTAAAAGTAGCACAATGAGCTGGAAGTTGTCTATGCTAGATTTAGAAGAGTTCTGAATATTGTGACGGATTCTACAAAAGAAGGCAGAGTATGTCATTGTTTTGACAATGACAAAGGATGTTAAGTCAAGAGGTTCTTTGAGAACTTGGTGTAGTTCCGACAGAGTCAGAACTTTGAAGCTATATTGTGTATGACAATATTAGTGACATATTTCAGACCGCGGAATTAAGGTTCCACCAGAAGACCAAACATATTAAATGCCGACTCATTTGGAAATGAGTGATGCGTTGAGACGCAAATGAATTACAAAATACATACGTTTCTGAGCGTGTCAGATCCGTTGACTAAAACCTCTCCCGTAAGCAATACATGATAAAGCATCAGAAGGCCAAGGTGTTATATCTTTACAAATGTAAACTAGATTATTGACTCTAGTGCAAGTGGGAGACTGAAGGAGATATGCCCTAGAGGCAATAATAAAGTGGTTATTATTTATATCTTTATGTTTATGATAAATGTTTATATATCATGCTAGAATTGTATTAACCGAAACATAGTACATGTGTGATATGTAGACAAACAAGAAGTCCCTAGTATGCCTCTTAAACTAGCTTGTTGATTAATGGATGATTAGTTTCATAATCATGAACATTGGATGTTATTAATAACAAGGTTATATCATTGTATGAATGATGTAATGGACACACCCAATTAAGCGTAGCATAAGATCTCGTCATTAAGTTATTTGCTATAAGCTTTCGATACATAGTTACCTAGTCCTTATGACCATGAGATCATGTAAATCACTTATACCGGAAAGGTACTTTGATTACATCAAACGCCACTGCGTAAATGGGTGGTTATAAAGGTGGGATTAAGTATCCGGAAAGTATGAGTTGAGGCATATGGATCAACAGTGGGATTTGTCCATCCCGATGACGGATAGATATACTCTGGGCCCTCTCGGTGGAATGTCGTCTAATGTCTTGCAAGCATATGAATAAGTTCATAAGAGACCACATACCACGGTACGAGTAAAGAGTACTTGTCAGGAGACGAGGTTGAACAAGGTATAAGAGTGATACCGAAGATCAAACCTCGGACAAGTAAAATATCGCGTGACAAAGGGAATTGGTATCGTATGTGAATGGTTCATTCGATCACTAAAGTCATCGTTGAATATGTGGGAGCCATTATGGATCTCCAGATCCCGCTATTGGTTATTGGTCGGAGTGAGTACTCAACCATGTCCGCATAGTTCGCGAACCGTAGGGTGACACACTTAAAGTTGGATGTTGAAATGGTAGAACTTGAATATGGAATGGAGTTCGAATATTTGTTCGGAGTCCCGGATGAGATCCCGGACATCACGAGGAGTTCCGGAATGGTCCGGAGAATAAGATTCATATATAGGATGTCATTTTATGTGAATAAAATGTCGCGGAAGGTTCTATGGAAGGTTCTAGAAGGTTCTAGAAAAGTCCGGAAGAAACCACCAAGGAAGGTGGAGTCCACATGGGACTCCACCTCCATGGCCGGCCAACCCTAGTGGGGGAGGAGTCCCAAGTGGACTCCCCCTTAGGGGGCCGGCCACCCCCCACATGGGAGGTGGAAATCCCACCTTTTGGTGGGAGTCCTAGTTGGGCTAGGTTTCCCCACCATATGGAAGGTTTTTGGTTCGGGTCTTATTCGAAGACTTGGAGACCAACTCTTGGGGATCCACCTATATAATGAGGGGCCAAGGGGAGGGGGCCGGCCACCCCAAGCACCACAAGGTGGCCGCACCACTAGATGGCCGGCGCCCCCCTCCCAAACCCTAGCCGCCCCCTCTCTCCTCTATATTTCCCGCACGCTTAGCGAAACTCCGCCGGACTTCTCCACCACGCCGTCGTGCTGTCGGATTCAAGAGGAGCTACTACTTCCGCTGCCCGCTGGAACGGGGAGGTGGACGTCGTCTTCATCAACAACCGAACGTGTGACCGAGTACGGAGGTGCTGCCCGTTCGTGGCGCCGGAAGCGATCGTGATCAAGATCTTCTACGCGCTTTTGCAAGCGGCAAGTGAACGTCTACCGCAGCAACAAGAGTCTCATCTTGTAGGCTTTGGAATCTCTTCAAGGGTGAGACTCGATACCCCCTCGTTGCTACCGTCTTCTAGATTGCATCTTGGCTTGGATTGCGTGTTCGCGGTAGGAAAATTTTTGTTTTCTATGCAACGTTATCCTACAATGCTTACTATATGACATAAGAAGACTATGTGATTTGATTTTTCATTTTTCTATTTTTTATTTTTCTGCCCATTTGAATCTTGGTCAAATCCTAGGTTTGACCAATATTTAGACAAGTTTAACACGTAAATGAGTTAACTTGGATTTCCTACCCTTGAATCCATAGGAAACTTTGTTCTAATGCACTATTATAATCAACCGAGTTTTTACACCAACAGGTCTGTCACTTACGTGTGGTGCCCACGCTTGAGGTCCCACAGTTCAGTGAGCACAAGTCACGTGCAATAGGTACGCAAACTCCCAGCCATCTTCTTTGTCAAGAGAAGACGCATCAGGATGCGTATTGGAAGTCTGTGGGTCCTTCTGGATCCTTCCGTTGTCCCTCTCACAAAAAAAACAAATCTCTCTCATTCTCGGCCTCGCTCGACTCGCTCGCTCGCTCGCTCGCACCTCCTGCTCACTGACAAACCCTGCACAAAAGTCAACATCATCACCCGAAAAAGGGGAGACACCATAATGCTCTCCCTTCTTCTCTCCTTCCGAGTGATCCCTCTTCCTCCGAGTTTCACTCGACGGGCAAACACCCATGTGCTGCATAGTGGAGTAATAAAAAGGTAGTACTCGTAGAAAAATCGATATACGAATCTGTAATTAAATAGGTTAAACTAGGGTTTTGCCCAGTTCTACAGATCAAGGGTTCAAAAAAATCCAACTACGGGGTTCGAACAACACGATTCTAATCCAAGAATTTTTTCGACCTAGGTCACCCAAATGGCATCAAACTATAGGGTTAGCATCTAGTGCAGTATGTGTGAAAATGTATGCACTATGTGTGCTATAACTTGTATGTCTTTCATATTTGAACCAAATTTGAATAAGTTTGAAATATTTGAAAAGGGGCTTTTGGCTTAAACGTTTGAAACCAAAAACCACTTCTCTTCATGCATGCTTGACTTCATAAGACAGAGTTTAGCTAGGGTTAGAGGGTAGATGCATCATTTTCCTAGTTTGAATATGTCTAGACCTTGTTTATCAACTTAATTGAATGCTTACTATATGACATAAGAATACTATGTGACTTGTTTTTTATTTTTTGATTTTTTTAAAATTTTATGCCCATTTGAATCTTGGTCAAATCCTAGGTTTGAACATGGTTTAAACAAGTTTAAATCATGAATATGAAAAATTAAGCATCTATATATCCTTCTTACTCACTCCAAAATGTAGCTCTTGGGAGGGTTTTTCGAAATTTCCATGTTTGAAACCAAAACCACTTCTCTTCATGCATGCTTGACTTCATAAGACAGAGTTTAGGGTTAGGGGTAGATATATACATGATTTTCTGGTTTGAATATGTCTAGGCCTTGTTTATCAACTTGAATGCTTACTATATATATATGACATAAGAATGTTATGTCCTTTGTTTTTTCATTCTTTTGATTTTTTATGAATTTCCATGCCCATTTGAATCTTTTGGTCAAATCCTAGAGGTTTGACCAAGATTGAAACAAGTTTAAAACATGAAAATGAAAAGGGAAGCTTGTATATCCTTCTTAGTCACTCTAAAATGAAGTTTTTGGGAGGTTTTTGAAATTTCCATGTTTGAAACCCAAAACCACTTCTCTTCATGCTAGACTTCATAAGACAATTTAATTAGGGGTTAGGGGGTAGATACACGATTTGTCTGGTTTGAATATGTCCAAACCTTGCTTGTTTATCAACTTTAATGCTTACTATATGACATAAGAATGCTTACCATATGTTTGAATTTTAAAAGCATATAGTCTTCTTATGTCATATAGTAAGCATTCAAAAGTTTTTCTTTGAGAGAGTAGCATGCATGCATTCAAAAGTTGATAAATAAGATTTGTACATATTCAAACCAGACAAATCATGTATCTACACCCCTAACCCTAAACTCTGTCTTATGAAGTCAAGCATGAAGAGAAGTGCTTTGGTTTCAAACATGGAAATTTCACAAACCTCCCAAAAGCTTCATTTTACGATGACTAATTAAGAAGGATCCATGCTTACCTTTTCATTTACATTTTTTAAACTTGTTTAAAACTTGATCAAACCTAGTATTTGACCAAGATTAAAATTTTCATAAAAAATCAGGAAAATATGAAATAATGAAATAACTATTCACATATATAGCCTTCTTATGTCATATATATAGTAAGCATTCAATTAAGTTGATAATTTTAAACAAGGTCTATACATATTCAAACCAGAAAAAAGCATGTATCTACCCATGCATATATATATAACCCTATACTTTTGTCTTATGAAGACGTCAAGGATGAAGGAGAAGTGGATTTGGGTTTCAAACATGGAAATTTCAAAAACCTCCCAAAACATGTATATATCTACCCCTAAACCCTAATCTTTGTCTTATGAAGCCAAGCATATGAAGAGAAGTGATTTTGGGTTTCAAACATGGAAACTTCAAAAACCTCCCAAAAGCTTCATTTTAGAGAGACTAAGAATGATCCATGCTTACCTTTTCATTGCCATGTTTTAAACTTGTTTTAACCTTGGTCAAACCTAGGATTTGACCAAGATTCAAATGGGAGTAAAAATTCAGAAACATTCAAAAAAACTTGAAAAACCAAAGCACATATATAGCCTTCTTATGTCATATAGTAAGCATTCAAGTTGATAAACAAGGTCTAGACATATTCAAAGCAGAAATATCATGTATCATATCTACCCCTAACCCTAAACTCTGTCTTATGAAGTCAAACATATGAAGAGAACTGGGGTTTTGGGTTTCAAACATAAAATTTTCAAGTACCTTCATTTTAGAGTGAGTAAGGAAGGATTCATGCTTACCGTTTCATTTTCATGTTTTAAACTTGTTTAAACCTAGGATTTGACCAAGATTTAAATAGGCATAAAAAATTCGAAAGAAATCAAAAAATGAAAAACCAAAGCACATATATATAGCCTTCTTATACCATATAGTAAAAAATTCAAGTTGATAAACAAGGTCTAGACATATTCAAACAAGAAAAATCATGTATCTACACCTAACCATAAACTCTGTCTTAAGTGATGGTTTTGGGTTTCAAACATGGAAATTTCACAAACCTCCCAAAAGCTTCATTTTACAGTGACGAAGGAGTATCCATGCTTACCTTTTGGATTAAACGTTTGATACCAAAAACCACTTCTCTTCATGCATGCTTGACTTCATAAGACAGAGTTTAGCTAGGGTTAGGGGGTAGATACATGATTTCCTGGTTTGAATATGTCTAGACCTTGTTTATCAACTTAATTAATTGATTGCTTACTATATGACATAAGAAGACTACGTGCCTTGGTTTTCATTTTTTTTGTTTTTTTTTGAATTTTATGCTCATATATTTGAATCTTGGTCAAATCTTAGGTTTGACCAAGATTTAAACAAGTTTAAAACATGAAAATGAAAAGGGAAGCATGTATCCTTCTTAGTCACTCTAAAATGAAGCTTTTGGGATGTTCTTGAAATTTCCATGTTTGAAACCCAAAACGACTTCTCTTCATGCTAGACTTCATAAGATCAACAGGGGGTAGATACATGATTTGTCTGGTTTGGATATACCTAGACCTCGTTTAACTTGAATGCATACGATATGACATAAGAAGACTACGTGCTTTTGTTTTTCATTATTCTAATTTTTTTGAATTTTGTGCCCACCCATTTGTATCTTGGTCAAATCCTAGGCTTGATAATGATTTAAACAAGATTAAAATATGAAAATGCAAAGGTAAGCATGGATCCTTCTTAGTCACTCTAAAATGAAGCTTTTGGGAGCAAAACCACTTCTCTTCGTATGCTTGACTTCATAAGACGGAGTTTAGGGGTTAGGGTGTATAGATACATGATTTGTCTAGTTTGAATATGTCTAGACCTTGTTTATCAACTTAATTGGCTTACTATATGACATAAGAAAACTATTTGCTTTGGTTTTTCTTTTTCCTGATTTTTTTCAATTTTGATGCCCATTTGAATCTTGTCAAATCCTAGGTTTGACCGAGATAATTTAAACAAGCTTAAAACATGAATATGAAAAGGGAAGCATGTATCCTTCTTTGTCACTCTAAAATGAAGTTTTTGGGAGGTTTTTCAAATTTCCATGTTTCAAACCCAAAACCACTTCTCTTCATATGCTTGACTTCATAAGACAGAGTTCAGGGGTTAGGGGGTATAGATACATGATTTGTCTAGTTTGAATATGCCTAGACCTTGTTTATCAACTTTAATGCATACTATATCACATAAGAAAACTATTTGCTTTGGTTTTCTTTTTTCTGACATTTTTTTTCAATTTTTATGCCCATTTGAATCTTGTCAAATCCTAGGTTTGACCAAGATAATTTAAACAAGCTTAAAACATGAATATGAAAAGGGGAGCATGTATCCTTCTTAGTCACTCTAAAATGTAGTTTTTGGGAGGTTTTTAAAATTTCCATGTTTGAAACCCAAAACCACTTCTCTTCACATGCTTGACTTCATAAGATAGAGTTTAGGGGTTAGGGGTATAGATACATGATTTGTCTGGTTTAATATGTCTAGACCTTGTTTATCAAATTTAATGCTTACTATATGACATAAGAAGACTATGTGATTTGATTTTTCATTTTTCTGTTTTTTTATTTTTCTGTCCATTTGAATCTTGGTCAAATCCTAGGTTTGACCAAGATTTAGACAAGTTTAACACGTAAATGAGTTAACTTGGATTTCCTACCCTTGAATCCATAGGAAACTTTGTTCTAATGCACTATTATAATCAATCGAGTTTTTACACCAACAGGTCTATCACTTACGTGTGGTGCCCACGCTTGAGGTCCCACACTTCAGTGAGCACAAGTCACGTGCAATAGGTACGCAAACTCCCAGCCATCTTCTTTGTCAAGAGAAGACGCATCAGGATGCGTATTGGAAGTCTGTGGGTCCTTCTGGATCCTTCCGTTGTCCCTCTCACAAAAAAAAAATCTCTCTCATTCTCGGCCTCGCTCGACTCGCTCGCTCGCACCTCCTGCTCACTGACAAACCCTGCACAAAAGTCAACATCATCACCCGAAAAAGGGGAGACACCATAATGCTCTCCCTTCTTCTCTCCTTCCGAGTGATCCCTCTTCCTCCGAGTTTCACTCGACGGGCAAACACCCATGTGCTGCATAGTGGAGTAATAAAAAGGTAGTACTCGTAGAAAAATCGATATACGAATCTGTAATTAAATAGGTTAAACTAGGGTTTTGCCCAGTTCTACAGATCAAGGGTTCAAAAAAATCCAACTACGGGGTTCGAACAACACGTTTCTAATCCAAGAATTTTTTCGACCTAGGTCACCCAAATGGCCTCAAACTATAGGGTTAGCATCTAGTGCAGTATGTGTGAAAATGTATGCACTATGTGTTCTATAACTTGTATGTCTTTCATATTTGAACCAAATTTGAATAAGTTTGAAATATTTGAAAAGGGGCTTTTGGCTTAATCGTTTGAAACCAAAAACCACTTCTCTTCATGCATGCTTGACTTCATAAGACAGAGTTTAGCTAGGGTTAGGGGGTAGATGCATGATTTTCCTGGTTTGAATATGTCTAGACCTTGTTTATCAACTTAATTGAATGCTTACTATATGACATAAGAATACTATGTGCCTTGTTTTTTTATTTTTTGATTTTTTTAAAATTTTATGCCCATTTGAATCTTGGTCAAATCCTAGGTTTGAACATGGTTTAAACAAGTTTAAATCATGAATATGAAAAATTAAGCATCTATATATCCTTCTTACTCACTCCAAAATGTAGCTCTTGGGATGGTTTTTCGAAATTTCCATGTTTGAAACCAAAACCACTTCTCTTCATGCATGCTTGACTTCATAAGACAGAGTTTAGGGTTAGGGGTAGATATATACATGATTTTCTGGTTTGAATATGTCTAGGCCTTGTTTATCAACTTGAATGCTTACTATATATATATGACATAAGAATGTTATGTCCTTTGTTTTTTCATTCTTTTGATTTTTTATGAATTTCCATGCCCATTTGAATCTTTTGGTCAAATCCTAGAGGTTTGACCAAGATTGAAACAAGTTTAAAACATGAAAATGAAAAGGGAAGCTTGTATATCCTTCTTAGTCACTCTAAAATGAAGTTTTTGGGAGGTTTTTGAAATTTCCATGTTTGAAACCCAAAACCACTTCTCTTCATGCTAGACTTCATAAGACAATTTAATTAGGGTTAGGGGTAGATACATGATTTGTCTGGTTTGAATATGTCCAAACCTTGCTTGTTTATCAACTTTAATGCTTACTATATGACATAAGAATGCTTACCATATGTTTGAATTTTAAAAGCATATAGTCTTGTTATGTCATATATTAAGCATTCAAAAGTTTTTCTTTGATAGAGTAGCATGCATTCAAAAGTTGATAAATAAGATTTGTACATATTCAAACCAGACAAATCATGTATCTACACCCCCTAACCCTAAACTCTGTCTTATGAAGTCAAGCATGAAGAGAAGTGCTTTTGGGTTTCAAACATGGAAATTTCACAAACCTCCCAAAAGCTTCATTTTACAGTGACTAATTAAGAAGGATCCAGGCTTACCTTTTCATTTTCATTTTTTAAACTGCTTGTTTAAATCTTGATCAAACCTAGGATTTGACCAAGATTCAAATGGGCATAAAAAATCAGGAAAAAAATGAAAAAATGAAAAACAAAGCACATATATAGCCTTCTTATGTCATATATATAGTAAGCATTCAATTAAGTTGATAATTTTAAACAAGGTCTATACATATTCAAACCAGAAAAAAGCATGTATCTACCCATGCATATATATATATAACCCTATACTTTTGTCTTATGAAGACGTCAAGGATGAAGAGAAGTGGATTTGGGTTTCAAACATGGAAATTTCAAAAACCTCCCAAAACATGTATATATCTACCCCTAAACCCTAATCTTTGTCTTGTGAAGCCAAGCATATGAAGAGAAGTGATTTTGGGTTTCAAACATGGAAACTTCAAAAACCTCCCAAAAGCTTCATTTTAGAGAGACTAAGAATGATCCATGCTTACCTTTTCATTGCCATGTTTTAAACTTGTTGTAACCTTGGTCAAACCTAGGATTTGACCAAGATTCAAATGGGAGTAAAAATTCAGAAAAATTCAAAAAAAAATGAAAAACCAAAGCACATATATAGCCTTCTTATGTCATATAGTAAGCATTCAAGTTGATAAACAAGGTCTAGACATATTCAAAGCAGAAATATCATGTATCATATCTACCCCTAACCCTAAACTCTGTCTTATGAAGTCAAACATATGAAGAGAACTGGGGTTTTGGGTTTCAAACATAAAATTTTCAAGTACCTTCATTTTAGAGTGAGTAAGGAAGGATTCATGCTTACCGTTTCATTTTCATGTTTTAAACTTGTTTAAACCTAGGATTTGACCAAGATTTAAATAGGCATAAAAAATTCGAAAGAAATCAAAAAATGAAAAACCAAAGCACATATATATAGCCTTCTTATATCATATAGTAAAAATTCAAGTTGATAAACAAGGTCTAGACATATTCAAACAAGAAAAATCATGTATCTGCACCTAACCATAAACTCTGTCTTAAGTGGTTTTGGGTTTCAACCATGGAAATTTCACAAACCTCCCAAAAGCTTCATTTTACAGTGACTAAGGAGGATCCATGCTTACCTTTTGGCTTAAACGTTTGAAACCAAAAACCACTTCTCTTCATGCATGCTTGACTTCATAAGACAGAGTTTAGCTAGGGTACGTTAGGGGGTGTAGATACATGATTTTCCTGGTTTGAATATGTCTAGACCTTGTTTATCAACTTAATTGATTGCTTACTATATGACATAAGAAGACTACGTGCCTTGGTTTTCATTTTTTTGTTTTTTTTTGAATTTTATGCTCATATATTTGAATCTTGGTCAAATCCTAGGTTTGACCAAGATTTAAACAAGTTTAAAACATGAAAATGAAAAGGGAAGCATGTATCCTTCTTAGTCACTCTAAAATGAAGCTTTTGGGATGTTCTTGAAATTTCCATGTTTGAAACCCAAAACGACTTCTCCTTCATGCTAGACTTCATAAGATCAACACGGGGTAGATACATGATTTGTCTGGTTTGGATATACGTAGACCTCGTTTAACTTGAATGCATACGATATGACATAAGAAGACGTACTATACGTGCTTTTGTTTTTCATTATTCTGATTTTTTTTGAATTTTGTGCCCACCCATTTGTATCTTGATCAAATCCTAGGCTTGATAATGATTTAAACAAGATTAAAATATGAAAATGCAAAGGTAAGCATGGATCCTTCTTAATTAGTCACTCTAAAATGAAGCTTTTGGGAGCAAAACCACTTCTCTTCATATGCTTGACTTCATAAGACGGAGTTTAGGGGTTAGGGGGTATAGATACATGATTTTTCTAGTTTGAATATGTCTAGACCTTGTTTATCAACTTAATTGGCTTACTATATGACATAAGAAAACTATTTGCTTTGGTTTTTCTTTTTCCTGATTTTTTCAATTTTGATGCCCATTTGAATCTTTGTCAAATCCTAGGTTTGACCGAGATAATTTAAACAAGCTTAAAACATGAATATGAAAAGGGAAGCATGTATCCTTCTTTGTCACTCTAAAATGAAGTTTTTGGGAGGTTTTTCAAATTTCCATGTTTGAAACCCAAAACCACTTCTCTTCATATGCTTGACTTCATAAGACAGAGTTCAGGGGTTAGGGGGTATAGATACATGATTTGTCTAGTTTGAATATGTCTAGACCTTGTTTATCAACTTAATTGGCTTACTATATGACATAAAAAAACTATTTGCTTTGGTTTTTCTTTTTCCTGATTTTTTTCAATTTTGATGCCCATTTGAATCTTTGTCAAATCCTAGGTTTGACCGAGATAATTTAAACAAGCTTAAAACATGAATATGAAAAGGGAAGCATGTATCCTTCTTAGTCACTCTAAAATGTAGTTTTTGGGAGGTTTTTGAAATTTCCATGTTTGAAACCCAAAACCACATCTCTTCATGCTTGACTTAATTTATAAGACATAGTTTAGGGGTTAGGGGTAGATACATGATTTGTATGGTTTGATATTTCTAGACCTTGTTTATCAACTTTAATGCTTACTATATGACATAAGATGACTATGTGATTTGGTTTTTCATTTTTCTGTTTTTTATTTTATTTTTCTGCCCATTTGAATCTTGGTCAAATCCTAGGTTTGACCAAGATTTAGACAAGTTTAACACGTGAAAATGAATAAGTAAGCCTGGATCCTTCTTAGTCACTCAAAAATGTACCAATCGATAGATGTGTTAACTTTGCTTCATGGAAATAATAATGTCATGTAAATGAGTTAACTTGGATTTCCTACCCTTGAATCCATAGGAAACTTTGTTCTAATGCACTATTATAATCAACCGAGTTTTTACACCAACAGGTCTGTCACTTACGTGTGGTGCCCACGCTTGAGGTCCCACACTTCAGTGAGCACAAGTCACGTGCAATAGGTACACAAACTCCCAGCCATCTTCTTTGTCAAGAGAAGACGCATCAGGATGCGTATTGGAAGTCTGTGGGTCCTTCTGGATCCTTCGGTTGTCCCTCTCACAAAAAAAACAAATCTCTCTCATTCTCGGCCTCGCTCGACTCGCTCGCTCGCACCTCCTGCTCACTGACAAACCCTGCACAAAAGTCAACATCATCACCCGAAAAAGGGGAGACACCATAATGCTCTCCCTTCTTCTCTCCTTCCGAGTGATCCCTCTTCCTCCGAGTTTCACTCGACGGGCAAACACCCATGTGCTGCATAGTGGAGTAATAAAAAGGTAGTACTCGTAGAAAAATCGATATACGAATCTGTAATTAAATAGGTTAAACTAGGGTTTTGCCCAGTTCTACAGATCAAGGGTTCAAAAAAATCCAACTACGGGGTTCGAACAACACGATTCTAATCCAAGAATTTTTTCGACCTAGGTCACCCAAATGGCCTCAAACTATAGGGTTAGCATCTAGTGCAGTATGTGTGAAAATGTATGCACTATGTGTGCTATAACTTGTATGTCTTTCATATTTGAACCAAATTTGAATAAGTTTGAAATATTTGAAAAGGGGCTTTTGGCTTAAACGTTTGAAACCAAAAACCACTTCTCTTCATGCATGCTTGACTTCATAAGACAGAGTTTAGCTAGGGTTAGGGGGTAGATGCATGATTTTCCTGGTTTGAATATGTCTAGACCTTGTTTATCAACTTAATTGAATGCTTACTATATGACATAAGAATACTATGTGCCTTGTTTTTTTATTTTTTGATTTTTTTAAAATTTATGCCCATTTGAATCTTGGTCAAATCCTAGGTTTGAACATGGTTTAAACAAGTTTAAATCATGAATATGAAAAATTAAGCATCTATATATCCTTCTTAGTCACTCCAAAATGTAGCTCGATCTTGGGAGGGTTTTCGAAATTTCCATGTTTGAAACCAAAAACCACTTCTCTTCATGCATGCTTGACTTCATAAGACAGAATTTAGGGTTAGGGGTAGATATATACATTATTTTCTGGTTTGAATATGTCTAAACCTTGTTTATCAACTTGAATGCTTACTATATATATATGACATAATAATGTTATGTCCTTTAGTTTTTCATTCTTTTGATTTTTTATGAATTTCCATGCCCATTTGAATCTTTTGGTCAAATCCTAGAGGTGTGACCAAGATTTTAACAAGTTTAAAACATGAAAATGAAAAGGGAAGCTTGTATATCCTTCTTAGTCACTCTAAAATGAAGTTTTTGGGAGGTTTTTGAAATTTCCATGTTTGAAACCCAAAACCACTTCTCTTCATGCTAGACTTCATAAGACAATTTAATTAGGGGTTAGGGGGTAGATACATGATTTGTCTGGTTTGAATATGTCCAAACCTTGCTTGTTTATCAACTTGAATGCTTACTATATGACATAAGAATGCTTACCATATGTTTGAATTTTAAAAGCATATAGTCTTCTTATGTCATATAGTAAGCATTCAAAAGTTTTTCTTTGAGAGAGTAGCATGCATTCAAAAGTTGATAAATAAGATTTGGACATATTCAAACCAGACAAATCATGTATCTACACCCCCTAACCCTAAACTCTGTCTTATGAAGTCAAGCATGAAGAGAAGTGCTTTTGGGTTTCAAACATGGAAATTTCACAAACCTCCCAAAAGCTTCATTTTACAGTGACTAAGAAGGATCCAGGCATACCTTTTCATTTTCATGTTTTAAACTTGTTTAAATCTTGGTCAAACCTAGGATTTGACCAAGATTTAAATGGGCATAAAAAATCAGAAAAAACAGAAAAAATGAAAAACCAAAGAACATAGCCTTCTTATGTCATATAGTAAGCATTCAAGTTGATAAACAAGGTCTAGACATATTCAAACCAGAAAAAGCATGTATCTACCCCTAACCCTAAACTCTGTCTTACGAAGTCAAGCATGAAGAGAAGTGGTTTTGGGTTTCAAACATGGAAATTCAAAAACCTCGCGAAAGCTTCATTTTAGAGTGACTAAGAAGGATCCATGCTTACCTATTCATTTTCATGTTTTAAACTTGTTTAAACCTTGATAAAACCCAGAATTTTACCTATTTAATCATAGATTCATAGGTCAATTTTTTACTTTTTTATTATTACTATGCAGCACATGTGTGTTTGCCCGTCCAGTGAAACCCGGAGGAAGAGGGATCACACGGAAGGAGAAGAAGGGATAGCAGTCACGGGGCCCCTCTTATTATTTATGGTGTATATCTTTTTTCTGGTGATGTTGACTGTTGTGCAGCGTTTGTCAGTGCGCAGGAGGTGCGAGGCTGCGAGCGAGCGAGTCGAGCGAGGCCGAGAATGAGAGAGATGTTTTTTTCTTTTTCTTTTACATGAGAGGGACAACAGAAGGATCCAGAGACGACTTCCACTACGCATCCTGGTGCGCGTCTTCTCTTGACAAAGAAGATGGCTGGGAGTTTGCGTACCTACTATAGTACTACTACACAAGAAACATATACATGTCAAACTTTTCAATCATGACCCACATGCATTTTATGTATATATTCACAACTTTTAATGCATGCATGAAAACTCAGCAAAATATGTGCATTTTGGGTTGTCGCACATAAATGTGCTTTTACTTGTCTACCACCAATCCAATTTTCATGTGAGGGGGAAACATGACACACGATGGACATTTCCAATGTTTCAAGAATTAATTATCTCAATTTGCATCCATATATATATGCGCCTGGTTACTGAAAGATCGAACCAAAGGTGAACTTGAAACATTTTCATTTTCATGTTTTAAACTTGTTCAAATCTTGGCCAACCCTTGGATTTGACCAAGATTCATAAAAAATTCAAAAACATAGTCTTCTTATGTCATACAGTCAACATTCAAGTTGATAAAACAAGATCTAAACATATTAAAAGAAGAATCATGTATCTACCCCCTAACCCTAAACTCTGTCTTTTGAAGTCAAACATGAAGATACGTGGTTTTCGGTTTACAAGATGGAAATTTCAAAAACCTCCGAAAAGCTTAATTTTGGAGTGACTAAGAAGGATACATGCTTACTTTTTCATTTTCATGTTTTAAACTTGTTTAAAGCTTGGTCAAACCTAGCTAGCTAGGATTTGACCAAGATTCAAGTGCGCATAAAAAATTCGAAAAAACCCCGAAAAATGAAAAACCATAACACATAGTCTTCTTGCGTCACATATATTGTAAGCATTCAAGTGTTGATAAACAATATCTAGACATATCAAACAAGAAAAATCATGTATCTATACCCCTAACCCTAAATTTGTCTTATGAAGTCAAGCATGAAGAGAAGTGGTTTGGGTTTTCAAACATGGAAATTTCGAAAACCGCCCAAAAGCTTCATTTCGGACTGACTAAGAAGGATCCATGCTTACCTTTTCATTTTCATGTTTTAAACTTGTTTAAATTCTTGTTCAAACCTAGGATTTGACCAAGATTCAAATGGGCATAAAAACAATCGAAAAAATCAAAAATGAAAAACCAAAGCACATAGTCTTCTTATGTCACATAGTAAGCCATTCAACTTGATAACAAGGTCTAGACCTATTCAAACCAGAAAAATCATGTATCTACCCCTAACCCTAAACTCATCTGTCTTATGAAGTCAAGCATGAAGAGAAGTGGTTTTGGGTTTCAAACATAGACATTTCAAAAGCCTCCCAAAAGCTTCATTTTGGAGTGACTAAGAAGGATCCATGCTTAATTTTTCATTTTAATGTTTTAAACTTGTTTAAATCTTGGTTAAACCTATGATTTGACCAAAATTTGATTCGGCATAAAATTCAAAACAAATCAAATAAATGAAAAACCAATGCACATAGTACATCTTCTTATGTCATATACTAAGCATTCAAGTTGATAAGCCAGGTCTAGACATATTCAAACTAGAAAAATCATGTATCTACCGCTAACCCTAAACTCGATTTGTCTTATGAAGTCAATCATGAAGAGGTGTTTTGGGTTTCAGACATGGAAATTTCAAAAACCTTCCAAAAGCTTCATTTTGAAGTTACTAATTAAGAAGGATCACTACAAGAAAAGTTTGGCAACTTTTCTTGTAGTGGATCCAGGCTTAATTTTTCATTTTCATGTTTTAAATTTTGGTCAAACCTAGGATTTGACCAAGATACAAATGGGCATAAAAATTCAGGGTAGCATCATACCCCCTCCTTCCCGCGTAGAAAAAGTGTTAGGCGAGTAGTAGAATGGCATGACCAACAAGTTTCAAGTAAATTTTTTAATATGACCAAAATATACCAATTGATAGATGTGTTAACTTGGCTTCATGGGTGTGTGACCTAAGATTGAGCCATGGTACATTTTGCCAACAAAGTAGCAATTGAGTTGGCTTTCTACCTTAGTAGGCGTGCATTGGAAGGATGCATTATGCCGGCAAAGTTTTCAAACGTTCAAACTTTTCCGGTTTCTCATACAATATTTGGCTCCTTGAGAAGCATTGATGTGATCATATAAGGTTTTGCAAAACTTCGCCTTTCCCGTACTTACCCGAGCACTCGACACCCCTCGTCCCATGGCGACTCCTCCAGCCATAGCCCCGTGCACCCAGGCTCCACGACTCAGCCTCGGAGGGGTGTGCGCTAAAAGCTCGCAAATGTCTGTGTGCCATTGGTGTGCGATGAAGCAGGCGGCTCTGTGTCTTGCTGTGGCTAGACTCCTGGCGCCCTTTGATCTAGGAGAGGGAGAGGAGGGAGGGGGGTCCCATGAAGCGGCGGTGGCCCAGGTATCGGCGGCAGCCCAGGCAGCAGCGGCAAAGTGGGCTGGTCGGAGCATAGGCATGCGCCGGGGGCGAACCTCGCCGGGTGAGGATGCTTCCATTGTGAAGAAGCACTTGCCATCCAGGGCTTCGGGTTCGCCAACAAACTCAGCGCCTCGGTCCATGGCGTTGCCGTCGTGGGGACGTCGGGGGCGGCGGCGACGTGCTGCAGCCCCAGCCTTTAGTGGGGACCAAAGTGCGACCGACCACATCACGGCGTCGGCAGCATTGGGGATGCCGATGGGCATCCAATGCCACACACAGATTTGGGAGGTTCTGGCCGGGCCGAGTTCCAAACTTCCATCATCGGAGCCGAGGGCTTGGTACTTCAAATTCCGAATCAGTGCAATCCTTCGACCCCAATCAGCTTCGCCCGTGGTCCAAATCCGAGATATCTTGGCGGCAGCTATGCTGGTTAAGCTTAGCCGGACAGCGGCAATCGACGATCTGCAAAACCTAGATGCCTTCCGAGGATTTGCAGCAGCCGTCAATGCACTCGTGGAGGCATCGCATGCTGGTAGCAGCGGCGAATGCGGGTATGTTGTTTTACTCCCTTTGTATGCTTTTGTCATAAAAATCAATTTGCTAATTCTCATTCGATTGAAAATTAGACCCATTCACCATCAACTCTCAAACAGTGGACACTAGTAATATGTAGAACTAGAAATTACACAAGATTTCTGTACTCCTAGTACTATTACTTCGACGCTACATGTTGTTTACACGAGGAAATTGCACAAACTACCCCTTATTGCTGCCTTCGTTGCGTAAAACACTTTTTTAAACTGTAATTTTTTTCCGCACAAACCACCAACTATCGTGTTCTGTTGCAGGGAGGTTCAAATTTAGGATTGAGCTGTTTAAGAGCAAATCAGATGATCGGGGACCACCAACTACTATAGTTTTAATTGCAAATAGAATCGATTTTGCAAAATTATGAAACGCACATAACGTTTGAATTACTACAATTTTTTTGAAGGTTTGATATTTTCATCATTTTTGTGTGAATCTTACACCAAGTAACACAACTTTCAGACGGAATACAAAATATTTTCAAACTTCCTAGATTTGATAGCTCAAATATTTTTAATTACTAGTTTTTCAATATTTTAAAAAGTCGAAACACTATATTTTGGCTGAATGTTAGAAAATATATTTCATGATTATCCCATATTAGTTAAGAAGTACATAAACTAGTAGTAGTAATAAAGAACAGAGGGAGTTTATGGAGATACATCCATTAAGGGCATGTTAGTGTGTGTTGGTGTATTACTTATGCCTTCTTTGGTTAATACACTTCTCAAGTGATCCCCGCAAAACCCTCTATTCTTGCCTAGAATACAAAAACTCCCCATCAAAGTATTAGTGCATTTTTTGGATGAGTATTCGAGAGGATTGGGTGAACACCAAGGATTTGCATAGGAAATTGGTACAATTGAATCCTTGGCTGTTTGATTTGTAGGATTGTTTCCGATAGGAATTTTTCCTAAGGATTTCTTTGCACAGATTCCATAGAAAATTAAACATCTACTCATGCCTCTTTTTAAGAATGCTTTACTTTTCCTATGGTGGAATCAAACAAAGTTTGGATTCTATGAATTCCTATAGGATTGGAGTGGACATGACATTGCAATCCTACATTTCCCTATTCCTACATCTTTCGGTAGGCATTTGTCTAGAATAAATAACCATGTGTATTACGGAGTAGCAATAAAATATAGGTTTATTTCTCTAAAGCATCTTGCACTGTACTAGTACATGGCTTAAGAGACAATATTTTTACCATTTTTTTTGCGAGAAGACAATATTATTACCATAGTTACTAAGTACATTTTATTGGATGATGAAGTGATAGCCCTCATCAATGCATTGTGAATTATTAGGGCATGGGTCGCACGTGATTTACGAGTACACCGCACGATCGAGAGCCGCCGTCCCTCTTTGCTTTCTACCGATGCGGCGGAGCTCCTCCCCACACCCACGAATAACTGAAAGCCACAACTGCTGGGGAAAAGTCTTGCGCCGAGAAAATCTACAACCGTGGTTGAGTACATGTGTTTCTTAAGATACGAGTGCTCCAATGCATTTTTTTCTTTCCTTTTACTAATTTACCTTGAAAATCCCGCACGTCCACTTATTTGTGGACGGAGGGAGTATCACGCCAAGAGGAAGTAGGACAATAGTGGGCGCTTATAGCCCGCCTACGTGGTACTTTTGCCAGCTGTTGGCTCTTCTATTGTTCTTGCTCTAAAGAAACCCCGATTGTGAAAGGCCAAGGCGTACTTCTTTTGGTCACGCAAAATTCAAAATATTGCCATGGACATTGAATTGACATGACAACACATAGCTTGGGTTGTCCAAATTTGCACGTTAGACCAGTGACTTGTTCTTCACCTTTTCAGAGGGAACAGTGACTTTTTATTATGGGTCTATACACTTTCCAAGAAACAGGAGGAGATGCTGTAGAGTGTAGAGGAGCGAAGTCAAGCGCCCCGCCCCCACCTGCCCTATTTCGGTTCACCTCCATCGTCTACCTCCGCCCCCGCCCGCACCAATCGACCACCTTCCATAGCACGCGCCAGTGCCGCCGCCATGCAGCTTTAGAATCAATTCCACCGCCCAGTTTGAGAGCCTCCGTTCTTCATCTTCCCCGCCACCTGCCGCCATCGAACCCAAATTAAACTCCAATCAGTTGAACCCAAACCTCATAGACCCACCCCCTGCCCTGCGATGGCGGCATCGAACAAGGAAAATGATGACTCTGAACTGTTTCAGAAGGTCTTTTCCGAAGGTCCCCTTGAAGAACTCGTAACAAGATGCGACGTCATCACCGCCGCGAGCCTCGTCGGTTCGTCCAAACTATTTTTCGACTCTGCAAATGATAGTGCAACTCTATCTTTTTCTCTCCCGTTTGGCCTGCCATGTGTTCTTCATTCTCACCCGACGAAGGTAGCACGGGATTGCAAGCTGACGCCACTGGACAGGTTCTCCTCCGACGCTGTGATGCCAGACGGTACGGGTAAGCAGTGGGTAGGTGCCAATGGAGATTGGGTTGCCATGGTTGACACTGGCTTTCCTGCTTGCAAATGGAAACTTGTCAACGTCTACACTCGCCGTGAAATTCCTCTCCCTGTGCCGTTTGAAACCACCCACATTCCAAATATATACGACCACAACCTTCGTGCTATTATATTTCACAAGATATATATTTGCCAAGTTCCCACAGCTGCTGGGGGGTACAAAAATTTCTCTCTTGTTGATGTTTTTGACATCAGAGTTGCCCTCCTTTGCGGCGAAGATTCTGGATGGACAGTTCTTACAGAGCCCAAGTCCCACATCTTTTACAATTACAGCGATGCAATTCTCCACAATGGGCTTGTGTTTGCCACAACTCATACTGGCACTGTTCACGCATGGAATCCTCAGCAAGCTGGTAATTTTCCTCCGGACGTAGTGTATGATGAGCTTCATTATTGATGGCTGTAAAGATAATTTTAATGCACAAACTTATTAATTTTCGAACCTGACTGATCTGACTTGGAGGCTTGGGGCATATTTGCTTCGGATGAAATTTCATTGGTATTTAGACTTTTTATTCGAGATGATTACCATAGAAAAATTTGAGGATTGTATAATTAGGAGTTTTATTCTCAGATTGAATTATGTTGGATTTTGACCTCTACTTGAACTTCTTGAAATGAATCCTTTGGTTTCCCATGTGATGTACTCAAATACACCAATATGCTGTATTATTGAATGGAAATGCCATTATATCATCCCATCTGAATCCTAATGCGTTTTCCGAATTCTTACATTTTCAGATTTGTGCAAACCAAACATACCCTTCTTAACAGTAATTTCGTTTTCAAGCAGGTCCTTCGCTGATCGTAGAGCCACCGCCCATTGTGTTTGAATGGCGGTGTGCACTTGATGATGCTCTTGGCCATGATCACGAGGTCGATTATGGCATGTGGTGGTTAGCAAGATCTATAGAAGGTTCTAGACTTCTTCTGATCCATACACTGGGCATTGCTGATGAAAGGGAATATTCCTGTAAAGTTTTCCATACTGCTTCTGATCGTCGTGTTCATCATGGTCGCACTGTTGGCAACTATGCTTTTGGGTTTGGTTGCCTGGTGTTCACGAAGGACACTAGTAAGTTAAATGAAGGTATTCCATGGGAAAAGATTGATGACCTTGGAGAATATTCTCTTTTCCTTGGAGTGAACTATCCGATTATGCTGCCATTAGGCGGTGCAGATGTTGTCCCAGGATGTCTGACGAGAAGAAATTGTGTGTACACCTTGCCGAATGAAGCATGGCTTCGCAATTCGCAGCTGCCTGAAATATGCCGATTCAGTCTGAATCGTGAAGATTGCGCCGTTGGTTTCCAAACCAACGCCTTGGAGAAAACATGCAAAACAAAAAAAGATAGGTACCTGGTAAAGACACCGCTTTGGTTCATCCCAAACTTTGCCAACGCCCCGGATTGGAACAAGTGTGATGTTTAATTCTGAAACAGGGCCTGCAGCCATTGTAGCTACTGATAGTATGTAATTTCATAGCTAATGAACGAGGCAATTGTGGTCTACTAATTACAACTGTTTTGTAAAGAGGTGGTCTATAAGTATACCCCTCTCTTCATTGATGCATTTGTGGTCTACATGATGGTACTCTTAAATATATTGGTGTGGCTCCTCAACACATAATGTGGGGGTATTATTGTGTTAAAGTTGAAGGCTTGATCAACTATAGGTTCACTTCTCTAGTTACATTACTAGGTACTCCGGTTGGCTATGTTGTGATGAACACATTGTGTTCTGTTGTTCGGTGAAGACAAAAGTAGAACTATGGTATGCTTATGTTTAAGAGCAAGCGAGGGTTTAGCTTGAGATGTTAAAATTCAGATTTGAACTATTTTTTGATATGGAAATTTGAAATATATATGGTACTGTATATGATTATGTATAACAACAAGCGACGAAAAGGGCTGATGCTCCTATTCCTTGTCGGCGGGAGGACTATGTGTGCGGCGACTTGAGCCAAATTAGAAGGCCATAGCTATGTTGATTGGTCCTTGAAGTTGGAGGGGCTAGGATTTCGGATGAGCGGAGTGGGGGAAGTTGTTGCTCATGGAACAAAAGTCCTTAAAATAGTAATGTTAGTATATAGGAGTACAAGGTATATACTTGTACTATTTTAGTACTATAATAAGTATATCGGGTTCATCAAAAAGAATTATCTCGGGTTCACAACCACGTGGGGTCAAGGTGAGGGAAAGTTGGTCAATACCTCTTACCGCTATATCCCCGCCCCAAGTTCTAATGCGCAAGTGCTGTTATTTTTTAAAGGGAAATAGTGGTTCCTCTCCCCGGAAACATGCCCCGCATCTCCACCTCCTAGTATCGTAGTACTACTACCGCATCTTCTCCAAAAAAAAACCCTCTTCTCGTCTCTTTCTCCCGTTCACCCCTCTCTCCCTTGCATTAGATTACCGACTCCAATGAAGCGAAGCGTAAGGTTGAGGAGATTCCTGATTGCTACCACCAGTCCATGGGGTGGGGCAACCTCCACTACCCACCGGTGGAGAACATAGCCGAGCGGGCGGATATCCTCGGCACCGGTCGCCTCGCTCGAGGCATGATCGGCATGCGGCATGCCATCCGCGGAGCGCATAAGGTTCCGTTCGGTTTACCGAGCCTGCTCCATCGCGACCCCGAGACATGGCCGACGACCGCGACAATACTGTAAGAGTATTTATTTATTTAATCATCTCGTTTCAGCTTGTGTTTTTTCAATCAACTTTTCTTATTGCCAAACATCATGCATGAATTTAGACTCAACATCATCACCTGATTTGGGAGTACTGTAAGGTTTGCTGCCTTCACTATGCACATGTACTCTTCGGAATTGCTTTATTTATCCATTACATCCGTGCTTGATTCTGCACAATCTGCTTCTTCATTCTGCCGAATACCTTGCATGCATAGACAATTTTGAAACAAATCCTATTTGCAGGGCATTCACGCGTTGTCGATGCCATTAGACAAGCCGACAGTTCCAGCATTTATCCATACCAAGGAGGAACCGGATGGACATGGACCCATGCACCGGGTGGGTTGTAACGGCGATCGGGTGGCATTTGTCCAGCA
Organism: Lolium perenne; assembly: GCF_019359855.2. NCBI lineage: Eukaryota > Viridiplantae > Streptophyta > Magnoliopsida > Poales > Poaceae > Lolium > Lolium perenne. Next base: position 321,354,394 of record NC_067246.2, read on the forward strand.
GACGGGCACTTGACGATCCGCAACATATACATATCAGATACTATTATACCTCTTCCATCTCTCGCAAGATGCAGGAATTTCTTTGGGCCCTACTAGTGAATGGTGGCATGGCAGCCCACCATTCTGTTCAAATACAAAATAGATAAAAGTTTGGAACTGCTCAAAGTACGGATCGTCAAGAGGCCGTACAAAGATGATCTAGCAGGGCCATGGCATTACGAGGTAATCGTTGTATTTGACGAATTTATCGCTATCCTACAAGCGCCCCTAGAAAAGGAGTGGAATATCCTGAGAAACCCTGAATTCTTTGATAGAAACAGCTATGTCGATGCCATGGGCATTCCTGGATATGGTACAAGTTCACACCTACATCGTGTATACGCAGTTACATATCCGTATGGAGATGTTCTGGTTTGGGAACCATATACCTGTGGTGAGTCTTTGTTTTATGTCTTAACTAGTAAAATGGCATGCTGCACATGTTGGACCAATTACGATTCGCAATACTGATGTATAAAAGTTGCGTTCTAAATGTTGTTCAAACTTTCAATACAACTAATAATTTGGTTATACCATCAAAATAAGTGTGAGCATACAGTTTATAAATATGAACAAAAATTTGGAACCTTTCTTAATCACTATCAAGTGGGACGTGTGATATCGGTGTGAGACTGCTCTGATTTTTCTTCACAATGGAAACATGACGGTTCTAGAAACAGTGGACACTGGTGTGGTATTTTTTTCACGCGAATACCTCTAATCCCAACCGTTAGATTTTGGACACCAACAGTTGGAATTGCTGCTACATGTCTTGTTAAGAACTGGTGCCTTATAGTAGTAGAAAATAGAAGATAGAAGAGAAGAGATAATTTTCAGTGTAGTTCCTACTTGCTGCATTGTGGTTGATCTTTGTGCATTGCAGGGACACATGCAGCCCCGCGTCTCATTGACGCCCGTCATTGAAGATGTAGAAGCAGTAGTGGCTGCAATTTTCGCTCAAATCGAGGGAGATGCTGTCATGGAAGATGATGAAGCAAATGTGGCTCAAGGCGATGGAGGTGCCGATGAAGATAATGATGCTGATGAAGAAGAATTAGAAGAAGAAGAATTAGAAGAAGACGAATTCGATGATGAAGAATTAGATGATGAAGAATTAGATGATGATGGTGATAATCATAATTATGAAGATGAAGATGTATTTCTTGGATTTTCTGACCAGCGCACTTGGTTCCTGGCACCAATGAGAGCAGAGTCCATTACTGGTGAATCTGATCTCGCGTGGATTCAGGTTAAAGGTTATCGGCCATCCTCGGTCCTTCAATATTACATATGGGTAACAAGCTGAGGTCTTATCCTTTGGTACGGTGCTACGTTTTCTTGAGATCTGCCCATACCTTGGACCCTGTAGAAGAGGCAAGGTGGGAAAGATTGAACAATTTGAAGGGGCGTTCTTTATTTCTTGGACTCAATCACCCAATTTTCATGCTACCCCCGCCAATCGACGCAGAGGCTGCAGAACCAGATTTCCAATTGTTCAAACCTGACTGTGTCTTTGCTACCCACAATCGCGCCCGTGATACATGGATACGTCCAAGGCCAAATTGGTGCAGAATGCACGTCAATGGAGGTCCTGCCATAGGCTCAAGATTGCAGTACAGAAAAGAGAAGATTGAACATAGAGCCGAAGCACCCATGTGGTTCGTCCCAACACTTCCACCTGTTTTTCCTTGAGAAATAAGAGACAAATGGTGACCTTATTTTATAGAGAAAACATAGTGTTCGTGAACTTAACCTCATGAACATTCGCTGTTCGGTTTTTGCTGAAATCAAAATTTTGCAGAGATGAAGATCTTTGTTTGAATCCCGTCTTTGAACATATTTTTAACAAATTAGCTACCCGTATTGTGATGAATACATGCTGGTTTGTTGTTTGGTGCAAAGAGTAGCAGACATGAAGATCTTTGTCCCGAATACCACAATGGACATCTTTTTTTCTTCAAAATTAGCTAAGCTCACGCTATTAGGCGCAAATGCCTATTAAGAGATTTGGTGCTCTTGGGCACCAGTGCTCTGCTATTTTAGAAAAAATAAAAAATATATTTATTTGTTCAAAAAATTAGAAAAAAAATCATGGAGTAGCTAATGAATTGTCCCATAAACGTGCAAAATTTCAGTTTCAAATACAAAAAATTTTGGGCTACACAAAAGTAACAAACGTGTGGATCTGGGTATGCATATTTCAAATCTCCAAATTTCAACAGATTTTGTCTTTTTTGTGTAGTCTACAATATAAAGAATGTCATATTAAAATTTTACATGCTTGTAGGTTACTTTATTTATTATGTCTACATTCATTTTCAGATTTTTTTGAAACAAATATGTATGATATTTGATTTTTTTTAAAACAGCAGGAGCACTGGTGCCCATTAGCCAAAGACACTTTTCGCAAATGCCTTCAATAAAGGAACGGATGGTGACCTTATTTTATAGAGAAACCATAGTGTTTGTGAACTTAAAGTCATGAACACACGCTGTTCGGTTTTTGGTGAAATCAAAATTTAGCAGAGATGAAGATCTTTGTTTGAATCCCGTGATGAACACATTTTTCCTAAATTAGCTACCAGTATTGTGATGAATACATGCCGGTCTGTTTTTCGGTGGAGTAGCAGACATGCAGGGGATCGAAAGAAACGGCAAAGTAGCCAGAAATCAGGGGTCAAATATAAATTCGAGAAAGGAAACGTTTATTCAACAACAAAATGACATGTGGGACGTATCTTGCAGCCGCGGCCTCAACATTTATCATTCAGAGAGGATGACATGTGGGACCCACGAACCAGCATCGTTCTCGACGTTTCTCAAAGGGGGCAGGAGATCGAAAGAAAAAGGCAAGTAGCTCGAAATCAGGTGTCCAAAAAATCCAAGAAAGGAAAGGTTTATCGCACAAAGAGGCTGACATATTGTACTCAGTTTGCAGCAGCGTCATCAACGTTTCAAAGGCGGTGGAGTTCGAAAGAAAAAGGGAAATAGCCAGAAATTAGGGGTCAAAAATAAATCCAGCAAAGGAAACTTTTATCGTACAAAGAGGCTGACATGTGGGACCCAGCCAGCAGCGTCCTCAACGTTTCTAAGGTGGCAGGCAATGGAAAAAAGGCAAATAGCCAGAAATTAGGGGTCAAAAATAAATGCAACAATAGAAACTCTTATTGTTCATAGAGGCTGACATGTTGGACCCATGAGCCAGCAGGGCCCTCAACGTTTCAAAGGCGTCACGGGATCAAAAGAAAAGAACCAAGTAGTCATTAATTAGGTGTCAAAAATAAATCCAAGAAAGTAAATGTTTTACTTTTCATAGAGGCTGTCATATGGGACCCATGAGCCAGCAGCGTCCTCAACGTTTCTAAGGCGGCTGGGGATCGAAAAAAAAGCGAAGTAGCCATTAATTAGGGGTCAACAATAAATCCAAGAAAAGAAATGTTTATTGTTCTTAGAGGCTGACATGTGGGAGCTATGCGCCAGCAGCGTCCTCATCGTTTCAAAGGCGGCCGGGGATCCAAAGAAAAAGGCAAATAGCCAGAAATCAGGGGTAAAAAAAAATCCAAGAAAAGAAATATTATTGTTCATAGAGGCTGGCATGTGGGACCCATGAGCCAGTAGCGTCCACAATTTCAAAGGCGGCACAGGATCGAAAGAAAAAGGCAAGTGACCAAAAATCAGGGGGTAAAAAATCCAAGAAAAAAACTTTATTGTACATAGAGGATGACATGCGGGTCCCATGAGCCAACAACTTACTCGACGTTTCAGAGGGCCGAGGCGGAATGAGATCGAAAGAAAAAGGAAAGTGACCAAATATCAGGAGCAAAAAATAATCCATGAAAAGAAACTTTCATTGTACATAGAGGATGACATAGGGTCCCATGTTGTAGCAGCGGTCTGAACGTTTCAAAGACGGCATGAGATCGAAAGAAAAAGGCAAGTGACCAAATATCAGGAGCCAAAAATAATCCAAGAAAAGAAACTTTTATTGTACCTTTGAGAGTCGGCATGAGATTGAAAGAAAAAGGCAAGTGACCAAATATCAGGAGCCAAAAACCTAGAAAAGAAACTTTTATTGTACATAGAGTATGACATGCGGGTCCCATGACGCTGCAGCATCCTCAACGTTTCCAAGGCGGCAGGGGATCAAATGAAAAGGAAATAGCCAAAAAGCAGAGGGTGAAAAAAATCGAAGAAAAGAAACTTTTATTGTTCATAGTGGATGACATGTGGGACCCATGAGGCAGCAGCATCCTCAACGTTTCCAAGCAGCAGGGGATCGAAAGAAAAAGGAAATAGCCAAAAATCAGAGCGTGAAAAATAATCCAAGAAAAGAAACTTTTATTTTACATAGAGGATGACATGTGGGTCCCATTTTGCAGCAGCGGTCTCAACGTTTCAAATGCGGCTTGAGATCAAAAGAAAACGAAAGTAGCCCGAAATTAGGGGGAATAAAACTCCAAGAAAAGAAAGTTTTTTGTACATAGAGGATGACATACGGGTCCCAAGGCGGCAGGGGAACAAAAGAAAAAGGAAATAGCCAAAAATCAGAGGGGTGAAAAAAAATCCAAGAAAAAAGAAACTTTTAGAGTTCATAGTTCATAGAGGATGACATGCGGGTCCCATGAGGCAGCAGCGTCCTCAACGTTTCCAAGGCGGCACACAGGACCAAAAGAAAAAGGATGTACCCCTGCTGGGCCTTTTGATCAAAAAATAGTCCAAGAAAAGGAAGATATAAATTGGGGCTGCCTGGCCATCTGGGCCTTCTAACCTGCTGGACGTCTTTTGACTCGTACAATTTCAGCCCACTCCAAAACAAGAAAGTCCTATGCTTCGCAAAAACAAAACAAAAACAAGGAGATTCATATTAGTTCGTTTATGTAAAAATAAAGATTTAATTTATCCGTTTGCAATAGCTCAGAGCGAAATACACTTTTTATTGTCTGCAAAATAATCAAGATATCACATGTTTCTTGTACGGGGAGGCTGACATCGGGACCCATGAGCCAGCAGTGTCGTCAAAGTTTTAAAGGCGGCAGGGGATCGAAAGAAAAAATAAATCAAAAATCAGTTGGTAAAAAAATCGAAGAAAAGAAACATTTATCGTTCTGTAACATCCCAAATTTTAAAACAAAGAGAAATGAATTTCCTTTTTCCAAAAATGAGAACCAACAAAAACTTTTCTTACATTGGGTGCTATGCATAGTGCTCATACCTAGTATTTGTGTTTTGCCATGATGAGTGTTATGATGCTTATGTGCTAAACCCTAAAACCCTGAAAGTGATCAAGTGAAGATCACCAACCAAATAAAATAAAAGAGAAAGAAATCAAATCTTTGAAAAACCAAAATAAAAAGAGGTGATCTTTAATAAGAAAAAGGCATTTGCAAGCCTATGGCTACTTTTTGGCAAATGCTCCAACTTTGAGTGTTGACCTTGGTAAATGTTTTGAAATACATCAACACACTCAACCAAGTACTTACCAACCAACTTAAGTGAGAATTCAAAATAAAAATCAAACATATGCATAGAGGTATATGTGGCACTTAGCCAAAATATTAAATCTTGACCTAGGCACTCACATAGTCCAAAAATGGTGTGAACCTTTTTCCCAACTTAATCTAACACCAAATACACCTCACTCTTGTCAAAATGAAGCAAAGAAAAATAAAAGAATAAAAAGTGGGAAATCACAAAACCCTCACATATGGTTTATGCCATTTTCCAAATCTTTGACCTAGACCAATTTGGCCATCATCATTAGTTGTATTATGTTACTAAACACTTATTACAATTTTTGGAATCAAATAAACACAAATCAAATCAAATTTAAACTCAATTGGTGAACACATAGAATAATGGTCAAATCTGTCTTTTATATTCTGGCCCCTACTTTGAGCCTTTGCATTTCAAGATTTTTAAACTAAACTCTCTCAATTCTCTGCACCTCATCCAAGAGCACATGAAGGAGAACAACTTTGGTAAAGACCACCATGCCAAAATCATCTTGGATCAAAATCTATGCTCATGCAAAGTTAGGACTTTTTAATATGAGGAACAATCTCACACTTATGCCAATCTTGGAAATTTTGACCCTAGACCCTTTTTGACTTCACCATTACTTGTAATATACTATTTGATGGTTATTCCAACTATGGGGATGCAAGGAAATACCATTTGAACCAAATCCAAATTCAAATTGTAGCTCACATAGGATCATGGTCACTTTTGACATTTATAGTCTGGTCACCACTTTGAGCCTCTATATTTCAAGATTTCTAAACTAAACAAATTCAAATCTTTGCATGCCATCCAAGTACTCATCAAGGTGAACATTTTCTGTAAAGACAATCACCCCAAATTCTTTTTGGATCAAGAGATAGGATCAAGCAAAGAGGAGACCTTGAAACATATGCAAGATTCACAATTTTCAAAATGTGATCAAACCAGGCCAAGCCTTGACCCTCACACACCCTAGCCATGATCATGGGACACTCCTACACCCAGCCCATGCCAAGGAAACCCCAGGAGAGGCCAGCCATGGCGTGGACATGGCCATGCCGGCCACGTCGCCCTTCGACACGCCTCCCCCCTTTTCTCTCCACCATCTGCACGGCCACCGTGTCCAACGTGTCGCCCACGACCTGCTGAGATCTTCCGTGCATGCCGTTGATCGCGAGGACGCCGACCATCGCCGGAAATCGCGCGCCCAGATCTCCCAGGATGCCGATGACGTCGCGCCAGTACACGCCGCGGACGTCACCGGCCACGCGTTGCCTCGCCGTACTCCGCCGTACCCCGACCGCCTCCGCTCACCAGGGTACCCGCCACGACACGCGGAGCCCGCCGGACAAGCTGGCGTCACCTCCCTGCGCCCGCCGTCGCCGGAAAGGACACGCCCGCCCGCCACGGCCGCGTCAGTACACGCGCGCGCGCGACCAACGTACACCCTACCCTACCGCGCCGTTGACGCTCACACGACCACCTAGCAGTCGCCTACCTTGCGCCCCCATCACCCTGCCCCTTCGCGCCTCAGAACGTCGTCGCCATCGTCGACCTTCCCAGCACCTTCGGCCTCTCCTCACTGCTATAAAAGGAGGGCTCCTCCCACCAAACTAAGCACGCCCCTCTCTTCCTCACCTCACCACAGTTCTCCTCGCCACTTCAATTTGATCGATTAGCCACTCCACCGCTCGAATTGCACCATCGCCGCCCGTGCTCCGCCGCAGAAGCCGCCGGAGCTAGAAGCCACCCCAGGACCTGCGACTTGTTCGAGAAGCATCGCCGTCGTCGACAACCTCCTCCTGCCTCGTCGCCGACGCTCGCCGGAGTCCCTGCTCGCCGTCGACCCCCGTGCCTCGCCGCGCCAGTAAGCCCTCTCGTCGGAGGAGACGACGATCGTGCGCCGCACGATCGCGTTGTAATCCAACGGCCGTCCCTCCCCCGTACCGATTCGGGGTTAGTGAGTCGCTGACAGGCGGGACCCGTGCTGTCAGGCAGCCCACGCGTCTGTGGACCATGGTGGGCTGGACGTGGGCCGTTTTAATTCAATTCGGCCCAACTCAGTTTCCCGCCGGCCCTTTTATTCAAATCTCGTTTAATTAAATTCAACTCAATTTCAATACTGAACCCAACTTTGAAAATTCATAGAATCTGTTCGGCTTGGCCAAATTTAGCAAACTTGAGGTGGTTAGAAAGCTACTGAAAAGATCTACAACATGACACTAGTCTCACTGTGAGATCTGTTGTAGAATTACAGTGACAAAAATAACAAGTCAGGGACTTTCGGGACTTCAAATAAATCTTAAAATTCAACCAATTTGAATTTTGAAGTAAGTCCAATTGCTATAATTCACATTTCACTTGTACTAATTGTTTTTGCAACAATATGCCATGATTACTTTGAATGATCATGGCCTAGCTTAATTAAAGGACTATATGGTGATTTCTAGTCTAAAATATTGTCCAAAACTATTAATAAATCACAAGGGAGTTTTTCTCTCATTTAAATCTTGTCATGAACAATTCAAAATAAGGTAGAGACTCTGGTCATTTAGATCTCATATGAATTGTTTGATGATATTAAATCTTTACCATATTATGATTAAAGTGTATGAGGTGCTTCACCCCATTTAAATCATTTTCTTAAATAATAAGTATGAAGAGGTTGACTTTGGTCAACCTAGGTCCTATATTATTCATAAAAGAAATTAAATCTTAATAAGATAATGAGAGGAAAGTATTTCTCTAAGTAGTTAATAGTAACACCTTAATTAGTATGAGAGGAAATTATTTTTCCTCAAAGCAAGACCACCAATTCACCAAATTGTATTAATTGTGTGAATATATGTGATGTTTGGAATAGCCAATGAATTGTTTGGTGATTGTATCCTCGTATTCGTATTTTAGACGCTAGTACCGAGGAGTATCAAGAGGAGGAGGAAGTCTACTTTCAAGGAGAAGAAGACCACTTTGATCACCTCAACAACCAAGGCAAGCTATACTCTTGCAAGCTAACACCATTGCAAGTTCTATTGTTGCAAGATAATACTCTTGCAAAGTGCAAAGCTCACCATGAGCAAGGCATTACCCATTTACTTTATGTTTATGATCCTATTTCCCAGTTTTACTTTACCAGCCTTACTTACTTTTGTTTTATCAAAGTACTTTTTGATTCATGATTTACTTGGTCTAGATATAGAGTAGAACAAGAGCACCAAACTTAGCCTAGAAAGTTATAAGCTAGTTAGCACCCCTCATGACTAGTTGCTAGTGCTAACAAATAAAATTGACTACTCTAGATGGGAACTTGTGAAATGAAATGACTTTGAAAACCTTGGAATGATGAGTCATTCTATTGAAAGATTTTGAAGGTGAATATGACTGGTGAATGACATGGTGAACTTTACAAAAACTAATGGTTGGGTTCGGATGCGATACCATTCCAATTTTTACAAGTACCCCCACAATACCTGAAATGGGTAGGGCTTAACTAGAAGCTTATGTATCTTAGTATGGGTTCCCTCTGAACAAGCGTCATCGGGGTGATGCCAAGGGCTGCCTCCAAAGAAATATGGAATGATGGGATATGACGTGAATATGAGGTGAATGTCCGGCCCAAGCCCTATGCAGTTCCCAGGCTGACTGTCTGTCTTCACTGGGAGGCCAAGCTCATGGGGAGAGATGCCTATACTAGGATATGTAAGTGAAAGGTTATGGTTGGTAGTCCGCACACGGAGTGTGATAAATCAGGGCCAGTTAACCCTGACGGATTATTGCAAATGTTGTGGCACAAGTGTACGACCTCTGCAGAGTGTAGAACTATTCGGATAGCCGCGTCCACGGTTATGGACGGTTGGAAATGCCATACTGTTCCGTCATCAGACCATTTTCAAAAATGTGACATGTGAAGGGTGACTTGTGATTCCAACTTGAAATGGTGACTTTGACTTGAAACACAACTGAGTTGTGGGAATGACACTAATGTTCCCACCTGAGTTAGTTAGCACATGAAGAGTTGTTTACTAAAATGTTTGTGAACTAAAATTGGTGTTATGCAAAATAAACTAGAGCTTAGCACCCCCTTACTAAAAATGTTAGCACTTACATTAGTATTAGTTTGCGAGTACTTTAAAGTACTCACGGCTTTGTCCCTGGCTATTCAAATGGCCAGACTATGAAGAGGAGCAGCAGTATGAACAGGATGGACAGCAGGACGTCTACGACAACTAGGACTACTCCTGACGTCAAGCGTTGGCCTGTGGACTATATATAGAGTCCCCTTCTATCTACGCTTCCGCTATGTATTTGTGATGTGTGTTGAAACAATAGTTCAACTATTATTGTAATATTGGATCCTGTGATCCATTTGTAAGACGACTATGGTATGTAATGAATGACGACTTATGATATTCAACTGTTATGTCTCGCAACAACAATATTCCTGGGATTGCGGTGTATGGCATAACAGGCATCTGGACTTAAAAATCCGGGTGTTGACAAGTTGGTATCAGAGCCATTGTTTGACCTTAGGAGACCCTAGTTAGAATGGACGTCTGAAAAACTTAGTTTCAAAACCAATAAAGTGAATATTTATGAGAATTTATTCTCACTCTTATCCTTGATCACTTTTTCAAAAGAAGAAATTTATGCTCTACTTTGAAATTCTACATAAAATTTTGCACACCTGATCCCTTCACTCTTACTTATCCTAATTGCTCACAGATGGAGTACCAATGGGAGTTCCATCAGCTTGGTCACGGAGGCGACCTAAGGTTCGAAAAGGATTTGAAGCAACTAGTGGAATATCTAGGACACCCGTATCCCGAGTTCTTCGGAATACCCCTCAAAAACCACTCCGGAGAACCACCTCGGTGGGAAGTTTCTACTGATCTACGAAGGAAGCTTGGGGCCCCGGTATGGGAAACCATATGGTTTTCTGTAACGGGAAACACTTGGAAGGAAGGACTAGTCAAAGCTATGCAAGAAGCCATTGCCCGTCTGTGTGGACAAAATGAGAACAAGATCCGGAACACTCGCTTCATCTACTACCCAAGACATGACTCCATGGGAAGATCGATGACCATGCCACCACACACGGAGATGAACCACTATGTAGCACACCAAGACTTCAGGCTGTACAAAACCCGTAGGGATTTGGACAACACTCTCGCCTTTGGCCAAGCACATTACCCGTGAAGACGAAGAATCCACCCGGAAGAGTAGTATCCCTCCAGCACTTAAGTAGGTGTGAGCTGTATCAGGATCCCCTTGTATCGTAGAGCGAATGAATGGTTCTTCAAACCAACGGTGTGTTAGATTTGTAATGTGTGATGTTTGGTATGAATGAAAAAGTGTTGCTGGTTTTACCCCCTCAACACTACTCAAGTTTTCAAGTTTTGAACTTTTGAACTTCAAACAAACCCTAGAAATTTCCCTCTTATCTTATCATCTACCTCAATATTCAGATGGCCCCACCAACCCGCAGCGCCACCCAAGACACCATGATGCAGATGCTAGAGATGATGATGGCAGACCGAGAAGCCGAGAGAGCTGAACGCCAAGCCAACATCACTGCACTGCAGCAGATTGCTCAGAACAATCAAGGCCATGGAAACCACGACCACCCTGGGTCAAAGCTGAAGAACTTTCAGAACACCAACCCACCTATCTTCAACAAGACCGAAGAGCCCCTCGATGCCGATGACTGGCTCCAGACAATGGAGAACAACCTCGAAGTTGCGGGAGTTGAAGCCGCAGAAAAAGTACTGTTCGCCACCCACTACCTGTCAGGACCTGCACGAGCCTGGTGGACCAGCGCCCGTGCCATGAATGCGGGACAGATGATGACCTGGGAAGACTTCAAGACCAAGTTTAGTAAATACCATGTGCCCCAAGGACTGATCAAGAAGATGAGAGACGAGTTCCGGGAACTCAAGCAAGGAAGGATGTCCGTGGTGGAATACCGCGACAGGTTTCTTACTCTGTCAAGGTACGCCCCAGATGAGACCGACACCAACGAGAAAAGGAAGGAGAGATTTTTGAATGGACTGCATGATGAGATGCAAACTGTGCTTGTGAACATTCCGTTCACAGATCTGGAAGCCCTTGTGGACTCAGCCATACAGATGGAAGGAAAGCTGCATCAGGCCAATGAGAATCGCAAGCGAAAGATGATGAACCAGAGTGGACCCCACCATAACCAGAAGTACCGCAACAACTCCTCCGGAGGATTCACCCCAAGAAACAACAAGCCCACTACTCAGAGTTATCGCCCCAACTACCCCAATAACAGCGGAGGACCCCCGAAGACCGGAGGCAACAACAACAACAACAGCTACAACAACAATGGAAACAACAATAACACCAATACTGCCCCCAGAACTGGAAGCAATTCCACCCCCGTCACCCCGAGGGACAAGTCAACTGTGAACTGCTATGAATGTGGAGTTGTGGGTGACTACTCCAATGAGTGCCCCAAGAAGCTTGCCAAGATTGCCGCCAATACCGCTGCACCTGCTCAGAACCAGCGCCGCTTTGCCGCAAGGAGGAACCAGAACAACAACAATGGCCGCCTTTACAACATGACTGCAGCAGAAGCCCAAGAAGCAACTCAGGCCCTGCCAAGTATGTTTTTCTGTTCAATCATATCGCCCAATCTCTCTTAGGAACCTAACTTTTCTTAAAATCTCGGGACGAGATTTGTTTAAGGGGGAAGGGTTTGTAACATCCCAAATTTTAAAACAAAGAGAAATGAATTTCCTTTTTCCAAAAATGAGAACCAACAAAAACTTTTCTTACATTGGCTGCTATGCATAGTGCTCATACCTAGTATTTGTGTTTTGCCATGATGAGTGTTATGATGCTTATGTGCTAAACCCTAAAACCCTGAAAGTGATCAAGTGAAGATCACCAACCAAATAAAATAAAAGAGAAAGAAATCAAATCTTTCAAAAACCAAAATAAAAAGAGGTGATCTTTAATAAGAAAAAGGCATTTGCAAGCCTATGGCTACTTTTTGGCAAATGCTCCAACTTTGAGTGTTGACCTTGGTAAATGTTTTGAAATACATCAACACACTCAACCAAGTACTTACCAACCAACTTAAGTGAGAATTCAAAATAAAAATCAAACATATGCATAGAGGTATATGTGGCACTTAGCCAAAATATTAAATCTTGATCTAGGCACTCACATAGTCCAAAAATGGTGTGAACCTTTTTCCCAACTTAATCTAACACCAAATACACCTCACTCTTGTCAAAATGAAGCAAAGAAAAATAAAAGAATAAAAAGTGGGAAATCACAAAACCCTCACATATGGTTTATGCCATTTTCCAAATCTTTGACCTAGACCAATTTGGCCATCATCATTAGTTGTATTATGTTACTAAACACTTATTACAATTTTTGGAATCAAATAAACACAAATCAAATCAAATTTAAACTCAATTGGTGAACACATAGAATAATGGTCAAATTTGTCTTTTATATTCTGGCCCCTACTTTGAGCCTTTGCATTTCAAGATTTTTAAACTAAACTCTCTCAATTCTCTGCACCTCATCCAAGAGCACATGAAGGAGAACAACTTTGGTAAAGACCACCATGCCAAAATCATCTTGGATCAAAATCTATGCTCATGCAAAGTTAGGACTTTTTAATATGAGGAACAATCTCACACTTATGCCAATCTTGCAAATTTTGACCCTAGACCCTTTTTGACTTCACCATTACTTGTAATATACTATTTGATGGTTATTCCAACTATGGGGATGCAAGGAAATACCATTTGAACCAAATCCAAATTCAAATTGTAGCTCACATAGGATCATGGTCACTTTTGACATTTATAGTCTGGTCACCACTTTGAGCCTCTATATTTCAAGATTTCTAAACTAAACAAATTCAAATCTTTGCATGCCATCCAAGTACTCATCAAGGTGAACATTTTCTGTAAAGACAATCACCCCAAATTCTTTTTGGATCAAGAGATAGGATCAAGCAAAGAGGAGACCTTGAAACATATGCAAGATTCACAATTTTCAAAATGTGATCAAACCAGGCCAAGCCTTGACCCTCACACACCCTAGCCATGATCATGGGACACTCCTACACCCAGCCCATGCCAAGGAAACCCCAGGAGAGGCCAGCCATGGCGTGGACATGGCCATGCCGGCCACGTCGCCCTTCGACACGCCTCCCCCCTTTTCTCTCCACCATCTGCACGGCCACCGTGTCCAACGTGTCGCCCACGACCTGCTGAGATCTTCCGTGCATTCCGTTGATCGCGAGGACGCCGACCATCGCCGGAAATCGCGCGCCCAGATCTCCCAGGATGCCGATGACGTCGCGCCAGTACACGCCGCGGACGTCACCGGCCACGCGTTGCCTCGCCGTACTCCGCCGTACCCCGACCGCCTCCGCTCACCAGGGTACCCGCCACGACACGCGGAGCCCGCCGGACAAGCTGGCGTCACCTCCCTGCGCCCGCCGTCGCCGGAAAGGACACGCCCGCCCGCCGCGGCCGCGTCAGTACACGCGCGCGCGACCAACGTACACCCTACCCTACCGCGCCGTTGACGCTCACACGACCACCTAGCAGTCGCCTACCTTGCGCCCCCATCACCCTGCCCCTTCGCGCCTCAGAACGTCGTCGCCATCGTCGACCTTCCCAGCACCTTCGGCCTCTCCTCACTGCTATAAAAGGAGGGCTCCTCCCACCAAACTAAGCACGCCCCTCTCTTCCTCACCTCACCACAGTTCTCCTCGCCACTTCAATTTGATCGATTAGCCACTCCACCGCTCGAATTGCACCATCGCCGCCCGTGCTCCGCCGCAGAAGCCGCCGGAGCTAGAAGCCACCCCAGGACCTGCGACTTGTTCGAGAAGCATCGCCGTCGTCGACAACCTCCTCCTACCTCGTCGCCGACGCTCGCCGGAGTCCCTGCTCGCCGTCGACCCCCGTGCCTCGCCGCGCCAGTAAGCCCTCTCGTCGGAGGAGACGACGATCGTGCGCCGCACGATCGCGTTGTAATCCAACGGCCGTCCCTCCCCCGTACCGATTCGGGGTTAGTGAGTCGCTGACAGGCGGGACCCGCGCTGTCAGGCAGCCCACGCGTCTGTGGACCGTGGTGGGCTGGACGTGGGCCGTTTTAATTCAATTCGTCCCAACTCAGTTTCCCGCCGGCCCTTTTATTCAAATCTCGTTTAATTAAATTCAACTCAATTTCAATACTGAACCCAACTTTGAAAATTCATAGAATCTGTTCGGCTTGGCCAAATTTAGCAAACTTGAGGTGGTTAGAAAGCTACTGAAAAGATCTACAACATGACACTAGTCTCACTGTGAGATCTGTTGTAGAATTACAGTGACAAAAATAACAAGTCAGGGACTTTCGGGACTTCAAATAAATCTTAAAATTCAACCAATTTGAATTTTGAAGTAAGTCCAATTGCTATAATTCACATTTCACTTGTACTAATTGTTTTTGCAACAATATGCCATGCTTACTTTGAATGATCATGGCCTAGCTTAATTAAAGGACTATATGGTGATTTCTAGTCTAAAATATTGTCCAAAACTATTAATAAATCACAAGGGAGTTTTTCTCTCATTTAAATCTTGTCATGAACAATTCAAAATAAGGTAGAGACTCTGGTCATTTAGATCTCATATGAATTGTTTGATGATATTAAATCTTTACCATATTATGATTAAAGTGTATGAGGTGCTTCACCCCATTTAAATCATTTTCTTAAATAATAAGTATGAAGAGGTTGACTTTGGTCAACCTAGGTCCTATATTATTCATAAAAGAAATTAAATCTTAATAAGATAATGAGAGGAAAGTATTTCTCTAAGTAGTTAATAGTAGCACCTTAATTAGTATGAGAGGAAATTATTTTTCCTCAAAGCAAGACCACCAATTCACCAAATTGTATTAATTGTGTGAATATATGTGATGTTTGGAATAGCCAATGAATTGTTTGGTGATTGTATCCTCGTATTCGTATTTTAGACGCTAGTACCGAGGAGTATCAAGAGGAGGAGGAAGTCTACTTTCAAGGAGAAGAAGACCACTTTGATCACCTCAACAACCAAGGCAAGCTATACTCTTGCAAGCTAACACCATTGCAAGTTCTATTGTTGCAAGATAATACTCTTGCAAAGTGCAAAGCTCACCATGAGCAAGGCATTACCCATTTACTTTATGTTTATGATCCTATTTCCCAGTTTTACTTTACCAGCCTTACTTACTTTTGTTTTATCAAAGTACTTTTTGATTCATGATTTACTTGGTCTAGATATAGAGTAGAACAAGAGCACCAAACTTAGCCTAGAAAGTTATAAGCTAGTTAGCACCCCTCATGACTAGTTGCTAGTGCTAACAAATAAAATTGACTACTCTAGATGGGAACTTGTGAAATGAAATGACTTTGAAAACCTTGGAATGATGAGTCATTCTATTGAAAGATTTTGAAGGTGAATATGACTGGTGAATGACATGGTGAACTTTACAAAAACTGATGGTTGGGTTCGGATGCGATACCATTCCAATTTTTACAAGTACCCCCACAATACCTGAAATGGGTAGGGCTTAACTAGAAGCTTATGTATCTTAGTATGGGTTCCCTCTGAACAAGCGTCATCGGGGTGATGCCAAGGGCTGCCTCCAAAGAAATATGGAATGATGGGATATGACGTGAATATGAGGTGAATGTCCGGCCCAAGCCCTGTGCAGTTCCCAGGCTGACTGTCTGTCTTCACTGGGAGGCCAAGCTCATGGGGAGAGATGCCTATACTAGGATATATAAGTGAAAGGTTATGGTTGGTAGTCCGCACACGGAGTGTGATAAATCAGGGCCAGTTAACCCTGACGGATTATTGCAAATGTTGTGGCACAAGTGTACGACCTCTGCAGAGTGTAGAACTATTCGGATAGCCGCGTCCACGGTTATGGACGGTCGGAAAGGCCATACTGTTCCGTCATCAGACCATTTTCAAAAATGTGACATGTGAAGGGTGACTTGTGATTCCAACTTGAAATGGTGACTTTGACTTGAAACACAACTGAGTTGTGGGAATGACACTAATGTTCCCACCTGAGTTAGTTAGCACATGAAGAGTTGTTTACTAAAATGTTTGTGAACTAAAATTGGTTTTATGCAAAATAAACTAGAGCTTAGCACCCCCTTACTAAAAATGTTAGCACTTACATTAGTATTAGTTTGCGAGTACTTTAAAGTACTCACGGCTTTGTCCCTGGCTATTCAAATGGCCAGACTATGAAGAGGAGCAGCAGTATGAAGAGGATGGACAGCAGGACGTCTACGACAACTAGGACTACTCCTGACGTCAAGCGTTGGCCTGTGGACTATATATAGAGTCCCCTTCTATCTACGCTTCCGCTATGTATTTGTGATGTGTGTTGAAACAATAGTTCAACTATTATTGTAATATTGGATCCTGTGATCCATTTGTAAGACGACTATGGTATGTAATGAATGACGACTTATGATATTCAACTGTTATGTCTCGCAACAACAATATTCCTGGGATTGCGGTGTATGGCATAACAGGCATCTGGACTTAAAAATCCGGGTGTTGACACGTTCTGAGAGGATGACATGCGGGACCCATGTGGCAGCAGCATCCTCAACGTTTCCAAGGCAGCACGGGATCCAAAAAAAAGGCAAAATAGCCAGAAATTAGGGGTCAAAATAACTCCAAGAAAAGAAAGGTTTATCGTCCATAGAGGCTGACATGTGGTACCCATTAGCGAGCAGATTCTTCAATGTTCAAAGGCGGCAGGGGATCAAAAGAAAAAGGAAGTAGCCAGAAATTAGGGGTAAAAAATAACTCCAACAATGGAAACTTTTATTGTTCATAGAGGATGACATGCGGGACCCATGAGCCAGCAGCTTCCTCAACGTTTCAAAGGCGGCATGGGATCGAAAGAAAAAGGCAAGTGACCAAATATCAGGAGCCAAAAAAAATCCAAGAAAAGAAAGTTTTATAGTACATAGAGGATGACATGCGGGTCCCATTTTGCAGCAGCTGTATCACCGTTTGAGAGGCGGCAGGGGATCGAAAGAAAAAGGCAAGTGACTGATGTCTACTCCCCCCTCCTTTTCCTGTAGACAGTGTTGGGCCTCCAAGAGCAGAGGTTTGTAGAACAGCAGCAAGTTTTCCCTTAAGTGGATCACCCAAGGTTTATCGAACTCAGGGAGGAAGAGGTCAAAGATATCCCTCTCATGCAACCCTGCAACCACAAAGCAAGAAGTCTCTTGTGTCCCCAACACACCTAATAGGTGCACTAGTTCGGCGAAGAGATAGTGAAATACAGGTGGTATGAATATATATGAGCAGTAGCAACGGTGCCAGAAAATAGCTTGCTGGCGTGTAGTTGATGGTGGTAGTATTGCAGCAGTAGTAACACAGTGAAACAGTAAACAAGCAGTAGTAACGCAGCAGTATTTAGGAACAAGGCCTAGGGATTAGACTTTCACTAGTGGACACTCTCAACATTGATCACATAACAGAATAGATAAATGCATACTCTACACTCTTGTTGGATGATGAACGCATTGCGTAGGATTACACGAACCCTCAATGCCGGAGTTAACAAGCTCCACAATTTGTTCATATTTTAGTAACCTTATAGTGTAAGATAGATCAAAAGACTAAACCAAGTACTAACATAGCATGCACACTGTCACCTTCATGCATATGTAGGAGGCATAGATCACATCAATATTATCATAGCAATAGTTAACTTCGCAATCTACAAGAGATCATGATCATAGCATAAACCAAGTACTAACACGGTGCACACACTGTCACCTTTACACACGTGCAGGAGGAATAGAACTACTTTAATAACTTTGCTAGAGTAGCACATAGATAAATTGTGATACAAACACATTGCAATCATAAAGAGATATAAATAAGCACCTCACTATGCCATTCAACAGTGAATAAGTATTCTGTGAAATATAGCCTAAGAGACCCACACGGTGCACACACTGTCACCTTTACACACGTGGGACAAGGAGTCTCCGGAGATCACATAAGTAAAACTCACTTGACTAGCATAATGACATCTAGATTACAAGCATCATCTTATGAATCTCAATCATGTAAAGCAGCTCATGAGATTATTGTATTGAAGCACATAGGAGAGAGATGAACCACATAGCTACCGGTACAGCCCCGAGCCTCGATGGAGAACTACTCCCTCCTCATGGGAGCAGCAGCGGTGATGAAGATGGCGGTGGAGATGGCAGCGGTGTCGATGGAGAAGCCTTCTGGGGGCACTTCCCCGTTTCGGCAGCGTGCCGGAACAGAGACTCCTGTCCCCCAGATCTTGGCTTCGCGATGGCGGCGGCTCTGGAAGGTTTCTGTGGGTTTCGTCCAACGCATCAGGGTTTTCGCGACGGAGGCTTTATATAGGCGAAGAGGCGGCGCATGAGGGCTTCTGGGGGGCCCACACCATAGGGCGGCGCGGCCCCCCCTCTGGCCGTGCCAGGGTGTGGTGTGGGGCCCCCAGGGCTCCCCTCTGGCGGCTCTCGGGTGTTCTGGATGGTTCCGGGAAAAATAGGAACCTGGGCGTTGATTTCGTCCGATTCCGAGGATATTTCGTTACTAGGATTTCTGAAACCAAAAACAGCAGAAAACAGGAACTGGCACTTCGGCATCTTGTTAATAGGTTAGTTCCAGAAAATGCACGAATATGACATAAAGTGTGCATAAAACATGTAGATAACATCAATAATGTGGCATGGAACATAAGAAATTATCGATACGTCGGAGACGTATCAGCATCCCCAAGCTTAGTTCTGCTCGTCCCGAGCAGGTAAAACGATAACATAGATAATTTCTGGAGTGACATGCCATCATAACCTTGATCATACTATTTGTAAAGCATATGTAGCGAATGCAGCGATCAAAACAATGTATATGACATGAGTAAACAAGTGAATCATATAGCAAAGACTTTTCATGAATAGCACTTCAAGACAAGCATCAATAAGTCTTGCATAAGAGTTAACTCATAAAGCAATAATTCAAAGTAAAGGTATTGAAGCAACATAAAAGAAGATTAAGTTTCAGCGGTTGCTTTCAACTTGTAACATGTATATCTCATGGATAGTTGTCAATGCAAAGTAATATAACAAGTGCAATATGCAAGTATGTAGGAATCAATGCACAGTTCACACAAGTGTTTGCTTCTTGAGGTGGAGAGAAATAGGTGAACTGACTCAACATAAAAGTAAAAGAAAGGCCCTTCGCAGAGGGAAGCAGGGATTAAATCATGTGCTAGAGCTTTTTAAGTTTTGAAATCATATAGAGAGCATAAAAGTAAAATTTTGAGAGGTGTTTGTTGTTATCAACGAATGGTAATGGGTACTCTAACTACCTCGCCAACCAGACTTTCAAGAGCGGCTCCCATGAAGGACGTTATCTCTACCAGCAAGGTAGATCATCCCTCTTCTCTTTTGTTTACACATGTACTTTAGTTTTTATTTATTTATGGGTGACACTCCTCCCAACCTTTGCTTACACAAGCCATGGCTAACCGAATCCTCGGGTGCCTACCATCAATCTCATACCATGGAGGAGTGTCTATTTGCAAAATTAAGTTGCTTGCTGATGAATCAGAGCAAAACATGTGAAGAGAATTATTAATGCAAGTTGTAATTAATTGGGGCTGGGAACCCCATTGCCAGCTCTTTTTGCAAAATTATTGGATAAGCGGATGAAGCCACTAGTCCATTGTGAAAGTCTGTCAAAAGTAAACGACAAGATCGAAAGATAAAACACCACATACTTCCTCATGAGCTATAAAACATTAACACAAATTGAGAAGCATTTTTTGAAGGTTTAAAGGTAGCACATGAAGTATTTACTTGGAATGGCAGAAAATACCATGTAGTAGGTAGGTATGGTGGACACGAATGGCATAGTGGTTGGCTCAATGATTTTGGATGCATGAGAAGTATTCCCTCTCGATACAAGGTTTAGGCTAGCAAGGTTATTTGAAACAAACACAAGGATGAACCGGTGCAGCAAAACTCACATAAAAGACATATTGTAAACATTATAAGACTTTACACCGTCTTCCTTGTTGTTCAAACTCAATACTAGAAATTATCTAGACCTTAGAGAGACCAATTATGCAAACCAAATTTTAGCATGCTCTATGTATTTCTTCATTAATAGGTGCAAAGCATATGATGCAAGAGCTTAATCATGAGCACAACAATTGCCAAGTATCACATTACCCAAGACATTTATAGCAATTACTACATGTATCATTTTCCAATTCCAACCATATAACAATTTAACGAAGAAGAAACTTCGCCATGAATACTATGAGTAGAAGCTAAGGACATACTTGTCCATATGCTACAGCGGAGCGTGTCTCTCTCCCATAAAGTGAATGCTAGGATCCATTTTATTCAAACAAAACAAAAACAAAAACAAACCGACGCTCCAAGAAAAGCACATAAGATGTGATGGAATAAAAATATAGTTTCAGGGGAGGAACCTGATAATGTTGTCGATGAAAAAGGGGATGCCTTGGGCATCCCCAAGCTTAGACGCTTGAGTCTTCTTAATATATGCAGGGGTGAACCACCGGGGCATCCCCAAGCTTAGAGCTTTCACTCTCCTTGATCATGTTGCATCATACTCCTCTCTTGATCCTTGAAAACTTCCTCCACACCAAACTCGAAACAACTCATTAGAGGGTTAGTGCACAATAAAAATTAACATATTCAGAGGTGACACAATCATTCTTAACCCTTCTGGACATTGCATAATGCTACTGGACATTAATGGATCAAAGAAATTCATCCAACATAGCAAAAGAGGCAATGCGAAATAAAAGGCAGAATCTGTCAAAACAGAACAGTTCGTATTGACGAATCTTAAAATGGCACCAGACTTGCTCAAATGAAAAATGCTCAAATTGAATGAAAGTTGCGTACATATCTGAGGATCATGCACGTAAATTGGCTTAATTTTCTGAGCTACCTACAGGGAGGTAGACCCAGATTCGTGACAGCAAAGAAATCTGGAACTGCGCAGTAATCCAAATCTAGTACTTACTTTTCTATCAAAGACTTTACTTGGCACAATAAAACACAAAACTAAGATAAGGAGAGGTTGCTACAGTAGTAAACAACTTCCAAGACACAAAATAAAAACAAAGTACTGTAGCAAAATAACACATGGGTTATCTCCCAAGAAGTTCTTTCTTTATAGCCATTAAGATGGGCTCAGCAGTTTTAATGATGCACTTGCAAGAAATAGTATTTGAAGCAAAAGAGAGCATCAAGAGGAAAATTCAAAACACATTTAAGTCTAACATGCTTCCTATGCATAGGAATCTTGTAAATAAACAAGTTCATGAAGAGCAAAGTAACAAGCATAGGAAGATAAAACAAGCATAGCTTCAAAAATTTCAGCACATAGAGAGGTGTTTTAGTAACATGAAAATTTCTACAACCATATTTTCCTCTCTCATAATAACTTTCAGTAGTGTCATGAGCAAACTCAACAATATAACTATCACATAAAGCATTCTTATCATGAGTCTCATGCATAAAATTATTACTACTCCCAACATAAGCATAGTTATTCTTATTAATTGTAGTAGGAGCAAATTCAACAAAGTAGCTATCATTATTGTTCTCATCAAGTGTAGGAGGCATAGTATTATCATCATAAAAATTACTCTCCATAGTAGGCGGCACTAAAAGACCAATATCATTATAATCATCATAAATAGGAGGCAAAGTATCATCAAAGAAAATTTTCTCCTCAATGCTTGGGGGGCTAAAAATATCATGCTCATCAAAGCCAGCTTCCCCAAGCTTAGAATTTTCCATATCATTAGCAACAATGGTGTTCAAAGCGTTCATACTAATATCATTGCTACTAGCATGCAAATAAGATTCCATAGGTTTTTTAATTTTCGCATTAAACCATTCATGTCTTGACTCAGGAAATAGAATAAAAAGCTCACAGATGTTTTCCATTATGCCTTACTAGTGTAAACAAGAAACAAAAAGTTGCACTTGCAGGATCTAAAGGAAATAGCTTCGAGTACTTACAACGCCGGAAAATAGCTTAGTAGCCGAGATACGGAGTGTGAGTACCTTTTACCTTTCCTCCCCGGCAACGGCGCCAGAAAATTAGCTTGATGTCTACTTCCCCCTCCTTTTCCTGTAGACAGTGTTGGGCCTCCAAGAGCAGAGGTTTGTAGAACAGCAGCAAGTTTTCCCTTAAGTGGATCACCCAAGGTTTATCGAACTCAGGGAGGAAGAGGTCAAAGATATCCCTCTCATGCAACCCTGCAACCACAAAGCAAGAAGTCTCTTGTGTCCCCAACACACCTAATAGGTGCACTAGTTCGACGAAGAGATAGTGAAATACAGGTGGTATGAATATATATGAGCAGTAGCAACGGTGCCAGAAAATAGCTTGCTGGCGTGTAGTTGATGGTGGTAGTATTGCAGCAGTAGTAACACAGTGAAACAGTAAACAAGCAGTAGTAACGCAGCAGTATTTAGGAACAAGGCCTAGGGATTAGACTTTCACTAGTGGACACTCTCAACATTGATCACATAACAGAATAGATAAATGCATACTCTACACTCTTGTTGGATGATGAACGCATTGCGTAGGATTACACGAACCCTCAATGCCGGAGTTAACAAGCTCCACAATTTGTTCATATTTTAGTAACCTTATAGTGTAAGATAGATCAAAAGACTAAACCAAGTACTAACATAGCATGCACACTGTCACCTTCATGCATATGTGGGAGGCATAGATCACATCAATATTATCATAGCAATAGTTAACTTCGCAATCTACAAGAGATCATGATCATAGCATAAACCAAGTACTAACACGGTGCACACACTGTCACCTTTACACACGTGCAGGAGGAATAGAACTACTTTAATAACTTTGCTAGAGTAGCACATAGATAAATTGTGATACAAACACATTGCAATCATAAAGAGATATAAATAAGCACCTCACTATGCCATTCAACAGTGAATAAGTATTCTGTGAAATATAGCCTAAGAGACCCACACGGTGCACACACTGTCACCTTTACACACGTGGGACAAGGAGTCTCCGGAGATCACATAAGTAAAACTCACTTGACTAGCATAATGACATCTAGATTACAAGCATCATCTTATGAATCTCAATCATGTAAAGCAGCTCATGAGATTATTGTATTGAAGCACATAGGAGAGAGATGAACCACATAGCTACCGGTACAGCCCCGAGCCTCGATGGAGAACTACTCCCTCCTCATGGGAGCAGCAGCGGTGATGAAGATGGCGGTGGAGATGGCAGCGGTGTCGATGGAGAAGCCTTCCGGGGGCACTTCCCCGTTCCGGCAGCGTGCCGGAACAGAGACTCCTGTCCCCCAGATCTTGGCTTCGCGATGGCGGCGGCTCTGGAAGGTTTCTGTGGGTTTGGTCCAACGCATCAGGGTTTTCGCGACGGAGGCTTTATATAGGCGAAGAGGCGGCGCAGGAGGGCTTCTGGGGGGCCCACACCATAGGGCGGCGCGGCCCCCCCTCTGGCCGCGCCAGGGTGTGGTGTGGGGCCCCCAGGGCTCCCCTCTGGCGGCTCTCGGGTGTTCTGGATGGTTCCGGGAAAAATAGGAACCTGGGCGTTGATTTCGTCCTATTCCGAGGATATTTCGTTACTAGGATTTCTGAAACCAAAAACAGCAGAAAACAGGAACTGGCACTTCGGCATCTTGTTAATAGGTTAGTTCCAGAAAATGCACGAATATGACATAAAGTGTGCATAAAACATGTAGATAACATCAATAATGTGGCATGGAACATAAGAAATTATCGATACGTCGGAGACGTATCAGTGACCAAATATGAGGTGCCAAAAATAATCAAAAAAAAGAAACTTTTCAACGTTTCAAAGGCGGCAGGGGATCAAAAGAAAAAGGAAGTAGCCAGAAATTAGGGGTAAAAAATAACTCCAAGAAAGGAAACTTTTATTGTTCATAGAGGATGACATGCGGGACCCAAGCGCCAGCAGCTTCCTCAACGTTTCAAAGGCGGCATGAGATCGAAAGAAAAAGGCAGGTGACCAAATATCAGGACCCGAAAATAATCCAAGAAAAGAAATTTACTGTACATAGAGGATGACATGTGGGACCCATTTTGCACAGGACCAAAAGAAAAATGAAGTAGCCAGAAATCAGGGGGTGAAAAAAATCCAAGAAAAGAAAGATTTCAATTGGGCTGCATCTGGACATCTGGGCCTTCGAACTATCCTGCTGGGCCTTTTGACTCGTACAATTTCAGCCCACTCCAAAACAGGAAAGTTCGGTTTTTTCTCAAAAAAAAACAGGAAAGTCCTATGCTTCGCAAAAACAAAAAACAAGGACACTCAACATATAAGTTTGTTTATGTAAAAATGAAGATTTAATTTATCCGTTTGCAATAGCTCAGAGCGAAATACACTGTTTATTGTCTGGAAAATAATCAAGATATCACATGTTTCTTGTACGGGGAGGCTGACATCGGGGACCCATGAGCCAGCAGCGTCGTCAACGTTTCAAAGGCGGCAGGCGATCGAAAATAAAATAAAAAACTAAAAATCAGTTGGTAAAAAAATCCAAGAAAATAAAACATTTATCGTTCTGAGAGGATGACATGCGGGACCCATGAAGTAGCAGCATCCTAACGTTTCCAAGGCGGCAGGGGATCAAAAGAAAAAAAAGGAAATAGCCAGAAATTAATTAGGGGTAAAAAATAAATCCACCAAAGGAAACTTTTATTGTTCATAGAGGATGACATGTGGGACCGACCTGCCAACAGCGTCCTCATCTTATCAAAGGGGCAGGGGATCAAAAGAAAAAGGCAAATAGCCAGAAATTAGGGGTCAAAAATAACTCCAAGAAAGGAAACTTTTATTGTTCGTAGAGGATGACATGGGGGACCCATGAGCCAGCAGCTTACTCAACGTTTCAAAGGCGGCATGAGATCGAAAGAAAAAAACGCAAGTGACCAAATATGAGGTGCCAAAAATAATCCAAGATTTATTGTACATAGAGGATGACATGCGGGTCCCATTTTGCAGCAGCGGTCTCAATGTTTGAAATGCGGCTTGAGATCAAAAGAAAAAGAAAGTAGCTAGAAATTAGGGGTCAAAAAAAATCCAAGAAAAGAAAGTTGATGGACATAGAGGTTGACATGCGGGTCCCATGTGCCAGCAGCTTACTCAACGTTTCAAAGGGGCCAGGGGATCAAAAGTAAAAGGCAAATAGCCAAAAATCAGAGGGTGAAAAAAAATCCAAGAAAACAAACTTTTATAGCACATAGAGGATGACATGCGGGTCCCATGAGCCAGCAGGTTCCTCAACGTTTCAAACGTGGCATGATATCGAAAGAAAAAGGCAAGTGACAAAATATCAGGAGCCAAAAATAATTCAAGAAAAGAAACTTGATTGTACATAGAGGATGACATGCGGGTCCCATGTGTAAGCAGCTTACTCAACGTTTCCAAGGCGGCAGGGCATCAAAAGAAAAAAGGAAATAGACAAAAATCAGAGAGTGAAAAAAAACCATAGAAAATAAACTTTTATAGCACATAGAGGATGACATGCGGGTCCCATGAGCCAGCAGGTTCCTCAAAGTTTCAAACGTGGCATGAGATCGAAAGAAAAAAACGCAAGTGACCAAATATCAGGAGCCAAAAATAATCCAAGAAAAGAAAGTTTTATAGTACATAGAGGATGACATGCGGGTCCCATTTAGCACCAGGTTCCTCAACGTTTCAAACGTGGCATGAGATCGAAAGAAAAAGGCAAGTGACCAAATATCAGGAGCCAAAAATAATTCAAGAAAAGAAACTTGATTGTACATAGAGGATGACATGCGGGTCCCAATTAGCAGCAGCGGTATCACAGTTTGAGAGGCTGCACGGGATCGAAAGAAAAAGGCAAGTGACCAAATATCAGGAGCCAAAAATAATCCAAGAAAAGAAATTTTATTGTACGTAGAGGATGACATGCGGGTCCCATTTTGCAGCAGCGGTCTCAACGTTTCCAAGGCGGCACAGAACCAAAAGAAAAATGAAGTAGCCGAGAAATCGGGGGTGAAAAAATCCAAGAAGAAAGATTTCAATTGGGCTGCATCTGGACATCCGGGCTTTCAAACTATCCCCGCTTGGCCTTTTGACTCGTACAATTTCAGCCCACTCCAAAACAGGAAAGTTCAGAATTTTCTAAAAAAACAGGAAAGTCCTATGCTTCGCAAAGACAAAAAAACAAGGAGATTCAACATATAAGTTTGTTTATGTAAAAATAAATATTTAATTATCCGTTTGAAATAGTTCAGAGCGCAATACATTGTTTATTGTCCAAAATAATCAAGATATCATATGTTTCTTGTACGGGGAGGCTGACATCGGGGACCCATGAGCCAACAGCGTCGTCAACGTTTTAAAGGCGGCAGGGGATGGAAAGAAAAAATAAACCAAAAATCTGTTGGTAAAAAATCCAAGAAAAGAAACATTTTCGTTCTGAGAGGATGACATCCGGGACCCATGAGGCAGCAGCATCCTCAGCGTTTATTGTTCATAGAGGTTGACATGTGGGACCCGTGAGCCAGCGGCGTCCTCAACGTTTTAAAGGCTGCAGGTGATTGAAAGAAAAAATAAGCCAAAAATCGTTTGGTCAACAAAATCCAAGAAAATAAACATTTACCGTTCTGAGAGGATGACATGCGGGACCCATGAGGCAGCAGCATCCTCAACGATTCCAAGGCGGCAGGGGAAATATCCAGAAATTAATTAGGGGTTCAAAATAAATCCATCAAAGGAAACATTTATTGTTCATAGAGGATGACATGTGGGACCGACCTGTCAACAGCGTCCTCATCGTTTCAGAGGGGGCAGGAGATCAAAAGAAAAAGGCAAATAGCCAGAAATTAGGGGTAAAAAATAACTCCAAGAAAGGAAACTTTTATTGTTCGTAGAGGATGACATGCGGGACCCATGAGCCAGCAGCTTACTCAACGTTTCAAAGGCGGCATGAGATCGAAAGAAAAAGGCAAGTGACAAAATATCAGGAGCAAAAGATAATCCAAGAAAAGAAACTTTATTGTACATAGAGGATGACATGTGGGTCCCATTTTGCAGCAGCGGTCTCAATGTTTGTAATGCGGCTTGAGATCAAAAGAAAAAGAAAGTAGCTAGTAATTAGGGGGTGAAAAAAAATCCAAGAAAAGAAAGTTGATGGACATAGAGGATGACATGCGGGTCCCTTGAGCCAACAGCTTACTCAACGTTTCAAAGGGGGCAGGGGATCAAAAGAAAAAGGCAAGCCAAAAATCAGAGGGTGAAAAAAAATCCAACAAAGGAAACTTTTATAGCACATAGAGGATGACATGCGGGTCCCATGAGCCAGCAGGTTCCTCAACGTTTCAAACGTGGCATGAGATCGAAAGAAAAAGGCAAGTGCCCAAATATGAGGTGCCAAAAAAACTCCAAGAAAAGAAAGTTGATTGCTCATAGAGGATGACATGCGGGTCCCATTTAGCTGCAGCGGTCTCACTGTTTGAGCGGCGGCAGGGGATCGAAAGAAAAAGGCAAGTGAACGAATATGAGGTGCCAAAAATAATCCAAGAAAAGGAAGTTTTATAGTACATAGAGGATGACATGCGGGTCCCATTTAGCAGCAGCGGTATCACCGTTTGATTGGCGGCAGGGGATCAAAAGAAAAAAGAAATTGCCAAAAATCAGAGGGTGAAAAAAACCAAGAAAATGAACTTTTATAGTACATAGAGGATGACATGCGGGTCCCATGAGCCTGCAGGTTCCTCAACGTTTCAAACGTGGCATGAGATCGAAAGAAAAAGGCAAGTGAAAAAATATGAGGAGCCAAAAATAATTCAAGAAAAGAAAGTTTTATAGTACATAGAGGATGACATGCGGGTCCCATTTAGCAGCAGCGGTATCACCGTTTGAGAGGCGGCAGGGGATCGAAAGAAAAAGGTAAGTGACCAAATATGAGGTGCCAAAAATAATTCAAGAAAAGAAAGTTTTATAGTACATAGAGGATGACATGCGGGTCCCAGTTAGCAGCAGCGGTATCACCGTTTGAGAGGCGGCAGGGGATCGAAAGAAAAAGGCAAGTGACCAAATATGAGGTGCCAAAAAAATCCAAGAAAAGAAAGTTTTATAGTACATAGAGGATGACATGCGGGTCCCATTTAGCAGCAGCGGTATCACCGTTTGAGAGGCGGCAGGGGATCGAAAAAAAAGGCAAGTGACCAAATATGAGGTGCCAAAAAAAATCCAAGAAAAGAAAGTTTTATAGTACATAGAGGATGACATGCGGGTCCCATTTAGCAGCAGCGGTATCACCGTTTGAGAGGCGGCAGGGGATCAAAAAAAAAAGGTAAGTGACCAAATATGAGGTGCCAAAAAAAACTCCAAGAAAAGAAAGTTGATTGCACATAGAGGATGACATGCGGGTCCCATTTAGCAGCAGCGGTCTCAACGTTTCCAAGGCGGCAAGGGATCAAAAGAAAAAGGAAGTAGCCGTAAATCGGGGGTCAAAAAATCCAAGAATAGAAAGAATTTTGGTTCATAGAGGATGACATGCGGGACCCATGATCCTGCATCGTAAACGGCTCGATCGGAGAACGTTGAACGCGATGGCGCGATCGAGAAAAAAAAACAATGCCAGAGAGGCTGCCATCTGGGCCCTACATCCCTCGGTGGTGCGGATTTGCGTTGACTCGGCCGGCGAACCCGAGATTTCTAGATGCACCACGTCCCGGGCCACCATACGCGACGTTTTGGCCGCTTTCGTCGGGCTAGGTGGCCTCAAAAACGAGAAAAAAAAAGTTTTGACATGCACCACGGAGGGACCCAAAATCGTCGGCCATGGTACACCAGCAACCACGGCGCGACTTCAACTTCGTCGGCCATGGCAACTTTTCTTGTAGTGTAAGTCGAAATCCTCAGCTTAACACATAAAAAGGTGTTCAATCTCGCCCACAATGTCCTCTTCTTTCCTCTTCCTTTATTGGAACTTGTTTTGTAGACAAGGAAAGTGGCACGTGTAATGTGAGTAAAACCCTCTTAGCCAAAATCAGCTACGAGCAAGATTTTATGTATTGTAGATTCCCCAATTGACTCTCATCCCCAATGTAGTCTTTTTTATGTCAGTATAGACTTCAGAAATTCAATTCGGCTCCCAGGTGCATATGCTCCCTATACCAAAAAATTACATTTCGAGTTGTTGAAAATTTTTGACGAAAAATTCTACATGTACATCACCATAATACATGTGCATTCGTCAAGTTTCATGAAAAATCAATATTTTTTGTGGTCTATGTAAAAAAGAGAAAATTTATCTTGTAAAAAGCATTATTTTTAGCACTGAGTTTTGTCTTTTTTACACACGTCACATGACAAGTCTATTTTTTATGAAACAACTTTGTGAGGACGTAGCACGTGAAGATGTACGTGCGAATTTTTCGTTTCAATTTTTTTGAAATTCAAAATATGTGTAAGATGAATTTCAAAATAGAGGGAGCATATGCTCCCATGTTCCAAAACACCACTCCCGATAGACTTCTTTACTGGATGTATACTATCGTACATGGCATGCATTTGCCTAATGAGTAGCATTGTATTGCCATTCTAGCCAACCTGATCGATCTGTCAAGCTTCATGCACGAGATGCCATGTTTAATTTACTCCCTCGCTCCGATCCATATTTCTTGGTGTAAAATGAATGTGAATCGGAGGGAGTACTCTTCTTAGATAGTACTATACCAGTTAAAAAAAAAGTACTGTATTACTACATCACAAATGCATCAAAAGAGTACTACATCACAAGACCACCACGGTTGTACTATAGAGTTTAATGCTTAACTTCCAAAGGGAATAAGATTACACATATGAACTTTAAACAGGCGCTGTCCGATGTCTGCTTGTTTGGGAGCACAACATAAATAATACTACCCCCGTCCATACATAAGTGACTAAACTTTGTCTGAAGATGGTTTCATCTATATATGTTTTTAGTGTGTAGATACATCCGTATCTTGAAGGAAAAAGGTGAGCCGCTAACTTTTTGAATAGAGTGAGTAATACAATTCGGATAAACAATGGTGTAGTAAAACAAATACTCCTGCCCATCATAAAACAAAACACAGACTGACTCAAATATATGTACAGATCACAAAAAAGGTTTCATCAGAACCCGAACATATACATGCAGAGATGACCGTTTGATCACATAAAACAAAGGTTTCGTGGCATATTTATGCCCCCAAAACAAGCAGACGTCGGACAGCGCCAACGTACTAGCAGCTAGCACTATGGAGCTGCAGTACAAACAAATGGTGCAGCGACATTTCCACCAGAACGAAAACTAAAAGACATCAGACCAAACAAAAGCTGGGCTATCACTTCTTGCCCAAACAAGCCTTGCTCCTTCATATGCGACTTCCTTTTCTCTTATGGATGTTGAACTTTGAATTAGATGGGTTCCTGATAGCGCGTTCTTTTTCGTGTCCTTGATGTTGCACTTTGGATCAGGTCGGTTACTGTCAGGAAATGAACAAATTGATCAGCAAAAGTCATATGTAAATGAATGCAAAGGTTACATATGAATGACTAACCCGGTCTAACTGAGTAGGGATGTAAAGTGCACCAACGTCTAGCAGAATTGTACTTTCTCCACTGCCAGTTGCTCATATCTAATTGGAATACTCCCTCCTTTGCTCGTACAACCAGCTCATTTTTATCCTCAAATACGCAGAGTAACCTTACTGCATGTTTCCAATTGTATGGAAATGATGTGTCAAGGCCAAAAAAAGTATCCAATTCAAAATTTATATGACATGTCCATGACTCGTGATCGCCTGCTGATGATCTTGTACTGGCCCATGTTTGTAGGGTGAAGTCTCTTATAACAGCAAGGGCAACATCTCCATTATGTCCCTTGAAGATGTGAATGTTAAGCATGAATATATCATGCGTCTCATGAGGGCACTGAATATATTTCAGAGCCTTCTTTGCATGGTCAAGCTCAATGATATATCTAGACTTTCGTTGGCCAGTACAAAATACCCCCTATGAGAGTTGCCGGTCTACGGTCAATCTCTGACAGCATCGGAGTTGATCGAGCTAGAAACTCCCATTCTTTTGAATCTGGTGAGTAGATATGAGCCTGTGCATCGTAACGTTTAGTTGTTATCCAAACAACCGAGAACTTGCCACAATGTGTAAACGGTTCAGAGTTGTTTCTCGAACAGAGAATTGAGCCGCTTTCAATTGTGTGATTGCGCCACAATGGTGGTTCTGGTATCACTTGTGAGAACTTGCCTAATTGGATCCCAGCATCGATATATACCCACTGGATACATTAGAATGGAGTAGCACCATACCATCACGGCATCCCAGGACATAGATTTTGGGACCGTTCACTTGAGACGGGATTGCCAGCATCTTCAAGATGGCCGGGTGAAGATCATGCTCTGTGATGAATCGATTGTCCTCGGAGTTGTTGGTGAAAAACCCTAGCAACGGGTTTCCTCCGTTGTGTGACACGATTAGCTTTCTGAAATAATTGCTTCCCATACATTGCCTCCATGCTTTCTTGGTGCCTGATGCAGCTAGTAAGCAGGTTGGATGGGGAGGAAGCCTGACAAGAATCTGAGAGACTACATCTCTAGGCAGATCGTTGATTGTTGTGGGTGTCCTTCGACTGAAGCTGGTAGGATTATGCAAATCGCACGATGCATCGTCAAAATTATGTAAACAGCACACTGCATCATCTATTTTTTAAAACAAAATGCAACATCTAATTTGACTAAGCAGCAAAATGCATCATCTAATTCATCATCAAAGTTTCCTAAACTGCACGGTGCATCAGCAAAATCAAAATAGTGTAAACAACACAATGCATCAGCAAAATCAAAATAATGTAAACAGGACAATGCATCAGCAAAATCAAAATAATGTGAACAGCACAATGCATCAGCAAAATCAAAATAATGTAAACAGGACAATGCAATTGTAATCCTGTTGCATAATCAATGAAGCCCTTAATTTGCAAAAAAAAACACCACAAAAATAGGACGCACCAACGGAAGGCAATCTCGCATATACAGTAATAATTGCTAACGTGTCAACACGATTGGAGGAAAAAGAGACCTCTACAGGACCCAAAACGCTGTGGTAACATCAGATGGGGTTAGCTTTGATATAGGTAATAAAATGTAAACAGCACAATACATCATCTAAGTTGACAGCAAAATTCTTCATCGAAATTTCCCACACTGCTCAAGGAATCAGAAAAATTACCTAAAAGGCTAAAAGAGCAAAATGCATCATCAGAGTAAAATATATGTAAACAGTACAATGCATCATCCAACTTTTGGCTAAACAGCAGAGAGCATTAGCTAGTGTGACAGAAAAAAAACAAAAACAAAAAAAACCATGAAAAATTCCTGAAGAGGTGAGTGCATCAGAAAAATTACTACCTAAAAAGCATAATGAATCACCCAAATTACAAAAGAAGCAGAATGCATCATCAAAAATACAAAAACATCTCAATGCATCATCACGTCTGGTTTGGGCAAAAAACCCAATCCACCAGATCTAACCTCATTGCAGTTGGGGAAGGTAGAACTTACAAAGGGTTGACGAGTCACGATCATATGCAACAAGCGCTGCCTTAGATGAAGTCACCATCCAAGCTCTCGACGCGTTCAAAGCAGCCAACTTCGAAGCCTCCGACGGTTCTCCCGGCTGCGCCGCCAAAACTCTCGAAGCACGCGCCAAGACTTTCCAACAAAATGCAGCTTCGATACGAGCATTTGCCAGCGCCACAGCGCCCGGGCCCGTCCTAGCCACCGCCTTCGCCTTTGCCTCCGCATCCGCATCCGCATCCGCTTTACATGTCTCCGCCGATGCATGCAGAGCATCCGTCTCCGCTTTCCATGTATCCGCCGACGCAGTGTAGGCATCGAGCGACGCCGTTTTCATTTCCTAGAAAACCCAGTAAGTTACTCACATTGCAATCCCCAAATTAAGGTTATATCGAACACAATGACCGATGAACCTCTGTACTCGCCGGAGGTTGGAGATGTACATACCTGTGAAGATCGGTCCGGTGGTGCTTGACGGTGGTGTGTCGGGGACGGGGGAGAACTCGGCGGGGAGAATGGTGGCGCGGCCCAAGACGGCAGCGCGGAGAGGGGCGACGGTGCGGTCATCGAACCTCGGCAGACAGTATTTTGTATATATATATGAGAAGAAGAATAAAGTCTGGTCGAATGAGGCAGCGCGACCGGCAGAGTACAACCGAAGGCTACTAGTGCTACCTTGGAGTATTGTAGTAATATAACATAATAAAAATAATGGCCTTGTTTAAACCACTCTTGTCAGTGTGGCATCGCGTCCAAATTTAATGCATTCTGTGGAAATCGGAATAATGCTGTAAAAACTCTCATACTAGTGTGGTATATAGCATGCACCGACACTTTTCAACAAAATGTCGTCTCCATTTCATAGGAGACTGCTTGCACACTGGGATACGATGCTGACATGACGAAGGGCGCAGAAGTATTTTGGAGTATTTCATTCGAGCAGATCGGGGCGACGGTGCGTCTTTGGAGGGAATACCGTGTGGTGTGTCTTTGGAGGGAATACCGTACGTACTTAGGAGTATTTCATTCGAGCAGCATCGCTTGCACACCGGGATACGATGCCGACATGACGAAGGGCGCAGAAGTTTGCGAAAATGGTTGTACTACCATCCGACCATTAGTATAATCATTGCGCGATAGCTTACACGAGAAGGAAAAGAGCCGAACAGCTGTGGATAATAAAAGCATTTGGCTCTTCGAGGATCCTTCTTCTACTGCCTTCTCAAAGGAGTACTACTATTGTAATCTTTTTTGTTTTTCTGGGACCTTCGGGTCCCTTCCCCGTTGAAAAGTGAAGTGTTTCGAATACATTCATATGCCTATGTTTCTATTTTTACAAGAAAATAAATAACAAAAGATGACTCAATGCACAAGTTGATCTCATTTTGAAATTTTTAAAACTTCTTCTATTGTATTCAAATTTGATTAGAAGGAGTCGATCGATTGTACATGCCAATCGTATAGCTTGGTGGGTGGATTGGCATTTGAAGTTTGGTCATTGTGTTCTTGTTTGTTACCACCCTCGCAAGGCACGTCCAAGTATTTCCTGTCAGAATTTATGGCATGTATGTAGTTAAATAACCTACATTATTTCAATTATGAGTTTAATTATAGGCAAAAGCTTAAAAATCAATATATAGTTGCAGATTAAGATGAACAAATCCTTGAACCTATATCTACAAAATTGATGGCACTAACACATCCTACCAAGCGGAAAGCATGTCTACCCTACTGCTTCCAAAAGGTGGAATTATGACAATAATGTGCAACTGTTAAAATTTGGTAGCCCTCCTTCACAAATAACACACATCTAGCCATTTTTGTACAGTAATAAAAAAGGGAAATCATTCTTTCATGCATGCATATAATTGTTAGAATCTCTTGTTTGTGAAGTTGCTTAAAATACGATCTCTTCCAAACTTGAGGTCATATGATAACTAAAAAGTTTTGTATGGCGGGATTTTGCATCAAAGTACATGCGCACAATACTCACTTGTGGGCAGAAAGCCAAACAAACTCATATTACTAGGTTTGTATTAATTTGTTCTAGAAATTTCACCATCACACATGATTTTGTGCTTGCGTTAATTTTACTTAAAAAACTTCTTCCAAATTCAAATTTTCTTCAAACATGCCAACGGTACATGTCTACCAATTAATAATTAAGGGTACACCACAGGTACTGCCTCGTAGGGTACATAAAAATTTACTATATTTTATGGCATGTACTAATTTCACATAATCTACAACTCAATGTTGAGTTTAATGATCAGCCCAGAACTAGAAAACAAATATACATATAGTTGCAAATTAACCTAGAAAAGCTCTAGTATCCTTTAAAACCCTAGAAAATGGCCATGCATGCATGCATCCTACCCATAATAATTAATTAAGGTCTCGATCTCTATACTGCTCACGAAGTTTGGAATTCTGGCAAATATGCAACTTGTTTCATTAATTTACCATGGCGAGATAGATGCATGCACATCGATCTCTTAAAAAATATAAGGGCTCCTTTGATTCATAGGATTGATATAGGAATTATGTAGGAATTGGATCCTATAGGAAAATTTCTATACAAGTCATTTGATTCATAAGAACATATCCTATAGGAATTATTCCTATAGGAATCTTGTAGTACAAATCCTATAGGAAAAAAGCATTAGCTCATACCTCATGGAAAAATTCCTTTGCTACAATCAAAGACACACCATATTCCTATAGGATTCAACTTGGCATGACATTCCAATCCTACACCTTTCATATTCCTACACTCTTCATATTCATATGAATCAAAGGAGCCCTAAGTTTGTAAAGGATTTGGCATCCATATATGATCACCGGATATATAGGTAAGGCCAAGCAAACACATCGAATATTTGTGAAGAAATGTTTTTGCTAGAACCTTCAAATTTTTAGATTTACATCACACACAAAGAACACACCTTTAATTTCGCCAGGTTTGTGCACTAATAAAGTACTCCTACAGTACTAGAAATTGGATTGTTCTACTCCGGAGTGATATGCTCACCGGAGTATTTTTGGATCTTAGCTGGAGCGGCGTTTGGCGGTTGCACGAAGCCGTGCTGGATGTTAAGCCTGTCGAGGCACGCCTGGTGGAAAGCGTGCGCCACCTTAGCCTCTTCGGCGCGCCGCTGCAATGCTGCGTCCCTGGGATTTGCAGCCGCCGCATTCTTAGCCTGCATGAAAGCTTGCAGAGCATCCCGGCATCTATAGAGTGCCGGGAACATCACGTTATATACGACCTCCTTGGCGGTGTTGCTCCTGCAAAGGGCGTCGCCGTGATGCGCTTCGAAAGAACGGCCTGGCTCCACGGCCGGCACCGCCTGAAGTGCGGTCGGATTAGGCGGCTGGCCACGGGAGCTCCCTGCCTCCGCATCATTAGCGTCGGCCGGGAAGCGGATCTCACCTGCTGGCAAAGAAAACCATGCGGCATGCGCGGGCGGAAAAGCCGGCCAGGGCCGAGCGGGCGTCGCATGCGGGGTTGCGTGGGAGATCCCTGCCTCTGCATCCATCGGCCCGCACGGGAAGCGGCTGGCGAGGGGCTCCACGGCCAGCGCCGCCGCCGCGGGCTGAACAACTGGCCAGTGCAGAGCGGGCGGGTTATGCCTTGGTGCGCGATGGACGAAGCAAAGGCGGCGCTGATGCTCCGCTTCCTCGTCGGTGGTAGGACTACGCGCGCGGCGACCAGAGCCAAGTCGGAAGGCCATAGCTATGTCGATTGGTCACTTAAGCTGGAGAGGTTCTCTTACCATTTCGGAGAAGCGGAGTAAGAGGAAGTTGTTGCTTATACGGGTTCACTGCCACGTTGGGTTAAGAGGGGCAAAGTTGGTCAATGCCTAGGAAGTTGGAATCGTTTTGGCCCCAATTTTTAATTACCTTGCGGTTCATCTCTCGGTCTCTCCCACCTCTTCACTATCCCTCCCCTTGCCTCCTTTCATGCTTCATCGTAGTGCATCTTGTTTTTCTAGCACCTTCACAAAAATCATACACATTTGGCCGATTCTGTCATTGTGTGCACTAATAAAGTAAAAAATCCATTATATGTGAATAAATGTTTAATACACTAGCTCGCAAAGATGTTTCTCAAGGCGATATGCACAATGCCTGCCAAAAATGGGTCATGATAACTAAATTTCGTGTTAATTTTTGCATGACATGTACTCACTTGTGTATGAAGCCAAGCAAACTCATAATCTATACCAAAAAAAATGTGAAAGAGTTCTTTTTAGTATCCTTCATACATGGGGTTCCTATTTTTACTTTCTATTTTTACTAGTTACAAGTACTCATGCATGAAAACTTTTGAAAATATGTGCATTTTGGGCTGTGTGGAGACATGGTACAATAATATATTCAAGTTGATATACAAAGTCTAGACATATTCAAACTAGACAAATCATGTATCTAACCCCCTAACCCTAAACTCTGTCTTATGAAGTCAAGCATGCATGAAGAGAATTGGTTTTGGGTTTCAAACATGGAAATTTCAAAAACATCCCAAAAGCTTCATTTTAGAGCGACTAAGAAGGATCCAGGCTTACCTTTCCATTTTCATGTTTTAAACTTGTTTAAATCTTGGTCAAATCTAGGATTTGACCAAGATTCAAATGGGCATAAAATAAAAAAATAGAAAAATGAAAAACCAAAGCGCACATAGTCTTCTTATATTTCATATAGTAAGCATTAAAGTTGGTAAACAAGGTCTAGACATATTCAAACTAGACAAATCATTTATCTACCCCCTAACCCCTAAACTCTGTCTTATGACGAAGTGAAGCATGAAGATTAAGTGGTTTTGGGTTTCAAACATGGAAATTTCAAAAACCTCCCAAAAACTTCATTTTTGGGTGACTAAGAAGGATACAGGCTTCCCTTTTCATTTTCATGTTCTATACTTGTTTAAATCTTGGTCAAACCAAGGATTTGACCAAGATTCAAATGTGCATCAAAATTCCAAAAAAATCAGAAAAATGAAAAACCAAAGCACATAGTTTTCTTATGTCATATCGTAAGCATTAAAGTTGATAAACAAGGGTCTAGACATATTCAAACAAGAAAAATCATGTATCTACCCCTAACACTAAACTTTGTCTTATGTAGTCAAGCATGAAGAGAAGTGGTTTTGGGTTTCAAATATGGAAATTTCAAAAACCTATCAAAAGCTTCATTTTAGAGTGACTAAGAAGGATCCATGCTTACCTTTTCATTTTCATATTTGAAACTTGTTTAAATCATTGTCAAACCTAGGATTTGACCAAGATTTAAATGGGCATAAAATTAAAAAAATCGGAAAAATGAAAAACAAAAGCACATAGTCTTCTTATGTCACATATATATATAGTAAGCATTCAAAAGTTGATAAACAAGGTCTAGCTAGACATATTCAAATAAGACAAATCATGTATCTACCCCTCTAACCCTAAACTCTGTCTTATGAAGTCAAGCATGAAGAGAAGTGGTTTTAGGTTTCAAACATGGAAATTTCAAAAACCTCCCAAAAACTTCATTTTAGAGTGACTAAGAAGGATACATGTTTCCCTTTTCATTTACATGTTTTAAACTTGTTTAAATCTTGGTCAAACCTAGGATTTGACCAAGATACAAATGGGCACAAAAAAATTAAAAACAAAAAGCACATAGTGTTCTTATGTCATATCGTAAGCATTCAAGTTGATAAACAAGGTCTAGATATATCCAAACCAGACAAATCATGTATGTACCCCGTGTCGATCTTATGAAGTCTAGCATGAAGAAAAGTCGTTTTGGCCGGGTTTCAAACATGGAAATTTCAAGAACATCCCAAAAGCTTCATTTTAGAGCGACTAAGAAGGATCCAGGCTTACCTTTCCATTTTCATGATTTAAACTTGTTTAAATCTTGGTCAAATCTTGCTCAAGCATGAAGATAAGTGGTTTTGGGTTTCAAACATGGAAATTTCAAAAACCTCCCAAAAACTTCATTTTAGGGTGACTAAGAAGGATACAGGCTTCCCTTTTCATTTTCATGTTCTATATATACTTGTTTAAATTTTGGTCAAACCTAGGATTTGACCAAGATTCAAATGTGCATCAAAATTCCAAAAAAAATCAGAAAAATGAAAAACCAAAGCACATAGTCTTCTTATGTCATATAGTAAGCATTAAAGTTGATAAACATGGTCTAGACATATTCAAACCATACAAATCATGTATCTACCCCCTAACCCCTAAACTATGTCTTATGAAGTCAAGCATGAAGAGAAGTGGTTTTGGGTTTCAAACATGGAAATTTCAAAAACCGCCCAAAAACTTCATTTTAGAGTGACTAAGAAGGATACATGCTTCCCTTTTCATTTTCATGTTTTAAACTTGTTTAAATCTTGGTCAAACCTAGGATTTGATAAACATGGTCTAGACATATTCAAACCAGACAAATCATGTATCAACCCCCTATCGACCCTAAACTTCGTCTTATGAAGTCAAGCATGAAGAGAAGTGGTTTTGGGTTTCAAACATGGAAATTTCAAAAACCTCCCAAAATTAAAGCTTCATTTTAGAGTGACTAGTTAAGAAGGATCCAGGCTTACCTTTTCATTTTCATGTTTTAAACTTGTTTAAATCTTGGTCAAACCTAGGATTTGACCAATATTCAAATGGGCATAAATAAAAAAATAAATAAAATAAAAAACCAAAGCACATAGTCTTCTTATGTCATATAGTAAGCATTCAAGTTCATAAACAAGGTCTAGACATATTCAAACCAGACAAATCATGTACCCCCTAACCCTAAAAATTTTCTCTTAATTATATATGAAGTCAAGCATGAAGCAGAGAAGTGTGGTTTTGGGTTTCAACATTGAAAATTTCAAAGACCTCCCAAAAAGCTTCATTTTAATTAGACTGACTGGTTAATTAAGAAGGATCCATGATTAATTACCTTTTCATTGTCATGTTTTAAACTTGTTTAAATCTTGGTCGAACCTAGGATTTGACCAAGATTCAAATGGGCATAAAAATTCAGAAA
Source organism: Lolium perenne (assembly GCF_019359855.2). Lineage (NCBI taxonomy): Eukaryota > Viridiplantae > Streptophyta > Magnoliopsida > Poales > Poaceae > Lolium > Lolium perenne. The sequence continues at coordinate 321,394,694 of NC_067246.2, forward strand.
AAAATCGAAAGAATGAAAAACCAAAGCACATAGCCTTCTTATGTCATATAGTAAGCATTCAAATTGATAAACATGGTCTAGACATATTCAAACCAGAAAAATCATGTATCTACCCCTAACCCTAAACTCTGTCTTATGAAGTCAAGCATGAACAGAAGTACGGTGGTTTTGGGTTTCAAACATGGTAAATTGAAGAACCTCCCAAAAGCTTCATTTTAGAGTTACTAAGAGAAAGATCCAGACTTAATTACCTTATCATTTTCACATGTTAAACTTGTTTAAATCTTGCTCAAACCTAGGATTTTACCAAGATTCTCAAATGGGCATAAAAATCACAAAATGAAATACCAATGCACATAGTCCTCTTATGTCATATAGTAAGCATTCAAGTTGATAAACAAGGTCTAGACATATTCAAACAAGACAAATCATGTATCTACCCCCTATCGACTTATGAAGTCAAGCATGAAGAGAAGTGGTTTTGGGTTTCAAACATGGAAATTTCAAAAACCTCCCAAAATTCAGCTTCATTTTAGAGCGACTAAGAAGGATCGATGCTTACCTTTTCATTTTCATGTTTTAAACTTATTTAAATCTTGGTCAAACCTAGGATTTGACCAAGATTCAAATGGGCATAAAAATTCGGACAAAAAATCTAATGAATGAAAAACTAAAGCACATGGCCGGTCTTCTTATGTCATATAGTAAGCATTCAAGTTGATAAACAAGGTTTAAACATATTCAAACCAGACAAATTATGTATCTACCCCCTAACCCTAAACTCGGTCTTATGAAGTCTAGCATGAAGAGAAGTCGTTTTGGGTTTCAAACGTTTAAGCCAAAAGCCCCATTTCAAATATTTCAAACTTATTCAAATTTGGTTCAAATTTGAAAGACACACAAGTTATAGCACACATAGTGCATACATTCTCACACATACTGCACTAGATGCTAACCCGGCCTATAGTTTGAGGCCATTGGATGAGGTCGAAAAAATTCTTGGATTAGAAATGGGGTTGTTCGAACCCCGTAGTTGGAGTTTTTGAACCTTGATCTGTAGTACTGGGCAAAACCCTAGTTTAACCTATTTAATTATAGATTCGTAGGTCGATTTTTCTACCTTTTTATTATTACTATGCAACACATGTGTGTTTGCCCGTCGAGTGAAACTCGGAGGAAGAGGGATCACTCGGAAGGAGAGAAGAAGGGAGAGAATTATGGTGTCTCCCCTTTTTCGGGTGATGATGTTGACTTTTGTGCAGGGTTTGTCAGTGAGCAGGAGGTGCGAGCGAGCGAGCGAGCGAGTCGAGCGAGGCCGAGAATGAGAGAGATTTGTTTTTTTTGTGAGAGGGACAACCGAAGGATCCAGAAGGACCCACAGACTTCCAATATCCTGATGCGTCTTCTCTTGACAAAGAAAATGGCTGGGAGTTTGCATACCTATTGCACGTGACTTGTGCTCACTGAAGTGTGGGACCTCACGCATGGGCACCACACGTAAGTGACAGACCTGCTGGTGTAAAAGCTCGGTTGATTATTATAGTGCATTAGAACAAAGTTTCCTATGGATTCAAGTGTAGGAAATCCAAGTTAACTCATTTACATGACATTATTTTTTCCATGAAGCAAAGTTAACGCACCTATCAATTGGTACATTTTGGAGTGACTAAGAAGGATCCAGGCTTACTTATTCGTTTTCACGTGTAAAACTTGTCTAAATCTTGGTCAAACAAAATAGAAAATTCAAAAAAAAAACAGAAAAATGAAAAACCAAAGCACATAGTCTTCTTATGTCATATAGTAAGCATTAAAGTTGATAAACAAGGTCTAGACATATTCACACCATACAAATCATGTATCTACCCGCTAACCCCTAAACTATGTCTTAAGAAGTCAAGCATGAAGAGAAGTGGTTTTGGGTTTCATACATGGAAATTTCAAAAACCTCCCAAAAACTTCATTTTAGAGTGACTAAGAAGGATACATGCTTCCCTTTTCATTTTCATGTTTTAAACTTGTTTAAATCTTGGTCAAACCTAGGATTTGACCAAGATTCAAATGGGCATAAAAATTCAGAAAAAAATCGAAAGAATGAAAAACCAAAGCACATAGCCTTCTTATGTCATATAGTAAGCATTCAAATTGATAAACATGGTCTAGACATATTCAAACCAGAAAAATCATGTATCTACCCCTAACCCTAAACTCTGTCTTATGAAGTCAAGTATGAACAGAAGTACGGTTGTTTTGGGTTTCAAACATGGTAAATTCAAGAACCTCCCAAAAGCTTCATTTTAGAGTTACTAAGAGAAAGATCCAGACTTAATTACCTTATCATGTTCACATGTTAAACTTGTTTAAATCTTGCTCAAACCTAGGATTTTACCAAGATTCTCAAATGGGCATAAAAATCAAAAAATGAAATACCAATGCACATAGTCCTCTTATGTCATATAGTAAGCATTCAAGTTGATAAACAAGGTCTAGACATATTCAAACAAGACAAATCATGTATCTACCCCCTATCGACCCTAAACTTCGTCTTATGAAGTCAAGCATGAAGTGAAGTGGTTTTGTGTTTCAAACATGGAAATTTCAAAAACCTCCCAAAATTCAGCTTCATTTTAGAGCGACTAAGAAGGATCGATGCTTACCTTTTCATTTCCATGTTTTAAACTTATTTAAATCTTTGTCAAACCTAGGATTTGACCAAGATTCAAATGGGCATAAAAATTCAGACAAAAAATCTAAAGAATGAAAAACCAAAGCACATAGCCTTCTTAATTATGACATATAGTAAACACTCAAGTTGATAAACAAGGTCTAGACATATTCAAACCAGAAAAATCATGTGTATATCTACCCCTAACCCTAAACTCTGTCTTATGAAGTCAATCATGAAGAGAATTGGTTTTGGGTTTCAAACATGTAAATTTCAAGTACGTCCCAAAAGCTTCATATATTTTAGAGTGACTAATTAAGAAGGATCTTGGCTTATGTTTTCATTTTCATGCTTGAAACTTGTTTAAATCTTGGTTGAACCTAGGATTTGACCAGAATCAAATGTGCATAAAATTCAAAAAATAGAAAAATGAAAAACAAAAGCACATGGCCGGTCTTCTTATGTCATATAGTAAGCATTCAAGTTGATAAACAAGGTTTAGACATATTCAAACCAGACAAATGATGTATCTACCCCCTAACCCTAAACTCGGTCTTATGAAGTCTAGCATGAAGAGAAGTCGTTTTGGGTTTCAAACGTTTAAGCCAAAAGCCCCATTTCAAATATTTCAAACTTATTCAAATTTGGTTCAAATTTGAAAGACACACAAGTTATAGCACACATAGTGCATACATTCTCACACATACTGCAATAGATGCTAACCCGGCCTATAGTTTGAGGCCATTGGATGAGGTCGAAAAAATTCTTGGATTAGAAATGGGGTTGTTCGAACTCCGTAGTTGGATTTTTTGAACCTTGATCTGTAGTACTGGGCAAAACCCTAGTTTAACCTATTTAATTATAGATTCGTAGGTCGATTTTTCTACCTTTTTATTATTACTATGCAGCACATGTGTGTTTGCCCGTCGAGTGAAACTCGGAGGAAGAGGGATCACTCGGAAGGAGAGAAGAAGGGAGAGAATTATGGTGTCTCCCCTTTTTCGGGTGATGGTGTTGACTTTTGTGCAGGGTTTGTCAGTGAGCAGGAGGTGCGAGCGAGCGAGCGAGGCCGAGAATGAGAGAGATTTGTTTTTTTTGTGAGAGGGACAACCGAAGGATCCAGAAGGACCCACGGACTTCCAATATCCTGATGCGTCTTCTCTTGACAAAGAAAATGGCTGGTAGTTTGCGTACCTATTGCACGTGACTTGTGCTCACTGAAGTGTGGGACCTCACGCATGGGCACCACACGTAAGTGACAGACCTGCTGGTGTAAAAGCTCGGTTGATTATTATAGTGCATTAGAACAAAGTTTCCTATGGATTCAAGGGTAGGAAATCCAAGTTAACATTTACATGACATTATTTTTTCCATGAAGCAAAGTTAACGCACCTATCAATTGGTACATTTTGGAGTGACTAAGAAGGATCCAGGCTTACTTATTCGTTTTCACGTGTAAAACTTGTCTAAATCTTGGTCAAACAAAATTGGCAGAAAATTCAAAAAAAAAACAGAAAAATGAAAAACCAAAGCACATAGTCTTCTTATGTCATATAGTAAGCATTAAAGTTGGTAAACAAGGTCTAGACATATTCACACCATACAAATCATGTATCTACCCGCTAACCCCTAAACTATGTCTTAAGAAGTCAAGCATGAAGAGAAGTGGTTTTGGGTTTCAAACATGGAAATTTCAAAAACCTCCCAAAAACTTCATTTTAGAGTGACTAAGGAGGATACATGCTTCCCTTTTCATTTTCATGTTTTAAACTTGTTTAAATCTTGGTCAAACCTAGGATTTGACCAAGATACAAATGGGCACAAAAAAATAAAAAAAATGAAAAACAAAAGCACATAGTGTTCTTATGTCATATCGTAAGCATTCAAGTTGATAAACAAGGTCTAGATATATCCAAACCAGACAAATCATGTATCTACTCCCTGTCGATCTTATGAAGTCTAGCATGAAGAAAAGTCGTTTTGGGTTTCAAACATGGAAATTTCAAGAACATCCCAAAAGCTTCATTTTAGAGCGACTAAGAAGGATCCAGGCTTACCTTTCCATTTTCATGTTTTAAACTTGTTTAAATCTTGGTCAAATCAAGGATTTGACCAAGATTCAAATGGGCATAAAATAAAAAGACAGAAAAATGAAAAACCAAAGCGCACATAGTCTTCTTATATGTCATATAGTAAGCATTAAAGTTGATAAACAAGGTCTGGACATATTCAAACTAGCTAGACAAATCATGTATCTACCGCCTAACCCCTAAACTCTGTCTTATGACGAAGTCAAGCATGAAGATAACTGGTTTTGGGTTTCAAACATGGAAATTTCAAAAACCTCCCAAAAACTTCATTTTAGGGTGACTAAGAAGGATACAGGCTTCCCTTTTCATTTTCATGTTCTATACTTGTTTAAATCTTGGTCAAACCTAGGATTTGACCAAGATTCAAATGTGCATCAAAATTCCAAAATAAATCAGAAAAATGAAAAACCAAAGCACATAGTTTTCTTATGTCATATAGTAAGCATTAAAGTTGATAAACAAGGGTCTAGACATATTCAAACAAGAAAAATCATGTATCTACCCCCTAACCCTAAACTTTGTCTTATGTAGTCAAGCATGAAGAGAAGTGGTTTTGGGTTTCAAATATGGAAATTTCAAAAACCTATCAAAAGCTTCATTTTAGAGTGACTAAGAAGGATCCATGCCTACCTTTTCATTTTCATATTTTAAACTTGTTTAAATCTTGGTCAAACCTAGGATTTGACCAAGATTTAAATGGGCCTAAAATTAAAAAAAATCGGAAAAATGAAAAACAAAAGCACATAGTCTTCTTATGTCACATACATATATATAGTAAGCATTCAAAAGTTGATAAACAAGGTCTAGCTAGACATATTCAAATAAGACAAATCATGTATCTACCCATCTAAAACCATAAACTCTGTCTTATGAAGTCAAGCATGAAGAGAAGTGGTTTTTGGTTTCAAACATGGAAATTTCAAAAACCTCCCAAAATTAAAGCTTCATTTTAGAGTGACTAGTTAAGAAGGATCCAGGCTTACCTTTTCATTTTCATGTTTTAAACTTGTTTAAATCTTGGTCAAACCTAGGATTTGACCAATATTCAAATGGGCATAAAATAAAAAAATAAATAAAATAAAAAACCAAAGCACATAGTCTTCTTATGTCATATAGTAAGCATTCAAGTTCATAAACAAGGTCTAGACATATTCAAACCAGACAAATCATGTACCCCCTAACCCTAAACTTTGTCTTAATTATATATGAAGTCAAGCATGAAGCAGAGAAGTGTGTGGTTTTGGGTTTCAAACATGGAAATTTCAAAAACGTCCCAAAAAGCTTCATTTTAATTAGACTGACTGGTTAATTAAGAAGGATCCATGATTAATTACCTTTTCATTGTCATGTTTTAAACTTGTTTAAATCTTGGTCGAACCTAGGATTTGACCAAGATTCAAATGGGGATAAAAATTCAGAAAAAATCGAAAGAATGAAAAACCAAAGCACATAGCCTTCTTATGTCATATAGTAAGCATTCAAATTGATAAACATGGTCTGGACATATTCAAACCAGAAAAATCATGTATCTACCCCTAACCCTAAACTCTGTCTTATGAAGTCAAGCATGAACAGAAGTACGGTGGTTTTGGGTTTCAAACATGGTAAATTCAAGAACCTCCCAAAAGCTTCATTTTAGAGTTACTAAGAGAAAGATCCAGACTTAATTACCTTATCATTTTCACATGTTAAACTTGTTTAAATCTTGCTCAACAAACCTAGGATTTTACCAAGATTCTCAAATGGGCATAAAAATCAAAAAATGAAATACCAATGCACATAGTCCTCTTATGTCATATAGTAAGCATTCAAGTTGATAAACAAGGTCTAGACATATTCAAACAAGACAAATCATGTATCTACCCCCTATCGACCCTAAACTTCGTCTGATGAAGTCAAGCATGAAGATAAGTGGTTTTGGGTTTCAAACATGGAAATTTCAAAAACCTCCCAAAATTCAGCTTCATTTTAGAGCGACTAAGAAGGATCGATTCTTACCTTTTCATTTCCATGTTTTAAACTTATTTAAATCTTGGTCAAACCTAGGATTTGACCAAGATTCAAATGGGCATAAAAATTCAGACAAAAAATCTAAAGAATGAAAAACCAAAGCACATAGCCTTCTTAATTATGTCATATAGTAAACACTCAAGTTGATAAACAAGGTCTAGACATATTCAAACCAGAAAAATCATGTGTATATCTACCCCTAACCCTAAACTCTGTCTTATGAAGTCAATCATGAAGAGAATTGGTTTTGGGTTTCAAACATGGAAATTTCAAGTACGTCCCAAAAGCTTCATATATTTTAGCGTGACTAATTAAGAAGGATCTTGGCTTACGTTTTCATTTTCATGCTTGAAACTTGTTTAAATCTTGGTTGAACCTAGGATTTGACCAGAATCAAATGTGCATAAAATTCTTAAAAAAATAGAAAAACAAAAGCACATGGTCTTCTTATGTCATATAGTAAGCATTCAAGTTGATAAACAAGGTTTAGACATATTCAAACCAGACAAATCATGTATCTACCCCCTAACCCTAAACTCGGTCTTATGAAGTCTAGCATGAGGAGAAGTCGTTTTGGGTTTCAAACGTTTAAGCCAAAAGCCCCATTTCAAATATTTCAAACTTATTCAAATTTGGTTCAAATTTGAAAGACACACAAGTTATAGCACACATAGTGCATACATTCTCACACATACTGCACTAGATGCTAACCCGGCCTATAGTTTGAGGCCATTGGATGAGTTCGAAAAAATTCTTGGATTAGAAATGGGGTTGTTCGAACCCCGTAGTTGGATTTTTTGAACCTTGATCTGTAGTACTGGGCAAAACCCTAGTTTAACCTATTTAATTATAGATTCGTAGGTCGATTTTTCTACCTTTTTATTATTACTATGCAACACATGTGTGTTTGCCCGTCGAGTGAAACTCGGAGGAAGAGGGATCACTCGGAAGGAGAGAAGAAGGGAGAGAATTATGGTGTCTCTCCTTTTTCGGGTGATGATGTTGACTTTTGTGCAGGGTTTGTCAGTGAGCAGGAAGTGCGAGCGAGCGAGTCGAGCGAGGCCGAGAATGAGAGAGATTTGTTTTTTTGTGAGAGGGACAACCGAAGGATCCAGAAGGACCCACAGACTTCCAATATCCTGATGCGTCTTCTCTTGACAAAGAAAATGGCTGGGAGTTTGCGTACCTATTGCACGTGACTTGTGCTCACTGAAGTGTGGGACCTCACGCATGGGCACCACACGTAAGTGACAGACCTGCTGGTGTAAAAGCTCGGTTGATTATTATAGTGCATTAGAACAAAGTTTCCTATGGATTCAAGGGTAGGAAATCCAAGTTAACTCATTTACATGACATTATTTTTTCCATGAAGCAAAGTTAACGCACCTATCAATTGGTACATTTTGGAGTGACTAAGAAGGATCCAGGCTTACTTATTCGTTTTCATGTGTAAAACTTGTCTAAATCTTGGTCAAACAAAATTGGCAGAAAATTAAAAAAAAAACAGAAAAATGAAAAACCAAAGCACATAGTGTTCTTATGTCATATAGTAAGCATTAAAGTAGATAAACAAGGTCTAGACATATTCACACCATACAAATCATGTATCTACCCGCTAACCCCTAAACTATGTCTTAAGAAGTCAAGCATGAAGAGAGGTGGTTTTGGGTTTCAAACATGGAAATTTCAAAAACCTCCCAAAAACATCATTTGAGTGACTAAGAAGGATACATGCTTCCCTTTTCATTTTCATGTTTTAAACTTGTTTAAATCTTGGTCAAACCTAGGATTTGACCAAGATACAAATGGGCACAAAAAAATAAAAAAAATGAAAAACAAAAGCACATAGTGTTCTTATGTCATATCGTAAGCATTCAAGTTGATAAACAAGGTCTAGATATATCCAAACCAGACAAATCATGTATCTACTCCCTGTCGATCTTATGAAGTCTAGCATGAAGAAAAGTCGTTTTGGGTTTCAAACATGGAAATTTCAAGAACATCCCAAAAGCTTCATTTTAGAGCGACTAAGAAGGATCCAGGCTTACCTTTCCATTTTCATGTTTTAAACTTGTTTAAATCTTGGTCAAATCTAGGATTTGACCAAGATTCAAATGGGCATAGAATAAAAAAATAAAAAAATGAAAAACCAAAGCGCACATAGTCTTCTTATATGTCATATAGTAAGCATTAAAGTTGATAAACAAGGTCTGGACATATTCAAACTAGCTAGACAAATCATGTATCTACCCCCTAACCCCTAAACTCTGTCTTATGACGAAGTCAAGCATGAAGATAAGTGGTTTTTGGTTTCAAACATGGAAATTTCAAAAACCTCCCAAAAACTTCATTTTAGGGTGACTAAGAAGGATACAGGCTTCCCTTTTCATTTTCATGTTCTATACTTGTTTAAATCTTGGTCAAACCTAGGATTTGACCAAGATTCAAATGTGCATCAAAATTCCAAAATAAATCAGAAAAATGAAAAACCAAAGCACATAGTTTTCTTATGTCATATAGTAAGCATTAAAGTTGATAAACAAGGGTCTAGACATATTCAAACAAGAAAAATCATGTGTCTACCCCCTAACGCTAAACTTTGTCTTATGTAGTCAAGCATGAAGAGAAGTGGTTTTGGGTTTCAAATATGGAAATTTCAAAAACCTATCAAAAGCTTCATTTTAGAGTGACTAAGAAGGATCCATGCTTACCTTTTCATTTTCATATTTTAAACTTGTTTAAATCTTGGTCAAACCTAGGATTTGACCAAGATTTAAATGGGCATAAAATTAAAAAAAATCGGAAAAATGAAAAACAAAAGCACATAGTCTTCTTATGTCACATACATATATATAGTAAGCATTCAAAAGTTGATAAACAAGGTCTAGCTAGACATATTCAAATAAGACAAATCATGTATCTACCCATCTAAAACCATAAACTCTGTCTTATGAAGTCAAGCATGAAGAGAAGTGGTTTTTGGTTTCAAACATGGAAATTTCAAAAACCTCCCAAAATTAAAGCTTCATTTTAGACTGACTAGCTAGTTAAGAAGGATCCAGGCTTACCTTTTCATTTTCATGTTTTAAACTTGTTTAAATCTTGGTCAAACCTAGGATTTAACCAATATTCAAATGGGGCATAAAATAAATAAATAAATAAATAAACCAAAGCACATAGTCTTCTTATGTCATATAGTAAGCATTCAAGTTCATAAACAAGGCCTAGACATATTCAAACCAGACAAATCATGTACCCCCTAACCCTAAACTTTGTCTTAATTATATATGAAGTCAAGCATGAAGCAGAGAAGTGTGGTTTTGGGTTTCAAACATGGAAATTTCAAAAACCTCCCAAAAAGCTTCATTTTAATTAGACTGACTGGTTAATTAAGAAGGATCCATGATTAATTACCTTTTCATTGTCATGTTTTAAACTTGTTTAAATCTTGGTCGAACCTAGGATTTGACCAAGATTCAAATGGGCATAAAAATTCAGAAAAAAATCGAAAGAATGAAAAACCAAAGCACATAGCCTTCTTATGTCATATAGTAAGCATTCAAATTGATAAACATGGTCTAGACATATTCAAACCAGAAAAATCATGTATCTACCCCTAACCCTAAACTCTGTCTTATGAAGTCAAGCATGAACAGAAGTACGGTGGTTTTGGGTTTCAAACATGGTAAATTCAAGAACCTCCCAAAAGCTTCATTTTAGAGTTACTAAGAGAAAGATCCAGACTTAATTACCTTATCATTTTCACATGTTAAACTTGTTTAAATCTTGCTCAAACCTAGGATTTTACCAAGATTCTCAAATGGGCATAAAAATCAAAAAATGAAATACCAATGCACATAGTCCTCTTATGTCATATAGTAAGCATTCAAGTTGATAAACAAGGTCTAGACATATTCAAACAAGACAAATCATGTATCTACCCCCTATCGACCCTAAACTTCGTCTTATGAAGTCAAGCATGAAGAGAAGTGGTTTTGGGTTTCAAACATGGAAATTTCAAAAACCTCCCAAAATTCAGCTTCATTTTAGAGCGACTAAGAAGGATCGATGCTTACCTTTTCATTTTCATGTTTTAAACTTATTTAAATCTTGGTCAAACCTATGATTTGACCAAGATTCAAATGGGCATAAAAATTCAGACAAAAAACCTAAAGAATGAAAAACCAAAGCACATAGCCTTCTTAATTATGTCATATAGTAAACACTCAAGTTGATAAACAAGGTCTAGACATATTCAAACCAGAAAAATCATGTGTATATCTACCCCTAACCCTAAACTCTGTCTTATGAAGTCAATCATGAAGAGAATTGGTTTTGGGTTTCAAACATGGAAATTTCAAGTACGTCCCAAAAGCTTCATATATTTTAGAGTGACTAATTAAGAAGGATCTTGGCTTACGTTTTCATTTTCATGCTTGAAACTTGTTTAAATCTTGGTTGAACCTAGGATTTGACCAGAATCAAATGTGCATAAAATTCTTAAAAAAATAGAAAAATGAAAAAAAAACACATGGCCGGTCTTCTTATGTCATATAGTAAGCATTCAAGTTGATAAACAAGGTTTAGACATATTCAAACCAGACAAATCATGTATCTACCCCCTAACCCTAAACTCGGTCTTATGAAGTCTAGCATGAAGAGAAGTCGTTTTGGGTTTCAAACGTTTAAGCCAAAAGCCCCATTTCAAATATTTCAAACTTATTCAAATTTGGTTCAATATTGAAAGACACACAAGTTATAGCACACATAGTGCATACATTCTCACACATACTGCACTAGATGCTAACCCGGCCTATAGTTTGAGGCCATTGGATGAGGTCGAAAAAATTCTTGGATTAGAAATGGGGTTGTTCGAACCCTGTAGTTGGATTTTTTGAACCTTGATCTGTAGTACTGGGCAAAACCCTAGTTTAACCTATTTAATTATAGATTCGTAGGTCGATTTTTCTACCTTTTTATTATTACTATGCAGCACATGTGTGTTTGCCCGTCGAGTGAAACTCGGAGGAAGAGGGATCACTCGGAAGGAGAGAAGAAGGGAGAGAATTATGGTGTCTCCCCTTTTTCGGGTGATCGATGATGTTGACTTTTGTGCAGGGTTTGTCAGTGAGCAGGAGGTGCGAGCGAGCGAGCGAGTCGAGCGAGGCCGAGAATGAGAGAGATTTGTTTTTTTTGTGAGAGGGACAACCGAAGGATCCAGAAGGACCCACAAACTTCCAATATCCTGATGCGTCTTCTCTTGACAAAGAAAATGGCTGGGACTTTGCGTACCTATTGCACGTGACTTGTGCTCACTGAAGTGTGGGACCTCACGCATGGGCACCACACGTAAGTGACAGACCTACTGGTGTAAAAGCTCGGTTGATTATTATAGTGCATTAGAACAAAGTTTCCTATGGATTCAAGGGTAGAAAATCCAACTTAACTCATTTACATGACATTATTTTTTCCATGAAGCAAAGTTAACGCACCTATCAATTGGTACATTTTGGAGTGACTAAGAAGGATCCAGGCTTACTTATTCGTTTTCACGTGTAAAACTTGTCTAAATCTTGGTCAAACAAAATTGGCAGAAAATTCAAAAAAAAACAGAAAAATGAAAAACCAAAGCACATAGTCTTCTTATGTCATATAGTAAGCATTAAAGTTGATAAACAAGGTCTAGACATATTCAAACCATACAAATCATGTATCTACCCGCTAACCCCTAAACTATGTCTTAAGAAGTCAAGCATGAAGAGAAGTGGTTTTGGGTTTCAAACATGGAAATTTCAAAAACCTCCCAAAAATTTCATTTTAGAGTGACTAAGAAGGATACATGCTTCCCTTTTCATTTTCATGTTTTAAACCTGTTTAAATCTTGGTCAAACCTAGGATTTGACCAAGATACAAATGGGCACAAAAAAATAAAAAAATGAAAAACAAAAGCACATAGTGTTCTTATGTCATATCGTAAGCATTCAAGTTGATAAACAAGGTCTAGATATATCCAAACCAGACAAATCATGTATCTACTCCCTGTCGATCTTATGAAGTCTAGCATGAAGAAAAGTCGTTTTGGGTTTCAAACATGGAAATTTCAAGAACATCCCAAAAGCTTCATTTTAGAGCCACTAAGAAGGATCCAGGCTTACCTTTCCATTTTCATGTTTTAAACTTGTTTAAATCTTGGTCAAATCTAGGATTTGACCAAGATTCAAATGGGCATAAAATAAAAAAACAGAAAAATTAAAAACCAAAGCGCACATAGTCTTCTTATATGTCATATAGTAAGCATTAAAGTTGATAAACAAGGTCTGGACATATTCAAACTAGCTAGACAAATCATGTATCTACCCCCTAACCCCTAAACTCTGTCTTATGACGAAGTCAAGCATGAAGATAAGTGGTTTTAGGTTTCAAACATGGAAATTTCAAAAACCTCCCAAAAACTTCATTTTAGGGTGACTAATTAAGAAGGATACATGCTTCCCTTTTCATTTTCATGTTCTATACTTGTTTAAATCTTGGTCAAACCTAGGATTTGACCAAGATTCAAATGTGCATCAAAATTCCAAAAAATATCAGAAAAATGAAAAACCAAAGCACATAGTTTTCTTATGTCAGATAGTAAGCATTAAAGTTGATAAACAAGGTCTAGACATATTCAAACAAGAAAAATCATGTATCTACCCCCTAACCCTAAACTTTGTCTTATGTAGTCAAGCATGAAGAGAAGTGGTTTTGGGTTTCAAATATGGAAATTTCAAAAACCTACCAAAAGCTTCATTTTAGAGTGACTAAGAAGGATCAATGCTTACCTTTTCATTTTCATATTTTAAACTTGTTTAAATCATTGTCAAACCAGGATTTGACCAATATTTAAAGGGGCATAAAATTAAAAAAATCAGAAAAATGAAAAACAAAAGCACATAGTCTTCTTATGTCACATATATATATAGTAAGCATTCAAAAGTTGATAAACAAGGTCTATACATATTCAAATAAGACAAATCATGTATCTACCCCTAACCCTAAACTCTGTCTTATGAAGTCAAGCATGAAGAGAAGTGGTTTTTGGTTTCAAACATGGAAATTTCAAAAACCTCCCAAAAACTTCATTTTAGAGTGACTAAGAAGGATACATGCTTCCCTTTTCATTTTCATGTTTTAAACCTGTTTAAATCTTGGTCAAACCTAGGATTTGACCAAGATACAAATGGGCACAAAAAAATAAAAAAATGAAAAACAAAAGCACATAGTGTTCTTATGTCATATCGTAAGCATTCAAGCTGATAAACAAGGTCTAGATATATCCAAACCAGACAAATCATGTATCTACTCCCTGTCGATCTTATGAAGTCTAGCATGAAGAAAAGTCGTTTTGGGTTTCAAACATGGAAATTTCAAGAACATCCCAAAAGCTTCATTTTAGAGCGACTAAGAAGGATCCAGGCTTACCTTTCCATTTTCATGTTTTAAACTTGTTTAAATCTTGGTCAAATCTAGGATTTGACCAAGATTCAAATGGGCATAAAATAAAAAAACAGAAAAATGAAAAACCAAAGCGCACATAGTCTTCTTATATGTCATATAGTAAGCATTAAAGTTGATAAACAAGGTCTGGACATATTCAAACTAGCTAGACAAATCATGTATCTACCCCCTAACCCCTAAACTCTGTCTTATGACGAAGTCAAGCATGAAGATAAGTGGTTTTAGGTTTCAAACATGGAAATTTCAAAAACCTCCCAAAAACTTCATTTTAGGGTGACTAATTAAGAAGGATACATGCTTCCCTTTTCATTTTTGTGTTCTATACTTGTTTAAATCTTGGTCAAACCTAGGATTTGACCAAGATTCAAATGTGCATCAAAATTCCAAAAAATATCAGAAAAATGAAAAACCAAAGCACATAGTTTTCTTATGTCAGATAGTAAGCATTAAAGTTGATAAACAAGGTCTAGACATATTCAAACAAGAAAAATCATGTATCTACCCCCTAACCCTAAACTTTGTCTTATGTAGTCAAGCATGAAGAGAAGTGGTTTTGGGTTTCAAATATGCAAATTTCAAAAACCTACCAAAAGCTTCATTTTAGAGTGACTAAGAAGGATCAATGCTTACCTTTTCATTTTCATATTTTAAACTTGTTTAAATCATTGTCAAACCAGGATTTGACCAATATTTAAATGGGCATAAAATTAAAAAAATCAGAAAAATGAAAAACAAAAGCACATAGTCTTCTTATGTCACATATATATAGTAAGCATTCAAAAGTTGATAAACAAGGTCTATACATATTCAAATAAGACAAATCATGTATCTACCCCTAACCCTAAACTCTGTCTTATGAAGTCAAGCATGAAGAGAAGTGGTTTTTGGTTTCAAACATGGAAATTTCAAAAACCTCCCAAAAGCTTCATTTTAGAGTGACTAAGAAGGATCCAGGCTTACCTTTTCATTTTCATGTTTTAAACTTGTTTAAATCTTGGTCAAACCTAGGATTTGACCAATATTAAAATGGGCATAAAATAAAAAAACAAAAAAAAACCAAAGCACATAGTCTTCTTATGTCATATAGTAAGCATTCAAGTTCATAAACAAGGTTTAGACATATTCAAACCAGACAAATCATGTATCTACCCCCTATCGACCCTAAACTTCGTCTTATGAAGTCAAGCATGAAGAGAAGTGGTTTTGGGTTTCAAACATGGAAATTTCAAAAACCTACCAAAAGCTTCATTTTAGAGCGAGTAAGATGGATCGATGCTTATCTTTTCATTTTCATGTTTTAAACTTATTTAAATCTTGGTCAAACCTAGGATTTGAGCAAGATTCAAATGGGCATAAAAATTCAGACAAAAATCTAAAGAATGAAAAACCAAAGCACATAGCCTAGCTTCTTAATTATGTCATATAGTAAACATTCAAGTTGATAAACAAGGTCTAGACATATTCAAACCAGAAAAATCGTGTATCTACCCCTAACCCTAAACTCTGTCTTATGAAGTCAAGCATGAAGAAAAGTGGTTTTGAGTTTCAAGCATGCATGGAAATTTCGAGAACCTCCCAAAAGCTTTATTTTAGAGTGACTACGAAGGATCCATGCTTACACCTTTTCATTTTCATGTTTTAAACTTGTTTTAAACCTGGTCAAACCTGGGATTTGACCAAGATTGAAATGGGCATAAAATTCAAAAAAAATAGATAAATGAAAAACCATAGCACATAGTCTTCTTATGTCATATAGTAAGCATTCAAGTGGATAAACAAGCTCTAGACATACTGAAACCAGACAAATCATGTATCTACCCCTATCCCTAAACTATGTCTTATGAAGTCTAGCATGAAAAGAAGTGGTTTTGGGTTTCAAACATGGAAATTTCAAAAACCTCCCAAAAGCTTCATTTTGGATTGACTAAGGAGGATCCAGGCTTACTTTTTCATTTTCATGTTTTAAACTTGTTTAAATCTAGGTCAAACCTAGGATTTGACCAAGATTCAAATGGACATAAAAAATCAACAGTTTACAACAGCACACAAAATAAACATGAAATTACATCTAAATCCCTAACTTTTACATGGAGGACCCCAGGCTGAAAGCAAGAAATGCGATCGGGTCTTGAATCTTGATGCGTCTTCTCTTGACAAAGAAGATCGCTGGGAGTTTGCGTACGTACAAAGACGTCACTTGTGCTCACCGAAGTGTGGGACATGACGCATGCATGGGCAACACACGTAAGTGACATGGATTCAAGGGTAGGGAAGCCAAGAGAAAAAAACGAGAATTTGGACAAAAATAACCCAATCTTGCTAGTATGTCGAAAGTTTGTTTTTCCCAATCTTTTCGACTATGGGTTATTTCTGTCTATTTTGCGGAAAAAACGAGGACAGAGACTGGAAACGGTGATGCATCTAGCTTCAGAGTACGTCAGATTAAGACTTCCTGAGCAACACTAGTCTGACGTAAGTACAGTGTATACAGACAAGACAGGGACTAGACATTGCTACCCACGTCCCTCTACGCCCCTTCAAAGAAATCATACTCCGTACTAGAATCTCGAAACGTAGGAATTAGTCTGACACGATTTCTGATTGTTTAATTCATAGGATTGCAATTTTCAGAATTCATTGACAATACATTTTTATACAAAAACAAAAAATCCTTCATTGTGTAACCGTATGTTACTACTAGTATTTCTTTTGGTTTTCACACGCAATCAAATGTTATTGGATCCAAATACCGTTGTTTCTCAATCCTATATATTTGGAGATGATCATCACTCTCTAATCATACAATTTTCATATTCCCGCACTTTGAAAATCTTGCGAATAATCAAAGAAGCCAAAATGTATGGTGTGTATTGTATATGTTTATGCCATGCTTAGTTTCATCGAATATTGTTTGGTTGCATCGCGGGGAAACCGCGTGAATTTAGATTAATTGTTGCATGTTTATTTGTGGTGTGACCAACTGCTTTTGCAACGAAACAACCCCCCCCCACCATGTATGCATTGTTTGGGTCGCATGCATGATGTGTACAAAATGTTAAAATAGAAATAATGTAGGAATTGAATATGATTGCATGTTGAATTAATCCTATATGAAAGAAATGACACAAATTTGAATTGCATGTTCTTTGGTTGTAGTGCTACACAAAAAACACGTGAATTAGTATGAATTATCATGTATTTAAGAATCAAAGGAGCCACTGAGATTTGAATCCCACAAAATTTCTATGAATTTTATTCGAACCAAACAAGCCCAACAAGATTCCAAAGGAATATAATACAACGAATCAAACAGCATCCGTTGTTGGAATATTTCCTTAGGACATCAATCCAATAGAAACTATATGATCCAGTTTCAGCGACAATTTGGTCGGTGTAGGATCGAGGAGGCCAATTGTATATATATGTTTGGACCCGGTTGGTTGAGTGATCATGCTCGTGACATCCAGCCTGAAAGGTAAAATTCAGGCAAGGCCAGCGTGACGCCACAATACTTTTGAAATATTCAAAAGCGCGTAATATTTGTGAAATTTTAATAATAGCTACTACTTATGTGAATTTTTTTCGTTCATACGCTTATTGGGGGGTAGGCTAACCCTAATGGCCTCCTCAAGATCCCTACCTCTACCAAGGTTTCCCGAGTTCATCCACCTCGACGGGTTCCTTGCCACTTTCGACCATGTTGTGGGCATCATTTCGGGTTCCCGTACCACGGCCAGTCCTTTTCAGGAGTCCCGAACCCGATGCCATAATATTTGTTTGAAAATAATTCAAGACCGCACAATATTTGTTGAAATAAATGAATAAGCATTTTTAAATAGCTAAATAAAAGAAGTATGAATTTTGAAAAATTTATTTTTTCTAAAACATTAATTGGAGCATTGACATGTTGAACCCACTTGTCGATTTTGCTATCAACATGACTAACTAGCTGATTAGATAACCAAGTGGTGAAATTTGCAACATATTAGACCACCACATGGTGGAAACTGCAAAAAAAATGTCCAAGTGGTGGTTTGTGCAACATATAGAGCAGTACAGTATATGGTAGTACAAGATGAATGTGCACTGTCGTGGGCTCGTGGTAATATATCATGATGATGGCAAAGGATCTTTTCTCTGCTGAAACTATCCAGAGCTGATTTGATGAGACAAAATACAGCTCCACGGCGTGCAAGGACAGTATACAGTACATTAGCTTCTTCTCGGGTCACACGCCTTCACGACAGGTGCAGTAGTGCAGCAGAGACCAGAGAGAGAAGGCACGCCCGTAGTACTCGTATTATTGATTTCAATTCAAATTGTTTTTTTGCCTGCTTCTCCGTCTTCTTCATCTCCATCTTCTCTGGCGCCCCCGCCTACACCAGCAGCCCCTGCACCACCGCCGCCATGCCTTTTTCGGATCATCTCGAGCCACCTGTTTGATGGTACTAGTAGGAGTTGTGGACTTTTATCCATATCGCTCTACCAGCTGCCGCTCGCACTGTCCTCCAATACCTCATACCCAAACGCCAGCGTCCCACTCCCACACCCCCACACCCACTTGACCACATCCTTCCAATGGCGAGATCGATCAATGAGAGTGGCAGTTCTTGGGTGTTTCCTGATGGCCCCCTTGAAGAAATTGCATCCCGATGCGATGTCATCACCGCCGCGAGCCTCGTCGGTTCATGCAAGTTTTATCATGATTCAGCAACACAAAGTGTAGCTCTGCCTGCATCTCAGCCGTTTGGCATGCCCTGTGTTCTTCATACTCACCAAACTGAGGTACCGCCCGCGCACAATCCCTTCTCCCGCGTCCACTAGTTCAAGCAGCAGGGTGCGCAGAAGGACAAGCTGCATGATGCAAAAGATCGCAAGGGTACCTTGTGCCAACTGACGCCGCTGGACAGGATCTCTTCCGATGCCGTGATTCCAGATGGTGGTACGGGCATGTGGGCAGGCGCGAATGGAGATTGGATCGCCCTTCTTGGCTTCCCCTGGAATTGGGAGCTTGTCAATGTGTACACTGGTCGCCGGATTCCTCTACCACCAATAAGTAAGTTTAAATCCACCCCGGATAAACTTGTGTTCGAGTCTAATGATCAACATCTTCAACTGCTGAAGATAGCTATTTGCCGAGTTCCAACAGCTGCTTCAAATTATACTAGTTTCTCTGTTCTTGCCATCTTCAACGCGGCAATTGCAGTCCTTCACTGTGCTTCTAGCAGATGGACAGTTCTTGACAACCAGTTCTTAGCGTACGGCTACTCCGATGCAATCATCCACAAGGGTATTGTATTTGCTGTAACTCAGACAGGCGAAGTTTATGCATGGAATCAACTTTCTTGGGGTAATTTTTCTCATCTCATATGATGTGTTTTCGCTATTACCTGCTAGTTTCAGATTTAGCTTTAGCCTTTTTCTATTTGTTGTGCAATTTCCGTGTCATGCCTGTACCTTTCCCCCTCTATATTCAATCAAAATCAGCAGCGATATGCCTTTGAGTCAAAATAAAGTACTCCCTCCGATCCAAATCAAATTGACTCAGCTTTGTCTAGCCAGTGCATCTAGCTAGACAAACTTGAGTCAATTAATTTGTGCATATCTAGCTAGACACATCCAGTTGAGTCAATTAATTTGGATCGGAGGCAGTATTTTAGCTACATCATTATGCATGTATGTAATGAACTAATCAAGTTTTGCTGAACTGACTTCAAGCTGTGCTTTCCTTTGCAAGGTCCTTTGTTGATCAGCACGGCACCTATTCCGCCAGAACTTGATGAACAAGGTCGGTACAATCTTGGCTCCTGGTGGTTAGCACGATCTCCTGATGGTTCTAGACTTTTTCTGGTCCATACCTGGGGCGTTACTGACGGGCGGGATTATACTGGACTGGTTCGGATTTACCTGCTGCTGCTACCTCTGAGGGTCGTCATGGTCGCACTATTTGCGGGTATGGTAAGGGTTTACTTGGCTGCGAGGTGTACAACATGGACACCAGTCAGTTGATGCCACCGAGGCCATGGAGGAGGATTATTTCCCTTGGATCATATTCTCTCTTCCTTGGAGTGAACTATTCGATTATCATTCCAGTAGAAGACGGGGCAGAACATGACCGTCCAAATATGGCGAGAAGCAACTCTGTTTACACATCGCACCATGCAGTAGGCCTTGCATATCCTCCTTCTCCAGAAATTTGCCGCTTCTGTTTGAATTCTCGAAGATCGCATCGTTGGTTTCCAAACCAACATTAGATGGACATGGCGGCAGGTTCCGTTGTGGCTCATCCCAAGCTTCGCCAACGCCCGGCAATGGAACCTGCCTTCGCGTCACAGGTCCAGAAAGAAGGGCTGATGTACTTTATGTAATACTCGTGTTGTAATGCAAGATTTGTATCTGTTGAACTATTTCATTTGCATGTTTATCTCTACCTAGGCTACTCCCTTTCCGTAGTTGTGTTGTACTATCTGTTGAACTATTTCCTTTGCCTGTTATCTCTACCTAGGCTACTCCTCCGTAGTTGTTAAATTGATGTAATGCTCCTACAATGCAGGCTACACTGGGCGTGTGGCCTGTAATGTTATCAAACACCTTTTGTACTCGTTCTAGTAAGCATTTCACACTATAGCTCACATAATTAAAGTACTCCTACAACGTATTAGTTGAAAGATATCTCTCATAAGTAAGTACCCCTCTTTGAGCTTATGCGAAACATAAATGACTATTTTAGAAATATATACTCTCGACACAAGATTATATTAAAAACAATGGTACATAGTTCTATTAGAAAAAGAAAGTGTGAATAGTAGAATGATGGAGAAGTGGTTTTTGAGGTCTGTGCATAGCTAGTGTTCATGGTGCAAAAGCACTTAGACTAGTCACAATGGGAAGTATCGTAGACTGATACTAGTCTATGATACAACACCTTCAACGCATAGTATCATGAATTAGTATCATGCAATGTTGCGAAAAACCAATTATTCATTTCTTTCCAAATAGACTAGCTTTGCGAGGATGACAAAACATTTCTTTATTGCCCTCTCGTATGAATCACCTCCATACATCACCTCTCATACCGATTGAAAGCCATGCCAAATCGTTGGTTCAAGACCATGAATACCAAGCCAATTTTGTTAGCTAGTTGGACCACCCTCGGATTGAGAACCAACGGTTGAAAGAAAGGTGGGCGCCAACTCATATTTTTTTCTCGAGAGTCCGACACTTGATGTTGATTGCAAAGTTCACAAAGGCCAAAATTTTGACATCCTCTTTGTGCAAGTCTTGCCACCATCCAAACTCGGTTTTGAAGTACCAACCAAGAAAAAAAAGCTTGCACTTTGGAGGACCCCATGGACCATGAAAATTTTGAAAAACTTCCAGTAAATCATGCATATTTCGATTTATATTTTGGTGAAGTTTCATTCGATTTGAATCATAGGTTTGTGAGCAAATATATATTTAGTTTAAACTAGTGCTCGAGTACGTAAGAATCTATTTAATCACAAGCTAGTCATCCGAATGGGATGAAATATTCATAGATTTTAAAACAAGGAATCTACATATTACTGGATTTTTTTTCAAAATTTTCTGAATAGTTTTTCTTTTTTAGGTTTGAAATAAGAGATAGTTTGGAACGTTGGATCTCAAATGGATGGTAGATGGTGGGACACAGTCACAATGTATCTTGGAAGCATCAAGTCACTGAAGCTCTGTCCGGTTTCCAAACCAAGCTAGGAAAGGCATTGAAAATGAAGTTCTGCTCTAAAACATTTCTCATTCCATTTTGGTGCTCGCGCGGTTGCATGCTGCCCACGTGTTAAGGTACGTGTCTCTGGCATGTAGAGAACTACGATTATTGGCGAAAAATATATCGAAATGGAAACTGTAAAAAAAAGCCCTCTCTGGTCAACCTGATGTGACGAGACATCACTGCACCAAACGTCATCGCAAATTTATAGATGGGTGGCGTGCTAGTCTACCAACAGTCAAATCGGCGCCCAGTCGCAGCAGCAGCCTAGAGTACTACCTAGTTTTTGCCCCTTGCATGTCTATCATCTTCTTCTTCACCCCGTTTCAAAAAAAATAAAAAAATCTTCTTCTTCACCCTCCCAGAATCACGCGCACGCGTAGGATCTCGATCCCCACCACGCCGCATCACTAGTACTACTCCGTATACCTTTCTCTCCTTACCCCGGCCGGCCGCGCGCCGCATCGTTCCTTCCATAGCGCTCGCCCTCTCCTCCGAAAACCCCAAGCGCAGTTGCATCCGCCATCCACCTAAATCCATCTTCACGTGATGGATTATTCTAGGCTTTGCCGGGGCGGCGGGGACGGCCACTTGGAGGCTCTTACCGGCGACAACATCGACCTCATCGCTGCGCATCTGGACGTTACCTACACCGTCCGACTTGCCGCATGTTCCAGGGAGCTCTACGACATGATCAGCAAGGATGAAGGTAAGATGCACCATTGGGATGAACCCTGCCTGCTGATGCCTCCGCCTGCTTATTGGTTCGATGAACACTGGGACCTGGCGACAGCATCTCGTCTGCATGATACCGTGTACGACCTGGTGCCCATCGACCATCCTCGCCGTTCTGTCGCCCTGCCGTTCATGCACGATAGAAAATGGCTTGGCGCGAACGGCGACTGGATCGCCGCCGCCGATCATCATGGGTGGTGCCTCATGAACGTCTACACCGAGCGACATATCCCCCTTCCATCCCTACCTGATTCGAAGATTCGTCATAGTATTGTTTCATATCGACCTGCATACTCTTTTAACTGGGGTCCAGCAATTTATTTGTTGAAGATTGTAATCTGCCAAGTGCCCACAAAAGGTGGGAGGTACGCAGATTACAAGCTCATCGCCTTGTTCGACAAAATGATTTTCTACCTTGAAGGGGGTGGCGACTGGAGAATGCTGGAGGCCCTTACACCTGCACCTGATTATCCAAATTACTGTGATCCCATTGAACTCCGTGGCCACGTTTTTGCGGTGGACAAAACTGACGGCTCCACGTACTTCTGGGACACCGCAAATGGTATTTTTTCAGTCCTTATGTTGCATTGCATGATACACTGCATTAACCAATGAAGTTATTCATGAACTACCTTGTTTATATTTTACCTTTCTTATATGACTTAATGATCACACCCCCTTTTGCTGAATATGAATGAACCGTTGCTTGCAATGAATTAGTAGTACTAATTAGTCACCAACAAACATAGTATGCTCAGTATGTGATTGCATTCCTGAATTAGTAACTCTACGCCCTTTGCAGAATATGGGTGTAATTAACCAGTATCTCAAAAGATAACGTGGCACTATGAAGGCACCCTTTTTGATAACCTTTTACACCCATTGTTTCATATATAACTAATTGATTTTGCCTCCAAAAGGAGGACGAGAGACCCCCGCCATCTGCATCAGAGAGATGCATAAGGACTTTCATAAGTATATGACTTAACGATCACATCCTTTATCTGAATATGAATGAACCGTTGCTTGCAATGAATTAGTACTAGTCAGTCATCAGCAAACATAGTATACTACGTATGTGAATGCATTCCTGAATTAGTAACTCTATGCAACTGCAGAATATGGATGTAATTAACAAGTATCTCAAATGTTAACGTAGAAACAGAAAAATAGAAGAAAATCGTTTGTAATTACATGCGTAGCTTATATTTTCTAGAGATCGGGGAAAAAACCTTGATTGGATGTACCTACATGCAGATCAAACAGTTCTTTGTTTATATCGGTGAACAATCTGCAGAATGGTATAATTAATTTTGTTTTTGATACATTTTTTCTCCCATTTTCTTGAATAGATTTCAGTTTCCCACAATTATCTTTCATTAGTGATTGTGACGTACCCTCATTCAAAATAACGCAGGTTATCTTTTTCCTAATTCAATGATATTTAAGTTTGAGTAAGTTTACGATTAATATCTACAACCTCATATATATATAAGATTTAGCACCTGCAGGCCTAACAAAGTTAGCTGCCTCTAGTCCCCTGTATAGTTCTTTCTTTTTGCTTTCTCAGTTTTTCGTAGCCTTGCTACAACCCTGTATGCTCTAATATATAATGATGCACGACTAGGCATGTGTTCGAGAAAAGAAAATCTAAATATCTTTTGTAATATATGAACCTATATTGATGTTTTAGATGTTGGTAGTATAATTTTCGATAAACTTGAACAGACTTAAATCATTTTAACTTAGCACAACCATATAGCGTACCTTTTTTAGAACGCGAAAATGAGGTAAACAAATACCATGTGTACCCTTTACTATCAATAGTAGAGAAGAGATTATGAACCTTCAACTTTAAAATGCAAATTCTTCTACTGAATGGATAGCTGCATCTGATACCTATTTTGCAAATGTTACCAGACTTGGGGTTAGCTACAAAGAGCATTTATTTCTTGTCAAGCTTCATGCACTACCAACACAACCAAAAGTCCGAACTGATCGCAAGGGCGGCAATCCACTTATACAATTCAACACCCCCCCTCACGTGTGATGGGAGACAAGTCAACATGTGGAAAGACTCAGAGGTATAGCTCAAGAGGCATATACGTGGACTCCGAGGGGGCAACAACAATTTTAGGATAAATTGCGAAAGCCAGGACTCGAACTCGAGACCCTGGCTCTGACACCATGTCAAGCTTCATGGACTAGCCAACGCAACCAAAAGTCCGAACTGATGGAAAGGTCTAGGCAATCCACTTATACAGTTAAACATTTCTTACCCTTCGGGTGGTCACAGGGAAGCTCTCTAATAGATCACTTAAGACAAAGGGAATTAACTATAGCACAGAACTTAAACTTAAGATGATATATATTTGTCAAAATTTGAATGTATCTATATGCTTTCACTGTCTAGATACATCTGAATTTGGACAAATCTCAGACACTTTCGGTAGGACAGAGGTAGTATATAACTGTGTATACACTAACTAGTGTCTAGTTTTGGCGAAGTTTAGACTAGTTTCGTGGGATGGATGCAGTATAACTGATATATTGGACACTCGATTTGAACACATGAATGACCAATGTCCTTAGCTTACATAGTCGTATTTATACTGTGAGCATGAACGATGAACAATGCTGCTGTTTGAATATGGTTGCCAGTAACACCCTATTCGTCTCCATTTCTAATATTGCAGAAAACCTGATGCTCCCGTTTGTAATCCCGCCACCGGTGGTGGATGATCAGCAGTACGCGTGGTTCCTCGCTCCATCTGCTGATGGCAAGCGATTGATGATCATCCTTACAGTAAACAAGATTGGGATTGCCAATGCTGAAGTACCTCCTGACATTCCCTATGCTGCTAATGGGCTTCAGCTACGGCAGTATCCTCCTGTTGCCACCTACGTCTTTGAGCTGGATCCCTTATCTACTGCACGTGCAGGGGACTTTCTTTGGAGGCAGGTTAACAGCCTCAGCGACCACTCTCTGTTCCTCGGACTCAATTACCCAATCATTGCCAACCTGAAGAAGCGTGAATCCAAAGCTCCTGATGGCACATTGGTTCCATTCATGAGGAAAAACTGCGTCTACACAGCATACCGGAATATTCGTTATAATCAATACCCTAAAATTTTGCGCTGCAACCTCCAGCCAGATGAAGGTAAGACTGTGGGAGTTATCAGCCTTCCCAAGGATGGTTGGGATAGTGTCCGTGTTGATCGCCAAAACCCACCGGCGGGCAGCGGCCTGTCAACACCGTAGAGCCGGGAGGAGCCTAGAGCTGCGGCTGGCTGAGACCCCTCCGAGCGACGGCCCGCAATGCTCTTCTGGTCACACGCGGCGATGCGAAGTGCAAGGGCGTGCCACCTGACCTATACCTGGTCAGGAAGGTGATGGGGATGCCTCGCTTAGTTCCTGCGTGGCATACACGTAAACATTAAATACGAGCCTCGATCGGCTCTCAGGTTATCCTGTGAATCGGCTCAAAGAGCCGATCCACCCATGATCCGTACGGGGTGCACGAATACTTGGTGATCCTGCTTGATCAAGATAAAGCTAATGAGATCTACGACGATTTAGGGTTTTCACCGCATAATCGGATCATCCTACTCCAGGTTGGGCCTCGCGGCCACGCACGGTGCTCATAAGCCGATCCTAAACAAGGCCAAAGAACCAACAATGATGTTGATCCGCGGAACATCCTGTTTAGGACTTGCGAACGCCACCCTACGTGCCACTGGATCCTCCCCCCCTTTGTAAGGCCTAACTATTGCAGATATTAAACTAATCCTTGCAGAGCAAGGAGCAATCGTAACGGATCAGATCTACTAAACGATGAACAAGCAGGGTGCCGCCCCCACGCCTGAGATAGGCGTGGGGACGGCTAGATATGCAAGGGTTGCACTACGTAAGCATGTTTATATGAAGAACAATGCTAACCCTAACACATCTATGATAACTACGTTGCCCGCCATCAAAGACGCTTCAGTACGGGCAACGCATGAACAACGTGGGGCTTGTGCTGCCTAGATCGCAAGATGCGATCTAGGCAGCATGTCGCTTACCTGATTGAAACCCTCGAGACGAAGGAGTTGGCGATGCGCCGAGATTGGTTTGTTTTTGGGGTGAACGTTGTGTTGTTGTTTATTCCATAAACCCTAGATACATATTTATAGTCCAGCGGACTTTCTAACGTGGGAATATCCCACCGTGCACGATACAAACTCTAACTTTTGATCTAAGATATAATCTACTATAATTAAAGATACACGGGCAATCTAGCCCAAATTCTCCGCGCAAGGCCGTTTCAGAGATCTTCCACGTGTAGTCTTCCAAGCCCATCTCTCTTACGGCCCACCTCTGGATTTGTCTAAAATCTGGTGATAACACATGCCCCCCTGGTTTTGGAAATAATTTTTCCAAAATCATTATGCTTTCCTTCGTCGGGTCATGTCGTGGCAGAGCAGAGCTGTTGCAGTATCCGTTATCATTATGCCCCGTCTTCTCAGCTTCTCTGCAAAATTCGATAGCCCTGGCGTCATCCCCTTGGAAACTGTAATGACAATAGATTTCCACCAGGCTCCTCATTATTTAACTGTGCCGATCGATTAGCTTTCTTCATCCCCTTCCTCTGTTCCAGCCATCGGCACCAAAAAACCCTCTTCTCCCTCAGCCATGTCTTCCTCTTCCTCCTCCTTCTCAAACCTCTTCCCCCCATTCTCACCGAAGAAGAACGAGGACAAGCCTCATTCCGAGGTGAACCCCCTCTCCTCCGATAATGAGAAGAAAGAAGGAGAAGTAGCAAAGGCCAAGACCCTCCCCTCCGCCAAGCTCCCGCCGAAGAAGCGCTCCCGCATGTGGGCGGACAGCGAGGATGAAGATGACGACGAAGAAGAAGAAGAGGAGGAAGAAGATGAATCCTCCTCTTCCGCCGGGTACCCGCCAACCAAGCGCTTCCGCTCCTGGGCGGACAGCGAGGACGATGATGATGACGAGGAGGCAGAGGCTCCGGCCACGGGCTGGGGTAGCAGCGACGAGGAGCTCCCCGGGAGCAGCGCCGACGACATCGACGGCGGTGACGACGAGGACAGCGACGACTAGTAGAATAGGACTAGTAGTAGCAGTGCGCTAGGCACTAGATCCCTCTTTTGAGAGCCATCGGCTCTTTCTTGTAAAGCCGCTCCTCTGAATTAATGAAATTGTTCTTTTGATTCATCCTTCAATTGCCCCAATTTCATTCCTTCCGCCTGTCATATCAAGACCGATAGCAATGTATCGATTTTCTTCTTTTAGACGCCCATGAAGCTGGATTCTCATGTCGATTAGCTCGCAGGCCAAGAACTTCTCAATTTCAGGCTGCGATCTGGTATCTGACCATAATTTTTCGCAATCCCTTAGCCGATGACTATTCATCGGCTATTTTGAGAATCCAATCCCTCTGCAGCGACAGGACAGTCCAAAATCTGTAAAAGCCGACGGCCTCTTTTCCTGATTCCTCTCCATAGCTTCAGCAATCTTCTATCGCGACCAAAATTGCTTCCAGAGAACATCACGATAAAGGATCCGTCGATGTAGCTTCCAATTGGTTCCTTAAGAACCAAACATCCATGTAGTCCGTTGCCCCCCGAGCCCTCATCAAGGCGAGAACAGTAGTGAACAAACCACATGTGCCACCATCGGCCTCCGAATTGTAATGCAGAATTAGTCGATTCTATCAAAATCGGCTTCCCAGAGAATTTTTTAAAGGCGAGCTGCCCCCCGAGCCTTAATTAAGGCAAGAACACCAGCAAGGATGCACAGGTCGCTGACCATCTTTCTTCTACTGAACGTCGACGTTGATGCAAACCTTGAGTACATAGTCAGTAGGTCGTGATCTTGCGTAACTGTACTAAAGTCGATGGCTGCGCATCGGCTTTGCTTCTTGAAATTTTTTTTTTGTTTGGCCGATTTTTCTTAACCGGCCTCCAATGTTTTACTGCACGCATGTCTGCACATGTTTATCTGACTATATGCCCCCCGAGCCAAATCTGCCAAATGACTGCAGATATCGGCTTTCTTGGTAAGTCAGGGCACTGCACTTGCACGTCGGCTTCGCAAAGATTCATGCTGACTTTCATCTGCCGACGTGGCCGCTGCCCAGTAGATCGTTGTTGACCACAAACAGAATATGTGCAGAAGACAATTTTGGCCGATTGTTGGAATCGGCCTCCACATTGCTTGTTCGATGAAGGTTTTGTAATGTCCCTCCATAAATTTTTTGGGGCCGATCACAAGGATCAGCCTCGCACGGTTTGCTCATTGGTTTAATCTTGCTACTCAGTTAGGCTGGATAAAACCAACCCAACCTCTGACTTGATGCGCCTGCTGTCGTCCACCTTGAGTGCATCGTATAATCGTGGAGCACTAAGCTCTGTCGGCAAGACAAGCACCATGTTTGTGCCAGCCGATGTTTCACCATCGGCTTTCTTTTGCTTGGGACGCCACTCCATTCTCCGTGGACGACCCTCTTCATCCAGGGCTCGCTGAACTTTCGCAGCCAGATCAGGCCGTGCCTCCCTTAGCGTATGCAGGTATAACCTTTCGGCTTCCTCCAGGCCGCGCAATCGCTGAACCCTGCGTTTCTGTGAACGGCTGAGTCCGTCAGGGCACCACCTTGGACGGTGGTACCTGTCTTCTTCTTCTTCTAGTCCCTCGTCTTCGGAATCTTCAATATCTGCCCAACGAGGTGACTCAGCACGTTTGCTTGGTGGTGGGAGAGGCCCTAAGCGCTCAAACACAGACACGTTGGCTGCCTCCTTCTTCTTCTTGTTGCATTCTGGGCAATTGCCGATTGTGGGCAATCGGCTCATTCCTGAATCCCAGCAGTGTCTGAAGAAAGGGCAGTCCCAGTGTCTGGCGTTGTCATCTTGCTCCCTTGATTTGTCTGTGGCACGGCGCTCGTGCTCCTCCTCATAGCGATCCTGCCGACGATGTCTTCTGGCTTCTTTAGCCAGACGATCTCCTTCATCATCATAATTGGACCGTCGGCGTTGGTCATACTGACTCACATATTTGTTGAGGAGGTGATCAGAGAGAGGTCGTTGATATCTTATGTTCTTCACTTCTCCCTCTGTGACGTAGCGCTTGCCATCATGATGGAGCCGATCGCGTGGAGCGGCCTCCTCTGTATCCTTGCTATGAGAGCAGCTGCCCTCATCTCCATCTTTGCCAGAGTGGTTCCCAGGTCCTACCATGTTGATGTTGAACGTGGGACCTGGCTGGCAGCCCTCGGGGTAGATGACTTCTACCATGTTAACGGCGGGGAAGGGCTGGGTGTCTACCTTCATGGCATACTGGTTGAAAATTAAGTGCCCCTTCTCTATCGCCGCTTGGATGTGCTGACGCCACACCCTGCAGTCGTTGGTGGCATGGGAAAGCGAGTTGTGGAATTTGCAGTACGGCTTTCCGTTTAGCTCTTGCGCCGTGGGGAACTTGAGACCTTCAGGAATCGTCAACTGTTTCTCCTTGAGCAGGAGGTCGAAGATTTGTTCAGTCTTGGTCACGTCAAAATCAAATCCCCTGGGCGGCCCCGGTGGCTTTACCCATTTGGCAGGACACGGGGTTCCTCCCCGAGTCCACTCAGCCACTGCTACTTCTTGGTCTCCCGCAGCACTTCACCTTCCTCTCGTATCGACCATGACCATCGCACGCTTGAACTTGTCTTGGTACAGTCTGGGTGGCGCTGTTCATATGCCGATAGTTTCGAACCATGTGCGCCGCCGAGGATAATCTGCTTGGGAGGCCATGTCCTTGAGCTGTGTTGCAAGGCCAGCTACTGCCAACTCGATCGTTTCCTTTTCAGTTATACGAACCGAATAACATCGGTTCCTAAGATTCCTGAAGCGCTGGATGTACTCTGTCACCGTTTCTCCGCGCTTCTGCCGTAGTTGTGCTAGATCGGCAATGCTAGACTCGGAAGCTTCTGAATGATATTGCATATGGAACTGTTCTTCCAATTGCTTCCAAGACTGGATGGAGTTTGCTGGCAAAGAGGTATACCATCCAAAAGCCGATCCTGTGAGGGACTGTGAAAAGAGCCTCACACGTAGCTGATCCGACACTGAAGCCGGTCCTAGTTGCGCCAAATATCGGCCGATGTGCTCGATGGAGCTGGAGCCATCTGATCCACTGAATTTGGAGAAGTCAGGGAGCCGATATTTAGGTGGCAGCGGGATCATCTCGTACTCGTCGGGGTACGGCTTGGAATAGCCGATTGCCCTCCTTTTCGGCACAATGCCGAACTGGTCTCTCAGTATGGTACTGATCTGATCCGCCGTGCTGGCTGCAGTAGATGCACTCTGAAGATTCGCCGGGGTGGCGTACTTAGCCAGCCAGGTTTGCTTTTCCAGCTCTGAGCCAACTGCAGGAGCTGGGCTCTGGAGTTTCGTCGGGGTGGCGTACTTAGTTAGCCACGTCTGCTTCTCAAGCTTTGTTGCTGACGTTCCTCCTGTTTGCGCCGGAGTCCCTGACGTTGTGGCCTGGTTTGAGAGTGCCCAGTTGCCACAATCTGGCGCATACGTGCACGCGTATCCTTGAGGGATCTCCTTAGGCGCCTCAGCCAAGAACTGGTGGTCACTAGGGTCACCACCGATCTTGTAGACGACGAATGTCGGTGTAGCCGGCACTTCAGGTGGTGCTGCCAACGCATATGGCAGCGGTGGACGGGACTGGAGTGGCAACTCTCCTTGGTGCGTCCCGAGAGCTGGTCCTGACGGCGAGTACTGGCGGCTCATGATCTCCTGGATCACGCGCAGAGCGAGACGCTCCAACACGTTGACCAAGTTTTCAGAGTGGCGGTGTAGCGAGTGAGCCACCAAGTAGTTGATCTCCTGCCGAAGGGCCCTGGTGCGTTCCTCCGACGGGGCAGAGAGATCTATCCCATCGAGTGCACCTTGTGGTGAGAATCCCTTCCATCTGATGCCATGGGTACGGGTTCTCTGAAAAGAGCCGATGAGGTCGGCTTCGAGGGTGGCCTTGATCTCGTCATGTTTCTTCTTGAGCTCAGCAGGCAACTCCTCGTAGGTGACTGGCGTGCCGTCCGTCGCCATCTCAGATGTAGATGGCGATGTGGTTGATGTAGATGATTGTCCCACCGGGCGTGCCAGAATGTGTTGATCGCCAAAACCCACCGGTGGGCAGCGGCCTGTCAACACCGTAGAGCCGGGAGGAGCCTAGAGCTGCGGCTGGCTGAGACCCCTCCGAGCGACGGCCCGCAATGCTCTTCTGGTCACACGCGGCGATGCGAAGTGCAAGGGCGTGCCACCTGACCTATACCTGGTCAGGAAGGTGATGGGGATGCCTCGCTTAGTTCCTGCGTGGCATACACGTAAACATTAAATACGAGCCTCGATCGGCTCTCAGGTTATCCTGTGAATCGGCTCAAAGAGCCGATCCACCCATGATCCGTACGGGGTGCACGAATACTTGGTGATCCTGCTTGATCAAGATAAAGCTAATGAGATCTACGATGATTTAGGGTTTTCACCGCATAATCGGATCATCCTACTCCAGGTTGGGCCTCGCGGCCACGCACGGTGCTCATAAGCCGATCCTAAACAAGGCCAAAGAACCAACAATGATGTTGATCCGCGGAACATCCTGTTTAGGACTTGCGAACGCCACCCTACGTGCCACTGGATCCTCCCCCCCTTTGTAAGGCCTAACTATTGCAGATATTAAACTAATCCTTGCAGAGCAAGGAGCAATCGTAACGGATCAGATCTACTAAACGATGAACAAGCAGGGTGCCGCCCCCACGCCTGAGATAGGCGTGGGGACGGCTAGATATGCAAGGGTTGCACTACGTAAGCATGTTTATACGAAGAACAATGCTAACCCTAACACATCTATGATAACTACGTTGCCCGCCATCAAAGACGCTTCAGTACGGGCAACGCATGAACAACGTGGGGCTTGTGCTGCCTAGATCGCAAGATGCGATCTAGGCAGCATGTCGCTTACCTGATTGAAACCCTCGAGACGAAGGAGTTGGCGATGCGCCGAGATTGGTTTGTTTTTGGGGTGAACGTTGTGTTGTTGTTTATTCCATAAACCCTAGATACATATTTATAGTCCAGCGGACTTTCTAACGTGGGAATATCCCACCGTGCACGATACAAACTCTAACTTTT
This sequence comes from Lolium perenne, assembly GCF_019359855.2. Taxonomy (NCBI): domain Eukaryota; kingdom Viridiplantae; phylum Streptophyta; class Magnoliopsida; order Poales; family Poaceae; genus Lolium; species Lolium perenne. The sequence goes on from NC_067246.2 coordinate 321,427,605, forward strand.
GATCTAAGATATAATCTACTATAATTAAAGATACACGGGCAATCTAGCCCAAATTCTCCGCGCAAGGCCGTTTCAGAGATCTTCCACGTGTAGTCTTCCAAGCCCATCTCTCTTACGGCCCACCTCTGGATTTGTCTAAAATCTGGTGATAACAGTCCGACAAGCGGCTATGTGGTTTAAGCCTGCTTTAAACATTGCCCGTTCGGTGTTACCTTTAAAAAAACAGTGACACTTTTTTATTATGCTTGAAGTGTTGAGAAGTAGTACACTGTTTTTAGTATGTACTAGTTTGAATCAGTTTATTTGAACACTGCCCTGCTTTTGTATTTCGTGTTGCCTTCATATTATAACCCATGCATGGCTGTTTTAGGATTGACTTTATTTCAGCACTATAATTACAATGTGTGTACGTCCTTTATAATATAGCCACCTCTTGTTGATCATACTCATGAGAGGACCATTCCTATTTTTTTCGCCGCTAAAGGGTAAAGTACATCCACTGGCACGGGGGTGTGTTCGGTTCCACCCCATCCCCAAACCGAACATGCATCAACTACGAGCAAGGAAGTAGATGTGCGACCTAGGTGACTGTGCGGACCCCACATGTAAACCAAAGAAAAAAACATGTCAATACGGAACTGATGTACATACGACAACTCGTATATGATATGCGTATGTACGATTGAGCATCTGGAGGTGTGCTGCCACCTGCTTCCTCACACGAAGGGTTGGATCTTGTGTTTCGTACACGGATCGGACTGAAATTGTCGTGTGCATAGCAAGGTTCATGTCAATAAGGCTGAGTTTGGCATCTAAGTCTAGGCAACAAATACTTTTGGGTTCCAACGGCCATCTACAAGGTATTTGCTATAGGCCTACTTGCTCCGGTTGTCGATGCCCAATAACTACAAATGGGCCTTTCTGCTCATGCAATGTTGGCCCTTTTCTAAAGAACCACAGATCCTATGATTGGCAAAAAACAAAAACACGGAGATTCTACATAAAAGTTGTTTCTATTTATTTTGAATTATTGGGTTGCAATTTTTGAAACTGCTCATGGCCAATATGAAAATCCTTGATCGCTCCATACCCACATAGATCACGGTATTTTCAAAAATTCATAAAGTGGATTTGAAATTTAAAACATATCCTAATAATTCCATGATTTATTCTATTAACTTGCAAGATCTTAGAGCGAAAGAGCTTGTATTAGTCTGCGAAAATAATACTGATAAACCTGTCGTTAACAAGAAATGAAGGTTTATCGTTCAGAGAGGATGCCATGTGGGACCCATGAGACAGTAGCGTCCTCAACGTTTCAAAGAAAAAGGCAAGTAGCCCGAAAATAGGGGTAAAAAATAAATCCTACAAAGGAAACATTTATAGTTCATAGAGGCTGATATGTGGGACCGATCTGCCAACTGCATCCTCATCATTTCGAAGTCGGCAGGGATCAGAAGAAAAAGGCAAATAGCCAGAAATTAGGGGTCAAAAATAAATCCAAAAAGGAAACTTTTATTCTTCATAGAGGATGACATGTGGGACCGACCTGCCAGCAGCGTCCTCATCGTTTCAAAGGCCGCAAGGATCAAAAGAAAAAAAGGCAAATAGCCAGAAATTAGGGGTAAAAAATAAATCCAACAAAGGAAAGGTTTGTTGTTCATAGAGGCTGACATGTGGGACCCATGAGCCAGCGGCGACCTCAATTTCAAAGGCGGCATATGATCGAAAAGAAAAAGGCAAGTTAGCAAAAATCAGGGGGTAAAAAAATCTAAGAAAAGAAACTTTATTGTACATAGAGGATGACATGCGGGTCCCATGAGCCAGCACCTTACTCAACGTTTCAGAGGCGGCATGAGATCAAAAGAAAAAGGAAACTGACCAAATATCAGGAGCAAAAAATAATCCAAGAAAAGAAACTTTTATTGTACATAGAGGATGACATATGGGTCCCACTTATACAAGCTCTTTCGCTCCAAGATCTTGCAAGTTGATTGTACATAGAGGATGACATGCGGGCCCCTTGTGTCAGCAGCTTAATCAATGTTTCCAAGGCGGCAGGGGATCAAAAGAAAAAGGAAATAGCCAAAAATAAGAGGGTGAAAAGAATCCAAGAAAAGAAACATTTATAGTATAGAGGATGACATGTGGGTCCCATGAGCCAGCAGCTTCCTCAACGTTTCAGAGGCTGCATGAGATCGAAAGAAAAAGGCAAGTGACCAAAAATAAGGGGTTAAAAAATCCAAGAAAAGAGACTTGATTGTACATAGAGGATGACATGCGGGTCCCATCAGTCGGCAGCTTACTCAACGTTTCCAAGGCGGCAGGGGATCAAAAGAAAATGGAAATAGCTAAAGATCAGAGGGTGAAAAAAATCCAAGAAAAGAAACTTTTATAGTACATAGAGGATGACATGCGGGGTCCCATGAGCCAGCAGGTTCCACAACATTTTCAAAGGCGGCATGAGATCGAAAGAAAAAGGCAAGGGACCAAAAATCAGAGGGTGAAAAATAATCGAAGAAAAGAAACTTTTATTGTACATAGTGGATGACATGCTGTCCCATTTTGCAGCAGAGGTCCCAACGTTTCAAATGCGGCTTGAGATCAAAAGAAAAAGAAAGTAGCCAGAAATTAGGGGGTAAAAAAAAACTCGAAGAAAATAAAGTTGATTGTACATAGAGGATGACATGCGGGACCCACGAGTTAGCAGCTTACTCAACGTTTCCAAGGCGGCAGGGGATCAAAAGAAAAAGGAAATAGCCAAAAATCAGAGAGTGAAAAAAAACCCTAGAAAATAAACTTTTGTAGTACATAGAGGATGACATGCGGGTCCCATGAGCCAGTAGGTTCCTCAATGTTTCAAACGTGGCATGGGATCGAAAGAAAAAGGCAAGTGACCAAATATCAGGAGCCAAAAATAATCCAAGAAAAGAAACTTGATTATACATAGAGGATGACATGCGGGTCCCATTTTGCAGCAGCGGTCCCAACGTTTCAAATGCGGCTTGAGATCAAAAGAAAAAGAATGTAGCCAGAAATTAGGGGGTCAAAAAAACTCCAAGAAAGGAAAGCTTTATCGTTCATACAGGCTGACATGTGGGACCTATGAGCCAGCAGCTTACTAAACGTTTCAAAGGCGGCAGGGGATCAAAAGAAAAAGGAAATAGCCAAAAATCAGAGGGTGGAAAAAAATCCAAGAAATCAAACTTTTATTGTACATAGAGGATGACATGCGGGTCCCATGAGCCAACAGATTCCTCAACGTTTCAAACGTGGCATGAGATCGAAAGAAAAAGGCAAGTGACCAAATATCAGGAGCCAAAAATAATCCAAGAAAAGAAACTTTATTGTACATAGAGGATGACATGCGGGTCCCATTTTGCAGCAGCGGTCTCAATGTTTCCAAGGCGGCACGGGACCAAAAGAAAAATGAAGTAGCCAGAAATCAGGGGGTGAAAAAAATCCAAGAAAAGAAAGATTTCAATTGGGCTGCATCTGGACATCTGGGCCTTCGAACTATCCTTCTGGGCCTTTTGATTCGTACAATTTCAGCCCACTCCAGAACATGAAAGTTCGGATTTTTCTCAAAAAAAAAAGGAATGTCCTATGCTTCGCAAAAACAAAAAACAAGGAGATTCAAGATATAAGTTGTAAAAATAAAGATTTAATTTATCCGTTTGCAATAGCTCAGAGCAAAATACACTGTTTATTGTCTGCAAAATAATCAAGATATCACATGTTTCTTGTACGGGGAGGCTGACATCAGGGACCCATGAGCCAGCAGCGTCGTCAACGTTTCAAAGGCAGGGGGTCGAAAATAAAAAAAACCAAAAATCAGTTGGTAAAAAAATCCATGAAAAGAAAACATTTATCGTTCTGAGAGGATGACATGCGGGGCCGATGAGGCAGCAGCATCCTCAACGTTTCCAAGGCGGCAGGGGATCAAATGAAAAAAAAGGAAATAGCCAGAAATTAATTAGGGGTCAAAAATAAATCCACCAAAGGAAACTTTTATTGTTCATAGAGGATAACATGTGGGACCGACCTGCCAACAGCGTCCTCATCGTTTCAAAGGGGGCAGGGGATCAAAATAAAAAAGGCAAATAGCCAGAAATTAGGGGCAAAAAATAACTCCAAGAAAGGAAACTTTTATTGTTCGTAGAGGATGACATGCGGGACCCATGAGCCAACAGCTTACTCAACGTTTCAAAGGCGGCATGAGATCGAAAGAAAAAGGCAAGTGACCAAAATATCAGGAGCCAAAAATAATCCAAGATTTATTGTACATAGAGGATGACATGTGGGTCCCATTTTGCAGCAGCGGTCTCAATGTTTGAAATGCGGCTTGAGATCAAAAGAAAAAGAAAGTAGCTAGTAATTAGGGGGTCAAAAAAAATCCAAGAAAAGAAAGTTGATGGACATAGAGGATGACATGCGGGTCCCTTGAGCCAGCAGCTTACTCGATGTTTCAAAGGGGGCAGGGGATCAAAAGAAAAAGGCAAGCCAAAAATCAGCGGGTGAAAAAAAATCCAACAAAGGAAACTTTTATAGCACATAGAGGATGACATGCGGGTCCCATGAGCCAGTAGGTTCCTCAACGTTTCAAACGTGGCATGAGATCGAAAGAAAAAGGCAAGTGACCAAATATCAGGAGCCAAAAATAATTCAAGGAAACTTGATTGTACATAGAGGATGACATGCGGGTCCCATGTGTAAGCAGCTTACTCAACGTTTCCAAGGCGGCAGGGCATCAAAAGAAAAAGGAAATAGACAAAAATCAGAGAGTGAAAAAAAACCATAGAAAATAAACTTTTATAGCACATAGAGGATGACATGCGGGTCCAATGAGCCAGCAGGTTCCTCAAAGTTTCAAACGTGGCATGAGATCGAAAGAAAAAAACGCAAGTGACCAAATATCAGGAGCCAAAAATAATCTAAGAAAAGAAAGTTTTATAGTACATAGAGGATGACATGCGGGTCCCATTTAGCAGCAGCGGTATCACCGTTTGAGAGGCAGCAGGGGATCGAAAGAAAAAGTCAAGTGACCAAATATGAGGTGCCAAAAATAATCCAAGAAAAGAAAGTTTTATAGTACATAGAGGATGACATGCGGGTCCCATTTAGCAGCAGCGGTATCACCGTTTGACAGGCGGCAGGGGATCGAAAGAAAAAGGCAAGTGACCAAATATGAGGTGCCAAAAATAACTCCAAGAAAAGAAAGTTGATAGCTCATAGAGGATCACATGCGGGTCCCATTTAGCTGCAGCGGTCTCACTGTTTGAGAGGCAGCAGGGGATCGAAAGAAAAAGGCAAGTGACCAAATATCAGGAGCCAAAAATAATTCAAGAAAAGAAAGTTTTATAGTCCATAGAGGATGACATGAGGGTCCCATTTAGCAGCAGCGATATCACCGTTTGAGAGGTGGCAGAGGATCGAAAGAAAAAGGCAAGTGACCAAATATGAGGTGGAAAAAAATCCAAGAAAAGAAAGTTTTATAGTACATAGAGGATGACATGCGGGTCCCATTTAGCAGCAGCGGTATCACCGTTTGAGAGGCGGCAGGGGATCGAAAAAAAAGGCAAGTGACCAAATATGAGGTGCCAAAAAAAACTCCAAGAAAAGAAAGTTGATTGCTCATAGAGGATGACATGCGGGTTGTAAACACCCGGATTTTTAAGTCCAGATGCCCTATTACATCATACATCGCAATCCCAGGAAGATTGTTTTTGCGAGACATAATAGTAAGTAGTTCAGAGTCATCATTTATTACAACACATGAAGTCTTACAACAAGGGATCACATGATCCAATATTACACGAATAGATTGTTCAACATCACAACACAAGTAGCGGAAGCGTAGTAGTAGTGGACTATATATTCCACAGGCAACGCTTGACGATAGAAGACGATCCTAGTTATCGTAGACGTCCTGCTGTCCGTCATCCTGATACTGTTGCTCCTCTTCAAAGTCTGGCATTTGAATAGCCAGGGCAAAGCCATGAGTACTTTTTAAAGTACTCGCAAACTAAAATTGTGGTGGAACATATTAAGTGTAGTAAGGGTGCTAAGCTCTAGGTTTATTTGCATAAAGCCAAGTTTTCATTTGCTAAACATTTAGTAAACACCCATTATTTGCTAGACTAACTCAAGTGGGAACATTAGTGTCATTCCCACAATTCATAAGTCAAATCACCATTCATATCCACCATTTCAAAAATTCTGACAACGGGGATAGTATGGCCTTTCCAATCGTCCATAACCGCGGACACGGCTATTCGAATAGGTTTAACACTCTGCAGAGGTTGTACTCTTGTGCCACAACTTTTGATTACATCCGTCGAGGATAACCCCGAATCATCGTAACTCAGTACGCGGATCATCAACCTTAACCTTTCACTTATGTGTCCTAGTATAGGCACCTCTCCCCATGAGCTTGGCCTCCCGGTGAAAACCAACTGTTAACCCGGGAACTGCACAGGGCTTGGGTCGTACATTCACCTCATATTCACATCATTTCTCACATACGGAGGCAGCCTCGGCGTAACCCCTATGATGTTTGTTTAGAGGGAACCCATACTAAAATACACAAGTTTCTAGTTAAGCCCTACCCATAATCAGGTATTGTGGGGGTACTTGTATAATTGGAAGGGTATCGCATTCAGACCCAATCATCAAATTTTATCAAAAATCACTATCTTCTCTTGTTCACATCCATCACCACTTTACTTTCTTTCAAAGTCATTTCACTTCACCAGGTTCCCATCTAGAGTAGTCAATTTTAATTGATTAGCACTAGCAACTATATGAGGGGTGCTATCTAGCTTTGAGTGGTGCTAATCTATTCCAAGTATTGTTCTACTCTAGACCAAGTGAATCATAATTAAAAAGAATACTTTGAAATAAATAAGCAAAGTAAAATGTAAGTAAAAACATGGGATAGGTAATACATAAAAGTAAAATGTGAAGGTGCCTTTGCTCTTGTAGAGCTAAGCACTTGTTTTTGGCAAGGGTTAGCTTGCCTTGAGCTGAGTAGTGATCAAAGTGCTCTTCTTCTTCCTGGGAGTATGCTTCCTCCTCTTGATACTCCTCGTTACTAGCGTCTATATACGAATACGAGGTATAAATACTAAACCAACTCACATACTAAACTAGAAACACTCAAAGAGTTCACACTCTAGTCCTATTAGCAATCAAACATGGCATGGTGAGTTATTTGATGAATTCTTATTTAGTAGAAAAATAATTTCCTCTCATTATTCCTATTTCTTAAATTTGGATATATAAATCCTTAGAGAAAATCATTTCTTCTCATTACTTTATATTAAGATTTAATCTCTTCATATAATAATCAGGTATGAAATATAGGTTGACCCAAGTCAACATTTCATATCTATTATATGTGAGTATAATTTAATTAAAGTGCTACACTTCACATGTTATAATACCACTATTTTAAATGCATTAAAATCTCTAAGTAATAAATATCAAGGGTTCATTAGCCTAGGTCATTCTCCCTGGTTATATCACTTAGGATCAAGATTTAAATGAGAGAGTAGCTCTCATAGTATTTATTAAATTTGAATTCCAAGTTGAAATGTTCTAGAATTGACTACATAGCTATCTTATTTGATCTTGGCTATGATCATACAAATAACATGTCTATATTATTGCATAATCAATTAGAGGACATCATTTGTGATTTATTAGAATTGGAATTAACTTAAAATCATTTATAGATTATTTTTAATAATTATTTGAAGTTAGAAAAGGCCCTGCCTTGTTATTTTTGTCATTTAAATTCTAATACGAATTTGGATATGAGGCCAGTGCCATTATTTAGATAATTTTATGGGCTTTCTAAAAATATAAAGTTGGTTAAATTTGGTGTAGTAGATTTCGAGATATTCAATTTTGAAGTTAGCATCAGTATTTGAATTTGAATTAATTGGATTAATTCTATTCGAATTTTTGGGCCTGGCGGGAAACGTTACTGGGCCGAAACGGTTCAAACCATCTCTGCGCGGCCCAGCAAGCAACTGGTGCGGGTGGGCTGCGCTGACAAGGTGGGGGCCACCCGTCAGTGCCTCTTAACTCAGCGAAACGGTATGCGAAAGAATGGCCGTTAGATTAGAACAGAGATCTACGGCTGGGGAGCGTCGTCGTCCCCGGCGGGATTCCGACGAGGTCACGGCGGCAGTAGAGGGTCGGGGAGCCTACCAGGGTTCCCGCGGTGTTCTACTGGTGGCGAGGCGACGTTGTCGAGGATGCTGAGGCAGCTGGTAGCAGTGGCGAAGCTCGGGGTGGCGCCAATCGTCGACGGTGATCTGCGTTCCCCGGCGGCTCCGATCTTGAAATTGAGGCGTCTCCGGCAGCAATCGAGCGAACTAAGGTGGTGAGGATGATCAGTGGTGAGAGGGGAGTCGAGTGGTGTGAAGATAGCGTCCAGGGAGGGCCTCTATTTATAGCGTCGAGGGGTGCCGCGGGGTGCTGCAAGGGCGCGTCCATGGCGTGGCGCTTCCGGCGCTCCAAGGGGCAAGGCAAGGACGGCAGCTCGTAGGCGTCGTCCTGGAGATGCTCAACGGCTAGCTAGCGCAGAGAGAGGGCTACGGAATCGTCCAGGTTTTCGTTTCGAGTGTTGCGGTACTTGCGGTACGTCGGCGACGAGGACGACGGTGCCCATGCTTCTGCGCGTGCTTGAGTGTGTCTAGGCGCTAGGGGTGGTGGAGTGGCTACTCGTCGCGGCGGTAGGGATGCAGGAGGAGGACGGCAGCGATCGAGTGCGTGGCGTCCTGGCGCAGCCAGTGCGCGCTCACCGCGTGCATGGGCGCGTGCTGGCATGGTTCTGGACGCGAGCGTTCCTGGCAATGCCGTGCAAGGATGCTCGAGTGAGCGGTACCAGCGGAGTCCTTGTGCTGCAGAGATGCTCAAAGACAAGAAGAATCGACAAGGGAGTGGCCAGGGAGAGAGGTGCACAAAGGTGGCCGGCATGGCCACGGCATGCTTAGTTTTAGGATTTTTCTCTCCCTCCTCTCACTTTAATCGGCCAGGGCAGGTACAGTGATGATGCAGGGGAGCTAGAAGCAGCTAATGATCACCAGATAAAAGTGGTTTAGTGAAGAATCTGTTGGACAAAGGAGTGTAACACATTTCTGAAATACTGCCTGCCAAGTGTTTGTTGAAATGGCCGCAAGAGAAATTTATTTAAATTTCGAAATTCTTTTTGGTACAACTCAATGATATAATTAATGTGAGGTATTGGTGGTGGTGGCACTCAATTTGGATGTGATTTGCAAAATTTCAAATTTGAGGTGATCTTGTTTTTCTTCTCAGATCCCCTTTTGGCAATTTAATTCTGGTCAACCTAGTCAACTCTAGCCATGGTGGTCAACATGAAAAGTACTCACCTTGACATGGTCTTGGATGACATGGCTTTGGTTGACAAAGTTTAGTTTAGGATTTGGGAAATACAGGGGGGTAAAGTGGTGAAGAAAATAATTTTGGTTCAAATGACCATGATCATATGTAAGATGAAATCTTGATTTCCTTTGATTTGATTCTTGATCCAATGATGCAATTGTGTTAGTTTATCATATTGAAGTATTTTAGAAGCAAGGAAACAAGTAATTATGGCCTTGGTGAAGGATTTGCATTTTTACATAAAGAGTATGTGAGTGAAGAATGGGGTTTTCCCATTTTCTTGAATTCTCCTTATTTTAGGGTTTTGTGATCTTGATTAGGGTTCACATAACAATAGATCAACATGCTAACACTTATCATGGCAATTGCACAAAAGAAAAAAATTACTTACATGCATAATTCTATAAGTGGCACTATATGCATAGAAAAGTTTTTGTTTATTGCAAATTTTGAGTAATTGAAACTCTCACTTTTATTTATTCTTGTTGAAAACTTGGGATGTTACAAACCCTTCCCCCTTACAAAAGATCTCGTCCCAAGATCTTAAAGAAAACTAGGTACTAAAGAGATCTGGGTACTCAGTCTTCATAAAGTCTTCTCTCTCCCAAGTGGCTTCTTCTTCGGTGTGGTTACTCCATTGTATCTTCAGAAATTTGATGCTTCGGGTACGGGTGGTTCTGAAAGCTTCTTCCAGGATGCGAATAGGTACTTCGCGGTATGTGAGATCTGAGTGGATATCCACCGCTCGATGGTCGATGTTCTTGAAAACCTCAGTCTTCTCAGGTACCTCTAAGCATTTCCGGAGTAATGAGATGTGAAACACATTGTGCACCGCTGACATTTCTTCCGGTAAGTCCAGCTGATAAGATACTTCTCCTCGGCGACTTAGGACTTTGAAGGGTCCGACATATCTGGGTGCGAGCTTTCCCCTAAGTTGGAATCTCTGCATTCCTTTAAGAGGGGACACTTTGAGATATACGAAATCTCCGATCTCGAAAGTCATCTCTCGGCGTCTCTTGTCGGCATAGCTCTTCTGTCTTGATTGGGCTGTCTTGAGGTACTCGCGGATCTTGTGAACCTTCTCTTCGGCTTCTCGTAGAATATCTGGTCCAAAGACTTGACTCTCTCCTACTTCCGACCAATTTAGAGGGGTACGGCACTTCCTTCCGTACAAAGCTTCAAAGGGGGCCATCTGCAAGCTGGCTTGATAACTGTTGTTGTACGAGAATTCTGCGTACGGCAAGCAGTCTTCCCACTTAGATCCATATTCTAACACACATGCTCTCAGCATATCTTCTAGTATCTGGTTGACTCGTTCAGTCTGTCCGTCTGTCTGCGGGTGATAGGCTGTGCTGAAATTCAGCCGGGTTCCGAGTCCTTCATGTACTTTCTGCCAGAATCTGGAGGTGAATTGGGATCCTCTATCGGATACTATCGACTTCGGGGTTCCGTGTAGGCTAACTATTCTTGAGATGTATAACTCTGCAAGTCTCGGTCCTTGATAGGTGGTCTTGACGGGGATGAAGTGGGCGACTTTGGTCAACCTGTCGACCACTACCCAGATGGAATCATTTCCTTTACTAGATTTAGGCAATCCGGTGATGAAGTCCATTCCTACCGAATCCCACTTCCATTCGGGAATCTGCAGGGGCTGTAGCAGTCCTGCAGGTCGTTGATGCTCGTCCTTGACTCTCTGACAGATGTCACACTTGGCGATGTAACTTCCGATTTCTCGCTTCATTCCATGCCACCAGAACTGTTCCTTCAAGTCCTGGTACATCTTGGTACCTCCGGGGTGAATAGAATACAAGGTGTCATGGGCTTCCTTCAGAATGACTTGCTTCAATTCTGAATCTGACGGCACACAAAGGCGTCCGTTGTACCATAGCACTTCTTCTTCGTCGACAGTGAATCCCGGTGCTTTTCCTGCAGCTATCTGACTTTTAATCCCGTCAATGCTTGCATTGCTCTTCTGGGCTTCCTTGATTTGACTAATCAGGGTAGGTTGGAGTTCAATGCTGGCGAGAAATCCTTCACTTACTAACTCCATTCTAAACTGTTCAAACTCTTGAAACAGGCTAGGTTGTTCTTCGGCGATCATGGAGTTTAACTGGCACGGCAATCTACTCAAAGCATCCGCTACCACATTGGCCTTGCCGGGGTGGTAGTGAATCTCCATATCGTAATCCTTGATTAGCTCTAACCATCTTCGCTGCCTCATGTTTAGCTCCTTCTGAGTGAAGATATACTTCAAGCTCTTGTGATCTGAGTAGACCTCGCATCGATTACCCATGAGGTAATGACGCCATACTTTCAGTGCTAAAACCACGGCTGCTAACTCTAAGTCATGGGTTGGATAATTCTGCTCATGCTGCTTCAGTTGCCTTGACAGGTACGATATTACTTTCCCTTCTTGCATCAACACACATCCAAGACCAATCTTGGAGGCATCACAGTACACATCAAATGGTTTAGTGATGTCCGGCATGATCAATATTGGGGCTGAAGTCAGTCTGCTCTTGAGCTGTTGGAAACTCTCTTCACACTTGTTCGTCCATTCGAACTTCTTATCCTTCTTCAGCAATTGAGTCATCGGTCTGGCTATGCTTGAGAATCCTTCAACGAATCGGCGGTAGTATCCCGCCAATCCGAGAAATGCGCGGACCTCAGTCTGAGTGGTTGGGGCTTTCCATTCTTCAACAGTCTTGATCTTCGAAGGGTCAACGGCAATTCCTCCGGCGGACAATATGTGTCCCAGGAATCCTACTTCCTTCAACCAAAACTCGCATTTGCTGAACTTGGCGTACAGCTGATGCTCCCGAAGGGTATCTAAGACCGCTTCCAGGTGTTGCTCATGCTCTTCTTCAGATCTGGAGTAGATAAGGATGTCGTCGATGAAAACAACGACAAACTTATCCAGGAAGTTCATGAAGACCTTATTCATGAGGTTCATGAAATAGGCGGGAGCGTTAGTCAATCCAAATGACATGACGTTGTACTCATACAATCCATATCTGGTGGTGAAGGCAGTTTTGGGGATGTCCGTTGCACGGATTTTCAGCTGATGGTAACCTGTCCTAAGATCAATCTTAGAGAAGACGGTGGCTCCGGTCAACTGGTCAAACAGGTCTTCGATCTTGGGCAAAGGATACTTGTTCTTGATGGTGACGTCATTGAGTTTGCGGTAATCCGTACATAAACGGATCGCACCATCTTTCTTGTCCACAAACAAAACTGGTGATCTCCAAGGTGATGCACTTGGTCTAATCAAACCTTTGGCTAACATATCATCTAGTTGCTTCTTCAGTTCAACTAATTCTGCTGGGTTCATACTGTACGCTCTCTGGGCTATAGGTCCGGTTCCAGGGATTAACTCAATGATAAACTCGATATCCCGATCTGGGGGCATACCGGGTAGATCATCCGGAAACACATCGGGGTATCGACAAACGACCCTGATCTGATCCAAGGTGGGTTTAGCTAGACTTTGGTTGCAGGTGAATTTTCTGGGCAGTCTTTCAGATATGTGCTCGACTAAAATTCCGGTGCTACTAGTCATGGTGATGGCCTTCTTGGCACAATCAATCAGCCCATGATGTTTCGACATCCAGTCCATACCCAGTACTACTTCCAAACCTTTTGTTCCCAGAACAATCAAATTTGCATAAAAATCTATTTCATGAATTCTGATAGGAACATCTTTGCAAATTTTTCTAGCTTTAGTGGTTGATCCAGGTATTTGAACTATCATGACATGCTTCAAACTGATGGGTTGAATCTTACTAGTGCATGCAAAATCTTCAGTGACAAACGAATGCGATGCTCCAGAATCAAACAGCACTCTTGCAGGTATTGAGTTAACAGAGAACATACCCAGCACTACATCTGGGGCTTCCTGAGCTTCTTCCGCACTCATGTGAAAGAGGCGGCCTCCACGGTTGTTCGGGTTGTTGGGGGTGAACTTCTTGTTGTGGGTGACACGGCGCTGCTGCTGAGCAGGGCCAGAGGTGTTGGCGGCAGTCTTGGCGAGGCGCTTGGGACATTCGTTAGAGTAGTGCCCCACCACTCCGCACTCATAACAAGTGATGGTGGACTTGTCCTTGGTGGCGACCGGAACAGCATTGCTCCCAGTCCTCGGGGCAGTGTTGGTGTTGTTGTTGTTGGCGGGGGCTCTCATCGGAGCGCGGTTGAAGTTGTTGTTGTGGTGGACGTAGTTGTTGCTGTGGTGGGGTCCACCAGTCCTGGGGTTTCCTCCACTCCGGTTCTGATAACCGGGGCGCGACATCTGTGCCGGGGGCCTGTTGTTCCTGGGGGTGAATCCTCCGCTTGAGCTAGGACGGAACTTGGGGGTGTTGCTGGGCCCACTTTGGTGCATCATGCGGCGCTTGCGGTTCTCATTGGCCTGATTCAGCTTGCCCTCCATTTGGATGGCGGAGTCAACAAGGGCTTCGAGGTCAGCAAAAGGAATGTTGACCAACACGGTCTGCATCTCATCATGCAGCCCATTTAGGAATCTCTCCTTCCTCTTCTCGACGGTGTCCGTCTCATCCGGGGCGTACCTTGACAGAGTGAGGAATCTGTCGCGGTATTCTACCACGGTGAGGCGGCCTTGCTTCAGTTCGCGGAACTCATCCCGCATCTTCTTGATCAAACCCGGCGGCACATGATACTTACTAAACTTGAGTTTGAAATCTGCCCAAGTCATCATTTGCCCCGCATTTAATGCGCGAGCACTTGTCCACCAGGCACGTGCAGGTCCTGCCAGATAGTGGGTGGCAAACAGTACTTTGTCACCATCTTCTACTCCGGCAACCTCAAGATTGTTCTCCATAGTTTGGAGCCAATCATCAGCATCGAGGGGTTCCTCGGTCTTGCTAAACACCGGTGGGTTGGTGTTTTGAAAGTTCTTCAACTTGGACCCTGGATGGTCATGGTTTCCGTGACCCTGATTGTTTTGTGCAAGCTGTTGAAGAACAGCTAGGTTGGCTTGCCTTTCAGTTCTATCTACTTCCCTATCAGCCAACATCTGTTGCAGTATCTGCGTCAGTGCATCCGGGTTGGCGTTGCGACCTGGGGGTGCCATCTGAACAGGGGTATGGATAAAGAGATGAGAGGGAAATTTCTATGGCTCATTTTGAAATTCACACAATTTAACTTGATTCATAGAAATAATAATAATATTACACACACGAACATAGTCATGGAGGTAGCAAATATTACAAGCCAATTGTTCAGGAGGGTTTTAAGAACCCTTTCAACAAACTAAGATACATGGGGCGGATACAAAGGACCGATACATATCACGAGACGCAAGTGCTCAGAGGGGGATGGAAGCTATCCATCGATGCGGAGCGGGAAGGTGGTGTCCATCCCGGCAGGCAGAGTCTGGTGGAAGTCAAGGTCTCCCTCATCTTCCTCCTCGTAGTCGTTGTCATTGCTGACATAGGAGTAGCCATCCCCTTGGATGTCTTCCCCTTCACCCTCTCCTTCCAGCAGCTGGAGCTGTTCCGCCTGAGTGGAGATGGTCTCCTTCAGAATGGAGAGCTTGGCCTTCAGGCGGTGGATGGTAGCGTCCCTCTTCACGACCAGCTGGCGGAGAGTCCTCCGCTCCTTTGCGATGACCTTGATGGTCTCCGCATACTGGTTCAGCTGGCCCTGGGTGTGGATGGCGGCGGAGCGGGAGTTGTCCAGCTCAGCACGAGCCTCGAAGAGCATGAAGTCCATGTGATCCACATGGTGCCTGAGCACGGGGTGGAATGGCAGGCTGAGGGGCAGTCCAAGGGAGGAGTGCCTTGCGAAGTGCGCAAAGCGTTCCCCCTCGATGGCCACCGAGTTCTGCCCGCACAGACGAGCGAGAGCCTCCTGGAGGGCGCGAGCGAGTCCATCCACCCAGTTGTTCTCTCGGAGAGAGAACTGGATCTGGCGGAACATCGGCGACTCCGGCTTCCTGGGGAGGTTGGCCATGATGAGCCACTGGAGTGGACCATTGGCTGGCCCAGCGATCTGTCCCCCGTAGAACACGGGAGGAGAGCGCCCGAGGAACTCGGTGAGGGCAAACAGATCCCGTTCAAAGATCAGGTCCCCTCCGTTCGCCAAGTCGTACACCTGGGTCTGAACGAATGGCTCCGTCGGTATGATGGGCTCCATCTGTAGAGGGATGGATAAACAAGTTAGAAAGTGCAAGTGTTCAAAATTTTATGTGACTTATAAGTATGAAACATGAATTGACCATTTAACAAAAAGACTCAAGGATAAGGGTATGATTGTATTTTTCACAACTATTCAATTTAAGTTATTTAAAGCTAAGTTTGTTAACGTCCATTCTAACTAGGGGCTTCTAAGGTCAAACAATGGCTCTGATACCAACTTGTAAACACCCGGATTTTTAAGTCCAGATGCCCTATTACATCATACATCGCAATCCCAGGAAGATTGTTTTTGCGAGACATAATAGTAAGTAGTTCAGAGTCATCATTTATTACAACACATGAAGTCTTACAACAAGGGATCACATGATCCAATATTACACGAATAGATTGTTCAACATCACAACACAAGTAGCGGAAGCGTAGTAGTAGTGGACTATATATTCCACAGGCAACGCTTGACGATAGAAGACGATCCTAGTTATCGTAGACGTCCTGCTGTCCGTCATCCTGATACTGTTGCTCCTCTTCAAAGTCTGGCATTTGAATAGCCAGGGCAAAGCCATGAGTACTTTTTAAAGTACTCGCAAACTAAAATTGTGGTGGAACATATTAAGTGTAGTAAGGGTGCTAAGCTCTAGGTTTATTTGCATAAAGCCAAGTTTTCATTTGCTAAACATTTAGTAAACACCCATTATTTGCTAGACTAACTCAAGTGGGAACATTAGTGTCATTCCCACAATTCATAAGTCAAATCACCATTCATATCCACCATTTCAAAAATTCTGACAACGGGGATAGTATGGCCTTTCCAATCGTCCATAACCGCGGATACGGCTATTCGAATAGGTTTAACACTCTGCAGAGGTTGTACTCTTGTGCCACAACTTTTGATTACATCCGTCGAGGATAACCCCGAATCATCGTAACTCAGTACGCGGATCATCAACCTTAACCTTTCACTTATGTGTCCTAGTATAGGCACCTCTCCCCATGAGCTTGGCCTCCCGGTGAAAACCAACTGTTAACCCGGGAACTGCACAGGGCTTGGGTCGTACATTCACCTCATATTCACATCATTTCTCACATACGGAGGCAGCCTCGGCGTAACCCCTATGATGTTTGTTTAGAGGGAACCCATACTAAAATACACAAGTTTCTAGTTAAGCCCTACCCATAATCAGGTATTGTGGGGGTACTTGTATAATTGGAAGGGTATCGCATTCAGACCCAATCATCAAATTTTATCAAAAATCACTATCTTCTCTTGTTCACATCCATCACCACTTTACTTTCTTTCAAAGTCATTTCACTTCACCAGGTTCCCATCTAGAGTAGTCAATTTTAATTGATTAGCACTAGCAACTATATGAGGGGTGCTATCTAGCTTTGAGTGGTGCTAATCTATTCCAAGTATTGTTCTACTCTAGACCAAGTGAATCATAATTAAAAAGAATACTTTGAAATAAATAAGCAAAGTAAAATGTAAGTAAAAACATGGGATAGGTAATACATAAAAGTAAAATGTGAAGGTGCCTTTGCTCTTGTAGAGCTAAGCACTTGTTTTTGGCAAGGGTTAGCTTGCCTTGAGCTGAGTAGTGATCAAAGTGCTCTTCTTCTTCCTGGGAGTATGCTTCCTCCTCTTGATACTCCTCGTTACTAGCGTCTATATACGAATACGAGGTATAAATACTAAACCAACTCACATACTAAACTAGAAACACTCAAAGAGTTCACACTCTAGTCCTATTAGCAATCAAACATGGCATGGTGAGTTATTTGATGAATTCTTATTTAGTAGAAAAATAATTTCCTCTCATTATTCCTATTTCTTAAATTTGGATATATAAATCCTTAGAGAAAATCATTTCTTCTCATTACTTTATATTAAGATTTAATCTCTTCATATAATAATCAGGTATGAAATATAGGTTGACCCAAGTCAACATTTCATATCTATTATATGTGAGTATAATTTAATTAAAGTGCTACACTTCACATGTTATAATACCACTATTTTAAACGCATTAAAATCTCTAAGTAATAAATATCAGGGGTTCATTAGCCTAGGTCATTCTCCCTGGTTATATCACTTAGGATCAAGATTTAAATGAGAGAGTAGCTCTCATAGTATTTATTAAATTTGAATTCCAAGTTGAAATGTTCTAGAATTGACTACATAGCTATCTTATTTGATCTTGGCTATGATCATACAAATAACATGTCTATATTATTGCATAATCAATTAGAGGACATCATTTGTGATTTATTAGAATTGGAATTAACTTAAAATCATTTATAGATTATTTTTAATAATTATTTGAAGTTAGAAAAGGCCCTGCCTTGTTATTTTTTTCATTTAAATTCTAATACGAATTTGGATATGAGGCCAGTGCCATTATTTAGATAATTTTATGGGCTTTCTAAAAATATAAAGTTGGTTAAATTTGGTGTAGTAGATTTCGAGATATTCAATTTTGAAGTTAGCATCAGTATTTGAATTTGAATTAATTGGATTAATTCTATTCGAATTTTTGGGCCTGGCGGGAAACGTTACTGGGCCGAAACGGTTCAAACCATCTCTGCGCGGCCCAGCAAGCAACTGGTGCGGGTGGGCTGCGCTGACAAGGTGGGGGCCACCCGTCAGTGCCTCTTAACTCAGCGAAACGGTATGCGAAAGAATGGCCGTTAGATTAGAACAGAGATCTACGGCTGGGGAGCGTCGTCGTCCCCGGCGGGATTCCGACGAGGTCACGGCGGCAGTAGAGGGTCGGGGAGCCTACCAGGGTTCCCGCGGTGTTCTACTGGTGGCGAGGCGACGTTGTCGAGGATGCTGAGGCAGCTGGTAGCGATGGGCGAAGCTCGGGGTGGCGCCAATCGTCGACGGTGATCTGCGTTCCCCGGCGGCTCCGATCTTGAAATTGAGGCGTCTCCGGCAGCAATCGAGCGAACTAAGGTGGTGAGGATGATCAGTGGTGAGAGGGGAGTCGAGTGGTGTGAAGATAGCGTCCAGGGAGGGCCTCTATTTATAGCGTCGAGGGGTGCTGCGGGGTGCTGCAAGGGCGCGTCCATGGCGTGGCGCTTCCGGCGCTCCAAGGGGCAAGGCAAGGACGGCAGCTCGTAGGCGTCGTCCTGGAGATGCTCAACGGCTAGCTAGCGCAGAGAGAGGGCTACGGAATCGTCCAGGTTTTCGTTTCGAGTGCTGCGGTACTTGCGGTACGTCGGCGACGAGGACGACGATGCCCATGCTTCTGCGCGTGCTTGAGTGTGTCTAGGCGCTAGGGGTGGTGGAGTGGCTACTCGTCGCGGCGGTAGGGATGCAGGAGGAGGACGGCAGCGATCGAGTGCGTGGCGTCCTGGCGCAGCCAGTGCGCGCTCACCGCGTGCATGGGCGCGTGCTGGCATGGTTCTGGACGCGAGCGTTCCTGGCAATGCCGTGCAAGGATGCTCGAGTGAGCGGTACCAGCGGAGTCCTTGTGCTGCAGAGATGCTCAAAGACAAGAAGAATCGACAAGGGAGTGGCCAGGGAGAGAGGTGCACAAAGGTGGCCGGCATGGCCACGGCATGCTTAGTTTTAGGATTTTTCTCTCCCTCCTCTCACTTTAATCGGCCAGGGCAGGTACAGTGATGATGCAGGGGAGCTAGAAGCAGCTAATGATCGCCAGATAAAAGTGGTTTAGTGAAGAATCTGTTGGACAAAGGAGTGTAACACATTTCTGAAATACTGCCTGCCAAGTGTTTGTTGAAATGGCCGCAAGAGAAATTTATTTAAATTTCGAAATTCTTTTTGGTACAACTCAATGATATAATTAATGTGAGGTATTGGTGGTGGTGGCACTCAATTTGGATGTGATTTGCAAAATTTCAAATTTGAGGTGATCTTGTTTTTCTTCTCAGATCCCCTTTTGGCAATTTAATTCTGGTCAACCTAGTCAACTCTAGCCATGGTGGTCAACATGAAAAGTACTCACCTTGACATGGTCTTGGATGACATGGCTTTGGTTGACAAAGTTTAGTTTAGGATTTGGGAAATACAGGGGGGTAAAGTGGTGAAGAAAATAATTTTGGTTCAAATGACCATGATCATATGTAAGATGAAATCTTGATTTCCTTTGATTTGATTCTTGATCCAATGATGCAATTGTGTTAGTTTATCATATTGAAGTATTTTAGAAGCAAGGAAACAAGTAATTATGGCCTTGGTGAAGGATTTGCATTTTTACATAAAGAGTATGTGAGTGAAGAATGGGTTTTTCCCATTTTCTTGAATTCTCCTTATTTTAGGGTTTTGTGATCTTGATTAGGGTTCACATAACAATAGATCAACATGCTAACACTTATCATGGCAATTGCACAAAAGAAAAAAATTACTTACATGCATAATTCTATAAGTGGCACTATATGCATAGAAAAGTTTTTGTTTATTGCAAATTTTGAGTAATTGAAACTCTCACTTTTATTTATTCTTGTTGAAAACTTGGGATGTTACACGGGTCCCATTTAGCTGCAGCGGTCTCAACGTTTCCAAGGCGGCAAGGGATCAAAACAAAAAGGAAGTAGCCAGAAATCAGGGGGTCAAAAAAATCCAAGAAAAGAAAGAAATTTGGTTCATAGAGGATGACAAGCGGGAGCCATGATCCTGCATCGTAAACGGCTCGATCGGAGAGCGTTGGACGAGATGGCGCGATTGAGAAAAAAAACAATGCTAGAGAGGCTGCCATCTGGGCCCTACATCCCTGGGCGGTGCGGATTTGCGTTGACTCGGCCGGCGAACCCGAGAATTCGCGATGCACCACGTCCCGGGCCACCATACGCGACGTTTTGGCCGCTTTCGTCGAGCTAGGTGGCCTCAAAAACGAGAAAAAAAAATTTTGACATGCACCACGGAGGGACCAAAAATCGTCGGCCATGGTGCACCAGCAACCACGGCACGACTTCAACTTCGTCGGCCATGGCAACTTTTCTTGTAGTGTGCTACATATACTCTTGTTTGATAATGAACACCATTCGTTGTGTAGGGCTACAAGAGCACCTCAATGCCGGAGTTAACAAGCTCCACAACATTCGGCATTCATATTTAAGTAACCTTTAGAGCATAATAGATCTTTGCAATTTAAACCGAGTACTAACATAGCATACACACTATCACCTTTACACTATGAAGGGGGAATAGATCACATTAATACTATCATAGTAATAATTAACTCCTTTACACCGTGAAGGAGGAATAGACTACTTTAATAACATCACAAGAGTAGCACATAGACTAATAGTGATACAAAGCTCATATGAATCTCAATCATGTAAGGCAGCTCATGAGATCATTGTATTGAAGTACATGGGAGAGAGATTAACCACATAGCTACCGGTACAGCCCTTAGCCTCGAGGGAGAACTACTCCCTCCTCATGGGAGACAGCAGCGGTGATGAAGATGGCGGTGATGTCGATGGAGATGCCTTCCGGGGGCACTTCCCCGTCCCGGCGGCATGCCGGAACAGAGACTCCTGTCCCCTAGATCTTGGCTTCGCGATGGCGGCGGCTCTGGAAGGTTTCTCGTACCGTGGCTTTTCCGTATCGAAGATTTAAGTCAGGGACCTTTATATAGGCGAAGAGGCGGAGTCGGAGGGGGTACGGAGCCGCCACACAATAGGGGGGCGCGGGCCCTAGCCTGGCCGCGCCAGCCCCATGTGTGGGCCCCCTGTGGCTCTCCTCTGGTGGCTCTCGGGTGTTCTGGAAGCTTCGTGGAATTCTAAGATGCTGGGCGTTGATTTCGTCCGATTCCGAGAATATTTCCTTACTAGGATTTCTGAAACCAAAAACAGCAGAAAACAGGAACTGGCACCTCGGCATCTTGTCAATAGGTTAGTTCCGGAAAACGCATCAAAACGATATAAAGTGTGAACAAAACATGTAGGTACTGTCATAAAACAAGCATGGAACATAAGAAATTATAGATACGTTTGAGATGTATCAAGCATCCCCAAGCTTAGTTCCTACTCGCCCTCGAGTAGGTAAACGATAACAAGGATAATTTCTTAAGTGACATGCTACCAACATGATCTTGATCAATACTATTGTAAAGCATATAAGATGAATGAAGTAATTCAAATCAATGGTAAAGATAATGACTAAACAACTGAATCATATAGCAAAGACTTTTCATGAATAGTACTTTCAAGACAAGCATCAATAAGTCTTGCATAAGAGTTAACTCATAAAGCAATAAATTCAAAGTAGAAGGCATTGAAGCAACACAAAGGATGATTAAGTTTCAGCAATTGCTTTCAACTTGTAACATGTATATCTCATGGATAATTGTCAACATAAAGCAATATAACAAGTGCAATAGGTAAACATGTAAGAATCAATGCACAGTTGACACAAGTGTTTGCTTCTAAGATAGAAAGAAGTGGGTAAACTGACTCAACATAAAGTAAAAGATAGGCCCTTCGCAGAGGGAAGCAGGGATTAAATCATGTGCTAGAGCTTTTTAAGTTTTGAAATCATATAGAGAGCATAAAAGTAAAGTTTTGAGAGGTGTTTGTTGTTGTCAACGAATGGTAATGGGTATTCTAACTACCTTATCAACCAGACTTTCAAGAGCGGCTCCCATGAAGGACGTTATCTCTACCAGCAAGGTAGATCATCCCTCTTCTCTTTTGTTTACACATGTACTTTAGTTTAGTTTTTATTTTTTTATTTTTTAGATGACACTCCTCCCACCAACCTTTGGTTTCTCAAGCCATGGCTAACCGAATCCTCGGGTGCCTTCCAACATTCACATAACATGGAGGAGTGTCTTATTTGCAAAATTAAGTTGCTTACTGATGAATCAGAGCAAAACATGTGAAGAGAATTATTAATGCAAGTTAATTAATAGGGGCTGGGAACCCCATTGCCAGCTCTTTTTGCAAAATTATTGGATAAGCGGATGAAGCCACTAGTCCATTGGTGAAAGTCTGTCAGAAGTAAATGACAAGGTTGAAAGATAAACACCACATACTTCCTCATGAGCTATAAAACATTGACACAAATAAGAGATAATAGCTTTTGAATTGTTTAAAGGTAGCACATGAAGTATTTACTTGGAATGGCAGAAAATACCACATAGTAGGTAGATATGGTGGACACAAATGGCATAGTTTTGGCTCAAGGATTTGGATGCACGAGAAGAATTCCCTCTCAGTACAAGGCTAGGCTAGCAAGGTTGTTTGAAGCAAACTCAAGTATAAAATGGTGCAGCAAGACTCACATATGAACATATTGTAAGCATTATAAGACTTTACATCGTCTCCTTGTTGTTCAAACACCTTAACCAGAAAATATCTAGACTCTAGAGACCAATCATGCAAACCAAATTTTAACAAGCTCTATGTAGTTCTTCATTAATGGGTACAAAGTACATGATGCAAGAGCTTAAACATGATCTATATGAGCACAACAATTGCCAAGTATCAAATTATTCAAGACATTATACCAATTACCACATGAAGCATTTTCTGTTTCCAACCAAATAGCAATCAACGAAGTGGTTTTCAACTCCGCCATGAACATTAAAAGTAAAGCGAGGAACACTAGTGTTCATATGAAAAAGCGGAGCGTGTCTCTCTCCCACACAAGCATGAATTTATTCAGAGAATGAAAATAACAAAACGAAAATAAAAACAAACAGACGCTCCAAGTAAAGAACATATGATGTGACCGAATAAAAATATAGTTGCAAGAGAAGAAACCTGATAAATTGTTGATGAAGAAGGGGATGCCTTGGGCATCCCCAAGCTTAGATGCTTGGGTCTTCTTGAAATATGCAGGGATGAACCACGGGGGCATCCCCAAGCTTAGACTTTTCACTCTTCTTGATCATAGTATATCATCCTCCTCTCTTGACCCTTGAAAACTTCCTCCACACCAAACTCGAAACAAACTCATTAGAGGGTTATTGCATAATCAAAATTTCACATGTTCAGAGGTGACACAATCATTCTTAACACTTCTGGACATTACCCAAAACTACTGGAAGTTAATGGAACAAAGAAATCCATCCAACACAGCAAAAGAGGCAATGCGAAATAAAAGGCAGAATCTGTCAAAACAGAACAGTCCGTAAAGACGAATTTTTTAGAGGCACTGGACTTGCTCAGATGAAAATTCTCAAATTGAATGAAAGTTGCGTACATATCTGAGGATCACGCACGTAAATTGGCAGATTTTTCTGAGTTACCTACAGAGAACCCTGCCCAAATTCGTGACAGACAGAAATCTGTTTCTGCGCAATAATCCAAATCTAGTATGAACCTTGCTATCAAAGACTTTACTTGGCACAACAATGCAATAAAATAAAGATAAGGAGAGGTTGCTACAGTAGTAACAACTTCCAAGACTCAAATATAAAACAAAAGTACTGTAGTAAAATAAACACATGGGTTATCTCCCAAGAAGTGCTTTCTTTATAGCCATTAAGATGGGCTCAGCAGTTTTAATGATGCACTCCCAAGAAATAAGAGTTGAAGTAAAAGAGAGCATCAAGAAGCAAATTCAAAACACATTTAAGTCTAACCCACTTTCTATGCATAGGAATCTTGTAGATAAACAAATTCATGAAGCATAATGCAACAAGCATAGAAAGATAAAGCCAGTGTAACTTCAAAAATTTCAGCATATAGAGAGGTGTTTTAGTAACATGAAAACTTCTACAACCATATTTTCCTCTCTCATAATAACTTTCAGTAGCAACATGAACAAATTCAACAATATAACTATCACATGAAACATTCTTATCATGAGCTATATGCATAGAATTATTACTCTCCACATAAGCATAATCGATTTTATTAGTTGTAGTGGGAGCAAATTCAACAAAGTAGCTATCATTATTATTCTCATCAAGTGTAGGAGGCATAGTATAATCATAATAAAATTTACTCTCCATAGTAGGCGGCACCAAAAGACTACTATCATTATAATCATCATATATGGGAGGCATATCATAATCAACATAAACTTTCTCCTCAATACCCGGAGGGCTAAAGAGATCATTTTCATCAAAACCGACCTCCCCAAGCTTAGAATTTTCTATATCATTAGCAACAATGGTGTTCAAAGCGTTCATACTAATATCATTGCTACTAGCATGCAAATAAGATTCCATAGGTTTTTTAATTTTCGCATTAAACCATTCATGTCTTGACTCAGGAAATAGTTTAAAAAGCTCACAGATGTTTTCCATTATGCCTTACTAGTGTTTAACAAGAAACAAAAACATGCAATTGCAGGATCTAAAGGAAATAGCTTCGAGCACACACACAACGGCAACAGAAAAGTACTTAGTTACCTGGGACCGGAGTATGAGTGCCTTTTACCTTTCCTCCCCGGCAACGGCGCCAGAAAAGTGCTTGATGTCTACGGGTGCTTCTATTCTTGTAGACAGTGTTGGGCGTCCAAGAGCAGAGGTTTGTAGAACAGCAGCAAGTTTCCCTTAAGTGGGTCACCCAAGGTTTATCGAACTCAGGGAGGAAGAGGTCAAATATATCCCTCTCAAGCAACCCTGCAATCACGATACAAGAAGTCTCTTGTGTCCCCAACACACCTAATACACTTGTCAGATGTATAGGTGCACTAGTTCGGCGAAGAGATAGTGAAATACAAGTGGTATGAATGAATATGAGCAGTAGTAACGGCGCCAGAAAAGTGCTTGCTGGCATGCAGTTGATGGTAGTAATATTGCAGGAAGTAAAGATGCAGTAAAACAGTAAACAAGCGATGATTGCAGTATTTGGAAACAAGGCCTAGGGATCATACTTTCACTAGTGAACACTCTCAACATTGATCACATAAATAAATAAGTTCTCTTCCTTTGTGCTACATATACTCTTGTTTGATAATGAACACCATTCGTTGTGTAGGGCTACAAGAGCACCTCAATGCCGGAGTTAACAAGCTCCACAACATTCGGCATTCATATTTAAGTAACCTTTAGAGCATAATAGATCTTTGCAATTTAAACCGAGTACTAACATAGCATACACACTGTCACCTTTACACTATGTAGGGGAATAGATCACATCAATACTATCATAGTAATAATTAACTCCATAACCTACAAGAGATTATGGTCATAACCTACGCCAAGTACTACACGATGCACACACTGCACCATTACATCGTGAAGGAGGAATAGACTACTTTAATAACATCACAAGAGTAGCACATAGACTAATAGTGATACAAAGCTCATATGAATCTCAATCATGTAAGGCAGCTCATGAGATCATTGTATTGAAGTACATGGGAGAGAGATTAACCACATAGCTACCGGTACAGCCCTTAGCCTCGAGGGAGAACTACTCCCTCCTCATGGGAGACAGCAGCGGTGATGAAGATGGTGGTGATGTCGATGGAGATGCCTTCCGGGGGCACTTCCCCGTCCCGACGGCGTGCCGGAATAGAGACTCCTGTCCCCCAGATCTTGGCTTCGCGATGGCGGCGGCTCTGGAAGGTTTCTCGTACCGTGGCTTTTCCGTATCGAAGATTTAGGTCAGGGACCTTTATATAAGCGAAGAGGCGGAGTCAGAGGGGGTACGGAGCCGCCACACAATAGGGGGGCGCGGGCCCTAGCCTGGCCGCGCCAGCCCCATGTGTGGGCCCCCTGTGGCTCTCCTCTGGTGGCTCTTAGGTGTTCTGGAAGCTTCGTGGAATTCTAAGATGCTGGGCGTTGATTTCGTCCGATTCCGAGAATATTTCCTTACTAGGATTTCTGAAACCAAAAATAGCAGAAAATAGGAACTGGCACCTCGGCATCTTGTCAATAGGTTAGTTCCGGAAAACGCATCAAAACGATATAAAGTGTGAACAAAACATGTAGGTATTGTCATAAAACAAGCATGGAACATAAGAAATTATAGATACGTTTGAGACGTATCAGCCGCCGAGCGCGACGAGGAGGGGTTGGAGCTGGGTTAGCCGCAACAGCATCCGGCTCCTCCGGCACCTGATGTGGCATGGCCGCTACTGGATCCGTGAAAAAGGTCAAAAAAATTCAACCTTTTGCACGGATCTAGCCGAGGCGGTGCTGGAGGTGGAACGCAGCGGCGAATGCGAAGGGGAGTGGAGGGAAGTGGAGCGCAGAGCCGAATCGTGGGGAGAAGGCGGCGGCAGCGGGGAGAGGACTGGGTCAGTGGGGAGAGGATGGGGCCGACGGCGAGATGAGATGGGGTTGGAGGCGAGTCGGGGTCAGGGACGAGGTAGGAACTAGGAAGCGATCAGGGTGGGGACCCTCTATACTGCGGCTTCTCAATCAGCAGTGCACCTCTATACTGGTCGTGAGCCAGGCACTCCAACTCGAGCGGTATAGATCGACATGCATTGGAGGGTCCATATTCATCGTCGGGTACCATAAAAGAGCTCTGTGTTCCGATCTGTTTCTTCGGCATCAAGATATGTGGGTGAAAAGAAAAGAGCAATCCTAGCAGACACCGCAAACCGTAAACACTAAATATCTGATGGAGGGCACCCTAAACGCGTTGAGAATATGCTGTTATGCGGTTCACGTTTGGCGCGTCTAGGTTGCGCGCCGTTTTTTCAGCCTGCAAAACAAAACCGCAACGGCATAGGGGCGCTTGTTGGGCTGGCGGTCAGCATGGTTGCGATCCATGGTTTTGGGGCGGGTGGGTGGCGGCTGGATGCCAAAGTAGCGGAGGTCAGTGGCAGATGCGGGGTGTTGGAGAGAAACTAGTGTTTAGGGGGTTCCGACCGGAGTCCAAACCCATTTATACCGCTGATAATGGGTCGGATAGGCCTGTAAAGTTGGGCCTTCTGGACCCTTCGGGCCCACTAGCTCGGAACGGCCCAGGTCCAGCCTAGGAGCGAAGAGCGCCTCCACACCATCCTTGAGCAGAGGCGACCCAGTGGCGGTGGCGGCCACAGGCATCTCTGGACCGGCAGGTGCTTCGCCGGCGGGAGGAATCCGCACCTGCACCGAACCCACAAGGAACCGGGGCGAGGAGGAAGGCCGAGAAGAGCTTCCTGCTGTAACATCCCAGAAATTTAAAACAAAATAAACAAATTCCCTAGTTCCAAATTTTGGAACCAACAAAAACTTTTATTAAATTAAGATTGATACATAATAATCTTGCATAATTCTTGTGCTATTGCCATGATTGCTTGCTATGAGTATTTGAAATAATCTTAAACCCTAAAGACTCACCCCTCTTCTCATCATTCTAGTGAAAATAAAATAAAAGGAAATTAAATAAGGAAAAGGCATATGTGCCTATGGCTACCATTATCAACATTTACCCTAGACCTTTCCACTTTTCTTAAAGGATTGGAAAAGCTTTATAAACCTTATATAGTACTTCTTAAATCATTTCTAGGTTGAAACCAAAAAGAATAAAAAGAAAACTAAAAATGCCATAGAGGCATATGAGAGTAAAATAGTAAATATGAGAATTTAAGAAAACTAACCCTAGGACTTGTGTGAATGGTTGGATCACCTCCATATATCATTTCAACATTCAACAAAACCAATTGGGTCAAACCAAGTCAAATAAAATATAAAATACCACATATGCATAAAAGCATATGTGACACATAGGCTTTTCACCAAACATTGACCTAGGTCTCTAAACCTTGACTAAATGATGGGAAACCCTCTCTAAACCTAACATAACACTAAATGGACCCTAACCCATGTCCAAGTGAAGCAAGATAAACCCTTTACAAGTTTATTAAAATTTAACACCTCATCCCTTATGTATTAAGGCCAAATTTGCAAATCTTTGAGCAAGACCAAATGAATTGGGTTCAATGCTCTTAAAATGTTTCTAAACTCATAAGAACCACCTTAGAGTCAACCAAAGTCAAATCAAATAAAGAGAAATCAAATAGGGAGAAAATTCCCAAATTTCACTCACATACACATTATGCCAAATTGCAAAACTTCAACCAAGGCCACCATTGCTTGATCTCTTGCTTGTAGAATGTTCATATATGATAAATAAACACATTTGCATCAAAGAAACCAAAATTAAATCAAAGAAAATCTCAAACTCAACATACATGTGATAATGGTCATGTTGCCCCTTTATAAAATGTTCCCCACTTTACCCCTCTGTATTTCTCAACTCTCAAACTAAACTTGGTCAACTATGACCATGTCATCCAAGACCATGTCAAGGTCAACAACTTTCATGTTGACCATCTCTGCTAATGTTGACTAGGTTGACCAGAAAGACAGGGACAAGTGGAGACTTTAAATCTATGTGAAGATGACCCCATTTTGGAATTCTTGTAAACCTTCACCAAAATGAGCACCACCACCACCATTCCATCACTCTAATTATATAAAAGAGATGCACCAAAAGGAATTTCAAAATTTGAATAAATTTCTCTTGCGGCCATTTTAACAAACACTTGGCAGGCATAGTTTCTAAATTGAGTTACAACCTATTGTCCACTGGTTTCTTCACTAAACCACTTTAACCTTGTGATCATTAGCTATCTCTAGGACCCCTGCATCGAGTTGAGTACTTGCAAGGGTTTGGAAAAGTGGAAAAATAAGAAAAACAAACCATGTCGTGGCCATGCCGGCCACCATGGCACTCGAGCAACCTAAGCCTCTACTCTCCCCTACACCTTGTCATTGAGCATCTCTGGTACACCAGGACACTGCCTGTGCACGGCCAAGCCTCCCCCTTGCACGCCAGTGGCCAGGCAAGTCGTGCCCAGACGCGCCCGAAGCATGCCAGGCACGCGGTGAGCGTGCACCAGCACCATCCTGGACGCGCCAGAACGCGTGCGTGTCTGGTCGCCATCGTCCTCCCCTCGCTTTGCCCTCGTACACGCGCGCCCTACACCGCACCCGAACCCTGCTAGACAACCACATAGACTCGCGGGAACCCTCTAGCCATCGCAATGATCCGAGCTCTACCGCGCCGGTACTGCCAGCACTCGAACGACGCCAGTACCCCTTCGTCCTCCCCTGGCCGCGCCATCAAGCTCAGTAGCTTCACCTAGCCGTCGCCTACACGGAGCGCATCCTAGCTTGCCCCTTCGCGCCTCAGAAACGTCGAGTCCATGGTCGACCTCGCCAGCACCCACGGCTCCTTCTCGAATCTATAAAAGGAGAGCTCCTCCTCCTCAATTCGACGCACCACTCGACTTCCCTCCTCACTCTCACCCTCCTCAGCCCCTAGCTCCTCGACATTGCCCAGTCACACCGCTCAATTTCACCCTCACTGCCCGTGCTCCTCGCCGCAGAAGCTCGCCGGAGCTAGAAGCCACCCCAGGAGCTGCGGTTTGTTCGAGGAGCTCCGCCATCATCTGCAACGTCGTCCTGCATCAACGCCGTTGATCGCCGGAGCCCCTGGTCGCCGTCGACCCCCTAGCCTCGCCGCGCCAGTAAGTTCCTCTCGCCGGAGAAGACGACGCGCCTCGCTCGTCCGATCTGCTTTTGATCTACGGTCCACATCAGCCCATACCGACTCGGGTTTTGATAGACGCTGACGGGTGGCCCCTCACATGTCAGCTGGCCCGCGGCTGCGAAACGCTGCTGGGCTGGGTTTTCTCTTTCAAACCAAATCGGCCCATTTAGTTTCCCGCCTAAGCCCACACAGCTTAATTCAAATTAAAACGTTTCAGCAATTATTCAATTCTGGCCTGTGTTATAAATTTAATAGTTTGAAATCTACTACACCAAATTTAACCAATTTTATATATTTGGAAAGCTCATGAAATTATCTAAACAATGCCACTGGCCTCATGTCCAATTTCGAAATAAAATTTAAATGATAAAAATAACAAGACAGGGACTTTTCTGACTTCAAATAAATATTAGAAATTATCTAGAAATGATTTTAAGTTAATTCCAACTCTAATAAATCACATTTGACATAATCTAATTGTTTATGTAAAATTATAGCATAGTTGTTTTGCATGATCATGGACTAGAGTTAAATAATGGCTATGGAACTATTTCTAGACTAGTTAATACATACACATAGAATTATTTAAATAGTATGAGGGCTCCTCTCTCATTTAAATTGTGATCTTAAGTAATTCAAATAGAGGTACTGACCTTGATCAAATAAGTCTCATGCTTGGTTAATTAGAGAGGTTAATCATTTAGACAATAGTTTAACTTATATAAGGTATAGCCTCTCACATAAACCTTTAGTCCAAATAGTTCAATAAGAATTAATAACACATAATTAATGACCCATAGGTTTATAGTTGAAAATACTTAATCCTTCTCATAAGTAGTACTTAAATTTTTCAAACTTATTTATTAAATCATATAATAGACTTTGGTCTCATTTAAATCTTACCTCAACCAAATTAATATAAAGTAGATCCCATGGTCAATTAAAATTCACTTTTAATTAATTAATAATATTAAAACATTACAAGGTGTTATTAAAATAGTATGAGGTGCTCACCTCATCTTAAATCATCTTTCTCAAATATATGAATTAATGAGTGGACCCTTAATTGGCTAGGCTCATACTTGCTCCCTTATAAATCTTAAATCTAATTTAAATTAATTAAATCACATGAGATGATGAATCTCATTTAACTCACTTTCTCAAAATACTAAGTGTGAAGTGTTGACCTTGGTCAACAAAGGATCATCCCTGGTTATTTAAGAATATTAATTCAACTCAATACTAGTCCTTTAAATTAGTTACAAATATGTGTTAAATCATATGAGAGATACCCCTCTCATTTAAATCTTGTCCTCAAGTAATTTAATATGAGGTAGTGATCATGGTCTATGTAACCTCATATTGAATTATTGGGTGGCATTAAATCACTACCAGGTTATTATTAAATTGCATGAGGTATGGAACCTCATTTAAATCATTTTCTCAAATGACAAGTATGAAGAGGTTGACTTTAGTCAACCTAGGTCATATATTATTCATAAGAGAAATTAAATCTTAAGAAGATTCAATGAGAGGAAATTATTTTCCTATTATTAAATAAGGAAACCCTAGCATAATCTTGTAATAAATATTAAGTAGTGATGCTAGATCATTGTGTGAGCCACTAAGGCTAATTAAGAGTACTTAAGTATTGTTTGGTGATTGTATCCTCGTATTCGTGCATAGACGCTAGTACCGGAGACTATCAAGAGGAGGAGGTATTCTACCAAGAGGAAGAAGAAGAACATTTTGATCACCTCACCAATCAAGGCAAGACAATACTCTTGCAAGCTATTACCAATGCAAGCTAATATTCTTGCAAGATACCATAAGGCAAAGCTCTACAAGAGCAAGGCCTCATCCCCCTTTAATTTATGCTTAATGATCCTATCCCAAGTTTTTACTTTACAAGTTTTTGACTTTGGTTTATCAAGGCTTACTTTTGATTCATGATTCACTTGGTTTAGATATAGAGTAGAACAAGAGCATCAAAGTTAGCCTAGAGCAAGACAAGCTGGTTAGCACCCCTCATGAATAGTTGCTAGTGCTAAACAAATAAAATTGACTACTCTAGATGGGAACATGTGACTTTGAAATGAAGTTGAAACCTTGGAAGAATGGTTCATTCAATTGAACGACTTTGAAGGTGAATATGACCAAGAGAAGATGGTGATTTTTGATATAAAACTGATGGTTGGGTTCGGATGCGATACCATTCCAATTTTGAAAGTACCCCCACAATACCCAATATGGGTAAGGGCTTAACTAGAAATTTATGTGCTTTAGTATGGGTTCCCTCTGAACAAGCGTCATCGGGGTTATGCCGAGGGCTGCCTCTACAAAAGAGATGATGTGATATGTTGTGAATGAGGTGAATGTCCGGCCCAAGCCCTGTGCAGTTCCCAGGCTGATGGTGTGTCTTCACTGGGAGGCCAAGCTCATGGGGAGAGGTGCCTATACTAGAGTATGTAAGTGAAAGGTTATGGTTGGTAGTCCGCATACGGAGTATGATAAATCAGGGCCAGTTAACCCAGACGGATTATTGCAAATGTTGTGGCACAAGTGTACGACCTCTGCAGAGTGTAGAACTATTCGAATAGCCGTGTCCACGGTTACGGACGATTGGAAAGGCCATACTGTTCCGTCATCAGACCATTTTCAAAAATGTGACATGTGACTTATGACTTGATTTTGAAAGGTGAATGGTGACTCTGATTTGAATCACAACAGAGTTGTGGGAATGACACTAATGTTCCCACTTGAGTTCGTCTAGTGATTCAAGCATCTTTACTAAATGTTTATGAAATAAACTTGGCTTTATGCAAATAAACCTAGAGCTTAGTATCCTCTTACTATAATTGATGGTGCTTACACTAGTATCAGTTTGCGAGTACTTTAAAAGTACTCATGGCTTTGTCCCTGGCTATTCAAATGGCCAGACTATGAAGGTGAACAGCAGTACGAGGAAGATGGACAGCAGGACGTCCACGACAACTAGGACCGCTCCTGACGTCAAGCGTTGGCCTGTGGATTAGATAGCCACTACTACTTCGCTTCCGCTATTTGTGATGTTCGTTGATCAATAGATCAACTACTATTGTAATTTTGGGATCATGTGATCTACCCTTGTAAGACGATTATGTGTTGTAATAAATGATGACTCTATGATATTCAACTATTATGTCTCGCAACAACAATATTCCTGGGATTGCGATGTATGGCATAATAGGCATCTGGACTTAAAAATCCGGGTGTTGACAAGTTGGTATCAGAGCCATTGTTTGACCTTAGGAGACCCTAGTTAGAATGGACGTTCGGAAAATTTCAGTTTCTAAAAGCAAATGAAGTGAGTATTTGTGAAAAACTTATTCATTTTCTTCTCTACCAGATCTTCTTAAAAATGATAAGCCATACACCTCCTTATAAATCCATTAAAATTTTGCCACACCTGTTCACATCTCTAACTTACTCCTCCATTTCACTTTCAGATGGAGTACTATGACCAGACGGAGACCTACGAGCTGGGAAACGGAGGAAGTCTGGTGTTCGAACGCGACTTGTACCTAGTGTCCGAGAAGCTTGAACGCCCATCTCCCCAGTTCCAAGGAGTCCGGATCCACAACACCCCCACTGGGGAACAGCAGTGGATGATTACCGCGGACTTGAAGGGAAGCCCGGAGCCTCCCATCTCAGAGAGGATCCTTTTCTCCTTCAAGGCATACAGCTGGGAAGATGGTCTTGCTCACGCCCTTCAGGAGGGACTTGCCCGGGTGTGCGGACAAAACATCGCCGCACTCCAGGGAAGCCACTTCGCCCACCTCGCGAGGCACGACACTATGGGGGAGCCCATGGCACTCTCTTCGCACCCGGTGCTCAAGATTCATGTGGAGCATTTGGACTTTATGCTTCATGAGACCCGGAAGGACCTGGAGCTGACACGTGTCCATGCCCACCGTGCTCAGATGGCTTTGGCTCATCATGCCGACGCCATCAAGCTACTCGCCAAGGACCGCCGGTCACTCCGCCTACAGCGCGCCAAGAATGTCGCTACTATCACCCGTCTTCGCGAGAAGATTCGCACCTTGGAGGTAACTGTCCGGACCCAGCAGGACCAGATCCAGGAGATGGAGGAGGATGGAGAAGACATCCAGGGAGGCGATGACTTCCTGAGTGATGACAACGACTTTGAGGAGGATGAGTTCACCGATGAGGAAGACTACGAGTTTCTGGAGTCCGAGGAGGATGGGATCATTCCCATCGATGTGGATGAAGACCAGGAGGAGTAGTTGCACTAGCCTCACTTACGTAGGTGTGAGTTGTATCCCGCACCATGTATCGTAGTTTGAGGAAGAAGGGTTCTTAAAACCCTTAGTACTTTAAACCTGTAATGTGTGATGTTTGTTGTGAATAAATAAAGTGTGTGCTATGTTCATCACAAAAATATTTCGAGTTTTAAGTTTAAATCTAATTCAAACTAAGCCATAGAAAATTCCCTCTTACCTCATGATATATCTACATAATCAGATGGCCCCACCAACCCGCAACGCCAACCAGGATGCCATGATGCAACTGCTGCAGACAATGATGGCAGACCGGGAAGCCGAAAGAGCTGAACGCCAAGCAAACCTTGCCGCACTGCAACAGATAGCTCAGAACAATCAAGGCCATGGAAACCACGATCACCCTGGGTCAAAGCTGAAGAACTTTCAGAACACCAACCCTCCGATGTTCAACAAGACCGAAGAGCCCCTCGATGCTGATGACTGGCTCCAGACCATAGAGAACAACCTTGAAGTTGCGGGAGTTGAAGCCGCAGAAAAAGTACTGTTCGCCACCCACTACCTATCAGGACCTGCCAGAGCCTGGTGGACAAGTGCCCGTGCAATGAATGCGGGACAGATGATGACATGGAAAGACTTCAAGCTGAAGTTCAGCAAGTACCATGTGCCCCAAGGATTAATCAAGAAAATGAGAGACGAGTTCCGTGAACTCAAGCAAGGAAGAATGTCCGTGGTGGAATACCGCGACAGGTTTCTCACTCTGTCAAGGTACGCCCCGGATGAGACCGACACAAATGAGAAAAGAAAGGAAAGATTTCTGAACGGACTGCACGACGAGATGCAAACGGTGCTAGTGAATATTCCTTTCGCTGACCTCGAGGCCCTTGTGGACTCAGCAATACAGATGGAAGGAAAGCTGCATCAGGCCAATGAGAACCGCAAGCGCAGAATGATGAACCAGAATGGACCCCACCATACCCAGAAGCACCGCAATAACACCTCTGGGGGATTCACCCCCAGAAACAATAGGCCACCTGCTCAGACTTATCGCCCCAACTACAGCAACAACCACGGAGGACCCCCGAAGCCTGGAGGCAACAACAATAGCAACCGCAATCCCAACAGCCACAACAACAATGGGAACAGCACCAACACCAACACTGGCCCGAGGACTGGAAGCAATGCCATCCCCGTCACCCCGAAGGACAAGTCCACTATAAACTGCTATGAATGTGGAGTTGTGGGCCACTATTCCAAAGAATGCCCCAAGAAGCTTGCCAAGATCGCCGCCAACAGTGCTGCACCTGCCCAGCAATAGCGCCGCTTCGCAGGTAGAAGGAACCAGAACAACAACAACGGCCGTTTCTACCACATGAATGCCACTGAAGCTCAGGAAGCACCCCAGACCATGCCAAGTATGTCTTCCTGTTAATCAAAATGCTCAATCTCTCTTAGGAACCTAACTTTTCTTAAAATCTCGGGACGAGATTTGTTTAAGGGGGAAGGGTTTGTAACATCCCAGAAATTTAAAACAAAATAAACAAATTCCCTAGTTCCAAATTTTGGAACCAACAAAAACTTTTATTAAATTAAGATTGATACATAATAATCTTGCATAATTCTTGTGCTATTGCCATGATTGCTTGCTATGAGTATTTGAAATAATCTTAAACCCTAAAGACTCACCCCTCTTCTCATCATTCTAGTGAAAATAAAATAAAAGGAAATTAAATAAGGAAAAGGCATATGTGCCTATGGCTACCATTATCAACATTTACCCTAGACCTTTCCACTTTACTTAAAGGATTGGAAAAGCTTTATAAACCTTATATAGTACTTCTTAAATCATTTCTAGGTTGAAACCAAAAAGAATAAAAAGAAAACTAAAAATGCCATAGAGGCATATGAGAGTAAAATAGTAAATATGAGAATTTAAGAAAACTAACCCTAGGACTTGTGTGAATGGTTGGATCACCTCCATATATCATTTCAACATTCAACAAAACCAATTGGGTCAAACCAAGTCAAATTAAATATAAAATACCACATATGCATAAAAGCATATGTGACACATAGGCTTTTCACCAAACATTGACCTAGGTCTCTAAACCTTGACTAAATGATGGGAAACCCTCTCTAAACCTAACATAACACTAAATGGACCCTAACCCATGTCCAAGTGAAGCAAGATAAACCCTTTACAAGTTTATTAAAATTTAACACCTCATCCCTTATGTATTAAGGCCAAATTTGCAAATCTTTGAGCAAGATCAAATGAATTGGGTTCAATGCTCTTAAAATGTTTCTACACTCATAAGAACCACCTTAGAGTCAACCAAAGTCAAATCAAATAAAGAGAAATCAAATAGGGAGAAAATTCCCAAATTTCACTCACATACACATTATGCCAAATTGCAAAACTTCAACCAAGGCCACCATTGCTTGATCTCTTGCTTGTAGAATGTTCATATATGATAAATAAACACATTTGCATCAAAGAAACCAAAATTAAATCAAAGAAAATCTCAAACTCAACATACATGTGATAATGGTCATGTTGCCCCTTTATAAAATGTTCCCCACTTTACCCCTCTGTATTTCTCAACTCTCAAACTAAACTTGGTCAACTATGACCATGTCATCCAAGACCATGTCAAGGTCAACAACTTTCATGTTGACCATCTCTGCTAATGTTGACTAGGTTGACCAGAAAGACAGGGACAAGTGGAGACTTTAAATCTATGTGAAGATGACCCCATTTTGGAATTCTTGTAAACCTTCACCAAAATGAGCACCACCACCACCATTCCATCACTCTAATTATATAAAAGAGATGCACCAAAAGGAATTTCAAAATTTGAATAAATTTCTCTTGCGGCCATTTTAACAAACACTTGGCAGGCATAGTTTCTAAATTGAGTTACAACCTATTGTCCACTGGTTTCTTCACTAAACCACTTTAACCTTGTGATCATTAGCTATCTCTAGGACCCCTGCATCGAGTTGAGTACTTGCAAGGGTTTGGAAAAGTGGAAAAATAAGAAAAACAAACCATGTCGTGGCCATGCCGGCCACCATGGCACTCGAGCAACCTAAGCCTCTACTCTCCCCTACACCTTGTCATTGAGCATCTCTGGTACACCAGGACACTGCCTGTGCACGGCCAAGCCTCCCCCTTGCACGCCAGTGGCCAGGCAAGTCGTGCCCAGACGCGCCCGAAGCATGCCAGGCACGCGGTGAGCGTGCACCAGCACCATCCTGGACGCGCCAGAACGCGTGCGTGTCTGGTCGCCATCGTCCTCCCCTCGCTTTGCCCTCGTACACGCGCGCCCTACACCGCACCCGAACCCTGCTAGACAACCACATAGACTCGCGGGAACCCTCTAGCCATCGCAATGATCCGAGCTCTGCCGCGCCGGTACTGCCAGCACTCGAACGACGCCAGTACCCCTTCGTCCTCCCCTGGCCGCGCCATCAAGCTCAGTAGCTTCACCTAGCCGTCACCTACACGGCGCGCATCCTAGCTTGCCCCTTCGCGCCTCAGAAACGTCGAGTCCATGGTCGACCTCGCCAGCACCCACGGCCCCTTCTCGAATCTATAAAAGGAGAGCTCCTCCTCCTCAATTCGACGCACCACTCGACTTCCCTCCTCAGTCTGACCCTCCTCGGCCCCTAGCTCCTCGACATTGCCCAGTCACACCGCTCAATTTCACCCTCACTGCCCGTGCTCCTCGCCGCAGAAGCTCGTCGGAGCTAGAAGCCACCCCAGGAGCTGCGGTTTGTTCGAGGAGCTCCGCCATCATCTGCAACGTCGTCCTGCATCAACGCCGTTGATCGCCGGAGCCCCTGGTCGCCGTCGACCCCCTAGCCTCGCCGCGCCAGTAAGTTCCTCTCGCCGGAGAAGACGACGCGCCTCGCTCGTCCGATCTGCTTTTGATCTACGGTCCACATCAGCCCATACCGACTCGGGTTTTGATAGACGCTGACGGGTGGCCCCTCACATGTCAGCTGGCCCGCGGCTGCGAAACGCTGCTGGGCTGGGTTTTCTCTTTCAAACCAAATCGGCCCATTTAGTTTCCCGCCTAAGCCCACACAGCTTAATTCAAATTAAAACGTTTCAGCAATTATTCAATTCTGGCCTGTGTTATAAATTTAATAGTTTGAAATCTACTACACCAAATTTAACCAATTTTATATATTTGGAAAGCTCATGAAATTATCTAAACAATGCCACTGGCCTCATGTCCAATTTCGAAATAAAATTTAAATGATAAAAATAACAAGACAGGGACTTTTCTGACTTCAAATAAATATTAGAAATTATCTAGAAATGATTTTAAGTTAATTCCAACTCTAATAAATCACATTTGACATAATCTAATTGTTTATGTAAAATTATAGCATAGTTGTTTTGCATGATCATGGACTAGAGTTAAATAATGGCTATGGAACTATTTCTAGACTAGTTAATACATACACATAGAATTATTTAAATAGTATGAGGGCTCCTCTCTCATTTAAATTGTGATCTTAAGTAATTCAAATAGAGGTACTGACCTTGATCAAATAAGTCTCATGCTTGGTTAATTAGAGAGGTTAATCATTTAGACAATAGTTTAACTTATATAAGGTATAGCCTCTCACATAAACCTTTAGTCCAAATAGTTCAATAAGAATTAATAACACATAATTAATGACCCATAGGTTTATAGTTGAAAATACTTAATCCTTCTCATAAGTAGTACTTAAATTTTTCAAACTTATTTATTAAATCATATAATAGACTTTGGTCTCATTTAAATCTTACCTCAACCAAATTAATATAAAGTAGATCCCATGGTCAATTAAAATTCACTTTTAATTAATTAATAATATTAAAACATTACAAGGTGTTATTAAAATAGTATGAGGTGCTCACCTCATCTTAAATCATCTTTCTCAAATATATGAATTAATGAGTGGACCCTTAATTGGCTAGGCTCATACTTGCTCCCTTATAAATCTTAAATCTAATTTAAATTAATTAAATCACATGAGATGATGAATCTCATTTAACTCACTTTCTCAAAATACTAAGTGTGAAGTGTTGACCTTGGTCAACAAAGGATCATCCCTGGTTATTTAAGAATATTAATTCAACTCAATACTAGTCCTTTAAATTAGTTACAAATATGTGTTAAATCATATGAGAGATACCCCTCTCATTTAAATCTTGTCCTCAAGTAATTTAATATGAGGTAGTGATCATGGTCTATGTAACCTCATATTGAATTATTGGGTGGCATTAAATCACTACCAGGTTATTATTAAATTGCATGAGGTATGGAACCTCATTTAAATCATTTTCTCAAATGACAAGTATGAAGAGGTTGACTTTAGTCAACCTAGGTCATATATTATTCATAAGAGAAATTAAATCTTAAGAAGATTCAATGAGAGGAAATTATTTTCCTATTATTAAATAAGGAAACCCTAGCATAATCTTGTAATAAATATTAAGTAGTGATGCTAGATCATTGTGTGAGCCACTAAGGCTAATTAAGAGTACTTAAGTATTGTTTGGTGATTGTATCCTCGTATTCGTGCATAGACGCTAGTACCGGAGACTATCAAGAGGAGGAGGTATTCTACCAAGAGGAAGAAGAAGAACATTTTGATCACCTCACCAATCAAGGCAAGACAATACTCTTGCAAGCTATTACCAATGCAAGCTAATATTCTTGCAAGATACCATAAGGCAAAGCTCTACAAGAGCAAGGCCTCATCCCCCTTTAATTTATGCTTAATGATCCTATCCCAAGTTTTTACTTTACAAGTTTTTGACTTTGGTTTATCAAGGCTTACTTTTGATTCATGATTCACTTGGTTTAGATATAGAGTAGAACAAGAGCATCAAAGTTAGCCTAGAGCAAGACAAGCTGGTTAGCACCCCTCATGAATAGTTGCTAGTGCTAAACAAATAAAATTGACTACTCTAGATGGGAACATGTGACTTTGAAATGAAGTTGAAACCTTGGAAGAATGGTTCATTCAATTGAACGACTTTGAAGGTGAATATGACCAAGAGAAGATGGTGATTTTTGATATAAAGCTGATGGTTGGGTTCGGATGCGATACCATTCCAATTTTGAAAGTACCCCCACAATACCCAATATGGGTAAGGGCTTAACTAGAAATTTATGTGCTTTAGTATGGGTTCCCTCTGAACAAGCGTCATCGGGGTTATGCCGAGGGCTGCCTCTACAAAAGAGATGATGTGATATGATGTGAATGAGGTGAATGTCCGGCCCAAGCCCTGTGCAGTTCCCAGGCTGATGGTGTGTCTTCACTGGGAGGCCAAGCTCATGGGGAGAGGTGCCTATACTAGAGTATGTAAGTGAAAGGTTATGGTTGGTAGTCCGCATACGGAGTATGATAAATCAGGGCCAGTTAACCCTGACGGATTATTGCAAATGTTGTGGCACAAGTGTACGACCTCTGCAGAGTGTAGAACTATTCGAATAGCCGTGTCCACGGTTACGGACGATTGGAAAGGCCATACTGTTCCGTCATCAGACCATTTTCAAAAATGTGACATGTGACTTATGACTTGATTTTGAAAGGTGAATGGTGACTCTGATTTGAATCACAACAGAGTTGTGGGAATGACACTAATGTTCCCACTTGAGTTAGTCTAGTGATTCAAGCATCTTTACTAAATGTTTATGAAATAAACTTGGCTTTATGCAAATAAACCTAGAGCTTAGTATCCTCTTACTATAATTGATGGTGCTTACACTAGTATCAGTTTGCGAGTACTTTAAAAGTACTCATGGCTTTGTCCCTGGCTATTCAAATGGCCAGACTATGAAGGTGAACAGCAGTACGAGGAAGATGGACAGCAGGACATCCACGACAACTAGGACCGCTCCTGACGTCAAGCGTTGGCCTGTGGATTAGATAGCCACTACTACTTCGCTTCCGCTATTTGTGATGTTCGTTGATCAATAGATCAACTACTATTGTAATTTTGGGATCATGTGATCTACCCTTGTAAGACGATTATGTGTTGTAATAAATGATGACTCTATGATATTCAACTATTATGTCTCGCAACAACAATATTCCTGGGATTGCGATGTATGGCATAATAGGCATCTGGACTTAAAAATCCGGGTGTTGACACCTGCCCCCGAAGAACCTGGTGGGAGGGCAGGGAAGCAATCAAACCCTAGATCCAAAACCACCGGCGAGATGCCCCAACGCTCGGGCGACTGCGGTAGCGACAGAGAGATTTGATGCCGCACGACATCGTCAGCGATGGGGGAGAGTGCACACTACACTCCAGCCATGCCCAAGCCTTGTCGAGGAAGTCGTCCAGAGTGATCCGCTCTGGACCAGATCTGGGGGAGGCGTAGGGAGAGCTTGAGGATGAGGCCTCCATGTCGGAGAGGCATCTCTCACCAGAACATCCAACAACGAGCACCCAGAACCTCGAGCCTGCGATCCCCACCTCTATGGGCGTAGGACGGGGGAGGGGGAGGGTGCCGCCTTCTCCTGCGCACCGGAAAAAGCAGTGGAGCGCACGGTCAGGCACATCCTTGAGGTAGGTCGTGTGAGAGCGCCGACGCGAACTAGAGTTGCGCCACCGCGCAGAGCGTCAGCAAGATCTTCACCGGC
Organism: Lolium perenne; assembly: GCF_019359855.2. NCBI lineage: Eukaryota > Viridiplantae > Streptophyta > Magnoliopsida > Poales > Poaceae > Lolium > Lolium perenne. The sequence continues at coordinate 321,469,528 of NC_067246.2, forward strand.
GGGACCGGGAGCGAGAGTGACATAGGTATGCCTACGAGGCATGTCGTATGAATACCCTTGGTCCGTAGTGGATCAGGGAAGCCCATGGACTCGAAACTTTGTAGTCCCAAAAGATTGAAGATCCTCGGATTAGGAATATATAGAGTTATTATAGGAAACTTGTATCAATATAGGGAAATGCCCAACGCGGACCGATAATTTGTACGTGTACGACATGGAAAAGCCTCGGCTTTACCTCCTATATAAAGGGAAAGCCGAGGGAGAAATAAGGACCGAATCATTGTAACCCTAGCCATCGTAATTTCTTAGCACCTTTGTTCGGCTGAAACCTTCGAGATCTACTTGCTCTCTACTTTCTACGAAACCCTAAGTCTACAATCTGTAGGCATTGACTAGTTAATCCCTCGTCAATTGGCACCGTCTGTGGGAATTAGAGGTCGCAAGGTTCTGATCTCGATGGCATCGTCAAAATCATCATCGGCAGCGAGCAATGCGACGGAAGGTGGTAAACACATCCAATCCGATCTCGTTGATTTTGTTCCTCACCCGCCGGCCTGTTTGCATTCTTATGCCAATCTGGAGGCCGGAGTCAATGGAGATGACGTTCGGGAGCTTCCGCTTCCTCGTCGGGAAAGAAGGATCGCACCGTTTATCGGCACAGATTTTTTCGGGACCGTTAGCGGCCGAGCCTGATTACTCGGGGTCATCGGTGTCATCCGGTGAGTCAGGCTACCAAGAAGTTTCGCCGCCACGCTTCACCAAGCCCGCTGATAGCGGAAAACTCGTCGGTCTGTTCGGTGAGATGACTTTCGGGTCGGTCACAGAACCGATCTATCCCAAGATAGTGAATCGGAAAGCTTCATCAACTTCGACTTCACCAACACAACCAACTCCACCGATAGCAGGGAGGTCCTCGCCGGTCCATATAATGGTGTCACCTATCCTGAGTTCGATGAGAAGGAAAATACAACACACCATCAGATTTGTGTAATTAAGGGATTAGGTCGTGAAGCTGACGAAGAATCATAGGCTATCGACGATTTAGCCAACCCCTATGTCGATCCCGCAGATCTTACAAGAGGAATAGAAAATAAATATGTGGGAGCTCAACCAAGAGAAAAGGTGCAGCTACCACAAGATGCGTGGAATAGAGCGACAAGAGCCATAAACGGCACAGAGCCGATAACTACACAAGCCTCACCAGCAGTGTTACAAGCATATCAGTATAAACTCAATCGATCAAGACGCGAGTTAGAAAAGTTACAACAAAAACTTGACGAAAGAAGAGCTGCAGCAGACGCTTCTAGCGAGCGCAGAGCTAACTTGAGTCAACACTCAAGAAACTTAGAAGATAACCATAGAGATAGCCGTGGAAGAGCAAGGTCTCGGATGGCAGGCATACCTGAAGCTGAGAGAGATAACCTGGTTCAAAATCTCGACATGTCTTTTATGTCGATAGATACGAGAGGGCATATCATCCCGAAGCGCCAGAGGCAGGATACATGGCAACACACGCATATTTGATGACAACTAGACCACCTCAAGGCGATCCTCGAGCATCGTTGTATCAAACGGCCATGGCAGGAATCGGCGTCATGGGTGTTGCAATAGCGGGAAGAGAGATAGTACAACACCCCGCAAGTTCTCCACGCCGGAATAGCCCAATACAATATAGTTCCCAACGTACAGTGGTGGAACTCGAGATATCCGAAGAGAAGGTGACGCGAGAAACACCACAACTCAGGCTCTAGTCGGGACATGACTGTGTCTTTGCTACCCACAATCGCGCCCATAGTACATGGATACATCCAAGGCCAAATTTGTGCAGAATGCACGTCAATGGAGGTCCTGCCATAGGCTCAAGGTTGCAGTACAAAAAAGAGCAGATTGAACATCAAGCCGAAGCACCCATGTGGTTCGTCCCAACACTTCCACCTATTTTTCTTGAGAAATAAGAGACGGATGGTGACCTTAGTTTATAGAGAAACCCTAGTGTTCGTGAACTTAGCCTCATGAACACTCGCTGTTCGGTTTTTGGTGAAATCAAAATTTAGCAGAGATGAATATCTTTGTTTGAATCCCGTGCTGATCATATTTTTCACAAATTAGCTACCTGTACTGTGATGAATACATGCTGATCTGTTGTTTGGTGGAGTAGCAGACATGAAGATCCTTGTTTGAATACCACACTGGACATATTTTTTTCAAAAATTAGCTAAGCTCGCGCTATTAGGCGCAAATGCCTTCAGTAAAGGAACAGATGGTGATCTTATTTTATAGAGAAATCATAGTGTTCGTGAACTTAACGTCATGAACACACGATGTTCGGTTTTTGGTGAAATGAAAATTTAGCAGAGATGAAGATCTTTGTTTGAATCCTATGTTGAACACATTTTTCCTAAATTAGCTACCCATATTGTGATGAATACATGCTGGTCTGTTTTTTTGGTGGAGTAGCAGACATGAAGATCTTTGTTTTGAATACCACGTTGGACATCTTTTTTTCAAAAATTAGCTAAGCTTGCTATTAGGCGCAAATGCCTTCAGTAACGATTAGGGTTCCAGCGCTGCCCCATGTACCACTTATTTTTTTGGTAAGGGTAACCCCATGTACCACCTTACCAATAGAAAAAAATGTAATGTACAACATTCCCCGGTTGGGCCAATTTTCCACTTTTGAGTTGAGCTCGGCAATCTACATGGTAATTTACGTGGGCCTACTAGCTCAGGCAATAACGGCCCAATAGCTGCGTCCTCGTCATTGAAAGGCGACAGGAGATCAAAATAAAAAGTCAAGTAGCCACATCAGGGGTAAAAAATAATCCAAAAATAAATCGAGTCTCGGTCATTGAGTTCAGGAGATGTTAATTTTCTGTATGAAAGTAGGGAGATGAATGTTGATGCTCATCTTATGGCTAGAATCTCTATTGATGGTCAGTTTGGGCGCCGAGTGTGATTCCTGGAACCACCAGACATTGTAAGCTTATATGTCCATATGGAATAAAAACCTACTTCCCCCCCTCAAAAAAATCATGAGCCAAAACTAATCCAAGAAAAGAAAAACTTGATTGTACATAGAGGATGACATGCGGGTCCTATTTTACAGCAGTGGTCTCAACATTTCAAAAGTGGCACGGGACCGAGAGAAAAAAAAAGCAGTGACCAAATATCAGGTGCCAAAAATAATCCAAGAAAAGAAATTGATTGTAAATAGAGGATGACATGTGGGTCCCATTTTGCAGCAGCGGTATCAACGTTTCAGAGAAGGCACGGGATCGAAAGAAAAAGGCAAGTGATCAAATATCAGGTGCCAAAAATAAATCCAAGAAAAGAAACTTGATTGTACATAGAGGATGACATGCGGGTCCCATTTTGCAGCAGTGGTCTCAAAGTTTCCAAAGGCGGCACGGGATCAAAAGAAAAAGGAAGTAGCCAAAAATTAGGGGTCAGGAAAAATCCAAGAAAAGAATTTGATTGTACATAGAGGATGACATGCGGGTCTTATTTTGCAGCAGCGGTCTTAACGTTTCAAAGACGGCATGAGATTGAAAGAAAAAGGCAAGTGGCCAAAAATAAGGGGTAAAAAAAGTACAACTTTCCCCGCTTGGGCCAAAATTTCCCCTTTTGGGTTGCCGCCTACATGGTAATTGATGTGGGCCTACTTACTCGGATGATAAGGCCCAATAACTACAAACGGGCTACTCATTCACTTTCGGCCCCTTTTCTAATGCAACACGGATCCTATGATTCACAAAAAAAAGGAGATTCTACGTACAAGTTGTTTTTAAAGTATTTATTTTGTATTATTGGGGGTTGAAATTTTTGAAACTGCCATACCCTGTGTGAAAAATCTTGATCACTCCATACCTGCATGGAGCACTGTATTTTGAAAAAAATCAAAAAGGAGATTGATACGTCCCCGACGTATCCATAATTTATGTCGTTCCATGCTTGTTTTATGACAATACTTACATGTTTTGCTTGCACTTTATGATGATTTCATGCATTTTCCGGAACTAACCTATTAACAAGATGCCACAGTGCCAGTTCCTGTTTTCTGCTGTTTTTGGTTCCAGAAAGGCTGTTCGGGCAATATTCTCGGAATTGGACGAAATCAACGCCAAACCTCCTATTTTTCCCGGAAGGCTCCAGAACACCGAAGAGGAGTCGGAGAGGGGCCAGAGGGCCACCAGACCATAAGGCGGCGCGGCCTGGCCTGGGCCCGCGCCACCCTATGGTGTGGAGCCCCCAGGCACCCCCCTGCGCCGCCTCTTCGCCTATAAAATCCCTTTCGACCTAAAAACGCAGTACCAATTGACGAAACTCCAGAAAGACTCCAGGGGCGCCGCCACCGTCGCGAAAGTCCAATTCGGGGGACAAAACTCTCTGTTCCGGCACCCTGCCAGGACGGGGAAGTGCCCACGGAAGCCATCTCCATCAACGCCACCGCCTCCACCATGCTCCGTGAGTAGTTCCCCCATGGACTACGGGTTCTAGCAGTAGCTATGTCGGTATACTCTCCCCCATGTACTTCAATACAATGGTCTCATGAGCTGCCTTACATGATTGAGATTCATCTGATGTAATCGGTGTTGTGTTTGTTGGGATCCGATGGATGATACATTATGATTAGTCTATCTATAAAGTTTGTGAAGTTATTGTTGCTGCAATCTTGTTATGCTTAATGCTTGTCACTAGGGCCCGAGTGGCATGATCTTAGATTTGAGCTCTATACTTATTGCTTAGATTATATCTACAAGTTGTATGCACATGTCACTGTCCGGAACCAAAGGCCCCGAAGTGACAGAAATCGGGACAACCAGAGGGGATGGCGGTGATGTGAGGATCACATGTTTTCACCAAGTGTTAATGCTTTGCTCCGGTGCTCTATTAAAAGGAGTACCTTAATATCCAGTAGTTTCCCTTGAGGCCCGGCTGCCACCGGCTGGTAGGACAATAGATGTTGTGCAAGTTTCTCATTGCGAGCACGTACGACTATATATGGAACACATGCCTATTGATTGCTTAGTACTTGGATACCGTTTTATTATTATCTGCAAATGCCCTGCTATGATTGTTACATGAGTTTCTCTCATCCATGCAACGCCCGTTCATCCTTCCCCGTGCCTACAGTATTTTAATCCTGCTGTTTACTAAAATCACTACTGTTGTCTTTGTTACTCTGCTGCTGTTATTTCACTACTGCTACTGCTATAAAACTGTTACTACTGATAAACTCTTGCGAGCAAGTCTGTTTCCAGGTGCAGCTGAATTGACAACTCCGCTGTTAAGGCTTTCAAGTATTCTTTGTCTCCCCTTGTGTCGAATCAATAAATTGGGTTTTACTTCCCTCGAAGACTGTTGCGATCCCCTATACTTGTGGGTCATCAAGACTATTTTCTGGCGCCGTTGCCGGGGAGGCATAGCTCTACTCATAAGTTCACCTAGGGAGTACACTCTACCTCTCTCTCTGATTTTATTTTGCTTTATTTTGTTTTGCTTAGTTTACTTTTGTCTAGTTTATTTGTGCTTAGTTTATTTATGTCTAGTATTAGTTTGCGTAGTTTACTTTTGCTTAGTTTATTTTTGTCTTGATTTATTTGTCTCATATACCCAAAAATCCATAAAAATTTGAAAAACCAAAAAAATTAAAAACTGATGTTATGGGAGAACCTACAACCTACTTGGAGCTTATAGAATGCTATAATAATTATAGAGAATCAAGAACTGGTAAAATAATGAGTGCTATGATAGAAAAATTGAATACAATGGCTAAAATCTTGCTTAGGCGCCATGATATAAACTGTTGCTCTCAACAGGATAAACATCTTAAATTTCAATGTGGCTTTAGTGAGGAATTTTTAATTAAAAACTATAATCGGAATTGCTATATTCATTATGGGTTCGAAGAGGTAGAACAATTTGTCTTATTTATGGGAGCCTCCGAGATAGAATCCTTCATGGTTGAGAATTATGAAACTTGTGCTATTTGTAAGGACCTTAAAGATTATGTCTCTACTATCCTTAATTCTTGCATAGAATGCTACAGTAGGAATCCTTATATCCTTGATTATAAAGAGAGACACATTAATGCACAAGAATGCACTCACAATTTGCAGGAACCGGTGGAAGAAGAAACTGATGAACCTGAAAGCTCATTGGATAAAAAAGAGGCGGAAATTGATGAACCTGAAAGCTCATTGGATGAAAAATAAGAGGAGAGCGACGAACAAAAGGAGGAAGAATGGATTAGCTACCCATGCCAACCTTCTAATGAGAGTAACTCTTTATCTCTTACACTATTTGATTGTCCTCCATGCTTACCGGAAGAGGTTGAATGTTATGTTCCTGTGGATTCTCTTGAAATAGTACCTATGAGTAAAACTTGTGAGAATAATTATGCTACTGTTATTTATGATAATCCATGCTACTTTGATAAATCTTATGATAATGCTATGTTTGTGCCTGACGTCGAAATGCATGGTACTAAAGAATTTTGCTTAGCAAATATTTATGATAAAGCTCTAGATGATGGTCCTATGTTACTTGATACTATTAATTGTACTACTAATGAAAATGGGATTGGAGAGTCCTTGACTTATTCTATGAGTCCCATATCTCTTGAGATTGATCACCTACCTTGTTATATTATTAATAAAAGTAAGTTTGAAAGTTTTAATTCCACTATTCTTGAACTTGATAAAAATTATGTGTTTGGAAATCATGAAAAGTATGCTGCATGTGATAGTTATATTGTTGAGTTTGTTCATGAAGCTACTTAAAATTATTATGAGAGAGGAAAATATGGTTGTAGAAATTTGCATGGTACTAAAACACCTCTCTATATGCTTAAAATTTTGAAGCTACACCTGTTTTATCTTCTTATGCTTGTCACTTTGTTCTTCATGAATTTATTTGTGTACAAGACTCCTTTCCATAGGAAGCATGTGAGACTTAAATGTGTTTTGGATTTGCCTTTTGATGCTCTCTTTTGCTTCAAATACTATTTCTTGTGAGTGCATCATTAAAACTGCTGAGCCCATCTTAATGGCTATAAAGAAAGCAACTTCTTGGGAGATAACCCATGTGTTATTTTGCTACAGTACTTTGTTTTATATTTGTGTCTTGGAAGTTGTTTACTACTGTAGCAACCTCTCCTTATCTTAGTTTTGTGTTTTGTTGTGCCAAGTGAAGCCTCTAATCGAAGGTTGATACTAGATTTGGATTTCTGCGCAGAAACAGATTTCTATCTGTCACGAATCTGGGCTGTTTTCTCTGTAGGTAACTCAGAAAAATATGCCAATTTACGTGCGTGTTCCTCAGATATGTACGCAACTTTCATTAGTTTTGAGTTTTCTGATTTGAGCAACGGAAGTATTTTATTAAAATTTGTCTTTACTGGCTGTTCTGTTTTGGCAGATTCTGTCTCTGTTTTTTGCATTGTCTCTTGTGGACTTTAAGCGAGGTTTTCTAGACATAGAGAGCTGTAGCTAATGTTTTATTTAGTTCTTGCAATGTGCCACTACAATACCAAGGTGGATTCAAATTTGTTTGAGTACTAACCCCTCTAATGAAGTTTATGAGAAGTTTGTTGTGAAGGAAGTTTTCAAGGGTCAAGAGAGGAGGATGATATATGATCAAGAAGAGTGAAAAGTCTAAGCTTGGGGATGCCCCCGTGGTTCATCCCTGCACATTTCAAGAAGACTCAAGCGTCTAAGCTTGGGGATGCCCAAGGCATCCCCTTCTTCATCAACTTATCAGGTTTCTTCTATTGAAACTATATTTTTATTCGGTCACATCATATGTGCTTTACTTGGAGCGTCTGTGTGTTTATTTTCGTTTTGTTTGTTTGAATAAGATCGGATCCTAGCAATCCTTGTTTGGGAGAGAGACACGCTCCGCTTTTTCATATGAACACTTGTTCTTCGTTTTACTTTTAATGTTCAATGATAAAAGTTGGAAGCTACAATACTTATTGTTTGGTTGGAAACAGAAAATGCCTCATAATGTCTTGGATAATTTGACACTTGGCAATTGTTTTGAGCTCTCAAATAGATTAAGTTTTTTTCATGTAGTTTAAACCTATTAGTGGAGAACTACTGTAGAGCTTGTTGAAATTGGTTTGCATAATTGATCTCTCTTAAGGTCTAGATATTTTCTGGTAAAGTGTTTGAGCAACAAGGAAGACAGTGTAGAGTATTATAATGCTTGCAATATGTTCTTATGTAAGTTTTGATGTACCGGTTCATACTTGTGTTTGCTTCAAATAGCCTTGCTAGCCTAAACCTTGTACTGAGAGGGAATGCTTCTCGTGCATCCAAATCCTTGAGCCAAAAACTATGCCATTCGTGTCCACCATACCTACCTACTATGTGGTATTTCATGCCATTCCAAAGTAAATTGCTTGAGTGCTACCTTTAAACAATTCAAAATGCTTCTCAATTTGTGTTAATGTTTTATAGCTCATGAGGAAGTATGTGGTGTTTATCTTTCAATCTTGTTGGGCAATTTTCATCAATGGACTAGTGGCTTCATCCGCTTATCCAATAATTTTGCAAAAAGAGTTGGCAATGGGATTCCCAGTCCCAAATTAATTAACAAAAATAGACACTCCTCCATGGTATGTGATTGTTGGACGGCACCCGAAGGATTCGGTTAGCCATGGCTTGTGTAAGCAAAGGTTGGGAGGAGTGTCATCATAATAAAACTATAATAAAAAGGCACTCCTTCATGGTATGAGATTGTTGGCAGGCACCCGAGGATTCGGTTAGCCATGGTTTGTGAAAGAAAGGTTGGAAGGAGTGCCACCCAAAAATAAAATAAAATGGGAGCCGCTCTTTGAAGGTTTGTCTGGCGAGGGGGTTAGAGTGCCCACTACCATTCGTTGACAACAACAAACACCTCTCAAAACTTTAATTTTTATGCTCTCTATATGTTTTCAAAACCAAAGCTCTAGCACAAACATAGCAATCAATGCTTCCCTCTGCGAAGGGCCATTCTTTTACTTTTATGTTGAGTCAGTTTACCTACTTCCTTCCACCTTAGAAGCAAACACTTGTGTTAACTGTGCATTGATTCTTACATACTTGCATATTTGCATTCATCATATTATTTTATGTTGACAATATCCATGAGATATGCATGTTGAAATTTGAAAGAAACCGCTGAAACTTATATCTTCCTTTGTGTTGCTTTGATGCCTTTACTTTGAATTTATTGCTTTATGAGTTAACTCTTGTGCAATCTTTTGATGCTTGTCTTGAAAGTACTATTCATGAAAAGTTTTGCTATATGTTATCTATTTGTTAGCAACTATAGATCATTGCCTTGAGTCACTTCATTCATTTCATATGCTTTGTAATAGTATGATCAAGGTTATGTAAGTAGCATGTCACTACAGAAATTATTCTTTTTATCGTTTACTTGCTCGGGACGAGCAGGAACTAAGCTTGGGGATGCTGATACGTCTCCAAGGTACCTATAATTTCTGTCGTTCCATGCTTGTTTTATGACAATACTTACATGTTTTGCTTGCACTTTATATTGATTTCATGCATTTTCCGGAACTAACCTATTAACAAGATGCCACAGTGCCAGTTCCTGTTTTCTGCTGTTTTTGGTTCCAGAAAGGCTGTTCGGGCAATATTCTCGGAATTTGACGAAACGAAGACCCAACATCTTACTTTTCCCGGAACCTTCCAGAAAGTCAGAGTGGGACCAGAGGGGAGCCCTGGGGGCCCCACACGTGGTGGCGGCGCGGCCCAAGGGGGGCGCGTCCCCCTAGTGTGAGGAGGCCCCGTGGCCCCTCCGACTCCGACTCTTCACCTATTTAAGCCGTCCTGACCTAAAACTTCGATACGAATTGACGAAACTCCAGAAAGACTCCAGGGGCGCCGCCGCCATCGCGAAACTCCAATTCGGGGGACAGAATCTCTGTTCCGGCACGCCGCCGGGACGGGGAAGTGCCCCCGGAAGCCATCTCCATCGACGCCACCGCCTCCATCATGCTCCGTGTGTAGTTCCCCCATGGACTACGGGTTCTAGCTGTAGCTAGTTGGTACTCTCTCTCCCATGTACTTCAATACAATGATCTCATGAGCTGCCTTACATGATTGAGATTCATCTGATGTAATCGGTGTTGTGTTTGTTGGGATCCGATGATTAGTCTATCTATATAAGTTTGTGAAGTTATTGTTGCTGCAATCTTGTTGTGTTTAATGCTTGTCACTAGGGCCCGAGTGGCATGATCTTAGATTTAAGCTCTATACTTATTGCTTAGATTGTATCTACAAGTTGTTTGCACATGTCTATGTCCGGAACCCGAGGCCCCAGAGTGACAACAACTGGGATAACTGGAGGGGAAGGCTTAGATATGAGGATCACATGTTTTCACGGAGTGTTCATGCTTTGCTCCGGTGCTCTATTAAAAGGAGTACCTTAATTTCCAGTAGATTCCCTAGAGGCCCGGCTGCCACCGGCTGGTAGAACAAAAGATGTTATGCAAGTTTCTCATTGCGAGCACGTACGACTATATATGGAAAACATGCCTACATGATTAATAATCTTGATGTTCTGTCTTAATGCTATTTCAATCCTATCAATTGCCCAACTATAATTTGTTCACCCAACACTTGTTATTGGAGAGTTACCACTAGTGTAGATAGCTGGAAACCCCGGTCCATCTCTCATCATCATATACTCGTTCCTACATGTCATTGGAAGTAGTATCAACTATTTTCTGGTGCTATTGCTCTCGTATTACTGCTACTGCTGTTGTGTTACTGTTACTACTGCTCTCATATTACTGCTGCTTTCACATCACCCCTGTTACTAGTGCTTTTCCAGGTGCAGCTGAATTGACAACTCAGTTGTTAAGGCTTATAAGTATTCTTTACCTCCCCTTGTGTCGAATCAATAAATTTGGGTTTTACTTCCCTCGAAGACTGTTGCGATCCCCTATACTTGTGGGTCATCAAGACTATTTTCTGGCGCCGTTGCCGGGGAGGCATAGCTCTACTCATAAGTTCACCTGGGGAGTACACTCTACCTCTCTCTCTGTTTTATTTTATTTTGTTTTACTTAGTTTACTTCTGTCTAGTATTATTTTGCCTAGTTTACTTTTGTCTAGTTTCTTTTTGTTTTGTCTTATTTTCCCTATATACCCGAAAATCCATAAAAATTTGAAAAACCAAAAAATTAAAAACTGTTATTATGGGAGAACCTACAACCTACTTGGAGCTTATTGAATTATATAATAATTATAGAGAATCAAGAACGGGAAAAGTTATGAGTGCTGTGATAGAAAAATTGAATACAATTGCTAAAATCTTGCTTAAACGCCATGATATAAACTGTTGCTCTAAACAGGATACTAAACATCTTAAATTTCAATGTGGCTTTAGTGAGGAAGTTTTAATTAAGAACTATAATTGGAATAACTATATTCATTTTGGGTTCGAAGAGGTAGAACAATTTGTCATATTTATGGGAGCCTCTGAGATAGAATCCTTCATTGCTAAAAATTATGAAACTTGTGTTGTTTGTAAGGACCTTAAAGATTATGTCTCTTCTATCCTTAATTTTGCATAGAAAGTTACAGTGGTAATCCTTATATCATTGATTATAAAGAGAGACTCATTAATGCACAAGAATGCACTCACAATTTGCAGGAACCTGTGGAAGAAGAAATTGATGAACCTGAAAGCTCATTGGATGAAAAAGAAGCGGAAATTGATGAACCTGAAAGCTCATTGGATGAAAAAAAAGAGGAGAGTGATGAACAAAAGGAGGAAGAATGGATTAGCTACCCATGCCAACCTTCTAATGAGAGTAACTCTTTATCTCTTACATTATTTGATTGTCCTCCATGCTTACCAAAGGAGGATGAATGTTATGTTCCTGTGCATTCTCTTGAAATATTCCCTATGAGTAAAACTTGTGAGAATAATTATGCTACTGTTATCTATGATAATCCATGCTACTTTGATAAATTTTATGATAATGCTTTGTTTGTGCCTGATGTCGAAATGCATGGTACTAAAGAGTTCCGCTTGGCAAATGTTTATGATAAATCTCTAGATGATGGTCCTATGTTACTTGATAATATTAATTGTACTACTAATGAAAATAGGATTGGAGAGTTCTTGACTTTATCTATGAGTCCCATATCTTTTGAGATTGATCAATCATCTGGTTATATTATTGATAAAAGTGGGTTTGAAACTTTTAATCCTACTATTTTTGAGCTTGATAAAAATTATGTGTTTGTGGATCATGGAAAGTATGCTGCATATGATAGTTATATTGTTGAGTTTATCCATGAAGCTACTGAAAATTATTATGAGAGAGGAAAATATGGTTGTAGAAATTTGCATGGTACTAAAACACCTCTCTATATGCTGAAAATTTTGAAGTTGCTCGTGTTTTATCTTCTTATGCTTGTCACTTGGTTCTTCATGAATTTATTTGTGTACAAGATTCCTATGCATAGGAAGTGGGTTAGACTTAAATGTGTTTTGAACTTGCTTTTTGATGCTCTCTTTTGCTTCAACTCTCATCCTTATGTGAGCATCATTAAAATTGTTGAACCCATCTTAATGGCTATAAAGAAAGCACTTCTTGGGAGATAACCCATGTCTTTATTTTGCTACTATTTTGTTGTGGCTTGGAAGTTGTTACTACTGTAGCAACCTCTCCTTATCTTTATTTTATTGCATTGTTGTGCCAAGTAAAGTCTCTAATAGAAGGTTGATACTAGATTTGGATTTCTGCGCAGAAACAGATTTCTATCTGTCACGAATTTGGGCAGGGCTCTCTGTAGGTAACTCAGAAAAATCTACCAATTTACGTGCGTGTTCCTCAGATATGTACGCAACTTTCATTAGTTTTGAGTTTTCTGATTTGAGCAACGGAAGTACCTCTTAAAAATTCGTCTTTACTGGTTGTTCTGTTTTGACAGATTCTGTCTCTGTTTTTTGCATTGTCTCTTGTGGACTTTAAGTGAGGCTTTCTAGACGTGGAGAGCTGTAGCTAATGTTTTATGAGTTCTTGCAATGTGTCACTACAGGACTAAAGTGGATTAAAGTTTTTTGAGTACTAACCCCTCTAATGAAGTTTATGAGAAGTTTGGTGTGAAGGAAGTTTTCAAGGGTCAAGAGAGGAGGATGATATATGATCAAGAAGAGTGAAAAGTCTAAGCTTGGGGATGCCCCCGTGGTTCATCCGTGCATATTTCAAGAAGACTCAAGCGTCTAAGTTTGGGGATGCCCAAGGCATCCCCTTCTTCATCAACTTATCAGGTCACTTCTAGTGAAACTATATTTTTATTCAGTCACATTATATATGCTTTACTTGGAGCGTTTGTGTGTTTTTATTTTTGTTTGTGTGTGAATAAATTCGGATCCGAGCAATCCTTGTTTGGGAGAGAGACACGCTCCGCTTTTTCATATGAACACCCGTGTTCTTCGTTTTACTTTTAATGATCAATGATAAAAGTTGGAAGCTATTGCATTTATTGCTATTTGGTTGGAAAAAGAAAATGCCTCATATTGTCTTGGATAATTTGATACTTGGCCATTGTTTTGTGCGCTCAAGTAGATCATGATTAAGCTCTTGCATCATTTAGTTTAAACCTATTAGTGGAGAAATACCGTAGAGCTTGTTGAAACTGGGTTGCATGATTGGTCTCTCTAAGGTCTAGATATTTTCTAGTAGAAGTGTTTGAGCAACAAGGAAGACAGTGTAGAGTTTTATAATGCTTGCAATATGTTCTTATATAAGTTTTGCTGTACCGGTTCATACTTGTGTTTACTTCAAACAACCTTGCTAGCCCAAAGCCTTGTACTGAGAGGGAATGCTTCTCGTGCATCCAAAACCTTAAGCCAAAACCTATGCCATTTGTGTCCACCATATCTACCTACTATGCGGTATTTCCTGCCATTCCAAGTAAATACTTCATGTGCTACCTTTAAACAATTCAAAACTTTATTACTCCTTATTTGTGTCAATGTTTTATAGCTCATGAGGAAGTATGTGGTGTTTTATCTTTCGATCTTGTCATTTACTTTTGACAGACTTTCACAATGAACTAGTGGCTTCATCCGCTTATCCAATAATTTTGCAAAAAGAGCCGGCGCGGGGTTCCCAGCCCCCAATTAATCAACCTTCATTACTAATTCTGTTCACATGTTTTGCTCTGATCTATCAGTAAGCAACTTAATTTTGCAAATAGACACTCCTTCATGGTATGTGAATGTTGGAAGGCACCCGAGGATTCGGTTAGCCATGGCTTGTGAAAGCAAAAGGTTGGGAGGAGTGTCATCCATAAATAATGAAACTAAAATACATGTGTAAACAAAAGAGAAGAGGGATGATCTACCTTGCTGGTAGAGATAACGTCCTTCATGGGAGCCGCTCTTGGAAGTCTGGTTGATGAGGTAGTTAGAGTGCCCACTACCATTTGTTGACAACAACAAACACCTCTCAAAACTGTTATCACCAGAATTTGACCGAGTCAGAGGTGGGCCACGATTGAGAAAGACTTGAAGATATACATGGAAGGAAAAACAAGAATTGGCCTTATACACGAAATTGGGCTGAATTGCCCATTGTATCTGTAATATAGTAGATCGTATCTTTAGATTGAAAGTTAGAGTTTTACTCGTGCACGGTTAGGTGCACGTCCGAATTAGAAAGTCCGCTGGACTATAAATATGTATCTAGGGTTTATGGAATAAACAACAACACAACGTTCACCCCAAAAACAAACCAATCTCGGCGCATCGCCAACTCCTTCGTCTCGAGGGTTTCAATCAGGTAAGCGACATGCTGCCTAGATCGCATCTTGCGATCTAGGCAGCACAAGCCCCACGTTGTTCATGCGTTGCCCGTACTGAAGCGTCTTTGATGGCGGGCAACGTAGTTATCATAGATGTGTTAGGGTTAGCATTGTTCTTCGTATAAACATGCTTACGTAGTGCAACCCTTGCATATCTAGCCGTCCTCACGCCTATCTCAGGCGTGGGGGCGGCACCCTGCTTGTTCATCGTTTAGTAGATCTGATTCGTTACGATTGCTCCTTGCTCTGCAAGGATTAGTTTAATATCCGCAATAGTTAGGCCTTACAAAGGGGGGGAGGATCCAGTGGCACGTAGGGTGGCGTTCGCAAGTCCTAAACAGGATGTTCCGCGGATCAACATCATTGTTGGTTCTTTGGCCTTGTTTAGGATCGGCTTATGAGCACCGTGCGTGGCCACGAGGCCCAACCTGGAGTAGGATGATCCGATTATGCGGTGAAAACCCTAAATCGTCGTAGATCTCATTAGCTTTATCTTGATCAAGCAGGATCACCAAGTATTCGTGCACCCCGTACGGATCATGGGTGGATCGGCTCTTTGAGCCGATTCACAGGATAACCTGAGAGCCGATCGAGGCTCGTATTTAATGTTTACGTGTATGCCATGCAGGAACTAAGCGAGGCATCCCCATCACCTTCCTGACCAGGTATAGGTCAGGTGGCACGCCCTTGCACTTCGCATCGCCGCGTGTGACCAGAAGAGCATTGCGGGCCGTCGCTCGGAGGGGTCTCAGCCAGCCGCAGCTCTAGGCTCTTCCCGGCTCTACGGTGTTGACAGGCCGCTGCCCGCCGGTGGGTTTTGGCGATCAACACATTCTGGCACGCCCGGTGGGACCATCGTCTACATCAACCACATCGCCATCTACATCTGGGATGGCGGACGGCACGCCAGTCACCTACGAGGAGCTGCCTGACGAGCTCAAAAAGAGATATGACGAGATCAAGGTCACCCTCGAAGCCGACCTCATCGGCTCTTTTCAGAGGACCCGTTCCCATGGCATCAGATGGAAGGGATTCTCACCACAAGGTGCACTCGATGGGATCGACCTCTCTGCCCCGTCGGAGGAACGCACCAGGGGCCTGCGGCAGGAGATCAACTACTTGGTGGCTCACTCGCTATTCCGCCACTCTGAAAACTTGGTCAACACGTTGGAGCGTGTCGCTCTGCGCGTGATCCAGGAAATCATGAGCCACCAGTACTCGCCGTCAGGACCAGCTCTCGGGACGCATCAAGGAGAGTTGCCACTCCAGTCCCGTCCGCCGCTGCCATATGCGTTGGCAGCGCCAGCTGAAGTGCCGGCTGCACCGGCATTCGTCGTCTACAAGATTGGTGGTGACCCTAGCGACTACCAGTTCTTGGCTGAGGCGCCCAAGGAGATCCCTCAAGGATACGCGTGCACGTATGTGCCAGACTGTGGCAACTGGGCTCTCTCAAACCAGGCCACGACGTCAGGGACTCCGGCGAAGACAGGAGGAACGTCAGCGACAGAGCTTGAGAAGCAGACGTGGCTAACAAAATACGCCACCCCGACGAACCTCCAGAGCGCAGCTCCTGCAGTTGGCTCAGAATCAGAAAAGCAAGCGTGGCTGGCTAAGTACGCCACTCCGGCGAATCTTCAGAGTTCCACTCCTACAGCCAGCACCGTGGATCAAATCAGCACGATCCTGAGGGACCAGTTCGGCATGGTGCCGAAAAGAAGGACGATCGGCTATTCCAAGCCGTATCCCGACGACTACGAATTGGTCCCACTACCACCTAAGTATCGGCTCCCTGATTTCTCCAAATTCAGCGGAACGGATGGCTCTAGCTCCATCGAGCATGTAAGCCGATACTTGGCACAGCTTGGAACGGCGTCAGTGTCGGATCCACTACGCGTGAGGTACTTCTCACAGTCCCTCACGGGATCGGCTTTCGGGTGGTACACCTCGTTGCCACCGAACTCGATCCAGACTTGGAAGCAGTTGGAAGAACAGTTCCACATGCAGTATCACTCAGACGCTGCCGAGTCTGGCCTTGCCGATCTAGCACAAGTACGTCAGAAGCGTGGAGAAACCGTAGCAGAATACATCCAGCGCTTCAGAAATCTGAGGAACCGATGTTATTCGGTTCGTGTAACCGAAAAGGAAGCAGTCGAGTTGGCAGCAGCGGGCCTTGCTTCACAGATCAAGGACATGGCCTCCCAAGCAGATTATCCCTCGCTGGCGCACATGGTTCAGAGACTATCAGCATATGAACAGCGCCACCCGGACCTGTACCAAGACAAGTTCAAGCGTGCAGTAGTCCTGGTCGATGCAGAGGAAGACGAAGTTCCTGCGGGAGACCAAGAAGTAGCAGTGGCTGAGTGGACCCGGGGAGGAGCCCCCGTGTCCTGCAAATGGGTAAAGCCACCAGGGCCGCCCAGGGGATTTGATTTTGACGTGACCAAGACTGAACAAATCTTCGACCTCCTGCTCAAGGAGAAACAGTTGACGATTCCTGAAGGTCTCAAGTTCCCCACGGCGCAAGAGCTAAACGGAAAGCCGTACTGCAAATTCCACAACTCGCTTTCCCATGCCACCAACGACTGCAGGGTGTGGCGTCAGCACATCCAAGCGGCGATAGAGAAGGGGCGCTTAATTTTCAACCAGTATGCCATGAAGGTAGACACCCAGCCCTTCCCCGCCGTTAACATGGTAGAAGTCATCTACCCCGAGGGCTGCCAGCCAGGTCCCACGTTCAACATCAACATGGTAGGACCTGGGAACCACTCTGGCAAAGATGGAGATGAGGGCAGCTGCTCTCATAGCAAGGGTACAGAGGAGGCCGCTCCACGCGATCGGCTCCATCATGATGGCAAGCGCTACGTCACAGAGGGAGAAGTGAAGAACATAAGATATCAACGACCTCTCTCTGATCACCTCCTCAACAAATATGTGAGTCAGTATGACCAACGCCGACGGTCCAATTATGATGATGAAGGAGATCGTCTGGCTAAAGAAGCCAGAAGACATCGTCGGCAGGATCGCGATGAGGAGGAGCACGAGCGCCGTGCCACAGATAAGTCAAGGGAGCAAGATGACAACGCCAGACACTGGGACTGCCCTTTCTTCAGACACTGCTGGGATTCAGGAATGAGCCGATTGCCCACAATCGGCAATTGCCCAGAGTGCAACAAGAAGAAGAAGGAGGCAGCCAACGTGTCTGTGTTTGAGCGCTTAGGGCCTCTCCCACCACCAAGCAAACGTGCTGAGTCACTTCGTTGGGCAGATCTTGAGGATTCCGAAGACGAAGGACTAAGAGAAGAAGAAGACAGGTACCACCGTCCAAGGTGGTGCCCTGACGGACTCAGCCGTTCACAGAAACGCAGGGTTCAACGGTTGCGTGGCCTGGAGGAAGCCGAAAGGTTATACCTGCATACGCTAAGAAAGGCACGGCCTGATCTGGCTGCAAAGGTTCAGCGAGCCCTGGATGAAGAGGGTCGTCCACGGAAAATGGAGTGGCGCCCCAAACAAAGGAGAGCCGATGATGAAACATCGGCTGGAACGAACATGGTGTTCATCCTCCCTTCAGAGTTCAGTGCCCCAGGGTTGGATGAGACATCCGTGGCACAACTTGACTGCGGCCCACGGCCGGTTATCTTTGAGAAGCCACGAGATAAGAGCTACAGGCATCTGAAGGCCCTATACTTACGAGGATATATCGATGGGAGGCCTGTGAATAAGATGTTGGTGGACACCGGAGCGGCAGTTAACATCATGCCGTACTCTATGCTACGTCGGCTAGGACGCTCTAGCTCGGATCTGATCAAGACCAACGTGACATTGAGCGATTTCAACGGCCAAGCGTCTGAGGCACAAGGAGTTCTGAACGTGGATCTGACCGTAGGAAGGAAAACTA
Organism: Lolium perenne; assembly: GCF_019359855.2. NCBI lineage: Eukaryota > Viridiplantae > Streptophyta > Magnoliopsida > Poales > Poaceae > Lolium > Lolium perenne. Next base: position 321,488,259 of record NC_067246.2, read on the forward strand.
TCCCTACAACGTTCTTCATCGTTGATAGCACGAGCAGTTATGCTGTGCTGCTGGGAAGAGATTGGATCCACGCCAACTGTTGTATTCCTTCCACGATGCACCAATGCATAATACAGTGGGATGGAGATGAGGTAGAGGTCGTCCAAGCAGACGACTCAGCCGAAGTTTCAACGGCTGGCATGAACGCATGGGAAGCAGCAGGCCAAGAACCCCTCTCAGGCATCAACTTGGATGATTGCGAGCGTATCGATGTGACAAAAGGAAGGGTTAAGCTGGTTTTATCCACTGGCCTGACCATGTAGTCGAAGCAAAGCGACGTGCAACTTGGCGAGGCTGATCCTTGTGATCGGCCCCAAAGGTCTATGAAGGGACATTACGGAACCTTCAGTCAGCGTTCCAATCATTATGGAGGCCGATCCCAGCAATCGGCCAAAATTATCCTCACCACATGTTCTGCTTGTGTTCACCTGTGACCCTATCAAGAGCCGACGTGCGAATTACAGAGCCGATATCTGCCATTCTTTAACAGATTCGGCTCGGGGGGCACCTAAATACGGGAACAAGATGCAGGGGTACATGTGTGCAATGAATACTGGGGGCTGATAGGAGAAAATCGGCCAGTAAAAAAAAATTTTTACAGCCGATGCAAGGGCATCGACTTTAGAATTGAGAGGCAGCCGGTGCGCAGCCATCGACTTTAGTGGATTTATGCAATTTTTATCGAGTCTCCACCAGATCCAGGCCAACGGTGGTACCTTCTGTTGCCTCGAGTGAGTAAAACAATGGAAACTTCTTCAGCTACTTCGAGCCGATCCGGGTTCCTGAACCCCTTTGTCAAGGATTTCCAATCTTTGGGGCTAGTTCAGCTGAAATGGAAGATTATCGGCTGTTGGAGGAAGAAAGAGGATCGGCTGTGATGCATTCTCTCTGACATTCTCGCCCCGAGTAAGGCTCGGGGGGCAGCAGGCTCGAGTAAGACTCGGGGGGCAACAGGCCTAGTGGATACTCTGTTTAAAGAGCCGATGGGGATGCCATCGGCTGATTTTCCATTGCAGCCTCCTTCACAGATGATGAGTATGAAAAGGACCATTCGTTTTGGTTGGAAGAATTCCAAGGTTTTCCTGAAGATTCTGCATTATCCGCCAGAATTAGAAAAAATCATCAGTTGAAGAAGGAAAGGACGAACTTCGAAGGACCGATGCGTTGTTATCGGCTTATTACGCATTGGCAAAGGGAGCGAATCGGCAAGGTCAGTAGAAGAGGGAATCGGCTAAATTGAACTAAGAAGAAATCGGCAAAATCAAATTGGGGAAGAAATCTTCATTGATAGGCGAGATTTCTTACATGAAGAGCTGATTGCTCTCAAAAGGAAACACCAGGGGATACATTGCCCCATCTACTACTACTGGCCCTATTCTAGAGGTCCTATCTATGGGCCATCACTGCCCTCGTCGTCGCCGTCGTCGCCGCTATCGGCGCTGCTCCCGGCGGGCTCGTCGTCGCTCCAATGGCCGCCGACCGGGCCCTCGTTGTCTTCATCTTCTTCGTCGGGCCCGTCGTCCTCGTCGCTGTCGAAGTCGCTAAGATTGCCCGGCCAAGGGCAGAACCGCTTGGCCGGCGGCTCGTCGGAGGAGCTCTCGTCGTCGTCCTCCTCCTCCTCTTCCTGCTCCTCCTCCTCCTCGGAGGAGGTGAAGTCGCAGGAGAAGCTGTCGTCATCGCTCTCCTCCTCCGTTTCCCCAACGGCGAGGAAGCGGAGGTCGCTCTCCCCGTCGGTCAGGGACTTGTCGTCCTCTGACCAGATGGAGAAGTCGTGGCTAGACTCCTCCCCGGCCGCAATGGCGCGGCGGGTGTTGGCCGCGTGGTCCTCCGCCGGGTTGTACTCCGGCGTCGGCTCGCGGGACGTGGAGGACTGGCTGGCAAGATCCGATGGGGCAGAGGAGGAGGAAGACATGGTGGCGCAGGAGGGCTCTTGGAGTGCTAATGCGAAGGGGATGCAGAGGAGAACTGTTCATGGCGGTTAAATAAAAGGGGATATAGTGGAAATTCAATGCCACAGCAGTTTCCGAGGAAGTGGTGCCACGCGGAGAAGTTGAGAAGGCAAGGCATCATGATACTGCAACGGTTCTGCCACGACATGACCCGACAAAGGGAAACAGTGGATTTTGGAATTACCAATTCCAAAACCAGGGGGGCATGTGTTATCACCAGAATTTGACCGAGTCAGAGGTGGGCCACGATTGAGAAAGACTTGAAGATATACATGGAAGGAAAAACAAGAATTGGCCTTATACACGAAATTGGGCTGAATTGCCCATTGTATCTGTAATATAGTAGATCGTATCTTTAGATTGAAAGTTAGAGTTTTACTCGTGCACGGTTAGGTGCACGTCCGAATTAGAAAGTCCGCTGGACTATAAATATGTATCTAGGGTTTATGGAATAAACAACAACACAACGTTCACCCCAAAAACAAACCAATCTCGGCGCATCGCCAACTCCTTCGTCTCGAGGGTTTCAATCAGGTAAGCGACATGCTGCCTAGATCGCATCTTGCGATCTAGGCAGCACAAGCCCCACGTTGTTCATGCGTTGCCCGTACTGAAGCGTCTTTGATGGCGGGCAACGTAGTTATCATAGATGTGTTAGGGTTAGCATTGTTCTTCGTATAAACATGCTTACGTAGTGCAACCCTTGCATATCTAGCCGTCCTCACGCCTATCTCAGGCGTGGGGGCGGCACCCTGCTTGTTCATCGTTTAGTAGATCTGATCCGTTACGATTGCTCCTTGCTCTGCAAGGATTAGTTTAATATCCGCAATAGTTAGGCCTTACAAAGGGGGGGAGGATCCAGTGGCACGTAGGGTGGCGTTCGCAAGTCCTAAACAGGATGTTCCGCGGATCAACATCATTGTTGGTTCTTTGGCCTTGTTTAGGATCGGCTTATGAGCACCGTGCGTGGCCGCGAGGCCCAACCTGGAGTAGGATGATCCAATTATGCGGTGAAAACCCTAAATCGTCGTAGATCTCATTAGCTTTATCTTGATCAAGCAGGATCACCAAGTATTCGTGCACCCCGTACGGATCATGGGTGGATCGGCTCTTTGAGCCGATTCACAGGATAACCTGAGAGCCGATCGAGGCTCGTATTTAATGTTTACGTGTATGCCATGCAGGAACTAAGCGAGGCATCCCCATCACCTTCCTGACCAGGTATAGGTCAGGTGGCACGCCCTTGCACTTCGCATCGCCGCGTGTGACCAGAAGAGCATTGCGGGCCGTCGCTCGGAGGGGTCTCAGCCAGCCGCAGCTCTAGGCTCTTCCCGGCTCTACGGTGTTGACAGGCCGCTGCCCGCCGGTGGGTTTTGGCGATCAACAAAAACTTTACTTTTATACTCTCTATATGATTTCAAAACTTAAAAAGCTCTAGCACATGATTTAATCCCTGCTTCCCTCTGCGAAGGGCCTTTCTTTTATTTTATGTTGAGTCAGTTTACCTACTTCCTTCCATCTTAGAAGCAAACACTTGTGTCAACTGTGCATTGATTCTTACATACTTGCTTATTTGCACTCATCATATTAGTTTGTGTTGACCATTATCCATGACATATACGTGTTGAAAGTTGAAAGCAACTGCTGAAACTTAAATCTTTCTCTGTGTTGCTTCGATGCCTTTACTTTGAATTTATTGCTTTATGAGTTAACTCTTATGCAAGACTTTTGATGCTTGTCTTGAAAGTACTATTCATGAAAAGTTTTGCTATATGTTATCTATTTGTTAGCAACTATAGATCATTGCCTTGAGTCACTGCATTCATCTCATATGCTTTATAATAGTATGATCAAGATTATGTAAGTAGCATGTCACTACAGAAATTATTCTTTTTATCGTTTACCTACTCGAGGGCGAGCAGGAACTAAGCTTGGGGATGCTGATACGTCTCCAACGTACCTATAATTTCTGATGTTCCATGCTTGTTTTATGACAATACTTACATGTTTTGCTTGCACTTTATAATGTTTTTATGCATTTTCCGGAACTAACCTATTAACAAGATGCCACAGTGCCAGTTGTTGTTTTCTGTTGTTTTTGGTTCCAGAAAGGTTGTTCGGGCAATATTCTCGGAATTCGACGAAACGAAGACCCAACATCTTACTTTTCCCGGAACCTTCCAGAAAGTCAGAGTGGGACCAGAGGGGAGCCCTAGGGGCCCCACACGTGGTGGCGGCGCGGCCCAAGGGGGCGCGCCCCCCTAGTGTGAGGAGGCCCCGTGGCCTCTCCGACTCCGACTCTTCGCCTATTTAAGCCGTCCTGACCTAAAACTTCGATACGAATTGACGAAACTCCAGAAAGACTCCAGGGGCGCCGCCGCCATCGCGAAACTCCAATTCGGGGGACAGAATCTCTGTTCCGGCACGCCGCCGGGACGGGGAAGTGCCCCCGGAAGCCATCTCCATCGACGCCACCGCCTCCATCATGCTCCGTGAGTAGTTCCCCCATGGACTACGGGTTCTAGCTGTAGCTAGTTGGTACTCTCTCTCCCATGTACTTCAATACAATGATCTCATGAGCTGCCTTACATGATTGAGATTCATCTGATGTAATCGGTGTTGTGTTTGTTGGGATCCGATGGATTGTTACATTATGATTATTCTATCTATATAAGTTTGTGAAGTTATTGTTGCTGCAATCTTGTTGTGTTTAATGCTTGTCACTAGGGCCCGAGTGGCATGATCTTAGATTTAAGCTCTATACTTATTGCTTAGATTGTATCTACAAGTTGTTTGCACATGTCTATGTACGGAACCCGAGGCCCCAGAGTGACAGCAACTGGGATAACTGGAGGGGAAGGCTTAGATATGAGGATCACATGTTTTCACGGAGTGTTAATGCTTTGCTCCGGTGCTCTATTAAAAGGAGTACCTTAATTTCCAGTAGATTCCCTAGAGGCCCGGCTGCCACCGGCTGGTAGGACAAAAGATGTTATGCAAGTTTCTCATTGCGAGCACCTATGACTATATATGGAAAACATGCCTACATGATTAATAATCTTGATGTTCTGTCTTAATGCTATTTGAGTCCTATCAATTGCCCAACTGTAATTTGTTCACCCAACACTTGTTATTGGAGAGTTACCACTAGTGTAGATAGCTGGGAACCCCGGTCCATCTCTCATCATCATATACTCGTTCCTACATGTCATTGGAAGTAGTATCAACTATTTTCTGGTGCTATTGCTCTCATATTACTGCTACTGCTGCTGTCTTACTGTTAGTACTGCTCTCATATTACTGCTGCTTTCACATCACCCCTGTTACTAGTGATTTTCCAGGTGCAGCTGAATTGACAACTCAGTTGTTAAGGCTTATAAGTATTCTTTACCTCCCCTTGTGTCGAATCAATAAATTTGGGTTTTACTTCCCTCGAAGACTGTTGCGATCCCCTATACTTGTGGGTCATCAGATACCATCCGACCTCGACTACTATCAGGTTCCACGACCATGATACCTTCGTCGGTCGCTGCAACCCATCATAGACTACATTACCGTGGGGAATTAGAATGGGATCACCACCCTCCGGTTGTTCTCGCAAGACACAACTTCTATGGTAAGCGCATCCGTTGATGTACGAGAGGGAGAAACACAACTGACTATTCCGTCCCACTCTAGATCTTACGGTTAACACAGGTCTTACGGCATAAGAATCACTGAACGACATTTGTTGTTAATCCTAGATGGATACAAGCCCATTGCAATGGAACCTCCACCATACTCATACCATGGTTCCATTGCCCACCACATAGTCAATATTCATAGTTATGAAATATCATTTTTGCTATTCATGGAAGAGTGATAAGTATAGAACTTTGCAAGTAATTTGATAAAAATACTCAAAGTGACATGAGCAAGCGATGAACTTGCCTTTCTTGACTGCAAGATTATGCAGGAAAGGTCTTCGATATGTAATAACTCCAAATTCTGAAATAGCATCATCGTCCGGTAAGGACGATATTTAAAAGATTGGCAAATATGCTATAACGCATAAGTATGAGATGCAATCGCTCTAAGCGTGACCTAACCCTGATGATTTAGGATTAGTGAGTTGAAATGATTTGTTTAGGGGTGTGCTACACTTTTAGAGTGATTCCACAAACAAGGTTCTTATTAGGGTTTGGTTGTCTTAGTATCATAAACAAGTGAGAAAATAAAACATAGTAATCAATTTAGCACACACAAGGAAAATTAGTTGGCATAATGTGAACATGTAAAGAACAGTTGTTGGTTTTAGTACTATATGGCAGGGTTAATGATTACTTATCATATACTTCAAAAGAATAACTTTTGAGGAACATGTTCTTTAATGAAGAACAAGTATGATAATTATGGTTGTGGGGTTCTATGGTTTAATATGGTTTCCAAGTAGCTTAAGGATTAGATGGATCACAACAAAGTGGGATTCATCAACATCTATAGCTTGTATGGCTTTAGTTAAGCATAAGCATCTTAAGCAATTAATTATATATGGTTGCTATCAAGGTTGGTTATCTTACTGGTGATAGCTAGCTATTGTCTACAGGTCCTATTAGGCAGGGTTGATGATGATTCTTTATTTTCTTCAATAGAATAACTTTTGAAGAACATAATTCTTAAGTAATAAGAAGTATTTCAATTAAGGATGCGGTTGTATAGGGTTTGCTATTGGATCCGCTAAGTAAAGAATAATTAGTTCTTAAATAGGATGATTCATAATTATGGAGTACTTGTAGGGTTTAGTGGAATATGGTTATGTAATGCAAAATATTTGGCATAGTTGCTATTGGAGTTCATCACAATGGTGTGATGTTAGATAAGGATAACTAAGGGTGTTGGTTTTGGTAATAGGAACTAGGGTTTAGACTTGGTTGACCCTACTTGATCATCTAGGTTTTATTAGGATGAGAACATGAAATACTAATTTATTAGTGATAGGCTCCTATATTTTATGTGGACATAGATATGCATTTAGTGGAAAATTATGGATCTATGAATGAAAATAAAGTAATATGATCACATGTTATAACCTAGGGTTTAGGGTTAGAAGAAAATTAGGGTTCACATAAATAATAGGGTTGTGGTTTTAGTTCACAATGGAATTAGGGTTTTAGGGTTTCACATGAAATGATGAAGTTATAATTTTATTTAATATGGATTAGGTTTTCCTATTTGTGATGCAATTATTAAGGTAATAACTTGATGATCAAGTTTAAGTTACTAATAACTTTGGATTAATAAAACAATAATGGATTAAGTATTTTATTATTTTTAAAAGATTATTAATTAAGATAATTATTATTCAGGGTTTAAATCCCTCTAATAAGGATTTACTAAGATAATAATAAAAGAAAATTAGTTTTAATGCATTACTTATTTACATACTGTTTTTTATTTATTTTAGGAAGTTTTCCTAATTATTGAATTTTAATTAAATTTAGGATAAAAGAAAAGCTTAAATAATAAGTGTTAAACAATTAAATTTTTATTTAAAATAAAAATTTCATATTATATTTTTATTGTGTAGAGATTATTTTTATGAGCATTTTTATATCTCATTTATATTTTTCTGAATTAAAATGAATTTTATAAATTCATGTAAAGTTTCAGCAATTTATGGGATTTAAATTAAATAAGGAAAACGGTTTGTACCGTGGCAGACCCTAGCTCTAGACACTGACCCATGGGACCAGTGCAACGTTGGCTGCCACGCAAGCGGTGACTGGTCAAAGTTGACCAGGGCATTTGAACTCACCGACGCTTCAATGCCGGCGGTGAACTGAGGACGGCGCCGCCGATTTACGGCCTCCCCGGACGCGAAACTAATACCTACTGAATCCCCTCGTCACGCTAAACACCGTGGTGGTGGTGGTTCTCGGAATGGATCATCGGAGCATCACGGGCAAAACATGCCCGTGGCGGAGCAACTCCGACGAGATCTCGAATCGCATGCTACGGTTGATGAAAATGCACAAATAAGAGGTCTCTGAGCGCACACACTCACCCTGATGTTGATAGGATGCTCGACGATTGGTGATGGTGGCGAGCTCGATTTCGTTAATTCCGACGATTACCGGAGAAAGGGAACAGACGATTTTCGACGTCTGGGATCTCCTCTTCTCGATTACTTCCAGATGGTTGATCACCATGCTCGGGTGCATCTCCTGGACCGCTTAACGAGCTCTGGGGCTGCCGGAATCAATGGCTACTGGAAGTTGGCCGGTGACACGTCGGAGAAGAAGGCGAGAGATTGAGGAAGGTAGAGAGAGCTTGGGATGGCGGAGATGAACAAGGGGTGCATGACGGTGCTCCTGACAGTTTTATAGCACTGGAGGTGGTCGACAACGCTCTCTCGCCGGCGACAGCGGTCATGATGTCGCGATGATGTGGGCACAAGATTTGGGCAGAATCTTGGCGGTAATGGATAAGGTGGACGCGAAAGAGGTTATGTGCACCTCTGGCTTGGTCGCTGGCGTCCGTGCTCGCCCTTATCGACGACGGTGAGGTGGCCGGCGAAGTCACTCACGTCGCCTCGGTGTCGTTCATGAGGGGAAGGAGAAAGAAGACGACGCCCCCACGAATCGGTATGATGGGCTGGTCCTGGGCTGCGGCTTGGGCCAGTGTTGGGCTACTCCACGGGCTGCACGGCCAGGTAAGGTCTTCGCCATTTTTTCTAGTTTCTTTTTCTTTCTTATTTTCTATTTTGAATTCTCTCCTTTAAATTCATATTTGACTTCAAATTTTAATTGCAGGTTTCTTACTATGTTAATCCTATTAAGTTGTAGAGAAATTATTATTACACAATTTTTCTATTTGGAACAAGTATTTTATATTTGATTATATTACATACTTTTGGGCTTATTCAAAATATCAATTAAGCATGAATATAGGTGTTCTTTTTAAGTTCCTTTTTCATTTGGAATCCAACTCTCTTTTGAATGATTAGAGTTGATAATTGATGACCCACAAGTATAGGGGGTGTATCATAGTACTTTCGATAAATAAGAGTGTTGAACCCAACAGGAGCAGAAGGTGTTGATGAGAAGTTTAAATGAAGGATTCTCTGTAAACACTAGCAAACGGGTTTTCAGGAGAATTTGATATTGCAAATAAATAAAATGCGAGTAAATAAACGGCGGTAATAATAATTGCAGCAAGTGGCCCAATCCTTTTTAGCACAAAGGACAAGCCAGTTGTTCTATTTATATCGACCAAACGTTCCTGAGGACACACGGGAGGTTTTATGTCAAGTGCTTTCGCGTCTCATCCTCGAATAATCTCTATTGGTATGGTAAGTGTTGTGTGGGTGAACCTATGCTAATGCACTACCCTTACTAGGATAATACATACTTGTGATTAAACCCCTTGCAAGCATCCGCAACTACAAGAAGGTAATTAAGATAAAATCTAACCACAACCTTAAACTCTGAGATCCTACGCTCCCTCATACAGTGGTTTCCTAACGGGGTTCAGGTTTCTGTCGCTCCGGCAACCCCGCAATTAGTAGCCAAATACACGATGAATTCCCCTAGGTCCATAAAGGCGAAGTATCATGTAGTCGACGTTCACATGATACCACTAGAAGAATAACACCACAACTTAAATATCATATCAATACATATTACTCACATAGCTCCACTACTAACACAAGACTTCTCCCATGTCCTCAAGAACTAAACGAACTACTCACGGGACAACATATGGAACATGATCAGTGGGTATATAATGATGAATAACAATTTGGACATAAACCTTAATCCGATGGTTTCACTCAATAGCATCAAATACAACAAGTAATCAATACCGGGAGAGTTTCCCCTTCGAAATATGCAAGGTACAACCCAAATAGTTACAGCGAGACGAGGTGGAGATGGCGGTGATGATGGTGCTGATGGTGGAGATGGTGACGATGATGATCACGATGAAGTCCAGCTCGATGGCCGTGGCGGTGGCGATGGCGACGATTTCCGCCTCCGGGAGGGAATTTTCCCCGGCAGATTCCTATCTGTCGGAGAGCTTTTCTCTCTTTGGTGTTTTCCACCTCGTAGCGGCGGTGGAATATTTCTGCGAGCTGCCCCCGATCTTAGGTTTTCGTGGGGATGATATACGCGAAAGGGCGGCATAAGATGTGGGCCAGGGCGGCCATACATGCCCCAGGCGCGGCCAGGGTAGGGCCCGCGCCTGGGCATTGTATTGCCCAATGGTGGCCCCCCTCAGGTTCTCCTTCTGGCTATCTCCGTCATCCGGGAAAATAAGATCTTCGTGAAAGTTTCTGGAATTTTCTAATCTTCTGAAGTATGGTACCCTGATGACCACTTTTCCAGCAGAATTCCAGCTCCGGCAGCAAATCCCGTGAAAATCATCAAACATGTAAAAATAGATAAAATAACATAAGTATCATGTCTAAGTATGAAATATATCAATAAATAACAGTACATTATAAAACAAAATAGTGATGCAAATTGGACGTATCCATAATTTCTACTCCAAGTATTTTAGAAGTTATCATTAGGACTTGATTTGTTTTTATAGAAGTTGATGACTTACATATAATTTTATGTGAGCACCAATTTATTAGGGTCTTATAATTTCTATTATAACATCTTTTTAAGGTTAACACTATCATTATCTTTGGAAAATATCTAGGATAGGTATTATTTTCATCATGGTTTGGTCTTGGTTACAAAGATGAGTGGTTGATCAGCACACATGGATTTTAATTATAGGATTTAGCACTAGGTTCATGTTATCACTAGTAGGAAAAGCCTCATCAGTGGCGCACGAAAATAGGCTTCTGTGGCGCACGGGAGGTGCGCCACAGAAACGTCGCCACAAAAATAAGGTTTCTGTGACGCATCTGGCAGTGCGCCACAGAATTAAGGTTTCTGTGGCGCACTGTGTCCGGTGCGCCACAGAAATAAGTAGTTATGTGGCGCATGTGGTGTCGCTGCGCCACAGAAATAGGTGCGCCATAGAATTATGTTTTGGTGCGCCACAGAACAATCTACAGGTATACTCGATTTTGTGCTCCCTGGTGTATTATACAGGTTTTATACTGGTTTTATACACCGTATACAGGTTATATACTGATATAATATAGACAGATATAACATGGACATATATAATCATCATCACATTACTTAGAGCCCGATCGAGTTATACATATAGCTCCATACAACTCATGATCCATGCAAATTAAGAAAGTTCTCATCATCTCTAGATACAAACGAAGTGACACCGGCCGCCGCCTACACTAGGATGAAATAGAGTACCGCCGCGACGATGGTGAGCAAGAGCGAGAGCACAAGGAAGGTCTTCATCTTGCTCTTGTTCGCTTGGTGCGCCCTCCACTTGGCAACCGCCTCGTGTCTAGTCGGGTACCCTTTGTAGCAGTTGCTGTTGAACTTGTGCACCTGTTTCTTGCACTCCTCCCACTCCTCGTACACTCCTGGAACCCGCCCCTCGAACACGACGTAGTACGTCATCTCTATGGACACAAGGCATATTAGTATATAACGCAATGGAAAGAGTTAGAGGGTTCACATGCATACATATTCACAAGAATTAAAGCAAGGAAATAATAATAAACCTAAAAGAAATATAGCATCGGTATCACATAAGTAATATGGTTCAACGATAACGACTACAATAGTAATTGAAGTCCAACAACGACGACCACCGTTTCGAGCAAATTAAGCAAGTTTAGTTTACAACACGGTACAAATTGTCCATCGATTCAAAGTAATGCTAGGCACACCGGCCTCGGTCAACGAGACGTCTTCTTGAGCGGCTCCGGGAACGGCTTGTACAAGTCCTTCGTCGTCCACGTCCTTCCATCACCCTGCCTATGTAGGCGTTCTTAGATATCCCTCTTAGACAACGCTCTGGCTGCGTGTAAGAGCCCCGATCCGTTGGATACATCTTGTAAGATAATTTCCGAGAGCTTTACTTGGATGCGATGGAAGTCTTCTCTAAGATCATCATCACTGATTTCCCCCGACATTTTAATGGGGTCTCGCTTACTAGGTGGCAGAGACATCATCTCTGCATCCTCGACAAACCCTTTAAGGTGATGGAGGACATAGAAGGCCTCCTTAATGCTGCCAGCTGGCTGCTTGATACAAGGGAAGTCGATCACGTGCTTGAACCCGATCTTTTTAGTGTCCAGCCTGATATATTGCCCATTCTTGTCGAAGGTGCCTCCATTTTTGGAGTAGCCAAGGATAGCCTCATCGAGAACACCCCTTATTCTCTTGTAGTCTTTCTTCGTCGTCGTACTCGACGAGTCGAAATACTGGGCTAGTGACCACTTTGGATCTAGGATGATGAGTGTGCAGTATTTGTCCCTGCTCAACACATGCAATTGAAATGGAATGTTGGAAATGATCGGCAATGGAAGAAATATATAAGAAAGCATAAGTTACGACGGCCGTGAGCGGATGTGTACTTACTCGGGAAAGACAGGCAGAAGAATGGTGTTGCTCTCTTTGTGCATGAGCATGAAGTTCTGGAGGTACCGCACCGCCTTGGTCCGTGTCCTTGAGCCGTCCTGAAGCTGGCTATCGCGCATGTAGTAGGGATCCGCTACCGCGATGTGGCGGGGTCTCTCTCTGTTGATCTTCATCTGAAGATTGATCGCGTATAGGCGGACCAAGTTATAGTCGAGCCGTTTCGAGTGAAATAGATTGAAGACGTCCTCGAACGCTATGAAGAAGATATCCGCGGGGTCTTCATTGATGAAGTTCTGGTCGGACGGCACCTTGACCGAGAACACCGGGTAATTTGGATCCTTTTCTTTAAGAAGGACGCTCTCTTGATAATGAATAGAGTGCTGCAAAGGGAGCATTTGTCCACTTGCGAGGTGTTCCATGTCCGGAGGCAGTATAGGTTTACCAGCTTCATGACACCGGGGCAAGCCATCCGGTGTAGGTGGTACCATGTCGTCGGCCCGGATCCTCTTAGGAGCAGGCTGGCTCAAAGATGCGCCCTTCTTGGCTCCTCTCTTCCTTCCCTTCTTCACCTGACCTATTGGGGGTGCTTGTGGTGTTGATGGTGGTGCTTCGGGTGCTGGTGGTGCTTCTGAGGTTGCTGGGGTTGATTTGGGTGGCTCCCCGATGATCGTCTTACGCAGCGTGTTAGGGCTGAAAACGGTAGCAGGCTTGACTTGAGCTGGATTGCCAGCCTCCGGAGGAGTGTCTTGAGAAAGACCCGTGAAGACCAGGCGCTGCTTCGTGACTGTAGGGGGACGACTAAGTTGATCGCCGTGTGTGCGGAAGGCTTGTTCATCCATAGGAGGCATGTACATATCTTGGCTGCAGGCGCCAGTGTTGATGTAGGCATCGATGTCATCATCATCATCTACATCGTTGCCATCAAGTGGCGCCATGTCCTGGACCTTAGGTGGTGGCGGTTGCGATGCCGCCGCTTGGCGTACCGTGCGTCTAGTAGACGGTCATTGCGGTAGCGCTCCCAACAACTGTTTGTGGCGTCTGGTGGTGACGGCGATCGTCGGTTCCTTCCGGGTGGCGGCGGCGACCGCCGGTTCCTTCAGGGTAGTGGGGGCGGCGACCGCCGTTTCCTTAAGGGTGTCGTCGGCGCTGGCGATCTTGGACCGGATGATAGGGGAGGTGGCGCCGGTGCTTTTCTTACCACTCGAAAGACCCCCCCCCCCTCCAGACGAATCTGGTTCTTCGGCCATGTCATAAGCCATGAGGTGCAATCCCCAAGGGGCAAAACGTCGCCTTCGTCTGTGCCCGGAGGTTGAAAGGGGGGATGGCGTAGCGGTACTCCGGCACTACCATTACCAACTTGACCTTCGCCACGTCTTCCGCCAATGTAGCGCCGTGCATAACGCGGGAAGCCATGACATAGCCGCTAGCAACTTCCACCAACTTGCCGCCGGGCTCCACCGTTTGCAGAAGTATGCATTGTTCATCCTGAGTCAGGGGCGCCATGTTGGGATCGTGAGATGGCAGTCACGAAAGGCATATATAGTTAAAGAAGATGACGCGAAGGAGTAACTAATGAGTTTACCTCCTTGATGGCGTCGATCTCGGCTACTGTCGATACAAGGGCGGCGGTTGGGGCGTCGATGCGACCAGTTGGAGCTGCGGCGGCGGTTGGAGCTGCGGCGTCGGGTGGAGCGGCGGCGTCTGGTGGAGCCCCGATGCCGGCGTCGGGTGGAGCGGCACCGTCGGCGACACGTGGAAGCTTGAGTTGCTGCCGCTGATGCTGGGCACATGTATCGGCCCCACTTGACCTCCCGCATTCCAAGCAGCTAACCCCTCCATCAATCCAGGGGGGATGATCTGCCGGATCTTCTCGTCCAATAACTTGTTCATCATCTCCGTGTTCTCCACAGGCTTTTCGGCCACCAGCTTCTCTAGTGACTCCACCTTCTTCTTCAGCTCCTGAACCTCGGATTTATCCTTAGCCGACGACCTCCTCTCCAGCTTTCTCGTCTTGGCATCCGATCCGTAGTACTCGGATAGCTTCATACTTGTGCCAAAGCCGGACACACGGCCACCCGACGTCGGTGGCTTGTCTAGCTCCCTCTCCTTGTATTTGTTCATCGCCCTGTTGAAAGGCGTGTCCCACGGTTCCGTCGACCCCTGGGACGACGGGCCAGCCTTCGTCAACTCTTCATCCTTCAGACAAAGGAACTTAAGGTTAGCCCATTTGGCTTCATTGCCTAATAAGATGAGCGAAATAATATAGAACTATCCTTACCAGGTACTTCTCGAAATCCCTCACGTCTTCGTGATCCGTAATAAATTCCCCCGTCTCCCAGTCTAAGTAGTAGCGGGACCGGACAAAGTTCCTAGCCTGTTCATCCTGGATTTTGTGCCAGGGGTTTTCTTTCCCCAGACGTACCATCTCGGCATCCTCCTTGTCCCAAGTGGGCTGTTTTCCTCGGTAACCGCCGCTTCCGCAATGGTGGGTCCCTAAGTTCAAATCCCGCATTTGCTTCCCCCAGGCGGTCCATTTTTTAACAGCGTCACTCTCTAAGTAAGACTTGAATGCATTAAAGTCTTCTAAGGAGAGCGACGGGTCTTTGCTACTTATCCTCTCCCAGCTTTCACCGGCCTCGATCTTTCTCTTCAGCCGGTTCTTCCAGCTGCTCAAGGCGGTGCTCATCTTCGTGAGAGCTAAAGAGTCCACCTTCTTATTGAACGGCTCCGGGAACGTGTATCGTTGGTGAAGCTTCTGGAGGAGGGATTGGGCGATAGCCTCGTTCTCCTTGCTTCTGAGGTCCTGAGTTAGGATCGGCACGGTTTCACGGATGATGCACCCTAGTTGCATGCCGTACCCTTTGGCAACCCACGAAGGCTCCATCGGTAGGCCACTTTCGGAGACTACCGTGACAGCATCGGTGACGTTGGCGAGCACTTGCGGCCTCCGATCCCTCCTTGGCCTCCTCGCCGTCCTCTTCTTCTTACCCTCTTGAGGGTTGCCGCCGTTATCACCTTCCGTGCGGTTGGCCGCGTTCTCTTCACTGGTCGTCTCTTCACCGGTCTGGGCGGCGTCGTCCCAGGTATCGTCATCGTCGTCGGTGTCGGCGGCGGCCCCCCGGCCCTCTCCCTCGGAGGCGGCGTCCCGGCCCTCTCCCTCGGAGGCGGCTTCCCGGCCCTCTCCCTCGGAGGCGGCGTCCCGGCCCTCTTCCTCATCGTCGGGCGACTCGGCGGCGGCCTTCCGGGGCTGCTCGTAGCCCTCCCAGAAGTCCTTGTTGGCCTCTCTCGCTTCTTCGTTCTGGCTCCTGGGCTTAGAAGTGTTGCCCGACATGTTTATTTGCACTTCATTAAAAAGAGGCAACAAGTTAGTACAAAAGTCAACCAAAAAATTCGGCATGACTTTTGCTAATTTTTCTACGTAGGAGTGCCCATTTCTCAACCGAAACGGAAGTTAATCAACGCTTCGGGAGAAATGGGCAACTCAATGAAATCCTTGCAAAAATATCCACCATATATCGACCATACAAACTTGCCCATCTACAATACATCAAACAAAAGCCAACATAAACCTAGAGCATCTATTTCAGCATATTTTTTAACCTGGAGCAGTACAACAACAATGAATTTCTTAACCTGGAGCATATACCACCTGGAGCACTACCACCTGGAGCACTACACAATCTGGAGCACTACACAACCTGGAGCACTACAAAAACCAGAGTACATTAAAGCTATCACTTCAAACCAGAGAACTGCACTTCAAGTTTTTAGCTAACATTAATTCATTATATATGGGCAGTACCATTAGTACAGCATATAGAGAACACTGCACAAAAGCATATACAAGATAATGAGCATGAGCATGAGCATGATCATTTCATAAATGAATTCAAATAGTAGCATTTCATGTACTAGTAGCATTATAGAGCATAAACAAGCATACAAGCTTATAGAGCAAGCCAACCAGTAGCTACTGCCAACATGTGACTTCAAATGAAAATGCTATTATTCCAGATATAATTAAATAGCAGAAGCTTGAGCATCATATGGAAATGCTAGTGACTTCAAATGAAAATGCTATTACTCATAAATATACATTACAAAAGGCAGTAGCTAGTGACTTAAATTTTTTATAAATTCAAAGAGAATTATACCAATAGCTAATCAAATTTTAGTAGATAATTACTTAAATTTAAAAAGGCAGTATAGAGAAAGCCAACCAGTAGCTACTGCCAACATTTGAGCATGAGCATCATTTAACCTTACATTACATACATTATTTCCTACCATCTGCATAGAAGCATTACATAAACCCTTTTATTCATCATTGCATGGAAGCATTACATCAACCCTTAAATTACATAATTATTCAGACAACCTAGGACACACTAAAACTAGATGGCTGAAACTACAACTAACTACAACAAACTAGGATACCAAATCTTTGATTTTTTTCATGCCCTTCCTCAGCCAGCACAAGATAACTCCAGCTTTAACCTTTTCTTCAAGATTTGGTTCTACATAGTAGGGCAACACCTCTGTGGGTCCTCCTTCCCTCAACTAATGCTTATACTTTTTCAGTTTGATCATGCCCTTAGGTCTGGATTTTGGAACTGGGAGAACTTGTGTAGTGTATGTGAACACACCTAGCTGGTTCAAGCCATCTGCTGCTTCTTCTTCCCTGAACCTGGCAGCAGAAGCTTCCCTCTCTTGCACACTTCTCCTACGATACACTAGCAACTCCTTGTCTGCCCTACCCATAGAAAAAGTCTTGGAAAGAGTGGCATCCCTAGAGCCAGAGGCACCAAGGGAGCCAATGCTCCTCCTCTTTGCACTCCAGGACAGGTTGTCCATGTTTGGTGTGGTTTTCAGGTTCACTACACTAGGCATTTATATAGGATGGAGGGCATGCACAGAGGGTATGAGAACACAAGCTGAACAGTTGTGTTACATAGGACAATGCCATCAGTTTCTTTTTTTGAATTGTGATGTCAATCCACAAGAGGGAGAATATTCTCCAAAATGGGTCAGAGACAAGCCATTGGGAATATTCCCCAAAATGGGTCAGGAGAGCCTGTCCATTCTTGCTAGGCAGAGGCATTTTTGGTTCAGAGGAATATTCTTGCTAGGGCAGAGGTGGCCAGAGGTGAATTAACCCAAGCATTTTCATTTTCTAAACCTAGGCAGTAGCATTTCATTTTATTAACAAATCCTAGGCAGTAGCATTTCATTTTATTAACCCAAGCATTTTCTTTTTCTAAACCTAAATTTTCTACTGCCAACAAAATAGCAAGAACTTTATTAGCTCTAGTGCAAGCAATGAATTAAAAAACAGCAACCAATGAATTAAAAAAAAAATAGCAAGCAATAAAAAACATATTGCAGTATCATTTCATCATTAGCTTGTTCATTTTTTCATTTGTATTAAAAAACATATTGCATTGTATTAAAAAACCATCTATGCATTTAATCATGTATTTAATCAGTGGTCATATGTGAACTAAAACCATCTATTTAATCAGTGGCCAAAGGTGAACTAAAACCATCTATGCATTCTTATCTTGCAACCAGGAAGCATGAGCATGATCATTTCATAAATGAATTCAAAACATAAAATGGCAGCAGGAGACACAAGTGATTCACTAGCACATGCAACACACACATGATCACTAACTCTCACCCTAATTCTGTTCTTACTAAATGACAAGATTAA
Organism: Lolium perenne; assembly: GCF_019359855.2. Classification (NCBI taxonomy): domain Eukaryota; kingdom Viridiplantae; phylum Streptophyta; class Magnoliopsida; order Poales; family Poaceae; genus Lolium; species Lolium perenne. The sequence continues at coordinate 321,506,450 of NC_067246.2, forward strand.
TATCTACATTTCTCTGCCAATTCGAAAACCTAAATCACATTCAAAACATTACCTAGCAGTAGTAAATTTGTATCTACATTCACTAACTACATTCAAAACCTAAATCAACCAATTCACTAACTACATTCACTAACCAATTTGTATCTGCCAATTCACTAACTACATTCAATCAGACGATTACATGGACAAATTCCAAGTTGCGAGCAAGAAGGAAATCGAGCAGGACGCTCGCGGTGGCAGGATTGGGGATGGGCACAGGGCAGTGAGGAGGGGGACAAGGGAGTGGGGACAGGGGAGAGGGGCTCTCACCGAATGGCAGCGGCGCAGGGTTGCGCTGGCGGCGGCGTTGTCCTCCTCCTCTGCGGTGGAGCTCGGGCTCGCGCGTTGATACGTCCAATTTGCATCACCATTTTATATCATAATTTGCTGTTATTCATTGATATATTTCATATTGGGACACAATACTTATGTTATTTCATCTATTTTGCATGTTTCATCATTATTGGAGGATCAAGCACCGGAGCCAGGATTCTGCTGGAAAAAGCACCGTCAGAACGCAATATTTCGGAAGATCAACTGTGGAAGGAAATTATACCAAAAATCCTATTTTTCAAGATGACGAAGGAAGCCAGAAGGAGGAGCCAGGAGGACCCAGGGTGGGCCCACACCCTAGGCGGCGCGCCCATGCCCCGGCCGCGCCGCCATGTGGTTTGGGGGCCCACGACCCCTTTCGCCTCCTTTTCTTCGCGAAATCCTTCGTCCGAAACCTAAGCCACGAGAGGGTACCTCGCGAAGAGTTACAGCCGCCTCTGCGGGGCGGAGAACACCAGAGAGAAAAGAGCTCTCCGGCGGGCAGGAATCCGCCGGGGAAATTCCCTCCGGGAGGGGGAAATCGACGCCATCGTCACCGTCATCAAGCTGGACATCATCTCCATCACCATCATCATCATCTCCACCATCATCACCGCCGTCTCCACCGCTGGACACCGTCACCGCCGTAGCAATTTGGGTTTGATCTTGATTGTTTGATAGGGGAAACTCTCCCGGTATCGATCTCTACTTGTTGTTGATGCTATTGAGTGAAACCATTGAACCAAGTTTATGTTCAGATTGTTATTCATCATCATATCACCTCTGATCATGTTCCATATGATGTCTCGTGAGTAGTTCGTTTAGTTCTTGAGGACATGGGTGAAGTCTAAATGTTAGTAGTGAACTATGGTTGAGTAATATTCAATGGTATGATATTTAAGTTGTGGTGTTATTCTTCTAGTGGTGTCATGTGAACGTCGACTACATGACACTTCACCATTTATGGGCCTAGGGGAATGCATCTTGTATTCGTTTGCTAATTGCGGGGTTGCCGGGGTGAAAGAAACCTAAACCCCCGTTGGTATATCGATGCAGGAGGGATCGCAGGATCTCAGAGTTTAAGGCTGTGGTTAGATTTATTCTTAATTACTTTCTTGTAGTTGCGGATGCTTGCAAGGGGTATAATCACAAGTATGTATTAGTCCTAGGAAGGGCGGTGCATTAGCATAGGTTCACCCACACAACACTTATCATAACAATGAAGATTATTTAGCCGTATGTAGCGAAAGCACTAGACTAAAATCCCGTGTGTCCTCGAGAACGTTTGGTCATTATAAGTAAACAAACCGGCTTGTCCTTTGTGCTAAAAAGGATTGGGCCACTCGCTGCAATTGTTACTCTCGCACTTTACTTACTCGTACTTTATTCAACTATTACATCAAAACCCCCTGAATACTTGTCTGTGAGCATTTACTGAATCCTTCATCGAAACTGCTTGTCAACACCTTCTGCTCCTCGTTGGGATCGACATTCTTACTTATCGAAGATACTACGATACACCCCCTATACTTGTGGGTCATCAAGACTATTTTCTGGCGCCGTTGCCGGGGAGTGAAGCGCTATTGGTAAGTGGAATTGGTAAGGAAAACCTTTACTGTTGTGCTGATTTTATTTCTGCCTGCTGCTATAAGTCATTATGGAGAGATCTTCTCTTCAATTTCTATTTGGGAAATCTACTACTACTGCAACGGTAGTGGATGAGGCGCCAGGCGAGGAAGTGATACCATATAAAATACCTATTAAAATTATTGAACGTGTTATGGATAACCGCTATGAAGGGGATGGAATTGTCCATCCTGGTGATCATTTACTGTTTTTGCATGAATTATGCGGGTTATTCAAATGTGCAGGTATTGCTATGGATGAAGTGAGGAAGAAACTATTCTCTTTATCGCTGTCTGGTAAGGCGGCGCATTGGTATAAATTACTGGATAATGGGGAATCTCTTGAATGGAATGATATTGTGCCCCGGTTTTATTCTAAGTTCTATCCTCCAAGTGAAATTCATAAGGATCGGAATCGCATATATAATTTTTGGCCTCATGATGGAGAGAGTATTGCCCAAGCTTGGGGGAGATTGAAGTCTTTAATGCTCAAATGCCCCATTCATGAGCTTCCTGGTAATGTTATTATTGATAATTTCTATGCAAGACTTTCTTTTCAAGACAAGACCTTGCTGGATACTTCTTGTTCTGGATCATTTACACGCAACAAAGAAGAGTTTAAAAGGGACCTTCTTGATCGGATCCAAGAAAATACTGAAGGTTGGGAGAACGACAAGGATAGAGAATCAGGTATAATTTATGATTATAAATGCATTGAAGCTTTTATGGATACTGATAAATTTCGTAATATGAGTGCTACATATGGTCTTGATTCTCAAGTTGCTGTAAATCTTTATAAAGCTTTTGCCTCTCATTATGAATTGCCAAAGAAGAATTTTGATAAGTATCATGAACCGTATAAAGATAAAATTGATTCATCTATTAATAAATGCGTTGTAGTTGAAACTGCTGATAATGTTATTCCTGAAGCTTATATTGAAAAAACTCCTTTCCCTGCTAAAATGAAGGAGTACTCTGTTATAAATAGTGCGGTTCATAAAAGTGAAAAGAAACCTGTAGAACTTGAAGAACAAATAAAAGTTGAACCTGCTGTTGCAATAGTTAAAGATCTTGTGACTGAAAATGTGGAGGATGGTCATATTATTTTCTGTGAAGATGCTTCTAATATTGTTTCACATCCTAATAAACCCAAACAAGCTAGTGTTCCTATGCTATCTGTTAGAATTGGTGATCATTGCTATTATGGATTATGTGATATTGGTGCAAGTGTTAGTGCCATCCCTTATGAGCTTTACACGGAGATTATGCACGAAATTGATTCTTGTGAACTTGAAGATATTGATGTGGTTATTCAGCTGGCTAATAGAGAAACTATTTCTCCAATTGGTATTGTTCGAGATGTGGAAGTTTTATGCGGTAAGATTAAATATCCCGCTTGACTTTTTGGTACTTGGTTCTGCTGCTAGTGATTATTGTCCTATTATTTTTGGTAGACCTTTTCTAAATACTTGTGGAGCTATTATAGATTGCAAGAAAGAGAAAATTTTGACTAAATTTGCTGGTGAATCTTATGAGTTTAACTTCTCTAAATTTACTAAAACTCCTTATAAAGCTGACTTGCCTAGTAATGATTTTAAAATGGAGCAATGTGCATCTATTGTTCTTGTTCCTAATAATCCTTTGCAGCAACATTTGGAGGATAGCGAGAGTGAAGTTTTTAGGAAAGAAAGAGATGAGCTTGAGGAAATTTTTCTTCGCCAACCTATTCTCAAGCATGATTTACCGGTGGAAGATCTGGGTACAACACCGCCACCAAAGGAAGATCCTGTTTTTGATTTAAAGCCTTTGCCTGATAACCTTAAATATGCTCATATTGATGATAAGAAAATATATCCTGTTATTATTAGTTCTAAGCTTTCAGAGATTGAGGAAGAAAGGTTATTGGAAATATTGAAGAAGCACCGAGGAGCTATTGGCTACACTCTTGATGATTTGAAAGGGATTTCTCCTTCTATTTGCCAACATGCTATTAATATGGAAGATGATGCAAAGCCTGTTGTTGAACATCAGCGTCGTCTAATTCCGAAGATGAAGGAAGTGGTAAGGAATGAGGTATTAAGACTTCTTGAAGCTGGTATTATATATCCTATTGCTGATAGTAGATGGGTTAGTCATGTGCATTGCGTTCCCAAGAAAGGAGGAATGACTGTTGTGCCTAATGATAATGATGAGCTCATTCCTCAAAGAGTAGTTGTAGGGTATAGAATGTGCATTGACTTTCGAAAAGTTAATAAAGTTACTAAGAAAGATCATTACCCTTTACCATTTATTGATCAAATGCTAGAAAGATTGTCTAAAAATACTCATTTTTGTTTTCTTGATGGTTATTCTGGGTTTTCACAAATTGTCATAAAGCTAAAGATCAAGAGAAAACCACTTTCACTTGTCCCTATGGAACTTATGCTTATAGACGTATGCCTTTTGGTTTATGTAATGCTCCTGCTACTTTTCAAAGATGCATGTCAGCTATTTTTCATGGTTTTTGTGAAAGTATTGTAGAGGTATTCATGGATGATTTTTCCGTCTATGGTAATTCTTTTGATAGTTGCTTGCGAAACCTTGATAAAGTTTTGCAGAGATGTGAAGAAACTAACCTTGTTCTTAATTGGGAGAAATGCCACTTTATGGTTAATGAAGGAATTGTATTGGGACATAAAATTTCTGAGAGAGGTATTGAAGTTGATAGAGCTAAAGTTAAAGCAATTGAGAAGATGCCCTATCCGAGGGATGTTAAAGGTATTCGTAGTGTTCTTGGTCATGCTGGGTTTTATAGGAGATTTATTAAAGATTTCTCCAAGATTTCAAAGCCTCTTACTAATCTTCTTCAAAAAGACGTACCATTTGTTTTTGATGATGATTGTAAGGAAGCTTTTGAAACTCTTAAGAAAGCCTTAACAACTGCTCCTATAGTTGAACCTCCTGATTGGAACTTACCCTTTGAGATTATGTGTGATGCTAGTGATTTTGCTGTAGGCGCTGTTCTTGGACAGCGAGTAGATAAAAAACTGAATGTTATTCATTATGCTAGTAAAACTCTTGATGTTGCTCAAAGAAATTATGCTACAACTGAAAAAGAATTATTAGCTGTAGTCTTTGCTTGCGATAAATTTAGACCTTATATTGTTGATTCAAAAGTTACTATTCATACTGATCATGCTGCAATTAGATACCTTATGACAAAGAAAGATGCTAAGCCTAGGCTTATTATATGGGTACTTCTTTTGCAAGAATTTGATTTACATATTGTAGATAGGAAAGGTGCTGATAATCCTGTTGCTGATAACTTGTCTAGATTGGAAAATATTGCTTATGATCCTGTTCCTGTTAATGATAGTTTTCCAAATGAACAATTGGCTGTAATAAAGGTGAGCTCGCGAGACAGTCCTTGGTATGCTGATTATGCTAACTTTATTGTTTCCAAGTACTTGCCTCCAACCTTTTCAGCTCAGCAAAGGAGGAAATTCTTTTATGACTTGAGGCATTATTTCTGGGATGACCCACACTTATATAAAGAAGGAGTGGATGGTATTATGCGAAAATGTGTTCCCGAATATGAACAACAAGAGATATTGAGTAAATGTCATGGTAGTGCTTATGGAGGACATCACGCCGGAGAAAGAACCGCGCAAAAGGTTCTACAATCAGGTTTTTATTGGCCAACTCTCTTCAAAGATGCGAGAAAGTTTATTTTATCTTGTGATGAATGCCAAAGGGTTGGTAATATCTCCAGACGTAATGAAATGCCTATGAATTATACTCTTGTTATTGAACCGATTTGATTCTTGGGGATTTGACTTCATGGGACCTTTTCCGTCTTGAAGGTAACACTCACATACTTGTTGCTGTTGATTATGTTACTAAATGGGTGGAAGCTATACCTACAAAAAGTGCTGATGGTGAGACCTCTTTAAGAATGCTTTTAGATATTATTTTTCCTAGATTTGGAGTGCCTAGATATATTATGACTGATGGAGGTTCTCATTTTATTCATGGAGGTTTTAGAAAAACTCTTGCTAAGTATGGTATTAATCATAGAATTGCTTCCGCTTATCATCCTCAAACTAGTGGTCAAGTAGAATTATCAAATAGAGAGATTAAATCTATTTTGGGAAAGACCGTTAATAAAACTAGAAAGAATTGGGCTAGTAAATTGAAGGATGCACTTTGGGCTTATAGAACTGCTTACAAAAATCCCATGGGAATGTCACCTTATAAAATGGTTTATGGGAAAGCTTGTCATTTACCTTTAGAACTAGAGCACAAAGCTTATTGGGCTGTTAGAGAATTAAATAAAGATCCTAAACTTGCCGGTGATAAGAGGTTGTTGCAATTAAGTTCTCTAGATGAATGGAGAAGTGAAGCTTATGAAAATGCTAAACTCTTTAAAGAGAAAGTTAAAAAATGGCATGATAGAAGGATTATCAAAAGAGAATTTAATATTGGGGATAAAGTCCTATTGTATCGGTCTCGTCTCAGATTCTTTGCAGGGAAATTACTCTCGAAATGGGAAGGACCGTATGTTGTCGAGGAGGTGTATCGTTCAGGAGCAATCAAAATTAGCTCTCTCCAAGGCAATGCTACGCAAGTGGTGAATGGACAAAGACTCAAGCATTATATCTCAGGTGATTCCTATAATGTTGATGTTGATATTATTCCAGTGGAAACACCGGAAGCTTTCATCAAAGGGCAAATTGACAGTCCGCCAGAACTCGACTTTGAATAGGTAACAGTACTGGTAATGAAAAGTACGCCCTTGACTTTCCGAACAATATTTTTGCTGTTTTTGGAAAATATGAAAAATTACGAGTTCGAAACGGAGTGGAAAGGACGCACGAGGGGGCGCCACCATAGGCCGGCGCGGCCAAGCCTGGGCCCGCGCCGACCTATGGTTTGGCCGCCCCGTCGCCCCTTTCCGACTCTGGTTCGATCTGGTACTTTCCTTTTGTCGAGAAAATTTTTGCTTTATAATCCCCCGGACCCCTGGAGGTCCGTATATCGTGTTCTCGACGTGTTTTGTTTCGAGCTGTTTCTGCCAGGATCTGTTTTCGGTTTAGAAGCACCATGGCCTCCAACGACAAGGGCAAGGGGCTTTCGGAGGAAGAAGTGAAGGAGGTGCCATCAAGACAAAAGCAGCAAGCCGGAAGGAGCAAGCAAATCTTAGTGGGATCTGTTGACACTCGACGTTCTTTTTCTCATAACCTGTAGGGACCTTTACCACCCGCTCTTAGCCTCGACTCCTTCCCCATGTTGGAAGAAGTTCTACGGACTACTGATGAGTTTTGTGATCAATATCGGGCTCTAAGAAGAGAAGTGGAGATACTCCAAGAGGAGAATTGCCGTCTCCGAAGAATGCTGGAATACCACTCGGTTCGCATCACAAGGTCGTCATCGCCAACTTCAGATAACAATGAATCTCTTCGAATCTTAGTGCAGAATTGTCAAGCTGAGAAACTGAAGTTGAAGGAGTTTATTAAGAAGCGTGGGAGGAGTTCATCACCACCATCACCGCAGGAGTAATTCATCATCGGTATTGGCATCCCCTTGGTTTGTTCCAAGCTTGGGGGAGTGCCGCGGTATCACATTATCACTACCTTTTACTTTTATTGTCAAGTAGTGTCATATCATGAGTAGGGAAGTTATCATATAAGATGGGTTGCAGTTTGGAAGTATCTCTCCTTTAGTTGGTTATCTATGTATCCCTTGGTGTGAGTTATCGTTATGGAATATTAATGAGAAGTCTTATCATTTATATATTGCACATCTTATTCTAGTTTGCAATCTCTATTATATGATTTACTTTGTTGTTAGTATTGGTATCACTTTGGGAGCATTGAATAAATCTATTTGGTTTTGGCAAACTTAGCATTGGTCAATAGCAACAAAACTTTGAGGTTTAAATAGAAAAGAGAAATACATGTAGATGTTTCATTGTCTTTCTTTCTTGTTAGCTCATAGCTTATTATTCTGAAGATTAAAATTGTTTGCGCTTACAAGGAAGATGCATGATTGTTTCTATCACATGTATATTTGTTTGTTTCCCTCGACTCTTATGCTTGCTAATTAACCTTGCTAGCCAAAGACCTGTACTGAGAGGGAATACTTCTCGTGCATCCAAACCTTAACCCAAACTTATGCCATTTGTGTCCACCATACCTACCTACTACATGGTATTTTCTGCCATTCCAAGTAAATACTTCATGTGCTACCTTTAAACAATTCAAAACTTGTTATCTCTTATTTGTGTCAATGTTTCATAGCTCATGAGGAAGTATGTGGTGTTTCATCTTTCAATCTTGTTGGGCAACTTCCACCAATGGACTAGTGGCTTCATCCGCTTATCCAATAATTTTGCAAAAAGAGCTGGCAATGGGATTCCCAGTCCCAAATTAATTAAACTAAATAGACACTCCTCCATGGTATGTGATTGAGGGACGGCACCCGAGGATTCGGCTAGCCATGGCTTGTGTAAGCAAAGGTTGGGGGGAGTGTCATCATCATAATAAAGCTAAGATAAAAAGGCACTCCTTCATGGTATGAGATTGTTGGCAGGCACCCGAGGATTCGGTTAGCCATGGTTTGTGAAAGAAAAGGTTGGAAGGAGTGCCACACAAAATGAAAATAATATGGGAGCCGCTCTTTGGAGGTTGTTTGGCAAGGGGGTTAGAGTACCCGCTACCAGTCGTTGACAACAACAAACACCTCTCAAAATGTTACTTTTATTCTCTTTATATGATTGCAAAACTGAAAAAGCTCTAGCACATGATTTAATCCCTGCTTCCCTCTGCGAAGGGCCTGTCTTTTACTTTATGTTGAGTCAGTAAACCTATTTCCCTCCATCTCAAGCAAGCATTTGAGTAGTTGTGATCAAACCATTATATTGTGATTTGCTTCATCATGTCTTTTATTCTTCCTTGTTTAGTACAAGTTTTATCTGAATGAATATAGCTTTGCAAGTTATCAATGATTATGAAAAGACCATTATGATTGAGTATGCAAGTTGTGCCTTATAAACTTTAACATGAGAGCGCTGCTCAATGAGATAAATATAATCTGTTAATTGTTCTCTGACCAAGAACGAAGTTTGCCATCACCAATTATGATTTCTTATGCACCTTTACTTGTGATTACCTTATACTTGTTTCAAGTTGAATTATAAGAGGGTGTTTACTATGATGTCTTGTGTGAATGAATATGATGCTTCTTGTCCGTATTTTATTTATCGACTCTTCACTCCATAAACATGTGGTCTTGTCTATCGAGCTCAGTTTCGCTTGGGGACAAGCGAAGTCTAAGCTTGGGGGGAGTTGATACGTCCAATTTGCATCACCATTTTATATCATAATTTGCTGTTATTCATTGATATATTTCATATTGGGACACAATACTTATGTTATTTCATCTATTTTGCATGTTTCATCATTATTGGAGGATCAAGCACCGGAGCCGGGATTCTCGCTGGAAAAAGCACCGTCGTAACGCAATATTTCGGACGAGCACCTGTGGAAGGAAACTATACCAAAAATCCTATTTTTCAAGATGACGAAGGAAGCCGAAGGAGGAGCCAGGGAGGACCCAGGGTGGGCCCACACCCTAGGCGGCGCGGCCCATGCCCTGGCCGCGCCGCCATGTGGTTTGGGGGCCCACGACCCCTTTCGCCTCCTTTTCTTCGCGAAATCCTTCGTCCCGAAACCTAAGCCACAGAGAGGGTACCTCGCGAAGAGTTCTGACCGCCTCTGCGGGGCGGAGAACACCAGAGAGAAAAGAGCTCTCCGGCGGGCAGGAATCCGCCGGGGAAATTCCCTCCCGGAGGGGGAAATCGACGCCATCGTCACCGTCATCAAGCTGGACATCATCTCCATCACCATCATCATCATCTCCACCATCATCACCGCCGTCTCCACCGCTGGACACCGTCACCGCCGTAGCAATTTGGGTTTGATCTTGATTGTTTGATAGGGGAAACTCTCCCAGTATCGATCTCTACTTGTTGTTGATGCTATTGAGTGAAACCATTGAACCAAGTTTATGTTCAGATTGTTATTCATCATCATATCACCTCTTATCATGTTCCATATGATGTCTCGTGAGTAGTTCGTTTAGTTCTTGAGGACATGGGTGAAGTCTAAATGTTAGTAGTGAACTATGGTTGAGTAATATTCAATGGTATGATATTTAAGTTGTGGTGTTATTCTTCTAGTGGTGTCATGTGAACGTCGACTACATGACACTTCACCATTTATGGGCCTAGGGGAATGCATCTTGTATTCGTTTGCTAATTGCGGGGTTGCCGGAGTGACAGAAACCTAAACCCCCGTTGGTATATCGATGCAGGAGGGATCGCAGGATCTCAGAGTTTAAGGCTGTGGTTAGATTTATTCTTAATTACTTTCTTGTAGTTGCGGATGCTTGCAAGGGGTATAATCACAAGTATGTATTAGTCCTAGGAAGGGCGGTGCATTAGCATAGGTTCACCCACACAACACTTATCATAACAATGAAGATTATTTAGCCGTATGTAGCGAAAGCACTAGACTAAAATCCCGTGTGTCCTCGAGAACGTTTGGTCATTATAAGTAAACAAACCGGCTTGTCCTTTGTGCTAAAAAGGATTGGGCCACTCGCTGCAATTGTTACTCTCGCACTTTACTTACTCGTACTTTATTCAACTATTACATCAAAACCCCCTGAATACTTGTCTGTGAGCATTTACAGTGAATCCTTCATCGAAACTGCTTGTCAACACCTTCTGCTCCTCGTTGGGATCGACATTCTTACTTATCGAAGATACTACGATACACCCCCTATACTTGTGGGTCATCACGCGTCCCTGCTCGGCGGCGGTGTGGCGGTCCTCCTCCTCCTCGATCTGCGGCGGCGGCTCGGGCTCGGGCGTCCTGCTCGGCGGTGGCGTGGCGGTCCTCCTCCTCCTCGGCGGCGGTGGCGTGGCGGTCCTCCTCCTCCTCGGCGGCGCTAGGCGGTGGCGGTGGTTGCGAGAGCAGAGTGGTGGGCGCTAGGGTTGGCTCGTCGGGGAAGAACTGTTTCTGAGTGGGGAAGAAAGAAACGAGTCGATTATTTCACCAAGTGTCTAAATTCCGTGGCGCACCACCTATACATGCGCTACAGAACTAAGCATTCTATGGCGCATCAGCTTAGACATGCGCCACAGAATTCCTTAATTCTGTGGTGCACCCAAAGGGTCGTGCGCCACAGAATTTACACACTTAGCAAAACAAAACGGGTTACTGCTGTGTCCTGACAGATACTTAGCACTAGCCTAGTGGTTAAGGCCAATGTTAGCCCATTAGTAGCCAGGTTCGAACCCTGGCTGCCACACAATTTTTCTTCCTTTTTTTCCATCTTTTAGTTACATTTCAATAAATAACACAACATTATTTAGTAATTAGTAGGGAATTATAAATTACTTGTCTCATACAAACATGTTCTTGTTTCTCTCACACACACATGCATGTACTTGTCTAACACACACACTCACACACATGTGATAGACCAAAAAAAGATCTTCTTCGTCCCGGCTCCGAGCTCTAGCGTCTCTTCGCAATCTTCTTGCCCTTTCGGTTGTTGGCGGTTGAATACTTTATGCCGGCCACCTTGAGATTTCTTCGCGTGAACGGACAACCTTTAGAGGGTAGGGAGGTCTTTCTTCTTACTTTACTAGTAGTAGGCATGTCGAAGTGCCTGTCGAATTCCTCCTCCATCTTCGGGTCACCGTTCTTGTCCAAGTCTTCCTCGTTGGCATCTCCTTGCATTCCTATGATGCTCCTCTTGCCCCTCCTCACGACAACACGGCTAGGCCTCGACGGATCAGTGAGTAAGAAGCATTGGTCAACTTGGCTACCGAGTACCCATGGCTCATTTTTCGTGGATGCGTTCTTCGATTTTGCATCGGGTATAACCATGGTTGTGAAATATCGGCCTTCTTTTTCGACCTTCTTGGCCCATCTCACACGAAACATTGGCACCGTCTCTCCACAGTAATTGAGCTCCCATATCTCCTCGATCCTTCCAAAAAATCTTTTCTTGACATTAGTCTCGTCATCGGCGTATGACAGCATAGTTACCCCTGAGTTTTGATTTTCACTAATTCTGTCCTTTTCCTCGGTGTAGAATCTGTAACCGTTGATGTCGTACCCCTGATAGGTCCTTACGTTATGCGCGGGTCCCTGTGATAAGGTGTATATGAGTTTTTCATCTTCGGTAGAAGGCCTTTTTCTCTGTGCTTCAACCAGTTGAGTTTGCTTGAACCAACGCGTGAAGCTGGAGTTGTGCTTTTTGGTTACGTCTCCCATCTTCCTCGGCCGGCCCATATCGATGTAATTCTGCTCGACCATGCTTTTGTGCTCTTGCACGAAAGGTTCGATCAGTTTTAAGTGTTGTAGCGCGACCCGGTGAGCCCTGTCAAAGTCGTCGCGTCGATTTTCAATGCCGACATGGACTGAGCGGTAGCCCTCGCGGTGACCGACTCCAGCGAGCCTCCCGAGGTGCGTCCTGGGGGGTAGACCAACATGATCCTCGTCGTCCTCGGTGCTTAGATAATTCTGGCAGAAGGAGATGCACTCGTAGGTTAGAAACCCCTTGGCCATGCTTGCATCTGGATGGGCCCTATTGCGAACGTATCCTTTCATGACACCGTTCTGCCTTTCGAAAGGCATCATGTTGTGGAGGAACGTTGGGCCGAGCTGCTTGATGTCTTCAACGACATGGAGAAGGAGATGGACGCATATATCACAGAATGCAGGCGGGAAGTAAATCTCGAGCTCACATAGTATCACCACGATCTCATCCTGTAGCATCTTGAGCTGCCTCACGCCGATCGACTTCCTGGTGATAACGTCAAAAAAGTTGCAAAGGCCAAACAGCGTATCAAGGACGTGCTCGTCCATTATGCCTCGGATCGCAACGGGAAGTATCTGCGTCATTAGCACGTGGCAATCGTGAGACTTCATCCCGGTGAACCTCTTCTTCGCTACGTCCAGATATCTCGCTTATATTCCCGAGTAACCGTGAGGAACTTTCACTCCTAGGAGGCACCTGAAAAACTGCTCGAGCTCCTCCGGACTCGTTGTGAAGCAGGCAGCGGGAAGCTGCACCGCGTTCTTCTTAGCCCTTTTGCGGAGACGTTGAGTCCCTTCCGTCTGATCATCATCATCATCATCGTCAGTATCGGGGGCTTGAAGATCTTTCCTGATGCCAAAATGTTTAAGATCGTATCTTGCTTTCGGTCCATCCTTGGACTTTTCTGAGTTGCAAAGAGTGCCAAGCAGACTCTCGGTAACGTTCTTCGTAATGTGCATGACATCGAGGCTGTGGGGCGTGTGGAGGACCTTCCAGTACTCCAAGTCGTGGAAAACAGACCTCGCTTTCCATACAGCGAGCAGCGGCTCTGGCTTCGGTCGCTTCTTTCCCGGCGCTGGGCACTCCTTCCAATTTTTCAGAAGATCATCGATTTCTGCGCCTCTCCTCGAGCGTGGGGGTCCATCGGGCTCATCTTTACCATTGAACAGATCACCGCGTTTTCTCCACGGGTGATCCAAGCGAAGCCACCTTCGAGCACCTGGGTAGACGGTTTTCGAGGACCCGGGATCCCTTGGTAGTTGTAGATGCTGGGTATCGTCCATGCACTTCACACAGCCGTTGAATCCGTGGCCGACCTGGGCAGATACATATGCGTAACCAGGATAGTCCGTGACCGTCGTGATCAACGCGGCTCTCATATCGAAATAAGTTCTAGTGTAGGCGTCCCACGTACGGGGTGGCGTCTTCCACAACGTCTCTAACTCCTCTTTCAGCAGCCCGAGATACAAATGCATGTCGACACCTGGTTGTTTCGGCCCCTGAATGAGAATACTCAGGTGTATGTACCTTTGCTTGGTGCACAGCCACGGGGGTAGGTTGTAAGGCCATACAAACACAGGCCAGGTGCTATGCGTGCTACTCTGGTTGCCGAACGGATTGAGTCCATCGGTGCTCATACCCAGCCTGATGTTCCTTGCGTCGCCCCCGAACCTAGGGAAGGCGATGTCCAATGCTTGCCACTGTCCAGCGTCTGAAGGGTGTGTCAGCATATAGCCCATCTCCAGATCTTCTTCGGGCTTCTGCCTTTCCGCGTGCCATTACATGAGCTTTGCTTCCTTAGGGTCCACAAAATACCGCTGCAGACGGGGAGTGATAGGAAAGTACCATACCACTTTTCGAGGTACCTTCTTGTTCCCAACCTTGTACCGTCCGTGGCCACACACCGGACATGTGGTTATGTCCTTGTACTCGCACCTATAAATCACACAATCATTAATGCAGGCGTGGTATTTTTCGTGCGGTAGGTCAAGGGGACACACGACTTTCTTGGCCTCCTCGGTACTACTTGGCAATGTGTTCCCCTCCGGGAGACGATCGCGCCAGAATTTTAAGTTCTTGCTGAAGCTGGAATCGGTCCACTTGTTATGCGTCTTCATCTGCAGGTAATCAAGCGTTACATGCAAGCGCGTATCCTGCGGACGACACCCAGGAAAGATCGGAGTCATCCCGTCTTTCTCCATTTGCGACAGCTTGGCTCTCTCTCTAGCTGCAACTCTATCGTTGCTCGTCTCCTGGAGGAGAAGATCTTGAACATGAGAGTCCCGCAAGGCCAAAATTAGCGGGGTCGCGCCGGAATCTTCTTCTTCATCATGATGATGTTCTCCGCCGGCATCTTCTTCTTCATGATGATCTTCTCCGCCGACTTCTTCTTCATGATGATAGTCCCCGTCGGCATGATGATAGTCTTCTTCATGATGATAGTCATCTCGCTCGACATGGTCTTCATGCGCACCATTTGATGGGTCCGGCCGCACCTGGTTGTCTTGCATGAAACCGCGCCTCAGCAGGTGCTCCTCCAGTTGTCCGGAATCAGGGTTGATCCAGCGCTCGAGTTTGCATGATTGACACGGACATCTTATCTGGCGCCTATTGTTCCGAATCATGTCCTCCTTCGCGTCTATCTTGTATCTAGAGATTCGAGCGGAACTCATCGAGAGGACCATGCTTGCCTGCAAATGGTATACATAGAACAGGAAATTAGAACCGCACCAAATGCACACACATGCATGGGCCGTACCTCTCCTCAAGGTATTACATGGAGCGGAAAAATTCGGCATGACCTCTCCTCAAAGTAGGACATATGGGTAGTGCAAAATTTGCCGAAACGGAAATGAATCAATATTTCGGCAAACATCCATGCACCACACCGGCACACACACAAGCGCTTCACCTGCAACAAGCATCCATACACACGACGGCCACACAAGATCTACAAGCATATGCATGTCTCCTCCAAGCATATGTATGTCTCCTCCAACTACTCACCTTCTAGATTCGATACCGAGACGAGACCGCGATCGATGAGTTCGAGAGGAGGAGAGAGTATGGAGAGCCTTCTCCTCAACTCCAATTAAGTATCAACCAAAGTAAGTGCAATAAATACCCAAGCAAGTGAAAAGTAGAGTCAAAATGGTATGAGAGAGAAGGGGGGACGAGCTAGATGGAGGAAGAAGAATGGCTTGTGTAGTGTGGTAGGTGGGAGGTTGGCTCACTTTTGTATATCTGGTTCGCTAATTCTGTGGCGCACCTAAAACAATGCGCCACAGAATACCTTATTTCTGTGGCGCACGAGGCAAACTGCGCCACAGAATAGCTTATTTTTGTGGCGCACTGTTGCGGTGCGCCACAGAATAGCTTATTTTTGTGGCGCACTGTCGCCGTGCGCCACAGAATAGCTTATTTTTGTGGCGCACTGCGGTACGTGCGCCATAGAAATAGTAAAACCAATGATTGGGGGTGTCAGCTTGTGGGGCCCACCAAGTTTTTGTGGCGCACGGTTCTCTGGTGCGCCACAAAATTAAGCTATTTTTGTGGCGCACCTTGCCTGGTGCGCCACAAAACAAATTTATGTGGCGCATTTTTCGAGGTGCGCCACAGAACTAAGCTCCGCCTATAAGGGTTTTCCTACTAGTGTATGTTCCATAATTAAACATAAGATTTAATTGTAGTGCCATTCTAGGTTTCTATTCATTTTTACCTATTGACACATGAGTTGAAATTCAAATGTGGCCTAGGTTTTAATTGTGATCACCTAAGTGATGCACAAACTAGGGTTGAGGTATAGGCCTAGGTTACAGATATGAATTGGCACCATATATAATTGGCTAGGGTTTAGTCTCCCTATTAATGATAAGATGGTCACTTTCCTAATATTTCATGTGCTCACACCTAGTTGCTTAAAGACTTAAGAGTTGGTTTTATCCCTTACATGTTGACTACTACTATTATTTTTAATCTAGCTTTGAAATCTAAAGTGGCTATGTTGCTCAACATGGTTGCCTTTGGGTATAAGGATGAATGGTTATTCACACCACATTAAATATAGGGTTTGCCTCTAAGGTTTCTTATGTTCCTTAATTAAGGAATAAGTGGAATGTAGATGTGATAGGATTCTACTTATGATAACCAAGTGATTCACAAGTTAGGATTGGAATATAAATCTAGGGTTGCTTACTAGTGTTCTCCTTATGATCGCATGTGATGGATGATATCTGTTCAACCTACCAAGGTTTAACAGGTAATTATATATCTCCAAAGCAGGGTCATGGGTTAGACATGATCAACTTGTTCTTAATGTCTTCTACATCAAGTTCTTAGGGTTTATGATCATTACTCAATTTATAATGATCAAAGATTTCGCTTCCTAAGGTATCTTTCATGAACTAGGTTTCTCACTTCCAAGATCAAGTATTGTCTTGATCAACTAGGGTATAGTACTTCTTTTATACTTTCTTGGATGGACATGGATATGGTTGTCTCAATAGATTATATCCCAGGGAAATGCCTGAGATAATAACTTAGAGTTCTTTTTGAGGAATGATGATATAATCATCTGGATATATGGAATAGTTCTCTCCCTAAAATTTAAGTGTTGGCTCAACTAACTTGAGTGTAACACCATAGCTTGAGCTCTCTTATATAGGAATGGGTTATTCTAGAGTTTATGGTGTACTCACAAGATCTCATTGGTATGAAAAGGTTAAGTCTCCACATGGATAACTTAGTTGAATTAGTCTCTACTTTACTTCATCAATTTATGGATATGGTCTTATTCCATTTGATATTTGGTTATCTCACCACTCCAAGATGAAATGGTTTATCTCCTAATACTTTAGTTCCAAGGTTGTCCTTGATTCTTAAATAGGTAAAGCTAAGATTGACATCAATGGTTTCTCTCACTTGGGAATGACTTGAATAATATCTCAAGGTTATGCTCCAAAGATAATGATGTGATCATCAATATCTATGGTTAACACAAATGGGTTCTCTCTCTAGGAAAGGTATTGAATGATGTTCTAGGGTTCTTCTTAAAGATGATGGTGTGAGCATATGGATATATATTCAATGGTTTTGGCTCAAGTGTTGACATTGCTTGTCTAATAGATTTAGAACTCTATCTCTTCTCTAGATTTTGGTATATGATAATTTGGATAGAGAAGAATATTCTAAATGGAAACTAAGGAACATTTCTAGAGTTGAGCTCCTTGTCATAGTCCAAGAATGAAGTGGAATGAATATCATGAGGTTCATGGTAGGAATATTTATTTGTTTAAGACATGGAAAAGATAAGTTAAGAATAGTTTCTCCATTTTATTGTTACTTGATTAGTAGTTGAATAGATGTTCATATGTTATGGTAAGGAATAACATATTATGATCTTTTATAAGATCAAGTCATTGATCCTTGATTAATGTGTTATTGTGTTGGTTTTAGTTCCACTTGATCAATCCCTTTAGATGAAATCATCTCTACCCAAAACAGGTTTTAACAAAGGTCACTGATACGTCTCAAACGTATCTATAATTTCTTATGTTCCATGCTAGTTTTATGATAATACTCACATGTTTTATATACACTTTACATCATTTTGATGCATTTTCCGGTACTAACCTATTAACAAGATGCCGAAGCGCCAGTTCCTGTTTTCTGCTGTTTTTAGTTTCAGAAATCCTACACATGAAATATTCTCGGAATTGGACGAAACAAAATCCCACTGTCTTATTTTCCACGGAGCCTTCCAGAACACCGAAGAGGAGACGAAGAGGGGCCACGAGGCGGCCACACCATAGGGGGGCGCGGCCCCACCCCTGGCCGCGCCGCCATATGGGGTGGGCCCCTCGGGCGTCCCCCGACTCTGCCCCTTCACCTATATAATCCTTCCGTCGCGAAAACCCTAGTACCGAGAGCCACGATACGAGAAAAGTTACTGAGACGCCGCCGCCGTCAACCCCATCTCGGGGGGTTCTGAAGATCGCCTCCGGCACCCTGCCGGAGAGGGGAATCATCACCGGAGGGCTCTACATCACCATGCCCGCCTCCGGACTGATGCGTGAGTAGTTCATCCTTGGACTATGGGTCCATAGCAGTAGCTAGATGGTTGTCTTCTCCTCTTGTGCTATCATGTTTAGATCTTGTGAGCTGCCTATCATGATCAATATCATCTATTTGTAATGCTACATGTTGTGTTTGTTGGGATCCGATGAATATGGAATACTATGTCAAGTTGATTATCGATCTATCATATATGTGTTGTTTATGATCTTGCATGCTCTCCATTGCTAGTAGAGGCTCTGGCCAAGTTGATACTTGTGACTCCAAGAGGGAGTATTTATGCTCGATAGTGGGTTCATGTCTCCATTGAATCTGGGGGAGTGACAACAACCCCAAAGGTTGTGGATGTGCTATTGCCACTAGGGATAAAACATCAATGCTTTGTCTAAGGATATTTGTATTGTTTACATTACGCATAGTACTTAATGCAATTGTCTGTTGTTTGCAACTTAATACTGGAAGGGGTGTGGATGCTAACCCAAAGGTGGACTTTTTAGGCATAGATGCATGTTGGATAGCAGTCTATGTTCTTTGTCGTAATGCCCTAAGTAAATCTCATAGTAGTCATCATGATATGTATGTGCATTGTTATGCCCTCTCTATTTGTCAATTGCCCAACTGTAATTTGTTCACCCAACATGCTATTTATCTTATTGGAGAGACACCACTAGTGAACTGTGGACCCCGGTCCATTCTTTTACATCTGAAATACAACCTACTGCAATCATTGTTCTCTGTTGTTCTTTGCAAGCAAACATCATTCTCCACACCATACGTTTAATCCTTTGTTTACAGCAAGCCGGTGAGATTGACAACCTCACTGTTAAGTTGGGGCAAAGTATTTTGATTGTGTTGTGCAGGTTCCACGTTGGCGCCGGAATCCCTGGTGTTGCGCCGCACTACACTCCTTCACCAACAACCTTCACGTGGCCTTCATCTCCTACCATGGGCGGCGCTGGGGGTATTCCCCTGTCTTCCATGGAATATCCAAGATTTTGATGGGAAAAAAATTGTAAGTATCTGGCCCAGCCCAACAAGCAGGAAGCCAGGAACATGCCATCGCACGCACGTTCTCGCTCGCAGAGTCGCAGGTCGCAGACTCGCAGCACGCACGCGATGACGTGACGCACGCGACGCGCCTGGCCTCGACCTAGACCTGCCCACGCCGCCCCACGACCGCCGTCGGCGATGCATCCCGGAGCAGCAGGCGACGGTCCCGCGCCCGCCGCCGCGGCGGCGCCCGGCCCGGCCCCCGCCGACCCGCGCCCCAGCCCCTCCTCCCGTCCGCGCCGCCCCATCCCCATCCCAGCGCCACCCATGGCTGAAGGCACTGCCCCCAATTTTGTTTCTTGCTATTACTTCATTGCTTGCTTTCTAGAGAAATCATCCACTCCTACTAGCTTCATAGAATCATAGATGCAAGATTTTAATTTTTTGTTTCTTGTTTTTTATTGTAGAAGAAGAAGAGTGGTATTGTTGGTAGTAGCATACATACAATGTGGGAAAAGGCTGGGAAAACGAATGAATCATCCACACCGAATCAGACAACAACTTCATCTAGTGTTGTTCATCTTGAGAGCAATTTGAGTAGAGCTTTGCAAAAGCAAGATAAAGATATTGTTCATGCTATTCAGGTTCTTGATGACACAAAGTTTTACTTGGGGGCTTTGCGGTCTGATGCCGGATGGGATGATTTTCTCACAAAGGTCACATCTTTTTGTACAAAGCATAAGATCAAAGTTGTTGATATGGAGGGTCCTTACTTCCCCGTTGGTCGGCCTAGAAGGGGTGTATGCAATGGTGTGATAAATTACCACCGCTTCAAGGTAGATATGTTTGTGTCTGTCATTGATAGGCAAATTGGTGAGCTGAATGGCTGATTTGATGAGGTAAACACAGAGCTACTTATTTGCATGGCATCATTTAGTCCACTTCATCTATTTGCTGCTTATGATCAAGAGAAGTTGGTTAAGCTTGCTACAAAGTTTTATGCTTCTGATTTTACAAGAGATGAACTAGCAAGGCTTCCATGGCAACTGAACATGTATGTTGCTAATTTGCGCAGAGATGAAAGATTTCAAAACTTGAAAAATCTATCTGAGCTATCAGTTATGTTTGTCAAGACAAAGAAGCATGAACAATATCATATTGTTTACAAGCTTCTTAAGTTGGTATTGATTCTACCAGTAGCCACTGCTAGTGTTGAAAGGATGTTCTCTTCGATGAGCTATTTGAAGAATAAGCTAAGGAACAAAATGGGTGATGACTATTTGAACTATTGTATGGTTACATTTGTTGAGAGAGATTTCTTCAGGCAAGTAAAGGATGAGGATGTCATCAATCTCTTCCAAAAAGGCAAGCGCAAAGTTATAATGTAAGATGGAACATCATCACTTTATCAATCAAAAGTACCTATGTATTCATGTCGTTATGGTCTTATAAATTGAAATGTTGACATTGTTGTCATGCTAGTGTTGTTTTATTCATATATTGATAGTATTGTGGTGTTTGATTCATATACTACATTTAGAGCAAAAAAAATTTTGACCAGAATACCCAGGCGCCATTTCCTGGTGCCGCCATTGTCTCCTACTGGTTCGATAACCTTGGTTTCTTACTGAGGGAAACTTGCTGCTGTACGCATCACACCTTCCTCTTGGGGTTCCCAACGGACGTGTGCTTCACGCGCCATCAAGCATTTTTCTGGCGCCGTTGCCGGGGAGATCAAGACACGCTGCAAGGGGAGTCTCTCACATCCAATCTCTTTACTTTGTTTATTGTCTTGCTTTATTTTATTTTCTGTTTTGTCTGCTTTCTTTATATCAAAAACACAAAAAAATTAGTTACTTGCATTTACTTTATTTATTAGTTTACCTTTGTTTATTTCATCATGCTTCTCCCTCAGTTTACTTTGAAAGATATATCGGTAGGGCATGGGTCTATCATTGGAAGAGATAATATAGAAGAATTTTTCACTTATGTTAGTACGGTTAAAGATTTTGAAGATAGATCCTTGGTGGAACTTGCTCCTAATTATGAAATTGCTACTGCCTCTTTAGTGCACATGTTGGAAGCTAGATTTGTTAATCTTAATCCTATAATGCAACATATGTTTCTTACACTCTGTGATATGGAAGAAGGAGAAAATAAATTTGTTTTAGAAACCCTTCTTAAAGAATTTGGTGATGCAGCTAGAGAAGCTAGGAAAGTCTTTATTCAACATAAGATGCTTGGCTTTTATACCAATTTTGCAAATACCCTTGAAAAGATGGAAAAATATAGGCTAAATTACACTAATAAAGCCAATTGTGAGGGGGAGATTAAAATACCAATACCTTATAAACTCATAGGAATGCATGAGGCACTAGAAAAGAATTTTGATTGGATTGTTCCTGAAATTTTTTTTGAGGAGGATATTAAGCCTAAGAGTAATGAAAGAGGAGCTTATTACATAGATAAGATACAATGCATAGTTGAGAAAACTCCAAACTCCTCTGTTGATGCTTCTTCTCTTGATAATACTTGATTTGCACTTTTTGCGCCTAGCTGAAAGGTGTTAAAGAAAAGCACTTATGGGAGACAACCCATTGTTTTACTTCTGCAATTTTTGTTTTATATTTGAGTCAAGGTGCTTGTTACTACTGTAGCAATACCTTTGTATCTTTATTTATTGCATTGTTGTGCCAAGTAAAGTCTTTGATAGTAAAGTTGATACTAGATTTGGATTTCTGCGCAGAAACAGATTTTTAGCTGTCACGAATTTGAGTTGATCTCTCTGTAGGAAACTCGTAAAATCTTGAAAAAATTCATGCGTGATCCTCAGATATGTACGCAACTTTCATTCAATTTGAGATTTTTCATCTGAGCCTGTTAAGTGCCTCAAAAAAATTCGTCTTTACGGACTGTTCTGTTTTGACAGATTCTGCCTTTTATTTCACATTGCCTCTTTTACTATGTTGAGTGGATTTCTTTGATCCATTAACTTTCAGTAGCTTTGGGTAATGTCCAGAAGTGTTGGGAATGATTGTGTCCTCGCTGAACATGTGAATTTTTTATTATGCACTAACCCTCTAATGAGATTGTTTTGAGTCTGGTGTGAAGGAAGTTTTCAAGGATCAAGAGAGGAGGATGATATGATATGATCAAGAAGAGTGAAAAGTCTAAGCTTGGGGATGCCCCCGTGGTTCATCCCTGCATATTTCAAGAAGACTCAAGCATCTAAGCTTGGGGATGCCCAAGACATCCCCTTCTTCATCAACAACTTATCAGGTCACTTCTAGTGAAACTATATTTTTATTCCGTCACATCTTATGTGCTTTACTTGGAGCGTCTGTGTGCTTTTATTTTTGTTTATGTTTGAATAAAATCGTATCCTAGCATTCATTGTGTGGGAGAAAGACACGCTCCACTTTTTCATATTGAACACTTGTGTTCTTAGTTTTACTTTTAATGTTCATGGCGAAAGTTGAAAGTCGCTTCATTTATTGTTATTTGGTTGGAAACAGAAAATGCTTCATGTGGTAATTGGTGTATTGTCTTGAATAATTTGATACTTGGCAATTGTTTTGAGCTCTCAAGTAGATCATGTTTAAGCTCTTGCATCATGTAGTTTAAATCTATTAATGAAGAACTACCGTAGAGCTTGTTGAAATTGGGTTTGCATGATTGGTCTCTCTAAAGTCTAGATATTTTCTGGTAAAAGTGTTTGAGCAACAAGGAAGACAGTGTAGAGTCTTATAATGCTTGCAATATGTTCTTATGTAAGTTTTGCTGTACCGGTTCATACTTGTGTTTGCTTCAAACAACCTTGCTAGCCAAAGCCTTGTACTGAGAGGGAATGCTTCTCGTGCATCCAAAACCTTGAGCCAAAACTTATGCCATTTGTGTCCACCATAACTACCTACTATGTGGTATTTTTCTGCCATTCCAAAGTAAATTGCTTGCGTGCTACCTGATGACCCACAAGTATAGGGGATCGCAACAGTCTTCGAGGGAAGTAAAACCCAATTTATTGATTCGACACAAGGGGAGACAAAGAACACTTGGAAGCCTTAACAGCGGAGTTGTCAATTCAGCTGCACCTGGAAACAGACTTGCTCGCAAGAGTTTATCAGTAGTAACAGTTTTATAGCAAGAGAGAGTGAAATAACAGCAGCAGAGTAACACAGACAGCAGTAGTGATTATAGTAAACAGCAGGATTAAAATACTGTAGGCACGGGGACGGATAACGGGCGTTGCATGGATGAGAGAAACTCATGTAACAATCATAGCAGGGCATTTGCAGATAATAATAAAACGGTGTCCAAGTACAAAGCAATCAATAGGCATGTGTTCCATATATAGTCGTGCGTGCTCGCAATGAGAAACTTGCACAACATCTTTTGTCCTACCAGCCGGTGGCAGCCGGGCCTCAAGGGAAACTACTGGATATTAAGGTACTCCTTTTAATAGAGTACCGGAGCAAAGCATTAACACTCCGTGAACACATGTGATCCTCACATCGCTACCATTCCCTCCGGTTGTCCCGATTTCTGTCACTTCGGGGCCATCGGTTCCGGACAGCGACATGTGTATACAACTTATAGGTAAGACCATAAACAATGAATATCTTGATGAAACAATAACATGTTCAGATCTGAGATCATGGCACTCGGGCCCTAGTGACAAGCATTAAGCATAACAAGTTGCAACAATATCATCAAAGTACCAATTACGGACACTAGGCACTATGCCCTAACAATCTTATGATATTACATGACCAATCTCATCCAATCCCTACCATCCCCTTCGGCCTACAGCGGGGGAATTACTCACACATGGATGGGGGAAACATGGCTGGTTGATGTAGAGGCGTTGGCGGTGATGGCGGCGATGATCTCCTCCAATTCCCCGTCCGGCGGAGTGCCGAACGGAGACTCGGCTCCCCGCGACGGAGTTTCGCGATGTGGCGGCGTTACGGAGGGTTTACGGCGACTTCGACTTCTCCCGTGAGTTTTTAGGTCGAGTCCGATAAATAGTCCGAAGGAGGGCGTCGGAGGCCGGCCGAGGGGGCCACACCACATGGCCGCGCGGCCCCCCCTGGGCCGCGCCGCCCTATGGTGTGGGGCCCTCGGGCCTCCACCTGGTTTGTCCTTCTGGCTCCGTCAGTTCTCTGGGAAAATAGGGCCTTCTGCATAAATTCCGAGGATTTTCCCGAAAGTTGGATTTCTGCACAAAAACGAGACACCAGAGCAGTTCTGCTGAAAACAGCGTTAGTCCGTGTTAGTTGCATCCAAAATACACAAATTAGAGGCAAAACAATAGCAAAAGTGTTCGGGAAAGTAGATACGTTTTGGACGTATCAACTCCCCCCAAGCTTAGCTTATTGCTTGTCCTCAAGAAATTCAGTTAACAACTGAGCGATAAAAGAACTTTCACGAACACATTTGCTCATATGATGTATATATTCTCATGCTATGGCTAATACTTAAACAGTTCATAATGAGGTACATGCAAATAAGATCATCTAACAGCTATGTCAATCATGGAGAGGTACCAACAATTAATAAGAAGCATCATGAATCATGTATATAAGCAAGATTGCAATGTTCATAAGAGAGTATGATAAAGTGGTATCTCGCTTGCCTGTATTTGATTGGCAAAACATAAATGCCCGGGCACCTCTGGAGTTCATAGAAAGACTAGAAGTAGTGATTGTCAAAGATAAAAGCATCAAAGTTATACCACAATCAATCATATTTTGAGACAAGCATATTATACTAAGAATGACAGTTGTGCTCTCAAGATAGTGCTCAAAGAAATAATGGAGACACAACATAGAAGTAAAAGATTGACCCTTCGCAGAGGGAAGCAGGGATTAACATGCGCTAGAGCTTTTCATTTTTGAAATCAGGAGTAAAATTATTTTGAGAGGTGTTTGTTGTTGTCAACGAATGGTAATGGGTACACTAACTACCTCGCCAACCGGACTTTCAAGAGCGGCTCCCATGAATTATTGCATATTTATGTGGCACTCCTTCCAACCTTTCTTACACAAACCATGGCTAACCGAATCCTCGGGTGCCTGCCAACAATCTCATACCATGAAGGAGTGCCTTTTTATTTTAGTTTTATTATGATGATGACACTCCCCCCAACCTTTGCTTACACAAGCCATGGCTAACCGAATCCTTCGGGTGCCGTCCAACAATCACAAACCATGGAGGAGTGTCTATTTAAGTTAATTAATTCGGGACTGGGAATCCCATTGCCATCTCTTTTTGCAAAATTATCGGATAAGCGGATGTGCCACTAGTCCATATGAGAGTCCGTCAAAAGTAAATGACAAGGTTGAAAGCTAAACACCACATACTTCCTCATGAGCTATGAAACATAAACACAAATTGAGAAGCATTTTGAAGGTTTTAAAGGTAGCGCATGAGAATTTACTTGGAATGGTTTGAAATGCCATGCATAGGTATTTATGGTGGACACTTTGGACCGACTTGGTTTTCATGTGTTTGGAAGCACGAGCAACGTTCCCGCTCAGTACAAGTGAAGGCTAGCAATAGACTAGGGAGCGACAAATCAAGAGAGCAGTAACTGTCATAATCATGCTTGCGGCAAAATAAATTAACGGAGGCATAAAAGTGATACAAGAACTCTGAAGCAATATAGATCATCGAGGCTTAATTGACTTTTTGTTCAGTCATATGCATGCGTGAGCATGTGCCAAGTCGATATAAATGAATTATTCAGAGGAGGATACCACAATGCCATACTTACTTATGAATAAAACAATGCAAGCAAACATCCATGACATGCTACTCATATTAATAAATTGGAGCTAAACATGAGAGATCACGAACCACTAGACTTTCTCAAATAACATATACCTCACATGAACCAACCAAGCATGCTCACATGGATGAGTATATGTACAAAAATGAAAACAAATAGAGTTCATACCAGCCTCTCACCACAATCATATTGTCGTAGATCGTCATTATTGCCTTTTCACTTGTATAGCTTGGATAATATGAAATGAAAACCACGCTCCAGCCACCGAAGACCATTGAACTCATAAAGAACTTTACAAAACCAAAGAAGAACAGCAAATATTTTTGGTGTTTTCGAATTTGAGAACAAGAACAAAAGGAAACAAACAAACAAAGCAAAATCTTTTTGGGTTTTCTTATAGTAAACTAGCAATAGCAAATAAAGCGAAACAAATGCAAGAAACCAAAGCAAACAAATGGTGAAGAGAAACAACAGAAATATTTTTGGTCTTTTTGTGTTTTGAAAAGGAAACAAAGCAAAAACAAGAAATAGCAAACTAGAAGAAACACAGAAAAGCGAGATGGCAGAAATCTGCCAAAACCTGACAGCAGTACAGAAATCGATTTTTACAAAAATCTTACGTTGCTCAGCTCGAAAAGTGTTCAACTAATGAAAGTTAGATAACAACCTGGGGAACCTGCACAAAAATTGGCAGCTCAAAATAACGCTCTGGCTGTGCGCACGAATTTTTCTAGTAACAGTCCAGAATCTGTTTTCAGGCAGCACTTCCCCAAATATCATCTTCCTCTCATTAGAAAACACTCAAACAAACTAAACAAGTATGTACAAGTATCCAGCAACCATAATATGCAAAGAATGAGTGATGCCGGTATACCTCCCCCCAAGCTTAGGCTTTTGGCCTAAGTGGAGTTCAATCCCATCGATCCCATGAGGTAATATCTCCGTAGTATGACGAAGATGGATCGTATTCCGGGTATGTGCTAGAAGAAGCACCCGGATACGTGACGGTGTAGTCGTGGGAGGCCTCGGCGTCCTCGGAGTCATGCTGCTGGTGGAAGTCTTGTATCTTCATATGTTCATCCACCTCCTCCTTAGTGCACGACCATGATTGCCTGTCAATACTGAACAAACCTGGTTGGGAAGAGGGATTTCCTTCTCATCCCCGTCAGAAAACAACATTCTATAGACCATATTATCTACAGTAGAATCAGCGGTAACAAAATGATGACTCTTCATAGCAGCAATATCAAGTTTCCTAGGGGCCAATGGCACATCGTTAAGATCAAGAGGAAGCCTTAGATATGTTAAAACGCGCAGTGCAATAGTTCCTCCAAAAATAGGCCCTCTATTAGACAGGCGGCGAGCAATAAGAGAACCAAGGTGATAAGATGTCCGACCAGTAAGTGCAATATTCAAGAAAGCAAGATGGTAACTAGAAATATTGCTAGTGTTCTCCCTACCAAGAATGCTAGTAGCAATGTAATATGCAAAATACTTAATGGCGGGGAGTTGAATGTTCCTTATCTTGCCACGCTGAATGGTGCGACAATCATCATCGGTAATCCCTCGATAGAGCTCCAACAAGTCCCGGGGGTTGTCATCAATCCTACTCGCTGTACCTACAGGGGCAATATCCAATGCACGACAAAAATCTTCCAATCCCATAGTAACAGGATCACCATAGATCTTGAATGCAACTGTCGGCTCATATTGCTTGTTGTGGAACTTGAAGCTCTCGACGAAGATTTTGGTGAGCATGTAGTATTGCTCCCTTTCATCTCCCACATAGGTGGTTAGGCCCGCCCTGTTGACAAGGGTGAAGAAATCCTCCAATATCCCTGCATTCCTCAGAAAATCATAGCATGGAAAAGACGAAGCATTAGGAGCCCCGTTGTCCTCTTCGGGCGCGAAACTAGGCGCGATGATATCCTCGTTGTACGATCGCCTAAGCCGGGTGGCGGCCCTAGAAGGCCTCCCGGTGCTGGTTGTTCCTTTCTTGAACAACTCTCCAAAGTTGAACTTCTTCATCTCTTCTCTGAAATTTTCAACAAACAATATAAAATTTGATTTGGTGACATATAATTGAGGGAAACTACCATAGGAACTTGCTAGAGTACTAATCATGCATCAAAACTAGTTTCTACCACTTAGAACAAGCATGAAAGCTCACTAAACATGTTACCTACAGCAGCAAAATATTCAAGATATACTCAACCAAACAAAATTCTACTTGGATGGGTGGAGGAGTCACATACCAAGGAGCAAATGTGCCAAATTTCAGCAAGAAATCTGGGCTGAGCAAAGAGATCGAGAAATCTGGAGCTCTGGAGCAAAAACGCGAGTGAGAGGAACCTGGTACGAGTTTTTTCGGGAGAGAGAAGGTGCTGGGAGAAAGAGATGACAAAGTGGGGCAAGGAGGGGCCCACACCACAGGGTGGCGCGCCCCCCTCCATGGCCGCGCCGGCCTGTGGTGTGGCACCCTGTGGTGCCCCACATGTCATCCTCTGGTGCTCCCAGGTGCCTCGTCGAAAAATAGGACCAACGGTGTAATTTTTGTGAATTTTTGAAAACTTTGAAAAATGAACATTTCTGGGTATTTAGTTTATTATTACTGGCAAGGAAAATTTTGAAATCTCCAATTAACTAAGGAACTTTGCAAATTAAAAGTGCTACAGCAACTAGAGCAAATGGAGTGAGAAAGAGATGTTGTTTACCGCCTCTATGCATATAAAAAGTATTTGTTAACAAGGTTGATCAAGTCTTGCCACCAAATAAATTTTACATAGCATATGAAGAAATAAACCTCAAATCAATCATGTTACCTTGAATTGTATTGATATGGATCCAATCATGAGAGTTTGATATTCTTCTTTAGGCTCATATATAGGACAATCAATAGTTCCCACTTTGATAGTTCTCACATTAGAAATAGTATTAACTCCGCACACTTTATCAATCTTCTTGGGGAAATAGACGGTATGCTCTTTATCATCAACATTGAAAGTAACCTTTCCTTTATTGCAATCAATAACAGCCCCTGCGGTGTTAAGAAAAGGTCTCCCAAGAATAATAGACATATTATCATCTTCAGGCATTTCCAACACAACAAAATCAGTTAATATCAAGCAGTTAGTAGTAACTTGAACAGGAACATCCTCACATATACCAACAGGAATAGCAGTAGATTTATCAGCCATTTGCAAAGATATATCAGTAGGTATCAACTTATCTAAGTAAAGTCTCTTATAAACAGAAAAAGGCATAACACTAACACCGGCTCCCAAGTCACATAGAGCAGTTTTAACATAATTATTCTTAATAGAACAAGGAATAGTAGGTATACCTGGGTCGCCCAACTTCTTTGGAACTTTGCCATTGAAAGAGTAATTAGCAAGCATAGTGGAAATTTCCTCATTGGGGATTTTCCTTTTGCTAGTAACAATATCTTTCATATACTTCGAATAAGGTGGCAATTTAATAGCATCAGTCAAAGGGATTTGCAAGAATAAAGGTTTCATCCAATCACAAAATTTATTATAGTGTTCTTCTTCCTTTGATTTTAGTTTCTTAGCAGGAAAAGGCATTTGCTTTTGCACCCAAGGTTCTCTTTCATTACCATGTTTCTCAGCAATAAAATCTTCTTTAGTGTACTTTTTATTTTTAGCATGCTTTTCAGGTTCTTCTTCAACCTCTTCTTTATCAGGAGTATCATTCTTATCATTATCTTTATCATGTTCATTAACACTTTCAGTTTCAGCATCAGAAATAGAAATACTATTAGGATCATTAACAGGTTCAGAGGATTCTACAACATTTTTATGCTTCTTCTTCTTTTTCTTCTTAGAATGAGCACTAGGTTCAATGCGTTGAGAATCTTGTTCAATTCTTTTGGGATGCCCTTCAGGATATAGAGGATCCTGGGTAGAGACACCACCTCTAGTTGTTACTTCATAAGCATGTTTCTCTTTAGAATTATTCCCTAACAAGTCATTTTGCACTTTAGTGAGTTGATCAATTTGAGTTTGAATCATATGAAAATGTTTAACAAGCATCTTAACATCATTGGAGGTTCTCTCTACAATATCATGCAATTCACTAATAGCTCGAGAATTTTCCATTAAATGATTCTCTACTCTCATATTAAAATTTTCTTGCTTAACAATATAATTATCAAACTCATCTAAGCATTGTGCAGGAGGTTTCGAATACGGAATATCCTCCCTAGTAAAGCGTTGAAGGGAGTTTACCTCAATCATGGATGAAGGGGGAATTATCTCACATATATCTTCTATGGGAGGAAGATTCTTCACATCTTCAGATTTAATACCTTTCTCCTTGAGAGACTTCTTGGCTTCCCTCATATCTTCATCATTTAATTTAATCATACCCCTCTTCTTTAATATTGGCGTTGGAGTTGGTTCAGGCATAGTCCAATCATCATGATTCCGGCCTATTTTAGCCAATAATTCTTCAGCGTCGTCTGGAGTTCTTTTCCTGAAAACACAACCAGCACAACTATCCAGGTATGCCCTAGACTCAATGGTTAGTCCACTATAAAATATATCAAGTAAATCACGCTTTTCCAAATCATGATCAGGCCGAGCTCTAATAAGAGAGCAAAATCTCGCCCAAGCCTCGTGCAATTTCTCTCCATCTTCTGGTTGAAATTATAAATTCTCTGCAAAGCTATATGTTGAGCACTAGCAGGAAAGTATTTACGGAAGAAAACATCAAGCAATTCTTTTGGACTTTTAATAGAATTAGGTGGCAAACTATTATACCAAGTTTTAGCGTCATCCTTTAATGAGGATGGAAAGATTTTAGCAACAAAGTAAGTACGCATCTTGACATCATCGTAAAAACAAGCTACTTAGAGTAGATAACTCAGTCATGTGTTCAACAGCACTCTCTTTTTCAGTACCACAAAAGGGCGTTTTCTCAACAATAGCTATATGAGATAGATCAAGAGAAAAATCATAATCTTTATCCTTAATGTTTATAGGAGATGTGGCAAACTTAGGATCAGGAGACAGTTTATATCTAACAGCATGTTCTGCAAGCAACTTTTTAATTTTTCTTGCATCAGTAGTAGCATTGCATTTTTCAATAAAATCATCATTAAGCTCCACATAATCTTCATCAGGATCATCACTAAAATAATCAAGTTCAGGTGAATTAACAGGGGTAGTAGCATTAGGAGTTTCAGTATTTTCAATTTGTCTAGACCTAGCAATCGTAGCATCTAGAAAAGATCCCAATGAACCACTATCATCAAGCACATCAGAAATATTATCAATATTATGAGAGTTTTCAGATTCAGCAGAAGTACCCGCATGTGAAGCATGCGGCGGTGAAACAAGTTTATCAATCACAGATGGTGAATCAAGTGTAGCGGAGGTACTTAGAATTGTACCTTTTCTTGTAGTGGATGGTAATATGGCGATCTTAGTATCGCGAGGTTTACCCATGATGGAGAATTTGCAGCGAACAATATTAATCCAAGTGAACTTCCAAATAAAGCTATGCTCCCCGGCAACGGCGCCAGAAAATAGTCTTGATGACCCACAAGTATAGGGGATCGCAACAGTCTTCGAGGGAAGTAAAACCCAATTTATTGATTCGACACAAGGGAGACAAAGAACACTTGGAAGCCTTAACAGCGGAGTTGTCAATTCAGCTGCACCTGGAAACAGACTTGCTCGCAAGAGTTTATCAGTAATAACAGTTTTATAGCAGTAGCAGTAGTGAAATAACAGCAGCAGAGTAACACAGACAGCAGTAGTGATTATAGTAAACAGCAGGATTAAAATACTGTAGGCACGGGGACGGATAACGGGCGTTGCATGGATGAGAGAAACTCATGTAACAATCATAGCAGGGCATTTGCAGATAATAATAAAACGGTGTCCAAGTACAAAGCAATCAATAGGCATGTGTTCCATATATAGTCGTGCGTGCTCGCAATGAGAAACTTGCACAACATCTTTTGTCCTACCAGCCGGTGGCAGCCGGGCCTCAAGGGAAACTACTGGATATTAAGGTACTCCTTTTAATAGAGTACCGGAGCAAAGCATTAACACTCCGTGAACACATGTGATCCTCACATCGCTACCAGTCCCTCCGGTTGTCCCGATTTGTCACTGGGGCCATCGGTTCCGGACAGCGACATGTGTATACAACTTATAGGTAAGACCATAAACAATGAATATCTTGATGAAACAATAACATGTTCAGATCTGAGATCATGGCACTCGGGCCCTAGTGACAAGCATTAAGCATAACAAGTTGCAACAATATCATCAAAGTACCAATTACGGACACTAGGCACTATGCCCTAACAATCTTATGCTATTACATGACCAATCTCATCCAATCCCTACCATCCCCTTCGGCCTACAGCGGGGGAATTACTCACACATGGATGGGGGAAACATGGCTGGTTGATGTAGAGGCGTTGGCGGTGATGGCGGCGATGATCTCCTCCAATTCCCCGTCCCGGCGGAGTGCCAGAACGGAGACTTCTGGCTCCCGCGACGGAGTTTCGCGATGTGGCGGCGTTCTGGAGGGTTTCTGGCGACTTCGACTTCTCCCCGTGCGTTTTTAGGTCGAGGCCGATAAATAGTCCGAAGGAGGGCGTCGGAGGCCGGCCGAGGGGGCCACACCACATGGCCGCGCGGGCCCCCCCTGGGCCGTGCCGCCCTATGGTGTGGGGCCCTCGGGCCTCCACCTGGTTTGTCCTTCTGGCTCCGTCGCCTTCTGCGGGAAAATAGGGCCTTCTGCATAAATTCCGAGGATTTTCCCGAAAGTTGGATTTCTGCACAAAAACGAGACACCAGAGCAGTTCTGCTGAAAACAGTGTTAGTCCGTGTTAGTTGCATCCAAAATACACAAATTAGAGGCAAAACAATAGCAAAAGTGTTCGGGAAAGTAGATACGTTTTGGACGTATCACTACCTTTAAAAAAAATTCATTCCTTGTCTTTGCAATACATAGCTCATGGGAAAGTAACCTAAAAACTATTGTGGTAAAGAATATGTCGCTTATGTATCTTAGTTATTATAAGTTGCTTGTTGAGCGGTAACCATGTTTCTGGCGACGCCATCAACCTGTTACACCTTTGTTGAATATCATGTGAGTTGCTATGCATGTTCGTCTTGTCTGAAGTAAGGGAGATTTCTCATGATTAAATGGTTTGAGTATGCATATTGTTAGAGAAGAACATTGGGCCGCCAACCAAATCCATGTATCATGGTGGAAGTTTCAGCTTGGACATTAATCCTCAGAATCTCTTATGAGAATATTATTGTTGTTGAATGCTTAAAGCATAAAAGAAGAGTCCATTATCTGTTTTCTATGTTGTCCCGGTATGGATGTCCTCAAGTTGAGATCTATCAAAATTGAGAAATCAAATGCGATCTATCTCTTTGGACCTTTGTACAGGTGGCATAGAGGTACCCCTTTGTGACACTTGGTTGAAACATATGTAATGCAATAATAATCCATGGAAATCCGAGCTAATTAGGACAAGGTGCAGGCACTATTAGTATTCGATGCATGAGGCTTGCAACTTATAGGAGGTTTTATGCATAACACATATGAATTATTACTACCGTTGAAAAAATTGTTTCCATGTTTTCAAAATAAAAAGCTCTAGCACATGAGTAATCCCTGCTTCCCTCTGCGAAGGGCCTTTCTTTTACCTTATGTTGAGTCAGTTTACCTACTTCTTTCTATCTTAGAAGCAAACACTTGTGTCAACTGTGTGCATTGATTCTTACATACTTGCTTATTTGCACTCATCATATTACTTTGTGTTGACAATTATCCATGAGATATACATGTTGAAAGTTGAAAGCAACTGCTGAAACTTAAATCTTCCTTTGTGTTGCTTCAAAACCTTCTATTAAGAATCTATTGCTTTATGAGTTAACTCTTATGCAAGACTTATTGATGCTTGTCTTGAAAGTACTATTCATGAAAAGTATTTGCTATATGATTCAGTTGTTTAGTCATTATCTATTTGTTAACAAACTATAGACCATTGCTTCGAATCACTTCATTCATATCATATGCTTTACAATAGTATTGATCAAGATTATGATAGTAGCATGTCACTTCAGAAATTATCCTTGTTATCGTTTGCCTACTCGAGGGCGAGTATGAACTAAGCTTGGGGATGCTTGATACGTCTCAAACGTATCTATAATTTCTTATGTTCCATGCTAGTTTTATGACAATACTCACATGTTTTATATACACTTTACATCATTTTGATGCATTTTCCGGTACTAACCTATTAACAAGATCTTTGAAGCGCCAGCCTCGTTTCTGCTGTTTTTGGTTTCAGAAATCCTACACAGGAAATATTCTCGGAATTGGACGAAACAAAAGCCCACGGTCTTATTTTCCACGGAGCCTTCCAGAACACCGAAGAGGAGACGAAGAGGGGCCACGAGGCGGCCACACCATAGGGGGCGCGGCCCCACCCCTGACCGCGCCGCCATATGGGGTGGGCCCCTCGGGCGTCCCCCGACTCTGCCCCTTCGCCTATATAATCCTTCCGTCGCGAAAACCCTAGTACCGAGAGCCACGATACGAGAAAAGTTACTGAGACGCCGCCTCCGTCAACCCCATCTCGGGGGGTTCTGAAGATCGCCTCCGGCACCCTGCCGGAGAGGGGAATCATCAACGGAGGGCTCTACATCACCATGCCCGCCTCCGGACTGATGCGTGAGTAGTTCATCCTTGGACTATGGGTCCATAGCAGTAGCTAGATGGTTGTCTTCTCCTCTTGTGCTATCATGTTTATATCATGTTTAGATCTTGTGAGCTGCCTATCATGATCAAGATCATCTATTTGTAATGCTACATGTTGTGTTTGTTGGGATCCGATGAATATGGAATACTATGTCAAGTTGATTATCGATCTATCATATATGTGTTGTTTATGATCTTGCATGCTCTCCGTTGCTAGTAGAGGCTCTGGCCAAGTTGATACTTGTGACTCCAAGAGGGAGTATTTATGCTCGATAGTGGGTTCATGTCTCCATTGAATCTGGGGGAGTGACAGCAACCCCTAAGGTTGTGGATGTGTTGTTGCCACTAGGGATAAAACATCAATGCTTTGTCTAAGGATATTTGTATTGTTTACATTACGCACAGTACTTAATGCAATTGTCCGTTGTTTGCAACTTAATACTGGAAGGGGTGCGGATGCTAACCCGAAGGTGGACTTTTTAGGCATAGATGCATGCTGGATAGCGGTCTATGTTCTTTGTCGTAATGCCCTAAGTAAATCTCATAGTAGTCATCATGATATGTATGTGCATTGTTATGCCCTCTCTATTTGTCAATTTCCCAACTGTAATTTGTTCACCCAACATGATATTTATCTTATTGGAGAGACACCACTAGTGAACTGTGGACCCCGGTCCATTCTTTTACATCTGAAATACAACCTACTGCAATCATTGTTCTCTGTTGTTCTTTGCAAGCAAACATCATTCTCCACACCATACGTTTAATCTTTTGTTTACAGCAAGCCGATGAGATTGACAACCTCACTGTTAAGTTGGGGCAAAGTAGTTTGATTGTGTTGTGCAGGTTCCACATTGGCGCCGGAATCCCTGGTGTTGCGCCGCACTACACTCCTTCACCAACAACCTTCACGTGGCCTTCATCTTCTACTGGTTCGATAACCTTGGTTTCTTACTGAGGGAAACTTGTTGTTGTACGCATCACAACTTCCTCTTGGGGTTCCCAACGGACGTGTGCTTCACGCGCCATCAGTCACATTGAGGTTTATAACGCTTGACTTGATAAGCTACTTCAATTCCACCAAGTCAAGTGAAACTTCAGTTAATGTGACATGTTTTACTTGAAAGCGCGAAAATTCCCCGGATTTTCTATGCATTAATGCTATGCACACATCTGTTTCCTCTATTTTTGTAACCCCAATTCCTGGGATATTACACAGGCTCACCGAATATCCTATAACATAGGATTGGAATTGTACACATAAAAGTCATTCTATCTGCAAAGGCCCTACCTGGTCATATTCTCGTGATCATGGCATCATTGACTTGCTAGCACTTTTGCGATCTTAGGTCATCTCCAGCCGCGTCCCACAAAGCGTTTCCAAAGGGATTTGGGGCGCGTCGAACAAAAAACGTTCCCAGTCGCGTGCCCCAAAACCTCTTTTTTTTCCGGCGCGGCCCAATATGGTGTCCGGCGCTCCGAGCCAGTCCCCTCTACACAGGGGACGTTCCGGGCGCGTCAGACACAACGAAATGCGAGTAAAGGAGACACGGGCCCGACGCGTCAGTGGCCCGAGCCCGTCCCCCTCTCCCGCCAAATCGCGCCTCTCCTGCCACATCACGCCTCTCCCGCCGCGCATTTCTGCCCTCCCAACATATTTCACCTCCTATCCCGCCGATTCACTTTTCCCCCTCCCGCCGTCGCCGCCGCTACCTCTCCCCATCCATGGCGCCGCTGACAGGCCGAGGCAGCGGCAGCAACCCCAGCCCCCGGAGCAAGAGCCGGCAGACGCGTCTGCGACAACATCTGCTAGTACACCTGCGTCGGCCTCTGCCTCGGCGTCGGCGATGGAGCATGCACACCGGGCAGATCACGACGAGTTCGTCATGATCGACGGGCCTACGTCGACTCAGGATGCGCCATCGGCGTCGCCCAACCCCTTCTCCTTATTCTAATTTTTACGTCAGCATGTAATATGATCGCGCGTCGAGTACTTTGATCGCAACTATTCTGATCGCGACGACTTCGCCGGGAACGATCTCTTTTAAATGCAAACTATTTGAATTTCTGTTTGGGGACGCGACTGGGAAGCGACGTCCCCAAACGCGACACGAACAAAACACGTCCCCCAAACGCTGGATCCGGCGCTATTTGGAGGACGCGGTGGAGATGCTCTTATAGTTTTTGCTGTACAGGCCTACCTCAACTGCATACGCATAGAGCTGGGCATGCTCTCACTCGCATTTACAACGCGGCAAATCTTTGGATTCACCCAGTTTCAAAGTTCCATTCAGTTTCGTTTTGTTTTAGAAAACTAAGTGATTTTGTCACATTTATAGTTTTTTTTTAATTCACATTCATAATTTTTGTGCGGTTGTTTCTTTCTAGAATTCTATTATTACTATGTGAGACCGTTCATATCAGTTGTTGCTAATTTGTATATATCTAGACACATGCCTTTTTTTTACACAAAGACGTTTTTTTGACACAAATCTAGACACATGCCTTAAAAACGGTTTTTAAGAACCAAGTCAGTGTTGTGTTATTTTCTCTTTTGTTCTTGCAAGCCTTATTTATTTCTACGTGGACAGTGCCACATCCCCCCTTCCCCTCCGTCTGAGTCAATTTTTCTACCGTCCGTCATACATCAATAGTCACACTAATTTTACTTAAAAAATAATCACACTAATTATTTTTTAAACGAGATGAATCACACCAATTATTGTTTTTGTGCAGCATGTGATGTTTAATGGTCAATCATATGCTGGTTTTGCCTCAGCCTATTTTTCTAGAGGTGGTTGATGTCAGGTCTTTTTTATATGCAATTGTATGCACATACGTGTGCAATAGCGTATGTGTGTGTCTTGCACATATGTCTGTAATTGCACACATATGTGTAACTACATATTGTTTGGAATTTTGTACTACATTATTTCTTTAATTTGTCCATGTTAACTTGTATCTGGGCTTGTAGTTGTTTTTTAGCAAATATGTGTGCAATTACATATGGATATGTAATTGCATATGTGTGCAGTTTCAAATTTTATACCTAATCTATTTTTCAATTTAATTTTCCAAGTTAACTTGTAACTGGCTTTTTTAGCTTCTTAGTCGGCTGTAAGTATGCATGAAAAAAGATCAAAACCCGAAATAATATATATAGGAGGCCGGAAACTGATGAGTGTCCCATCAATAAAAGAAAAGGTGGATGACACGATCCATCACTAGGCGCATCCTTAACTTAAACTACATCTCGTTTTTCTTCTTTTTCTACAAAGGAAACATAGCGCTGGTATTTGCATCAATTCTTGCACACAACTAAATATATACCTCACTCATGTAATAGTTTATTTTATTTTCAGCCAACATAGCTTCATAGCAATACAACTAAAGTTTCATCGTTACAATGGACTGACCCGACAAATCGAGGACCAACACCACAATATGATCACAAAAGATCATTTAAAGATCTAATTTCTCTGCATTTGAGGGCTTGTTGGACGACTGCGCATGGATCTGGATCTCACCATAGAAGTAGGAGACGAAGCCCCAAACGGAGAGGGCCACTGCTATGCCTTTGATACCGTTGAACGGCTCGTGGAAGAATAAGACGGCGAGCACCTCGGTGACTGGGATGAGGACAGTCATGATGACGCCGCCGAGCAGCGCCGAACCGTAGAATACTGCACCCATGATGCCAAGGCAAAACAACTGGTACATGATGGCGGCACCGACCAGCAGCACGTAGTAGCCTGCCTTGCCGAGCCCGAACTCCTGGGCTTCACGTGGGATTGCCTGCATTTGGTTGCTCTTCGGTTAACTTACCTCTAGCAATTCAAGTACACACGTTTCTTTATTAAAGAAGTGTAATGAGAAGACTAATTATAGGACATGTCCATAAATCTGTGACCCGGAGCGTAGCATGCATGAAACCAGAATTTATATAGGCCCTATGTTCATACTGGTATAGATTCGTTTACACGTACGTGAGCGCGTAGTCGCGTACGTTAAACTTAAACTTACGTGGAAGTCATTGTTGACGATCATGCCGATGATGCTGAAGACCGTGGCCGAGAACCCGATGACGACCTGCATCTCCATGACCAGCGTGTAAGTGACGGCGCAGCGGGAGCGCGCGACGTGCCGCGCCTGGCTGAGCTCTATGACGGGCAGCATGAGCCCGTACAGCGCGGCAGCGCCGAGCGTCAAGCCGAACCCTGCGTAGTACTGCACTCTCGTCACCCCCGCCGGGCGGTCCCCTCCGCCGTTCATCCCCAGCATGGCAGCGCCGACGCTGAGTAGCACCACGGCATTGACGGAGAAGGCCGTGAACCGCTGGCGCACGAGCACGAGAGCGAAGCCGGCCGTGAAGGCGAGCTGCGTGGACATGAGGACGGAGGAGGTGGACACGGGTAGGTAGTCCAGGCCGAAGGCGTAGAGGAGGTTGTCGAGCCCGGTCATGATGCCGACCACGACGCTCGCGGCCAGGAGCAGGGGCGAGATAAAGAAGACCGGCGTTTTGTTGGTGGAGCACCGGCGGCGAGAGAGGAACGAGACGGTGAGCGGCGCGAGCAGGAGCGGCCATCCGGCGGTCTGGAGCAGGCTAGAGAGCCACTTGCGGTTCCCGCCGTGGAGGAAGTAGGTGCGGAGGAGGAGTGGCCCGCTCGCCCAGCCGACGACCATGAGGACGAAGCTGAGGACCAGGCGGGGGTTACGGTGGAGCGGTTTAGCCGCGACACCGGCGGCGGCGGCGCTAGCGAGCTGCTGCTGCTCGAGGGGCTGTGTCAGAGCTGGGGTTTCAACGTCCATGATCGGTGGTCGGGCGAGTAACCTCGAGTACTCTTGATGACGCTCTGCCACACGATTTGGGAGAGCCTGGATCGATGTGACGAGTGACAGTGTCAATACCCTCGTTATATAGGCCGGCCGTATGGTGTATGGTGCGCGTATGGTATGCGCGGTAGCCATTTTCTAAGATTAAATTATACCTCAATAATGCTGGACGTACGGGCAAAACATGCTACGGAGGCTCTACGGGCTGACGTGTAACGTGTGGGTTGGTTGAGTTTTCTATCCTCCCTGAAAAATCGGGCTGCATGCTGAGTTCTACAACTGAGTTGGTTGAGTCCGTAAGAATTTTTTGTAAGATTCATCCGTACCTCTCTCTTTATCGCTGGACGGGCAGGAGCCGTTATCTATGCAAGATAACTAAATGGAAATCGTTGGGATTCGATCGCCCGATAGCTGGAAAAAAGGAACGGCCCTGGCCCTAGCACGCGGTCGACCATTTTTGGACGGTATCGTATTCCGCGACTTTTCTATTTTCGTCCCGCCAATGATTGCTGCTGTTCGTCCGCCCGCGCAGGCAAAAATATTTCGCGTGTAACACGGGATTCGATCACCCAACCTAGGGGTTAAACAGGACCGCGCTGATAACCAGATTCTTGCATATAAAGGAGGCCCATATCATTTTTATAGTAAAAATCCAGCGAAACGAACCAGATAAAAGCAAATCGCTTGCTCTCTAATCCGGTTTTAAAATGAGGATTTCGAAGGCAAATATAGTACGCGCAACAATTTTAATTTGTTTCTACAGTTATCTACCTAATGTTTATCATACATACGATTTTGTTAACATGAACATTTATTTATCAATAGTAAATGTGAATAGTTATTGATCTGAAATCCAAAATTTTATTTACAATATTTTGTTGCTTTTTAGCTCAAAATTTATCAACCCTCCGCTTGTCGTTTAGTAGTAACTGTAAATTAAAATTATCGACCCGACAAACTAATTTTATGTCAAATATTTTAGCGATTTTTTTAGTTCACAATTTATCAACCCATATACCCGTTATTTATCAACGGAAAATGTGAATAGTTATCGACACGAAAATCTAAATTTCATTTAGAATATTTTGTCGACTTATTTAGCTTAAAATTTATCAACCCTCTACCCGTTGTTTATCAACGGTAAATTTAAAAAAAATTATCGACCCGAAAAGCTGCATTCATTTAGAATATTTTAGCGATTTTTTTAGCTCACAATTTATCAACCTCCATACCCGTTATTTATCAACGATAAGTATGAAAAGTTATTTACCCAAAAACCTAAATTTCATCTAGAATATTTTAGTGATTTTTTAGCTCAAAATTTATCAACTCTACACCCGTTATTCACATTTTTAGCTCAAAATTTATCAGCGGTAAATGTGAAAAGTTATTAACCCGAAAAGCTAATTTTATTGAAGGGGATAGGAGCTCGAATGAATTCCTAATTGTAACTTACCGGTGTCTGCCAAAGAGTACCTGAGGAATGCCACTTAGAATTTATATTGAAAGGTTATCTAGTCTCTATGTGGTATGTCATCCTCATGAGAAATTAAAATTTTAATGTCCATTAGTTATCTCTAGTTGGATCTTATTTGCCGCTTGTGAACATAAATTCTTTATCACATTATGAGGGAGTAATAAGCTTTATGCATATTACAAGCCTAGAAAATGTGTATATTTGAGGTTGTGTGATACGTCCATTTTGCATCACTATTTTATATCATAATTTGCTGTTATTCATTGATATATTTCATATTTGGAGATAATACTTATGTTATTTCATCTATTTTGCATGTTTCATGATTATTGGAGGATCGCGCACCGGAGCCAGGATTCTGCTGGAAAAAGCACCGTCAGAATGCAATATTTCGGAAGATCAACAATTGACGGGAATTATACGAAAAATCCTATTTTTCCAGATGACGAAGGGAGCCAGAAGGGGGAGCCGAGGAGGGCCGCCATGGGCCCCCCTCACAGGCCGGCGCGGGCCCTGCCCTGCCCTGGCCGCGCCGCCCTGTGAGGAGGGGGCCCACAGCCCCCTCTCGCCTCCTTTTCTTCGCGTACTCCTTCGTCCCGAAAACCTAAGCTCCAGGGGTACGTCGCGAAGAGTCACAGCCGCCTCTGCGGGGCGGAGAACACCAGAGAGAAAAGAGCTCTCCGGCGGGCAGGAATCCGCCGGGGAAATTCCCTCCCGGAGGGGGAAATCGACGCCAACGTCACCGTCATCGAGCTGGACATCATCTCCATCACCATCGTCATCATCATCATCATCATCACCGCCATCTCCACCGCTGCACCTCGTCACCGCTGTAACAATTCGGGTTGGATCTTGATTGTTTGATAGGGGAAACTCTCCCGGTGTTGACTTCTACTTGTTATTGATGCTATTGAGTGAAACCATTGAACCAAGGTTTATGTTCAGATTGTTATTCATCATCATATCACCTCTGATCATGTTCCATATGATGTCTCGTGAGTAGTTCATTTAGTTCTTGAGGACATGGGTGAAGTCTAAATGTTAGTAGTGAATTATGGTTGAGTAGTATTCAATGTTATGATATTTAAGTTGTGGTGTTATTCTTCTAGTGGTGTCGTGTGAACGTCGACTACACGACACTTCACCATTTATGGGCCTAGGGGAATGCATCTTGTACTCGTTTGCCAATTGCGGGGTTACCGGAGTGACAGAAACCTGAGCCCTCGTTGGTATATCGATGCAGGAGGGATAGCAGGATCTTAGAGTTTAAGGCTGTGGTTAGATTTATCTTAATTACTTTCTTGTAGTTGCGGATGCTTGCAAGGGGTATAATCACAAGTATGTATTAGTCCTAGGAAGGGCGGTACATTAGCATAGGTTCACCCACACAACACTTATCAAAACAATGAAGATTAATCAGCTGTATGAAGCGAAAGCACTAGACTAAAATTCCGTGTGTCCTCAAGAACGTTTGGTCATTATAAGTAAACAAACCGGCTTGTCCTTTGTGCTAAAAAGGATTGGGCCACTCGCTGCAATTATTACTTTCGCACTTTACTTACTCGTACTTTATTCATCTGTTACATCAAAACCCCCTGAATACTTGTCTGTGAGCATTTACAGTGAATCCTTCATCGAAACTGCTTGTCAACACCTTCTGCTCCTCGTTGGGATCGACATTCTTACTTATCGAAGATACTACGATACACCCCCTATACTTGTGGGTCATCAAGACTTTCTGGAGCCGTTGCCGGGGAGTGAAGCGCTATTGGTAAGTGGAATTGGTAAGGGAAATTTCTACTGTTTGTGCTGATTTTATTTCTGCCTGCTGCTATAACTCATTATGGAGAGATCTTCTCTTGAGTGTTTATTTGGGAAATCTACTACTACTGCAAAGGTAGTGGATGAGGCGCCAGGTAAGGAAGAAATACCATACAAAATACCTATGAAAATTATTGAACGTGTAGTGGGTAACCGTTATACAGGGGATGGAACTGTCCACCCTGGAGATCATTTACTGTTCTTACATGAATTATGCGGTTTATTCAAGTGTGCAGGTATTGCTATGGATGAAGTGAGGAAGAAACTATTCTCTGTATCGCTGTCTGGTAAAGCGGCGCA
This sequence comes from Lolium perenne, assembly GCF_019359855.2. Classification (NCBI taxonomy): domain Eukaryota; kingdom Viridiplantae; phylum Streptophyta; class Magnoliopsida; order Poales; family Poaceae; genus Lolium; species Lolium perenne. Next base: position 321,549,840 of record NC_067246.2, read on the forward strand.
TTGGTATAAATTACTGGATAATGGGGATTCTCTTGAATGGAATGATATTGTGCCCCGGTTTTATTCTAAGTTCTATCCTCCAAGTGAGATTCACAAAGATCGGAATCGCATATATAATTTTTGGCCTCATGAAGGAGAGAGTATTGCCCAAGCGTGGGGGAGATTGAAGTCTTTAATGCTCAAATGCCCCATTCATGAGCTTCCTGGTAATGTTATTATTGATAATTTCTATGCAAGACTTTCTTTTCAAGACAAGACCTTGCTGGTTACTTCTTGTTCTGGATCATTTACACGCAACAAGGAAGAGTTTAAAAGGGACCTTCTTAATCGGATCCAAGAAAATACTGAAGGATGGGAGAACGACAAGGATAGAGAATCAGGTATAAATTATGATTATAAATGCATTGAAGCTTTTATGGATACTGATAAATTTCGTAATATGAGTGCTACTTATGGTCTTGATTCTCAAGTTGCTGCAAATCTTTATAAAGCTTTTGCTTCTCATTATGAATTGCCTAAGAAGAACTTTGATAAGTATCATGAACCGTATAAAGATAAAATTGATTCATCTATAAATAAATGTGTTGTAGTTGAAACTGTTGATCATGTTATTCCTGAAGCTTATATTGAAAAAACTCCTTTCCCTGCTAAAATGAAGGAGTATTCTATTATAAATAGTGCGGTTCATAAAAGTGAAGAGAAACCTATAGAACCTGAAGAACAAATAAAAGTTGAACCTGCTGTTGCAATAATTAAAGATCTTGTGACTGAAAATGTGGAGGATGGTCATATTATTTTCTGTGAAGATGCCTCTAATATTGTTTCGCATCCTAATAAGTCTAGGAAAGCTAGTGTTCCTATGCTCTCTGTTAGAATTGGTGATCATTGTTATTATGGTTTATGTGACATTGGTGCAAGTATTAGTGCTATTCCTTATGAGCTTTACACGGAGATTATGCACGAAATTGGTTCTTGTGAACTTGAAGATATTGATGTGGTTATTCGGCTAGCTAATAGAGAAACTATCTCTCCAATTGGTATTGTTCGAGATGTGGAAGTTCTATGTGGTAAGATTAAATATCCTGCTGACTTTTTGGTACTTGGTTCTGCTGCTAGTAAGTATTGTCCTATCATTTTTGGTAGACCTTTTCTAAATACTTGTGGAGCTATTATAGATTGTAAGAAAGAGAAAATTTTGACAAAATTTGCTGGTGAATCTTATGAGTTTAACTTCTCTAAATTTACCAAAACTCCTTATAAAATTGATTCGCCTAATAGTGATTTTAAAGTTGAACAGTGTGCATCTATTGCTCTTGCTCCTAGTAATCCTTTGCAGCAACATTTGGAGAATGGTGAGAGTGAAGTCTTTAGGGAAGAAAGAAATGAGCTTGATGAAATTTTCCTTCGTCAACCTATTCTTAAACATGATTTACCGGTAGAAGATCTAGGTACAACACCACCACCAAAGGAAGATCCTGTCTTTGATTTAAAACCATTGCCTGATAATCTTAAATATGCTCATATTGATGATAAGAAAATATATCCTGTTATTATTAGTTCTAAGCTTTCAGAGTTTGAAGAAGAAAGGTTATTGGAAATACTGAAGAAACACCGAGGTGCTATTGGCTACACACTCTTGATGACTTGAAGGGGATTTCTCCCTCTATTTGCCAACACGCCATTAATATGGAAGATGATGCAAAGCCTGTTGTTGAACCTCAGCGTCGTCTAATTCCTAAGATGAAGGATGTGGTAAGAAATGAGGTATTAAGACTCCTTGAAGCCGGTATTATATATCCTATTGCTGATAGTAGATGGGTTAGTCTTGTGCATTGTGTTCCTAAGAAAGGAGGAATGATTGTTGTGCCTAATGATAATGATGAGCTCATACCTCAAAGAGTAGTTGTAGGGTATAGAATGTGCATTGATTTTCGAAAAGTTAATAAGATTACTAAGAAAGATCATTACCCTTTGCCTTTTATTGATCAAATGTTAGAAAGGTTATCTAAAAATACTCATTTTTGTTTTCTTGATGGTTATTCTGGGTTTTCACAAATTGTTGTTAAAACTAAAGATCAAGACAAAACCACTTTCACTTGTCCCTATGGAACTTATGCTTATAGGCGTATGCCTTTTGGTTTATGTAATGCTCCTGCTACTTTTCAAAGATGCATGTCTGCTATTGTTCATGGTTTTTGCGAGAGTATTGTAGAGGTATTCATGGATGATTTTTTTGTCCATGGGAATTCTTTTGATAGTTGCTTGCGGAACCTTGATAAAGTTTTGCAGAGATGTGAAGAAACTAACCTTGTTCTTAATTGGGAGAAATGCCACTTTATGGTTAATGAAGGGATTGTATTGGGACATAAAATTTCCGAGAGAGGTATTGAAGTTGATAGATCTAAAGTTGAAGCCATTGAGAAGATGCCCTATCCAAGGGATGTTAAAGGTATTCGTAGTGTTCTTGGTCATGCTGGGTTTTATAGGAGATTTATTAAAGACTTCTCTAAGATTTCAAAGCCTCTTACTAATATTCTTCAAAAAGATGTACCTTGATGATGATTGTAAGGAAGCTTTTGAAACTCTAAAGAAAGCCTTAACAACTGCCCCTATAGTTGAACCTCCTGATTGGAACTTACCATTTGAAATTATGTGTGATGCTAGTGATTTTGCTGTAGGCGCTGTTCTTGGACAGCGAGTAGATAAAAAACTGAATGTTATTCATTATGCTAGTAAAACTCTTGATGCTGCTCAAAGAAATTATGCTACTACTGAAAAAGAATTGTTAGTTGTAGTCTTTGCTTGTGATAAGTTTAGATCTTATATCGTTGATTCAAAAGTTACTATTCATACTGATCATGCTGCAATTAGATACCTTATGACAAAGAAAGATGCTAAGCCGAGGCTTATTAGATGGGTACTTATTTTGCAAGAATTTGATTTACATATTGTAGATAGGAAAGGTGCTGATAATCCTGTCGCTGATAATTTGTCTAGATTGGAAAATATTGCTTATGATCCTCTTCCTGTTAATGATAGTTTTCCAAATGAACAATTGGCTGTAATAAAGGTGAGTTCGCGAGACAGTCCTTGGTATGATGATTATGCTAACTTTATTGTTTCCAAGTACTTGCCTCCAACCTTTTCAGCTCAGCAAATGAGGAAATTCTTTTATGACTTGAGGCATTATTTTTGGGATGACCCACACTTATATAAAGAAGGAGTGGATGGTATTCTGCGAAGATGTGTTCCTGAATATGAACAACAAGAGATATTGAGTAAATGTCATGGTAGTGCTTATGGAGGACATCACGCCGGAGATAGAACTGCACAAAAGGTTCTTCAATCAGGTTTTTATTGGCCAACTCTCTTCAAAGATGCAAGGAAGTTTATTTTATCTTGTGATGAATGTCAAAGGGTTGGTAATATCTCCAGACGCAATGAAATGCCTATGAATTATACTCTTGTTATTGAACCATTTGATTGTTGGGGATTTGACTTCATGGGTCCTTTTCCCTCTTCAGAAGGTAACACTCATATACTTGTTGCTGTTGATTATGTTACTAAATGGGTGGAAGCCATACCTACAAAAAGTGCTGATGGTGAGACCTCTTTAAGAATGCTTTTAGACATTATTTTTCCTAGATTTGGAGTTCCTAGATATATTATGACAGATGGAGGTTCTCATTTTATTCATGGTGGTTTTAGAAAAACTCTTGCTAAATATGGTATTAATCATAGAATTGCTTCCGCTTATCATCCTCAAACTAGTGGGCAAGTAGAACTATCAAATAGAGAAATTAAATCTATCTTGCAAAAGACTGTTAATAAAACTAGAAAGAATTGGGCTAGTAAATTGAAGGAAGCACTATGGGCTTATAGAACTGCTTATAAAAACCCCATGGGAATGTCACCTTATAAAATGGTTTATGGAAAAGCTTGTCATTTACCTTTAGAACTAGAGCACAAAGCTTATTGGGCTGTTAGAGAACTAAACAAAGATCCTAAACTAGCCGGTGATAAGAGGTTGTTGCAATTAAGTTCTCTAGATGAATGGAGAAGTGAAGCTTACGAAAATGCTAAACTCTTTAAAGAGAAAGTTAAGAAATGGCATGATAGAAGGATTATTAAAAGAGAGTTTAATATTGGGGATAAAGTCCTATTGTATCGGTCTCGTCTCAGATTTTTTGCAGGGAAATTACTCTCGAAATGGGAAGGACCATATGTTGTTGAGGAGGTGTATCGTTCAGGAGCAATTAAAATTAGTTCTCTCCAAGGCAATGCCACGCAAGTGGTGAATGGACAAAGACTCAAGCATTATATCTCAGGAGATTCTTATAATGTAGATGTTGATGTTATTCGAGTGGAAACACCGGAGGCTTTCATCAAAGGTCAAATTGACAGTCCGCCAGAACTCGACTTTGAATAGGTAACAGTACAGGTAATAAAAAGTTCGCGATTTACTTTCCGAACAATGTTTTTGCTGTTTTTGGAAAATATGAAAAATTACGAGATCGAAACGGAGTGGAGGAGACGCACGAGGGCGTGCCCCCATAGGCCGGCGCGGGCCCTAGCCTGGCCGCGCCGCCCTATGAGGACACCGCCTCGTTGTCCCTCTCCGACTCTTGTTCGACCTGGTACTTTCCTTCTGTCGTAAAAATTCCTGCTATATAATCCCCCGGACCCCTGGAGGTCCGTATATCGTTTTCTCGACGTGTTTTGTTTCGAGCTGTTTCTGCCAGGATCTATTTTCAATCTAGAAGCACCATGGTCTCCAACAACAAAGACAAGGAGCCTATGGAGGAATATATTCAAGGTTTCAAGCTGAAAGAAGAATTCAAAGAGGAAGTGAAGGAGACGTCATCAATAAAAAGGAAGCGGCAAACTATGAGGAGTAAGCCAATATTGGTGGGATCGGTTAACACTGGACGTTCTTTTTCTCATAACTTGCAGGGACCTCTACCGCCTGCTCTTAGCCTCGACTCTTTCCCTTGTGTGGAAGAGGCACTACGGGTTACCGATGAGTTTTGTGATCAATACCGTGCGCTGAGAAGGGAAGTGGAGATTCTTCTTGAGGAGAACAACCGACTTCACAGAATGCTGGAGTATTACTCAGTTCCTACCATAAGGCCGCCACCGCCACTTTCAGATAACAATGAATCTCTTCGAGTCTTAGTGCAGAATTGCCAAATTGAGAAGCTGAAGCTGAAGGATATCCTTAAGGATCGCAGGAACGGACCATCACCACCGAAGGAGTAATTCACCATCGGTATTGGCATCCCCTTGGTTTGTTCCAAGCTTGGGGGAGTGCCGCGGTATCACATCATCACTATCGTTTACTTTTTATTATCAAGTAGTGTCATATCATGAGTAGGGAAGTTATCATATAAGATGGGTTGCAGTGTGGAAGTATCTCTCCTTTAGTTTGTCTATGTATCCCTTGGTGTGAGGTATCGTTATGAAATATTAATGATAAATCTTATCATTTACATATTGCACACCTTATTTTAGTTTGCAATTTCTATTATATGATTGATCTTGATTTTAGTATTGGTACCACTTTGGGAGCATTGAGTGAATCTATTTGGTTTTGGCAAACTTAGCATTGGTCAATAGCAACAACACCTTGAGGTTTAAGTAGAAAAGAGAAATATATATAGTTGTTTCATTGTCTTCCTTTCTTGTTAGCTCATAGCTTATTATTCTGAAGTTAAAATTGTTTGTGCCTACAAGAAAGATGCATGATTGTTTCTATCACATGTATATTCGTTTGTTTCCCTCAACTTTTGTGCTTGCTAATTAACCTTGCTAGCCAAAGACCTGTACTGAGAGGGAATGCTTCTCGTGCATCCAAACCTTAACCCAAACCTATGCCATTTGTGTCCACCATATCTACCTACTACATGGTATTTCTCCGCCATTCCAAAGTAAATTGCTTGAGTGCTACCTTTAAAATTTCTATCCTTTACCTCTGCAATATATAGCTCATGGGACAAATAGCTTAAAAACTATCGTGGTGAAGAATATGTACTTATGTGTCTTATTTCTTAGTAAGTTGCTTGTTGAGCGGTAACCATGTTTTCTGGGGACGCCACCAACTCTTTTACCTTTGTTGAATATCATGTGAGTTGCTATGCATGTTCGTCTTGTCTGCAGTAAGGGCGGTTTTCACAATCAAATGGTTTGAGTATGCATACTGTTAGAGAAGAACATTGGGCCGCTAACTAAAGCCATGATTCATGGTGGAAGTTTCAGTATGGACAGCTAATCCTCAATCTCTTATGAGAATAATAATTGTTGTTGAATGCTTATGCATTAAAGAGGAGTCCATTATCTGTTGTCTATGTTGTCCCGGTATGGATGTCTAAGTTGAGAATAATCAAAAGCGAGAAATCCAATGCGAGCTTTCTCCTTAGACCTTTGTACAGGCAGCATAGAGGTACCCCTTTGTGACACTTGGTTGAAACATATGCTATGCAATGATAATCTGTGTTAATCCAAGCTAATTAGGACAAGGTGCGAGCACTATTAGTATACTATGCATGAGGCTTGCAACTTATAAGATGTCTTATACATAACACATATGCTTTATTACTACCGTTGACAAAATTGTTTCTTGTTTTCAAAATGAGAAGCTCTAGCACAAAAATAGTAATCCATGCTTCCCTCTGCGAAGGGCCTATCTTTTACTTTATGTTGAGTCAGTAAACCTATTTCCCTCCATCTTAAGCAAGCATTTGAGTTGTTGTGATCCAATCATCTATATTGTGATATATTTAATCATGCCTTTTATTCTTCCTTGTTTAGTACAAGTTTTATCTGATGAATATAGCTTTGAAGATTATCAATGATTATGAGGAGATTATTATGATTGAGTATGCAAGTTGTGCTATATAAGCTTTAATATAAGAGCTCTGCTCCATAGATAAGTATAATCTGTTAACTGTTCTCTGACCAAGAACAAAGTTTGCCATCACCAACTATGATTTCTTATGCACCTTTATTTGTGATTACCTTATACTTGTTTCAAGTTGAGTTATATGAGGAAGTTGTTCACTAGAATGTCTTGTGTGAATGAATATGATGCTTCTTGTCCTTATTTTATTTATCGACTCTTCACTCCATAAACATGTGGTCTTGTTTACCGAGTTCAGTTTCGCTTGGGGACAAGCGAAGTCTAAGCTTGGGGGGAGTTGATACGTCCATTTTGCATCACTATTTTATATCATAATTTGCTGTTATTCATTGATATATTTCATATTTGGAGATAATACTTATGTTATTTCATCTATTTTGCATGTTTCATGATTATTGGAGGATCGCGCACCGGAGCCAGGATTCTGCTGGAAAAAGCACCGTCAGAATGCAATATTTCGGAAGATCAACAATTGACGGGAATTATACGAAAAATCCTATTTTTCCAGATGACGAAGGGAGCCAGAAGGGGGAGCCGAGGAGGGCCGCCATGGGCCCCCCTCACAGGCCGGCGCGGGCCCTGCCCTGCCCTGGCCGCGCCGCCCTGTGAGGAGGGGGCCCACAGCCCCCTCTCGCCTCCTTTTCTTCGCGTACTCCTTCGTCCTGAAAACCTAAGCTCCAGGGGTACGTTGCGAAGAGTCACAGCCACCTCTGCGGGGTGGAGAACACCAGAGAGAAAAGAGCTCTCCGGCGGGCAGGAATCCGCCGGGGAAATTCCCTCCCGGAGGGGGAAATCGACGCCATCGTCACCGTCATCGAGCTGGACATCATCTCCATCACCATCGTCATCATCATCATCATCATCACCGCCATCTCCACCGCTGCACCTCGTCACCGCTGTAAAAATTCGGGTTGGATCTTGATTGTTTGATAGGGGAAACTCTCCCGGTGTTGACTTCTACTTGTTATTGATGCTATTGAGTGAAACCATTGAACCAAGGTTTATGTTCAGATTGTTATTCCTCATCATATCACCTCTGATCATGTTCCATATGATGTCTCGTGAGTAGTTCATTTAGTTCTTGAGGACATGGGTGAAGTCTAAATGTTAGTAGTGAATTATGGTTGAGTAGTATTCAATGTTATGATATTTAAGTTGTGGTGTTATTCTTCTAGTGGTGTCGTGTGAACGTCGACTACACGACACTTCACCATTTATGGGCCTAGGGGAATGCATCTTGTACTCGTTTGCCAATTGCGGGGTTGCCGGAGTGACAGAAACCTGAGCCCCCGTTGGTATATCGATGCAGGAGGGATAGCAGGATCTTAGAGTTTAAGGCTGTGGTTAGATTTATCTTAATTACTTTCTTGTAGTTGCGGATGCTTGCAAGGGGTATAATCACAAGTATGTATTAGTCCTAGGAAGGGCGGTACATTAGCATAGGTTCACCCACACAACACTTATCAAAACAATGAAGATTAATCAGCTGTATGAAGCGAAAGCACTAGACTAAAATTCCGTGTGTCCTCAAGAACGTTTGGTCATTATAAGTAAACAAACTGGCTTGTCCTTTGTGCTAAAAAGGATTGGGCCACTCGCTGCAATTATTACTTTCGCACTTTACTTACTCGTACTTTATTCATCTGTTACATCAAAACCCCCTGAATACTTGTCTGTGAGCATTTACAGTGAATCCTTCATCGAAACTGCTTGTCAACACCTTCTGCTCCTCGTTGGGATCGACATTCTTACTTATCGAAGATACTACGATACACCCCATATACTTTTGGGTCATCATTGTGTCACACAATATTGATATTGTAAATTATCTCATTCCTATGTGGCATGTTTTGCTCAAACAAGTCCAACTTTGCTTAAATGGTTTTCTTGCTGATATCTTTGTGGATCTTGTTTGTGAGAGATTTTCTTGGCATGGTTTTTTACAATGTGTTTTTAATATCCTTTTGGGAAATCATGTGCTTCAAGTTATGTCATTCATTGTTTTGCATGGTGGTGTAATTAATTGAAGCTATGAAGAAACTCTCCTTACATGATGTTTAAATCTTACCTTTTACCATATGCTCTCTTTGGGGTGAAGATGATCTTGGATACTTGGAAACTACCACCGGAAAATATTTCCCAAATACCTCTTGTCCTAGGATAATTTGTAATCTATTATTAGGTAGATATTTATTGATCATCTTTACATTGCCTCCTGTGTTTAATTGCTTCATTTCTTGCCATGAAATGGTTTTTTATTTGACTCCCATGTGTTTTACTTGCATCTTATGGATATAATTTGTGCCCTTAAACTTTCTTAGCGTTTTATTAAAGAAGGGTAGAGTGTTGATCCCACTTTTGCGCATTTTGTATTCAAATATAAAATCCTAAATAATACACTAATCTTGGGGGATCTCTCCTATTTGTGTTAGAATTCTACTTTTATGATCCTATCTTTTCATTATTGATCTTTCTCAAGTATTTCATGTTGGAAGACAAACCTTTTCTTTTCGGTACTTGTGCCATCATGAAAAGAGTGAGGATTTGGTTTATTTGTTGGAACCTTGCTCGCTTGGGAGTTGGTCATCTCATTGCTTGTTTTGGGTTTAATTAGCTTCTTGTAATGAGATAAGTCTTTGGAATTAATATTGCGTTAATTTGATTCTTTGATATAATTTGGACAACTATTGTTCTTGATTTAATTGGTGTCTCTTCCAAATTGTATTTTCGTTTGGTTCTTGAGAGTCTCATGCATGCATATTTACTATATGTATATTCTATGTCATTCTTTGCTTTCTTTGTTCCAATATATAGGGTAAAATGCAACAAATCCTAAATAGGCTAAGATGTGCATGAAATTCAATTTCATATCAATATGTACATATTTATATGGAGTTTGTCCTATATGTTGTAGTGTCTAACTACTTTTGACCCACTTAGTTTGGGGACCATGTTGTACTTAAAGTTGTTTTAGGTACATGAAGATGCATTGGATGCTTGCCAAATTCATAAGGAAGAAGTGGTTACTAAACAATTATTTGAGGCAAGCTAAGATGATCAAAGAACTCATATCTACTACATCCATACCAATGCTATCTTGGTAACAAGTATCTTCTCATCCATACTTTTCTTGTATCCAACCTCGTGGTTGCATCTTGGCATGAATCTCTCTATTTGCAAATGTCTTAATGAAACCTCCTTATTGCAAATTGAGTTCTTTCTTTTGGTATCCTTTAGTTGTGATACGTGTTGCTTTTCTCAAAGCATCCCAACTATCTTCTTTCCCTTGTTGATATTTGTGTTGTCTTTGCTGTGTTTGTGTTTGAAGTTAATTAATGTGCAATAAGATAAAACTGAGCCTTTGGGCATGCTATTAAGCAAAGATCTTATTTGTATATTGCATGACTTCGTTTTGGATATCATGTTTCAATTATTTTGTATCTATTTTGTGTGTACATGTTTCTTTGTGGATAAATATCTTTGTGATATTGTCTACTTAGAGAAACTTATACACAGAAGAGATGATAATTCTCCACTTGATATCTTATTTAATTGTTATGTGTTGTTGGTCATGCTAAGAAAAATCACTCTTTCAAGACTATGATGATCTTATTTTCTCATCCATGTATTAGTCTTATAATATGCTTGTCCATTCCTCTCACATATCCTTTTGGTTGAGCATTTTATTATGGTGTCTCTTACTAGTTGCTCAACCATTAATTTGCTCCAAGTATTATGCTTAATTTCTTATCTATGGTCTCATGAAATTTTTTGTGGTTTAAATGGTAATGAGGGAGTGAGGATTCCATGTTGTGCATATTGTATTCAAATGAAACAATCTAATTTATGTATGTACCTTGGGAAGCTTCCTCATTCTATTTAAAGCGCTATTTTTCCGTGATCATAATATTTTATTTCACTTGGTATCTTTTGCTTTTAATGATATTATGGGATTGATGATTCCATGTTTGTGCACCTATACTCCAATGTAATTTTTTTTATCTTTGTTCACAAACCTTGGGGAGCTTCCATATATTATTATTTAGAGTACTCTTCTTGATCTTATCATAATATCTATCTTTCATTTGGGTCCATGTTTGGGTTCATTGGGTTGCTTGCTTCGTGTGTTGAATTTCTTGACTTTATTATCATTTTGCAATCTTTGATCCTATATATAGTTTGAATCCCTCTGAGTATTCATCATTGGATATGTGCATTTGATTACACTCACAATATGAGAAATGCACACCTTATGGAGAAATTCTCACTATATAGACCTCTCTAGATTTTTCGCCCATTTCGGCAATGGATGCCAATGGGGGAGAAGTTTCGAGGGTTTAAGGGAATTGGGGTTTTATGCTTCTTGCTTTGTGCCAAAGTATTTGCCTTTCATTCTTTGCATCTTGTTGCCTTGATTGGTTGGATATTGAGAGGAAACTCCACTAGGCTTTGATTGCCAATATATGCAATGAAATTCAAGTTCATTCACACGTGCATATATTATGGGGGAGTTTGCTCTATGTATTCAACTTGTTTGTTACTTCAATTCCTTATATAAACCGTCTCAAAGAGATTATCACCAATTACCAAAATGGGGGAGATTGAAAGAGCATGGACACCCCCATGTGTGGTTTTGGTAATTAATGAAAATCCCTACGGACTAATGTTTGCATTGAGTTATATTTGTAGGAGTTGTCCATAGGCAATGCTTCAACCATATGTTGGATTCAAGGTTGCAAATATAATAATGTGATGAAGATCAAGTGATAAGTATCTCTTGAAGAAGAAGATTGAGTGATCTCTCAAGTGTATTTTCAAGACATCAACAAGATGGAGAAAGAAGGAATGGTGTGCAAGTTTAAGATGAGCCATTCCGGTGAGATCATGAGCTTGAGCTTGTCATCCATATGTTTCACAGATATGTGAAGATGCGCCGAATAAGAAGCTCTCTGAGAGTAGATTATGGGGGAGCACTCGCAAGACTTCATCAAGCAAGCACAATCAAGAAAGGTGTTCCATATTGTTGCGGTTAATATCGTCATCATCAAGCTCAAGTGGAATGCGAAGGTTAAGGTTTGGTCTTGATAGGGTTTCTTTCTTACCGGTCTCATGGTTTAGTTGGGAGACCGGTGATGTGTGCAGTTAACACACGTCCGTTGGGAACCCCAAGAGGAAGGTGTGATCGAACCAGTAGGAGTCAAGGAACACGTGAAGGTTGTTGGTGACGGAGTGTAGTGCGGCGCAACACCAGGGATTCCGGCGCCAACGTGGAACCTGCACAACACAATCAAAGTACTTTTCCCCAACGTAACAGTGAGGTTGTCAATCTCACCGGCTTGCTGAAAACAAAGGATTAGATGTATAGTGTGGATGATGATGTTTGTTTGCGAAGAACAGTAAAGAACAATTATTGCAGTAGATTGTATTTCAGATGTAAAGAATGGACCGGGGTCCAGAGTTCACTAGTGGTGTCTCTCCCATAAGATAAATAGCATGTTGGGTGAACAAATTAAAGTTGGGCAATTGACAAATAAAGAAGGCATAACAATGCACATACATATATCATGATGAGTACTATGAGATTTAATCAGGGCATTACGACAAAGTACATAGACCGCTATCCAGCATGCATTTATGCCTAAAAAGTCCACTTTCAGGTTATCATCCGAACCCCTTCCAGTATTAAGTTGCAAACAACAGACAATTGCATTAAGTATGGTGCGTAATGTAATCAACACAAATATCCTTAGACCAAGCATTGATGTTTTATCCCTAGTGGCAACAGCACATCCACAACCTTAGAACTTTCTGTCACTGTCCCAGATTCAGTGGAGGCATGAACCCACTATCGAGCATAAATACTCCCTCTTGGAGTTACAAGTATCAACTTGGCCAGAGCCTCTACTAGCAACGGAGAGCATGCAAGAACATAAACAACATATATGATAGATTGATAATCAACTTGACATAGTATTCAATATTCATCGGATCCCAACAAACACAACATGTAGCATTACAAATAGATGATCTTGATCATGATAGGCAGCTCACAAGATCTAACATGATAGCACAATGAGGAGAAGACAACCATCTAGCTACTGCTATGGACCCATAGTCCAGGGGTGAACTACTCACACATCGATCCGGAGGCGATCATGGCGATGAAGAGCCCTCCGGGAGATGATTCCCCTCTCCGGCAAGGTGTCGGAGGTGATCTCCTGAATCCCCCGAGATGGGATTGGCGGCGGCGGCGTCTCTGGAAGGTTTTCCGTATCGTGGCTCTCGGTACTGGGGGTTTCGCGACGAAGGCTTTAAGTAGGAGGAAGGGTAGGTTTAGGGGCAACACGAGGGCCCCACACGCCAGGGCCGCACGGCCAAGGCCTGGGCCGCGCCGCCCTGTTGTGTTGGCGCCTCGTCGCCCCACTTCGTTTCCCTTTCGGTCTTCTGGAAGCTTCGTGGAAAAATAAGACCCTGGGCATTGATTTCGTCCAATTCCGAGAATATTTCCTTTGTAGGATTTCTGAAACAAAAAACAGCAGAAAACAGCAACTGGCTCTTCGGCATCTCGTCAATAGGTTAGTGCCGGAAAATGCATAATAATAACATATAATGTGTATAAAACATGTGAGTATCATCATAAAAGTAGCATGGAACATAAGAAATTATGGATACGTTTGAGACGTATCAAGCATCCCCAAGCTTAGTTCCTACTCGCCCTCGAGTAGGTAAACGATAACAAGGATAATTTCTGAAGTGACATGCTATCATAATCTTGATCAATACTATTGTAAAGCACATGAGACGAATGCAGCGATTCGAAGCAATGATGAAGACAATGAGTAAACAACTGAATCATATAGCAAAGACTTTTCATGAATAATACTTTCAAGACAAGCATCAATAAGACTTGCATAAGAGTTACTCATAAAGCAATAAATTCTTAGTAGAAAGCTTTGAAACAACACAAAGGAAGATATAAGTTTCAGCGGTTGCTTTCAACTTCAACATGTATATCTCATGGATAATTGTCAACACAAAGTAATATAACGAGTGCAATAGGTAGACATGTAAGAATCAATGCACACAGTTGACACAAGTGTTTGCTTCTAAGATACAAAGAAGTAGGTAAACTGACTCAACAATAAAGTAGAAGAATGGCCCTTCGCAGAGGGAAGCATGGATTACTATTTTTGTGTTAGAGCTTTTTATTTTGAAAACATAGAAACAATTTTGTCAACGGTAGTAATAAATCATATGTGTTATGTATAAGACATCCTATAAGTTGCAAGCCTCATGCATAGAATACTAATAGTGCCCGCACCTTGTCCTAATTAGCTTGGATTAACACGGATTATCATTGCATAACATATGTTTCAACCAAGTGTCACAAAGGGGTACCTCTATGCCACTTTGTCTGAGAGGTCTAAGGAGAAAGTTCGCATTGGATTTCTCGCTTTTGATTATTCTCAACTTAGACATCCATACCGGGACAACATAGACAACAGATAATGGACTCCTCTTTTAATGCATAAGCATTCAACAACAGATAAAATTCTCATAAGAGATTGAGGATTTGTGTCCAAATTGAAACTTCCACCATGATTCATGGCTTTAGTTAGCGGCCCAATGTTCTTCTCTAACAATATGCATACTCAAACCATTTGATCATGAAAATCGCCCTTACTTCAGACAAGACGAACATGCATATAGCAACTCACATGATATTCAACAAAGGTAAAAGTTGATGGCGTCCCCAGAAACATGGGTACCGCTCAACAAGCAACTTATTAAGAAATAAGATACATAAGTACATATTCTTCACCACAATAGTTTTTAAGGCTATTTTCCCATGAGCTATGTATTGTAAAGACAAAGAATAGAATTTTAAAGGTAGCACTCAAGTAATTTACTTTGGAATGGCAGAGAAATACCATGTAGTAGGTAGGTATGGTGGACACAAATGACATAGTTTTTGGCTCAAGGATTTGGATGCACGAGAAGAATTCCTCTCAATACAAGGCTAGGCTAGCAAGGTTGTTTGAAGCAAACTCAAGTATAAAATGGTGCAGCAAGACTCACATATGAACATATTGTAAGCATTATAAGACTTTACATCGTCTCCTTGTTGTTCAAACACCTTAACCAGAAAATATCTAGACTCTAGAGACCAATCATGCAAACCAAATTTTAACAAGCTCTATGTAGTTCTTCATTAATAGGTGCAAAGTACATGATGCAAGAGCTTAAACATGATCTATATGAGCACAACAATTGCCAAGTATCAAATTATTCAAGACATTATACCAATTACCACATGAAGCATTTTCCGTTTCCAACCATATATCAATGAACGAAGTAGTTCAACCTTCGCAATGAACATTAAGAATAAAGCTAAGAACACATGTGTTCATATGCAACAGCGGAGCGTGTCTCTCTCCCAAACAAAGAATGCTAGGATCTGATTTTATTCAAACAAAACAAAAACAAACAGACGCTCCAAGTAAAGCACATAAGATGTGACTGAATAAAAATATAGTTTCACTAGAGGTGACCTGATAAGTTGTCGATGAAGAAGGGGATGCCTTGGGCATCCCCAAGCTTAGATGCTTGAGTCTTCTTGAAATATGCAGGGATGAACCACGGGGGCATCCCCAAGGTTAGACTTTTCACTCTTCTTGATCATATTGTATCATCCTCCTCTCTTGACCCTTGAAAACTTCCTCCACACCAAACTCAAAACAAACTCATTAGAGGGTTAGTGCATAATCGAAAATTCATATATTCAGAGGTGACATAATCATTCTTAACACTTCTGGACATTGCACAAAGCTACTGAAAGTTAATGGAACAAAGAAATCCATCAAACATAGCAAAACAGGCAATGCGAAATAAAAGGCAGAATCTGTCAAAATAGAACAGTCCGTAAAGACGATTTTTTCTAGGGCACTTAACTTGCTCAGATGAAAATGCTCAAATTGAATGAAAGTTGCATACATATCTGAGGATCACGCACGTAAATTGGCAGATTTTTCTGAGTTACCTACAGAGAACCCTGCCCAAATTCGTGACAGCAAGAAATCTGTTTCTGCGCAGTAATCCAAATCTAGTATTGACTTTACTATCAAAGACTTTACTTGGCACAACAATGCAATAAAATAAAGATAAGGAGAGGTTGCTACAGTAGTAACAACTTCCAAGACTCAAATATAAAACAAAAGTGCAGAAGTAAAATAATGGGTTGTCTCCCATAAGCGCTTTTCTTTAACGCCTTTCAGCTAGGCGCAGAAAGTGTGAATCAAGTGTTATCAAGAGATGAAGCATTAACATTATTACCAGGGGAATTGGGAGTTTTCTCAACAATTCATTGTATCTGGTCTATATAAGTAACTCCTCTTTGTACGCTTTTAGGCTTACTATTCTCATCAAACAAATTTTCAGGAACAAGCCAAGCATAGTTATTTTCTAGAGCTTCATGCATTCCTAGGAGCTTACTAGGTATCGGTACTTTAATCTCCTTACCATCATTAGCGTTACTAGTGTACCTTATTCTATCCATGTCCATCTTTTCAAGTGTTCTTTTAAAATCAGGGAACAAACCAAGCCTCTTATGCTTGATAAAAACTTTTCTAGCTTCTTTAGCTATATCTTCAAATTCTCTAACAAGGACTTTTAAAACAAAATATCTCTTTTCTCCCATCTCCATATCAGAAAGTGTGAGAAACATATGTTGTATTATGGGATTGAGATTAACAAATCTAGTTTCCAACATGTGTACTAAACAGGCAGAAGCACTTTCATAAGTAGGAGCAACTTTTAATAATGGTATATCTTCAAAATCTTCATCCATACTAACATGGGTGAAAAATTCTGCTATATTATCTCTTCCAATGATAGACCCTTGTCCTACCGGTATGTCTTTCAGAGTGAACTTAGGAGGAAACATGATGAAATAAACAAGAGGTAAATAAAGTAAATGCAAGTAACTAATTTTTTTGTGTTTTTAATATGGAGAACGCAACAAGACAGTAAATAAAGTAAAGCTAACAACTATTTTTTTTGTGTTTTTGATATAAAGAGCAAACAAAGCAGTAAATAAAGTAAAGTAAAGCAAGACAAAAACAAAGTAAATAGATTGGAAGTGGGAGACTCCCCTTGCAGCGTGTCTTGATCTCCCCGGCAACGGCGCCAGAAAAAGTGCTTGATGCGTGCAGTTAACACACGTCCGTTGGGAACCCCAAGAGGAAGGTGTGATGCGTACAGTAGCAAGTTTTCCCTCAGTAAGAAACCAAGGTTATCGAACCAGTAGGAGTCACGGAACACGTGAAGGTTGTTGGTGACGGAGTGTAGTGCGGCGCAACACCAGGGATTCCGGCGCCAACGTGGAACCTGCACAACACAATCAAAGTACTTTGCCCAAACGTAACAGTGAGGTTGTCAATCTCACCGGCTTGCTGAAAATAAAAGATTAGATGTATAGTGTGGATGATGATGTTTGTTTGCGAAGAACAGTAAAGAACAATTATTGCAGTAGATTGTATTTCAGATGTAAAGAATGGACCGGGGTCCACAGTTCACTAGTGGTGTCTCTCCCATAAGATAAATAGCATGTTGGGTGAACAAATTACAGTTGGGCAATTGACAAATAAAGAAGGCATAACAATGCACATACATATATCATGATGAGTACTATGAGATTTAATCAGGGCATTACGACAAAGTACATAGACCGCTATCCAGCATGCATCTATGCCTAAAAAGTCCACTTTCAGGTTATCATCCGAACCCCTTCCAGTATTAAGTTGCAAACAACGGACAATTGCATTAAGTATGGTGCGTAATGTAATCAACACAAATATCCTTAGACAAATCATCGATGTTTTATCCCTAGTGGCAACAGCACATCCACAACATTAGAACTTTCTGTCACTGTCCCAGATTCAATGGAGGCATGAACCCACTATCGAGCATAAATACTCCCTCTTGGAGTTACAAGTATCAACTTGGCCAGAGCCTCTACTAGCAACGGAGAGCATGCAAGAACATAAACAACATATATGATAGATTGATAATCAACTTGACATAGTATTCAATATTCATCGGATCCCAACAAACACAACATGTAGCATTACAAATAGATGATCTTGATCATGATAGGCAGCTCACAAGATCTAACATGATAGCACAATGAGGAGAAGACAACCATCTAGCTACTGCTATGGACCCATAGTCCAGGGGTGAACTACTCACACATCGATCCGGAGGCGATCATGGCGATGAAGAGCCCTCCGGGAGATGATTCCCCTCTCCGGCAGGGTGCCGGAGGCGATCTCCTGAATCCCCCGAGATGGGATTGGCGGCGGCGGCGTCTCTGGAAGGTTTTCCGTATCGTGGCTCTCGGTACTGGGGGTTTCGCGACGAAGGCTTTAAGTAGGAGGAAGGGTAGGTTTAGGGGCGACACGAGGGCCCCACACGCCAGGGCCGCGCGGCCAAGGCCTGGGCCGCGCCGCCCTGTTGTGTTGGCGCCTCGTCGCCCCACTTTGTTTCCCTTTCGGTCTTCTGGAAGCTTCGTGGAAAAATAAGACCCTGGGCGTTGATTTCGTCCAATTCTGAGAATATTTCCTTTGTAGGATTTCTGAAACCAAAAACAGCAGAAAACAGCAACTGGCTCTTCGGCATCTCGTCAATAGGTTAGTGCCGGAAAATGCATAATAATGACATATAATGTGTATAAAACATGTGAGTATCATCATAAAAGTAGCATGGAACATAAGAAATTATGGATACGTTTGAGACGTATCAACCGGCGTATAGGTTAGTTGCCGCACTATCAAAGGGCTCTCGAGTGAGTAACTCGTTCGTATCATT
Source organism: Lolium perenne (assembly GCF_019359855.2). Lineage (NCBI taxonomy): Eukaryota > Viridiplantae > Streptophyta > Magnoliopsida > Poales > Poaceae > Lolium > Lolium perenne. The sequence continues at coordinate 321,568,621 of NC_067246.2, forward strand.
CAAAGAGAGGTCAAACATTTGCATCCTTGCATCATCTTTCTTGGTTGTTATTTGGATCTTATCCATATGGTGTTTTAGAGCTTGTGCTTATTCTCATGATAAGCTCTAGTTCATCGAAAACGGATTCCACATGAAATACTTGTTGCGTTTTCGATATTGGAGTTTTCCCGCTTCTTTGTATTGAGAGGTTTCACCTCTAAATTCATGGAAAAATCTATCCCACATGTTATTAAGATTTTATATCTTTGTGGGCTATCTCTTTTCATCCTATTTCCAACTAAATTGGTTTCACCTAAATCCGAGTTTTCTAACTCAAGTTGTCGCAATTTTCTTATTGGAGGTGTTATTGTTTTAGCTTTTATAGATAGGTTAAACCTTTCCCCATTTTATATTATCCTCCATGGTTGGACTATGATGGTTCTCTGCATGATCTTGTAGATCTCTTTCTTGTGATTCTAGCGAGCCCAAGTTCATCAAAATCGAGTTCGTATGTGAAAATGGCGATGTTTTCTGTGTGGGGTGTGCTGCCGGCCGGACTGGTCCGGCCACGGGCCAGCCTTAGTCCGGCCAGAGTCCAGGGAGCACAAAAATTGTGCCCGGAATGGTCCGGACTTAGTCGGACGAGTCGGGCTGGCTAGATTGGTCCAGCCAAGTGATACGTCTCCGACGTATCGATAATTTCTTATGTTCCATGCCACATTATTGATGATATGTACATGTTTTATACACATTATATGTCGTATTTATGCATTTTCCGGCACTAACCTATTAACGAGATGCCGAAGAGCCAGTTGCTGTTTTCTGCTGTTTTTGGTTTCAGAAATCCTAGTAAAGAAATATTCTCGGAATTGGACGAAATCAACGCCCAGGGTCCTATTTTTGCACGAAGCTTCCACAAGACCGAAAGGGAAACGAAGTGAGGCGACGAGGCGGCGACACGTCAGGGCGGCGCGGCCCACCTCCTGGCCGCGCGGCCCTGTTGTGTGGGCCCCTCGCGTCGCCTCCTGACCTACCCTTCCGCCTACTTAAAGCCTCCGTCGCGAAACCCCCAGTACCGAGAGCCACGATACGGAAAACCTTACTGAGACGCCGCGGCCGCCAATCCCATCTCGGGGGATTCTGGAGATCACCTCCGGCACCCTGCCGGAGAGGGGAATCATCTCCCGGAGGACTCTTCACCGCCATGGTCGCCTCCGGAGTGATGAGTGAGTAGTTCACCCCTAGACTATGGGTCCATAGCAGTAGCTAGATGGTCGTCTTCTCCTTATGTGCTTCATTGTCGGATCTTGTGAGCTGCCTAACATGATCAAGATCATCTATCTGTAATGCTATATGTTGTGTTTGTCGGGATCCGATGGATAGAGAATACTATGTTATGTTAATTATCAATCTATTACCTATGTGTTGTTTATGATCTTGCATGCTCTCCGTTATTAGTAGAGGCTCTGGCCAAGTTTTTGCTCTTAACTCCAAGAGGGAGTATTTATGCTCGATAGTGGGTTCATGCCTCCATTAAATCTGGGACAGTGACATAAAGTTCTAAGGTTGTGGATGTGATGTTGCCACTAGGGATAAAACATTGATGCTATGTCCGAGGATGTAGTTATTGATTACATTACGCACCATACTTAATGCAATTGTCTGTTGTTTGCAACTTAATACCGGAAGGGGTTCGGATGATAACCTGAAGGTGGACTTTTTAGGCATAGATGCATGCTGGATAGCGGTCTATGTACTTTGTCGTAATGCCCAATTAAATCTCACAATACTTATCATATCATGTATGTGCATTGTCATGCCCTCTCTATTTGTCAATTGCCCGACTGTAATTTGTTCACGCAACATGCTATTTATCTTATGGGAGAGACACCTCTAGCGAACTGTGGACCCCGGTCCTATTCTTTACATCGCATACAATCTACTACAATTGTTCTTTACTGTTTTCTGCAAACAATCATCTTCCACACAATACGGTTAATCCTTTGTTACAGCAAGCCGGTGAGATTGACAACCTCACTGTTTTGTTGGGGCAAAGTACTTTGGTTGTGTTGTGCAGGTTCCACGTTGGAGCCGGAATCCCTGGTGTTGCGCCGCACTACATCCCGCCACCAACAACCTTCAACGTGCTTCTTGGCTCCTCCTGGCTCCATAAACCTTGGTTTCTTTCTGAGGGAAAACTTACTGCTGTGCACATCACACCTTCCTCTTGGGGTTCCCAACGGACGTGTGTGTTTCACGCGCATCAAGACTGTTTTCTGGCGCCGTTGCCGGGGAGATCAAGACACGCTGCAAGGGGAGTCTCCACAATCCAATCTCTTTACTTTGTTTTTGTCTTGCTTTATTTTATTTACTACTTTGTTTGCTGCATTATATCAAAATACAAAAAAATTAGTTGCTAGCTTTACTTTATTTACTGTCTTGCACTCTATATCAAAAACACAAAAAAATTAGTTACTTGCATTTACTTTATCTAGTTTGCTTTATTTACTACTGCTAAAATGAATACCCCTGAAAATACTAAGTTGTGTGACTTCACAAACACAAATAATAATGATTTCCTATGCACACCTATTGCTCCACCTGCTACTACAGCAGAATTCTTTGAAATTAAACCTGCTTTACTTAATCTTGTTATGAGAGAGCAATTTTCTGGTGTTAGTTCTGATGATGATGCTGCCCATCTTAATAATTTTGTTGAACTATGTGAAATGCAAAAGTATAAGGATTTAGATGGTGATATTATAAAATTGAAATTGTTTCCTTTCTCATTAAGAGGAAGAGCTAAAGATTGGTTGCTATCTTTGCCTAAGAATAGTATTGATTCATGGACTAAATGTAAGGATGCTTTTATTGGTAGATATTATCCTCCTGCTAAAATTATATCTTTGAGAAGTAGCATAATGAATTTTAAGCAATTAGATAATGAACATGTTGCTCAAGCATGGGAGAGAATGAAATCTTTGGTAAAGAATTGCCCAACCCATGGACTGACTACTTGGATGATCATCCAAACCTTCTATGCAGGACTAAATTTTTCTTCGCGGAACCTATTGGATTCAGCTTCTGGAGGTACCTTTATGTGCATCACTTTGGGGGCGGCTACAAAGCTTCTTGATAATATGATGATAAATTACTCTGAATGGCACACGGAAAGAGCTCCACAAGGTAAGAAGGTAAATTCTATTGAAGAAACCTCCTCCTTGAGTGATAAGATTGATGTGATTATGTCTATGCTTGTGAATGGTAGATCTAATGTTGATCCTAATAATGTTCCTTTAGCTTCATTGGTTGCTCAAGAAGAAAATGTTGATGTGAATTTCATTAAAAATAATAATTTCAACAACAATGCTTATAGGAACAATTCTGGTAATAACTATAGGCCATATCCTTCTGCTAATGGTAATGGTTATGGTAATTCTTATGGGAATTCTTACAACAATAATAGGAGTGTACCCCCTGGTCTTGAAGCCATGCTTAAAGAATTTATTAGTACACAAACTGCTTTTAACAAATCTGTTGAGGAAAAGCTTGATACAATTGATATTCTTGCTTCTAGAGTTGATAGACTTGCCTCTGATGTTGATCTTTTAAAATCAAAAGCTATGCCTAATAAGGATATTGAAAATAAAATTGTTACTACAGCAAATGCCATCCAAGTTAGAATTAATGAGAATATAAGATTAATGGCTGAATTGCGTGCTAGGTGGGATAGAGAAGAAAATGAAAAACTAGCTAAAGAGAATAATGTAGCTAAAGTTTGGACTATTACCACCACTAGTAATGTTAATGCTCAACATGTTGCTGCACCTCCTACTAATAATGGTGAAAGAATTGGTGTTGGCTATGTTTCTACTCCTAGTGCAAAGCGTACAAAACTGCCTGAAATTGCTAAAACTGCTGAAACTGCCTGTGATAAAACTGCTGAATTTTTTTCCAACATTGGGGATGATGATCCCATTGCTGTAGCTCATAATGATTTAGATTTTGATGATTGTCACATCTCCGAAGTTATAAATTTCTTACAAAAACTTGCTAAAAGTCCCAATGCTAGTGCCATAAATTTGGCCTTTACAAAACATATTACAAATGCTCTCATAAAAGCTAGAGAAGAGAAACTAAAACTTGAAACCTCTATTCCTAGAAAGTTAGAAGATGGTTGGGAGCCCATCATTAAGATGAGGGTCAATGATTTTGATTGTAATGCTTTATGTGATCTTGGTGCAAGTATTTCTGTTATGCCTAAGAAAGTCTATGATATGCTTGACTTGCCACCATTGAAAAATTATTATTTGGATGTTAATCTCGCTGATAATGCTAAAAAGAAACCTTTGGGGAGAGTTGATAATGTTCGTATTATGGTTAACAATAACCTTGTCCCTGTTGATTTTGTTGTCTTGGATATTGAATGCAATGCATCTTGTCCCATTATATTGGGAAGACCTTTTTTTCGAACCGTTGGTGCTACTATTGATATGAAGGAAGGTAATATTAAATATCAATTTCCTCTCAAGAAAGGTATGGAACACTTCCCTAGAAAAAGAATGAAGTTACCTTATGATTCTATTATTAGAACAAATTATGATGTCGATGCTTCATCTCTTGATAACACTTGATATACACTTTCTGCGCCTAGCTGAAAGGCGTTAAAGAAAAGCGCTTATGGGAGACAACCCATGTGACATAGGCATCCCAAATGGGCCTGCCGGAGATAGTACCCGGGGTTTACTGAAGGCCCACTACCCGAAGAATAAGAAGATTCGAGAGCCCAAGATGTATTTAAGGAAAGATAGAGTTGTAATAGGAAGTGTTATTTGTAATCTGGCGGGATGAGTTAGAAACCGTCCCGGACCCTGTAACTTGTACTACACGAATCCCTCGGCTCCACCTCCTATATAAAGGGGGAGTCGAGGGACGAGGAGATCATCGAATCATTGTCTGCAAACCCTAGTTTTCATAATCGTCGAGTACTTTTCAGCTGAAACCTTCGAGATCTACTTGCCCTCTACTTCTAACTAAACCCTAGCCTACAATCCATAGGCATTGACAAGTTGATACCTTGTCAATTGGCGCCATCTGTGGGAACTAGAGGCGTAAGGATCTGATCTCGATGGCACGTTCAAGATCTTCGACATCGTCAACTGCAAGCAACACAATGGATCGAGGTAAACAGATCGCTACTGGTCTTGTCGATTTTGTTCCTCACCCACCCTTTTCAAAGAAACCCTCGGGGGCTACCAACGAAGAGCAAGAGGAAGAAGAAGATCAGAACCTGATCATGATGATACAGATACCATGGATGCAGATGTATATATCATATATCCTCAGGAAAGAAATACCTGATGATCCAGTTGAGGCACGGAGAGTAATTCGACGCTCCAAAGCTTTCACGGTGATTAAAGGCGAATTGTACAAGCGGAGTATCTCAGGCGTCCTGCAAAGGTGCATCACACCCGAAGAAGGAAGAATAATTCTGAAGGACGTACACGAAGGAATATGTGGCCACCACGCAAGTAGTCGAGCTATTGCAGCCAAAGTTTTTCGGGCAGGATTCTACTGGTTGACAGCAATTGAGGACGCTAAGGAAATAGTAAGAACTTGCGACGCATGTCAAAGGTTTGCCGCAAAACCCCACTCTCCAGCAGCAGAGCTAGCACCAATACCATTGTCATGGCCCTTTGCCCAATGGGGACTTGATATGGTGGGCAAATTGCACAAATCCTGGCCAGGAGGAAAGGAGTATATGCTAGTAGCTGTCGACAAATTTACAAAGTGGATAGAAGCGAAGCCGATAAACTCACCAGACGGAGCATCCGCAGTAAAATTTATAAAAGGCCTCGTCTTCAGATTTGGAGTGCCCCAAAGCATCGTCACAGACAACGGCAGTAACTTCACATCCCACGAATTCAAAGATTATTGCAAAGAAGTGGGTATCAAGCTACACTTTGCGTCGGTTGCGCATCCGCAAACCAACGGCCAAGTCGAGAAAGCTAATGGAATCATCTGCAACGGCATTAAGAAACGCCTGTTAGGACCACTGGAAAAAGCTCGGCACACCTGGCCAGAAGAACTACCAAGCGTGTTGTGGAGCATCCGAACAACACCAAATACGGCGACACAGGAGACCCCGTTCTTTCTGGTCCATGGAGCAGAGGCAGTACTGCCAATAGAAATAGAGCACGACTCCCCCAGAGTCACAGAATATAATGAAGAAACTTCCAAGATAGCGTTGGAAGATGACATCGACGCACTCGACGAAGCTCGAGATGAAGTATTATCAAGGGTAACCAAATACCAACAGGACTTGAAAAATTACCACAGTCGACGTCTGCGGCCGAGGTCTTTTCAAGTGGGAGACCTAGTTCTTCGGCTCACGCAAAAAAGTCATGAAAAACTCGAGTCACCATGGCTTGGCCCTTACATCGTCACAGAAGTAATCGGAGGAGGAGCATACAGAAGAAAGGACAAGAAGACAGGGGTGGAGGAGCAAAACCCCTGGAACGTGGCGCAACTCAGGCGGTTCTATGCCTAGAGCTGAAATATAGTCCTTGAAAAACTTCAATGTACTGAAACGCCCGCGAGTTTTCAGACGCACTCTTTTCCTTTTTCGGGGCACCGAGTGGGGCCGGGAAAGGTTTTTAATGAGGCGGGCTCGCGGTGCTGCAATATAATAAAGATAGTGCTCATACACCTTTTCTTTATCGACATACTCGCAGTTTCCAACCCGACGAATTTCAATATAGTTCATTGAAAAAGAAAAGCCTCGCCTTGGTATTAAAATACCTCGTGAGCTAATCAAAATACAAAATAGTACTGAACAAAGAGGCTCGGGGGCTGATACCCGCCATAAATACATATGAAATAAATGCCTTGGTTCAAAAACCTCGCAGTATACAAATACAGTACATAGCCACCGAAATACTCGGGGCTAGTCAAATATAGAAATATGACGATCGCTTCACAATATAATCAAAGTCATGGGTTACAAAAAAAGAGTTATTCACAAAAGGAAAATAATTACTCTTGATTCAGTATGTCATCAAGGGAAATTCTGTTTTCTTCGGGAGCAGCGCCAAGAAAGTCAGCATAATGACCGTCGGTGAAAAAGTCGGCATCCATCCGAAGAAGGTCTTCAATCATTTCTTCGGCTATAGGAGAAACCTTCGTGTTAATTCGGTCGACACCAACTCTTCGGCGCTTTACCTTCTCATGAACCTTTGCAACAACCTCGGTAAGGTCAAGCTTCGAGTGGCAAATCTGAAGCATGATAAGGGCAAACCTGGCACCAGCTACAAGTTGAGCTTTGACAAAACCATGGATCCTGTGGGCATCCTTGAATTTTTCCATTAACTCGGGAAGAGTTTTTGGTTGAACGTTCCGAGGAAACATGGAGTTGTAAACCATAAACAGGGTCTTGGTACAAAAATCAAGAAAGTCGCGCGTTTGAGAGACGCGATCCTGAAACCTGACAATCTGGCGAGTCCTCTCTGGGGTAGCCCAAAACAGAGAACCATGGTCAAGGGACAGGTTAACAAGGAAGTTCGCCCTAGTGTTTACCCTCTCTTCTTCGGCAACAGTATCAGCAAAGGAACCTATTCAAGAAAAGAGGCAGAAAACTTCAAGAAACATAGCATGAAAATGGAAGGCATTGGAGGATGAAACAAGCATACCCGACATATCCGCACTGGCTTCATTCATCAACTCGAGCATGAAATTTTCTCGAGTAGTCGCCTTTTCAGCCTCGGAAGCAGCAATTTCCTTCGCAGCCACGGCCTCGCGAGCTTGCTGAAGTGCAATTTTTTCGGCTTCAGATGATTTATGAGACTTTTCCATCATCACAAGTGTTTGTTTCTTCGCATACTGAAGTTGCTGTCGAAGTTCATCCAGTTCTTGCGACAAATTATCTTCGACAGGTGCAGTATCAGCAAAAGTTCTCCTCGAGCGAGAAGAAGAAGGCGAAATATTGGGAGGAGCGGAAGACGGAGTATAGTTATCAAATATCAACTGAAATTCAGACAAGACAACATCAAACAAACAAGCAAAGATAGAATTTTCATTAATTTCTCGGAATAATTACAAAGGCATTACAGTGGAGCTAAGAAAGTACGTGTCGCCAAATGACTACTTTGGCGACAAGAGCAAAAGAAACAGAAAGAAAAATAAAGAGGCATGCAACTAGACCTCCGGCCTTGATGAGCTAGGAGTCGACGCTGGTTTGATACCGAGATAGGTCAAGATCTTCTTCGTGTTAGGCTTGGCTGCCTTAATCAGCGACCTCCATCTTGATTGCTCAATCTGCTCGGTGTCGCCAACTTTCGCCCAATCAACAGCCTGTTGACTGTCAACAACCAGAGCAACAGTGCTTTCAACAGCAATTTTCATATTTTCTTGGCGCATCTTCAGTCCAAGATCTTCTGGTGGATCAAAGCACTTGGCCAAGTTAAGGAAAGTTGCGGGTTCCTCTTTCTTCGGAAAGAAATAAGGAAAGAGCCGCGACAGCCCTGTTTTGGCACGATCAATGCCTTCGCGTGCCTCTGACCCGTGAAACTCAAGGACGGAAAAGGCGTCAAGAAGGGCATCGTTGTCGGGATCTTCAAGCTCAAACTCTTGAGATGTTCTATCTGGCAAGAAAGAAACTTCTTGAGAAAGTGAATGCAAAGAAGAAAATACAAAAGATATGAAGCGGTTCAGGTACTTACTGAGGAAGCGGCGACTCTGCGTCCTTATACGCTTAAGGATCGCTTCCTCGCGAGCAGCCTGTGCAGCTATGTGCTCGCTCAGCGAATTCTCGGCAGCGTGAAGTCTTTTCTTAAGATCTTCCACACCAGCAGCCTCAGACTTGGCCTTGTCAGCCTCTGCTCTAGCGTTAACAGCGTCCAATTCGGCCTTTTTACGAGCTTCCTCACTTTGCTCTAATTTTTGAGCTAGTGCGTTGGAACGCTCGTTCATAGCCGCAATTTTTTCTGTCAAGAAAGATAGAACTTTGTTAAATTTCGACAACAAAGGAGTAACAGAGTAATAGTACAAAGACAGTGGCAAGGCATCACCCTCAGCTTGTTGAGCATATTCACGATATCCAATGAATTGAGCACCGATGCGAATAAGCTCTTTGATCATGGGCTGTTAAAAAAAAAAGGGGGACAAAGCAAGAAAATTTCGGTATAAGGAAAGTATAACGGCACTTAGAAGCAAACAGAAGACAGACAAACAAGAATATGGGGAACTTACATCATCCAAGAGAGGGTTCGAAGAGCTACTCAATTGGAGACTTGGCTCTGGAATTACTTCAGTCCTTGCCCTTTTCGGCGAAGGGACAAGGGGGCTCGAAGGAGGAGTAGACATGCCGACATTTTGTTGAGGAGGCGACGATTCCTCCCCTTCAACTGGTTTTTCTGAAATAACTAAAGTATGTGACGTGCTCGTTCGAGCAGCCACATCTAAAGTTGGTGTTTCTTCATCATCATCACTGTGACAAAAAGGTAGCAGCATAAAAAGCAAGGCAAATAAAATTCTCAAAATAGAAAAGTAAAAAGAGCAAGGAACTTACGAGCTGATGAGACTCTCGATATATGGATCATAAGCTGCCTTTCGAGGTAAAGGAGCAGTTTCTTCGGGTTTGGAGGTCCCGGAATCTTCGGCATTGCTCCTTTTCCTTTTGTTCTTCAGAGAAACAGCAGGAGGAGGAGATTGTGCTGATGTAGTACCTTCAGAGGCAGCATCCTTTTCAATAGATCCCGCAGATTTTCGAGAATCTGCGGGTTCATTCACAAAAGAGGGGGCCTCCTGGTTGTCATCATCGACAACGGCCCTTTCTTCAACTTCTCCATCCTCAGGAAGAGGAGGAAGGGAAGCCATAGTAGGATGGTTCTACAAGAAAATAGCGATAAAACAAAATAAGTGAGATACCAATACAATAAGATACAAGGAAAAGTTCAGAACAAGACAGAAACTCGAGAAGACAAAATACCTCGGGAAGAGGATTGGAAGCATTATATGGTTCCACTCGACAAGAGGAGGGAATAGGATCCTTCTTGCCTAGTCGAGAAACTCTTCGAACCAATTTCTCCAAGTCCTTTACAGAAAGATCACTGGAGATTCTGTTGGCGTCGTTTTCACCAGAATACGTCCAAAGGGGATTTTTGCGAGCCTGAAGAGGTTGCACTCTAATCCTAAGGAAATAGGCAGTGATTTGAACACCAGACAGCTCTTTGCCTCGAGTGTTTTGAAGCTGATGAATACGAGACATGAGTGCCTCTGTCGTCTTTTTCTCTTCTTCGGAAGCTTCGGCATCCCAGGAGCGGCGACGCTGAATTCTAGCACTTCCGTCGAAAGGAACTATGTTGTGTTCCACAGAGTTAGCGCTTTCTTCATGAATGTAGAGCCACTTTTTGCGCCATCCTTGGACAGAATCAGGAAATTTGACGTCGAAATAATCAACGTCAGTTCGGACATAGATAACAACACCACCTATGTTGTAAGTGGCGTTGTGGGAGCCATTGCGGCGGAGACAGAAAATGCGTTTCCAAAGAATCCAATTAGGAGTGATTCCAAGGAAACATTCGCACAGTGTGATGAAAATAGAGATATGAAGAATGGAATTGGGGGTCAGCTGGTGTAGCTGAATCCCATAGACAAAGAGAAGACCGCGGAGGAAATCGTGAATTGGGGAAGAAAGGCCGCGGATGAGATGATCAACAAAACTAACCCGATACTCCATTGGAGGCTTGGGGTAGCTTTCTTCGCTGGGAAAGCGGATGGCGTCCTCCTTCTTCATGAGGCCAAGCCTCTTCAGCATGTTGGTGTCCTGATTGGAGATTTTAGATCTCTCCCACTCAAGATCCTCGGTGGCCATCTTGGATTCTGGCGTGCTGTGGCGAGTAAGTCGCGTGCGCGGTGGCATCAACGACAATGGGCAAAGCAGTAAGCGTGAGTGCGGAAGAGCAGAGAGAGCTGGGCGCAGGGGAAGGTTTTGCGAAGAGAAACAGATGTGCGGCGCAAGCGAGGGAGTGCACAGAGGTTGAAGAAAGGTTTATATAAGCTTCGGGAGAAGTAATGAACCGTTGGATGAAGAAATCGTGTGGTGAAAAAACGATCTAGTAGATAAGAGGGTAAAAACGTATTTTTACCTTAGAAGAATAGCACCGGCGTTACCATACGTGCGCAGGAAAAGCGGAGGACGTGTGTCCCCCACTTGCACGACGTGTCAACGTGGAAGAAGCAATGGACCCACAGGACAGAAAAATCACGACTATTAAACAGAGATGAAGGGAAGCATGCCGACAAAAATTCGAGAAGATTGGCGACAGGAGGAGTTATTTGAATACTTCGGGAGCCTTTGATCAAATACAAGTTTTTGCCCAAATGCTCGGGGGCTACTTCGACAACAAGTAAAATTTCGTATATGGCAATATAGAAAATGTTGAGCCTACAACCAAGCACAAGTCCTTGGCTGTAGCCTCGGGGGCTACTCCCATCGGGAGCGCTGTTCGCGCACCCGAGAGATAAAAAGAAGGTCCCATTGGGACATAATGACAATATAGTGACAAGGTGGACTAAAATGTTGAGCCTACAACCAAGCACAAGTTCTTGGTTGTAGCCTCGGGGGCTACTCCCATCGGGAACGCTGTTCGCGTACCCGATGAAGTTCAAAAATAAAAGACAGAAAAGCAAGAGAGTATATTTCGAGTTATAATTAACTCTACATATACTCCCATCGGGAGAGCAATATAAAGTCAAAATTGACTCGATAAAATGTGCCATTCCAACAGCCGGAAAAGCACTCGACAATATAGTCTCAGAACGCCAAAGTCGCGATCAATTTCTGAATGCCGCAAATTTGCGAAGGTAAGACCCCAGATCCATTCTGCTGGGCGTGGCATCGCCAAAGACTGCGCTCTGCTACTTTTATCCGTATCAACAGATACGAAGAAAAATCCTAACGGACGCGTTAGGTACCCGATAAATTTAACTGGGACTCGACAGAATGGTAAGACCTTAAGCGGCACCTGTCGAAGTTTACACCAGTATCCCGAGATCATGTCCAGGGACGTGATCTTGAAGTAGGTTTTTGCGGATTGCCACTAGAGCAGTTAACTAGTACCTGATCCGTCAGATGAACTAGCCCCAACTACCAGTATCCATGTACAATATAGAATTTTATGTGAAGAAATATAAAAAAGTTAAAGCTTTCGAGTAAAAATAAACAGTGGAGATTTTCCCTGACTCTACGATTCAAGCAAAATCTCGGGGGCTACTGACATAGGCATCCCAAATGGGCCTGCCGGAGATAGTACCCGGTTTATCAAGGCCCACTACCCGAAGAATAAGAAGATTCGAGAGCCCAAGATGTATTTAAGGAAAGATAGAGTTGTAATAGGAAGTGTTATTTGTAATCTGGCGGGATGAGTTAGAAACCGTCCCGGACCCTGTAACTTGTACTACACGAATCCCTCGGCTCCACCTCCTATATAAAGGGGGAGTCGAGGGACGAGGAGATCATCAAATCATTGTCTGCAAACCCTAGTTTTCATAATCGTCGAGTACTTTTCGGCTGAAACCTTCGAGATCTACTTGCCCTCTACTTCTAACTAAACCCTAGCCTACAATCCATAGGCATTGACAAGTTGATACCTTGTCACCATGTTTTTACTATAGTATTTTTGTTTTATATTTGAGTCTTGGAAGTTGTTTACTACTGTAGCAACCTCTCCTTATCATGTTTTTGTGCCAAGTAAAGTCTCTATGGTAAAGTTGATGCTAGATTTGGATTGCTGCGCAGAAACAACATTGCTGTCTGTCACGAATTCGCGCAGAAGTCTCTGTAAAAAAATCCAAAAAATCTGCAAATTTACGTGCGTGATCCTCAGATATGTACGCAACTTTCATTAGTTTTGAGTTTTTCCGTTTGAGCAAGTTAAGTGCCCCTTCCAGGTTCGTCTTTACGGACTGTTCTGTTTTTGACAGATTCTGCCTTTTATTTCGCATTGCCTCTTTTGCTATGGTGGATGAATTTCTTTGATCCATTAATGTCCAGTAGCTTTGTGCAATGTCCAGAAGTGTTAAGAATGATTGTGTCACTCTGAACATGTGAATTTTTGATTATGCACCAATCCTCTAATGAGTTTGCTTGAAGTTTGGTGTGAAGGAAGTTTTCAAGGGTCAAGAGAGGAGTATGATGTACTAAGATCAAGAGGAGTGAAAGCTCTAAGCTTGGGGATGCCCCGGTGGTTCACCCTTGCATATTTTAAGAAGACTCAAGCGTCTAAGCTTGGGGATGCCCAAGGCATCCCCTTCTTCATCGACAACATCATCAGGTTCCTCCCCTGAAACTATATTTTTATTCAGTCACATCTTATGTACTTTGCTTGGAGCGTCTTTTTGTTTTCGTTTTTGTTTTGTTTGAATAAAATGGATCCTAGCATTCATTGTGTGGGATAAAGACACGCTCCGCTGTTGCATATGGACAAATATGTCCTTAGGCTTTACTCATAGTATTCATGGCGAAGGTTGAATCTTCTTCGTTATATTGTTATATGGTTGGAATTGGGAAATGCTACATGTAGTAATTCTAAAATGTCTTAAATAATTTGATACTTGGCAATTGTTGTGCTCATGTTTAAGCTCTTGCATCATATACTTTGCACCCATTAATGAAGAAATACATAGAGCTTGCTAAAATTTGGTTTGCATATTTGGTCTCTCTAAAGTCTAGATAATTTCTAGTATTGAGTTTTGAACAACAAGGAAGACGGTGTAGAGTCTAATAATGTTTACAATATGTCTTTTATGTGAGTTTTGCTGCACCGGTTCATCCTTGTGTTTGTTTCAAATAACCTTGCTAGCCTAAACCTTGTATCGAGAGGGAATACTTCTCATGCATCCAAATCCTTGAGCCAACCACTATGCCATTTGTGTCCACCATACCTACCTACTACATGGTATTTCTCCGCCATTCCAAAGTAAATTGCTTGAGTGCTACCTTTAAATTTCCATCATTCGCCTTGCAATATATAGCTCATGGGACAAAATAGCCTTAAAAACAATTGTGGTATTGAATATGTACTTATGCACTTTATCTCTTATTAAGTTGCTTGTTGTGCGATAACCATGTTCCTGGGGATGCCATCAACTACTCTTTGTTGAATATCATGTGAGTTGCTATGCATGTCCGTCTTGTCTGAAGTAAGGGAGATCTACCACTTAATGGTTAGAGCATGCATATTGTTAGAGAAGAACATTGGGCCGCTAACTAAAGCCATGAATCATGGTGGAAGTTTCAGTTTTGGACATATATCCTCAATCTCATATGAGAACACTAATTGTTGCTACATGCTTATGCATTAAAGAGGAGTCCATTATCTGTTGTCCATGTTGTCCCGGTATGGATGTCTATGTTGAGAATAATCAAAAGCGAGAAATCCAAAATGCGAGCTTTCTCCTTAGACCTTTGTACAGGCGGCATGGAGGTACCCCTTTGTGACACTTGGTTAAAACATGTGTATTGCGATGATCCGGTAGTCCAAGCTAATTAGGACAAGGTGCGGGCACTATTAGTATACTATGCATGAGGCTTGCAACTTGTAAGATATAACTTACATAATACATATGCTTTATTACTACCGTTGACAAAATTGTTTCATGTTTTCAAAATAAAAGCTCTAGCACAAATATAGCAATCGATGCTTTCCTCTTTGAAGGACCTTTCTTTTACTTTTATGTTGAGTCAGTTCACCTATTTCTCTCCACCTTAAGAAGCAAACACTTGTGTGAACTGTGTATTGATTCCTACATACTTGCATATTGCACTTATTATATTACTTTACATTGACAATATCCATGAGATATACATGTTATAAGTTGAAAGCAACCGCTGAAACTTAATCTTCCTTTGTGTTGCTTCAATACCTTTACTTTGATTTATTGCTTTATGAGTTAACTCTTATGCAAGACTTATTGATGCTTGTCTTGAAGTACTATTCATGAAAAGTCTTTGCTTTATGATTCATTTGTTTACTCATGTTATTACCATTGTTTTGATCGCTGCATTCATTACATATGCTTACAATAGTATGATCAAGGTTATGATGGCATGTCACTCCAGAAATTATCTTTGTTATCGTTTACCTGCTCGGGACGAGCAGGAACTAAGCTTGGGGATGTTGATACGTCTCCGACGTATCGATAATTTCTTATGTTCCATGCCACATTTTTGATGATATCTACATGTTTTATACACATTATATGTCGTATTTATGCATTTTCCGGCACTAACCTATTAACGAGATGCCGAAGAGCCAGTTGCTGTTTTCTGCTGTTTTTGGTTTCAGAAATCCTAGTAAAGAAATATTCTCGGAATTGGACGAAATCAACGCCCAGGGTCCTATTTTTGCACGAAGCTTCCAGAAGACCGAAAGGGAAACGAAGTGAGGCGACGAGGCGGCGACACGTCAGGGCGGCGCGACCCACCTCCTGGCCGCGCGGCCCTGTTGTGTGGGCCCCTCGCGTCGCCTCGTGACCTACCCTTCCGCCTACTTAAAGCCTCCGTCGTGAAACCCCCAGTACCGAGAGCCACGATACGGAAAACCTTACTGAGACGCCGCCGCCGCCAATCCCATCTCGGGGGATTCTGGAGATCACCTCCGGCACCCTGCCGGAGAGGGGAATCATCTCCCGGAGGACTCTTCACCGCCATGGTCGCCTCCGGAGTGATGAGTGAGTAGTTCACCCCTGGACTATGGGTCCATAGCAGTAGCTAGATGGTCGTCTTCTCCTTATGTGCTTCATTGTCGGATCTTGTGAGATGCCTAACATGATCAAGATCATCTATCTGTAATGCTATAAGTTGTGTTTGTCGGGATCCGATGGATAGAGAATACTATGTTATGTTAATTATCAATCTATTACCTATGTGTTGTTTATGATCTTGCATGCTCTCCGTTATTAGTAGAGGCTCTGGCCAAGTTTTTGCTCTTAACTCCAAGAGGGAGTATTTATGCTCGATAGTGGGTTCATGCCTCCATTAAATCTGGGATAGTGACAGAAAGTTCTAAGGTTGTGGATGTGCTGTTGCCACTAGGGATAAAACATTGATGCTATGTCCGAGGATGTAGTTATTGATTACATTACGCACCATACTTAATGCAATTGTCTGTTGTTTGCAACTTAATACCGGAAGGGGTTCGGATGATAACCTGAAGGTGGACTTTTTAGGCATAGATGCATGCTGGATAGCGGTCTATGTACTTTGTCGTAATGCCCAATTAAATCTCACAATACTTATCATATCATTTATGTGCATTGTCATGCCCTCTCTATTTGTCAATTGCCCGACTATAATTTGTTCACCCAACATGCTATTTATCTTATGGGAGAGACACCTCTAGTGAACTGTGGACCCCGGTCCTATTCTTTACATCGCATACAATCTACTGCAATTGTTCTTTACTGTTTTCTGCAAACAATCATCTTCCACACAATACGGTTAATCCTTTGTTACAGCAAGCCGGTGAGATTGACAACCTCACTATTTCGTTGGGGCAAAGTACTTTGGTTGTGTTGTGCAGGTTCCACGTTGGCGCCGGAATCCCTGGTGTTGCGCCGCACTACATCCCGCCACCAACAACCTTCAACGTGCTTCTTGGCTCCTCCTGGTTCGATAAACCTTGGTTTCTTTCTGAGGGAAAACTTACTGCTGTGCACATCACACCTTCCTCTTGGGGTTCCCAACGGACGTGTGTGTTTCACGCGCATCACCAAGCCCGGAAGGTCCGGCTGGGGGGTGTTTTTGGGTGCGTTTTCAACGGTTAGATTTCATTTTGGAGGCCATATATAACCTCCTTCTTCCCCCATTGAGTTGGTTGCTTCTCCCACTCTCTCTCTACTCCATTGTTGACCTTGAGAAGCTTCCTCTACCTCTAATCCCTCCATGATTCTTTCTTATATTTGAGGAAAAGATAGAGGAGATCTAGATCTACATCTTGACCAAACAAATTCCTCTCCTTGTGAGGGAAATCCACTAGATCTAGATCTTGGAGAGAAATTTGGTGTTCCTCCTCCTATTTGTTCTTCCTCTTTTATTCCCACAATAGCTTTTGTAGCTTTGTCGGAATTTGAGAGAGAAGGACTTGAGCATCTTTGTGGTGTTCTAGCCATTGCATTTGGTGCATTGGTTTGACTTCTCCGCGGTGATACGTGGAGGTGAAAGTTCGTGAGACATACACTTGGGGAGCTTGTTCCTCTTGGGTCTTTGGATCCTAGATGGCTTAGTGGTCTTTGTGGTGTTCTTGGGGCCTCCAATTAAGTTGTGGAGATTACCTCAGGCTTTGTGCTTTGTGGTTTAGTGGTGTTCTTGGGGCCTCCAATTAAGTTGTGGATATTCCTCAAGGGCAAGGCCTTTGTGGCAATTTATTGGGAGCCTCCAATTAAGTTGTGGAGATAGCCCCAAGCTTTGTGCAGGTTCGGTGACCACCCTAAGGTTCCATAGTGGATCGAGGACATCCCTTTTGGTGGGAATTCTCGAGGAGAATACGGTGGCCCTCGTGCATTTGGAGTGACTTGTCCTCCACACCGCTCCAACGGAGAGTAGCACTCGCAAGAGTGTGAACTTCCGGATACATCGTTGTCTCCGCGTCACTTCGGTTATTCCTATACCCGAGCTCTTTACTTATGTACTTTACTTTGTGATAGCCTTAGTGCTTGAAGTTATATATCTTGCTATCACATAGTTGCTTGAATTATTTAGCATAAGTCCTTGGTGCACATAGGTGAACCCTAGTTATATAGGTTTTGTGCTTGACAAATTAAACGCTAGTTTTATTCCGCATTTGTTAAGCCATATTCGTAAAAGTTTTAAATCGCCTATTCACTCCCCCTCTAGGCGGCATCCGTGTCCTTTCACCTAGCAATCCGAAGCTCACCTGAACCAGCATTGAATCAAGCGGTGTTCATCTCAGCCCAAACAACATAGGCGAGCCGCATGCCAGTAATCGCCCAAACAACAACTAGTTGTGCATCCATTCCGTGGATTGGGACACATGGGCTACCTTTGTATGGACAATGGAGTCCCAAGCGCGTGGCAGCTGGCCAGAGATGCCACCAACCACTCTTCCCGGCGATGGCACGGCAAGCAGCGTTGGTGCGACACACAACACGCTCTGCCGACCTGCGCTGCTCCTCCCGGCGATGGCATGACGCGATCGGCGGAGGTAGGAGAAGGCTTTTCTGCTCCCGCCAGCTACCAGCTGCTCCTCCCGGCGAGGGCACGGCCCGCAATGATGGCGGCGCGGCTGCACTGATCGGTCGATCTACGTTGTTCTGCAGGACACCAACTGCTTTTCCTGGGACGCGGCACAGAGCGAGGAAGACGACGACGCCGTGGTGGGGAGGAGAAGGACAACGCGAGGACGACAGTGGGCAGCGGACGCGGAGGTAGGAGGAGGGCAGGGGCGGGCGCTGGGGGGTGGCTGCTAGGGTTTGAGGGATTGGGAGAGAGGAAGATCGAGGGGATTGGTTGACCCCTACGGGCAGGGATTGGTGGGTGGCAGCAGGGCAAGGGATTGGTTGGCCCTTCACCTCCATTTGAGACCGTGACACACCCCACAAAAATAATCAAAGATAGACTGTCAAGTAGGCCTAAACTTGTCCAGTCCCAACAATCAGTGAGCAGATCACTGTGCACAAGCAAAATACGAAAATACTGTTCACAGGGGTAAAAAAGAGTTACCATGATCAAACGGTGGGGGTTTGCTCTGATGGTTTGATCTTAGTAACTAAATGAAATCACCGTGAGTGCTCCATGGGGTGCATGAATTATACCTTTAGATGGGTTAGGCAATTAGTGGTCTAATGCTAGATTTTGGTAATGTTAGGCACTTAGCCTCTTAAACTGAATAAACTAGATTCCCTCGCCGTCGACTATGAATTGTTTCTCATGACTCCCGAGTACCTTTACCAAAATATAGTGATACTCATCTATGATTTTACTATAAATTATAATCGGTTGTGTTGATTGGTAAAAATACCGAGTTAAAAACTGCGTACGTCAAAAAGTTTACTTAGTACGTAAAAAAAACCGGGTCGAAGCTGCGTCGTGACCGAGCAACATTTCGTTGTCTCTCCATGCTAGCAAAGAACTCGTACCATCCGAACGTGAAATGAACAAGAGCACGGAGAGAAGTAAAAAAAGAAAGCGCATATCTCGTGAAACGAACAAACCAGACAACAAAGGAAAAAAATAAATCAAGGTAGAGCATGCTACCCTACTCCCATCACCATATAAAAGAGATCATCGCGGCGACATAGGATCGAGCCCTTGAGCGGCGGCGGGGATGGATCCAGGGCAGCGGGGATGGATCCAAGGGGCAGCATGGTGGTGGTGAAGCAGGTCACGCCAGGGAACCTGAGAGGGGCGTTGAAGACGCTAGAGGGAGGGGGCGAGGGCGCGCTATGCATCATTCATGGGGTTTGACCTAGAGATGAGCAGTGCCACGAGACGCGCGGTTCGGCCCTGTCGCATGGAGCTATGGGTGGTGGCCTGTCTATAGGATCTCGAGGGCCGCTGGGGCGTGGAACGAGGAGCTCATGGCATTGTTGTTTTGTGAGAGTCGACAGTCTGAGGAACCAGGCGACGGGGTGAGGTATTGAGGTATCGATAGGAGAGCAACGAGGAGCGCTTGGGAAAGCATCGCTAGGATGAGATGGGGTCTGTGCGCTCACCCGTGAGTGTATTATACATGGTGTGTTGTGTGTGGCGGTGGAGTTGGTGGGGAGAGAGAGGCACTACAAAGGGTGGATCCTATACACCGCCCGTTGTGGTGTATAAGGATTGGGCCGCGTACCAGTTAACGCTCATGACGCTATAGTGGGCCTAGCCCATTTCCGGGGATGTCTTCGTTGTTTCTACTTTTCCCGATTTAGGTCGATTTTTTAGCTGGCGGTTTTCTGTTTCTGGTAGCGGTTTTCTGTTTCTGCTAAGAGGTTTTCTATGAATTGTTTTTTGTTTTAGCATTTTAATTGTTCGAGTTTCTACTTTTACGGTTTTTTCAGCCGTTGGTTTTTATGATTGCATTTTAATCACCTGGTTTTGTGTTTCTGGCCGATTTTTCTTTATCTTTTTAGTTGTCATTTTTTATTTCCTTTTTTCCCTTTATTTTTTAAATTATATTTTACAAATGTTAAGATTTTCAAAAATATTTTAGATTTAAAAAATTTAGTTTCTATTTCTTCTAAAATGTTTAGTTTTTAGAAAGTTCAGATTTGAAAAATATTTTTAGAATAAAAAATGCTTCGAATTTGAAAATATTCAGATTTTGATAAGTGTCCAGCTTTGAAGAAAATCTTCCTATTTTAAAAAGTGTTCAAATTTTTAAAAAGTTTTCAAATTTTTAAAAATATTTCAAGTTTAAAAAAATTAATTTATAAAAAATTCCATTAATTAAATGTTCAATTTTAAAAAAATAGATTTTAAAAATAATGTAGATTCGAAAAATATTTAGAATTTGAAAATACCACACTTTGGAAAGGGTTCAGATTTCAAGAAACTGTTGGTTTTTTAACGTTGTCGACTATGAACAGTTGGTTTTATGATTGCATTTTAATCACCTGGTTTTGTGTTTTTGGCCAATTTTTTTAATCTTTTCCGTTGTCATTTTTTGCTTTCCTTTTTCCCCTTTACTTTCTAAAAATGTTTATATTTTACAAATGTTAAGATTTTCAAAATATTTCAGATTTAATAAATTTATTTTTTAAATGTTTAGTTTTTTAAGTTTTAAAAATATATTTAGAATAAAAATGCTTATAATTTGCAAATATTCAGATTTTGATAAGTGTCTTGATTTGAAGAAAATCTTCATATATTTAAAGTTGTTCAAATTTTAGAAAAAACATTTCAAGTGAAAAGAATTAGTTTCTAAAAAACTTCCAGTTTTTTAAATGTTTGATTTTAAAAAATCAGATTCAAAAAATATTGTAGATTAAAAAAAAGTTCATAATTTAAAAATACCTCACTTTGAAAAGGGTCCAGATTTCAAGAAACTGTTGATTTTTTAAAAGTGTTCAGATTTAACTTTTTTGAAAAGTATTTAAATTTTTCGAAAAATAGTCAACTACTAAAAATCATTTATTTGTAAAAATGCCCAAATTTTGAAAATATGCAAATGTTTTAAATAATTTTTATTTTAATAACGAAAAAAGAAGGAGAAAAAAACAGAAAAACGTAAAATTGAAAATTGAAAATGAAACGGAAAAATGGCAGTTAGGCCAGGGTAACATGGCGTGCGGGGTGCTCGGCACGCTTTGTCCCCGGTTCATGGTGCCTCTATACACGCTGCTAATGGTGGTGTACATGAGCTCCCTGGGAAAAGGATTAGGCTTAGGAGGGGAACCGGCTTGTGTAGGCTTTGCGCAAAGGTGGGCCGAAAAGATAGGAAGAGTTGGGGGTGTTGGGTGCTACGGTTTGGTCTCCCGCACCCATCAAAAACCTTTTATTTTATTTCAATTTCAGAAGAAAAAACATGAGAGTGGAGTGAAGGGTTTTATATTAAACATATATAAATAATTTTCATAAAGCCAAATAGGGTAATTTAACTGTTGCAAAACATGCAATGTGATGGTGGCATGATGTTGTGACGATGCAAAATAAAAAAGAACAACAAAATATAAGTAGCTGGTACTATTCCATGATGTTACATGCGTTGGTAAAATCTATGAACATATCATTTTAGAGAACTAATCAGGGCGACTACTGTCGTTGCCTAATCGACGGTACCCCGGAGGAGGGATCCTCATGAGGGGGAGAAGAAGTAGGGGCCATAGGGCGGAGTGCTCTCGGGACGGTGGTACGCGAGTTACCCAGCTTCGGAACACCTGCACGATGACAGGGCCTACTGCTGCTTGTCTGGAATTATCTGGGCGCTTTCGCGATGTTACAATGAGTTGTTCTCTTTCCTCTAGGGCTCCTGGGATCCGGCTTATAAAGGCGCACGGATCTAGGGTTTACATGGAGAGTCCTAGCCGGTTTACAGATAGCCTAGCTACGGTACAATATTTTGCCGTGCACGCCACGGATCCGCCTTCCATACTCGTCGTCCTGGATCCGGGTCCCTCATGGGCCTCCATGGATCCGGGTCACTCCTACGTCGGTACGGATCCGGCCTGCTGATCCTGGGCTGGACTTCTTCCTGCATGATCAACAAGAATCGGGCCGCCCGATGGGCCACATGCCTCATCACCGTCTGTGGGCCACCCGGGCTTGCCGGATCTAGGCACTGTCGATGGTACACCCATGAAGTATACCCACAACAGTAGCCCCCAGAGTTCTCCGAGTTTCGCCTGCAGTTTCCGCCATGCTGGCTCCTTTGGTTTCCGGCATCGTCGGCAACGCGGAGAAACTTGAAGAACTCCAACTTTGCATTTTCTTCTTTTTCCAACTTACAGCCGGAAAATGCTCTCATCCTGCGGGACTTCATCCATCGACGTTCCAAAGAACATTTCCGGGTTACTCCCTGCTCGCGAACGAGAGCCAACTTATCTTCACGCAATTACCCGGAATCTTAAAAGACTCAAACGGTTCCGCCAATTCTGGCGCCATTTTCGCGCGATTCGCGCGGTAACTTATCTCTAGCCATTTTTACCGCTAGGGTTTGGGACACGCGTCACGCATCCAACGGCGCGACGCTTGCGTTCCGACCACCGGATGCGGAACACGAATCTTATCCCCTCAGCCTATAAATATCAGCCGTCGACCCCTTTACCCCTCATTCACCCCCTCTTCACCTCTCTGCCGAGCGCCGCCCGTGAGCCTCTTCTCCGCCGCGCCGGAACCTGCCGGAAAGTCACCGGAGCATCGCCGGAGCGAGCCCTCCGCCGCAGTGTTCTTCGTGTTCTTAACTCCGGCGACCCACCGCGCGAAAAAACTCGCCGTCAGCAACTCCGACCGCCGCACACGCCATTACGGTAAACTTCGAGTTTCACTTTTGCGCCGTAGTTGGTAGGGGTGAACCTGGGGAAGACGATGTGGGATCCGACTAAGGAAAGTTTCCGCCAACCTTTTTCTTCAGATGTCTTCAACGACTCCGCCTCCGAGCTCGGAACCAATCATGGCGACGCCAATCTCCTCCGCCCCTCCTCCCTTCGCTCCAGTCAAGCTGGATCCTACCAAGGAATCCGGCAAGGAAGCTGAGGGAACCTCCACTCACCCGGAGAAAACCTCCGGGGCGGGCCAGTCGGAGCAGCAAATAGAAGAAGCTGCCAAGAAGTCAAAAGCTCGGAAGCGCGACTCCGAAGCTAAAGGGAAGTGGTGGCCCTGCACCACCACCGAGTTGGAATTAAAGAATCTCGAGTCGGAAGGCTTCCTGCAACCCGGAAGCTGGAGGTCAGTTCCGAATGAACCAGCTCCGGCTCCAAGGGACGACGAGATGGTGCTGACGAAGACACTAGTGGAGCGCGGATTTTCGTTTCCGCCTTCGGATTTCTTCCGGGAGATTCTGAAGACATACGGACTCCAACCCCACAACATATCTCCGAACAGCGTGCTCGCCATCAGCAACCACGTCGCTCTCTGTGAAGGCCACCTCCGGGTAACGCCAGAGCTTTCTCTCTTCCAATACTACTTTTCTGTGAAGAAGGAGAAGATCCGCCAAACTTCCGAGTTGGCGACTTGCGGATCTGTCACCTTCATCATCCGCCCGGGCCGCGTCTACCCCCCAACCGACCGCCACGAATCCGCGAGGTACTGGTCTGGGGGTTTCTTCTATCTGAAGGACGCCTCCGACCCCGCGAGCGACAAGAAGCTACCACCTTTCAAGAACTGCCCCGCCACCGAGCTTCCGTCATGGTCGCACTGCCCCCACTTCTCCGACTCGCCTCAGCTGACCCGCGCTGTCAGGCGGATCTGCAAGCTTACGGAGGAGGGGCTGACGGGAAAAGACCTAACCCTCTCCTGGTTCACGAAGCGGATCCAGCCGCTGCAACATCGGGACCGCCTGATGTTCGAATACACCGGGCGCGACGATCCGATGCGCACCACCAAGAATAATCTCTCCGCCGACGCTATCGACAAGAGGATCCGGGTCCTCATCAAAATCCCACGTGAACTTCACGTTCACGTATGCAACAAAGACATCCACACGGAGGGATCTGGAACTGCGGTACGTCGTCTTGACTTTGGTTTATCACTTTTCTTCAAACTTTTGGCTAAGTGTAACTTTGAACTAGCTCGAGGCGCTTGAGGAAAATCAACTCGGAACTCTCCTCCGAGTCCCATCCACCGGCCACACGGATCCGGAAGCCACGTCGGAGGCGGAAGCTCCTGAAGCTCCACGTCCCGCGAAGAGGAAGAAGCCAGCCCCTTCCAGCCCTCACGCGAAACGCCCCCGCGAAACGCTCAGCATCGCGGCTACCCGGAAAGCTGAGGCGGAAAAGAAACGCCTCGCGCTGATTAATACCAGCAACAAGGGACAGCCTGCCATCCAGCACTTTTTCAAGCCTTCCGGGTAAGCGTCTTCTTCCGAGACCTAAGTTCTGGTTTAACACTCGCTCTTATATTTGTATGTTTTCCTGAAGTTCCGGAAGCCAGCCTCCCAAGGCCCCAAGGGTCCTTAAGAAGAAGGCCAAACCATCTCCGGCTTCCTTCCCTATCACTCCTGAGGTGGAAGTTCCGCCTAAAGCTTCGTCTGCCAGCAAGCCGGATCCGAAGGACATCATTGACCTTGATGACCTTCCGGAAGACCCTACCCACCATGGCGACTCCGCCCAGGGGACCACTCCTCCACCAGATCAACCAAGTTCCGCTTTCGCGGGACCTACTGAAGAAGAGCAAGAGCAAAAGGTCAAGCTCCTCCAAGTTACCAATGCGACCCGAGTCAGCCTCGAGCCAACTCCATCCCTCCAAAAACTTTCCCTCGCCGAGCGTCACGCGGAAGTTTCCGCCATGCTGAACAAGGTATGGGGGAAGCCGGAAGAGGAGGTGGGTTATCTCGCGGAACTGGAGGACAGCCTGAAGGAATTTTTCGCCAAGCACAAGGAAGTGCGGCAGGTAATACTAGCCCCCAAGCATTGGGTGATATAGTTCCGTGTAACATGTATTAGCCGATGCTTTCTCCAAATGTACTGTTAGGCGGAAATTTGAAATTTGTATCCAAGTCTGAAATCTTCGCCAGCCCCCCAGATTTTAATATCCGACTAACTCTCTGCTGCTTCTCAGTCCACGAGGAAACTGCACGAAGATTTGCGCATTCACGTGCTGGAGCAAATCAAGGAGATCGAGGGACTGCGCGAACACGAGGAAAATAGCCGAAAGGCTATCTAGCTGCTTGAGACCCGACTTCAAGGTACGAGATCCGGATCTGTACCTTTTTTTTTGTGCTGACAGTTGATCAGGGTGCATAACATGTTCAATTCTGCTTTCAGAAGAAACTGCCAAGCATTCCTCGCTTGATGAACTAGCCGCCAAGGTCAAGGTGCTTGAAGCGGAGAACGAGTCCCTCAGAAATTTCATGAAAGAATCTTCAAGCAAAGAGACTGAGGCGAGGAAAGAGCTCTCCGAGAAGCATGCCCGTGAGAAGGCGGAACTGATCGACAAGCTGGAGAAAAGCCAAGGCCGCGTGATCTCCATAATTGCCAAGAACAAAGTCCTAGAAGCGGAGGCGGAAGCCATTGACAAGCTTATCTTTCGTAAGCATTTTTTCCGCGTCGTTGCTCCGACCACCTTGCATGTTTTCTCTGACGGAACTGAACCTCTCTCTTTCACAGCAAGCCTCGGCTTTGAGTGGACAAAGGACTCAAACCTGACGAGGACGGAGGCGTACGATGAAGCGCGGATCTCAATTGATGCGCTGTTTGGAGCCTGTCGCGGAATCGCCACGGCTCTGTCGCTGAAGAAGGCCAAAACCACAGTCATCGACACGATGACCAAACTCATGCGACAGGTGCCGGAGTTCATCAAGGACTGGCAGAAATCTTCAGCATGTGGAGCCGCCTCCTTAGTCTTGGCCACCTGCAAGGCTTTCTTCCCCTCACTCAACCTGGCGCAAGTTGCACGCGGAGCCCCCGAGAGTTCCGACATGAGCGCCCTCCTCGCGGAAACTGAAGGCTATGAAGAGCTGTTTGTCAGGCGAGTGGATCACTCGTTCTGGTACAAGCAGCACAATCTGCCCGAAGGTTTTTCCGATGCAGAAGAGGAAGCAGGCGAACCAGAGTATTATGGGGAAGGATCCGGGTCCAGCATCGAGCACTCCGGAGAAAACTCTGGAGACGACTCAGAAGCCGGATCTGGCGGCAGTGACGACGGCTCCAGCTACCAGCAATCTGAAGAGGAGGACTCCGAGTAGAGTTCCTGTTTGAAACAATGAAACAAGTTGTATCATTTTGGCCCCAGCGAGGGTTTGTAATAAGATTTTAAATTCTTAAGTATCTAGGAACCAAACGATTATGCATGGGGCGGAAACACTTATCCTGCTATCCGTTAAGTATTATGTGCATGTTTCGTTTTATGTCGGAAAGCAAGTGCTGACTTCGTTATTTTCCGGCTTGCCCGCTTGACCTTCCACGAGCCGGAAAACCTTAGCCGGAAACGCTCGCGCCGGCGACGAAGCCCAATGGCAGTCCGTCCATAACCGCGGAAACAAGCCCCCAGGCATAGGTGCCGGAAATCGCTACTAGGAATCCACGAGTTCGCAACAGATAACAACTTAATCAGAAAACTTAAGCTTACGTCCTAAAGGACGATTTTGAAAACCACAACTTTCATACACGCCTAGGCGGAAATATCCAGCTCTGCGGTTTTAGTCGGAAAAACATACACGGTCTAAAATGAACAAGTAAAGGAGGTAAAAGACTCAAAGAGTGAACCATAAGCTTTATTTCATTGATCATGTATAACTATTACAGAG
Organism: Lolium perenne; assembly: GCF_019359855.2. Classification (NCBI taxonomy): domain Eukaryota; kingdom Viridiplantae; phylum Streptophyta; class Magnoliopsida; order Poales; family Poaceae; genus Lolium; species Lolium perenne. The sequence goes on from NC_067246.2 coordinate 321,595,503, forward strand.
TTTAGAACTCGGAAAATATATGCTAAGTGTAGAAAGGACGTAGCTGTGCGATATTCCAAGGGCGATCTGTTTCATCGTAGATGTCATCCGGATCCTCACGCTTGCGTTTCCGGTGCCAGTTAGCAGGTCTATCCCTTAGCTCGCGGAAATCAACAAGGTAGTACGACCCGTTATGAAGCACTTTGCTAACGACGAAGGGTCCTTCCCATGGAGATTGCAGCTTATGGTCTTTCACCTGTCGAAGGCGGAGGACCAGGTCTCCTGCCATAAAGGAGCGTTTCCGAACTCGACGACTGTGATAGCGTCGTAGCTTCTGCTGGTACATGGCGGAACGCTGGTCAGCTAAATTCCGAGCTTCCTCGATCAGGTCCACAGATAGCTGTCTGGCCTCGTCAGCTGTTTCTTCATTGTAGGCGGAAACTCGCGGTGAGTCGTGGATGATGTCGGAGGGAAGCACGGCTTCGGATCCGTATACCAGAAAAAATGGGGTAAACCCTGTTGATCTGTTAGGGGTGGTTCGTAAACTCCACAAAACAGCTTCCAACTCGTCAGCCCAAGCTCCGGCTGCTCGTCGCAGCGGTTCTTCAAGGCGCGGCTTAATTCCTGATAATATGAGACCGTTGGCCCTTTCAACCTGACCGTTAGATTGTGGATGAGCCACAGATGCAAGGTCCAGTCGGATCCCCATTGTGTCACAATAATCCCTTAACTCTCCTTGAGCGAAGTTTGTGCCATTATCTGTGATTATGCTGTGTGGGATGCCGAATCTCATCATGAGGCTGCAGACGAATTTTAATGCCGTAGCACCGTCGGCTTTTCTCACTGGCTTGGCCTCGATCCATTTGCTGAACTTGTCAACAGCGACCAGGAGGTACTCAAAACCGCCAGGAGATGATCTTTTTAACTTACCAACCATATCGAGCCCCCAGACCGCAAACGGCCAGGTGATAGGTATGGTCTTCAGCTCTTGGGCTGGAGCGTTTGGTTGAGTAGCGTAGTACTGACAACCGCGGCAGGTCTTGACTATTTTATCAGCGTCTTCTTTAGCTGTAAGCCAATAGAAACCTAACCGAAAAGCTTTTGCAACAAGTGATCTGGGAGCGGCATGATGCCCGCAATCCCCTGCGTGGATTTCTCTAAGGATTTCAATGCCATCTTGATTGGAGACGCATTTAAGAAATACCCCTGCTGCACTTCGTTTGTAGAGCTGTCCATCAACTATTGTGTAGGTTCTTGCTCGTCTGACGATCTGTCGTGCGAGGACCTCGTCCTCTGGCAACTTCTGATCGATGAGGTAGTCCAGGAAAGGCTGTGTCCAAGCCGGAATGATAGCCATCACTTCCCTAGCCGGAGACACTGCCACCTCTGGGTTTTCCGGGTTAGCGCCCTTAACTGAGGGTATCCGAAGATGCTCCAGGAAAATGCCAGGCGGAATTTGCCTTCTGCCGGATCCGAGCTTGGATAGCATGTCTGCCGCTGTATTATCGTCTCTTCTGACGTACTTGACTTCGTATCCGAGGAAGCACTTGGCGATCTCATCAACTTCGTCTCTGTAAGCCGCCATGACGGAATTTCTGGCGTTCCAGGTTCCGGCTACTTGTTGTGCCACCAGGTCGGAATCTCCACAGCATATGATGTGCTTGATCCCAATTTCCTTAGCGATGCACAGACCGTGTAGTAGGGCCTCGTATTCCGCCATGTTGTTTGTAGCTTCGAAGTGGATCTGCAGAACGTACTGCAGTTCTTCTCCGGTAGGGGACTTCAGGGTGACTCCGGCTCCTGAGCCTTGATGCTGCTTGGATCCATCGAAGTGCATGACCCATGTTTCTGGTTCCGGCTCCAGACTTGCATCCGGAGCTTCTGTCCAATCTGCAACGAAATCTGCAACCTGGGATTTTACCGCAGTCCGTGGCATGTACGCGATGTCGAAGGCGGATAATTCGATGCCCCATTTAGCCGTACGTCCTGTTGCGTCAGCGTTGTTGAGGATTGTTGACAGCGGAGCCTTGCTCACGACTGTTACTGGATGCTCTTGGAAGTAGTGCCTCAGCTTCCGGCTGCCCAGGAACACTCCATAGGCAAGCTTCTGAAAATGAGGGTATCTTTGCTTTGACTCCGTCAGCACCTCGCTTATGTAGTAGACAGGTCTCTGGACGTCATATTCATGACCTTCTTCCTTTCGCTCCACCACAATGACGAGGCTGACGACCTTGTTGGTAGCTGCCAGATAAAGGAGCATTGGCTCTGACTCTACTGGAGCTGCCAAGATAGGCGGGGAGGTGAGTATTTCCTTCAACCCTCGAAGAGCTGCATCTGCTGCGTCGTCCCAGACAAATTTGTCTGTTTTCTTCAGCAGCTTGTACAGAGGTAGTGCCTTCTCGCCAAGACGGCTAACAAACCTACTGATTGCTGCGACACCACCAGTTAGTCGTTGCACATCTTTGAGACAAGTTGGCCTTTTGATACACAGGATTGCCTTGATCTTTTCCGGGTTAACCTCAATGCCTCTGTGAGAGACTATGAAGCCAAGGAGTTTTCCGGCTGGCACGCCAAAAACGCACTTCAGCGGATTCAACATCATCTTGTACCTGCGGAGGTTGTCGAAGGTTTCTGTGAGGTCGCTGATCAAGTCGGATCCTTTCCGGGTCATGACCGCGATGTCGTCGACGTAAGCGTGCACGTTCCGGCCAATTTGGTCCTTCAGGCACCGCTGCATCGTACGTTGGTAAGTAGCACCTGCATTTTTCAAACCAAAAGGCATAGTAACATAGCAGTAAGTACCAAACGGGGTAATGAATGAAGTCGCCTTTTGGTCGGATTCCTTCATCCGGATCTGATGATACCCGGAATACGCATCAAGAAAACACAGAAGTTCCGCCCCCGCCGTCGAATCAATGACTTGGTCAATGCGCGGCAGGGGGAACGGATCCTTCGGGCAATGCTTGTTCAAGCCAGAGTAATCGATGCACATTCTTAGTATTTCAGTGTCTTTTTTGGGTACAAGGACGGGATTCGCGACCCAATCGGTGTGGATAACTTCTATTACAAAACCTGCTTCCAGTAACTTTGCTAGTTCCATTCCTATGGCGCGGCGCTTCTTGTCTCCAAAGCGTCGCATAGCTTGCTTCACCGGTTTGGCTCCCGGATTTATGTTGAGGTAGTGCTCGGCGAGTTCCCTAGGTACTCCGGACATGTCAGAAGGCTTCCATGCGAAGATATCCATGTTAGCGCGGAGGAACTCGACGAGCGCGCTTTCCTATTTGGGGTCCATGTTGGCTCCGACCGAAACCTGCTTGGAAGAGTCACCTGGGATGAGGTCGTGCTTCTTGGTTCCTATCGCGGCCGTAAAGGAGGTTTTTTGCTCGGAGATCTGCTTCTTGGTGGTCTGCATCGCATTCGGATCCTGTTGATCGCCAAAACCCACCGGCGGGCAGCGGCCTGTCAACACCGTAGAGCCGGGAAGAGCCTAGAGCTGCGGCTGGCTGAGACCCCTCCGAGCGACGGCCCGCAATGCTCTTCTGGTCACACGCGGCGATGCGAAGTGCAAGGGCGTGCCACCTGACCTATACCTGGTCAGGAAGGTGATGGGGATGCCTCGCTTAGTTCCTGCGTGGCATACACGTAAACATTAAATACGAGCCTCGATCGGCTCTCAGGTTATCCTGTGAATCGGCTCAAAGAGCCGATCCACCCATGATCCGTACGGGGTGCACGAATACTTGGTGATCCTGCTTGATCAAGATAAAGCTAATGAGATCTACGACGATTTAGGGTTTTCACCGCATAATCGGATCATCCTACTCCAGGTTGGGCCTCGCGGCCACGCACGGTGCTCATAAGCCGATCCTAAACAAGGCCAAAGAACCAACAATGATGTTGATCCGCGGAACATCCTGTTTAGGACTTGCGAACGCCACCCTACGTGCCACTGGATCCTCCCCCCCTTTGTAAGGCCTAACTATTGCAGATATTAAACTAATCCTTGCAGAGCAAGGAGCAATCGTAACGGATCAGATCTACTAAACGATGAACAAGCAGGGTGCCGCCCCCACGCCTGAGATAGGCGTGGGGACGGCTAGATATGCAAGGGTTGCACTACGTAAGCATGTTTATACGAAGAACAATGCTAACCCTAACACATCTATGATAACTACGTTGCCCGCCATCAAAGACGCTTCAGTACGGGCAACGCATGAACAACGTGGGGCTTGTGCTGCCTAGATCGCAAGATGCGATCTAGGCAGCATGTCGCTACTCCGATTGAAACCCTCGAGACGAAGGAGTTGGCGATGCGCCGAGATTGGTTTGTTTTTTGGGGTGAACGTTGTGTTGTTGTTTATTCCATAAACCCTAGATACATATTTATAGTCCAAATGGACTTTCTAACGTGGGAATATCCCACCGTGCACGATACAAACTCTAACTTTTGATCTAAGATATAATCTACTATAATTAAAGATACACGGGCAATCTAGCCCAAATTCTCCGCGCAAGGCCGTTTCAGAGATCTTCCACGTGTAGTCTTCCAAGCCCATCTCTCTTACGGCCCACCTCTGGATTTGTCCAAAATCTGGTGATAACACATGCCCCCCTGGTTTTGGAAATAATTTTTCCAAAATCATTATATTTTCCTTTCGAAGGGTCATGTCGTGGCAGAACAGAGCCATTTGCAGCCTCCGTCATCATTATGCCCTGTCTTTTCAGCTTCTCTGCAAAATTTGACAGCTCTGACATTACCCCTTCGGAAACTGTGATGGCAGTAATTCCCACCAGGTTTCTCATTATTTAACCGTGCCGACTGAATAGTCATCTTTATCCCCTTCCTCTGTTCCAGCCATCGGCACTCCAAAAAAAAAACCCTTCTGCGCACCATGTCCTCTTCTTCCTCTGCCTCGTCGGGACTTTCCTTCGAGTCCTCTTCTCCCGAGCCGATGCCAGTACCGAGCCCACAAGAAGTCCATGCGGCCAACATCCGCCGCGCCATTGAGGCCGGGGAGGAGTCAGACCATGACTTCTCCATCTGGTCCGAGGACGACCAATCCTCGACGGACGGGGAGAGCGACCTCCGCTTCCTCGCCAACGGGGAATCGGAAGAGGAGAGCGATAACGATCGCTTCTCCTGGGATGACTTTACCTCCTCCGAGGTGAAGGAAGAGGAAGAGAAAGAGGAGGACGACGACGACAGCCTCTCCGACGAGCCGCCGGCCAAGCGCCATTGCCCCTGGCCAGGGAATCTCAGTGATTATGATAGCGACGACGACGACGACGACGTGGAGGACGAGGACAACGAAGGTCCTGCCGGCGGCCACTACAGCAGCGACGACGAGCTCGCCGGGAGCAGCGCCGACAGCGCTGACGATGGTGACGACGAGGGCAGTGACGGCCCGTAGAATAGGTCCTCTAGAATAGGATCAGCAACAGTAGACGGGGCAATGTATCCCCTTAGCACTCCCTTTTGAGAGCAATCAGCTCTTCTATGTAAGAAATCTGGTTTATCAATGAAGAACTTGTCCCCAATTTGAGTTTGCCGATTTCTTCGGAGTTTAATTGAGCCGATTCCCTCTTCTGCTGACCCTGCCGATCGTCACTTAGCCAATGCCCAACGAGCCGATGACAACGCACCAGTATCTCAATGCCCCACCCCTTTGAGCTCTGGCGGACAACTATGCAAATCGTCGTTCTCACGAGAGCCCCAGAATTGCTGCCGAAAACGACTTGATCCTGAAGTCGATACCACTGGGTTTTCAGCCTGATGAAATCTCAATCGGCTTCTCGAGAACGGCAAACTCTGCGCCATTAGTTGCCCCCCGAGCCTTTATCAAGGCGAGCATATCAGTGGACTGACCAAATGTGTCGCCATCGGTTTCCAAGCCATGATGCGGAACCAGCCGATTTCAGCAAAATCGGCTCTCCAGAGCAGAGAACCTTCAGGGTGAGCTGCCCCCCGAGCTTCTTCAGTCCACCTTCGCGCCTTGCAGGTCAGATCGGCTCCTCCCCTGTGGTGGATTTGATGCAACCCATCCTTAACCTGATCTGCACACTGCTCGTAAAAGGAAACCAGAGGTTCTTGAAGAGAAAATCGAAGTTATCAAGCCACTCAATCGAGGAGCTCTTCCATTAGAGTCTCTTTTCGTGACTCACTTCCTGCTCCGTTGACCCTTTCTGCTCATAACAGCTGTACCTCTTGAGTCGATGGCCACGTATCTGCATCGGCTAAACTTTTGTGTTGTTTTTTTTTTATTTGGCCGATTTTTCTTAATATTTTCCTTAATCGGCCCCCCAATGTTCCACTGCACGCATGACTGCACGTGTTACCTGCACATGTTCCTCTGACTATATGCCCCCCGAGCCGAATCTGCCAAATGACTGCAGATATCGGCTTTCTTGGTAAGTCAGGGCACTGCACTTGCACGTCGGCTTCGCAAAGATTCATGCTGACTTTCATCTGCCGACGTGGCCGCTGCCCAGTAGATCGTTGTTGACCACAAACAGAATATGTGCAGAAGACAATTTTGGCCGATTGTTGGAATCGGCCTCCACATTGCTTGTTCGATGAAGGTTTTGTAATGTCCCTCCATAAATTTTTTGGGGCCGATCACAAGGATCAGCCTCGCACGGTTTGCTCATTGGTTTAATCTTGCTACTCAGTTAGGCTGGATAAAACCAACCCAACCTCTGACTTGATGCGCCTGCTGTCGTCCACCTTGAGTGCATCGTATAATCGTGGAGCACTAAGCTCTGTCGGCAAGACAAGCACCATGTTTGTGCCAGCCGATGTTTCACCATCGGCTTTCTTTTGCTTGGGACGCCACTCCATTCTCCGTGGACGACCCTCTTCATCCAGGGCTCGCTGAACTTTCGCAGCCAGATCAGGCCGTGCCTTCCTTAGCGTATGCAGGTATAACCTTTCGGCTTCCTCCAGGCCGCGCAATCGCTGAACCCTGCGTTTCTGTGAACGGCTGAGTCCGTCAGGGCACCACCTTGGACGGTGGTACCTGTCTTCTTCTTCTTCTAGTCCCTCGTCTTCGGAATCTTCAATATCTGCCCAACGAGGTGACTCAGCACGTTTGCTTGGTGGTGGGAGAGGCCCTAAGCGCTCAAACACAGACACGTTGGCTGCCTCCTTCTTCTTCTTGTTGCATTCTGGGCAATTGCCGATTGTGGGCAATCAGCTCATTCCTGAATCCCAGCAATGTCTGAAGAAAGGGCAGTCCCAGTGTCTGGCGTTGTCATCTTGCTCCCTTGATTTGTCTGTGGCACGGCGCTCGTGCTCCTCCTCATAGCGATCCTGCCGACGATGTCTTCTGGCTTCTTTAGCCAGACGATCTCCTTCATCATCATAATTGGACCGTCGGCGTTGGTCATACTGACTCACATATTTGTTGAGGAGGTGATCAGAGAGAGGTCGTTGATATCTTATGTTCTTCACTTCTCCCTCTGTGACGTAGCGCTTGCCATCATGATGGAGCCGATCGCGTGGAGCGGCCTCCTCTGTATCCTTGCTATGAGAGCAGCTGCCCTCATCTCCATCTTTGCCAGAGTGGTTCCCAGGTCCTACCATGTTGATGTTGAACGTGGGACCTGGCTGGCAGCCCTCGGGGTAGATGACTTCTACCATGTTAACGGCGGGGAAGGGCTGGGTGTCTACCTTCATGGCATACTGGTTGAAAATTAAGCGCCCCTTCTCTATCGCCGCTTGGATGTGCTGACGCCACACCCTGCAGTCGTTGGTGGCATGGGAAAGCGAGTTGTGGAATTTGCAGTACGGCTTTCCGTTTAGCTCTTGCGCCGTGGGGAACTTGAGACCTTCAGGAATCGTCAACTGTTTCTCCTTGAGCAGGAGGTCGAAGATTTGTTCAGTCTTGGTCACGTCAAAATCAAATCCCCTGGGCGGCCCTGGTGGCTTTACCCATTTGCAGGACACGGGGGTTCCTCCTCGAGTCCACTCAGCCACTGCTACTTCTTGGTCTCCCGCAGGCACTTCACCTTCCTCTGTATCGACCATGACTACTGCACGCTTGAACTTGTCTTGGTACAGGTCTGGGTGGCGCTGTTCATATGCTGATAGTTTCGAACCATGTGCGCCGCCGAGGGATAATCTGCTTGGGAGGCCATGTCCTTGAGCTGTGTTGCAAGGCCAGCTACGCCAACTCGACTGCTTCCTTTTCAGTTATACGAACCGAATAACATCGGTTCCTAAGATTCCTGAAGCGCTGGATGTACTCTGTCACCGTTTCTCCGCGCTTCTGCCGTAGTTGTGCTAGATCGGCAATGCTAGACTCGGAAGCTTCTGAATGATATTGCATATGGAACTGTTCTTCCAATTGCTTCCAAGACTGGATGGAGTTTGCTGGCAAAGAGGTATACCATCCAAAAGCCGATCTGTGAGGGACCGTGAAAAGAGCATCACACGTAGCTGATCCGACACCGAAGCCGGTCCTAGTTGCGCCAAATATCGGCCGATGTGCTCGATGGAGCTGGAGCCATCTGATCCACTGAATTTGGAGAAGTCAGGGAGCCGATATTTAGGTGGCAGCGGGATCATCTCGTACTCGTCGGGGTACGGCTTGGAATAGCCGATTGCCCTCCTTTTCGGCACAATGCCGAACTGGTCTCTCGCATGGTACCGATCTGATCCGCCGTGCTGGCTGCAGAGATGCACTCTGAAGATTCGCCGGGTGGCGTACTTAGCCAGCCAGGTTTGCTTTTCCAGCTACGAGCCAACCGCAGAGCTGGGCTCTGGAGTTTCGTCGGGGTGGCGTACTTAGTTAGCCACGTCTGCTTCTCAAGCTCTGTTGCTGACGTTCCTCCTGTTTGCGCCGGAGTCCCTGACGTTGTGGCCTGGTTTGAGAGTGCCCAGTTGCCACAATCTGGCACATACGTGCACGCGTATCCTTGAGGGATCTCCTTAGGCGCCTCAGCCAAGAACTGGTGGTCACTAGGGTCACCACCGATCTTGTAGACGACGAATGCCGGTGTAGCCGGCACTTCAGGTGGTGCTGCCAACGCATATGGCAGCGGTGGACGGGACTGGAGTGGCAACTCTCCTTGGTGCGTCCCGAGAGCTGGTCCTGACGGCGAGTACTGGCGGCTCATGATCTCCTGGATCACGCGCAGAGCGAGACGCTCCAACACGTTGACCAAGTTTTCAGCAGTGGCGGTGTAGCGAGTGAGCCACCAAGTAGTTGATCTCCCGCCGAAGGGCCCCGGTGCGTTCCTCCGACGGGGCGAGAGATCTATCCCATCGAGTGCACCTTGTGGTGAGAATCCCTTCCATCCGATGCCATGGGTACGGGTTCTTCGAAAAGAGCCGATGAGGTCGGCTTCGAGGGTGGCCTTGATCTCGTCATGTTTCTTCTTGAGCTCAGCAGGCAACTCCTCGTAGGTGACTGGCGTGCCGTCCGTCGCCATCTCAGATGTAGATGGCGATGTGGTTGATGTAGATGATGGTCCCACCGGGCGTGCTAGCATGTGTTGATCGCCAAAACCCACCGGCGGGCAGCGGCCTGTCAACACCGTAGAGCCGGGAAGAGCCTAGAGCTGCGGCTGGCTGAGACCCCTCCGAGCGACGGCCCGCAATGCTCTTCTGGTCACACACGGCGATGCGAAGTGCAAGGGCGTGCCACCTGACCTATACCTGGTCAGGAAGGTGATGGGGATGCCTCGCTTAGTTCCTGCGTGGCATACACGTAAACATTAAATACGAGCCTCGATCGGCTCTCAGGTTATCCTGTGAATCGGCTCAAAGAGCCGATCCACCCATGATCCGTACGGGGTGCACGAATACTTGGTGATCCTGCTTGATCAAGATAAAGCTAATGAGATCTACGATGATTTAGGGTTTTCACCGCATAATCGGATCATCCTACTCCAGATTGGGCCTCGCGGCCACGCACGGTGCTCATAAGCCGATCCTAAACAAGGCCAAAGAACCAACAATGATGTTGATCCGCGGAACATCCTGTTTAGGACTTGCGAACGCCACCCTACGTGCCACTGGATCCTCCCCCCCTTTGTAAGGCCTAACTATTGCAGATATTAAACTAATCCTTGCAGAGCAAGGAGCAATCGTAACGGATCAGATCTACTAAACGATGAACAAGCAGGGTGCCGCCCCCACGCCTGAGATAGGCGTGGGGACGGCTAGATATGCAAGGGTTGCACTACGTAAGCATGTTTATACGAAGAACAATGCTAACCCTAACACATCTATGATAACTATGTTGCCCGCCATCAAAGACGCTTCAGTACGGGCAACGCATGAACAACGTGGGGCTTGTGCTGCCTAGATCGCAAGATGCGATCTAGGCAGCATGTCGCTTACCTGATTGAAACCCTCGAGACGAAGGAGTTGGCGATGCGCCGAGATTGGTTTGTTTTTTGGGGTGAACGTTGTGTTGTTGTTTATTCCATAAACCCTAGATACATATTTATAGTCCAGCGGACTTTCTAACGTGGGAATATCCCACCGTGCACGATACAAACTCTAACTTTTGATCTAAGATATAATCTACTATAATTAAAGATACACGGGCAATCTAGCCCAAATTCTCCGCGCAAGGCCGTTTCAGAGATCTTCCACGTGTAGTCTTCCAAGCCCATCTCTCTTACGGCCCACCTCTGGATTTGTCCAAAATCTGGTGATAACAGATCCACCGCGGCTCTGTAGCCTTTCAGCTCTTCTCCAGATATCACAGACTCTGCGAAGGCGGCTTCGCCTAACTCGCACTCATGAGCCTTTTTGTAGTCTCCGGACACGGTAATCATACCTTTGGGACCCGGAATCTTGAGCTTGTTGTAGATGTAGCACGCTCTTGCGTGGAACTTGTGGTAGGTGGGCCTGCCGAAGATGACGTGGTAGGAGCTCTTGAAGGGCACAACTTCAAACGTGATCTTCTCTTCGCGGAAATTATGAACATCGCCGAAAGCCACGGGAAGTGTGATGCTGCCGAGGGAGTTTGCCTTCTTACCCGGAACCACGCCATGAAACTCAGTGGTGCTGTGTTTGAGCTGTTCCTTGGTGAGGTTCATCCGCTCTAGAGTCTCCAGGTACATGATGTTCAAGCTGGCTCCGCCATCCATGAGGCACTTGGAGAAGTCATACCCGTCTATGCGGGGACTTACAACCAAAGCGTAGCATTCCTTTGGCACAATTGCGGGATGATCCTTCCGATCAAATGTGCACGGAATTTCCGACCACCTGACGTACTGCGGCACAGCCGGAACTATGGCGTTCAGGATCCGGGTAGCTGACTTGGAGGCGCGTACTGTTGGGGTTCCGAGGAAAGTGTGGTAAGCCCCCACGCTCTTTTTGTCGAATGGATTGGATTTACCTGCGGCTCCTGCCTTGGGATCCGGCGAGTTATCATCCTCATCCATCGCCTCGGAACTATCGTCCTCCTTGTCTTTGTTCTTGCCCTTGCCACCTTTTCCGCGAGGGCGGTGCTTCCGGGCGCGCTTGTATCCGGCCTCCGGGTCGTTCTTTAGATCATTGACCCACTTGCAGTTGCGGTTAGTATGAGTGGACTTCCCTGTAACCGGATCCAGATGGGCCAGGCAGGGCATGTCTCTGTACTCCTCATAAGTTTGCGGGGCGCGGGATCCGGCGGCAGTGACCTCGGAGGTATGCTGCTGACCCCTGCCGGCTCCGCCTCCGCGTCCGCGTCCTCTTCCGCCTCCTGGACCTCCGCGTTGAAATGCCATGGCGACCATCTCGGATCCGCCACTCTTCTGGTCATCAGGGTTCTTGCGCTTATGGCTGCTGCTGCCGCCATTGTCGCGGTTCTTCTTTTGTTGATGCAGGGGGATTGCTGTGGCTGCGAGGTCACCGCCTGCGTCGTCATCGGCGGCAGTGTGGTCGCTGGCGATGGTGATCATGTCGTCCAACGTTAGTTGATTTGCATTGACCATGCAAGTTAGCTTGTGTCGCAGCAATCCTCCTCGCTGCAAGCCCCCAATGAAGGCGTGCATTGCTGTGCGGTTGTCAACGTTCTCGCACTCGTTTCTGCATGCCAACCATCGGGTGAGGAAATTCCTCGATGTTTCGCCCTTCTTCTGGATGCACGCCTGCAGGTCGCTTGTTGTGGCAGGTCTTTTGTAGGTGCCCCTGAAGTGTTTCTCGAAAGCGTTCTTCAGGTCGAACCAGCAAAAGATGGAGTTCTTCTCGAGGTCGCTGAGCCAGATCCGGGCTGGACCTACAAGGTACAACTGGAGCATGCGGCAGGCGATGTTAGGGGTTCCTCCGGCGAAGGTTACCGCATTGTAGTAATCCTCGATCCAGGTATCCGGCCTTTCGGTGCCATCATAATGCTTCAGATTTCCGGGTAGCTTGAGGTTCATCCTTGGCTTTGGTTCCTCTCGAATCATCCTGCCAAAGCACTTCGGACCAATGTAATCGGTTCTGTACTCGTTAAGGCGGTCCCGTGCGTCGCGCGAGCCGTGGCGAGGAGACTTTGAGCGCGAGCGAGATCTCCGGCCATTGCCTCCGCCTCCACCTCCGCCGCCACCGCTAGGTGGTGGTGAGGGAGACCTGCGAGGTGGGCGGTCTGACTTCTTGCTTCCGCCATCTGAATCTCCTCGGCTTTCCTGGTGCTGGCTCCGGCTCCTGTGGCTGCCTTCGCTTTGGCGCTGGCTGCCCTGGTTGTTCCGGCGAGGCTCCGGGTCACGGCTCCGACGAGGCTCTGGGTCCCGGCTCCTGCGAGGTTCTGGGTCGCGGTTCCGGCGAGGCTCTGGACCGCGGTTTTCATTCCGACTCCTCCTGGGCTCGGGCTCATGAACATTGTTCTGATTCCGGCGAGGTTCCGGCGAGCGCTCCCTGTTTCTGTTTCTTGGCAGCACGTTGTCGCGGATAACAAGCGCACCATGCCCTATTGGCCTGGTGTTTCCGGCTGGACTACGGCGGCGAGGGGGTCGCGGGTGACCGTTGGGTGGAGGTGAGGGGTTGCGGTATTTGTCTCTTCCGGAGTACATCGCGTCCTTTCCCTTCCTTGGATCCGACGGAGGCGTTTGTGACGGAACGGGGATCGGATTTGGGTGCTCCCTGGCCCTTCTTCTGCGCTCCGAGGATCCGGTGTGCGATTCATCGTCCTTCTGCGCGGTAGATACACAGTTATCCGGATTGGATTCCAACCTGCGCGAAGTATCTGCCTTGCTCTGCTGCTGCATTGCTGAAGCGACAAGTGTGCGGAGATAGTTGATGTCAACTTCTTCGTCCTTCTTCTTCAGCAATTCCGCTGCTTTCTGCATGTTGTCCTTTGGAGTTTCCAGCGGTTGGTGATCTGCGGGCGTGTTGAAGGGTATCCTGCGAGGCGGAATTGCTTCTCTAACAATTCGATCGGCCTCCGCCTGCGCATAGGACATCTTTACCTCCCACTCAGCCCTCATGCTCTTGACTTGCTCGAGCGTGGCAGCGATCTCGCGGTCCTGTCTGTCGAAGTTTTCTTCCCAGGCTGCATGATCTGCCCTTCCTATCCTTAACGCAGCTTCGGTATCGGCGAGCCTCTTGGCTGTGGCCAGCATTTCCTTTCTGGCGGTCTCTAGGGCCTCCAGATCTGCGGCGTCGCCCGGGGTTATAGGTGTGTTAAGAATTGCTCGCGCGGCCACCTCCTCTGCTGACAGGATTTCCTCCGAGGGAGAATCCCTTTGGGGTCGCACCCGAGACATTGGAGATCCTTCATGGGATGGTTGGGGGTCAGATTGGCTGACTTGGTCTCCAGATCCAGTTTGTCCCAGCGCTGCTACCGTTGCGAGAACCTGCTTAGGCTGGGCGGAATCGACCTCAGGCTGATCACTGTAACCGTATTCCCTTATCTTGCGAACGAAATCATCAGACTCCATGGAGGGGGCATCTCCCGAAATTGGGCTCAGGTTGCCCAGAATCGACTCTTCAACCGGAGTCTCGCTCTCTCCGACAAGCTCAGCCTGATCCGGATCCGCGTTGTGCTCTGGTGCCTCTACCTGCTCAGGACCAGCTCCGACTTCTTGAGGGGCGGTTCCGGCGGTGTGGGCCAAGAAGTGTACGAAGTGGCACCTCTGCTTTTCTAACACCTGGGAGATCCAGGCGGATCTGCATTGGTCTTCCACCTTTGTTTCCTGCTCAGGGGCGGATTGGGTGGGCTTTGAAATTTCCAGATCCAAGGCGGAATCTTCCTTGGGAAGCTCCTGCATCTCAGATCGGATCTTCGCGACAGCGTCCAGCTCAACGGCGGTCGCGTCTGCGTTACTTACCAGTGGGTTTCCGTCGGAATCGACGGTTTCCCCGATGAAGATGTGAATGCCGCCAATTGGGACGATGGAGAGCTTGACGGGGTTTGTCCTAGCCGGAATCCAGCACTCATCTGGAGGGACGATCGGCAGATTTCCGGCGTAAAGGACGCGCCCCACAGCGATGGTGTCGTCGTAGCTTCCCATGGCGGAACCCTCCCGGTTCCGGCCTCCAGACGCCACAGGCCCCACGGTGGGCGCCAACTGTCGTTGCCTAATCGACGGTACCCCGGAGGAGGGATCCTCATGAGGGGGAGAAGAAGTAGGGGCCATAGGGCGGAGTGCTCTCGGGACGGTGGTACGCGAGTTACCCAGCTTCGGAACACCTGCACGATGACAGGGCCTACTGCTGCTTGTCTGGAATTATCTGGGCGCTTTCGCGATGTTACAATGAGTTGTTCTCTTTCCTCTAGGGCTCCTGGGATCCGGCTTATAAAGGCGCACGGATCTAGGGTTTACATGGAGAGTCCTAGCCGGTTTACAGATAGCCTAGCTACGGTACAATATCTTGCCGTGCACGCCACGGATCCGCCTTCCATACTCGTCGTCCTGGATCCGGGTCCCTCATGGGCCTCCATGGATCCGGGTCACTCCTACGTCGGTACGGATCCGGCCTGCTGATCCTGGGCTGGACTTCTTCCTGCATGATCAACAGCAACTGGGCCGCCCGATGGGCCACATGCCTCATCACCGTCTGTGGGCCACCCGGGCTTGCCGGATCTAGGCACTGTCGATGGTACACCCATGAAGTATACCCACAACAACTACAAATCCTTTTATTTAGCAAATAAATTTTACATAGAAATGATGATATTGCTACATATAGGCGCGGTATAAGTGTATAATCCGAAATAATGAGAAAAATAGCTAATGCAACTTAGAATTCGGAGAAAATAAAATCACATACACCTTCTACAATGGGATGGATGGAGTACTATATATGAAGTATAATGTGTTTATATAATGGGATGGAGGCAGTACTATTAAGTCTCTGCCACATTATACGGTAGGACACAGGGAGTACTATATAGATATTTTCTTCACACGAACAAATTTACAACTGCAATATATTTGCATATGTAACCGTGGCAATGCACAGTCATTCAACTAGTGATATAACAGATGTGTTGTTAGGTTGCAAAATCACTAAAGGAGGCCTAGTGAGTGGACATGAGATCAAGGTTGTTGGTCTAGCACAAAAACTGGTAGTCAATCGTGTCAAAGTTCTTATAGCAATACCATGTTTATCTTAAACTTGCTTGAAGGATTTTTTTTTCCTCCAAGGAAGTATTAGTGGGAAACATGAGACAACGGTTCAAGAACTCAAATATGCATGGTGGGAATCAGAAAACTACAACCCACCTTGGAGAGCAAACACAGCAGCCATGGCAAAACAAAAAAACATGATTCATACACATCAAGCAAGACCTAAGTATGATAAATTAAAAACCAAAGCATATGAGTTGTCATGATATAACCAGTGAATGGAAAGGTGGTGAAATTAGTGAGCGGACATCCATGGAAGCTACGCACTTCCATCACTTGCAGAATAACACTGTGGGGTACCTGAAACAAAGCCATGAGGGGTGAGTCCGAAGACTCAGCAAAAGATGAGAACATTAATATAGACCATCTCTCAACAAATGAACGTTATATGCTTGGAATAGCATGTGCATGCATGAAGAAATTATGCAAACGAATAAGAAAGTGACTAGACTCTGAACTTCTGCCGGCAAGCTAAAGAGGAGCGCTGTCTCACACTAACTCCTTTCTATCTCACTAAGTGGGAGGATCATAGCATCCGGTTGGAATTAAACTCGCAAAGCAAGAACCGCTCCTTGAATTGAGAGGATTTACTCGTGATGGAATTTTTCTCCAGAAGATCCCAGGAGGCTAGGACTATCTTCCGGACGGTCTTCCCTAGGTTTTTCGCCTCTAGTCAAGCCAGAGCCAGAGCAGACCATCTCTGTACGTTCGCCTCAGCTTTGATCTCCAATTAATCATCTATCATTTTCGCTGTCCTACATGCCTTGGCTTGGACCGAGCTAACACCGGCCTTCAAATAATCTAATTATTTTTGTCACGGGTTACGACCATGTCCAATTGTCCAGCGTTCCAATATCCAGACAAGTACATACATCCGTACACGGCCGGGCGCACGGCTCTTCTTGGACGATCAAAGCAAGAAATTAGCTGTAGTGCGACGAGATCAGCACGCGCGTACGAGTGACTTTGCATCGGCATACTGCACCCTGCAGGCCACGACCAAGGCCTTCATATATATCCCTTCCGAGGAGTAGAACCAAATCAGATCACCACTGTCGATTGCAGCAGCTCGCTCGATCTACCACAACTCATTGCGCTGAACTGCTGATTTCGAGAATGGCCTCCTCGCGTCGTGCCCTGCCCGTGGCGACCCTAGCCCTCCGGATCCTCTCGCTTCTCTTCCTCATCGCCTCCATCGTCATCATCGCAACCGCGAAGGTCCGGGCCGACGACACCTTCTTCGACGAGCCCGACACCACCTTCAAGAATGTCTATGCCTACCGGTACATACAAAAGATCAGCCACCAAACTCAATGAGCTTCTCTTCGTGCGACCGATCGATCGAATACACCCAGTCCCATGAAATCATTGAAAGTTATAGATTATATCTCTGTTGACCAATGATCAGGTTCGTGCTGGCCGTGGGAGTCATCGGCTGCGCGTACAGTCTGCTGGCCATCTCCTTCGTGGCGATCAACCTCGCCGGGAGGAAGAAGATGATCGGGGGCACCGAGGGCGGCACCGTGCTCCTCATCTGCGCCGACGTTGTGAGTATCAGTAGTCCTACTAGTATTACACATTTACACGTCGACCCCATGTATATGTACACTGATTTTTTACTCCGGCATGTGGATGAATGAATATTTGAAGGTATGCGCGGTGCTGCTCGCCGCTGGAGGGGCGGCGGGCCTGGGTCTCACGGTGGAGGCCCAGCGGCTATTCGGGGAGTTCTTGGACTCAAGCTTCAAGACATTCTTCAACCGGGCTGACATCTCCTCCGTCGCGCTGTTGCTGGCAAGCCTTTGCGTCGTGGCCATCGTCATGCTCTCCGCCTACTCGCTCACCAAGTAGCTAGCGATAATCCGCTAACAAAAAAGTAGCTAGCGATAATGCTCTGAGTTTTTTTTTTCTTCGTGTTTGACCTGGATGACGAAATTAAGGGTTCTTAGTATTGAAATAAAAAATAAAACCCGTGCCATCATTTGTATTTCTTGGGTCTTGAAGATAAATGTGTGTATAATTGCCGTCAGATTGGGTACATAAGGCTGCTCATAGTGGATAGTAAGTTAGTCTAGTAACATATATCATGTTACTAGTAGTGGGTAGTAACTTAGATGTGGTTTCATGCAAATGTGTCATTAATTATGTTGTAGACTCATATTGCTTTGGGATGTGTGATGTCATGGTAACATAGCTACTCCCTCCGTCCTAGAGTGTTAGTCACAATCTCATTTTCAGGTTGTCCTGCTAATGAAGCAAATAAGGCACAATTTGCATTAATTACTGTTAATTAGCACATGCAAACCGCACCATTCTCTCCTCCACATGCATCCCACACCTTCCTCTCCCCTTCCACACTTAATGCTACGGTTGGCATGCATGGAGTGTGAACATGATTCATGCATGGCCGCATGAATGAGCCGAACATGCTCGAGCTTTCTCCGATGCGGATGCCGCCGGTGCTAGACATGCCGCCGCCGCCAAAAGAGATACCGCCGCCGCCGTTGAAGATGTTGAAGCCAACGTAGTTTGACCGTGCATCTCCGTCGCTCCCAGTCCGGCTCGGCGAACTTGCCCAATTGGACGGCCCCGCCTGTTCTGCTGCAGGAGGAGGTCGATTTGGGCGGGACAGGCCTACACGGCGAGTTGGTGCAGGACGAGGAGGTCGAGTGGCCTCTGCCATGGGCTGGGACACCGGCTCCCTGGTTGCCGACCCAATGGAGAAGGAGGGCAGAGTACCACGGCCGGCAAGACCAAGGGGAGGAAGACGAGAGGAGGTGGGCGACGAGCATGCTTGGAAGGCAACACGTGAGAGGCCACGGAGGCCGAGAGGAGGTGGGCGGCGTGATTCATCGCCGGGCTGCTCAGAAGCCATGGGAACGACAAGGTGGGTGCCGATATGCTGGTTTGGTTCGTCTCCCGATCTCCATCCATATATATCTGGGATTGTTGGCGCTCGAGAGATCCGAAATTTGGAAAGAAATTGGAGGATCGGCGCCAGATTTCGGAAAGAATTTTCCCCGCGCAAGATTAGAGGAAATGAGATTAATTTTTGGGTTGAAGAAGGAAAGCAGGGCGCGGCTGAAGTTTCGCACGTCAATCTCGCGGGAGTTTTGGAGGCTGCAGCTTCGCCATGCAGAAATCTCGCGGCTGCAGTTTCGCACGTCCACCATGCATGCAGTAATTACGGAATGTTTTTATTGGCTGTAGGGATACGAAGCATCACAGTCCGGTTCAATTAGGCACAATTTCAGCCCCAATCAAATTAAGCCTTGGGCCAAGATATTAGAGAATTGTGACTAACACTCTAGGACGGAGGGAGTAGTTACCACCTCACTCTCTTTCTTCATTTATTAGCATGCCATGTCATGGCATGCTAATAAATGAAGAAAGAGAGTGAGGTGGTAACTAGCTATGTTACCATAAGACTGCTCATAGTGGGAGTAACATAGCTAGTAACATCACACAACCCAATGTATTTTGGTGACATGGCATAGCAATGAATGAAGAAAGAGAGTGAGGTAGTAACTAGCTATGTTACCATAACATCACACACTCCAAGATAAGATGAGTCTACAACATAATAAATGACACAATGCATGACACCACATATAAGTTTCTACCCACTATGAAGGTAGTAACTTAGACTAGTAACATATGCCATGTTACTAGTCTAAGTTACTACCCACTATGACTAGCCTAACATCACACAACTGAAGGCAAGATGAGTCTACAACATAATAAATGATACAATGTATGACACCACATATAGTAAGTTACTACCCACTATGAAGGTAGTAACCTAGACTAGTAACATGACATATGTTACTAGTCTAAGTTACTCCCCACTATGACCAGCCTGAGACTGCTCATAGTGGGAGTAACATAGGTAGTAACATCACATATCCCAAAACATTTTGGTGACATGGCATGACAATAAATGAAGAAAGAGAGTGAGGTGGTAACTAGCTATGTTATCATAACATCACACTTCTCAAGACAAGATGAGTCTACAATCTAATACAAATAGAACATGCATGATACTACATATATGTAACTACCCACTATGAAGGTAGTAACATAGGGTAGTACATGCACCATGTTACTACTTTATGTTACTCCCCACTATGAATCTGAGCAGTCTAATAACTAGTGGGTTGCGCTACATTTTTTTAGGAGAAGCCATTTCACATCTAGGTGTGTTGGGCTACTTTCTTTTTTACGCCTTCTCCAATGCTTATCTCTTAGCGCGATATCATAAGCAAAGTGATGACGTGACACCCTAATTAATGATGAAAGAGAGTTGATGTATCTTAGCTAAGATACAAAACTTGCACGCAGCCATAGGCAAAATACATTTATAAGCCGATCACAGGCATGCATGAGCCTAAAGTCATTAAATTTAGATATTACACTAAGAAACAATGCATTATGATAGTTATTTCTTAACTTGCATAGTTACCTATGATAACGTGCTAAGAAACGATGCATTGTGAAAGGCGTTAGGGGGAACTCTGCTCTGGGATTTTAATAATTGCCAACAATAATTACATCGTTTAAAAGTATGCAAAGAATAAATCTAGGGGGTCATCAATCTAGTTACACCCCTATTCCCACAAATTTCTGCTCATTACTTAGCATACGTTCTGCTTCCCAAATGCAATAGTTTAAAAATTGTGGCAAGATTTTCTAGCATTGTTATTTTTTCTCCAAATTTGTTGAACTTTATGAGCCAAAAAAAAGAAAAATGACCAAGCAAATTAGCAAGAACGAAAACTGAATGAGGTTGTATGCATCAGTTGATGCACATAACATACCGAGGCTTCGCTTTCCTTTTTGAAAATAAGATGATAACTCAATTTAAGGACACACGACTTGTTGTCACTTTGCACTCTAGAAACCCCTATTCGGATATTTTTTTATAAATTGTACATTGTAAATAAATTGCCATGATATTTAATGACAAGAAAAATAGACACATACACATATAAACATACTATATGTACATTTCTGCACAAATTATATCACAAATGAATCTGCTTTTGTGTTTTTGTTATGTTTATAAGAAAATCAGTTCAATAGACAATCATAATTTGAAATATATATAACCAAGAATTTCATATTTGCAATGATAGGTAAAATACTACATGTTGCTAAATAAAATAAGCATATCAGTTAATTGTATGTTGTGGATAAATATAATTTAGTTAGGTGAAATAATGATGATCAGCAAAAATGTTTGGTATAAATGAGTAATGAACTTAATTTATTCCAGTGGAGTTGTCCAAGTTTTTCTAATAAATTGGATATACAATTTAACGATTAATGGAGGCATGTAATGTATCTCCTATGAGAAAAATAAATAATACTATATGGGTGTTTAACATCTCGTTTGCGAAATATTGTTTTGCACCTAACAAAAATTTGTGAATTTTTGAAAATTTTCACCAAAAGCTTCAATAATTTCGGCTAAATTAATGCAAGTGCACACCCTCCACAATGCACTCGAGCTAAGTTGGTAAGCTGATTTATTTTAAATTTTCCATGTGGTTCTTATTTCCCCCCTTTCTAAGATCACCGGATTTGCGTAAATCAGTCAAAAAAATTGACAAGTTTTTCTACCACCTTCACAATACACGGGAAAACCTTAAATTGTTAGATGAGACATATGTCCTAATTTGATAACAAGAATAGCCCCTAAAACTGTAGAACTATGCTCATATACGTGGTTATCTTTAACCTTGAATCTCTCAACTCCAGCATGCGAAAAATCCTAGTCCCACGAGGGGTCATCCTCCCTGCCGCCCACCTTCACAATACACGAGAAAAACTCAAATTGATAGATAAGACATATGTCCCAATTTAACAACAAGAAGAGCCCCTAAAAATCTAGAACTACGCTTAAGATGTTATATTTTTATACCTAAAAAAAGTGGTTGTCTTTAACCTTGAATCTCTCAGTCTAACATGCAAACTCGAGGAATAGGAGAAAAAGGATAGCTAGACATATTGGGCCTCTCTAGCATCTGCAGTTTTGGGCCTTACTTGTAGGAGCGGAGGGATGAAAGGAGGCGATCATTCCCTTTGGATATTGGCATCCCCTCTTCTAGAATCTACACGCTCCGTCACTCCCAGTCCACTACTCCCTCTCGCCCCCCACCTCGCCGGCGATCGCGATGGCGGCGACCGCTCCCCCGCCCGCGGCGGCGCTGGAGCAGCTGAGCAAGACCAAGATGTTCGGCGGCCACAACCTCCGCTTCCGCCACCACAGCGCCACGCTCGGCTGCCCCATGACCTTCTCCCTCTTCCTCCCCGCCGCCCCGCCGTCCAAGCTCCCAGCAAGTGCCCTAACCCGCTCGCCCACGGACCATTATCCCCGCCAGGCCGCCATTGGAATCTGATATCTCCTCTCCGTTTTGGCGCAGGTGCTGTACTGGCTCTCGGGTCTCACCTGCACCGACGAGAACTTCATCATCAAGTCCGGCGCCCAGCGCGCCGCCGCGGCCCACGGCGTCGCCCTCGTCGCCCCTGACACGTCCCCGCGTATGTCGAGACCAAACCCCTCTCTCGTCGCGTTTAATTTCTAGGGTTTTATACCTGCTCGTCCTTCTACGGCCGTACCATCCAAAAGCAGTAAGGTTAAGATTTTTTTGGTGAAAAATGTTTGGTGGTTTGAGCATTTAGATTTGGGAATCAGGATGCCTCTACCAGTGCAATTGTAGGACGTACCCAATACCCATATGCCTGCAGATGTCACGGGGTCACAACCAAAGCGCTGCACTGCCTTGCCTACTTGGTTGTCAAATTGCTGTGATAAAATTCAGGATAAGTATGAAGTGGCATGAATTATGCATGTTGAGTTTCAATAGAAAATGATCACCAATGCCTCATTTGTGCTTGACGCTTCAACTTATAACTGGTTCTTGGATTATGTTTTGTGTGTGCTTAAGGATGCACTCATTTCTAAACATTGTGCTAGGCAGGGACTATTGAGGGCCTAAATCTAATCACTAATGTGCTAATTGCATCATTGTCAGTTGTGGGATTGCACAGATCTTCTGATACTTTTCTGGCTAAAACTGGTGTGAGACTAGTAACTAGTAAGTTTCACAATTGGGTCTGTTGCACCTATGCAGCTGTAAATAGTCTTGATCCATTTTTTTTTCAGGTTGGGCATGGTTATACTCATGAGTATCACCCCACTCATACAATAACACTTTGGCCAAATAATAACGTGTTGCTTGGTAATTGGGGTGACTCCCATGTCCATTTGCTAGCACTGCACTTCAGTTTGACTGTTCGGAATTGCCGCTGCTTAATGGTTGTGTCATTCCGTTTTGTGGCTCCGTCGATTATTGTATCCAAAATTGTTTGCTGCAGTGGGTCGATACTTTCCACAGGTCTCCATGTAGGGATCACTTTTCTGCTGAGTGTCTGACCCCAAATTCCAATTTCCCATATAAGGAGTAGGTCACTTTCCATGCTATTTAGTATACATTTTTACTCTTTTATGACGAAAGACTTTTCGTGGTGTCTACCAATTTGGACATGTCAAAAAGTGTCCATTGTCATGTTGCTACCCGGTAGCTTAGTAGGTTTAGCAAGCCTCCCGCATGAGTAATCTAATCCTCCACAATAGTGCTGCTGGTGTATGGAGCTGAAGGAACAAGATAACCATAAGAATTTTGGTATCTTTCTGACACATAATAACTTACATTTTACAGTTTGGATTGTTAGGGGCTAGAAGACGTTTCAGTTCATAACCAAACGAGGCCAACAGAACACATTCTACGTCTTGTCTAGAGCATGTATAAACTGTATTTTATATTTCATTCTATTCGACCTAGTTGAGCAATTAGATAGATCTGAAGGCTGGTAGACGTCATAATCAAATAAGGCCAACAAAACAGAACCTGCTTCTTGTCTGGGCATGTGTAAACTGTATTTTACATTTCATTTTTTCTACCTAGTTGAGCAATAAGATAGATCTGTTCAGTCTAAAGATGGCGAAGAGTTGAATCTGAATAACTTTACAGTCATTCTAGTTTGATGAACGACTGCCTTCTTCCTGATATTCTTGCGACAAATGAAGTGTTTTGTTTTCTGTAGCTACCAAACAACTTGTCTTCAATGTGATCTCATCTCTGTTGCTTTTGCTTATTACCTTTCTTTTGTTGAGAACGCATTATAGGATTCTTGGACCTTATTTAAACTCTTAAACCTTTTCCTTTTCTTATCATTCTTCTCCTTTGTTTCATGCAGGTGGACTAAATGTAGAAGGAGAGGCAGATAGTTGGGATTTTGGTGTTGGTAATAACTATAACTAAGACAATCTTGCTTGACATTTGCAATTTATACGATATGTGACAACTTCCATGAGAGTATAACTTACTGCATGACATCCTGTGCCATGAATGGAATATTAATGTATCCTTCATAGCATCCATTGAAAATATTTCAGTAGCTTGACTGTTTTCTGTTTTTGTGTTAAGTTTATGTTGCTTTGCTGATATTGTGTTGGATATGGAGTAGATATTTATAATTTTTTCAGTTTTTCTTAAAAACATATGCACATAAATACACTAACATGTTCTTAATAGATGAAACCTCTCGTGGAGTTGCTAAGAAAATAAATATTTAATCAACACATTGAACTAGGAATATCCTTTTCATTTTGACATTGCTATATCTCTATGTGGTCAAAGCTCAGTTAGAAGGTAGTCAGATTGTACTAGCGATAACACACTTTGTCTCAGCCATCAGCATGCCACCAGCCCATATGTTTAACTAATTAATTAATTATCTAAAACACAGCAGATATATATCCTGTGGTTTAGATTTTTCCATATGAAAGTGGGATCTGATAATATGGTTGCCCTTTGGCCTTTGTTAACCTGTTAAGACACAAACACATGCCCTATTCAGCAAGTCGATCCGGCAACTAGGGCAAAAAGAAATATTATGTGGCCATTAACTCTTTCATCTACTACCTACGTTTGTCCGTTAAGATTTTATAATTGAATACCTCTTATTCTTGGATCAAAATAAGAATTTATGTTCATGAGTTCATGCTATGGATGCCCTGGTTTTCTTTTCTCCATTAGAGAGTCCAGATTGTTTACATTTGTCAAGTTCTTGTAAGCAAGCACCACTTGAAGCATTGTGTCATGTTGATAAGTTTATGTGTCTGTGCATGTGGCTAGAGGTGCCTAACATTCCTTTTTTGACTATTCATGAGTAGGTGCTGGATTTTATTTGAATGCCACAAATGATAAGTGGAAAAATTGGCGCATGTATGACTATGTTGTTAAGGAGCTGCCAGAAGTTTTAAGTGGCAACTTTGAACAGCTTAACATGTCATGTGCATCAATTTTTGGTCACTCTATGGGAGGTCATGGTGCACTGACTATCTACTTGAAGAACACTGACAAATACAAGGTAGTATTTGTTTAAACCTCAGTACCTGGAAATCTCTGTCTAGAAATCTTTTCCAAATCAGGAAACTTGTAGGTGTCGACTTCATATACAACCTGTACTCTCTTATTATTATTTCAATCAAATCTCACTTGGCCTTTTGAACATATTTATATATGCAGTCAGTGTCTGCATTTGCTCCAATTGCTAACCCAATAAACTGCCCTTGGGGTCAGAAAGCATTCTCAAACTATTTGGGTTCAGCTAAATCTGAATGGGAGGTAAGTCCTCTCTGGGGTCATCTCCCTCCCTCCCTCTCTCCATCCATTCTCAAACGAGACATGTCAAATATGTATTACTTAATAGTGTGTCCTTGTTGCAGGAATACGATGCAACCTGCTTAATTAAAAAGTCCAATGGAGTTTCAACTTCTATCCTGATTGACCAGGTATAAATGTATAATGCAACTATGAAATGAATAGTGTCCAATTCCTGCTTTCAGGCTATTTCTAGCCCATCGTGTTGTTTAACCTATGTTGCCGGAATGAAACCATTTAGCATGTTAAGTTGCATGTTTCGATCCGAGTGTAGTGACTACTGAGCAGCTAGTCATCTCCACGGGCATGTAAGGTGGTTGGAAAATGTTGCTTCAATTTACAAGTGAGCATTGAACTAGGACCTGCTGTCAGGCATTTGTGACAGCATGTAGTCATCCTCCTGGATAATATGCAGCTGATCGGTTAGTTATAAATTGAGCTACATAACAATTTCAAATGAGTTGGTGTCTGAAAGGCATGAAGCCATTTTGATTGGTATGCATGCTTTTGTTCTCTTTTACACTGGATATGCTTTCCTAAAGTGATAGTCTTTACTTTCTAGCTCGGTTAGCACTGGTCAAAGTCTGTTGCACATTCAGTAAGAGCCTGTCAAAGCCATGTCATGGCAAGTCTTTATCAGACATGCTTGTAGAAGTTCCATAGGCGTAGCATTCCTTTTCTGCCAGTGAATTAGTTTCTGAAAGACATGAAGCCATTTTTTTTTTGCGAAAGACAAAGCGGATTCAATCATTTTGGTGGTCTTCTACACTGGATATGCTTTTATATGATTGCCTCATTAAGTGACAGTATGTACTGTCTAGATTGGTTAGCATTGGTAGGAGTCTGTTGTCGCATGTTCAGTAAGAGTCTATCAAGGTCATGTCACGGTGTTTCTGTATCAGACATGCTTGTAGAAGTTCCATCAGTGTAGCATCCATTACCTCTCGTGTTATGATTACACATGGTCAACTCAACTGCCCAGAGCTGACGGTTGGCAGGTCAACACAACTGCATGATGGAATTGATTGTACATAGCATGATAGTTTTGATGAACATGGTGAAAGACTGAAAGGGCAGGTCCCTGAAGGGTAGTTCAGTTGTACACAAGTTGTTATTCGATGGATATGGATTCCAAAACTTATCCCTATGATGATTTGCCATCTTACAGTATGCTGCTATTTGCAAAGTTGTGTACACTACCAAACGCTGTCACATCTGTCTTTGTTAGTCCGTCCCTCCAAAAATTGTAGTGTAAATAAACGGTTACTGCAAAACCACTTATCTATTTCTTTTTTTGCCTTGCTAAATTTGAATAGGGAGAGGATGACAAGTTCCTGGCTGAGCAGCTGCTGGCTGGCAACTTCGAGGAGGCGTGTAAGGCCGCGGGAGTTCCCCTGAATCTGCGCATGCAGCCGGGATACGACCATTCCTTCTTCTTCATCGCCACGTTCATCGATGATCACATCGCCCACCACGCTCAGTTTCTCAAGAGGGCTTGACTGTCCAGTCACCTGTAGTGATGCAGTAAAGAGAGTTGCTGAGTCATGGTGTCGCTCCGACCTGTCAGCATACCATCTGTACCGTCGTGTGTCTATGTAAACGTGCTCTTTGCTCGCTTTGTGGTGAACCTTGTGTCCAGCTGCGAATAATATGGAGGACATGGTATCTCCGCTCCGACATGTTAGCCTCTGTAGGATTATTGGCGCCGATGCAAACCATTTCTGGAGGAATGGGTGATTGGGTCTTTGGCCAAGAGTGATGTTCCACACACATGATGCTCAGGTATGCCCTCTCCCCATTATTCCCGCCGTGCAATATATCGACCCATTCCTGTGCGTCCAGCGAGTAGGATCTGGTCGCGAATATTTTACCCCATGTGGGGAAGTTTGAGCCACTTGTATTAATTTTTTTTTGCTGGGAACGCTGATTCGTGCTTAGAAAAAACGCGAGAGATAAGTTGGAATATGTTCTCTCTTTGTGCGAGAGAGATCTCCAGTCAGGTACTGGATGGATGGCAATTATCATGCACGCATGACCGCACGGTGCAATTCGCAATCCCTCTCACAAAACCCTCGTCGCTCCGTCAGATCGTAGCCACGAGTCCATAACAACGCCTGGTGGTGATAGCTGAGCCTGAGAGCATCTCCAGTCGCGTCCCCAAACCGCGCCGGATCGAGCGTTTGAGGGTACGTGTTTTGTTCGTGCCGCGTTTGGGGGACGTCGCTCCCCAGCCGCGTCCCCCAAACGCCGCCCCCAATCAGAAATTCAAATAGATGCATTTAAAAGAGATCGTTCCCGCCGATTCGTCATGATCAGAGTAGCGGCGATCGATCAAAGTACTGGGCGCGCGATCATATTACAGACCGGTGGTGCATGCAAATTAGAAGAAGGGGAAGGGGTTGGGCGACGGCGTCGTATCCTGAGTCGACGCAGGCCCGTCGAGCACGACGACCTCGTCGCGATCCGCTGTTCTGTGCATGGTGCGTCGCTCCGTCGCCGACGCAGAGGCCGACGCAGTGTAGCGATGAAGACGCGTCGGCTGCTCTTCTTCTGCCGCTGCCGCCGCCGATGCCGATGCCGCTGCCAGGGCCGCCGCGTCCGCCGCCGCCATTTTGGCTTCGATGTCGTCGAGGATCTGGCCTTTGAAGAAGTTGTGCGCCGCTCGCGTCCGGGGAGACATTCCCTCTGTCGACGTTCTCAGCAGGGACATGTCATCCCTGCGTTTCTTGAGCTCCAGCTTCTCCTCTTGCCTCTTGAGCAGCTCGGCCCACCTTTGGTCGGCCTTCTTGTCGCGGGAGATAAAGGTCGAGGAGACGTCGGCGAGGCATTTCGTGATCGACGCATGCGTCTTCTCAGACGACGCAGCGTCGGCCAAGGCGGCCTTGGCAGCCTTGTTGCCAGTAGGACGCCCTGTCGAAGTTGCCAGCGGCGCGTCCAGATCAATGGCGTCCTTCCCCTTGGACAGCGACAAGCGCGTCAGCCGCCATTTCTCATTCATTTTGAGCTTGCCATAGCAATGCATGAGCACGAAAGACTTGTGACCTTCCGAGTTCTTCGCGTACAAATCCATGGCCCGATCAAACTAACCAAAGGAAGCAGAGTCATTTCATCGAACACAATGTAGGCGCTACGGATTATGGAAGAAACAGTCGTACCAGTTTGGCGACGTCGGCGCCGCTGTCGCCTCTGCTCTCTAAGTCGTGATGGTACCCATGGAAGGAGTTCACCGACGCCTGGATGATGGCCCATCGCGTCGACATTGCCTTTTGGCTCCTCTTCATTGTCACTTTGTTGTAGTCGCTGTTGATGAGCTTGCGCTCATCGAACTCGGCCTTGATTCTCGCCCAATACTTCCCGCCTTTTTGGTTGGCGCCGATGATGAAGTCATGGCTCACCGTCGCCCACGACTCGCACAGACAAAGATCTTCCAGAGGCGTCCACTTCGGGCCTCGTGTGCCCGATGCCTTCTTCTTCTTCTTCTTCTTCGTCCTCACGCCGTCCGCGTCTACCTCCACGAGATCATCGTCACCGGCACCCTCGTCGTCCTCTTCCTCGTCGCCCTCTTCGTCCTCATCGTCGTCCTCCTCGTCGTCCTCCACCCCCTCCTCTTCGTCGTCGTCCTCCTCCTCAACCCCGTCGTCCTCCTCAGCACCGGTGCCGTCGTATTCGAGCGGACCCCTGCGGCCGGTGAAAGGGTCGCCGTCCGGACCGGGTCCTGGCTCGCGCTGCTCGTACGCCGGGGAGTAGAGGTTGTTGGGGTTGAAGCCGCCGTGCGACAGCGCATCCTGGTAGTGCAGCGACAAGTTAGGCGTCACGCACCCGGGAGTGGCGGAGGGGCCGTCGTTGTAGAAGGCGGCTTGCGACGGAGAGATCACTCCCGGAACGTACACCGGCATGGACGTACTCCATGGGCTCGCGTTGGTGGCGGCGATACACCCGGCCATTACGTGCTGGTGCTGGCGCGCCGCCTGAGCCTTCTTCTCCAGCTCCACCGCCCTCCGTCCTTTCCGCTCCGCCGTCGATAGCTTCCGGCGCAGGCAATCTTGCTGCCATTGATCTTTGGTCATTCCTTCAGGCTTCTTCTTCGCAGCCGGCGCCTTCCGCGGCTTCGCGAACGGCGCTTTCGCCCCTTTCGTCGCATTGTCCGGCGGCTTCTTGCCCGCTTTCTTCGCCATCTTTTTGGGGGCTGTCGGCGGCGCCATGGAATGGGGAGAGGGTAGCGGCGGCGGGTGGACGGCGGGAGGGAGAAAGAAATCGGCGGGATAGGAGAAATGAATCGGCGGCGGGATATGTTTTGGGAGGCCTGTGCGCGGCGGTATAGGCGCGATTTGGCGGGAGCGGCGGGATTTGGCGGGAGTGTGAGACGAATTTTCCCTGTGCCGCTGACGGGTCGGCTCCGCGTCGGTTGGCCCCGCTTTTCGTTGTGTCCGGCGTCCCCGGAGCGTCCCCTGTGGGACGGGGACGGGCTCGGTGCGCCGGACACCGTATTGGAGCGCGCCGGACAAAAATGGGCTTTGGGGGACGCGGCTGGAACATTTTTTTTGTCCGGCGCGCCCCAAATCCCTTTGGGGGACGCGACTGGAGATGCTCTGAGTTTTTTTTGTTTGAAAACCCTGTTGTATCCCGGGTTGATTAATCCGACCAACGTTTCGCTGCCGCTCTGAAGCCCAAGATTATGAAGATGGATCAGTCAAAAAAAAAGAAGATTATGAAGATGCTCCAGTAAAAAACTACTGCTGCACACTGCGCAGCTCGAGAGGCACGTCTTCAATGGCACCAATTTCGTCGCAAGCGGCAGAGACCCGGCCGCGTGCGGTGCGCTGGTGGCCGACCACCGCCCACCTATCCCATTGTCCCGGCGTGGCAGGCATCATTATTTACCCCCTGCGCGGCATCCCAGGCCATTTATTACGCTTCCTCAGATCGCATCTGAGCCCTTCCCGGCTAACCCCGTCCAAAGCTACAGTAGCCAGCTGACTCGTGGGACCCACCCGTGGAGAGGGCCACAGGGCAGAAGCTGTGGGCGAGCGCGTGATCGGTCGCTCCCGGTAGCGAGCCCTCCGCTCCGGGGTTTATTTCTACCGCGGCTTGGACAGTGGGAGAGAGCCAGTTTGCCATAGAGGGATAGAGAGAGGAGTGGAGTAGATCTAGCGGCGGGGCTCCGGCCCGCCAGGGCCAGGGCCAGGGCCAGGGCCGGAGGCTAGATCTCGGCCTCGGCCGGCCGACCACCGGCGGTCTGCTCGTCGGTACGTACGTGCCGAGGCCTGAAGAGGCGCGCGCAGGGCGAGGCGCCGGATCTTGCACGGCAAGGATCTCAACGACGGACGGGAGGTATAAATCGCTTCTGCTGCTCTAGATAATTTCGTCTGTTTCTCCAAGTAAACGTTGCACGCTAGGTTACCACTTACTTTTTTTTATGGTAGCCGGCTGGGGTGTGCATCTTAACTGCAGAATTGTTGCTCACCCACCGCAGATCTGTGCATGCTTTTCTTTCGACCTGGTAGATCCGTACATGTTTTACTTTTGAGCTGGCAGATCTCAAGTGTTGATTTGGTACGACTAGCTGGATTGGTAGGATTTCCAAAGTGTTCTTGCTTGGTCAAATTTACAGTAAAGAAAGATTATACTCATGATTCGTAGATACTCATGATTCGTAGATACTCATGATTATACTCGTTTCGTAGATACTCATGATTCTGTACTCTACTTCTCTCTATAAAGAAAGATTATATGCATTTTTTGTTGAGTTGTCAACTAACAGTCACAAATAATTTCATATGCATAGGTCCTCTGTTGGATCAAATATTGCCACTGTTTTTCTCTCTAGGCAAGGATATATTAGATCAAGCATCATATCATGTACGCCGTAAGCTTTTGCAACGCCCTCACCGTTAGTGTCTACTGGTTGGATCATGCTTCTGTTTATGAGCTCATTTAAGTAACCCTCTCCTAGCTTAAGTGGTCCAATTTTTTGATTTTATGATACACAAAACCTTCAGCTATCCATTTCCATATCGGCTGGTCTCTCTTAATTTTGTAATCCTCTGGAAATATGCTTAGATATAATAAATGATGCGAAGGTAGATCATAGAACAACAACAGCACCATCTTTAGCCTCAATAAAGTTGGGTTAGGCTAGAGATACAACACAACAGGAGCCACACACTCACAATATGATAAACGCTATATTATATCTAGTAAAGGAGGTTATTGGCTTGTGGGTTATGTCTGAGTGGTGATCTAGAAGTCAATCCTCTTTTACTAGTAGTTTTGATTCACCTTTTCATCTCTAGGGTTAGTTATTATGCCTAAGTATGTTTTGAGAAGATTATAAGATTAGGCAAGGTCATTTGATCCGGAAATGGATAGCTGAATGTTTTGTTTATCATTAAAAACAAGATATTAGACTATTTGTGCTAGGAGAAGGTTACTCAATGAGCTCCTAATCAGAAGTATGATTCAACCAATAGACATTAATGTTGATGATGAAGGCATGGAAAAATCTTACCGTGTACGTGATATGGTGATTGATCCAACACGTTTTTTTGCCAAGTGAAGAAAATGTGGCGAAATTGCATGGCAATGAGCAAAGAGTTTGTCTAATCTGAAACCAAGATTCGAAGGTTATCCATTCAAAAGAGCATGGTAGAGATATGACTAAACAGCAGCAGCTAGCATATCATATGTGGGATGTCTATCCAGTTCTGGTTATGTGGAACCTGGGAGTGCTACCTGTGCTGGAATTTGCATATTGTGCTGCATTGCTTCCATGTTGAGTTTCTGACCAATCAAGATGGTGATGACTAAAGTACACCACATTTGCCTTGTGATTTCATTCGTCTTCCATCTGCAATGATGTGAAGCTCTCGCTGTGACCCAGTTATCTTCTGCATTCTGCCCAAGCTGAATTATCCTTTTTAAGTTATTTGTGTTGTACAGAATAGTGTTAATCATGTTGTACTCCTGGCTGGTTTGCTGGCTTTGGTTATTCATTGTCTAACAGCTTTCAGAGTCTGTATACCAGAGCCGTGTAATGAAAGTATTGACCTCCATTCTAGTATCTTCTGAAGTAACGGCATTTTCTTTTGTAGTGCCTGTTTCCCTTCATTCGCCTTGTATCCGTCATGTTGGTTTGCATTTGCATAATCAGTGTTAATCTGTCCTGGCCTTGAGCTGATGCAGCAATTTCAAGAGGTTACGTTGGTGAGCAGTACATAATAATGTTAGTCTATACCAATGTCATGACTATTCGGGTCTGGTGTTGCCCAAATTACTGGAGTCTCAAAGGTAGACAATTTTTATTTTTGACAGTTCAAAGCCATTAGTTTTATAGCCAGCAACTAGAATTAAAATGAAAGTCAGAATCCATCCAAATAATCAATCAATCAAATAATATTATAGATGCAACGGGTGGGCTCCTTGGTACTGGCCCAGTTTCACCATGGGCTGCAACCACTAGGTTAGATGCACCCATGGTTTGTGCCGGAGACGGAGGTTAGTGGATGCGTCCCATGGTTTGTGCATGGTAGTAGCGAAGAGCCGAAGATGAGATTCAATGCATCACTTATTGATTATCCAGGTACAAGAACTATTACCTGTAGGCGTGCCTGTATCCACATCAGGAATGGACAGTAACGTAGATGCCCTTATTTCTGATTTTTAAGAACTGCTAGAATGCTTGCAATTGGATACATATGCCCACTTTTTATTCAGTATGTTATGTATCATGTACATCTTGTTGCAGTCTCTTCATTGGAAATGTTAGAGAAGATATCCGGTGTATCATTTGTACATCACGTAACCTAATAGATCATCACACAATGAATAGTAATGTTTAGTAGAATCAAAAAAAGATCCTAGAATCGGCGTAGAAGGGATATGCGCGTAGATGGCGAGGAGGGGTGGTGGTGGTGGGAATCGGCGCAGAGATGGCGGCGTCGTGAGAGGAGTGAGCAAGGGAGTTTACGGTACCGGCCGGTGTGTGGTGTGGCCGCGTGCGTATTATTGAGTTAGGCTGGGTCGGGCGAAATGGCCACGCGCTGATGCAGGTAGTACCAGCTGCATAGCCCATGCTACGACGCCACTTCTTTGTTGTTCCGAGGATTTTGGCTATATAGAGATGACCTGATTTTTCTTTACATTTCACAATATTGACTAAATAGAGTTTGTATGTATGTGATAAAGATTTGATTTAGTTGAAGTATATAAACATTTTCGTTGAAGACGGCACTTATGTTTTTAGCCCACACAGGCCAAGTATTCGTTTCAATGGCCAAGTATTCGTTTCAATGGATAACTGAATAATCAAACTAATGTTACTTCAGAATTGCATTGATCAGCAACCTAAGTAAAATAGTATCAATTAAGAACATGTGTTCAGCACATGTGTGCTTTACATTTTATGAGACCATCGAATGGATCAATGCAGCATGGCATCCGCCATCACTTGGTCAGTACAATGCTTGCATTCGGCTTAGTTCTAGAAATATAAACTTTGGAAGAGAACTGCTATCCCGATTCCCGAATTCTCGGTTGGGTGGAGATTTTCTGGGTAGACCTGACCTACCAAACACACCCTAAATGGACTAGGGAGTGCATGGACGTGCTGGACTGGCCCGCTGGGGCACCATAGCCATGGTGCTCGCCATCTTGATCTCAGACCGGGAATGGGGGAGCTGAGAGACGGGGGAGAACTGCTGTGCCATGGGACAGGGACGGAAGAAGTATAGAATAGATGTGTAAGGAGGTTTCTATAAAATGCATGGTGGTGGAAACGGAACATGCGATCTGACCGTTCATAGCTAATCGGACGACAGCGACAGAAGTTTGCAGATTTGCAGGATGTAGTTCATTCATTTTCAGGTGATACGTTCCCATGAAAGGATTGTACGCATTGTAGGCAAAAAGTCTGATTATGTACTCATAATATTTTGGGTGCTGTATACATTGTAAGAATACAAAGATTTTGAATCTGAACTCCCAACGCTTTGGATGCTATATGTATTGTTAAGTAAACAGACTCTGAATCTGAACTCCTAATGCTATGGCAAAAGACACTCAAATTCATATTCGATGATTGGAGGGTCTTTCTAATTTGTCGCTTGTTCCAAAATTTAGGTAGAGATTGTTGTTAGGAAACTTTCTCATGGTGTTATCTATTCCTCCTAGATGATTTAATTAAACAAGAAAATTCGTATTTTCTTAATTACTATCATACCATGTGTCATATATACACCATCCTATTTTCTATTTCTACGCTCTATATATAGTCACCTCTTCGAATAACATTAATGCTAAATCCATCTTGCTACAAGTTGTACATCTTCTATGATAATTATTGTAAGCAAGTATAGTTAGGCTGTAATAGAATAAATTAGAAATGAACCTATGCAAGACAGTTTGTAATACCAACAGATTAGCACTATATGCTGGCTCATGCATGGTTAAGTAGGTTTTACATCCCTATATGACTACTATTAGCACTATAGGCACAAGGTGTCCATGGTCATACTCGGTGAAGACGGCTAGATGTCAGGGTCGTCGCACAGGTCCCATTCCGCCCAGGCACAAGAAAGCCGTTGGCGTAGTTTCGGCCATCGGTACAGGCTCTCCGCCGTGACGGCGAGGTAACAATGTTATGGCTAGAACTGTGGCAATTTACCATAGTAATCTTACAAAAATCATAACTAAATCATTATAATTCAGAAAATATAAATAATATATCAAAATTTGCAGAAAAATAAGATCTATCTTGAAAAAATGTCAAACTTGCAATATTGCAAATATCTCAAAAAACCTTCTCAGAAATGAGATATCATGTTCGATGTTTCATAGCTTTCACGCTGAACGACCAATGCTCACTAGTAGAAACTGGGGTATTAGCACCGGTTTGTAAGTTCCATTTGCACCGGTTGCCCAACCGGTGCAAAGGAATTGGCACCAAAACCTCCCCTTTAGCACCGGTTGTGCTGTGAACCAGTGCTAAAGGGGTTCCACGTGGCCCGGGTCATGTGCTGCGCCTGGAGGACCCTTTAGCACCGGTTTGAGCCACGAACCGGTGCTAAAGGTTTGGTATAATTTACGCTATAAATTTTGATTTTTTTTTTGAAAACTTTTCGAATTTTTTTTCAGTTTTTTTTCATTTCTCTATTTTTGGATATTTGAATTGTTTGACAGTTTTCACTCTAATCTCTAATTACCCCTATTCTCATGTTAAATTACATACTCACTGTTAAATTTTTCGGTCGGTCCCCCATCCTCACACTGCTCTACCTTTATGACGCTTAAAATCTCCATTCCTTCCATACACGCTTTCAAGACTACACTCGCAACTCCTTATTAACGTGAATGCTATGAATTGTATTAACCACTTAGACGTTGGTAACACATGATTTTATTTTTTGAATTCCAAATAATTTAAAAAATAAGCAACAATGAACTTCAAATAATATTTATGCATAATTCAATTATTAATTGAAAACTCGAAAAATTTGAAAAAACAATAAAAAAATTCCAAAAAAGGAAAAAATAAAAAATCCAAAATAATGTGAAACATAAAAAAATTTAAAAAAACTGAAATAATCAACAAAAGAAATTCTAAAATTTCAAAAAATCTTTTTCTATGACAAAATCTAAAATCTTTCCTCCTTTCATATTTCCCTTGAGAATTCTAAGAAGCAAGATTTTGTGCAAACGGCCCACGGCCGTTGAAATTGGATGTAACATTTTGCGTAGATAGAATTTTTATATATTACACATTTTTTTAGTCCTTATGCAAAAGTTATAGCCTTTTTTTTTAATTTGGAACAACCTTTTTTTGCAAAAAAAATATAAAAATTCAAATTTTCCCTAAAAGTTGGTTGCGCGAGGTACATGCATGTCAAAGGATTTTGAAATTTGCATCTTTTTTACATTTTTTATTTATTTTTTACATGTATTTTCTGTGCGGGGGAGTGGGGAGGGGGTATAGCCACGAACCGGTGCTAAAGGTCCCCATTTTGCATCGGTTCGTGGCTGAAATCGGTGCTAAAGGTCACTACCTTTTAGTCCTGGTTTGAGCCACGAACATGTGCAAAAGGGGACCCTTTAGCACCGGTTTGAGCCACAGATAGGTGCTAGAGGTTTTGCGCTTGCCACATGGCTTAAACTGGTGCTAAAAGTGCCTTACAAACCGATGCTAAAGCCCTGCGGGTTCCCTGCG
This sequence comes from Lolium perenne, assembly GCF_019359855.2. Taxonomy (NCBI): domain Eukaryota; kingdom Viridiplantae; phylum Streptophyta; class Magnoliopsida; order Poales; family Poaceae; genus Lolium; species Lolium perenne. The sequence continues at coordinate 321,631,962 of NC_067246.2, forward strand.
ACGTCCTGACCGCTCGAACCGGTGCTAATGCGCCCTATAGTCTCAGTTCGTGGCGCAACCGGTGCTAAAGCTCCAGGCAGCCCCAAACATAAGCCATGTTTTCTGCTAGTGGTTATGGCTAGAATCGTGGCATAGTAATTGATAATTTGTCCATATTGTGCACACAACTGTATCTTTGGATGGAGAACAATGTTGTACGAAAAAGCTACTTTTCATTATCCGAGTTCCAAAAATAGGGTGTTTTGCGAAGCAACCACCAAATGAAAGTTTCACAATGGTACCATCCCATTTTTTTTTTAAATACTATACCACCTTACATGCATAATTTCCCAACCGGGGTATCTGAATCATTTTCGTACACCCCTCGTGAAAAAGACAAATTCCTGCCAGATCAGTAGGAAGTCTGTTAAATTTGAACTACAGGTACATGATCTAATGCTCATGATTTTTTGAAAAAAACATTTTTAGGTTAAAAATATGCTATTTCATCAAAGATCCACTCCAAATTTAGCGAGGCTCATCCTCGAGCTAAGAATAGGAAGTCCGTTAGATTTGAACTACATGTACATGATCTAATAAAATATATTTTTTCATCGGTGCTCCACTGGAAATTTAGCGAGTTTAAAATATGTTATTTCATCCCCGAGCTTAAGAATCTTCATGCCCGCCGTTTTGACCATAGTTTGAAACGAGTATAAGAAATTCAAAAAACGATCAAAACAATTAAAAACCTTCGTGTGGTGCCATATTATGTGACACAGTTGCAAGGGAAAATATCAAACTTAGAATATTGCAAATATCTCAAGAAAGCTTCTCAGAAATGAGCTATCATGTTCGATGTTTCATGGCTTTCAGGCCAAACGACCAATGTTATGGCTAGATCCGTAGCACAGTTTGCGATAATATGCCCATATTATGCGCACATTTGTATCTTGGGATGTCGAACAATATTCCAGGAGGAAGATTTTCTTTTCATCATACCAAAAAGCTATTTTCCATTTTTCGAGTAAAAAAATGGGGTGTTTTGTGAAGCAACCACTAAATGAAAGTTTCACAATGGTACAACCCAATTTAGAAAAATACTAGACCACCTTACATTCACAATCTCCCAACCGGGATATCTTAAACATTTTTATCCACCCCTCATGAAAAAGATAAATTCCTGCCAAATCGGTAGGAAGTCGGTTAGATTTGAACTATAGGTACATGATCTAATGCTTATAATTTTTTTTGGAAAAATCGTTTTTAGGTTAAAAAAAGATATAGATGTCATATTTGGGTTCCTCTCATTTTTTTGATTGAATTAGACATATTATTTGTCAAATTCGGATTTACAGATTTAAAGATATTAATTACTCCCATATTAAATAGGAAATGACAAAAAAATAAAATAATTTTATTATCATTTTAATTCAAGATTTATATTATTTGTTCATCGTAGTTTACATAAGTAATTGTTTGGAATTCAAAATATAAAGAAGTGCGACATCAAAGAATAGGGGTTAATAGGATTGATATGGTAGTATTATCAACAAGGTGCCATTTCTTTTAAGGAAGCTCATCCGGAAGGAATAGAAAAGTTAAGGGTGCTAGAGCTGGAGTAGTGTGAGGATGGGTGACTGACCGGAAAGTTTGGCCACGAGTGCAACGTGACCTAATATTAAGTGTAGTTAGAGTTAGAATGATCCATTTGAGAGATCAAATTTTGTTTTTTTTTGAATATTTAGGGCTAGAGCAGTGTAAGCATGGGTTACTGACCGGGAAGTTTTACCACGAGTGTAACCTGACCTAATATTAAGTGTAGTTAGAGTTAAAATGATCCATGTGAGAGATTAAAAAATTGAAAAAAAACTAGATTTTTTTTTTAAAAATCGAGCTAGAATATGCAAACGGCCGTTTGGTCTATGCCGATAGCCAGCCAGTGCCGAGGCTATTGTACTGACGGTAAGGCGTCGATGGCGTTCGTCGGGACGGTGCTGTGCTGACGACTATTCTAGATGTGCCGACGGTAATTCTAGTTGTGATGATTGCATGGCGGCCGTTGGCACCTTATCTATCTCCTTAGTGTGTGGGGGTAGGGCTGGACGTTGGCCTTGACCCAGGCGGCGATCGCGGATGGGCTGGTGGCGAAGGCGGTGATGTTCTCGTTGGGCACGTCCATGAGGAGGTCGATGCCACTAAGCGCGCGGAGGACGTTGCTCTCCGGATCATAGATCCGCATGGCGGTGATGCCCTTCGATCTGTAGAGCTTCATGATACGTCTCCGACGTATCGATAATTTCTTATATTCCATGCCACATTATCGATGATATCTACATGTTTTATGCATGCTTTATGTCATATTTATGCGTTTTCCGGAACTAACCTATTGACGAGATGCCGTAGTGCCAGTTCCTGTTTTCTGCTGTTTTTGGTTTCAGAAATCCTAGTAAGGAAATATTCTCGGAATCGGACGAAATCAACGCCCAGCATCTTAGAATCCCCGGAAGCATCCAGAACACCCGAGAGCCGCCAGAGAGGGGCCACAGGCCCCCCAGATGATAGGCCGGCGCGGCCCTGGCCCTGGCCGCGCCGCCTTATGGTGTCGTCGCCTCGTTGACCTTCTGACGCCGCCTCTTCGCCTATTTAAGCCCCCTCGACCTAAAACCTCGACACGAAAAAGCCACGGTACGAGAAACCATCCAGAGCCACCGCCATCGCGAAGCCAAGATCTGGGGGACAGGAGTCTCTGTTCCGGCACGCCGCCGGGACGGGGAAGTGCCCCCGGAAGGCTTCTCCATCGACACCACCGCCATCTTCATCACCGCTGCTGTCTCCCATGAGGAGGGAGTAGTTCTCCATTGAGGCTCGGGGCTGTACCGGTAGCTATGTGGTTCATCTCTCTCCCTATGTACTTCAATACAATAATCTCATGAGCTGCCTTACATGATTGCGATTCATATGATGATGCTTGTAATCTAGATGTCATTATGCTAGTCAAGTGGATTTTACTTATGTGATCTCCGGAGACTCCTTGTCCCACGTGTGTAAAGGTGACAGTGTGTGCACCGTGTGGGTCTCTTAGGCTATATTTCACAGAATACTTATTCACTGTTATGAAGAGCATAGTGAAGTGCTTATTTATATCTCTTTATGATTGCAATGTGTTTTGTATCACAATTTATCTGTGTGCTACTCTAGTGATGTTATTAAAGTAGTTTATTCCTCCTGCACGGTGTGATGGTGACAGTGTGTGCATCGTGTAGTACTTGGCGTAGGCTATGATTGTGATCTCTTGTAGATTATGAAGTTAACTATTGCTATGATAGTATTGATGTGATCTATTCCTCCTTTCGTAGTGTGATGGTGACAGTGTGCATGCTATGTTAGTACTTGGTTTGGTTATGTTGATTTGTTGTGCACTCTAAGGTTATTTAAATATGAACATCGAATATTGTGGAGCTTGTTAACTCTGGCATTGAGGGTTCGTGTAATCCTACACAGTTAGTGGTGTTCATCATCCAACAAGAGGGTGTAGAGTCTAGCATCTATTTATTTATTCTGTTATGTGATCAATGTTGAAGAGTGTCCACTAGTGAAAGTATGATCCCTAGGCCTTGTTCCTAAATACTGCTATCGCTGCTTGTTTACTGTTCTACTGCATTTGTACTGTCCGCAATATTACCACCATCCATCACACGCTAGTCCTGGGCAAAGCACTTTTCTGGTGCTGTTGCTACTGCTTATATTTATTCATACCACCTGTATTTCACTATGTCTTCGCCGAACTAGTGCACCTATTAGGTGTGTTGGGGACACAAGAGACTTCTTGCTTTGTGGTTGCAGGGTTGCATGAGAGGGATATCTTTGACCTCTTCCTCCCTGAGTTCGATAAACCTTGGGTGATCCACTTAAGGGAAACTTGCTGCTGTTCTACAAACCTCTGATCTTGGAGGCCCAGCACTGTCTACAAGAATAGAAGCACCCGTAGACATCAAGCACTTTTCTGGCGCCGTTGCCGGGGAGGAAAGGTAAAAGGCACTCATACTCCGGTTCCAGGTAACAGTACTTTTCTGGCGCCATTGTGTGTGTGTTCGAAGCTATTTCCTTTAGATCCTGCAATTGCATCTTTTTGTTTCTTGTTTACACTAGTTAGGCATAATGGACAACAATGAGCTTCTTATTCTATTTCCTGATTTAAGACATGGATGGTTTGATCCGGAAATTAAAAAACCCATGGAACATATTAGTATGAACGCTTTGAACACCATTGTTGCTAATGATATGGAAAATTCTAAGCTTGGGGAAGCTGGTTTTGATGAGCATGATCTTTTTAGTCCCCCGGGCATGGAGGAGAAAATTTACTTTGATGATACTTTGCCTCCTATTTATGATGATTATAATGATATTGGTCTTTTGGTGCCGCCTGTTATGGAGGATAAATTTGATTATGATTACAATATGCCTCCTATATTTAATGATGAGAATAATAATGATAGCTACTTTGTTGAATTTGCTCCCACTATTACTAATAAAATTGATTATGCTTATGTGGAGAGTAACAATTTTATGCATGAGACTCATGATAAGAATGCTTTATGTGATAGTTATATTGTTGAGTTTGCTCATGACACTACTGAAAGTTATTATGAGAGAGGAAAATATAGTTGTAGAAATTTTCATGTTACTAAAACACTTCTCTATGTGCTGAAATTTTTGAAGCTACACTTGTTTTATCTTCCTATACTCGTCACTTTGCTCTTCATGAACTTGTTTATTTACAAGATTCCTATGCATAGGAAGCATGTTAGACTTAAATATGCTTTGGATTTGCTTCTTGATGCTCTCTTTTGCTTCAAATACTATTTCTTGCGAGTGCATCATTAAAACTACTGAGCCCATCTTAATGGCTATAAAGAAAGAACTTCTTGGGAGATAACCCATGTGTTTATTTTGCTACAGTACTCTTGTTTTATATTTGAGTATTGGAAGTTGTTACTACTGTAGCAACCTCTCCTTATCTTATTTTATTGCATTGTTGTGCCAAGTAAAGTCTTTGATAGTAAGGTTCATACTAGATTTGGATTACTGCGCAGAAACAGATTTCTTGCTGTCACGAATCTGGGCCTAATTCTCTGTAGGTAACTCAGAAAATTATGCCAATTTACGTGAGTGATCCTCAGATATGTACGCAACTTTCATTCAATTTGGGCATTTTCATCTGAGCAAGTCTGGTGCCTCTTTAAAATTCGTCTTTACGGACTATTCTGTTTTGACAGATTCTGCCTTTTATTTCGCATTGCCTCTTTCGCTGTGTTGGATGGATTTCTTTGTTCCATTACCTTCCAGTAGCTTTGAGCAATGTCCAGAAGTGTTAAGAATGATTGTGTCACCTCTTAACATGTGAATTTTTGATTATGCACTAACCCTCTAATGAGTTTGTTTCGAGTTAGGTGTGGAGGAAGTTTTCAAGGGTCAAGAGAGGAGGATGATATACACTATGATCAAGGAGAGTGAAAGCTCTAAGCTTGGGGATGCCCCGGTGGTTCACCCCTGCATATATCAAGAAGACTCAAGCGTCTAAGCTTGGGGATGCCCAAGGCATCCCCTTCTTCATCAACAACATTATCAGGTTCCTCTAGTGAAACTATATTTTTATTTCGTCACATCTTATGTACTTTGCTTGGAGCGTCGGTTTGTTTTTGTTTTTGTTTTGTTTAAATAAAATGGATCCTAGCATTCATTGTGTGGGAGAGAGACACGCTCCGCTGTTGCATATGGACAAATATGTCCTTAGGCTTTACTCATAGTATTCATGGCGAAAGTTTCGGCTTCGTTAATTGTTGTATGGTTGGAAACGGGAAATGCTACATGTAGTAATTGGTATGATGTCTTGAATAACTTGATACTTGGCAATTGTTGTGCTCATGTTTAAGCTCTTGCATCATATACTTTGCACCTATTAATGAAGAAATACATAGAGCATGCTAAAATTTGGTTTGCATAATTGGTCCCTCTAAGGTCTAGATAATTTCTAGTATTGAGTTTGAACAACAAGGAAGACGGTGTAGAGTCTTATAATGTTTACAATATGTCTTTTATGTGAGTTTTGCTGCACCGCTTCATACTTGTGTTTGTTTGAAATAAACCTTGCTAGCCTAAGCCTTGTATCGAGAGGGAATACTTCTCATGCATCCAAAATCCTTGAGCCAAACACCATGCCATTTGTGTCCACCATACCTACCTACTACATGGTATTTCCTGCCATTCCAAGTAAATTGCTTCATGTGCTACCTTTAAACCTTCAAAATGCTTCTCAATTTGTGTTAATGTTTTATAGTTCATGAGGAAGTATGTGGTGTTTATCTTTCAACCTTGTCATTTAATTTTGACAGACTTTCATAATGGACTAGTGGCACATCCGCTTATCCAATAATTTTGCAAAAAGAGCTAGCAATGGGGTTCCCAGTCCCGATTAATCAAACTTCATTAATAATTCTCTTCACATGTTTTGCTCTGATTCATCAGTAAGCAACTTAATTTTGCAAATAGACACTCCTCCATGGTATGAGATTGATGGTAGGCACCCGAGGATTCGGTTAGCCATGGCTTGTGTAAGCAAAGGTTGGGGGGAGTGTCACCCATAATAAAAACTAAAGTACATGTGTAAACAAAAGAGAAGAGGGATGATCTACCTTGCGGGTAGAGATAACGTCCTTCATGGGAGCCGCTCTTGAAAGTCTGGTTGGCGAGGTAGTTAGAGTGCCCACTTCAAATGGAGAAGGCTATGAGGAATGCACAGTTGAGAGATGGTTCTTCGAGTATAGGTAATTCTTTGCCTCCTAAATATTCTATTGTCAATATGCCTGATGATGAGATTATGCATAACGCGGAACGTTTGGGTATCTCGTTAGGTAAATCTGAAGGAGAGGTAGTGAAAACTATTAAGGGAATTAAGCTGCTAGAAGAGGAACGAATTTTAACCATTATGCAAAAAAATTTAGATGAGTATGTAAATAAGGAGGAGGATCCTTCGACACTTGTGATGTCTAAGGTTTCTACCCTATGTGATGATCTGGTTGAGGATGATTGCATCCCACTGGATTTAGATGATCATTTGGAACATCTGAATACGGTAATTAAGGAAAAGTAGACTAGGGTGAGAAAAACTTATGATACTAATAATATTCGCAAAAGTACGAGGAGAAGAATTAAAAAACAGTTTTCATGATGCAGAATCTAAAAGGAATGAATTGGAATCCTGGGGGCTTTGGGGATACCGCTAAGCATTTGTTCGTAAAAGAAGCAATTAGGGAACATAAATTAGAATTTGTAGCCTGATGTCCACGTTCCCCCTCCTTTCCTGTAGACAGTGTTGGGCCTCCAAGAGCAGAGGTTTGTAGAACAGCAGCAAGTTTTCCCTTAAGTGGATCACCCAAGGTTTATCGAACTCAGGGAGGAAGAGGTCAAAGATATCCCTCTCATGCAACCCTGCAACCACAAAGCAAGAAGTCTCTTGTGTCCCCAACACACCTAATAGGTGCACTAGTTCGGCGAAGAGATAGTGAAATACAGGTGGTATGAATATATATGAGCAGTAGCAACGGTGCCAGAAAATAGCTTGCTGGCGTGTAGTTGATGGTAGTAGTATTGCAGCAGTAGTAACACAGTAAAACAGTAAACAAGCAGTAGTAACTCAGCAGTATTTAGGAACAAGGCCTAGGGATTACACTTTCACTAGTGGACACTCTCAACATTGATCACATAACAGAATAGATAAATGCATACTCTACACTCTTGTTGGATGATGAACGCATTGCGTAGGATTACACGAACCCTCAATGCCGGAGTTAACAAGCTCCACAATTTGTTCATATTTAAGTAACCTTATAGTGTAAGATAGATCAATACAACTAAACCAAGTACTAACATAGCATGCACACTGTCACCTTCATGCATATGTAGGAGGAATAGATCACATCAATATTATCATAGCAATAGTTAACTTCATAATCTACAGGAGATCATGATCATAGCATAAACCAAGTACTAACACGGTGCACACACTGTCACCTTTACACACGTGCAGGAGGAATAGAACTACTTTAATAACATTGCTAGAGTAGCACATAGATAAATTGTGATACAAACTCATATGAATCTCAATCATGTAAAGCAGCTCATGAGATTATTGTATTGAGGTACATGGGAGAGAGATGAACCACATAGCTACAGCGGAGCCCTCAGCCTCGGGGGTGGATTACTCCCTCCTCATCATGGAGGCAGCGATGGCGGTGAAGATGGCGGTGGAGACGGCGATGGAGATGGCTCCGGGGGCAATTCCCCGTCCCGGCAGGGTGCCGAAACAGAGTTCTGTCCCCCGAATTGGAGTTTCGCGATGGCGGCGGTGCCCCTGGAGTCTTTCTGGAGTTTCGTCAATTGGTGTCGAAGTTTTAGGTCATGACGGCTTAAATAGGCGAAGAGTCGGAGTCGGAGGGGCCACGGGCTGCCCAAACCATAGGGGGGCGCCCCCCCCCTGGCCGCGCCGGGGTGTGGTTTGGTGGCCCTGTCCCCCTTCTCTGGCGGTTCTCGTGTGTTCTGGATGCTTCCGGTGAAAATAGGAACTTGGGCGTTGATTTCGTCCGATTCCGAGAATATTTCGTTACTAGGATTTCTGAAACCAAAAACAGCAGAAAACAGGAACTGGCACTTCGGCATCTTGTTAATAGGTTAGTTCCAGAAAATGCACGAATATGACATAAAGTGTGCATAAAACATGTAGATAACATCAATAATGTGGCATGGAACATAAGAAATTATCGATACGTCGGAGGCGTATCAGCATCCCCAAGCTTAGTTCTGCTCGTCCCGAGCAGGTAAAACGATAACACAGATAATTTCTGGAGTGACATGCCATCATAACCTTGATCATACTATTTGTAAAGCATATGTAGTGAATGCAGCGATCAAAACAATGTATATGACATGAGTAAACAATTGAATCATATAGCAAAGACTTTTCATGAATAGTACTTTCGAGACAAGCATCAATAAGTCTTGCATAAGAGTTACTCATAAAGCAATAAATTCATAGTAGAGACATTGAAGCAACACAATGGAAGATTAAGTTTCAGCGGTTGCTTTCAACTTGTAACATGTATATCTCATTGATATTTCAACATAGAGTAATATAATAAGTACAATAAGCAAGTATGTAGGAATCAATGCACAGTTCACACAAGTGTTTGCTTCTTGAGGTGGAGAGAAATAGGTGAACTGACTCAACATTGAAAGTAAAAGAATGGTCCTCCATAGAGGAAAAACATCGATTGCTATATTTGTGCTAGAGCTTTGATTTTGAAAACATGAAACAATTTTGTCAACGGTAGTAATAAAGCATATGTATCATGTAAATTATATCTTATAAGTTGCAAGCCTCATGCATAGTGTACTAATAGTGCCCGCACCTTGTCCTAATTAGCTTGGACTACCGGATCATCACAATGCACATGTTTTAACCAAGTGTCACAAAGGGGTACCTCTATGCCGCCTGTACAAAGGTCTAAGGAGAAAGCTCGCATTGGATTTCTCGCTATTGATTATTCTCAACTTAGACATCCATACCGGGACAACATAGACAACAGATAATGGACTCCTCTTTTATGCATAAGCATGTAACAACAATTAATAATTTTCTCATTTGAGATTGAGGATATATGTCCAAAACTGAAACTTCCACCATGGATCATGGCTTTAGTTAGCGGCCCAATGTTCTTCTCTAACAATATGCATGCTTAACCATAAGGTGGTAGATCTCTCTTACTTCAGACAAGACGGACATGCATAGCAACTCACATGAAATTCAACAATGAATAGTTGATGGCGTCCCCAGTGAACATGGTTATCGCACAACAAGCAACTTAATAAGAGATAAAGTGCATAATTACATATTCAATACCACAATAGTTTTTAAGCTATTTGTCCCATGAGCTATATATTGCAAAGGTGAATGATGGAATTTTAAAGGTAGCACTCAAGCAATTTACTTTGGAATGGCGGAGAAATACCATGTAGTAGGTAGGTATGGTGGACACAAATGGCATAGTGTTGTTTGGCTCAAGGATTTGGATGCATGAGAAGTATTCCCTCTCGATACAAGGTTTAGGCTAGCAAGGTTGTTTGAAGCAAACACAAGCACGAACTAGTACAGCAAAACTCACATAAAAGACATATTACAAGCATTATAAGACTATACATCGTCTTCCTTGTTGTTCAAACACCTCACTAGAAATTATCTAGACCTTAGAGAGACCAATTATGCAAACCAAATTTTAGCATGCTCTATGTATTTCTTCACTAATAGGTGCAAATTATATGATGCAAGAGCTTAAACATGAGCACAACAATTGCCAAGTATCACATTACCCAAGACATTATAGCAAATTACTACATGTATCATTTTCCAATTCCAACCATATAACAATTTAACGAAGAAGAAACTTCGCCATGAATACTAAAAGCTAAGAACACATGTGTTCATACGAACCAGCGGAGCATGTCTCTCTCCCATACAAGCATGATGTAATCCAATTTATTCAAACATAAACAAAAATAAAAGCATACAGACGCTCCAAGTAAAGCACATAAGATGTGACTGAATAAAAATATAGTTTCAAGAGAAGGAACCTGATAATGTTGTCGATGAAGAAGGGGATGCCTTGGGAATCCCCAAGCTTAGACGCTTGAGTCTTCTTGATATATGCAGGGGTGAACCACCGGGGCATCCCCAAGCTTAGAGCTTTCACTCTTCTTGATCATAGTATATCATCCTCCTCTCTTGACCCTTGAAAACTTCCTTCACACCAAACTTCTCATAAACTTCATTAGAGGGGTTAGTACATAATCAAAAACTCACATGTTCAGAGGTGACACAATCATTCTTAACACTTCTGGACATTGCCCAAAGCTACTGGAGTTTAATGGAACAAAGAAATCCATCCCACATAGCAAAAGAGGCAATGCGAAATAAAAGGCAGAATCTGTCAAAACAGAACAGTCCGTAAAGACGAATTTCTAATAAATACTTCCGTTGCTCAAATCAGAAAACTCAAAACTAATGAAAGTTGCGTAAATATCTGAGGAACACGCACGTAAATTGGCATATTTTTCTGATTTTTCTACAGAGAAAACAGCCCAGATTCGTGACAGATAGAAATCTGTTTCTGCGCAGAAATCCAAATCTAGTATCAACCTTCGATTAGAGGCTTCACTTGGCACAACAAAACACAAAACTAAGATAAGGAGAGGTTGCTACAGTAGTAAACAACTTCCAAGACACAAATATAAAACAAAGTACTGTAGCAAAATAACACATGGGTTATCTCCCAAGAAGTTCTTTCTTTATAGCCATTAAGATGGGCTCAGCAGTTTTAATGATCCATTCGCGGGAAATAGTATTTGAAGCAAAAGAGAGCTTCAAGAGGCAAATTCAAAACACATTTAAGCCTAACATGCTTCCTATGCAGAGGAATCTTGTACACAAATGAATTCATGAAGAACAAAGTGACGAGCATAAGAGGATAGAACACGAGTAACTTCAAGATTCTCAACATAAAGAGGGGAAACTTAATATTATTAAGATGCATATAACCATATTTACCTCTCTCATAATAACTTTCAGTAGCATCATTGATGAAATCCACAATATACCCATCACTTAAAACATTCTTATCATGGTTCATATTGACAAGGGATTAGCTTGTCAATGCCTATGGATTGTAGGCTAGGGTTTAGTTAGAAGTAGAGGGTAAGTAGATCTCGAAGGTTTCAGCCGAAAAGTACTCGACGATTGTGAAAACTAGGATTTGCAGACAATGATTCGGTCGATTCTTTGTCCCTCGACTCCCCCTTATATATGAGGTGGAGCCGAGGGATTCGTGCTATACAAGTTTACAGAGTCCGGGACGGTTTCTAACTCATCCCGCCAGATTACAAACAACACTTCCTATTACAATTCTATCTTTCCTTAGTAAATCTTGGGCTTCCGAATCTTCTTATTCTTCGGGTATTGGGCCTCCAGTAAACCCCGGGTACCATCTTCGGCAGGCCCATTTGGGATGCCTATGTCAGTAGCCCCCGAGATTTTGCTTGAATCGTAGAGTCAGGGAAAATCTCCATTGTTTATTTTTACTCGAAAGCTTTAACCTTTTATATTTCTTCACATAAAATTCTATATTGTACAGGGATACTGGTAATTGGGGCTAGTTCATCTGACGGATCAGGTACTAGTTAACTGCTCTAGTGGCAATCCGCAAAAACCTACTTCAAAATCACGTCCCCGGACATGATCTCGGGATACTGGTGTAAACGTCGACAGGTGCCGCTTAAGGTCTTACCATTCTGTCGAGTCCCAGTCAAATTTATCGGGTACCTAACGCGTCCGTTAGGATTTTTCTTCGTATCTGTTGATACGGATAAAAGTAGCAGAGCGCAGTCTTTGGCGATGCCACGCCCAGCAGAACGGATCTGGGGTCTTACCTTCGCAAATTTGCGGCATTCAGAAATTGATCGCAACTTCGGCGTTCTGAGAATATATTGTCGAGTGCTTTTCCGGCTGTTGGAATGGCACATTTTATCGAGTCATATATGACTTATATTGTTCTCCCGATGGGAGTATATGTAGAGTTAATTATAACTCGAAATATACGCTCGTGTTTTTCTATTGTAGGTAATTTCATCGGGCACGCGAACAGCGTTCCCGATGGGAGTAGCCCCCGAGGCTACAACCAAGAACTTGTGCTTGGTTGTAGGCTCAACATTTTAGTCCACCTTGTCGCTATATTTTCATTACTTCCCAATATGATCTCTTTCTTCTTCTCTCTTTTTTTTTATCTCTCGGGTGCGCGAACAGCGTTCTCGATGGGAGTAGCCCCCGAGGCTACAGCCAAGGACTTGTGCTTGGTTGTAGGCTCCCTCAATTTCTATATTTATCATACTCGAAAATTTACTTTTTCCTGAAGTAGCCCCCGAGCATTTGGGCAAAAACTTGTATTTGACCAAAGGTTCCCGAGGTATTGAATAATTCTTTCTGTCGCCGTTTTTCTTGTCGACATACTTCCCTTAATCAAATTTACTTCATCCTCCTCGAATAGTCGTGACTTTTCTGCCCTGTGGGTCCATTGCTTCGACTATGTTGACACGTCGTGCAAGTAGTGGACACACGTCCTCCGCTTTTCCTGGCGCACGTACGGTAACGCCTATTTCAGTAAAAATACTCTTTTGCCCTTGTGTCTAGAAGATCCATCCTCACCACACGATTTCTTCATCCAACGGCACACTGCTTCACCCGAATCTTATATAAACCCTTCTTCAACCTTCGTTCATCCCTCGCTTGCGCCCGCTCACCTGTTCCTCTTCGCATAACTTCCCCGCGCCCAACTCTCTTCAATCTTCCGTACGCACATACATTGCTCGCCCACTGCCGTTGATGCCACCGCGCACGCGTCCGACTCGCCACAAAGCACGCCGGAATCCAAGATGGCTGCCGAGGATCTTGAGTGGGAGAGATCCAAAATCTCCAACCAGGACACCAATATGTCAAGAGGCTTGGCCTCATGAAGAAGGAGGACGCCATCCGCTTCCCCAGCGAAGAAAGCTACCCCAAGCCTCCAATGGAGTATCGGGTTAGTTTTGTTGATCACCTGATCCGCGGCCTTTCAACCCCAATCCACGATTTCCTCCGCGGCCTTCTTTTTGTTTACGGGATTCAACTGCACCAGTTGACTCCCAATTCCATCCTTCACATTTCTATTTTTATCACACTTTGCGAATGCTTCCTCGGAATCACTCCCAATTGGGCTCTGTGGAAGCGCATTTTCTGCCTCCGCCGTAATGGCTCCCACAACGTCACTTATAACATAGGTGGCGTTGTTATCTGTGTTCGGACTGATGTCGATTATTTCGACGTCAAGTTTCCTGATTCTGTCCAAGGATGGCGCAAAAAGTGGCTCTACATCCACGAAGAAAGCGCCAATTCTGTGGAGCACAACATAGTTCCTTTCGACGGAAGTGCCAGGATTCAGCGTCGCCGTTCCTGGGATGCCGAAGCTTCTGAAGAAGAGAAAAAAGCGACAGAGGCGCTCATGGCTCGTATCCGTCATCTTCAAAACACTCGAGGCAAAGAGCTATCTGGTGTTCAAATTACTGCCTACTTCCTTAGGATTAGGGTGCAGCCTCTTCAGGCTCGCAAAAATCCTCCGGACGTATTCCGGTGAAAACGACGCCAATAGAATCTCCGACGATCTTTCTGCAAAGGACTTGGAGAAGTTGATCCGAAGAGTTTCCCGCTTGGCAAAAAAGGATCCTATTCCTTCCGCTTGTCGCGTGGAACCATACAGCTCCGCCAATCCTCTCCCCGAGGTATTTTGCCTTCTCGAGTTTCTATCTTGTTCCGAATTTGCCCTGTATCTCATTGTATTTGTGTCACTCTAATTTTTCTTTTGTCGCTGTTTTCTTGCAGAACCATCCTACTATGACTTCCCTTCCTCCTCTTCCTGAGGATGGAGAAGTCGAAGAACGGGGCATCGTTGCCGAAGATACCCCAGGTTCTTCTATTCCTGAAAGTGAAGTCGCGGGTTCCCACAAATCTGCGGCTTCCCATGAAAAGGAAGTTGAATCTGAGGCCAGTGAATCGACGCAATCCCTTCCTCCTGCAGTTTCCCCAAAGAACAAAAGGAAAAGGCATGATGCCGAGGATTCTGGCACTTCTAAGGCTGAAGAAGCTGGTCCTTCTAATCCGAAGGCAGCTTACGATCCTTATGTTGAATCCCTCATCAGCTCGTAAGTCACCTATCTCGCTATATTTTTGTACTCGAAATATTTATCTTGTCGTGCTTTTTATACTGCCGATTTTTTGATCAATCAGTGATGAGGAGGAAGAAGTACCAGTTACTGACGTGGCTCCTCGAACAAGCACGTCACGTACTGTACTTGCCTCAGACACACTAGTTGAAGGAGAAGAAACGTCGCCTCCTCAACAAGACGTCGTCACCACTACTCCGCCATCAAGCCCCCGAGTCCCTTCACCAAAAAGGGCAAGGGTTGAAAAGATTGTTGATCCTGCCCCTCAGTTGGGCAGTTCGTCGACTCTGCTCTTAGATGATGTAAGTCTGTCGACATCTATATTTTCCTTATTTTATTTTTTTCACCTTTTCTCTTTTTCATGCCGATGTTTCTTTTACTGTGTTCACGCTGAACAGCCTATGATCAAGGATCTTCTCCGCATCGGGTCCCAATTTATTGGGTACCGTGAATATGCCGCCAGAGCCGAAGGTAACGACTTTTATACTCGCTATTTTGCACTGACTTTCTATGTTGCTTGTCGCTATTTTTTGATCTTTCTTTTCTTTCTTTTTCATATCTCGACAGAAAAACTCTCAGAGGCCAACGAACGTGTCGACGCACTTGCTCAAAAACTCGAGCAAAGTGAGGCGGCTCGCAAGAAAGCTGAACTTGCTGCTAGCAAAGCCAAGGCCGAGGTTGATGAAGCCAAGGTGAAAGCTGCTAGTGTCGAGGAACTGCAGAGAAGGCTCAAAGATGCCGAATCTGCCTTAGATGAGCAGAAAACTGCACAAACTGTGCGTGAACAAGAGATCATCAAGCGTCTGAAGTCGCAAAGTCGACGTACGCTGAGTAATATCATCAACCCCTTCTATTGTACTTCCTGTTTCTTGGTTTTTGACTAATGGTTTGTCTTGTGTGGCAGCCCAAACAAACCAAGATTTTGATCTGGAGAATCCCGTCAATGACCCTCTCCTTGATGCACTTTCTCTTCTGGAGTTCCATGGGCGCGAAATTCGTGAAGGCGTGGCCAATGCCAATGCGAGTTTGTCGGCGTTGTTCCCCTTCTTCTTCCCGAAGAAAGAGGAACCTTCAACTTTCCTTGCCCTTGCCAAGCTTTTCAATTCGTCGGAAGACCTGGGATTGAAGATGCGTCAGGAGAATATGAAGGTTGCTGTCGAGAGTACTGTTGCCCTGGTTGCTGACAGCCAACAGACGCTTGATTGGATGAAGGTTGGCGACACCAGCCAGATAGAGCATTCGAGATGGAGGTCGCTGATCAAGGCAGCCAAGCCCAACACGAAGAAGATCTTGGCGTATCTGGGGATCAAGCCAGCTTCGACTCCTAGCTCCTCGAGGCCGGAGGTCTAGTTGCATGCCTCTGTTTTTCTTTCTGTTTCTTTTGCTTCTGTCGCCAAAGTAGTCATTTGGCGACACGTACTTTCTTAACTCCACTGTAATGCCCTTGTAATTATTCCAAGAGATTAATGAAGACTTCTATCTTTGCTTGTTATTTGATGTTGTCTTGTTTATTTTTCAGTTGATATTTGATAACTATACTCCATCTTCTGCTCCTTCCAATGTTTCGCCTTCTTCTTCCCGCGCGAGGAAAGCTTTTGGTGATACCGCTCCTGTTGACGATACCTTGTCGCGAGAACTGGATGAACTTCGGCAACAACTTCAGTATGCGAAGAAGCAAACACTTGTGATGATGGAGCAATCTCGTAAGTCATCTGAAGCCGAAAAAATTGCTCTTCAACAAGCTCGCGAGGCCGTAGCTGCTAAGGAAATTGCTGCTTCCGATGCTGAAAAGGCGACTATTCGAGAAAATTTCATGCTCGAATTAATGAATGAAGCCAGTGCAGATATGTCGGGTATGTCTATTTCATCCTCTGATATCTTCCATCTTCATGCTACTGTCTTTTAAAGGTTTCCACTTCTTTGTTTTGATAGGTGCCTTTACTGATGCTGCTGCCGAGGAAGAGAGGGTGAATGCTAGGACAACCCTCCTTGTTAATCTCTCTTTGGACCATGGTTCTTTGTTTTGGGCTACCCCGGAAAGGACCCGCCAAATTGTCAGATTTCAAGATCGCGCCTCTCAAACTCGCGATTTCCTCGACTTCTGTACTAAGACCTTGTCCATGGTTTACAACTCCATGTTTCCTCGCAACGTCCAACCAAAAACTCTTCCTGAATTGATGGAAAGGTTCAAGGATGCTCGCAGTATCCATGATTTTGTCAAAGCTCAACTAGTAGCTGGTGCCAGATTTGCTCTTATCATGCTCCAAATCTGCCACTCGAAGCTTGACCTTACCCAGGTTGTCGAGAAGGTTCACCAAAAAGTAAAACGGCGGAGAGTTGGTGTTGACAGGATTAACACGAAGGTTACGCCTATAGCCGAAGAAATGATTGAGGACCTACTTCGGATGGATGCCGACTTTTTTGCCGATGGCCATTATGCCGATTTTCTTGGTGCTGCTCCTGAGGAAAACAGGGTCACTCTTGATGACATATTGAATCAAGACTAGTTAGTTTCTTCTTGTAGATATTTCTTCTTTGTAATCCATGACTATATTGTAAAGCAATCATTATATTTCTCTGTTTGTTTAGCCCCCGAGTGTTTCGGTGACTCTTTACTATATTTGTATACTTGCGAGGTTTTGAACCAAGGCATTTATATATTTAAGGCGAATATGAGCCCCCAAGCTTTTTATTGAGCACTATTTTGTATTTTTGTTGACTCACGAGGTATTTGAATACCAAGGCAAGTTTTTCCTTTTGTCGATGAACTATATTGAAATTCGTCGGAGCGAAGACTTTGGTCATGTCGATAAGGAAGAAAAGTTATATTGTCACTATCTTTATTATATTGCAGCACCGCGAGCCCGCCTCATTAAAAACCTTCTCCGGCCCCACTCGGTGCCCCGAAAAAGGAAAAGAGTGCGTCTGAAAACTCGCGGGCGTTTCAGTACATTGAAGCTTTACAAAGACTATATTTTGACTCTAGGCGTAAAAACGCCTAAGTTGCGCCACGCCCAGGGGTTTGGCTCCTCCACCCCTGTCTTCTTGTCCTTTATTCTGTATGCTCCTCCTCCAATTACTTCCGTGACAATGTAAGGGCCAAGCCATGGTGACTCGAGTTTTTCATGACTTTTTTGCGTGAGCCGAAGAACTAGGTCTCCCACCTGAAAAGATCTTGGCCGCAAACGTCGATCGTGGTAATTCTGCAAGACCGGTGGATATTTGGTTACCCGAGATAATCCGTCATCTCGAGCTTCATCAAGTGCGTCGACGTCGTCTTCTAGCACTCTTCTCGACGTTTCTTCATCATATTCAGCGACACGTGGAGAGTTGTGCTCTATCTCGATTGGTAGTACTGCCTCTGCTCCATGAACCAGGAAAAACGGAGTTTCCTGCGTTGCTGTGTTTGGTGTTGTTCGGATGCTCCACAACACGCTTGGTAGTTCTTCTGGCCAGGTATGTCGAGCTTTTTCCAGTGGTCCTAACAAGCGTTTCTTAATACCATTGCAGATGATGCCATTGGCTTTCTCGACTTGCCCATTGGTTTGAGGATGTGCGACTGACGCAAAGTTCAGCTTAATACCCACCTCTTCGCAATAATCTTTGAATTCATGGGATGTGAAGTTGCTGCCGTTGTCTGTGACGATGCTGTGGGGCACTCCAAATCTGAAGACGAGGCCTTTTACGAATTTTACTGCGGATGCTCCATCTCGGTGAATTTATCGGCTTCGCTTCTATCCACTTTGTAAACTTATCGACAGCTACTAGCATGTACTCCTTTCCTCCTGGCCAGGATTTGTGTAACTTACCCACCATATCAAGTCCCCATTGAGCAAAGGGCCAAGACAATGGTATTGGTGCTAGCTCGCTGCTGGAGAGTGAGGTTTTGCGGCGAACCTTTGACATGCGTCGCAAGTTCTTACTATGTCCTTGGCGTCCTCGAGTGCTGTCAACCAAGAGAATCCTGCCCGAAAAACCTTGGCTGCGATAGCTCGACTACTTGCGTGGTGGCCACATATTCCTTCGTGTACATCCTTCAGGATTATTCTTCCTTCTTCGGGTGTAACGCACCTTTGCAAAACGCCTGAAATACTTCGCTTATACAATTCTCCCTTGACCACCGTAAAAGCTTTGGAGCGTCGAATTACTCGCCTTGCTTCAACTGGATCATCGGGTATTTCTTTCCTCATGATGTATGATATGTACGGCTGCATCCACGGTATCTGTATCACCATGACCAAGTCCTGATCTTCTTCTTCGTCCTCTTGCTTTTCCTTGGCAGCCCCCGAGGGTTTCTTCTCCTTCTTTTTGACTTTGTTGGCTTAGTGGATCTCTCTGTTATCTCTTCCCAGAATACACCTGGCGGGATTGGAAGGCACTGTGACCCGATGTTTGCAAGAACGTCGGCTTCGTCATTGCTCAACCTGCTAATATGATTTACTTCGCATCCATCGAATAACTTCTCAAGCTCGTTGTACACCTCCTTGTATGCCATCATGCTATCATTGATTGCATCACATTGGTTCATAACTTGCTGAGCCACCAACTGTGAGTCGCCAAAGATTTTTAATCGAGTTGCTCCGCAGGCTTTTGCCATCTTCATCCCGTGTATGAGAGCCTCATATTCTGCTTCATTGTTAGATGCGTTAAGGAACGTCATCCGGAGGATGTACTTTAATTTGTCGCCTTCAGGTGATATGAGTACTACTCCTGCGCCAGCTCCTTCTAGTCTCTTGGACCCATCAAAGTTCATGGTCCAAGTTCTCGATAAATCTGGAGGTCCTGTATTTTGCAACTCCATCCATTCTGCGATGAAGTCTGGCAGTATTTGCGACTTTATTGCTTTTCTTTTTCATACGTGATGTCCCGAGGGAAAGTTCTATTCCCCAAAGGGAGACACGACCCGTAGCTTCGGGTTATTCAAGATATTTGATAAGGGAGCTTCATTGACCACTATGATCGGGTGTGCCGAAAAATAGTGGCGCAATTTTCGTGCTGTCGTGAACACTCCATATGCTAGTTTTTGGTACTGAGGGTACCTTTGTTTTGAAGGTGACAAGACTTCGCTCACGAAGTATACTGGCCGCTGCACTCCATGGATTTTCCCTTCTTCTTCTCTTTCGACAACTAATACCGTGCTAACCACTTGGGGCGTGGCTGCAATATATAGCAGGAGAGGTTCCTTTTCCTTTGGAGCCACCAGGATTGGTGGTGTCGAGATTTTTCGCTTCAGATCCTCGAAAGCTCTGTCGGCCTCTTCGTTCCACTGGAATTTATCTCCTTGTTTTATCAGCGCATAAAATGGTAACGCTTTTTCTCCTAACCTCCGGCGACGAACCTGCTCAAAGCTGCGATCGCCCAGTTAGCTGCTGTATTTCTTTCAACTTTGTTGGCTTTCTCATTGTTACTATGGCTTGTATTTTGTCGGGATTTGCTTCAATCCCTCTTGCCGAAACTAGAAACCCCAGAAGTTCTCCTGCTGGGACGCCAAAAGAACACTTCGTCGGGTTCAGTTTGAGGCAGAATTTGTCGAGGTTGTCAAAAGTTTCTTTGAGATCCTCGATCAACGTTGTCCCCTTTTTTGATGTTATGACGACATCATCGATGTATACTTGCACGTTTTTCCCGATCTGTGTTGCTAAACACTTCTGCATCATCCTCTGATATGTTGCTCCCGCATTTTTTAGACCAAAGGGCATTGTTTTGTAGCAAAACACGCCGTAAGGTGTAATAAACGCTGTCTTGGCTTCATCATCTTCTTTTAATCTGATCTGGTTATAACCAGAGTATGCATCCAAGAAGGAAAGACGTTCGCAACCTGCCGTGGAGTCGATAATTTGATCGATCCTTGGGAGGGGAAAGTGATCCTTAGGACAATGTTTATTGAGACACGTAAAGTCGACGCACATGCGAAGGACTGTCGTGTTTTTCTTCGGCACCATCACTGGGTTAGCTACCCATGTGGCTTCTGTAGATATTTCTCTGATAAAACCAGCTTCTTCGAGTCGATTTATTTCTGAAAGCATGGCTTTGCGGTTTGGTTCCGAAAAACGCCGCAAAGGTTGTCTGATTGGTTTCGCTGTTGGATCCAAATTTAGGTGGTGCTCGGCAAGTTCCCTGGGTACTCCTGGCATGTCAGCTGGACACCATGCAAAGATTTTCCAGTTCTCACGGAGGAACTTGACGAGCGCTTTCCTATGCGATATCCATATCGTTTGCGATAGATGTCGTCTTTTTTGGATCTGTCGGGTGAATCTGCACCTCCTTAGAATTTTTCTCTGTGTTGAAAGTTGATTCTTTATTTGGCCTTCCAACGTCTGGCAGTACGTCGTAATCAGTCATGCTTTTTGACGCCAAGTACTCGGCTTGCATCCCGAAAGTTTCTGCCAACCTGTGAAAATCCTTGTCGCACTTATCGGCTAAGGCAAAGCTTCCCTTGACTGTGATTGGTCCTCTTGGTCCGGGCAACCTCCACAACAGGTATGTATAGTGTGGTACTGCCATAAATCTAGCATATGCTGGTCGTCCCAACAGAGCGTGGTATTGTGATGGAAAATCCACGACTTCAAATTCGAGCTTCTCGATTCTATAATTTTCTCGGGTCCCAAATTGAACATCGAGATTGATTTTTCCCAATGGATAACTTGGTTTCTCTGGTGTAATGCCGTGGAACCTTGTGTCTGTTGGTTTCAAGTTTGCTAAGGATATGTTCATCTTCCTCAATGTATCTGCATACATGAGGTTCAAGCTGCTGCCGCCGTCTATGAACACTCGAGAGACATCAAATCCTGCGATAACTGCTGGCAGAATAAGTGCTGACTGCCCTGGTCGAGGAACTTGCTGCGGATGATCTGCTATTGTGAAGCCGATATCTTGTCCTGACCAATTAAGGTACTCAACTGTTGGTGGAGGCATTTTCTCTGCCATAAACACCTGTCGTGAGATTACTTTTTGAGCTCTATTGGACGGCCTTCCCTTCTGAATCATCAACACTGCTCCGTTGGAGTTAGGATCGACATAGGGTGGTGGTGCAGGTGCTGCCGCTATTCTTAGCTGGTGTCGATTGTCCTCTGTAATCGCGGGAGGTGGCGGTAGATGAACCTCGCTCCTAGGCTCCCGAGGGTTTCTCTGTGCTGCTCGAGCGTGAGCATTTTCTGCGTATCTGAACATTGCCTGAAAATTTCGACAGTCTTTCTGCAGGTGCCCTGACTGTCTCTTCCCGTTCTTGTCGAGGAAGAAATGCATCCGGCACGGTCCGTTCAGCATTTCCTCGGGGGGACACGAAAGGTCTTGGAAACCTCGGCCCACTATTTTGCCTGTTGCGTGAATCATCCCTATTATCACCTCGCTGTTCACTGCTTCTCTGGTAATCATCTCTGTTGCCTCCTGTATTTGTCCGAAAACCTGCCGAAATTTGTCCTGGAGCGTCGTAGTTCTGGTACGTCCGAGGAAATCTTCGCCTCGGTTGATAGTTTCGACCACGGTCCTCCTCTGGCGACCTGTGTCGTTTGTTGTGGACAGCGTCTTCTCCATCTGCCCATTTATTTGCTATCTCCATTAACGCGGATACTGTCCTTGGATTGGTCCTTCCCAAATCCTCGACAAAGTCTCCACGCCTGACTCCTGCGACAAACGCATCTATTGCTCTCTCGTCAGATATGTTTTCTGCCGAGTTTTTGATGATATTCCATCTCTGGATGTACTTTCTCATTGGCTCATCTGGCTTTTGTCGACACGCTCTCAACTCCTCTAACGATGCGGGTTTTTTGCACGTGGATCTGAAGTTCTTGACGAACACGTCCTCGAAACTTTCCAAACTGTCGATGGATCCTGGAGCGAGTATCTTTATCCATGATCGTGCGGCACCACTCAGGTGCACCTGGATGCTTTGCATGGCTGTTGCCCTAGTTCCTCTGTCGGCTTCACCGTCTCCGGATAGTCGACTAGCCAATCCTACGGATCTTGAAGGCCGTCGAATTTCTTGAAATTATCGGGTAACTTGAATCCTGAGGGGACTCGCGTTTTTCGGACTCTCCTCGTGAAGCATGGTAAGCCGCACATATCTTCGTCGTTAAGTTCTGGGGATTGCCGATGATCCCTTCTGCTTTGCCGCGCTCTGTCGACTCTTGCTTGTGCTGCTGTGTCTCTTGCTCCACTTGGCCCTTCAGGTGCTGCCGCTGTTGCTGCTGCGGGTCGCGGACTATTTTGCCTTGCCACTCCTTCGGGAGGCGTTGATATAAACGCTGTCCCCATAGCTCCAACTCCTGCTACCGCCATATTGTACAATGTTTCCCTTGGGTCACCCGGAGGTGGTTTAGATGCAAGGATAAAAGCATGTGTCGCCATATACCCAGCCTCTGGTGTCTTAGGGATGATGTTTCCTCTTGTATCTATCGACATAAAGGACATGTCGAGGTTTTGAACCAAGTGTTCTCTTTCTGCCTCGGGTATGTGTTGCAGCCTTGATCTTGCTCTGTTCCGCGCCTCCCGATGGCTATCACCCGTAGTTCTAGATTGTCGACTTAGATCTGCCCTTCTCCTGCTGGATGCAGAAGCTGCCTCCTTTCTCCTGTTCAACTCAGCTGTCTGTTTTTCCAATTCCCTGGCAGCTCGTGCGAGCCTATATTGATATGCTTGCAATTCTTCTGGTGTGGCTGTGGTAGCCATTGGTTCTGTGCCGTTCATAGCTCTCGCAGCTCTGTCCCACGCTGCTTGTGAAAGTTGAACTCTATCTCTCGGCTCTGGCCCGACGTATTTGTTGCCCAAGCCTTGTCGCAGATTGGAGGGATCGACGTATGGATTTCCCAAACTGTCGAAAGCCTCAGATGTCTCTTCTTGATTTTCAATGGCGTAAATCTGATGATACTTTGTACTCAGATCTATGTTGGGTTTGGTGACATCGTCGTTGAGATTGATGAAGACCTTGCCCACTGTCAAAGATTTGTCGATGAAGTCGTAACTGTCGACATCGCTTGAGCCATCGCTTATATACGAGTCCGCAGATGACTCAAACGATATGTCGTTGAAGATCTTGGCGAGTTTCTCTCTTGCTCTGATACTGACGTAGCGTGTCGCCGAGGTTTCTTCTTCTCCTGACTCGTTTGACGATGCATAGCTTGAAAAATCGGAATCGGCCACTGATGATCCCGACGAAATCGGAATTTCGACACGATACGATCCTTCCTTCTCGACGCGAAAGTGGAACCTTCCGAACGTCATCTCCATGGGCTCCGCCAGATACGCATATGCATCCAAACGGGAGGGTGGGTGAGGAACAAAATCGACAAGACCAGTAGCGATCTGTTTACCTCGATCCATTGTGTTGCTTGCGGTTGACGATGTCGAAGATCTTGAGCGTGCCATCGAGATCAGCTCCTTACGCCTCTAATTCCCACAGACGGCGCCAATTGACAAGGGATTAGCTTGTCAATGCCTATGGATTGTAGGCTAGGGTTTAGTTAGAAGTAGAGGGTAAGTAGATCTCGAAGGTTTCAGCCGAAAAGTACTCGACGATTGTGAAAACTAGGATTTGCAGACAATGATTCGGTCGATTCTTTGTCCCTCGACTCCCCCTTATATATGAGGTGGAGCCGAGGGATTCGTGCTATACAAGTTTACAGAGTCCGGGACGGTTTCTAACTCATCCCGCCAGATTACAAACAACACTTCCTATTACAATTCTATCTTTCCTTAGTAAATCTTGGGCTTCCGAATCTTCTTATTCTTCGGGTATTGGGCCTCCAGTAAACCCCGGGTACCATCTTCGGCAGGCCCATTTGGGATGCCTATGTCACATATGCATAGAAGTATCATTAATTTTGGCATAAGAAGAGTTCTTCTCACTAATAGTAACTGAAGCAAGATTATTATCAAGAATTTGAACATGGTAAACAAGTTGCATATTAAGGGAATTGTTTTTGGTAATCCAATCATGACTATGACAAGTTTCATAAGGATAGTTATTACCTATATCATAGCATTCTTTATAATAATCATCAAAGATTGGAGGCAAAGTGTCATCATAAGAAATAGAATAGTTATCTTTCACAGTCGGTTTATCTGTGTCCACACCATCATTGTTATTAGAAGGAGATGCATCAAGAACATAATGACCATTAGCAAAAGGATTTTCAAACACCTCTTCCCCAAGCTTAGAGTTTTCTATATCATTATGGGAGGAAGCATGGATAGCACTGACATTATGGCAATTATTATCATCATCATTTTCAGAATTAGTTTCCCAGAGATTTGCAATATCAAAAGTAGTGCGCTCATTCAAATCATGATTGCTAATATATGTAAAGGGCATAGGAAGATCATCGTATTCAGATTCATTATCACAATAATCATTAGGAGCAACATACTTACGGTTACTTAGCGTTATCTCATTCACGCGGGGATACGCCGTTACCTCTTTCTTTTTATTCTCCTTCTTCTTCTTCTTCTTCTTCGTTCCCTTCTTCTTCTTCTTCTTCTCTTCCTTCTCCTCATTCCCTTCTTTAGGAGGAAGAGGCTTGAAGGGTAGCTTGTCCGCATAACCTGATTTATTTTCAGAAACAATAGAAGAAACTTGGGAGGACCCCTCCTTTTCATTAATTAGTTGAAAACACACAGCGGTCCTATCATATTTTGGCAAGGTGTCATCTTCTAAAATATTTTGTATGTAAGTATTTGTATGGCTATTATCAATGCAATAAGAAAAACACCCATGCAGGACATCATCAATATCAAGATCACTCATATGTAACAAAGAGATTTTTCTCGACAGTTCTTCACACCCCAAAAATAAAGTAAGTTCATCATGCTGATTAGGAGTAATTTCATCATCACAATACAAATTTGCAGCACTCATTGGGTTCAAATTATCATCGGAAGAGCATTGAAAATTAAAATGACCCACTTCATGGCAAACTTCACAAATAAAAGGATAGAGGGCACAAACTTTTTTACCAAGATCATCTAGAGCCCTAAACCACTTTCTAGTTTTTTCATTAGTATGATGGATACAATATTCATCTTCGATTTGATTAATTCCACAAGGTCTATGCATTCCACAAAAATTAACATGCTTATAGGAAATAGCATTCTTAGGAGTTTGAGCATGCTTATTGCAATAATTAACAACAATTTCATTCTTCATGCAAGCCTCTTTAAAAGGTTCATGATACTTATCAAAATTCTTCTTAGGCAATTCAAAATGAGAAGCAAAGGATTTATAAAGATTTGCAGCAACTTGAGAGTCAAGACCATAAGTAGCACTCATATTTCGAAATTTATCGGTATCCATAAAAGCTTCAATGCATTCATAATCATAATTTATACCTGACTCTTTACCTTTGTCGTTCTCCCATCCTTCAGCGTTGTCCTCAATCCGATCAAGAAGGTCCCACCTAGCTTCAACCTCCATGCTTGTGAAAGATCCCTCCGAACACGCGTCCAGATAGTCCTTGTGTTGTCCTGAAAGCCTCGCATAAAAATTATTAACAATAACATTACGGGGGAGCTCATGAATGGGACATTTGAGCATTAGTGACTTCAGTCTCCCCCACGCTTGAGAAATACTCTCTCCATCACGAGGATAAAAGTTATAAATATAATTCCTATCAATATGCACTTCATGAGGAGGATAAAATTTAGAATAAAAGAGAGATGCAATTTCCTCCCAACCAAGAGAATGTCTATTCTCCAACAATTTATACCAATGCGCCGCTTTACCGCACAAATAAACAGAGAATAGCTTCTTCCTCACTTCATCCATAGAGATACCTGCGCACTTGAATAACCCGCATAATTCGTGCAAAAACAGTAAATGATCTCTAGGATGGACAGTTCCATCCCCTTTATAGTGGTTGTCCATAACACGTTCAATAATTTTCATAGGTATTTTATACGGAATACTTTCAGCAGGTGGATTTAAAATATCAGAAGCATCATTAGAGTTATCGCATATGGGAGCTAAAGCATTATCAGAGCAAAATATTTCTTCCAAAGCTGAGGAGCAAAAAAGATTATTTTTATATAAACTAGCTTCCCCAAGCTTAGACTTATCCATAGTATTAGCAGTAATTGCATTCATACTAATAACATCGCTACTAGCATGCAAATAAGGTTCCATAGGTTTTTTAATTTTCGCATTAAACAATTCTAAATCAGGAAAAAGATTAAAAAGCTCACCAATTTTTTTGCTGTTTTCCATTATGCCTAACTAGTGTAAACAAGAAACAAAAAGATGCAATTGCAGGATCTAAAGGAAATAGCTTCGAGTACTTACAACGGCGGAAAATAGCTTGGTAGCCGAGGTCCGGAGTGTGAGTACCTTTTACCTTTCCTCCCCGGCAACGGTGCCAGAAAATAGCTTGATGTCCACGTTCCCCCTCCTTTCCTGTAGACAGTGTTGGGCCTCCAAGAGCAGAGGTTTGTAGAACAGCAGCAAGTTTTCCCTTAAGTGGATCACCCAAGGTTTATCGAACTCAGGGAGGAAGAGGTCAAAGATATCCCTCTCATGCAACCCTGCAACCACAAAGCAAGAAGTCTCTTGTGTCCCCAACACACCTAATAGGTGCACTAGTTCGGCGAAGAGATAGTGAAATACAGGTGGTATGAATATATATGAGCAGTAGCAACGGTGCCAGAAAATAGCTTGCTGGCGTGTAGTTGATGGTAGTAGTATTGCAGCAGTAGTAACACAGTAAAACAGTAAACAAGCAGTAGTAACTCAGCAGTATTTAGGAACAAGGCCTAGGAATTACACTTTCACTAGTGGACACTCTCAACATTGATCACATAACAGAATAGATAAATGCATACTCTACACTCTTGTTGGATGATGAACGCATTGCGTAGGATTACACGAACCCTCAATGCCGGAGTTAACAAGCTCCACAATTTGTTCATATTTAAGTAACCTTATAGTGTAAGATAGATCAATACAACTAAACCAAGTACTAACATAGCATGCACACTGTCACCTTCATGCATATGTAGGAGGAATAGATCACATCAATATTATCATAGCAATAGTTAACTTCATAATCTACAGGAGATCATGATCATAGCATAAACCAAGTACTAACACGGTGCACACACTGTCACCTTTACACACGTGCAGGAGGAATAGAACTACTTTAATAACATTGCTAGAGTAGCACATAGATAAATTGTGATACAAACTCATATGAATCTCAATCATGTAAATCAGCTCATGAGATTATTGTATTGAGGTACATGGGAGAGAGATGAACCACATAGCTACAGCGGAGCCCTCAGCCTCGGGGGTGGATTACTCCCTCCTCATCATGGAGGCAGCGATGGCGGTGAAGATGGCGGTGGAGACGGCGATGGAGATGGCTCCGGGGGCAATTCCCCATCCCGGCAGGGTGCCGAAACAGAGTTCTGTCCCCCGAATTGGAGTTTCGCGATGGCGGCGGCGCCCCTGTAGTCTTTCTGGAGTTTCGTCAATTGGTGTCGAAGTTTTAGCTCATGACGGCTTAAATAGGCGAAGAGTCGGAGTCGGAGGGGCCACGGGCTGCCCAAACCATAGGGGGGCGCCCCCCCCCCTGGCCGCGCCGGGGTGTGGTTTGGTGGCCCTGTCCCCCTTCTCTGGCGGTTCTCGTGTGTTCTGGATGCTTCCGGTGAAAATAGGAACTTGGGCGTTGATTTCGTCCGATTCCGAGAATATTTCGTTACTAGGATTTCTGAAACCAAAAACAGCAGAAAACAGGAACTGGCACTTCGGCATCTTGTTAATAGGTTAGTTCCAGAAAATGCACGAATATGACATAAAGTGTGCATAAAACATGTAGATAACATCAATAATGTGGCATGGAACATAAGAAATTATCGATACGTCGGAGGCGTATCATAGCCTTATTGGAGACTCGAAGGTCTAATTTCTCTATTCCATTTTTAAACCAATTGGCGGCGGGTTATAGCTATTCCTGGTTTTGTTTACCACCGCATGGTCGGTCAGGAGGCATTCTGGTTGGCATTAACTCTGACACACTCGAAGTGCTCAAAGTGAGTACTGGAGATTTTTGTGTCAAGCTGCATATTAAGTGTAAAAGGGATGGTTTTGAATGGATCCTTGTGCCAGTCTATGGGGCTGCCCAAGACGCATATAAAGCTGAATTTTAAGCAGAATTGGTCAGAATTTGTGAGACTTAAACATTACCTATGTTGGTAGGTGGTGATTTCAACATTATTCGAAAGCGTGAGGAAAAAAATAATGATAACTTTAAAGCTCGTTGGCCTTTTGTTTTTAATGCCATTATTGAACATTTGAACTTGCGCGAAATTGCCCTATCGGGAAGACAGTTTACGTGGGCAAGTCATAGGGATGTACCAACTTATGAGAAATTGGATAGGGTGCTTGCCTCCATTTCTTGGGAACAAAAATTCCCCCTAGTCACTGTGCGTGCATTGACAAGGGCAGACTCTGACCATACTCCGATTCTTATTGACTCAGGGGTGAAAGCACATCTGGGTAATAAGCCAAAATTATTCTTTGAATTGCATTGGTTGCGACAAGAAGGTTTTTTTGACATGATTGAAAAGGAGTGGAAGTCTGTATTAGTGGGATTAAATCCAATGGATGTGTGGTTGAATAAATTGAGGCACATTAGACAATTTCTTAAAGGATGGGCAAAGAACCAAAGTGGGCAATATAAAAAAGAAAAAGGATAGGTTAATAGGTATTATTGATGTGTTAGATGTGAAAGCTGAAACGAATATCTTATCGATGGTAGAAAGAGAAACGCTTAAAGATGCAAATGATAAGCTGAATAAATTACGAAGAGAGGAAGAGTCTAAATGGGCGCAGAGAGCTAAAGTTAAGCATATCCAAGAAGGGGGGAGCAATACGAGATATTTCCACTTGATTGCAAATGGGAAGCATAGAAGAAAGAAAAAATTTCAATTAGAACAACAGGAAGGAACCATTGTTGGGGAAGATAATTTGAAGGTCTACATTACTGAGTTCTATAAAAAATTATTCGGGGCACCGGCTTCAAATAACATCTCTTTGGTAGAGGACGAGGTGCAGGACATTCCCCAGATATCGGCTGTTGAGAATGCGATTTTGACAGCTTCTTTTTCTGAGGAGGAAGTTCATGAGGCACTTTTTCAGATGGAACGTAATAAAGCGCCGGGGCCTGATGGTTTTCCGGCAGAGTTTTATAAAAAAAATTTGGGAGGTAATAAAAGATGACTTGATGTCGCTGTTCAATCAATTCAGTATTGGGGATTTGCCTCTCTACAAATTGATTTTTGGCGCCATTACATTATTACCAAAAAAAGAGGACGCGGTGCAAATACAACAATATAGACCTATTTGTCTTCTGAATGTGTGTTTTAAAATCTTTACCAAGGCTGGTACAAATCGTATAACAGGGATTGCCCCACGAGTTATAAGACCAACACAATCCGCTTTTATGTCGGGAAGGAATATTCTTGAAGGGGTGGTCATTCTTTATGAAACTATTCATGAGTTACATAATAAGAAGTTAGATGGGGTTTTATTTAAAATTGACTTCGAAAAGGCATATGATAAAGTCAAATGTTCATTCCTATAACAGACTTTGAGGATGAAGGGGTTTGCTCCTGAATGGTGTAGGATGATCATGAAATATGTCCAAGGGGGTAGTGTAGGAGTAAAGGTAAATGATGACATTGGTCATTATTTCCAGACAAAAAAAGGTTTGAGACAGGGTGATCCATTGTCTCCTATTCTTTTTAATATTGTAGTGAATATGCTTGCTATCATAATTGAGAGAGCAAAAAATGATGATCAGGTAGGGGGGCTTATTCCTCATCTAGTTGAAGGGGGGATCTCTATTTTACAATATGCTAATGATAATATCCTTTTCTTGGAACATGATCTCCAGAAAGCAGTGAATATGAAACTAATTCTATGCCTTTTTGAAGAACTCTCTGGGCTTAAAATTAATTTCCACAAAAGTGAGATTTTTTGTTTTGGGAAGGCAAATGATGAAGTGGACCAGTATAAACAGATCTTTGGATGTGATGCTGGTTCCTTACCTTTTAAATACTTAGGTATTCCTATTCATTTTAGAAAGCTTAGAATTTCTGATTGGTATCCAGTAGAGACCCGATTTGAGAGCAAATTGGGATGCTGGAAAGGCAAATTACTGTCCTATGGGGACAGACTTGTCCTTATCAATTCAGTTTTAACGAGCTTACCGATGTTCATGCTATCTTTTCTAGAAATACCTGTCGGGGTAAGGAAAAGATTAGACTTTTATAGGTCTCGATTTTTTTGGCAATCTGAGGAAAATAAAAGGAAATATAGACTCACCAAGTGGAATATCGTCTGCAGACCCAAGGATCAAGGAGGTCTACGTATTGAGGTCCTTGAATTGAAAAATAGATGTTTATTGAGTAAGTGGCTTTATAAACTTCTTAATGAGGATGGGGTGTGGCAGGAGTTGCTGCAGAATAAATACCTAAGATAAAAGACCTTATCCAAGGTACAAGCTAAACCAACAGACTCTCCCTTTTGGAAGGGATTGATGAGGGTTAAGGACGATTTTTTATAAGAGGATTTTTCAAGTTGGGTAATGGTACAAATATCCGCTTCTGGGAAGATACCTGGTTAGGTAGAACACCATTAGCTCAACAATATCCATCCTTATATAATATTGTGCATCATAAGAATGTAACAGTAGCTCATGTGTTAGCTCAAACGCCTCTGAATATCAGTTTCAGAAGGTTTTTGGTGGGTAACAAATGGATTTCATGGTTGCAGTTATACCGAAAACTTATGAGGATTAATTTATCTGATGAGAATGATCAGTTTGTTTGGAAATTGTCAACAAAGGGCGTGTTTAGAGTGAAATCTATGTATGAGGATCTTATGAATGACCATACCCCTTTTTTGCGAAAGTATCTTTGGAAAGTTAAAGTTCCTTTAAAGATAAAAATATTTATGTGGTTCTTAAGCAATAAGGTTTTACTTACTAAAGACAATTTAGCCAAAAGAAGATGGAATGGTTGTACAAAATGTGTTTTTTGTGGTGAGCAGGAGACTATTGAGCATTTGTTCATCACTTGTCCTTTAGCTAAAATTCTTTGGCGTACGATTAATTTTACTTTTGCTCTCCCACCTCCAACCAATGTTACCAATATGTTTGGTAATTGGCTAAATGGAGTTGATAGACAATCAAAGGCTTTCATCCGTATTGGGGTTTCTGCCTTATGTAGGTCTATCTGGAGGACAAGAAATGATATTATTTTTAACAAAAAACATTCTTTTCACTTTTTGCAGGTTATCCATATGGTGTCACATTGGGTCCAGTTGTGGGCTCTTCTGTCACCGGAGGGACAGCGGGATGCTATGGCTATTGGATGCACACGGTTCCAGATGGTTGCTCAGGATATCTTGTGCCAGGCTGGTTGGCGGCACAATAGGCGGATACAGTGAAGTGTAGTCCGTTTTATTTTGTTTTCTTTCGCTGGTTGATTCTTGTATCAATTCTAGGCGATGCCTGAGATGTTTTAACTTTGTACTCTTATACTTTTAATAAACGGCCGTGTGCATCATCATGATGCAGAAGCCGGGGTTCTATTCCCCATTTCGAAAAAAAAACTAAAATTTGTAGGATTCCAAGAAAACATATGCACAATAGTTTTCATTCAGACTTGTACTACTAAAATCACGAGAAGATATATATAGTAGAACGTAGGGACCATATAGTGACCGGCTGGAAACGTAACCACGGCTGCAAGGAGCAGCGTTGCGACTGCAAGCATGGAAGTAAGTCCTTGGTTCGCCATCGACCTGGATTATCCTACTCTCCCGTTTATGTTTGTGTACATGCAATGCACCAAGGCACACCGGACCCCTATATATGCAAACGCATATCCCTAGCTGCTGCGCGCACTACCGATCAACCTTGGCACATCACTGTGTATTTCCGATCAGTTTCCAGTTTTCGCCACTAGCTACCAACTAGGCACTACTATGTGTATTGCTTGCTAGCATACCCAACTAGTTCGTTGGCCTGTGGAAAAGGATTGAACGCGGGTCAACACGATCTGTCCCGGAGTAGTGACTAGTGAGGTGAGGTCGTTGACCGGAAAGATGTACCTGCCGTCGCGCTCGCCGGAGCACGGCTTTGTCCGGCTTGTGGAATTTCCGGGGCCCGGCGGCCTGGCTTGTTTGAAGGGCTGATAGCGTGCTTTGTTGCTTCCTGCCACTGGAAGTCTGTGCATGCGTGTCTGTAATGGGTATTGCAGTTTTATCTTTAATTTGATGATGATGGGTTAGATAGTACTAGGCAAATAAATTTATACCATTCAGTTCGCTCTGAGATGGCACAAACATAAATAAATATTGGACTTACTAGATTTGTTTTTAGTTTTTCACATATTATAAACGGTATTATGTTTTAAACTTCGTAAGTACATACCTACATTCACACTTTTTGAGTAATGGAGTCAATAGTGCATCTTGACTCCTTAGCCTACAGGGAGTCTCGCCTACAACATCACACTTTTTGGCATCTCTGCAACAATGACAAATATTGCCGTTTGAAGAACTTACCAACACCTAAGTGTAAATTTTCTAGTTTTCTTCATTGTTCACGGAGTTCTTAAGACAGACTCTCACCTACTATTTCTTGTATCGGTTCTCCATCGGCATTTTGATGGCTATCAAAGGATGTCTAGAACTACAAAGCTTCAACCCACAAGACTCGGAAGAGGAAGCCCACGCCATCAAGATCGATATGGTAGCTGATGATTTGAAACATATATCATCTCCTGATTGCCCCGATTTTCATCCTTGTCTCGTGTGAGATTTGGAAAGAAACTAATCTAAGGGTTTTTTCGGCGGTTACCCACCATGCCACCTGTCATTCGTGCTAAGATCAAGGAAGAAGTGAAAATGTGATGCTTAGCACATAGAGAACATTTGGGTCATTTTATTCTAGGAGATTGCAACTACTGGTGCGAGATATCATAGTGGTATCATAGATAGATGCCGTGTCATATCATGATGTAGAATTAGAAAAAAATAATGTCAAATAAATCTTCTACGCAATTTTGCATTAAGATTCTACAAATGTTTAAATATAATAAGATTAAGATACTACATGATACCATTATAGATACATTACCATATACTAGTATCATATGCATAATGCTACTATATAGTACTACTCGTTTTGCCTATAAGTTAAATGACTTCATACCAAACTTTCTGATTAGTTATTAAGATTTTTGTGTTTCATTCGCATCTCTAGGTACATGACAAAAACATCGTGACACATTGTTAGGCCATACTCATGAAAGATTAGTTTCTACCATGCATGATAGATTCCGTACAATAATCAACCGTGAATTCTGTTTGGAGATTCCTGCGGCTAGATTATTCTAATACACAAAGAAATATGAGTGGGCACATTGTATTCATGGGTATTTAGATGAATAACCATTCGTTTTGTCAAAAATAAATCATCTAGTATTCAACTAATCTAGCCCCACATATCGAGTTTCCCTCTTGGCCCATATCATCTCTACTAAAGAGGCTAGTTCTGTCGTTCTAGCTATAAATGGCATAACAATGGAGAGGTGAAAGACGATTGATTTACTTGCTATCTTGCGAGGCAAGGTGGACGGCGCACGGATGTCATCGGCCGGGGCCATCAAGTTGCGACGGCATGGGGGTGGGGGGAAGCACAAGTCGGGAAACAAGATGGGAGGCCAATACGTGAACAATTGCATGGTTACATATCTTGAGATTTGAGAAGGAATTGTTTTTAAAGTTAAGGATACTGCAATCATATTCCTTCCACGCCTTGGGAAACCATAAAGTTGTGCTATGAGTTTATCTATTGTTATGTAATTTCTATACTATTTTGTAATGATGTCGTTTGGTCGTTGTTATGGATTTTTTTTTGAAGCGTTTTAATTAGTAATGAACACTTTGTCCATCTTCGTGTGCGCTTCGGTGTTGAACAAATTTTGAACCTTCGTGTTTTGCGTTAGATTTTTGTTTGACTCTGAATACTCATTGTTAATATATTGTGCCCGTCCATCCAACGAAACACGATGATACATTTTAAGAAAAAATAAAATGTGAAGTTCTTGAATAAACCATGAAAAATATTGTGTATAACATTCTAAAACATGACACAAAATCTAGAACGGGACATAAATCTCCAAACCCTAGCGGATGGTGGATATGTGAACGTTATCTGGCTTGTGCATTGTAGAAAATTGTCTCGCATGCAAAAAATTAGGTGTGCCAGTTAACTTCACCATCTTACAAAAGATGTATAACAACTATTGCTAAGACTATCAGCAGCGATACTCAAATGACCGCATCACACAAAATGGTCTATTCAGTGACAGAGATACAGAACTGATGACCATGGGTGGACATGCATGTTGCCCACTTGGATCCGCCCTTCGCTTCCATTCCTCGCCGGATTCACAACCACATATCTCAAGTATGTATTGCAAGTTAAGGGTCAATTGCAAGAACAAAAAGAGGCGGAGAGAGAGCAGGTCTTCTTGCCATAAGCTGCGGCCATGCATTCTTTATATTCTTGGATCCGCCCTTCGTTCCATTCCTCGCATGATTCACAATTCGAACACAAAACCACACATATCTCAAAGGAAAATGCTTCCGATACCCCGGGGGATCGCTACGCCCGCATCCTCCTGATTGCCAGGGCGCCACGTGTCCTTCCAGCGAACCGAAGCGAGCCAGCAAAGCGAACGTGGGTGGGCCCCACCTGCAATTATTATCTCCTCGTCGTCCATCTGCCTAATCTCCTCCGTCTCCTTTTCTCTAAAAAAAAAAATTCTCTAGTACTGCTTCCGACGTTTTCTCCGGTGGTCTGCTCCTCCCGTCCCCTACCGCTCCCCCGCCGTACCCCGCCTTCTCCCCCGCCGCCGGTGTCTGCACCACCTCCCCACCGTCGTACCTACAAGCAGCATGATTAGTTGCTGCGAAGGGGGCGTCGTGGGGGGATATGGATGCGGCGAGGCCCGTCAGAGCATGTTGCCGGCCAGCCAAATCCTGCAGGGACGCCGCTCCTCCCATCGGCGAGGCGGAAGCGGCGGGCAGCGGCGCTGTGTTCGCTGCTGCAAGGGGGGATGCGGTATGCTACCGACGGTAGCCGGGTTTGCGACACACTGCGGGCGGCGTTGGTCCGGACGGCGCCAGCGTTGCTCCGGACGGCGCCGGCGTTGCTCCGGATTGCTACCGACGGCGGATGGGTATGCTACCTACGGATGTCGGCGTTGCTCACGACGCCTCGACGTTTCTCACTTGCTCCGGATTGCTACCGAAGACGGCCGTGTTTGCTACCGACAGCGGTCGGGTATGCTACACACGGCGGCGGGCTTTGCTCCTGACACTGCGGTGGTGCTCCGGTTAGCTACACAGGGCGGCCGAGTTTGCTACCGGCGGCGGCCACGTATGCTACACACGACGGCCGGCGTTGCTATCGCCGGCGGACGCATATGCTACACACGGCGGCCGGCGTTGCTCCCGACGTCGAGGTGTTGCTCCGGTTTGCTACCCAGGGCGACCGGGTTTGCTACACACGGCGGCCGGGTATGCTACACACGGCGGCCGGCGTTGGTCCCGACGCCACGGCGTTGCTCCTGACGGCGAAGTTGCCCATGTGGTGGAGATCCTGCAAGATATCGGGGTGGGGATTCGTGGTGGTGCTGTGAGAGGAAGGAAAGGGACCACGATGGGGAAGAACGTGTGTTTTTTTTCTTTCACGGAAAAGCCACGTGTCGCTTGCTCGAGGCGGGGGATCGGAAGGCCCGATCCCCCGGGGGACGCTCAGCGCTGCCCTATCTCAAATGTGCATGATTTTTCCTACAAGGTGTTTTCAGTTCCTTCTTTGTTCGTGAACGAGATTGATTTGAACTCTATATTTCCGTCATGCAATTTAACTTAATGGAAAGGGGAACAATTTCAGTTAGAAAAAAAAGTGCATCATCTTATCATTTGTCTCCAGTAGACAGTAGTCCATAATTAAAGCGCCCGCCTCAAGCTTTGGCATTCATCTTATTCAAATTCTCCTCATCTTGCCATGTACGTGCGGTCTGTTCGATTTAGAAGTTGATGGAGTAGACCTGCGGGTACTTGTCCGAGTGGAACAGCCCAAAGTGCTTCTCCGTCTCTAGCCCACCCTTCAAGTTCTCGTTGAACATGGCGAATATGTACGCCTCGATGGCCCCAGGCCTCTTGGGCGTCCCCTTCCCGACGTGGTTGATCAGGTTCTGGTTGTAGGTCCGTGCGTTTGCCGCGGTCGCATCCGGGTCGCCGGCCGACGGCCACCCGCTCTCGGACACCACGATGGGGACGCTCCCGGCCCCGGCGCTCTCGAGTGCAGAGTACATGGTGTCCACGAGCGCGTCGA
The DNA here is from genome assembly GCF_019359855.2 of Lolium perenne. Taxonomy (NCBI): domain Eukaryota; kingdom Viridiplantae; phylum Streptophyta; class Magnoliopsida; order Poales; family Poaceae; genus Lolium; species Lolium perenne. The sequence continues at coordinate 321,669,203 of NC_067246.2, forward strand.
ACAGGTTCTGGTAGTCCTTGCCGTTGCCGTCGTCGTGCACCACCGTGCCCGGCGCGGTGAAGAGGGCGTATTTGATGTCGATGCTGGGCGTGCCCTTGAATGAGAAATAGGGGTAGATGTTGGCGAGCAGTGGCGAGCCGATGCTGGCGAGGTACTGCGCGATGGGCGGCATGTGGGCGCCGTCGTCGGAGAAGGTGCCCTGGGAGGGAGGGAACCCTTTGGTGACGCCCGAATGCACCGCCGTGGAAACCTTGATGCCGCCGAGGCCGGCCCTGACCAGCGCGTTTTGAATGTTCTTCATGGCCGGGAGGACGTCCTGCGTCCTGCCGCCTTGATTGGGAACCTCGTTGCCGACCGCGATGTACTTGATGGTGAGGCCCTGCTGCGACTGCACGTTGGCCTTGACCCAGGCGTCCGCGTTGGAGGCACTGGAAGCTAGGGCATTGAGCTGCGTGTTGCCGGTGTCGAGGATGAGGCCGAGGTTGCTGCCGCTCAGGGCCTTCAGGGTGTCGTCGTTGACGTTGTAGACGCGCATGCCGGTGATGCCGTTGGACTTGTAGAGCTGGACCACCTCACTTGCCGAGGGCAGCCAGTCGCCGTTCACGCCGTAGCACACGCCGATGGACTCAACAGCTGTGAACAGTGGCATATGTGTATCCTGTATCAACCTTTCATAATTTATATCCTTGTTTACTTTAAGATTAAACTAGACCATAATAAAAATTACTGAACCGAGGGACTAACAAAGTAATTGCAGTTTACATGCACCGCATATCGAAGTTTGCAGGTAAGACCGAGAGAGAAATGTGGATTACCTGCCGGAATGGCTGCAAGGAAGCCAACTACCAAAGCGACTGCAAAAGCACCATGTTTTACCATCTTCACCTTGCCTTGTGAAGCGTATGGCTACAACTTATTAAATTCTATACGATCGAGTTACGTAGATGCACGTGCCTTTTGCATACAAGGGTTCACCCCTATATCTTATAAGCGACGGTTCACTAGTTTGACACCGGTGATCAACATAAATATACACACGTATTAGCTTACCAGCTGGGATGGATGCGAGTATCCCGACGACCAACGCTGCGGCAAGCACAGAGGCAGCATGTTGCCGTGCCATCTTCGACCTTGCAGTTGAGTTGCTTCAGATAGCTGATGCTCAGCTCCTCTGGTACGTGTTGCTGCTGTAGGCAGTAGGTGTGCAGTAGCCCGATAGATGGATCTACTTTTGCTTGGAAGTGTATCAAGCAGACATCCCCTATTTATACACGATTCCAAGAGCGCACAATGCTGGTTTGCCGAGCATTTTTTCCAAAAAAAAAAAGGATAAGTTGGCGAGTTGCTAGTTGGTCAACTCTGAGAGTAACACAAGAAATATTTTCATCCACCAAACTAAAGAATAATAATGTGCACCAGGTCTATAGTACAAGAAAAAACAACGCTGTTCTTAGATATATTCAATGTATTTTGAAAACCGTGGTATCAAAGAGCTACAGTATCTACAAAACCACGAATGGGATTTTACGAGAAAGAACTACCAACGAACAATACCAGTGATGTGTAGATGTTTAAGTACTAATAAAATTAACATGCATGGCAAGGTAATCTACAGATTGTTCACTCTTTAAGTGTGCTTCTTCCACCTTCTCCCTCGTACCATGGAAAGACATTGGGCAATAACCACCACCGTACCATAGGCACTTTAGTAGTATCTGCGATCCATACTTAATTGTAAATTTGTACTGCGCCTTTGCCTTTTATTTTGTATTTTTGTACTTTTGAACTTGTTCAGCTATATGTATCTTGGTTATGTAGAGGCTATTTGTACATACTCAAACTTCAACTAATAAACCACCCATTATCGTCAAACAAAATCGGCCCTATAACAAACCTTGATGATTTCATGATCTAAAAATATGATAATCTCATGCTTGGAAAATGGTGCTACTTCTTATATTTTTAACCCATATGCTTTAAGATTCTAATCTCCATAGAGAATGAAACACACAGTCAGTGCTTGATATCATGGACGCACTCGTGGGAAGATAGACCTAGTAATAGTTTCCAAATACTGAATCCCAAAAATTGTGCAAAAACAGACATGCAAAAAAAAATTGTTGTGTTTTCTCCCCAGTCGAACAAGATATCGGTGCGGAACTCTAGCTCGGCGCTGCGAATTTCTTCCTTATCGGCGAATATCTAGTATTGAGCCGATCCTGCATCAATACCCAAAGCAACATGATTTTGATTTAAAATTTCAATAATAAACTCGAAAGTTGCTTCGGTGTAACCCTAGCTACGCCTCTCCCCAGCCCAACCCCCAATCCAGCAGGATGCCCATGAGCAAATCCCGCTCATTGGACGACATCAGCATCAGGCTCTCGCCTCTTATGTTTGAGGGATCTACGGCCGAGCATGGCCAGCAGCCCTGGACGGTGTTGCTTTCGGCGGAGTTTGGAGAAAGGGGAAGTGGCCCCGGAACCTTTTGATGGTTGCATGGCTGCAGCGGCTGCGAAGGCAGCGGCTATGGGTGTGGCCTCGGAGCCTTTTTCATGTTTATACAAGAATCAAGTGACATTTCTTATTATGGTGTATGGAATATCTATCTGCGAGCAACTGGCCTTGTCAAAAAAAATTATGACCTTTTTTCATATTTTTTAAATTTATATTTACAGCGTGTAATTTGGGTTAGAGTTTATTGTGTGTAAACAAAAGTTACCACCAGACAATAAAAAAGTGCAACCGTGTATGTTTTCGGCAATCGAAACAAGTTGGTCACCTGCTTTTACGTGGTAAATGAGTCGCCAAGTCTACTTCATGCAACCGAAACCATTCATGCAGCAAGAACCAACATATGGTTGGATGGTTTTTTCTTTTTAACAAATGGTTGGATGGTTAGGATTGTAGTGGCACCTTAGTCCTCTAGAATTTAAATCCTAAGTTTATAACTTTGGAGTGTCGCATAAAGGTGGAATATTCTTCAGTGAGAGGCGATGTTTCCGTCAATAACGAGATGTTTGTTGATCAATTTTTTAGACTATCTCTCGAAGATACTCATAGGGGTAGGGTGTGGGTGCATGCAAGTATTGATAGGGGTAAGTGTATGCACGTATTTATGATCGTATATTTGTGTCTGTATTATGTTTCAAAAAAAAAACAGACGTGCAGCTGGATACCAGGTCTTTATACCCCTATTTTGATTTTTCTTCTCACATTTTTGGCCATATATTCCCTCCGTCCATAAAAATTAGCTTTTCTTTCGAATGGAGGGAGCAGTAAAGTGTCCTAGGTATGTTAGTTCATAATATATGTAAAGATAAATTGCCTCTTTAGATGATGAAATCATTTATGTTGTAGCCAAACGGAACAAGTTTCTCTTGTCTGTATGGGCACAGTTATGCATTATAACCGACCTGGTAAATAGGGTGACTTCGTGCGACATACCCGATACCATGTTTTCAACTCTTGATATCTCTTGTTCCAGTTTTCTTCTGTCTTTTTGGGCCATAAATTAAATTCATATTTCAGGGTTTCATACGGATTATATTGGAGTATAGAGATTAGACAGCAGATCATCTATCTATGCGGTGGGCAATGGAAACAACTTAAAGTGTTATGTGTACGTACGGATTATATATGGATCTTGATTATAGCTAGCGGATTATTTTTCAAATAGGATGACTGTGAAGGATACCAAGTCTTCATATAAGAAAATTCATATTGCAGTATCGTCTAGGTTAGCGTGGATAAATAATGTTGTCAGTTTCTAAATCATATCGGGTCGGGGCATCCGATACAGGTTGCTCTATTTTATCAACCCAATTGTTAACGATAGTTGACATGCTAATTAATTAGGGTGCCCTCATGCAAGATAACGTGATACAATGATACCAGTCCGATCCTAGCGTTCTTTTGACTTAGGTCCGACCACCACATCGCCGTTGGTTTGGGTGTTTACCATAGATGGATGGATTATACTACTTAGTACGTACAAGTCGTTGAGCTTGGATGCATGGATGGACTAGGTACCTAGCACCTCAGCTCTCTGCGTTATGCATTAATGCATGAGGTAAAGTTTCAGATCCGAAATCATTTTATAACACTAATAAAACCAACCCACGATGGCAGAAAGTTCCATCAACTTTCCTTTCCTTGACATTCATTGTCCAGTATTCTAATTTCATAACACTGTGGTAATATGTGTGTGATTTTTGTCGGGCACTACAATCTGTTCAGCGTTGATGCAGAATTTTGATCAAAGGGGCATGAGCTTTGCGTCGATCGACACTAGTGGAAAACAGACATAATGTCGCGGGCCGTAAGACCCTTTTGTCTTGGGCGGCCAACCGGGACACGGGGGCGTGACTAAGGATGACAATTTTACCCACGGGTACAGGTACCCGCGGGTATCGTACCCACGGGTACAAGTACCCGCAGGTACCGTACCCATATGGGCAGGGTATGGGTACACTTTTCTGCCCATGGGTAGTACCCATACACTGCCCGCTAAGTCATGGCTAGGGCACGGGTATAACCTCGTACCCGCGGATATATCCATACCCTGCCCGTTTATTATCAATTTCGTATGTGATACATCAAATTTTGTTGACTTATGAGTTAAAATATGAGAATGTGCTTTTTTTTTTTATTTTTATGTACTCAACTACCTGTTATTGAGTTGAGATAATTCATTTTTTCAATCAAATTTGTTGTCGAGAAATGTAAAATTGTGAGTGACTTGTATACAATTTGACCTACCCACCGGGTACCCAATGGGTACGGGTCCCCACCGGGTATGGGTATGGGTAAAGTTTTATACCCGCTGGTACGGGTATGGGTGGAAGTTTGTATCCATTGACTATACAGTCAAGGGTATGGCATTGTTCTACCCTGTCCATACCCTATCCATTGCCATCCTTAGGTGCGACAAAAGGCTCACCCTTTTGTCTCGGCCCCCTTACCACCCTCAACATAAGGTAGGAGCCGCGGGGCGCACAGGGGACACCCCTTTTGTCGCGGGTGGTAATACAGCCCGCGACAAAAGGCCATCTACGTGGCGCGCGCATGACGCTCCTCCTTTAGGATTTGAGGGGTGCAGCCACCCCCCCTCCCACCACCGCCCCCCCTTTTATTTCATTTTTTCATTTCAGAATAAAATTTTCATATATTTGAGCGCTACTACACAAGTTGTACACGTTCATGCATTATATATAGATCGAGCAAACAAATATTCGAAGCAAAAGTCTATTCGTAGACCCCTTACATATACATGGAGCTCACGACTACCGGGACTAGAGCCCGTCGTCTATTCAAACTATTACATGGGGATCATGACCATTTCCTATATTGACTAAACAAGCCTTTGTCGCCTATCATTTCTCTCATCAGAAGTCCCGTCACTTCCTCCGCAATTCCTAATAGGTGTTCGCGTGGTTGAAGCTTCTCCCGCATGAACTCGACCTATATAGGAAAATTAGATGAATATGACTATATCAATCTTGATAACAAAATATTGACGATAATAAATTAAAATTGTGAATGTTATTGCTTACGTTGAATCTATTATCGTTCTTCTCAGTTGTTAACATGCGAATGTACTCGCAAACGTAGTATGCACATAGATTCATCCCCTGTGGCTGCTAGGCGCACCCTACATGAGTAAATGTTAGCTTCTCTACGAAGTCACTCGTATTGTGCTTCTTAACTCTCCAAACCCTGTCAGGCAAAAGAATGATTGAATGCGCATTTCATTCTTGTAGAGTAAATAATTGGATTTTGATTGAGTTATTTTTCTAAGGGTGTATAATTAATTGATATCTCACGAAAGATATAACGCGGCAATTAATGATTAAAATTACCTCTGGAGCAAGTGCTGCAAGTCAAGGAACCCTTCCAGGCCTCAACTATTCCCTCATCAACTTGAATGTCTAGCAGAATCCAGTAAAAACTGCACATGTTTATATATATATATATATATATATATATATATATATATATATATATATATATATATATATATATATATATATATATATATATATATCTATATATATTACGACGCGGATTTGCTACCATGGTGGCTAGCTATGCACCCATCACTGGCCATTGGATATAGTGTGCAAGAAAATCAAGGGATCAAGATTCCTATGTCTATGGTGAAATGAGCTAACGGAAATATGAGTGGGCGTCTACAGCCGTTAGCTTGCTGGCCGAATTGGTGGATGTGTTCTACCCTGTAGAATCTGAGCAAATAAGTGAAGTGCAACTTCAACTGTAGTACTAAATAATATACGTTTGATAATACACATATTTCTACATTTGTTTCTACAATGTAGAATCTAAGCAAATGTTACTGCAACCTCAAATGTAGTACATATTAATCTACGTTTTAGAGTACACATGATGAAGCAATGTTTTGGAAATACACATGATGAATCTACAATACACATGATGCTTGCGTTTGTTTTTACACTCTCGGTGAGGATTGGAAAAAATGGTGAACTATGTGCCAGCCCCTGCGGCCGATTGTAGTCCGGCGATCATCGACGAAGATCTTCTGGGGCGACGCACGTACAAACGAACCTCTATTGCATCACGATTTGCACATACGCTCGATTTAGCTAGCACCTAATTAAGCAGCTACACAAGCACGTCGATCGATTTCAGCTAGTTTTAGCTGTATGCACATACCAAGCTAGCTAGTACGAGTCGATTGATTGATTCTATAGTAGCGCCGAAACAACTCACGCGTACACAAAAGCAATTGGATCGTCACAGGTGCGTATCACACCTGTTATAAACTTGTATTGATTTCACGATGTTACAACCTATATCTATTACATGGGTATGAACACTAGGCAAAACGTCGCAGCAACAATACGAGTCGCACTCCGAGCATCTGCAGGTCTGCCCGGCTGTTCCCGCGAGATGGCCGCTTCTCCAACCTTCAAGCTTGATAATCGGGTGCTTCCTCCAGCATGCCGACGCCAACAAGAGGCAGGCCAGCTTCAAAACTTGATGACTGGCGCTGCATTGTGCACGCCTGTGTCAGAGAGTTGCCGCCGCAGTACTGGCTGACGAAGTCAGTAATCGCTGCCGGTGTATCTCCGCTCATCTTCTCCCTGTACACACATGCATGCACGTGAAATTCAAATATGAGAGAAAACATTATGCTAAATTAAGTGCTTATTTGTAATACAAGTAAAGGCGCAAGGTCTAGATCCACTTGCTTCTTGAGAATGCACCGTACCTGAGCATACTTATCATCGCGTGGAACATCAAGCGATGTGCGTAATATTTCCTTCAAGATAAAAGAATATCGATGATGATATAACTAAGACATTTGATGGCCATGAGGTGGTCTTATTCTGTCACGAAGAACACTCCAAACCACTATTCCGTGGCTCTGCTTGCAACTCATATGCTAGTTGCATTTTCTTCTCCATGCCAGACTGAGGAGTTTCATAGAATGGCAAAGTGTATTGCAAAGTGTATTGCAAAGTGTATTGCAAAGTGTTTGATAACTGAGCAGTATGTGTATTGCAAAGTGTATTGCATGTAATTGTGTGGATTCAAAATTTGAAAAGTGTGCTCCTGGACAGCTGTGTGAGAGACAGCGTTATCTTGATCCGTTTGCAAGCTGTGCTCTCAAGTGTACATCTAGTATCATATGCAGTATATCCGACGGCTTCTGGGGCGTGCACAGCTAGCCACCATGGTAGCCCACTATTTTGGACAGAATATATATATATATATATATATATATATATATATATATATATATATATAGGGACACACTATTCTGAAACCAGTGCTCATAATATTATTCTGAGCACCGACAAACCCATATAAGAAGCGATCTGCAAAAACCCGCCAACCTCGCTGCCCCGCCCCCATCTTCCCCGTCGCCGGCCGGGCCCCGCGCCGGCCCGGCTTCCAAGCCGCCGGCAGGCTCCCGCGCCCGCCTTCCTTCTCCGCTGCCGGAGGCTCCTCGCTTCGGCCCGCCCATCCTTCCCCAACCCGGAAGATCCTCGCGCTGGCGCGTCTTCCCCGTCGCCGGCAGGCTCCCGCGGCAGCCGTCCTTCCTCACGGTCGCCGGCCCCCTCGTGGCCAAGTCAACCCTCCTTCCCTGTCTCCGGCAGGCCCCCGTGCCCCCAAGCTTCGCCGCCCACGAGCCCACCAAGGCGCATCCCCTCGTCTTCTTGGTCCTGTCGGGCTCGGGCCGAACCGACCGTCAGCCGCCGTTCCGCCTGGCTCTACCTCCCGCCGGCGCCGTGGACGATCCCGCGACGCCCAGGCTCACCCTCAAGCTCCAGCGCCCATGCCCCCAGCAGATGAGGCCACTTGCCCGGATCTTGACCTCCCGCAGGGTCCTTTCCGTGGTGGTCGAAAATCGGCCTCCCAAGTTCCCATAGCTGCCGGCGGCGACCTCCCTGTCGGGCCTGACCATTGCGAGCACATCCAACGGCCTGACGAGGGCCACGTTCCATAGTCATTAGCTTAAGCTTGTTGTCTTTAATTAAACCTTATCTCTTGTAATGAACTTGCTTGGGCCTGTCTCGTGGCTATAAGAGACAGGTAGGGGTGGATGGGTGGAAACCAAGCAATAATATAATTTATATTTCACTGTATCTTTCTTCCTTCGCAAGCTCACGGCGGCGTCTGGGCCTCGCTAGCCCCCTTCTTCCTCCTTGCTCGCTCTCCTCTCCCAGTCACGGCCGATCCATGGCCTGACAAGTGGTATCAGAAGCCGACGGTCTCCGGACCTCCAGCTGAGGGCGTTTCCCTCCCTCCCAAACCCTCATCTCCACAGATCCACCCCAGAACAACCAGCCCAAAAACCCCACACTTCGCGCCGCCGCCACCGCCATGCCTTCGGACAGATCTCGATCTCTGTCTCGCGAGCGTGGTCGCCCTTCATCGGTTGCCCACTCGGCTTCATCCACGGATGCGGAGCTCGCCACGATCCGAGCACAGCAGCGCGCCGACCGCGACGCACGCTCGGTGGGTCGCCGTCTGCAGAAACATCAAGTGGAGACAGCAGCTTCTCTCGACGCGATGCACAACCAGATGCAGATGCTCAACACGATGATGTCGCAGATGCAAACGAGCATCAACCGGCTCACACCTGAGCATGGTACGCAAGTCGCTCCTTCCCAACACCGAGGTAATGGCAGAGAGTTTATCACACCTCCACCGCGCCCAAGTTCCATCCTTTCACCCATCCCGGAGGTCGACACACCCACACCCACCCCAATTTCTTCGCAAAACCGCTCCTTTCCGCCAAATCTTGGTCAGTTCGCTCCAGAGCAACTCCCCGTTCCACCAGTCGACCAAGATGCTCGACAAAAAGCTTCTATGGTGCCAAATCCTGAATCAACATCAAATACAGAGAAGGCTTCATCCTCCAGCCACCAAATCATTCAGCACACGAATCCTACCACCCAGCCCCAATACTACCACCAAGACACAACCTTTTCTCCACCACAAACTGACCAACAACACCAGGCACAACCAAACAGACGCTCTCCGTGTGCTACCAACACCTACTCTCAACCACGAAATGTGGTGATGCCATCATCTCACACTTACGCCAGAGCACCACCATGGCAAACCCCTACAGACGAACCTCTGCATCAACAAGTCACTTACAACACCAACTACCAGGAGCCACAGTTACGGACTCCTCATGTGGAGTTACCCCTTTTCAGTGGTGACAATCCACGAGCTTGGATACTCGAAGCGGAAGATATCTTCAAATTGATTGCTATAACAGGTACAATGCGAGTCAAATGGGGTATTGCACACATTCGTGGTCAAGAAAAAATCTGGCTCAGCAGCTCTGGATTGGACTTGCATGAAATATCTTGGGCAGAATTATGCAAGGTGCTCATAGAACGGTTCCCTGATACAGTTACTATTGATCCAATGGAGCAGCTGCAAGCTCTCAAACAGCACACCACGGTGGACAGCTATATCAATGAATATGAATCTTGGATGCAGGTCATGAAAAGGGGCAGAACTTACTTGCCACAGGATTTCTTCATTGATCGTTTCATCAGCGGCCTCAAAGAACACATCAAACATGCTGTCCTTTGCCACAGACCTGACGAGTTACTGTCTGCTTATTGGTTGGCTCGGCAACAAGAAAAGGCCTCCAATTCCAATACCTTAGTGGTCAGGCGTGCCATGCCGTTAATCCCAGCTCCTCCAAACCAGCAGGCAAGAAATGTCCTCCCCAGAGACAACATTAACCGCAACTACAATGGTCGTCCACGAGTACCTCGGAAATGCTGGTACTGCCCTGACAATTACACCCATGGTCATAGATGCACGGGTATGCAACGTGCTCTGAATACAGTCATGATGCTTGGACACTCTGATGAGGAGGATGACCCTCACCAGCCACTAATTGAAGAAATTCTGGATCAAGGGATTCAACCTATCCTACCCCAGCAAGCACCAACACTGCCAGTTGTTCCTCAACCAACTGCAGCAGGGGTACAACAAGACATGGACAATATCATGCATATTTCAGCAGCTGCATATACTGGAGACACCACTGAAGCATCCATATCTCTACTCATACACCTGTCTGGAGTACCTCTGGTGGCCCTAGCTGACACAGGCAGCACTAATACCTTCCTTGATCAGCAGTTTGCCATGGACCATAATGTCACAATGACAGCTGCACCTACCAGAAGAGTCAAAGTGGCAGGGGGTGGGGAATTACTATCTGAACATGTGGCCTACAATTATCCTTTTGTGATACAAGGGAAGACATTTGTAGCAGATTTTCGCATCTTGCAACTCAGAGGATCAGATGCTATCCTAGGAGTCAATTGGTTCAAGCTCCACAATCCTATTACATTTGATTTTGTCCAGAGAACTCTCACTCTAACTCATGAAGAGCAAGCTTATACATTTAATTATCACACATTCCCTAACGATGACATGATCATTTCAGCAGCACAATGTTCCAAGTTGTTGCAGGATGAGGCCACTGGATACATCTTGCATAATATGGAGGAGGTGGAAACAACTCTCACAGCTCTTGAGAAATCAACCACTCCTGCAGAATTCCAGGATATCTTGCAAGCCTTTGTGGATGTATTTGCAGAACCAGAAGGGTTACCTCCTCATAGAAGCACTGATCATTCAATTCCTTTACTCCCTGGTGCCAAGCCTCCCAATATACGCCCTTATAGGATGTCACACAACCAGAAGAACACAATTGAGCTCATCATTAAGCAAATGCTCAAGAACAAGGAAATACAACCTAGCAGTAGTCCATTTTCCTCTCCAGTCATCTTAGTCAGAAAAAAGGACAAGAGTTGGCGTCTATGTGTGGATTTCAGGGGATTGAATGACCTGACTGTCAAAAACAAATTTCCCATTCCAGTAATCGAGGACCTCTTGGATGAACTACATGGAGCTGTCATATTCTCCAAATTGGACCTTCGTTCTGGTTACCACCAAATTCGTATGAAGGTGCAAGACATCCACAAAACAGCCTTCTCCACACACTTAGGACACTATGAATACCGTGTGATGCCATTTGGTCTCAGTAATGCTCCAGCTACATTCCAAGAATTGATGAACATCATATTTGCAAAGCACTTGCGCCACTTTGTATTGGTATTCTTTGATGATATCCTAGTGTACAGCAAAGACAAGGAATCACACAAACATCACCTAGCAACTGTCCTGGCTATCCTCAGAGAACATCAACTGAAGGCAAAGCTGGAAAAATGCAGTTTTGGACAGCCACAAGTGGAGTATTTGGGACACATCATTTCAGGTCAAGGGGTAGCTACTGACCCATCGAAAATCAAGGACATTGTTGACTGGAAAACACCTACCACACCCAAGCAACTGAGGGGCTTTCTGGGACTAACAGGATATTACAGAAGGTTTATCCAGGGTTATGCTTCAGTTTGCCAACCCCTTTACCTGGCACTGAAAAAAGATAATTTCCAGTGGGGTGCACCTCAAGCTGCTGCCTTTGCACAGTTAAAGCACATCATGTCCACCCCTCCTCTCTTACGCCTACCAAATTTCAAGCTTCCTTTCACCCTTGAAACTGATGCTTGTAGTACTGGAGTGGGGGCTGTGTTAATGCAAGAGATAAAACCAATTGCCTTCTACAGTCAGTGTTTGGGTCCTAAAAATAGTGCACAGTCCATCTATGAGAAGGAAGCTCTAGCAATCTTACATGCTTTAAAGAAATGGAGGCATTACTTCTTGGGAAATCAAGTGATCATCAGAACTGACCAACAAGCCCTTAAATATCTCAGTAGCCAAAGACTTCTGGAAGGTATCCAACACAAGTTGATGCTGAAACTCTTGGAGTTTAATTACAGCATAGAGTACAAAAAGGGCAAAGAAAATACAGTGGCAGATGCCCTGTCCAGACAATACCAACCAGATACAGCTGAAGACTATCTGTCTGTCTGTTCCCTCCCTCTGGAGTGTTTGCCACTATCTTCAGCAATACCCACTTGGTTAACTGAAGTATCTGCTTCTTATGAAAATGATGCCCACTGCACTAAGCTACTACAGGAGATAGCAATCGATGCTAACAGCCACAACAACTACACTCTCCAGGAAGGAATCCTCAGGTACAAGGGGAAGATTTATATTGGCTCCTCCACCACACTGAGAAGTAAAATCTTTGACACCTTCCACTCCTCCCTATTTGGTGGCCATTCTGGAGTTAAGGTAACTTACCACAAGATCAAGCAAGCTTTCTTCTGGCCAAAACTACTCCAGTTCACAACAGAACAGATAGCATCCTGTCCCATATGCCAAATATCCAAAACAGAGAAGCTCCCATACCCTGGCCTACTCAACCCACTGCCAACACCACAACAGAAATGGACAGACATCAGCATGGACTTTGTTGAGGGTTTACCCAAATCAAAGGGAAAGAACGTCATATTAGTCGTGGTGGACAGATTGACAAAATATGCACACTTCATTTCCCTCTCTCACCCTTACACAGTTCAAACCATTGCTGACATCTTCATGGCAAATATTGTCAAGTTGCATGGACCACCAGCCAGTATCACTAGTGACAGGGATGTAATATTCACTAGCAAGCTATGGAAGGAAATCTTCTGTGCTTTCAACATCCAACTCAATTACAGTACTGCCCATCATCCTGAAACCGATGGCCAAACAGAGCGAGTGAACCAGTGCCTAGAGCAATATCTCAGGTGTATGGTTTTCCATCAACCTAAGAAATGGAGTGTATGGTTGCCAGCAGCAGAGTGGTGGTATAACTGTTCTTTCCATACATCCATCCAAATGACACCGTTCCAGGCATTGTATGAATATCCTCCTCCACTACTCCAACAGATCCCCTTGCCTCTCGCCACTACTGAGGACACCTCTACGTTGGAAACTGAGAAGGAAACCATGCTATCTCTGTTACACAAGAATCTGGCAAAGGCACAACAACGAATGAAAAAATATGCTGATGCAAATCGAACAGAACGATCCGTCACAGTGGGTGAATTTGTCTACCTGAAGATGCAACCCTTCAGAGAGAATGCTCTGGGCAGAGGAAACCCAATCAAGTTATCCTCCAAGTGGTATGGCCCCTTTCGATTGTTGAAAATTGTGGGCAAAGGTTCCTATCAGTTACTACTCCCAGAATCAGCAAAGATCCACGATGTTTACCACGTCAGCCAACTAAAGAAGCACTTGGGAACCAAGGAAGTCCCTCATGACAAACTTCCTTTGGTTACTCCGGATGGCAAGGTTAAACTAGCCCCACTGGCTGTCTTGGAGAGACGAATTGTCCCAGGTCCTTCTCCGGATGGCGATTATGAGGTACCAGTACCACAATGGTTAGTACACTGGGAAAACATGACAACAACAGAAGCCACCTGGGAGGATGTCTCATTCATGCAGAAGGCATTTCCAGAATTCAAGCCTTGAAGTCTTGTCTCAAGGGGGGGCTCTATCAGGCCTGCCCATTGCGAGCACATCCAACGGCCTGACGAGGGCCACGTTCCATAGTCATTAGCTTAAGCTTGTTGTCTTTAATTAAACCTTATCTCTTGTAATGAACTTGCTTGGGCCTGTCTCGTGGCTATAAGAGACAGGTAGGGGTGGATGGGTGGAAACCAAGCAATAATATAATTTATATTTCACTGTATCTTTCTTCCTTCGCAAGCTCACGGCGGTGTCTGGGCCTCGCTAGCCCCCTTCTTCCTCCTTGCTTGCTCTCCTCTCCCAGTCACGGCCGATCCATGGCCTGACACTCCCTCTGCTCCCCCACCGCAGCGAGCTCTTTGGCCATGGCCTCTTCTAGCTCCCATCGACGCCATCCCAACCTTGTTTATTCTGCTTTTCGTTGACCTGTACTTTTGGAGGGTAAAACGATGAACTGCTCGTTCTCGAAAAGCTGTAGTGCCTATGATGCTATCCAAATTTTTGTTGCTGCAGGTGCCATATCAAATGCAGGTGAAGCCCTGCGAACTGAAGTCGATGCACTACTACAAGCTGTCACAATTGGAAGACCAATCTTTGCAGCTGACTTCCAGGTCTTGAAGCAAGCTGTCACAGTTTTTGATCACAACTACAAGAGCCAAATACAACGAGCCCAAAAGCTATCAGCTGGGATTGATGCCGGGGAACTCAGTTTGTATGGTCCGAACCATAGAAAGGCTAGGCGTCGCATCCCACAAAGCTCTGGTTTCTCTCTATAGAAGACTGCAGGAGTGCACTGACTTTTTTACCAAAGTAGAGGAGTGCACTTGAAGGCAGTGTACCCGTTCATCAAAGAAAAGTACAGATAAACTGTAAGTCGATCAATTGATAATGCTCCCTTTAAACGCCCCGGACAACGGGTAGCAGGAAAGGGCGTCTCTGAAGCCTCCGAGCCATGCTAAAAGCTTGCCGACGCCGCCCATGTCTACCTGGGGGATGGGGCTGGACCAGGCATTCACGCCGGCGGCTCCCCGCGGCGACCATCCTCTGTGCCACGAGCCTATACGTGTTGCTGTCAGCATCGGGCGGCCGCACTGCCTCTTGTCTGTGACTCTGAATTTGTTCCTGTTGCAGTGTTCGATTCTTGTCTGTTTACCTGAACTTCTGAATAGCATCAACGTGAAATTCAGATAAGAATCAATTTAGACTTCCTGTGATAGCCATTAGTGATGATATTAGTGAGCAATAGCTTCACATGTGCTCTATTAAGCAAAAGTACAGAACGATGCTGTGCCATGTTTGGAGGGCAGCAACTGATTTTTATGTGATCTACAATTAACTGTCTGGTCTCAGATTTGGAGTATAGATTTGTACATTTTCCTTGCTATTTTAATTACCTCTCTTTTCTCTGCTTACAGCAAGTTCAACAAAAAAATATCCACTCGATAAAATACCTACCATCGCGCGCGGGAGGGCTGCTTGGGAAGATGGATATCTCACCAGCAAGAGGGCAAAAAGGTGGCGTGCACTTCGCCGTACCTGGAATCAGAGCAGTGCTGCTAGTGAGCTCTCACGCCTAAGCTCGAATTGCCGCGCACTCTAGGACTGAACTTGTTCGGCTTCGAGTGGGCTGGCGATCTCCTGCATCGAATGACCCTTCCCCACGGAGCCAGGATATAAACAACCTGAAAGGCTGGGTCGAATGTATTGAGTAGGCGAACATCTGATTCATTTTCCAATGCTGGAAGGAACGCTGCATCGTTACTACACATTTTTTTAGTCCTGAAGTTCAGTTTATCGTGAAATTCCCTTTGTTCAGCAGTTTGTCACTTGAATTTTGCTGCGCAGTATTGGTCGTTCATGTTTGAAGTAAAATGTATATATTTTTGTGTGTGCGAGCCTGCGGAATAGCTTGCACATGAGCGAGCTACAGCCTGGCCGGTGGCCCTAGCTTATATTTATTTTGTAATCCTTGTGTCTATGTGGACATGTGCCATCATGTTATAATTCTTGCTCCGAAATTCTCTTGGAAATACACATATAAATACGACAATAAGTACAATGCACAATTTGATGCTCCCTTGATTTTTTCTTTTGTTAATTTTTATTTTATCTTGCAGCACTTCACAAAGAAAAATGGAAAAAATAAATATGCAGGAAGTTCTATTGACATATATTGAGAAGTATATACCGATGGTTATTCGAAATACATGGAAATAGTTTGTGATGTATAGGTAGATTATATCTCAAATAAGTTCAAGCTAGTAAATTAGGGGAACACATTAACCACGTCCCAGAAGTACACACGCCATATAGTGATGATAACAATGTAACAACTACCGATAAGTACAAAAAATAATGTTTGAAAGCTTAGAATGTTGACATTGGGAAGTACACTTCTTATCGGAAAAAATAAGTAAAAGTAATTAAATTATCCATGAGCAAGTTCACACATCAGATTCTCGAAGTGCAAGACATCACGTTTAGGAAGTACAATAGAGTCCACATGAAGTGCTAAAAAATAGCTGTCATGAAGTACACACGTGAAACATTTGAAAGTACAATTGATTAATTTTGGGAAGTACATGTTCCAGACTGTAGTTCATCAAAAATAATATAAATTATCCTATTTTAATCTCACGGGAAATAGAAGTAGTGATTTCAAGAAGTATAAGTAGTGAGTGCAGGAAGTACAAGAAAACCAAGAAAAAACCAATGTAGAAAAAGCAAAATAATCCCTTCATCCGCACTGAGGTAGAACCATTCGACATGAGCATTACAACCACTTATTATAGGAAGTACTTGACGCTGAAAAGTACAATCATTCGACATGAGCATCACAACCAGTTATTATAGGAAGTTCAAGAAAACTGATGAAATCTAAATGTAGAAAAAAACAAAATAATCCCATCATCTGCAAGGAAGTTCAAAAATTTGACGACGAGTAGTACAAACATTCGACATGAGCAGTACGCCCACTTAATATAGGAAGTACAAGAAACCAAGTAAAAACCAAATGTAGAAAAATCAAAATATCCCCGCCACCCACGTGGAAGTACAAGCAGTGATTCCGAGAAGTACGGCCATTCGACACGAGCAGTACACCCATGTACATATGAAGTAGAAGAAAACCGATTAAAAACCAAATGCAAAAAAACAACAAAATAATCCTGTCATACGTGAGGAAGTCCAAGCAATGATTCAGAGAAGTTGAAGCGGTGACTATAGGAAGTACATGCCGGTGATTATGAGAGTACAAAGTGTCCAAAGAAAATCCTCCCAAATAATTTCACAAAGAAACGGTGAGAAGTTCAAAGATAAGATCCGGGAAGTGGAGAATTTCTTAAATACGGCATAGGGACAATCTAAAATTATAATTCCCGAAACTCACACATTTAGTTGTTGTAAAACACACTAGTATCAAAACATTTTTGGTAAGTACAACCACGAAGGCCAAGAAGTACAAGGACATATAGCAGGAAGTTCAGATTCGCGTGGTTGTCCTAAGCATTTTATGTGGTCGTGGAACTAAAACGGATACCCTACGAGAAAATTATAGCCGTTTTGCTGAAAAATTTCATGAAAAACACACCGAGAAGTACAACCAAAGTTCCCGATAAGTACAAGTTCATGTTGTGGGAAGTTCAATGCTCTATTTTTACGGGGCGGAAATCTATTGTGGAAATCTCATCGATTTGATCATAAACCATTTCAATCATTGTCACCAAAAAGCTTTATATGGTAGAGTATGTGTCTAATTTCAGTACCTACAACATTTCACAACAAATAAATGGATCTAATCCATCAAATTCAAGTCGTTATCTCTCAAAGTATATCGGAAACATAATTTCAAATCTTTTAAAATTGGTTTTAAACCGTTCGGATTTGGCAAAAATGGTACATATGAAAAAGATGCGCCCTTTTTGATGTCTTTCCCATCGTATATCATTTCCATTGTTTAAATACATCGCATGGAAATCGAGGGAAAAATATTTTGTGCCCGTCATCTAAAACGGGCGAACAATAATTCGAGTTGTTCTCCTAAATTGTAAGAAATTAGAGAAAACAATTGGAATAATAAAGTTGCGCCTAGTCCATAGCTTTCCAACGCCATATCATTTGCATCATTCCGACAAACGGTTGAAACAAATCATCCAAAATACTGTTCGCTCATTTTTAAGTACGTCCAAATTTTGGTATTTTCAAAATCATTCAAAAACTGCCGTGGTATTGAAAAAACGTAAAACATGAAAAACTTGTGCAATTTTATTATATATCCAACCGTATATCATTTGCATAATTTAGACAAACAATTCAAGAAAACGAAATAATCCCGTCACCCATGAGGAAGTTCAAATAGTTGATGAAGCGAAGTACAACCGTACGACACGAGGAGTAGAAGCACCTATTATAGAAAGTACAAGAAAACTGACAAATCCAAATGTAAAAAACAAAATAAACCCATCAGCCAAGAGGAAATTCAAATAGTTGACGGAGAGAAGTACAACCATTAGACACCAGCAATACACCCACTTAATATAAGAAGTACAAGAAACTGACAAAATCAAAATGTAGGAAAAATAAAATAACCCCGTCATCTGCGAGGAAGTACGAGCAGTGATTCCGAGAAGTACAGACGGAGACAACAGGAAGTACAAGCGGCAATGACATGAATTGAAAGTGTTCAAAGAAAATACCCCCACATAAGTTCACATAGCATAAAACAATAATAATCCCATCACCTGTAAGGAAGTTCATATACTTTACAATGAGAAGTACAACCATCCGACAAAAGCAATACACCCACTTAATATAGGAAGTACAAGAAACCTGACAAAGACCAAACGTAGAAAAAACAAAATAATCCCGTCATCTGCTAGGAAGTACGAGCAGTGATTCTGAGAAATACAGGCGGAGACAATGGGAAGTACAAGCGATAATTACATGAAGAAAATACCCCCACATAAGTTCACATAGCAACATTGTGAGATTAAAATATTAAGATCTGGGAAGTGCAGAATCTCCTAAATAGAATATAGGGACAATCTAAAATTATCATTTCGAAGCACACATGCTAGTTTTTGTAAAACACACCAGTATCAAAATATTTCCAGGAAGTACAATCACAAAGGCCAAGAAGTACAAGGACATGTCGCGGGAAGTTTAGATGTGTGTGGTTGTGTTGAGTATTTTGTGTGGTCGTGGACCTCAAACGAACACCGTATGAGAAGTACAACTATTCGAAACGAGCAGCACAAGCACTTACTATAGGAAGTACAAGAAAACCGACAAAATCCAAATGTAGTAAAAACGAAATAATCTCGTCACCCCCAAGGATAGTTGATGTCGAGAAGTACAACCGTTCGACACGAGCAGTACAAGCACCTATTATAGAAAGTATAAGAAAATCTGAAAATACAAATGTAAAAATCGAAATAATCCCATCACCCAAGAGGAAATTCAAATAGTTGGCGGAGAGAAGTACAACCATTCGACAACAGCAGTACGCCCACTTAATATAGGAAGTACAAGAAACTAACAAAATCCAAATGTAGGAAAAACAAAGTAATCCCATCATCCGTGAGGAAGTACAAGGAGTTATTCCGAGAAGTACAAGCGGAGACTACAGGAAGTACAAGCAGTAATTACAGGAACTGCAAATTATACGAAGAAAATACTCACACATAAGTTCACATATCAATGTTGGGAAGTTCAAATATTAAGATCCAAGAAATGCAAAATCTCTTAAATAGAGGCTAGGGAAAATCTAAAACTGTCATTCCGAAACACATGTTTAATTATTGTAAAACACACTAGTATCGAAACATTTCCGGAAGTACAACCACGAAGGCCGCGAAGTACAATGACATGTCGCGAGAAGTTCAGATGCGCGTAGCTGTGCTGCACATTTTGTGTGGTCAAAATTATAGCTCTATTTTACTGAACACTTTCAATAAACCGCACCAAGAAGTACAACCGCATTTCCTGATAAGTACAAGTTGATGTCGAGGGAAGTTCAGTTCTCTGTTTTTACGGGGCGGAAATCTGTTGTCCAAATCTCAACGATTTGATCACCAACCACTTCAATATTTGTCACCAAAAGCTTTATATGATAGAGTATATGTCTAATTTCATTACCTACAACATTTTACAACAAATAAATGGATCTAATCCATCAATTTCAAATCATTATCCCACAAAATATACCGGAAACATGATTTCAAAACTTCTAAAATTACTTTTAAACCGTTCAGATTTGGATAAATAGAAGGTACGAAAAAGATGCGACATTTTAACACCTTTCCAACCGTATATCATTTGCAATGTTCAAATATACCGGATGAAAATCGTGTGGATAATCATTCCGTGCCCGTCACATAAAACGGGCGCACAGTAATTCTAGTTTTTCTCTTAAACTGTAAGAAATTAGATAAATCAATTGGAATAAGAAAGTTGCGCCTAGTTCATAGCTTTCCAACTCCATATCATTTGCATCATTCCGACAAACGATCGAAACAAAACATCCAAATTACTGTCCGCTCGTTTTTAAGTACGTCTGAATTTCGGTATTTTCAAAATTGTTCAAAAACTGTGAGGATTTTGAAAAAATGTAAAACTTGAAAAAGTTGCACAATTTCATTATCTATCCAACGGTATATCATTTGTACATTTTAGATAAGCCATTCAAAAATCAAACTGAAAGTTCGTTTTCTGGCCATATAGAAGCGTTTTTGTATTTTCAAAATTAAATTTAAACCATGCATAATCTGCGAAAGTTGTGAACATGAAAAAGTTGCGGTTTTTCATTATCTATCCAACGGTATATCACTTGCACAGTTCCGACCAACGGTTGAGAATGTCATAGTACAATCAGTAGCTCTAAAGAAAATGAGAAGTTCGGGTAAGTTCCGATAGAAAGGTCAACCCTCTCATCCAGGAAGTTCAACCTTGTGTCCAGAGAAGTCCAAGTCGGTGCTCAGAATATTATTCTGCAACTGGTTGCAGAATAGTGCTGCTATATATATATATACAAAAGCTTTGGTATGTAACCAAACTGCAGTGCATGCTATCATTACCGTCCACCTCCGTGCCAAGATCCGTGCTAAATGTGGTTAATTTCTTTTCCAAACGAGCATATTCTCTTTTAGTGGTCCGATGACTGCAGGTCCGGCAGCAGTATGGGACAGGGTCAGGGAGAGAGGAGGCGTTGGGCTTGTCCGTTCCTCTCAGACCCGTTGGGCTTGCCAGTTTCTTCCTGGAAGCGCATATCGCCCGAGGCCTCGTGCCACTTCTCTCCCTGCCTTCCCCTCATCCCTGCACATCGAGATCTCACACGGTGCCCTGCCCGTTCCGACGACCGGCGGCGCCCTCGGCAGTTCTGCCCCGCACATATATAGGAAAATTTCGGCCGGAGGAGTCAAGCACTTGGCGGAGGCCGGTGGCACCCCGCAGCTCCCCTGCATCGACGGATTTCCGTGGCGTTCCACCGTTTCTCTCAGCGCCCACATCGCAAAACTTCCCCTAGTGCCTCTCCTCCACGCCTCCACCCCTCGACCTGCCACTCACCCCTGCCCAGTCCGGTCGCCGGCGGCGCCACATTCCTGCTGCAGGAGTCAGTCCCAGGGGCGAGGGAAATTTTCCATGAAAAAGAGCAAGTCCTGAGTTAGATTTCAGTGCAAGATCAAAGGTATCTTTTGCATGCTTTTTGCAAATCCCCCTAGCAGACATTCTGATTTGCCCCACTCCAGGCATTTTGATTTTCCTGTCGTTTCATGTTTCCTGGCAGGCAAAAGCTTCAATCGGCGACCGTGTTCATGGCCAGCAAGGGGAACAACGCCGGAAATTCGCAGGACGAGTCCACCGCAAAAAAAGTCCCTCAACTCGCACCCAGCTCCCTCCGTTGTCGAATGAGGCCGCCCCACGGCTGACGGCGGCGGCGGGAAGTCTCGTTCGGTCGCTTCCTCGAAGAAATCCACACTCCCACCCCACAAATCGCCCCAAAATTGACCGTCAGCCCAAGATTTAGCTCGAGCCTGAGCTCCGCTTCGGTCTCCCTCGTGCGCGCGGCCCAACCTCCATGGCATCCGCGCCGGCCGGCGGCGCTTGGCCATGCTGCTCCCCCGACGCGTTGCTCGGCCAATGTGGACTCCGCACCTGCGGCACGCGGCGTCGGCTCATGGGCCTTGGAGCCCCATGTGAGCGCGGCTCGGCTACCAGGGCCTCTGCCCCGAAGCCGCGTTGCCGTCCTCCACCTCGGATCACCCTGGTGCTCAACCTCTGGTGCTCGCGGATCCGCCCCTGGCTTCGAAGCCGGTGTCCTCTTGTGGTTCTGCGGCAGCTGGACGGGGTCGGCATACTCCTGAGCTTGGGGGTCCCGTCGGAGCCTGCTGCCCCACAACTCAGTGCTCTCCGCCGCCTCTCCTCTCAGCTCCTGCTGGTTGCGGCATGGCCGTCAGGGGACTCAAGGCGTGGCCATCAGGGAACTCAAGCCGGATGACTCGAGGTGCGTCTTGATACGTCCATTTTGCATCACTATTTTATATCATAATTTACTGTTATTAATTGATATATTTCATATTTAGAGATGATACTTATGTTATTTCATCTATTTTGCATGTTTCATGATTATTGGAGAATCGTTCGCCGGAGCCAGGATTCTGCTGGAAAAAGCACCGTCAGAATGCGATATTTTGGAAGATCAACAATTGACGGAAATTACACTAAAAATCTTATTTTTCCAGAAGACGGAGCTAGCCAAAAGGAGGAGCCGAGGAGGGCCGCCATGGGCCCCCCCATAGGCCGGCGCAGGCCCTAGCCTGGCCGCGCCGCCTTGTGGGGAGGGGGCCCACAGCCCCCTTCGACCGCCTCTCCTTCGCGTACTTCTTCGTCCCGAAAACCTAAGCTCCGGGGGATAGTCGCGAAGAGTCACAGCCGCCTCTGCGGGGCGGAAAACACCAGAGAGAAAAGAGCTCTCCGGCAGGCTGAAATCTGCCGGGGAAATTCCCTCCCGGAGGGCGAAATCGACGCCATCGTCACCGTCATCGAGCTGGACATCATTGGGACCATCATGACCATCATCTCCATCATCATCACCGCTGTCTCCACCGCTGCACCTCGTCACCGCTTTAACATCTAGGGTTGAATCTTGATTGTTTGATAGGGGAAACTCTCCCGGTATTGATTACTACTTGTTATTGATGCTATTGAGTGAAACCATTGAACCAAGGTTTATGTTCAGATTGTTATTCATCATCATATCACCTCTGATTATGTTCCATATGATGTCTCGTGAGTAGTTCGTTTAGTTCTTGAGGACATGGGTGAAGTCTAAATGTTAGTAGTGAATTATGTTGGGTAATATTAAATGGTTTGATATTTAAGTTATGGTGTTATTCTTCTAGTGGTGTCATGTGAACGTCGACTACATGATACTTCACCTTTATGGGCCTAGGGGAATACATCTTGTATTCGTTTGCCAATTGCGGGGTTGCCGGAGTGACAGAAACCTGAACCCCCATTGGTATATCGATGCAGGAGGGATAGCAGGATCTCAGAGTTTAAGGCTGTGGATAGATTTATCTTAATTACTTTCTTGTAGTTGTGGATGCTTGCAAGGGGTATAATCACAAGTATGTATTAGTCCTAGGAAGGGTGGTGCATTAGCATAGGTTCACCCACATAACACTGCGAAAGCACTAGTCCTAGGAAGGGTGGTGCATTAGCATAAGTATGTATTAGTCACAATGAAGATTAATCAGCTATATGAAGCGAAAGCACTAGACTAAATTCCCGTGTGTCCTCAAGAACGTTTGGTCATTATAAGTAAACAAACCGGTTTGTCCTTTGTGCTAAAAAGGATTGGGCCACTCGCTGCAATTATTTCTCTCGCATTTTACATACTCGTACTTTATTTATCTGCTATATCAAAACCCCCTGAATAATTGTCTGTGAGCATTTACAGTGAATCCTTCATCGAAACTGCTTGTTAACACCTTCTGCTCCTTGTTGGGTTCGACACTCTTATTTATCGAAAGTACTACGATACACCCCCTATACTTGTGGGTCATCAAGACTATTTTCTGGCGCCGTTGCCGGGGAGTGAAGCGCTATTGGTAAGTGGAATTGGTAAGGGAAACTTTTACTGTACGTGCTGATTTTATTTCTGCCTGTTGCTATAATCCATTATGGAGAGATCTTCTCTTGAATTTCTATTTGGAAAATCTACTACTACTGCAAAGGTAGTGGATGAGGCGCCAGGTGAGAAAGAGGTTCCATACAAAATACCTATGAAAATTATTGAACGTGTTGTCGAGAACCTCTATGAAGGGGATGGAAGTGTCCATCCTGTAGATCATTTACTGTTTTTACATGAGTTATGCGGTTTATTCAAGTGTGCAGGTATTGCTATGGATGAAGTTAGGAAGAAACTATTCTCTATATCGCTGTCTGGTAAAGCGGCGCATTGGTATAAACTACTGAATAATGGGGATTCTCTTGATTGGAAGGATATTGTGCCTCTATTTTATTCTAAATTCTATCCTGCAAGTGAAATTCACAAAGACTGGAACCGCATATATAATTTGTGGCCTCATGATGGAGAGAGTATTGCCCAAGCATGGGGAGATTGAAGTCTTTAATGCTCAAATGCCCCATTCATGAGCTTCCTGGTACTATCATCATTGATAATTTCTATGCAAGACTTTCTTTTCAAGATAAAACCTTGCTGGATACTTCTTGTTCTGGATCATTTACACGCAACAAAGAAGAGTTTAAAAGGGACCTTCTTGATCGGATTCAGGAGAATACTGAAGGATGGGAGAACAACAAAGATAGAGAGTCAGGTATAAATTATGATTATGAATGCATTGAAACTTTTATGGATACTGATAAATTTCGTAATATGAGTGCTATTTATGGTCTCGATTCTCAAGTCGTTGCAAATTTTTATAAAGCCTTTGCCTCTCATTTTGAATTGCCTAGGAAGAATTTTGATAAGTATCATGAACCGTATAAAGATAAAATTGATTCATCTATAAATAAGTGTGTTGTAATTGAAACTGTTGATCATATTCTTCCTGAAGCTTATATTGTAAAAACTCCTTTCCCTGCTAAAATGAAGGAGTATTCTGTTATAACTAGTGCGGTAAATAAAAGTGCAAAGAAACCTATAGAACCTGAAGAGCAAATAAAGGTTGAACCTGCTATTGCAATAGTTAAAGATCTTGTGACTGAAAATGTAGAAGATGGTCATATTATTTTCTGTGAAGATGCTTCTAGTATTGTTTCACATCCTAATAAGTCCAGGAAAATAAGTGTTCCTATGCTCTCTGTTAGAATTGGTGATCATTGTTATTATGGTTTATGCGATATTGGTGCAAGTATTAGTGCTATTCCTTATGAGCTTTACACGGAGATCATGCATGAAATTGGTTCTTGTGAACTTGAAGATATTGATGTGGTTATTCGGCTAGCTAATAGAGAAACTATCTCTCCCATTGGTATTGTTCGAGATGTGGAAGTTCTATGTCGTAAGATTAAATATCATGCTGACTTCTTAGTACTTGGTTCTGCTGCTAGTAAGTCTTGTCCTATTATTTTTTGGTAGACCTTTTCTAAATACTTGTGGAGCTGTTATAGATTGCAAGAAAGAGAAAATTGTGACTAAATTTGCTGGTGAATCTTATGAGTTTAATTTCTCTAAATTTGCCAAAACTCCTTATAAAGCTGATTTGCCTAATAATGATTTTAGAGTTGAACAGTGTGCATTTATTGCTCTTGCTCCTAGTAATCCTTTGCAACAACATTTGGAGAATAGTGAGAGTGAAGTCTTTAGGGAAGAAAGGAATGAGCTTGATGAAATTTTCCTTCGTCAACTGATACGTCTCCGACGTATCGATAATTTCTTATGTTCCATGCTTGTTTTATGACAATACCTACATGTTTTATACATACTTTATGATGATTTTATGCGTTTTCCGGAACTAACCTATTGACGAGATGCCAAAGGGCCAGTTGCTGTTTTTGGTTTCAGAAATCCTACAAAGGAAATATTCTCGGAATCGGACAAAATTAATTCCCACGATCTTATAATTCCACGAAGCTTCCAGAAAGTCAAAGGGGGACCAGAGGGGAGCCCTGGGGGCCCACACAAGGGGCTGGCACGGCCCGGGGGGTGGGCGCCCCCCTGTTGTGTGGCGGCTCCGTACCCCCTCCGACTCCGCCTCTTCGCCTATAAGTTGCCTCCTGACCTAAATCTTCGACACCGATTGACGAAACCCGAGAAAACCTTCCAGAGCCGCCGCCATCGCAAAACTCCAATTCGGGGGACAGAAGTCTCTGTTCCGGCACCCTGCCAGGACGGGGAATTGCCCCCGGAGTCATCTCCACCGCCGTCTCCACCGCCATCTTCACCGCCATCGCTGCCTCCATGATGAGGAGGGAGTAATTCACCCCCGGGGCTGAGGGCTCCGCTGTAGCTATGTGGTTCATCTCTCTCTCTTTGTGATCTAGTTGAATATCATCTATGTGCAACTCTAGTGATGTTATTAAAGTAGTCTATTCCTCCTCCATGATGTAATGTTGACAGTGTGTGCATCATGAAGTACTTGGTATATGTTATGATTGTGGTCTCTTGTAGATTATGAAGTTAACTATTACTATGATGGTATTAATGTGATCTATTCCTCCTTTCATAGTATGATGGTGACAGTGTGCATGCTATGTTAGTACTTGGTATAGTTGTGTTGATCTATCATGCACTCTAAGGTTATTTAAATATGAATATTGAATGTTGTGGGGCTTGTTAACTCCGGCATTGAGGTGCTCTTGTAGCCCTACACAAATAGCGGTGTTCATCATCCAACAAGAGAGTGTAGAGTGGTTTTATTATGTGATCAATATTGAGAGTGTCCACTAGTGAAAGTAGGATCCCTAGGCCTTGTTTCCAAACATCGAATCTCCGTTTGTTTACTGTTCCGTTGCATGTTTACTCGCTGCCATATTTCCTTCAGATTGCTATTGCTACTCATATTCATCCATATCATTTGCATCTCACTATCTCTTCGCCGAACTAGTGCACCTATACATCTGACAAGTGTATTGGGTGTGTTGGGGACACAAGAGACTTCTTGCATTGTGATCGCAGGGTTGCTTGAGAGGGATATCTTTGACCTCTTCCTCCCTGAGTTCGATAAACCTTGGGTGATCCACTTAAGGGAAACTTGCTGCTGTCCTACAAACCTCTGCTCTTGGAGGCCCAACACTGTCTACAAGAATAGAAGCGAGCGTAGACATCAAGCTATTTTCTGGCGCCGTTGCCGGGAAGGAAAGGTAAAAGGTACTCACACTCCGGATCTCGGCTACTTAGCTATTTTACGGCGCTTTGTAAGTGCTCGAAGCTATTTCCTTTAGATCCTGCAATTGCATCTTTTTGTTTCTTGTTTACACTAGTTAGGCATAATGGAAAACAACAAAAAATTTAGTGAGCTTTTTAATCTTTTTCCTGAGTTAAGACATGAATTTTTTGATGCGAAAATTAAAAAACCTATGGAACCTTATTTGCATGCTAGTAGCAATGTTATTAGTATGAACGCAATTACTGCTAATGCTATGGAGAAGTCTATGCTTGGGGAAGCTAGTTTATATAAAAATAATCTTTTTTGCTCCTCAGCTTTGGAAGAAATATTTTGCTCTGATAATACTTTATGCGATAACTCTAATGATGCTTGTGATATTTTAAATCCACCTACTGAAAGTATTCCTTTCAAGATACCCATGAAAATTATTGAACGTGTTATGGATAACCGTTATGAAGGGGATGGAACTGTCCACCCTGGAGATCATTTAATGTTTTTGCATGAATTATGCGGGTTATTCAAGTGTGCAGGTATCTCTATGGATGAAGTGAGGAAGAAACTATTCTCTATTTCGCTGTCTGGTAAAGCAGCGCATTGATATAAATTGTTGAAGAATAGTCATTCTCTTGGTTTGGAGGAAATTGTATCTCTCTTTTATTCTAAATTTTATCCTCCTCATGAAGTGCATATTGATAGGAATTACATTTATAACTTTTATCCTCGTGATGGAGAGAGTATTTCTCAAGCATGGGGGAGATTGAAGTCACTAATGCTCAAATGTCCCATTCATGAGCTCCCCCGTAATGTTATTATTAATAATTTTTATGCAAGGCTTTCAGGACATCACAAGGACTATCTAGATGCCTGTTCGGAGGGATCTTTCACAAGCAAGGAGGTTGAAGCTAGGTGGGATCTTCTTGATCAGATTGAGGAGAACGCTGAAGGATGGGAGAATAACAAAGGTAAAGAGCCAGGTATAAATTATGATTATGAATGCATTGAAACTTTTATGGATACTGGTAAATTTCGAAATATGAGTGCTACTTATGGTCTTGACTCTCAAGTTGCTGCAAATCTTTATAAAGCTTTTGCCTCTCATTTTGAATTTTCTAAGAAGAATTTTGATAAGTATCATAAACCTTTTAAAGATTCTTGCATGAAGGATGAAATTGTTGTTAATGATTGCAATAAACATGCTCAAACTCCTAAGAATGCTATTTCCTATAAGCATGTTAATTTTTGTGGAATGCATAGACCTTGTGGAATTAATCAAATCGAAGATGAATATTGTATCCATCATATTAATGAAAAAACTAGAAAGTGGTCTAGGGCTCTAGATGATCTTGGTAAAAAAGTTTGTGCCCTCTATCCTTTTATTTGTGAAGTTTGCCATAGGGTGGGTCATTTTAATTTTCAATGCTCCTCCAATGATAATTTGAACCCCATGAGTGCTGCAAATTTGTATTGTGATGATGAAATTACTCCTAATCAGCATGATGAACTTACTTTATTTTTGTGGTGTGAAGAGCTATCAAGAAAAATCTCTTTGTTACATATGAGTGATCTTGATATTGATGATGTCCTGCAGGGGTGTTTTTCTTATTGCATTGATAATAGCCATACAAATACTTACATACAAAATATTTTAGAAGATGACACCTTGCCAAAATATGATAGGACCGCTGTGTGTTTTGAACTTATTAATGAAAAGGAGGAATCCTCCCAAGTTTCTTCTATTGTTTCTGGAAATAAATCAGGTTATGTGGAGGAGCCTCCCTTCGAGCCTCTTCCTCCTGAAGAAGAAGGAGAAGAGAAGGAAGAGAAGAAGAAGAAGGGAACGAAGAAGAAGAAGAAGAAGAAGAAGAAGGGGAATAAAGAGAAAGAGGTAACAGCATATCCCCGCGTGTATGAGATAACGATAGGTAACCGTAAGTATGTTGCTCCTGATGATTATTATGATAATGAATCTGAATACAATGATCTTCCTATGCCCTTTACCTACATTAGTGATCATGATTTGAAAGAGCACACTACTTTTGATATTGCAAATCTCTGGGAAACTAATTCTGAAAATGATGATGTTAATAATTGCCATAGTATCAGTACTATCCATGCTTCCTCCCATAATGATATAGAAAGCTCTAAGCTTGGGGATGAGGTGTTTGAAAATCCTTTTGCTACTGATCATTACATGTTTGATACATCTCCTTCTTGCAACAATGATGGTATGGTCACAGATGAACCTACTATGAAAGATAACTATTCTATTTCTTATGATGACATTATGCCTCCGACCTTTGATGATTATTATAAAGAGTGCTATGATATAGGTTATAACTATCCTTATGAAACTTGTCATAGTTATGATTGGATTGCCAAAAACAATTCCCTTAATATGCAACTTGTTTACCATGTTCAAATTCTTGATAATAATCTTGCTCCAATTACTATTAATGAGAAGAACTCTCCTTATGCCAAAATTAATGATACTTCTATGCATATGAACCATCATAAGAATGTTTTAAGTGATGGGTATATTGTGGATTTCATCAATGATGCTACTGAAAGTTATTATGAGAGAGGGAAACATGGTTATATGCATCTTAATAATATTAAGTTTCCCCTCTTTATGTTTAGAATCTTGAAGTTACTCTTGTTTTATCCTCTTATGCTTGTCAATTTGTTCTTCATGAATTCATTTGTGTACAAGATTCCTTTGTATAGGAAGTGGGTTAGAGTTAAATGTGTTTTGAATTTGCTTCTTGATGCTCTCTTTTGCTTCAACTCTTATTTCTTGGGAGTGCATCATTGAAATTACTGAGCCCATCTTAATGGCTATAAAGAAAGCACTTCTTGGGAGATAACCCATGTGTTTATTTTGCTACAGTACTTTTGTTTTATATTTGTGTCTTGGAAGTTGTTACTACTGTAGCAACCTCTCCTTATCTTTATTTTATTGCATTGTTGTGCCAAGTAAAGTCTTTGATAGTAGAGTTGATACTAGATTTGGATTACTGCGCAGAAACAATTTTCTTGCTGTCACGAAATTGAGTCGCTACGTCTGTAGGTAACTCAGAAAAAGAAGCCAATTTACGTGCGTGATCCTCAGATATGTACGCAACTTTCATTCAGTTTGAGCATTTTCATCTGAGCAAGTCTGGTGCCTCTAAAAAATTCGTCTTTACGGACTGTTCTGTTTTGACAGATTCTGCCTTTTATTTCACATTGCCTCTTTAGCTGTGTTGGATGGATTTCTTTGTTCCATTAACCTCCAGTAGCTTTGTGCAATGTCCAGAAGTGTTAAGAATGATTGTGTCACCTCTGAACATGTGAATTTTTTATTATGCACTAACCCTCTAATGAGTTTGTTTCGAGTTTGGTGTGGAGGAAGTTTTCAAGGGTCAAGAGAGGAGGATGATACAATATGATCAAGAAGAGTGAAAGCTCTAAGCTTGGGGATGCCCCGGTGGTTCATCCCTGCATATTTCAAGAATACTCAAGCATCTAAGCTTGGGGATGCCCAAGGCATCCCCTTCTTCATCGACAAATTATCAGGTTTCTTCTCTTGAAACTATATTTTTATTCAGTCACATCCTATGTACTTTACTTGGAGCGTCTGTGTGCTTTTATTTTCGTTTTTGTTATTTTCATTCCCTGAATAAATGCTTGCGTGGGAGAGAGACACGCTCCGCTGGTTCGTAGGAACACATGTGTTCTTAGCTTTTAGTGTTCATGGCGAAGGTTGAAACTGCTTCGTTAAATTGTTATATGGTTGGAAACAGAAAATGCTACATGTGGTAATTGGTATGATGTCTTGAATAATTTGATACTTGGCAATTGTTGTGCTCATGTTTAAGCTTTTGCATCATGTACTTTGCACCTATTAATGAAGAAATACTGTAGAGCTTGTTAAAATTTGGTTTGCATGATTGGTCTCTCTAAGTCTAGATATTTTCTAGTAAGGGTTTGAACAACAAGGAAGACGGTATAGAGTCTTATAATGCTTACAATATGTCTTTTATGTGAGTTTTGCTGTACCGGTTCATACTTGTGTTTGCTTTAAACAACCTTGCTAGCCTAAACCTTGTATCGAGAGGGAATACTTCTCATGCATCCAAAATCCTTGAGCCAAACACTATGCCACTTGTGTCCACCATACCTACCTACCACATGGTATTTCTCCGCCATTCCAAAGTAAATTGCTTGAGTGCTACCTTTAAAATTTCCATTCTTTATCTTTGCAATATATAGCTCATGGGACAAATAGCCTAAAAACTATTGTGGTATTGAATATGTACTTATGCATCTTATTTCTTATTAAGTTGCTTGTTGAGCGATAACCATGTTCCTGGGGACGCCATCAACTATTTCTTTGTTGAATATCATGTGAGTTGCTATGCATGTTCGTCTTGTCTGAAGTAAGGGTGATTTATCATGATCAAATGGTTTGAGTATGCATATTGTTAGAGAAGAACATTGGGCCGCTAACTAAAGCCATGATCCATGGTGGAAGTTTCAGTTTGGACAACAAACCTCAATCTCTTATGAGAATATTATCTATTGTTGAATGCTTATGCATTAAAGAGGAGTCCATTATCTGTTGTCTATGTTGTCCCGGTATGGATGTCTAAGTTGAGAATAATCAAAAGCGAGAAATCCAATGCGAACTTTCTCCTTAGACCTTTGTACAGGCGGCATAGAGGTACCCCTTTGTAACACTTGGTTAAAACATATGTTATGCAATGATAATCCATGTAAATCCAAGCTAATTAGGACAAGGTGCGAGCACTATTGGTAATCTATGCATGAGGCTTGCAACTTGTAGGATATAGTTTACATAATACATATGCTTTATTACTACTGTTGACAAAATTGTTTCTTATTTTCAAAATAAAAGCTCTAGCACAAATATAGCAATCAATGCTTCCCTCTGCGAATGGCCTTTCTTCTACTTTTATGTTGAGTCAGTTCACCTACTTCTTTCTGTCTTAGAAGCAAACACTTGTGTTAACTGTGCATTGATTCTTACATGCTTGCATATTTGCATTCATCATATTACTTTATGTTGACAATATCCATGAGATATACATGTTGAAGTTGAAAGCAACCGCTGAAACTTAATCTTCCTTTGTGTTGCTTCAATGCCTTTATTTAGAATCTATTGCTTTATGAGTTAGCTCTTATGCAAGACTATTGATGCTTGTCTTGAAAGTACTATTCATGAAAAGTCTTTGCTATATGATTCAGTTGTTTAATTATTGTCTTTACCATTGCTTTGAATCGCTGCATTCATCTCATATACCTTGCAATAGTATGATTAAGATTATGTTGGTAGCATGTCACTTCAGAAATTATCTTTGTTATCGTTTACCTACTCGGGACGAGTAGGAACTAAGCTTGGGGATGCTGATACGTCTCTGACGTATCGATAATTTCTTATGTTCCATGCTTGTTTTATGACAATACCTACATGTTTTATACATACTTTATGATTTTATGCGTTTTCCGGAACTAACCTATTGACGAGATGCCAAAGGGCCAGTTGCTGTTTTCTGCTGTTTTTGGTTTCAGAAATCCTACAAAGGAAATATTCTCGGAATCGGACGAAATTAATTCCCACGATCTTATAATTCCACGAAGCTTCCAGAAAGTCAAAGGGGGACCAGAGGGGATCCCTGGGGGCCCCACACAAGGGGCTGGCGCGGCCCAGGGAGGGCGTGCCCCCCTGTTGTGTGGCGGCTCCATACCCCCTCCGACTCCGCCTCTTCGCCTATAAGTTGCCTCCTGTTGTGGGTATACTTCATGGGTGTACCATCGACAGTGCCTAGATCCGGCAAGCCCGGGTGGCCCACAGACGGTGATGTGGCATGCGGCCCATCGGGCGGCCCAGTTGCTGTTGATCCTGAAGGATGAAGTCTGGCCCAGGAGAAGGGAGCCGGATCCAACTGACCTTTGGAGGTATCCGGATCCATGAAGGCCCAGTAGGAACCCGGATCCGGGACGATGTATAGAGGGAGGCGGATCCTTGACGTACACGGCAAGACATTGTACCGTAGTTAGGAAAACCTGTATCCGGCTAGGACTCTCCGTGTAAACCCTAGATCCGTGTACCTTTATAAGCCGGATCCCGGGAGCCCTAGAGGCACAACCACAACTCATTGTAACAACGCGAAAGCGCCCAGATAATTCCAGACAAGCAGCAGTAGGCCCTGTCATCGTGCAGGTGTTCCGAAGCTGGGTAAATCGCGTACCACCGTCCCGTGTGCACTCCGCCCTATGGCCCCTACTTCTTCTCCCCCTCATGAGGATCCCTCCTCCGAGGTACCGTCGATTAGGCAACGATAGTTGGCGCCCACCGTGGGGCCTGCGGCGTCTGGAGGCCGGAACCGGGAGGGTTCCGCCATGGGAAGCTACGACGACACCATCGCTGTGGGGCGCGTCCTTTACGTCGGAAACCTTCCGATCGTCCCTCCGGACGAGTGCTGGATTCCGGCCAAGACAAACCCTGTCAAGCTCTCCATCGTCCCAGTCGGCGGCATACACATCTTCATCAGCGAAACCGTCGATTCTGACGGAAACGCCCTGGTAAGTAACGCTGACGCGACCGCCGCTGAGCGGAACGCAGTCGCGAAGATCCGATCTGAGACGTAGGAACTTCCCCAGGAAGATTCCGCCTTAGATCTGGAAAAATCAAAACCCACCCAATCCGCCCCTGAGCAGGAAACAAAGGTGGAGGACCAATGCAGATCCGCCTGGGTCTCCCAGGTGTTAGAGAAGCAAAGGTGTCACTTCGTACACTTCTTGGCCCATACCGCCGGAACCGCCCCTCAAGAAGCCGGAGCTGGTCCCGAGCAGGTCGTGGCACCGGAAAATAACACCGCTCCGGATCGGCAGGAGGCTGTCGGAGAAAGCAACGCTCCGGGTGAAGAGTCAATTTTGGGCAATTTGAGCCCAATTTCCGGGGATTCCCCCTCCATGGACACTGAAGAATTCGATCGCAAAGTGAAGGAGTACGGTTACGGTGATCAACCTGAGGTTGAATCCGCCCAGCCTAAACAGGTTCTCGCAACCTTGGCGGCGCTAGAACAACGGGAATCAGAGGATGAAAACACCCACTCCGATCCACAGCCATCCCACGCGGGATCTCCGCTCTCGCGGGAACGACCGCGTAGGGAAGTCTTGTCCCCAGAAGAACTGGTTGAGCAAGCTGGCATGGATGCAGTTGCGCGTTCGGATATCCTCAACAAGCCTATCACCCCCGAGGACGCGTTAAATGCAGAAAGGCTAGAAGCTAAGAGATTGGAGATGTTGGCCACAGCCAAAAAGTTTGCCGACACCGCAGCCGCAATGCTGGATGAAAGGAAAGAAGCCGCGATTTTCGTGGAAGGCTTTATCCAGCGCGAGCAGGAGGTGGATGAATCACTGGTGAAAGTCAATCAACTCCGGAAGCATTGGGAGGACAAGATCGCTGAGGCTCAATAGGAGGTCGATAAAATCCGGCGAGAAACTATAGCTCCCCGTAAGATCACCTTCGCAACTCCAACCGAGCAGCAGCCGGTCGCCACTCCAAAGGATAATATGAAGAAGGCGGCGGAGATCTTGAACAAAACCGACGAGGAAATCGACATCGACTATGTCCGTACGCTCGTTGCTTCAGCAATGAAGCAGCAGAGCAAGGCAGATACTTCGCGCAGGTTGGAATCCAACCCGGAGCACTGCGTCTCTACTGCGCAGAAGGACGCCTACGACAATCGCCGTCGCGACGACGAATCAAGAACCGGATCCTCAGAATGCAGAAGGAAAACCAGAGAACACCCAAATCCAATCCCCATACCGTCAAAGACACCTCCGTCAGATCCGAGAAGGGGAAAGGATGCAATGTACACTGGTAAGGACAAGTAACGCAATCCCTCACCTCCACCTAATGGATATCCGCGTCCCCCTCGCCGCCGTAGTCCAGCCGGAAACACCAGGCCCCATGGGCCTGGTGGAATCAACATCCGCGACAACGTGCTGCCCTCAAGAAACAGGAACAGGGAGCGAACGCCGGAACCTCGCAGGAGCCAGATCAATGATAGCGAGCCTGAGCCCAGGAGGAGTCGGAACGAAAAACGCGACCCGGAGCCCCGCAGAAGCCGGAACGGCCATGGCAGCCAGCATCAAGGTGAAGGCAGCCATCGAAGCCGGAGCCAGCATCGCGAAGGGCGAGGAGAGTCTGACGGCGGAAGCAAAAGGTCGGATCGGCCCCCTCGCAGGTCTCCCTCACCACCACCTAGCGGTGGAGGCGGAGGTGGAGGTGGAGGCGGTGGCCGGAAATCTCGCTCACGCTCAAAATCCCCTCGCCACGGTTCGCGTGACGCGCGGGAACGCCTCAACGAATACAGAACTGATTACAAAGGCCCAAAGTGCTTCGGCAGGATGATTCGAGAGGAACCAACGCCAAGGATGAACCTCAAGTTACCCGGAAACCTGAAGACCTATGATGGCACCGAAAGGCCGGATACCTGGATTGAGGATTACTATAATGCAGTAACCTTTGCCGGAGGAACCCCTAATATCGCCTGCCGCATGCTTCAGTTGTACCTTGTAGGTCCAGCCCGGATCTGGCTCAGCGACCTCGAGAAGAATTCCATCTTTTGCTGGTTCGACCTAAAGACCGCCTTTGAAAAGCACTTCAGGGGCACCTACAAAAGACCTGACACAACAAGCGACTTACAGGCGTGTATCCAGAAGAAGGGTGAAACATCAAGAAACTTCCTCACCCGATGGTTGGCATGCAGAAACGAGTGTGAAAATGTCGATCACACGACAGCTATGCACGCCTTCATAGGTGGACTGCAGCGAGGAGGATTACTGCGGCACAAGCTCACATGCTTGGCTAACGCAAATAAACTGACTTTGGATGACATGATATCCATTGCCAGCGATCATACTGCCGCCGATGACGACGCAGGCGGAGATCTAGCGGCCACAGCAATTCCCTTGCATCAACATAAGAAGAACCGTGACAACGGTAACACCAGCGGCAGCAAGCGGAAAAATCCCCCTGATGACCAGAAGAGTGGCGGATCTGAGATGGTCGCCATGGCGTTCCAACGCGGAGGTCAAGGAGGCGGAAGAGGACGCGGCCGTGGAGGCGGAGCCGGCAGGGGCCAGCAGCGCGACGAAGTCACTGCTGCCGGAACCCGCGCCCCCCAAACTTATGAAGAGTACAGAGACATGCCCTGCCTGGCCCACCTGGATCCGGCTACAGGGAAGTCCACTCACACCAATCGCAACTGCAAGTGGGTCAACGATCTCAAATCTGACCCGGAAGCAGGCTACAAGCGAGCCCAGAAGCACCGCCCGCGCGGCAAAGGAGGCAAGGGCAAGAACAAGGACAAGGAGGAAGACAGTTCCGAGTCAATGGACGAGGATGATGCTTTGTCGGATCCCAAAGAGGGAACCGCAGCTAAATCTAATCCCTTTGGCAAAAAGAGTGTAGGCACGTACCACACCTTCCTCGGAACCCCAACAGTCCGTCACAACAAATCAGCTCTCCGGATCCTGAACGCCACAGTTCTGGCTGTGCCGCAGTATGTCAGGTGGTCGGAAACTCCATGTACGTTCGACAGGAAGGATCACCCTACCGTCGTTCCGAAAGAGTGCTATGCATTGGTTGTAAGTCCCCGCATC
This sequence comes from Lolium perenne, assembly GCF_019359855.2. Taxonomy (NCBI): domain Eukaryota; kingdom Viridiplantae; phylum Streptophyta; class Magnoliopsida; order Poales; family Poaceae; genus Lolium; species Lolium perenne. The sequence goes on from NC_067246.2 coordinate 321,706,174, forward strand.
GACGACTATGACTTCTCCAAATGCCTCATGGACGGCGGGGCCAGCTTGAACATCATGTACCTGGAGACTCTGGAGCGGATGAACCTTACCAAGGAACAGCTCAAACACAGTACCACTGAATTCCATGGTGTAGTTCCGGGTAAAAAGGCAAACTCCCTTGGCAGCATCAGACTTCTCGTGGCCTTCGGCGATGTTAAGAATTTCCGTGAAGAGATGATCACGTTTGAGGTCATGCCCTTCAAGAGCTCCTACCATGTAATCTTCGGCAGACCCACCTACCACAAGTTCCACGCAAGAGCGTGCTACATCTACAACAAGCTCAAGATTCCGGGTCCCAATGGTATGATCACCGTATCCGGAGACTACAAAAAGGCTCATGAATGCGAGTTGGGCGAAGCCGCCTTCGCAGAGTCTGTGATATCTGGAGAGGAGCTAAAAGGCTACAGAGCCGCGGTGGATCCGACTGAAATGCAGACCACCAAGAAACAAATCTCCGAACAGAAAAACTCGTTCAAGGCCGCGATAGAGACAAAAAACATCGACCTCAAGAAGGGAGATGCATCTAAACAGGTCTCGGTCGGAGCCAACATGGACCCCAAATAGGAAGACGCGCTCGTCGAGTTCCTTCGCGCTAACATGGACATCTTCGCATGGCAGCCTTCTGACATGTCCGGAGTACCTAGGGAACTCACCGAGCACTACCTCAACATTAATCCGGGGGCTAAGCCGGTGAAGAAAGCTATGCGACGCTTTGGAGATAAGAAGCGCCGCGCCATAGGAATGGAACTAGCTAAGTTACTAGAGGCATGTTTTGTAATAGAAGTTATCCATACCGATTGGGTCGCAAACCCCATCCTTGTACCCAAAAAGAACTCTGAAATACTAAGAATGTGCATCGATTACTCCGGCTTGAACAAGCATTGTCCGAAGGATCCGTTTCCCCTGCCGCGCATTGACCAAGTCATTGATTCGACGGCAGGGGCGGAACTTCTGTGTTTTCTTGACGCATATTCTGGGTATCATCAGATCCGGATGAAGAAGTCCGACCAAAAGGCGACCTCATTCATCACCCCATTTGGCACTTACTTCTATGTTACTATGCCTTTTGGCTTGAAAAACGCAGGTGCCACCTACCAACGTATGATGCAGCGGTGCCTGAAGGACCAAATTGGCCGGAATGTACACGCTTACGTCGACGACATCGCGGTCATGACCAGGAAAGGATCCGACTTGATCAGTGATCTCACAGAAACATTTGAGAATCTCCGTCGGTACAAGATGATGTTGAATCCGATGAAGTGCGTCTTTGGCGTTCCAGCTGGAAAACTCCTTGGCTTCATTGTCTCTAACAGGGGCATTGAAGTAAACCCGGAGAAAATCAAGGCGATCCTGTGCATCAAAAGGCCAACTTGTCTCAAAGACGTGCAGCGACTAACTGGTTGTGTTGCAGCAATCAGCAGGTTTGTCAGCCGTCTTGGCGAGAAGGCGTTACCCCTGTACAAGGTATTGAAGAAGACAGACAAATTTGTCTGGGACGAGGCAGCAGATGCATCACTTCAAGGGTTGAAGGAGATACTCACCTCCCCACCTATTTTAGCAGCGCCAGGAGAGTCAGAGCCTATGCTCCTTTACCTAGCAGCTACCAACAGAGTCATCAGCCTCGTCATCGTGGTGGAGCAACAGGAAGAAGGACACGAATATGGAGTCCAAAGGCCAGTATACTATATTAGCGAAGTGCTTACAGAGTCCAAACAACGCTATCCTCACTTTCAAAAGCTAGCCTATGGAGTTTTCCTAGGCACCAGGAAGCTGAGACACTACTTCCAGGAGCATCCAGTAACAGTTGTGAGCAAAGCTCTGCTGTCAACGATTCTCAACAACGCTGACGCAACAGGACGCACAGCAAAATGGGGCATTGAATTATCCGCCTTCGACATCAACTACAAAGCCAGGACTGCGATCAAGTCCCAGATCTTGGCGGATTTTGTCGCAGATTGGACAGAAGCTCCGGACATAAGCCTGGAGCCGGAACCAGAGACATGGGTTATGCACTTCGACGGATCCAAGCAGCATCAAGGCTCAGGAGCCGGAGTCACCCTGAAGTCCCCTACCGGAGAAGAACTGCAGTACGTTCTGCAGATCCACTTCCAAGCTACAAACAATATGGCGGAATATGAGGCTCTACTACACGGACTGCGCATCGCTAAGGAGATAGGGATCAAGCACATCATTTGCTGTGGAGATTCCGACTTGGTGGCACAGCAGGTAGCCGGAACCTGGAACGCCAGAAACTCCGTCATGGCGGCTTACAGAGACGAAGTTGACGAGATCGCCAAATGCTTCCTCGGATACGAAGTCAAGTACGTCAGGAGAGATGACAACGCAGCGGCAAACATGCTATCCAAGCTCGGATCTGGCAGGAAGCCAATTCCGCCTGGAATTTTCCTGGAGCATCTTCGGATACCCTCGGTAAAGGGCGCTATCCCGGAAAACCCAGAAGTGGCAGTATCTCCGGCTAGAGAAGTGATGGCTATCATTCTGGCTTGGACACAGCCTTTCCTGGACTACCTTATCGATCAGAAGTTGCCAGAGGACGAGGTCCTCGCACGACATATCATCAGACGAGCAAGGTCCTACACAATCGTTGACGGACAGCTCTACAAACGAAGTGCAACAGGGGTATTTCTCAAATGCGTCTCTAATCAAGACGGCATTGAAATCCTCAGAGAGATCCATGCAGGGGACTGCGGGCATCATGCCGCTCCCAGGTCACTCGTTGCAAAAGCTTTTCGGCTTGGTTTTTACTGGCTCACGGCTAAAGAAGATGCTAATAAGCTAGTGAAGACCTGCCGAGGTTGCCAGTACTACGCTACTCAACCAAACGCTCCAGCCCAAGGGCTGAAGACCATACCTATCACCTGGCCATTTGCGGTCTGGGGGCTTGACATGGTTGGTAAATTAAAGAAATCATCTCCTGGCGGTTTTGAGTACCTCTTGGTCGCTGTTGACAAGTTCAGTAAGTGGATCGAGGCAAAGCCAGTGAGAAAAGCCGATGGTGCTACGGCACTAAAATTCGTCTGCAGCCTCGTAATGAGATTCGACATCCCGCACAGCATAATCACAGATAACGGCACTAACTTCGCACAGGGAGAGCTGAAGGATTACTGTGAGGACGTAGGAATACGGCTGGACCTTGCTTCTGTGGCTCATCCACAGTCCAATGGACAGGTTGAAAGGGCCAATGGTCTCATACTATCAGGAATTAAACCACGCCTTGAAGAACCGCTGCAACGTGCAGCCGGAGCTTGGGCTAATGAGTTAGACTCTGTTCTGTGGAGTTTACGAACTACTCCTAACAGGTCAACTGGATTTACTCCCTTCTTCTTGGTATACGGATCCGAGTCCGTACTCCCCTCCGACATCATTCATGACTCACCGCGAGTTTCCGCCTACGATGAAGAAACTGCTGACGAGGCCAGACAGCTATCTGTGGACCTGATCGAAGAAGCTCGGAACTTAGCTGACCAACGCTCCACCATATACCAGCAGAAGCTCCGACGCTATCATAGCCGTCGAGTCCGGAATCGCTCGTTTATGACCGGAGACTTGATCCTCCGCCTTCGTCAGGTGAAAGACCATAAGCTACAATCTCCATGGGAAGGACCTTTTGTTGTTAGCAAAGTGCTTCACAATGGATCATACTACCTCGTCGATTTCCGGGAGTTAAAAGACAGACCTGCTAATTGGTACCGGAAACGCAAGCGGGAGGATCCGGGTGACATATACGACGAAACAGATCGACCCTGGAACATTTCACAGCTACGTCCTTTCCACACTTAGCATAATTTTCCGAGTATCATAATCTGTAATAGTTATACATGATCAAATGAAATAAAGCTTCTGGTTCACTCTTTGAGTCTTTTACCTCCTTTACTTGTTCATTTTTAGATCGTGTATGTTTTCCGACTAAAACCGCAGAGCTGGATATTTCCGCCTAGGCGTGTATGAAAGTTGTGATTTTCAAAAATCGTCCTTTAGGACGTAAGCTTAAGTTTTCTGACGGAAAATGTTTTCTGCTGCGAACTCATGGATTCCTAGTAACGATTTCCGGCACCAGAACTGGGGGCTTGTTTCCGCGGTTATTGACGGACTGCCATTGGGCTTCGTCGCCGCTGGCGAGTGTTTCCGGCTAAAGGTTTTCCGGCTCGTGGAAGGTTAAGTGAGCAAGCCGGAAAAACAACGAAGTCAGCACTTGCTTTCCGACAAAACGAAACATGCAAATAATATTAAAGGATAGCAGGATAAGTTGTTTCCGCTCGTGCATAATTGTTTCGTTCCTAGCTACTTAAGAATTTAAGTTATATTACAAACCCACTCCGGGGCCAAAATGATACATCAATGTTTCATTGTTTCAGCAGATCTCTATTTCGATGACGGATCCTCGTCAGATGCCACATAAGCGGAGTCGCCGTCGGAGCCCTCGTCGGAGACGTCGTCGGAGCCAGCTTCAGAGATGTCCTCGGAGCCTTCATCGGCCTGACCTGCGCTCGACCCGGAACCCTCCGCGTAGTACTCCTCCTCAGCACCTTCTTCTTTGATTTCCGCGTCTGTAAAACCCTTGGGGAGATCGTATTTGTGGTACCAGAACGAGTGGTTAACTCGCCCAACAAAGAGTCGATCAAATCCTTGGGTTTCCGCGAGAATGGACCTCATGTTGGCACCCTTTGGAGTGCTACGCGCAATGTCCGCGAACTTCATGGTGGGGAAGTGTGCTTTGCAGGTGGCTAGTACAAGGGAAGCGACTCCGCGAGCAGATGATTCCTGCCAGTCTTTGATGAACTCCGGCACTTGCTTCATCAGTTTTGACATAGTGTCAATCACTGTGGTCTTGGCCCTCTTCAAAGACAGGGACTTGGCGATTCCGCGACAGGCTGCGAATAGCTCATCAATAGAACTCCGCGCTTCATCGTACGCCTCTGTCCTCTTGAGGGTTGACTCCTTGGTCCACTCAAAGCCAAGGCTCGCTGTGAAAATTGGAGATCAGTTCCTCCGCGGACAAAACAACATATGATGAAGCCGGAACTACAACATAAATGATTCTTACGGAAGATCATCTTGTCAATAGCCTCCGCCTCCGCTTCCTGAACTTTATTTTTGGCCACTAAAGAGGTTACCCTTTGTTGGCTCTTCTTAAGCTTGTCAGTGAGCTCCGCCAAGTCGCGGGCGTGTTTTTCCGAGAGCTCTTTCCTCGCCAGATTTTCCTTCTCGGAGGATTCATTAATGAAGGCTTTGAGGGATTCGTTCTCCGCCTCGAGCACTTGGACTTTGGCGGACAGTTCGTTGAAGGAGGAGTGCTTGGCAGTTTCTTCTGAAGGCGGAAAGACATGCGTGTTATGCATCATAAAAGATTATCACAAGATACACATCCAACCCGGAGTTCTTACCGTTCAGGCGGGTCTCCAAGTGCTTTATAGCCTTCTGGCTATTCTCAGCGTTCTGGCGCAACCCTTCTATCTCCGTCATCTGTTCAAGCACATGGACGCGCAGATCCTCGTGCAGCTTCCGTGTGTTCTGAGAGGCAGGCAGGAGTTAGCCGGAAATTCGAAATTCTGGGGGCTGGCAAGGAGTTTAAAGTCTTGGATCAAGAAAATTTTAATTTTCCGCCTAAGGTACATATAAAAGCATCGGCTAACACATACTACACGGAAAAAAATGTCCAAACCAATGCTTGGGGGCTAGTGTTACCTGGCGCACTTCCTTATGCTTAGCAAAGAAGATCTTGAGATTGCTCTCGAGGTCGGAGAGCTCCTTCATCTCCGTGTTCGCAGGTCCCCATACCTTCTCCATCATGGCGGAGACTTCCGCGTGGCGTTGAGAGAGGGGGAGCTTCTGCAGTAACGGAGTGGGCTGAGGGTGAGCTTGGAGCATGCCAGTGGCATGAATAAGCTGCGCCTTTTGCTCGTATTGCTCAGCTGTAGGTTCAGCTGAGGTGGCGGCTGGCTGCTCAGGCGGAGGCGCGGACGAGGATGCGCCCTTCTCGGAATCACCGTGGCCAGTTGTGCCCTCGGGAAGGTCATCAACATTGATGATATTCTTGGGATCCGGCTTGGCGGTAGAGGAGGCTTTGGGCGGAACCTCAACTTCCGGTGTGATGGGGACAGAAGCCGGAGACGGCTTGGTTCTCTTCTTTGGTGCTAGCTTAGGGGGCTGGCTTCCGGAACCTCTGTTGCGAAAAAGGAAAAAGAATAGCGTTTAAGTATGTACTGATTCATGATGACAGAAGGATTCGGAAATCAAGCATTTACCCGGAAGGCTTGAAAAAATGACGCATGCTGGCTTGAGCTTTGTTGCCGGTGTCGATAAGTTTGAGGCGTTTCTTCTCCGCCTCTGCCTTCCGAGTAGCCGCAGTGCTAAGCACCTCGCGGGCACGTTTGGTTGTAGGGCTGGAGGGAGCAGTTTTCTTCCTCTTGGAGGGACGCGGAGCATCGGGAGCTTCCGCCTCCGATGCGGCCTCTGGATCCGCGTTGCCCGTAGATGGGACACAGAGAAGGGTTCTGAGTTCGCCTTCCTCGAGGGCTTCAAGCTAAGACACAGAGCCAACATTTAGAAAAAAATTTGACTACAAAGGAAACGATGGACAAGTCAAGATAACATACCGCGGTTCCGGAACCGTTGATGTTGATGTCTTTGTTACACACGTGAACATGAAGTTCACGCGGAATCTTGATGAGGAGCCGGATCCTCTTATCGATGGCGTCGGCGGAGAGATTGTCCTTCGTGGCGCGCATTGGGTCATCGCGCCCCATGTAATGGAACATCAAGCGGTCCCTGTGTTGAAGCGGCTGGATCCGCTTGGTGAACCAAGACAAGGTGAGATCCTTCCCCGTCAGTCCCTCCTCCGTGAGCTTGCAGATCCGCTTAATAGCGCGGGTCAGCTGAGGCGACTCGGAGAGGTGGGGGCATTGCGTCCATGCCGAAGTCTCGCTGGCGGGGCAGTTGTCGAATGGCGGCAGCTTCCTTTCGCCTGTCGGGTCGGAAACGTCCTTCAAATAGAAGAAACCCCTGACCAGTACCGCACGGATTCGTGGCGGTCGGTAGGTGGGTAGACGCGGCCAGGGCGGAGCATGAAGGTGATGGACCCGCATGTTGCCAGCTCGGAGGTCTGGCGGATCTTCTCCTTCTTGACAGAGAAATAGTATTGGAAAAGAGAGAGTTCGGGAGGTACCCGGAGGTGGCCTTCGCAGAGGGTGACGTGGTTGCTGATTGCTAACACGTTGTTCGGAGAAATGTTGTGGGGCTGGAGCCCATATACCTTCAGGATTTCCAAAAAGAAGTCCGAAGGCAGAAACGAGAAGCCTCGCTCCACTAGCGCTTTAGTCAGCACCATCTCGTTATCTTGGGGGGCTGGAGCCAAAGAGTTCGGAACTGTCCGCCAGCTTCCGGGTTGCAAGAAACCTTCCGACTCCAAGTTTTTCAGTTCCATCTCCGTGGTGGTGCAGGGCCACCATTTCCCTTTAGCCTCTGAGTCTCGCTGGCGAGCTTTCGATTTCTTGGCAGCGTGTTCTTCCGCTTTCTGTTCTGCCTGCTCCGCCCCGGAGGTTTTCTCCGGGATAGCTGAAGTGCCTTCGGCGTGCTTGCCGGAATCCTTAGTGGGATCCAGTTGGACTGGGACGAGGGGAGGAGGGGCGGAGGAGAGTGGCGTTGCCATGATTGGGTCAGAGCTCGGAGGCGGAGTCGCAGAAGACATCTGAAGACAAAGTAGTGGCGGAGAACAAGACTTAGTCGGATCCACATCGCCATCCTGAGGATCGTCCCTACCAGCTACGGCGAAAAGCTGAAGCTCAGAGAACTCATCGTGATGGATTCCGTGGTGGTCGGAGTCGCCGGCGACGAGGTTTTCGCACGGTGGCTCGCCGAAGTTAAGAACTCGATGAACTGCGCGGTGGTGCAGTCGCTCCGGCGAAACTCCGGCGAGTTTTCCGGCAGACTCCGGCACGGCGGAGGAGGAGCTCGTGGGCGGCGCTTCGCAAAGAGGTGAAAGAGGGGGTGAATGGGAAGATTAGGGTTGATGGTGGATATTTATAGGCCGTGGGGAGGAGATTCGTGCTCCGCATCCTGTGGTCGGAACGCAAGCGTCACGCCGTTGGATGCGTGACACGTGTCCAAACCCTAAACGGTAAAAATGGCTAAGGATAAGTTACCGCTCAAATTGCGCGAAAATGGCGCCAGAATTGGCGGAACCGTTTGAGTCTTTTAAGATTCCGGGTAAACGCGTGGAGATAAGCAGTTCTCGTTCGAGAGCAGGGAGTAACCCGGAGACACGTTTTGGTTTGTCGATGGATGAAGTCCCTCAGGATGAGAGTATTTTCCGACTAAAGGTTGGGAAAGAAGAAAATAGGAAGTTGGAGTTTTTCAAGTTTCCCCGCGTTACCAACATTGCCGGAAACCATGAGGGGCTGGCAAGGCGGAAACAGGAGGTGAAACTCGGAGAACTCTGGGGGCTACTGTTGTGGGTATACTTCATGGGTGTACCATCGACAGTGCCTAGATCCGGCAAGCTCGGGTGGCCCACAGACGGTGATGTGGCATGCGGCCCATCGGGCGGCCCAGATGCTGTTGATCCTGAAGGATGAAGTCCGGCCCAGGAGAAGGGAGCCGGATCCGACTGACCTTTGGAGGTATCCGGATCCATGAAGGCCCAGTAGGAACCTGGATCAGGGACGATGTATAGAGGGAGGCGGATCCTTGACGTACACGGCAAGACATTGTACCGTAGTTAGGCAAACCTGTATCCGGCTAGGACTCTCCGTGTAAACCCTAGATCCGTGCGCCTTTATAAGCCGGATCCCGGGAGCCCTAGAGGCACAACCACAACTCATTGTAACAACGCGAAACCGCCCAGATAATTCCAGACAAGCAGCAGTAGGCCCTGTCATCGTGCAGGTGTTCCGAAGCTGGGTAAATCACATACCACCGTCCCGTGTGCACTCCGCCCTATGGCCCCTACTTCTTCTCCCCCTCGTGAGGATCCCTCCTCCGAGGTACCGTCGATTAGGCAACGACACCTCCTGACCTAAATCTTCGACACCGATTGACGAAACCCGAGAAAACCTTCCAGAGCCGCCGCCATCGCGAAACTCCAATTCGGGGGACAGAAGTCTCTGTTGCGGCACCCTGCCGGGACGGGGAATTGCCCCCGGAGTCATCTCCACCGCCATCTTCACCGCCATCGCTGCCTCCATGATGAGGAGGGAGTAATTCACCCCCGGGGCTGAGGGCTCCGCTGTAGCTACGTGGTTCATCTCTCTCTCTTTGTGATCTAGTTGAATATCATCTATGTGCTACTCTAGTGATGTTATTAAAGTAGTCTATTCCTCCTCCATGATGTAATGTTGACAGTGTGTGCATCATGAAGTACTTGGTGTATGCTATGATTGTGATCTCTTGTAGATTATGAAGTTAACTATTACTATGATGGTATTAATGTGATCTATTCCTCCTTTCATAGTATGATGGTGACAGTGTGCATGCTATGTTAGTACTTGGTATAGTTGTGTTGATCTATCATGCACTCTAAGGTTATTTAAATATGAATATCGAATGTTGTGGAGCTTGTTAACTCCGGCATTGAGGTGCTCTTGTAGCCCTACACAAATAGCGGTGTTCATCATCCAACAAGAGAGTGTAGAGTGGTTTTATTATGTGATCAATATTGAGAGTGTCCACTAGTGAAAGTAGGATCCCTAGGCCTTGTTTCCAAACATCGAATCTCCGTTTGTTTACTGTTCCGTTGCATGTTTACTCGCTGCCATATTTCATTCAGATTGCTATTGCTACTCATATTCATCCATATCATTTGCATCTCACTATCTCTTCGCCGAACTAGTGCACCTATACATCTGTCAAGTGTATTGGGTGTGTTGGGGACACAAGAGACTTCTTGCATTGTGATCGCAGGGTTGCTTGAGAGGGATATCTTTGACCTCTTCCTCCCTGAGTTCGATAAACCTTGGGTGATCCACTTAAGGGAAACTTGCTGTTGTCCTACAAACCTCTACTCTTGGAGGCCCAACACTGTCTACAAGAATAGAAGCGAGCGTAGACATCATCAACCTATTCTTAAGCATGATTTACCGGTTGAAGATCTAGGTACAACACCACCACCAAAGGAAGATCCTGTTTTTGATTTAAAACCATTGCCTGATAATCTTAAATATGCTCATATTGATGATAAGAAAATATATCATGTTATTATTAGTTCTAAGCTTTCAGAGTTTGAGGAAGAAATGTTATTGGAAATATTGAAGAAACACGGAGGAGCTATTGGCTACACTCTTGATGACTTGAAGGGTGTTTCTCCCTCTATTTGCCAACATGCCATCAACATGGAAGATGATGCAAAGCCTGTTGTTGAGCATCAGCGTCGTCTAATTCCTAAGATGAAGGATGTGGTAAAAAATGAGGTATTAAAACTTCTTGAAGCTGGTATTATATATCCTATTGCTGATAGTAGATGGGTTAGTCCTGTGCATTGTGTTCCTAAGAAGGGAGGAATAACTGTTGTGCCTAATGATAATGATGAGCTCATCCCTCAAAGAGTAGTTGTAGGGTATAGAATGTGCATTGATTATCGGAAAGTTAATAAAGTTACTAAGAAAGATCATTACCCTTTACCTTTTATTGATCAAATGTTAGAAAGGTTGTCTAAAAATACTCATTTTTGTTTTCTTGATGGTTATTCTGGGTTTTCACAAATTGTTGTTAAAACTAAAGATCAAGAGAAAACCACTTTCACTTGTCCCTATGGAACTTATGCTTATAGGCGTATGCCTTTTGGTTTATGTAATGCTCCTGCTACTTTTCAAAGATGCATGTCTGCTATTTTTCATGGCTTTTGTGAGAAAATTGTAGAGGTATTCATGGATGATTTTTCTGTCTATGGGAATTCTTTTGACAGTTGCTTGCGAAACCTTGATAAAGTTTTGCAGAGATGTGAAGAAACTAACCTTGTTCTTAATTGGGAGAAATGCCACTTTATGGTTAATGAAGGAATTGTATTGGGACATAAAATTTCTGAGAGAGGTATTGAAGTTGATAGAGCTAAAGTGGAAGCAATTGAGAAGATGCCCTATCCTAGGGATGTTAAAGGTATTTGTAGTGTCCTTGGTCATGCTGGGTTTTATATAAGATTTATTAAAGATTTCTCTAAGATTTCAAAGCCTCTTACTAATCTTCTTCAAAAAGGTGTACCTTTTGTTTTTGATGACGATTGTAAGGAAGCTTTTGAAACTCTAAAGAAAGCCTTAACAATAGCTCCTGTAGTTGAACCTCCTGATTGGAATTTACCTTTTGAGATTATGTGTGATGCTAGTGATTTTGCTGTAGGTGCTGTCCTTGGACAGCGAATAGATAAAAAATTGAATGTTATTCATTATGCTAGTAAAACTCTTGACACTGCTCAAAGAAATTATGATACAACTGAAAAAGAATTGTTAGCTGTGGTTTTTGCTTGTGACAAGTTTAGATCCTATATTGTTGATTCAAAAGTTACAATTCATACTGATCATGCTGCAATTAGATACCTTATGGAAAAGAAAGATGCTAAGCCAAGACTTATTCGATGGGTGCTTCTTTTGCAAGAATTTGATTTGCATATTATAGATAGAAAAGGTGCTGATAATCCTGTTGCTGATAATTTATCTAGATTGGAAAATATTGCTTATGATCCTGTTTCTGTTAATGATAGTTTTCCAAATGAACAATTGGCTGTAATAAAGGTGAGCTCGCGAGATAGTCCTTGGTATGCTGATTATGCTAACTTTATTGTTTCCAAGTACTTGCCTCCAACCTTTTCAGCTCAGCAAAGGAGGAAATTCTTTTATGATTTGAGGCATTATTTTTGGGATGACCCACACTTATATAAAGAAGGAGTGGATGGTATTATGCGAAGATGTGTTCCCGAATATGAACAACAAGAGATATTGAGTAAATGTCATGGTAGTGCTTATGGAGGACATCACGCCGGAGATAGAACCGTGCAAAAGGTTCTATAATCAGGTTTCTATTGGCCAACTCTCTTTAAAGATGCAAGAAAGTTCATTTTATCTTGTGATGAATGTCAAAGGGTTGGTAATATCTCCAGACGCAATGAAATGCCTATGAATTATACTCTTATTATTTAACCATTTGATTGTTGGGGATTTGACTTCATGGGTCCTTTCCCTTCTTCAGAAGGTAACACTCATATACTTGTCGTTGTTGATTATGTTACTAAATGGGTGGAAGCCATACCCACAAAAAGTGCTGATGGTGAGACCTCTTTAAGAATGCTTTTAGATATTATTTTTCCTAGATTTGGAGTTCCTAGATATCTTATGACTGATGGGGGTTCTCATTTTATCCATGGTGGTTTTAGAAAAACTCTTGCTAAGTATGGTATTAATCATAGGATTGCTTCGCTTATCATCCTCAAACTAGTGGGCAAGTAGAATTAACAAATAGAGAGATTAAATCTATCTTGCAAAAGACTGTTAATAAATCTAGGAAGAATTGGGCTAGTAAATTGAAGGAAGCACTATGGGCTTATAGAACTGCTTATAAAAATCCCATGGGTATGTCACCTTATAAAATGGTTTATGGGAAAGCTTGTCATTTACCTTTAGAACTAGAGCACAAAGCTTATTGGGCTGTAAGAGAACTAAATAAAGATCCTAAACTTGGCGGTAAGAAGAGGTTGCTACAATTGAGTTCTCTAGATGAATGGAGAAGTGAAGCTTATGAAAATGCTAAACTTTTTAAAGAGAAAGTCAAGAAATGGCATGATAGAAGAATTATCAAAAGAGAATTTAATGTTGGGGATAAAGTCCTATTGTATCGGTCTCGTCTCAGATTTTTTGCAGGGAAATTACTCTCAAAATGGGAAGGACCATATGTCTTCGTGGAGGTGTATCGTTCAGGGGAAATTAAAATTAGTTCTCTGCAAGGCGATGCCACACAAGTGGTGAATGGACAAAGACTCAAGCATTATATTTCTGGAGATTCTTATAATGAAGATGTTGATGTTATTCGAGTGGTGACTCCGGAAGTTTTCATCAAAGGTCAAATTGACAGTTCTGCAGAGTTCGACTTTGAATAGGTAACGGTACTGGTAATAAAAAATCCGCAACTTTCCGAACAATGTTTTTGCTGTTTTTGGAAAATATGAAAAATTATGAGATCGAAACGGAGTGGAGGAGACGCACGAGGGCGTGCCCCCATAGGCCGGCGCGGGCCCCAGGCTGGCCGCGCCGCCCTATGAGGAGAGCCCCTCGTTGTCCCTCTCCGACTCTAGTTCGACCTGGTACTTTCCTTTTGTCTTAAAAATTTCTGCTATATAATCCCCCGGACCCCTGGAGGTCCGTATATCGTTTTCTCATCGTGTTTTGTTTCGAGCTGTTTTCAGCCAGGATCTGTCTTTGATCTAGAAGCACCATGGTCTCCAACAACAAGGGCAAGGGGCTTTCGGAGGAAGATATTCAAGATCCCGAGTGGAAAGAGGTGGACGAGAGTGTCAAGGAAGAAGATGAAGAAGAAGTGAAGGAAGACTCGCATGCATACCCGCGTGCCACCGTTGCAAGCATTGAGGTAGTGGAAAATCCTTTCAGTTCCAAGAAGAGCGCAAGAATTCACACTGGAGGGAAAGTTCCACGTCACTTCCTAGCTCCAAAGACATCTCCTCCAGGCACCTACAACCCCTTCCACACTCTAATTTACAATAGTCAAATTGAAAGGATTCCCAAGGTAATGTTGCCTGGCAATTGGGATATAGATCGTTCTAACACTGCAGGAAGGATGAAGCCTGAAGCTGAAGAGTGGGGAAACAACTCTAAGAGTTGGGACTCGCCATCGGATATACTTCTTAACCGCGTCGAGCACAATTCGGAGATGATCCGCAACCTCATATACGAGATTGATGAGCTAAAGGAGCTTGTTAAGAAGCTTATCAAGAATTCATCACCACCGCCGAAGGAGTAATTCATCATTGGTATTGGCACCCCCTTGGTTTGTTCCAAGCTTGGAGGGAATGCCGCGGTATCACATCATCACTATCTTTTACCTTTTTACTATCAAGTAGTGTCATATCATGAGTAGGGAACTTATCATATAAGATGGGTTGCAGTGTGAAAGTATCTCTCTTTTAGTTGGTTGTCTATGTATCCTTTGGTGTGAGTTATCATTATGGAATATTAATGAGAAGTTTTATTATTTACATGTTGCACATCTTATTTTAGTTTGCAATCTCTATTATATGATTGATCTTGTTGTTAGTATTGGTATCACTTTGGGAGCATTGAGTTTGAGTACATCTATTTGGTTTTGGCAAACTTAGCATTGGTCAATAGCAACAACACTTTGAGTTTAAGTAGAAAAGAGAAATACATATAGATATGTTGTTTCATTATCTTTCTTTCTTGTTAGCTCTTAGCTTATTGTTCTGAAGTTAAAATTATTTGTGCTTACAAGGAAGATGCATGATTGTTTCTGTCACATATATATTTGTTTGTTTCCCTCAACTCTTATGCTTGCTAATCAATCTTGCTAGCCAAAGACCTGTACTGAGAGGGAATGCTTCTAGTTAATCCAAACCTTAACCCAAACCTATGCCATCAGTGTCCACCATAACTACCTACTATGTGGTATTTCCTTCCATTCCAAGTAAATACTTCATGTGCTACCTTTAAACAATTTAAAATTTATCATCCCTTATTTGTGTCAATGTTTTATAGCTCATGAGGAAGTATGTGGTGTTTTATCTTTCAATCTTGTTAGGCAGACTTTCACCAATGGACTAGTGGCACATCCGCTTATCCTATAATTTTGCAAAAAGAGCTGGCAGCGGGGTTCCCAGCCCCCAATTAATTAACTTTCATTAATAATTCTCTTCACATGTTTTGCTCTGATTTATCAGTAAGCAACTTAATTTTGCAAATAGACACTCCTCCATGGTATGAGATCGTTGGAAGGCACCCGAGGATTCGGTTAGCCATGGCTTGTGAAAGCAAAGGTTGGGAGGAGTGTCACCCATAGATAAAAACTAAAATACATGTGTAAACAAAAA
This sequence comes from Lolium perenne, assembly GCF_019359855.2. Classification (NCBI taxonomy): domain Eukaryota; kingdom Viridiplantae; phylum Streptophyta; class Magnoliopsida; order Poales; family Poaceae; genus Lolium; species Lolium perenne. Next base: position 321,721,271 of record NC_067246.2, read on the forward strand.
AGAAGAGGGATGATCTACCTTGCTGGTAGAGATAACGTCCTTCATGGGAGCCGCTCTTTGGAAGTTTGTTTGGCAAGGGGGTTAGAGTACCCACTACCATTCGTTGACAACAACAAACACTTCTCAAAACTTTACTTTTATGCTCTCTATATGATTTCAAAACTTGAAAAGCTCTAGGACATGATTTAATCCCTGTTTCCCTCTGCGAAGGGCCTATCTTTTACTTTATGTTGAGTCAATAAACCTATTTCCCTCCATCTTAAGCAAGCAATTGAGTTGTTGTGATCAAACCATTTATATTGTGATCTACTTAATCATGCCTTTTACTCTTCCTTGTTTAGTACAAGTTTTATCCGAATGAATTTAGCTTTGAAAATTATCAATGATTATGAGGAGATCATTATGATTGAGTATGCAAGTTGTGCCATATAAGCTTTAACATAAGAGCGCTGCTCGACAGATAAGTACAATCTGTTAATTGTTCTCTGACCAAGAACGAAGTTTGCCATCACCAATCATGATTTGTTATGCACCTTTATTTGTGATTACCTTCTACTTGTTTCAAGTTGAATTATATGAGGAAGTTGTTTACTAGAATGTCTTGTGTGAATTAATATGATGTTTCTTGTCCGTATTTGGTTTATCGACTCTTCACTCCATAAACATGTGGTCTTGTTTACCGAGTTCAGTTTCGCTTGGGGACAAGCGAAGTCTAAGCTTGGGGGGAGTTGATACGTCCATTTTGCATCACTATTTTATATCATAATTTACTGTTATTCATTGATATATTTCATATTTAGAGATGATACTTATGTTATTTCATCTATTTTGCATGTTTCATGATTATTGGAGAATCGTTCGCCGGAGCCAGGATTCTGCTGGAAAAAGCACCGCCAGAATGCGATATTTCGGAAGATCAACAATTGACGGAAATTACACTGAAAATCTTATTTTTCCAGAAGACGGAGCTAGCCAAAAGGAGGAGCCGAGGAGGGCCGCCATGGGCCCCCCATAGGCCGGCGCGGGCCCTGGCCTGGCCGCGCCGCCTTGTGGGGAGGGGGCCCACAGCCCCCTTCGGCCGCATCTCCTTCGCGTACTTCTTCGTTCCGAAAACCTAAGCTCCGGGGATAGTCGCGACACTACAAGAAATCTGCCATAAGTTGACAAAAAAAAGTGTCACTGAAACGTCATTGATGGCTACTTGTGACGTTACGGTGACGCTTTTCAAAACGTCGAAAGCTGGGAGTCAGCAATGACTGCTTGAGACGTTCCACTTGAAAACGTCATAGAGCTTTGTGACATTTGCAAACGTCACTGACTGCATGACGTTCCCAAAACGTCATGGGCACCTGCCCCCCGAGTCCAGCGTGGCAATCTGACGTGGCCAAATTGTGACGAAAAAATAACGTCGTTATCTGAAATCAGCCCGGTCCATTCAGTACGTTATATGGGCCTAATGCTAATTTTTTTCATCTTTGTTGGGCCTTGACCTGTTACGAGCCCAATTCTTATTTGAATTTGGCATTTTTAGCTTCAATGTTTTTGGGCTCATGGTTTTTGGGCCTCATTTTTTTCACGGTATGCATCAGGTCACATTTTATTCAGATTCCAATTACGAACTTGATAGCTAATAAATAACCCTAACTTAAATCGAATACACAAAAAATGCACGTAATTATACTTCAAATAACACCCAAAATTAGTCAATGTAGATCATCTCACAAGCAGATGTGTATACAATCACAGTATTACTAGGTCCACAAATTTGATAACTACATAATTTCCACTGAGTGTCTTCAAACTTCTTCAACCTGGAGCTCTTGGAGAACAATCTCCTCCGGATTATTTGCCCGGCCCAAGCAACTCCTCGCCCAGGCTGTCGATGACTGGCACCTAGCTTTGTCTCGCACAAAAAGCACATCAGTATACATCAGAACCGCTGAACAAAGAAAGCAGCAGCAACAGATTACAAAAATAGCAGCCCCATACCTGAACGAAGAGACCCAGCAGCAATCAGATCAATATGGTGCTCCCAGACTTGAATTTCACTCCACCCGAAGAAGGTGATGTCCATATACCTGAAGGAGAGCATGCAGGTACATTATCTAATGCAAAAATAAAGTTACAGTTTACATTATCACTGAATTTAACGGAACAAGCAGATTTGTATTGCGCCTGGTATATATAGCAAGTGCATGATAGATTCAGTGAGACAAGCAAAAAGTGTAAGCAACACAAGCACAAGCAAGCACAGGCACAAGTAGCGACATCAGAACTGGAAGCAACCTACAGGAATTTGTTAACTGAATTTGTTGCAAGCAAGCAGTGGAAGCAAGCTACTGGAATTTGTACCTATTGATCTTCAACAATTGACACCAGAAAATGCAAGCTACTGGAGTACATTACTGTACTGTACTGTTAGTGACAATGACAACTTCCAAAGGTTCTATAAATACTGGTTTGGCATAACAAAATCAAAATAAAGAGTTCTCTACAAACATATGTAAGATTAGGAACACGCCACACCTTGCGAAGACGCTCAAGTACAGTGGAGCTGCTCGTTGCCTGGGGCAAGCTGAATCACCTAGACGCCACCGTCCTGGAGTATAACAATGTGTTCAAATAATGTTATTAGCAATAGAAAATACTAGCAGCAGCAGTAGGGAGTATTGATAGTAGCAGGAGTATTGTCAGTAGCAATTTGGACTGTATTTAAGCTGCATGATCAAGATATTTATGCAAGCCAATTCCTATTCCTAAAAGCACACCAAGCAATCACGGAGTAATGCAGTACACAAGCAAGCAAGGAAGAATACAGAATCGAGTATGCATCAAGTATACAAATAGAATAAGAGAATCACAGAACTTGATTCGTTTTTCCAAATTAATCATGCTAATATACATCCAGGGAGAGAGCAAGGACTCAATTGACCAAGATGCACCAGTAGTGGACATGACACTAGTTACAGTAACCGAAGAATAACATTAGCAATTGACAGTAACTTGCAATATTTACTCCATTATGTAGCAGTGCAATATTTACTCCATCGTGTAGCAATTGATAACACTGTTAAATACTGACGATGTATACCTGTATTACTCCAACTCTGTTTGTATGTATGAACTCCAGCTCGGTTTGCCTATTTAATTGACAATTTCAATTTATGATAAGGGCTAGTCCATTTGACGAAACATATGCACATAATAAAAAATGCCAGAACTAAGCCGTCCAAGGTTCATCAATTTGAAATAAAATAAGACTCTTGATTGATGTAACCGAACCAGAACTAAGCCGTCCAAGGTTCATCAATTTGAAACCATATCAAGATCATTTTGTGATTTTCCCTTGCCCACTTATAAAATTCACCTTCACTCTGAAATCGTTGGACATCCAGCAGGGCCACAAATCAAAGCCTAACTTATCATATGCCACAGATATTTCCACTGGCATTGTTGTATATGGACCAATTAAATGGAAGTATCACTCCTGAGCCTTGGTTGCGATAGCATCAATGCAGGCTTTGTGCCAGGCCGAAAACATGTTCAACTCAGCCAGCTACGTGTACTGTACAACAGAAGCCAGTTCACAATAATGCATCAATCATCAAACTTGCAACTGCAAGGGAGCGGGCCTAGCACCGTTGCAAGTACCTAACAAGTGCTGGATGCCGGAATTGACATTAAATTGCAGACAGGTTCGTCGCCCACAGATCAGCTAGCCGCTCACATGCACACATAATGCTAATATCTAACAGCGCAACAGAATAATGATTGCAATCAGAATTCATCGAAAGGAAAACTATCACACGCAAAACTTATGGACAGGAAAACAATGCGTAGCCGAGCAATTGGAGACTTGCCTGGCCCCTTTTGCAGTTGAAGTAGGTCTCCCGCAGGCCGACGCACTCGCTGGTGATGCAGGGCACCTTCTCCCCGGCGCACTCCTTGTACGGCCTGTTCTGCACCTGCGAGCAGAAACCGCATCAGCAAAGAAAGCAAATCGGTCAGCACCGCCGTCAGGCGCAACAGGCCCGGACGAATCCCTTCCTTCGAGCCCTACTCATCCGCCGCCAATCACCCGAACACCTAACCAAGCAAACCCGAATCGAACCGAGGGGCGGCAGCGGCGGCACGGCAAGGCCTGGGGAGGAGAGAGGGGGTGAGAGGGGGAGGGGAAGGGGGAGCTGCGGCTGACCTTGACGCAGTCGGTCTCGCTGAGGCACTTGACGAGCTCCATGGCCAGCCCCTTGCACGACTTCGACATCTTCCCCTCGCTCGCTCGGCGGCTTGGCTGCAGCTTGCGGGAGGGGAAAGAGGAGAAGCAACTCATCGCGCGCGCGCGGCCCACCCAATCAACGCCTCGCCGCGCCGCCGAGAGGCAGCCGCATTCACGCAGCGAGCGCCGCCGGATTCGAGAGCTCCCGAAGCGAATCGGCGGGCCCTGGAGGCGGGCGGGGGTAGGCGGAGGAGGGAGGAGGGAGAGAGTGGTGGTGGACTGGAGCTGGGTGAGCCGGCAGGGCAGGGCTGGGCGTCGGGATAAGCGGAAGGATCGGGATCGGGTCGCCGGAGTTGGCCGGGATCTAGGCCGGAGAGGAGGGCGGCGGAAGGGAAATGGCTAGGGTTTCTGGCCTGCGGGGCGGTCTGGGTCGGTTTTGTTGGAGTGGTCTGGCCGGTCGCGCGCGTGATTTGGTGGTCTGGTCGGTCGCGCGCGTGACCCAAAAAATTTAGGCGCCAATGGGAAAATCCCGCGCGTGGTTTGCAGCGTTGGATGCTTCGGACGGTTGAGATTCAAGTTTGGAGCTGATCCTTGGTAGGTTGTTTCTTGTCTTCTGATTGGCTAATTTTTTTTGGCATGCTAATGACATTTTGACCTAAATTGCCAATGACGTTTTTGCCCAATAACGTCACGATTTTCTAGGGTTTTGCCCCCCCAGAGTGGCCAAGGACGGTCAAAGCTAGAAACGTCATAAAGCTATGACATTTTGATTTCCAGTCATAAAAAACATCATATTATGGCAGATTTCTTGTAGTGCGAAGAGTCACAGCCGCCTCCGCGGGGCGGAAAACACCAGAGAGAAAAGAGCTCTCCGGCAGGCTGAAATCTGCTGGGGAAATTCGCTCCCGGAGGGGGAAATCGACGCCATCATCACCGTCATCGAGCTGGACATCATTGGGACCATCATCACCATCATCTCCATCATCATCACCGCCGTCTCCACCGCTGCACCGTAACCGCTGTAACATCTAGGGTTGAATCTTGATTGTTTGATAGGGGAAACTCTCCCGGTATTGATTACTACTTGTTATTGATGCTATTGAGTGAAACCATTGAACCAAGGTTTATGTTCAGATTGTTATTCATCATCATATCACCTCTGATTATGTTCCATATGATGTCTCGTGAGTAGTTCGTTTAGTTCTTGAGGACATGGGTGAAGTCTAAATGTTAGTAGTGAATTATGTTGGGTAATATTCAATGGTTTGATATTTAAGTTATGATGTTATTCTTCTAGTGGTGTCATGTGAACGTCGACTACATGATACTTCACCTTTATGGGCCTAGGGGAATACATCTTGTATTCGTTTGCCAATTGCGGGGTTGCTGGAGTGACAGAAACCTGAACCCCCATTGATATATCGATGCAGGAGGGATAGCAGGATCTCAGAGTTTAAGGCTGTGGTTAGATTTATCTTAATTACTTTCTTGTAGTTGCGAATGCTTGCAAGGGGTATAATCACAAGTATGTATTAGTCCTAGTAAGGGCGGTGCATTAGCATAGGTTCACCCACATAACACTTATCAAAACAATGAAGATTAATTAGCTATATGAAGCGAAAGCACTAGACTAAATTCCCGTGTGTCCTCAAAAACGTTTGGTCATTATAAGTAAACAAAATGGCTTGTCCTTTGTGCTAAAAAGGATTGGGCCACTCGCTGCAATTATTTCTCTCGCATTTTACATACTCGTACTTTATTTATCTGCTATATCAAAACCCCCTGAATACTTGTCTGTGAGCATTTACAGTGAATCCTTCATCGAAACTGCTTGTCAACACCTTCTGCTCCTCGTTGGGTTCGACACTCTTATTTATCGAAAGTACTACGATACACCCCCTATACTTGTGGGTCATCACGTCTCTACACGTTGCCTGGGAGATGTTTGTGTTAATTCCTTAATGGAGTATATTTTCTCTCTCTGAAAGATACACTCCTTGGGCTACAATAGTAGATCTTCAGATTTCAGAACCATAAGTAAATAGTTTTGTTGTTGATCAATTTGTATGACACTTCTGTTTTTATACTGAAACGTAAACTCCTTGGGCGACCGTAGTAGATCTTCAGATTTCAGAACCTTAAGTGAATTGTTTTGTTGTTGATCAATTTGTATGTGTCCGATGTAGTGGAACGATGGAGGAGAAAGAAATTAGATGTGCAATGCTCTTTCTCTTTGTCTTGCTTGATTGGTTTTCATTTCTCCTGCTTGGCTTTCTGTTGTGTTCTGCTGCCGACAAGGTGTTTGTGTTAATGCTTGAGAACTACTGCTATTAGAATTTATTCATTGGTATGTTTCTTTGTGATCACAAGCTAAACTATGTCAGGCTTTCAGAGTTACAGGAGGATGACCCTCTGGTGTAAGAATTAAGTTGGAAGACTGCAATGAATCAAGGGGAATGTTGTGTGTGTGCTTGTTATGTTAAAATTGATTGTGCTCAACTGAAACTATGTGTGTATTGTACCCAAGAGCTGAATCAGCATCGTATCTGGACTGATGTATTTTCTTTTCTTGGATTGCATTTCACATTTGTGTTGTGTATGCAGTGCATATGCTTTTCATTTGTGTTGTGTATGCATGTTGCTTCGTACAGGAGACATCTAGCTGTTTTTCATTTACCTCTTTTCAGATTGCAAACATTTTTCATTTTAATTGAGTTGTTTCTGACAAAGTTGCTCTGCCCGTGCAGGAGTCCTCGGTTGATCGGACTGTGTTAAAATCTCCACCGATAATCCATGGCTCATCTATACTTGGCCGAATCTGTCTTATTTCATCAAAACAAAATCGTAACGCTCAGAATCAGCTGTAGGTCCATACACATTTGTAGCCTAGATATGAAGCAATGAAATTTCTGACTGGAGGTTGACTGTGAGTGATCTGCTTTTCATAATTGTGTGACAGCATTTGAAGTTTTTGGGAGTTTCAGGATGTTAATATCTCTCCAGCAATCCCCAATGCATCAATGTGTTCAAAGTTTTAACGCAAAACTGGTAAGAAAGAGGCCATTTTGTTTCTAGATATGCTCTGAAGCTTTGTTTCTTGAAGAAAAACAACATCAAACACATTTGAGGATGGAGAATACGAACCAGCTCGCACATTTTTTCATCATTCAGCTCGTACTTAATGTATATTAGTTCAGGCAGAAGATAATTTGACTGATGGTACTGGAAATTGACTAGTAATCTGAAGTACGAGATACCTAGATTCATGGTACCGAAAATTGTCTAGTTTTTTGTTCTCTTCATCGCCAGGTACCAAATGCATATTAGTCTAGGCACATCATAATTAGACTGATGGTACTGGAAAATGACTAGATATCAATTCTCTTTTGACATTGGTACTGAATGCACAGTAGTCGGGGTACGAGATAGTTAGATGGTTGGTACTGAAAAATGTCTAGTTACTGATTCTCTTCATTGCTGGATACCGAATGCATATTCGTTGAGCACGAGGTAATTAGATTAGTGGTACAATAAATTGACTAGCTATCCATTCTTTATCAACTTTATTCTCTTTACCGCTGGGTACCGATTGTATATTAATCTGAAGTACGAGATAATTAGATTCATGGTACTGAATATTGTCTAGTTATTGTTTCTCTTCATCGCCAGGTACTGAATGCATATTACATGAAGCATGAGATAATTAGATTGGTGGTATCGTAAATTGACTAGCTATCGATTCTTGTATCATCATGATTCTATTTTAACTAGTTATCGATTCTCTTTTGACATGGGTACTGAATGTGTATTAGTCGAGGCACAGGTTAATTAGACTGATGGTACTGGAAAATAACTAGGTACGGATTCTATTTTGACATGGGTACTGAATTTAGTCAAGGCACGGGATAATTAGATGGTTGGTACCGAAAAATGGTGGTATCGTAGAACTTGCTATCGATTCTTGTACCATCGTGATTCTCTTTTAACTAGTTATCGATTCTCTTTTGACCTAGGTACTGAATGTGTATAAGTCAAGGCACAAGATAATTAGACTTATGGTACTGGAAAATAACTAGGTACAAAATCTATTTTAACATGGGTACTGATTTATAGTAGTCAAGGCACGAGATAATTAGATGTTTGGTACCGAAAAATGTCTAGTTATTGATTATCTTTGTTGCCAAATACCGAATGCATATTAGTTGAGCACGAGATAATTTGATTAATGGTACTGACAATTTTAACCAAGGTGCCAGATGTATTTATAAGAGGTGCTGCATTACGACATCGCACCTCCGATATGCATGTTTGATCCTTTTTAGTCCATTTGTAGGCACTTGACAATTTAATCGAGGGTGCTTGAATTTTTTTGTCATCGCGCCAGAATCTTCATCGTCGGGAACCGAATATTTATTAATCGAGGAACGACATAATTATATTCATGGTACTGGAATTTGTCGGGTATCGATTCTATTTATCCGCTGGTAGCAAATGTATAGTAATTAAAGCACGATATAATTAGAATCGTGGTACTGGAATTTTCTGGGTACTAATTCTATTTATACGCAGGTACCAGATGGTAGTAAATTCAAATAGCTACATGGCTATGCTGTCAAAAGAAACTCATAGAAATAAAATTCAAACATAATATGTGCTCAAGATGCTTCCATTCGTGGTACCTAACAGTGACTATGACACTGTGTACTCCATCGTAAGTACTAGTACAGAGAGCCGATCGAAACCAAAACCACAGTCCAATTTGAAAAAAATAGTTACCGGAAGAGGAAACGCTTCTGCCCTCAGATTCCTTACCCAAAGCACTGACCAAAGTTCTTTATAAACAGGATGTATTTGAACTGGAACCGATCTCTCATACCACCTTGACTACCAAAATGGAAACAAAATTCAAAATCCCTGCGCACATCAGCTCCATGCGTCAGAGCAAGGAGAAAGAAACTCCCTTTCACTCTATTTCTATGGGTCACACTAGGAACTAATAGGAAAAAAGAAATACCAATCTCAAAGCACATGAACGGCAATGATAGCATTCTGAGCACCAACCGGCTCTATATAGGCATACCCTATATAAAAGCTAACAAGATTTACGTACACCTTTTTTTTACCTCCATGGTTCCCCCCGTTAGTTGTTTTCCATCAATTTTTTTTGGCCGGGCGGGTAACCGGCTACCGGCTGTTGGCCTCTCTCAGCCCTGTCTCCTTCCTATTTTTGTGGATCGTCTTCCCGTGGTATCCATTACCGATTCGGTCAGGCAGCGGCTGGTCAAAGCGGTGCCCCAATCTCTCTTCCTCCCTATTGCCGCCTCCCACATTATTCCTTAGGCCCGGCCTCCTCTTTCCTCTCTCTTGCTGCCGTGCCATCTACCGCCGCGGCTGGCGGCGTGAAGGACGGCTGACGGCGTGGAGGAGGAGTTCGGGTCAGCCCACTCCTTCCCGACTGAGATGGCGGCGTGTGGGCGCCAGTGGGGGGACTTGAACTGCAGCATTCGAGGCTAGACGGAGACGATGCCGACCCGTTGAGGGACGTCATGTCTACCAGGATGTTGTTGTGCGGGCCTTCTCCGCCTCACGCGGGTCTTTTGCCCCTCCCCTCTTACTAATTCCCTTTTTTGATCTGTTCATGATCTTAGGTTATTCTTTTTCCTTCATATTTTTGGTTCATTTTTTATTTGTATCTTTTTGTTTCCCCAGATTGTTGTTTGGAGGCTAGACAGGGGCGCTACGGACCTGTCCGTTGAGGGATGCCGTGTCTAGCAGCATATTGTTGTGCCTCCTCTCCTTCGCCTGGCTCATGTGGGACTTCTCCCCATTCCCTCTTACTAATTCTCTTTTTTCGATCTGCTCATCAGCCTAGGTTATTCTTTCTCCTCCATGTTTTTGATTCTTTCACTGTTTGTATCTTTTTGCTCGCCCAGGTGCTTGCGTAGGTTGTTGTGTTCTTAGTGTCCAGTCTAAGGGATCAATTCATATTTAATTTCCGCATTCTTCGAACTATGATTTCTACCACTGTTCATATCAACCAATACTGAAAATAGTACCTTGCAGGGACACCAACAGGACAGCTATGCAACCATACTTGGTAAAAGAGATTTGCCGCCTAGAGTGTTTCAACGGAAAATCATAACGTGTGTCCCCCGGATCTAGGAGTACATGCCTATAGGGATCAATCTACCTGGCAAAAAGTGTTAGAGTCGGACTTCATTATTAGTACCGAGAGGTACCTTCTAAATATTCAGACACTTCGTTTAGCTATTATCACTCATAAAAATGACACATACAATTAGCTATGTCGCTAGGGGAATTCAATCTTATCGTCCGTGAATGCTCATTCCATTATCAAAGAGGAATAAGTGAGCACTTATGTTTTTTTACCGACATACACGCCTGCATATTGGCTTGCTGCACTTATATTTCAACTGGCTGATTTTCTGCAATATAACCAAGAATTCCAATCTGTTGTACAGATACTTGCTAACAAACTTTATATATATATACACTTAACTGATGTTTCAGGGCAACACAATGGAAGGCTGTGTACCACCCAATCGAGTATACAAGTTCAGAGAACAACTAAAGGAAGGTTCTATCTACAGGTTTGAGTTTTTTATTGTTGCTACAGCATGGAACAAATACAAGACAGCCAATCATCCGTACAGGATCAAAATTACTCAACGCACAAAGGTCATCGAAGCAATTCCGGATTCTAAAATGTTTCCTTTGTTTCCGTATAATGCGAATCATTTGCTGTTCTGTAGTCACCCTAATCCTTTGCTATTCTGTAGTCACGCGCAGGGGACAACACCTTTCTATCAGGTTTCCACTGGATGCAGCCTGTACATTTCATATTAAATTGTCTGCTTTTTATGTGCACTTGATTCTCCTTTTTTGTACCAATTTCAGACGTTGATGTACCGGTGACCATGGACCATTCTTAATGAATATCACTCGGTCGAATACGAATCAAGAGCCAAGGAGGCATATCGTCTTAAAAGATGCTAGGTATGGCTTTTGGTATAGGTAGCAGCGAAGCAATTCCGGATTCTGAAAATTTTCCTTTGTTCCCATATAATGCGAATCATTTGCTGTTCTGTAGTCACTTGAATCGTTTGCTATTCTGTAGTCATGCGCAGGGGACAACACCTTTCTATCAGGTTTCCACTGGATGCAGCCTGTACATTTCATATTAAGTTGTCTGCTTTTTATGTGCACTTGACTCTCCTTTTTCGTGCCAATTTCAGATGTTGCTGTACTGGTGACCATGGACCATTGTTAATGAATATCACTCGGTCGAGTACGAATCAAGAGCCAAGGAGGCATATTCTCTTAAAATATGCTAGGTATGGCTTTTGGTATAGGTAGCAGTACTTCAGCGGGCCGTTATGAAACTACATGTGTACCTTTGTTAGGCGATAAACACAAGCATGTTCTATCTAGGTATTGCAAGGTGTTAGTGATGTTCTACATCGAGGGCTACAGAGGATGGTTGTTACAAATCACTATCTCAACTGCAATTTTGCATCTACTATAATGACATGTTCTCCACATATCAGGACCTTAGAAGCAAGAAAAAAAAACCATGTTATGTCGGCATATAATTCTCACTTCAGTTTCTCCATTTATGGATTTCTGTAATTTTGATAATTCTTTGTTACCCAACTTTTAAAGAGCATAATGATTGCAACTATTTTCATACTAGGTGGTGGAAATGTGTTGTTGGTGTTCTAAGTCCATTGTTGCCCAGTGCACAGCATGCCTCCAGTGATCTTGCATCGTAATAATTTATAGAACAAGGTGTCACAAAGGTATTGGTGATGTTCTACGTCCATTGCTGCATAGCCGCAGAGCATGTCTTCACTGATTTTTCATGATAACTTAAAGCGGAAATCAAGGATAAATGTTCTGTTGCATGATGCTTTATATATATAGTTCTAATGACACACCTGTTTATTGTACATACTGCACCGCTGTTGTTTTTAAGTTAAACTGTGACAGGACCATATTCGCTGAAAACTATATTTTCCATTTACCTTTCCCAAAATATTTTTCTTCTATTATACTGCAAAACCTCCTGCTAATCTTCCTTCAATATCAGTGTTCCCTATGCAACGAATGGGATCAACACGGGAAAATTAGATGATATTATTCGTAATGTCATACTACATTACCGCTTCTTGGGAATTAAATTTACAAGTTTCTAAATTTTGTTTGTTGTTTGGAAGGAAGTGGACACTGAGTGGGTTCGATCGAAGAGAAGTTTGTGCTGGGTTTCCTGAGCTGATTGGGATGCGTCTCCTTCAGCCGGTAAAAGGAGTAGTTTACAAGTTTAAACTAAAAAGGTGAATGCATGTTTGACCTATAAATATTTCGCTCCTGCTACTAAACAGAAGATGTTGACATATCCAGTCTCTTTATGCATTAGCAGTAGTAAGAGCGGGTATGTAGTGCTGCTTGATACATATTATAGTCCTAATAAAAAAATTGGTTATTGTACATATTGCAGTGCTCTTCGGTTTAACTTAACATATGGCTCCAACCATATTCACTAAAACAACTGTATGAATGCACTTTTCCATTTACCTTTCTCAAAATACTTTTGTTGATTATATTTTAAGGAAACTTGCTATTGGGCTTCCTTCAATATCAGTGTTTCGGACCAGATCAGATATGAGATGAATCAGATCAATCGGGGAAAATATTGGACGATCTTAGTCTTAACATGATACTTTTCTACCACTTATTGGGTACTATATTTATAAGCTTCTAAGTTTTGTTCCATTGGTTGGAAGGAAGTGGCCGTGATGAGTCCAATCGAGGGGCAGTTCATGCTGGGTTCCATGTTGTTCGTTGTCCTCCTGTTGCTGATCTTTTTCCTTAGTTGATTGGTATGCAACCTACCGATTTTATCTCTTTCCAAGAACTCTGCTATATGTAGATCATTTGACCGCAGAAATAGTAGGCTTTGGTTAGATGAAGGAACTATGCAGTCAGTACTCTTTTCTTTGTACAGTCAGTGTGCTAAAAACTACCACTGCATGGTGTTCTACTGTATATATGTGTTGTATATAATTGCAGTCAATGGATATATAAGAGACTGTCTCTTTTGTTTCATCTTCTTTGTATTACTTTTTAACCCCTGAGAAGGTCCCCTTCATAGTCGATACAGTATTAGAAACTATGGTTCATAGTACACATGTGTTCTCTCATAGGTCAAGCTGCAAGACAGCAGATCATGTGTATTTAATTTTCCGTGCATTCCTTAAAAATAGTAAAGACAACTTTGCTTGGCGTGTTCTTGTGGTCAACAAGGCTAATTCACAGGGTTCAAAAACATTGCTTATTTCCTAGGAAATATTCTATTGCTTTATTTTGGGGGGAATTGAAATTTACTATTCGCACCCGACATACTAACAATTGCACTTACGTTTCTTAAGAAGAGTCTGCCGGTGATAGTAGAACGAAGAACAATGCACAACATGTCCGCAATCATGAAATTAAGATGTATATATACATCCATAGGAATCTCATCTACTTTTGCTAAAGCATCATTACTACTCCCTCCGATTCATATTAATTGACTCTAGTATGGATGTATCTAGACATATTTTAGTTCTAGATACATTTATATTGGAGTCAATTAATATGAATCGGAGGGAGTAGATGAATCACAATGTTAAAATTCAAGTTACACCCTTTCAAAAAAAAAAAAATTTAAGGTACACATGACCATATTTGGTAACCCAACGCTATCATAATAAAATTTAGGCATAGTAGAAACATTAGTACCTAGCTCACATAAGCATAGCATTCAAATTTACGGATAGTATGAGGGATAGTGGTCTCAACATGGCTGAACTCCAACTGCCACAGTTAGCAAATTGAAATTGAGTTTCAGTTTCCTTAATGCAATCGTGCCAATTTTAATATGTGCATTACGCTTAACATGGACAAAACACTTGCAGTATTATGTAGGCATAAGTAATAAGCAGAATAACAATACCAGTTGGCAGTTATTGTGAATCCGACCGCAATTGCTCCATTATCGCAGCCGGATCCAGCCATCCCACATTCGCGTGCAGCTTCCAGGCGCCGCGGCGACCACCTCAGCCAGGGCATCCCGCTCCATCCCGACCCGATCCGGCTCCCCCTCGATTCCCGCTGCCCCCGTGAACCACCACGGGCGGCCACCTTGAATCACACTCCTCATCTCCATGCAATGGAAATGCTCTATCCATAGGATGGCCAATGCAGCCCGCCTCGCCGCCCCGTCCATGCACCAGCTACGCCTGAGGATCAGGAGAGGACTGCGATGGCGAGGTCACCGTTCGTGACAACGATGACCAGCTACAGCGTGACGTCCGACCTCAATGCAGGTGTCGGCGTCGGCCGGGAGCTGCAGGCTGGTCAATTCCTCCTGCGCAAAGGAGGGCCCTGACCTCCTCGGTGCAGTGGAGCGCGCGGCTGGTCTTCCTCCACACGGAGATTTAACCGCTGCTCGCCGACCTGGGCATCCACCGACTGATCCGTCGCGAAGGGGACAGCAGGAACAAGCCGGTGGTGCTTCTGCAGCTGGTGACCGACGAGCTAGGTGCCACCTGGGGAGATGGAAGGAAGAGAGGAGACTTTTGGCGAGCTTCATGAGGCCTTGTTTGGTAGTGGAGTATTAGTGGGGATTAGTGGGGATAATCCCCTAGGGGATTGGGTTAATCCCCACCTGTCACTCAATCCCCACAAATATTATCCCCTGCCAATCCCCAATCCCCTGTTTTGAAAAACACGCATTTGGTACTCAGGGTTTGTGCAATTCAGGGTTTGTGCACAAGCTCAAGCTCATAACAGCAAGACAAGAAACAATGAAGATATTTCAGCGTAAGTTACAAAAGATTCAATTTTTATGGCAACAATTTAACCCAAGTCTGTATAGTAAACATCCAACATGCATCAGGAATTAAAACACAAATTTTCAGTCATGTAATGCGCAACGGTTCGGCATAAATTAGGAGACTCTGTTCATTTTGGAAACTCTTGGAAACTCTGTTCATTTTGTTCATGTGATCTTCAAAAAACATCCATGTATCGTCAGCTGAAATAGCAAAAACAGTGAAGCGGAATTAGATCAATCCAACAGCAAGATCAAGAAGACAGCTGCTGTATAAAACTTGAAAATAGAAAAAATAATGAAACACTGGCTTCAAGTTTCACTAGCAGCAACTGGTTTTACATTGAAGTGCAGGATAAACACATGGCAAGCTCAGTCATAGAAAAGAAGATGCATATGCGTTAAACAAATTGAGCAAGCTACTCTATGCGTGCTTGTTTGGACATCAAAATCACAGGTTATAGCGCCCAAAAAGATCTGCAGATTTACTACTCGGCATATCGTGCTAATTTCTTAGCCAATGCAGTCTTATCGTGCCTCCGCAGCGAGAACTAGGCAAACAACAGACCGGTTTCTGCAGCGAAAACAATAGATGCTGAATATACCACTGCCTTGTCTACGTGCCATCAGAGTTACTGAATATACCACTGCCTTGTCTACGCAATGTTGGACAGAAGACACACATGCACTTACTATAAACCATTGGCACTTTCAGGTCTTTCTATGAAACAAAATTTCATGGATGCAGTCTCCACTGATTTTGCACACAATTTTCATCATAAAACTATTTTAGGAACGGTAAATACTCCAGGAAAGTGAGCTACATACTCCAGGAATAAAAGGACCATGTATTGTGATTAAAATGACCATGTATTGTGACTTCCCATCATTCTAAGCATCCAGTATGGTTATAGTACAACAGCAAAGCATGCATTTTTCTGGTACCGTGAAGTAGCAATGTTAGTTGTTGACTAGCAGGAGAAATTAAAAACAACATACTAGGGCGACATATATATAAACACTGGTTCCAACATGTATACTCAAAAGTCTCAAGATGCCTAGCAATGAAATGAGATTATGAGAATAAAGCTATTGAATTGTTAAGTGCCTTTGTAATAAAGGGAGAGAGACAATGAGGCTATTACCTCATGGTAACATGGCCATCTCACCATTAAGCCAAGCTAGTGCACTGCCATCATTATCCTCGACGGAGCTGAGAAATATCTCGCGATTATCGACACTTTTGAAGACCACAAAGGCTTTTGGTTTTTTAGCAGGATCAAAACCTTCCAAGGTTCTCAAGGCAGCGATGCATTTGCTTATGGTGAATTGTTGAGCAGCTTCATTGTTGACTTCTTTCTCTTTGATGTTGACAAACCGGTCAATGACTCCAACTAATGCATCTCCAGTACTCTTAGGTTTCATCTTGGGGCTGCTCTTGCGTTTTCTTGGCTTGTTTGTTGAGGGACCAGCACCATTTCTTTGATTCGCCTCTACACTTGTCACACTAGCTTGTGTTTGAGTAGCCAGTACATGCTCCAACCCAGCCTCCAACCCAACCTGTCTTTGGTTGACCTGATTATCCTGTACATGCTCCACATGTGGTTGCTCTAAGATCTCGAAATCAGCATCCCTATTTTCATCATCATCATCAGAATCAGTTTCGATATCCATGTGTGGTTTTTGGTCAGCGGTAGAGGTAAAGTTGAAGTTTCCCTCAGCGGTGTGTTCTGTAAATCCATCAAAAAGAAAATGATGTTAGTTTGCAAAATATCAAGAGGACAAAGGAAAAGCAACAGAGAAGAAACCGACAGGAAAGAGGAAAGGGCTTACTATGGTAGAGATTTGCAAGTGTCTCATAAAGAGGAAAGGGCTTTTTCTTAAACTTCAAGATTCTTGGACCAAATGACTGCAATATATAAATGAAGCATTAAACTTGGACCAAAATATTGCAAGTAGAATTCTAGTAGAACAACAATTGCACAATAACTTACAATTGCCAGATTATCCCATAGATGAGGTTCAGCATCCAACATGAACTTGCTCTCATTCCACCCAACTCCACTTTGCCCAAGGGCATCTTTCAGCATTCTATAATCCCTTTTGAGCTCCTTCTCCTTGTCATGAACCTGGGACTTGTCAAACCTCACATGTGGATTTCGTCGGTGGAACATATCCACCATTGCTGACCATGATTCACCGCTCCAACCATTCTGGCCTCTATGATACGGAGTGTCATGCTCATGGAGTATCTCAACAAGTGACTTCTCAAGCAAAATATTCCATTGTGCTCTTGGCTTTGCACCTGCACAAACATACACAAAATGATCTATCAGTAAGCCATGAATGAAGCCATGAATGGTCAGTAGAAATATATTTTTACTACCTTGTGGAGATTTCATTTTTCTTTGCTTAGGAGACTTCTTTTTCCCTTGCTTAGGAGATTTCCTTTTCTTACACACCGTGCTGGAGCTGGACTGAACCGTGTTGGACCCTTTTGTTTCCATATCTAGTTTAGGTAAAGTATAAAAAATTGAATACACAAAACTGAATACAAAATATGTTATAAAAAAAAGCGTATCACCAAGTTCATTATTAGAAGAAATTAAACACAAATAGTGCACCATTACAACATAAGACTAGAACATGAATAGTGTATCATTACAACACAAGACTAGAAGATTAAGAAACACACAACTAGCTATTCCACATTTGCATTGTTTCCTGCTTGGTAGTCATTCCACATTTGCATAGCGATCTGATCCCTCAAATTGTTGCCTAACACGTGGTTGCCCGGGAGCTGTACAACATCTTCCTGTTGTACCTCATCATCACCGTCAGGGAGATCCACAAAATTTTCTGGGTTTATGTTATCCTCTTGGTCTTCAAGCCAGTCTTCATCACCATTGTGTTGTCTGATGATATTGTGGAATATGGCTGCAGCGGCTGGTATCCTAACTTGATTCCATATTTTGTGGAATGTACCAACTTTAAGGATAGGAAAACGTTTTTTCAGAATTCCCAAAAGCCTCTCAATACAGTTTCTAAGGACAGCATGGCGATGGTTAAACAACTCCATATAGTTTTGTGGACGCCGACGACCACGTCCAAATTCCTTCAGATGGTACCTAACCCCTCGGTAAGGTGCAAGAAAGAATTGGGTGTTGCCATAGCCACCATCAACTAGATAAAATTTTCCAGCAGGGACAGTGAAACCTCTTTGAATGGCAGAATTCAGCACCCTAGCATCACTAGCCGACCCTTCCCAGCCGCAGGAAATATAGGTTACATTGAGGTCAAAGTCACATGTGAACATTGAATTCTGGCTGAGGGTGCCTTTTCTATTTCTCCATGGAGAAGCACGGCTAGGTGTTCTTGTAACTGGCACATGGGACCCATCGATAGCACCAATGCAATTCTGCATATGGGAAGTTTGGGAAAAACATAAGAAATAGATAAGAGAAAAGCTTTGGTAGAAAAATAAGGTTTCAAGTCTAGACCTGGAAGTATGGGAAGAAGCGGCGGTCTGTAGCTATCCTTGGATGAGTTTCATAGAGATTGAGAGGCTTGACGATTCTTGTTGTCAAGGTTGGAATAATATCGAAAAACTCCGTGACATACTTGCTGAAACTCCAACCACTATGCTTAAACTCTAATTGCATTTTTTCATATGAAGCATTGTGGGAGAGCATGTACAAGAAAAACGCGAGCTTCTCTTCCACCTTGATCCTAGAATCTAAAATCAATCCCTCCTCTCTAAGATATGATGCCAACCACATGAAAATGTTCGGCTCCATCCTAAAGGCAGCTAAGCAGTTCTTGAGGTGTCCTCCAAGCAATTCTCTGACATGCTCCTTGCCATATACAAACGAAAGGTGTCTTTGCTGTCTTTGATTTTGCCATGTCAAGTGGAAGTACAATGCAGGCAAAATGACAAACATAAACTCTTCATCTTCGTTTTTCCTCTTCCTAACACGTTCTACACTCCGCAAGTCCATGACAACCTATATTAATACACAGAAAATACACTTCGCAAGTTAACTGAGTTGTCATGGTTTAGTTTAAAGGAATTCCTTATGTTCCAGGGAGTAACAATAGTACATTATTCAAAACAGGGAGCAAAAGCATCTACTTTGCACATACATTATTCAAAACAGGGAGCAAATGGCATACAATAAATATTAAATGGAGCAGCTCGATAGTGAACCAGAGCAATACATCGGATACAAACTGAGATAACTTATATACCGAGAGATGAAAATTGAGGAAACATGAATAAACAGAAAATTATTTAACAAACCAGCAAGCACTCAAACCAGCACTCAAAACAGTTAAACTAAATCCAATAATAGAGTACTACTTAGCAGGTACATACCGAATTTTGGTGTTGTTACACGATCCCAAGAAGGTGGGAGCTCTCCACTGAATGAATTAGTCGGAGAGAATGCCAGACTGTTCCTGTCAATAATAAGGAGGTGATTAATCTATTGCGGTTAAGCATTGCTCATGTAAATGAGAAATGCAGCTAACTAGTTGCAGTTTAGCATATTAGATTAGCAAAGCTAGTACGGATAATATTTAGGGGCATATAGTACCTGTTAGTCAAGTTCATTTTCTTGACATACTGTAGCTAGATTTAGTAACTGAGGTAACTATCATGTTAATTTCTATGTACAGAACTGCAACTAACTTGCAACTAACTAGTCAGAAAACTGGAAAATGTTACTGCTACATATTTGGAGTAGCTACATACAGTCAACATTGAATCACATATCTGGAGCAGCTACATACAGTCAACATTAATACTGCAATGATAAATACATACTAATTAATTCAGTGCTCATGACTTCCAATCTTACAACACCGTGATGATGATAATTAGTTGCCTCGCCGTAACAAGCGAGAAAATAACAGCATGGAGGTAGAGAAGACCTGTCTCGAACCAGGTGCGTGCTCCTGTCGCCCAGCTCAAGCCCAACCCTTGCTCGAGACGGTGGCGCCAACTCCAAACCCAAGCTTGCTGACCTGCTCCCTGCACATCACCACCAGTGTTGTGACTAATTTTACTACATGAAGATGAAAATGTCTTATAATTAATATCAAGACTGACAAAGGGTGTTTTGTGTATTTGAAATACATGAAGTAGGAATAATGACAAATATAACAGTTACAATAACCAGTATTTTAGAATAAATTGAGTGCAAAAGCACAAGGATTATAAAGTAGTGTAGACAGTGAAAAGCCATTGAAGCACCTAGAAGCTAAAGTTCACAGTTATACTGAGTTGCTATGAAGCAATGATACATCTTCAAACAAATATAATTCCGGGAGTTCGATTAAGTAAGCTGGTACGGCAGGTTCAGTATGGAATGTGGCACTAATCGTTACAGAAATTCAGTTGTTTGGTGCTTATTATTGGGGAAAGAATTGTGTGTCGATTCCTGTGAGACGTCTCAGTTTTACAGTTCAGAATGGTTGAGACTCATCAGCTTTGGTGCAGCTCCAAGCGAAGTACTGCAGCAAGAGCATCTGGTCTAATCTTGGCATGGAGGTTTTGAAAAGATTATCAAAGTGTTCGTAAAATGGTGCATTATACTCCGTATATGACATAGAAACCTGCAAAATTTCTTTAAAAAATACTATCAGTTTGCCTGTGCATTTTCTTCAGTCAGTTTCGACTCTGAACTCCCGCGTGCTGTGCTACAGACTACAGCGTCAGGTCAGGAAATATGGCTCACGACGAGGCGGAAGGAGCGAACGGCTACAGACACTCAGATCGGGAGCCGGCCTGGCTGTGCCGCGCGTAGACCACGCCATAACGCACACCAGGCCTCTACAATGGCGAACGGCTACAGGCACTCAGATCGGGAGCCATGGAAGAAAAAAGAGCGAGAGAGAAGGGGGCTTACCGGAGATCGAAACAGCAGTAGTGGCGGCGCCGGTCAGACTGCAAGAACGGCGGCGACCTGATGTGGGAGCGGCTAGGCGGGATCCATCCTCTCCCGCCGCGAAGATGCTCCGCCCCTCTCGCCGGCAAGATGCTCCGCCTCTCCCGCAGCGGCTCCGCTCGCCTCCGGTCGCTCGCCGCCGGTCGCTTGCCTCCGGTCGCTCGCCGCCGGTCGTTCGATAGGGTTTGGAGACGAAGACTTGGAGTCGGGGACGGGGATAATACGCGAGGTCCAGGTCCGGGATTCGGCCCAAGGCAAAAAATAGGTCGGGGACGGGGTTAATCGGGGATAGGCGGGGATTTTTCGGCCCAAAACTCCTCTACCAAATGGGCTTTCGGGGATTAGCGGGGTTTGGGAAATGGGCCGGGATAATACTCTCCCATCCCTGCAAATACCCTGGTACCAAACAAGGCCTGAGGTGGGGCACCGCCGGTGTGGGGAGGCAGGGCGGTGCCGGTGTGGGGAGAACGGGGCAAATTGTTAGATTTGGGGATGGAGGAGAGGAAAGAGACGGTACACATGTCAGCGGTAGACTTCCTCGGCGGTGCCTCCGGTACTGTAAACTTAAATCACTACTCAGGCCAACTCAAGGAGAGGATTAAAACAAAGCCAATCAATTCGCTGCACGTCAGTCCGAACAAGTTCCCGCAAGCCATAGTACGATCTGTAACTCTAAGATTGATTATCAATCAACATGTTGTGTCAGTTTGGTCAGCTGGCATTCAGACGGTATGTAGACGGAGAATTATGCATAGTGAATTGAGCAAACTAACCATTTAAGAGCGTCTTCAGTCGCGTCCCCTAAACCGCGCCGGATCGAGCATTTGGGGGACGTGTTTTGTTCGTGCCGCCTTTGGAGGACGTCGCTCCCCAGCCGCGTCCCCCAAACGCCGCCTCCAATCAGAAATTCAAATAGATGCATTCAAAAGAGATCGTTCCCGCCGATTCGTCGCGATCAGAGTAGCGGCGATCGATCAAAGTACTGGGCGCGCGATCATATTACAGACCGGTGGTGCATGCAAATTAGAAGAAGGGGAATGGGTTGGGCGACGGCGTCGTATCCTGAGTCGACGTAGGCCCGTCGAGCACGATGACCTCGTCGCGATCTGCCTGTTGCTGTGCATGGTGCGTCTGCTCCGTCGCCGACGCAGAGGCCGACGCAGGTGTAGCAGTAGAAGACGCGTCAGCCTGCTCTTGCTGCGCTGCCGCTGCCGTCGATGCCGCTGCCAGGGCCGCCACGTCCGCCGCCGCCATTTTGGCTTCGATGTCGTCGAGGATCTGGCCTTTGCAGAAGTTGTGCGCCGCTCGCGTCCGGGGAGACATTCCCTCTGTCGACGTTCTCAGCAGGGACATGTCGTCCCTGCGTTTCTTGAGCTCCAGCTTCTCCTCTTGCCTCTTGAGCAGCTCGGCCCACCTTTGGTCGGCCTTCTTGTCGCGGGAGATAAAGGTCGAGGAGACGTCGGCGAGGCATTTCGTGATCGACGCCTGCGTCTTCTCAGATGACGCAGCGTCAGCCAAGGCGGCCTTGGCAGCCTTGTTGCCAGTAGGACGCCTGCCGACGTTGCCAGCGGCGCGTCCAGGTCAATGCCGTCCTTCCCCTTGGCCAGCGACTGGCGCGTCAAACGCCATTTCTCGTTCCCTTTGAGCTTGCTATAGCAATGCATAAGCGCGAACGACTTATGCCCATCCGAGTTCCTCGCGTAAACCTCCATGGCCCTATCAAACTAGCCACGGGAAGCGGAATCATTTCATCGAACACAATGTAGGCGCTACGGATTATGGAAGAAAGAGTCGTACCAGTTGGGTGACGTCGGCGCCGCTGTCGCCTCTGGTCTCTAAGTCCTGATGGTACCCATGGAAGGAGTTCACCGACGCCTGGATGATGGCCCATCGCGTCCACATTGCCTTCTGGCTCCTCTTCATTGGCACTTTCTTGTACTCGCTGTTGATGAGCTTGCGCTCATCGAACTCGGCCTTGATCCTCGCCCAATACTTTCCGCTTTTTTGGTTGGCGCCGATGATGGAGTCATGGCTCACCGTCGCCCACGACTCGCACAGACAAAGATCTTCCAGAGGCGTCCACTTCGGGCCTCGTGTGCCCGACGCCTTCTTCTTCTTCTTCTTCTTCTTCGTCCTCACGCCGTCCGCGTCTACCTCCACGAGATCATCGTCACCGGCACCCTCATCGTCCTCTTCCTCGCCGCCCTCTTCGTCCTCATCGTCGTCCTCCTCGTCGTCCTCCACCCCGTCCTCTTCCTCGTCGTCCTCCTCCTCAACCCCGTCGTCCTCCTCAGCACCGGCGCCGTCGTATTCGAGCGGACCCCTGCGGCCGGTGAAAGGGCCGCCGTCCGGACCGGGTCCTGGCTCGCGCTGCTCGTACGCCGGGGAGTAGAGGTTGTTGGGGTTGAAGCCGCCGTGCGGCAGCGCATCCTGGTAGTGCGGCGACAAGTTAGGCGTCACGCACCCGGGAGTGCCGGAGGGGCCGTCGTTGTAGAAGGCGGATGACGACGGAGAGAAGACTCCCGGAACGTACACCGGCACGTTCGTACTATATGGGCTCGCGTTAGTGGCGGCGAGGCACCCGGCCAGTATGTGCTGGTTCTGGCGCGCCGCCAGAGCCTTCTTCTCCAGCTCCGCCGCCCTCCGTCCTTTCCGCTCCGCCGTCGATAGCTTCCGGCGCAGGCAATCTTGCTGCCATTGATCGCCGGTCCATCCTTCAGGCTTCTTCTTCAAAGCCGGCGCCTTCCGCGGCCTCGCGAACGGCGCTGTCGCCCCTTTCGTCCCATTGCCCGGCGGCTTCTTGGCCGCTTTCTTCGCCATCTTTTTGGGGGCTGTCGGCGGCGCCATGTGGAGAGGGTAGCGCCGGCGGGTGGACGGCAGGATAGGAGAAATGAATCGGCGGCGGGATATGTTTTGGGAGGCCTGAAATGCGCGGCGGTATAGGCGCGATTTGGCGGGAGCGGCGGGATTTGGCGGGAGTGTGAGACGAATTTTCCCTGTGCCGCTGACGGGTCGGCCCCGCCACTCCCCGTCTCGCTTTTCGTCGAGTCCGGCGTCCCCGGTGCGTCCCCTGTGGGACGGGGACGGGCTCGGGGCGCCGGACACCGTATGGGGGCGCGCCGGACAAAAATGGGCTTTGGGGGACACGGCTGGAACGGTTTTTTTTGTCCGGCGCGCCCCAAAGGCTGGAGATGCTCTAACTCGGAGCAGTGGGCGCTGTCCAACAACGTATGTCCAACAGGTGCTACGGTTTAACTCCAGAATATACAGACCTAGGTATCACTATATATATTCTCATTATTTATCAAACAAACGAGGAGTCTAGTCACAAACCACTCCGCATGTTTTGCAAGAAGCCTCCAGCCTCTGACCACGGCCTGAACATGGTTCAGAGCATGTACTGACAACAATCATTAACAGCTAACAAGGCAACTGCAAATAGCAACCTGTAAAGCGTAAGGATGTGGTGTATTTCAGAGCTTTCAAACTGATTTTTTTTTTGTTTTTCATTTTTGGTGGCTTACCACGCTTATCACGTGTACAACATCCTGATCACAACAATTACATTACACATCCTTGAAAAAGAGAGTTTTGTTTCTTGAGAGCTCATACAACAATTATCCAAACGTGAACAACTTACACCGTTATTCTTCATCCAAAAAACACACATCAGCATTTAAAAAAACCTACCGAATTAGCACCGAGAAATAGATAGGGCCAGCCATATATGCCAACGGATCACGAGCACAGGCGCGGCGTGCCGCCGCGCCAATGCTTCCTAGTTTATTGTAAGCAAGTATAGTTAGGCTGTAATAGAATAAAGTAGAAATGAACCTATGCAAGACAGTGTGTAATACCAATAGATTAGCACTATATGCTGGCTCATGGTTAAGTAGGTTTTACATCCCTATATGACTACTATTAGCACTATAGGCACAAGGTGTCGATGGTCATACTCGGTGCAGACGGCTAGATGTAGGGGTCGTCGGCATAGGTCCCGTTCCGCCCAAGCACAAGAAAGCCGTTGGCAGGGTTTCGGCCATCGGTACAGGTTCCTTGCCGTGACGACGAGGTAACAATGTTATGCCTAAAACTGTGGCAATTTACCATAGTAATTTTACAAGAATCATAACTAAATTATCATAATTCAGAAAATACAAATAATATATCAAAATTTGCAGAAAAATAAGATCTATCTTGAAAAAATGTCAAACTTGTAATATTGCAAATATCTCAAAAAACCTTCACAGAAATGAGCTATTATGTTCGATATTTCATGCCTTTCACGCTGAACGACCAATGCTCACTAGTAGAAACTGGGGCATTAGCACCGGTTTGTAAGTTCTACTTGCACCGGTTGCCCAACCGGTGCAAAGGAATCAGTACTAAAGCCTCCCCCCCCCTTTAGCACCGGTTGACCGGTGTTAAAGTGGTTCCACGTGGGCGGGGTCATGTGTTGCGCCTGGAGGACCCTTTAACAATGGTTTGAGCCACGAATCGGTGCTAAAGGTCCGGTAAATTTCCGCTATAAATTTTGAAAAAAAATGATTTTTTTTGAACTTTTTTCAGATTTTTTTTCATTTCTCTATTTTCGGATATTTGAATTGTTTGACAGTTTCCACTCTAATCTCTAATCACTCCTATTTCCATGTCAAAGTACATACTCACGGTTAAATTTCCTGGTCGGTCACTCATCCTCACAAAATCTTCATTCTTTCCCTACACGTTTTCAATACTACACTCGCAACTCCTTATTAATGTATGCTATGAACTGTATTAACCACTTAGACTTTGATAACACATGATTTTATTTTTTGAATTCCAAATAATTTTAAAAATAAGCAACAATGAACTCCAAATAATCTTTATGCATAATTCAATTATTAATTAAAAACTCGAAATATTTCAAAAATCAATAAAAAAATCCAAAAAACTTAAAAATTAAAAAATCCAAAATAGTGTGAAACATAAAAAAACTGGAATAATCAACAAAAGAAATTCTAAAATATAAATATTTTTTTTGACAAAATCTAAAATCTTCCTCCTTTCATATTTCCGTTCGGCATTTTAAGAAGCAAGATTTTGTGCAAACGGCCCACGACCGTTGAAATCGGATTTTGCGTAGATAGATTTTTTTAAATATATTACACATTTTTTTCGAGTCCGTACGCAAAAGTTATAGCCTTTTTAATTCAGAACAACCTTTTTTTTGCAAAAAAAAATATCAAAATTCAAATTTACCCTAAAAGTTGGTTGCGTGAGGTACATGCATGTCAAATGATTTTGATATTTGAAGTTTTAAATTTTTTGTTTATTTTTCGACGTATTTTCTGTGCGAGGCAGGGGGAGGGGGAGGCCCCCCCTTTGCACCGGTTTGTGGCTCAAACCGGGACTAAAAGGTCCTTCTAGTCCCGGTTTGAGCCACAAAACGGTGTAAAAGGGGACCCTTTAGCACCGGTTCGTGGCTAAAACCGGTGCTAAAGGTGCTATATGAACCTATGCTAAAGCCCTGCGTGTTCCCTGCGACGTCCTGGTCGCTCGAACTGGTGCTAATGCACCCTTTAGTCTCGGTTCGTAGGCCAACCGATGCTAGAGCTCTAGGCAACTCCAAACATAAGCCATTGGTTTCTCCTAGTGGTTATGGCTAGAATCGTGGCATAGTAAGTGATAATTTTCCCATATTGTGCACATAATTGCATCTTTCGATGGCGAACAATGGTGCAGGAGAAAGCTTTCATTTTCATCGCACCAAAACGCTATTTTCCATTATCCAAGTTCCAAAAAATAGGATGTTTTAAGAAGAAACCACGAAATGAAAGTTTCACAATGGTACCACCCCATTTTAAAAAATACTAGACCACCTTACATGCACAATTTCCCAACCGGAGTATCTGAATCAATTTTGTACTTCCCTCGTGGAAAAGACAAATTCCTGCCAAATCATTAGGAAGTCGGTTAGATTTGAACTACAGGTACATGATCTAATGCTCATGATTTTTTTGAAAAAAATCATTTTTAGGTTTAAAATATGCTATTTCATTAGAGATGCACTTAAAATTTAGCGAGGCTCATCCCCGAGCGAAGAATCTTCATGGCCGCCTTTTTGACCATAGTTTGAAACGAGTATAAGAAATTCAAAAACGATCAACACAATTAAAAACCTTCGTGTGGTGTCATATTATGTGACATAGTTGCAAGAAAAATATCAAACTTGGAATTTGAAAATATCCCAAGAAACCTTCTAAAAAAAGAGCTATCATGTTTGATGTTTCATGGTTTTCCGGTTAAACGACCAATGTTATGCCTAGATTCCAGTTTGCGATAATGTGCCTATATTGTGCACAATTTGCATATTGGGATTTCGAACAATGTTGCAGGAGGAAGATTTTCTTTTCGTCGCACCAAAAAGCTATTTTCCATTTTTCGAGTCCAAAAAATCGGGTGTTTTGTGAAGCAACCACGAAATGAAAGTTTCACAATGGTACAACCCCATTTAAAAAAAATACTAGACCACCTTACATTCACAATTTCCCAACCAAGATATCTTAATCATTTTCACCCATCCCTCATGAAAAATACAAATTCCTACCAAATCAGTAGGAAGTCGGTTAGATTTGAACTATAGGTACATGACCTAATTCTCATGATTTTTTTGGAAAAATCCTTTTTAGGTTAAAAATAAGATATAGATGTCATATTTGGGTTCCTCTCATTTTTCGGATTGACTTAGACATATTATTTGTCAAATTCAAATTTATAGATTTAAAGATATTAATTATTACATATTAAATAGAAATGAGAAAAATTATTATCATTTCAATTCAAGATTTATATTATTTATTCATCGTAGTTTACATAAGTAATTGTTTAGAATTTAAAAAATAAAGAGGTGCGACATCAAAGAATAGGGGTTAATAGGATTGATATGGTAGTATTATCAACAAGCTGCCATTTCTTTTAAGGAAGCTCATCCGGAAGGAATAGAAAAGTTAAGTGTGCTAGAGCTGGAGCAGTGTGAGAATAGGTGACTGACCGGAAAGTTTAACCACAAGTGCAATGTGACCTAATATTAAGTGTAGTTAGAGTTAGAATGATCCATTTGAGAGATCAAATTTTGTTTTTTTGAATATTAAGGGCTGGAGCAGTGTGACCATGTGTGACTGGCCGGGAAGTTTTACCACGAGTACGTGAAACGTGACTTAATATTAAGTGTAGTTAGAGTTAAAATGATCCACGTGAGAGATTAAAAAAATTGTAAAAAACTTGAATTTAAAAAAAAAATCGAGCTAGAATATGCGAACAGCCGTTTGTTCGATGCCGATAGCCAGCATGTGCCGAGGCTATTGTGCCGACGGCGGTTGTCAGCACGTGGTTGTGCCGACGGTAATTCTAGTTATGTTGACGGCATGGCAGCCATCGACACCTTATCTATACCCTTAGTGCATGGGTGTAGGGCCGGAAGTTGGCCTTGACCCAGCTGGCGGTCGTGGATGGGCTGGTAGCGAAGGCGGTGATGTTCTTGTTGGACACGTCCATGAGGAGGCCGATGCCGCTAAGAGCATCTCCACTCGTCTCCCCACAGAGCCCCCCACGGCCACTTTTTTTCATCCGGACGGCGAAAAACGGCCCAGTCAGGCCCCCGGTTCCTCGTTTTGGTCCGGATTTGAGCCTATTTTCGTCCGGACTCCCCATGCCATCCTCGGTTTCCCGGGGGTCTCCCGGGGACTCCGGATGAAGCTAAACCAACCGCCCACGCCCACGTGTCTCCTCTTTCGTCCGGATTCCCCGAGCCATCCTCTTTTTCCCCGAGAAACGCCGCTTGGGGAGCACACGACTGGGAAACTACTCCTCCCCACGCCAAATCTTCCTCCAATCCGGACGAAAATTTCGCCGGATTTGGGCGTGGGGAGCGCCAACGAGTGGGGATGCTCTAAGTGCGCGGAGGACGTTGCTCTCCGGATCGTAGATCCGCATGGCGGTGATGCCCTTGGATCTGTACAGCTTCACCACCCTGTCCGGCGACAGAAGGTTGTCGCCCAGCATGACGTTGCAGACTCCGATGCCGTTGTTACCATGGAGCGACGCAACAACAATTCAAGTGCAAGAAGAAACAAAAGCTAAATCAAGTCATCGTGTAAGCTAGAGTTTAATTTTATTATCAGGATGTGTCAGCTAGAGTTGGGGATGTTCCTCAAGG
Source organism: Lolium perenne (assembly GCF_019359855.2). NCBI lineage: Eukaryota > Viridiplantae > Streptophyta > Magnoliopsida > Poales > Poaceae > Lolium > Lolium perenne. The sequence continues at coordinate 321,750,526 of NC_067246.2, forward strand.
TCTCGGACTACGGCACCAAGGGTGGCGGCCCTGGATGATGATGGAGGTGACGGCGTCGATCTGGTGGCAGGTGGCGGGCGTCAGGTGCCGCTAACCGCGGCACCGTGGTGGTGGTCTTCTCTCTCGCCGAGGGAGATCGGCTAGTTGTGTGGCTAGCAGTGGTGGATCTTGCGATCCGTCGCCTATCTCCCGATGGTAAGGCGCAGCTACCGGTGAAAGCCGGCCTAGACTTCGGTCATGGCGGATGATGGCGGCGTGTTTTGTCGTTACCTTGTTGAGGCATTGTCTCTGCAGTCTGCGTTCTTCGCCTGGGCTGCTCCAGGGGAAACCCTAGACCCGGGTCTCCCGGATCGGACGATGGCGACGCGCAACACCGTTCTCCCTGTTGGGGGTATCGTTTTGGAGCAGACAACGGATGGCGGTGGTGCTGAGGTGGAGCGTTGTGCTTTTGCTGTGTCGGCGCCGTCGAGTCGCCGCGACATGGTGCAGTCACTGGTGGAAAAAGGGCCTTTGGTCGCGGTTCGCAACTGCCATTAGTCGCGGTTGCGCAACCGCGACCAAATAAGCGCGACTAAAGACCCCCCCTTTAGTCGCGGTTTCTTACGAACCGCGACTAAAGGCACATCCACGTGGCCGCCAGCAGTCCATCGGGGCGGAGGACCTTTAGTCGCGGTTCTCCTGGCCAACCGCGACTAAAGGCCGCCGCAGGTTTAGGGTTTTAGCCCCCCCTAAACCTGTTTTCTTTTTAATCTGTATTGTTTTATTTCTTTTGTGTTTTATTTTAATTTTGAAGGAGTTTCACATATTCTACGGTACTACATACATGCATATGAATGTACAATTTCAATCAAATTTGAAATTAGAACCGAAAAGAATTCAAGAGGAATATACAATATATATTCAATATCATCGGATGACCATATACAATTTTGAACAAGTTTCCATACATAATTTAATGCATATGAAGTTCTACGTCCTGTACATAGTGTTCTCCTTTAGGATCGACGACTTCCCTCCTGAACCATCCAGCTAGTTCCTCTTGAAGTGGTCGGAAGCGAGCTTCTGGACTAAGCATCTTCCGGAGGTTATTCCTCTTCTCATTGTTATCACACGGAACCCGCTCAGAGGTGTATCTCCGGATCATCTCACAGACATAGTATCCACATAGATTGGTCCCCGCTGGCTGAATATCCCCAGTCCCAGCCACTGACCTTTTAAATTGTAGCTCTTTTTTGAATTCACCGACCTTTTCATGTATGAACCATCTCCAAACCCTACGAGGCAAAGAAAATTAAATGAACAAGAGAGTTATTAGTTACTTGATATTAGGAAATGAACGAAATAGGCCGATCGATATAGAGCGCAAATGAATGAAAATAATTACTTATGCATCATTTTTCTAGTCGTGAAATTGAATTACTAGCAGAATCCAGTGGAACCTGCGGACACGATACATGCACAGTCATGCATAACTCATCGATTAGCCACATACCATGCATGGAGTAAACAAAAGAGAATGTGCTCAAGACAGAAACACTCACCCAAAATGGTAAGGAAATAGAATATCACTTTTGAGTTCCTGTTTTCTAAAAAACCGCCACAGGTCTTCCTCCACGTCGGCGGGGTGATGTTCTAACACATATCCATTAACGATGTGTGGGTCAATGAACCCAACATCATGGATGTTCTTTACTCTGCATTCCTTAATCTTCATTCTGCATAATAGCGTACACAACAATATAGTTAGGACATATATATAGTGCATGCAATGAACGAGATGGGGTAGAAATAAATCACTTACAGAACGTAGGAACTGATGATAGATTTGTCGAGCTCGCGCAGATTGAAAAGCTGGAATAATTCACTCATATGAATTGTTACATAGTAATGTTTGAAGTGATGCTCATGTCTAACTTCCGCATAAATATATTCTTTGGCGTTTTTATTTTTTATGTAACCCTTGTACCAATTTAGCAGACTTTTCATTTGTTGACGAGGGGCCCATTCCGCACATATGTAATTACTGGTTCACTCATTGGCGCCTCCTCAATGCCTAACACTGCACGAAGAGTCATACCTAAGTTGGCCGCTTATTCTCTGGAACTCGTTACAGTCAATCCCTGTGCTGCCGCAGCTACTATGATATCGGGGGCATCCGGACCGGCGGCTTTCACTATGAGCGGGGCAATCGATTGTTTACTTTGTTCCCCGAGCTGGGCAACTTGTTTCCCGCTTTTTTTACTTGCTAATTCTTTCTCCTTCTTCTCCTTGAACATGAGTGCCTGCGTACGAAATTCACGTGCATAGTCGTCAGGCAGATTCTTCGCGGCTTGGGACGGTGTGCTCAAAAATGACTTAGCCCACTTCTTTTGCTCATCAGAAAATACTGGCTTGGGCTCGGGCTCTCTTTTCTTCTTGCAGTCCGCCTTCCATTTCTCATAATCAGCAGCCGCGTCAGTTTCCTCGGCACTACGTTCCCAAGGCCTTGTGGGGAGAGGCTTCAGTGATGGCTCCGGTACCTTTGTGGTCTTAGGTACATAAGGGCCCGGGTTAATAGTCTAGGACTGCTTCTGCTTCTTTGCCGGAGGTGGATTGGGGGGCGGCATCTGATCACCCGCCGGACGAGGACTGGGGGGCGGCGTCTGATCACCCACCAGACGTTGTGGACTGGGGGGCGGCGTCGACTGACGTGACGGAGGTGTAGGTGAACCACCACCACCACCACCACCACCACCACCACCGCCGCCACCACCACCGGAGGGGGGTGGACTTGTTGGCCTTGGCGACTCGCCTGAAAACTTGATTAACTTCTTTTTCCATAGAATGAACTGGCGCTTGACACCTCCAAGTCTTGTCTCCCCTTCGGGTGTAGCAATGTCAATCTCCAGGTCCTCAAACCCTGGGACTATGTCCTCCACCGTGACACGAGCATAGCCATCTTGAATGGGGTTGTTGTGGTGGAGTGCTCCAGGTTCACATGGTAAAGCACTGCCGATGGCTACCTTCGTGGACATGTTCCCAATTGGATAATGCAGATGACATTCTTTCATCTCCTTTACATCGTCCACGGGGTAGCGAGGAGGCTCCGGTGCAGTAATATCGATCGCCGGTGCATTAGCAGTAGCCAACGGGGCCTCCGTGGAAGCCACGCTGCTTCTCCGCTACTGGCTTCCGAGATCCGCTGGATGATCTTCATGCGTCCCAGCTGCCGATCTTTCTTGTACTAGTATATTCACGGGTTTCTTCGGATCATCGAATTCCGATACCAACCGCGCCACAACATCTGCATCCCGATCCATCTTTCTCTTACGGCTTCTGTAACCGTACGGGTCATCGTTCTGGGAGAACCCTATTTTCCACGGAATGTGCCCCTTGCCTCGTACACGTCCACCGTGTTCAGGATTCCCGAGGGCTTTTGTCAGCGTGTCGTTCTCTCTGTTGAACTTGATCTTCCCCTCTTGAGCATCCCTCATTGCGTCAATAAGGGCTTGGGTGGGTTTAAACGTTTTGTTCTCGTGAACACACTCCCCTGTCTCCGGGTGTAGCGTTCCCCCATGCCCGTACCACCAGCTTTTGGCCCTTGGGTCCCATCCCTCCGTACCTGGACGGATTCCTCGCGCCCTCAGCTCGTTCTCCATCTTCTCCCACCTAGGCTCCCAATAGCTATACCCTCCTGGCCCCATAATATGATTGTACTCCTTCTTAGCCGCATTTTCCTTATTTTTTTCGATATTTCAATGAAATGCCCCGATTTCTTTTGCCTCACAAATTCTGGCCAATCATCTTTCAGTTTCGTCCTTTGAAATCCGGAGTCTTGTTCTTGTTGACATAGTCACGGGCTAGATTTTGCTTGAATTTCCAGAATGCGTCGGCCATCTTACCGAGAGCGAAGTGTTTGACTAGCCTCCTCCTCTCCTTGTTTTCCTCAATCTTGTTACCCTCCTCATCGAATTTGTTGTATTCTGGAGGTAGAACGAAATGTTCCATAAGCTTTTTGAAGCAATCTTTTTTTGTTCTCTTCTCGACAAAACTGAAACCAACACGTGCCTTCTTTGGCTGATTCCACTCCTGGACGGTGATCGGGACGTTGTCTCTAACAACGGCTCCGCATTGGTTGATAAACTTGGTTGAGTTCTTCTGGGGCTCCAGCGGCCTGCCGGTTGCAGCATAGACAACCTCGATGGTAAATGTTTCTCCTTGTTTCAGCATCTTGGTTGCGCCACGCTTTGATGACGTACTCGATTGTTTCGATGATCCGGCCGAGGGCTAAAATAAGAAAGAGAGTCGCGCGCGTTAGTACACACATATTTATTCAAATCAGTAAGTTTGTATCACCAGAGGCTCAATGTATATATATACCTCGGCGCCGGAGGTGGTTGCTACTTCCAATTGAAGATCGTCGTTTATCGACGTTGGTTCGGCATCATCTTGCTGACGGCCTTCATCTTGACCGTCAAGGTTCAGATAAGAAGAGATATCATCTTCTTCATCTTGTTCGGTCGGCACATAAATAACATCGCCTTTTATGATGCCGAAGATGCGTTCTTCAGCTTCCGGATCATAGTTGGCCATAATCGGGTCAGCTCTATCGTCCGCCATATGTCAGTCCTGAAAACATGTAGTAAAAACTAATTAATTAAGTGAAGAAGGGGGCGGTGGCGGTGGCGAAAGGGCGGTGGCAAAAGGAGAGAGGGCGGTGGCGGTGCCGAAAGGGGGGACGCGTATTAGATGTGTATATGCGGACTGGGTGATCGGCGCGGCCTTCCGCGCCGGTATATATAGGGACGACAACCCCAACGCCGGGGGTCGAAAGCGGAGCAGGAGGAGGCGGAGCGAGGGTACTACGTAGGAGGGGGCGAGGAAGGGGTGGGAGAGGGTGTCGTCGCGGAAGAGCGCGAGACGGGGCGGCAGACGACGGCGTCACGAAGAGGGACACGAAGGAGGACGTTGTTGAGTGCGTTGTTTTTGCTTGTGTACGGTTCACGAATGCGCGACGACTGTGCGGGGAGTTGTGGACGGGTTAATTTTTGTTAAGTAGTTAAAATTAACAAGCTAGAACAAAAAAAAACTTCTAAGTTAAAACAATTTAGTTAATTTTTATTACAATTTTAGTTACAAATTTTTTAAATTAAAACTTCTAAGTTAAAAAAAAATTAGTTAATTTTTATTACAATTTTAGTTACAATTTTTTAAATTAAAACTTCTAAGTTAAAAAAATTTAAGTTAAATTTTTTGTTTTTGTAAAAAAAAGAGAGAGGGGCGCTGGCCGGCATGCCCCTCCTCTGTACTGGCGCGCGGGGCGCGCGGCACGCCGGCGCAACGGCCCCGGCGATCGAAGGCGCCGGCCGGGCTCTCGTACGGGCCGCGTCGGGCGCGCGCGGCGATATACGCGGGGCCGGCCGGCGGCGGCGTCTCTCGGGTTGTGCGCGTGGCGGCGGCCAGCGTACGTCTCGTTGTGCGCACGGCGGCGGTCGTCGGGCCGTACGTGGGAGCTTCGGCGACTTACGGCGGCGCGGCGGAGGAGCTTTCGGCGGCGAGAAGATGGCGGCAAGCGCGGGCGGTTCGTCGCCGGCGCGGCAGCCTGACGGCGTCGTCTGCGAAGAAGATCGGCGCGGGCGGGCGTCTCTGCGTCTGCGAAGAAGATGAAGTGAAACCGCCGAGGCGGGCGGGCACCTATTTATAAAAAACGACCTTTAGTCGCGGTTGGTGAGACCAACCGCGACTAAAGGTCCGCGACCGCGACCAAAGGTCATTTTCGCCGGGTTTTCGTTTCCCGCGGAAAAATACCCTTTAGTCGCGGTTGGGTAGGCCAACCGCGACTAAAGGTTATTTTTCAAATTACTTTTCTTTTTCAAAATGTTAAAAATACATATAATATATAAATAAATTCAGAAAAATAAAACTAATTCATTTCTAAATGTTAAAAATAAAAATAATATATCAAAAAATTCAGAAAAATAAATCTAATTCATTTAAAAATCTTAAAAATACAAATAATATATCAAAAAATTCAGAAAAATAAAACTAATTTAATTTCAAAATCTTAAAAATACAAATAATATATCAAAAAATTCAGAAAAATAAAACTAATTCATTTCAAAATCTTAAAAATACAAATAATATATCAAAAAATTCAGAAAAATTAAACTAATTAATTTCAAAATCTTAAAAATACAGATAATACATCAAAAAATTCAGAAAAATAAAACTAATTAATTTCAAAATCTTAAAAATACAGATAATACATCAAAAAATTCAGAAAAATAAAACTAATTCATTTCTAAATCTTTCCTGCCGCCGCTATCTTCCCGCCCCCTCTTCCCACCAGTTCTTCTCGGCCGCCTCTGTCTTCCCGCCCCTCTTCCCACCAATTCTTCCAGGCCGCCTCTGTCTTCCCGCCCCCTCTTCCGAAGATGTCGTAGGGCGTGTGCACCGACGACATCTTCGAGAAGCTGCGCCACGGGTGATTTTCCAACCCTTTACCCAGCACTGTTAGAGGAGATGGAGTCTTTCACGGGTTTGCAGGAAAATTTTCCCGAGGAGCAACTTCCGAAGATGTCGTAGGGCGTGTGCACCGACGACATCTTCGAGAAGCTACGCCACGGGAGATTTTCCAACCCTTTACCCAGCACTGTTAGAGGAGATGTAGTCTTTCACGGGTTTGCAGGAAAATTTTCCCGAGAAGCAACTTCCGAAGATGTCGTAGGGCGTGTGCACCGACGACATCTTCGAGAAGTTGCGCCACGGGAGATTTTCCAACCCTTTACTCCATCCATGGGGATGAAACTCTCCCTACCTGCTAGGTTGGCTTGTTGGTCTGCTTGCCAAGGCGTATCGATGCTCCTTTTATAGGCACGGCGCCGCTGCTGCTTTGTCTTGTTCCTCCGACAGGGTGTCGTGCGCTACATGCTTTATCTCATCGAGCAGTGCGTCCACCCACGCGTCCTTATCCTGCCGACAGCTTTAGTCACGGTTGCAGTCTCCAGCCGGGACTAAAGCTTACCCAAACGTCCTTATCCCACCGACAGTTTTCTTAGATGACACAAAAACCACATTTAGTCCCGGTTGCACCCACCAGATGTCCTTATCACACCGACAGTTTTGTTAGATCACTACTAGGAAAAAGGCAATCAGTGGCGCACCAGATATAGCCTTTAGTGGCGCACTAGTGGTGCGCCACTGTTATCACGCCACTGCTAACTCCTAGTAGTGGCGCATTAGGGGTGCGCCACTAGTAGCCTGGATACCAGTGGCGCACTGCGTGGTGCGCCATTGACATGTCCAGCAGTGCGTCACTATTACTCCAAAGTGGTGCGCCACTGTTGGTCAATGGCAGTGCGCCACCACTGTGTAGACGAGGTGCGCCACTGCTACCGTCTTGCGTGCGCCACTGTTTCAGCGAGGTGGTGCGCCACTGCTATGCGTGGACGTGCGCCACTGCTATCTCCAGGATGTGCGCCACTGCTGAGGTTCCTGGTGCGCCACTACTAGTCTCGGAGGGGATCACAGGGCAGTGCGCCACTCGATCCAGAGCAGTGCGCCACTGCTACTTAGTGGCCGTGCGCCACTGATGAGCCTCCAGTGCGCCACTGCTACAATTTCGATTATTTTTTTTGTATCCTGGCAGGTATTTATACAGTTTGTATATCACAGTACAATAGCACAATACATGATATATAACAGCATATAAACAACAGCACAGCTTATCCATACATAGTTCTTCACATTAGCCCCACATGATTCACAAGATTTCACATTAGAGAAGTTACGAGGTTACAATGCAAGTTACGGGGTTACAAGTCACAAATGAGCTAGTGGTTACACAAGGTCGATCATCTAAACTAGCATCACATAGAAGAGAGCTAGAGTCACTACTAGCACCGTCCCGATGAAAGTGGTCTTCATCCGGTTCCTCCTCCGCTCCGTCCTCTCTCCCGCCAGATAGCGTGCATATCTGTCTTCGGCCTCCGCTCTAGTGGTGTACCCTTTGTAGCTGTTACCGCTAAAGCGGTGAACCTGTCTCCGACACTCCTCCCAGTCGTTGTAGACTCCGGGAACCTTGCCCTTGTACACGACATACCACGTCATATCTGCACATATATGAACAAGCCAAAGAAACATTAGTGAACGCTCATATATGTTTGCAATGAATAAGAGCAAACTCAAAAACGATCCAAGTAGTATGAACTAAAAGGCATGCCTCATACATTGTTGGTCGAAACAAATATGAACATTCCGGGATGGCGTAAGTGAGGCCAGGTAGGATGCACAAGAGATTGATATTTGTGTCATCCCACCAGGCTCACTCGCGTCACCCCGGAGTGTACAGTTGACCAAACATTCTAATCATCGGCATTTTGAGATACCAAAGCAAATGGAATGACAAGGGCCTCATACATTGTTGGTCCAAACAAATATTAACATTTAGGGAAGGCGTTAGTGAGACCAAGTAGGATGCACAAGAGATTGATACTTGTGTCATCGCACCAGGCTCACTAGCGCCTCCCCCAAGTGTAGCGACCACAAAATTTAATCATCGGCCAATGCAATTAAGAAGTGCCAACTCAAATAAGAGACAAGTAGCTAGTATGAACTAAATGGAATGCCTCATACTTGTTGGTCGAAAAAAATATGAACATCCCGGGATGGCGTCAGTGAGGCCAGGTAGGATGCACAAGAGATTGATATTTGTGCCATCACACCAGGCTCACTGGCGTCACCCCGGAGTGTACAGTTGACCAAACATTCTAATCATCGGCACTAAAATGGAAGAAAGGCCAATGCAATTAAGAAGTGCCAACTCAAATAAGAGACAAGTAGCTATTATGAACTAAATGGAATGCCTCATATTTTGTTGGTCGGAACAAATATTAACATTTAGAGAAGGGGTAAGCGAAACCAAGTAGGATGCACAAGAGATTGATATTTGTGTCATCGCACCAGGTTCACTGGCCCCTCCTCCAAGTGTATAGGTGACCAAACATTCTAATCATCGGCATATGCAAACAAAATTAACGACCAAATCAAGTGCGGAAAACAACAGAGCCATATATATAAGTTCACAAACATAGCCGAACTAGTAATTAAATAGACATGCAAGTAAAGTGCTGGATAAAGTTTATTACAACACAAGCTCATCTTTAGTTCACAACTACATAACTAGGCTCGCACATCAAGACTCGGCTAAAGGGACTTAGGAGCGTGGATAAAACCGCCACCTTTCTTCAAGCACATCCATGAGCGGTAGTCGTCACCCTGCATTTGGAGCATTGTGTTTATTTCACTGTTCGACGGCTGATAGCCGGCATAGAACTCCCCCGCGCTTCTAATGACATCTTGAAAGATGATTTCACAGAACTCTACTTGGATGCGAAAGAAGTCTTGCTTGATGCCGTCGTCAGGGACCCGCGACAATTTGTTGGCCCAGTCTCTGAGATGCTCAGGTAGCATAAGCTGCTGCTGATCCCGTATGAACTTATCCATGTGATAGAGGGTGTAGTAGGCATCCTTGTTACTAGAAGGCGGCTTCTTGACGCAGGGAAACTTTGTTTGGTGCTTGAACACATGCTTCCCGTACCTAACATTTGGCCTCTGCATGTGGCCTTTCGCTTTGACGTAGCCATTGAGAGCATCATCAAGTACGGCCTTGACATTCGTGTAGTCCGTGGTTGACTCACCGTCCGCATCGAGGTATGTGGCCACGGAATGTTTCGGGGTTATGGAGATGAGTGTGCAGGTTTTGTCTCTGCGTAGAACACATAATGTTTAAGAACATGACGATTGAAATCTAAAAAAATCACGAGTTAAGACCGGTACGGTGAGGGGTGACTTACTCAGGAAATACAGGCAGGAGGAGGTTACACTTCTTCTGGTTCGCTAGGAAGAAGTCTTTGAGGTATCCACTCGCGACTGCCCGGTCTCCGGCGGTGGCCAAGTGGACGGCACACATGTAGAAGGGGTCGGCTATCGCGATGTCCGGGATGTTGTTTCTAATGATCCGCATCGCCTTGCTGAGCGAGTATAGGCGAATGAAGGTGTAGTGCAGCGGATAACTGTTCAGCATGGCGAAGATGTCATCATACCGCAGGAAGATCTTCTCCGCGTAGCCACTATCGACAAAGCCATGGCCCGAGGGCACCTTGGCAACATACACTGGGTATCCATGATCTTTCTCCCTGATACGCCGCTCCTCCATAAACTGAATACCGTCAACCAGAGATCGCATAGGACCGGGTGCAGCATCGTACAATCTTTGAATTAGCATCCGCTAACCCGACACATGCACCCTCGACTCGATATTCTTGGGCACTGGTGGCCCGTCCTGAGCACGGATCGGTGCCGGCTGGCTGGCAGACTTGTCGTTCTTATTCTTTCTTTTCCGTCCCTTCGGCTTCGTATTTATTGGGACTGCATTCTCCTCTTCGCAAGCCTTCTTCAGTGTGTTAGGACTGATAACACTTCTCACCTCGGCTATCGGCTGAGTCTCGGTGAAGTCGGCAGCTGGAGGCGTCTCCTGAGAACAGAATAGGCGCCGCTTGTTGCAATAGGTTTTCCCCTCGGCGGCAGCTTGAGAGGGTTGGCTACTGAGATCGTAGTCCTCCCCAAAATCGAAGTGGCAATCCAGGTTGGCGAATGTACTGTCCTCGTCCGGACCATCGTTCGGATCCTGTGCCATATGCATGTCCTCGTCGGCTGATGGCGGCACCGTTGGGGTGGTCTTGCCATGGCTTGGCGCCGGCACGGCTTGGGGTGCTGTCCGTGGGGTGGTGTCGCTCGCCCCCAAACGAATCTGGCTCTTTGGCCAAACCATGGACCAATTGAAGCATTGGTGGAGGGCAAGGACCTCATCTGCGTCGGCGCCATGGGGTTGAAAGGGAGGTACCACGTCGTCATAGCCACTAAGCACCCGAACCAGTTGAATCCTATACACGTCGGGTGCCATGGGTACACCGTGTAACTGGCGGTTGCTCGGTTGATCGATTTTGGCCTTGGCAACATCGATCAACTCGCCGTTCACAAAATGCAGGAGAGTGCATGGGATGTCGGCGGCGGCACCCTGCGGAAAACATATAGGGCGTTAGGGATGGCTAGCATAGTCAAAGGCAAGGATATGGAAGTCATCGGAGAGGAGGGTTGGTTACCGTGATGGTGTCCAGCTCGGCTAAGGTCGAGGCACCGCCGGCGGTGGGTGTGCCACTGATGGAGTGGCCGCTTGTTGGCGCGGTGCCGGGCGGCGTATTATCCGCATCGACGGGTGCATTGAGCTAAAGTAATGGCGCCGCGGGAGACACCAAGGTTGGCGCCGCCAGAGCCACCAAGGTTGGCACCGCGGGAGCCACCAATGTTGGCGCCGCCGGAGACACCATTGTTGCCGCCTGCGGACTCACCGATGGCTCCACGTTGTGGGAGTTGCTGCCCGTGAAACTGGGAACCGGGGGAGGCCCCTTTTTTCCTCCCCTATACCACGCGTCCAGACCGGCAACCAAGGTAGGGATGATGGAGCTAAGCGTCGTGCCCACTTGGTCCTCCACTTGCTGTCGTTGCATCCTCTGTTGGGTCTCCACGATATGTTGCACTTGTTGCCGCACTTGCTCCTCGACCAATGTCTCGACCAATGTCGGGATCTGCGCAACTTGTGCCTTGAGATGTGCGACCTCCTTCTCATCGATGGTGGCCTTTTTCTCCTTTTTCCCCGACTTATAGTATTCTGACCATTTCATAGAGCATCCTTCGCCGACCACACGACCAGCCGACGTCGGCTTACTCAATGGATCCCTCTTCTTGTGGGCATTCAACGCCCTATTTAAAGGGTTGTCCCAAGGGGCACACTGCGAGGAGCTCGTGGACCCCGCGCCGCTACTAGCTTCCTTTTCACTTTCCGCAGTGAGCTCCTTAGCCTACGGGAGGAACATGCATGAACCATTTAGAAATTTGGATTCATCAATAAGAATGCAACCATAAAGGAGCTAATTAAGCGGGTGCATTCCTTACCAGAAGAGCCTCAAACTCCTTCACATCCGGAGTGGTGGTGAGCTCCTTTGTTTTCGGGTCAATACGGTACCGGGCCAGGAGAATGTTCCTGGTTTGCTTGTTTTTGTATTGCGGGAAGAGGGGCTCGAGGCCGTTCTTCACACGCTCCTCATCTGCGGCGTCCCATTTCGGTTGCGCCACCCTAAAACCGCCGGACCAAGTTTGTGGGTGCCTAAGTTCAGTTTTCGCATGTCCTTCCCCCACTGACTAGAATCCGACGTTGACTCGCTCTTGCACTTGATCTTGAAATCAGCGTAGTCTTGCTCGGTGATCGAGGGATTTGACTCCTTGATATTCTCGTAACTCTCACCACTATTAATCATTTTCTTCACTCGGTTCCTCCAAATAGCGAGGGCGGTGCTCATCTTCGTGAGGGCGGCATTGTGCACTTTGTTCCGCATGAGACGCTTTTCTGAGCAGTCCACCGGGAACTCGTATCGTTCGTGCAGCTTCTTGAAGAGGAGGGTGCGCAAATTCGCTCGGTCAGGATGCCCGAGGTTCTCGGTGTTGATCGAGACCGTGCTCCGGAGGATGCACCCGAGTTGGGCCGAGTACCCTTTGACTAACTCAGGGGGCGCCGTTGGTTGCCCACTGGCGTTCACTTCGGTGAATGCCTGCTTCAGGGTGCTGAGCACATTTGGGCGACGCTCCCTCCGTAGCTTCTTCCGTTTGCCGGTGTCATCCTCGCCGGCACCATCCGTGGTGTGGTCATCCTCGCCGGCACCATCAGTGGTGTCATCGTCGGCGGCATCGTCCGCTCGGTACTCTGGATCGGTGCCATCATCCTCGCTGTCGTCACGGCGAGGTTTTGACTCCATCACCTCCATTTCATCGGTTAGCATCCAAAATGGCTTGCTGCCGCTGCCGCCGGCCTCATCGTTGTCGGCCATGTTCGAACTAAGTAGGAAAAAATGCATAAATTAGCGCAAGATTTCACGGAAATTGGGCATGACCTATGCTAATTTATGTACATATGAGTGCCCTATTTTCGCCGAAACGAAAATGAATCAACATTTCGGCGATAATGGGCAACTCTGTCGATCCCTGCACAAGAATATGACACAAAGACACCACGAAAACAATCCACCAGCTGAGCACCATGGCACATACACAATTATTCCTCCATATACACCATGGCACATATACAGTTGATCCTCCACCAGCTGAGCACTCAACAGCATGCATCAGCTAGGTATATGCATGCATCAGCTAGCAAGCAGCAGCTAGCAGCAACAGCAGTTAGCAGCTAGCAAGCAGTAGCAAGCAAGCAGCAGCTAGCAAGCAGCAAGCAGCAGCAGCTAGCAAGCAGCAAGCAGCAGCTAGCAAGCAAGCAGCAGCTAGCAAGAAGCAACAGCTAACAAGCAGCAAGCAACAAGCTAGCAGCAATAGCAAGCAACAGCAGCAAGCACCATCAGCATCGAGGGCTACCTTGGAGGATGTGGCGGCGGTCTTCTGCAGCGGCGTTAGCAGTCGAGGGCGACGCGGTGTGCTTCTCCTGCTCCTGCTCCAAGTCTCAGCCTTGCAAATGTTTAAAATAAAAAGTCAGTAAGCTTTGAACTATAAAAATAAAAGAGCTACAACAGCCTAGCAGCCTTGCAAATGTTGCAAATGTTGCCAGAGTTAACCTGATGGTGAATTAATGGCATTCTCATTAACAGCAGGAACTACATGTACATCTACTATATGTAGCAGCAGCACCTATCACTAATATGCTAGCAGAAGCACCTACCAGCCAACCAACAGCAGCCACAAGCAGATATCTTTTGACATATAAAATGGATGTCAGCATCATTGTTGAGATAACCAATTACAACATCATTTTGCAAAGACATGGAGCAAATGAATCAATTACAGTGTTAAAACACTTTCTACCGGCAGCCTAGCAGCAGCCTAGGTAGCACCAGCAAGTAGCATCAATAGAGGAGTAGGAGGGGCATCGGGGGCTACCTGTGTGCAAATTCGGCGGCGGTCTTCTGTGGTGGCTTCAGCGGTCGAGGGCGGCACAGCGTGCTTCTCCAGCTGCTGCTCCAAGGTGCGCGCGACGATGGACGTCGCTGCGGAAATCTCTGCACCACCACCACACACACTCAAACCAATCAAACAACTAACAAATGAACCCATAATTATCTACTGATGCACAGTTTTATAGTCAGCTAGTTAGTCGCGTTCTTTACTAGCAGTAGAGGCAATCAGATTTAAATTGCTGATCCTGGTACTTCCAGTTAATTGCTGATAGAAAATTCTAGTTATTATCGTTTGAAATTGATCGTGTAGTTCTCTGATGGTTGTCATCTAGAGATTTGCTGAAATTTGACCTTGCATAATCGTTAGTGATACCAACAGTATAATTGTAACATGCTTCGTACTGAACGGTGGTCACTGAATAATCTGTATTATATTTGGCTGCTACCTTTTGCAAGTACATGCTAGTTTCAAGTTCTGAATCTTTATATCTACATGCTGAAAAAGGCAAACTGATGTTAGAAAAAGTATGAGTTTTCTGATTCTATTTGGAGCCAATAGGAACAGTTGATGTTTCATGCTGTTTTAATTTATGAGTTCAGTTATAATTTGGACAGTTATGACATACAGATATACCTAAGCATAATAGTCACTAGCTTAAAATCACTAGATATCTGCATATCCATCGTATTTTCTACTGATGCACAGTTTTATAGTCAGGTATGGCGCCTAATTATGGCTTATTTGCATAATAGTCACTAGCTTAAAATCACTAGATATCTACTACTGCTCCAATTTAAAATAATATAAGGTGTGTATTTTAATGGATTGGTGGCTGGGCATTTGACAAGAACAGCAGCAGTAGGAATGGAATTTTGCTTGATCGGAAGGCCAAACTAGTAGTATACTACATCAGCAACAGATTAAAAACTAGGTGAAGATGAAATGCATCATCTGCTAAACACGAACGCACCAACAACGCCTGCAGTAGCCTACTGCAAGCCAAGCATGGATGAACTAGCAAATTTGCAGGCACCGATCGAGGAGGCCGAGAAGCGGAGGGGAGGGGATGCGTGCTTACTTACTCGAACAGTAGAAGGCGGAGGCAGCGTCGTAGACCTCTTCGGAGTTCTCCGGAGCGGAGGAAGGAGAAGGGCGTCCCCGCTGCGTCAGCCTGCGCGCGCGCGTCCGAGGAAGCGGGGGAAGCAGAGGAGGAGGGAAATGTTAGCCGCGCGCCTTGCCGCGAAACCCTAGAGGAGGGCGGGAGGAAGCGGTGGGAAGAGCAGGAGAGGGGCGACGGGGACTAACCGAGTAGGGATCAGCCGCCGACGTCGCTCGCCGGTGGCGGCAGCAGCGGCAGTGGCGGTGGCGAGTCAGCCGCGAGTCCTCCCTCTTCTCTTCCCGTCTGCGACCGGTAGATCGAGGTCGAGGGGATCTGGCCGCCGGTCGAGGAGGGCGCAGGGCGTCGGTGACGATGCAGAGGAGGGCGTCGCCGGGGTGGCGAGGAGAGGAGGGCGTCGCTCGTGTCGCCGGTGAGGTGGCGTCGAAGAGGAGGGCGCAGTGGTGAATGGGCACAGGGCGTCGCCGGCGGAGAGGAGGGCGCAGTGGAAGAAGAGGATCTGGTCGGGACGGGGAAGAGAAGGGGATTTTTCTCTAAGTCCCCGACTCCCCTTAGCAATAGCGCACCTCTAGGGGTGCGCCACTATGTGGCTTAGCAATAGCGCACCTCTGGGGGTGCGCCACTGCGTCTTTAGGTTTAGGTCAAAAGGCAATCGCGTGGGGATTTGACATATCCCGAACCGTAACGCACTGGCTCTGTCCCTGGTTGGTTTGTTCCAAACCCTGCCGCCCAGGTTCGAACCCTGGCGGCCCCATTTTTTTCCTTTTCTTTTTAAATTGATTTAACACTATCATAAACATCCAAAATAGCACAATACACCAAAATAAAAGGCATAAATAATTATAATTATGTAGAATATTTAAAATAATATAGAATCTAGAAAATATCCAAAAATATGAATTATATGTCTATTTTGATCGGTACAATGTGTAGATTAACAATATGACATCCATTATTCATACAAGAAAATGATACATAATTATCTTTTCACAATCTTCTTGCCCTTCTTTCTCACGGTTGAATAATTTAGCCCCGGAACTCCTAGACTTCTTCTCTTGAATGGACGGCCTTTAGGTAGGGTGGTCCTGCTTCTTCTTGTTGTGTATGGTTCTTCATCATCGTCGTCGTCATCTTCCATCTTCGGATCACCGTACTGGTGAAAGTCTAGCTCATTGGCGGCTCCATCCATTCCGATGATGCTCCTTTTGCCTCTCCTCACGACAACACGGCTGGGCTTTTGCGGGTCGGTAATGAAGAAGCATTGGTCCACTTGGGAAGCTAGTACCCATGGCTCATATTTCGCGGTGACCTTTGCGCCCGCTATCTTGGATTTGGCTTCGGGTATAACCATGGTGGTGAAATGTCGGTCTTCTTTTACGATGTTCTTGGCCCACCTGACACGGAACATCGGCACATTCTCTCCGGCGTAGCTCAGCTCCCAGATCTCCTCGATCTTTCCGTAGTATCTCTGCTTGATGTCACCGGTGTAGGACTCCATTGTTACCCCGGAGTTCTGATAATCGCTCTTCATGTCCTTTTCCTCGGTGTAGAATGTGTAGCCGTTGATATCGTACGCCTGAAATGTCATCAGGTTGTGTTCGGCGCCCTGTGACAAGGCGAAGATGAGTTTTTCTTCCGCAGAAGAATCCTCGTCTATAGTGTACGTCAGCATCTTGTCCTTGAACCACCGCGTGAAGGTTGAGTTGTGCTCTTTGATTATATCTCTGTCCGTCCTCTGTTGGTCCTGATCATTGTATGTCGTGGCGATGAAGGTTTTGTGCTCTACCACCCAAGGATCGACCACGTCTATGTGTTGTAGCGCGACTAGGTTTGCTCTTTCAAAGTCGGCGATTCGACCCTTGAAGTCGACATGCATTTCGCGGCTACCCTCGCGGTGACCCCATCCAGCGAGCTTCCCGAGGTGCCTGTTTACAGGCAGACCAACGGGATTCTCGATTTCTAGATAACTCGTGCAGAAGGAGATGCACTCTTCGGTCAGAAAGCCCTTGGCTATGCTTCCGTTTGGACGTG
Organism: Lolium perenne; assembly: GCF_019359855.2. NCBI lineage: Eukaryota > Viridiplantae > Streptophyta > Magnoliopsida > Poales > Poaceae > Lolium > Lolium perenne. Next base: position 321,767,669 of record NC_067246.2, read on the forward strand.
CCCTGTTGCGAACGTACCCTTTGATGACACCATTCATCCTTTCGAACGGCATCATGCTGTGCAGGAACATCGGCCCCAGTTGGATGATATCCTCCACGATATGTACCAGCAGATGCTCCATAACGTCGAAGAATGCGGGCGGGAAGTACATCTCAAGCTCGCACAGTATCATCACGATCTCTTCCTGTAGCCTTCTAAGTTGCCTCACGCCAACAGACTTCCGAGAGATGACGTCGAAGAAGTTGCACAGGCCAAAAAGCGTTTCACGGACGTGCGCGTCCATGATCCCACGGATTGCAACCGGAAGTATCTGCGTCATCAGCACGTGACAGTCGTGAGACTTCATCCCGCTGAACCTCTGCTTCGCTTTGTCTAGGTACCTGCTTATCTTCCCCGCGTAACCGTAAGGAAGTTTTACTCCTAGGAGACAGTCGAAAAACTGCTCGATCTCCTTCTGACTTAGAGTGAAGCACGCGGGGGGGGGGGGCAGTAATATTCGATCTTTTTGGCCTTTTTGCCCTTGCGATGACTTTGCGTGTCCTCCGCCTCATCATCGTCATCGTCATCATCATCATCATCATCATCATCATCATCATCATCATTAGGGCATCCCGCGTGAAGCTCCTCCCTGATCCCAATTGATTGCAAGTCGTACCTTGCTTTCGGCCCATCTTTGGTCTTCTCTGGCATGTTGAGGAGGGTACCAAGCAGACTCTCGCACACGTTCTTCGTGATGTGCATGACATCAAGGCTGTGAGGCACACGGAGGATCTTCTAGTACGGCAAGTCCCAGAAAACAGACCTCGTCTTCCATACCTTAAGCAGCGGCTCCGGCGCCTTTCGCTTCTTTCCCGGCGGTGGGCACTCTTTCCAATTTTTCAATAGCTCGTGTATTTTCTCGCCGCTTCTCGTACGTGGCCGTCTTCGTAGTTCGTCTTGACCATCGAACAGATCCTTGCGTTTCCTCCATGGGTCGTCCTCGCGAAGCCACCTTCGATGTCCCATGAATACCGTTTTCGAGGACCCAGGATCTCTATCTAGCTGGCGGTACGTTGTGTCGTCCATGCACCTGACGCATGCATTGAATCCGTGGACCACCTGCCCCGCGACATATCCGTAACCGAGAAAGTCGTGCACCGTCGTGAGCAACGCGGCTCTCATAGGGAAATATTCTTCCGCGGCGGCGTCCCACGTGTTGGCAGGCGCGTCCCATAGCGTGGCTAGCTCCTCTTTCAGAAGCCCCATATACAGATTGATGTCGTTCCCTGGTTGTTTCGACCCTTCAATTAGCATACTCATTTGAATGTACTTCCTCTTCATGCACAACCAGGGGGGAGGTTGTACATCCACACAAACACGGGCCAGGTGCTATGCGTGCTGCTCTGGCTGCCAAACGGATTGACTCCATCGATGCTCGCGCCCAGCCTTATGTTCCTAGGATCGTCCCCAAATTCTGGGTACTCGAGGTTCAATGCATTCCACTGGCTAGCATCCGAAGGGTGTCTCAACATCCTGTCTTTTTTCTTTTTCTTCGGATCATCTGCGTCATCTTCTCCCTTCCTCATCTCCGCGTGCCAGCGCATTAGCTTTGCTTGCTTAGGATCCGCGAAATACCGCTGCAGACGAGGAGTGATCGGAAAGTACCACACCACCTTCCGAGGAGCTTTCTTCCCCTTCTTGTACCGACTGATGCCGCACACCAGACATATGGTACACTCCGCGTGCTCGTTCCGATAAATGATGCAATCGTTCAAGCACACATGGTATTTCACATGCGGTAAATCCAGAGGACACACGATACTAGTCGGGCACGTGTTACCCTTGGGAAGACGTTCCTGCCAGAATAACATGTTGTCGTTGAAGGATGTGTCGGTCATTTTGTGCTTTACCTTCATCTCCAGAGCCATGAGCGTTACTTTCAGGCGGGTATCCTCCGGCCTGCATCCTTCATACAATGGAGTAACCGCGTCTACCTCCAGTTGATCCATCTTGGCTCTCTCTCGGGCGGCAGCTCTTGCGTTACTCGTCTGCTTGAGAAGCAGCTCTTGAAGATAAGGGTCCTGCACCCAGTCCATCGACGATGGTCCATCATCTTCATCTTCATGATCGTCATGATGACCTCCATCTTGATCTTCCTCATCATCAGGTCCAGGATCTCCTACATTGTGATCATGATCATCTCCGCGATCTTCTACATCCTGATCATGTCCGAGCTCTTCTACATCCTGATCACCTCCTTCCTTATTTGTTGTTGAAATCCCATGGAAAAATTCATAATCATCTTCGTCGCCTTCCCACCGATAGCCATCCATGAAACCACGCATGAGAAGGTGGTCCCGCACCATATCGGCTTTAGGGTCCATAAGGCTCGTCAGCTTGCATCTTCGACACGGACATCTTATCTCCTTTTGGTTATTTCTAATCATCTCGGCTGTCGCGGCTGATGGTGTGTAACTCACACGTTCGTTGGGAACCCAAGAGGAAGGTATGATGCGCACAGCAGCAAGTTTTCCCTCAGAAAGAAACCAAGGTTTATCGAACCAGGAGGAGCCAAGAAGCACGTTGAAGGTTGATGGCGGCGGGATGTAGTGCGGCGCAACACCAGAGATTCCGGCGCCAACGTGGAACCTGCACAACACAACCAAAGTACTTTGCCCCAACGAAACAGTGAGGTTGTCAATCTCACCGGATTGCTGTAACAAAGGATTAACCGTATTGTGTGGAAGATGATTGTTTGCAGAAAACAGTAAAACAAGTATTGCAGTAGATTGTATGCGATGTAAAGAATAGGACCGGGGTCCACAGTTCACTAGAGGTGTCTCTCCCATAAGATAAACAGCATGTTGGGTGAACAAATTACAGTTGGGCAATTGACAAAGAGAGAGGGCATGACCATGCACATACATATTATGATGAGTATTGTGAGATTTAATTGGGCATTACGACAAAGTACATAGACCGCTATCCAGCATGCATCTATGCCTAAAAAGTCCACCTTCAGGTTATCATCCGAACCCCCTCCAGTATTAAGTTGCTAACAACAGACAATTGCATTAAGTATTGCGCGTAATGTAATCAGTGACTACATCCTTGAACATAGCACCAATGTTTTATCCCTAGTGGCAACAGCACATCCATAATCTTAGAGATTTCTGTCGCTTCCCCAGATTCACGGAGACATGAACCCACTATCGAGCATAAATACTCCCTCTTGGAGTTACAAGCATCTACTTGGCCAGAGCATCTACTAGTAACGGAGAGCATGCAAGATCATAAACAACACATAGATATAAATTGATAATCAACATAACAAGTATTCTCTATTCATCGGATCCCAACAAACGCAACATATAGAATTACAGATAGATGATCTTGATCATGTTAGGCAGCTCACAAGATCGAACAATGAAGCACAATGGGGAGAAGACAACCATCTAGCTACTGCTATGGACCCATAGTCCAGGGGTGAACTACTCACTCATCACTCCGGAGGCGACCATGGCGGCGTAGAGTCCTCCGGGAGATGAATCCCCTCTCCGGCAGGGTGCCGGAGGAGATCTCCAGAATCCCCGAGATGGGATTGGCGGCGGTGGCGTCTCGATGGGTTTTCCGTATCGTGGCTCTCGGTCGGGGGTTTCGCGACGGAGGCTTTAAGTAGGCGGAAGGGCAGGTCAAGAGGCGGCACGAGGGCCCACACTACAGGCCGGCGCGGCCGTGGCTTGGGCCGCGCCGCCTGTAGTCCGGCCACCTCGTGGCCCCACTTCGTCTCCTCTTCGGTCTTACGGAAGCTTCGTGGCAAAATAGGACCCTGGGCGTTGATTTCGTCCAATTCCGAGAATATTTCTTTACTAGGATTTCTGAAACCAAAAACAAGAAAACGACGGTGGCACTTCGGCATCTTGTTAATAGGTTAGTTCCAGAAAATGCACGAATATGACATAAAGTGTGCATAAAACATGTAGATATCATCAATAATGTGGCATGGAACACAAGAAATTATCGATACGTCGGAGACGTATCAGCATCCCCAAGCTTAGTTATGCTCGTCCCGAGCAGGTAAAACGATAACAAAGATAATTTCTGGAGTGACATGCCATCATGACCTTGATCATACTATTTGTAAACATATGTAATGAATGCAGCGATCAAAACAATGTATATGACATGAGTAAACAAGTGAATCATAAAGCAAAGACTTTTCATGAATAGTACTTCAAGACAAGCATCAATAAGTCTTGCATAAGAGTTAACTCATAAAGCAATAATTCAAAGTAAAAGCATTGAAGCAACACAAAGGAAGATTAAGTTTCAGCGGTTGCTTTCAACTTGTAACATGTATATCTCATGGATAATTGTCAACATAGAGTAATATAATAAGTGCAATATGCAAGTATGTAGGAATCAATGCACAGTTCACACAAGTGTTTGCTTCTTGAGGTGGAGAGAAATAGGTGAACTGACTCAACATAAAAGTAAAATGAATGGTCCTTCAACGAGGAAAGCATCGATTGCTATATTTGTGCTAGAGCTTTTATTTTGAAAACATGAAACAATTTTGTCAATGGTAGTAATAAAGCATATGAGTTATGTAAATTATATCTTACAAGTTGCAAGCCGCATGCATAGTATACTAATAGTGCCCGCACCTTGTCCTAATTAGCTTGGACTACCGGATCATCGCAATACACATGTTTTAACCAAGTGTCACAATGGGGTACCTCCATGCCGCCTGTACAAAGGTCTAAGGAGAAAGCTCGCATTTTGGATTTCTCGCTTTTGATTATTCTCAACTTAGACATCCATACCGAGACAACATGGACAACAGATAATGGACTCCTCTTTAATGCATAAGCATGTGGCAACAATTATTATTCTCATATGAGATTGAGGATATATGTCCAAAACTTAAACTTCCACCATGAATCATGGCTTTAGTTAGCGGCCCAATGTTCTTCTCTAACAATATGCATGCTTAACCATAAGGTGGTAGATCTCTCTTACTTCAGACAAGACGAACATGCATAGCAACTCACATGATATTCAACAAAGAATAGTTGATGGCGTCCCCAGAAACATGGTTATCGCACAACAAGCAACTTAATAAGAGATAAAGTGCATAAGTACATATTCAATACCACAATAGTTTTTAAGCTATTTGTCCCATGAGCTATATATTGCAAAGGTGAATGATGGAATTTAAAGGTAGCACTCAAGCAATTTACTTTGGAATGGCGGATAAATACCATGTAGTAGGTAGGTATGGTGGACACAAATGGCATAGTGGTTGGCTCAAGGATTTTGTATGCATGAGAAGTATTCCCTCTCGATACAAGGTTTAGGCTAGCAAGGTTATTTGAAACAAACACAAGGATGAACCGGTCACATAAAAGACATATTGTAAACATTATAAGAATCTACACCGTCTTCCTTGTTGTTCAAAACTCAATACTAGATATTATCTAGACTTTAGAGAGACCAAATATGCAAACCAAATTAGCAAGCTCTAGGTGTTTCTTCATTAATGGGTGCAAAGCATATGATGCAAGAGCTTAAACATGAGCACAACAATTGCCAAGTATCACCTTATCCAAGACATTATAGCAATTACTACATGTATCATTTTCCAATTCCAACCATATAACAATTTAACGAAGAAGAAACTTCGCCATGAATACTATGAGTAAAGCCTAAGGACATACTTGTCCATATGCTACAGCGGAGCGTTTCTCTCTCCCATACAATGAATGCTAGGATCGATTTATTCAAACAAAACAAAAACAAACCGACGCTCCAAGAAAAGCACATAAGATGTGATGGAATAAAAATATAGTTTCAGGGGAGGAACCTGATAATGTTGTCGATGAAGAAGGGGATGCCTTGGGCATCCCCAAGCTTAGACGCTTGAGTCTTCTTAGAATATGCAGGGGTGAACCACCGGGGCATCCCCAAGCTTAGAGCTTTCACTCTCCTTGATCATATTGCATCATACTCCTCTCTTGATCCTTGAAAACTTCCTCCACACCAAACTCGAAACAACTCATTAGAGGGTTAGTGCACAATAAAAATTAACATGTTCAGAGGTGACATAATCATTCTTAACACTTCTGGACATTGCATAAAGCTACTGGACATTAATGGATCAAAGAAATTCATCCAACATAGCAAAAGAGGCAATGCGAAATAAAAGGCAGAATCTGTCAAAACAGAACAGTTCGTAAAGACGAATTTTAAAATGGCACCAGACTTGCTCAAATGAAAATGCCCAAATTTAATGAAAGTTGCGTACATATCTGAGGATCACGCGCGTAAATTGTCATATTTTTCTGAGCTACCTACAGGAAGGCAGGTCGGAATTCGTGACAGCAAAGAAATCTGAAACTGCGCAGTAATCCAAATCTAGTATGAACTTTACTATCAAAGACTTTACTTGGCACAACAAAACACAAAACTAAGATAAGGAGAGGTTGCTACAGTAGTAAACAACTTCCAAGACACAAAATAAAAACCAAGTACTGTAGTAAGAACATGGGTTGTCTCCCATAAGCGCTTTTCTTTAACGCCTTTCAGCTAGGCGCAGAAAGTGTAAATCAAGTATTATCGAGAGACGAAGCATCAACATCATAATTTGTTCTAATAATAGAATCATAAGGTAACTTCATTCTCTTTCTAGGGAAGTGTTTCATACCTTTCTTGAGAGGAAATTGATATTTAATATTACCTTCCTTCATATCAATGATAGCACCAACAGTTCGAAGAAAAGGTCTTCCCAATATAATGGGACAAGATGCATTGCATTCAATCTCCAAGACAACAAAATCAATGGGGACAAGGTTATTGTTAACCATAATATGAACATTATCAACTCTCCCCAAAGGTTTCTTTTTAGCATTATCAGCGAGATTAACATCCAAATAACAATTTTTCAATGGTGGCAAGTCAAGCATATCATAGACTTTCTTAGGCATAACAGAAATACTTGCACCAAGATCACATAAAGCATTACAATCAAAATCTTTAACCTTCATCTTAATGATGGGCTCCCAACCATCCTCTAGCTTTCTAGGAATAGAGGATTCGCGCTCTAGTTTCTCTTCTCTAGCTTTTATGAGAGCATTTGTAATATGTTTTGTGAAAGCCAAGTTTACAGCGCTAGCATTGGGACTTTTAGCAAGTTTTTGTAAGAACTTTATAACTTCAGAGATGTGGCAATCATCAAAATCTAAATCATTATGAGCTACAGCAATGGGATCATCATCCCCAAGGTTGGAAAAAATTTCAGCAGTTTTATCACAAGCAATTTCAGCAGTTTTAGCGATTTGAAGCGGTTTCTCGCTTTGCATTAGAAGTGGAAACATTGCTAACACCAATTCTTTTATTAGTAATAGTAGGAGGTGCAGCAACTTGTGTAGCATTAGCATTACTAGTGGTGGTAATAGTCCAAACTTTAGCTACATTCTTCTCTTTAGCTAGTTTTTCATTTTCTTCTCTATCCCACCTAGCACGCAATTCAGCCATTAATCTTATATTCTCATTAATTCTAACTTGGATGGCATTTGCTGTAGTAACAATTTTATTTTCAATATCCTCAGGTTTAGCAGCCATTTTATTAATTAAAGAAGATTGTGATGCAGACATGTATGAGATTCGGTTTTCAGCATTTGCAAGTTTAGTTTGCAACCCAGAAATCTCCATATTCAGATTTTCAAGTTGATTTCCTATATTTTTCAACAAGGTAGATTGTTCATTCATAGTTTTAGTAAACAATTTATTTTGCTCATATTGTGATTGCATAAAGCTCTTGGTGGATCTTTCAATTTCTAACATCTTTTCCTTATTAGGTGAAACATATCTACCATAAGAGTTACCATTAGCAGGATATGGCCTAGAATTTTGAGCAACCAATGAGGCTAACGGAACATTATTTAGGATCAACATTTGTCCTATCATTCACAAGCATAGACATAATAGCATCAATCTTATCACTCAAGGAAGAGGTTTCTTCGACAGAATTTACCTTCTTACCTTGTGGAGCTCTTTCCGTGTGCCATTCAGAGTAATTGATCATCATATTATCAAGAAGCTTTGTTGCTTCACCAAGAGTGATGGATATAAAGGTACCTCCAGCAGCTGAATCCAATAGGTTCCACGAAGAAAAATTTAGTCCTGCATAAAAGGTTTGGATGATCATCCAAGTAGTCAGTCCATGGGTTGGGCAATTTTTAACCAAAGATTTCATTCTTTCCCATGCTTGTGCAACATGCTCAGTATCCAATTGTTTAAAATTCATTATGCTACTCCTCAAAGATATAATTTTAGCAGGGGGATAATATCTATCAATAAAAGCATCCTTGCATTTAGTCCATGAATCAATACTATTCTTAGGCAGAGATAGCAACCATTCTTTAGCTCTTCCTCTTAATGAGAAAGGGAACAATTTTAATTTTATAATGTCACCATCTACATCTTTATATTTTTGCATTTCACACAATTCAACAAAATTATTGAGATGGGCAGCAGCATCATCAGAACTAACACCAGAAAATTGCTCTCGCATAACAAGATTCGATAAAGCGAGTTTAATTTCAAAGAATTCTGCTGTAGTAGCAGGTGGAGCAATAGGTGTGCATAAGAAATCATTATTATTTGTGGTTGTGAAGTCACACAACTTAGTATTTTCAGGAGTACCCATTTTAGCAACAGTAAATAAAGCAAACTAGATAAAGTAAATGCAAGTAACTAATTTTTTTTGGGGTTTTTGATATAGCAAACAAGATAGCAAATAAAGTAAAACTAGCAACTAATTTTTTTGTATTTTGATTTAGTGCAGCAAACAAAGTAGTACATAAAACTAAGCAAGACAAAAACAAAGTAAAGAGATTGGGAAGTGGAGACTCCCCTTGCAGCGTGTCTTGATCTCCCCGGCAACGGCGCCAGAAAAAGAGCTTGATGGCGTGTAACTCACACGTTCGTTGGGAACCCCAAGAGGAAGGTATGATGCGCACAGCAGCAAGTTTTCCCTCAGAAAGAAACCAAGGTTTATCGAACCAGGAGGAGCCAAGAAGCACGTTGAAGGTTGATGGCGGCGGGATGTAGTGCGGCGCAACACCAGAGATTCCGGCGCCAACGTGGAACCTGCACAACACAACCAAAGTACTTTGCCCCAACGAAACAGTGAGGTTGTCAATCTCACCGGCTTGCTGTAACAAAGGATTAACCGTATTGTGTGGAAGATGATTGTTTGCAGAAGACAGTAAAACAAGTATTGTAGTAGATTGTATGCGATGTAAAGAATAGGACCGGGGTCCACAGTTCACTAGAGGTGTCTCTCCCATAAGATAAACAGCATGTTGGGTGAACAAATTACAGTTGGGCAATTGACAAATAGAGAGGGCATGACCATGCACATACATATTATGATGAGTATTGTGAGATTTAATTGGGCATTACGACAAAGTACATAGACCGCTATCCAGCATGCATCTATGCCTAAAAAGTCCACCTTCAGGTTATCATCCAAACCCCCTCCAGTATTAAGTTACTAACAACAGACAATTGCATTAAGTATTGCGCGTAATGTAATCAGTGACTACATCCTTGAACATAGCACCAATGTTTTATCCCTAGTGGCAACAGCACATCCATAATCTTAGAGATTTCTGTCACTTCCCCAGATTCACGGAGACATGAACCCACTATCGAGCATAAATACTCCCTCTTGGAGTTACAAGCATCTACTTGGCCAGAGCATCTACTAGTAACGGAGAGCATGCAAGATCATAAACAACACATAGATATAAATTGATAATCAACATAACAAGTATTCTCTATTCATCGGATCCCAACAAACGCAACATATAGAATTACAGATAGATGATCTTGATCATATTAGGCAGCTCACAAGATCCAACAATGAAGCACAATGGGGAGAAGACAACCATCTAGCTACTGCTATGGACCCATAGTCCAGGGGTGAACTACTCACTCATCACTCCGGAGGCGACCATGGCGGCGTAGAGTCCTCCGGGAGATGAATCCCCTCTCCGGCAGGGTGCCGGAGGAGATCTCCAGAATCCCCCGAGATGGGATTGGCGGCGGCGGCGTCTCAGTAAGGTTTTCCGTATCGTGGCTCTCGGTACTAGGGATTTCGCGACGGAGGCTTTAAGTAGGCGGAAGGGCAGGTCAAGAGGCGGCACGAGGGGCCCACACTACAGGCCGGCGCGGCCAGGGCTTGGGCTGCGCCGCCCTGTCGTCTGGCCACCTCGTGGCCCCACTTCGTCTCCTCTTCGGTCTTCTGGAAGCTTCGTGGCAAAATAGGACCCTGGGCGTTGATTTCGTCCAATTCCGAGAATATTTCTTTATTAGGATTTCTGAAACCAAAAACAGCAGAAAACAGCAGCTGGCACTTCGGCATCTTGTTAATAGGTTAGTTCCAGAAAATGCACGAATATGACATAAAGTGTGCATAAAACATGTAGATATCATCAATAATGTGGCATGGAACACAAGAAATTATCGATACGTCGGAGACGTATCAGCGGCTTTCAAAAACCTAGCCACAACGCCTTCGCTCATCATGCGGACCATGGTCGCCTGCGGGTATAGAGAAAATGGATATCTTAGCATACCAAAAGAAAATTTTGGCATGACCTTCCCTAAAAATAGGACATACGTATATGCGTAGTATGCCCAACATTCGCCGAAACGGAAATGAATCAACGTTTCGGCAAAATATTGGCAACTCCATCGCATTTCAAATCCCTGCAAACAAAAACACATGCAACACATGTGTGGAGGCTTCGCATATACAACACATGCTGATCCGGAGGCTTCGCATACAACACACATGCACGTGACGCTTCGCATACAACACACATGCACGTGAATCCGGAGGCTTCGCATACAACACACATGGATCCGGAGGCTTCGCATACAACACACATGCACGTGTTCAAGACGATCATATCGGAACCGGTCACACACAAAGCATAAAACCAACAAAGTTACCGATACGGCAAGACCTAGAGTGTTGGATGAGGTAAAAAGTTGAGATTGAGTAGGGTATTGAGCTAAGAAAACTTCACCATTACTTACCTATGAAGAAAATTAAGTTTACCAACTTAATTTTGGTGAATGAAGAGGTGAAAATGAGGTGGGAAGGAGGGGCAACACGACCAGATCCAGATTTGGAGGGAGAGTGTTTGGGGAAAGTGGGTGGCACATGTGAGTGGAGGGGTTAAAAGCAGGAAATGGTCCCAGGTTAGCAGTGGCGCACCACCTAGCCGTGCGCCACTGCTAGGGTGACATAGCAATGGCGCACTGCTACGTGGTGCGCCACTACTCACCTGGTACCTGCACCACGCGCCCCTGCCCAACTTAGCAGTGGCGCACCCTGTTGGTGGTGCGCCATAGCTAGTAGTGGCGCACCGCGGGAGTGCGCCATTGCTAAGGACCTCATCTCTAAAGGTGCCCTGGCCACCTCCTAGCAGTGGCCCCGACGTGCGCCACTATTAGGTTGGGGTAGGAGCTGGCCTCCTGCCAGTATTTAGCAATGGCGCACCACAAACAAGGTGCGCCACTACTACATTTGTAACAGTGACCCACCATTTTTTGGTGCGCCACTGCTAAGTAGTAGTGGCGCACGGCAATCATGGTGCGCCACTGATGTCAATCTTACGGCTAGGCCTTTTCCTAGTAGTGGATGATACAAAACCACCTTTAGTCCCGGTTGCACCCACCAGCCGGGACTAAAGGTTAGATGACCAGCTCTGGATTCCTCTTCTTCCCGCCATTTCTTCCCTGTCTTCCCGCCTCTTTCTTCCCGCCACTTTCTTCCCGCCTCCTGTCTTCCCGCTCCCATTTTTCCCGCCATTTCTCACTACATATATGTAGCCCGGCTTGGCCAGCATTATCACATCTCTACAATCTCTCATCACTCTCACATGGCTTCCACCGCACCCACTCTAACCTACCAGCATGTGGAGGAGCTTTGCGCCTCGAACTACCCTTGCCCACCGGGCTACCGCGTCCCCGCCGGCTGGAGCCTAAGCGCCGGAGGCGTGCCGGTCCCTCCCATCCCTCAGGGTACTGCGCGCCGGGCGGCCATCACGAACCACTACTACCTCGACCTCACGCCGGAGCAGTGGATGAATCCCCGCTGTCATCCCGATAACCAGCATACTTGGGACGCCTTCTTCATCAATCGGCGTGACAGGGTGCTCGCCAGGTATGAGGAGGACGGTCTGCCTCCTGGGAACTTCCACGAGGCCGGCCGTCGGCTATGGTGGTACGGCCGGACTCTGCAGAGCGTCATGGACTACATCACGGCCGGCGATATCCCCCGCCTGCGCTACCCTCAGTTCGAGCCACGAGCGCCGCCCGGCAACGACGGCAGCGACAGCGACGGCAGCGACGGCGGCAACTTAGAAGGCGACGACTACTAGTACAACGGCGGCGGCTATGAAGACTAGGAGTATGCATATTATACGCCTAGGCAGGAGTATGACTAAATCACTCCAAATTTCATGTATCATCAGTGTGGTTTCTCGTATCAATCGAATCATTCGAAAATGGACACCAAGCATTAAGTTTGGTACAAAAAATTATTACACATCATTTCTTCCCTTGTGTCCCTGCTTGCTTACGATTGTTCCGTATCCATGGAGCATCCTCATCATTTAACTTAATGCTTGGGTCGGTGTTCACTTTAAAGGGCGGAATTTCAGCAAACATATTATAATCTTCTGACATGTCTGTCTTGTCCTCCACTCCCACGATGTTTCTTTTCCCTGAAAGAACAATGTGGCGCTTTGGATCATCGCATGATGTACTGATCGTTTTCTTATCTTTCCGTTTCCTCGGTTTGCTACTCATGTCCTTCACATAGAAAACCTGAGCGACATCTTTCGCTAGGACGAATGGTTCGTCAAGGTAACCAAGATTGTTGAAATCCACCATTGTCATTCCGTATTGCTGGTCCACCTTTACCCCACCTCCTGTTAGCTTGAACCATTTGCACCGGAACAAAGGGACCTTAAAGGAGGGTCCATAGTCAAGTTCTCATATCTCCTCTATGTAACCATAATATGTGACCTTTTGCCCATTCTCGGTTGCTGCATCAAAGCGGACACCACTGTTTTGGTTGGTGCTCTTTTTATCTTGGGCGATCGTGTAAAATGTATTCCCATTTATCTCGTACCCTTGGAAAGTCGTTATAGTCGAAGATGGTGTCTTGGCCAACATGCACAGCTGATCTACAACATCATTGTCATTCATTAAATGTTTTCTCAACCAACTGCCGAAAGTCTCCATGTGGGCCTTCCTAATCCAGGATTCAGGCTTCCCCGGGTTGTCCGAGCGTAAAATATTCTTGTGTTTCTCAAAGTACGGAGCCACCAAGCTGGAATTGGTCAGAACTGTGTGGTGTGCTTCAGTCATAGAATGGCCGTCCATACATATCGTTGATTTACTTCCGATCGTGCCTTTTCCACTTAGTCTCCCCTCGTGCCGCGATCGAGGAAGACCAATTGGCTTAAGGTCAGGAACAAAGTCAACACAAAACTCAATTACCTCCTCATTTCCATAGCCCTTGGCGATGCTTCCTTCTGGCCTAGCACGGTTATGAACATATTTCTTTAATACTCCCATGAACCTCTCGAAGGGGACATATTGTGTAGAAATACAGGACCAAGAATGGAAATCTCTTCGACTAGGTGAACCAGGAGGTGCGTCATAATATTGAAGAAGGATGGCGGGAACACCAACTCGAAACTGACAAGACATTGTACCACATCGTTCTATAACCGTGGTAGAACTTCTGGATTGATTACCTTCTGAGAGATTGCATTGAGGAATGCACATAGCTTCACAATGGCTACTCGAACATTTTCCGGCAGGAGCCCCCTCAAAGCAATCGGAAGCAATTGCGTCATAATCACGTGGCAGTCGTGAGACTTCAGGTTTTGGAACTTTTTCTCCGCCATGTTTATTATTCCCTTTATATTGGACGAGAATCCAGACGGGACCTTCATACTGCTCAGGCATTCAAAAAAGATGACCTTCTCTTCTTTGGTCAGAGCGTAGCTGGCATGACCTTGAAACCATTCCGGATGCCGGTCATCAGGGTCTTTCAAACGTTGCTGGTCCTGCCGTGCTTCCTTTGTATCATTTGTCTTCCCATACACGCCCAAGAAGCTTAGGAGGTTCAAGCAAATATTCTTCGTAACATGCATCACGTCGATTGCAGAGCGGACATCTAGGACTTTCCAATATTCTAGCTCCCAGAATATAGATTTCTTCTTCCACATGGCTGCGTGCCCGTCAGCTCCCTTCGGAATTGATTGTCCGCCAGGACCCTTTCCAAAGATGACTTTCAAATCCTTGACCATATCAAATACCTCAGCACCAGTGCGTTCCGCAGGCTTCGGCCGGTGATCTGCCTTGCCGTTGTAATGCTTGCCTTTCTTTCTTACTGGATGAATTTTCGGCAAAAATCGACGATGCCCAAGGTACACGTTCTTCTTACAATTTGGCAAATGTAAACTTTCAGTCTCATGTAAGCAGTGCGTGCATGCATTGTATCCCTTATTTGACAGTCCCGAAAGGTTACTAAGAGCAGGCCAATCGTTGATGGTTACGAAAAGCAACGCTCGTAGGTCAAATTCCTCTTCTTTGTGCTCATCCCACACACGGACACCAGGTCTGCCCCACAACTGTAAAAGTTCATCAACTAATGGCCTTAGGTACACATCGATGTCGTTGCCGGGTTGCTTCGGACCTTGGATGAGCACTGGCATCATAATGAACTTCCGCTTCATGCACAACCAAGGAGGAAGGTTGTAGATGCATAGAGTCACGGCCAGGTGCTATGGCTGGAGCTCTGCTCGCCAAAAGGATTCATGCCATCAGTACTTAGACCAAATCTTATGTTCCTTGCGTCAGCTGCAAAATCTTTGAACTCTCTGTCGATCTTTCTCCATTGCGTTCCATCTGCGGGCTGTCTCAACTCCCCGTCCGACTTACGGTCCTCTTTGTGCCATCGCACAACTTGGCATGCTCTTTGTTCCTGAACAGACGTTTCAACCGTGGTATTATAGGAGCATACCACATCACCTTGGCGGGAACCCTCTTCCTGGGTTTCTCGCCCTCAACATCGTCACCAGGGTCATCGCCTCTGATCTTATAACGCAATGCAGTGCATACCGGACATTCATTCAAATTCTCGTATTCACCGCGGTAGAGGATGCAGTCGTTGATGCATGCATGTATCTTCAGAACCTCTAAACCTAGAGGGCAGACAACCTTCTTTGCTTCGTACGTACTGGTGGGTAACTCGTTATTCTTTGGAAACATATTCTTCAACATTTTCAGCAAGTTTTCAAATGCCGAGTCAGCTACACCTGCCTGTGCCTTCCATTTCAGCAAATCCAGTGTGCAGCCTAGCTTTTTCAGACCATTATCGCATCCGGGGTACAACGACTTTCTGTCAACACCCGGATTTTTAAGTCCAGATGCCTGTTATGCCATACATCGCAATCCCAGGAATATTGTTGTTGCGAGACATAACAGTTGAATATCATAAGTCATCATTCGTTACATACCATAGTCGTCTTACAATTTCAGATCACATGATCCTTATTACACAAATAGTTGATCTATTGATCAACGGACACAAAGTTCATAGTTTCATAGCAGAAGCGTAAGTAGAAGGGACTCTCTAGTCCACAGGCCAACGTCTGACGTCAGAAGATTCCCTAGTTGTCGTAGGCGTCCTGCTGGTCGTCATCTTGATAGTTCTGCCCCTCTTCATAGTCTGGCCATTTGAATAGCCAGGGACACAGCCGTGAGTACTTTAAAGTACTCGCAAACTAATACTAATGTAAGTACTAACAATTCTAGTAAAGGGTGCTAAGCTCTAATTTATTTGCGTAAAGCCAATTTTAGTTCACAAGTATTTGAGAAAAGACTTATTCATGTGCTAACTAGCTCAAGTGGGAACATTAGTGTCATTCCCACAATGCAAGTGGTGATTCAAAAATAAGTCACCACTCCACCATTCATGTCACCAACATTTTCAAAAAATTGACATTGGACACTGTATGGCCTTTCCAACCGTCCGTAACCGTGGACGCGGCTATTCGAATAGATTTACACTCTGCAGAGGTTGCACACTTGTGCCACAACATTTGATTTCATCCGTCGGGATTACCTCGAATCATCGTAACTCAGTACGCGGATCATCAACCATAACCTTTCACTTACATACCCTAGTATGAGCACCTCTCCCCATGAGCTTGGCCTCCCGGTGAAGACCAACTGTCAACCCGGGAACTGCACAGGGCTTGGCCGTACAATTCACCTCAATTCACATCATTTCACAACAACGGAAGCAGCCTCGGCATAACCCCTATGATGTGTGTTCAGAGGGAACCCATACTAAGATGCATAAATTTCCAGTTAAGCCCTACCCATAATCAGGTATTGTGGGGGTACTCAATATTGGAAAGGTATCGCATTCAAACCAACATCAGTTTTATCAAAAAAATCACCATCTTCTCTTGGTCACATTCACCTTCAAAAATCATTCAATGGAATGACTCATCATTCCCAGGTTTCAAATTCATTTCAAAGTCACAATGTTCCCATCTAGAGTAGTCAAGTTTTAATTCATTAGCACTAGCTCTAAACCATGAGGGGTGCTATCTTGCTTGGCTATATTGAGACTAAACTTCACTACTCTAGTAACCTTTTTCTTTTAACTTTGACCAAAGTTAACTATAAAAGTAACTCTTGGAAATCAACAAGTAAAACCTGTATGGTAAAAACTTGGGATGGGCTTATGATAAGAAAAGGTAAGACTAATGGTGCCTTGCCCCAAGGGGCTTTGCACTTTGCAAGAATATTAGCTTGCAACATTATAACTTGCAATAGTATAGCTTGCATTGGTGTTAGCTTGCCTTGGTGGTTGAGGTGATCCAAGTGCTCTTCTTCTTCTGGGTAGAATCCTTCCTCTTCCTGGTATTCTCTGGTACTAGCGTCTATACACAAATACGAGGATACAATCACCAAACAATACTTAAGTAGTCTTAATTAGCCTTAATGGCTCACTCCAAATGATCTAGCATAATCACCTAGCATGGCTACCAAGAATTAATCTAGGGTTTCCTTTATTAGGGTTTGAGAAATAATTTCCTCTCATTACATATGTAAATGATAGTTTCCATATAGTTTTTGAGAAATAATTTCCTCTCATTGAGTCTTCTTAAGATTTAAACTCTCAAATGATCACACATGAAATTATATTGACCTAGGTCAAACATTCATTATCATCATTTGAGAAAAGGATTTAAATGAGGTAGACCACCTCATACTATTTAATAATGCTTCAATTGATTTAAATCTCCAAGTAACTCATATGATAATATTTGACCAGGGGTCCCACTTCATATGAATGCATTTGAGGCAAGATTTAAATGAAGTATAACACTTCATATAATTTGCATAATAGTTTTAGACAATATCAACTAGCTAAAATAGCCATATAGTCCTTTATTTAATTTGGGCCATGATCACTCAAAGTGACCACACCATATTTTTGCATAAACAATTAGTGTAAGTGAAATGTGAATTATTGCAATTGGATTTACTCCAAAATTCAAATTGGTTGATTTTTAAGATTTATTTGAAGTCATAAAAGTCCCTGACTTGTGATTTATGTCACATTAATTCTACCCAAAGTTTTGAAGTGGGACCAGTGTGGTTTGATAGAGCTCTTCATAAGCTTTCCAACAGTATAAAATTTGTTGAATTTGGTGCAGTGGATTTGAAGCTATTCAAATTTAAACAAAGCATCTGTGAGCTATTTGAGTTTAAAACAGAATTTTAGATTTGAACTAACTGGGCTGCGCGGGAAAAATAACGGGCCGAAATGGGCGAGAGGGAGTTGGGCTGGCCCAACAGCGCATCTCGCACGGCAGGCCGCCTGAGAGGTGGGGCACGCCTGTCAGCGGGTCATTCTTACCGAAACGGTACGCGTGAGTGGTGGCCGTTGGATAAGAAGCAGATCGGGCGGTCGAGGCGCGTCGTCTCCGTCGAGGGGAGGGGCTTGCTGCCGCGGCGGAGGTAGGGGGTCGGCGGTGCTCCTGGACTCCGGCGAGGGTCAGCGACTGATGTCTACGGGAGCTTCTATTCTTGTAGACAGTGTTGGGCCTCCAAGAGCAGAGGTTTGTAGAACAGCAGCAAGTTTCCCTTAAGTGGATCACCCAAGGTTTATCGAACTCAGGGAGGAAGAGGTCAAAGATATCCCTCTCATGCAACCCTGCAACCACAAAGCAAGAAGTCTCTTGTGTCCCCAACACACCTAATAGGTGCACTAGTTCGGCGAAGAGATAGTGAAATACAGGTGGTATGAATAAATATGAGCGTGCTCAACGGCACACCGAGAAAGAGCTTTGCTATCCAGGACTGGCGTGTGGTTGATGGTGGTAATATTGCGGACAGTACAGATGCAGTAGAATAGTAAACAAGCAGCGATAGCAGTATTTAGGAACAAGGCCTAGGGATCATACTTTCACTAGTGGAAACTCTCAACATTGATCACATAACAGAATAAATAGATAGATGCTAGACTCTACACCCTCTTGTTGGATGATGAACACCACTAACTGTGTAGGATTACACGAACCCTCAATGCCGGAGTTAACAAGCTCCACAATATTCAATGTTCATGTTTAAATAACCTTAGAGTGCATGACAGATCAACATAACCAAACCAAGTACTAACATAGCATGCACACTGTCACCTTCACGCTACGAAAGGAGGCATAGATCACATCAATACTATCATAGCAATAGTTAACTTCATAATCTACAAGAGATCACAATCATAGCCTACGCCAAGTACTACACGATGCACACACTGTCACCATTACACCGTGCAGGAGGAATAAACTACTTTAATAACATCACTAGAGTAGCACATAGATGAATTGTGATACAAAACTCATATGAATCTCAATCATGTAAGCCAGCTCATGAGATCATTGTATTGAAGTACATAGGAGAGAGATTAACCACATAGCTACCGGTACAGCCCCGAGCCTTGATGGAGAACTACTCCCTCCTCATGGGAGACAGCAGCGGTGATGAAGATGGCGGTGGTGATGATGGAGAAGCCTTCCGGGGGCACTTCCCCGTCCCGGCGACGTGCCGGAACAGAGACTCATGTCCCCCAGATCTTGGCTTCGCGATGGCGGCGGCTCTGGAAGGTTTCTCGTACCGTGGCTTTTCCGTCTCGAGGTTTTAGGTCGAGGGGGCTTAAATAGGCGAAGAGGCGGCATCAGAGGGTCGAAGAGGCGGTGAGATGATAGGGCGGTGTGGCCAGGGCCTGGGCCGCGCCGGCCTACCTCCTGGGCCCACCAGGGCTCCCCTCTGGCGACTCTCGGGTGTTCTGGATGCTTCCGGAGATTCTAAGATGCTCGGCGTTGATTTCGTCCGATTCCGAGAATATTTCCTTACTAGGATTTCTGAAACCAAAAACAGCAGAAAACAGGAACTGGCACTGCGGCATCTTGTCAATAGGTTAGTTCCGGAAAACGCATAAATATGACATAAAGTATGCATAAAACATGTAGATATCATCAATAATGTGGCATGGAACATAAGAAATTATCGATACGTCAGAGATGTATCAGCATCCCCAAGCTTAGTTTCTGCTCGTCCCGAGCAGGTAAACGATAACAAAGATAATTTCTGGAGTGACATGCCATCATAACCTTGATCATACTATTGTAAGCACATGTAATGAATGCAGCGATCCAAACAATGGTAAATGACATGAGTAAACAAATGAATCATAAAGCAAAGACTTTTCATGAATAGTACTTCAAGACAAGCATCAATAAGTCTTGCATAAGAGTTAACTCATAAAGCAATAATTCATAGTAAAGGTATTGAAGCAACACAAAGGAAGATGAAGTTTCAGCGGTTGCTTTCAACTTGTAACATGTATATCTCATGGATAGTTGTCAATGCAAAGTAATATAATAAGTGCAATATGCAAGTATGTAGGAATCAATGCACAGTTCACACAAGTGTTTGCTTCTTGAGGTGGAGAGAGATAGGTGAACTGACTCAACATAAAAGTAAAAGAAAGGTCCTTCAAAGAGGAAAGCATCGATTGCTATATTTGTGCTAGAGCTTTGGTTTTGAAAACAAGAAACAATTTTGTCAACGGTAGTATTAAAGCATATGTGTTATGTAAATTATATCGTACAAGTTGCAAGCCTCATGCATAGTATACTAATAGTGCCCGCACCTTGTCCTAATTAGCTCGGATTACCTGGATTATCATCGCAATGCACATGTTTTAACCAAGTGTCACAAAGGGGTACCTCTATGCACTTTGTACAAAGGTCTAAGGAGAAAGCTCGCATCGGATTTCTCGCTGTTGATTATTCTCAACTTAGACATCCATACCGGGACAACATAGACAACAGATAATGGACTCCTCTTTTATGCATAAGCATGTAGCAAAAATTAATTTTCTCATATGAGATTGAGGATATATGTCCAAAACTGAAACTTCCACCATGATTCATGGCTTTAGTTAGCGGCCCAATGTTCTTCTCTAACAATATGCATGCGCTAACCATTAAATGAGTGGTAAATCTCCCTTACTTCAGACAAGACGAACATGCATAGCAACTCACATGATATTCAACAAAGAGTAGTTGATGGCGTCCCCAGGAACATGGTTATCGCACAACAAGCAACTTAATAAGAGATAAAGTGCATAAGTACATATTCAATACCACAATAGTTTTTAAGCTATTTGTCCCATGAGCTATATATTGTAAAGGTGAAGAATGGAAATTTTAAAGGTAGCACTCAAGCAATTTACTTTGGAATGGTGGAGAAATACCATGTAGTAGGTAGGTATGGTGGACACAAATGGCATAGTGGTTGGCTCAAGGATTTTGGATGCATGAGAAGTATTCCCTCTCGATACAAGGTTTAGGCTAGCAAGGTTTATTTGAAACAAACACAAGGATGAACTGATGCAGCAAAACTCACATAAAAGACATATTGTAAACATTATAAGACTCTACACCGTCTTCCTTGTTGTTCAAACTCAATACTAGAAATTATCTAGACCTTAGAGAGACCAATTATGCAAACCAAATTTTAGCATGCTCTATGTATTTCTTAATTAATAGGTGCAAAGTATATGATGCAAGAGCTTAAACATGAGCACAATAATTGCCAAGTATCAAATTATTCAAGACATTTTAGCAATTACTACATGTATCATTTTCCAATTCCAACCATATAACAATTTAACGAAGAAGAAACTTTCGCCATGAATACTATGAGTAAAGCCTAAGGACATATTTGTCCATATGCAACAGCGGAGCGTGTCTCTCTCCCACACAATGAATGCTAGGAACCATTTTATTCAAACAAAACAAAAACAAAAACAAACCGACGCTCCAAGCAAAGTACATAAGATGTGGCCGAATAAAAATATAGTTTCAAGAGAAGGAACCTGATAATTTGTCGATGAAGAAGGGGATGCCTTGGGCATCCCCAAGCTTAGACGCTTGAGTCTTCTTGATATATGCAGGGGTGAACCACCGGGGCATCCCCAAGCTTAGAGCTTTCACTCTTCTTGATCATATTGTATCATCCTCCTCTCTTGACCCTTGAAAACTTCCTCCACACCAAACTCGAAACAAACTCATTAGAGGGTTAGTGCATAATCAAAAACTCACATGTTCAGAGGTGACACAATCATTCTTAACACTTCTGGACATTACACAAAGCTACTGGAAGTTAATGGAACAAAGAAATCCATCCCACATAGCAAAAGTGGCAATGCGAAATAAAAGGCAGAATCTGTCAAAACAGAACAGTCCATAAAGACGAATTTTATTGAGGCACCAGACTTGCTCAGATGAAAATGCCCAAATTGAATGAAAGTTGCGTACATATCTGAGGATCACTCACGTAAATTGGCATAATTTTCTGAGTTACCTACAGAGAATTAGGCCCAGATTCGTGACAGCAAAGAAATCTGTTTCTGCGCAGTAATCCAAATCTAGTATCATCCTTCTATTAGAGACTTTACTTGGCACAACAATGCAATAAAACTAAGATAAGGAGAGGTTGCTACAGTAGAAAACAACTTCCAAAACTCAAATATAAAACAAAATTACTGTAGCAAAATAAACACATGGGTTATCTCCCAAGAAGTTCTTTCTTTATAGCCATTAAGATGGGCTCAGCAGTTTCAATGATGCACTCGCAGGAAATAGTATTTGAAGCAAAAAGAGAGCATTAAGAGGCAAATTCAAAACACATTTAAGTTTAACCCATTTCCTATGCAAAGGAATCTTGTAAATAAACAAGTTCATGAAGAGCAAAGTAACAAGCATAGGAAGATAAAACAAGTATAGCTTCAAAAATTTCAGCACATAGAGAGGTGCTTTAGTAACATGAAAATTTCTACAACCATATTTTCCTCTCTCATAATAATATCCAGTAGCATCATGAGCAAACTCAATAATATAACTATCAAATGAAACATTCTTATCATGAGTCTCATGCATAAAATTATTACTCTCCACATAAGCATAATCAATTTTATTTGTTGTAATGGGAGCAAATTCAACAAAGTAGCTATCATTATTATTCTCATCATCAAATATAGGAGGCATATTGTATTCATAATCGATTTTATCCTCCATAACAGGCGGTACCAAAAGACCAATATCATTATAATCATCATAAATAGGAGGTAAAGTATCATCAAAGTAAATTTTCTCCTCAATGCTTGCGGGACTAAAAATATCATGCTCATCAAAGCCAGCTTCCCCAAGCTTAGAATTTTCCATAGCATTAGCAACAATAGTGTTCAAAGTGTTCATACTAATATGTTCCATGGGTTTTTTAATTTTTGGATCAAACCATCCATGTCTTAAATCAGGAAATAGAATAAGAAGCTCATTGTTGTCCATTATGCCTTACTAGTGTAAACAAGAAACAAAAAGATGCAATTGCAGGATCTAAAGGAAATAGCTTCGAGCACAAACACAACGGCGCCAGAAAAGTGCTGTTACCTGGAACCGAAGTATGAGTGCCTTTTACCTTTCCTCCCGGCAACGGCGCCAGAAAAGTGGCTAGTTGCCGGGGTTGCCGGTGTGTGAGTGCCGTTTACCTTTCCTCCCCGGCAACAGCGCCAGAAAAGTGCTTGATGTCTACGGGAGCTTCTATTCTTGTAGACAGTGTTGGGCCTCCAAGAGCAGAGGTTTGTAGAACAGCAGCAAGTTTCCCTTAAGTGGATCACCCAAGGTTTATCGAACTCAGGGAGGAAGAGGTCAAAGATATCCCTCTCATGCAACCCTGCAACCACAAAGCAAGAAGTCTCTTGTGTCCCCAACACACCTACACTACTAGGAAAAGGCTTATAGCCGCACTCCTTACCGCTGGCAAATACAATTTGAAGATGCCGGCGGTAATGCCTTCCAGGGGGGTCTAACCCTACCGCCGGCGAGACTAAATGGAAGATGCCGGGGGTACATGTACCGCCGGCAAGTTCGATTTAAAGATGCCGGCGATATAATGGGCTGCGGGGTCTCCATCCGGCCTGGCATTACCGCCGGCAAATCCAGCCCAATAGCGCCGGGGGTAGCGGGCCTTAACGCCAGCGAACCCACTCTAATTCGTCGGGGGTAATGGGTGTCAGGGCGGGTCACAGCGCTCCCAGTCTAATTCGCCAGGGGTATCCCCTCCCCAGTCCCCACCCACAACCACACGACCCACCACCCACCACCCACACGCACGCACACCCACCCCGTCCTCTCTCCATCCCCATCAGATCCGGCGGCGCTCCTCCCTCCCCACCTCGCCCTCCGCAGTGCTGCTCGCTCCCCTACCTCGCCCTCAAGCCATCACTTCCCTCACTACCTCGTCCAGATCGCCGCCGATTCTATCCGGTTCTCCCCACGGTGAGCCCCTCCTCCTCCGATCGGGATCCGCCGCCGCCTCCTCCCCTAACCTGTTGTGTTGTCTGATTCTCACGGCCGGCGGTGTTGTTTTTTGGGTGCAGGGATGGCGACCAAGAAGAGCGTGGGCACCATCAGGGAGGCGGATCTCAAGGGGAAGAAGGCCTCTCAGCCCAGCCCCTTCCAACAATTCGTCGGACTCGCGCTCGGCAGCGGTACCCAGGTCAGGGCCTCCCCTTCCTTCCCCTCTATCTCCAATCCAATCAACGAGATTCGTGATGATGTGCTCATAATTTTGCTACCGTACGCTGTTGGAGTAGTCTGTCCTTTGTTGTTGGAGTAGTCTGTAATTCGTCCCTCTTCTTTCATATGACTCCGGCTAAATTCGGCCCTCTTCTTTGCTGTAGGAGTACTCTGCCTGCAGAAGATGAACAAATCAAAGACATCCACTGCCTAATTGAGGGAATTCTATCGGTTATTGAGGGCAAGTTTTGTCTCCCCAATGTTTGATCTTGTGCTGTAGGAGTAAAAAGAAAGATAATTGCTTTGCCTATGCTTGTTTTTGTTAACTGATTCTTGCAATTGAGTGTGATTTTAACAGTTTAGATCTGGGCTACTTCCATGTTTTATTTTGTAGTAGTATTAATAGAAGTTTTTCATCATTTATCAGAAGTATATTTAGAGTTACCTCTGAATATCTTTAGTCAGATTCTTCTACGGTGAATGTACCTGAACTTTGTGTATGCTTTAGAAAGCTGCTACTTTGGAATACTTCTGCAACAAATACATCTATTTGTGGATGTTCTTTTGTTTACGCCTGTAACTTTTAATTGATGAACCACTTACTCTTGCATTTTTGTCTGATCTGGAATCTGTATTGGTGCCCATTCATGAAACCATATATTCGTCAGATTCTTCTATTGTTAATTGTTACTCTCATACTCATGTTGTTAATTGCCTTTGTGCAAATGAACCATGCCTTTAGATTTTTAATTACTGCAAGTCTGTCCCTAAAATGCACTCAATGGAGCATATTTCTGGTGCTCTCCATGCCAGGTATCAAGGTTGACAAGGTAAACAAGTCAGCAAGTCAGTTTTAGCATCCTTTATTGACTGCTTGTGCTCTTACAATGAATCTAGAAAATGCGTGAGCGATCTAGAAAATGAACAAATGCCTAGTTCAATGATAGAAGGGATTATGGCTATCAATGACATAGTGTATTGAAACTCATGGATCTGATTCCATGTAGAAACATTATTTCTTGTTTAAAAGAAGACTACTGTCAGATTTTTGTATCCTTCTCGACTAAGGAAAAGTGGCATACCATCCTAGTGTTCTCAGATTTATACAGCTGTTTAGAAATCTGTGATTCATGTTCACTGTGCCAACAAGGTTGCCTTACATATGTGTAGATATCCGTTGCATGTTCTTAAATATTTGGTATGTTATCCATGACTCTTTGCTGGACCGCCTGTAGGAGCAGGCGCCGCGGGACTACGGGACCACAGGAGTACCCACGAGGGCGGTCCCTCCAGCAATGGCGTCGTCGTCGGGGGAGGAAGACGGGGCGAGGATGAGTGCTGGCGCCCGGGAGCTGCGGACATGGCGCCGGTGCCCCAGAGCGACCGGGCCTGCCCCGTGGTCGCCATCGCCTGTCGCGGCTTCCGTGCCTTCTACGTCGACGGCAAGTACTGCGCTCGCGCCCTCTGCCTTACAGCCGAGGCCATCTACGGATCTACCTCAAGCCCCCATCTCAACAACACGGTAAGATTGTATGTCTGTGTTCTCTCCTTCTCTCTGTATTCATACGGATCTACCTCAAGCCGAGGCCAGCTGCTCTTATTGCTGCAGTAGTATATTTAGATCTATATATGCATGTACTTTAGGAAATCTGAATTCAACTACAACGAAATGCTTAGTTCAACTACAACTCTAGTCTATCTCCCTTTACTGCGGTAGAGTTTAATTTTGTTGTGCACTCAGTATGGTTGATGTGAAATATAATTTGATATCCATTCATAGTCTATACTGGAAACTAGACTGAAATGCTATATTATATAACATGTTCATTACGGCAAAACATGTGGTATTGTGCAAAAACAATCCATGTACTTCATTATATCTAGCTTGGTGTACTTGTGAAAATAAATCTGTAGAGTCAAAGCTTTCTTAATTATTGATTCAGTTCAGCATGCCCTGGTTCTTATGCTCTTGCAAATTTGATCCCTTCACATGAACATCATTAACCAGTACTACACCAAGTCATGGTCCTAGTCTTGCATGATATATTCACAAGATATAACAATGATACTATACTACTCTAATCAGTAATATATTTCTATAGCAATAACTTCTCAAGTCATATGTACTTACTACTGCAATAAATCTTGTCTTCTGCAGTCATGGTCATAGGATCTCCAAGTGCAGACGACATCATTAACCAGTGTTCATTTTCTGTGATGGATATTGTGTTATTTTGATTTTCATTATGTAGCCACTTGCGTGTGATTATACTGTGCTTGTAAAATCAAATATACACTGCTGCTAGACATGTTTTGGAATCAGAACAATGTGAGGAGTTCTGGAGTATCACGTGGGAAATGTATGGGATGGAGCTCATGTAATTTTTTTTTTAAATCCTGAAAGTGTTACCGCTGGCGAACTGGGCCTTTGTGCCAGGGGTAAGATGAGATGACCCTGGCGGATTGGAAAATGCCGGTGGTAAATATTACCGCCGGCGGTTTGGGATAATGTGCCGGCGGTATTCTGGGTTACCCCCGGCGGTTTGCAAAACGCCGGCGGTAAGGCATTACCACCGGCGAGGTGATCGCCGGCGAATTGCAAAGCGCCGGGGATAGGCTATTTTAGGTTGCCGGTGGTACTACTTTTCCTAGTAGTGCTAATAGGTGCACTAGTTCGGCGAAGAGATAGTGAAATACAGGTGGTATGAATAAATATGAGCAGTAGCAACGGCACCAGAAAAGTGCTTTGCTATCCAGGACTGGCGTGTGGTTGATGGTGGTAATATTGCGGACAGTACAGATGCAGTAGAACAGTAAACAAGCAGCGATAGCAGTATTTAGGAACAAGGCCTAGGGATCATACTTTCACTAGTGGACACTCTCAACATTGATCACATAACAGAATAAATAGATAGATGCTAGACTCTACACCCTCTTGTTGGATGATGAACACCACTAACTGTGTAGGATTACACGAACCCTCAATGCCGGAGTTAACAAGCTCCACAATATTCAATGTTCATGTTTAAATAACCTTAGAGTGCATGACAGATCAACATAACCAAACCAAGTACTAAGATAGAATGCACACTGTCACCTTCACGCTACGAAAGGAGGCATAGATCACATCAATACTATCATAGCAATAGTTAACTTCATAATCTACAAGAGATCACAATCATAGCCTACGCCAAGTACTACACGATGCACACACTGTCACCATTACACCGTGCAGGAGGAATAAACTACTTTAATAACATCACTAGAGTAGCACATAGATGAATTGTGATACAAAACTCATATGAATCTCAATCATGTAAGGCAGCTCATGAGATCATTGTATTGAAGTACATAGGAGAGAGATTAACCACATAGCTACCGGTACAGCCCCGAGCCTTGATGGAGAACTACTCCCTCCTCATGGGAGACAGCAGCGGTGATGAAGATGGCGGTGGTGATGATGGAGAAGCCTTCCGGGGGCACTTCCCCGTCCCGGCGGCGTGCCGGAACAGAGACTCATGTCCCCCAGATCTTGGCTTCCCGATGGTGGCCGAAATCGATGGCGGCGATCTCAGTACCTCTGCGGGCTCCGGCGACGAAATTGGACAGCTCCAGTGGCTAATCAAAGAGGAGAAGAGGTCGAGGAGGATCAGTGAGAAGAGGGGAGTTCGTTGGTGTGAGAAATGGAGGCGGGATCGTCCTCCTTTTATAGGCGCTCGAGGTGTTGCGAGGGTTGCGGCAGGGTCGGCAGTGACACGGCATCTCCAGCGAGGGAAGGGGGTCGGCGAGGTAGGCGCTAGATAGGTGGGGTCGAGTCGGTGCCAGGAGGCTAGACAGCGAGGTGGGGGATGGTCTGGCGAGCAAGGGCGATGGCGAACGCGGGCAGTACTGGCGCGGAAATCCGGCGAGGATGTCGACGGCTGCGGCGCTCGAGCGAGACAGGGAGCGTGTCTGGTGGGTTCTGGGTGCGGCGGTGGAGCTCAGGGAGAAGAGAGGGGGTCCTGGGGAGGTGTACAACGTCGGGGCGACGTGTGGCCGCGGCATGCTCTGGGGCGTGCCCACGCCATGATCGGCATGGCCTGGGCCGCTCTGGGCGCGACGCGTGCCAGCTCTGGGAGGCTTTTCTCCAGCAATGGCGGGCATAGGTGGGTGTAGGGGAGTGAGGTGGAGCCAGTAGACATGAGGGGCAGGGTTGGAGGAGGAAGGAGAGGAGGTGAGCATGTCCATGTGTGACATGGCCGGCATGGCCATGCACACCCTAGGTTTTCTTGTCCCCCTTAGGGTTTCTATGGTGGAGTGATGAAGAGAGGGGACAAGGGGACATGTAGGTTAGTTTGGGGCAGGTTAGGTTGAGGTAGAGCACTATTTCAAATAGTGTTGCTTGTTCCCTATTTGTATTTTTACAAATTTTGCCCAAATTTGGTGGAGTTCATATGGTTACAAAATTTGAAAATGGTGAGTCTAGTTGAGGGGTAGATGACCAGAGAGAATGAGGTGGGTTGGTGGAATTTTCAAATTTAAAGGAATGCAATTTCTGCTAAGTGGAGATTGTTGCACATAACAAAAAGTTCCAACTTTGCATGATCCTAGCTTGTGAACCAAGATGAATTTGGCATGGTGGTCTTTACCAAAGTTGTTCTCCTTCATGTGCTCTTGGATGAGGTGCAAATAATTGAGAGAGTTTAGTTTGAAAATTTTGAATGGCAAGGGCTCAAAGTAGGGACCAGACTGAAATTGGCAGATTTGACTATTATTGTATGTGAGCCAATTTTGAGTTGGAAAACCATTTGATTTGTGTTTCTTTGATTCCAAAAGTTGTAATAAGTGTTTAGTATCATATTACAACCAATGGTGAAGACCAAAATGGTCTAGGTCAAAGATTTTGAAAAATGGCATAAACCATATGTGAGGGTTTTTTGAATTTCCAACGTTTATTCTTTTATTTTTCTTTGCTTCATTTTGACAAGAGTGAGGTTTATTTGGTATTAGATTGAGTTAGGTGAAAGTTTCAAACCATTTTGAGGCAATGGAAGTGGCTAGGTCAAGATTTGATAATTTGGCTAAGTGCCACATATGCCTCTATGCATATGCTTGATTTTATTTTGTTTCTTACTTGAATTGGTTGGCAAGTGCTTTGTTGAGTGTGTTGAGGTATTTCAATTCATCTATTAAAGGTAGACAAGGCAAAGCTCATCATTTTCAAAAAGTAGCCATAGGCTTGCATATGCCTTTTTCTTAAATAAGATCTTTTCTTTTTATTTTATTTTTCAAAGATTGATGACAAGAGGGATGAGGTTTAGGGTTTAGTAATTTTTGCAATGGTTCACCACCTTTTATCAAAGTAAGAAAGGTAGAGTTCCAAATCTCCATATTAGGGCTATATGCCCACATATGTCTTTTTCTTTATTTTGGGTTTCTCAAAATAGATCCAAAGTATTGTTTAGGTTTTTTCTTATTTGATTTCTTTCTCTTTTATTTTATTTGGTTTGCGATCTTCACTTGATCACTTTAGGGTTTTGGGTTTTATCACATAAGCATAGTAACACACATCATGGCAAAAAACACAAGTAATGGGTATGAGCACTAAGCATAGCACTCTATTTAAGAAAAGTTTTTGTTGGTTCTCATTTTTGGGAAAAGGAAATTCATTTTCTCTTTGTTTTGAAATTTGGGGTGTTACAAACCCTTCCCCCTTAAACAAATCTCGTCCCGAGATTTTAGGAAAAGTTAGGTTCCTAAGAGAGATTGGGCGATATGATTTAACAGGAAGACATACTTGGCATGGCCCGAGGGGCTTCTTGGGCTTCTGTGGCAGTCATGTTGTAGTAGCGGCCGTTGTTGTTCTGGTTCTTTCTTGCGGCAAAGCGGCGTTGGTTCTGAGCAGGTGCAGTGGTGTTGGCGGCAATCTTGGCGAGTCTCTTGGGGCACTCATTGGAGTAATGCCCAACCACTCCACACTCATAACAAGTGATGGTGGCCTTGTCCTTGGTGGCGACGGGGATGGCGTTGCTTCCAGTCTTAGGGCCAGTGTTGTTGTTGTTGTTGTTCCCATTGTTGTTGTTGCTGTTGGGGTTGGTGTTGTTGTTGTTATTGGGGTTGTTGCTGTTGTTGCCTCTGGGCTTCGGGGCTCCTCCGTGGTTGTTGGTGTAGTTTGGGCGGTAATTCTGGGCAGGGGGCTTGTTGTATCTTGGAGCATATCCTCCAGATGAGTTGTTGCGGTACTTCTGGGTGTTGCTGGACCCATGTTGGTTCATCATCCGGCGCTTGCGGTTCTCGTTGGCTTGGCGTTCAGCTCTCTCGGCTTCGCGGTCTGCCATCATCATCTCCAGCATTTGCATCATGGCTTCTTGGTTGGCATTGCGGGTTGGTGGGGCCATCTGATCATTGAGGTAGATGCTAAGATAAGAGGGAAATTTCTATGGTGTGTTTGGGGTTTTTAAAGTTCAAAAGTTCAAAACTTGAAAACTTGAGTAGTGTTGAGGGGGTAAAACCAACAACACTTTTTCATTCATACCAAACATCACACATTACAATTCTAACACACCGTTGGTTTGAAGAACCATTCATTCGCTCTACGATATAAGGGGATCCTGATACAACTCACACCTACTTAAGTGCTGGGGTGATACTACTCTTCAGGGTGGATTCTCCGTCTTTACGGGTGCTGTGCTTGGCGAGAGGCGAGGGCGTTGTCCAAATCCATGCGGGTTTTGTACAGCCTGAAGTCCTGGTGTGCTACATAGTGGTTCATCTCCGTGTGTGGTGGCATGGTCATCGGTCTTCCCATGGGGTCATGTCTTGGGTAGTAGATGAAGCGAGTGTTCTTGATCTTGTTCTCATTTTGTCCACACAGACGGGAAATTGCTTCTTGCATAGCTCTGACTAGTCCTTCCTTCCAAGTGTTTCCCGTTACAGAAAACCAGATGGTTTCCCATACCGGGGCTCCAAGCTTTCTTCGTAGATCAGTAGAAACTTCCCACTGAGGGGGTTTGATAGCGTGTATACACACGTCCGTTGGGAACCCCAAGAGGAAGGTCTGATGCGTACAGCAGCAAGTTTTCCCTCAGTAAGAAACCAAGGTTTATCGAACCAGTAGGAGCCAAGAAGCACGTTGAAGGTTGATGGCGGCGAGATGTAGTGCGGCGCAACACCAGGGATTCCGGCGCCAACGTGGAACCTGCACAACACAACCAAAGTACTTTGCCCCAACGAAACAGTGAGGTTGTCAATCTCACCGGCTTGCCGTAACAAAGGATTAGATGTATAGTGTGGATGATGATTGTTTGCAGAAAACAGTAGAGCAAGTATTGCAGTAGATTGTATTCGATTAAAAGAATGGACCGGGGTCCACAGTTCACTAGAGGTGTCTCTCCCACAAGATAAATAGCATGTTGGGTGAACAAATTACAGTTGGGCAATTGACAAATAGAGAGGGCATGACAATGCACATACATGACATGATGAGTATTGTGAGATTCAATTGGGCATTACGACAAAGTACATAGACCGCTATCCAGCATGCATCTATGCCTAAAAAGTCCACTTTCAGGTTATCATCCGAACCCCTTCCGGTATTAAGTTGCAAGCAACAGACAATTGCATTAAGTATGGTGCGTAATGTAATCAATAACTACACCCTCGGACATAGCATCAATGTTTTATCCCTAGTGGCAACAGCACATCCACAACCTTAGAACTTTACATCCTTTGTCCCAGATTTAATGGAGGCATGAACCCACTATCGAGCATAAATACTCCCTCTTGGAGTTACTAGCAAAAACTTGGCCAGAGCCTCTACTAACAACGGAGAGCATGCAAGATCATAAACAACACATATGTGATAGATTGATAATCAACATAACATAGTATTCTCTATCCATCGAATCCCAACAAACACAACATATAGCATTACAGATAGATGATCTTGATCATGTTAGGCAGCTCACAAGATCCGACAATGAAGCACATGAGGAGAAGACAACCATCTAGCTACTGCTATGGACCCATAGTCCAGGGGTGAACTACTCACTCATCAATCCGGAGGCGACCATGGCGGTGTAGAGTCCTCCGGGAGATGATTCCCCTCTCCGGCAGGGTGCCGGAGGCGATCTCCTGAATCCCCCGAGATGGGATTGGCGGCGGCGGCGCCTCAGTAAGGTTTTCCGTATCGTGGCTCTCGGTACTGGGGGTTTCGCGACGGAGGCTTTAAGTAGGCGGAAGGGCAACGCGGGGGGCCACACGAGGGCCCCACACGCCAGGGCCGCGCGGCCAGGGGCTGGGCCGCGCCGCCCTGTTGTGGCGGCGCCTCGTGGCCCCACTTCCTTTCCCCCTCGGTCTTCTGGGAGCTTCGTGCAAAAATAGGACCCTGGGCGTTGATTTCGTCCAATTCCGAGAATATTTCCTTACTAGGATTTCTGAAACCAAAAACAGCAGAAAACAGCAACTGGCTCTTCGGCATCTCATTAATAGGTTAGTGCCGGAAAATGCATAAATATGACATATAATGTGTATAAAACATGTGAGTATCATCATAAAAGTAGCATGGAACATAAGAAATTATAGATACGTTTGAGATGTATCAAGCATCCCCAAGCTTATTTCCTACTCGTCCCGAGTAGGTAAACGATAACAAAGATAATTTCTTAGTGACAATGCTACCAACATAATCTTGATCAATACTATTGTAAGCACATGTAATGAATGCAGCGATCAAAGCAATGGTAAATGACATGAGTAAACAATTGAATCATAAAGTAAAGACTTTTCATGAATAGTACTTAAAGACAAGCATCAATAAGTCTTGCATAAGAGTTAACTCATAAAGCAATAAATCAAAGTAGAGGTATTGAAGCAACACAAAGGAAGATAAAGTTTCAGCGGTTGCTTTCAACTTGTAACATGTATATCTCATGGATATTGTCAATGTAAAGTAATATAACAAGTGCAATATGCAAGTATGTAGGAATCAATGCACAGTTCACACAAGTGTTTGCTTCTTGAGGTGGAGAGAAATAGGTGAACTGACTCAACAATAAAAGTAAAAGAAGGGCCCTTCGCAGAGGGAAGCATTGATTGCTATATTTGTGCTAGAGCTTTGGTTTTGAAAACAAGAAACAATTTTGTCAACGGTAGTAATACAGCATATGAGTTATGTAATTTATATCTTACAAGTTGCAAGCCTCATGCATAGTATACTAATAGTGCCCGCACCTTGTCCTAATTAGCTTGGATTACCGGGATTATCATCGCAATACACATGTTTTGACCAAGTGTCACAAAGGGGTACCTCTATGCCGCATGTACAAAGGTCTAAGGAGAAAGCTCGCATTGGATTTCTCGCTTTTAGTTATTCTCAACTCAGACATCCATACCGGGACAACATAGACAACAGATAATGGACTCCTCTTTTATGCATAAGCTTGTAGCAACAATTAGTGTTCTCATATGAGATTGAGGATATATGTCCAAAACTGAAACTTCCACCATGGATCATGGCTTTAGTTAGCGGCCCAATGTTCTTCTCTAACATTATGCATGCTCTAACCATTAAATGAGTGGTAAATCGCCCTTACTTCAGACAAGACGAACATGCATTGCAACTCACATGATATTCAACAAAGAAATAGTTGATGGCGTCCCCAGGAACATGGTTATCGCACAACAAGCAACTTAATAAGAGATAAAGTGCATAAGTACATATTCAATACCACGATAGTTTTTAAGCTATTTGTCCCATGAGCTATATATTGCAAAGATAAAGAATGGAAATTTTAAAGGTAGCACTCAAGCAATTTACTTTGGAATGGCGGAGAAATACCATGTGGTAGGTAGGTGTGGTGGACACAAATGGCATAGTGGTTGGCTCAAGGATTTTGGATGCATGAGAAGTATTCCCTCTCGATACAAGGTTTAGGCTAGCAAGGTTATTTGAAACAAACACAAGGATGAAGCGGTGCAGCAAAACTCACATAAAAGACATATTGTAAACATTATAAGACTCTACACTGTCTTCCTTGTTGTTCAAACTCAATACTACAAATTATCTAGACCTTAGAGAGACCAATTATGCAAACCAAATTTTAGCATGCTCTATGTATTTCTTCATTAATAGGTGAAAAGTATATGATGCAAGAGCTTAAACATGAGCACAACAATTGCGAAGTTTCACATTATTCAAGATATTATACCAATTACCACATATATCATTTTCCGATTCCAACCATATAACAATTTAACGAAGAAGAAACTTTCGCCATGAATACTATGAGTAAAGCCTAAGGACATATTTGTCCATATGCAACAGCGGAGCGTGTCTCTCTCCCACACAATGAATGCTAGGATCCAACTTTATTCAAACAAAACAAAAACAAAAACAAACCGACGCTCCAAGTAAAGTACATAAGATGTGATGGAATAAAAATATAGTTTCAGGGGAGGAACCTGATAATGTTGTCGATGAAGAAGGGGATGCCTTGGGCATCCCCAAGTTTAGACGCTTGAGTCTTCTTGATATATTCAGGGGTGAACCACCGGGGCATCCCCAAGCTTAGAGCTTTCACTCTCCTTGATCATAGTGTATATCATCCTCCTCTCTTGATCCTTGAAAACTTCCTCCACACCAAACTCGAAACAAATTCATTAGAGGATTAGTGCATAACCAAAATTCACATATTCAGAGGTGACACAATCATTTTTTATACTTCTGGACATTGCACAAAGCTGCTGAAAGTCAATGGAACAAAGAAATCCATCTAACATAGCAAAACAGGCAATGCAAAATAAAAGGCAGAATCTGTCAAAACAGAACAGTTCGTAAAGATGAATTTTTAACAGCCACCAGACTTGCTCTGATGAGAAAACTTAAAACTAATGAAAGTTGCGTAAATATCTGAGGATCACTCACGTAAATTGGCATAACTTTCTGAGTTACCTACAGAGAATTTTACCCAGATTCGTGACAGCAAAGAAAACTGTTTCTGCGCAGTAATCCAAATCTAGCATCTTACTTCTATTAGAGACTTTACTTGGCACAACTATGCAATAAAACTAAGATAAGGAGAGGTTGCTACAGTAGTAAACAACTTCCAAGACTCAAATATAAAACAAAAGTACTGTAGTAAAAACATGGGTTGTCTCCCATAAGCGCTTTTCTTTAACGCCTTTCAGCTAGGCGCAGAAAGTGTGTATCAAGTATTATCAAGAGACGGTGCATTGATATCTTTAGCTCCCTCATCTGCAGTGGTACTAAGGGCTTTGTCAATTTTAGGCCTATAATAATTTTTTGGTTTAGGCACCTTAGAGACATACATAAACTTTTGCTCCTTACCCAGATAAGCTTTCTCCTTATACTTAAAAGAAGAAAAAGTTGAACCCAAGGTTCCCATAGCTTCTTCAAGTTTACCAATCCTATTGATTTGATTATCATGGACAACACAAGTTCCTAGAACACTAATTCTTTCATCAATTCCTCCTAAGGATTTATCAAGTTCATCAGTTTTATCAAGCAACATTTCCAATTTAGTTTCAACGCTTGGAAATTTTTTCTCTATGGTTTCCAATTTTTTCATAACGTCCTCAAGAGAGATTTCACTTTTAGTTTCATTAACAGGTGGTATTCCAACTAGACTCTCAATGATGCAACTAGCTTCTAAAGCAGGAGTACCTAGGAAATTACCCCCCCGAAAGAGTATCAAGAACATACCTATTCCAACTAGATATACCAACATAAAAGTTCCTAAGTAGGATAATAGTGGAGTGTTTCTTAGTGCACCTATGATGAGCATCACTAATTCTATACCAAGCATCTTTAAAACTTTCTCCATCTTGTTGTTTAAAAGAACGAACTTCAACTTCAGGATTACTCATTTTAGCAGCAGTAAATAAAGTAAACTAGATAAAGTAAATGCAAGTAACTAATTTTTTTGTGTTTTTGATATAGCAAACAAGATAGTAAATAAAGGAAAACTAGCAACTAATTTTTTTGTGTTTTGATTTAGTGCAGCAAACAAAGTAGTAAATAAAATAAAGCAAGAAAAAAACAAAGTAAAGAGATTGGATTGTGAAGACTCCCCTTGCAGCGTGTCTTGATCTCCCCGGCAACGGCGCCAGAAAATATGCTTGATAGCGTGTATACACACGTCCGTTGGGAACCCCAAGAGGAAGGTGTGATGCGTACAGCAGCAAGTTTTCCCTCAGTAAGAAACCAAGGTTTATCGAACCAGTAGGAGCCAAGAAGCACGTTGAAGGTTGATGGCGGCGAGATGTAGTGCGGCGCAACACCAGGGATTCCGGCGCCAACGTGGAACCTGCACAACACAACCAAAGTACTTTGCCCCAACGAAACAGTGAGGTTGTCAATCTCACCGGCTTGCTGTAACAAAGGATTAGATATATAGTGTGGATGATGATTGTTTGCAGAAAACAGTAGAACAAGTATTGCAGTAGATTGTATTCGATTAAAAGAATGGACTAGGGTCCACAGTTCACTAGAGGTGTCTCTCCCATAAGATAAATAGCATGTTGGGTGAACAAATTACAGTTGGGCAATTGACAAATAGAGAGGGCATGACAATGCACATACATGACATGATGAGTATTGTGAGATTCAATTGGGCATTACGACAAAGTACATAGACCGCTATCCAGCATGCATCTATGCCTAAAAAGTCCACTTTCAGGTTATCATCCGAACCCCTTCCGGTATTAAGTTGCAAGCAACAGACAATTGCATTAAGTATGGTGCGTAATGTAATCAATAACTACACCCTCGGACATAGCATCAATGTTTTATCCCTAGTGGCAACAGCACATCCACAACCTTAGAACTTTCTGTCATCGTCCTGCATTTAATGGAGGCATGAACCCACTATCGAGCATAAATACTCCCTCTTGGAGTTACTAGCAAAAACTTGGCCAGAGCCTCTACTAACAACGGAGAGCATGCAAGATCATAAACAACACATAGGTAATAGATTGATAATCAACATAACATAGTATTCTCTATCCATCGGATCCCAACAAACACAACATATAGCATTACAAATAGATGATCTTGATCATGTTAGGCAGCTCACAAGATCCGACAATGAAGCACATGAGGAGAAGACAACCATCTAGCTACTGCTATGGACCCATAGTCCAGGGGTGAACTACTCACTCATCAATCCGTAGGCGACCATGGCGGTGTAGAGTCCTCCGGGAGATGATTCCCCTCTCCGGCAGGGTGCCGGAGGCGATCTCCTGAATCCCCCGAGATGGGATTGGCGGCGGCGGCGCCTCAGTAAGGTTTTCCGTATTGTGGCTCTCGGTACTGGGGGTTTCGCGACGGAGGCTTTAAGTAGGCGGAAGGGCAACGCGGGGGGCCACACGAGGGCCCCACACGCCAGGGCCGCGCGGCCAGGGGCTGGGCCGTGCCGCCCTGTTGTGGCGGCGCCTCGTGGCCCCACTTCCTTTCCCCCTCGGTCTTCTGGAAGCTTCGTGCAAAAATAGGACCCTGGGCGTTGATTTCGTCCAATTCCGAGAATATTTCCTTACTAGGATTTCTGAAACCAAAAACAGCAGAAAACAGCAACTGGCTCTTCGGCATCTCGTTAATAGGTTAGTGCCGGAAAATGCATAAATATGACATATAATGTGTATAAAACATGTGAGTATCATCATAAAAGTAGCATGGAACATAAGAAATTATAGATACGTTTGAGACGTATCAGGGTTCTCCGGAGTGGTTGTTGCGGGGTATTCCGAAGAACTCGGCACTACTAGGAAAAAGCTATTCAGTGGCGCACCACTATCCCCCATCAGTGGCGCACTGCTGGTGCGCCACTACTATCACGCCACTGCTAAGTCTTAGTAGTGGCGCACTACTGGTGCGCCACAACTACCCTAAGTAACAGTGGCGCACTGCGCCGTGCGCCATTGATAGGTACACTGGTGCGCCACTACTACTCCAAAGGGGTGCGCCACTGTTGTTCAGCGGTGCGCCACATCTTCGCTGTGGGTGCGCCACTGCTGCCTCCTTGGTGCGCCACTGTTACGGCGAGCTGGTGCGCCATTGCTTCTTGTTTAGGTGCACCACTGTGGCAGCTCAGACGTGCGCCACTGCTGGCAGCTTTGGTGCGCCACTACTAGTAGTTCATTTTCATTTTTTGTATTTCTGGCATGTATTTGTACAGGTTGTATAGCACAGTATAACAGCACAGATACAGAATATATAACACATATATACAACGACAAGATACCAATACATAGTTCTTCACATTAGCCTCCATGATTCACAAGATTTCAAATATTAGACAAGTGTTACGGTGTTACAAGTCAAATGAGCTAGTGGTTACACAAGGTCGATCATCTAAACTAGCATCACATAGAAGAGAGCTAGAGTCACTACTAGCACCGTCCCGATGAAAGTGGTCTTCATCCGGTTCCTCCTCCGCTCCGTCCTCTCTCCCGCCAGATAGCGTGCGTATCTGTCTTCGGCCTCCGCTCTAGTGGTGTACCCTTTGTAGCTGTTACCGCTAAAACGGTGAACCTGTCTCCGACACTCCTCCCAGTCGTTGTAGACTCCGGGAACCTTGCCCTTGTACACGACATACCACGTCATATCTGCACATATATGAACAAGCCAAAGAAACTAAGAAGTGCAAACTCAAATAAGAGACAAGTAGCTAGTATGAACTAAATGGAATGCCTCATACATTGTTGGTCCAAACAATTATTAACATTTAGGGAAGGCGTTAGTGAGGCCAGGTAGGATGCACAAGAGATTGATACTTGTGTCATCGCACCAGGCTCACTAGCGCCTCCCCCAAGTGTAGTGACCACAAAATTTAATCATCGGCCAATGCAATTAAGAAGTGCAAACTCAAATAAGAGACAAGTAGCTAGTATGAACTAAATGGAATGCCTCATATTTTGTTGGTCGGAACAAATATGAACATTTAGAGAAGGCGTCAGTGAAACCAAGTAGGATGCACAAGAGATTGATATTTGTGTCATCGCACCAGGTTCACTGGCCCCTCCTCCAAGTGTATAGGTGACCAAACATTCTAATCATCGGCATTCTGAAAAACCAAAGCAAATGGAATGACGATGGCCTCATACATTGTTGGTCGAAACAAATATGAACATCCCGGGATGGCGTCAGTGAGGCCAGGTAGGATGCACAAGAGATTGATATTTGTGCCATCACACCAGGCTCACTGGCGTCACCCCGGAGTGTACAGTTGACCAAACATTCTAATCATCGGCATTTTGAGATACCAAAGCAAATGGAATGATATTTGGACATAACATCATCATACCTAACATCGTAGCTTCATACAATTTAATATAGAATTCAAACAACACGAAGCAACGAAGATAGAGTTGACAACACTCTAAGTTCTAACTATCGGTGTCCGAGCCGGATTCGCTGGTGTGGGGGTAGTGCACACGGCAGGCGGTGTCGTCGAACACCTTGACGATCATCTCGCCGTCCCCCTCGTACAGGAAGGTGAGCTGGCAGCCGGGCTCGAGGTGGAGGTCACGGGCGAACTTGTCCCACCCCGTGTGCAGGTACATCTTGCCCTGCCCGTCGAACAGGACCTCCACGGACCAGCGGCAGAAGTTGCAGCTAGCCTCCCGTAGCTGCAAGTGCGCCGGCTCGACGCCGTCGACGAACTCGGCGAACTTGTCCGGTAGCCTCTTGATGCCGAGTGGGTCGTCGTCGATGCGAAGGAGGAACTCGAAGCAGCGTTCCTCATCCGAAGACGAGGAGGATGCAGGTGACGGTGACCGTGGGGTCCTTGCTGCTCCACCGCGGCGGCCCCTTCCCCGGCCCCGGGGGCGCCCAGGACCGCGGCCTCGACCGCCTCGCCGGCCACCGGGACCGGCCATCCTACATGTTTACATTTTTGAACCATATTACGATCCATTCCACTAACAAAATTGGGCATGACCTATGCTAATTTATGTACATATGAGTGCCCCATTTTCGCCGAAACGGAAAGGAATCAACATTTCGGCGATAATGGGCAACTCTGTCGATCCCTGCACAAGAATATGTCACCATATACACCAGCTCAGCACCATGGCACATGTACAATTGTTCCTCATATACACCAGCTGAGCACCATGGACTAGAACTAGTGTTGTAAACATCAAAATAAACACTGTGAGCATCAACCCTTCACTCTGATCCCAATTTATATGCATTTGAATGGAAAAATAGTAAAAAATCAGTATAAAATGTGAACTTGAAGAACCTAGCAGTAGCAGTAATCAACCTAGCAACCTAGCAGCAGCAGCAAGCAAAAAATACACAATTTTACAGCCCTAGAGCAGCAGCAAGCAAAATATACCCAATTTTACAGCCCTAGCAGCAGCAGCAAGCAAGCAAATAGCCAAAGCACTAGGCTAAAATGATCAACTATCTAATGCATACATAGTACAATAGAATTTCATTGAAGATAGAGTCGGCAATATCAGATACATAATAGTCAGTAGCTTAAATCAGCAGTAGTATGTTAAAATTTCCTAAACCTAAATTTGCTACTACCACCACGATGGTTCAGCATTGATTTGTCCAGCTTTCTCTAATCCTTTTCTCATTAGTTATCTACTACAAGGATGCACCAAAGCAAGCAAGCAAAAACTACTGCAAGGGCAAGCATATGAAACAGCAGGTTTATCTGACGAAACTGAAAATTTGCAACAAAACAAATGTGCAACAAAGAACTACTGCAAGGACAAGCTACATTTGCAAAAAAGTGAGTCACTCTATTTGGATTCAGCAGTTGACAGAATGTGCACTTGCATTGTGTCTGCCCAATTTAGAGAAGCTCCTTTTGATTGACTTGTAAACTTTAAGCCATCAACTTATTCATAACTAACTTCTGTACATTTCGCCTAAAAAACAACCAGAGGCAGGGTACCTAGGTTATTTTTTTTTCTTACGAAACAACCATCAATGAGTTATGTATTGTAATTTTTTTTTTGGTAAAACCGACTATGGAAGAAATGATCCATTTTTTAAGCAACCGGCAGGAGCACTACCTATTCATAAAGAAGAAAGAAAACCCAAACACTATACATATGAGGGTCTGTTTAGATTACGGTGAGAACATGCCAAACCACCCTGTGTAAATGATCCGTTTATAGAAAAACTGGACTAAAGAGAATTCAAGGCCCTGTCAATTTGAGGAAAACCTGGCAAAATACCTCACAACAGGCATTGTGTCATTCGAGACTAGGTGCATTACGTCATTGGAAAACAGGTATGCATGTATGACTCAAAGCAAACTGAAATAAACATGAGACTAAGCCTATACAACAAGGTTAACTCCAACACAGTACATACATAATTGATCTCATGTGCATAATTGATCTCATGTGCCTAGTAGATGATAACAGAAGAGCACAAGTGCATATATTGGCTAGCTATCTGTTATTGAGCCAACGGAAATCAGGAAGAGAATCGATTTGCGACCTACGGAGCAAGTCGATTCGGCGGTAGAGAAACCGAGGGAGGAAGAAGCCGGCGGGGGCAGGTAGCCGGCGGGCGTCTGCTGCGCTTCGATCCGATTCGACGGCAGGGGCGGGGGCAGGTAGCCGGCGGGCGTCGCTCTGCGCGTGGCGGGCGTCGCCGGGGTCCGAGGTGAATCGAGGGAGGGGCGGCCGCCGGTGGTCACCGGTGGGAGGTGGCGTCGGAGAGGGCGTCGCCGGTGGGAGGTGAATCGAGATCGAGTGGGGAGAATGGGGAGTGGGGAACCAAGGGACGGCCGGGGGATTTTTGTCTAAGTCACAGACCCCCTTAGCAATGGCGCACTTCCAGGGGTGCGCCACTATGAGGCTTAGCAATGGCGCACTTCTAGGGGTGCGCCACTACTAGTATAGGTTTGGGTCAAAACACAAACAGACCAGGGTTTGACAGAAATCGATTAGTACCGCACTGGCTCTGTCCCTTGGTTGGTTTGCCAAACCTGGCCGGCCAGGTTCGAACCCTGGCGGCCCCATTTTTTTCACTTTTTCATTAAATTGATTTAACACTATAGTACATAGCATAATACACCAAAATAAAAGGCATAAATAATTATTATTATGTAGAATATTTAAAATAGTATAGAATCTAGAAAATATCCAAAAATATAAATTATATGTCTATTTTGATCGGTACAATGTGTAGATTAACAATATGACATCCATTATTCATACAAGAAAATGATACATAATTGATCTCAAAAAAAAAAATGATACATAATTATCTTTTCACAATCTTCTTGCCCTTCTTTCTCGCGGTTGAATAATTTAGCCCCGGAACTCCTAGACTTCTTCTCTTGAATGGACGGCCTTTAGGTAGGGTGGTCCTGCTTCTTCTTGTTGTGTATGGTTCTTCATCATCGTCGTCGTCATCTTCCATCTTCGGATCGCCGTACTGGTCAAAGTTTAGCTCGTTGGCGGCTCCATCCATTCCGATGATGCTCCTTTTGCCTCTCCTCACGACAACACGGCTGGGCTTTTGCGGGTTGGTAATGAAGAAGCATTGGTCCACTTGGGAAGCTAGTACCCATGGCTCATATTTCGCGGTGACCTTTGCGCCCGCTGTCTTGGATTTGGCTTCGGGTATAACCATGGTGGTGAAATGCCGGTCTTCTTTTATGACGTTCTTGGCCCACCTGACACAGAACATCGGCACATTCTCTCCGGCGTAGCTCAGCTCCCAGATCTCCTCGATCTTTCCGTAGTATCTCTGCTTGACGTCACCGGTGTAGGACTCCATCGTTACCCCGGAGTTCTGATAATCGCTCTTCATGTCCTTTTCCTCGGTTTAGAATGTGTAGCCGTTGATATCGTATGCGAAATGTCATCAGGGTTGTGTTCGGCGCCCTGTGACAAGGCGAATATGAGTTTTTCTTCCGCAGAAGAATCCTCGTCTATAGGGTACGTCAGCATCTTGTCCTTGAACCACCGCGTGAAGGTTGAGTTGTGCTCTTTGATTATATCTCCGTCTGTCCTCTGTTGGCCCTGATCACTGTACGTCTTTGCGATGAAGGTTTTGTGCTCTACCACCCAAGGATCGACCACGTCTATGTGTTGTAGCGCGACTAGGTTTGCTCTTTCAAAGTCGGCGATTCGACCCTTGAAGTCGACATGCATTTCGTGGCTACCGTCGCGGTGACCCCATCCAGCGAGCTTCCCGAGATGCCTGTTTACGGGCAGGCCAACGGGGTTCTCGATTTCTAGATAACTCGTGCAGAAGGAGATGCACTCTTCGGTCAGAAAGCCCTTGGCTATGCTTCCGTCTGGACGTGACCTGTTGCGAACGTACCCTTTGATGACACCATTCATCCTTTCGAATGGCATCATGCTGTGCAGGAACATCGGCCCCAGTTGGATGATATCCTCCACGATATGTACCAGCAGATGCACCATAACGTCGAAGAAAGCGGGCGGGAAGTACATCTCAAGCTCGCACAGTATCACCACGATCTCTTCCTGTAGCCTTCTAAGTTGCCTCACGCCAACAGACTTCCGAGAGATGACGTCGAAAAAGTTGCATAGGCCAAAAAGCGTTTCACGGACGTGCGCATCCATGATCCCACGGATCGCAACCGGAAGTATCTGCGTCATCAGCACGTGACAGTCGTGAGACTTCATCCCGCTGAACCTCTGCTTCGCTTTGTCTAGGTACCTGCTTATCTTCCCCGCGTAACCGTAGGGAAGTTTTACTCCTAGGAGACAGTCGAAAAACTGCTCGATCTCCTTCTGACTTAGAGTGAAGCACGCGGGGGGCAGTAATATTCAATCTTTTTGGCATTTTTGCCCTTGCGACGACTTTGCGTGTCCTCCGCCTCATCATCGTCATCGTCATCATCATCATCATCATTAGGGCGTCCCGCGTGAAGCTCCTCCCTGATCCCAATTGATTGCAAGTCGTACCTTGCTTTCGGCCCATCTTTGGTCTTCTCTGGCATGTTGAGGAGGGTACCAAGCAGACTCTCGCACACGTTCTTCGTGATGTGCATGACATCAAGGCTGTGAGGCACACGGAGGATCTTCCAGTACGGCAAGTCCCAGAAAACAGACCTCGTCTTCCATACCTTAAGCAGCGGCTCTGGCGCCTTTCGCTTCTTTCCCGGCGGTGGGCACTCTTTCCAATTTTTCAATAGCTCGTCTATTTGCTCGCCGCTTCTCGTACGTGGCCGTCTTCGGGGTTCGTCTTGACCATCGAACAGATCCTTGCGTTTCCTCCATGCGTCATCCTCGCGAAGCCACCTTCGATGTCCCTTGAACA
This sequence comes from Lolium perenne, assembly GCF_019359855.2. Taxonomy (NCBI): domain Eukaryota; kingdom Viridiplantae; phylum Streptophyta; class Magnoliopsida; order Poales; family Poaceae; genus Lolium; species Lolium perenne. The sequence goes on from NC_067246.2 coordinate 321,812,180, forward strand.
CCATTTTCGAGGACCCGGGATCTCTATCTAGCTGGCGGTACGTTGTGTCGTCCATGCACCTGACGCATGCATTGAATCCGTGGACCACCTGCCCCGCGACATATCCGTAACCGAGAAAGTCGTGCACCGTCGTCAGCAGTGCGGCTCTCATAGGGAAATGTTCTTCCGCGGCGGCGTCCCACGTATTGGCAGGCGTGTCCCATAGCGTGGCTAGCTCCTCTTTCAGAAGCCCCATATACAGATTGATGTCGTTCCCTGGTTGTTTCGGCCCTTCAATTAGCATACTCATTTGAATGTACTTTCTCTTCATGCACAACCAGGGGGGGAGGTTGTACATCCACACAAACACGGGCCAGGTGCTATGCGTGCTGCTCTGGCTGCCAAACGGATTGACTCCATCGGTGCTCGCGCCCAGCCTTATGTTCCTAGGATCGTCCCCAAATTCTGGGTACTCGAGGTTCAACGCATTCCACTGGCTAGCATCCGAAGGGTGTCTCAACATCCTGTCCTTTTCCTTTTTGTCCGGATCATCTGCGTCATCTTCTACCTTCCTCATCTCTGCGTGCCAGCGCATTAGCTTTGCTTGCTTAGGATCCGCGAAATACCGCTGCAGACGAGGAGTGATCGGAAAGTACCACACCACCTTCCGAGGAGCTTTCTTCCCCTTCTTGTACCGACTGACGCCGCACACCGGACATATGGTACACGCCGCATGCTCGTTCCGATAAATGATGCAATCGTTCAAGCACACATGATATTTCACATGCGGTAAATCCAGAGGACACACGATTTTCTTGACCTCCTCGATACTAGTCGGACACGTGTTACCTTTGGGAAGACGTTCCTGCCAGAATGACATGTTGTCGTTGAAGGATTAGTCGGTCATTTTGTGCTTTACCTTCATCTCCAGTGCCATGAGCGTTACTTTCAGGCGGGTATCCTCCGGCCTGCATCCTTCATACAATGGAGTAACCACGTCTACCTCCAGTTGATCCATCTTGGCTTTCTCTCGGGCGGCAGCTCTTGCGTTACTCGTCTGCTTGAGAAGCAGCTCTTGAAGATAAGGGTCCTGCACCCAGTCCATCGACGATGGTCCATCGTCTTCATCTTCATGATCGTCATGATGACCTCCATCTTGATCTTCCTCATCATCAGGTCCAGGATCTCCCACATTGTGATCATGATCATCTCCGGGATCTTCTACATCCTGATCATGCCCGAGATCTTCTACATCCTGATCACCTCCTTCCTTATTTCTTGTTGAAATCCCATGGACAAATTCATAATCATCTTCGTCGCCTTCCCACCGATAGCCATCCATGAAACCACGCATGAGAAGGTGGTCCCGCACCATATCGGCTTTAGGGTCCATAAGGCTCGTCAGCTTGCATCTTTGACACGGACATCTTATCTCCTTTTGGTTATTTCTAATCATCTCGGCTGTCGCGGCTTTCAAAAACCTAGCCACAACGCCTTCGCTCATCATGCGGACCATGGTCGCCTGCGGGTATAGAGAAAATGGATATCTTAGCATACCAAAAGAAAATTTTGGCATGACCTTCCCTAAAAATAGGACATATGTATATGCGAGTATGCCCACTATTCGCCGAAACGGAAATGAATCAACGTTTCGGCAAAATATTGGCAACTCCATCGCATTTCAAATCCCTGCAAACAAACACATGCAACACATGTGTGGATCGGAGGCTTTGCATATACAACACATGTGGAGGCTTCGCATACAACAACACACATGCACGTGATCGCGACAAGCTTTTCGCGCATGCGCACAACACATGAGCTTCGCATAACATATGTGCACACACACGTGTGTGTGCAAGACGATCGGAACCGGTCACACACAAAGCATAAAACCAACAAAGTTACCGATACGGCGAGACCTAGAGTGTTGGATGAGGTAAAAAGTTGAGATTGAGTAGGTATTGAGCTAAGAAAGCTTCACCATTACTTACCTATGAAGAAAATTAAGTTTACCAACTTAATTTTGGTGAATGAAGAGGTGAAAATGAGGTGGAAAGGAGGGGCAACACGACCAGATCCAGATTTGGTGGGAGGTGGTGGTGCAAGAGTGTTTGGGGAAAGTGGGTGGCACATGTGAGTGGAGGGTGAAAAGCAGGAAATGGTCCCAGGTTAGTAGTGGCGCACCACATAGCCGTGCGCCACTGCTAGGGTAACATAGCAATGGCGCACTGCTAGGTGGTGCGCCACTGCTACGCCTCTCATCTCTAAAGGGGCTCTGGCCAACCCCTAGCAGTGGCGCACCTAATGACATGCGCCATAGGTAACCTATGTAGCAGTGGCGCACCACCGAAGTGCGCCATTGCTAAGCCTATCATCTCTAAACGGGCTCTGGACACCTCCTAGCAGTGGCGCACCTCACCAACGTGCGCCATAGGTAAGAAATGTATCAGTGGCGCACCCCGTAGACGTGCGCCACTACTAGGTTGGGGGAGGAGCTGGCCTCCTGTCACCACTTACTTATGGCGCACCATAGTCAAGGTGCGCCACTACTACTTTTGTAACAGTGGCCCACCGTTTTGTGGTGCGCCACTGCTAAGTAGTAGTGGCGCACGGCAGCCATGGTGCGCCACTGATGGCAGTCTTACGGCTAGGCCTTTTCCTAGTAGTGCGGGATACGGGTGTCCTAGATATTCCACTAGTTGCTTCAAATCCTTTTCGAACCTTAGGTCGCCTCCGGGACCAAGCTGATAGAACTCCCATTGGTACTCCATCTGTGAGCAATTAGGATAAGTAAGTTAAAGAAGTAGTCAAGTGTGTAAAGTTTTAGGTAGTTCTACAAGGAAAAATTAGGGCATGAATTTCTCATTTTTGAAAAAGATCTCAAGGATGAGAGGGAGAATAAGTTTTTCCAAGTATTCACTTCTTTGGTTTTGAAACTAAGTTTTTCAGACGTCCATTCTAACTAGGGTCTCCTAAGGTCAAACAATGGCTCTGATACCAACTTGTCAACACCCGGATTTTTAAGTCCAGATGCCTGTTATGCCATACATCGCAATCCCAGGAATATTGTTGTTGCGAGACATAACAGTTGAATATCATAAGTCATCATTCGTTACATACCATAGTCGTCTTACAATTTCAGATCACATGATCCATATTACACAAATAGTTGATCTATTGATCAACGGACACAAAGTTCATAAGTCATCATTCGTTACATACCATAGTCGTCTTACAATTTCAGATCACATGATCCATATTACACAAATAGTTGATCTATTGATCAACACACAAGATCAGCGTAAGTAGAAGGGACTCTCTAGTCCACAGGCCAACGTCTGACGTCAGAAGATTCCCTAGTTGTCGTAGGCGTCCTGCTGGTCGTCATCTTGATAGTTCTGCTCCTCTTCATAGTCTGGCCATTTGAATAGCCAGGGACACAGCCGTGAGTACTTTAAAGTACTCGCAAACTAATACTAATGTAAGTACTAACAATTCTAGTAAAGGGTGATAAGCTCTAATTTATTTGCGTAAAGCCAATTTTAGTTCACAAGTATTTGAGAAAAGACTTATTCATGTGCTAACTAGCTCAAGTGGGAACATTAGTGTCATTCCCACAATGCAAGTGGTGATTCAAAAATAAGTCACCACTCCACCATTCATGTCACCAACATTTTCAAAAATTTGACATTGGACACTGTATGGCCTTTCCAACCGTCCGTAACCGTGGACGCGGCTATTCGAATAGATTTACACTCTGCAGAGGTTGCACACCTGTGCCACAACATTTGATTTCATCCGTCGGGATTACCCCGAATCATCGTAACTCAGTACGCGGATCATCAACCATAACCTTTCACTTACATACCCTAGTATGAGCACCTCTCCCCATGAGCTTGGCCTCCCGGTGAAGACCAACTGTCAACCCGGGAACTGCACAGGGCTTGGCCGTACAATTCACCTCAATTCACATCATTTCTCAACAACGGAGGCAGCCTCGGCATAACCCCTATGATGTGTGTTCAGAGGGAACCCATACTAAGATGCATAAATTTCCAGTTAAGCCCTACCCATAATCAGGTATTGTGGGGGTACTCAATATTGGAAAGGTATCGCATTCAAACCAACATCAGTTTTATCAAAAAAATCACCATCTTCTCTTGGTCACATTCACCTTCAAAAATCATTCAATGGAATGACTCATCATTCCCAGGTTTCAAATTCATTTCAAAGTCACAATGTTCCCATCTAGAGTAGTCAAGTTTTAATTCATTAGCACTAGCTCTAAACCATGAGGGGTGCTATCTTGCTTGGCTATATTGAGACTAAACTTCACTACTCTAGTAACCTTTTTCTTTTAACTTTGACCAAAGTTAACTATAAAAGTAACTCTTGGAAATCAACAAGTAAAACCTGTATGGTAAAAACTTGGGATGGGCTTATGATAAGAAAAGGTAAGACTAATGGTGCCTTGCCCCAAGGGGCTTTGCACTTTGCAAGAATATTAGCTTGCAACATTATAACTTGCAATAGTCTAGCTTGCATTGGTGTTAGCTTGCCTTGGTGGTTGAGGTGATCCAAGTGCTCTTCTTCTTCTGGGTAGAATCCTTCCTCTTCCTGGTATTCTCTGGTACTAGCGCCTATACACGAATACGAGGATACAATCACCAAACAATACTTAAGTAGTCTTAATTAGCCTTAATGGCTCACTCCAAATGATCTAGCATAATCACCTAGCATGGCTACCAAGAATTAATCTAGGGTTTCCTTTATTAGGGTTTGAGAAATAATTTCCTCTCATTACATATGTAAATGATAGTTTCCATATAGTTTTTGAGAAATAATTTCCTCTCATTGAGTCTTCTTAAGATTTAAACTCTCAAATGATCACACATGAAATTATATTGACTTAGGTCAAACATTCATTATCATCATTTGAGAAAAGGATTTAAATGAGGTAGACCACCTCATACTATTTAATAATGCTTCAATTGATTTAAATCTCCAAGTAACTCATATGATAATATTTGACCAGGGGTCCCACTTCATATGAATGCATTTGAGACAAGATTTAAATGAAGTATAACACTTCATATAATTTGCATAATAGTTTTGGACAATATCAACTAGCTAAAATAGCCATATAGTCCTTTATTTAATTTGGGCCATGATCACTCAAAGTGACCACACCATATTTTTGCATAAACAATTAGTGTAAGTGAAATGTGAATTATTGCAATTGGATTTACTCCAAAATTCAAAATGGTTGATTTTTAAGATTTATTTGAAGTCATAAAAGTCCCTGACTTGTGATTTATGTCACATTAATTCTACCCAAAGTTTTGAAGTGGGACCAGTGTGGTTGGATAGAGCTCTTCATAAGCTTTCCAACAGTATAAAATTTGTTGAATTTGGTACAGTGGATTTGAAACTATTCCAATTTAAACAAAGCATCTGTGAGCTATTTGAGTTTAAAACAGAATTTTAGATTTGAACTAACTGGGCTGCGCGGGAAAAATAACGGGCCGAAACGGGCAAGAGGGAATTGGGCTGGCCCAACAGCGCATCTCGTGTGGCAGGCCGCCTGACAGGTGGGGCACGCCTGTCAGCGGGTCATTCTTACCGAAACGGTACGCGTGAGTGGTGGTCGTTGGATAAGAAGCAGATCGGGCGGTCGAGGCGCGTCGTCTCCGTCGAGGGGAGGGGCTTGCTGCCGTGGCGAAGGTAGGGGGTCGGCGGTGCTCCTGGACTCTGGCGAGGGTCAGCGACGTGCAGCGACGACGTTGTCGAGGAAGGGGAAGCAGTTGGTATCGGTGGCGTCTCCGATGGTGGCCGAAATCGACGGCGGCGATCTCAGTACCTCTGCAGGCTCCGGCGACGAAATTGGACAGCTCCGGTGGCTAATCAAAGAGGAGAAGAGGTCGAGGAGGATCAGTGAGAAGAGGGGAGTTCGTTGGTGTGAGAAATGGAGGCGGGATCGTCCTCCTTTTATAGGCGCTCGAGGTGCTGCGAGGGTTGCGGCAGGGTTGGCAGTGACACGGCATCTCCGGCGAGGGAAGGGGGACGGCGAGGTAGGCGCTAGATAGGTGGGGTCGAGTCGGTGCCAGGAGGCTAGACGGCGAGGTGGGGGACGGTCTGGCGAGCAAGGGCGATGGCGAACGCGGGCAGTACTGGCGCGGAAATCCGGCGAGGATGTCGACGGCTGCGGCGCTCGAGCGAGACAGGGAGCGTGTCTGGTGGGTTCTGGGTGCGGCGGTGGAGCTCAGGGAGAAGAGAGGGGGTCCTGGGGAGGTGTACAACGTCGGGGCGGCGTGTGGCCGTGGCATGCTCTGGGGCGTGCCCACGCCATGATCGGCATGGCCTGGGCCGCTCTGGGCGCGACGCGTGCCAACTCTGGGAGGCTTTTCTCCGGCAATGGCGGGCATAGGTGGGTGTAGGGGAGTGAGGTGGAGCCAGTAGACATGAGGGGCAGGGTTGGAGGAGGAAGGAGAGGAGGTGAGCATGTCCATGTGTGACATGGCCGGCATGGCCATGCACACCCTAGGTTTTCTTGTCCCCCTTAGGGTTTCTGTGGTGGAGTGATGAAGAGAGGGGACAAGGGGACATGTAGGTTAGTTTGGGGCAGGTTAGGTTGAGGTAGAGCACTATTTCAAATAGTGTTGCTTGTTCCCTATTTGTATTTTTACAAATTTTGCCCAAATTTGGTGGAGTTCATATGGTTACAAAATTTGAAAATGGTGAGTCTAGTTGAGGGGTAGATGACCAGAGAGAATGAGGTGGGTTGGTGGAATTTTCAAATTTAAAGGAATGCAATTTCTGCTAAGTGGAGATTGTTGCACATAACAAAAAGTTCCAACTTTGCATGATCCTAGCTTGTGAACCTAGATGAATTTGGCATGGTGGTCTTTACCAAAGTTGTTCTCCTTCATGTGCTCTTGTATGAGGTGCAAAGAATTGAGAGAGTTTAGTTTGAAAATTTTGAATGGCAAGGGCTCAAAGTAGGGACCAGACTGAAATTGGCAGATTTGACTATTATTGTATGTGAGCCAATTTTGAGTTGGAAAACCATTTGATTTGTGTTTCTTTGATTCCAAAAGTTGTAATAAGTGTTTAGTATCATATTACAACTAATGGTGAAGACCAAAATGGTCTAGGTCAAAGATTTTGAAAAATGGCATAAACCATATGTGAGGGTTTTGTGAATTTCCAACGTTTATTCTTTTATTTTTCTTTGCTTCATTTTGACAAGAGTGAGGTTTATTCGGTATTAGATTGAGTTAGGTGAAAGGCTCAAACCATTTTGAGGCAATGGAAGTGGCTAGGTCAAGATTTGATAATTTGGCTAAGTGCCACATATGCCTCTATGCATATGTTTGATTTTATTTTGTTTCTTACTTGAATTGGTTGGCAAGTGCTTTGTTGAGTGTGTTGAGGTATTTAAATTCATCTATTTAAGGTAGACAAGGCAAAGCTCATCATTTTCAAAAAGTAGCCATAGGCTTGCATATGCCTTTTTCTTAAATAAGATCTTTTCTTTTTATTTTATTTTTCAAAGATTGATGACAAGAGGGATGAGGTTTAGAGTTTAGTAATTTTTGCAATGGTTCACCACCATTTATCAAAGTAAGAAAGGTAGAGTTCCAAATCTCCATATTAGGGCTATATGCCCACATATGTCTTTTTCTTTATTTTGGGTTTCTCAAAATAGATCCAAAGTATTGTTTAGGGTTTTTCTTATTTGATTTCTTTCTCTTTTATTTTATTTGGTTTGCGATCTTCACTTGATCACTTTAGGGTTTTGGGTTTTATCACATAAGCATAGTAACACTCATCATGGCAAAAACACAAGTAATGGGTATGAGCACTGATACGTCTCCAACGTATCGATAATTTCTTATGTTCCATGCCACATTATTGATGTTATCTACATGTTTTATGCACACTTTATGTCATATTCGTGCATTTTCTGGAACTAACCTATTAACAAGATGCCGAAGTGCCAGTTGTTGTTTTCTGCTGTTTTTGGTTTCAGAAATCCTAGTAACGAAATATTCTCGGAATTGGACGAAATCAACGCCCAGGGTCCTATTTTGCCACGAAGCTTCCAGAAGTCCGAAGAGGAGACGAAGAGGGGCCACGAGGGGGCCACACCCTAGGGCGGCGCGGCCCCCCCCCTTGGCCGCGCAGCCCTGTGGTGTGGGGCCCTCGTGCCGCCTCTTGACCTGCCCTTCCGCCTAAAAATAGCCTCCGTCGCGAAACCCCCAGTACCGAGAGCCACGATACGGAAAACCTTACTGAGATGCCGCCGCCGCCGATCCCATCTCGGGGGATCCAGGAGATCGCCTCCGGCACCCTGCCGGAGAGGGGATTCATCTCCCGGAGGACTCTACGCCGCCATGGTCGCCTCCGGAGTGATGTGTGAGTAGTCTACCCCTGGACTATGGGTCCATAGCAGTAGCTAGATGGTTGTCTTCTCCCCATTGTGCTTCATTGTCGGATCTTGTGAGCTGCCTAACATGATCAAGATCATCTATCTGTAATTCTATATGTTGCGTTTGTTGGGATCCGATGAATAGAGAATACTTGTTATGTTGATTATCAAAGTTATATCTATGTGTTGTTTATGATCTTGCATGCTCTCCGTTACTAGTAGATGCTCTGGCCAAGTAGATGCTTGTAACTCCAAGAGGGAGTATTTATGCTCGATAGTGGGTTCATGCCTGCATTGACACCGGACGATGTGTGAAAGTTCTAAGGTTGTGTTGTGCTGTTGCCGCTAGGGATAAAACATTGATGCTATGTCTAAGGATGTAGTTGTTGATTACATTACGCACCATACTTAATGCAATTGTTTGTTGATTTGCAACTTAATACTGGAGGGGGTTCGGATGATAACTTTGAAGGTGGACTTTTTAGGCATAGATGCAGTTGGATGGCGGTCTATGTACTTTGTCGTAATGCCCAATTAAATCTCACTATACTCATCATGATATGTATGTGCATGGTCATGCCCTCTTTATTTGTCAATTGCTCAACTGTAATTTGTTCACCCAACATGCTGTTTATCTTATGGGAGAGACACCTCTAGTGAACTGTGGACCCCGGTCCAATTCTCTATACTGAAATACAATCTACTGCAATACTTGTTCTACTGTTTTCTGCAAACAATCATCTTCCACACAATACGGTTAATCCTTTGTTACAGCAAGCCGGTGAGATTGACAACCCCACTGTTTCGTTGGGGCAAAGTACTTTGGTTGTGTTGTGCAGGTTCCACGTTGGCGCCGGAATCTCTGGTGTTGCGCCGCACTACATCCCGCCGCCATCAACCTTCAACGTGCTTCTTGGCTCCTCCTGGTTCGATAAACCTTGGTTTCTTTCTGAGGGAAAACTTGCTGCTGTGCGCATCATACCTTCCTCTTGGGGTTCCCAACGAACGTGTGAGTTGCACGCCATCAAGCTCTTTTTCTGGCACCGTTGCCAGGGAGATCAAGACACGCTGCAAGGGGAGTCTCCACTTCTCAATCTCTTTACTTTGTTTTTGTCTTGCTTAGTTTTATTTACTACTTTGTTTGCTGCACTAAATCAAAATACAAAAAAATTAGTTGCTAGTTTTACTTTATTTGCTATCTTGTTTGCTATATCAAAAACACAAAAAAATTAGTTACTTGCATTTACTTTATCTAGTTTGCTTTATTTACTGTTGCTAAAATGGCCAACCCTGAAAATACTAAGTTGTGTGACTTCACAACCACAAATAATAATGATTTCTTATGCACACCTATTGCTCCACCTGCTACTACAGCAGAATTCTTTGAAATTAAACCCGCTTTACTGAATCTTGTTATGCGAGAGCAATTTTCTGGTGTTAGTTCTGATGATGCTGCTGCCCATCTCAATAATTTTGTTGAATTCTGTGAAATGCAAAAGTATAAGGATGTAGATGGTGACATTATAAAATTAAAATTGTTCCCTTTCTCATTAAGAGGAAGAGCTAAAGATTGGTTGCTATCTCTGCCTAAGAATAGTATTGATTCATGGACTAAATGCAAGGATGCTTTTATTGGTAGATATTATCCCCCTGCTAAAATTATATCTTTGAGGAGTAGCATAATGAATTTTAAACAATTAGATACTGAACATGTTGCTCAAGCTTGGGAAAGAATGAAATCTTTGGTTAAAAATTGCCCAACACATGGACTGACTACTTGGATGATCATCCAAACCTTCTATGCAGGACTAAACTTTTCTTCGCGGAATTTATTGGATTCAGCTGCTGGAGGTACCTTTATGTCCATCACTCTTGGTGAAGCAACAAAGCTTCTTGATAATATGATGATCAATTACTCTGAATGGCACACGGAAAGAGCTCCACAAGGTAAGAAGGTAAATTCTGTCGAAGAAACCTCTTCCTTGAGTGATAAGATTGATGCTATTATGTCTATGCTTGTGAATGATAGGACTAATGTTGATCCTAACAATGTTCCGTTAGCTTCATTGGTTGCACAAGAAGAACATGTTGATGTAAACTTCATTAAAAATAATAATTTCAACAACAATGCTTACCGGAACAATTCTAGTAACAACTATAGGCCATATCCTTATAATAATGGCAACGGCTATGGTAATTCTTATGGGAATTCTTACAACAATAATAGGAATTCACCCCCTGGACTTGAAGCCATGCTTAAAGAATTTATTAGTACACAAACTGCTTTTAACAAATCTGTTGAAGAAAAGCTTGGGAAAATTGATATACTTGCTTCTAAAGTCGATAGTCTTGCTGCTGATGTTGATCTTTTGAAATCGAAAGTTATGACTAATGAGAATCATCATAATAAAATTGTTACTACAGCAAATGCCATCCAATTTAGAATTAATGAGAATATAAGATTAATGGCTGAACTGCGTGCTAGGTGGGATAGAGAAGAAAATGAAAAACTAGCTAAAGAGAAGAATGTAGCTAAAGTTTGGACTATTACCACCACTAGTAATGCTAATATTACACATGTTGCTGCACCTCCTACTAATACTAATAAAAGAATTGGAGTTAGCAATGTTTCCACTTCTAATGCAAAGCGCGAGAAACTGCCTGAAACTGCTAAAACTGCTGAAACTGCTTGTGATAAAGCTGCTGAAATTTTTTCCAACATTGGGGATGATGATCCCATTGCTTTAGATTATAATGGTTTGAATTTTGATGATTGCCACATCTCTGAAGTTATAAAGTTCTTGCAAAAACTTGCTAAAAGTCCTAATGCTAGTGCTATAAATTTGGCTTTCACGCAACATATTACAAATGCTCTCATAAAAGCTAGAGAAGAGAAACTAGAGCGCGAAGCCTCTATTCCTAAAAAGTTAGAGGATGGTTGGGATCCCATCATTAAGATGAAGGTTAAAGATTTTGGTTGTAATGCTTTATGTGATCTTGGTGCAAGTATTTCCGTTATGCCTAAGAAAATCTATAATATGCTTGACTTGCCACCGCTGAAAAATTGTTATTTGGATGTTAATCTTGCTGATCATTCCACAAAGAAACCTTTGGGGAAAGTTGATAATGTTCGCATTACCTTTAACAATAACCTTGTCCCCGTTGATTTTGTTGTCTTGGATATTGAATGCAATGCATCTTGTCCCATTATATTGGGAAGACCTTTTCTTCGAACTGTTGGTGCTATCATTGATATGAAGGAAGGTAATATAAAATATCAATTTCCTCTCAAGAAAGGTATGGAACACTTCCCTAGAAAGAGAATGAAGTTACCTTTTGATTCCATTATGAGAACAAATTATGATGTTGATGCTTCGTCTCTTGATAATACTTGATACACACTTTCTGCGCCTAGCTGAAAGGCGTTAAAGAAAAGCGCTTATGGGAGACAACCCATGTTTTTACCTACAGTACTTTGTTTTTATTTTGTGTCTTGAAAGTTGTTTACTACTGTAGCAACCTCTCCTTATCTTAGTTTTGTGTTTTGTTGTGCCAAGTAAAGTCGTTGATAGAAAAGTTCATACTAGATTTGGATTACTGCGCAGAAACAGATTTCTTTGCTGTCACGAATTCCGACCTGCCTCTCTGTAGGTAGCTCAGAAAAATATGTCAATTTATGTGCGTGATCCTCAGATATGTACGCAACTTTCATTCAATTTGGGCATTTTCATTTGAGCAAGTCTGGTGCCATTTTAAAATTCGTCAATACGAACTGTTCTGTTTTGACAGATTCTGCCTTTTATATCGCATTGCCTCTTTTGCTATGTTGGATGAATTTCTTTGATCCACTAATGTCCAGTAGCTTTATGCAATGTCCAGAAGTGTTAAGAATGATTGTGTCACCTCTGAACATGTTAATTTTTATTGTGCACTAACCCTCTAATGAGTTGTTTCGAGTTTGGTGTGGAGGAAGTTTTCAAGGATCAAGAGAGGAGTATGATGCAACATGATCAAGGAGAGTGAAAGCTCTAAGCTTGGGGATGCCCCGGTGGTTCACCCCTGCATATATCAAGAAGACTCAAGCATCTAAGCTTGGGGATGCCCAAGGCATCCCCTTCTTCATCGACAACATTATCAGGTTCCTCCCCTGAAACTATATTTTTATTCCGTCACATCTTATGTGCTTTGCTTGGAGCGTCGGTTTGTTTTTGTTTTTTGTTTTGTTTGAATAAAATGGATCCTAGCATTCACTTTATGGGAGAGAGACACGCTCCGCTGTAGCATATGGACAAGTATGTCCTTAGTTTCTACTCATAGTATTCATGGCGAAGTTTCTTCTTCGTTAAATTGTTATATGGTTGGAATTGGAAAATGATACATGTAGTAATTGCTATAAATGTCTTGGGTAATGTGATACTTGGCAATTGTTGTGCTCATGTTTAAGCTCTTGCATCATATGCTTTGCACCCATTAATGAAGAAATACATAGAGCATGCTAAAATTTGGTTTGCATATTTGGTTTCTCTAAGGTCTAGATAATTTCTAGTATTGAGTTTGAACAACAAGGAAGACGGTGTAGAGTCTTATAATGTTTTCAATATGTCTTTTATGTGAGTTTTGCTGCACCGGTTCATCCTTGTGTTTGTTTCAAATAAACCTTGCTAGCCTAAACCTTGTATCGAGAGGGAATACTTCTCATGCATCCAAAATACTTGAGCCAACCACTATGCCATTTGTGTCCACCATACCTACCTACTACATGGTATTTTTCCGCCATTCCAAAGTAAATTGCTTGAGTGCTACCTTCAAAATCCCATCATTCACCTTTACAATATATAGCTCATGGGACAAATAGCTTAAAAACTATTGTGGTATTGAATATGTAATTATGCACTTTATCTCTTATTAAGTTGCTTGTTGTGCGATAACCATGTTTCTGGGGACGCCATCAACTACTCTTTGTTGAATTTCATGTGAGTTGCTATGCATGTTCGTCTTGTCTGAAGTAAGAGCGATCTACCACCTTATGGTTAAGCATGCATATTGTTAGAGAAGAACATTGGGCCGCTAACTAAAGCCATGATCCATGGTGGAAGTTTCAGTTTTGGACAAATATCCTCAATCTCATGTGAGAAAATTATTAATTGTTGTTACATGCTTATGCATAAAAGAGGAGTCCATTATCTATTGTCTATGTTGTCCCGGTATGGATGTCTAAGTTGAAGAATAATCAATAGCGAGAAATCCAATGCGAGCTTTCTCCTTAGACCTTTGTACAGGCGGCATAGAGGTACCCCTTTGTGACACTTGGTTAAAACATGTGCATTGTGATGATCCGGTAGTCCAAGCTAATTAGGACAAGGTGCGGGCACTATTAGTATACTATGCATGAGGCTTGCAACTTGTAAGATATAATTTACATGATACATATGCTTTATTACTACCGTTGACAAAATTGTTTCATGTTTTTCAAAATCAAAGCTCTAGCACAAATATAGCAATCGATGCTTTTCCTCTATGGAGGACAATTCTTTTACTTTCAATGTTGAGTCAGTTCACCTATTTCTCTCCACCTCAAGAAGCAAACACTTGTGTGAACTGTGCATTGATTCCTACATACTTGCTTATTGCACTTATTATATTACTCTATGTTGACAATATCCATGAGATATACATGTTACAAGTTGAAAGCAACCGCTGAAACTTAATCTTCTTTTGTGTTGCTTCAATACCTTTACTTTGAATTATTGCTTTATGAGTTAACTCTTATGCAAGACTTATTGATGCCTGTCTTGAAGTACTATTCATGAAAAGTCTTTGCTTTATGATTCACTTGTTTACTCATGTCATATACATTGTTTTGATCGCTGCATTCACTACATATGCTTTACAAATAGTATGATCAAGGTTATGATGGCATGTCACTCCAGAAATTATCTGTGTTATCGTTTTACTGCTGGGACGAGCGAGAACTAAGCTTGGGGATGCTGATACGTCTCCAACGTATCGATAATTTCTTATGTTCCATGCCACATTATTGATGTTATCTACATGTTTTATGCACACTTTATGTCATATTCGTGCATTTTCTGGAACTAACCTATTAACAAGATGCCGAAGTGCCAGTTGTTGTTTTCTGCTGTTTTTGGTTTCAGAAATCCTAGTAACGAAATATTCTCGGAATTGGACGAAATCAACGCCCAGGGTCCTATTTTGCCACGAAGCTTCCAGAAGTCCGAAGAGGAGACGAAGAGGGGCCACGAGGGGGCCACACCCTAGGGCGGCGCGGCCCCCCCTTGGCCACGCGGCCCTGTGGTGTGGGGCCCTCGTGCCGCCTCTTGACCTGCCCTTCCGCCTACAAATAGCCTCCGTCGCGAAACCCCCAGTACCGAGAGCCACGATACGGAAAACCTTACTGAGATGCCGCCGCCGCCGATCTCATCTCGGGGGATCCAGGAGATCGCCTCCGGCACCCTGCCGGAGAGGGGATTCATCTCCCGGAGGACTCTACGCCGCCATGGTCGCCTCCGGAGTGATGTGTGAGTAGTCTACCCCTGGACTATGGGTCCATAGCAGTAGCTAGATGGTTGTCTTCTCCCCATTGTGCTTCATTGTCGGATCTTGTGAGCTGCCTAACATGATCAAGATCATCTATCTGTAATTCTATATGTTGCGTTTGTTGGGATCCGATGAATAGAGAATACTTGTTATGTTGATTATCAAAGTTATATCTATGTGTTGTTTATGATCTTGCATGCTCTCCGTTACTAGTAGATGCTCTGGCCAAGTAGATGCTTGTAACTCCAAGAGGGAGTATTTATGCTCGATAGTGGGTTCATGCCCGCATTGACACAGGACGATGTGACAGAAAGTTCTAAGGTTGTGTTGTGCTGTTGCCACTAGGGATAAAACATTGATGCTATGTCTAAGGATGTAGTTGTTGATTACATTACGCACCATACTTAATGCAATTGTCTGTTGCTTTGCAACTTAATACTGGAGGGGGTTCGGATGATAACCTGAAGGTGGACTTTTTAGGCATAGATTCTGTTGGATGGCGGTCTATGTACTTTGTCGTAATGCCCAATTAAATCTCACTATACTCATCATGATATGTATGTGCATGGTCATGCCCTCTTTATTTGTCAATTGCTCAACTGTAATTTGTTCACCCAACATGCTGTTTATCTTATGGGAGAGACACCTCTAGTGAACTGTGGACCCCGGTCCAATTCTCTATACTGAAATACAATCTACTGCAATACTTGTTCTACTGTTTTCTGCAAACAATCATCTTCCACACAATACGGTTAATCCTTTGTTACAGCAAGCCGGTGAGATTGACAACCTCACTGTTTCGTTGGGGCAAAGTACTTTGGTTGTGTTGTGCAGGTTCCACGTTGGCGCCGGAATCTCTGGTGTTGCGCCGCACTACATCCCGCCGCCATCAACCTTCAACGTGCTTCTTGGCTCCTCCTGGTTCGATAAACCTTGGTTTCTTTCTGAGGGAAAACTTGCTGCTGTGCGCATCATACCTTCCTCTTGGGGTTCCCAACGAACGTGTGAGTTACACGCCATCAAGCACTAAGCATAGCACTCTATTTAAGAAATTTTTTTGTTGGTTCTCATTTTTGGAAAAAGGAAATTCATTTTCTCTTTGTTTTGAAATTTTGGGTGTTACACTTTCTGTGATCCTCTAACATGCGATCCAAATTCTCCCTCTCCTTTTCAGTTTCGCAGCGTCTCCGTGCATCAGCAATGGTCCGACCAAGATCATCAACGGGCTCATCACATGCCTCTTCTTCACCTTCCCCTTCCCCTTCACCTTCCCCTTCACCTTCAGCATCCTCCATGAAAGTATCACCAAAATGATCAAGATAGTTTTCATCGATGAAATCATCCCCTTCTTCATCTTCTTCCATTATAACCCCTCTTTCTCCATGCTTGGTCCAACAATTATAGCTTGGCATGAAACCGTGCCGAAGCAGGTGCATGTGAACTTCTCTTGAGGAAGAGTAACCCTTCTGATTCTTACAGTCAACACATGGACAGATAACACAACCCTTCTGCTTGTTCGCATTAGCCACTACGAGGAAATCTTTCAAACCCGTAGTGAACTCGCCGGAGAGTCGGTTACCGTACATCCATTGCCGATTCATCTGCATTATTATAATATAAAATATATAATTAACCATCATGCATTTGTTAAACTAACTAGCTATAAACAATAGAAATTAAACAATGAACTACACACATGCATATTTTATCAATGACACATATGAAAGGTTCAACTTGCTAACCGCGATCGAGGAGGAAAAAATAAATGAGGAAGCTCAAGTGTGGCTCCGACACTTCATATCATGTTTGTTTCATGCTCTTGGGGCATTTCATCAAACACTTTGTGTGCATAAGAGGAGCCAAAAGCAAACCTAACACCCCTTGTGAAGTTTGTGAAGAGAAGTGGCACCAAATGGCTAAGTGAGTGTGTTGAACTGGTATATATAGGGGAGGAGCTTTAGTCGCGGTTGGCCAGGCCAACCGCGACTAAAGGCCTTCGGGCACCTTTAGTCGCGGTTGGCCTGGCCAACCACGACTAAAGCCCCTCACGTGCACCAGCTGGCCACCGAGCGCCCTGGGCCCAGGCCTTTGGTCGCGGTTCGCCTGCCGAACCGCGACTAAAGACTTCATTAGTCGCGGTTCCTACAGTTTCGCGACTAATGGGGCTGGACGGAAGCCTCTTTTTCTACCAGTGAGTGGTGTCTCGGGACGGATGTAGTGTGATGGACACGCGCAGGATGGTGGAGTCGTCTGGCGCCGTGGCGGCATCGATGACAGGCCTGGCATGGTCAATGCGATGATCTCTCTTGAAGATGGAGTCGAGGAAGACAGCGGTAGCAACTTCTATGGCGTGTGCGTTGGCGTTTGCTGAGAGTCTGCTTGACTGGATGTGCTTCTCATCTGCTATTGGGCGGCCTGGGAAGGCATTTGGTTTTTGGATAATATGAGTTGGTGAATTGTCACCCCCTTCATCCCTCTGTAGGTTTAGCGAGGTGGCTTCGATGTTTATCTTTTGTATTGCTCTTGTAAGGTGTTGTCAATAATCTAATAAAACAATCATGTGCATCCTTTGGATGCAGAAGCTGTGGCGATATTTCCCCCATTTCGAAAAAATTGATATAAAAAAGCCTTCATCACTTGATTTGCATCGTGATTCGTACTAATTATGAGTTGCAACATAAATTGCAATTAACATTTGTAGGATTCCAAGAAAACATATGCACAATAATTTTCGTTCAACCTTGTACTACTAAAATCACGAGCAGATATATACTAGAACCTACTGTAGTAGGGAGCATATAGTGACCCGCTGGAAACGTAACCACGGCGGCAAGGAGCAGCGCTGAGATTGCAAGCATGGAAGTAAGGGCATCTCCAACGGGGTGACCCATCCCGCGCTCGCGCGTCCGGATGGGTCCAGCCGGATAAAAACCCGGCCCAGCACGGGGACGCACCGCAAAAGCGGACGGCGTCCGGAACGACGCAAACCCGGCCCAAATCTGGGCCGGGTTTGCGTGGCCGCGGACACGAATGGCTGGTCACTCGCGTCCGCCCCTTGTCCGCCCCTGGCCCGCGTGTCATTGACATAAACATTTGTTTTCATTAAAAAGAACTCATTACAATTTTTTTAACTACTACTTCTATCCTACTACGTATGGGGCCGGCGGCCTCGCCGGCGGCTCCTCGCCGGCTCGCCGTCGGGGCCGTGGATTTCACTCGACGCGGGCGGCCTGTACGCGTGAGGATTCCACTCCAGCTTACCAGCTGGGTGGCGCGACGGCGGCGGCGGCGGCGGATTCAGCGGAGGCCTTCATCCTCCTCCTTTCCGTCCGCGCACCTCGGGCGCGCTCGCGCTCCGCCTCCTGCGGCGGAACCATCCGCTTCCCGCATACCTCAAGCTCCTGCAGGGCGGCGCGTTCCACAGCGGTGCGCGCCTCCAGGTGGACGCGGGCGGGGGCCTGGGCCTCGTGGTTCTCCTTCGTCACGCGCGTGAGATCGGCGAGACGCTCCTCAATGGCGGCGTTGATATTCGCCAGCGCGAGGTCCTCCTCGTCGACGGGCTCCTCCGCGGCGGCCGCCCCCTCCTCCGCGGCCTCGTACCAGCCGTCCGCGGTCTCGTGCCAGCCGTCCGCGGCCGCCTCCATCATCTCGGCGTCGCCTGCCTTCTTTGCCGCCGCCTCGGCAGCGACGCGGAGCGCCTCGTCGTCGGCGACCCACCGCGAGTCCGCGCGCTCCTCCTCGTCCGTCCGCGGGAACCTGGCCCGGGCGGCGAGGGAGAGCTTGGCCCACGTGGCCTGCAGGGTGCGCGGCATGGCGCCGGAGAAGGTGGAGTGGCCGCCGGAGAAGGTGGAGTGGGAGAGGAAGGTGATGCGGTCTGTGTGAGACCGCCGCCGTCTTTTATAGCCGGCGGCCTGGCGGGAAACTTGGGCGCGAGCGCACGCCAATGGCGTTTTCGCGCGCGCGGGAACCTTGGTGCGCGCGGGATATTTCCCGCGCGTTCCACCGCCCACCATGGCTATTCCGTCGAGGCCTGCCATGGCGCAGCGCCGCGCAACGAAGACGAACCACGTGGTGTCTCTTTGGAGAGCCGTGATACGTCTCCAACGTACCTATAATTTCTGATGTTCCATGCTTGTTTTATGACAATACCGACATGTTTTGTTCACACTTTATATCGTTTTTATGCATTTTCCGGAACTAACCTATTGACGAGATGCCGAAAGGCCAGTTGCTATTTTCTGTTGTTTTTGGTTTCAGAAATCCTAGTAAGGAAATATTTTCGGAATCGAACGAAATCAACACCGAAGATCTTAAAATTCCCAGAAGCTTCCAGAGCACCGGAGAAAGGCCAGAGGGGAGCCAGAGGGGCCCCACCCCACAGGGCGGCGCGGCCCAAGGGGGGGCACCCCCCTAGTGTGTGGGCACCCCGTGGCCCCTCCGACTCCGCCTCTTCGCCTATTTAGTCGTCCCTGACCTAAAACCTCGAGCCAGTTTGACGAAACCAGAGAAAACCATCCAGAGCCGCCGCCATCGCGAAACTCCAATTCGGGGGACAGAAGTCTCTGTTCCGGCACCCTGCCGGGACGGGGAATTGCTCCCGGAGTCATCTCCACCGCCGTCTCCACCGCCATCTTCACCGCCATCGCTGTCTCCATGATGAGGAGGGAGTAATTCACCCCCGGGGTTGAGGGCTCCGCTGTAGCTATGTGGTTCATCTCTCTCTTTATGTGATCTAGTTGAATATCATCTATGTGCTACTCTAGTGATGTTATTAAAGTACTCTATTCCTCCTGCGCGGTGTAATTGTGACAGTGTGTGCATCGTGTAGTACTTGGCGTGGGGTGTGATTGTGATCTCTTGTAGATTATGAAGTTAACTATTGCTATGTTAGTATTGATATGATCTATGCCTCCTTCATAGTGTGATGGTGACAGTGTGCATGTGATACGTCTCCAACGTATCGATAATTTCTTATGTTCCATGCCACATTATTGATGATATCTACATGTTTTATACATACTTTATGTCATATTTATGCGTTTTCCGGAACTAACCTATTGACGAGATGCCGAAAGGCCAGTTGCTGTTTTCTGCAGTTTTTGGTTCCAGAAATCCTAGTAAGGAAATATTCTCGGAATTGGACGAAATCAACGCCCAGATCCCTATTTTTCCCGGAAGCTTCCAGAGCATCGAAGAAGTACCGGAGAGGAGCCCTGGGGGCCCCACACACCACCCTGGCGCGGCCAGAGGGGGGGCCGCGCCCCCCTACTGTGTGGGCCCACCAGGCCCCCTCCGAGGCTGCCCTTCCGCCTACTTAAGGTCTCCGTCGCGAAAACCCTATGACGATGGACGAAACCCGCAAAAACCCTCCAGGGGCGCCGCCACATCGCGAAACTCCAATTCGGGGGACAGAAGTCTCTGTTCCGGCACCCTGCCGGGACGGGGAATTGCCCCCGGAGCCATCTCCACCGCCGTCTCCACCGCCATCTTCACCGCCATCGCTCTCTCCATGATGAGGAGGGAGTAATTCACCCCCGGGGCTAAGGGCTCCGCTGTAGCTATGTGGTTCATCTCTCTCTTTATGTGATCTAGTTGAATATCATCTATGTGCTACTCTAGTGATGTTATTAAAGTAGTCTATTCCTCCTCCACGGTGTAATGGTGACAGTGTGTGCATCGTGTAGTACTTGGCGTAGATTATGATTGTGATCTCTTGTAGATTATGAAGTTAACTATTGCTATGTTAGTATTGATATGATCTATGCCTCCTTCATAGTGTGATGGTGACAGTGTGCATGCTATGTTAGTTCTCGGTGTAATTGTGTTGATCTATCTTACACTCTAAGGTTATTTAAATATGAACATTGAATATTGTGGAGCTTGTTAACTCCGGCATTGAGGGTTCGTGTAATCCTACACAATTAGTGGTGTTCATCATCCAACAAGAGGGTGTAGAGTAGTCCTATTATGTGATCATTGTTGAGAGTGTCCACTAGTGAAAGCAGGATCCCTGGGCCTTGCTTCCAAGCATCGAATCTCCGTTTGTTTACTGTTTTGTTGCATGTTTACTCGCTGCCATATTTTATTCAGATTGCTATTACCACTCATACTCATCCATATTACTTGCATCTCACTATCTCTTCGCCGAACTAGTGCACCTATACATCTGACAACTGTATTAGGTGTGTTGGGGACACAAGAGACTTCTTGCTTTGTGGTTGCAGGGTTGCTCGAGAGGGATATCTTTGACCTCTTCCTCCCTGAGTTCGATAAACCTTGGGTGATCCACTTAAGGGAAACTTGCTGCTGTTCTACAAACCTCTGCTGTTGGAGGCCCAACACTGCCTACAAGAATAGAAGCACCCGTAGACATCAAGCACTTTTCTGGCGCCGTTGCCGGGGAGGAAAGGTAAATGGCACTCACACACTGGCAACCCCGGCAACTAGCCACTTTTCTGGTGCCGTTGCCGGGGAGGAAAGGTAAAAGGCACTCATACTTCGGTTCCAGGTAACAGTACTTTTCTGGCGCCATTGTGTTTGTGCTCGAAGCTATTTCCTTTAGATCCTGCAATTGCATCTTTTTGTTTCTTGTTTACACTAGTTTGGCATAATGGACAACAATGAGCTTCTTATTCTATTTCCTGATTTAAAACATGGATGGTTTGATCCGAAAATTAAAAAACCCATGGAACATGTTAGCATGAATACTTTGAACACCATTGTTGCTAATGATATGGAAAATTCTAAGCATGGGGAAGCTGGTTTTGATGAGCATGATCTTTTTAGTCCCCCAAGCATTGAGGAGAAAATTTACTTTGATGATACTTTGCCTCCTATTTATGATGATTATAATGATAGTGGTCTTTTGGTGCCGCCTGTTATGGAGGATGAATTTGATTATGAATACAATATGCCTCCTATATTTGATAATGAGAATAATAATGATAGCTACTTTGTTGAATTTGCTCCCACTACAACTAATAAAATTGATTATGCTTATGTGGAGAGTAATAATTTTATGCATGAGACTCATGATAAGAATGCTGTATGTGATAGTTATATTGTTGAATTTGCTCATGATGCTACTGGACGTTATTATGAGAGAGGAAAATATGGTTGTAGAAATTTTCATGTTAGTAAAACACCTCTCTATGTGCTGAAATTTTTGAAGCTACACTTGTTTTATCTTTCTATGCTTGTTGCATTATGCTTCTTGAACTTGTTTATTTACAAGATTCCTTTTCATAGGAAGCATGTTAGACTTAAATGTGTTTTGAATTTGCCTCTTGATGCTCTCTTTTGCTTCAACTACTATTTCTTGCGAGTGCATCATTAAAACTGCTGAGCCCATCTTAATGGCTATAAAGAAAGAACTTCTTGGGAGATAACCCTTGTGTTATTTTGCTACAGTACTTTGCTTTATATTTGTGTCATGGAAGTTGTTTACTACTGTAGCAACCTCTTCTTATCTTAGTTTTGTGTTTTGTTGTGCCAAGTAAAGTCGTTGATGGTAAGGTTCATACTAGATTTGGATTACTGCGCAGAAACAGATTTCTTTGCTGTCACGAATCTGGGCAAAATTATCTGTAGGTAACTCAGAAAATTATGCCAATTTATGTGAGTGATCCTCAGATATGTACGCAACTTTCATTAAATTTGAGCATTTTCATTTGAGCAAGTCTGGTGCCTCAATAAAATTCGTCTTTACGGACTGTTCTGTTTTGACAGATTCTGCCTTTTATTTCGCATTGCTTCTTTGGCTATGTGGGATGGATTTCTTTGTTCCATTGACTTCCAGTAGCTTTGAGCAATGTCCAGAAGTGTTAAGAATGATTGTGTCACCTCTGAACATGTGAGTTTTTGATTAAGCACTAACCCTCTAATGAGTTTGTTTCGAGTTTGGTGTGAAGGAAGTTTTCAAGGGTCAAGAGAGGAGGATGATATACTATGATCAAGAAGAGTGAAAGCTCTAAGCTTGGGAATGCCCCGGTGGTTCATCCCTGCATATTTCAAGAAGACTCAAGCATCTAAGCTTGGGGATGCCCAAGGCATCCCCTTCTTCATCGACAAATTATCAGGTTCCTCCCCTGAAACTATATTTTTATTCGGTCACATCTTATGTGTTTTACTTGGAGCGTGTGTATGTTTCTTGTTTTTGTTTTTATTTGAATAAATTCTTGTGTGGGAGAGAGACACGCTCCGCTGGTTCATATGAACACATGTGTTCTTAGCTTTTAATTTTCATGGCGAAGGTTGAAACTGCTTCGTTAATTGTTATATGGTTGGAAACGGGAAATGCTACATGTAGTAATTGGTAAAAGTTCTTGGATAATATGATACTTGGCAATTGTTGTGCTCATGTTTAAGCTCTTGCATCATATACTTTGCACCTATTAATGAAGAAATACATAGAGCTTGTTAAAATTTGGTTTGCATGAGTGGTTTCTCTAGAGTCTAGGTAATTTCTAGTATTGAGTTTGAACAACAAGGAAGACGGTGTAGAGTCTTATAATGTTTACAATATGTCTTTTATGTGAGTTTTACTGCACCGGTTCATCCTTGTGTTTGTTTCAAACAACCTTGCTAGCCTAAGCCTTGTATCGAGAGGGAATACTTCTCATGCATCCAAAATCCTTGAGCCAAACATTATGCCATTTGTGTCCACCATACCTACCTACTACATGGTATTTTCTGCCATTCCAAGTAAATACTTCGTGTGCTACCTTTAAACAATTCAAAATGCTTCTCAATTTGTGTTAATGTTTTATAGCTCATGAGGAAGTATGTGGTGTTTTATCTTTCGATCTTGTCATTTACTTTTGACAGACTTTCACAATGGACTAGTGGCTTCATCCGCTTATCCAATAATTTTGCAAAAAGAGCTGGCAATGGGGTTCCCAGCCCCAATTAATTACAACTTGCATTAATAATTCTCTTCACATGTTTTGCTCTGATTCATCAGTAAGCAACTTAATTTTGCAAATAGACACTCCTCCATGGTATGAGATTGATGGTAGGCACCCGAGGATTCGGTTAGCCATGGCTTGTGTAAGCAAAAGGTTGGGAGGAGTGTCACCCATAATAAAAACTAAAGTACATGTGTAAACAAAAGAGAAGAGGGATGGTCTACCTTGCTGGTAGAGATAACGTCCTTCATGGGAGCCGCTCTTGAAAGTCTGGTTGATAAGGTAGTTAGAGTACCCATTACCATTCGTTGACAACAACAAACACCTCTCAAAATTTTACTTTTATGCTCTCTATATGATTTCAAAACTTGAAAAGCTCTAGCACATGATTTAATCCCTGCTTCCCTCTGCGAAGGGCCATTCTTTTACTTTTATTGTTGAGTCAGTTCACCTATCTCTCTCCACCTTAAGAAGCAAACACTTGTGTGAACTGTGCATTGATTCCTACATACTTGCATATTGCACTTGTTATATTACTTTGCATTGACAACTATCCATGAGATATACATGTTACAAGTTGAAAGCAACCGCTGAAACTTAATCTTCCTTTGTGTTGCTTCAATACCTCTACTTTGATTTATTGCTTTATGAGTTAACTCTTATGCAAGACTTATTGATGCTTGTCTTGAAAGTACTATTCATGAAAAGTCTTTGCTTTATGATTCAGTTGTTTACTCATGTCATTACCATTGCTTTGATCGCTGCATTCATTACATGTGCTTACAATAGTATGATCAAAGTTATGATGGCATGTCACTCCAGAAATTATCTTTGTTATCGTTTACCTGCTCGGGACGAGCAGGAACTAAGCTTGGGGATGCTGATACGTCTCCGACGTATCGATAATTTCTTACGTTCCATGCCACATTATTGATGATATCTACATGTTTTATACATACTTTATGTCATATTTATGCGTTTTCCGGAACTAACCTATTGACGAGATGCCGAAAGGCCAGTTGCTGTTTTCTGCTGTTTTTGGTTCCAGAAATCCTAGTAAGGAAATATTCTCGGAATTGGACGAAATCAACGCCCAGATCCCTATTTTTTCCGGAAGCTTCCAGAGCATCGAAGAAGTACCGGAGAGGAGCCCTGGGGGCCCCACACGCCACCCTGGCGCGGCCAGAGGGGGGGCCGCGCCCCCCTACTGTGTGGGCCCACCAGGCCCCCTCCGAGGCTGCCCTTCCGCCTACTTAAGGTCTCCGTCACGAAAACCCTATGACGATGGACGAAACCCGCAAAAACCCTCCAGGGGCGCCGCCACATCGCGAAACTCCAATTCGGGGGACAGAAGTCTCTGTTTCGGCACCCTGCCGGGACGGGGAATTGCCCCCGGAGCCATCTCCACCGCCGTCTCCACCGCCATCTTCACCGCCATCGCTCTCTCCATGATGAGGAGGGAGTAATTCACCCCCGGGGCTGAGGGCTCCGCTGTAGCTATGTGGTTCATCTCTCTCTTTATGTGATCTAGTTGAATATCATCTATGTGCTACTCTAGTGATGTTATTAAAGTAGTCTATTCCTCCTCCACGGGGTAATGGTGACAGTGTCTGCATCGTGTAGTACTTGGCGTAGATTACGATTGTGATCTCTTGTAGATTATGAAGTTAACTATTGCTATGTTAGTATTGATATGATCTATGCCTCCTTCATAGTGTGATGGTGACAATGTGCATGCTATGTTAGTTCTCGGTGTAATTGTGTTGATCTATCTTACACTCTAAGGTTATTTAAATATGAACATTGAATATTGTGGAGCTTGTTAACTCCGGCATTGAGGGTTCGTGTAATCCTACACAATTAGTGGTGTTCATCATCCAACAAGAGGGTGTAGAGTAGTCCTATTATGTGATCATTGTTGAGAGTGTCCACTAGTGAAAGCAGGATCCCTGGGCCTTGCTTCCAAGCATCGAATCTCCGTTTGTTTACTGTTTTGTTGCATGTTTACTCGCTGCCATATTTTATTCAGATTTATATTACCACTCATACTCATCCATATTACTTGCATCTCACTATCTCTTCGCCGAACTAGTGCACCTATACATCTGACAAGTGTATTAGGTGTGTTGGGGACACAAGAGACTTCTTGCTTTGTGGTTGCAGGGTTGCTTGAGAGGGATATCTTTGACCTCTTCCTCCCTGAGTTCGATAAACCTTGGGTGATCCACTTAAGGGAAACTTGATGCTATTCTACAAACCTCTACTCTTGGAGGCCCAACACTGCCTACAAGAATAGAAGCACCCGTAGACATCAGCATGCTATGTTAGTTCTCGGTGTAATTGTGTTGATCTATCTTGCACTCTAAGGTTATTTAAACATGAATATCGAATATTGTGGAGCTTGTTAACTCCGGCATTGAGGGTTCGTGTAATCCTACACAATTAGTGGTGTTCATCATCCAACAACAGAGTGTAGAGTAGTCCTATTATGTGATCATTGTTGAGAGTGTCCACTAGTGAAAGCAGGATCCCTGGGCCTTGCTTCCAAGCATTGAATCTCCGTTTGTTTACTGTTTTGTTGCATGTTTACTCGCTGCCATATTTTATTCAGATTGCTATTACCACTCATACTCATCCATATTACTTGCATCTCACTATCTCTTCGCCGAACTAGTGCACCTATACATCTGACTAGTGTATTTGGTGTGTTGGGGACACAAGAGACTTCTTGCATTGTGATCGCAGGGTTGCTTGAGAGGGATATCTTTGACCTCTTCCTCCTTGAGTTCGATAAACCTTGGGTGATCCACTTAAGGGAAACCTGCTGCTGTTCTACAAACCTCTGCTCTTGGAGTCCCAACACTGTCTACAAGAATAGAAGCTCCCGTAGACATCAAGCCGCGTTCCTGGCGCCGTTGCCGGGGAGGAAAGGTAAAAGGCACTCATACTCCGGTTCCAGGTAACAGTACTTTTCTGGCGCCATTGTGTTTGTGCTCGAAGCTATTTCCTTTAGATCCTGCAATTGCATCTTTTTGTTTCTTGTTTACACTAGTAAGGCATAATGGACAACAATGAGCTTCTTATTTTATTTCCTAAGTTAAGACATGAATTGTGTGATGCGAAAATTAAAGAACCTATGGAACCTCATTTGCATGCTAGTAGCAATGTTATTGGTATGAACGCAATCACTGCTAATGCTATGGATAAGTCTAAGCTTGGGGAAGCTAGTTTCTGTGATCTTTTTAGCTTCCCATCTTTAGGGGAGAAAATTTGTTCTGATAATGCTTTATCTCCCATATGCGATAACTCTAATGATGCTTGTGATATTTAAAATCTACCAACTGCAAGCACTACTTTCAAGATACCCATGAAAATTATTGAACGTGTTATGGATAACCGCTATGAAGGGGATGGAACTGTCCATCCTGGAGATCATTTACTGTTTTTGCATGAATTATGCGAGTTATTCAAGTGTACAGGTATCTCTATGGATGAAGTGAGGAAGAAGCTATTCTCTGTTTCGCTGTCTGGTAAAGCGGCGCATTGGTATAAATTATTGAAGAATAGTCATTCTCTTGGTTGGGAGGAAATTGTATCTCTCTTTTACTCTAAATTTTATCCTCCTCATGAAGTGCATATTGATAGGAATTATATTTATAACTTTTATCCTCGTGATGGAGAGAGTATTTCTCAAGCGTGGGGGAGATTGAAGTCACTAATGCTCAAATGTCCCATTCATGAGCTCCCCCGTAATGTTATTGTTAACAATTTTTATGCGAGGCTTTCAGGACAACACAAGGACTATCTGGATGCCTGTTCGGAGGGATCTTTCACAAGCAATGAGGTTGAAGCTAGGTGGGATCTTCTTGATCGGATTGAGGAGAACGCTGAAGAATGGGAGAACAACAAAGGTAAAGAGTCAGGTATAAATTATGATTATGAATGCATTGAAGCTTTTATGGATACTGATAAATTCCGAAATATGAGTGCTACTTATGGTCTTGACTCTCAAGTTGCTGCAAATCTTTATAAAGCCTTTGCTTCTCATTTTGAATTGCCTAAGAAGAATTTTGATAAGTATCATGAACCTTTTAAAGAGGCTTGCATGAAGAATGAAATTGTTGTTAATAATTGCAATAAGCATGCTCAAACTCCTAAGAATGCTATTTCCTATAAGCATGTTAATTTTTGTGGAATGCATAGACCTTGTGGAATTAATCAAATCAAAGATGAATACTGTATCCATCATATTAATGAAAAAAACTAGAAAGTGGTTTAGGGCTCTAGATGATCTTGGTAAAAAAGTGTGTGCCCTCTATCCTTTTATTTGTGAACTTTGCCATAGAGTGGGTCATTTTAGTTTTCAATGCTCCTCCAATGATAATCTGAACCCCATAAGTGCTGCAAAGTTGTATTGCGATGATGAAATTACTCCTAATCAGCATGATGAACTCACTCTATTTTTGTGGTGTGAAGAGTTATCAAGGAAAATTTCTTTGTTAGACATTAATGATCTTGATATTGATGATGTCCTGTATGGGTGTTTTTCTTATTGCATTGATAATAGCCATACAAATACTTACATACAAAATATTTTAGAAGATGACACCTTGCCAAAATATGATAGGACAGCTGTGTGTTTTGAACTAATTAATGAAAAGGAGGAATCCTCCCAAGTTTCTTCTATTGTTTCTGAAAGTAAATCAGGTTATGCGGACAAGCCACCCTTCAAGCCTCTTCCTCCTAAAGAAGGGAACGAGGAGAAGGAAGAGAAGAAGAAGAAGAAGAAGAAAGGAACGAAGAAGAAGAAGAAGAAGAAGAAGAAGAAGAAGAAGAAGAAGAAGAATAAAGAGAAAGAGGTAACGGCATATCCCCGCGTGAATGAGATAACGCTAGGTAACCGTAATTATGTTGCTCCTAATGATTATTATGATAATGAATCTGAATACAATGATCTTCCTATGCCCTTTACATACATTAGTGATCATTATTTGAATGAGCATACTGATGTCTACGCCCCCTCCTTTTCCTGTAGACAGTGTTGGGCCTCCAAGAGAAAAGGTTTGTAGAACAGCAGCAAGTTTCCCTTAAGTGGATCACCCAAGGTTTATCGAACTCAGGGAGGAAGAGGTCAAAGATATCCCTCTCATGCAACCCTGCAACCACAAAGCAAGAAGTCTCTTGTGTCCCCAACACACCTAATAGGTGCACTAGTTCGGCGAAGAGATAGTGAAATACAGGTGGTATGAATATATATATGAGCAGTAGCAACGGCACCAGAAAAGTGCTTTGCCCAGGACAGTAAACAAGCAGTAGTAACGCAGCAGTAGTAACGCAGTAAAACAGTAAACAAGCGATAGCAGTATTTAGGAACAAGGCCTAGGGATCATACTTTCACTAGTGGACACTCTCAACTTTGATCACATAACAGAATAGATAAATGCATACTCTACACTCTTTTGTTGGATGATGAACACATTGCGTAGGATTACACGAACCCTCAATGCCGGAGTTAACAAGCTCCACAATTCAATGTTCATATTTAAATAACCTTAGAGTGCAAGATAGATCAACAGAACCAAACCAAGTACTAACATAGCATGCACACCGTAACCTTCACACTATGAAAGGAGGAATAGATCACATCAATACCATCATAGTAATAGTTAACTTCACAATCTACAAGAGATCACGATCATAAACTACGCCAAGTACTACATGATGCACACCCTGTCCACTTTACACCATGCTGGAGGAATAGAATACTTTAATAACATCACTAGAGTAGCACATAGATGAATTGTGATACAAAACTCATATGAATCTCAATCATGTAAGGCAGCTCATGAGATCATTGTATTGAAGTACATAGGAGAGAGATTAACCACATAGCTACCGGTACAGCCCCGAGCCTTGATGGAGAACTACTCCCTCCTCATGGGAGACAGCAGCGTTGATGAAGATGGCGGTGGTGTTGATGGAGAAGCCTTCCGGGGGCACTTCCCCGTCCCGGCGGCGTGCCGGAACAGAGACTCCTGTCCCCCAGATCTTGGCTTCGCGATGGCGGCGGCTCTGGAAGGTTTCTGTGGGTTTCGTCGATCGTCCTAGGGTTTTCGCGACGGAGGCTTTAAATAGGCGGAAGGGCAGCCTCGGAAGGTCAACGGGGCGACGACACTATAGGGGGGCGCGGGCCACCCCCAGGCCGCGCCGGCCTATGGTCTGGTGGGCCTGTGCCCCCTCTCTGGCGGCTCTCGGGTGTTCTGGATGCTTCCGGGCAAAATAGGAACCTGGGCGTTGATTTCGTCCAATTCCGAGAATATTTCTTTACTAGGATTTCTGAAACCAAAAACAGCAGAAAACAGGAACTGGCACTTCGGCATCTCGTCAATAGGTTAGTTCCAGAAAACGCATAAATATGACATAAAGTATGCATAAAACATGTAGATATCATCAATAATGTGGCATGGAACATAAGAAATTATCGATATGTCGGAGACGTATCAGCATCCCCAAGCTTAGTTTCTGCTCGTCCCGAGCAGGTAAACGATAAACAAAGATAATTTCTGGAGTGACATGCCATCATAAACTTGATCATATTGTAAACATATGTAATGAATGCAGCGATTCAAGACAATGGTAATGACATGAGTAAACAACTGAATCATAAAGCAAAGACTTTTCATGAATAGTACTTCGAGACAAGCATCAATAAGTCTTGCATAAGAGTTAACTCATAAAGCAATAAATCAAAGTAAAGGCATTGAAGCAACACAAAGGAAGATTAAGTTTCAGCGGTTGCTTTCAACTTATAACATGTATATCTCATGGATAGTTGTCAATGCAAAGTAATATAACAAGTGCAATATGCAAATATGTAAGAATCAATGCAAAGTTCACACAAGTGTTTGCTTCTTGAGATGGAGAGAAATAGGTGAACTGACTCAACATAAAAGTAAAAGAATGGTCCTTCAAAGAGGAAAGCATCGATTGCTATATTTGTGCTAGAGCTTTTATTTTGAAAACATGGAACAATTTTGTCAACGGTAGTAATAAAGCATATGTATCATGTAAATTATATCTTACAAGTTGCAAGCCTCATGCATAGTGTACTAATAGTGCCAGCACCTTGTCCTAATTAGCTTGGGTTAACACTGATCATCATTGCATAATATATGTTTCAACCAAGTGTCACAAAGGGGTACCTCTATGCCGCCTATACAAGGGTCTAAGGAGAAAGTTCGCATTGGATTTCTCGCTTTTGATCATTCTTCAACTTAGACACCCATACCGGGACAACATAGACAACAGATAATGGACTCCTCTTTTAATGCTTAAGCATTCAACAACAGTTAATATTCTCATAAAAGATTGAGGTTTTATGTCCAAACTGAAACTTCCACCATGATTCATGGCTTTAGTTAGCGGCCCAATGTTCTTCTCTAACAGTATGCATACTCAAACCATTTGATTGTGAAAACCGCCCTTACTTCTGACAAGACGAACATGCATAGCAACTCACATGATATTCAACAAAGAGTTGATGGCGTCCCCAGGAACATGGTTATCGCACAACAAACAACTTAATAAGAGATAAAGTGCATAAGTACATATTCAATACCACAATAGTTTTTAAGGCTATTTTGTCCCATGAGCTATATATTGCAAAGGCGAATGATGGAAATTTAAAGGTAGCACTCAAGCAATTTACTTTGGAATGGCGGAGAAATACCATGTAGTAGGTAGGTATGGTGGACACAAATGGCATAGTGGTTGGCTCAAGTATTTGGATGCATGAGAAGTATTCCCTCTCGATACAAGTTTTAGGCTAGCAAGGTTATTTGAAACAAACACAAGGATGAACCGGTGCAGCAAAACTCACATAAAAGACATATTGTAAACATTATAAGACTCTACACCGTCTTCCTTGTTGTTCAAAACTCAATACTAGAAATTATCTAGACCTTAGAGAGACCAAATATGCAAACCAAATTTTAGCAAGCTCTATGTATTTCTTCATTAATGGGTGCAAAGTATATGATGCAAGAGCTTAAACATGAGCACAACAATTGCCAAGTATCAAATTATTCAAGACATTTTAGCAATTACTACATGTAGCATTTTCCAATTCCAACCATATAACAATTTAACGAAGAGGAAACTTCGCCATGAACATTAAAAGCTAAGAACACATGTGTTCATACGAACCAGCGGAGCGTGTCTCTCTCCCACACAAGTATTTATTCAAACAAAAACAAAAACAAGAAACATACAGACGCTCCAAGTAAAGTACATAAGATGTGACCGAATAAAAATATAGTTTCAAGGGAGGAACCTGATAAATTTGTCGATGAAGAAGGGGATGCCTTGGGCATCCCCAAGCTTAGATGCTTGAGTCTTCTTGAAATATGCAGGGGTGAACCACCGGGGCATCCCCAAGCTTAGAGCTTTCACTCTTCTTGATCATAGTATATCATCCTCCTCTCTTGACCCTTGAAAACTTCCTCCACACCAAACTCAAAACAAACTCATTAGAGGGTTAGTGCATAATAAAAAACTCACATGTTCAGAGGTGACACAATCATTCTTAATACTTCTGGACATTGCCTAAAGCTACTGGAAGTCAATGGAACAAAGAAATCCATCCCACATAGCAAAAGAAGCAATGCGAAATAAAAGGCAGAATCTGTCAAAACAGAACAGTCCGTAAAGACGAATTTTAAAAGGGCACCAGACTTGCTCAAATGAAAATGCTCAAATTGAATGAGAGTTGCGTACATATCTGAGGATCACTCACGTAAATTGGCATAATTTTCTGAGTTACCTACAGAGAATTAGGCCCAGATTCGTGACAGACAGAAATCTGTTTCTGCGCAGTAATCCAAATCTAGTATGAACCTTACTATCAAAGACTTTACTTGGCACAACAATGCAATAAAATAAGATAAGGAGAGATTGCTACAGTAGTAAACAACTTCCAAGACACAAATATAAAACAAAGTACTGTAGCAAAATAACACATGGGTTATCTCCCAAGAAGTTCTTTCTTTATAGCCATTAAGATGGGCTCAACAGTTTTAATGATGCACTCATAAGAAATAGTAGTTGAAGCGAAAGAGAGCATCAAGAGGCAAATTCAAAACACACTTAAGTCTAACATGCTTCCTATGAAAAGGAATCTTGTAAATAAACAAGTTGTGTTGGCATAATGCAACAAGCATAGAAAGATAAAACAAGTGCAGCTTCAAGATTTTCAGCAAAAAGAGAGGTGTTTTAGTAACATGAAAATTTCTACAACCATATTTTCCTCTCTCATAATAATATCCAGTAGCATCATGAGCAAACTCAACAATATAACTATCACATAAAGAATTCTTATCATGAGTCTCATGCATAAAATTATTACTCTCCACATAAGCATAATCAATTTTATTAGTTGTAGTGGGAGCAAATTCAACAAAGTAGCTATCATTATTATTACCATCAAATATAAGAGGCATATTGTAATCATAATCAAATTCACTCTCCATAGTAGGTCGCAACAAAAGACTACTATCATTATAATCATCATAAATAGGAGGCAAAGTATCATCAAAGAAAATTTTCTCCTCAATTCTTGGGGGACTAAAAAGATCATGAAAACCAGCTTCCCCAAGCTTAGAACTTTCTATATTATTATCAACAATGGTGTTCAAAGCGTTCATACTAATATTACTACCAGCATGCAAATAAGATTCCATAGGTTTTTTAATTTTCGCATCAAACAATCCATGTTTTAAATCAGGAAATAGAATAAGAAGCTCATTCTTGTCCATTATGCCAAACTAGTGTAAACAAGAAACAAAAAGATGCAATTGCAGGATCTAAAGGAAATAGCTTCGAGTACTTACAACGGCGAAAATAGCTTAGTAGCCGAGATCCGGAGTGTGAGTACCTTTTACCTTTCCTCCCAGCAACGGCGCCAGAAAATAGCTTGATGTCTACGCCCCCTCCTTTTCCTGTAGACAGTGTTGGGCCTCCAAGAGCAAAGGTTTGTAGAACAGCAGCAAGTTTCCCTTAAGTGGATCACCCAAGGTTTATCGAACTCAGGGAGGAAGAGGTCAAAGATATCCCTCTCATGCAACCCTGCAACCACAAAGCAAGAAGTCTCTTGTGTCCCCAACACACCTAATAGGTGCACTAGTTCGGCGAAGAGATAGTGAAATACACGTGGTATGAATATATATATGAGCAGTAGCAATGGCACCAGAAAAGTGCTTTGCCTAGGACAGTAAACAAGCAGTAGTAACGCAGCAGTAGTAACGCAGTAAAACAGTAAACAAGCGATAGCAGTATTTAGGAACAAGGCCTAGGGATCATACTTTCACTAGTGGACACTCTCAACTTTGATCACATAACAGAATAGATAAATGCATACTCTACACTCTTTTGTTGGATGATGAACACATTGCGTAGGATTACACGAACCCTCAATGCCGGAGTTAACAAGCTCCACAATTCAATGTTCATATTTAAATAACCTTAGAGTGCAAGATAGATCAACAGAACCAAACCAAGTACTAACATAGCATGCACACCGTAACCTTCACACTATGAAAGGAGGAATAGATCACATCAATACCATCATAGTAATAGTTAACTTCACAATCTACAAGAGATCACGATCATAAACTACGCCAAGTACTACATGATGCACACCCTGTCCACTT
Source organism: Lolium perenne (assembly GCF_019359855.2). Classification (NCBI taxonomy): domain Eukaryota; kingdom Viridiplantae; phylum Streptophyta; class Magnoliopsida; order Poales; family Poaceae; genus Lolium; species Lolium perenne. The sequence goes on from NC_067246.2 coordinate 321,846,763, forward strand.
TACACCATGCAGGAGGAATAGAATACTTTAATAACATCACTAGAGTAGCACATAGATGAATTGTGATACAAAACTCATATGAATCTCAATCATGTAAGGCAGCTCATGAGATCATTGTATTGAAGTACATAGGAGAGAGATTAACCACATAGCTACCGGTACAGCCCCGAGCCTTGATGGAGAACTACTCCCTCCTCATGGGAGACAGCAGCGTTGATGAAGATGGCGGTGGTGTTGATGGAGAAGCCTTCCGGGGGCACTTCCCCGTCCCGGCGGCGTGCCGGAACAGAGACTCCTGTCCCCCAGATCTTGGCTTCGCGATGGCGGCGGCTCTGGAAGGTTTCTGTGGGTTTCGTCGATCGTCCTAGGGTTTTCGCGACGGAGGCTTTAAATAGGCGGAAGGGTAGCCTCGGAAGGTCAACGGGGCGACGACACTATAGGGGGCGCGGGCCACCCCCAGGCCGCGCCGGCCTATGGTCTGGTGGGCCTGTGCCCCCTCTCTGGCGGCTCTCGGGTGTTCTGGATGCTTCCGGGCAAAATAGGAACCTGGGCGTTGATTTCGTCCAATTCCGAGAATATTTCTTTACTAGGATTTCTGAAACCAAAAACAGCAGAAAACAGGAACTGGCACTTCGGCATCTCGTCAATAGGTTAGTTCCAGAAAACGCATAAATATGACATAAAGTATGCATAAAACATGTAGATATCATCAATAATGTGGCATGGAACATAAGAAATTATCGATACGTCGGAGACGTATCACATATTACTTTTGATATTGCAAATCTCTGGGAAACTAATTCTGAAAATGATGATGATAATAATTGCCATAGTATCAGTGCTATCCATGCTTCCTCCCATAATGATATAGAAAGTTCTAAGCTTGGGGAAGAGGTGTTTGAAAATCCTTTTGCTACTGATCATTATGTGTTTGATACATCTCCTTCTAATAACAATGATGGTATGGTCACAGATAAACCAACTGTGAAAGATAACTATTCTATTTCTTATGATGACGTTGTGCCTCTGACCTTTGATGATTATTATAAAGAATGCTATGATATAGGTTATAACTATCCTTATGAAACTTGTCATAGTCATGATTGGATTACCAAAAACAATTCCCTTAATATGCAACTTGTTTACCATGTTCAAATTCTTGATAATAATCTTGCTCCAATTACTATTAATGAGAAGAACTCTTCTTATGCCAAAATTAATGATACTTCTATGCATATGAACCATGATAAGAATGTTTTAAGTGATGGGTATATTGTGGATTTCATCAATGATGCTACTGAAAGTTATTATGAGAGAGGGAAACATGGTTATAGGCACTACAAGAAATATGGTGACTTGCGACCCTCCATATTAGTCACTGAAAGGTCATTATGCGCCATCTATGACCACGTCATGACCAATAATTGTTGGTCGCCAGTTGAGCGTCACTGACGGCGCACAACGACCTTTTTATTTAATTGGTCGTTGAGGACTACGACCAAAATTGATGGTCATAGATTCCATGACCAAAATGTTGGTCACCGGCTGTTTGGCCTATCCACATCAGATCCAACGTGGTAAATCCTACGTGGCAAATGCATGACCAAATCAAATGGTTGTGGATCAAAATCAGCCCAATCCAGCTTGCCATCAACATGGGCCAAGCCCAAAAAAACAAGCCTTTTCTTTTCTTCATCTCAGCCTTTTAGAAGACGTTTCTTTTTGGGCCACTAGCGTTTTACTATTTTAGGCTTCAGCATGTGTACAGTCCATTTGCCTTTGGGCCTTCCCCTTTTGGATTCTTTTTCTTTTTGGGCAACCGCTTTTTTACAATTTATTTCTTATTTGAGACTCAACCATTATCAATAGATCAGTCCCACTCTTCAGGTTCTTATTTCTCACAGTTTACCAACAACAAATTTTTCAAACAGAATAAGAGAACATACAAAATTCTAGAAATAGTAGCCAAAATTACGATTGTAGTCTTTTACATATTGTTCATAGAACCAGATTTAATTACAGTACTACAATATAACTGGCACTATTATAAGTAGCCACTCTTGCTTTGTGGGGCTTCGGGCTTCATCTTTCTTCGACCTGGAGCTGACATGGAGCTCCTGCAAAAGAGATAAAATGCCACACTTATAGAGTTTGATGAACATAATATTTACTAACATGCGTATGATTAATTTAGCGAGGAAAAGATGGCAATATTTACTGACATGGAGCTCCTGTAAAAGACGTAGATGAAGAAGGCCACCATGGTTACCTACTCTAACCAGCTTCAGCTCCGCGTCTCCGTCCTACAAATATAACGTGCACGCTTAGTTAGTGCCAGCAATCACCTGTACAGGGCATGCCAATGAAATACCAAGTAATAGCTAGATCAGTAGCTAGCAGCGAAAATGTGTATAACAATTATTTTAATACAAGTAAATGGTTTTGCACTAATACATGTTCCTACATCTATAAGACTTATTTTAACATTACATAAGATACTAATATACTACATGTCAAGTAAGCAAGCAGCATCAAAAATATGTTGATGTCGACCTGCCCGTGATGCTGATGAGTACAACATTATGGTCCAAGACTTTAAGTAAAATTGCTGAGAAGATGGTTGCTGCTTAGTATAGCATAGTGAGGTCAGAACATCATAGAACGCAAAGCCAACAATGTCTGTTTTACTAAATATTATTCATGCCGACAATTCTAAATACAGTTACCCGGTTTATGAAAAAATGGATATACAAAAAACATTCACGAGGTTTTAAAATAGCTATCAAGTTATATCCTTGTCAAGTTTTACGATACAACTGTCCTTTGTTCAATAAGCAGCTACCACATTCTTTCATCAGACTACCAGATTGTTTTAGTATGGCTGCCAGGTTTGACGAAAGTAACTACAGGTTCTCAGCTTAGTTTCTCAACCATCATAGCTGGTAGTCATAGGTCACATAATAAACAAACAAGCACTAATGCAGCAGTTGAAACCACTACTCAACTAATGTTAGAAAAGCTCATGGAAGTAATCAAAACAATTAGAACTTGGGATTAAAATTGATCTTAGAAATTCAATTTCAACTAAATGAAATTCCATGTTCAGATAAACTTGAGGTACATTAGCAGTAAGTAAAGATGGTTACCACTAACTGAAATGCAAACAAACTCCTACACAAAGGTATCAGATTCAATTCTATCCAAACACGATCCAGATAGAAATTTAAACAAAAAAAAAACTAAGTGAAAGTTGTGCTTTCATATACCATATCCAATAGTTGTGTGTAATGTAAGTATTCTGATCACACAGTACAGAAACTAAAAATAACAAGACATCACAATGTACAACCAAGATCGACTAAATAACTGGTGAAGAAATGGTACAAGCAGTAACCCTGCAGGTTTCGAAACAAATTTCGTTGTACTTACCAGTAGTAAGTATTACAATGTTTGATCCGTCCTATTGTCCTGATGTCTTCCAGCTTGCTTAAAGTATGGCAGTTGGTTCTATGTTGAGGGCAAAAGGGCTTTTCTATGTTGAGTTTACGGTGTGGTGAGTTTCAATCCTACAAGAAGTTAAAAATACAAGTCAATGTGTTTAAAAATTTAGGAAGTACCAATAACCTTGCAGGACGCATGGTAACTTGATTAAAATACCTTGGCAGACTTTTGAATTAACAAATCAGGTAACTTCGTACTGCTATATGGTGTAAGGTGGTACTTCGATGCTTTTCCACAAAAGATAGCAAGCTTCCATCCTCATCTATCCTGGAAAAGAAGACATAATGAGTATGAAAGGAAAGGGAGATTTGGCTACTTATGTGTGAAAGAAAATGTGCGACATAACAAGTTTGAGAATGATACAGATCATTCATACATATCTTGAATTCTTGGAATAGTGACTAGGTGTCTACACAAACTGAAATGATCTGAAAAGCTAATATCTAATATCTGGGGCAGCTGGTGAAATAAGGAAAATTATAAATTGACTAGGAAATGAGGAATATTAGTTGTAATTAACAAATGACCAGGTATAGTTCAATTTCCACTGCCATGTAAACCCATGGGTCAACGTTTACTAAAATGTATGCCATCATTCTCGCTGCTTGCAGTTCTACATCCCAGTGTAACTATGGACAGTTAAGCATCATCTATTTACAAGAGTTAAATTATAAGATAGAACCAGATATACTTGTTAAATAACAGTAACAATAGGAATAAATGGAAACATTGTGATCGATTCATGCTTTGCATCTAATTTGTGTCAATAATAGGAAGGCGTTGCAAGGCAAAAGGCTGAAGATAGTTACATAGTTATCATAAGCGAATAAAGATCAGATCATTTTCACATAAGTAAATTGGAGAAGACCTGTCGGACAGTCCTCAGCAGTGGAGGTTGCCTGGGCCGCGTATGTGTGATATGTGCTTGTGGTATGGCTCGAAGAACCACGAATGGGCTCCATGAAACAAGAACCACGAAACTCGCGGTCGCTCTTCCTGCATATCACACTTGTGTAAGTCGAGTACCCAGCTCACAAAGAACTAGGAAAAAGGAGAGGGGTGGTTCGGTCGTACCTCACGAAGGGAGCCCGTGGCGAGCACCAAGATGCGGGAGCCTGCGGTTGACGAAACGAGGAGGAAGCCCGTGGCGGATGCCATCAGCGACCGGATCTAGCTGCAGCGGCAACGACCAGCAGCATGAACATGCCGCCTCACCGAACTGCAGCACGGCCTAGATCTGCACCGCTGTAGACGAAGTCGTGGTAGACAAGGGCGTCGGCGGTGACCCCTGCGAGGGCGACGTGCCCGTCGGCGGTGAGCCCCGCGAGGACGACGCAGCCGTCGGTGGTGAGCCCCGCCAGGGAGGGAGAGGAAGGCGACGAGTTCCTCCTACGAGCTGCCAGCCGCCTTGGGAAGAAGGGTGTTCACGCACTGGGATTGACGGGCGATTGGATCTGAGAAGAGGACGAATGTGGCGGCGGGGAGAGTTTGGTTAGGGTTAGAGATGGGAGGGAAGTTTCTGCGGGGAACGAAAACTTAAGAAAAATTTCATTTCGGGAGGGCGCGGATAAGGGGCGGGCAGACGCGGGTGCGTTTTCGTTCAGAACCTTTTTACTCCTGCGTAGCCTAGCTAGTGTCACTGCCAGCGGGACCTAATATCTGAGGTCCCATATTGCTAGCCTTTTTTTAACTTGGGTGGGTTTATTATTACTGCATACATTTTATTTCGGTCCTTCGCTATAGGCATAAGTTGATTTGAACTCCTGTTGTAAATAATAAAATTTTGTGTCCCTTCATATTCAATCTAAAAAGATCAGGAGAAGGAAATGAACGGTATTCCTATTTTCAAGCCAAATGAGGTAGATCATTACACCGTAGCATAGTTTGTTTAAAAGATATCATATTTCGTAAATGTGCGTAGCTTAGAATTTTGGAGTTTTAATTTTCTCCGCACGAAAAAAATCATTTCCCTTTTTTGAGCTCCAAAAAAAGGTTTTTTTGTGTAGCACATATCAGGAAAACATTTCAAAATTGGACCATCCAAATTTAAAAAAAAAAACACTAGACCACATTCCATGTACAAATCACCAACTAGTTCCATCACAAAATATTTGTAGGCACACCAAAAAGATAAATTGATGTTAGTCTACTAGGAAGCGTACCAAATTTAAACTACAAGTGCTCGACAGTTTGCTCATGATTTTTTCACAAATCATTTTTAAGTATACAAGTAGCTATTGCATTAGAGAACCACAAAGGGTCGTGCAAGATTCAACCCGTAGCAAAGAACACTCATGACGTCGTTTTAGCGCATGTTGAATCCACCGTAAGTAGTTCAAAAAATCGAAATAATGAAAATCATTTGCATCTTGTGAGGTTACGTCACCTAGTTGTTAGAAAAAATAAAAAAAAACTTGGATCATTGCAAAATTTTCTAGATAAGTCAACTGAATTTGACATATAGACATGACACCTAGGTGAAATTGACGAGGTGGATGAACCGTCATTTTAAGGCATCACGAATTAATCGCCATGACTATTTAAATTAGTCGTAAGCAGGTAAAGATAAGGCCCTAAACCATGTCCTCTCCTCCATGACCATTTCGTTTGACTAAGTTAAGACCTTTCTGACCATAATGGTCGTAGAAAATTAGGGTTTGGACCCTCTCAAACGTCTTACGACCAATTGTTGCGAAATGGTCATGGAGTTATGACCACTTTATTTGTGGTCACTCTAAGAAGGTCACTAGTTAACATATTTCTTGTAGTGAGGCATCTTAATAATATTAAGTTTCCCCTCTTTATGTTGAGAATCTTGAAGTTACTCATGTTTTATCCTCTTATGCTCGTCACTTTGTTCGTCATGAATTCATTTGTGTACAAGATCCCTTTGCATAGGAAGTGGGTTAGACTTAAATGTGTTTTGAATTTGCTTCTTGATGCTCTCTTTTGCTTCCACTACTATTTCTTGCGAGTGCATCATTGAAATTATTGAGCCCATCTTAATGGCTATAAAGAAAGAACTTCTTGGTAGATAACCCATGTGTTTATTTTGCTACAGTACCTTTGTTTTATATTTGAGTCTTGGAAGTTGTTACTACTGTAGCAACCTCTCCTTATCTTAGTTTTATTGCATTGTTGTGCCAAGTAAAGTCTTTGATAGCAAGGTTGATACTAGATTTGGATTATCTTGTGAAACAGATTTACATGCATCACGAATCTGGGCTGAATTCTCTGTAGGTAACTCAGAAAATTATGCCAATTTACGTGAGAGATCCTCAGATATGTACGAAACTTTCATTCAATTTGAGCATTTTCAGAGCAAGTCTGGTGCCTCTTTAAAATTCGTATTTACGAACTGTTCTGTTTTGACAGATTCTACCTTTTATTTCGCATTGCCTCCTTTGCTATGTGGGATGGCTTTCTTTATTCCATTGACTTCCAGTAGCTTTGGGCAATGTCCAGAAGTGTTAAGAATGATTGTGTCACCTCTGAACATGTGAGTTTTGATTATGCACTAACCCTCTAATGAGTTTGTTTCGAGTTTGGTGTGAAGGAAGTTTTCAAGGGTCAAGAGAGGAGGATGATATACTACGATCAAGAAGAGTGAAAAGTCTAAGCTTGGGGATGCCCCGGTGGTTCATCCCTGCATATTTCAAGAAGACTCAAGCGTCTAAGCTTGGGGATGCCCAAGGCATCCCCTTCTTCATCGACAAATTATCAGGTTCCTTCTCTTGAAACTATATTTTTATTCGGTCACATCTTATGTACTTTACTTGGAGCGTCTGTTTGTTTTTATTTTTGTTTTTGTTTGAATAAATGCATGCTTGTGTGGGAGAGAGACACGCTCCGCTGGTTCGTATGAACACATGTGTTCTTAGCTTTTAATTTTCATGGCGAAGGTTGAAACTGCTTCGTTAATTGTCATATGGTTGGAAACGGGAAATGCTACATGTAGTAATCGGTATGATGTCTTGAATAACTTGATACTTGGCAATTGTTGTGCTCATGTTTAAGCTCTTGCATCATATACTTTGCACCTATTAGTGAAGAAATACGTAGAGCTTGTTAAAATTTGGTTTGCATGAGTAGTTTCTCTAGAGTCTAGATATTTTCTAGTAAGGGGTTGAACAACAAGGAAGACGGTGTAGAGTCTTATAATGCTTGCAATATGTCTTTTATGTGAGTTTTGCTGTACCGGTTCATACTTGTGTTTGCTCTAAACAACCTTGCTAGCCTAAACCTTGTATCGAGAGGGAATACTTCTCATGCATCCAAAATCCTTGAGCCAACCACTATGCCACTTGTGTCCACCATACCTACCTACTACATGGTATTTCTCCGCCATTCCAAAGTAAATTGCTTGAGTGCTACCTTTAAAATTTCCATTCTTCACCTTTACAATATATAGCTCATGGGACAAATAGCTTAAAAACTATTGTGGTATTGAACATGTACTTATGCACTTTATCTCTTATTAAGTTGCTTGTTGTGCGATAACCATGTTCCTGGGGACGCCATCAACTACTCCTTGTTGAATATCATGTGAGTTGCTATGCATGTCCGTCTTGTCTGAAGTAAGGGAGATTTACCACTAAAATGGTTAGAGCATACATAATGTTAGAGAAGAAGTTATTGGGCCGCTAACTAAAGCCATGATCCATGGTGGAGGTTTCAGTTTTGGACAAATATCCTCAATCTCATATGAGAAAATTAATTGTTGCTACATGCTTATGCATAAAAGAGGAGTCCATTATCTGTTGTCTATGTTGTCCCGGTATGGATGTCTAAGTTGAGAATAATCAATAGCGAGAAATCCGATGCGAGATTTCTCCTTAGACCTTTGTACAGGCAGCATAGAGGTACCCCTTTGTGACACTTGGTTAAAACATATGCATTGCGATGATAATCCAGGTAATCCGAGCTAATTAGGACAAGGTGCGAGCACTATTAGTATACTATGCATGAGGCTTGCAACTTGTAGGATATAATTTACGTAACACATATGCTTTATTACTACCGTTGACAAAATTGTTTCTTGTTTTCAAAACCAAAGCTCTAGCACAAATATAGCAATCGATGCTTTCCTCTTTGAAGGACCTTTCTTTTACTTTTATGTTGAGTCAGTTCACCTATCTCTCTCCACCTCAAGAAGCAAACACTTGTGTGAACTGTGTATTGATTCCTACATACTTGCATATTGCACTTGTTATATCACTTTGCATTGACAACTATCCATGAGATATACATGTTACAAGTTGAAAGCAACCGCTGAAACTTCATCTTCCTTTGTGTTGCTTCAATACCTTTACTTTGATTTATTGCTTTATGAGTTAACTCTTATGCAAGACTTATTGATGCTTGTCTTGAAAGTACTATTCATGAAAAGTCTTTGCTATATGATTCAATTGTTTACTCATTGCATTTACATTGCTTCGAATCGCTGCATTCATCTCATATGCTTTACAATAGTATGATTAAGATTATGTTGGTAGCATGTCACTTCAGAAATTATCTTTTATCGTTTACCTACTCGAGGACGAGTAGGAACTAAGCTTGGGGATGCTGATACGTCTCCAACGTATCTATAATTTCTGATGTTACATGCTTGTTTTATGACAATACCGACATGTTTTGTTCACACTTTATATCGTTTTTATGCATTTTCCGGAACTAACCTATTGACGAGATGCCGAAAGGCCAGTTGCTGTTTTCTGCTGTTTTTGGTTTCAGAAATCCTAGTAAGGAAATATTTTCGGAATCGGACGAAATCAACACCGAAGATCTTAAAATTCCCAGAAGCTTCCAGAGCACCGGAGAAAGGCCAGAGGGGACCAGAGGGGCCCCACCCCACAGGGCGGCGCGGCCCAAGGGGGGGGCGCCCCCCTATTGTGTGGGCACCCCGTGGCCCCTCCGACTCCGCCTCTTCGCCTATTTAGTCGTCCCTGACCTAAAACCTCGAGCCAGTTCGACGAAACCAGAGAAAACCATCCAGAGCCGCCGCCATCGCGAAACTCCAATTCTAGGGACAGAAGTCTCTGTTCCGGCACCCTGCCGGGACGGGGAATTGCCCCCGGAGTCATCTCCACCGCCGTCTCCACCGCCATCTTCACCGCCATCGCTGTCTCCATGATGAGGAGGGAGTAATTCACCCCCGGGGCTGAGGGCTCCGCTGTAGCTATGTGGTTCATCTCTCTCTTTATGTGATCTAGTTGAATATCATCTATGTGCTACTCTAGTGATGTTATTAAAGTACTCTATTCCTCCTGCGCGGTGTAATTGTGACAGTGTGTGCATCGTGTAGTACTTGGCGTGGGGTATGATTGTGATCTCTTGTAGATTATGAAGTTAACTATTGCTATGTTAGTATTGATATGATCTATGCCTCTTTCATAGTGTGATGGTGACAGTGTGCATGCTATGTTAGTTCTCGGTGTAATTGTGTTGATCTACCTTGCACTCTAAGGTTATTTAAACATGAATATCAAATATTGTTGAGCTTGTTAACTCCGGCATTGAGGGTTCGTGTAATCCTACACAATTAGTGGTGTTCATCATCCAACAACAGAGTGTAGAGTAGTCCTATTATGTGATCATTGTTGAGAGTGTCCACTAGTGAAAGCAGGATCCCTAGGCCTTGCTTCCAAGCATTGAATCTCCGTTTGTTTACTGTTTTGTTGCATGTTTACTCGCTGCCATATTTTATTCAGATTGCTATTACCACTCATACTCATCCATATTACTTGCATCTCACTATCTCTTCGCCGAACTAGTGCACCTATACATCTGACAAGTGTATTTGGTGTGTTGGGGACACAAGAGACTTCTTGCATTGTGATCGCAGGGTTGCTTGAGAGGGATATCTTTGACCTCTTCCTCCCTGAGTTCGATAAACCTTGGGTGATCCACTTAAGGGAAACTTGCTGCTGTTCTACAAACCTCTGCTCTTGGAGGCCCAACACTGTCTACAAGAATAGAAGCTCCCGTAGACATCAAGCCGCGTTGGGCGCCGCGTGCGACCCAAACGGACACGCGGACGCGGGGCGCTGTCCGCGTGTCCGACCGGCCACGCAAACGGCCCAAAACGGACGGCCCAGCGCGTCCGTAGGGTCGGCCGGTTGGAGATGCCCTAAGTCCTTGGTTCGCCATTGACCTTGGATTATCCTACTCTCCCGTTTAGAGCAAGTACAATAAGTCCTAGTCAGCTGACTATAAGGATTAAAATAATATATTGTTGCTTAGTTGGAGGAGAGAGAGAAGAAGAGAGAAGAGGAGTGGGCTCTAAGACTAGCCACAATGGGAGTATCATAAGTAGTATCATGCATGCCATATTGGCAAAAATCTGATGTGGCACACCAATTAATGAGGTGAGAGATGAGAGTGGTATCATAATATGATACCGTATCATAGCACGTAAAACTAGAAACTCAATAGCAAACACATCATGTACACCAATTTGCATTGAGATTCTACAAAACATTAAATATGATGATACTATGATACTATCTTATGATACTATATATTGTGGGGGCAGTATCATAAACTAGTATCATATGCATGATACAAGTGTATGATACTTCCCATTGTGACTAGTCTAATGCAAGAACCAGCTCTAGCACGTGCTCCTAGGCACTTTGTGACAGTGAAAAGTGGGTCATGCATTGATAAAGTAGTACAAGTTTATAGCCCACTATTGTACATGTTAGCTCTAAGTAGACTATAGATGACATGGCACTTGGCTTATAGCTAGCAGTTGCCTCTACTATTAAACTTACTCTTATGTTTGTGTACATGCAATGCACCAAGCCACACGGATCCCCATAAATGCAAACGCAAATCCCTAGCTGCTGCGCGCACAACTGATCAAGATTGGCACATCATGCTGTATTCCCGATCGGTTTCTATTTTCCACCACTAGCTATCAACTAGGAGTACTACTGTGTGTATATATATTGCTTGCGGAGCTCTATTGCTTGCTGGCATACCCAACTTGTTCGTTGCCTGTGGAAAAGGATTGGACGCGGGTCAACTCGATCTGTCCCGGAGTAGTGACTAGTGCGGTGAGGTTGACCGGAAAGGTGTACCTGCCGTCGCGCTCGCCGGAGCACGGCTTTGTCCGGCTTGTGGAATTTCCGGGGTCCGGCGGCCTGGCTTGTTTGAAGGGCTGATAGCGGCCTCGACACTGCGTGCTTCGTTGCTTCCTGCCACTCGAAGTCTCTGCGTACTGCGTACACCGCATGCGTGTCTGTACTCTGTAATGGGTATTGCAGTTTTATCTTTAACTAGCAGCGTTCCCAAACGTTGCTGTGGAACAACAAAATATAATAATGATTTAAAAATGGAAAATAATTAAGATATGAGCATGGTTACTAACTTACTATTACGCTTCAGGCATGGCATGTCCAAGCAATGACACAAGATGACCAGGAGGAGATTCTGAAAGAAAAAAAGAAGCGGTACCAAGTGGAATCACATGTATTTTTGCCCATGAACAATATATACAAATAACGCGTGTGACATGTGCAGGTAAGGTAATCATCAGGAGCAGCCTATGTTGACATGTTTGTGCTGCAGCCTGCAGATACACTGAGTCCTTTTTATGTGTTAGCTCCAGGAGCAACTACTAAATGCTTGAGTTTCGCAGCCCCGATGCATACGTACATCATATATAGCCCCTCAAATCACTGCAATGCATTGTGTCAAACTGCAGTGGAATTAGCAGGATTTTTGGTGTCGATGACTGTGAATTCTTTAGAAGCGTGGCTGTAAATCCGTCACAGCTCCACCGCTAGATGCTTGTAGTCGCTGTCCTCATCACCGTCCAGCTCATGTACCATGGTGCCACTGCCACAATGTTAGGTGCTTGTAGTTGATGTCGTCGGCTGCTGGGGGTGAGGATGTCTCTGTAATGGGAATTGCAGTTTTATCTTTAATTTGATGATGAGTTAGATAGTAGGCAAATAAATTTATACCATTCAATTCGCTCTGAGGTGGCACAAACATAAATAAATATTATAAACGGTACTCCCTCCATCCCACCAAAAATGTCTCAACCTTATCAAAATTTAGATGTAACTAGACACTATCTAGTAGGTAGATACATTCAAATTTTGATAAAGTTAAGATACTTTTGGTGAGACGGAGGAAGTATTAGGTTTTAAACTTCCTATTCACAGTTTTTGAGTAATGGAGTCAATGGTGCATCTTGACTCTTTAGCCTATAACGAGTCTCGCGTACAGCATATCACACTTTTTGGCCTCGCTGCAACAATGACTAATGTTGTCGTTTGAAGAACTTACCAAGTACCAACACCTAAGTGTAAATTCTCTAGTTTTCTCATCGTTCATGGAGTTCTTAAGACATACTCTCACCAACTCTTTTTGTATCGGTTCTCCATCGGCATTTTGATGACTATCATAGGATGTCTAGAACTACAAAGCTTCAACCCACAAGATTCGGAAGAGGGGGCCCACGACATCAAGACATTGTAGCTCGAGATGATTTGAAACATAAATCATGACTGAAAATCTTTTGCCCTGCTTTTCATGCTTGTCTCATGTGAGATTTGGAAAGAAACTAAGCTAAGGATTTTTATCGGCGGTTACCCACCCTGCCACCTGTCATTCGTGCTAAGATCAAGGAAGAAGTGAAAATGTGATGCTTAGCACGCAGAGAACATTTGGGTCACTTTATTCTAGGAGATTGCAACTATTATAGTGGTATCATATGTAGATACCATATCATATCATATACATCATATGATGTAGACTTAGAAAAATTAATGTCAAATAAACCTTCTACGCAATTTTGCATGAAATGTTTAAATATAATAATATTAAGATACTACATGATACCATTATAGATACATTATTATATACTAGTATCATATGCATGATGCTACTATATAGTACAACTCCCTTTGTCTATAAGTTATAAGACTTCACACCAAACTTTCTGATTAGTTATTAAGATTTTTAGAGTTTCATTCGCATCTCTAGGCACCTGACAAAAACATCGTGACACCTTGTTAGGCTATACTCATGAAATATAAGTTTCTACCATGCATGGTAGATTTCATACACTAATAGAGTGTGTATTCTGTTTGGAGATTCATGCGGCTAGATTATTCTAATACACATAGAAACATGAGTGGGCACACTGTATTCATGGGTATTCATCTGAATATCCATTATTTTAGCCAAAAATAAATCATCTAGTATTCAGCTCATTTAGCACCACATCCAGTTGCCCTCTATTGTTACCCATATCATCTCTACTAAACAATTCGGATACCATACTATTACCATGAGGCATCCACGAGTGTAGCACCAGCGGTCGTTCTAGCTATAAAGGGCATGACGAGAGCGGGGTGGCAGGCGATTGATTTACTTGCCATCTTGTTGAGGCAAGGTGGATGGGGCACAGACGTCATCGCCCGGGGCCATCAAGTGATGAGAGCACGGGGGAGCACCACACGAGCCAGACCTACCATAGGTCCCGATTATGGTGGCCAATGTGGGGCTTCAAAGCATTTTTTCTTCAATGAACTATGTGAAGAATAAGTCGGAAAACGAGACGGGAGGCCAATACATGCATGAACAATTACATGGTTACATATCTTGAGTTTTGAGAAGGAATTATTTTTAAAGGATAATGCAATCATATCGCTTCCATGGATTGGGAAACGACAAAGTTGTGCTATGATTTCATCTATTGTTTTGTAATTTCTATACTATTTTGTAATGATATCGAGTTGTTATGGAAACTTATTGAACCTTTTTAATTAGTAATGAAAACTTTATCGATCTTTGTGTGTGCTTCGGGGTTGAACAAATTTTGAACTTGATGTTTTGAGTTGAATTTTTGTTTGACTCTGAATACTCATTGTTAATGAGAATGCATTTGCTACCTGCATGGGTAGCTACACACCCATGCATTATACTAATATGCAAGCCCTATTAACTTGGTTTAGCTCAGTTTCCTAGTAGAACGTGGAATTCTAGTGTACAAAAGTGGTTTCAAATTTTGATAACAATATTTTTTTGATCAAAGTCAACTCACCAACGTATTTTGCATTGAATTTTTGAATACTGAGTTGACTTTGACAAAAAAAGTTCAAATCAAAATTCGGAAACCACTTTTGTACACTAGAATTCCGCGTTCTACTAGGAAACTGAGCTAAAACAAGTTAATATGACTTGCAAATTGGTATAATGCATGGGTGTGTAGCTACCCATGCGGGTAGCAGGCTTCATCCCTTGTTAATATACTGTGCACTTCCATGCAACGAAACATGATGGTACATTTTAAAACAAAATAAAATGTGAAGTTCTTGAATAAACCATGAAAAATATTGTGTATGACATTCTAAAACATGACACAAAAATAAGAACGGGACATAAATCTCCAAACCCTAATGGACGGTGGATATGTGAACGTTATCTCGCTTGTGCGTTGTAGAAAATGCACTCACATGCACAAAAAAAGGTGTGCCAGTTAATTTCACCATCTTACAAAAGATGTAATAACAACTATTGCTAAGACTATCAGCAGCGATACTCAAATGACCACATCACACAAAATGGTCTATTCAGTGACGGAGCTAAAAACTGATGACCATGGGTGGAGATGCATGTTGCCCACTTGGATCCACCCTTCGCTTCCTTTCCTTGCCGGATTCACAACCACATATCTCAAGTATGTATTGCAAGTTAAGGGCCAATTGCAAGAACAAAAAGAAGCGGAGAGAGAGCAGATCTTCTTGCCGTAAGCTGCGGCCATGCATGGTTTATATTCTTGGATCCGCCCTTCGTTCCATTCCTCGCATGATTCACAATTCGAACACAACCACACATATCTCAAATGTGCATCATATTTTCCTACAAGGTGTTTTCAGTTCCTTCTTTGTTCGTGAACGAGATTGATCTGAACTCTGTATTTCCGTTATGCAAATTAATTGAAAGGAACAATTTCAGTTAGAAAAAAAGTGCATCATCTTATCATTTGTCTCCAGTAGACAGTAGTACATAATTAAAGCGCCTGCCTCAGGCTTTGGCATTTTACGGGCATCTTATTCAAATACGGAAATTAATAGGCAAATGTTCCTCATCTTGCCATGTACGTGCGTTCGTATCGGTCTGTTCAATTTAGAAGTTGATGGAGTAGGCCGGCGACTTGTCCGAGTTGAACAGCCCAAAGTGCTTCTCCGTCTCTAGCCCACCCTTCAAGTTCTCGTTGAACATGGCGAATATGTACGCCTCGATGGCCCCAGGCCTCTTGGGCGTCCCCTTCCCGACGTGGTTGATCAGGTTCTGGTTGTAGGTCCGTGCGTTAGCCGCGGTCGCATCCGGGTCGCCGGCCGACGGCCACCCGCTCTCGGACACCACGATGGGGACGCTCCCGGACCCGGCGCTCTCGAGTGCAGAGTACATGGTGTCCACGAGCGCGTCGAACAGGTTCTGGTAGTCCTTGCCGTTGCCGTCGTCGTGCACCACCGTGCCCGGCGCGGTGAAGAGGGCGTATTTGATGTCGATGCTGGGCGTGCCCTTGAATGAGAAATAGGGGTAGATGTTGGCGAGCAGTGGCGAGCCGATGCTGGCGAGGTACTGCGCGATGGGCGGCATGTGGGCGCCGTCGTCTGAGAAGGTGCCCTGGGAGGGAGGGAACCCTTTGGTGACGCCCGAATGCACCGCCGTGGACACCTTGATGCCGCCGAGGCCGGCCCTGACCAGCGCGTTTTGAATGTTCTTCATGGCCGGGAGGACGTCCTGCGTCCTGCCGCCTTGATTGGGAACTTCGTTGCCGACCGCGATGTACTTGATGGTGAGGCCCTGCTGCGACTGCACGTTGGCCTTGACCCAGGCGTCCGCGTTGGAGGCACTGGAAGCGAGGGCATTGAGCTGCGTGTTGCCGGTGTCGAGGATGAGGCCGAGGTTGCTGCCGCTCAGGGCCTTCAGGGTGTCGTCCTTGACGTTGTAGACGCGCATGCCGGTGATGCCGTTGGACTTGTAGAGCTGCACCACCTCACTTGCCGAGGGCAGCCTGTCGCCGTTCACGCCGTAGCACACGCCGATGGACTCAACAGCTGTGGTTGTTAATTTCATCGGTCGATTAATTTGTGAACAGTGGCATATGTGTATCTGGTATCAACCTTTCATAATTTATATCCTTGTTTACTTTAAGATTAAACTAGACCATAATAAAAATTACTGAACCGAGGGACTAACAAAGTAATTGCAGTTTACATGCACCGCATATCGAAAGTTTGCAGGTAAGACCGAGAGAGAAATGTGGATTACCTGCAGGAATGGCGGCAAGCAAGCCAACTACCAAAGCGGCTGCAAAAGCACCATGCTTCGCCATCTTCACTTGCCTTGTGTGGCTAGCTAGCTAGCTAGATCTTGTTAAACTCTCTACGATCGAGTTACGTAGCTGTGTCTTTTGCATGCAAACGTTCACCCCTATATATACACACACGGCTTGTAGTTTCCACCGCTAGCTTCTAAAAAAAAGAGAAGTTTCCACCGCTACCGGACCAATACGTAGACGTCGCCAGCCTGCCGGTTGACGGACGGGCGAGGTCGTCGTCCACCAATCACCCGTGTATATACATTTTTATTCATGTGGATAAATAAGAAGGAATACGTTGGCCGTATTTATGTACATCGAGCCACGGGGGTTTGTCCGGCACGTGGAATTTCCGGGGTAGTTATTACAAGGACTAATAATAGTGGCGGCCAGCTTGTTGCTTCCTGCCACTGGCTGTTTGTGCCTACACAGGACATCATATCTTATCGCTTCCATGTTGTTTAGATAATGCAGAATAAAGTGACATCACTCTCCTGATTAATAATATAACTTCTTGGATGACGAGTGAGTTTTTTCCGTAATGAAAAAAATTCCAACAAGAAGAGAAGAAACAAGTTGCAGCGTGATATTCACTAGGCAACACTCATATATATGAGATTGTAATGTCAGGATATACATCAGACCTAAATGAAACAGGTGGCTCTGACTACCATATCAACTTTTGGCAGAAGCTATAGGAGTCTGATCACCATAAACTCTATGAACGAAATGGTATTATACCACCTCGTCCATAGACTCTTTGTTACACAAAATTTATCTACCTAGATCTAATCACAAAAGGGGAAGATGTTGGTGCCAAGGAGAAAACACCTATTCAGTGTGGCTACAAAACAGTGTTACTAACGAAAGTTGAGGATATCGAGGAGCACGACAAATGGAGTCCTTTTATGGTCAAAATTACATCATCAAGACTTCATCAAGAAAGCACAATTAAGAAAGGCATTAGATCTTGGTGTGGTTAAGATCCTCATCATCTAGCTCAAGTGAAATATGCAAGATTAACGTTTTTTTTTCTTGATGGGCTTTTTTTTCTTACCGATCTCATGGTGTAGTTGAGAGACCGGTTTATAGGATAGATTATCGTACTATAAAGAGGACTCTCGAGTGAGTAACTTGTTTATATTGTTTGAGAGAGCTCAAACCCCTTGCATGTTTGGCATCATCTTTCCTGGTTGTTATTTGGATCATATCCATGTGGTGACTTAGAGCTTGTCGTTCGGAGAGAGCTCAAATCTTTTCGTTCTTGGTATCGTCCTTCCATATCCAAAACAGATATCGCACAAAATACTTGTTGCGTTTTCGATATTGGAGTTTTTTTTTTCGATTCGTCGTATTGAGAGGTTTCACCTCTAAATTCGTGAAAAACTCTAGCCCACTTATTTTTAAGTTTTTCACCTTATTGTGAGTTAGCACTTGTCGTCATCTTTCCAACAAAATTGGTTTCACCTAATCAATGGTAAGAAAATCGGTAATCGATAACCGCTCGGTTGACTTGGGAGTAGCGATTAATCGGAATTCAGACAATTAACTGATTTAATCAATCGGCTATTAATAGGTGCAACCGAATCAAATTAGCACTTAAAACAATTTATATAAGAACAATAATAGTATATGAGCCTCTATATGAATGACCTACTTCTTTAGAGCCTATAAGCCCATTAAAACATGTAGACTTCTCCTCCATGATCTAATCTTGAAGGTCATAAGCGAATTAGGATCCACCAGCTGACACCACGTTCTTTCCTTCCACTTCTTTCCCTCTCACCTATGAAGTTTATCTTCTCCCAGCACATACCTAGGGTACGACCCCTCTTGCACCTCAACCACCTAACCTATTGAAGGCGTCCTCGAGATCCTAAACGAGCTCCTCAAGATGGTCGAGCTCCTGTATCCAAAGGATGAGCAACTACGAGGAACTGGTCAAGGAGGGCAAGGAACTAGTTGCTGACAGTGGAAATCGAGCTGTTGGAGGTTAGAATCAAGCGGGACCTTTGCAAAATCTACTTTATTGGGGCGGGTAGCACCTAGACTGGCGATATGCGTTGAAAGTTTTGCAACTTTTCAGGCCAAGTGTAGTAGTTAACAGGGAACATACCTAATAATCGGATGTTTAGGTCGATTAATCGGGTTAAAGGATTAACACAAGCGATTATTGGTAATTGATATGGTCAGACTCCTAGTAGCGATTAATCAACATATTAATCATTAAACTGCCCTATTTTTTAAACAGTGTGCCTAATTCAAAGTTTCCTAACTCAAGTTCATGTGTTTTCAATGTTGAAGGTTTCACCCGTTTGTCTCTTATAGATATGTTAAACCTTTCTTTATTTAATTTTATAATCCTTTGCTAGAATATGATGATCCTCTGCATGATCCTATAGATCTTGTTGCTTGCTAGCCAAGTTTCATCGAAATCGGTGTTCGTATGTGAAAATGGAGGCATTTTCAATTGGTGTTATCTCTTCGGCCAAACTAGTACGTCTCGGCCAAGCAGTCCAGTCGGCCAAAGTCGTCTATATAGAGATTGGTTCTAGCTGAACTTAGTGGTCAGAGCAGGCCGAATCACTTTTGATGCAGTGTTTTTTTTGTCTCTATAGTTGGATTTGGGAGGGTCATATTTAAGGGACCTTATTCCCTAAAGGTTCTCTAATTCTTCCAGCTCATTTTCCCTCTATTTTTAAACTTCCTTTTAGCCTGCTATCTTCCTCTCGTTCCCATAATTTTTGCATATATTTGAGAGAAAAAATAGAGTAGATCTAGATCTATAATTCCACTAATCAAAATCCACTCTTAGTGATGAAATCCATCTTGATCTAGATGTTGGAGAAATTTGGTGGTCACCTCCTCTGTTTTTTCTCTCTTAACCCACAATAGATTTTATAGCTTTGGTGAAATTTAAGAGAAAGGGACTTTCCATTGCATTTGGTGCATTAGTTTGAGTTTTCCATGGTATTACGTGGAAATGAAAGTTAATGAGATATTTCTCTCGGGTGGTTGTGCCTGAAGCTTGTTTCTTTTGGTCTTTCAACCATAAACGGCTTGGAGGTCTTAATTGTGTTTTTGGCCCTCCAATTAAGTTGTGGTGATTCCTCAACCATGAGGCTATCGTGGCGATTTTTTGAGAGCCTCAATTAAGTTGTGGATATTTCCCCAAGCTTGTATGGGTTTGTGATCTCCCTCAAGGGTTCATTAGTGGAACAAGGGCTTACCTTTTTATGGGAAGGCTCAAGAAGAATACGGCGAGGCCTTCGTGACGTTTGGGGAGCCTTGTGCCTCCACACTGCTCCAACATAGAGTAGCCCTCGCAAGAGTGTGAGCTTCGAGATACATCGTTGTCTCTGCATGCCTCGGTTAATTATATACCCGAGCTATTTACTTATACATTTTACTTTGTGATAGTCTTTGTACTTGAAGTTATATATCTTGCTATCACATAGTTTCTTTTCTTTCTTAGAATAAGTTGTTGGTGCACATGTATGAACTGTAGTATATACATTGGTTGCGTGTTTAAAAAATTACGCTAGTTTTATTCCGTATTTGTTCAAGCCACTATCGGAAAATTTTAAACCACCTATTCACCCCTCTACACGTCATCCATGTCCTTTCACAATTGTTGAAAAAAGTTCTTGTGAAGTACATGGAAGATGCCAAAACAAAATATGTTGTTTCCATTCGAGAACTTGTGACAAATAATGATTAAACAAAAAAAAATGGACAAGTGATCTAAATTTATAACAAAAATAAGCCGAGTGCATCAGGAAAATATAGTTCCAAATAAAGAAACCAAGAAGGTAAAAAATAAATCCAAGGAAAAGCGCGGTGCGTGTATCTTAACAAATGAAAATGTGAAACATTTTAATTAGCTTCAACTAGAGAAATCAATTCCGGCTACATTACTATAGGCTAAAACTGAGAAGGAGAATACAAAGTCTGAAAAGCTTGACTGAATAGAGCATTCACCAAAAAAGATGACGCATGAACAAGTGGTGGAGTACTTAGATTGACTAAAAAAATACCTTAATCTCATTGCTAAGAATACTTCAGGTTACAACCATAATCAAAAGATGAGGCATGAACAAGTGGTTCAGTACTTAGCCATGGAGCTTGGGCTTAACTAATTAGGAGTATTTTTTACGCAAATATATGTACTGGTTCGGAAGTATTATTAATACTATGTCTAGGTAAAAAAATGTATGTTCCAACTCATTATGTATTTGTAAAATTTAACATGTATCTCTTCCTATATTAAGTGGTAGACTTGTGCATTGTTAAATTGAAAACTAGACAGAAATTGTAAAAAATGCATGATGGACGAAAGTTCATAAATAGAGGATAACACTACATTCCAAAATGCTCCAATCAGTGATACAATAGACTTTGCATATTTGCCACCAAAAAGCATGTCCACATACTCAAACTCCTAGTCAAATCAGCCAGATCACACCAATGATTCGAGTAGTTTCTCTACCATCAATGATTTCTTTTGAGACTTCGTCAACGATCGAGTTGAAGGAAAGATAGATAGACTAGAGCAACAAATACCTATGTCTAATCAACATAGAAGGGATTCTCGCAGGCACGTTGATAGGAACTGTGAAGCTGTTGAAAATCAATTGATGGACGATTAGTGATTACTTCTTGGAGAATTATTGGTACAATTGTTCGCAATTTCTTCAAATGCTCCGCATGCAACAACATCTATTTCATCCCATTGTGCGAACCCTTATTAATTGGTCTCCCCATTTTCCGCTAAAGGAGCGATGCATTTGGAAAGGTTGGATTTTCTCCTTTGCACAAATGCACCTTTGATGTGTATGTTGTTATATGGCACACCAACTAATGCCTTCTATGAATTTTTTTGAATGGGTCAAAGCATAATCCTTGAGTGCTTGACCTATTTCTATAGAGGTGTGATGAAGAATTTTGGTCGAGAGTACCAAAGGAGGCCCAAAAATAAAGATATAACTTGATTGTTCAAGAATTTTGGTCGAGAGTACCTATTTCTATAGAGGTGTGATGAAGAATTTCTGGAATGTTAGGAAGCTTCGATTGCATGCATTGGCATGGAAGGGTGTACACTCATGGTGGTGCTTGGAGGTCACTGTGCCTACGCACCTCTCAACAGAGATTAACTTCTCGTTAGACATGAACTTAAGGATACATCGTCATCTTCACATGCTTCAGTTGTCTTTATACCTAAGCTCCCTTATTCATATAGTTACATTGTCATAGCCATCGTGGTTAAAATTATCTATCTCATTATATCTTTCGATCACATATTTTTACTTGTTTATCATAAGCTGTTGGTGCACACGGTTGACCCAATGATATTTTAGTTTTTGTGCTTGATAAATACAATAGTTACTTCTGCTTTTTTTTTCAAGCCAAAACCCTAATTGTTTTAAATAGCCTATTCACTCACTCTAGGTGACGTCTAGGTCCTTTCAGCAGTGGCGATCACCGGAGCTCTGGCTGGAGAAATGAAGAGAGAAGAGGCGAGGACGACACCAGCATGGCCTGCCACAAGAGCTCCATGGAGGCAATGAGGAGGGCAACAGATGGGACTTGGCAACGTGCCCCGACCTCCCTTGTTTCATCCTCTCGCCCACGATTGGATGATAGAGGAGAATATGTGAGGATCACACGTGCACAAGTGGCGATGGTGTTCCAAGTGACATCTACTCCTTTATTTTGGTCTGAAAAAACAAAGAGAAACCAAATTGTTTAGGAGACACATCCAAATCATATCATTTGGGTTATTTGAATCAACTTACCTTAAAAGTTGCAGTTTTTTGAAAAAAATCCTTTGACTGTGTTTTTTTTTAAACCTTTTACCTCAAAAGTTGTGGTTTATTGAAAATTTATCTTTTTCTGTGCTCCCCACATATAGCGCGATACCCATCAGTCCGGCCATCACACATGCATGCGGTGTACAAACAACCAGTGGTAGGAAGCAACGAAGCACGTACTGTTGCGGCCACTATCAGCTCTTGTAACAAGCCACGGCAGCGGTCAGCGAACCCCGGAATTCCACGAGCCGGACAAAGCGTCGTGTCTCCGCACACATACCGACAAGTCCTCCTCCGGCCGGCCGAACCCGACGGCAGGTGGACGACTACCTCGTTCGCTACCAAACAGTTGCCCCGTGTGTATATATAGAGGGGCGAATGCTTCGTGCAATGCATGCAAAATTAAGGAACACGTACACGTAGCTTGTTTTGCCCAAGACACTCTTGGTTGCACGGCGATGGCAGAGCATCGTGCTGCTGCCTACATGTTTGCAGTGGCGATGGTCCTTGGCGTGCTCGCAGCCATTCCGGCAGGTATTCCAGTTTCTCTCAACTATTACTTACTACGAGTTCTCTTTGCCAAATTGGATTTGTGAATGGCGAATTAATGAATCGATCGATCGATCAACCACAGCGGTTCAGTCCATCGGCGTGTGCTACGGCGTGAACGGCGATGGGCTGCCCACGGCGAGCGACGTCGTGGAGCTCTACAAGTCCAACGGCATCACCGGCATGCGCGTCTACACCGTCAACGACGACACCCTGCAGGCACTAAGCGGCAGCAACCTCGGCCTCATCCTCGACACCGGCAACAAGCAGCTCCCCGAACTCGCTGCCAATGCCACCTACGCGGCCGCCTGGGTCAAGGCCAACATACAATCCCACCAGGGCCTGACCATCAAGTACATCGCCGTCGGTAACGAGGTTCCCGGTCAAGGCGGCAACCCGCGGGACATCCTCCCGGCCATGAAGAACATCCGCAACGCGCTGGATAGGGCCGGACTCGGCGGCATCAAGGTGTCCACGGCGGTGAATTCGGCCGTCACCCAAGGCTTCCCTCCCTCCAAGGGCATCTTCAATGCCTCCGCCTCTCACATGCCGCCCATCGCGCAGTACCTCGCC
The DNA here is from genome assembly GCF_019359855.2 of Lolium perenne. NCBI lineage: Eukaryota > Viridiplantae > Streptophyta > Magnoliopsida > Poales > Poaceae > Lolium > Lolium perenne. The sequence continues at coordinate 321,870,544 of NC_067246.2, forward strand.
AGCACAGGCGCGCCGCTGCTGGCCAACATATACCCCTACTTCTCTTACAAGGGCGACACCACCCACATCACCCTCGACTACGCCCTCTTCAGCTCAACGACCACGGTGGTGACGGACGACAACGGCAACCAGTACCAGAACCTGTTCGATGCGCTCGTGGACACCATGTACTCCGCGCTCGAGAGCGCCGGGGCCGAGACCGTCCCCATCGTGGTGTCAGAGAGCGGGTGGCCATCGGCCGGCGACGGCACGGTGGCCACCATGAAAAACGCGCAGATGTACAACCAGTACCTCATCAACCATGTCGAGAAGGGGACTCCAAAGAGGCCTGGGGACATCGAGACGTACATATTCGCCATGTTCAACGAGAACAATAAGAACGAAGGGGAAGAGACGGAGAAGCACTTTGGGCTGTTCAACCCGGACCAATCGCCGGCGTACCCCATCATCTTCGCGTAAGTTTTGGGTAGTGGTAAGGAAAAGATCTCGGAGGGGGCCAGGGTTCTGAAACAAAATTTCAATTTCGATCTTGAAAGCGTCTAAACATTTTGAATATATATAATATATGGAGGAGTAAAAGCCCCGTTCTGTTCAGCTTGGCGATGGCCATACATAGTGGCGTCTCGTCTTTCCCTTACTTTTTCTTATAAATGTTGGTTTATTACTTAAAGAGTTTTAAGTATTACAATCAATCTCTGCATAACTAAGATACACATGGTTATCCAAAATATCCAAAGTAAAATGAAAGCAATAAATAAAGCCAACACAAATACAAATGGTCTACAACAACTGAAGGTAAACTAGACATTGGGAGTTGCTATCCTGGGGTTATGCAGCCACCATGTTGGGTAATAATTTTTTGGCCGTATCTTTCAACCGTGTAGAGACCTCCGTAAGGAGGTCTCGATCCGCTGTACGCTGAAGCGATGACTATGGCAGAGCAAAACCGTACATTCGTAGATATATGACATGCATAAGAGAAGAATGTTTATCATTAAAAACCTTGTCATTCCTACATAGCTAAAGCGACCATAAGACGGTAATCGCTCCCACACTGATAAGTAACTTAAACCTAGAATCCACTAAGTTTAGCCAATTGCTAAAAAATTGCAATGCTTCGTGGCAGATATAAGGTAGAGCCTATATGAATGATTGACCATATAGACCTAGCGAACTGACAGTGGAAGAAAATGTGTTTTATTATCTCGTCTTCGTGATAAAATGCATTTCATACATCCATGCCAGTTTCGTTTTGCAAGGTTATCTTTAGTAAGAATAATACCACGCCTGAGATACCATATAAAGACCTGATAACTGCTCGAATATTGATAGTATTAATTTTAGATTTCTTGCCTTTTTCGAGTCATGTTCCATAAAAATGATTTTTTCGTCGGTGTATTGGAGGATAGACAGTCCTCCATCAACTAAGTGGGGAACCACTCATTCAGTTGACCATCAACTTTCACACGCTCAATAATAATGGCCAACATATCCGCCACAATGTTAAACAACATTGGAGATAGGAGATCACCTTGCCTCAACCGTTTTTTGTCTCCAAATATCTACCACCTTCATTATTAACTTTAATGGCAACATTTTCTCTAAAAACAAAAATAATAATTAAGATGCGATACTCTTCAGATAAATCTTTCATTCTGAGAATTTGTTGCAGAAAAGACCACTTAACCTCATAATTGGATTTTTTAAAGCCGATTTTAAGGACTACCCCATTCTGTTTTTCCGGTGTAACTCATGGATTATTTCATGCAGCATTACTACATCGTCTATGATGTACCTACCTAGCATGAAAGCAGTCTGAGTAGGTCTCACCACATAATCAACCGCCGAATTGGGCCTAGCAATACCCACCTTAGTGAAAGTAAACATTAAGAAGACATACTGGACTGAACTTTTGAGTCCTTTCCGCATCATTAATTTTTGGTAGTAGAATAATCTCCCCAAAATTGATGGGGAAAAGCTTAAGTTGTCCATCATGAAGCTCGCCGAACAGTTCCAATAAATCACCCTTAATAATATCCTGGAAGGTTTGAAAAATCTCCACAGGAAAACCATCTAGGTCAGACGCCTTGTTGTGTTCCACCTGAGACAACTTTCTTAAACTTCCTCTTCTGAATAAAGAGCGGTAAAAAGGAGCTTTCTAGGGGAACACTTGAGGAATATCATCAATCCTGGATTCGTCCAAGAATAGTGTAGATTCCTTCGGGACTCCAAATAATCATTTGTAGTAGTAGATCGTGCCCTCCTCCTGAACAAGAGAATGAATCAGTTTCTTCATGTGTCTACCATTGGCGACACTAGGAAAATATGTCGTATTCATATTTCCTTCTAGAAGGGACTGAGGTTTTGATCGCTGGTACCATTTGAGTTCCTCCTCTCGGAGGAGACCAACCAAATTTGCATTGTATTGACTTTTAAGATCAATTTGTTGCGTAGTCAGCGGTCTCACTTCCGTGATTGCCTCTAATTCATCAATAGTTCATGATAGGCTGAGTTTCTTTTGTTTTAGCACCTTACTTGCGTGTCTCTCGCTGACCCACCAAGGAATCTTCAATGTGGAGGATGGCCGGGGATATATAGTGTAAGGCTGCAGGTCCTTGTCAACGCAGTGGATGGGCGCCAAGAGCGGAGCTCTTTAGAATGTACGTAATGCACAAGCATCAGGGTCCAAGAAATTTTATTGCACTACTTGTAAGCAAAACAAGGGTAAGGCATCAGGTTAAGTTGAAAAAAAGTTCATTATGGAGGCCTTAATTCAAGCTTGCAAGACTATAAAACTGAGTGTTTTTATGCCATGCTAGAGAGATGCACCATGAAAAGTTTGCCTCTAGCTCCACCCCTGACGGGTGCCATGTGCAGGGCCGAGGCACCGAGGAATGCACCCAGCTCCACAATCCTGTTAGGACCTCCCTTAGCCGCCACGAGTTGCAGGGGGTGACGACCAGGATACCACCCTCGATGGGGGCGCAGATGGCTTGGACATGCTCGACATGAGGATTTGGGTCATTTTTTAAATTTGATTTAATGTCTTTGTCATGCTAAACCATGCACTCGGCAAAGAATTTGGATGTGGCCTGTGTCGGAAAAACACACTTACAAACCGGCTTGACATGTGGCCTTTCTATTTGTGCCCCTAATGTTAAGTTGCTTTTTTTTGCGCAGTGGCACTGTTCGACACATAACAATGGCTTTGCCGTGTAGTCTTCACCGAGTGTAGCACTCGGAATAGACTTTGCCGAATAACTTACATTATTTTGCAATTTACCAGGTATTTTTTTTGTAACCAGTCAAAGAATTGCTTTCTTGTAATGATCACACAAAACAGTCATGCATTCATCGTTTGATTCACAAGATCAGACAATATTTAGAGCAAAGTTCTTACAGGAAGATCCAAAACAAGGAAAAAAGACAAGTTGGCCCTTCTGGAACTCGATGTCGCCGACGACGACTAGGACGTGCCGCTGTTACGCCTCCACACAAACCTTGGATAGGAAGGAGCCCCTTTCTGGACGGGAAGTCAATGAACCTCAGCTCTGAAGAGCCTCCACCCTGCATCGCCGTCTCCTTCGCCTTGATCTGCAACACCATCACCTTCAACTTATACAAATGCGGAAGGGCACACATAGCAGCTCCGAGGAGTTACGAGGGTGAACAAGGTGGCCGATCCATAGTGGAGCCCCACCACCGAAGAGGATGACTGCCGCCAGGAAAAACCACTCCAACCTCGCCACCAACTACTCAATGCTGCCGACTGGAAGCCTACTCGAGCCTACACTACATACACGACGAGATCCAGGGATTCTCCACCCTCCCACGGAGCGGCCGCTGTCCGGAGAGGGAACCAGCGAATCGCCGCCGGCGAGGTGGTTGGAACGGGTGGTTTCAGAAAATCGCTCCGGCACTGTAGCGTGGGTGGATAAGGTGCAAGGTCCTTCTCTTCGGTAATAGACACCACATATTTCAAAGGAAAATGATCCAGATCCCCCGGAGGCTGCGAGCGACGCAACCTCCGGGTCGCGCGTCGTCCGATCGCATCGATCCCACGGACACGAACCAGAGGATGTCCCTTTCCCAGGCCCCACCAATCCATCGCCCACCACAAGAAATCGTACCCGCTCGCACGACTCCGTTGCTGCCCCGCGCGGCCGGCAGCCGCCACCGCTGATCCTGGCGCCGCGCCCACGAGGGCCCCGCTGGCCGGAGCTTCCTCCCGGAGATGGAGACGAGGCTCCTGAGCTCGTCCGCGCGCGCCCGCTCGCACGACTCCGCTGCTGCCCCGCGCGGCCGGCAGCCGCCACCGCTGATCCTGGCGCCGCTCGCCGGAGCTTCCTCCCGGAGATGGAGACAAGGCTCCTGAGCTCGTCCGCGCGCGCTCTCCGTCCTGGACTCCTCGCGCCGCTATGAGGTGCGGCCATGGCGTCGCCGCCTCCCCATCTCGACGCTGCGGTGGAGCTTCTCAGGGGCGGGGCGCGCCGGCGAAGAAGTAGCTCGGGGGATGGGGCGCGCCGGCGGAGGAGCAACACGGGGACGGGGAGGAGCAAACGGCGGGCGGCCGCGCCGACGGTGGAGTAGCTCCGGGGCAGGCGCGCCGGCGAAGAAGCATCCCGGGGGTGGGCGCACCGGCGGAGGAGCAGCACGAGGGCAGGAAGGAGCAAGCCGCAGGCGGGCGCGTTGGTGGAGGAGCTAGGCGGTTGCGCATTGGTCTGGGGCGTGGTGGTCAACGGCGGTTGTTGCATCTCCGTTTGAGGCCATGAAGGAGGGTCAAGATAAAGTAGAAGGAAGCTCAGAGTACTGCTACCTTGAGCGGCTGATGTTGCTACCGCTGGAGGCCGGCTTTGCTACCCTGTCTGTCCGGTGTTGCTTCCAGCGAAGGATGGTTTTGCTACCTTAGGCATTGAGCGCTGCTAACAGCCGAAAACGGCTTTTGCTACAAGCGGAGGACTTTGCTACAATTGTACCATAGGCATAGGGCGTTTGCTACTAGCAGCTTGTGGCGTTGCTGTCCTGGACGGACGTAGTTGCTGCAACCTCGGACGGCGTTGCTGCCGGGCTGCAGGCGATGTCTCCGTTGATGTCTTACAGGATTTGCAGCATATGAATAAAAAAATTTGCTACAATTTATTTGCGGTTTTGCTACATCTACGTAATATGTTTGCTACGTGGCCTCCGGCGAGGTCTCCGACGAGTCCAGCCTTTTTATTTTCTTTTCTGAACGAACCGTTTTTTGCTTCAGTCATTTGCTGCCGGGAGATGTTTTTTGCTACATGCAAATCTAACCGTCAAAATGGTTGATCCGACGGCTGGGAACCCGGGGGCTGGGGAATCAGATCCCCCGGGGGACGCCCAGCAGTTTCCTATTTCAAATGTGCGCCGTATTATTTCGTCTCCAGCAGTGGATAATTAATTTCTGCGCCTGCCGTACGTGGAAGCAAGCTTTGGCATTTTACAAGCACCTTATTCAAATAAAGAAACTAAATATAGGCAAATATCTTGCCAGGTATGTACGTATCGATCTTTCCTAGAAGCTGATGGGGTACGCCGGCGATTGGTCCGGGTTGAACAGCCCAAAGTGCTTCTCCGTCTCAGCCCCATTCTTCCTGTTCTCGTTGAACATGGCGAATATGTACGTCTCGATCGCCCCAGGTCTCTTGGGCGTTCCTTGCCCGACGTGGTTGATCAGCTTCTGGTTGTACGTCTGCGCGTTATCCGTGGTGGCCGCCGTGTCGCCGGCCGAGGGCCACCCGCTCTCCGACACCACGATGCCGACGCTTCCAGCCCCGGCGCTGTCGAGCGCCGCGTAGAACGTGTCGACGAGCGCGTCGAAGAGGTTCTGGTACTGGAGCCCGTTGTCGTCCTGCACCACCGTGCCCGGCGAGGTGAAGAGGGCGTAGTTGAGGTCGATCCCGGGCGTGCCCGTGTAGGTAAAATAGGGGTAGACGTTGGCGAGCAGCGGGGCGCCGGTGCTGGCGAGGTACTGCGCGATGGGCGGCATGTGGGTGGCGGAGAAGGTGCCGTGGGACGGCGGGTACCCGGTTCTGACGCCCGAATTCACCGCCGTGGACACCTTGATGCCGTTGAGGCCGGCCCTGGCTAGGGCGTCGTGCACGTTCTGCATCGCCGGAAGGATGTCCTGCGTGCTGCCGCCTTGGTCGGGAACCTCATTGCCGACGGCGATGTACTTGATTTTGACGTCCTTGTAGGGCTGCACGTTGGCCTGGACCCAGGAGTCCGCGTTGGAGGCGCTGGCGGCGAGGTTGGCGAGCTGGTCGTTGCCGACGTCGAGGATGAGGTCGATGTTGCTGCCGCTTAGGGCCTGGAGGGAGTCGCCGTCCGGGGAGTAGATACGCATGCCGGTGATGCCGTTGGACTTGTAGAGCTGCACGACGTCGCTCGCCGACGGCAGCCCGTCGCCGTTCACGCCGTAGCACACGCCGATGGACTGGACCGCTGTGGATGATGGATCGATTCGTGAGCGCTGAGCAGTGGCCAGTGGGACACTATCCTAATTCCAAAGTCAGAGTGGAGATGAATCTGGATTACCTGCCGGAATGGTTGCAAACACGCCAAGGAACAACGCCGCCACTGCAAGCATGTAGGCAGCAGCTGCACGATGCCCCGCCATCTCCACTGATCTTCCTGAAACAAAAGAGAGAGTGTCTAGCTAGCTAGCTCTCTGTGTATTTCTGCGAGGTGAGTACGTGTGCCTTTTGCATGGATTGCACAAAGCATTCGCCCCCTATATATACACGGACGCTACCTGTTCGACACGGCACACGTTCCCAAGTTCCACACCGATGGTATCCCAGTACGTTTCCACGCGCAGATGTCGCGCCCGCGTACAGCCGTGCTTGACCCATCTCACTACGGCCGTTTTGTTCGGCGAACCATACGAAGGTCGCCGTCCGGTTCGGCCGGAAACATCGGACGTACCCGCGCTCCGGCGAGATCGTCCACCGAGTCGTGGCGCGCGCCTGTATGTATGTACACAACACTTGGAGGGAAACAGCTGCACTTCCTCGTCCCGGCTAGTGGAATTTCCAGCGTATGAGTCCGACCTGACCTAATTAATTTGCCCGTGAGTTTTACGGCTACGTTGATAATAACGGCACTGAACGGAGAACGGTTCTTCCAAGTTCGAATTCGGCGAGACAAGTCACGGCAGCGCATAAGCTCGGTGCCAAACAGGCCGGATAACAGAGAGATAGGTATGTTGGGTAAGCATGTTCAGGCCCACGAGATCGATGATCCAGCACCCAGCCCGCATGCCAGTTTTACATGGGCCGCATGTCTGGCCTTTTGGGTACCCGTCAACTGCGAAACACACCAAAATAAAGCGCAACAGTTGGAAATCCCTAAAAAAAAAAGATCAACCTTCGCCGAAGTGTCGCAAGGGGGAAACAATGCGCGGATGAGGGAGGAGAGCGAAGGCACAGGGTGACTGCCTTGTATCAGCTTTTCCCGTTATTTTCTAGATTTGTTTTTTTAAAATGAAATATTTTGAGAATCGTAAATCCAAATTACGAACCGTTTTCGCTTTTGAGATCCTCGCATCGAGATTTTCAAAACTAAATACAATGTTAATAGGTTTCAGCATACTTTTTTTCATACTTCCAATACTTGTATGGTTGTAATCGTGGTGTTTACCTAACTGTATTCCTGCTTCAACTGATAAATACTTCTGTTTTTAGTGTATTTGATGCAGTTTTTCTCTTTACTCAGTAACTGTACTTACTCGTGTGCGCTACTGTACCTGTGCTTCTGTATCAGTATTTTCTCGTGTGCACGACTGTATTTCTGTACCCGTAGTTGCTCGTGTGCGTCACTGTACTTCTGTACATATACTCGCTCGTGTGCGCGACTGTACTCGCTCGTTTGCGCCACTATACACTCTTGTCTGCTCAGTTGTACTTGCCCGTGTGCGCGACCGTACTCGCTCGTCTGGGCGACTGTACTCGCTCGTGTGCACCACCGTACTCGCTTGTCTGCTCGACTGTACTCGGTCGTGTGCGCGACTTTACTCGCTCGTCTGCGCCACTATACTTGCTGTTCTGCTCGACTGTACCCGGTCGTGTGCGCGACTGTACTCGCTCGTCTGCGCAAATGTACTCGCTCGTTTGCGGGACTGTACTCGCTCGCGAGGTAGTTTTGATCGACCGATTCACTTGCGAGCTAGCTAGGTAGTTCTGATTGATCACTTGTTGGATGCGTACCTCTCGGCGGGAGGGCACGTACTTGCGCACGGCTGGACAGCGGCAGGAGCTACTTCGCTACGCGTGCGGGCGCGCGGACTCGCGGTTTGGAGTGCGTACTTGCGCGGGGCGGGTGGATTTGCGGGACTTGGCTCACGCGGGACTGCGGTGCTTGCCACGTATCAACCACTGCTACGTTCGTGGAGCAAGTTTTTTTTTCCTTCGCGAAGGTTGGTCTCTAGCTAGTGATACCCGTAACAGTTTCATTATCAGGATGATAAATAACATTGAATAATGTCACTTGTTAGTAACTTTCATGCTGCAGAGGCTGAACTTTGCCGTATATATAAATCTTTTATGTTCCTTCTTCCTAAGCAGCATGGAGTCACCAGTTCGGTTAAATCTCGTCTAGCTTGTTTCCCTCCTAAACTCATGTGTCAGCTTAGTCTCGAAATTCTTAAACAAGAGGCTTCTACCTCTTCTTATCCTCCCTTTTTTTTGAAAGGGGATTTGTATTACTCAATCAACATTATTTGGATTACAATCGTTCAGAATCGAGCTCAACGTGCAGGTTAGCACTGATCCCTGTAACACACCCCCACGCATTTCTCTACGAGCTAGTTGGCATAAGTCATGAGCTACAGAGTTGCAGTTTCGGCCTATCTTAGATAGAACAACCTCACGGTCCGGGGGCTTTTTTTTTGTCGAAATTCGTTCCCGATCATGCTCACTTCAGACCTCCGTAAACTTCCTTGTTTGAACTAACATATGCTTTGATAAAGGGAGGTTTTTCAGTGAAAATATTATCAATGTTACTAATATTGTCCAAACTTGTCTCAAGCGCAAAACAGCTGCCATTATCCTTAAGCTGCATTTTAGAAAGAAAAGCGTGCAAATTCTTAAAACCAAAGGTTTTCCTGATGATTAGTGCATATTACGACGAATGATTTTTCACGATCCCTCGGCAATCACTTTTCTGAAGGTCAGAAGAATCTTTATTTGTTCGGTAGGGGTTAGGGCCAACAAGTTTGGATCAAAGACACATTATAGATGATGAAGTTCTCTCAGACTTTATTAATTGTGTGTGATCACAAGATCATAAGACTATTAATAGATAAACTCGTCAGGTTTATAGATGCACTCGACAAGTAGGATGGATGAATCTTGGGTTTATGCATGTGGATACTACGGTTTCCACTTGGGCAGACTACAGAAAAAAGCTCCCTTACCCAGCGGATTTTTTGTATGGAACAATTTGTGGTCGTCTGCAAATGTTTATTGGTCGGCGGATGGGCATTCCCGGTGGCAACCAAGGATGGCACACAATTTTTCTCCGTGCTAGATTCCATACCGACGGGAAAATACACCATGTAAGTTGGCAGGTAAGCCCTAAACCAACTAATACCATTGTAGATTAAGGGATGTACTAGTACGCTGTCGTGGGATTGTGAGTGTTGCGACTCAGTACACCACTGCATGTTGCAGCGTACAAATCGTTTGCATAACTCATGAAACACCGTTCAACAAATATTACACCCGACAGAGTGGCAACAAAAATATCGCAGGTCCAAATATGTTTGACTATTATTTCATCACAAAAGAACCTTTGCATGGGATTTCTAGAACCTCCATGGCACAGTGAACATGCTACGTAAGTTCCTATTCAAACCAAGATCTAGAAGATGCCACTCATCGACTATTCTACGATGAGGCTTATGATTGCTGCTACAACAATATGCTCAATGGATAGGTTCTATGGTTTGGGGAAGTGGTCCCCTTCTATATTTATCTTAGCCTCCACTGTATCTAAACTTAGTCGTTGATTACTCCATTCTATTGTTTGATGTTCGCTCCCGTGTAGTTATCCACCATACGGATGGCATGTATCTTCTAGAGTCTTAAAAGGGATGAGAAGATGCGCCACATTTCCCACAAATGTATCCATGGTACACATCCGGGAAATGTACGCACACATATTACCATTTCAGACTTCCTAGTCTTAGGCCCGATATAAAGATTAGCCAATCACTGCCTTTCTCTCCGACCCTGCATTTTACCTACTGTAATAAGTTTTGGACGCCGGATATATGCTCAATTACCCTCTATTCTATGAGACCATAGTTGTCATTCTGAATAAAGGAAGGAGACGTTTCGACATCCCACCCGTTGGTTCCTCAACGCAACCCAACCCAACAAAGGATGTTTAATCCTCGCTATCATTCTTTATTTCTATGTCACTCGAGGGCGTGTAACGGTCATCTTGGGGGAGTTAATATATCCTTTTTATAAAGTGTTTTCCGATGTGTTTTTATTTGGATTTTATTCGGTTTCGATGGTTTTCGTCTTTGAACTAACGTGTATTTTCATGTGAGTTTCAGGAACCATGTACTTTAGGAAGGAAATCAAGCCAATAAGTGGAGATTTGGAGGAAATCAAGTAACTTCCTAGTTGGAAGATTCATTGCGGCATTTTAGAACACTTCAACGACCAGTGGTGACAGTACGTCCTAACCGTACGGTGTGCCACCGCCTCTTCTCGTCAATGGGAACAACTTTCGAGAAGGCGAGACAATGAATAACCATTCGCAGCAGCCGCCATTCACTCACGGGCATATGAGAGGAGATTCGGAGAAGAAGAACTCAACCTTAGATCTACGCCATGATCCTCCTCATCAAGATCCACCACTCCACCATCATTATCCTCACATAGAGAGAGAAATTCATTTTTGTAAAGATTAGGGTTCTGAACTATATTCTCATCGAGATCTAGATCTAGAGATTGAGATTGATTTTATCTTTCTTTTTTATTGTGTCTTGCTATGGTAATATCTATATGGACCCTATTCTTATAACCAATATGTATTTATGTTATTCTCCTCTCATGTGCAAGTAAACTCCCATAGACGTGGGAGCTGTAGGGGATGAGTGAGATGTGATGTGCATATTAAATTTTCACACTTTTGTGGGAGTTATTATCATTATTGTTTATGAGATTGATTATCTATGTTATGTTTAATACTTGTTCGTCTAATGAAGGGCTGAAACAGCAAGATTCATATACCTAACAGGACAACGAATAAGATTCATATACCTAACAGGATAACAACGATTGGGCTGGAGAGGTCGAGTCACTGTTCGCGCATTTCCGTGTCCGTCATATTCCACCTGGCCGAGTTACAAGTGAAACAACTCCACCCCATGCGTTGTCCCTCCTCCTCTCCTACTTTACCTCGTGACATCCTCAAAGCCGGGCCCGAGCAGGGGCACCGGCATCCGCCATGCCGTTGGGAGATGGGAGCTTTGTCGGCCATCAAGAGAAGTCGGGCGTGGCAGGCCGGAGCTGCTAGCGTGGGACGCATATGCAGAGCAATGTGGCCGGTGTCAAGCATCGTTGCGCGGCAAGCCAGAGTTGCTAGTCGGGCACCATCGGCCGCTCGCCCACGCTATACCGCTGCCGGTGCTTTTTTTTACTTTGCGATGACAATCTAATAATTGGAATCATATTCGCCGTAGCGGGTCTTTTGTTTTTTTAGTGTTTTTTCCTTTTTCTTGGCCGTGTGTATCCGTTTTGTTATTAGGGTATTGTGTCGTTGGAGCTGAGTGTAATTGATATCTCTCATATCAAAATATTTCCTTTATCGAAAAAAATGCAATTGCCTTTGTTATAAATGTTACCAAAACGAATCCTGGTGTTGCTCCAACACACATATTCTTTCTAGAATGTGGTCAAGCTTATGCTGACAGCCAGTACTCTGAACCGCAGTCTGTTATCTATGAAAAGAAACAGGCTGCGTCGCGGTGAATTGGCAGAGGAGCGTTGCTGTCCTGGGCCTCAAGCGCGAAGGGACGCCGCGTCCACACACACACACGGATCACCTGCAATGCAACTTGAGCAGCAGCAGGAGGAGCCCAGACTTGTGGTCCTCTCACTCTCTGGTGGACCGGTCGACAGATGGTCACGGCCTGACATGGCAACAACAAGATGGTAGACTAGGCCGGGCTCGCACCGTTGTGTAGCTACGCAGTAACGACGTATGTACGAATCAGGCCCACTGGTACTGCTCTTGGGCTTCTTCATTCGATACAGTGAAAACCCGTTCGTCGTGTGGTTTCAAGCAATCAAGGATGCACCACAGCCTCCATTCCATAACTTTTATCTTGTTTTAGTTGAAATTTTCCAAATTATGAGTTTTGAACGCTAAAATTTTAGTTTGGTGGAGGGAAGGCATTGGAAACCATCAAGTGCTCAAGTGTAGGCATGTACTGTGAATGGTGGACCAAATGTTACTTTTCACTTCATTCTTTTCGTACCATGCGGCAGAGCTGACGGGGTGCACACTGATATTTCTCTGGCAACTTCTGTGTGAAGTCGCACGGGGAACAAACACGCAAATGTTCTCATGATATTAGAATCCTAAATTTGAACTAACAATGCAACAACAATTATGAAACGGAAGAGGTATGTCCTATGCATAGTTTTAAAAACCGGACCGGTGAGCGAACCAATGAGGCGACTGATTCACTAGTTTGCTAGTCGAACCATCGGTTCATCTGGTTCGATGGTAACAAAAAACCATTATATTTAGTTAAATTTAAGCAAAGTTCGGAACAAAATGACCATAAAATGCATATATAGAGTATGTAATAGAAAAACATTGTGAGTCCAAGTGGTATTGGGTGTTATGTGGTGCTCTTGCTCCCTAGCTGAAGGTCTAGAGTTTGATTCCTCTTGCGGCATCTTTTTTATATGGTTTTTTTTTTGCTATTTGGACTGCGTGCCTCTTAAAACATCAGCTATGCTGTCAGTTCAGGTTTTTTCCGGTCGAACCACCGAACCAGTTCGGTTTTTAAAACTATGGTGTATGTACTGCTGTCGCTGTGTGGTGCACCGGCACAGCGTCTCTCCCCTGTCACCGGATGTGCCACTTGCTTACTTTGATACTTAGGTCGCCGGAGGTACTAAGCCAATGGCCATACGAAACCACCACATTTCATTCCAAAACTATGGTCTCTTCTGCTGCACTATGCAGAGGATAGAGACAGCTACTTCCCAACTTCTACTTCGGGCGGGCAATAGCAGCATTACTCTGTTGGGCCGCTTGAGCCAGCTAAGGCCAGGTTGCTGCATCCGACGCTCCCGGGACCAAGCTAAGCTCGCTGCTAGACCCTGGTCCTTCCGCGGACCAACATTCGTACGGTGCTCGGCCTTCAATACAGTCCAGAATATGATGCATCGGGTCGGGCCCCCTTTCGCATGCGTGGCCCATCTGTTGCTCCGTCTCTCAGGAGTGAGACCAGTCACAATTCACACATTCAGTCATCGACAAGAAGAAAAAACATGAGCAATGGTGGAACTAGAGACCCGAGCTCTAATGGTTTAGATGCTATCACCACAAGAAGATGTTAAATTTATTTGGCGCATCAAGAACATGTTCAGCTCTTCCCTGTGCGTGTTGTGAATGCAGACACCTTCTGTCTCCTCTCCTCTCCTCTCCGGCCATCTCAATCTCATCACGGTGACCTGGCTTTCGCGTCTGATGCGATGGATCGATTCATCCAGGTCCAGGACCGAGCGGCGTTTTTTTCTCGCGCCTACCAGTACGACTGTACGTTCGTACCAGCATACCACTGTCGCTTGGTGTGCCATCGATTGGGTACATGGTTCCATAGAATCGACCTGCAGTATCGCTTCGCTCCCCTCTTCACTTCTTCAGTGCTTAATTACTATACAATAGTAGCGACTAGCGTCATGGAAGTCTAGGCCTCTAGGGTTTCCAGGCGGAGTATATACCGAAACCGACGTGCTCAGTGTGCTCGCATTTTGGAGACCATCCCCTGTTTACGGCGGCATTACAAGCTTTTCTACTTGGTGCAGTGTAGAGCTGCAGATACAGATGATTGCATGCACTCCGATCGAATATGGCCAAGCTGTGTTGATATTCCTTCAAGAGCTACAAATTTTCTTTGTGGGATGAAATCAAGGTTTAAAATAACATGATATTTCTCCGCTAATAGCACGCTATAGCATATCTAGAGGGTACACCCTATATTTTAGTAATTTTGTTCGCTGTGGTGCTATTTGCGAAATAGCATGCTATATCGCGCATAGCGTTAGCTTGCTATTTTTTTAGGCAAGTTTCTTTCACTTTTTCGTGGTGATGAACTACACTCTATTGGTTCCACTTCTAAATCAGAAGATAATATCGCTAATGCTAATAATTTTTAATAAATAATTTATACTATGTGTTGTCTTGTAAAATGTTGATGTTAACATTCTAAAAGATTTGAGATGTATTTTTATATATGGTTATGTATGTATGATTCAGACACTTTTTAACTATATATCCATTCGTTCTAGTAAAATTACTTATTTTTAAGTTATATTTAGTATTATTTTGAAAACGGTATTTAAAATATATCACGCTATTAGCACGATATAGCGTTCATAGGGTTTGAAGGAGGCTGCCTCTATTTCATTTAGCACGCTATTTTAAACCTTGGATGAAATACTAAGAGGCTTGCTACGGTTCGAATACAAGAATGTATGTACCTATGTGTTCAGCCAAGTATTTCAAAAGTTCTAACGCAAGTCTTGGCTACTAATGGAAGCCATGTAAGCCGCACCACTTTGGGATACGATGTATTTTCCATTAGATCATGGGCTAGGTACAACAAAACCTCTATTATTCCGAGGATGCATCCAAGTGACTTTAATCTACGCTGGGCGGAACGCATCTTGTCTAAAACAACTAACTGTGTGTGTGTGCAAGAATGAACCATGATACCGCAGATCGAGGTCAGAACATATATATGTTCCTTACAAAATGGATGGTAAAGAATCAAATTTCTGTAGCAAAACAACGTCTATACAAATATGGTTTTCGTGGCTTCTGAGGTCACCCGAATCCCTTGGTGCTGAAGCCTTCCAATTATGCCAGACATGATGTGACCCCAATCACCTCTCAAAAGATACACTATTTGTGGCTAATCAATCCATCATTCACCCATCCAGAGTTACAGAATGATTGTGAGGATCTTTGTGCAGGTTGGTGCACAGGGGCTCTGAGCAAGACAAGGGGGCAGGATTTGGTGTGGAATGTAGTGAGATGGAGAGACATGAGTAGAGACGGGCCTGGTCTAGCCCAGGCCTATATATTCACTAATGCCTTCTTTACTTATTTCTTTCTCTTCCATCAACACCTCCATAGCTCCTCTCATTTGCCCCTACCTAGTTCTTGCACTTGTCCGGCCCACCCCTCACACCAACAAGTGTCAAGTATAAGTCCTAAGTGCCATCATGCCTTTGTCTCATGGCCACCCATGGTGATAAGAGTGGTGATGTGGCATTGGGCCAGTTGTCAAGAACTACTAGTCACTAGTGAGGTTCATCAGGGATCCCTATGGCTTTGATTCTATTCTAGACTATTTGTTATATTGTGACTCATGGCTGACCTGGTAGTATGTTGGAGTGATTATCATTAGGTCTATTTTTTATTCGTCCAGGGTTTGTATTGACAATATGTGTACCCCTGGAATAAATTCAGTTAAAAATCAGTATGATTTTCAGATCAATGATAGACAGATTAGCTATTTGTATCTCATTGCAAGACCATCCTAGCGATTAAACCGTCAAACTGCCAGCCCAATGCTGTAACATATGTTACTTCAAGTATGTACTGGTGCACCGAGAAGAATATCATGTGTTATCTGCAATGTAGTGGAGTTCATAACCCACACAAAGAGCATGTTCCAAGGTTCAATTCTTGCTAGTTTCTAATCCCACTAAGGTATAGTCTCTAGTAGCATGGGACACATGATGATCCGAGCAAAGACTGCAGGAAGCACGAGAAATCCAAACTTTACTAGAACAGTACCAGCCCCTTTTGCTGTGGGAGTAGCATTGTCTGGTAGCAAAAGGAGCTACTGTAATAGATTTCGCATTTGCATGCTACCAGTAGCGATTATATGTCTCCAGAAATATGCTTCCTTCCCACCCTCAGAATTGGCCATGTCGCCTTTTACCCAACTTGCTATCCCTATTGGCCCCTACTTTTCTTTAACTTGTGTGGGGATTGGACTTGGATTGATAGGACTAGGTGTTGTACTAGAGTCACCCCACGTTTGGACAATATGTACTTCTCACCACGGTGGCTAAGTAAATAATGCAAGTTTTTATATATAAAAGAAGGTACTACCTCCGTCCCGAATTATAAAACGATTTAGTAAGCAAAAATGGCTAGCCAAAATCTTACAATTTGGAACAGAGGTAGTAGCAAACTAATAGCGGAAGACATGAACCAATAAATTTTTGTATCTTCAGGGGAATAGGTAAAACCAAATATCACTAATGACTTATATTAAACTGGGAGTGATGTTTTGGCACATGGGAGCATATGCTCCCTTTATTTTGAAATACATGTTAGACACATTTTAAAATGTCAAAAAAAAATTGAAACAAAAATTTCGCACGTACATCTTCATGTGCTACGCGCTCACAAAGTCGTTTCATGAAAAATCGACATGTCATGTGGCGTGTGTAAAAAAGACAAAATTCAGTGCTGAAACAAAGACTTGTCACAAGATAAATTTTCTCTTTTTTGCTTAGACTACAAAAAATATCATTTTTTCGTGAAACTTGACGAATACACATATATTATGGAGATGTACATGTAAATTTTTTTGTCAAATTTTTTTAACACTTGGAAATATATTTTTATGGTAGAGGGATCATACGCACCCGGGAGCCGAATTGAGTTTCTGTATTAAACTTATATTCTAAAATGTACAACTATCAACATCTCTCTTTTAACTATTTGTTTACCACTACAGGATTCAGGTGATATGCCACTACAGGATTCAGGTGATACGCCAATGGCCTTTGTCATCGGCACAAGCCGTGAAACCGGCGTACGACCGTCGGCATAGCGTACATCGGCGCACCTCTAATGTCGTCGGTGCCACGCTGTTGTCAGCATAGAGACCGTGTGTCGATGTTTTTCCTCCACTGTCGGCGTCACACGGCCGTCAACGCGGGATTCCCGCGCATCAGCTACATGGACGGCATTGTTGTCTGTATAGCTAGCCATGTGGCCTCTCCCGAGCGGTCGAGCAGCAGCTATGGGTCCCGAGCTATGCAGGAACTGCCCTGACGAAGTCGAGACCCTTATGGTCACGCCATCACCGCACCTTGGAGCCTGACCAACCTAGGGGAGGAGCTATGCCGACGTGGCAATGTCTGGGCAACCTGGGAGCCAGCTATGCCGACGGTAATGCCGTCGGCACCACGTCCCAGTAGTTGTGGTGACAGCCCACCTGATTCTTTTTTGTTCTCTACTTTGTCGTTGTCGGTATAGTTTTAAATATGCCCGTAGGCCAGCAGATGCATATAAATATCAAATTAACATGAATAGCATCGTCTATGACGAATCCACACGCATATCAACACGTAAACATGAAATATCATTAAATCTCCATATATAGCGTCGACAAACAAGGTTCAATACAACGCATAGTCCAAACTGTGATACAACACATAGAACAAGTTCACACGGCAGAAAGCAACGTGTTCGATATAAGATGACATGTTTGATACACATAGTACAAACGGTTCGAGCAACAACACAATAAGCCCTTCTCCATCGAGAGCATCATCACTACAAAATGAAATACAACAGCCGTTTAGCATGGAGAATTGTTCAAGTCAAAGTTCATGCATGAAAAATTGGTCTAAGTGTTGCATTGATGCAAGAGTTTGCTTGAAACTAACCAGCATTGGCGAGTGTTAGCGCGACTCACGACTATCTTCATGGTGCGACCGAGGGGGCGAGGCAGATACACCAGGGCTAGGACCACCGAGTTGAAGTGGAGTAACTGTGGGCGACTTTTGGGGTGAGGCATAAGCACGACAAACGAAAGTGTTGGAACAAGCCAATCCCTACATGTTTGAGCAAAATATGGCAAGTGTAAATATCGATGTGTAAGAAAACGGTAACTAGTAACCTAGTAGTATGGCACATTAGTAACCTAAGTCCTTGTGGCGAGGTGTGCGATGAATTATTGCTTCGATGGCATCTTTGGCATCGGTGGTTTTTCTAGAGGATCGACATACTCGGGTGGCAGAGCACCAGTTCCTAGAGTTATAAAAGACGTCTGCAAGATAGTTTACATGTCATGGGTGACAAAGAAAAGAAGTTTCAAAACACGAAAATTAGCTAGAATGGGTAACAACTAACCTTATTGGTTGCATTATGGTGCGAGTTAGCGAGCTTAACTACCGATTTGTATTCCTCCATCTTCTGGAGATACACCTCATGAAGCTGCTCGTAGGCTTCCTCCCAACAGTCCTACAATTTAACATAATGAATCCCAACAACATAGACATGCATGAACAGAAGTAAAAATATGGAGAAAAGGAGAAAAAAGTTACATAGCCGCAAGTCGGGTAGGTTCCACCACGCGGTGGGCGAGGTTGCATAGACACAATGTCGCTCAGGTTGGTAGCACGGACCCGTGTGAGTGTGGCGGAAGACTCAACTACTGCATCAAGAATCCTCAAGCGGCCATGTCTCTTGCCGCCCTAAGATCATCAACGCATGCTTGTCAAGCGGGGGCTCAGAATCCTCCCCATGCAATCTCTTGAACTCGCTCGAATACTCATCCAAGTCATGGGTGGTTATGTTGTATTATGGGTCCGTGCCTACGTCGACCTCCTTCTTATGATCAACCTGCCACACAAAAATGTCAGGAATGTCCCACCCTCCATTAGAGGGCACCTGCATTGTAAAAATCAAATGTGTTATGCAATAAAACTGAACATGATAGGAAATAGAAGGAGGTTGTTTCATATATATGCCTTCGACTCCTTATGGCGATAAAAGCGCATGTTTCCTTGATTGTGTGTTCCCTTTTTGCCGTGACTGGTCCTGTTTTGAAGGCTTTTGGCCTTGAAGTCTGCATATTTCCCGGTCCACAAGTCCACCAAGGCCTTCCAATTGGATGCCTTTCCATCACACCATTTTTGACAAATCTAAGGAATGAAAACATCTCAATTCAAGAACGGATAATACAATTTAGCATGAAAAGAGAATAAAAAGACAATGTACTTACGCTCATGTACTCCTCCGGGTTGATATTAAGATCTTTCTTAATAATATCGGCCTTCAATGTCCTCCTGCACTTAGTCTCATCGTAGAAGTGCGAGACGGCAGTGATTTTAACATCGTGCATAAACTAGCGTACCTTGATCCTTGCCATTGTCACCAAGACCCGCTTCAACTTCTCCTCATCATCGGGAGTCACTGCATAATATTCCTGCAATCATGCATAAAACAAGAATGGGGATACTCATAAGCTAGCACCCGTGCGGTGATGAACCAAACAAAATTGGACAAAAATTTGACTTGTATGCTTTAAAACAAGTCTTACCAAAAATGTGTTGAACACAACTTGTACACATGTGGGCACAGCTCTCCCATCTATTTCATCGGTCCCATCAGTCCCATCAGTCCCATGGCTCACGAACTTACCGACTTTATAGTCCTCCCATTTGAGGGCTAACTTCCGGCGCCCATCATCGCTCACCTTATAGAAGCTAGGCCAATACTTCTTCATCGGAGTTCTAAGCAAGCCGCCTAGAAGATGGCTCGATGGACCAACAAAAGTAAAATTGTTGCACATGGATCAAAATATTAGAATGTTCTAGATTAGTATTAACACAATGGGATTATATTTTCAAAATATGCTCGAGATAGGCACTTACTCTCTCTTCGTCGGCTCAAGGCATAGTTTCTCCGTGTCTGTTTTGGGTACAAGTAGGAAACCTGCACTCCCACGAACACACAACCTCCTGGGCCTCCCCGACCCGCTCTCATGCTGCCCAGAAGAGGGTACGTCTTCCTCGTCCTCATCCTCGTCTCCCGCCGCATCCTCCTCGTGGTGCTGCAAATTAAAATTACTATGAAAATTAAAACTCAAATTAAATGTAAGTAAATGAAAGGAATTAAGGGGAAAACGTGAGAATAGAGGGTAACTCCTCCTCGCCCTGGTGCTTCTCCTCAAAAGAGGGTACCTCCTCGTCCTCTGGGGGTTCTTCTTCTACCCTCTCGTCCTCCTCCGCCTCCTATGAAGCTGCGGTGCCACTAGTGGAGGGTACCTAAGCATAGTAACAATTAGTAGGCATATATAATAGAAAATAGTAAGTATAGTAGCTATTAGTAGGCATAGTAGCAATCCGTACCTCACTAAGGGAGGGCGTTGAAGTTCGCCGCAGTCGTCTACCCTCTGTAGAGGTGCAACCTCCTCACATAGGCTAGTCCTAGGGGCTTGCCCTCGCTGTGAAGGTGCAACCTCCTCAACTGTGGTTCTCCGGGGTCATCCTCGTAGAGCTAGACCCTCGTATGCTCCTCCCTCCGCCTCAGCGAAGCGAATAGGAGGTCTTCTAGTTCGAAAATATACTCCTAGCTTACTCATGGTTCAATCACCTGCATTGAGGACTAAACAATTAGTAAGGAAATGTTAAATCTTTTTTTTGACACCTCGAAATGTTAAATCTTGATGCAAACTACTGAGCATGGTGGCAATAAATAAGCATGGTAGCAATAAATAAGCATGGTGGCAATTAGTAGGCATAATGAAATATAGATGCAACTAGGAAGCGTACTAAAAAGACACAGAGACCCTCAACGTGAATCGTCACCCATAATCACTATCACTATCACATGATGAAAAGCTAAGCCACACAGTCCAAAAATATACAGAATCATAAATATAGTGTCACCATCAAACCTTAACAAAATATATGTTTGATCTTAACAGAAACTGGTACATTTGTAAAAAATGAAATGCCGCTCTACGTCTACAATAATAACCTGATCTTCCCTCCGAGTGGAATGGGGCAAACATGCATGCACCCTGTATTTTAATCTGTTTTATCAAGAATATATAAGGACATGACATCTTGATTTTATCCTTGCCACCTGATCTTCCATCCGAGTGGAATGGGGCAAACATGAATTGCTCCACGGTCGCTGATGCACATCAAGGTTTTCTTTTCAGACTCTGACCGTAATCGATCAAGAGATATCAGCAAAGCATCATGAAGAGTGCCCCGTAGGAAAGTAGTAGTCCCTCCTTCCACAAAAATATTTTTATATTTATGTATATTTAGATATATTGATACGCTAAATAGTGAGTATATTTATTTAATTTTAAATAATTTTAGGATATCTTTTAATAAAGAGAAGTAATATAAATAGTTTATCTGACAATTATCCGGGCAGTCTCTCATGCCTTCATTTTGTTCTAGGTCGCAATCTTGCAAGATGAATAGTACTATGTCTGGTCCTCTAAAAATGTCCTTTGTTGCGCTAAAATAAAACTGTACTTTGTTTCAACACACAGTGGCTGAAATATTCTATTTGTCCACAATTTCTCGGCGCCCCTACTTTTAGGTTGTTTAATTTTAATCATAAATTTTAATAATAAAATAAGATAAATTGTAGACTATAAAACATTAATTTAGCGGTATAATTTGTATAGCAGATAACTCATGTTTTGTTGACTAAAATTATGGTCATACTTGAACCTCAAAATATGTATGCATCGTCCAATTGTGGATAAAGGAAGTAGTACATATATCTATGTATAATTTCTGCATATTAAGTACACTTATGAAATCCAAAGAACACTATAATGTGCAAGTACTTTTGGGACATTACACATGTTCACTGTTCAGTATAAACATTTGTGAAGATATTGGTAGTCAATTTCTAGTAAACGAAGGGTTTATATTTTCCATTATATCGAAAAGTACCTTTTGTCCTGCCGAATGCAACAGTGAGTATCGCTATTTACTTACGTTCCACCAGAAATGTCATGAATATTTCTTCAATCCACAAAGATTCCGATGAAAAGAATCACCGTACATACCGGGATACACATTCCGAGGGACATAATTAAATTGTTGTCCCAAATATAAGAACAGTTTGGTAGCCGGGGCCCACATGGCTCACCCTTTAGGCGACATGATGCTGGGCTAAACAAGGTCAGATTTGGTCCTGAAATGCCCAGCACCCAGCCGGCATGGACCAAACCAACCAAATCTCTCGTGAGAGTTAATGAAAGGCAGCAATAATGTAAAGTTGCACTAAACTTGTCTTATATTGCTAATGGAAAACCGGCAGCGTGTGAGAGTGTTTTTTTTCCTGTAGACAAAAGATTGTCTTTTCACGTAAGATCTCTGCTAGAAGAGTAGGCTATATTGGAACTGGCCATAATCCTGTTAGAGCATCTCCAGTCGCGTCCCCCAAAGCGTCCCCCAAACCGCGCCGGATTGAGCGTTTGGGGGACGTGTTTCGTTCGTGCCGCGTTTGGGGGACGTCGCTCCCCAGTCGCGTCCCCCAAACAAAATTTCGCAAATTTTAAACTTAACTAGATTCGATTAGATTCGTCCAAACTTACATAGATTCGAACGAAATTTGACTAACTTTAAAACTAAACCTAATCTAGAACCACTTGCGGCGGCCGGAGGCGTCGTAGCATCTTCTTGGAAGTTGTACATCTCGTCGGTGACGACCTCCTGCTTGACGCGCTCGTCCACGGGCTCGTCCTTCACCAAGCCGCTTGGTCCTGCCTCGCCGTCGTCGGTGAGGTCCACCAGCGGCTTGCCGGAGTCGCGGATGGACATGGCGATCGCCGCGTCCAGGTCGCCCCTCCAGGCGTCCTTGTCGTCCATGGACGCCATGAACGCCGCCCGCAGCCCTGGGCAGTCCTCGGGGTCGTCGCTGCTGGCGATGAGCCGCTGCTGCCGCTCGTACTCCGCCAGCAGCGCCGCCTGCGACGCTTCCTCCGGCTCCTCCTTCACCTCCGGCTTCGGGATGAGGAGGGCGCCGCCGCGCCTCCCTTGCTGCCGCCCGCTGCCGCTACCGCCACGCCTCGTGTTGACGGGCGTCGCCGGCTCCTCCTTGACCTCCCGTTTGGGGACGGTGTAGGGCGCCGACCGGTACGACGAGGACGGCGTCGATCGCGCCGGTCCCGAGGAAGAAGAGTGCGAGGAGGACGAGTACGTCGTCCTCCTCGGCTGCCATTGAGGAGACGGCGGCGGCGACGACGGCATCTCCAGCCTTGGAGCGCCGTTGCGGAGGCCGCGGATGACGTTCTCGAGGGTGCGCCCCGGAACGCCCCAGAACAGGGCGCGGCCTTCCCTGTTCCAGCTATTGGGGCCGCCGACGAGCCCGTCGGTGCTGTGCATCTCGACGTCGTGCCGCACGGAAGTCCGACGTCCACCAGGCGTCGTTGTTGTCGACCGCCCACGTCGGATCCAACCGCTCCTGGCGGGTGAGTTGAGCCCGACGGGCCTTGACGGCGTCCCACCATTGGTCCGTGCGCGGCTTCGGCGGCGGCGGAACGCCAATGCCGTTCACGGCCATCTTCCAGCCGCCGCTGCTTGGCAGCCGCATGTCCGGCGGGACTGGATACCGGGCGTGGTACAGCGCCCACGCCTCCGCCACGGTGAGGCTGCCGCGTCCGAAGCCGTTCGCCGCGGCGATCTTGCGGGAGGACGAGCTCGACATTTTTTGAGCGGCGAGGAGAGGATCTGGGAGGGGGGAGGCGGCGGCGACGAGAAGGATTATGAGCGGCGATAACTGCAGGGCGTCTTAAAACAGCGGCGGCAGCGGGTGGTTGCACGAAATAACTCCGGCGCGGACGGCCACGCGGCCATGCACGACGAGACGCGTCCCTGCGTCGCCTGGGAAAACAGGGACGCCATTAACGTCGCTTGACCAAAGGTAGGCGACGGGGTTTTAGCCTTCCGTGCCGCTGACGGGTCGGCCCCGCGTCGGTTGGCCTCGCTTTTCGTTGTGTCCGGCGTCCCCGGAGCGTCCCCTGTGGGATGGGGACGGGCTCGGGGCGCCGGACACCGTATAGGGCCGCGCCGGACAAAAATGGGCTTTGGGGGACGCGGCTGGAACGCTTTTTTTGTCCGGCGCGCCCCAAATCCCTTTGGGGGACGCTTTGGGGGACGCGACTGGAGATGCTCTTAGTTGTTCATCTGTTTAGAATGAGTTATAGACATAAACATGACCCCTAGATGTAATTTTTTAGTGTTGTTTAATTTTTTTTGTAAATTAACTATATGCCTGTTTATGAAATAAGTGTATATTATGAATCTAATGATAGCATTTTGGTTGCGTGGATAACATTTTCCTGCTAGGATAAAATAACAACTACTTTCTCCATATCGGTTTATTGCGCTCCTAATGAGCTGCATCGCCACCAAGGCAAGCGCTGATACGCAGCAAAAATAATATCCCAAGCTCTAAACCCCGTATTTTTTCTGTAGTTAGATGAAGCAATTAATTAGGGAAGACTAAATAGTTGTGCATGCAAGTTCATGCATACGCCTGTTTGGGCTTTAAAGGGAGAAGATGTATTGGTGGGAGCAATTTTAAAAGAAGAAGAGTTACGATGGTTATTTGAAACGAAACGGATGTCGCCTAGAGAGGGTGAATATATGATTTAAAACTTTTACCATATTAGCTTGAACAAATGTGGAATAAAACTAGCATTTAATTTTTCAACCACACAACCAATATATATTATGATTCACTTATGTGCACCAACAACTTATGTTAAGCAAGACAATCTACTATGATAGCAAGATATGTAACTTCAAGCACGAAAATTATCACAAAGTAAAGTGCATAAGTAAACATCTCGGGTATAGGAATAACCGAGTTGACGCGGGATGACGATGTATTCTGAAGTTCACACTCTTGCGAGTGCTACTCTCCGTTGGAGTGGTGTGGAGGAACAAGGATCCCCAAATGCCACGATGGTCTCATTGTATTTTCTTCAAGCCTTCCCACCAAAAGGAAACTCACGAACTTTCACCTGCACATATCACCGCGGAGAACTCAAAACGATGCACCAAATGCAATGACAAGAACACCATTGAGATGCTCGAATTCCCCACTCTAAAATTCCACCAATGCTACAAAGCTATTGGGGAATAAGAGAGGAAGAAGAAAGAGGAGAACACCAAATTCTCTAAGATCTAGATCTAATAGGTTACCCTCATAAAGAGAGAGATTTGATTGGTGAAATTGTAGATCCAGATTTCCTCTCTCTATTATCTCACATAGGTGCAAGAATCGTGGAGAGACTGAGGAGAAAATAAGCTCTCAAAGGTCAATAATGGTGAAGAGCAAATTGGGGAAGAAGCAACCAGCCCCAGGTGGAAGAAGGAGGCTTTTATATGACCGTGGGCGCAAGTTTTGCAGCTCGCAGTATACCTCAGGGATATTTGGGGCGGATATTTTTCTCCCGGGCTGGATAATCCCCCCCCCCCCCCCCCACCCACCCCACCCACCCACCCCGAAAAGTGGGAGAAACATCAAAACGAAAATGACAATAGCTTGGGCATGCATGCTCCAATTTTGATGATCTTGGACCCGTTTAGAAGCCAGCAACGATATCTACAATATCATGAAAGGAACAATCATATGCCGGCAAGGGAGGATAGAGATAAATTATGGAAGGTCCGACCTATCTATAAAATACAAACCGGTGAAACCGTCAATATCGAAAACACAAATAGACAATGCATATGAAATCCGTTTTTGATGAACTTAAGCTTGCCATGGAGATGAACGCAACCTCTAAGACATCACATGGATAAGAACTAAGTAACAACCAAGAAATATGATGCAAAGTATGCAAAGGTATAAGCGTTGTCCGAATGATACGGTTGAGTTAGTCACTCGAGACCCCCTTGATAGTATGGACAACTATCCTATAAAACCAACTACACCACAAGAACGGTAAGAAAGAAATACTATAGAGCAAAACGTAACCTTGCTTATTCCATTTGAGCTAGATGATGACGATCTTAACCGAATCAAGATGGAACACCTTTTGTGATTGTGCTTGCTTGATAATGTATTGTGGATTGCTCCCCCATACTTCACTATGAGAGAGCCTTTTATTTGGCATATGTTTACATATCCATGATCACCATATAGATGGCAAGCTTCAATCATATGATGTATTCGAGATGGATCCTCTTGAACTTGCACTTCATTTATTCTTTCTTTATCTTGTTGATGTCTTGAAGATACACAAGAGAGCTCACTCAAACTTCTTCAAGAGATACTTAGTTTCCATAGTGAAAGAGCATGCTCTATCTCTACGGTTTTGTATGTTTGATAACAACACTGGAATATGAATATTATTGAATATGCTCAATTGTGTAGGAATCGATTTAGCACTACGGATGATGACCCACATTTTTGTTTTTATCCTATATCTGGTTCTTCTGAATTGGGTGTTTGATGTTTTACAATTGGTGGATAAATTGAAGCTTAAGATCTATGGAGGAGAGAGCGTGTTCTTCGTGTTGGCAGATCTACCTATCTACCCAAGGAATTTTATGATTCCCTACTCATCCTTGGTGGACCTGGAAACCCTAGATCTCCTTTTGTTGGGGTCCTTGTTGTTGAAGTGCATCTCGTTCTAGATCTTGTTGTGACTAGTTCGTGATGTTGTTGGGAGCCTCCGTCCTTTGTGGAGTGCGCATCAACCTTGTGTGAAGGCTAGCCACCTCGACCGGCTTTGCTTAGTGGAGAAGTAGGTACGCCTTTGTGGTGTGCCTATGAGGAGTAAGGTGATGTCTTTGTGGCGGTTGGCACCTTCGTGGTGCCAAACCTCCTCAACGTATACGTACCTCCTTTTGTGGAGGGAACTATGGGAAACATATCGTGTATCCTCATCTCTGCGCTTTTTCCCGGTCGTATCGCTTCCCTTCTTACTTGTCTTGCATCGTGTGTTTCCTTGTTTTTGTGCATAGCATTTAAGCTCGCCTTTACTATTCCGCAATCACCTTTAAGTTTTCGCAACCATCATAAAAATTGAAACAGCTAAAAATTTGGTAGCTCCTATTCACCCCCCCCCCTCTAGTCGCTACTTCACCCTTTCACATAGAATCAATCATCTCACAAGACCAAATTTAGGATCCCTCCTTGATAAATGCCTTGGTCATAACTTTATTTTCTTATTTCAACCTTGAAGCTAACATATGGTTCAAGGATTTTCTATGGATAAATCCTACAAACATAAATCAATTGAAACATTAGTCCATAGGATTGTCATTAATTACCAAAACCATACATGAAGGCTCCATGCACTTTCATTGTTAACTTGCCCTAATTAATGCTGATTTGAACCTAATTCTTATATATTCTTGAAAGATCGAGATGTTGCCTAGAGGGGGGGGTGAATAGGCAATTAAAAACTCTTGCGGATTTGTCTTGTAAGAATGCGGAATTAAACTATCGTTTAATTTACAAGCACAAACCCTAAATATGCTAAGCTCAACTAAGTGTAACAATAGTAACTAGAGCTAAGCAAGATAGGCACAAGATATATGTAGCACAAGTGATAGCAAGATATATGTACATCAAGCACGATGGCTATCACAAGGAAAGAGAGCTCGGGTATAGAAATAACCGAGGCACGCGGAGACGAGGATGTATTCCCGTGTTCCCTTGCTTTGCAACA
This sequence comes from Lolium perenne, assembly GCF_019359855.2. NCBI lineage: Eukaryota > Viridiplantae > Streptophyta > Magnoliopsida > Poales > Poaceae > Lolium > Lolium perenne. Next base: position 321,898,304 of record NC_067246.2, read on the forward strand.
AGGTACGTCACGTTTGGAGGAGTGGAGGTCCCACGAAGGATTCCCCGCGCCACGAAGGCTCACCCTATTCTCCGAACCACACCCACGAAGGATAATGGCCCTTTCCTTATGGTTAGCTTTTCCTCCGCTCCGGAGATGGCAAGCTCCACAACCACTTCACACGCTCCACGAAGGAGAAGCCCGGGCCTCTTCACAATCTTCTTGAAGAGATCACTGGAGCACCAATCACCAAGCCAACTAGGAGGTCACCCTCCAAGAGTAACAAGCTCACGGTCTCTCACTCGAACAAATCGTGGTGGAGAGCTCAACACTATGCAATGATGCAAAGCAAGAACACCGGAGGTGTTCAAGTCCATCACACTCAAATCCCACCAAAGCAACGAATGCTAGGATGAGATTGGAGAGGAAGAACAAGGGGGAAAGTCAACCAAAGACTCCAAGATCTAGATCCCGAGAGATTCCCTCACTTAGAGAAGAAACGGTTTGGTGGAAGTGTAGATCTAGATCTCCTCTCTCAAATCCTCAAATATGAGCAAGAATGGTTGGAGGAATCAAGGGGGAGAGCAAGTTCTTCAAATAGCAACAATGAAGGTGAGAGAATCGGAAGAATTCACTAGCTCAAGGTGGAAGAAGAGCTATTTATAGCATGGGAGCAAATAAAACTGTTGGGGGGAAAAAGACAAGAAAAACGGGCAGAAAACGGCTCTAAAAAGTGGCTCCGGTCGAGCCGTGCCGGCCGACCGGCCTGGGCGCCGAGGAGCCCGTCGGCAGCTGTCTGGCCGGCCCAAGAATCGGGCGGCAGCAGCGCGCAGCAGGCGACGGATAGGCGAGGAGCGCGCGGGCGCGTGGGCGCGTGGGCCACGCGCGGGCGGAGGCGGCCCACTGGGCGCCCGGTCGGGCCGGAGGAGGCGCCGGCAGGCCGGAGCCGGACCGGGCCCGAGACCGGTCGCGGGCCAAATGGCCACTGGACACGGTCCGGATGGCACCGGTGCCTGGGCCGGTCACGACCGGGTGGGCCGGCGCGTGGCCCGGCAGGCCGGGCGGCCAACCGGCTGCCTCGCCTCTTTTTTTTTTCTTTTCTTTTCTTTTTATTCTTTTCTCTTTTTCCCTTTTCTTTAATAACTAATGCTCCCGAACTCCGATTCGAATGAAACCAATTTTGTTGGAAAGATAACGACGAATAGAACCCCAACAAAAAATGGAAATATGGAGACTCCTCACAGAATAGAGGATTTTAGAGAGGGAGTCTCCCACCGTCAAGAAACGGTGAAGACGTCCAAACTCGAAAACGCAATAGAGGATGCATGCGGATTCCGTTTTCGATGAACTTGGGCTTGTTGTAAAGCTAGCAACAAGCTCAAGAACCTCACACAGAGAAACACCAAGAAGCAATAAGGATATGCAAAGTATGCAAAGATTGAGCTCCCTAAAACGATGTGATCAAGTTACCCAACCGAAAGCCCCTCTTGATAGTGCGGCTATCTATCCTATAATCCGGTCTCCCATCAACCACCTTGAGACCGGTAAAAGGAAAACCTATCAAGGTCATACCTTTGCCTTGCGCATCCCGCTTGATCTTGATGATAACTTTTCAAGCTCTACACAAGCCGGAATGCCTCACTTGATCAATGTTGCTTCGTGAATACTCACAAATGCTCCCCCATACACCATGATGGGAAAGCTCTATTGATGCACATCTTCACATGTCCATTATCACCAAATGGACGGCAAGCTTCAAGCATGTGATCCACTTGAGATGCTCATCTTGAACTTGCCCGACTTAACCTTGTACCTTCTCATACTCTCATAAGATAGAGCATGGCTAATATTGAGTTTCACATAAGAACTCCATCTTCATTTCTTCTTCTTGATCATATCACATATGTATCTTCAAACCGATGATCTTGATGCCAATACACAAGGTATACCTTTATCTTCATGGCATCCATACTTGAATCCAACACATGGAGAACAAGTAGTACCTATGGAATATTCCTTCATATAAACTTAATGAAAACATTAGTCCATAGGGGTTGTCATTAATTACCAAAACCACACATAGGGGCAATGTACCCTTACAATCTCCCCCATTTTGGTAATTGATGACAACCACAATAAGAGGGTTTATATAATGAATATTAGAAACAAGTACTCAACTTATCCGAGAATAAGTTGTATACAAGAGGTTGTATTTGATATGGTCAAGTAACACAAAGCTACTAGCCCATATCAAAACCGGCTCTACTCACACAACTACAACGAATGCGAGAGATGTGAGTAGAACCAATATATATAGAAAAAAAACTCCCCCACAATGTATGCACGTGTGATGAACATGAATTCATTGCATATATTGTCAAGATTAACCTTTGGTATAGTTTCCACTATATATATACAACCATGCAAGACATATAAATATGGAATGCATGAGAGGCAAAACACTTAAGCACAAACCGAACTTAAGTCTAAAACCATTCCCTTAAACCCTCTAAACTTCTCCCCCATTGGCATCGATTGTCAAAATGGGTGAAAAATTTAGAAGGCCAATATAATGTGAGTTCCTCCCCAAAGTGTGCACTTCTCATAATTTGAGTGGAATCAAGTGCACATATCCAATGATGAATACTTGAAGGAAGTCAAACTATATTGAGGATCAAAGATTGCATAAAGATAACATGGTGAAATGAGCTTCAACAAGTAAAGCAAGCAATCAAAGATCCAATTGGACAAACAAAGATATCATGATAAGAGAGATATAGTGCTCTAAATAAAATAAGAAAGCTCCCCAAGGTTCGTGCACAATTTATAATGTTTGCATTTGAATACAATATGCACAAACATGGAATCCTCACTCCCTAAATATCATTTAGAACACAACTAAGATAAAGAGAATATGCTTATCAAGAATAACTTGAGTCCAACAATTATGAGATATGAGTGCATGAAGAAAAACAAATAAACCAAGCACTCATAAATCTTCTTTACCAATAACACTAAAATCAAAAGGATAAGAAGATGGTTGGCAAAGAACAAGGATATCAAGGTGATGGATTAACGCTCTCATGTATATAAGTTTCTAAAGTGGACATAGTGATCCATAAAGAAACATGCACACACAAGAGGTTAACAAAATAGATAAGACGAGATATCCAAGATGAAGTCATAAAATATACCAAAGGATGTTTGCTTAAGAAGCATATATAGCCTATGGCTCCAATTTTCACTTATGGTATATGAATGAACTTCAACCAAGTTAAACCTCAAAAACAACACAACTAACAATAAGGGAAGTAGATCTAGTTGGAGTGTTTTGAGAAAGTCAACAAGTATCATAAATATGGATTTATTTTGCAATTTCATCAATATTGCACACAAGAGCTCTTTGAGGAATTGATATGCAATAAATTGCTAGAGGGCATATTTGTGATAGGTGAATCATACAATATGATATATATATAACCTATCATATGCATCTTCTCAAATTACTCAAATGTTCAATAAGAAGTTTTTACTTTTAAAAGGGTTTTTCAAGAACCGCAATATTTTCAAAATAAATAATTTCATGCCAAGATACAACCTACAAGAGGTTGGATGCTATATGAGAGTGCATGAATAAGATACTTGTTACCGAGATGGCAATGGCTTGATGTAGTAGATAAGAGTTCATCGATCATCCTAGCTTGACTCCAATCCTCATATGGTGACAACACCTTCCTTATAGATGAGACAAGCCTCCATTGCATCTCCAATGTACCTAAAACATTATTCAAGTACATCTTGGTCCCCAAACTTATTGGGTCCAACATGGCTAGACTAACCACAATATATAGGACACACTCCATATAAACATGTGCATATTTAGATGATATTTGAATTTCATGCACATCTTAGCCATTTAGGATTTGATGGAGTATATCCTACATAATGAATCAAAAGAAAACAAGCATGCTACAAGTATAAACAAATTACATATAAGCATGCACCAACACTTTTAAAGATCCAAGAAAGATATACTTTGGACAAAACACCAAAAGAATCAAATAAGGTATAGAGGTGTTACACAACAAATTTGTTGTCTAAATTATATCTAAGAAGCAAATCTCAAAAGACTTGTTCAACAAAGTTCAACAAATGAACTAAGAAGAAACCATTGAGCATAGAGGATGAAATAAAGCAAACATGCTCAAAGATTTATCTCATTCAAGCTAATGAAATATGTAAGAAGGAATGAGATAGCAAACTCCCCAAAAGAGCAAGGTTCGAACGAATAAACCAAACCCACTACACTTTTCACATTGGCAAAATGTACCGTAAGAAGAAAAGGTTTGTCTTCCAAAACAAACACTTGATATGAATTAAGAGAATTTATCAAAAGATTTTTCAAAGGGACAAGGAAGACAAATGGGAGCAACAAAGATTTCTTGGAAATAAAATAAGTAAATAAGAAGCAATCCAAGGTGAAGATGATCCATGAATTCAACCACATACAAGGTTATCAATTGTCAAAGACAATGAGTATATTGGAAATAATTTCCGGTGGTGAAATGACAATGGTAGTAAGGATCAACTTCACAATAAAAGGCATAGGATAAGTATATAGAATTAAGCACTATGCACGGATGAAGATTCTTGATAGCTTCAACTAGTCAAACAATCACGCACGGCAATGATTAGAATAACTTGAAGCAATCGGTGTCCCAAATAAGATATAGAGATATGTATTTGAGGAAAACCGTACCAAGAATTTCTTACTCAAACAAGAACCCATAAGATGAGTAATAAAGGATTTCTATTAGGAATGGAGCTTGTTCGAGCAAACATGCCACCTAGGAATAAGATAATTAAGAGCATAAACTCTAAGTGGCATAACCTCATATGTTCACATTTTCTAGGCTTGTGATATGTACAAAACATATTACTCCCCATAATGTGATAAAACATTTCTTCTAAACAAGAGGCAACTAAAATTCAACTAGAGATGATTAATGGATATTTTAGAATTTGAATTTCTCATGAGTATGACACACCACATAGTGACTAGATAATCTTGCAATATCAATACTAAGTGGTGGTACCCATGTACACACATTTTAAAGAAAGAGAGATGCACAAAGCATATCACTCCCCCAAAATGGGATGTTCCATTAATCACTTCAAAGAGAGCCAAATAAGATATCATCAAGATGCATTAGGCTCAAAACAATACACAAGTATATGGTGAGTCAAACAAACATACTTGAATACACAAGATAAGCAAGTAAGACACAACACATACATACACATATTTGGTACAAAACCAAACATGCAAAGGGGCAAGTAACTTACAATAAACATGATGAGTTGAAGTATAAGTTACCGTAAGGAGGAACATTGGATATAAGATATAGATGATAATCCATATGACTTGACTTGGTCAAAATATAATATATGAAGATCCCTTAATTCTTCATGAAGTAGTCAAGTCTCCAATGACCTCCACATACACCTATTGATCAAATTTGAGCTTGTTGGTCCCCAACCAAGTTGGGTCCTAAGAGGTTAGTCACAATAGGCTTGGCAACCCAAATGGTTCTTTTCTTGAAACCACTTTGAGTTCCAACAAACTTGGCAAACACATTGCCATTCTTATCCTTCCCTAGAGAATAATCATCATCAACAATTATAGGGTTAGATAAGGTACCACCTAAGCAAGAAGAAGCAAAGTGCCCCTTCTCACGGCATAAGTAGCAAGTGTTCCCCTTTCTCTTCTTTATTGATTTCTTCTCTTGGGGAACAATATCTTGATTCTTCTTGGAAAGTGGCCTATCTTCAACTTGAGGTCGAGCATGAGCTTGACCGTGACCTTGTGGCCGTTTCCCTTGTTGTTTCTCACTCAAGTGCTTCTTCTTCTTCAATGGGCATGATCTAACATGATGCCCTTCAACCTTGCACTTGAAGCAAACCAACTTGGCCGGATCATTGACTTTGTCTTGGCCCTTCTTCTTGTTGCTCTTGCTCTTGGACTTGTTCTTGTTATTGGAGTTGAATCCAAGTCCACTCTTGTCATTGGGGGATTGTTGCACACTTAGCATCTTGTCAAGTGCGGATTTCCCTTCATGACGCTTTTCCAAGTCTTTCTTCAAAGAAAGGACTTGGGCCTCGAGCTCTTTGATTTCCTCTACATGGTTAGTAGAAATACAAGTACTAGAGGTAGTAGAAGCTTCATTGTTAGAGCAACAAGGCAAAGTGAGTAATCCAACACAAGGTATATCACTAGTTTGACTAGATGGATTACAAGAACTAGCACATGCCAATATAGCACTTGTAGTAGAGATTGTGCTAATGTCCACATGAGGCTCACAAGATGTTACCTTAGTGATACTAACCTCATGAGCTAACTTTAGCCCATCATAGGAAATTAGAAGATCATCATGAGAGATTGAGAGCTTTTTATGACTTTCTTCCAATTCCCTATAATTGCTAGTTAGCAACTCAAGTTGAGCCCTTAGCTCAACATTCTCCTCTAAGGTAGATGCTTCACAAGAATTAGAGTTAGTAGCACAAGCATCAACAATAGTTTTCTCATTTTCATGCATATAGGATTCAATTTTTTGTGTAAGCATAAAGTTAGTATGCTTCTCATCTTTTAGCTCATGCTTGAGGAGAGTGAATCTCATTTCCTCATTTTCAACATGGGACTCCAACTTCACTATGGTTTCCCTATATTTATTCAAGGTATCCATAGAGTTTTCGAGATTAGCACGAGCTTCTTTATTACCATGAAGAGAAGCATATATCGTTGCCATATTATGCACCAAGGTATTATATTCTTCATCATTATCATCATCATCACTCTCATCATTAGAGGAAGTGTTAGGAATCAAAGTAGGAGATACCTTTGATCCGTTTGCCATAAGGCACATGTGCATACCGGAGGATGAAGACGAAGATATTCTTGAATCCTCATTTGAAAACATGTCTTGATCCATAGAGTGTTCGGTTTCCTCTACATTGTTAGTCAACAAACAACTAGAGGAAATATAAGCATTTTGATTATGGAAGCAAGACAAGGTAAGCATATCTTCATGAGATCTATGTAAGCAATTTATACATGATATGCAAGGACCATCAACACAAGCATGTAGGTTATTTTCAATGCTAGATGTGTTTAAGTCCAAAAAGGAAGCATTACAATGGGATAGAGATGAAGAATCATCACTATTGAGCACAATATCAACATTGCAATTTTCCTCACCACTCACCATATCATTACCTCGTGTCTTGCTACACGTTGGTGAAGTGGAAGAAGATGATAACTCATCACGACCGGAGGTGGAAGCAACTTGGAGCCCTTCATGATGTGAAGGGCAAAAGAGCTCCTCGGAGTCACCACCGACCAATTGAGAAGTGGATCCACCAAACATTTCCTTAAGCTTGATCCACATCTCATGAGACGATTTTCGCTTTATATATATCAAGAACCTACAAAAATCGGGTCTCAAAGAGAATAAAAGCTCATTAGATACTTGAGCTACAAGATGTAAGTTTTTCTCATCCTCTCAAGATAGATTTTGAGAATCCATCGGAGGAGAAAAACCGACATCTAGAAATTGCTCTATATGTGGACACAAGGTCCGAAGCTTACAAAGCAAGCAATTTCTCCACGAAAGATAATTTGTGCCATTAAAGACAATTGTGTCATTGTGCACTATACTAGCCGACATCTTTACTCTCAAGGCGGTGAAGCCTTAAACAAGGAGAGACCTTGCTCTGATACCAATTGAAAGATCGAGATGTCGCCTAGAGGGGGGGTGAATAGGCAATTAAAAACTCTTGCGGATTTGTCTTGTAAGAATGCGGAATTAAACTATCGTTTAATTTACAAGCACAAACCCTAAATATGCTAAGCTCAACTAAGTGTAACAATAGTAACTAGAGCTAAGCAAGATAGGCACAAGATATATGTAGCACAAGTGATAGCAAGATATATGTACATCAAGCACGATGGCTATCACAAGGAAAGAGAGCTCGGGTATAGAAATAACCGAGGCACGCGGAGACGAGGATGTATTCCCGTGTTCCCTTGCTTTGCAACAAGGTACGTCACGTTTGGAGGAGTGGAGGTCCCACGAAGGATTCCCCGCGCCACGAAGGCTCACCCTATTCTCCGAACCACACCCACGAAGGATAATGGCCCTTTCCTTATGGTTAGCTTTTCCTCCGCTCCGGAGATGGCAAGCTCCACAACCACTTCACACGCTCCACGAAGGAGAAGCCCGGGCCTCTTCACAATCTTCTTGAAGAGATCACCGGAGCACCAATCACCAAGCCAACTAGGAGGTCACCCTCCAAGAGTAACAAGCTCACGGTCTCTCTCACTCGAACAAATCGTGGTGGAGAGCTCAACACTATGCAATGATGCAAAGCAAGAACACCGGAGGTGTTCAAGTCCTTCACACTCAAATCCCACCAAAGCAACGAATGCTAGGATGAGATTGGAGAGGAAGAACAAGGGGGAAAGTCAACCAAAGACTCCAAGATCTAGATCCCGAGAGATTCCCTCACTTAGAGAAGAAACGGTTTGGTGGAAGTGTAGATCTAGATCTCCTCTCTCAAATCCTCAAATATGAGCAAGAATGGTTGGAGGAATCAAGGGGGAGAGCAAGTTCTTCAAATAGCAACAATGAAGGTGAGAGAATCGGAAGAATTCACTAGCTCAAGGTGGAAGAAGAGCTATTTATAGCATGGGAGCAAATAAAACTGTTGGGGGGAAAAAGACAAGAAAAACGGGCAGAAAACGGCTCTAAAAAGTGGCCCAGCCGGCTGCCAGGCCGGCCGACCGGCCTGGGCGCTGAGGAGCCCGGTCGGCAGCCTGGTCTGGCCAGCACAGCAACCGGGCGGCAGCAGCCTGCGCAGCAGGCGATGGATAGGCGAGGAGCGCGCGCGGCGCGTGGGCGCGTGGGCCACGCGGGCGGAGGCGGCCCAGCTGGCGCCCGGTCGGGCCGGAGGAGGCGCCGGCAGGCCGGAGCCGGACCGGGCCCGAGACCGGTCGCAGGCCAAATGGCCACTGGACACGGTCCGGATGGCACCGGTGCCTGGGCCGGTCACGACCGGGTGGGCCGGCGCGCGGCCCGGCAGGCCGGGCGGCCAACCGGCTGCCTCGCCTCTTTTTTTTTTCTTTTCTTTTCTTTTTATTCTTTTCTCTTTTTCCCTTTTCTTTAATAACTAATGCTCCCGAACTCCGATTCGAATGAAACCAATTTTGTTGGAAAGATAACGACGAATAGAACCCCAACAAAAACTGGAAATATGGAGACTCCTCACAGAATAGAGGATTTTAGAGAGGGAGTCTCCCACCGTCAAGAAACGGTGAAGACGTCCAAACTCGAAAACGCAATTAAGGATGCATGCGGATTCCGTTTTCGATGAACTTGGGCTTGTTGTAAAGCTAGCAATAAGCTCAAGAACCTCACATAGAGAAACACCAAGAAGCAATAAGGATATGCAAAGTATGCAAAGATTGAGCTCCCTAAAACGATGTGATCAAGTTACCCAACCGAAAGCCCCTCTTGATAGTGCGGCTATCTATCCTATAATCCGGCCTCCCATCAACCACCTTGAGACCGGTAAAAGGAAAACCTATCAAGGTCATACCTTTGCCTTGCGCATCCCGCTTGATCTTGATGATAACTCTTCAAGCTCTACACAAGCCGGAATGCCTCACTTGATCAATGTTGCTTCGTGAATACTCACAAATGCTCCCCCATACACCATGATGGGAAAGCTCTATTGATGCACATCTTCACATGTCCATTATCACCAAATGGACGGCAAGCTTCAAGCATGTGATCCACTTGAGATGCTCATCTTGAACTTGCCCGACTTAACCTTGTACCTTCTCATACTCTCATAAGATAGAGCATGGCTAATATTGAGTTTCACATAAGAACTCCATCTTCATTTCTTCTTCTTGATCATATCACATATGTATCTTCAAACCGATGATCTTGATGCCAATACACAAGGTATACCTTTATCTTCATGGCATCCATACTTGAATCCAACACATGGAGAACAAGTAGTACCTATGGAATATTCCTTCATATAAACTTAATGAAAACATTAGTCCATAGGGGTTGTCATTAATTACCAAAACCACACATAGGGGCAATGTACCCTTACAATTCTACTAATTTTACTAGGAGCCCGGTAAACCGGTATGGAGGGAATATGTGCTTTTGCGCCATGTACGCGATGTATAAATTTAATGTTTGTGTAGTAAAGTTTGCAACCAAGATTTGTAGAATTACAACACATATGTATTTATTGAATTTTTTGTTTGACATTATTTTTCAATCAGGGAGCTTATGCAAGATGGTAATGTATTTCGCCATTGATGTCAAGAAGAGGGTATTCTTTTGCACTATCCACGTCATCCAAAGATGACAATAAAGGTGTAGCAAAATAAGTTATCTTATCTCTGCAGTTTAATGCATGCTTACATGGATACAACAATATATAAGTTTAAATAAAACATAAAAAATGTGACTAATATAAGGGATAAAATCTAGTATGGTAGAGAAAACATACATTCGTTAATAAGTGGACCCATGCGAAGTTTTCCAAAGTTTACTCCCTTCATTTTTATTTATTTCGAGTTCTGAGTTTAGTCAAAGTCAAGCATTGTTAAGTTTGATCGAGGATCACTAGTAGAAAAACGGTCATCTATACCGGTTCCAGAGGGCCATTCGTACCGGTTTTGCAACCGGTACAAATTATTCGGCACTAAAGCCCCCCCCCTTTCGTACCGGTTGCTTACGAACCGGTATAAAACGGGCCTCCACGTGGGCCACCAGGAGAGCTCAGGGCTGAGGATCTTTGGTACCGGTTGGTAATACGAACCGGTACCAAAGGTTCCCCCCGCGGCAGGGAATTTTCCCAAATCTCTGCCGCGCAGAATTGGCTTTTTAGGGTTTTGGAGAGGTTTAGGGATATCGGTTTGATTCATATCGCGTCGATGCACCAGAAACGCGTTTGGGTTTAGGTAGTACATGAAGATCAAGATGATGCATAGCAAGTTGGTGCATATAATATAACACACATGTTATTGCATGAGATCGCAAATTAAGTAGCACTATGCATGAAGATCGATCTTCATGCATAGTGGTGCTCTCCGAGGCGTACTCTATATATGTCTATTACATGTAGCATAGTGGTACTCTTCGAGTCAACGATATATGTAACATGTACATCTTCATTCATTGTGGTGCTCTGCGAGTGGTGGTATGACGTCCCGAAGGAAAAATCCCGCCAATTCCTCGCCTATTGCTATGAAGCGGTCATCGATTGAGAGCTTGTTCCGCTTTCTTGCCAACTATAAAAGAATAAGATACAAATGAATACATGAAACAACTATTACTGAAACTCGGCACAACTTATGATAACAAAACAAATTTGTGAAGATTGTTTTTGTACCTCTTTATTTCTCTCATTATTCGTTCTCTCGTTGACAATTCTGCGGATGAACTCGCAAACGAAGAATCCACAGAGATCGGTCCCCGGAGGTTGTTGCGGGCATTTCTTTACAAGAATATAATTCAATCAAACAATAGTCAAGTATGATAATTGAAAGGTGTGTGGACCTAGGTAGTACTACTTACTTTCGCACGCCATCGCAGCTTCGGTGGCCATTCACGGGACGTATCTTCCTTGATGAAAGTTTGCCATACGCTGCTCGACAAAAGAAAATGCATAAAAGAGTCATCAATTAGTTCAAAGCAGGAAATTAACGAAACAAACCGATAAGAATTCAAATTACCTTCTCGAGCATTAAAAAACAAGACACGTATAGATCCTTTTCTTTGGTTAGTGAGTCCAAGACTTCAACTTCTCCAATTTCCAAATTGATGACGAGAAGAATAAAGTGAAACCTACGCACGTTTCAATATGTAGTCATTAGTTAAAATTTTGACATACGGTGAGCAAAATATAATGTGTTATAAGACAATAAGACTCACTCGAAGTTGTAAGGCCAAAGTATTAGCTTTTTGTCACGTTGTCGCTTCAAAAACCTTAGCAAAGTCTGCGGTGTATCCTTGTTATAGAGGGGATCATCTATGGTTTTGACATGCATTGTGTTCGGGTCAATGAACCCAATGTCTCGTGATATCGTCCCTTTTGCATTCGAGCATCTTCGATCTGCATAATATAGCGCACAAAAGATTATAATCTGCAGACAATGAACGACTTCTCAAATTAAATAAATAAATCACTTACAGACAATAGCAACTGATGATTGATTTGTCGAGGGCCCGGAGATTGTATAACTGAAAGAGTTCGGCGAAGTCAACGTTCACACAGTACTCCTGGAAGTAGTGCTCTTCCCTAACTCGCACCATGATAGTCTCGATCCCTTCCTTTGAGGCCTTAAGGTACCACGAATGCAAGTTACGCATACATGTTGGTACCTTCCTGAGATTCTCGACCAAATCTTTCCCTTGAACAAACTGATATGCTCGTTCAGCTAAGGCGTAATCAGTTGCGTCTTGTCGAGAACTTTGAACGGTCTTCCCGTCAAACACCTTGAGAGGGGCGACCGATTGAACGGGTTGTTGTCCGAGCTGGTAGACACCGTGTATCCCTTTTATCTCCCCGATACCCGATTTAACGGGTTTTGTCGCCTCGATCATCTTGTCATACGACCTTTCAATAGAACGCGCATAGTCGGATGGCGGCGATGGTACAGGGTCATATAGATTGTCAACGGTACGCACAACTTTCTCCCGATCTAGTGTCTTCTCGAAAGGTATCTCTGGCACTTTCGGTGCAAAAATTTCTTCACCTCGGCCTTAACGGCCTCCGCGTTTTCCTGCGGAGTTTTTTCCCAAGGTAACTTCTCGGGAGGCGGCAGTTGTTTCTCCTTTCTAGCTTTCTTCCTAGGCGGCGTACCGTTCCGCTTAACGGACGCCGTCTTACGCGGAGGATCTCGAGATGGTGGACTCACGCCGGGGTCCCTCTCGTAGGTGTGGACTTGGCTGCTCACCAGGATCGCCACCAGGAGGAGTCGATGGCATTTGCTGCTCATGTGTAGGAGTCGGTGGCCTTTGCAAAAGGACGACGTACTTCTTCGGCCATAGGGCGAAACCGTGCTTGACATCCGCCAGTGTCCTCTCATCTTCACCTCTAGGAATATCAAGCTCCACTTTTTCAAACCCCGAAACAACTTCATCCACCCCGACACGAACACAACCAGGTGGAATGGGCATATGATGGTGCATTGCTCCATCTTCACTTGGGTACACATAGCCGACCGCCACCTTAACAGACGCGGTCCTGATTAACATATGTAGCTCGCAATCTGTCTTCTCCGTGACATAATCCACGGGGTAGCTTCCTCCACATCCGTCAAGATGCGAGGAACCGACACTGCTTCTTCGCTGAGATGGGGCAGCATCGGCTTGTGGATCCTGTAGAAACAGCGGCTGATCGTGTGCCCTCTCGATTTCTCTCAAGAGCCTCCACCCTAGATAACAACTCCGTTACAATGTCGGCGTCCTTCTTCTTCTTTCGCGAACGGCTTCTATAAGTGTCGGCCGCTGTCCGGCCACGCTTCCTTCATGGTGAGACCTGGGCGAGCTCGTACCCGTCCAACATGTTCAGGGTTCCCAGAGCGAGTGTCAGCTCGTCATTCTCTCGATCGGGAATGTACTCTCCCTTTCTGACCTTTTCAATTGCATCTACAAGCTTCGGTACAATTGCCTCAATTTTTTCCTTCCATTTTCCCTTCGCAACGATCAACCCTGTCTTTGGGTCCAACCCTGCCCCATGAGCGAACAACCAGAACTTGGACCGTTCGGGCCAGTCCCATGTCTGTGGAGTGATTCCATGATCCATCAGTTTATTCTCAAACGCTGTCCACTTCGGAATGGCACTCTTGTAGCCACCTGACCCCAAATGATGCGGAAGTTTCTTCTTTGCAGCATTTTCGGTATTTTTCTTCGATCGGGACACAAACTTAGACGATTTCTTATACTCCTTAAATGCGGCCCAGTGATCTTTTATCTTCACTAGATTATCATCGAATACTTTGGATCTTCATTCTTATATTTGTCCCATAAATTTTTCTTGAAGCTCTGGAATTGTATGGCCATCTTCTTCCATGTCCATTCCTTGACTTTATTCTTCTGGCCTTCCGTCATGTCTTCCGGTAGGCTGAACTTTGTCAGTAGCGTGTCCCAAAGAAATTTTTTCATCTTGTCGTTGACATAACTAGCACCACTCTCCGGGTTCTTCGGCTTATGCCACTCTTGAATGCTGATCGGTACATGGTCCCTAACAATAACTCCGGATTGACTTGTAAATTTGCGGCAAAACTCCTTGGGCTCCACTGGTTCACCATTATCCTTGAATGCCGTGAGGGCTAACCTGCCCTCGCCCTTTAGCACCCGCGTCGGGCCTCGTTTTGATCTAACAGACTTGCTCGATGATCCAGAAGGCTAAAACAAAAAAATTATTCGTTAATAAGTGCAATACAAATAAATGAATGCATCTAGGGATGAACATATAGACTAATTGATACATAGATATACACCTCGCCAGAGTTTGTGATGGACACTTCGTTGTCTCTTCTAATTTGTTCAGACTCAAGTCCCTCGCCGAAATCATTCAGAAAGTCTTGGAAATCGTTGTCATCTCCATCGTCGGGTTCCGGACCACGGGCACTCTCATAGATCAATTGCTGCACCGCTTCTTCCCCCTCCTCATCTCGGACGAAGGTGCCGTCCTCCATACCTCAATGTCACTGCAAAATTAAGAAAGCAATTGTATTTCATTCATCATGTAATGATCATGTAACAGATTAGAAGAGTGTGCAAGGGTTTCATACATAGCAAAATTAAGTGGGGTGTTCGAATATAGCAAGAAATAGTGGAACACCCTCACATAGCATTTAGTTCTTGTTGCAATTTTAATTTGGCCGAACTAGAGATGATGTCAATGATGCATGGCATGACGATATTTGAAATCCTCATGTTTTTCTGATGCAATAAGATATAAAGTTTGTGCAAAGTGTAGTTTTAAATACTTTGAAAAGTATCCAGATTTCAAATTTTTAGAAACAACAAAAAGAAATAAAAAAGGGTTTTGGTTTAAGCCGATGCGTGAGGGGGCAGGGTTGCATCCAGGCATCCGGAGCAAGCGCGCGCGAACCAGACCTGAACCGCGTATCACTCTACTCCAAAATAATGACACGCCGCTGCGGTCATCGCTGGACGAGCGAGCGATGCATGGTCCATAATAGTAGTATGAGACAAGGAGACCGCGCGCAACATGTGGCCAATTAAGGCCTGCGCCATTGCACTTGATTCAGTCGACATACTCCCGCGCGCTTCACACTTCACCCATCGTTCTCAGGAGGCCAATCAACCGGCGAGATGTTGCGAGCGATGCACATCGTCCTAAGGGGAAAGAGCCGCGCTGGGCCGGCCATGCCACGCGGCTTCGCCGGCAACCGTGGCTACTCCACGGCCCTGAACTCCCGGCGGCTGGCCGGGAAGGTGGCCGTGATCACCGGTGGAGCCAGCGGCATCGGCAAGGCCACGGCCGAGGAGTTCGTCAAAACGGCGCCAAGGTCGTCCTCGCCGACGTCCAGGACGACCTTGGTCACGCCCTGGCGGCCAAGCTCGGCGCCGACTCGGCATCCTACACCCGCTGCGACGTCACCGACGAGGCGCAGGTCGCCGCGGCCGTGGACCTCGCCGTGTCCCGCCACGGCAACCTGGACATCATGTTCAACAACGCCGGCATCCCGGGCTCCTCGGCGCGGCCCCCGCTCGCCTCCCTCGACCTCGCCGACTTCGACACCGTCATGGCCATGATGCCGGCGCCGCCACCGCGCTCTCTCGCGCCGCCCTTCTCCATCGCCAACCCTCTCGCGTCATTACGTCGAACAGGTGGTGGGCGGCCGCGGTTGAGGGCGTCGCCGCACGCGGCACCGCACGCAGCCGTGTGCGCTCCTCCATTGGTGCGGCGTAGCGGCGGTGGCGAGGTGGAGGAGGCCGCGCTGCGGCGTAGGCGGCGGCGGCGGCGGCCGTTGTGGCAACGGCGCCGGAGAAGGGGAGGGAGCGAGGCGACGGGGCCGGGCGGCGCACATACTGCAGAGGCGCGCGCGGAGAGGTGCGGGCGGCGGCCGACGGCGAGGCTGCGTCGGCGACGGCGAGGCTGCGACGGCGACGGCGATCGAGGAGCGTGCGTCGATGACGGCGACGGCGAGGAGCGGCGCGGCGCGGTCGTCTCTGTGCGTGTGAGGGGATTTGGGGAAAAATTCCGCGCGGCTAAGTCTAATACAGGAGAAGACCCTTTCGTACCGGTTGGTACCACCAACCGGTATTTAAAAGACCTTTCGTACGGTTGGTGATACCAACCGGTACCAAAGGTATTTTTTTTGTTTTCTTTTCTTTTGCTGTTTTCTTTTCTTTTGCTGTTTTCTTTTCTTTTCTTTGTTTCTTTTTTCTTTTACTGTTTTCTTCTTTCTTTCTCGTTTCTTTTTCCTTTTATTTTGTGTTTCTTTTCTTTTCTTCTCATTTTCTATTTCTTTTCATTTTCTATTTCTTTTCATTTCATTTTCGTTCCCCGTTCTTTAGTGTTTCTTGTCTTTTATATATCTTTTCGAGTTATTTGGTTGTCTGTTTCTTCTTTCTTTTCTTTTATGTTTTTTTCTTTTCTATTTATTTTTTCTATTGCTTTTGTTTTTCTTTTCTATTTCTTTTCTATTTCTTTTCTCTATTCTATTTCTTTTCTTTACTCTCGCCACGACGCCGTCCGCACAGAAAACTTTCCCGCCCGACGTCGCGCGGGAAACTTTCCGGCCACGACGCCGCGCGGAAAAGAAAGGGCGGGAATGAAATTTTATTACGATTGAACTCGAATTAAAAGTACATAGCTTAACTGAAAATTAAAGATACATGACCAAATTCTCGGGGAGTCATTCGGTCATACTCCTGCCTAGCCCTGTAGTACTCGCCACTGTAGTCATCGTAGTCGCCGTCATCATCGTCGCTGGCATCGGGGTCGCGGTACTCGAACGTCGGCGGGTGAGCACGCGTGGGCTGGGCCCGAGGGTAGCGCCGGCGGGGGCCCCGGTAGGCCATGACGCCCTGGAGAGTCCGGCCGCGGCACCTGCGCCGACGGGCGGCCGCGTTGCCGGTCGGAGGAGGCGGGCCGCCCTCCTCGTGCTCGGCAAGCGCCCTCTCACGCCGATTGATGAAGAAGCTTTCCCAAGTCGGGCTGTAGTCGGGATGCCACTGGGATTCCTCCGCTGCTCGGCGTGAGCTCGAAGTAGTAGTGGTTCGTGATGGCCATCTCGCGCGCCACACCTAGAGGGACTGGAGGGACCGGTGCGCCTCCGACGCTTAGCAACCAGCCGGTCGGGACGCGGTAGCCCGGCGGGCAGGGGGTAGTTCGAGGCGCAAAGCGCCTCCGCCTCCCGGGGGGTTAGAGATGCGATGGAAGCCATGGGAGAGAATGATGAGGTTTGCAGATATGAGTCTAGATGTGATATGTAAATGGTGGCCAAGCCTACATATATATAGTGAAAAAATGGCGGGAAGACAGAGGCGGGAACCGGTGGAAAGCGCGGGAAGAAAATAGGCGGGAAGACAGATCGAGGCAAACCTTTAGTACCGGTTGGTGGGTGCAACCGGTACTAAAGCTGTCGGCGGGATAAGGACGCCCTGCTCGATGAGATAAAGTATGTAGCGCACGACGCCCTGTCGGTGGGATAAGGACGCGTGGGTAACCTTTAGTACCGGTTGGTGGGTGCAACCGGTACTAAAGCTGTCGGCAGGATAAGGACGCGTGGGTAACCTTTAGTACCGGTTGGTGGGTGCAACCGGTACTAAAGCTGTCGGCAGGATAAGGACGCCCTGCTCGATGAGATAAAGTATGTAGCGCACGACGCTCTGTCGGTGGGATAAGGACGCGTGGGTAACCTTTAGTACCGGTTCGTGTCTACAACCGGTACTAAAGTCGTCGGCAGGATAAGGACGCCCGCCTATAAAAGGAGCATCGATACACCATGGGAAGCAGCTCAACAAGCCAACATGGATGGAGAGTTTCATCACCATGGATGGAGGAAAGGGTTGGGAAATCTCCCGTGGCGGAACTTGTCGAAGATGCCCTTGGTGCACACGCCCTATGGCATCTTCGGAAGTTCCGCCTCGGAAAAATTTCCCTGCAAGCCCGTGGAAGACTCCATCTCCTCTAACAAATGTTGGGGAAAGGGTTGGGAAATCTCCCGTGGCGGAACTTGTCGAAGATGCCCTTGGTGCACACGCCCTATGGCATCTTCGGAAGTTCCGCCTCGGAATTTTTTTCCTGCAAGCCCGTGGAAGACTCCATCTCCTCTAACAATGTTGCGGAAAGGGTTGGGAAATCTCACGTGGCGGAACTTCTCGAATATGCCCTTGGTGCACATGCCCTATATATGGCATATTCGGAAGTTCCGCCTCGGAATTTTTTTCCTGCAAGCCCGTGGAAGACTCCATCTCCTCTAACAATGTTGCGGAAAGGGTTGGGAAATCTCCCGTGGCGGAACTTCTCGAATATGCCCTTGGTGCACATGCCCTATATATGGCATATTCGGAAGTTCCGCCTCGGAAAAATTTCCCTGCAAGCCCGCGTGACTTAACTAGTAAAACAAGCCAACCATCTCCATTGTTAATATCTTACATACAGGAACATCATTACACAAAAGTGATTTCCATATTGAGATACACAAGTTATGATCCCTATATGTAGCTAGCTAGTCTTCTGAGTTTTCTTCGCTCGTTTCCCTTTCTTCTTACTGCGACGCAACCATGGACAATCTTCATTGTTTAAGATGATGCTTGGGTCAATTTTTACCTTGAAGGGTGGAATATCGTCAAACTTATTATAATCTTCTGACATGTCTGTCTTGTCCTCTACTCCCACGATGTTTCTTTTTCCTGAAAGAACTATGTGCCGCTTTGGCTCATCGTATGATGTGTCCTCTTGCCTTTCTTTCCTTTTTTTCGGTTTGCTAGACATATCCTTCACATAAAAAACCTGAGCCACTTCACTGGCTAGGACGAATGGTTCGGTGTCGTACCCAAGATTCTTGAAATCCACTGTAGTCATTCCGCATCGCGGGTCTACCTGTACCCCGTCTTTCAGGTTGAACCATTTACACCGGAACAAAGGGACCTTGAAATTAGGTCCATAGTCAAGTTCCCATATCTCCTCTATGTACCCATAATATGTGACCTTGTTCCCATTGCCATCTTCTGCATCAAAGCGGACACCACTGTTTTGGTTGGTGCTCTTTTTGTCTTGGGCGAAAGTGTAAAATGTGTTCCCATTAATCTCGTACCCTTGAAAAGTCGATATAGTAGAAGATGGTTGCTTGGCCAACAAGTACAGCTGCTCGTCATCGGTGACATTCATGAGACGTGTTTGCAACCAACCGCCGAAAGTCTTCATGTGTTCTCCATCAATCCAATCTTCACGTTGCTCCGGGTATTTAGAGCGTAAGATCTCCTTGTGTTCCTCTTTGTACGGAGCCACCAAGATGGAATTAAGTAGAACTGTGTAGTGTGCTTGAGTGAAAGAATGTCCGTCCATACACGTTGCTGATTTCTTTCCTAGCGTGCCTTTTCCACGCAGTCTCCCCTCATAGCGCGATTCAGGAACACCGATCGGCTTAAGGTCAGGAATAAAGTCAACACAAAACTCAATGACCTCCTCTGTTCCATAGCCCTTGGAGATGCTTCCTTCGGCCTAGCACGGTTATGAACGTACTTCTTTAAGACTCCCATGAATCTCTCAAAGGGGAACTTGTTGTCTATAAAGACAGGACCGAGAAAGCCAATCTCTGCTACCATGTGAAATAGGAGATGTGTCATAATATTTAAGAAGGATGGTGGGAACACCAACTCGAAGCTGACTAGACATTGGACCACATCCTTCGTAAATTTTGTAGAGTAAGTGGATTGATCACCTTCTCGAGAAATTGCATTGAGGAACGCACATAGCTTCACAATGGGTACTCGAACATTTTCCGGCAGAAGCCCCCTCAATGCAACCGGAAGTAATTGTGTCATAATCACGTGGCAGTCATGAGACTTTAGGTTTTGAAACTTTTTCTCCGACATGTTTATTATTCCCTTTATATTCGACGAGAAGCTAGACGGGACCTTGATGCTACTCAGGACTTCAAAAAGATCTCCTTCTCCTCTTTGGTAAGAGCGTAGCTGGCAGGACCTTGATACTTCTCTCGGATTCAGGTTGTTTCCTTCGTGGATACTTTGCTGGTCCTGCCGTGCATCCGGTGTATCTTTTGTCTTCCCATACACGCCCAAGAAGTTTAGCGAGTTCACGCAAAGATTTTTCGTCACGTGCATCACGTCGATTGCAGAGTGAACCTCTAAGAATTTCCAGTAGGGTAGCTCCCAAAATATCGACTTCTTCTTCCACATGGGTACGTGTCCGTCAACATCATGCGGAACAGATTGTCCGCCGGGACCCTTTCCAAAGATCACTTTTAAATCCTTGACCATATCATATATAACTTCCCCATTAGGGCGGGTAGGCTTGGTTCGGTTATCTGCCTCACCTCCGAAATGCTTTCCTCTCTTTCTTACGTGATGTTGTTTTGGAAGAAATCGACGATGCCCTGTGTACACATTCTTGTTTCCCAAATAATTACTATCAGTCTCACCTAAACAGTGTGTGCATGCATTGTATCCCTTGTTTGATCGCCCCGAAATGTTACCAAGAGCAGGCCAATCATTGATGGTTACAAATAACAACGCTCGTAGGTTAAATTCCTTTTGTTCGTGCTCATCCCACACAGGTACACCTTCGTCACGCCACAACTCTAAAAGTTCTTCAACCAATGGCCTCAGGTACACATCAATGTCGTTGCCGGGTTGCTTCGGGCCCTGGATGAGCACTGGCATCATAATGAACTTCCGCTTCATGCACAACCAAGGAGGAAGGTTATAGATACATAGAGTCACTGGCCAGGTGCTATGACTGGAGCTCTGCTCCCCGAAAGGATTAAAGCCATCAGAACTAAGACCAAATCTTAACATCCTAGCGTCATCTGAAAATGACATGAACTCTCTGTCGATTTTTCTCCACCGCGACCCGTCGGCGGGGTGTCTCGGCATCACATCTTTCTTACGGTCCTCTTTGTGCCATCGCAACAACTTGGCATGCTCTTTGTTCTGGAACAAACGTTTCAACCGTGGTATTATAGGAGCATACCACATCACCTTCGCAGGAACCCTCTTCCCCGGGGTGGACTCACCCTCAACATCGCCGGGGTCATCTCGCCTGATCTTATACCTCAATGCACTACATACCGGGCATGCATTCAAATTCTCGTACTCCCCGCGGTAGAGGATGCAGTCATTGATGCATGCATGTATCTTTTGCACCTCTAATCCTAGAGGGCAGACAACCTTCTTTGCTTCGTACGTGCTAGAGGGCAACACGTTCTCCCCTGGAAGCATCTTCTTTATTATTTTCAGCAACTTTTCAAATCCCTTGTCAGAAGTACCATTCTCTGCCTTCCATCGCCAGCAATTCCAGCGTGGTACCCAGCTTTTTCTCGACCATTTTCGCAATTTGGGTACAACAGTTTGTTGTGATCCTCTAACATTTTCTCCAACTTCAACCTCTCCTTTTCATTTCCGCAGTTCATCTTCGCATCAAGAATGGCCCGACCCAAATCGTCATCCGGGTCATCAAAAATCGGCTCATCGAAAATGAGCTCTTCTTCAGCTTCATCTTCCCCATTCTACTACCACCGTCTTCGGTGAATAAGCTGGGATAGTTGTCACTATCCTCTTCTTCTTCGTTGTCTTCCAATATAACTCCTCTTTCTCCGTGCTTGGTCCAACAATTATAGCTGGGCATGAAACCATTCTCCAGCAGGTGGACGTGAAGGGTCTTCGAGGTAGAGTAATCCTTCATATTCTTACAGGAACTACATGGACAATACATGAAACCATTCGACCGCCTGTTTGCCTCAGCCACGTTGAGAAAATAATGCATGCCAGTAATGAACTCGGGATGGCACCGGTCACCGTACATCCATTGTCGACTCATCTGCATTTTATATGTATATCAAAAATCATTAAGTACACAACATCATGGATATATGAGTGACCAACTTAATTAATATTCAAGTTCATCACATAAAACTAAGTTATTTTTATAAAAAAGAAGAGGGGCTCACCGAGGTGGTACCGTGCCGGCTAGGGGACGACGCTAGCGATCGACGGCGGTGAGGACGGGGATGATACTAATTAAAACCTACAAAACATACCATAATTTCAGCTCAAATTGCATATAAAAAAATAAAATCACTAACTTAGGCATTTCATCGAACACCTTGCTTGCACTACAAAAATAGTACGAGTTAAAACTACCAAAGAACTGAGCTAAATTAGGAACGCCGGAAGGAAGGATGATATTGCTAACCCTTGGATAGATGTATGCCGTTAATCTTGTTAAAATAGTGGAGAAAAATAAAGATTATTGGAGTGTGAGAGGTGTAAAATATTTGGAAATGTGAGAGGAGAAGTGAGAATGAGATATGCAGGGAGCTCGGGCGCTGCCGCGCGCTCATATAGGGCACAGACCCTTTAGTACCGGTTCCTTACACGAACCGGTACTAAAGGTGCAACCCTGGCCCCACCACCGCCTGGAAATCGGGCCCAAACCCTTTAATACCGGTTCGTGTTACGAACCGGTATTAAAGGTCCATAACGAACCGGTATTGATGTCTCACGCACGGAACCGGTATTAATGCCCCCTTTAGTACCGGTTCGTAAGGGAACCGGTACTAAAGGCTTAGATGGATGAGAGGTTTTCTACTAGTGGATATAGGGAAAAATATCAACAACCATGATACCAGATGCATATAATATGAAAATAGAGTTTATGGCGATTCTAACAATATAGATTTTACATTATAGTAAATTTTAATATTTTTATTACATGTTTTGTTAAACTTACCATGTTTGACTTTGACAAAATTGACAACGCAATCTAATTGTGAACGAATGAAACACGTCAGGTGGGAAATATATAAGTTCAATCTTTGCAAGCTTAGGTTCCCGGCATAGGTTGCTAAAATAGACCCTTAGATTGTACGCATGCTGTTGCATGCTTGCAGCTGATTGGTTAGCACTTGATCTATTCTTGACCTCGGCTGGATCTTGTCGTTGGATCAATGTTGGTGCGGTGCTTTTGATATATCAGTTGCTAATTGGATCTAACTAGCTTTCTAGTTAGCAGCTATCTATATATTAATCCAATTCCAAACAAGCCTAGCATATATTATATGCTTAGTAAGATATGGTGTTCTGATGTCAAAGATCGATTGTTTCATACTCGATCAGCAAAAGTCGTCATTACATGGAACAGGCTACTAATATGATCTAGTAGTTAGCTGCATAGTTAGGTTTAAGAGGCCACTTGTTCATTCATGAAAGCAGAGGTTGTCAGTATAAACTTATGGCTACCTTGTTAGGTTTAAGAGGTCACACTTTAGTTAACTAAAGCTATAAAGTTGAGCAAAGTGTTTTATTTATTTAGTGAGATCCAGTGAGTGTGACAACGAGTAAGATACTCCTACATTATCGTTGGAACTACACATATACATACATGCATGGTGATGTCAGTTGTCAAAGCTAAAGATCTCTAGAAGCTTAGAAAGCTGAGTCACTTGGTACTTGTTTAATATGCAAAATTACATGGGAAATGCGGCCTTGTCCGTGCATGAAAGCAACGTTAAGTTGGCGGCTTATATGGCTTTCGCGACCAAAGTTAAGTTGGCAGAATAGACGGTGCAAACATATTCGACGAACCAGACTAATCGCTCTATCCTAGTGGGTCTTAGCTATTCGTAGATAGTATCACTAAATTTGTCAAAAAGGTTGCACACATCTTAATTAACAAAATGGCTAACTAGTTGTTTTTGTTCCTGACCTTCACTAGTAGAAAACAGAGCTTATATTTTTAGCTCGAAAGAGCATTAGCACCGGTTGTGCTACGAATCCAGACAAAAGGATGCATTAGCACCGGTTCGTACGGCTAGGACATCGCAGGGGACCTGCAGAGCTTTAGCACCGGTTCGTGCGGGAACTTTAACACCAGTTTGTGACACGAACCGGTGCTAAAGGTTTGTCGCTAGGCATGTGCCAGACGCGAAACCTTTAGCACCGGTTCGTGTCACGAACCAGTGCTAAAGGTGAACATTAGCACTGATTCGTGACACAAATCGGTGCTAAAGCCCCCCTTTGCCTATAAATTCAGCTCACCCCAGCCAATCCTCTCTCTATTTTTTCTTGGTGGAAGGTGTGAGGGTTGTGTGCTTGTTTGTTTTTATTTCTCATGCACAAGAGGTGCTCGATGAAATGCCTGAGAGAATGATGCCGCTTGATTTCACACAAAACAAAAATGGTATGAGGTGCGCGACACTTAAGCTTTCTCGTCTTTCTTTCCTCCTCGATCAAGGTAAGCAACTTTACCCTTTCATTTGTACAGTGGTCATTTCACTATTTATGATGTTTTGTAATGGTTTTTTTATAAACTTAATTATATGATGTAGATGAACCGGCGGCAATGGATGTACGTTGACCGACGCCTACCCGAGTTAACTGCAGGCCTGAAAGATTTCCTCCATGTGGCTGAGGAAAACCCACAGGCGGATGGTTTTATGTGTTGTCCATGTGTTGATTGTCGGAACTTAAAGCAATACTCTAGATGGAAAGTCCTTCACTCCCACCTTCTTTGGAAAGATTTCATGCCCGGCTATAATTGTTGGACCAAGCATGAAGAAAGAGGGGTTATGATTGAAGACAATGAAGAAGAATGAGAAGAAGGGGATGATGATATGTACCCTAAATACGGTGATACTGCAATGGGGCAGAATGAAGACAAAGAGACAGGGGCAGCTGAAGATGAAGATGCATCAGATGAGCCCGCTGATGATGATCTTCATCGAACCATCGCTGATGCACACAGAGAAGCAGAAAGTGCAAACGAGAAGCGAAAGTTTAAGGGCATGTTAGAGGATCACAAAAAAGTTATACCCAAATTGCGAAGATGGCAACACAAAGCTCGGTACCACACTGGAATTGCTGCAATGGAAGGCAAGGGCAGATATATGTGATAAGGCATTTGAGAAGTTACTGAAAATAATGAAGAAGAAACTACCAAAGGATAAGGAATTGCCTGACAGTAACTACTACTAGCTAGGCCCGCTCATCTCTTTGATTCTAGTTTCAATACCATTACCATCCTTAATTATTATTTTGATTGAACTATGTTCTCGTAAAGTGCTTGATGCAACAAGACGAGAATAATTTATGTGGATTCTAGGTTCGCGAGTTTATTCGCTAGACGACCCACCAGACGGGGAGAATTTGAGAACAACTTGAAGTACGTAAACAATATTCATAATTTCATTTTATCACCATCGATCAATTGTGTTGTGTTTTATTCATATATATATATATATATATATATATATATATATATATATATATATATATATTGACCACCTTCTTTAAATTATTAGATCGAATGGTTGCGGGATGGTCTTCTAGCAACCGAGTGTGTACGAGCTATTCAAGAAGAATTGGCGGGATTCTTACTTGAGCAAGTCATAGATCCAAACAGAGAATTGTTGAATATCTTAGGAATTTTCCCCATGATTTAATTGAAGAAAACAGTAGATAAAACATGACTAAAAAGTTTGAAACTAAACTAGTCATGCAAATCACCATAGAATAAAGGAGCAACAAGTCTAAACAGATTGATAAGAGCAATGTGTTTCCTGACAATGAGCCTGAACATGTTGCTAGGAGAAGGAAGAACATCATGATCTCATAAAAGGAAGGCAAGAACACATACGGTCCAGAAGAGGAACCAGCGGTGTTGTTGTCGCTGTTGAGAGCCATGTCGCTGAAGAGGTTGCTGATGTCGGGGAAGAAGTCGTCGTTGGGAAAGTAGTCGTCGGCCTCCGTGTCGATGTCGAAGTCAGCAGTCGCGCTAGAGCGCTCCCCAAAAACCTTATCGCCTCTCTTCCGTACAGGATCACAAGAGACGGGGTTCCGGAGGCCTGCTGTCCCGTCCAGCGGTGCACGCCGGTAGACGGGATAGAGAAGTCTTGAGCGGCGGCGCAAAGCTCTGGAACCGAGTGGTAGGCTGTTATCACCAGAATTTAGCCAGAGCAGGAGATGGGCCGTGATCGAAGATGGGCTTAGAGGACATGCATATGAAGTGTCTCTGAATCGGCCTTGTGCGAGAGTTTGGGCTAGATTGCCCGTGTATCTGTATATTATGGTAGATTACGTTAATGTTTAGAATTAAGAGATAGAGTTTAGTCGTACACAGCTACGTTTATTCCCAAGATAGAAAGTCTACGGACTATAAATATGTACCTAGGGTTATTGAGAAAGGAGGACGATCACGTTCACAACAAACCAATCTAGGCGCATCGCCACCCCTTGTTTCGAGGATTTCTTCCGGGTAAGCAACATGCTGCCTAGATCGCATCTTGCGATCTAGGCAGTATCAGTTTATTCGTTGTTGGTGTTGCTTGTACTGAAGCCTTTTTGATGGCGAGCAACAGCCTTATCATAGATGCTTTGGGGCTGACGTCGATACTTTCATGATATGCTTGCTTAGCTACGCTGCCCCTCAATATCTAGCTGCCTTTACACCTATCTTGGATGTAAGGGCAGCATCTTGTTTGTTCTTTATTTAGTAGATCTGATCTGTTATAGTTGTTCCTTGTTCACCAAGGATTAGTTTGATATCCGCATGGTTAGGCCTTGCAAACGGGTTGAACGATCCGGTAGTGCGTCAAGGTATGGTTTACTAAGTCCTAGAGGGATTGTTCCAGGGATCGACTTCGTGTTGGTTTTTAGGCCTCTTTAGGACTAGTTTTCCATTATCTTTCGTATCTGCTAGGCTCAACTACGCGTAGGATGTTCCGGTTATGCGGTGAAAACCCTAGACTATCGTAGATTGGTTTAACTTTATATTGATAAAGCAGGATCCCCATGTTATCGTAAATCCAACATGAACCATGGGGTAATCGGCTCTTTGAGCCGATTCACAGGGTAACCTAAGAGCCGATCGGGGCTCGTATTTAATGTTTACGTGTTTGCCATGCAGGAAACTAATTGAAGCAATCCATCACCTTCCTGACCAGGTATAGGTCAGGTGCCACGCCCTTGCATTAGCTGGGACGTGTGCCAGAGCATTGCGGGCCGTCGCCCGAGGGACCAGGGCCCTCTAGCAGTCCTGGGAGCCTCCCGGCTCTTCGTGTTGCTCGTCGGTGCTCGCCGGTGGGTTTTGGCAGGCAACACATTCTGGCACGCCCGGTGGGACATTCTACAACAACTACGTCGACATCTGCAGCAACTATGTCAAAATCTGCAGATGAGGTGGCGGACGAACCAGTCACGTACGCAGATCTGCCTGAGGAGCACAAGAAGAAATATGATGAGATTAAAGCCTTCTTAGAAGCCGATCTCATCGGCTCCTTCGCGAAGACCCGTTCACATGGCATCAGGTGGAAAGGGTTCTCCCCCGAAGGCGTTCTCGATGAAGTAGACCTGTCTACCCCTTCAGAGGAACGCACCAGAGCTCTGCGCCAGGAAGTTAATTACATGGTGGCTCATTCTCTACACCGTCATTCTGAAAGCCTGGTGAACTCTTTCGAGCGCATTGCGGTTCGCGTGGTCCAGGAAATCATGAAGTATCAGTACTCTCCGTCAGGACCTGCGTTAGGGACGCACCAGGGAGAAATACCGTTCCAGACTAGACCGCCGCTGCCATTCGCGTTTGCAGCTCCAGAGCCGCAGGGTTCACCGGCCTACGTCGTCTACAAGGTGGGAGGCGATCCTGGCGATTGCCAATTCCTCTATGAGCCACCTAAAGAGATCCCACATGGATATGTGTGCACATACGTGCCGGACTGCAATAGCTTGGCGCGCACGAACCAGATTGCACCTGCAGGGATTTCTGGAGCAGACGCCGATAAACAGGCGTGGCTAGCTAAATATGCCACCGGAACGAGTCATGAAAGCTCGGCCCCTGCAGCTCATACCGTGGAGCAAATCAGTACAATCTTGAGAGACCAGTTCGGCATCCTGCCAAAGAGGAAAACAATCGGCTATTCCAAGCCGTACCCCGATGAGTACGATTTGATCCCACTACCACCCAAGTATCGGCTCCCTGAGTTCTCAACGTTCAATGGATCAGAAGGGTCTAGCTCGATCGAGCACGTGAGCCGATATTTGGCACAGTTGGGCATGATTTCGGCATCAGATCCGCTACGTGTGAGGTTTTTTGCGCAATCTCTCACAGGATCGGCTTTTGGGTGGTACACCTCGTTGCCACCAAACTCAGTCCGGACGTGGAAGCAACTGGAAGAGCAGTTTCATGTTCAATATCACTCAGAAGCTACCGAGTCTGGCATTGCCGATCTGGCACAGGTACGGCAAAGACACGGAGAAACGGTGTCGGAGTACATCCAGCATTTCAGGATTGTTAAGAACCGATGTTATTCGGCTCGTCTAAATGAGAAGGAAGCAGTCGAGCTGGCAGTGTTGGGCCTCGCAGCGCCGATCAAGGATCTGGCTTTCCAAGTGGAGTACAGTTCGCTGACGCACATGGTCCAGAAGTTAACATTGTATGAACAGCGCCACCCTGAATTGTACCAGGACAAGTTTAAGCATCCGGTAGGCCTGGTCGAGACAGAAGAAGCTGAGGATTCTGCAGAAGACCTGGAAGTAGCCGTGGCTGAATGGGCTCGGGGGGCAGCTCCCGTGTCCTGCAAATGGGTGAAACAACAAGGGCCTGCAAAAGGGTTTGACTTCGATGTGAGCAAAGCTGAGCAGATATTTGATTTATTGCTTAAGGAAAAATAGCTGAAGTTACCCGAAGGCCATAAAATCCCTACGGCGCAAGAAATGAACGGGAGACCGTACTGCAAGTGGCATCACTCATTCACCCATACCACCAATGACTGCAAAGAGTTTCGTCGGCAGATCCAAACGGCGATAGAACAAGGCCGATTGATCTTTGGGCAGTTTGCCATGAAAGTGGACACACATCCGTTTCCTAGCGTCAACATGGTGGAACTCAATCATTCCGCAAGGCGTCGGCTAGATTTCTTGTTCGATGTTAACATGGCAGGGCCTGTACACCACCATGGCAAGGATAAAGAAGAAAGCAGTCACTCCCGTGGCAAGGAAAAGGAGGAGGCCGGCCCACGCGACCGGCCCCGATATGATGACAGACGGTACCTCACCGAGGAACAAGTGAGAAGCATGCGATATCAGCGACCACTCTCCACGCATCTCCTTAACAAATATGAGCGTCAGTATGACCGACGTCGGCGGTACGACAGAGAAGACGAAAGACATCGTCGGTCTGACGTAGACAATGGAAGATATCGTCGGTATGATAGAGACGACGAAAGATATGAGCGCCGCGCTACGGGGAAGTCAAGAGAGCAGGAAGACATGGATAGACACTGGGACTGTCCTTTCTTTAAGCACTGCTGGGATTCAGGAATGAGCCGATTGCCTACAATCGACAACTGCCCGGAGTGTAGATAGCAGAAGAAGGACGCAGGAGAAGTTTCAGTTTTCAAGCGTCTAGGGCCTCTCCCATCTCAGAGCAGACGAGCTGAGTCATCTCAAGAGGAAGACTTTGAGGAGTCAGAAGATGAAGAAGAAGACAGATACCACCGGCCAAGGTGGTGTCCTGATGGACTCAGCCACTCCCAAAAGCGTAGGGTTCAGCGGCTACGTAGCTTGGAGCAAGCCGAGGCGCAATACCTGCACACGTTGAGGAAAGCGCGGCCCGATCTGGCCGTGAAAATTCAGCAAACTTTGGACGAGGAGAGTCGTCCACAGAAGAAAGAATGGCGCCCCAAGCAAGTAAAAGCCGATGCGAGTACATCGTCTGGCACAAACATGGTGTTCATACTTCCATCGGAGTTTCGTGCCCCAGGAACCGAAGAAGTGCCGATAGCACAGTTTGACTGCGGTCCACGGCCAGTTATCTTTGAAAAGCCACGAGAGAAGGGCTACAAACATATGAAGGCCATGTACCTAAAAGGTTATATCAATGGGAAGCCTGTCGGCAAGATGTTGGTTGACACGGGAGCAGCAGTCAATATAATGCCATATTCCATGCTACGGCGTTTGGGACGCTCTAGCGCAGATCTGATCAAGACCAACGTCACACTAAACGACTTCAACGGCCAAGCATCAGGGACGCAAGGCGTTCTGAACGTGGATCTAACCGTAGGCCGAAAAACCATCCCAACAGCATTCTTCATCGTCGACAGCAAAAGCACCTACGCTGTCCTGCTAGGGAGGGATTGGATTCACGCCAACTGCTGCATCCCATCTACAATGCACCAGTGCCTGATACAATGGGATGGAGATGAAGTGGAGGTCGTTCATGCAGACGACTCGATCGAGGTCTCAATAGCCGGCATGAACATTTGGGACTCGGAAGACCAAGAGCCGCTCTCTGGGGTCAGTTTGGACGGCTGTGAGCGCATCGAAGTTACAAAAAACGGGGTGAGGCTGGTCTTATCCACCGGCCTAATAGAGTAGCAAGAGCAACATCCATCGACGTACGTGGCAAGGCCGATCCCTACGATCGGCCCCAAAAAATAAAAAGCAATGATCTCACCTCAAGCATGTCACGTAGTCGTAGTAGGGGGACTCCCTCCCGTAGGGAAGCACAAATAAGTTGTACACCTTCATTGAGCAATACAATCAAAAAGGAGGCCGATTCCAGCAATCGGCCAAAATTATCCTCACCATACGTTTTGCCTGTGTTCAGCATTGATCTAGCAGGCGACGGGAAGCTAGGATATGGGTTTACATCGGCTGATGAGCTAGAAGAGATTGACATTGGTCCTGGGGATAAGCCACGACCAACATTTATCAGCAAAAAGTTGGATCCGCATCTGAGGAGCCTGATGATAGCTTGGTTGAAAGAACACCAAGGCGAACGATCTCACACAGATGGCGTCAGGCTACAAGGACGTAGCAGGTGGAGCCGATGTTCAGGTACAGTTCCTGGAATCGGATAACTGGAGAGCCGATATCTTCAATTACTTGAAAGATTCGGCTCGGGGGGCACCTAATATGGGATAACGGACAATGAAATATGGGGCCGATGCACGAAATCGGCCAGTAAAAAAATATATAGTACAGCCGATGCACAGACATCGAGTTCAGACTAAAAAGCCGATGCACAGCCATCGACTCTAGAGGTACAAGCTCAATTGAGCAGTTATCAGGTTACATAGAGAGGCTCTACTGAAGGAATGCCTCAAGGGCATGGAGGGCGTCAGCATGAACACGATCCACCTCGGCGATCTCGGCCTCATCATCTTCGTCCTTGCCTGTCACCAGCTGCTTGTTCAGGGCACGTATTTCGGCCAGATCAGTCTTTAGTTCAGCTTTGAGGCCTTCTGCTTCCTCGTGGGAGTGGGCAATAAGAGCTTCCTTATCTTGGATGAGCTGTTTGGTTGCCCGGACCCTCTCTTCAAGGTCCTCCAACTCCTTTTGCAAGGTCTCAAGTTCAGCAGTGCTGACAGAGGTGTCAGTTTTGGCGTCCAAAGCTGCCTTTTTCTCATTAAGCCGCTGACATTTGTCTGCAATATCGGCTTTCAACGGAAGCTGGGCGTGGCGTAGGTCGATTCTCTGACGAGCCAATTTCACCCTTGACCTGTAGGCAGACAGAGTCACAACTGGCCAGAGTTTCACCTGCAACATCACCGGGAGATGAGGCTGGATGTCTTCAAGAATGCTCTTCACTTCCTCGGGGTCTTCAACCAATGTCTCAATTGAGGAGGAGAGCAGGGCCTTGAGATGCTGGAGTTGACCATGTGTAGCGCTGGGTCCTGACTCTTCACTTGCTTTAGAAGTAGCTGGTTCGATGGATTCAGGGTCGAACGTCAGCAAGCTTGAGAGGTCATAACCCTGACAAACAACAAGAACAACGTCGGTATACAGCGAAAGAGAAGGGTAGAGCTAAGGGAAGGGAGTGTACTTCTCCTAAGACCAGAGGAACAGCCGATGAAGAGGTGATCGGCTCTTGTGTTTCTGCTGTGGGCTTGGCCAAGTTGGCAACCTTGTCAGCTACACTTTTAGAAGTTGCTAGGTCCAGGGTGGCGGATTGCATCAGTACCTCCTCGACTTCCCCACTAGAGGTGTCATCAGTCTGCAAAGGAAGTGGTTAGCCGATGAGAACATCAATGGGTTAGCATGAAATATGAGCCAAGGAGAGTATGGAGGGTAATTACATTCGAAATCTCCTGGTTTAATGAAGAGGTTTGCGGTTCCTTGCGAGCTCTCTTGATGCATCGGCTCTTTGTGCGTAGACCGCCCTGCCCTGCTTTGATTGGAGCTTGGGAAGCAGCAGGTTCAGGAGCTGACCTTTTCTTGGAAGCCGACGGTGGCAAGTCTGGCTGGCTCTGCGTGGTGGTTTTCCCAGAGTTGCCCGAGCTCGAGTCCCTTCGACTGGACTGTGTCTCCTCGCTGGAGTTTTCTTCAGTAGAGGCCTGTAAAAGAAATACAAGCATGTTGCAGAAGCCTAGAAGGATAGATGAAATCAGCCAAGGCATGGATCAGCTTACGTGCAAACTTTCTTGAGCTGGAGTAGGGTTTTGGCGCTTCAAGGTCTTCCTGGCAGCTACTTTCCTCACTGCTGTTCTCGCCTTGACTGAGGCTCGGGGGGCAGCTGGCCCAGAAGATACTCTGCTCTTGGAAGCCGATTTTGGTGAAATCGGCTGGCTCTGCATCACAACCTTTTTCAAGGGTGGTGAGTTTTTGCAGAAGAGGACCACCGGAGCTGGTGGGAGGAATCTGAAGGGGGAGCCGTCATCATGTACAGGTTCTGGACCGTCTTGTTGCTGCAAGGAGACAGAGCAAGGTTATAAAAGAAAAGAAATCATTGTAAGCCACTTCAAGATAATTCGTGAGTAGTGGTACCTGTTCTGCAGGGATATCATATTCAGCATCAAGTTGTTTCAGCAATGGTCATAGAGCTCTCCTGAAGGCATGAGTCTTCTACATTGACTACCAGGTCTCAAAACCATCGGTTGATGAGGTAAAAGAGAAGTTGAGAAGGCAAGGCATCATGATGAAAGGATACTGTGATGGTTCTGCTCTGCCACGACGTGACCCTACGAAGAAAAAACAGAGTGGTTTTGAAATTATCATTACCAAAACCAGGGGGGCATGTGTTATCACCAGAATTTAGCCAGAGCAGGAGATGGGCCGTGATCGAAGATGGGCTTAGAGGACATGCATATGAAGTGTCTCTGAATCGGCCTTGTGTGAGAGTTTGGGCTAGATTGCCCGTGTATCTGTATATTATGGTAGATTACGTTAATGTTTAGAATTAAGAGATAGAGTTTAGTCGTACACAGCTACGTTTATTCCCAAGATAGAAAGTCTACGGACTATAAATATGTACCTAGGGTTATTGAGAAAGGAGGACGATCACGTTCACAACAAACCAATCTAGGCGCATCGCCACCCCTTGTTTCGAGGGTTTCTTCCGGGTAAGCAACATGCTGCCTAGATCGCATCTTGCGATCTAGGCAGTATCAGTTTATTCTTTGTTGGTGTTGCTCGTACTGAAGCCTTTTTGATGGCGAGCAACACCCTTATCATAGATGTTTTGGGGCTGACGTCGATACTTTCATGATATGCTTGCTTAGCTACGCTGCCCCTCAATATCTAGCTGCCTTTACACCTATCTTGGGTGTAAGGGCAGCATCTTGCTTGTTCCTTATTTAGTAGATCTGATCTGTTATAGTTGTTCCTTGTTCACCAAGGATTAGTTTGATATCCGCATGGTTAGGCCTTGCAAACGGGTTGAACGATCCGGTAGTGCGTCATGGTATGGTTTACTAAGTCCTAGAGGGATTGTTCCGGGGATCGACTTCGTGTTGGTTTTTAGGCCTCTTTAGGACTAGTTTTCCATTATCTTTCGTATCTGCTAGGCTCAACTACGCGTAGGATGTTTCGGTTATGCGGTGAAAACCCTAGACTATTGTAGATTGGTTTAACATTATATTGATAAAGCAGGATCCCCATGTTATCGTAAATCCAACATGAACCATGGGGTAATCGGCTCTTTGAGCCGATTCACAGGGTAACCTAAGAGCCGATCGGGGCCCGTATTTAATGTTTACGTGTTTGCCATGCAGGAAACTAATTGAAGCAATCCATCACCTTCCTGACCAGGTATAGGTCAGGTGGCACGCCCTTGCATTAGCTGGGACGTGTGCCAGAGCATTGCGGGCCGTCGCCCGAGGGACCAGGGCCCTCCAGCAGTCCTGGGAGCCTCCCGGCTCTTCGTGTTGCTCGTCGGTGCTCGCCGGTGGGTTTTGCATATGGTGCTGTGTCTCGTCGTGTATCTCTGGAGAGGAGCGACCTCTTTTATAGGCACAGAGAGTGGAGCTGAACAGGCCACGCGAGGAGATGAAACGAAGGGCCAGGGAGGTGAACCGAACAGGCAGCAGCCGAAGCTGAACAGTCTTCGTATTCAAAACCCACTGGAAGAAACATTTCAGATTCTTGCGTATGTTCATATACCCATTCGTGAGTGGCAAAAAGAAAGAGAGAGAGGCTCTCGGCTCGAGGCATTCCCGCAACCCGCGGCGTGACGTGTCGTGACGAGGCGAGTGAGCGACGGCGTCGTAGTCGGAGGAGCGCGCGTGTGGTCAGCTCCTATTTCCTCCTATTATTTCTCTCATACAAATGGTATGAAGAGCTCTCCTTATAAGCTGCTTCAACTCTTCTTCAACTAGCAATGTGGGACTAAACTTTTGTCCCACCCCTGCCATGCATGAATGGGCCATGTGGGCCTCTAGGATTTATTAGGAATTTCTGGAATATTTATTGTGTTGGTCCAATATGGGCCAAAATTCCAACAATCCCCCACCAGATCCTAGAGGCACATAGAATTTGCCTTTGTTCCAAAACATTGTTTTATATACCGGTACTATAGCGAAGACTGTTAAGTTGAACTTTCACCAGAACTCTATGCTACACTAGACTGCTACTTGAACAGTGGACTAAGCCTTGAAATGCAAGTTTTCTGCTAATCTAGCTTCACAAAGAGCCTTGACCGGTACTAGGCCGTCGCAGGGCTTTCCCGCGGGTGGAGATTATGCATCATACTCCATGGCCTTTCATGGGTTTATTAGAAAGCACCCAACTCTCATAGGTTGCGACGTTTTAACAACCAAACTCATATAGGTGTGTTCTTCAACGGATGTTCTGCAGGACAACATCTATGCTTAAATAAGCAACTTAGAACACATTAAGATAAATCAGCCTACCGTGCAGATTAGGAAAGTATTGCATCTTTTATGGAGTGGTATCATACAAGGAGTAAGGATACTTTCCTCTCAGTTGACATACAGCTTGTCTCCCAGTTCTAATTCACGGGATCTCCGATCACATAGAATGGGTTACCACTGTGGACAACTTAAACGGTGGGTCTCATACCCATCTCCTTTGATGCATTATCTATCACGTTACGTGATAGACCCTTTGTGAAGGGGTCTGCCAGATTTCTAGACGTATGGATATAATCCAATGCAGTAACTCCGGAGTTTCTCATTTTTCTAACAGATTTTAATCTCCTCTTCACATGCCTTGATGACTTCATATTATCCTTAGAACTGTTAACCTTGATGATCACAGTTTAATTATCACAGTTCATTGGGATAGCGGGTATTGGTTTCTCAACC
Organism: Lolium perenne; assembly: GCF_019359855.2. NCBI lineage: Eukaryota > Viridiplantae > Streptophyta > Magnoliopsida > Poales > Poaceae > Lolium > Lolium perenne. Next base: position 321,934,131 of record NC_067246.2, read on the forward strand.
ACGGGTAAGTTCATCAAGAGTTCACGGAGCCACTCTGCTTCAACAGTGGATGTGTCTAATGATGTGAGTTCTGCTTCCATTGTTGACCTCGTTAAGATGGTCTGCTTGCAAGACTTTCAAGAAACAGTGCCACCACCAAGTGTAAATACATATCCACTAGTGGCCTTAATCTCATCAGCATCAGAAATCCAGTTTAGGTCACTATAGCCCTCTAGTACCCTCGGATACCCAGTATAGTGAATGCCATAACTCGCAGTGCCCTTTAGATAGTGCATCACTCTTTCAAGAGCATGCCAGTGATCATCGCCAGGATTTGATACAAATCGACTAAGTTTGCTCACAGCAAAAGCGATGTCAGGCCTCGTAGCGCTAGCCAAATACATAAGTGAGCCAATAATCTGAGAATATCTCAAATGATCTCTAGCAGTCGCTTTATTCTTTCTAAGCAGAACACTAGGATCATAAGGCGTTGGACAGGACTTGCAATCGCTATACCCAAAACGACTCAAGATCTTTTCCACATAGTGAGATTGAAGCAATGTAATCCCACCATTGTCATCCTTCAATAGCTTGATGTTTAAGATTACATCAGCTACCCCAAGATCCTTCATCTCAAAACAGCGAGATAAGAAATCCTTGGTCTTCTTGATGATATTCAGGTTGGTTCCGAAAATCAGTATGTCATCGACGTATAAGCAAAGAATGACTCCTTCGCCCCCACCATGGCGATAGTACACACATTTATCAGCTTCATTTACAACAAAGCCTTCAGCAGTTAAAGTTCTTTCGAACTTCTCATGCCATTGCTTAGGTGCTTGCTTGAGACCATATAACGACTTCAACAATTTGCACACCTTTCCTTCTTGATCATTTACTACAAATCCATCTGGCTGGTCCATGTAAATTTCCTCATCCAACTCTCCATTTAGGAAAGCTGTCTTAACATCCATTTGATGAATGAGAAGACCGTATGAGGGAGCCAGTGATAGTAGTACTCTAATGGTAGTCAATCTAGCTACAGGTGAGTACGTATCAAAGAAGTCTTCACCTTCCTTTTGGGTATAACCCTTGGCCACAAGCCGTGCCTTGTACTTTTCAATTGTACCATCGGGCCTAAGCTTCTTCTTAAACACCCATTTACATCCTACGGGTTTGCACCCATAAGGACGATCAGTAATCTCCCAAGTTCCATTAGCCAAAATGGAATCCATCTCACTTCGGACAGCTTCCTTCCAGTAGTCAGCATCTGGAGATGCATAGGCTTCTGAAATAGAAGTGGGAGTGTCATCCACGAGATACACAATGAAATCATTACCAAAGGACTTCGCAGTCCTCTGTCTCTTACTCCTTTTAGGAGCTTCATTGTTATCCTCCTCGGGATTCTCAAGGTGTTCTATCGGAATGGTGGATTCAGGAATTGTAGCGAATTCTTGGATAGATGTACTAGGCATCCCCTGATTTGATGAGTTGGGCATATCCTTCATGGGAAATATATCCTCAAAGAAAGTCGCATCATTCGACTCCATGATTGTACCAACATGCATGTCGGATACCTCAGACTTTACTATCAAGAATCTATAGCCAATGCTATGAAAAGCATAGCCCAGAAAAACACAATCAACAGTTTTTGGTCCAAGCTTGCGCTTCTTGGGAATTGGCACATTGACTTTAGCCAAACATCCCCAAGTCCGTAGGTAAGAGAGTTTCAATCTTTTCTTCTCCCATTCTTCGAATGGAGTTATCTCCTTATTCTTTGTGGGAACTCGGTTTAGGACATGACACGCAGTCAATATCGCCTCCCCCCACCATACCTTCGAGAGACCCGATGTGTCTAACGTGGCGTTAACCAAATCAGTTAGAGTGTGGTTCTTTCTTTCGGCCACCCCATTTGACTGAGGTGAGTAGGGAGGCGTCCTCTCATGGATTATACCATGTTCCGCACAAAATGAGTCAAACTCATTGGAGAAATACTCTCCACCACGATCAGACCTAAGCCGCTAGATCTTTCGTTCAAGTTGATTTTCTGTTTCAGCTTTATAGATTTTGAAGAAACTTAATGTCTCATCTTTCGATTTCCGAAGATACACATAACAATATCTAGTTGAGTCATCAATCAACGTCATGAAGTATTTCTTTCCACCTTTTGTCAACACACCATTCATCTCGCAAATATCTAAATGTATTAGTTCTAGAGGTGCCAAATTTCTTACCTCCGCAGCCGTATGAGACTTGCGAGGTTGCTTAGCTTGAACACACACTTGACACTTAGAACCCTTTACTTTAGTGAAACTAGGGATTAAATTCAGTTTAGCTAGCCGCGTCATACAACCAAAATTAACATGACAAAGACGTGAATGCCAAACATTTGTCTCAATGTTGGTGCAAATATGATTAACAACTTTATTACAAATGTCTGGCAGGGATAGGCGGAACAAACCTCCGCACTCATAGCCTTTACCAACAAAGGTTCCAAATTTTGACACAACAAATTTATTGGGCTCAAACACAATCTTGTAGCCATCACGACACAGAAGCGATCCGCTAACAAGATTTTTATTGATAGAAGGGACATGATGCACGTTCTTCAGGCGCACGATCTTCCCCGAAGTGAACTTCAGATCGACCGTACCAACACCACGAACAGTAGCATGCGAGCCGTTGCCCATCAACACGGAGGAAGTCCCTGCGACCTGATAAGAAGAAAACATGGAGATATCAGCACAAACGTGTACATTGGCACATGTGTCAATCCACCATTCAGGAGAATGACATATTGAAAGTACAGTAGGAAATATACCATACCCAGCATCCTTCATCTCAGTGTCTCCAATGACAACATTGGCCATCTTGCCGCCCTTTCCTTGCTGACGCTTGTCAAAGCGGTTTGGGCAATTGGGAGCCCAATGATCAGGATCACCACAGACGTGGCATACTCCTTTCTTCTTATCGGTCTTCCTTTTTGAAATTGGTAGACTGTGAGGCCTTGTTCTTCCCATCAAATTTTCCTCTGCCATCATACTTGTTCTTGTTCTTGGACTTGTAGGATTGGAAGTTCTTCTTCTGTACCAAGTTGGCACTAGAACCTCCACTACTACAAACAGCCTTACCGACGGCGACCTGGATGGGCTTTTCGCCGGCGCCTTTGCATTCGCCGGCGATCACCTCGCCGGTGGTAATGCCTCATCGCCGGCGCCTTCCGATTCGCCGGTGGTAAGGGGCCGTTACCACCGGCGTTTTATCCAAATCGCCAGGGGTAAGTGTTTCCATCGGCGCCTACTGATTTCGCCGGTGGTAAGGGGCTGTTACCGCCAGCGTTTTATTCAAATCGCCAGGGATAAGTTGTCTTACTGCTGGCGCTTACCGAATACATGTAAAATTTCGCCGGTGGTAATATTAACAGGAACAAAAATAAAAAAAACTCGAATTACACAGCATATACACCAGAATTCATAGCATATACACAGAATATACAGGCAAATACCAGAATGACAGCAAGATATACATCATTAGCAAGATACACATCACTGGCAATGATACACATCATTAGAAAGTCCCGAAATGTCCCGAAATGTCCATAACATGCATGCACGCATCAATAACACAAGTGTCGACCATATGGTTCAAACATCACGACTCGAAGTAGCACATATTACACAAATACATATAAGTCCAGTCGATGACCTAGCTAAACAACAATGACATAGTAAACTATAGAAGCGGTGGCGGCAAGCATCATCACGATGAAAGGGGTCCTCCACATCTCCCTCCTCTGTCCCGCTCGAAAGTTGGCGTATCGAGCTTCCGCCTCCTCCAAAGTGGTGTACCCCTTGTAACTGTTGCCGCCGAAACGGTGGACCTGCCTCCTACAGTCTTCCCAGTCCTCGTAGACTCCAGGAACCCTGTCGTGGTAGACGACATAGTACGTCATCTATGCAAACACAGAAAAAAGAAATGAAAGTTGTTAGTACATTAGTAGAGAGAGATATAACATAGAGTAGTGCAAAGAAAAAGCATGGAAATTACTTAAGTAATTTTATGACTAACATTTGCAAAGGACAAAAGTGTTTGAGTCAAGTCGGCTTCGGCGGGAAGGGACGGATGCCCTCGAGCGTGTTGAATGTTCTGTCGTCACATCCATCTTCTAATCGGCCTTCTATCTTGGCCTTAGAAAGTGCGGGACCATAGTGGAACAAGCCACCATTACCGCAGACATCCCTCCAGAGTATTATGCAAATGGTCCGCTGGATGGCACGAAACTCGGCTCTCACGTTTTCATCGGTGGTGTCCGACATGTTCACGAACATCCGCTGAAGACTGGATGGCAACAAGAGATCGTTCTGAGACCTTACAATCGACCTCATCTGTAGGATGGCAAACCATGCCTCCATCCCATTGTCATGCGCCGATTGCTTGAGGCAGGGGAACTTGGTTATGTGGTTGCACACATAGCAACCTTTAACTTTCTTCTCATGCCTGATTTTGCTGATGCCAACCTCGGCTATGAAGCCACTGAGGGCTTTATCAAGTGTAGACTTAAGGTCGGTGAAGTCCTTGTCCGGATCAAGCCCGGAGTCGAGATAACTGACATGGGAATGATACGGGTGAAAGAGGAGGAGGGTGCAGTACTTGAATCTGCGCAAAATGGAAATAAACCATCATACTCGATCAACTATGAAGGAAATTCATGAAAGAATGTAATAGAGGGTACTCTAGTAACCAAATACTTACTCGCGGAAATATGGTATGGCAAAGCATTTCTTATCCTTGTTTAACACCAAGAAATCCTTGATGTACTTCGCTAGAAACGCTTGTTCGTTCTGGACGACAGCTGGAGTCATGTAGAAGGGGTCCATGATAGCGATGTGCGCTGTGTTCTCCATGGCGATATCGTGCACCATGCTGAGCGATACGAGGCGGACCAAGTTTCGGTCGAGCTGTTGCATGTTCAAGAGCCTGAAGATGTCTTCATATCGAATGAACATCAAGTCCGCAGGGTATGTGGTGACAAAGCCATAGCCAGTGGGCACCTTGGCCGTCAAAACCGGGTACGAGGGATTTCTATCTCGAAGAAGTAGGTCCTCCTTCATTTGAACAACATCATGCAAGCTCCTCATATCCGGCGTCACCTGCTGGACAATGTGTGCCGGCAGCATAGGCTGGCCTAGGTGATGCATCTTCCTCCACGGGGTCGGCAACTTGTCATTAACCACTTTCTTTCTTGCGGCAACATCTCCGGACTTCTTCCGCTTCCTGGCCTTCTTCTTACTGCAACTGGGAGTGGTGTTTTGTTTCATACCCTCTGTGGTCGCACCAAGGTGTGTCCTCGGGGTAAGCCCAACTCGGGGTGGAGCGGCGAAGGCGGTAGTGTCTTCCTGCTCGGGCGTTTCTTGTGAAAGGAACAACTTCTTCTTTAGCGTACGATCGCCGGGTGGCTTGTAAGGAGAAACCCCGTCGCCCTCCATCTCAGCGATGAACGTATCGATTGGAGCTTGATCGATGTCCAACGCGTTGCCGTGCTGACTGTTGGGCTAACTGTCGGGCTGGCTATCGGGCTCAAAAGGACCACCAGCCGGTGGAGGACTGACCCTGGCTTGGCTCGGGGCAGCCGTCACATCCTGAGGAGTGATCATGCCATAGCTTGCCTCCGAACCTGAGGCGGTGTTCAGCCGAATTAGGGCTTTCGGCCATAGAAGGATGTGATTCTTGAGGTCCCCGAGAGTGAGCGGGGTTTCCGTTTCCGGGGGTTGATAAGGAGGATGGAGGTCTTGGCATCCCGGTAACGACCGGTTCACGCGAACCCGGCTCATGCTATCATCCATCCTGGCGTAGTGGAACGTCCGATTTTTTGGCAGGAGGACACTGCCGCTCGCTACATCCTTCAACTTGTTATCCACATTCATTAGGAAGGTGCAAGGAGTCACGTCCTCCTGTGAAAACATGTGTAGGTCAGAGAGGGGCGATGACAAAGTAACTAATTTGTAGAGGCTTGAGAGGCTAAATTAATTACCGTGAGGGCGTTGAGCTCGGCTCGCGTCGAAGGACCGAGGCCAGGCGTGCACGTGACTGAGGGGCTACTGGCGCCCCCCATGTCCGCCGAATCCTCTCTAGAGCATACCAAGTTGGGTGTGCATTGAGCGTGTATAGTTGGAGGCCGGTTGTCGGAGTTGCTGGCGCCTAGGCTGATCACCGGCATCGGTCCCTTTTGGCCGCCGGTGAAGTAATTCTTCATCGACTCTACAAAATCAGGGATGATTTCATTGACCCTGCTGGCCACCGCGTCATCAACCTTGCTAGCAACCGCGTCACTGACTTGTTGCTCCATGGTTGTTTCCAAGTCGGCCACCTTTTTCAGAAGAGCCTCGTGCTCCCGGTCCTTTTGCGCCTGCCGTGACTCCTTAGTGCTTGCGGGCATGTCCAAGCCATAGTCGACAAGCTTGCGACCTCCTCCAGCTCCGGGACACGGTGGGGCTTGTCCAACGGCGGCCATTCCTTCACGGTGTTCAGACCCCTGATAAAAGGCGTGTCCCACGGGACTTTGCCCGTCGACGTCTGGGTCGAGGAGCCAGCTGATTCGGTGGCTGCTTGTTCCTTCAACTGACAGAAGTAACATGAACAATTTTAGAATGTAATGGACTTGGTGAGCAGTATCAAATGAATAAGCTGGTAAATTGCTTACGGTAATGGTTCAGCCACTTACAGGTGGGACCATACGGAGTTACCACGGGCGGAAACGACCAATTCGCCGGGGGTAACTAGTTTTTTTTTCACAGGGCGCGCGATACACCTTTTGTTCTGTAAACCATATTGTTATTCAAAAACGAATCAGTAACAGAGTGGTTCCACTCACTTGGGCATAGCTGCAGCATCAGGAGTTCGAATCCCACAGGGCGCAAAAAAGCCACCCATTTTTTTATCCCTTTCCTAGACCTCTTTTGTTGTTTCTAGTCATTTTTAGGATATACTTGAAGGATAATTAAATTGCAAGACATAAATTTAGGATTTTAATTCTTGAATGACTTCAAAGTCCCTTCGGCGACATCCGATAAAAAACCAAGACATAAATTTAGGATACACTTGAGAAGGACAAACGGTTGTTCGAGAGATAATTATTATAAATACACAAATGACTTCAAAGTCCCTTTCGCTTGGTCCTTGTGACCCCACCGGTATCTTCGCGACTCCTTGTGTACGGAGGAACACTTGACCTAGGTAGCGTCGTCCTTCTTCTTCTTAGTGTGTAGGTTCTATCGTCTTCATCGGGTTCTTCCATCATTAGGTCTCCGACGAGGCCGTCGAAGTCTTGCTCGTTGGCAACTCCATCCATTCCGATGAGGGCCCTTTTTCCTCTCCTTACGACAACACGGTTGGGCCTTGACGGGTCAGTTATGAAGAAGCATTGCTCGACGTGCTTAGCCAATACCCAAGGCTCATTTTGTGCGGTGGGGTTCTTGGTCTTGGATTTGGGGGGCAGTCGCATGGTGGTGACATACGCATCTTCTTTTGTGACGTCCGTAGCCCATCTGACACGGAACATCGGTAGCTTCTCCCCGACGTAGTCGAGCTCCCAGATTTCCTCGATCCTTCTGTAGTACCTTTTCTTCTCTTCACCCGTGTACGATTCCATCGTCACACCCGAGTTCTGATAGTCGCTTCTTTTGTCTCTCTCCTCTGTGGAGAATGTGTAACCGTTGATGTCGTATTTCTGATAAGTCATGAGGTTGGGGCGGGCCCATAAGACAAGGCCAATATCATTTTGACTATGTCGCTTGCCATTGGTGGGGGATTGGCATCAATCTGGTCTTTGAACCAGCTCGCGAAAGAGGAGTTGTGCGCTCTAAATACCTCTTCTTCCGTCATCTGCTTGCCAGCCCTGCTCTTGATCATGTTTATGTGCTGATCCACCCAAGGTTCTACCTCGTTCATGTGCTGTAGTGCTACTAAGTGGGCCCTGTTGAAGTCTGTTCTCGTATCATCTTAATACGCGTCGAGTTCCCTCCTGCCAGCGTTGTGGCCTACTCCCTCGAATCTGCCGAGGTGCTTGTTGGCGGGCAATCCAACCGGACGTGGGTCGTCCTCGTTTAAATAATTGTTGCAGAAAGAGATGCACTCCTCGGTGAGAAAGCCCTGGACGATGGTTCCATCCGGATGTGCCCTGTTACGAACATATCCTTTGATGAAGCCGTTCATTCTTTCTAACGCCATCATGTTGTGAAGGAACGCGGGCCCGAGATCCTCGATATCGTCCACTATATGCACCAGCAGATGGACCATGATGTCAAAGAATGCGGGCGGGAAGTACATCTCCATCTCGCATAGGATGGTGACGATCTCTTCCTGCAGCCTCCCGAGTTTCTTGACGGTTATCGACTTTCGAGTGATGACGTCGAAGACGTTACACAGGTCAGTCAGCGTCACGAACGTGCGGTTCCATTATCCCTCGGATAGCAACCGGAAGTATCTGCATCATCATGACATGACATTCATGAGACTTCATCCCGCTGAAGATTTTTTTCGTCGGGTCCAGCCATCTGCGTATCAGCCCCGCGTAGCCTATGGGAAATTTGACTTCTAGGAGGCACTTGAAGAATTGTTCGAGCTCATCGGGATTTAGAGTGAAGCAGGAGGGGCGAGGAGTTTCGCGCTGCTTGGCCACCCTTTTGCGTTTGCGACCATCCGTCTCCTCCTCCTCCTCAGTTTCCTGGTCAACCTGCGCGAAATGAAGCTCTTTTCTGATATCAAGGGCCATCAGGTCGTGTCTTGCTTTCGACCCATCTTTGGTCCTCTCCGGCATGTTGAGCACAGTGCCAAGCAAGCTCTCGCACACGTTCTTCGTGATATGCATGACATCAAGGCTATGAGGCGTACCGAGGATCTTCCAGTACGGCAAGTCCCAAAACACGGACCTCCTTTTCCATACCCCCAAGAGAGGCTCGGGTTCCTTTTTCTTTCTCTTGTCTCCTTTCTTCCGCTTCTGGATCTTTATCTTACCTGCCGGAGGGCAGTCTTTCCAGTTTTTCAATAGAGTACATATCTCTTCGCCGCTTCGCCTAGGTGGAGGTCCCTCGACCTCATCCTTCCCATTGAACAGGTCTCCACGCTTCCTCCACGGGTCATTCTTGGGAAGCCACATTCGATGCCTCATGTAGACGGTTTTTGAAGACCCGGGATCCTTACCCAGCTGTAAAAACGGCGTCTTTTCCATGCACCTCACACATGCCTTGTGTCCATGGCACACCTGGCACGCGATATATCCGTATCCAAGATAGTCCTGCACCGTCGTCAACAGTGCGGCTTTCATACGGAAAGTTTCTTCTCCGTAGGCGTCCCAAGTTTCTATCCCTTCCTCCCACAGAGTGACTAGCTCCTCCTTCAATAGCTCCAGATATAGGTTGATATCGCTCCCTGGCTGCGTCAGCCCTTGGATTAGCATACTCATGTGTATGTACTTCTTCTTCAGGCATAGCCATGGAGGGAGGTTGTACATCCATACAAACACGGGCCAGGTGTTGTGCTTGCTGCTTTGGTTCCCAAACGGATTGAGTCCGTCGGTGCTCGCACCCAACCTGATGTTCCTTGGTTCTTTCCCGAATTCTTCGTAATACTCATCGTCTAATGTTTTCCACTGGCTTGCATCCGAAGGGTGTGTTAGCACTGGGTTTTCAACCGGTTCTATATCACGCATCACCGCCTCCTTTCTTTCCGCGTGCCAGCGCATGAGCTTTGCTTCCTTGGGGTCCACGAAGTACCGCTGGAGACGGGGCGTGAGCGGGAAGTACCACACAACTTTTCGAGGGGATTTTCCTGTCCCTCTCTTGTATCGAGATTCGCCACACTGTGGGCATGTATCGAGATTGGCATGCTCGTTCCGATATATTACGCAGTCGCTGATGCATGCGTGGTATTTCTGGTGCGGTAAATCGAGACGGCACACGATTTTCTTGGCCTCCTGTAGGCTACCGGCACACGTGTTATCTTTAGGAAAGTGGATCTTCAAGTATCCGAAGAGTTCGTCCACGCTTGTGTCCGTCCATTTGTGCTTTGCCATCATCTCCATAATATCGAGAGCGTATCTCAGACGGCTCTCCTCCGTCCCACGAGCTGCATCGTACAACGGAGTTCTTGAGTCTACCTCGAGTTGATCCAGCTTAGCCTTCCGTCTACCAGCTTTTTTGGGGTCGGTCGATGTGTTGCTGAGAAGAAGTTCTTGAACATGACGGTCCTGCACGGCCGCGGTTAGCGGGGTAATATTTCTACTCATGTCCTCGTCGGCCGCATGTTCTTCCCGGCCTTCTTAATCACCATCAACGTGTGTGCCATCCTCTTCAACCTCGTCTCCATTGCCGTATGGGGCATCCTCTTCCTCACCTTCGTTATCATCATCTCCACCATCATCATCTCCATCATCATCACCTTCGATATCATCATCTCCATCATCACTCATCCACTGAGTATGCCCCTCCATGAAACTATACCTGAGCAGGTGCTCATTCACTATGCCTGAAAAGGGGTCGAACAACGACCCTAGCTTGCATCTTCGACAAGGACACATTATATCCTTTCAATTTTTTTCATCATGTCGGCCGTCGCGCGTTCCACGTATCTATCAATGACGCTTTCCCTCATCTTGATGACCATCGTCGTCTACAAGACAAGATAATTGATTACAACCGCCGCCTCGGTTTTCACAAAAAAAATCGGCATGACCTTTGCTAAATATTGTTATGCTGGAGTTCCAAAAATTCGCCGGAACGGGAGTTAATTAACATTCCGGCAAAACATTGGCAACTCAATGTTCCTGCACACGTCAACAAATGCAAAACAATGCATTTACATATATGGAACCGCGCCTTTTTGCGATCACTAGTGACATAACCGCGACTTCTTCACCAACTCATGAACATTCCACTCATTAGTTATATACCTATTAGTTGACGCGACGTCCTAAAGCACAGGAGAGACGCCACACGTCGACTTTATGCTCGAGAGATCTAGAGATCTAGAAATAGAGAGATCTAGCTAGATCTAGTGGAAAAGGTGGTGGGAGGAGATAGATCTAGATCATGCAAATCATGCTAGAGGGGCTAGGTAGTGCATGATTTGTTCAAATACATCATATTTTGTTGGTTGAAATAGCTAAAATGGGTGGGGGAATGAGATAACAAGTGCTTGGGTTGATTTGCCATCACATATGAGTGTGTGAGGGTGGTGGTAGGTGGCTGGTCGAGTTAATGACATATCCCAGGTTACCGCCGGCGCCAACATGCGCGTTTGCCAGCGGTAGGGCCCATTACCGCCGGCACCTACAGCCCACAAACGCCGGCGGTAAGTGCAGGATGGGTGGCCCACCTAGATACAGGTTACCCCCGAAATTTTCAATTTCGGGTTCGCCGGCGGTACAGCCCGCTACCCCCGGCGATTTGGGCATAAAACGCCGGTGGTAAGTGCAGGCCGAGTGGCCCGCCCAGCCACTCGTTACCCCCGGCATTTCCCAATTCTTGTTCACCGGCGGTAAAGCCCGCACCCCCGGCGCCTTGCATTCAACTCGCCGGCGGTAGGGTTAGGCCACCCTGGAAGGTCTTACCGCCGGCATTTTCAAACCGTACTCGCCGGCGGTAAGGAGTGCTGCTATAAGCCTTTCCCTAGTAGTGCTCCCTCAACACCTCGAGCACGTGTGTCTTTTGCCCTTGCCTTTTCTTCCACGTCAAGAGACCCAATGAGATCCGTAGTGGAGAACTCTTGTCTCTTGTGCTTCAGAGAAGTAGCAAAATTCCTCCATGAAGGAGGAAGCTTGGCAATGATACCTCCGGCAATAAACTTATCCGGCAACACACAAGTGAACTGCTCAAGTTCCTTAGCAATGGACTGTATCTCATGAGCCTGCTCAACGATGGAGCGCTCATTAGTCATCTTGAAGTCATAAAATTGTTCCATGACATACAGTTCACTGCCCGCATCCGAGACCCCAAACTTGGCCTCGATTGCGTCCCACATATCCTTGCCCGTAGAGATGGACAAATACGAGTCAACAATGTTCTCGCCAAGAACGCTGACGATAGCACCCCTCAGAAGGGTGTCGGCATCCTCAAAAGCTTTCTCCTCGAGGGGAGTAAGCTCTCCTTCAGGCTTGCCCTTAGTGGCGTCAAAGCATCTCATGGTTGTAAGCCAGAGAATAGCTCTCGCACGCCACCTCTTGTAATTCACGCCCTCGAAAGGAGGAGGCTTAAGAGATGAAGCAAAGCTAACCGGGGAATAATGCCTATAAGGTTTTTGGATTGTTGAATATATTAGGAATTTTCCCCATGATTTAATCAAAGAAAACATTAGATAAAACATGACTAAAAAGTTTGAATCTAAACTAGTCATGCAAATCACCATAGAATAAAGGAGCAACAAGTCTAAACAGATTGATAAGAGCAATGTGTTTCCTGATAATGAGCCTGAACATGTTGCTAGGAGAAGGAAGAACATCATGATCTCATAAAAGGAAGGCAAGAACACATACGGTCCAGAAGAGGAACCAGCGGTGTTGTTGTCGCCGTTGAGAGCCATGTCGCTGAAGAGGTTGCTGATGTTGAGGAAGAAGTCGTCGTTGGGAAAGTAGTCGTCGGCCTCCGTGTCGATGTCGAAGTCAGCAGTCGCGCTAGAGCGCTCCCCAAAAACCTTATCGCCTCTCTCCAGTACAGGATCACAAGAGACGGGGTTCCGGAGGCCTGCTGTCCCGTCCAGCGGTGCACGCCGGTAGACGGGATGGAGAAGTCTTGAGCGGCGGCGCAAAGCTCTGGAATCGAGTGGTAAGCACATATGGTGTTGTGTCTCGTCGTGTATCTCTGGAGAGGAGCGGCCTCTTTTATAGGCACAGAGAGAGGAGCTGAACAGGCCATGCGAGGAGATGAAACGAAGGGCCAGGGAGGTGAACCGAACAGGCAGCAGCCGAAGCTGAACAGTCTTCGTATTCAAAACCCACTGAAAGAAACGTTTCAGATTCTTGCGTCTGTTCACATACCCATTCGTGAGTGGCAAAAAGAAAGAGAGAGAGGATCTCGGCTCGAGGCATTCCCGCAACCCGCGGCGCGACGTGTCGTGACGAGGCGAGCGAGCGGCGGCGTCGTCAGAGGAGGAGCGCGCGTGTGGTCAGCTCCTATTTCCTCCTATTATTTCTCTCATACAAATGGTATGAAGAGCTCTCCTTATAAGCTGCTCCAACTCTTCTTCTAGCAATGTGGGACTAAACTTTTGTCCCACCCCTGCCATGCATGAATGGGCCATGTGGGCCTCTAGGATTTATTAGGAATTTCTGGAATATTTATTGTGTTGGTCCAATATGGGCCAAAATTCCAACAAGAATATCATCACGCCCAATGGATTTTGGAAAACTACGATCCATAGAAATTCTATTGTACACATATATGCATGAACGTGTGTACCGTACCATTATGTAATATGTTCGGCCAAGCACGATGAAAGAGGTCACTTCGATCTATATATTCATAATGATGTTTTTGTGTAATATAATGGTTTCCTATATGTGTGCATTAACATGTTTCAAATGGGACGTGGCGGCAGTGTCGCGGCAACGTTTTGGTGACCTTCCCTGCCGCGGCAGGGAGGCGCACCAAAACGCTGCCGCGGCAGAAACATTTACCACCGGTTCGTGTTACGAACCGGTGCTATCCTCCGCACGGGCGCTCGGCAGCCAGCCACATGGTGAACCGGTGCTAAAGGGGGGGGGGGGGGGGCTTTAGCACCGGATGCTTTGCACTGGTTGGGAAACCAATAAAAAATCCCCTCACCAACCGGTGCTAATGCCCCGTTTTTCACTAGTTCTTGCAGAGCTTTTTTTTGTTCTACATGCAACATCATATTTAGAGTATAGGTCAGTCGCTAGAGACAAAAGCGTAACTAGTGCTATGAGGAGAAATTAATATGAAAAAATAATTTACAGCGAGTAACACATCAGATTTGAAATTAAACGGCTTGAAAACACTAGTCAGTTACATAACTTCCCAACTGAAACATGGCTATTGCACCTACAAAGCTCTAGTCCCACCTGCAGGATCTAATATCTATAAACTGATTCCTCAATGGACAATCTTGGGCCGCTAGCGTGATGGGTCGTTGGCTCGGTCGGCACACCTTAGAGGTGGCGGTCTGACTTTATGTGATGGGGCGGTGACCGCGGATGTGTCAGTGCGCCGATCAGGGTACGGTCTACTAGGGAGGGGGAGTTCACCTATGTGATTTGAGATGAGTGCGACTAGGTAGTGTGGCATCATAGCTCGTGCAAGAGTGGTGGTATGCCAGGGCGGCAGCTCTAGAAGTTTGTGTGATTGCCGCGGTTCCGAGAATTTGGGACCTTTGAGGATGTTGATCCCGTTCATTTGGGTGAGATAGTACGAGAGTTGCCCCGATTGTATCTATTTGCACCTGTTTTCACTAATTAACTATCAATAAAGTATTTCTTAAATAATCAACAAGTTAGTTTTTACCTTAGGTTAAAACAAATTACTCCTTAACATGATCACATCTATACTAAGCATGAAAATGCATATTTGTCATCAGAGGAAAATACGAAGATACTATAATATCTTGTAAAGAATAAATTGCACGTTTTGAAAAAAAAGGAAAAATTTCATCTTTTACTGCTTAGATGACTGAAGAGAAATTCTTCCGGGCAAAGGGGTAAAGAAATCTATGTATGTATGTATGTATAATTGAAGTCGAGCATCAGCCGAAGATGCAAGTTAGATCCTCTGCGGGAAACCTTTTTGGGTCCTGTACATACACTGGCGATGAGTCTTGAGTAATGACAATTCGCAAAACGTTACGTAAGAAAGATTCAAGCACAGTTACCACACTCGCAAGTTGCATGGTAGCTTATGTGAGCTTTCATGGTTGGAGTCTATTATTTGTGTGCAGAGATCAGCACGTAGATCAACTGCTCCCACGTACACCTAAGTAAGATCATTTAAATCAGCAGCCCGCATGCAATTCATTGTTCAAACTTGCTGACCCTCTTACGTTGGCCATATTATCCTAGTTAGTTGCATGCCTGCATGTCATTAGAGACTTTGACTGAATATGCATGTGCAATAGTACACGTTTTCTCCAAGCGCTCGTAACGTAGCCATCTACAATACTACTTTACTTGACACTTACACAGTTGCACAGGATAAGTATTTACAATACCTGTAGACCTGTGGTTAACTTTTTTGTGGTAGATTACATTAAGTGTACGCACTCTGTTCCGCATATCATATCAGGTATTCAGGTTTGATCAAAGTTAAGTTGCAAAGTTTGACTAATTATATAGAAAAAAATATTAGTGTCTATAATATAGAATTAATATTGTGGAACCGTAATGAAATATACTTTCATCTTATGTAGATTCGGTATTCTATATATATTTATATTTTATCTTATATATACTTAGCTAAACAATAGAAACGTTTAGCTTTGACTATATATAACAATATGACCGAGGAAGTACCAGCACTACAGGCACTGCCCTTGATTCCCATTACAAAATAATTGTTATTTGTCGAACCCTAGCTAGCCCCTTGCTAGGAACGAAGGACGTGGCTCTTACAAAATTAGGCAGAAATAGAAGAAGAGATTTCCAAATGTGGACCCCACATAGATTGCTAGGGCCCACATGGATTTGGATCACATGCTGAGATTTAGTCCAGTCAGGCTAGCTCATCAAGCGAGACTTTTCTATTCTCTATACGATCGATGAATTATGCGGGAAATATAGTAATTGTCCGAGTCATCCATCGTTAGATGGAAATGTCCGCTATAGGTTTCCTCTTACCAGCTAATAACACTTTCGTGTAAGCACAACAGACGACAGACTCCCCGCAAAAAAAAAAGTTGACTATAAAACAGTTTTTTTAGAGGACTAAAAAATTACAAGCTCGTATGTGTGCTCGAACCAAGACTGGAAGATATAAATCTTCACAAAAGAATACAATTACTACATGAGAAAGGTGCTCCAAAACAAATGGGAAATTGTGGGAAGTTAAATCAATAAGAGAGCGCGCATTTGTCCATTTGAGATAGGCTTGGGGTTTACAAATATATTGCATATTAGCTTTGGCCAAATTCAAACTATGTAAACATTTACCAAATATGAAAATCTATATCAGCATCTACAATATTAAATACATACAATATGAAAGCATATTTTTATGGTTCTAATAATATTGATATGATAGTGTATTATTAGTGAACTTCATGAACTTTGACTTGATCGTTGTGAAAGTTGTAGAATCCTAAACTGTATTTCGTGTTTATTTCGTTGACCCTTGTGAGGTATATAAAGAGGTACACGAAGGGAGTAAACTTCGAGTACAAGAAGCTAATCTAGAGTCCTACTTCTGTTGCCTTCTCTTTCCTCCCGCAATCACAGCTAGAGTGTAGTTGCCGTAAGTGATGGCGTGGACGTTGTTGACTGGAGTTATCGCAGATGGGTAGTTGTAGATGTAGCCCTGATGTCGAGGTAGCCGAAAGTAGCCATGGTCTAGGTAGTCGTAGGAGGTGTAGCCACATTCACCGGAGGCGCAAAAAGTTGTGCGATTTCTTCTTCTTTTTTTGGACGTAGCTCCTGGCTTGTGGTACCATCGAGGGGTACCATGGCAGGTGTCTAACAAATGCTAGAAGACGCGGTCATAACTGATTCCACCAGTTTTGACAAGACTGGAGGAAGCCACCTAAGCACACAACGGTTTTGCTAGAACCTTGTGCGTGTCGATGCAGTCTTAGCTGTGGGACACGGTCAATACGAGCGTCAGTCTCATGTCATTGGACGTGGTCCATGTTGCCTTTGTGCCTTGTAGTTGTACTACAGAGGTTGTTATCGTTGTATGTCCATCATATGGACGATGTTGTGTGGCGGTGGCGATGTTGAAGCAATAGGCACAAAGTATTGCATCGCTTGAAAGCGCCCCTCCTAGCGACGTGTGCGGATGCCTTGATATCGGAGAAGTTGATGAAGTTCCACATCGGTTTGCGTGTGGTTGATGTCGTTTCTTGTGGTTGTGCTCGAGGATGATCTTGATGTCGTACAAATTAATGTTGTGACTTGGCTCGGTGTAGTTTGGCTTCATGCAGTGTAGATTTGCTCCATATAGTGGTACGACTCGATGTGCGTGGTACCAATGGTGATGTAACCTGGTGCGTGACGTTGGGTTCTTTAATAGTCGATGGCGTAGCGTAGAGTTGATGCAGGCCGATTTGTAAACATAAAAGAGTCCCTAGTAAGCCTCCTGTAAAATTAGCTTGTTGATTAATAGATGATCATAGTTTCATGATCATGAACATTGGATGTTATTAATAACAAGGTCATATCATTAGGTGAATGATGTGATGGACATATACCCATAGTAAGCATAGCATATGATCAAATCATTTAGTTCTTTGTGTTTCAAGGTTTAATATGCATAGTAACTTAATCCTTCGATCATGAGATCATGTTAATCACCTACACTGGATGGATGCTTTGATGACACCAAACACTACTGCGTAAATGGGTGTAAAGGTGGCATTAAGTGTTCGGAAAGTATAGGGTTGAGGCACTTGTATCAATAGTGGGATTTGTTCATCCTAACAACTGATAGATATACTTTGGGCCCTCTCGGTGGAATGACATCCAATTAGCTTGCAAGCATGTGACTGGTTCACAAGGGATATCATATCACGGTACGAGTAAAGAGTACTTATCGGTAACGAGGTTGAACTAGGTATGGAGATACCGACGATCAAACCTCGGATAAGTAAAATATCGCGAGACAAATGGATTTGTTATTTTATATGAATGGTTCTTTCGATCACGAAGTCATCGTTGAATATGTGGGAGTTATTATGGATCTCCAGGTCCCTCTATTAGTTATTGATCGGAGAGGGGTCTCGATCATGTGCACATAGTTGTCGAACCGTAGGGTGACACACTTAAGGTTTGATGTCGTTTTAAGTAGATATGGAATATAGAATGGAGGTCGAATGTTGTTCAGAGTCTCGGGCGGGATCCAGGCCATCACGAGGAGTCCTGGAATGGTCCAGAGAATAAGAATCATATATAGGAAGTCACTTTCCAAGTTTGGAAATGATCCGGTCCATTTATGGAAGGCGCTAGAATATGGACTCCACCAACCCTAACCAGTCAACCAAGAGGGAAGGTGGAGTCCATGGTGGACTCCATGGTGGAGTCCATGGTGGACTCCACCACCTTTGCCGGCCAAGGGAGAAGGAAAGGGAGCAATCCCACTTCCCCTAGGTTTCACCCTATTAGTTATTGATCGGAGAGGGGTCTCAATCATGTCCACATTGTTCTCGAACCGTATAGGGTGACACACTTAAGGTTTGATGTCGTTTTAAGTAGATATGGAATATGGAATGGAGTTCAAATGTTGTTCGGAGTCTCGGATGGGATCCAGGACATCACGAGGAGTCCCAGAATGGTCTGGAGAATAAGATTCATATATAGGAAGCCACTTTCCAAGTTTGGAAATGATCTGGTGCATTTATGGAAGGCACTAGAATGTTCTAGAACCTTCCGGAATAAATTGCTATGGAAGGTGGACTCCACCAACCCTAACCAACCAACCAAGAGGGAAGGTGGAGTCCATGGTGGACTCCACCACCTTGCCCGGTCAAGGGAGAAGGAAAGGGAGCAATCCCACTTCCCCTAGGTTTCACCCATATGGCAGTTTTTGGAGTTGGAGTTCAATATGATTTTGGGGCAACACTAGGAGGTTCCACCTATATAAAGAGAGGGAGAGGGGAGGGGGTCAGCTACACCAAGAGCCGCACCACCCATCGGCACCCAACGCCGGCGCCACAAGTGCCTCCTCTCCCCAAACCCTAGCCACTCCCCTCCTCCCTATTCTCCCGCGGTGCTTACGGCGAAGCGCTACTGGAGATCTCCACCACCACCATCACCATGCCGTCGTGCTGGCGGGATTCCAAGGAGAATCTACTACATCTGCTGCCCGCTGGAACGGGGAGAAGGACATCATCATCAACACCGAACGTGTGACCGAGTGCGGAGGTGCTGTCCGATTGTGGCACCATCAAGATCTTCTATGCGCTTTTGCAAGCGGCAAGTGATTGACTACATCAACCACGAGATTTATCTCGTTAACGCTTAGTGATCTTCATGGGTATGATGATCTTCACCTCATTGCTACCATCTACTAGATTAGATCTTGGCTTGTTATTCGTTCTTGCGGTAGGAATTTTTTTGTTTTCTATGCTACGAATCCCTACACCTTCCATCGCCGCGTGGTCGAGCTCAACCCGACGGATTTTCCAGCGTGCGGGAGAGAGGGAGACTGCCGCCGCCAGCGCTGCCCAAGCTTTGACCGATGGAACCTAGGGGAGGGCGGGAGGAGAGGCCGCCGAGGCTTTGGAAGCGGGGGGGGGGGGGGAGCGGGGCGGAGTTGAGTCTAACCGCTACTCTCTATCACCATGTTTATTGGTGTTGTGCTTGCCTTTGTGTGCGATTATAATGTCACTTGCTTGTCTTCATGAAGAAGTACTCTATATGTCTCTTGCTGAAGTCGCATGTGCCAGTCAATTCCCCCTTGTCCTCTCTCCCCTCTACGATAACTGAGAGTTCACCTCGCTTAACCGGGCTGCTCCAATGTCCTCTCCACCGGAATAGTCGGCCGGAGCTGGACCAGGAGCAGCGCCGGAGTAGATAGGTTATCTAGTAGTTCTAGTTTTAGGTATCTAGGTTGTGTTGGCTGGCCTTGTGCCAGAGTTTGGCATTATGCCGAGAGATATGTGATGTATCTCGTTGGCCAGATCTAGGGCTTTGCTGATGGTGCTCCTCCTCTTCGCGGCACTCTAATGGGCATCGACGACCTCCACCAGCAGCTTCACAAATAAGGCATCTGGTCTCCGGGAGTGGCGATTCCTAGACTCGATGTTGTCTTCTTCTCTAGCCGGTTGTGGCGGCGGGGGGAGAAGGAACCGTGTGCAAGCTCCAGGAGTTCAATCTTGGCGGAGATGGGAAGCTCATGTTGCGACGACGACGAGCTATACCACAGTGGTCCATAGCAGACTACTGGCCTTCGATAACAAAGGGAGGCATCTGCAGAAGCGATGTGAGCGTCTTTTCGACCTCCAACAACGGAGGCCCCTACTCGATGGTGCGATGGAGGCATTCTTCACCTTCTTCTTCCCAAGTGGTGTTGTCCTCGGTGAGGAAGACGGTGGACGAAGGCGGCAACCATCTCAGATCTTGGGTGGTGAGGCACAGGGACTTGATTGCTTTTTCAGAAATCTTTATGAGGTCTCCTGTGTGTTTCAAGGGCTTGCTTGTAATTTTTACTTTTCTTGAGACCCCTCTTGTAATTTGTACCACCTCCTAGAATTAATGCAGCATCTCAATCCTTCGGGACCCTCTTCGTTAAAAAAAGTCGCATGTGCCCACTGTTCAAAAAATAGGCCGATTCAACGATTACTAGGACGATTAATCGCTACTAGGGGCCTGACCGTGTCGATTACCATTAATCGCTCGTGTTAATCCTTTAGCACGATTAATCAGTCCAAAAGTCCGATTACTAGTTATGTTCCCGATTAACTACTACATTTGGTCAAAAAAGTAACAAAAGTTTCAATGCATATCGCTAATACAGGCGCTACCCCTCCCTAATAAAGTAGGTTTTGCGAAGCTCCCGCTTGATTGCAGCCTCCAGTAGCTTGATTTCCACTGTCGCCAAATAGTTCCTTGCCCTCCCAGACCAGTTACTCGTAGTTGCCCAGACCTCGGCTATAGGAGCTCGACCACCTTGAGGATCTCATCCAGGAGCTCGAGGACGCCTTCAATAGGTTAGGTGGTTGAGGTGTAAGAGGGGTCATACCCTAGGTAGGCGGTGGGAGAAGATAAACTTCAGAGGTGAGAGAAGAAGTGGAAGGAAGGAACGCGGCTTCGGCTAGTTGATCCTGATTTTCTCGTGATCTTGAAGATTAGGTCACGGAGGATAAGCGTACATGTTTTGTAGGATTTTAGGCTCTAGAGATGTAGGGACAAACATATAGAGACTCATATACTATTATTTTTCTTATATACACTATTTTAAGTGCTAATTTGTGTAGGTTGCATCGATTAATAGCAAATCGATTAAATCAATTAATCGTCCGAATTCCGATTAATCGCTACTCCCAAGCCGACCGAGCAGTTAACGATTACCGATTTCCTTAACATTGCATGTGCCTGCATGTCCTAGCCCATGGTTGTTCGTGCCGGATGGAGAATTGGATATCCAGATTGATGTAGCTGCACCTGCATGGGAGTGGATATGGTTGCGTGTAGTGGATCTGTAGCTGCACGCGTGTGATGTCGCCTCCTCGGAGTTGTGTCCCACTTGTCACGTAGCGGGTGCAAGTCGGCAGGGTTCTGTGGCGATGCAGGTGTTGTGCACAGGAACCTCGCGTTGCACGTGCAGCAGGCCCCTAGATCGAAGACGGCCAACACTGCGAACTAGGAGCCGTCGGGAGTCCTAGATACTCCGTGTTAGCACCGATTTGCACTGCTTTTACACAAGATTTCTTGGTTGTTGGTTAAAAATTTATTTAGCTAAGTGGATTTAATCTATCAAATTCAAGAATTTGAAATTTGGATCTAGTCTAGTCTAAAGAACCGATCCGATCTTTGATCGAGACCGGGTGTCGCGTCCCCAAGGAGATTAAATTTCATCTAGTGTGGCGCCATATGGAACTGGTGAAGAACCTATCATCGGCGTCATGAGACTAACCGCTCTGATACCATGTGAAAGTTATAGAACCCTAAATTGTGTTTCATGTTTATTTCGTTGACTCTTGGTGGGATATATATAAGGAGGTACATGGGAGTAAATTTGAAGTACACAAAGCTAATCTAGAGACCTAGTCTAACTCTAACCCCTAAACGTATGCTGATGTCCACAAGTATAGGGGATCGCTGAAATCTTCGATTAAGTATTACCCAAATTTATAGTTCGACTCAAGGGGAACACAAGAATACCAATAAGAATTTAGCAATTAAGACGTCACTCTCAACCACACATGTATATCAATAAACTCACAAAGCAAGTGGATATTCTATAGCAATTGATTCAAATAGTAAACAATAGCAACAGATTTCCAGTTTTCATCGGAAGTATAATTATGAAACTTTCAGTGGCTAAAAGCATAGGCATGAGGTAGTAGTGGGGTGTTGTATGAAAGATATTGATCATATAATGTAATCCCACTAACATAGCATCCATCTATAAATCAGTTGTGTGTAGGTGTGTGCACCAAATATAGCTATGCATACTAACAAAGAGAATTTGCTAACATCTTTTATCCTGCTTGCCCATTTTACCGGGGCCAGTTTGGAACTACAAGCAATTAAGGTCTATCCTTTCGAATAGCCCGGAGTAAAGAATTAAGATTGATGAACACACAACATTCTCGAACTATCACATATTCCCCTTGTTTTTTCCTATCTGTCACCTTAAGGATTGATGTCTACGCACCCTTCTATTCCTGTAGACAGTGTTGGGCCTCCAAGAGCAGAGGTTTGTAGAACAGCAGCAAGTTTCCCTTAAGTGAATCACCCAAGGTTTATCAAACTCAGGGAGGTAGAGGACAAAGATATCCCTCTCAAGCAACCCTGCAATTACGATACAAGAAGTCTCTTGTGTCCCCAACACACCTAATATACTTGTCAGATGTATAGGTGCACTAGTTCGGCGAAGAGATAGTGAAATACAAGTAATATGGATGATTGTAAGTAGTAATTGCAATCTGAAATAAAGATGGCAGCAAGCAAACATGTAACAGAACTTGTTGGAAACGGTGTTTCAATGCTTAGAAACAAGGCCTAGGGATCATACTTTCACTAGTGGACACTCTCAACAATGATCACATAACTGAATAAATAAATGCTACTTTCTCTACACTCTCCTGTTGGAAGACAAACATCATTCATTGTGTAGGGCTACAAGAGCTCCCTCAAGCCGGCGTTAACAAGCTCCACAACATTCGGTGTTCATATTTAAGTAACCTTAGAGTGCATAATAGACCATTGCAATTATACCGAGTACTAACATAGCATGCACAGTGTCACCGTCAGGCTATGAAAGGGGGAATAGATCACAATGATGCGTGTAGTTGACACGTCCGTTGGGAACCCCAAGAGGAAGGTGTGATGCGCACAGCAGCAAGTTTCCCTCAGTAAGAAACCAAGGTTTATCGAACCAGTAGGAGTCAAGAAGCACGTTGAAGGTTGATGGCGGCGGAGTGTAGTGCGGCGCAACACCAGGGATTCCGGCGCCAACGTGGAACCTGCACAACACAATCACAGAACTTTGCCCCAACGTAACAGTGAGGTTGTCAATCTCACCGGCTTGCTGTAACAAAGGATTAGATGTATAGTGTGGAAGATGATGATTGTTTGCAAAGAACAGTAAAGAACAATTGCAGCAGATTGTATTTCAGATGTAAAGAATAGGACCGGGGTCCACAGATCACTAGTGGTGTCTCTCCCATAAGATAAACAGATGTTGGGTGAACAAATTACTGTTGGGCAATTGACAAATAAAGAAGGCATAACAATGCACATACATATATCATGATGTGTACTATGAGATTTAATCAGGGCATTACGACAAAGTACATAGACCGCTATCCAGCATGCATCTATGCCTAAAAAGTCCACCTTCAGGTTATCATCCGAACCCCCTCCAGTATTAAGTTGTAAACAACAGACAATTGCATTAAGTATGGTGCGTAATGTAATCAACACAAATATCCTTAGACAAAGCATCGATGTTTTATCCCTAGTAGCAACAGCACATCCACAACCTTAGAACTTTCTCACATCGTCCTGCATTTAATGGAGGCATGAACCCACTATCGAGCATAAATACTCCCTCTTGGAGTCACAAGTATCAACTTGGCCAGAGCCTCTACTAGCAACGGAGAGCATGCAAGAACATAAATAACATATATGATAGATTGATAATCAACTTGACATAGTATTCAATATTCATCGGATCCCAACAAACACAACATGTAGGATTACAAATAGATGATCTTGATCATGATAGGCACCTCACAAGATCTAACATGATAGCACAATGAGGAGAAGACAACCATCTAGCTACTGCTATGGACCCATAGTCCAGGGGTGGACTACTCACACATCGATCCGGAGGCGATCATGGCGATGAAGAGACCTCCGGGAGATGATTCCCCTCTCCGGCAGGGTGCCGGAGGCGATCTCCTGAATCCCCCGAGATGGGATTGGCGATCTCCTGAATCCCCCGAGATGGGATTGGGCCGCGCCGCCCTATTGTCTGGCCACCTCGTGGCCCCACTTCGTATCCTCTTCGGTCTTCTGGAAGCTTCGTGGAAAACTAGGACCCTGGGCGTTGATTTCGTCCAATTCCGAGAATATTTCCTTACTAGGATTTCTGAAACCAAAAACAGCAAAAAACAACAACTGGCTCTTCGGCATCTCGTCAATAGGTTAGTGCCGGAAAATGCATAATAATGATATATAATATGTATAAAACATGTGAGTATCATCATAAAAGTAGCATGGAACATAAGAAATTATAGATACGTTTGGGACGTATCAAGCATCCCCAAGCTTAGTTCCTACTCGCCCTCGAGTAGGTAAACGATAACAAAGATAATTTCTGAAGTGACATGCTATCATAATCTTGATCATACTATTGTAAAGCATATGAGATGAATGCAGCGATTCGAAGCAATGATGAAGATAATGAGATATAGCAAAGACTTTTCATGAATAATACTTTCAAGACAAGCATCAATAAGACTTGCATAAGAGTTACTCATCAAGCAATAAATTCAAAGTAAAGGCATTGAAGCAACACAAAGGAAGATATAAGTTTCAGCGGTTGCTTTCAAATTCAACA
Source organism: Lolium perenne (assembly GCF_019359855.2). NCBI lineage: Eukaryota > Viridiplantae > Streptophyta > Magnoliopsida > Poales > Poaceae > Lolium > Lolium perenne. The sequence goes on from NC_067246.2 coordinate 321,959,045, forward strand.
TATTTATCTCATGGATAATTGTCAACACAAAGTAATATAACAAGTGCAATAAGTAAACATGTAAGAATCAATGCACACAGTTGATACAAGTGTTTGCTTCTGGGATAGAAAGAATAGGCAAACTGACTCAACAATAAAGTAGAAGATAGGCCCTTCGCAGAGGGAAGCATTGATTACTATATTTGTGCTAGAGCTTTTCATTTTGAAAACAAGAAACAATTTTGTCAACGGTAGTAATAAAGCATATGTGTTATGTATAAGATATCTTATAAGTTGCAAGCCTCATGCATAGTATACTAATAGTGCCCGCACCTTGTCCTAATTAGCTTGGATTAACACAGATTATCATTGCATAGCATATGTTTCAACCAAGTGTCACAAAGGGGTACCTCTATGCCGCCTGTACAAAGGTCTAAGGAGAAAGCTCGCATTGGATTTCTCGCTTTTGATTATTCTCAACTTAGACATCCATACCGGGACAACATAGACAACAGATAATGGACTCCTCTTTAATGCATAAACATTCAACAACAGTTAATATTCTCGTAAGAGATTGAGGATTAGTTGTCCACACAGAAACTTCCACCATGAATCATGGCTTTAGTTAGCGGCCCAATGTTCTTCTCTAACATTATGCATACTCAAACCATTTGATCATGAAAATCTTCCTTACTTCAGACAAGACGAATATGCATAGCAACTCACATGATATTCAACAAAGGTAAAGTTGATGGCGTCCCCAGAAACATGGTTACCGCTCAACAAGCAACTTATTAAGAAATAAGACACATAAGTACATATTCTTCACCACGATAGTTTTTAAGGCTATTTGTCCCATGAGCTATATATTGTAAAGACAAAGAATAGAATTTTAAAGGTAGCACTCAAGTAATGTACTTTGGAATGGCGGGGAAATACCATGTGGTAGGTAGGTATGGTGGACACAAATGGCATAGTGTTTGGCTCAAGGATTTGGATGCATGAGAAGAATTCCTCTCAATACAAGGCTAGGCTAGCAAGGTTGTTTGAAGCAAACTCAAGTATAAAAGGTGCAGCAAAGCTCACATATGAACATATTGTAACAATTATAAGACTTTACATTGTCTCCTTGTTGTTCAAACACCTTAACCAGAAAATATCTAGACTCTAGAAATCAATCATGCAAACCAAATTTTAACAAGCTCTATGTAGTTATTCATTAATAGGTACAAGGTATATGATGCAAGAGCTTAAACATGATCTATATGAGCACAACAATTGCCAAGTATCACATTATTCAAGACATTAAACCATTTACCACATGCGGCATTTTCCGTTTCCAACCATATAATAATGAATGAAATAGTCCAACTTTCGCAATGAACATTAAAGATAAAGCTAAGAACATATTTGTTCATACGAAACAGCGGAGCGTGTCTCTCTCCCACACAAAGAATGCTAGGATCCGATCTTATTCAAACAAAAACAAAAATAAAAACAAACAGACGCTCCAAGTAAAGCACATAAGATGTGACGGAATAAAAATATAGTTTCACTAGAGGTGACCTGATAAGTTGTCGATGAAGAAGGGATGCCTTGGGCATCCCCAAGCTTAGACGCTTGGGTCTTCTTAAAATATGCAGGGATGAACCACGGGGGCATCCCCAAGCTTTGACCTTTCACTCTTCTTGATAATATTGTATCATCCTCCTCTCTTGACCCTTGAAAACTTCCTCCACACCAAACTCGAAACAAACTCATTAGATGGTTAGTGCATAATCAAAAATTCACATGTTCAGAGGTGACATAATCATTCTTAACACTTCTGGACATTGCACAAAGCTACTGGACGTTAATGGAACAAAGAAATCCATCCAACACAGCAAAACAGGCAATGTGAAATAAAAGGCAGAATCTGTCAAAACAGAACAGTCCGTAAAGACAAATTTTATTGAGGCACCAGACTTGCTCAAATGAAAATTCCCAAATTGAATGAAAGTTGCGTACATATCTGAGGATCACGCACGTAAATTGGCAGATTTTTCTGAGCTACCTACAGAGAGGCAGATCGAAATTCGTGACAGCAAGAAATCTGTTTCTGCGCAGTAATCCAAATCTAGTATTGACTTTACTATCAAAGACTTTACTTGGCACAACAGTGCAATAAAATAAAGATAAGGAGAGGTTGCTACAGTAGTAAAAACTTCCAAGACTCAAATATAAAATAAAGCGCAGAAGTAAAAAAAGTATTATCAAGAGATGAAGCATCAACATCAATAGGTATCTTAGATGCTCCCCCATCCGTAGTGGTGCTAAGGGCTTTGTCAATTTTAGGCCTATAATACTTTTTTGGCTTAGGCACTTTAGAGACATACATAAACTTTTGCTCCTTACCCACATAAGATTTCTCCTTAAACTTAAGCGACGAAAAAGTTGAACCCAAGGTTCCCATAGCTTCTTCAAGTTCACTAATCCTATGGGTTCGATTATCATGAGTAGCACAAGTTTCTAAAACAACAATTCTCTCATTAATTCCACCTAGAGATTTATCAAGTTTATCAGTGCTATTAAGTAAGATTCCCAATTTAGTCTCAATACTTGGAAGATCTTTCTCTATGGCTTCCAACTTTTTCATGACATCTTCAAGAGAGATTTCAATTTTAGCTTCATTAGCAGGTGGTATTCCAACTAGACTCTCAATAATGCAACTAGCTTCTAAAGCAGGAGTGCCTAGGAAATTACCTCCCGCAAGAGTATCAAGAACATACCTATTCCAGCTAGAGATACCAACATAAAAGTTCCTAAGTAGTATGATAGTGGAGTGTTTCTTAATGCACCTATGATGAGCATCGCTAATTCTATACCAAGCATCTTTAAAACTTTCTCCCCCTTGTTGCTTAAAGGAACGAACTTCAACTTCCGGATTACTCATTTTTAGTGGTAGTAAATAAAGCAAACTAGATAAAGTAAATGCAAGTAACTAATTTTTTTGTGTTTTCGATATAGAGAACAAGACAGTAAATAAAGTAAAACTAGCAACTAATTTTTTTGTGTTTTGATATAGAGAGCAAGCAAAGCAGTAAATAAAGTAAAGTAGCAACTAATTTTTTTGTGTTTTGTTTTAGTGCAGCAAACAAAGTAGTAAATAAAATAAAGCAAGACAAAAACAAAGTAAAGAGATTGGAAGTGGAGACTCCCCTTGCAGCGTGTCTTGATCTCCCCGGCAACGGCGCCAGAAATTTGCTTGATGCGTGTAGTTGACACGTCCGTTGGGAACCCCAAGAGGAAGGTGTGATGCGCACATCAGCAAGTTTCCCTCAGTAAGAAACCAAGGTTTATCGAACCAGTAGGAGTCAAGAAGCACGTTGAGGGTTGATGGCGGCGGAGTGTAGTGCGGCGCAACACCAGGGATTTCGGCGCCAACGTGGAACCTGCACAACACAATCACAGAACTTTGCCCCAACGTAACAGTGAGGTTGTCAATCTCACCGGCTTGCTGTAACAAAGGATTAGATGTATAGTGTGGAAGTTGATGATTGTTTGCAAAGAACAGTAAAGAACAATTGCAGCAGATTGTATTTCAGATGTAAAGAATAGGACCGGGGTCCACAGATCACTAGTGGTGTCTCTCCCATAAGATAAACAGATGTTGGGTGAACAAATTACAATTGGGCAATTGACAAATAAAAAAGGCATAACAATGCACATACATATATCATGATGAGTACTATGAGATTTAATCAGGGCATTACGACAAAGTACATAGACCGCTATCCAGCATGCATCTATGCCTAAAAAGTCCACCTTCAGGTTATCATCCGAACCCCCTCCAGTATTAAGTTGTAAACAACGGACAATTGCATTATGTATGGTGCGTAATTTAATCAACACAAATATCCTTAGACAAAGCATCGATGTTTTATCCCTAGTAGCAACAGCACATCCACAACCTTAGAACTTTCTGTCACTGTCCCAGATTTAATGGAGGCATGAACCCACTATCGAGCATAAATACCCCCTCTTGGAGTCACAAGTATCAACTTGGCCAGAGCCTCTACTAGCAACGTAGAGCATGCAAGAACATAAATAACATATATGATAGATTGATAATGAACTTGACATAGTATTCAATATTCATCGGATCCCAACAAACACAACATGTAGGATTACAAATAGATGATCTTGATCATGATAGGCAGCTCACAAGATCTAACATGTTAGAACAATGAGGAGAAGACAACCATCTAGCTACTGCTATGGACCCATAGTCCAGGGGTGGACTACTCACACATCGATCCGGAGGCGATCATGGCGATGAAGAGACCTCCGGAAGATGATTCCCCTCTCCGGCAGGGTGCCGGAGGCGATCTCCTGAATCCCCCAAGATGGGATTGGCGTTGGCGGCGTCTCTGGAAGGTTTTCCGTATCGTGGCTCTCTGTACTGGGGTTTTCGCGACGAAGGCTTTAAGTAGGCGGAAGGGCAGGTCGAGGGGCGTCACGAGGGGCCCACACAACAGGTCGGCGCGGCCAGGGCTTGGGCCGTGATACGTCTCCAACGTATCTATAATTTCCGATGTTCCATGCTTGTTTTATGACAATACCAACATGTTTTGTTCACACTTTATATCATTTTTATGCGTTTTCCGGAACTAACCTATTGACGAGATGCCGAAAGGCCAGTTGCTGTTTTCTGCTGTTTTTGGTTTCAGAAATCCTAGTAAGGAAATATTTTCGGAATCGGACGAAATCAATTCCGGGGATCTTATAATTTCGCGAAGCTTCCAGAGCACCGGAGAAAGGCCAGAGGGGTGCCAGGGGGGCCCCACACCCTAGGGTGGCGCGGCCCAAGGGGGGGGGCGCGCCCCCCCTATGGTTTGGGCAGCCCAGGCCCCCTCCGACTCCGATTCTTCGCCTATTTAAGCCATCGTGACCTAAAACTTCGACACCAATTGACGAAACTCCAGAAAGACTCCAGGGGCGCCGCCGCCATCGCGAAACTCCAATTCGGGGGACAGAACTCTGTTTCGGCACCCTCGGACGGGGAATTGCCCCCGGAGCCATCTCCACCGCCGTCTTCACCGCCATCTTCACCGCCATCGCTGCCTCCATGATGAGGAGGGAGTAATCCACCCCCGAGGCTGAGGGCTCCGCTGTAGCTATGTGGTTCATCTCTCTCCCATGTACCTCAATACAATAATCTCATGAGCTGCTTTACATGATTGAGATTCATATGAGTTTTGTATCACAATTCATCTATGTGCTACTCTAGTGATGTTATTAAAGTATTCTATTCCTCCTGCATTGGTGTAAAGGTGACTAGTGTGTGCACCATGTGGTTCTTGTCGTAGGCTATGATCATGATCTCTTGTGGATTGTGAAGTTAACTATTACTATGATGGTATTGATGTGATCTATTTGGTTATGTTGATCTATCTTGCACTATAAGGTTACTAAAACATGAGCATTATTGTGGAGCTTGTTAACTCCGGCATTGAGGGTTCGTGTAATCCTACGCAATCTGTTCATCATCCAACAAAAGTGTAGAGTATGCATTTATCTATTACATTTATGTGATCAATATTGAGAGTGTCCACTAGTGAAAGTGTAATCCCTAGGCCTTGTTCCTAAATACTGCTATCATCGCTTGTTTCTTTGTTTCTTTGTGTTACTACTGCTGCGTTACTACTGCTTGTTTACTACACGCCAGCAAGCTATTTTCTGGCACCGCTGCTACTGCTCATACTTATTCATACCACCTGTATTTCACTATCTCTTCGCCGAACTAGTGCACCTATTAGGTGTGTTGGGGACACAAGAGACTTCTTGCTTTGTGGTTGCAGGGTTGCATAAGAGGGATATCTTTGACCTCTTCCTCCCTGAGTTCGATAAACCTTGGGTGATCCACTTAAGGGAAAACTTGCTGCTGTTCTACAAACCTCTGCTCTTGGAGGCCCAACACTGTCTACAGGAAAGGAGGGGGAAAGTAGACATCAAGCACTTTTCTGGCGCCGTTGCCGGGGAGGAAAGGTAAAAGGTACTCACACTCCGGACCTCGGCTACCAAGCTATTTTCCGCCATTGTAAGTACTCGAAGCTATTTCCTTTAGATCCTGCAATTGCAACTTTTTGTTTCTTGTTTACACTAGTTAGGCATAATGAAAAACAACAAAAAAATTGGTGAGCTTTTTAGTCTTTTTCCTGATTTAGAATTGTTTGATGCGAAAATTAAAAAACCTATGGAACCTTATTTGCATGCTAGTAGCGATGTTATTAGTATGAATGCAATTACTGCTAATGCTATGAAGAAGTCTAAGCTTGGGGAAGCTAGTTTTTGTGATCTTTTTAGCTTCCCATCTTTAGGGGAGAAAATTTGTTCTGATAATGCTTTATCTCCCATATGCGATAACTCTGATGATGCTTCTGATATTTTAAATCCACCTGCTGAAAGTATTCCGTATAAAATACCTATGAAAATTATTGAACGTATTATGGACAACCACTATAAAGGGGATGGAACTGTCCATCCTAGAGATCATTTACTGTTTTTGCACGAATTATGCGGGTTATTCAAGTGTGCAGGTATCTCTATGGATGAAGTGAGGAAGAAGCTATTCTCTGCTTTTATTGTCTGGTAAAGCGGCGCATTGGTATAAATTGTTGGAGAATAGACATTCTCTTGGTTGGGAGGAAATTGCATCTCTTTTTTATTCTAAATTTTATCCTCCGCATGAAGTGCATATTGATAGGAATTATATTTATAACTTTTATCCTCGTGATGGAGAGAGTATTTCTCAAGCGTGGGGGAGATTGAAATCACTAATGCTCAAATGTCCCATTCATGAGCTACCCCGTAATGTTATTATTAATAATTTTTATGCGAGGCTTTCAGGACAACACAAGGACTATCTGGACGCGTGTTCGGAGGGATCTTTCACAAGCAAGGAGGTTGAAGCTAGGTGGGATCTTCTTGATCGGATTGAGGACAACGCTGAAGGATGGGAGAACGACAAAGGTAAAGAGTCAGGTATAAATTATGATTATGAATGCATTGAAGCTTTTATGGATACCGATAAATTTCGAAATATGAGTGCTACCTATGGTCTTGACTCTCAAGTTGCTGCAAATCTTTATAAAGCCTTTGCTTCTCATTTTGAATTGCCTAAAAATAATTTTGATAAGTATCATGAACCTTTTAAAGAGGATTGCATGAAGAATGAAATTGTTGTTAATTATTGCAATAAGCATGCTCAAACTCCTAAGAATGCCATTTCCTATAAGCATGTTAATTTTTGTGGAATACATAGACCTTGTGGAATTAATCAAATCAAAGATGAATATTGTATCCATCATGCTAATGAAAAAACTAGAAAGTGGTTTAGGGCTCTAGATGATCTTGGTAAAAAAGTTTGCGCCCTCTATCCTTTTATTTGTGAAGTTTGCCATGAAGTGGGTCATTTTAATTTTCAATGCTCCTCCAATGATAATTTGAACCCAATGAGTGCTGCAAATTTGTATTGTGATGATGAAATTACTCCTAATCAGCATGATGAACTTACTCTATTCTTGGGGTGTGAAGAACTGTCGAGAAAAATCTCTTTGTTACATATGAGTGATCTTGATATTGATGATGTCCTGCATGGGTGTTTTTCTTATTGCATTGATAATAGCCATACAAATACTTACATACAAAATATTTTAGAAGATGACACCTTGCCAAAATATGATAGGACCGCTGTGTGTTTTCAACTAATTAATGAAAAGGAGGGATCCTCCCAAGTTTCTTCTATTGTTTCTGAAAGTAAATCAGGTTATGCGGACAAGCCACCCTTCAAGCCTCTCACTCCTGAAGAAGGGAACGAGGAAAAGGAGAAGGAGAAGAAGAAGAAGAAGGGAACGAAGAAGAAGAAGAAGAATAAGGGGAATAAAAAGAAAGAGGTAACAGCATATCCCTGCGTATATGAGATAATGATAGGTAACCGTAAGTATGTTGCTCCTGATGATTATTGTGATAATGAATCTGAATACGATGATCTTCCTATACCCTTTACATACATTAGCAATCATGATTTGAATAAGCACACTACTTTTGATATTGCAAATCTCTGGGAAATTAATTCTGAAAATGATGATGATAATAATTGCCATAGTGTCAGTGCTATCCATGCTTCCTCCCATAATGATATAGAAAGCTCTAAGCTTGGGGAAGAGGTGTTTGAAAATCCTTTAGCTACTGGTCATTATGTTCTTGATACATCTCCTTCCAATAACAATGATGGTGTGGATACAGATAAACCGACTGTGAAAGATAACTATTTTATTTCCTATGATGACAATGTGCCTCCGATCTCTGATGATTATCACAAAGAATGCTATGATGTAGGTTCTAACTATCCTTATGAAACTTGTCATAGTCATGATTGGGTTACCAAAAACAATTCCCTTAATATGCAACTTGTTTACCATGTTCAAATTCTTGATAATAATCTTGCTCCAATTACTATTAATGAGAATAACTCTTCTTATGCCAAATTTAATGATACTTCTATGCATATGAACCATGATAAGCATGTTTTAAGTGATGGGTATATTGTGGATTTCATCAATGATGCTACTGAAAGTTATTATGAGAGAGGGAAATATGGTTATATGCATCTTAATAATATTAAGTTTCCCCTCTTTATGTTGAGAATCTTGAAGTTACTCGTGTTTTATCCTCTTATGCTTGTCACTTTGTTCTTCATGAATTCATTTGTGTACAAGATTCCTCTTCATAGGAAGCATGTTAGACTTAAATTTATTTTGAATTTGCCTCTTGAAGCTCTCTTTTGCTTCAAATACTATTTCCCGTGAATGGATTATTAAAACTGCTGAGCCCATCTTAATGGCTATAAAGAAAGAACTTCTTGGGAGATAACCCATGTGTTATTTCGCTACAGTAATTTGTTTTTATTTTGTGTCTTGGAAGTTGTTTACTACTGTAGCAACCTCTCCTTATCTTAGTTTTGTGTTTTGTTGTGCCAAGTAAAGCCTCTAATCGAAGGTTGATACTAGATTTGGATTTCTGCGCAGAAACAGATTTCTATCTGTCACGAATCTGGGCTGTTTTCTCTGTATAAAAATCAGAAACATATGCCAATTTACGTGCGTGTTCCTCAGATATGTACGCAACTTTCATTAGTTTTGAGTTTTCTGATCTGAGCAACGGAAGTATTTATTAGAAATTCGTCTTTACGGACTGTTCTGTTTTGACAGATTCTGCCTTTTATTTCGCATTGCCTCTTTTGCTATGTGGGATGGATTTCTTTGTTCCATTAAACTCCAGTAGCTTTGGGCAATGTCCAGAAGTATTAAGAATGATTGTGTCACCTCTGAACATGTGAGTTTTTGATTATGTACTAACCCCTCTAATGAAGTTTATGAGAAGTTTGGTGTGAAGGAAGTTTTCAAGGGTCAAGAGAGGAGGATGATATACTATGATCAAGAAGAGTGAAAAGTCTAAGCTTGGGGATGCCCCGGTGGTTCATCCCTGCATATTTCAAGAAGACTCAAGCATCTAAGCTTGGGGATGCCCAAGGCATCCCCTTCTTCATCGACAAATTATCAGGTTCCTTCTCTTGAAACTATATTTTTATTCGGTCACATCTTATGTGCTTTACTTGGAGCGTCTGTATGCTTTTATTTTTGTTTGTATTTGAATAAATTGGATTATATCATGCTTGTGTGGGAGAGAGACACGCTCCGCTGTAGCATATGGACAAGTATGTCCTTGGTTTCTACTCATAGTATTCATGGCGAAGTTTCTTCTTCGTTAAATTGTTATATGGTTGGAATTGGAAAATGATACATGTAGTAATTGCTATAAATGTCTTGGGTAATGTGATACTTGGCAATTGTTGTGCTCATGTTTAAGCTCTTGCATCATATGCTTTGCACCCATTAATGAAGAAATACATAGAGCATGCTAAAATTTGGTTTGCATATTTGGTTTCTCTAAGGTCTAGATAATTTCTAGTATTGAGTTTGAACAACAAGGAAGATGGTGTAGAGTCTTATAATGTTTTCAATATGTCTTTTATGTGAGTTTTGCTGCACCGGTTCATCCTTGTGTTTGTTTCAAATAAGCCTTGCTAGCCTAAACCTTGTATCGAGAGGGAATACTTCTCATGCATCCAAAATCCTTGAGCCAAACAACACTATGCCATTTGTGTCCACCATACCTACCTACTACATGGTATTTTCCGCCATTCCAAAGTAAATTGCTTGAGTGCTACCTTTAAAATTCCATCATTCACCTTTGCAATATATAGCTCATGGGACAAATAGCTTAAAAACTATTGTGGTATTGAATATGTAATTATGCACTTTATCTCTTATTAAGTTGCTTGTTGTGCGATAACCATGTTCACTGGGGACGCCATCAACTACTCTTTGTTGAATTTCATGTGAGTTGCTATGCATGTTCGTCTTGTCTGAAGTAAGAGCGATCTACCACCCTATGGTTAAGCATGCATATTGTTAGAGAATAACATTGGGCCGCTAACTAAAGCCATGATCCATGGTGGAAGTTTCAGTTTTGGACATATATCCTCAATCTCAAATGAGAAAATTATTAATTGTTGTTACATGCTTATGCATAAAAGAGGAGTCCATTATCTGTTGTCTATGTTGTCCCGGTATGGATGTCTAAGTTGAAGAATAATCAATAGCGAGAAATCCAATGCGAGCTTTCTCCTTAGACCTTTGTACAGGCGGCATAGAGGTACCCCTTTGTGACACTTGGTTAAAACATGTGCATTGTGATGATCCGGTAGTCCAAGCTAATTAGGACAAGGTGCGGGCACTATTAGTACACTATGCATGAGGCTTGCAACTTGTAAGATATAATTTACATGATACATATGCTTTATTACTACCGTTGACAAAATTGTTTCATGTTTTCAAAATCAAAGCTCTAGCACAAATATAGCAATCGATGCTTTCCTCTTTGAAGGACCATTCTTTTACTTTTATTGTTGAGTCAGTTCACCTATCTCTCTCTACCTCAAGAAGCAAACATTTGTGTGAACTGTGCATTGATTCTTACATAATTGCTTATTGCATTTGTTATATTGCTCTGCATTGACAACTATCCATGAGATATACATGTTACAAGTTGAAAGTAACCGCTGAAACTTAATCTTCCATTGTGTTGCTTCAACGTCTCTACTATGAATTTATTGCTTTATGAGTAACTCTTATGCAAGACTTATTGATGCTTGTCTCGAAAGTACTATTCATGAAAAGTCTTTGCTATATGATTCAATTGTTTACTCATTGCATTTACATTGTTTCGAATCGCTGCATTCATCTCATAAGCTTTACAATGGTATGATTAAGAATATGTTGGTAGCATGTCACCTCAGAAATTATCTTTTATCGTTTACCTACTCGAGGACGAGTAGGAACTAAGCTTGGGGATGCTGATACATCTCCAACGTATCTATAATTTCCGATGTTCCATGCTTGTTTTATGACAATACCAACATGTTTTGTTCACACTTTATATCATTTTTATGCATTTTCCGGAACTAACCTATTGACGAGATGCCGAAAGGCTAGTTGCTGTTTTCTGCTGTTTTTGGTTTCAGAAATCCTAGTAAGGAAATATTTTCGGAATCGGACGAAATCAATTCCGGGGATCTTATAATTTCGCGAAGCTTCCAGAGCACCGGAGAAAGGCCAGAGGGGTGCCAGGGGGGCCCCACACCCTAGGGTGGCGCGGCCCAAGGGGGGGGGCGCGCCCCCCTATGGTTTGGGCAGCCCAGGCCCCCTCCGACTCCGATTCTTCGCCTATTTAAGCCATCGTGACCTAAAACTTCGACACCAATTGACGAAACTCCAGAAAGACTCCAGGGGCGCCGCCGCCATCGCGAAACTCCAATTCGGGGGACAGAACTCTGTTTCGGCACCCTGCCGGGACGGGGAATTGCCCCCGGAGCCATCTCCACCGCCGTCTTCACCGCCATCTTCACCGCCATCGCTGCCTCCATGATGAGGAGGGAGTAATCCACCCCCGAGGCTGAGGGCTCCGCTGTAGCTATGTGGTTCATCTCTCTCCCATGTACCTCAATACAATAATCTCATGAGCTGCTTTACATGATTGAGATTCATATGAGTTTTGTATCACAATTCATCTATGTGCTACTCTAGTGATGTTATTAAAGTATTCTATTCCTCCTGCATTGGTGTAAAGGTGACTAGTGTGTGCACCATGTGGTTCTTGTCGTAGGCTATGATCATGATCTCTTGTGGATTGTGAAGTTAACTATTACTATGATGGTATTGATGTGATCTATTTGGTTATGTTGATCTATCTTGCACTATAAGGTTACTAAAACATGAGCATTATTGTAGAGCTTGTTAACTCCGGCATTGAGGGTTCGTGTAATCCTACGCAATCTGTTCATCATCCAACAAAAGTGTAGAGTATGCATTTATCTATTCTGTTATGTGATCAATATTGAGAGTGTCCACTAGTGAAAGTGTAATCCCTAGGCCTTGTTCCTAAATACTGCTATCACTGCTTGTTTACTGTTTTACTGTGTTACTACTGTTGCGTTACTACTGCTTGTTTACTACACGCCCGACAAGCTATTTTCGGCACCGCTATCTTGCTCATACTTATTCATACCACCTGTATTTCACTATCTCTTCGCCGAACTAGTGCACCTATTAGGTGTGTTGGGGACACAAGAGACTTCTTGCTTTGTGGTTGCAGGGTTGCATAAGAGGGATATCTTTGACCTCTTCCTCCCTGAGTTCGATAAACCTTGGGTGATCCACTTAAGGGAAAACTTGCTGCTGTTCTACAAACCTCTGCTCTTGGAGGCCCAACACTGTCTACAGGAAAGGAGGGGGAAAGTAGACATCAGGCCGCGCCGCCCTGTTGTCTAGCCACCTCGTGGCCCCACTTCGTATCCTCTTCGGTCTTCTGGAAGCTTCGTGGAAAAATAGGACCCTGGGCGTTGATTTCGTCCAATTCCGAGAATATTTCCTTACTAGGATTTCTGAAACAAAAAACAGCAGAAAACATCAACTGGCTCTTCGGCATCTCGTCAATAGGTTAGTGCCGGAAAATGCATAATAATGACATATAATGTGTATAAAACATGTGAGTATCATCATAAAAGTAGCATGGAACATAAGAAATTATAGATACGTTTGGGACGTATCACACAACAATACTATCATAGCAATAGTTAACTCCATAATCTACAAGAGATTACAATCATAACCTACGCCAAGTACTACATGATGCACACACCATCACCTTTACATCATGAAGGAGGAATAGACTACTTTAATAACATCACTAGAGTAGCACATAGATTAATAGTGATACAAAGCTCATGATCACATAAAGATCACATGGGAGAGAGAGATGAATCACATAGCTACCGGTACAGCCCTTAGCCTCGGGGGAAAACTACTCCCTCCTCATCATAGGAGACAGCAATGGCGATGAAGATGGCGGTGGTGTCGATGGAGATGACTCCGGGGGCAATTCCCCGTCCCGGCGGCGTGCCGGAACAGAGACTTCTGTCCCCCAAAACGGAGTTTCGTTATGGCGGCGGCGTCCCTGGAGTCTTTCTGGAGTTTCGTCAATTGGTATCGGGTTTTTAGGTCACGAGGGCTTATATGGGCGAAGAGGCGGCGCAAGAGGGGCACCAGGGCGCCCTCCCCACCTGGTGGCGCGGCCAGGCATAGGCCCGCTCCCAGGTGTGGTGTGGGGCCTCCCTGGCCCGCCTCCGACTCTCCTTCGGTGATCTGGATCCTTCCGGGAAAAATAAGATATTTGGTCTTTGTTTCGTCGAATTCCGAGAATATTGCCCGAACAGCCTTTCTGGAACCAAAAACAGCAGAAAACAGGAACTGACACTGTGGCATCTTGTTAATAGGTTAGTTCCGAAAAATGCATCAAAACGATATAAAGTATGGATAAAACATGTAGATATTATCATAAAACTAGCATGGAACATAAGAAATTATAGATACGTTGGAGACGTATCAAGGATCCGCAGGGTCAACATAATAATAAGTAATACGTACACCTTGAAAATAGATACCAACCTCATATATATGATATTGAAATATAGGTTCATTACTTAAATCATGCCACTCGGGCCCTAGTAACAAACATTAGACATAGTAAAGGTGTATCAGCACTCATACATGAATATTCTCAAGACAAACACCTCAAATCTCGATACATATGGATGATTACATGATCAATTTCATCCAAATCCTATCCACCTCTTAAGCCTACAGAGAACTACTCACTCATGGTGATGGAGAGTGAGCCCATGGTTGTTGCTGGTGACGTTGGTGGCGTTGATGGCAAATAAGCCCTCGAAATCACTCTCTCCGGGGTGGAAAGCAGGATCAATCTGACCCCTGAAACAAAGATCGTGGTTTAGACGGCGCTCTGTTTCGCAAAACGTCTCGCGCGGTACGTTTTAGGGTATATAATGCACCACGCGAAGGGGGGAGGCGAGACGATGACCAAGGGCCATACGGGGCTTGGTGGCGCGCCCTATGCTAGTGGGCGCGCCACTTGGCCTCGTTTGGGTCTCGTGGCTCCCCTCCCGTGATCCCAAACTCCAGGTTCTCTCTTTTGGTGAAAAACTTCCGTGCTATTTTTCCTTATTTTTTCGTGCAAAAACTAGACTTTCACTAAAACCACCATGAGATTCAACAATTTTATCCAAGTATGGTTTGATTCTGGAGAAAATCTTTGAGCAAAGTGCATGAAAAAGTAGATACATTTAAGATGTATCATATGCATATCCTAACAATCGTAACTACTATCTCCATTCCAAAGCTTAAGGCTTATACTCCCTTTGTTTCCTTCATATAAGGTGTATAGTTTTCTGAAAAAAGCTCCAAAATATAAGATGTATTGCGTAGAACCACTCATTTGGACATTTTTTTTACGGATTCGATTGCATTTTCTTAGCTCACGCAAACTCCTCTATTTTCTCAAAGAAATAATTCAGGGGTAATCTTGCCCAAAACTCGTGTAACTTGCCCTCAATGTACGTTTCTTAATTTCCCTGCCAAAAACTATACACCCTAAATGGAGAGAGTGTTATTTTCAGAAAGTCAAACTATGTCAATTTTAACTATTTTTTTTATCAAAAATTATTAACATGCAAAATACAAAATCAATAACATTAGATAGATAATAAAATATATTTTCGTATGGTATCTAATAAAATATTATATTTATTGATATATTCTTCTAAAAAGTTTACTCGGTTTCATTCAAAAAAAACTTAAACTTTGAGATAGAGGTAGTAATACAGGATATATACCTACAAACGTCGAGTAAACAGTAAGCACACACGTCAAATTATGGTCACAACTTTCCGGTCCCCCTTCTATTGTTGTGCAAGTGTCATTTTCAACTGTTCTTCGTCGCTAACTGCATCGTTGAATAGTAGATTCACTGGTCATTTGGCAAGCATGTTGTCCCTTCATTTATCACTGTCTTGCCGGCTAATTAATTACCATGTGTTTGCTTCTTGTGAAAACGTTTTTGAGTTCATATGTTTCGCTTCGATGACCTGCCGCTGCAGCTATACCATTTATAGGCTAATGAGAAAAAAAAAACATCTAATAGCCGGCTATAGCTCTATTTAGCTCCTAATTAGCCTCTAAGTTAGCTGCTAAACTTCTTGTATTTTGAATTTCTCTTTCATTTTCTCTTTTATTTCTTATTTTCTAAATTTGCGTTTAATATGATTAGATAAAACTTGTGAGTGGAATAATTAAATACTTGTTTGTCTTGAATAGTTAAATAAATTGTATCATTAATCGTGTTTGAGTCATACTTTTTCCTCTCTTTTTTTGGTAAGATATGATGGAAATATTCCAAAAAAAAAATTAAATGCGAAATGGAATAACCCGCTATAGCTTGGTTATAGCCTTTCATAGCCTCCAAAAATGTCGCGGGTAAATGAAATAACCTGCTATTTTAAACTATGGTTCCAACTGAATATTATTCGATCTATTCTCAACACATACTAATTTCGTCCTGGCTGCGCGCTGATGTGAAAAGTTAGCAGCAAAATGTTCAAAGATGATGGCAACAGCAGATCTAACAAGAGTCTACCTAAACACTGGACAACTAATTATCAGATGGTTTGGTTGCTGGCCAAAGTAATAGCAACTCAAGAGCATGCCATAATTAACTAGGCGCCATAACTTTATTCTAGGGTTGGTTCTGATAGCAAGTCTCTAGCTTTTGGAGCCGCACACAGAGTATTTTAACTAAAATTAGCTATCTAATTGTGTTGCACGTCAATCTCCGTAGGTATCCAACTATGTAAGTTAAAATGGCACGGAGTTAATGAAAAACACCCCCTTGATCTTTCACCTAGAAGAAATATTTGATCAAAGTTATGTACAAAGCAGCTAATTTCAGGATGCCGATAAGATATTAGACTAGTACTATTCAGGAAGGAGGAAGTTACTGGCGTATGCAGAGGAATGTCTTCGAGAGTCTCATCGGCCTCAGGTTACGGTATGTATGGTTTACTCCATTGAAAATTCAGCAATTACCAGAATAATACTCAAACCAATAGTATTTTCTAAGGCATCAAAATGTGCTACACAACAATAGCTCATCCTTGAATGGGTCCGGGAAAATCACTACTCCCTACATCATCCGCGTAAAGAAAAGTTTGCAATCTAGCCGATCTTGCACGAATAGCAATCTAGCTTGGATATCCTTTCCTCACAAGCACCCTTGTAGGGGGGGGGGGTGGGGGGGGGTCAATGACTAGAACTAAAAGCATGAGGGGCACATGATCCCCTTGCCTCAGGACTCGATTTTGTAGTACCTCAATGCACATTGTTCCTCCGTCCCAAAGTACATTGCATTTTATTTGTAGGACACAATTGGACCAACAATAACTCTATTACTATGTTACATATGAGACATGAAATTGACGTTGTCATTTATATTTCAAAAATAATTATTTAGGGTTACAATTTTGTATCACAAAAACTGCACATGAATAGTGTAACTATTAGTGGAAGGCTTATCATAGCGAAACCTATTATTCAGTGTATTTTGAGATGAGGGGATATCAGTTGCTCCGACAAACATAATGAAAAACCATCAACCTTATAAATAGCTAAGCATCAAATGACTGTGTATGTTAAGTACTTAAAAGCCTACAACAAGAGTATAATCAAAGGGTGGATGCCCTAAATGTATGCCCCACTTACTGCGAAGTGACTTCTAGATGAGAGATGACGACGAACATGGATATTTATATATGAAGGTAAAAATGGTGAAATACCTTTAACTTGGGAGGCCTGTCGCATAATCATTTTGCCTCTAGTCTACAGGATTGTTGATGCTAACCTCACCCATCATACGCTAGATAAATAAAACAGTGGATCCTTGTAGAAAAAAACACTAGCTGTGACAATAGAGATATCCACTTAGTGAGTGTCCTCGTCAGAGTTTTGGTTATAGTTCGACCAAGTCATTGGAATGTTGTACCCGGTCAAAATAAGTAAGAAAACAGCACACAGCCGCCCATAGCTAAACATGACAGGACAAGTGATGTTTGTTCATGCATGTGTGCACAACTAGATGTCGGAAAAGGTGGCGAGCATGTGGTACATCAGAGGACTCGTCACAATGACACTCAAGTATCTTCGTGGTATCTGATCAACTGAAAAATCCCATAGCTGTAAGATATTCTGAATTCATGTAGGATGGTAAATAATATTTCGAATATTTGATTGGTCGTCCACAAATTGGTGCACGGTGTTCACCAACATTTTTTCTATATTGTTATAGTCAAAGAAGTATAGTGGGTACGTAGTACATGCAGAGAAGTTGGGAAATAGGTGATCAGTCTTACTAATAATTAGGGTTTAAGTGGGACTGATTTAGAGAAAGTGTCATTCTGAAATAGCTAGGCATCTGATTAATTTTTTTGTAAGTTTTATTTTCATCTGTTGGACAGCGCATCAACGCCTGGGTTCCCCGTCAAAAGCCCTTCCACCTCCTAGATATACTTGTGTGGCAACAAAACACCAAAGTAAACTTTTCCTCTCATTCTCCTAACTCGATCAGCCTCTCTCTTTGCCTGCTTCACCATTGATTTCGCTACTAGTAGCTTCCTCGCAGAGACACTTGTCTATGTCTTCTTCGTTAGATATGCTTCCTATTTATGTGAGCTTACCAAAACTATTCGGTTGGGTTAACACCTGGAAATGGTCAAAGTTGAACCCCATACCTAAAGAGTGTCAAAGTGCATGTTGTTTTAGATCATGTGCTAGTCAAATATATTTAAGGTTGACTATCAAAGTAGATGCATGTTTTTATGCTGTGCTAGTCAAACATACTTAGGTTTGACTATCAAATTAGATAGTGGCTTAGCTTTGACAATTTAAGTACAAATTAAGTGGGGCTGATTTAGAGGAAGTGTCATTCAAAAAATCAATGGTGAAGTGGGGAAATAGGTGATCAGTCTTATTGATAATCAGGATTTAATTAAGTGGGGCTGATTTAGAGGAAGTGTCATTCAAAAAATCTGATTAATTTTTTTATAAGTTTTATTTTCTGGACAGTGCGTCAACGCCCGAGTTCCCCGTAAAATGCCCATCCACTTGTGTGGCAACAAAACACCAAAGTAAACTTTTCCTCTCATGTATCCTAACTCGATCAACCTCTCTCTTGCCCGCTTCACCATTGATTTCGATACTAGGCACTCCTCGCAAAGACACTTGTTTATGTCTTCTTTGTAGATATGCTTCCTTTTGTCGGAGCTTACCAATTATATGGTACATTTCGGTTGGGTTAACACCTGAAAATGGTCAAAGTTGAACCCCATACCCAAAGAGTGTCAAAGTGCATGTTGTTTTAGATCATGTGCTAGTATATTTAAGGTTGAGTATCGAAGTAGATGCATGTTTTTTTTATGTTGTGCTAGTCAAACATACTTAGGTTTGACTATCAAAGTAGATAGTGCTTAGCTTTGACCCTCAAAGTAATAATTAGTACGGAGTACTAATATTTTGTAGAATAAATAATCACCATGTTGACAATAAAAAGATGTTGCTCGACCCACCATGAAATGTACCATGACATCACATAATTGTATTTATTCATAGTACTTCCTCGGTTCCGAAAAATACGTGCACAATGTCACGTTTGAGACCATGCCGATGAATAAAAATTTATATCTATAGGGCCCTCGTTTATGATATCACGTTATGAAGAAAAAAAATCATCAATGCTAGAACTGTGAGTCCGTGAGCCAAAAAGATCTAACATCACAATCAATGCACATCTGATAGAGCTACTATAGCACTCATCATCTGCTGAACTAACCTGCCATGCTCCTGTTCCAAAAGCACGTGATCCCAGGAGCACGCAGCATTCATGTTGTATGGTGGGTCATGGCCCCCCTGTTCGTCCTCTCCCCAGAAGCTGGCACGTAAGCAGGACAAGAGGGCCCACGAGCCGAAAGCCCAAGCGACAGGAGAAACATCAACCGGGACACGTGGGTCATGGACCCAGTCAACTCCACCTCTCCGACATCCCAAGGCCGGGCCGCACCGGCGATTAGGGCGCTGGTCACACATCAGCTGATGAGGCAGTGCGCACATAGATGTGAACAAAGGAGGAACACCTGTGCAAAGTGCCTACATAATTGGTACACGATTAGACTTTTACACGTCAGAATATACAGATGATGTTCTTCGTGTCTATGAGATGATGTTCTTTCTGTTGGAAGAAAGTTCACTTCTCGTCCTTAAACTTTTGGAGAAATTCAATTTTCGTCCTAGAACTTATTTTTAGTTTAGAACATACCTTAAACTTTTTTACTAGAATTCAAGGACTAAAAGTAAACTTTCTTATTTGTGTTGATATAAGGACATCTCCAACGGTTTGACCTACTTCGGACACAACAAAATATCTGTTTGTGTTTGTTTGGGTTGAACCGCAAACACCAAAATAACCGTTTGGTCACATTTTTTCTGTTTGGATCGAGGTAGCCCAGGGATAGGCGCATATTTTATCTGCTCTATTCATTTATAGAATATTTTTCAATATATTTTCAACCTAAATAACACATAGGTATAAAAATAATATTGTTGAATAAAATAATGTTAAGTTCCTTATTACATCCAAATAAACAAACAAACCATAAAGTTCACATGCAATGTTCCTTGTCATATCATAATTAAATATATAAAATTACATGTGATGACTACTCCTCGTTCTCATCATGCTCTGCCAATGCCCACCGACGCTCAGTAATATCCGCTTGGAAACGAGTGGATATGTGGCTATCACGCATATAGAGAAACTCCTTGAATGTTGTTGCCCCTGCCTGCGGCTCAACTCACCCTGAAATTGTTATCCTTCGTCATGGAGGTTGGCATCATGCTCTTACTCAACAACCATATTGTGCATGGTCAAACAAGTAGTCATCACCTAATGCATGGTCTGAATATTCCATGTTCTAGCATAGTGACAAAAATAGCCCACCTAGCTTGCAGCACACCAAATACCTGCTTAATATCCTTCCCGCAAACCTCTTGTCTGGGCAAATCTCTTTATTTTCTCTATTGTAAGATTACAGACTATATTCACTAGTATGATCCAGTCCGGATAGATGCCATCAACAATATAATATGACTTGTTATATGCATTTTCATTGATCTCATAGCTGACCACATGAGCATTGCTTTCTACAAGTATGTATAATACCGACGAGCGATGGAGCACGTTAATATCATTGTAGGAACCGGACATACCAACAGAAAAAGTGTGCCAACTCCACATATCATGTGATGCCACTGACTCACGAATAACAGTGCACCCCTCGGCATGCCCGCTATACTTCTACTGCCATGCAAATGGACAGTTGTTTCACTCACAGCGCATGAAATCTATGCTTCCGATTATCCCCAGAAATCATCTTGCCTTGTTGATCGACAACAGTCGAGCAGTGTCAGCAACAATTGGACCTCTCAAGTAAAGATCGCCGAACACCGCAATCACAGCTCGGTAGAACTTGTACATCGCATCAAGGCATGTGATCTCACTCATTCACAAGTACTAATCAAGGAGATCACCAGGCACTCCGTACGAAACCATACGAATAGTTGGAACAATTCCGATAAAAGGTGAAGCCTAGCTTAGCAATGGGAGCGCACTTGCATCGGAAGTAGGGGTCATAGTCTCTCACGCCCCATAGAATAGTGAAGAAAAAGTCTCTTGACATCCGATAGCGCCGCCGAAACAGGGTCTCCATGAAGACCGCCTTGGTGGGGTGGAAGTAGTTCTAAACGGCTCATAGTGGCCACCTTCTCGATCTCGGAACAGGTTGCAGCTGCGAGGCCTCATCGAGCCCCTTTGCACTGGCATCTGCCTCTTAGTGTGATTGTGGATGAGGGAGGTCACGCCAACCATTATCTCCGAAGAGCCGTCCGACGAGCTGTCGATGACTTCCTTGATGAAGAAGTCGAATGACTGTTTAAGGTACACCTGCGGGGGAGCACTAATGGATCAATGGCCTGCCTACACGCCGCAAATGGCCAAAAATAGTTCAGGATTTCGCATCGAGCAATTGGCCGAACATGTTCTGGACATCGATGTCGGCAGACGGTTTCGTGTGGATGGCGGAGGGGCATGAGATGCAACAAGGTCGGCAAGGGCACTCCACGACGCTGGCACTAATAGTGTCCTCCGTCGACCTGCGGGCCAAACAGACGGTGCCACCAATGGCGAGCAGCAGCGACGTTGTTCTAGGATTGCAAGGGGAGGGAGGGCTGTGAACGTGAACGGGTGAGGTGCGTACGCTGTCCTTGGCTGCCCTGAGTTGATTAGCAGGTGGACTTGTTGATGTTCATATATGGAATACATATAACGCCGGTCAGTTTGCGTTGGGCCTCTAGACTCGGGATTTACTCAAATTCTGATCGGCTAGATGGTTTGTTTGCGTCGGACCGCTGGAGGTGCCCTAAAAATATACTTCCTCTATGGAAAATAAGTGACTCGGATTTTTCTAGATTAAAATCTAGATAAATCCACATCACCAGATACATACGAATCTATATTTATTCAAGTCACTTATTTCCGGAAAGAGGGGGCATCTTTGTACTACCGTTTTGTACTACCGCTGAAGTACTTTGCTACTATTTGGATTGCAATTATAATAATTTGACCCTCTCGTCCCAAAGTACCATTTTGACGTCTGACAGTAAAATAAACAAAAATATATCCAAAAATCTATGCAAAAATAAAAGTGTGGTCACGTGTCTTTTGAGGGTGATTTGTGTGGACGGCATTGACACGAATGGAAGCCGTCAAGGTCAACAAGTGCAAAAAGTGGTCGTCGCCAACACGATCGATGGCGCACGAGTTGCGATCCAGCCATGCGTTTCTTGGTGTAGTGGTTGGCCCCAACTTGTTGAAGCCTACGGTGGCCGTGTTCTCGAAGCAAGCTAGGCCGGCCGTGAACATATACATTCGACATTTCGACGGGTGATCACACGGTTCCATCATTCCATCAAGCATACACACGCATCAGAACTATGTTTCAGAAGAACGTGTTCAACGCAGCTGCCTTCTAGCCTTCTAGTTTTGACATAGTGACAACTTTGACTTCATTTTGAAGAAAAAATAACTACACTTTACTTGCTACCTTGTGGCAAATCTTTATCCTCTGCTATTTTTTTACTAAATTGAGAAGTTGTACCCGACATGTTAGATGACGTGGCAGCTAGGTAGTAGGCAAAGTACCCGGGCCCCAATTTGTCGGAGTAGATGAGATGTGGTGAAGTTAGCCATAATTGTTGCATAATTTGACAGTGTCACAAAAAAAAATCTATACATGATTTGGTAGAACTGATAGAATGTCCTTGTTTAATGTGTCCTTTCCACATATCTGCAACTATCACAAAATGGGTAAAAATGCTCACAAGTAAGGGTCAATTAGGCAAGATTTTTTAATGGAGTAAAAAACCACATTTAAGGGTGAAAGTAGAAAGAAAAATTGTAAGTTAATAGATATATTTTTATTTCATATTTATTATTATTTGGACCAACACTCAATTTCCTTGACCTTTGTAATATTACCCACTTTTAAAATAAAAATTTGATAGTTACTAGTACATGCTATTTGGTGATGAGATTTATGAGAAAAATAGACAAGTTTGCATCAAGAAAATCATTTACACAAAAATTTAAATTAACTTTTAGAATACACAAATTATGGACGTGTATAGAACAATGGTTTACCTTAGAAACACGACGTACAATGTAGATGCATAAATACACGCACCCGACACCCTACCCACCAAGGACAATGGTGAAGCCCTGGCTGGCAAAGCCATACATCTTCCCCAACTCGGGCGAACAGTCTCTCTTGGTGTGGTAGCGGAATTAAAGTTAAAGTTGTTGATTTCGTTATGCAAATACTAATCTTTGTAGTATAAATACCTCTTTGGTTTGTAGATATGGAAAGCACATGATTGCAGTGTCAGGCCCACTCCAATCCTGCATGATTCCATATGCACCAAAGTTTGTTTAATTCCATCACACAAAAACGAAAATATTTTGAAAAAGAGGTTTGAGGGGATGTTAGATTCCATTGGCAAATGATTTCTTAGGAAATATCATATACAGATCGAATGAAAAATTACTGAAGATTTGAATTTTGATTCCTATGCAAATCATTTGAATCAAAGAGGCTACTATGTTCCCCAGACTAAACAAAATGGCTAGCTCCGTCATTTTTCCAGACGCACAATCTCACATAGAAGCTACATTAGACCTAAAAGTTGATTAGTTAAAGGAACTGCACCATTTGGCCATGTGGGAGGCGTGCATCAGAGGAGAAGGAATCTGAGTTGTGGAGTCTGCCTACCAGAGGCACATATAGGTGCAGACGAGCGATCGACAAAACGGTCAAAGTGGTCTCAGCCCTGACCAGGACCCCCTGCTTTCGCCTGTCGGGTTCGACCAAAGCACTTGGCTGCCGTCCGCTAATGCCCGTCGATCGTGTCGGTCTCACTCAGTTTGATCGAATCGAAACTCCATTCTTTTTTTTTTTTCCTTACATGCGAGCACAAGCAGCTGCTGATGTTGCGTATCAACGCATGTGACACGGTACGCTCGCACGCACGCAGATGATCGATCGATCGGGAGGGTCCAAGTCGTACCAGAAAAGGTGGTTGCCAGTATCGTGTACGGTAGCTGTACACGTTGCCATCACGCGGATGCTGTTAGATACGAGAAACTAACTGGTGACGGCCCCCACGCTTCTCCGACTCCCAGAATGACCACCATGATTGGTACCGTGGCGATCCAAGTCCATACGTTTCGAGGTAACTTGGCAGAACTTACATTGGCATTGATCCCCTTTCTCTGTCTGTCTCGTGAAGACAACATGTCGCTGTGGGTTGGGCGCAGACAGGGTCATGCGCGCCATGTGACCTTGCGGCCGAATGCAACGGCAGCAGCTTCGGAGAAGATCCTGATCGTCTCGCGCGCGCGCAATGGGGAATTTACAAATCCGATCGAGAAGGATAGTTTCCTGGTCACCACCTTGCCGGAGGCTGGCGGCGATGCGAGGAACAAACCTGCAAGATCCATGGGGAATATATGATCGATCTCTGCCGTGCAGGATCGAATCGATCTCTGGTGCTCAGCTGACAGGTTAAGTCCACTCAATGTTGCCATGTCTCTTCATTGGGGTTTAACCGACACATGGTACCCTGCCCATGCATACATGTACTACAACGAGATTACGGCCAGAATTAAAGCCGATTTGGCGACCAGGCTGTAAAAAAGAAAACCTTTGCGGCCACTAGGAGATGTCTGCGTCCCAAATGTGCAAGCAACACGGGGCTAGCAAGCAGGCGGTCGTCTTACGGATTCTACCAAACAGTGCCCAGGATTGGTTGACCACGCCACTTACCTCCCCGTGCTGCTGCTCCGGCTGCGTCGGCGTCGCCACCCAGCCTCCCTTTAAATCTCCCTCCCACCCCTTCTCCTCCCTCCATCCCCACGAACTTCACTCTCCCCTTCCACTCTCTCCTACTTCCCGCTTCCAACAGCGAACTCGATCACTGTTGCCCGTGGTAACTCTAGGTTGTTCTCGCTTGCAAGTTTCTCCCAGCCAGCCGGCTTGCCATCCACCAACCTGCCAAACTGCGTGGACACTTTGGGCTAACTGGGTTCGGTTCTTTCAATCTTACTTGAGAGCTATAAAATTAGCTAGGGAGCCATGGTGAAGGCGTCGATGGTGTGCTATCTCAAGCTGCTGCTCCTCCTCGCTCTCGGCGGGGTCACCATGCACGTGCCGGACGCCGACGTGCTCGCGCCGCTGGGGCCGGGGGCGCTGCGCCTCCATGGCCACCTCAGCTTCCACGACGTGGCCGCCGTGGCCAGGGACTTCGGCAACCGCTGCAGCCTGCTGCCGGCCGCCGTGCTCCACCCGGGCTCCGTGTCCGACATCGCCGCGGCCGTGCAGCGCGTGTTCCAGCTCGGTGAGCGCTCGCCGCTCACCGTGGCTGCACGCGGCCACGGCCACTCGCTCCTCGGCCAGTCCCAGACCGCCGGCGGGATCGTCGTCAAGATGGAGTCCCTCGGCGGCAACGCTAGGATGCAGGTGCACAACGGCGATGGTGCCACCACACCTTACGTGGACGCCCCCGGAGGAGAGCTCTGGATCAATGTGCTGCATGAGACGCTCAAGCACGGGCTGGCGCCCAGGTCGTGGACCGATTACCTCCACCTCACTGTCGGCGGTACGCTGTCGAATGCCGGGGTCAGCGGCCAGGCGTTCCGGCATGGGCCGCAGATCAGCAATGTCAACCAGCTGGAGATTGTGACAGGTCTCATCTCACACAAAACCCCCACGCAAATCAAGCACGTTGATTAACTAGCAATAGACCAGTAATAATCAACTACAGTGGCTCATATCTTTGTCATGAACATGGAATGCAGGAAGAGGAGATGTCGTCACCTGCTCGCCCGAGGAGAACTCTGACCTCTTCTACGGCGCTCTCGGCGGCCTGGGCCAGTTCGGCATCATCACCAGAGCCAGGATTGCTCTCCAGCCTGCACCAAAGATGGTAAGTTAACCAGATAACCAATTCCATTGCTCTCAGCTTCTGAATGCACACATAGATCATTTTCTTCGGCTGTATTCACTGACTGGATACACAATGACAGGTGAGGTGGATACGGGTTCTCTACTCGGACTTCGCGAGCTTCACCGAGGACCAGGAGGCGCTGATCTCGGCGGAGAAGACATTCGACTACATCGAAGGGTTCGTGACCATCAACAGGACGGGCATTCTCAACAACTGGAGGACGTCCTTCAAGCCGCAGGACCCAGTCCAGGCGAGCCACTTCCAGTCGGACGGAAGAGTGCTATACTGCCTAGAGATGACCAAGAACTTCAACGATGATGAGGCCGACATCATGGAACAGGTGAATTAATTATTTCTTGCTGCATCAAGATGTTGACGCGTTAGGCCCAGGTTGTGTGTGGTTTAATTAATCGGTCGTGTTTCTTGTCTTCACAGGAAGTTGGTGTGCTGCTGTCCCGGCTAAGATACATACAGTCGACTCTTTTCCACACCGATGTCACCTACCTGGAGTTCCTGGACAGGGTGCACTCCTCCGAGCTGAAGCTCAGGGCTCAGGGCCTCTGGGAAGTGCCACACCCATGGCTGAACCTTCTAATCCCAAGAAGCACAATCCACAAGTTCGCGAGCGAGGTCTTCGGCAAGATCCTGAAAGACAGCAACAATGGCCCCATACTTCTTTACCCAGTGAACAGAGCAAAGTAAGTAATTTCAAACAATTACTGTCTCATGCAAACTACACCTAGTTGGTAACTCAATGGTCTAACGCACTGGATTGACGCAGATGGGACAACAAGACGTCAGTAGTTATACCAGATGAAGAAATCTTCTACCTTGTGGGGTTCCTGTCTTCGGCACCGTCGCTCTCAGGCCACGGCAGCGTCGAACATGCAGTGAACCTGAATAACAAAATAGTCGACTTCTGTGAGAAGGCCAACGTTGGGATGAAGCAGTATCTAGCACCCTACACTACGCAGCAGCAGTGGAAAGCCCACTTTGGGGCGAGGTGGGAGACATTTGAACGGAGGAAACACATGTACGATCCCCTAGCAATCCTAGCCCCAGGACAGAGAATATTTCCAAAGGCATCACTGCCTATGTCGTTGTGACAGTATCTGCGCGCTATGTAAAGGCCTCTATAAAGCATATAATGTACATAAATGTAGGTAAAAAAATCTCTTTGTAAAGACAAGATCTGCGAAGAAAAGGTAGCCTGCAACTAGTAGTAGTAGTGGGAGGTACCTCAAAACACTTCAAAGTAGAGCAGCCTGACCTTAACTCTGGGTTGTAGAGGATGTAACTTTGAAGGAGGCAATCTTTCGATGATTACAATGTTTCATGTAACAAGATAAGTCCAGCTTTTGTTACAGCGTAGAGAAGAGTTGTGTAATACTAGTTAACCAGTGTTAATCATGTAGAGTTGCTTGTGTTCAGTTAGCAGCGGTAGAAGGCAGATTCAGGGTAGAGCCTTCATTATAAAAAAAAAACTTTCTGTTAGACATGTGTACCTTGGATCTCATCTCAGAACTATCTGCAAACATTAAGCATGATATATTAATCTTCACGAATGAATATGATATGCCCTGAACTATGCATGCAACAGCAAAGTTCCTTGTCATTTTATCAACCATATTGTTTCTAACAGTGAACTTTTTTGGAAATTTCCTCCACATGTGCATCCAACAGTAGCAGTTCACAGTCCATGGGGTGAACTAGTTGTTCAACTTCTGTAGATTATACACATAATTGGTACGGAGTATCAAAGAATGGGCAGGAATGAAAGTGCAAAGTTCTGCTGAAGAGGGAACAGAGAAAGAAATGCCCTAAAAGCTGCACAGCGAAGGAGCAATACTAAGAAATGCCCTAAAAGCTGCACCGCAGAGGAGCAATACTCCTGCGATTTATACCAACCAATTATGATCTTCTACTGTCCCTAATAATTATCTGTCCAGTAGCAAAGGAAAAATAGAGAGGACAAACAGTCCAATTTGACAAATACTCACGTTTAGCTAGAGTACACTGTTCCAATCAGAACCAAATCACCAGAGCATTTGCACTCAGCTTCATCTATTTAATTAACCTCAAAGATCGAGTTGTAATTGGATGGGGATAAATAATCAGATTGATGATTTCCCTAATCAACATTCATTAAATAAACCGCCCTAATAGTGGCGCTAATTTGTTGCATCTTCAAGTGCCAACCAATAAAATGAACATCGCAGAGCTAATTTGGACTCTGGCGCATCATACGTGAAAAAGAAATAGTATGCAGTGTCAAAAGGAGCATTGGAGGTACCAGCTCACAGAAAGTGATAGATTACACAGAACCATCATAGCTAATAAAGGGTTAGTATTTTTGACGGGGTTCAGTAGTCTGACAAGAACTGGATAACGTTAGAGGACAATTAAGGAACACGTACTGATCTAATCTACAGTACTGACAAGAAACCAGGTGTTGATTGATGTCCAGATGTTATGCAAGCCTGTCTAAATCTACATGTATCGTTTTTGGACTGAACCAACACAAGCTGTAATGAACTAGTGGCACACGTACTCTGGGTGCTAGCTACCATCAGAAGCAACACCTATCAACGATTATTGAACACTGCATGTGGTGTGGATTACAGAAACATGCATGAACATCAAGGTTATGGTCGTATCAAGAACATTGCTGCTGACCATTTGGTCCTAAGTAACACAAGACTGAAACTACCCATTTGATCTGACCATACGCAGCCATTGAATGCCAGCTTGTTGACAGAAAACACGATGCAGCATCACAAAGAGCAGTGTTGGTACCAGCTCGCAGAAAGTTATATTATCACACCGTCGACGCTATTAACGGGTTCATATCTGTCAAGGCCCTGACAGGAACGGATAACCTTGGAGCGTAATGAAGGAACTTGTACATGAACATCACTGTTATGGTCATATCAAGAACATTGGTCCTGACCATTTGGTCCCAAGTATAACCTGGAGGCCAGACCTATCAACTCCCATTGCATGTGGATTACAGCCACATGAACATCACTGTTATGGTCGTATCAACAACATTGCTCCTGACCATTTGGTCCTAAGTATCACAAGACTGAAACTACTCATTTGATCTGACCATACGCAGGCAGGCATTGAATGCGAGCTTGTTCATGTTTGTCAAGGCCCTGACAAGAACTGGATAACGTTGGAGCGTAATGAAGGAACTTGTACTGATCTAACCTTCAATACTGACAAAAAAGAAAACAAGCCTGATTGACGTCCAGATGTTAGGCAAACCTGTCTAACTCAACCTGTATCATTGTGGACTGAACCAAGACAACTAGCGGTACACTTCGGCAAGTACTACCAGAAGCATCACCTGGAGGGCAGAGTACCTATCAACTACTATTGCGCACTGCATGTGGATTACAGCAACATGAACATCACTGCTATGGTCGTATCAGCAACATTGCTGCCGAGTATTTGGTCCTATGTATCACACGACTGAAACTACTCATTTGATCTGACCACACGCGCGCAGCCATTGAATGCCAGCTTGTTCAGCACTGGTTACAGAGTACAGAGAAATAATGCATGCAGTGCATCACCCTTCCAATGACAGTTGTTGACATGTCATTCACGGCAAAGGATAAGCTCACTGGAAGACAAGGGGGAGATGATGGGCCAGTTGCCTGAAACTACTGGCGATTGACCTCACTTCGGCCTGTAGACAGTATATCTAGCCAAGCTTATCCATGTAAGATCAATCATTCGTTCATTCAAGGATCAGTAGAACTGACAGCAAGGGCGGAAAGTCACGCCGCGAAATCGAATCAGTGATGCGATCGTTCCAAAACCCTCAAAATCCACGCGCGCGCACAGGACACCCGTACTGCCACGCTGAGGATGGCGAAACTCAGCTCGGTAAAGCTACAGAAGAATTTGCGGTGGGGCGAAAGCTCGACGGAAACAAAAATTCGCCGCCGCGCGAGACTGTGCGTTCCCACATACCACGCGCTCGCGCGCGGTGCCTTTTCCACAATCCTCCAAACCCTAATTACAACCCGCGCGACACGCGACGCGAGGGTTCCGGTAGTAACCCCGGAATCGCTGGATCGGCGGCCGTGGCGCGCGCGTGCGTGAGACGGATGGGAACGGCGGAGGGACGCGAATCGGGGAGGAGGGAGGGAGGGAGGGAGAGCTCACTTTGCGTCCCACGGGGAGCCGAGAAGGAGAGTGCCGCGCGCTGTCGCGCCGCGCCGGGAGCCGGGAGGAGGCGAGAGGCGGTGGCGGAGCGGAGAGGTATGTGGAGGAAGGGCGGCGTCGCGCCTTCCGGCAACGGCGCACGCGGGGAGTTGTATATGGGCCTCCGCTTTCGCGGCTTGTGGTCCACGCACGCGTGCAAGAGCGTGGGCCGCTTCTTTTGGTTTCTGTTGAATTTTTTTTTTCTTGCAAGACGGCTAGTTTTTTTCAGGAAAGATGGCTTTATTGCGTGCCTCGATTGAGAATAACTTCATTCTGAATCAGAAAATGTTACTAAATCTTAGGTATAACTCATATTGCAGGACGTGACATCCCTCGCCCCTGATACAATGTTGCTCTCGCGACTCCTGGGCGACTCCACCAAGATCCCGACCCGAGGTCATGTTCATGGCGGGATCTCCTCGATCCGCATCCATGGCGGGCCAGGGGCGCGGAGTATGCCTCTCCACGCGTCGCGCGAGCGCCTTCCCCTGCCACTTGCTTTCCCCCCAACTCCACAGTCACTCACACCGAGCTCACCGCCGTTAGCTAGGTTCCTACCGAAATTCAAGGCGAATCGAAGGCTGACGCTGGCGATCTGCACGGATGAGGAGGGAGCGGAGGCGGGGGAGCGGTCGTGGTGGTGGCGGTCTGGTGCGGGAGGTGGGGAAGGGGAGATGGGAGCTCGCGAAGGCGCTGCGAGTGAGGAAGCTGGATCGGCAATGGCGGGGTCGAGGTCGACGAACAGAGATCCAGCGAAGGACCGAGCTACTTCGCCTGGGAGCGGCGGCTTCAGCTTCTGTGTGGGCTCGTTTGGGCCAATCGCCGTTGACCCCGAGCTCGCCTACCTCGGAGCGGCAGCGGAGTTCGAGGGAGCAGGTGGAGCCGGAGACCAAGTTCGTTTCCGGGGCGATAATGGCGCTCCAGGCGCCAGTTCAGGGGCGGAAGCCTGGTCCGAGAACCGTGCGGGTGCAGGAGGTCTTCCAGAGAGATCTAGAACTGCAGGACACCGCACAGAGTCTGCCGGTGGAGGAGAAGGGAAGGTCGGAACAGAGTATAGATGCGAGCGATCATCCATCGCTGTTCGATTTGGCAAGGGAGAAAGCTTATGCGCTGCTTCCTCCGAGGTGGAACAAGAGACCACTTCCTCTGGGGCTTGCTGTACCGGAGCTGAAGGCGGCGTTAGCGCTGATGATCTTGCGTCAACACAATCTGCTGCTGAACGAGTCGTCGGAGGAGGTAGAAAGTACAGAGATTTGATTGGAGCAGCTGTGCTTGGTTTTGGCGGGAGTGGAAAGGTGGAGGAGCCAGTGGTGGGTTCCAGGAGCTCGTCCATGGCGTTGTGGACCAGGTCAAAAGTTGGTGGAAGCCATGTGACGGTCGCGGACATGGAGGATAAGGAGCTGGAGGCACTTTATGGACAGTTATGGGATATTCCCAAGCATCTGGACAACCCTCCCACGAGGGTGGCACCATATATAAGCCCTCCGCGCCCTAGGGTTCGGAGCTCCCCTCCACCACCGCCATTACCACCAGAAAGACCAAGCCTATGCTACCTGGGGGTTGAGGAGGTTGAGATTATAGATCTGGAGTCTGAGGTGGTGACCATGGCTGATCAGGGGCGTGGAGGAAGAAACAGAGGAAGAGGATCTGGAGGGGGAAGAGGAGACAATTGGAATCGACAGCAATTCAACAGCAACCAATTTCAGCAGGGTTCTCAGCAGCAACAGCAACCCTTTCAGCAGAATCAAGGTCCATATCCACAATTTCCTCCACAACCCTATGGTTTTGTTCCTGGTGGTCTACCTCCTCCCTGGGCTTTCCAAGGTCCCTATCCCAGTTCAATCCACAGCAGTTTGGTTATCAGTCCAACCAATGGATTGCTCCAAGCAATGAAGAAATCCCACAGAGTTCTCAAGGTCATGTGGAAGAGAGTGTAGCTAAAGCTAAGAGTGGGAAGGCAAAACAGTTGCAGAAGAAGAAGAATGGTGGAGGAGGTGAAGTTCAGGTGATTCCAAATCAGATGTCTTATGTAGATACTATCTGTCTTGGGTGTGGTGAGCCTGGGCAGTTCAAACAATCATGTGACAAGAAAGCCTTTTGCTTCATTTGCAAAGCTACTAATCATGGTGTGGAAGGTTGCCCTGTCATCAAAAGACCTCCTCAAGTGGCCAAGTATATAGGGAGTGCAGCTAATGGATTAGGTTTCTTCCATATTGAGATCCCTGAGGTAGTTGTAAACCCTGTGACCACTACAAAAAACTGTGGGCTTGTGCTGATAGAGGAAGGAAATATTTCTAAAGCTGAGTTGGCCAAGGAGTTTGCAGGGATTTATAGGACAAATTGGCCATGGCTGATCAGAGAACTCACTCAATGGTCATATCTGGTTAAGTTTTCTACTCATCTTCCAGTGGACCAGGTGATTGGGTATCCTAGGTTTGGACTGACAAAACCTGGGTGTGGGTCAAAGTTGAGGCATGGGATGATGATCCAGATCATGTGGCAGTTATGCAAGTGACATGGATGAAGATACATGGCCTGCAACCCCCATGGTGTGAGTGGAATGTGATAGCTCAAGCTGTCTCTGTGTGTGGCATCCTTGAAGAAATAGATTGGATGAGTGTATTCAAGGACTGTGCTGAGGTTGTGAGGGTGAAGATAAAGTGCAGAGATGCTACCAAGATTCCTGCTGGCAGGCTCTTCCATTTCCAAGGAAAATTCCATCAGTTGTTGTTTGAGGCTGAGGGTGAACCTACTACTGGGGTGGCAGAGGATCCACCTATTCCACCACCACCCCCTCCTTCTGATGGAAATGATGAGCATGAAAATGAGGAACGGAGTAGTGAAAGACAGGATGGGATGGATACTGACAGAGGCAGTGCTGCAGGGAATGCTTCTGCAAACTCTGTGGTGGTGAACACTAATGCAACTAGCTCTGGATCTGTAGGAAGAAGGCTGGTTACTGATGGTGGAGAGGTTAAAGAGTATGTTAGTGGGGAAGAGGTTTATGATTTGCTGCTCAAGAATGGTGATGTAGATGAGGAGGGCAGATTCATCTGGAGAAGTGGTCCTAGCAGGTTTGATGAGGATTGAGTGAAGAAATCCAAAACTTCCTTTTGGGAGATCAAGAAAGTTTGGCTTGCAAAGGTGGGATTGATCAAGGCAATAGGGAGGTGAATGATGGGTTGGAGCTTACTCTACTAGAGGATATTCTGCCTAGCTTTGAGAAGGCTGACACAGAAGGAGTGGTGGACACTGATCAACAAAGGAAGACAAGGAAGAAAAAAGCTTGGGGTCCTGTTCAGGCTACAAGACAGATCTCCGGGGTGGACAGATCTATGAATGTGATGAAGAAGGCTATTGAGTATAAGAAGAATAACCTGGAAGAGCCAAACAAGATGATGAAAGGTATAATGCATTCTAATGCTTTCCAGTCTTTAGATGTTGATTATCTTGAATCTCTAGCTAGAAATGTAGGTGTTGATATATCTGCTATTAGTGGTAATAGTGAAAAAGTGGATGATCAGGTTGTTCAATCTAGGTGTCATGTAAGTAATGTGGTTCCTAATAGGAGTGTGGCAGTAGATATTGAGATCCCTAGGGAGAATAGTACTCATGGATCTCCTTTAGCTTCTACTGATAAAGTAGATCTTCAGATACCTAGGGGAAATAGTAATCATGGATCTCCTCTAGCGTCTAGTGTGAAAAGGTGTGTGACAACTCCTGTTACTTATAATAGGCAGGGTGTAGATGATTATGAGGATGAGGGTGAGAAATGGATAGAGGTTATTAGGAAATCGCGGGGCAAGCACCCTAAGAAGAGAGTGCAATGTTAATCTCCTTTTTTAATATTAGAGGGATTACTGCTCCTGGTAGGAAGAAATGTTTAGAGGATACTGCCATTCCTTTGAAAGTTGATTACATTGGCTTTCAGGAGACAAAAAAAGAGAAATTCTCTAGGTCTTTCCTGAAAAACATTCTAGGAAATAGAAATTTTGAGTGGAATTTCAGTCCTGCAGTTGGTTCAGCTGGTGGGATTTTAGTTGGGGTAAATAGTGATGTCTTTGAGATAATTTCTTGGGACATTAAATCTTTTTCTGTTAGCACAGTTGTTAGGATCAAAAGTTCTGGTGTGGTTATTAGACTTACCACAGTGTATGGCTCTCCTTATGAAGAGGGTAAAGATGCTTTTATTTCAGAGTTACATGAGTTGTGTTTGAGTTGGGATGGGCCTGCTATGATTGGAGGTGACTTCAATCTGGTCAGATCACAGTGTGATAAAAGTAATGGAGTGATAGATTTTAAATGGGCTGATAAATTCAATGCATGGATAGATTTGTGGGCTCTAGTGGAAATTGGTCTAGCTGGTAGATCTTTTACTTGGAGTAATAACCAGAATAATAGAATTATGAGTAGAATTGATAGGATTTTTTGTACTACTGGTTTTGAGGCTCTATTTCCTTTAGGGAATGCAAGAGCTCTACCTAGATTAGGTAGTGATCATACTCCCATAATCTGGGATTCTGGAGAAAATGTGGTTCCTAGAAAGAGTAGCTTTAAATTGAGAAATGGTGGAGCACTAGAGTAGATTTTAGAGAAGTGGTTATTAAAGCTTGGTCTATCCAGGTATTTAGTAATAACCCTCTTGATATCTGGCAATCCAAAGTAAGATGCTTTAGGAGCTCTGCTAAAGGGTGGAGTGCAAATATAGATGCTGAGATTAGGAAGAAAAAGAAATACCTTGTGGAGGAGTATGATAGGTTAGATATTAAAGCTGAAACTCAAGAGCTGTCGGATGGGGAAGCTGAAAGATTTAAACAAATCCTTGAAGAGCTAAGCTCCTTTTGGCTCATTGAGGAAATTAAAGCTAAACAGTGCTCTAGAGATAAAGATGTGTGTGAAGGGGATAGGAATACTGCTTATTTTCATGCTTTAGCTAATCAAAGAAGAAGGAAGAAAATGATTGCTGTGTTAGAAGGGCCTGATGGTCCTGTTACTGAAACTAAAGATATGTTAGAGATAGCTAAACATTATTATAAAGATTTATTTGGTGCTGAAGATAGACCTGACATTAGGCTGCTATATAATTTTTTTCCTTCCTGAAGAAAAAGTAACTGTAGAAGAAAATGATATGTTAGGTAGTCGTTTTACTTTAGAAGAGGTAAAAGAGGCTGTTTTTGGCTCTTATGCTGATGGTGCCCCTGGGCCTGATGGCTTATCTTTTTTCTTTTATCAGAAGTATTGGGATGTTATTGCACAAGATTTGATGAATCTGTTTGATGCTTGGTGATACGTCTCCAACGTATCGATAATTTCTTATGTTCCATGCCACATTATTGATGTTATCTACATGTTTTATGCACACTTTATGTCATATTCGTGCATTTTCTGGAACTAACCTATTAACAAGATGCCGAAGTGCCGATTCTTGTTTTCTGCTGTTTTTGATTTCAGAAATCCTAGTAAGGAAATATTCTCGGAATTGGACGAAATCAAAGCCCAGGGGCCTATTTTTCCACGAAGCTTCCAGAAGTCCGAAGGAGAGACGAAGAGGGGCCACGAGGGGGCCACACCCTAGGGCGGCGCGGCCCCCCCCCTTGGCCGCGCGGCCCTGTGGTGTGGGGCCCCCGTGCCGCCTCTTGACCTGCCCTTCCGCCTACAAATAGCCTCCGTGACGAAACCCCCGGTCACGAGAGCCACGATACGGAAAACCTTCCAGAGACGCCGCCAACGCCGATCCCATCTCGGGGATCCGGAGATCGCCTCCGGCACCTGCCGGAGGGGAATCATCTCCCGGAGGACTCTACGCCGCCATGGTCGCCTCCGGTGTGATGTGTGAGTAGTCTACCCCTGGACTATGGGTCCATAGCAGTAGCTAGATGGTTGTCTTCTCCCCATTGTGCTATCATTGTCGGATCTTGTGAGCTGCCTAACATGATCAAGATCATCTATCTGTAATTCTATATGTTGCGTTTGTTGGGATCCGATGAATAGAGAATACTTGTTATGTTGATTATCAAAGTTATATCTACGTGTTATTTATGATCTTGCATGCTTTCCGTTACTAGTAGATGCTCTGGCCAAGTAGATGCTTGTAACTCCAAGAGGGAGTACTTATGCTCGATAGTGGGTTCATGCTGCATTGACACAGGACGATGTGAGAAAGTTCTAAGGTTGTGTTGTCTGTTGCCACTAGGGATAAAACATTGATGCTATGTCTAAGGATGTAGTTGTTGATTACATTACGCACCATACTTAATGCAATTGTCTGTTGCTCTGCAACTTAATACGGAGGGTTCGGATGATAACCTGAAGGTGGACTTTTTAGGCATAGATGCAGTTGGATGGCGGTCTATGTACTTTGTCGTAATGCCCAATTAAATCTCACTATACTCATCATGATATGTATGTGCATGGTCATGCTCTCTTTATTTGTCAATTGCCCAACTGTAATTTGTTCACCCAACATGCTGTTCGTCTTATGGGAGAGACACCTCTAGTGAACTGTGGACCCCGGTCCAATTCTCTTTACTGAAATACAATCTACTGCAATACTTGTTCTCTTGTTTCTGCAAACAATCATCTTCCACACAATACGGTTAATCCTTTGTTACAGCAAGCCGGTGAGATTGACAACCTCACTGTTTCGTTGGGGCAAAGTACTTTGGTTGTGTTGTGCAGGTTCCACGTTGGCGCCGGAATCCCTGGTGTTGCGCCGCACTACATCCCGCCGCCATCAACCTTCAACGTGCTTCTTGACTCCTACTGGTCCGATTAAACCTTGGTTTCTTACTGAGGGAAACTTGCCGCTGTGCGCATCACACCTTCCTCTTGGGGTTCCCAACGGACGTGCCAACCACACGCATCAAGCAAATTTCTGGCGCCGTTGCTGGGGACCTGAAGAAAAGTTACACCACAAAGATTTCTATCTCCCACGTCAACTCCACGCCAGCACTTGGTTTGAAGATAAGTTGGATATTTTTAGGTTAAATTTTGCTATGATTACTTATATACCAAAGGAAAATGATGCTAGGACCATGAGGAAGTTTAGACCTATAAGTTTACTGAATTGTAGCTTTAAGATTTTCTGTAAAGTCTTAACAAATAGGTTGGCTAAGATAATAGGAATGTTGATCTCTTATAATCAATCTGCTTTTATTAAGGGCAGGTATATTTTAGAGAGTGTGGTCACTGCACATGAAATTGTGCATGAGGTTCATAGGAGGAAAAAAGAGGGGTTTGTTTTTAAAATTGACTATGAAAAAGCCTATGATAGGGTCAACTTAGATTTTCTCTATGAGGTCTTGCATCTTAGGGGTTTCAGTCCTTTCTGGATTAGGCTGATTAAACAGTTAACTTCTGGTGGATCAGTGGGGGTGAAAATTAATGAGGTTGAAAGTGATTTTTTCCTTACTGGAAAAGGTTTAAGGCAAGGAGATGCCTTGTCTTCTGGTCTTTTCAATTTTGTTGTAACTGTTTTTTCAAAAATGCTCCTCAAAGGGGGCAATGAGGGACTGGTTAGAGGTCTATGCCCTGAATTTGTTCCTGGAGGAGTTGTTTGCCTGCAATATGCTGATGATACTTTACTTTTCTTAGAAAAAAGCAATAGGATTGCAACTAACCTGAAGTGGATTCTAACTTGTTTTGAACAAATATCTGGGATGCGTATTAATTATCATAAGAGTGAGCTGATTCCTATTAATGTTGAGGTAGAGGAATGCACTACTTTCCTGGAAACTTTTGGGTGTGTTCTGGGATCTTTTCCAATTAAGTACTTAGGGATCCCTTTGCGTTATGACAAGTTAAAAGGGAGGATCTACAACCTTTAATTGATTCTCTCTTGAGTAGATTAGCTAGTTGGAGGGGGAAGTTGTTGTCCTCTGCATCCAAAAGGGAATTAGTTAGATCAGTTTTAGCTAGTATTCCCATTTATTTGCTTTCTTTCTTCAAATTCCCTAAATGGGCTCTGAAACTGATTAATACTCAATTGGCTAACTGTATGTGGAATGATGAGGAGGGAAATAATAAGATTCATCTAGCAAATTGGCCCTCTGTGTGTATGAGAAAAGAGTTTGGTGGCATGGGTATCCCCAATCTGCAGGATTTAAATCTATGCCTCCTAGGGTCTTGGATTAAGAGGTATATACAAGGGGAAGGAACCTTGTGGAGGAAAGTTATTGATAGTAAGTATAATACTAGAGATCCAAACATCCTTTGCTGCCATGATGCTCATCCTTCTACCTTCTGGAAGGGGGTAATGGGAGCTGCAGAGGCTGTTAGGTTTGGATATAAGTGGAGAATAGGGAATGGTAGGAGTGTTAGGTTTTGGGAAGACATTTGGTTTGGTAATTCTAACCTAGCTACTCAATTTTGGGACATTTATTTTGTGTGTAATCAGCAAACTAAAACTGTTAGGGATATATGGGATGGTGCAAATTTGAGATGTGATTTTAGGAGGACTTTCTCGGATGACATGATGTCTCAATGGCAAGAAGTGCTAGCTATTGCTGAGACTATAGTGTTTAGTGAAGATGAGGATCAATTGATCTGGTCTTATGAAACTTATGGGGTTTATTCTTCAAAATCTATGTATGCTATAGTTAATTTTAGAGGAGTGACTCCAATTTACTTACCTACTGTTTGGGATCTAAAAATCCCTCCAAGAATTCAGATTTTCCTTTGGTTGTTGTCACAAAATAAAATCATGACTAG
Source organism: Lolium perenne (assembly GCF_019359855.2). NCBI lineage: Eukaryota > Viridiplantae > Streptophyta > Magnoliopsida > Poales > Poaceae > Lolium > Lolium perenne. The sequence goes on from NC_067246.2 coordinate 321,998,128, forward strand.
AGATAATCTGAGAAAGAGAGGCATTCCAAAACCTATGGAATGTTCTTTCTGTAAAGAATTTGAAAATGTTCATCATCTCTTTTTTGATTGTCTTGTGGCAAAACAAATCTGGGGTCTGGTTGAGGAGGTTTTTAGATATAGAGTAAAAGAATACTTAGACATTGCTAGTAGTTGGCTTTGCAATAAGAAATTCCTGCAATTTAATTTCATTTCCTCTGCTATTCTTTGGGGAATTTGGAATTCTAGGAATAGCTTATTGTTCAATAGACTTACTTGGTTGAATTTAAAGCAGGTGTGGAGTGTGATCTTGTCTTACCGTAGGAATTGGAAAGTTCCCTTCAAGGATCAGGTGTGGAAGGAAGTGGATCTGTTCATGGATTTACTGGTGAGAAGAATCAAAGCTCCACTGAGGCTTGCACAAACCTGAAGTGTTCTTCCTTCGACTGGATTACTTCCTGGGCTCCTGCTTCCAAGCTGTCGCATGGTGGGAGAGCTTCGCTTGATTTCCTGAAGGAACATCCAGAGGAGGAAGCCTCGGTGCATGTGGTGCTGTGAACAAAACGCCAAGGCAGGCAGTGATGTTTTGGTGTAGAAGATGGTGGTTTCTCTTTGCTGGTTAAGCTGTTATCTGTGTTGTTAGGAGGGTTTGGTAGCTTTTGTGGGTGCGCTTTTGTATGCGCTGAGCTGTTAAAAGTCGGTTCGGTTGCTCCTGGAGGAGTTGATGTCAGTGTTTCAAACTTGATCCTGCTTAGGTTACAAGTAGCAGCAGCGTTCCTGGGTGCGTTTTATTTTCTGTAACCTGAAGACATTGGTTTCTTTCTGCATGAAATGGAACCGGGGAGAATGTCTCCCTGAGAATCTAAAAAAAAAAAACTCATATTGCAACACATGGCTAGCGGCATCAGCTAAGACCTAGCAAATCCCTATTAATTAATGATTAGTAGTATAGATCTTTACTATTAAATGAGAGTTGGTCGTTTAACACTCAACGCACTTTGGTGGTCGTCATTGAAAAGATCCTGGTCATCCAATCTATTCTCCCTACTCCGCTTCGTCCGATCAAGTCAAACACCAAATATCCCCACACAGAAGTTAATTATGGTATAATATCATCAGTCACGGTATGTTTCCTATTTCTATTTTCACTCGACCGATCAATTTTTAAAGTAAGTCGCCCTTTTTACTGCTAATCAAATCAAGACTTCAATCACGGTAATAAATACAAATTAATTATAAAGATTTCTTTCCTTTCTCCAAAAAACCTTACTATCTCACAATCTCTTGCGTACGCCTCCTTCTCGCCACCCAATCCCCTTTCTCTCCATCTTGATCTCAATCACACAGACTACGCCTCAGACGCTCGGGTGCTCCTCCTCCTGGTGACGATGGAGCACCCCACAGAGGAGGGACAATTGGGAACATACGGGCATGTGGCTGGCCACCCTGCTCGCGCTCGATCTCGTGGCCAGCCGTGTCACGGCGAGCAACCGAGGCCGAGGGCAGGGTAGGCGGTAGAGCTCCATGGATGGCCATGGTGGCCGATGGGGACTGATATGTCTCAAACGTATCTATAATTTCTTATGTTCCATGCTAGTTTTATGACGATACCTACATGTTTTATTCATACTTTATATTATTTTTATGCATTTTCCGGCACTAACCTATTAACAAGATGTCGAAGCGCCAGTTCCTGTTTTCTGCTGTTTTTGGTTTCAGAAATCTTACACAGGAAATATTCTCGGAATTGGACGAAACAAAAGCCCACGGCCCTATTTTCCACGGAGGATCCCAGAACATCGAAGAAGAGTCAGAGAGGGCCAGCAGGGGGTTTTGCCACCCCATAGGGCGGCGCGGCCAGGCCCCCTGTCGCGCCCAGGTATTGGGAGCCCACCCCCTGGCTCCCCCGACGCTGCCTCTTCGCCTATATATTCCTTCGTATCGTAAAACCCTAGTACCGAGAGCCAAAATACGAGAAAAGTTACTGAGACGCCGCCGCCGTCAATCCCATCTCAGGGGATTCTGAAGATCTCCTCCGGCACCCTGCCGGAGAGGGGAGTCATCACCGAAGGGCTCTACATCACCATGCCCGCCTCCGGACTGATGCGTGAGTAGTTCATCCTTGGACTATGGGTCCATAGCAGTAGCTAGATGGTTGTCTTCTCCTATTATGCCACCATGTTTAGATCTTGTGAGCTGCCTATCATGATCAAGATCATCTATTTGTAATGCTACATGTTGTGTTTGTTGGGATCCGATGAATATGGAATACTATGTCAAGTTGATTATCGATCTATCATATATGTGTTGTTTATGATCTTGCATGCTCTCCGTTGCTAGTAGAGGCTCTCGCCAAGTTGATACTTGTAACTCCAAGAGGGGGTATTTATGCTAGATAGTGGGTTCATGCCTCCATTGAATGCAGGACGTGTGAGAAAGTTCTAAGGTTGTGGATGTGCTGTTGTCACTAGGGATAAAACATCAATGCTTTGTCTAAGCATATTTGTATTGTTTACATTACGCACAGTACTTAATGCAATTGTCTGTTGTTTGCAACTAAATACTGGAAGGGGTGCGGATGCTAACCCGAAGGTGGACTTTTTAGGCATAGATGCATGCTAGATAGAGGTCTATGTTCTTTGTCGTAATGCCCTAAGTAAATCTCATAGTAGTCATCATGATATGTATGTGCATTATTATGCCCTCTATATTTGTCAATTGCCCAACTGTAATTTGTTCACCCAACATGTTATTTATCTTATTGGAGAGACACCACTAGTGAACTGTGGATCCCGGCCCATTCTTTTACATCTGAAATACAACCTACTGCAATCATTGTTCTCTGTTGTTCTTTGCAAGCAAACATCATTCTCCACACCATACGTTTAATCCTTTGTTTACAGCAAGCCGATGAGATTGACAACCTCACTATTAAGTTGGGGCAAAGTATCTTGATTGTGTTGTGCAGGTTCCACGTTGGCGCCGGAATCCCTGGTGTTGCGCCGCACTGCACTCCTTCACCAACAACCTTCACGTGGCCTTCATCTCCTACTGGTTCGATAAACCTTGGTTTCTTACTGAGGGAAAACTTGCTGCTGTATGCATCACACCTTCCTCTTGGGGTTGCCAACGGACGTGTGCTTTACCGTCACAAGAAGCTACTTTCTGGCACCGTTGCAAGCCCTGTCACGTGCCAGCAGGGACGACCAACGTGGGGAAGGGCCGTGGCGCTCAGCAACGGCTGCAGGTGGCGGGAGGGGCGTGGGGCAGAAGGAGCTCTTCACGGTGCAGGAATGGCGACGGGGAGGCACAAAGGACACAAGGTTGGCGGCGACCTGAGCCCAGAGTACGGAAGTCGCATCTACCATGTACTGCACACCACACTTTTTTTCTCTGTTCAAAGGGGCTCACTTTCCTCTCGTCAATAGCAGGAGCAACGGTCAAACCAGTGACCAGGGGGGCGACCAGATTAGGGTGGCGCTCAGTGATGGCAGGAGCTGGCGGGAGGGGCGTGGGGTGGAAGGATCTCTCCGCGGTACAGAAATAGCACTGGGAAGGCTCAGCGAAGAAGGTTGACGGTGACCTGAGCCCAGGGTACGGTAGTGGCATCTACCATGTACTGCACACCACACTTTTTCTGTTCAAAGGGGTTCACCTTCCTCTCATCAATAGCAGGGGCAACGATCATAGCAGCGATGAGGGGCACGACCAGAGAAGCGACGAGGGACACGACCAGGCTGCTACTTTATGTTTTTTTTCGTGTATGAAAATCGTGTGTTATTTAGAATAGACTCTTCGGTTCATGATGTTTATGTGATGACATTTGTGCAGAGTGATTATACCAAACAACAAGAATTCATTTTTGCATGTACTCTGAAAATAAGGTTATAGGCAAAACATGTGCTTCTTGCAGTTAATGAGCAACTAAATGAGTATTATCCTTCTGTTCTTTGAATTGAGTTAATTTAAAATCAGTCCAGGCAGTTGACTTTCCTTGATCTTGTCATCTTTGGGATGTAGGTTCTCATATATGGAGTGATTATGCCAAAACCTACTGCAGCCACCGGATGCCTCATAGCCATAGGACAAGGTCGGATAGAAGTTGAGAAGCTCCTAATCTCCCATGTAATTCACCTATCCCTTCCTCTATGTGAGTGCACTTGTACTTTTGGTATACTTGCAATTATTTGATAATGATAAAATTAGAGAAAAATTTCTCTACATTCTGAAATTGTTCATACATGATATATGCATATTAAACCTGTTTGGAGCTTATAGTACAATAAAAGAAGGTACATGGTTGGGTGAACTCCTCTCCCTTGGAGATGTTCCCATGCGTTACTAGGCTTAAATATGTGAATCAACTTGTGGAATTATAATATAAAAAGAAACAAGCATGATTAACATCATTCGTAGCTATTTGACCTAATGTTTTGATTTATACACTAATAAGCGATTTGAGGTTGGTAATCTCTTTACGTTTTCACTGTCGATATATATGGCATGATCCTCTCATACACCACATCTCAAATTGTTTCGGTGTCCTATGAAGATTTCTAGATAGCATAAACCTATGACAATTTCAAGACATCATGAAACCTATGACTCGCATGTTTACTATTGTGGCCCTTTGGATTAATGCCTCTCATATTTCTGTACATGCCGATGTCTTTTGTACGAAATCTTTGAATCTAAGAAGAACCAGAAAAGTACAGATGAACATATCAACTCATCATTTAACTACCTTTAACATTAAATTTTTCCATTTTATTTAGATATTCCTTCTATTACTTGATAAATCAACCCAAGATATTAATTGTTATTTTGGAACATTTATGAATCCTTACTGGAATGCTACCTTGTGCTTGGTCCAAACAACACACGGTCCTTCACAATGGCATACTTCTGTGATGTCTCATTAGGCTTTTCGGGGCGTCGAGTAGTCAATTTGGACCGTCTATCTATTTTTTGCATTCCCGTGCCACTCAGTTGTCTACGTTTTCATTTGTTCTTATCGATGTTTTGAAGGAAGCAACAGGAGATGGATGTCCGGTATGACTGCAGGATGCCTCGCCATATTGTTTATCCCTTTATCTAATGTGACCATGGTACCAATAACAAGAGGGAACTGAGTTTTTGATTGTAGCTGCTCTAAAAAGGTGTTACCCTGCTTCTTGTTTTGGCAATGAAAATTCAAATTTATGTCTTCCTTTTTCTTTCTTTTTCATTCTTCGTGGATGTGAAATTTTATTATTCAACTTCCAATGCCCTTTATGGAATAAACATCATTGTGTGGTTTATGACATCTGAACACACTGTATAAGGTTGGGTGGGTCATGGTTATGTAGACATTCTAATTCTGGATGAACTGCTAAATCTGCATCTAGCTTTTGATCCAATCTTGTCTATGGCTTTTGCTGGGATGGTAGTTTTTCATGTCAGTATCTCTATGGTCATGCTTTGAATCAGAGATCGATGTTTCCATTTACAGGATATGGGCGTCAGAGATTAAGTAGAAAATTCACATGCCATATTTGCTTTTGGCTTCTCTTATACTAATATATATCTTTCATGTTACTTAGTGTAGCCCCATTCTGTAGTTTGTTTTGATGTTTCACAGCTAAAATATAATCATTGCATTGGCTAATAGAAGAAGATAATGACTTGTGTATGAAGAATTTATTAGTTTAGTATATCCTTTATAATTATATGTGTTGAACATAAAACACCCTTTTTCTTGATATTTATTGTTTATTTTGGTTGTGAAGATGATAAGATTCTGTGGAAGAAGTCTTCGAGTGTGGTGAAGAGACCTATTATCCAACAATAAATGTTTGCTCAAAGAGATCTGTTGTGGTAGTATAAGCATGATTTTGATCCCTCCTAATCCCAATTTGAAGACTAAAGCTCTAACTAAATTATGGGATTGTTTTTATAAAACTTTTATCATCACTAAAATTATAGATTTTTTGATTCACTTCACAGGAAGATCCATCAAAGTATGTTGGGGTTGGGTGTGTTCTAAGCCACGTATATGCTGGGGCTTACCTGACGTCGTGTACCGGAAGCGCCAGGCAAACATCAATGGTCCAGCTACGATGAGTACTCGGCATGCCTTGAACGCATGAAATTTTTATTGAGCAATGAGCACCATTGATGGCAACTCCCATGCTTATTTGAACCCTCTCAATGTACATATGTGTCAGAATAGGTGGCACAACTTTTAGGATTTATCACTTGTTGGTTCGTAGCTTGTTCCACCTGGTTATGATGATGCATCCTCCCCAAATACCTGCCATTGTTGGTCAAGTAATTAAATTTGTTCGGTGCAAATAATGATGTTCCCTTTGATCTACTATTGAAGGAGAAAAAAAATTTGGTCAAGCTGAGCATATGCTTAGGCTGTAAGCTTGAGTTAGGCTTTTCGAATGCACATGTTGGTACTTGTGTTTTTTGTAGGACAAAATCAACGATTGTGAGGTCGAGGATTGGCAGATTCTATAGCTGTTGTGTGCTTAAATATTTCTATTTTGGCACTAATTCCTCAATAGATTAACTATGTTTTATATCCTCATTTCACATAATTTCATCTAACATGTGTTTTACTATGACCTTGGGCATGCCTTATTATGGAAACTGCAATATCTGCATGAACTCTCACTCTATGCCTCTTCATCTATTCTAGACATACTACTGCATTATCGGGTACAACAGTATAGTTTTGCAAATAATGCACTGAACCTACAACACTCGCATTTTCCAAATGTGTCGTCTTTGAGTAAGGAATTACAGTATCCTAATTCACCCACGGTTTTATACTCCCTCCATCCCATGAAACTTGTCTTAAATGTATCAAAATTTGAGTGTATTTTGACATTATTTAGTCTAGATACATCCAAATTTAGATAAACTTAAGACAAGATTCTTGAGACAGAGGGAGTAGAACATTGCACTGATCGATTTTCGCTTTCTCCTAATGTTACTTTTGCCTTTTGACAGACTAAGAAAAGAACTTCACCAGATTTTTTGGAAACCATGCAGAAAGGTAAGCATGAGGGTAGAACTCATAGACTGGCTCTTGAAAGTAGGCATATCTACTTTAAATAGCTCTAGAAGCTAAAGGTACAAAAATAATTGTGTAATAACCATTTAGTTTTATCTCTTACTTTATACTTCCTCCGTTCCATGAAATTTATCTTAGTTTTGTCTGAAGTTGGATGTATCCATGGGATGGAGATAGTATCCGTATTAAATTTTCATTTTTCTGGGTTCTTATCTGATTGAGTAAATATATGAAGAGATATGTACAACCCAAGTAAAGGAGGTATGCTACATTACTCACAAGACATGAGAGATGAGATCCATGGCTCTGAGCAGGTTGGCTTACATTTTCTATTTGTTTCTTATTCTTGTGTTCTAACACAGATAAATATGTTTTCAAAAGGAAAACACTTCTCAAAAAACTCAAGGAGAACCAAATGCATAATTGCATATGTTCACCTCTGTTGTCTTCGAAATGCAATTATGGTATGTGAGCTTATGTCAAATAAACATGATATCTATTTCATTTTAGGATTAGATCATTATCCGGTTCTTCTCATGTAATGTCTTTGAGGATCTAGAACTGAATGTTGATTCTTTTTTCTTTCTGCAAACTGAATCTTGAATTAATTGGATGTCTGACAAAGTGCAGTCAACTTTTATGACTTTGCTTTGAACGTACAAACACAATGTCAAGATTTGTGTAATGGGAACAAATATTATTGTGTATACCTTTTTATGAAAATTATGTCACAATCATCTTTCACCTTTCCGCAATTAAATGAAAAGGTATTTTGGACTTTTAGATTTTAGATTTATTTTTTCTGGTTTTTTCTTGTAAGGAGACAGGACGGTGAATACAACGTCTCTCTCATATACAAGCATATACCACCTCCGTATCATTAAACTTGTCTTAAGTTTGTCCAAGAAAAGTTGCATGAGATGGAGGGGGTATAAAGCATGAAATGCTGAAACTAATAAATTCAGTTCTTAATTTATGTCCACACTGGAAAAAAAAACCGTTGCAACGCACGGGCATTCAACTAGTACATCTCAGAAGCTCAGTGAGAAAAAAATGGTGATCCTCGTGTAGCCTACAATTTCTAAACTGTGAAGCCCATCTATTATGCTAGCTTCTGAGTTGTAGAAAATAAAGTTTAGTATCACATTGCTACTTGTAAGGGTTGAAACAGTTTATAAAAATGATTATTCTAGTTTCGCCAAGTGAGTGAGAAAAGGAGTTCATGCGCACTCTTCCTCCTCTGTCGTTCACCATGTGTTGTTCGTGTTTCGTGGATCGAGTTAGAAACTGGTTTTGTCGAAGACTAACTTTTCCCTTGTTGCACCAACTGAGTTGGGTACGTGTCGGCGTGCGTGTCTGCGTGATCGCCCTCTGTCTCTATCTTCCAACACGTGGCGTTTAGGTCGGTGGCTCCCCTATCAAGCTATAGAGAGACATAACACATCTAGAGGTCTCAGCTCCATTTTCTCTCTCTCGTGGCCCAATATCTTTTCTTGTGTCGTCCTCTAGTATTCATCATCCCGACAATTGCATACACGGTCATCAGGGATAGAGCTATTAAGGACAGAGGTAACCGAGAGTGGAGCACGCGGAGGCACAGAGATGATTCTCGTACTTCCTTTCTTTTGAGGGGATGTACGTCTATGTTTGGAGGAGTGTTGTCGAGGGTACTCCCCGACAATGCCCTCCATTTGGGGCTTAGGGTAGATGGAATTATGTAGGCTGACACGAGACATCGGTTATCAAACAAGCGGGGAGAGCGATTTACCCAGGTTCGGGGCCCTCGATGAGGTAAAATCCTTACGTCATGCCTGTCTGATCTTGATTACTAAAATTATCGGGTTACAATGGGGTATCCGAAGGCTTCGACTAAGATCTCGTTGAGAGGCTAAGTTCTACGAGGACCTAGCTCTAGACTTACGGTGGTTATGGCTATAATGATTGTGTGTCCCTCGGCAGACCCTCTCGTGGCCCTTATATTGGGTGCCAGGTCTCAAGAGTTCTATCCGGGTTCGACTAAGTTACAGAGAGTTCTACGTGTAAACTTTCCTTGTTCCTTCGTCTTCTTGCCTTGCTATCCAAGACTCCTTCCTTGGAACCGACATAACTAGTTGAGCCGTAAGAGGTAGCGCAATACTAGTTACCCGACGGGTAATGCCCACATCAGTAGCCCCCGAGTGACTGGCCGAAGAAGCTTCGGGCAGGGACTAAAACTGTCTTCTGTCGAGTGTTTATAACTGCCGAAAAATGTTGACTCCCTTGTAATAGCAACGCCTTTTATATCGGGTGCGCGTTCAGCGCTCCCGATGGGAGTAGCCCCCGAGTCTAGGCAAGGATGCTTGCAACCGTGTGTAGACTCAAGTTGTACTACTCGAATATGTTTCTTCTGCCGATGTTTTCTGCAAACTAGCACAACATCCGATATATCTATCTATATTGGGTCTTCAATACCTCCAAGTAAGGTCATGCTTTTTGGTAGTACGTAAAGGATATTGAGTAACATGCCCAGCTTTACTCGATAGATCGATGTTGGTTAACTACCGATGGCAAAACAATGTTACCCTACTCAGAATCAAGTCCCCGGGCATGATCCTGGGCCGTGCAAAGTCTTCGAGTTCATAACTTTTATCGGGTGTGCGTTCAGCGCTCCCGATGGGAGTAGCCCCCGAGTCTAGGCATGGATGCTCGCTACCGTGTTTAGAATTAAATCAAACCACTCGATTGTTTCAGTTTCCTTCGGATGCTTCATGTGAATCCGATACTCCTTATGACATCATTGATGACGTAACCACTGCGTCGGTATGATTGACAGGACACGACTTGACGGGCTCACCCTACTTTTGCGCGATCAGTTAGGAAATGACTAGTGCTTGTGCATTGACCGAGGTACCTCCTCGATTTCCGCGCGTAGTGGGAGTAATGGGCCGCCGGTTTCATCTCTCTTACTTGGACACATGTACGACTGGATCTTTGTCCATCTTCCCACGATCACCAGAGTTATGGCCACGATTTTCAAGCACTCCTTGTTATAAATAAAGAACCCTTTTCCGTTTTCACTTTTTGCGCCTCCATGCTGCTCATCTTCCTCCTTACTTCCTTCTCGCCAATGATTCTGCTTCCAAGAGCTCAACCACCATGGGCAAGAAGAAGGGAACCGTTGACCCATGCGCTACTGCAGGTGCGGCCAAGGTTGGTCTCGATTGGTCTGCCTCCACCATCTCCAAGCGCGAGGAGAACAAGCTGAGGTCGCTCGTCCTCATCTCATCCGCCGAATCTGACTTCCATCATCGAGGTTCTTCCTCCCGCCCAAGGCCTCCAAAATGCTTTACCGTCATGTTTTCCGTCTTCCTGCCCATGAGTTCCTTCGCTCTCTTCTTTTCTTCTACAGGATTCAGCTCTGGCAGCTGACTCCTGATACGTCTCAAACGTATCTATAATTTCTTATGTTCCATGCTACTTTTATGATGATACTCACATGTTTTATACACACTTTATGTCATATTTATGCATTTTCCAGCACTAACCTATTGACAAGATGCCGAAGAGCCAGTTGTTGTTTTCTGCTGTTTTTGGTTTCAGAAATCCTACAAAGGAAATATTCTCGGAATTGGACGAAATCAACGCCCAGGGTCTTATTTTTCCACGAAGCTTCCAGAAGACCGAAAGGATTACGAAGTGGGGCGACGAGGCGCCGCCACACCAGGGCCGTGCGGCCAAGGGTGGGGCCGCGCCACCCTGTTGTGTGGGGCCCTCGTGTCGCCCCCAAACCTGCCCTTCCGCCTATAAGAAGCCTTCGTCGAGAAAACCTCAGTACCGAGAGCCACGATATGGAAAACCTTCCAGAGACGTCGCCGCCGCCAATCCCATCTCAGGGGATTCAGGAGATCGCCTCTGGCACCCTGCCGGAGAGGGGAATCATCTCCCGGAGGACTCTTCATCACCATGATCGCCTCCGGATTGATGTGTGAGTAGTTCACCCCTGGACTATGGGTGCATAGCAGTAGCTAGATGGTTGTCTTCTCCTCATGTGCTATCATTGTTCGATCTTGTGAGCTGCCTAACATGATCAAGATCATCTATTTGTAATCCTACATGTTGCGTTTGTTGGGATCCGATGAATATGGAATACTATGTTATGTTGATTATCAATCTATCATATATGTGTTGTTTAAGATCTTGCATGCTCTCTGTTGCTAGTATAGGCTCTGGCCAAGTTGATACATGTGACTCCAAGAGGGAGTATTTATGCTCGATAGTGGGTTCATGCCTCCATTTAATCTGGGACAGTGACAAAAAGTTCTAAGGTTGTGGATGTGCTGTTGCCACTAGGGATAGAACATCAATGCTTTGTCTAAGGATATTTGTGTTGATTACATTACGCACCATACTTAATGCAATTGTCTGTTGTTTGCAACTTAATACTGGAAGGGGTGCGGATGCTAACCCGAAGGTGGACTTTTTAGGCATAGATGCATGCTGGATAGCGGTCTATGTACTTTGTCGTAATGCCCAATTGAATTTCACACTACTCATCATGACATGTATGTGCATTGTTATGCCCTCTTTATTTGTCAATTGCCCAACTGTAATTTGTTCACCCAACATGCTATTTCTTATTGGAGAGACACCACTAGTGAACTGTGGACCCCGGTCCATTCTTTTACATCGAATACAATCTACCGCAATACTTGTTCTTACTGTTCTTCGCAAACATCACCTTCCACACTATACATCTAATCCTTTGTTACATCAAGCCGGTGAGATTGACAACCTCACTGTTACGTTGGGGCAAAGTACTTTGATTGTGTTGTGCAGGTTCCATGTTGGCGCCGGAATCCCTGGTGTTGCGCCGCACTACACTCCGCCACCATCGACCTTCACGTGCTTCTTGGCTCCTACTGGTTTGATAACCTTGGTTTCTTACTGAGGGAAAACTTGCTGATGTACGCATCATACCTTCCTCTTGGGGTTCCCAACGGACGTGTACTTCACGCGTAACAAGCAACACTTTTTCTGGCGCCGTTGCCGGGGAGATCAAGACACGCTGCAAGGGGAGTCTCCACTTCCAATCTCTTTACTTTGTTTTTGTCTTGCTTTACTTTGTTTTATTTACTGCTTTGTTTGCTCATTATATCAAAAATACTCAAAAATTAGTTACTTGCTTTACTTTATTTACTATCTTGCTTGCGTTCTCCATATTAAAAACACAAAAAAATTAGTTACTTGCATTTACTTTATTTAATTTGCTTTATTTACTATTGCTAAAATGGGTACCCCTGAAAATACTAAGTTGTGTGACTTTACTATCACAAATAATAATGATTTCCTATGCACACCTATCGCTCCACCTGCTACTACAGCAGAATTTTTTGAAATTAAACCTGCTTTATTGAATCTTGTTATGAGAGAGCAATTTTCTGGTGTTAGTTCTGATGATGCTGCTGCCCATCTTAATAATTTTGTTGAACTTTGTGAAATGCATAAGTATAAGGATGTAGATGGTGACATTATAAAATTAAAATTATTTCCTTTCTCCTTAAGAGGAAGAGCTAAAGATTGGTTGCTGTCTTTGCCTAAGAATAGTATTGATTCATGGACTAAATGTAAGGATGCTTTCATTGGTAGATATTATCCTCCTGCTAAAATTATATCTTTGAGAAGTAGCATAATGAATTTTAAGCAATTGGATAATGAGCATGTTGCCCAAGCATGGGAAAGAATGAAATCTTTGGTTAAAAATTGCCCAACCCATGGACTGACTACTTGGATGATCATCCAAACCTTTTATGCAGGATTGAATTTTTCTTCGCGGAACCTATTGGATTCAGCTGCTGGAGGTACTTTTATGTCCATCACTCTAGGCGCCGCAACAAAGCTTCTTGATGATATGATGATTAACTACTCTGAATGGCACACGGAAAGAGCTCCACAAGGTAAGAAGGTAAATTCTGTTGAAGAAACCTCCTCCTTGAATGATAAGATTGATGATATTATGTCTATGCTTGTGAATGGTAGATCTAATGTTGATCCTAATAATGTTCCTTTAGCTTCATTGGTTGCTCAAGAAGAGCATATTGATGTGAACTTCATTAAAAATAATAATTTCAACAACAATGCTTATCGAAATAATTCTAGTAACAACTATAGGACATATCCTTCTAATAATGGTAATGGTTATGGTAATTCTTACAAAAATAATAGGAATGTACCCCATGGTCTTGAAGCCATGCTTAAAGAATTTATTAGTACATAAACTGCTTTTAACAAATCTGTTGAAGAAAAGCTTGGTAAAATTGATATTTTTGCTTCTAAAGTTGATAGTCTTGTTGCTGATGTTGATCTTTTGAAATTGAAAGTTATGCCTAATGAAAATAAAGATATTAAGTCATTTGCTAAAGCAAACGCTATCCAAGTTAGAATTAATGAGAATATTAGATTGATGGCTGAATTGCGTGCTAGGTGGGAAAAAGAAGAAAATGCTAAAGAGAATGATGTAGCTAAAGTTTGGACTATTACCACCATTAGTAATGATAATGCTTCACATGTTGCTACACCTCCTACTATCAATGGTAAAATAATTGGTGTTGGCAATGTTTCTACTTCTAATGCATCGCGTGCAAAACTGCCTGAAACTGCTGAAATTGCTAAAACCGCTGAAACTGCTTATGATAAAACTGCTGAAATTTTTCAAAATATTGGGGACAATGATCCCATTGCTGTAGATCATAATGGTTTAGATTTTGATGATTGTCACATCTCTGAATTTATAAAGTTCTTACAAAAACTTGCTAAAAGTCCCAATTCTAGTGCTATAAATTTGGCATTTACAAAACATATTACAAATGCTCTCATAAAAGCTAGAGAAGAGAAACTAAAACTTGAGACTTCTATTCCTAGGAAGTTAGAAGATGGTTGGGAACCCATCATTAAGATGAAGGTCAATGATTTTGATTGTAATGCTTTATGTGATCTTGGTGCAATTATTTCTGTTATGCCTAAGAAAATCTATAATATGCTTGACTTGCCACCATTGAAAAATTGTTATTTGGATGTTAATCTTGCTGATAATTCTACAATGAAACCTTTGGGGAGGATTGATAATGTTCATATTACGGTTAACAATAACCTTGACCCCGTTGATTTTGTTGTCTTGGATATTGAATGCAATGCATCTTGTCCCATTATATTGGGAAGACCTTTTCTTCGAACTGTTGGTGCTATTATTGATATGAAGGAAGGTAATATTAAATATCAATTTCCTCTCAAGAAAGGTATGGAACACTTCCCTAGAAAGAGAATGAAGTTACCTTTTGATTATATTATTAGAACAAATTATGATGTTGATGCTTCATCTCTTGATGTCACTTGATTCACACTTTCTGCGCCTAGCTGAAAGGCGTTAAAGAATAGCGCTTATGGGAGACAACCCATTATTTACTTCTGCACTTTTGTTTTATATTTGAGTCTTGGAAGTTGTTACTACTGTAGCAACCTCTACTTATCTTTATTTTATTGCATTGTTGTGCCAAGTAAAGTCTTTGATAGTAAAGATGATACTAGATTTGGATTACTGTGCAGAAACAGATTTCTTGCTGTCACGAATTTGAGTAGTATTCTCTGTAGGTAACTCAGAAAAATCTGCCAATTTACGTGAGTGATCCACAGATATGTACGCAACTTTCATTCAATTTGAGCATTTTCATCTGAGCAAGCACGGAATCCAATCTTATTAACCCCAGAAGAGTAACCACTTCAGGAAGTTAAGTGCTCCAGAAAAATTCGTCTTTACAGACTGTTCTGTTTTGATAGATTCTGCCCTTTTGTTTCGCATTGCCTGTTTTGCTATGTTTGATGGATTTCTTTATTCCATTAACTTTTAGTAGCTTTGTGCAATGTCCAGAAGTGTTAAGAATGATTATTTCTCCTCTGAACATGTGAATTTTCGATTATGCACTAGCCCTCTAATGAGTTGTTTTGAGTTTGGTGTGGAGGAAGTTTTCAAGGATCAAGAGAGGAGGATGATACAATATGATCAAGGAGAGTGAAAGATCTAAGCTCGGGGATGCCCCCGTGGTTCATCCCTGCATATTTCAAGAAGACTCAAGCATCTAAGCTTGGGGATGCCCAAGGCATCCCCTTCTTCATCGACAAAATTATCAGGTCACCTCTAGTGAAACTATATTTTTATTCCGTCACATCTTATGTGCTTTACTTGGAGCGTCTGTTTGTTCTATTTTTTGTTTTTGTTTGAATAAAATTGGATCCTAGCATTCATTGTGTGGGAGAGAGACACGCTCCACTGTTGCATATGAACACATATGTTCTTAGCTTTATTTTTAATGTTCATGGCGAAGGTTGAAACTGCTTCGTTCATTGTTATATGGTTGGAAACAGAAAATGCTTCATGTGGTAAATGGTATAAAGTCTTGAATAATTTGATACTTGGCAATTGTTGTGCTCATATAGATCATGTTTAAGCTCTTGCATCATATACTTTGCACCTATTAATGAAGAACTACATAGAGCTTGTTAAAATTTGGTTTGCATGATTGGTTTCTCTAGAATCTAGATATTTTCTGGTGAGGTGTTTGAACAACGAGGAAGACAATGCAGAGTCTTATAATGCTTGCAATATGTTCTTATGTAAGTTTTGCTGTACCGGTTCATACTTGTGTTTGCTTCAAACAACCTTGCTAGCCTAAGCCTTGTATTGAGAGGGAATACTTCTCATGCATCCAAAATCCTTGAGCCAAAAACTATGCCATTTGTGTCCACCATACCTACCTACCACATGGTATTTCTCCGCCATTCCAAAGTAAATTACTTGAGTGCTACCTTTAAAATTCTATTCTTTGTCTTTGCAATATATAGCTCATGGGAAAATAGCTTAAAAACTATTGTGGTATTAAATATGTACTTATGTATCTTATTTCTTAATAAGTTGCTTGTTGAGCGGTAACCATGTTTCTGGGGACGCCATCAACTATTACACTTTGTTGAATATCATGTGAGTTGCTATGCATGTTTGTGTTGTCTGAAGTAAGGGTGATTTATCATGATCAATGGTTTGAGTATGCATATTGTTAGAGAAGAACATTGGGCCGCTAACTAAAGCCGTGAACCATGGTGGAAGTTTCAGATTGGACACTAATCCTCAATCTCTTATGAGAATATTATTTGTTGTTGAATGCTTATGCATTAAAGAGGCGTCCATTATCTGTTGTCTATGTTGTCCCGGTATGGATGTCTAAGTTGAGAATAATCAAAAGCGAGAAATCCAATGCGAACTTTCTCCTTAGACCTTTGTACAGGCGGCATAGAGGTACCCCTTTGTGACACTTGGTTGAAACATATGCTATGCGATGATAATCCATGTAAATCCAAGCTAATTAGGACACGGTGCGAGCACTATTGGTAATCTATGCATGAGGCTTGCAACTTATAAGATGTCTTATACATAACACATATGCTTTATTACTACCGTTGACAAAATTGTTTCTATGTTTTCAAAATAAAAGCTCTAGTACAAAAATAGTAATCCATGCTTCCCTCTGCGAAGGGTCATTCTTCTACTTTATGTTGAGTCAGTTTACCTACTTCTTTCTATCTTAGAAGCAAACACTTGTGTCAACTGTGCATTGATTCTTACATGTTTACCTATTGCACTTGTTATATTGCTTTATGTTGACAATTATCCATGACATATACATGTTGAAGTTGAAAGCAACCGCTGAAACTTATATCTTCCTTTGTGTTGCTTCAAAGCTTGCTACTATGAATTTATTGCTTTATGAGTTAACTCTTATGCAAGTCTTATTGATGCTTGTCTCGAAAGTACTATTCATGAAAAGTCTTTGCTATATGGTTCAATTGTTTACTCATTGTCTTTACCATTGCTTCGAATCGCTGCATTCATCTCATGTGCTTTACAATAGTATTGATCAAGATTATGATAGCATGTCACTTCAGAAATTATCTTTGTTATCGTTTACCTACTTGAGGACGAGTAGGAACTAAGCTTGGAATGCTTGATACGTCTCAAACGTATCTATAATTTCTTATGTTCCATGCTACTTTTATGATGATACTCACATGTTTTATACACACTTTATGTCATATTTATGCATTTTCCGGCACTAACCTATTGACAAGATGCCGAAGAGCCAGTTGTTGTTTTCTGCTGTTTTTGGTTTCAGAAATCCCACAAAGGAAATATTCTCGGAATTGGACGAAATCAACGCCCAGGGTCTTATTTTTCCATGAAGCTTCCAGAAGACCGAAAGGATTACGAAGTGGGGCGACGAGGCGCTGCCACGCCAGGGCCGCGCGGCCAAGGGTGGGGCCGCGCCGCCCTGTTGTGTGGGGCCCTCGTGTCACCCCCAAACCTGCCCTTCCGCCTATAAGAAGCCTTCGTCGAGAAAACCCCAGTGCCGAGAGCCACGATACGGAAAACCTTCCAGAGACGCCGCCGCCACCAATCCCATCTCGGGGGATTCAGGAGATCGCCTCCGGCACCCTGCCGGAGAGGGGAATCATCTCCCGGAGGACTCTTCATCACCATGATCGCCTCCGGATTGATGTGTGAGTAGTTCACCCCTGGACTATGGGTCCATAGCAGTAGCTAGATGGTTGTCTTCTCCTCATGTGCTATCATTGTTCGATCTTGTGAGCTGCCTAACATGATCAAGATCATTTATTTGTAATGCTACATGTTGCGTTTGTTGGGATCCGATGAATATGGAATACTATGTTATGTTGATTATCAATCTATCATATATATGTTGTTTAAGGTCTTGCATGCTCTCCGTTGCTAGTAGAGGCTCTGGCCAAGTTGATACTTGTGACTCCAAGAGGGAGTATTTATGCTCGATAGTGGGTTCATGCCTCCATTTAATCTGGGACAGTGACAAAAAGTTCTAAGGTTGTGGATGTGCTGTTGCCACTAGGGATAAAACATCAATGCTTTGTCTAAGGATATTTGTGTTGATTACATTACGCACCATACTTAATGCAATTGTCTGTTGTTTGCAACTTAATACTGGAAGGGGTGCGGATGCTAACCCGAAGGTGGACTTTTTAGGCATAGATGCATGCTGGATAGCGGTCTATGTACTTTGTCGTAATGCCCAATTGAATTTCACACTACTCATCATGACATGTATGTGCATTGTTATGCCCTCTTTATTTGTCAATTGCCCAACTATAATTTGTTCACCCAACATGCTATTTCTTATTGGAGAGACACCACTAGTGAACTGTGGACCCCGGTCCATTCTTTTACATCGAATACAATCTACCGCAATACTTGTTCTTACTGTTCTTCGCAAACATCACCTTCCACACTATACATCTAATCCTTTGTTACAGCAAGCCGGTGAGATTGACAACCTCACTGTTACGTTGGGGCAAAGTACTTTGATTGTGTTGTGCAGGTTCCACGTTGGCGCCGGAATCCCTGGTGTTGTGCCGCACTACACTCCGCCACCATCGACCTTGATGTGCTTCTTGGCTCCTACAGGTTCGATAACCTTGGTTTCTTACTGAGGGATAACTTGCTGATGTAGGCATCATACCTTCCTCTTGGGGTTTCGGACGGACGTGTACTTCACGCGTAACAAGCAACTCCTAATTCCATTATCCATCTTTCCATTTTCATTACTCTATGTGAGGCCTTCATCGGCATTGACCCCCACTGGGGCTTGTGGAGGAAGATCTTCTACGTCAAACGGCACAACAGCAATGACGGTCCCCCCGTTGTTGGTGGCGTCGGCTTTGTTGTCAGGAAAGAGGTCAACTACTTCGACTACCCGATGAAAGAGTTAGTTCAATGCTGGCGACAAAAGTGGTTCTATCTGTGGGACATCCCAGTACCAAGACGACGCTCCAATCTTCCTCCATTTGAAGATGTCCTCTCGGTTGTGCCGAAGAAATCCTGGCGAAACACTTTGACTATCGAAGAAAGTTCCCTAGCTGATCAACTGTATGAAAAGGTCTTGGACCTGAAGAACGCAGAAGGTCTGACGATGTGCGGCACTGAGGTGGTTGAGGTGGTTGATACGTCTCAAACGTATCTATAATTTCTTATGTTCCATGCTACTTTATTGATGATACCTACATTCTTTATACATACTTTATGTCATATTTATGCATTTTCCGGCACTAACCTATTAACGAGATGCCGAAGAGCCAGTTAATGTTTTCTGCTGTTTTTGGTTTCAGAAATCCTAGTAAGGAAATATTCTCGGAATTGGACGAAATCAACGCCCAGGGGTCTATTTTTCCACGAAGCTTCCAGAACACCGAAAGGGAACCGAAGTGGGGCGACGAGGCGCCGCCACACTAGGGCGGCGCGGCCCAGGAGGGGCCCGCGTGGCCCTAGCATGTGGGGCCCCCGTCAGCCCTCCGACTCCGCCCTTCCGCCTACTTAAATTCTTCGTCGCGAATACCCCAGTACCGAGAGCCACGATACGGAAAACCTTCCAGAGATGCCGCCGCCGCCAATCCCATCTCGGGGGATTCAGGAGATCGCATCCGGCACCCTGCCGGAGAGGGGAATCATCTCCCGGAGGACTCTTCGCCGCCATGGTCGCCTCCGGAGTGATGTGTGAGTAGTTCACCCCCGGACTATGGGTCCATAGCAGTAGCTAGATGGTTGTCTTCTCCTAATTGTGCTATCATTGTTGGATCTTGTGAGCTGCCTAACATGATCAAGATCATCTATTTGTAATGCTACATGTTGCGTTTGTTGGGATCCGATGAATATGGAATACTATGCTATGTTGATTATCAATCTATTATCTATGTGTTGTTTATGATCTTGCATGCTCTCCGTTGCTAGTAGAGGCTCTGGCCAAGTTGATACTTGTAACTCCAAGAGGGAGTATTTATGCTCGATAGTGGGTTCATGTCTCCATTAAATCTGGGGGAGTGACAGCAACCCCTAAGGTTGTGGATGTGCTATTGCCACTAGGGATAAAACATCAATGCTATGTCTAAGGATGTATTTGTTGATTACATTACGCACCATACTTAATGCAATTGTCTGTTGTTTGCAACTTCATACTGGAGGGGGTTCGGATGATAACCTGAAGGTGGACTTTTTAGGCATAGATGCATGCTGGATAGCGGTCTATGTACTTTGTCGTAATGCCCAATTGAATTTCACACTACTCATCATAACATGTATGTGCATGGTCATGCCCTCTTTATTTGTCAATTGCCCAACTGTAATTTTTTCACCCAACATGCTATTTATCTTATGGGAGAGACACCTCTAGTGAACTGTGGACCCCGGTCCATTCTTTTACATCGAATACAATCTACTGCAATACTCGTTCTACTGTTTTCTGCAAACATCATCATCCACACTATACATCTAATCCTTTGTTACAGCAAGCCGGTGAGATTGACAACCTCACTGTTAAGTTGGGGCAAAGTATCTTGGTTGTGCTGTGCAGGTTCCACGTTGGCGCCGGAATCCCTGGTGTTGCGCCGCACTACACTCCGCCGCTGCTGTCCAGGACTGGCGCGTGGTTGACGAGGGAGGAAATCTCTGTTGTGTAGCTTTTCGTTCCCCGGCAACGACGCCAGAAAATAGCTTGATGTCTACGCACACTCCTTTTCCTGTAGACAGTGTTGGGCCTCCAAGAGCAGAGGTTTGTAGAACAGCAGCAAGTTTTCCCTTAAGTGGATCACCCAAGGTTTATCGAACTCAGGGAGGAAGAGGTCAAAGATAGCCCCCTCAAGCAACCCTGCAACCACAATACAAGAAGTCTCTTATGTCCCCAACACACCTAATACACTTGTCAGATGTATAGGTGCACTAGTTCGGCGAAGAGATAGTGAAATACAGGTGGTATGAATGAATATGAGCAGTAGTAACGGCGCCAGAAAATAGCTTGCTGGTGTGCAGTTGATGGTAGTAATATTGCAGGAAGTAAAGATGCAGTAAAACAGTAAATAAGCGATGATTTCAGTATTTGGAAACAAGGCCTAGGGATCATACTTTCACTAGTGGACACTCTCAACATTGATCACATAATAAAACCACTCTACACTCTTTTGTTGGATGATGAACACCACTAATTGTGTAGGGCTACAAGAGCACCTCAATGCCGGAGTTAACAAGCTCCACAACATTCGATATTCATATTTAAATAACCTTAGAGTGCATGATAGACCAACGCAATTATACCGAGTACTAACATAGCATGCACACCGTCACCGACAGACTATGAAAGGGGGAATAGATTGCATCAATACCATCATAGTAATAGTTAACTTCATAATCTACAAGAGATCACAATCATAGCATATACCAAGTACTACATGATGCACACACTGTCAACATTACATCATGGAGGAGGAATAAACTACTTTAATAACATCACTAGAGTAGCACGTAGATGAAAAGTGATACAAAACTCATATGAATCTCAATCATGTAAGGCAGCTCATGAGATCATTGTATTGAAGTACATAGGAGAGAGATTAACCACATAGCTACCGGTACAGCCCCTTAGCCTCGATGGAGAACTATTCCCTCCTCATGGGAGACAGCAACGATGATGAAGATGGCGGTGGTGTCGATGGAGATGCCTTCCGGGGGCACTTCCCCGTCCCGGTGGCGTGCCGGAACAGAGACTCCTGTCCCCCAGATCTTGGCTGCGCGATGGCGGCGGCTCTGGAAGGTTTCTCGTACCGTGGCTTATTCGTATCGAAGATTTAGGTCAGGGGGCTTCTTATAGGCAAAGAGGCGGAGTCGGAAGGCTGACGAGGCAACCACACAATAGGGGGGCGCGGCCCCCCTCTTGGCCGCGCCGGCCTCCTGTGTGGTGGGCCTGTGGCTCTCCTCTGGTCCCTCTCGGGTGTTCTGGAAGCTTCGTGGAATTATAAGATGCTGGGCGTTGATTTCGTCCAATTCCGAGAATATTTCCTTACTAGGATTTCTGAAACCAAAAACAGCAGAAAACAGGAACTGGCACTTCGGCATCTCGTCAATAGGTTAGTTCCGGAAAATGCATAAAATCATCATAAAGTGTGAAAAAAACATGTAGGTATTGTCATAAAACGAGCATGGAACATCAGAAATTATAGATACGTTGGAGACGTATCAGCATCCCCAAGCTTAGTTCCTACTCGTCCTCGAGTAGGTAAACGATAAAAGAATAATTTCTGAAGTGACATGCTACCAACATAATCTTGATCATACTATTGTAAAGCATATAAGATGAATGCAGCGATTCAAAGCAATGATAAAGACAATGATTAAACAACTGATTCATATAGCAAAGACTTTTCATGAATAGTACTTTCAAGACAAGGATCAATAAGTCTTGCATAATAGTTAACTCATAAAGCAATAAATTCAAAGTAAAGGCATTGAAGCAACACAAAGGAAGATTAAGTTTCAGCGGTAGTTTTCAACTTATAACATGTATATCTCATGGATAGTTGTCAACATAAAGTAATATAATAAGTGCAATAAGCAAGCATGTAAGAATCAATGCACAGTTAACACAAGTGTTTGCTTCTAAGATAGAAAGAAGTAGGTGAACTGACTCAACATAAAAGTAAAAGAATGGCCCTTCGCAGAGGGAAGCATGGATTGCTATATTTGTGCTAGAGCTTTTATTTTGAAAACATAAAGAGAGCATAAAAGTAAAGTTTTGAGAGGTGTTTGTTGTTGTCAACGAATGGTAGTGGGCACTCTAACCCCCTTGCCAGACAGACTTTCAAAGAGCGGCTCCCATGAAATTTTATTTTTGGGTGGCACTCCTTCCAACCTTGCTTTCACAAACCATGGCTAACCGAATCCTCGGGTGCCTGCCAATAATCTCATACCATGAAGGAGTGCCTTTTATTTTAGTTGTATTTAGATGACACTGTAGGATAACGTTGCATAGAAAACAAAAAATTTCCTACGGCGAACACGCAATCCAAGCCAAGATGCAATCTAGAAGACGGTAGCAACGAGGGGGTATCGAGTCTCACCCTTGAAGAGATTCCAAAGCCTACAAGATGAGGCTCTTGTTGCTGCGGTAGACGATCACTTGCCGCTTGCAAAAGCGCGTAGAAGATCTTGATCACGATCGGTTCCGGCGCCACGAACGGGCAGCACCTCCGTACTCGGTCACACGTTCGGTTGTTGATGAAGACGACGTCCACCTCCCCGTTCCAGCGGGCAGCGGAAGTAGTAGCTCCTCTTGAATCCGACAGCACGACGGCGTGGTGTCGGTGGCGGTGTAGAAGTCCGGCGGAGCTTCGCTAAGCTATGCGGGCAATATGGAGGAGAGGAGCTTGGCTAGGGTTTGGGAGGGGTGGCCGGCCACTCTATGGGGGGCGGCCAACTTGTGGTCTTGGGGTTGGCCGGCCCCCTCCCTTGGCCCCTCATTATATAGGTGGATCCCAAGTGTTGGTGTCCAAGTCTTCGAATAAGACCCGAAACCAAAACCTTCCATAGGAGGGGGAAACCTAGCCCAACTAGGACTCCCACCCAAAGGTGGGATTCCCACCTCCCATGTGGGGGGTGGCCGGCCCCCTATGGTGGAGTCCACTTGGGACTCCACCCCATCTAGGGCTGGCCGGCCATGGAGGTGGAGTCCCTTGTGGACTCCACCTTCCTTGGTGGTTTCTTCCGGACTTTTCTAGAACCTTCTAGAACCTTCCATAGAACCTTCCGCGACATTTTATTTCACATAAAATGACATCCTATATATGAATCTTATTCTCCGGACCATTCCGGAACTCCTCGTGATGTCCGGGATCTCATCCGGGACTCCGAACAAATATTCGAACTCCATTCCATAATTCAAGTGCTACCATTTCAACATCCAACTTTAAGTGTGTCACCCTACGGTTCGAGAACTATGCGGACATGGTTGAGTACTCACTCCGACCAATAACCAATAGCGGGATCTGGAGATCCATAATGGCTCCCACATATTCAACGATGACTTTAGTGATCGAATGAACCATACACATATATTACCAATTCCCTTTGTCTCGCGATATTTTACTTGTCCGAGGTTTGATCTTCGGTATCACTCTATACCTTGTTCAACCTCGTCTCTGACAAGTACTCTTTACTCGTACCGTGGTATGTGGTCTCTTATGAACTCATTCATATGCTTGCAAGACATTAGACGACATTCCACCGAGAGGGCCCAGTATATCTATCCGTCATCGGGATGGACAAATCCCACTTTGTTGATCCATATGCCTCAACTCATACTTTCCGGATACTTAATCCCACCTTTATAGCCACCCATTTACGCAGTGGTGTTTGGTGTAATCAAAGTACCTTTCCGGTATAAGTGATTTACATGATCTCATGGTCATAAGGACTAGGTAACTATGTATCGAAAGCTTATAGCAAATAACTTAATGACGAGATCTTATGCTACGCTTAATTGGGTGTGTCCATTATATCATTCACACAATGACATAACCTTGTTATTAATAACATCCAATGTTCATGATTATGAAACTAATCATCTATTAATCAACAAGCTAGTTTAAGAGGCATACTAGGGACTTCTTGTTTGTCTACATATCACACATGTACTAATGTTTCGGTTAATACAATTCTAGCATGATATATAAACATTTATCATAAACATAAAGATATAAATAATAACCACTTTATTATTGCCTCTAGGGCATATCTCCTTCAGTCTCCCACTTGCACTAGAGTCAATAATCTAGATTACATTGTAATATACCTAACACCCATGGCATTCTGGTGTTGGTCATGCTTTGCCCTAGGGAGAGCTTTAGTCAACGGATCTGCTACATTCGGATCGGTGTGTACTTTGCAAATCTTTACTTCTCCATCTTCGATGTACTCGCGAATCGAGTGGTAACGCAGCTTGATATGCTTCAGCCTCTTGTGTGACCTTGGCTCTTGTGCATTGGCGATGGCACCCATGTTATCACGGTAAATGATTAATGGGTCCAATGCACTAGGAACCACACCGAGCTCTACAATGAACCTCTTCATCCATACCGCTTCGATGAAGCCTCTGAAGCCGCTATGTACTGATTCTGTTGAAGACTTCGCCACCGTGCACCGCTTCGAGCTTGCCCAGCTTCTTTGCAGCACCATTCAATATAAACACGTACCCAGATTGTGACTTAGAGTCATCGGGATCGGTGTTCCAACTTGCATCGGTGTAACCGTTTACAACGAGCTCTTGGTCACCTCCATAACAAAGAAACATATCCTTAGTTCTTTTCAAGTACTTCAGGATATTCTTGACCGCTGTCCAGTGTTCCATTCTGGATCACTTTGATATCTGCTAGTCAAACTAACGACATGTGCTATATCCGGTCTAGTACATAGCATGGCATACATGATAGATCCTCTGCCGAGGCATAGGGGATGTTACACATCCTTTCTCTTTCTTCTCGCCGTAGCCGGTCCTTGAGTTTTACTCAATACCTTGCCTGGTAACATAGGTAAGAACCCTTTCTTACTTTCGTCCATTCTAAACTTCTTTAGAATCTTGTCCAGATATGTACTCTGTGATAGCCCTATTAGGCGTCTTGATCTATCTCTATAAATCTTGATGCCTAATATATACGATGCTTCACCAAGGTCTTTCATTGAAAAACTATTATTCAAATAACCCTTAACATTGCTTAATAGTTCTATATCATTCCCGATCAATAATATGTCATCTACATATAATATCGGGAATGCTACAGTAGCTCCCACTCACTTTCTTGTAAATACAGGCCTCTCCATGACCTTTGTATAAACCCGAAGTCTTTGATCACCTTATCAAAGCGTCGGTTCCAACTTCTTGATGCTTGCTTCAGTCCATAGATTGAACGCTGAAGTTTGCATACTTTGTCAGCATTTTTAGGATCGACAAAACCTTTGGGTTGTACCATATACAACTCTTCCTCAATATCTCCATTAAGGAATGCCGTTTTGACATCCATCTGCCAAATCTCATAATCGAAAAATGCAGCTATTGCTAACAAAATCCTCACAGATTTTAGCTTCGCTACAGGTGAGAAAGTCTCATCGTAGTCAACTCCTTGAATTTGTCGGAAACCCTTTGCGACAAGTCGAGCTTTATAGACAGTAATATTACCATCAGCATCTGTTTTTCTCTTGAAAATCCATTTATTCTCGACAGCCTTTCGGCTATCAGGTAAGTCTACCAAAGTCCATACTTTGTTATCATACATGGATCCCATTTCGGATTTCATGGCTTCTTGCCATTTGTTGGAATCTGGGCTCATCATCGCTTCTTCATACGTCGCAGGGTCCTCATCATTGTTATCTACAATCATGACATTTAGACAAGGATCATACCAATCAGGAGTGGCACGTTCCCTTGTCGATCTGCGAGGTTCAATAGTTTCCTCGTTCGAAGTTTCATGATCATTATCATTAGCTTCCTCTGTTGCCGGTGTAGGCGGTACAGGTATAACTTCCGGTACTGCGCTACTCTGATCAACGAGTATAGATTCATCAATCTCATCGAGTTCTACTTTTCTTTCAGTCACTTCTTTAGTGAGAAATTCTTTCTCAAGAAAGGTTCCGTTCTTAGCAACAAAGATTTTGCCTTCGGATTTGTGATAGAAAGTGTACCCTATAGTTTCCTTAGGGTATCCTATGAAGACGCATTTCTCCGCTTTGGGTTCTAGCTTGTCCGGTTGTAACTTCTTTACATAGGCTTCGCAACCCCAAACTTTCAGGAACGATACTTAGGTTTCTTATTAAACCATAATTCATACGGTGTCGTTTCTACGGATTTTGATGGTGCTCTATTTAAAGTGAATGCGGCTGTCTCTAATGCATAACTCCAAAATGATAACGGCAAATCAGTAAGAGACATCATACTACGAACCATATCTAAGAGAGTTCGATTACGACGTTCGGACACACCGTTTCGTTGAGGTGTTCCCGGCGGTGTCAATTGTGAAAGTATTCCGCATTTCTTTAAATGCATGCCAAACTCATAACTCAGATATTCACCTCCACGATCAGATCGTAGAAATTTGATCTTCTTGTTACGTTGATTTTCTACTTCACTTTGAAATTCCTTAAACTTCTCGAAAGTTTCGGATTTATGTTTCATGAAATAGATATACCCATATCTACTCAGATCATCTGTGAAGGTTAGAACATAACGATAACCACCGCGATGCTACGCTCATTGGTCCACATACATACGTATGTATGATTTCCAATAAGTCGGTAGCTCGCTCCATCATACCAGAAAATGGAGTCTTTGTCATTTTACCCATTAGACATGCTTCGCATCTATCAAGTGACTCAAAGTCAAGTGATTCAAGTAATCCATCGGTATGGAGTTTCTCCATGCGTTTCACTCCAATATGACCAAGGCAGCGAGTGCCACATATAAGTAGAATTATCATTAAGTTTAATTCGCTTAGCATCAATGTTATGTATATGCGTATCACTACTATCGAGATCTAATAGAAATAAGCCATTCTTTTGTGGTGCTCGACCATAAAAGATATTATTCATAAAAATAGAACAACCATTATTCTCGAGACTTGCATGACTAACCGTGTTGCAATAAACAAGATCCAGAAATAATGTTCATGCTCAACGAAGGTAATTAATAGCAATTATTTAGGCTTAAAACTAATCCCGAAGGTAGATGTAGAGGAAGTGTGCCATTGCGATCACATTGACCTTGGATCCGTTTCCAACGCGCATCGTCACTTCATCTTTCAGCAGTTGTCGTTTATTCTTTAGTTCTGTTTCGAGTTACAAATATGAGCAACCGAACCAGTATCAAATACCCAGGTACTAGAACGAGAACCAGTGAAATGAACATCTATAACATGTATATCAAATATACCTTCTTTCTTCTTCTTGACAAGGCCGCTCTTCAGATCAGCCAGATACTTGGAGCAATTACGCTTCCCGAGTGTCCCTTCTCCTTGCGATAATAGCACTCAGCATCGGGCTTAGGGCCGTTCTTAGGTTTCAAAGGAGGCGAGGCAACTTTCTTGCCACCCTTCTAGAATATTCCCTTAGACTTGCCCTGTTTCTTGAAACTGGTGGTCTTGTTGACCATCAACACTTGGTGCTCTTTCTTGATCTCAATCTCAGCAGCTTTTAGCATGCCAAAAAGTTCAGGTAACTCCTTGTTCATGTTCTGCATATTGTAGTTCATCACAAAGTTCTTGTAACTTGGTGGCAGTGATTGAAGGACACGATTAATCCCCAGTCTGTTAGGAATCACTATTCCCAAGTCATCGAGTTTCTTCGCATGCCCGGTCATGGCGAGCATGTGCTCACTAACGGAGCTGCCTTCTTCCATCATACAGCTGAAGAAATGTTTCGATGCTTCATAGCATTCCACTGCCGCATGAGTCTCGAATATAGCTTTCAGCTCATTCATCAACTCATGAGGATCATGGTGCTCAAAACGTTTTTGAAGATCGGATTCCAGACTGCACAGGATGGCACACTGAACTTGAGAGTACCGAGTTTTCCGAGTCGCGTAAACAGCTTTTACTTCATCGGATTCATCTTCTGCAGGAGGGTCACCTAGCGGTGCATCAAGCACAAATTGCAGATTTCCGCCAGAGAGGAAGATCCTCACATGGCGGAACCAGTCGGTGAAGTTGCTACCGTTGCTCTTAAGTTTCTCTTTCTCTAGGAACTGATTAAAATTGATTGGGGACGCCATCTCTACAACATATATTTGCAATAGTTTAGACTAAGTTTATGACAAATTGAGTTCAAATTTTAATTCAACATAATTAAAAACCTAAGTGAACTCCCACTCAAAACAATATCCCTCGCATTGTCTTAGTGATCACACGAACCAAATCCACCGCACCTAAACCCGATCATCACGAGAAAAGGTGTGATTTCAATGGCGAACACTCAAAGTGTTCATCATATCAACCATATGATTCATGCTCTACCTTTCGGTATCACGTGTTCCGAGACCATGTCTGTACATGCTAGGCTCATCAAGGCCACCTTAGTATCCGCATGTGCAAAACTGTCTTGCACCCGTTATATGTACTTATTGAATCTATCACACCCGATCATCACGAGGTGCTTCGAAACGACAAGACTTGGCAACGGTGCTACTAAGGATGAACACTTTATTATCTTGAGATTTTAGTGAGGGATCATCTTATAATGCTACCGTCGCGATCTAAGCAAAATAAGATGCATAAAAAGGATTAACATCACATGCAGTTCATATGTGATATGATATGGCCCTTTTGTTCTTGCGCCTTTGATCTTTATCTCCAAAGCACGGATATGATCTCCATCATCTTCGGGCATGATCTCCATCATCGTCGGCGTAGCGTCAAGGTCAATGGCGCCGTCTTCATGATTGTCCTCCATGTAGCAACTATTACAACTACTTTGAAATACTACTCAACATGAAATTTAAAGACAACCATAAGGCTCTGCCGGTTGCCACAATACAATAATGATCATCTCATACATATTCATCATCACATTATGGCCATATCACATCACCAAACCCTGCAAAAACAAGTTAGACGTCTCTAATTTGGTTTGCATATTTTACGTGGTTTAGGGTTTTCGAGAGAGATCTAATCTACCTACGAACATGAACCACAACGTTGATACTAATGTTTTCAATAGAAGAGTAAATTGAATCTTTACTATAGTAGGAGAGACAGACACCCGCAAAGCCTCTTATGCAATACAAGTTGCATGTCGAACGAGGAACAAGTCTCATGAACGCGGTCATGTAAAGTTAGTCCGAGCCGCTTCATCCCACTATGCCATAAAGATGCAAAGTACTCAAACTAAAGATAACAAGAGCATCAACGCCCACAAACCATTGTGTTCTACTCGTGCAACCATCTATGCATAGACACGGCTCTGATACCACTGTAGGATAACGTTGCATAGAAAACAAAAATTTTCCTACGGCGAACACGCAATCCAAGCCAAGATGCAATCTAGAAGACGGTAGCAACGAGGGGGTATCGAGTCTCACCCTTGAAGAGATTCCAAAGCCTACAAGATGAGGCTCTTGTTGCTGCGGTAGACGATCACTTGCCGCTTGCAAAAGCGCGTAGAAGATCTTGATCACGATCGGTTCCGGCGCCACGAACGGGCAGCACCTCCGTGCTCGGTCACACGTTCGGTTGTTGATGAAGACGACGTCCACCTCCCCGTTCCAGCGGGCAGCGGAAGTAGTAGCTCCTCTTGAATCCGACAGCACGACGGCGTGGTGTCGGTGGCGGTGTAGAAGTCCGGCGGAGCTTCGCTAAGCTATGCGGGCAATATGGAGGAGAGGAGCTTGGCTAGGGTTTGGGAGGGTGGCCGGCCACTCTATGGGGGCGGCCAACTTGTGGTCTTGGGGTTGGCCGGCCCCCTCCCTTGGCCCCTCATTATATAGGTGGATCCCAAGTGTTGGTGTCCAAGTCTTCGAATAAGACCCGAAACCAAAACCTTCCATAGGAGGGGAAACCTAGCCCAACTAGGACTCCCACCCAAAGGTGGGATTCCCACCTCCCATGTGGGGGGTGGCCGGCCCCCTATGGTGGAGTCCACTTGGGACTCCACCCCATCTAGGGCTGGCCGGCCATGGAGGTGGAGTCCCTTGTGGACTCCACCTTCCTTGGTGGTTTCTTCCGGACTTTTCTAGAACCTTCTAGAACCTTCCATAGAACCTTCCGCGACATTTTATTTCACATAAAATGACATCCTATATATGAATCTTATTCTCCGGACCATTCCGGAACTCCTCGTGATGTCCGGGATCTCATCCGGGACTCCGAACAAATATTCGAACTCCATTCCATAATTCAAGTGCTACCATTTCAACATCCAACTTTAAGTGTGTCACCCTACGGTTCGAGAACTATGCGGACATGGTTGAGTACTCACTCCGACCAATAACCAATAGCGGGATCTGGAGATCCATAATGGCTCCCACATATTCAACGATGACTTTAGTGATCGAATGAACCATACACATATATTACCAATTCCCTTTGTCTCGCGATATTTTACTTGTCCGAGGTTTGATCTTCGGTATCACTCTATACCTTGTTCAACCTCGTCTCCTGACAAGTACTCTTTACTCGTACCGTGGTATGTGGTCTCTTATGAACTCATTCATATGCTTGCAAGACATTAGACGACATTCCACCGAGAGGGCCCAGAGTATATCTATCCGTCATCGGGATGGACAAATCCCACTGTTGATCCATATGCCTCAACTCATACTTTCCGGATACTTAATCCCACCTTTATAGCCACCCATTTACGCAGTGGTGTTTGGTGTAATCAAAGTACCTTTCCGGTATAAGTGATTTACATGATCTCATGGTCATAAGGACTAGGTAACTATGTATCGAAAGCTTATAGCAAATAACTTAATGACGAGATCTTATGCTACGCTTAATTGGGTGTGTCCATTATATCATTCACACAATGACATAACCTTGTTATTAATAACATCCAATGTTCATGATTATGAAACTAATCATCTATTAATCAACAAGCTAGTTTAAGAGGCATACTAGGGACTTCTTGTTTGTCTACATATCACACATGTACTAATGTTTCGGTTAATACAATTCTAGCATGATATATAAACATTTATCATAAACATAAAGATATAAATAATAACCACTTTATTATTGCCTCTAGGGCATATCTCCTTCAGACACTCCTCCCCACCTTTGCTTTCTCAAGCCATGGCTAACCGAATCCTCGGGTGCCGTCCAACAATCACATACCATGGAGGAGTGTCTATTTGTAAATTTATGAAAGTTAATTAATTCGGGGCTGGGAACCCCATTGCCAGCTCTTTTTGCAAAATTATTGGATAAGCGGATGAAGCCACTAGTCCATTGGTGAAAGTTGCCCAACAAGATTGAAAGATAAACACCACATACTTCCTCATGAGCTATAAAACATTGACACAAATAAGAGGTAATAACTTTTGAATTGTTTAAAGATAGCACTCAAGCAATTTACTTTGGAATGGCGGAGAAATACCATGTAGTAGGTAGGTATGATGGACACAAATGGCATAGTGTTTGGCTCAAGGATTTTGGATGCACGAGAAGTATTCCCTCTCAGTACAAGGCTTAGGCTAGCAAGGTTCTTTGAAGCAAACAAAAGTATGAACCGGTACAGCAAAACTCACATAAGAACACATTGCAAGCATTATAAGACTATAAATTGCCTTCCTTGTTGTTCAAACACCTTACTAGAAAATATCTAGACTCTAGAGAGACCAATCATGCAAACCAAATTTTAGCAAGCTCTATGTATTTCTTCACTAATAGGTGCAAAGTATATGATGCAAGAGCTTAAAAATGAGCACAACAATTGCCAAGTATCACATTATTCAAGACATTATACCAATTACCACTTGTAGCATTTTCTGTTTCCAACCATATAACAATTAACGAAGCAGTTTCAACCTTCGCCATGAACATTAAAAGCTAAGAACACATGTGTTCATATGAACCAGCGGAGCGTGTCTCTCTCCCACACAAGCATTTATTCAGAGAATGAAAATAACAAAACGAAAATAAAAGCACACAGACGCTCCAAGTAAAGCACATAAGTTGTGACGGAATAAAAATATAGTTTCAAGAGAAGTGACCTGATAATGTTGTCGATGAAGAAGGGGATGCCCAAGGCATCCCCAAGCTTAGATGCTTGAGTCTTCTTGAAATATGCAGGGATGAACCACCGGGGCATCCCCAAGCTTAGAGCTTTCACTCTCCTTGATCCTATTGTATCATCCTCCTCTCTTGACCCTTGAAAACTTCCTCCACACCAAACTCGAAAAAAAATCATTAGAGGGTTAGTGCATAATCAAAATTCACATGTTCAGAGGTGACACAATCATTCTTAACACTTCTGGACATTGCACAAAGTTACTGGAAGTTAATGGAACAAAGAAATCCATCCAACACAGCAAAAGAGGCAATGCGAAATAAAAGGCAGAATCTGTCAAAACAGAACAGTCCGTAAAGACGAATTTTTTTAGAGGCACCAGACTTGCTCAGATGAAAATGCTCAAATTGAATGAAAGTTGCGTACATATCTGAGGATCACTCATGTAAATTGGCAGATTTTTCTGAGTTACCTACAGAGAACACTGCCCAAATTCGTGACAGCAAGAAATCTGTTTCTGCGCAGTAATCCACATCTAGTATCAACCTTGCTATCAAAGACTTTACTTGGCACAACAATGCAATAAAATAAGATAAGGAGAGGTTGCTACAGTAGTAACAACTTCTAAGACTCAAATATAAAACAAAATTGCTGTAGTAAAATAAAAACATGGGTTATCTCCCAAGAAGTTCTTTCTTTATAGCCATTAAGATGGGCTCAGCAGTTTTAATGATGCACTCGCAAGAAATAGTATTTGAAGCAAAAGATAGCATCAAGAGGCAAATTCAAAACAAATTTAAGCCTAACATGCTTCCTATGAAAGGAATCTTGTAAATAAACAAGTTATGTAGGCATAATGTAATAAGCATATGAAAACTAGACAAGCTCAACTTCAAGATTTTTAGCATATAGAGAGGTGTTTTAGTAACATGAAAATTTCTACAACCATTTTTTCCTCTCTCATAATAATATCCAGTAGCATCATGAGCAAACTCAACAATATAACTATCAAATGAAACATTCTTATCATGAGTCTCATGCATAAAATTATTACTACTCCCAACATAAGCATAGTCATTCTTATTAATTGTAGTGGGAACAAATTCAACAAAGTAGCTATCATCAAATATAGGAGGCATATCGTAATCATAATCAAATTTATCCTCCATAGTAGGCGGCACCAAAAGACTACTATCATTATAATCATCATAAATAGGAGGCAAGGTATCATCAAAGAAAATTTTCTCCTCAATGCTTGGGGGACTAAAAATATCATGCTCATCAAAGCCAGCTTCCCCAAGCTTAGAATTTTCCATAGCATTAGCAACAGTGGTGTTCAAAGCATTCATACTAATAACATTGCCATTAGCATGCAAATAAGGTTCCATAGGTTTGTCAATTTTTGCAGCACACCATTTATGTCTTAACTCAGGAAATAGATTAAAAAGCTCACAATTGTTTTCCATTATTCCTTACTAGTGTTTACCAAGAAACAAAAAGATGCAATTGCAAGATCTAAAAGAAATAGCTTCGAGCACTTACAACGGTGCCGGAAAATAGCTTAGTAGCCGGGATCCGGAGTGTGAGTACCTTTTACCTTTCCTCCCCGGCAACGGCGCCAGAAAATAGCTTGCTGTCCAGGACTGGCGCGTGGTTGACGAGGGAGGAAATCTCTGTTGTGTAGCTTTTCGTTCCCCGGCAACGGCGCCAGAAAATAGCTTGATGTCTATTGATGGCGTGTATTTCACACGTTCGTTGGGCAACCCCAAGAGGAAGGTATGATGCGCACAGCAGCAAGTTTTCCCTCAGAAAGAAACCAAGGTTTATCGAACCAGGAGGAGCCAAGAAGCACGTTGAAGGTTGATGGCGGCGGGATGTAGTGCGGCGCAACACCAGGGATTCCGGCGCCAACGTGGAACCTGCACAACACAACCAAAGTACTTTGCCCCAACGAAACAGTGAGGTTGTCAATCTCACCGGCTTGCTGTAACAAAGGATTAACCGTATTGTGTGGAAGATGATTGTTTGCAGAAAACAGTAGAACAAGTATTGCAGTAGATTGTATTTCAGTAAAGAGAATTGGACCGGGGTCCACAGTTCACTAGAGGTGTCTCTCCCATAAGACAAACAGCATGTTGGGTGAACAAATTACAGTTGGGCAATTGACAAATAAAGAGAGCATGACAATGCACATACATATCATGATGAGTATAGTGAGATTTAATTGGGCATTACGACAAAGTACATAGACCGCCATCCAACTGCATCTATGCCTAAAAAGTCCACCTTCAGGTTATCATCCGAACCCCCTCCAGTATTAAGTTGCAAAGCAACAGACAATTGCATTAAGTATGGTGCGTAATGTAATCAACAACTACATCCTTAGACATAGCATCAATGTTTTATCCCTAGTGGCAACAGCACAACACAACCTTAGAACTTTCTGTCACTGTCCCAGGTGTCAATGCGAGGCATGAACCCACTATCGAGCATAAGTACTCCCTCTTGGAGTTACAAGCATCTACTTGGCCAGAGCATCTACTAGTAACGGAGAGCATGCAAGATCATAAACAACACATAAGCATAACTTTGATAATCAACATAACAAGTATTCTCTATTCATCAGATCCCAACAAACGCAACATATAGAATTACAGATAGATGATCTTGATCATGTTAGGCAGCTCACAAGATCCGACAATGATAGCACAATGGGGAGAAGACAACCATCTAGCTATCTGCTATGGACCCATAGTCCAGGGGTAGACTACTCACACATCACACCGGAGGCGACCATGGCGGCGTAGAGTCCTCCGGGAGATGATTCCCCTCTCCGGCAGGGTGCCGGAGGCGATCTCTGGATCCCCCGAGATGGGATCGGCGGCGGCGGCGTCTCCGGAAGGTTTTCCGTATCGTGGCTCTCGGCACCGGGGGTTTCGTCACGGAGGCTATTTGTAGGCGGAAGGGCAGGTCAAGAGGCGGCACGGGGCCCCACACCACGGGGCCGCGCGGCCAAGGGGGGCCGCGCCGCCTAGGGTGTGGCCCCCTCGTCGCCCCTCTTCGTCTCTCCTTCGGACTTGGAAGCTTCGTGGAAAAATAGGCCCCTGGGCTTTGATTTCGTCCAATTCCGAGAATATTTCCTTACTAGGATTTCTGAAACCAAAAACAGCAGAAAACGACAATCGGCACTTCGGCATCTTGTTAATAGGTTAGTTTCAGAAAATGCACGAATATGACATAAAGTGTGCATAAAACATGTAGATAACATCAATAATGTGGCATGGAACATAAGAAATTATCGATACGTCGGAGACGTATCAACATCCCCAAGCTTAGTTCTGCTCGTCCCGAGCAGGTAAAACGATAACACAGATAATTTCTGGAGTGACATGCCATCATAATCTTGATCATACTATTTGTAAAGCATATGTAGTGAATGCAGCGATCAAAACAATGTATATGACATGAGTAAACAAGTGAATCATAAAGCAAAGACTTTTCATGAATAGCACTTCAAGACAAGCATCAATAAGTCTTGCATAAGAGTTAACTCATAAAGCAATAATTCAAAGTAAAAGCATTGAAGCAACACAAAAGAAGATTAAGTTTCAGCGGTTGCTTTCAACTTGTAACATGTATATCTCATGGATATTGTCAACATAGAGTAATATAATAAGTGCAATAAGCAAGTATGTAGGAATCAATGCACAGTTCACACAAGTGTTTGCTTCTTGAGGTGGAGAGAAATAGGTGAACTGACTCAACATTGAAAGTAAAAGAATGGTCCTCCATAGAGGAAAAGCATCGATTGCTATATTTGTGCCAGAGCTTTGATTTTGAAAACATGAAACAATTTTGTCAACGGTAGTAATAAAGCATATGCATCATGTAAATTATATCTTATAAGTTGCAAGCCTCATGCATAGTATACTAATAGTGCCCGCACCTTGTCCTAATTAGCTTGGACTACCGGATCATCACAATGCATTGTTTTTACCAAGTGTCACAAAGGGGTACCTCTATGCCACTTTGTACAAAGGTCTAAGGAGAAAGCTCGCATTGGATTTCTCGCTATTGATTATTCTTCAACTTAGACATCCATACCGGGACAACATAGACAACAGATAATGGACTCCTCTTTTATGCATAAGCATATAGCAACAATTAATAATTTTCTCATTTGAGATTTGAGGATTGTTGTCCAAAACTGAAACTTCCACCATGGATCATGGCTTTAGTTAGCGGCCCAATGTTCTTCTCTAACATATGCATGCTTAACCATAAGGTGGTAGATCTGTCTTACTTCAGACAAGACGGACATGCATAGCAACTCACATGAAATTCAACAACGAATAGTTGATGGCGTCCCCAGTGAACATGGTTATCGCACAACAAGCAACTTAATAAGAGATAAAGTGCATAATTACATATACAATACCACAATAGTTTTTAAGCTATTTGTCCCATGAGCTATATATTGCAAAGGTGAATGATGGAATTTTAAAGGTAGCACTCAAGCAATTTACTTTGGAATGGCGGAAAATACCATGTAGTATAGGTAGGTATGGTGGACACAAATGGCATAGTGGTTGGCTCAAGTATTTTGGATGCATGAGAAGTATTCCCTCTCGATACAAGGTTTAGGCTAGCATGGCTTATTTGAAACAAACACAAGGATGAACCGGTGCAGCAAAACTCACATAAAAGACATATTGAAAACATTATAAGACTCTACACCGTCTTCCTTGTTGTTCAAACTCAATACTAGAAATTATCTAGACCTTAGAGAAACCAAATATGCAAACCAAATTTTAGCATGCTCTATGTATTTCTTCATTAATGGGTGCAAAGCATATGATGCAAGAGCTTAATCATGAGCACAACAATTGCCAAGTATCACATTACCCAAAACATTTATAGCAATTACTACATGTATCATTTTCCAATTCCAACCATATAACAATTTAACGAAGAAGAAACTTCGCCATGAATACTATGAGTAGAAACCAAGGACATACTTGTCCATATGCTACAGCGGAGCGTGTCTCTCTCCCATAAAGTGAATGCTAGGATCCATTTTATTCAAACAAAACAAAAAACAAAAACAAACCGACGCTCCAAGAAAAAGCACATAAGATGTGATGGAATAAAAATATAGTTTCAGGGGAGGAACCTGATAATGTTGTCGATGAAGAAGGGGATGCCTTGGGCATCCCCAAGCTTAGACGCTTGAGTCTTCTTAGAATATGCAGGGGTGAACCACCGGGGCATCCCCAAGCTTAGAGCTTTCACTCTCCTTGATCATGTTGCATCATACTCCTCTCTTGATCCTTGAAAACTTCCTCCACACCAAACTCGAAACAACTCATTAGAGGGTTAGTGCACAATATAAATTGACATATTCAGAGGTGACACAATCATTCTTAACACTTCTGGACATTGCATAATGCTACTGGACATTAGTGGATCAAAGAAATTCATCCAACATAGCAAAAGAGGCAATGCGAAATAAAAGGCAGAATCTGTCAAAACAGAACAGTTCGTATTGACGAATTTTAAAATGGCACCAAACTTGCTCAGATGAAAATTCCCAAATTGAATGAAAGTTGCGTACATATCTGAGGATCATGCACGTAAATTGGCTTAATTTTCTGAGCTACCTACAGGGAGGTGGACCCAGATTCGTGACAGCAAAGAAATCTGGAACTGTGCAGTAATCCAAATCTAGTACTTACTTTTCTATCAACGGCTTAACTTGGCACAACAAAACACAAAACTAAGATAAGGAGAGGTTGCTACAGTAGTAAACAACTTCCAAGACACAAAATAAAAATAAAGTACTGTAGGTAAAAACATGGGTTGTCTCCCATAAGCGCTTTTCTTTAACGCCTTTCAGCTAGGCGCAGAAAGTGTGTATCAAGTATTATCGAAGGGTGGTACTTCTACAGCGGGGTGTGGGCTTTTCTCAACCAGGCATAGTATATTAGATACATAAGTTTTAGCATCTCCCTTTTCATTAGTCTTAGGCGTGCTACTCGCATCAAACAAATTTTCAGGAACAAGCCAAGCATAGTTATTTTCTAGTGCATCATTCATAGCTAGGAGCTTACATGGTATTGGTGCTTTGATCTCCCCTCCATCATCAATATTATTAGTGTATCTTATTCTATCCATATCCATCTTTTCAAGGAGACTAACAAAATTAGTAGGAGAACCAAGCATATTAAATTTAGCAAACACCTTTCTAGCTTCTCTTGCTAGACCACCAAATTCTCTAAGAAGGGTTTCTAATACAAAATCTTTCTTTTCCCCTTCTTCCATATCACCTAGCGTGAGAAACATGTGTTGGATTATAGGATTGAGATTAACAAATTTAGTTTCCATCATGCGAACTAAAGCAGCAGCAGCAATTTCATAAGTAGGCGCAAGGTCTACCAAGTGTCTATCCTCAAAATTGTCAATGGTACTAACATGGTTGAAGAATTCTTCTATATTATTTCTCCCAACTATAGACCCACGTCCTACCGGTATGTCTTTTGTGGTAAAATTAAAAGGAAACATGATGAAATAAGTAAAGTAAATGCAAGTAACTAATTTTTTTGTGTTTTTGATATAGCAAACAAGATAGCAAATAAAGTAAAACTAGCAACTAATTTTTTTGTATTTTGATTTAGTGCAGCAAACAAAGTAGTAAATAAAACTAAGCAAGACAAAAACAAGGTAAAGAGATTGAGAAGTGGAGACTCCCCTTGCAGCGTGTCTTGATCTCCCCGGCAACGGCGCCAGAAAATGTGCTTGATGGCGTGTATTTCACACGTTCGTTGGGCAACCCCAAGAGGAAGGTATGATGCGCACAGCAGCAAGTTTTCCCTCAGAAAGAAACCAAGGTTTATCGAACCAGGAGGAGCCAAGAAGCACGTTGAAGGTTGATGGCGGCGGGATGTAGTGCGGCGCAACACCAGGGATTCCGGCGCCAACGTGGAACCTGCACAACACAACCAAAGTACTTTGCCCCAACGAAACAGTGAGGTTGTCAATCTCACCGGCTTGCTGTAACAAAGGATTAACCGTATTGTGTGGAAGATGATTGTTTGCAGAAAACAGTAGAACAAGTATTGCAGTAGATTGTATTTCAGTAAAGAGAATTGGACCGGGGTCCACAGTTCACTAGAGGTGTCTCTCCCATAAGACAAACAGCATGTTGGGTGAACAAATTACAGTTGGGCAATTGACAAATAAAGAGAGCATGACAATGCACATACATATCATGATGAGTATAGTGAGATTTAATTGGGCATTACGACAAAGTACATAGACCGCCATCCAACTGCATCTATGCCTAAAAAGTCCACCTTCAGGTTATCATCCGAACCCCCTCCAGTATTAAGTTGCAAAGCAACAGACAATTGCATTAAGTATGGTGCGTAATGTAATCAACAACTACATCCTTAGACATAGCATCAATGTTTTATCCCTAGTGGCAACAGCACAACACAACCTTAGAACTTTCTGTCACTATCCCAGGTGTCAATGCAGGCATGAACCCACTATCGAGCATAAGTACTCCCTCTTGGAGTTACAAGCATCTACTTGGCCAGAGCATCTACTAGTAACGGAGAGCATGCAAGATCATAAACAACACATAAGCATAACTTTGATAATCAACATAACAAGTATTCTCTATTCATCGGATCCCAACAAACGCAACATATAGAATTACAGATAGATGATCTTGATCATGTTAGGCAGCTCACAAGATCCGACAATGATAGCACAATGGGGAGAAGACAACCATCTAGCTACTGCTATGGACCCATAGTCCAGGGGTAGACTACTCACACATCACACCGGAGGCGACCATGGCGGCGTAGAGTCCTCCGGGAGATGATTCCCCTCTCCGGCAGGGTGCCGGAGGCGATCTCCTGGATCCCCCGAGATGGGATCGGCGGCGGCGGCGTCTCTGGAAGGTTTTCCGTATCGTGGCTCTCGGTACTGGGGGTTTCGTCACGGAGGCTATTTGTAGGCGGAAGGGCAGGTCAAGAGGCGGCACGGGGGCCCCACACCACAGGGCCGCGCGGCCAAGGGGGGGCCGCGCCGCCCTAGGGTGTGGCCCCCTCGTCGCCCCTCTTTGTCTCTCCTTCGGACTTCTGGAAGCTTCGTGGAAAAATAGGCCCCTGGGCTTTGATTTCGTCCAATTCCGAGAATATTTCCTTACTAGGATTTCTGAAACCAAAAACAGCAGAAAACAGCAACTGGCACTTCGGCATCTTGTTAATAGGTTAGTTTCAGAAAATGCACGAATATGACATAAAGTGTGCATAAAACATGTAGATAACATCAATAATGTGGCATGGAACATAAGAAATTATCGATACGTCGGAGACGTATCATCTATGCACACTCCTTTTCCTGTAGACAGTGTTGGGCCTCCAAGAGCAGAGGTTTGTAGAACAGCAGCAAGTTTTCCCTTAAGTGGATCACCCAAGGTTTATCGAACTCAGGGAGGAAGAGGTCAAATATATCCCTCTCAAGCAACCCTGCAACCACAATACAAGAAGTCTCTTGTGTCCCCAACACACCTAATACACTTGTCAGATGTATAGGTGCACTAGTTCGGCGAAAAGATAGTGAAATACAGGTGGTATGAATGAATATGAGCAGTAGTAACGGCGCCAGAAAATAGCTTGCTGGCGTGCAGTTGATGGTAGTAATATTGCAGGAAGTAAAGATGCAGTAAAACAGTAAATAAGCGACGATTTCAGTATTTGGAAACAAGGCCTAGGGATCATACTTTCACTAGTGGACACTCTCAACATTGATCACATAATAAAACCACTCTACACTCTTTTGTTGGATGATGAACACCACTAATTGTGTAGGGCTACAAGAGCACCTCAATGCCGGAGTTAACAAG
The DNA here is from genome assembly GCF_019359855.2 of Lolium perenne. NCBI lineage: Eukaryota > Viridiplantae > Streptophyta > Magnoliopsida > Poales > Poaceae > Lolium > Lolium perenne. The sequence continues at coordinate 322,039,741 of NC_067246.2, forward strand.
CTCCACAACATTCGATATTCATATTTAAATAACCTTAGAGTGCATGATAGACCAACGCAATTATACCGAGTACTAACATAGCATGCACACCGTCACCGACAGACTATGAAAGGGGGAATAGATTGCATCAATACCATCATAGTAATAGTTAACTTCATAATCTACAAGAGATCACAATCATAGCATATACCAAGTACTACATGATGCACACACTGTCAACATTACATCATGGAGGAGGAATAAACTACTTTAATAACATCACTAGTGTAGTACATAGATGAATAGTGATACAAAACTCATATGAATCTCAATCATGTAAGGCAGCTCATGAGATCATTGTATTGAAGTACATAGGAGAGAGATTAACCACATAGCTACCGGTACAGCCCCTTAGCCTCGATGGAGAACTACTCCCTCCTCATGGGAGACAGCAGCGGTGATGAAGATGGCGGTGGTGTCGATGGAGATGCCTTCCGGGGGCACTTCCCCGTCCCGGTGGCGTGCCGGAACAGAGACTCCTGTCCCCCAGATCTTGGCTGCGCAATGGCGGCGGCTCTGGAAGGTTTCTCGTACCGTGGCTTATTCGTATCGAAGATTTAGGTCAGGGGGCTTCTTATAGGCGAAGAGGTAGAGTCGGAAGGCTGACGAGGCAACCACACAATAGGGGGGGTGCGCCCCCCTCTTGGCCGCGCCGGCCACCTGTGTGGTGGGCCTGTGGCTCTCCTCTGGTCCCTCTCGGGTGTTCTGGAAGCTTCGTGGAATTATAAGATGCTGGGCGTTGATTTCGTCCAATTCCGAGAATATTTCCTTACTAGGATTTCTGAAACCAAAAACACCAGAAAACAGGAACTGGCACTTCGGCATCTCGTCAATAGGTTAGTTCCGGAAAACGCATAAAATCATCATAAAGTGTGAACAAAACATGTAGGTATTGTCATAAAACAAGCATGGAACATCAGAAATTATAGATACGTTGGAGACGTATCTGCCGCCATCAACCTTCAACGGGCTTCTTGACTCCCACTGGTTCGATAACCTTGGTTTCTTACTGAGGGAAAAACTTGCCGCTGTACGCATCATACCTTCCTCTTGGGGTTCCCAACGGACGCGTGCTTTACCGTCACAAGCAGCAGTGGTCTCAGCATTTCTAAATGGTCGGGAGCAACCGCTAATGTCACGGCCCCATCAGTTGTGGATGTACACCAGTACAACAGATAAATCAAGGGTTAACTCAAACGAATTGTCCGAAGAGGATCTTCGAGACGAGGTGCGGCGCCTAACCTGTCTCAGCTAGAAGGACAATATTGTTTTGACTTCAACTTGCCCTCCTCTCGACCTTAAGCATCTTCCTGCCACGGTAATTTTTCTCGCATTTGTATCGGATGTCGTTTCTATTTCTGAATTTGGACTCGATAATTTCTTTTCCTGTCGACAGGCTTCCACTGTTGCTCAATGCTACCCTCCAACACCCGAAAGTGGGGTAGCTCCAGAAGATGATGATGCTTCGGAAGATACTGAAGATGAGCGACACACTCTCGAGGATAGCGATATCCAGGGTGACGAAGCCCCGAGGATGATGCCCTTACTAAGTCTATGCAACGCAGGAAGATCAACGAAGACCTGATGGCGACTGCTGAATCGAGTCCTAGCGAACAAGATGATGATGTTAACGCAACTGCTTCCCTTGCTCACTTTCGAAGAACGTCGCCTCCTCCAGTCGCAAAGCTTTCAACATGCCTCTTTGCCGACGAGGATGATTTGGAGTTGAGTTTGTAAGTTTTTCCTCTTTCTTTGTGCCTAACTTCCTTCAATTTGTCTGAAGTGTGTATTTATTTTTGAGCAGCTCTAATGATGATGATGAAGTCCCTCTCGCGAAGAGGGCTAAAATACTGTCTGAAAGGACTGATTCAGCAAAGGAATCAAATTCTTCGACTGCTGAGCCTACTCCTCCGCCAAGAAAAAGCGTGGCCAAGGTTCCTTTCTCAGCGGTTAACCCTTCTGTAGGTGCCTCCGCCCTCCAATTTCTCGCGATCACGTAAGTATAATATCTGTCACAATATCCTTTTAGCCTCCAAGCCGATGGTTGATTTTTGGATCAAGTATAGGCTAAGATTCGTCGATCACGCAGCGTAATATAATCTCTGTCTTCTTGCTCGCAACCAATTTTTGCCATAGTTACGCCGTGGCAGATTTTTCTGATCAATTCACTTGCCTGGAATCCGAAAATGTCCAACTTCGTAAAGCCATTAAGATTTCGGTTGATCAAGTACTGGAAGCCAACAGGCTCACAGCCGAAGTTCAAAATGAGAACTGACTCTTGAAGGATGAGCTGAAGAAGTTGAAGAAGAAGATGAGGGACGAGCAAGAAGCCAGACGCGAGGCTTTCATCATAGCTGATGAAAAGGAAGGTGTTCTTCGAGAGTCTGTCACAAACTTGCTAAGTAAGTTTCCCTTCATACTTTGCATGGTACTCTTTTCAATATCATCTTCTTGATTGCTTATTCATAATTTTTCCAGGTACTGCCGATATGTCTATCGACCGTACGAGCAAGCTTCAAGAAGATTCAATGTCGGATGCCCTCTCGTTTGCTACTGATTCCTGCAACCAGGTCCAGGGTCTTTTGATGAAGACCAAGGGGGCTTTATCGAAGCTGTTTTTGATGATGTTCCCAAAGTTGGACCAAAACAAGACCCTTGGAAAAATGGCGGATACCTTCTTCATCAACTCCTCTGAAGCCATAGAGGTACTGAAGCGGCGCTCCCATCTTTACGGGGCGGTTCTTACTTTCCAGCTTTTGATGGGGCATGGACTTGGTTCTGAGTTGGAGAGACTATACAAGGCATTTCCAGTAGATGCCAATGGATGTCTAGTCAACCTCCAACCTTTCAAGCAATCCTCAGTGCTATGCGCCAATCGGCTCCTCAAATTAGTTGATGAGGACAAAAACAAAGCTGTTCCCGATTCATCGTCAGCTCAACCTTAAATTAAGCCTGGCCTCCTTGTTGTAATTTTGATACATTTTATTCTTATTTTGTACTGGCTCTGTTGCTAGTGTCAACAATCTTTTGAATGTAATATATCCTCCCAATGGGAGTTTTTTCGCCTTTTATCGACACCTTTCTAAATTAAGAATTTTGCCGCAGATTCCTTCAACTTCTTCTCGTATCCAAACTTCCTTGAATCCTTCGGGTGGTGATGAATCTGACCTTGTTCGTCGCTTACGCGATCAAATTTCTCGATTGAACAAAGACATATCCAATCTTCATGCTATGTCAGCTTTGGTGAAAAGAAAAAGTGAAATTGCTACCGCGGTTGAACACCATGCTTTGGATCGTCTCCGTGTTGCCACTGAGAGTTTAAACTGTAAGCAATCGACCACCCTTGTTTTCAGCTGATTCATTCGTTGAATAATAGTCTGCTGATTTAATTCCTTGACTTCAACAGTCGTAGCTTTTGATGAATCAGAAGAGAACAAACGGATCCATGAAAAGATTGCTGCGATGACCGATGTTACTCACCCAAAGCATGAATTGTGGTCCAATCGGTCAAAGGCTGTAACCGTAGTTAAGTTTGAGCATCGAGCCGAGAAGGTGCATTATTACTTTGACAAATATCATGTCCATCTCTCCATGGTGTGGAAGACTATGATTTTATTGGATCAAGCACCCGAGACTTTATCTGCTTTATTCAATCGATTCAAGACTCCGGGCAGAATTCGATTACTGGTGCGTAAGGAACTTCTTGCTGGAGCCAAACTTGCACTTGCTTCAGTCTTAGCATGTCACCCGACCATAAATTTGGAAGCCATAGAAAATGTTAATGTAAGGTTAGATCAATACTATCCCATAGCTTGGCATCCTGCATACATTATTATTTCTCGAATGGAAACATGAGTCAAAAGAGAATTGAAGGCCCGAGAAGATCAAGAATCCTTGCCATGACGAAGTTTCGTAAAGATTTTTTTCCTTTTTATGATGACCTTGCATTGCAAGGAGTAATCCTGTATGTACTTGATGTGTTTTTAAACATCATTTGTTTCTGAACTTCTTTGTTCGATTGAAAAGCTTTATCGAGGGCAACTGAGTGATCAAGTCAATTTGCTCACTCAACGACTCTGTTGTAATTGCATTATTTCCAAAGAAAATTCGTAAGTTCCATAAGAGCGACACCCTTTGAGTAAACGATGGATTTGGCGCTTTATTTATTTGGCTTCGTATCATGGTGCACCGGTATGAGCCTTTTTGTAAGTAATATTGTTTCCATCAACTGCAGCACTCGTGAATTTTCTTGAGGCTTGGATGGTTTATGATGTATCGATAACCATAGATCCCGGTGGGAGTATTAATTAATTATCGATACTGTAATAATTCCTTGCAGCCCCCGAGTACTATCGAGTCAGCTGTGTGACACGTAGTTTTAGCCGAAGCTCCCGATGGGAGTAGTAACCAATAAAAGGGACTCGAACATCTGTTCGAGTAACGAAATAAAAAATATGTATGTTGAACCAGAAAATTTTATTCATAATATGTAACGGGCTAAGAAGCCTTCATGTTGCAAAGAAGAAAAGGTCGAATTCTATGCGTAGAATTGTCGTAAGTGTGCAACATGCCATGGGTTCCCAACATCTTTGCCCGATGCAGGATTATTGAGACGATAAGCTCCTCCTGGTATTACTGAGGTGACGATGAACGGTCCTTCCCATGGAGATTCGAGTTTCAAAGTTCTTTCTTGCTTCAGTCGTTATACCATATCACCAACGTTGAAGCTCCGGTTGCTAACTCGTCGGTTGTGGTAATTCTGTATCGCCTGTTGATATACTGTCGTTCTGGCTAAGGCGATGTCTCCAGCTTCATCAAGGAGGTACACATCATCTTGTAGTGCATGGATGGCATTTTTCTCTGTATATGCAGCCACCCGAGGAGCTTCAAAGCAAACATCGGCTGGTAAAACTGCTTCGGCTCCATAGACAAGGAAGAACGGAGTATATTTGTGTTGATCTATTTGGTGTAGTCCGCAAGCTCCAAAGCACGGATGGCAATTCTTCAACCCAAGCTCCAGCGGCGCCTGTGAGGCGCTTTTTAATGCCATCGCATATTAAGCCATTGATCCTTTCCACTTGCCCATTTGTTTGAGGATGTGCAACCGAAGCAAATTTGAGTTTGATACCACTGTCATCACATAATTGATGGTATTCCTTGGAATCGAAATTAGTTACATTGTCTGTAATGATGCTATGAGGCATACCGAAACGACAGGTTATTCCTTTGAAGAATTTAACAGAAGTTTTAGTTGTTTGGTTTGTGGGAACAGCTTCGATCCATTTAGTGAACTTATCGACTGCAACCAATAAATGTGTGTGTCCACCAGGTGATGATCTCGGCAGTGGACCTACTTGATCGAGTCCCCATTGCGCAAAGGGCCAGGCCAAAGGTTTTGTCATTATCCGTTGCAGGAGCATGCATCTTTAGTGCGAAACGTTGACAAGGGTCACACTTCCGAACGAAATCTCGTGCATCGGATGCTGCGGTTGGCCAATAAAACCCTGCTCTGAAAGCGCCCTACTCTTGCGTGATGACCACAGGTTCTTTCGTGTATTTCTCGTCGTAGAGATTTTCCATGTTAATGGCGATACACCTTTGAAACATGCCATAAATGCTTCGCTTATAAAGTTCACCATCCACTATGATAAAGGCCTTAGACCGGCGCACGATGCGCTTGGCTTCCGTCGGATCATCTGGTAATCTTTGCTCCATCAAATTTGCTAAAAAGGGCTCAGTCCATAGAGGTTCAAGGAGAAGGACTTGCTTTTTAAGCTTTAGCGTGGGATCTTTGGTATCTTCTTGGAGCACAGCTCCTGAGCCAGCAGTCGACACTTCTGGAGGTGCCAAAGTTTTTTCTTTAATGGGTCTTTGAGCAATTACTTCATAGAAGACTCCATCTGGAATAGGGGAACAAATGGACCCTATGTTAGCTAAAGCATCGGCCTCCTCGTTGCTAGCCCTGCCGATGTGTTTTAGCTCGCAACCTTCAAATTTCGCTTCCACAGATTGGTATAGCTGACGATAAGCAACCATGTTGTCACTGACTACGCCGCATAAATTCATCGACTGTTGTACCACAAGATTTGAATCTCCATAGATTTCCAAACGAGTTGCTCCGCATGCCTTGGCCATACGCATCCCGTGTAATAGTGCTTCATACTCTGCTTCATTATTTGTCGGCAGTGGAAAGTTCATCCTCAGAATATATCTCATTTTGTCTCCTTGTGGTGAGATTAGTACTACTCTGGCTCCTGCACCTGTACTTCATTTCGATCCATCAAAATACATCGTCCAAGATCCGGACATATCGGTGCTGCCGGGATTTGCGACTGAATCCAATCAGCAAAGAAATCGGGAAGGACCTGAGATTTAATTGCTGTCCGGTTAACACAAGTTATGTCATGTGGTGCTATCTAGATATCCCAATGAGATACTCTACTCGTGGCCTCTGGGTTGGTGAGTATGTTCTTCAATGGTGCTTCGGTTACCACGATGATCGGATGCTCCGCGAGGTGATGTCGTAGCTTGTGCGCTATCCTCCACATGGCATATGCCAGCTTCTGGTTATGAGGATATTGCTGATTTTCTGGTGTGAGTACCTCGCCGAGGTAGTAAACAGGACGTTGTACCCCATGGACTTTCCCTGCCTCTTCTCGCTCGACAACAAGTATTGTGCTAAAAACCTGCACCGTTGCAGCTATATACAACAGCATTGGCTCCTTTTCCTATGGAGTTACAAGTACTAGGGATGTTGATATGATCTTTTTTAGGTTATCAAAAGATTCCTGTGCTTCATCTGTCCACTCGAACTTCTCATATTTCTTCATTAACTGATAAAACGGTAAGGCCTTTTCTCCTAATTTTGCGATAAATCTACTGAGCGCTGCCAACTGTCCTGCCAATTGCTGCACCTGATGCAAATTCTTTGGCGGTTCCATGTCGAGAATAGCTTTGATTTTTAAAAGGTTGGCTTCTATTCCTCTAGTTGAAATAAAGTACCCGAATACTTGGCCTCCTGGTACCCCAAAGAAGCATTTCTTCAGATTCAGCTTTATTTTGTTCTTGTCGAGATTGTCAAAAGTTTCTCTTAGATCGTCGATGAGGGTAGCTGCGTTTTTGGTTTTTACTACGATGTCGTCGATGTAGACTTCAATATTCTGACCAATTTGCTCCCCAAGGCAAGCTTGCATGCACCACTGATAAGTTGCACCCGCATTTTCAGTCCAAAAGTCATGACATTGTAACAGTAAACGTCATGCGGAGTTATGAATGCGGTTAACTCTTGGTCTTCTTTCTGGAGGTTGATCTGATTATATCTTGAGTAAGCATCGAGGAAGGAGAGACGATCGCAGCCTGTTGTGGAGTCGACTATTTGGTCGATGCAAGGCAGCAGAAAATGATCCTTTGGACAATGCTTGTTGAGGCTTGTGTAATCGATACACATACGAAGAGCTGTCGTATCTTTCTTTGGCACCATGACTGGGTTAGCTACCCATTCAGCTTCTTTGAGCTCCCGAATAAAATCAGCCTTGCGGAGTCGATTAACTTCTTCACCAATAGCTTTTCTTTTTGGTTCTGAGAAATGACGTAACGTCTACTGTACAAGTTTAGCTTTAGGGTCAACATTGAGGGAATGCTTAGCGAGTTCCCTGAGAATACCTGGCATGTCGGATGGTTCCCATGCAAATATTTCCCAGTACTCACGGAGGAACTCGATGAGCGCGCCTTCCTATGCGACAGCAAGATCTGCCAACGTGTTGATCATTTTCTTCGGGTCAAAAGGACGCACTTGCTGTTTTTGTTTGCTTCCTTTGCAACGTCAAAATTTTCGGATTTTACGTTCCGATTATGGCAGGAGGCTGTGTGTGATCTATAACAACATCGAGTGTATTGAGCTCTTCCTTAACTCCAAACTTTGAAGAAATCTTCTGGAAATCCATGTCGCAATTATCAGAACGAGAAAAACTTCCGTGCACGGTTATTGCTATCCCGTTATTGCTTGGCATCTTCAACTTTAAGCATGCATAGTGAGGTACCGCCATGAATTTGGCAAACGCTGGCCTACCAAGGATGGCATGATACTGTGACTCCCAATCGACTACTTCGAATTCAAGTTTCTCCTTCCTGAAATTGCTAGGTGTGCCGAAGACTACATCCAGCGATATTTTGCCAAGGGGGTAAGCGGGATGATGCCATGAAAGCCTGTATTAGATTATTTTAGCATATCAACTTTCAAACCCACTGTCTTCATTGTGCTTGCGAACAGTAGGTTCAAGCCGCTTCTTCCATCCATGAATACCTTGCTCATGTTGTATCTTCCAATCTGCGCCTCAAGAACTAAAGCAGCGAGACCAGACCTAGGAACCACTATCGGATGATCCGCCTTGCTAAACAATATGCTCTGATCTGATCAGTCGATATACTTAGGTACCTCAACCATAGCAACCTCTGCTTATTTTACTTCCCGTGAGAAATTTTTGGCTTCTCTCTTCGAAAAGCTAGTTTTATGGATCATGTTGACCTGTCCTCGAGACGCGGGATATACTTCGGTTAGTATGTACACATCTTCTTCTTCCAGAAGGTATTGCTTCTGCTGCGGGTGACTATAAGTTGCCGCCCTTTTTTCTGCCGATCGAGCATTCGCTTCTGCGTCAGTCCTTAGATCATCGCAAAACTTCTGGACTTCAAGAAACTTCCGACAATTTTTGAGCAAATGAGTAGCCTTTTCGATGTTATCATTTGGGCCGATGTAAGAGTGCAAGTAACACGGTGCTTCAAGCTGCTTCGTAGCCGATAAGTAAGGCGTACGAAGGTGGTTCTTGCTTGATTGCACATTGTAGCATCCTCGTTCGCACTGTCGAAGGCGGCTCGCAACTCGCTCCTCTTCTTCACGGCTAAGATCACTTTGTCTCTTCTGTTGCTCCTCTCTGCTACCAAAGCTGCTTCGACTGCTCTTGCCATTATTCCCAGGCAAGGTTGCCAAAGTTGCTTGTGAAACGATATTATTTGGAACTGAAGTCCTTATGCTTGGCGCGTGTGAACTGGGAAGTCGAAGAAATCTTCTGGAGTCGATGATGAAGTGGACACCGTCGAAGGTCGTATCCATGATGCCGCGTGACTCCGTAGGGATCGGGCGCGAGGTGATACGTCTCCGACGTATCGATAATTTCTTATGTTCCATGCCACTTTATTGATGATACCTACATGTTTTATGCATACTTTATGTCATATTTATGCATTTTCCGGCACTAACCTATTAACGAGATGCCGAAGAGCCAGTTGCTGTTTTTGGTTTCAGAAATCCAAGTAAGGAAATATTCTCGGAATTGGACGAAATCAACGCCCAGGGGCCTATTTTTCCACGAAGCTTCCAGAACACCGAAAGGGAACCGAAGTGGGGCGACGAGGCGCCGCCACACTAGGGCGGCGCGGCCCAGGAGGGGCCCGCGCGGCCCTAGCGTGTGGGGCCCCTGTGACGCCCCTTGACCTGCCCTTCCGCCTACTTAAGTCTTCGTCGACAATAGCCCCAGTACCGAGAGCCACGATACGGAAAACCTTCCAGAGATGCCGCCGCCGCCAATCCCATCTCGGGGGATTCAGGAGATCGCCTCCGGTACCCTGCCGGAGAGGGGAATCATCTCCCGGAGGACTCTTCACTGCCATGGTCGCCTCCGGAGTGATGAGTGAGTAGTTCACCCCTGGACTATGGGTCCATAGCAGTAGCCAGATGGTCGTCTTCTCCTATTTGTGCTTCATTGTCGGGTCTTGTGAGCTGCCTAACATGATCAAGATCATCTATCTGTAATGCTACATGTTGTGTTTGTTGGGATCCGATGGATAGAGAATACTATGTTATGTTGATTATCAATCTATTACCTATGTGTTGTTTATGATCTTGCATGCTCTCCGTTGTTAGTAGAGGCTCTGGCCAAGTTTTTGCTAGTAACTCCAAGTGGTGGTATTTATGCTCGATAGTGGGTTCATGCCTCCATTAAATCTGGGACAGTGACAGAAAGTTCTAAGGTTGTGGATGTGCTGTTGCCACTAGGGATAAAACATCGATGCTATGTTTAAGGATGTAGTTGTTGATTACATTACACACCATACTTAATGCAATTGTCTGTTGTTTGCAACTTAATACTGGAAGGGGTTCGGATGATAACCTGAAGGTGGACTTCTTAGGCATAGATGCATGTTGGATAGCGGTCTATGTACTTTGTCGTAATGCCCAATTAAATCTCACTATACTCATCATATCATGTATGTGCATGGTCATGCCCTCTTTATTTGTCAGTTGCCCAACTGTTATTTGTTCACCCAACATACTTATTCTTATCGGAGAGACGCCTCTAGTGAACTGTGGACCCCGGTCCATTCTTTTAATCGAATACAATCTACTGCAATACTTGTTCTACTGTTTTCTGCAAACAATCATCATCCACACTATACATCTAATCCTTGGTTACAGCAAGCCGGTGAGATTGACAACCTCACTGTTACGTTGGGACAAAGTATTTTGGTTGTGTTGTGCAGGTTTCACGTTGGCGCCGGAATCCCTGGTGTTGCGCTGCACTACACTTCGCCGCCATCAACCTTCAACGTGCTTCTTGGCTCCTACTGGTTCGATAAACCTTGGTTTCTTACTGAGGGAAAACTTGCTGTTGTACAAATCACACCTTCCTCTTGGGGTTCCCAACGGACGCGTGATGTACGCGTATCAAGACTGTTTTCTGGCGCCGTTGCCGGAGATCTGAAGAAAAGTTACACCATAAAGATCTCTAACTCCCACGTCAACTACACGCCAACAACTATTTTCTGGCGCCGTTGCCGGGGAGATCAAGACACGCTACAAGGGGAGTCTCCACATCCAATCTCTTTACTTTGTTTTTGTCTTGCTTTGCTTTATTTTATTTCCTGCTTTGCTGCATTATATCAAAACACAAAAAAATTAGTTGCTAGTTTTACTTTATTTACTATCTTGTTTGCATACTCCATATTAAAAACACAAAAAAATTAGTTACTTGCATTTTACTTTTGTTACCATGTCTAGCTCTGCACTTGTTACTTCTTCACCTAAGGAATTAGTCTTCACTTTTAAACAAGGGGATGAGGAGAGTTTTAAAGATGCTTGGTCCAGAATTTTTGATTCTTATCGTAAAGCTGAACCTCAAATAACTCTAAGTTTGCTCCTTAGTAACTTTTATTTTGGGCTTATGATTCGCTATAGATATGCCTTGGATGCTGTAGTGGGAGGAGATTTCCTTCATTGCAATGGGGATCAAGCTTTTAATGCCATAAAGAAATTGGTTGCATCACATGATTCAGCTAATAACTTTGATTCAGCCCTTATTAGCATTTATAATAGATTAAACACTCTTGAGACAAGTGCATCTTGCTTGAATGAAAATTATAGCTATGTTCGTAACCGTCTTGATCAAGTTTTAGTGAACTCTGAACCTTCATTATGGGAACCTACTATTAAAATTGTTATCTGTGGTCAAACTTTTCATGCCAATTGTGATATTATGTCTGAATTTTGCCTTATGCCTAAGAGTATTCATGAATCTTTGACACTTTGGGGACTCGTTGAAGGGGGAGAAGGAATAACTCTTATTGATAACTCTGTTATAATTCCTAAGCGAATAGCCGCGGGTGTGCATACAACCATTCTTGGAAGAACAATATCCATTGATTATCTTGTTATTGAATGTGTAGGAACAGGACAAATCACACTCGGAAGAGCCCTGCTGAAACTATTGGGAGCAGTCATAAATGTGGGAGAAGGCACCCTAAAATTCACCTCTACACCGGGGGGTAGACATGTATTCCCTAAATCAAAGAGTAAGAAAAAGAACAAGAAAGGTAGGCGTAAAGCCCAAGGTAATGCTGATGCATCATCTCTTGATAATACTTGATATACACTGTCTGCGCCTAGCTGAAAGGCGTTAAAGAAAAGCGCTTATGGGAGACAACCCATGATTTTACTACTGCAATTTTGTTTTATATTTGAGTCTTGGAAGTTGTTACTACTGTAGCAACCTCTCCTTATCTTATTTTGTTGCATTGTTGTGCCAAGTAAAGTCTTTGATAGTAAGGTTCATACTAGATTTGGATTACTGCGCAGAAACAGATTTCTTTGCTGTCACGAATTTGGGCCTAATTCTCTGTAGGTAACTCAGAAAATTATGCCAATTTACATGAGTGATCCTCAGATATGTACGCAACTTTCATTCAATTTGAGAATTTTCATTTGAGCAAGTATGGTTCCTCTTAGAAATTCGTCTTTACGAACTATTTTGTTTTGACAGATTCTGCCTTTTATTTCGCATTGCCTGTTTTGCTATGCTTGATGGATTTTTCGATTCCATTAACTTTCAGTAGCTTTGTGCAATGTCCAGAAGTGTTAAGACTGATTATGTCACCTCTGAACATGTGAATTTTGATTATGCACTAACCCTCTAATGAGTTGTTTTGAGTTTGGTGTGGAGGAAGTTTTCAAGGATCAAGAGAGGAGGATGATACAATATGATCAAGGAGAGTGAAAGCTCTAAGCTTGGGGATGCCCCGGTGGTTCACCCCTGCATATTTTAAGAAGACTCAAGCATCTAAGCTTGGGGATGCCCAAGGCATCCCCTTCTTCATCGACAACATTATCAGGTTCCTCTAGTGAAACTACATTTTTATTCCATCACATCTTATATACTTTGCTTGGAGCGTCGGTTTGATTTTGTTTTTGTTTTGTCTGAATAAAGTTGGATCCTAGCATTCATTGTGTGGGAGATAGACACGCTCCGCTGTTGCATATGTACAAATATGTCCTTAGGCTTTACTCATAGTATTCATGGCGAAGGTTGAATCTTCTTCGTTAAATTGTTATATGGTTGGAAACGAGAAATGCTACATGTAGTAATTGGTAAAATGTCTTGGATAATTTGATACTTGGCAATTGTTGTGCTCATGTTTAAGCTCTTGCATCATATACTTTGTACCTATTAGTGAAGAAATACATAGAGCTTGCTAAAATTTGGTTTGCATAATTGGTCTCTCTAAGGTCTAGATAATTTCTAGTAAGGATTGAACAACAAGGAAGACGGTGTAGAGTCTTATAATGTTTACAATATATCTTTTATGTGAGTTTTGCTGCACCGCTTCATACTTGTGTTTGTTTCAAATAACCTTGCTAGCCTAAACCTTGTATCGAGAGGGAATACTTCTCATGCATCCAAAATCCTTGAGCCAACCACTATGCCATTTGTGTCCACCATACCTACCTACTACATGGTATTTCACCGCCATTCCAAAGTAAATTGCTTGAGTGCTACCTTTAAAATTTCTATCCTCTACCTTTACAATATATAGCTCATGGGACAAATAGCCTAAAAACTATTGTGGTATTGAATATGTACTTATGCACTTTATCTCTTATTAAGTTGCTTGTTGTGCGATAACCATGTTCCTGGGGACGCCATCAACTATTCTTTGTTGAATATCATGTGAGTTGCTATGCATGTCCGTCTTGTCTGAAGTAAGGGAGATTTACCACTAGTTGAATGGTTAGAGCATGCATAATGTTAGAGAAGAACATTGGGCCGCTAACTAAAGCCATGAATCATGGTGGAAGTTTCAGTTTTGGACAAACATCCTCAATCTCATATGAGAACATTAATTGTTGCTAAATGCTTATGCATTAAAGAGGAGTCCATTATCTGTTATCTATGTTGTCCCGGTATGGATGTCTAAGTTGAGAATAATCAAAAGCAAGAAATCCAATGCGAGTTTTCTCCTTAGACCTTTGTACAGGCAGCATAGAGGTACCCCTTTGTGACACTTGGTTAAAACATATGTATTGCGATGATAATCCAGGTAATCCGAGCTAATTAGGACAAGGTGCGGGCACTATTAGTATACTATGCATGAGGCTTGCAACTTGTAGGATATAATTTACATGATGCATATGCTTTATTACTACCGTTGACAAAATTGTTTCTTGTTTTTAAAAAACCCAAGGCTCTAGCACAAATATAGCAATCAATGCTTCCCTCTGCGAAGGGCCTTTCTTTTACTTTGATGTTGAGTCAGTTCACCTATCTCTCTCCACCTCAAGAAGCAAACACTTGTGTGAACTGTGCATTGATTCCTACATACTTGCATATTGCACTTGTTATATTACTTTACATTGACAATATCTATGAGATACACATGTTACAAGTCGAAAGCAACCGCTGAAACTTAATCTTCCTTTGTGTTGCTTCAATGCCTCTACTTTGAATTATTGCTTTATGAGTTAACTCTTATGCAAGACTTATTGATGCTTGTCTTGAAAGTACTATTCATGAAAAGTCTTTGCTATATGATTCAGTTGTTTACTCATGTCATTTACCATTGCTTTGATCGCTGCATTCATTACATGTGCTTACAATAGTATGATCAAGATTATGATGGCATGTCACTCCAGAAATTATCTTTGTTATCGTTTACCTACTCGGGACGAGCAGGAACTAAGCTTGGGGATGCTGATACGTCTCCGACGTATCGATAATTTCTTATGTTCCATGCCACTTTATTGATGATACCTACATGTTTTATGCATACTTTATGTCATATTTATGCATTTTCCGGCACTAACCTATTAACGAGATGCCGAAGAGCCAGTTGCTGTTTTCTGCTGTTTTTGGTTTCAGAAATCCTAGTAAGGAAATATTCTCGGAATTGGACGAAATCAACGCCCAGGGGCCTATTTTTCCACGAAGCTTCCAGAACACCGAAAGGGAACCGAAGTGGGGCAACGAGGCGCCGCCACACTAGGGCGGCGCGGCCCAGGAGGGGCCCGCGCGGCCCTAGCGTGTGGGGCCCCCGTGACGCCCCTTGACCTGCCCTTCCGCCTACTTAAGTCTTCGTCGACAATAGCCCCAGTACCGAGAGCCACGATACGGAAAACCTTCCAGAGACGCCGCCGCCACCAATCCCATCTCGGGGGATTCAGGAGATCGCCTCCGGCACCCTGCCGGAGAGGGGAATCATCTCCCGGAGGACTCTTCACCACCATGGTCGCCTCCGGAGTGATGAGTGAGTAGTTCACCCCTGGACTATGGGTCCATAGCAGTAGCTAGATGGTCGTCTTCTCCTAATTGTGCTTCATTGTCGGGTCTTGTGAACTGCCTAACATGATCAAGATCATCTATATGTAATGCTACATGTTGTGTTTGTTGGGATCCGATGGATAGAGAATACTATGTTATGTTGATTATCAATCTATTACCTATGTGTTGTTTATGATCTTGCATGCTCTCTGTTGTTAGTAGAGGCTCTGGCCAAGTTTTTGCTAGTAACTCCAAGAGGGGGTATTTATGCTCGATAGTGGGTTCATGCCTCCATTAAATGCAGGACGTGTGACAGAAAGTTCTAAGGTTGTGGATGTGCTGTTGCCACTAGGGATAAAACATCGATGCTATGTCTAAGGATGTAGTTGTTGATTACATTACGCACCATACTTAATGCAATTGTCTGTTGTTTGCAACTTAATACTGGAAGGGGTTCGGATGATAACCCGAAGGTGGACTTTTTAGGCATAGATGCATGCTGGATAGCGGTCTATGTACTTTGTCGTAATGCCCAATTAAATCTCACTATACTCATCATATCATGTATGTGCATGGCCATGCCCTCTTTATTTGTCAATTGCCCAACTGTAATTTGTTCACCCAACATACTTATTCTTATCGGAGAGACGCCTCTAGTGAACTGTGGACCCCGGTCCATTCTTTTAATCGAATACAATCTACTGCAATACTTGTTCTACTTTTTTCTGCAAAAAATCATCATCCACACTATACATCTAATCCTTTGTTACAGCAAGCCGGTGAGATTGACAACCTCACTGTTACGTTGGGACAAAGTACTTTGGTTGTGTTGTGCAGGTTCCACGTTGGCGCCGGAATCCCTGGTGTTACGCCGCACTACACTTCGCCTCCATCAACCTTCAACGTGCTTCTTGGCTCCTACTGGTTCGATAAACCTTGGTTTCTTACTGAGGGAAAACTTGCTGTTGTACGCATCACACCTTCCTCTTGGGGTTCCCAACGGACGCGTGCTGTACGCGTATCACGAGGCCTCAGCATATGGTGTGAACTCGAAGGATCCACAACGAACTGAGTTTCTTGGGCTTGACGACATTGGCGAATCCAGCACGAACGCTGCTGACGTGACTGGGATTGCCGATGACATGCCTTGTACCAACAGGTTTCCCACAGACGGCGCCAATTATCGAGAGTACTCCCCGGCAATGCCCTCCATTTGGGGCTTAGGGTAGATGGAATCCTGTAGGTTGCCATGGCCGACGAAGTTGAAGTCGCGCCGTGGTTGCTGGTGTACCATGGCCGACGATTTTGGGTCTGTCCGTTGTGCATGTCAAAACGTTTTTTTTCTCGTTTTTGAGGCCACCTAGCCCGACGAAAACGTCCAAAACGTTGCGTATGGTGGCCCGGGACGTGGTGCATCTCGAATTCTCGGGTTCGCCGGCCGAATCAACGCAAATCCGCACCACCGAGGGATGTAGGGTCCAGATGGCAGCCTCTTTGGAATTGTTTTTTTTCTCGATCGCGCCATCTCGTTCAACGCTCTCCGATCGAGCCGTTTACGATGCAGGATCATGGGTCCCGCATGTCATCCTCTATGAACCAAAATTCTTTCTATTCTTGGATTTTTTTTGACACCCTGATTTCTGGCTACTTCCTTTTTCTTTTGATCCCTTGCCGCCTTGGAAACGTTGAGACCGTTGCTGCTAATTGGGACCCGCATGTCATCCTCTATGAGCAATCAACTTTCTTTTCTTGGAGTTTTTTTTGGCACCTCAAATTTGGTCACTTGCCTTTTTCTTTCGATCCCCTGCCGCCTCTCAAACGGTGATACCGCTGCTGCTAAATGGGACCCGCATGTCATCCTCTATGTACTATAAAACTTTCTTTTCTTGGATTTTTTTTGGCACCTCATATTTGGTCACTTACCTTTTTCTTTCGATCCCCTGCCGCCTCTCAAACGGTGAGACCGCTGCTGCTAAATGGGACCCGCATGTCATCCTCTATGTACTATAAAACTTTCTTTTCTTGGATTTTTTTTGGAACCTCATATTTGGTCACTTGCCTTTTTCTTTCGATCCCGTGCAGCCTCTCAAACGGTGATACCGCTGCTGCTAAATGGGGCCCGCATGTCATCCTCTATGTACAATCAAGTTTCTTTTCTTGAATTATTTTTGGCTCCTGATATTTGGTCACTTGCATTTTTCTTTCGATCTCATGCCACGTTGAGGACCCTGCAGGCTCATGGGACCCGCATGTCATCCTCTATGTACTATAAAACTTTCTTTTCTTGGATTCTTTTTGGCACCTCATATTTGGTCACTTGCCTTTTTCTTTCGATCCCCTGCCGCTTCTCAAACGGTGATACCGCTACTGCTAATTGGGACCCGCATGTCATCCTCTATGTACAATCAAGTTTCTTTTCTTGAATTATTTTTGGCTCCTGGTATTTGGTCACTTGCCTTTTTCTTTCGATCTCATGCCACGTTGAGGACCCTGCTGGCTCATGGGACCCGCATGTCATCCTCTATGTGCTATAAAAGTTTATTTTCTTGGATTTTTTTGACCCTCTGATTTTTGGCTATTTCCTTTTTCTTTTGATCCCCTGCCGCCTTGGAAACGTTGAGTAAGCTGCTGACTCATGGGACCCGCATGTCATCCTCTATGTACTATCTGACAAGGTATCAACTTGTCAATGCCTATGGATTGTAGGCTAGGGTTTAGTTGGAAGTAGAGGGCAAGTAGATCTCGAAGGTTTCAGCCGAAAAGTACTCGACGATTATGAAAACTAGGGTTTGTAAACAATGATTCGATGATCTCTTCGTCCCTCGACTCCCCCTTTATATAGGAGGCGGAGCCGAGGGTTTCATTTTGTACAAGTTACAGAGTCCGGGACGGTTTCTAACTCATCCCGCCAGATTACAAATAACACTTCCTATTACAATTCTAACTTTCCTTAATATATCTTGGGCTCCCGAATCTTCTTATTCTTCGGGTAGTGGGCCTTCAGTAAACCCCGGGTACTATCTTCGGTAGGCCCATTTGGGATGCCTATGTCAGTAGCCCCCGAGATTTTGCTTGAATCGTAGAGTCAGGGAAAATCTCCACTGTTTATTTTTATTCAACAGCTTCAACTTTTTTATATTTCTTCACATAAAATTCTATATTGTACAGGGATAATGGTAGTTGGGGCTAGTTCATCTGACGGATCAGGTACTAGTTAACTGCTCTAGTGGCAATCCGCAAAAACCTACTTCAAGATCACGTCCCTGGACATGATCTCGGGATACTGGTGTAAACTTCGACAGGTGCCGCTTAAGGTCTTACCATTCTGTCGAGTCCCAGTCAAATTTATCGAGTACCTAACGCGTCCGTTAGGATTTTCTTCGTATACGTTGATACGGATAAAAATGTGAGCGCGATCTTCGGCGATGCCACGCCCAGCAGAACGGATCTGGGGTCTTACCTTCGCAAATTTGCGGCATTCAGAAATTGATCGCAACTTTGGCGTTCTGAGAATATATTGTCGAGTGCTTTTCCGGCTGTTTGAATGGCACATTTTATCGAGTCACAGATGACTTATATTGCTCTCCCGATGGGAGTATATGTAGAGTTAATTATAACTCGAAATATACTCTTTTGCTTTTCTATCTTTCTTTTTTAATTTCATCGGGCACGCGAACAGCGTTCCCGATGGGAGTAGCCCCCGAGGCTACAGCCAAGGACTTGTGCTTGGTTGTAGGCTCAACATTTTAGTCCACCTTGTCGCTATATTGTCATTATTTCTCGATATGATCTTCTTTTCATCTCTCGGGTGCGCGAACAGCGCTCCCGATGGGAGTAGCTTGAGGCTACAGCCAAGGACTTGTGCTTGGTTGTAGGCTCCCACAATTTCTATATTGCCATACTCGAAATTTTACTTTTGTCGAAGTAGCCCCCGAGCATTTGGGCAAAAACTTGTATTTGATCAAAGGCTCCCGAAGTATTTAATAACTTCTCCTGCCGCCAATCTTCTTTTATTTTTCTTGTCGGCATGCTTCCCTTAGTCAAATTTACTTCATCTCTGTTAATAGTCGTGATTTTTCTGCCTTGTGGGTCCATTGTTTCCACCACATTGACACGTCGTGCAAGTGGGGGACGCACGTCCTCCGCTTTTCCTGGCGCACGTACTGTAACGCCTGTTCTATTCCATCTCAGTAAAAATACCTTTTTACCCTTTATCTACAAGATCTTGTTTCACCACACGATTTCTTCATCCAACGGTGCATTGCTTCGCCCAATTCCTATATAAACCTTTCTTCAACCTTCGTTCACTCCTTCGCTTGCGCCGCACATCTGTTCCTCTTTGCAAAAACTTCCACTGCGCCCAACTCTCTTTGATCTTACACACGCACGAACTTTGCTTTTCCAGTGCCGTTGATGCCACCGCGCACGCGACTCACTCGCCACAGTACTCCAGAGTCCAAGATGGCCGCTGAAGATCTTGAGTGGGAGAGATCTAAAATCTCCAACCAAGACGTCAACATGCTGAAGAGGCTAGGCCTGATGAAGAAAGAGGACGCCATCCGCTTTCCCAGCGAAGAAAGCTACCCAACCCCTCCAATGGAGTACCGGGTTAGTTTCGTTGATCACCTCATCCGCGGCCTTTCTGCCCCAATTCACGATTTCCTCCGCGGCCTTCTTTTTGTTTATGGGATTCAGCTGCACCAGTTGACCCCCAATTCCATCCTCCATGTCTCCATTTTTATCACTCTTTGCGAATGCTTCCTTGGAATCCCTCCTAACTGGGCTCTGTGGAAACGCATTTTCTGCCTCCGCCGCAATGGCTCCCACAACGCCACCTATAACATAGGCGGCGTTGTTATCTGTGTCCGAACTGACGTTGATTACTTCGACGTCAAATTTCCTGATTCTGTCCAAGGGTGGCGCAAAAGGTGGCTCTACATACACGAAGAAAGTGCCAATTCTGTGGAACACAACATAGTCCCTTTCGACGGAAGTGCCAAAATTCTGCGCCGCCGCTCCTGGGATGCTGAAGCTTCCGAAGAAGAGAAAACGGCGACAGAAGCACTTATGTCTCGTATTCATCAGCTTCAAAATACTCGAGGCAAGGAGCTGTCTGGTGTTCAAATCACCGCCTACTTCCTTAGGATTAGAGTGCAGCCTCTTCAGGCTCGCAAAAATCCCCTTTGGACGTATGCTGGTGAAAATGACGCCAATAGGCTCTCCAATGATCTTTCTGTAAAGGACTTGGAGAAGCTTATTCGAAGAATTTCCTCGCTTAACAAGAAGGATCCTATTCCCTCCTCTTGCCGCGTGGAACCATACAGCTCCGCCAATCCTCTCCCTGAGGTATTTTGTCTTCTCGAATTTTTGTCTTGTTCTGAACTTTCCCTGCATCTCATTGTATTGATATCTCTCTAATTTTTCTTTGGTCGCTATTTTCCTGCAGAACCATCCTACTGTGGTTTCCCTTCCTCCTCTTCACGAGGATGGAGAAGTCGAAGAACGAGCTATCGTCGCCGAAGACAACCAGGGTTCTTCTCTTCCTGAAAGTGAAGTCGCAGGTTCTCACAAATCTGCGGCTTCCCATGAAAAAGAAGTTGAATCTGACGCCAGCGAGTCGACGCAATCCCTTCCTCCTGCTGTTTCCCCAAGGAACAAAAGGAAAAGGAATGACGCCGAGGATTCTGGCACCTCCAAAGCCGAAGAAGCCGATCCTTCACGCCAAAAGGCGGCTTATGATCCATATCTTGAATCCCTCGTTAGCTCGTAAGTTGTCTTTTACTTCTTCTTATCATTGTACTCGAAGTTCTTTTGTCTATCTTGTTTTTTATGCTGTCGTCTTTTGTTCGCAGTGATGATGAGGAAGAACCACCAACTCTTGACGTGGCTGCTCGAACGAGCTCGTCACGTACTCTAGTTGTTTCAGAGACACCAGCTGAAGGAGAAAAATCCTCGCCTCCTCAACGAAACGTCGTCACCACAACTCCGCCAGCAAGCCCCCTTGCTCCTTCACCAAAAAGGACAAGGATTGAAACGATTGTTGAGCCTGCCCCTCAATTGGGCGGCTCTTCTACTTTGCTCTTGGATGATGTAAGTTTGTCGATATCTATATTTCCTCTATTTTGCTTTTTCACGCCTTCACTCTTTTTTCATGCCGATGTTTCTCTTGCTTTGTTCTTCTTTGACAGCCCATGATCAAAGATCTTATCCGCATCGGATCCCAATTCATTGGGTACCGAGAGTATGCCAGCAGAACTGAAGGTAACAACTTTTATACTTGCCGTTCTTTCTGACTTTTTGCTCCTGTTGTTTGTCGCGATTTTTGATCTTTCTTCTTTTTTTTTTATCTCGACAGAGAAACTTGCAGAGGCCAACAAACGTGCCGACGCACTTGCTCAAAAACTGGAGCAAAGTGAGGTGGCTCGCAAGAAAGCCGAACTTGTTGCTAGCGAAGCCAAAGCCGAGGCTGATGAAGCCAAAGCAAAAGCTGCTAGTGTCGAGGAACTGCAGAAAAGACTTGAGGATGCTGAATCTGCTTTAAACAAGCATAAAGCTGCACAAGCTGCTCGTGAGCAGGGGATCCTCAAGCGCCTGAAATCACAAAGTCGACGCACTCACAGTAATACTATTGATCCCTTCTATTTTTATGAGAACCGCTGTTTCTTGTTTTTGACCAACGTTTTGTTTCCTGTGGCAGACCAAACAAACCAAGAGTTTGATCTGGAGAATCCCATCAATGACCCTCTCCTTGACGCACTTTCTTATCTGGAGCTTCATGGGTCCGAAATTCGTGAAGGCGTGGCAAATGCTAGTGCAGGATTGTCGACGCTGTTCCCCTACTTCTTCCCGAAGAAAGAGGAGCCCCCGACTTTCCTTGCCCTTGCCAAGAGCTTCAATTCATCAGAGGACCTTGGACTGAAGATGCGTCAGGAAAATATGAAGATTCTTTGTCGAAAGCACTGTTGTTGCCACTGGTTGCGACAGCCAACATTGTTGATTGGATGAAAGTTGGCGACACCGATCAGATAGAGCAATCAAGATGGAGGTCGCTGATTAAGGCAGCCAAGCCCAACACGAAGAAAATCTTGGCCTATCTCGGGATCAAACCAGCTTCAACTCCTAGCTCATCAAGGCCGGAGGTCTAGTTGCATGCCTCTTTGTTTTTCTTTCTCTGTTTCTTTTGCTCTTGTCGCCAAAGTAGTTATTTGGCGACACGTACTTCATTAGCTCCACTGTAAGGCCATTGTAATTATTCCGAAAGATTAATGAAAACTCTATCTTTGCTTGTTGATTGATGTTGTCTTGTTTTATTAAATTTCAGTTGGTATTTGATAACTATACTCCATCTTCCGCTCCTTCCAATGTTTCGCCTTCTTCTTCTCGCTCAAGGAGAGCTCTTGCTGATACTACACCTGTCGAAGATTCCTTGCCGCAAGAATTGGATGAACTTCGGCAGCAACTTCAGTATGCAAAGAAACAAACACTTGTGATGATGGAAAAGTCTCGTAAGTCATCTGAAGCCAAAAAAATTGCACTTCAACAAGCTCGCGAGGCCGTGGCTGCTAAGGAAATCGCTGCTTCCGAGGCTGAAAAGGCGACTACTCGAGAAAATTTCATGCTCGAGTTAATGAATGAAGCCAGTGCGGATATGTCGGGTATGCTTGTTTCATCCTCCGATATCTTCCGTCTTCATGCTGCGTCTCTTAAAGTTTTCTGCTCTGTTGTTTTAATAGGTTCCTTTACTGATGCTGTTGCCGAAGAAGAGAGGGTAAATACTAGGACGAACCTCCTTGTTAACCTTGCCCTTGACCATGGTTCTCTGTTTTGGGCTACCCCAGAGAGGACCCGCCAGATTGTCAGATTTCAGGATCGCGCCTCTCAAACTCGCGACTTCCTTGACTTCTGTACCAGGACCCTGTCTATGGTTTATAACTCCATGTTTCCTCGGAACGTTCAGCCACAAACTCTTCCCGAGTTAATGGGGAAATTTAAGGATGCCCACAAGATCCATGATTTTGTCAGAGCTCAACTGGTAGCTGGCGCCAGATTTGCCCTTATCATGCTTCAGATCTGCCACTCAAAGCTTGACCTGACCCAAGTTGTTGCGAAAGTTCATGAGAAGGTAAGGCGCCGAAGAGTTGGTGTCGACCGAATTAACACGAAGGTTTCGCCTATAGCCGAAGAAATGATTGAAGACCTTCTTCGGATGGATGCCGACTTTTTTGCAGATGGTCATTATGCTGATTTTCTTGGCGCTGCTCCTGAAGAAAACAGAATTACCCTTGATGACATATTGAATCATGACTAATTATTTTCCTTTGGTAGATAACTCTTCTTTGTAACCCATGATTGTGATTATATTGTGAAGCAATCATCATATTTCTATATTTGTCTAGCCCCCGAGTGTTTCGGTGGCTATTTACTGTATTTGTGTATTGCGAGGTTTTGAACCAAGGCATTTATTCAATATGTAGTTTTGGCGAATATCAGCCCCCGAGCTTCTTTGTTGAGTACTATTTTGTATTTTTATTGACTCACGAGGTATTTGAATACCAAGGCGAGGCTTTTCTTTTTTCGAGGAATTATATTGAAATTCGTCGGGTCGGAGACTTTGAGCATGTCGATAAAGAAAAGTTATATTGATACTATCTTTATTATATTGCAGCACCGCGAGCCCGCCTCATTAAAAACCTTTCCCGGCCCCACTCGGTGCCCCGAAAAAGGAAAAGAGTGCGTCTGAAAACTCGCGGGCGTTTCAGTACATTGAAGTTTTACAAGGACTATATTTTAACTCTAGGCATAGAACCTTTGAGTTGCGCCACGTTCCAGGGGTTTTGCTCCTCCACCCCTGTCTTCTTGTCCTTTATCCTGTATGCTCCTCCTCCGATTACTTCCGTGACAATGTAAGGGCCAAGCCATGGTGACTCGAGTTTTTCATGACTTTTTTGCGTGAGCCGAAGAACTAGGTCTCCCACCTGGAAAGATCTTGGCCGCAAACGTCGACTGTGGTAATTCTTCAAGTCCTGTTGGTATTTGGTTACCCGAGACAGTACTTCATCTCTAGCTTCATCAAGTGCATCGACGTCATCTTCTAGCGCTTTTCTCGACACCTCTTCATCATATTCTACGACTCGTGGAGAGTCATGCTCTATCTCGATTGGTAATACTGCTTCTGCTCCATGAACCAAGAAGAACGGAGTTTCTTGTGTTGCTGTGTTTGGTGTTGTTCATATGCTCCATAATACACTGGGCAGCTCCTCTGGCCAGGTGTGTCGAGCTTTCTCCAGTGGCGCTAATAAGCGTTTCTTAATGCCGTTGCAGATGATTCCATTAGCTTTCTCGACTTGGCCGTTGGTGCGGGTGCGCAAGCGACGCAAAGTGTAACTTGATACCCACTTCTTTGCAATAATCTTTGAATTCGTGGGATGTGAAGTTGCTGCCATTGTCTGTGACGATGCTATGGGGCACTCCAAATCTGAAGACGAGGCCTTTTATGAATTTTACTGCGGATGCTCCGTCAGGTGAATTTATCGGCTTCGCTTCTATCCACTTTGTAAATTTGTCGACAGCTACTAGCATGTACTCCTTTCCTCCTGGCCAGGATTTGTGTAACTTCCCCACCATATCAAGTCCCCATTGGGCAAAGGGCCACGACAATGGTATTGGTGTTAGTTCTGCTGCTGGAGAATGAGGTTTCGCGGCAAACCTTTGACACGCGTCGCAAGTTCTTACTATTTCCTTGGCGTCCTCGATTGCTGTCAACCAATAGAATCCTGCCCGAAAAACCTTGGCTGCAATAGCTCGACTACTCGCGTGGTGGCCACATATTCCTTCGTGTACATCCTTCAGAATTATTCTTCCTTCTTCGGGTGTAACACACCTTTGCAGGACGCCTGAAATACTTCGCTTGTACAATTCTCCTTTGATCACCGTGAAAGCTTTAGAGCGTCGAATTACTCGCCTTGCCTCAACTGGATCATCTGGTATTTCTTTCCTGAGGATGTATGATATATATGCTTGCATCCAAGGAACTTGTACCATCATTACAAGTTCTTGGTCTTCTTCATCCTCCGTGGTTTCTGTGAGGGGTGTCGAAGTTTTCTCTTCTTTTGATTTTTTCTGCACCTTTTTTGGCTTCGTGGATCTCTCCGCTATTTCTTCCCAAAATACTCCTGGCGGGATTGGAAGGCACTGTGACCCGATGTTTGCGAGGACGTCAGCTTCATCGTTGCTCAATCTACTGATGTGATTTACCTCGCATCCATCAAATAACTTCTCGAGCTCATTATACACCTCCTTGTATGCTACCATGCTATCATTGACTGCGTCACATTGGTTCATAACTTGCTGAGCCACCAATTGTGAGTCGCCAAAGATTTTTAGTCGAGTTGCACATAGCTTTCGCCATCTTCATCCCGTGTATGAGGGCTTCATATTCTGCTTCATTGTTAGATGCGTTAGGGAACGTCATCCGAAGGACATATTTCAACTTGTCGCCTTCAGGTGATATGAGTACTACTCCTGCGCCAGCTCCTTCTAGTCTTTTGGACCCATCAAAGTTCATGGTCCAGGTTCTCGACAAATCTGGGGGTCCTGTGTTTTGCAGCTCCATCCACTCTGCGATGAAGTCTGGCAGAACTTGCGACTTGATTGCTTTTCTTTTTTCATACGTGATGTCCCGAGGGGAAAGTTCTATTCCCCAAAGGGAGACACGACCATAGCTTCTGGATTGTTTAGTATATTTGACAAGGGAGCTTCATTGACCACTATGATCGGGTGTGCCGAAAAATAGTGGCGCAATTTTCGTGCTGTTGTGAACACTCCATATGCTAGCTTTTGGTACTGAGGGTACCTTTGTTTTGATGGCGATAAAACTTCGCTGACGAAGTATACTGGCCTCTGCACTCCATGGAGTTTTCCTTCTTCCTCCCTTTCAACGACAAGGACTGTGCTTACTACCTGGGGTGTGGCCGCAATATACAGTAACAAAGGCTCCTTCTCTTTTGGCGCCACCAAGATGGGAGGTGTCGAGATTTTGCGTTTGAGGTCCTCAAAAGCTCTGTCCGCTTCTTCGTTCCACTGGAATTTATCTCCTTGCTTTATGAGGGCGTAAAATGGTAGCGCTTTTTCCCCTAGCCTGGCGACGAATCTGCTCAAGGCTGCGACTCGCTTGATTAAGCTGCTGTATTTCTTTCAACTTTGTTGGCTTCCTCATTGTTACGATAGCTTGTATTTTATCGGGATTTGCTTCAATCCCTCTTGCTGAAACTAGAAACCCCAAAAGTTCTCCTGCTGGGACGCCGAAAGAACACTTCGTCGGGTTCAGTTTGAGGCAGAACTTGTCAAGGTTGTCGAAGGTTTCCTTGAGATCCTCGATCAGCGTTGCCCCCTTTTTTGATGTTATGACGACATCATCGATGTATGCTTGCACGTTCTTCCCAATCTGTGTCGCCAAACACTTCTGCATCATCCTCTGATATGTTGCTCCCGCATTTTTTAGACCAAAGGGCATTGTTCTGTAGCAAAACACGCCGTATGGTGTAATAAACGCGGTCTTTACTTCATCTTCTTCTTTCAATCTGATCTGGTTATAACCAGAATATGCGTCCAGGAAGGAAAGATGTTCACATCCAGCCGTGAAGTCGATAATTTGATCGATCCTCGGGAGGGGAAAGTGATCCTTTGGACAATGTTTATTGAGACACGTAAAGTCGACGCACATGCGAAGGACCTTAGTGTTTTTCTTCGGCACCAACACAGGATTTGCTACCCATGTGGCCTCTGTGAATATCTCTTTGATAAAACCAGCTTCTCATAGTCGATTGATTTCTGACAGCATAGCTTTGCGGTTTGGTTCCGAAAAACGCCATAAAGGTTGTTTGATTGGTCTCGCTAATGGATCCAAGTTTAGGTGGTGCTCGGCAAGTTCCCTGGGTACTCCTGGCATGTCAGCTGGACACCATGCGAAGATTTTCCAGTTCTCACGGAGGAACTCGACGAGCGCGCTTTCCTATGCGATATCCATGTCGTTTGCGATAGATGTCGTCTTTTTCGGGTCTGTCGGGTGAATCTGCACCTCCTTAGAATTTTTCTCGGTGTTGAAAGTTGATTCTTTGTTTGGCCTTCCAACGTCTGGCAGCACGTCATAGTCAGTCATACTTCTTGACGCCAGGTACTCAGCTTGCATCCCGAAAGTTTCTGATAGCCGGTGAAAATCCTTATCGCATTTATCGGCTAAGGCAAAGCTTCCTTTGACTGTGATTGGTCCCTTTGGTCCAGGCAACCTCCACAACAAGTATGTATAATGTGGCACCGCCATGAATCTAGCATATGCTGGTCGTCCCAACAGAGCGTGGTATTGCGACGGAAAATCCACTACTTCAAATTCCAGCCTCTCGATTCTATAATTTTCTCGGGTTCCAAACTGAACGTCGAGATTGATCTTCCCCAATGGGTAACTTGGTTTCTCCGGTGTGATGCCGTGGAACCTTGTGTCTGTTGGCTTCAAGTTTGCTAAGGATATGTTCATCTTCCTCAATGTATCTGCATACATAAGGTTTAGGCTGCTGCCGCCGTCTATGAACACTCGAGAGACATCAAATCCCACAATAACTGCTGGCAGAATAAGTGCTGACTGTCCTAGTCGAGGAACTTGCTGCGGATGATCTGCTATGGTGAAGCCAATATCTTGTCCTGACCAATTAAGATACTCGACTGTTGGTGGAGGCATTTTTTCTGCCATAAACACCTGTCGTGAGATTACTTTCTGAGCTCTATTGGATGGCCTTCCCTTCTGAATCATCGACACTGCTCCGTTGGAGTTAGGATCAACATAAGGTGGTGGTGGAGGTGCTGCCGCTATTCTGAGCTGATGCCGATTGTCGTCTGTAATCGCGGGAGGAGGCGGCAAGTGAATCTCGCTTCTGGGTTCTCGAGGATTTCTCTGTGTTGCCCGTGCATTAGCGTGCTCTGCATACCTTAGCATTGCCTGAAAATTTCGACAGTCTTTCTGCAGGTGCCCTGACTGTCTTTTACCGTTGCTGTCGAGGAAAAAGTGCATCTGACACGGCCCATTCATCATCTCTTCAGGGGACACGAAAGGCCTTGGGAACCTAGGCCCGCTATTTTGCCTGTTATTGCGAGAATCATCCCTGTTATCACCTCGCTGTTCACTGCTTCTCTGATAATCATCTCTGTTGTTTTCTCCCGTGTTTGCCCGAAAACCTGCCGAAATTTGCCCTGGAGCGTCATAGTTCGGGTACTGCCAAGGAAATCGTCGCCTCGGTTGATAGTTTCGACCACGGTCCTCCTCTGGCGACCTGTGCCGTTTGTTGTGGACAGCGTCTTCTCCATCTGCCCATCTGTTTGCTATCTCCATTAACGCGGATACTGTCTTTGGATTGGTCCTTCCCAAGTCCTCGACAAAATCTCCACGCCTGATTCCTGCGACAAACGCATCTATTGCTCTCTCGTCAGATATATTTTCTGCCGAGTTTTTGATGATATTCCACCTTTGAATGTACTTTCTCATTGGCTCATCTGGCTTTTGTCGACATGCTCTCAACTCCTCTAACGACGCAGGTTTTTTGCACGTGGATCTGAAGTTCTTGACGAACACGTCCTCGAAACTTTCCCAGCTGTCGATAGATACTGGAGTGAGTTTCTTTATCCAAGATCGTGCGGCTCCACTCAAATGCACCTGGATGCTTTGCACAGCTGTTGCCCTGGTTCCTCCTGTGAGCTTCACTGTCTCGAGATAATCAACTAGCCAATCCTCTGGATCTTGAAGGCCGTCGAACTTCTTGAAGTTGTCGGGTAACTTGAATCCTGAGGGGACTCGAGTTTTTCGGACTCTCCTCGTGAAGCATGGCAAGCCGCACATATCTTCGTCGTTAAGCTCCGGAGATTGCCGATGATCCCTTCTGCTTTGCCGCGCTCTGTCGACCCTTGCTTGTGCTGCTGTGTCTCTTGCTCCACTTGATCCTTCAGGTGCTGCCGCTGTTGCTGCTGCAGGTCGTGGACTATTTTGCCTTGCCGCTCCTTCGGGAGGCGTTGATACAAACGCTGTCCCCATAGCTCCAACTCCTGCTACCGCCATATTGTATAGTGTTTCCCTTGGATCACCTGGAGGTGGTTTAGATGCAAGGATAAAAGCATGTGTCGCCATATACCCAGCCTCTGGTGTCTTAGGGATGATATTTCCTCTTGTATCTATCAACATAAAGGACATGTCGAGGTTTTGGACCAAGTGCTCTCTTTCTGCTTCGGGTATCTGTTGCAACCTTGATCTTGCTCTGTTCCGCGCCTCCCTGTGGCTATCACCCGAAGTTCTAGATTGTCGGCTTAGATCTACCCTTCTCCTGCTAGATTCAGAAGCTACCTCCTTTCTTCTGTTTAACTCAGCTATCTGTTTTTCCAATTCTCTTGCAGCTCGTGCGAGCCTATATTGATATGCTTGCAATTCCTCTGGTGTGGCTGTGGTGGCCATTGGTTCTGAACCGTTCATAGCTCTCGCGGCTCTATCCCACGCTGCTTGCGAAAGTTGAACTCTGTCTCGCGGCTGTGGCCCAACGTATTTGTTGCCCAGGCCTTGTCGCAGATTGGAGGGATCGACGTATGGATTTCCCAGATCGTCGAAAGCCTCAGATGTTTCCTCTTGATCCTCAATGGCATAAATCTGATGATATTTTGTATTCAGATCTATGTTGGGTTTGGTGACATCATCGTTGAGATTGATGAAGACCTTGCCCACTGTGATAGATTTGTCGATGAAGTCGTAACTGTCGACATCGCTTGAGCCATCGCTTATATATGAGTCCGCAGATGACTCAAACGACATGTCGTTGAAGATCTTGGCGAGTTTCTCTCTTGCTCTGGTGCTGACGTAGCGTGTCGACGAAGTTTCTTCTTCTCCTGACTCGGTTGACGATGTATAGCTTGAAAAATCGGAATCGACCGCCGACGATCCCGACGAAATCGGAATTTCGACACGATACGATCCTTCCTTCTCGACGCGAAAGTGAAACCTTCCGAACGTCATCTCCATGGGCTCCGTCAGATACGCATATGCATCCAAACGGGAGGGTGGGTGAGGAACAAAATCAACAGGACCAGCAGCGATCTGTTTACCTCGATCCATTGCGTTGCTTGCGGTTGACGATGTCGAAGATCTTGAACGTGCCATCGAGATCAGATCCTTACGCCTCTAGTTCCCACAGACGGCGCCAATTGACAAGGTATCAACTTGTCAATGCCTATGGATTGTAGGCTAGGGTTTAGTTGGAAGTAGAGGGCAAGTAGATCTCGAAGGTTTCAGCCGAAAAGTACTCGACGATTATGAAAACTAGGGTTTGTAAACAATGATTCGATGATCTCTTCGTCCCTCGACTCCCCCTTTATATAGGAGGCGGAGCCGAGGGTTTCGTTTTGTACAAGTTACAGAGTCCGGGACGGTTTCTAACTCATCCCGCCAGATTACAAATAACACTTCCTATTACAATTCTAACTTTCCTTAATATATCTTGGGCTCCCGAATCTTCTTATTCTTCGGGTAGTGGGCCTTCAGTAAACCCCGGGTACTATCTTCGGCAGGCCCATTTGGGATGCCTATGTCACTATCAACTTTCTTTTTCTTTTGATCTCAAGCCGCATTTGAAACGTTGAGACCGCTGCTGCTAATTGGGACCCGCATGTCATCCTCTATGTACAATAAAGTTTCTTTTCTTGGATTATCTTTGGCTCCTGATATTTTGCCACTTGCCTTTTTCTTTCGATCTCATGCCGCCTTTGAAATTTTGAGTAAGCTGCTGGTTCATGGGTCCCGCATGTCATCCTCTACGAACAATAAAAGTTTCCTTTCTTGGAGTTATTTTTGACCCCTAATTTCTGGCTATTTGCCTTTTTCTTTTGATCTCCTGCCCCCTTTGAAACGATGAGGACGCTGTTGGCAGGTCGGTCCCACATGTCATCCTCTGTGAACAATAAAAGTTTCCTTTGATGGATTTATTTTGAACCCCTAATTAATTTCTGGATATTTCCTTTTTTTCCTTTGATCCCCTGCCGCCTTGGAATCGTTGAGGATGCTGCTGCCTCATGGGTCCCTCATGTCATCCTCTCAGAATGGTAAATGTTTCTTTTATTGGATTTTGTTTACCAAATGATTTTTGGCTTATATTTTATTTCGATCTCCTGCCGCCTTTAAAACGTTGAGGACGCTGCTGGCTCACGGGTCCCACATGTCAGCCTCTATGAACAATAAACGCTGAGGATGCTGCTGCCTCAAGGGTCCCGCATGTCATCCTCTTTGAACGAAATGTTTCTTTTCTTGGATTTTTTACCAACATATTTTTGGTTTATTTTTTCTTTCCATCCCCTGCCGCCTTTAAAACGTTGACGACGCTGCTGGCTCATGGGTCCCCGATGTCAGTCTCCCCGTACAAGAAACATGTGATATCTTGATTATTTTGCAGACAATAAACAGTGTATTGCGCTCTGAGCTATTTTAAACGGATAAATTAAATCTTTATTTTTACATAAACAAACTTATATGTTGAATCTCCTTGTTTTTTTGTTTTTGCGAAGCATAGGTCTTTCCTGTTTTTTTAGAAAATTCCGAACTTTCCTGTTTTGGAGTGGGCTGAAATTGTACGAGTCAAAAGGCCAAGCAGGATAGTTCGAAGGCCCAGATGTCCAGATGCAGCCCAATTGAGATCTTTCTTCTTCGATTTTTTCACCCCCTGATTTCTGGCTACTTCATTTTTCTTTTGGTCTGTGCCGCCTTGGAAACGTTGAGACCGCCGTCGCAAAATGGGACCCGCATGTCATCCTCTATGTACAATAAAATTTCTTTTCTTGGATTATTTTTGGCTCCTGATATTTGGTCACTTGCCTTTTTCTTTCGATCCCGTGCAGCCTCTCAAACGGTGATACCGCTGCTGCAAAATGGGACCCGCATGTCATCCTCTATGTACAATCAAGTTTCTTTTCTTGAATATTTTTGGCTCCTGATATTTGGTCACTTGCCTTTTTCTTGCGATCTCATGCCACGTTTGAAACATTGAGGAACCTGCAGGCTCATGGGACCCGCATGTCATCCTCTATGTACTATAAAAATTTCTTTTCTTGGATTATTTTTGGCTCCTGATATTTGGTCACTTGCCTTTTTCTTTCGATCCCCTGCCGCCTCTCAAACGGTGATACCGCTGCTGCAAAATGGGACCCGCATGTCATCCTCTATGTACAATCAAGTTTCTTTTCTTGAATTAATTTTGGATCCTGATATTTGGTCACTTGCCTTTTTCTTTCGATCTCATGGTGCTCGTGGTAAGTGAGGCTATCCGACAGAAATCATGTGCTGCGTAAATATTCTCAGTATCTAAATCACAAATTCCCATCCCTTAAACGCCCCAATTAAGCGAAATCACATATGTGTTGGCCCGCAAAATCCTAAAGCGCCTATTTTGCCGGCATATAAACAGCAACTAAATGGGCTGGCCCACTTACTTATTGGGCCAGCCCACTTGATTTATCGTGGACCCCACACTCTACTTGGGCCGGCCCACATGCTTCTGTTGTGGACCCCACTATCAAATGGGCCGGCCCATTAAAAGGATAGTGGGACCCACATGTGTTTTGGCCCGGCCCACTATCTTGTTGGGCCGGCCCAATTGCTTCTGTGGTGGACCCCACATACAAACTGGACCGGCCCGTTAACAGGAAAGTGGGACCCACCTGTGTTTTTGGCCCGGCCCACTATCTTGTTGGGCCGGCCCAATTACGTTATGGTGGACCCCAATTACAAACTGGGCCGGCCCTTTAACAGGAATGTGGGACCCACCAGTGTTCTTGGCCCGGCCCACTATCTTATTGGGCCGGCCCACTTGCTATATCGTGGACCCCACTTGCTCAATGGGCCGGCCCTTTAACAGGAATGTGGGACCCACCTGTGTTTTTGGCCCGGCCCACTTTCTTGTTGGGCCAGCCCAATTACGTTATGGTGGACCCCACATACTAAATGGGCCGGCCCTTTAACTGGAAAGTGGGACCCACCTGTGTTTTTGGCCCGGCCCACTAACTTGTTGGTCCGGCCCACTTGCTATACGGTGGACCCCACTAACTTGTTGGGCCGGCCCACTTGCTATATGGTGGACCCCACATACTAAATGGGCCGGCCCTTTAACAGGAAAGTGGGACCCACCTATGATTTTGGCTCGGCCCACTGGCTTGTTGGGCCAGCCCATTTAATCTATTGTGGACCCCACGTAGTAAATGGGCCGGCCCTATAGGAGGAAAATGGGACCCACAGGCTAATTGGGCCGGCCCAATAACTTCTTGGGCCGGCCCACTTGCTTTAAAGTGGACCCCACTTGGTAAATGGGCCGGCCCAATAATAGGAAAGTGGGTCCCACATGTTTTGTGGGCCGGCCCTTTTGCCTGTTGACCGGTCAAATGAGTGCATTCGGACCGGCCCACATGCTTAGTGGGCCGGCCCATTAATCTTTTGACCAGTCAACCTTAGAGGTTAGGCCCGGCCCACGTAACTAATGGACCAGCCCAGCTATATGGTTGACCGGTCAAACTAAGTCAGCTGGCCCGGCCCGCAAACTTAATGGGACGGCCCGCTTAAGACGTGGCAGGCCTCGTGTGGGCCTACCATCTACCACGGGGTTTCAGCGGTTAACGCCGTTAATCGCGCGATTAACGGCGTACGCACGTGTCGGTTGCATGACGTCAGCAGTCAACGGGCTCTCGGAAACACTTCTGCAACGGTCCGATTTTCCGTGGCGGAAGGGCGCCCAAGCGTGACGGACCGAAAAAATCGTCGTAGGACTTTGCCTGACGCAGTTTCGACAACAGAACCCATATCATCGGGTTAGGCCCATAGGCGACGAAAAATACCCCTTAGCGGACGATTTTGAGACGTTGTCTATCAGAACTTTTCTTGTAGTGCAAGACTCCTTCCTTGGAACCGACATAACGGCCCACCTTGGTCGAGGGATGTTCTTCATGGGCCCCTGGTTGAGCCGTAAGAGGTAGCGCAATACTAGTTACCCAAAAGGTAATGCCAACATCAAGTGTGGTCACCACAAAGGCCAGACCAACGCCACGAAGGCCTCACTCAGGTCTCATGTGAGCAACGCTACAAAGGCCTAGCCCACTTCCACTAAGGGATTTCCTCGAGGAGGAAACCGGGACTTTACAAGGTTTTGGGGCACACATCCACAACTGAATCGGTGGCTCCCAATAGCTGTAATAACACAACAGCAATAACAAGAACAAATCAAGCACATGCAACTAGGATTTCCAAATGAAACACTAGCAAAGGGGCCCTCAAGCAAATAGGGGGGAAATATAAATCGCTTCGGTGAAGACGTAGATCGGGGTCTTCTCCTTTGATTCTCCAAAAATCAAGAGCTTTGGATGGTTGGAGGAGGAGATCTAGTGAATCTTGTGTTTTTTGGTATGTCTCTAATGGTGGATGAACTTGAGCAGGAATGAGAAACCTGAGCTGGAAGAAGAAGGGGGTATTTTACACCCCCCACCAATTGTAGCCATTACAGATTTTCAGGGCCAGAAATTCCTGTGTTAGTCAGAATTTCTGCCCCCTCGACACAAATGTCCGGCCAAAATTCCGGGGGGGGGGGGGGGTGTACTGAGAGCTCGGACCCTCAGGTCCTTAGCGAAAATTTGGGGGCCGGAAATTCTTAGAATTTCCAGGCCGGAATTTTCGGCCTGGAAATTCCAGAATTCTTTCTTTCTTCTTCCTTTCATCCACGGCTTATCCTCTTTTAATACTTCTCACTTCAAACAATAATGTAGATCATATATGCACACTAAACCACAGTAGATCATCACATATGTTGTCATTAAACACACAAAACATCATTATGGAGAGATGTTTTTTCAATCTCCTCCCTTTTGGTGTTTGCTGACAACACACGGATTTGCAATAAACTTACTAGCACCAGAAAACATGTTGAAACTAAGATAGAGGCACTCCCCCTAGACGTGTGCATATAAGTAGTTTGCATTTGAATACAAATGCACCACACATAGGTTTGAGTGACCTCGACAAATAGGCTAGGCAACATGACACGATAATATGAGCAAGAGACATAATCACATATAGTTGAGACTTTGAGATAGAGATCATACCCATATGGTGATATAGAATACCGAATACTATGAATTACACACCATATAATAATGCATAGTCTAAACATATAAAATACCAAAATCCATGTCTCACACAATAAACCATACTCCAAGCACACATAACATAGTTCAACACAAATGAAAGCCAAATGTTCAACAAATAAAAGGGACACAAGCTCTCAAAGAGTGGTAAAAGCATAAGCTTGTGTCCTCCCATGCAAATCCTAGAGATACCCTACATAGAACAACTTCTCCCCCTTTGATATTGAAACGCCAAAAAGGGAGAAGAATGATGCTAAGCACCCCAAGAGAATCACTCCGAGCCCAAGCCTGACTCATACTCGTCCTTGCTGTCCTCTGCGGTCGGTGGAGTAGCGCGAGACATGCCGCTCCTCAGAATACTCTGCTCGATCTCTAACCAGTGAACCTGAGAAGAGTGTCAGCTGTTGTAGGAGGGGTGGACAGGAGGCTGAGGATGAGGACCTTGCTCACCACTGAGTTTATGCAGAATGACTGCCTGTGTATGTTGGATGTCGGCATGCTGACGGCTAGCCTGGAAGTTCTCCTTGTGTATCTCAATGTTTATGAAAAGGACATTTCTTTGGAACCAGTTCAGCTTCTTCACCTCCTCCTGAATAAGAGGTGAGGTAGCTGAGCGGGCAGGCGTGGTGCCACTAGCACGGGCATCTCCCATAAAGGACCCAGTCATAGGGGCAGGAGGGGCGTCAATCTTTCTCTTCTGATAGGTCTTCTTGACTTTATGTTCCACTCGAGGGTACTCGCTCAAATCCTCAATCACAATTGAGCAGCTGAATATAAGGAGCATATGGCATGGTAGTCCGACTCACCATCGCATCGGGTATCTCGTGGAAGATATAATCCATAACATGTTCTAATCATCTTCAGAAGACTCGACGGCAAGAGCAAGAAGGCTCACCAGGGCTCCACGCGGGGAGTTGTAAATAGGCCTCGGCTTTCACGGCTTGTGGTCCATGCACGCGTGCAAGAGCGTGGGTCGCTTCTTTTGGTTTCTATTGATTTTTTTTCTTGCGAGACGGCCATTTTCTTCAGAAAAGCCATAACGATGATTTTATTATTGATTAACGACATAGTAGAGATACATCTTTCACTAAAAAAAAGTAGAGATACACATTTTCTGAGAAGATCAGTTATAAAAAAAATGGTGATCCTTGTGTAGCCTACAATATCTAAATTTTAAGCCCATCTATTATTCCAGCTTGTGTAGAGTTCTGGGGGATAAAATTTAGTCCCACATTGCTAGTTGAGAGGTTTGAAACAGTGGTTATTTTAGTTTCACCAAGTTAGTGAGAAAGGAAGAAGTTCATGCGCACTCATCCTCCACCGCCGTTCACCACGCGTCGCACACGTTTCGTGAATCGAGTTAGAAACTGGTTTCTTGGAAGAATAATTTTTTGTTTCTTGTTCCGTCAACTTAGTTGGGTACATGTTGATATGTGTGTGTGCCTGTGATCTCCGTGTCTCTGTCTTCCAATGCATGGCGTTTAGGTCGGCGGCTCCCCACTCATGCTATTGAGAGACATAACACATCTAGAGGTCTCAGCTTCCTTTTGTCTCTCTCTAGACCCATTTTCTTTTGTTGTGACGTCCATAAGCGAACCTAGGAAAATTTTAAAGCCTGGGCAAATAGGCCTAGAGTGCTAATTTTGTATCAAATACAATGAAATAGGGGCAAAAATAAGCATGTCGGCCTGCCGGAAGCCTGCGCGGCTGTCCGGGCAATATGGATGCTAGGTAGGCCTATGGTGTCGTCCTCTAGTCTTCCTCATCCCAGCGATTGAATGCACGGTTGTTAGGGATAGCAAGCCTCCGAAACTTAGTCTGCGAGATCCTGTACCGGGATACAGGTGATAAGGTCTCTGGTGAGTGTCTCGGCGCAACTGCTCGCACAGGGACGGAGCTCCCTTGTGGGCGCTGGGTTCAGCTGACACCAATGAAGTCTATGAAATCCTTCATTAATTAGTACTAATGGCTGTTTAATTATAGTGAATGACCCCAGTGAAATACACATAACATACAGCTGACTCCAGTGGAAAAATATTCTAGCTTCGTCCATGTGCTCGCATATGTCCGTCTGCTTAGTTCCTTGATAGACCGGCGACTTCGTCAACTCCACTGGTGCCATCAACAACGGTCGTGGTGATGCTTCGGTGGCGACCTTCCCTGGTCGCGATGTATGTGGCGATGTATGTGCTTCTTGAAAGTACACGACGAGCGACAAGAGGGGGTAAATAGGAGCTAATCAAAATTTTAATCCTTTCAAGTTTTAGGCTTTAATGCAACAGAAGATTCTTAATAAGGTGATAATCTAGATGAACAACAACAAGAAAGAAATTTTGCAACTAAGAGACAAAAGTAAAAGAAAGAGGTAGCCGCTGGGGAGACACGTGACGCGAGATTTGTTTCCCATAGATCCTTCTAAATGAAAGTTCATCTACGTTGGAGAGGTGTGGTGCTTTAAAGCTCTACCAACAGCCACAAAGGCTATACCTTCTTCTCCGGTGAATCCACCACAAAGGCGAGTTCAAGTCCACTAGGCGGTGCCGATCGAGGTGGCTAGCTACCAAACCTTCACATAGGGTTGGGACACGACTCCACGGCTCAATTGAAGACTCCCAACAGCATCACGAGATTATTCAACACCAACTCGTGATAGCCTCTTAATAAGGATCCTCACACAAGGAGACCCATGGTTATAAGGTCCTCAAAGGAAGGAAGGGAGGATTCAAATCCTTCGGTGGATGGGTAGATCAGGGCCTGTACAGAACATAGTAATTACTGACGAATCTCTGTTCAGTCGATGCCCTATGCATACAGTCTTGCAAGATTCAGTCCGGTTCAGCTGGATCTCTTGCTATCCACCATCATGAACTTCAGTCTTTTTCGTGAAATGAACAGAGATATACTAAAGATTCCAGTTACATGACGGCAGCATGTAGCGCTCTACGATTGTGGCCCATTTGCATTCCTAAGCTGATTATCTTGTTTTCCTAAGCTGATTATTTTGTCAACCAACTTGGTACAAGTAAATGCAGAGAACCCAATAGCATAGAGAATTACACCTACTGTTTGGATAGCATTGACAGATACTCCACGCACTACCAGGGTTCAGCCTAATACGAGGAACACACAGCAAAATAGCATAAAAACACATTAGTTAGCCATAGAGATAGAGCTGCAACTGAACCCATCAGAGTAATTTTGATTTCTCATCCATTTCCATCACATCATCGAAGAAACAGAGTTTTTACACCGAGCAATAGGCGAGTACATATATTACAAAGATTGAACATAGTGCCATAGTGGGATCATTCCTGTTGATCATGTCCTCCATTCAGGCCCGGGAAGATAGGAGGCCAGCTCAACATAAGAGGAAAGATATCGGTATAGCGGAAAGCCGAATAACCAAAACGAAGGTGATCATACGCCAGCTCAACGACCCTGGTGCTGAGATGAACAGAAATGACATTAGCGCTTGCTGGATGATTCAAGAATACGAACTCGGCATTATCCCCAACTGCAGCAACATTGACAAAATCTCCACCAGCACACACCCTCCTGCTGCACACAACTCGTATGCATTCCTCCTGGACACAAAACGTGTCCACCAGCAGCCAACCACCTGAGCCATCGTCGTCGCCGGTAACCTTATGGCGCCACACACTAAGCTGAAACCATCGTGCGCTGACAAGATAGAGATCGGAATCCGCACATGAGAGCTTGAAGTTGCTCCCGACACCATCTGGGTGGTCAAGGATGAAGAAGCGCGCTGTCGCCAAATCCAGCCCCAGGGTGTACCCGACGGAGGTCGCCATGAATATCTTGCCGTGGATGGGAGGCGACATATTTTCGAAGTAGGGTTCGGGATAGGGAGGCGGTATCTCTGTCTCGGCGGAGGTAGGGGCGCCCCATCCGCCGGCTCCGAGGACGCAGACCTCCACAGAGGCTTTCCGCCCGTCCCTCCATAGACGCAGCAAGGTGATGCCGTCTCGGCCGCCGTCCTCGGGCAGGGAAATGCAACGGTGGCCGCCGTCTCGGCCATTGTGCGGCAGCGGGGTTGGCGGGAGCACCGACTCGGACTCTTCCAGCAGCGGCGACAGGATGGAGTACCTGAATCTGTCGTCCTCGAAGAACTTGGTGATGAGGCGGCCGTTCCGGCAGTGCGTGATACGATGGTGTCTGCGGGCGAAGACGTCGGCGCAGGAGGAGGCCGCGCGGCGTGAGATGGCGGCGAGCTCCGGGGTCTGCGGGAGCTGCACCAACTGACACCTGCCGGGGTAGTCGATGCAGAAGCCGAGAAGTCGGGGTGGGTGGCGGTCGCGGAAGCTGCGGAGGAAGGCCGGCTCGGAGGCGTGGAGGAGCCACCGCTTGGAGACGAGGGCGGCGCGGACGAGGTAGTTGGGGAAGCCGAGGAGGAGGAGGATCTCGCGGAGGAGGTCGTCGTCGTCTAGCACCGCCGCCGCAGTCCGTCCGTGGCCTTCCATTTTGGCGGATTTTGCAGGGTTTTCGTTGCTGTGGAAGAAGAGCAGAAATGGAGGGGATGTTTTAGCCCCAGTTTTGACTCTTGTTTCAGCATCGAACAGTTTTTTTTCCTTTTTTTCTATTTTCATGGTTTTGTCAGGCACGCAAAGAGGGGCGTCGAATCTTATGATCCGCCTCTTTGGTGTATCCCTGCATCCAAAATGTTTACCACCGGCCAATCAAAATCATAGCGCTAGAGATGTTCTACTTTAATTTTCTAAAAACACGCCGGCTGCCCGGCGACGCGAGAAAAGGGTGCAAATACTTGGCTCAGCATGTGGCTCCATAAACCTCGATAGGGCTTAGTCCTTGCAAAATGCAGCCATCAAAATCTAATCTAATCCATAAACACGAAAGTATCTAGATTATGAACCGGGTTACAATTCCCGGGTGAAGACAGTACTGCATCTTGGAAGAGAGTCATCTTTTGGAGATCATTGTACGCAAATCTGACCTAGTCACCTGGTACTAGTGTTTG
This sequence comes from Lolium perenne, assembly GCF_019359855.2. Lineage (NCBI taxonomy): Eukaryota > Viridiplantae > Streptophyta > Magnoliopsida > Poales > Poaceae > Lolium > Lolium perenne. The sequence goes on from NC_067246.2 coordinate 322,080,055, forward strand.
TTTCAGTAACTGAATGTCACTATCAGGGCCCTGTCTACTTCGTAACTTGATTTCACAACCCAACATGTGAAATCAAATCAGCTACATCCTCATACTTTTTACGAATTGACGTTATTTCAGTTGTATCGAACCGAGTGCCTAGCCACACCCTGCATCAAGCCATTCTCACAGCATCTCTACCGGCGCCCCCGATAGCTTTTTAGGGCCGGGGCGAAAATGGGCTCGCACCGACGCGCCCCAAACGGCGCCGGCGAATTTTCGAGTCCAATAGAAGCGCCGGCAACCCCGTGCCGGCCCATTCGCCAAGGGCGCGAGTCGGGCGCGCCGGCGCCTCGCGAGGCTGAAAATTTTGGGCGTAGGAGCCGCCTGTCAGCCACACAATGACAAAATCTTAACTATTAAATTCGAACCCGTAAGTTCGTACGTGTACGTCAACCTCGCGTACGACAACCTTGCGTCCCATCGAGGCATCTACCAAACGGGCCGAGCGGGCTTGGGCCGAAGAAAACTGCCGAAACGTCATGTCCCTCGCTGGTTCTGGGAGTGACTTTGCCAGGAGACTGCGGGACGAGCAGGGCCACCGAGCGAGGTCGGCTGAGAGGGAGGTCGAGCGGCGGCGGGAGGCGGACGTGGCCGAAACGGCCGGCGGCGGCTGGTCTGGGTGGAAGCGCGGTGGCAGGGTTGCGTGGGATGGAGCGTGTCAGTGGAAACTGGAATCCCTACGACTTAGGAAACCATCGCTAGAAAAACAAATCGGGAAGGAATCGCTATAAAATTCAGATTCTGGAATAAAACGTCACGGACGCCATTGAGGTGCAGCTTGTGTTGGTACAGCTGTCGGGGAACAGGTCCGGGGAGGCGAGGTACGTCCTCGCGCTGCACCAGGAGGCGTTCGCGTAATCGCGTCGGAGCTCACGGTGACGAACGCCACATCATCCTCGTCACAGGTGGCGCTGTCCGGCGCTGTCTCAAACCAGCTCTGGGTGAGCAGGCTCTAGATATTAGTCTATCGTAGCAAGGAGTTCATGCTGTCGAAGTACATCATCGTCCAGACGGACAGCGGGAGGCCCAATCAGCCACACCTGGTAAATAAGGGCCTCGACATGCTCCTCACCGGTGGTAGCGTTACACCGGTGACATAGGAGTCGGACGGCAACAAGCAGCTGACTCAAAGACAATTCACTTCATCGATAATATATGTACCAGTGCGATCTCATATAATGCATTGAAATGATTGAGTGCAAGAATCAAAGACTCCAACTGATCTAAATTTCTAATTCTTATGAAATATTTGTATCATTAATTTCTAATACATCACTAAGCTTTATAAGAATCTCAAAGCAAAATGGATAGTGATATAAAAACCCACATTCATGAAAGTAAAAAAGTATTTCCCTAACATATTCAAAAGCTATATAGTTTATAAAAATATGCTAGCGTCTTATCAACCACGTGAGCTTATTATCGTTACGAAATTTTAAATTTTCTAAGTTATTTTTCTATTTCGCAGCAACGCGTGGGCATTGTGCTAGTATACATCTTCTCCCCCAAAACCCCGTCCCCTCCGCCGCTCATTTCTCCCACCAGCCGCTCCTTCTCCCATCCAGCCTCCAACCCGAAAAACCTTCGCCGCCGCGCCATGCCACCGAAGAGAAAGGCTACGCTGAAGGCAGCGAAGCCGCCGACGAAGGCGCCGCCGAAGACGCGCACCGTTGCGCCGAAGGAGAAGCCGGCGACCATGTCGCAGGAGGAGTGGGACAAGGAGATGGAACGCCGCTCCTTCATCACGGCCGACCGCAGGAGGCGCCGCATCGCCGCCCTCGACGCAAAGAAAGCGGCAGCCTCTGCAGAAGCGTGTCTGAGCTTGGGCGGCGGCCTCAACAGCATCTCGATCTCCCCATCGTCGCCGGGTTACTACGCGGAGTACACCGCAGACGCGCCGTCGATCTCGCAGATGCGGCTGTCGCAGATGGACGGCCGCGCCCGCTACTCCCCCGAGTACGGGGACAGCGACATGACCATCGACAACAACGCGCCATTCTCGCCGGATTCAATGGCTCGGGGCAGCGACGCCTTCCGCTTTCCCGACCTCAACTCGTCGCCTGACCTGCGCCGCACCGAGGGCCACGTGAAAGACGGCACCGGCCTTCCCCGCCACCTCTTCCCTGACGACGGCAGGAGCACCCACCAGGTGTTCAGCAGCACGTCCAGCGTGTCCATGGGCGAGGACGGGGTGCGTTTCCTTACTTTTTATGTGTTGTGTGCATCGTAGACACCGGCGGCGACTGAAAGTTTGTAACTTTATGCATAGATTGCCGGCGAGGAGGAGATCATGAACGGCATCATACGCGGCCATGCCTACGAACCCCCCATCGACGACTATGAAGAAGAGGCCGACGAGGACGAACGTGAGGAGGAGGTCCAGGAGGAGTTGATCGACGCCGACACCGGCGTGACCACGACGATGACGCGCAGGCATTCCGCCGGCACTCGTGGTCCGAGGTGGAGGTCCTTGGAGGATGAATGCATCATCGAGGCATGGAAGCAAGTGAGCTTTTGCCCCATCACCGACGCAAACCAAACCGGGGTCAAGTACTACAAACGCATCCTCGATTGCTTCAACGAGAAGAAGGACTATGGTGATTACGCCACCATAGAGATGACCGGAACGAGGGCGCCCTCTCTCACCATTGTAACTTGATCAAGGCGGCGTGTAGCAAGTTCCATGGCTACTATGAGAAGATCAAGGCACGGAAGGAGAGCGGCAAGACGATGGTGGATTGGGTATGATCTACACCTATCTTATTTGATGATCCATCTTGTTACATATGAAATGATGATCCATGTTGTTACATATGAATTGATGAACCATCTTATTACATATGAAATGATGATCCATCTTGTTACATATGAATTGATGAACCATCTTGTTACATATGAATTGATGATCCATGTTGTTACATATGAATTGATGAACCATCTTATTACATATGAAATGGTGATCCATGTTGTTACATATGAATTGATGATCCATGTTGTTACATATGAATTGATGAACCATGTTGTTACATATGAATTGATGAACCATCTTGTTACATATGAAATGATGATCAAACTTGTTCTATATCTATTTGATGGTCCAACTTGTTCCATTGTTTTGCATCATATATTGTTAGATGCTTCAAACTCTCGAAATATACAAGCACCAACATGAGGACAAAGACTTCCCCTTCATGCATTGCTACAACAAGCTCCAAGGTTGCAAGAAATGGGAAGGCCTCCTTCACACTCTATTGAAGGATGGGAAAGATGGGCCGGTCGATCCAGCCGGCGCCTCCACCGGGCGCCCCATTGGCAACAAGAGGGCCAAGGCCGAGAGGAATGTGGCGCTGTTATTGGCAGTCGTGGATGCCTCCCTCGAGAAGATGATCAACTCATTCTCGGTTGAGAACAAGGAAGCGTCGGATAGGGCCGCCGTCGTGTGGAAGGCAATCCTTGACAAATGAAGATCGCGTTGGAGAGGGAGAAGGTGGAGGCGGCGGAGATGGAAGCTCACGCCGCTGCCATGAAGGCCACCAACGAAGCGACGCAGCTATCGTTGGCCAAGATGTCTCAAGAATCCAAAATCTTGACTGTCGACATGGAGAAGATGGACCCGTTGGCGCGGGTGTGGCACGAGATGTACCGCGAGCGTATCGGCCAAGAGGTGATGGCGGCGCGAGTTGCGTCGGCGTCTCCCCCGGCACCCTCCACGTTCAGGTCTCCGCCGGTACCGACACCGTCCACGTTCATCTCTCCGCCGGCATCATCAACGTCATGCCTCCCTCGGCGACCGTGGATCCTGTTGCAGCGACGGAGCTGCCACCGGGGCTCGCCGCCGATAAGGACGTCGTTGAGGTTGAGCCGCCCGTGACCTCCTTCATCTGATCAGCTGGCTTGGAAGCCCTTTTTTGCGCCGGAGACGGCGATTTGGTGGCTGTATGTTGGCCCAAACTTCATATTCGAAAACCTATTCGAATTTGGTGGTCGTGTGTTGGCTCAAACTTTAAATTCGTGAACTTATTTGAATTTCTATGTTTTTATTTGAATTTCAAATTCAAATCATCTTCGGGGCCGTCGTACGGGGCGTCGGTGTGGGAGCAGCTCCCCCAAATGGAGGATGATGTGCCGGCGCCCCCATACGACGGTGCCGACACCCCTGCCGGCGACTATTTAGGGGCTACCGGTGGCGATGCTCTATGACAAACGCACAAATAACCGCCTCGGTGAGGGCCGAAGCTAGAAGGAGAGGACAACACGGAATAATTATGTCTGAAAATTAAAATTTGTGATGTTTGTATGAAATGTGACCCCATGTTGCGTAAAATCTTATGTCTGCTAGTCGTATGCGTACATATAAGTATATATGAGGGTGTGTGTCTGTATGTACTGTCTTTCGTGTAGAAAACTGCACCGGCAGAAATTCAGCTTCTCACTTCCTATTAGCAAGTAATTTAGCTTAGGACTTAAGAGTGCCTTGGTCTACCCCAGCACAGAGAGTTAGAGCATCTCCAGCCGTCTCCCGACGAGGCTCCCGATAATCCTTCTTTTCATCCAGACGGTGTTATTCAGCTCAGCTGCGCCCCCAGTGATATAGGCATCCCGAATAGGCCTGCCGAATAAGGTACCCGAGGATAGTTGAAGGCCCACGATCCGAAACTTATGAAGTCCGGAAGCCCAATAGACATCGATATGGGAGATAGAGATAGATTAGGAATAGAGAGTCTTGTAATAATATGGGAAGAACTCAAATAGTCTCCCGAACTTTGTACGATACGAAAGCCTCGGCTCCACCTCCTATATAAAGGGGAGCCGGGGGAGAAAGAAGGGATCGAAAATCATTGTCAACACAAACCCTTGTTTTTCATAGTCGAGCACATTTTTGGCTGAACCTTCGAGATCTGCTTGCCCTCTACTTTCCGCGAAACCCTAGTCTACAATCTGTAGGCATTGATAAGTTGAGCCCTTGTCAATTGGCGCCGTCTGTGGAAATTGGAGGCGACAAGGAGCTGATCTTGATGGCATCGTCAACATCAGTAGCAAGCAACGTGATGGACGGAGGTAAACAGGTCAAACCTGATCTCGTCGATTTTGTTCCTCACCCTCATGCATATGCCGATTTGGAGGATCCGACGGAGATGATGTTCGGGAGTTTCCACTTCCTCATCGGGAAAGAAAGACCGCACCGGTTCGCACCACCGATTTTTTCGGGACCGTTAACGGTCGATTCCGATTTTTCGGGATCATCAACATCAACCATCGAGTCAGGCAACGAGGAGGTTTCGCCGCCAAGCTTCACCAAGCCCGCCATCGGCGGGGAACTCGCCGATATGTTCAGCGACATGTCTTTCGGGTCGTTCACGAGCTCTGATCTGAGCAGCGACTTGGAAAGCTTCAATAGCTTCGACTTCATCGACAGGTCTACTTCTATTCGGGAGGTTTTCGCCGATCTATCCGACGGTGTCACCGACCTTGAAGAAGAAAATAAAGCTAAAATATATCATCAAGTCTGTGCAATCGGTGACTCAAGTCGCCAAGAAGATGAAGCGTCAGAGGCTTTCGATGATTTGGGCAATCCATACATCGATCCCATTGATCTTACGCGAGGAACCGGAAATAAATACGTTGGGACTACACCCCGCGAAAAAGTGCAGCTTCCGCAAGAAGCTTGGGACAGAGCTCAGAGAGCCATGGATGGCACAGAGCCGATGAACACAACAGCCACATCAGAAGAACTGCAAGCATATCAATATGGACTCACTCGTGCCGGACGTGAACTAGAAAAACAAAGAAAGATACTTGATGATAGAAGAGCTGCAGCTTCCGCATCAAGCGCGCGCAGGGCCAAAATGTACCTGAGCCGACAATCAGGAACTTCGGGAGATAGTCACAGAGCAGCACGCGCAAGAGGAAGATCTCGACTGGCGAACGTGCCCGAGAATGAGCGCGAGAATCTGATCCAAAACCTCGATATGTCATTTATGTCGATAGATACAAGAGGACACATCATCCCCAAAACACCGGAAGCAGGATATATGGCGACTCACGCCTTCATACTGGCATCCAAGCCACCCCCGGAGATCCCAGAGAAGCATTGTATCAGATGGCTATGACAGGAGTTGGCGTCATGGGGACAATGATAGTGGGTTAAGGCACACCGCAACCCGAAAGGGACCAACGAAGAAATAGTCCAAGGCAAAATAGTCCTCGACCTACTGCGGTGGCAGCACGAGACCCTCCACAGGAAGGTGATGCAAGAAACACGGTGACTCAAGCTCTCGTCGACAGAGCACGTGAAAATAGATCTAGGCGACACTCGCCAGAAGTCGATGAAGAAGACATGTGTGGACTCCCTTGCTTTACCCGACGGGTTCGCAAAACTCGGTTTCCCTGATAACTATAAAAAGTTCGATGGCTTTCAAGACCCAGAGGACTGGTTAGTCGACTACCTGGAAACAGTGAAATTGATGGGTGGAACCAGAGCAACAGCCATGCAGAGCATTCAGGTTCACCTCAGCGGAGCCGCAAGATTGTGGATAAAAGAGTTACCAGGAGGGTCCATCGACAGCTGGGAAACTTTCGAGAACTTGTGCGTGAAAAATTTCCGTTCCACGTGTAAGAAACCTGCATCAATAGAGCAGCTAAGGGCCTGCAAGCATAAGTATGATGAGTCAATGAGAATGTATATCCAGCAATGGAACATCATAAAAAATTCGGCAGAAAACGTATCTGACGAAAGAGCAATTGACGCATTTGTTACGGGGATCCGAAGAAGAGACCTAATCGAGGATTTGGGTATATCCAACCCGAGAACAATAGCAGAGCTCATGGAGATAGCGAATCTCTGGGCGGATGGCGAAGATGCTATTCAAAATAAATGGCATAGATCACCCAAGGAGGATCGCAACAGAAATAACAATCAAAATAGGCGACAATACTCTCGCCAATTCTCAGATTATGACAGTCCTGGCCAAGTGGCGACTGGCTTCCGAGAAAATAGTGGAGGAAATCATCGGGATGATTATCACAGAAGAAACGAGCAGCGCAATGATCATAGAGATGCGCCAAGTTCTAGCAGACAAAATAATTTACCAAGGTTTCAGAGGCCATACATCATATCACCCAAAGATCTTATGAATGGGCCATGCCAGATGCACTTTTACCTCAACAATGAAGGGAAAAGACAGTCATGCCATCTTCAGAAGGACTGCCGAACTTTCCAAGCTCTGCCTAGGTATGCGGAGCACACCAATGCACAAGCAGCGAACGGGGGGCACGTACAAGGGCCAAGCAGTGAAATCTACCTGCCACCACCACCCGCAATTACCAGCTCAAACCAACACCAGTTGCAGTTGGCGGCACCTCCAGTCAACAATGGCGACTACATTGACACAACGGGAGCAGTGTCGATGATTCAGAAAGGCAGACCCTCGAATAGGACGCAGAAGGTAATTTCGCGACAGGTATACATGGCATAGAAGATGCCTCCACCAACCATAGAGTACCTAAATTGGTCGGCACGGGACATAGGATTCACTCAAGCGGACCACCCGCCTCAAGTTCCACGACTAGGACAATCAACTATGATTTTACCAGCGGTGATCACGGGATTCGAGGTCTCGCACATATTCATAGATGGAGGAAGCAGTCTGAACCTCATGTATGCGGATACCTTGAGGAAGATGAATATTTCTCTGGCAAGTTTGACACCAACAGACACACGTTTCCATGGTATTACACCTGAGAAGCCGAACTATCCCCCGGGAAAGATCTTACTTGATGTATAGTTTGGAACTCGAGAAAATTTCAGGAGGGAGAAGCTGGAGTTTGAATTTATAGATTTTACATCACAATATCATGCTCTATTAGGACGACCCGCGTATGCCAGATTCATTGTTGTGCCACATTATACATATCTGTTATGGAGAATTCCTTGACCCAATGGCCCAATCACAGTGAAAGGAAGCTTTGCCTTGGCAGATAAATGCGACAAATATTTCCATAAGTTGTCTGAAACCTTCGGTATGCAAGCGGAATATGAAGCGTCTAAGCTAACTGATACGTCCAATTTGCATCACTATTTTATATCATAATTTGCTGTTATTCATTGATATATTTCATATTGGGACACAATACTTATGTTATTTCATCTATTTTGCATGTTTCATCATTATTGGAGGATCAAGCACCGGAGCCAGGATTCTGCTGGAAAAAGCACCGTCAGAACGCAATATTTCGGAAGATCAACTGTGGGAGGAAATTATACAAAATATCCTATTTTTCAAGATGACGAAGGAAGCCAGAAGGAGGGGCCAAGAGGACCCAGGGTGGGCCCACACCCTAGGGCGGCGCGGCCCATGCCCTGGCCGCGCCGCCATGTGGTTTGGGGGGCCCACGACCCCTTTCGCCTCCTTTTCTTCGCGAAATCCTTCGTCCCGAAAACCTAAGCCACAGAGGGTACCTCGCGAAGAGTTACAGCCGCCTCTGCGGGGCGGAGAACACCAGAGAGAAAAGAGCTCTCCGGCGGGCAGGAATCCGCCGGGGAAATTCCCTCCGGGAGGGGGAAATCGTCGCCATCGTCACCGTCATCGAGCTGGACATCATCTCCATCACCATCATCATCATCTCCACCATCATCACCGCCGTCTCCACCGCTGGACACCGTCACCGCCGTAGCAATTTGGGTTTGATCTTGATTGTTTGATAGGGGAAACTCTCCCGGTATCGATCTCTACTTGTTGTTGATGCTATTGAGTGAAACCATTGAACCAAGTTTATGTTCAGATTGTTATCCATCATCATATCACCTCTGATCATGTTCCATATGATGTCTCGTGAGTAGTTCGTTTAGTTCTTGAGGACATGGGTGAAGTCTAAATGTTAGTAGTGAACTATGGTTGAGTAATATTCAATGGTGTGATATTTAAGTTGTGGTGTTATTCTTCTAGTGGTGTCATGTGAACGTCGACTACATGACACTTCACCATTTATGGGCCTAGGGGAATGCATCTTGTATTCGTTTGCTAATTGCGGGGTTGCCGGAGTGACAGAAACCTAAACCCCCGTTGGTATATCGATGCAGGAGGGATAGCAGGATCTCACAGTTTAAGGCTGTGGTTAGATTTATTCTTAATTACTTTCTTGTAGTTGCGGATGCTTGCAAGGGGTATAATCACAAGTATGTATTAGTCCTAGGAAGGGCGGTACATTAGCATAGGTTCACCCACACAACACTTATCATAACAATGAAGATTATTTAGCCGTATGTAGCGAAAGCACTAGACTAAAATCCCGTGTGTCCTCGAGAACGTTTGGTCATTATAAGTAAACAAACCGGCTTGTCCTTTGTGCTAAAAAGGATTGGGCCACTCGCTGCAATTGTTACTCTCGCACTTTACTTACTCGTACTTTATTCAACTGTTACATCAAAACCCCCTGAATACTTGTCTGTGAGCATTTACAGTGAATCCTTCATCGAAACTGCTTGTCAACACCTTCTGCTCCTCGTTGGGATCGACATTCTTACTTATCGAAGATACTACGATACACCCCCTATACTTGTGGGTCATCAAGACTATTTTCTGGCGCCGTTGCCGGGGAGTGAAGCGCTATTGGTAAGTGGAATTGGTAAGGAAAACCTTTACTGTTGTGCTGATTTTATTTCTGCCTGCTGCTATAAGTCATTATGGAGAGATCTTCTCTTCAATTTTTATTTGGGAAATCTACTACTACTGCAACGGTAGTGGATGAGGCGCCAGGTGAGGAAGTGATACCATATAAAATACCTATGAAAATTATTGAACGTGTTATGGATAACCGCTATGAAGGGGATGGAACTGTCCATCCCGGTGATCATTTACTGTTTTTGCATGAATTATGCGGGTTATTCAAATGTGCAGGTATTGCTATGGATGAAGTGAGGAAGAAACTATTCTCTTTATCGCTGTCCGGTAAGGCAGCGCATTGGTATAAATTACTGGATAATGGGGATTCTCTTGAATGGAATGATATTGTGCCCCGGTTTTATTCTAAGTTCTATCCTCCAAGTGAAATTCATAAGGATCGGAATCGCATATATAATTTTTGGCCTCATGATGGAGAGAGTATTGCCCAAGCTTGGGGGAGATTGAAGTCTTTAATGCTCAAATACCCCATTCATGAGCTTCCTGGTAATGTTATTATTGATAATTTCTATGCAAGACTTTCTTTCCAAGACAAGACCTTGCTGGATACTTCTTGTTCTGGATCATTTACACGCAACAAAGAAGAGTTTAAAAGGGACCTTCTTGATCGGATCCAAGAAAATACTGAAGGATGGGTGAACGACAAGGATAGAGAATCGGGTATAATCTATGATTATAAATGCATTGAAGCTTTTATGGATACTGATAAATTTCGTAATATGAGTGCTACATATGGTCTTGATTCTCAAGTTGCTGCAAATCTTTTTAAAGCTTTTGCCTCTCATTATGAATTGCCAAAGAAGAATTTTGATAAGTATCATGAACCGTATAAAGATAAAATTGATTCATCTATTAATAAATGCGTTGTAGTTGAAACTGCTGATCATGTTATTCCTGAAGCTTATATTGAAAAAACTCCTTTCCCTGCTAAAATGAAGGAGTACTCTGTTATAAATAGTGCGGTTCATAAAAGTGAAAAGAAACCTGTAGAACCTGAAGAACAAATAAAAGTTGAACCTGCTGTTGCAATAATTAAAGATCTTGTGACTGAAAATGTGGAGGAAGGTCATATTATTTTCTGTGAAGATGCTTCTAATATTGTTTCACATCCTAATAAACCCAAACAAGCTAGTGTTCCTATGCTATCTGTTAGAATTGGTGATCATTGCTATTATGGATTATGTGATATTGGTGCAAGTGTTAGTGCTATTCCGTATGAGCTTTACACGGAGATTATGCACGAAATTGATTCTTGTGAACTTGAAGATATTGATGTGGTTATTCAGCTGGCTAATAGAGAAACTATTTCTCCAATTGGTATTGTTCGAGATGTGGAAGTATTATGCGGTAAGATTAAATATCCTGCTGACTTTTTGGTACTTGGTTCTGCTGCTAGTGATTATTGTCCTATTATTTTTGGTAGACCTTTTCTAAATACTTGTGGAGCTATTATAGATTGCAAGAAAGAGAAAATTTTGACTAAATTTGCTGGTGAATCTTATGAGTTTAACTTCTCTAAATTTACCAAAACTCCTTATAAAGCTGATTTGCCTAGTAATGATTTTAAAATGGAGCAGTGTGCATCTATTGTTCTTGTTCCTAACAATCCTTTGCAGCAACATTTGGAGGATAGCGAGAGTGAAGTTTTTAGGAAAGAAAGAGATGAGCTTGAGGAAATTTTTCTTCGCTAACCTATTCTCAAGCATGATTTACCGGTGGAAGATTTGGGTACAACACCGCCACCAAAGGAAGATCCTGTTTTTGATTTAAAGCCTTTACCTGATAATCTTAAATATGCTCATATTGATGATAAGAAAATATATCCTGTTATTATTAGTTCTAAGCTTTCAGAGATTGAGGAAGAAAGGTTATTGGAAATATTGAAGAAGCACCGAGGAGCTATTGGCTACACTCTTGATGATTTGAAAGGGATTTCTCCTTCTATTTGCCAACATGCTATTAATATGGAAGATGATGCAAAGCCTGTTGTTGAACATCAGCGTCGTCTAATTCCGAAGATGAAGGAAGTGGTAAGGAATGAGGTATTACGACTTCTTGAAGCTGGTATTATATATCCTATTGCTGATAGTAGATGGGTTAGTCCTGTGCATTGCGTTCCCAAGAAAGGAGGAATGACTGTTGTGCCTAATGATAATGATGAGCTCATCCCTCAAAGAGTAGTTGTAGGGTATAGAATGTGCATTGATTTTCGAAAAGTTAATAAAGTTACTAAGAAAGATCATTACCCTTTACCATTTATTGATCAAATGCTAGAAAGATTGTCTAAAAATACTCATTTTTGCTTTCTTTATGGTTATTCTGGGTTTTCACAAATTGCTGTTAAAGCTAAAGATCAAGAGAAAACCACTTTTACTTGTCCCTATGGAACTTATGCTTATAGACGCATGCCTTTTGGTTTATGTAATGCTCCTGCTACTTTTCAAAGATGCATGTCTGCTATTTTTCATGGTTTTTGTGAAAGTATTGTAGAGGTATTCATGGATGATTTTTCCGTCTATGGGAATTCTTTTGATAGTTGCTTGCGAAACCTTGATAAAGTTCTGCAGAGATGTGAAGAAACTAACCTTGTTCTTAATTGGGAGAAATGCCACTTTATGGTTAATGAAGGAATTGTATTGGGACATAAAATTTCTGAGAGAGGTATTGAAGTTGATAGAGCTAAAGTTGAAGCAATTGAGAAGATGCCCTATCCGAGGGACGTTAAAGGTATTCATAGTGTTCTTGGTCATGCTGGGTTTTATAGGAGATTTATTAAAGATTTCTCCAAGATTTCAAAGCCTCTTACTAATCTTCTTCAAAAAGATGTACCATTTGTTTTTGATGATGATTGTAAGGAAGCTTTTGAAACTCTAAAGAAAGCCTTAACAACTGCTCCTATAGTTGAACCTCCTGATTGGAACTTACCCTTTGAGATTATGTGTGATGCTAGTGATTTTGCTGTAGGCGCTATTCTTGGACAGCGAGTAGATAAAAAGCTGAATGTTATTCATTATGCTAGTAAAACTCTTGATGCTGCTCAAAGAAATTATGCTACAACTGAAAAGGAATTATTAGCTGTAGTCTTTGCTTGTGATAAATTTAGATCTTATATTGTTGATTCAAAAGTTACTATTCATACTGATCATGCTGCAATTAGATACCTAATGACAAAGAAAGATGCTAAGCCGAGGCTTATTAGATGGGTACTTCTTTTGCAAGAATTTGATTTACATATTGTAGATAGGAAAGGTCTTGATAATCCTGTTCTTGATAATTTGTCTAGATTGGAAAATATTGCTTATGATCCTGTTCCTGTTAATGATAGTTTTCCAAATGAACAATTGGCTGTAATAAAGGTGAGCTCGCGAGACAGTCCTTGGTATGCTGATTATGCTAACTTTATTGTTTCCAAGTACTTGCCTCCAACCTTTTCAGCTCAGCAAAGGAGGAAATTCTTTTATGATTTGAGGCATTATTTCTGGGATGACCCACACTTATATAAAGAAGGAGTGGATGGTATTATGCGAAGATGTGTTCCCGAATATGAACAACAGGAGATATTGAGTAAATGTCATGGTAGTGCTTATGGAGGACATCACGCCGGAGAAAGAACCGCGCAAAAGGTTCTACAATCAGGTTTTTATTGGCCAACTCTCTTCAAAGATGCGAGAAAGTTTATTTTATCCTGTGATGAATGCCAAAGGGTTGGTAATATCTACAGACGCAATGAAATGCCAATGAATTATACTCTTGTTATTGAACCGTTTGATTGTTGGGGATTTGACTTCATGGGACCTTTTCCGTCTTCGGAAGGTAACACTCACATACTTGTTGCTGTTGATTATGTTACTAAATGGGTGGAAGCTATACCTACAAAAAGTGCTGATGGTGAGACCTCTTTAAGAATGCTTTTAGATATTATTTTTCCTAGATTTGGAGTGCCTAGATATATTATGACTGATGGAGGTTCTCATTTTATTCATGGAGGTTTTAGAAAAACTCTTGCTAAGTATGGTATTAATCATAGAATTGCTTCCGCTTATCATCCTCAAACTAGTGGTCAAGTAGAATTATCAAATAGAGAGATTAAGTCTATTTTGGGAAAGACCATTAATAAAACTAGAAAGAATTGGGCTAGTAAATTGAAGGATGCACTATGGGCTTATAGAACTGCTTATAAAAATCCCATGGGAATGTCACCTTATAAAATGGTTTATGGGAAAGCTTGTCATTTACCTTTAGAACTAGAGCACAAAGCTTATTGGGCTGTTAGAGAATTAAATAAAGATCCTAAACTTGCTGGTGATAAGAGGTTGTTGCAATTAAGTTCTCTAGATGAATGGAGAAGTGAAGCTTATGAAAATGCTAAACTCTTTAAAGAGAAAGTTAAAAAATGGCATGATAGGAGGATTATCAAAAGAGAATTTAATATTGGGGATAAAGTCCTATTGTATCGGTCTCGTCTCAGATTCTTTGCAGGGAAATTACTCTCGAAATGGGAAGGACCATATGTTGTCGAGGAGGTGTATCGTTCAGGAGCAATTAAAATTAGCTCTCTCCAAGGCAATGCTACGCAAGTGGTGAATGGACAAAGACTCAAGCATTATATCTCAGGTGATTCTTATAATGTTGATGTTGATATTATTCAAGTGGAAACACCGGAGGCTTTCATAAAAGGGCAAATTGACAGTCCGCCAGAACTCGACTTTGAATAGGTAACAGTACTGGTAATGAAAAGTACGCAATTTACTTTCCGAACAATATTTTCGCTGTTTTTGGAAAATATGAAAAATTACGAGTTCGAAACGGAGTGGAAAGGACGCACGAGGGCGTGGCACCATAGGCCGGCGCGGCCTGACCTGGGCCCGCGCCGACCTATGGTTTGGCCGCCTCGTCGCCCCTTTCCGACTCTGGTTCGATCTGGTACTTTCCGTTTGTCGCGAAAAATTTTGCTATATAATCCCCCGGACCCCTGGAGGTCCGTATATCGCTTTCTCGACGAGTTTTGTTTCGAGCTGTTTCTGCCAGGATCTGTTTTCAGTTTAGAAGCACCATGGTCTCCAAGAACAAGGGCAAGGAGTTTCCGGATGAAGATGATCGAGATCTTGGGTGGAAAGAGGAAGACAAGGACGTCAAGGAAGAGGATCAAGAAGAGGTGGAGGAAGATTCGCGCGCACACCCGCGCGCTACTATCGCAAGCATCAAGGTGGTGGACAATCCTTTTAGTGCAAGCAAGAGCGCAAGAATTCGCACTGGAGGAGGGGTTCCACGTCATTACCTAGCTTCGAAAACATCTCCATCAGGCACTCATCACCCCTTCCACAATTTAATTTTCAATAATCAAATTGAAGGGACTCCCAAGGCAGCATTGCCTAGCCAGTGGGATATAGATCGCTCTAACACTGCAGGAGAGAAGGAGCCTGAGGCTGAAGAGTGGGGAAATAACTCCAAGAGCTGGGACTCGCCGTCAGACAGACTCTTTAACCGTGTCGAGCACAATTCAGAGATGATTCGCAATCTCATATACAGGATTGACGAGCTTCAGGAGCTTATTGAGAAGCTTGTCAGGAATTCATCACCACCATCACCAAAGGAGTAATTCATCATCGGTATTGGCATCCCCTTGGTTTGTTCCAAGCTTGGGGGAGTGCCGCGGTATCACATTATCACTACCTTTTACCTTTTATTGTCAAGTAGTGTCATATCATGAGTAGGGAAGTTATCATATAAGATGGGTTGCAGTTGGAAGTATCTCTCTTTAGTTGGTTATCTATGTATCCCTTGGTGTGAGTTATCATTATGGAATATTAATGAGAAGTCTTATCATTTACATATTGCACATCTTATTCTAGTTTGCAATCTCTATTATATGATTTACCTTGTTGTTAGTATTGGTATCACTTTGGGAGCATTGAATAAATCTATTTGGTTTTGGCAAACTTAGCATTGGTCAATAGCAACAACACTATGAGGTTTAAGTAGAAAAGAGAAATACATGTAGATGTTTCATTGTCTTTCTTGTTAGCTCATAGCTTATTATTCTGAAGTTAAGATTGTTTGTGCTTACAAGGAAGATGCATGATTGTTTCTATCATATGTATATTTGTTTGTTTCCCTCGACTCTTATGCTTGCTAATTAACCTTGCTAGCCAAAGACCTGTACTGAGAGGGAATACTTCTCGTGCATCCAAACCTTAACCCAAACCTATGCCATTTGTGTCCACCATACCTACCTACTACATGGTATTTTCTGCCATTCCAAGTAAATACTTCATGTGCTACCTTTAAACAATTCAAAACTTAGTATCTCTTATTTGTGTCAATGTTTCATAGCTCATGAGGAAGTACGTGGTGTTTTATCTTTCAATCTTGTTGGACAACTTCCACCAATGGACTAGTGGCTTCATCCGCTTATCCAATAATTCTGCAAAAAGAGTTGGCAATGGGATTCCCAGTCCCAAATTAATCAAACTAAATAGACACTCCTCCATGGTATGTGATTGATGGACGGCACCCGAAGGATTCGGTTAGCCATGGCTTGTGTAAGCAAAGGTTGGGGGGAGTGTCATCATCATAATAAAGCTAAAATAAAAAGGCACTCCTTCATGGTATGAGATTGTTGGCAGGCACCCGAGGATTCGGTTAGCCATGGTTTGTGAAAGAAAGGTTGGAAGGAGTGCCACACAAAATGAAAATAATATGGGAGCCGCTCTTAGGAGGTTGTCTGGCAAGGGGGTTAGAGTACCCGCTACCAGTCGTTGACAACAACAAACATCTCTCAAAATGTTACTT
Organism: Lolium perenne; assembly: GCF_019359855.2. Classification (NCBI taxonomy): domain Eukaryota; kingdom Viridiplantae; phylum Streptophyta; class Magnoliopsida; order Poales; family Poaceae; genus Lolium; species Lolium perenne. The sequence goes on from NC_067246.2 coordinate 322,096,569, forward strand.
TTATTATCTCTATATGATTGCAAAACTGAAAAAGCTCTAGCACATGATTTAATCCCTGCTTCCCTCTGCGAAGGGCCTGTCTTTTACTTTATGTCGAGTCAGTAAACCTATTTCCCTCCATCTCAAGCAAGCATTTGAGTAGTTGTGATCAAACCATTATATTGTGATTTGCTACATCATGTCTTTTATTCTTCCTTGTTTAGTACAAGTTTTATCTGAATGAATATAGCTTTGCAAGTTATCAATGATCATGAGAAGACCATTATGATTGAGTATGCAAGTTGTGCCTTATAAACTTTAACATGAGAGCGCTGCTCAATGAGATAAATATAATCATTAATTGTTCTCACGACCAAGAACGAAGTTTGCCATCACCAATTATGATTTCTTATGCACCTTTACTTGTGATTACCTTATACTTGTTTCAAGATGAGTTATAAGAGGTTGTTTACTATAATGTCCTGTGTGAATGAATATGATGCTTCTTGTCCGTATTTTATTTATCGACTCTTCACTCCATAAACATGTGGTCCTGTCTATCGAGTTCAGTTTCGCTTGGGGACAAGCGAAGTCTAAGCTTGGGGGGAGTTGATACGTCCAATTTGCATCACTATTTTATATCATAATTTGCTGTTATTCATTGATATATTTCATATTGGGACACAATACTTATGTTATTTCATCTATTTTGCATGTTTCATCATTATTGGAGGATCAAGCACCGGAGCCAGGATTCTGCTGGAAAAAGCACCGTCAGAACGCAATATTTCGGAAGATCAACTGTGGGAGGAAATTATACCAAATATCCTATTTTTCAAGATGACGAAGGAAGCCAGAAGGAGGGGCCAGGAGGACCCAGGGTGGGCCCACACCCTAGGGCGGCGCGGCCCATGCCCTGGCCGCGCCGCCATGTGGTTTGGGGGGCCCACGACCCCTTTCGCCTCCTTTTCTTCGCGAAATCCTTCGTCCCAAAAACCTAAGCCACAGAGGGTACCTCGCGAAGAGTTACAGCCGCCTCTGCGGGGCGGAGAACACCAGAGAGAAAAGAGCTCTCCGGCGGGCAGGAAATTCCCTCCGGGAGGGGGAAATCGTCGCCATCGTCACCGTCATCGAGCTGGACATCATCTCCATCACCATCATCATCATCTCCACCATCATCACCGCCGTCTCCACCGCTGGACACCGTCACCGCCGTAGCAATTTGGGTTTGATCTTGATTGTTTGATAGGGGAAACTCTCCCGGTATCGATCTCTACTTGTTGTTGATGCTATTGAGTGAAACCATTGAACCAAGTTTATGTTCAGATTGTTATCCATCATCATATCACCTCTGATCATGTTCCATATGATGTCTCGTGAGTAGTTCGTTTAGTTCTTGAGGACATGGGTGAAGTCTAAATGTTAGTAGTGAACTATGGTTGAGTAATATTCAATGGTGTGATATTTAAGTTGTGGTGTTATTCTTCTAGTGGTGTCATGTGAACGTCGACTACATGACACTTCACCATTTATGGGCCTAGGGGAATGCATCTTGTATTCGTTTGCTAATTGCGGGGTTGCCGGAGTGACAGAAACCTAAACCCCCGTTGGTATATCGATGCAGGAGGGATAGCAGGATCTCAGAGTTTAAGGCTGTGGTTAGATTTATTCTTAATTACTTTCTTGTAGTTGCGGATGCTTGCAAGGGGTATAATCACAAGTATGTATTAGTCCTAGGAAGGGCGGTACATTAGCATAGGTTCACCCACACAACACTTATCATAACAATGAAGATTATTTAGCCGTATGTAGCGAAAGCACTAGACTAAAATCCCGTGTGTCCTCGAGAACGTTTGGTCATTATAAGTAAACAAACCGGCTTGTCCTTTGTGCTAAAAAGGATTGGGCCACTCGCTGCAATTGTTACTCTCGCACTTTACTTACTCGTACTTTATTCAACTGTTATATCAAAACCCCCTGAATACTTGTCTGTGAGCATTTACAGTGAATCCTTCATCGAAACTGCTTGTCAACACCTTCTGCTCCTCGTTGGGATCGACATTCTTACTTATCGAAGATACTACGATACACCCCCTATACTTGTGGGTCATCACTAACAACCAACTATGACGTGTTACCTGACAGAAGAAGGCCACTGAAGGAGCAAACCTTCGACTCCTCCAAGAATTCCAAGAAAGTGCAGATTCACCCGACAGATCCCAAGAAGACGACAGCTATCGCAACAAACATGTATAGTGCATAGGAAAGCACGCTCGTCGAGTTCCTCCGTGAGCACTGGGAAATCTTCGCATGGTGTCCAGCTGACATGCCAGGAGTACCCAGGGAACTTGTCGATCACCCTCTTAATCTAGATCCAAGAGCTAGACCAATTCGACAACCTTTGCGGCGTTTCTTCGAGCCAAACCGTAAAGCTATGCTATCCAAGATTCGTGGGCTCAGAGAAGCGAATTTCATCAAGGAACTACACACCGAGGCCACATGGGTCGCCAACCCAGTGATGGTCCTAAAGAAAAACAATGACGTCCTTCGCATGTGCGTCGACTTCACATGTCTCAATAAACATTGTCCAAAGGATCATTTTCCCCTCCCGAGGATCGATCAAATTATCGACTCCACAGCGGGTTGCGAATGTCTTTCTTTCCTGGACGCGTATTCTGGTTACAATCAGATCCGCTTAAAAGAAGAAGATGAAGTCAAAATAGCTTTCATAACCCCTTATGGCGTGTTCTGCTACAGAACAATGCCCTTCGGGTTGAAACCGCGGGAGCCACCTATTAGAGGATGATGCAAAAGTGTCTCGCCACGCAGATTGGCAAGAACGTCCAAGTATACATCGACGACATCGTTATAACAACAAAGCAAGGATCATCCTTGATTGATGATCTCAAGGAAACCTTCGACAATCTCGACAAGTTTTGCCTCAAGCTGAACCCGACAAGATGTTCCTTTGGTGTTCCTGTGGGAGAACTCCTCGGATACTTAGTGTCAGCCAGGGGAATCGAAGACAATCCCGAGAAAATATAGGCCATCGTAACGATGAGAAAACCAACCAAGCTTAAGGAAATACAACAGTTAACTGGGCGAGTCACAGCATTAAGCAGATTCGTCGCAAGGTTGGGGGAAAAAGAGCTGCATTTCTACGCGCTTATCAAGTAAGGGGATAAGTTCGAGTGGAACGAAGAAGCAAACAAAGCTTTTGAGCATCTCAAACGCACAATTTCGACACCTCCAGTACTGGTGGCTCCGAAAGAAAAAGAACCTCGCCTGCTATACATCGCGGCCACACCTCAGGTGGTCAGTACAGTCCTCGTGGTGGAGCGAGAAGAAGGGAAGATCCATGGAGTTTAGCGGCCAGTATACTTCATCAGCGAAGTACTATCACCATCCAAGCAGCGTTACCCGTATTATCAGAAACTAGCATACGGAATATTCACGACAGCAAGAAACTACGACACTATTTTTCGGCACACCCGATAATAGTGGTCAATGAGGCTCCTCTATCAAACATATTGAACAACCCAGAAGCTACGGGACGTGTCTCCCTCTGGGGAATCGAGCTTTCCCCTCGGGACATCACATATGAAAAAATAAAGGCGATCAAGTCGCAAATTATGCCGGACTTTGTCGCAGAGTGGATGAAACTGCAAAATACGGGACCCCCAGATTTATCGAGTACATGGCATATGAACTTCGACGGGTCCAAGAGAGTGGAAGGAGCTGGAGCAGGCATGATACTCGTGTCACCCCAAGGCGACAAAATAAAATACATATTGCGAATGACGTTCCCCAACGCATCCAATAATGAAGCAGATTATGAAGCCCTCATACACGGGATGAAGATGGCAACGGCGTGCGGCGCCACCCGTTTAAAAATCTTCGGCGACTCCCAGCTGGTAGCTCAGCAGGTGATGAACAAGTGCGATGCAGTCAATAACAGCATGATAGCATACAAGGAGGTGTACAATGAATTCGAAAAACTCTTTGATGGCTATGAAGTCAATCACATCAGCAGGCTCAGCAATGACGAAGCCGACGTTTTGGCAAACATCGGCTCGCAATGCCTGCCAATACCACCTGGTGATTTTTGGGAAGAAATAAACGAGAGATCAACCAAGGCGAAGAAAGCACTGAAGCAGCCGAAGAAAAAAGAAAAAGCCAAGAAAGACTCGGCGGCTCCAATATCCCAAGAAACAAATACATCGGAAGACGAGGAGGAACCAGAGGAAGTTAAGATGATACAAGTTCCCTGGATGTGGCATACATCACAAAAAAAGAGATACTCGAAGATCCGGTCGAAGCAAGGCGAGTTATCCGACAATCCAAAGCCTTCACCGTGGTCAAGGGAGAACTATACAAACGAAACATCTGAGGAGTATCAGAGGTGCGTCACACCCGAAGAAGGGCGAGTTATATTGAAAGACATACATGAAGGAGTATGCGGCCACCACGCAAGCAGTCGAGCAATAGCAGCCAAAGCTTTTAGAGCAGGATTTTATTGGCTGACAGCAATAGAAGATGCAAAAGATATAGTATGCACGTGTAACGTGTGTCAGAGATTTGCGGCTAAGCCCCACTCTCCGGCAGCGGAGTTGATGCCGATACCATTGGCGTGGCCTTTCGCTCAATGGGGGCTCGATATGGTGGGAAAACTACACAAGTCCTGGCCAGGAGGACACGTGTATTTACTCGTAGTTGTCGACAAATTTACCAAGTGGATTGAAGCAATACCAGTAACTTCGGTAGATGCAACATTGGCGGTGAACTTCATCAAGGGGATAGTTTTCCGATTTGGCGTCCCTAACAGCATAGTTACGGACAATGGCAGTAATTTTTCCTCTCGGGAATTCAAAGAGTACTACGAAGAAGTAGGTATTAAACTATAGTTCGCATCGGTGGCGCACCCGCAAACCAATGGCCAAGTCGAGAAAGAAAACGACATCATTTGCAACGGCATAAAGAAGCGACTACTAACACCACTAGAGAAGGCACGTCACACTTGGGTTGATGAGCTACCCAATGTGTTATGGAGCATACGAACAACACCCAACACAGCGACCCACTAAACTCCGTTCTTTTTGGTTCACGGAGCTGAGGCAGTACTCCCGATAGAAATAGAGCATAACTCTCCCAGAGTCACAGAATACGATGAAGAAACCTCAAGAAAGGCGCTAGAAGATGATGTTGACGCACTCGACGAAGCTAGGGATGAAGTACTGTCAAGAGTAACCACGTACCAGCAGAACCTCAAAAACTACCACAGCCGACGTTTGCGACCCAGGTCCTTTCAAGTTGGGCGACCTAGTCCTTCGGCTCACACAAGATAGCCATGAAAAATTCGAGTCTCCATGGGTGGGGCCATACATAGTTACCGAAGTAATTCCAGGAGGAGCATATAGGCTGAAGGACAAGAAGACATGCAAAGACGAGTCGAACCCATGGAACGTGGCGCAGCTGCAGCGTTTCTATGTCTAGAAGGAAGTCCATATATTACAACCCATGTAAACACACATTGTATCTTAAGAGCTCGCAAGTTTTCAGACGCACTCTTTTCCTTTCAGGGCACCGAGTGGGGCTGAAAGGTTTTTAATGAGGCGGGCTTGCGATGCTGCAATATAGCATGGTTGAAATAAAAAATAGTGATGAAAAATACTTCTCCTTTTTTCTAGAGTAACGCTTCGGGGGCTTGAACCCGACAAAATCACAATATATTCGACTCTAGTGCACTCGCCAATATAAACGCCTTGGTTACACATAAACCTCGCGAACATGAAAGATAATTATGCCAACTGATACGTCTCCAACGTATCTATAATTTCTTATGTTCCATGCTAGTTTTATGACAATACCTACATGATTTATTCACACTTTATATCATTTTGATGCATTTTCCGGTACTAACCTATTAACAAGATGCCGAAGCGCCAGTTCCTGTTTTCTGCTGTTTTTGGTTTCAGAAATCCTACACAGGAAATATTCTCAGAATTGGACGAAACAAAAGCCAAACTTCCTATTTTCCATGGAGGGTTCCAGAACATCGAAGGAGAGTCGGAGGCGGCCAGCAGGGGACCCACACCATAGGGGGGCGTGGGCCCACCCCTGGCCGCGCCGCCATGTGGTGTGGGCACCCCCTGGCTCCTCCGAGGCCGCCCTTCAGCCTATATATTCTCTCCGTCGCGAAAACCCTAAAACATCCAGCCATATTCCACGAAGAGTTCCGTAGCCGCTGATGTCTACGGGTGCTTCTATTCTTGTAGACAGTGTTGGGCCTCCAAGAGCAGAGGTTTGTAGAACAGCAACAAGTTTCCCTTAAGTGGATCACCCAAGGTTTATCGAACTCAGGGAGGAAGAGGTCAAAGATATCCCTCTCAAGCAACCCTGCAATCACAAAGCAAGAAGTCTCTTGTGTCCCCAACACACCTAATACACTTGTAAGATGTATAGGTGCACTAGTTCGGCGAAGAGATAGTGAAATACAAGTGGTATGAATGAATATGAGCAGTAGTAACGGCGCCAGAAAAGTGCTTGCTGGCGTGCAGTTGATGGTAGTAATATTGCAGGAGGTAAAGATGCAGTAAAACAGTGAACAAGCGATGATTGCAGTATTTGGAAACAAGGCCTAGGGATCATACTTTCACTAGTGGACACTCTCAACATTGATCACATAAATAAATAAGTTCTCTTCCTTTGTGCTACATATACTCTTGTTTGATAATGAACACCATTCGTTGCGTAGGGCTACTAGAGCACCTCAATGCCGGAGTTAACAAGCTCCACAACATTCAGCATTCATATTTAAGTAACCTTTAGAGCATAATAGATCTTTGCAACTTTAACCGAGTACTAACATAGCATACACACTGTCACCTTTACACTATGAAGGGGGAATAAATCACATCAATACTATCATAGTAATAATTAACTCCATAACCTACAAGATATTATGATCATAACCTACGCCAAGTACTGCACGATGCACACACTGTCACCATTACACCGTGAAGGAGGAATAGACTACTTTAATAACATCACAAGAGTAGCACATAGACTAATAGTGATACAATGCTCATCATATGGATCTCAATTATGCAAGGCAATTCATGAGATCATTGTATTGGGGTACATGAGAGAGAGAGAGATTAACCACATAGCTACTGGTACAGCCCTTAGCCTCGATGGAGAACTACTCCCTCCTCATGGGAGACAGCAGCGGTGATGAAGATGGCGGTGGTGTCGATGGAGGAGCCTTCCGGGGGCACTTCCCCGTCCCGGCGGCGTGCCGGAACAGAGACTCCTGTCCCCCAGATCTTGGCTTCGCGATGGCGGCGGCTCTGGAAGGTTTCTCGTACCGTGGTTTTTCCGTCTCGAGGTTTTAGGTCGAGGAGGCTTAAATAGGCGAAGAGGCGGAGTCGGAAGGCTGACGAGGCAATGACACAACAGGGGAGCGCGGCCCAGGCCCTGGCCGCGCCGGCCTGGCGTGTGGGCCCCCCAGGGCTCTCCTCTGGCGGCTCTCGGGTGTTCTGGAAGCTTCGTGGAATTCTAAGATGCTGGGCGTTGATTTCGTCCAATTCCGAGAATCTTTCCTTACTAGGATTTCTGAAACCAAAAACAGCAGAAAACAGGAACTGGCACTTCGGCATCTCGTCAATAGGTTAGTTCCGGAAAACGCATCAAAACGATATAAAGTGTGAACAAAACATGTAGGTATTGTCATAAAACAAGCATGGAACATAAGAAATTATAGATACGTTTGAGACGTATCAAGCATCCCCAAGCTTAGTTCCTGCTCGCCCTCGAGTAGGTAAACGATAACAATGATAATTTCTTCAGTGACATGCTACCAACATAATCTTGATCAACATTATTGTAAAGCATATGAGATGAATGCAGTGATTCGAAGCAATGATGAAGACAATGAGTAAACAAATGAATCATATAGCAAAGACTTTTCATGAATAGTACTTTCAAGACAAGCATCAATAAGACTTGCATAACAGTTAACTCATAAGCAATAAACTCTTAGTAGAAGGCATTGAAACAACACAAAGGATGATTAAGTTTCAGCAATTGCTTTCAACTTGTAACATGTATATCTCATGGATAGTTGTCAACATAAAGCAATATAACAAGTGCAATAAGTAAACATGTAAGAATCAATGCACACAGTTGACACAAGTGTTTGCTTCTAAGATAGAAAGAAGTGGGTGAACTGACTCAACATAAAGTAAAAGAAAGGCCCTTCGCAGAGGGAAGCAGGGATTAAATCATGTGCTAGAGCTTTTCAAGTTTTGAAATCATATAGAGAGCATAAAAGTAAAGTTTTGAGAGGTGTTTGTTGTTGTCAACGAATGGTAGCGGGTACTCTAACTACCTTATCAACCAGACTTTCAAGAGCGGCTCCCATGAAGGACGTTATCTCTACCAGCAAGGTAGATCATCCATCTTCTCTTTTGTTTACACATGTACTTTAGTTTAGTCTTTTTTTTAATTTTAGATGACACTCCTCCCAACTTTTTGCTTTAACAAGCCATGGCTAACCGAATCCTCGGGTGCCTTCCAACAATCACATACCATGAAGGAGTGTCTATTTGCAAAATTAAGTTGCTTACTGATGAATCAGAGCAAAACATGTGAAGAGAATTATTAATGCAAGTTGTAATTAATTGGGGCTGGGTACCCCATTGCCAGCTCTTTTTGCAAAATTATTGGATAAGCGGATGAAGCCACTAGTCCATTGTGAAAGTCTGTCAAAAGTAAATGACAAGATCGAAAGATAAAACACCACATACTTCCTCATGAGCTATAAAACATTGACACAAATAAGAGATAATAGCTTTTGAATTGTTTAAAGGTAGCACATGAAGTAGTTGCTTGGAATGGCAGAGAAATACCATGTAGTAGGTAGGTATGGTGGACACAAATGGCATGGTATTTGGCTCAAGGATTTGGATGCACGAGAAGAATTCCTCTCAATACAAGGCTAGGCTAGGAAGGTTGTTTGAAGCAAACACAAGTATAAAACGGTGCAGCAAGACTCACATATGAACATATTGTAAGCATTATAAGACTTTACATCATCTTCCTGTTGTTCAAACACCTTAACCAGAAAATATCTAGACTCTAGAAAAACTAATCATGCAAACCAAATTTTAACAAGCTCTATGTAGTTCTTCATTAATAAGTGCAAGGTACATGATGCAAGAGCTTAAACATGATCTATATGAGCACAACAATTGCCAAGTATCAAATTATTCAAGACATTATACCAATTACCACATGAAGCATTTTCTGTTTCCAACCATATAGCAATGAACGAAGCAGTTTTCAACCTTCGCCATGAACATTAAAAGTAAAGCTAAGAACACATGTGTTCATATGAACGAGCGGAGCGTGTCTCTCTCCCACACAAGGATGAACTTATTCAAACAAAACAAAAACAAACAGACGCTCCAAGTAAAGTACATAAGATGTGACCGAATAAAAATATAGTTTCAAGAGAAGAAACCTGATAAGTTGTCGATGAAGAAGGGGATGCCTTGGGCATCCCCAAGCTTAGATGCTTGAGTCTTCTTGAAATATGCAGGGATGAACGACGGGGGCATCTCCAAGCTTAGACTTTTCACTCTTCTTGATCGTAGTATATCATCCTCCTCTCTTGACCCTTGAAAACTTCCTCCACACCAAACTCAAAACAACTCATTAGAGGGTTAGTGCATAATCAAAAACTCACATGTTCAGAGGTGACACAATCATTCTTAACACTTCTGGACATTGCCCAAAGCTACTGGAAGTTAATGGAACAAAGAAATCCATCCCACATAGCAAAAGAGGCAATGCGAAATAAAAGGCAGAATCTGTCAAAACAGAACAGTCCGTAAAGACGAATTTTAAAGAGGCACCATACTTGCTCAAATGAAAATGCTCAAATTGAATGAAAGTTGCGTACATATCTGAGGATCACACACAAAAATTGGCAGATTTTTCTGAGTTACCTACAGAGAATTCTGTCCAAATTCGTGACAGACAGAAATCTGTTTCTGCGCAGTAATCCAAATCTAGTATCAACCTTTCTATCAAAGACTTTACTTGGCACAACAATGCAACAAAACTAAGATAAGAGAGGTTGCTACAGTAGTAACAACTTCCAAGACACAAATATAAAACAAATGTACTGTAGCAAAATAAACACATAGGTTATCTCCCAAGAAGTTCTTTCTTTATAGCCATTAAGATGGGCTCAGCAATTTTAATGATGCACTCGCAAGAAATAAGAGTTGAAGCAAAAGAGAGCATCAAGAAAAAAATTCAAAACACATTTAAGTCTAACATGCTTCCTATGCATAGGAATCTTGTAAATAAACAAGTTCATGAAGAGCAAAGTAACAAGCATAGGAAGATAAAACCAGTGTATCTTCAAAAATTTCAGCATATAGAGAGGTGTTTTAGTAACATGAAAATTTCTACAACCATATTTTCCTCTCTCATAATAACTTTCAGAGGCATCATGAAAAAACTCAACAATATAAGTATCACATAAAGCATTCTTATTTACATGCATAAAAGTATCATTACTCTCCACATAAGCATAATCAATTTTATTAGTTGTAGTGGGAGCAAATTCAACAAAGTAGCTATCATTATTATTCTCATCATCAAATATAGGAGGCATATTGTAATAATAATTAAACTTATCCTCCATAGTAGGTGGCACCAAAAGACCACTATCATTATAATCATCATAAATAGGAGGTATATCATAATCAACATAAACTTTCTTCTCAATACCCGGAGGGCTAAAGAGATCATTTTCATCAAAACCGACCTCCCCAAGCTTAAATTCTTCCATAGCATTAGCAACAATGGTGTTCAAAGCATTCATACTAATAACATTCCCATTAGCATGCATAAGTTCCATGGGTTTTTTAATTTTCTCTTCAAACACATCATGTCCTAATTCAAGATAAAGTTCATAAAGATCTCTCATTTTGTTGTTGTCTTCCATTAAGCCTTACTAGTGTAAACAAGAAACCAAAAGATGCAATTGTAGGATCTAAAGGAAATAGCTTCGAGCACACACACAACGGCAACAGAAAAGTACTTAGTTACCTGGGACCGGAGTGTGAGTGCCTTTTACCTTTCCTCCCCGACAACGGCGCCAGAAAAGTGCTTGATGTCTACGGGTGCTTCTATTCTTGTAGACAGTGTTGGGCCTCCAAGAGCAGAGGTTTGTAGAACAGCAGCAAGTTTCCCTTAAGTGGATCACCCAAGGTTTATCGAACTCAGGGAGGAAGAGGTCAAAGATATCCCTCTCAAGCAACCCTGCAATCACAAAGCAAGAAGTCTCTTGTGTCCCCAACACACCTAATACACTTGTCAGATGTAAAGGTGCACTAGTTCGGTGAAGAGATAGTGAAATACAAGTGGTATGAATGAATATGAGCAGTAGTAACGGCGCCAGAAAAGTGCTTGCTGGTGTGCAGTTGATGGTAGTAATATTGCAGGAGGTAAAGATGCAGTAAAAAAGTAAACAAGTGATGATTGCAGTATTTGGAAACAAGGCCTAGGGATCTGATGCGTGCAATTAACACACGTCCGTTGGGAACCCCAAGAGGAAGGTGTGATGCAGACAGTAGCAAGTTTTCCCTCAGAAAGAAACCAAGGTTTATCGAACCAGGAGGAGCCAAGAAGCACGTTGAAGGTTGATGGTGGCGGAATGTAATGCGGCGCAACACCAGGGATTCCGGCGCCAACGTGGAACCTGCACAACACAACCAAAGTACTTTGCCCCAACGTAACAGTGAGGTTGTCAATCTCACCGGCTTGCTGTGAACAAATGATTAACCGTATTGTGTGGAAGATGATTGTTTGCGAAGAACAGTAAAGAACAAGTATTGCAGTAGATTGTATTTCAGATGTAAAGAATAGACCGGGGTCCACAGTTCACTAGAGGTGTCTCTCCCATAAGATAAATAGCATGTTGGGTGAACAAATTACAGTTGGGCAATTGACAAATAAAGAAGGCATAACAATGCACATACAAATATCATGATGAGTACTATGAGATTTAATCAGGGCATTACGACAAAGTACATAGACCGCCATCCAGCATGCATCTATGCCTAAAAAGTCCACTTTCAGGTTATCATCCGAACCCCTTCCGGTATTAAGTTGCAAGCAACAGACAATTGCATTAAGTATGGTGCGTAATGTAATCAATAACTACATCCTCGGACATAGCATCAATGTTTTATCCCTAGTGGCAACAGCACATCCACAACCTTAGAACTTTCCACATCTGTCCCAGATTTAATGGAGGCATGAACCCACTATCGAGCATAAATACTCCCTCTTGGAGTTAAGAGTAAAAACTTGGCCAGAGCCTCTACTAATAACGGAGAGCATGCAAGAACATAAACAACATATATGATAGATTGATAATCAACTTGACATAGTATTCAATATTCATCGGATCCCAACAAACACAACATGTATGATTACAAAGAAACGATCTTGATCATGATAGGCAGCTCACAAGATCGAGCATGATAGCACAATTAGGAGAAGACGACCATCTAGCTACTGCTATGGACCCATGGTCCAGGGGTGAACTACTCACACATCAATCCGGAGGCGATCATGGCGATGAAGAGTCCTCCGGGAGATGATTCCCCTCTCCGGCAGGGTGCCGGAGGCGATCTCCTGAATCCCCCGAGATGGGATTGGCGGCGGCTGTGTCTCTGGAAGGTTTTCCGTATCGTGGCTCTCGATACTGGGGGTTTCGCGACGGAGGCTTTAAGTAGGCGGAAGGGCGGAGTCGGGAGAGTCACGGGGGCCCCACACGCTAGGGCCGCACGGGCCCCCTCTAGGCCGCGCCGCCCTAGTGTGGCGGCGCCCCGTGGCCCCACTTCATCTCCCCTCCGGTCTTCTGGAAGCTTCGTGGAAAAATAGGCCCCCTGGCGTTGATTTCGTCCAATTCCGAGAATATTTCCTTACTAGGATTTCTGAAACCAAAAACAGCAGAAAACAGCAACTGGCTCTTCGGCATCTTGTCAATAGGTTAGTGCCGGAAAATGCATAATAATGACATATAATGTGTATAAAACATGTGAGTATCATCATAAAAGTAGCATGGAACATAAGAAATTATAGATACGTTTGGGACGTATCAAGCATCCCCAAGCTTAGTTCCTACTCGCCCTCGAGTAGGTAAACGATAACAAAGATAATTTCTGAAGTGACATGCTATCATAATCTTGATCATACTATTGTAAAGCACATGAGATGAATGCAGCGATTCGAAACAATGATGAAGATAATGAGTAAACAAATGAATCATATAACAAAGACTTTTCATGAATAATACTTTCAAGACAAGCATCAATAAGTCTTGCATAACAGTTAACTCATAAGCAATAAATTCTTAGTAGAAAGCTTTGAAACAACACAAAGGAAGATATAAGTTTCAGCGGTTGCTTTCAACTTTAACATGTATATCTCATGGATAATTGTCAACACAAAGTAATATAACAAGTGCAATAGGTAAACATGTAAGAATCAATGCACACAGTTTACACAAGTGTTTGCTTCTAAGATAGAAAGAATAGGTAGACTGACTCAACAATAAAGTAGAAGATAGGCCCTTCGCAGAGGGAAGCATGGATTACTATTTTTGTGCTAGAGCTTTTATTTTGAAAACATAGAAACAATTTTGTCAACGGTAGTAATAAAGCATATGAGTTATGTATAAGACATCTTATAAGTTGCAAGCCTCATGCATAGTATACTAATAGTGCTCGCACCTTGTCCTAATTAGCTTGGGTTAACACTGATTATCATTGCATAACATATGTTTTAACCAAGTGTCACAAAGGGGTACCTCTATGCCGCCTGTACAAGGGTCTAAGGAGAAAGTTCGCATTGGATTTCTCGCTTTTGATCATTCTTCAACTTAGACACCCATACCGGGACAACATAGACAACAGATAATGGACTCCTCTTTTAATGCTTAAGCATTCAACAACAGTTAATATTCTCATAAGAGATTGAGGTTTTATGTCCAAACTGAAACTTCCACCATAATTCATGGCTTTAGTTAGCGGCCCAATGTTCTTCTCTAACAGTATGCATACTCAAACCATTTGATTGTGAAAACCGCCCTTACTTCAGACAAGACGAACATGCATAGCAACTCACATGATATTCAACAAAGGTAAAAGTTGATGGCGTCCCCAGAAACATGGTTACCGCTCAACAAGCAACTTACTAAGAAATAAGACACATAAGTACATATTCTTCACCACAATAGTTTTTAAGGCTATTTTGTCCCATGAGCTATATATTGCAAAGGTAAAGAATAGAAATTTTAAAGGTATCACTCAAGTAATGTACTTTGGAATGGCGGAAAATACCATGTGGTAGGTAGGTATGGTGGACACAAATGACATGGATTTTGGCTCAAGTATTTGGATGCACGAGAAGAATTCCTCTCAATACAAGGCTAGGCTAGCAAGGTTGTTTGAAGCAAACTCAAGTATGAAATGGTGCAGCAAGACTCACATATAAACATATTGTAAGCATTATAAGACTTTACATCGTCTCCTTGTTGTTCAAACACCTCAACCAGAAAATATCTAGACTTAGAGAGAACAATCATGCAAACCAAATTTTAACAAGCTCTATGTAGTTATTCATTAATGGGTACAAGGTACATGATGCAAGAGCTTAAACAAGATCTATATGAGCACAACAATTGCCAAGTATCACATTATTCAAGACATTATACCATTTACCACATGCGGCATTTTCCGTTTCCAACCATATATCAATGAATGAGGTAGTTCAACTTTCGCAATGAACATTAAAGATAAAGCTAAGAACACATGTGTTCATACGAAACAGCGGAGCGTAATATCTCCAATATAAAGGATTGTGGAATCCGACTTTATTCAAACAAAACAAAAACTAAAGCAAACAGACGCTCCAAGCAAAGAACATAAGATGTGACTGAATAAAAATATAGTTTCACTAGAGGAACCTGATAATGTTGTCGATGAAGAAGGGGATGCCTTGGGCATCCCCAAGTTTAGATGCTTGAGTCTTCTTGAAATATGCAGGGATGAACCATGGGGGCATCCCCAAGCTTAGACTTTTCACTCTTCTTGATCATAGTATATCATCCTCCTCTCTTGACCCTTGAAAACTTCCTCCACACCAAACTTTAAGCAAACTCATTAGAGGGTTAGTGCACAATCAAAAATTCACATGTTCAGAGGTGACACAATCATTCTTAACACTTCTGAACATTGCACAAAGCTACTGGACATTAATGGAACAAAGAAATCCATCGAACATAGCAAAACAGGCAATGCGAAATCAAAGGCAGAATCTGTCAAAAACAGAACAGTCCGTAAAGACGAACCTGGAAGGGGCACTTAACTTGCTCAAACGGAAAAACTCAAAACTAATGAAAGTTGCGTACATATCTGAGGATCACACACGTAAATTTGCAGATTTTTTTGATTTTTTTACAGAGACTTCTGCGCGAATTCGTGACAGACAGCAATGCTGTTTCTGCGCAGCAATCCAAATCTAGCATCAACTTTACCATATAGACTTTACTTGGCACAAAAACATGATAAGGAGATGTTGCTACAGTAGTAAACAACTTCCAAGACTCAAATATAAAACAAAGGTATTGTATTAAAAACATGGGTTGTCTCCCATAAGCGCTTTTCTTTAACGCCTTTCACCTAGGCGCAGAAAGTGTGAATCAAGTATTATCAAGAGATGAAGCATCGACATCATAATTTGTTCTAATAATAGAATCATAAGGTAACTTCATTCTTTTTCTAGGGAAGTGTTCCATACCTTTCTTGAGAGGAAATTGATATTTAATATTACCTTCCTTCATATCAATGGTAGCACCAACAGTTCGAAGAAAAGGTCTTCCCAATATAATGGGACAAGATGCATTGCATTCAATATCCAAGACAACAAAATCAACGGGGACAAGGTTATTGTTAACCATAATACGGACATTATCAATCCTCCCCAAAGGTTTCTTTTTAGCATTATCAGCAAGATTAACATCCAAATAACAATTTTTCCATGGTGGCAAGTCAAGCATATCATAGATTTTCTTTGGCATAACAGAAATACTTGCACCAAGATCACATAAAGCATTACAATCAAAATCATTGACCCTCATCTTAATGATAGGCTCCCAACCATCTTCTAACTTTCTAGGAATAGAAGTTTCAAGTTTTGTTTCTCTTCTCTAGCTTTTATGAGAGCATTTGTAATATGTTTTGTAAAGGCCAAATTTATAGCACTAGCATTAGGACTTCTAGCAAGTTTTTGTAAGAACTTTATAACTTCAGAGATTTGACAATCATCAAAATCTAAATCATTATGAGCTACAGCAATGGGATCATTGTCCCCAATGTTGGAAAAAATTTCAGCAGTTTTATCACCAACAGTTTTAGCAGTTTTAGCAATTTCAGGCAGTTTTGCACGCTTTGCACTAGGAGTAGAAACATTGCCAACACCAATTATTTTACCATTGATAGTAGATGGTGTAGCAACATGTGAATCATTAACATTACTAGTGGTGGTAATAGTCCAAACTTTAGCTACATTATTCTCTTTAGCTAGTTTTTCATTTTCTTCTCTATCCCACCTAGCACGCAATTCAGCCATTAATCTTATATTCTCATTAATTCTAACTTGGATGGCATTTGATGTAGTAGTAATCTTATTATCAATGTCCTTATTAGGCATAACTTTCAATTTTAAAAGATCAACATCAGAGGCAAGTCTATCAACCTTAGAAGCAAGAATATCAATTTTATCAAGCTTTTCCTCAACAGATTTGTTAAAAGCAGTTTGTGTACTAATAAATTCTTTAAGCATGGCTTCAAGACCAGGGGGTACACTCCTATTATTGTTGTAAGAATTCCCATAAGAATTACCATAACCATTACCATTAGCAGAAGGATATGGCCTATAGTTGTTACCAGAATTGTTCCTATAAGCATTGTTGTTGAAATTATTATTTTTAATGAAATTCACATCAACATTTTCTTCTTGAGCAACCAATGAAGCTAAAGGAACATTATTTGGATCAACATTAGATCTACCATTCACAAGCATAGACATAATCACATCAATCTTATCACTCAAGGAGGAGGTTTCTTCAACAGAATTTACCTTCTTACCTTGTGGAGCTCTTTCCGTGTGCCATTCAGAGTAATTTATCATCATATCATCAAGAAGCTTTGTAGCCGCCCCCAAAGTGATGGACATAAAGGTACCTCCAGCAGCTGAATCCAATAGGTTCCGTGAAGAAAAATTCAATCCTGCATAGAAGGTTTGGATGATCATCCAAGTAGTCAGTCCATGGGTCGGGCAATTCTTTACCAAAGATTTCATTCTCTCCCATGCTTGAGCAACATGTTCATTATCTAATTGCTTGAAATTCATTATGCTACTTCTCAAAGATATAATTTTAGCGGGAGGATAATATCTACCAATAAAAGCATCCTTACATTTAGTCCATGAATCAATACTATTCTTAGGCAAAGATAGCAACCAATCTTTAGCTCTTCCTCTTAATGAGAAAGGAAACAATTTCAATTTTATAATATCACCATCTACATCCTTATAATTTTGCATTTCACATAGCTCAACAAAATTATTAAGATGGGCAGCAGCATCATCAGAACTAACACCAGAAAATTGCTCTCTCATAACAAGATTCAGTAAAGCAGGTTTAATTTCAAAGAATTCTGCTGTAGTAGCAGGTGGAGCAATAGGTGTGCATAGGAAATCATTATTATTTGTGTTTGTGAAGTCACACAACTTAGTGTTTTCAGGAGTATTCATTTTAGCAGTAGTAAATAAAGCAAACTAGATAAAGTAAATGCAAGTAACTAATTTTTTTTTGTTTTTTGATATAGAGAACAAAATAGTAAATAAAGTAAAGCTAGCAACTATTTTTTTGGTGTTTTGTTTAAGTGCAGCAAACAAAGTAGTAAATAAAATAAAGCAAGACAAAAACAAAGTAAAGACATTGGGAAGTGGAGACTCCCCTTGCAGCGTGTCTTGATCTCCCCGGCAACGGCGCCAGAAATTTAGCTTGATGCGTGCAATTAACACACGTCCGTTAGGAACCCCAAGAGGAAGGTGTGATGCAGACAGTAGCAAGTTTTCCCTCAGAAAGAAACCAAGGTTTATCGAACCAGGAGGAGCCAAGAAGCACGTTGAAGGTTGATGGTGGCGGAATGTAATGCGGCGCAACACCAGGGATTCCGGCGCCAACGTGGAACCTGCACAACACAACCAAAGTACTTTGCCCCAACGTAACAGTGAGGTTGTCAATCTCACCGGCTTGCTGTGAACAAAGGATTAACCGTATTGTGTGGAAGATGATTGTTTGCGAAGAACAGTAAAGAACAAGTATTGCAGTAGATTGTATTTCAGATGTAAAGAATAGACCGGGGTCCACAGTTCAATAGAGGTGTCTCTCCCATAAGATAAATAGCATGTTGGGTGAACAAATTACAGTTGGGCAATTGACAAATAAAGAAGGCATAACAATGCACATACAAATATCATGATGAGTACTATGAGATTTAATCAGGGCATTACGACAAAGTACATAGACCGCCATCCAGCATGCATCTATGCCTAAAAAGTCCACTTTCAGGTTATCATCCGAACCCCTTCCGGTATTAAGTTGCAAGCAACAGACAATTGCATTAAGTATGGTGCATAATGTAATCAATAACTACATCCTCGGACATAGCATCAATGTTTTATCCCTAGTGGCAACAGCACATCCACAACCTTAGAACTTTCTGTCACTGTCCCAGATTTAATGGAGGCATGAACCCACTATCAAGCATAAATACTCCCTCTTGGAGTTAAGAGTAAAAACTTGGCCAGAGCCTCTACTAATAACGGAGAGCATGCAAGAACATAAACAACATATATGATAGATTGATAATCAACTTGACATAGTATTCAATATTCATCGGATCCCAACAAACACAACATGTATGATTACAAAGAAACGATCTTGATCATGATAGGTAGCTCACAAGATCGAGCATGATAGCACAATTAGGAGAAGACGACCATCTAGCTACTGCTATGGAACCATGGTCCAGGGGTGAACTACTCACACATCAATCCGGAGGCGATCATGGCGATGAAGAGTCCTCCGGGAGATGATTCCCCTCTCCGGCAGGGTGCCGGAGGCGATCTCCTGAATCCCCCGAGATGGGATTGGCGGCGGCTGCGTCTCTGGAAGGTTTTCCGTATCGTGGCTCTCGGTACTGGGGGTTTCGCGACGGAGGCTTTAAGTAGGCGGAAGGGCGGAGTCGGGAGAGTCACGGGGGCCCCACACGCTAGGGCCACGCGGGCCCCCTCTAGGCCGCGCCGCCCTAGTGTGGCGGCGCCCCGTGGCCCCACTTCGTCTCCCCTCCGGTCTTCTGGAAGCTTCGTGGAAAAATAGGCCCCCTGGCGTTGATTTCGTCCAATTCCGAGAATATTTCCTTACTAGGATTTTTGAAACCAAAAACAGCAGAAAACAGCAACTGGCTCTTCGGCATCTTGTCAATAGGTTAGTGCCGGAAAATGCATAATAATGACATATAATGTGTATAAAACATGTGAGTATCATCATAAAAGTAGCATGGAACATAAGAAATTATAGATACGTTTGGGACGTATCAGGATCATACTTTCACTAGTGGACACTCTCAACATTGATCACATAAATAAATAAGTTCTCTTCCTTTGTGCTACATATACTCTTGTTTGATAATGAACACCATTCGTTGCGTAGGGCTACTAGAGCACCTCAATGCCGGAGTTAACAAGCTCCACAACATTCGGCATTCATATTTAAGTAACCTTTAGAGCATAATAGATCTTTGCAACTTAAACCGAGTACTAACATAGCATACACACTGTCACCTTTACACTATGAAGGGGGAATAAATCACATCAATACTATCATAGTAATAATTAACTCCATAACCTACAAGAGATTATGATCATAACCTACGCCAAGTACTACACGATGCACACACTGTCACCATTACACTGTGAAGGAGGAATACTCTACTTTAATAACATCACAAGAGTAGCACATAGACTAATAGTGATACAATGCTCATCATATGGATCTCAATTATGCAAGGCAATTCATGAGATCATTGTATTGGGGTACATGAGAGAGAGATTAACCACATAGCTACTGGTACAGCCCTTAGCCTCGATGGAGAACTACTCCCTCCTCATGGGAGACAGCAGCGGTGATGAAGATGGCGGTGGTGTCGATGGAGGAGCCTTCCGGGGGCACTTCCCCATCCCGGCGGCTTGCCGGAACAGAGACTCCTGTCCCCCAGATCTTGGCTTCGCGATGGCGGCGGCTCTGGAAGGTTTCTCGTACCATGGTTTTTCCGTCTCGAGGTTTTAGGTCGAGGAGGCTTAAATAGGCAAAGAGGCGGAGTCGGAAGGCTGACGAGGCGATGACACAACAGGGGGGCGCGGCCCAGGCCCAGGCCGCGCCGGCCTGGCGTGTGGGCCCCCCAGGGCTCTCCTCTGGCGGCTCTCGGGTGTTCTGGAAGCTTCGTGGAATTCTAAGATGCTGGGCGTTGATTTCGTCCAATTCCGAGAATATTTCCTTACTAGGATTTCTGAAACCAAAAACAGCAGAAAACAGGAACTGGCACTTCGGCATCTCGTCAATAGGTTAGTTCCGAAAAACGCATCAAAACGATATAAAGTGTGAACAAAACATGTAGGTATTGTCCTAAAACAAGCATGGAACATAAGAAATTATAGATACGTTTGAGACGTATCAGCCGCCGCCATCGCGAAGACAAGTTTCGGGGGACAGAATCTCTGTTCCGGCACGCCGCCGGGACGGGGAATTGCCCCCGGAGTCATCTCCATCGACACCACCGCCATCTTCATCGCCGTTGCTGTCTCCCATGATGAGGAGGGAGTAGTTCTCCCCCGAGGCTAAGGGCTCTACCGGTAGCTATGTGGTTCATCTCTCTCTCCCATGGTGTGATCTTTATGTGATCATGAGCTTTGTATCACTATTAATCTACGTGCTACTCTAGTGATGTTATTAAAGTAGTCTATTCCACCTCCATGATGTAAAGTTGACAGTGTGTGCATCATGTAGTACTTGGCGTAGGTTATGATTGTAATCTCTTGTAGATTATGAAGTTAACTATTACTATGATAGTATTGATGTGATCTATTCCCCCTTTCATAGCTATTGTTGACAGTGTGTATGCTATGTTAGTACTCGGTCTAAATTGCAACGTTCTATTATGCACTCTAGAGGTTACTTTAATATGAACTCCGGATTCACTCTCCACGGTGTGACGGTGACAGTGTGCACATCGTGTGTGATTCCTTTATGAAGTTGTGGAGCTTGTTTATTCCGGCTTGAGGGTGCTCTTGTAGCCCTACACAATGAATGGTGTTTGTTATCCAACAAGAGAGTGTTTGAGAGTAGCATTTATTTATCCAATTATGTGATCATTGTTGAGAGTGTCCACTATTGAAAGTATGATCCCTAGGCCTTGTTTCTAAGTATTGAAACACCGTTTCCAACAAGTTCTGTTACATGTTCGCTTGCTGCCATTTTTATTTCAGATTGCAATTACAACTTACAATCATCCATATTACTTGTATTTCACTATCTCTTCGCCGAACTAGTGCACCTATACATATGACAAGTGTATTAGGTGTGTTGGGGACACAAGAGACTTATTGTATCTTAATTGCAGGGTTGCTTGAGAGGGATATCTTTGACCTCTACCTCCCTGAGTTCGATAAACCTTGGGTGATGCAATTAAGGGAAACTTGCTGCTGTTCTACAAACCTCTGCTCTTGGAGGCCCACCACTGTCTACAGGAATAGAAGCGTGCGTAGACATCGAGCTATTTTCTGGCGCCGTTGCCGGGGAGGTAAGGTAAAAGGTATTCACATCCTCCGACTACTAAGCTATTTCGTAGCGCTGTTGCCGGTGTGTGAGTGCTCGAAGCTATTTCCTTTAGATCCTGCAATTATATCTTTTTGTTTCTTGTTTTTATTTTCACTAGTTCGGCTTAATGAAAAACAACAAAAAAATTAGAGATCTTTATGAACTTTATATTGAATTAGGACATGATGTGTTTGAAGAGAGAATTAAAAAACCCATGGAACTTTGTTTGCAAAATAGTTGTAGCAATGTTATTAGCATGAACTCTTTGAATACTATTATTGCTAATGTTATGAAAAATTCTAAGCTTGGGGAAGCTGGTTTTGAGGAGCATGATATTTTTAGTCCCCCAAGCATGGAGGAGAAAATTTACTTTGATGATACCATACCTCCTATATATGATGATTACAATGACGACTATCATATTTTCGGTCCACCTACTATTGAGGAGAAAATTAATTATGATTACAATACGCCTCCTATATATGATGATTATGGTGATGAGAATAATAATGATAGCTATCTTATTGAATTTGCTCCCACTATAATTAATAGTAATGATTATGCTTATGTGGAGAGTAATGATACTTTTATGCATGTGAATAAGAATGCTTTATGTGATAGTTATATTGTTGAGTTTGTTCATGATGCTACTGAAAGTTATTATGAGAGAGGGAAACATGGTTATATGCATCTTAATAATATTAAGTTTCCCCTCTTTATGTTGAGAATCTTGAAGTTGCGCTTGTGTTGCCTTTCTATGCTTGTTGCATTATGCTTACATGACTTGTTTATTTACAAGATTCCTTTTCATAGGAAGTGGGTTAGACTTAAAAGTGTTTCTTATTTGC
Source organism: Lolium perenne (assembly GCF_019359855.2). Taxonomy (NCBI): domain Eukaryota; kingdom Viridiplantae; phylum Streptophyta; class Magnoliopsida; order Poales; family Poaceae; genus Lolium; species Lolium perenne. The sequence goes on from NC_067246.2 coordinate 322,119,426, forward strand.
TTATGATGCTCTCTTTTTCTTCAACTCTTATTTCTTGCGCGAGCATCATTAAAATTACTGAGCCCATCTTAATGGCTATAAAGAAAGCACTTCTTGGGAGATAACCCATGTTTTTATTTTTGCTACTGTTTTGTTGTGTCTTGGAAGTTGTTACTACTGTAGCAACCTCTTCCTATCATGTTTATTTCATTGTTGTGCCAAGTAAAGTCTTTGATAGTAAAGTTGATACTAGATTTGGATTCTTGCGCAGAAACAGATTTTTACCTGTCACGAATTTGAGTTGATCTCTCTGTAGGAAACTCGTAAAATGCTGAAAAAAATTCATGTGTGATCCTCAGATATGTACGCAACTTTTGTTCAATTTGAGCTTTTTCATCTGAGCCTGTTAAGTGCCCCGAAAAAATTCGTCTTTACGGACTATTCTGTTTTGACAGATTCTGCCTTTTATTCGCATTGCCTCTTTTACTGTGTTGAGTGGATTTCTTTGTTCCATTAACTTTCAGTAGTCTTGGGTAATATCCAGAAGTGTTGGGAATGATTGTGTCCTTGCTGAACATGTGAATTTTTGATTATGCACTAACCCTCTAATGAGATTGTTTTGAGTTTGGTGTGGAGGAAGTTTTCAAGGATCAAGAGAGGAGGATGATATGATATGATCAAGAAGAGTGAAAAGTCTAAGCTTGGGGATGCTCCCGTGGTTCATCCCTGCATATTTCAAGAAGACTCAAGCGTCTAAGCTTGGGGATGCCCAAGGCATCCCCTTCTTCATCAACAACTTATCAGGTCACCTCTAGTGAAACTATATTTTAATTCCATCACATCTTATGTACTTTACTTGGAGCGTCTGTGTGCTTTTATTTTCGTTTTGTTATTTTCATTCTCTGAATAAATCGGATCCTATCATGCTTGTGTGGGAGAGAGACATGCTCCGCTTTTTCATATGAACACTTGTGTTCTTAGTTTTACTTTTAATGTTCATGGCGAAAGTTGAAAGTTGCTTCATTTATTGCTATTTGGTTGGAAACAGAAAATGCTTCATGTGATAATTGGTATATTGTCTTGAATAATTTGATACTTGGCAATTGTTTTGAGCTCTCATAGATCATGTTTAAGCTCTTGCATCATGTAGTTTAAACCTATTAGTGGAGAACTACCGTAGAGCTTGTTGAAATTTGGTTTGCATGATTGGTCTCTCTAAAGTCTAGATATTTTCTGGTAAAGTGTTTGAACAACAAGGAAGACAGTGTAGAGTCTTATAATGCTTGCAATATGTTCTTATGTAAGTTTTGCTGTACCGGTTTATACTTGTGTTTGCTTCAAACAACCTTGCTAGCCAAAGCCTTGTACTGAGAGGGAATGCTTCTCGTGCATCCAAAACCTTGAGCCAAAACCTATGCCATTTGTGTCCACCATAACTACCTATATGTGATATTTTTCTGCCATTCCAAAGTAAATTGCTTGCGTGCTACCTTTAAAAATTCATTCCTTGTCTTTACAATACATAGCTCATGGGAAAGTAGCCTAAAAACCTATTGTGGTAATGAATATGTCGCTTATGTATCTTAGTTCTTATAAGTTGCTTGTTGAGCGGTAACCATGTTTCTGGGACGCCATCAACCTGTTACACCTTTGTTGAATATCATGTGAGTTGCTATGCATGTTCGTCTTGTCTGGAGTAAGGGAGATTTCTCATGATTAAATGGTTTGAGTATGCATATTGTTAGAGAAGAACATTGGGGCGCCAACCAAAGCCATGTATCATGGTGGAAGTTTCAGCTTGGACATTAATCCTCAGAATCTCTTATGAGAATATTATTTGTTGTTGAATGCTTAAAACATTAAAAAGAGGAGTCCATTATCTGTTTTCTATGTTGTCCCGGTATGGATGTCCTCAAGTTGAGATCTATCAAAATCGAGAAATCAAATGCGATTTATCTCCTTGGACCTTTGTACAGGTGGCTGATACGCGTAAAGCACACGTCCGTTGGGAACCCCAAGTGGAAGGTATGATGCGTATAGAAGCAAGTTTCCCTCAGTAAGAAACCAAGGTTTATCGAACCAGTAGGAGCCAAGAAGCACGTTGAAGGTTGATGGCGGCGAAGTGTAGTGCGGCGCAACACCAGGGATTCCGGCGCCAACGTGGAACCTGCACAACACAATAAAAGTAATTTGCCCCAACATAACAGTGAGGTTGTCAATCTCACCGGCTTGCTGTAACAAAGGATTAAACGTATTGTGTGGAAGATGATGATTGTTTGCGAAGAACAGTAAAGAACAATTGCAGTAGATTGTATTTCAGATGTAAAGAATGGACCGGGGTCCACAGTTCACTAGTGGTGTCTCTCCCATAAGATAAATAGCATGTTGGGTGAACAAATTACAGTTGGGCAATTGACAAATAAATAAGGCATAACAATGCACATACATATATCATGATGAGTACTATGAGATTTAATCAGGGCATTACGACAGAGTACATAGACCGCTATCCAGCATGCATCTATGCCTAAATAGTCCACTTTCAGGTTATCATCCGAACCCCTTCCGGTATTAAGTTGCAAGCAACAGACAATTGCATTAAGTATGGTGCGTAATGTAATCAACACAAATATCCTTAGACAAAGCATCGATGTTTTATCCCTAGTAGCAACAGCACATCCACAACCTTAGAACTTTCACATCCTTTGTCCCAGATTTAATGGAGGCATGAACCCACTATCGAGCATAAATACTCCCTCTTGGAGTTACAAGTATCAACTTGGCCAGAGCCTCTACTAGCAACGGAGAGCATAAAAGAACATAAACAACATATATGATAGATTGATAATCAACTTGACATAGTATTCAATATCCATCGGATCCCAACAAACACAACATGTAGCATTACAAATAGATGATCTTGATCATGATAGGCAGATCACAAGATCTAACATGATAGCACAATGAGGAGAAGACGACCATCTAGCTACTGCTATGGACCCATAGTCCAGGGGTGAACTACTCACACATCGATCCGGAGGCGATCATGGTGATGAAGAGCCCTCCGGGAGATGATTCCCCTCTCCGGCAGGGTGCCGGAGGCGATCTCCTGAATCCCCCGAGATGGGATTGGCGGCGGCTGCGTCTCTGGAAGGTTTTCCGTATCGTGGCTCTCGGTCTTCTGGAAGCTTCGTGGAAAAATAAGCCCCTGGGCGTTGATTTCGTCCAATTCCGAGAATATTTCCTTACTAGGATTTCTGAAACCAAAAACAGCAGTAAAACAAAGAATCGGCTCTTCGGCATCTCGTCAATAGGTTAGTGCCGGAAAATGCATAATAATGACATAAAGTGTGTATAAAACATGTGAGTATCATCATAAAAGTAGCATGGAACATAAGAAATTATAGATACGTTTGAGACGTATCAAGAATCCCCAAGTTAGTGCCTACTCGCCCTCGAGTAGGTAAACGATAACAAAGATAATTTCTGAAGTGACATGCTATCATAATCTTGATCAATACTATTGTAAAGCACATGAGATGAATGCAGCGATTCGAAGCAATGATGAAGACAATGAGTAAACAACTGAATCATATAGCAAAGACTTTTCATGAATAGTACTTTCAAGACAAGCATCAATAAGTCTTGCATAAGAGTTAACTCATAAGCAATAAATTCTTAGTAGAAGACTTTGAAACAACACAAAGGAAGATATAAGTTTCAGCGGTTGCTTTCAACTTCAACATGTATATCTCATGGATAATTGTCAACACAAAGTAATATAACAAGTACAATAGGTAAACATGTAAGAATCAATGCACACAGTTTACACAAGTGTTTGCTTCTAAGATAGAAAGAATAGGTAAACTGACTCAGCAATAAAGTAGAAGAATGGCCCTTCGCAGAGGGAAGCATGGATTACTATTTTTGTGCTAGAGCTTTTCATTTTGAAAACATAGAAACAATTTTGTCAACGGTAGTAATAAATCATATGTGTTATGTATAAGATATCTTATAAGTTGCAAGCCTCATGCATAGAATACTAATAGTGCCCGTACCTTGTCCTAATTAGCTTGGATTAACACGGATTATCATTGCATAACATATGTTTCAACCAAGTGTCACAAAGGGGTACCTCTATGCCGCCTGTACAAGGGTCTAAGGAGAAGGTTCGCATTGGATTTCTCGCTTTTGATCATTCTAAACTTAGACACCCATACCGGGACAACATAGACAACAGATAATGGACTCCCCTTTTAATGCTTAAGCATTCAACAACAGATAATATTCTCATAAGAGATTGAGGTTTTGTGTCCAAACTGAAACTTCCACCATGATTCATGGCTTTAGTTAGCGGCCCAATGTTCTTCTCTAACAAATGCATACTCAAACCATTTGATCATGAAAATCTCCCTTACTTCAGACAAGATGAACATGCATAGCAACTCACATGATATTCAACAAAGGTAAAAGCTGATGGCGTCCCCAGAAACATGGTTACCGCTCAACAAGCAACTTATTAAGAAATAAGATACATAAATACATATTTTTCACCACAATAGTTTTTAAGGCTATTTTCCCATGAGCTATTTATTGTAAAGGCAAAGAATAGAAGTTTAAAGGTAGCACTCAAGTAATGTACTTTGGAATGGCAGAGAAATACCATGTGGTAGGGAGGTATGGTGGACACAAATGGCATGGATTTGGCTCAATGATTTGGATGCATGAGAAGAATCCCTCTCAATACAAGGCTAGGCTAGCAAGGTTGTTTGAAGCAAACTCAAGTATGAAATGGTGCAGCAAGACTCACATATGAACATATTGTAAGTATTATAAGACTTAACATTGTCTCCTTGTTGTTCAAACACCTCAACCAGAAAATATCTAGACTTAGAGAGACCAATCATGCAAACCAAATTTTAACAAGCTCTATGTAGTTCTTCATTAATAGGTGCAAAGTACATGATGCAAGAGCTTAAACATGATCTATATGAGCACAACAATTGCCAAGTATCAAATTATTCAAGACATTATACCATTTACCACATGCGGCATTTTCCGTTTCCAACCATATATCAATGAACGAGGTAGTTCAACCTTCGCAATGAACATTAAGAATAAAGCTAAGAACATATGTGTTCATACGAAACAGCGGAGCGTGTCTCTCTCCCAAACAAGGAATGCTAGGATCCGACTTTATTCAAACAAAAACAAAAATAAACAAACAGACGCTCCAAGTAAAGCACATAAGATGTGACTAAATAAAAATATAGTTTCACTAGAGGTGACCTGATAAGTTGTCGATGAAGAAGGGGATACCTTGGGCATCCCCAAGTTTAGATGCTTGAGTCTTCTTAAAATATGCAGGGATGAACCACGGGGGCATCCCCAAGCTTAGACTTTTCACTCTTCTTGATCATATTGTATCATCCTCCTCTCTTGACCCTTGAAAACTTCCTCCATACCAAACTCAAAACAAACTCATTAGAGGGTTAGTGCGTAATTGAAAATTCATACATTCAGAGGTGACATAATCATTCTTAACACTTCTGGACATTGCACAAAGCTACTGAAAGTTAATGGAACAAAGAAATCCATCAAACATAGCAAAACAGACAATGCGAAATAAAAGGCAGAATCTGTCAAAACAGAACAGTCCGTAAAGACGAATTTTACAGAGGCACTTAACTTGCTCAGATGAAAATGCTCAAATTGAATGAAAGTTGCGTACATATCTGAGGATCACGCACGTAAATTGGCAGATTTTTCTGAGTTACCTACAGAGACTACTGCTCAAATTCGTGACAGCAAGAAATCTGTTTCTGCGCAGTAATCCAAATCTAGTATTGACTTTACTATCAAAGACTTTACTTGGCACAACAATGCAATAAAATAAAGATAAGGATAGGTTGCTACAGTAGTAACAACTTCCAAGACTCAAATATAAAACAAAAGTGCTGTAGTAAAATGATGGGTTGTCTCCCATAAGCGCTTTTCTTTAACGCCTTTCAGCTAGGCGCAGAAAGTGTGAATCAAGTGTTATCAAGAGATGAAGCATTGACATCAAAAAATTTCTCACAAACAAAACTTGTTGCAGAGGGTACCTTAGATGCTCCATTATCTAAATTTCCCATAGTGGTACTAAGGGTTTTATCAATTTTAGGCTTATAATAATTCTTTGGCTTAGGCACCTTAGAGACATACATGAATTTTTGCTCCTTGCCCACATAAGCTTTCTCCTTAAATTTAAGAGAGGAAAAAGTTGAACCCAATGTTCCCATAGCTTCTTCAAGTTTACCAATTCTATGGGTTTGATTATCATGGATAGCACAAGTTTCTAAAGTAGCAATTCTTTCATTAATTCCTCCTAGGGATTTATCAAGTTTATCAGTATTATCAAGTAATATCCCCAGTTTAGTCTCAACACTTGGAAGATTTTTCTCTATGGCTTCCAACTTTTTCATGACATCCTCAAGAGAGATTTCAATTTTAGTTTCATTAACAGGTGGTATTCCAACTAAGCTCTCAATGATGCAACTATCTTCTAAAGCAGGAGTACCTAGGAAATTACCCCCCGAAAGAGTATCAAGAACATACCTATTCCAGCTAGATATACCAACATAAAAGTTCCTAAGTAGGATAATAGTGGAGTGTTTCTTGATGCACCTATGATGAGCATCACTAATTCTATACCAAGCATCTTTAAAACTTTCTCCACCTTGTTTCTTAAACGAACGGACTTCAACTTCAGGATTACTCATTTTAGCAGTAGTAAATAGAGCAAACTAAATAAAGTAAATGCAAGTAACTAATTGTTTTGTGTTTTTAATGTAGAGAACGCAAACAAGGTAGTAAATAAAGTAAAGCTAGCAACTAATTTTTTTGTGTTTTATTTTAGTGCAGCAAACAAAGTAGTGAATAAAATAAAGTAAAGCAAGACAAAAACAAAGTAAAGAGATTGGAAGTGGAGACTCCCCTTGCAGCATGTCTTGATCTCCCCGGCAACGGCGCCAGAAATTTACTTGATGGCGTGCAGTTGACGTGGGAGATAGAAATCTTTGTGGTGTAACTTTTCTTTAGGTCCCCGGCAACGGCGCCAGAAATTTAGCTTGATACGCGTAAAGCACACGTCCGTTGGGAACCCCAAGTGGAAGGTATGATGCATATAGAAGCAAGTTTCCCTCAGTAAGAAACCAAGGTTTATCGAACCAGTAGGAGCCAAGAAGCACGTTGAAGGTTGATTGCGGCGAAGTGTAGTGCGGCGCAACACCAGGGATTCCGGCGCCAACGTGGAACCTGCACAACACAATCAAAGTACTTTGCCCCAATGTAACAGTGAGGTTGTCAATCTCACCGGCTTGCTGTAACAAAGGATTAAACGTATTGTGTGGAAGATGATGATTGTTTGCGAAGAACAGTAAAGAACAATTGCAGTAGATTGTATTTCAGATGTAAAGAATGGACCGGGGTCCACAGTTCACTAGTGGTGTCTCTCCCATAAGATAAATAGCATGTTGGGTGAACAAATTACAGTTGGGCAATTGACAAATAAAGAAGGCATAACAATGCACATACATATATCACGATGAGTACTATGAGATTTAATCAGGGCATTACGACAAAGTACATAGACCGCTATCCAGCATGCATCTATACCTAAATAGTCCACTTTCAGGTTATCATCCGAACCCCTTCCGGTATTAAGTTGCAAGCAACAGACAATTGCATTAAGTATGGTGCGTAAGTATGGTGCGTAATGTAATCAACACAAATATCCTTAGACAAAGCATCGATATTTTATCCCTAGTAGCAACAACACATCCACAACCTTAGAACTTTCTGTCACTGTCCCAGATTTAATGGAGGCATGAACCCACTATCGAGCATAAATACTCCCTCTTGGAGTTACAAGTATCAACTTGGCCAGAGCCTCTACTAGCAACGGAGAGCATGCAAGAACATAAACAACATATATGATAGATTGATAATCAACTTGACATAGTATTCAATATCCATCGGATCCCAACAAACACAACATGTAGCATTACAAATAGATGATCTTGATCATGATAGGCAGCTCACAAGATCTAACATGATAGCACAATGAGGAGAAGACGACCATCTAGCTACTGCTATGGACCCATAGTCCAGGGGTGAACTATTCACACATCGATCCGGAGGCGATCATGGCGATGAAGATCCCTCTGGGAGATGATTCCCCTCTCCGGCAGGGTCCAGAGGCGATCTCCTGAATCCCCCGAGATGGGATTGGCGGCGGCTGCGTCTCTGGAAGGTTTTCCGTATCGTGGCTCTTGTTCTTCTGGAAGTTTCGTGGAAAAATAAGCCCCTGGGCGTTGATTTCGTCCAATTCCGAGAATATTTCCTTACTCGGATTTCTGAAACCAAAAACAGCAGAAAGCAGCAACTGGCTCTTCGGCATCTCGTCAATAGGTTAGTGCCGGAAAATGCATAATAATGACATAAAGTGTGTATAAAACATGTGAGTATCATCATAAAAGTAGCATGGAACATAAGAAATTATAGATATGTTTGAGACGTATCAGTGGCATAGAGGTACCCCTTTGTGACACTTGGTTGAAACATATGTAATGCAATGATAATCCATGGAAATCCGAGCTAATTAGGACAAGGTGCGGGCACTATTGGTATTCGATGCATGAGGCTTGCAACTTATAGGAGGTTTTATGCATAACACATATGAATTATTACTACCGTTGACACAATTGTTTCCATGTTTTCAAAACAAAAAGCTCTAGCACATGAGTAACCCCTACTTCCCTCTGCGAAGGGCCTTTCTTTTACTTTATGTTGAGTCAGTTTACCTACTTCTTTCTATCTTAGAAGCAAACACTTGTGTCAACTGTGTGCACTGATTCTTACATGTTTACTTATTGCATTTATTATATTACTTTGTGTTGACAATTATCCATGAGATATACATGTTGAAAGTTGAAAGCAATTTAATGAAACTTAAATCTTCCTTTGTGTTGCTTCAAACCCTTCTATTAAGAATCTATTGCTTTATGAGTTAACTCTTATGCAAGACTTTTTGATGCTTGTCTTGAAAGTACTATTCATGAAAAGTCTTTGCTATATGATTCAGTTGTTTAATCATCATCTTTACCATTGCTTTGAATCACTTCATTCATCTCATATGCTTTACAATAGTGTTGATCAAGATTATGTTGGTAGCATGTCACTTCAGAAATTATTCTTTTTATCGTTTACCTACTCGAGGGCGAGTAGGAACTAAGCTTGGGGATGCTTGATACGTCTCCAACGTATCTATAATTTCTTATGTTCCATGCTAGTTTTATCACAATACCTACATGATTTATTCACACTTTATATCATTTTGATGCATTTTCCGGTACTAACCTATTAACAAGATGCCGAAGCGCCAGTTCCTGTTTTCTGATGTTTTTGGTTTCAGAAATCCTACACAGGAAATATTCTCGGAATTGGACGAAACAAAAGCCAAACTTCCTATTTTCTACGGAGGGTTCCAGAACATCGAAGGAGAGTCGGAGGCGGCCAGCAGGGGACCCACACCATAGGGGGCGCGGGCCCACCCCTGGCCGCGCCGCCATGTGGTGTGGGCACCCCCTGGCTCCTCCGAGGCTGCCCTTCCGCCTATATATTCTCTCCATCGCGAAAACCCTAAAACATCCAGCCATATTCCACGAAGAGTTCCGTAGCCGCCGCCATCGCGAAGACAAGTTTCGGGGGACAGAATCTCTGTTCCGGCACGCCGCCGGGACGGGGAATTGCCCCCGGAGTCATCTCCATCAACACCACCGTCATCTTCATCGCCGTTGCTGTCTCCCATGATGAGGAGGGAGTAGTTCTCCCCCGAGGCTAAGAGCTCTACCGGTAGCTATGTGGTTCATCTCTCTCTCCCATGGTGTGATCTTTATGTGATCATGAGCTTTGTATCACTATTAATCTATGTGCTACTCTAGTGATGTTATTAAAGTAGTCTATTCCTCCTCCATGATGTAAAGTTGACAGTGTGTGCATCATGTAGTACTTGGCGTAAGTTATGATTGTATCTCTTGTAGATTATGAAGTTAACTATTACTATGATAGTATTGATGTGATCTATTCCCCCTTTCATAGCTATTGTTGACAGTGTGTATGCTATGTTAGTACTCGGTCTAAATTGCAACGGTCTATTATGCACTCTAGAGGTTACTTTAATATGAACTCCGGATTCACTCTCCACGGTGTGACGGTGACAGTGTGTGCATCGTGTGTGATTCCTTTATGAAGTTGTGGAGCTTGTTTACTCCGGCTTGAGGGTGCTCTTGTAGCCCTACATAATGAATGGTATTTGTTATCCAACAAGAGAGTGTTTGAGAGTAGCTTTTATTTATCCAATTATGTGATCATTGTTGAGAGTGTCCACTAGTGAAAGTATGATCCCTAGGCCTTGTTTCTAAGTATTGAAACACCGTTTCCAACAAGTTATGTTACATGTTCGCTTGCTGCCATTTTTATTTCAGATTGCAATTACAACTTACAATCATCCATATTACTTGTATTTCACTATCTCTTCGCCGAACTAGTGCACCTATACATCTGACAAGTGTATTAGGTGTGTTGGGGACACAAGAGACTTCTTGTATCTTAATTGCAGGGTTGCTTGAGAGGGATATCTTTGACCTCTACCTCCCTGAGTTCGATAAACCTTGGGTGATCCACTTAAGGGAAACTTGCTGCTGTTCTACAAACCTCTGCTCTTGGAGGCCCAACACTGTCTACAGGAATAGAAGCGTGCGTAGACATCACCAACCAAGATACTCGGGGGCTCAAAGGGAAAAATAACATAATTTTTTTTTGCCTTGGCTTTATACAAGTCTCGGAATGATAAATTACAATATACACGACTCAATAATATATGCAATCTTGCGGTTCAGTTCAATATAAACGCGTCGGAGGAAAGGAAAAGAATTCCTACACAAGTCTATCTAAGGTCATGTTCTCCCTTGCGGCACGGACAATTTGTGTCCAGTCATCATACCAAAACTCCTTGAAGAAATTGCCGTCCACTCGAAGAAGCTCATCGATCATTTTTTCGGCTACGGGGGACACAACTGCACTGTGTTTGTCAACATTTATCCTCCTCTTCGACGTCTTGCGGTAAAAAGTGTCGATAATATTACTAAAGTCCAACTTCGAGTGGCAGACCTTCAACCAAATCAGGGCGAACTTAGAGCCAGCCATCATCTGAGCCTTTGTAAAGTCATGGATGCTCCGTGAGTCTTTGAATTTACTCATAAGCTCGGTAAGATTTTCTGGCTGATGGTTCCAAGGAAACACGGCATTGTATACCATGGCAAGAGTACTGCCGAAGAAGTCACGGAATTCCCAAATTTGGGTGGCTCGATCTTGGAACCGAACGATTTGGAGAGTGCGATCTTCATCTGCCCAGAAGTCAATATCGTTTTTCTTGGCAAGACGAAGAAGGAGCTCGACTCATGAATTAACTCGTTGTTCTTCGACAGCAGCATCCAGAAACGAACCTGAATACAACGATTGAAGGAAACAACAAAGTGTGAGAAGGAACACGAAGAATATCAATGAAAAGGGAGGATAAAAGCGTAGCATACCCGCCATATCTTGACTCGCATCAGTCGTCAGGTCAAGCATATAATTTTCGCGCTTGGCAGCCCGTGAGGCATCGGCAGCAGCTGTTTTTTCCAATTCAAGAACCTCTTGTGCTTGCCGAAGAGCAGCTTGTTCACGATCCGAGGATTTGCGAGACTGGTCCATAACTATGACAGCTTATTTCTTCATAGCTTGGAGCTGTTGTCGAAGATTGGCTAATTCTTGGTGAATTGAGTCAGCGCACGAAGCATCGTCTAAGAAAACGCCGCCAGGAGCTTTTGTAGAATGAGAAGCAGCGGGTGACGCATGGGAAGGTCCAGCAGCCTCGGTATAGTTATCAAACATTAACTGGAAGAAAGAAATACCGACATCAATCATTCAACAAGGAACACTTTTCCATTAACATTCAATACATTTACATAAAAGAGGGTCCTTACAAAAGGCGAATCCTAGCGAGCCGACATGAATTGTCGCGAGTAACAAAAGAAAGCGACAACTACAGAAGGAAAGAAAAAATAGACACGGGTTGGTCTACTTGACCTCCGTCCTGGCAGTGTTAGCGGAAGCAGCAGACTTCGGGTCAAGATAGGTGATGATTTTCTTCGAGTGGGGCTTGGCGTCCCTCACCAGAGCCTTCCACTTCTCCTTGTTCAGGCCTTGGGGAGTGCCAGCCTTTGCCCAGTCGAGTTCCTGGCTGCTGGCAGTGACCAAGGCGATGGTCACTTCGACTCCAATCTTCAGGCTACCCTGATGATGGGCCAAAGCAGGATCCTCCTTCGCCATGAAACGTTGGACAAGCTCAGAGAAAATCTTCGGCTGCGTCTCCTTGGGGAAGAAATGGGGGAAGATGCGCTTAAACGCGGCTCGTGCAGAAGAGATGTTGGTGCGCGCCAAGTCGCAGTTTAACTCAAGAATATCGAGAGTGTTAAGGAGATGATCGTCGGATTCTTCCTGCAGAGTACATTCTTCACCCATCCGCCCTGTTGAAGAGAACCGTGAATCCATTAATATTAGAGGAAACAAACAAAAAGCAGAAGCAAAGGGCGAGCGAAGTAACGTCTTACTTGTAAATTTGCGGTTCTGCGTGTCGAGGCGCGTCACTATGGCATTTTCGTGCTCGCTTTGCTGGTCCACCTTGTCGCGTAAAGCATCCTCTGCAGTCTGGAGCCTCTGGCGGAGACCTTCGACAACAGCAACTTCCTTCTCGGCTTTCTCGCGAGCCCTCTCGCTGATTTTCAGCTTGGCATCCAGCGCATCAGCATGTTCCTCGGCACGACGAAGCGCATCTGAAGCGGAAAGATCAAAAGACAAAGAATTCTCGTTAGAAGACAGAGAATCCATGGTCAGAAATAAGAAACACACTGAGAGTAGTGCAAGTTTTACCTCTCAAAGTAGCAGCTTCATCACGGAACCCGGGAAATTGGGAGCCCAGGTGGATCAGATCCTTCATTAAGGGCTGCACAAAATTCGACAAAAGAGAAAAATACCGTCAGAAGGGAAAAAACTCGACAAGCAAGAGAGTCGGTCAGTAACAACTTACATCTTCCAGGAAGGAAGCCGACGAACTCCCAGCAACACCTTCTTGAGTTCTTCCAGCCCTGGTCCTAGCTTTCTTAGTTGGGTACGATCGGGGGCTAGACACGGGAGTCGACGCTTTTGGGCTACGTTCTGGGACAGGCAAAGTTTCTATGGCAGTGGTTCTCTTCAGAAAGAACCATGGTGTTGGATGTGCTCGTAGGTGTCGTGCCATGAACTGCGGGTTCTTCCACTTTTGTTCCATCCTCAGACCTGTCAATATAGAAATAAGGCAAAAATGAGAATTCCAAAGAAAAAAGAGATAGGCAAAGACAGAAATAAAGCAACTCACGAGCTAACAGCGCCAGCATCATCAAAGGGGTCGAAGGCACCCTCTTCTTCTGGAGAAGATGCTTCGGCAGTTGCTTCAGTAGGCTTGGAGGCGCCGGAATCTTCGACATCGTTTCTCTTCCTCTTGCGCTCAGGAGAAGTGGAAAGTGGAGGAGAGATGGAATGGCCAGAGTCAGATTGTTGTTCTGACCCGGTTTCTTTTTCGGAGGAACCCGCGAATTTCTGAGATCCTGCGGTTTCACTCTCGGGAAGAGAGGATTCTTGCGAATCGTCAGTGACAATGACTCGACCGTCCACCTCTCCACCTTCAGGGAGTGGGGGTAGAGAAGAGATAATTTGGTGGTCCTATAAAGCACAAAATAAATAAAAAGCAAGGAAATAAGAACATAAAGAAAGCCAATAGCAGTCGACAAAATAGAGAACTCAACTCGAAAGAAACACTTACTTGGGGGAGAGCGTGGCTACCACTGTATGGATCCACGTGACAGGATGAAGGGACTTTATGTTTCTTGCTCAAGGAGGTAAAACGTTCAATAAGTTTCTCCAAGTCCTTCACAGAAAGATCTTTGGACAAGCGGTCGACATCCTTCGCTCCTGAGTACATCCAAAGAGTGTTTTTGCGAGCCTGCAGTGGCTGCACCCGAATCCTAAGGAAGTAGGCGATTATTTGCACACCCGAAAGTTCTTCTCCGTCGGTGTTTTGGAGTTGATGGATTCGGGTCATCAGGGCTTGAGTGGCCTCTTTTTCCTCAGCAGTGGCTTCCGTGTCCCAGGATTTACGCCTTTGAATTTCTTCGGCAGCCTCGAACGGTGCAATGCCATATTCCTGGGAAGGGGAGGACTCGTCTTGGATGTACAGCCATTTCTTGCACCAGCCTTGGACAGAGTCGTGGAATTTAACATCGAAGTAATCAGCGTCGGGACGGATGCAGATACAAACGCCACCTACATTGTAGACGACGTTCCTAGAGTTGTTGCGCTGGAGATAAAAAAAAATGTGTTTCCACAGGCCCCAATGAGTATGGATGCCGAGGAAACACTCGCAGAGAGTGATGAAAATGGAAATATGGAGGAGAGAATTTGGGGTCAGCTGTTGCAGCTGAATCCCATAGATGAAAAGGAGACCACGAAGAAATTAATGGATAGGAGTGGAGAGGCCGCGAACAAGGAAGTCGATGAATGTTACCCGGAATCCAATAGGAGGATGAGGGAAGCTTTCATCGCCGGGAAACTTCAGTGATTCCTGCTTCTTCAGCAGACCCTGTTTCTTCAGAGTCTTCTGGTCCTGAGCGGAGATCTTGGACCGCTACCAACCTGAAACCCGAGCGTTCTCCGTTGGCGCGTCAGTGCCTGGAGTTTTGTTCTTCATCAGCTTCGTGTGAGGAGGCATGGGGAGCGCTTTGGTGGAATGGTAGGATGACAGGAAGCAAGAGCGCAAGGAGCTTGAGGGATGGCAATGGCGCAGAGAGAGAGACGGCGCGGCGAAGGTGATGAATGAGGAAGACGTGGTGAATTTATAGCGAGAAGCTGATCCGCCACGCCGTTGGATGAAAAAGGGAAGTGTTTCCAGCTTTAAGCGTGTCCAAAAGGGTAAAACAGTCTTTTCAGCCTAAAGTTACTGGACGGAAGTTACTGCGCGCACGCCGGAAATTACAGAGGACATGTGTCCCCCACTTGCGCGACGTGTCGATGGCGCAGAAATTTCGACCACAACCCAACGATGTGACAGGTGACGTGCCTTCCCAAGGAGGGAATCATGGCTATCATCAGCAGCGACGTCATTCAAGAAAGCTTCGAGTGGTTTTACTGAAGTAGCGAAAATAAAATTTTGAGTATTCAAACAAAAAAAATTCGGGAGCCTATGATCAAATGCAAGCATCTGCTCATATGCTCGGGGGCTACTCTTATCAGAAGTATTGTTTATACTTCTGATAAGAGGATAAAACGAAAGACAAAAATATAGAGTTGGATAAAATAGCAAAAGTTGAGCCTATAGCCAACTGCAAACACTTAACTGTAGCCTCGGGGGCTATTCCCATCGGGAGCGCTGGTCGCGCACCCGATGAAATATGAGAAGGAAAAAACAAAAGGATGACAAGACAAAATATAGGAATGCATACTAGGAATTATCATTGTACATCTTCGAGTTACATATAACTCGTCATGTACTCCCACCGGGAGTTCAAGATATTATCGTCGAACAATTCGGAGAAATTAGCAATTCCAACAGCCGACAAAGGCGCTCGACAATATATTCCCAGAACGCGTCTGCCGCGGTAAAAGCTCTGGATGCCGTAATATTTTACGAAGGTAAGTCCCCAGGATCCGTCCTGTGTGGCGTGGTATCACACCCAAATGTGCTCTACTACTTTTTCCGTGTCAAGAGACACGAAGAAAAATCCTAGCAGACGCGTTAGGTACTCGATAAAATATAATTGGAATTCGGCTCATGGTAAGACCTTAAGCGGCGCATGTCGAATTACGCCAGTATCCCGAGGTCAAGTCCAGGGACTTGACCTTGAAGTAGGTTTTTGCGGGTTTGCCACGGGAGCAGTTAACTGGTACCTGATCCGTCAGATGAACCAGCCCCATCTACCATTATCCTTGTACAAAATATAAATACCTTGGGAAAGTGTTATGATAATCCGAAGAATTTATGGGTTGACTTTACGACGGAGATTTTACTCGACTCTACGATTCAAAAAAAACCTCGGGGGCTACTGACATAGGCATCCTGAATGGGCCTGACAAATAAGGTACCCGAGGATTGCTGAAGGCCCACGACTCGAAGCTTATGAAGTCCGGAAGCCCAATAGACAACGATATGAAAGATAGAGATAGATTAGAAATAGAGAGTCTTGTAATAATACGGGAAGGACTCAAATAGTCTCCCGGACTTTATAACTTGTACGATACGAAAACCTCGGCTCCACCTCCTATATAAAGGGGAGCCGAGGGAGAAAGAAGGGATTAAAAACCATTGTCAACACAAACCCTAGTTTTTCATAGTCGAACACCTTTTCGGCTGAACCTTCGAGATCTACTTGCCCTCTACTTTCCGCGAAACCTTAGTCTACAATCTGTAGGCATTGATAAGTTGAACCCTTGTCACCCGGTTCCTCGTTTTCCCCCGGAATAGCCCCTTAATATATCCGGAGAGCCCAGGCCATCCCAGGCCTCACGAGATGCGGTCGGGGACTCCAGACGAAACAAAAACGCGTGAAACATCGAGCGGGCCCACGTGTCGGCCACAGAAAGGGTAGTTCTCTCCATTTATTTCGTTTTCCCTCCAAAATGCGCCACATATACCCATTTTCCCCACCAAATTTTGGAGGAGCTACCGCCATTCCCCCACAGTTGCAGCTCCTCCTCTTCCCTTCTACCAACATGACGCCGAAGAAGATCGCCGACGATGGCGCACCGAAGGCGAGGAAGCCACGGGCGCCAAAAGAGAGGCCGCCGAGTTGGACAAACGCAAGGTGGGTGGCAGATGTGGAGCATCGACAGACCGAAACTCGCGGCATGGTGGAGAGGGAGAAGAATCTCGCTGCGAAGAGGGCGGCGGCAGCGGCGGACGAACGGGCGAGGCTGGTCTCCATGTCCATGAACATGGGCTAGCCACGCGTTGGCCAATTCCCCGGTCCATGGCCAACCCAAGGTACGATCGGCTCTCCTTCGACCTTCTCGCCGGCGTCTAAGGCTGGCAATTGGGTCAGGTTTGACCGGGTTGACCTTTCCTAGACACATGCCCATTTAACATATGGGCGAGGTCCGTGCCCACAACCCTGCCCATGGGTCTAAGCGCATACCCATGCCCACACCCATCGGGTCACCCGACCCAATCGGGCACCCATCGAGTCTATAGACAACCCATCAAATAGAACCATCTTAGCTTTGCAAAGCCATTAGGTCATTTACAAAACATTTTCCATTACAATACGTGCGCGTAGGAGACACTCCGTTCAGGCAACCGAAAACACTTCATACTCAAGTGTCGGGTACTTGGTTTTGCGGTTCCTTATATAGGCAACTAACCCTACATTTATTTTTCTCTTGGTGGGGTGGTACTAACTGGAAGACTAGCGATCCATGCATCATTTCAGGAGCTAGTAAGGCACCGTGCCAGTGAAAGGCGTGGAAGCCATGTCGTATTTTACATGGGACGGTAGGAACTAAGAACTAGCTTTGGCACAAAACAAACTTAACAGACGTTTAAGTCTAGTGTCTTGCTACCTAGCAACCAAATGTTTGCTTTTGTGTGTGGTATCAAGTGTATTTAAATCAAATAAAAGACTAATTGTTATATAGAATATTTATATTTATTGTATTACCAATACTAATCGGGCGATCCATCGGGTTACCCATGGGCACAACCTTATGCCCATGCCCTACCCATAGCTAATCGGGTTACCCATGGGCATGACCAATGGGCGAAATAGTCAACCCATACCCTACCTATTCGGGTCGGGTGCCCATGGGAGCCCGGACCCATGGGCAAGATTGTTGGCTTGACCGGCGTCGCCAGCCATGTTCAGCGACAGCTACGTCGCCGGCGTGTCGAGGTTTACGCCGTCGCCGCCGGAGTACGATGGTATGATGCACGAGGGCATCTCATCTGCCCTGCGCTGAGGGCCGCTTTCCTTCTCTAACCCCGGGATGTCGCCGCTGAACGACGGCGATGATCAGGTCGGGCTCCATGGCAGCCGCGTCGAGCCCGGATTTCTTCACACAAGAGGAGGCAAGAGCGACGGAAGCCATCGCGTCGCGGGGTGCCGTCGACGATCAGAATGACGGGTTTGGAGACGACACCCAAGACGTCAATGAAGAAGAAGAAGAAGAGCAGGCCAACATCGACGAAGAAAAATAAGAGCAGGCCGACGTCGACGAGGAGGAGGACGCGCCTGAGCCCACGATGACGTCGAAGGGGGGGAGAAAAGGAAGAAGAACTCGCCCCCGACCGAGCCGCGGATCAAATGGACGGGTAAAGAAGAGGAGTGTCTCGCCAAAGCTTGGAAGACCATTTTCCATGAACGACATTGTCAGCGCTAATCAAAACTATGAGACGTATTGGTAGCATGTCAAGTTGGCGTTCGACGAGCGCAAAATCGTCGATCCTACTTCAACAAGATGGTGATGATACACTGCGACAAGGCCTTGGGCACCCATTGGGGGATCATGCAGGTGGCGTGAAGCAAGTGGCATGGCATACAAGAGGAAATCGATGCTCGCCCGGTGAGCGGCGCCGACTCCGAGCAAAAGGTAAGCTCACTCGCCTGCCATCCGTCGACCCTGGATCGCCGAGGTTTTATTTTGATTCGCTGGCCTGTCTTTGCAGATGCGGCGGGCGTTCGACATGTACAACGACGACACCGATGGCCAGACGTTCAAGTACCTCAACATCTTCGTCCGCATCGAGAATTGCGAGAAGTGGGCTGACGTACGCCAGAACCTCGCGAAGAACAGGGACGAGCGGTACAATCCCGACGCTCCAGCCCCTGCCGCGTCGGCGGGCCGCCCCGAGCTCGGCCAGAAGAAGCTGAAAGAACTGAAGAAGGCGGGCCATCCAGCCGAAAGATTGCAGGCGTCCTTCGATAAGTGCTGGGCCGATGTTAGGGCGCACGCCGCCGGGAGGGACGACAAGTACGACGTGCGCTGGAAGGAGATGCTCGCCAACCAGGGCGTTCGGATCGCCTTGCTGAAGGCAACCTCCACGGCGAAGAAGAGGAACACCGACCTGACGTTCCTGGTCGGAGGCAACGACGGCAAGATGGACGAGTAGACGAGGGCTTGGTACGACGCCCATCACCAAGACATCCTCTGGCCGGGCCTCAAACGACTGGAGATGCTCTTAGTAATGCACCCCAAAAGTTCTGCTTCTGCAATATATTGAATATTAACTTCATCTTAGAATATAAAATATTTTTTTAACCCTCCAAATGTTGTTACGATTTGATAGCTGGAAATATTTTGTACTTACACACATGAAAGTCATGAATAATATAATATACTTTGGACCAATTCCTTTGTTGTATTAGAACATAGTCTGGCTTTATCATAACAGGATTGCACTACAGTAATAGTATTAGTTGTTTGACGGTATGATCTGGCTCTCTTTTTAGATGTTGTGATCTGGGTTTTTAATTCAGTGAATAAAAGTGGAGTACTCCGTAGACTTTTTGACAAAAAAAAATCGGTAAGAACTGAAGTCGCTTAGGTTTAGGAGGGGTATTGCGTTAAGCCCAGCCAAAGCCCGTCTCTGTCCCGGCGCCGGCTGCCTCCTCTTTCTCGCCCCAGCGTCGCCGCCTCCTCGACCCCATCCTCCGCGCTTCCCTACTCCGCCCCGCCCTCTTCAGACCGGGGCCGGACGGAATCCCGGCCGGCTACCATGGAGAAGGCCGCAATGGCAAGAGCCATTCGCCGCGGCAGCAGCCTCCCGGAGGAGATCGTCGTTTGGGAGATCCTCGTTCGCCTCCCCCCAAAATCCCTCCTCCGCTGCCGCTCCGTATGCCACGCATGGTGCCGCGCCACCTCTGCCCGCAACTTCCTCCTGGCGCACCACGGCCGGCAGCCCTCCCTCCCTGTCGTCTGCGCACGCGATTGCCTCGGCAGAGACATCTTCGCCTTCGACCGCCGGGCCGCCCACCACCAGCTCCAACCCGTTGCCCGGCTTGACGGGGCATTCAATCTGGCGGCCTCGTGCCAGGGGCGGGCGCAGGTCTTTGACGACGGGTATTCAAAGTCAAACAATTTTGTTTGCCAAATTGGTTAAGAAATCCGAAACATAAAGTCCTACATAATTTTGTAATTATTTGTGAGAGGCTTCTTTATCTTACAGTACTACAGACCTGCTAACTTAGAGGCTTCTTTTTTCTCAGCGTGGTAAACCTAGAGGCGATTAGGCGAGAAGTTTTTTAGTGAAACCAGGCGCGAGATTAGAGCTGGCTGCGTTGCTAGCTATGCATCGATGGCTCTTTTGAGTTTTTCCTCTATGTGACCCCCCTTTTCCCTGTGTAGTTGAGCTAATTCCTGCGGGTGTTGAATTGGGCTATGGGCCATTGGGTGGTTCGCTGGGACGTGGTTTGATCGGATGAGTCCCCTAAAGTGCTGCCCATGAGGAGCGGACGTATCGTGTTGTCGTGCAAATGCGCTAAAAATAGCCAAATACCTAAAGTACCTCATACATACAGTATATATATGAAATGTTTTGTCAAAAATAATGGGTATTCATCTGAATACCTTTGAATTGAGCTGGGCCCGCCCCTGCCTCGTGCGACGGCCTCCTCATTGTCTCCATGTATGGCGCGGATGGCTACTCCTTCTCCGTCTGCAACCCGGCCACGCGACAGCATGCTCCCCTCCTGCAATTGTCGGATTTCAGATTCTTCAGTGTATTAGGAATGTACCTGCACCGCCCTACGGGCGAGTACCGGTTATTACTGCACCGGAGGAGCTACAGGGGGTGGACGGGCTCAGGTCTGCTACCTGAGGATCCAGTTGGCTGCTACATCTATGCCTTGGGCTCTAACCAGCCACCGAAGTTCATCGGTGGGCCGAAAACAACGTCAATGTGCTTCAACGCATCTGTTCTGCTCCGTGATAACCTGCATTGGTACCCAGTGCGTGATCGGAGTGGAAACAACCCACAAACCGAAAGCAAACCGGTGATAGTGTTCAACACCATAGCTGAGTCGTTCTAGCAGATGCATGCTCCAGTTGTTCCTATCAACCCATATATGTTTGAGATGGATGGCACGCTCGGCATGTATACCTGTAATCGTGTCACGGACATTGTTGATATATGGGTCTTGCAGGACTACAAATGTGAGGCTTGGGAGCACAAGTACTGGGTCAAATTGCCGTTCTCGGAAATCTGCGGGTACTTCGGAGAGAGGAAAGACTTTTGGTATGTGAGGGTTGGGTCGGCGGATGGTGATGTCCACTTGCTGCTCCATTATGACCCGTCGCTTTTTTGCGTTGACACTGATGGCAAACTCGTCAAGAAATTCCATCTCTATGGCCAAGAATTACATGCTTGTCAACTTCGGCTCAAACAAACTCTTGTTCAGCATACCTTCTTCTCGGTACTAGAAGATTATGATGTGCACACTTCGCCTTTCTCAACGGTCTCAATATCTCTATAAATTATTGGGTCAAGTATGAGCATGCTGGCTCTTCTTCTTTCTTGCAATTGATGTACATAAAGCGACGATTAGACTGTTATGTCGTTGCATAAAATCTATGCTTGTTACGATTCCCTTTTAGGCTGAAGTCACTACTGCATGTGTTGTTGCTAAAATTACCAAATCAGTCTCTGCTCTGCTTTTGAAATATGTACTGACTGATCCGACCCACACTTCTATTTTCTTTGGCTGAGAAGTTGAGTTTGCTTTATGTATCTAGTGGTGCTTCTTATTACTGAATCGTTACCAATCAATATGCCTGAAACCCCTATTCGTTGTACTGAAGAATTGATTTTACCTTTTTCTTAATCTAGTGGTCTTCTTGATAGTCAGTATTTATGGTTTTTGCTGTTTCTACTAATGTTGTAACTGACGATGAAAATAGGCACATTTCCTCTTTATTCACTTGCAAACTGCATCTATTTTTAGAAGGCCTTGGAGCTCTATTGGTTAATTTGAATGGTTGCATCATAGTCAACTTCTCAATCGAATGTTCTATTATAATTTATTTTTTCATGAATTTATTTCACCTGGTGGTAAGTCTTGCGGAGGGCGGGAGACTAGTAAGCTCACCCTTCTCTCCAGAATTGGACATTGTTATATATGTCTACTTCCAATGAGTCGTAGTATTCTTCTAGAAAATGCTGGTATTGCAACATGAAAAACATCTGAAGAGTACCTTTCTGTGCTTCCATCTGGACACCCTTTTTAAGGTGCATTGTTTGGAATGATCTCTTCTAATTTTCCTCTGCCTGCTAGTCATTTTAATGATTAATGCTTCATGCAGTGTGTGGTCGGTACATAAGTTGGAGAAAGAGAACTTGTATAATAAGCACCAGAAAAGATTGTAATGGTCTGGTTCAGGTCCCTCATAATGTTCATGTCTCAAGCAGGACAGTACCAGGCCTGCTGTGTGACAATGAAGTGTAGAAGAAACCTGAAATTCAATCTGATCATTTGCTTGAAAAACGTACAACTATGTTGTAAAAGTAAGTTCATCATCCAGATGACATTATCCAGTACGTTGTTCTACTGATGTTCAAGACGTCTCTTCACCTGAAACTGTTTGGTGCAATTTGTATGCTTAAATGTTTCCTTACAAGGCAAGAACAAGCAGAGAATTCATAGTGGTTGGAACATAGACCAGTGGGTGAGAGCGTAGCTACTAGTTCTCACTGTACATCGTGTCCTGGTTGAGTTCATGCGAAGCTGTGTTTAGTATTCAGCAGCAGTTTCTGCTGGCGGAATGATTCTGCATGGGCCTCGAGGACCAGGTTGGGGAGGCCCTGAAGGGTGGAGTTAGCCACCTGGATTTCCGCCCTATCCTGGTTCTTGAGGGGCTGGGTTTGGTGTCTTCTTCAGATACTGGCAAGTTGAATTCTCAGCTAACTGGTGGAAAGTTTAAAGCTTGCATTGTGCCATTGAGATCATCAATTCACTCCGTTAACTTCATACAAAAATAAATCCATCCAGTTAGATAAATTGGTTGTTCAGGGGTCAACTAAACTAAATCATAGTGCAATTCATAAGCAATGAAGCATACAGTAGTCATTTAATTTTCATCCTCTGAAGCATTTGATTTCTTTTCTGAGATGGATAAGTTAAATCTGATTCTCTGAAACTCCAACCAATGCTTCTTCTGCAGCTTCTACCTCTGCTGTTGTATTCAACATCCAGGCATGGGTGGTCCATCACTCCGTCAGCATCTTTCTGATAGCATGCTGATTTTATCTCCCACAATAAATAATTTACTTGGTATTACAATTCTTGGTCTATACATTCACTGAAGAACTTTACATGGGTGAACATAGTGGCTTTGAGGAACGTCCCTGGCTACAGTATAAACATTAATGAAAACCATTCCATTGTCTTATACCTTATATCTCTCCGAGATCATTGTATGCAGTATCCAGTCATGTCTGGATCTAGAACGGGGATGTTTGGCTCAATGGCACATTTGCTCTCCTTTTTTTCAGAAAATTTAAAAACTAAATTTAATAGAAAAATCCAAAACAAATGTAGTGTGTAGATATTGGTGTGAGTCATGTACTCATGTGGCATCAAGATTTTGTTAAATAAATAATTTGTAGTCTGGGTGAGAGCAAAACAGAACAAAATGAGGGAGTGGAATTGCATTTTAGATACAGATTAAAATAAAGAGTTCTCGTAGTCCAGAATCCACAAAATTTGCGTTTGGAACATTAAATAGCTTGTATCCAGCTCACAACTTAGTTACGATATTCACGGAACTTGAAATGGAGTTATTTACATAGATTGTTCTCACGAAATATTGTTCAAGAGATATTTTTCCACCACTTCTGTTTTTATTTTTTTGGGAGAAAACCAAAACTGGGGTAATCTAGTGTCACACACAGCAGAAAAGTTCAGAAATTTGCACCTTTCATGCTCATCCACCCAATCTAGCATGTTGACTCCAGTATAGGTTTGACACATGCTCCTCTTTTTGTTGTGGCATATGAAACATCTGCTAAGAAGTTTATGGGTATTTTTTTTCCTAGAACTTGTTATCACCGGACTTTGATGAGAGCGAGGTTGGGACCCCACCCTCACGCCTGTGAGCCACCTGGCTCCGGTGCCCGCTACACCCGCCGCAAAGTGAAGGTGTCCACCTCACACCAGCTATCCATGGCTTCCGCATCCCCCCCCCCCCCCCCACCCACCCCCTCCCTTTGTTACGTGGCCATGAAGATAGGGCGCGACGGAAAGGGTTCAGATTTAGAGGACCCCCCCTCCCGTGCTCGCTATGAGCTTCGGTACCATCACGAATTCATGACCATCGATACTCTTGATGACTTGGACGACCAAGGGGCACTTAAAGGTTTCGTTTAAAGAGTCTGATATGAAGGACAGTTTTTCAAGCCGTAAAATCGATTTGAGGGGAACTTTGAACATGTACCTACGGTTTTAAATTTAAGGGTGTGGTAGAGTTGATCTAAGGGAAGGTGCCAGCGCGCAGGTGGGCCAAGGTGGCCACAGAGGCGTGAGGCTACGAAAGTCAAGATTAGCTCTCGCGGGACAAGTAGTGATGCAAGCAGTTCACCACTAGGGTACCCTTTAACCTCTTTGTCTAAAAATTAAACTAACTTTTATCCATGATATCATCAAGTTGGTTCTTTTTTTTGTTGAGAAAAGGTTCATTTTTAATTAAAAAAGGGTAGATGATACCCTATTAATGGGCCACTTGCATCTGTAGGGAGAAGGCCCAAGGCCGAAGGCCCTTCCTTGCAAAAAAAAAAGACCGAAGGCCTAAGCAGTGGCCTGGTCAAGGTTAGAGGTCAGCGGCAGCAGGCTGCGTGCGTGCGCAGGATCTGTGGGCTAACCGGAGCGTGCCGGGCTCGGGTCTTGATCGATCGGGAATCAACACGAGCGAGATTTGTTTGAAAAACAAGATCTGCGTCATGGCATCATGGTATATTGGGTGCATGGAATGTCTCGGTTTTGACTTCAGCTTTTCATGTTGGTCTTGTTTTTGTTCTGGTAGATTATGTAGTGACTTTTTTTAAGGGAATATATATAAATTCGCGAAGATACAGATTACGCATCTATAAGATATCAAAAGACATTAAAAATACACACAACTAAAAAAAGAAAAATATAATACAAAGACCTCGTCACGGTTATGAAACACTCGCAACACTAACACTCTAACCACCACCAAAGATAACACCCCGACTATAAAATAGGTTCTCTAAAAACAACGCCTCCAAGAAAGAAAAAAATACATCAGCTTTATCGTCACTTGATCAAAGATCTTGAGTTTTCATCGTGGGAAAAGGCCGAGTTTTCAAAAACAATGTCTTCAGCAATACCATTCCGAGATACAACCAACGAACGCTAGACCTTGGGCTCTCACCTTTTAAATCACTACTTGGTACTTGAGAAGCACCACCAAAAAACGCAGTCCACTTTTATTGGCGTCCCCTCTTGCCAAGGTCCTTTGTGTGCTTCCATGTGTTTATGTTGCCTTGTTTAGAATTATATCTCCGTTATTTCACATTTTCACCTCAACTGCATACCATTTTAAGGACTGTCATTTCATGGTGATGCTACTGCGAGACACATTGTTTTCATTTCACCTGCAACAAATGCTCAGTTTCCACGTTGTTTTCATAGCATTTTAAGGACTGCTCCATGTCGTTTCATGGTGATGCTACTGCGAGACACATTGTTTTCATTTCACCTGCAACAAATGCTCAGGTTCCATATTGTTTTCATTGTGGGACGCACTGTTGTCATGAGCTATGCTTATTTTCATCTCCAAGTAGCACAAGACCATTTCGGTTATAGTAATTGAGAGCAAAATCATGTGGCGTAGACACTTGTACTGCAAGTTGAAGATTCACCCCGATCATTTGTTACTGCATATGTATATATGTGCCATTGCAGAACTATTGCTCAGCTGCTCAAATTCAGGATACTGGTCAACCAATTTCATACTGTATTATTCTCATTTGCAGCACCTGTTTACATTTTACACCATCGGTTCAACATCCAAAGTTCTTCTAAATATATGGCGTACCATTTTGCACACAGCCTGCTCTAAAACTTTGTGTAAAAAGAAATTAGAGGACCCAATGTAATACTAAGTACAACAAGAAGCTTGTCGAAGTAGAGCTTGTTCTAGTAACGGATGGGAGGTCGTCGAGCTAAGGACTCAAAGGGCCAAAGCAGTAGCGCCGCAACCATCGCCAATGATAAGAATCATAGATCAGAAGAGCCAAAGTTTTAACCACACGACAAACACGAAAACAGATTCAGATCACTAAAGATCTGCCGGACACAAACCTCCACAAGCCCTCCGCCGACACTAGGCGCACCACTGGAGCGAGGATATGACGGGAAGGATGTAGCCGCCGCCTCATCATCTCGAAGAAGAAGACACAAAAAAAACAACTTAAAAAAAGAACGGAAACCCTCCCGTCGGCGAAGGGTCATGGTTCGACACGCCTCCAAAACCCTAAGCCACTAGATGGGTTTCACTGTCGCTTTCTCCTAGAATCTAGCACATGACGATGAGTGGATTCTTGTAGCCTGAGCTACATGTAGGGTTTGCTTTTTTTGCAAACTTCAAAAATGAGATTTAAAAGTTTCGAAAAAAATGAGAAAAAATATAGATGCAGACAATAATGTGGTCTACCAATCTATAAAATTTGAACTCAAGATACCTTATATTCTGGGTTCCATAAAAATGACAAAATCGGACACCTTTTGAATATTGTCCACTACTGTAGATAGATGTCAGAATTTGTCATTTTTGTACAGCCCCAAACATAAGATATTGAGTTAAAAATTTCCACATTTGTAGATCACAGTATTGTCTACATGCAGATTTAATTACAGATTTTAAAAAAATTAAAATATTGTTTTACTTTTTTAAAAAATGAGCTCAGCTGACTCTCAGTTTGCTTCGATAAAGTAGTGTTAAGCCCTTTATCCAGAAATTTGTGATGGTTTTCAACGTGCCTGACAAACTGAATATTGAAGAAAGAAACGATATTCATTAGTGTGCATTAGTGTGGATTAGTCTAGTTACAAAAAAGGATAGTAATAAAAAAAATGCGGGAAAGGATAGTAGTAATTTTAGTGAAGAAAATAAATGGAATAGCAAAACAATTGTCTAATCCCCTTGGCGCTTCTATCACCCTAACAAACAAACTACTTCAACACATCATGAAATACGAGAACAAGAGGCACGCAATGATACGGAGACGCAAGGAAAAATTTCTCTACACAAGACCAGATCTTATATATATGAATTATAGATATCAAACAATGTCCCTTTTTACATTTGCACAGAGGGGCAAGCTGTATCACCATTGTCTTCTCTGATCCACTATATCGAACCTCCTCCTTGTTGTCTATTCGACGAGTGTACCGCGGCGAGCAAAGCGGCTCCGGTCCCTGACCCATCCTCCGTCACCCGCAGTGTGACGGTCCGCGCCACCTCCTCTCCAAGGATCTCCACCAGGGCTTCGTCCAGGTACTCCTTGAACACCGGGTATGCCTGGTACAAGCTGCCTTCAATCGCGACCACCGTCCGCTTTGGCTGGTCTCTCGTTCTTCCACTCGAGGAGGCCGCACCGGCGCTCCCATCGCGGCCCAGCTTTTTCAGAATGCCCACGATGCCAGCAGCGGCAAGACGGGCAGCTCTGTGGGTGACGATGTCGCAGATTTTGACAACCAGCCTCCTAGTTTTTAGAGGGGCAGATTGGATCTGGAATAGCAGCGATGAAAAGATGAGAAACCAGGTTGATGTATAAACAAGTATGGGATTGATGCCAGAGCAAGCACACTAGACGTGACAATGGAAAAGCTAACCTTCAGATGTTCTTGAAGTATTCTTCTGACTTCACTCAGATCGGGTGAATCGTCCTCGCGCATTGCAGCCAGAAATGGTGTGCTGGACCATTTTGGATTAAGCTTTTGTTAGGGATTCATATTTACAATAGGGCAAAACTTAAATAAAATTCCGTAAGTATGAAAGGTTGGCAAGACAACAGAGCCAAAACTAAAATACTGCAGCAGAAAATATCAGCTTGGTATCCGAAGACTCGGTTAACGAGATAAGCAACGATATAACAAAACAGCAGCATAAATCTTTCAAGAAATATTCAGCTAAGTATAGTACTTGGTCAGAATTGGTTAATGCTAACAAACTACAGACCACAAATATGGAGAAATATTCAACTAATATTCAGCTAATTGTAGTGAAATGTATCCACGTCCTGTCTCTATAACATTTTAAGCATGGCAATACCTCAAAATGAAGGGGGTTGATAGACTATCGGCATCATCACCAAAAACATCTGATTCTTGAGCCATCCTATGGAGTACCAGCCTTGCAATTTCCCCAAGGTACATCCCTGAAATCATTTTCTCGAAGCCCTGTGTAAAAGACTAGTCAGTTTCGCCCTATTAACAACAATACTAAGATGCAATAAGATGAAATTTGCGTAGATTACTTACCTGATCATTGTGATTTTGTGTCTCGTCGTCCAAAGAGATGTCATAAGGAGTTCTTGGCAAATGGGATGACCAGAAATTCCCCCACTCCATGTTTACTACCTGATGGATACAATGCTTTGACATAAGAGATATGCATAATAGTTCCTTTGTTCACAGAAACAGATCATCAGATAAATCAAGCAAACTACAGATAAAGTGGAAGAATAAGATACCATTCCTCCAGAGTTTGTAAGAAGACCCTGGCACTTGATAATTGCATCAGTGCGTTCGACATAGCAAGCATTGGTGCCAGCCCCTATGATCACAGCAGCCACTGTATCCTCATCATAATAGTGCCCTAGAGCTAATGTCCCCACAGTATCGTTCACCTAAGTAAAGAAATATCATTCAAGATGGTCATTTAAAAAGAGATGGTGTTAATATACATACTTTTTCACAAATAAAAGAAACATAACAGAACATGCAGGTCATGATGGAGATTATTATTTAGTGCTAGCTTTGAGGCTGATTGCAATATATTCAGGGATTTTTTTTTTACTAACTAGGTTAATCAAATTAATACGCTGCCATCCTCAAATTACAAAAAAGTAAACGGAAAGTGTGGCTACTAGCATAGCATCAGGCTAAGATATTTAACAAATTCATTAACTTGTCATTTCTCTCTTCCTGTGAAAAAATACAACAAAAGGCCAGGGCTTAAAGCAACCTAACCCATGACCTAATTAATCTTTCATACATAATCAGCCTAGCTAAGGGATAACCCTTCAGTTTTCCTGTACAACCTCCTAAATGTTATGCATCATCTTCTTTATATATTGAATATATATCAAAACAACGAGAAATAGTGCAGCATTTCAAGAAAATGTAGTTTACAGCTGACTATAAGTATAAAAGCAATGTAAATTTGTTTAAGCCAGCAGAAGTCAGGTAAGACCTACCAGTGCAGTAACTCGAATATTTAACCCACACCTAGCAAGCGCTTCATCTAAGCACTGGGCAACATCTTTCCCAACCTGAGGTTACATGGTTCACATGAGTTAAAAATGATCATTTCATGTAGAAGCAGACAGGTAAATATACAGCACAAGAAAACAAGCGATTCACAAAGATGAGAAATAAATTGCTAATCATGGCAGTCTTACAAGTTTAAATCCTGATTTTCAATACTTCCTCCGTCCGAC
This sequence comes from Lolium perenne, assembly GCF_019359855.2. Lineage (NCBI taxonomy): Eukaryota > Viridiplantae > Streptophyta > Magnoliopsida > Poales > Poaceae > Lolium > Lolium perenne. Next base: position 322,149,250 of record NC_067246.2, read on the forward strand.
AATGGATGTCTCAATTTTGTATAAATTTGGGTGTATCTAGATGTGATTTAGTGTATAGATACATCTAAATTTAGACAAAGTTGAGACATCCTTTGTTGGATGGAGGGAGTACAAAACTTATACACATTGAACAGAATAATTTCTGGGATTTACTTAATAACATCAATAGCATTTTATCAATTTTAAGATCTGAACTACAAAACTAGAAATATTTACCAATATTACAACTTCTTTAGTTATGTACTGCTAACTGGATAACATGGAAACCACAGCACTGGAATGTATAATTATGTGCAAGAAAACTAAGTTGGCTTACCGTGTCTCCAACTGAAAATCCCTTAGTCCACCTAATTAATGACCCTGAAGAAACTGAATTTTGTCTAACAGGGAAAGAAAAGGTGAAACCAAGTGCCTTTTGTTCATCTTTTCCATCTTCTCTTTCAATAAAATTCTTGAGAGTCAAAGCAACAAAGTTGAATAAATCCTGCAGTTGAAATATAACTCAAAGACATGTACCAAAGATATATCTCACATACATAGAAATAAGATAGAATAAAGCAAGTACCTCACTTGTACCCATCAATTCCTCAGGGATGGCTTGAATTTCAACCTTCTGATTAACGATTTCAGACCCAGCACCAACTTCAACCCTCAAGACTCTGAAGCTCGTTCCTCCAAGATCAACGGCATCCACCTCACACCAGCTATCCATGGCTTCCGCCTCCCCCCCCCCTCCCTTTAGAGGAATCCCCCCCCCCCCCCCCCCCTCCCGTGCTCGCTATATGAGCTTTGGTACCATCACGAATTCATGACCATCGATACTCTTGACGACTTGGACGACCAAGATGCCAATGGCACCCCATGGGAGGATCCCACGCATGCACTACGCAAGAAGCCGTCAGTGGTGGTCACGGGTGGGGTGGGTGGCGGTGGGGGGAAGAGGATGCGAGGAAGGCAGTGCACCCTGCACGTAATGTTGGCGCCTACGCGAATTGCGGGGGTTTGTGCCTCTATGCATGAAGCCAGAGCATAGCACTACAGACTACACGAGCAACCCAATTTGCATCAGTTGTGATGATGTTGGGCAGAGAATTCATAGTGGTTCGAACATAGACCAGTGGGTGAGAGTAGTAGGTTATCCATGGAACAGCCAACAGCAGGTGCAAGCGTAGCTACTAGTTCTCATTGTACATCGTGTCCTGGTTGAGTTCTTACGAAGCTGTGTTTAGTATTCAGCAGCAGTTTCTGCTGGTGGAATGATTCTGCATGGGCCTCGAGGACCAGGTTGGGGAGGCCCTGTAGGGTGCAGTTAGCCACCTGGATTTCCGCCCTATCCTGGTTCTTGAGGGGCTGGGTTTGGTGGCTTCTTCAGATACTGGCAAGTTGAATTCTCAGCTAACTGGTAGAAAGTTTAAAGCTTGCATTGTGCCATTGAGATCATCAATTCACTCCGTTAACATCATACAAAAATAAATTCATCCAGTTAGATAAATTGGTGGTTCAGGGGTCAACTAAACTAAATCATAGTGCAATTCATAAGCAATGAAGCATACAGTAGTCATTTCATTTTCATCCTCTGAAGCATTCGATTTCTTTTCTGAGATAGATACTAAGTTACATCTGATTCTCTGAAACTCTAACCAATGCTTCTTCTGCAGCTTCTACCTCTGCTGTTGTATTCTGCTTGACGATTGACGTGGCCGCTCATCCAACATCCAGACATGGGTGGTCCATCACTCCGTCAGCATCTTTCTGATAGCTTGCTGATTTTATCTCCCACAATAAATAATTTACTTGGTATTACAATTCTTGGCCTATACATTCACTGAAGAACTTACATGGGTGAACATAGTGGCTGTGAGGAACGTCACTGGCAACAGTATAAACACTGATGAAAACCATTCCATTGTCTTATACTCGTATATCTCTCTGAGATCATTGTATGCAGTGTCTAGTCATGTTTGGATCTACCAGAGTAGTGGTTGGAACTAAGAAGGAAATGTTATGGACAGGCCTGACCTTTGTTTCCGAACAAACGAATTCCACATAGTAACGCTTCTCGTCTTTAGTAACGTCAGAAAAACCATCGAGCATCTGCATTTTTTGTTCAACTGAATTGTTTTGTCTTTTTACTTGATTCACCGAAATATAGCAGGAAAGGGAACATGAGCCTATATCCTCGTTAGTACAACAGAATGATCAGCTGGTAGTGTGTAGACTGTAGGTACGAGTGAAAAAAAAAAACAAAGTTTATATTTGCTAGGCGAGCCGCGCCGTCGACGGTCGCAAAGTCCAAAGTCGCGGATATCCACGCGAGCGCACGCGCTATGTGTGTGTTGCATTGCTCTGTGTGCATGTTGCGTTTTAGAATACAACAAGAGCCCCCCTTATAAGTTGGTCACCACCTCCTTGGCTTAGCCGTGTGGGACTAAATTCTTGCTATGCCTTTTGTTGCTGCTACTACCACTGCATGGGCTTCTTCTAGGATGGCATCTGGGACTGGTGGGCCGCAACATTACCTCAGTTGTTCCTTGCCGGGAAAACCATGCATCCTCATGCATTGATGCATGCACATATGGACTCTTCACTTAACAATAATAGTTGGCGTGAGCACTCCTAGATGCATGCCTTTACTTCAATAAATATTTTATTTCCTATATGTGTGGTTCATATTTTTACATGTGGTGGATGCCAACGAGATTATAGTTGATGACGTTGGCATGCCAGCGAGGAGTGATGTTCTTTTCACTTGTATATACACATACATAAATGGGCATAAGCTCAAGCGTGTGGCTTGACTTTATTCGGTTGAGAGGATAAGTGCAACTTTATAGTTGATCAGGGCTTGGTTAACTTGATGAGACTCGTCAAGGACCGTCAAGTAGAATTCGATGAGCACTACGCTTTCGAAGAAGCCAGTGTGCATGTTGTTGTTTGATACTACCGAAAATAAAACTTCTACAAAATTAGTTACTTTATGATCCATATAGCTTAATTATATGGATCGTTTTACGCGTGAAAATAAGTAGATAGACTATATTAAAAGAGAGAGAAAATCACACTCGTCATAATTCTTCGAATATCCCACCATGGATAATTGTGTGTCCGCTCAGCATCTGTTGTTAACGTCATCAGCTGACCAACAGGGTCAAAGGGACGGAATAGGATTTCGACTCCCACATGCTCAACTGAATCGTGGTGAGCAGCTCACATAAGTCTGCCGACGATGCGGCTCACATAAGTCTGAACGATGACGTACGATGTAGATGTGTATGCAGATGGGTCCACATATCTCAAGCAACCGGCTACGAATTTTGCCCAAATTAACCCCCCGCGATCGGCGTTGGACGATGGAGGCGAAGTTTGACCCGCCGGAGATATCAGGTTCGGGCACTCCAAAAGTGGCTCGGCAGACGACGAGGGCATCTCCGCCCCGATGTCACTCGAGGACGGCGACGCGAAGCATGGGGCTAAATATTTCTAGTCACACCGGAGTGAATGTGAGAATACCATGCCAAGGATGTGGGATGAGGATGGAATGGAGTCTGCTTGTTCATGGGGTGCCAAGTATTTGCACTCCTTGAGGTGGCGATGTCGTAGTAGGTGAAGTGGCACCAGGATTGTCATCATTTTGCCGATGGCGGTCTTGAAGATAATCTAGTGGGAGAGCTCCTCATTCCTTGTTCTCAGCCACGACACGCCGGCATGATCTTCTCGCCGGACCGGTGGGAGCGACAACTCAAGAATAGAGGTACAAGCTAGCGGCTCTAGGCCCTGTTTGTTTGGGCTGGAGCTTGAGCTTCTACTGCTTTTGGGTCTCTATAAGCACAAGCCCAAACAAACACCTAACTTTTAGGTCCAAGCTTGTATAAGCGCTTGTCCATTTTGTACTGGAAGCCCGCAAGCACCTCCGGCCGAACTTCCCGCAGCTTCCCGCAGCTGGTAACTCTCCCACTAACTGATGCCATCAGATATCAACATATTTACGGACAAAATGCCACCAAGTATATATAAGAAAATCCCTTCACAAAATTGCCCCAAATCCAACCCATCCTCACCTGTCTCTCCTGGAGTTCAGTTGGGTGTTGAGCATGGAGATATGCATGTGATTCGCGAAAATATTGCGGATGGTTTGATGGGAGATGTGTAGCTAGTTTGGTTACAATGACGTCTTACCTAGCTAGTGTCCAAATGAATCTCTTTTTCTTTTGTGGCTCGATGTATCAGAACCAAATGTTGGACCTCCTACTAATGGTAATATTGACCATAAAAATCTATTATGAAAAATCAAAGTATTTATTATGATTTAATTTTATTTATTATAATATTCTATTACGAAGTCGAAAAGAATGCTTGAGAATGCTTAACACACTGATAAGGATATTATCATGATCAACGTAATTCATTGAAATACTTGTACATCATCTTCAGCATATAAGGGTATTTCAGACAATCACCGCCAGTTGCATGTCCACAAGCCGTCCTAGAAGCAGGATGCCAAACAGCATTTTTACATTTCACCAGCTGCCCAGCTCCAGCTGCTTCTCAGATCCTACCAGCTCCAGCTGCTTCTCGTTCAGATGCAGCCCAAACAAACAGGCACCTAGTGAAAAGGTAGTACTAGTTCCTTCACGGCTTCCCGATGAATGTATGTTCATGGCTGCACAACATGTGTGTATATGCATGTAGTAATGCAATGCGTCTATCTACCTAGGTACCTGCCCGGCTACTCTATGCAAGACTGATCAATGACATATATAAATATATTTGGCTTGAAGCACCGGATTCAGTGATCACGCACGACAATTTTTATAGGTTACAAAAGTAAATTCCAGTACATTTAAAGTCTTTTTTATACCTATGCCTATTTTAAAAAATACATAAATATTTCAAAATTTGCATCTAGAACCAAATCTTCAACTGATCTAAATCACCCACACTAGTGCTAATTTACTCATGATGAAACGAGAAAAGTTCATTATACGTTTCCCTTAAACAAAAGTTCACTAAATGAGAGATCTAGAAAAGCCATATAAGAGACTTCAGCTCTCTCTCTTTCTAAATATTGGCCACTAAGGAGGTGATTAATTATATCTTGAGGACTCTGCCTCAAGATTAGATGTCTAATCCTTGGAGCCACAACTTTACTCCTGATGAAATTGTACTCACAAAAATCAAGCGGGCAAACCCAAAGAAGTGTTGATTGAACCTCGTATGCGAAATTCACGGCTCGTGAAAATTGGCATCAACCTCAGGAAAATTTGAGAGGAAAAAATGGGCGGAAAAACCTAGGGAATACATGTGCTATAGCCGGTGTCGAAAACGGGCGGGAAAATGGCCAGGATACAATATTTGGGCGATAGACATGCCAGAACCGGATACATTATCTCAAAATTCGGGTAGCACAACGATTTGGATGAAAATTTGGAAGCTGGAACGCGGGATGTCTCTGTAACCATGTGCATGCATGCCGAGAACGGGCAAGAAAACTGCAAAAATGGTACCCTATATAGCAGTCGGAAATGGACGACAGATGGCAGGTCGCCAAAATGAGCAAGTGGTGAAAAACCGTACTCGTTTTTCCAACACCTCCAGAATCGCCTCGATGGGAGCTCATATGTAGAAGGGCACACTCGCGGAAAGTATATTGATGGAGAAATCTCCGGACACCCAAGATCCTACAACGCAGCCATGTCGACGAAACCAACTCCCAAAATAATAGCTAATAGCTACCATTTCATGCACAAAATGATGGCGTTGGCATGGAACATGAAAATAGTAACGAGCGACAGTGAGAGCTTTGAACGAAATAATAACAACCCATTATTTTTTGTATGATTTTTATGGAACAACAAATATTTTTTATGCATTTTGGCAAGTTATAGTAGCTAGATAGATGTCCCACCTAGACGGCGTGAAAAAGCAGAAAATATTCAGTACAACGACGACAAGACGGCACATGAAATGACGAGCAGTGGTTATGATTTTGTGCATACACAAGAGTAATGCACGACTTAATTAATCAAGGACACATAGAATCACATGTAATAGCTATTTTGATGCATAAGAAAAGGATGCGTGGGAAGCAAAAGACGCTTGAATTGATGGGAGGGGGTTAATATCTCTGCTTATTAAATAAGAAACCCGAAAACGCGGCAATGAGACGGAACATGGAATGCATAAAAAAAGAAAGCCTGAAGAAACGCACATGGCACCATCAGAAAATGGCACTCCATAAATGTCGTGCTTCTATAGTTCTATAGTATCTCGCCACCGGTATTACCAATGGCGTTGCAAACAGTGCAACGCCACCAGTATTTTGCTACTGGTGTTGTGTCCCTTTGAGGCACACAATTCTTTAGTGGGCCTTGATAACACCTGTCCGCCCCAAAATACTGGTGTCGTGGTCATGCCACCAGTACCACTAGTACTCGTGTCATGAGCTAATGGGCTACGACACCAGAATTTTGGGGTGGGCCCGTAGTCGCTCAACTCGTGGCATGGCCAAATGGACCACCCTACTAGCCCACATGGTGCACCCTCGTCGGCCACCACCTCGCAACCCCAACCCTAGCCCATTCAACCCACATCGCGCCACTCCTCCCACCCTTCGCGTGTCCCCCCACACTCATGTACGCTCCGATGTCGCCCCCACTCTCTCCCATTTGTTAGAGCATCCCCAGCCGTTGGGGCTCCCAAGGCCGAAATCCGGCGCTATTTAGCGCCAGATGGATGTATTTTTTTGGCCTGGGGAGGCCCATTTTCCCAGCAACGAGCCCACGGTCGCCTGCTTACGCTCACCCACCGCGTGCATTGCGACGGTGCAGTCGCAGGGAAGGAGAACCGTCGGAGTGGCATCAACGCATTGAACCGCCGTAATGGTCCGCGAAGTGGTCTGGGGAGTCCAAACGACTCGTCGGAAACGGGTGAAGTGGCCTCGACGCGAGAACCGCCCCCGTAATGGAGCACGAACTTCGCGGAAGAGCAACCGCCGCTCTCTTCGTCGGTAGACCTACATATACGGTTTCCGATGGCCGACGCCATTCATCTCTTCTCTCCTCACCATCCTCTATCACCATGAGCGATATCTCTTGGCCATCGAACACCGACAGCGAGGGGAAATCGCCTGGATGGCGCCATTGGTGGGACCGAGCTGCATCGTCCAGCAGCGACGATTCCCCGCCGCCGTCCAGCGAGGAATGGGATGACGACGAGGACAAGGACGAGGACGAAGAGGCCGAGGAGCAGGCTGAGGAGGAGAAGGAGGAGGAGGCTGAGGAGGAAGAAGAGGAGGAGAAAAAGGAGGAAGAGGCTGACGCGGCGGCCCGGGCGAACGCGAAGGCGCCGACGAGCGACGAGGAGGACACCGGCTCTTCAGAGGATGTGTCCAGCCGGAAGCGTCGCCGCTAGGATGATGAGGCGGGGCCATCTAGGAAGAAGAAGTAGTTCAAGTTTGTTTTATAGTTCTTATATGTAATTTTTATGTTTATTCGAAGGTTTATATGCAATTTGTCTATGTTGCACCACTTAGTTTGTTCAAAGCTTTCGTTCGACGAGGGTATTGCCGTAGAATTACAAATTCCGCCGGAAACAAACGCGTGCCGTCTATCGGGAAGACGACGGTATTGCCGTAGAAACCAGGCCTTTGTCGCCGACAGGTCGGGGCCACCAGACGGTTCCCGCGCTTTTGTTTCGTCTGGAGTCCCCGAGCGCTCCCCGGGGGGGCGGGGATGGCCTGGGCTCTCCAGACGGATGAAAGGCCTAATCCGGACGAAATCGACGAGCCAGGGCCGCGACTGGGCTGTTTTCGTCCATCCGGATGGAAAAAAGGGGTCCTGGGGGCCTCGTCGGGGAGACGGGTTGAGATGCTCTTAGTCCCCCCCCCCCCCCACCCCCTCCAATGTTTGCTTTCTTTGGGTGCTGAACTAAATTGGATAGTTTCGATGTATGTGGAACCAAATTAGCTTAGTTTTGATCTACTGGAACCAAATATATAATTTTGATGTTGGAAATACTTTTGCTATCGTGGCAGCTATTTTTCGCCTGTTTTGCAACCTAGTGACATGTCCCAATGAAAGCACGCCGCCTATATTTTCACTCACAAGTGGCATGTCTATGGCACGCTCCTAGTATGTGGTACTAGTTGTGTGCCCGTGACATGCCACTAGCAGCAAGTATTAGTGGCGTCATATTGGTGTCGTGCTGAATCCACGCCAACAGTATGTGGTACTAGTTGTGTGCCCGTGACACGCCACTAGCAGCAAGTATCAGTGACGTCATATTGGTGTCGTGCGGAATCCACGCCACTGATGACGGTTTTGCCACGCCACCGGTAGGATATTTCCTACTAGTGTGAAATGATAGGTAATAACTACCCATGCATAAAATAAGGACCCTACAATGATCTATCAAAACAATTTTTTGGGCCCCAATTGATATTGGGCGGGGAACTGTGGACACGGAAAATGGTAGGAATACTGCCAAAACGGATAAAGAATTCTGGATTGCTAACTCCCTATTAGCCGGGAACTAAGTTAGAGCTCGATCATGTCGACGACCGTTAGATTTGCATCGTGATCTGTGCATGCGAGAATTACACGCGAAGTACATATGCAATTGCATATCCTTTGCCCTAGTTGCACGTGAATTACACATGAAACCAGGTTGACCGGGAATTAAGCTATTTCCTGATCGACCGGGAATTAATTAGCCGCATCCTAAAGAATTTGCTATAGCATCCCCACAACAAGGAAACTATGAAATCTTCTGACAAGCGGGAACAAGACGGGCACTTTGCAGCTTGGATATTAGATGGCATTAGAGCGCCGACGGTTTGCTTGAGCTATGAACCATGCTAGGTATAACAGTAGATCACGGGACGATCAAAAAGTGGAGTGATGGTTTTTCATTCAAGTGATCCCTAGTTAGATGAAAATGAATTTCTTGATACTTTGTTCGATAGCAAGAAATATAAGTAGAAAGTGTTGAAAGATCTAGTTTCTTCATCCTTTTTGATAGCCCAAAAATATAAGTAGGAAGTGTTCAGAAATATAGTTAGGAAAGAAGACGTATCGCGTCAGCGTAGTGATGCAGTAGTTGTACTGTAGCCCAACAACTCTGATGATGGAAGGATCAATAGATTATTGTTACAAGATGGAGAAGTCGCATGGTTGTAACTACCAACTGAGCTCCTAGAAAATCTATAGAGACTAGTTAGAGAGAGATGAAGAGCTAGGCAGCTAGCTCCGCTACTTTCACGCTTCATCCCTAGCAAATTAGTAGAGACTATAGAGGGTATGAGTAGTTTGGAATAGAATAGATTGGACTTGACGTGCATGCATGCATATAGTGTGGCGTCCGTGCATGGAGGGCACACCATGCTTCCGTAGACATCCATGCATGCATGGGCGCCATATCTCTCCGGTGCCCTGCATCTAAAGGTATAAACGATGCCCCCCATAGGGGGCATCACAGCGATTTCAGCTCGTGAGCCGTTGGATCTCCTCATCTGTGCAATCACGTCCGTTCGTTGTGGCTCAGAGCTAGCGTACTGGTTGGCTGTGGCAGCGTGTGGGCGTCTTCCTGCTAGATAAAGTGATGACACGGCGCTGTTATACCCTCTTGCAGCTGCACACAGGACCCACGTCCATTCGGGTCCACTTCTCATTGGATTGGGTAAGTTTTTTGGTGGGTTATGTGAGACTGATGCTGGGTGAGAGAGAACCAGCGGGCAAACCCTCCCCAATCCGTGTCTTCTCCTCTTTCCCCCAATCCTCTCTCCTCCACCCGACCCTCCTCCTCCCACCCGCTCCGACGACCGCCCCCCCTCCCGCCTTCTCCACCCGGCCCCCCGGCCGAAGGCCATGGCGGAACCATACGCGACGGAAGGGCTGCAGCCCAGCCTGGAAGCGGCACTGGAGATGGAGGATCTCCTCCATAGCTTCGTTCCTCCACAACTTCGTTTCTTCGGGATTTGCTGACCAGTCGGATGCCTTGGCTTACAGGACAACGAAGAGCTCAACGAGGGATGGGGTGGCGGCAGTACATCAATCGGCGCGAGCTCGTGAGGGAAGAAGATCATGGCGGCTAGGGTTTCCACAACGGGTTACTAGCCCGCAGTTCCTCCCTGCAGATTGGCCCAAATCAGGTCAGAGCGGCCCGACGGCAGCCTCCTGGTAGTGTTGGTGATGACGCCATGGCTAGACCCTATGGTTGCTTGGTCAGCCAGATCTGGTCAGCTGGTTCTTCCTCCTCCTTCCCATTGGTCTCCCCATGTAAGGTGCTTCATCTGACTCGTTTTAGATTTTGGTTGTGGCTGTTGATTGCAAACTTATCCTCTCTTATTGCTCTTATTCTAGAGCTGATTAGTTAGTTACTGATTTTGTTCTTTCTTTTATCTTAGGTTCTGATTTCTTTTGCTAAGATTAATTACACCTAGGTGGCGACAACTGAAGTGACAGAGAGGATAATAGCCATATTTCCATAAGGCCATGGGAAAATGAAGTGTGGCAATTGTGCTAATCCTTGAGTGCAAGCAACTCTCTGGAGAGTTGATCTTGTGTTTGGAAGAGGTGGCCTAGGATGGTTGTGTATTAGGTGCTCTTTTTTTGTCTCCTACTTCCATTGGCATTTCTTTTTTTAGATACAAACACTCTGATTTTCGACTGCTAATTGATGGTTTTCTTCAACACAATGTATGCAGGTCTGTGAAAGGAGAAGATTCTAGCAGAGGGGATTAGCGAAGAAGAAGACCAAGGTGATTTCTCTCTCTAATGTTTTCCGTGTAGTTGGGAAATAAGACCAAGAAGAAGACCAAGGTAACATGGAAATCCAGCAATACGTCTCTTAGTCATGTACTGCTTTGAGGATAAGTTTACTTTGAACCAAGCATCCACTATTTTAGATCAAATGGCTGTGATTGGTATTAAAAACTACCACCTGATTCGATTTAGTTATAAGAATAGATTTAGTCTATATTGCAATCTGATTCGAATTTTTTAGTTAGTATACTCACATCTCAGTTTGTACAGGTGCTAGCTGACATGGTCCCTTTTGGTTTTCAGATGGCGCTGGTGACAGACGATGACGTTGTGATCTCCTTATATCGGTTCTTTCATGTCTCTGTACCATCGAACCTATTCATGTTTCGTTTTTGTCTTTTGAGGTAACCAAGTTAAAAAATGATCCAAATAAGCTTATCCATGAGGAGCAGCTCTGCTTTTGTGGCTGCGGCCACGGACCTCACCGTCCCCTGCAGCGACTGGCAATTTGAGGTGACAGCCATGCTCTTTACTCTCTTTCTTGATCCCGTAGTTTCTTTGTTTTTCTTTTTTTCTATTATCTTGAGGAAATCCTAGCTCTATTTTCCTTTGTAACAGAAACCTACTTCTAACAAGGACAAGGAGCCATGCTAATATTCCTCTCTTCCTACTAATCTCCCTCCTCTCGATCTATTTAATCCTACAGATCATCATATTTGTTTTGTCTAGAAGGTGTTTGACAAAAAAAAAACCTGCAGGCCACACTTTAATTGGGTTGTTATTAGAATGTTTCTCACATTTTTATGTAATCAGTCTAATTCAAATATGTTTTGGTGGGTGGATGGATATCCCCCAATCCAATCATTTTTTTGTGGTTTGAGGTATTTTCTCAAATGATAATAACATGAGATTTTTATTTCCAGGACATGCCTTAATAATGGAGTCAGATCTACTAATTAGGCAGAAGGAAGTGAGGAACATAGGAGAGCATATTGTTAGTACGAGGTGGATGGAGATTCTTTGGGGATGTCATGGACCAAAATGAAGTTGTCTTGGAACCCGGTGAATTTAAGTTCTGTTGAAGTGGACTGCGGTGGAAGGTTTGTGCTTTTGTGAACATGCTTATGATTGGTTACTTGCCTTCCAAAATATGTATAGCTCCACTGATTCTTTATGGCCCTGCACTACTTAACCACACAATGTACAAGGTCTAACGCGTCATCAATGTCTAAGGAATTGGAAAAAGAATGTATGTAAATGCTAATTTGATACTGGCATGTGATTATAATAGAAGTTGAAGTCAATTATTTAATAGTTCTCTCGATCCGATTTATGATCTTCCTTGTGTCCATGTTCCAACCAAGGCAGCGTGAAAGAAAGCTGAACCAAGCATTAATTGGTTGTTTGAATTAGTAAAGGCGACGAATTTGCAGGTATATCTATCTAAAATTTACGTCAATGGTAGGATAGAGTTGTGGAGGCGTTGTAGTGCACTATTGCATCCATTTCATTTTCTGTAGGTCATGATGAAATTCATATACACAGATCTCCTAGAGGTAATTTACCTAGCTTTCTAAAAAGTAATGATTTACCATTTATATTTGGCGACCTCCTTTTTGTATAAATCCAGTTTGAGGAAACATGAAATATTCAGAGTATATTTTTCCGTTTAGTGTTCAAGGACAGTTGTTCCTTTGTACTGGTTACTGGTTATTACCATTTGTTTAACTTCACGGGTATTTGCAGCTATAAACAACTCGTGGTTTCCCTTTCTCATTTCAGTGCAGTTGTTCCCTTTCTGGATTATAATTGCATAGGTTGTGCATTCATTTCCAGTGAAGTACATTTCATGTGAGGCATGCGATCTATGCATTCTTTCATATTAGATTGTTTTTAGCTTATCTGAATGTACAATACTTTCAGTCACATTAGATGGTTTTTCAACTTATGTGACTTTACATACTTGCATTCAAGGCGCACTGATCTGTTGTTTAAATCACACTCGTGATTCTAATACTGTTTCCCATCAATTTATAATGGCAGAGATATTCTGAAGTGTTGTGATTCTGAAGCGGGGTAAGAACTTTTCTTTTCTAAAGAATCATGTTTGGTTTACTACTTTATGGTTTCAGTCTTTTGGTTTCAGTATATGGCTGTACTTTTGTATTTGTACCCTTTTGTGCCATGGCGATAGATCATTAATTAGTATCTAAGAGAGATGTGTGCTACTGATGCAGGTAATCGTGCATTCTCCAACAGGGTTATGCATTATACGTGCAAAAAAATAATTGGTGTAGTATATGTTCCAATACCAGTAGTTTTTATTTTCCCGAAATGGGGCAGCCCCAGCCTCTGCATCCAACACCAGTAGACGACTTAAGGATGAATCAAAATGGCTCAGGCAATGGATTTAATTGATGTTTCATATGAGCAGGTTAATTACTTCCTTATGTTCCACTTCAAATACTCACGTGCTTTCCGTCTGTTACATGTAATTACTAATTGCTCTGTTACACTTTTATCACACCATGTGTCATGTTTTTCTTGTTGTTCCATAATATAAGACATATTTCTGTAAGATTGAATATATAGCTACCATCTCTCCCGGCTTGGGATCAAATTCCTACCAGTATTATCTTATATAATTATATATATATGTTACACTGAATATCTAAGTCATTGTGTGACTGTAGGCCTATGTATATAATTTTGTAGTAGTAATGGCATCTGCATATGCCTTAGTTTCATGACATTTTGTGCAAGAAATAAAGCAGGAAGAAGAAGCTGCTAGAATAGGAAGGACCTATGAAAGGGAATGGATGAATGGATCTTCTAGAGGGTTATTATTTATTAATGTCACTTCAGACTAGAGTTGTAAATATACTCATGTATGTGTGAAATTAATGACAGTGAAATACTTGCGGTACTAGATCATTTCCTTTCAGTCTGATGGTTTGCTGAAGATTTTTTTGTATTGTTTACTGATTCAAAATTTGCAATCGATGTCGATGTTTATAATACTGAGCTGAATCTTGCTGCTTGCAAGACTTGGATAGATGATATTATTCTGAAGTAACTTTGACAGAATAAACCTGGATAGATCAAAGAAATACATAAAGAGATTTTGCCACTTCAACTATTCCGTACACCTTTTTGGACCTACGCGCCAAGATCTGATCCGCTGCAATGCTCACCAGGTTGGGCAGACAGACTAGAGCCGGCAGTGTGCTGGCTGCTGGAGAATGTGCGGGAGGGCATGTTGGCATAAGGTATCCTTGAACGAACACTGCTTTTTTTCATGTTTATTTAGTGGTTGTCCAATATCACAGATCTTGGTTGGGAGTTAAGTTAGTGCACTCTGAGGTTAATTGTCATGCGATAGAGTAATAAACGGTATTACATGCATACTCCTAGGCGGTTTCTTTTGCTTGGCACTCTAATTTTACAGCTTCTCTGTTGTGTACTTTCATGTTACTTCTGTAACAATTATATATATTCTGGAGTGTTGCTCATTGGTGGATTGGATTAATTTATAGCTAAAAGCTGCAAATTTTGCAGCTATTTTTTATATTTGTGGCCTTTCCTTTTCTTTATAGTCAGCCAGTTAGCACGAATTTCTTTGGGTCATCTTGGTGAAAGTATTACTTTGTTCCCCGATGTTATCTGATGTCATGTTCTCCTAAGTGGTATTCTTTGTTTGTCCTGACCATATATACATATCTGGGTTACAAACTGTGATAAGACCGCATTTAACTCACCGTCTGGTTTATGCACCATGTGTCTCCGTACATTTATCCTTTGCCTCTTTACTGATCCTTTTATTTTCTTTGTTGTACATGAGCAGACCATTGTCTCCTCACCGGGGCCATTAGCTTGACTTCCTTGAAGTGCAGATGTGATTGGCATCATCTGTGTTCGCTGTCCCAGGAAGAACTGTTTGTGTAGCAAGGAGGGATGTGTTCCTTCCTGACCCAAGAACTGTCACTGGCAACAGTATAAACACTGATGAAAACCATTCCATTGTCTTATACTCTTATATCTCTCTGAGATCATTGTATGCAGTGTCTAGTCATGTTTGGATCTACCAGAGTAGTGGTTGGAACTAAGAAGGAAATGTTATGGACAGGCCTGACCTTTGTTTCCGAACAAACGAATTCCACATAGTAACGCTTCTCGTCTTTAGTAACGTCAGAAAAACCATCGAGCATCTGCATTTTTTGTTCAACTGAATTGTTTTGTCTTTTTACTTGATTCACCGAAATATAGCAGGAAAGGGAACATGAGCCTATATCCTCGTTAGTACAACAGAATGATCAGCTGGTAGTGTGTAGACTGTAGGTAGGCGAGCCGCGCCGTCGACGGTCGCAAAGGTCCAAAGTCCAAAGTCGCGGATATCCACGCGAGCGCACGCGCTATGTGTGTGTTGCATTGCTCTGTGTGCATGTTGCGTTTTAGAATACAACAAGAGCCCCCCTTATAAGTTGGTCACCACCTCCTTGGCTTAGCCGTGTGGGACTAAATTCTTGCTATGCCTTTTGCTGCTGCTACTACCACTGCATGGGCTTCTTCTAGGATGGCATCTGGGACTGGTGGGCCGCAGCATTACCTCAGTTGTTCCTTGCCGGGAAAACCATGCATCCTCATGCATTGATGCATGCACATATGGACTCTTCACTTAACAATAATAGTTGGCGTGAGCACTCCTAGATGCATGCCTTTACTTCAATAAATATTTTATTTCCTATATGTGTGGTTCATATTTTTACATGTGGTGGATGCCAACGAGATTATAGTTGATGACGTTGGCATGCCAGCGAGGAGTGATGTTCTTTTCACTTGTATATACACATACATAAATGGGCATAAGCTCAAGCGTGTGGCTTGACTTTATTCGGTTGAGAGGATAAGTGCAACTTTATAGTTGATCAGGGCTTGGTTAACTTGATGAGACTCGTCAAGGACCGTCAAGTAGAATTCGATGAGCACTACGCTTTCGAAGAAGCCAGTGTGCATGTTGTTGTTTGATACTACCGAAAATAAAACTTCTACAAAATTAGTTACTTTATGATCCATATAGCTTAATTATATGGATCGTTTTACGCGTGAAAATAAGTAGATAGACTATATTAAAAGAGAGAGAAAATCACACTCGTCATAATTCTTCGAATATCCCACCATGGATAATTGTGTGTCCGCTCAGCATCTGTTGTTAACGTCATCAGCTGACCAACAGGGTCAAAGGGACGGAATAGGATTTCGACTCCCACATGCTCAACTGAATCGTGGTGAGCAGCTCACATAAGTCTGCCGACGATGCAGCTCACATAAGTCTGCCGACGATGACGTACGATGTAGATGTGTATGCAGATGGGTCCACATATCTCAAGCAACCGGCTACGAATTTTGCCCAAATTAACCCCCCGCGATCGGCGTTGGACGATGGAGGCGAAGTTTGACCCGCCGGAGATATCAGGTTCGGGCACTCCAAAAGTGGCTCGGCAGACGACGAAGGCATCTCCGCCCCGATGTCACTCGAGGACGGCGACGCGAAGCATGGGGCTAAATATTTCTAGTCACACCGGAGTGAATGTGAGAATACCATGCCAAGGATGTGGGATGAGGATGGAATGGAGTCTGCTTGTTCATGGGGTGCCAAGTATTTGCACTCCTTGAGGTGGCGATGTCGTAGTAGGTGAAGTGGCACCAGGATTGTCATCATTTTGCCGATGGCGGTCTTGAAGATAATCTAGTGGGAGAGCTCCTCATTCCTTGTTCTCAGCCACGACACGCCGGCATGATCTTCTCGCCGGACCGGTGGGAGCGACAACTCAAGAATAGAGGTACAAGCTAGCGGCTCTAGGCCCTGTTTGTTTAGGCTGGAGCTTGAGCTTCTACTGCTTTTGGGTCTCTATAAGCACAAGCCCAAACAAACACCTAACTTTTAGGTCCAAGCTTGTATAAGCGCTTGTCCATTTTGTACTGGAAGCCCGCAAGCACCTCCGGCCGAACTTCCCATGACTTCCCGCAGCTGGTAACTCTCCCACTAACTGATGCCATCAGATATCAACATATTTACGGACAAAATGCCACCAAGTATATATAAGAAAATCCCTTCACAAAATTGCCCCAAATCCAACCCATCCTCACCTGTCTCTCCTGGAGGTCAGTTGGGTGTTGAGCATGGAGATATGCATGTGATTCGCGAAAATATTGCGGATGGTTTGATGGGAGATGTGTAGCTAGTTTGGTTACAATGACGTCTTACCTAGCTAGTGTCCAAATGAATCTCTTTTTCTTTTGTGGCTCGATGTATCAGAACCAAATGTTGGACCTCCTACTAATGGTAATATTGACCATAAAAATCTATTATGAAAAATCAAAGTATTTATTATGATTTAATTTTATTTATTATAATATTCTATTACGAAGTCGAAAAGAATGCTTGAGAATGCTTAACACACTGATAAGGATATTATCATGATCAACGTAATTCATTGAAATACTTGTACATCATCTTCAGCATATAAGGGTATTTCAGACAATCACCGCCAATTGCATGTCCACAAGCCGTCCTAGAAGCAGGATGCCAAACAGCATTTTTACATTTCACCAGCTGCCCAGCTCCAGCTGCTTCTCAGATCCTACCAGCTCCAGCTGCTTCTCGTTCAGATGCAGCCCAAACAAACAGGCACCTAGTGAAAAGGTAGTACTAGTTCCTTCACGGCTTCCCGATGAATGTATGTTCATGGCTGCACAACATGTGTGTATATGCATGTAGTAATGCAATGCGTCTATCTACCTAGGTACCTGCCCGGCTACTCTATGCAAGACTGATCAATGACATATATAAATATATTTGGCTTGAAGCACCGGATTCAGTGATCACGCACGACAATTTTTATAGGTTACAAAAGTAAATTCCAGCGCACAGAAAGTCTTTTTTATACCTATGCCTATTTTAAAAAATACTTAAATATTTCAAAATTTGCATCTAGAACCAAATCTTCAACTGATCTAAATCACCCACACTAGTGCTAATTTACTCATGATGAAACGAGAAAAGTTCATTATACGTTTCCCTTAAACAAAAGTTCACTAAATGAGAGATCTAGAAAAGCCATATAAGAGACTTCAGCTCTCTCTCTTTCTAAATATTGGCCACTAAGGAGGTGATTAATTATATCTTGAGGACTCTGCCTCAAGATTAGATGTCTAATCCTTGGAGCCACAACTTTACTCCTGATGAAACTGTACTCACAAAAATCAAGCGGGCAAACCCAAAGAAGTGTTGATTGAACCTCGTATGCGAAATTCACGGCTCGTGAAAATTGGCATCAACCTCAGGAAAATTTGAGAGGAAAAAATGGGCGGAAAAACCTAGGGAATACATGTGCTATAGCCGGTGTCGAAAACGGGCGGGAAAATGGCCAGGATACAATATTTGGGCGATAGACATGCCAGAACCGGATACATTATCTCAAAATTCGGGTAGCACAACGATTTGGATGAAAATTTGGAAGCTGGAACGCGGGATGTCTCTGTAACCATGTGCATGCATGCCGAGAACGGGCAAGAAAACTGCAAAAATGGTACCCTATATAGCAGTCGGAAATGGACGACAGATGGCAGGTCGCCAAAATGAGCAAGTGGTGAAAAACCGTACTCGTTTTTCCAACACCTCCAGAATCGCCTCGATGGGAGCTCATATGTAGAAGGGCACACTCGCGGAAAGTATATTGATGGAGAAATCTCCGGACACCCAAGATCCTACAACGCAGCCATGTCGACGAAACCAACTCCCAAAATAATAGCTAATAGCTACCATTTCATGCACAAAATGATGGCGTTGGCATGGAACATGAAAATAGTAACGAGCGACAGTGAGAGCTTTGAACGAAATAATAACAACCCATTATTTGTTGTATGATTTTTATGGAACAACAAATATTTTTTATGCATTTTGGCAAGTTATAGTAGCTAGATAGATGTCCCACCTAGACGGCGTGAAAAAGCAGAAAATATTCAGTACAACGACGACAAGACGGCACATGAAATGACGAGCAGTGGTTATGATTTTGTGCATACACAAGAGTAATGCACGACTTAATTAATCAAGGACACATAGAATCACATGTAATAGCTATTTTGATGCATAAGAAAAAGATGCGTGGGAAGCAAAAGACGCTTGAATTGATGGGAGGGGGTTGATATCTCTGCTTATTAAATAAGAAACCCGAAAACGCGGCAATGAGACGGAACATGGAATGCATAAAAAAAGAAAGCCTGAAGAAACGCACATGGCACCATCAGAAAATGGCACTCCATAAATGTCGTGCTTCTATAGTTCTATAGTATCTCGCCACCGGTATTACCAATGGCGTTGCAAACAGTGCAACGCCACCAGTATTTTGCTACTGGTGTTGTGTCCCATTGAGGCACACAATTCTTTAGTGGGCCTTGATAACACCTGTCCGCCCCAAAATACTGGTGTCGTGGTCATGCCACCAGTACCACTAGTACTCGTGTCATGAGCTAATGGGCTACGACACCAGAATTTTGGGGTGGGCCCGTAGTCGCTCAACTCGTGGCATGGCCAAATGGACCACCCTACTAGCCCACATGGTGCACCCTCGTCGGCCACCACCTCGCAACCCCAACCCTAGCCCATTCAACCCACATCGCGCCACTCCTCCCACCCTTCGCGTGTCCCCCCACACTCATGTACGCTCCGATGTCGCCCCCACTCTCTCCCATTTGTTAGAGCATCCCCAGCCGTTGGGGCTCCCCAGGCCGAAATCCGGCGCTATTTAGCGCCAGATGGATGTATTTTTTTGGCCTGGGGAGGCCCATTTTCCCAGCAACGAGCCCACGGTCGCCTGCTTACGCTCACCCACCGCGTGCATTGCGACGGTGCAGTCGCAGGGAAGGAGAACCGTCGGAGTGGCATCAACGCATTGAACCGCCGTAATGGTCCGCGAAGTGGTCTGGGGAGTCCAAACGACTCGTCGGAAACGGGCGAAGTGGCCTCGACGCGAGAACCGCCCCCGTAATGGAGCACGAACTTCGCGGAAGAGCAACCGCCGCTCTCTTCGTCGGTAGACCTACATATACGGTTTCCGATGGCCGACGCCATTCATCTCTTCTCTCCTCACCATCCTCTATCACCATGAGCGATATCTCTTGGCCATCGAACACCGACAGCGAGGGGAAATCGCCTGGATGGCGCCATTGGTGGGACCGAGCTGCATCGTCCAGCAGCGACGATTCCCCGCCGCCGTCCAGCGAGGAATGGGATGACGACGAGGACAAGGACGAGGACGAAGAGGCCGAGGAGCAGGCTGAGGAGGAGAAGGAGGAGGAGGCTGAGGAGGAAGAAGAGGAGGAGAAAAAGGAGGAAGAGGCTGACGCGGCGGCCCGGGCGAACGCGAAGGCGCCGACGAGCGACGAGGAGGACACCGCCTCTTCAGAGGATGTGTCCAGCCGGAAGCTTCGCCGCCAGGATGATGAGGCGGGGCCATCTAGGAAGAAGAAGTAGTTCAAGTTTGTTTTATAGTTCTTATATGTAATTTTTATGTTTATTCGAAGGTTTATATGCAATTTGTCTATGTTGCACCACTTAGTTTGTTCAAAGCTTTCGTTCGACGAGGGTATTGCCGTAGAATTACAAATTCCGCCGGAAACAAACGCGTGCCGTCTATCGGGAAGACGACGGTATGGCCGTAGAAACCAGGCCTTTGTCGCCGACAGGTCGGGGCCACCAGACGGTTCCCGCGCTTTTGTTTCGTCCGGAGTCCCCGAGCGCTCCCCGGGGGGGCGGGGATGGCCTGGGCTCTCCAGACGGATGAAAGGCCTAATCCGGACGAAATCGACGAGCCAGGGCCGCGACTGGGCCGTTTTCGTCCATCCGGATGGAAAAAAGGGGTCCTGGGGGCCTCGTCAGGGAGACGGGTTGAGATGCTCTTAGTCCCCCCCCCCCCCACCCCCTCCAATGTTTGCTTTCTTTGGGTGCTGAACTAAATTGGATAGTTTCGATGTATGTGGAACCAAATTAGCTTAGTTTTGATCTACTGGAACCAAATATATAATTTTGATGTTGGAAATACTTTTGCTATCGTGGCAGCTATTTTTCGCCTGTTTTGCAACCTAGTGACATGTCCCAATGAAAGCACGCCGCCTATATTTTCACTCACAAGTGGCATGTCTATGGCACGCTCCTAGTATGTGGTACTAGTTGTGTGCCCGTGACATGCCACTAGCAGCAAGTATTAGTGGCGTCATATTGGTGTCGTGCTGAATCCACGCCAACAGTATGTGGTACTAGTTGTGTGCCCGTGACACGCCACTAGCAGCAAGTATCAGTGACGTCATATTGGTGTCGTGCGGAATCCACGCCACTGATGACGGTTTTGCCACGCCACCGGTAGGATATTTCCTACTAGTGTGAAATGATAGGTAATAACTACCCATGCATAAAATAAGGACCCTACAATGATCTATCAAAACAATTTTTTGGGCCCCAATTGATATTGGGCGGGGAACTGTGGACACGAAAAATGGTAGGAATACTGCCAAAACGGATAAAGAATTCTGGATTGCTAACTCCCGATTAGCCGGGAACTAAGTTAGAGCCCGATCAACTCGACGACCGTTAGATTTGCATCGTGATCTGTGCATGCGAGAATTACACGCGAAGTACATATGCAATTGCATATCCTTTGCCCTAGTTGCACGTGAATTACACATGAAACCAGGTTGACCGGGAATTAAGCTATTTCCTGATCGACCAGGAATTAATTAGCCGCATCCTAAAGAATTTGCTATAGCATCCCCACAACAAGGAAACTATGAAATCTTCTGACAAGCGGGAACAAGACGGGCACTTTGCAGCTTGGATATTAGATGGCATTAGAGCGCCGACGGTTTGCTTGAGCTATGAACCATGCTAGGTATAACAGTAGATCACGGGACGATCAAAAAGTGGAGTGATGGTTTTTCATTCAAGTGATCCCTAGTTAGATGAAAATGAATTTCTTGATACTTTGTTCGATAGCAAGAAATATAAGTAGAAAGTGTTGAAAGATCTAGTTTCTTCATCCTTTTTGATAGCCCAAAAATATAAGTAGGAAGTGTTCAGAAATATAGTTAGGAAAGAAGATGTATCGCGTCAGCGTAGTGATGCAGTAGTTGTACTGTAGCCCAACAACTCTGATGATGGAAGGATCAATAGATTATTGTTACAAGATGGAGAAGTCGCATGGTTGTAACTACCAACTGAGCTCCTAGAAAATCTATAGAGACTAGTTAGAGAGAGATGAAGAGCTAGGCAGCTAGCTCCGCTACTTTCACGCTTCATCCCTAGCAAATTAGTAGAGACTATAGAGGGTATGAGTAGTTTGGAATAGAATAGATTGGACTTGACGTGCATGCATGCATATAGTGTGGCGTCCGTGCATGGAGGGCACACCATGCTTCCGTAGACATCCATGCATGCATGGGCTCCATATCTCTCCGGTGCCCTGCATCTAAAGTATAAACGATGCCCCCCATAGGGGGCATCACAGCGATTTCAGCTCGTGAGCCGTTGGATCTCCTCATCTATGCAATCACGTCCGTTCGTTGTGGCTCAGAGCTAGCGTACTGGTTGGCTGTGGCAGCGTGTGGGCGTCTTCCTGCTAGATAAAGTGATGACACGGCGCTGTTATACCCTCTTGCAGCTGCACACAGGACCCACGTCCATTCGGGTCCACTTCTCATTGGATTGGGTAAGTTTTTTGGTGGGTTATGTGAGACTGATGCTGGGTGAGAGAGAACCAGCGGGCAAACCCTCCCCAATCCGTGTCTTCTCCTCTTTCCCCCAATCCTCTCTCCTCCACCCGACCCTCCTCCTCCCACCCGCTCCGACGACCGCCCCCCCTCCCGCCTTCTCCACCCAGCCGGCTGCAGCCCCGCCGGCCGAAGGCCATGGCGGAACCATACGCGACGGAAGGGCTGCAGCCCAGCCTGGAAGCGGCACTGGAGATGGAGGATCTCCTCCATAGCTTCGTTCCTCCACAACTTCGTTTCTTCGGGATTTGCTGACCAGTCGGATGCCTTGGCTTACAGGACAACGAAGAGCTCAACGAGGGATGGGGAGGCGGCAGTACATCAATCGGCGCGAGCTCGTGAGGGAAGAAGATCATGGCGGCTAGGGTTTCCACAACGGGTTACTAGCCCGCAGTTCCTCCCTGCAGATTGGCCCAAATCAGGTCAAAGCGGCCCGACGGCAGCCTCCTGGTAGTGTTGGTGATGACGCCATGGCTAGACCCTATGGTTGCTTGGTCAGCCAGATCTGGTCAGCTGGTTCTTCCTCCTCCTTCCCATTGGTCTCCCCATGTAAGGTGCTTCATCTGACTCGTTTTAGATTTTGGTTGTGGCTGTTGATTGCAAACTTATCCTCTCTTATTGCTCTTATTCTAGAGCTGATTAGTTAGTTACTGATTTTGTTCTTTCTTTTATCTTAGGTTCTGATTTCTTTTGCTAAGATTAATTACACCTAGGTGGCGACAACTGAAGTGACAGAGAGGATAATAGCCATATTTCCATAAGGCCATGGGAAAATGAAGTGTGGCAATTGTGCTAATCCTTGAGTGCAAGCAACTCTCTGGAGAGTTGATCTTGTGTTTGGAAGAGGTGGCCTAGGATGGTTGTGTATTAGGTGCTCTTTTTTTGTCTCCTACTTCCATTGGCATTTCTTTTTTTTAGATACAAACACTCTGATTTTCGACTGCTAATTGATGGTTTTCTTCAACACAATGTATGCAGGTCTGTGAAAGGAGAAGATTCTAGCAGAGGGGATTAGCGAAGAAGAAGACCAAGGTGATTTCTCTCTCTAATGTTTTCCGTGTAGTTGGGAAATAAGACCAAGAAGAAGACCAAGGTAACATGGAAATCCAGCAATACGTCTCTTAGTCATGTACTGCTTTGAGGATAAGTTTACTTTGAACCAAGCATCCACTATTTTAGATCAAATGGCTGTGATTGGTATTAAAAACTACCACCTGATTCGATTTAGTTATAAGAATAGATTTAGTCTATATTGCAATCTGATTCGAATTTTTTAGTTAGTATACTCACATCTCAGTTTGTACAGGTGCTAGCTGACATGGTCCCATTTGGTTTTCAGATGGCGCTGGTGACAGACGATGACGTTGTGATCTCCTTATATCGGTTCTTTCATGTCTCTGTACCATCGAACCTATTCATGTTTCGTTTTTGTCTTTTGAGGTAACCAAGTTAAAAAATGATCCAAATAAGCTTATCCATGAGGAGCAGCTCTGCTTTTGTGGCTGCGGCCACGGACCTCACCGTCCCCTGCAGCGACTGGCAATTTGAGGTGACAGCCATGCTCTTTACTCTCTTTCTTGATCCCGTAGTTTCTTTGTTTTTCTTTTTTTCTATTATCTTGAGGAAATCCTAGCTCTATTTTCCTTTGTAACAGAAACCTACTTCTAACAAGGACAAGGAGCCATGCTAATATTCCTCTCTTCCTACTAATCTCCCTCCTCTCGATCTATTTAATCCTACAGATCATCATATTTGTTTTGTCTAGAAGGTGTTTGACAAAAAAAAACCTGCAGGCCACACTTTAATTGGGTTGTTATTAGAATGTTTCTCACATTTTTATGTAATCAGTCTAATTCAAATATGTTTTGGTGGGTGGATGGATATCCCCCAATCCAATCATTTTTTTGTGGTTTGAGGTATTTTCTCAAATGATAATAACATGAGATTTTTATTTCCAGGACATGCCTTAATAATGGAGTCAGATCTACTAATTAGGCAGAAGGAAGTGAGGAACATAGGAGAGCATATTGTTAGTACGAGGTGGATGGAGATTCTTTGGGGATGTCATGGACCAAAATGAAGTTGTCTTGGAACCCGGTGAATTTAAGTTCTGTTGAAGTGGACTGCGGTGGAAGGTTTGTGCTTTTGTGAACATGCTCATGATTGGTTACTTGCCTTCCAAAATATGTATAGCTCCACTGGTTCTTTATGGCCCTGCACTACTTAACCACACAATGTACAAGGTCTAACGCGTCATCAATGTCTAAGGAATTGGAAAAAGAATGTATGTAAATGCTAATTTGATACTGGCATGTGATTATAATAGAAGTTGAAGTCAATTATTTAATAGTTCTCTCGATCCGATTTATGATCTTCCTTGTGTCCATGTTCCAACCAAGGCAGCGTGAAAGAAAGCTGAACCAAGCATTAATTGGTTGTTTGAATTAGTAAAGGCGACGAATTTGCAGGTATATCTATCTAAAATTTACGTCAATGGTAGGATAGAGTTGTGGAGGCGTTGTAGTGCACTATTGCATCCATTTCATTTTCTGTAGGTCATGATGAAATTCATATACACAGATCTCCTAGAGGTAATTTACCTAGCTTTCTAAAAAGTAATGATTTACCATTTATATTTGGCGACCTCCTTTTTGTATAAATCCAGTTTGAGGAAACATGAAATATTCAGAGTATATTTTTCCGTTTAGTGTTCAAGGACAGTTGTTCCTTTGTACTGGTTACTGGTTATTACCATTTGTTTAACTTCACGGGTATTTGCAGCTATAAACAACTCGTGGTTTCCCTTTCTCATTTCAGTGCAGTTGTTCCCTTTCTGGATTATAATTGCATAGGTTGTGCATTCATTTCCAGTGAAGTACATTTCATGTGAGGCATGCGATCTATGCATTCTTTCATATTAGATTGTTTTTAGCTTATCTGAATGTACAATACTTTCAGTCACATTAGATGGTTTTTCAACTTATGTGACTTTACATACTTGCATTCAAGGCGCACTGATCTGTTGTTTAAATCACACTCGTGATTCTAATACTGTTTCCCATCAATTTATAATGGCAGAGATATTCCACCGATTACACTCACCGCCTATATAGTTTAGTTCTTATACACCATCTATGTCTGCATAGCCATCAGCCTAGCGTTGAGTTGTCGCTCAATCATAGTTGCATCTCTATCTATCTATCTATCTCTTTCTCTCTCTCCCCCTTTTGGCCAGTTTTACGAATGCAAGTGTGTAAGGTGATCACGAGGTAGCTTAGCGGCCTACCAAACCAGCAGATTTTGGTACAAGACCTTGAAGCATGAAGCTTTAGGACTAAATGCACACAATGAGCCTCTATATATAGGTTTCAGGTTTTTGTATGACATTAATTAATTTTGCATGATCTTGGCGTGTCTGTTGTCTGTCAGTTTAGCTTGCCTCTTCTCCGAATGTTGAGATAACGATTCTATTTTTGCGCCCAAATAACCAACATGCTTGTTTCTTGTTGTGCTCATGCTACCATAGATAATGCAGGTGTCGTGTGGACATATGTAGCGCCTTCGTCGTGAGGACTTAGAGTGGTTGCTGATGGCGAGTCCAAACTGGATGCATCAACTATTAAACCTACGCTTGTTTATTCTGAAGTGTTGTGATTCTGAAGCGGGGTAAGAACTTTTCTTTTCTAAAGAATCATGTTTGGTTTACTACTTTATGGTTTCAGTCTTTTGGTTTCAGTATATGGCTGTACTTTTGTATTTGTACCCTTTTGTGCCATGGCGATAGATCATTAATTAGTATCTAAGAGAGATGTGTGCTACTGATGCAGGTAATCGTGCATTCTCCAACAGGGTTATGCATTATACGTGCAAAAAAATAATTGGTGTAGTATATGTTCCAATACCAGTAGTTTTTATTTTCCCGAAATGGGGCAGCCCCAGCCTCTGCATCCAACACCAGTAGACGACTTAAGGATGAATCAAAATGGCTCAGGCAATGGATTTAATTGATGTTTCATATGAGCAGGTTAATTACTTCCTTATGTTCCACTTCAAATACTCACGTGCTTTCCGTCTGTTACATGTAATTACTAATTGCTCTGTTACACTTTTATCACACCATGTGTCATGTTTTTCTTGTTGTTCCATAATATAAGACATATTTCTGTAAGATTGAATATATAGCTACCATCTCTCCCGGCTTGGGATCAAATTCCTACCAGTATTATCTTATATAATTATATATATGTTACACTGAATATCTAAGTCATTGTGTGACTGTAGGCCTATGTATATAATTTTGTAGTAGTAATGGCATCTGCATATGCCTTAGTTTCATGACATTTTGTGCAAGAAATAAAGCAGGAAGAAGAAGCTGCTAGAATAGGAAGGACCTATGAAAGGGAATGGATGAATGGATCTTCTAGAGGGTTATTATTTATTAATGTCACTTCAGACTAGAGTTGTAAATATACTCATGTATGTGTGAAATTAATGACAGTGAAATACTTGCGGTACTAGATCATTTCCTTTCAGTCTGATGGTTTGCTGAAGATTTTTTTGTATTGTTTACTGATTCAAAATTTGCAATCGATGTCGATGTTTATAATACTGAGCTGAATCTTGCTGCTTGCAAGACTTGGATAGATGATATTATTCTGAAGTAACTTTGACAGAATAAACCTGGATAGATCAAAGAAATACATAAAGAGATTTTGCCACTTCAACTATTCCGTACACCTTTTTGGACCTTTTTTTCGAAATGGGGAGTTTAACCCCGGCTTCTGCATCATGGTGATGCACACGGCCTTTTATTAAAATCCAGTGTACTTAAGTTTTACATCTCTCGTATCTCAAACATCGCCTATAGTTGATACAAAAATCAACCATCGGAATAAAAAAAGCATAGTAAAACTACACATCATTGTAGCCTACTAGTATGACGCCAACCAGCCTGGCACAAGATATCCTTTTTGGACCTACGCGCCAAGATCTGATCCGCTGCAATGCTCACCAGGTTGGGCAGACAGACTAGAGCCGGCAGTGTGCTGGCTGCTGGAGAATGTGCGGGAGGGCATGTTGGCATAAGGTATCCTTGAACGAACACTGCTTTTTTTCATGTTTATTTAGTGGTTGTCCAATATCACAGATCTTGGTTGGGAGTTAAGTTAGTGCACTCTGAGGTTAATTGTCATGCGATAGAGTAATAAACGGTATTACATGCATACTCCTAGGCGGTTTCTTTTGCTTGGCACTCTAATTTTACAGCTTCTCTGTTGTGTACTTTCATGTTACTTCTGTAACAATTATATATATTCTGGAGTGTTGCTCATTGGTGGATTGGATTAATTTATAGCTAAAAGCTGCAAATTTTGCAGCTATTTTTTATATTTGTGGCCTTTCCTTTTCTTTATAGTCAGCCAGTTAGCACGAATTTCTTTGGGTCATCTTGGTGAAAGTATTACTTTGTTCCCCGATGTTATCTGATGTCATGTTCTCCTAAGTGGTATTCTTTGTTTGTCCTGACCATATATACATATCTGGGTTACAAACTGTGATAAGACCGCATTTAACTCACCGTCTGGTTTATGCACCATGTGTCTCCGTACATTTATCCTTTGCCTCTTTACTGATCCTTTTATTTTCTTTGTTGTACATGAGCAGACCATTGTCTCCTCACCGGGGCCATTAGCTTGACTTCCTTGAAGTGCAGATGTGATTGGCATCATCTGTGTTCGCTGTCCCAGGAAGAACTGTTTGTGTAGCAAGGAGGGATGTGTTCCTTCCTGACCCAAGGTGGACTACTAATTCTTATCATATGCTTCCTTTTTATATATATTTATTACCTGGTTATTGATTTGTCTCCTGCCCTTCGTGTTGCACATGGTGGGCACAAAATAGAAGGAAATACACTGATTATAGCTACCGCTGGCCTACAATTTCTTAATCTGAATATGTGGTTGCACTATCAGATCCATGCCTGCTGACACACTTGCTTCACTATAGTCCCGATACATACAGTTTTAGTATCCAGTCTCATGTTTTCTACGTCATTTTCCATTGAAGTGCTTTTTGGTTTTGAGTATTCTGTACTAGAAAGCATGGTCCCAGTTTAGTTTAGGTTTCTACTTTTTCGAATTAATTTAATCCCAGTGATTTCAGTACCATTTATTTGTTGCTTGCCTTATCACATAATTACCAATCCATTTCTTTCTTTTGGTTCCAAGTGTTTTTTTTTTCATTTTGTTTGAGGATATAACCCCTAGCTAAGTAAAACTATCAGTGACCGGCTGATTTATGGACTATTAAAAAATGAGAATTCTTTGTTGATGCCTCTAATAATTTGGTAGAGCTATACATCTCTCACTAATAGTACGATTTTAGAATGTCGTAGCCGGAAATCCCACTGCTTACACCTCTCTGTAAGATGTAGTAACTTACAGCTATCTTAGTCCCATTATAGCCCATGCTGCTGGTTTTGAGTTCTCGAGTGCTGCTGCTTGCGGCACTTATTATTCTTAGTGAGATAGAGTTATTTTACAAACTAGCCACTTAATTCGCTGACAATCGTGTTGATACGACGAGCGTCATGATCCGCGACCACCTGGGATGCGTTACCGTTGCATCTGGGACCGTTCTATCTTGCTGCACCAGCGCGGAAGAAGCTGAAGCTATAGCTCTCCTTGAACGGCCGTGAAATGAAAAATTGTCTTCCATGATGACCAGGCCAAAGAAGCACTGTCGCAATTAAGGAATATTTATTTAGATTTAACTTTCTATTCTATTTTTATTCAAAACTGGAAGTGTATCTTTTCTAAAAGAATTAAAATGAAGTTCCGATGAGTGTGCTGCCTAGTGCGGCTTCTAGGTGATGGGACAGTCTAGAAAATTTCTTCCTAGATCCAGCATAAAAGGCTTTGGCTTTACATTGTAACTGAACATCTGTCTCTACGAATGAAGCTTTTTTTAGCCCTTCAAAATCCGTGTTGATTGTACACTGCTCTGGTGACAATTATTCTTTCCTAAAGGTACAATCAGGGTAAGCAATTAGAATGATGCATTTCTAACTTTGAAATAGAAATTTACATAATGGTTTCCTGCACGCAGGTTTACTTTTTTTAAAATTCATTATTAATTTCTTCATCATATCACTCAACTTATTTACATTTTGTTGTTCAAACAAGAATGATACTCCATTCTGAACTTGGACTCTGCATTTATACTTGAAGTATTTGTATGTGTGTTAATGGGAAATTGTAGTTGCAAGAGATGCATACAAAAGAATCTGGGGGTGATTGGCACAAGAAGCCTAGAACATCGGCTAGAAAATCCGGCATGTTCCCTCTTATTTTGTAATCTGTGTGGCACAAGTTGAATGCCAACACTAGGCATTTATATTTTCTCATATAATTTGTACATGCATTTTTCTTGGTTTTAGCGATGGAGGTGTACAGAAGAACATGCTTAGATTAAGACATATGCGACTTGAGTGGTGATACAAGACCAAAAAGTTTCCATGACGTCATGAGTAAATGAAAGGGAAGATGTACATTTGAACTTTGTCATGACTTACCACTGTCAGGTGGGGCTTATCTTATGTCTCCTGGTGCCTCCCGGTTGTTTTTCTTCTATAATAGTACATACCGGTAGGGCTTCTCTTCTTCTGCTTTTGATTGGGTTTTCCTTGCAGCTAATGCCTCACCAGCGCTCCAGTTATTTGCCAAACAGAGCAGTTGCCTACAACACAAGTCGGTAAGTTAGCTGACATTCTACACTGCCTTTGCTAAAAATACTTTGCAGAATGATGTATATACTGTTTTGTAGAACCAAAGATACCCAAATGTACTTTTTCGCTTCTTTCATAGTTTACATGTCTATCTAATCAGGAAACAATTTCTCTGAATTATTTCTTGAACTGAACTACAACAAGAAATCATCTTTGCAACCATGGATGTTTATTGCATACATAGCTTATAGAGAACCCTTTATGTTCTGTTACTATCTTTTAACCTGCAAACCCTAATTTATGTTTTCTTACATTTGCTTTCAACAGCTGCAGAGCGAACGAGGCTCATGGGCTATTCTGTGTGCCCAGAAGGCGTGAGCAAAGGCAGAAGGACATGCCGGTGCGATGAATCGGTGGTGCAGGTCATGAGGAGCATTGTAGTGTGCTCGCCTGCATCGATTGATACACCGGCCAGAATTGAGCAGAGGTGGTGGCAAAAAGGATGCAACCAGGGGCATGGCGTGGCATCATGCCTAACTTCATAGTTTCCATTTCAGTGGTCCATACACGCTTCGTCTGAATTTTGTGAGATGTCGAGTATGTGTGTGTCTACCTATGGGTGATAAAAAAAACATCTGCTTCAATTCTTTTCTCTTCAATCATGCATAATATGTTATCTCTTCAGCTTTTAAATGTTATAAATCGACGATCAATGTATGATACCATGCTCTTCTACACATACAACATTTCAGTTAGCTATTAATCATCTGATTAATGATTACTGAAAATTTCAATTAGTGGATTTTACCTCTTGTACAGCAGCTCCTTGGTCACAGCAGTAGAAACGAGGATGAGCATATGTCTCTTCTCAAGGTGTCTATGACCTTCGACGCCATGGCGCTTGCCTCCCATGGCAGGGCATGTCAATAGCCTTGACGGCGTCGGCGACTATCCAACCTGCAGTCAGGGTCGCAGGTTTGGCAGCCCAGAACCACCAATCGATGATGCCCACCTCGTTCAAGCAAGGACAAAGAAGCTCACTGCAGTGTCTTCAATCATCGAGCTGTCGAGCGGAAGGCTAGGCTCCAACTGTAGTCACCAGTATTGATTGGTGGTCAGAGTATCAGCAGAGGCGACAACGATTGGTGCGCTGAGAAAAATAGCTGAAACACAATTTGGAGGGGTGGCGGTTACCGGATCAGGTCGGTATTGCGGGCGTCGGCAGGCATCGAGGACGCCATCAATTGATGCTGATAGAGCTGAGCTCCAAGCTCCAGGGAGTGGAGTGAGAAAGGGGATCGAGAGATGACATGCTGGATATTTTCTTTGGGAGGCTCTCTTTTCCCCGTCCCCTTCTCTCTCCTCCCTCTTCTTCCTTGAGAGTCTCCACTGCAGCCCCGGCTCCTCTCCCTCCCAACTCCGGCGGCCTTGCCGGCCGGAGTAGGCGGGGGAGAGGAGGCCGGCCTCCTCCTCCTCTGTACATCCAGAGTCTCTGGTCCAGGTCTAGGGTTAGGTCGAATCTAGGTTTAGGATTTACCCATGTGGAGAATGGCGAGATGCCATGGGGGATTCTGCTGCCGGTGAGTTCGAGCGCCTTCTGGTGGCGGTTGATGCTGGTGTGGCTGCTTGTGGAGCTCCTGTGGAAGGAGCCGGAGGCGGGCGGCGGCGCTACATCAACATCCCTCTCAACATCAATAAAGCTCGAGGTTGAAGCCCCGAATCGGCGAGATCTGGAGCCTTGTTTCTTCCGTTCCTGCAGTCATGGTGATTTGCATGAGGAAGAAAAAGTGCTTGCGGCTCCTTGTTCGGAAGCTTTGCGGGATCGGGGAGTGTGCGTGTGCACTCTCGAAGCTTCTTCATCTTGTGGAGTTCATCAACGCCGGCAGAGATATGCCGGGGTTATCTTCGGCGATTCGAGCCACTCCACGCCTGGAAGCGACGGGCTTCCATGGACTGCCTTCCTCCTGGTCTACAGGCCTTACTGGAGGATCTTCATCGCCTACAGCACAGGATTCATCACCTACGTTGCCCCAAGTGGCATGTTCCCCGGTGGCTACGCAGGTTCCTGGAGCTGGAGGTTCACTGGATGCGGCGGCAAGAACCAAGGATCTGATTGCTTTTCCCCTTTAAGTTCTAGGGTTCTTTCTGTAAAAGTGAAGGCCCATGCTGTATTTCTTTATGTACTTAGGGGCCTTTCTACAACTTTGTACCGACCGCTTGACTAATGAAGCTTCCTGGCCCTTCGGGGCCTCACCCGTTCAAAAAAAAAAAGAGAGATGACATGCTGATTCCCTGTTTATATTGTATAATAAAAAGTTAGTCCACAATGCTGAAAAGCCCACCAGCATAGAAGGACTAGCCCATGGCGTCATTAGCAGCCCATGTACACCAAAGTGCTATCTGTTCACACGAATGTTCACAACATCACTACAATATTAGAAAGTTCAACTTTGTTAGCCCTCACCACTCTAACCTTCCTCATATTTGGGTTCACATGCAAAGTATTTTGTGTTACCACCATGTCATGTGTGCCGTGTGTGTTGTTTTCTTTTTACCATGACAACTATTCAAGACCATGAAAGCTGCACGGAAGAGTAACTAATAATTGACAAGTTCTCACACTTGTTTGATTATTTATGGTTTCTTTGCATGTTTGTCAGATTCAGCTAAATTATTATTCCTTCGTGCTCTAATGTTTGTGGCTTAGTCCTGCGTAATCTTGACTTAATGCTTTGTCATAATAGATTTCCATGCATGTCAATTTAGCGGTTGCTGAATCATTTTATCACTTCAAAATTTGGGAAACATGGCAAAGGAATGCGAGGTTTGGGTAGCAAGCCCAAAATTTTGGATGCCCCTGCAAAAAAAAATTACAGTAAAATTAAATCAATGATTGTTTATCTTTTTTTCTAGCATAAAAACCATTTTATAATTTTTTGATACATTTTTATAAAAGGTTTATCATAATTTCATCCCATTGACATTGTTTTGTAAAAAGTTCATCAACATGTTTCCCTAATTGTATGTAGCTGTTTGCTTCATTTGTATTTTCATGTATTTTATCATAATTTCATCCCATTGACATTGTTTTGTAAAATCTAACAAATATATTATCATATTGGTGGTTCATTTTTATTGCTGTTATAAAAAATAAACTTTGCCATGACCTTCACGGGGTCGTGCGCCAAGGCGCACATCTAAATCTAGTGGATATAATAGATAAAGCTCAATGCAACACAGCTCGAGTCCATCCTTCCAACCTACCTTTACATGTAGAGTGGGTGTCGTATTCATCGCCGAGCTCCTAGAACCAAGAAGCGGGACTCGGGAATCCTATTATCTTCGCCCATAACTTATTCACGGGTTTACACCACCATAGAGCAACCCTCTGAAGAAAGGTTGTGTCCGCGCATCCCCCAATCGCCTCAAAGGCACACACACCAGATCACGGCCAACTCGCCACTCGCCAGTGGTGTTATCCACGACCTCGCCCGAACAAGAAACCGAGACGA
Organism: Lolium perenne; assembly: GCF_019359855.2. Classification (NCBI taxonomy): domain Eukaryota; kingdom Viridiplantae; phylum Streptophyta; class Magnoliopsida; order Poales; family Poaceae; genus Lolium; species Lolium perenne. Next base: position 322,183,068 of record NC_067246.2, read on the forward strand.
CCCCACGCGACGGAGACGCCCCCGATATATTGCCGATCCATGGCCGGCAAGAGGTTCGTGACTGAGCGTCAACCTCCTTTCCTTCGCCATTTGTCTTCTTCTTCACAGCCATTGTGTCATATACATGTTGTCTACAAACAAGATCATCTTAGGGATCAATTTTTCAAACGGAGATGTTTAACGATAATGATACATTTGAAAGCGTGTGTTTCTATAAAGGGTTTTGTAGTGTGTCTTATGTATGTGAGAAGAGAGAGGGGTTACGTCTAGTATGCTGAGCCTGGAGGCAGTTCGCGCCCAACTGCTGAATCCGTACTACGGCTAGCTGGCACTGATCGCTGAAGTGACTTGGTTGGGAGGGACCAAGTACGGAATCGGAATCTCGACATTTTCTTTTCTTCTCCGTCGAACAGCAACATGGATTGAACGGAAATACGTGGTGGAACATGGCTTCCATTGAACTTGATAAAGGGGAGGCCCAAAAATCAGTATTTCCCTGTCTCTAAAAGTTCCAAACAAAACTTTTACATGTAGAGAACATTCGTATGTATGTACATGCCAATTTTTATACCTAAATTCGAAAGTATTAGCTTAGGTAAAATTCCGAAGTTTCAAATAAACAGTCTAAAGGAAACTTCTCTCTCAACTTTTCTGTAACTTGGTGGTCGGATAACTATGTAACTTAGTATTGGAGTAAGTTTAATCGAGTTCAGAAGTACCATGTTCCAAAATTTCGCTTGCTTGATTGGAGCACGGCTAGCAAACCTAACCCCGCCTGGAGTACCAGCTAAGCTAATTAGCCAAACTAGCTAGCTCACGTGCCAAACAATTTTGCCATGATGGAATGTCCAGGAAAATAAAAGGACTTTCTTTATACAACAACAAATGTTGTAGCGGAGCTAAATTAATCAACCGAATATCAGCTAGCACGGGTGATAAAAAAAAATTAGCATAACCTCCCCTCTTGTTTAGACATAGATCAAACAACGAACAATAGAATTTGCACAACTCTTGTGACATACAAACACACAATTCAACTCTATAAACAAATAGAAACGCAACTGAAGAACAGAGACTACATGCAAACGAAACAACAGTTTAGCACACAATTACAACTACTAGTCTGGAGCGTTACAAAAAATTGGACATTCAGCAAATGAGGCGGCAGCGTCTCCCTTCCCTGCACCAGACCGACCAGATTAGAACGGGAGGATCTAGCTAATCCTTCCTAGTCTTATTTATTTCTTTCCTTCTTTACCTGGTGAAATACAAAGACACAAAGGACAAGGGATGTTTTGGTCAGGGATAGAATGTTTAGCATCACACTTCAGCCATATGGCTCCATTGCCATGGTACATCATAGTGCACACAGAGGAGTCAAGGAGAAACTCACCTAGTCCACGTACTCGACCACCTCAACCTACTGGACAGCTCCAGCTCCAGCTCCACTTGTCCATTCTGCAAATAAAACGTGCACACTTAGCACTATGCCGACAGAGAAGCAAGAAATATTTAGAGCAGGAGCAGAGAATATGTTTATGCTGATTATTCTAGGAAGCCAAATAAATTTGAGCGACAAACAAACTAGCTAGCCGATGATAAACACATAATCCTCTACAGCAAGTGATACAAGTACCAGTAAAGCAAGCAAGTTTTCTGGACATCCAGACCACAATTCATATACTAGCAAGACAGTAAAAGTGCAGAAAGCGCACACCTCAAGCGCGAAATTCAACTCGGCTGCACAGGTCTAACCAAACGTAAAATCGATCGATCAGAGGTCTAACTGAAGAGAAATTCCACAAAACTGAAGTAAGGTTGTATAAGATGATGTGTGTTACGACTAGGGAGATTCTTCTGAAATTGCGGCTCATGCATTGTAACCATATTATCGCAGAGGTAGAGAAGATGGCTTGAGCGAGGCGAAGAGATGCGCGGGTCGCGGCGCCTTTCAAGTGATGCATCCAGCTTTGGGGCAGCAGGCTCCATCATCAGGTCCTCCTCCTACTCATCGTCAATATATCCTTGCAGAAGAGGAACAAAAATGATTTGTCAGGTGTGAAGCAGATTTAGCAAGTACAATTTCCGGATGAGGTTTGGACTTGACCCACAGGACGCAGGGCATCAACAAACTAACGGACATCGAGGTTTTTTTTTTTCTCTATCTCGAAACAGCACATATGTGCAAAGTAATTGGCTCGTGGTTAGTGGATTAATCTATCAATATGTATACACACGGTTGCTGCAGTGTCAAGATTGTGGAATAAGAAATCAGAAGAAATTCTGCAACAAAATGCAGACTTTAAGCAGCAAAATTGCCGTTGTAAATAAAATGAAGTTGTATGTTAATGTTTTGAGCCAGCCAGAAACATGTAGTAGCTAGTGCTTGCGTGATTGGTAGGTTGGTACAAGGAAAATAGGGAGGGAGGGGGGAAGAGAGAGACCTTGCGATTGAGTTACCGTCCGCAGCATCTGAGGGAAACAGCAGCTTTGCCTGAGCAAAATCGTAGCTCCAGCTTTGGTTAAAGGGAGAAATTAAGCTTCTAGTGTGTAGTAGCAGATGTGTGTGTGTGCTGGGATTAGGTCTTGGCGTCCCTGCAGCGAAACAAGCAATGTGAAGTTCTTGGATGAATCTACAAACGGTAGCTGCCTCTGGAATATATTAATTAAGAATGGTACTGCATTAGGTAAATAAAAAAAAGGTGGATTTTTACACCCTCCATACAAGCAAGATACAAGATTGGGTTGGAGAGCAGGGGCGCGGCCTTGAGCGCGTTCGTGCTGGGCGTCGTGGAGGATGAGGCGGGCGGAGGGGGAGGGGATGTAGCGGCATGAGGCGGCCGCCATGCCCTGCTGGCTGCTGCGCGCGGTGGTGGCAAGCTCGACGGAGCGCGCCGCGACGCCGTAGGGTCCCCTCCGGGCTGGTGGGTCGCCGTCGCGTCGTGCTGGCGCCAGGAGCCGCCTCTTGCTCTCGTCTTGAGCAGGGACGGGTTAGGTACGAGGGAGGGGAAAGGGGATCCAATCCAGCCAGGGGCGATGGGTTTCGTTTTGATTTTTTGGAGAGAGAGCGGAAAGGGCGAGGTGAGAGTGTGAGACGTGAGAGGTGAAGGCGTGGACGATTCGGTCAAACGAAAAGATTCGTTGTCCTTTCTTTTCGTATGCGTGCGTGCGGACGCGAGGCGACGCGAGACCAACATCGATACGTTTACACTACGTCGTCACTAGTACTCTGTACACTTTTTGACAAAAAAAAATTGCTTAGGTTTAGGAGGGGTATTGCGTTAAACCCAGCCAAAGCCCTTCTCTCTCCCGGCGCCGGCTGCCACCTCTTTCTCCCCCAGCGTCGCCGCCTCCTCGACCCCATCCTCCGCGCTTCCCTACTCCGCTCCGCCCTCTTCAGAGCGGGGCCGGACGGAATCCCGGCCGGCTACCATGGAGAAGGCCGCAATGGCAAGAGCCATTCGCCACGGCAGCAGCCTCCCGGAGGAGATCGTCGTCTGGGAGATCCTCGTTCGCCTCCCCCCAAAATCCCTCCTCCGCTGCCGCTCCGTATGCCACGCATGGTGCCGCGCCACCTCTGCCCGCAACTTCCTCCTGGCGCACCACGGCCGGCAGCCCTCCCTCCCTGTCGTCTGCGCACACGAGTGCCTCGGCAGAGACATCTTCGCCTTCGACCGCCGGGCCGCCCACCACCAGCTCCAACCCGTTGCCCGGCTTGACGGGCCGTTCGGTCTGGCCGCCTCGTGCGACGGCCTCCTCATTGTCTCCATGTATGGCGTGGATGGCTACTCCTTCTCCGTCTGTAACCCGGCCACGCGACAGCTTGCTCCCCTCCTGCAATTGTCGGACTTCAGATTCTTCAGTGTATCATTAGGAATGTACCTGCACCGCCCTACGGGCGAGTACCGGTTATTACTGCACCGGAGGACCTACAAGGGGTGGACGGGCTCAGGTCTGCTACCTGGGTATCCAGTTGGCTGCTACATCTATGCCTTGGGCTCTGACCAGCCACCGAATTCATCGGGGGGCCTCAACCAACGCCAATGTGCTTCAACGAATGTGTTCTGCTCCGTGATAACCTGCATTGGTACCCAGTGCATGATCGGAGTGGAAACAACCCACAAACCAAAAGCAAACCGGTGATAGTGTTCAACACCATAGCTGAGTCGTTCTGGCAGATGCATGCTCCAGTTGTTCCTATCAACCCATATATGTTTGAGATGGATGGCACGCTCGCCATGTATACCTGTAATCGTGTCACGGACATTGTTGATATATGGGTCTTGCAGGACTACAAATGTGAGGCTTGGGAGCACAAGTACCGGGTCAAATTGCCGTTCTCGGAAATCTCGGGGTACTTTGGAGAGAGGGAAGACTTTTGGTATGTGAGGGTTGGGTCGGCGGATGGTGATGTCCACTTGCTGATCCATTATGACCAGTCGCTTTTTTGTGTTGACACTGATGGAAAACTGGTCAAGAAATTCCATCTCTATGGCCAAGAATTACATGCTTGTCAACTTCGGCTCAAACAAACTCTTGTTCAGCATAACTTCTTCAGGGTACTAGGAGGTTATGATGTGAGCACTTCGCCTTTCTCAACGGTCTCAATATCTCTATGAATTATTGGGTCAAGTATGAGCATGCTGGCTTCTTCTTCTTTCTTGCAATTGATGTACATAAAGTGACGATTAGACTGTTATGTCGTTGCATAAAATCTATGCTTTGTTACGATTCCCTTTTAGGCTGAAGTCACTACTGCGTGTGTTGTTGCTAAAAATACCAAATCAGTCTCTGCTCTGCTTTTGAAATATGTACTGACCGATCCGCCCCACACTTCTATTTTCTTTGGATGAGGAGTCGAGTTTGATTTATGTATCTAGTGTTGCTTCTTAGTACAGAATTGTTACCAATCAATATGCCTCAAACCCCAATTCGTTGTACCGAAGAATTGATTTTACCTTCTTTTTTTTAATGTAGTGGTCTTCTTGATAGTCAATATTTATGGTGTTTGCTGTTTCTACGTCGTAACTGATGATGAAAATAGGCACATTTCCTCTTTATTCACTTGCAAACTGCATCTATTTTAGAAGGCCTTGGAGCTCTACTGGTTAAATTGAATGGTTGCATCATAGTCAACTTCTCAATCGATTGTTCTATTATAATTTATTTTTTCATGAATTTATTTCACCTGGTGGTAAGTCTTGCGGAGGGCAGGAGACTAGTAAGCTCACCCTTCTCTCCAGAATTGGACATTGTTATATCTGTCTACTTCCAAGGAGTTGTAACATGAAAAACATCTGAAGAGTACCTTTCTGTGTTTCCATCTGGACACCCTTTTTAAGGTGCATTGTTTGGAATGATCTCTTCTAATTTTCCTCTGCCTGCTAGTCATTTTAATGATTAATGCTTCATGCAGTGTGTGGTCGGTACATAAGTTGGAGAAAGAGAACTTGTATAATAAGCACCAGAAAAGATTGTAATGGTCTGGTTCAGGTCGCTCATAATGTTCATGTCTCAAGCAGGACAGTACCAGGCCCGCTGTGTGACAATGAAGTGTAGAAGTAACCTGAAATTCAATCTGATCATTTGCTTGAAAAACGTACAACTATGTTGTAAAAGTAAGTTCATCATCCAGATGACATTATCCAGTACGTTGTTCTACTGATGTTCAAGACGTCTCTTCACCTGAAACTGTTTGGTGCAATTTGTATGCTTAAATGTTTCCTTACAAGGCAAGAACAAGCAGAGAATTCATAGTGTTTGGAACATAGACCAGTGGGTGAGAGTATTAGGTTATCCATGGAACAGACAACAGCAGGTGCAAGCGTAGCTACTAGTTCTCACTGTACATCGTGTCCTGGTTAAGTTCTTGCGAAGCTGTGTTTAGTACTCCGTATTCAGCAGCAGTTTCTGCTGGCGGAATGATTCTGCATGGGCCTCGAAGGACCAGGTTGGGGAGGCCCTGTAGGGTGCAGTTAGAGCATGTTTAACAGAGTCCTTATTTTTCTACCCCTTAAAACATGACTAGAGGGTCATGTATTCACTTTTCGCTGGCCGAAAACTCATCCGAGCTAGCAGATCCCGTATCCCCACCCCGTAAAACAGAATCCTATGGAATATTTTGTTTACAGCGGCGGCGCGCGGGTGGCTATGGCGGCGGCGCAGGGAAAACGGTTGGGAATTCTAAAATGTCCGCGCGCCCTAGTGAAATGGGATGAGGGGTTGGCCCTGTATTCAGCCTCCCGCCCCGTACAAGTAAGGGGCGAAGAGCCGCCCCGTAGCCAAAACTGTAAAAAATCGCTGCGGGAGCCTGTTTTACGGAGTCTGCTAGACGGCCGGGTAGCGTCCAACCCCTTATTTCGGCGGTTATTATACGGGTTTGACCCTTTTAAGGGGTCTGTTAGACATGCTCTTAGCCACCTGGATTTCCGTCCTATCCTGGTTCTTGAGGGCCGGGCTGGGTTTGGTGGCTTCTTCAGATACTGGCAAGTTGAATTCTCAGCTAACTGCACCCTCCCGTGCTTGCTATGAGCTTCGGTACCCACCCTCATAGCGAGACAGTGACTTGCCATAGCCCCCACCCTCCCGTGCTCGCTATGAGCTTCGGTACCATCATGAATTCATGACCATCGATACTCTTGAAGACTTGGACAACCAAGATGCCAATGACACCCCATGGGAGGAGCCCACCCATGCACTACGCAAGAAGCCGTCAGTGGTCGTCAGGGGTGGAGGTGGGTGGCGGTGGGGGGAAGAGGATGCGAGGAAGGCAGTGCACCCTGCACGTAATGTTGGTGCCTACGCGGAGTGCGGGGGTTTGTGCATCTATGCATGAAGCCAGAGCACAGCGCTACGGACTACACTAGCAGCCCAATTTGCATCAGGTGTGATGATATTGAACATATATCAAGGGACCGTCCCTAGGATCGCCAACCCAGACCGCGCACAAAAATAGACGCCGGCGATGAACCAACAAGGAAAAGGAAAGGTTTTGTTTAAAGAGTCTGATATGCACTACAGTTTTTCAAGCAGGAAAATCGATTTGAGAGGCACTTAAAGGTTTCGTTTAAAGAGTCTGATATGAACGAGCCGTAAACTCGATTTGGGGGGAACTTTGAACACGTACCTACGGTTTTAAATTTAAGGGTGTGGTAGAGTTGATCTAAGGGAAGGGGCCAGCAGAGCGGTGCCAGCGCGCAGGTAGGCCAAGGTGGCCACAGAGGCGTGAGGCTACGAAAGTCAAGATTGGCTCTCGGGGGATAAGTAGTGATGCAAGCAGTTCACCACTAGGGTACCCTTTAACCTCTTTGTCTAAAAATTAAACTAACTTTTATCCATGATATCATCAAGTTGGTTCATTTAAAAAAAAATTGAGAAAAGGTTCATTTTTTAATTAAAAATGGGTAGATGATACCCTATTAATGGGCCACTTATATCTGTAGGGAGAAGGCCCAAGGCCGAAGGCCCTTCCTTGCAAAAAAAAAAGACCGAAGGCCTTAGCAGTGGGCTGGTCGAGGTTAGAGGTCAGCGGCAGCAGGCTGCGTGCGAGCGCACGATGTGTGGGCTAGTCGGAGCGTGCCGGGCTCGGGTCTTGATCGATCGGGAATCAGCACGAGCCAGATTTGTTTGAAAAAAAAAAGATCTGCGTCATGGCATCATGGTATATTGGGTGCATGGAATGTCTCGGTTTTCTCTGTACTGAGCACTCAGCAGTTAGCAATAAACCTGATTTATGTCTCTGTTCCTTGAACCGAAGATCTGACTTCAGCTTTTCATGTTGGTCTTGTTTTTTTGTGATAGATTATGTAGTGACTTTTTTTAAGGGAATATATATATAAATTCGCGAAAGATACAGATTACGCATCTGTAAAATATCAAAAGACATTAAAGATACACACGGCTAAAAAAAGAGAAATATAATACAAAGGCATCGTCACGGTTATGAAACACTCGAAACACTAACACTCTAACCACCACCAAAGACAACATCCCGACTATAAAATAGGTTCTCTAAAAACCCTCTAAGAAAGAAAAAATACATAAGCTTTGTCGTCGCTCGATCAAAAATCTTGAGTTTTCATCCTGGGGAAAAGCCGAGTTTCCAAAAACAATGTCTTCAGCAAGACCATTGCGAGATACATCCAACGAAGGCTAGACCTTGGGCTCTCGCCCTGTAAATCACTGCTTGGTACTCGAGAAGCGCCGCCAAAAAACGCACTCCACTTTTATTGCCGTCCCCTCTTGCCAAGGTCCTTTGTGTGCTTCCGTGTGTTTATGTTACCTTGTTTAGAATTATATCTCCGTTATTTTTTATTTTTTTGAAACGAGGCAAAAGACTTGCCATTTTCATTAATAAAGAAGAAGTACAGAATTTGGCCAGTTTATTAGCGGGAAACCGACCGAAAACCGAAACACCGAAACAAGTGCCCCGACGAGCGTCATGGAGCACGACCGCCGCAGGGGCACAGAGCCACCCTCGCAACCCACACAAGATACACAGGCCACCGGAGCGAGAAATCGTCGCGGTTGACCTTCAACGTCATCGTCATCACTCTTCAGCGACTCCAACTTCACCGAAGAACCAACCACCAAGACCTCGCCGAAGCGGCACCGTGAAGCTCAAGCCGGCCACCGCCAAACAAGCGACTCCTCGTGAAGCAACAGGCAGCTCCGACACTGATGATGAGCTCTGAAGAGGATAAGCACAAGACATGCGCCGAGGAAGATCAACGCCAGAGGGCCATCCTGCAGGTCATCGTACGCTGCTCAAATGAAGAATCTCGACAAACCATAGCAGCTCCGACTCCACCGCAAGCGAAGCACAAGACGAAGAAGCTCGAACGCTCGCCGAAGCCAAGGTCTTGACACTACCAGATCATCGCTCACCACCGCCATCGTTGCCACACAAGCCACCACACGGACCTCACACATCGCCGGCCACCCGCCGCGATGCCGTACAAGTCTAGCCTCAGGAAAGCACGCTGGGGAACAAAATCTTCAAGACGACGCCCCAAGAGGGAAGCGACGTGGATCGACGCCGTCGTCCGGCCCTGCCACGGCCTAGGCTTTCACCCGAAAAACAATGCTCCGGGAGTGGAGGAGGTCGAAGGCTCCATGAAGGCCCCCAAGAGGATAGCGACATCCATAGCTGCCGTGCCATCAGCTTTCGCTCGGAGCAGCCGAACGTCCGCACTCCCACGTTGCCGAACGAAGATGAGGGAGACCCACAGCGCCGCCGGCCTGCGAACCACTGGCACAAGCACCTCCAACGCGGCGACGACGCCACACCACGTAGGACCACCAACCTCACCGCCAGCAGGCCCCTGAAACCCAAGGCCACCAGCACCTGGCCACCGCTGCAGCACCAAGCACCAACCATGCCGCAGCCCCTTGGAACAGCCACCATGCCCGTCGCCACGCCCGCCCTCTACAGCCTCGCCGCGGAAGCCAAGAAGGAGGACGAGGACGCGGCCACAGCCCCGGCCGCCAACAGCCGCAGCGCGACCCCCTGGCAAGCCCAAGCAGGCCCGCCGGAACCCATCTGGGCCCGCGCGCGCCGCCTAGCGCCAACCTCCCCCGCAGGCCGCAGCACCTCGACCGCTCCATGGCCGGCCACCACCACGCCCGCACGCACAGCAGCCCCGCCTGCGCGCGCCCAACCTCCGGTCCCTGTCATGGAGGCGTCCCTCCAGATCCTCCGCGCCAGGAGCTAAGAGGGGCTAGGTCCCCGCCGCCCCCTTCACCGGCGTCGCTCGGCTTTGCCCGGCGGCAGCCTCGGGGGGCGACGAGGAAGGGGAGATGGTGGGGAGAGGTGGCGGCGGGGGGCTAGGGTTTGCCCCCCCCCCCCCCTGTCGCCCGGAGGAGACGACGAGGGGAGCGGAGCGGGGTCGATGACCTTTATCTCCGTTATTTCACGTTTTCACCTCAACTGCATACCATTTTAAGGACTGTCGTTTCATGGTGATGCTACTGCGAGACACATTGTTTTCATTTCACCTGCAACAAATGGTCAGTTTCCACATTGTTTTCATACCATTTTAAGGACTGCTCCATGTCGTTTCATGGTGATACTACTGCGAGACGCATTGTTTTCATTTCACCTGCAATAAATGCTCAGGTTCCATATTGTTTTCATTGTGGGTCGCACTGGTTGTCATGAGCCATGCTCATTTTCATCTCCAAGTAGCACAAGACCATTTCGGTTACTAGTAATTGAGAGCAAAATCATGTGGCAAATACACTTGTACTGCAAGTTGAATACTCACTCCCATCATTTGTTACTGCATATGTATTTATGTGTCATTGCAGAGCTATTGCTCAGCTGCTCAAGACCAATTTCATACTGTATTATTCTTTTTTGCAGCACCTGGTTACATTTTACAGCATCGGTTAAACATCCAAAGTTCTTCTAAATATATGGCATAGCATTTTGCACACAGCCTGCAGAGACTCTAAAACTTTGTGTAAAAAAAATTAGAGGACCCAATGTAGTACTAAGTACATCAAGAAGCCAGAGCACATGATTCTTTCTTTTGAGAAAAGGAACACCAATTTATTAATCATCGTCAACAACATAAAAAAGACCAAAGGTAAGAAAAAATAGAAATAAGTTTTTAGACCACCTAGCGAAGACTACAAGCACTGGAGCAAGAGCTGAAGGTGCGCTGCCGTCCTATCCCCTCCAGCAGTGGAGTCTCGCAAAGCTTGTCGAACTATGAGGGATGGGAGGTCGTCGTGCTAAGGCCTCAAAGGGCCAGCGCAGTAGCGCCGCAACCATCGTCAACGATAGGAACCATAGATCAGAAGAGCCAAAGTTGTAACCACACCGACGAACACGAAAATGGATCGGATCACTGGAGATCCGTCAAACACAAATCTCCACAAACCCTCCACCGGCACTAGGCACACCACTGGAGTGAGGATATGGCGGTGAGAATGTAGCCGCCGCCTCATCATCTCGAAGAACAAGACACAAAGAAACAACCTTAAAAAAAGAACGAAAGCCCTCCCGTTGGCTCGAGTCCGTGGTCCGCCACGCCTCCAAGACCCTAAGGCTGGTGCCAACGCGGGCGTTAGGGCGGGCGGTACCGCCCGCCGGGAGGCGATAGTGAGGCGAGACGGCAGCGCGGGGCGGTGGATCCACCGCCCGGAGGTAGCGCCCGCTACCGCCCGGCTGCCGCCCGCGCTGGCGGCGAGAGGGGGGCGAGAGCGAGGCGGTGCGCTGGCCGGTCGGGGCGAGAGCGGGGGCGAGAGGGAGGGGTAACGGCTAGCTGACGTGGCGCGATCTCATTCGTCCACACCAGCTAGCAGTTGGGGTAGCCGTTGCTGGCTCAAAAAATTCGAAAACAAAAAGCCAAAAACCCCAAAATTTCATCCCCACCCCCTATAAATACCCCCATATGGTTTCACTCACTCCACACCCATTTCATCTCATTTATCTCCTTCACTCTCTCAAATCTTCTCCACCATGTATGGTTGGACTCCAGATATGACCTCGTTCACGGATCTCTTGCAGCCCGACGGGTCACCAGCCTTACACCTAGATGATGTCTCTTCGACACATCGCCGCTCCAATGTCGGTTCTTCGCCGCTTCCCCGAGTTTTATACTCCTCCGGCACACCACCTCTGGGGCCATATGGGCCATACGCTCCACCTCCGGTGCCATATGGTTCATACCCTCCGCCTCCGTATCCATACCCCCCACCACCTCCACATGCTCCACCTACAGGTAGCGGGAGTGGGACTGTACCTCCTTACCCACCACCTTTGTACGGTTCATACGCTCCACCTCCGTATCCATACGCGCCATATGGTCCGTACCCCCCACCACCTCCTGAAACCAGTGCTCCAAGCTCCGAGTCCGATGCCGTGGAAACAATCCTACCAACGCGTCCAAAGAGGCTTGACTGGACAACTGCGGACGAGGAAAAACTGGTACTTTACTTACCCATCACATATTTATTTCGGGGTTGGTTCTTGCTTGGATTTTTCACTAACAATATCTATTTCGGGGTAGGTTCATGCTTGGGTTTTTCACTCCAAGGACTATGTCGCCGGTAATTGCAAGACCGGCAATAGTTTTTGGGGTCAGATAGCTGCAACCTTCAACTCTACCTCGGATCCTGCCCGTAATCGGACCGCGAAGCAACTGAAGGATCATTGGAACGTCTACAACTGTGAGGTGTCCCTATTCAATGCATACCACATCCAAGAAGAAGCGTTACGTCAGAGTGGAGTAGACGATGCAATGGTCATGAAGGCGGCAATGGCGAGATACGCGAATGACAAAAGAGTGACTCAGCCTTTCGGACGGCACCACTGTTGGGAAGCTGTTCGCAATGAAGCGAAGTGGAAAGGACAACATGGTCCTGGTAGTGGATCCGATTCCACTGCCAAGAGAAGCCGTCTGGGAGTTTCTGGTGAGTACAGCTCTAGCGAGGCGACGACGGAGGAGGAGCGTCCAACGGGCCGTGATAGGGCCAAGGCCGCGACACGTAAGGATAGGAGGAAGGGGAAGGAATCCTCATCAAGCAGTGAGGTAGCAAGTAAATCCTTCGCGATGAAAAACATGTGGAATGGTTTAGTGAAGGCTAAGCTACTCAAACAATGGAACAAAATGAAAGACAGATCAACCGCCGACATGAACGAAGCAGAAAAACGCAAACATGCGAAGGCTATCCAGATGGTGGAAAAAGAGCTTGATCTGGAAGATGATGACGACGAGGAGGAGGAAGAGGATTAGAATTTATTTTATTTATTATGTAATTTTTAAAATTTATTATGCAAATTTATTTATTATTATGTAATCGGTAACATTTTGAGTTGAATAAAATAATTTTCTTGCATTATTTTGAATGTCTAAAAAAATCGAGTGAAATAACTTAATCTGAAAAAGAAATGGTGATGTGGAGGAGAGAGAAGTGAGAGCTGGCACTATAGCCCGTGCACTGGCACCGTGGGTGAGAGTGGGGTGAGAGTAGGGTGAGAGTAAGGGTAAAAGCTGATGTGGCGAGGCTATAGTGGGGTGATGCAGGTAAAAGCTGACGTGGCGAGGCTATAAGGTTGGTGCTAATGCATCACCCCACTATAGCCTCCATGTCAGCTTTTACCCTCACTCTCACCCCACTCTCAACCCATGGTACCAGTGCACGGGCTATAGTGCCAGCTCTCACTTCTCTCTCCTCCCTACCGCCCCCACTAGCACCGCTATCGCCTCCCTCTCGCCCCGCTCTCGCCTCTAACGTGGGCTATAGGCGGGCGGTACCGCGCCCTACCGCCGGGCGGTGGAACCACCGCCCGCCGCTACCGTCTCGCCCGCTTGTCGCCTCACTCTCGCCCCGTCGCGGGCGGTAGCGCCCCGCCTCCAGCCCGCATTGGCACCAGCCTAACAGATGATGCACTGACACGAGCCTAAGCCACCAGATGGGTTTCACGGTAGCTCTATCCTAGAATCTAGCACATGATAGGAGTGGATTTTGTAGGACAAGCTACATGTAGCTCGCTTTTTTGCAAAATTTAAAACTGGGATTTTAAAGTTTCAAAAAATTGAGAAAAAATCTAGATGTAGACAATAATGTGGTCTACCAATCTATAAAATTTGAACTCAAGATATCTTATATTCTGGGCTCCACAAAAATGACAAAATTGGACAGATATTGAGATTTTAAAATAGGGTACTGCTCACTACTATAGATGTCTGAATTTGTCATTTTTGCACAGCCCCGAATATAAGATATTGAGTTAAAAATTTCACATTTGTAGATCACAGTATTGTCTATATGTAGATTTAATTTCAGAATTTTGAAATTTTAAAATATTATTTTTACTCTTTTAAAAAATGAGCTACGTGTAACGCCGTGTCCCAGCTGACTCACAGTTTGCTTCGATATAAAGTAGAGTGTTAAGCCCTTTATCCAGAAATTTATGATGGTTTTCAACATGCCTGACAAACTGAATATTGAAGAAAGAAACTATATTCATTTTGGAATAGGTGTACATGTACCCATTGCCCAAAATGTATTTTAAAATATTAAAAGAAATAGGGGTACATCCAGACATTCTATATCCGCACATAAAGTCTCATGAAAAAAAAAATTATGTGACTTGTGTAAAAGGACAATTTCCGGTGTTTTTTTTTTGCGAAACACTGATGTAGACGCTCACATAAACACACATACACTCATCCCTATCTCGGATGTGCTCATAGGGGTAGGGTGTTCATGTGTGAGTTACAATTTCGGTTCTCCAAAATAGCTTGTCCTGAGATTATTTTACAAATCCCACAAATTTGATGTGCAAATATATAGCATGTCCGGATGTACATCCATCAAATTTTTAAATAATATTTTAACATTTAAAATTTAATTTTCATAATAGGTGCATTTGGACTTCTACCACTTTTCATCAGCCAAAACACCATGTCCAGAAAGAAACTTCTACCATATCTTGGGACAACGGAACAGTTTTAGAATTTTACTATTGTCTGCCTCTTCTGAGTAGATTAATCCCATCAAACATGCGTCCTCATTCCTCAAACATGCCTAATCAAGTTGGAACTTCTCCAGCTCTTACAACAGAAATGTGTTCAGAATGGTCTTGCTCAACGGAATAACACGAGGCACAAAGATCTCCTAAAGTGTGCATTAGTATAGTTACAAAATAGGATAGTAGTAAAAAAAGGCGGGAAAGGATAGTAGTAATTTTAGTGAAGAAAATAAATGGAATAGGAAAACAATTGTCTAATCCCCTTGGCGCTTCTATCACCCTAACCAAACAAACTACTTCAACACATCATGAAATACGAGAACAAGAGGCACACAATGATACGGAGACGCAACGAAAATTTTCTCTACACAAGACCAGATCTTATATATATGAATTATAGATATCAAACAATGTCCCTTTTTACATTTGCACAGAGGGGCAAGCTGTATCACCATTGTCTTCTCTGATCCACTATATCGAACCTCCTCCTTGTTGTCTATTCGACGAGTGTACCGCGGCGAGCAGAGCGGCTCCGGTTCCTGACCCATCCTCCGTCACCCGCAGTGTGACGGTCCGCGCAACCTCCTCTCCAAGGATCTCCACCAGGGCTTCGTCCAGGTACTCCTTGAACACCGGGTATGCCTGGTACAAGCTGCCTTCAATCGCGACCACCGTCCGCTTTGGCTGGTCTCTCGTTCTCCCGCTCGAGGAGGCGACACCAGCGCTCCCGTCACGGCCCAACTTTTTCAGAATGCCCACGATGCCAGCAGCGGCAAGACGGGCAGCTCTGTGGGTGACGATGTCGCAGATTTTGACAACCAGCCTCCTAGTTTTTAGAGGGGCAGATTGGATCTGGAATAGCAGCGATGAAAATATGAGAAACCAGGTTGATGTCCGAACAAGTATGGGATTGATGCCAGAGCAAGCACACTAGACGTGACAATGGAAAAGCTAACCTTCAGATGTTCTTGAAGTATTCTTCTGACTTCGCTCAGATCGGGTGAATCATCCTCACGCATTGCAGCCAGAAATGGTGTGCTGAAGCATTTTGGATTAAGCTTTTGTCAGGTATTCATATTTAAAATAGGGTAAAACTTAAGTAAAATTCCATAAGTATGAAAGGTTGGCAAGCCAATAGAGCCAAAACTAAAATACTGCAGTAGAAAATATCAGCTTGATACCCGAGGACTTAGTTAAGGGGATAAGCAACGATATAACAAAACAGCAGCATAAATCTTTCAAGAAATATTCAGCTAAGTATAGTACTTGGTAAGAATTGGTTAATGCTAACAAACTACAGACCACAAATATGGAGAAATATTCAACTAATATTCAGCTAATTGTAGGGCCCTGTAACCACGTCCTGTCTCTATAACATTTTAAGCATGGCAATACCTCAAAATGAAGGGGGTTGATAGACTATCGGCATCATCACCAAAAACATCTGATTCTTGGGCCATCCTATGGAGTACCAGCCTTGCAATTTCCCCAAGGTACATCCCTGAAATCATTTTCTCGAAGCCCTGTGTCAAAGACTAGTCAGTTTCGCCCTATTAACAACAATACTAAGATACAATAAGATTGAAATTTGTGTAGATTACTTACCTGATCATTGCGATTTTGTGTCTCATCGTCCAAAGAGATGTCATAAGGAGTTCTTGGCAAATGGGATGACCAGAAATTCCCCCACTCCATGTTTACTACCTGATGGATACAATGCTTTGACATAAGAGATTTTCATAATAGTTCATTTGTTCACAGAAACAGATCATCAGATAAATCAAGCAAACTACAGATAAAGTGGAAAAATAAGATACCATTCCTCCAGAGTTTGTAAGAAGACCCTGGCACTTGATAATTGCATCAGTGCGTTCAACATAGCAAGCATTGGTGCCAGCCCCTATGATCACAGCAGCCACTGTATCCTCATCATAATAGTGCCCTAGAGCTAATGTCCCCACGGTATCGTTCACCTAAGTAAAAAAAAATATATCATTCAAGATAATCATTTAAAAAGAGATGGTGTTGATATACATACTTTTTCACAAATAAAAGAAGCATAACATAACATGCAGGTCATGACGGAGATTATTATTTAGTGCTAACCTTGAGGTTGGATGCAATATATTTCAGGGATTTTTTTTTTTTGACTAACTAGGTTAATCAAATTAATACGTTGCCATCCTCACAACAACAACAACATCAAAGCCTTTTTCCCAAGCAAGTTGGGGTAGGCTAGATATGAAACCCAACAGAAAAGAGAACCAAAAGAAGGAGAAAGAAAGAAAAAGAAAAAATAAAAAAGAAGAAAGAAGGAAAAGAAAAAGAAAATGGAAAGTGTGGTTACTAGCATAGCATTAGGCTAAGATTAAAAAATTCATTAACTTGTCATTCCTCTCTTCCTGTGAAAAAATACAACAAAAGGCCAGGGCTTAAAGCAACCTAACCCATTACGATGACCTAATTAAGCTTTCATCCATAATCCGCCTAGCTAA
Organism: Lolium perenne; assembly: GCF_019359855.2. Taxonomy (NCBI): domain Eukaryota; kingdom Viridiplantae; phylum Streptophyta; class Magnoliopsida; order Poales; family Poaceae; genus Lolium; species Lolium perenne. The sequence continues at coordinate 322,200,048 of NC_067246.2, forward strand.
GGGATAATCCGTCAGTTTTCCTGTACCACCTCCTAAATGTTATGCATCATCTTCTTTATATATTGAATATATATTAACACAACGAGAAATAATCATAAGTGCAGCATTTCAAGAAAATGTGGTTTACAGCTGACTAAAAGTATAAAAGCAATGTTAATTTGTTAAGCCAGCAGAAGTCAGGTAAGACCTACCAGTGCAGTAACTCGAATATTTAATCCACACCTAGCAAGCGCTTCATCTAAGCACCGGGCAACATCTTTCCCAACCTGTGGTTACATGGTTCACATGAGTTAAAAATGATCATTTCATGTAGAAGCAGACAGGTAAATATACAGCACAAGAAAACAAGCGATTCACAAAGATGAGAAATAAATTGCTAATCATGGCAGTCTTACAAGTTTAAATCCTGATTTTCAATACTTCCTCCGTCCAACAATGGATGTCTCAATTTTGTATAAATTTGGGTGTATCTAGATGTGATTTAGTGTATAGATACATCTAAATTTAGACAAAGTTGAGACATCCTTTGTTGGATGGAAGGAGTACAAAACAGAGACATTGAACAGAATAATTTCTGGGATTTACTTAATAACATCAATAGCATTTTATCAATTTTAAGATCTGAATTACAAAACTAGAAATATTTACCAATATTACAACTTCTTTAGTTATGTACTGCTAACTGGATAACACGGAAACCACAGCACTGGAATGTATAATTATGTGCGAGAAAAACTAAGTTGGCTTACCGTGTCTCCAACTGAAAATCCCTTAGTCCACCTAATTAATGACCCTGAAGAAACTGAATTTTGTCTAACAGGGAAAGAAAAGGTGAAACCAAGTGCCTTTTGTTCATCTTTTCCATCTTCTCTTTCAATAAAATTCTTGAGAGTCGAAGCAACAAAGTTGAATAAATCCTGCAGTTGAAATATAACTGAAAGACATGTACCAAAGATATATCTCACATACATAGAAATAAGATAGAATAAAGCAAGTACCTCACTTGTACCCATCAATTCCTCAGGGATGGCTTGAATTTCAACCTTCTGATTAACGATTTCAGACCCAGCACCAACTTCAACCCTCAAGACTCTGAAGCTCGTTCCTCCAAGATCAATGGCATAATATACACCTTCTTCATCCCTGTCAAAGTACACGACCATAGCCAATTTAGTATGACTTGCATAGGAAAATTGAAAAAAGAAGGAAAAGAAAGGCTAATTATCACTATTGTCTCTCCATTGGTCATAGCCTCATAGGCTCATAGAATATTTAAATTAACTAATCGTGGCACCTTCAAAAAGAGTACCAACGAAATAAAAGTTCAATTTGACATGAAACATCATATTGCAGCACCTTCAGAACAAATATCATGGAAACAAAGTCCACTACTGTTGGTTTTCAAAGGATCATATTTTTCAGGGTAAGCAGCACTATCATGCTTCTTAACTCTGCATGTCCACTATCCAAAATACACCCTAATGAACTACGCCATGAAAAATAAAAACTTCATAGCAAATGAACTACATTTATGGCGTCCTTTGGGTTAGTTGTCAGTATGGGTGCTTAGCACTCGCAATTTGTCGCTATCCCAATAATTGCCTACACATTGCCACAGTAATGGTAAACCGGTACGGAAGAAACTACAGTTGGTGCATCAATGACAAAACGAGTGTCCAATCTTTTTATGCAAAATTTGCAAACCATAGATGTTCTGAATTGAGGAGGGTCGCGGGAGAAAGCTAATGCACTGGATTGATCAAGAGACCTAATCAAATGAAGAGGTCTTTTTCAGGGGTCCATTGTTGAGGGGTCCAATGTGCAATTACAGAAAACAAAGACATGCTTAAACATGTCTTTCTTTTACAGGCTTAAACAGGTCAACAAACTGGTGTATGGTCAGTAAAGAATAGTATAAGTCGATAACGAAGAAAGATATACAGATGACACTGCTTCCATGTTTTAGACTGTTTCGCTGAGACAGAAGTTTATACGTTGATTTTAAATATGGTTTTGGTCAACAATAATAAGATATTGGTTCCCATTTCATAGCACTCTACACGTAGCACAGCAATACCTACTACTAAGAAGCCACGCTGGCAATGATCAAGAAACATCAAAGAACTAAAATCCAAATGCGTGACAGAAACAAAAATACAAAAGGCCAACCAAAACCAATGTGGATCCGTCTGTCACGCAGTTATAGGTTCTAACAGCAGGCCAAGCTGTTGCAAGTACAAAGATCCAACAAGTGATGATCTCGCAATTATGCAAAGACAAGAACAACATTGCGGGCACAACTTGATGAATGGCGCAACTGAGTTTTCTGTTTTGGCCTCGAATCAGATGAACACGGAACATCAGTCTTCCACCGTTCAACTTTATTGCGTTTTTTCCTACTATAAAACACACAAAATATAGTCTGCAATCGACGCGAGCAAAATAAGAAGTGTGCCGTCCCGTCCCAAGCAATGATTCTGATCTGACAGAGAAGGTCACAGGCCACATTGGCATTGTGGAATACAACCTGGAGTGTGAACCCCAATGCCGGCCACATAGAAGTGTTGGTAGATTCACGTACTAAGATGCCCCTTTATGGTGGTCCGGGCAGCAGCCCCGCCATGAATGCAAGCTCAAACCAACAGGCAACAGTGCAGCATAAGAACCCACATGACAAATTCTTGGCCTCTGGCATATTAATTATTTTCACCCCAGAGCAGCACCGGCACTCACAGCAGGGCAGGGGGCATCGCATCGGACATCAAAACTGCGCAAATCCATTGAAAAATGGCAGCCGGACACAAGGAGCTGATGGGCGTCGCCGGTTGCAGTTCCAAGAAATATGGCAGAACTGTGAACTCACTGATGACGTACTTACTACTCGGAGGAATTTCAAAACGAGGTGAATGGCGAGGAAGTGCGGTGCATTATGCGCAATGGAATAAAGATCGAGGCTTTATGGACAATAATATCACCAGGAAAAGTAACGGACCAGGTGTGTTTACTGCTGTGATTGAATCCGAAATACGTTTAGCATTCCGCGACAGGACCAAACAGCATCACGAGGTAGGAATCGCAAAAGGGGAAACATAAAACATGTGAAGCCATCCAAGTTAGTGGCGTTCAGACGACCAGAGCAAGAATGGCAGACCCAAATGCACACCGAGGGGAAAGTAGCAAGGAGATACTACGTGTCGATGTCGCCGTAGAGAGAGCTTGAAACTTTATGGAAAAAATGAAATATCAAATATATGCTGGTGGAGTTTCACATGGAAAAAAAAAAGACGCTGAGTGAGCACTCCCGCATCATTGGGGAGGGAGGCAAGAACCCAGTGAAGGTGGGTAACCACATTTGCATGAATAAAGCAGATAGATTAACAAGAAGACGGCGAGATTGAAGGGCATGATCCAACCACCAAAGTGGTGTTCAAATAAAGATGACAGCAACGAAAGGCTTTACCTTTTTTTTCCGGTCTATGAATGAATCGCAGAAATAAAAAAGAGGGAGGCAAGAAACGGAAGCGGAGCAGGTCTGCAAATCGCCAAAAATAACAAAAGGAAAACGCAACGCAAGGCGACGAACCGAGTAGCAGTGGAGGGCAGCGAGCAAGGAGGGACCTTGGGGGCCGTACCCGTTGGGGAGCGCGTCGACGAAGGTGAGCAGCATCTTGAGCTTGCTGCCGCCGTCGGACGCCAGCCCCGCGTGCATCTCGACGACCATGGCGTCGACGACCTGGCGCAGGCGCGCCGGCGGCGTGGCGCACCCCTCCTCGAACTCCCGCAGCAGCGCCACGGCGCGCCGCCATCGCGCCCGCGCCGCCGCCCTGCGCGCCACCAGCACCGCGGCGATCGCGCACGTCGCCGCCGCGCACCCCGCCGCCACCCCGAACCCCGCCCTCCCCATCACCGCCCCCTGCGCCGATCACGGCATCCCGCGCGTCCTCTCGACAACTCCCAGCGAGTCCGCCCAGTCCGAACCGCGCCGGCAACGCGCCGCCGCGCGCGGGGCGGTCGGCGGAATGGCGAATGGGATGGAACAGAGGCGAGTAGTGGGGTGGGGCTGCGGGCGAAGGGGAAAGAAAGGCTTGAGGTTGAGGAGAGGGGAAATAGAAAATCAGGGACACAAAGCCAAGAGTGTCCGTCTGCTTTTATTTATGCAGGGATTTCTTGCAATAACACCCACCGGAATCCATCTAATTACAGTATGTCTCCACATCCGCCATGTGCGGTTTTACTTCCTACTCATTCGTTTGAAATCTTCTTTTTCTTATTCTCCGTCGTAGCTTTGACCTGCTGCTGCTTCTGCCGATGCTCCATTTGTGGGCATTCCTCTCCTCTCACAGGGTTTAAAATAAAGTTGCACATTTGCAGCGTAGGCAGCTAGGTCATGGCTCAGGGTTGCAGATTATTTGTTTTTCTTTTGATATACATACTTGCACACATCACACTCACAATACCGACATATGTTGTCTCAACGTTGTCCCTGAATGTGTATTATACACAAATGTCAATTCTCAAGAATGAACACAGATCGTTGAGAACAAGCAAGACTGCATGTTTAATGAGCGTACTATGAAATAATGCAATATTCTATTGAACTCTTGTGCATCTTTTGTCTTCTCTAATTTTGTTACCATCGTTTTTGTTACTTAAATGGCTTCTGTTGACCTTGGTGATAAGCTATGTACCCGAGTAAACGTTTACAAATTTCCAGCACAGTTTTCCTAAATAAATCGCCTTGTTGCGGTGAATTTTTGACAAAGAGAGAAAAGCATTGTTGACCCTGATAGATGAATGGATCAAGGCCTATATATTTAGGTGGGAAATAAATGAGATTATACCCTGCTAATAAAAAAGAACATTTCTTTAGTTGTGTACAACTGAAAAATTATAATTTTCCTTGTGACCATAAATCAGAATGTGCCATTCCGCCTATGAGAATGCACAATGCTTAGTTTGTATAGAGGAAAAATGGTCTAATGGTGCTTGGACATTATTATAAAAAGAATCGCATCTTTTGGGGGGGGGGGGGGGGGAGATAATTACAAGCTTGACATTATTTATTTTCCTGAAATAGTATGAATTTTTCTTGCAAAAAATCCCGAAACTTTGGCATGCCAAGAAAAAATAGGAAAGCGAAATTTGGGATATAAATCTATTGGACATGTATTTATTTTTCTTTTTCATTGATTTGTGTACATATTATATCATTTATAGTTCATTATTGCATATATTGTGTTACGGCATCTACTAAGGCACCCAAAAAAAATTCTTAAGATGAACTATTGAAGTGTATGAGAAAGAACACTATTTGCCTCTTGTATTTAATAAACTTGAAAGTGCGGGGTGTTTCTGAATGTCACAAATATTAGAGTAGCGCTAGTTATGAAAAACAACATGGCAAACCTCACACAAGCGCCAATTTTTTAACAACAAAAAAGGCATGCAACCTATACCGCACGGCGATACTTCCTATGTAAATGGAAATGGATCAGCGAGGGAAAGACAAGAGGGCCCATGGGGGTGGCGTTCCATCCTCAACGGAACCAACAAACTAATGAATCGCAACAAACAACTAGCAGGCCATGCGTTGCAACAACACCAAAACATGCCAGCAATAACAATGATAACACTTGTCCAGCAAGTGACCAAGCAATCATGAAGTCACGTGGTTCACCTTCACCCTTTCGCTTACCAATATGTTTGTTCACCATGGTCACGCTCGCCACGAGCATATCAACAACCCTTCTCGCTGACAAACTACATCCCCCCTCCGATAATTCATATCATCATGGATCTTAGTTGGTTGTGTGGTTCAAGCCCATACTAGGCCCACCTGAAATTTTCCTTACTAATATGTGGTGCGAGATCTTTCTTGTCCAATATGAAGATAATAAGTGTCTCCTAAGGAGAATGGGCATGCCATAGTTTGTTATAGTGGCCAATAACAGTGTGGTCTATTTAATCATTTACTCTAAGAAACGGGAAATATTGAGACATCAAACTCAAATTCATATGCCCCGTCAAATAGTTGTTTTTTATATCATTGAATTTAGTGTTGACTCTTCACGTCCATATCGACCACTACACCGTTAGACTCCATGGCACTTTAGTGGACTTGCGTTAGTACACAGTCCGATAGGTCCCTAGACCTTCCAGGAAAAGCATCTCGTCCTAGGTATGCTCTAAGGTTAACTCCAACACATGGTGTTAGACAAGGCATATCCAAAAATAGTTTTAGGGCACTCAAAAGTAGGTTCTGGGGGCCATAACTAATACAACATGTATCACTAGGACTTAGGATGCCGTTTTTGTCAAACTCCGGCTATACCTCATTCTATCAACATGCAACGGTGACAACCTTGCGCATCCCCCAACATATGTGTGCACTCATATGTTAGTACAACAAGATCATCATAGAAGATAACATATACTTGTATGCAACTGATGGCGTGTGCTCGTCGTATGCGGACACGCTGTTGGAGAACCCCAAGAGGAAGGTGTGATGAGCACAGCAGCAAATTTTTCCTCAGTACGAAACCAAGGTTTAATCGACCAGTAGGAGGGAAGGCGTGACTTCTGAAGGTGTTGTTGGCTGACTAGTGGAAGGGCGCACTACCGGCGTCAGCAACAACGTGGAACCTGCACACATCACAACCAAAGTACTTTGCCCCAACTTATAGTGAGGTTGTCAATCTCACCGGTTTGCTGAACACAAAGAATTAGACGTATCGAATGGAAGGAGATGTTTGCAGAAAGTAAACAGAACAAGATTGCAGTTGAATTTATCAGTAAAAGAAATAGGACCGGGTCCACAGTTCACTAGAGGTGTCTCTCCATAAAGAAATAGCATGTTGGGTGAACAAATTACAGCTGGGCAATTGACAGAATATCGACCATACATGACAAGATGATTACTATGATATTTGGTATTGGATATTACAACATAATACATAGACCGTAATACAACTGCGTCTATGACTAATAATCCACCTTCAGATTAGCATCCGCATCCCTTCCAGTATAAAGTTGCAAGCAACAGACTATTGCATTAAGCAATGTGTGTAAAGTAAACAATAGAGTTACCCTTGGATAAAACATTGTTGTTTTGTCCCTAGTAGCAACAACAAATCTACAATCTTAGAAGTTATAAAGTCACTCTCCCAGAAAACTAGAGGCATGATGACCCACAAGTATAGGGGGTGTATCGTAGTATTTTCGATAAGTAAGAATGTCGATCCCAACGAGGAGCAGAAGGTGTTGACAAGCAGTTTCGATGAAGGATTCACTGTAAATGCTCACAGACAAGTATTCAGGGGGTTTTGATATAACAGATGAATAAAGTACGAGTAAGTAAAGTGCGAGAGTAACAATTGCAGCGAGTGGCCCAATCCTTTTTAGCACAAAGGACAAGCCGGTTTGTTTACTTATAATGACCAAACGTTCTCGAGGACACACGGGATTTTAGTCTAGTGCTTTCGCTACATACGGCTAAATAATCTTCATTGTTATGATAAGTGTTGTGTGGGTGAACCTATGCTAATGTACCGCCCTTCCTAGGACTAATACATACTTGTGATTATACCCCTTGCAAGCATCCGCAACTACAAGAAAGTAATTAAGAATAAATCTAACCACAGCCTTAAACTCTGAGATCCTGCTATCCCTCCTGCATCGATATACCAACGGGGGTTTAGGTTTCTGTCACTCCGGCAACCCCGCAATTGGCAAACGAGTACAAGATGCATTCCCCTAGGCCCATAAAGGTGAAGTGTCATGTAGTCGACGTTCACATGACACCACTAGAAGAATAACACCACAACTTAAATATCATAACATTGAATATTACTCAACCATAGTTCACTACTAACATTTAGACTTCACCCATGTCCTCAAGAACGAAACGAACTACTCACGAGACATCATATGGAATATGATCAGAGGTGATATGATGATGAATAACAATCTGAACATAAACCTTGGTTCAATGGTTTCACTCAATAGCATCAACAACAAGTAGAAATCGATACCGGGAGAGTTTCCCCTATCAAACAATCAAGATCAAACCCAAATTGCTACGGCGGTGATGATGTCCAGCGGTGGAGACGGCGGTGATGATGGTGGAGATGATGATGATGGTGATGGAGATGATGTCCAGCTCGATGACGGTGACGATGGCGTCGATTTCCCCCTCCCGGAGGGAATTTCCCCGGCGGATCTCAGCCCGCCGGAGAGCTCTTTTCTCTCTGGTGTTCTCCGCCCCGCGGAGGCGGCTGTAACTCTTCGTGAGGTACCCTCTGTGGCTTAGGTCTTCGGGACGAAGGATTTCGCGAAGAAAAGGAGGCGAAAGGGGCTGTGGGGCCCCCTCACCACCAGGTGGCGCGGCCAGGCCATGGGCCGCGCCGGCCTGGTGCAGGCCCACCTTGGGTCCCCTCGGCTCCCCCTTCGGCTTCCTTCGTCATACGGAAAAATAGGATTTTTGGTATAATTTCCTTCCACAGTTGATCTTCCGAAATATTGCGTTACGACGGTGCTTTTTCCCCAGAATCCTGGCTCCGGTGCTTGATCCTCCAATAATGATGAAACATGCAAAATAGATGAAATAACATAAGTATTATGTCCAAATATGAAATATATCAATGAATAACAGCAAATTATGATACAAAATAGTGATGCAAATTGGACGTATCAACTCCCCCAAGCTTAGACTTCGCTTGTCCCCAAGCGAAACTAAACTCAATAAACAGGACCACATGTTTATGGAGTGAAGAGTCGATAAATAAAATATGGACAAGAAGCATCATATTCATTCACACAAGACATTCTAGCAAACAACTTCCTCATATAACTCAACTTGAAACAAGTATAAGGTAATCACAAATAAAGGTGCATAAGAAATCATAGTTGGTGATGGCAAACTTCGTTCTTGGTCAGAGAACAGTTAACATGTTATATTTATCTATTGAGCAGCGCTCTCATGTTAAAGTTTATATGGCACAACTTGCATACTCAATCATAATAGTCTCCTCATAATAATTGATAACTTGCAAAGCTATATTCATTCAGATAAAACTTGTACTAAACAAGGAAGAATAAAAGACATGATGAAGCAGATCACAATATAATGGTTTGATCACAACTACTCAAATGCTTGCTTGAGATAGAGGGAAATAGGTTTACTGACTCAACATAAAGTAAAAGACAGGCCCTTCGCAGAGGGAAGCAGTGATTAAATCATGTGCTAGAGCTTTTTCAGTTTTGAAATCATATAGAGATAATAAAAGTAACATTTTGAGAGGTGTTTGTTGTTGTCAACGACTGGTAGCGGGTACTCTAACCCCCTTGCCAGACAACCTTCAAAGAGCGGCTCCCATTTTATTTTTATTTTGTGTGGCACTCCTTCCAACCTTTCTTTCACAAACCATGGCTAACTGAATCCTCGGGTGCCTGCCAACAATCTCATACCATGAAGGAGTGCCTTTTTATTTTGGTTTTATTATGATGATGACACTCCCCCCAACCTTTGCTTACACAAGCCATGGCTAACCGAATCCTTCGGGTGCCGTCCATCAATCACATACCATGGAGGAGTGTCTATTTAGTTTAATTAATTTGGGACTGGGAATCCCATTGCCAGCTCTTTTTGCAAAATTATTGGATAAGCGGATGAAGCCACTAGTCCATTGGTGAAAGTTGCCCAACAAGGTTGAAAGATAAAACACCACATACTTCCTCATGAGCTATAAAACATTGACACAAATAAGAGATAGTAAATTTTGAATTTGTTTAAAGGTAGCACATGAAGTATTTACTTGGAATGGCAGAAAATACCATGTAGTAGGTAGATATGGTGGACACAAATGACATAGGTTTGGGCTAAGGTTTGGATGCACGAGAAGTATTCCCTCTCAGTACAGGTCTTTGGCTAGCAAGGTTAATTAGCAAGCATAAGAGTTGAAGGAAACAAACAAATATACATGTGATAGAAACAATCATGCATCTTCCTTGTAAGCACAAACAATTTTAACTTCAGAATAATAAGCTATGAGCTAACAAGAAAGAAAGACAATGAAACATCTACATGTATTTTTCTTTTCTACTTAAACCTCAAAGTGTTGTTGCTATTGACCAATGCTAAGTTTGCCAAAACCAAATAGATTTATTCAATGCTCCCAAAGTGATACCAATACTAACAACAAGGTAAATCATATAATAGAGATTGCAAACTAAAATAAGATGTGCAATATGTAAATGATAAGACTTCTCATTAATATTCCATAACGATAACTCACACCAAGGGATACATAGACAACCAACTAAAGGAGAGATACTTCCAAACTGCAACCCATCTTATATGATAACTTCCCTACTCATGATATGACACTACTTGACAGTAAAAAGTAAAAGGTAGTGATGATGTGATACCGCGGCACTCCCCCAAGCTTGGAACAAACCAAGGGGATGCCAATACCGATGATGAATTACTCCTTCGGCGATGGTGGTGATGAATTCCTGACGAGCTTCTCAACAAGCTCCTGGAGCTCATCAATCTTGTACGTGAGGTTGCGAATCATCTCCGAATTGTGCTCGACGCGGTTAAGAAGTATGTCCGACGGCAAGTCCCAACTTTTGGAGCTATTTCCCCACTCTTCACCCTCAGGCTTCGTCCTTCCTGAGAAAGATGTCTTCGGAGCTAGGTAATGACGTGGAACCCCTCCTCCGGTGCGAATTCTTGCGCTCTTGTTTGCACTGAAGGGGTTGTCCACCACCTTGACGCTTGCGATGGTAGCACGCGGGTGTGCACGCGAGTCTTCCTCCACCTCTTCTTCATCTTCTTCCTTGACGCTCTTGTCTTCTCTTTCCACTCAAGATCTTGATTATCTTCATCCGGAAGCTCCTTGCCCTTGTTCTTGGAGACCATGGTGCTTCTAAACTGAAAACAGATCCTGGCAGAAACAGCTCGAAACAAAACACGTCGAAAAAGCGATATACGGACTTCCAGGGGTCCGGGGGATTATATAGCAAAAATTTCCACGTCAAAAGGAAAGTACCAGATCGAACTAGAGTCGGAAAGGGGCGACGAGGCGGCCAGCTCATAGGGCGGCGCGGGCCCAGGCCAGGCCGCGCCGGCCTATGGTGGCACGCCCTCGTGCGTCTTTTCCACTCCGTTTCGATCTCGTAATTTTCCATATTTTCCAAAAACAGCAAAAATATTGTTCGGAAAGTAAATTGCGAACTTTTTATTACGATCGTTACCTATTCAAAGTCGAGTTCTGGCAAACTGTCAACTTGTCCTTTGATGAAGGCCTCCGGTGTTTCCACTCGAATAATATCAACATCAACATTATAGGAATCACCTGAGATATAATGCTTGAGTCTTTGTCCATTTACCACTTGCGTAGCATTGCCTTGGAGAGAGCTAATTTTGATTGCTCCTGAACGATACACCTCCTCGACAACATACGGTCCTTCCCATTTCGAGAGTAATTTCCCTGCAAAGAATCTGAGACGAGACCGATACAATAGGACTTTATCTCCAATATTAAATTCTCTTTTGATAATCCTTCTATCATGCCATTTTTTAACTTTCTCTTTAAAGAGTTTAGCATTTTCGTAAGCTTCACTTCTCCATTCATCTAGAGAACTCAATTGCAACAACCTCTTATTACCGGCAAGTTTAGGATCTTTATTTAATTCTCTAACAGCCCAATAAGCTTTGTGCTCTAGTTCTAAAGGTAAATGACAAGCTTTCCCATAAACCATTTTATAAGGTGACATTCCCATGGGATTTTTATAAGCAGTTCTATAAGCCCAAAGTGCATCCTTCAATTTACTAGCCCAATTCTTTCTAGTTTTATTAACAGTCTTTTGCAAGATAGATTTAATCTCTCTATTTGATAATTCTACTTGCCCACTAGTTTGAGGATGATAAGCGGAAGCAATTCTATGATTAATACCATATCTAGCAAGAGTTTTTCTAAAACCACCATGAATAAAATGAGAACCTCCATCAGTTATAATATATCTAGGAACTCCAAATCTAGGAAAAATAATATCTAAAAGCATTCTTAAAGAGGTCTCACCATCAGCACTTTTTGTAGGTATGGCTTCCACCCATTTAGTAACATAATCAACAACGAGTATATGAGTGTTACCTTATGAAGAGGGAAAAGGTCCCATGAAGTCAAATCCCCAACAATCGAACGGTTCAATAACAAGAGTATAATTCATCGGCATTTCATTGCGTCTAGAGATATTACCAACCCTTTGGCATTCATCACAAGATAAAATAAACTTCCTTGCATCTTTGAAGAGAGTTGGCCAATAAAAACCTGATTGTAGAACCTTTTGCGCGGTTCTTTCTCCGGCTTGATGTCCTCCATAAGCACTACCATGGCATTTACTCAATATCTCCTGTTGTTCATATTCGGGAACACATCTTCGCATAATACCATCCACTCCTTCTTTATATAAGTGTGGGTCATCCCAGAAATAATGCCTCAAGTCATAAAAGAATTTCCTCCTTTGCTGAGCTGAAAAGGTTGGAGGCAAGTACTTGGAAACAATAAAGTTAGCATAATCAGCATACCAAGGACTTGTCTCGCGAACTCACCTTTATTGCAGCCAATTGTTCATTTGGAAAACTATCATTAACAGGAACAGGATCATAAGCAATATTTTCCAATCTAGACAGATTATCAGCAACAGGATTATCAGCACCCTTCCTATCTACAATATGTAAATCAAATTCTTGCAACAGAAGTACCCATCTAATAAGCCTAGGCTTAGCATCTTTCTTTTGCATAAGGTATCTGATTGCAGCATGATCAGTATGAATAGTAACTTTTGAATCAACAATATAAGATCTAAACTTATCACAAGCAAAGACTACAGCTAACAATTCCTTTTCAGTAGTAGCATAATTTCTTTGAGCAGCATCAAGAGTTTTACTAGCATAATGAATAACATTCAGTTTTTTATTTACCCGCTGTCCAAGAACAGCGCCTACAAAGAAAATCACTAGCATCACACATAATTTCAAATGGTAAGTTCCAATCAGGAGGTTCAACTATAGGAGCAGTTGTTAAGGCTTTCTTAAGAGTTTCAAAAGCTTCCTTACAATCGTCATCAAAAACAAAAGGTACGTCTTTTTGAAGAAGATTAGTAAGAGGCTTTGAAATCTTGGAGAAATCTTTAATAAACCTCCTATAAAACCCAGCATGACCAAGAACACTACGAATACCTTTAACATCCCTAGGATAGGGCATCTTCTCAATTGCTTCAACTTTAGCTCTATCAACTTCAATACCTCTCTCGGAAATTTTATGTCCCAATACAATTCCTTCATTAACCATAAAGTGGCATTTCTCCCAATTAAGAACAAAGTTAGTTTCTTCACATCTCTGCAAAACTTTATCGAGGTTCCGCAAGCAATTATCAAAAGAATTCCCATAGACAGAAAAATCATCCATGAATACCTCTACAATACTCTCGCAAAAACCATGAAAAATAGCAGACATGCATCTTTGAAAAGTAGCAGGAGCATTACACAAACCAAAAGGCATACGTCTATAAGCATAAGTTCCATAGGGACAAGTGAAAGTGGTTTTCTCTTGATCTTTAGTTTTAAGAGCAATTTGTGAAAATCCAGAATAACCATCAAGAAAGCAAAAATGAGTATTTTTAGATAACCTTTCTAACATTTGATCAATAAAAGGCAAAGGGTAATGATCTTTTTTAGTAACTTTATTAACTTTTCGATAATCAATGCACATTCTATACCCTACAACTACTCTTTGAGGTATGAGCTCATCATTATCATTAGGCACAACAGTCATTCCTCCTTTCTTAGGAACACAATGCACAGGACTAACCCATCTACTATCAGCAATAGGATATATAATACCAGCTTCAAGAAGTCGTAATACCTCATTTCTTACCACATCCTTCATCTTGGGAATTAGACGACGCTGAGGTTCAACAACAAAGCTTCGCATCATCTTCCATATTGATGGCGTGTTGGCAAATAGAGGGAGAAATCCCCTTCAAGTCATCGAGAGTGTAGCCAATAGCTCCTCGGTGTTTCTTCAATATTTCCAATAGCCTTTCTTCTTCAAACTCTGTAAGCTTAGAACTAATAATAACAGGATATATTTTCTTATCATCAATATGAGCATATTTAAGATTATCAGGCAAGGGTTTTAAATCAAAGACAGGATCTTCCTTTGGTGGCGGTGTTGTACCCAGATCTTCCACCGGTAAATCATGCTTGAGAATAGGTTGACGAAGAAAAATTTCCTCAAGCTCATCTCTTTCTTTCCTAAAAACTTCACTCTCGCTATTCTCCAAATGTTGCTGCAAAGGATTATTAGGAACAAGAACAATAGATGCACACTGTTCCATTTTAAAATCATTATTAGGCAAATCAGCTTTATAAGGAGTTTTGGTAAATTTAGAGAAGTTAAACTCATATGATTCACCAGCAAATTTAGTCAAAATTTTCTCTTTCTTGCAATCTATAATAGCTCCACAAGTATTTAGAAAAGGTCTACCAAAAATGATAGGACAATAATCACTAGCGGCAGAACAAGTACCAAAAAGTCAGCAGGATATTTAATCTTACCGCATAAAACTTCTACATCTCGAACAATACCAATTGGAGAGATAGTTTCTCTATTAGCCAGCTGAATAACCACATCAATATCTTCAAGTTCACAAGAACCAATTTCGTGCATAATCTCCGTATAAAGCTCATAAGGAATAGCACTAATACTTGCACCAATATCACATAAACCATAATAGCAATGATCACCAATTCTAACAGATAGCATAGGAACACTAGCTTGCTTGGGTTTATTAGGATGTGAAACAATATTAGAAGCATCTTCACAGAAAATAATATGACCTTCCTCCAAATTTTCAGCCACAAGATCTTTAACTATTGCAACAGCAGGTTCAACTTTTATTTGTTCTTCAGGTTCTATAGGTTTCTTTTCACTTTTATGAACCGCACTATTTATAACAGAGTACTCCTTCATTTTAGCAGGGAAAGGAGTTTTTTCAATATAAGCTTCAGGAATAACATGATCAACAGTTTCAACTACAACGCATTTATTAATAGATGAATCAATTTTATCTTTGTACGGTTCATGATACTTATCAAAATTTTCTTAGGCAATTCATAATGAGAGGCAAAAGCTTTATAAAGATTTGCAGCAACTTGAGAATCAAGACCATAAGTAGCACTCATATTACGAAATTTATCAGTATCCATAAAAGCTTCAATGCATTTGTAATCATAATTTATACCTGATTCTCGATCTTTGTCGATCTCCCATCCTTCAGTATTTTCCTGGATCCGATTAAGAAGGTCCCTTTTAAACTCTTCCTTATTGCGCGTGAATGATCCAGAACAAGAAGTATCCAGCAAGGTCTTGTCTTCAAAAGAAAGTCTTGCATAGAAATTATCAATAATAACATTACCAGGAAGCTCATGAATGGGGCATTTGAGCATTAAAGACTTCAATCTCCCCCAAGCTTGGGCAATACTCTCTCCATCATGAGGCCAAAAATTATATATGCGATTCTGATCCTTGTGAATTTCACTTGGAGGATAGAACTTAGAATAAAACCGGGGCACAATATCATTCCATTCAAGAGAATCCCCATTATCCAGTAATTTATACCAATGCGCCGCTTTACCAGACAGCGATATAGAGAATAGTTTCTTCCTCACTTCATCCATAGCAATACCTACACACTTGAATAAACCGCATAATTCATGCAAGAACAATAAATGATCTCCAGGGTGGACAGCTCCATCCCCTGTATAACGGTTATTCACTACGCGTTCAATAATTTTCATAGGTATTTTGTATGGTATTTCTTCTTCACCTGGCGCCTCATCCACTACCTTTGCAGTAGTAGCGGATTTCCTAAATAAACATTCGAGAGAAGATCTCTCCATAATGAATTATGGCAGCAGGCAGAAATAAAATCAGCACAAATAGTAGATATTTCCCTTACCAATTCCACTTACCAATAGCGCTTCACTCCCCGGCAACGGCGCCAGAAAATAGTCTTGATGACCCACAAGTATAGGGGGTGTATCGTAGTATTTTCGATAAGTAAGAATGTCGATCCCAACGAGGAGCAGAAGGTGTTGACAAGCAGTTTCGATGAAGGATACACTGTAAATGCTCACAGACAAGTATTCAGGGGGTTTTGATATAACAGATGAATAAAGTACGAGTAAGTAAAGTGCGAGAGTAACAATTGCAGCGAGTGGCCCAATCCTTTTTAGCACAAAGGACAAGCCGGTTTGTTTACTTATAATGACCAAACGTTCTCGAGGACACATGGGATTTTAGTCTAGTGCTTTCGCTACATACGGCTAAATAATCTTCATTGTTATGATAAGTGTTGTGTGGGTGAACCTATGCTAATGTACCGCCCTTCCTAGGACTAATACATACTTGTGATTATACCCCTTGCAAGCATCCGCAACTACAAGAAAGTAATTAAGAATAAATCTAACCACACCCTTAAACTCTGAGATCCTGCTATCCCTCCTGCATCGATATACCAACGGGGGTTTAGGTTTCTGTCACTCCGGCAACCCCGCAATTGGCAAACGAGTACAAGATGCATTCCCCTAGGCCCATAAAGGTGAAGTGTCATGTAGTCGACGTTCACATGACACCACTAGAAGAATAACACCACAACTTAAATATCATAACATTGAATATTACTCAACCATAGTTCACTACTAACATTTAGACTTCACCCATGTCCTCAAGAACTAAACGAACTACTCACGAGACATCATATGGAATATGATCAGAGGTGATATGATGATGAATAAAAATCTGAACATAAACCTTGGTTCAATGGTTTCACTCAATAGCATCAACAACAAGTAGAAATCGATACCGGGAGAGTATCCCCTATCAAACAATCAAGATCAAACCCAAATTGCTACGGCGGTGACGATGTCCAGTGGTGGAGACGGCGGTGATGATGGTGGAGATGATGATGATGGTGATGGAGATGATGTCCAGCTCGATGACGGTGACGATGGCGTCGATTTCCCCCTCCCGGAGGGAATTTCCCCGGCGGATCTCAGCCCGCCGGAGAGCTCTTTTCTCTCTGGTGTTCTCCGCCCCGCAGAGGCGGCTGTAACTCTTCGTGAGGTACCCTCTGTGGCTTAGGTCTTCGGGACGAAGGATTTCGCGAAGAAAAGGAGGCGAAAGGGGCTGTGGGGCCCCCTCACCACCAGGTGGCGCGGCCAGGCCATGGGCCGCGCCGGCCTGTGGTCTGGGCCCACCTTGGGTCCCCTCGGCTCCCCCTTCTGGCTTCCTTCGTCATCTGGAAAAATAGGATTTTTGGTATAATTTCCTTCCACAGTTGATCTTCCGAAATATTGCGTTCTGACGGTGCTTTTTCCAGCAGAATCCTGGCTCTGGTGCTTGATCCTCCAATAATGATGAAACATGCAAAATAGATGAAATAACATAAGTATTATGTCCAAATATGAAATATATCAATGAATAACAGCAAATTATGATACAAAATAGTGATGCAAATTGGACGTATCAAGGCATAAACCTACTATCGAGCATAAATACCCCCTCTTGAAGTCACAAATGTCAACTTGGCCAGAGTTTCTACTAGCAACGGAGAGCATGCAAGATCACAAATAACGTATGACATAAATATATAATCAATCTCAACATAGTATTCAATATTCATCGGATCCCAACAAACCAAATATATATGATTACATAAAGATTATCTTGATCATGTAGGGCAGCACACAAGATTGATACATGAAGCACAAAGTGGAGAAGACAACCATCTAGCTACAGCTATGGACCCATAGTCCAGGGATGAACTACTCACGCATCACTTCGGAGGCGGGCATGGCAATGTAGATGCCTCCGGCGATGATTTCCCACTCCGGCAAAGTGTCGGGAAGAGCTTCAGACCCCCCCCCCCCCCGAGATGGCTTCGGCGATGGCGGCCGCGATAGAACTTTTCGTGGATGGAGGCTCGGGTATCTAGGGTTTTCCCGAGAAGATGTATAAATAGGCGGAGGAATTAGGTTGGTGGGGCGCCTGTTGGCCTGATACGTCTCAAACGTATCTATAATTTCTTTTGTTCCATGCTACTTTATTGATGATACTCACATGTTTTATACATACTTTATGTCATATTTATGCATTTTCCGGCACTAACCTATTAACAAGATGCCGAAGAGCCGATTCTTTGTTTCTGCTGTTTTTGGTTTCAGAAATCCTAGTAAGGAAATATTCTCGGAATTGGACGAAATCAACGCCCAGGATCTTATTTTTCCACGAAGCTTCCAGAAGTCCGAAAGGGAAACGAAGTGGGGCGACGAGGCGCCGACACAACAGGGCGGCGCGGCCCAGGCCCTGGCCGCGCGGCCCTGGCGTGTGGGGCCCTCGTGGCGCCCCCTGGCCTACCCTTCCGCCTACGTAAGCCTTCGTCGATAATAACTCCAGTACCGAGAGCCACGATACGGAAAACCTTCCAGAGACGCCGCCGCCGCCAATCCCATCTCGGGGGATTCAGGAGATCGCCTCCGGCACCCTGCCGGAGAGGGGAATCATCTCCCGGAGGACTCTTCACCGCCATGGTCGCCTCCGGAGTGATGTGTGAGTAGTTCACCCCTGGACTATGGGTCCATAGCAGTAGCTAGATGGTCGTCTTCTCCTAATTGTGCTATCATTGTCGGATCTTGTGAGCTGCCTAACATGATCAAGATCATCTATTTGTAATGCTACATGTTGCGTTTGTTGGGATCCGATGAATATGGAATACTATGCTATGTTGATTATCAATCTATCATCTATGTGTTGTTTATGATCTTGCATGCTCTCCGTTATTAGTAGAGGCTCTGGCCAAGTCGTTACTTGTAACTCCAAGAGGGAGTATTTATGCTCGATAGTGGGTTCATGCCTCCATTAAATGCAGGACCGATGTGAGAAAGTTCTAAGGTTGTGGATGTGCTGTTGCCACTAGGGATAAAACATCAATGCTATGTCTAAGGATGTATTTGTTGATTACATTACGCACCATACTTAATGCAATTGTCTGTTGTTTGCAACTTAATACTGGAGGGGGTTCGGATGATAACCTGAAGGTGGACTTTTTAGGCATAGATGCATGCTGGATAGCGGTCTATGTACTTTGTCGTAATGCCCAATTAAATCTCACACTACTCATCATAACATGTATGTGCATGGTCATGCCCTCTTTATTTGTCAGTTGCCCAACTGTAATTTGTTCACCCAACATGCTATTTCTTATGGGAGAGACACCACTAGTGAATTGTGGACCCCGGTCCATTCTTTTACATCGAATACAATCTACTACAATACTCGTTCTACTGTTTTCTGCAAACATCATCATCCACACTATACATCTAATCCTTTGTTACAGCAAGCCGGTGAGATTGACAACCTCACTGTTAAGTTGGGGCAAAGTATTTTGGTTGTGTTGTGCAGGTTCCACGTTGGCGCCGGAATCCCTGGTGTTGCGCCACACTACACTCCGCCGCTGATGTCTACGTTCCCCCTCCTTTCCTGTAGACAGTGTTGGGCCTCCAAGAGCAGAGGTTTGTAGAACAGCAGCAAGTTTTCCCTTAAGTGGATCACCCAAGGTTTATCGAACTCAGGGAGGAAGAGGTCAAAGATATCCCTCTCATGCAACCCTGCAACCACAAAGCAAGAAGTCTCTTGTGTCCCCAACACACCAAATAGGTGCACTAGTTCGGCGAAGAGATAGTGAAATACAGGTGGTATGAATATATATGAGCAGTAGCAACGGTGCCAGAAAATAGCTTGCTGGCGTGTAGTTGATGGTGGTAGTATTGCAGCAGTAGTAACGCAGTAAAACAGTAAACAAGCAGCGATAGCAGTATTTAGGAACAAGGCCTAGGGATTACACTTTCACTAGTGGACACTCTCAACATTGATCACATAACGAGCAGTATAAATGCATACTCTACACTCTTGTTGGATGATGAACGCATTGCGTAGGATTACACGAACCCTCAATGCCGGAGTTAACAAGCTCCACAATTTGTTCATATTTAAGTAACCTTATAGTGTAAGATAGATCAATACAACTAAACCAAGTACTAACATAGCATGCACACTGTCACCTTCATGCATATGTAGGAGGAATAGATCACATCAATATTATCATAGCAATAGTTAACTTCATAATCTACAGGAGATCATGATCATAGCATAAACCAAGTACTAACACGGTGCACACACTGTCACCTTTACACACGTGCAGGAGGAATAGAACTACTTTAATAACTTTGCTAGAGTAGCACATAGATAAATTGTGATACAAACTCATATGAATCTCAATCATGTAAAGCAGCTCATGAGATTATTGTATTGAGGTACATAGGAGAGAGATGAACCACATAGCTACCGGTACAGCCCCGAGCCTCGATGGAGAACTACTCCCTCCTCATGGGAGCAGCAGCGGTGATGAAGATGGCGGTGGAGATGGCAGCGGTGTCGATGGAGAAGCCTTCCGGGGGCACTTCCCCGCTCCAGCAGCGTGCCGGAACAGAGACTCCTGTCCCCCAGATCTTGGGCTCGCGATGGCGGCGGCTCTGGAAGGTTTCTGTGGTTTTCGTCCAACTTATCAGGGTTTTCGCGACGGAGGCTTTAAATAGGCGAAGAGGCGGCGCAGGAGGGTCCAAGGGGCGACGAAACCATAGGGCGGCGCGGCCAGGGCCTGGGCCGTGCCGGCCTAGGGTCTGGGGGCCCAGTGCCCCCCCTCTGGTCCTTCCCGGGTGTTCTGGATGCTTCCGGTGAAAATAGGAACTTGGGCGTTGATTTCGTCCGATTCCGAGAATATTTCGTTACTAGGATTTCTGAAACCAAAAACAGCAGAAAACAGGAACTAGCACTTCGGCATCTTGTTAATAGGTTAGTTCCAGAAAATGCACGAATATGACATAAAGTGTGCATAAAACATGTAGATAACATCAATAATGTGGCATGGAACATAAGAAATTATCGATACGTCGGAGACGTATCAGCATCCCCAAGCTTAGTTCTGCTCGTCCCGAGCAGGTAAAACGATAACAAAGATAATTTCTGGAGTGACATGCCATCATAAACTTGATCATACTATTGTAAAGCATATGTAATGAATGCAGCGATCAAAACAATGTATATGACATGAGTAAACAAATGAATCATATAGCAAAGACTTTTCATGAATAGCACTTCAAGACAAGCATCAATAAGTCTTGCATAAGAGTTAACTCATAAAGCAATAATTTCATAGTAAAAGCATTGAAGCAACACAAAGGAAGATTAAGTTTCAGCGGTTGCTTTCAACTTGTAACATGTATATCTCATGGATCTTGTCAACATAGAGTAATATAATAAGTGCAATAAGCAAATATGTAGGAATCAATGCACAGTTCACACAAGTGTTTGCTTCTTGAGGTGGAGAGAAATAGGTGAACTGACTCAACATTGAAAGTAAAGGAATGGTCCTCCATAGAGGAAAAGCATCGATTGCTATATTTGTGCTAGAGCTTTGATTTTGAAAACATGAAACAATTTTGTCAACGGTAGTAATAAAGCATATGTATCATGTAAATTATATCTTACAAGTTGCAAGCCTCATGCATAGTGTACTAATAGTGCCCGCACCTTGTCCTAATTAGCTTGGACTACCAGATCATCACAATGCACATGTTTTAACCAAGTGTCACAAAGGGGTACCTCTATGCACTTTGTACAAAGGTCTAAGGAGAAAGCTCGCATTGGATTTCTCGCTATTGATTATTCTCAACTTAGACATCCATACCGGGACAACATAGACAACAGATAATGGACTCCTCTTTTATGCATAAGCATGTAACAACAATTAATAATTTTCTCATATGAGATTGAGGATATATGTCCAAAACTGAAACTTCCACCATGAATCATGGCTTTAGTTAGCGGCCCAATGTTCTTCTCTAACAATATGCATGCTTAACCATAGGGTGGTAGATCGCTCTTACTTCAGACAAGACGAACATGCATAGCAACTCACATGAAATTCAACAAAGAGTAGTTGATGGCGTCCCTAGTGAACATGGTTATCGCACAACAAGCAACTTAATAAGAGATAAAGTGCATAAGTACATATTCAATACCACAATAGTTTTTAAGCTATTTGTCCCATGAGCTATATATTGCAAAGGTGAAGAATGGAATTTTAAAGGTAGCACTCAAGCAATTTACTTTGGAATGGCGGAGAAATACCATGTAGTAGGTAGGTATGGTGGACACAAATGGCATAGTGGTTGGCTCAAGTATTTTGGATGCATGAGAAGTATTCCCTCTCGATACAAGGTTTAGGCTAGCAAGGGTTATTTGAAACAAACACAAGGATGAACCGGTGCAGCAAAACTCACATAAAAGACATATTGAAAATATTATAAGACTCTACACCGTCTTCCTTGTTGTTCAAACTCAATACTAGAAATTATCTAGACCTTAGAGAAACAAAATATGAAAACCAAATTTTAGCATGCTCTATGTATTTCTTCATTAACGGGTGCAAAGCATATGATGCAAGAGCTTAAACATGAGCACAACAATTGCCAAGTATCACATTACCCAAGACATTAATAGCAATTACTACATGTATCACTTTCCAATTCCAACCATATAACAATTTAACGAAGAAGAAACTTCGCCATGAAAATTAAAAGCTAAGAACACATGTGTTCATATGAACCAGCGGAGCGTGTCTCTCTCCCACACAAGCATTTATTCAAACAAAAACAAAAACAAAAGCACACAGACGCTCCAAGTAAAGCACATAAGATGTGACCGAATAAAAATATAGTTTCAGGGGAGGAACCTGATAATGTTGTCGATGAAGAAGGGGATGCCTTGGGCATCCCCAAGCTTAGACGCTTGAGTCTTCTTGATATATGCAGGGGTGAACCACCGGGGCATCCCCAAGCTTAGAGCTTTCACTCTTCTTGATCATAGTATATCATCCTCCTCTCTTGACCCTTGAAAACTTCCTTCACACCAAACTCGAAACAACTCATTAGAGGGTTAGTGCACAATAAAAATTAATATATTCAGAGGTGACACAATCATTCTTAACACTTCTGGACATTGCATAATGCTACTGGACATTAATGGATCAAAGAAATTCATCCAACATAGCAAAAGAGGCAATGCGAAATAAAAGGCAGAATCTGTCAAAACAGAACAGTTCGTATTGACGAATTTTAAAATGGCACCAGACTTGCTCAAATGAAAATGCCCAAATAGAATGAAAGTTGCGTACATATCTGAGGATCATGCACGTAAATTGGCTTAATTTTCTGAGCTACCTACAGGGAGGTAGACCCAGATTCGTGACAGCAAAGAAATCTGGAACTGCGCAGTAATCCAAATCTAGTACTTACTTTTCTATCAACGACTTTACTTGGCATAACAAAACACAAAACTAAGATAAGGAGAGGTTGCTACAGGAGTAAACAACTTCCAAGACACAAATATAAAACAAAGTACTGTAGCAAAATAACACATGGGTTATCTCCCAAGAAGTTCTTTCTTTATAGCCATTAAGATGGGCTCAGCAGTTTTAATGATGCACTCGCAAGAAATAGTATTTGAAGCAAAAGAGAGCATCAAGAGGCAAATTAGGAACACATTTAAGTCTAACATGCTTCCTATGCATAGGAATCTTGTAAATAAACAAGTTCATGAAGAGCAAAGTAACAAGCATAGGGAGATAAAACAAGTGTAGCTTCAAAAATTTCAGCACATAGAGAGGTGTTTTAGTAACATGAAAATTTCTACAACCATATTTTTCTCTCTCATAATAACTTTCAGTAGCATCATGAGCAAACTCAACAATATAACTGTCACATAAAGCATTCTTATCATGAGTCTCATGCATAAAATTATTACTCTCCACATAGGCATAGTCAATTTTATTAGTTGTAGTGGGAGCAAATTCAACAAAGTAGCTATCAAATATAGGAGGCATATTGTAATCATAATCAAATTCATCCTCCATAACAGGTGGTACCAAAAGACCACTATCATTATAATCATCATAAATAGGAGGCAAAGTATCATCAAAGAAAATTTTCTCCTCAATGCTTGGGGGACTAAAAAGATCATGAAAACCAGCTTCCCCAAGCTTAGAACTTTCTATATTATTAGCAACAATGGTGTTCAAGGCGTTCATACTAATATTACTACCAGCATGCAAATAAGATTCCATAGGTTTTTTAATTTTCGCATCAAACAATCCATGTTTTAAATCAGAAAATAGAATAAGAAGCTCATTCTTGTCCATTATGCCAAACTAGTGTAAACAAGAAACAAAAAGTTGCAATTGCAGGATCTAAAGGAAATAGCTTTGAGTACTTACGATGCGCCGGAAAATAGCTTAGTAGCCGAGGTCCGGAGTGTGAGTACCTTTTACCTTTCCTCCCCGGCAACGGCGCCAGAAAATACTTGATGCTGTCCAGGACTGGCGCGTGGTTGACGAGGGAGGAAATCCTTGTTGTGTAGCTTTCTGGTCCCCGGCAACGGCGCCAGAAAATAGCTTGATGTCTACGTTCCCCCTCCTTTCAGAGACGGTGTTGGGCCTCCAAGAGCAGAGGTTTGTAGAACAGCAGCAAGTTTTCCCTTAAGTGGATCACCCAAGGTTTATCGAACTCAGGGAGGAAGAGGTCAAAGATATCCCTCTCATGCAACCCTGCAACCACAAAGCAAGAAGTCTCTTGTGTCCCCAACACACCAAATAGGTGCACTAGTTCGGCGAAGAGATAGTGAAATACAGGTGGTATGAATATATATGAGCAGTAGCAACGGTGCCAGAAAATAGCTTGCTGGCGTGTAGTTGATGGTGGTAGTATTGCAGCAGTAGTAACGAAGTAAAACAGTAAACAAGCAGCGATAGCAGTATTTAGGAACAAGGCCTAGGGATTACACTTTCACTAGTGGACACTCTCAACATTGATCACATAACAGAACAGATAAATGCATACTCTACACTCTTGTTGGATGATGAACGCATTGCGTAGGATTACACGAACCCTCAATGCCGGAGTTAACAAGCTCCACAATTTGTTCATATTTAAGTAACCTTATAGTGTAAGATAGATCAATACAACTAAACCAAGTACTAACATAGCATGCACACTGTCACCTTCATGCATATGTAGGAGGAATAGATCACATCAATATTATCATAGCAATAGTTAACTTCATAATCTACAGGAGATCATGATCATAGCATAAACCAAGTACTAACACGGTGCACACACTGTCACCTTTACACACGTGCAGGAGGAATAGAACTACTTTAATAACTTTGCTAGAGTAGCACATAGATAAATTGTGATACAAACTCATATGAATCTCAATCATGTAAAGCGGCTCATGAGATTATTGTATTGAGGTACATAGGAGAGAGATGAACCACATAGCTACCGGTACAGCCCCGAGCCTCGATGGAGAACTACTCCCTCCTCATGGGAGCAGCAGCGGTGATGAAGATGGTGGTGGAGATGGCAGCGGTGTTGATGGAGAAGCCTTCCGGGGGCACTTCCCCGCTCCGGCAGCGTGCCGGAACAGAGACTCCTGTCCCCCAGATCTTGGCCTCGCGATGGCGGCGGCTCTGGAAGGTTTCTGTGGTTTTCGTCCAACTTATCAGGGTTTTCGCGACGGAGGCTTTAAATAGGCGAAGAGGCGGCGCAGGAGGGTCCAAGGGGCGACGAAACCATAGGGCGGCGCGGCCAGGGCCTGGGCCGCGCTGGCCTAGGGTCTGGGGGCCCAGTGCCCCCCCTCTGGTCCTTCCCGGGTGTTCTGGATGCTTCCGGTGAAAATAGGAACTTGGGCGTTGATTTTGTCCGATTCCGAGAATATTTCGTTACTAGGATTTCTGAAACCAAAAACAGCAGAAAACAGGAACTAGCACTTCGGCATCTTGTTAATAGGTTAGTTCCAGAAAATGCACGAATATGACATAAAGTGTGCATAAAACATGTAGATAACATCAATAATGTGGCATGGAACATAAGAAATTATCGATACGTCGGAGACGTATCAGCCGCCATCAACCTTCAACGTGCTTCTTGACTCCTACTGGTTCGATAAACCTTGGTTTCTTACTGAGGGAAAACTTGCCGCTGTACGCATCATACCTTCCTCTTGGGGTTCCCAACGGACGTGTGCTTTACCGTCACAAGCAGCATGGCCCCACACCTACCCTAGGTGCGGGCCAGGCCTAGGCCGCGCCTAGGGGTGGTCTGGGCGCCCTGGTGCGCCTCTTCATTCCCCCCTTGGACTTCGTCTTCGTTTCGGTAAAATATTGACTTCGGCTTTTGTTTCGTCCAATTCCAAGAATATTTCATGTACAACTTTTCTGAAATACAAAAACAACATAAAACGGGGAACTGGCACTGTGGCATCTTGTTAATAGGTTAGTGCCGGAAATCATGTACAAGTGCAACGAAGTGTAAACAAAACATGTATGAATTGGTGTAAAACAATCATGGAGCATAAAAAACTATAGATACGTTTGAGATGTATCAGCAACCAACAAAAAACTATATCATAATTACCATAAACAAATCACAACTCAAACATCAACATAGAGATACAATAGATCATTGGAAACAAGAAGTTACAGTGGGGAGTGATAATATCCCCGTTGATTAACCATGAATCAATACAACATGTATTTGGGATTCGGTTTCTGTCAAACTCCGGCTATCCCTCATCCTATCAACTCTTGTGCATCCCCCAACACATGTGTGCACTCATATGTTAGTATAAGATCATAGAAGATAACTTATACTTGTATGCAACCAACAACAAACTATATCACAATTGTCATAAACAAGTCACTACATAAACATCAACATAGAGATAGATCATGGGAAATAATATATCGCAGCATACATCATGTTTGCCAAGAGATTAAAATGGTGGGTGATGGAGAGTTGATGTAGATGGTGATGGAGATGAGCCTCCCCACGGGGGAGAGGTTGCGTTGGTGTGGAGGAGGCGGCAATGCATGGCGATGGTGCCCTGATGCCCCTCCTAGGGCAACGGCTGCCCTAGGGGGTGGAGGCCCCTTGCCCCTTCTCCTTCCTTGGCCATGGTGCTGATCTTGAGGAGCTTCTTCCCCTCCTTTGTGGCTTCCAAGGAGGAGGATTTTCGTGGGTATGGGTGTCTTGTAGGGATTCGTTGCATAGAAAACAAAAATTTTCCTACCGCGAACACGCAATCCAAGCCAAGATGCAATCTAGAAGACGGTAGCAACAAGGGGATGATCGAGACTCACCCTTGAAGAGTTCCAAAGCCTACAAGATGAGGCTCTTGTTGCTGCGGTAGACATTCACTTGCCGCTTGCAAAAGCGCGTAGAAGATCTTGATCACGGCGCCACAAACGGGCAGCACCTCCGTACTCGGTCACACGTTCGGTGTTGATGAAGTCGACGTCCACCTCCCCGTTCCAGCGGGCAGCGGAAGTAGTAGTCTCCTCTTGAATCCGGCAGCACGACGGCGTGGTGGCGGTGGTGGTGGAATTCTCCGGTGGAGCTTCGCTAAGCGTGCGGGAGAGAAGGAGGAGTGGGGCGGCTAGGGTTTGGGGAGAGGGGGGCGCCGGCCACTTGAGGGGTGCGGCCACCTTGTTGTCTTGGGGTGGCCGGCCCCCTCCCCTTGGCCCCTCATTATATAGGTGGAAGCCCCAAGTGTTGGACTACAAGTCTTCGAATAAGACCCGAACCCAAAACCTTCCATGTGATAGGGAAACCTACCCAAGGTGGGAATCCCACTTGGGGTGGGATTCCCCCCTTCCATGTGGGGGGGTGGCCGGCCCCCTTGGTGGAGACCAAGGTGGACTCCCCCCTCCTAGGGTTGGCCGGCCATGGGAGGTGGAGTCCCTCCGGGACTCCGCCTTCCTTAGTGATTTCTTCCGGACTTTTCTAGAACCTTCTAGAACCTTCCATAGAACCTTCCGGATCATTTTAAATCTTATAAAATGACTTCCTATATATGAATCTTATTCTCCGGACCATTCCGGAACTCCTCGTGATGTCCGGGATCCCATCCGGTACTTCGAACAAATCTTCGAACTCCATTCCATATTCAAGTTCTACCATTTCAACATCAAACCTTAAGTGTGTCACCCTACGGTTCGCGAACTATGTGGACATGGTTTAGTACTCTCTCCGACCAATAACCAATAGCGGGATCTGGAGATCCATAATGGCTCCCACATATTCAACGATGACTTTTAGTGATCGAATGAACCATTCACATACGATACCAATTCCCTTTGTCACGCGATATTTTACTTGTCCGAGGTTTGATCATCGGCATCCCTCTATACCTTGTTCAACCTCGTCTCCTGACAAGTACTCTTTACTCGTATC
This sequence comes from Lolium perenne, assembly GCF_019359855.2. Taxonomy (NCBI): domain Eukaryota; kingdom Viridiplantae; phylum Streptophyta; class Magnoliopsida; order Poales; family Poaceae; genus Lolium; species Lolium perenne. The sequence goes on from NC_067246.2 coordinate 322,228,525, forward strand.
GTGGTATGTGGTCTCTTATGAACTTATTCATATGCTTGCAAGACATTAGACGACATTCCACCGAGAGGGCCCAGAGTATATCTATCCGTCATCGGGATGGACAAATCCCACTGTTGATCCATATGCCTCAACTCATACTTTCCGGATACTTAATCCCACCTTTATAACCACCCATTTACGCAGTGGCGTTTGATGTAATCAAAGTACATTTCCGGTATAAGTGATTTATATGATCTCATGGTCATAAGGACGAGGTAACTATGTATCGAAAGCTTATAGCAAATAACTTAATGACGTGATCTTATGCTACGCTTAATTGGGTGTGTCCATTACATCATTCATACAATGATATAACCTTGTTATTAATAACATCCAATGTTCATGATTATGAAACTAATCATCCATTAATCAACAAGCTAGTTAAGAGGCATACTAGGGACTCTTTGTTGTTTACATATCACACATGTATCAATGTTCGGTTAATACAATTATAGCATGGTATATAAAAATTTATCATAAACATAAAGATATATAATAACCACTTTTATTATTGCCTCTTAGGCATATCTCCAACATGTCTCCCTCCAAAAATAGGGTTTTCCCTCAATATATAGAGGTGGAGATGCAATCTAGGCCATGGGATTGATGCCCCTTTGATTCAAGGGCTCTTAGGAATATTTAGAACCTTCCTAGGACTTTCCTTCGTCCTTTGTGATCCCATAAATTCGTGGCTTTGCCGAATTCATCAAATATAGCAAGAGTTTGTGTCAATCACGTCACCAACTTTCGGAATACCAGTTAATTGAGGCATATCTAGGGAATAAGGACTCTGATTGAGGTGATTTTTGACTCTAGAACGTATGGTTTGAAATTTCCCACAACTTTGTCAATTGACACTTTTTCATTTGACGTCGTCTTCGGGGTTTACATGGCAATCTTTGAGAAGTGTTCTGCAGGGAGGAAACTCCAGATTTCACCATAATGATTGGTTTTCTTCCATGTATGCCTATTTCCAACACAACAAAGTATAAAACAAGAATGTGTGCACTTTTGCAACTATTAATATGTTAGTAATAATACATATAATATGGCACCATAGCAGGTATGTAGAATATGGCACCCAAATATGATAATTTTTATCCATGACTCGCATACATAATGGAACACATAATAACAACACTTATCTCAAATTAATCCAAAATAAATAAAATACAAATAATACTTAATAATTACATAGTTCATGGAGTGGTGTTTTGGAACATGGGAGCATATGCTCCTGATAGCTCCAAATTTCGATGCTTTTTACTATGGATTTTTCACCGTTTATCACTCGGTTTCATTGGGTTTTCATTGGATTTTGTGTTTTAACTAATGCTAAAATTGCAATCCAGATGAAACCTTGTTTTGAATTTTTTTCAGGAAACTAACATTTATGGAGGATCCAAGGATATTGATGAGTTGATTGCAACAAAATAAAGACATTTCATTTAAAGGCCAAATTCAACCTGGCGAAGCAGAGGGTTTAGCGAGCATCCATACGAGAGCGGGACCGACCATACCGCCCACACATACTACACGCCACCGCCTTCCTTATATCAAGGCAAACACTTTCTGTAAAGGGACATCAACCAGAAACGCAACACAACAGCCGCCATTCGCCCCAAAACATAAGAGATCAGATCTGAAGAAGGAGAAGACCATCCTCGAATACTGAAGATCAATCTCATCAAGATCACCACCTCATCCATCACACCCCACTTGTACTGAGAGAGAGATTCATATTTGTAAGAGTAGAGATTGAAACCTCTATTCCATCTTGGTTTGTATTTGATTTGATCTTCAACTATTTTGGATTGCTACGCTAATATCGAGATGAACTCCATTTACTTTGCTATGATATCATTATGTTATTCTACTCTCATGTGTGAGTAGATCCCATTGGCGTGGAAGATGTAGGGGATTGGTGAGATGTGATTTTCCAATTTTATTCCATCTATTTGTGAATTTATGATTAAGATGGTTATGTATGAGTATGAATGTTTATGTTTACCTAATGTTGTTATCTTATTTAAGGGCCCAGATAGCATGATCTCAAGAACTAATAAACATGAATTTGTGTGCTGGTGAATCAGCGACCCCCGAGTGACGCGCTCGATATCAAAGAGGATCTAGCAATATTCGAGAAATCACAAGGAACCACCAAGTTTAAAGCCTTACTTCGATTTAACCACCTTAATAGATGCCATGACCATGGCTTTGGTAATACCGTAATAGGCAGGAGGATTATTGGAGGAAGATGAAATCTATCATTAGGAGTCTTTTTTCTCAGATATAAATAGGAAGAATCATATTCACTTATCACATTTATTCTGCCAGACACATTCACTATCACCATGTCCTGAATACCCCCACGCCCACCTTTTTATCTGTAGAAACTCGTTTTTTTTTATTTGTTTACTTTTATGCACTTTACTTTATTGCATTTTCAACACTCCAAAACATTATCATTTACATTCACTATTTTTCATTTCAATTCTTCCAGTCAATTTACGTAAGAGTTATGACACCTTGGGTGCGACAGAAACACCGTAGATAAACATCCTCCTACGCTTCTCGTTGGGACACGATATAAAAACCGGAAATAATACTTCCACGAAAACATGCACGAATGACCATGTGTTCCCTCAGACCATCAGCTCCCTGTATTTTGAAATGCATCTTACACACATTTTGAATTTCAAAAAAATTGAAACAAAAATTCGCACGTGCATCTTCACGTGCTACGCGCTCACAAAGTCGTTTCATAAAAAATCAACTTACCATGTGACATGTGTGAAAAAAGATAAAATTCAGTGCTAAAAATAATGCTTTTGACAAGATAAATATTCTCTTTTTTACACCGACCATAAAAAATATTGGTTTTTCATGAAATTTGACAAACGCACATACTATATCATGGAGTTGTACATGTAGAATTTTTTGTCAAAATTTTTAGACACTTCAAAATATGATTTTTTTTTGTAGAGGGAGCATACGCACCCGGAAACTGAATTGAATTTCCGCATAGTTCATAAATTCTCAGCATATTAATCAAATATGAATTCATCAAACATAATACAAAGTTTATCACATACAAGTATACAACATGAAACATAGGGGTGAAAATTAATAGGCGGTTTTATTGTCCATTCCATGTCCACCACTCCTTGAAGAGATCTTTTTCAAGATCTTCGTGCTTATTTGAATATCCGATGTCATGGTACACCCAAAGAAAGTGTTGTATTCAATCTTCACTTCTATGTGGCCTCACCGGCTGTCCCATTAGGTGATACAATGTATAATATACATCTTGTGCATGATCAAAAAGGCCATGATGATGTACCAATGGATCTCTTAAACCCTAAAGCTAGTCGATCCTCCTACAATAGGAAGTTATGTTGGACCGCGCAATATAAAACAAAACTTTTCCTGACGCGGTACTCCCTGGAACTAACTAAGGTAGAAAGCTACGAGGATTGCCACTAGGGGCAGTGCAGTCCTCAATCTGTTGCAAGCCAATCCCACGAATAGATCTCTGGATTTGTGAACTCATTTGCCTTGGAGCATCACATGTGCAAATTCCAATATCCACACATACGAGGAGGAGCACTGACGATGGACTGCTAGATCCAATGCAGAGGCTGGACTGAGTGAGGCTTGGGTTTCCAACTCATAGAATGCTTTAACGTGCCCTTTGGGCAGCATCTGCCCCACTTTATATAGGGAATAAGTCCGAGATTTAAAACACTTGCATCCCACTCACTTGGGCCATAATTTTATCACCGCGAGTCCAACTCACTGAAACCTAGTTCGGTTCGAGTCCAACTCAAACCGACTCCATATCAGTCAAACTTCATCCAACTAGATCATTTCTCGTAAGTGTGTGACCCTGAAGGTTTACAACCACTTAGAAATGAGTAGAGTTACTCCTATCCATGTATCCCATCATGGCTCCAAGTCTCACTCGCTTCCATGAACACTTGGTCTAGTGACTTCTGGCAGAACGTGCCAGCTCCCAAGTGACGTAAAGTTATAGCGACTTAATTTTCAATGTGACTTATGTCTAAGCCCCTTTTTCCTCACGATATACCTTGCCAAGATGTAGGTGAGTTATCGTCGTCACTTTAATAGCTCAACTCTCTTCTTGATCTGTGATATGGGATTCACCCGACTAACTCTTAGTCGATCTCCTCGGTTATCACTTAACTGAGTTGTGCATGGCCATGCTTACCGGATCATATCATCCGAGAGGGTCCAGAGAATATCTATGCAAATGGAGGGGCAAAATCATATCTTGGTTATTCATGTCACGTAGCCCCATTTACCTGAAAGTATTTAACCAAGCCATGTTAGCACGGCATGCTTGGAGATTAATTCAACACCCGAACAGTCTATATGCTCATCTTTTAAAGGCCAAGTACTACCCCTCCGCAAATTTGCATGATATTGTGTTCATTCAGAATGCTTATCCAACGTGGCAAGGTATTGAGTTTGGTCTAGAATTACTGAAGAAAGGTGCCATATGGAGGATTGGCTCGGGTTATAGTGTAAGAATATTTCGTGACAACTGGATCCCTCGCATCTACGCTCCAAAACTCAGTGGAAGGCGGAGTGGCTCGCGTAGACGTTGGGTTTCAGAATTAATAGAGCCAACTAACCACACATGGAATGAAGACCTAGTTCACGAGTGTTGTCTCCCTATTGATGCTAGAGTTGTTCTAGCTATAAAGCTCCCTGGACGGGCATGTGATGCCTTTGTATCATGGCTACCGGAGAGCAATTGGATTTTCACTGTGAGGTCTGCACATCGGCTTGGGATCCAACAATCCCTGGACGCTTTAAGCCAAGGGCAAAGCAGTTCGGAACCGAATGGGGAAAGAAAGATTTGGAAACTGGTTTGGCAAGCAAAGGTCCCACAGAAACTCCGCCTCTTTGCGTGGAAGGTGGTGACTTCAACCCTTGTTGTATGAGAGGGCCTCCATCGAAGGATCTCTTCAGTTGATCCTAGATGTACGATCTACGGTAATGAATAAGAGGATTCTCACCATGCCCTTGTCCGTTGCACTATGGCTCGTGCTCTTCGCGAAGGCATGAGACTCAAATGGAAGTTGCCTCCTGAGAGTCATTTCGTCTATAGTACGGGTAAGGAATGGCTCCTGACCCTTCTGTGCAAACTCCTTGACAGAACTAGAGCTAAAGTTATTTTTCTGTTATGGAGGACTTTGCATCACCAAAATAATATTGTGCATGGGGATGGAAAAGCATCGATCGCCATTTAAATTCCTTTTCTTAGCAATTACTTGGATTCTTTTGAGACTGCTACTAGTAGGGTCTTTGATTCCAAAGGAAAAAACCCCGGTTACGTCGATGCCTAATGCTAGTTCCGAGGGTCCATTGACTCATCCTCGATATGATGGACAACACCCCATGTAGACGTGATCAAGGCAAATGTGGATGCTAGATGGGACGTTCCAAGCAAAAAAAGCTAGCATTGGTGTTGTGGTGCGAGACTATGAAGGCTAGGTAATTTTATTTGAATGGGGGTGTGCTAGTGCGGAGGAAGGTGAAGTCATAGCATGTCTTGTCGGTTTAAAACACCTCATCCGTCTTCAAGCTCCTCATGCAGTTCTAGAATCTGATTGTATGAATACATGGATAGATTTCATCTTGTTGGAGCCTATATTCTGAAGGACAAGAGCTTTTGAATCTTCATCAATCTATCTCCATTTGTAAGGTGGATCGCGGCAACAACGGTTTGGCGCATGCTTTGGCGCAATTAGGCAAGAAGGGGGAATCTGGTGTACTCTGTGACTCTATTCTTGTGTCCTTGTTGGGTTTAGTTACGGAAGACTGTAAGCACATTGGGTCGGTGAGCCCCCTAGCTTCTTAGGCCTACCTTTCTAGCGGATCTAACCATTCTGTAACTATAAAGCAGCAAGTTTTTACACACTCTTTTCCTGTTGTGGGTATACTTCATGGGTGTACCATCGATAGTGCCTAGATCCGGTAAGCCCGGGTGGCCCACTGACGGTGATGTGGCATGTGGCCCATTGATACGCGTACAGCACGCGTCCGTTGGGAACCCCAAAAGGAAGGTGTGATGCGTACAGCGGCAAGTTTTCCCTCAGTATGAAACCAAGGTTTATCGAACCAGTAGGAGCCAAGAAGCACGTTGAAGGTTGATGGCGGCGAGATGTAGTGCGGCGCAACACCAGGGATTCCGGCGCCAACGTGGAACCTGCACAACACAAACCAAGTACTTTGCCCCAACGAAACAGCGAGGTTGTCAATCTCACCGGCTTGCTGTAACAAAGGATTAGATGTATAGTATGGATGATGATTGTTTGCAGAAAACAGTAGAACAAGTATTGCAGCAGATTGTATTTCAGTATAGAGAATTGGACCGGGGTCCACAGTTCACTAGAGGTGTCTCTCCCATAAGATAAACAGCATGTTGGGTGAACAAATTACAGTTGGGCAATTGACAAATAAAGAGGGCATGACCATGCACATACATATTATGATGAGTATTGTGAGATTTAATTGGGCATTACGACAAAGTACATAGACCGCTATCCAGCATGCATCTATGCCTAAAAAGTCCACCTTCAGGTTATCATCCGAACCCCCTCCAGTATTAAGTTGCTAACAACAGACAATTGCATTAAGTATTGCACGTAATGTAATCAGTAACTACATCCTCGAACATAGCACCAATGTTTTATCCCTAGTGGCAACAGCACATCCATAATCTTAGAGATTTCTGTCACTTCCCCAGATTCACGGAGACATGAACCCACTATCGAGCATAAATACTCCCTCTTGGAGTTACAAGCATCTACTTGGCCAGAGCATCTACTAGTAACGGAGAGCATGCAAGATCATAAACAACACATAGATATAAATTGATAATCAACATAACAAGTATTCTCTATTCATCGGATCCCAACAAACACAACATATAGAATTACAGATAGATGATCTTGATCATGTTCGGCAGCTCACAAGACCCGACAATTAAGCACAATGAGGAGAAGACAACCATCTAGCTACTGCTATGGACCCATAGTCCAGGGGTAGACTACTCACTCATCACTCCGGAGGCAACCATGGCGGCGTAGAGTCCTCCGGGAGATGATTCCCCTCTCCGGCAGGGTGCCGGAGGTGATCTCCTGAATCCCCCGAGATGGGATTGGCGGCGGCGGCGTCTCTGGAAGGTTTTCCGTATCGTGGCTCTCGGTACTGGGGGTTTCGCGACGAAGGCTATTTGTAGGCGGAAGGGCAGGTCAAGGGGCGTCACGAGGGGCCCACACCATAGGTCGGCGCGGCCAGGGCTTGGGCCGCGCCGCCCTGTGGTTTGGCCACCTCGTGGCCCCACTTCGTCTCCTCTTCGGTCTTCTGGAAGCTTCGTGGCAAAATAGGACCCTGGGCGTTGATTTCGTCCAATTCCGAGAATATTTCCTTACTAGGATTTCTGAAACCAAAAGCAGTGAAAACTTGACAAGCGGCACTTCGGCATCTTGTTAATAGGTTAGTTCCAGAAAATGCACGAATATGACATATAGTGTGCATAAAACATGTTGACATCATCAATAATGTGGCATGGAACATAAGAAATTATCGATACGTCGGAGACGTATCAGCATCCCCAAGCTTAGTTCCTGCTCGTCCCGAGCAGGTAAACGATAAACAAAGATAATTTCTGGAGTGACATGCCATCATAACCTTGATCATACTATTGTAAAGCATATGTAGTGAATGCAGCGATCAAAACAATGTATATGACATGAGTAAACAACTGAATCATATAGCAAAGATTTTTCATGAATAGTACTTCAAGACAAGCATCAATAAGTCTTGCATAAGAGTTAACTCATAAAGCAATAATTCATAGTGAAAGCATTGAAGCAACACAAAGGAAGATTAAGTTTCAGCGGTTGCTTTCAACTTATAACATGTATATCTCATGGATATTGTCAACATAGAGTAATATAATAAGTGCAATATGCAAGTATGTAGGAATCAATGCACAGTTCACACAAGTGTTTGCTTCTTGAGGTGGAGAGAAATAGGTGAACTGACTCAACAATAAAAGTAAAAGAAAGGTCCTTCAAAGAGGAAAGCATCGATTGCTATATTTGTGCTAGAGCTTTGATTTTGAAAACAAGAAACAATTTTGTCAACGGTAGTAATAAAGCATATGTATCATGTAAATTATATCTTACAAGTTGCAAGCCTCATGCATAGTATACTAATAGTGCCCGCACCTTGTCCTAATTAGTTTGGACTACCGGGATTATCGCAATGCACATGTTTTAACCAAGTGTCACAAAGGGGTACCTCTATGCCGCCTGTACAAAGGTCTAAGGAGAAAGCTCGCATCGGATTTCTCGCTATTGATTATTCTCAACTTAGACATCCATACCGGGACAACATAGACAACAGATAATGGACTCCTCTTTTATGCATAAGCATGTAGCAACAATTAATTTTCTCATATGAGATTGAGGATATATGTCCAAAACTGAAACTTCCACCATGGATCATGGCTTTAGTTAGCGGCCCAATGTTCTTCTCTAACAATATGCACGCTCTAACCATAAGGTGGTAGATCGCTCTTACTTCAGACAAGACGAACATGCATAGCAACTCACATGATATTCAACAAAGAGTAGTTGATGGCGTCCCCAGGAACATGATTATCGCACAACAAGCAACTTAATAAGAGATAAAGTGCATAAGTACATATGCAATACCACAATAGTTTTTAGGCTATTTGTCCCATGAGCTATATATTGTAAAGGTAGAAAATAGAAATTTAAAGGTAGCACTCAAGCAATTTACTTTGGAATGGCGGAGAAATACCATGTAGTAGGTAGGTATGGTGGACACAAATGGCATAGTGGTTGGCTCGAGGATTTTGGATGCATGAGAAGTATTCCCTCTCGATACAAGGTTTAGGCTAGCAAGGCTATTTGAAACAAACACAAGGATGAACCGGTGCAGCAAAACTCACATAAAAGACATATTGTAAACATTATAAGACTCTACACCGTCTTCCTTGTTGTTCAAACTCAATACTAGAAATTATCTAGACCTTAGAGAGACCAATTATGCAAACCAAATTTTAGCATGCTCTATGTATTTCTTCATTAATAGGTGCAAAGTATATGATGCAAGAGCTTAAACATGAGCACAACAATTGCCAAGTATCACATTATCCAAGACATTATAGCAATTACTACATGTATCATTTTCCAATTCCAACCATATAACAATTTAACGAAGAAGAAACTTCGCCATGAATACTATGAGTAAAGCCTAAGGACATATTTGTCCATATGCAACAGCGGAGCGTGTCTCTCTCCCACACAATGAATGCTAGGATCCATTTTATTCAAACAAAAACAAAAACAAAAACAAACCGACGCTCCAAGCAAAGCACATAAGATGTGATGGAATAAAAATATAGTTTCAGGGGAGGAACCTGATAATGTTGTCGATGAAGAAGGGGATGCCTTGGGCATCCCCAAACTTAGACGCTTGAGTCTTCTTGATATATGCAGGGGTGAACCACCGGGGCATCCCCAAGCTTAGAGCTTTCACTCTCCTTGATCATGCTGTATCATCTCCCTCTCTTGATCCTTGAAAACTTCCTCCACACCAAACTCAAAACAACTCATTAGAGGGTTAGTGCACAATTAAAATTTACATGTTCAGAGGTGACATAATCATTCTTAATACTTCTGGACATTGCACAAAGCTACTGAAAGTCAATGGAATCGAAAAATCCATCAAGCATAGCAAAACAGGCAATGCGAAATAAAAGGCAGAATCTGTCAAAACAGAACAGTTCGTAAAGACGAATTTTATTGAGGCACCAGACTTGCTCAAATGAAAATTCTCAAATTGAATGAAAGTTGCGTACATATCTGAGGATCACTCACGTAAATTGGCATAATTTTCTAAGTTACCTACAGAGAATTAGGTCCAGATTCGTGACAGCAAAGAAATCTGTTTCTGCGCAGTAATCCAAATCTAGTATGAACTTTACTATCAACGACTTTACTTGGCACAACAAAACACTAAACTAAGATAAGGAGAGGTTGCTACAGTAGTAAACAACTTCCAAGACACAAAATAAAAACCAAGTACTGTAGTAAAAACATGGGTTGTCTCCCATAAGCGCTTTTCTTTAACGCCTTTCAGCTAGGCGCAGAAAGTGTATATCAAGTATTATCAAGAGGTGATGCATCTTCAGCGGGGTGTGGATTTTTCTCGACCAAGCATAGTATATTAGATACATAAGTTTTAGCGTCTCCCTTTTCATTAGTCTTGGGCTTGCTACTCTCATCAAACAAATTTTCAGGAACAAGCCAAGCATAGTTATTTTCTAGTGCATCATTCATCGCTAGGAGCTTACATGGTATTGGTGCTTTGATCTCCCCACCATCATTAATATTATTAGTGTACCTTATTCTCTCTATGTCCATCTTTTCAACGAGACTAACAAAATTGGTGCAAGAACCAAGCATATTATATTTAGCAAAGACCTTTCTAGCCTCTCTTGCTAGACCACCAAATTCTCTAAGAAGGGTTTCTAAAACAAAATCTTTCTTTTCCCCTTCTTCCATATCACCGAGTGTAAGAAACATGTGTTGGATTATAGGATTGAGATTAACAAATTTAGTTTCCAACATGCGAACTAAATGAGCAACAGCAATTTCATAAGTAGGAGCAAGATCTACCAAGTGTCTATCTTCAAAATCTTCAATGGTACTAACATGGTTGAAAAATTCTTCTATATTATTTCTCCCAACTATAGACCCGCGTCCTACCGGCATGTTTTTTACGGTAAAATTAAAAGGAAACATAATGCAATAAGTGAAGTAAATACAAGTAACTAATTTTTTTGGGTTTTCGATATAGAAAACAAGATAACAAATAAAGTAAAACTAGCAACTAATTTTTTTGTATTTTGATATAGTGCAGCAAACAAAATAAAACTAAGCAAGACAAAAACAAAGTAAAGAGATTGGGATGTGGAGACTCCCCTTGCAGCGTGTCTTGATCTCCCCGGCAACGGTGCCAGAAAAAGTGCTTGATACGCGTACAACACGCGTCCGTTGGGAGCCCCAAGAGGAAGGTGTGATGCGTACAGCGGCAAGTTTTCCCTCGGTATGAAACCAAGGTTTATCGAACCAGTAGGAGCCAAGAAGCACGTTGAAGGTTGATGGCGGCGAGATGTAGTGCGGCGCAACACCAGGGATTCCGGTGCCAACGTGGAACCTGCACAACACAAACCAAGTACTTTGCCCCAACGAAACAGCGAGGTTGTCAATCTCATCGGCTTGCTGTAACAAAGGATTAGATGTATAGTGTGGATGATGATTGTTTGCAGAAAACAGTAGAACAAGTATTGCAGTAGATTGTATTTCAGTATAGAGAATTGGACTGGGGTCCACAGTTCACTAGAGGTGTCTCTCCCATAAGATAAACAGCATGTTGGGTGAACAAATTACAATTGGGCAATTGACAAATAAAGAGGGCATGATCATGCACATACATATTATGATGAGTATTGTGAGATTTAATTGGGCATTACGACAAAGTACATAGACCGCTATCCAGCATGCATCTATGCCTAAAAAGTCCACCTTCAGGTTATCATCCGAACCCCCTCCAGTATTAAGTTGCTAACAACAGACAATTGCATTAAGTATTGCGCGTAATGTAATCAGTAATTACATCCTCGAACATAGCACCAATGTTTTATCCCTAGTGGCAACAGCACATCCATAATCTTAGAGATTTCTGTCACTTCCCCAGATTCACGGAGACATGAACCCACTATCGAGCATAAATACTCCCTCTTGGAGTTACAAGCATCTACTTGGCTAGAGCATCTACTAGTAACGGAGAGCATGCAAGATCATAAATAACACATAGATATAAATTGATAATCAACATAACAAGTATTCTCTATTCATCGGATCCCAACAAACACAACATATAGAATTACAGATAGATGATCTTGATCATGTTCGGCAGCTCACAAGACCCGACAATTAAGCACAATGAGGAGAAGACAACCATCTAGCTACTGCTATGGACCCATAGTCCAGGGGTAGACTACTCACTCATCACTCCGGAGGCGACCATGGCGGCGTAGAGTCCTCCGGGAGATGATTCCCCTCTCCGGCAGGGTGCCGAAGGCGATCTCCTGAATCCCCCGAGATGGGATTGGTGGCGGCAGCGTCTCTGGAAGGTTTTCCGTATCGTGGCTCTCGGTACTGGGGGTTTCGCGATGAAGGCTATTTGTAGGCGGAAGGGCAGGTCAAGGGGCGTCACGAGGGGCCCACACCATAGGTCGGCGCGGCCAGGGCTTGGGCCGCGCCGCCCTGTGGTTTAGCCACCTCGTGGCCCCACTTCGTCTCCTCTTCGGTCTTCTGGAAGCTTCGTGGCAAAATAGGACCCTGGGCGTTGATTTCGTCCAATTCCGAGAATATTTCCTTACTAGGATTTCTGAAACCAAAAACAGCAGAAACAAAGCAATCGGCACTTCGGCATCTTGTTAATAGGTTAGTTCCAGAAAATGCACGAATATGACATAAAGTGTGCATAAAACATGTAGATATCATCAATAATGTGGCATGGAACATAAGAAATTATCGATACGTCGGAGACGTATCACCCATCGGGCGGCCCAGTTGATGTTGATCATGAAGGATGAAGTCCAGCCCAGGATAAGGGAGCCAGATCCCAACCGAACTACGAAGGAGGCCGGATCCGTCGAGGCCCATGAGGAACCCGGATCCAGTATGGCATAGATGGAAGGCGGATCCTTGACGTACACGACAAGGCATTGTACCATAGTTAGGCAACCTGTAATCCAGCTAGGACTCTCCATGTAAACGCTAGATCCGTGCGCCTTTATAAGCCAGATCCTGGGAGCCTTAGAGGCACAACCACAACTCATTGTAACAACGCGAAAGCGTCCATATAATTCCAGACAAGCAGCAGTAGGCCCTGTCTTCGAGCAGGTGTTCCGAAGCTGGGTAAATCGCGTACCACCGTCCCGAGGACTCTCCGCCCTATGGCCCCTACTTCTTCTCCCCCTCGTGAGGATCCCTCCTCCAGGGTACTGTCGAATAGGCAATGACAGTTGGCTCCCACCGTGGGGCTAGCGGCGTCAGGAGGCCGGAACTGGGAGGGTTCCGCCATGGGAAGCTACGATGAATCCATCGCTGTGGGGCGTGTTCTTTACGCTGGAAACTTTCCGATCGTCCCGCAGGACGAGTGCTGGATTCCGGCTAGGACCAACCCCATCAAGCTCTTCATCGTCCCGATTGGCGGCATTCATGTCTTCATCGGCGAAACCGTCGATTCCGACTGAAACGCCCTGGTAAGTAACGCTGACGTGACCGCCGCTGAGCAGGACGCAGTCGCGAAGATCCGATCTGAGATGCTGGAGCTTCCTATGGAATATTCCGCCTTAGATCTGGAAAGTTCAAAACCCACCCAATCCGCCCCTGAGCAGGAAACAACGGTGGAAGACCATTGCATATCCGCCTGGGTCTCCCATGTGTTAGAGAAGCAAAGGTGTCACTTCGTGCACTTTCTCGCACATATCGTTGGAACCACTCTTCCTCAGGAAGAAGCCAGACCCATGCAGGATGAAGCTGCCGGAACCAGCAACGCCCCGGAACAGTAGGAGGCTGCGGGAGATAGAAGCGTACCGGATCAGCAAGAGGGTGCTGGAGATGTAGAAGAATCAATCCTGGGTAACCTAAGTCCAACTTCCGACTATGCTTCGTCCATGAACACAGAGGAATTCAACAAGGCTTTGAAGGAGTTAGAGGGCAAAGAGGAAGCTGAGGCGGAATCTACCCCACCTAAGCAGGTCCTAGCGACCATAACTGGCTTAGGAGAGGACACTGACGAAGAAGAGACTCCCACCGACGTAGCCCTCCCGAAAGTGTCCACTTCGGATACTCCGCCATCGCGACCCCGTCGTCGTGCCGCATCGGAATCCGGAGAAGCACAACTTTTCTGGGGACAAGGATTACCTGACCCCGGAAGAACTCGTGGAGCAAGCAGGTATAGGAGCCCTAGTTCACACACAAGTCCTCAACAAGCCTATAACTCCGGAGGAAGCCGCAGATCCGATAGCTCTAGAAGCTGCAAGAAAGGAGATGCTGGCTACCGCCAAGAGAATTTCCACCACCGCAGCAGCAATGCTTGAAGAAAGGCAAGAAGCTCAAGAAGTAATGGATGGTTTCCTCCAAAGAGAGCATGAAGCTGTTGACTCTTTGTAGAAGGCTAAAAAACTCCAAGAGCATTGGGAGTCCATGATGAAGGATGCCCGCAAAGAAGCAGACAAGATCCGGTGGGAGGCCATTAACCCCCGCAAGATCACCTTCGCAACTCCCTCTAATCAGGAGCCGCTCACAACTCCAAAGGAGAACATGCAGAAGGCTGCGGAGCTTCTGAATAAGGAGAATGAGGAAATCAACATCAAGTACCTCCGCACGCTCGTTGCTTCGGCGGTACGGCAGTAGAGCAAGGCAGACACTTCGCGCAAGCTGGAATCTAACCCAGATTTATGCATATCCACTGCGCAAAAGGACGCCTCCAGAAGCAAACATCGCGACGATGAATCGCGCACCGGGTCCTCGGAGCGCAGGAGGAAAATCAGAGAACACCCAAATCCGGTTCCAATTCCGTCAAAGACACCTCCGTCAGATCTGAAGAAGGGAAAGGATGTGATGTACACTAGTAGGGACAAGTACCGGAATCCGTCACCTCCGCCCAACAGGTACCTGTGTCCTCCACCTCCTCGCCGTCGTAGTCCTGCCAGAAACGCCAGACCCCACGGGCCTGGCGGAATCAACATCCGTGACAATGTGGTCCCCCAGAGGAACAGGAACAGGGAGCGCACGCCGGAACCTCGTCGGAGCCGGAACGAGGAGCGCGACCCAGAGCCTCGCAGAAGCCGGAATGATGAAGGCGACCATCACCATGGTGAAGGCAGCCATCGAAGCCGGAGTCAGCATCGCGAAGGGTGAGGAGAATCTGAAGGCGACAAAAAGAGGTCACATCGGCCGCCTCGCAGGTCTCCCTCCCCACCATCTAGCGGTGGAGGCGGAGGTGGAGGCGGAGGCGGAGGCCGAAGGTCTCACTCGCGCTCAAAATCCCCCCGCAATGGCTCGCGTGACGCGCGGGAACGTCTCAACGAATACAGATCTGACTATATCGGCCCAAAGTGCTTTGGCAGGATGATCCGAGAGGAACCAAAGCCAAGGATGAACCTCAATGTTCGCTATGACCTCAACCTATGCTTCGCCTTAGGACGACCCCTCGCGTCACCCTCCTCTGGCGGCCGGGGGGCAAACCTAGCCGCCGCCGCCTTAGCCCCCCCACCTCCTCCCTTCCTTGCCTCGCCGCCGCCGGAGGGGGGGCGGCAAAGCCGCGCTCTACCCGAGGAAGGTGGCGGCGGGGAGTTTCTTCCCCTCCCGCGTCCCTGGCGAGGAGGAGCTCGCTCGGGCGCGGCCAGGGCGGCGGGCGCGGCGTCGTGCGGTGGCTTCGGCGGCGGCGTGCTGCGGGCGTGGCTGGCGGCGGGAGCGGCGGCTCTCTGGCCGCTGGTGGCGTGTGGGGATCCGGCGGTCGTGGCGGCCGGGCCAGATCTGGGCCGGGCGGGCCGGGCCGGGGGCGCGGCTGGCCATGGCGGCGCGGCGGTTGGCCGGCGCGGGCCCCCTGGCCGTCGAGGTCTTTGCGGCTGGGTGGTGAAGTGCGGGCGGTGCCCCGGGCAGCGGCGGCGGCCGCGGCGAGGTGCTACTGGCGGCTGCGGAGTTTCTGACGTGGTGCCGGGGCGGCGGCCCCGTGCTGCGGCGGCGTGATGGTGGGCATGTGCGGTGGCTGCGGTGGCCGCTTGGGCGGAGGAGCCTGCCGGAGGTCTTGGCGGCGGTGCTGCTTCGGGAGGCTGCGGCGATGGGCGGGCCCCGATCTGGGCTTGTCGGGCCATGCGAACCGCGGCCATTGTTGGCGTTGGCGGCGTCTCCGTCATGGCGTTGGGGTGGCGCGGTGCTGGCCGGTCATGGGCCGGGTTGGCTGTGTGGTGGCGGCTTTCGGGTGGTGCGGGGAGTTCATGTCTGCGGACTTCGGCGTTTGTCATCGAGCCCCGTGTCGGAGTTGGTCGGTGTCCCCTCTATGTGGCGTTCCGGCGGCGCCCACGGTGTTCTTCGGCGGTACTCCGTTGGCTTCGGGCTGGGCTGCCCTCTGCGCGTCGGCGGCTACAGGTTGGCTTGGAGGTTGCTCAGCGGTTGGAGGTGGTGGTTTGTGCCGGTCCTTGTTGGCGGGCGCGAGGTCTTGGAACTCTTCGCTGGGCGAATGCTCTGTCTTGGCGGCCGGCCAGGACCGACAACGGCGACGCCTGTGGGCGCCGCATCCTTCTTGAAGGCGTCGTCGAAGCGGGTGTTCCTTGTTCTCCGTTCGGGCTCTCCGGGGGAAACCCTAGATCCCTCACGGGATCGGGCGTGGGCGGCGCTCTTGCGTCGCTTTGCCTCTTGAGGCCTTGCTTTGGATGTCCACCGGACAAAGGGACTTGTGGAGTGTTTTGGTGGTTTCGGCGGAGGCGGGTTCGTCTTCGGCCAGGCGGGACGCGGCCTCGGGGCCGGTGTGGTAGTTGGAGCGGTAGCTCCGGTCTTTCGCCTCCGCCTATTGCGTTGAGGTGTGGTGTCGACCTGGTTGGTCGTCGACCCGTGTGGAGCGCAGCCTCGGGGCTGGCGTGTGGTGTCGTGTTGTAACGGTTTTTCGGCCAGTTTTCCTCATAAACGGGCCAACTCTTTTCTCCTATATCAATGAAAGGCAAAGCTTTTGCCTCGTTTCAAAAAAAAAGGATGAACCTCAAGCTACCCGGAAACCTGAAGCATTATGATGGTAGCGAAAGGCCGGATACCTGGATCGAGGATTACTACAATGCAGTAACCTTCGCCGGAGGAACCCCCAAACATAGCCTGCCGCATGCTCCAGTTGTACCTTGTAGGTCCAGCCTGAATCTGGCTCAGTGACCTCGAGAAGAATTCCATCTTTTGCTGGTTCGACCTGAAGAACGCCTTCGAGAAGCACTTCAGGGGCACCTACAAAAGACCTGCCACGACAAGCGACCTACATGCATGTATCCAGAAGAAGGGTGAAACATCAAGCTTCCTCACCCGGTGGTTAGCAACCAGGAACGAGTGCGAGAACGTTGATAATCGCACAGCCATGCACGCCTTTATAGGTGGATTGCAGCGGGGAGGACTGCTGCGGCACAAGCTCACTTGCTTGGTCAATGCAAACAAGCTGACTTTGGATGACATGATCACCATCGCCAGCGATCACACCGCCGCGGATGACGACGCAAGCGGAGATCTCGCAGCCACAACCATACCCCTGCATCAACAAAAGAAGAACCGTGATAACGGCAGCAGCAGCGGCACCAAGCGGAAAAATCCCCTTGATGACCAAAGAAGCGGTGGATTCGACTTGATCGCCATGGCCTTCCAGCGAGGAGGTCAAGGAGGCGGAAGAGGCCGCGGCCGCTGTGGCGGAGCCGGTAGGGGCCAGCAGCATGGTGACGAGGTCACCGCTGCCGGAACCCGCGCTCCCCAAACTTATGAGGAATACAGAGACATGCCTTGCTTAGCCCACATTGATCCAGCTACCGGCAAGTCCTCTCACACCAATCGCAACTGCAAGTGGGTCAATGATCTCAAAACTGACCCGGAAGCAGGATACAAGCGAGCCCGCAAGCACCGCCTACGTGGAAAAGGAGTCAAGGGCAAAAACAAGGACAAGGAGGAAGACAGTTCCGAGGCGATGGACGAGGATGACGCTTCGCCGGATGGCAAGGAAGGATCCGCAGCTAACAAGTCCAACCCCTTCATCAAAAAGAGTGCGGGTGCGTATCACACTGATGACCCACAAGTATAGGGGGTGTATCATAGTACTTTCGATAAATAAGAGTGTCGAACCCAACGAGGAGCAGAAGGTGTTGACAAGCAGTTTCGATGAAGGATTCACTGTAAATGCTCACAAACAAGTATTCAGGGGGTTTTGATATAGCAGATAAATAAAGTACAAGTAAGTAAAATGCGAGAGTAATAATTGCAGCGAGTGGCCCAATCCTTTTTAGCACAAAGGACAAGCCGGTTTGTTTACTTATAATGACCAAACGTTCTTGAGGACACACGGGAATTTAGTCTAGTGCTTTCGCTTCATATAGTTGATTAATCTTCATTGTTTTGATAAGTGTTGTGTGGGTGAACCTATGCTAATGTACCGCCCTTCCTAGGACTAATACATACTTGTGATTATACCCCTTGCAAGCATCCGCAACTACAAGAAAGTAATTAAGATAAATCTAACAACAGCCTTAAACTCTGAGATCCTGCTATCCCTCCTGCATCGATATACCAACGGGGGTTCAGGTTGCTGTCACTCCGGCAACCCCACAATTAGCAAACGAATACAAGATGTATTCCCCTAGGCCCATAAAGGTGAAGTATTATGTAGTCGACGTTCACATGACACCACTAGAAGAATAACACCACAACTTAAATATCAAACCATTGAATATTACTCAACATAGTTCACTACTAACATTTAGACTTCACCCATGTCCTCAAGAACTAAACGAACTACTGACGAGACATCATATGGAACATGATCAGAGGTGATATGATGATGAATAACAATCTGAACATAAACCTTGGTTCAATAGTTTCACTCAATAGCATCAATAACAAGGAGTAATCAATACCGGGAGAGTTTCCCCTATCAAACAATCAAGATTCAACCCTAGATGTTACAGCGGTGACGAGGTGCAGCGGTGGAGATGACGGTGACGGTGGTGGAGATGATGGTGATGATGATCCCAATGAAGTCCAGCTCGATGGCGGTGACGATGGTGTCGATTTCTCCCTCCGGGAGGGAATTTCCCCGGCGGATTTCAGCCTGCCGGAGAGCTCTTTTCTCTCTGGTGTTTTCGGCCCCGCAGAGGCGGCTGTGTCTCCTCGCGATTATTCTCTGGAGCTTAGGTTTTCGAGGAGAAGAAGTACGCGAAGGAGAGGCGGCCGAAGGGGGCCGTGGGCCCCCTGCCCACAAGGCGGCGCGACCAAGGTAGGGCCCGCGCCGGCCTATGGGGGCCATGGCGGCCCTCCTCGGCTCCTCCTTTTGGCTCGCTAATAAGATCTTCGGTGTAATTTCCTTCAATTGTTGATCTTCAGAAATATTGCATTCTGACGGTGCTTTTCCAGCAGAATCCTGACTCCGGTGAATGATTCTCCAATAATCATGAAACATGCAAAATAGATGAAATAACATAAGTATCACCTCTAAATATGAAATATATCAATGAATAACAGTAAAGTATGATACTCCCTCCGTTCCTTTATATAGTGCCTATAGATTTTCGGCATTTGTTTCAGAATATAAGGTTGTAGCTTAGCTTTCTTTCAATTACCCCTCCCCGTTCAGCTCCCAAATCGTTCAGCTCCCAAAAATTGTTACGGTAAGTTAGAAAGATATGGATTTACCAAATTTTACGTTGATCTCAAATCGTTCAACAAGGGGTCTTGTGTAAAAAATACTCTTGCGCTAATTTCCGTGCCAAAAAACAATAGGCACTATAGAATGGAACAGAGGGAGTATAAAATAGTGATGCAAAATGGACGTATCAACTCCCCCCAAGCTTAGACTTCGCTTGTCCCCAAGCGAAACTGAACTCAGTAAACAAGACCACATGTTTATGGAGTGAAGAGTCGATAAATAAAATACGGACAAGAAGCCCATATTAATTCACACAAGACATTCTAGTGAACAACTTCCTCATATAATTCAACTTGAAACAAGTAGAGGGAAATCGCAAATAAAGGTGCATAGGAAATCATAATTGGTGATGGCAAACTTCGTTCTTGGTCAGAGAACAATTAACAGATTGTACTTATCTGTCGAGCAGCGCTCTTATATTAAAGCTTATACGGCAAAACTTGCATACTCAATCATAATAATCTCCTCATAATCATTGATAACCTTCAAAGCTATATTCATTCAGATAAAACTTGGACTAAACAAGGAAGAATAATAGGCATGATTAAGTAGATCACAATATAAATGGTTTGATCACAACAACTCAATTGCTTGCTTAAGATATAAGGAAATAGGTTTACTGACTCAACATAAAGTAAAAGATAGGCCCTTCGCAGAGGGAAGCAGGGATTAAATCATGTGCTAGAGCTTTTCAGTTTTGAAATCATATAGAGAGCATAAAAGTAAAGTTTGAGAGGTGTTTGTTGTTGTCAACGAATGGTAGTGGGTACTCTAACCCCCTTGCCAAACAGGCTTCCAAAGAGCGTCTCCCATGAAGGACGTTATCTCTATCAGCAAGGTAGATCATCCCCCTTCTCTTTTGTTTACACATGTACTTTAGTTTATTTAAGGATGACACTCCTCCCAACCTTTGCTTTCTCAAGCCATGGCTAACCGAATCCTCGGGTGCCTTCCAACATTTCACATACCATGGAGGAGTGTCTATTGCAAAATTAAGTTGCTTACTGATGAATCAGGGCAAAACATGTGAAGAGAATTATTAATGAAAGTTAATTAATTGGGGCTGGGAACCCCGTTGCCAGCTCTTTTTGCAAAATTATAGGATAAGTGGATGAAGCCACTAGTCCATTGGTGAAAGTCTGCCCAACAAGATTGAAAGATAAAACACCACATACTTCCTCATGAGCTATAAAACATTAACACAAATAAGAGGTAATAACTTTTGAATTGTTTAAAGGTAGCACCTGAAGTATTTACTTGGAATGGCAGGGAAATACCACATAGTAGGTAGTTATGGTGGACACTGATGGCATAGGTTTGGTTTAAGGGTTTGGATGCACGAGAAGCATTCCCTCTCAGTACAGGTCTTTGGCTAGCAAGGTTGATTAGCAAGCATAAGAGTTGAGGGAAACAAACAAATATACATGTGATAGAAACAATCATGCATCTTCCTTGTAAGCACAAACAATTTTAACTTCAGAATACTAAGCTAGGAGCTAACAAGAAAGAAAGATAATGAAATAACATATCTACATGTATTTCTTCTTTTCTACTTAAACTCAAAGTGTTGTTGCTATTGACCAATACTAAGTTTGCCAAAACCAAATATATTTACTCAATGCTCCCAAAGTGAGACCAATACTAACAACAAGATCAATCATATAATAGAGATTGCAAACTAAAATAAGATGTGCAATATGTAAATGATAAAACTTCTCATTAATATTCCATAACGATAACTCACACCAAGGGATACATAGATAACCAACTAAAAGAGAGATACTTCCATATTGCAACCCATCTTATATGATAACTTCCCTACTCATGATATGACACTACTTGATAGTAAAAAGTTAAAAGATAGTGATGATGTGATACCGCGGCACTCCCCCCAAGCTTGGAACAAACCAAGGGGGTGCCAATACCAATGATGAATTACTCCTTCGGCGGTGGTGAATTCTTCCCATCACCAGACTTCCAAGGAAGAGGCTCTCCATCAACAAATGACATCTTGGTCTCGGGAATCCTGAAACTAGCAGCATAGCTTATGTGTTTAAACCTGTTTTCATACTCACAGTTCTGATTCTGAACATCATAGAGTTGAGCTTGGAGTTTGTTGGTAGTGTCGTGAAGCGAAAGGATATCGTCCCACAGCTTTGCAGTCTCCTTCTTGTGTCCATCAATAAGTTCAGACACAATTTTGTGAAAGATGTCCACTTCACGCTCAGCCATCTTCTTGTAGTTGAAAACCTCTTGTTCTAATTTCTCCATCCTGTCCTCCAAACTTCCTTCTCCTTTAGGACCTCAGACATCTTCAATCTTGAACTCTCCATCTACGAGCAGCAATTCTTTGGGGTGCATCTTCAGCTCGTTCATGTACGGGTTGACGACGTCCTCAAAGAAGCTGTCCTTCGGAGTCCCCGATGAAGACATGATGGCTCTAGATCCGAAGCAGATCCTGGCAGAAAACATGTCGAAACGAAACACGACGAGAAAACGATATGCGGACCTCCAGGGGTCCGGGGGATTATATAGTAGGAATTTTCATGACGGAAGGAAAGTACCAGGTCGAACCAGAGTCGGAGAGGGACACCAAGGGGCCGTCCTCATAGGGCGGCGCTGCCAGGCTGGGGCCCGCGCCGGCCTATGGGGGCACGCCCTCGTGCGTCTCCTCCACTCCGTTTCGATCTCGTAATTTTTCATATTTTCCAAAAATAGCAAAAACATTGTTCGGAAAGTTAAATGCGGACTTTTTATTACCAGTACTGTTACCTATTCAAAGTCGAACTCTGCAGAGCTGTCAATTTGGCCTTTGATGAAAGCTTCCGGAGTCACCACTTGAATAACATCAACATCTTCATTATAAGAATCGCCAGAGATATAATGCTTGAGTCTTTGTCCATTCACCACTTGTGTGGCATCACCTTGCAGAGAACTAATTTTAATTGCCCCCGAACGATACACCTCCACAATCACATATGGTCCTTCCCATTTTGAGAGCAATTTCCCTGCAAAAAATCTTCTGAAGAAGGGAAAGGACCCATGAAGTCAAATCCCCAATAATCGAATGGTTCAATAACAAGAGTATAATTCATAGGCATTTCATTGCGTCTCGAGATATTACCAACCCTTTGACATTCATCACAAGATAAAATAAACTTTCTTGCATCTTTAAAGAGAGTTGGCCAATAGAAACCTGATTGTAGAACCTTTTGCACGGTTCTATCTCCGGCGTGATGTCCTCCATAAGCACTACCATGACACTTACTCAATATCTCTTGTTGTTCATATTCGGGAACACATCTTCGCATAATACCATCCACTCCTTCTTTATATAAGTGTGGGTCATCCCAAAAATAATGCCTCAAGTCATAAAAGAATTTCCTCCTTTGCTGAGCTGAAAAGGTTGGAGGCAAGTACTTGGAAACAATAAAGTTAGCATAATCAGCGTACCAAGGACTATCTCGCAAGCTCACCTTTATTACAGCCAATTGTTCATTTGGAAAACTATCATTAACAGGAACAGGATCATAAGCAATATTTTCCAATCTAGACAAATTATTAGCAACAGGATTATCAGCACCTTTCCTATCTATAATATGTAAATCAAATTCTTGCAAAAGAAGCACCCATCTAATAAGCCTTGGCTTAGCATCTTTCTTTTCCATAAGGTACCTAATTGCAGCATGATCAGTATGGATTGTAACTTTTGAATCAATAATATAGGATCTACACTTGTCACAAGCAAAAACTACAGCTAATAACTCTTTTTCAGCTGTAGCATAATTTCTTTGAGCAGCATCAAGAGTTTTGCTAGCATAATGAATAACATTCAATTTTTTATCTACTCGCTGTCCAAGAACAGCGCCTACAGCAAAATCACTAGCATCACACATAATTTCAAAAGGTAAGTTCCAATCAGGAGGTTCAACTATAGGAGCAGTTGTTAAGGCTTTCTTTAGAGTTTCAAAAGCTTCCTTACAATCATCATCAAAAACAAAAGGTACATCTTTTTGAAGAAGATTAGTAAGAGGCTTTGAAATCTTGGAGAAATCTTTAATAAATCTCCTATAAAACCCAGCATGACCAAGAACACTACGAATACCTTTAACATCCCTAGGATAGGGCATCTTCTCAATTGCTTCAACTTTAGCTCTATCAACTTCAATACCTCTCTCGGAAATTTTATGTCCCAATACAATTCCTTCATTAACCATAAAGTGGCATTTCTCCCAATTAAGAACAAGGTTAGTTTCTTCACATCTCTGTAAAACTTTATCAAGGTTTCGCAAGCAATTCTCAAAAGAATTCCCATAGACAGAAAAATCATCCATGAATACCTCTACAATATTCTCGCAAAAGCCATGAAAAATAGCAGACATGCATCTTTGAAAAGTAGCAGGAGCATTACATAAACCAAAAGGCATACGTCTATAAGCATAAGTTCCATAGGGACATGTGAAAGTGGTTTTCTCTTGATCTTTAGTTTTAACAGCAATTTGTCAAAACCCAGAATAACCATCAAGAAAGCAAAAATGAGTATTTTTAGAGAACCTTTCTAACATTTGATCAATAAAAGGTAAAGGGTAATGATCTTTCTTAGTAACCTTATTAACTTTTCGATAATCAATGCACATTCTATACCCTACAACTACTCTTTGAGGGATGAGCTCATCATTATCATTAGGCACAACAATTATTCCTCCTTTCTTAGGAACACAATGCACATGACTAACCCATCTACTATCAGCAATAGGATATATAATACCAGCTTCAAGAAGTTTTAATACCTCATTCCTTACCACATCCTTCATCTTAGGAATTAGACAACGCTGATGTTCAACAACAGGCTTTGCATCATCTTCCATGTTGATGGCATGTTGGCAAATAGAGGGAGAAATCCCCTTCAAGTCATCAAGAGTGTAGCCAATAGCTCCTCGGTGTTTCTTCAATATTTCCAATAACCTTTCTTCCTCAAAATTTGAAAGCTGAGAACTAATAATAACAGGATATATTTTCTTATCATCAATATGAGCATACTTAAGATTATCAGGCAACGGTTTAAATCAAAAACAAGATCTTCCTTTGGTGGTGGTGTTGTACCTAGATCTTCAACCGGCAAGTCATGTTTAAGAATAGGTTGACGAAGGAAAATTTCATCAAGCTCATTCCTTTCTTCCCTAAAGACTTCACTCTCACTATCCTCCAAATGTTGCTGCAAAGGTTTATTAGGAGCAAGAGCAATAGATGCACACTGTTCAACTCTAAAATCATTATTAGGCAAGTCAGCTTTATAAGGAGTTTTGGCAAATTTAGAGAAATTAAACTCATAAGATTCACCAGCAAATTTAGTCACAATTTTCTCCTTCTTACAATCTATAACAGCTCCACAAGTATTTAGAAAAGGTCTACCAAAAATAATAGGACAAGACTTACTAGCGGCAGAACCAAGTACCAAAAAGTCAGCAGGATATTTAATCTTACCACATAGAACTTCCACATCTCGAACAATACCAATAGGAAAGATAGTTTCTCTATTAGCTAGCCGAATAACCACATCAATATCTTCAAGTTCACAAGAACCAATTTCATGCATGATTTCCGTGTAAAGCTCATAAGGAATGGCACTGATACTTGCACCAATGTCGCATAAACCATAATAACAATGATCACCAATTCTAACAGAGAGCATAGGAACACTGGCTTTCCTAGACTTATTAGGATGCGAAACAATACTAGAAGCATCTACACAGAAAATAATATGACCATCTTCTACATTTTCAGTCACAAGATCTTTAACTATTGCAATAGCAGGTTTAACCTTTATTTGCTCTTCAGGTTCTATAGGTTTCTTTGCACTTTTATTTTAACCGCACTAGTTATAACAGAACACTCCTTCATTTTAGCAGGGAAAGGAGTTTTTTCAATATAAGCTTCAGGAAGAATATGATCAACAGTTTCAATTACAACACATTTATTTATAGATGAATCAGTTTTATCTTTGTACGGTTCATGATACTTATCAAAATTCTTCCTAGGCAATTCAAAATGAGAGGCAAAAGCTTTATAAAAATTTGCAACAACTTGAGGGTTAAGACCATAAGTAGCACTCATATTACGAAATTTATCAGTATCCATAAAAATTTCAATGCATTTATAATCATAATTTATACCTGACTCTCTATCTTTGTCGTTCTCTATCATCGCCATCCGGCGGTGAGATGGAGGTGCATGGAAGCCGGCGATGGTGTCGCCGGTGGAGGGTTGGGTTGGCCAGCCCGGGATGGTCGCCGACGTGGGGGTCCGGCCTGAATAAAGGCGGCGGTCCTAGGGCCTCTCTTGCGTGAAGAGGAGGACCTACCGGAGGCCTGGACTCGTGATCTGGCCGGAGGGTTGAGTTCCGGAAGGCTCCGCTGGCGAATGTAACAGTGCTTTGCCTGGAGTTTGCTGGATCGGAGGTATTCGGTCGTGTGCACCCATGCGTTTATTCCGACCGTTTGGTTCTGGAGGGAGCGGCGCGAAGCTCTTTTTCTGTGTTGACATCAAGTGACTATGGATCCATGATGAAAGTCGGAAGAAGAGAATTTCATGAAGGCCGGAGGGGAGGACTAGTTAAGGGAGGTTCAAGTCTCCGCGCTGTTGAGGGGTGTTATCACCAGATTTTGGACAAATCCAGAGGTGGGCCATAAGAGAGATGGGCTTAGAGGACTACACGTGGAAGATCTCTGAAGCGGCCTTGCACGGAGAATTTGGGCTAGTTTGCCCGTGTATCTTTAATTATAGTAGGTCATATCTTAGATCAAGGTTTAGAATTTGTATCGCGCACGGTGGGATATTCCCACGTTAGAAAGTCCGCTGGACTATAAATATGTATCTAGGGTTTATGGAATAAACAACAACACAACGTTCACCCCAAAACAAACCAATCTCGGCGCATCGCCAACTCCTTCGTCTCGAGGGTTTCAATCAGGTAAGCGACATGCTGCCTAGATCGCATCTTGCGATCTAGGCAGCACAAGCCCCACGTTGTTCATGCGTTGCCCGTACTGAAGCGTCTTTGATGGCGGGCAACGTAGTTATCATAGATGTGTTAGGGTTAGCATAGCTCTTCGTATAAACATGCTTACGTAGTGCAACCCTCGCATGTCTAGCCGCCCTCACGCCTATCTCAGGTGTGGGGGCGGCACCCTGCTTGTTCATCATCTAGTAGATCTGATCCGTTACGATTGCTCCTTGCTCCGCAAGGATTAGTTTAATATCTGCAATAGTTAGGCCTTACGAAGGGGGGGAGGATCCAGCGGCACGTAGGGTGGCGTTCGCAAGTCCTAAACAGGATGTTCCGATGATCAACGTCACGTTGGTTGTGTGGCCTTGTTTAGGATCGGCTTACGAGCACCGTGCGTGGCCGCGAGGCCCAACCTGGAGTAGGATGATCCGATTATGCGGTGAAAACCCTAAATCGTCGTAGATCTCATTAGCTTTATCTTGATCAAGCAGGATCACCAAGTATTCGTGCACCCCGTACGGATCATGGGTGGATCGGCTCTTTGAGCCGATTCACAGATAACTGAGAGCCGATCGAGGCTACGATTTAATGTTTACGTGTATGCCATGCGAGGAACTAAGCGAGGCATCCTCATCACCTTCCGACCAGGTATAGGTCAGGTGGCACGCCCTTGCACTTCGCATCGCCGCGTGTGACCAGAAGAGCATTGCGGGCCGTCGCTCGGAGGGGTCTCAGCCAGCCGCAGCTCTAGGCTCTTCCCGGCTCTACCGTGTTGACAGGCCGCTGCCCGCCGGTGGGTTTTGGCGATCAACACATTCTGGCACGCCCGGTGGGACCATCTTCTACATCAACCACATCGCCATCTACATCTGAGATGGCGGCGGACGGCACGCCAGTCACCTACGAGGAGCTGCCTGCTGAGCTCAAGAAGAAACATGACGAGATCAAGGCCACCCTCGAAGCCGACCTCATCGGCGCGTTTCCGAGAACCCGTACCCATGGCATCAGATGGAAGGGGTTCTCACCACAAGGTGCACTCGATGGGATAGATCTCTCTGCCCCGTCGGAGGAACGCACCAGGGCCCTTCGGCAGGAGATCAACTACTTGGTGGCTCACTCGCTACACCGCCACTCTGAAAACTTGGTCAACGTGTTGGAGCGTCTCGCTCTGCGCGTGATCCAGGAGATCATGAGCCACCAGTACTCGCCGTCAGGACCAGCTCTCGGGACGCACCAAGGAGAGTTGCCACTCCAGTCCCGTCCACCGCTGCCATACGCGTTGGCAGCACCAGCTGAAGTGCCGGCTACACCGGCATTCGTCGTCTACAAGATCGGTGGTGACCCTAGTGACTACCAGTTCTTGGCTGAGGCGCCCAAGGAGATCCCTCAAGGATACGCGTGCACGTATGTGCCAGATTGTGGCAACTGGCCACTCTCAAACCAGGCCACAACGTCAGGGACTCCGGCGCAAACGGGAGGAACGTCAGCAACAGAGCTTGAGAAGCAGACGTGGCTAACTAAGTACGCCACCCCGACGAAACTCCCGAGCCCAGCTCCTGCAGTTGGCTCGAGCTGGAAAAGCAAACATGGCTGGCTAAGTACGCCACCCCGGCGAATCTTCGAGAATACATCTCCTGCAGCCAGCACGGTGGATCAGATCGGTACCATGCGAGAGACCAGTTCGGCATTATGCCGAAAAGGAGGGCAATCGGCTATTCCAAGCCGTACCTGACGAGTACGAGATGATCCCGCTGCCACCTAAATATCGGCTCCCCGACTTCTCCAAATTCGGTGGATCGGATGGCTCCAGCTCCATCGAGCACATCGTCGGATATTTGGCGAAACTAGGACCGGCTTCCGTGTCGGCTCAGCTACGCGTGAGGCTCTTTTCACGGTCCCTCACGGGATCGGCTTTTGGATGGTATACCTCTTTGCCGGCAAACTCCATCCAGTCTTGGAAGCAATTGGAAGAACAGTTCCATACGCAATACCATTCGAAGCTTCCGAGTCTAGCATTGCCGATCTAGCACAACTACGTCGAAGCGCGGAGAAACGGTGACAGAGTACATCCAGCGCTTCGGGAATCTTAGGAACCGATGTTATTCGGTTCGTATAACTGAAAAGGAAGCGATCGGGTGGCGTAGCTGGCCTTGCAACACAGCTCAAGGACATGGCCTCCCAAGCAGATTATCCCTCGTGGCGCACATGGTTCAGAAACTATCGGCATATGAACAGCGCCACCCGGACACTGTACCAAGACAAGTTCAAGCGTGCGATAGTCATGGTCGATACGAGAGGAAGGTGAAGTGCTGCGGGAGACCAAGAAATAGCGGTGGCTGAGTGGACTCGGGGAGGAACCCCGTATCCTGCAAATGGGTAAAGCCACCGGGGCCGCCCGGGGGTTTGATTTTGACGTGACCAAGACTGAACAAATCTTCGACCTCTGCTTAAGGAGAAACGATTGACGATTCTGAAGGTCTCAAGTTCCCTACGGCGCAAGAGCTAAACGGAAAGCCGTCTGCAAATTCCACAACTCGCTTTCCCATGCCACCAACGGCGGGGTGTGGCGTCGGCACATCCAAGCGGCGATAGAGAAGGGGCGTTTAATTTTCAACCAATACGCCATGAAGGTAGACACCCAGCCCTTCCCCGCCGTTAACATGGTAGAAGTCATCTACCCCGAGGGCTGCCAGCCAGGTCCCACGTTCGGCATCAACATGGTGGGGCACAGGGAACCACTCTGGCAAAGATGGAGATGAGGGCAGCTGCTCTCATAGCAAGGACACGAGAAGAGGCCGCTCCACGCGATCGGCTCAATCATGATGGCAAGCGCTACGTCACGAGAGGGAGAAGTGAAGAACATAAGATATCAGCGACCTCTCTCTCGATCACCTCCTCAACAAATATGTGAGTCGGTATGACCAACGCCGACGGTCCAACTATGATGATGAAGGAGATCGTCGGCTAGAGAAGCGAGAAGACATCGTCGGCAGGATCGCGATGAGGAGGAGCACGAGCGCCGTGCCGCGGACAGGCCAAGGGAGCAAGATGACAACGCCGGTTTCTTGGGATTGCCCTTTCTTCGGACAACTGCTGGGATTCAGGAATGAGCCGATTGCCCACAATCGGCAATTGCCCAGAATGCAACAAGAAGAAGAAGGAGGCAGCCAACGTGTCTGTGTTTGAGCGCTTAGGGCCTCTCCCACCACCAAGCAAACGCGCTGAGTCACCTCGTTGGGCAGATCTTGAGGATTCAGAAGACGAGGGACTAGAAGAAGAAGAAGACAGGTACCACCGTCCAAGGTGGTGCCCTGACGGACTCAGCCGTTCACAGAAACGCAGGGTTCAGCGGTTGCGCGGCCTGGAGGAAGCCGAAAGGTTATACTTGCATACGCTAAGGAAGGCACGGCCTGATCTGGCTGCAAAGGTTCAGCGAGCCCTGAATGAAGAGGGTCGTCCACGGAGAATGGAGTGGCGTCCCAAGCAAAAGAAAGCCGATGATGAAACATCGGCTGGCACAAACATGGTGCTCGTCTTGCCGACAGAGCTTAGTGCTCCACGATTATACGATGCACTCAAGGTGGATGACAGCAGGCGCATCAAGTCAGAGGTTGGGTTGGTTTTATCCAGCCTAACCGAGTAGCAAGATTAAACCAATGAGCAAACCGTGCGAGGCTGATCCTTGTGATCGGCCCCAGAAATTTTATGGAGGAACATTACAAAACCTTCATCGAGCAAGCAATGTGGAGGCCGATTCCCGCAATCGGCCAAAATTATCTTCTGCACATATTCTGTTTATGGTCAGCAACGATCTACTGGGCAGCGGCCACGTCGGCAGATGGAAGTCAGCATGAATCTTTGCGAAGACGACGTGCAAGTGCAGTGCCCTGGCTTACCAAGAAAGCCGATATCTGCAATCATTTGGCAGATTCGGCTCGGGGGGCATGTAGTCAGATGAACGTGTGCAGATAAACATGTGCAGACTTGTGTGCAGTGGAACATTGGGGGCCGATTAAGGAGAAAAATCGGCCAAAATAAAAAAAAAAATTTCGCACGAAGCAAAGCCGATGCGCGGCCATCGACTCTAGTACAGTTGCACGGGACCAAGACCTACTGGCTATGTGTTCAAGGGTTTACAGTGACGTCGATGTTCAGTAGAAGAAAGCTGATCAACGACTTATGCATCCTCGCCGGTATTCTTGCCTTGATGAAGGCTCGGGGGGCAGCTCGCCCTAGAGGTTCTTTAGAGAGCCGATTTTGATGGAATCGGCTGGCATTACGATTCGGAGGCTGATGGTGACACATGTGGTTAGCTCACGGCCGTCCTCGCCTTGATGAAGACTCGGGGGCAACGGACTACATCGAGATTGCATCGATTGATCCTGCGTTGTGATCCTCTCTGGAAGACGGTTACATTCGCGAAAGAAGATTGCTGA
Source organism: Lolium perenne (assembly GCF_019359855.2). Classification (NCBI taxonomy): domain Eukaryota; kingdom Viridiplantae; phylum Streptophyta; class Magnoliopsida; order Poales; family Poaceae; genus Lolium; species Lolium perenne. Next base: position 322,259,596 of record NC_067246.2, read on the forward strand.
AGCTATGGAGAGGAATCAGGAAGGGAGGCCGTCGGCTTGTACAGGTTTTGGACTGTCCTGTCGCTGCACAGGGATTGGATTCTCAAAATAGCCGATGAATAGTCATCGGCTAAGGGATTGGGATTGCGAAAAAATATGGTCAGATACCAAATCGCAGCCTGAAATTGAGAAGTTCTTGGCCTTCGAGCTAATCGACATAAGAATCCAGCTTCATGGGCGGCCAAAAGGAGGGAAAAAATCGATACGTTGCTATCGGTCTTGACATGGCGGGGAGGAAGGAATGAAATTGGGGCAGTTGAAAGATGAATCAAAAGAACAATTTCATTAAGTCGGAGGAGCGGCTTTACAAGAAAGAGCCGATAGCTCTCAAAAGAGGGATCTAGTGCCTAGCGCACTGCTACTGCTAGTCCTATTTCTACTAATCGTCGCTGTCCTCGTCGTCACCGCCGTCGATGTCGTCGGCGCTGCTCCCGGGGAACTCTTCGTCGCTGCTACCCCAGCCTGTGGCCGGAGCCTCTTCCTCCTCGTCATCATCATCGTCCTCGCTGTCCGCCCAGGAGCGGAAGCGCTTGGTTGGCGGGTACCCGGCGGAAGAGGAAGATTCATCTTCTTCCTCCTCTTCTTCTTCTTCGTCGTCATCCTCGCTGTCCGCCCACATGCGGGAGCGCTTCTTCGGCGGGAGCTTGATGGAGGGGAAGGCCTTGGCCTTCGCTGCTTCTCCTTCTTTCTTCTCATCATCGGAGGGGAGGGGGTTCACTTCGGAAGAAGGTTTGTCCTCATTCTTCTTCGGCGAGAATGGGGGAAAAGGTTTGAAAAGGAGGAGGAAGAGGAAGACATTGCTTTGAGGGAGAAGAGGGTTTTTGGGTGCCGATGGCTGGAACAGAGGAAGGAGATGAAGAAAGCTAATCGATCGGCACGGTTAAATAATGAGGAGCCTGGTGGAAATTTCTTGTCATTACGGTTTCCAAGGAGATGACGCCGAGCTATCGAATTTTGCGGAGAAGCTGAGAGGACGGGGCATAATGATGACGGAAGCTGCAAATGGCTCTGTCACCTGCCACGACATGACCCTTCGAGAGGAAAATATAATGATTTTGGAAAAATTATTTCCAAAACCAGGGGGGCATGTGTTATCACCAGATTTTGGACAAATCCAGAGGTGGGCCATAAGAGAGATGGGCTTAGAGGACTACACGTGGAAGATCTCTGAAGCGGCCTTGCACGGAGAATTTGGGCTAGTTTGCCCGTGTATCTTTAATTATAGTAGGTCATATCTTAGATCAAGGTTTAGAATTTGTATCGCGCACGGTGGGATATTCCCACGTTAGAAAGTCCGCTGGACTATAAATATGTATCTAGGGTTTATGGAATAAACAACAACACAACGTTCACCCCAAAACAAACCAATCTCGGCGCATCGCCAACTCCTTCGTCTCGAGGGTTTCAATCAGGTAAGCGACATGCTGCCTAGATCGCATCTTGCGATCTAGGCAGCACAAGCCCCACGTTGTTCATGCGTTGCCCGTACTGAAGCGTCTTTGATGGCGGGCAACGTAGTTATCATAGATGTGTTAGGGTTAGCATAGCTCTTCGTATAAACATGCTTACGTAGTGCAACCCTCGCATGTCTAGCCGCCCTCACGCCTATCTCAGGTGTGGGGGCGGCACCCTGCTTGTTCATCATCTAGTAGATCTGATCCGTTACGATTGCTCCTTGCTCCGCAAGGATTAGTTTAATATCTGCAATAGTTAGGCCTTACGAAGGGGGGGAGGATCCAGCGGCACGTAGGGTGGCGTTCGCAAGTCCTAAACAGGATGTTCCGATGATCAACGTCACGTTGGTTGTGTGGCCTTGTTTAGGATCGGCTTACGAGCACCGTGCGTGGCCGCGAGGCCCAACCTGGAGTAGGATGATCCGATTATGCGGTGAAAACCCTAAATCGTCGTAGATCTCATTAGCTTTATCTTGATCAAGCAGGATCACCAAGTATTCGTGCACCCCGTACGGATCATGGGTGGATCGGCTCTTTGAGCCGATTCACGAGATAACTGAGAGCCGATCGAGGCTCTGATTTAATGTTTACGTGTATGCCATGCAGGAACTAAGCGAGGCATCCTCATCACCTTCCTGACCAGGTATAGGTCAGGTGGCACGCCCTTGCACTTCGCATCGCCGCGTGTGACCAGAAGAGCATTGCGGGCCGTCGCTCGGAGGGGTCTCAGCCAGCCGCAGCTCTAGGCTCTTCCCGGCTCTACCGTGTTGACAGGCCGCTGCCCGCCGGTGGGTTTTGGCGATCAACAAGGGGCTTGCTTGGTGTCCGGGCTTCACAACAGCGGTATGAAAGTGGGGGCGACAACACATGTGAAGCGCAGAGTCCTACCTTTCAGGGTGAAAACCCAAGGTCTGGCCTTAACTGGTTGTGCCTGGCAGTGACCTTGGTGTAGGCATTGTTTTGAGAGTGGGGGTTATCTTCAGGGTGAAAACCTAAGATCTTTGATCGGGCGACGACGGTGTTGGAGCACTGTTCCCTTCTTGGAGGCGTCGTTTTTTGGAGAGTCTGCAATTCAGGTGTTGTCATGGTGGTGGATGTATTGCTGTTGTTAGGTCCGTGATACTGTAGCGGGACTTTTGTTTCTTAGTTTTCTTTTCCTTTTTTTGGCTGTGTGCATCCGTAGTGCCATTAGGGTGGTACATTGTTGCAGAGGCTGGGTGTAATTGGTATCTCTCGATATTAATATATTCCCTTTATCGAAAAATCTTTGTCGTTCTCCCATCCTTCAGTATTCTCCTGAATCCGATCAAGAAGGTCCCTTTTAAACTCTTCTTTGTTGCGTGTAAATGATCCAGAACAAGTAGTATCCAGCAAGGTTTTATCTTGAAAAGAAAGTCTTGCATAGAAATTATCAATGATGATATTACCAGGAAGCTCATGAATGGGGCATTTGAGCAATAAAGACTTCAATCTCCCCCATGGTTGGGCAATACTCTCTCCATCATGAGGCCAGAAATTGTATATGCGGTTCCGGTCTTTGTGAATTTCACTTGGAGGATAGAATTTAGAATAAAATAGAGGCACAATATCCTTCCAATCAAGAGAATCCCCATTCTTCAGCAATTTATACCAATGCGCTGCTTTACCAGACAGCGATATAGAGAATAGTTTCTTCCTAACTTCATCCATAGCAATACCTGCACATTTGAATAACCCGCATAATTCATGTAAAAACAGTAAATGATCTCCAGGATGGACAGTTCCATCCCCTTCATAGCGGTTATCCACAACACGTTCAATAATTTTCATAGGTATTTTGTATGGAACCTCTTTCTCACCTGGCGCCTCATCCACTACCTTTGCAGTAGTAGTAGATTTTCCAAATAGAAATTCAAGAGAAGATCTCTCCATAATGAATTATAGCAGCAGGCAGAAATAAAATCAGCACGTACAGTAAAAGTTTCCCTTACCAATTCCACTTACCAATAGCGCTTCACTCCCCGGCAACGGAGCCAGAAAATAATCTTGATGACCCACAAGTATAGGGGGTGTATCGTAGTACTTTCGATAAATAAGAGTGTCGAACCCAACGAGGAGCAGAAGGTGTTGACAAGAAGTTTCGATGAAGGATTCACTGTAAATGCTCACAAACAAGTATTCAGGGGGTTTTGATATAGCAGATAAATAAAGTACAAGTAAGTAAAATGCGAGAGTAATAATTGCAGCGAGTGGCCCAATCCTTTTTAGCACAAAGGACAAGCCGGTTTGTTTACTTATAATGACCAAACGTTCTTGAGGACACACGGGAATTTAGTCTAGTGCTTTCGCTTCATATAGTTGATTAATCTTCATTGTTTTGATAAGTGTTGTGTGGGTGAACCTATGATAATGTACCGCCCTTCCTAGGACTAATACATACTTGTGATTATACCCCTTGCAAGCATCCGCAACTACAAAAAAGTAATTAAGATAAATCTAACCACAGCCTTAAACTCTGAGATCCTGCTATCCCTCCTGCATCGATATACCAACGGGGGTTCAGGTTGCTGTCACTCCGGCAACCCCACAATTAGCAAACGAATACAAGATGTATTCCCCTAGGCCCATAAAGGTGAAGTATCATGTAGTCGACGTTCACATGACACCACTAGAAGAATAACACCACAACTTAAATATCAAACCATTGAATATTACTCAACATAGTTCACTACTAACATTTAGACTTCACCCATGTCCTCAAGAACTAAACGAACTACTCACGAGACATCATATGGAACATGATCAAAGGTGATATGATGATGAATAACAATCTGAACATAAACCTTGGTTCAATAGTTTCACTCAATAGCATCAATAACAAGGAGTAATCAATACCGGGAGAGTTTTCCCTATCAAACAATCAAGATTCAACCCTAGATGTTACAGCGGTGACGAGGTGCAGCGGTGGAGATGACGGTGACGGTGGTGGAGATGATGGTGATGATGATCCCAATGAAGTCCAGCTCGATGGCGGTGACGATGGCGTCGATTTCCCCCTCCGGGAGGGAATTTCCCCGACGGATTTCAGCGTGCCGGAGAGCTCTTTTCTCTCTGGTGTTTTCCACCCCGCAGAGGCGGCTGTGTCTCCTCGCGATTATTCTCTGGAGCTTAGGTTTTCTGGGAGAAGAAGTACGCGAAGGAGAGGCGGCCGAAGGGGGCTGTGGGCCCCCTCCCCTCAAGGCGGCCCGGCCAAGGTAGGGCTCGCGCCGGCCTATGGGGGGGCCATGGCGGCCCTCCTCGGCTCCTCCTTTTGGCTCGCTCAATCTCCTGGGAAAATAAGATCTTCGGTGTAATTTCCGTCAATTATTGATCTTCAGAAATATTGCATTCCGACGGTGCTTTTTCCAGCAGAATCCTGACTCTGGTGAATGATTCTCCAATAATCATGAAACATGCAAAATAGATGAAATAACATAAGTATCACCTCTAAATATGAAATATATCAATGAATAACAGTAAATTATGATATAAAATAGTGATGCAAAATGGACGTATCACACACCTTCCTTGGAACTCCAACAGTCCGCGCCAGCAAATCAGCTCTCCGGATCCTGAACGCCACAGTTCCGGCTGTGCTGCAGTATGTCAGGTGGTCAGGAACTCCGTGTACGTTTGATAGGCAGGATCACCCTACCATCATTCCGAAAGAGTGCTATGACTTGGTTGTAAGTCCCCGCATCGATGGGTATGATTTCTCCAAGTGCCTTATGGATGGCGGAGCCAGCTTGAACATCATGTACCTAGAGACTCTGGAGAGGATGAACCTTACCAAGGAACATCTCAAACACAGCACCACTGAATTTCATGGTGTGGTTCCGAGTAAAAAGGTGAATTCCCTTGGCAGCATCAGACTTCCCGTGGCCTTCGGCGATGTTAACAATTTCCGCGAAGAGATGATCACGTTTGAGGTCGTGCCCTTCAAGAGCTCCTACCATGTCATCTTCGGCAGGCCCACCTACCACAAGTTTCACGCAAGAGCGTGCTACATCTACAACAAGCTCAAGATTCCGGGTCCCAACGGTATGATTACCATATCCGGAGACTACAAGAAAGCTCACGAGTGCGAGTTAGGTGAAGCTCCTTCGCAGAATATGTGATATCTAGAGAGGAGCTGCAAGGCAACAGAGCCGTGGTGGATCCAAAAGAGATGCACACCACCAAGAAGTAGATCTCTGAACAGAAAACCTCGTTCAAGTCCGCGATAGAGACCAAGAAAATCGACTTCAAGGAAGGAGATAGTTCTAAGCAGATCTCGGTCGGAGCCAGCATGGACCCCAAATAGGAAGACGCGCTCGTCGAGTTACTCCGCGCTAACATGGACATCTTCGCATGGCAACCTTCTGACATGTCCGGAGTTCCTAGGGAACTCGCTGAGCACTACTTCAACATAAATTCAGGGGCTAAATCGGTGAAACAAGCTATGCAACGCTTTGGAGATAAGAAGTGCCGCGCCATCGGAATGGAACTAGCAAAGTTACTAGAGGCAGGTTTTGTAGTAGAAGTTATCCATACTGATTGGGTCGCAAACCCTGTCCTTGTACCCAAAAAGAATTCTGAAATACTAGGAATGTGCATCGATTACTCTGGCTTGAATAAGCATTGTCCGAAGGATCTGTTCCCCTTGCCGCGCATTGACCAAGTCATTGATTCGACGGCAGGGGCGGAACTTTTGTGTTTTCTTGACGCATATTCCGGGTATCACCAGATCCGGATGAAGAAGTCCGGCCAAAAGGCGACCTCGTTCATCACTCCGTTCGGCACTTACTGCTATGTCACCATGCCTTTTGGTTTGAAAAATGCAGGTGCCACCTACCAGCGTACGATGCAGCGGTGCTTGAAGGACCAAATTGGCCGGAACGTACACACTTACGTTGATGACATCGCGGTCATGACTCGGAAAGGATCCGACTTGATCAGCGACCTAACAGAAACCTTTGAGAACCTCCGACGGTACAAGATGATGTTGAATCCGCTGAAGTGCGTCTTTGGCGTTCCAGCCGGAAAACTCCTTGGCTTCATTGTCTCTCACAGAGGCATTGAAGTTAACCCAGAAAAAATCAAGGCAATCATGTGCATCAAAAGGCCAACTTGTCTCAAAGATGTGCAACGACTAACTGGTTGTGTTGCAGCAATCAGTAGGTTTGTTAGCCGTCTTGGCGAGAAGGCGCTACCTCTGTACAAGCTGCTTAAGAAAACAGACAAATTTGTCTGGGACGACGCAGCCGATGCAGCACTCCAAGGGTTGAAGGAAATACTCACCTCCCCACCTATCCTAGCAGCTCCAGAAGAGTCAGAGCCTATGCTCCTTTACCTGGCAACCTCCAACAAAGTCATCAGTCTCGTCATCGTGGTGGAGCAAAAGGAAGAAGGTCACGAGTATGGAGTCCAAAGACCAGTCTATTATATTAGCGAGGTACTGACGGAATCCAAGCAAAGATATCCTCACTTTCAGAAGCTAGCCTACGGTGTGTTCCTAGGTAGCAAGAAGCTGAGACACTACTTCCAAGAGCATCCAATGATAGTCGTGAGCAAGGCTCCACTGTCAACGATTGTTAACAACGCTGACGCAATAGGACGCACAACAAAATGGGGCATTGAATTATCTGCCTTCGACATCAATTACAAAGCCAGGACTACGATCAAGTCCCAGATCCTGGCAGATTTTATCGCAGATTGGACAGAAGCTCCGGATGCAGATCTGGAGCCGGAACCTGAAACTTGGGTCATGCACTTTGACGGATCCAAGCAGCATCAAGGCTCAGGAGCCAGAGTCACCCTGAAGTCCCCAATCGGAGAAGAACTGCAGTACATCCTGCAGATTCACTTCGAAGCTACAAATAACATGGCGGAATACGAGGCTCTACTACATGGTCTACGCATCGCTAAGGAAATTGGGATCAAGCACATCATATGCTGCGGAGATTCCGACCTGGTGGCACAACAAGTAGCCGGAACCTGGAACGCCAGAAACTCCGTTATGGTGGCTTACAGAGACAAAGTTGACAAGATCACCAAATGCTTCCTCGGATACGAAGTCAAATACGTCCAGAGGGATGATAACACAGCGGCTGATATGAACTCGGATCCGGCAGGAAACCCATTCCACCCAGAATTTTCCTTGAGCATTTATGGATACCCTCGGTAAAGGGCGCTAACCCGGAAAACCCAGATGTGGCAGTTTCTCCGGCTAAGGAGGTGATGGTAATCACTCCGGCTTGGACTAAGCCTTTCCTGGACTACCTATTGATGTCTACGCACGCTTCTATTCCTGTAGACAGTGTTGGGCCTCCAAGAGCAGAGGTTTGTATAACAGCAGCAAGTTTCCCTTAAGTGAATCACCCAAGGTTTATCGAACTCAGGGAGGTAGAGGTCAAAGATATCCCTCTCAAGCAACCCTGCAATTAAGATACAAGAAGTCTCTTGTGTCCCCAACACACCTAATACACTTGTCAAATGTATAGGTGCACTAGTTCGGCGAAGAGATAGTGAAATACAAGTGATATGGATGATTATAAGTAGTAATTGCAATCTGAAATAAAAATGGCAGCAAGCGAACATGTTACAGAACTTGTTGGAAATGGTGTTTCAATGCTTAGAAACAAGGCCTAGGGATCATACTTTCACTAGTGGACACTCTCAACAATGATCACATAAATAAATAACTTCTCTTCACTTGTGCTACTCTTAAACACCCTCTTGTTGGATAACAAACACCATTCATTGTGTAGGGCTACAAAAGCACACCTCAAGCCGGAGTAAACAAGCTCCACAACGTCCGGAGTTCATATTAAAGTAACCTCTAGAGTGCATAATAGACCGTTGCAATTTAGACCGAGTACTAACATAGCATACACACTGTCACCAATAGCTATGAAAGGGGGAATAGATCACCTCAATACTATCATAGTAATAGTTAACTTCATAATCTACAAGAGATTACAATCATAACCTACGCCAAGTACTACATGATGCACACACTGTCAACTTTACATCATGGAGGAGGAATAGACTACTTTAATAACATCACTAGAGTAGCACATAGATTAATAGTGATACAAAGCTCATGATCACATAAAGATCACACCATGGGAGAGAGAGATGAACCACATAGCTACCGGTAGAGCCCTCAGCCTCGGGGGAGAACTACTCCCTCCTCATCATGGGAGTCAGCAATGGCGATGAAGATGGCGGTGGTGTCGATGGAGATGACTCCGGGGGCAATTCCCCGTCCCGACGGCATGCCGGAACAGAGATTCTGTCCCCCGAAACATGTCTTCGCGATGGCGGTGGCTACGGAACTCTTCGTGGAATATCGTCGATTGTGGTAGGGTTTTCGCGACGGACAGAATTTATAGGCAAAAGGGCGGAGTCGGAGGAGCCAGGGGGTGGCCTCCCACCTGGTGGCACGGCCAGGGAGGGGCCCGCGCCCAGGTATGGTGTGGGGCCCCCCTCCGGCCCTTCTCTGGCTCTCCGGGTCCGTCTCGGCACAATATTGACTTCCGTCTCCGTGGGGTCCAATTCCGAGAATATTTCCTGTGTAGAATTTCTGAAACCAAAAACAGCAGAAAACAGGAACGGCACTTCGACATCTTGTTAATAGGTTAGTTCCGTAAAATGCATAAAAATGATATAAAATGTATATAAAACATGTGAGTATTGTCATAAAACTAGCATGGAACATAAGAAATTATAGATACGTTTGAGACGTATCAAGCATCCCCAAGATTAGTTCCTACTCGCCCTCGAGTAGGTAAACGACAACAAGGATAACTTCTGAAGTGACATGCTACTATCATAATCTTGATCAATACTATTGTAAAGCATATGATATGAATGAAGTGATTCAAAGCAATGGTAAAGATAATGACTAAACAACTGAATCATATAGCAAAGACTTTTCATGAATAGTACTTTCAAGACAAGCATCAATATGTCCTGCATAAGAGTTAACTCATAAAGCAATAGATTCTTAATAGAAGGTTTTGAAGCAACACAAAGGAAGATTTAAGTTTCAGCAGTTGCTTTCAACTTTCAACATGTATATCTCATGGATAATTGTCAACACAAAGTAATATGATGAGTGCAAATAAGTAAGTATGTAAGAATCAATGCACACAGTTGACACAAGTGTTTGCTTCTAAGATAGAAAGAAGTAGGTAAACTGACTCAACATAAAGTAAAAGAAAGGCCCTTCGCAGAGGGAAGCAGGGATTAAATCATGTGCTAGAGCTTTTCAAGTTTTGAAATCATATAGAGAGCATAAAAGTAAAGTTTTGAGAGGTGTTTGTTGTTGTCAACGAATGGTAGTGGGCACTCTAACCCCCTTGACAAACAGACTTTCAAAGAGAGGCTCCCATGAAGGACGTTATCTCTACCAGCAAGGTAGATCATCCCTCTTCTCTTTTGTTTACACATGTACTTTAGTTTTATTTAGAGATGACACTCCTCCCAACCTTTTGCTTTCACAAGCCATGGATAACTGAATCCTCGGGTGCCTTCCAACATTTCACATACCATGGAGAAGTTTCTATTTGCAAAATTAAGTTGCTTACTGATGAATCAGGGCAAAACATGTGGAGAGAATTATTAATGAAAGTTAATTAATTGGGGCAGGGCACCCCGTTGCCAGCTCTTTTTGCAAAATTATTGGATAAGCGGATGTGCCACTAGTCCATTGGTGAAAGTCTGCCCAACAAGATTGAAAGATAATACTTCCTCATGAGCTATAAAACATTGACACAAATAAGGAGTAATAAAGTTTTGAATTGTTTAAAGGTAGCACATGAAGTATTTACTTGGAATGGAAGAAAAATACCACGTAGTAGGTAGTTATGGTGGACACAAATGGCATAGGTTTTGGCTCAAGGTTTTGGATGCACGAGAAGCATTCCCTCTCAGTACAAGGCTTTGGCTAGCAAGGTTGTTTGAAGCAAACACAAGTATAAACCGGTACAACAAAACTTACATAAGAACATATTGCAAGCATTTAAGACTCTACACTGTCTTCCTTATTGCTCAAACACTTTTACCTGAAAATATCTAGACTTTAGAGAGACCAATCATGCAAACCAAATTTCAACAAGCTCTACGGTAGTTCTTCACTAATAGGTTCAAACTACATGATGCAAGAGCTTAAACATGATCTATTTGAGAGCTCAAAACAATTGTCAAGTATCAAATTATTCAAGACCATATACCAATTACCACATGAAGCATTTTCTGTTTCCAACCAAATAGCAATAAATGTGACTTTTAACTTTTGCCATGAACATTAAAAGTAAAACTAAGAACACTAGTGTTCAATATGAAAAAGCGGAACGTGTCTCTCTCCCACACATGGATTGCTAGGATCCGAATTTATTCAGAGAATGAAAATAACAAAACGAAAATAAAACACACAGACGCTCCAAGTAAAGCACATAAGATGTGACGGAATAAAATTATAGTTTCACTAGAGGTGACCTGATAAGTTGTTGATGAAGAAGGGGATGCCTTGGGCATCCCCAAGCTTAGATGCTTGAGTCTTCTTGAAATATGCAGGGATGAACCACGGGGGCATCCCCAAGCTTAGACTTTTCACTCTTCTTGATCATATCATATCATCCTCCTCTCTTGATCCTTGAAAACTTCCTTCACACCAGACTCAAAACAATCTCATTAGAGGGTTAGTGCATAATCACAAATTCACATGTTTGGAGAGGACACAATCATTCCCAACACTTCTGGACATTACCCAAGGCTACTGAAATTTAATGGAGCAAAGAAATCCACTCAACACAGTAAAAGAGGCAATGTGAAATAAAAGGCATAATCTGTCAAAATAGAACAGTCCGCAAAGACGAATTTTTTTGAGGCACTTAACTTGCTCAGATAAAAAAGCTCAAACTGAATGAAAGTTGCGTACATATCTGAGGATTACTCATGAAGTTTCGCAGATTTTTCTGAGTTTCCTACAGAGAGACCTACTCAAATTCGTGATAGCTAGAAATCTGTTTCTGCGCAGAAATCCAAATCTAGTATCAACCTTACTATCAAAGACTTTACTTGGCACAACAATGCAATAAAATAAAGATAAGGAGAAGTTGCTACAGTAGTAACAACTTCCAAGACACAACAAAACAGTAGCAAAATAAAAACATGGGTTAGCTCCCAAGAAGTGCTTTCTTTATAGCCATTAAGATGGGCTCAGTAATTTTAATGATGCACTCGCAAGAAATAAGAGTTGAAGCAAAAGAGAGCATCAAAAGTAAATAAGATACACTTTTAAGTCTAACCCACTTCCTATGAAAAGGAATCTTGTAAATAAACAAGTCATGTAAGCATAATGCAACAAGCGTAGAAAGGCAACACAAGCGCAACTTCAAGATTCTCAACATAAAGAGGGGAAACTTAATATTATTAAGATGCATATAACCATGTTTCCCTCTCTCATAATAACTTTCAGTAGCATCATTGATGAAATCCGCGATATAACCATCACTTAAAACATTCTTATCATGGTTCATATGCATAAAAGTATCATTAATTTTGGCATAAGAAGAACTCTTCTCATTAATAGTAATTGGAGCAGGATCATTATCAAGAATTTGAACATGGTAAACAAGTTGCATACTAAGGGAATTGTTTTTGGCAATCCCATCATAACTATGACAAGTTTCATAAGGATAATTATAACCTATGTAATAGCATTCTTTATAATAGTTGTCAAAAATTGGAGGCATAGTGTCATCATAAGAAATAGAATAGTTATCTTCCACAGTGTGTTCATTTGTAATCATACCATCATTGTTACTAGAAGGAGATGTATCAAACATATAATCATCAGTAGCAAAAGGATTTTCAAACACCTCATCCCCAAGCTTAGAGCTTTCTATATCATTATGGGAAGAAGCATGGATAGCACAAATACTATGGCAATTATTAACATCATCATTTTCAGAATTAGTTTCCCAGAGATTTTCAATATCAAAAGTAGTGTGCTCTTCTAAATCATGATCACGAATGTAGGTAAAGGGCATAGGAAGATCATTGTACTCAGATTCATTATCATAATAATCATTAGGAGCAACATACTTACGGTTACCTATCGTTATCTCATATACGCGGGGATATGCCGTTACCTCTTTCTTTTTATTCCCCCTCTTCTTCTTCTTCTTCTTCGTTTCCTAATTCTTCTTCTTTTCCTTCTCCTCATTCCCTTCTTTAGGAGGAAGAGGCTTGAAGGGAGGCTTCTCCACATAACCTGATTTATTTCCAGAAACAATAGAAGAAACTTGGGAGGGTTCCTCCTTTTCATTAATAAGTTCAAAACACACAGCGGTCCTATCATATTTTGGCAAAGTGTCATCTTCTAAAATATTTTGTATGTAAGTATTTGTATGGCAATTATCAATGCAATAAGAAAGACACCCATGCAGGACACTATTACTATCAAGAGCACTCATATCCACCAAAGAAGTTTTTCTCAATAACTCTTCACACTCCAAAAATAATGTAAGTTCATCATGCTGATTAGGAATGATTTCATCATCACAATACAAATTTGCAGCACTCATGGGGTTCGAATTATCATTGGAGGAGCATTGCAAATTAAAATGACCCACTCTATGGCAAAGTTCACAAATAAAAGGATAGAGGGCACACACTTTTTCACCAAGATCATCTAGAGCCCTAGACCACTTTCTAGTTTTTTCATTCTTGTGATGGATACAATATTCTTCTTCAATTTTATTCTTTTCACAAGGTCTATGAACTCCACAAAAATTAACATGCTTATAGGAAATAGCATTTTCAGAAGTTTGAGCATGTTCATTGCAATCATTAATAACAGTTTCATCCTTCATGCTGATGTCTTTAAAAGGTTCATGATACATGTACCAACTTTCTTTAGGAACATTAATATGAGAAGCACATGCTCTATAGCAATCGACCATAATTTGAGGATCAAGACCATATTTAGCACTAAACTCTTGAAAATCAGCGGTTTGAGCGAAAGACTTAATGCAATCATACTCATAGTTTATACCTGATTCTTTACCTTTGTCGTTTTCCCAATCTTCAGTATTGATTTGAATTCTTTCAAGAAGATCCCATCTAGCTTCAACCTCCTTTCTTGTGAAAGATCCCTCCAAACAGGCATCTAGATAGTCCTTGTGGTGTCCTGAAAGCCTTGCATAAAAATTATTAATAATAACATTACGGGTGAGCTCATGAATGGGACATTTGAGCATTAGTGACTTCAATCTCCCCCATGCTTGGGAAATACTCTCTCCATCACGAGGATAAAAGTTATAAATGTAATTCCTATCAATATGCACTTCATGAGGAGGATAAAATTTAGAATAAAAGAGAGGTACAATTTCCTCCCAACCAAGAGATCGACCATTCTTCAGCATCTTATACCATTCCGCAGCTCTGTCCTTCAAAGATATAGAGAATAGATTCCTCTTAACTTGGTCTTTTGAAATACCTGCACTCTCGAACAACTCGCATAATTCATGTATAAAGAGTAAATGATCACTAGGATGGACAGTCCCATCTCCAAAATAGCAATTGTTCAGAGCAAGTTCAACAATTTTCATAGGTATCTGATGTCTACGCCCCCTTCTTTTCCTGTAGACAGTGTTGGGCCTCCAAGAGCAGAGGTTTGTAGAACAGCAGCAAGTTTCCCTTAAGTGGATCACCCAAGGTTTATCGAACTCAGGGAGGAAGAGGTCGAAGATATCCCTCTCATGCAACCCTGCAACCACAAAGCAAGAAGTCTCTTGTGTCCCCAACACACCTAATAGGTGCACTAGTTCGGCGAAGAGATAGTGAAATACAGGTGGTATAAATAAGTAGTAGCAACGGCACCAGAAAAGTGCTTTGCCCAGGACAGTAAACAAGCAGTAGTAACGCAGCAGTAGTAACGCAAGTAAAACGATAAACAAGCAGCGATAGCAGTATTTAGGAACAAGGCCTAGGGATCATACTTTCACTAGTGGACACTCTCAACATTGATCACATAACAGAATAGATAAATGCATACTCTACACTCTTTTGTTGGATGATGAACACCATTGCGTAGGATTACACGAACCCTCAATACCGGAGTTAACAAGCTCCACAATTCAATGTTCATATTTAAATAACCTTAGAGTGCATGAAAGATCAACACGACTAAACCAAGTACTAACATAGCATGCACACTGTCACCTTCACACTATGTAGGAGGAATAGATCACATCAATACCATCATAGCAATAGTTAACTTCACAATCTACAAGAGATCATGATCATAGCCTACGCCAAGTACTAACACGGGGCACACACTGTCACCATTACACCGTGCAGGAGGAATAAAACTACTTTAATAACATCACTAGAGTAGCACATAGATAAATTGTGATACAAAACACATTGCAATCATAAAGAGATATAAATAAGCACTTCACTATGCCATTCATAACAGTGAATAAGTATTCTGTGAAATATAGCCTAAGAGAGCCACACGGTGCACACACTGTCACCTTTACACACGTGGGACAAGGAGTCTCCGGAGATCACATAAGTAAAATTCACTTGACTAGCATAACGACATCTAGATTACAAGCATCATCATATGAATCTCAATCATGTAAGGCAGCTCATGAGATTATTGTATTGAAGTACACAGGGAGAGAGATGAACCACATAGCTACCGGTACAGCCCCGAGCCTCGATGGAGAACTACTCCCTCCTCATGGGAGACAGCAGTGTTGATGAAGATGGCGGTAGTGTCGATGGAGAAGCCTTCCGGGGGCACTTCCCCGTCCCGGTGGCGTGCCGGAACAGAGACTCCTGTCCCCCAGATCTTGGCTTCGCGATGGCGGCGGCTCTGGAAGGTTTCTCGTACCGTGGCTTTTTCGTATCGAGGTTTTAGGTCCAGGGGCTTTATATAGGCGAAGAGGCGGCGTCAGGAGGTCGAAGGGGCGACGACACTATAGGGAGGCGCGGGCCCCCCCTTGGCCGCGCCGGCCTAGGGTTTGGTGGGCCTGTGCCCCCTCTCTGGCGGCTCTCGTGTGTTCTGGATGCTTCCGGGCAAAATAGGAACCTGGGCGTTGATTTCGTCCGATTCCGAGAATATTTCGTTACTAGGATTTCTGAAACCAAAAACAGCAGAAAACAGGAACTGGCACTTCGGCATCTTGTTAATAGGTTAGTTCCAGAAAATGCACGAATATGACATAAAGTGTGCATAAAACATGTAGATATCATCAATAATGTGGCATGGAACATAAGAAATTATCGATACGTCGGAGACGTATCAGCATCCCCAAGCTTAGTTTCTGCTCGTCCCGAGCAGGTAAACGATAACAAAGATAATTTCTGGAGTGACATGCCATCATAACCTTGATCATACTATTGTAAACACATGTAATGAATGCAGCGATCAAAACAATGTAAATGACATGAGTAAACAAATGAATCATATAACAAAGACTTTTCATGAATAGTACTTAAAGACAAGCATCAATAAGTCTTGCATATGAGTTAACTCATAAAGCAATAATTCATAGTAGAAGCATTGAAGCAACACAAAGGAAGATTAAGTTTCAGCGGTTGCTTTCAACTTATAACATGTATATCTCATGGATAGTTGTCAATGCAAAGTAATATAACAAGTGCAATATGCAAGTATGTAAGAATCAATGCACAGTTCACACAAGTGTTTGCTTCTTGAGGTGGAGAGAAATAGGTGAACTGACTCAA
The DNA here is from genome assembly GCF_019359855.2 of Lolium perenne. Classification (NCBI taxonomy): domain Eukaryota; kingdom Viridiplantae; phylum Streptophyta; class Magnoliopsida; order Poales; family Poaceae; genus Lolium; species Lolium perenne. The sequence continues at coordinate 322,275,858 of NC_067246.2, forward strand.
CAATAAAAGTAAAAGAATGGTCCTTCAAAGAGGAAAGCATCGATTGCTATATTTGTGCTAGAGCTTTGATTTTGAAAACAAGAAACAATTTTGTCAACGGTAGTAATAAAGCATATGTATTGTGTAAATTATATCTTACAAGTTGCAAGCCTCATGCATAGTATACTAATAGTGCCCGCACCTTGTCCTAATTAGCTTGGACTATCGGGATTATCGCAATGCACATGTTTTAACCAAGTGTCACAAAGGGGTACCTCTATGCCGCCTGTACAAAGGTCTAAGGAGAAAGCTCGCATTGGATTTCTCGCTATTGATTATTCTCAACTTAGACATCTATACCGGGACAACATAGACAACAGATAATGGACTCCTCTTTTATGCATAAGCATGTAGCAACAATTATTTTTCTCATATGAGATTGAGGATATATGTCCAAAACTGAAACTTTCACCATGGATCATGGCTTTAGTTAGCGGCCCAATGTTCTTCTCTAACAATATGCATGCTCTAACCATAAGGTGGTAGATCGCCCTTACTTCAGACAAGACGAACATGCATAGCAACTCACATGATATTCAACAAAGGGTAGTTGATGGCGTCCCCAGGAACATGGTTATCGCACAACGAGCAACTTAATAAGAGATAAAGTGCATAAGTACATATTCAATACCACAATAGTTTTTAGGCTATTTGTCCCATGAGCTATATATTGTAAAGGTGAAGAATGGAAATTTAAAGGTAGCACTCAAGCAATTTACTTTGGAATGGCGGAGAAATACCATGTAGTAGGTAGGTATGGTGGACACAAATGGCATAGTGGTTGGCTCAAGTATTTTGGATGCATGAGAAGTATTCCCTCTCGATACAAGGTTTAGGCTAGCAAGGCTATTTGAAACAAACACAAGGATGAAGCGGTGCAGCAAAACTCACATAAAAGACATATTGAAAACATTATAAGACTCTACACCGTCTTCCTTGTTGTTCAAACTCAATACTAGAAATTATCTAGACTTTAGAGAGACCAAATATGCAAACCAAATTTTAGCATGCTCTATGTATTTCTTCATTAATAGGTGCAAAGTATATGATGCAAGAGCTTAAACATGAGCACAACAATTGCCAAGTATCACATTATCCAAGACATTTTAGCAATTACTACATGTAGCATTTTCCAATTCCAACCATTGTCGTCGTGGTGAACGAGCAGATGCCATAGGATGGCTTAGATTGGGGCCGAATGGACGCTAGAGGATTCGGGGGAGGGTTTGCCATTAGATGGGAAGAACTTCCGGATGCTTTCCTCAAGAACACAGCCAGAGACCGGTATACAAGAAGAGAGACAAGAGGAAGAACTCTTTACTAGATCGCTAGCTTCATTGATCACAACATGGTTACAAGTTTTATTGCCTAAAACTCTCCTGTGGTCTCGCGCGTACATACATACCCGTGAAGAAGGGCTGCCCCCTCTCCTTATATAGGGGAGAGGGTGGCTTACAGTGCAAGAAACCCTAATGGCATCTTTGACTGGACAAACTACTTTACAAGGCTACTGTACAAAGCTACTTTAATCATGGGTGACGCCGGAGTCCTCTTTAATCAGGGCTGCTGATGTCCTCCGGCTTCTTTGGACGTCACCCCTCTCTTTGGCGCCAGGGCTCTGATTAAAGCCACTTTGCTTAGCTCATCCTTGTCTTCTTGCTCAGAAGAGAATCTTTGACCAGTCCTGCCGTCAGGCCCTCCTTTCCGGTACCTTCTTTACCGGGTTCCGGCATACCCCTTTGGGGATACCGGCCTAGCTTTGCTTTCCCAAATTCCTACCAGGCTTCCGGTAAGAACATTAAACCGGTATCTTGATGGCTCAAACCATCCGGTTTGGCATGCCTTTGGCATACCGGGGGTTATTCCCCCAACATTAGTCCCCGAAGCTGGTATAGCCTGGAGGATTCTATCCTACAGACCATGCCAGGTTCTCATTTCTTTAAGATACCGGTTTAATCACTCATGTCTTGAGCTTGGTTCCGGCACCTTTACCCTTGTTCTCTTTCTTCTCTTTGCAAGGCACGTTCCGGCATCTCTCTTTTCCGGTATCATGTGTCTTTACTCCTCCCTCGGCGAAGTCGAGAATATTTCGGGCCCCGCGCCTGACAGAGACATGCGCACTGTGACTGACGCGCCAGTGTCAGTTGTCATATCGCTTCGACTCCCGCGCGCCCATTTAATGCACCGCTGCGGATCCCACTACCTCTTCGGGATCCCATGTGCGCCTCCGTGTGGCGTCCCATTTTCTCGCGTGTATTCCCTCGCCACGTGGCGGCCCAAGGCGCGAACCGTTGCGGGCCGCGAGGTGAACCACCGCGGCCCAGCGGTTTCCTGCCCACCTTCTCTCTCCTTTATAAACACAACCGCCCCTTCTTCTTCATCTTCTTCGCATTCCTCATCCTTCGCGCACAGTGCTCCTCGCTTTCGCTCTTCCGCCGTTCTTCGTCCGCCGTTGCTCGCTCAAGCTCCGGCGCCCGGCGAACTCACGCTGTGCTTCCGCCGGACTTCGCTGCGCGGAGATCTTCGGCAGCAACTTCACCGCACCCGCCGCATTTGCGCTTCTTCGTGAGCTTCTCCGCCTCGCCGTCGACGGTACTCGCCGGTGACCGCAGGTCCGCTCCACCGCCAGCAAACACTTCCCTCAGCGACTGCGCCGCTCAAGGTTGGTACCAATTTCGTTTTGCTCGCCATCTGCTTGCTTTTCAGATCTTGGGTCTGCGGTGTTCTTATTTCTTCTTTTTCTTTGGTTTTCTTCTTACTCGTAGATCTTCACGCGGGGGTCAAGTGTGGGATTTCTGTTTTTCCGCCTACCCTTCCAATGTCTGACGAGGAATCTTCCTCCGCATCTTCTTCTTCTCTTTCCGTTAAGCGCCGTAGACCATCTCCCGGCGAATCCACGGCTTCAGATCCGATGGAGACCGATTCCGGCAACCAGCAGGAATCCGGTAGCCGTCAAGAATCCGGTAGCCTCCAAGAGTCCGGTGGCCATCTGGAATCCGGTAGCTTTAGCCAAGCTTCCGGTAGCCAAGAAACGAGTAGCTCTGGCGAAGCATCTAGCAGCTCCAGCCAATCTTCCGGCGAGGAGCCTTCCCCAATCACCCGCAGAGCCTGGATGGGCTCCAATGTTACTGAGTTTGAGATCGATTGGTTGTACCGGTCTCGCCGGATTCCGGAAGGTGTCACTTGCCGGATTCCTGATGACGAAATCGAACCGGACCCCGAAGCCGGTGAACATGTTGTTTTTCTTGCTCACTTTGAGCGTGGCTTCGGCCTTCCTGCCTCCCCTTTTTTCCGGGAGTTTTTAGATTTTTACGAACTCCAACCTCACCACCTTCCTGGCAATGCCATTTTCTATCTTTCTTGCTATGCCACCTTCATGGAGGCCTATATCGGCATCCGTCCCACTCGTGAGACGTTTGCCCGCTTCTTTAATTTGCGGATCAACTCCGTCCAGGGCAAGGAAATCCCTAAGCCCAAACCGCCCGTGGAGTGCGGATCCTGCATCGTTGGCTCCCGCCAAGGGAGCACCTTTCTTAAGTTTTCCGGCCTCGAGTCCTGCCGCGCCTGGCAAGGAACTTTTTTCTATGTGAAGAACAGCGGCCGCGCCAATCTTATCGATCTTCCTCCATACCAAGCGGGGCCCCCTAGCAGAACCAATTGGAGCTACAACCCGAAGACGGATCACGCCGAAACCAACCGGGTAGTACGCTTCTTGGCTTCTCTGAAGAAGGAGACCAAGATCTGCTCTGATGATATCATCCGCACCTTTATTTCACGCCGGGTGCTTCCTCTGAAGTGCCGTGCGCATAGGATGAGCGAGATGTATGGCCCTGGCGATCCTACCAAGATCACAGGCCGCCCCCTTAGCAAGAAGGATGTTGTTCGCAAAGCTAAGCAGATTTGCCAAACTGCTATGCCATTTGCCTGGGAATGGGGCCTCCTTCCCCTCAGTTCTTCTAACCCTCCGACTCAAGAAGTAAGAGATTGCGCAATTTGGGGTTGTCTTTTGCCGGTAACTTTCTGCATTTGTTAACCTTCCTTTTTATCTTGTTTCAGGCCAAGGACCGCTTCCCCCTCATCGAAGCAGAGCGGCGAGGAACTTTCCGGAAGCGCGCCCTTGACTCCTTCGACCCAGATCCCTACATCTTTTGGAAGGATCTGAAGATGGGCAAGACTCCGGCAGCGCGCCTTGGCCGGGACCCGCCGGAGCCAACCGGGACCTCCGATGACCTGACCGTGCTCGAGGTGCTTTCTTTTCCGGTTTCCTGTACTTTGCCGCTATTGCTTTCTTGCGAATTGCTTCTTAGCCATATTCAACTCATAGATCCACGAGCGCGTGCCGCCCCTGCGCGCCGAGGCCGGCTCTGAGTTTGTGGACAAACTCATGGCCCAGGGCCAAAAGAATAAGCAGCCGGCATCTACTGCCGGCTCCAGCCATGCTCCTCCCTCCAAGCGCTTCCGGACCGAGCCCGTGGGGGAAAAGGAAGTGGGCGTGCGCCGCTACGGGCGCAAGGTGATGCCAACTGCTTCCGGGTAAGTTTTTATTTTCTTGTTTGCCTCTTTTTTGCCAAGTTCTTTTTCCGGTTGCTTTTTCTCAACCATTTGTCTTTTCTTTTTCTCAGCCCTGCGCTCAAGCTTGGCCCAAGGCCATCGGGCTCTGAAGGATCCGCAAGGACCTCAACCCCTCCTCCTCGCTCAAGCCCGGCACCATCTGGTGCTGGCAACACCCCTGCCTCCCTTTCGGGGGCACAACAAGTCGGGCGTGCGGCCCCTTCATCGTCAGATCACCGCACGGAGGAGGATCTTTCCTTTCTCCCAGAACACCAGGACACCGGCGCCAGCAACATCGGCGCCGAAGAAGAAGAAGCTGCCGGGCGGGCGGAGCCTCCTGCTCCTCCCGTCCTTGAAAAGACAACTTCCGCGCCGGAATCTTCCGCGCCGGAATCTTCCGCGCCGGAAGGTTCCAAAATGGGTGACGCTCCTAGCGCTCCCCCTTCTCCACGAACCATCCTCATGCCTCCGCCAGATGCTCCTCGCGCCAAGCCCTCCAGGGCCGCTCCTAACGCGCCGCCGCCCAAGACTTCCGGGGCCGCTTCTACCGCACCGCCGCCCAAGCCTTCCAAGCTCATCAAGGGGAAGGCGATGGCCTCCAGCGCCCCTTCCGGCGGCCAGCAGCCCTTGGTGCTGCACGTCGCCAAGGCTGCCAAAGATGCCGCCACGAAGGCCACCGGCCTCCTTGGCCGCATCACAGAGTTCCAGCGCCAAGGCCGGGACCTGGGGCACCTTCTGCCCTATGCCCAAAAGTGGAACGCCGCGGACATGACTCCGGCGACCCGCGGAATGGGCAAGGACAGGCTGCCGGCACCTGACCCTGTCGGGGACCGGTCTTCCGAGGAGCACTTTATGCGGCTTCGCAGCACCGTAAAAGAGCTCGACAGCGCGTGGTACGATTCCACGAACAATCTGATGGTACGTTCTACTAACTTTTTTCAATCTTTACCGGTTTCTTCGTTTCCAGCTTTGTTCTATCTCTTCTTTAGTTTCATGCCGGTTTCTCTCTTGTCTATCTTCCCAGTCCCCGAGTTTTGTGGTGAGAGCGCAGCTCTTAGCGCAAAACTTAACTTAAAAACTTAGCGTGAAACCGGCACTGCCAGTCCCCGAGTTTCGGGTCAAACACCTTTTCTTTAACGCACAACTTATCTCAGAAATGCGCAAAACCGGCACTGCCAGTCCCCGAGTTTCGGGTTAAGAACTTTGTTCTTAGCGCAAAACTGAACTTACTTCTTTTTTCTTGAACAGCTCACGGCTGACGCTCGGAAGGCCCTCTTCGAGGAGCTTCTATGGGAGCATCGGGAGCCCGCTGAGGCACATGATAAGTGCCAAGGTAAGTTTTGTTCTACCGGCATCTTTGTTACCGGAAACCTTTTTTCCTCCTAACATTTACAATTTCTGTTTAACAGTGATCCCGGAAGCTTCCATCGATGCTCTCAAGGAGCAGCTCGCCGCCGCCCAACGTACGATTTTCTTCTTTCCCCTGTTACTCTGTCTCCTCTTCATTTTTATTAGCGTAACCTTGTTAACACTCTCTTTTCCGGTTACAGGGGAGAAGGACCAGCTCATCCGGCAGCACCAGGAGGAGCTAAACGCCCACAAGACCAGCTACCAGGAGCTCAAGTCCCAGCTTATTCAGCTGGGGCTTGACCATGCCAAGGCCCTCAAAGCCGCTGAAGTGAACGCGGCGGCCAAGTTGGACGAGGCTCTGGAGGATGCCTGCAATGCCACTGTGGTATTGCGGGCTGAGCTGGAGGAGATGGCCAAGGCCCAGAAGGGTGCTGAGGAGAAGGCCGCGCGGCTGGAGGAGGAGCATAAGGAATGCAACCAGTTGATCCTGCAAACCGACACACTCGCCTACCGTGAGTTCTTTTCTTTTACATATTTTGACTACTGCATACGAGCCTTTTTTCCTCCGACCCCATTTTCTTTTCATTATCTTCCCTTCCGGTCTCTTTTTCTTTCGGATTCTTTTCTTTCCGGTCTCTTTTTCTTCCGGATTCTTTTCTTTCCGGTCTCTTTTTCTTCCGGATTCTTTTCCTTAACCTTTTTCTTTCTTCGCACAGGCCTCTTTCCGGACTCGCAGAAGTACGCTGTCAAGAAGGTCGACGCGCGCCGCAAGGACCAAGGCCGAGCGGATCTTACCGTGCCATGGACGCCCAACGACCATCTGGTCGCGCTTAACGCGCGGGTGTCCCACATGCGCGCCATAGACCGCAATCTATCGGACATCCCGGATGTAACTACCCAGCTCTTCAGGACTTTATGGCCTGGCGAGGAAGTGCCGGATACCTTCTCCCTTATCAGCGATCGTCTCAAGGGCGCCGGCAGGAGGATCCGCGAGTGGCAGTGCTCTGCTGCCCGCGCTGGAGCGGACTCCGCCCTCCGCGTCGCTTGCTCCTGGTACCCGGAGCTTGACCTGGACGCCCTTACCGGTGTGCGCGAAGACGCAGAAACCGATTTGGACCCGATCCTCACCGCTAAGCGGCAGGATCGCGCGTATCATATTGCGGAGTACGCCGACATGCGCACCTTCATCCCTCCCCCTCCTGACGTCAAGGACTATCTCGACGAGGAGGAGGATGAAGCCGAAGAAGAACTCCTGGACGACGATGATGCTGGCGATGCTCCTCCGGAAGCCCCTGCTGCGTGATGATTCTCTGTGAAATGTTTGCCTGCTATGTCTGTTGGTCCTGCTTGCTTTAAGACAATGTTTGTTAAATTCTACCCCGGTATGCCGGGGTCTATGATGTAAAACTTTAAATCTGCTTTTGGTTGTGGTACAACATTTTATGCCGGTAAGTTATACCGGTAGCTAAGTATTTCTAAGTTTGCCTTAGCATATTTGCTTTCGGTTCTGCTTTTATCCTGCACTGCAAAGATTTCCCAATTGTTTCTGCATCCAATTTGATGCATACTTGGTTCTTTTGCCTTGGCTCTGCCTGCCTTCTCTGGGCGTTCTTTGGCGTATGAGCACAAGGTTCTTTCACCAAACAAGCATCTTCTTGAACTTAGAAATAACTTTGAAATTTTGCAAAAAACCGGTTTAACCGGGGTTAGTTAAATTTTCCGGATTGTTCTTTCCTGCTCTCCCTCTTCGCAGTTCATGTGCTTATCTCCTACCGGTTTATCTTGCTTGCCATGAAGCCGGTTTGCGGACAGCAGCAGAGTCGAAGACTCCGGTAGGATTTAGCACACTACTAAACCGGAAAGAAAAAATATTCAATAAGCAACCGGTAAACTGAAAAAATAAACAAGTTACATGTAACCTTATAGGGGTAGTCCCCGAGATTCATTCAAGGTTTCGGCATCTTTTATTCATAGCATGTAAGGTACAAAAAGGAACTTCTTACACCACCACTTCAAGAGTAGAAAGGACGCAACAGAGCTACGTTCCATGGACGTTTGCTCTCCTCTCCGGACCTGTCCGCCTTTCCTTTCTTCCACTCCTGCGCATCGATTAAGTAGTATGCATCATTGTGAAGCACCTTGCTTACAATGAAGGGACCTTCCCATGGCGGCAAGAGCTTATGCCGGCCTTCGGTCTGCTGCACTAGGCGAAGCACAAGATCTCCTTCCCGGAAAACTCTCGGGTTAACCTTCCGGTTATGATAGCGTCTTAGGTTTTGCTGGTAAATGGCTGTTCTTGCCAAAGCCAGCTCTCTTGCTTCTTCTAGCAAGTCCACATCGTTTTCTCTGGCCTCTTTGACCTCTTGCTCAGTATAGAGCTGTACCCTTGGTGAATCATGAATGATGTCGGTTGGTATGACCGCTTCGCTCCATAAACCATGAAGAAGGGAGTGTATCCGGTAGACCGGTTTGGAGTCGTTCTTATACTCCACAGAACTGATGGTAGCTCATCGAGCCAACATCCCGGTGACTTCTCCACTGCATCAATGAGTCTAGGTTTGAATACCGGAAAGCACCAAAGCATTCATTCTTTCCACCTGGCCATTGCCTTGTGGGTGTGCCACTGAGCACAAATCCAACCGGATGTTGTTGTCCTCACAGAACCTTTTGAACTCACCTTGAGCAAAATTGGTTCCATTATCAGTGATGATGCTGTGCGGGTATCCATACCGCAAAATGACATCTTTTAGGAATTTCACCGTTGTATGCCCATCACACTTTGCGATAGGTTTTACTTCTAGCCATTTGGTGAACTTATCCACCATGACCAAGATGTGAGTCATGCTGCTTCTTGCAGTTTTGAATGGTCCAACCATGTCAAGGCACCAAACGGCGAATGGCCATGTTAACGGTATTGTCTTTAAACCGGATCTTTGGGGTATGATTTTGCTTGGCGTACCTCGGCAGCCGTTGCATTTTCTTACCAAATCCTCGGCGTTCTCCAAAGCGGTGGGCCAATAAAACCCATGCCGGAATACTTTTGCTACTAGCGCCCGTGATGAAGCATGGTGCCCACATTCTCCTTGGTGAATTTCCTCAAGCATTTCTTTCCCTTCCTCCGGTTCCACACATCTTTGAAGGACACCGGTAACGCTTCTCTTGTACACCTCACCGTTGATGAATGTGTAAGCTTTGGACCTTCTTTGTATCCTCCTTGACTCATTTTCGTCAGCCGGCAAGGTGCCGTTGATCAGGAATTCCTTAATAGGTTTAACCCATGACGGTATCTCTCGAACCAGAAATACTGGTGCATCTATCTCCATGCTATCTACCAGCATCATTTCTTCCGGTATGGGTACAACAGTCCCCGAGCTTGCCGGAACAGTCCCCGAGCTTGCCGGAGCGGTCCCAGGTTCCCTTCATCGATATCCATGGGTACTACATGTGACTCCGGTACAAAAATTGATTCCGATTCCGGGCTTGGTTTGATCGATGGTACTCTTAAATGAGCTAAAGCTATTCCGGGAGGAATTTCTTGCCTAGATGAGCCCAGCTTGGACAAAGCATCCGCGGCTTCATTTTCCGCGCGTGGCACATGGTGAAACTCACAACCTTCGAAGAATCCGGCAATCTTTTGCACGTGAAACCGGTACGAGGCCATGTTGGCATCTTTTGCATCCCAATCTCCGAACACTTCTTTGTACCACAAGGTCTGAATCTCCATAGCAAATGATCCGGTGTGCACCGATTTCTTTTGCGACCTTAAGCCCATGGATCAAAGCTTCATATTCAGCGACATTATTCGATGCCCTGAAATGCACTTGCAAAACATACCGGAGGTGGTCTCCTTTTGGTGAGGTGAGTACCACACCGGCACCTAGACCCTCTTTGAGCTTGGATCCATCAAAGTGCATTTTCCAAGATTACTCTATCCTCTGATCCGGCGGTTTGTATTGCATCTCCGCCCAATCAACAAGGAAATCAGCCAAAGCCTGTGATTTTATGGCATCTCTCCTTTCATATACCAGCACGTACGGTGATATCTGGATTGCCCATTTTGCAATCCTTCCGCTAGCATCCTTGTTGCACATTATATCGGAAATTGGTGCTTCACTCACCACTTTCATAGGATGTTCCTCAAAGTAGTGCTTGAGTTTTGTGGCGGCCATGTACACGCCATAAGTCATTTTTTGGAAGTGAGGGTAGTTTTGTTTTGAGAGGGAGAGCACCTCGCTCAGGTAGTATACCGGCCTTTGGACGGTTTTTCCTTCCTCTTCTCTTTCAACTACAACCACTACACTCACCACCCGGTTTGTTGCCGCTATGTATAACAGCATAGGCTCTCTCTCTAGAGGTGAAGCCAGTATCGGTGCTGTGGCTAGCATTGTTTTTAGCTCTTTAAACGCTGCGTCTGCCTGAGGGGTCCAGACGAACGTGTCAGATTTTTTCATGAGAGCATAGAGTGGTAGAGCTTTTTCTCCCAACCTGCTTACGAACCGGCTTAGCGATGCCAAGATTCCGGTAAACTTTTGCACATCTTTTAACTCTCGAGGGATAGCCATTCTTTCAATTGCCCGGATTTTTACCGGATTGACTTCTATGCCCCGGCTTGACACCAGGAAACCGAGCAGCTTGCCGGCAGGGACACCAAAGGTGCATTTTGCCGGATTGAGTTTCATCCGGAACCGTCTTAGGTTATCGAATGTTTGCCGGATGTCATCGATTAAGGTGTTCTTTACCTTAGTTTTTATCACAATGTCGTCTACATAGACTTGCACATTCTTTCCGATTTGATCAAACAAGCATTTTTGCATACAGCGCTGGTACGTTGCACCAGCGTTGCGCAAACCAAAAGGCATAGTGACATAGCAATAAGCCCGTGCGCGGGGTAATGAACGCAGTTTTTATTTGATCTTCCTTTTTCAAGGGAATCTGGTGGAAACCTGAATACGCGTCCATGAAGGACAACACCTCACACCCAGCAGTTGAATCAATCACTTGATCGATTCGCGGCAAAGGAAAAGGATCTCTTGGGCAAGCCTTGTTTAGGTTGGTGTAGTCGATGCACATGCGCCACACCTTCGGAGCTTTTGCCTCCAGGTTCTCATCTTTCTTCTTTTCAACCATTACCGGATTGGCCAGCCACTCTGTGTGCGTGACCTCCACAATGAATCCGGCAACAAGCAGTTTGGTTACCTCTTCTCCTATGATCTTTCTTCTATCTTCAGCGAACCGGCGCAGTGGTTGCCGCACCGGCTTGGCATCTTTCCGGACGTTTAAGGAGTGCTCAGCCAGCTCCCTCGGAACACCTACCAAATCATCAGTTGACCAGGCAAAGATATTCCGATTCTCACGGAGGAAGCTGACGAGCGCGCTTTCCTATGCTTGATCAAGCCCGGCACCGATACGAACGGTGCGCTCTGGGTAAGCCGGATCCAGCACGATGTCCTTTGTTTCATTTGTTGGCTTGAATGCCGGTGAGCCCATGTTTTCACTCATTGCCGCTAAGCTCAATTGTGAGGACTGAGCCAGCGCAACAGCTGTTTGCATTCTTTTCTTTTCCTCCGCGATCACCAGCGATTCCGCTAGGTTCGATCCGGCAGATGCAGTTTCCAGTGAGACCTTATAGTTTCCCACCACAGTCAGCGGTCCACGAGGTGCCGGCATCTTCATCTTGAGGTAAGCCGTATGAGTTGTGGCCATGAAGGCTGCCAACGCCGGTCTTCCCAGCAATGCATGGTAGGGACTGTCTAGATCCACCACCTCAAACTCAACATTTTCAACCCGGCAATTGTCACGTCCTCCAAATGCCACGTCCACCCGAACTTTTCCTATCGGGGCACAGGACAAGCCAGGAACGATCCCGTGGAACGTTGTGCGCGTTGGCTGAAGCATGTTTTCTGTTATGCCCAACGTACGCATGGTGTGCTTGTACATGATGTTTATGCTGCTGCCATTATCGATCAGCACCTTGCTGAATTTTACTCGAGCTTGCGGCCCCTTCATGATTGGGTCCACAACAAGAGCATATCCACCCGGATTCGGCATGATCTTAGGGTGATCCTTGAATGACCAGGTAATTTCCTGATTGGACCACAGCATGTACTTGGGGACTGCCGGCATCACAGCATTGACCTCCATGGAGCGGCGGTGCACACTTTGCCTGTCTGTTGGCTCAGTGACAAAGACAACACAGCACATATGCGGGTCTTCGTAAACATTCCGGCCTAAAGGTGCCGGTGGAGGTGGTTGATCATCTTGCTCCACCCGGTTAACTTGCTGGTACTGCTGCCGGTTTGGCTGCACCGGTAAGGCGTTTGCCCCGGTAAGTGGCGGTGGTGGTGGTAGCTGTTGCTGCCGCGGCATGTCTTGTGGTGGCTGTGCGTCTTTTACCGTTCCCTTTTGCATCAAGTACTTGGTCCAGGTACAATCCTTCGTCAGATGGTTTGACGGGTGTGCCGGATTCGGTGTGTGCCACCGGCAAGGTTGGTCATGGCAGCTTCCATGGTGTATTTTGCGGGTTCTTGCCAGTTTCTTTTCTGGACCCAGGGTTTCTTTTCCACCCATTGTTTCTTAGGACCTGCCCATGGCTGCGATCCGGTTCTTTGCCTCTCGATCGCCGCTGGCCTCGAGTTTTCTGCCTGCAGCGGCAACTTCTGCTGCGGACCGTACCTTCGATCCGGAAAATCTTCCCCTCTTTTGTTACTCCGGTTGTCCCGGTGTTGTTCGTGGCGCAGCTGTTCCGGCTCAGGTTGCACTGCCGGCTGCGTTGGGTCTCCCAACGCATAGCTATCCGCCACACGTATCATCTCTGCCAACGTTGTCGGCATGTTGCGCTGCAACTTTTGCCACAATGGTGAACCTCTTCTGCATCCACTGCTAAACCAAGCAATGGCCTGTGCCTCGATTACTCCTTCACAGGAGTTCCTTGTGGTGTTCCACCGGGCCAGATAATCCCGGTCTGTTTCGTTCGGGCGCTGCACGCACAGAGCAAGTTGCTGCGGCCTGTTTGGCCTCTGATAGGTGCTGCTGAAATTGCTCACAAAAGCCTCCTCAAAATCCAGCCAGCCATTTATGCTTCCTGCCGGCAAGTTGTTTAGCCAGATTCTTGCCGGTCCAACCAAAAACGATGGTATGATCCTCACGGCCCAACGCCGGTTTCCTCCTCCTGCTACGGTTCCTCCACCGCTACGACGTATACCGCAGTCACGTAATCCGCGAGCCAATCTTCCGGCTTCGTGGTGCCATCGTATGTCTTTGTGTCACGGGGCAACATAAAGTTGCGAACTGGTGGTTTTTCTTTCATGATCCTTGGGCCAAAGCACTTTGGACCTGGAGGACCTTCCTCCTCGATCATTTCCGACAAGTACACTCTATCCAGACGGTGCCTTGCATCCCGTTCCGGTAAGTATCTTTCTCCCAAGCGTTCTCCCAATGGGTTCCGGTATGCTGCCGGTCTTGCAGAGTCAGCTTCATCATAACATTCCGGTGCCGCGGCCCTTGCCTGCCGGTACCTCGGGGCATCTATTTCCTCCTCATCGTACGCTGCCCTTGCAGCTCGATAGTTTTGCCCGGTCTCATATCTACCGGCATGATTGTTTCCGGCATAGCCGCCTCTGGCGTAGCCTCGCTCTGCCCCTTGGCCCTTTCTACTGGCATCATGTTGCCCGGCTTGTTGCTTTCCGGCAAGAACCGGATCGTACACAGTCATCTGCTGCGCATTTACTTCTTTTTCTCTTCTTCTATCCGGATGGGGGGACGAAGCCTGCCCATGGGACTTGCTACCGGCATTCTTTGTTGAACGCGCGGACTTTGAGGCCGCGGCCTTGTTCAGCTTAGCCAGCTGCTCAGCGTTCTGCTGCTCAATAGTTTCCAGCAGCTCTCTAACACGCTCTTCTTTGTTTTGCCAAAGCATCTCCGGAAAGCGACTCGCACAGCTCTACCGCAGCTTTAGCAGCTTTTATAGTTTTATCCGGGCTGCTATACTTAGGCTTTTCCACGATGCTAACAGATGCAGAGGTACTTTTGCCGGCATGAATCTCTTTGCACAAATCTTGATCTAGGTTGCGAGCTTTTAGCCGGTTTTCCGGCATCCTAGCAGCATGCGCGCTAACAGAAGCAAAGCCATGGGCAGCGTTGTACTCACGTACGGTTAGGTTCAGCTCGCGCTGCGCCCTGACGATGTCCTTGCCGCTCTCGAGCATCTTCTGGCGCTGCGCCTCCAGCTCCGCCTGAGCCGCTGCCGGGTCGATGTTCTGCGCGATGGGGGTGGCGAGGACGTTCATCGCCGCTTGGAGCGGTGTCTCCGGTGGCGCGGATGATGCTCCCGCTGCGCCTGCGCCGCGCTCCAGCGGTGGCTTAGCCGCACGGGTCGAGACCGCGCGACCATCACCTTCACCCGCAACCTCCTTTCCTGCACCAGCCACACCGGTCATCATTACCTCGACGCTGCCGGCGGCACGACCAGCACAGAGCCATCTTGGCGGGTCCGGCGCCACCAGCACCGGCGAGAGGCGCTGGCGCACGGGGACGGTGCCGAGGTAGACGCGGTGGCTGCCAAACTCGATGATGCGGCCGTTCTCGGGGAAGACGCCGCCGTTGGCGAAGCAGCCCGCGTTGTCGTTGATGAAGTCCATGGCGTAGATGCGCTGCACCAACGCGGACACCGTACGCTCGCCGGAGATCTCGAGGACGCCCGCCCGAATGTGAACTCCATCAAGCGCCACTTCATGCCCCACGGTGGGCGCCAACTGTCGTCGTGGTGAACGAGCAGATGCCATAGGATGGCTTAGATTGGGGCCGAATGGACGCTAGAGGATTCGGGGGAGGGTTTGCGATTAGATGGGAAGAACTTCCGGATGCTTTCCTCAAGAACACAGCCAGAGACCGGTGTACAAGAAGAGAGACAAGAGGAAGAACTCTTTACTAGATCGCTAGCTTCATTGATCACAACATGGTTACAAGTTTTATTGCCTAAAACTCTCCTGTGGTCTCGCGCGTACATACATACCCGTGAAGAAGGGCTGCCCCCTCTCCTTATATAGGGGAGAGGGTGGCTTACAGTGCAAGAAACCCTAATGGCATCTTTGACTGGACAAACTACTTTACAAGGCTACTGTACAAAGCTACTTTAATCATGGGTGACGCCGGAGTCCTCTTTAATCAGGGCTGCTGATGTCCTCCGGCTTCTTTGGACGTCACCCCTCTCTTTGGCGCCAGGGCTCTGATTAAAGCCACTTTGCTTAGCTCATCCTTGTCTTCTTGCTCAGAAGAGAATCTTTGACCAGTCCTGCCGTCAGGCCCTCCTTTCCGGTACCTTCTTTACCGGGTTCCGGCATACCCCTTTGGGGATACCGGCCTAGCTTTGCTTTCCCAAATTCCTACCAGGCTTCCGGTAAGAACATTAAACCGGTATCTTGATGGCTCAAACCATCCGGTTTGGCATGCCTTTGGCATACCGGGGGTTATTCCCCCAACAACCATATAACAATTTAACGAAGAAGAAACTTCGCCATGAATATTAAAAGCTAAGAACACATGTGTTCATACGAACCAGTGGAGCGTGTCTCTCTCCCACACAAGCATTTATTCAAACAAAAACAAAAACAAAAGCACACAGACGCTCCAAGTAAAGTACATAAGATGTGACCGAATAAAAATATAGTTTCAAGGGAGGAACCTGATAATTTGTCGATGAAGAAGGGGATGCCTTGGGCATCCCCAAGCTTAGATGCTTGAGTCTTCTTGAAATATGCAGGGATGAACCACCGGGGCATCCCCAAGCTTAGAGCTTTCACTCTCCTTGATCATATTGTATCATCCTCCTCTCTTGACCCTTGAAAACTTCCTCCACACCAAACTCGAAACAAACTCATTAGAGGGTTAGTGCATAATAAAAATTCACATGTTCAGAGGTGACACAATAATTCTTAACACTTCTGGACATTGCTCAAAGCTACTGGAAGTTAATGGAACAAAGAAATCCATCCCACATAGCAAAAGAAGCAATGCGAAATAAAAGGCAGAATCTGTCAAAACAGAACAGTTCGTATTGACGAATTTTATTGAGGCACCAGACTTGCTCAATTGAAAATGCTCAGATTGAATGAAAGTTGCGTACATATCTGGGGATCACTCACGTAAATTGGCATAATTTTCTGAGTTACCTACAGAGAATTTTGCCCAGATTCGTGACAGCAAAGAAATCTGTTTCTGCGCAGTAATCCAAATCTAGTATGAACTTTACTATCAACGACTTTACTTGGCACAACAAAACACTAAACTAAGATAAGGAGAGGTTGCTACAGTAGTAAACAACTTCCAAGACTCAAATATAAAACAAAGTACTGTAGCAAAATAACACATGGGTTATCTCCCAAGAAGTTCTTTCTTTATAGCCATTAAGATGGGCTCAGCAGTTTTGATGATGCACTCGCAAGAAATAGTATTTGAAGCAAAAGAGAGCATCAAGAGACAAATTCAAAACACATTTAAGTCTAACATGCTTCCTATGAAAAGGAATCTTGTACACAAATAAATTCATGAAGAGCAAAGTGACAAGATCAGGGAAGATAAAACAAGTATAGCTTCAAAAAATTTAGCACATAGAGAGGCATTTTAATAACTTGAAAATTTCTACAACCATATTTTCCTCTCTCATAATAACTTTCAGTAGCATCATGAGCAAACTCGACAATATAACTATCACATAAAGCATTCTTATCATGAGTCTCATGCATAAAATTATTACTCTCCACATAAGCATAATCAATTTTATTAGTTGTAGTGGGAGCAAATTCAACCAAGTAGCTATCATTATTATTCTCATCATCAAATATGGGAGGCATATTGTATTCATAATCAAATTCATCCTCCATAACAGGTGGTAACAAAAGACTATCATCATTATAATCATCATAAATAGGAGGCAAAGTATCATCAAAGAAAATTTCCTCCTCAATGCCCGGGGGACTAAAAAGATCATGCTCATCAAAACCAGCTTCCCCAAGCTTAGAATTTTCCATAGCATTAGCAACAATAGTGTTCAAAGCATTCATATTAATAACATTCCCATTAGCATGCATATAAAGTTCCATGGGTTTTTTAATTCTCTCTTCAAACACATCATGTCCTAATTCAAGATAAAGTTCATAAAGATCTCTCATATTTTTGTTGTTTTCCATTATGCCTTACTAGTGTAAACAAGAAACAAAAAGATGCAATTGCAGGATCTAAAGGAAATAGCTTCGAGCACAAACACAACGGCGCCAGAAAAGTACTGTTACCTGGAACCGAAGTATGAGTGCCTTTTACCTTTCCTCCCCGGCAACGGCGCCAGAAAATAGCTTGATGTCTACGCCCCCTCCTTTTCCTGTAGACAGTGTTGGGCCTTCAAGAGCAGAGGTTTGTAGAACAGCAGCAAGTTTCCCTTAAGTGGATCACCCAAGGTTTATCGAACTCAGGGAGGAAGAGGTCGAAGATATCCCTCTCATGCAACCCTGCAACCACAAAGCAAGAAGTCTCTTGTGTCCCCAACACACCTAATAGGTGCACTAGTTCGGCGAAGAGATAGTGAAATACAGGTGGTATAAATAAGTAGTAGCAACGGCACCAGAAAAGTGCTTTGCCCAGGACAGTAAACAAGCAGTAGTAACGCAGCAGTAGTAACGCAGTAAAACAGTAAAAAAGCAGCGATAGCAGTATTTAGGAACAAGGCCTAGGGATCATACTTTCACTAGTGGACACTCTCAACATTGATCACATAACAGAATAGATAAATGCATACTCTACACTCTTTTGTTGGATGATGAACACCATTGCGTAGGATTACACGAACCCTCAATGCCGGAGTTAACAAGCTCCACAATTCAATGTTCATATTTAAATAACCTTAGAGTGCATGAAAGATCAACACGACTAAACCAAGTACTAACATAGCATGCACACTGTCACCTTCACACTATGTAGGAGGAATAGATCACATCAATACCATCATAGCAATAGTTAACTTCACAATCTACAAGAGATCATGATCATAGCCTACGCCAAGTACTAACACGGGGCACACACTGTCACCATTACACCGTGCAGGAGGAATAAAACTACTTTAATAACATCACTAGAGTAGCACATAGATAAATTGTGATACAAAACACATTGCAATCATAAAGAGATATAAATAAGCACTTCACTATGCCATTCATAACAGTGAATAAGTATTCTGTGAAATATAGCCTAAGAGACCCACACGGTGCACACACTGTCAAATTTACACACGTGGGACAAGGAGTCTCCGGAGATCACATAAGTAAAATTCACTTGACTAGCATAACGACATCTAGTTTACAAGCATCATCATATGAATCTCAATCATGTAAGGCAGCTCATGAGATTATTGTATTGAAGTACATAGGGAGAGAGATGAACCACATAGCTACCGGTACAGCCCCGAGCCTCGATGGAGAACTACTCCCTCCTCATGGGAGACAGCAACGTTGATGAAGATGGCGGTAGTGTCGATGGAGAAGCCTTCCGGGGGCACTTCCCCGTCCCGGCGGCGTGCCGGAACAGAGACTCCTGTCCCCCAGATCTTGGCTTCGCGATGGCGGCGGCTCTGGAAGGTTTCTCGTACCGTGGCTTTTTCGTATCGAGGTTTTAGGTCCAGGGGCTTTATATAGGCGAAGAGGCGGCGTCAGGAGGTCGAAGGGGCGACGACACTATAGGGGGGCGCGGGCCCCCCCTTGGCCGCGCCGGCCTAGGGTTTGGTGGGCCTGTGCCCCCTCTCTGGCGGCTCTCGTGTGTTCTGGATGCTTCCGGGCAAAATAGGAACCTGGGCGTTGATTTCGTCCGATTCCGAGAATATTTCGTTATTAGGATTTCTGAAATCAAAAACAGCAGAAAACAGGAACTGGCACTTCGGCATCTTGTTAATAGGTTAGTTCCAGAAAATGCACGAATATGACATAAAGTGTGCATAAAACATGTAGATATCATCAATAATGTGGCATGGAACATAAGAAATTATCGATACGTCGGAGACGTATCAGTATCTTGAAAGGAATACTTTCAGTAGGTGGATTTAAAATATCACAAGCATCATTAGAGTTATCGCATATGGGAGATAAAGTATTATCAGATAAAATTTTCTCCCCTAAAGATGGGAAGCTAAAAAGATCATAAAAACTAGCTTCCCCAAGCTTAGACTTCTCCATAGCATTAGCAGTAATTGCGTTCATACTAATAACATTGCTACTAGCATGCAAATAAGGTTCCATAGGTTTTTTAATTTTGCATCACACAATTCATGTCTTAACTCAGGAAATAGATTAAAAAGCTCACTGTTATTTTCCATTATGCCTAACTAATGAAAAATAAAAACAAGAAACAAAAAGATGCAACTGCAGGATCTAAAGGAAATAGCTTCGAGCACTCACACACCGGCAACAGTGCTAGGAAATAGCTTAGTAGTCGGAGGATGTGAATACCTTTTACCTTACCTCCCCGGCAACGGTGCCAGAAAATAGCTTGATGTCTACGCACGCTTCTATTCCTGTAGACAGTGTTGGGCCTCCAAGAGCAGAGGTTTGTAGAACATCAGCAAGTTTCCCTTAAGTGAATCATCCAAGGTTTATCGAACTCAGGGAGGTAGAGGTCAAAGATATCCCTCTCAAGCAACCCTGCAATTAAGATACAAGAAGTCTCTTGTGTCCCCAACACACCTAATACACTTGTCAAATGTATAGGTGCACTAGTTCGGCGAAGAGATAGTGAAATACAAGTAATATGGATGATTATAAGTAGTAATTGCAATCTGAAATAAAAATGGCAGCAAGCGAACATGTAACAGAACTTGTTGGAAATGGTGTTTCAATGCTTAGAAACAAGGCCTAGGGATCATACTTTCACTAGTGGACACTCTCAACAATGATCACATAAATAAATAACTTCTCTTCACTTGTGCTACTCTTAAACACCCTCTTGTTGGATAACAAACACCATTCATTGTGTAGGGCTACAAAAGCACACCTCAAGCCGGAGTAAACAAGCTCCACAACGTCCGGAGTTCATATTAAAGTAACCTCTAGAGTGCATAATAGACCGTCGCAATTTAGACCGAGTACTAACATAGCATACACACTGTCACCAATAGCTATGAAAGGGGGAATAGATCACATCAATACTATCATAATAATAGTTAACTTCGTAATCTACAAGAGATTACAATCATAACCTACGCCAAGTACTACATGATGCACACACTGTCAACTTTACATCATGGAGGAGGAATAGACTACTTTAATAACATCACTAGAGTAGCACATAGATTAATAGTGATACAAAGCTCATGATCACATAAAGATCACACCATGGGAGAGAGAGATGAACCACATAGCTACCGGTAGAGCCCTCAGCCTCGGGGGAGAACTACTCCATCCTCATCATGGGAGTCAGCAATGGTGATGAAGATGGCGGTGGTGTCGATGGAGATGACTCCGGGGGCAATTCCCCGTCCCGGCGGCGTGCCAGAACAGAGATTCTGTCCCCCGAAACTTGTCTTCATGATGGCGGCGGCTACGGAACTCTTCGTGGAATATCGTCGATTGTGCCAGGGTTTTCGTGACAGACAGAATATATAGGTGAAAGGGCGGAGTCGGAGGAGCCAGGGGGTGGCCTCCCCACCTGGTGGCGCGGCTAGGGAGGGGCCCGTGCCCAGGTATGGTGTGGGGCCCCCTTGGCCCCCCTCCGGCCCTTCTCTGGCTCTCCGGGTCCGTCTCGGCAAAATATTGACTTCCGTCTTCGTGGGGTCCAATTCCGAGAATATTTCCTGTGTAGAATTTCTGAAACCAAAAACAGCAGAAAACAGGAACTGGCACTTCGGCATCTTGTTAATAGGTTAGTTCCGGAAAATGCATAAAAACGATGTAAAGCGTATATAAAACATGTGAGTATTGTCATAAAACTAGCATGGAACAGAAGAAATTATAGATATGTTTGAGACGTATCACCTATTAGACCGCAGCAAGTTGCCTGAGGACGAGGTCCTCGCATGACAGGTCGTCAGACGAGCAAGATCCTACACAATAGTTGATGGACAGCTCTACAAACGAAGTGCAAACGAGGTGTTTATGAAATGCGTTTCAAATCAGGATGGTATAGAAATCCTCAGAGAGATTCATGCTGGTGATTGCGGGCATCACGCCGCTCCCATGTCCCTCGTTGCTAAAGCCTTTCAGCAAGGATTTTACTGGCTCACAGCTAAAGAAGATGCTGAGAAACTAGTGAAAACCTGCTGAGGCTGTCAATACTACGCTACTCAACCAAGCGCTCCAGCTCAGGAGCTCAAGACCATCCCTATCACATGGCCGTTCGCGGTCTGGGGGCTTGATATGGTGGGAAGCTGAAAAAATCATCCCCTGGCGGTTTTGATTACCTCTTGGTCGCTATTGACAAGTTCAGTAAATGGATCGACGCAAAGCCAGTGAGAAAAGCCGATGGTGCTACAACACTAAAATTCGTCTGCAACCTCGTAGTGAGATACGACATCCCGCATAGCATAATCACAGACAATGGCACGAACTTTGCTCAAGGAGAACTCAAGGATTATTGTCAGGACGTAGGGATCCGGCTTGACCTAGCATCTGTGGCGCATCCGCAGTCCAATGGACAAGTGGAGTGAGCCAATGGTCTCATACTAGCCGGAGTCAAGCCTCACCTTGAAGAACCGTTGCGTCGCGCAGCCGGAGCTTGGGCAGAAGAGCTAGATGCTGTTTTGTGGAGTTTACGAACTACCCCTAACATATCAACAGGGTTCACCCCTTTCTTCCTAGTATACGGATATGAAGCAGTGCTTCCCTCTGACATCATCCACGATTCACCGCGAGTTTCCGCCTACAGCGAAGATGTAGGGATTTGTTGCATAGAAAACAAAAAATTTCCTACCGCGAACACGCAATTCAAGCCAAGATGCAATCTAGAAGATGGTAGCAACGAGGGGATGATCGAGACTCACCCTTGAAGAGTTCCAAAGCCTACAAGATGAGGCTCTTGTTGCTGCGGTAGACGTTCACTTGCCGCTTGCAAAAGCGCGTAGAAGATCTTGATCACGGCGCCACGAACGGGCAGCACCTCCGTACTCGGTCACACGTTCGGTGTTGATGAAGTCGACGTCCACCTCCCCGTTCCAGCGGGCAGCGGAAGTAGTAGTCTCCTCTTGAATCCGGCAGCACGACGGCGTGGTGGCGGTGGTGGTGGAGAACTCCGGCGGAGCTTCGATAAGCGTGCGGGAGCGTTGGAGGAGAGAGAGGGGGCGGCTAGGGTTTGGGAGGGGGTGGCCGGCCACTAAGGGGGTGCGGCCAGGCTGTGGTCTTGGGGTGGCCGGCCCCCTCCCCTTGGCCCCTCATTATATAGGTGGAAGCCCCAAGTGTTGGACTACAAGTCTTCGAATAAGACCCGAACCCAAAACCTTCCATGTGATAGGGAAACCTACCCAAGGTGGGAATCCCAATTGGGGTGGGATTCCCCCCTTCCATGTGGGGGGGGGGGGGGTGGCCGGCCCCCTTGGTGGAGACCCAGGTGGACTCCCCCCTCCTAGGGTTGGCCGGCCATGGGAGGTGGAGTCCCTCCGGGACTCCGCCTTCCTTAGTGATTTCTTCCGGACTTTTCTAGAACCTTCTAGAACCTTCCGTAGAACCTTCCGGATCATTTTAAATCTTATAAAATGACTTCCTATATATGAATCTTATTCTCCGGACCATTCCGGAAATCCTCGTGATGTCCAGGATCCCATCCGGGACTTCGAACAAAACTTCGAACTCCATTCCATATTCAAGTTCTACCATTTCAACATCAAACCTTAAGTGTGTCACCCTACGGTTCGCGAACTATGCGGACATGGTTGAGTACTCTCTCCGACCAATAACCAATAGCGGGATCTGGAGATCCATAATGGCTCCCACATATTCAACGATGACTTTAGTGATCGAATGAACCATTCACATACGATACCAAATCCCTTTGTCACGCGATATTTTACTTGCCCGATGTTTGATCATCAGTATCACTCTATACCTTGTTCAACCTCGTCTCCTGACAAGTACTCTTTACTCGTACCGTGGTATGTGGTCTCTTATGAACTTATTCATATGCTTGCAAGACATTAGACGACATTCCACCGAGAGGGCCCAGAGTATATCTATCCGTCATCGGGATGGACAAATCCCACTGTTGATCCATATGCCTCAACTCATACTTTCCGGATACTTAATCCCACCTTTATAACCACCCATTTACGCAGTGGCGTTTGATGTAATCAAAGTACCTTTCCGGTATAAGTGATTTATATGATCTCATGGTCATAAGGACTAGGTAACTATGTATTGAAAGCTTATAGCAAATAACTTAATGACGTGATCTTATGCTACGCTTAATTGGGTGTGTCCATTACATCATTCATATAATGATATAACCTTGTTATTAATAACATCAAATGTTCATGATTATGAAACTAATCATCCATTAATCAATAAGCTAGTTAAGAGGCATACTAGGGACTCTTTGTTGTTTACATATCACACATGTATCAATGTTTCGGTTAATACAATTATAGCACGGTATATAAACATTTATCATAAACATAAAGATATATAATAACCACTTTTATTATTGCCTCTTGGGCATATCTCCTTCAGAAGATACAGCCGACGAGGCCAGACAACTATCTGTGGACCTGATCGAAGAAGCTCGGAATTTAGCCGACCAACGTTCCACCATTTACCAGCAGAAACTCAGACGCTACCATAGCCGTCGAGTTCGAAATCGCTCGTTTAGGGTAGGTGACCTGGTCCTCTGCCTTCGACGGGTGAAAGAGCATAAATTGCAATCTCCATGGGAAGGACCCTTTGTCATTAGCAAAGTGCTACACAACGGATCGTACTACCTCGTTGATTTCCGCGAGACAAAAGATAGACCTGAAAATTGGTACCAGAAACGAAAACGGGAGGATCCGGATGACATCTATGATGAGACAGATCGTCCCTGGAATATAGCACAGCTACGTCCTTTCCACACTTAGCAATTTTTTCGAATTACATTCTCTGTAATAGTTATACATGATCAATGAAATAAAGCATCTGGTTCACTCTTTGACTCTTTTACCTCCTTTACTTGTTCATTTTTAGATCGTGTATGTTTTCCGACTAAAACCGCAGAGCTGGATATTTCCGCCTAGGCGTGTATGAAAGTTGTGATTTTCAAAATCATCCTTTAGGATGTAACCTTAAGTTTTTTGGTGGAAAAGTTTTCTGTTGCGAACTCATGGATTCCTGGTAGCGACTTCCGGCACCTCGGCTGGGGGCTTGTTTCCGCGGTTATTGACAGATTGCCATTGGGCTTCGTCGCCGCTGGCGAGCGTTTCCGGCTAAAGGTATTCTGGCTTGCGGAAGGTCAAGTGAGCAAGACGGAAAACATAAAAATCAGCACTTGCTTTTTCAAACGAACGAAACATGCTTTCATAACATATAAAGGATCACAGGATAAGTTTTCCGCCCACATGCAATTGTTTCGTCCCTAGATACTTAAAAGTACTTAAGTCTTATTACAAACCCATTCCGGGGTCAAAATGATGCATTTCATTGTTTTTCGACGGGTTTCACTCGGAGACATGATCTTCATCCTCCGAAGCCACATACGCGGAAGCGTCACCGGAATCATCGCCGGAATCTTCATTCGATTGGTCCGCGCTGGAGCCGGAGCCTTCCTCGACATCCTCATCTTCTTCTTCATCCTCCGCGTCGGAGAAACCTTCGGGAAGATCATACTTGTTATACCAGAACGAGTTATTCACTCGCTCGGCTAACAGCCTATCATATCCTTGGGTCTCCGCGAGGGCGAGCTTGACGTTGGTACCCTTCAGAACTCCGCACGCGACATCCGCGAAATCCATGGCAGGGAAATGAGCTTTGCATGTTGCCAAGGTGAGAGAGGCGACCCCACGGGCGGAAGACGCTTGCCAGTCTTTGATGAGATCTGGCATCATCCGCATGAGCTTCGTCATCCGATCGATCACGGTGGTTCCGGCTCTCTTCAAGTTCATGGACTTGGAAATTCCACGGCAGGCTTCGAAGAGATCGTTGATGGAGTTCCGCGCATCTTCATAGGCCTCTGTCCTGCTGAGGGCAGCCTCCTTGGTCCATTCGAATCCGAGAGACGCTGTGAAACAATATGATCAGTTCTCTCCGCGATAGAGGCAGAATCAATATGAAAAAAGCCGGAGTACAGCAAGAAGTCCTTACGGAAGATCAACTTGTCAATATCCTCCGCCTCTATCTCGTAGGCTTTTGCCTTGGAGACCAGCATCTTTATCCGCGTGTTGCTCTTCTTTAGCTTGTCGGTCAGTTCCGCGATGGCTTGAGCATGTTTCTCCTCTAGCTCCTTTTTCTCCCTAGTTTCCTTCTCGGAGGATTCTCTGAGGAACTCCTGGAGAGAGTCATGCTCGGCTTTCAGCACTTCAAGCTCAGCAGCAAGCTCGTCGACGGAAGGCCGTTTGGCAAGTTGTTCTGAAAGGCGGAAATAGAAGAGCACAGTTAGTTCGAAAATATGGTTACACTGCAGAACTTGGGGGCTAAGCCGGAATCATTACCTTCGTAGTTCTTGAGGCGGGTCTCCAGGTTCGCAATGGTCTTTTGGCTCTCCGCGTCCCTCTTTGGAGCATTTCAATCTCGATCTGTTGCTCCAGCACATGGACGCGTAGATCTTCATGCAGCTTCAGTGTGTTCTGAGAAGCAGGTAAGAGTTAGCCGGAAATTCAAAATTCTGGGGGCTGGACGCGAAGCTAATATCCTTAGTTTGGGAAAATTTTAAGTTTCCGCTAAGGTACACAGTTAAAGGCATCGGCTCACACATATTACCCGAAAAATGTATAAACCAACGCTTGGGGACTGGTGTTACCTGGCGCACATTCTTGTGCTTTGCAAAAAAGACTTTGAGATCGCTCTCGAGGTCATTCAGCTCTTGTTGTTCTGTTTCTGCGGGTCCCCACACTTCGTCCATCATGTTGGAGATTTCCGCTTAATTGGGTGTGTCCATTACATCATTCATATAATGATATAACCTTGTTATTAATAACATCCAATGTTCATGATTATGAAACTAATCATCCATTAATCAACAAGCTAGTTAAGAGGCATACTACGGACTCTTTGTTGTTTACATATCACACATGTATCAATGTTTCGGTTAATACAATTATAGCATGGTATATAAACATTTATCATAAACATAAAGATATATAATAACCACTTTTATTATTGCCTCTTGGGCATATCTCCTTCAGTCTCCCACTTGCACTAGAGTCAATAATCTAGATTACATTGTAAGGTACCTAACACCCATGGCATTCTGGTGTTGGTCATGCTTTGCCCTAGGGAGAGCTTTAGTCAACGGATCTGCTACATTCAGATCAGTGTGTACTTTGCAAATCTTTACTTCTCCATCTTCGATGTACTCGCGAATCGAGTGGTAACGCAGCTTGATATGCTTCAGCCTGTTGTGTGACCTTGGTTCTTGTGCATTGGCGATGGCACCCATGTTATCACAGTAGATGATTAGTGGGTCCAATGCACTAGGAACCACACCGAGCTCTACAATGAACCTCTTCATCCATACCGCTTATGATGAAGCCTCTGAAGCCGCTATGTACTCTGATTCTGTTGAAGACTTTGCCACCGTGCACTGCTTCGAGCTTGCCCAGCTTACTGCAGCACCATTCAATATAAACACGTACCCAGACTGTGACTTAGAGTCATCAGGATCAGTGTTCCAAGTTGTATCGGTGTAACCGCTTACAACGAGCTCTTGGTCACCTCCATAACAAAGAAACATATCCTTAGTTCTTTTCAAGTACTTCAGGATATTCTTGACTGCTGTCCAGTGTTCCATTCCTGGATCACTTTGATATCTGCTAGTCAAACTAACAGCATGTGCTATATCCGATCTAGTACATAGCATGGCATACATGATAGATCCTACTGCCGAGGCATAGGGGATCTGACTCATCCTTTCTCTTTCTTCTGCCGTAGCCGGTCCTTGAGTCTTACTCAAGACCTTGCCTGGTAACATAGGTAAGAACCCTTTCTTACTTTCGTCCATTCTAAACTTCTTTAGAATCTTGTCCAGGTATGTACTCTGTGATAGCCCTATTAGGCGTCTTGATCTATCTCAATAAATCTTGATGCCTAATATATATGATGCTTCACCAAGGTGTTTCATTGAAAAACTAATATTCAAATAACCTTTTACACTGCTTAATAGTTCTATATCATTCCCAATCAATAATATGTCATCTACATATAATATCAGGAATGCTACAGAGCTCCCACTCACTTTCTTGTAAATACAGGCCTCTCCATGACACTGTATAAACCCGAAGTCTTTGATCACCTTATCAAAGCGTCGGTTCCAACTTCTTGATGCTTGCTTCAGTCCATAGATTGATCGCTGAAGTTTGCATACTTTGTCAGCATTTTTAGGATCGACAAAACCTTTGGGTTGTACCATATACAACTCTTCCTCAATGTCTCCATTAAGGAACGCCGTTTTGACATCCATCTGCCAAATCTCATAATCGAAAAATGCAGCTATTGCTAACAAAATCCTCACAGATTTTAGCTTCGCTACAGGTGAAAAAGTCTCATCGTAGTCAACTCCTTGAATTTGTCGGAAACCCTTTGTGACAAGTCTAGCTTTATAGATAGTAATATTACCATCAGCATCTATTTTTCTCTTGAAGATCCATTTATTCTCGGCAGCCTTGCGGCTATCAGGTAAGTCTACCAAAGTCCATACTTTGTTATCATACATGGATCCCATTTCGGATTTCATGGCTTCTTGCCATTTGTTGGAATCTGGGCTCATCATCGCTTCTTCATACGTCGCAGGGTCCTCATCATTGTTGTCCACAATCATGACATTTAGACAAGGATCATACCAATCAGGAGTGGCACGTTCCCTTGTCGATCTGCGAGGTTCAGTAGTTTCCTCGTTCAAAGTTTCATGATCATTATCATTAGCTTCCTCTGTTGCCGGTGTAGGCGGTACAGGAACAGCTTCCGGTACTGCGCTACTCTGAGCAACGAGTAAAGATTCAATCTAATCGAGTTCTACTTTTCTTCCAGTCACTTCTTTAGTGAGAAATTCTTTCTCAAGAAAGGTTCCGTTCTTAGCAACAAAGATTTTGCCTTCGGATCTGTGATAGAAAGTGTACCCTATAGTTTCCTTAGGGTATCCTATGAAGACGCATTTCTCCGCTTTGGGCTCTAGCTTGTCCGGTTGTAACTTCTTTACATAGGCTTCGCAACCCCAAACTTTAAGGAACGACAGCTTAGGTTTCTTATTAAACCATAATTCATACGGTGTCGTTTCTACGGGTTTTGATGGTGCTCTATTTAAAGTGAATGCGGCTGTCTCTAATGCATAACTCCAAAATGATAACGGCAAATCAGTAAGGGACATCATAGAACGAACCATATCTAAGAGAGTTCGATTACGACGTTCGGATACACCGTTTCGTTGTGGTGTTCTGATAATCCACAAGTATAGGGGATCGCAGCAGTCTTCGCGGGTAGTATAACCCAATTTATTGATTCGACACAAGGGGAGGTAAAGAATACTTATAAGCCTTAACATCTGAGTTGTCAATTCAGCTGCACCTGGAAAAGCACTAGTAACAAGGGTGATGTGAAAGTAGCAGTAATATGAGAGCAAAGAGTAACAAAGAATACAGCAGTAGTAATAGCAATATGAGAGCAATGGCACCAGAAAATAGTTGATACTACTTCCAATGACATATAGAACGAGTATATGATGATGATAGATGGACCGGGGTTCCCAGCGATCTACACTAGTGGTAACTCTCCAATAAGTGACAAGTGTTGGGTGAACAAATTACAGTTGGGCAATTGATAGGATTGATAAGGCATTAAGATAGAACATCAATTCATTAATCATGTAGGCATGTTTTCCATATATAGTCGTACGTGCTCGCAATGAGAATCTTGCACAACATCTTTTGTCCTACCAGCCGGTGGCAGCCGGGCCTCAAGGGAATCTACTGGATATTAAGGTACTCCTTTTAATAGAGTACCGGAGCAAAGCATTAACACTCCGTGAAAACATGTGTCCCTCACATCACCGCCATCCCCTCCGGTTGTCCCGATTTCTGTCACTTCGTGGCCTTTGGTTCCGGACAGTGACATGTGCATACAACTTGTAGATACAATCTAAGCAATAATTATAAAGCTCAAATCTAAGATCATGCCACTCGGGCCCTAGTGACAAGCATTAAGCATAACAAGATTGCAGCAACAATAACTTCACAAACTTTATAGATAGACTAATCATAATGTATCATCCATCGGATCCCAACAAACACAACACCGATTACATCAGATGAATCTCAATCATGTAAGGCAGCTCATGAGACCATTGTATTGAAGTACATGGAGGAGAGAATACCAACTAGCTACTGCTAGAACCCGTAGTCCATGGGGGAACTACTCACGGAGCATGATGGAGGCGGTGGCGTTGATGGAGATGGCTTCCGGGGGCACTTCCCTGTCCCGGCAGGGTGCCGGAACAGAGACTTCTGTCCCCCGAATTGGAGTTACGCGATGGCGGCGGCGCCCCTGGAGTCTTTCTGGAGTTTCGTCAATTGGTACTGTGTTTTTAGGTCGAAAGGGGTTTTATAGGCGAAGAGGCGGCGCAAGGGGGCGCCTGGGGGCTCCTCACCATAGGCTGGCGCGGGCCCAGGCTAGGCCACGCCGCCTTATGGTCTGGTGGCCCTGTGGCCCCTCTCCGACTCTTCTTCGGTGTTCTGGAGCCTCCCGGGAAAAATAGGATGTTTGGCGTTGATTTCGTCCAATTCCGAGAATATTGCCCGAACAGCCTTTCTGGAACCAAAAACAGCAGAAAACAGGAACTGGCACTGTGGCATCTTGTTAATAGGTTAGTTCCAGAAAACGCATAAAATCATTATAAAGTGCAAGCAAAACATGTAAGTATTGTCATAAAACAAGCATGGAACATCAGAAATTATGGATACGTTGGAGACGTATCAGCATCCCCAAGCTTAGTTCCTGCTCGTCCCGAGCAGGTAAACGATAAAAAGAATAATTTCTGTAGTGACATGCTACTTACATAACCTTGATCATACTATTATAAAAGCATATGAAATGAATGAAGTTACTCAAGGCAATGATCTATAGTTGCTAACAAATAGATAACATATAGCAAAACTTTTCATGAATAGTACTTTCAAGACAAGCATCAAAAGTCTTGCACAAGAGTTAACTCATAAAGCAATAAATTCAAAGTAAAGGCATTGAAGCAACACAAATGAAGATTTAAGTTTCAGCGGTTGCTTTCAACTTTCAACATGCATATCTCATGGATAATTGTCAATACAAAGTAATATGATGAATGCAAATATGCAAGTATGTAAGAATCAATGCACAGTTGACACAAGTGTTTGCTTCTAAGATGGAAGGAAGTAGGTAAACTGACTCAACATAAAAGTAAAAGAATGACCCTTCGCAGAGGGAAGCATTGATTGCTATATTTGTGCTAGAGCTTTGGTTTTGAAAACATAAAGAGAGCATAAAAGGTAAAATTTGAGAGGTGTTTGTTGTTGTCAACGAATGGTAATGGGCACTCTAACCCCCTTGCCAGACAAACCTTCAAAGAGCGGCTCCCATTTTATTTTATTTTTGGGTGGCACTCCTTCCAACCTTTCTTTCACAAACCATGGCTAACCGAATCCTCGGGTGCCTGCCAACAATCTCATACCATGAAGGAGTGCCTTTTTATTTTAGTTTTATTATGATGACACTCCTCCCAACCTTTGCTTACACAAGCCATGGCTAACCGAATCCTTCGGGTGCCGTCCAACAATCACATACCATGGAGGAGTGTCTATTTTTGTTAATTAATTTGGGACTGGGAATCCCATTGCCAGCTCTTTTTGCAAAATTATTGGATAAGCGGATGAAGCCACTAGTCCATTGGTGAAAGTTTCCCAACAAGATTGAAAGATAAACACCACATACTTCCTCATGAGCTATAAAACATTGACACAAATCAGAGGTGATAAATTTTGAATTGTTTAAAGGTAGCACTCACGCAATTTACTTTGGAATGGCAGGAAATACCACATAGTAGGTAGGTATGGTGGACACAAATGGCATAGTGGTTGGCTCAAGGATTTTGGATGCATGAGAAGTATTCCCTCTCGATACAAGGCTTAGGCTAGCAAGGCTATTTGAAGCAAATACAAGTATGAACCGGTACAGCCAAACTTACATAAGAACATATTGCAAGCATTATAATACTCTACACTGTCTTCCTTGTTGCTCAAACACTTTTACCAGAAAATATCTAGACCTTAAGAGAGACCAATTAAGCAAACCAATTTCAACAAGCTCTACAGTAGTTCTCCATTAATAGGTTTAAACTACATGAAAAAACTTAATCATGATCTACTTGAAAGCTCAAAACAATTGCCAAGTGTCAAATTATCCAAGACATTATGAGAAATTTTCTTTTTCCAACCAAATAACCATAAGTATTGTAGCTTCCAACTTTTATCATTGAACATTAAAAGTAAAACGAAGAACAAGTGTTCATATGAAAAAGCGGAGCGTGTCTCTCTCCCAAACAAGGATTGCTAGGATCCGAATTTATTCAAACACAAACAAAACGAAAATAAACACACAGACGCTCCAAGTAAAGCACATATGATGTGACCGAATAAAAATATAGTTTCAATAGAAGAAACCTGATAAGTTGATGAAGAAGGGGATGCCTTGGGCATCCCCAAGCTTAGACGCTTGAGTCTTCTTGAAATATGCAGGGATGAACCACGGGGGCATCCCCAAGCTTAGACTTTTCACTCTTCTTGATCATATATCATCCTCCTCTCTTGACCCTTGAAAACTTCCTTCACACCAAACTTCTCATAAACTTCATTAGAGGGGTTAGTACTCAAAAAATTTGAATCCACCTTGGTCCTGTAGTGACATATTGCAAGAACTCAATAAAACATTAGCTACAGCTCTCCACGTCTAGAAAGCCTCGCTTAAAGTCCACAAGAGACAATGCAAAAAAAACAGAGACAGAATCTGCCAAAACAGAACAGCCAGTAAAGACGAATTTTAAAGAAATACTTCCGTTGCTCAAATCAGAAAACTCAAAACTAATTAAAGTTGCGTACATATCTGGGGAACGCGCACGTAAATTGGCATATTTTTCTGATTTACCTACAGAGAAAACAGCCCAGATTCGTGACAGATAGAAATCTGTTTCTGCGCAGAAATCTAAATCTAGTATCAACCTTCGATTAGAGGCTTCACTTGGCACAACAAAACACAAAACTAAGATAATGAGAGGTTGCTACAGTAGTAAACAACTTCCAAGACACAAATATAAAACAAAGTACTGTAGCAAAATAACACATGGGTTATCTCCCAAGAAGTTCTTTCTTTACAGCCATTAAGATGGGCTCAGCAGTTTTAATGATGCACTCGCAAGAAAGAGTATTTGAAGCAAAAGAGAGCATCAAAAAGCAAATTCAAAACAAATTTAAGTCTCACCCACTTCCTATGCATAGGAATCTTGTGCACAAATAAATTCATGAAGAACAAAGTGACAAGCATAAGAAGATAAAACAAGAGTAACTTCAAAATTTTAAGCACATAGAGAGGTGTTTTAGTACCATGAAAATTTCTACAACCATATTTTCCTCTCTCATAATAATTTTCAGTAGCTTCATGAATAAACTCAATAATATAACTATCACATGCAGCATACTTTTCATGATTTCCAAACACATAATTTTTATCAAGTTCAAAAATAGTGGAATTAAAACTTTCAAACTTACTTTTATTAATAATATAACAAGGTAGTTGATCAATCTCAAGAGATATGGGACACATAGATAAAGTTAAATCCTCTCCAATCCCATTTTCATTAGTAGTACAATTAATATTATCAAGTAACATAGGACCATCATCTAGAGCTTTATCATAAACATTTGCCAAGCAAAATTCTTTACTACCATGCATTTCGACATCAGGCACAAACAAAGCATTATCATAAGATTTATCAAAGTAGCATGGATTATCATAAATAACAGTAGCATAATTATTCTCACAAGTTTTACTCATAGGTACTATTTCAAGAGAATCCACAGGAACATAACATTCAACCTCTTTCGGTAAGCATATCAAATAGTGTAAGAGATAAAGAGTTACTCTCATTAGAAGGTTGGCATGGGTAGCTAATCCATTCTTCCTCCTTTTGTTCGTCGCTCTCCTCTTCTTTTTCATCCAATGAGCTTTCAGGTTCATCAATTTCCTCCTCTTTTTCATCCAATGAGCTTTCAGGTTCATCAATTTCTTCTTCCACAGGTTCCTGCAAATTGTGAGTGCATTCTTGTGCATTAATTAGTCTCTCTTTATAATCAATGATATAAGGATTATCACTGAAGCATTCTATGCAACAATTAAGGATAGAAGAGACATAATCTTTAAGGTCCTTACAAACAGCACAAGTTTCATAATTCTTAACCATGAAGGATTCTATCTCAGAGGCTCCCATAAATACGACAAATTGTTCTACCTCTTCGAACCCATAATGAATATAGCAATTCCGATTATAGTTCTTAATTAAAAATTCCTCACTAAAGCCACATTGAAATTTAAGATGTTTAGTATCCTGTTGAGAGCAACAATTTATATCATGGCGTTTAAGCAAGATTTTAGCAATTGTATTCACTTTTTCTATCATAGCACTCATTACTTCACCAGCTCTTGATTTTCTATAATTATTATGACATTCTATAAGCTCCAAGTAGGTTGTTGGTTCTCCCATAACAGCAGTTTTTTAATTTTTAGGTTTTTCAAATTTTTATGGATTTTTGGGTATATGAGGAAAATAAAACAAGACAAAAATAAACTAGACAAAAGTAAACTAAGCAAAATAATACTAGACAGAAATAAACTAAGCACAAATAAACTAGACAAAAGTAAACTAAGCAAAACAAAATAAAACAAAATAAAAACAGAGAGAGAGGTAGAGTGTACTCCCCAGGTGAACTTATGAGTAGAGCTATGCCTCCCCGGCAACGGCGCCAGAAAACAGTCTTGATAACCCACAAGTATAGGGGATCGCAGCAGTCTTCGTGGGTAGTATAACCCAATTTATTGATTCGACACAAGGGGAGGTAAAGAATACTTATAAGCCTTAACAACTGAGTTGTCAATTCAGCTGCACCTGGAAAAGCACTAGTAACAAGGGTGATGTGAAAGTAGCAGTAATATGAGAGCAGTAGTAACAGTAACACAGCAGCAGTAATAGCAATATGAGAGCAATGGCACCAGAAAATAGTTGATACTACTTCCAATGACATATAGAACGAGTATATGATGATGATAGATGGATCGGGGTTCCCAGCGATCTACACTAGTGGTAACTCTCCAATAAGTGACAAGTGTTGGGTGAACAAATTACAGTTGGGCAATTGATAGGATTGATAAGGCATTAAGATAGAACATCAATTCATTAATCATGTAGGCATGTTTTCCATATATAGTCGTACGTGCTCGCAATGAGAAACTTGCACAACATCTTTTGTCCTACCAGCCGGGCCTCAAGGGAATCTACTGGATATTAAGGTACTCCTTTTAATAGAGTACCGGAGCAAAGCATTAACACTCCGTGAAAACATGTGTCCCTCACATCACCGCCATCCCCTCCGGTTGTCCCGATTTCTGTCACTTCGGGGCCTTTGGTTCCGGACAGTGACATGTGCATACAACTTGTAGATACAATCTAAGCAATAATTATAAAGCTCAAATCTAAGATCATGCCACTCGGGCCCTAGTGACAAGCATTAAGCATAACAAGATTGCAGCAACAATAACTTCACAAACTTTATAGATAGACTAATCATAATGTATCATCCATCGGATCCCAACAAACACAACACCGATTACATCAGATGAATCTCAATCATGTAAGGCAGCTCATGAGACCATTGTATTGAAGTACATGGAGGAGAGAATACCAACTAGCTACTGCTAGAACCCGTAGTCCATGGGGGAACTACTCACGGAGCATGATGGAGGCGGTGGCGTTGATGGACATGGCTTCCGGGGGCACTTCCCTGTCCCGGCAGGGTGCCGGAACAGAGACTTCTGTCCCCCGAATTGGAGTTTCGCGATGGCGGCGGCGCCCCTGGAGTCTTTCTGGAGTTTTGTCAATTGGTACTTGTTATCACCAGAATTTGACTGGATTAGAGGTGGGCCGCGATCAAGATTGGGCTTGAAGAATATACATCGAAGATATACATGAAGCGGCCTTGTACAAGATAGTTTGGGCTAGTTTGCCCGTGTATCTGTAAATATAGTAGGATACGTGTCGGTTAGGTAGAATTTGGCTCGTGCACGGTTGGGATTATTCCCACGTTAGAAAGTCTACGGACTATAAATATGTATCTAGGGTTATTGAAAAAAACAACAATCACGTTCATCACAAACCAATCTAGGCGCATCGCCAACCCCTTTGTTTCGAGGGTTTCTTCCGGGTAAGCATCATGCTGCCTAGATCGCATCTTGCGATCTAGGCAGTATACGTTTATTCGTCGTTCATGCGTTGCTCGTGCTGAAGCCTTGTTGATGGTGAGCAACGTAGTTATCATAGATGTGTTAGGGTTAGCATTGTTTCATCGTGTCACATGCTTTTGTCCACGCAACCCTTAGACGTCTAGCCGTTCTTACACCTATCTTAGTTGTAAGGGCGGCACCTTGCTTGATCCATGTTTAGTAGATCCGATCTGTTATGATTGCTCCTTGTTCTTCAAGGATTAGTTTAATATCTGCATAGTTAGGCCTTACAAACGGGTTGAAGGATCCAGTAGCACGTAGGGTGTAGTTTGCTAGCCCTAGACAAGACGTTCCGGGGATCAACCTCGTGTTGGTTTTTAGACCTTGTCTAGGGTTGGTTTATTATCACCGTGCGTGGCTGCCAGGCTCAATCATGCGTAGGACGTTCCGATTATGTGGTGAAAACCCTAAATCGTCGTAGGTCGTTTTAGCTTTATATTGATCAAGCAGGACCACCATGATCGTAGACCTCATACGAACCCAGGACAACCTGAGAGCCGATCGAGGCTCGTATTTAATGTTTACGTGTATGCCATGCAGGAAACTAAGCGAAGCAAATCCATCACCTTCCTGACCAGGTATAGGTCAGGTGGCACGCCCTTGCACCAGCATCGGGACGTGTGTACCAGGAGCTTTGCGGGCCATCGCTCGGAGGGACCAGGGCCAGCCGCAGCTCTAGGTTGTTCCCGGCTCTTCGTGTTGCCAGCCGTTGCTCGCCGGTGGGTTTCGGACGCCAACACATTCTGGCACGCCCGGTGGGACAGTCTTCGACATCAACTGCATCGCCATCTACATCTGAGATGGCGGAAGGTACTCCAGTCACGTACGAGGATCTGACCGAGGAGCACAAGAAGAAGTATGACGAGGTCAAAGCTATCCTCGAAGCCGACCTCATCGGCTCTTTCCAGAGGACCCGCTCACACGGCATCAGGTGGAAAGGGTTCTCGCCCGAAGGCGCGCTCGATGGAGTGGACCTGTCTACCCCTTCAGAAGAACGCACCAGGTCTCTGCGTCAGGAGATTAATTTCATGGTAGCTCATTCGCTACACCGCCATTCTGAGAACCTGGTGAACACTTTGGAGCGTGTCGCCCTTCGGGTGATCCAGGAAATCATGAAGCATCAGTACTCTCCGTCAGGACCTGCTCTAGGGACTCACCAAGGAGAGATACCACTCCAGTCCTGACCACCGCTGCCGTTCGCGTTGGCAGCACCAGAAGTGCCGAGTTCACAGGCATTCGTCGTCCACAAGATCGGTGGTGACCCTAGTGATTACCAGTTCTTGTATGAGGCGCCTAAGGAAATCCCTCACGGATACACGTGCACATACGTGCTGCATCGCAGAATCGGGGCACTCCACGAACCCGCGCAACAACAGGGATTTCTGGAACAGCAGGAGGAGCTTCTAGATCAGATCTTGAGAAGCAGACGTGGCTAGCTAAGTATGCCACTCCGACGAACCTCCAAGGCTCAACTCCTGCAGCTAGCTCAGAGCTTGAGAAGCAAGCATGGCTGGCTAAGTACGCCACTCCAGCGAATCTTCAGAGCTCGACTCCTGCAGCCAGCACCGCGGATCAGATCAGTACAATCTTGAGAGACCAGTTCGGCATGGTGCCGAAAAGGAGGGCAATCGGCTATTCCAAGCCGTACCCCAATGAGTACGATTTGATCCCACTACCACCCAAATATCGGCTCCCTGGATTCTCCAAGTTTAGTGGGTCAGATGGCTCCAGTTCAATCGAGCATGTGAGCCGATATTTGGCGCAGCTGGGCACGATCTCAGCATCAGATGAACTACGTGTGAGGTTCTTTGCACAGTCCCTCACAGGATCGGCTTTCGGGTGGTACACCTCGCTGCCACCAGATTCAATCCGGACTTGGAAGCAGATGGAAGAGCAGTTCCACATGCAGTATCACTCAGAGGCTTTCGAGGCTGGCATTGCCGATCTAGCACAAGTACGGCAGAAGCGTGGAGAAACAGTGTTAGAGTACATCCAGCGCTTCAGGGCCATCAGGAACTGATGCTATTCGGCTCGTTTGACTGAAAAAGAAGCAGTCGAGTTGGCGGTGGTGGGTCTCGCATCGCCGATCAAGGACATGGCTTCCCAAGCAGATTACCCTTCACTGGCGCATATGGTTCAGAAAATGTCATTATATGAACAGCGTCACCCAGAGTTGTACCAGGACAAATTCAAGCGTGCGGTAGTCCTGGTTGAGACCGAAGAAGATGAAGGCTCTGCGGGAGATCAAGAGGTAGCAGTGGCTGAATGGACTCGGGGGGGCAAGCCCCGTGTCCTGCAAATGGGTTAAGCCACAAGGTCCTCCCAGAGGGTTTGACTTCGACGTGACCAAAGCTGAGCAAATTTTCGACCTCTTACTCAAGGAGAAGCAGCTAAAGTTACCCGAAGGCCTCAAAATCCCCACGGCACAGGAGTTGAACGGAAAGCCATACTGCAAGTGGCATAATACGTTCACCCATACCACCAACGACTGCAGGGTGTGGCGTCAGCAGATCCAAATGGCGATAGAACAAGGGCGTCTAATTTTCAACCAGTACGCCATGAAAGTCGACACACACCCCTTCCCTGCCGTTAACATGGTGGAGTACGCTTACCCCGAGGGGTGCCAGCCAGGTTTCTCGTTCAGCATCAACATGGTCGAGTCTGGGCACCACTCTGGTAAGGACGGAGCCGAGGTGCAAGTACAGTTCCTTGGCTAACTACAGAGCCGATATCTGCAGTTGCCTGACAGATTCGGCTCGGGGGGCACCTAATCAGATGAACATGTGCGATACATAGGCAGTGAAATATTGGGGGCCGATAGAAAAATCGGCCAGTAAAAAAAATGTACATGCAAGTCACAGCCGATGCACAGACATCGACTTGAGGAAATATGCGAAGGCAACAGTATACAAGTACAGCCGATGCAAAGGCATCGACTTCAGAGCGTAAAGAGCTGATGCACAATCATCGACTCTAGAGGTACAGGTACAAGTGCAGCGAAGCATTTATCAGTTTACACAAAGAGGCTCTACTGAAGAAACGCGTTGAGGGCATTAAGGGCGTCAGCATGAATGCGATCCACCTCGGCGATCTCAGCCTCGTCATCCTTGTCTTTGCCCGTCACCAGCTGACTGCTCAGGGCGCAAATTTCAGCCAGATCAGTTTTCAGATCGGCTGTGAGGCCTTTTGCTTCCTCTTGAGAGCGGGCAATAAGAGCTTCCTTGTCTTGGATAAGCTGCTTGGTCACCCTGACCCTCTCTTCAAGGTTCTCCAGTTCCTTACGCAGGGTCTCGAGTTCGGCACTATTGGCAGAAGTGCCAGTTTTGGCGTCTAAAGCAACCTTTTTCTCGTTGAGCCGTTGACACTTGTCTGCAATATCGGCTCTCAATGGTAGCTGGGCGTGACGAAGGATAATTCTTTGACGAGCCGATTGCACCCTTGACCTGAAGACCGACAGAGTCACAGCTGGCCAAAGCTTCACCTGCAGTGTCACCGGGAGATGGGGCTGGATGTCTTCGAGGATACCCTTGACTTCCTCGGAGTTTTCAACCAGGGTCTCAACTGAGGAGGAGAGCAAAGCCTTGAGACGCTGGAGTGGACCATGGACCGTGCTAGGACTTGGCTCTTCACCTGCCTTGGAAGTAGCTGGTTCGATGGATTCAGGATCGAACGTCAGCAAGCTTAAAAGATCACAACCCTGACAGACGAACAAGAGCAGTATTAGTATACAACAAAGAAAGGGTAGAGCCAAGGGAGTGGAGTGTACCTCTCCCAAGGTAGGAGGAGCAACCGATGTTATGATAATCGGCTTTTCCGTGGACTTGGCTAGGTTAGCCACTTGGTCAGCCACGCTCGTCGAGGTGGCTAGGTCCAGCGTGGCGGACGGCATCAGTACCTCTTCGACGTCTCTGCTAGAGGTATCATTGGTCTACAAAAGGAAGTGATTAGCCAATCCAAGTGGCAATGGGTTAGCAAGAAATATAAACCAGGGAGGTAATTACATTTGAAACCTCCTGGCTTGATGGAGAAGCTCGTGGGTCTTTGCGAGCCCTCTTGACGCATCGACGCTTCACACGTGACCCTGTTCTGATCGGAGCTTGAAAGGCAGCAGGCTCGGGAGTTGACCTTTTCTTGGAAGCCGACGCTGGCGAGTCCGTCTGGCTCTGTGTGGTGGATGTCCCGGAGTTGCTCGGGCTCGACTCCCTTTGGCTGGACTGTGCCTCCCCGCTGGAGTTTTCTTCGGTGGAAGTCTGTAAAAAGAAGTACAAGCATGTTGCAAAGGACTGGGAGGACAGATAAATTTAGCCAAGGCACGAGTCAGCTTACGTGCAAGCTTTCTTGGGCAGGAGCTTTGCGCTTCAGGGTCTTTCTGGCAGCTACTTTCCTCACCGCATTCCTCGCCTGGATTGAGGCTCGGGGGGCAACTGGCCCCGAGGATGCTTTACTCTTGGGAGCCGATTTCGGTGAAATCGGCTGGCTCTCCATTATGACCTTCTTCAGGGGTGGCGAGCTCTGGCAGAAGAGGACCACCGGGGATGGTGGAAGGAATTTGAAGGGGGAGCCATCGGCTTGCATGGGCTCTGGGCCATCTTGTTGCTGTCAAGAGATAGAGCCAGGTTACGGACAATCATCATAAGCCAGTGCAAGAAATTTATAAGTAATGGTACCTAGTCTGCAGGAACGTCATATTCGGCATCAAGTTGCCTCAGCAATGGTCCTAGAGCTCTTCTGAAGGCATGGGTCTTCCACATGGACCACCAAGTCTCGAAGCCATCGGTAGTAGTGGTGAAACAGAGGTTGTGAGGAATTGGAATGGCCAGAGCGTCAAAGAAGGTATAGCACCTTTGGCCAGTAAGGATGTCAGGCAGTTCAGCTCTGCTTGCTGTCAGATGGTGGAGAGAGAAGTGTAGCCGTCCCAAGAGAACGAGTCGTCCTCGCTCGTCGCTTCCAGCTCCCCATCGGCGAGGAACTGAAGGTCGTCGTCGCCACTGGTCAAGGACTTGTCGTCCTCGGACCAGACGTAGGGCTCGTGGTCCTTGTTGTCCCACTCCGATGCGGCGAGGATGTCGTGCGCCGCCAGCGAGCCCCACTCCGGCGTCGGCTCACGAGATGAGGAAGAATCGGAGAAGAGATCTGACGAGGTGGAGGAGGACGAAGAGGAGAAGGACTGGGAAGAAAGATCCGACGAGGCGGAGGAGGAAGAAGAGAAAGACATGGCTCAGGAGATGGGGAATTTTTTGGGTGCCGATGGCTAGAACAGAGCAAGGGGATGAAGAGGCGAACTGTTCGGCGCGGTTAAATAAAAGGGGATATAGTGGAGATTCAA
The DNA here is from genome assembly GCF_019359855.2 of Lolium perenne. Lineage (NCBI taxonomy): Eukaryota > Viridiplantae > Streptophyta > Magnoliopsida > Poales > Poaceae > Lolium > Lolium perenne. The sequence goes on from NC_067246.2 coordinate 322,316,835, forward strand.
TGCCACAGCAGTTTCCGAGGAGGTGGTGCCCAAAGAAATAAAAAAAACAACGGTCAAATCACGCGGAGAAGTTGAGAAGGCAAAAGCATCATGATGAAGGATACTGCGACAGTTTTGCTCTGCCACGACATGACCCGACGAAGAAAAAGCAGAGTGATTTTGGAATTATCAATTCCAAAACCAGGGGGGCATGTGTTATCACCAGAATTTGACTGGATTAGAGGTGGGCCGCGATCAAGATTGGGCTTGAAGAATATACATGGAAGATATACATGAAGCGGCCTTGTACAAGATAGTTTGGGCTAGTTTGCCCGTGTATCTGTAAATATAGTAGGATACGTGTCGGTTAGGTAGAATTTGGCTCGTGCACGATTGGGATTATTCCCACGTTAGAAAGTCTACGGACTATAAATATGTATCTAGGGTTATTGAAAAAAACAACAATCACGTTCATCACAAACCAATCTAGGCGCATCGCCAACCCCTTTGTTTCGAGGGTTTCTTCCGGGTAAGCATCATGCTGCCTAGATCGCATCTTGCAATCTAGGCAGTATACGTTTATTCGTCGTTCATGCGTTGCTCGTGCTGAAGCCTTGTTGATGGCGAGCAACGTAGTTATCATAGATGTGTTAGGGTTAGCATTGTTTCATCGTATCACATGCTTTTGTCCATGCAACCCTTAGACGTCTAGCCGTCCTTACACCTATCTTAGGTGTAAGGGCGGCACCTTGCTTGATCCATGTTTAGTAGATCTGATCTGTTATGATTGCTCCTTGTTCTTCAAGGATTAGTTTAATATCTGCATAGTTAGGCCTTGCAAACGGGTTGAAGGATCCAGTAGCACGTAGGGTGTAGTTTGCTAGCCCTAGACAAGACGTTCCGGGGATCAACCTCGTGTTGGTTTTTAGGCCTTGTCTAGGGTTGGTTTATTATCACCGTGCGTGGCTGCCAGGCTCAATCACGCGTAGGACGTTCCGATTATGTGGTGAAAACCCTAAATCGTCGTAGGTCGTTTTAGCTTTATATTGATCAAGCAGGACCACCATGATCGTAGACCTCATACGAACCATGGGTGGATCGGCTCCTTGAGCCGATTCACAGGACAACCTGAGAGCCGATCGAGGCTCGTATTTAATGTTTACGTGTATGCCATGCAGGAAACTAAGCGAAGCAAATCCATCACCTTCCTGACCAGGTATAGGTCAGGTGGCACGCCCTTGCACCAGCATCGGGATGTGTGTACCAGGAGCTTTGCGGGCCGTCGCTCGGAGGGACCAGGGCCAGCCGCAGCTCTAGGTTGTTCCCGGCTCTTCGTGTTGCCAGCCGTTGCTCGCCGGTGGGTTTCGGACGCCAACAATACTGTGTTTTTAGGTCGAAAGGGGTTTTATAGGCGAAGAGGCGGTGCAAGGGGGCGCCTGGGGGCTCCTCACCATAGGCTGGCACGGGCCCAGGCTAGGCCGCGCCGCCTTATGGTCTGGTGGCCCTCTGGCCCCTCTCCGACTCTTCTTCGGTGTTCTGGAGCCTCCCGGGAAAAATAGGATGTTTGGCGTTGATTTCGTCCAATTCCGAGAATATTGCCCGAACAGCCTTTCTGGAACCAAAAACAGCAGAAAACAGGAACTGGCACTATGGCATCTTGTTAATAGGTTAGTTCCGGAAAACGCATAAAATCATTATAAAGTGCAAGCAAAACATGTAAGTATTGTCATAAAACAAGCATGGAACATCAGAAATTATGGATACGTTAGAGACGTATCATGTTCCCGGCGGTGTCAATTGTGAAAGTATTCCGCATTTCTTATATAACTCAGATATTCACCTCCACGATCAGATCGTAGAAATTTAATCTTCTTGTTACGTTGATTTTCTACTTCACTTTGGAATTCCTTAAACTTCTCGAAAGTTTCGGATTTATGTTTCATGAAATAGATATACCCATATCTACTCAGATCATCTGTGAAGGTTAGAACATAACGATAACCACCGCGCGATGCTACGCTCATTGGTCCGCACACATCGGTATGTATGATTTCCAATAAGTCAGTAGCTCGCTCCATCATACCAGAAAATGGAGTCTTAGTCATTTTTCCCATTAGACATGCTTCGCATCTATCAAGTGACTCAAAGTCAAGTAATTCAAGTAATCCATCGGTATGGAGTTTCTTCATGCGTTTCACTCCAATATGACCAAGACGACAGTGCCACATATAAGTAGAATTATCATTCAATTTAATTCGCTTAGCATCAATGTTATGTATATGCGTATCACTACTATCGAGATCTAACAGAAATAAGCCATTCTTTTCAAGTGCTCGACCATAAAAGATATTATTCATAAAAATAGAACAACCATTATTCTCAGACTTGAATGAATAACCGTCTTGCATTAAACAAGATCCAGATATAATGTTCATGCTCAACGCGGGTACAGAATAATAATTATTTAGGCTTAAAACTAATCCCGAAGGTAGATGTAGAGGAAGTGTGCCGATAGCGATCACATCGACTTTGGATTCGTTTCCAACTTGCATCGTCACTTCATCTTTCAGTAGTCTTCGTTTATTCTTTAGTTCCTGTTTCGAGTTACAAATATGAGCAACCGAACCAGTATCAAATACCCAGGTACTAGAACGAGAACCAGTGAGATAAACATCTATAACATGTATATCAAATATACCTTCTTTCTTCTTCTTGACAAGGCCGCTCTTCAGATCAGCCAGATACTTGGAGCAATTACGCTTCCAGTGTCCCTTCTCCTTGCAGTAATAGCACTCAGCATCAGGTTTAGGGCCGTTCTTAGGTTTCACAGGAGGCATGGCAGCTTTCTTGCCACCCTTCTTGAATTTTCCCTTAGACTTGCCCTGTTTCTTGAAACTGGTGGTCTTGTTGACCATCAACACTTGGTGCTCTTTCTTGATCTCAATCTCAGTAGCTTTTAGCATGCCAAAGAGTTCAGGTAACTCCTTGTTCATGTTCTGCATATTGTAGTTCATCACAAAGTTCTTGTAACTTGGTGGCAGTGATTGAAGGACACGATTAATCCCCAGTCTGTTAGGAATCACTATTCCCAAGTCACTGAGTTTCTTCGCATGCCCGGTCATAACCAGCATGTGCTCACTAACGGAGCTACCTTCTTCCATCATACAGCTGAAGAAATGTTTCGATGCTTCATAGCATTCCACGGCCGCATGAGTCTCAAATATAGCTTTCAGCTCATTGACCAACTCATGAGGATCGTGGTGCTCAAAACGTTTTTGAAGATCGGATTCCAGACTGCACAGAATGGCACACTGTACTTGAGAGTACCGAGCTTTCCGAGTAGCGTAAACATTCTTTACTTCCTCGGTTTCAGTTTCTGTAGGAGGGTCACCTAGCGGTGCATCAAGTACATATTGCAGATTTCCGCCAGCGAGGAAGATCCTCACATGACGGAACCAGTCGGTGAAGTTGCTACCGTTGCTCTTAAGCTTTTCTTTCTCTAGGAACTGGTTAAAATTGATTGGGGACACCATCTCTACAACATATATTTGCAAAAGTTTAGACTAAGTTTATGACAAATTGAGTTCAAATTTTAATTCAACATAATTAAAAATCTAGGTGAACTCCCACTCAAAACAATATCCCTCGCATTGTCTTAGTGATCACACGAACCAAATCAACCACACCTAAGTCCGATCATCACGAGACAAGGTGTAATTTCAATGGCGAACACTCAAAGTGTTCATCATATCAACCATATGATTCATGCTCTACCTTTCGGTATCACGTGTTCCGAGACCATGTCTGTACATGCTAGGCTCGTCAAGGCCACCTTAGTATCCGCATGTGCAAAACTGTCTTGCACCCATTGTATGCACTTGTTGATTCTATCACACCCGATCATCACGAGATGCTTCGAAACGACAAGTCTTGGCAACGGTGCTACTAAGGATGAACACTTTATTATCTTGAGATTTTAGTGAGGGATCATCTTATAATGCTACCATCACGATCTAAGCAAAATAAGATGCATAAAAGGATTAACATCACATGCAGTTCATATGTGATATGATATGGCCCTTTTGTCTTTGCGCCTTTGATCTTCATCTCCAAAGCATGGACATGATCTCCATCATCTTCGGGCATGATCTCCATCATCGTCGGCGTAGCGTCAAGGTCAATGGCGCCGTCTTCATGATTGTCCTCCATGTAGCAACTATTACAACTACTTTGAAATACTACTCAACATGAAATTTAAAGACAACCATAAGGCTCCTGCCGGTTGCCACAATACAATAATGATCATCTCATACATATTCATCATCACATTATGGCCATATCACATCACCAAACCCTGCAAAAACAAGTTAGACGTCTCTAATTTGGTTTGCATATTTTACGTGGTTTAGGGTTTTCGAGAGAGATCTAATCTACCTACGAACATGAACCACAACGTTGATACTAATGTTGTCAATAGAAGAGTAAATTGAATCTTCACTATAGTAGGAGAGACAGACACCCGCAAAGCCTCTTATGCAATACAAGTTGCATGTCGAACGAGGAACAAGTCTCATGAACGCGGTCATGTAAAGTTAGTCCGAGCCGCTTCATCCCACTATGCCACAAAGATGCAAAGTACTCAAACTAAAGATAACAAGAGCATCAACGCCCACAAAACCATTGTGTTCTACTAGTGCAACCATCTATGCATAGACACGGCTCTGATACCACTGTAGGGATTCGTTGCATAGAAAACAAAAAATTTCCTACCGCGAACACGCAATCCAAGCCAAGATGCAATCTACAAGACGGTAGCAACGAGGGGATGATCGAGACTCACCCTTGAAGAGTTCCAAAGCCTACAAGATGAGGCTCTTGTTGCTGCGGTAGACGTTCACTTGCCGCTTGCAAAAGCGCGTAGAAGATCTTGATCACGGTGCCACGAACGGGCAGCACCTCCGTACTCGGTCACACGTTCGGTGTTGATGAAGTCGACGTCCACCTCCCCGTTCCAGCGGGCAGCGGAAGTAGTAGTCTCCTCTTGAATCCGGCAGCACGACGGCGTGGTGGCGGTGGTGGTGGAGAACTCCGGTGGAGCTTCGCTAAGCGTGCGGGAGCGTTGGAGGAGAGAGGGGGCGGCTAGGGTTTGGGAGGGGGTGGCCGACCACTAAGGGGGTGCGGCCAGGCTGTGGTCTTGGGGTGGCCGGCCCCCTCCCCTTGGCCCCTCATTATATAGTTGGAAGCCCCAAGTGTTGGACTACAAGTCTTCGAATAAGACCCGAACCCAAAACCTTCCATGTGATAGGGAAACCTACCCAAGGTGGGAATCCCAATTGGGGTGGGATTCCCCCCTTCCATGTGGGGGGGGGTGGCCGGCCCCCTTGGTGGAGACCAAGGTGGACTCCCCCCTCCTAGGGTTGGCCGGCCATGGGAGGTGGAGTCCCTCCGGGACTCCGCCTTCCTTAGTGATTTCTTCCGAACTTTTCTAGAACCTTCTAGAACCTTCCGTAGAACCTTCCGGATCATTTTAAATCTTATAAAATGACTTCCTATATATGAATCTTATTCTCTGGACCATTCCGGAACTCCTCGTGATGTCCGGGATCCCATCCGGGACTTCGAACAAAACTTCGAACTCCATTCCATATTCAAGTTCTACCATTTCAACATCAAACCTTAAGTGTGTCACCCTACGGTTCGCGAACTATGCGGACATGGTTGAGTACTCTCTCCGACCAATAACCAATAGCAGGATCTGGAGATCCATAATGGCTCCCACATATTCAACGATGACTTTAGTGATCGAATGAACCATTCACATACGATACCAAATCCCTTTGTCACGCGATATTTTACTTGTCCGAGGTTTGATCATCAGTATCACTCTATACCTTGTTCAACCTCGTCTCCTGACAAGTACTCTTTACTCGTACCGTGGTATGTGGTCTCTTATGAACTTATTCATATGCTTGCAAGACATTAGACGACATTCCACCGAGAGGGCCCAGAGTATATCTATCCGTCATCGGGATGGACAAATCCCACTGTTGATCCATATGCCTCAACTCATACTTTCCGGATACTTAATCCCACCTTTATAACCACCCATTTACGCAGTGGCGTTTGATGTAATCAAAGTACCTTTCCGGTATAAGTGATTTATATGATCTCATGGTCATAAGGACTAGGTAACTATGTATTGAAAGCTTATAGCAAATAACTTAATGACATGATCTTATGCTACGCTTAATTGGGTGTGTCCATTACATCATTCATATAATGATATAACCTTGTTATTAATAACATCAAATGTTCATGATTATGAAACTAATCATCCATTAATCAACAAGCTAGTTAAGAGGCATACTAGGGACTCTTTGTTGTTTACATATCACACATGTATCAATGTTTCGGTTAATACAATTATAGCACGGTATATAAACATTTATCATAAACATAAAGATATATAATAACCACTTTTATTATTGCCTCTTGGGCATATCTCCTTCAGAAGATACAGCTGACGAGGCCAGACAACTATCTGTGGACCTGATCGAAGAAGCTCGGAATTTAGCCGACCAACGTTCCACCATTTACCAGCAGAAACTCAGACGCTACCATAGCCGTCGAGTTCGAAATCGCTCGTTTAGGGTAGGTGACCTGGTCCTCTACCTTCGACGGGTGAAAGAGCATAAATTGCAATCTCCATGGGAAGGACCCTTTGTCATTAGCAAAGTGCTGCACAACGGATCGTACTACCTCGTTGATTTCCGCGAGAAAAAAGATAGACCTGCAAATTGGTACCGGAAACGAAAACGGGAGGATCCGGATGACATCTATGATGAGACAGATCGTCCCTGGAATATAGCACAGCTACGTCCTTTCCACACTTAGCAATTTTTTCGAATTACATTCTCTGTAATAGTTATACGTGATCAATGAAATAAAGCATCTGGTTCACTCTTTGACTCTTTTACCTCCTTTACTTGTTCATTTTTAGATCGTGTATGTTTTCCGACTAAAACCGCAGAGCTGGATATTTCCGCCTAGGCGTGTATGAAAGTTGTGATTTTCAAAATCGTCCTTTAGGATGTAACCTTAAGTTTTTTGGTGGAAAAGTTTTCTGTTGCGAACTCATGGATTCCTGGTAGCGACTTCCGGCACCTCGGCTGGGGGCTTGTTTCCGCGGTTATTGACGGATTGCCATTGGGCTTCGTCGCCGTTGGCGAGCGTTTCCGGCTAAAGGTATTCTGGCTCGCGGAAGGTCAAGTGAGCAAGCCAGAAAACATAAAAATCAGCACTTGCATTTTCAATGAAACATGCATTCATAACATATAAAGGATCGCAGGATAAGTTTTCCGCCCACATGCAATTGATTCGTCCCTAGATACTTAAAAGTACTTAAGTCTTATTACAAACCCACTCTGGGGTCAAAATGATGCATTTCATTGTTTTTCGACGGGTTTCACTCGGAGACATGATCTTCATCCTCCGAAGCCACATACGCGGAAGCGTCACCGGAATCATCGCCGGAATCTTCATTCGATTGGTCCGCGCTGGAGCCAGAGCCTTCCTCGACATCCTCATCTTCTTCTTCATCCTCCACGTCGGAGAAACCTTTGGGGAGATCATACTTGTTATACCAGAACGAGTTATTCACTCGCTCGGCTAACAGCCTATCATATCCTTGGGTCTCCGCGAGTACGAGCTTGACGTTGGTACCCTTCAGAACTCCGCACGCGACATCCGCGAAATCCATGGCAGGGAAATGAGCTTTGCATGTTGCCAAGGTGAGAGAGGCGACCCCACGGGCGGAAGACGCTTGCCAGTCTTTGATGAGATCTGGCATCATCCGCATGAGCTTCGTCATCCGATCGATCACGGTGGTTCCGGCTCTCTTCAAGTTCAAGGACTTGGAAATTCCACGGCAGGCTTCGAAGAGATCGTTGATGGAGTTCCGCGCATCTTCATAGGCCTCTGTCCTGTTGAGGGCAGCCTCCTTGGTCCATTCGAATCCGAGAGACGCTGTGAAACAATATGATCAGTTCTCTCCGTGATAGAGGCAGAATCAATATGAAAAAAGCCGGAGTACAGCAAGAAGTCCTTACGGAAGATCAACTTGTCAATATCCTCCGCCTCTATCTCGTAGGCTTTTGCCTTGGAGACCAGCATCTTTATCCGCGTGTTGCTCTTCTTTAGCTTGTCGGTCAGTTCCACGATGGCTTGAGCATGTTTCTCCTCTAGCTCCTTTTTCTCCCTAGTTTCCTTCTCGGAGGATTCTCTGAGGAACTCCTGGAGAGAGTCATGCTCGGCTTTCAGCACTTCAAGCTCAGCAGCAAACTCGTCGGCGGAAGGCCGTTTGGCAAGTTGTTCTGAAAGGCGGAAATAGAAGAGCACAGTTAGTTCGAAAATATGGTTGCACTGCAGAACTTGGGGGCTAAGCCGGAATCATTACCTTCGTAGTTCTTGAGGCGGGTCTCCAGGTTCGCAATGGTCTTTTGGCTCTCCGCGTCCCTCTTTGGAGCATTTCAATCTCGGTCTGTTGCTCCAGCACATGGACGCGTAGATCTTCGTACAGCTTCCATGTGTTCTGAGAAGCAGGTAAGAGTTAGCCGGAAATTCAAAATTCTGGGGGCTGGACGCGAAGCTAATATCCTTAGTTTGGGAAAATTTTAAGTTTCCGCTAAGGTACACAGTTAAAGGCATCGGCTCACACATATTACCCGAAAAATGTATAAACCAACGCTTGGGGGCTGGTGTTACCTGGCGCACATTCTTGTGCTTTGCAAAAAAGACTTTGAGATCGCTCTCGAGGTCATTCAGCTCTTGTTGTTCTGTTTCTGCCCCACACTTTGTGCATCATGTTGGAGATTTCCGCGTGGCGTTGTGAGAGGGGGACTTTCTGCAGGGTCGGAAAGAGATGAGGGTGTGTCTGGGGCATGCCAGTTGCACGACTCAGAAGTAACTTCATTTCGGCATCATCAGCCGGAGCTTCAGCCGAGGTAACATCGGTTTGTTCAGGCAGAGGTTGAGGCGAGGACGCGCCCTTGCCGGATTCAGCAGTTGGTTCCTTAGGGAGGTCATCAAGGTTGATGACGTCCTTTGGATCCGACTTGGCAGATGAAGAGGCCTTGGGCGGACCTCAACTTCCGGAGTAACGGGCACTAAAGCCGGAGACGGTTTGGCCTTCTTCTTGGGGTTCTTGGGGAGCTTGCTTCCGGAACTTTTGCTGCGTACAAGGAAAGGCGTAGCACTTAGCATATGCCTGTTAAATGGTAGCAAAGGAATTTTAGACGGAAATCAAGCACTTACGAAGACGTCATGAAAAACTGGTCGATGTTTGGCTGCGATTGCTTGCTGGTGTCGATCTGCTTGAGGCGCTGCTTTTCCTTCTCCGCCCTTCGGGTAGCCGCAGCACTTGGTGTTTCGCGTGCACGCTTCGGGGCAGGGCCGGAGGGAGCAGCTCTCTTGCGCTTGGCAGGACCTGAGGTTTCAGGAATCTCCACGTCGGAAGCGGCCTCGGGGTCGTTGGTTCCGGAGTGAGGGACTCGGACTAAGGTTCCGAGATCCTTCTCCTCTAGTTCCTCCAGCTGAGTGATACGTCTCCGACATATCGATAATTTCTTATGTTCCATGCTACTTTATTGACAATACCTACATGTTTTATACATACTTTATGTCATATTTATGCATTTTCTGGCACTAACCTATTAACGAGATGCCGAAGTGCCAGTTGCTGTTTTCTGCTGCTTTTGGTTTCAGAAATCCTAGTAAGGAAATATTCTCGGAATTGGACGAAATCAACGCCCAGGATCTTATTTTTCCATGAAGCTTCCAGAAGTCCGGAGGAGATACGAAGTGGGGCGACGAGGCGGCCACACAACAGGGCGGCGCGGCCCAGCCCCTGCCGCGCGGCCCTAGCGTGTGGGCCCCTCGTGGCGCCCCCTGACCTACCCTTCCGCCTACTTAAGCCTTCATCGATAATAGTTCAAGTACCGAGATCCACGATACGGAAAACCTTCCAGAGACGCCACCGCCGCCAATCCCATCTCGGGGGATTCAGGAGATCGCCTCCGGCACCCTGCCGGAGAGGGGAATCATCTCCCGGGGGACTCTTCACCGCCATGGTCGCCTCCGGAGTGATGTGTGAGTAGTTCACCCCTGGACTATGGGTCCATAGCAGTAGCTAGATGGTCGTCTTCTCCTAATTGTGCTATCATTGTTGGATCTTGTGAGCTGCCTAACATGATCAAGATCATCTATTTGTAATGCTACATGTTGCGTTTGTTGGGATCCGATGAATAATGAATGCTATGTTATGTTGATTATCAATCTATCATCTATGTGTTGTTTATGATCTTGCATGATCTCCGTTATTAGTAGAGGCTCTAGCCAAGAGGGAGTATTTATGCTCGATAGTGGGTTCATGCCTCCATTAAATCTGGGACAGTGACAGAAAGTTCTAAGGTTGTGGATGTGTTGTTGCCACTAGGGATAAAACATCAATGCTATGTCTAAGGATGTATTTGTTGATTACATTACGCACCATACTTAATGCAATTGTCTGTTGTTTGCAACTTAATACTGGAGGGGGTTCGGATGATAACCTGAAGGTGGACTTTTTAGGCATAGATGCATGCTGGATAGCGGTCTATGTACTTTGTCGTAATGCCCAATTAAATCTCACACTATTCATCATAACATGTATGTGCATGGTCATGCCCTCTTTATTTGTCAATTGCCCAACTGTAATTTGTTCACCCAACATGCTATTTATCTTATGGGAGAGACACCACTAGTGAACTGTGGACCCCGGTCCATTCTTTTACATCGAATACAATCTACTGCAATACTTGTTCTATTGTTTTCTGCAAACATCATCATCCACACTATACATCTAATCCTTTGTTACAGCAAGCCGGTGAGATTGACAACCTCACTGTCATGTTGGGGCAAAGTACTTTGGTTGTGTTGTGCAGGTTCCACGTTGGCGCCGGAATCCCTGGTGTTGCGCCGCACTACACTCCGCCGCCATCAACCTTCAACGTGCTTCTTGGCTCCTACTGGTTCGATAAACCTTGGTTTCTTACTGAGGGAAAACTTGCCGCTGTACGCATCACACCTTCCTCTTGGGGTTCCCAACGGACGCGTGCTGTACGCGTATCAAGCTCTTTTTCTGGCGCCGTTGCCGGGGAGATCAAGACACGCTGCAAGGGGAGTCTCCACTTCCAATCTCTTTACTTTGTTTTTGTCTTGCTTTATTTTTATTTACTACTTTGTTTGCTGCATTATATCAAAATACAAAAAAATTAGTTGCTAGCTTTACTTTATTTACTGTCTTGTTTGCGTTCTCCATATTAAAACACAAAAAAATTAGTTACTTGCATTTACTTTATCTAGTGTGTTTTATTTACTTCTGCTAAAATGAGTAATCCTGAAGTTGAAGTTCGTTCGTTTAAGCAACAAGGGGGAGAATGTTTAAAAGATGCTTGGTATAGAATTAGTGATGCCCATAATGAAGGAGATATGCCCTAGAGGCAATAATAAAGTGGTTATTATTTATATCTTTATGTTTATGATAAATGTTTATATATCATGCTATAATTGTATTAACCGAAACATTAGTACATGTGTGATATGTAGACAAACAAGAAGTCCCTAGTATGCCTCTTAAACTAGCTTGTTGATTAATGGATGATTAGTTTCATAATCATGAACATTTGATGTTATTAATAACAAGGTTATATCATTGTAAGAATGATGTAATGGACACACCCAATTAAGCGTAGCATAAGATCTCGTCATTAAGTTATTTGCTATAAGCTTTCGATACATAGTTACCTAGTCCTTATGACCATGAGATCATATAAATCACTTATACCGGAAAGGTACTTTGATTACACCAAACGCCACTGCGTAAATGGGTGGTTATAAAGGTGGGATTAAGTATCCGGAAAGTATGAGTTGAGGCATATGGATCAACAGTGGGATTTGTCCATCCCGATGATGGATAGATATACTCTGGGCCCTCTCGGTGGAATGTCGTCTAATGTCTTGCAAGCATATGAATAAGTTCATAAGAGACCACATACCACGGTACGAGTAAAGAGTACTTGTCAGGAGACGAGGTTGAACAAGGTATAGAGTGATACCGAAGATCAAACCTCGGACAAGTAAAATATCGCGTGACAAAGGGAATTGGTATTGTATGTGAATGGTTCATTCGATCACTAAAGTCATCGTTGAATATGTGGGAGCCATTATGGATCTCCAGATCCCGCTATTGGTTATTGGTCGGAGTGAGTACTCAACCATGTCCGCATAGTTCACGAACCGTAGGGTGACACACTTAAAGTTGGATGTTGAAATGGTAGAACTTGAATATGGAATGGAGTTCGAATATTTGTTCGGAGTCCCGGATGAGATCCCGGACATCACGAGGAGTTCCGGAATGGTCTGGAGAATAAGATTCATATATAGGATGTCATTTTATGTGAATTAAAATGACGCGGAAGGTTCTATGGAAGGTTCTAGAAGGTTCTAGAAAAGTCCGGAAGAAACCACCAAGGAAGGTGGAGTCCACATGGGACTCCACCTCCATGGCCGGCCAACCCTAGTGGGGATGGAGTCCCAAGTGGACTCCCCCTTAGGGGGCCGGCCACCCCCCCATATGGGAGGTGGAACTCCCACCTCTAGTGGGAGTCCTAGCTTGGGTAGGTTTCTCCACCATATGGAAGGTTTTTGGTTCGGGTCTTATTCGAAGACTTGGAGACCAACACTTGGGGTTCCACCTATATAATGAGGGGCCAAGGGGAGGGGGCCGGCTACCCAAGAACCACCAAGGTGGCCGCACCCCTTAGTGGCCGGCGCCCCCCTCTCCCAAACCCTAGCGGCCTCTCTCCTCCACCACATCCCGCACGCTTAGCGAAGCTCCGCCGGACTTCTCCACCACCACCGACACCACACCGTCGTGCTGTCGGATTCAAGAGGAGCTACTACTTCCACTGCCCGCTGGAACGGGAGGTGGACGTCGTCTTCATCAACAACCGAACGTGTGACCGAGTACGGAGGTGCTGCCCGTTCGTGGCGCCGGAAGCGATCGTGATCAAGATCTTCTACGCGCTTTTGCAAGCGGCAAGTGAACGTCTATCGCAGCAACAAGAGCCTCATCTTGTAGGCTTTGGAATCTCTTCAAGGGTGAGACTCGATACCCCCTCGCTGCTACCGTCTTCTAGATTGCATCTTGGCTTGGATTGCGTGTTCGTGGTAGGACATTTTTTGTTTTCTATGCAACGTTATCTTACAGTGGTATCAGAGCCGTGTCTATGCATAGATGGTTGCACGAGTAGAACACAATGGTTTTGTGGGCGTTGATGCTCTTGTTATCTTTAGTTTGAGTACTTTGCATCTTTGTGGCATAGTGGGATGAAGCGGCTCGGACTAACTTTACATGACCGCGTTCATGAGACTTGTTCCTCATTCGACATGCAACTTGTATTGCATAAGAGGCTTTGCGGGTGTCTGTCTCTCCTACTATAGTGAAGATTCAATTTACTCTTCTATTGAAAACATTAGTATCAACGTTGTGGTTCATGTTCGTAGGTAGATTAGATCTCTCTCGAAAACCCTAAACCACGTAAAATATGCAAACCAAATTAGAAGACGTCTAACTTGTTTTTGCAGGGTTTGGTGATGTGATATGGCCATAATGTGATGATGAATATGTATGAGATGATCATTATTGTATTGTGGCAATCGGCAGGAGCCTTATGGTTGTCTTTAAATTTCATGTTGAGTAGTATTTCAAAGTAGTTGTAATAGTTGCTACATGGAGGACAATCATGAAGACGGCGTCATTGACCTTGACGCTACGCCGACGATGATGGAGATCATGCCCAAAGATGATGGAGATCATGTCCGTGCTTTGGAGATGAAGATCAAAGGCGCAAAGACAAAAGGGCCATATCATATCACATATGAACTGCATGTGATGTTAATCCTTTTATGCATCTTATTTTGCTTAGATCGCGACGGTAGCATTATAAGATGATCCCTCACTAAAATCTCAAGATAATAAAGTGTTCATCCTTAGTAGCACCGTTACCAAGTCTTGTCGGTTCGAAGCATCTCGTGATGATCGGGTGTGATAGAATCAACAAGTACATACAACGGGTGCAAGACAGTTTTGCACATGCGGATACTAAGGTGGCCTTGACGAGCCTAGCATGTACAGACATGGTCTCGGAACACGTGATACCGAAAGGTAGAGCATGAATCATATGGTTGATATGATGAACACTTTGAGTGTTCGCCATTGAAATCACACCTTATCTCGTGATGATCGGGCTTAGGTGCGGTGGATTTGGTTCGTGTGATCACTAAGACAATGCGAGGGATATTGTTTTGAGTGGGAGTTCACCTAGATTTTTAATTATGTTGAATTAAAATTTGAACTCAATTTGTCATAAACTTAGTCTAAACTTTTGCAAATATATGTTGTAGAGATGGCATCCCCAATCAATTTTAACCAGTTCCTAGAGAAAGAAAAACTTAAGAGCAACGGTAGCAACTTCACCGACTGGTTCCGTCATGTGAGGATCTTCCTCTCTGGCGGAAATCTGCAATATGTGCTTGATGCACCGCTAGGTGACCCTCCTGCAGAAACTAAAACCGATGAAGTAAAAGCTGTTTACGAGACTCGGAAGATTAGGTACTCTCAAGTTCAGTGTGCCATCCTGTGCAGTCTGGAATCCGATCTTCAAAAACGTTTTGAGCACCACGATCCTCATGAGTTGATGAAAGAGCTGAAAGCTATTTTTGAGACTCATGCGGCCGTGGAATGCTATGAAGCATCGAAACAATTCTTCAGCTGCATGATGGAAGAAGGCAGCTCCGTTAGTGAGCACATGCTCGCCATGACCGGGCATGCGAAGAAACTCAGTGACTTGGGAATAGTGATTCCTAACAGACTGGGCATTAATCGTGTCCTTCAATCACTGCCACCAAGTTACAAGAACTTTGTGATGAACTACAATATGCAGAACATGAACAAGGAGTTACCTCAACTCTTTGGCATGCTAAAAGCTGTTGAAATTGAGATCAAGAAAGAGCACCAAGTGTTGATGGTCAACAAGACCACCAGTTTCAAGAAACAGGGCAAGTCTAAGGGAAAATTCAAGAAGGGTGGCAAGAAAGCTGCCACGCCTCCTGTGAAACCTAAGAACGGCCCTAAGCCTGATGCTGAGTGCTATATCGCAAGGAGAAGGGACACCGGAAGCGTAATTGCTCCAAGTATCCGGCTGATCTCAAGAGCGGCCTTGTCAAGAAGAAGAAAGAAGGTATATTTGATATACATGTTATAGATGTTTATCTCACTGGTTCTCGTACTAGTACCTGGGTATTTGATACTGGTTCGGTTGCTCATATTTGTAACTCGAAACAGGAACTAAAGAATAAACGACAACTGATGAAAGATGAAGTGACGATGCGCGTTGGAAACGGATCCAAGGTCAATGTGATCGCAGTCGGCACACTTCCTCTACATCTACCTTCGGGATTAGTTTTAAGCCTAAATAATTGTTATTATGTACCTGCGTTGAGCATGAACATTATATCTGGATCTTGTTTAATGCAAGACGGTTATTCATTTAAGTCCGAGAATAATGGTTGTTCTATTTTTATGAATAATATCTTTTATGGTCGAGCACCACAAAAGAATGGCTTATTTCTGTTAGATCTCGATAGTAGTGATACGCATATACATAACGTTGATGCTAAGCGAATTAAATTGAATGATAATTCTACTTATATGTGGCAATCGCTGCCTTGGTCATATTGGAGTGAAACGCATGAAGAAACTCCATACTGATGGATTACTTGAATCACTTGACTTTGAGTCACTTGATAGATGCGAAGCATGTCTAATGGGTAAAATGACTAAGACTCCATTTTCTGGTATGATGGAGCGAGCTACTGACTTATTGGAAATCATACATACCGATGTGTGCGGACCAATGAGCGTAGCATCGCGCGGTGGTTATCGTTATGTTCTAACCTTCACAGATGATCTGAGTAGATATGGGTATATCTATTTCATGAAACATAAATCCGAAACTTTCGAGAAGTTTAAGGAATTTCAAAGTGAAGTAGAAAATCAACGTAACAAGAAGATTAAATTTCTACGATGTGATCGTGGAGGTGAATATCTGAGTTATGAGTTTGGCATGCATTTAAAGAAATGCGGAATACTTTCACAATTGACACCGCCGGGAACACCACAACGAAACGGTGTGTCCGAACGTCGTAATCGAACTCTCTTAGATATGGTTCGTTCTATGATGTCTCTTACTGATTTGCCGTTATCATTTTGGAGTTATGCATTAGAGACAGCTGCATTCACTTTAAATAGAGCACCATCAAAATCCGTAGAAATGACACCGTATGAATTATGGTTTAACAAGAAACCTAAGCTGTCGTTCCTGAAAGTTTGGGGTTGCGAAGCCTATGTAAAGAAGTTACAACCGGACAAGCTAGAACCCAAAGCGGAGAAATGCGTCTTCATAGGATACCCTAAGGAAACTATAGGGTACACTTTCTATCACAGATCCGAAGGCAAAATCTTTGTTGCTAAGAACGGAACCTTTCTTGAGAAAGAATTTCTCACTAAAGAAGTGACTGGAAGAAAAGTAGAACTCGATGAGATTGATGAATCTGTACTCGTTGATCAGAGTAGCGCAATACCGGAAGTTGTACATGTACCGCCTACACCGGCAACAGAGGAAGCTAATGATAATGATCATGAAACTTCGAACGAGGAAACTACTGAACCTCGCAGATCGACAAGGGAACGTGCCACTCCTGATTGGTATGATCCTTGTCTAAATGTCATGATTGTGGATAACAATGATGAGGATCCTGCGACGTATGAAGAAGCGATGATGAGCCCAGATTCCAACAAATGGCAAGAAGCCATGAAATCCGAAATGGGATCCATGTATGATAACAAAGTATGGACTTTGGTAGACTTACCTGATAGCCGAAAGGCTGTCGAGAATAAATGGATCTTCAAGAGAAAAACAGATGCTGATGGTAATATTACTGTCTATAAAGCTCGACTTGTCGCAAAGGGTTTCCGACAAATTCAAGGAGTTGACTACGATGAGACTTTCTCACCTGTAGCGAAGCTAAAATCTGTGAGGATTTTGTTAGCAATAGCTGCATTTTTCGATTATGAGATTTGGCAGATGGATGTCAAAACGGCGTTCCTTAATGGAGACATTGAGGAAGAGTTGTATATGGTACAACCCAAAGGTTTTGTCGATCCGACAAATGCGGACAAAGTATGCAAACGGCAGCGTTCCATCTATGGAGTGACGCACGCATCGAGCCGTTGGCACCGACGCTGTGATAAGGTGATCAAAGACTTCGGGTTTATACAAAGGTCATGGAGAGGCCTGTATTTACAAGAAAGTGAGTGGGAGCTCTGTAGCATTCCTGATATTATATGTAGATGACATATTATTGATCGGGAATGATATAGAACTATTAAGCAGTGTTAAAGGTTATTTGAATAATAGTTTTTCAATGAAAGACCTTGGTGAAGCATCGTATATATTAGGCATCAAGATTTATAGAGATAGATCAAGACGCCTAATAGGGCTATCACAGAGTACATATCTGGACAAGATTCTAAAGAAGTTTAGAATGGACGAAAGTAAGAAAGGGTTCTTACCTATGTTACCAGGCAAAGTCTTGAGTAAGACTCAAGGACCGGCTACGGCAGAAGAAAGAGAAAGGATGAGTAAAATCCCCTATGCCTCGGTAGTAGGATCTATCATGTATGTCATGCTATGTACTAGACCGGATATAGCACATGCTGTTAGTTTGACTAGCAGATATCAAAGTGATCCAGGAATGGAACACTGGACAACGGTCAAGAATATCCTGAAGTACTTGAAAAGAACTAAGGATATGTTTCTTTGTTATGGAGGTGACCAAGAGCTCATTGTAAGTGGTTACACCGATGCAAGTTGGAACACTGATCCTGATGACTCTAAGTCACAATCTGGGTACGTGTTTATATTGAATGGTGCTGCAGTAAGCTGGGCAAGCTCGAAGCAGTGCACGGTGGCGAAGTCTTCAACAGAATCAGAGTACATAGCGGATTCAGAGGCTTCATCATAAGCGGTATGGATGAAGAGGTTCATTGTAGAGCTCGGTGTGGTTCCTAGTGCATTGGACCCATTAATCATTTACTGTGATAACATGGGTGCCATCGCCAATTCACAAGAGCCAAGGTCACGCAAGAGGCTGAAGCATATCAAGCTGCGTTACCACTCGATTCGCGAGTACATCGAAGATGGAGAAGTAAAGATTTGCAAAGTACACACTGATCTGAATGTAGCAGATCCGTTGACTAAAGCTCTCCCTAGGGCAAAGCATGACCAACACCGTAAATGCCATGGGTGTTAGGTATATTACAATGTAATCTAGATTATTGACTCTAGTGCAAGTGGGAGACTGAAGGAGATATGCCCTAGAGGCAATAATAAAGTGGTTATTATTTATATCTTTATGTTTATGATAAATGTTTATATATCATGCTATAATTGTATTAACCAAAACATTAGTACATGTGTGATATGTAGACAAACAAGAAGTCCCTAGTATGCCTCTTAAACTAGCTTGTTGATTAATGGATGATTAGTTTCATAATCATGAACATTGGATGTTATTAATAACAAGGTTATATCATTGTAAGAATGATGTAATGGACACACCCAATTAAGCGTAGCATAAGATCTCGTCATTAAGTTATTTGCTATAAGCTTTCGATACATAGTTACCTAGTCCTTATGACCATGAAATCATATAAATCACTTATACCGGAAAGGTACTTTGATTACACCAAACGCCACTGCGTAAATGGGTGGTTATAAAGGTGGGATTAAGTATCCGGAAAGTATGAGTTGAGGCATATGGATCAATAGTGGGATTTGTCCATCCCGATGACGGATAGATATACTCTGGGCCCTCTCGGTGGAATGTCGTCTAATGTCTTGCAAGCATATGAATAAGTTCATAAGAGACCACATACCACGGTACGAGTAAAGAGCACTTGTCAGGAGACGAGGTTGAACAAGGTATAGAGTGATACCGAAGATCAAACCTCGGACAAGTAAAATATCGCGTGACAAAGGGAATTGGTATTGTATGTGAATGGTTCATTCGATCACTAAAGTCATCGTTGAATATGTGGGAGCCATTATGGATCTCCAGATCCCGCTATTGGTTATTGGTCGGAGTGAGTACTCAACCATGTCCGCATAGTTCACGAACCGTAGGGTGACACACTTAAAGTTGGATGTTGAAATGGTAGAACTTGAATATGGAATGGAGTTCGAATATTTGTTCGGAGTCCCGGATGAGATCCCGGACATCACGAGGAGTTCCGGAATGGTCCGGAGAATAAGATTCATATATAGGATGTCATTTTATGTGAATTAAAATGACGCGGAAGGTTCTATGGAAGGTTCTAGAAGGTTCTAGAAAAGTCCGGAAGAAACCACCAAGGAAGGTGGAGTCCACATGGGACTCCACCTCCATGGCCGGCCAACCCTAGTGGGGGTGGAGTCCCAAGTGGACTCCCCCTTAGGGGGCCGGCCACCCCCCATATGGGAGGTGGAACTCCCACCTCTAGTGGGAGTCCTAGCTTGGGTAGGTTTCCCCACCATATGGAAGGTTTTTGGTTCGGGTCTTATTCGAAGACTTGGAGACCAACACTTGGGGTTCCACCTATATAATGAGGGGCCAAGGGGAGGGGGCCGGCTACCCAAGAACCACCAAGGTGGCCGCACCCCTTAGTGGCCGGCGCCCCCTCTCCCAAACCCTAGCGGCCTCTCTCCTCCACCACATCCCGCACGCTTAGCGAAGCTCCGCCGGACTTCTCCACCACCACCGACACCACGCCGTCGTGCTGTCGGATTCAAGAGGAGCTACTACTTCCGCTGCCCGCTGGAACGGGAGGTGGACGTCATCTTCATCAACAACCGAACGTGTGACCGAGTACGGAGGTGCTGCCCGTTCGTGGCGCCGGAAGCGATCGTGATCAAGATCTTCTACGCGCTTTTGCAAGCGGCAAGTGAACGTCTACCGCAGCAACAAGAGCCTCATCTTGTTGGCTTTGGAATCTCTTCAAGGGTGAGACTCGATACCCCCTCGTTGCTACCGTCTTCTAGATTTCATCTTGGCTTGGATTGCGTGTTCGCGGTAGGAAATTTTTTGTTTTCTATGCAACGTTATCTTACACATAATAGGTGCACTAAGAAACACTCCACCACTATCCTACTCAGGAATTTTTATGTTGGTATCTCTAGCTGGAATCGATATGTTCTTGATTGTCTCGCGGGAGGGAATTTCCTAGGCACTCCTGCTTTAGAAGCTAGTTGCATTATTGTGAGTCTATTTGGAATACCACCTGTTAATGAAGTTAAAACTGAAATCTCTCTTGAAGATGTCATGAAAAAGTTGGAGACCATGGAGCAAAATCTTCCAAGTATTGAGACTAGATTGGGAGAATTACCTAATAGCAACGATAAACTTGACAAATCTCTAGGTGGAATTAATGAGAAAATTGCCATCTTAGAAGCTTGTGCTATTCATGATAATCAAACTCAAAGGATTAGTGAACTTGAAGAGGCTATGGGAACCTTGGGTTCAACTTTTTCTTCTATTAAGTTTAAGGAGAAAGCCTGTGTGGGTAAGGAGCAAAAGTTCATGTATGTCTCTAAGGTGCCTAAACCAAAAAGGCATTATAGGCCTAAAATTGATAAAGCTCTTAATACCACTATAGATAAGGGAGCATCTAAAATACCTAATGTGACAAGTTGTGAAAATTATGTTGATGCATCATCTCTTGATAACACTTGATTCACACTTTCTGCGCCTAGCTGAAAGGCGTTAAAGAAAAGCGCTTATGGGAGACAACCCATGATTTTACTACAGCACTTTTGTTTTATATTTGAGTCTTGGAAGTTGTTACTACTGTAGCAACCTCTCCTTATCTTAATTTTTCTGCATTGTTGTGCCAAGTAAAGTCTTTGATAGTAAGGTTCATACTAGATTTGGATTACTGCGCAGAAACAGATTTCTTGCTGTCACAAATTTGAGTAGTAGGCTCTGTAGGTAACTCAGAAAATTCTGCCAATTTACGTGAGGGATCGTCAGATATGTACGCAACTTTCATTCAATTTGAGAATTTTCATTTGAGCAAGTCTCGTGCCTCTTAAAAATTCGTATTTACGGACTATTCTGTTTTGACAGATTCTGCCTTTTATTTCACATTGCCTGTTTTGCTATGTTTGATGGATTTCTTTATTCCATTAACTTTCAGTAGCTTTGTGCAATGTCCAGAAGTGTTAAGAATGATTATGTCACCTCTGAACATGTGAATTTTGATTATGCACTAACCCTCTAATGAGTTGTTTTGAGTTTAGTGTGGAGGAAGTTTTCAAGGATCAAGAGAGGAGGATGATACAATATGATCAAGGAGAGTGAAAGCTCTAAGCTTGGGGATGCCCCGGTGGTTCATCCCTGCATATTTCAAGAAGACTCAAGCATCTAAGCTTGGGGATGCCCAAGGCATCCCCTTCTTCATCGACAACATTATCAGGTTCCTCTAGTGAAACTACATTTTTATTCCATCACATCTTATGTGCTTTACTTGGAGCGTCTGTATGTTTTTGTTTTGTTTTGTTTGAATAAAGTTGGATCCTAGCATTCATTGTGTGGGAGAGAGACACACTCCTCTATTGCATATGGACAAATATGTCCTTAGGCTTTACTCATAATGTTCATGGCGAAGGTTAAAACTGCTTCGTTAATTGCTATATGGTTGGAAACGGGAAATGCTACATGTAGTAATTGGTAGAATTTCTTGAATAATTTGATACTTGGCAATTGTTGTGCTCATAAGGATCATGTTTAAGCTCTTGCATCATATACTTTGCGCCTATTAATGAAGAAATACATAGAGCTTGCTAAAATTTGGTTTGCATGATTGGTCTCTCTAAGGTCTAGATATTTTCTAGTAAGGGTCGAACAACAAGGAAGACGGTGTAGAGTCTTATAATGCTTGCAATATGTTTTTATGTGAGTTTTGATGTACCGGTTCATACTTGTGTTTGTTTCAAATAGCCTTGCTAGCCTAAGCCTTGTATTGAGAGGGAATACTTCTCATGCATCCAAAATCCTTGAGCCAAACACTATGCCATTTGTGTCCACCATACCTACCTACTACATGGTATTTCTCCGCCATTCCAAAGTAAATTGCTTGAGTGCTACCTTTAAACACTTCAAAATTTATCATCTCTGATTTGTGTCAATGTTTTATAGCTCATGAGGAAGTATGTGGTGTTTATCTTTCAATCTTGTTGGGCAACTTTCACCAATGGACTAGTGGCTTCATCCGCTTATCCAATAATTTTGCAAAAAGAGCTGGCGATGGGATTCCTAGTCCCAAATTAATTAACCTTCATAATTTTACAAAAATAGACACTCCTCCATGGTATGTGATTGTTGGACGGCACCCGAGGATTCGGTTAGCCATGGCTTGAGAAAGCAAAGGTGGGGAGGAGTGTCATCTAAACAAAACTAAAATAAAAAGGCACTCCTTCATGGTATGAGATTGTTGGCAGGTACCCGAGGATTCGGTTAGCCATGGTTTGTGAAAGAAAGGTTGGAAGGAGTGCCACCTAAAAATAAAAATGTTTCATGGGAGCCGCTCTTTGAAGGTTTGTCTGGCAAGGGGGGTTAGAGTGCCCACTACCATTCGTTGACAACAACAAACACCTCTCAAAACTTTACTTTTATGCTCTCTTTATGTTTTCAAAATAAAAGCTCTAGCACAAATATAGCAATCGATGCTTCCCTCTGCGAAGGGCCATTCTTCTACTTTTATGTTGAGTCAGTTCACCCACTTCCTTCCATCTCAAGAAGCAAACACTTGTGTTAACTGTGCATTGATTCCTACATACTTGCATATTGCATTCATCATATTACTTTATGTTGACAACTATCCATGAGATATACATGTTACAAGTGAAAGCAACCGCTGAAACTTAATCTTCCTTTGTGTTGCTTCAATGCCTTTACTATGAATTTATTGCTTTATGAATTAACTCTTATGCAGAACTTATTGATGCTTGTCTTGAAAGTACTATTCATGAAAAGTCTTTGCTATATGATTCAGTTGTTTACTCATTGTCTTTACCATTGCTTTGGATCGCTGCATTCATTACATGTGCTTACAATAGTATTGATCAAGATTATGATGGCATGTCACTTCAGAAATTATCTTTGTTATCGTTTACCTACTCAGGACGAGTAGGAACTAAGCTTGGGGATGCTGATACATCTCCAACGTATCGATAATTTCTTATGTTCCATGCTACTTTATTGACAATACCTAAATGTTTTATACATACTTTATGTCATATTTATGCATTTTCCGGCACTAACCTATTAACGAGATGCCGAGGAGCCAGTTGTTGTTTTCTGCTGTTTTTGGTTTCAGAAATCCTAGTAAGGAAATATTCTCGGAATTGGACAAAATCAACGCCCAGGATCTTATTTTTCCACGAAGCTTCCAGAAGTCCGGAGGAGATACGAAGTGGGGCGACGAGGAAGCCACACAACAGGGCAGCGCGGCCCATCCCCTGGCCGCGCGGCCCTAGCGTGTGGGCCCATCGTGGCGCCCCTGACCTACCCTTCCGCCTACTTAAGCCTTCGTCGATAATAGTTCCAGTACCGAGAGCCACGATACGGAAAACCTTCCAGAGACGCCGCCGCCGCCAATCCCATCTCGGGGGATTCAGGAGATCGCCTCCGGCACCCTGCCGGAGAGGGGAATCATCTCCCGGAGGACTCTTCGCCGCCATGGTCGCCTCCGGAGTGATGTGTGAGTAGTTCACCCCTGGACTATGGGTCCATAGCAGTAGCTAGATGGTCGTCTTCTCCTAATTGTGCTATCATTGTTGGATCTTGTGAGCTGCCTAACATGATCAAGATCATCTATTTGTAATGCTACATGTTGCGTTTGTTGGGATCCGATGAATAATGAATGCTATGTTATGTTGATTATCAATCTATCATCTATGTGTTGTTTATGATCTTGCATGCTCTCCGTTATTAGTAGAGGCTCTGGCCAAGAGGGAGTATTTATGCTCGATAGTGGGTTCATGCCTCCATTAAATCTGGGACAGTGACAGAAAGTTCTAAGGTTGTGGATGTGCTGTTGCCACTAGGGATAAAACATCAATGCTATGTCTAAGGATGTATTTGTTGATTACATTACGCACCATACTTAATGCAATTGTCTGTTGTTTGCAACTTAATACTGGAGGGGGTTCGGATGATAACCTGAAGGTGGACTTTTTAGGCATAGATGCATGCTGGATAGCGGTCTATGTACTTTGTCGTAATGCCCAATTAAATCTCACACTACTCATCATAACATGTATGTGCATGGTCATGCCCTCTTTATTTGTCAATTGCCCAACTGTAATTTGTTCACCCAACATGCTATTTATCTTATGGGAGAGACACCACTAGTGAACTATGGACCCCGGTCCATTCTTTTACATCGAATACAATCTACTGCAATACTTGTTCTACTGTTTTCTGCAAACATCATCATCCACACTATACATCTAATCCTTTGTTACAGCAAGCCGGTGAGATTGACAACCTCACTGTCACGTTGGGGCAAAGTACTTCGGTTGTGTTGTGCAGGTTCCACGTTGGCGCCGGAATCCCTGGTGTTGTGCCGCACTACACTCCGCCGCCATCAACCTTCAACGTGCTTCTTGGCTCCTACTGGTTCGATAAACCTTGGTTTCTTACTGAGAGAAAACTTGCCGCTGTACGCATCACACCTTCCTCTTGGGGTTCCCAACGGACGCGTGTTGTACGCGTATCACTGAGCACACAAACACTTAGACAAATTTTGCAAGAACAACAAAGGAATTGGTGTTAAGTCAAGAAACATACCGCGATCCCGGAGCCGTTGGTATGGATGTCCATGTTGCACACGTGAATCCTAAGATCACGCGGAATCTTGATCAGTAGCCGGATCCGCTTGTCCACGGCGTCAGAAGAGAGGTTGTCCTTGGAGGCGCGCATAAGATCATCGCGTCCCGTGTACTGGAACATTAGGCGGTCCCGGTGCTGCAGAGGCTGGATCCTCTTCGTGAACCAGGACATTGTGAGGTCCTTCCCCGACAGGCCGTCCTCCGTCAGCTTGCAGATCTGCCTTACTGCTCGAGTCAGTTGAGTAGACTCGTACAGGTGCGGGCATTGGGTCTAGGCCGGAGTCTCGCTGGCGGGGCCATCCTTGAAAGCTAGCAGCACCCTCGCGCTGGCTGGGTCGGAAACATCCTTCAGATAAAAGAAGCCTCCAGACCAGTACCGCGCAGATTCGTGCTGGTCAGTTGGCGGATAGATGCGGCCAGGGCGGAGCTTGAACGTGTTCGTTCTGCAGGTGGCCAGAGAGGAAGATTGAGGAACCTTCTCCTTCTTGATGGAAAAGTAGTACTGGAAGAGAGAGAGAGAGTTCTAGGGTTACCCGGAGGTGGCCTTCGCGCAGCATCACGTGATTGCTTATGGCAAATAAGCTGTTTGGCGGGATATTGTGAGGCTGCATCCCGTACGCCTTCAGGATTTCCGTGAAGAAGTCGTTGGGCGGAAAGGAGAAGCCCCGCTCGACGAGCGCCTTGGTCACCACCATCTCTCCGGCTTCGGGAGCAGGAGTCAGCGAACCCGGAATCGTACGCTAGGATCCGGGCTTCAAGAATCCCTCTGCCTCGAGGTTGCGGAGTTCCGTTTCCGTGGTGGTGCAGGGCCACCACTTGGCTTCGCTATCTCATGCGCGAGCTTTGGGTTTCTTGGCGGCTGCTTCCGCCGCCTTCTTTTCTATTTGTTCAGCCCCCGCGGTTTCTTCCGGGTTGGCTGACGATCCTTCGACGTTCTTGCCGGAGTCCTTTGAAGGCTCCAGCTAAACTGGGACGAAGGGAGGAGGGGCGGAAGAGATTGGTGTCACCTTGATCGGCTCAGACGAGGGAGGCGGAGTTGAAGAAGAAATTTACAAAGAAAATGAGAGTTGACTAAACTTAGCCAGATCCAACGTTAACACCCTAGTCATCCCTACCAAGTACGGCCAGAAGATGGAGCTCGAAGGACTTACCGGAATGGAGTCCGCGGTGGTCGGAGTCGCCAGCGGTGAGGTTTTTGCTGCGGTGGCTCGCCGGACTTAAGAACACGACGAACTGGACGAACGGCTCGCGGTGGCGCTCGAGCTTCGGCGATCTTCCGGCGGATTCCAGCACGGCGGAGGAGGAGCTCGGAGGCGGCGCTGGTGAGAGGGGTGAAAATGGGTGCGAATGAAGGATTAGGGTGGATGGTGAGATATTTATAGGCCGCGGGAGGAGATTCGTGCTCCGCATCCTGTGGTCGGAACGCAAGCGTCGCGCCGTTGGATGGCTGACACGTGTCGAAAACCCTAAGCGGTAAAAATGGCTAAGGATAAGTTACCGCTCAAATCGCCCGAAAATGGCGCCAAGATTGGTGGAACAGTTTGAACTTTTCGAGTTTCCGGGTAAAAGTTTAAAAACTGTCAACCCTTATCCCACCAGGGGAGTAACCTGGGGACACGTTGTAACAATGTTGTCGATGGATGAAGTCCCGCGGAATAAAGGTATTTTCCGACTAAAGGTTGGGAAAGAAGAAAAGATGAAGTTGGAGTCCTTCAAGTTTCCCCATGTTACCGAGAGGATTGCTGGAAGCCACGAAGCTTTAGCAAGGCGGAAACAAGAGGTGAATCTCGGAGAACTCTGGGGGCTACTGTTGTGGGTATACTTCATGGGTGTACCATCGACAATGCCTAGATCCGGTAAGCCCGGGTGGCCCACTGATGGTGATGTAGCATGTGGCCCATCGAGCGGCCCAGTTGCTGTTGATCATGAAGGATGAAGTCCAACCCAGGATCAGGGAGCCGGATCCCAACCGACCTACGAAGGAGGCCGGATCCGTGGAGGCCCATGAGGAACCCAGATCCAGTACGACATAGATGGAAGGCGGATCCTTGACGTACATGGCAAGGCATTGTACCGTAGTTAGGTAACCTGTAATCCGGCTAGGACTCTCCATGTAAACCCTAGATCTGTGCGCCTTTATAAGCCGGATCCTGGGAGCCTTAGAGGCACAACCACAACTCATTGTAACAACGCGAAAGCGCCCATATAATTCCAGACAAGCAGCAGTAGGCCCTGTCTTCGAGCAGGTGTTCCGAAGCTGGGTAAATCGCGTACCACCGTCCCGAGGACTCTCCGCCCTATGACCCCTACTTCTTCTCCCCCTCGTGAGGATCCCTTCTCCAGGGTACCGTCGAATAGGCAACGACATTTCCTTACCAATATATCGAAGGAGATTGCAAGATTTTTAATGAGACGGCTTCGTTGCCTAATATATAATGGTTCATTAAAAAAGGTAAGTTGTGGCCTTGCTGGGAATTAGACGTGCTCTACTTTTTGACTTGGAGACGTGCTCTGTTCTGCACATGCCCATGCTGCCTCTTGGAAGCTAAGAGCATCTCCATCCGTCTCCACGACGAGGCCACCAGAACGCATTTTTTCATCCGGATGGACGAAAATGGCCCAGTTGCGCCCCCGGTTTCTCGTTTTCGCCCGAATTTGGGTTTCATCCATCCGAAGAGCTCAGGTCATCCCCGTCCCCTCGGGGAGCGCTCGGGGACTCCGGACGAAACGAAAGCGCGAGAATTTACTCGTGGCCCCGACTTGTCGGCGACAGAAGCCGATCTTTGCTCTCCTCGCATCGTCTTCCCGAGATACAGCGCTCGTGTGATTTGGGGGAAGTTTTAATTTAATAGATAGAAGAAATTTGTCGGCGAACACAAATTACATATAAATACTTCAGAAAAACAAATTACATATAAAGAAAACATATACAAACTTTGAACAAAAACTACTTCATGCATGATGGCGCCGCGTCATCGTCCTCACGCTGTCGCTTCCGGCTCGTCACCTCCTCTGAAGAGGCGGTGTCGGTCGATGCCTCGGAGGAACTCCTGTCCTCCTCATCATCGAAGGTGCACGCCGACCGCGCCTTCGCCATTGCGTCAGCGTCCGCCTTCACCCAGACTGCCGCTTCATCCTCCTCCTCCTCAACCTCTTCCTCATCATGCTCCTTGATGACGCGTGAAGCACACGTTCGTTGGGAAGCCCAAGTGGAAGGTGTGATGTGTACAGCAACAAGTTTCCCTCAGTAAAAAACCAAGGTTATCGAACCAGTAGGAGATGAAGGCCACGTGAAGGTTGTGGTGAAGGAGTGTAGTGCGGCGCAACACCAGGGATTCCGGCGCCAACGTGGAACCTGCACAACACAATCAAAATACTTTGCCCAACTTAACAGTGATGTTGTCAATCTCACCGGCTTGCTGTAAACAAAGGATTAAACGTATGGTGTGGAGAATGATGTTTGTTTGCAAAGAACAGCAGAGAACAATGATTGCAGTAGATTGTATTCAGATGTAAAAGAATGGACCGGGGTCCACAGTTCACTAGTGGTGTCTCTCAAATAAGAAATAGCATGTTGGGTGAACAAATTACAGTTGGGCAATTGACAAATAGAGAGGGCATAACAATGCACATACATATCATGATGACTAATATGAGTTTTACTTAGGGCATTACGGCAAAGAACATAGACCGCTATCCAGCATGCATCTATGCCTAAAAAGTCCACCTTCGGGTTAGCATCCGCACCCCTTCCAGTATTAAGTTGCAAACAACAGACAATTGCATTAAGTACTGTGCGTAATGTAAACAATACAAATATTCTTAGACAAAGCATTGTTGTTTTATCCCTAGTGGCAACATCACATCCATAACCTTAGAACTTTCTGTCACTGTCCCAGATTCAATGGAGGCATGAACCCACTATCGAGCATAAATACTCCCTATTGGAATCACAAGTATCAACTTGGCCAGAGCCTCTACTAGCAACGGAGAGCATGCAAGATCATAAACAACACATATATGATAGATCAATAATCAACTTGACATAGTATTCCATATTCATCGGATCCCAACAAACACAACATGTAGCATTACAAATAGATGATCTTGATCATGATAGGCAGCTCACAAAATCTAAACATGATAGCACAAGAGGAGAAGACAACCATCTAGCTACTGCTATGGACCCATAGTCCAAGGATGAACTACTCACGCATCAGTCCGGAGGCGATCATGGTGATGTAGGGTCCTCCGGGTGATGATTCCCCTCTCCGGCAGGGTGCCGGAGGCGATCTCCTGAATCCCCCGAGATGGGATTGGCGGCGGCGTCTCTGGAACTTTTCTCGTATCGTGGCTCTCGGTAATAGGTTTTTCGCGACGGAGAGAATAAATAGGCGAAGGGGCAGAGTCGGGGGAGTCCCGAGGGGCCCACCCCATAGGGCGGCACGCCCCCCTCCTTGGCCGCGCCGCCAGGTGGTGTGGGGCCCCCTCGGCTCCCCTTCCTTTCCTCTTCGGACTTCTGGAAGGCTCCGTGGAAAATAAGACCCTGGGCTTTTTTTCGTCCAATTCCGAGAATATTTGCTGTGTAGGATTTTTGAAACCAAAAACAACAGAAAACAGGAACTGGCGCTTCGGCATCTTGTTAATAAGTTAGTGCCGGAAAATGCATAAAAATGATATAAAGTGTATATAAAACATGTGAGTATTGTCATAAAACTAGCATAGAACATAAGAAATTATAGATACGTTTGAGACGTATCACTCCTCAGCCTCTTCCTCATTCTCGCTGTCTGGCAGCAGGGAATCGTCGCTGTCCGGCAACAGGGTATCGTCGCTTTCCTGCGGTGGGGAATCGTCACTGCTAGACATTGTAGCTCGGTCCCACCAATGGCGCCATCCAGGAGATTTCCCCTCGATGTATGTGTCCGATGGCAAAAGGAGACTGCTCATGCTTGAAGTGTCCGACGATAGAGGATGGTGAAGAGATGAATGGCGACGGATGGTAGATCGTTTATGTAGTGGTCTATCGACGAAAAGAGCGGCGGTTGCTCTTCGGCGGAGTTACTGCTCCGGCGGTTCCCTCCTCGAGGCCACTACGCGGTCCATTACGACGGTTCAATACGGCGATGGACGCGGTTGCCACCGGACGGTTCCCCTTACCGGCAACAGCACCGTCGCTTTTTACGGGGTGGTTAAGCGTCAACACGCGACCTTGGGCTTGCCGCTGGGAAAATGGGTCTCCCAGACCAAAAATTACATCCATCCGACGCTAAGGGTGTGTTTGGTAGGCCGGCTGACCTCAGAGATTCTCATCTCAACCCAGCTTTTTTCTGTTTTCCTTGTTTGGTAGGTCGGCTCGGGCTAACTGGGCACTTCCCACCTCGTGCGAAAAAGACCCCTCAGCCCTGCCCGGTAGAGAAGTGGAAATCGAGCTTCACAGTTGGGCAGGGCTTACCTCGCCTAGAAATCCCCCGCGCGCCTCTCTCTTGGGCCAAGACCAACAGGGGCAACCACCCCCAGCCCTCATTCCCCCGCTACGCTCACGCCTAGCACATCCTCCACGACCCCGACTTGTGTTGCCGCCTTCCCGACGCCACATCCACCGTGCCAGCTACTGCCTCCCCGCCGATGGCCTGCACCGCCACGCGACGGACGAGCGCCAGCAACCTCCTCCTCGAGTCCCGCCTCCCCGACGTCGGGATCCGCAACCACACGACGGACGAGCTCCGCCAACAACCTCCTCCTCGAGTCCCGCCTCCCCGACGTCGGGATCCGTCGCCACGTGATGGACGAGCTCTGCGAGCAACCGCCTCCTCGAGTCACAGCTGCGCCGCCGCCTCCCGACGTCGGGCTGCGCCGCCACGTGATGACCACGACGCCAGCAACCGCCTCGACTCCGGCATGCGCCACGTGATGGCCACATCCGGGGCGAGGTCGAACTCCGGTAGGGCCACGACCACGGGCAGCGCCGTCACGGCCACGGCAAGGACCGGCGCCGCCACGGCCACGTCAACGGCAGGGACCCGATTGCTTTTATTTTCTATGTATAGGGACTTGATTGCTTTTTATTTCTATATACAGGGTTTCGATTGCTTTTATTTTCTCCTTTTATTTTCTCTATACAGGACCTGATTGACTTTCAATTTTGTATTTAGGGGCTTCTGTGCAAACATCTCTCACCCCATACAACAACCAAGCAACGGACACACTCAACATATCTCAACACAGCCGAGCTACCAAACACGTGACAATATCCCATCTCAGCTTAGCTAGGATCATTTTGTATAAGTGTAGATTTTTTAGACTAATTATATGAGTGTAGATTGCTATTCTCTGCTCACCCGACCTACCAAACACACACTAAATAGCGCCGGGTGCTCTAAAAGAACAACACACTCTCGTTTTCTCCTCACCACCGCCGCCCCTCGCTCGGAGTCGCCGCAAAATCCATCTACTCCCAGCGATCTGGTATCCGCATCCATCGTTGAGGTCACCGCCCCCGACCTCCACGACTAATACTGACCGGCCGCGCAGCCCCTCCCTCTCCTCTCGTCGCCATCTGGGATTTGCTGCGCCGCCACCTCCATTCCTCGGCGCACAGGTCCTTTCCTCTCGGCGCCCCGTTCTTCGATTTCACCTGCACCGGTGTCGACGGGGCACGTGGGGGACACCCCGATGGCGCTCGACTGGCATCGATCTATGTTCTCTATTCTGTGATTCTCGTTTTGCCGTGGCAGTGAACGGCCGATACAAAGACTGCTCTTTTATTCCAATTCCTCTTGTTGCAGATCCGTTTCTTGGGATATAGCCTGTTAACCGACAATTAATTCTATGCTGCTCTCTTATAGGTGAACTCCATGATTTGAAGTGTGTGATAGATGTGCAAAAGCATACAGGACAAGCTTTAGGCAGAGTTCACTATGGCGATGCCATTTTTTTTCCTGAATGCGTCGGGCTCCATTTATCCTATAATAATCATGTTGTGCTAGAATCCGTTCTCTAATTTTATGTTCCTCCGTTACAAATTGTTATTGTTTCTACAGGGATCCGGACTCACGTGTAATATTTTGATACCCTCAACTGACCAGTTCGGGACACAAATATAGCCATCACGCCTGCTATCACAAGTCAAACCCAATTTTATGCTTGTGGTTGTCTACTCGATTGTATTTGTTGTGGCATTCTATTTCTTTGTTTTACATGCATAAAACATGGCGTGCGATATGGTGAATTCCATTAGCCATGAGAAGGATTCCTAGAAATTGAAGGTCAGAATAATTAAGCTATGAGATGCCATTAACCTCAACAACACCAATCTTATTAGGCTTGACGTGATACTGCTTTTTTTTGTTGCATGCCCGATACTGTTTAGGCGTCAGTTGATTGGTACAAAAAAATATTTCTTCGTGAACATGATTTAACCTTGCAGTATGTGATGTTATATAGGCTGAATCGTTAATTCTTGTGGTTGTGGTCATTCTACTTCAGTGATATTTCCTCGGTTCGTAAATAAGCGTTGGTAGATTTGTCTAACTTTGCAGGTATCTAGTCGTGTTTTAGTATATAGATACTGGAAAATCTACACAAATACGTGATACTTATTTCCGAATGAAGGAACTATACAGTATACAATGTAAATGCAGTCCAATTAGTTATATCAGAGCAAATATGGCACATTCCTACCAGTACTACTGGGTTAAAATACTTCTCAAGAATTTGGGTTGCATCTAACTCTTTTAGATCTTGCTTTCATATGGCTGCAAAATAATCCAGACTACATAAGCTAGATAGATTTGTGCTCTCTGAACACTAATGCATTATGTTTTACTTTCTGATCCGGAGATGGGTATCTCCATCCGGGCTTCACTGTTTGAGTCAATGCTAAAGTTTTGTCCAAGTGATTATAAAAAAAGGATTCTCCCAAAATGTTGGGATGCATTAGGATTAAATAGCTGAGAAGCTTGGATTCCTATTAAATAGTTATCGGTAATATTCAATACCTTAATGGCCTATTTAAAATTATAATGTTATCTTTTTCGGTGTACATCCGAAAATCCTACTCGGTAGCTTGTAACGTGTCTGACCGCAAGTTTTTCAGTTTCAGTGCAAACGTGATAAAGTTGGTACTTGGTATAATGACTCTAATTCTAATTTGTAATCACGAGTATGGAACATGTTGCTTTTCTTTAATAGCACGTTCATATCTCTTCCTTTTCCAATTCACTCCAACTACAGTAGAATCTACGGATTGTGCATAACTAAAGAGTTTTTCTTATGCATGGTGAGGATGTGGTTGTTGGAATTAGAACTCGAGAACATCTTGTTATCACGAAGAACAACGAGCTAGAGGCCTATGCCGAGCTTCTAATTTTACACGCAAGGCTATATTTGTGCTCGTGCCTATGCAACTTATTCAGCCAGTTAATTATCAGTAGAGACCTGATGGTAGTTGTTATGAAGGTTATATGAAATAAATGTACAGAAGATATTGAAAAGTAAATAATATTTGAGCTTATTTGGAATATATCCTTATGGATGCATTGTATGTACGAATGAATTCTGAATGTATAATTACATAATTTTTGTAATTCGTAAGAACTTAGTAGTGACGGGCAATAAATATGCTTGTCACTAGTAATATGTTACCAGTGACGGGCAGAATATATCCTTATGGATGCATTGTATGTATGTATGTACGAATTCTGAATGTATTATGCGTGTCAGAGCTAATATGTTACGACAGATTGCCCATCACTAGTACCATGTTACAGTGATTGTATACTAGTGACGGGCAGTTGGACCGACATTAGTAAGCTAAAAAGGGATGTTACTGAAAAGCGTTTCTGCAATAGTGATCTTTGTAAACCGCTTCACACACTTGATGGAAGTGATCTCTCCCGTTTCTAAGTGATCATCAACTAGATCTCGTGGAATACCATATGCCATCCTGCGCAAAGCGACAGTCACCTTTTGGATAGTCCTATGTACAAGATGTTCGTGGCAATTTCTCTCTATATATCCTAAACTGACATTGAATGAATCGCTATGGATACACTGGATTGATATTAAAATAGTTTAGCATCAGTGTACTATCAACTATGCCCTCGCCCGCCTCGTGGAGGCGGTCTCGGGCTTCTTCCGCGTCACGAGGGCGCCCGGGGCAGCAGCCTTGGGTTCGATGGAGGAGGTGGCTCTCTTCTACGCCGGAGAGGGTCGGCCTGCGGTTGGTGGTGGTGGATCTTTTGATCTATCACCGCGATCCGGCGGCGAGATGGATGGACATGGAAGCCGGCGATGGCGTCGCCGGTGGAGGGTTGGATTGGCCAGCCCGGGATGGTCGCCGATGTGGGGGTCCGACCTGTATAAAGGCGGCGGTCCTAGGGCCTCTCTTGCGTGAAGAGGAGGACCTACCGGAGGCCTGGACTCGTGATCTGGCCAGGGGTTGAGTACCGGAAGGCTCCGCCGGCGAATGTAACAGTGATTTGCCTGGAGTTTGCTGGATCGGAGGTATTCGGTCGTGCGCACCCATGCTTTTATTCCGACCGATTGGTTCTGGAGGGAGCGGCGCGAAGCTCTTTTTCTGTGTTGACATCAAGTGACTATGGATTCATGATGAAAGTCGGAAGAAGAGAATTTCATGAAGGCTAGAGGGGAGGACTAGCTAAGGGAGGTTCAAGTCTTCGCGCTGTTGAGAGACTTGCTTGGTGTTCCGGGCATCACAGAAGCGGTATGAAAGTTGGGGCGATAACACAGGTGAAGTGCAGAGTCCTACCTTTCAGGGTGAAAACCCAAGGTTTGGCCTTAACTGGTTGTGCCGGGCAATGGCCTTGGTGGAGGCATTGTTTTGAGAGCGGGGACTATCTTCAGGGTGAAAACCTAAGATCTTTGATCGGACGATGACAGTGTTTGAGCACTGTTCCCTTCTTGGAAGCGTCGTTTTTTGGAGAGTCTGTAATTCAGGTGTTGTCTTGGCGGTGGATGTATTGCTGTTGTTAGGCCCGAGATACTGTAGCGGGACTTTTGTTTCTTAGTTTTCTTTTCCTTTTTTTGGCTGTGTGCATCCGTAGTGCCATTAGGATGGTGCGATGTTGCAGAGGCTGGGTGTAATTGGTATCTTATTGATATTAATATATTCCCTTTATCGAAAAAATCAACTATGCCCATCTTATCTCATCCAATAAATCACCTCACGTCCAGAAATGAAACGGTCATGCTTTGACCTTTGTGCATCATCAAGATCAAAGCAGTGTCCTCCTCTTTGTTTGTCTCATATTTCTCTTCGGACAAGGAATCATAATTTTGTTGTTACAAACAAATCCTATCCCTATTGGGAAAAGTCTCATAGCTGCAACTCCTCGCATGGCCCGAAAATGAAAATGTCCATCGGTGGTAAGCCGAACCACCGAAGAAAAAAAAAGATCGCCAACGCTAGCGTGAACTGGTCTCCGCGACACGCACCAGTGACACACAAAATAAAAGTTCGCCATTGGTTCTTCCTTCCGGATCCAACCTGGAGGGCTTGAAAAAGCGGTGACAGTTGACTATTTACGGGCGTCACGGATCTACAGTAAAGCAGTGACAATGTGACACAAATGGACTGTCAATTTTTTCTCGAAACCACTGACATACTGGTTTTGCTTGATTGTCACTAGATATATATAACGTTGACGAGCTTATATAATGATTCGTTGTTTCGTTCACATGGTTAGTCACGATGTTCGTATTACCTGCTTCGTCAAACAGACCAGATCTATAATTGACATGCGGTAAATGGGCACACATCGCGGGTAGTTTCGACGTTCGTGCAATCTATGTTTCCTCAATTAAATAGACATCATCTATAATTTACTGGCGGTAAACGAAGATTGTCGCTCTTAGTTTTGGTGGGTAAATTCCATTTATAAAATGTGATGTGCGTGTATGAAAATGATATATCGAGGATATCTCCATGGAGTGCAATAATAGAAATCTGATAAGAGAATGAAATAAGTTTAATATACCCAGTAAAATATCGTAACACACAAACCGGCCGACTTAGATATCATATAGATAGATGACATACAAAGATCACTCACATGTTTGCATCAGTGCTGCGAAAATAAACACACACATATATAACTTTCTTCATTGTTGCATCAGTATCCAAAAGAAACACACATCACATATAATGGTAACATAGTGCAATACTAAACACAAGCGCATTGTTCACTTCATTACATGCCACAACCACGTGAAGATTATTAAAGGCTAATCATACGACCAACATACAGAACGTAAATCAAGTCCCTCAGCAGCAAACAAGTCACATCTTGTCTGCCTTGTGCTTCTTCAAAGGTCCGGCCTTGCCTTCGTTGATCTTCCCCTCATATGACACCCATGGAATGTTCTTCATCTACATGACGAGGGATTTGTGTTGTGTCTTGATATTGGGCCTCTTACTATTGTCAATGGAAAATGGCAATGTGTTTGGTGGTCTTCATTCTGGGGATCACACGGGCATCGACAACCTTACCTCTACACCTTGGTGTATCCTCGCTTTAGCTCATCAAGTGATTTCTCATAGTAATCCAACTCGTCATCACTATCAAAAGTGTGATAATAATCATCCTGCATGTGAAACAAGCCTATGATAAAATTGCAATACCGGTATCAGTCGAAATATAAAAATTGATTACATATACTGCGTCAAGTCTCGGACTACAGAACAATGACATAAATAGAAGTTCAATGGATGAATAGAGGATAATAATGGTATCATAATATGACCAATATTATACATACACTAGTATACGCACTTCTAGTATATCGTACTTCCCAGTATGAGCAGCCTATGATCGTGTATATATTATCACACATTTGACACTACCGACTATAAGCTTATAACAAATGCTATATGAAGCCTCTAAACAAATTAGACAATCGACAAATGCATTTAGCTAGGTCACCAACAATGATACTAACTACAAAAAGCACTGTAACTTAATTATACATGCCAATGGGAAAAGTATTCTAGCTAGTAGAAAATATACAAACGCTTGTAGGTTGGGCACAAACAATACAGTACATACTATCTAGATTTCATATACCTCTATTAAATATATCTAAATCGGATTGAACCAAACCATAATGCTAGAGTTAAAAGTGCAAAACATAGGATTGATGAGCTAGTTTTACACCGATTTAGTCGATCAAGTAGTACTGACCTCGCATGCCTCGTCTCGGACGGGGGGGGGGGGGGGGGGGGCCCATCGGAATCCGCGGCGATTTCACCGTGCTTCTGCTGCTTGGTGGCCATGCTGGAGGAGTCCACGTCGAGGTTGTCCTGCTCCTGCTGCTGATGGGACACGACGGAGTCCACATCGAGATCACAGTTCTGCTTCTCCTGGGCCGCGTTGGAATCGAAGATGTTGTCATTGTTCTGTTTCTTCTCGGGAGAAGTCGGAGTCGACGGCGACGAGGTCGTGCTGCAACTGCTGGGGGGGGGGGGGAGGTCGGAGTCAACGACAACGAGGTCGTGTTGCAGCTGCCGGGGGGAATCAACAGAGTGAAGGGCACAAGCTTCGCCTACTGCTCTGGGGGAGC
This sequence comes from Lolium perenne, assembly GCF_019359855.2. Taxonomy (NCBI): domain Eukaryota; kingdom Viridiplantae; phylum Streptophyta; class Magnoliopsida; order Poales; family Poaceae; genus Lolium; species Lolium perenne. The sequence goes on from NC_067246.2 coordinate 322,354,484, forward strand.
TCATCTTCACCTGCTGGTGGGACGGTTGATGCGGCTCAGGAAATCTCTGGAGATGACGATTATATGATCTCATGGTCTAAGGATTAAGTTACTATGCACTCGTTATAAATATTGTAACATTGAACTCGATAGGACTTGATCGTGTTACAACACTTATGTTGTGGGTATGTCCATCATATCATTCATTCAATGATATGCTCTCATTGTCAATGACGTGTGTGTCCATGATCAGGAAAACCTCGACCAACAATTGACCTCAATGAACTAGTCATACACTTGTGTGAACGGATTTCTAGTTGTTCACAATACCACATGTGTATTAATGTTTTTCTCTCAATATAGTTATAGCATGGCACGAAACTGGTTATGAATATCTGACATATAATAAATATCTATTATTATTTGTCTCTAGAACCATATCTCCAGCAGGTTCTGGTATATGCCAAATGAGCTACCATTATGCCATTCCGGCGTACATCCCGATTTTATCGATGGTTTTGGTCGCACGTATTTCCTGAAACTACTAATTTTCTCCCTTCTTAGTCTTTGAGGAGAAGAAGGTGAGCCTTCGCTGCATTCAGAAGATCTTCGTGGTAGTTTGCATCTCACATCGTGTGAGGTAACACTGGAATATATCTTCGTCTTCTCATGTCTCGGCTATCTCTATTCCCAGGTTTACATTCCTTAGGGTAGCCACTATCCTTGAATTACTTATATCTTGCTATCACTTGTGTTACATATATGTTGTGGTTGTGCTATCTTTCCTAGCTTAACTTGTTGGTGGTGCACTTTGTTGAGCCTAGCTTATTTAAATTTTATGCTTAAAATAAAGGTTAATTTAGTTAATCATTCTTTTCAAGACAAATACGTAATTATTTTTAAAACACCTATTCAACCCCCCATTTTTCCAGGCGACATCTCGTCCTTTCAGTGGTGTTGTGTATCGACGTGTCTTCATCAGCGTCGTCGTCATTAGCGTTACCGCTGCATCGGCGAGGAGTATGACTGATGTAGTGTATGCATTCAAGACGTCATTTCTTGCGCTTGTATAAAAGTATTTAGTCTCTCTATCAATGCATCCAGGCACCTTTGCGTTTTGTCAAAGAAAAAAAAAGAAAAGAAATACTACTAAAGAGTCGGAAAGCTTTGATAGCAAACAGCACAGCGTACGACCAAAGTTGACGAAGGAAGGAAAACAGGGACTATAGCAACTGGAAAAGGGACGAACAAATGCGGTCGTACGTGCATTGGCGGCGGCGCGCGGTCGTATGGAACCGGATGCAGCAGATTCAGAAGCACTAGTCTAGTCGGACGTGGAGGTGGTGCGAGTGTCAGCATGCATTTGACGCCAGGTCAACAACGACCTAATGGTCAGTCAAGCACCAACCAAAGCCGCCGCCAGATCGGGATTACGAAGGAAACCTGAGAGAAATTTGAAAACCGAAAGCACTGCCGGCCACCTACTCATGAGCCGTATGGTCAGTCTCAGTCAGCCACCTCAGGTTTTTGAAAACCGAGAGGAAGCTCCCACATGTGTTGGTCATGGCATGGGTGTGTGGAACGTGGCGACGCGCAACATGCAGGGACGCCCCCGCGGATTTCACGAATCACGGACTCATCAGGTGCAGGAATCGAGGTCCCCAGTTCACTCTCCACATGAGCCGGGATGGGCCCCGGGCCGCGCAGGCCAACTGGTGGTGGGCTCCCTCACAGCGAGCCGAGCCGAGCTGAGCTGAGCTGAGGGGTGTTGAAAAGACGGGAGAGCCCCTGCGCGCGCGGCCGAATTGCTGGCGGTGGCACGGGCGGGAGGGCGGTGCGCGTCGCGGTCGGGGTTTGACTTGTGTCGGGGGCGGCGGCGATGGCGACGGCGACGGCGACGGCCGGCCCATTTCTGGGATGCGAGCTCCGCCGTGGCGCGTATTTATTTTACGGTGCTGATTGAGTTTGGTGGACGTGGGTCGGCGCCGTCTAGTCTAGAAAGAAGCCTTTTGACTCGGCCGGTGCCGGTGGACAGGTCACAGGTAGAGAGAGGTAGGTAGCGGAGAGGAATGAATCGCGGCGTCGGCCGGCGCGCGTCAGGCACCGCCGCGCGCGGACGGCACGAACCATAAATGGCATGTACCCGCTTCCTACGCCGCTGATCCATCCATCCCACGCCGGCCGGTGAACGCCACTCTCCACCGTCTCTCCAGTACGGACGCACAGCATTCTCACTGCTGCACCCAAACGTCGCTCTGCGACGCACCGTACGCACGCCCGAGTTTTTCGAAATCTCGAGTGGTGTAGTACGGCCACGCGCGCGTGAACATGCAGGGAAGAACAGTTTTTAGCAGAGCGATGGGGATTACCGATCCATCCAGCTTATTAATGGCGGGCAGGCGGCATCGCGTGACGACGTACTACCAGTCCCTCGTGGCTTCCTGCCGCGCGCGCGGCGAGCAACCCACCAACGGGCAAGGGCAATTAGTAGTAACACCGACCCACGCCAACAAACATGACCGGTCTGCGCGGTTTGCCGGTAAGCCACAGTCCCTCACTGCACTGCAATGGATCTGTTTTTATTTTCACTCTCTCAAACAGAGGATGTACGGACTGCAGATTGTATGTTGTACTGTCACTACACTTGTAACAAAATTTACATAAAACGTATGATGAAATATGTCTATATTTTATTTGAACTGCGACAAGTAATTATACGATTGACTCTTTACAAAGCCAGGGAATTAATTTTGACAAAAAATTATGCGCTTCTTTTACCAACAGGAGAAAGTGCATGTCAATTAATTGATGAAAAATATATAATTTCGGGCAAATTTCAAACGACTCAAGCAAACCAGAAATTGAAGACGAGTCATATGAAACAACCATGGAAATATTCGAGAACTAATAATGGTATGGATAATGAATTGTCAGACGTATATTTTAGAAAATCCCCACCCCTACCCCGTTGCCGAAGGCTGGACGGCACACGACGGTGGCGGGCTCTCATCCCCAAACACGACTAGCAGCGGTGTGGGTGTTTTTACTCCTTGTGTGATGGGATCTTCGGCTAGAGCTTTTTCGAGGCTCATCCGCCGAATAAGGACACGAAGGCGGCGGCCTCGGATTTCTTCTACGACCATAGCGACCGCTATGACCGCAAATGCGACATGGCGCTTGGATCGAGGGGGGGGGGGCTCGGTGTGGCTTTAGTCTCTTTGTCCTCCACGTGGTGCGGTTTGTGGTGGCGGTGCCCGTTGTGGGCTTCGGTCTGCTGCTACGAGCAGGCATGCGCCATCATGGGGGCTTGCTTATCTGCCTAACAAAGGAGGTGGTTCTTCAGTTTTTCTCGCGTCAAGACGGTGTTCTACCTCATGCATGTCCCTCTTTATCTGGTAGGTGACGAGCGGAAAGCTCCGTCGGAGATTTCGTTTGGGCGTCTGATACATGTACATTGTTGGATCAGGTGGTATTCGATCATGTGCACCCATATTTCTTGTCGTGTAGCTTTAGGAGCAACTGTCGCGAAGCTTCGTTTTATGTTGCCATCATGGGATATGTCGGGTTTCGATTTCCATGGACAAGACATTGGCGTAGAATGTAATGGTAGGTCAGGTCTAGTAATGGCGGACACAGTCCTGGAGGTGGTGATAACTTTGCTTGGTGTTTTCTTGACTAAAAGCAGCGGCGTGAGGGCGGCATCACAGGAGGTTTACAAAATCTTATCTCTCACGGTGAAAATCCAAAGTATGATACTAATTGTTTGTGCCTCGCAATGATCTTTTGAAGACATTGTTTTGAGGGCGCAAACCTCCTCTAGAGTAAAAATCCAATGTCTAACCTTAATTGCTTGCGACTCATAATAGATTTGATGAAGACATTATTTTGTGAGCGCAGGCTGTGGACGGTGTCTTGATAGTGGTTTGTGTTGCAGTCGCAAGGGCTTTATCACCTTAGCAGGAACTTCTTCATCTTCTTTTCGTAGTAGGGTGGTGCTCATCCATAACGTGTTTAAGATATTTCGTTGCTGCCAAGACTAAATATAATTAGTATTTTTGCGTGATTAACATATTCCTTTCATCTAAAAGTAAATTCAGCAAACAATAGATTATCCTCGTCCAACACGTAGCTGCCCACTGGGACTGTAGAGTGTCCATCGCTACGACGACCAGGTGTGGACCTCTTCGTACGTACTCGTATTTTACTACTACTAGACGACCACGAGTACAGCACACTCAACTGCTAATCTTCGTCTGCAGTTATCAGAAACCGCCGTACGTACGTGCTGCTATCACTACACTTGCTCATTACTATGGATCACGCCATTCTGCTCGCCCCGTTAGCCCTACGCTACGACTCCACAGTGTGCGCTTAACTGCTCATTACTTGGCGCGGAAGCGTGGTTAAGGGATAAGGGCATGAGCGACCGTTTGTGTCCGCCGTGACCGGAAATGCGTCTGGTGCCTGTTCCAGCGGGAGGACGCAAAGTGATCGAGCCGTCCGCGGAGACGCAAACCTGGCCCAAATATGCGCCAGGTTTGCGTCTTCGCGGACGCTCGGCGGTCCCTCCGAGCGTCCGCTCGCGTCCCCATGGGCCCTCATGGCAGCGACCTAGGTTCGATCGGCCTCTAATTCACAACCGCCGCAATGGAGCGCCGAACCGCCGCGGAAGAGCAACCGCCGGCCTCTTCGTTTTACGCGCCGCCGTTAATCCGCGCACATTATAACCCCCGCGTCTACGGTAATTCAAGTTCAACCGGCTCCTTCTTCATCCTCTTTTCTTCTTCAACACCGGCACGTCATGAGCGACTACACACTGCCGTCCGACTCGGAGAGCGAGGGCAAGTCGCCAGGATTCCTGCATTGGTGGGAATCGCCGGCGACGCCAAGCGATCCGGGCTCCACGCCTAGCTACCCTACCTCCACACCGAGTGAGGACGAGGAGGAGGGAGGCGGCAATGGCAGCAAAGGCCAGGAGGAGGACGGAGGCGGCGCTGCCAGCGACGCGGACGACGAGGAGGAGGGCCAGGAGGAGGACTCCGACAGCAAGGCGGACGAGGAGGAGGGCCAGGACGAGGAGGAGGAGGGCCAGGAGGCCATTTCTTCCAGTTTCAAGTCCTCGACGGGCGCGTCGTCCTCCAGTTCCGACGACGAGGTGACAAGCAAGAGGCGGAGGAGTTTCCACGACGACGACGACGCAGGGCCTTCGAACAAGAAGGCCAAAAAATAGTTTTAGTTTATATGTTTTTAAATTTCTTCTTATTTGTATGTTAAATATGTTTGAATCTAGTCGATTGACGTATCCGGTTAATTGTTTAGGCTAATCTATTCGATTGGACCAACATGACATCATGTGAGTACATCATTTTCGTGTTTAAAACTTGATCATTCAACTAAATTGAAAAGAAGTAGCACAAAAAAAAAGTTCCATGTCCAAAATGCGTCGGACCGCTGGAGGTAGCCCCCAACGCAAACGGACATTTAGCCCCTCACGATCATTTTGGCGTCCGCAGGGCGACGCAAACGGACGCTCGCGACCACTTTGGAGCGTCCGAAATGCGTCGCGCCGCTGGAGATGCCCTAACACAAACTATTCCCAGGTGGGATGATCGATCTGGGAAGAAACTGCATGCGTACAAACGTACAGCCGGATAAGTTTATTTGATCCTCGCCGCGCGCCGCCGCCTCGCATCATGACAGGAGGAAGGAGACCTGGCTGCTGACGTGGATCTGATTATGCATGCGTGAGGTGCAATAATTAGCTCCTGATGCTCCGTGTAGCTGAAGCTTCTAGACCGGTCAAGCGTAGTCCCAATCCACTTGGAAGAATCCGAGGTGTGGTCGTTAAAGTTCCACGCCTACTAACTTACTACTATTGCTTGTTTTTTTGGTAGCCTCGGACGATTTTTACTCTACAACTTTAAACATTTGTTTTTTGAAAAGGACAATGCTTCTTCCCTTTCCGAGCATTTAAATCCTTGTACAGATCAGTCATTCGTGTGATCTTCGAATGGACCATGCAATATCGCGCTTGTGCTCTAGCAAATGAATGCACGCTCTAGGAGTAATATGTAGTATTATTTAGGAATTATAATCCATGTAGTATAGTAGTAAATGAATCTATTCCTTGTAATGTTTACTAATCCTTTGTTATAGTATTGTGATTTATTTCTTCACCAACGGTACTCAGGAGCGCATGTGCGTTCTTTCAGTGCTGCTAATACAGTATAGATCTTTGACTAGTCAAGCGAGAGATTAGGCCACACTGTATTTTTGAGGAGATGGCAAAGATTTGTGGGGACCTACTCCCGAAATGGTTTTTTACAGGTTGGATTGGAGCAGATTGTTGGGGTTGGTCCAGGGGGGTAGAACAGGCATTTGTCCAATTGATGGAGGGCAGTACCGGGTGCAGTGGAAGCTTTTGGATGGAGAGCGAAATGGAATGAGCTGGTGGGCCCGCGGATAGTAAAGGGTGTGGGACACATGGGAGACAGAGCGGCTACAGTTTCGGGCAAGATACAAAAGGCAAGGTTATAGGCTTATAGGGGCCCGAGCTATCCGTGAGCCCGGTTCATAGGTCAGGGAAACTATACTCATGCTAGCATGATACTACTAGGTTTGTCTTTTAGTTTTCACAAGTGTTACTTCATGTAACTTGATTTTCGATTAATAAAATATATGGTTGCTTAAAAAAAGAGAGTCGGTGCTTGGAAATGGAATGAGGCGAAGCAAAAGTTGTTTTTAAGGCACAGATTTTACTCATGGACTAGATTAAGTTTCCGACGACGAAGAAAATATACTCCCTTCATTCCGTCCGAAAAGAACTATGCAGCATCTAGATAAGTCTGCTGACATGTTTTTCAGAAATGTATAGGAAAAAACTTTGAAAACTTTACGTGTTAAATTTAGTCATAGTTATACTTTACAAAGTTTGACCTACAATATAAAAATATCCCGATGTCTCTAATATCATATGTTATATAAATATTCTTTACAAAAAATCTAATAAAATTGTTTTTATATTTTTACATAAATATTTAAGCAAACTTTACAGTTCGATCTCTACCGTCGCGGCGCTGCTAGCCACCCTATCCATCTGCTCTTTGCTCCACTCGGTCGTCGACGCCTCTCCTTTCCGTGCAGTTCGGCCATTGACGCCTCGGCGCTCAAGGAGAAGCAGGTTCGACCCTCCTCCTGTCGGCCGCTCCTTCCTGCAGGTGAGCATGTTTGCTCCCACACAACTGAGGGGGGCACAAATACAAATTTGAGGTGTGCACAATCTCTATTTTTTTTTCATGTGTCCATCACTGTAGGTGAGCATGCCCTAACCACACTGAAAGTTTTTCGCTTTTCCGTTATTTATTCAGTTCTCAGTTAGGGACATCATGTTTAACATGCACATCAGCTGTACTACGAGAACACACGTTCTGGCATAAATGCACCAAAGGTTTCTGCTAGAAACCTAATCAGTGATCGCTCACGTGACGAGTTTCTGAAGCAGCGGAGTCGGTCGGCAGCCGTTGGAACTTGAAAATCAAACAGGGTTACACTTTTCACCCGGGCAGGTCCATGGACCAAGCCTAGGATGGACGACAGTGGAGGAAAGGCTGGGCGAGCGGCGACGGGAGCTGCGTCCCGCATCCGTCGCGGCCGTACCCAAATCCCAGCTGTCTTCCGCTCATTCCCAGCTGTCACCAGCAATGCCTTTCGCCTGCGCTCTCTGCTGCTGCGCTGCGCTGCGGCGGCTTTTCATTTTTTTTTCTTATAGTATGTACGTTCTACAGAGTATAAAAAACAAGCCCCCGCGGTGGGCCCAGTCCAGACCACGCGCTGCAGTCCTCGAGATGCCGCTTCCGTCCACGTAAGCAAAGCACCCCACTTGCCACGCTTCCCCACAATCAACCACCCACCACATCAGGCACGCTCGAGCCCAAGCTACGCCCACCGTTGGAGCGCACATTATTAGTTGCAAAATCCGCATTTAACAATTTTCAAAATAGATTAGGTGACACCGTGACGGCAGTTTTGCTGGAATATTTTGTTTCCCTGTTGGGATGGTAGTACGTAGGATTATCACTTGTTATGTAGCAGAATATCACCTTTTAATAGATAGGCATGCAGCTACTCCATGGATTTTATTTTATGTAGTATCAAGGAGTATGATTTTCATAGCATGCTTGCTAGTAAACTTTCTTTTATATTATGCTGATTGACGGGCAAGTCAGCCGTCGCCCAGAATATGTTTATGAAACATAGGTAGCACTGCTACAAAGCGCGCCATTCATTAATTTATAGTTGTCCATTAATCATCGACTTGGGTTGATATCGTGTATGTTGTCGTATCATTGGTATCCAACTATATTTGTATTATTGTTAGTATATTAAAGTTAAGAAAATTGAACGGTGTAGAAGTCTTCAATGAGGAACTTGAGCAAGATATTCGAGTGGTCCGTGACAATCGAACGGATTAAATAGTTAATTTTATATGTTAAGTTTTTATGGAGAAGAAAATCCACTTTGCCTATATAAATTAGCTTGCAGCTACTCCATGGAAGTTATTTTATGTATAATGAAGTAATGATTTTCATAGCATGCTTGCTTCTATAGTAATTTTTTTAAAATTATTCCGATTACTTTGGATGAGTTAGACATTGGCCTTAAAACGGTTTACGAAACATAGGTGGTACCGCTTTAAAGTCCGCCGCCTCGGAGCAAAAACAAAAGTGCTACTAAGCAAGCATGTAAGTAGTATTTTACAGTTGTGTGTAATCATCAACTTGAGTTGACACATCATCTATTTGTCGTATTGTATTTTTCCTTATTATAGTGGTGTAATTGTGATTATATTAATAGCTAGAAAAATTAACGGTGTAGAAGTCCTTCGATTAGGAATTCGAGTAGTATGATATTCCAGTGGTCCACGATAGTTATGGACAGAAGCTATTTTCCACATCATGGTTGCTTGTAAAGGTTTGTTTTTCCCGGGAAGTATTCTAATACAGTAGCCGAATCACATGGTGCCTTTAACTCGTATATAAAAAACATCCTATGTGTTACTGATTGAAAGCGCACCGATTTTTTCTCTGGAATCCTAATTCGGTAGCCAAGTCACGCAACAGCTTGAACTCGTATATAAAACATCCTATCTATGTGTTACCGCTGGAAAGTGCCCCTATTTGTCGCGAAAACATTCTCTATGTTACTGCCTGAAACTGTGCATGCCGTCTCTGTGTCGCGAGAAATTCACAACGTGTGCTTAGTCATGATCTTCAACAACACTAGCATCATGCAATATGTGGCCTTGCTTATGTGTTTGTGAAATATTTATTATTTTCTTGGGGCATATGTAATTTTGATGGTGTTGCCCACGATTGTGGTTCGGAAATGGAGTAGTAATATATTTGGGTGGTCCACGGTAATAATATTTTCTGCTACTAAGCAAAGCATGCAGGTGGGCGTAGAGCTAGCCTGACATGGATGGGAAGATCTTGTAGAGTATCCAGCATGTCAGGCAAGCAGGCAGGAAGGCAGGCGGTAATATGGTCCAGAACCTTAACCCGTAAACATTTGGATATACGTACTTGTCGTATACTCCCTGTTGGGGCCGTATAGCTGTAAACGCATGCTACTCGGAGCGGATACTGATATTCCCGGAGTATAGTCGGAGCCTCGGGCGGTCAAACTCAGCAGCAAGCGAGGAAAGGAAAGCATAGCATAGGGTGGTAGAGGGAAAAGGAGTGTTTTGGCCGCTTGGGACATATCCGGGTGAGCAGAGCGGAGGCAAGCGTTGGGTCCTGGTGATGGCGCGGCCCGGCCCCCGAGCCGGGGCCCAGGGCTCAAGTGCAACGAGCAAGCACAGTGGTACCGGCTTCCATGCTCGGAACCGCTGGATCGGCATCGGACGACGCAGTGGGCCTGGTGGTTATGGGACGCGGCAGGTTGGTGAGTGAGGTGGCGCACGTGAATGGGGTGGTGAGCGCCGAGCGCGTGGGCGACGAGGCAGAGAGAGCCGTAGCTGTAGCTGGTGCTGGTGCTGCGGCGAGAGAGCGTGAGACGCGAGGAGTACTATACTACGCTGGGCCCAAATTTTGGGGGCGTGTGCCCGCGTCGCGTCACCGCAGCGACGGCTGGCCCGCCGTTTTACTCGCCGGACCGATGGACACTGTTGCGCTGCCCCCGCCGCCACGCTGCCTGCCTCCTACTGCAGCTATCTAGCTGTGTGCGTGCTTGTGCCGTGCGTGCTTGCTGGGCGGGTGGCCGAGCGAGCAACCGCAGCGAAAAAGAGCTTTTCATTCCGGCTGCCGCAAGGCCACCTTCTCCGGTCTCCCTCTCCTGGAAACGTGCTCTCTTCTAGGAAGCAGCAATCGCCGTGTCAGTGATTTACTGTACCAAAAAACTTACGCCACGAGGCAACGTGGCTGCCGACACATTTCGGATGTCTAGAATTCTTTTGATTTTGTATTTTTTCAACATAAACATAATTTACATAGTGAATAAAATAAAATAAAATAACAAATAGTATAATACTCCTACTAAAAGATGCATGTACCGCCTGCTACCCTAGCCTACCCCTCGTCGTCATTGAGCACGACGAATTCTGCTATCTGCCACAACTAGTTGGTAACCGGCAGAACATAATCCAGTGCCGTCGGTGGTGGAGGTTGAGCATCCCACAGGTTCAACGCCGGTGGTGGAGGCAGAGCAGCCCACGGGTTGAACGACATAGGTGGAGGCGGCGGCGGGTGTAGGGCCGAGTTCTGCAGCGCCCGTTGTAGGGCCTTTTCCTCCATGAGACCTAGCGACATGATGCCGGTAGCGTACCGGGGCATAAGTCCAGCCGCCGCCAGCCAGACGTGTATGGCGTCATTGATTGCGAAGAATGCGGCGCAGACGTGGATGCGAAGACCGCCGAAGCGACGGCCGCAAAAGCGATGCGCTCGAAACACGTCTCTAAGTCGCTGCTAGGCGGGGGTGTGGACAAAGCGAGCGGATACTCGGCACGACCGGGCAGCGTCCGTCGAGATGCATCCGAGACGCATATATACGCCGAGTTTGCATCTCCACGTACGACCAGATCACTATGCGTCGGGCCGCTGGGCTAGGTGCAAACGCATTTTTCGACCTCGCGATCCTAAACTATTCGCTACGGGTCCGTTTTTATCGCCATGTTGGTGTTGGAGATGCAGTGAGTCCATGATCCGTCGACACGTACTAGGTCGATCTATACCACCATCTCTCGTGACCTAGAATGATATCGTGGCGCGGCTTCGCTCAACTCCACTAGCCTCGAACCTCTCGAAGCAGGCATGCACCAGCTGGTACGGTTCTTCGAGCTTGGTCAGCAGTCCTAGCTGGAGCCCCACGAGCGATGACCGGACAACACAGCTTCCACCATTGCGAGTGGTGGACTGGTGGTTGTAAAAAATACAGCTGCAGAAAAGACGACTGGAGTAATAATATTCCTCTACTTTCTACGAACAAGTACAGTACTACTAGTATTAGTAAAATGTACTGGTAGGAGATCGGGAGGATCCAAGATCCTCTGTTTAAACGTCACATCTGCAGTGTGCCTGCAGGTAAATTACAGGCAGTGATCACAAATGTAGTGGCTGCCACCCCGGGAAACTACCGAAACCTAGCAGGCCGTGAGCTGGCTCGTGGGTGGACTACTGGACTAGACTCGGGGTCAGGGTTAAAAATGTGTTTTCTACCTTCCTTCCGTGTTTCGAGCTGCAGCAGACCGCCCAGCTGTTTGTCCTCTACCCAACGAGAGCCTTTGTCGGCTTTACAGCCGTGTCATGTCAAATGCATCGCACCTTGCCAAGCCACCTGGCGATTTGCACAGAAATAACCCAAAAGTGAAAGAAAAGCACAGACTGACCCTCCGGCGAAACTATTTTCACCAATCTAACCCCCATGTGGCGCCCTTCCTGCCGGCGCCACTGTTACAGCCGACGTGCCCCCCTCGCCGCTGAGCTGGTGCGCTCATCCGACGTGGCACCATGTGTGGCGCCCCTCCCAACGGCGCCACACATGCCAACTTATATCATGTTTTCGATCGAAAACATCCAGGGGCTCCGGAACGGCTGGGACTTAGCCGTTTTGCGAAACTCGATGTGTGGCGCCGATGCCACGGGCGCCACACATCCACTTAAGTGTGGCGCCCGCGCCCGCCCCCAGCCCGACCCTCTTCTTCTCTGTTTCTTCTCCTCCCTCCCTCTCTCCCCCAAGGCGGCCGGCGGTTCCTCCTCCTCCCTCCCTCTCCCCCCCAACAAATCGGCCACAAATTCGTCAGATCTGACCGGCCAATCTCTTCCCCATCCATTCCTCATGTGTTCATGTTTGTGAAGATTCCTGAGGACGAGCTAATTCCGAGTCAAGGCATACTTCCAAAGCATACCTCCAAGCAAGCCCCACGGTCAGCTTACCAGTTGAAGCCAAGGGGCAAGGGTCCAAACCGGTACACTCCGGAAGATTATGTCAACCGAGGAAAGAAGGTTGTCACTGAGGAGGGTGAGGGGCCACCGCGGAGATCAGCTTTGTCGAGGATGAGGAACGACGAGCCGTTCTCTTCAGAGGAGGAGGAGCAGGAGGAGCGATGGGAGCAGCAGAGGCGAGCAGGAGCAGCCACGGCAGCGGACGAAGAGGATGGCCATCCGGAAGCAGCCCGCGAGGACGGCACGTCGAGGACGCTACTAGGATGTGCTACGTGTTGTTTTGAACTCTATCTTCATAAGTATCGATTTGTGAACCCTATGTCATTTCGAACCATGGTCTGTAATGCTACTTGTTGTTTGAATCTACGTGCTACAATGTGACCTATGAAGTGTTATATGTGTATGTCATGAAATTGCTACTTGTTGTGTCCAATGTTGTACTCCTAACTGTTGGAGTTTGGTAGGATTTTTCATGGTTTTAACACAAGTCAATGTGTGGCGCCCTTCCCACTGGCGCCACACATGCTAGTGTGGCGTCCGTGGCATCGGCGCCACACATGCCAACTTATATGAACTATTGGGTCGAAAACATCCAGGGGCTCCGGACGATAAGTCCTTAGCCGTTTTGCGAGGCTCAATGTGTGGCGCCCGAGGCATCGGCGCCACACGTGCTACTGTGGCGCCCGTGGCGTCGGCGCCACACATTGAGCCTCGCAAAACGGCTAAGTCCTAGACGAATTGTCTCACAGTATGTTTTGGGCAATTACAAGTGCATGTGTGGCGCCATTGGGAGGGGCGCCACACATGGTGCCACGTCGGATGGGCGCAGCAGCTCAGCGGCGAGGGGGCCACGTCGGCTGGGACAGTGGCGCCGGCAGGAAGGGCGCCACATGGGCATGTGTGGCGCCCGTGGGAGGGGCGCCACACAAAAGGGTTAGATTGGTGAAATAGTTTCGCCGGAGGGTCAGTCTGTGCTTTTCTTTCACTTTTAGGATATTTTTGTGCAAATCGCCAAGCCACCTAGCCCTCCACCGCGTGCCTGCCGTGGCATATGACTGTGCGGCCGCTTGCGTGGCATATGTATACGTTCTTGCTAGTCTGACACACGACCCAACTTCACAAATGACGTGGACAACGTCTATAAACCTCGGTTTGTTGTAAAGGGAAAACAAACTTGTGTGAATGAATACCGGCTACAAGAATATCTCCAACATGTATAGTAGTTAGCTCTAAAAAGATGATATGTGATTCACCTTACACTCACACAAAGTGTCTATAATCATATGATAGAGCCCACCTCTTTTCTCCTCCTTCTTCTCTCACCAAATCAGCAAAAATATATTACCTTAATTTTTATAGCCCGCTTACATCACTCTATTGTACTTGCTCTAATCCAACACACAACCCAACTTCACAAATGCCCCGGAGAGAAAAAGAAAACACTTAGGGCATCTCTAACACAAGCCACAACCAGTATTTAGGCCGGTGATGGGTTGGCGTTGAAATGCCGTGAACTATTCTGGTGTCTAGACCCACCATTGATATATAACAGGGAAACAAAATAGTTCATTAATATTAGTTGGTCAAAATTAACCTAATCTAAAACATTCATATCTACTCGTTGTTTGCCACGGCCTCCCTACGGTGCATGGTCCTTTCCGCGACCAGGATCTCCATCCGATCTTGCTCACGCTCACTGCGATCGTTGCACCTGACCCTCCGCCAGAGCATCATCCCAGCGTGCTCACTCCGCAAGCAAAAACACCTCCATGTCGGCGTCGTAGCGGCCCTGATCCATCGTCACGGCCAGGGCCGGCTCTAGGATTTGGAGGGCCCCAGGGCGCTCTATAAATGGGCCTAATTTTGGATGCGTGCTTGCTAGATGGGCCTAATTTTTTCTTTTTCTACCTTTTCCTATATGCACTATACCAGAAATAATGGACCCCCATTTTGGTTGGGCCCCGGGCCGTCGCACTTCTTGCCCTGGGCCAGAGCCGGCCCTGGTCACGGCCAACATTCACGGTCATCGTCGCTGGTACCTCTATCTCCTGATTCTCCCAGTGCAAGATATGTCCTGAATAAAGTCTTTCAAATGGCCCAAACAAGTGCAAGAGCTTACTACTTACAAAGGAGCTCTCGGGTGCAACGCACCCTCATACTTGGAAAAAAATTAAAAAAAAAATAAAAAAGTATTTTTTGGAAATCAAAGATGATCATGTATTGTACCTGAAACAAAATATTTTCCTAGGAAATTACTGTTATTTTATCCTATGGGTAAAAAAACAAACTCGAAATGCCCCATGACCAGGTACTATTCACTTTATTTTTGTCATAATTTTGTCTTTTTTGCTCTGGAGTCCATGAGAATCATTTCGTGTCCAAACATTTTTTTACGAATACAAACTTGATCATCTTTTATTTCCAGGAAGATTCAATTTTTTTTGACTTATTTGAATTATTATAATTTTTTGGTCTATGGGGGTGCGTTGCACCCGAGAGTCATAAGTCCGTTTCGAAGAGTGTTGTGGGTATACTTCAGCCCCTAATATCGCCTGCCACATGCTTCAGCTGTACCTTGTAGGTCCAGCCCGGATCTGGCTCAGTGACCTTGAGAAGAACTCCATCTTTTGCTGGTTCGACCTGAAGACGGCCTTCGAGAAACACTTCAGGGGCACCTACAAAAGGCCTGCCACAGTAAGCGACTTATAGGCATGTATCCAGAAGAAGGGAGAAACCTCAAGAAACTTCCTCACACGATGGTTGGCATGCAGGAACGAGTGTGAAAATGTTGATCACACCACTGCTATGCACGCCTTTATAGGTGGACTACAGAGGGTAGGATTACTGCGGCATAAGCTCACTTGCCTGGCTAACGCAAATAAACTGACTTTGGATGACATGATCTCCATTGCCAATGATCACACTGCCGCCGACGACGACGCAGGCGGAGATCTCGCGGCCACAGCAATTCTCTTGCACCAACAGAAGAAGAACCGTGACAACGGTAACAGTAGCGGCCACAAGAGAAAAAATCCCCCTGATGACCAGAAGAATGGTGGATCCGAGATGGTCGCCATAGCGTTCCAACGCGGAGGTCAAGGATGCGGAAGATAGTACCCGGGGTTCGCTCGGGAGTGGCCCAGAACAGACAGCCATGGTTAAGTGAAAGATTGACGAGGAGGTTCGTTCTCACATTCACTCTCTCATCTTCAGCAGCAGCGTCGAGAACCGAACCTATTGAGCGACAGAGCAAGAAATTTAAGGAGAGGTACAGCAAAAAGCAGAAGCAGTGCTAAGTTGGAAAAACATACCTAACATATCCACACTGGCTTCAGTCATTAGCTCGAGCATACTATTTTCTCGAGTCGTTGCTTTCTCAGCTTCCGAAACAGCAGCGTCCTTGGCAGCTATGGCTTCTTTCGCTTGTTGAAGAGCAATCTTCTCTCTTTCGGACGCTTTTCGAGACTGTTCCATCATTGCCAGAGTTTGTTTCTTCATGGATTGAAGTTGTTGGCGAAGTTCTTGCAAATCTTGCGACAAGTGTTTACTTGAAGAACCTTCGATAAGGTTATCATCGACAAGAGTTTTCTTCGAGAAAGAAGAAGCAGGCGAAGTATCGGCAGGACAAGGATTGGCGGAGTAGTTATCAAATATCAACTGGAAAAGAAAATTTCAACATCAAATGATCGCGCAAGATAAGAATTCCATTGATCTTTAGGCAATTTACAAGGATATTACAGGAGTTCTTCAAAAGGATTACTAGGACAATTATCGCCAAAGCTATTGTGGCGACAACGGCAAAAGAAACAGGAAAAACAAAAAAAGAAAAAGAAGGGGCATTCAACTAGACCTTCGGCTTCGACGAGCTAGGAGTCGAAGTTGTCTTGATCCCGAGATAGGCCAAGATCTTCTTCATGTTGGGCTTTGCCGCCCTGATCAGTGCTCGCCACTTTGTGGTCTCCATCTCTTCTGTGTCGCCCACTTTCGTCCAGTCGATAGTTTGTTGGCTGTCAGCAACCAAGGCGACAGTGCTTTCGACAGCAATCTTCATATTTTCTTGGCGCATCTTCAGTCCAAGATCTTCTGGTGGATTGAAGTCCTTGGCAAGAGAAAGGAAAGTCTTGGGCTCCGTATTCTTCGGGAAGAAGTAAGGGAACAGCCGTGACAATCCTGCGTCAGCCTGTTCAATGCCTTCACGAGTTTCTGTTCCATGAAACTCAAGGACAGATAGTGCGTCGAGAAGAGGATCGTTGTCGGGATCTTCAAGCTCAAATTCTTGGTTTGTTTTACCTGTCGAAGAAAATATATATTGGGCGACAAGCAAGTAAAGAAAAGCAAGTCTAAAGAAGACAGAATAGATCGAAAAACTTACTGACAAAGCGCCGATTCTGCGAGTTCAAGTGCTTGATGATCGCTTTTTCACGAGCAGCCTGTGCGGCTTTATGCTCGTTCAAAGAAGTTTCGGCATCATGAAGCCTTTTCTGCAGATCTTCGACACCAGCAGCTTCTGCCTTGGCCTTATCAGCCTCCGCTTTAGCCTTGCCAACATCAAGTTCGGCCTTCTTGCGAGCCGCTTCACTTTGCTCTAATTTCTGAGCAAGCGTGTCGGCAAGTTTGTTGGCCTCCGCAAGTTTTTCTGCCAAAATAGTCAAAAATAGTCAAAATTGCGACAAAACAAGAGCAAGAAGCCGCGAACAAAGGCAAGCAGGGAGTCATTACCTTCGGTCTTGCTGGCATACTCGTGGTACCCAATGAATTGGGCACCGATGCGAATAAGTTCTTTGATCATGGGCTGTCAAAGGAGGATAAAGAAAGAAAGTGTTGGTATGGAAAAAAAAACATGGTGGCACAAAAAAGCAAACAGAGAAAATATAGGCAATGATAAAAAGAAATTAAGGACTTACATCATCCAAAAGAGGACTCGAGGAGCTACCCAATTGTAGGGTAGGCTCCTTGATTGTTTCAACCCTTGTCCTTTTTGGCAAAGGGACATGGGGGCTTGCAGGAGCAGCAGGTTCGTCGATGTTTTGTTGAGGAGGCGAAGATTCCTCTCCTTCAACATGCACCTCAGAAACAACTAGAGTGTGCGACGTACTCGTTCGAGCAGTCGCATCAGTAGCTGGCATTTCTTCCTCGTCACCACTACAAACAAATGATGACAGTATAAAAAAGCAAGATAGAGAAAAATCTTCGAGTAGCAAAACAAGGAGAAACAAGAGATAACTTACGAGCTGATGAGAGCTTCAAGGTATGGATCAAAAGCTGCCTTCTGGCGTGAAGGAGCAGCTTCTTCGGCTTTGGAGGTGCCGGAATCTTCTACTTCAGTCCTCTTCCTTTTGTTCTTTGGAGAAACAGCAGGAGGAGGAGACTGTGCCGAGGTGGTACCCTCGGATTCAGCTTCCTTTTCAGAAGATCCCGCAGATTTTCGAGAACCTGCGGGTTCATTCTCAGGGACAGGAGCATCTTGGTTGTCTTCAATAACAACAGCTCGTTCTTCGACTTCTCCACCTTCAGGAAGGGGAGGAAGCGAGACAAGATCTGGATGGTTCTATATGAAAACAAGGGGGGATGTCAACAAAAGAGATGCAAAGGATGGCAAATCAAAATGAGTACAGTCGACAAAAGTTACCTCGGGGAGCGCATTGGCGGCGCTGTATGGTTTTACGCGACAAGAAGAAGGGACAGGATATTTTTTGCTGAGGGAGGAGATTTTTCGGACAAGTTTCTCTAAGTCCTTGACCTCTAAATTCACCGACAACCGATCCGCATCCTTGTCGCCAGCATACTTCCAGAGAGGGTATTTGCGAGCCTGAAGAGGCTGCACTCTGATTCTCAGGAAATAGGCTGTGATTTGGATACCTGATAGCTCTTTGCTGCGAGTGTTTTGCAACTCGTGGATGCGAGTCATCAATGCCTCTGTCGCCGTTTTTTCCTCCTCGGTAGCCTCTGCATCCCAAGAGCGGCGGCGAAAGATTTTCTCGGCACCGTCAAAAGGAGGAATATTGTCTTCAGCACATCCATTGTTTTCCTCATGGATGTACAACCACTTCTTGCGCCACCCTTGAACTGAGTCAGGGAATTTGACATCGAAATACTCGACATCGGGGCGAACGCAGATAACAACGCCGCCTATATTATAGGCGACATTGGGAGAGCCATTACGGCGACAAAAGAAAATGCGCTTCCATAGTGCCCAGTTAGGCTGGACGCCAAGGAAGGCTTCACAGAGGGTGATGAAAATGGAAATGTGGAGGATGGAATTGGGCGTGAGATGGTGAAGTTGAAGACCGTAAACAAAAAGCAATCCTCGAAGGAAAGGGTGAATGGGGGCAGAAAGGCCGCGGATGAGGTCGTCGACAAAACTAACCCGATACTCCATTGGAGGCGTTGGGTAGCTTTCTTCGCTGGGGAAGCACAACGCTTTGGGCTTCTTGCTAATCCCCAGTTTCTTCAGAAGGTTGATGTCTTGGGTGGAGATTTTGGATCTCTCCCACTCGGCGCTTCCCAGATCCACGGAAGCCATCGTCGATTCTGGCGTGCTGTGTCTGGTCAATCTACGCGGTGGCATCAACAATGGCGCAGGAATGCAGCTTGGGAGAAGATGAGCTTAGGGAGTTGTGGGGCGCAAGAGGAGTTTTTTGCAGAGGAGAGCAGGAGAACGGCGCGAGCGGAGGTGCTCGAGGAAGAAGAAGGGGATCTTATATAGAGGTGCGGCCAAGCGGCGTACCGTTGGATGAAAAAAGTGTGCGGCAGATGATGACCACGTGGAACGGGGGTAAAAAAGTAATTTAATCCTGGAGAAGTTATAGTGCGTGCGCCAGGAAAAGCGGAGGTCGTGTGTCCCCCACTTGCACGACGTGTCAAGATAATGGGTAATTTGGGCCCACAAGGCAGAGAGAGAGGACTTCTCGCAATTTCAGGACTTATAATCGTGGCTATCGTCAGCAGTAACGTCACTTAGCAGGAGAAAAATTCGACTCAATAGCTTCATAAAAAAGGCGACAGGGAAAAATATTGGAGAGCTTTTGATCAAATACAAGTTTTTGATCAAATGCTCAGGGGCTACTTTGGAAAAATGAAAAGATCAAGAAATACAAAATAGAAATGGCGTGAGCCTATGATCAAATACAAATATTTGCTCATAGCCTCGGGGGCTACTCCCATCGGGAGCGCTGTTCGCGCACCCGAGAGATTTGAAAACTTCGGGAAAGAAAAGAAATATAGCAGCATAAGGCGTGGAGCCTACACCCAAGCACAAGTCCTTGGCTGTAGCCTCGGGGGCTACTCCCATCGGGAACGCTGTTCGCGTGCCCGATGAAATTATAAAAAAAAAGAGAAGAAAAAGAAGAAAGAGAGATGGAGAAAAAGAAGAAGAAAAAGTGAGCATATTTCGAGTTATATGCATAACTCTACATATACTCCCATCGGGAGAGCAATATAAGTCATCCGTTGAGTCAATAAAATGTGCCATTCCAACAGCCGAATAAGCACTCGACAATATATTCTCAGAACGCCAAAGTTGCGAACAATTTCTGAATGCCGCAAAACTTTGCGAAGGTAAGACCCCAGATCCGTTCTGTGTGGCGTGGCGCCGTCTCTGACGTCGGTTTGCTACTTTTATCCGTATCAACAGATACGAAGAAAAATCCTAACGGACGCGTTAGGTACCCGATAAATATGACTGGGACTCGACAGAATGGTAAGACCTTAAGCGGCACCTGTCGAAGTTTACACCAGTATCCCGAGATCATGTCCAGGGACGTGATCTTGAAGTAGGTTTTTGTGGATTGCCACTAAAGCAGTTAACTAGTACCTGATCCGTCAGATGAACTAGCCCCAACTACCATTATCCCTGTGCAATATAGAAATTCATATAAAGAAATATAGAGAAGTTTTAAGTTGTCGAGTAAAAATAAGCAGTGGAGATTTTCCCTGACTCTACGATTGAAGCAAAATCTCGGGGGCTACTGACATAGGCATCCCCAATGGGCCTGCCAAAGATAGTACCCGGGGTTTACTGAAGGCCCACTACTCGAAGAATAAGAAGATTCGGAAGCCCAAGATATTGTTAAGGAAAGCTAAAGTTGTAATAGGAAGCGTTATTTGTAATCTTGCGGGATGAGTTAGAAACCTTCCCGGACATTGTAACTTGTACAATACGAAACCCTCGGCTCCACCTCCAATATAAGGGGGAGTCGAGGGACAAAGAAAGCATCGAGTCATTGTCTCTCAAACCCTAGTTTTCATAATCGTCGAGTACTTTTCGGCTGAAACCTTCGAGATCTACTTGCCCTCTACTTCCAACTAAACTCTAGTCTACAAACCCGTAGGCATTGACAAGTTAATCCCTTGTCAGCCGCGGTCGCGGAGGCGGAGTGATGTCTACTTCCCCCTCCTTTTCCTGTAGACAGTGTTGGGCCTCCAAGAGCAGAGGTTTGTAGAACAGCAGCAAGTTTTCCCTTAAGTGGATCACCCAAGGTTTATCGAACTCAGGGAGGAAGAGGTCAAAGATATCCCTCTCATGCAACCCTGCAACCACAAAGCAAGAAGTCTCTTGTGTCCCCAACACACCTAATAGGTGCACTAGTTCGGCGAAGAGATAGTGAAATACAGGTGGTATGAATATATATGAGCAGTAGCAACGGTGCCAGAAAATAGCTTGCGGGCGTGTAGTTGATGGTGGTGGTATTGCAGCAGTAGTAACACAGTGAAACAGTAAACAAGCAGTAGTAACGCAGCAGTATTTAGGAACAAGGCCTAGGGATTAGACTTTCACTAGTGGACACTCTCAACATTGATCACATAATAGAATAGATAAATGCATACTCTACACTTTTGTTGGATGATGAACGCATTGCGTAGGATTACACGAACCCTCAATGCCGGAGTTAACAAGCTCCACAATTTGTTCATATTTTAGTAACCTTATAGTGTAAGATAGATCAATAGACTAAACCAAGTACTAACATAGCATGCACACTGCCACCTTCATGCATATGTAGGAGGAATAGATCACATCAATACTATCATAGCAATAGTTAACTTCACAATCTACAAGAGATCATGATCATAGCATAAACCAAGTACTAACACGGTGCACACACTGTCACCTTTACACACGTGCAGGAGGAATAGAACTACTTTAATAACATTGCTAGAGTAGCACATAGATGAATAGTGATACAAACTCATATGAATCTCAATCATGTAAAGCAGCTCATGAGATTATTGTATTGAGGTACATGAGAGAGAGATGAACCACATAGCTACCGGTACAGCCCCGAGCCTCGATGAAGAACTACTCCCTCCTCATGGGAGCAACAGCGGTGATGAAGATGGCGGTGGAGATGGCAGCGGTGTCGATGGAGAAGCCTTCCGGGGGCACTTCCCCGCTCCGGCAGGGTGCCGGAACAGAGACTCCTGTCCCCCAGATCTTGGCCTCGCGATGGCGGCGGCTCTGGAAGGTTTCTGTGGTTTTTCGTCGAACGTCTCAGGGTTTTCGATCCAGGGGCTTTAAATAGGCGAAGAGGCGGCGCAGGAGGGTCGAAGGGGCGACGACACCATAGGGCGGCGCGGCCAGGGCCTGGGCCGCGCCGGCCTATGGTCTGGGGGCCCAGTGCCCCCCCTCTGGTCCTTCCCGGGTGTTCTGGATGCTTCCGGTGAAAATAGGAACTTGGGCGTTGATTTCGTCCGATTCCGAGAATATTTCGTTACTAGGATTTCTGAAACCAAAAACAGCAGAAAACAGGAACTGGCACTTCGGCATCTTGTTAATAGGTTAGTTCCAGAAAATGCACGAATATGACATAAAGTGTGCATAAAACATGTAGATAATATCAATAATGTGGCATGGAACATAAGAAATTATCGATACGTCGGAGACGTATCACGGAGCCGGCAGGGGCCAGCAGCGTGGTGATGAAGTCACCGCCGCCGGATCCCGCGCTCCCCAAACCTACGAAGAGTACAGAGACATGCCCTGCCTGGCCCATCTGGATCCGGCTACGGGGAAGTCCACTCACACTAACCGCAACTGCAAGTGGGTCAATGATCTGAAGAACGACCCGGAAGCAGGATAC
The DNA here is from genome assembly GCF_019359855.2 of Lolium perenne. Lineage (NCBI taxonomy): Eukaryota > Viridiplantae > Streptophyta > Magnoliopsida > Poales > Poaceae > Lolium > Lolium perenne. The sequence goes on from NC_067246.2 coordinate 322,376,979, forward strand.
AAGCGAGCCCGGAAGCACCGCCCACGCGGCAAAGGAGGCAAGGGCAAGAACAAGGACAAAGAGGAGGACAGTTCCGAGGCGATGGATGAGGATGATAACTCGCCGGATCCCAAAGCAGGGTCCGCAGGTAAATCCAACCCCTTCGAGAAAAAGAGTGTGGGCGCGTACCACACCTTCCTCGGAACCCCGACAGTCCGCGCCACCAAGTCAGCTTTCCGGATCCTAAACGCCACAGTTCCGGCTGTGCTGCAGTATGTGATGTCTACGGGAGCTTCTATTCTTGTAGACAGTGTTGGGCCTCCAAGAGCAGAGGTTTGTAGAACAGCAGCAAGTTTCCCTTAAGTGGATCACCCAAGGTTTATCGAACTCAGGGAGGAAGAGGTCAAAGATATCCGTCTCAAGCAACCCTGCAACCACAAAGCAAGAAGTCTCTTGTGTCCCCAACACACCTAATAGGTGCACTAGTTCGGCGAAGAGATAGTGAAATACAGGTGGTATGAATAAGTATGAGCAGTAGTAACGGTACCAGAAAAGTGCTTGCTGGCGTGTAGTTGATGGTGGTAATATTGCGGGCAGTAGAGATGCAGTAAAACAGTAAACAAGCAGCGATAGCAATATTTAGGAACAAGGCCTAGGGATTATACTTTCACTAGTGGACACTCTCAACATTGATCACATAACAGAATAAATAGATAGATGCTAGACTCTACACCCTCTTGTTGGATGATGAACACCACTAACTGTGTAGGATTACACGAACCCTCAATGCCGAAGTTAACAAGCTCCACAATATTCAATGTTCATATTTAAATAACCTTAGAGTGCATGATAGATCAACACAACTACACCAAGTACTAACATAGCATGCACATTGTCACCTTCACGCTACGAAAGGAGGCATAGATCACATCAATACTATCATAGCAATAGTTAACTTCATAATCTGCAAGAGATCACAATCATAGCCTACGCCAAGTACTAACACGATGCACACACTGTCACCATTACACCGTGCAGGAGGAATAAACTACTTTAATAACATCACTAGAGTAGCACACAGATATATTGTGATACAAAACACATTGCAATCATAAAGAGATATAAATAAGCACTTCACTATGCCATTCATAACAGTGAATAAGTATTCTGTGAAATATAGCCTAAGAGACCCACACGGTGCACACACTGTCACCTTTACACACGTGGGACAAGGAGTCTCCGGAGATCACATAAGTAAAATCCACTTGACTAGCACAATGACATCTAGATTACAAGCATCATCATATGAATCTCAATCATGTAAGGCAGCTCATGAGATTATTGTATTGAAGTACATAGGAGAGAGATTAACCACATAGCTACCGGTACAGCCCCGAGCCTCGATGGAGAACTACTCCCTCCTCATGGGAGACAACAGCGTTGATGAAGATGGTGGTGGTGTCGATGGAGGAGCCTTCCGGGGGCACTTCCCCGTCCCGGCGGCGTGCCGGAACAGAGACTCCTGTCCCCCAGATCTTGGCTTCGCGATGGCGGCGGCTCTGGAAGGTTTCTCGTGCCGTGGCTTTTCCGTCTCGATGTTTTAGGTCAGGGACCTTTTTATAGGCGAAGAGGCGGAGTCGGAGGGGCGACGAGGCGATGAGATGATAGGGCGGCGCGGCCAGGGCCTGGGCCGCACCGGCCTACCTCCTGGGCCCACCAGGGCTCCCCTGTGGCGACTCTCGGGTATTCTGGAAGCTTCGTGGAAAAATAGGATGTTGGGCGTTGATTTCGTCCGATTCCGAGAATATTTCCTTACTAGGATTTCTGAAACCAAAAACAGCAGAAACAAAGAATCGGCCCTTCGGCATCTCGTCAATAGGTTAGTTCCGGAAAACGCATAAATATGACATAAAGTATGCATAAAACATGTAGATATCATCAATAATGTGGCATGGAACATAAGAAATTATCGATACGTCGGAGACGTATCAGCATCCCCAAGCTTAGTTTCTGCTCGTCCCGAGCAGGTAAACAATAACAAAGATAATTTCTGGAGTGACATGCCATCATAACCTTGATCATACTATTGTAAGCATATGTAATGAATGCAGCGATCAAAACAATGGTAAATGACATGAGTAAACAAATAAATCATATAGCAACGACTTTTCATGAATAGTACTTCAAGACAAGCATCAATAAGTCTTGCATAAGAGTTAACTCATAAAGCAATAATTCATAGTAAAGGCATTGAAGCAACACAATGGAAGATTAAGTTTCAGCGGTTGCTTTCAACTTGTAACATGTATATCTCATGGATAGTTGTCAATGCAAAGTAATATAACAAGTGCAATATGCAAGTATGTAGGAATCAATGCACAGTTCACACAAGTGTTTGCTTCTTGAGGTGGAGAGAGGTAGGTGAACTGACTCATCATAAAAATAAAAGAAAGGTCCTTCAAAGAGGAAAGCATCGATTGCTATATTTGTGCTAGAGCTTTGATTTTGAAAACAAGAAACAATTTTGTCAACGGTAGTAATAAAGCATATGTGTTATGTAAATTATATCTTACAAGTTGCAAGCTTCATGCATAGTATACTAATAGTGCCCGCACCTTGTCCTAATTAGCTTGGATTACCTGGATTATCATTGCAATGCATATGTTTTAACCAAGTGTCACAAAGGGGTACCTCTATGCCGCCTGTACAAAGGTCTAAGGAGAAAGCTCGCATCGGATTTCTCGCTATTGATTATTCTCAACTTAGACATCCATACCGGGACAACATAGACAACAGATAATGGACTCCTCTTTTATGCATAAGCATGTAGCAACAATTAATTTTCTCATATGAGATTGAGGATATTTGTCCAAAACTGAAACTTCCACCATGGATCATGGCTTTAGTTAGCGGCCCAATGTTCTTCTCTAACATTATGCAATGCTCTAACCATTTTGGTGGTAAATCTCCCTTACTTCAGACAAGACGAACATGCATAGCAACTCACATGATATTCAACAAAGAGTAGTTGATGGCGTCCCCAGGAACATGGTTATCGTACAACAAGCAACTTAATAAGAGATAAAGTGCATAAGTACATATTCAATACCACAATAGTTTTTAGGCTATTTGTCCCATGAGCTATATATTGCAAAGGTGAAGAATGGAAATTTAAAGGTAGCACTCAAGCAATTTACTTTGGAATGGCGGAGAAATACCATGTAGTAGGTAGGTATGGTGGACACAAGTGGCATAGTAGTTGGCTCAAGGATTTTGGATGCATGAGAAGTAATCCCTCTCGATACAAGGTTTAGGCTAGCAAGGTTTATTTGAAACAAACACAAGGATGAACCGGTGCAGCAAAACTCACATAAAAGACATATTGTAAACATTATAAGACTCTACACCGTCTTCCTTGTTGTTCAAATTCGATACTAGAAATTATCTAGACCTTAGAGAGACCAATTATGCAAACCATATTTTAGCAAGCTCTATGTATTTCTTAATTAATAGGTGCAAAGTCTATGATGCAAGAGCTTAAACATGAGCACAACAATTGCCAAGTAACACATTGTTCAAGACATTATACCAATTACCACATGTAGCATTTCCCGTTTCCAACCATATAACAATTAACGAAGCAGTTTCAACCTTCGCCATGAACATTAAAAGCTAAGAACACGTGTGTTCATATGAACCAGCGGAGCGTGTCTCTCTCCCACACAAGCATTTATTCAAATAAAAACAAAAACAAGAAACATACAGACGCTCCAAGTAAAGTACATAAGATGTGACTGTTGTGGGTATACTTCATGGGTGTACCATCGACAGTGCCTAGATCCGGCAAGCCCGGGTGGCCCACAGATGGTGATGAGGCATGTGGCCCATCGGGCGGCCCAGTTGCTGTTGATCCTGACGGAAGATGTCCGGCCCAGGAGCAGGGAGCCGGATCCAACCTACATTGAGAGAGGAACCCGGATCCACGGAGGCCCATTAAGGGACCCGGATCCGGTACGACGTAGATGGAAAGGCGGATCCTTGGCGTACACGGCAAGACATTGTTCCGTAGTTAGGTAACCTGTATCCGGGTAGGACTCTCCATGTAAACCCTAGATCCGTCCGCCTTTATAAGCCGGATCCTGGGAGCCCTAGAGGCAGAACCTCAACTCATTGTAACATCGCGAAAGCGCCCAGATAATTCCAGACAAGCAGCAGTAGGCCCTGTCATCGTGCAGGTGTTCCGAAGCTGGGTAAATCGCGTACCACCGTCCCGTGTGCACTCCGCCCTATGGCCCCTACTTCTTCTCCCCCTCGTGAGGATCCCTCCTCCGGGGTACCGTCGATTAGGCAACGACAGTTGGCGCCCACCGTGGGGCCAGCGGCGTCTGGAGGCCGGAACCGGGAGGGTTCCGCCATGGGAAGCTACGACGACACCATCGCTGTGGGGCGCGTCCTTTACGCCGGAAATCTGCCGATCGTCCCTCCGGATGAGTGTTGGATTCCGGCTAGGACAAACCCCGTCAAGCTCTCCATCGTCCCAGTTGGCGGCATACACATCTTCATCGGGGAAACCATCGATTCCGACGGAAACCCGCTGGTAAGTAACGCAGACGCGACCGCCGCAGAGCTGGACGCTGTCGCGAAGATCCGATCTGAGATGCAGGAGCTTCCCAAGGAAGATTCCGCCTCGGATCTGAAAATTTCAAAGCCCACCCAATCCGCCCCTGAGCAGGAAATAACGGTGGAAGACCAATGCAGATCCGCCTGGGTCTCCCAGGTGTTAGAAAAGCAGAGGTGCCACTTCGTACACTTCTTGGCCCATACCGCCGGAACTGCCCCTCAAGAAGACGGAGCTGGTCCTGAGCAGGTAGAGGCACCGGAAAACGACGCGGATCCGGATCAGGCTGAGCCTGTCGGAGAAAGCGAAACTCCGGTTGAAGAGTCGATTTTGGGCAATCTGAGCCCAATTTCCGGGGATACCCCTTCCATGGATACTGACGAGTTCAACCGCAAGCTAGGGGAGTACGGTTTCGGTGATCAGCCTGAAGTTGACTCCGCCCAGCCTAAGCAAGTGCTTGCAACCGTAGCGGCGCTGGGAGAACTGGATCAGAAGGGGCAACCAACCAATCCGACCCTCAGCCATCCCGCCAAGGATCTCCAATGTCATGGGAGCGACCCCGCAGGGATTCTTCCTCGGAGGAACTCTTGTCACCTGAAGAGATGGTTGCACAAGCAGGCATGGATGTAGTTTATCGCTCGGATATTCTTAACAAACCCATCACTCCCGACGACGTAGAAGCATTAGAAGCTAAGAGACTGGAGATGCTGGCCACAGCCAAGAAGTTTAAGGACACCGCAGCCGCCATGCTGGAGGAAAGGAAGCACGCCGCAGTTTTTGTGGAAGACTTCATCCAGCGTGAGCAGGAGGTGGACGAAGGACTGGCAAAGGTCAAGGAACTCCGAAAGCATTGGGAGGACAAGATCGTCGAAGCTCATCATGAGGTCCAAAGGGTCCGGCGTGACTTGATAGCTCCCCGCAGGATCACCTTCGCAACTCCAACGGAGCAGCAGCCCTTCGCAACCCCAAAGGACAATATGACGAAGGCTGCAGAGATCTTGAAGAAAAATAACGAGGAGATCGACATCGACTACGTTCGCACGCTCGTCGCTTCAGCAATGAGGCAGCAGAGCAAGGCAGACACTTCGCGCAGATTGGAATCTAACCCGGAGCATTGCGTCTCCACTGCACACGACGGTCGCCATCGAGATGACGAATCGCGAACCGGGTCTCCGGAACACAGAAGGAGAACAGCCAGAGAGCACCCGAATCCAATCCCCGTCCCATCAAGGACGCCTCCATCAGATCCACGAAAGGGAAAGGATGCAATGTACTCTGGACGGGACAAGTACCGCAACCCCTCTCCTCCACCCAATGGTTACCCGCAACCCCCTCGCCGCCGTAGTCCAGCTGGAAACACCAGGCCCCCAGGGCATGGTGGGATTGTTATCCGCGACAACGTGCTGCCATCAAGAAACAGAAACAGGGAGCGCACGCCGGAACCTCGCCGGAACCAGAACAACGATCGTGAGCCCGAGCCTAGGAGGAGTCGGAATGAGGAGCGCGACCCGGAGCCTCGCCGGAGCCGGAACGACCAGGGCAGCCAGCGCCACGGCGAAGGTAACCACAGGAGCCGGAGCCAGCACCGGGAAGGCCGAGGAGAATCTGAAGGCGGAAGCAAGAAGTCGGATCGACCCCCTCGCAGGTCTCCCTCACCACCACCTAGCGATGGCGGCGGAGGTGGAGGTGGAGACGGCGGCCGGAGATCTCGCTCTCGCTCACAATCTCCTCGCCTCGGCCCTCGCGACGCGCGGGAACGCCTTAACGAATACAGAACCGACTACATCAGTCCGAAGTGCTTTGGCAGGATGATTCGAGAGGAACCAAAGCCAAGGATGAACCTCAAGCTACCCGGAAACCTGAAGCATTATGATGGCACCGAAAGGCCGGATACCTGGATTGAGGATTACTATAATGCAGTAACCTGCGTCGGAGGAACCCCTAACATCGCTTGCCGCATGCTCCAGTTGTACCTTGTAGGTCCAGCCCGGATCTGGCTCAGTGACCTCGAGAAGAACTCCATCTTTTGCTGGTTCGACCTGAAGACCGCTTTCGAGAAACACTTCAGAGGCACCTACAAAAGACCTGCCACGGCCAGCGACTTGCAAGCCTGTATCCAGAAGAAGGGAGAATCCTCAAGACACTTCCTCACACGATGGTTGGCATGAAGGAACGAGTGCGAAAATGTCGACCACACCACTGCCATGTACGCCTTCATTGGTGGACTGCAGAGGGGAGGATTGCTGAGGCATACGCTCACTCGTTTGGCTAACTCAAATAAACTGACTTTGGATGAAATGATCTCCATTGCCAGTGATCATACTGCCGCCGATGATGACGCAGGCGGTGATCTCGCAGCTACAGCAATCCCCCTACATCAACAAAAGAAGAACCGTGATAACGGCAATAGCAGTAGCCATAAACGCAAGAACCCTGATGACCAGAAGAGTGGCGGATCCGAGATGGTCGCCATGGCGTTTCAACGCGGAGGTTCAGGAGGCGGAAGAGGACGTGGCCGTGGAGGCGGAGCCGGCAGGGGTCAGCAGCATGGCACTGAGGTCACAGCTGGCGGATCCCGCGCCCCGCAAACCTATGAGGAGTACAGAGACATGCCCTGCCTGGCCCACTTGGAGCCGGTTACAGGGAAGTCCACTCACACCAACCGCAACTGCAAGTGGGTCAATGATCTAAAGAACGACCTGGAGGCAGGATACAAGCGAGCCCGGAAGCACCGCCCACGCGGCAAGGGAGGCAAAGGCAAGAACAAGGACAAAGAGGAAGACAGTTCCGAGGCGATGGATGAGGATGATAACTCGCCGGATCCCAAGGCAGGGTCCGCAGGTAAATCCAACCCATTCGAGAAAAAGAGCGTGGGGGCTTACCACACTTTCCTCGGAACCCCAACAGTCCGCGCTACCAAGTCAGCTACCCGGATCCTGAACGCCACAGTTCCGGCTGTGCCGCAATATGTCAGGTGGTCGGAAGTCCCGTGCACATTTGATAGGGAGGATCACCCTGCCATTGTGCCAAAAGAGTGCTACGCCTTGGTTGTAAGTCCCCGCATAGACGGGTATGACTTCTCCAAGTGCCTCATGGATGGTGGAGCCAGCCTGAACATCATGTACCTGGAGACTCTAGAGCGGATGAACCTCACCAAGGAACAGCTCAAACACAGCAACACTGAGTTTCATGGCGTGGTTCCAGGTAAGAAGGCGAATTCCCTCGGCAGCATCACACTTCCCGTGGCTTTTGGCGATGTTCACAATTTCCACGAGGAGAAGATCACGTTTGAAGTTGTGCCCTTCAAGAGCTCCTACCATGTCATCTTCGGCAGGCCCACCTACCACAAGTTCCACGCAAGAGCGTGCTACATCTACAACAAGCTCAAGATTCCGGGTCCTAAGGGTATGATTACCGTATCCGGAGACTACAAAAAGGCTCATGAGTGCGAGTTAGGCGAAGCCGCCTTCGCAGAGTCTGTGATATCTGGAGAAGAGCTGAAAGGCTACAGATCCGCGGTGGATCCGACTGAAATGCAAACCACCAAGAAGCAGATCTCCGAGCACAAAAACTCCTTCAAGGCCGCGATAGAGACCAAGAAAGTCAACTTCAAGGAAGACGACGATTCCAAGCAGGTCTCAGTCGGAGCCAACATGGACCCCAAATAGGAAGACGCGCTCGTCGAGTTCCTCCGCGCTAACATGGATATCTTCGCATGGCAGCCTTCTGACATGTCCGGAGTACCAAGGGAACTCGCCGAGCACTACCTCAACATAAACCCGGGGGCTAAACCGGTGAAGCAAGCTATGCGACGCTTTGGAGACAAGAAGCGTCGCGCCATAGGAATGGAGTTAGCAAAGTTACTAGAGGCAGGTTTTGTAATAGAAGTTATCCACACTGATTGGATCGCAAATCCCGTCCTTGTACCCAAAAAGAACACTGAAATACTAAGAATGTGCATCGATTACTCTGGCTTGAACAAACATTGCCCGAAAGATCCGTTTCCCCTGCCGCGCATTGACCAAGTCATTGATTCGACGGCAGGGGCGGAACTTCTGTGTTTTCTTGATGCGTATTCCGGGTATCATCAGATCCGGATGAAGGAGTCCGACCAAAAGGCGACCTCATTCATCACCCCGTTCGGCACTTACTGCTACGTTACTATGCCCTTTGGCTTGAAAAACGCAGGTGCCACCTACCAACGTACGATGCAGCGGTGCTTGAAGGACCAAATTGGCCGGAACGTACACGCCTACGTCGACGACATCGCGGTCATGACTCGGAAAGGATCCGACTTGATCAGCGATCTCACAGAAACCTTTGAAAATCTCCGTCGGTACAAGATGATGTTGAATCCGCTAAAGTTCGTCTTTGGCGTACCAGCTGGAAAACTCCTTGGCTTCATTGTCTCTAATAGGGGCATCGAAGTTAACCCGGAAAAAATCAAGGCAATTTTGTGCATAAAAAGGCCAACTTGTCTCAAAGACGTGCAACGGCTCACTGGTTGTGTCGCAGCAATCAGCAGGTTTGTTAGCTGTCTTGGCGAGAAGGCACTACCCCTGTACAAGCTATTGAAGAAAACAGACAAGTTTGTCTGGGACGAGGCGGCGGATGCAGCTCTTCAAGGGTTGAAGGACATACTCACCTCCCCACCTATCCTAGCAGCTCCAGGAGAGTCAGAGCCTATGCTCCTTTACCTGGAAGCTACTAATAGGGTCATCAGCCTCGTCATCGTGGTGGAGCGACAGGAAAAAGGTCACGAGTACGGAGTCCAAAGGCCAGTCTACTATATTAGCGAAGTCCTTACGGAATCCAAACAGCGCTACCCTCACTTTCAGAAGTTGGCCTACGGAGTATTCCTAGGCAGCAGGAAGCTGAGACACTACTTCCAGGAGCATCCAGTAATAGTCGTGAGCAAGGCTCCGCTGTCAACAATTCTCAACAACGCTGACGCAACAGGATGCACAACAAAATGGGGCATCGAGTTATCTGCCTTCGACATCAACTACAAAGCTAGGACCGCGGTCAAATCCCAGGTCTTGGCAGATTTCGTCGCAGATTGGACAGAAGCTCCGGATATGAACCTGGAGCCGGAACCTGAGACATGGGTCATGCACTTCGATGGATCCAAGCAGCATCAAGGCTCGGGAGCCGGAGTCACCCTGAAGTCCCCCACCGGAGAAGAACTGCAGTATGTTCTGCAGATACACTTCGAAGCTACAAACAATATGGCGGAATACGAGGCTCTACTACACGGATTGCGCATCGCCAAGGAGATAGGGATCAAGCACATTATATGTTGCGGAGATTCAGACCTGGTGGCACAGCAAGTAGCCGGAACCTGGAATGCCAGAAATTCCGTCATGGCGGCCTATAGAGACGAAGTTGACGAGATCGCCAAACATTTCCTTGGATACGAAGTCAAGTACGTCAGGCGAGATGACAACACAGCGGCAGATATGCTATCCAAGCTCGGATCTGGCAGGAAGCCAATTCCGCCTGGAATTTTCCTGGAGCATCTCCGGATACCCTCGGTGAAGGGCGCTAACCCGGAAAACCCAGAAGTGGCAGTGTCTCCGGCTAGGGAAGTGATGGCTATCATTCCGGCTTGGACACAGCCTTTCCTGGACTACCTCATTGATCAGAAGTTGCCAGAGAATGAGGTCCTCGCGCGACAGATCATCAGACGAGCAAGATCCTACACAATTGTTGATGGACAGCTCTACAAACGAAGCGCAACAGGGGTATTTCTCAAATGCGTCTCCAATCAAGATGGCATTGAAATCCTCAGAGAGATCCACGCAGGGGACTGTGGGCATCATGCCGCTCCCAGGTCACTCGTTGGAAAAGCCTTTCGGCTTGGGTTCTACTGGCTCACAGCTAAAGAAGATGCTGACAAGATAGTCAAGACCTGCCGAGGTTGTCAGTACTACGCTACTCAACCAAACGCTCCAGCCCAAGAGCTGAAGACCATACCTATCACCTGGCCGTTTGCGGTCTGGGGGCTCGATATGGTTGGTAAGTTAAAAAGATCATCTCCTGGCGGTTTTGAATACCTTCTGGTCGCTGTTGACAAGTTCAGCAAGTGGATCGAGGCAAAGCCAGTGAGGAAAGCAGACGGTGCTACGGCACTAAAATTTGTCTGCAGCCTCGTGATGAGATTCGGCATCCCACACAGCATAATCACAGACAATGGCACAAACTTCGCACGGGGAGAATTGAAGGATTACTGTGAAACAGTAGGGATTCGACTGGACCTTGCATCTGTGTCTCATCCACAATCAAATGGTCCGGTTGAAAGGGCTAACGGCCTAATATTATCAGGAATTAAGCCGCGCCTTGAAGAACCGCTGCGACGAGCAGCTGGAGCTTGGGCTGACGAATTGGAAGCTGTTTTGTGGAGTTTACGAACTACCCCTAACATATCAACAGGGTTTACCCCATTTTTCCTGGTATACGGATCCGAAGCCGTGCTTCCCTCCGACATCATCCACGATTCACCGCGAGTTTCCGCCTACAATGAAGAAACAGCTGACGAGGCCAGACAGCTATCTGTGGACCTGATCGAGGAAGCTCGGAACCTAGCTGACCAGCGCTCCGCCATCTACCAGCAGAAGCTCCGACGCTATCACAGTCGTCGAGTTCGAAATCGCTCTTTCATGGCAGGAGACCTGGTCCTCCACCTTCGGTAGGTGAAAGACCATAAGCTGCAGTCTCCATGGGAAGGACCCTTCGTTGTTAGCAAAGTGCTTCATAACGGGTCATACTACCTTGTTGATTTCCACGAGTTGAAGGATAGACCTGCTAATTGGCACCGGAAACGCAAGCGTGAGGATCCGGATGACATCTACGACGAGACAGATCGTCCTTGGAACATTGCACAGCTACGTCCTTTCTACACTTAGCGTATTTTTTCCCGAGTTACAAACTCTGTAATAGTTATACATGATCACTGAAATAAAGCTTATGGTTCACTCTCCGAGTCTTTTACCTCCTTTACTTGTTCATTTTTAGATCATGTATGTTTTCCGACTAAAACCGCAGAGCTGGATTTTTCCGCCTAGGCGTGTATGAAAGTTGTGATTTTCAAAAATCGTCCTTTAGGACGTAAGCTTAAGTTTTCTGATTAAATTGTTATCTGTTGCGAACTCGTGGATTCCTAGTAGCGATTTCCGGCACCTATGCTTGGGGGCTTGTTTCCGCGGTTATTGACGGATTGCCATTGGGCTTCGTCGCTGCTGGCGAGTGTTTCCGGCTAAGGTCCTCCGGCTCGCGGAAGGTCAAGCGGGCAAGCCGGAAAAACAATAAAAATCAGCACTTGCTTTCCAACATAAAACGAAACATGCGCATAATATTAACGGATAGCAGGATAAGTGTTTCCGCCCCATGCATAGTCGTTTCGTTTCCTAGCTACTTAAGAATTTAAAGTCTTATTACAAACCCACTCTGGGGCCAAAATGATGCAACTTGTTGCATTGTCTAAACAGGAACTCTACTCAGAGTCCTCTTCTTCAGATTCCTGGTAGGCGGAGCCGTCGTCGTCACTGTCACCGTATCCGGCTTCGGAGTCATCACCAGAGCCTCCTCCGGAATGCTCGACGCTTGACCCGGAGCCTTCCCCATAATACTCCGGCTCACCCTCTTCCTCCTCTGCATCGGAAAATCCCTTGGGCAGATCGTATTTGTTATACCAGAACGAGTGATTCACTCGCCTGACAAACAACTGCTCATAGCCTTGGGTTTCCGCAAGGATGGCACCCATGTCGGAACCCTTTGGGGCTCCGCGTGCAACATTCGCAAAGTTGAGCGAGGGGAAGTGAGCCTTGCAGGTGGCCAAGACCAGGGAGGCGACTCCGCGTGCGGAAGATTTTTGCCAGTCCTTGATGAAATCCGGCACTTGTTCCATAAGATTGGTCATCGTATCGATGATTGTGGTTTTGGCCTTCTTCAGGGACAGAGTCTTGGCGATTCCGCGACAGGCTTCAAATAACGCGTCAATAGAAATCCGCGCTTCATCGTATGCCTCCGTCCTCTTCAGGTTCGACTCTTTTGACCACTCGAAGCCAAGGCTCGCTGTGGAAGAAGGAGGTCCAGTTCCGTTAGAAAGAAAGCATACAAGGTAGTCGGAGCAACGATACGGAAAAAAGCTTACGGAAGATAAGTTGGTCGATGGCCTCCGCCTCCGCTTCTAGAACTTTGTTCTTGGCTACCAAGGAAATCACGCGACCCTGGCTCTTCTCTAGTTTTTCATTCAGATCCGCCAGGTCGCGGGCATGCTTCTCGGAGAGCTCCTTCCTCGCCTCAGTCTCCTTGTTGGAGGATTCTTGGATGAAGGTTTTGAGGGATTCGTTCTCCGCCTCAAGCACCTTGACCTTGGCGGACAGCTCATCAAACGAGGAGTGCTTGGCAGTTTCTTCTGAAGGTGGAAAATTGCACATATCAACCATCATGAACAGTTATATCAGTATACGAAATCAACTCGGATCTCGTACCACGGAGGCGGGTCTCAAGAAGCTGGACAGCCTTCTGGCTGTTTTCCGCGTTCTGACGCAGCCCTTCGATCTACGTGATCTGCTCCAACACATGAACGCGGAGATCCTCGTGCAATTTCCGCGTCGTCTGAGAAGCAGAGAGGAGTTAGCCGGATATTTAAAATCTGGGGGGCTGGCGAGGAATTCAAATTCTTGAAGGAATAAAAAATTTAAAACTCCGCATAAGGTACATTTTGAGAAAGCATCGGCTAACACATGTTACTCGGAAATGTCTGACCCAATGCTTGGGGGCTAGTATTACCTGCCGCACTTCTTTGTGCTTGGCGAAAAACTCTTTCAGATCGTTCTCCAGGACGGTGAGCTCTTGCATCTCTTCATCCGACTTCCCCCAGACCTTGTTCAGCATGGCGGAAACTTCCGTGTGGCGCTCGGCGAGTGTAAGCTTTTACAGAGACTGGGTCGGACGAGGGTCCACCCGGATCGCGTTGGAGGCTTGAACGAGCTTTACCTTCTCCTCATATTCTTCCTCGGTGGGCTCCGTGAAAGTGGCACTTGGTTGATCTTGAGGAGGGGCATACGAGGAGGCACCCTTGGCGGAATCGCCATGGTCGGCGGGATCTTCCGGAAGGTCTTCAAGGTCGATGACATCCTTGGGATCCGGCTTGGAAGCAGATGAAGCTTTGGGTGGGACCTCCACCTCTGGAGTAACAGGAACTGAAGCCGGAGATGGCTTGACCTTCTTCTTCAAGACCTTTGGAGCCTTGGGGGGCTGGCTTCCGGAGCTTCAGTAAAAAGAAAAAAGCATAACAAAGTGAGGAATTGCTCGTGGAGCTAGAACTTGGATCTCGGAAACAGACACTTACCCGGAAGGTTTGAAGAAGTTCTGGATGGCGGGCTGCCCCTTGTTGCTGGTGTTAATCAGCTTGAGGCGTTTCTTTTCCGCCTCCGCTTTCCGAGTTGCCGCGGTGCTAGGCACTTCGCGGGCGCGTTTGGCGGCGGGGCTGGAAGGAGCAGGCCTCTTCCTCTTAGGAGGGCGCGGGGCCTCATGGACTTCCGCCTCTGATGCAGCTTCCGGATCCGTGTTGCCGGTGGAAGGAACCCGGAGAAGAGTTCCGAGTTCACTTTCTTCGAGCGCCTCAAGCTAATGCAGTGTTAAACACTTAGACAAAAAAAGTTCAAATACGAAGAAAACCGATGGATTAAACAGTCGAGACGACGTACCGCGGTTCCGGAACCATTCATGTGAATGTCTTTGTTGCACACGTGAACGTGAAGTTCACGCGGAACCTTGATGAGGACCCGGATCCTCTTGTCGATGGCGTCGGCGGATAAGTTGTCTTTTGTGGCGCGCATTGGATCGTCACGCCCTGAGTATTGGAACATCAGCCGGTCCCTGTGTTGGAGCGGCTGGATCCGATTGGTGAACCAGGAAAGGGTCAAGTCCTTCCCTGACAGCCCCTCCTCCGTGAGCTTGCAGATCCGCCTGACGGCGCGAGTGAGCTCGGGCGACTCGGAGAGGTGGGGGCAGTGCGTCCATGTCGGAAGCTCGGTGGCGGGGCAGTTCTTGAACGGTGGCAGCCTCCTTGTGCTCGCCGGGTCGGAAACGTCCTTCAAATAGAAGAAGCCTCCGGACCAGTACCGCGCGGATTCATGGCGGTCAGTGTGGGGGTAGACGCGGCCCGGGCGGATCATGAAGGTGATGGATCCGCATGTTGCCAGCTCGGTGGAGTTCCGGATCCTCTCCTTCTTAACGGTGAAGTAGTATTGAAACAAAGAAAGCTCGGGAGTTACCCGGAGATGGCCCTCGCACAGGGTGACGTGATTGCTGATCGCAAGCACGCTGTTTGGAGAAATGTTGTGGGGTTGGAGCCCGTAAACCTTCAGGATCTCCAGGAAGAAGTCCGAAGGCGGAAATGAAAAACCCCGCTCCACCAGTGCCTTTGTCAGCACCATTTCGTTGTCCTCCGGAGCTGGGGCTAAGGCATTAGGAACTGACCTCCAGCTTCCGGGTTGCAGGAAGCCCTCCACCTCGAGATTTGTCAGCTCCGTCTTGGTGGTGGTGCATGGCCACCACTTTCCCTTGGCTTCAGCATCTCGCTGACGAGCCTTTGATTTTTTGGCGGCGGTCTCTTCCGCCTTGTGCTCCGCCTGATTCTCCCCGGAGGCCTTCTCCGGGTTAGCGGAAGTCCCTTCGGTTTCCTTGCCAGAATCCTTTGAAGGACCCAGCTTAACTGGAGCGAAAGGTGGAGGGGCGGGGGAGATTGGGGTGGCCATGATTGGTTCAGAGGCTGGAGGCAGAGTCGTTGTAAGACATCTGAAGAAAAGACGAATGGCGGAAAATGTTCTTTAGTTGGATCCAGCATCGTCTTCCCCAAGTTCATCCCTACCAACTACGGTGCGAGAGCAAAGTTCGAGAACTCACCGTAATGGCGTTTGCGGCGGTCGGAGTCGCCGGCGACGAGGTTTCCGCGCGGTGGCTCGCTGATGTTAAGAACAAGATGAACACGACGCGGCGGCGAAGCAACTCCGGCGATGTTCCGGTGAGATTCCGGCACGGTGGAGAGGGAGCTCGCGGCGGCGCTTGGCTGAGAGGTGAAGAGGGGGGTGAATGAGGGTTAAGGCGTCGACGGCAGATATTTATAGGTTGGCGGGACGAGATTCGTGTTCCGCATCTTGTGGTCGAAACGCAAGCGTCGCGCCGTTGGATGCGTGACACGTGTCCTAAACCCTAAACGGTAAAAATGGCTAGAGATAAGTTACCGCGCAAATCGCGCGAAAATAGCGCCAGAATTGGCGGAACCGTTTGAGTCTTTTAAGATTCCGGGTAATTGCGTGAGGATAAGTTGGTTTTCATTCGCGAGCAGGGAATAACCCGGAAACGTTTTTCGGAACGTCGATGGATGAAGTCCCGCAGGATGGGAGCATTTTCCGACTAAAAGTTGGGAAAGGAAGAAAATGTGAAGTTGGAGTTCTTCAAGTTTCTCCGCGTTGCCAACATTTGCCGGAGATCATGATGGACTAGCAAGGCGGAAACAGTAGGGGAAACTCGGAGAACTCTGGGGGCTACTGTTGTGGGTATACTTCATGGGTGTACCATCGACAGTGCCTAGATCCGGCAAGCCCGGGTGGCCCACAGATGGTGATGAGGCATGTGGCCCATCGGGCGGCCCAGTTGCAGTTGATCCTGACGGAAGATGTCCGGCCCAGGAGCAGGGAGCCGGATCCAACCTACATTGAGAGAGGAACCCGGATCCACAGAGGCCCATTAAGGGACCCGGATCCGGTACGACGTAGATGGAAAGGCGGATCCTTGGCGTACACGGCAAGACATTGTTCCGTAGTTAGGTAACCTGTATCCGGGTAGGACTCTCCATGTAAACCCTAGATCCGTGCGCCTTTATAAGCCGGATCCTCGGAGCCCTAGAGGCAGAACCTCAAATCATTGTAACATCGCGAAAGCGCCCAGATAATTCCAGACAAGCAGCAGTAGGCCCTGTCATCGTGCAGGTCTTCCGAAGCTGGGTAAATCGCGTACCACCATCCCGTGTGCACTCCGCCCTATGGCCCCTACTTCTTCTCCCCCTCGTGAGGATCCCTCCTCCGGGGTACCGTCGATTAGGCAACGACAGTGACCGAATAAAAATATAGTTTCAAGAGAAGGAACCTGATAATTTGTCGATGAAGAAGGGAATGCCTTGGGCATCCCCAAGCTTAGACGCTTGAGTCTTCTTGATATATGCAGGGGTGAACCACCGGGGCATCCCCAAGCTTAGAGCTTTCACTCTCCTTGATCATGTTGTATCATCTCCCTCTCTTGATCCTTGAAAACTTCCTCCACACCAAACTCAAAACAACTCATTAGAGGGTTAGTGCACAATCAAAATATACATGTTCAGAGGTGACATAATCATTCTTAACACTTCTGGACATTGCACAAAGCTACTGAAAGTCAACGGAATCGAAAAATCCATCGAACATATCAAAACAGGCAATGCGAAATAAAAGGCAGAATCTGACAAAAACAGAACAGTTCGTAATGACGAATTTTATTGAGGCACCATACCTGCTCAAATGAAAATGCTCAAATTGAATGAAAGTTGCGTACATATCTGAGGATCACTCACGTAAATTGGCATAATTTTCTGAGTTATCTACAGAGAATTTTGCCCAGATTCGTGACAGCAAAGAAATCTGTTTCTGCGCAGTAATCCAAATCTAGTATGAACCTTACTATCAAAGACTTTACTTGGCACAACAATGCAATAAAATAAGATAAGGAGAGGTTGCTACAGTAGTAACAACTTCCAAGATACAAATATAAAATAAAATACTGTAGTAAAATAAACACATGGGTTATCTCCCAAGAAATTCTTTCTTTATAGCCATTAAGATGGGCTCAGCAGTTTTAAATGATGCACTCGCAAGTAATAGTATTTGAAGCAAAAAGAGGGCATCAAGAGGCAAATTCAAAACACATTTAAGCCTAACATGCTTCCTATGCATAGGAATCTTGTAAATAAACAAGTTCATGAAGAGCAAAGTGACAAGCATAGGAAGATAAAACAAGTGTAGCTTCAAAAATTTCAGCACATAGAGAGGCATTTTAGTAACATGAAAATTTCTACAACCATATTTTCCTCTCTCATAATAACATTCAGTAGCATCATGAGCAAACTCAACAATATAACTATCACATAAAGCATTCTTATCATGAGTCTCATGCATAAAATTATTACTCTCCATATAAGCATAATCAATTTTATTAGTAATAGTGGGAGCAAATTCAACAAAGTAGCTATCATTATTATTTTCATCATCAAATATAGGAGGCATATTGTAATCATAATCAAATTTATCCTCCATAACAGGCGGTACTAAAAGACTACTATCATTATAATCATCATAAATAGGAGGTAAAGTATCATCAAAGTAAATTTTCTCCTCAATGCTTGGGGGACTAAAAAGATCATGTTCATCAAAACCAGCTTCCCCAAGCTTAGAATTTTCCATATCATTAGCAACAATGGTGTTCAAAGTGTTCATACTAATATGTTCCATGGGTTTTTTAATTTTCGGATCAAACCATCCATGTCTTAAATCAGGAAATAGAATAAGAAGCTCATTGTTGTCCATTATGCCTAACTAGTGTAAACAAGAAACAAAAAGATGCAATTGCAGGATCTAAAGGAAATAGCTTCGAGCACAAACACAATGGCGCCGAGAAAAAATGTTACACGGAACCGGAGTATGAGTGCCTTTTACCTTTCCTCCCCGGCAACGGCGCCAGAAAAGTGCTTGGCGCGTAGTTGACGAGGGAGGAAATGGTGTAGATTTCCTTCGTTCCCCGGCAACGGCGCCAGAAAAGTACTTGATGTCTACGGGAGCTTCTATTCTTGTAGACAGTGTTGGGCCTCCAAGAGCAGAGGTTTGTAGAACAGCAGCAAGTTTCCCTTAAGTGGATCACCCAAGGTTTATCGAACTCAGGGAGGAAGAGGTCAAAGATATCCCTCTCAAGCAACCCTGCAACCACAAAGCAAGAAGTCTCTTGTGTCCCCAACACACCTAATAGGTGCACTAGTTCGGCGAAGAGATAGTGAAATACAGGTGGTATGAATAAGTATGAGCAGTAGTAACGGTACCAGAAAAGTTCTTGCTGGCGTGTAGTTGATGGTGGTAATATTGCGGGCAGTAGAGATGCAGTAAAACAGTAAACAAGCAGCGATAGCAATATTTAGGAACAAGGCCTAGGGATTATACTTTCACTAGTGGACACTCTCAACATTGATCACATAACAGAATAAATAGATAGATGCTAGACTCTACACCCTCTTGTTGGATGATGAACACCACTAACTGTGTAGGATTACACGAACCCTCAATGCTGGAGTTAACAAGCTCCACAATATTCAATGTTCATATTTAAATAACCTTAGAGTGCATGACAGATCAACACAACTACACCAAGTACTAACATAGCATGCACACTGTCACCTTCACGCTACGAAAGGAGGCATAGATCACATCAATACTATCATAGCAATAGTTAACTTCATAATCTACAAGAGATCACAATCATAGCCTACGCCAAGTACTAACACGATGCACACACTGTCACCATTACACCGTGCAGGAGGAATAAACTACTTTAATAACATCACTAGAGTAGCACACAGATATATTGTGATACAA
Organism: Lolium perenne; assembly: GCF_019359855.2. Lineage (NCBI taxonomy): Eukaryota > Viridiplantae > Streptophyta > Magnoliopsida > Poales > Poaceae > Lolium > Lolium perenne. The sequence continues at coordinate 322,396,257 of NC_067246.2, forward strand.
AACACATTGCAATCATAAAGAGATATAAATAAGCACTTCACTATGCCATTCATAACAGTGAATAAGTATTCTGTGAAATATAGCCTAAGAGACCCACACGATGCACACACTGTCACCTTTACACACGTGGGACAAGGAGTCTCCGGAGATCACATAAGTAAAATCCACTTGACTAGCACAATGACATCTAGATTACAAGCATCATCATATGAATCTCAATCATGTAAGGCAGCTCATGAGATTATTGTATTGAAGTACATAGGAGAGAGATTAACCACATAGCTACCGGTACAGCCCCGAGCCTCGATGGAGAACTACTCCCTCCTCATGGGAGACAGCAGCGTTGATGAAGATGGCGGTGGTGTCGACGGAGGAGCCTTCCGGGGGCACTTCCCCGTCCCGGCGGCGTGCCGGAACAGAGACTCCTGTCCCCCAGATCTTGGCTTCGCGATGGCGGCGGCTCTGGAAGGTTTCTCGTGCCGTGGCTTTTCCATCTCGATGTTTTAGGTCAGGGACCTTTTTATAGGCGAAGAGGCGGAGTCGGAGGGGCGACGAGGCGATGAGATGATAGGGCGGCGCGGCCAGGGCCTAGGCCGCACCGGCCTACCTCCTGGGCCCACCAGGGCTCCCCTCTGGCGACTCTCGGGTGTTCTGGAAGCTTCGTGGAAAAATAGGATGCTGGGCGTTGATTTCGTCCGATTTCGAGAATATTTCCTTACTAGGATTTCTGAAACCAAAAACAGCAGAAAACAGCAACTGGCCCTTCGGCATCTCGTCAATAGGTTAGTTCCGGAAAACGCATAAATATGACATAAAGTATGCATAAAACATGTAGATATCATCAATAATGTGGCATGGAACATAAGAAATTATCGATACGTCGGAGACGTATCAGTATGTCAGGTGGTCGAAAGTCCCATGCACATTTGATAGGCAGGATCACCCTACCATTGTGCCAAAAGAGTGCTATGCCTTGGTTGTAAGTCCCCGCATCGACGAGTATGACTTCTCCAAGTGCCTCATGGATGGCGGAGCCAGCTTGAACATCATGTACCTGGAAACTCTGGAGCGGATGAACCTTACCAAGGAACAGCTCAAACACAGCAACACTGAGTTTCATGGCGTGGTTCCGGGTAAAAAGGCGAATTCCCTTGGCAGCATCACACTTCATGTGGCCTTCGGCGATGTTCACAACTTCCGCGAAGAGAAGATCACGTTTGAAGTTGTGCCCTTCAAGAGCTCCTACCACGTCATCTTCGGCAGGTCCACCTACCACAAGTTCCACGCAAGAGCGTGCTACATCTACAACAAGCTCAAGATTCCGGGTCCCAATGGTATGATTACCGTATCCGGAGACTACAAAAAGGCTCATGAGTGCGAGTTGGGCGAAGCCGCCTTCGCAGAGTCTGTGATATCTGGAGAGGAGCTGAAAGGCTATAGAGCCGCGGTGGATCCGACTGAAATGCAGACCACCAAGAAGCAGATCTCCGAACATAAAAATTCCTTCAAGGCCGCGATAGAGACCGAGGAAGTCAACTTCAAGGAAGGAGATGATTCCAAGCAGGTCTCAGTCGGAGCCAACATGGATCCCAAATAGGAAGACGCGCTCGTCGAGTTCCTCCGCGCTAACATGGATATCTTCGCATGGCAGCCTTCTGACATGTCCGGAGTACCAAGCGAACTCGCCGAGCACTACCTCAACATAAACCCGGGGGCTAAACCGGTGAAGCAAGCTGTGCGACGCTTTGGAGATAAGAAGCGCCGCGCCATAGGAATGGAATTAGCAAAGTTACTAGAGGCAGGTTTTGTAATAGAAGTTATCCACACTGATTGGATCGCAAATCCCGTCCTTGTACCCAAAGAGAATTCTGAAATACTAAGAATGTACATCGATAACTCTGGCTTGAACAAGCATTGCCCGAAAGATCCGTTTCCCCTGCCGCGCATTGACCAAGTCATTGATTCGGCGGCAGGGGTGGAACTTCTGTGTTTTCTTGATGCGTATTCCGGGTATCACCAGATCCGGATGAAGGAGTCCGACCAAAAGGCGACCTCATTCATCACCTCATTTGGCACTTACTGCTATGTTACTATGCCCTTTGGCTTGAAAAACGCAGGTGCCACCTACCAACGTACGATGCAGCGATGCCTGAAGGACCAAATCGGCCGGAACGTGCACGCCTACGTCGACGACATCGCGGTCATGACCCGGAAAGGATCCGACTTGATCAGCGACCTCACAGAAACCTTTGAGAATCTCCGATGGTACAAGATGATGTTGAATCCGCTGAAGTGCGTCTTTGGCCTACCAGCTGGAAAACTCCTTGGCTTCATTGTCTCTAACAGGGGCATTGAAGTTAACCCGGAAAAAATTAAGGCAATCCTTTGCATCAAAAGGCCAACTTGTCTCAAAGATGTGCAACGACTAACTGGTTGTGTTGCAGCAATCAGCAGGTTTGTTAGCCATCTTGGCGAGAAGGCGCTACCCCTGTACAAGCTATTGAAGAAGACAGACAAATTTGTCTGGGATGAGGCAGCAGACGTAACACTTCAAGGGTTGAAGGAAATACTCACCTCCCCACCCATCCTAGCAGCACCAGGAGAGTCAGCGCCTATGCTCCTTTACCTGGCAGCTACTAACAGAGTCATTAGCCTCGTCATCATGGTGGAGCGACAGGAAGAAGGACACGAGTATGGAGTCCAAAGGCCAGTCTACTACATCAGCGAAGTGCTTACGGAGTCCAAACAACGTTACCCTCACTTTCAAAAGCTAGCCTATGGAGTTTTCCTAGGCAGCAGGAATTTCAGACACTACTTCCAGGAGCACCCAGTAACAGTCGTGAGCAAAGCTCCGCTGTCAACGATTCTCAACACCACTGACGCAACAGGACGCACATCAAAATGGGGGATTGAATTATCCGCCTTCGACATCAACTACAAAGCCAGGACTGCGGTCAAGTCCCAGGTCCTAGCAGATTTTGTCGCAGATTGGACAGAAGCTCCGGATATGAATTTGGAGCCGGAACCAGAGACATGGGTTATGCACTTCGATGGATCCAAGCAGCATCAAGGCTCAGGAGCCTGAGTCACCCTGAAGTCCCCTATCGGAGAAGAACTGCAGTATGTTCCGCAGATCCACTTCGAAGCTACAAACAATATGGCGGAATACGAGGCTCTACTACACGGACTGCGCATCGCTAAGGAGATAGGGATCAAGCATATCATTTGTTGCGGAGACTCCGACCTGGTGGCACAGCAAGTAGCCGGAACCTGGAACGCCAGAAATTCCGTCATGGCGTCTTACAGAGACGAAGTTGACGAGATCGCCAAATGCTTCCTCGGATACGAAGTCAAGTACGTCAGGAGATATGATAACACAGCGGCAGACATGCTATCCAAGCTCGGATCCGGCAGGAAGCCAATTCCGCCCGGAATTTTCCTGGAGCATTTCCGGATACCCTCGGTGAAGGGCGCTAACCCGGAAAACCCAGAGGTGGCAGTGTCTCCGGCTAGAGAAGTGATGGCTGTCATTCCGGCTTGGACACAACCTTTCCTGGACTACCTCATTGATAAGAAGTTGTCAGAGGACGAGGTCCTCGCACGACAGATCATCAGACGAGCAAGATCCTACACAATCGTTGATGGTCCTCGCACGACAGATCATCAGACGAGCAAGATCCTACAGGAGTTTTTCTCAAATGCGTCTCTAATCAAGATGGTATTGAGATACTCAGAGAGATCCATGCAGGGGACTACAGGCATCATGCCGCCCCCTGGTCGCTCGTTGCAAAAGCTTTTCGGCTTGGGTTCTACTGACTTACAGCTAAAGAAGATGCTGACAAGATAGTCAAGACCTGCCGAGATTGTTAGTACTACGCTACTCAACCAAACGCTCCAGCCCAAGAGCTGAAGACCATACCTATCACCTAGCCGTTTGCGGTCTGGGGGCTCGATATGGTTGGTAAGTTAAAAAGATCATCTCCTGGTGGTTTTGAATACCTCCTGGTCGCTGTTGACAAGTTTAGTAAGTGGACCGAGGCAAAACCAGTGAGAAAAGCCGACGGTGTGATACGTCTCCAACGCATCAATAATTTCTTATGTTCCATGCTTGTTTTATGACAATACCTACATGTTTTATACATACTTTATGTCATATTTATGCATTTTCCGGCACTAACCTATTAACAAGATGCCGAAGAGCCAGTTGATGTTTTCTGCTGTTTTTGGTTTCAGAAATCCTAGTAAGGAAATATTCTCGGAATTGGACGAAATCAACGCCCAGGGGCTTATTTTTCCACGAAGCTTCCAGAACACCGAAAGGGAAACGAAGTGGGGTGACGAGGCGCCGCCACACTAGGGCGGCGCGGACCAAGGGGGGCCCGCGCGGCCCTAGCATGTGGCCCCCTCGTCAGCCCTCCGACTCCGCCCTTCCGCCTACTTAAGCCTTCGTCGATAATAACTCCAGTACCGAGAGCCACGATACGGAAAACCTTCCAGAGACGTCGCCGCCGCCAATCCCATCTCGGGGGATTCAGGAGATCGCCTCCGGCACCCTGCCGGAGAGGGGAATCATCTCCCGGAGGACTCTTCACCGCCATGGTCGCCTCCGGAGTGATGTGTGAGTAGTTCACCCCTGGACTATGGGTCCATAGCAGTAGCTAGATGGTCGTCTTCTCCTCATTGTGCTATCATTGTTGGATCTTGTGAGCTGCCTAACATGATCAAGATCATCTATTTGTAATGCTACATGTTGCGTTTGTTGGGATTCGATGAATATTTAATGCTATGTTATGTTGATTATCAATCTATCATCTATGTGTTGTTTATGATCTTGCATGCTCTTCGTTGCTAGTAGAGGCTCTGGCCAAGTCGTTACTTGTAACTCCAAGAGGGAGTATTTATGCTCGATAGTGGGTTCATGCCTCCATTAAATCTGGGACAGTGACAGAAAGTTCTAAGGTTGTGGATGTGCTGTTGCCACTAGGGATAAAACATCAATGCTATGTCTAAGGATGTATTTGTTGATTACATTACGCACCATACTTAATGCAATTGTCTGTTGTTTGCAACTTAATACTGGAGGGGGTTCGGATGATAACCTGAAGGTGGACTTTTTAGGCATAGATGCATGCTGGATAGCGGTCTATGTACTTTGTCGTAATGCCCAATTGAATCTCACATTACTCATCATAACATGTATGTGCATTATCATGCCATCTTTATTTGTCAATTTCCCAACTGTAATTTGTTCACCCAACATGCTATTTATCTTACGGAGAGACACCACTAGTGAACTGTGGACCCCTGTCCATTCTTTTACATCAAATACAATCTACTGCAATACTCATTCTACTATTTTCTGCAGACATCATCATCCACACTATACATCTAATCCTTTGTTACAGCAAGCCGGTGAGATTGACAACCTCACTGTTAAGTTGGGGCAAAGTACTTTGGTTGTGTTGTGCAGGTTCCACGTTGGCGCCGGAATCCCTGGTGTTGCGCCGCACTACACTCCGCCGCCATCAACCTTCAACGTGCTTCTTGACTCCTACTGTTTCGATATCCTTTGTTTCTTACTGAGGGAAAAACTTGCCACTGTATGCATCACACCTTCCTCTTGGGGTTCCCAACGGGCGTGTGCTTTATGCGTCATCAAGACTGTTTTTCTGGCGCCGTTGCCGGGGAATCTGAAGAAAAGTTACACCACAGAGATCTCTAACTCCCACGTCAACTTTGCGCCAGCAACTGTTTTTCTGGCGCCGTTGCCGGGGAGATCAAGACACGCTGCAAGAGGAGTCTCCACTTCCAATCTATTTACTTTGTTTTTGTCTTGCTTTATTTTATTTACTTCTTTGTTTGCTGCACTATATCAAAATACAAAAAAAATTAGGTGATAGATTTACTTTATTTACTGTCTTGTTTGCGTTCTCCATATTAAAAACACAAAAAAATCAGTTACTTGCATTTGCTTTATCTAGTTTGCTTTATTTACTGTTGCTAAAATGGGTACTCCTGAAAATACTAAGTTGTGTGACTTTACTAGCACAAATAATAATGATTTCTTATGCACACCTATTGCTCTACCTGCTACTACATCAGAATTCTTTGAAATTAAACCTGCTTTACTAAATCTTGTTATGAGAGAGCAATTTTCTGGTGTTAGTTCTGATGATGCTGCTGCCCATCTTAATAATTTTGTTGAACTATCTGAAATGCAAAAGTATAAGGATGTAGATGGTGACATTATAAAATTAAAATTGTTTGCTTTCTCATTAAGAGGAAGAGCTAAAGATTGGTTGCTATCTCTGCCTAAGAATAGTATTGATTCATGGACTAAATGTAAGGATGCTTTCATTGGTAGATATTATCCTCCTGCTAAAATTATATCTTTGAGAAGTAGCATAATGAATTTTAAGCAATTGGATAATGAGCATGTTGCCCAAGCATGGGAAAGAATGAAATCTTTGGTTAAAAATTGCCCAACCCATGGACTGACTACTGAAGGAGATATGCCCAAGAGGCAATAATAAAAGTGGTTATTATATATCTTTATGTTTATGATAAATGTTTATATATCATGCTATAATTGTATTAACCGAAACATTGATACATGTGTGATATGTAGACAACAAAGAGTCCCTAGTATGCCTCTTAACTAGCTTGTTGATTAATGGATGATTAGTTTCATAATCATGAACATTGGATGTTATTAATAACAAGGTTATATCGTTGTATGAATGATGTAATGGACACACCCAATTAAGCGTAGCATAAGATCACGTCATTAAGTTATTTGCTATAAGCTTTCGATACATAGTTACCTAGTCCTTATGACCATGAGATCATGTAAATCACTTATACCGGAAAGGTACTTTGATTACATCAAACGCCACTGCGTAAATGGGTGGTTATAAAGGTGGGATTAAGTATCCGGAAAGTATGAGTTGAGGCATATGGATCAACAGTGGGATTTGTCCATCCCGATGACGGATAGATATACTCTAGGCCCTCTCGATGGAATGTCGTCTAATGTCTTGCAAGCATATGAATAAGTTCATAAGAGACCACATACCACGGTACGAGTAAAGAGTACTTGTCAGGAGACGAGGTTGAACAAGGTATAGAGTGATACCGATGATCAAACCTCGGACAAGTAAAATATCGCGTGACAAAGGGAATTGGTATCGTATGTGAATGGTTCATTCGATCACTGAAGTCATCGTTGAATATGTGGGAGCCATTATGGATCTCCAGATCCCGCTATTGGTTATTGGTCGGAGTGAGTACTCAACCATGTCCGCATAGTTCACGAACCGTAGGGTGACACACTTAAGGTTTGATGTTGAAATGGTAGAACTTGAATATGGAATGGAGTTCGAATATTTGTTCGGAGTCCCGGATGAGATCCCGGACATCACGAGGAGTTCCGGAATGGTCCGGAGAATAAGATTCATATATAGGAAGTCATATTCCAAGTTTGGAAATGATCCGGTGCATTTATGGCAGGTTCTAGAAGGTTCTAGAAAAGTCCGGAAGAAATCACCATGGAAAGTAGAGTCCCAGAGGGACTCCACCTTGCATGGCCAGCCAACCCTAAAGGGGAGGAGTCCAAGGTGGACTCCCCAAGGGTGGCCGGCCAACCCCCCTCATGGAAGGTGGGAATCCCACCCCAAGTGGGATTCCCACCTTGGGTAGGTTTCCCTACACATGGAAGGTTTTTGGTTCGGGTCTTATTCGAAGACTTGTAGTCCAACACTTGGGACTTCCACCTATATAATGAGGGGCATAGGAGAGGGGGCTGACCACCACAAGCCCATAGCTTGGCCGCACCCCTAGGTGGCCGGCCACCCCCTCTCCCAAACCCTAGCCGCCCCCTCTCTCCTCCTCTTCTCCCGCACACTTAGCGAAGCTCCGCCGGAGATCTCCACCGCCACCGCCACCACGCCGTCGTGCTGCCGGATTCAAGGAGGAGCTACTACTTCCGCTGCCCGCTGGAACGGGGAGAAGGACGTCGTCTTCATCAACACCGAACGTGTGACCGAGTACGGAGGTGCTGCCCGTTCGTGGCGCCGGAAGCGATCGTGATCAAGATCTTCTACGCGCTTTTGCAAGCGGCAAGTGAACGTCTACCGCAGCAACAAGAGCCTCATCTTTTAGGCTTTGGAATCTCTTCAAGGGTGAGACTCGATAACCCCCTCGTTGCTACCATCTTCTAGATTGCATCTTGGCTTGGATTGCGTGTTCACGGTAGGAAATTTTTTGTTTTCTATGCAACGTTATCCTACAGTGGTATCAGAGCCGTGTCTATGCATAGATGGTTGCACGAGTAGAACACAATGGTTTTGTGGGCGTTGATGCTCTTGTTGTCTTTAGTTTGAGTACTTTGCATCTTTGTGGCATAGTGGGATGAAGCGGCTCGGGCTAACTTTACATGACCGCGTTCATGAGACTTGCTCCTCGTTCGACATGCAACTTGTATTGCATAAGAGGCTTTGCGGGTGTCTGTCTCTCCTACTATAGTGAAGATTCAATTTACTCTTCTATTAACAACACTAGTATCACCGTTGTGGTTCATGTTCGTAGGTAGATTAGATCTCACTCGAAAACCCTAAACCACGTAAAATATGCAAACCAAATCAGAGACGTCTAACTTGTTTTTGCAGGGTTTGGTGATGTGATATGGCCATAATGTGATGATGAATATGTATGAGATGATCATTATTGTATTGTGGCAACCGGCAGGAGCCTTATGGTTGTCTTTAAATTTCATGTTGAGTAGTATTTCAAAGTAGTTGTAATAGTTGCTACATGAGGTGAACAACCACGAAGACGGCGCCATGAACCTAGACGCTACGCCGACGATGATGGAGATCATGCCCGTTGATGATGGAGATCATGTCCGTGCTTTGGAGATGAAGATCAAAGGCGCAAAGACAAAAGGGCCATATCATATCACATATGAATTGCATGTGATGTTAATCCTTTATGCATCTTATTTTGCTTAGATCGCGACGGTAGGATTATAAGATGATCCCTCACATTAATATCAAGATAATAAAGTGTTCTCCCCTCGTATGCACCGTTGCCAAAGTTCGTCATTTCGAAGCATCTCATGATGATCGGATGTGATAGATTCAACGTTCATATACAACGGGTGTAAGCCATGTTGCACACGCGGAATACTTGGGTTTGCTTGACGAGCCTAGCATGTACAGACATGGCCTCGAGACAACGGAAACCGAAAGGTTGAACACGAGTCATATGGATGATATGATCAACATGTTGATGTTCACCATTGAAGCTACATCATCTCACATGATGATCGGTTTTGGTGTAGTGGATTTGGATCGTGTACCACTTAACAACTATGAGGGATGTTGTATTAAGTGGGAGTTCATTAGTAATAAGATTAGAACATGAACTAATTATCATAAACATAGTTTGAGTAGTATTTTGAATTATTTTTTGTAGTATTGGCATCCGTTTTCTACTATGCGCTGGTCTTGTTATTGAGATAGAAATACTGTTAAAATTTGACAAGAAACTTTACGGATTGGTACCGTATTGTTAAAGAATCAAGAATTGATTAAGTCCTACTGCAAACTTTTAGTAAACCTCACATTGTTGATTCAAAGAGCTATGGTTTCAATTAGTAACTAAAGTTATCTTGTCTCCATAAAACTTGAAGTTCAAATCTGTTTGAAAAGTAAGGAGCTGAAAATTTAGTTTTCAGAAATAATCAAGGTATGAGATATATGTGATATCTAAGACCTTATTGCAAGATGATAGAATATAATTTGGTGAGACTACATAAACTCATAAGTTTTATGGGAATGTATGAAGGTTGAAGACGCCAGGCGTCACAATCCTCCAACTATTGGGGCACTAACGATATTCGCATATCCATGAAGTTATCATCCTTAGTATGCACCGTTGCTAAGACTCGTCGTATCGAAGCATCATGTGATGATCGGGTGTGATAGATTCTACGTGTGCATACAACGGGTGCAAGCCAGATTTGCACATGCGAATACTAAGGTTAAACTTTATGAGCCTAGCATGTACAGACATGGTCTCAGAAAGTTGTCATGAATTGATGGATAAAATTATGAGTGAAATTGTTCATCGTATTACAAAGTTACTAATAGTGAAATCTAGAACACTTGTCATATGATGATCAACTTTAAAAAATAAGAACCTCAAGGTTATTGGTATTAGACCAACAAACCTAGAAGTTATTGATGTTGAAGTGTTTTTCTGAATAATGAGGAAAACTAAAAGAGAAACCGCAAAAGATATTTTGGCAGAAAGAAAAAAAAGACTAGAAAGTCTAGCTCAGGTGTATATAAATGATATACATGTTATGGTTGTATTCCTAGTTAGGTCACACTATGAAATTCTTGGGTATTAGTACTATATTGGTTGGTATGAAGTGTCATACAAAACAACGCAATACAAGAATACAATGGCCTAAATGACTGATAAGGAATATGATAGGAATGCACATCTAGAACAAAATAAAGTGTTATTATGTTCGTCGTTGGCATTCTATCTAGCCCTTAGAATTTATAATAAAGAACTTAATAATTGTTATTTTGCTCTGGTCAAATGAAAACAATGAGTTGTTCAAATTATGACATTACTCCATGTATGATGGATAAGTTATTATAAATCTTAATGGTGAAACACACATACATAACACTGACGCTAAAATGCCATAAGGCAAATGATTTGAATTCCACTTATTTGTGGAACCGCCATTTAAGTCATGTTAGAGAAGAACGCATGAAGGAACTCCATGCAAATGGATTTTTGGAGTCATTTGATTTTTGAATCGTTTGGCGCTTGCAAATCTTTTCTAAAAGAGAATGATTAAAACACCGTTCATAGGCCAAGAGTTGAACGGGCAACTAACTTAGTGGAAAAATACATGATGATGTATGTGGTTCACTGAGCATAGTTGTGTGCGGGATATTCTTCTACTTCATGAAAACTTCCAACAATGAATTGAGTATATATATGTGGATATATTCAATAAGGAAGAAGTTTGAAACATTTGAATGGATTCAAATAAATTTCAGCATGAAGTAGAAATCATCGTAATAGAAAAGTCAAATATCTATGATTGGATCATGGTGGAAATATTTGAATTACGAGTTTTAGCGAACATCTAAGAGAGTTATGAAATTGTTCTACAACTCACGTTTCTTGGAGTATCATAGTAATGATGAAGTATTCAAGAGATGTATCCAAACCTTGTTGGGTCAATGATGAGATAAAATAAAGCCATTATATTTTTGTAGATTATGCTTTAGAGACTACCGCTTTTACACTGAATAGAGCATCATCATGATTCGTAGAAATGACACCATACGAGTTATGGCATGGGTATGAACCCTAATAGTCCTTTCTTAAATTTTGGTATGCATAGCATAAGTAAATAAGTTTACAACCAAAATCGGATGAATGTCTTTGTTGGTTATCCCAGAGAATTGATTGGGAATTCTTCCCACTATGGAGACAAAGACAAAAGTGTTTGTCAATGTTTCTTATTTCCAAGAAATTGTTTCTAGTAAAGTATTTGAGTGGGAGGATAATATAATTTGATAAGGTTTATGAACCTGAGCATAATGATCAGAGTAGCGCAGCATCGGAATTGGTTTCGGAAGCGGCCACGACGATCATGGCTCCCATGACTACAAAGTGTTTTAGACATGGAGATCGAAGTACATATTGAACCTTGTAGGTATGGTTTACTTTGTGATCAAATAAATGATTTGTGGACAAAGGATTGATTTTGAACAATGATAAACCAACTACAAACAAAGAAGTTATGATGGGCCCTGACTCCGTTAAAATGGCCATGCGCCATGAAATCCATAATAGATGAATACTTTTTGAAAGTAAATGGATCTATAGACTTGGATGAAATATCTTTGAAGAAATCTCGACTTGTTGAAAAATTGTTTACAACAAAGTTCAAAGAGTTGACTACGATAAGATTAGATCTTCCGTAGCAATGCTTATAGTCTATGTGGATTATTCTAGTAATCACTACATATTTCTTTTATGAGATATGCTAGTAGGATAGCAAAATACATTACTTATCAGAAGTATGTATTAAAGGTGTATACAAGATACAACCAAGAGTTTTGCTGGTCTGTGGAATACTAGATAGGTATACGAACTTCAATTGGATGAAGTAAGTATCGCGGAGTAGGAATCTTCACCAGATGAAATAGTCAAAGAGTTTTTTGATTTCATCAGAGACGATGAAGAGGCTTGCATTTGCAAGAAATTAAGTGGGAGCGCTAAGACATATTTATAATACTTTATGTAGGTGACATATAGTTGGTTATAAATGATGTAATTATATACTTGATTAAAAGGTTTTATTGAGAAATTAACTTCAATGAAAGGATATAGACAGAAACAAATTTTGTGTCAAGATCTATAAAGATAGATTAAAACACATAATATGTTTAAGTCAAAGTACATAGAATAGATATTGAAATAGTTCAATATAAAAAAAATATTCTTGTCATGTTAAGTTTTAACAAGACTTGAGTGTATCTGACACTCAATGAGTAAAAACACATGAGTGATTATAGATCACGAATAATATGTACACAATCAGATGTCATGTGCTATAAAGTGTTATGAGCATATACCAGAATGATTCATATGATGATCATTGGACGACAGTAAGAGTATCCTTGAGTACTTTAGAAGAAACCAAGGATATATATAAAGTTTTGTATGGAGAAATGACAAACAAATCGCTGTAAGGTGATTACACCGATATTTGTTTTGTCACATATAAAAATAGAATTTCAATCTCAAATTAGACTAAGTGTTGTTTTAAAGGTAGCACGATGAGCTAGAAGTTGTCTATGCTAGATTTAGAAGAGTTCTAAATATTATGACGGATTCTACAAAAGAAGGCAGAATATGTCATTGTTTTGACAATGACAAAGGATGTTAAAGTCAAGAGGTTCTTTGAGAGCTTGGTGTAGTTCCGACAGAGTCAGAACTTTGAAGCTATATTGTATGTGACAATACTAGTAACATATTTCAGACCGCGGAATTAAGGTTCCACCAGAAGATCAAACATATTTAATGCCGACTCATTTGGAAATGAGTGATGTGTTGAGACGCAAATGAATTACAAAATACATACGTTTCTGAGCATGTCAGATCCGTTGACTAAAACCTCTCCCGTGAGCAAAACATGATAAAGCACCAGAAGGCCAAGGTGTTATATCTTTACAAATGTAAACTAGATTATTGACTCTAGTGCAAGTGGGAGACTGAAGGAGATATGCCCAAGAGGCAATAATAAAAGTGGTTATTATATATCTTTATGTTTATGATAAATGTTTATATATCATGCTATAATTGTATTAACCGAAACATTGATACATGTGTGATATGTAGACAACAAAGAGTCCCTAGTATGCCTCTTAACTAGCTTGTTGATTAATGGATGATTAGTTTCATAATCATGAACATTGGATGTTATTAATAACAAGGTTATATCATTGTATGAATGATGTAATGGACACACCCAATTAAGCGTAGCATAAGATCACGTCATTAAGTTATTTGCTATAAGCTTTCGATACATAGTTACCTAGTCCTTATGACCATGAGATCATGTAAATCACTTATACCGGAAAGGTACTTTGATTACAGCAAACGCCACTGCGTAAATGGGTGGTTATAAAGGTGGGATTAAGTATCCGGAAAGTATGAGTTGAGGCGTATGGATCAACAGTGGGATTTGTCCATCCCGATGACGGATAGATATACTCTGGGCCCTCTCGGTGGAATGTCGTCTAATGTCTTGCAAGCATATGAATAAGTTCATAAGAGACCACATACCACGGTACGAGTAAAGAGTACTTGTCAGGAGACGAGGTTGAACAAGGTATAGAGTGATACCGATGATCAAACCTCGGACAAGTAAAATATCGCGTGACAAAGGGAATTGGTATCGTATGTGAATGGTTCATTCGATCACTGAAGTCATCGTTGAATATGTGGGAGCCATTATGATTCTCCAGATCCCGCTATTGGTTATTGGTCGGAGTGAGTACTCAACCATGTCCGCATAGTTCGCGAACCGTAGGGTGACACACTTAAGGTTTGATGTTGAAATGGTAGAACTTGAATATGGAATGGAGTTCGAATATTTGTTCGGAGTCCCGGATGAGATCCCGGACATCACGAGGAGTTCCGGAATGGTCCGGAGAATAAGATTCATATATAGGAAGTCATATTCCAAGTTTGGAAATGATCCGGTGCATTTATGGCAGGTTCTAGAAGGTTCTAGAAAAGTCCGGAAGAAATCACCATGGAAAGTAGAGTCCCGGAGGGACTCCACCTTGCATGGCCAGCCAACCCTAAAGGGGAGGAGTCCAAGGTGGACTCCCCAAGGGTGGCCGGCCAACCGCCCTCATGGAAGGGGGGAATCCCACCCCAAGTGGGATTCCCACCTTGGGTAGGTTTCCCTACACATGGAAGGTTTTTGGTTCGGGTCTTATTCGAAGACTTGTAGTCCAACACTTGGGGCTTCCACCTATATAATGAGGGGCATAGGAGAGGGGGCTGACCACCACAAGCCCATAGCTTGGCCGCACCCCTAGGTGGCCGGCCACCCCCTCTCCCAAACCCTAGCCGCCCCCTCTCTCCTCCTCTTCTCCCGCACGCTTAGCGAAGCTCCGCCGGAGATCTCCACCGCCACCGCCACCACGCCGTCATGCTGCCGGATTCAAGGAGGAGCTACTACTTCCGCTGCCCGCTGGAACGGGGAGAAGGACGTCGTCTTCATCAACACCGAACGTGTGACCGAGTACGGAGGTGCTGCCCGTTCGTGGCGCCGGAAGCGATCGTGATCAAGATCTTCTACGCGCTTTTGCAAGCGGCAAGTGAACGTCTACCGCAGCAACAAGAGCCTCATCTTGTAGGCTTTGGAATCTCTTCAAGGGTGAGACTCGATAACCCCCTCGTTGCTACCATCTTCTAGATTGCATCTTGGCTTGGATTGCGTGTTCGCGGTAGGAAAATTTTTGTTTTCTATGCAACGTTATCCTACAACTACTTGGATGATCATTGATACGCGTACAACACGCGACCGTTGGGAATCCCAAGAGGAAGGTGTGATGCGTACAGCGGCAAGTTTTCCCTGAGTAAGAAACCAAGGTTTATCGAACCAGTAGGAGCCAAGAAGCACGTTGAAGGTTGATGGCGGCGAGATGTAGTGCGGCGCAACACCAGGGATTCCGGCGCCAACGTGGAACCTGCACAACACAACCAAAGTACTTTGCCCCAACGAAACAGTGGGGTTGTCAATCTCACCGGCTTGCTGTAACAAAGGATTAGATGTATAGTGTGGATGATGATTGTTTGCAGAAAACAGTAGAACAAGTATTGCAGTAGATTGTATTCGATTAAAAGAATGGACCGGGGTCCACAGTTCACTAGAGGTGTCTCTCCCATGAGATAAATAGCATGTTGGGTGAACAAATTACAGTTGGGCAATTGACAAATAAAGAGGGCATGACCATGCACATACATGATATGATGAGTATTGTGAGATTTAATTGGGCATTATGACAAAGTACATAGACCGCTATCCAGCATGCATCTATGCCTAAAAAGTCCACCTTCAGGTTATCATCCGAACCCCTTCCAGTATTAAGTTGCAAACAACAGACAATTGCATTAAGTATGGTGCGTAATGTAATCAATAACTACATCCTCGGACATAGCATCGATGTTTTATCCCTAGTGGCAACAGCACATCCACAACCTTAGAACTTTCTGTCACTGTCCCAGATTTAATGGAGGCATGAACCCACTATCGAGCATAAATACTCCCTCTTGGAGTTAAGAGTAAAAACTTGGCCAGAGCCTCTACTAATAACGGAGAGCATGCAAGATCATAAACAACACATAGGTAATAGATTGATAATCAACATAGCATAGTATTCTCTATCCATCGGATCCCAACAAACACAACATATAGCATTACAGATAGATGATCTTGATCATGTTAGGCAGCTCACAAGACCCGACAATGAAGCACAATTAGGAGAAGACGACCATCTAGCTACTGCTATGGACCCATAGTCCAGGGGTGAACTACTCACTCATCACTCCGGAGGCGACCATGGCGGTGAAGAGTCCTCCGGGAGATGATTCCCCTCTCCGGTAGGGTGCCGGAGGCGATCTCCTGAATCCCCCGAGATGGGATTGGTGGTGGCGGCGTCTCTGGAAGGTTTTCCGTATCGTGGCTCTCGGTACTGGGGGATTCGCGACGAAGGCTTTAAGTAGGCGGAGGATATAGCTCAGGGGGCCACACGAGGGCCCCACATGACAGGCCGGCGCGGCCAAGGGGCCACGTTGCCCTGGTGTCTGGCCACCTCGTGGCCCCACTTCGTATCCTCTTCGGTCTTTTGGAAGCTTCGTGGAAAAATAGGCCTCTGGGCGTTGATTTCGTCCAATTCCGAGAATATTTCCTTACTAGGATTTCTGAAACCAAAAACAGCAGAAAACAACAACTGGCTTTTCGGCATCTCGTTAATAGGTTAGTGCCGGAAAATGCATAAATATGACATAAAGTATGCATAAAACATGTAGATATCATCAATAATGTGGCATGGAACATAAGAAATTATCGATACGTTGGAGACGTATCAGCATCCCCAAGCTTAGTTCCTGCTCGTCCCGAGCAGGTAAACGATACCAAAGATAATTTCTAGAGTGACATGCCATCATAACCTTGATCATACTATTGTAAGCACATGTAATGAATGCAGCGATCAAAACAATGGTAAATGACATGAGTAAACAAATGAATCATATAGCAAAGACTTTTCATGAATAGTACTTTCAAGACAAGCATCAATAAGTCTTGCATAAGAGTTAACTCATAAAGTAATAATTCAAAGTAAAGGTATTGAAGCAACACAAAGGAAGATGAAGTTTCAGCGGTTGCTTTCAACTTATAACATGTATATCTCATGGATATTATCAATGTAAAGTAATATAACAAGTGCAATATGCAAATATGTAGGAATCAATGCACAGTTCACACAAGTGTTTGCTTCTTGAGATGGAGAGAAATAGGTGAACTGACTCAACATAAAAGTAAAAGAAAGGCCCTTCATAGAGGGAAGCATTGATTGCTATATTTGTGCTAGAGCTTTGGTTTTGAAAACAAGAAACAATTTTGTCAACGGTAGTAATAAAGCATATGTGTTATGTAAATTATATCCTACAAGTTGCAAGCCTCATGCATAGTATACTAATAGTGCCCGCACCTTGTCCTAATTAGCTCGGATTACCTGGATTATCATCGCAATACATATGTTTTAACCAAGTGTCACAAAGGGGTACCTCTATGCCGCCTGTAGAAAGGTCTAAGGAGAAAGCTCGCATTGGATTTCTCGCTTTTGATTATTCTCAACTTAGACATTGATACGTCTCCGACGTATCGATAATTTCTTATGTTCCATGCCACATTATTGATGTTATCTACATGTTTTATGCACACTTTATGTCATATTCGTGCATTTTCTGGAACTAACCTATTAACAAGATGCCGAAGTGCCAGTTGCTGTTTTCTGCTGTTTTTGGTTTTAGAAATCCTAGTAAGGAAATATTCTCGGAATTGGACGAAATCAACGCCCAGGGGCCTATTTTTCCACGAAGCTTCCAGAAGTCCGAAGACGAAACGAAGTGGGGCCACAGGGTGCCCAAACCCTAGGGCGGCGCGGCCCACCCCCTGGCCGCGCCGGCCTGTGGTCTGGGGCCCCTGTGCCCCCTCCTGACTTGCCCTTCCGCCTACTTAAAGCCTCTGTGACGAAACCCCCAGTACCGAGAGCCACGATACGGAAAACCTTCCAGAGACGCCGCCAACACCGATCCCATCTCGGGGGATCCAGGAGATCGCCTCCGGCACCCTGCCGGAGAGGGGAATCATCTCCCGGAGGACTCTACACCGCCATGGTCGCCTCCGGTGTGATGTGTGAGTAGTCTACCCCTGGACTATGGGTCCATAGCAGTAGCTAGATGGTTGTCTTCTCCCCATTGTGCTATCATTGTCGGATCTTGTGAGCTGCCTAACATGATCAAGATCATCTATCTGTAATTCTATATGTTGCGTTTGTTGGGATCCGATGAATAGAGAATACTTGTTATGCTGATTATCAAAGTTATATCTACGTGTTGTTTATGATCTTGCATGCTTTCCGTTACTAGTAGATGCTCTGGCCAAGTAGATGCTTGTAACTCCAAGAGGGAGTACTTATGCTCGATAGTGGGTTCATGCTCGCATTGACACAGGGACGATGTGAGAAAGTTCTAAGGTTGTGTTGTGCTGTTGCCACTAGGGATAAAACATTGATGCTATGTCTAAGGATGTAGTTGTTGATTACATTACGCACCATACTTAATGCAATTGTCTGTTGCTTTTCAACTTAATACTGGAGGGGGTTCGGATGATAACCTGAAGGTGGACTTTTTAGGCATAGATGCAGTTGGATGGCGGTCTATGTACTTTGTCGTAATGCCCAATTAAATCTCACTATACTCATCATGATATGTATGTGCATGGTCATGCCCTCTTTATTTGTCAATTGCCCAACTGTAATTTGTTCACCCAACATGCTGTTTGTCTTATGGGAGAGACACCTCTAGTGAACTGTGGACCCCGGTCCAATTCTCTTTACTGAAATACAATCTACTGCAATACTTGTTCTACTGTTTTCTGCAAACAATCATCTTCCACACAATACGGTTAATCCTTTGTTACAGCAAGCCGGTGAGATTGACAACCTCACTGTTTCGTTGGGGCAAAGTACTTTGGTTGTGTTGTGCAGGTTCCACGTTGGCGCCGGAATCCCTGGTGTTGCGCCGCACTACATCCCACCGCCATCAACCTTCAACGTGCTTCTTGGCTCCTCCTGGTTCGATAAACCTTGGTTTCTTTCTGAGGGAAAACTTGCTGCTGTGCGCATCATACCTTCCTCTTGGGGTTCCCAACGAACGTGTGAGTTACACGCCATCAAGCTCAATTTCTGGCGCCGTTGCCGGGGAGATCAAGACACGCTGCAAGGGGAGTCTCCACTTCTCAATCTCTTTACTTTGTTTTTGTCTTGCTTAGTTTTATTTACTACTTTGTTTGCTGCACTAAATCAAAATACAAAAAAATTAGTTGGTAGTTTTACTTTATTTGCTATCTTGTTTGCTATATCAAAAAAAACACAAAAAAATTAGTTACTTGCATTTACTTTATCTAGTTTGTTTTATTTACTGTTGCTAAAATGGCCAACGCTGAAAATACTAAGTTGTGTGACTTCACAACCACAAATAATAATGATTTCTTATGCACACCTATTGCTCCACCTGCTACTACAGCAGAATTCTTTGAAATTAAACCTGCTTTACTAAATCTTGTTATGCGAGAGCAATTTTCTGGTGTTAGTTCTGATGATGCTGCTGCCCATCTTAATAATTTTGTTGAACTATGTGAAATGCAAAAATATAAAGATGTAGATGGTGATATTATTAAGCTAAAATTGTTCCCTTTCTCATTAAGAGGAAGAGCTAAAGATTGGTTGCTATCTCTGCCTAAGAATAGTATTGATTCATGGACTAAATGCAAGGATGCTTTTATTGGTAGATATTATCCCCCTGCTAAAATTATATCTTTGAGGAGTAGCATAATGAATTTTAAACAATTAGATACTGAACATGTTGCTCAAGCTTGGGAAAGAATGAAATCTCTGGTTAAAAATTGCCCAACCCATGGACTGACTACTTGGATGATCATCCAAACCTTCTATGCAGGACTAAATTTTTCTTCACGGAATTTATTGGATTCAGCTGCTGGAGGTACCTTTATGTCCATCACTCTTGGTGAAGCAACAAAGCTTCTTGATAATATGATGATCAACTACTCTGAATGGCACACGGAAAGAGCTCCACAAGGTAAGAAGGTAAATTCTGTCGAAGAAACCTCTTCCTTGAATGATAAGATTGATGCTATTATGTCTATGCTTGTGAATGATAGGACTAATATTGATCCTAATAATGTTCCATTAGCTTCATTGGTTGCACAAGAAGAACATGTTGATGTAAACTTCATTAAAAATAATAATTTCAACAACAATGCTTACCGGAACAATTCTAGTAACAACTATAGGCCATATCCTTATAATAATGGCAACGGCTATGGTAATTCTTATGGGAATTCTTACAACAATAATAGGAGTTCACCCCCTGGACTTGAAGCCATGCTTAAAGAATTTATTAGTACACAAACTGCTTTTAACAAATCTGTTGAAGAAAAGCTTGGGAAAATTGATATACTTGCTTCTAAAGTCGATAGTCTTGCTGCTGATGTTGATCTTTTGAAATCAAAAGTTTTGCCTAATGAGAATCATCATAATAAAATTGTTACTACAGCAAATGCCATCCAAGTTAGAATTAATGAGAATATAAGATTAATGGCTGAACTGCGTGCTAGGTGGGATAGAGAAGAAAATGAAAAACTAACTAAAGAGAAGAATGTAGCTAAAGTTTGGACTATTACCACCACTAGTAATGTTAATGCTACACATGTTGCTGCACCTCCTACTAATACTAATAAAAGAATTGGTGTTAGCAATCTTTCCACTTCTAATACAAAGCGCGAAAAACTGCCTGAAACTGCTAAAACTGCTGAAACTGCCTGTGATAAAGCTGCTGAAATTTTTTCCAACATTGGGGATGATGATCCCATTGCTTTAGATTATAATGGTTTGAATTTTGATGATTGCCACATCTCTGAAGTTATAAAGTTCTTGCAAAAACTTGCTAAAAGTCCTAATGCTAGTGCTACAAATTTGGCCTTCACACATCATATTACAAATGCTCTCATTAAAGCTAGAGAAGAGAAACTAGAGCGTAAAGCCTCTATTCCTAAAAAGCTAGAGGATGGTTGGGAGCCCATCATTAAGATGAAGGTTAAAGATTTTGATTGTAATGCTTTATGTGATCTTGGTGCAAGTATTTCTGTTATGCCTAAGAAAATTTATAATATGCTTGACTTGCCACCGCTGAAAAATTGTTATTTGGATGTTAATCTTGCTGATCATTCTACAAAGAAACCTTTGGGGAAAGTTGATAATGTTCACATTACCGTTAACAATAACCTTGTTCCCGTTGATTTTGTTGTCTTGGATATTGAATGCAATGCATCTTGTCCCATTATATTGGGAAGACCTTTTCTTCGAACTGTTGGTGCTATCATTGATATGAAGGAAGGTAATATAAAATATCAATTTCCTCTCAAGAAAGGTATGGAACACTTCCCTAGAAAGAGAATGAAGGTACCTTTTGATTCCATTATGAGAACAAATTATGATGTTGACACTTCGTCTCTTGATAATACTTGATACACACTTTCTGCGCCTAGCTGAAAGGCGTTAAAGAAAAGCGCTTATGGGAGACAACCCATGTTTTTACCTACAGTACTTTGTTTTTATTTTGTGTCTTGGAAGTTGTTTACTACTGTAGCAACCTCTCCTTATCTTAGTTTTGTGTTTTGTTGTGCCAAGTTAAGCCGTTGATAGAAAAGTAAGTACTAGATTTGGATTACTGCGCAGTTCCAGATTTCTTTGCTGTCACGAATCTGGGTCCACCTCCCTGTAGGTAGCTCAGAAAATTAAGCCAATTTACGTGCATGATCCACAGATATGTACGCAACTTTCATTCAATTTGAGCATTTTCATTTGAGCAAGTCTGGTGCCATTTTAAAATTCATCAATACGAACTGTTCTGTTTTGACAGATTCTGCCTTTTATTTCGCATTGCCTCTTTTGCTATGTTGGATGAATTTCTTTGATCCACTAATGTCCAGTAGCATTATGCAATGTCCAGAAGTGTTAAGAATGATTGTGTCACCTCTGAATATGTCAATTTATATTGTTCACTAACCCTCTAATGAGTTGTTTCGAGTTTGGTGTGGAGGAAGTTTTCAAGGATCAAGAGAGGAGTATGATGCAACATGATCAAGGAGAGTGAAAGCTCTAAGCTTGGGGATGCCCCGGTGGTTCACCCCTGCATATATTAAGAAGACTCAAGCGTCTAAGCTTGGGGATGCCCAAGGCATCCCCTTCTTCATCGACAACATTATCAGGTTCCTCCCCTGAAACTATATTTTTATTCCATCACATCTTATGTGCTTTTTCTTGGAGCGTCGGTTTGTTTTTGTTTTTTGTTTTGTTTGAATAAAATGGATCCTAGCATTCACTTTATGGGAGAGAGACACGCTCCGCTGTAGCATATGGACAAGTATGTCCTTGGTTTCTACTCATAGTATTCATGGCGAAGTTTCTCCTTCGTTAAATTGTTATATGGTTGGAATTGGAAAATGATACATGTAGTAATTGCTATTAATGTCTTGGGTAATGTGATACTTGGCAATTGTTGTGCTCATGATTAAGCTCTTGCATCATATGCTTTGCACCCATTAATGAAGAAATACATAGAGCATGCTAAAATTTGGTTTGCATTTTTGGTTTCTCTAAGGTCTAGATAATTTCTAGTATTGGGTTTGAACAACAAGGAAGACGGTGTAGAGTCTTATAATGTTTACAATATGTCTTTTATGTGAGTTTTGCTGCACCAGTTCATCCTTGTGTTTGTTTCAAATAAGCCTTGCTAGCCTAAACCTTGTATCGAGAGGGAATACTTCTCATGCATCCAAAATACTTGAGCCAACCACTATGCCATTTGTGTCCACCATACCTACCTACTACATGGTATTTTCCGCCATTCCAAAGTAAATTGCTTGAGTGCTACCTTTAAAATTCCATCATTCACCTTTGCAATATATAGCTCATGGTACAAATAGCTTAAAAACTATTGTGGTATTGAATATGTAATTATGCACTTTATCTCTTATTAAGTTGCTTGTTGTGCGATAACCATGTTCACTGGGGACGCCATCAACTATTCATTGTTGAATTTCATGTGAGTTGCTATGCATGTCCGTCTTGTCTGAAGTAAGAGAGATCTACCACCTTATGGTTAAGCATGCATAATGTTAGAGAAGAACATTGGGCCGCTAACTAAAGCCATGATCCATGGTGGAAGTTTCAGTTTTGGACATATATCCTCAATCTCAAATGAGAAAATTATTAATTGTTGTTACATGCTTATGCATAAAAGAGGAGTCCATTATCTGTTGTCTATGTTGTCTCGGTATGGATGTCTAAGTTGAAGAATAATCAATAGCGAGAAATCCAATGCGAGCTTTCTCCTTAGACCTTTGTACAGGCGGCATAGAGGTACCCCTTTGTGACACTTGGTAAAAACATGTGCATTGTGATGATCCGGTAGTCCAAGCTAATTAGGACAAGGTGCGGGCACTATTAGTACACTATGCATGAGGCTTGCAACTTATAAGATATAATTTACATGATGCATATGCTTTATTACTACCGTTGACAAAATTGTTTCATGTTTTCAAAATCAAAGCTCTAGCACAAATATAGCAATCGATGCTTTTCCTCTATGGAGGACCATTCTTTTACTTTCAATGTTGGGTCAGTTCACCTATTTCTCTCCACCTCAAGAAGCAAACACTTGTGTGAACTGTGCATTGATTCCTACATATTTGCTTATTGCACTTATTATATTACTCTATGTTGACAATATCCATGAGATATACATGTTACAAGTTGAAAGCAACCGCTGAAACTTAATCTTCTTTTGTGTTGCTTCAATACCTTTACTTTGAATTATTGCTTTATGAGTTAACTCTTATGCAAGACTTATTGATGCTTGTCTTGAAGTGCTATTCATGAAAAGTCTTTGCTTTATGATTCACTTGTTTACTCATGTCATATACATTGTTTTGATCGCTGCATTCACTACATATGCTTTACAAATAGTATGATCAAGGTTATGATGGCATGTCACTCCAGAAATTATACGTGTTATCGTTTTACTGCTCGGACGAGCAGAACTAAGCTTGGGGATGCTGATACGTCTCCGACGTATCGATAATTTCTTATGTTCCATGCCACATTATTGATGTTATCTACATGTTTTATGCACACTTTATGTCATATTCGTGCATTTTCTAGAACTAACCTATTAACAAGATGCCGAAGTGCCGATTCTTTGTTTCTGCTGTTTTTGGTTTCAGAAATCCTAGTAAGGAAATATTCTCGGAATTGGACGAAATCAATGCCCAGGGGCCTATTTTCCACGAAGCTTCCAGAAGTTCGAAGACGAAACGAAGTAGGGCCACAGGGTGCCCAAACCCTAGGGCGGCGCGGCCCACCCCCTGGCCGCGCCGGCCTGTGGTCTGGGGCCCCTGTGCCCCCTCCTGACTTGCCCTTCCGCCTACTTAAAGCCTCCGTGACGAAACCCCCAGTACCGAGAGCCACGATACGGAAAACCTTCCAGAGACGCCGCCAACGCCGATCCCATCTCGGGGATCCGGAGATCGCCTCCGGCACCACTGCCGGAGAGGGGAATCATCTCCCGGAGGACTCTACACCGCCATGGTCGCCTCCGGTGTGATGTGTGAGTAGTCTACCCCTGGACTATGGGTCCATAGCAGTAGCTAGATGGTTGTCTTCTCCCCATTGTGCTATCATTGTCGGATCTTGTGAGCTGCCTAACATGATCAAGATCATCTATCTGTAATTCTATATGTTGCGTTTGTTGGGATCCGATGAATAGAGAATACTTGTTATGCTGATTATCAAAGTTATATCTACGTGTTGTTTATGATCTTGCATGCTTTCCGTTACTAGTAGATGCTCTGGCCAAGTAGATGCTTGTAACTCCAAGAGGGAGTACTTATGCTCGATAGTGGGTTCATGCCTGCATTGACACCTGGGACAGTGATAGAAAGTTCTAAGGTTGTGTTGTGCTGTTGCCACTAGGGATAAAACATTGATGCTATGTCTAAGGATGTAGTTGTTGATTACATTACGCACCATACTTAATGCAATTGTCTGTTGCTTTGCAACTTAATACTGGAGGGGGTTCGGATGATAACCTGAAGGTGGACTTTTTAGGCATAGATGCAGTTGGATGGCGGTCTATGTACTTTGTCGTAATGCCCAATTAAATCTCACTATACTCATCATGATATGTATGTGCATGGTCATGCCCTCTTTATTTGTCAATTGCCCAACTGTAATTTGTTCACCCAACATGCTATTTGTCTTATGGGAGAGACACCTCTAGTGAACTGTGGACCCCGGTCCAATTCTCTTTACTGAAATACAATCTTCTGCAATACTTGTTCTACTGTTTTCTGCAAACAATCATCTTCCACACAATACGGTTAATCCTTTGTTACAGCAAGCCGGTGAGATTGACAACCTCACTGTTTCGTTGGGGCAAAGTACTTTGGTTGTGTTGTGCAGGTTCCACGTTGGCGCCGGAATCCCTGGTGTTGCGCCGCACTACATCCCGCCGCCATCAACCTTCAACGTGCTTCTTGGCTCCTCCTGGTTCGATAAACCTTGGTTTCTTTCTGAGGGAAAACTTGCTGCTGTGCGCATCATACCTTCCTCTTGGGGTTCCCAACGAACGTGTGAGTTACACGCCATCAGACATCCATACCGGGACAACATAGACAACAGATAATGGACTCCTCTTTTATGCATAAGCATTCAACAACAGTTAATTTTCTCATATGAGATTGAGGATATTTGTCCAAAACTGAAACTTCCACCATGGATCATGGCTTTAGTTAGCGGCCCAATGTTCTTCTCTAACATTATGCATGCTCTAACCATTCTAGTGGTAAATCTCCCTTACTTCAGACAAGACGGACATGCATAGCAACTCACATGATATTCAACAAAGAGTAGTTGATGGCGTCCCCAGGAACATGGTTATCGCTCAACAAGCAACTTAATAAGAGATAAAGTGCATAAATACATATTCAATACCACAATAGTTTTTAGGATATTTGTCCCATGAGCTATATATTGCAAAGGTAGAGGATAGAAATTTTAAAGGTAGCACTCAAGCAATTTACTTTGGAATGGCGGAGAAATACCATGTAGTAGGTAGGTATGGTGGACACAAATGGCATAGTGGTTGGCTCAAGGATTTTGGATGCATGAGAAGTATTCCCTCTCGATACAAGGCTTAGGCTAGCAAGGTTATTTGAAACAAACACAAGTATGAAGCGGTGCAGCAAAACTCACATAAAAGACATATTGTAAACATTATAAGACTCTACACCGTCTTCCTTGTTGTTCAAACACTTACTAGAAATTATCTAGACCTTAGAGAGACCAATTATGCAAACCAAATTTTAGCAAGCTCTATGTATTTCTTCATTGATAGGTGCAAAGTATATGATGCAAGAGCTTAAACATGAGCACAACAATTGCCAAGTATCAAATTATTCAAGACATTTTACAAATTACTACATGTAGCATTTCCCGTTTCCAACCATATAACAATTTAACGAAGAAGATTCAACCTTCGCCATGAATACTATGAGTAAAGCCTAAGGACATATTTGTCCATATGCAACAGCGGAGCGTGTCTCTCTCCCACACAATGAATGCTAGGATCCATTTTATTCAAACAAAACAAAAACAAAAACAAACAGACGCTCCAAGCAAAGTGTATAAGATGTGATGGAATAAAAATATAGTTTCACTAGAGGAACCTGATAATATTGTCGATGAAGAAGGGGATGCCTTGGGCATCCCCAAGCTTAGACGCTTGAGTCTTCTTAAAATATGCAGGGGTGAATCACCGGGGCATCCCCAAGCTTAGAGCTTTCACTCTCCTTGATCATATTGTATCATCTCCCTCTCTTGATCCTTGAAAACTTCCTCCACACCAAACTCAAAACAACTCATTAGAGGGTTAGTGCACAATCAAAATTTACATGTTCAGAGGTGACATAATCATTCTTAACACTTCTGGACATTGCACAAAGCTACTGAAAGTTAATGGAATCGAAAAATCCATCAAGCATAGCAAAACAGGCAATGCGAAATAAAAGGCAGAATCTGTCAAAACAGAACAGTTCGTAAAGACGAATTTTATTGAGGCACCAGACTTTCTCAAATGAAAATGCTCAAATTGAATGAAAGTTGCATACATATCTGCGGATCACTCACATAAATTGGCATAATTTTCTGAGTTACCTACAGAGATTTAGGCCCAGATTCGTGACAGCAAAGAAATCTGTTTCTGCGCAGTAATCCAAATCTAGTATGAACCTTACTATCAAAGACTTTACTTGGCACAATAATGAAACAAAACTAAGATAAGGAGAGGTTGCTAAAGTAGTAAGAACTTCCAAGACTCAAATATAAAATAAAAGTGCAATAGTAAAATCATGGGTTGTCTCCCATAAGTGTTTTTCTTTAACGCCTTTCAGCTAGGCGCAGAAAGTGTGTATCAAGTATTATCAAGAGATGATGCATCTACAGCGGGGTTTGGAGTTTTCTCAACCATGCATTGTATTTTGGATACATAAGTTTCAGCGGCTCCCTTTTCATTAGTCTTGGGCTTGCTACTCTCATCAAACAAATTTTCAGGAACAAGCCAAGCATAATTATCATCTAGAGCTTCATGCATTGCTAGGAGCTTACAAGGTATTGGTTCTTTAATCTCCCCACCATCATTAACATTATTAGTGTACTTAATTCTATCCATATCCATCTTTTCAAGTGTTCTCTTAAAATCGGTGATCATACCAAGCCTCTCATGCTTACTAAAAACTTTTCTAGCTTCTTTGGCTATATCCTCAAATTCTCGCACTAGGACTTTTAAAACAAAATCTCTCTTCTCTCCCCTCTCCATATCAGAAAGTGTAAGAAACATGTGTTGTATCATGGGGTTGAGACTAATAAATCTAGCTTCCATCATGCGTACCAAACAAACAGAGGCATCTTCATAAGTAGGGACGGCTTTTGCCAGGGGTATATCTTTAAGATCTTCTTGCATACTAACATGGGTGAAAAATTCTTCTATATTATCTCTTCCAATTATAGACCCTTGTCCTACCGGTATATCTTTTATAGTAAAATTAAAAGGAAACATGATGAAATAAGTAAATGCAAGTAACTATTTTTTTTGTGTTTTTAATATAGCAAACAAGATAGCAAGTAAAGTAAAACTAGCAACTAATTTTTTTGTATTTTGATTTTAGTGCAGCAAACAAAGTATAAAATAAAGCAAGACAAAAACAAAGTAAAGAGATTGGAGGTGGAGACTGATGTCTACGGGAGCTTCTATTCTTGTAGACAGTGTTGGGCCTCCAAGAGCAGAGGTTTGTAGAACAGCAGCAAGTTTCCCTTAAGTGGATCACCCAAGGTTTATCGATCTCAGGGAGGAAGAGGTCAAAGATATCCCTCTCAAGCAACCCTGCAACCACAAAGCAAGAAGTCTCTTGTGTCCCCAACACACCTAATACAATAGGTGCACTAGTTCGGCGAAGAGATAGTGAGGTACAAGTAATATGGATGAGTATGAGTGATAATAGAAATCTGAATGAAATATGGCAGCGAGTAAACATTCAACAAAACAGTAAACAAACGGAGATTCGATGCTTGGAAGCAAGGCCCAGGGATCCTGCTTTCACTAGTGGACACTCTCAACAATGATCACATAACAGGACTACTCTACACCCTCTTGTTGGATGATGAACACCAATAACTGTGTAGGATTACATGAACCCTCAAAGCCGGAGTTAACAAGCTCCACAATATTCAATGTTCATATTTAAATAACCTTAGAGTGTAAGATAGATCAACACAATCACACCGAGAACTAACATAGCATGCACACTGTCACCATCACACTATGAAGGAGGCATAGATCACATCAATACTATCATAGCAATAGTTAACTTCATAATCCACAAGAGATTACAATCATAGCCTACGCCAAGTACTAACACGGGTGCACACACTATCACCATTACACCGTGCAGGAGGAATAGAGTACTTTAATAACATCACTAGAGTAGCACATAGATAATATTCAACTTGATCACAAAGAGAGAGAGATGAACCACATAGCTACAGCGGAGCCCTCAGCCCCGGGGGTGAATTACTCCCTCCTCATCATGGAGGCAGCGATGGCGGTGAAGATGGCGGTGGAGACGGCGGTGGAGATGGCTCCGGGGGCAATTCCCCGTCCCGGTAGGGTGCCGGAACAGCGACTTCTGTCCCCCGAATTGGACTTTTGCGATGGCGGCGGCTCTGGATGGTTTTCTCTGTTTCCGTCGAACTGGTCGATGTTTTTAGGTCAGGGACGAATATATAGGCGGAGAGTCGGAGTCGGAGGGGCCACAGGGTGCCCAAATGATAGGGGGGCGCGCCCCCCCTTGGGCCGCGCCGCCCTGTGGTGTGGGGCCCCCCTGGCACCCCTCTGGCCTTTCTCCGGTGCTCTGGAAGCTTCGCGTATTTCTAAGACTTTCGGTGTTGATTTCGTCCGATTCCGAAAATATTTCCTTACTAGGATTTCTGAAACCAAAAACAGCAGAAAACAGCAACTGGCCTTTCGGCATCTCGTCAATAGGTTAGTTCCGGAAAACGCATAATAATGACATAAAGTGTGCATAAAACATGTAGATATCATCAATAATGTGGCATGGAACATAAGAAATTATCGATACGTCGGAGACGTATCAGCATCCCCAAGCTTAGTTTCTGCTCGTCCCGAGCAGGTAAACGATAACAAAGATAATTTCTGGAGTGACATGCCATCATAACCTTGATCATACTATTGTAAACACATGTAATGAATGCAGCAATCAAAACAATGTAAATGACATGAGTAAACAAATGAATCATATAGCAAAGACTTTTCATGAATAGTACTTCAAGACAAGCATCAATAAGTCTTGCATAAGAGCTAACTCATAAAGCAATAAATTCAAAGTAAAGACATTGAAACAACACAATGGAAGATTAAGTTTCAGCGGTTGCTTTCAACTTGTAACATGTATATCTCATGGATAATTGTCAATGCAAAGCAATATAACAAATGCAATATGCAAATATGTAGGAATCAATGCATAGTTCACACAAATGTTTGCTTCTTGAGATGGAGAGAAATAGGTGAACTGACTCAACAATAAAAGTAAAAGAATGGTCCTTCAAAGAGGAAAGCATCGATTGCTATATTTGTGCTAGAGCTTTTATTTTGAAAACATAAAGAGAGCATAAAAATAAAGTTTTGAGAGGTGTATGTTGTTGTCAACGAATGGTAGCGGGTACTCTAACCCCCTTGCCAGACAAACCTTCAAAGAGCGGCTCCCATTTTATTTTATTTTTGGGTGGCACTCCTTCCAACCTTTCTTTCACAAACCATGGCTAACCGAATCCTCGGGTGCCTGCCAACAATCTCATACCATGAAGGAGTGCCTTTTTATTTTAGTTTTATTATGATGACACTCCTCCCAACCTTTGCTTACACAAGCCATGGCTAACCGAATCCTTCGGGTGCCGTCCAACAATCACATACCATGGAGGAGTGTCTATTTTTGTTAATTAATTTGGGACTGGGAATCCCATTGCCAGCTCTTTTTGCAAAATTATTGGATAAGCGGATGAAGCCACTAGTCCATTGGTGAAAGTTGCCCAACAAGATTGAAAGATAAACACCACATACTTCCTCATGAGCTATAAAACATTGACACAAATCAGAGGTGATAAATTTTGAATTGTTTAAAGGTAGCACTCAAGCAATTTACTTTGGAATGGCGGAGAAATACCATGTAGTAGGTAGGTATGGTGGGCACAAATGGCATAGTGGTTGGCTCAAGTATTTTGGATGCATGAGAAGTATTCCCTCTCGATACAAGGCTTAGGCTAGCAAGGTTGTTTGAAGCAAACACAAGCATGAACTAGTACATCAAAACTTACATAAAAGATATATTACAAGCATTATAAGACTATACACCGTCTTCCTTGTTGTTCAAACACCTCACTAGAAAATATCTAGACTCTAGAGAAACCACTCATGCAATCCAAATTTTAACAAGCTCTATGTATTTCTTCACTAACAGGTGCAAAGTATATGATGCAAGAGCTTAAACAAGAGCGCAACAATTGCCAAGTATCAAGTTATTCAAGACATCACACCAATTACTACATGTAGCATTTTCCGTTTCCAACCATATAACAATTAACGAAGCAGTTTCAACCTTCGCCATGAACTTTAAAAGCTAAGAACACATGTGTTCATACGAACCAGCGGAGCGTGTCTCTCTCCCACACAAGTATTTATTCAAACAAAAACAAAAACAAGAAACATACAGACGCTCCAAGTAAAGTACATAAGATGTGACCGAATAAAAATATAGTTTCAAGAGAAGGAACCTGATAATTTGTCGATGAAGAAGGGGATGCCTTGGGCATCCCCAAGCTTAGATGCTTGAGTCCTCTTGAAATATGCAGGGATGAACCACCGGGGCATCCCCAAGCTTAGAGCTTTCACTCTTCTTGATCATATTGTATCATCCTCCTCTCTTGACCCTTGAAAACTTCCTCCACACCAAACTCGAAACAAACTCATTAGAGGGTTAGTGCATAGTAAAAGTTCACATGTTCAGAGGTGACACAATCATTCTTAACACTTCTGGACATTGCTCAAAGCTACTGGAAGTTAATGGAACAAAGAAATCCATCCCACATAGCAAAAGAAGCAATGCGAAATAAAAGGCAGAATCTGTCAAAACAGAACAGTCCGTAAAGACGAATTTTATTGAGGCACCAGACTTGCTCAAATGAAAATGCTCAAATTGAATGAAAGTTGCGTACATATCTGAGGATCACTCACGTAAATTGGCATAATTTTCTGAGTTACCTACAGAGAATTTGGCCTAGAATCGTGACAGCAAAGAAATCTGTTTCTGCGCAGTAATCCAAATCTAGTATGAACCTTACTATCAACGACTTTACTTGGTACAACAAAAGACAAAACTAAGATAAGGAGAGGTTGCTACAGTAGTAAACAACTTCCAAGACACAAATATAAAACAAAGTACTGTAGCAAAATAACACATGGGTTATCTCCCAAGAAGTTCTTTCTTTATAGCCATTAAGATGGGCTCAGCAGTTTTAATGATCCACTCGCAAGAAATAGTATTTGGAGCAAAAGAGAGCATCAAGAGGCAAATTCAAAACACATTTAAGTCTAACATGCTTCCTATGAAGAGGGATCTTGTACACAAATGAATTCATGAAGAACAAAGTGACAAGCATAAGAGGATTAAACACGAGTAACTTCAAGATTCTCAACATAAAGAGGGGAAACTTAATATTATTAAGATGCATATAACCATATTTCCCTCTCTCATAATAACTTTCAGTAGCATCATTGATGAAATCCACAATATACCCATCACTTAAAACATTCCTATCATGGTTCATATGCATAGAAGTATCATTAATTTTGGCATAAGAAGAGTTCTTCTCATTAATAGTAATTGGAGCAAGATTATTATCAAGAATTTGAACATGGTAAACAAGTTGCATATTAAGGGAATTGTTTTTGGTAATCCAATCATGGCTATGACAAGTTTCATAAGGATATTTATAACCTATATCATAGCATTCTTTATAATAATCATCAAAGATCGGAGGCACAGTGTCATCATAAGAAATAGAATAGTTATCTTTCACAGTCGGTTTATCTATGACCATACCATCATTGTTATTAGAAGGAGATGTATCAAGAACATAATGACCAGTAGCAAAAGGATTTTCAAACACCTCTTCCCCAAGCTTAGAGCTTTCTATATCATTATGGGAGGAAGCATGGATAGCACTGACACTATGGCAATTATTATCATCATCATTTTCAGAATTAGTTTCCC
This sequence comes from Lolium perenne, assembly GCF_019359855.2. Classification (NCBI taxonomy): domain Eukaryota; kingdom Viridiplantae; phylum Streptophyta; class Magnoliopsida; order Poales; family Poaceae; genus Lolium; species Lolium perenne. The sequence goes on from NC_067246.2 coordinate 322,429,141, forward strand.
AGAGATTTGCTATATCAAAAGTAATGTGCCCATTCAAATCATGATCGCTAATGTATGTAAAGGGCATAGGAAGATCATCGTATTCAGATTCATTATCACAATAATTATTAGGAGCAACATACTTACGGTTACCTAGCGTTATCTCATTCACGCGAGGATACGCCGTTACCTCTTTCTTTTTATTCTCCTTCTTCTTCTTCTTTTTCTTCTTCGTTCCCTTCTTCTTCTTCTTCTCTTCCTTCTCCTCGTTCCCTTCTTTAGGAGGAAGAGGCTTGAAGGGTGGCTTGTCCGCATAACCTGATTTACTTTCAGAAACAATAGAAGAAACTTGGGAGGATCCCTCCTTTTCATTAATTAGTTGAAAACACACAGCGGTCCTATCATATTTTGGCAAGGTGTCATCTTCTAAAATATTTTGTATGTAAGTATTTGTATGGCTATTATCAATGCAATAAGAAAAACACCCATGCAGGACATCATCAATATCAAGATCACTCATATGTAACAAAGAGATTTTTCGCGACAGTTCTTCACACCCCAAAAATAAAGTAAGTTCATCATGCTGATTAGGAGTAATTTCATCATCACAATACAAATTTGCAGCACTCATTGGGTTCAAATTATCATTGGAGGAGCATTGAAAATTAAAATGACCCACTTCATGGCAAACTTCACAAATAAAAGGATAGAGGGCACAAACTTTTTTACCAAGATCATCTAGAGCCCTAAACCACTTTCTAGTTTTTTCATTAGCATGATGGATACAATATTCATCTTTGATTTGATTAATTCCACAAGGTCTATGTATTCCACAAAAATTAACATGCTTATAGGAAATAGCATTCTTAGGAGTTTGAGCATGCTTATTGCAATAATTAACAACAATTTCATTCTTCATGCAAGCCTCTTTAAAAGGTTCATGATACTTATCAAAATTCTTTTTAGGCAATTCAAAATGAGAAGCAAAGGCTTTATAAAGATTTGCAGCAACTTGAGAGTCAAGACCATAAGTAGCACTCATATTTCGAAATTTATCGGTATCCATAAAAGCTTCAATGCATTCATAATCATAATTTATACCTGACTCTTTACCTTTGTCGTTCTCCCATCCTTCAGGGTTGTCCTCAATCCGATCAAGAAGATCCCACCTAGCTTCAACCTCCTTGCTTGTGAAAGATCCCTCCGAACAGGCATCCAGGTAGTCCTTGTGTTGTCCTGAAAGCCTCGCATAAAAATTGTTAACAATAACATTACGGGGGAGCTCATGAATGGGACATTTGAGCATTAGTGACTTTAATCTCCCCCACGCTTGAGAAATACTCTCTCCATCACGAGGATAAAAGTTATAAATATAATTCCTATCAATATGCACTTCATGAGGAGGATAAAATTTAGAATAAAAGAGAGATGCAATTTCCTCCCAACCAAGAGAATGACTATTCTCCAACAATTTATACCAATGCGCCGCTTTACCAGACAGCGAAACGGAGAATAGCTTCCTCTTCACTTCATCCATAGAGATACCTGCACACTTGAATAACCCGCATAATTCATGCAAAAACAGTAAATGATCTTTAGGATGGACAGTTCCATCCCGTTCATAGCGGTTATCCATAACACGTTCAATAATTTTCATGGGTATCTTGAAAGAAGTACTTGCAGTTGGGTGATTTAAAGTATCACAAGCATTATTAGAGTTATCGCATATGGGAGATAAAGCATTATCAGAACAAATTTTCTCCCCTAAAGATGGGAAGCCAAAAAGATCACAGAAACTAGCTTCCCCAAGCTTAGACTTATTCATAGCATTAGCAGTGATTGTGTTCATACCAATAATATTGCTACTAGCATGCAAATGAGGTTCCATAGGTTCTTTAATTTTCGCATCACACAATTCATGTCTTAGCTTAGGAAATAAATTAAGAAGCTCATAGTTATATTCCATTATGCCTAACTAGTGTAAACAAGAAACAAAAAGTTGCAATTGCAGGATCTAAAGGAAATAGCTTCGAGCACAAACACAATGGCGCCAGAAAAAGTACTTGTTACACCTGGAACCGAAGTATGAGTGCCTTTTACCTTTCCTCCCCGACAACGGCGCCAGAAAAGTGCTTGATGTCTACGGGAGCTTCTATTCTTGTAGACAGTGTTGGGCCTCCAAGAGCAGAGGTTTGTAGAACAGCAGCAAGTTTCCCTTAAGTGGATCACCCAAGGTTTATCGATCTCAGGGAGGAAGAGGTCAAAGATATCCCTCTCAAGCAACCCTGCAACCACAAAGCAAGAAGTCTCTTGTGTCCCCAACACACCTAATACAATAGGTGCACTAGTTCGGTGAAGAGATAGTGAGGTACAAGTAATATGGATGAGTATGAGTGATAATAGCAATCTGAATGAAATATGGCAGCGAGTAAACATTCAACAAAACAGTAAACAAACGGAGATTCGATGCTTGGAAGCAAGGCCCAGGGATCCTGCTTTCACTAGTGGACACTCCCAACAATGATCACATAACAGGACTACTCTACACCCTCTTGTTGGATGATGAACACCACTAACTATGTAGGATTACACGAACCCTCAAAGCCGGAGTTAACAAGCTCCACAATATTCAATGTTCATATTTAAATAACCTTAGAGTGTAAGATAGATCAACACAATCACACCGAGAACTAACATAGCATGCACACTGTCACCATCACACTATGAAGGAGGCATAGATCACATCAATACTATCATAGCAATAGTTAACTTCATAATCCACAAGAGATTACAATCATAGCCTACGCCAAGTACTAACACGGATGCACACACTATCACCATTACACCGTGCAGGAGGAATAGAGTACTTTAATAACATCACTAGAGTAGCACATAGATAATATTCAACTTGATCACAAAGAGAGAGAGATGAACCACATAGCTACAGCGGAGCCCTCAGCCCCGGGGGTGAATTACTCCCTCCTCATCATGGAGGCAGCAATGGCGGTGAAGATGGCGGTGGAGACGGCGGTGTAGATGGCTCCGGGGGCAATTCCCCGTCCCGGCAGGGTGCCGGAACAGCGACTTCTGTCCCCCGAATTGGACTTTCGCGATGGCGGCGGCTCTGGATGGTTTTCTCTGTTTCCGTCGAACTGGTCGATGTTTTTAGGTCAGGGACGAATATATAGGTGGAGAGTCGGAGTCGGAGGGGCCACAGGGTGCCCAGATGATAGGGGGCGCGCCCCCTCCCCTTGGGCCACGCCGCCCTGTGGTGTGGGGCCCCCTGGCACCCCTCTGGCCTTTCTCCGGTGCTCTGGAAGCTTCGCGTATTTCTAAGACTTTCGGTGTTGATTTCGTCCGATTCCGAAAATATTTCCTTACTAGGATTTCTGAAACCAAAAACAGCACAAAACAGCAACTGGCATTTCGGCATCTCGTCAATAGGTTAGTTCCAGAAAACGCATAATAATGACATAAAGTGTGCATAAAACATGTAGATATCATCAATAATGTGGCATGGAACATAAGAAATTATCGATACGTTGGAGACGTATCAGAGACTCCCCTTGCAGCGTGTCTTGATCTCCCCGGCAACGGCGCCAGAAAACAGTCTTGATACGCGTACAACACGCGACCGTTGGGAACCCCAAGAGGAAGGTGTGATGCGTACAGCGGCAAGTTTTCCCTCAGTAAGAAACCAAGGTTTATCGAACCAGTAGGAGCCAAGAAGCACGTTGAAGGTTGATGGCGGCGAGATGTAGTGCGGTGCAACACCAGGGATTCCGGCGCCAACGTGGAACCTGCACAACACAACCAAAGTACTTTGCCCCAACGAAACAGTGAGGTTGTCAATCTCACCGGCTTGCTGTAACAAAGGATTAGATGTATAGTGTGGATGATGATTGTTTGTAGAAAACAGTAGAACAAGTATTGCAGTAGATTGTATTCGATTAAAAGAATGGACCTGGGTCCACAGTTCACTAGAGGCATCTCTCCCATGAGATAAATAGCATGTTGGGTGAAAAAATTACAGTTGGGCAATTGACAAATAAAGAGGGCATGACCATGCACATACATGATATGATGAGTATTGTGAGATTTAATTGGGCATTACGACAAAGTACATAGACCGCTATCCAGCATGCATCTATGCCTAAAAAGTCCACCTTCAGGTTATCATCCGAACCCCTTCCAGTATTAAGTTGCAAACAACAGACAATTGCATTAAGTATGGTGTGTAATGTAATCAATAACTACATCCTCGGACATAGCATCGATGTTTTATCCCTAGTGGCAACAGCACATCCACAACCTTAGAACTTTCTGTCACAGTCCCATATTTAATGGAGGCATGAACCCACTATCGAGCATAAATACTCCCTCTTGGAGTTAAGAGTAAAAACTTGGCCAGAGCCTCTACTAATAACGGAGAGCATGCAAGATCATAAACAACACATAGGTAATAGATTGATAATCAACATAGCATAGTATTCTCTATCCATCGGATCCCAACAAACACAACATATAGCATTACAGATAGATGATCTTGATCATGTTAGGCAGCTCACAAGACCCGACAATGAAGCACAATTAGGAGAAGACGACCATCTAGCTACTGCTATGGACCCATAGTCAAGGGGTGAACTACTCACTCATCACTCCGGAGGCGACCATGGCGGTGAAGAGTCCTCCGGGAGATGATTCCCCTCTCCGGCAGGGTGCCGGAGGCGATCTCCTGAATCCCCCGAGATGGGATTGGCGGCGGCGGTGTCTCTGGAAGGTTTTCCGTATCGTGGCTCTCGGTACTGGGGGTTTCGCGACGAAGGCTTTAAGTAGGCAGAGGAGATAGGTCAGGGGGCCACACGAGGGCCCCACACGACAGGCCAGCGCGGCCAAGGGCCAGGCCGCACCGCCCTGGTGTCTGGCCACCTCGTGGACCCACTTCGTATCCTCTTCGGTCTTCTGGAAGCTTCGTGGAAAAATAGGCCCCTGGGCGTTGATTTCGTCCAATTCCGAGAATATTTCCTTACTAGGATTTCTGAAACCAAAAACAGCAGAAACCAGCAACTGGCTCTTCGGCATCTCGTTAATAGGTTAGTGCCGGAAAATGCATAAATATGACATAAAGTATGCATAAAACATGTAGATATCATCAATAATGTGGCATGGAACATAAGAAATTATCGATACGTCGGAGACGTATCAATCATCCAAACCTTTTATGCAGGATTGAATTTTTCCTCGCGGAACCTATTGGATTCAGCTGCTGGAGGTACTTTTATGTCCATCACTCTAGGCGCCGCAACAAAGCTTCTTGATAATATGATGATTAGTTACTCTGAATGGGACACGGAAAGAGCTCCACAAGGTAAGAAGGTAAATTCTATCGAAGAAACCTCCTCCTTGAGTGATAAGATTGATGCTATTATGTCTATGCTTGTGAACGGTAGGACAAATGTTGATTCTAATAATGTTCCGTTAGCTTCATTGGTTGCCCAAGAAGAACATGTTGATGTGAACTTCATTAAAAAAATAATTTCAACAACAATGCTTATCGGAATAATTCTAGTAACAACTATAGGCCATATCCTTATAATAATGGTAACGGTTATGGTAATTCTTATGGTAATTCTTACAACAATAATAGGAATGTGCCCCCTGTACTTGAAGCCATGCTTAAAGAATTTATTAGTACACAAACTGCTTTTAACAAATCTGTTGAAGAAAAGCTTGGGAAAATTGATATACTTGCTTCTAAAGTTGATAGTCTTGCTACTGATGTTGATCTTTTGAAATCGAAAGTTATGCCTAATGAAAATAAAGATATTAAGTCGTTTGCTACAACAAATGCCATCCAAGTTAGAATTAATGAGAATATTAGATTGATGGCCGAATTGCGTGCTAGGTGGGATAAAGAAGAAAATGCTAAAGAGAACAATGTAGCTAAAGTTTGGACTATTACCACCACTAGTAATGCTAATGGTTCACATGTTGCTGCACCTCCTACTATTAATAGTAAAATAATTGGTGTTGGCAATGTCTCCACTTCTAATGCAAAGCCTGCAAAACTGCCGGAACCTGCTAAAACTGCTGAAACTGCTTGTGATAAAACTGCTGAAATTTTTCCAATATTGGGGATAATGATCCCATTGCTTTAGATCATAATGGTTTAGATTTTGATGATTGCCATATCTCTGAAGTTATAAAGTTCTTACAAAAACTTGCCTTTACGAAACATATTACAAATGCTCTCATAAAAGCTAGAGAAGAGAAATTAAATCATGAAGTTTCTACTCCTAGGAAGTTAGAGGATGGTTGGGAGCCCATCATTAAGATGAAGGTCAATGATTTTGATTGTAATGCCTTATGTGATCTTGGTGCGAGTATTTCCGTTATGCCTAGGAAAATCTATAATATGCTTGACTTGCCACCATTGAAAAATTGTTATTTGGATGTTAATCTTGCTGATAATTCTACAAAGAAACCTTTGGGGAGGGTTGATAATGTTCACATTACGGTCAACAATAACCTTGTCCCCGTTGATTTTGTTGTCTTGGATATTGAATGCAATGCATCTTGTCCCATTATATTGGGAAGACCTTTTCTTCGAACCGTTGGTGCTATTATTGATACGAAGGAAGGTAATATTAAATATCAATTTCCTCTCAAGAAAGGTATTGAACACTTCCCTAGAAAGAGAATGAAGTTACCTTTTGATTCTATTTTTAGAAAAAATTATGATGTTGATGCTTCATCTCTTGATGTTACTTGATACACACTTTCTGCGCCTAGCTGAAAGGCGTTAAAGAAAAGCGCTTATGGGAGACAACCCATGATTTTACTTCTGCACTTTTGTTTTAGATTTGAGTCTTGGAAGTTGTTACTACTGTAGCAACCTCTTCTTATCTTTATTTTATTACATTGTTGTGCCAAGTAAAGTCTTTGATAGTAAGGTTCATACTAGATTTGGATTACTGCGCAGAAACAGATTTCTTGCTGTCACGAATTTGAGCAGTAGTCTCTGTAGGTAACTCAGAAAAATCTGCCAATTTACGTGAGTAATCCTCAGATATGTACGCAACTTTCATTCAATTTGAGAATTTTTATTTGAGCAAGTCTGGTGCACCTAAAAAATTTGTCTTTACGGACTGTTCTGTTTTGACAGTTTCTGCCTTTTATTTCGCATTGCCTGTTTTGCTATGTTTGATGAATTTATTTATTCCATTAACTTTCAGTAGCTTTGTGCAATGTCCAGAAGTGTTAAGAATGATTATGTCACCTCTGAACATGTGAATTTTGATTATGCACTAACCCTCTAATGAGTTGTTTTGAGTTTGGTGTGGAGGAAGTTTTCAAGGATCAAGAGAGGAGGATGATATAATATGATCAAGGAGAGTGAAAGCTCTAAGCTTGGTGATGCCCTGGTGGTTCATCCCTGCATATTTCAAGAAGACTCAAGCATCTAAGCTTGGGGATGCCCAAGGCATCCCCTTCTTCATCGACAACATTATCAGGTTCCTCTATTGAAACTATATTTTTATTCCATCACATCTTATGTGCTTTACTTGGAGCGTCTGTTTGCTTTTGTTTTGTTTTGTTTGAATAAATTTGGATCCTAGCATTCATTGTGTGGGAGAGAGACACGCTGCGCTGTTGCATATGGACAAATATGTCCTTAGGCTTTACTCATAATGTTCATGGCGAAGGTTGAAACTGCTTCGTTAATTGTTATATGGTTGGAAATGAGAAATGCTACATGTAGTAATTGGTAGAATGTCTTGAATAATTTGATACTTGGCAATTGTTGTGCTCATAAGGATCATGTTTAAGCTCTTGCATCATATACTTTGCACCTATTAGTGAAGAAATACATAGAGCTTGCTAAAATTTGGTTTGCATGATTGGTCTCTCTAAGGTCTAGATATTTTCTAGTAAGGGTTTGAACAACAAGGAAGACAGTGTAGAGTCCTATAATGCTTGCAATATGTTTTTATGTGAGTTTTGCTGTACTGGTTCATACTTGTGTTTGCTTCAAACAACCTTGCTAGCCTAAGCCTTGTATTGAGAGGGATTACTTCTCGTGCATCCAAATCCTTGAGCCAATAACTATGCCATTTGTGTCCACCATACCTACCTACTACATGGTATTTCTCTGCCATTCCAAAGTAAATTGCTTGAGTGCTACCTTTAAATTTCTATCCTTTGTCTTTGCAATATATAGCTCATGGGAAAAATAGCCTAAAAACTATTGTGGTATTGAATATGTACTTATGTATCTTATTTCTTATTAAGTTGCTTGTTGTGCGATAACCATGTTCCTGGGGACGCCATCAACTACCCTTTGTTGAATATCATGTGAGTTGCTATGCATGTTCGTCTTGTCTGAAGTAAGGGTGATTTATCATGAGTTGAATGGTTTGAGTATGCTTATTGTTAGAGAAGAACATTTGGCCGCTAACTAAGGCCATGATCCATGGTGGAAGTTTCAGTTTTGGACAACAATCCTCAATCTCTTATGAGAATATTATTTGTTGTTGAATGCTTATGCATTAAAGAGGAGTCCATTATCTGTTGTCTATGTTGTCCCGGTATGGATGTCTAAGTTGAGAATAATCAAAAGCGAGAAATCCAATGCGAGCTTTCTCCTTAGACCTTTGTACAGGCGGCATAGAGGTACCCCTTTGTGATACTTGGTTAAAACATATGTATTGCGATGATAATCCATGTAAATCCGAGCTAATTAGGACAAGGTGCGAGCACTATTGGTAATCTATGCATGAGGCTTGTAACTTGTAGGATATCTTATACATAATACATATGCTTTATTACTACCATAGACAAAATTGTTTCTATGTTTTCAAAATAGAAGCTCTAGCACAAATATAGCAATCCATGCTTCCCTCTGCGAAGGGCCATTCTTTTACTTTTATGTTGAGTCAGTTTACCCACTTCCTTCCATCTTAGAAGCAAACACTTGTGTTAACTGTGCATTGATTCTTACATACTTGCATATTTGTATTCATCATATTACTTTGCATTGACAATTATCCATGAGATATACATGTTATAAGTTGAAAGCAACCGCTGAAACTTAATCTTCCTTTGTGTTGCTTCAATGCCTTTACTTTAAATTTATTGCTTTATGAGTTAACTCTTATGCAAGACTTATTGATGCTTGTCTTGAAAGTACTATTCATGAAAAGTCTTTGCTATATGATTCAATTGTTTATTCATTGTCTTTACCATTGCTTCGAATCGCTGCATTCATTACATGTGCTTACAATAGTATTGATCAAGATTACGAAGCTTCCAGAACACCGAAAGGGAAACAAAGTGGGGCGACGAGGCGCCGCCACACTAGGGCGGCGCGGCCCAAGGGGGGCCCGCGCGGCCCTAGCGTGTGCCCCCCTCGTCAGCCCTCCGACTCCGCCCTTCCGCCTACTTAAGCCTTCGTCGAAAATAACTCTAGTACCGAGAGCCACGATACGGAAACCTTCCAGAGATGCCGCCGCCGCCAATCCCATCTCGGGGGATTCAGGAGATCGCCTCCGGCACCCTGCCGGAGAGGGGAATCCTCTCCCGGAGGACTCTTCACCGCCATGATCGCCTCCGGAGTGATGTGTGAGTAGTTCACCCCTGGACTATGGGTCCATAGCAGTAGCTAGATGGTCGTCTTCTCCTCATTGTGCTATCATTGTTGGATCTTGTGAGATGCCTAACATGATCAAGATCATCAATTTGTAATGCTACATGTTGCGTTTGTTGGGATCCGATGAATATTGAATGCTATGTTATGTTGATTATCAATCTATCATCTATGTGTTGTTTATGATCTTGCATGCTCTCCGTTGCTAGTAGAGGCTCTGGCCAAGTCGTTACTTGTAACTCCAAGAGGGAGTATTTATGCTCGATAGTGGGTTTATGCCTCCATTAAATCTGGGACAGTGACAGAAAGTTCTAAGGTTGTGGATGTGCTGTTGCCACTAGGGATAAAACATCAATGCTATGTCTAAGGATGTATTTGTTGATTACATTACGCACCATACTTAATGCAATTGTCTGTTGTTTGCAACTTAATACTTTGGAGGGTTCGGATGATAACCTGAAGGTGGACTTTTTAGGCATAGATGCATGCTGGATAGCGGTCTATGTACTTTGTCGTAATGCCCAATTGAATCTCACATTACTCATTGATACGTCTCCGACGTATCGATAATTTCTTATGTTCCATGCCACATTATTGATGATATCTACATGTTTTATGCATACTTTATGTCATATTTATGCATTTTCCGGCACTAACCTATTAACGAGATGCCGAAGAGCCAGTTGATGTTTTCTGCTGTTTTTGGTTTCAGAAATCCTAGTAAGGAAATATTCTCGGAATTGGATGAAATCAACGCCCAGGGGCCTATTTTCACACGAAGCTTCCAGAAGACCGAAGGAGTCACGAGGTGGCCAGACGCTAGGGCGGCGCGGCCCAAGCCCTGGCCGCGCCGGCCTAGTGTGTGGGCCCCCTGTCAGGCCCCCTGACCTATCTCCTCCGCCTACATAAAGCCTTCGTCGCGAAACCCCCAGTAGCGAGAGCCACGATACGGAAAACCTTCCAGAGACGCCGCCGCCGCCAATCCCATCTCGGGGGATTCAGGAGATCGCCTCCGGCACCCTGCCGGAGAGGGGAATCATCTCCCGGAGGACTCTTCACCGCCATGGTCGCCTCCGGAGTGATGAGTGAGTAGTTCACCCCTGGACTATGGGTCCATAGCAGTAGCTAGATGGTCGTCTTCTCCTAATTATGCTTCATTGTCGGGTCTTGTGAGCTGCCTAACATGATCAAGATTGTCTATCTGTAATGCTATATGTTGTGTTTGTTGGGATCCGATGGATAGAGAATACTATGTTATGTTGATTATCAATCTATTACATATGTGTTGTTTATGATCTTGCATGCTCTCCGTTATTAGTAGAGGCTCTGGCCAAGTTTTTGCTAGTAACTCTAAGAGGGAGTATTTATGCTCGATAGTGGGTTCATGCCTCCATTAAATGCAGGACATTGAGAAAGTTCTAAGGTTGTGGATGTGCTGTTGCCACTAGGGATAAAACATCGATGCTATGTCCGATGATGTAGTTATTGATTACATTACGCACCATACTTAATGCAATTGTCTGTTGTTTGCAACTTAATACTAGAAGGGGTTCGGATGATAACCTGAAGGTGGACTTTTTAGGCATAGATGCATGCTGGATAGCGGTCTATGTACTTTGTCGTAATGCCCAATTAAATCTCACAATATTCATCATATCATGTATGTGCATTGTCATGCCCTCTTTATTTGTCAATTGCCCAACTGTAATTTGTTCACCCAACATGCTTATTCTTATCGGAGAGACGCCTCTAGTGAACTGTGGACCCCGGTCCATTCTTAACATCGAATACAATCTACTGCAATACTTGTTCTACTGTTTTCTGCAAACAATCATCATCCACACTATACACCTAATCCTTTGTTACAACAAGCCGGTGAGATTGACAACCTCACTGTTTCGTTGGGGCAAAGTACTTTGGTTGTGTTGTGCAGGTTCCACGTTGGCGCCGGAATCCCTGGTGTTGCGCCGCACTACATCTCGCCGCCATCAGCCTTCAACGTGCTTCTTGGATCCTACTGGTTCGATAAACCTTGGTTTCTTACTGAGGGAAAACTTGCCGCTGTACACATCACACCTTCCTCTTGGGGTTCCCAACGGACGCGTGTTGTACGCGTATCAAGCAGATTTTCTGGTGTCGTTGCCGGGGAGATCAAGACACGCTGCAAGGGGAGTCTCCAACTCCAATCTCTTTACTTTGTTTTTGTCTTGCTTTATTTTATTTACTACTTTGTTTGCTGCACTAAATCAAAATACAAAAAAATTAGTTGCTAGTTTTACTTTATTTACTGTCTTGTTTGCTATATCAAAAACACACAAAAATTAGTTACTTGCATTTACTTTATCTAGTTTGCTTTATTTACTGTTGCTAAAATGGGTACTCCTGAAAATACTAAGTTGTGTGACTTCACAACCACAAATAATAATGATTTCTTAGGCACACCTATTGCTCCACCTGCTACTACAGCAGAATTCTTTGAAATTAAACCTGCTTTACTGAATCTTGTTATGCGAGAGCAATTTTCTGGTGTTAGTTCTGATGATGCTGCTGCCCATCTCAATAACTTTGTTGAACTATGTGAAATGCAAAAGTATAAGGATGTAGATGGTGACATTATAAAATTAAAATTGTTCCCTTTCTCATTAAAAGGAAGAGCTAAAGATTGGTTGCTATCTCTGCCTAAGAATAGTATTGATTCATGGACTAAATGCAAGGATGCTTTTATTGGTAGATATTATCCCCCTGCTAAAATTATATCTTTGAGGAGTAGCATAATGAATTTTAAAAAATTGGATAATGAGCATGTTGCCCAAGCATGGGAAATAATGAAATCTTTGGTTAAAAATTGCCCAACCCATGGACTGACTACTTGGATGATCATCCAAACCTTTTATGCAGGACTGAATTTTTCTTCGCGGAACCTATTGGATTCAGCTGCTGGAGGTACCTTTATGTCCATCACTCTTGGCGAAGCAACAAAGCTTCTTGATAATATGATGATTAATTACTCTGAATGGCACACGGAAAGAGCTCCACAAGGTAAGAAGGTAAATTCTGTCGAAGAAACCTCTTCCTTGAGTGATAAGATTGATGCTATTATGTCTATGCTTGTGAATGGTAGGACAAATGTTGATCCTAATAATGTTTCGTTAGCTTCATTGGTTGCTCAAGAAGAACATGTTGATGTAAACTTCATTAAAAATAATAATTTCAACAACAATGCTTATCGGAACAATTCTAGTAACAACTATAGGCCATATCCTTATAATAATGGCAACGGCTATGGTAATTCTTATGGAAATTCTTACAACAATAATAGGAACACACCCCCTGGACTTGAAGCCATGCTTAAAGAATTTATTAGTACACAAACTGCTTTTAACAAATCTGTTGAAGAAAAGCTTGGGAAAATTGATATACTTGCTTCTAAAGTCGATAGTCTTGCTGCTGATGTTGATCTTTTGAAATCGAAAGTTATGCCTAATGAAAATCATAATAATAAAATTGTTACTACAGCAAATGCCATCCAAGTTAGAATTAATGAGAATATGAGATTGATGGCCGAATTGCGTGCTAGGTGGGAGAAAGAAGAAAATGAAAAAGAAGATAATATAGCTAAAGTTTGGACTATTACCACCACTAGTAATACTAATGCTCCACATGTTGCTGCACCTCCTACTAATAATGGTAAAAGAATTGGTGTTAGCAATGTTATGCAAAGCATGAAAAACTGCCTGAAACTGCTAAAACTGCTGAAACTGCCTGTGATAAAACTGCTGAATTTTTTTCCAACATTAGGGATGATGATCCCATTGCTTTAGATTATAATGGTTTGGATTTTGATGATTGCCACATCTCTGAAGTTATAAAGTTCTTACAAAAACTTTCTAAGAGTCCTAATGCTAGTGCTATAAATTTGGCTTTCACGAAACATATTACAAATGCTCTCATAAAAGCTAGAGAAGAGAAATTAAATCGCGAAAATTCTATTCCTAGGAAGCTAGAGGATGGTTGGGAGCCCATCATTAAGATGAAGGTCAATGACTTTGATTGTAATGCTTTATGTGATCTTGGTGTAAGTATTTCCGTTATGCCTAAGAAAATCTATAACATGCTTGACTTGCCACCATTGAAAAATTGTTATTTGAATGTTAATCTTGCTGATAACTCTACAAAGAGACCTTTGGGGAGAGTTGATAATGTTCGCATTACCATTAACAATAACCTTTTCCCCGTTGATTTTGTTGTCTTGGATATTGAATGCAATGCATCTTGTCCCATTATATTGGGAAGACCTTTTCTTCGAACTATTGGTGCCATCATTGATATGAAGGAAGGTAATATTAGATATCAATTTCCTCTCAAGAAAGGTATGGAACACTTCCTGTTGCGTGTGGTTGGCACGTCCGTTGGGAACCCCAAGAGGAAGGTGTGATGCGCACAGCGGCAAGTTTCCCTCAGTAAGAAACCAAGGTTTAATCGGACCAGTAGGAGTCAAGAAGCACGTTGAAGGTTGATGGCGGCGAGATGTAGTGCGGCGCAACACCAGGGATTCCGGCGCCAACGTGGAACCTGCACAACACAACCAAAGTACTTTGCCCCAACGAAACAGTGAGGTTGTCAATCTCACCGGCTTGCTGTAACAAAGAGTTAACCGTATTGTGTGGAAGATGATTGTTTGCAGAAAACAGTAGAACAAGTATTGCAGTAGATTGTATTTCAGTAAAGAGAATTGGACCGGGGTCCACAGTTCACTAGAGGTGTCTCTCCCATAAGACGAACAGCATGTTGGGTGAACAAATTACAGTTGGGCAATTGACAAATAAAGAGAGCATGACCATGCACATACATATCATGATGAGTATAGTGAGATTTAATTGGGCATTACGACAAAGTACATAGACCGCCATCCAACTGCATCTATGCCTAAAAAGTCCACCTTCAGGTTATCATCCGAACCCCCTCCAGTATTAAGTTGCAAAGCAACAGACAATTGCATTAAGTATGGTGCGTAATGTAATCAACAACTACATCCTTAGACATAGCATCAATGTTTTATCCCTAGTGGCAACAGCACAACACAACCTTAGAACTTTCATCACTTGTCCCAGTGTCAATGCGAGCATGAACCCACTATCGAGCATAAGTACTCCCTCTTGGAGTTACAAGCATCTACTTGGCCAGCATCTACTAGTAACGGAAAGCATGCAAGATCATAAACAACACGTAGATATAACTTTGATAATCAACATAATAAGTATTCTCTATTCATCGGATCCCAACAAACGCAACATATAGAATTACGGATAGATGATCTTGATCATGTTAGGCAGCTCACAAGATCGACAATGATAGCACAATGGGGAGAAGACAACCATCTAGCTACTGCTATGGACCCATAGTCCAGGGGTAGACTACTCACACATCACACCGGAGGGCGACCATGGCGGCGTAGAGTCCTCCGGGAGATGATTCCCCTCTCCCGGCAGGTGCCGGAGGCGATCTCTGGATCCCGAGATGGGATCGGCGTTGGCGGCGTCTCTGGAAGGTTTTCCGTATCGTGGCTCTCGGTGCGGGGTTTCGTCACGGAGGCTTTAAGTAGACGGAAGGGCAAGTCGAGGAGGGGCACAGGGGCCCCAGGACCACAGGCCGGCGCGGCCGGGGGTGGGCCGCGCCGCCCTAGGGTTTGGGCACCACGTGGCCCCACTTCGTTTCGTCTTCGGACTTCTGGAAGCTTCGTGGAAAAATAGGCCCCTGGGCGTTGATTTCGTCCAATTCCGAGAATATTTCCTTACTAGGATTTCTGAAACCAAAAACAGCAGAAAACAGCAACTGGCACTTCGGCATCTTGTTAATAGGTTAGTTCCAGAAAATGCACGAATATGACATAAAGTGTGCATAAAACATGTAGATAACATCAATAATGTGGCATGGAACATAAGAAATTATCCATACGTCGGAGACGTATCAGCATCCCCAAGCTTAGTTCTGCTCGTCCCGAGCAGGTAAAACGATAACACAGATAATTTCTGGAGTGACATGCCATCATAACCTTGATCATACTATTTGTAAAGCATATGTAGTGAATGCAGCGATCAAAACAATGTATATGACATGAGTAAACAAGTGAATCATAAAGCAAAGACTTTTCATGAATAGCACTTCAAGACAAGCATCAATAAGTCTTGCATAAGAGTTAACTCATAAAGCAATAATTCAAAGTAAAGGTATTGAAGCAACACAAAAGAAGATTAAGTTTCAGCGGTTGCTTTCAACTTGTAACATGTATATCTCATGGATATTGTCAACATAGAGTAATATAATAAGTGCAATAAGCAAATATGTAGGAATCAATGCACAGTTCACACAAGTGTTTGCTTCTTGAGGTGGAGAGAAATAGGTGAACTGACTCAACATTGAAAGTAAAAGAATGGTCCTCCATAGAGGAAAAGCATCGATTGCTATATTTGTGCTAGAGCTTTGATTTTGAAAACATGAAACAATTTTGTCAACGGTAGTAATAAAGCATATGCATCATGTAAATTATATCTTATAAGTTGCAAGCCTCATGCATAGTGTACTAATAGTGCCCGCACCTTGTCCTAATTAGCTTGGACTACCGGATCATCACAATGCACATGTTTTTACCAAGTGTCACAAAGGGGTACCTCTATGCCGCCTGTACAAAGGTCTAAGGAGAAAGCTCGCATTGGATTTCTCGCTATTGATTATTCTTCAACTTAGACATCCATACCGGGACAACATAGACAACAGATAATGGACTCCTCTTTTATGCATAAGCATGTAACAACAATTAATAATTTTCTCATTTGAGATTGAGGATATATGTCCAAAACTGAAACTTCAACAAGGATCATGGCTTTAGTTAGCGGCCCAATGTTCTTCTCTAACATTATGCATGCTTAACCATAAGGTGGTAGATCTCTCTTACTTCAGACAAGACAGACATGCATAGCAACTCACATGAAATTCAACAATGAATAGTTGATGCCGTCCCCAATGAACATGGTTATCGCACAACAAGCAACTTAATAAGAGATAAAGTGCATAATTACATATTCAATACCACAATAGTTTTTAAGCTATTTGTCCCATGAGCTATATATTGCAAAGGTGAATGATGGAATTTTAAAGGTAGCACTCAAGCAATTTACTTTGGAATGGCGGAAAATACCATGTAGTAGGTAGGTATGGTGGACACAAATGGCATAGTGGTTGGCTCAAGTATTTTGGATGCATGAGAAGTATTCCCTCTCGATACAAGGTTTAGGCTAGCAAGGCTTATTTGAAACAAACACAAGGATGAACCGGTGCAGCAAAACTCACATAAAAGACATATTGTAAACATTATAAGACTCTACACCGTCTTCCTTGTTGTTCAAACTCAATACTAGAAATTATCTAGACCTTAGAGAAACCAAATATGCAAACCAAATTTTAGCATGCTCTATGTATTTCTTCATTAATGGGTGCAAAGCATATGATGCAAGAGCTTAATCATGGGCACAACAATTGCCAAGTATCACATTACCCAAGACATTAATAGCAATTACTACATGTATCATTTTCCAATTCCAACCATATAACAATTTAACGAAGGAGAAACTTCGCCATGAATACTATGAGTAGAAACCAAGGACATACTTGTCCATATGCTACATCGGAGCGTGTCTCTCTCCCATAAAGTGAATGCTAGGATCCATTTTATTCAAACAAAACAAAAAAGAAAAACAAACCGACGCTCCAAGAAAAAGCACATAAGATGTGATGGAATAAAAATATAGTTTCAGGGGAGGAACCTGATAATGTTGTCGATGAAGAAGGGGATGCCTTGGGCATCCCCAAGCTTAGACGCTTGAGTCTTCTTAATATATGCAGGGGTGCACCACCGGGGCATCCCCAAGCTTAGAGCTTTCACTCTCCTTGATCATGTTGCATCATACTCCTCTCTTGATCCTTGAAAACTTCCTCCACACCAAACTCGAAACAACTCATTAGAGGGTTAGTGCACAATATAAATTGACATATTCAGAGGTGACACAATCATTCTTAACAATTCTGGACATTGCATAATGCTACTGGACATTAGTGGATCAAAGAAATTCATCCAACATAGCAAAAGAGGCAATGCGAAATAAAAGGCAGAATCTGTCAAAACAGAACAGTTCGTATTGACGAATTTTAAAATGGCACCAGACTTACTCAAATGAAAATGCTCAAATTGAATGAAAGTTGCGTACATATCTGAGGATCATGCACGTAAATTGGCTTAATTTTCTGAGCTACCTACAGGGAGGTGGACCCAGATTCGTGACAGCAAAGAAAAATCTGGAACTGCGCAGTAATCCAAATCTAGTACTTACTTTTCTATCAACGGCTTAACTTGGCACAACAAAACACAAAACTAAGATAAGGAGAGGTTGCTACAGTAGTAAACAACTTCCAAGACACAAAATAAAAACAAAGTACTGTAGGTAAAAACATGGGTTGTCTCCCATAAGCGCTTTTCTTTAACGCCTTTCAGCTAGGCGCAGAAAGTGTGTATCAAGTATTATCAAAAGACGAAGTGTCAACATCATAATTTGTTCTCATAATGGAATCAAAAGGTACCTTCATTCTCTTTCTAGGGAAGTGTTCCATACCTTTCTTGAGAGGAAATTGATATTTTATATTACCTTCCTTCATATCAATGATAGCACCAACAGTTCGAAGAAAAGGTCTTCCCAATATAATGGGACAAGATGCATTGCATTCAATATCCAAGACAACAAAATCAACGGGAACAAGGTTATTGTTAACGGTAATGTGAACATTATCAACTTTCCCCAAAGGTTTCTTTGTAGAATGATCAGCAAGATTAACATCCAAATAATAATTTTTCAGCGGTGGCAAGTCAAGCATATTATAAATATTCTTAGGCATAACAGAAATACTTGCACCAAGATCACATAAAGCATTACAATCAAAATCTTTAACCTTCATCTTAATGATGGGCTCCCAACCATCCTCTAGCTTTTTAGGAATAGAGGCTTTACGCTCTAGTTTCTCTTCTCTAGCTTTAATGAGAGCATTTGTAATATGATGTGTGAAGGCCAAATTTATAGCACTAGCATTAGGACTTTTAGCAAGTTTTTGCAAGAACTTTATAACTTCAGAGATGTGGCAATCATCAAAATTCAAACCATTATAATCTAAAGCAATGGGATCATCATCCCCAATGTTGGAAAAAAATTTAGCAGCTTTATCACAGGCAGTTTCAGCAGTTTTAGCAGTTTCAAGCAGTTTTTCGCGCTTTGTATTAGAAGTGGAAACATTGCTAACACCAATTCTTTTATTAGTATTAGTAGGAGGTGCAGCAACATGTGTAGCATTAACATTACTAGTGGTGGTAATAGTCCAAACTTTAGCTACATTCTTCTCTTTAGTTAGTTTTTCATTTTCTTCTCTATCCCACCTAGCACGCAGTTCAGCCATTAATCTTATATTCTCATTAATTCTAACTTGAATGGCATTTGCTGTAGTAGTAATTTTATCATCTAAATCCTCAGGTTTAGCAGCCATTTTATTAATTAAAGAAGATTGTGATGCAGACATGTATGAAATTCGGGTTTCAGCATTAGCAAGTTTAGTTTGCAACCCCGAGATCTCCCTATTCAGATTTTCAAGTTGATTCCCTATATTCTTCAACAAGGTAGATTGCTCATTCATAGTTTTAGTAAACAATTTATTTTGCTCATATTGTGATTGCATAAAGCTCTTGGTGGATCTTTCAATTTCTAGCATCTTTTCTTCATTAGGTGAAGCATATCTACCATAAGAATTACCATTAACAGGGTATGGCCTAGAATCATTGTGATTGTTATTTTTAATGAAATTCACATCAACATATTCTTTTTGAGCAACTAATGATGCTAACGAATCATTATTAGAATTAACATTAGGCCTACCATTCACAAGCATAGACATAATAGCATCAATCTTATCACTCAAGGAAGAGGTTTCTTCGACAGAATTTACCTTCTTACCTTGTGGAGCTCTTTCCGTGTGCCATTCAGAGTAGTTGATCATCATATTATCAAGAAGCTTTGTTGCTTCACCAAGAGTGATGGACATAAAGGTACCTCCAGCAGCTGAATCCAATAAATTCCGTGAAGAAAAATTTAGTCCTGCATAGAAGGTTTGGATGATCATCCAAGTAGTCAGTCCATGGGTTGGGCAATTTTTAACCAGAGATTTCATTCTTTCCCAAGCTTGAGCAACATGTTCAGTATCTAATTGTTTAAAATTCATTATGCTACTCCTCAAAGATATAATTTTAGCAGGGGGATAATATCTACCAATAAAAGCATCCTTGCATTTAGTCCATGAATCAATACTATTCTTAGGCAGAGATAGCAACCAATCTTTAGCTCTTCCTCTTAATGAGAAAGGGAACAATTTTAGCTTAATAATATCACCATCTACATCTTTATATTTTTGCATTTCACATAGTTCAACAAAATTATTAAGATGGGCAGCAGCATCATCAGAACTAACACCAGAAAATTGCTCTCGCATAACAAGATTCAGTAAAGCAGGTTTAATTTCAAAGAATTTTGCTGTAGTAGCAGGTGGAGCAATAGGTGTGCATAAGAAATCATTATTATTTGTGGTTGTGAAGTCACACAACTTAGTATTTTCAGGGTTGGCCATTTTAGCAACAGTAAATAAAATAAACTAGATAAAGTAAATGCAAGTAACTAATTTTTTGTGTTTTTGATATAGCAAACAAGATAGCAAATAAAGTAAAACTAGCAACTAATTTTTTTGTATTTTGATTTAGTGCAGCAAACAAAGTAGTAAATAAAACTAAGCAAGACAAAAACAAAGTAAAGAGATTGAGAAGTGGAGACTCCCCTTGCAGCGTGTCTTGATCTCCCCGGCAACGGCGCCAGAAATTTGCTTGTTGCGTGTGGTTGGCACGTCCGTTGGGAACCCCAAGAGGAAGGTGTGATGCGCACAGTGGCAAGTTTCCCTCAGTAAGAAACCAAGGTTTAATCGGACCAGTAGGAGTCAAGAAGCACGTTGAAGGTTGATGGCGGTGAGATGTAGTGCGGCGCAACACCAGGGATTCCGGCGCCAACGTGGAACCTGCACAACACAACCAAAGTACTTTGCCCCAACGAAACAGTGAGGTTGTCAATCTCACCGGCTTGCTGTAACAAAGAGTTAACCGTATTGTGTGGAAGATGATTGTTTGCAGAAAACAGTAGAACAAGTATTGCAGTAGATTGTATTTCAGTAAAGAGAATTGGACCGGGGTCCACAGCTCACTAGAGGTGTCTCTCCCATAAGACGAACAGCATGTTGGGTGAACAAATTACAGTTGGGCAATTGACAAATAAAGAGAGCATGACCATGCACATACATATCATGATGAGTATAGTGAGATTTAATTGGGCATTACGACAAAGTACATAGACCGCCATCCAACTGCATCTATGCCTAAAAAGTCCACCTTCAGGTTATCATCCGAACCCCCTCCAGTATTAAGTTGCAAAGCAACAGACAATTGCATTAAGTATGGTGCGTAATGTAATCAACAACTACATCCTTAGACATAGCATCAATGTTTTATCCCTAGTGGCAACAGCACAACACAACCTTAGAACTTTACATCACTTGTCCCGGTGTCAATGCAGGCATGAACCCACTATCGAGCATAAGTACTCCCTCTTGGAGTTACAAGCATCTACTTGGCCAGAGCATCTACTAGTAACGGAAAGCATGCAAGATCATAAACAACACGTAGATATAACTTTGATAATCAACATAACAAGTATTCTCTATTCATCGGATCCCAACAAACGCAACATATAGAATTACAGATAGATGATCTTGATCATGTTAGGCAGCTCACAAGATCTGACAATGATAGCACAATGGGGAGAAGACAACCATCTAGCTACTGCTATGGACCCATAGTCCAGGGGTAGACTACTCACACATCACACCGGAGGCGACCATGGCGGCGTAGAGTCCTCCGGGAGATGATTCCCTCTCCGGCAGGTGCCGGAGGCGATCTCTGGATCCCCCGAGATGGGATCGGCGTTGGCGGCGTCTCCGGAAGGTTTTCCGTATCGTGGCTCTCGGTGCGGGGGTTTCATCACGGAGGCTTTAAGTAGGCGGAAGGGCAAGTCAGAGGGGGCACAGGGGCCCCAGGACCACGGGCCGGCGCGGCCAGGGGTGGGCCGCGCCGCCCTAGGGTTTGGGCACCCTGTGGCCCCACTTCGTTTCGTCTTCGGACTTCTGGAAGCTTCGTGGAAAAATAGGCCCCTGGGCGTTGATTTCGTCCAATTCCGAGAATATTTCCTTACTAGGATTTCTGAAACCAAAAACAGCAGAAAACAGCAACTGGCACTTCGGCATCTTGTTAATAGGTTAGTTCCAGAAAATGCACGAATATGACATAAAGTGTGCATAAAACATGTAGATAACATCAATAATGTGGCATGGAACATAAGAAATTATCGATACGTCGGAGACGTATCACTTCCCTAGAAAGAGAATGAAGTTACCTTTTGATTCTATCATTAGAACAAATTATGATGTTGCTGCTTCATCTCTTGATAATACTTGATACACACTTTCTGCGCCTAGCTGAAAGGCGTTAAAGAAAAGCGCTTATGGGAGACAACCCATGTTTTTACTTCTGCACTTTTATTTTATATTCGAGTCTTGGAAGTTGTTACTACTGTATCAACCTCTCCTTATCTTAGTTTTGTGCATTGTTGTGCCAAGTAAAGTCGTTGACAGTAAGGTTCATAGTAGATTTGGATTACTGCGCAGAAACAGATTTCTTTGCTGTCACGAATCTGAGCCTAATTCTCTGTAGGTAACTCATAAAATTATGCCAATTTACGTGAGTGATCCTCAGATATGTACGCAACTTTCATTCAATTTGAGCATTTTCATTTGAGCAAGTCTGGTGCCTCAATAAAATTCATCTTTACGAACTGTTCTGTTTTGACAGATTCTGCCTTTTATTTCGCATTGCCTGTTTTGCTATGCTTGATGGATTTTTCGATTCCATTAGCTTTCAGTAGCTTTGTGCAATGTCCAGAAGTGTTAAGAATGATTATGTCACCTCTGAACATGTAAATTTTGATTGTGCACTAACCCTCTAATGAGTTGTTTTGAGTTTGGTGTGGAGGAAGTTTTCAAGGATCAAGAGAGGGAGATGATACAATATGATCAAGGAGAGTGAAAGCTCTAAGCTTGGGGATGCCCCGGTGGTTCACCCCTGCATATTTCAAGAAGACTCAAGCGTCTAAGCTTGGGGATGCCCAAGGCATCCCCTTCTTCATCGACAACATTATCAGGTTCCTCTGGTGAAACTATATTTTTATTCCATCACATCTTATGTACTTTGCTTGGATCGTCGGTTTGTTTTTATTTTTGTTTTGTTTGAATAAAATGGATCCTAGAATTCATTGTGTGGGAGAGAGACACGCTCCGCTGTTGCATATGGACAAATATGTCCTTAGGCTTTACTCATAGTATTCATGGCGAAGGTTGAATCTTCTTCGTTAAATTGTTATATGGTTGGAAACGGGAAATGATACATGTAGTAATTCTAAAATGTCTTGGATAATGTGATACTTGGCAATTGTTGTGCTCATGTTTAAGCTCTTGCATCATATACTTTTCACCTATTAATGAAGAAATACATAGGGCTTGCTAAAATTTGGTTTGCATAATTGGTCTCTCTAAGGTCTAGATAATTTCTAGTAAGAGTTTGAACAACAAGGAAGACGGTGTAGAGTCTTATAATGTTTACAATATGTATTTTATGTGAGTTTTGCTGCACCGGTTCATCCTTGTGTTTGTTTCAAATAAACCTTGCTAGCCTAAGCCTTGTATCGAGAGGGAATACTTCTCATGCATCCAAAATCCTTGAGCCAACCACTATGCCATTTGTGTCCACCATACCTACCTACTACATGGTATCTCTCCGCCATTCCAAAGTAAATTGCTTGAGTGCTACCTTTAAACAATTCAAAATTTATTACCTCTCATTTGTGTCAATGTTTTATAGCTCATGAGGAAGTATGTGGTGTTTATCTTTCAATCTTGTTGGGCAACTTTCACCAATGGGCTAGTGGCTTCATCCGCTTATCCAATAATTTTGCAAAAAGAGCTGGCAATGGGATTCCCAGTCCCAAATTAATTAACAAAAATAGACACTCCTCCATGGTATGTGATTGTTGGACGGCACCCGAAGGATTCGGTTAGCCATGGCTTGAGAAAGCAAAGGTGGGGAGGAGTGTCATCATAATAAAACTAAAATAAAAAGGCACTCCTTCATGGTATGAGATTGTTGGCAGGCACCCGAGGATTCGGTTAGCCATGGTTTGTGAAAGAAAGGTTGGAAGGAGTGCCACACAAAAATAAAATAAAATGGGAGCCGCTCTTTGAAGGTTTGTCTGGCAAGGGGGTTAGAGTGCCCACTACCATTTGTTGACAACAACAAACACCTCTCAAAATTTTACTTTTATTGCTCTCTATATGTTTTCAAAACCAAAGCTCTAGCACAAATATAGCAATCAGTGCTTCCCTCTGCGAAGGGCCTTTCTTCTACTTTAATGTTGAGTCAGTTCACCTATTTCTCTCCATCTCAAGAAGCAAACACTTGTGTGAACTGTGCATTGATTCCTACATACTTGCATATTGCACTTGTTATATTACTTTACATTGACAATTATCCATGAGATATACATGTTACAAGTTGAAAGCAACCGCTGAAACTTAATCTTCCTTTGTGTTGCTTCAATACCTTTACTTTGAATTATTGCTTTATGAGTTAACTCTTATGCAAGACTTATTGATGCTTGTCTTGAAGTACTATTCATGAAAAGTCTTTGCTATATGATTCATTTGTTTACTCATTGCATTACCATTGTCTTGGATCGCTGCATTCATTACATATGCTTACAATAGTATGATCAAGATTATGATGGCATGTCACTCCAGAAATTATCTTTGTTATCGTTTACCTGCTCGGGACGAGTAGGAACTAAGCTTGGGGATGCTGATACGTCTCTGACGTATCTATAATTTCTTATGTTCCATGCCACATTATTGATGATATCTACATGTTTTATGCATACTTTATGTCATATTTATGCATTTTCTGGCACTAACCTATTAACGAGATGCCGAAGAGCCAGTTGTTGTTTTCTGCTGTTTTTGGTTTCAGAAATCCTAGTAAGGAAATATTCTCGGAATTGGATGAAATCAACGCCCAGGGGCCTATTTTCACACGAAGCTTCCAGAAGACCGAAGGAGTCACGAGGTGGCCAGACGCTAGGGCGGCGCGGCCCAAGCCCTGGCCGCGCCGGCCTAGTGTGTGGGCCCCCTGTCAGGCCCCCTGACCTATCTCCTCCGCCTACTTAAAGCCTTCGTCGCGAAACCCCCAGTACCGAGAGCCACGATACGGAAAACCATCCAGAGACGCCGCCGCCGCCAATCCCATCTCGGGGGATTCAGGAGATCACCTCCGGCACCCTGCCGGAGAGGGGTATCATCTCCCGGAGGACTCTTCACCGCCATGGTCGCCTCCGGAGTGATGAGTGAGTAGTTCACCCCTGGACTATGGGTCCATAGCAGTAGCTAGATGGTCGTCTTCTCCTAATTATGCTTCATTGTCGGGTCTTGTGAGCTGCCTAACATGATCAAGATCGTCTATCTGTAATGCTATATGTTGTGTTTGTTGGGATCCGATGGATAGAGAATACTATGTTATGTTGATTATCAATCTATTACCTATGTGTTGTTTATGATCTTGCATGCTCTCCGTTATTAGTAGAGGCTCTGGCCAAGTTTTTGCTAGTAACTCCAAGAGGGAGTATTTATGCTCGATAGTGGGTTCATGCCTCCATTAAATGCAGGACGATGTGATGAGAAAGTTCTAAGGTTGTGGATGTGATGTTGCCACTAGGGATAAAACATCGATGCTATGTCCGAGGATGTAGTTATTGATTACATTACGCACCATACTTAATGCAATTGTCTGTTGTTTGCAACTTAATACTGGAAGGGGTTCGGATGATAACCTGAAGGTGGACTTTTTAGGCATAGATGCATGCTGGATAGCGGTCTATGTACTTTGTCGTAATGCCTAATTGAATCTCACAATATTCATCATATCATGTATGTGCATTGTCATGCCCTCTTTATTTGTCAATTGCCCAACTGTAATTTGTTCACCCAACATGCTTATTCTTATCGGAGAGACGCCTCTAGTGAACTGTGGACCCCGGTCCATTCTTAACATCGAATACAATCTACTGCAATACTTGTTCTACTGTTTTCTGCAAACAATCATCATCCACACTATACATCTAATCCTTTGTTACATCAAGCCGGTGAGATTGACAACCTCACTGTTTGGTTGGGGCAAAGTACTTTGGTTGTGTTGTGCAGGTTCCACGTTGGCGCCGGAATCCCTGGTGTTGCGCCGCACTACATCTCGCCGCCATCAACCTTCAACGTGCTTCTTGGCTCCTACTGGTTTGATAAACCTTGGTTTCTTACTGAGGGAAAACTTGCCGCTGTACGCATCACACCTTCCTCTTGGGGTTCCCAACGGACGCGTGTTGTACGCGTATCACTCATCATAATATGTATGTGCATTGTCATGCCATCTTTATTTGTCAATTTCCCAACTGTAATTTGTTCACCCAACATGCTATTTATCTTACGGAGAGACACCACTAGTGAACTGTGGACCCCGGTCCATTCTTTTACATCAAATACAATCTACTGCAATACTCGTTCTACTGTTTTCTGCAAACATCATCATCCACACTATACATCTAATCCTTTGTTACAGCAAGCCGGTGAGATTGACAACCTCACTGTTAAGTTGGGGAAAAGTACTTTGGTTGTGTTGTGCAGGTTCCACGTTGGCGCCGGAATCCCTGGTGTTGCGCCGCACTACACTCCGCCGCCATCAACCTTCAACGTGCTTCTTGACTCCTACTGGTTCGATAACCTTGGTTTCTTACTGAGGGAAAAACTTGACGTTGTACGCATCACACCTTCCTCTTGGGGTTCCCAACGGGCGTGTGCTTTACGCGTCATCACGGTGCTACGGCACTAAAATTTGTCTGCAGCCTCGTGATGAGATTCGGCATCCCACACAGCATAATCACAGATAATGGCACAAACTTCGCACAGGGAGAATTGAAGGATTATTGCGAGGAAGTAGGAATTCGACTGGACCTCGCTTCTGTGGCTCATCCACAATCTAATGGTCAGGTTGAAAGGGCTAACGGCCTCATATTATCAGGAATTAAGCCACGCCTTGAAGAACCGCTGCGACGCGCAGCTGGAGCTTGGGCTGATGAGTTAGACTCTGTCTTGTGGAGTTTGCGAACTACCCCTAATAGGTCAACAAGATTTACTCCCTTCTTCCTGGTATACGGATCCGAAGCCGTGCTCCCCTCCGACATCATCCATGATTCACCGCGAGTTTCCGCCTATGACGAAGAAACAGCTAACCAGGCCAGCAGCTATCTGTGGACCTGATCGAAGAAGCTCGGAACCTAGCCAACCAACGCTCCACCATATACCAGCAGAAACTCCGACGCTATCACAATCGTCGAGTTCGGAACCGCTCTTTCATGGTCGGAGACTTGGTCCTCCGCCTTCGATAGGTGAAAGACCATAAGCTGCAGTCCCCATGGGAAGGACCCTTTGTCGTTAGCAAAGTGCTTCACAACGGATCGTACTACCTTGTCGATTTCCGGGAGCTAAAGGACAGACCTGCTAACTGGTACCGGAAACGCAAGCGTGAGGATCCGGATGACATCTACGACGAGACAGATCGCCCTTGGAACATTGCACAGCTACGTCATTTCCACACTTAGCATAATTTTCCGAGTTACATACTCTGTAATAGTTATACATGATCAATGAAATAAAGCTTTTGGTTCACTCTCTGAGTCTTTTACCTCCTTTACTTGTTCATTTTTAGATCATGTATGTTTTCCGACTAAAACCGCAGAGCTGGATATTTCCGCCTAGGCGTGTATGAAAGTTGTGATTTTCAAAAATCGTCTTTTACGACGTAAGCGTAAGTTTTCTGGTGGAAGTTTTTTCTGTTGCGAACTCGTGGATTCCTAGTAGCGATTTCCGGCACCTTGGCTGGGGGCTTGTTTCCGCGGTTATTGACGGATTGCCATTGGAATTCGTCGCCGCTGGCGAGTGTTTCCGGCTAAAGGTCTTCCGGATCGCGGCAGGTCAAACGGGCAAGTCGGAAAACAATGAAATCAGCACTTGCTTTCCAACAAAAATGAAACATGCAAATAATATTAAAGGATAGCAGGAT
Source organism: Lolium perenne (assembly GCF_019359855.2). Taxonomy (NCBI): domain Eukaryota; kingdom Viridiplantae; phylum Streptophyta; class Magnoliopsida; order Poales; family Poaceae; genus Lolium; species Lolium perenne. Next base: position 322,457,160 of record NC_067246.2, read on the forward strand.
AAGTGTTTCCGCCCATGCATAATTGTTTCGTCCCTAGCTACTTAAAAATTTAAGTTATATTACAAACCTACTCCGGGGCCAAAATGATGCAACATTGTTTCATTGTTTCAAAGGATCACTACTCGGAGGAATGATCATCCTCAGATGCCACATAGGCGGAGCCATCGCCATCGCCGGAGTTGTCGCTAGAGCCAATGTCGGAGTCTTCATCAGACCCTTCTTCGGATAGTTCAACGCTCGACCCGGAGCCTTCCGCATAGTATTCCGGCTCGCCTTCCTCCTCATCTGCTTCCACGTTGGAGAAACCCTTGGGCAGATCATACTTGTGATACCAGAACGAGTGGTTAACTCGCCTCACAAACAGCTGATCGAACCCTTTGGTCTCCGCGAGTATGGAGCGCATGTTGGCACCCTTGGGAGTGTCGCGCGCAACAGCTGCGAAGTTCAGGGAAGGGAAGTGCGCCTTGCAGGTGTCTAAGACAAGGGAGGCGACTCCGCGAGCGGAAGACTCTTGCCAGTCCTTGATGAACTCCGGCACCTGCTTCATCAGTTTTGACATAGTGTCAATCACTGTGGTCTTGGCCCTCTTCAAGGACAGGGTCTTGGCGATTCCGCGACACGCTGCGAACAACTCATCGATGGAACTCCGCGCTTCATCGTATGCCTCCGTCCTCTTGAGGGCTGATTCCTTGTTCCACTCAAAGCCAAGGCTCGCTGTGAAGATTAGGGATCAATTTCCTTCGCCGATAGAGCAATATATGATGAAGCCGGAATTACAACGAAAAGGATGCTTACGGAAGATCATCTTGTCAATAGCCTCCGCCTCCGCTTCTAGCACCTTATTTTTGGTCACTAGGGAAGTCACCCTTTGTTGGCTCTTCTTCAGTTTGTCAGTGAGTTCCGCCACGTCGCGGGCGTGCTTCTCGGAGAGCTCCTTCCTCGCCAAATTCTCCTTGTCGGAGGAATCTTTAATAAATGCTTTGAGGGATTCGTTCCCCGACTCGAGCACTTTGACTTTGGCGGACAGGTCATCGAAGGTGGAGTGCTTGGCAGTTTCTTCTGCAGGCGGAAAGACACGCACGTTATGCATCATGAAAGATTATGGCAAAATACCAATCCAACTCGGAGTTCATACCCTGAAGGCGGGTTTCCAAGTGCTTTATAACCTTTTGGCTATTTTCCGCATTCTGGCGCAGCCCCTCTATCTCCGTCATTTGCTCCAGCACGTGGACGCGTAGGTCTTCATGCAGCTTCTGCGTGTTCTGAGAAGCAGACAGGAGTTAGCCGGATATTCAAAATTCTGGGGGCTGGCGAGGAGTTCAAAGTCTTGGGTTGATAAAATTTTGAATATCCGCCTAAGGTACATATTGAAGAAAGCATCGACTAACACATGTTACACAGAAAAAATGTCTAACCCAATGCTTGGGGGCTAGTGTTACCTGGCGCACGTCCTTGTGCTTAGCAAAGAAGACCTTGAGATCGCTCTCGAGGTCGGAGAGCTCCTGCATCTCCGTGTTCGCAGGCCCCCACACCTTGTCCATCATGGCGGAGACTTCCGCGTGGCGTTGTGAGAGGGGAAGCTTTTGCAGAGACGGAGTAGGCTGAGGGTGAGTTTGGAGCGTGCTAGTGGCATGAATAAGCTGCACCTTCTGCTCGTATTGCTCTGGCGTTGGTTCGGCGGAGGTGGCAGTTGGTTGTTCAGGCGGAGGCGCAGACGAGGATGCGGCCTTCCCGGAATCACCGTGGCCAATTGGGTCTTCAGGAAGGTCATCAATATTGATGACGTCCTTGGGATCTGGCTTGGTGGCGGAGGAGGCCTTGGGCGGAACCTCAACCTCCGGTGTAACAGGAATGGAAGCCGGAGATGGCTTGACCTTCTTCTTGAGGGCTCTTGGGGCCTTGGGGGGCTGGCTTCCGGAACTTCTGCAAAGGGAAAAATCATAATAACTAAGTAAGTGTGTGCTCGTGATAGCAGAAGGATTTGAACACGGAAATCGAGCATTTACCCGGAAGGGTTGAAGAATTGATGGATGTCGGGTTGAGCTCTGTTGCTGGTATCGATGAGTTTGAGGCGCTTCTTTTCCGCCTCTGCATTCCGAGTAGCCGCGGTGCTAAGCACTTCGCGGGCGTATTTGGCTGCAGGGCTGGAGGCAGTAGCCCTCTTCCTCTTGGAGGGGCGCGGAACCTCGGGAGCTTCCGCCTCCGACGCAGCCTCCGGATCGGTGTTGCCCGTTTGAGGGACCCGGTGGAGAGTTCCGAGATCACCTTCCTCGAGGGCTTCAAGCTAAGTCACAAAGCCAACACTTAGACAAAATTTTGATTGCAAAAGAATCAATTGTTGAGTTAAGATAACATACCGCGGTCCCGGAGCCGTCAATGTGGATATCTTTGTTACACACGTGAACATGAAGTTCACGCGGAATCTTAATGAGGAGCCGGATCCTCTTGTCAATGGCGTCGGCGGAGAGGTTGTCCTTCGTGGCGCGCATCGGGTCGTCGCGCCCCGTGTAGTGGAACATCAAGCGGTCCCGATGTTGAAGTGGTTGGATCCTCTTGGTGAACCATGACATGGTGAGGTCCTTCCCCGATAGGCCCTCCTCCGTGAGCTTGCAGATCCGCCTGACAGCGCGGGTCAGCTGAGGCGACTCGGATAGGTGGGGGCACTGCGTCCACGCTGGAATCTCGCTGGCGGGGCTGTTCTTGAAGGGCGGCAACCTCCTTTCGCCCGCCGGGTCGGAGACATCCTTCAGATAGAAGAAACCTCCGGACCAGTACCGTGCGGATTCGTGGCGGTCGGTATGGGGGTAGATGCGGCCGGGGCGGAGCATGAAGGTGATGGACCCGCAAGTGGCCAACTTGGAGGTCTTGCGGATCTTCTCCTTCTTGACGGAGAAATAATATTGGAAAAGAGAAAGTTCGGGAGGTACCCGGAGATGGCCCTCGTAGAGAGTGACGTGGTTGCTGATCGCCAAGACGCTGTTTGGCGATATATTGTGGGGCTGGAGCCCATATACCTTCAGGATTTCCGAGAAGAAATCTGATGGCGGAAAAGAAAAACCTCGCTCCACCAGCGCTTTAGTCACCACCATCTCGCCATCCTGAGGGGCTGGAGCCAGGGAACCCGGAACTGTTTGCCAGCTTCCGGGACGCAGGAAACCTTCTGCCTCCAGGTTCTTCAGCTCCATTTCAGTGGTGGTGCAGGGCCACCATTTCCCTTTAGCTTCGGAATCTCGCTGACGAGCCTTGGACTTCTTGGCGGCTATTTCTTCCGCCTTCTGTTCCGCCTGTTCCGCCCCGGAGGTTTTCTCCGGGTTAGCGGAAGTCCCTTCGACGTCCTTGCCGGAATCCTTTGAGGGGTCCAGTTGGTCTGGGACGAAGGGTGGAGGGGCGGAGGAGATTGGGATTGCCGAGATCGGCTCGGAGGTTGGAGGCGGAGTCGCAGAAGACATCTGAAGAAGAAGCAGTGGCGGAAAACATAGCTTAGTCGGATCCACATCGTCATCCTAAGGATCATCCCTTCCAACTACGGCGAAAGGTTGAAGCTCGAGAACTCACCGTGATGGATTCCGCGGTGGTCGGAGTCACCGGCGAAGAGGGTTTCGTGCGGTGGCTCGCTAAAGTTAAGAACACGATGAACTGTGTGGTGGCGAAGTAGCTCCGGCGAGACTCCGGCGGGTTTTCCGGCAGACTCCGGCGCAGCGGAGAAGGAGCTCGAGGGCGGCGCTTCGCAGAGAGGTAGAAAGGGGGTGAATGAGGGTTTAGGGGTTGACGGTGGATATTTATAGGCCGAGGGGAGGATATTCGTGCTCCGCATCCTGTGGTCGGAACGCAAGCGTCGCACCATTGGATGCGTGACATGTGTCAAAACCCTAAACGGTAAAAATGGCTAAGGATGATTTACCGCTCAAATCGCGTGAAAATGGCGCCAGAATTGGCGGAACCGTTTGAGTCTTTTAAGATTCCGGGTAGCTGCGTGAAGATAAGCAATTCTCATTCGCAAGCAGGGGAGTGACCCGGAGACATGTCATGTGCTATCGATGGATGAAGTCCCGCAGGATGGGGAGATTTTCCGACTAAAGGTTGGGAAAAAGAAAAGTGTGAAGTTGGAGTTCTTCAAGTTTCTCCGCGTTACCAATACTGCCGGAGACCATAAGGCGCTAGCAAGGCGGAAACAGGAGGTGAAACTCGGAGAACTCTGGGGGCTACTGTTGTAGGTATACTTCATGGGTGTACCATCGACAGTGCCTAGATCCGGCAAGCCCGGGTGGCCCACATATGGTGATGAGGCGTGTGGCCCATCGAGCGGCCCAGTTGCTGTTGATCCTGAAGGATGAAGTCCGGCCCAGGATAGTGGAGCCGGATCCGATCGACCTCTGGAGGAACCCGGATCCATGAAGGCCCATTAGGAACCCGGATCCGGTACGACGTATAAGGGAAGGCGGATCCTTGACGTGCATGGCAAGACATTGTACCGTAGCTAGGCAACCCTGTAATCCGGCTAGGACTCTCCGTGTAAACCCTAGATCCGTGCGCCTTTATAAGCCGGATCCCGGGAGCCCTAGAGGCACAACCACAACTCATCGTAACATCGCAAAAGCGCCCAGATAATTCCAGACAAGCAGCAGTAGGCCCTGTCATCGTGCAGGTGTTCCGAAGCTGGGTAAATCGCGTACCACCGTCCCGTGTGCACTCCGCCCTATGGCCCCTACTTCTTCTCCCCCTCGTGAGGATCCCTCCTCCGAGGCACCGTCGATTAGGCAACGACAAAGAGCTTACTACTTATTACGAAAATAGTGGAAAAATGATTGGTTTGCATGTGTTGATTTGCTAGTGATGCAGCTATTCTGAGAATGTCTCTCTACCTAAGACACATCTATGCTCATGTGAAAGGTTCCCTCCGTACCTAGGCCATCTCTATGGTTTAGACTTAAGAGAGAGTCATGAAGTGTCTTGCTTTGTCTCTATATGTTTGATGCATATGTTTCCTTCTAACATGAGCAACGATCCTCGAGTAAGTATAAAGTTGTGCTCAAGTTTAAATTAATTTTCGGATCATGATTAAGAGTGTCCATGTTGCGTATTTTCTGCTGTGCTAAAGTTTACATTAATTCTGCTGCGTATTTTCAGATCATGATTAAGAGTGTGCTAATCACAAGTTAAGGGTCAGCCGGTGTTCACGTGCCAGTTTTCCCAACACTAAGTCCACGTACGTGCTAAACTGTTTTGTTTGTCCATGTTGAAATTTATGCAGGCATGTAGTAATTCAACATTAGATCATAAAGCTAACTTCAATTTCTGTTGACTCAAGAAAAATTTCACTCGCCTTAAGGATACAAAGTTGCGCGTGATACCTCTTCGCGCGTGACCTCAGGGCTCAGGCGATTAGGGTTATTTGCCTCCCGTCGGCGGCCGCCTCCGATCTGGCCGCCTCTGTGGCCCTCGGGCCTTGGAGGTGGGGCAGATCGCGGCCCTCGTCGGCGGGAAGGCTCCGTTTCCCAGTTTTGGGAGCTTCGTTTCCCGTCTTTAGGGCTTCTGTTTGTAGGGGCGGCGCTCAGGTGGTGGTGGCGGCGCCTCGTGCAATAATATTTCCCCGGCTTCAACCCCATCTCGACGGCTACGTCGAGAAGCTTGTGGGTATGGTGTGGTCTTCGAGGATTTCGTCTGGCTGTGGGGATCTTCGGATCGTCAAGGAGCTTCATCGGCAGTTCATCCTACTTCTTCGTCTCCGGGACGGATGTGGTCTTTTCGACCCGTTCGGCGACTTCCCATCCGCAATCAACAACGTCAGGCTAGCTCAGGGAGGAGCGGCAGCGGCGGCGCGCCGTCGACACGGTCTGGAGGTTGAAGATGAAGGGCTTCTCAAGGATCTCGTTGTAATTTTCGTTTTTCTTGAACTGCTTTGTACTGTTCGGTGTTTCTTTTAATGCCAGTGTCCTATTCGCAAAAAAAAGGATACAAAGTTGATTATGAAGTTATTTTTTGTATTACCAAGCCGATCAAGATATATCTATTTGAAACTCACTCGATCTAAACATTGAGATTCGAGAAAACAAACAAGAGGATGAGAAGAATTTTATTGGAGGACTCTAATCTAATTAGAAATGATAAAAGTATTTCTAGGAAAGTAGCAAAGAGGACCCTGGAGGGAAATTGAAACGCGATCAAGTCCTCCGTCCATCTTCTCCAGATCGAGCTCAGGCCAACATAATGCAACCTCGTCGCCGGGGAACCAGCCACTTGGAGACGAAGCACAGGTAGCACCATTGGTAGAGCAGCGCAGCGGCAGAGCGACAACCCTACTGTCTTTTGGTCCGACGCGAAGAAAGCACGTCGGAGAGGAGCTCCACAACCAACCTGTCGCCAGCATCAATCGACTCCCGCTGCCCAACCACCACCACGGGGCTTGTTAGCGAGAGAGAGAGACATCAGCGACGAGAACATCATCAGCAGCAAGGAAGAAACACGTCTGAACAGCACCTCCAGCCTCCTCGCCTCCACGGCCGGCCAGGCCAGAAGGAACCTAAGCAGTCCGCCTCCTTGCGCACCTCCCCCGCCACCATGGCCGGCCAAGGGGGCAAGGAGACAATCTTCTCCTATGATGTTGACTCCTAGGCGCCTTATGCGAGGGCGAGGTCGTCGGCGAACTCCAGTCCAAGATCCTCCATGGATCTGGAGGGAGGCCGCCGGCGACGGGCCGCCTGATGCCGCGCCGGAGCTTCAGAGAGGCACACCACCCCTGCCACCTCCAGATCAAGCCCTTGTCGTCAACTTCCACCAATCCCCCTCACCACCAAGGCAGGCCAGGAGCGGGGGAAGAGGCGGCAAGAGGAGCTTGAGGGAGACGACAATGGCCTCATTAGGGAGATCAGTCGAGGTGGAGGCGCCTTGAGCTCCGACCACCGGAGCAGCGAGAAGCACCACCAGCCACGGCCCGCACTGGATCTGGCCGAGAAACCAGGCTTCAACTCCAAACCTAACCGGCAATCCGCCGAGAACTACTCCTAACCTGAACAAACCTACTCCGGCACCTCACCGCCGCCACCTCTGGCCGGCATCGCCGCCGGAGGGGCTCGGGATCGGGCCGGTTCTCTCAGAGACTCCTCCGGGTACTGTAGCAGAGAGGGAGGGGGGAGAGGGGAAAGTCTGGTAACATAAAAGTATTTCCAAGTCAGACATAGTCACGTACAAATACGAAATTATAAGATGACGAACCGCTGTAAGCTACTACACGTGAAGAACTCCCGTCTGACCGTGATTCACAAATATGTGCAGAATTGAAAATAATAAACGCATGATAGTACACGATGGTAGACAGATCATTTATTTTTCTCTACATTCCATCATAGTGGGTCGTACGTGCAGGGTATTGTAGCTACTGGCAGGCCGGCTAGCTAGTGTAGTGTACGGAGCTCTGTTCGTGCTCTAATCTTCTTACAAGGACGTGCAGTATACTAAAATAGCAGAGTCGATGGATCGTGGCATATGTCCAGTTAACGCGTGCGTGCCATAGCCGTACGGCCGAGACCTCGGACTGAATTGAAACAACCGGATCCGGATGGATGTCCTGACCATCGGGCAATGGAACAGAGTAAGCATTATTAGAGTTATCGCATATGGGAGATAAAGTATTATCAGAATAAATTTTCTCCCCTAAAGATGGGAAGCCAAAAAGATCACAGAAACTAGCTTCCCCAAGCTTAGACTTATTCATAGCATTAGCAGTGATTGTGTTCATACCAATAATATTGCTACTAGCATGCAAATGAGGTTCCATAGGTTCTTTAATTTTCGCATCACACAATTCATGTCTTAGCTTAGGAAATAAATTAAGAAGCTCATAGTTATATTCCATTATGCCTAACTAGTGTAAACAAGAAACAAAAAGTTGCAATTGCAGGATCTAAAGAAATAGCTTCGAGCACAAACACAATGACGCCAGAAAAGTACTGTTACCTGGAACCGAAGTATGAGTGCCTTTTACCTTTCCTCCCCGACAACGGCGCCAGAAAAGTGCTTGATGTCTACGGGAGTTTCTATTCTTGTAGACAGTGTTGGGCCTCCAAGAGCAGAGGTTTGTAGAACAGCAGCAAGTTTCCCTTAAGTGGATCACCCAAGGTTTATCGATCTCAGGGAGGAAGAGGTCAAAGATATCCCTCTCAAGCAACCCTGCAACCACAAAGCAAGAAGTCTCTTGTGTCCCCAACACACCTAATACAATAGGTGCACTAGTTCGGCGAAGAGATAGTGAGGTACAAGTAATATGGATGAGTATGAGTGATAATAGCAATCTGAATGAAATATGGCAGCGAGTAAACATTCAACAAAACAGTAAACAAACGGAGATTCGATGCTTGGAAGCAAGGCCCAGGGATCCTGCTTTCACTAGTGGACACTCTCAACAATGATCACATAACAGGACTACTCTACACCCTCTTGTTGGATGATGAACACCACTAACTATGTAGGATTACACGAACCCTCAAAGCCGGAGTTAACAAGCTCCACAATATTCAATGTTCATATTTAAATAACCTTAGAGTGTAAGATAGATCAACACAATCACACCGAGAACTAACATAGCATGCACACTGTCACCATCACACTATGAAGGAGGCATAGATCACATCAATACTATCATAGCAATAGTTAACTTCATAATCCACAAGAGATTACAATCATAGCCTACGCCAAGTACTAACACGGATGCACACACTATCACCATTACACCGTGCAGGAGGAATAGAGTACTTTAATAACATCACTAGAGTAGCACATAGATAATATTCAACTTGATCACAAAGAGAGAGAGATGAACCACATAGCTACAGCGGAGCCCTCAGCCCCGGGGGTGAATTACTCCCTCCTCATCATGGAGGCAGCGATGGCGGTGAAGATGGCGGTGGAGACGACGGTGGAGATGGCTCCGGGGGCAATTCCCCGTCCCGGCAGGGTGCCGGAACAGCGACTTCTGTCCCCCGAATTGGACTTTCGCGATGGCGGCAGCTCTGGATGGTTTTCTCTGTTTCCGTCGAACTGGTCGATGTTTTTAGGTCAGGGACAAATATATAGGCGGAGAGTCGGAGTCGGAGGGGCCACAGGGTGCCCAGATGATAGGGGGCGCCCCCCCTCCCTTGGGCCACGCCGCCCTGTGGTGTGGGGCCCCCTGGCACCCCTCTGGCCTTTCTCCGGTGCTCTGGAAGCTTCGCGTATTTCTAAGACTTTCGGTGTTGATTTCGTCCGATTCCGAAAATATTTCCTTACTAGGATTTCTGAAACCAAAAACAGCAGAAAACAGCAACTGGCATTTCGGCATCTCGTCAATAGGTTAGTTCCGGAAAACGTATAATAATGACATAAAGTGTGCATAAAACATGTAAATATCATCAATAATGTGGCATGGAACATAAGAAATTATCGATACGTCGGAGACGTATCAGAGACTCCCCTTGCAGCGTGTCTTGATCTCCCCGGCAACGGCGCCAGAAAACAGTCTTGATACGCGTACAACACGCGACCGTTGGGAACCCCAAGAGGAAGGTGTGATGCGTACAGCGGCAAGTTTTCCCTCAGTAAGAAACCAAGGTTTATCGAACCAGTAGGAGCCAAGAAGCACGTTGAAGGTTGATGGCGGCGAGATGTAGTGCGGCGCAACACCAGGGATTCCGGCGCCAACGTGGAACCTGCACAACACAACCAAAGTACTTTGCCCCAATGAAACAGTGAGGTTGTCAATCTCACCGGCTTGCTGTAACAAAGGATTAGATGTATAGTGTGGATGATGATTGTTTGCAGAAAACAGTAGAACAAGTATTGCAGTAGATTGTATTCGATTAAAAGAATGGACGTGGGTCCACAGTTCACTAGAGGCATCTCTCCCATGAGATAAATAGCATGTTGGGTGAAAAAATTACAGTTGGGCAATTGACAAATAAAGAGGGCATGACCATGCACATACATGATATGATGAGTATTGTGAGATTTAATTGGGCATTACGACAAAGTACATAGACCGCTATCCAGCATGCATCTATGCCTAAAAAGTTCACCTTCAGGTTATCATCCGAACCCCTTCCAGTATTAAGTTGCAAACAACAGACAATTGCATTAAGTATGGTGTGTAATGTAATCAATAACTACATCCTCGGACATAGCATCGATGTTTTATCCCTAGTGGCAACAGCATATCCACAACCTTAGAACTTTCTAGCACAGTCCCAGATTTAATGGAGGCATGAACCCACTATCGAGCATAAATACTCCCTCTTGGAGTTAAGAGTAAAAACTTGGCCAGAGCCTCTACTAATAACGGAGAGCATGCAAGATCATAAACAACACATATGTAATAGATTGATAATCAACATAGCATAGTATTCTCTATCCATCGGATCCCAACAAACACAACATATAGCATTACAGATAGATGATCTTGATCATGTTAGGCAGCTCACAAGACCCGACAATGAAGCACAATTAGGAGAAGACGACCATCTAGCTACTGCTATGGACCCATAGTCAAGGGGTGAACTACTCACTCATCACTCCGGAGGCGACCATGGCGGTGAAGAGTCCTCCGGGAGATGATTCCCCTCTCCGGCAGGGTGCCGGAGGCGATCTCCTGAATCCCCCGAGATGGGATTGGCGGCGGCGGTGTCTCTGGAAGGTTTTCCGTATCATGGCTCTCGGTACTGGGGGTTTCGCGACGAAGGCTTTAAGTAGGCAGAGGAGATAGGTCAGGGGGCCACACGAGGGCCCCACACGACAGGCCGGCGTGGCCAAGGGCCAGGCCGCACCGCCCTGGTGTCTGGCCACCTCGTGGACCCACTTCGTATCCTCTTCGGTCTTCTGGAAGCTTCGTGGAAAAATAGGCCCCTGGGCGTTGATTTCGTCCAATTCCGAGAATATTTCCTTACTAGGATTTCTGAAACCAAAAACAGCAGAAACCAGCAACTGGCTCTTCGGCATCTCGTTAATAGGTTAGTGCCGGAAAATGCATAAATATGACATAAAGTATGCATAAAACATGTAGATATCATCAATAATGTGGCATGGAACATAAGAAATTATCGATACGTCGGAGACGTATCAATCATCCAAACCTTTTATGCAGGATTGAATTTTTCCTCGCGGAACCTATTGGATTCAGCTGCTGGAGGTACTTTTATGTCCATCACTCTAGGCGCCGCAACAAAGCTTCTTGATAATATGATGATTAGTTACTCTGAATGGGACACGGAAAGAGCTCCACAAGGTAAGAAGGTAAATTCTGTCGAAGAAACCTCCTCCTTGAGTGATAAGATTGATGCTATTATGTCTATGCTTGTGAACGGTAGGACAAATGTTGATTCTAATAATGTTCCGTTAGCTTCATTGGTTGCCCAAGAAGAACATGTTGATGTGAACTTCATTAAAAAAATAATTTCAACAACAATGCTTATCGGAATAATTCTAGTAACAACTATAGGCCATATCCTTATAATAATGGTAACGGTTATGGTAATTCTTATGGTAATTCTTACAACAATAATAGGAATGTGCCCCCTGTACTTGAAGCCATGCTTAAAGAATTTATTAGTACACAAACTGCTTTTAACAAATCTGTTGAAGAAAAGCTTGGGAAAATTGATATACTTGCTTCTAAAGTTGATAGTCTTGCTACTGATGTTGATCTTTTGAAATCGAAAGTTATGCCTAATGAAAATAAAGATATTAAGTCGTTTGCTACAACAAATGCCATCCAAGTTAGAATTAATGAGAATATTAGATTGATGGCCGAATTGCGTGCTAGGTGGGATAAAGAAGAAAATGCTAAAGAGAACAATGTAGCTAAAGTTTGGACTATTACCACCACTAGTAATGCTAATGCTTCACATGTTGCTGCACCTCCTACTATTAATAGTAAAATAATTGGTGTTGGCAATGTCTCCACTTCTAATGCAAAGCCTGCAAAACTGCCGGAACCTGCTAAAACTGCTGAAACTGCTTGTGATAAAACTGCTGAAATTTTTCCAATATTGGGGATAATGATCCCATTGCTTTAGATCATAATGGTTTAGATTTTGATGATTGCCATATCTCTGAAGTTATAAAGTTCTTACAAAAACTTGCCTTTACGAAACATATTACAAATGCTCTCATAAAAGCTAGAGAAGAGAAATTAAATCGTGAAGCTTCTATTCCTAGGAAGTTAGAGGATGGTTGGGAGCCCATCATTAAGATGAAGGTCAATGATTTTGATTGTAATGCCTTATGTGATCTTGGTGCGAGTATTTCCGTTATGCCTAGGAAAATCTATAATATGCTTGACTTGCCACCATTGAAAAATTGTTATTTGGATGTTAATCTTGCTGATAATTCTACAAAGAAACCTTTGGGGAGGGTTGATAATGTTCGCATTACGGTCAACAATAACCTTGTCCCCGTTGATTTTGTTGTCTTGGATATTGAATGCAATGCATCTTGTCCCATTATATTGGGAAGACCTTTTCTTCGAACCGTTGGTGCTATTATTGATACGAAGGAAGGTAATATTAAATATCAATTTCCTCTCAAGAAAGGTATTGAACACTTCCCTAGAAAGAGAATGAAGTTACCTTTTGATTCTATTTTTAGAAAAAATTATGATGTTGATGCTTCATCTCTTGATGTTACTTGATACACACTTTCTGCGCCTAGCTGAAAGGCGTTAAAGAAAAGCGCTTATGGGAGACAACCCATGATTTTACTTCTGCACTTTTGTTTTATATTTGAGTCTTGGAAGTTGTTACTACTGTAGCAACCTCTTCTTATCTTTATTTTATTGCATTGTTGTGCCAAGTAAAGTCTTTGATAGTAAGGTTCATACTAGATTTGGATTACTGCGCAGAAACAGATTTCTTGCTGTCACGAATTTGAGCAGTAGTCTCTGTAGGTAACTCAGAAAAATCTGCCAATTTACGTGAGTAATCCTCAGATATGTACGCAACTTTCATTCAATTTGATAATTTTTATTTGAGCAAGTCTGGTGCACCTAAAAAATTCGTCTTTACGGACTGTTCTGTTTTGACAGTTTCTGCCTTTTATTTCGCATTGCCTGTTTTGCTATGTTTGATGAATTTATTTATTCCATTAACTTTCGGTAGCTTTGTGCAATGTCCAGAAGTGTTAAGAATGATTATGTCACCTCTGAACATGTGAATTTTGATTATGCACTAACCCTCTAATGAGTTGTTTTGAGTTTGGTGTGGAGGAAGTTTTCAAGGATCAAGAGAGGAGGATGATATAATATGATCAAGGAGAGTGAAAGCTCTAAGCTTGGTGATGCCCTGGTGGTTCATCCCTGCATATTTCAAGAAGACTCAAGCATCTAAGCTTGGGGATGCCCAAGGCATCCCCTTCTTCATCGACAACATTATCAGGTTCCTCTATTGAAACTATATTTTTATTCCATCACATCTTATGTGCTTTACTTGGAGCGTCTGTTTGCTTTTGTTTCGTTTTGTTTGAATAAATTTGGATCCTAGCATTCATTGTGTGGGAGAGAGACACGCTGCGCTGTTGCATATGGACAAATATGTCCTTAGGCTTTACTCATAATGTTCATGGCGAAGGTTGAAACTGCTTCGTTAATTGTTATATGGTTGGAAACGAGAAATGCTACATGTAGTAATTGGTAGAATGTCTTGAATAATTTGATACTTGGCAATTGTTGTGCTCATAAGGATCATATTTAAGCTCTTGCATCATATACTTTGCACCTATTAGTGAAGAAATACATAGAGCTTGCTAAAATTTGGTTTGCATGATTGGTCTCTCTAAGGTCTAGATATTTTCTAGTAAGGGTTTGAACAACAAGGAAGACAGTGTAGAGTCCTATAATGCTTGCAATATGTTTTTATGTGAGTTTTGCTGTACTGGTTCATACTTGTGTTTGCTTCAAACAACCTTGCTAGCCTAAGCCTTGTATTGAGAGGGATTACTTCTCGTGCATCCAAATCCTTGAGCCAATAACTATGCCATTTGTGTCCACCATACCTACCTACTACATGGTATTTCTCTGCCATTCCAAAGTAAATTGCTTGAGTGCTACCTTTAAATTTCTATCCTTTGTCTTTGCAATATATAGCTCATGGGAAAAATAGCCTAAAAACTATTGTGGTATTGAATATGTACTTATGTATCTTATTTCTTATTAAGTTGCTTGTTGTGCGATAACCATGTTCCTGGGGACGCCATCAACTACCCTTTGTTGAATATCATGTGAGTTGCTATGCATGTTCGTCTTGTCTGAAGTAAGGGTGATTTATCATGAGTTGAATGGTTTGAGTATGCTTATTGTTAGAGAAGAACATTTGGCCGCTAACTAAGGCCATGATCCATGGTGGAAGTTTCAGTTTTGGAAAACAATCCTCAATCTCTTATGAGAATATTATTTGCTGTTGAATGCTTATGCATTAAAGAGGAGTCCATTATCTGTTGTCTATGTTGTCCCGGTATGGATGTCTAAGTTGAGAATAATCAAAAGCGAGAAATCCAATGCGAGCTTTCTCCTTAGACCTTTGTACAGGCGGCATAGAGGTACCCCTTTGTGATACTTGGTTAAAACATATGTATTGCGATGATAATCCATGTAAATCCGAGCTAATTAGGACAAGGTGCGAGCACTATTGGTAATCTATGCATGAGGCTTGTAACTTGTAGGATATCTTATACATAATACATATGCTTTATTACTACCATTGACAAAATTGTTTCTATGTTTTCAAAATAGAAGCTCTAGCACAAATATAGCAATCCATGCTTCCCTCTGCGAAGGGCCATTCTTTTACTTTTATGTTGAGTCAGTTTACCCACTTCCTTCCATCTTAGAAGCAAACACTTGTGTTAACTGTGCATTGATTCTTACATACTTGCATATTTGTATTCATCATATTACTTTGCATTGACAATTATCCATGAGATATACATGTTATAAGTTGAAAGCAACCGCTGAAACTTAATCTTCCTTTGTGTTGCTTCAATGCCTTTACTTTGAATTTATTGCTTTATGAGTTAACTCTTATGCAAGACTTATTTATGCTTGTCTTGAAAGTACTATTCATGAAAAGTCTTTGCTATATGATTCAATTGTTTATTCATTGTCTTTACCATTGCTTCGAATCGCTGCATTCATTACATGTGCTTACAATAGTATTGATCAAGATTATGATGGCATGTCACTTCAGAAATTATCTTTGTTATCGTTTACCTACTCGGGACGAGTAGGAACTAAGCTTGGGGATGCTGATACGTCTCCAACGTATCGATAATTTCTTATGTTCCATGCTTGTTTTATGACAATACCTACATGTTTTATACATACTTTATGTCATATTTATGCATTTTCCGGCACTAACCTATTAACAAGATGCCGAAGAGCCAGTTGTTGTTTTCTGCTGTTTTTGGTTTCAGAAATCCTAGTAAGGAAATATTCTCGGAATTGGACGAAATCAACGCCCAGGGGTTTATTTTTCCACGAAGCTTCCAGAACACCGAAAGGGAAACAAAGTGGGGCGACGAGGCGCCGCCACACTAGGGCGGCGCGGCCCAAGGGGGGCCCGCGCGGCCCTAGCGTGTGCCCCCCTCGTCAGCCCTCCGACTCCGCCCTTCCGCCTACTTAAGCCTTCGTCGAAAATAACTCTAGTACCGAGAGCCACGATACGGAAACCTTCCAGAGACGCCGCCGCCGCCAATCCCATCTCAGGGGATTCAGGAGATCGCCTCCGGCACCCTGCCGGAGAGGGGAATCCTCTCCTGGAGGACTCTTCACCGCCATGGTCGCCTCCGGAGTGATGTGTGAGTAGTTCACCCCTGGACTATGGGTCCATAGCAGTAGCTAGATGGTCGTCTTCTCCTCATTGTGCTATCATTGTTGGATCTTGTGAGATGCCTAACATGATCAAGATCATCAATTTGTAATGCTACATGTTGCGTTTGTTGGGATCCGATGAATATTGAATGCTATGTTATGTTGATTATCAATCTATCATCTATGTGTTGTTTATGATCTTGCATGCTCTCCGTTGCTAGTAGAGGCTCTGGCCAAGTCGTTACTTGTAACTCCAAGAGGGAGTATTTATGCTCGATAGTGGGTTTATGCCTCCATTAAATCTGGGACAGTGACAGAAAGTTCTAAGGTTGTGGATGTGCTGTTGCCACTAGGGATAAAACAACAATGCTATGTCTAAGGATGTATTTGTTGATTACATTACGCACCATACTTAATGCAATTGTCTGTTGTTTGCAACTTAATACTGGAGGGGGTTCGGATGATAACCTGAAGGTGGACTTTTTAGGCATAGATGCATGCTGGATAGCGGTCTATGTACTTTGTCGTAATGCCCAATTGAATCTCACATTACTCATTGATACGTCTCCGACGTATCGATAATTTCTTATGTTCCATGCCACATTATTGATGATATCTACATGTTTTATGCATACTTTATGTCATATTTATGCATTTTCCGGCACTAACCTATTAACGAGATGCCGAAGAGCCAGTTGCTGTTTTCTGCTGTTTTTGGTTTCAGAAATCCTAGTAAGGAAATATTCTCGGAATTGGATGAAATCAACGCCCAGGGGCCTATTTTCACACGAAGCTTCCAGAAGACCGAAGGAGTCACGAGGTGGCCAGACGCTAGGGCGGCGCGGCCCAAGCCCTGGCCGCGCCGGCCTAGTGTGTGGGCCCCCTGTCAGGCCCCCTGACCTATCTCCTCCGCCTACTTAAAGCCTTCGTCGCGAAACCCCCAGTAGCGAGAGCCACGATACGGAAAACCTTCCAGAGATGCCGCCGCCGCCAATCCCATCTCGGGGGATTCAGGAGATCGCCTCCGGCACCCTGCCGGAGAGGGGAATCATCTCCCGGAGGACTCTTCACCGCCATGGTCGCCTCCGGAGTGATGAGTGAGTAGTTCACCCCTGGACTATGGGTCCATAGCAGTAGCTAGATGGTCGTCTTCTCCTAATTATGCTTCATTGTCGGGTCTTGTGAGCTGCCTAACATGATCAAGATCGTCTATCTATAATGCTATATGTTGTGTTTGTTGGGATCCGATGGATAGAGAATACTATGTTATGTTGATTATCAATCTATTACCTATGTGTTGTTTATGATCTTGCATGCTCTCCGTTATTAGTAGAGGCTCTGGCCAAGTTTTTGCTAGTAACTCCAAGAGGGAGTATTTATGCTCGATAGTGGGTTCATGCCTCCATTAAATCTGGGACAGTGACAGAAAGTTCTAAGGTTGTGGATGTGCTGTTGCCACTAGGGATAAAACATCGATGCTATGTCCGAGGATGTAGTTATTGATTACATTACGCACCATACTTAATGCAATTGTCTGTTGTTTGCAACTTAATACTAGAAGGGGTTCGGATGATAACCTGAAGGTGGACTTTTTAGGCATAGATGCATGCTGGATAGCGGTCTATGTACTTTGTCGTAATGCCCAATTAAATCTCACAATATTCATCATATCATGTATGTGCATTGTCATGCCCTCTTTATTTGTCAATTGCCCAACTGTAATTTGTTCACCCAACATGCTTATTCTTATCGGAGAGACGCCTCTAGTGAACTGTGGACCCCGGTCCATTCTTAACATCGAATACAATCTACTGCAATACTTGTTCTACTGTTTTCTGCAAACAATCATCATCCACACTATACACCTAATCCTTTGTTACAACAAGCCGGTGAGATTGACAACCTCACTGTTTCGTTGGGGCAAAGTACTTTGGTTGTGTTGTGCAGGTTCCACGTTGGCGCCGGAATCCCTGGTGTTGCGCCGCACTACATCTCGCCGCCATCAGCCTTCAACGTGCTTCTTGGATCCTACTGGTTCGATAAACCTTGGTTTCTTACTGAGGGAAAACTTGCCGCTGTACACATCACACCTTCCTCTTGGGGTTCCCAACGGACGCGTGTTGTACGCGTATCAAGCAGATTTTCTGGCGCCGTTGCCGGGGAGATCAAGACACGCTGCAAGGGGAGTCTCCACCTCCAATCTCTTTACTTTGCTTTTGTCTTGCTTTATTTTATTTACTACTTTGTTTGCTGCACTAAATCAAAATACAAAAAAATTAGTTGCTAGTTTTACTTTATTTACTGTCTTGTTTGCTATATCAAAAACACACAAAAATTAGTTACTTGCATTTACTTTATCTAGTTTGCTTTATTTACTGTTGCTAAAATGGGTACTCCTGAAAATACTAAGTTGTGTGACTTCACAACCACAAATAGTAATGATTTCTTAGGCACACCTATTGCTCCACCTGCTACTACAGCAGAATTCTTTGAAATTAAACCTGCTTTACTGAATCTTGTTATGCGAGAGCAATTTTCTGGTGTTAGTTCTGATGATGCTGCTACCCACCTCAATAACTTTGTTGAACTATGTGAAATGCAAAAGTATAAGGATATAGATGGTGACATTATAAAATTAAAATTGTTCCCTTTCTCATTAAAAGGAAGAGCTAAAGATTGGTTGCTATCTCTGCCTAAGAATAGTATTGATTCATGGACTAAATGCAAGGATGCTTTTATTGGTAGATATTATCCCCCCTGCTAAAATTATATCTTTGAGGAGTAGCATAATGAATTTTAAACAATTGGATAATGAGCATGTTGCCCAAGCATGGGAAATAATGAAATCTTTGGTTAAAAATTGCCCAACCCATGGACTGACTACTTGGATGATCATCCAAACCTTTTATGCAGGACTGAATTTTTCTTCGCGGAACCTATTGGATTCAGCTGCTGGAGGTACCTTTATGTCCATCACTCTTGGCGAAGCAACAAAGCTTCTTGATAATATGATGATTAATTACTCTGAATGGCACACGGAAAGAGCTCCACAAGGTAAGAAGGTAAATTCTGTCGAAGAAACCTCTTCCTTGAGTGATAAGATTGATGCTATTATGTCTATGCTTGTGAATGGTAGGACAAATGTTGATCCTAATAATGTTTCGTTAGCTTCATTGGTTGCTCAAGAAGAACATGTTGATGTAAACTTCATTAAAAATAATAATTTCAACAACAATGCTTATCGGAACAATTCTAGTAACAACTATAGGCCATATCCTTATAATAATGGCAACGGCTATGGTAATTCTTATGGAAATTCTTACAACAATAATAGGAACACACCCCCTGGACTTGAAGCCATGCTTAAAGAATTTATTAGTACACAAACTGCTTTTAACAAATCTGTTGAAGAAAAGCTTGGGAAAATTGATATACTTGCTTCTAAAGTCGATAGTCTTGCTGCTGATGTTGATCTTTTGAAATCGAAAGTTATGCCTAATGAAAATCATAATAATAAAATTGTTACTACAGCAAATGCCATCCAAGTTAGAATTAATGAGAATATAAGATTGATGGCCGAATTGCGTGCTAGGTGGGAGAAAGAAGAAAATGAAAAAGAAGATAATATAGCTAAAGTTTGGACTATTACCACCACTAGTAATACTAATGCTCGACATGTTGCTGCACCTCCTACTAATAATGGTAAAAGAATTGGTGTTAGCAATGTTATGCAAAGCGTGAAAAACTGCCTGAAACTGCTAAAACTGCTGAAACTGCCTGTGATAAAACTGCTGAATTTTTTTCCAACATTAGGGATGATGATCCCATTGCTTTAGATTATAATGGTTTGGATTTTGATGATTGCCACATCTCTGAAGTTATAAAGTTCTTACAAAAACTTGCTAAGAGTCCTAATGCTAGTGCTATAAATTTGGCTTTCACGAAACATATTACAAATGCTCTCATAAAAGCTAGAGAAGAGAAATTAAATCGCGAAAAATCTATTCCTAGGAAGCTAGAGGACGGTTGGGAGCCCATCATTAAGATGAAGGTCAATGACTTTGATTGTAATGCTTTATGTGATCTTGGTGTAAGTATTTCCGTTATGCCTAAGAAAATCTATAACATGCTTGACTTGCCACCATTGAAAAATTGTTATTTGAATGTTAATCTTGCTGATAACTCTACAAAGAGACCTTTGGGGAGAGTTGATAATGTTCGCATTACCGTTAACAATAACCTTTTCCCCGTTGATTTTGTTGTCTTGGATATTGAATGCAATGCATCTTGTCCCATTATATTGGGAAGACCTTTTCTTCGAACTATTGGTGCCATCATTGATATGAAGGAAGGTAATATTAGATATCAATTTCCTCTCAAGAAAGGTATGGAACACTTCCTGTTGCGTGTGGTTGGCACGTCCGTTGGGAACCCCAAGAGGAAGGTGTGATGCGCACAGCGGCAAGTTTCCCTCAGTAAGAAACCAAGGTTTAATCGGACCAGTAGGAGTCAAGAAGCACGTTGAAGGTTGATGGCGGCGAGATGTAGTGCGGCGCAACACCAGGGATTCCGGCGCCAACGTGGAACCTGCACAACACAACCAAAGTACTTTGCCCCAACGAAACAGTGAGGTTGTCAATCTCACCGGCTTGCTGTAACAAAGAGTTAACCATATTGTGTGGAAGATGATTGTTTGCAGAAAACAGTAGAACAAGTATTGCGAAGAGATTGTATTTCAAGAAAGAGAATTGGACCGGGGTCCACAGTTCACTAGAGGTGTCTCTCCCATAAGACGAACAGCATGTTGGGTGAACAAATTACAGTTGGGCAATTGACAAATAAAGAGAGCATGACCATGCACATACATATCATGATGAGTATAGTGAGATTTAATTGGGCATTACGACAAAGTACATAGACCGCCATCCAACTGCATCTATGCCTAAAAAGTCCACCTTCAAAGTTATCATCCGAACCCCCTCCAGTATTAAGTTGCAAAGCAACAGACAATTGCATTAAGTATGGTGCGTAATGTAATCAACAACTACATCCTTAGACATAGCATCAATGTTTTATCCCTAGTGGCAACAGCACAACACAACCTTAGAACTTTCTGTCACATCGTCCTGTGTCAATGCAGGCATGAACCCACTATCGAGCATAAGTACTCCCTCTTGGAGTTACAAGCATCTACTTGGCCAGAGCATCTACTAGTAACGGAAAGCATGCAAGATCATAAACAACACGTAGATATAACTTTGATAATCAACATAATAAGTATTCTCTATTCATCGGATCCCAACAAACGCAACATATAGAATTACAGATAGATGATCTTGATCATGTTAGGCAGCTCACAAGATCTGACAATGATAGCACAATGGGGAGAAGACAACCATCTAGCTACTGCTATGGACCCATAGTCCAGGGGTAGACTACTCACACATCACACCGGAGGCGACCATGGCGGCGTAGAGTCCTCCGGGAGATGATTCCCCTCTCCGGCAGGGTTCCGGAGGCGATCTCCTGGATCCCCCGAGATGGGATCGGCGTTGGCGGCGTCTACGGAAGGTTTTCCGTATCGTGGCTCTCACCGGGGGTTTCGTCACGGAGGCTTTAAGTAGGCGGAAGGGCAAGTCGGGAGGGGGCACAGGGGCCCGGACCACAGCCGGCGCGGCCGGGGGTGGGCCGCGCCGCCCTAGGGTTTGGGCACCCTGTGGCCCCACTTCGTTCGTCTTCGGACTTCGGAAGCTTCGTGGAAAAATAGGCCCCCGGGCGTTGATTTCGTCCAATTCCGAGAATATTTCCTTACTAGGATTTCTGAAACCAAAAACAGCAGAAAACAGAAGCGGCACTTCGGCATCTTGTTAATAGGTTAGTTCCAGAAAATGCACGAATATGACATAAAGTGTGCATAAAACATGTAGATAACATCAATAATGTGGCATGGAACATAAGAAATTATCGATACGTCGGAGACGTATCAGCATCCCCAAGCTTAGTTCTGCTCGTCCCGAGCAGGTAAAACGATAACACAGATAATTTATGGAGTGACATGCCATCATAACCTTGATCATACTATTTGTAAAGCATATGTAGTGAATGCAGCGATCAAAACAATGTATATGACATGAGTAAACAAGTGAATCATAAAGCAAAGACTTTTCATGAATAGCACTTCAAGACAAGCATCAATAAGTCTTGCATAAGAGTTAACTCATAAAGCAATAATTCAAAGTAAAGGTATTGAAGCAACACAAAAGAAGATTAAGTTTCAGCGGTTGCTTTCAACTTGTAACATGTATATCTCATGGATATTGTCAACATAGAGTAATATAATAAGTGCAATAAGCAAATATGTAGGAATCAATGCACAGTTCACACAAGTGTTTGCTTCTTGAGGTGGAGAGAAATAGGTGAACTGACTCAACATTGAAAGTAAAAGAATGGTCCTCCATAGAGGAAAAGCATCGATTGCTATATTTGTGCTAGAGCTTTGATTTTGAAAACATGAAACAATTTTGTCAACGGTAGTAATAAAGCATATGCATCATGTAAATTATATCTTATAAGTTGCAAGCCTCATGCATAGTGTACTAATAGTGCCCGCACCTTGTCCTAATTAGCTTGGACTACCGGATCATCACAATGCACATGTTTTTACCAAGTGTCACAAAGGGGTACCTCTATGCCGCCTGTACAAAGGTCTAAGGAGAAAGCTCGCATTGGATTTCTCGCTATTGATTATTCTTCAACTTAGACATCCATACCGGGACAACATAGACAACAGATAATGGACTCCTCTTTTATGCATAAGCATGTAACAACAATTAATAATTTTCTCATTTGAGATTGAGGATATATGTCCAAAACTGAAACTTCCACCATGGATCATGGCTTTAGTTAGCGGCTCAATGTTCTTCTCTAACATTATGCATGCTTAACCATAAGGTGGTAGATCTCTCTTACTTCAGACAAGACGGACATGCATAGCAACTCACATGAAATTCAACAATGAATAGTTGATGGCGTCCCCAGTGAACATGGTTATCGCACAACAAGCAACTTAATAAGAGATAAAGTGCATAATTACATATTCAATACCACAATAGTTTTTAAGCTATTTGTCCCATGAGCTATATATTGCAAAGGTGAATGATGGAATTTTAAAGGTAGCACTCAAGCAATTTACTTTGGAATGGCGGAAAATACCATGTAGTAGGTAGGTATGGTGGACACAAATGGCATAGTGGTTGGCTCAAGTATTTTGGATGCATGAGAAGTATTCCCTCTCGATACAAGGTTTAGGCTAGCAAGGCTTATTTGAAACAAACACAAGGATGAACCGGTGTAGCAAAACTCACATAAAAGACATATTGTAAACATTATAAGACTCTACACCGTCTTCCTTGTTGTTCAAACTCAATACTAGAAATTATCTAGACCTTAGAGAAACCAAATATGCAAACCAAATTTTAGCATGCTCTATGTATTTCTTCATTAATGGGTGCAAAGCATATGATGCAAGAGCTTAATCATGAGCACAACAATTGCCAAGTATCACATTGCCCATGACATTAATAGCAATTACTACATGTATCATTTTCCAATTCCAACCATATAACAATTTAACGAAGGAGAAACTTCGCCATGAATACTATGAGTAGAAACCAAGGACATACTTGTCCATATGCTACAGCGGAGCGTGTCTCTCTCCCATAAAGTGAATGCTAGGATCCATTTTATTCAAACAAAACAAAAAACAAAAACAAACCGACGCTCCAAGAAAAAGCACATAAGATGTGATGGAATAAAAATATAGTTTCAGGGGAGGAACCTGATAATGTTGTCGATGAAGAAGGGGATGCCTTGGGCATCCCCAAGCTTAGATGCTTGAGTCTTCTTAATATATGCAGGGGTGCACCACCGGGGCATCCCCAAGCTTAGAGCTTTCACTCTCCTTGATCATGTTGCATCATACTCCTCTCTTGATCCTTGAAAACTTCCTCCACACCAAACTCGAAACAACTCATTAGAGGGTTAGTGCACAATATAAATTGACATATTCAGAGGTGACACAATCATTCTTAACAATTCTGGACATTGCATAATGCTACTGGACATTAGTGGATCAAAGAAATTCATCCAACATAGCAAAAGAGGCAATGCGAAATAAAAGGCAGAATCTGTCAAAACAGAACAGTTCGTATTGACGAATTTTAAAATGGCACCAGACTTGCTCAAATGAAAATGCTCAAATTGAATGAAAGTTGCGTACATATCTGAGGATCATGCACGTAAATTGGCTTAATTTTCTGAGCTACCTACAGGGAGGTGGACCCAGATTCGTGACAGCAAAGAAATCTGGAACTGCGCAGTAATCCAAATCTAGTACTTACTTTTCTATCAACGGCTTAACTTGGCACAACAAAACACAAAACTAAGATAAGGAGAGGTTGCTACAGTAGTAAACAACTTCCAAGACACAAAATAAAAACAAAGTACTGTAGGTAAAAACATGGGTTGTCTCCCATAAGCGCTTTTCTTTAACGCCTTTCAGCTAGGCGCAGAAAGTGTGTATCAAGTATTATCAAGAGACGAAGTGTCAACATCATAATTTGTTCTCATAATGGAATCAAAAGGTACCTTCATTCTCTTTCTAGGGAAGTGTTCCATACCTTTCTTGAGAGGAAATTGATATTTTATATTACCTTCCTTCATATCAATGATAGCACCAACAGTTCGAAGAAAAGGTCTTCCCAATATAATGGGACAAGATGCATTGCATTCAATATCCAAGACAACAAAATCAACGGGAACAAGGTTATTGTTAACGGTAATGTGAACATTATCAACTTTCCCCAAAGGTTTCTTTGTAGAATGATCAGCAAGATTAACATCCAAATAATAATTTTTCAGCGGTGGCAAGTCAAGCATATTATAAATTTTCTTAGGCATAACAGAAATACTTGCACCAAGATCACATAAAGCATTACAATCAAAATCTTTAACCTTCATCTTAATGATGGGCTCCCAACCATCCTCTAGCTTTTTAGGAATAGAGGCTTTACGCTCTA
Source organism: Lolium perenne (assembly GCF_019359855.2). Classification (NCBI taxonomy): domain Eukaryota; kingdom Viridiplantae; phylum Streptophyta; class Magnoliopsida; order Poales; family Poaceae; genus Lolium; species Lolium perenne. Next base: position 322,482,060 of record NC_067246.2, read on the forward strand.
GTTTCTCTTCTCTAGCTTTAATGAGAGCATTTGTAATATGATGTGTGAAGGCCAAATTTATAGCACTAGCATTAGGACTTTTAGCAAGTTTTTGCAAGAACTTTATAACTTCAGAGATGTGGCAATCATCAAAATTCAAACCATTATAATCTAAAGCAATGGGATCATCATCCCCAATGTTGGAAAAAATTTCAGCAGCTTTATCACATGCAGTTTCAGCAGTTTTAGCAGTTTCAGGCAGTTTTTCGCGCTTTGTATTAGAAGTGGAAATATTGCTAACACCAATTCTTTTATTAGTATTAGTAGGAGGTGCAGCAACATGTGTAGCATTAACATTACTAGTGGTGGTAATAGTCCAAACTTTAGCTACATTCTTCTCTTTAGTTAGTTTTTCATTTTCTTCTCTATCCCACCTAGCACGCAGTTCAGCCATTAATCTTATATTCTCATTAATTCTAACTTGAATGGCATTTGCTGTAGTAGTAATTTTATCATCTAAATCCTCAGGTTTAGCAGCCATTTTATTAATTAAAGAAGATTGTGATGCAGACATGTATGAAATTCGGGTTTCAGCATTAGCAAGTTTAGTTTGCAACCCCGAGATCTCCCTATTCAGATTTTCAAGTTGATTCCCTATATTCTTCAACAAGGTAGATTGCTCATTCATAGTTTTAGTAAACAATTTATTTTGCTCATATTGTGATTGCATAAAGCTCTTGGTGGATCTTTCAATTTCTAGCATCTTTTCTTCATTAGGTGAAGCATATCTACCATAAGAATTACCATTAACAGGGTATGGCCTAGAATCATTGTGATTGTTATTTTTAATGAAATTCACATCAACATATTCTTTTTGAGCAACTAATGATGCTAACGAATCATTATTAGAATTAACATTAGGCCTACCATTCACAAGCATAGACATAATAGCATCAATCTTATCACTCAAGGAAGAGGTTTCTTGACGAATTTACCTTCTTACCTTGTGGAGCTCTTTCCGTGTGCCATTCAGAGTAGTTGATCATCATATTATCAAGAAGCTTTGTTGCTTCACCAAGAGTGATGGACATAAAGGTACCTCCAGCAGCTGAATCCAATAAATTCCGTGAAGAAAAATTTAGTCTTGCATAGAAGGTTTGGATGATCATCCAAGTAGTCAGTCCATGGGTTGGGCAATTTTTAACCAGAGATTTCATTCTTTCCCAAGCTTGAGCAACATGTTCAGTATCTAATTGTTTAAAATTCATTATGCTACTCCTCAAAGATATAATTTTAGCAGGGGGATAATATCTACCAATAAAAGCATCATTGCATTTAGTCCATGAATCAATACTATTCTTAGGCAGAGATAGCAACCAATCTTTAGCTCTTCCTCTTAATGAGAAAGGGAACAATTTTAGCTTAATAATATCACCATCTACATCTTTATATTTTTGCATTTCACATAGTTCAACAAAATTATTAAGATGGGCAGCAGCATCATCAGAACTAACACCAGAAAATTGCTCTCGCATAACAAGATTCAGTAAAGCAGGTTTAATTTCAAAGAATTCTGCTGTAGTAGCAGGTGGAGCAATAGGTGTGCATAAGAAATCATTATTATTTGTGGTTGTGAAGTCACACAACTTAGTATTTTCAGGGTTGGCCATTTTAGCAACAGTAAATAAAACAAACTAGATAAAGTAAATGCAAGTAACTAATTTTTTGTGTTTTTGATATAGCAAACAAGATAGCAAATAAAGTAAAACTAGCAACTAATTTTTTTGTATTTTGATTTAGTGCAGCAAACAAAGTAGTAAATAAAACTAAGCAAGACAAAAACAAAGTAAAGAGATTGAGAAGTGGAGACTCCCCTTGCAGCGTGTCTTGATCTCCCCGGCAACGGCGCCAGAAATTTGCTTGTTGCGTGTGGTTGGCACGTCCGTTGGGAACCCCAAGAGGAAGGTGTGATGCGCACAACGGCAAATTTCCCTCAGTAAGAAACCAAGGTTTAATCGGACCAGTAGGAGTCAAGAAGCACGTTGAAGGTTGATGGCGGCGAGATGTAGTGCGGCGCAACACCAGGGATTCCGGCGCCAACGTGGAACCTGCACAACACAACCAAAGTACTTTGCCCCAACGAAGCTTGATGAGGTTGTCAATCTCACCGGCTTGCTGTAACAAAGAGTTAACCGTATTGTGTGGAAGATGATTGTTTGCAGAAAACAGTAGAACAAGTATTGCAGTAGATTGTATTTCAGTAAAGAGAATTGGACCGGGGTCCACAGTTCACTAGAGGTGTCTCTCCCATAAGACGAACAGCATGTTGGGTGAACAAATTACAGTTGGGCAATTGACAAATAAAGAGAGCATGACCATGCACATACATATCATGATGAGTATAGTGAGATTTAATTGGGCATTACGACAAAGTACATAGACCGCCATCCAACTGCATCTATGCCTAAAAAGTCCACCTTCAGGTTATCATCCGAACCCCCTCCAGTATTAAGTTGCAAAGCAACAGACAATTGCATTAAGTATGGTGCGTAATGTAATCAACAACTACATCCTTAGACATAGCATCAATGTTTTATCCCTAGTGGCAACAGCACAACACAACCTTAGAACTTTCATCACTGTCCTAGGTGTCAATGCAGGCATGAACCCACTATCGAGCATAAGTACTCCCTCTTGGAGTTACAAGCATCTACTTGGCCAGAGCATCTACTAGTAACGGAAAGCATGCAAGATCATAAACAACACGTAGATATAACTTTGATAATCAACATAACAAGTATTCTCTATTCATTGGATCCCAACAAACGCAACATATAGAATTACAGATAGATGATCTTGATCATGTTAGGCAGCTCACAAGATCTGACAATGATAGCACAATGGGGAGAAGACAACCATCTAGCTACTGCTATGGACCCATAGTCCAGGGGTAGACTACTCACACATCACACCGGAGGCGACCATGGCGGCGTAGAGTCCTCCGGGAGATGATTCCCCTCTCCGGCAGGGGTGCGGAGGCGATCTCTGGATCCCGAGATGGGATCGGCGTTGGCGGCGTCTCTGGAAGGTTTTCCGTATCGTGGCTCTCGGTACTGGGGGTTTCGTCACGGAGGCTTTAAGTAGGCGGAAGGGCAAGTCAGGAGGGGGCACAGGGGCCCCAGACCACAGGCCGGCGCGGCCAGGGGGTGGGCCGCGCCGCCCTAGGGTTTGGGCACCCTGTGGCCCCACTTCGTTTCGTCTTCGGACTTCTGGAAGCTTCGTGGAAAAATAGGCCCCTGGGCGTTGATTTCGTCCAATTCCGAGAATATTTCCTTACTAGGATTTCTGAAACCAAAAACAGCAGAAAACAGCAACTGGCACTTCGGCATCTTGTTAATAGGTTAGTTCCAGAAAATGCACGAATATGACATAAAGTGTGCATAAAACATGTAGATAACATCAATAATGTGGCATGGAACATAAGAAATTATCGATACATCGGAGACGTATCACTTCCCTAAAAAGAGAATGAAGTTACCTTTTGATTCTATCATTAGAACAAATTATGATGTTGCTGCTTCATCTCTTGATAATACTTGATACACACTTTCTGCGCCTAGCTGAAAGGCGTTAAAGAAAAGCGCTTATGGGAGACAACCCATGTTTTTACTTCTGCACTTTTATTTTATATTTGAGTCTTGGAAGTTGTTACTACTGTATCAACCTCTCCTTATCTTAGTTTTGTGCATTGTTGTGCCAAGTAAAGTCGTTGACAGTAAGGTTCATACTAGATTTGGATTACTGCGCAGAAACAGATTTCTTTGCTGTCACAAATCTGAGCCTAATTCTCTGTAGGTAACTCATAAAATTATGCCAATTTATGTGAGTGATCCTAAGATATGTACGCAACTTTCATTCAATTTGAGCATTTTCATTTGAGCAAGTCTGGTGCCTCAATAAAATTCATCTTTATGAACTGTTCTGTTTTGACAGATTCTGCCTTTTATTTCGCATTGCCTGTTTTGCTATGCTTGATGGATTTTTCGATTCCATTAGCTTTCAGTAGCTTTGTGCAATGTCCAGAAGTGTTAAGAATGATTATGTCACCTCTGAATATGTAAATTTTGATTGTGCACTAACCCTCTAATGAGTTGTTTTGAGTTTGGTGTGGAGGAAGTTTTCAAGGATCAAGAGAGGGAGATGATACAATATGATCAAGGAGAGTGAAAGCTCTAAGCTTGGGGATGCCCCGGTGGTTCACCCCTGCATATTTCAAGAAGACTCAAGCGTCTAAGCTTGGGGATGCCCAAGGCATCCCCTTCTTCATCGACAACATTATCAGGTTCCTCTGGTGAAACTATATTTTTATTCCATCACATCTTATGTACTTTGCTTGGATCGTCGGTTTGTTTTTATTTTTGTTTTGTTTGAATAAAATGGATCCTAGAATTCATTGTGTGGGAGAGAGACACGCTCCGCTGTTGCATATGGACAAATATGTCCTTAGGCTTTACTCATAGTATTCATGGCGAAGGTTGAATCTTCTTCGTTAAATTGTTATATGGTTGGAAACGGGAAATGATACATGTAGTAATTCTAAAATGTCTTGGATAATGTGATACTTGGCAATTGTTGTGCTCATGTTTAAGCTCTTGCATCATATACTTTTCACCTATTAATGAAGAAATACATAGGGCTTGCTAAAATTTGGTTTGCATAATTGGTCTCTCTAAGGTCTAGATAATTTCTAGTAAGAGTTTGAACAACAAGGAAGACGGTGTAGAGTCTTATAATGTTTACAATATGTATTTTATGTGAGTTTTGCTGCACCGGTTCATCCTTGTGTTTGTTTCAAATAAACCTTGCTAGCCTAAGCCTTGTATCGAGAGGGAATACTTCTCATGCATCCAAAATCCTTGAGCCAACCACTATGCCATTTGTGTCCACCATACCTACCTACTACATGGTATTTCTCCGCCATTCCAAAGTAAATTGCTTGAGTGCTACCTTTAAACAATTCAAAATTTATTACCTCTCATTTGTGTCAATGTTTTATAGCTCATGAGGAAGTATGTGGTGTTTATCTTTCAATCTTGTTGGGCAACTTTCACCAATGGGCTAGTGGCTTCATCCGCTTATCCAATAATTTTGCAAAAAGAGCTGGCAATGGGATTCCCAGTCCCAAATTAATTAACAAAAATAGACACTCCTCCATGGTATGTGATTGTTGGACGGCACCCGAAGGATTCGGTTAGCCATGGCTTGAGAAAGCAAAGGTGGGGAGGAGTGTCATCATAATAAAACTAAAATAAAAAGGCACTCCTTCATGGTATGAGATTGTTGGCAGGCACCCGAGGATTCGGTTAGCCATGGTTTGTGAAAGAAAGGTTGGAAGGAGTGCCACACAAAAATAAAATAAAATGGGAGCCGCTCTTTGAAGGTTTGTCTGGCAAGGGGGTTAGAGTGCCCACTACCATTCGTTGACAACAACAAACACCTCTCAAAATTTTACTTTTATTGCTCTCTATATGTTTTCAAAACCAAAGCTCTAGCACAAATATAGCAATCAATGCTTCCCTCTGCGAAGGGCCTTTCTTCTACTTTTATGTTGAGTCAGTTCACCTATTTCTCTCCATCTCAAGAAGCAAACACTTGTGTGAACTGTGCATTGATTCCTACATACTTGCATATTGCACTTGTTATATTACTTTACATTGACAATTATCCATGAGATATACATGTTACAAGTTGAAAGCAACCGCTGAAACTTAATCTTCCTTTGTGTTGCTTCAATACCTTTACTTTGAATTATTGCTTTATGAGTTAACTCTTATGCAAGACTTATTGATGCTTGTCTTGAAGTACTATTCATGAAAAGTCTTTGCTATATGATTCATTTGTTTACTCATTGCATTACCATTGTCTTGGATCGCTGCATTCATTACATATGCTTACAATAGTATGATCAAGATTATGATGGCATGTCACTCCAGAAATTATCTTTGTTATCGTTTACCTGCTCGGGACGAGCAGGAACTAAGCTTGGGGATGCTGATACGTCTCCGACGTATCTATAATTTCTTATGTTCCATGCCACATTATTGATGATATCTACATGTTTTATGCATACTTTATGTCATATTTATGCATTTTCCGGCACTAACCTATTAACGAGATGCCGAAGAGCCAGTTGCTGTTTTCTGCTGTTTTTGGTTTCAGAAATCCTAGTAAGGAAATATTCTCGGAATTGGATGAAATCAACGCCCAGGGGCCTATTTTCACACGAAGCTTCCAGAAGACCGAAGGAGTCACGAGGTGGCCAGACGCTAGGGCGGCGCGGCCCAAGCCCTGGCCGCGCCGGCCTAGTGTGTGGGCCCCTGTCGGGCCCACGACCTATCTCCTCCGCCTACTTAAAGCCTTCGTCGCGAAACCCCCGATCGAGAGCCACGATACGGAAAACCTTCCAGAGACGCCGCCGCCGCCAATCCCATCTCGGGGGATTCAGGAGATCACCTCCGGCACCCTGCCGGAGAGGGGTATCATCTCCCGGAGGACTCTTCACCGCCATGGTCGCCTCCGGAGTGATGAGTGAGTAGTTCACCCCTGGACTATGGGTCCATAGCAGTAGCTAGATGGTCGTCTTCTCCTAATTATGCTTCATTGTCGGGTCTTGTGAGCTGCCTAACATGATCAAGATCGTCTATCTGTAATGCTATATGTTGTGTTTGTTGGGATCCGATGGATAGAGAATACTATGTTATGTTGATTATCAATCTATTACCTATGTGTTGTTTATGATCTTGCATGCTCTCCGTTATTAGTAGAGGCTCTGGCCAAGTTTTTGCTAGTAACTCCAAGAGGGAGTATTTATGCTCGATAGTGGGTTCATGCCTCCATTAAATCTGGGACAGTGACAGAAAGTTCTAAGGTTGTGGATGTGCTGTTGCCACTAGGGATAAAACATCGATGCTATGTCCGAGGATGTAGTTATTGATTACATTACGCACCATACTTAATGCAATTGTCTGTTGTTTGCAACTTAATACTGGAAGGGGTTCGGATGATAACCTGAAGGTGGACTTTTTAGGCATAGATGCATGCTGGATAGCGGTCTATGTACTTTGTCGTAATGCCCAATTAAATCTCACAATATTCATCATATCATGTATGTGCATTGTCATGCCCTCTTTATTTGTCAATTGCCCAACTGTAATTTGTTCACCCAACATGCTTATTCTTATCGGAGAGACGCCTCTAGTGAACTGTGGACCCCGGTCCATTCTTAAAATCGAATACAATCTACTGCAATACTTGTTCTACTGTTTTCTGCAAACAATCATCATCCACACTATACATCTAATCCTTTGTTACATCAAGCCGGTGAGATTGACAACCTCACTGTTTCGTTGGGGCAAAGTACTTTGGTTGTGTTGTGCAGGTTCCACGTTGGCGCCGGAATCCCTGGTGTTGCGCCGCACTACATCTCGCCGCCATCAACCTTCAACGTGCTTCTTGGCTCCTACTGGTTTGATAAACCTTGGTTTCTTACTGAGGGAAAACTTGCCGCTGTACGCATCACACCTTCCTCTTGGGGTTCCCAACGGACGCGTGTTGTACGCGTATCACTCATCATAATATGTATGTGCATTGTCATGCCATCTTTATTTGTCAATTGCCCAACTGTAATTTGTTCACCCAACATGCTATTTATCTTACGGAGAGACACCACTAGTGAACTGTGGACCCCGGTCCATTCTTTTACATCAAATACAATCTACTGCAATACTCGTTCTACTGTTTTCTGCAAACATCATCATCCACACTATACATCTAATCCTTTGTTACAGCAAGCCGGTGAGATTGACAACCTCACTGTTAAGTAGGGGAAAAGTACTTTGGTTGTGTTGTGCAGGTTCCACGTTGGCGCCGGAATCCCTGGTGTTGCGCCGCACTACACTCCGCCGCCATCAACCTTCAACGTGCTTCTTGACTCCTACTGGTTCGATAACCTTGGTTTCTTACTGAGGGAAAAACTTGACGTTGTACGCATCACACCTTCCTCTTCGGGTTCCCAACGGGCGTGTGCTTTACGCGTCATCACGGTGCTACGGCACTAAAATTTGTCTGCAGCCTCGTGATGAGATTCGGCATCCCACACAGCATAATCACAGATAATGGCACAAACTTCGCACAGGGAGAATTGAAGGATTATTGCGAGGAAGTAGGAATTCGACTGGACCTCGCTTCTGTGGCTCATCCACAATCCAATGGTCAGGTTGAAAGGGCTAACGGCCTCATATTATCAGGAATTAAGCCACGCCTTGAAGAACCGCTGCGACGCGCAGCTGGAGCTTGGGCTGATGAGTTAGACTCTGTCTTGTGGAGTTTGCGAACTACCCCTAACAGGTCAACAAGATTTACTCCCTTCTTCCTGGTATACGGATCCGAAGCCGTGCTCCCCTCCGACATCATCCATGATTCACCGCGAGTTTCCGCATATGATGAAGAAACAGCTAACGAGGCCAGCAGCTATCTGTGGACCTGATCGAAGAAGCTCGGAACCTAGCCGACCAACGCTCCACCATATACCAGTAGAAACTCCGACGCTATCATAATCGTCGAGTTCGGAACCGCTCTTTCATGGTCGGAGACTTGGTCCTCCGCCTTCGATAGGTGAAAGACCATAAGCTGCAGTCCCCATGGGAAGGACCCTTTGTCGTTAGCAAAGTGCTTCACAACGGATCGTACTACCTTGTCGATTTCCGGGAGCTAAAGGACAGACCTGCTAACTGGTACCGGAAACGCAAGCGTGAGGATCCGGATGACATCTACGACGAGACAGATCGCCCTTGGAACATTGCACAGCTACGTCATTTCCACACTTAGCATAATTTTCCGAGTTACATACTCTGTAATAGTTATACATGATCAATGAAATAAAGCTTTTGGTTCACTCTCTGAGTCTTTTACCTCCTTTACTTGTTCATTTTTAGATCATGTATGTTTTCCGACTAAAACCGCAGAGCTGGATATTTCCGCCTAGGCGTGTATGAAAGTTGTGATTTTCAAAAATCGTCTTTTACGACGTAAGCGTAAGTTTTCTGGTGGAAGTTTTTTCTGTTGCGAACTCGTGGATTCCTAGTAGCGATTTCCGGCACCTTGGCTGGGGGCTTGTTTCCGCGGTTATTGACGGATTGCCATTGGAATTCGTCGCCGCTGGCGAGTGTTTCCGGCTAAAGGTCTTCCGGATCGCGGCAGGTCAAACGGGCAAGTCGGAAAACAACGAAATCAGCACTTGCTTTCCAACAAAAATGAAACATGCAAATAATATTAAAGGATAGCAGGATAAGTGTTTCCGCCCATGCATAATTGTTTCGTCCCTAGCTACTTAAAAATTTAAGTTATATTACAAACCTACTCCGGGGCCAAAATGATGCAACATTGTTTCATTGTTTCAAAGGATCACTACTCGGAGGAATGATCATCCTCAGATGCCACATAGGCGGAGCCATCGCCATCGCCGGAGTTGTCGCTAGAGCCAATGTCGGAGTCTTCATCAGACCCTTCTTCGGATAGTTCAACGCTCGACCCGGAGCCTTCCGCATAGTATTCCGGCTCGCCTTCCTCCTCATCTGCTTCCACGTCGGAGAAACCCTTGGGCAGATCATACTTGTGATACCAGAACGAGTGGTTAACTCGCCTCACAAACAGCTGATCGAACCCTTTGGTCTCTGCGAGTATGGAGCGCATGTTGGCACCCTTGGGAGTGTCGCGCGCAACAGCTGCGAAGTTCAGGGAAGGGAAGTGCGCCTTGCAGGTGTCTAAGACAAGGGAGGCGACTCCGCGAGCGGAAGACTCTTGCCAGTCCTTGATGAACTCCGGCACCTGCTTCATCAGTTTTGACATAGTGTCAATCACTGTGGTCTTGGCCCTCTTCAAGGACAGGGTCTTGGCGATTCCGCGACACGCTGCGAACAACTCATCGATGGAACTCCGCGCTTCATCGTATGCCTCCGTCCTCTTGAGGGCTGATTCCTTGTTCCACTCAAAGCCAAGGCTCGCTGTGAAGATTAGGGATCAATTTCCTTCGCCGATAGAGCAATATATGATGAAGCCGGAATTACAACGAAAAGGATGCTTACGGAAGATCATCTTGTCAATAGCCTCCGCCTCCGCTTCTAGCACCTTATTTTTGGTCACTAGGGAAGTCACCCTTTGTTGGCTCTTCTTCAGTTTGTCAGTGAGTTCCGCCACGTCGCGGGCGTGCTTCTCGGAGAGCTCCTTCCTCGCCAAATTCTCCTTGTCGGAGGAATCTTTAATAAATGCTTTGAGGGATTCGTTCCCCGACTCGAGCACTTTGACTTTGGCGGACAGGTCATCGAAGGCGGAGTGCTTGGCACTTTCTTCTGCAGGCGGAAAGACACGCACGTTATGCATCATGAAAGATTATGGCAAAATACCAATCCAACTCGGAGTTCATACCCTGAAGGCGGGTTTCCAAGTGCTTTATAACCTTTTGGCTATTTTCCGCATTCTGGCGCAGCCCCTCTATCTCCGTCATTTGCTCCAGCACGTGGACGCGTAGGTCTTCATGCAGCTTCTGCGTGTTCTGAGAAGCAGACAGGAGTTAGCCGGATATTCAAAATTCTGGGGGCTGGCGAGGAGTTCAAAGTCTTGGGTTGATAAAATTTTGAATATCCGCCTAAGGTACATATTGAAGAAAACATCGACTAACACATGTTACACAGAAAAAATGTCTAACCCAATGCTTGGGGGCTAGTGTTACCTGGCGCACGTCCTTGTGCTTAGCAAAGAAGACCTTGAGATCGCTCTCGAGGTCGGAGAGCTCCTGCATCTCCGTGTTCGCAGGCCCCCACACCTTGTCCATCATGGCGGAGACTTCCGCGTGGCGTTGTGAGAGGGGAAGCTTTTGCAGAGACGGAGTAGGCTGAGGGTGAGTTTGGAGCGTGCTAGTGGCATGAATAAGCTGCACCTTCTGCTCGTATTGCTCTGGCGTTGGTTCGGCGGAGGTGGCAGTTGGTTGTTCAGGCGGAGGCGCAGACGAGGATGCGGCCTTCCCGGAATCACCGTGGCCAATTGGGTCTTCAGGAAGGTCATCAATATTGATGACGTCCTTGGGATCTGGCTTGGTGGCGGAGGAGGCCTTGGGCGGAACCTCAACCTCCGGTGTAACAGGAATGGAAGCCGGAGATGGCTTGACCTTCTTCTTGAGGGCTCTTGGGGCCTTGGGGGGCTGGCATCCGGAACTTCTGCAAAGGGAAAAATCATAATAACTAAGTAAGTGCGTGCTCGTGATAGCAGAAGGATTTGAACACGGAAATCGAGCATTTACCCGGAAGGGTTGAAGAATTGATGGATGTCGGGTTGAGCTCTGTTGCTGGTATCGATGAGTTTGAGGCGCTTCTTTTCCGCCTCTGCATTCTGAGTAGCCGCGGTGCTAAGCACTTCGCGGGCGTATTTGGCTGCAGGGCTGGAGGCAGTAGCCCTCTTCCTCTTGGAGGGGCGCGGAACCTCGGGAGCTTCCGCCTCCGACGCAGCCTCCGGATCGGTGTTGCCCGTTTGAGGGACCCGGTGGAGAGTTCCGAGATCACCTTCCTCGAGGGCTTCAAGCTAAGTCACAAAGCCAACACTTAGACAAAATTTTGATTGCAAAAGAATCAATTGTTGAGTTAAGATAACATACCGCGGTCCCGGAGCCGTCAATGTGGATATCTTTGTTACACACGTGAACATGAAGTTCACGCGGAATCTTAATGAGGAGCCGGATCCTCTTGTCAATGGCGTCGGCGGAGAGGTTGTCCTTCGTGGTGCGCATCGGGTCGTCGCGCCCCGTGTAGTGGAACATCAAGCGGTCCCGATGTTGAAGTGGTTGGATCCGCTTGGTGAACCATGACATGGTGAGGTCCTTCCCCGATAGGCCCTCCTCCATGAGCTTGCAGATCCGCCTGACAGCGCGGGTCAGCTGAGGCGACTCGGATAGGTGGGGGCACTGCGTCCACGCTGGAATCTCGCTGGCGGGGCTGTTCTTGAAGGGCGGCAACCTCCTTTCGCCCGCCGGGTCGGAGACGTCCTTCAGATAGAAGAAACCTCCGGACCAGTACCGTGCGGATTCGTGGCGGTCGGTATGGGGGTAGATGCGGCCGGGGCGGAGCATGAAGGTGATGGACCCGCAAGTGGCCAACTTGGAGGTCTTGCGGATCTTCTCCTTCTTGACGGAGAAATAATATTGGAAAAGAGAAAGTTCGGGAGGTACCCGGAGATGGCCCTCGTAGAGAGTGACGTGGTTGCTGATCGCCAAGACGCTGTTTGGCGATATATTGTGGGGCTGGAGCCCATATACCTTCAGGATTTCCGAGAAGAAATCTGATGGCGGAAAAGAAAAACCTCGCTCCACCAGTGCTTTAGTCACCACCATCTCGCCATCCTGAGGGGCTGGAGCCAGGGAACCCGGAACTGTTTGCCAGCTTCCGGGACGCAGGAAACCTTCCGCCTCCAGGTTCTTCAGCTCCATTTCAGTGGTGGTGCAGGGCCACCATTTCCCTTTAGCTTCGGAATCTCGCTGACGAGCCTTGGACTTCTTGGCGGCTATTTCTTCCGCCTTCTGTTCCGCCTGTTCCGCCCCGGAGGTTTTCTCCGGGTTAGCGGAAGTCCCTTCGACGTCCTTGCCGGAATCCTTTGAGGGGTCCAGTTGGTCTGGGACGAAGGGTGGAGGGGCGGAGGAGATTGGGATTGCCGAGATCGGCTCGGAGGTTGGAGGCGGAGTCGCAGAAGACATCTGAAGAAGAAGCAGTGGCGGAAAACATAGCTTAGTCGGATCCACATCGTCATCCTAAGGATCATCCCTTCCAACTACGGCGAAAGGTTGAAGCTTGAGAACTCACCGTGATGGATTCCGCGGTGGTCGGAGTCGCCGGCGAAGAGGGTTTCGTGCGGTGGCTCGCTAAAGTTAAGAACACGATGAACTGTGTGGTGGCGAAGTAGCTCCGGCGAGACTCCGGCGGGTTTTCCGGCAGACTCCGGCACAGCGGAGAAGGAGCTCGAGGGCGGCGCTTCGCAGAGAGGTAGAAAGGGGGGTGAATGAGGGTTTAGGGGTTGACGGTGGATATTTATAGGCCGAGGGGAGGATATTCGTGCTCCGCATCCTGTGGTCGGAACGCAAGCGTCGCACCATTGGATGCGTGACATGTGTCAAAACCCTAAACGGTAAAAATGGCTAAGGATGATTTACCGCTCAAATCGCGCGAAAATGGCGCCAGAATTGGCGGAACCGTTTGAGTCTTTTAAGATTCCGGGTAGCTGCGTGAAGATAAGCAATTCTCATTCGCAAGCAGGGGAGTGACCCGGAGACATGTCATGTGCTGTCGATGGATGAAGTCCCGCAGGATGGGGAGATTTTCCGACTAAAGGTTGGGAAAAAGAAAAGTGTGAAGTTGGAGTTCTTCAAGTTTCTCCGCGTTACCAATACTGCCGGAGACCATAAGGCGCTAGCAAGGCGGAAACAGGAGGTGAAACTCGGAGAACTCTGGGGGCTACTGTTGTGGGTATACTTCATGGGTGTACCATCGACAGTGCCTAGATCCGGCAAGCCCGGGTGGCCCACATATGGTGATGAGGCGTGTGGCCCATCGAGCGGCCCAGTTGCTGTTGATCCTGAAGGATGAAGTCCGGCCCAGGATAGTGGAGCCGGATCCGATCGACCTCTGGAGGAACCCGGATCCATGAAGGCCCATTAGGAACCCGGATCCGGTACGACGTATAAGGGAAGGCGGATCCTTGACGTGCACGGCAAGACATTGTACCGTAGCTAGGCAACCCTGTAATCCGGCTAGGACTCTCCGTGTAAACCCTAGATCCGTGCGCCTTTATAAGCCGGATCCCGGGAGCCCTAGAGGCACAACCACAACTCATCGTAACATCGCAAAAGCGCCCAGATAATTCCAGACAAGCAGCAGTAGGCCCTGTCATCGTGCAGGTGTTCCGAAGCTGGGTAAATCGCGTACCACCGTCCCGTGTGCACTCCGCCCTATGGCCCCTACTTCTTCTCCCCCTCGTGAGGATCCCTCCTCCGAGGCACCGTCGATTAGGCAACGACAAAGAGCTTACTACTTATTACGAAAATAGTGGAAAAATGATTGGTTTGCATGTGTTGATTTGCTAGTGATGCAGCTATTCTGAGAATGTCTCTCTACCTAAGACACATCTATGCTCATGTGAAAGGTTCCCTCCGTACCTAGGCCATCTCTATGGTTTAGACTTAAGAGAGAGTCATGAAGTGTCTTGCTTTGTCTCTATATGTTTGATGCATATGTTTCCTTCTAACATGAGCAACGATCCTCGAGTAAGTATAAAGTTGTGCTCAAGTTTAAATTAATTTTCGGATCATGATTAAGAGTGTCCATGTTGCGTATTTTCTGCTGTGCTAAAGTTTACATTAATTCTGCTGCGTATTTTCAGATCATGATTAAGAGTGTGCTAATCACAAGTTAAGGGTCAGCCGGTGTTCACGTGCCAGTTTTCCCAACACTAAGTCCACGTACGTGCTAAACTGTTTTGTTTGTCCATGTTGAAATTTATGCAGGCATGTAGTAATTCAACATTAGATCATAAAGCTAACTTCAATTTCTGTTGACTCAAGAAAAATTTCACTCGCCTTAAGGATACAAAGTTGCGCGTGATACCTCTTCGCGCGTGACCTCAGGGCTCAGGCGATTAGGGTTATTTGCCTCCCGTCGGCGGCCGCCTCCGATCTGGCCGCCTCTGTGGCCCTCGGGCCTTGGAGGTGGGGCAGATCGCGGCCCTCGTCGGCGGGAAGGCTCCGTTTCCCAGTTTTGGGAGCTTCGTTTCCCGTCTTTAGGGCTTGTTTGTAGGGGCGGCGCTCCGGTGGTGGTGGCGGCGCCTCGTGCAATAATATTTCCCCGGCTTCAACCCCATCTCGACGGCTACGTCGAGAAGCTTGTGGGTATGGTGTGGTCTTCGAGGATTTCGTCTGGCTGTGGGGATCTTCGGATCGTCAAGGAGCTTCATCGGCAGTTCATCCTACTTCTTCGTCTCCGGGACGGATGTGGTCTTTTCGACCCGTTCGGCGACTTCCCATCCGCAATCAACAACGTCAGGCTAGCTCAGGGAGGAGCGGCAGCGGCGGCGCGCCGTCGACACGGTCTGGAGGTTGAAGATGAAGGGCTTCTCAAGGATCTCGTTGTAATTTTCGTTTTTCTTGAACTGCTTTGTACTGTTCGGTGTTTCTTTTAATGCCAGTGTCCTATTCGCAAAAAAAAGGATACAAAGTTGATTATGAAGTTATTTTTTGTATTACCAAGCCGATCAAGATATATCTATTTGAAACTCACTCGATCTAAACATTGAGATTCGAGAAAACAAACAAGAGGATGAGAAGAATTTTATTGGAGGACTCTAATCTAATTAGAAATGATAAAAGTATTTCTAGGAAAGTAGCAAAGAGGACCCTGGAGGGAAATTGAAACGCGATCAAGTCCTCCGTCCATCTTCTCCAGATCGAGCTCAGGCCAACATAATGCAACCTCGTCGCCGGGGAACCAGCCACTTGGAGACGAAGCACAGGTAGCACCATTGGTAGAGCAGCGCAGCGGCAGAGCGACAACCCTACTGTCTTTTGGTCCGACGCGAAGAAAGCACGTCGGAGAGGAGCTCCACAACCAACCTGTCGCCAGCATCA
Source organism: Lolium perenne (assembly GCF_019359855.2). NCBI lineage: Eukaryota > Viridiplantae > Streptophyta > Magnoliopsida > Poales > Poaceae > Lolium > Lolium perenne. The sequence continues at coordinate 322,497,754 of NC_067246.2, forward strand.
ATCGACTCCCGCTGCCCAACCACCACCACGGGGCTTGTTAGCGAGAGAGAGAGACATCAGCGACGAGAACATCATCAGCAGCAAGGAAGAAACACGTCTGAACAACACCTCCAGCCTCCTCGCCTCCACGGCCGGCCAGGCCAGAAGGAACCTAAGCAGTCCGCCTCCTTGCGCACCTCCCCCGCCACCATGGCCGGCCAAGGGGGCAAGGAGACAATCTTCTCCTATGATGTTGACTCCTAGGCGCCTTATGCGAGGGCGAGGTCGTCGGCGAACTCCAGTCCAAGATCCTCCATGGATCTGGAGGGAGGCCGCCGGCGACAGGCCGCCCGATGCCGCCGGAGCTTCAGAGAGGCACACCACCCCTGCCACCTCCAGATCAAGCCCTTGTCGTCAACTTCCACCAATCCCCCTCACCACCAAGGCAGGCCAGGAGCGGGGGAAGAGGCGGCAAGAGGAGCTTGAGGGAGACGACAATGGCCTCATTACGGAGATCAGTCGAGGTGGAGGCGCCTTGAGCTCCGACCACCGGAGCAGCGAGAAGCACCACCAGCCACGGCCCGCACTGGATCTGGCCGAGAAACCAGGCTTCAACTCCAAACCTAACCGGCAATCCGCCGAGAACTACTCCTAACCTGAACAAACCTACTCCGGCACCTCACCGCCGCCACCTCTGGCCGGCATCGCCGCCGGAGGGGCTCGGGATCGGGCCGGTTCTCTCAGAGACTCCTCCGGGTACTGTAGCAGAGAGGGAGGGGGGAGGGGAAAGTCTGGTAACATAAAAGTATTTCCAAGTCAGACATAGTCACGTACAAATACGAAATTATAAGATGACGAACCGCTGTAAGCTACTACACGTGAAGAACTCCCGTCTGACCGTGATTCACAAATATGTGCAGAATTGAAAATAATAAACGCATGATAGTACACGATGGTAGACAGATCATTTATTTTTCTCTACATTCCATCATAGTGGGTCGTACGTGCAGGGTATTGTAGCTACTGGCAGGCCGGCTAGCTAGTGTAGTGTACGGAGCTCTGTTCGTGCTCTAATCTTCTTACAAGGACGTGCAGTATACTAAAATAGAAGAGTCGATGGATCGTGGCATATGTCCAGTTAACGCGTGCGTGCCATAGCCGTACGGCCGAGACCTCGGACTGAATTGAAACAACCGGATCCGGATGGATGTCCTGACCATCGGGCAATGGAACAGAGTGCGCGTTGGTTTGACGCTCAAGGACGACGATTCATCGTGCATCCGGCCTATATATAGAAGCTAGAATTTTCATTACGGTGGGATACTCCGCAATGTACATACGTACGGCTGGTAGTACCTGGCGAAGTGATCGAGGGGTTAACTCGCTGGTGCTCGGTTTCTGGATCGCGATCGGATCGAATCCAAGGCGATCGACTAATCAATAAATCAATGGATCGACCGAACCGTGCCACTGTCATGTGTCATTTGCACCTACGGCAACACGCAACCCGTGGTGAAATAATAAATTCTACGGCGCACTCATTCATCGATCCCTGACTAGATGCACTACGTACATACTCACGCATGCATGTGTCAGTAGCTACCGTTCGTAAATACATGTATGTACGTACGTCCTGATGCCATGCATGCATGTCGTTTTCGTGGCATATCGATCCATCAATCCTTGTCACCCGGCCCGGCCGTCGGTGAGCAAACAGTACCTACGTACGTACGGCCAATTAACGACCATGCATGATGTGCTTCTGGCTGTTCGACCTGCATGCACAACGTACTTGGGTACGGCTCGATTCATTCAAGAACGTCGTCGTTGTAGGTCGATCTTCCAGCTGCCACACGCATCTTATTGCGACGCGTTGGGCCGGCCGAACGTGTACCAACAACGGCCAGCCGTGTGCCTAGCTAGCTAGCTTGTGGCACCTACGGCACGCAACATCGTTGCATGCATGATGCACCCTCCGTCTCCGACCCCTTGAAAGCATTTGGGTCGGTCGATCGATCGCTGATCAAACATGTGCAGGTTAGCTCATTTACTTATTGCCTACACTGTTAACATTGGGCCGGGCTATCAGCCTAAGCTAGTAGTAGTACTGGAGTATACATGAAGTAGATCGCTCGATCACGAGCAGGTCGGCCACCCAACGTCCCGACCAAGATCTGTATGAATTCCCTGCATGTCCCCAAGCTAAAAAGAAGCAATCTGTTCTATGCACATAGGCCGGTCTGGACTCTCTCCATCACGCTACACCATCCCAGCTGGTCCATGCATCAAAGCGCCGTTGTAGCACGCTAGCTTTGTCTTTAATCTTGCAATTACATGGGCGGTGGCTGCTGGGCCCACTAATGTAACCTTGGCTTGTATATTATTAGATTATTATGTGGACAGTGGAGACTAATCCAAACCCTAATGTACTTGTATTGTATCATAATCTTTTTTTTTCGAGAACACGCGAAACACGTGCCTTATCTTTATAGAAGAAGAAGCAAAACAATTACAAGAGAGCACCAGAGTGCCACAACCCACGCACACCACCTCCCTCCGCCTAGGGCTACTCTCTCGCTATATCTAGCCTCCCTCCTCTCTTAGCCCTCTCCCAGAGGTGGAACTCATCTCTAATCTGTACTAACATCTGGTCCACCGTCTTTAGCTCCCTCTCGTTTCCAAACGCCCTGGCGTTCCTTTGCTTCCATAGGGTCCACAGCGAGCTAATAACCATAGAATCAAAACGCTTCCTGTCGCTCCTCCGCACTCGCTTGCGAGCCTCCGTCCACCAGCGCTCAAGGTTCCCCGTGAACCCCGGGTCTGCGATCCGAAGGTTTGCACTCCTTAGAACCCTGCACCACACCTGTCTCGCATACGGGCATGTAGTAAAGATATGGTCGATGTTATCCTCCTCTTGTAGACATGTGTAGCACGAGTCTGGATGCTCCTGGAGTCCATGCCTTGCTCGCCGATCCGAGGTCCACAACCTGTATCTGAGGGTCAGCCATGCAAACACCTTACACTTCATGGGGGAGAAAGATCCCCACACCGGTCCACTCATGCTCCAGCGAATGCCTCCCATACATAGCATCTTGTAAGAGTCCTTAGCTGTGTATAACCCCGATTCCACTCCTTTCCAAGAGATTTTATCAGGCCTCGTGCCATCTCTCTCTACCCCTTCCACCGCCTCCCATAAGCTCAAACATTGCGTCCAGAGCTCCGCGGACATCTCCCCTTGAATATCATCTATCCATCCATCCTCATGCAGAGCCTCCGCCACCCGCCTGCCATTCCTCCTCCGGGTAGGCACCCTGGCAAAAACATCCGGAGCGAGCTCCTCGGCAGTGTACCCGCCAATCCATCTGTCCGTCCAAAAGAAAATCAGACGTCCATCTCCCACAGAGAACTGCGCCAGGCTCTGGAAAGCGCCATCCGCCTCCGGGTCCTTAGGCCTCGGCAGTCCTTGCCAGGGCCTCTCCGGGTCCGTACGCCTGAGCCAGTGCCATCTCAATCTAAGGGCGAGGCCCTGTAGCCTGAGGTCCTTGATCCCCAGTCCTCCTAGCTCCTTTGGCTTACAGATGCTCCTCCATGCCACGAGGCATTGTCCTCCCTGTACATCCTCCTTGCCGGCCCAGAAAAAAGCCCTCATCCACTTGTTAATCTCCTCAAGCATCCAGACAGGGGCCTCCGCGACAACCATTTGGTGCACCGCTCTCGCTGCCACCACAGAATTTATCAGGACCAGCCTACCCTCTCTACTAATGAGCCCTCTCTGCCATCCCGGGACACTTTTGATAACCTGGTCCACCAGCAGTTGCCACTCCGCCTTAGTGAGGGGGCGAAGGGCCAGCTGAAGACCGAGATATCTGATAGGGAACGCCGCCATCTCACATCCCAAAATTGTAGCCGTCCTCTCCTCCTCCACCTGTGTACCGCGGATAAGCGTGGCGGTAGTCTTTCGAAAGTTCACATGGAGCCCTGACGCCTCTCCGAAGAGACCCAAGATGTGTTTCGCGGCCCATAGCTCCCCTAAGCTCGGCTTGAGGAATAGAACAACATCATCCGCATACACCGAAACCCTCTGCATGGGTGAAATGGCGGCCAAGTCCCCAAACAGACCCTCCTCCACGGCCTTGACTACCATTGCTGTTAGAGCCTCCATTGCCGCCACAAAAAGCATGGGGGACGTGGGGTCCCCTTGTCTCAAACCCCTCCCATGGTATATGCGGCCTCCTGCCACTCCATTCACCATCACCCTAGTGTTGGAGGTATAGAGCAGCAGCGCTACCCACTTCAGGAATCTCTCTCCAAAACCCATTCTCCTCAGCACCTCAAAAAGGAAACTCCAAGAAATAGAGTCGAAAGCACGCGCAATGTCAAGCTTTAGGAGGACTCCAGTGTGCCTCCTCGTGTTGATCTTTCTAGCCACTTGCCTCACTAACATAAAGTTGTCGTGCAAACTCCGGCGCTTAATGAAAGCGGATTGGTTCATGCTCACAAGCTCTCCCAATCTAGGCCGTAGCCTATTCGCAATGATCTTCGAGAAAAGCTTTGCAAAACTATGCACTAGGCTGATGGGTCTAAAGTCTTTGATCTCCGACGCCTCCGGCTTTTTAGGTATCAAGGTGATTAACGCTCGGTTTAGCCTGGCAAGGCCCCTCCAATCTCCCACACCAAGCTTCATGATGCCGGCGAGAATGTCATTTTTGATGATAGGCCAAGTCCTCTGGTAAAAGGCGCCAGTGAACCCATCCGGACCCGGCGCCCTATCACTCGGCATCTCCCGTATCGTATTCAAAACCTCCTCCTCGGTGAACATGGCGTCCAGCTCTTCAAGGTCCGCGACTGGGATGTTTAGAGCCTCCAAGTTAATGGTATGCTCTCGGTTCTGGATGCGCCCAATGAGGCTCTCATAAGCCTCGGTAAAAACTTCGTTTTTTCTCTCCTGCGCCGTTACCAACTCCTCTCCAACGCGAACAGCAGCAATGAAATTCTTCGTCTTCCGCCCATTGGCCACTGTATGGAAAAACTTGGTGTTTGCATCTCCCTCTTGGAGCCAACGCACTCTAGATCTCTGGCGGGCCATGGTGCGTTCTAAGGATGCCATCCCAAGAACCGCATGCTTCAACGTTCTCCTCAACCATCCCTCCGCCTGAGTTAGGGTTCTCGACTCCTGCGCCACATCCAGCCTCAGGATCAGGGTGTTCGCCATAGCCATCTTGAGCTTGATGTTACCCACTCTCTTCTCACTCCAAGCTTGTAAGGACTCCGCCGCATTGCGGAACAGGGCGTCAAGACGTCTAAAAGGGTCCACAATGCTCGGGTCACACACCCAAGCCTCCTTCATCGCCTCCTCGAAACCCTCAAGGTTCAGCCAAAAGGCCTCAAATTTAAACCTCCTCTTTGGCTTGAAAGCCGCACTCAGCGAAAGGTGAATCGGGGCGTGATCCGACACCGAAGAGGACAAGGCCTGTAGGAACGCGTCTGGGTGCATGAGATCCCAATCCACGGAAACAATGGCTCGGTCAATACGCGTGAGGGTAGGGGTCTCCCGCTCATTACTCCACGTGAACCTCCTACCATGCAGGTAGAGATCCTTAATCTCCTGCTCCAGCGCGAACTGTCTAAATCTCGCCATCATGAGTCTATCCAGCCGATCATTGCTTTTCTCCTCCGCATACATGATCATGTTGAAGTCTCCAAGTAATATCCACGGCCCCGGACAAAGACTCCTCCTCTTAGCAAGCTCATGCAGAAAACTCAGTTTGTCCTCATGCGTTTGCGGTCCATAAACTGTGGTAATCCACCACCTATTGTTATCTCTGGGGATAACTTCCCCGGTAATCGCATAGGTATCCAGGCTCGTTCTCTCAATGTTCACACATGATTTGTTCCATGCAAGGAGGATCCCTCATCTCGTCTCAATCGCAGGCACATACACATAACCATCAAACGATGGTCCCAAACATTGCATAACTAGAAAGTCATCGATTACATTCAGCTTAGTCTCCTGAAGACAAATGATACTAACTCTAAGACTAGCAACGAACTCCCTCACCGCATCGCGCTTGGCTGGATCGTTCAAACCACGAACATTCCAGCACAGAATCTCAAACATACAATCCATAAAAAAACTGGCAACTCTCCTCCCACCCCTACGGTCTACTGCACTGGCTGAGCCCTCAGGCAGTGCGCCTCTCTCTCGAAGCTCGTGGGCAACTCCTTGCCAAAGATAGCTGCAAGGACTCGCAAGTGGGCCTCCCTGATCGGTGAATCGAAGAACTCCTTGAAGCGCCTCAGATCGTCCTCACTCACCGCAAGGTTCTCCGGGCAAAACCCCAGAGCCTTAAGCAAAGAGCTCTCAGCCGCTGACGCCATCTTGACTTGCGTGCCAGCCCTCGCCGCAACCGATCCCCTCGTCACTCTCTTGGGCGTGAACGGCTCCGCATCTGCTCGAAGCCCGGTGGTCCTCTCGAACTCGCTCAAAAGGGGTGGAGCTAGGGTTTTGAGGATCGAGGCACAAAAGCTCTTGACCCGGACCAGCTCCGCACACTCGCCCTGACAAGGCTCCGCAACCTCCTCTGGCTCAGCCACCTCCTCTGGCTCAGTGTCCTGTGTGCCCCCATCTCCCGTAGGAGCCAAGTCTGTCTCGATCGGTAAACCCTCCGACGCGATCTCTAGCTGATGGCCCAAGCATCTGGGAACCAACTGCATCTGGCTGTTTGGCCCCGTATAGCTCACGCTGCAATCTCCCTGGACACAAGACCGAGCCCAACTCTCCTCTGCTGGGCCGAGAGACTCCACCGCATCGGAGCCCACCTTCTCTCCCGAAGCGACCATCTGGCGCACTTGGTTAGACACCGAGATGCACACGTACTCGTCGAGGCGCAGAGGATCTCGCTCACCCTCCACGGATCCCCACCCAGCAGGCGAAAAACCATCGGCGGGCCCCCCGAGAGATTCGGATGCGAGGGCGGGACTCCTGTTTAGCCGCAAATCTCCCTCTTCTCCTGTCGGCCCGCATGGACCACCCTCCTCAGGATCCGCGCCAGGCAGGGATTCGGAAGCGTCCGCCCAAACCAACGGCTCCACCACCCTCGAATCCACTACCGCCACGTCGCCCAACTCCACCGGCCTGTCCCCCTTTGTCCCCTCTGCAAGCAAACTTTCTTCTCCCCTTGCTTCGTAGGCTTGCACCAGATCCTTCCCGCCCACCTCCTTTGCCAACGGCAGACTCGGTAGCTCCTTCTCTTTCGCAGGAGCCAGCTCTGCACGCACTGGCCCTCCCTCAACAGGCGCAGTAACTTTGGCAGCCTTGACCCGCCACACCTTTTGACCAGGGCTCGGCCCCACCTTTTGAAACTCGCCCACCTCAGCAGTTTGGACAGTGAGCGGCGCGGGACTGGCCACAGCTGGCAGCGCCGCCCTCTTCTCCGGCGCCGGCGCCACCGCCGAGCATGCAGACGCGAAACCAGGTAGGGAGGCACCACCCGGCCCACGCCGTTGATCAGGCACCCCCGCGTCTCCAAGCAAACTCCCTGGAGGAGCGCCGCGCTCCACCGCCACGGCCACCCTCACCGCCATCACCGTCTCGCCTGCCCAACTCCCGCAGATCTTGCCCACTGCCATGCAAGCTCAAGCCGCGCCTCGACACTTCAGACGCCTCCTCCTCCACGCGCACCAGATGGATGAGCACCGTGTACTGCAAGGTCTTGATCCCTTCCACATCGCCGCCACCAGCTCTGACCACCTCAGCCGCCGTCCTGGCCGACGCCGCCCGCGCGCCCCCGGCGGCCACCGGCTCTGGCACAGCGAGCCTCCGCGCAACCGGAATCGCCTCCAAATCCGAGGTCCACGCAGTGAGCTTGAAGAGCGCCATGTCACTGCGCGCCTTCGTCTCCGGCGCCACGGTGTCGACAGCACAACTTCTGCCCAAGAGATCCTCCACGACAGCCACGTCCCAAGCGTGCGGCGGCAACCCCTCCAGCACCAGGGACACCTTGCTCTGCAGCGGAACCAGCGTGCTGCGCTGGCGGTTCCACGGCCGGAAAGACAGCGGCGCGCCGGCAACCAACACGGGCGGCATCGCGGCGACATGATCCCGCAGCTCTCTGGACTCGAAAACAACGAGAAAGTCCTCAGGCGCGAAACTGTGCACTGAACACGCATCCTTCGGCACACCGCGCCACCTCAACGCAGCCAGAACCTGCTCGTCGGAGACCTCCGGCCGCCTCCCACCGACGGTGGCGACCATGGCGAACTGGAGCCTCTGCTCCAGGTCACACATAGCCGCAGTCCGCCTCACCACGCAGAGCAACGGCTCCGCCTCCTCCACAGACTCTGCGGCGCGCACAGGCGCCCACTCCGGCACGACGGTGATCGGCGGCCCTTCCTCCATGGGTGGGAGCCTCGAAACCACCCGCTGCGGGGGCGGGGGTGGAGGCGGCAGGGGTGGTGACTGCGCACGCGGGGGCGGCGGCGGCAAGGGCGGCGACGGAGCCCTCCTGCCTCCACCGACCTGGCGCCCCAGCGGCTCCCTCTCCGGCGACCTGCGGCGAGCGAGCTTGGCGAGCGCCAGCTGCCGCAACTCCTCCTCCGTCGACGGACTCCTCGGCCTCTTGCAATCCATGGCTGGGTGCCCCTTTTGCCAACATCTCATACACACCTCCGCGTTGGTGCACTCCCCCTTGCGATGCCCCGGCTGGTAGCAGCGGAAGCACAGGCCTCTCATCTCCGGCGCCGGCGCGCCCCAGCCAGCAGCGCCGCCCTCGTTCCTCGCCTCGATTCTCCGGGTCCAGAGCTTGCCCTTGGATGGTTTAGGCAGCTCCCAGACCAGCCTGTCCTGGGCACGCACCCGCCCCTCCGGCGGCGCCACCTCCTTCTCCAGCTCCCTCGCCCCCGGCCGCGGCGCGACACTCCCGTCCGACGATGGCGACGAGAGGCCCAGCCCCGAGACGTGGTCCGCCCTCCTCAGCGACGCCGACGAAACCGACTCCGGGCTTCCCTCCGGCTCCCAGCGACGCAAGAAACCCGGCGGGTGGGAGGCGGTGGAGTCCATGACCAGAGTGGGGCGGAAACTGACGCCGGCGCGGCGCCTGGCGGCGGCGGCGCGGACGGAAACCTAGACCTACCTCGCGCAGCAGCTCCCCTCACCTACCTCGGCTCCACAACTCGTATCATAATCTTCATTATATATAGTTGGACTAGGCTGGCTGACTGAGCCGTGCGAATCCTACCCAAAACCCTACCTTCATATGTTTTGACCAAATCTAATATGGAACTGCAGAAGTAAGTCATTTCGATTATAATTTTTTTATTTATAAATTTGAAGGCGCCGATGAAGGGCCTTGATGGTTTGTCTCTGCTTGGTCACTGTCGCTGGAAGTAGAAGCGGAAGAAACAAGGCATCCCGGGTGTCCCGGTTTGTCCATGCTGAAAGAGATGCGGTGATATCGACCAGGTACGTACATGCAAAACAAAATGTATGCGCACATGTCATGTGCTCCATCTTGTCCGTACATCAGATATACACGTATTCAGGCAAGTGAACAACAATGTCGTTGTCTCGTACGTACACATATGTACAAACCAAACCTTTGGGTGACCGGCGAGAGTCCGGCCGTGTAGCGAGACATATACACACAACCACCACCGCTGTGGCATCCATGTGCGGTTGTGTTCCTATTTTCTTGGTGAAAGTCCTACATGCATACGCGTGCATGGATGGATCCATAGAAGGATCCAGCATTCCAGCTCAATGTACAGCGATTGCAGATCCATGGCCTCGATCTGCATGCGTTCTGCTGGCTTCTCTGACACGGATGCGTTGTTCCTTTGCGCGTCCGCCATTATAGCTTGTCTTTACATAGTACGCGATTTGTTCCTTTGCGTCACACCTACGATCGACCTATAGATCAGACCAGAATTCACGCGCGCCACGCAAAACGGACTGAACCTTCACTACGCGAAAAAAGGGCGTTGCCATGCGTCTTGCCTTTGACGTGCCACTCTACACGGTAAAGATTTTTTGCCGTGTATCAGCAGAGAGGACGCACGGTAAAGAACCATTGCACGGTAAAACGACTAACGGCGCACGACAAAGAACCATTGCACGGTAAAACGATCAGCGACGCACGGCAAAGAAACGTGTCACGGCAAAGGCCCAATTAGCGCATGGCAAAGAAGCTAACACGACAAAGCTACAATTTGGCGCAGGATCAATACAACGGGCATGCGGAGGGACGCACTGTCATTCTTGAAGCAGTCATATGTCAAGATTTATGGATTTTTGGTATTCATTTTTTGGCATGACCGGTACCAACAACGACATCAATGTGTTGCACCGATCACCGGTTTTCAACAGATTTATACAAGGCAAAGCTCCACGGGTGAGCTACGAGGTCAATGGAAATGCATATAACAGGCCATATTTTCTTGTGAAGAGGTTTGCCAAGATGCAAGAGGCTTGCAGAAAAGATGTGGAGCGAGGATTTCGTGTGCTCCAAGCTCGGCAGGTAATTGTCCGTCACCCGGCAAAAACATGGTCGCTGAAGACCATGCATGAGGTGATGACATGTTCCGTGATCATGCACAACATGATCGCTGAGAACGATCGTCCTGATGGCCGCAATGAGCACCGCTGGGATTTTCAAGGTGAGCTGGTTGCACCAATTCCTGGGGCGTTATCCTGAGAGGACTATCTGCATATGAATGTAGAAGTCACTGATGAGGTCGTATGAAGACGCCTACAGACGGATCTAATTGAGCATCAGTGAGTATTGGCTGGCCATGAAGACAATGCCTAGATAAATACCATCTTATTTTCATGTAGACTTTTGAAAATTTAGATGTAACAACTATAACTTCGTTGAAACTGTTTAGTTTGTTGTTTTCAAACATCCCAATTCATGCCGACACGCAAATGCGTCGGACCGCTGGAGGCACCCCACGCACAAACGAACGCGCAGACAAAAACAATTATTTTCACGTTCGTCAGACGACGAAAACAAACGCGTGCGAACAATTTAGACATCCTGAATGCGTTGACCCATTAGAGATGCCCTTAAGCCATGCATGGCGTGGAGGCTGACGTGATGATCGACGGCACAGCCCAGCGACCTCCGGTCATCCTCTAGAGTAAGGATCATTCCCACTATATAATTGCAGCTAGTACTACGAGTAGTATTTGTGGCCGAGGTACGAAGGAGAGCGACCTGCACCTGCACGGTGATTAATAACCGTAAGGGTCAAAATCGCAACACAGATGACAGATGCTGCTATGTCACAACGAGCGACCGACCAAGGCCAGGCTCAACGTCGAAGTGCTAGCCATAGACGTTCCGACGTAAAACGCACGCGTTCTGCGCACTGGCGTGGCCTGGCCGTGACGGATGAGTGAAAGATGACCATGTATCTTGGTCACAGTCCGTCAGATTTTTGTGTACGTGATCGATCGCGAGTGTTGCTGTTGTTGGCACTCTACGCCTGCGTGAGAAGGCAGGGCGAGGCGCGAGCGGCGCGACGCGGTGCGTCGATCGGCCGGAGACCGCTGTTCGCCGCCGTGCGCGCGCGTCAGCTCTCGTGCATGGCCGTACGTCCACGTGCGTCGTCACGCGGCCACCGGCAAACTCATCAATTATTTTGGCGCTACTGTTGTTGATGTTGTTGTCCACGATGGTCCACCTGTGCGTGCACTCGTGACGTGACATGGCGAATTCCGACGCTTTGCTTGAGAGTGCAACTATGGGTTTCGTTGTCCCTTTTTATAGCTGCAATTGTACTGTACCCGTGTAGCTATCTGAACCGTATGATTTTTGTACGGAAAGCAGTAGCGTGAATGAAACGAGGGAACGCGCGCTGGAAGTGGCTCGACTACTGGATTTTATGAGGCTTATAATTTTATGCATGAATATTTAATAAAACTTTAAAGATATTTTCTTTGGAACGGAGAAAAAAAAACTTTGCCTCATTCTATTAAATAAGGAGAAACGTGAATAAAGAAAAAGGTTAAATAGCTTACATCCTGATTACTCTTCGTGAGTCCAATTACTCAAAACATTCCGCAGCTGCAATAATCCCAAATTCTAACACTTTTTTTTATCTCCTCAATGATCACCGATGGTGGCTAGATTTAGATTTTTTTTTTCGAAATGGTGCAAATCAGCTGTACGACAGTACGAGAACACATGTTCTGATTTAAATGCACCAAAGCTTTGCGCTAGTAGAAAATTAATCAGCGATCGCTCAGGTGACGAGTTTCTGGAGAAGCGGAGTCGGTCGGCAGCCGTTGGAACTTGAAAATCAAACAGGGGTAGACTTTTCTCGAGGGCGGTCCATGGACCGAGCCTACAAATGATGGTGGATGAAAGGCTCGGCGAAATCTCAGCTGTCTTCCGCTCATTTCGCCTGCGCTCTCTGCTGCTGCGCTGCGGCGGCTTTTCATTTATTTTTCTTTCTTGTAGTACGTACAGAGTATAAAAAACAAGCCCCCGCGGTGGGCCCCGTACAGACCACGCGCTGCAGTCCTCGAGATGCCGCTTCCGTCCACGTCAGCAAAGCACCCACTTGCCACGCTTCCCCACCATCAACCACCCACCAAATCCGGCACGCTCACTGGTTATTATCCCCATTTAAAAAAAATCAAAATAGATTAGGTGATACCGTGACAGCAGTTTTGCTGCAATATTTTGTTTCCCTGTTGGGATGGTAGTACATACTCCACGGATTATCATTTGTTATATGTAGCAGAATATCCACTTTTTATAGATAAGCATGCAGCTACTCCATGGACTTTATTTTATGTATCTGGGAGTATGATTTTCATAGCATGCTTGCTAGGCAAGTTATTTTTTATATTATTCTGATCGACTAACAAGTGAGTTGTCGCCGAGAATATGTTTATGAAACGTAGGTGGTACCGCTCCAAAGTGCGCTGTCCCGGAGCAAAAACGAAAGTATTATTATGCAAATATGTCAGAATTTTACAGCTATCCATTAATCATCGACTTGGGTAGATATCCTGTATGTTGTTGTATATTAGTATCTTACAATATTTGTGTAATTGTGAGTATATTACAGTTAAGAAAATTGAACGGTGTAGTACTATTGCGATCATGAACTTGAGTAAGATACTATTCAAGTGGTCCGTGACAATTGAACGTCTTAAATATTTAATTTTATGTTTTAAGTTTTTATGGAGAAGAAAATCCACTTTGCTTGTATAAATTAGTTTGCAGCTACTCCACGGAAATTATTTATGTATCATGAAGTAATGATTTTCATAGCATGCTTGCTTCTAAAGTATTTTAAAAAAATATTTTGATTACTCTGGATGAGTCAGACATTGCCCTTAACGTGGTTTATGAAACATAGGTGGTACCTCTTGAAAGTGCGCTATCTTAGAGCAAAAACCAAAATTGCTACTAGGCAAGCATGCATATAAGTATTTTACAGTTGTGTGTAATCATCAACTTGAGTAGGCACATCATCTATTTTTTTCTTTTTATATTGGTGCAATTGTGATTATATTAATAGTTAAAAAATGTACGATGTAGAAGTCTTGCGACAATGAATTCGAATAGTATGATATTCCAGTGGGCCACGACAATTATCGAAGAAGCTATTTTCCTATTATTAGGAAGTGATTTTCCACATCATGTTTGGTTGTAAAGGTTTGTTTGCCTGGGAAGTATTCTAATTCGGTAGCCGAATCACATGACGCCTTGAACTCGTATATAAAAAAACATCCTATGTGTTACCGATTGAAAGTGGACCTTCTATGTGTTACCGCTGGAAAGTGGACCTTCTTGTGGCGAAAACATTCTCTATGTTACAGCTCAGAATTGTGTTGTCTCTGTGTCGCAAGAAAAATTCAGAACTTGTTACTGAGCTTGCTGCTGAACGAAAAGAGCTTTGCTTGCATTCTTTCCAAGGCCACATTCTCCGGTCTCCCTCTCTCCTTGGAATTAGCCCTGTTCTAGGAAGCAGCACCCGCCGTACGTGGCAGAGATTCACCAGAGCAGCAACAGTATTTTATAGCCGGCTGTAGTAGTAGTGTACTACTTTTACATTATATGATTCATATTTTAGTCTTGCAAAATGTTTAGGATTACGTGTTAGAACTAACTTCTTTTTTCTCTCATCTAGTCTCTGTCATCCAACTAAGCAAAAATATAATATTTTATATATTATTGCCTGCTAATTGGATTTGATTCTACTTGCACTCACTGTAGCAAACAACTTACTTTGGCTGCAACCTTCAGGCCATGACCCATCGACACGTACTAGGTCGATCTATACCAACATCTCTCGTGACCTGTGGAATGATATCCTGGCGCGGCTTGGCTCAACTCCACTAGCCTCGAACCTCTCCAAGCAGTCAGGCAGGCAGATACTCCCACGCCAGCTGCTACGCTTCTTGGAGCCTGGCCAGCAGTCCCAGCTGGAGCACCACGAGCGCTGACTGGAAAACACACCTTTCACCTCCATCGACTAGCAGTACAAAATAGCTGGAGTTATAATAATATTCCGCTAGTTTCTACAAACAAGTACAGTAAAGTACTCCAGTAGTAGTAATAAAATGTACTGGTAGGAGCTCAGGAGGATCCAAGATCCTCTGTTTAAACGTGACAGCTGCAGGTAAATTACAGGCAGTGAGCACAAATGTAGTGGCTGCCACCCCAGGCCCAGGGAAAAACAATCGAAAGCTAGCAGGTGGTGAGCTGGACTCGACTCGGTGTCAGGGTTAAAAATGTGTTTTTAACCCTCCACCGGATGGCTGCACGCCGTGGCATATGACTGTGCGCCCGCTTGCGTGGCATATGTTAACGTTCTTGCTAGTCCAACACACAGCCCAACCTAACGAATGACGTGGAGAAAGTCTGTGAACCTCGGTTAGCGATCAATATTTATGTTTTTTGTCAAATATCTGAAAGATTCTAAAAAATCCAAAGTAATTTTCGACAAATTTATTTATCAAATCTTGAACATTTTTTATATCCAATTTTTTAAAGAAATTGAAGTTTTTAAATTTGAAGAATTTCAAATTTGAACATTTTACACAAATCTTGGTTGCAAACCCCGCTTGCTACTGGAAAAAGTCAACCAATTGCAAATGTGGTTGCAACTCCACTTATGTTTGAAAAAAATAAATCTCAGTTGCAAGTTGCAACCTCTATTGAAACTAACAAATGTTTCAGTTACAACACACACAAAAACTTCGTTACTACCCTGTTTTAAAATTGTAACTATAATGCATAAGGATTACATTGTCGTCTTTGCTATGTGTAATAACACATCTTAAGTAGTTGGTTATGCACCAAATAGAATGAAACATACTATAATTCGCATCGTGTTTGAGAGCTATCTACTAATACATGTCGAGTATATATCCACGCAGCCTCCAAATTGTGGCCGTGCTGCAACACGAAAAAAAAGCACACACAAATCTTCGCATAAAATCGGACGGTTATACACTTCAGTGAGCATGGGCTTATTTATACCGATAACTAGCAAATCCGTGAAAAGGTGGCCAAGCGTATGCATAGATCTAACTCGCCAATTTCTCTATTTTCTAGATATGTACCATTTTCTTTTGTTTGTGACTGGATTGCAAGGCCATACGACCAAACTTGCTGCTAAATACGAACCATTTTTGCTAGGACTTATCGACATTACGTTCTTATCTAAGTTGGACTATCCGGTCTCCAGACATTGAAAATTATGCATTGACGTAGTAAGCCAACATCGGATCAATCAACTACCATCGATTTCTTTATTCCCAAGATAAATCTCACCCTCCTTATTTCCTTAAGCGTACAAACTTAATTATTTCTCTGATTCATATTATTTGTCGCTTGTATGGTCTAGAAACATCTGCATTTGCGAAAAATAATATAAACCGGACGGAGTATGAAAATTTTGTATTTCCCTGCTGAACTGAGAATTATCTCTTTCAAACTCAAATCATCCGATCAAAACACTGAGATTCGAGGAAGCACACAAGAGGATGCGAAGAATTTTATTGGACAGCTTTCAATCTATTCAGAAATAATAAAGTATTTCTTAGTCAGACATAGTTACATGCATGTAACAACAAAATTATAAGATGAGGAACCAGTGGAAGCTACATGTCCATTTCGGAAAAAAAAAACTGCAAGCTACACGTGGAAAACTCCCGTATAACCGCGATTCACTAAAATATACTATGCTCAGAAGTGAGAATAAACGCATGATAGTACACGATGGTAGACAGATCATTTATTTTTCTCTACGATCCAGCAGAGTAGTCGTACGTGCAGGGTATAGCTAGCTATTGGCTGGCTGGCTAGATCGTTTACGGACCTGTTCCTGCCGTGGAATTTACTGGTACTGCAAATCTTCTTGCAAGGACGGACGGTCAGCGATTAAGGCATGGCTTGCCTTACGACGTGCAGTCTATATCTATACCTAATAATAAAGGGAGAAGCGTTTCCGTGGTTTGGTCCATCAGTCATCAGTTCCGTCGTCCGTTCCAAGAGTTTCCCTTCGAGTCGTACTCTTCCAAAGGTCGGGTCGGCTGGTACACCTGTTGTTGGAAAGTAAAAGGGTCTCCGTTTCGTGCGTCAACCCAAACCCAGGCGGCAGGCCACACGCTTTCCCGTATTTATACACACGTCCCGATCTATCTATTTTCTCGGTTCTGTTTGTTCGTTCCTCTCGATTTCGATCGGAATTCCTCCTGGGACGTTGATTAGCCTAGACCCAGACGGGCGGCGAACATAGCTTTGGCTCGGAGGCGCAACACGCAAATCAGCCCGTAATCGATTCCATGGCGGCAGCGTCATGCTTTCTCTCCCGTTCTCGATCTTAATTACGCGCCGGGACGGCGACCGAAGATTTAGCTACCAGCAACTGCATCCTCAATTCGAAGTCGGCAATTTCAAGGCCGCGGCGACGTACGTCAGTACGTGTTTCCTCTCCCGTATTCGATCTCCCGCGACGGGGCGGCGACCAGATATTTTGCTAGGAGGCGTACATGGAACGACACCTAAGTCTCTTGGAGGACCCATCAAGGAAGATAGCGTGTCTTAGAAGACTAATTTGGAGGTAATTCGCCGGCGTCGAGAGGACAATCGTGGAGAACCTCTTACGAGGATGAGCCCCGCTGTTGAGCGCCGCCGGGTACCTGAGACAACAGATAAGCGAACCTGCCGGAGACCATGTTCGACAACGTGGTTATGCTAGCTAGATAGTAAGAGAAGTAGTATATCAAAGCTAAGGCCAATACGGTCCACCTGATCAATCAACCAGCCTGCTAGATCAAGGTTTATCAAATACGTGACCACCACAATAACCTGAGGAGGCGCATGTGGAGCCATGCGGCGGCCTCTCTGCTATTGCTGACGCTCCTGGTGACGATGATGAATGGGTGCAGGTGGGTCGACACGGCCGCCCGAGCCGAGAGCCACCGGCTTTGCTTCGGAAGGACGGTCTCGAGCGTAGTCTCGCCTTCAAGCGTTGGGCTCGGGGGAGATGCTTTCGATGCCTCGAGCGTGACCACCAGGTCAGCTCTTGCCGTGCGCCCTTCAAATGCATTCGATGCCGTCGTCCTGGTCACCGGGAGCGTTTCTGCCGTGCGCGCTTTCCCGCCGCTCGTTCTCGCTCTCCTGATGCTCGTGCATGTTCTCCGGATGCACATGCTACTTGTCAGTCCGGCCGCTCTCCCCGCGCACAGCCACGTCATCCTTCGGCGTCCCGGAGTTGGGCTAAGGTCGTGTGCCACTCGTCGTCGCCTGCAACATCGCCGCCAAAACCCTCTCCAAGGTGTTGCGAGGAGTTCAACGGCAACGCCTGTTTCGACTCTCACCTTCAGTGTCAGTTTGCTTTGCTGCGCTTGGAGCTCGCTCAGTTGGTTGCTAACCGCGTCGAGGAGGCGTCTCGCCCCCTTCGTGAAGAGGTGGCAAGTCTCAAGTTGTTGTTGACACAGGTTGGTGTTTCTTTGGAGCCGATGGAGGCGTGCTCTTCCGGGGGGCAGGAGCTCGCCATCGTGGAGGCTCCGTTTCCGCTTAGCTCCGCGGAGCAGAAGTCATCGGTGGTTAAGATCACACCAGAGCTACATGAGTTGTGTGGAGACTCATCTGTGGTGCCGGAGCTCTTGAAGTTGGGTGGTGGTAAGGTTATGCCTCCTTCCATCGATGAAGTGAGGCATGTGGTTCCTTTTGGTGTTGGAGTTGCTAAGTAAAGTTTGTTGGCAACGGTGCCCGAAGGTGTTGTTGCTAGAGAGGTTTGTGATTTTCTCGCCACCTTAGCTGCTACCTACCATGGATCCGCAGTAGACTGATGGGTGCCCCCAATGTCTTTGCATGTCTTTCTCGGTGTGGTGTTGGAGTGTCGTGTTTGGAGTTCGTTCGTGTAGGCTTGTCGTCCTTCGTGTTGGCTAGTGTGGGTGTGCCATGTTGTTTCGGGTCATTGTTACGGTTGATTGTAAGTGTGGGCACGGTTTGCGTGAGTTTGACCATGTTGTAGGTTTTCGCTCGGTTTTCTCGTAAAAACTGAGCACTCTCTTCTTAATTAATCGATGAGGCAAAGCTTTTGCCTCCGTTTCAAAAAAAAAAAAAAAAAAAAAAACAATAACCTGATCCTTGCTATCTAGCTAGCTAGCTTACATGTACAGTGCTTGATGTCAATTAATTGGGCGAAGGCCAATGTTAAATCTTTGGCTCCGGAAGATATACTCTGACGAATTTGAAGTGAATCGATGGTGCTGGAGAGGAATGGAAGAGTTAAGGATAACGGGACGACAGAGAAAATTGACTCAAAAAATTGCTGACCGCATCGACCAATTTTCGTATGTATATGCTGCTCCAGTGCTCCCCCCTAAAAGAAGATGAATGATCATAGTTGTCTTTTTTTCCTGAGTTGGTCCACCGAAATTTATATCCAGCCCATGTATATCCGTATGTATTGATACGGTATGTGTATATCGCGTAAGAAAAGAAAGAGATCATGTGAGCAAGATCTTTATAGCACATTCTATTTCGGCACATGCACGTGAACGTAGATACATACAAAAATGAGGTACAACACAACGTAGGCCATATGGGCCTGTATATGGCTGTACGGACGGTGGACCTACACGAAAATTACGATCGTGTCTCCACTTACAAATGAGAAAATCTCCACCTTTGTTATGTTTGACGCATCCAGAATTTTTTTAGGGGAGGAGCACCGGAGCAGAAGTGATTGGTAGACCTCTATGATGCTGGCTTCGCGGGCGAAAAGGATAAGCCCCATGCGGTGGATGAATAAATTGCAAGTAATTCAGCAACTTTGGGACTTCGTAGAGCTGAAACGGTACGACTGGTCAGTGAAAGAATACGTACTTCAGTGGGCTACGTCGAAACTAAATGACATGATGGACCTCCTTTATGTGGCTACCAACGAATGGGCAGATGTTTCTTTCATTTGATTCCGTGACCTTGGAGCTAAACCAGAGTGTATGAGCGATCCGGTCCTTTCCTTTTATCTTCTATCTGAGCAACTAGCAACCTTGGCCATAGCTCAGCCGCCGTGAAAACTTTCCATCGAGATCTGTTTCATACGGATGAAGGAAAAGATCTGAGAACATCAGTTGGCTAAACAATTCAAGGATAACTGGATTGGCATCTGCAAAAATCATGGAAACGGTAAGCTAAGTGTCTTTTAATTTCATCTATAAATGTATATGTGTGCAAATTCATTTCATTGTTTGATAACACCACTCTATTAATAATGATCATTCAATAATAGAATTTTGCTTCTCAATGCTTTAAGTTGGAAAAGATTCAAAGGGCGTGATGGTTACCTATGCAAGAGAAAAGCTCGGAGGTTGTGGTCATTTATATTTCAAATATGGCAGTTCTTTCGTTTTTACATGTATTTAGATACCTTTAGTGTAGCACTAAAATTTGTGTTTTGTTATTTGAAGAAAGATAATTCGTGTTCTTGTGTTCGAGGATTTCTTCCTCCCGACGCAACGCGCGGGCATGTTTCCTAGTCTAATCTAATAATAAAGGAGCTAACGTTTCCTTGGTTTGGTCCGTCCTAATACGCTTTGGTCCAACACGAAGTGCGCCTTCGACAGTTGTACAATTCTACACCATGTCGTCGATCTCTTGGGTCGTGAAGGAAACAAACTCTTCGTGCGTTATTGAGGAACAGCCAGAAAACCGGAGAGTATACAAGGAAAATGAATGTTTCTCAACGCCGGCTCGGATCCTCAAATAACTTGCCACGCGATGCCCCAAAACCTCGTACACCGCCTCGCCAGTCCATCTAGACTCCATCGCTTCGCCGCTTCTCGCCATGGACTCCAGGTCGACCTAACCGATGCAAAGGTTCGTATATACGTTGGTAATCATCGACCAATTGATCAACACGATCTTCGCCTACTTCTGCGAGGGATTGTTTGGCGAGGATACGGTCGACGAATTTGAGGCGTCTCTAGCCAACCTGGCCGGAACTTCAGTTGTGCGCTATCTCTGAAATTCAACTCCTACTTCTCGATCGTAGCAATCAGGCCTCCTAGATTATGCTAGATGCCATCCTCTTCGACAGCACCGGCTGTGAACGAGGGCCCAAGCTGAAGGTTTGCCAACGGCTTGCTGGTCGTGGCCAAGATGCATCTCAAGATCGGGTTGCACATCACTCATCATGTCCTCTTCAACTAGATCGGAAACGAACGAGGGCACAAGGTGATTGTTGGCCAACGCTTGTCGTCTCTGCGATGCAGCTCATGGTCGGCTAGGCCGCCATCATCTCCAGCACTACAGCGCCCAGGCCGACCGGTGTCCTTCAGAGATACGGTGAGGCCCCTCTCGCTGCATCCCGGGTCAGCTCCAATATCTCAGAACTTGCTTCGTGTATTGCTCCACCCAAAGGACTGAAGGAATTAAGATAGACTCCCAGCGTTCTGGGACTGAAGGTTCTGCAGAAGAGGACGTATTCAATGTTGAAGATTTTCCTGATATGCTTGACCTTTCCTCATGCCATGACTTCCCGGAAAATTCTGTTTTACGGCAATTACATGCAGGAACCGCACGTATCTTAACCATCAAAGCACTGCAGCCAGGGTTGATTCAGAGAAATGCATCCTAGAGTAGTATATAGATGCGGTAACTCACAGATGGCTGCGGACGGGGCAAAGTAAGAAGCCCAGGTTCCGGGCAAAGCTTGGCCAAGTAAGGTGCCCGGTTTTGCAGAGCCTGTTACTGAAGTAATGGTAGATGTAGTAGGCATAGACGCAGCTTCGTCTGCATTGTGTGCATCACCTGCTATGGAAGCAGCAACATCATCGGCACATTCATCTAAGGAATTCATCTAATGTTCAACCTATTTTGACTTAGTTTTCTTTAGTGTCGACAAGGTAAGTTGCTTTTCCCCTATATAAATAATAACATTTTAATCTAGGCACCAATTTTGTTCTTGAATATTTTATGTAATCTTGATACTTATTACAGCATATGTACAAGTATCACGAGTAGTGGACAGGAATTGGAATTAACCTGGGATATCTTAAATCGATCTTTTTTTGAACTTCATTAATGTGCCATGAGATAAAGAGATGAGGATAAGAGGGAGAGATAAAAAATAGGTACATTATTATACTCAAATAGAAATATATCGATATTAAAAAGAGTAAAAATAGTAGACTAAATAAAAAATACAAGATAGTACACATAATAAAAATAAATATTTTATATTAAATGCCAAATTAAACATTGGGTTATGCAAGTCGGTCGAACTAGGAAAAAAACCTAAATCAGTGCGACATTTTTCGTCCAAATGTTGATTTTCTATATCCCGGTGCAACGCACGGGCACTTTTTCTATATACTAAAATAGCAGCTTCGATGATGGACGATGGATTGTGGTATATGTCCAATTAACGCGTGCCGTAGCGGCGTAGCCGTACGGCCGAGATGACCTTGGATTGAATAGAAACAAACTGGATGAGATCGATGTCCGGATCATCGGGCAATGAATGGAACAGAGAATGCGCGTTGGTTCGACGTTCAAGGACGACGATGCATCGTATAGACGCTAGAATTTTCATTCGGCTCGATGGCATCGCACGTACGGTGTGATACTCCGCTATACGTACGGCTGGTACCGGCTGAAATCATCGATCGAGGGGTTAACTCGTTGGTGCTGATCGGATCGAATCCAAGGAGATCTACTAATCAATCAATGGATGACTGGAGAAATAATAACTTCTACGGCGCACTGATACATCGATCTCTGATTAGATGTACTCCCTCCGTCCTAGAGTGTAAGTCATATTCCCAAAAACTATTTGTCCCATAACCCCCACCTCTAAGACTACTTACAATAGGAGTATCATAGGTAGTATCATGCATCACATGCATGCAAAAAGCTGATGTGGCAGTGCAATTAAAGATGTGAGAGATGATAGTAGTATCATAGGTAGATACCGTATCATAGCAAGTAGTACTAGAAAATTTAATGCCAAACAAATCTTGTACATATATTTGCATTGAGATTCTACAAATCAATTAGTATAAAAAGATTATAATACTAGCATATGATACCATGCATTGTGAACATAATAACATATAGTAGTATCATACACGAGTGCGGACGAATTACACCCGAGCTTGGGTGCACTCGATGAATGTGTGGCTGAGGTTAATCCATGAGCATTTAATGTTTTTATTTTTTAGTATGAAGAATTGGCTGAAATTTGCTATACCACTGCACGTTGTGTACATCTCCCGTAAGATATTGAATCTAACCTATAATAGATGCCCCCCAACGGGGGCCTCACAGGGCATCCACGCACGCCACCAGGCGAGCAAGGGCTGGCCGGTTGCGTCGTCTCGTTTCGAGCCAGCGATTGGGCCACATGTCACAGCAGTATTGGCTCAAGGTAGCAAAAGAGAAAAAGGATCGAGGAGAGAAAAGCTAGCGACCACACAAACCTTATCCTCGCTGCGGCCGCCCCTGTCCCTTCTCTCTCCGTTCGTCGCCTCGTCCACCCAGCCATCCCCGTCGAGCTCCACCTCCTCCCCGTCGAGATCCACCTCCTCCGCGTCGCCGCCTCGCGCGCCGTCCATATTTTCCACCACGTCGCATAGAAGGTGTAGCTCCCACGGTCAAACCCTAGCCGCCGCCCAATCCCCTCACGTGCTACGCCCCTGCCCAATCCCCTTCCTCCTCCTGCCACCATCCTTCTCCTCCTTCACCTCTCGTCCCTGCCCTTCTCGTCTCCGACCTCGCAGCTCCCATGGCCGTCGTGGGAGGAGCGGCTGGTGGCCGGCGGGAGCTGCATCCTGTGCCGCCACCGGATGAGCGGTTGGTGGCCGACGGGAGCAGTCCGTCGCCGCCGCCAGAGGAGTGGCTGCTGGCCGGCCGGCGCATCGCAGCCACACCGCCGACGCACGTCGTGCCATCCCCGGAGGAGCAGCTGGTGGAGCTCAGCCCGTCCTACCCCTCTCCGATTTGTTTTGCTAGACCGCCTAGCCTCCTCCACCTCTTCATCGTCACCAAGGAGGCCGGCCAGCAACAGAACAATGGCCCTCCTCTTGCTGGAGAAACAATTATACAGAAGATTAGGCCCTAATATTGATGGTCTACAGGTAATAATCTGAATTTTAGTCGAGGTTTCTCACGAGGTTGCAGCACCAATAGTCTGAATATTCTTAGCCATGTACTTTTACCTCATGAAGCTTGACTATATCTGTATTTTTTCTTGTTGGATGTTTCAGGGCTAGGGTTCTGTACTAAGGAGCTTGTTGGATGTTTCAGGGCTAGGGTTCTGTACTAAGGAGGAAATAAGACTAGGTTGCAGCCAGTAGTTGCGAACGGCCGGAGGGCCTCGCCCCTGGTACAGCCACCTTGTTGTCGCGTCGTGCCTCTCCGCTGGGTATATGTATAATGAAGGTATGTGCAGCCTATTCAGCAGCTGTTTTTTTTCCACTTCAATTCAGATGTTTTTTAATAGTGATCTGACGAATTATCAGTTTCAATGTGTACTGTGCTATCAAAATAATGATAGACCAATGCAATGCTTGATTAATCCAGGTAGCACAAATTCTAAATAAGGAACTTTCTAACCGGACATCATGTTCATGCTCACTATAGGTGAAACTGTTCATGCACGTTATTAACATACAAATTCAACATAGTGTGGCTACAAAGTGGGAAGTTAGTTCTTCATAAAAATCTCATAGCTACAAAAAGATACATGGGAGATAAGATATTTTCGCAGAGAAGAAAAGCACGTAGAAATCCTCTTCAGAGAATAATTGTTTTCCAGCAAGCTGACTTTTGGTTATTCATTGCAGATCTGCATACTCCTTTAACTCTTATATTGACTCTCAGTTTGTGCATGAATGATCAATCCGTAATGTGCCTTCTCTTTGCTAATGAATTGCAGGCACTTACACTATTATTTGCTTTAATTTTGTTACAGAGCTAAAGGGTTCTTCAGTTTGCAGTAGGCTGTAGCCTTCATAACTACAGGGTTATTTCTATATGATCACATTGAAGCCATTACTACCTTCTGCTGCTCTAGGGGGTTGCTTTCTACCGATGCTTGTTTTTTTCTATTTCGTAAATCTGCTAAGAGGCGATAAAAATAATGTTGGTCTGTAGAGCCTACTTTTTCGTTCAACATAGTTTAATTGCACTCTCAGTTTCCTGTGTTGAAAGCTATTGGAACATACCTCTTAATTATCTATGATGTATTGTGAGCCAGTCCCTTTAAATTGTCTGGTTTCTTTTCTTGAGGTTCGACCAATATATCTATGCTTACTTCCTTTTTACCTGTCGAGTAGATGTGGTCAAAAGATTTATCTATTATTTCAGGTACAACTCCCATGGGAAGGCAGCGGCAATGCCTTATAATTTTTTAGGTTCCTAATGGAATGTTATCTTTTCCTTGATTCTGCAATCCTCAAAGAAATTACACGAATTCTGTGAGTGCCCTAGCATCGACTATATAACATCACCTCTTCTGTGTCTTGCATTTTTTCTGAAGTTTCTTTGTTTGAAAAAAGAGTATCTATTTTTTATTTCTTGAAGAAGTGTCTACATCATTTTCTATCTAGCAAACCACTCATATCTTTTGTACTTGGTTGCAGCTTAGAATGTAAATAGGTTGCTGTAGCTATTTATGCATTGGAAAAATAGTGAATCCCTTTATGGTTGCTGCATATATATACCAGGTTAATGTCCAGGTCCAGTCATTTTTTGTTTATGAAAAATAAAATGCTCCTACTTTAGGACTTAAGGTGTATTTGCAATGATGTATTCTTAAAATCAGGACTGTATGCTGTTGTTTGTTACTGTAATTGTCTATTTGTATTCTGATGTACTTACGCGTATAGACCGGAAAGAAAGCAATGAGGTATGTTTGAGAGAAAAATTGAGTAGGGATACAGTCGTAATATGGAGATATGTCATGTTCAGCAAGTCTGTTCTTGATCTCCGTGAGGGAAAGCTGACAATTGTAGCACGTGCGGGTGAGGCTATTCCTACTTGTATAGATATTCTGGATGCTCTCTTGGTTCACATTAAGGGTGATCCAATCTCGGCCATTGTCTCTTTGGTTTATATAGATTTTGCCAACTATCAAGATTCTATGTATATATTTTGGCACCTACAAATGATTTGACTGAATAGATCAACACCAATGTCTTACACATGGTATCTACCGAAATCAGACCAGCAGACCCAGAGATCTCATGATAGACCATATTTTTCACATGCAGAGGTTAGGGTCTGCCCCTGTCACTTATTGATAGTCATGGATAACACAAGCGGATAGGAAAATGACGTAGCTGAAGTATAAAAGGCCATTTAGTTTTTTGCAGTTGGCTCAATCCTAGGAATATGAACCACCTCTCTTATGTTATGCACGATCTCGCGACCCATTATCAGGGAGATCTATTACAATAAAACGTGCCATTGCCTGAACCAGCATACATGTTTTTTTTCTTTTCGAAAACAGATGTACTTCTATTTCTAAGAATTATTATGGGAACATCCTTTTTTGAGAAACAATCTGTCGCTTAGGAAATTAGGGACAATTGCATTCAGAACTTCTGGAGGGTAAAGCAAATCGTCCTCTTGAATGAAGCCATAAGCATAGTTTAATCAGAACCCATTATGTTTTAGTTTATTTATATTATATCTTCTACAATTCTTTAATTGCGTGCCCCCCAGTATGTATAACAATCAAGAAGTAGGCTTTTATCAATTTGATTTCCCAACCCTGCATTACCAAGGGCTCTCTTTGTTTGGCTGGTTCTTTCTTGATCATATCTTTTCACTTTATTGTAATGTATGGTAAACTGCTAAGCTCCCTAATTTGGCCATGCCTAAAGTGTGTTATTATCGTATTGCCAAGGGTTTTGCATGACCGGGCCAATGATAAATTATGAGTTAATAAAACATGAGTTCTAACGTGATGCTTGAAAATACTTACAGGTGTGGTATATGGTGTCTAAAGAGAGCCCCAGAGTCGCCCGAGCCAGAGAAAGGTTCACGAGAGACATGCTGCTTTGGCTTGAGCACAACACAAGGTCTGATTGAGTTCAAGTGTGAGAGCAGCAGTAAAAATAATTGGGTTCGTGGTGTACAAAATCTGCCCCAGCAGGTTGATGTAACTGATCAGGTAGGTAGGACACCAGCTAGAAACACTAAAACTCAATACATGAATACAACATGGCAGTATCAAGAATGGATTTCCATTCCAGTTTGAGGCTTGAGTTTAATAGAGATATGGGTTTGTAATCATTTACCCCTATAGGAGAACTATTTTTTAGATTCATGTTATTAGATAATTATTTATACTGCCTAAGATTACTTTTCCTTCTGAAAATTGCTGCAGTAAGTTATAGAACTGAGGAGCCACAATATCCCAACAAGTCTTAGGAAAACAACAGTTAAAGCCATCAGGACCTGGAGCTTTGTCACTAGGTCCTCTGCCACCGGACCTTCTACCCAAGGCGCTAGGGTTTCAGGTGGCAAAAGTGGCAGGATTTTCTGGCTGGCCGGGGGCCACGGCGGACCCGTAGGAGATGGAAGGGCGACGTCCAAGGATGCAAGCGGCGCTGGTGATGGAGGATCTCCAAAATGTCTTATATTTTACGCTTGCGGTGGAATTTGGTAAGCTTGTGCAAACCTCTTTTTTAGAAACTTTCTACTGTAGCGAAACCCCCACAGCTCATTATTAAAGCCTTGTGCAAATCTCTTAGTGGTAAATATGGTTCAGATGCACTACCCTATATGTTTGTATATTTTTATTTGTAATTACCACATGTTGCATAGCAATTCTTTGAATAACATAGAGATGCTCTCATGGTATTAATGGAGAGTACATTGCAGATTCAGAGTGGAGATGATGTGTTGATAGGTTCAGAAAGATGAAGAATCGTTCCTCTTCGCAGGTTAATTTTGTGCTTTATTCTTCCAAAGTTTTACTTTCTTGCAAAATATCAATTACCTTCAGTTTTATATTGCTCTTCTGGTTGGTTCACACTGAATTTCTCTGTTCTTTATTCCGCAACCGTGATGATTGAATGCATGAGCTCGTGGTTCAGCTATCCTGCCAATTTCTCTAAGGTGAATGATAGAAAGTTAGTTATTTTCCTTCCTGGGATTATATAATATATGTATGAACTGTACTCTGTGGTCATTCATGCTTGGTCATTCATGCTTACAGTTGCGTTGAAGCCATCTACCTGAGATCTCATGTATGTATATAGGACCTCATTACTATTTAATATTATATATCCCTATATTCTCTACATCTTGCCGACTACTTAAAACACTCATAGATCTCATGTATGTATATAGGACCTCATTACTATTTAATATTATATATCTCTATATTCTCTACATCTTGCCGACTACTTAAAACACTCATAGATGTAATGGCTTTTGTTGACTAAGCTTTCTTGTACATTGGGTTTGTACTGTAAGAGATGGTGTATTCCCTCTGTCCAAAATTACATGACACAACTTAGTCTACACAGGATGGAGGAAATGCTAATGATGGTACACATAGCACTTCACCCATCGATTTCCAATGCGAAAGAGCGGTGGTAATTATATTGAAGCTGCACTTGATGTACTGGCTATGTTGTGTTCTTTTCTTCTCTTCATAGCTGATACTTCTGCTATTTATACGGTTAAATTAAAAACCTAGGTGTTTATTCTTCATTTTCTGTTTGCTCATATTGTTTTTTACAGATGGTTAAACGTATTCCCCTTTAGCTATGGTTCTTTTTGCTGCTATTATATAAGATCTCTATTATGTAAGTTGTAGATCGGTTCGAGTCCCACTGAATCATGCGCTAAGTGTAAACTATGATTCCTAAATATAATTAGCTTATGATGAAGTGTATTATAAAATGATTATATGTGCGAAAGACCGGGGTATCATTCCTCATCACCGGGATTCAACTATGTGCATACATTTCATTCTTCTTTGCCGAGTGCTTGGACTTCTATGAGTTGATCTTCTGAGTTGATTTATTAGTACCTCTTCTTTATGGTAAAATTAACTAGCCTGAAATATGCATCTAGAGTTTTATGTAAATCTTACTAATCTTACTAATCTTGATTTCTATTTTTGTCGATGTAATGCATAGTAGTGTTATTTGTATTGGGATATTCAATTTTCATGCCATTTTTCAGAACCCTAGGACTATCCACCTTACTAATTTTTTGATACACATGTTCTCTACACCTTAATAAATTTTTGATACACCTGTGCTCTACAGTATAAAATATTTAACCTGTTGAGTACATTATGGGTACAATGTTTTGGGGTGTTTTTAGCTTATTTTTGTATGTAAATGGCCCTGTGGTATTTTCACAGTTTTGATTTTTATTTGCATGCTTACATTCTTCAGTTTTTTATTTGCGGATTTTAGTCGTCCTCTGCAATAATTCCCTGGAGGTGAAGGGCTACTTTCCTCCCCCATTTCATGGTCTAACCAAGAGGTTTATTCAGCTCAGTGTCTTGTTCTCTTGCCAATTTTACTGTCAAACCAAACTGGTAAATGCATGCTTGTCTCAAATGCTCATACTCAACTAACTCTGTATGCAGAAAAGAAAAGAAATTCAGCTGCAAATGGCATGTCTTGAAACCAAACAGAAGGTAATAATTATGTTCTCCGTTGTTGAGGTTGATTCATAGCCTTGTATTTTAGAAACTTTGAACTTGGATGCTCCTCATCGATTTCAGGATTTGCAAACTTATCTAACGTTATAATCACTCATTTCAAACATACTGATAAGGGGAGAAAAAAGAGATAAAGATGTTCTTAATCAAATGAAAGTAATTTCAATTTCTTATAGATTATTTCTTTCGTGTGCTTTTTCTTGCCCTGTACTAGCCTACATTTAAAATGGGTTCATATGAAAATCCATAACAGCATGTTGGATATATTATTGCTACCTTTTTTGTATTCCTTTAATAGGTAACATCATGGTATTGACATACTGTAGTGTTGCTCAATTCCGTGTAGATGCTCCTACAATGGCGGTGTGAAGAGGAGAAAGAATGAAGTGGTACATGGCAGCAGCGGCGGGACAAGTTGTGTAAGATAATTGATACCTTCACATGGCCATCCTAATGCCTCGGTAAAAAAATGTACATACAATTCAGTTTTCCTACTCAAATTTCTTAGTACGGTGTCATCCAAATGGCAATAACTACGTTTTCTATCTTTGAGTTATACAGGATATGAGCGCGCGTGTAGTCATCATTGATGTGAGATTTTTTAGTTCTTTTATTCAGACTCATTGGTCCATGCGATTTACGACTTCTTTCAAACTATATAACATGCTTCCTTTTTCTTCTGTATATGCACATATCATTATTTGATTGAGCCCCACTTTTGGATTGGTGACAGCAAGTCATTGTCTCATCATAATTCAGTTTGATGTTTCATGTTCTCATTAAGAAACTACTTGCATTCACATGCACTGTATTTTGTTCAAATTTATCTTTTGACTACTCAATCTTTGTTTTGGGTCCTCCTGGATGATTCTAATGTTGGTTATGGGGGGCATGCTGAACTGATGGCTTTTTCCTATTAGAAAATCCTTCATTAGGCAACACGTCCTGAGTGACCTTTATAGTCCTCTCAACTGACCAGCCTTCATGATTCAGGTAAAGAAAGGTGAATGGTGTTGAGGATGAGAAACTGTAGCATTTGTCGAGGGTTTCAATGAAGAAATCTTGAGATTTGACTTAGATGATGAGCGGCCGATCACTCTGTGAAATTTCTGAAGTTTCAAGAAAACATGAGATTTGTAATGTTTCAGTAGTTGAGATGTTTGGTATTTAGTTCGTGCATATTGGTTCACTATTCATGTAAAATCTACCGTAGCTTGGACAATGAGTTTCTAGCCTGGTTGTTTGTTAGCCTCATGGCTGATGGTGAGCTTGTGAGGTTGTAATCAAACATTATAGCTTCATTCGGCACATACATGCTACCGTGGTTTCTACACTCCTTTCATTTTGATCTGTTGGTGTGAAAAAAAGGTCGTGCCAGTCCTTATTTGTTGCTTTGCTTGGTTCTGTACCCCAAGCTGTACTCCAAATTTCCCCTTTTGCCAAACAATGCAATATGCCATTTGTTTTACTGCCTATTCCCGCTTGCTGCTGGTGATATGATGAGTATGGATTTTTTGTTGGTGGTCAATTTTCTAATGTACTGCCTATGTAGATGATGATTTTGACGTTTTCTAATGTTTTCTGGTTGTATATAAAGTTATAAACATGTGTTTCTGTGCTTGTAATTTACCGTGGTTCATACGATTTGTAAAATCTAAAAAAGATCATTTTTCTAACTATACACGTGTCTCACGGGGTCGTGCGCCAAGGCGCACATCTAAATCTAGTGAATATGGATGGTCGGCAGTATGGGAATTAAATCAATTAAATCCGGCTGTGTGGTTGAGCAGGTGCAACATGTACCGAAGTTTGGCACATCTTGGACCTGTTGTGTTAAGCTATAGCTACTAACTAGGTTTTTGAAAGTTGCCTCCGTGGAGATTATTTTTCCAAACCAGCATTTTAGAGTTTCAAAACAGTCCGACAAAAAATTCCTGGATTTTGACAATGCCATATTGTACGGTGCAAAAATATCAACATGAAATAGTTTTTTTTTGGCACACAGACTCCGGCGCGTCCCAAAAAGCGCCTACTGCTTCTGAGCCCAATAAAACAGTCAACAACCCCGTGCTGACCCCTTTGTGCGGGGCGCCGAACGGGCACGCCAGCACCACGTCAGATTCAATGAGTGGGCTCCGCCTATCATCCACACGAGCCCAATCCCTACAAGTTTCCCCAAAATCTCCCCCCTACCGCTCGCCGCTCTATCTCCCGCATCCATCCAGCTCCCATGATGCAAAATCCTTGCCGCAAAACCCTCGCCACCATGTCACCGAAGAAGAAGGCTACGGCGAAACCGCGTGTGGTGGCGCCGAAGGAGAAGCCAGCGCACATGACGCAGAAGTAGTGGGACGACGAGAAGAGGCACTACTCCATCTTGACGGTGGACCGTAGACGGCGTCGCCTCGCGAGCGATGCGAAAGCAGTTGAGGAAGTGGCGACGGCAGCCACGATGGAGATGTGCCTGAGCTTGGGTGGCATGCCATCCAAAGCCGAAAGCGGCTGCTACCCCCTCACTGGCCGCAGCATGGCAGGCGGCGGTGCGTTCTCGAGAAGCGCCTCTCCCTCCTCGACGGCCTACTTCGCCGAGCCTCCATCGATATCGCAGATGCATTTCTCGTAGATGGAGGGGTGCGCCCGCTACTCCCCCGAGTATGCCGACATCGACATGACCGTCGACCCGAACGCGACGTACTCGCGGGCGTCGGCACCGAGGGGTAGCAACGCCATACGCTTCACCATCGACCTCAATAGCGACATTAACAATGGCACGCCGGATCTGCGCCGCGCATCAGGAGGTAGCGCCGGCCACGTGACTGACCTCACGTGTCTCACACGCACAATGTTCAGCGGTGACAGCAGGAGCACCCACCATGTGTTCGGCAGTGCATCCGGGGCCGCCATGGAGGACGAAGATGTAAGTTTTCCCTTGAACCATGGCTTGTGCACATATAATAGAGCTCCGGGAGCAAAATGTGAGCCTTTTGATTGGTTTGCTAGGTGAACGGCATTGACATCCTGAGTGGCATGATCCGCCACGGCCACGCTTACGAGCCCGTCTTCGAGGAGGATGACTACGGTGAATTGGGCGACGACTACGAGGAAGGAGATGAGGTGGACAGCGAGAAGATCGACGAGGACGCTGATGAGGTAGCCGAGGAGGAGCTGATCGACATCGACACCGGCATGTCCACGAAGAACAAGAAGATGAGGAAGAAGAAGGCCGTCGACACTTGAGGGCCGAAGTGGAACTCCCTAGAGGACATGTGCCTCGTCGACACGTGGAATACAGTAAGGTTCTGCCCCATCACCGGCGCCAATCAATCCGGCGGCAAGTACTACAAAAGCATATTTGATCAATTCAATGCGAGGAAGAATTTTGGTGAGTACGCCACCCTCCACATGATCCAGAACGAGTTCGTCATGTCTCACCGTTGGAACCTCATCAAGAAGGCATGCAACATGTTTAATGGCTACTATGAGAAGGTGAAGAACCGTGCCGAGAGCGGCAAAACGATGGTGTATTGGGTATGTATTGGCACTGTATTCATGTCTACCATTTGATAGCTTCATGTCATTGTATTCATGAATTGCAGGCTCTTCATGCATTTGCTAGATTCTCAACGCCCTCACCATGTACAAGCATCAAAATGGCGACAAGGACTTCCCCTTCATGCATTGCTTCACAAAGATTGAGGGTTGCAAGAAGTGGGACGCCGTCTGCCTCACTCTCAATGACAAGAACCACGTTGGAGAAGATGGACCAGTCGCAGCCGGCCCTGGCAACAAGAAAGCCATGGCCGAGAGGAATGTGGCACCAGCATTAGCCACCATCGACGCCTCCATCGAGAAGATGGTGTCCTCCTTCTCCATCAAGAATAAGGCGGCGGAGGATAGGGGCGCCGCCATGTGGAAGGCAATGTTAGAGAAGCAAGATGTGAAGATTGGGCTCGAGAGGGAGAAGGTGGAGGCGACCAAGATGGAAGCTCAAGCCGGCGTCATGAAAGCCATGAATGAAGCGACGCAGCTATCATTGGCCAAGATGACTCAAGAATCGAAGATCTTGATGGCGGACATGGCGAGCATGGATCTATTGGCGAGGGTGTGCCTCGAGATGTACCGCGAGCGCATCGGCAAGGAGGTGATGGTGACGCAAGCTGCGGCGGCGTCCATGGTAGCATCGACACCATCGATACACCTGCCTGCGCCGGTGTACATGCCGACATCGACATCGACGAGCATGGCTGCGCCGGCTCCCATGCATGTCTCCACCGGCGTCCACTAACGAGGTGCCGCAGGTGATCGCTGACGGGGAGGATGTTGTCTAGGTGCAGCCTCCGTTGACGCCCTTCCTGTGATCATTTGGCATTGAAGCACAAACTATTTTTTGGGTGCCGGATTATGATGAATGACGGCGACTTGGTGGCCGGATGTTAGCCTATACTTGTATTCGAAAACCTTAAATTTGAATTTCTATCCATGTTTGTGTGTTTTTTATTCAAAAAATCCTATTGTGGCCGCCGATGTGGGGAAGCCTTCCCCAAATGGAGGAAGCCGTGCCGGCATCCCCCATATGCGAGTGCCGGTGCAGCTGCCGACGCCTATTTGGGGGCCGCCGATGGAGATGCTCTAATTGGAGCCAGCAAGATGATTAAATATTGTACTTGGATAAAAAAAATGTTTTGGCTCGAAATGAGAACAGTCTAGGCACGATCCACGCTATATTTGTCAAAAATTTACTTTTTTTATCCAGAATACCATGAAATTATTTAGAGCATAAATATTTTTATACGAGTACAATATTTGATCATCTTTTGTTTTCAGGAGGATTCAAAATTTTGTTTCAGTATTTAAAATTACCCTGAATTTTAGAATTTATAGGGTGCATAGCATACATGTAGCAAAAATTCGGACATTGGGTGCCTATATATACACACATCGTATGAACACAGGCGTCACATGTTTCAACACAAGAAGAGGACAGGGTGCAGTCCAGGAACTTGGTACAATGCAAACGCGTTGCCTGTCACCTTTTCATCCTGATTTGCTAGGATGCATAGCAGTGAGGTGGTTGGCATGCTCAGGCTATGTATTCGTCTCGCCCGTGTGCACAGAATTATACACCATGATATATGACGTACGTCAAGGGAACGAATGGCTCGATGGAAGTAGGATAAACGGAGCACCCAAGCTCGGGCTGACTTCCGAGTTTTCGTATCATACACATGATACTTCTATATGATACTACTATGCATTGTGACTAGTCTAAGGCATAATTTTATTTAATGAGAGAGAGAAAGGGGTTGCATGCACCAATGAGGGAGAGAAAGAGAATGCATGCATCAATGAGAGAGAGAAAGGGGTTGCATGCACTAATGAGGGAGCTAGTACCTTGGACCAAGATATTCAAAAATTGGGACTTACAAACTAGGACGGAGGGAGTATGTATAATTGTATATTGATGGCCGATCATTCTTGGTGTCTTGCTGCCGTTCGTCCATACATCTACTTCCTCCGTCCACAAATAAGTGTACGTGTGGGGTTTTCAAGATACATTATGAAATGAAGTAAAAAATGCATTGGGAAGGTGCATCTCCCTTCTTTAATTAGTTCACCTCCAATGAGCTAAGGCTGGTGCCAATGCATCACCCCACTATAGCCTCGCCACGTCAGCTTTTACCCTCACTCTCACCACACTCTCACCCCACGGTGCCAGTGCACGGGCTATAGTCCCAGCTCTCAATTCTCCCTCCTCCACATCACCCAACGGCTTGCTGACGTGGACGAATCAAATCGCGCCACCCGCTCTCGCCCCGACCCGCCAGCGCGCCGCCTTGCCTCTCGCCCCCCTCTCGCCCGCCTGTCGCCTCCCTCTCGCCCCCAGTGCGGGCGGTAGGCTTGGCGATAGCGGGCGCTTACTGCCGGCGCCACTGCCACCGCCCGGCGCTGCCATCTCGCCCCACTCCCGCCTCGCTCTCGCCCCGCCTCGGGCGCTATCGCCCCGGCTGTCGCCCGCGTTGGCACCAGCCTAAGTGCTTGTAGAAAACAAGGAGAACATATGCTTAATATTATTGGGTTTGATTTCCGTGCGATGAGAGAGAAGCAATTAAAGTGAATTGAAAAGATAGAAGTACACTCTTTTGTGGACAAAGTTTAGATCTAGATATCCACTTATTTGTGGACAGAGTGAGTATGTGCGCACGTACATCCTGATGCCAAGCATGCATGTCGTTTTCGTGCCGGATCGATGCGCAAGCTAGCAGTACCTACGTACGTACGGCCAATTAACGACCATGCATGCTTCTGGCTGTTCGACCGTCCAGCTCTAGGTCGGCGGTTCGGCCTAACGAAGAGTATACATGCACAACGTACTTTGGTCGGCTCTAGGTCGATGCATTCAGAAACGTCGTCGTTGTAGCTCGATCGTCCAGCTGCCACGCGCATCTTATTTGAGACGCGTTGGGCCGGCCGAATGTACTCCGTACCAACAACGGCCAGCTGGCTAGTGGCACGTACGACACGCGACATGGTTGCACGCACGATGCACCCTCCGTCTACGACCCCTCGATACGAAAGCATTCGGGTCGGTCGATCGCCGATCATACATGTGCGGTTAGGGCATTTCCAACGGCACGATGCATTTCAAATGCTTAAATTGTTCGTGGGTATCCGTTTGCGTTGTCTGGCGGACGAGAAAATATCCGTGAGGCGCGAAATGTCCGTTTGTGTCGGAGGTCATCCCCAGCGGTCTGACGCATGTTGGACATGTAACTGTTTTGTTTTCATGCTCCTTCTTTTCATTTTTATTGAATGACTCCCCAATTTATATGAGCAAGTTTTCGAAAACAAGTAGTATTGAATGATGTCCTGTTGCTGCCATAAACAGTTCACCGGATAGATTACTCGAATCGAAAAAGTTCAAACATATTTAACATACAAACAAGATCAAATTTAAAAACAAATAAAGTATAAACTAATTCTTTGCCTTCTTGTCAGAAGGCACTGCCTTGTCGTCCTCACTCCTGCGCCTCTTGGTTTTCACCTCCTCGTCGGAAGAGGAACTGGCGGACGACGCGTCCGTGGCGGAGTTGGAGTGGGACGAAGTGTCGTGACGATGACGACGACGCGCCGCCCGCGTCTGCGCCCTTTCCCGGTCCCTGGCCTCCTTCCTTGCCAGCCGGGCGAATCTGGCGTCGAAATCATCCTCCTCCTCCAGCTCCTCCTCCTCGTCCTCGCCGTCGCTGCCAGCGGCGCCTCCATCTTCCTCATGGCCGTCGCTGGCATCGGTGCCTCCGTACTCCTCCTCACTCGGTGTGGAGGCAGGGTCGCTGGGCGTGGAGCCTGGATCGCTTGGCGTCGCAGGGGTTTCCCACCAATGCAGCCATCCCGGCGGCTTGCCCTCGCTCTCCGAGTCCGACGGTAGGATGTAGTCGCTCATGGCGTCGAGGAGGAGGAGGAGGAGGAGAAGAAGAAGAAGAAGAGAAGAAGAAGAAGAAGAAGAAGAAGAAGAAGAAGAAGAAGGTTCGACGTGAATTACAGTAGACGCAGGGGTATATTCTGCGGGGATTAATGACGACGCGTATAACGAAGAGGCCTGCGGTTGCTCTTCCGCGGCGGTTCGGCGCTCTATTTCGGTGGTTGGCGGGTTGATCGGTGAGGTTGCCACTCCGGCGGTTGACATTGGCGCGTGCTTTAATTCGAGGCCGATCGAATTAGGGTCGCTGCCAGGCGTGCCCGTGGGGGAAGCGAGCGGACGCTAGGCGCGACCGCGCAGCGTCCACGGAGACGCAAACGTGCCACATATTTGCGCCGCGTTTGCATCGCGGTGGACGGCCTGAACACGATACGTCGCCCCAGGGTGTAGACGCATTTGCGATCCGCACGGACGCAAACGGTCTGACAACGTCCACTTGCGTCGTCATATTGGAGATGCCCTTAGTTCATTTTCTTACTGCATACTAGATCTGGCCATGGGCAGCCCGGCCCGAGCGGCCCGGCCCGGCCCGAAAAACTCGGGCCTGGGCCGAGATATGTTGGCCCGACACCCGGGCCGGGCCGGGCCTGGGTAGCCCGAAAACTGAGATTAAACCTACGGCCCGGCCCGCGGCCCGATGGCCCGGCGGGCTTGGTGTGTTTTTGGCCAGGCCGGGCCGGGCTTGGGCCGATTTTTTTTGCGTCGGGCCTACCTCGGGCCGGCCCCGAGGCCCGGCCCGACACATGCCCAGGTATGCTGCATACGTATAGTACTGTTAATTTGGGCCGGCATATATGCCTAAGAGCAAGTACAATAGAGTACAGTCAGCTGACTATAAGACATTAAATAATATATTTTAGATGAGTTGGAAGAGAGAGAAGATGAGAGAGAAGGGAGGTGGGCTACTATGCAATAGCCAGCTCTCGCACGTGCTCCTATGCACTTTGTGAGAGTGAAAGGTGGACCATATATTAGTAAAGTAGTACATTCTTATAGCCAACTATTATACATGTTAGCTATATGATGACTACAAATAATATGGCATCTTCTTATAGCCAAGAGTTGGCTATATTATTGGAATTGCTCTAAGATCCGTATGCATGGAGTAGACCGCAATGAATATGCATGGAGTAGATCGCCCGATCGTGAACAGGCCGGCCACCCGACCAAGATCTGTATGACTTCTCTGCATGTCCCCAAAGCTAAAAAAGAAGCAATCTATCTATGCACATAGGCCGGTCTCGATTCTCTCCATCACGCTACACCATCCCAGCTGGTCCATGCATGCATCAAAGCGCCGTTGTAGCACGCTAGCTTTGTCTTTGATCTTGCAATTCCGTGGGCGGTGGCTGCTTGGCCCACTCATGTAACTTCGGCTTGTATATTGTTAGGTTATTATGTGCAGACTAATTCTAACCGTAGTGTATTTGTGTTGTAGTATTTTGTAACAATAATCTTCATATATACTCTCTCCGTTTTAAAATACTCCACATTCTAGGCCTTAAATTTGTTCTAAAATACTCTACATTCTAACTTTTAGTCAACAAGAATACGGAAAATAAAATGATCCTCCTTTATCCATTGGATGCCACTATTTTTTTAATGTAGATTGGATTGGTTGTTTACCAATTTAAATAGTACTAATAAATGCACTACTAATTTGTCTGATTTTTTCTAAGATGTAAACTAAAAAAGAACATAGGGAGTATATAGTTGGAATGGGTTGTCTGGTTTAGCCTGCGTTTCCTACCCAAAACCCTACCCTCATATTTTATATGGTATCACACGGTCATGGCTGGAGATCTAATCTCCAACTTCCACTGTTGCCACCATTGTCGTCCATGGCCACATCGCCTTTGGCCTCTTCATCCGTCATGGCCTACCGCCCTAGTTTGAGCACCCGCAATGATCCCGGCCCCTGACAAACCCATGGATTCATGCATGTCAGCCTCCTGAATTAGTTCACCCGTGATCCTTGGTGTATCTTCGTCGCCGACTCCCCTTCAGTTCTCCCACTTGATCAATTCAAGTTGAAGATGGAGAAATACCTTCTATGTGGAACATATCAATCTGATTCTTCGGAGTCACTCATTGATGGGGGGTTTTTGATGGCTCCTTCCCGTGTCCAACAACCATTGTCTACACTCCAGCTGGTTAGGAGGGTGCCGCTCCGAAAGGAAATGGTCCAAGACAGTGGCGGAACCATGTTTAGTAGTCAATTGACTACACTGTTTTTTTTTTAGCAATATAGGCTAAACATATGCAAAAAATAATAAAATTCGTACAAATACATGTATTTGACTACACAGTTTCAAACCGACTACACATCCTTGTTGACATAGCTCCGCCACTACTCCAAGAAATAAAATGAGTGGGTAGCAAAAGCTTTACCTGCAAAATAGAATAGCAACTTTGTAAGATTTATGGGTATGACAATGACATCCACAAATTATGTAGTCCCTCCAGATCAGTTTAATAGGCGCGTACGTAGTTAACAAACTTTGATCACTACATATCTCAATAAAATATAAATTTTATGTCTTCCATATTCCATATTTAATTAACTAAAGTAATGATAAAAATAAAAATTCCAAACTAGGTGCGCGCCTATTAAATAAGGAGGGAGGGTGCGTGCGTGTGTGTGTGGGGTATAGAGCAAAGAAATTGCAAGAAAAGAGCAGTTGGTCAAAAGTTGCAAATGTTGACTTTGACCAGATCTATAATACCGAGGAAGTAAGTCAATGGATTATAATTTTTTATTTACAAATTTTATGGTGCCACGGACGGGCCTCGATGGGTTGTCTCTTTGACCTCTATCGCCGGAAATAGAAGTGGAAGAAACATTGCATCCACGGTGTCCCGGCTTGTCCACGCCGAAAGAGACGTACATGCAAAACAAAATGTATACGCACATGTGATGTGCTGCGTCTTGTCCATATAGTATTAGATATACACGTATGTACAACCCAAACCCTTCCCTTGGGTGACAGACAAGAGTCCGGACGTGTAGCGAGACATATATACACACAATGACACAGACACCACCGCTGTGGCATCCATGTCTTGTGTTCCTATTTTCTTGGCGAAAGTCCTGCATGCATAGGCGTGCATTTTGTTGTGTTGCCCATAGATATATAGACGCAGCGTTCCAGCTCATTGTACAGCGATTGCAGATCAATGGCCTCTGCATGCGTTCTGCAGTCTTCTCTGCCACGAATTCGTTGTTCCTTTGCGCCTCCGCGGGCCGCCATCACAGCCATCTTGTCTGTACGTACGCGCTTTGTTCCTTTGCGTCACACGTACGCTCGACGCCTCGACCTATAGATCGAGCCAGAATTCACGCGCGCCACGCAAAACGGACTGAACCTTGGTGCGTATATACGCGAAAATACAGATAGTAGTAGAACATGAATGTGGCAAAATAAAGGTGAGAGCATCTCCACCGCCCCAAATAGGTACCAGCAGGAGCGCCGACACAGTCATCTGAAGGCGCCAGCACATCATCCTCTATTTAGGGATGTTGTTCCCACACCGGCGCCCCCCATACAGTTGCCGGCTAGCATCTTTTGAGCAGAAACTTGAATTCGGCGCCCCAATCGAAACCCTTAAGAGCATCTCCATCGGTGGCCCCCAAATAGGCGCCACAGGGGCGTCGGCACTACCGTATCGAGGGTGCCGGTAGAGCATCCTCGATTTGGGGACGTTGCTCTCACACCGGCGCCCCCAAACCGGTGGCCCCGATAGATTTAGAAAGTCAAATTCATATTTTGAAAACGATATTCATACGAAGTTCGAACGAAATTGGTACAAATTTAAAGCGAATTCAAACTAAAAAACTAAAAAAAAATCTACCGGCACCGGGAGTCGAAGGCGCTGAAGCGCCTCGGCCTCCTTCTCCCACCACTCACTAGTGGAGAACAGGCCTTTCGTCCCAAGCCCCTGGGAGCAACAGTCCCGGTTTTGAACCAAACCGGGTCCAATGAGGGGTACTGGTCCCGGTTCATCGTGGAAACCCTTTGGTCCCTATCCGTTTGGGGTCTTTTGTCCCGGTTCGTAATACCAACCGGGACTAAAGGGGGGGGGTCTCTAGGGCAAAAGCCTTTAGTCCCGGTTCGTATTACCAACCGGGACTAAAGAATTTTTTGGGTTTTTTTGGCTCCCCACGCACCTCCCCCCCCGGATCGCCTTTTTTAACATTGTAAAATAGAAAAGAAAATGATAGAAAATTAAAAAAAATCAGATTCTTGTATGTTATGCAACCTACTATTAGGGAAAATTTAAAATTTTGAATTTTCACTTTTTTTGCAAAAAAGGTTTGAAACATGGTAAAACCGCATTAACTTTTGCATACGACATCGAAAAAAATGTATAATATATCAAAATCATCGTGGGAAAAAGTTACATCCGAATTCACCGGGGTTTAGCCGGTTAGCCAATTTTTAGATTCTTAAAATTCCAAATGAAAATATGAAAGCAGGAAGATTTTAGTTTTTGCTAGAAATTCAGGATTTATATTTTTAAATTTTATAAATTAATAATTTCATCATGCATAAATTAATAATTTCATCATGCATAAACATTACCATAAAGTTAGCCAATTTTTATGATTTACAAAGTTTGGCAAAAAAATTATTTAAAAATTTAATATTTAAAAAATTATAATACAAATTAAAAAATTAATATTTTTTAAAAATATTATTATTATATAATTATCACAACATGTCATTACGTCATTAATTTTGTTTATTAAAATAATTATTTGGAATTCAAAAAATAAAAAAGTGTGACATCGACCAACATGTTAATATGATTGATATGATACTATTATCACAACATGCGCGCGAAGCACTTGGAAGCGGGATGAGAATGGAACTTGGAAGTTAAGCGTGCTAGTGCTGGAGTAGTGGGAGGATGGGTGACCGAGCGGGAAGTTGGACCACGGGTAAGTAATTTGACTAGAGATTATAAGCGTAGTTAGAGATTAAGTGTAGTTAGAGACTAAACTAGTTAAATAACTGAAATACTAGAAATTCTGGAAAAAAAAGGAAGAGCGAAAAATAATTAGGCATAAGGGCATCTCCAGCGGCGCGACGCAAACGGTCGCTGAGCGGCCGTTTTCGTCCGCCGTGACCGGAAATGCGTCTGGGGCCTGTTCCAGCGGGGCGACGCAAAGTGACCGGGCCATCCGCGGAGACGCAAACCTGGCCCAAATATGCGCCAGGTTTGCGTCTCCGCGGACGCTCGGCGGTCGCACCGAGTGTCCGCCGAAAAAGACGTAGGACCCACGCGTCAGTAGCTGGAGGGCGATATTATTCCCGCCACTGGCCATTCCCCCGTGCCAAATTGCAAACTAGACCGGCGCGAGCAGTCCAGAAGTGATGGACGTCCTCGCCGCCGCAGCTACCGCCATGGATGCGGAGCAAAACCTCGCACCCGCCGCCGCCCCACACTCCCCCGTAGCCACGGCCATAGCCAGAATGGAGACTGCAGCTCCGGCGGAAGCAAAGCGGGCCGCCGACGGCGGCGGCCGGGAGGCAAAGCAGAAGGCGCTCTCCACGGAGGAGAAAGTCCTGGAGGCCGTTGCGTTCACGCAGAGCGTGGAGAAGATTATGGCCGACAACCGTGCTGCCATGGCTGCTAGGGACGACAAGAGGCGTCTGGAAAAAGAGGCCGCAACTGCCATCTACCAGAACCCCGCCAAGGAGGTTCTCGATGTCCAAAGGCTGGACATCGAGGCCAAAAAGGCAGACACCGAGGCCAAATTGCGTGCAGAAGACACAAGGATCATGCTTGCCGACTTGAGCGGCGTCGATGACGACACCAGGGCATGGTTCATGAAGAGGCGCGCCGAAATCCACGCGCGAGACGCCTGATCGCCGGCGCCATGCGCCCAGCACCTTGGCCTCCTTTTGGACACTTTTTTTTATTGTTGTTCAGGCCTTGTTGTGCCCCTTTTGCTCCACCTTGCGCCGTACGAGCTGCAAAGTGTGATGAACTTGTTTCAGCCTTCAATTTGCGGCTGTAATTTCGTGCAAAGTCGACGCTATTTCATCTTTTTTGAATTCTGGCCTGCGCCAAAAATGCGTCGCGCCGCTGGAACCAACCCCAGACGCAAACGGACACACGACCATTTCCCCGTCCGCCAGGCGACGCAAACGGACGCCCGCGGACAATTTGGGCGTCCAAAATGCGTCGCGCCGCTGGAGATGCCCTAACAAAATGGATTAAAAAAATTAATAAATAACCTTTAGTCCCGGTTGGTATTACAAACCGGGACTAAAGGTCATTTTCTCGACGCGCGCCAGCAGCCCACGTGGCGGGACCTTTAGTCCCGGTTTGTTTTACAACCGGGACTAAAGGGGAGGGCCTTTAGTCCCGGATGGTTGGTCCCGGTTCTAAAACCGGGACTAAAGGCCCTTATAAACCGGGATTGTAGGCCATTTTTCTACTAGTGACTGCTTCTTCGCTGGTGGTAGTGGTGGCGAGGCCGTGGCGTCCTCCTCCTTGACGCGGGAGTGGCGTCCCGACCCCATCGTCCGACGGGCCGGAGCAGAGGACGCGCGCCTCGCCTCGTCGCAGATGAAGACGCCTCCGTAAGGAGGCGCAGGCGCGGCCGAGCGCGTGCACGCGACGGCAGCCGACGATCTGGTGCGCGAACTTCCAGACGATGATGTCTTCCGGCGCCCTCTGCAGGGTCGGCGCCAACGCCATGCCCACCGCCTGCAGGAAGTACCCCAGGCATGGCGGCCGACAATGTTGAAGCGGCCGCCCGAGCGTTTGTCCGTCCGCGCGAGCTCGACGGCGCGCTCGTCTTCGAAACGTCGTGCCCAGATGATGACCCACAAGTATAGGGGATCGCAACAGTCTTCGAGGGAAGTAAAACCCAATTTATTGATTCGACACAAGGGGAGCCAAAGAATATTTTTAAGCCTTAACAGCGGAGTTGTCAATTCAGCTGCACCTGGAAACAGACTTGCTCGCAAGAGTTTATCAGTAGCAACAGTTTTATAGCCGTAGCAGTAGTGAAATATAAGCAGCAGTGTAATAAAGACAATAGTAGTGATTATAGTAAACAGCATGATTAAAATACTGTAGGCACAGGGATGGATGAACGGGCGCAGCATGGATAAGAGAACTCATGTAACAATCAAGGCAAGGCAT
Organism: Lolium perenne; assembly: GCF_019359855.2. Taxonomy (NCBI): domain Eukaryota; kingdom Viridiplantae; phylum Streptophyta; class Magnoliopsida; order Poales; family Poaceae; genus Lolium; species Lolium perenne. The sequence goes on from NC_067246.2 coordinate 322,541,540, forward strand.
TTGCAGATAGTAATAAAACAGTGTCCGAGTACTAAATAACCATAGGCATGTGTTCCGTATATAGTCGTACGTGCTCGCAATGAGAAACTTGCACAACATCTATTGTCCTACCAGCCGGTGGCAGCCGGGCCTCTAGGGAATCTACTGGTAATTAAGGTACTCCTTTTAATAGAGCACCGGAGCAAAGCATTAACACTCCGTGAACACATGTGATCCTCATATCACAGCCTTCCCCTCCGGTTGTCCCAATTTCTGTCACTTTGGGGCCTCGGGTTCCGGACAACAATATGTGTATACAACTTGCATGTAAGATCATAAAACAATCAATATTACCATGAATCAATAACATGTTCAGATCTGAAATCATGGCACTCGGGCCCTAGTGACAAGCATTAAGCATAACAAGTTGCAACAATATCATAAAAGTACCAACAACAGATACTAGGCACTATGCCCTAACAATCTTATGCTATTACATGAACAATCTCATCCAATCCCTACCATCCCCTACAGCATACAGCGGGGATTTACTCACACATGGATGGGGGAAACATGGATGGTCGATGGAGAGGCGTCGGTGGTGATGATGGCGATGATCTCCTCCAAGTCCCCGTCCCGGCAGGGTGCTAGAACGGAGTTTCTGATCCCGAGACGGAGTTTCGCGATGGCGGCGGAGTTCTGGATGTCTTCTGGCAATTTCGTCGAACCTCCGTGCGTTTTTAGGTCAAGGGCTTTAAGTAGTCCAGAGGGGAGCGTCGGTGGAGTCCCGAGGGCCCACCCCATAGGGTGGCGCCACCCCCCCTCCTGGCCGCGCCTGCTGATGGGGAGGAGGCCCTGGGCCTCCTCTGGCCTGGCCCTTCTGGCGCCGTGAGTCTTCTGGCGAAATAGAATTTCTGTGATTTTTATGGATTTTTCCGAGCACTTTGGTTTTTGGGCCTTTTCTGCAATAAACATACATAATAAACATAAACTGGCACTGTGGCATCTTGTTAATAGGTTAGTCCAATAAATGCTCTTCCATCTGCTCAAGCTCTGCCTACTGAATCCTTCTATGCGTATGCTTTTGCTGCTGTTGCTCTTGTTGTGCTTGCTTGATGCCTTTCCTATGCCTACTGCAGCCATGCTCTTGTCTATCTATGCCTACTTATGCTATGCTGATGCATGTTTAATTCCTACTGGTTAATTGAGCTAGGCCTATCCTATCTGTTCATACCCTGGTGCTGCTCATATGCTTACTAGTGCTTGTTTTAATCCTATCCTAGCTGTTTATGCTCCTGTGCTATCCGAAATGCTTGCTGGTGGCCTTGCTATTGACAGAGGCTAGCATTGCTGACACTTGTGGTGCTAGTGATGAAGGAGATATGCCCTAGAGGCAATAATAAAGTGGTTATTATTTATATCTTTATGTTTATGATAAATGTTTATATATCATGCTATAATTGTATTAACCGAAACATTAGTGCATGTGTGATATGTAGACAACAAGAAGTCCCTAGTATGCCTCTTAAACTAGCTTGTTGATTAATGGATGATTAGTTTCATAATCATGAACATTGGATGTTATTAATAACAAGGTTATATCATTATATGAATGATGTAATGGACACACCCAATAAGTGTAGCATAAGATCTCGTCATTAAGTTATTTGCTATAAGCTTTCGATACATAGTTACCTAGTCCTTATGACCATGAGATCATGTAAATCACTTATACCGGAAAGGTACTTTGATTACACCAAACACCACTGCGTAAATGGGTGGCTATAAAGGTGGGATTAAGTATCTAAAAAGTATGAGTTGAGGCATATGGATCAACAGTGGGATTTGTCCATCCCAATGACGGAGAGATATACTCTGGGCCCTCTCGGTGGAATGTCGTCTAATGTCTTGCAAGCATATGAATGAGTTCATAAGAGACCACATACCACGGTACGAGTAAAGAGTACTTGTCAGGAGACGAGGTTGAACAAGGTATAGAGTGATACCGAAGATCAAACCTCGGACAAGTAAAATATCGCGTGACAAAGGGAATTGGTATTGTATGTGAATGGTTCATTCGATCACTAAAGTCATCGTTGAATATGTGGGAGCCATTATGGATCTCCAGATCCCGCTATTGGTTATTGGTCAGAGTGAGTACTCAACCATGTCCACATAGTTCACGAACCGTAGGGTGACACACTTAAAGTTGGATGTTGAAATGGTAGTACTTGAATATGGAATGGAGTTCGAATATTTGTTCGGAGTCCCGGATAAGATCCCGGACATCACGAGGAGTTCCGGAATGGTCCGGAGAATAAGATTCATATATAGGATGTCATTTTATGTGAATTAAAATGTCGCGGAAGGTTCTATGGAAGGTTCTAGAAGGTTCTAGAAAAGTCCGGAAGAAACCACCAAGGAAGGTGGAGTCCACATGGGACTCCACCTCCATGGCCGGCCAACCCTAGTGGGGGAGGAGTCCCAAGTGGACTCCCCCTTAGGGGGCCGGCCACCCCCCCATATGGGAGGTGGAACTCCCACCTCAAGTGTGAGTCCTAGCTTGGCTAGGTTTCCCCTCCATATGGAAGGTTTTTAGTTCGGGTCTTATTCGAAGACTTGGATACCAACACTTGGGGTTCCACCTATATAATAAGGGGCATAGGGGAGGGGGCCGGACACACCAAAGCCACAAGTTGGCCGCACCCTCTTGAGGCCGGCCACCCCCTCCCAAACCCTAGCCACCCCCTCTCCTCCATATCTCCCGTGTAGCTTTAGCGAAGCTCCACCGGAGTTCTCCACCGCCACCGACACCACGCCGTCGTGCTGTCGGATTCAAGAGGAGCTACTACTTCCGCTGCCCGCTGGAACGGGAGGTGGACGTCGTCTTCATCAACAACCGAACGTTTGACCGAGTACGGAGGTGCTGCCCGTTCGTGGCGCCGGAACCGATCGTGATCAAGATCTTCTACGCGCTTTTGCAAGCGGCAAGTGAACGTCCACCGCAGCAACAAGAGCCTCCTCTTGTAGGCTTTGGAATCTCTTCAAGGGTGAGACTCGATAAACCCCTCGTTGCTACCGTCTTCTAGATTGCATCTTGGCTTGGATTGCGTGTTCGCGGTAGGAAAATTTTTGTTTTCTATGCAACGTTATCCTACAGTGGTATCAGAGCCGTGTCTGTGCATAGATGGTTGCACGAGTAGAACACAATGGTTTTGTGGGCGTTGATGCTCTTGTTATCTTTAGTTTGAGTACTTTGCATCTTTGTGGCATAGTGGGATGAAGCGGCTCGGACTAACTTTACATGACCGCGTTCATGAGACTTGTTCCTCGTTCGACATGCAACTTGTATTGCATAAGAGGCTTTGCGGGTGTCTGTCTCTCCTACTATAGTGAAGATTCAATTTACTCTTCTATTGAAAACATTAGTATCAACGTTGTGGTTCATGTTCGTAGGTAGATTAGATCTCTCTCGAAAACCCTAAACCACGTAAAATATGCAAACCAAATTAGAAATGTCAAACTTGTTTTTGCAGGGTTTGGTAATGTGATATGGCCATAATGTGATGATGAATATGTATGAGATGATCATTATTGTATTGTGGTAACCGGCAGGAGCCTTATGGTTGTCTTTAAATTTCATGTTGAGTAGTATTTCAAAATAGTTGTAATAGTTGCTACATGGAGGACAATCATGAAGACGGCACCATTGACCTTGACGCTACGCCGACGATGATGGAGATCATGCCCGAAGATGATGGAGATCATGTCCGTGCTTTGGAGATGAAGATCAAAGGCGCAAAGACAAAAGGGCCATATCATATCACATATGAACTGCATGTGATGTTAATCCTTTTATGCATCTTATTTTGCTTAGATCGCGACGGTAGCATTATAAGATGATCCCTCACTAAAATCTCAAGATAATAAAGTGTTCATCCTTAGTAGCACCGTTACCAAGTCTTGTCATTTCGAAGCATCTCGTGATGATCGGGTGTGATAGATTCAATAAGTACATACAACGGGTGCAAGACAGTTTTGCACATGCGGATACTAAGGTGGCCTTGACGAGCCTAGCATGTACAGACATGGTCTCGGAACACGTGATACCGAAAGGTAGAGCATGAATCATATGGTTGATATGATGAACACTTTGAGTGTTCGCCATTGAAATCACACCTTTTCTCGTGATGATCGGGTTTAGGTGCGGTGGATTTGGTTCGTGTGATCACTAAGACAATGCGAGGGATATTGTTTTGAGTGGGAGTTCACTTAGATTTTTAATTATGTTGAATTAAAATTTGAACTCAATCTGTCATAAACTTAGTCTAAACTTTTGCAAATATATGTTGTAGAGATGGCGTCCCCAATCAATTTTAATCAGTTCCTAGAGAAAGAGAAACTTAAGAGCAACGGTAGCAACTTCACCGACTGGTTCCGTCATGTGAGGATCTTCCTCTCTGGCGGAAATCTGCAATATGTGCTTGATGGACCGCTAGGTGACCCTCCTGTAGAAACTGAAACCGATGAAGTAAAAGCTGTTTACGAGACTCGGAAAATACGGTACTCTCAAGTTCAGTGTGCCATCCTATGCAGTCTGGAATCCGATCTTCAAAAATGTTTTGAGCACCACGATCCTCATGAGTTGATGAAAGAGCTGAAAGCTATTTTTGAGACTCATGCGGCCGTGGAATGCTATGAAGCATCGAAACAATTCTTCAGCTGCATGATGGAAGAAGGCAGCTCCGTTAGTGAGCACATGCTCGCCATGACCGGGCATGCGAAGAAACTCAGTGACTTGGGAATAGTGATTCCTAACAGATTTGGGGATTAATCGTGTCCTTCAATCACTGCCACCAAGTTACAAGAACTTCGTGATGAACTACAATATGCAGAACATGAACAAGGAGTTACCTGAACTCTTTGGCATGCTAAAAGCTGCTGAGATTGAGATCAAGAAAGAGCACCAAGTGTTGATGGTCAACAAGACCTCCAGTTTCAAGAAACAGGGCAAGTCTAAGGGAAAATTCAAGAAGGGTGGCAAGAAAGCTGCCACACCTCCTGTGAAACCTAAGAACGGCCCTAAGCCTGATGCTGAGTGCTATTACTGCAAGGAGAAGGGACACTGGAAGCGTAATTGCTCCAAGTATGGGCTGATCCGAAGAGCGGCCTTGTCAAGAAGAAGAAAGAAGGTATATCTGATATACATGTTATAGATGTTCATTTCACTTTGGTTCTCATTCTAGTACACAGGTATTTGATCTTGGTTCGGTTGCTCATATTTGTAACTCGAAACAGAACTAAAGAATAAACGACAACTGCTGAAAGATGAAGTGACGATGCGCGTTGGAAACGGATCCAAGGTCAATGTGATCGCAGTCGGCACACTTCCTCTACATCTACCTTCGGGATTAGTTATAAGCCTAAATAATTGCTATTATGTACCTGCGTTGAGCATGAACATTATATCTGGATCTTGTTTAATGCAAGACGGATATTCATTCAAGTCTGAGAATAATGGTTGTTCTATTTTTATGAATAATATCTTTTATGGTCGAGCACCACAAAAGAATGGCTTATTTCTGTTAGATCTCGATAGTAGTGATACGCATATACATAACATTGATGCTAAGCGAATTAAATTGAATGATAATTCTACTTATATGTGGCACATCGTCTTGGTCATATTGGAGTGAAACGCATGAAGAAACTCCATCTTGATGGATTACTTGAATCACTTGACTTTGAGTCACTTGATAGATGCGAAGCATGTCTAATGGGTAAAATGACTAAGACTCCATTTTCTCGGTATGATGGAGCGAGCTACTGACTTATTGGAAATCATACATACCGATGTATGCGGACCAATGAGCGTAGCATCGCGCAGTGGTTATCGTTATGTTCTAACCTTCACAGATGATCTGAGTAGATATGGGTATATCTATTTCATGAAACATAAATCCGAAACTTTCGAGAAGTTTAAGGAATTTCAAAGTGAAGTAGAAAATCAACGTAACAAGAAGATTAAATTTCTACGATCTGATCGTGGAGGTGAATATCTGAGTTATGAGTTTGGCATGCATTTAAAGAAATACGGAATACTTTCACAATTGACACCGCCGAACACCTCAACGTGAACGGTGTGTGTCGAACGTCGTAATCGAACTCTCTTAGATATGGTTCGTTCTATGATGTCTCTTACTGATTTGCCATTATCATTTTGGAGTTATGCATTAGAGACAGCCGCATTCACTTTAAATAGAGCACCATCAAAATCCGTAGAAACGACACCGTATGAATTATGGTTTAATAAGAAACCTAAGCTGTCGTTCCTGAAAGTTTGGGGTTGCGAAGCCTATGTAAAGAAGTTACAACCGGACAAGCTAGAACCCAAAGCGGAGAAATGCGTCTTCATAGGATACCCTAAGGAAACTAATAGGGTACACTTTCTATCACAGATCCGAAGGCAAAATCTTTGTTGCTAAGAACGGAACCTTTCTTGAGAAAGAATTTCTCACTAAAGAAGTGACTGGAAGAAAAGTAGAACTCGATGAGATTGATGAATCTATACTCGTTGAGCCGAGTAGCGCAGATACCGGAAGTTGTACCGATCGCCTACACCGGCAACAGAGGAAGCTAATGATAATGATCATGAAACTTCGAACAAGGAAATTACTGAACCTCGCAGATCGACAAGGGAACGTACCACTCCTGATTGGTATGATCCTTGTCTAAATGTCATGATTGTGGATAACAATGATGAGGACCCTGCGACGTATGAAGAAGCGATGATGATCCCAGATTCCAACAAATGGCAAGAAGCCATGAAATCCGAAATGGGATCCATGTATGATAACAAAGTATGGACTTTGGTAGACTTACCTGATAGCCGAAAGGCTGTCGAAAATAAATGGATCTTCAAGAGAAAAACAGATGCTGATGGTAATATTACTGTCTATAAAGCTCGACTTGTCGCAAAGGGTTTCCGACAAATTCAAGGAGTTGACTACGATGAGACTTTCTCACCTGTAGCGAAGCTAAAATCTGTGAGGATTTTGTTAGCAATAGCTGCATTTTTCGATTATGATATTTGGCAGATGGATGTCAAAACGGCATTCCTTAATGGAGACATTGAGGAAGAGTTGTATATGGTACAACCCAAAGGTTTTGTCGATCCTAAAAATGCTGACAAAGTATGCAAACTTCAGCGTTCAATCTATGGACTGAAGCAAACATCGAGAAGTTGGAACCGACGCTTTGATAAGGTGATCAAAGACTTCGGGTTTATACAGTGTCATGGAGAGGCCTGTATTTACAAGAAAGTGAGTGGGAGCTCGGTAGCATTCCTGATATTATATGTAGATGACATATTATTGATCGGGAATGATATAGAACTATTAAGCAGTGTTAAAGGTTATTTGAATAATAGTTTTTCAATGAAAGACCTTGGTGAAGCATCATATATATTAGGCATCAAGATCTATAGAGATAGATCAAGACGCCTAATAGGGCTATCACAGAGTACATATCTGGACAAGATTCTAAAGAAGTTTAGAATGGACGAAAGTAAGAAAGGGTTCTTACCTATGTTACCAGGCAAAGTCTTGAGTAAGACTCAAGGACCGGCTACGGCAGAAGAAAGAGAAAGGATGAGTAAAATCCCCTATGCCTCGGCAGTAGGATCTATCATGTATGCCATGCTATGTACTAGATCGGATATAGCACATGCTGTTAGTTTGACTAGCAGATATCAAAGTGATCCAGGAATGGAACACTGGACAGCGGTCAAGAATATCCTGAAGTACTTGAAAAGAACTAAGGATATGTTTCTTTGTTATGGAGGTGACCAAGAGCTCGTTGTAAATGGTTACACCGATGCAAGTTGGAATACTGATCCTGATGACTCTAAGTCACAGTCTGGGTACGTGTTTATATTGAATGGTGCTTTGCAAAGAAGTGGGCAAGCTCGAAGCGATTGCACGGTGGCGAAGTCTTCAACAGAATCGAGTACATAGCGGTTCAGAGGCTTCATCGAAGCGGTATGGATGAAGAGGTTCATTGTAGAGCTCGGTGTGGTTCCTAGTGCATTGGACCCATTAATCATTCTTTGTGATAACATGGGTGCCATCGCCAATGCACAAGAGCCAAGGTCACACAAGAGGCTGAAGCATATCAAGCTGCGTTACCACTCGATTCGCGAGTACATCGAAGATGGAGAAGTAAAGATTTGCAAAGTACACACTGATCTGAATGTAGCAGATCCGTTGACTAAAGCTCTCCCTAGGGCAAAGCATGACCAACACCAGAATGCCTTGGGTGTTAGGTATATTACAATGTAATCTAGATTATTGACTCTAGTGCAAGTGGGAGACTGAAGGAGATATGCCCTAGAGGCAATAATAAAGTGGTTATTATTTATATCTTTATGTTTATGATAAATGTTTATATATCATGCTATAATTGTATTAACCGAAACATTAGTACATGTGTGATATGTAGACAACAAGAAGTCCCTAGTATGCCTCTTAAACTAGCTTGTTGATTAATGGATGATTAGTTTCATAATCATGAACATTGGATGTTATTAATAACAAGGTTATATCATTATATGAATGATGTAATGGACACACCCAATTAAGTGTAGCATAAGATCTCGTCATTAAGTTATTTGCTATAAGCTTTCGATACATAGTTACCTAGTCCTTATGACCATGAGATCATGTAAATCACTTATACCGGAACGGTACTTTGATTACACCAAACACCACTGCGTAAATGGGTGGCTATAAAGGTGGGATTAAGTATCTGGAAAGTATGAGTTGAGGCATATGGATCAACAGTGGGATTTGTCCATCCCAATGACGGATAGATATACTCTGGGCCCTCTCGGTGGAATGTCGTCTAATGTCTTGCAAGCATATGAATGAGTTCATAAGAGACCACATACCACGGTACGAGTAAAGAGTACTTGTCAGGAGACGAGGTTGAACAAGGTATAGAGTGATACCGAAGATCAAACCTCGGACAAGTAAAATATCGCGTGACAAAGGGAATTGGTATTGTATGTGAATGGTTCATTCGATCACTAAAGTCATCGTTGAATATGTGGGAGCCATTATGGATCTCCAGATCCCGCTATTGGTTATTGGTCAGAGTGAGTACTCAACCATGTCCACATAGTTCACGAACCGTAGGGTGACACACTTAAAGTTGGATGTTGAAATGGTAGTACTTGAATATGGAATGGAGTTCGAATATTTGTTCGGAGTCCCGGATAAGATCCCGGACATCACGAGGAGTTCCGGAATGGTCCGGAGAATAAGATTCATATATAGGATGTCATTTTATGTGAATTAAAATGTCGCGGAAGGTTCTATGGAAGGTTCTAGAAGGTTCTAGAAAAGTCCGGAAGAAACCACCAAGGAAGGTGGAGTCCACATGGGACTCCACCTCCATGGCCGGCCAACCCTAGTGGGGGAGGAGTCCCAAGTGGACTCCCCCTTAGGGGGCCGGCCACCCCCCCCCCCCCCATATGGGAGGTGGAACTCCCACCTCAAGTGGGAGTCCTAGCTTGGCTAGGTTTCCCCTCCATATGGAAGGTTTTTGGTTCGGGTCTTATTCGAAGACTTGGATACCAACACTTGGGGTTCCACCTATATAATAAGGGGCATAGGGGAGGGGGCCGGACACACCAAAGCCACAAGTTGGCCGCACCCCCTTGAGGCCGGCCACTCCCTCCCAAACCCTAGCCGCCCCCTCTCCTCCATATTTCCCGTGTAGCTTTAGCGAAGCTCCGCCGGAGTTCTCCACCGCCACCGACACCACGCCGTCGTGCTGTCGGATTCAAGAGGAGCTACTACTTCCGCTGCCCGCTGGAACGGGAGGTGGACGTCATCTTCATCAACAACCGAACGTGTGACCGAGTACGGAGGTGATGCCCGTTCGTGGCGCCGGAACCGATCGTGATCAAGATCTTCTACGCGCTTTTGCAAGCGGCAAGTGAATGTCTACCGCAGCAACAAGAGCCTCCTCTTGTAGGCTTTGGAATCTCTTCAAGGGTGAGACTCGATAAACCCCTCGTTGCTACCGTCTTCTAGATTGCATCTTGGCTTGGATTGCGTGTTCGCGGTAGGAAATTTTTTGTTTTCTATGCAACGTTATCCTACAAGTGATGCTCTCCTGTGCCCAGTGTATGACCCATTTGGTCCATTTGGATCAATGCATGCGTGTGGTGTTTTTCTGTGCCTTGTACATGATCTAATTGATCCATTTGATCAACATATGCTAATGGCTAGGTTACAGGGTTAACTCTTGGCTAATTGGTGTGCTTGCCCTAGCTACTGCTATGGTGTTGGAGATATGCCCAAGAGGCAATAATAAAAGTGGTTATTATATATCTTTGTGTTTATGATAAATGTTTATATACCATGCTATAATTGTATTAACCGAAACATTGATACATGTGTGTTATGTAAACAACAATGAGTCCCTAGTAAGCCTCTTGTATAACTAGCTTGTTGATTAATAGATGATCATAGTTTCATGATCATGAACATTGGATGTTATTAATAACAAGGTTATGCCATTATATGAATGATGTAATGGACACACCCAATTAAGCGTAGCATAAGATCACGTCATTAAGTTATTTGCTATAAGCTTTCAATACATAGTTACCTAGTCCTTTTGACCATGGGATCATGTAAATCACTTATACCGGAAAGGTACTTTGATTACATCAAACGCCACTGCATAAATGGGTGGTTATAAAGGTGGGATTAAGTATCCGGAAAGTATGAGTTGAGGCATATGGATCAACAGTGGGATTTGTCCATCCCGATGACGGATAGATATACTCTGGGCCCTCTCGGTGGAATGTCGTCTATATTAGCTTGCAAGCATATGAATGGTTCATAAGAGACCACATACCACGGTACGAGTAAAGAGTACTTGTCAAGAGACGAGGTTGAACAAGGTATAGAGATACCAATGATCAAACCTCGGACAAGTAAAATATCGCGTGACAAAAGGAATCGGTATCGTATGTGAATGGTTCATTTGATCACTAAGTTATCGTTGAATATGTGGGATCCATTATGGATCTCCAGATCCCTCTATTGGTTATTGGTTGGAGAGAGGTCTCAACCATGTCTACATAGTTCGCGAACCGTAGGGTGACACACTTAAGGTTTGATGTCGTATTAGTAGATATTGAATATAGAATGGAGTTTGAAGTTTTGTTCGGAGTCTCGGATGGGATCCAGGACATCACGAGGAGTTCCGGAATGGTCCGGAGAATCATATTCATATATAGGAAGTCATTTTATAAGTTTGAAAATGATCCGGTGCATTTATGGAAGGTTCTAGAAGGTTCTAGAAAAGTCCGGAAGAAATCACTATGGAAGGCGGAGTCCCGGGGGGACTCCACCAAAGCTTGGCCGGCCAACCCTAGGGTGTGGAGTCCCAGGTGGACTCCACCTAAGGTGGCCGGCCACCCCCTCCCAAGGAAGGGTGGGAATCCCACCTCAAGTGGGAATCCCACCTTGGGTAGGTTTCATGTCATATGAAAGGTTTTGGTTTGGGGTCTTATTCGAAGACTTGTAGACCAACTCTTGGGGGTTCCACCTATAAAAAGAGGGACAAGGGAGGGGGCCGTCCACCTCAAGCCAAAGCCTTGGACGCACCCCATAGTGGCCGGCCACCCCCTCTCCCAAACCCTAGCCGCCCCTCCTCCTCCACCTCTCCCGCAAACGCTTAGCGAAGCTCCGCCGGAGATATCCATCAACACCGCCACCACGCCGTCGTGCTGCCGGGATTCAAGGAGGATCTACTACTTCCGCTGCCCGTTGGAACGGGGAGAAGGACGTCGTCTTCATCAACACCGAACGTGTGACCGAGTACGGAGGTGCTGCCTGATGACCCACAAGTATAGGGGATCGCAGCAGTCTTCGCGGGTAGTAAAACCCAATTTATTGATTCGACACAAGGGGAGACAAAGAATACTTGGAAGCCTTAACAGCGGAGTTGTCAATTCAGCTGCACCTGGAAACAGACTTGCTCGCAAGAGTTTATCAGTAGTAACAGTTTTATAGCAGTAGCAGTAGTAAAATAACAGCAGCAGAGTAGCAGAAACAGCAGTAGGAATTATAGTAAACAGCAGGATTAAAATACTGTAGGCACGGGGACGGATAACGGGCGTTGCATAGATGAGAGAAACTCATGTAACAAACATAGCAGGGCATTTGCAGATAATAATAAAACGGTGTCTAAGTACAAAGCAATCAATAGGCATGTGTTCCAATTATAGTCGTACGTGCTCGCAATGAGAAACTTGCACAACATCTTTTGTCCTACCAGCCGGTGGCAGCCGGGCCTCAATGGAATCTACTGGATATTAAGGTACTCCTTTTAATAGAGTACCGGAGCAAAGCATTAACACTCCGTGAACACATGTGATCCTCACGTCACTACCATCCCCTCCGGTTGTCCCGATTTCTGTCACTTCGGGGCCATTGGTTCCGGACAGCGACATGTGTATACAACTTGCAGGTAAGATCATAAACAATAAATATCACGATGAAACAATAACATGTTCAGATCTGAGATCATGGCACTCGGGCCCTAGCGACAAGCATTAAGCATAACAAGTTGCAACAATATCATCAAAGTACCAATTACGGACACTAGGCACTATGCCCTAACAATCTAATGCTATTACATGACCAATCTCATCCAATCCCTACCATCCCCTTCAGCCTACAGCGGGGGAATTACTCACACATGGATGGGGGAAACATTGCTGGTTGATGGAGAGGCGTCGGTGGTGATGGCGGCGATGATCTCCTCCAATTCCCCGTCCCGGCGGAGTGCCAGAACGGAGACTTCTGGCTCCCGAGACGGAGTTTCGCGATGTGGCGGTGTTCTGGAGGGTTTCTGACGACTTCGACTTCTCCCCGTGCGTTTTTAGGTCGAAGGCAATAAGTAGTCCGAAGGAGGGCGTCGGGGGCCAACCGAGGCCGCCACACACTAGGGCCGCGCGGGACCCTCCTGGGCCGCGCCGGCCTAGTGTGTGGGGCCCTCGGGCCCCCACCTGGCTTGCCCTTCTGGCTCCGCCAATATTCTGGGAAAATAGGACCTTCTGCATAAATTCCGAGGATTTTTCTGAAAGTTGGATTTCTGCACAAAAACGAGACACCAGAACAGTTCTGCTGAAAACAGCGTTAGTGTGCGTTAGTTGTATCCAAAACACACAAATTAGAGGCAAAACAATAGCAAAAGTGTTCGGGAAAATAGATACGTTTTGGACGTATCACTGCCCGATTGTGGCACCGTCAAGATCTTGTACGCGCTTTTGAAAGCGGCAAGTGATCATCTTCTGCAACAACGAGAGCCTCCTCCCGTAGGCTTTGGAAATCTTCAAGGGTTAGTCTCGTTCATCCCCTCGTTGCTACCGTCTTCTAGATTGCATCTTGGCTTGGATTGCGTTCTCGCGGTAGGATTTTTTTTTGTTTTCTATGCTACGAATCCCTACATATGGTTTATACTTCCTCTAGCTACTGCTCATGTGTGTGTGCTGTTGTTGCTGTCCATAGCACATTGGACAAATTCCAATGGCTAGGATGCAATTGGTCATGCTACTAGTTGCCTCTTAGTCATGCTATTGCTTGTCAATTTCATGGATTATGTTGTATTCATGCCGTGGTGGATTATTTATATATGATTTGCTTATGCAGTGATGATTATATGCATTGATTTGTATGAAATGATATCTCCATTATCAATTGGGAGATAAATAAAGTCTGAATCTAGTTCTGGATAATGATGACTTATAAATTTGGCTTATTGGATGGCTTGTATGTAGTTGATGTGATCACAGTAGCCTTGCTACTGCTTGGGTTGCTCTCACTGTTGGATAAATTCTTGTTGGCTACGCTCATCTTTGCTTGCACAGTAGAGTATCATAATTAATATGAAGGCCATTGTGTTTGCCTGTGAAGAAATAAATGTATAATCTGATGGTTTCTTGGCTAGGAACTTGCTAGGTGGTATTTGTAGCTTCTAGTACCTATGTATCACTCTACGGGTTGCTATCTGTGCATCTATGCTTGTCATTTTGCACGAGAATAGTATCTGGATGATATTGGGATCTAGCTTCTCTATTTCTGCCAGTAATCCTTGGTCAAAACCAAGTGATGATAACCCCCATGAGCATCTTCTCATTCTTATGCCTTGTATCATGCTATGAGATGGATTGGATCCATTGGATCCACTCCAAGTATCAGTTATACCTTGTTCCAGCTCCTAGATGGTTATGTTATGTTTTGTTGCTGTTGAGCTTTTGCTTGATGGTTTTGAACACTTGCCCTTCTCCTCCTAGATGATCTTGCTTAAGTTCCCATATCTCTGGCTGGTTTTGGTTGGTTGGTTTGGATGAATGGATGGTTTCTGTGGTTGGTTTTGGTGTTCTTGAGCAAGAACAGAGATGAACTAGCTACTGTTCATTGTTGGTTGCTGGTTCATGTCTATCTGGTCGACTAGATGAATTATTTATGATGGTCCTATCCATTTATACTGCCTGATGGTTCTCTCTGGCTATGACACACAACATGTGCCCTTTTGGTGACTATGCAATGGTTGGCTTGTTGTTGAGCATGCAACAGAGCTTGTGAGTTGTGTGTGTGCTTGTGGTGGAACTTGAGCTCATGATTGCTCAAATTACTGGTCTGCTGATGTCTATCTTGCTTTTGGCAAGGTTTTGGACAATGACAAGTCTCATTGACACTTGTATTAACCCCCTGGCTAGTTTCTCTTTCATTTGCAGGTTTCAAACTCAATATGATCCAGAGACAAAGATTCCAAGACTATTAGTTTAGGATTTTTGTATATGATCCAACACTTGTAATTCCTATTTTGTTTTATTTATTATTCTGTCCATTCTTGTATAATGAATAGTGTAAAGACAATGTAATTTGTGTGTATGATCAATAAAGCTCAAGGTTTTAATTATGAGCTCTTATGTAAATTTAATATTCACTTTTGAATTATTTGTGTATGTGTGATGTGATTGGAATTATGAATTCATAATTCATTTATATATTGTTTACTTATTACTTCTTTTCTTTGAAATCAAATATGAAATGCCAATCAAATATTCTCCCAAATCTATAAGTTTCAAAAGACGTCATGTCGAAATTCATAACACTCACGTTGCTTTAACCCTAATAGCAACGAGAGAGAAACCTCGATCCCTCCTAGGTTTTTATGCAATAAGGCGCGAAAATTTCCCCCGTTTTGCACATCCCATTTCTAAATCTACCCTTCGTTGATCTATGTTCTGGGATATTACACGGGTTGTCGAGAGCGTTGTCCGGAGGCTCCTCTCCCCCGACGTCATCTGGCTCTGCCATTCCCTAGCGAGGGCCCGCGTGTGTGATCCTGGCGGTGGCGTGATACGTCTCAAACGTATCTATAATTTCTTATGTTCCATGCTAGTTTATGACAATACTCACATGTTTTATATACACTTTATATCATTTTTGATGCATTTTCCGGCACTAACCTATTAACAAGATGCCGAAGTGCCAGTTCCTGTTTTCTGTTGTTTTTGGTTTCAGAAATCCTACACAGGAAATATTCTCGGAATTGGACGAAACAAAAGCCCACGGTATTATTTTCCATGGAGCTTTCCAGAAGACCGAAGGAGAGACGAAGTGGGGCCACGAGGTGGCGACCCCACCAGGCGGCGCGGCCAAGAGGGGGGCGCGCCGCCCTATGGTGTGGGCCCCTCGGGTGCCCCCCGACTCTGCCCCTTCACCTACTTAAACTCTCCGTCGCGAAAACCCTAGTACCGAGAGCCACGATACGAGAAAACATATTGTGACGCCGTCGCCGCCAATCCCATCTCGGGGGATTCAGGAGATCGCCTCCGGCACCCTGCCGGAGAGGGGAATCATCACCGGAGGGCTCTACATCACCATGCCCGCCTCCGGATTGATGCGTGAGTAGTTCATCCTTGGACTATGGGTCCATAGCAGTAGCTAGATGGTTGTCTTCTCGTCTTGTGCTATCATGTTTAGATCTTGTGAGCTGCCTATCATGATCAGGATCATCTATTTGTAATGCTACATGTTGTGTTTGTTGGGATCCGATGAATATGGAATACTATGTCAAGTTGATTATTGATCTATCATGTATGTGTTGTTTATGATCTTGCATGCTCTCCGTTGCTAGTAGAGGCTCTGACCAAGTTGATACTTGGGACTCCAAGAGGGGGTATTTATGCTCGATAGTGGGTTCATGCCTCCATTGAATCTGGGACAGTGACAGAAAGTTCTAAGGTTATGGATGTGCTGATGGTACTAGGTGACATAGGCATCCCAAATGGGCCCGCCGAAGATAGTACCCGGGGTTTACTGAAGGCCCAATACCCGAAGAATAAGAAGATTCGGGAGCCCAAGATATATTAAGGAAAGTTAAAGTTGTAATAGGAAGTGTTATTTGTAATCTGACGGGATGAGTTAGAAACCGTCCCGGACTCTGTAACTTGTACAAAATGAAGCCCTCGGCTCCACCTCATATATAAAGGGGGAGTCGAGGGACGAAGAGATCATCGAATCATTGTTACAAACCCTAGTTTTCATAATCATCGAGTACTTTTCGGCTGAAACCTTCGAGATCTACTTGCCCTCTACTTCTAACTAAACCCTAGCCTACAATCCATAGGCATTGACAAGTTAATACCTTGTCAATTGGCGCCGTCTGTGGGAACTAGAGGCGTAAGGATCTGATCTCGATGGCACGTTCAAGATCTTCGACATCGTCAACCGCAAGCAACGCTATGGATCGAGGTAAACAGATCGCTGCTGGTCCTGTCGATTTTGTTCCTCACCCACCCTCCCGTTTGGATGCATATGCGTATCTGGCAGAGCCCATGGAGATGACGTTCGGAAGGTTTCACTTTCGCGTCGAGAAGGAAGGATCGTATCGTGTCGAAATTCCAATTTCGTCGGGATCGTCGGCGGTCGATTCCGATTTTTCAAGCTATACATCGTCAACCGAGTCAGGAGAAGAAACTTCGTCGACACGCTACGTCAGCACCAGAGCAAGAGAGAAACTCGCCAAGATCTTCAACGACATGTCATTTGAGTCATCTGCGGACTCATATATAAGCGATGGCTCAAGCGACGTCGACAGTTACGACTTCATCGACAAATCTATCACAGTGGGCAAGGTCTTCATCAATCTCAACGATGATGTCACCAAATCCAACATAGATCTGAGTACAAAGTATCATCAGATTTATGCCATTGAAGATCAAGAGGAAACATCTGAGGCTTTCGACGATCTGGGAAATCCATACGTCGATCCCTCCAATCTGCGACAAGGCCTAGGCAATAAATACGTCGGGCCGCAGCCGCGAGACAGAGTTCAGCTTTCGCAAGCAGCGTGGGATAGAGCCACGAGAGCCATGAACGGTTCAGAACCAATGGCCACCACAGCCACACCAGAGGAATTGCAAGCATATCAATATAGACTCGCACGAGCTGCAAGAGAATTGGAAAAACAGACAGCTGAGTTAAACAGAAGAAAGGAAGCAGCTTCTGCAACTAGCAGGAGGAGGGCAGATCTAAGTCGACAATCTAGAACTTCGGGTGATAGCCACAGAGAGGCGCGGAACAGGGCAAGATCAAGGTTGCAACATATACCCGAAGCAGAAAGAGAGCACTTGGTCCAAAACCTCGACATGTCCTTCATGTCGATAGATACAAGAGGAAACATCATCCCTAAAGACACCAGAGGCTGGGTATATGGCGACACATGCTTTTATCCTCACATCTAAACCACCCCCAGGTGATCCAAGGGAGACACTATACAATATGGCGGTAGCAGGAGTTGGAGCTATGGGGACAGCGTTTGTATCAACGCCTCCCGAAGGAGCGGCACGGCAAAATAGTCCACGACCTGCAGCAGCAACAGCGGCAGCACCTGAAGGACCAAGTGGAGCAAGAGACACAGCAGCACAAGCAAGGGTCGACAGAGCGCGGCAAAGCAGACGGGATCATCGGCAATCTCCGGAGCTTAATGACGAAGATATGTGCGGCTTGCCATGCTTCACGAGGAGAGTCCGAAAAACTCGAGTCCCCTCAGGATTCAAGTTACCCGACAACTTCAAGAAGTTCGACGGCCTTCAAGATCCAGAGGATTGGCTAGTTGATTATCTCGAGACAGTGAAGCTCACAGGAGGAACCAGGGCAACAGCTATGCAAAGCATCCAGGTGCATTTGAGTGGAGCTGCACGATCTTGGATAAAGAAGCTCACTCCAGGATCTATCGATAGCTGGGAAAGTTTCGAGGAGGTGTTCATCAAGAACTTCAGATCCACGTGCAAAAAACCTGCGTCGTTAGAGGAGTTGAGAGCGTGTCGACAAAAGCCAGATGAGCCAATGAGAAAGTACATCCAAAGGTGGAATATCATCAAAAACTCGGCAGAAAATATATCTGACGAGAGAGCAATAGATGCGTTTGTCGCAGGAATCAGGCGTGGAGATTTTGTCGAGGACTTAGGAAGGACCAATCCAAAGACAGTATCTGCGTTAATGGAGATAGCAAACAGATGGGCAGATGGAGAAGACGCTGTCCACAACAAACGGCACAGGTCGCCAGAGGAGAACCGTGGTCGAAATTATCAACCGAGGCGACGATTTCCTCGGCAGTACCCGAACTATGACGCTCCAGGGCAAATTTCGGCAGGTTTTCGGGCAAACACAGGAGGAAGCAATAGAGATGATTATCAGAGAAGCAGTGAACAGCGAGGCGATAACAGGGATGATTCTCGCAACAACAGGCAAAATAGCGGGCCTAGGTTCCCAAGGCCTTTCGTGTCCCCTGAAGAGATGATGAACGGGCGGTGTCAAATGCACTTTTTCCTCGACAGCAACGGTAAAAGACAGTTAGGGCACCTGCAGAAAGACTGTCGAAATTTTCAGGCAATGCTAAGATATGCAGAGAACGCTAACGCGCGGGCAACACAGAGAAATCCTCGAGAACCCAGAAGTGAGATTCACTTGCCGCCTCCTCCTGCGATTACAGACGACAATCGGCATCAGCTTAGAATAGCGGCAGCACCTCCACCACCACCTTATGTTGATCCTAACTCCAACGGAGCGGTGTCAATGATTCAGAAGGGAAGGCCATCCAATAGAGCTCAGAAAGTAATCTCACGACAGGTGTTTATGGCAGAAAAAATGCCTCCACCAACGGTTGAGTATCTTAATTGGTCAGGACAAGATATTGGCTTCACAATAGCAGATCACCCGCAGCAAGTCCCTCGACCAGGGCGATCGGCACTTATTCTGCGGCGATTATCGCGGGATTTGATGTCTCCCGAGTGTTCATAGATGGCGGCAGCAGCCTAAACCTTATGTATGCAGATACATTGAGGAAGATGAACATATCCTTAGCAAACTTGAAGCCAACAGACACAAGGTTCCACGGCATCACACCGGAGAAACCAAGTTATCCATTGGGAAAGATCAATCTCGACGTTCAGTTTGGGACCCGAGAAAATTATAGAATCGAGAGGCTGGAATTCGAAGTCGTAGATTTTCCGTCGCAATACCACGCTCTGTTGGGACGACCAGCATATGCTAGATTTATGGCGGTGCCACACTATACATACATTGTGGAGGTTGCCTGGACCAAAGGGACCAATCACGATCAAAGGAAGCTTTGCCTTAGCCGATAAGTGTGATAAGGATTTTCATCGGCTATCGAAACTTTCGGGATGCAAGCTGAGTATTTGGCGTCAAAAAGCATGACCGATTACGACGTCTTGCCCGGACGTTGGAAGGCCAAATAAAGAATCAACTTTCAATACCAGGAAAAATTCTAAGGAGGTGCAGATTCACCCGACAGACCCGAAAAAGACGACATCTATCGCAAACGACATGGATATCGCATAGGAAAGCGCGCTCGCCGAGTTCCTCCGTGAGCACTGGAAAATCTTCGCATGGTGTCCAGCTGACATGCCAGGAGTACCCAGGGAACTTGCCGAGCACCACCTAAACTTGGATCCATTAGCGAGACCAATTAAACAACCTCTGCGGCGTTTTTCGGAACCAAACCGCAAAGCTATGCTATCAGAAGTAAATCGACTTGAGGAAGCTGGTTTTATCACAGAGATATCTACGAAGCCACATGGGTAGCTAACCCAGTGATGGTGCCGAAGAAACACACGACAGTCCTTCGCATGTGCGTCGACTTTACGTGTCTCAATAAACATTGTCCAAAGGATCACTTTCCCCTCCCGAGGATCGATCAAATTATCGACTCCACGGCTGGATGTGAACGTCTTTCCTTCCTGGACGCGTATTCTGGTTATAACCAGATCAGATTGAAAGAAGAAGACGAGGCCAAAACAGCGTTCATAACACCTTACGGCGTGTTTTGTTACAGAACAATGCCTTTCGGTTTAAAAAACGCGGGAGCAACATATCGAGAGGATGATGCGAAGTGTTTGGCGACACAGATCGGGAAAAACGTGCAAGTATACATCGACGATGTCGTCATAACGTCAAAAGAGGGGGCAACACTGATTGAGGATCTCAAGGAAACCTTCGACAACCTCAACAAATTCTGCCTCAAGCTGAACCCGACGAAGTGTTCCTTTGGCGTCCCAGCAGAGAACTTCACGGGATTTCTAGTCTCAGCAAGAGGGATTGAAGCAAATCCCGACAAAATACAAGCTATCATAACAATGAGGAAGCCAACAAAGTTGAAAGAAATACAGCAGCTAACTGGGCGAGTCGCAGCTTTGAGCAGATTCGTCGCCAGGTTGGGAGAAAAAGCGTTACCATTTTACGCTCTAATAAAGCAAGGAGATAAATTCCAGTGGAACGAAGAGGCCGATAGAGCCTTCGAGGATTTGAAGCGCACAATCTCGACACCACCAATTCTGGTGGCGCCGAAGGAAAAGGAACCTCTCCTGCTGTATATTGCAGCCACGCCCCAAGTGGTGAGCACGGTGCTAGTTGTCGAAACAGAAGAAGAAGGAAAACTCCACGGAGTACAGAGGCCAGTATACTTCGTCAGCGAAGTTTTATCGCCATCAAAACAAAGGTACCCTCAGTACCAAAAGCTAGCATATGGAGTGCTCACAACAGCACGAAAATTGCGCCACTATTTTTCGGCACACCCGATCATAGTGGTCAATGAAGCTCCCTTGTCAAATATACTAAACAATCCAGAAGCTACGGGTCGTGTCTCCCTTTGGGGAATAGAACTTTCCCCTCGGGACATCACGTATGAAAAAAGAAAAGCAATCAAGTCGCAAGTTCTGCCGGATTTCATCGCAGAGTGGATGGAGTTGCAAAACACAGGACCTCCAGACTTGTCGAGAACCTGGACCATGAACTTTGATGGGTCCAAAAGACTAGAAGGAGCTGGCGCAGGAGTAGTACTCATATCACCTGAAGGCGACAAGTTGAAGTACATCCTTCGGATGACGTTCCCTAACGCATCTAACAATGAAGCAGAATATGAAGCTCTCATACACGGGATGAAGATGGCGAAAGCTTGCGGTGCAACTCGATTAAAAATCTTTGGCGACTCACAATTGGTGGCTCAGCAAGTCATGAACCAATGTGTGTGATCAATGATAGCATGATGGCATACAAGGAAGTGTATAACGAGCTCGAAAAGTTGTTTGATGGATGCGAAGTAAATCATATTAGCAGATTGAGCAACGATGAAGCCGACGTTCTTGCAAACATCGGGTCGCAATGCCTTGCAGTTCCGCCAGGTGTATTTTGGGAAGAGATAACAGAGAGATCTACAAAATCGACAAAATCAAAAAAGAAGGAGAAGAAACCCTCGGGGGCTACCAAGGAAGAGCAAGAGGAAGAAGAAGATCAGGACCTGGTCATGGTGATACAGATACCATGGATGCAGACGTACATATCGTACATCATCAGGAAAGAAATACCCGATGATCCAGTTGAGGCAAGGCGAGTAATTCGACGCTCCAAAGCTTTCACGGTGATCAAAGGAGAATTGTACAAGCGAAGTATTTCAGGCGTCCTGCAAAGGTGTGTCACACCCGAAGAAGGAAGAATAATTCTGAAGGATGTACACGAAGGAATATGTGGCCACCATGCAAGTAGTCGAGCTATTGCAGCCAAGGTTTTTCGGGCAGGATTCTACTGGTTGACAGCAATCGAGGACGCCAAGGAAATAGTAAGAACTTGTGACGCGTGTCAAAGGTTTGCCGCAAAACCTCACTCTCCAGCAGCAGAATTAACACCAATACCATTGTCATGGCCCTTTGCCCAATGGGGACTTGATATGGTGGGCAAGTTACACAAATCCTGGCCAGGAGGAAAAGAGTACATGCTAGTAGCTGTCGACAAATTTACAAAGTGGATAGAAGCGAAGCCGATAAATTCACCAGACGGAGCATCCGCAGTAAAATTCATAAAAGGCCTCGTCTTCAGATTTGGAGTGCCCCATAGCATCGTCACAGACAATGGCAGCAACTTCATATCCCACGAATTCAAAGATTATTGCAAAGAAGTGGGTATCAAGTTACAATTTGCGTCAGTTGCGCACCCGCAGACCAACGGCCAAGTCGAGAAAGCTAATGGAATCATCTGTAATGGCATTAAGAAACGCTTATTAGCGCCATTGGAGAAAGCTCGACACACCTGGCCAGAAGAGCTGCCCAGTGTATTATGGAGCATACGAACAACACCAAACACAGCAACACAGGAAACTCCGTTCTTCTTGGTTCATGGAGCAGAAGCAGTATTACCAATCGAGATAGAGCACAACTCTCCACGAGTCGTCGAATATGACGAAGAGGTGTCGAGAAAAGTGCTAGAAGATGACGTCGATGCACTTGATGAAGCTAGAGATGAAGTACTGTCTCGGGTAACCAAATACCAACAGGACTTGAAGAATTATTACAGTCGACGTTTGCGGCCAAGATCCTTTCAGGTGGGAGACCTAGTTCTTCAGCTCACGCAAAAAAGTCATGAAAAACTCGAGTCACCATGGCTAGGCCCCTACATTGTCACGGAAGTAATCGGAGGAGGAGCATACAGGATAAAGGACAAGAAGACAGGGGTGGAGGAGCAAAACCCTTGGAACATGGCGCAACTCAGGCGGTTCTATGCCTAGAGTTGAAATATAGTCCTTGTAAAACTTCAATGTACTGAAACGCCCGCGAGTTTTCAGACGCACTCTTTTCCTTTTTCGGGGCACCGAGTGGGGCCGGGAAAGGTTTTTAATGAGGCGGGCTCGCGGTGCTGCAATATAATAAAGATAGTGTCAATATAACTTTTCTTTATCGACATGCTCAAAGTCTCTGACCCGATGAATTTCAATATAGTTCATCGAAAAAGAAAAGCCTTGCCTTGGTATTAAAATACCTCGTGAGTCAATAAAAATGCAAAATAGTACTCAATAAAGAAGCTCGGGGGCTGATATTCGCCATAAATACATATTAAATAAATGCCTTGGTTCAAAACCTCGCAATATACAAATACAGTAAATAGCCACCGAAACACTCGGGGGCTAGACAAATATAGAAATATAATGATTGCTTCACAATATAATCACAGTCATGGGTTACAAAGAAGAGTTATCTACAAAAGGAAAATAATTAGTCATGATTCAGTATGTCATCAAGGGTAATTCTGTTTTCTTCAGGAGCAGCGCCAAGAAAGTCAGCATAATGACCATCGGCAAAAAAGTCGGCATCCATCCGAAGAAGGTCTTCAATCATTTCTTCGGCTACAGGCGAAACCTTCGTGTTAATTCGGTCGACACCAACTCTTCGGCGCTTTACCTTCTGATGAACTTTCGCAACAACTTGGGTCAGGTCAAGATTTGAGTGGCAGATCTGAAGCATGATAAGAGCAAATCTGGCGCCAGCTACCAGTTGAGCTTTGACAAAATCATGGATCCTGTGGGCATCCTTGAATTTCTCCATTAACTCGGGAAGAGTTTTTGGTTGAACGTTCCGAGGAAACATGGAGTTATAAACCATGGACAGGGTCTTGGTACAGAAGTCAAGGAAGTCGCGAGTTTGAGAGGCGCGATCCTGAAATCTGACAATCTGGCGGGTCCTCTCCGGAGTAGCCCAAAACAGAGAACCATGATCAAGGGAAAGGTTAACAAGGAGGTTTGTCCTAGTATTTACCCTCTCTTCTTCGGCAACAGCATCAGTAAAGGAACCTATTAAAACAACGGAGCAGAAAACTTTAAAGAGACGTAGCATGAAGACGGAAGATATTGAGGATGAAACAAGCATACCCGACATATCCGCACTGGCTTCATTCATTAACTCGAGCATAAAATTTTCTCGAGTAGTCGCCTTTTCAGCCTCGGAAGCAGCAATTTCCTTAGCAGCCACGGCCTCGCGAGCTTGTTGAAGTGCAATTTTTTCGGCTTCAGATGACTTACGAGATTTTTCCATCATCACAAGTGTTTGCTTCTTTGCATACTGAAGTTGCTGCCGAAGTTCATCCAATTCTCGCGGCAAGGAATCTTCGACAGGTGCAACATCAGCAAGAGGTCTCCTTGAGTGAGAAGCAGAAGGCGAAACATTGGAAGGAGCGGAAGATGGAGTATAGTTATCAAATACCAACTGAAATTTAACAGAACAAGACAACATCAAACAACAAGCAAAGATAGAGTTTTCATTAATCTTTCGGAATAATTACAAAGGCCTTACAGTGGAGCTAATGAAGTACGTGTCGCCAAATAACTACTTTGGCGACAAGAGCAAAAGAAACAGAGAAAGAAAAACAAAGAGGCATGCAACTAGACCTCCGGCCTTGATGAGCTAGGAGTCGAAGCTGGTTTGATCCCGAGATATGCCAAGATTTTCTTCGTGTTGGGCTTGGCTGCTTTAATTAGCGACCTCCATCTCGATTGCTCTATTTGATCGGTGTCGCCAACTTTTGTCCAATCAACAGTTTGTTGGCTGTCAGCAACCAGGGCAACAGTGCTTTCGACAGCAATCTTCATGTTTTCTTGACGCATCTTCAGTCCAAGGTCTTCTGATGAATTGAAGCTCTTGGCAAGGGTCAGGAAAGTCGGGGGCTCCTCTTTCTTCGGGAAGAAGTAGGGGAACAGCGCCGACAATCCTGCATTAGCATTTGCCATGCCTTCACGAATTTCGGACCCATGAAGCTCCAGATAAGAAAGTGCATCAAGGAGAGGGTCATTGACGGGATTCTCCAGATCAAAATCTTGGTTTGTTTGGTCTGCCACAGGAAACAAAACATTGGTCAACAACAAGAAACAACGGTTCTCATAAAAATAGAAGGGATCAATGGTATTACTTTGAGTGCGTCGACTTTGTGATTTCAGGCGCTTGAGGATCCCTTGTTCACGAGCAGCTTGTGCAGCTATATGCTCGGTTAAAGCAGATTCAGCATCCTCAAGTTTTTTCTGCAGTTTCTCGACACTAGCAGCTTTTGCTTTGGCTTCATCAGCCTCGGCTTTAGCTTCGCTAGCAACAAGTTCGGCTTTCTTGCGAGCCGCCTCACTTTGCTCCAGTTTTTGAGCAAGTGCGTCGGCACGTTTGTTGGCCTCTGCAAGTTTCTCTGTCGAGATATAAAAAAAAAGGGGGGAAGAAAAATCAAAAATCGCGACAAACAACAGGAGCAAAAAGTCAGAAAAAAACGGCAAGTATAAAAGTTGTTACCTTCAGTTCTGCTAGCATACTCACGGTACCCAATGAATTGGGATCCGATGCGGAGAAGCTCTTTGATCATGGGCTGTCAAAGAAGAACACAGCAAGAGAAACATCGGCATGAAAAAAAAGAGTGAAGGCGTGAAAAAGCAAAATAGAGGAAATATAGATATCAACAAACTTACATCGTCTAAGAGCAGAGTCGAAGAGCTGCCCAATTGAGGGGCAGGTTCAACAATCGTTTCAATCCTTGTCCTTTTTAGTGAAGGAGCAAGGGGGCTTGCTGGCAGAGTTGTGGTGACGACGTTTCGTTGAGGAGGCGAGGATTCTTCTCCTTCAACTAGCGTGTCTGAGGCAAGTACAGTATGTGACGTGCTTGTCCGAGGAGCCACGTCAACAGTTGGTACTTCCTCCTCGTCATCACTGTTGATTAAACATCGACAGTATAAAAAGCAAGACAAGATAAACATTTCGAGTACAGAAGTAAGGAGAAATAAAAATGACTTACGAGCTGACGAGGGATTCAATATAAGGGTCATAAGCTGCCTTCGGATGAGAAGGAACAACTTTTTCGGCTTTAGAAGTGCCAGAACCCTTGGCATCATTCCTTTTCCTTTTGTTCCTTGGGGAAACAGCAGGAGGAAGGGATTGCGTCGACTCGCTGGCATCAGATTCAACTTCTTTTTCATGGGAAGCCGCAGATTTGTGAGAACCTGCGACTTCACTTTCAGGAAGAGAAGATTTGTTCCTTGGTTGTCTTCGGCAACGATAGCCTGTTCTTCGACTTCTCCATCCTCAGGAAGAGGAGGAAGGGAAGCCATGGTAGGATGGTTCTGCAGGAAAATAGCGACAACAGAAAAATTAATGAGATGCAGGGAAAGTTCGGAACAAGACAAAAATTTGAGAAGACAAAATACCTCAGGGAGAGGATTGGCGGAGCTGTATGGTTCCACGCGGCAGGAGGAGGGAATAGGATCCTTCTTGGCCAAGCGGGAAATTCTTCGAATCAGCTTCTCCAAGTCCTTTGCAGAAAGATCACTGGAGAGTCTATTGGCGTCGTTTTCACCAGAATACGTCCAAAGGGGATTTTTGCGAGCCTGAAGAGGCTGCACTCTAATCCTAAGGAAGTAGGCAGTGATTTGAACACCAGACAGTTCTTTGCCTCGAGTATTTTGAAGCTGATGAATACGAGACATAAGTGCTTCTGTCGCCTTTTTCTCTTCTTCGGAAGCTTCAGCATCCCAGGAGCGGCGGCGCTGAATTTTGGCACTTCCGTCGAAAGGGACTATGTTGTGTTCCACAGAGTTGGCACTTTCTTCGTGTATGTAGAGCCACCTTTTGCGCCACCCTTGGACAGAATCAGGAAATTTGACGTCGAAGTAATCAACGTCAGTTTGGACACAGATAACAACGCCGCCTATGTTATAAGTGGCGTTGTGGGAGCCATTGCGGCGGAGGCAGAAAATGCGTTTCCACAGAGCCCAGTTAGGAGGGATTCCAAGGAAGCATTCGCACAGCGTGATAAAAATGGAAATATGGAGGATGGAATTGGGGGTCAACTGGTGCAGCTGAATCCCATAAACAAAAAGAAGGCCGCGGAGGAAATCGTGAATTGGGGCAGAAAGGCCGCGGATGAGGTGATCAACGAAACTAACCCGGTACTCCATTGGAGGGTTTGGGTAGCTTTCTTCGCTGGGAAAGCGGATGGCGTCCTCTTTCTTCATCAGGCCAAGCCTCTTCAGTGTGTTGACGTCTTGGTTGGAGATTTTAGATCTCTCCCACTCAAGATCTTCAGCGGCCATCTTGGACTCTGGAGTGCTGTGGCGAGTGAGTCGCGTGCGCGGTGGCATCAACGGCGCTGGAAAAGCAACGTTCGTGAGTGCGGAAGATCAAAGAGAGTTGGGCGCAGGGGAAGTTTTTGCAAAGAGGAACAGATGTGCGGCGCAAGCGAAGGAGTGGACGGAGGTTGAAGAAAGGTTTATATAAGAATCGGGCGAAGCAATGCACCGTTGGATGAAGAAATCGTGTGGTGAAAACAGATCTTCTAGATAAAAGGGTAAAAAGGTATTTTTACTGAGATAGGCGTTACCGTACGTGCGCCAGGAAAAGCGGAGGACGTGTGTCCCCCACTTGCATGACGTGTCAACGTGGTGGAAGCAATGGACCCACAAGGCAGAAAAATCACGACTATTAACAGAGATGAAGTAAATTTGATTAAGGGAAGCATGCCGACAAGAAAAATAAAAGAAGATTGGCGACAGGAGAAGTTATTAAATACTTCGGGAGCCTTTGATCAAATACAAGTTTTTGCCCAAATGCTCGGGGGCTACTTCGACAAAAAGTAAAATTTCGAGTATGGCAGTATAGAAATTGCGGGAGCCTACAACCAAGCACAAATCCTTGGCTGTAGCCTCGGGGGCTACTCCCATCGGGAGCGCTGTTCGCGCACCCGAGAGATAAAAAAAAAAAAGATCATATTGGGAAATAATGACAATATAGCGACAAGGTGGACTAAAATGTTGAGCCTACAACCAAGCACAAGTTCTTGGCTGTAGCCTCGGGGGCTACTCCCATCGGGAACGCTGTTCGCGTGCCCGATGAAATTAAAAAAAGAAAAGATAGAAAAGCAAGAGAGTATATTTCGAGTTATAATTAACTCTACATATACTCCCATCGGGAGAGCAATATAAGTCATATTTGACTCGATAAAATGTGCCATTCCAACAGCCGGAAAAGCACTCGACAATATATTCTCAGAACGCCAAAGTTACGATCAATTTCTGAATGCCGCAAATTTGCGAAGGTAAGACCCCAGATCCGTTCTGCTGGGCGTGGCATCACCGAAGACTGCGCTCTGCTACTTTTATCCGTATCAACAGATACGAAGAAAAATCCTAACGGACGCGTTAGGTACTTGATAAATTTGACTGGGACTCGACAGAATGGTAAGACCTTAAGCGGCACCTGTCGAAGTTTACACCAGTATCCCGAGATCATGTCCGGGGACGTGATCTTGAAGTAGGTTTTTGCGGATTGCCACTAGAGCAGTTAACTAGTACCTGATCCGTCAGATGAACTATCCCCAACTACCATTATCCCTGTACAATATAGAATTTTATGTGAAGAAATATAAAAAAGTTAAAGCTCTCGAATAAAAATAAACAGTGGAGATTTTCCATGACTCTACGATTCAAGCAAAATCTCGGGGGCTACTGACATAGGCATCCCAAATGGGCCTGCCGAAGATAGTACCCGGGGTTTACTGAAGGCCCAATACCCGAAGAATAAGAAGATTCGGGAGCCCAAGATATATTAAGGAAAGTTAAAGTTGTAATAGGAAGTGTTATTTGTAATCTGACGGGATGAGTTAGAAACCGTCCCGGACTCTGTAACTTGTACAAAACGAAGCCCTCGGCTCCACCTCATATATAAAGGGGGAGTCGAGGGACGAAGAGATCATCGAATCATTGTTACAAACCCTAGTTTTCATAATCGTCGAGTACTTTTCGGCTGAAACCTTCGAGATCTACTTGCCCTCTACTTCTAACTAAACCCTAGCCTACAATCCATAGGCATTGACAAGTTAATACCTTGTCACTAGGGATAAAACATCAATGCTTTGTCTAAGGATATTTGTATTGTTTACATTAC
Source organism: Lolium perenne (assembly GCF_019359855.2). Lineage (NCBI taxonomy): Eukaryota > Viridiplantae > Streptophyta > Magnoliopsida > Poales > Poaceae > Lolium > Lolium perenne. Next base: position 322,570,869 of record NC_067246.2, read on the forward strand.
GCACAGTACTTAATGCAATTGTCTGTTGTTTGCAACTTAATACTGGAAGGGGTGCGGATGCTAACCCGAAGGCGGACTTTTTAGGCATAGATGCATGCTGGATAGCGGTCTATGTTCTTTGTCGTAATGCCCTAAGTAAATCTCATATTAGTCATCATGATATGTATGTGCATTGTTATGACCTCTCTATTTGTCAATTGCCCAACTGTAATTTGTTCACCCAACATGCTATTTATCTTATTGGAGTGACACCACTAGTGAACTGTGGACCCCGGTCCATTCTTTTACATCTGAAATACAACCTACTGCAATTATTGTTCTCGGCTGTTCTTTGCAAACAAACATCATTCTCCACACCATACGATTAATCCTTTGTTTACAGAAAGCCGGTGAGATTGACAACCTCACTGTTAAGTTGGGGCAAAGTATCTTGATTGTGTTCTGCAGGTTCCACGTTGGCGCCGGAATCCCTGGTGTTGCGCCGCACTACACTCCTCCACCAACAACCTTCACGTGGCCTCCATCTCCTACTGGTTCGATAACCTTGGTTTCTTACGGAGGGAAAACTTGCTGCTGTACGCATCACACCTTCCTCTTGGGGTTCCCAACGGACGTGTGCTTCACGCGTTATCATGGCGGCACGGTGAAGCCACCGTTGGAGACGTGCCAGCCGTGCGACAACTTGTACTGTACTGGCACGGGGATGCGGTGCCAGTACAATACGTCGGCCTCGTCAAGGCTAAGCTACAGCGAGCGAAGCAAGCCTTCGCTGCTGCCGCCGGCCTGCTGGTCGTTGTGCGCCATCATCGGCGGGGTGCGTGGGAAGTTCATGCGGAGGTTGGACGGCGGCCGCTAGGGTTGGACGGCGGGGAAAGGGAGAAGTGCGCGCCGGTGGGGTTTTAAGGGAGGCGGCGGACGCGCATTGAAGGCGCGTGGGTAAGGTAGGTGGACGCCGCGTGGCCAGTCGCCGCCCTCGCCGTTTGGGTTTCCGCGTAGGAGGCCACTAACGGCGATGATCAACCTCCCCGCGTCGTTTCCGATGTGAAACGTCGCGTCCTCTCGCTGACAATGCGCCCCCACGCGTGAAAACCGTCGTTCCGCGAGGTGCCGTCGCACCCGATTCTCGCCCTTGGCGAAGGGGCCGACACGGGGTTGCCGACACTTCTATTGGGCTCGAAAAACCGCTAGCGCCATTTGGGGCGCACCGGTGTGAGGCCATTTTGGCTCCCGACCCCCAAAACGCTATCGGGGCCGCCGGTGGGGATGCTCTAACATAGGGATCCTTTCGGGAGTGCCGACGATTTTATGGGGATCCAAAACATGCCGGCGCTTTTTGGGGAGCACCGGTGCGGCCATTTTCTCTCACTAGAATCCCAATAGAGCTATTGGGAGCTCTATTGGGAGCGCCGGTGGAGATGCTCTAACAAAAACCAATAAGTCTTGACACAAAACAACACTAAGAGCACCTTCTCTCACGGCTTTCGTACGCCGCATATGGGGACGATTCTACCCAGCCACAAGTGCTTTACCATATCATTTTGCAGTTGTTGATGAACAACTTCATCACGGATTTCCTGCTGCATAGCAAGTAATGATATGGATATCCAGGCCTGGTACACTAGGACAGCCATTGATACGAGGATTAAGTCTAAGGTTGTACCATTATTATTGTATCGTAGCATTGTTATTAGGAAATAATGTAGCCAGGTCATGTGGTGGGCCAAATTAGGGTTTTAATAGAGTCTATTTGACTTGGGCCTGTCCAAATCGAATTAGGTTAGGCCCAATAAGGGCTGGCCGGCCACCCCACCCCTCATATAAGGTGGAGGTGCGGCTAGGGTTTCAGTTGGTCTAGTTTTGATTCAAGTTATGTAGAACCTTGGGTTCCTCCATTATCACATCCCTGCGGGGTTGGCCCTATGACGACGTCTCGGACGTTCGTCTAGTTATCCAATAAAGATGTGTGAGTTCTTGAGTTGTCAAGAGTAATCATATGCGCTTGAGTATCCTTGAATCTGTCGAGGAAGTTCAAGATCTATCGGTCCTATGGATCAACAAGGTGCATCGTGAAAGATCGGGAAACCAGTCCTTCATCATGTGGTATCAGTTTGCTAGGTTGATCACGGTGCAGATTGCTTTGTTGCTTGGTTGTTTCTACTCGGTTGCCGTGGCCACCATTGGGTACGTCGCCGCCATGCTGTTGGTGAAGATCGAGGAAGAGGAAGTGGGCGGCAGAGTCAAGTTTCAAGTGAAGAGTCGTTGAGCTAGCGAGTTAGTATCTCCGTGAATTGGTTGGTGTGAGATTGGATCTACTGACTGTCATCAGCATGTTCTTGTTTTTCTTCCGATCGGCGGACGGCAGGAGCAGTAAAAGCGACGAGTTGCCTCGCCTGAGGCCAGGGCGGCGGGTCAGGATGATGGCGACTTAGAGCATCTCCAGTCCGTCCCCCAAAGCGTCCCCCAAAGGGATTTGGGGCGCGCCGGACAGGAAATGCGTTCCAGCCGCGTCCCCCAAAGCCCTTTTTTGTCCGGCGCGCCCCCATTCGGTGTCCGGCGCCCCGAGCCCGTCCCCGTCCCACAGGGGACGCACCGGGGACGCCGGACACAACGAAAAGCGAGGCGGGGAGTGGCGGGGCCGACTCGTCAGCGGCACAATAAATTTTTAACCTAACCGTCGCCTACCTCGCGACGAAAGTTATTGGCGGTGCGGTTCCCGCAGCGACGCAGCGACGGTGCAGTTCCCGCAGCGACGCAGCGATGGTGCAGCTCCCGCAGCGACGCAGCGACGCGTCCCGTCGCGCCTAGCTCTGCGTGCCGGCGTTAATGAGCGCCACCGCTCCTCCACCTCCCTCCGGCCTATAAAAAGGGGCGCCTCTCATCGTCCCTCTCACACACAAACCCTAGCGCCTCTCTCCCAAACCCTAGCCGCCACCATCTCTCAACAAGACTCGACGCTATGTCTGGTAGAGGCGGAGGCCGACCTCGCGGCCGCGGCCGTGGTCGTGGTCGTGGTCGTGGCCGCGGCATAGCTGAACGCTCGCCGTCGCCTTCCACGCCGCCGGCTTCATCATCGTCGGAGATGGACGTGGAGCCGGACGTCCTGTTCGAGTTCGTCCACGTCCTCAAGGGCGACCCGCGCGGCATCCAGAGGCTGCCGGACTCCTTCGCCGAGTACGTCGGCGGCGTACGCCCGCGCACGATGCATCTGCGGGAGCATTCGTGCGGCTACTGCCGGTGGATCGTCAAGGCGATCTACGACGCGCGCGGCAAGATGTACCTCAACATCGGCTGGGAGAAGTTCGCGCGCCACCACAGCCTCCAAGCCGGCTTCATCCTCGTGTTCTCCTACTTCGGCAACAGGGACATGAGCGTCAAGGTCTTCGACGAGAGGCGCTGCCTCCGGGACTACCACGCCGACAGGGACTCCCACGACGACAGCACCGACGAGGAGGACGACTGAATGAGTGTTGTTTCTTCGCAGCGAATACGTGCACGGAGGTTTCTGCCTGTTCGCTTCATCGGTAGAACCAACAAGGGCACCATCCTCCCGCTGGATTTTCCAGTTTAGGTGACTGGGTGTGCCCTCGAGTGTTCTTTCTTAGCAGCGAACACAGGAAACCTTCGATGCACGGCCTAGTTAGGTTTAGTTTCTTTGCAAAATTTTATATTTGTGTCCACGACGGTTCAAACTATGTATTAGTTTGTGGAAAACCACGTTCCCAATTATGTTTTCGTGTAAACCACGTTCCAAATTATGTATTAGTTTGTGGAAATTGAAATAAAAAAGCTAAAAAAAAGTATTTTAAATGTTTGGGGAGGCGTTTGGGGGACGCGGCTGGGGAGCGACGTCCCCCAAAGGCGGCACGAACAAAACACGTCCCCCAAACGCTCAATCCGGCGCGGTTTGGGGGACGCTTTGGGGGACGCGACTGGAGATGCTCTTAGTTGGTCATGGACGTTCGTTTCAGTCCAGATCGTACCGTGTTTGGTTTTGTCGGCCAGCAAGGAAAGGAGAAGAAAAACAACGGGAAGTTTAGGCTCGCACGGTTTTCGTTTTTTTTTTAGAAGAGCAGATCGGATTCCGTGATTTCCGCTCGCTCTGGTTTGGATCGTGTCCAGATTCATTTGCCATCGCAGTCAACCTGCAGATAAAAAAGCAAAGTGCTGATTGTTCTTGTGCGTGGAGTTTGGGCTAGCAAGGAACGAAACAAATATTGATTTGGTTGATTATATGTGAGCTATTTTTGCGGGCCAGCAGAGGAAAGGAAAGTAAAACACTTGGACGCTAACTGGATGCTGATCAGTATGGTATTGTTTTGCATACGTGAAGAAAAGAAAATAGAGAAGGAGCGGCACATGGGCTCGACGTGTGGCCGGCCAGAGTCCACGCGTGATACGTCCATGAGATTCACCGCGTCAAGTATAACATCTGATTGATTGAGCGGATTTTTTTTTTTCTCCGCCCTGGCATCGGCAGTTTACCGCAAAGTCCAAAATTGTTGCAGAAAAATTTGTTCTTCAAGGAGGATGATACTGGTTTTCAGATAGTTGCATACTCGGGTGTGTTCAGCTTATTTGGATCCATGGCGTGCAGGAGTTTGTTCTGTGTGTTTTGGGTGATATGTATGGTGCACTTTCAGTTTGTATTTGGAGGATGCCTGTGTCTCAATCAGGTTGATGGCGTCGAAGGCCAAAGGGCGCCAAGGTCAAGTCAAGTTAGTCGAGAGGGAGGATGAGGTGTGGAAGACTGGCGAGGCTTGAGGATGAAGTTCGGCGATGTTCTTATCTGACGCTACCCTTTTTCTAGCAGACCCTCACGCGTTGGGGATAACGCTTCTTGAAGAAGGGGAGAATGATATGGATATCCAGGCCTGGTACACTAGGACAGCCATTGATACGAGGATTAAGTCTAAGGTTGTACCATTATTATTGTATCGTAGCATTGTTATTAGGAAATAATGTAGCCAGGTCATGTGGTGGGCCAAATTAGGGTTTTAATAGAGTCTATTTGACTTGGGCATGTCCAAGTCGAATTAGGTTAGGCCCAATAAGGGTTGGCCGGCCACCCCACCCCTCATATAAGGTGGAGGTGCGGCTAGGGTTTCAGTTGGTCTAGTTTTGATTCAAGTTATGTAGAACCTTGGGTTCCTCCATTATCACCATCCCTGCGGGGTTGGCCCTATGACGACGTCTCGGACGTTCGTCTAGTTATCCAATAAAGATGTGTGAGTTCTTGAGTTGTCAAGAGTAATCATATGCTCTTGAGTATCCTTGAATCTGTCGAGGAAGTTCAAGATCTATCGGTCCTATGGATCAACAAGGTGCATCGTGAAAGATCGGGAAACCAGTCCTTCATCAAGTAAATTAACAAACTCCGCAGGAGGATCCTGTCACAAGAACTACTGCAAAATCATTAGGTGTGCCACCCAAAGAAAACCATATTTTTGTTTGCTTTCTTGGGTCAGTTTAGACCATCGCTCTTAACTGTTTAGGGATGGCCTTGTCGGGCCATGGCCCAATTTTGTTTCTGACGTGCAGATGATCATCCCTTGTTATAGGATATCCGTGCTCACTCCCGATGATCATGTTATGCATGATCATGAAAGCGTGTATCAACTCCCACATCTACACGTGAAATAAGGTAAGAGCATGGTAACACACAGTAGCAGAACGAGATTGGGGCACACGAAATGTCCGCTCGATATCCTCCCGACAAGACTCCTGGGATGAAGCAGTATGAGCATTTTTCTGACATACGGGCATTGGATTTTTTTTTGGCCGTGTCGGACCCAAGCAAAATTTGGTGGCCGCGGCTCACGCGTTTTCCTGTTTGACGCCCCCAATAGCCATTTTGGGAGGGCTACCGGTGCCATGAATGGAGATGCTCTAATGTATCATCTCTGGCTTCGAAGCGGTTCCTTTCCGGGTGAACTTGGGCACGGTGACTGCCTGATGTGCGTCGCTATTAGGCCCACAACCAACCTTTCCTCTTTCTTCATCTTCCACCTCCCCTCCCGATCTCCTTTGGCGTGGGGGTCACCAACGTAGGAGAAGAAGGACGGGGGGAGGCTGGGAGGGGTGTGCGGGTTGGGAGGGTTAGAGGCATGGACTGTGCCGGTGATGTACCGGCGGAGGAGATGTGGGCAAGGCGGGGCGGGTACGACGCTGGTTCACTTCTTCTCACACCCCCTCTCCCACACCCACTCCGACAGCAAAAGACACCTGTCGGCTGTCGAAAACTTGAATAGGTGACCGTAAACCATCAGTCCCATCCGGCTTTGGGTTACTTGTGTGACACATGTGTACGTTAGGCATCACCGCAGACGCCACGGCCAGCTGTTACGCCATGCAAGGCGTGGAGGCTGACAGTGAGGATCGACGGCAGAGCCTAGCGACCTCCGGTCATCCTCTGGGGTCAAGATTATAGTCTGCTAAGCATTAAGTAATTGCCGCTACAACCAGTAGTATCTGTGGCCGAGGTACGCAGGAGAGCGACCTGCACGGTGATTAATAACTGGTAGGGTCTAATCGCAACACAGATGCCGCTACGTCACAAGGATCGATCGACCGAGGCTAAGGGTTCGACGTCGACGCGAAAGAAAGAGCGACATGGACACGTGGTAGGCAGTTTATCAGATCGTGCCTGCCTGAGGCCGCACGCCATAGACGATCGACGTAAAACGCACGCGTTCTGCGGACTGGCCGGCCGGCCGGCCCCCTGATGGGTCGCCCGGTGCTGTGCTGCTTCACAGTCCGTGGCGTGGCCTGACCGTGACGGATGACCATATCTTGGTCACAGTCCGTCAGATCTTTGTGTACGTGATCGATCGCGAGTGTTGCTGTTGTTGATACTGCACGTCTGTGCGAGAAGGCGTCCGAGCGGCGCGACGCGGTGAGTCGGTCGGCCGGAGACCGCTGTTCGCCGACGTGCGCCGTGCGCGTTAGCGCGTGCATGTCCGTACGTCCACGTGCGTCACGCGGCCACCGGCAAACTCTACAATTATTTTGGCGCTATACTGTTGGTGATCTTGTCCACGATGGTTCACTGCAATCGTGACGTGACATTGCGAGTTGATGCTTTTTGCTGGAGAGTGCGGGTTTCCTTGTCCCTATTTTCCCCTGCAGGTGTACTCTACCCGTGTAGCTATATCAACCGTATGATTTTTTGCACGAAAAACAGTCGCGTCAATGAAACGAGCGAATTCTAAAAGCTGCTCGGCTAATTAGGGCGAATTCTAAAAGCTGCTCGATGGTGCAGTGTCGGTGCTGGGTCTCGGCGGGCCAAGGCCGTTCGGCTACTCCGGCGAGTCCTCGAGCTGGGTTGTCCCTCCTTCATGTCCTTGGGGCTCTTCCTCGTGATTGATGTGCCTGGGTCGCGATGAGAATTCTCATCGGCCAACCGTCCCCAGGTTGTGGGGTGGCCACTTTGTTTTTCTCTCCTTAGTCTTGTGTGTTGGTGGTGTGCGTTTTTTTCATTTCTTCTTCTCCCTCGTAACCTCCGTGTACTCTGGTTCATTTGAACCCATCTTGTAGAGGCTGAAAAGTTTCATAGGCAACTTGGCTGAATATATGTTCAGGCTGGCTCACGCCCGCCGTAGTTACAGTCAAAAAAAAATTAGGGGGTATTACAACTGCTCGCCTTGATTCACCTTTCTGGAGATCAATCTGTAAGCTAATACCTACTGTGCAAAATGCTACTATTTGCAATCAAAATTCTGCCAGCCGAACCTCCTTCTGGAAAGACAAATGAACTACGCTGGGAAGACTTCATATTGCTATGCCAATTCTATCTGTTCTCCTTTGCAGTGGATGCTGACTGCTCAGTTGCATCTCAGTTTAATGGGCTCACTTGGGAGATTAGCCTGCTTCAGCCCTTGCCCATGACTGCTCAAACACAGCTGCAAACCCTTATGGCTGAACTGGGTCCTGGAGGCTCCCCGGCCGGGGAGGCAAAGGGGATTGCTATCGTCACCCTTTCTCCCGGTGTATGTGAAAGAGAAAAAGTGACGAACTTTTTGGATTTTCGGTCTGCGGTTGGTTGGTCCAAAGAACGAGAGTCAGCTTCCTTAAGTCCGTTCTTCCTCAGTAGCTCAGTGGTAGAGCGGTCGGCTGTTAACTGACTGGTCGTAGGTTCGAATCCTACTTGGGGAGATTTGATTCATTCAGAATTCGAATTGGCAAACACCCAACTCCCACACAACAATCCTATTGGCAAAAGACTCATGATCAACACGGGTAAGCAGCCAACAGCAAAGGATTTTTACAGGCTTTTTATGGACCGTGGTTTAATTTGGGAGGGCTACAAATGGGTATGGCAGAATGTCATCCCTCTTAGGCACAGATTCTTCCTCTGGTTAGCTTTTAGAGGAAGGCTAAATACTAAAGACAATGAGGGCTGCTCCGGTGCTCCCCCTAAAATGAAGTTGAAGGGTTAGGGTCGTTTTTTTTCTGTGTTGGGTTCACCGAAACTCATATCCAACCCATGTATACCTATTTGTATTAATATGGTACGTGTACGTCGGGTAAGAAATAAAAAGAGGTCACGTGAGCAAGATCTTTATACGACCTTTCTATTTCAGCACATGCACGTGACCATAGTACGTACAAAAACGAGGTACAACACAACGCGGGCTATACGGGCCTGTATATAGGGTTGTACGGACGGTGGATCTACACTGAAATTACGATCGTGTAGTCGCTTACGAACAGGTATGGAAAGATCTTCACCGTTGTTGTGTTTGACGCATCCAAAAAAAATTTCAGGGGAGGAGCACCGGAGCAGAAGTGAAAGACAATATGGTGAACAAGACCTGGTGCTCAGATGCGGGATGCGACCAGTGCCCAGCACTAGAATCTATACATCATATCGGCCTACATTGCAAGCAAGCGACATGGGTTTGGGAAAAGCTTGGACAATCCCAGAGCGCAGCGAGCCAGCACTATCAATCATTTCATTCTCGTCACTGACGGATTAGTTAAGTCAAAAGCTTGGTCGGTCTGCGCCGCTGCATGCTTCCATGCCTTATGAAAAGCGAGGAATGAGCGGGTGTTTATCCATAAGTCGGTTGATAGACAAGCGCTTCTCACCCAGATCGCCAATGAACTATTGCTCTAGAGCAAACGATCGGCCAAGCTGCAGCCACAGATCAAGATATGGGCTGACAAGCTTCTAGCTCATTAGGACCTTTCTTTTGCTTTTTCTTTCCTCTTTTTTTTCCCTTTCCCTCCAGGGCTCTCCCTGGCTTGTAAATCCATCCCAAACCCCCTTGTAACATGGAAAGCAATACTACGAGAAAACGTATTCTGGTTCAAAGTAACTCTAATAAGTAATGTACTATCTGTAACGTATACGAGCGACCAACGGTAGCCATACAGTAATCACTCACGCATCACGTGACGAGTCTCTGAAACAGCGGAGCCGGTGTGCTCCGTGTGGGTAGCCAGGTTGGCCGGGGTGTCCAGTGTGTGTTGTTGGTTTTCGCCCAATTTTCTCCTAAAAATTGGGCACTTTCTTCTTAATTAATGGATGAGGCAAAGCTTTTCCTCCGTTTCAAAAAAAAAAAAAAAACAGCGGAGCCGGTAGCACGCTCGTTGGAACTCGAACGGCGACGAGAGCTGCGTCCCGGCATCCATCCCAGCTGTCTTCCGCTCATTCCCAGCTGTCATCCGCCAAGCGTTTCTCCTGCTGCTGTGCTGCGGCGGCTTTTGATTTCTTTATTTTTTGCTCTACTAAAAAACATGCCCCCACACGGTTGGCCCCAGTCCAGACCACGCGCTGCAGTCCTCGAGATGCCGCTTCCGTCCACGTAGGCAAAGCACCCCACTTGCCACGCTTCCCCACCATCAACCCACCCAGCGAATCAGGCACGCTCACTGGTTATGCTAGACCCAACATCTGTAAGACTATCCACAATGGGAGTATCATAGCTAGTATGTATCATGCATCACATGCATGCAAAAAACTGATGTGTCACATTAATAAATGAAGAAAGAGATGGTAGTAGTATCATAGGTAGATACTGTATCATAGCACGTAGAACTAGAAAAATTAATGTCAAACCAATCTTGTACACACTTTTGCATTGAGATTCTACAAATCAGTAAATATAATTAACTTATTAAAACATGATACTATGCATTGTGAAGATAGTATCACACACTAGTATCATATGCATGATACTACTATATGATACTCCCCATTGTGACTAGTCTAATGCACATTATGTACTCTGCCTACAAAGTTGCAGGTTGTATTTAACAATTTTCGGAATAGATTAGGTCGCATCAGTTTGCTGGACTATTATGTTTTCGGCTAGATGGTAGGCCTGCCAATTTTGTGAAAGAGAACAAAATCCAATTTAAATAAAGAAGCATACGGCTACACACCATTTTTATTTTATTTGATGTGCTATTAACATGTATGATTTCCATATCATGCTCACCTGTAAAGGTTCTTTTGAGAATATTCAGTTGACCAATGCAATCGAGTCGAACATTGCCTAAAACACGTATATAAAAACATCGGTGGTACAAGTTGAAAGAGTTGCAGTTTGTGATTTAACAATTATCAGAATAGATTAGGTCACCTCGCTGGACTATTATGTTTTCGGTTGGATGGTAGGCGTGCCAATTCTTTGAAATAGAACAAAATTTACTTTAAATAAAGAAGCATTGGTGGTACAAGTTGAAAGAGTTGCTAGGTAAGAGTTTTACAACCTGTGGTTATTCATGAGTTTGAATAAATATATCATATATTTGTTGTATCATCAAGATATCTTACTATTATGGTGTATTCTTCACTAGTATATTAATCAAGATAATTTGACATTGCAGAAGTCTTGCGACAAAGAATCAGAGTAATTAGCATGCAACTACTCCACAAATTTTATTATATATGGTAGTACCCCACACCATGCTTGAATGTAAAGAAGTATTTTTAACAATCCAACTCGGTAGTCGAGCCAAACATAATCAGGAACACTATATAAAAATGAAGTCATGCATGGTGCCAGTTGAAACGGCTTCGTCCTGTAGGAGAATAAAAGAGAACCATTACGCAAACATGCGGGAATTTGGCAATCTCTACTTAATCAGTAACTTTAACAATTGTGCCATCTATTTGTTGTCTTGTTATACTATTGGTATTCGGCCCGCAAAGTTGCAAATTGTGATTTAACAATTTCAGGAATATATTAGGTGACCTCAGTGGTAAGCGTGCCAATTATTATATTTTGAGCGAGAACAAAATCAACTTTAAATAAAGAAGCTTGCGTCTAGTATTTGAGTTTATGATTTATGTACTATTAATGAGTATGATTTCTCCATCATGCTCGCTTGTAAAGGTTCTTCTGAGAATATTGGAGTTGAGCGGTAAAGTAAGACATCGCCCATAAACACATATATAAAACATCGATGGTACCGATCGAAATCTCAACAGGAGGTAAAAAATAATATTTTACATCATGTGCGTAATCATGAAGTTGAATAAATATCTCATATATTGTCGTATCATCGAAATATTTTACTATTCAAGTGTATTTTGATAATTATACCAACTTCAACAATATGAGGCGGCGTAGAAGCCTTGCTGTCAGTAGTTGAACAAAGGTGTTCTAGTGGTCCATGAAAATGAACTAATTAACATGTAGCTCCTCCATGGATTTTATAACATGTGCCAATGACTATGCGTGCATGAAAAGAACTCATTTTAATAATCTAATTTATATGGCCTAGAACACTCAATAAAAACACATGTTACGGTCTTGTAGCAAAAATAAAGAGGGCTACTAGATGAACATTCAAGAATTTGGAAAACTTTGCTTAATCAGAAAAATTCAATAATTATGCCATGTCTTTGTTGTATGGTTTCTATATTGTTGTTTTGTTTGAAGGCAATTTTGAGTGAATCGTTGTGTTTCGAACTTTTGAATGTTTAGAAGTCATGTCGATGATTATGATTATATTTTATTTATGGAGGAAGATTCCGGGCCACAAAGTTGCAAATTGTGATATAACAGATTTCCGGAATAGATGAGGTGACCTTAGTGCTAGGCGTGTCATTTTTTTTAAAGAGAACAAAATTCATATTAATTAAAGAAGCATGCAGCTAGTCTTTGGGTGTATAATTAAAGAAGAGTATTAATGAGTATGATTTCCCCATCATGCTCGCTTGTAAAGTTCTTATGAGAATATTCGAATAAAGCGGTTGGGTCATACATCACCCAAATTGCATATATAAAACATAGGTGGTACCGATATATTCAAGTGAAATTTTGTAACTATATCAACATCAACAATATTAGGCGACGTAGAAGCCCTGCTGTCAGTATTTGAACAAAGATGTTCTAGTGGTCCATGCCAATTAACATATTAACATGTAGCTGCTCCGTGGATTTTTATATGTTCAAAGGAGTATGCTTGCATGTAAAGAGCTCATTTTAATAACCCAATTGAGTAGTCGAACTAGACATCGCCTAGAACACTATAGAGAAAACATGTCACGGGGCGCCATCTTGTAGCAAAATAAAGAGGGCTGCTAGGCGAACATTCAAGAATTAGGCAACCTTTGCTTAGTCAGGAAATTCAATAATTAAGCCATGACTTTGTTACGAACCTTTGATGATTTAAATGTCCATATTTTATGGATGAAATTTGATGATTTAGAAGTGATGTGAAGGATTATTATTATATTTTATGTATGATGAATGGTTTTCCATAGCATGTTTGCATGTAAATATTTTTTTGTAGAACAGCATTGGGGTTAGGAAAAGTACCCCTCCATCCCGGTTTATAGGGCTTGCACACATTCCTAGATCATCAATTTATTTAGCACAATGGAAACTATACAACATAAAAAAATATTATATCATTAGAAAGTAGATCAGCTGAAATTTCTAATGATTTAGATATACGCGTAAGACTTATAAAATATACTACCTGTGTCTATAAATAAACATATAAGATTTGTCGAAATCTTGATGTACCTAGACTCTATTTATTATCTAGAAACATCCTGTTGGCGTCCGAAACCCACCGGTGAGTAGCGACGGGCAACACGTAGAGCCGGGAGGCTCCCAGAACTGCGGTAGGCCCTGGTCCCTCGTGCGACGGCCCGCAAAGCTCCGGCACGCACGTCCGATGCTGGTGCAAGGGCGTGCCACCTGACCTATACCTGGTCAGGAAGGTGATGAATTGCTTCGCTTAGTTTCCTGCATGGCATACACGTAAACATTAAATACGAGCCTCGATCGGCTCTCAGGTTGTCCTGTGAATCGGCTCAGGGAGCCGATCCACCCATGATTCGTATGAGGTCTACGATAACATGGTTGTCCTGCTTGATCAATATAAAGCTAAAACGACCTACGACGATTTAGGGTTTTCATCGCATAATCGGAACATCCTACACGTGATTGAGCCTGGCAGCCACGCAAGATGATAATAAACCAGCCCTAGATAAGGCCTAAAAACCAACATGGAGTTGATTCCCGGAACATCTTATCTAGGGCTAGCAAACCACACCCTACATGCTACTGGATCCTTCAACCCGTTTGCAAGGCCTAACTATGCAGATATTAAACTAATCGTTGAAGAACAAGGAGCAATCATAACAGATCGGATCTACTAAATAAGGATCAAGCAAGGTGCTGCCCTTACACCTAAGACAGATGTAAAGGCAGCTAGATGTCTAAGGGCAGCATGGATAAAAAGCATATATCGTGGTAAAACAATGTTAACCCTAACACATCTACGATAACTACGTTGCTCGCCATCAAGAAGGCTTCAGTACGAGCAACGCATGATCAACGAATAAACGTATACTGCCTAGATCGCAAGATGCGATCTAGGCAGCATGATGCTTACCCGGAAGAAACCCTCGAAACAAGGGGTTGGCGATGCGCCTAGATTGGTTTGTTGTGAACGTGATTATTGTTTTTCTCAATAACCGTAGATACATATTTATAGTCCGTAGACTTTCTAACGTGGGAATAATCCTAACCGTGTACGAGCCAAATTCTACCTAACCGACACGTATCCTACTATATTTACAGATACACGGGCAAACTAGCCCAAACTTCGTGTACAAGGCCGATTCATGTATATCTTCCGTGCATATTCTCCAAGCCCATCTTAATCACGGCCCACCTCTGATCCGGTTAAATTCTGGTGATAACACATGCCCCCCTGGTTTTGGAAATGATAATTCCAAAACCATTCTGCCTTTTCTTCGTTGGGTCACGTCGTGGCAGAGCAGAACCGCCGTAGTATCCTTCATCATGATGCCTTGCCTTCTCAACTTCTCTGCAAGATTTGATAGCGTTTTGGCATCGCCTCCTCGAAAACTGCCATGGCATTAAATTTCCACCACATCCCCTTTATTTAACCGCGCCGCACAGTTCACTTCTTCATCCCCTTGCTCTGTTCTGGCCATCGAAAAAACCCTCCTCCACCATGGACTCATCCTCCTCCTCTGCTTCATCGGCTCTCTCCTTCCAATCTTCTTCCTCGAGCGAGCCGATGCCAGAGCACAACCAAGGGGATGAGCAAGAGTGGGACTTCGACTTCGTGCCAGATGGCCCACCCGAGGCCCTCGTCGGGTCAGATGGCGACTTGCCCCTGACCGATGGGGAGGACGACCTCCGGTTCCTTATCGACGGGGAACTGGAGAGCGAGAGCGAGGACGACCTCCACTCCTGGGCAAGCTTCACCTCCTCCGACGAGGAGGAGGAAGAAGAAGAAGAGGAGGAAGAGGAGGAAGAAGAGGAAGAGGAGGAGGATGACTCCTCCTCCGCCGGGTATCCGCCGGCAAAGCGCTTCCGCGCTTGGGCGGAGAGCGATGATGACGATGATGACAAGGAGGAGGAATCCCCGGTTGAGGGCTGGGGCAGCAGCGACGAGGAGTTCTCCGGAAGCAGCGCCGACGGTAGTTACGACGCCGACGACGAGGCCAGCGAGGATTAGTAGTATAGGATTAGTAGTTCTTGAGCAATCGGTTCTTCTTTTGTTCTTCCTTTCTTGAGCAATCGGTTCTTCATTGTAAAAAACCCCTCTTATTAATGAAGAAGTGCTTCCAATTACGTTTGCCGACAGCCAAAGTCAAACAATCCCCAAAAGAGCCGATGGCATCGCATCGGCCTTTACCATAAACGCGAATAAGGCCAACCCAGCTGCCCATTCAAACGGTAACCTACGACCTCCGTCTGAGAAAACAAACTCAGATCCCCAAATCGCCGCCCGAGCAGATCCAACTCACGGCCACACGAATCTCAGATCTCACCCGCGCCATTCCAACTCCACAACGCATCCAATGGCGGAATCATCCAACGCCAACGCCATGGTCTCCGGTCTGAAGGTAATCCTTAACCGCCCCTCGCCATCCGCGTAAATGTTAGGATTAACAGCAAACACCTGAATTAATGTCCTTTTTTCGTTATTAATTTTAGGTTTCAGACATCCTGCTGCCGCATCCTTCTCTCCCAAATTCTATGTGTCTTGGCCCCCGCTCTTCCGAGAGTCCCGCTCACTTAATCTCATGCGAGGCCAACAGAATCCCCTTCGTGAACCAGAACTTAGATCTGACTTCCTGGGCCGACTGCCTGCGTGCCTGGCCTAATCCTCCAGAGGGCTGGGTAGCATGGTACAGTAGAGTGTCTAAAACCCATTATGCCACCTGGGAAACTATAGGGATAGCCGATGCCTTGTCATTATCATTGTCTCCTCTTGAGAAGAATGAGAACATTCTGAAAACCATCGGCTACTTCTGGTCTGATGCACTGAATTGCTTTATGTTTGGCCACGGCCCCATGACACCAACTCTGCTAGACATGGTCATGATCACAGGCCTAGACATTGCATCCCCATGCCCTTCTGCTTTTATGCTGCCAAAGGTTCCTTTCACCCTCTCCTCCAAAACAGAATGTACAAGCTGGGGTGCCTACCTCAGACGTTACATGAAGACCAAAGGACCTGTGACAGAGAGAGAACACACGGCCTTCCTGAACTTCTGGTTGGAGCATTTCATATTCTGTGGCCCATCACTCGCCCCAACCAAGAATTACCTCTCCTTGGCCTATGAACTCGCCAAAGGCACTCAGCTCGGCGTCGGCAAATTGCTTCTTGGGGAGGTTTATCGATCTCTCCAACTGATGACTGTCAAACTGTTCTCCCAAAAGACAGTTAAAACAGGAGGCCCCTGGTGGTTTATTCAGTTATGGGCTCAGCTGTACTTCCAAAACCAGATCCCAAACTTTCCACCTTTGGCCACCTGCACCTTCCCAGATGCTAATGGGAAGGAGATCCGATGCACCAGCTACGGCCAGGCTCTGTATAGCCTTCCAGGCAGCAGGCTGATCCCTAAAGAAGCATCAGAGTGGTTCAGAACCTTCTTCCAAGGCCTGGACAATCCCCTGTTCTTTCCTTACACTGAATCTGAAAATTTCGAGAACCCAGTCTCCTTTAGGTTGGATAGCTTTGCCGATGACCCCAGCACTCGGCATCTGTATTCCATCATGATCCGCCCCTGCTTCCTTCCAGTCGGAATGAGCACCTCAAACAGGATCATCAAGCCCGGTTATGAGTCTTACTAGCCGGTGGTAGTAGCCCGGCAGTTTGGTCTCGAACAGGTGTCTCCGCACTTCTTTCTCCACCACTTGACAGAAAGCAGAGCTGAGCTGCCTGATATCCTCACTGGCGAGAGATGCTACTCCTTCTTTGATGCTCTGGCCATCCCAGTCCCCCACAACCTTCGTTTCACCACCACCACCGATGGTTTTGAGACTTGGTGGTCCATGTGGAAGACCCACGCCTTCAGAAGAGCTCTCGGACCGTTGCTGAAGCAGCTCGATGCTGAATACGATGTTCCTGCAGACCAGGTACTACTACTTATAAATTTCTTGCAGCGGCTCAAAATGACTGTCTGTAACCTGGCTCCATTTTCTTGTAGCAGCAAGATGGCCCAGAACCCGTGCAGGCTGACGGCTCCCCCTTCAAATTCCTTCCACCAGCTCCGGTGGTTCTCTTCTGCCAGAGCTCACCACCTCTGAAGAAGGTCATGATGCAGGGCTAGCCGATTTCACCCAAATCGGCTCCTAAGAGTAAAGCATCCTCTGGGACAACTGCCCCCCGAGCCTCAATCCAGGCGAGGAAAGCAGTAAGGAAAGTAGCTGCCAGGAAGACCTTGAAGCGCAAAGCCCCTATTCCCGCTCAAGAAAGTTTGCAAGTAAGCTGATTCATGCCTTGACTAATATTATTTGTCCTCCCAGGCTTTTGCAATATGTTTGTACTTCTTTTACAGACCTCCACTGAGGAGAACTCCAGCGGGGAGGCACAGTCCAGCCGAAGGGACCCGAGCTCAGGCGACTCTAGGAGAACCACCACACAGAGCTAGACGGACTCGCCAGCGTCGGCTTCTAAGAAAAGGTCAGCTCCCGAACCTGCTGCCTTTCAAGCTCCGATCAGAACAGGGTCACGCGTGAAGCGTCGATGCGTCAAGAGGGCTCGCAAAGACCCATGAGCTTCTTCACCAAGCCAGGAGGTTTCAAATGTAATTACTCCCCTAGTTTATATTTCATGCTGTCCCATTGCCACTCCGATCGGCTAATCACTTCCTTTTGTAGACTAATGAGACCTCTAGCGGGGACGTCGAAGAGGTACTGATGCCATCCGCCACGCTAGACCTAGCAACTTCAAAGAGCGCGGTTGACAAGGTGGCCAACCTAACCAAGCCCATGGAAAAGCCGATCACCACAACATCGGCTGTCCCTCCCATCTTGGGAGAGGTACCCTCCATTCCCTTGGCTCTACCCTTTTCTTTTGCCATATACTAATGCTGTTCTCGTTCGTCTGTCAGGGTTGTGATCTCTCAATCTAGCTGACGTTCGACCCTGAATCCATTGAACCAGCTACTTCCAAGGCAGGTGAAGAGCCAAGTCCTAGCACAGCCCATGGTCCCCTCCAGCGTCTCAAGGCTTTGCTCTCCTCCTCAGTTGAGACCCTGGTTGAAAACCCCGAGGAAGTAAAGGGCATTCTCGAAGACATCCAGCCCCATCTCCCAGTGACACTGCAGGTGAAACTTTGGCCAGCTGTGACTCTGTCGGTCTTCAGGTCAAGGGTGCAGTCGGCCCGTCAAAGAATTAACCTTCGCCACGCCCAGCTACCGTTGAGAGCCGATATTGCAGACAAGTGTCAACGGCTCAACGAGAAAAAGGCTGCCTTGGACGCCAAAACTGACACCTCTGCCAACAGTGCCGAACTCGAAACCCTGCGTAAGGAACTGGAGAACCTTGAAGAGAGGGTCAGGGTGACCAAGCAGCTTATCCAAGACAAGGAAGCTCTTATTGCCCGCTCTCAAGAGGAAGCAAAAGGCCTCACAGCTGATCTGAAGACCGATCTGGCTGAAATTCGTGCCCTGAGCAGTCAGCTGGTGACAGGCAAAGACGAGGACGACGAGGCTGAGATCGCCGAGGTGGATCGTATCCGCGCTGACGCCCTTCATGCCCTCAACGCGTTTCTTCAGTAGAGCCTCTCTGTGTAAACTGATAAATGCTTTGTTGAACTTGTACCTCCAGAGTCGATGGCTGTGCATCGGCTTTTTATTCTGAAGTCAATGTCTTTGCATCGGCTGTACTTGTATACTGTTGCCTTCACGTATTTTCTCGAGTCGATGTCTGTGCATTGGCTGTGACTTGCATGCACACATTTTTTTTACTGGCCGATTTTTCTATCGGCCCCCCATATCCCACTGTCCATGTATCGCACATGTTCATCTGATTAGGTGCCCCCCCGAGCCGAATCTGTCAGGTTACTGCAGATATCGGCTCTGCAGTCATCCAAAGAACTATACCTGAACATCGGCTCTATCATGACCAATGTCGACTTCTTCTAGCTCATCAGCCGATGTAAACCCATACCCTAGCTTTCCGTCACCTGTTAGATCGACGCTGAACACAGGCAAAACGTATGGCGAGGATAGTATGGGCCGATTGCTGGAATCGGCCCCCATTTTGATTGCATTGCTCAATGAAGGTTTACATCTTGTTCGTGCTTTACTACGACTACGTGACATGTTTGAGACAAGATCATCACTTTTTATTTTTTGGGGCCGATCGCAGGGATCGGCCTTGCCACGTACGTCCATAGCCTTTGCTCTTGTTACACGGTCAGGCCGGTGGATAAGACCAGCCTCACCCCGTTTTGTGTCACGTCGATGCGCTCACAGTCGTCCAAAGTGATGTCGGAGAGTGGCTCTTGGCCTGCCGTCTCCCAAACGTTCATGCCAGCCATTGAGATCTCGGCTGAGTCATCTGCGTGGACGATCTCTACTTCATCCCCATCCCACTGTATTAAGCGTTGATGCATCGTGGATGGAATGCAGCAGTTGGCGTGGATCCAATCTCTCCCTAGCAGGACAGCGTAGGTGCTCTTGCTGTCGATGATGAAGAATGTCGTAGGGATGGTTTTCCTTCCTACGGTCAGATCCACGTTCAGAACACCTTGTGCTTCTGATGCTTGGCTGTTGAAATCGCTCAATGTGACGTTGATCTTGATCAGATCCGAGCTAGAGCGTCACAGACGACGTAGCATGGAGTATGGCATGATGTTGACTGCCGCTCCGGTGTCAACCAGCATCTTGTTGACAGGCTGCCCATTGACGTACAGGGCCTTCAGGTGTCTGCAGCTTCTTTCTCGTGGCTTCTCAAAGATAACTGGCCGTGGGCCGCAGTCAAGTTGTGCCACAGGTGCCTCGTCTGTTCCAGGAGTACAAAACTCCGCCGGAAGGATGAACACCATGTTTGTGCCAGCCGATGTCTCGTCATCGGCTCTCTTTTGTTTGGGGCGCCACTCTTTCTTCTGTGGTCGACCCTCCTTGTCCAGAGTTCGCTGAATTTTCGCGGCCAGATCAGGCCGCGCTTTCCTCAACGTATACAGGTATAACCTTTCGGCTTCCTCTAAGCAACGTAGTCGCTGAACTCTACGCTTTTGAGAGTGGCTGAGTCCATCAGGGCACCACCTTGGACGGTGGTACTTATCTTCTTCTTCTTCTTCTTCTTCTTCTTCTTCGTCTTCTAACTCCTCGAGATCTTCCACCCGAGAGGACTCAGCTTGCTTGTTCCGAGATGGGAGAGGTCCTAGACGCTTGAATACTGACACGTCTCCCGTGCCCTTCTTCTTCTGTCTACATTCTGGGCAGTTGCCGATTGTGGGCAATCGGCTCATTCCTGAATCCCAGCAGTGTTTGAAGAAGGGACAGTCCCAGTGCCTGTCCACGTCGTCCTGCTCTCTTGACTCTTCCTTGGCATGGCGCTCATATCTTTCATCGTCTCTATCATGCCGACGATATTTCCTGTTGTCCCTGCTAGACCGACGATCTCTTTCGTCGTCGTCGTTGTATCGCCGGCGTTGGTCATACTGACGCTCATATTTGTTGAGGAGATGATCAGAGAGAGGTCGTTGATATCGCACATTCTTCACTTCTCCCTCTGTGATGTAGCGCTTGCCATCGTGTCGGGACCGATCGCGTGGAACGGCCTCCTCTTTGTCCTTACCACGAGAGCGGCTGCCCTCGTCTCTGTCCTTACCAGGGTGGTGCACAGGCCCGACCATGTTAATGCTGAACGAGAAACCTGGCTGGCACCTCCCGGGGTAAGCGCACTCCACCATGTTGACGGCGGGGAAGTGGTGCGTGTCGACTTTCATGGCGTACTGGCTGAAAATCAGACGCCCTTGTTCTATCGCCATTTGGATCTGCTGACGCCACACCCTGCAGTCGTTGGTGGTATGGGTGAACGTGTTATGCCACTTGCAGTATGGCTTTCCGTTCAGCTCCTGTGCCGTGGGGATCTTGTGGCCTTCGGGTAACTTTAGCTGCTTCTCCTTGAGTAAGAGGTCGAAAATTTGCTCAGCTTTGGTCACGTCGAAGTCAAACCCTCTTGGAGGACCTTGTGGCTTAACCCACTTGCAGGACACGGGGCTTGCCCCCCGAGCCCATTCAGCCACTGCTACCTCTTGATCTCCTGCAGAGCCTTCATCTTCCTCTGTCTCTACCAGTACTACCGCACGCTTGAACTTGTCCTGGTACAACTCTGGGTGGCGCTGTTCATATAATGACAGTTTCTGAACCATATGCGCCAATGAAGCGTACTCTGCTTGGGAAGCCATATCCTTGATCGGTGATGCGAGACCCACCACCGCCAACTCTACTGCTTCTTTTTCAGTCAAACGAGCCGAATAGCATCGGTTCCTGATGGTCCTGAAGCGTTGGATGTATTCTGACACTGTTTCTCCGCGCTTCTGTCGTACTTGTGCTAGATCAGCAATGCCAGCCTCGGAAGCCTCTGAGTGATACTGCATGTGGAACTGCTCTTCCATCTGCTTCCAAGTCCGGATTGAATCTGGTGGCAGCGAGGTGTACCACCCGAAAGCCGATCCTGTGAGGGACTGTGCGAAGAACCTCACGCGTAGTGCGTCTGATGCTGAGATCGTGCCCAACTGCGCCAAATATCGGCTCACATGCTCGATTGAACTGGAGCCATCTGACCCACTAAACTTGGAGAATTCAGGGAGCTGATATTTGGGTGGTAGTGGGATCAAATCGTACTCGTTGGGGTACGGCTTGGAATAGCCGATTGCCCTCCTTTTCGGCACCATGCCGAACTGGTCTCTCAAGATTGTACTGATCTGATCCGCGGTGCTAGCTGCAGGAGTCGAGCTTTGAAGATTCGCTGGAGTGGCATACTTGGCTAACCACGCCTGCTTCTCAAGATCTGATCCAGAAGCCCCTCCTGCTGTTCCAGAAATCCCTGCTGTTGCAGACTGGTTCGTGACTACCCAGTTACTGCATTCTGGCACATATGTGCACGTGTATCCGTGCGGGATCTCCTTAGGCGCCTCATAAAAGAACTGGTAATCGCTAGGATCGCCACCGATCTTGTAGACGATGAATGCCGGGGAACTCGGCACTTCTGGTGCTGCCAGCGCGAACGGCAGCGGTGGTCGGGTCTGGAGCGGTATCTCTCCTTGGTGAGTCCCTAGAGCAGGTCCTGACAGAGAGTACTGATGTCTCATGATTTCCTGGATCACCCGAAGCGCGACACGCTCCAAAGCGTTCACCAGGCTCTCAGAATGGCGGTGTAGCGAATGAGCTACCATGTGATTAACCTCCTGATGTCGAGGGTACTCCTCGCCAATGCCCTCCGATAGGGGCTTAGGGTTGACGGAAACCTGTAAGCTGACACGAGACATCGGTTCACAGACAAGCGGGGAGAGCGATTTACCCAGGTTCGGGGCCCTCGATGAGGTAAAACCCTTACGTCCTGCCTGTCTGTTCTTTGATTATGAAAACAATGGGTTACAATGGGGTGCCGAATAGTTCGGTTGAGATCTAGGCGAGATTGCTATTGCTAGGGTTACCTAGCTCTAAGCTTTTCCTGGCTAAGATCGCTAAGATTGTTCGTGTCCTTCGGCAGCCCCTCTCCTGGCCTTTATATAGGAGGCCAGGTCTCAAGAGGTCTAACCGAATACGACTAGATTTACAGTAGTTTAGATCCAATCTTTCCTTGTTTGTTCGCTTCCTTGTCTTGCCCGTCAAGGAATCTTCTGGTGCACCGACCTAGTGGCCCATCTAGCCTTCGAGTGTCTTCATGGGCCTCCAGTTTGTCAATACCGGATAAGGCAATACTGGTTACCCGAAGGGTAATGCCCACGTCAGTAGCCCCCGAGTGTCTAGCCGAAGATAATTCGGGTAGAGACTAATGCATGTTTCCTCCTGACATTCTTCTCCTTCATTGCTCTTGTTCATCTTGATTATGCTTCATCTTCCTTTTATCGGGTGCGCATCAGCGCTCCCGATGGGAGTAGCCCCCGAGTCTAGGTACGGATGCTTGCAATCCGTGCATAGACTCAAGTTGTACTACTCGAATACTTTCCTCTGCCGAGTTTTTCGCAAGTCTTCATAGGTCATCCGATATATTTTCTTTACGCAAAGGATAATGAGTAACGTGCCCAACTTTTGTTGGTTAACTGCCGATGGCAAAACAACGTTACTCTACACAGAATCATGTCCCCGGGCATGATCCTGGAGTGCAAAAAACTTTTATTGGATGTACATCATGCGCTCCCGATGGGAGTGTCTAGGTGTAATCGCTTGAGCGCAGACTCAGTCTTTTTTCCTTCAACTGCTCATTCTATCGAGTCTTCTTTTATCGTGTGCGCGTCAGCGCTCCCGATGGGAGTAGCCCCCGAGTCCAAGTTCGGATGCTTGCAATCCGTGCGTGGACTCAAATCCTTCATCCGATGATTTTTTATGTTTCCTTCGAATGCTTCCAAATTATGACGTCATTGCCGACGTGTAATTGCTGCAGGCTGATTTGACGGGTCCATCATGACGAGCTAGCCCTAGCCCTGTTCAATCAGTGTTTTAGGGCTTGACCACTATACGCGTAACGACCGAGGTGGCTCCTCGATTTTTGCGCTATCGTGGGCGTAGTGGGCCGTCAGTTCCTTCCCTTCCTCAAGCGTCACGTGCTTACTTATCTCTTAACTTCTCCTTAAAATCCCCAAAGGTAAAAATTCTCAATCTTCTCCACGATTCCCGCAGCATCTCCTCGTTCTCCCTCTTCTCCCTTCTTTCGCCATTGTCGCGCCGCCGCCACAGTTTCAATCTTCCTCAGATCTCGCGATGGTGAAGAAGAAGAACGCCGCCGCCGCTAGCTCGACTAGCGGAGGTGCCGCTGCCAAGTCCTCCTCTTCTCTTCCGAAGGGGAGCGCTCCGAGCACCCCTCCCCCAGCTCCGGCGCCGCCAGCGCCGTCGAGCTCGATGGTCAAACCTGGGGACTGGGTAGCTTCAACCGTCACCAAGCGTGACGAGAAGAGGTCCCGAAGCTTAGGATTAATATCCTCCGACACGGGAGATGTGATCCTTCCAGGTGCGATTTCTCGGCCTGATCCTCCCGCGGGATTTTCTGTGATGTTCTTATCTTTTCTTCATCGAGGCCTTTCACTCCCCTCTCATGGATTCCTCCTCCATCTCTTGCGGACGTACGAGATCCAACTATGGCAACTTACCCCCAACTCAATCCTCCATGTTGCCGTGTTCATCACCCTTTGCGAGGCATTTTTGGGTATTGAACCTCATTTCGGGCTGTGGAAGAAGATCTTCTATGTGAAGAGATACAGCAGTAGTAATGGGTACTTTGTCACCGGAGGGGTAGGTTTTGTTGCTCGCTCAGAAGTTAATTACTTCAATTTCCCAATGAGAGAGTCTGTGCAAGGATGGAGGCTGAAATGGTTTTACGTCAAAGATTCCTCGTCACCCGAGTGTCGACTCCCTTGCTATGTCGACGATTCTGAAGCCAAGCCTAAGGACTCTTGGAAGAACATCCTCTCAGCCGACGAAAGGGCCTCAGCCGAAGAATTGTTTGCCAAATTCCTTCGAATCAAAGAGGCTGACGGCCAAACTATGATTGGTACGGAGGTGGCAGCAGTTTTCCTGAAGCGCCGAATCCAGCCAGTCATGGCCAGAGTTCACCCGATGTGGTTGTACTCAGGTCCAAAGGATGAGACCAGGATTAATGATGCCGATCTATCAGAAAAAGAGTTGCTCGATGAAGTTCGTCGTCTTACTTCCTTCAACCAGGAAGATTCGATCCCGCTAATCTCTTCTTATGCTCCCCTTGACGTTGATCATCCACCATCAGGGGTATTTTCCTTTCTTCACATCTCTACTATAGCTTCTTGTTCAGCCGACATGATTACCTTTGTTCTTACTTCGTCATTTTTCTTTGCCAGATCCCTATGGCTTCTGAAAATACACGTGATTCACCGGATGATACTTCCGAGGGGAGAGGCTCCTCAATCCCCGTAGATTTTCACACCATCGATGAAACAGGTCTAAAGGATGAATATAACGGTCCGATGAATCTTGAAGTTGCCCACGCTGATCTTCCCTCCTCAGCCGATAACACTTGTATCGCAGATGGATCAGTGCGTAACGTCGACACTGATCGTGATACTTTTGTTGATGCAGCTGCTGATGGGGCCAGAGCTTCTCCTGCGAAGAGATCAACCGGCGGCTTTGCCGATGAAGATAATCTCTTCGACATGTAAGTAGTTCTTTTCTGAAAGTTATATTGTGCCTTTTTTACCTTTCATACTCCTGTTGTAATCACAGTCGACTGTTTACTTTTGCAGTGACGAGGGCTTTATCGAGCCTCCTCCTAAAAAGGCCAAGTCTGATGCCGTTTCGCCGGTCGTGGTGGCTTCCGAAGCTTCGGCTCCTAAGGCCGCCCCCATGGCTCAAGCATCGACTGCGTCTTCCCTTTCCAAAGGAAAGGATATTTCTCCAACTGCTGCTACTGCGGCTCCTTTTTCTGTAAGTCCTCTTCTGATCTTAATACAGATTTCTTGGAGCATGCCTTGTTTAATTGTTTTTCTTTCTCTCTTAAGGACCTGCGTGGCGTTATCTCTTCTCTGGAGGTTTTCACCTCCCGATTCACTTCTCTAGAGGCTGACAAAGTTCGGCTGCAAGAGGAAGTCGAATCTTCCTCCTCAAGACTAGATGGTGCAGTCAAGATAGCTGCCGCGGCTCGCCAAGAGATTGATTCTCTGAAGGAGGAGCTGGCCAGACTGAAAGGGAAGCTGAAGGAGGAGGAAGCATCCAGGCTGGTGGCTGAGGCTCAAGCAGCCGAAAAGGATGAAGTCCTTCGTCAATCTTCTCTGGCCTTGCTTGGTAATCTCTAACATACTTCTGTCGAGTAACGTTCTTATGGATTTAAGCTTTTTGTCAATGACTGAATTTTTCCCTTTCTTTCTACTGCAGAGGCAGCAAACATTCCTGTCGATGCCCTGGAGAGAGTTCCAAATAACTCCCCAGCAAACATTGTGTCAACGATTCTCGCTTCTCACCAGCTTACACAAGAGCTTCTTGTGAAGGGGAAGGGTGCTCTGGCGCGGATGCACTCGATGATCTTCCCCAAGATCAAGCAAGAGAAGACCCTGGGACAGCTGATCGATACCTTCGCGGTTGACACCAAGGAGGTCATCGAGGTATTCAAGCGTACATCGCGCACTTTTGGTGCTGTCCTTGCCTTCCAGCTTATGATGGGTTACGGCTTTAAGGGTGACATCGAGGAAATGACTAAGGGGCTTCCAAAAGAGCAAGACGGGCAGCCTGTTGATTTGAGCACCTTTAAGGCTTCTGCTCTTACTTGCGCCCGTCAGCTTCTTGAACTGGTTTCATCAAGGAAATCGTCGACTGGCCCTAGTTCATCGACTCAAACTCAGCTCCCTTGATTCTTGTAACAAACTTGTGCCTTGAGCTGATGCGAAACATTGTTCTGCCGCACAACTCATGCTTTGTAATAAACTCCGTGCTAGCATTGTTGTTAGCACACTTTTGTTATGATATCACTTTCTTGCACTTCTCCCGATGGGAGTTTTTTTTGGATGTTTGGCTGTACCATATCCATCACTTCTTTATAACCAGTATTTTTTGCAGGTCTTCCCAGTACCCTCGTTTGCAGACGACTCGTCGGGTGCTCTTCCTGAAAGCGATCGGATCCAGCGCATGAAAGATCGGATCACGCAGATGGAAAAGGATTTACGCAGCACTTATGCTTTAGCTGCCATCATCAATAAAAAGAGCGAGATTGCCGCCGACGTGGAGCGGTACACTCTTGGCAAACTGCATAAGGCTACCGAAAGTTTAAACTGTAAGTTTCCTGATCCCTTTGCCTGTTTGCTAGCAACTTCTTGTCTGAGTCTTGACTAATTCTTTCGGCAGTCATAGCGTTGAACCATGCGGAAGAGAACAAGCGGATAAACGAACGGGTGCATGCTTTGACTCAGCTTTCCTCATCCGAAGAAATTTTCTGGCGGGAACACTCGAAGGCCTCGGCTGTCGTCAAATTTCAGGATCGAGTGCACCAGGTCCACTAGTTTTTCGACAAGTGCTACAAGGCTATGAGGGTAGTTTGGAAAACAATGTTTCCTCTGAATGCAGTTCCCCCTACCCTCTTGACTTTGATGTCTGAATTTGGGAGCGCCAAGAAGGTTCGAGAGCTGGTAAGATCTCAAGTCTTTGCAGGGGCCAAGTGCACGCTTGCCCTTGTGCTTGCTTGTTATCCTTCAGCTTGCTTGCTATCTATTGCCAACGCAACTGGCGATTTCGAGGAGCTGTACCCGAAGGTTTTAGCATCTGCCCATATAATTGTCGACAGGCTTGAGGAGATGTCAAAGGTACCTGAGGAAAAGGAAACTCCGCAAGGGTGATATATAAAGGTGTAAAATTACTTTTGTAAATTGTATTGGCTAGTTCATCCGAGTGTTCGGATTTTTGAGCCGAAACTTCTTATCTGGTTGATACATGAGTATGTACTTTTACCATGCCGTTGGCAAATACTCAAAGGGGCGAAGCTTAATTGCCCGTTGGATGTATGTGTACTAGTTGGTTAGCAAATCATTATGAGTGATCAGCTCGTGTTGCAGGTTTTGCTAAACCTGTTGTATGCGCAACTTTGCTTTCAACCGTTTGTAAATTTCGACAGTCATTCCCGAATTTTTCGGGTGTAATGATTCTTCCGATGAGCCCGTTGCTCTCTGATATTTCCATAAGTGAAATATCGAGCGTGGGTTGTGTGTAAGTTTTCCAAACTCTTGCTTTGTACGACACTCGTAGAGGCATCTGAAGCAGAGTGGAGGATTAATGTCCCTTTTCTTCTTTGCAGTGCTCGTAAAGGTTTTTGCCCTGAACGCTATCTTATGCCGCGCGTTAAGTTATGCCGCTACTTGGTGGCAGCACGGTCATAGATGCTTTAGATTACTGCAATACTTTAACAAGAATCGGAATTTAAGTACTTATTGATAGGGTAAATATGAAACTGAAGGGCGAAAACAAGAGGCCCTGTGTAAAGTAAAAGGGAAAAAATTTAAAAACTAGGGGAGTGTTTTATCAAGAAAGGGGTTCTTCTCTTCCTCAGAAGGATCTTCCGATTTCTTCGTCATGCTGGTGGTCGCGACAGTGCTGTTGATTTCGCCAGATGCTTGAGCAGCGATTGTTAGCATCTTGCCGCCTCCTGCGTCTTCTGCCGAAACTTTTTCTGCCGATGCTATTGCTGCTGGGCCTTCGGCTGGCTTCTTCTTGATTTCCCTGTCGAGTTTTTCCTCCTTGATTTCTTGTATCGTCAACTTGGGCGGGGGGTCGACAGTATCTCGCCGTGGCCCAAATTTAGCAGCAATCCTTTGAAAATCACGGTCACAATTGTTCGAGCGTGAGAAGCTCCCGTAGACTGTGATGTTTGTTCCATTGTTCCCTGGCATCTTCAGCTTGAGGTATGCGTAGTGCGGCACGGCCATGAACTTGGCGTAAGCTGGTCTTCCGAGTATGGCGTGGTACTGTGATTCCCAGTTCACGACTTCGAACTCGATCTTCTCCTTCCTGAAGTTGTCGGGTTTACCGAAAACGACGTTCAAGTAAGCTTTGCCAAGAGAATGCGCTGGTGAAGTAGGGAGTATCCCATGGAAACGAGTATCTGAGTCTTCCAGCATTCTCGTGGTGATCCCCATACTTTGAATTGTGTCAAGGAATATCAGGTTGAGTCCACTTCCTCCATCCATGAAGACTTTGCTCATCTTAAACCCTCCTATCTGTGCTTCGACCACTAGGGCGGCGTGCCCTGGCTTTGGTATAGTCATCGGGTGGTCCATTCGACTGAACGTGATTTCCTGAGACGACCATTCGACATATTCAGGAATGTTCGTCATGACGCTTTCTGCCAGGTTGATTTCTCGGGTGAGCTTCTTCATTTCTCTCCTTGAAACACCTGTCATGTGGATCATATTCATTTGTCCACGTGGCGGTGGAAACGCCTCGTTGGGTTGATGAGGTTGGGCCTGCTGTACTTGATGCTGTGACGGGGGTGGCGGTGGTGGTGGCGGTAGCTGCTTCTGGCCTACTTGCTGGATGAGTTCATGCATATCGAGGAACTGCCGACAATCCCTAAGCAGGTGGCTAGACTTTACTTTTCCATCCTTGGAATCGGTATAAGAATGTAGGTAGCAAGGGGCGTTGATCTGTTCAGCGTAGGGCAATTTGGGAGTTCTCTGAGGTCGTGGTTTATAGTTGCCACGGTTCCCAGAGTCGTTCCGATTACCGTCCTGCCGATCGTCTCGCCTATTGTCGTACCGATCATCCTGTCGATCAGAGTAACCTGCGGCCACCAAGTTGTTGTCATCGTAACTGCGGTTCCTCCTTCTCTTATTCCGATCCCTTCGACCACCCGAATCATTCTTCGGCTGGTCATCCTCTTCGTCGTCGCTGCGCTGCCGTGGTTTGCCATCGCTGAAAGCGTCAATTGCCCTGTCGACAGATACGTCTTCCGCAGCATTTAGGAGTTTGGTGAACCTCCCGATGTACGCGTGCATCGACTCCTTCTGCTTCTGTTGGCAGTGCCGTAACTCCTCGATCCCGACGGGCCTTTTGTAGGTTGCTTGAAAGTTAGCGACAAAAGCTTCTACTAAGTCATCCCATGACTTGATGGAACCCTTCGGCCGCCCTCTGAGCCAGGCTCGTGCTGAGTCCTTTAGGTAAAGCTGTAGACATTGCATTGCTGCTATCTGATTCCCTTTTTGTAGAATTACTGTCTGTAGATAGTCCTCTATCCAGGATCTTGGCTCCTGCTGCCCATCGTATTTGGCAGCGTTGGTAGGTGTAGGTTTGAACTTCTTGGGTGGCATCGCCTCCTGAATTTTGTAGCTCAGACAATCGGCTCCTCTAAGCTCGCCGTCGTTCTCCTGGGTCTCGTCCGAAGAACCACTGTCAAGTTCTTCTCTCATGGCGCGTCGTCGCCTTGCTTTATCAATCCTGCTCTGTGTGATTTCGTCCCGAGCGTCTCTTGCGCGATGTTTTGACCCGCTGGCCTGCAGGGTCTTCTCTTTCGGCGGGACTAGATTATGTCCTAGTATCGCAAGACTCTCCAAAGCACCGCGATGGGCCTGAGCCATGGATCCTTCGGGACGCTGGTTAATGAGGTACGCTGCAAGATTGGCTGTTGCTCCTGCGACGGTTTTTGGCCGTGGCATGCCTGCGGTGTCCGTGGTCATAAAGGACTTGGTCAAGTTTGATGTTATCTCCCTTGCATCATCTTCCAAAAGCCTGGACATCCTCGATCGATGTTTGCCCCCTCCGTGTGTACTTCGGGAGGCACTCCCCTGCGAGGCCCTTCGTCGCTCGCTGGACCGGTCTGCCGCAGATAGTCGTTTCTCGAGGGTGGCTTGCTCCTTAGACAGGCGCTCCCGATTTTTCTCCAATATGGAGTGGTAAGCGTTGAGCGTACCAACCGTGGTTCCCGCCGAAAGAGGTGTGTTGTTGAGCACGGCTGCCTTGGCTGCTGCCCACTCTTCTTCTGTAATGGTGTGGTCGCTATTGTCATTGCTGGCGCTATCTCCGAAACTAGCCCTTTCTTTGGAACGGGGGGTGCGTTCTCCATCTCCCCTATTAGCGACGTAGACTTGGAGGGGCGCCACTCTTCGGGTGTCTCCTCGGACGACGCTACCGATGCTGTCCTCTCCCGACGAATAGTAGGCATTGCAGATGAATGGCGTGTCGCTTGACCCTAGTCCATGCCTGGTGTCGCAGTTTATGCAGTAGTACGAGGTCATCTCCGAGGGCACGGGGTCATCAGATCCAACCGACATGGAGGATGCCGAGCGAGGAGTCGATGGCACGGACGGACTCGACGGGTTTTCCTGGCCAGCCGAAAGGTCGGGTGTCGATGACGCACTTGGGCTTGTCGATCTGGAGATAGGAGATTCCGATGGCGGAGGATTCCCTCTGAGTTGACGTTGTAGTGGACGGTCCCGAACGCCATGTCCATGTTGCCTTGCAGACCAGAGAAGGTGGAGCGAGACGATTCGCTGTGCGGGGTGAATTCGTAGGAGCCGAAACGGATCGGGCTTCCCAGATGAGACGATGATGGTGCTGATGAAGCTGCTGATGACATGACGGGCTCAGCCGATGTCCGATCTTGTGCCGACAGGGTTCCCACAGACGGCGCCAATTGTCGAGGGTACTCCTCGCCAATGCCCTCCGATAGGGGCTTAGGGTTGACGGAAACCTGTAAGCTGACACGAGACATCGGTTCACAGACAAGCGGGGAGAGCGATTTACCCAGGTTCGGGGCCCTCGATGAGGTAAAACCCTTACGTCCTGCCTGTCTGTTCTTTGATTATGAAAACAATGGGTTACAATGGGGTGCCGAATAGTTCGGTTGAGATCTAGGCGAGATTGCTATTGCTAGGGTTACCTAGCTCTAAGCTTTTCCTGGCTAAGATCGCTAAGATTGTTCGTGTCCTTCGGCAGCCCCTCTCCTGGCCTTTATATAGGAGGCCAGGTCTCAAGAGGTCTAACCGAATACGACTAGATTTACAGTAGTTTAGATCCAATCTTTCCTTGTTTGTTCGCTTCCTTGTCTTGCCCGTCAAGGAATCTTCTGGTGCACCGACCTAGTGGCCCATCTAGCCTTCGGGTGTCTTCATGGGCCTCCAGTTTGTCAATACCGGATAAGGCAATACTGGTTACCCGAAGGGTAATGCCCACGTCACCTGACGCAGAGACCTGGTGCGTTCTTCTGAAGGGGTAGACAGATCCACTCCATCGAGCGCGCCTTCAGGTGAGAACCCTTTCCACCTGATGCCGTGTGAGCGGGTCCTCTGAAAAGAGCCGATGAGGTCGGCTTCAAAGATAGCTTTGACATCGTCATGCTTCTTCTTGAGCTCCTCAGTCAGATCTTCGTACGTGACTGGATCTTCCGCCATCTCAGATGCAGATGGCGATGCAGTTGATGTCAAAGACTGTCCCACCGGGCGTGCCAGAATGTGTTGGCGTCCGAAACCCACCGGCGAGTAGCGACGGGCAACACGTAGAGCCGGGAGGCTCCCAGAACTGCGGTAGGCCCTGGTCCCTCGTGCGACGGCCCGCAAAGCTCCGGCACGCACGTCCGATGCTGGTGCAAGGGCGTGCCACCTGACCTATACCTGGTCAGGAAGGTGATGAATTGCTTTGCTTAGTTTCCTGCATGGCATACACGTAAACATTAAATACGAGCCTCGATCGGCTCTCAGGTTGTCCTGTGAATCGGCTCAGGGAGCCGATCCACCCATGATTCGTATGAGGTCTACGATAACATGGTGGTCCTGCTTGATCAATATAAAGCTAAAACGACCTACGGCGATTTAGGGTTTTCACCGCATAATCGGAACATCCTACACGTGATTGAGCCTGGCAGCCACGCAAGATGATAATAAACCAGCCCTAGATAAGGCCTAAAAACCAACATGGAGTTGATTCCCGGAACATCTTATCTAGGGCTAGCAAACCACATCCTACATGCTACTGGATCCTTCAACCCGTTTGCAAGGCCTAACTATGCAGATATTAAACTAATCCTTGAAAAACAAGGAGCAATCATAACAGATCGGATCTACTAAACAAGGATCAAGCAAGGTGCTGCCCTTACACCTAAGACAGATGTAAAGGCAGCTAGATGTCTAAGGGCAGCATGGATAAAAGCATATATCGTGATAAAACAATGCTAACCCTAACACATCTACGATAACTACGTTGCTCGCCATCAACAAGGCTTCAGTACGAGCAACGCATGATCAACGAATAAACGTATACTGCCTAGATCGCAAGATGCGATCTAGGCAGCATGATGCTTACCCGGAAGAAACCCTCGAAACAAGGGGTTGGCGATGCGCCTAGATTGGTTTGTTGTGAACGTGATTGTTGTTTTTCTCAATAATCCTAGATACATATTTATAGTCCGTAGACTTTCTAACGTGGGAATAATCCCAACCGTGTACGAGCCAAATTCTACCTAACCGACACGTATCCTACTATATTTACAGATACACGGGCAAACTAGCCCAAACTTCGTGTACAAGGCCGATTCATGTATATCTTCCGTGCATATTCTCCAAGCCCATCTTAATCACGGCCCACCTCTGATCCGGTTAAATTCTGGTGGTAACACATCCAGATTTACTGGAAAAACACCAGAGACGGAGAGATTGTATCAATTTGTAACCATGTGGTCCAAGACAATTACTTACATTACTTGTGGCAAAGCTAGTAGCAAGCAGATGGGCCTAGACCTACTATAACCTGCCGGGCAGGCTGACACTTGGTCGTTAGGCTAGTCATAGTGCTAGTATCATAACAAGTATCATGCACATTAGTCTCATAAAAATGCTGATGTGATAGCTAATTAAGGAAAAGAGAGGAGATTAGAGTAATATAGATGGATACTGTATCATAGCGCATGTCACGAGAAAAAGTGAATGCCAAACAAATCTTGTGCACAAATTTGCATTGAGATTCTAAAAAACAATAAATATAGCATGACTATGATAGTACTTTATGATACTACCCACTATTGAGATACTTCCTCCGTCTCGGTTTGACAGGCGCGCACGTAATTTAAGAAATTGCTTTGACCATTATTTGAGTTAATAAAATATGAAATATATGTCATAGAAATTATATCATTGGAAAGCTTTCTTGAAGACATAAAATTTATATTTTATTGACTAAATTAATGGTCAAAGTTTGTCTTAAACTGCGTGCGTGCCTGTTAAACTAGGACGGAGGAAGTATCATATGCATGATACTACTCTATGTGTATGGACCACTATGGCCAGCCTTAGATTTTGTAGAGTGTATCCAGCATGGCGCAGGCATCAAAATGGTCCAAAACCCAGGCTCCGTTAATGCATCTACTCCGTTAATGATGGAGTAATATACTACATGCACCTGCAAGCGAATAATGGAGGGTGGTCAAATAATGCAATAAAAGAATGGAGGCTCTTGGTCATGGGGACACAGCCCCGGGGCCGGGTGGGCGGAGCCAAGGTGGGTGTGGTGGTGACCGCGCGGAAGACCACGGTCCACCCCCCGAGCCGGGTACCGGGGCTCGAGTGCAGCGAGCAAGCACACTGCACACTGCACACTGCACACTGGCAGCGGCATGTGGGTATAGGCCTTCGTGCTCGGCATGCACCGTTGGATCGGCATCGGACGACGTACGCAGGAGAGTGAGGTTATGGGGCGCGCGAGGTTGGTAGCTGGCGCACGTGAAAGGAGGTGGCGGAGCGCGTGGGTGGCGATCCGAGGCACATGTTTCGTTGCACGGTCGCTAGCTGTATGTAGCTGGGGCTACTCTAGCCGGTTTTCATTCCCGGCCACCTGCGGCCTGCCTCGTACGGGCTGGGTGGGTGATCCACCCGAGCCAAAAACAGCTTTGCTTTCCTTCCCGCTTCCGCAAGACCAGGCCACCTTGTTCGCTCTCTCCCTCCTCGCAAACATGTACCGTAGCCACACACTATTTTCCTGAGACAACGTCGCCCAGGATCGACACGTCCGTCGGCCTATATACCCGGCGCTCGTGACGACCTCGAGTGGTGAACTCAGCTGGCCTCAAACCTCCTGAAGATACTGCCATGCCATGATGCACACACCAGCTGGATCGCCAGAAGAGCGCTGACTGGACCTCCATCGAGTACGACGAGTAGTGGTAAAAATGAGACAAGTACCGCACCTGCTAATAATATTCCGGTGGCGTACCTTCTACTTACTACACGAGTACTTACTTTTTTTTTTTTGAGAGGGATACACGAGTACTTACTGGAGTAGTAAAATGTACTCCTACTCCACTACTAGGGGGTGGCAGTATTGGTAGTATGACAGGAGGAACCAAGATCCTCTGTCTGTACGTGACAGCTGCGGCTAGTTTTCAATTACATCCACTGCACGCAGAGGGCACAAAGCAGTGACTGGGAGCCAGGGAAAACGATCGAAAGCTTGCAGCAGTGGCGTGCAGGACGTGAGCTGTATAGCAGCTGGACTCGCTCGACAACCGGGGCAGGATTAAAAACGATCTTCCATGTTTTGTTTTGGGCCTGCAGCAGGTCCGTACAGAGCAGCTGTTTGTCTTCTGGCAAGCCGTGCGCCGCGATTACGCCAAATACACTCAAGCTGTGTAATCTTTGCGCGTTGAAATAAGACATGCTATCTTTATTGATTAAAAATATGCACCCATGGGATTCAAGATTACATTACATGCTACTATCATCATTATTGGAGAGATAAGGCTGCTCATAGTGGAGACTAACTTAGACTAGTAACATATGTCATGTTACTAGTTTAAGTTACTACCTTCATAATGGGTAGTAACTTAGATGTGGTGTCATGCAATGTGTCATTAATTATGTTGTAGACTCATATTGCCTTGAGATGTGTGATGTTATGGTAACATAAGCTAGTTACCACCCCACTCTCTTTCTTCATTTATTAGTATGCCATGTCACCAAAATGTCTTGAGATGTGTGATGTTACTACTTATGTTACTCCCACTATGAGCAGTCTAAGGAAATCTCTTTCCACTTTGGCCTTGATGATAGTAGCACTTCCACTAGCCTCTATGTGTCTCATGCAGCCTAATATATTGTTCGGCACTTATTTTTAATAGGGGAATTATCACTCCATTCTCTACATTCAAGGGATGCACATAACTTTTTATTAGATTATTCACAAGTCTTACAAAAACAATTATAAAGATCGGATCGAAGCCCCCAAACTAGCGACAACTCGCTACTCCTACAACACCGATGAAGGGGGAGTCAATGAAAAGAGCCAACACACTGACATCACACCGACGCCCATCATCTAAAAACCAATGGCCTCCGCAAGTAGCCCAATGGCGAGCAACTGGCACAACCAATCCGGCAGACCCTCAGCGCGTACCATCATACACGCTCAAGATGTCCTCGCCGGCACCGTCTTTTGCATACCCATCTTCAGGATAGATCAATGCAATAACTTTGTAAAGCTCTGTCGTCAAGACACCTTGTACGTATTCCCCACCATGATTCGCCCTCTTGCGCGACACAACCCCTCTCCCCCTCGCCGCCATGTTGCAACTGGCACCGCGTCCCTCCCCTTCGCCACGTCCATGCCGCTAGAAAGGCCGGTCGCCGCCGCACCAACCTTCATCCTCCATACTAACCATATTATTCAATGCTATATTCAAGTGCTACATCAGGGTGGCTTGAGCGCTAGCTCCGCCCTATTGCTGGCTAGTAGCTTGTGAGAACATTTCTAGTTATAGCAGACACTAAATGAAACCGTGTAACTAGTTTTTAAAATCAAAATTACAAGTTTCCAAAAAATACGAATAATTGTGAGTGTTCATAATATGTGTGTTTACACGTCCTAAAAAATTTCAGCAACACATACAGTGAAACAAAAATGACAAATCCAGCATGAATAGTTTCAAATAAAAATACAAATCCAGTAATGACACCATTCACATGTCAATTTGTTTTTTTTTTCTCAATGTGTGTTTTAATTTTGATTGTGGAAATTATAAGGATTATAAAAACACATCTTGTGAATACTCACATATGTTTTTAACTTTTTCAGAAAAAAAATTAAATTTTTGACAAAAAGTATTATAATATTATTTATGGTTGGTATCGCTAGATATTTGCCGAGTAGTACCTTGTGTAGCCTAAGGCGAGTGATGCCCCGTCGAACCGCTCTTTCTGCCGGTCAACTACTTAGGGCATCTCCAGCGGCGCGACGCATTTCGGACGCCCAAAATGTCCGCTCGCGTCCGTTTGCGTCGCCTGGCGGACGCCAAAATGGTCGTGCGTCCGTTTGCGTCTGGGGTTGGCTCCAGCGGGGCGACGCATTTTCGGCGCTGGCCAGATTTCAAAAAAGATGAACTAGCGTCAACTCTGCACGAAATTACAGCCACAAATTGAGGGCTGAAACAAGTTCATCACACTTTGCAACTGGTATGGCGCAAAGTGGAGTCCAAAAGGACACAACAAGGCGTGAAACAGCAATAATAAAAAGTCCAAAAGGAGGCCAAGGTGCTGGGCGCATCGCGCCGGCGATCAGGCGTCTCGCGCGCGGATTTCGGTGCGCCTCTTGATGAACCATGCCCTGGTGTCGTCGTCGACGGCGCTCAAGTCGGCAAGCAAGATCCTTGTGTCTTCTGCACGCAATTTCGCCTCGGCGTCTGCCTTTTTCGCCTCGATGTCCAGCCTTTGGACATCGAGGGCCTCCTTCGCGAGGTTCTGGTAGATGGCAGTTGCGGCCTCTTTTTCCAGATGCCTCTTCTCGTCCCTAGCAGCCATGGCGACACGATTGTCAGCCATTATCTTCTCCATGATCTGCGTGAACGCAATGGTCTGCGCCTCCCGGACAAGATCGGCCTTGGTAGCCTTATGGCCTCGTGGACGAGGTGG
This sequence comes from Lolium perenne, assembly GCF_019359855.2. NCBI lineage: Eukaryota > Viridiplantae > Streptophyta > Magnoliopsida > Poales > Poaceae > Lolium > Lolium perenne. Next base: position 322,608,171 of record NC_067246.2, read on the forward strand.
AAGGACTGGACGGCCTTGATCGTCGTCTTCGCCGTCGAGGGTGACCGCTGTCCCATTCTTCACAGCTTCTTGGTAGGCCGCAAAGCTTATCATCCACTTGTTGTTGTCTTTGAGCACCTCCCAACAATGGATCATATGGAAGTCCTTCTTATGTGTCGCCCTGAACTTCTCCAAGGCGCGGGATACATGCAATCATAGCCGCCAATGATGTACATACAATGATGCAAATTGTGTAGAATGACGATGGTTGTATCGTGTTTACCACTGTCATGACGCCAGTGCCGCTTACAGGGTTGTTAATAGCATGTTCGACCGCCGAGCAGAACTTGCTTGTCTCTTGTTTGATGTAGTTCCATCTTTTCCGGAGGGACTCTTCCGTCCGAGGGCCTGTGATATGGTAGGGCGGGTGCATCCTGGTCTCGTTGTACTGCTGTAAGACCTTGGCCCAATAGACCTTGCCCTTTTGTTGGGCGCCATTGATACAATCTTGGGTCGTTGCCAGCCACGCTTCACACAAACACTTATCCTCGTCGTCGACGAAGCCTTGTGTCCTCAAGCTCTTGCCCTTCTTCTTCGGAGCAATGTCAGGCTGTGTTGGCGCGTCGTCGAAGTCGTCGACGGACACGGGTGTTGGCTGCATCTGCTGGGTGGCGAACAGCCGTGCGGTGTCGATGTCCTCTGCATCTTGCGTTGGTGGCCAGTCATCATGCGCGCCTGTCCCGGCCCGATCATCGCGAACGAAGCCGCCGCCGTAGATAATTTCCTGGATGTCTGAATCATGGCAGTCCTTCCAATTGTCCTACGAACGAACGGACATCAGACGCATGATACACGGCACTCGCACACATTGATAGAGCTCACGTACCGGGTCGTCCATCGTCGGGGCAGGCGGCGCCATTTCGTCGAACAGGATGCGGGGCTGCGGCATGCTCTCCCCCGGCACGTGGCGCGTCTTCTGTGTCGCGCCCGGGCAGGAGTCACCGCTTCTAGGCGTCCGGTTGAGGTCGGGAACCGCTGCCCCGGTCAACTTTACCGGCGGCAGGCCGGAGGCGAACCGCGATGCCGTGTGGCCCTGCAAGGGAGCGGGAGTACGTTTCAGGGCGCAGTTGGGAACTTACCGAGCTAACCGACAAGGCCGGAGGAGCGACGCCGGCGATCCCCTCTCTCTTGACGAGCATGTAGCCCTCCTCTAAGGTCGGATGGAGGGCTACTTGCGCGACGCCGGCTTTGAACTGCATCTGCCAGGCCTGCTGGTTGGCGGCCGCGGCAGTCTTGATCTTCTGGTTCTTGCGCCGCCCGGGACGCTTCGCGGCCTCCACGACTTTCTCCTCCGGGGATAGCACCTTCTTTGCCGCCTTCGGCTTTGCCTCCCGGCCGCCACCGGTGGCGGCCCGCTTTGCTTCCGCCAGTGCAGCCTCCATTGTGGCTATGGTCGTGGCTACAGGGGAGTGTGGGGCGGCGGCGGGTGCGAGGGTTTGCTCCACATCCATGGCGGAAGCTGCGGCGGCGAGGACGTCCATCGCTTCTGGACTGCTCGCGCCGGTCTAGTTTGCAATTTCGCGCGGGGGAATGGCCAGTGACGGGAATAATATCGGCCTCCAGCCACTGACGCGCGGGTCCTACGTTATTTTCGACGGACACTCGGCGCGACCGCCGAGCGTCCGCAGAGACGCAAACCTGGCGCATATTTGTTCCAGATTTCCGTCTCCGCGGACGGCCCGGTCAGTTTGCGTCGCCCCGCTGGAGCAGACCCCAGACGCATTTCCGGTCACGGCGGACAAAAACGATCACTCAACGACCGTTTGCGTCGCGCCGCTGGAGATGCCCTTATAGGTACCGGAAATCTTCTTCCATGGACGGATGGTCAGAGATTAATGCATGGCTTGCCTTAAGACCGTGCAGTGTACAAAAATGGAAGCGTCGATTGATCGTACGCCAGTCGAGTCCTCCTTGAAGACAACGCGGCTCAAGGTCGGCCGGACGACGATGGATATTGCATGCATGCTGTACAAGCGCGTAGTAGCTAGGTGTACGTAGATTCTGCTCGATCGATGGCATCATATACGTATGTTTCCGTACGGTCTGAGACTCGGCTATCGATGTTTGTAAGAGCATCCCCACTCGTTGGCGCTCCCCACGCCCAAATCCGGCGAAATTTTTGTCCGGATTGGAGGAAGATTTGGCGTGGGGGGCAGTATATTTCCAGTCGTGTGCTCCCCAAGCGGTGTTTCTCGGGGAAAAAGAGGACGGCTCGGGGAATCCGGACGAAAGAGGAGACACGTGGGCGTGGGCGGTTGGTTTAGCTTCATCCGGAGTCCCCGAGCGCTCCCCGGGGGGCCGGGGATGGCATGGGGAGTCCGGACGAAAATAGGCTCAAATCCGGACGAAAACGAGGAACCGGGGGCGCGACTGGACCGAATTTCGCCGTCCGGATGAAAAAAAGTGGCCGTGGGGGCTCTGTGGGGAGACGAGTGGAGATGCTCTAATTCGTTGGTGCTGTCTCGATCAATCGCGATCAGATCGAATCCAAGGCGATGGATCCACCGTGTCACTGTCGTCATATATACATACGGTCTACAGCAACACGGAAGCAACCCGCAGTGAACTGAGTTCTACTGATTACGGATAGATAGATCGTTGTGCTAGCTAGGTGTACGTAGATTCCCGATCCTTCCTGGTAAACGGTGTCTAGCTTAGGCCTCTGGCTACCGTTCGTGCATACACGGTACGGTACGTATATATGTACCGTAGATATTTGCTTACGGCCTGATGCCATGCATCCATGCAGTAAATTGCATATATATGTGCGGTGCAATTAACCGTAGTTTTCATTCCAGATCCGTCGTTGTCAGCCGGCGTCGGTGAGAAACAGTGTACGTACGTACGGTCAAAGATCATGGCTCTCTGGCTGTTGGACCATGAAAAACGTACGGCGCTAGATAGACACAATCAATAACGTCGTCGAATTAGGTCGTCCTCACAGCTGCCACGCGCGTCTTATTTGCGACGCGTCTGCCCGGCCGTGTGTAGGACGGCCTGCCTTGCTAGCTTCCCTTCACGGGACGGGACATCCATGCATGCACACCTAGCTAGCTGTACATCGCCAGATCGGTCGGTCGATCGATCTTGTACTTCATTTATTGATTGTATAAACGTTAGTCTTGCGTCGGGCAATAAGCAAGAGCTAGTACGTAGTACTACTCCTCGACCAAGTGAATATACGTTGTCTTCATAATTTCACGGCATTACTATGCATGCAGTAGATCGCTAGATCCAGAGCACGACAGAGATCCGGATGAGTTTTGTGCATGCCCCCAAGCTAAAAAAGAAGCAATTTATGCACGTAGGACGGTCTCGTTCCTCTGGATACTCTCCATCACGCTACTGTGTGCATGGTCCATGCATCAAAGCGCCGATCAATAGTATGCTAGCGCTGCCCTCATTTTTGGGGAAATTTTTTTACGGTGCATTCTACTACTACTTTCTCTTGAAATACAAGTACTTCTAGAAAGCTACAAACTAGTTTTTTTTAAGGCTTATATTTTGGAACTGGAGTAATACCATTTAACCATTTTTGTGTTTGAGCGGCTCTAAGAATTAACTTGTTGTCAATGTTCACATCGCCAACGGTAGAAAAAAGGCCAACAAATAGGATTTGGAGGAGTTTAGGTAGAGGATAAGTGGAATAATGCCCTGCTCTGTCCTTGCCATCCGCATCGATGGGTTTCCCTACTGAGATGCTGCTAATGGTGTATCACACACGGGAGCTAGACTGTCTTCTTCTTCCACTCCTGAGTCCTGATCATGCCCGTGGTGGTCAGGGCGAAGGTGTGGGGAGGACTTCACACGATCAAGTTTGGTGATCTTTAGGGTGGGGAGGCTTGTTTTTTCCCCTCTTCCACTGGAGGAGCTTCCCTCTGGAACCGGTTGCTCCTTCTCCCCGCGACCGACGGAACAATGAGGTGACGGCGACGATGCAGTTGACTTTGATGTCCAGTGGAAGTTGTAGATTATTTCCGTCCGACGGCGTTACCCCTCAAGTTTATCAATCTGCTCTTTCTAGACATGCTATCAAGGAACGAGGAACACAAGGCATGCCGTTCTACATGGGCTGGGGACACGTGGTAGGAGATGATATGGAAATTTCAACTCTACCCCATCATATTTCCGTTTGAATAAAAAATATCTACGGGATTTATAACAAGTGAATTACTGAAACACCATAGTGGCTAAATATTACATGAATTCTGATGTAGTATTTCCGATCCAAGCCATTAGATACATAAAAATGAGCGCGCCAAAATAATTTGATGTACTAAAAAACTATCCCTTTTTCATCTTGCATTGTATTGACGCCGGCCCAAGTGGGTCTATTTGTAACCTCGACATGTTTACCGTAAGAATGCACAAAATATATAATAATTGTGTCTATATACTTATAGTCAACTTACGCGAGCGCCCCCCATCGCCTCCATCTCATCAACTAGCGGACCCTCGTTGTTCCTCCACTTTTCCCACTCCGACAAGCTACGCAACCCCATCCTACCTCAGTCTCCCTCCTCCACCGGTCCACCACCATCGCAACCATCTATCTAAGCCCACCCTTCTGCCCCGATGCCATCAACACCGCACCCCGCAACCTACCCTAAGTTGGTGATTATACTGCTGTTGATGATTAGTAATAACCTGGTGGATCTTTTGGCAAAAACGGAAGAGAGATTTTGTGACTAGAGGTAGTGGAATGGAAGTGAAAGAAAGAAAGGCTTCCCGGTGCCCCGGTTAGGCCATGCCCAAAGAGAGCCTCGATATTGGCCGGGTACGTAGAAAACAAAACGCACGCGCACACGTGATGTGGTGCGTTTTGTCCGTGCACGACATACACGTATTTACAGTATACACCAGACAAGTGAGCCACAATTTCGTTGTCTCGTGCGTACCGCACATATAATACAGTCCAAGCATTTGGGTGAGAAGCGACAGCGAGAGTGTGGTTCGATGATACATTGATGCTGCGGTGCATGTAGAGGCGTACGCAACACCAGTGTGGGTGGCATCCATGTTCCTGATTTCTTGGGGAAATTCCTCCGTACCAGGTGGGCCGGACATCCATGGAACGATCCAGCTCACGGCGCATACATCGCAGAACGATGGCCCTGCATCGATCTGCATGCATTGTGCAGGCTTCTCTGACAAGGATGCGTTGTTCCTTTGCATGTCGATCTGGCATTATAGGCATGCCTGTATCTACACGAGCTTGTTCCATTGCGTCACAGGTACGACGGACATATATATCGAGCCAGATTCACTGGCGCCAGAACGTACTGACCTTGGCGCGTATATATAAGCGGAGTAACAGAAGTAGGCTCGGCGAAAATCAAAAAATTCAGACAGAAAACAGGCATCGACTCGAGCACTGCAGGCTCTCGGTTACTTTAGTCCCACACGTATGTCTATACGTCAGGAAGCACGACCTCGTGACGGCAGGGCCACCGGGTCGTTACGCCATTCATGGCGTGGCCGTGGAGACTGACGTGACGATTGGCGGCAGACGCTAGCGACCGCCGGTCATCCTCTGGATCATTCCCACTTGGTAGCATTCATTAATCGAAGCTACTCTACCAGCATTTGTGCCCGAGGTGCGTAGGAGAGCGACCGATCCATAGGATACTAGCCGTAAGGGCATCTCCAGCGGGCCGATGCATTTCGGACGTCCGAAATGTCCGTTTGCTTCGGCCCGCGGACGCGTTGTGGGTCAGGGTGATCGTTTGCGTCGGGGGTAGCTCCAGCGGTGCGGACGCGCATATTTTATCTCGGGACAGCGTCAAGGTCGCTAATGGTGTTTTACGTCCCGTTGAGGACTGCCGCCGGCGATTAACTGTTCCCGCGCGACGACGATCGTTCCCGCGCGCGCCCAATACATTGGCAAGTTTCGCCGGCGTTTCGCGCGCGCGGGAAGCCCTGCGCGCCAACGCCGTTTTCCCGCCCCGCCGTGGCTATATATGGTGGACACCGGCGGGGGCGACGGGCACACCTCAAGCTACCATCCATCCATGGCTGACCACATGAATTGGGAGCACGTTGTTCACATGTGCCGCCAGCTCCACCCGGAGGAGGAGGGAGACGAGGTAGCCGCCGCCGGCGTTGAGGCGCAGCAGCTGGACCTGGAGGTGGCGGCGGCGGAGGCGGAGGTCGCGGAGGCGGAGGCGGAGGCGGCAGAGCGCGCGGAAGGGCGCCTCGCGACGACCGGGCGGAGATCGCCAACGCCATGGCCGAGCTCGCCGACGCCAGGGCCGAGCTCGCGGAGGCGCGGGCGGCCATCGCGGCCCCTTCGGCCGACGCCGTCATCCACGACATCGCGGACGACGACGTCCCCGTGCCCATGCGCTTCGAGTGCGCCGGTGACCAGCTGGTTCTGCTCGCGTCCTTCGAGTCCCTCGCTGGGGACGCCCAGCGCCGTCGAGCTTGGGCTGGCGGAGGAGGAAGCCCACGGCTATGCGATGGCCATGGCTGGGGGTTAATGTGCTCCGACCTGGACTCGCTCCAGCGTAGAGGGCCCTTCTCCCGCGCGGGTCGAGCAGAGAACCGGGAGCTGGAGGTCGCCATCGCCGCCAGGGACGAAGCTGTGGCGGCGGCGGCTAGGGACAGGGCCCGCTTCGTCGCCGACGTGGTGGCGATCCAGGCGGTGGTCCAGGCGGAGGAGGACGCGGCGGCGGCGGCAGGACGAGATGTCCGTTCGCCGGCGTGCGCGGCGCGCGGAGTGCAAGAAGCGCTCCCGCTTCGACGACGGCGCCGGCCCATCCGGCGGCCAGTAGTAGGGCGCGCGACTGCGAGTAACCGAGACCAGTGTAGGCCGCGCGACAGCGAGTAGGTACGGCCGTTATAGTTTTAGGTTAACTCGACTAACCATCTCTATAAAGATGGTCCTTTTGGCCAATTAATAGTAATGAAAAAATCAATAGATAAAGGATCACTTATCTATTCCTTTTGCAGTTGAGATCATCATCCTTGCAGCGTGGGCCATTTGGATTATTATAAACAGAAAGATTTTTGAAGATCAGATTCCTTCCTTAGGTGCTTGGAAGGCAGTATTCAGACAGGAACTCATTCTTTTATCCTCCAGAATGAAGAAAAAAAATGTTGCTGCTTACAAAGCTTGGCTAGACAATTTCCTTTCTTCTCTAGTATAGGTCTTTTCTTTTTTCTTTTCTTTTTCTTTCTCTTTTCTCTCTTTTTCCTGTACAACTTGTACAGTTTGTAGCTTTTTTTAGTAGCTTTGTAACTTTGTAAATACTTTTTTTTTCTTTTAATAATAAAAATTGCAGTGGGGTTTTACCCCACTGTTTTACCCTCAAAAAAAAAAAGTCACTGCCGACCGAGCCCGGATGTACCCAACGCGGACATTTTCCGCGACCGCCGAGCGTCCGCGGAGACGCAAACCTGGCGCATATTTGGGCCAGGTTTGCGTCTCCGCGGACGGCCCGATCACTTTGCGTCGTCCCGCTGGAACAGGTCCCAGACGCATTTCCGGTCACGGCGGACGAAAACGGTCGCTCAGCGTCCGTTTGCGTCGCGCCGCTGGAGATGCCCTTTCGTCTGCCGTGACCGGAAATGCGTCTGGGGCCTGTTCCAGCGGGACGACGCAAAGTGATCGGGCCATCCGCGGAGACGCAAACCTGGCCCAAATATGCGCCTCGGATGCGTCTCTGCGGACGTCCGGAAACGTCCGTTTCGGTGGGCCCGCCTGGCAGCGACCCTGCATCAATGCGTCTTCTCAAACGCGCCAGTGACTGCAAAGCTGCGTCGCTTCGGCACTCTGCGCCACGTTAATGGCGACGATGCCTCGGCTGACGAGCGGCCGCCCACCTCCGCCAACCACGTTAATGGCGACGCCTCGTGTCCCGCGGCCACCGCATGCCGCCGGCCTATATAAAGGGGGCGCACGTTCTTCTTCCTCATCCACTCCTCCAAAGAAACCCTAGCCGCCACAAAGCTCGACCGTAGCGCCGCCTAGGTGTTCCTGTGACGCATCCAAACTCGCGAGGAAGTCCATGGCCGGTCCTGGTGGCCGGCGAGGCGGTCGAGGCCGCGGCCCTGGGCGCCCCCGTGGCCGGGGCAGGGGCCGCCATGGTGGAGCAGCTACGGCCCCACGGTCGTCGTCGCCTGCGCCCTCCCCATCCTCGCAGGAGGAGCGCTGCTTCGAGTTCCTCCTCCGCATCGACGACAACCCATTCGCCATCAAGCGGCTACCGGACAAGTTCGCCGAGTTCGTCGACGGCGTCGAGCCGGCGCACTTGCAGCTACGGGAGGCTAGCTGCAACTTCTGCCGCTGGACCGTGGAGGTCCTGTTCGACGGGCAGGGCAAGATGTACCTGCACACGGGGTGGGACAAGTTCGCCCGCGACCTCTCGCTCGAGCCCGGCTGCCAGCTCACCTTCCTCTATGAGAGGGACGGCGAGATGATCGTCAAGGTGTTCGACGACACAGCCTGCCGCAGGCACTACCACACCGACGACTCCGGATCCGACACCGATAGTTAGAACGTCGAGTGTTCTTTCTTTGCAGCGATTTTGGCTACGGGCTAGACGAAACCAGTAGTCGAGTTTTCTGTCTGTTCGCCTCATCGGTAGAACCAACAAGGGCACCATCTCCTCCCGCTGGATTTTCCAGTTTGGGTGATTGGGTGTGCCCTCGAATGTTCTTTCTTGGCAGCAAACATACGGAAATCAACACAACTGACTTCTATTTATAATTTTTTTATATTTGTGTCCACCATGGTTCAAACTATGTTAGTTTGTGTAAACCATGTTCCTAACTATGTGTTAGTTTGTGTAAAATCATGTTTCAAAATGTAATATTTGAAACTATGTTTAATTGAGAAAAGGGAAAAAAAGAAAAAAACGTGTCGCCCCGCTGGAGCAGACCCCAGACGCAAACGGACGTGCGGACAAAAACGGTCATTTTAGCGTCCGCAGCGCGACGTAAATGGACGCTCGCGGACATTAAAATGCGTAGCGCCGCTGGAGATGCCCTAAGAACTAATGGGAATTACTTTTTCGATAAAAAGAATATATTAATATTGTCGTCGTGGCGAACGAGCAGATGCCATGGGATGGCTTAAGTTGGGGCCGAATGGGCGCTAGAGGATTCGGGTGAGGGTTTTGGACTAGATTGGATGAACTTTCGGATGCTTTCCTCAAGAACCAGAGGTAGAAGAAGAAAGACACAAGGAGGAACTCTGCTCTAGATCCTTCTATTCATTGATCTTGTGAGGATACAAGTTTCTGCATACATCTATCTTAGCATATCAGGTCATGCCCGCGATGGGGTGTGCCCCCTCTCCTTATATAGGGAGAGGGTGGCTTACAGGGGAAGAAACCCTAGGAAACCCTAATGGCATCTTTGACTAGACAAACTACTTTTACAAAGTAACTTTAATCATAGATGACGCCGGTATCTTCTTTAATCAGGGAGGCTGACGTCCTCCGGTTGCTTTTGGCGTCACCTTCTTCTTTGGCGCCAGGGCTTCGTTTAAAGCTACTTTGCTTAGCTCATCTTTGTCCTCTAGCTCTGGAAAGAATCTTCGACCAGTCTTGCCGACGTTCTACATTACACTTCTTACCGGTCCTCTGGTGTCTTCTTAGCTCATACCGGTATACCCCTCTTGTGGATACCGGTATAGATTTACTCAGCCCAATGTTTAACTTTGAGCTCCGGAATGAACATTAAACCGGTATCTTGATGGCTCAAACCATCCGGTTTGGCATGCCTTTGGCATACCGGGGGTCATCCCCCCAACATTAGTCCCCGAAGCTGGTATAGTTCGGTGGATTTTATCCGACGGACCATGCCAGGTTCCTATATCTTAAGGTACCAGTTTAATCCTTTCCGGTGGTCAGTTTAGAACTTCCGACGTCTTTGCCGGACTTACACCTTCCTTCTCTCTTTGCAAAGTACTCCCGGTATCTCATCTTCCGGTGTCTTTGTCATTAAACTCCTCCTCGGTGAAGTCGAGCATTTCTCGGGTATAGTGCCTGTCAGAGACATGCACACTGTTTCTGACGCGCCAGTGCCAGGGGTCACCTCCCTTCGGCTTCTGCGCCCATATTTATTGCGCCACACCGGATCCTGGCCGCCGCTCCGGATCCGTGTTGCCTCCTTGTGGCATTTTTCTTTTCGCGCGTGTATCTTCGCGCCACGTGGCGGCCCGCGAAGCGAACCGTCGTGGCCCAGCGGTTGCTAGCCCACTAACTCGTCCTCCTATATAGAGGGCTTGCAGTTCCACTTCATCTCTTTCCCCGCACTCTCCTGATCTCCAGTGCTTTGAGCCCTTCGCCTCGTGCAACCTCGTCGCCGCCGGTCGCCGCCTGAGCTCCGCTCCGACGAGCCTGCACCGCTCTTCACGCTGCGCTGAAGGTCTTCGCCGTGGAGAGATCCACCGGTGCTTCTTCGCCGCCGCTGCCTCGAGCTTTCTTCGGCGAGTTCCGCCCTTCTTCGTCGCCAGCCTCCGTCGGCGCTCACGAGCTTGCCGCTGCTCCGGCGAACCTCTCCCTCAGCACCTCCGCCGCTTCAGGTTAGGCTCAATGTGCATTTGCTTCTTTCTTCGTTGCTCTTTAGATCTTGGGCCGGTAGGGTATTTATTTCTTCTTTTTGTTGCTTTTCCTCTTACTCGTAGATCTTCGCGCAAGGGTAGATCTTGGGAAACTTGTTTTTTCAGTAGAATCCGGCATCACTCAACCGTTATGTCTAGCGAAGTATTCCTCCGAATCCTCCTCCGGTAGCCGCCAGAGTGAGGCATCCGACATTCTTTCCGCCGAACTCTCCCAGATGGACTCCGATACCGGAAGAGGTCAAGAAGCCGGCAGCTCCGGCTAGGCTTCCGGGGTGGATTTGTCCGGTATCACCCGCGGAGCCTGGAAAGGTTCCGACGTGACGCAACATGAGATAGATTGGCTCTACCGTTCCCGGGGGATACCGGCAGGAGTCTCCTGCCGGCTTCCGCGCGATGAGATTGAACCGGTGCTCGAACCCGGTGAGTCCGTCATTTTCCTTGCTCATTTCGAGCGCGGCTTCGGCCTTCCTGCCTCCGACTTCTTCCGTGAGTTCTTAGATTTCTATGGACTCCAGCCTCATCACCTTCCCGGCAATGCCGTTTTTTATCTTTCTTGCTATGTCTCCTTCATGGAGGGCTACATCGGCCTCCATCCCACGAAGGAGACTTTTGCTCGTTTCTTTAGCCTTCGGATCAACTCGGTCCAAGGCAAAGACATTCCTAAACCCAAACCCCCCGTTCAATGCAGGTCTTGCATCATCGGCTCCCGCCAAGGGAGCCCCTTTTTTAAGTTATCCGGTCTCGAGTCATGCCGGGCATGGCAAGAGACCTTTTTCTATGTGAAGAACACCGGCGAGGCTGATCTCATCAACCTGCTGGCTTTCAATCCGGCGGTGCCCGCGAAGGCCAACTGGAGCTTTAATCCGAAGGTTAACCATATCGAGACCAACCGGATTATTCGCTTCATGGAAAACCTGAAGAGGGAGACGAACATCAGTTCTGATGACATCATCCGCACCTTCATCTCTCGCCGGGTGCTTCCCCTCCAGCGCTGGGCGCATAAGATAAGTGAGATGTATGGCCCTCGTGATCCCACAAAGATCACCGGCCTCCCTCTAAGCCAGGAGGATATAGTGCTTAAGGCTAGGCAGATCTGCCAAACCGACATGCCGCTGGACTGGGAGTGGGGCTTCCGGCCTCTCAGCTCCACCAACCCTCCAACTGCTGAAGTAAGAGATTGTGCAATCCGGGTTGTTGTACCGGTAGCTTTTGTGTTGTCGCTAATTGTCTTTCCATTCTTTTTCAGGCTAAGGAGCGCTTTCCTTGCATCGCTGCGGAGAAACGAGGCCCAAAGCAGAAGCGGGATCTTGACGAGGTCGACCCTGACCCTTACATCCACTGGACCGACCTCAAGATGGGCCGCACCCACACCTCGCGCCCCGGTAACTTCTCAACCGAAGCTTCCGGTTCCGATGATGAGGTTGTTATCCTCGAGGTAGTTTTCTCTTCCGGCTTCTCATGCCTCTTTGTTATTTTCCCTTCTCTAGATGCTCCCTCAGCTAGCACCCAACCACAGGTTCATGAGCACGTGGCTCCTCTGCGGGCCGAAGTTGGCCGCGAGTACATGGAGAAGCTCACCTCCCAGGGCAAGAAGCACAAGGCTCCGGCAACTGAAGCCGGTTCAAGCCAAGGCCCTCCCGCCAAGCGCTCCCGGACCGAAGTTATCGGAGGGAAAGCAGTGGGAAAGAAGCGCTACCAAGGCAAACAGATGCCGGTCGCTTCCGGGTAAGTCTTCGTTTCACTTCGTGCTTTGTTTTACAAACTTTTTTCTTCCGGTTGCTTTTTTCCAACCCTTTCTCTTTTTCTTGCTCAGCCCTGCGCTCAAGCTCTCCAAGAGCGCCAGCGGCCCGAGGCCTGAGAGCTCTGAGGGAACCGCAAGGACCTCATCTCCTCTTCACTCAAGGCCGGTACCTTCTGGTACCGGCAACGCTTCTGCCTCCCCTCTGGGAGGCACTCCAAGTGCGGGGCGCGCGGCCCCTACACCTCCAGATCACCGCGCGGAGGAGGAGCACGTCTCCCCTCCCGAAACATAAGACACCGGCGCCAGCAACATCGGCGCCGACTCTGAAGCTGCCGGGAGGGCGGAACCTCTGGTTCCTCCCGTCCCTAAAAGAAAGAAGAAGAAGACCACGGACTCTTCCCCCTCCAAGCCGGTGTCGGAGTCTTCCGCACCGGCAAGCTCTACTCCGGGCCAGGACGCACCTGACGCCCGCTCGCCGCCCAGGACTTCGCCCGCGCCTCCGCCGGAAGCTCCCACTGCTGGGCCAACCGGGGCCACACCAACGCCGCCACCAAGCCAAGGACCTTCAGCGTCCGAGCCCGCACCATCTCCTAGCCAAGGGCCCGCTGCGGCCAAGCCGACGCCGCCGCCAGAAAGCCTCAAGCTTCTCAAGCCGGAACCTTTCAAGGGGAAGGCCGTGGCTTCCGGCACTGCTACGCCTGGCTCGCAACAGCTGGCGCTGCACGCCGGCCGCGCCGCTATTGCAGCCGGAGAAACAGCCACTGGCCTTCTGGGCCAGATTACAGAGCTGAAGCGCGGAGGCCACGAGCTGGGCCATCTGCTCGAGTACGCTGAAAAGTGGAATCGAGCGGATGTGTCCGCGGCTACGCGCGGCTTGGGGAAAGACCGGCTCCCGGCGGTAGACCCCGCTGGCCCTTGGTGCACTGAGCAGCATTTCATCCGGCTGCGACGCGCGGTGAGGGAGCTCGACAACGCGTGGCACGATGCCACCAACAACGTGGTGGTAAGTTACATCAACTCTTTCCAATCTTTTCAGCTCAAGCCGGTTTCTCTTTTTCCGGATTATGCCTATCTCCTCAGTCCCCGAGTTTCGTGTTGAGAGCATAGCTCTTAGCGCGAAACTTAGTCAAAAACATAAAGAAACTGGCTTCTTCTCATAACCATTTTTACTTGAACAGAGCACGGCGGACGCCCGGAAGCGCCTCTTTGAGGATCTTCTGTGGGAGCACCGGGACCTTTCCGAGGCCCACAGCCACTGCCAAGGTCAGCTCTTCTATCTCCGGCTTCTTTTCACCGGTTGGTTATCCCTTTTCGTTTCTTACGAATTTTTCGCATAGCAGCTATCCCGGAAGCCTCCATTGAGGCCCTCAAGGCTCAGCTCCGCACCCTTCAAGGTATGGCTTCTTTTCCGGTTAACTCGTCTTTCTGCGTTTTATCGATTATACCTTGTTAACATTTCCTTCCCGGATTCTAGATGAAAAGGAGCAGCTTATCCAGGAGCACCGCAAGGCTCTGGACGCCCAAGAGCTCATCTCCAGGGGGCTGAAGGATCAGCTCATCCAGTTCGGGCTCCGGCATGATCAGGAGCTGAAGGACGCCAAAGCTGCGGCTGAGGCACAGCTAAAGGAGGCCCTGGATGATTCTGTCAACTCCACCGCGGTGCTGCGGGCAGAGCTTGAGGAGGGAGGCAAGGCGCGGAAAGCGGCCGAAGACCGGACTGCCCTCCTAGAGGCGGAGCAGAAGGAGTATGACCTATTGGTCATGCAAACCGACGCGCTCGCCCTCCGTAAGTTTTTCTTCTTTCTTTTTCGGCTTCTGCTTATAAGCTTATACCTTCCGGTAGCATGTCCTTATCTCTTTCCTTTGTCTAGAAGGGCTCTTTCCGGACTCGCAGGCGTACGCGCAGAAGAAGGTAGCAGAGCGCCGGATCGCGCAAGCGTTCAAGAATCCGGATGCGCCCTGGGACCCTTATGACCATCTGGTCGCGCTTTCTGCCCGGGTCTCGCACATGCGCGCGGTGGACCGGAACCTTGCCGACATCCCCGAAGTGGCGATCCAGCTCTTCAAGGTTCTCTGGCCTGAGGAGGAGGCGCCGGCTAACTTGATGCTCACTTCCGACCACCTGAAAGGTGCCGGCCGGAGGATCCGCGAGTGGCAATGGTCAGCAGCTCGTGCCGGAGCAGACGAGGCGCTACGCACCGCCTGTTCTTGGTATGAAGACCTGGACCTGGACGCCTTCGTTGCCGCGCGCCAAGATGCTCCTACCGACACGGATCCAGCCCTCACCGCCAAGCGGAAGGATCGCGCCTACCGGATAGCTGAGTATGCGGCGGTCCGCACCTTCATTCCTCCTCCTCCTGGCGTCACTGATTATCTTAGTGACTATGAAGAAAAGGAAGATGAGGATGAGGATGCCGGAGAAGATGCGCCTCCGGAAGGCCCTAATGCCGGTGATGTTCCTCCTGAAGCTCCCCTTGCCTGAATATGCTTATCCTGCTTTGTTGTGTCATGTTTGACTTAAAACAATGTTCATTAAATTCGACCCCGGTATGCCGGGGGTTATGATGTAACATAAAACTTAGCCGTTCTTTTGGTTATGCTACCATGTTGCCTGCCGGTATGTTTTACCGGTAGGTTATTAAGTTATGTTTGTCTATCGCTTTAACACCTTGCTTATCGTTTGCTTTGATCCTGTACCGCAAAGATTCCGGAATTGTTTTCGCATCCAATCCGATGCACACTTGGCTCTTTTACTTTGGCTCTGCCTACCTCTTTTGGGTGTTTTGGCGTATGAGGCACAAAGTTCTTTTGCCAAGCAAGCACTTTCATGAACTTAGAAACAACTCGAAATTTTCACAAAAAACCGGTTTAGCCGGGGTTAGTTAAATTTTTCCGGATTGTTCGTTCCCACTATCTCTTTTCGTAGTTCACGTGCTTAATTCCTACCGGTTTATCTTGCTTGCCATGAAGCCGGGTTGCGGACAGCAGCAGAGTCGAAGACTCCGGTAGGTTTTAGTACGTTACTAAACCAGAAAGAAAAAATGTTCAACAAGCAACCGGTGAACTGAAAAAATAAACATATTGCATGCAATTTTAGTAGGGGTAGTCCCCGAGTTTCATTCGAGGCTCCGACATCTTTTATTCATAGCAAATAAGGTACAAAAAGGAACTTCTTACACCACAACTTCATGAGTAGAAAGGACGGAACAGAGCTACGTTCCACGGACGCTTGGTTTCATCTCCGGATCTGTCTACCTTTCCTTCTTTCCATTCCTGTGCATCAATCAGGTAATAGGCATCATTGTGGAGAGCTTTGCTCACAATGAAAGGTCCCTCCCATGGGGGTGATAGCTTATGCCGGCCTTCAGTGCGCTGCACTAGGCGTAGCACCAGATCACCTTCCCGGAATACCCTCGGGTTAACCTTCCGGCTGTGATAGCGTCTGAGGTTTTGCTGGTAAAGGGCTGTTCTTGCCAATGCCAATTCTCTTGCTTCCTCTAGCAAGTCCACATCGTTTTCTCGGGCCTCTTTTACCTCTTGTTCGGTATAGAGTTGCACCCTTGGTGAATCATGGAGAATGTCGTTTGGTATGACCGCTTCTGCTCCGTAAACCATAAAGAATGGTGTGTATCCGGTAGACCGGTTTGGAGTCGTTCTTATGCTCCACAACACTGATGGCAGCTCATCAAGCCAACACCCCGGTGCCTTTTCGATTTACTCGATGAGCCTTGGTTTTATACCGGAAAGCACCAGCGCATTTGTTCTTTCCACTTGGCCATTTCCTTGCGGGTGTGCTACTGAGCACAAATCCAACCAGATATTGTTATCCTCACAGAATCGCTTGAACTCACCTTGGGCAAAGTTTGAGCCATTGTCAGTTATGATACTATGTGTGTACCCGTACCGCAGAATGACATCCTTTAAGAACTTCACCGCTGTGTGCCCATCGCATTTTGCAATAGGTTTTACTTCTAGCCACTTGGTGAATTTGTCCACCATAACCAAGATGTGGGTCATGCCGCCCCTTGCAGTTTTGAATGGGCCAACCATGTCAAGGCACCAAACAGCAAACGGCCAAGTTAGCGGTATGGTTTTTAAACCGGATGCCGGGGTATGATTTTGCTTGGCGTACCTCTGGCACCCATTGCATTTGCGTACCAGGTCCTCAGCATTTTCCAAAGCAGTGGGCCAATAGAACCCGTGCCGGAATACTTTTGCTACCAACGCCCTTGACGAAGCGTGGTGTCCATATTCCCCTTGGTGAATCTCCACAAGCATTTCTTTTCCCTCTTCCGTTTCCACACATCTTTGGAGGACACCGGTTAGACTTCTCTTGTACACCTCGCCATTGATGATGGTGTATGATTTGGACCTTCTCTGTATTCTTCTGGATTCATTTTCGTCAACCGGCAAGGTGCCTTTGATCATGAATTCCTTAATAGGTTTAACCCAAGATGGTGCCTCTCGAACCAGAAACACCGGTACGTCTATCTCCATGTTATCCACCAGCATTGCTTCTTCCGGTATGGACGCAGCAGTCCCCGAGTTTGCCGGAACAGTCCCCGAGTTTACCGGAACAGTCCCCGGGTTTACCGGAACAGTCCCCGGGTTTACCGGAACAGTTCCCGGGTTTCCTTCATCGATATCCATTGGTACAACATGTGATTCCGGTACAAAAATTGATTCCTATTCCTGGCTGGGTTTAATCGATGGTACTCTTAAGTGTGCCAAGGCTATTCCGGGAGGAATTTCTTGCCTAGATGAGCCCAGCTTGGACAAAGCATCTGCGGCTTCATTTTTCGCTCGTGGCACATGGTGAAACTCGCAGCCCTCAAAGAAGCCGGCAATCTTTTGCACGTGAAACCGGTATGAAGCCATGTTGGCATCTTTTGCGTCCCAATCTCCGGAACATTGTTGCACCACTAGATCTGAATCTCCGTAGCAAATGATCCGGTGTGCTCCGATTTCTTTTGCGACCTTGAGCCCATGGATCAAAGCCTCTTATTCAGCGACATTGTTGGATGCCCTGAAATGCACTTGCAAAACATACCGGAGGTGATCTCCCTTAGGTGAAGTAAGTACCACACCGGCACCTAGACCCTCTTTGAGTTTGGATCCGTCAAAGTGCATCTTCCAGTATTCTATTTTTTGATCTGGCGGCTTGTATTGCATTTCTGCCCAATCAACTAGGAAATCAGCCAAAGCTTGCGATTTTATGGCATCCCTTCTTTCATACAGCGGTACGTATGGTGATATCTGGATTGCCCATTTTGCAATCCTACCGCTAGCATCTTTGTTGCACATGATATCGGAAATGGGTGCCTCGCTCACCACTTTCATGGGGTGCTCCTCAAAGTAGTGCTTAAGCTTTGTGGCGGCCAAGAACACGCCATAAGTCATTTTCTGGAAATGCGGGTAGTTTTGCTTTGAGAGGGAGAGCACCTCGCTCAGGTAGTATACCGGCCTCTGCATGGTTTTTCCTTCCTCTTCTCTTTCAACTACGACCACCACACTGACAACCCGGTTTGTTGCTGCTATGTATAATAGCATAGGCTCTCTTTCTAGAGGTGAAGCCAATATAGGCGCAGTAGCTAGCATTGTTTTTAGCTCTTTGAACGCTGCGTCTGCCTGAGGGGTCCAGACGAACGTATCGGATTTTTTCATCAAGGCATAGAGCGGCAGAGCCTTTTCTCCTAACCTGCTTATGAACCGGCTTAGCGATGCCAAGCTTCCGGTAAACTTTTGCACGTCCTTGAGATCTCGCGGTATAGTCATTCTTTCGATTGCCCAGATTTTTACCGGATTAACCTCAATGCCCCGGCTTGATACGAGAAAACCAAGCAGTTTGCCGGCGGGAACACCGAAGGTGCATTTTGCCGGATTGAGTTTCATCCGGAATCTTCTCAAGTTATCAAATGTTTGCCAGAGATCATCGATTAAGGTTTCTTTTACCTTAGTTTTTACTACGACATCGTCCACATAGACTTGCACATTTTTTCCAATTTGATCAAACAAGCATTTTTGCATACAGCGTTGGTACGTTGCACCAGCGTTGCGCAAACCGAAAGGCATAGTGACATAGCAATAAGCCCCTTGCGGGGTGATAAATGCAGTTTTTATTTGATCTTCCTTTTTCAAGGGGATTTGGTGGAAACCGGAATAAGCATCCAGGAAAGACAACAGTTCACATCCAGTGATGGAATCAATCACTTGATCGATCCAGAGTAAGGGGAAAGGATCTTTTGGACACGCCTTGTTCAGGTTGGTGTAGTCGATGCACATGCGCCACACCTTTGGAGCTTTTGCTTCTAGGTTCTCTTATTTTTTCTTCTCGACCAGCACCGGATTGGCTAGCCACTCAGTATGCAGCACTTCCACAATGAAACCGGCAACCAACAACTTTGTCACCTCCTCTCCAATGATCTTTCTCCTGTCTTCAGCAAACCGGAGCAGCGGCTGCCTTACCGGCTTAGCATCCTTCCGGACATTTAAAGAGTGCTCAGCCAGCTCCCTCGGAACACCTACCAAGTCATCAGTAGACCAGGAAAAGATATTCCGATTCTCACGGAGGAAGCTGACGAGCGCGCTTTCCTATGCTTCATTCATGCCGGCACCGATACGAACGGTGCGCTCAGGGTAAGCCGGGTCCAGCACGATGTCCTTTGTTTCTTTTGTCAGCTTGAATGCCGGTGTACCCAAGTTTGCGCTCATTGCCGCTAAGCTCAGTTGTGAGGACTGAGCCAGGGCAACCGCAGTTTGCATCCTCCTCTTTTGCTCTGCAATCACCAGCGATTCTGCCAGGTTTGATCCGGCTGAAGCGGTTTCCAGTGAGACTTTGTAGTTTCCCACCACAGTTAAGGGTCCTCGAGGTGCCGCATCTTCATTTTGAGATAGGTCGTGTGAGTTGAGGCCATGAAAGCCGCCAATGCCGGTCTCCCCAGCAATGCATGGTAGGGACTATCTAGGTCCACCACCTCAAACTCAACGTTTTCAACCCGGCAATTGTCACGCCCTCCAAATAATACATCCACACGGACCTTTCCTACCGGCGCGCAAGACAAGCCCGGAACGATTCCGTGAAACGTTGTGCGGGTTGGTTGTAGCATGTTTTCTGTTATGCCCAACATATTCATGGTGTGCCGGTACATGATGTTTATGCTACTTCCATTGTCTATCAGCACTTTGCTGAACTTGATTCGAGTCGATGGCCCCTGCATGATTGGGTCAACCACAAGAGCATAACCACCCGGATTAGGCATTATCTTGGGGTGATCCTTGAACGACCAGGAGATCTCTTAATCCGACCACAGCATGTATTTTGGTACTGCCGGCATCACAGCGTTCACTTCCATGGAACGGCGACGCAGGCTTTGTTTGTCGGTTAGCTCAGTGACGAACACAACACAGCACATGTCAGGGTCATGGTATACATTCCGGCCCAATGGTGCCGGCGGCGGCGGTTGGCCATTGCCATCAGCCACCTGGTGAACTTGCTGGTGCTGCTGAGGCTGCACCGGTATAGCATTGGCTCCGGTAAGCAGTGGTGGTAGTGGTAACGGGTGTTGATGTAACATGTCATGCGAGGGAGGCAGTATTGTGGAGCATCCTTGTGCTTGCGCATCTTTTGCTGCACCTCTCAACATCAAGTGCTTGATCCAAGAACAATCTTTTGTCAAGTGGTTCGCCGGCTTCGCCGGATTCAGAGTGTGAAACCGGCATGGTTGCTCCATCGCTGCTTCCATAGTGTACCTCATATGTTCTTGCCAATCTTTTTTCTGGCCCCAGGTGATAAGGGCTAAGCCCGGGGATGTGCCCGATCTTCACGGATTTGGGTGGATTTCGTGGGGAAGGTGGATGAACACGATGAACACGACGAACACGGAGGGGAATTCGTGGGGATACAACACACACACACACGCACACAAACCGGTTTTTCCTCGTAGGCCCGATACACCTACTCGATAGAGGTTGCGAGAAAAGACCTTTCGGTAGAAGTCCCGCAAAGAGATCGACAAATCGAAACACACGAGATCTAGAAGGGTGAAAAGACCGGAAGGTTGATAGAAGTGCAAGCAAAAGACCAAAAGGTAGAAGTGCAAGCAAAAGATCAACAAACGGTAGAAGTCACCAAAGAGATCATCACGCGTCGATAAGGAGCCCGGGTGGATACAAGATCATAGATCTAGGGTTTCCCACATGGGTAAGAGCAAAGCTCAAGTTTCTTCTTAGTTCATCTCTAACCCTAATCTGGAGGAAGGGGTGAGGTATTTATAGACCCAGATTCGTACAGGGGTAAAGTCGGAATTACATAAATTATCCTGGTCCATGGATGCGAAATCGACGGTTGAGATGAAGTCAACAGGGGTGGGGCCGGCAGTGCCGGTGAGGATGGGCCGGCAGTGCCGGTGGGGCCGGCAGTGCCGCTGGTTCCAGGCCGGCAGTGCCGGTCTTGGCTCTCGTCGAGTCTTCAGCTGGAGGGCCCGGCAGTGCCGGGGTCTGGAGGCCGGTAGTGCCGGGGTGGGCAGGCCGGCAGTGCCGGGGTCTTGAGGCCGGCAGTGCCGGGGTGAGCAGGCCGGCAGTGCCGGTGCCTGGAGGCCGGCAGTGCCGGCCCTGAGGGGCGTCCTTCAGCTGGGACTCTTCTTCTCCTTCTTCCTTGTCCATCTTCGGGTCTGCTGTGATGTTCTTCTCTCGAGGTTCATATCTGATAACACAGAGCATATCGGCCTGAGGTAGCAGCCCATCCAATGGGGTATCGAGATCAAGGGTAGTGAGGAGCGAGTTCACCTTATCATGTAGCGCTTTGACTCGAGCTCGCGTCATCGGTCCAGTTGGGGGACTTGTTGGTCTTGGTGTGGAGGTGTCCGAAGGCCACCCCACATCATCTCCCCCCCCCCCCTTGGGAAAGAGTTGTCCTCGACTCTTGTGCCTCCTCATCTTCATGATATGGCGATAAGTCCGCAACGTTGAACGTGTTGCTCACCAAGTACTTGGAGGTGGGAATGTCGATGATGTAAGCGTTGTTGTTGATGCGTTTGAGGACCTTGAAGGGGCCATCTCCTCTTGGCTTGAGCTTGGAGTTGCGTTCATGAGGGAACCTTTCCTTCCGGAGGTGGATCCAAACGAGGTCTCCTTCTTGAAATATCCTTTCCTTCTTCTTTGCGTTGAGGCGGTTAGCTTGACGAAGCACATGTTCTTGTATGGTTTCCCTTGTCTCTTCATGTAGTTTCTTCACGTCGGCGGCGCGCTTGGCGAAGTCCATGTTCGTCCTCTCATGAAGGGGGAGTGGTAGTATGTCGAGTGCCGTGAGCGGCTCAAACCCGTAGACGACCATGAAGGGACTCCTTGATGTAGTCGAGTGCTTGGCGCGGTTGTAGGCGAACTCCGCGTGTGGAATGCATTCCTCCCATGACTTCAAGTTCTTTTTCACGAGGATGCGTAGGAGGGTGGAGAGGCTTCGATTGACCACTTCCGTTTGGCCGTCCGTTTGCGGGTGCGATGATGATGAGAATAAGAGCTTCACTCCAAACTTTGCCATGAGCGTCTTCCAAAGATAACTCATGAACTTGACGTCTCGATCCGACACAATGCTTTGCGGTACTCCATGTAAGCGAACAATTTCCCCTTTTTCGAGAAGGTCTTGTATTTGGCGTTGAATCTCCTTTGTGTCTTCGGGGTTGGTGCGGTAGGCGGCGCGGTTTGGTAGAGGAGCGCCGGGTATGAGGTCGATGCGGTGCTCAATCCCTCGAAGCGGTGGTAGTCCATGAGGAAGCTCGTCGGGGAAGACATCTTGGAACTCCTTCAAAAGAGACAACAAAGACGAAGGAAGTGTTGTTAAGTTGTTAGTCTCCGAAGATGGCCCCTTGCAAATGAGCACGTAGTGCAATATGGTGGATGGGTTGTGGTGCAATTCTCTCATCTCACTTTTGGTAGCTATGAGGACACTCTTCATCTCACTCATATATGGCTTGTGGCGCTCACTTTCCTTTTGGTGGGTCACTCTCTCACCACTCATCTCACTAGTGATGGTAGCTACCTTAGCCCTCGCTAAAGCCTTTGCATTGTCCGCAATTACTTGGCTAGGAGTCATTGGGCGTAGGATGAACGTCTTGTCGCCGACCTTGAAGCTATAGGCATTTGTGTAGCCATCATGGCTTGCTCTTTTGTCATATTGCCAAGGGCGACCAAGTAGCATGTGGCACACCGTCATGGGCACTACATCACAATCGACGGTGTCTTCATAGGCGCCAATCTTGAAGGATACGGAGACGGTGTGTTGTATCTTGACATTTCCATTGTCACTTAGCCATTGCACATGGTAAGGATGGGGGTGTTTCCGGAGTGTGAGGTTGAGCTTGGAGCATAGTTCGGTGCTTGCAAGATTGTGGCAACTCCCTCCATCGATGATAACCTTTATTGACTTGCCATTGATTCCGGCTCTTGTTTGGAAGATGTTGCACCTTTGATCTTCATTGGGAAGTGCATGGGTTGTCAACACTTTGGTCACCACAAGGGACGGGCTTGCATCATGCACACATAGGACTTGCTCTTGGTCTTCCAAGTCATCATCTTCATGATTGGTTGCGGCTTGTACCAAGGCTTCATATTCGTCTTCACTCAAGTACTCCACATCTCCATCATCTCGAGTTATCATAACTCTTGTGTTCTTGCATTCAAAGGATTTATGTCCTTGAGCTCCACACTTGAAGCATGTGATGTTACTAGATCCCGTGGAAGCTTTGGAGGACATAGTTGATTGATCCGGCTTGAAGCTTGTTGTCTTGAAGGCACTCTTTATTTGCTTAGGAGGATCCTTGGGATCAATAGCACTTGTGTTCTTGATGCTTGAGGAGGTATTTGTTGCATTGCGCGCGGCGAAGAAGGACTTTGTTTTTGCACTTGCTATGTCTTCTCGCACTTGGCGCTCGGCTCTTGTAGCTTGATGAAGCAATTCAACCATGTTGGTGTAAGGCAAGAATTCCACTATCCGCTTGACGGGAATGTTCAATCCATTCAAGAATCTTGCCATTGTTTGCTCTTCTCGCTCGTCCACATTTGCACTCATCATTGTCATGTGCATCTCCTTGTAGTATTCCTCAACGGACTTGTAGCTTTGCTTGAGTTGGGTAAGCTTGTTGAAGAGGTCGCGTTTGTGATGGTTGGGCACAAAGCATTTGTGCATGACTTCTTGCATCTCTTCCCATGTACCAATGGGGTCTAGATCTTCCTTGTCACGCTTCTTGTTCACTTCTTCCCACCACACATTTGCATACCCTTCAAACTCTAGTGATGCCATGGCCACTTTCTTTGCTTCGGAGAAGTTGTGTATGCGGAATATCTTGTCAACCTTGAGAACCCAAGAGAGGTATGCATCGGGGTCTTCTTCTCCGTGGAATTTGGGCATGGTGAACTTGAGCTTCCCAAAGATTTCCTCTTCATTGCGGTCATTGCGCCTAGGAGGTGGTCTTTCTTCAACCATATCTTGACGTTGTTGAGGTGGATGTTGTGGACCTTGAGCATCTCTATTGTTGTTGCTATGTTGTTGACGAGGAGGTGGTCTTCCATGACCTTCATCTTGATCATCATTGTTGTGGCGTCGTCGAGGCATCACACTTTCTTCACTTGATGCTTGGTGATGACTTGAGTCTTCATTTCTTGCCCTTGGAGGAGGTCTTCTAGCATGAGGGCGATCATCATGATGGCGGCGATTATCTTGACCTTGAGGGCGTTGAGGACGAACAACATTGATGATTTGGCGCTCTTGGTGCGCTTGCCTTTCTTCCTCTTCATGAAGGCGTTGTCTTCTAGCTTGAGCTTCTTGCACTTGTCGTTGCCGCTCTTGTTCTTCAAGTGCTTGTTGTTCATGGCGGAGGCGCTCTTGTTCCCTTGCTCGAACTAGCTCTTGATCATGGCGAAGGCGTTCTTTCTCTTGATGGAATTGAGCATTGAGGTCCTCTTGGTGAAGGCGCTCTTCTTCAAGGTGTTGACGTTCATGGACAAGTCGAAGGCGAGCTTGTTCCGCTTCTTGAGCTTGTTGGTGAAGCACTTGAATATCCACATTATGGTGGCGTGGGTCTTCATTAGAATCATGGCGAGATGGCGTAGGAGCTCTTGACCTTGAGCTATGTGAGCGCGAAGACCTTGAGTGGTGTCTTCTCTCTTCTTGGCGATTGAGTGTGTGGAGGATATTGTCCAACGCCGTCTTCATTTCCCTTGTTTCTTGACCTTGTATGGCAAGTGTGGCCTTCAACTCATTGCCTTGAGTTTCAATCTTCTCATTGAGGTCTTGTACTTGATTGTTGAGGTCATTCCTTTGCACTTGAGCTCTTTCTTCATAGCGGACATTGGTATCCTTGAGCATGGTTTCAAATTGATTTAGTTTGGCGTGGACGGCTTGAGTAGCTATCCAATGTTGGTGCCGCGTCATCGGTAGTTGGTTCCCTTCTCCACTAGACATGGTTACAACTAAAACAAGAACTATGTGGTGGGTGGTTAGGAAAGACTACCAAGAATGTCAAAACTTGCAAACCAAAATCGAAAAGGTGTATCAAAGTGAGGAGCAACCGGTTACACACACAAAAACAAAAACTCTATATGGTGTTAGGTATGGATGTGGAAAGCCAAATGGAAGAACCAAACGAAAAGTCTATTGTCAAAAGTGGGTAAGATCCAAAAGTCACAAGTCAAAGGCGGTGATCACCAAAAGGCATACACAAGGAGGAACACACGCGTGGGACAAAATGGGGTTAGCGCGACTTGGAAAATGAGCAAGAACAAAATGGTCCTAACGAAGACTACAAGCTCGGTGTCACGCCAACGCAAGAGAGACCGTGGCTTGGTTGCAAAATTGAGAAGCAACAAGATTTGCGCAAGACGCCTCTCTTCTCTTTTCTCTCTTTTGCTTAAAAGCTTTGGACTCTTTTGTGTATAGGTGTCACTCACACACTTTTTCTTTTTCTCTTTTTGTATTTTTCTTTTTCTTTTTCTCACTATGTAAGGATACTACTATCTATGTAAGTATGTCACACTTCTTTTGCTTATCTTTTCACACGAGCTTGCTTCGAAGCTTTGCTCAACACACGCACACCCTCACGGTCGGGACGCTTGCGCAATGCTTCGCAACACTAGAAAGCCACTCTCGATAGGAGAGATACGCATAAGAGGCTAGGGCTACAAGTTAGGAGCAAGTTATACCACTTGATGATGGTGGCCGACGATCTTGAACTTGCTATGGTGGTGAAGGTGTCAAATGAACCGCTTGAATCCTCGGGGTGCCGTCGTCGTTGTCGATGTTGCGGAAGCTTGTGGTAGCTGAAATGGCACTCAAAACCGAAGACCAAACACAAATGGGAAGTGCCAAAACGAAAACGAAGAAAGTGTGAAAAATTTCGGGGCCAGCGGCAGTGCCGGCGTTTGGGCGGCGGCAGTGCCGGCCTGACCGGCAGTGCCGGCGATTTTGGGGCGGCAGTGCCGGCCTCAGCTGCTGTTCGTCGATTTGGCGGAAAACTGACCCGAAAATCTTCGATTTCGTGGGAAAATTGGCACAAACTGGTGGGAAAAGTTGGGGGAATAGTAGATCAACACCAAAGACAAGTTTCTATTGGAACAAAACCACAAATAACTCAACAAATCGAGAGATCGATCCAAGGCCAATTTGGAGCTATTTTTTGGGAAATTTTTTTGGGCGAAATTAGTGATGTGGGGGTCAAATCCGTGGCAACCAAAGAGCTGCTGATACCATATGATAAGGGCTAAGCCCGGGGATGTGCCCGATCTTCACGGATTTGGGTGGATTTCGTGGGGAAGGTGGATGAACACGATGAACACGACGAACACGGAGGGGAATTCGTGGGGATACAACACACACACACACGCACACAAACCGGTTTTTCCTCGTAGGCCCGATACACCTACTCGATAGAGGTTGCGAGAAAAGACCTTCCGGTAGAAGTCCCGCAAAGAGATCGACAAATCGAAACACACGAGATCTAGAAGGGTGAAAAGACCGGAAGGTTGATAGAAGTGCAAGCAAAAGACCAAAAGGTAGAAGTGCAAGCAAAAGATCAACAAACGGTAGAAGTCACCAAAGAGATCATCACGCGTCGATAAGGAGCCCGGGTGGATACAAGATCATAGATCTAGGGTTTCCCACATGGGTAAGAGCAAAGCTCAAGTTTCTTCTTAGTTCATCTCTAACCCTAATCTGGAGGAAGGGGTGAGGTATTTATAGACCCAGATTCGTACAGGGGTAAAGTCGGAATTACATAAATTATCCTGGTCCATGGATGCGAAATCGACGGTTGAGATGAAGTCAACAGGGGTGGGGCCGGCAGTGCCGGTGAGGATGGGCCGGCAGTGCCGGTGGGGCCGGCAGTGCCGCTGGTTCCAGGCCGGCAGTGCCGGTCTTGGCTCTCGTCGAGTCTTCAGCTGGAGGGCCCGGCAGTGCCGGGGTCTGGAGGCCGGTAGTGCCGGGGTGGGCAGGCCGGCAGTGCCGGGGTCTTGAGGCCGGCAGTGCCGGGGTGAGCAGGCCGGCAGTGCCGGTGCCTGGAGGCCGGCAGTGCCGGCCCTGAGGGGCGTCCTTCAGCTGGGACTCTTCTTCTCCTTCTTCCTTGTCCATCTTCGGGTCTGCTGTGATGTTCTTCTCTCGAGGTTCATATCTGATAACACAGAGCATATCGGCCTGAGGTAGCAGCCCATCCAATGGGGTATCGAGATCAAGGGTAGTGAGGAGCGAGTTCACCTTATCATGTAGCGCTTTGACTCGAGCTCGCGTCATCGGTCCAGTTGGGGGACTTGTTGGTCTTGGTGTGGAGGTGTCCGAAGGCCACCCCACATCACCAGGGCTTCTTTTTAACCCATTGTTTTTAGGACCCGCCCATGGCTGCGGTCCGGTTTTCTGCCTTTGACTCCCGCTGGGGCCGGAGTTATCCTGTACCGCAGCTACTTGCTGTGGACCGTACCTTCGATCCGGAAAATCTTCCCTTCTCTTGTTGTGCCGGTTGTCCCGGTATTGATCTTGGCGCGGTTGGCTTGTTTGCGCCGGATCCGCTTGCACTGCCGGTTGCATTGGGTCTCCCAGCGCGTAGCTATCTGCCACACGTATCATTTCCGCCAGGGTTGTCGGCATGTTCCGCTGCAGATTTTGCCACAACGGTGAACCTCTTCTGCACCCGTTGCAAAAACCAGGCGATGGCTTGCGCCTCTATTACCCCTTCGCAGGAGTTTCTTGTGGAGTTCCACCGGGTCAGGTAATCCCGGTCTGTTTCATTTGGGCGCTGCACGCATAAGGCGAGCTGCTGCGGCCTGTTGGGCCTCCGGTATGTGCAGCTGAAGTTACTCACAAAGGCTTCCTCAAAGTCCAACCAACCGTTTATGCTTCCTGCCGGCAAGTTGTTCAGCCAAATTCGTGCCGGTCCCACCAAGAATGATGGTACAACTCTCACGGCCCAACGCCTGTTTCCTCCACCAGTTACGGTTCCTCCGCCACCAGCGACGTATACCGCGGTTACGTAATCTGCGAGCAAGTCTTCCGGCTTTGTGGTGCCATCATACGTTTTTGTGTCACGAGGCAACTGGAAGTTGCGAACTGGTGGTTCCTCTTTCATGATCCTTGGACCAAAACATTTTGGGCCCGGAGGACCTTCTGCCTCGATCATTTCAGATAGATACACTCTATCCAGACGGTGCCTCGCATCCCGTTCTGGCAGGTGTCTTTCTCCCACGCGTTCTCCCAATGGGTTCCGGTATGCCGTGAGTCTTTCAGCTGTCGAATCAGCTTCATCGTAAGGTTCCGGTACCGCGGCCCTTGCCTGCCGGTACCTTGGGGGGAGCATTTCTTCCTCTTCATACGCTGCCCTTGCAGCTCGGTAATTTTGCCCGGTTTCGAGTCTACCGGCATGATTGTTTCCGGCATAGCCTCTTCTGGCGTAGCCTCGATCTGCCCCTTGGCTTTTTCTTCCGGCATCATATTGCCCGGCTTGTTGTTTTTCGGCAAGGACCGGATCATATACAGTCATCTGCTGCGCGTTCATTTCTTTTTCCTTTCTTCTGTCCGGATGGGGGGACGATGCCTGCCCCTGGGACTTGCTACCATCATTCTTTGTTGAACGCGCGGATTTCGAAGCTGCAGCCTTGTTCAGCTTAGCAAGCTGCTCAGCATTTTGCTGCTCGATGGTATCAAGCAACTCCCTGACACGCTCTTGCTGTTTTACCAGAGCGTCCCCGGAAAGCAATTCACACAGCTCTACCGCAGCCTTAGCAGCTTTTATGGTTTTATCCGGATCGCTATACTTAGGTTTCTCTACGATACTCACAGACGCAGAGGTGCTCTTTCCGGTAAGAATCTCTTTACGCAAATCCTGATCTAGATTGCGAGCCTTAAGCCGGTTTTCCGGTATCCTAGCAGCCTGAGCGCTAACAGAAGCAAAGCCATGGGCAGCGTTATACTCACGTAGGGTTAGGTTCAGCTCGCGCTGCGCCCGGACGATGTTCTTGCCGTTCTCGAGAAGCTTCTGGCGCTGCGCCTCCAGCTCCGCCTGAGCCGCTGCCGGGTCGATGTTCTGCGCGATGGGCGTGGCGAGGACGCTCATCGCCGCTTGAAGTGGTGTCTCCGGTAGCGCGGAAGATGTTCCCACAGCGCCTGCCTCGCGCTCCAGCGGTGGCTTGGCTGCACGAGTCGACGTCGTGCATCCAGCACCTTCATCTACAGCTTCTTTGCCAGCACCAACCGCGCCAGCCATCATCACCTCCATGCTGCTGGTGGCGCGGCCAGCACATAGCCACCTTGGCGGATCCGGCGCCACCAGCACCGGCGAAAGGCGCTGGCGCACAGGGACGGTGCCGAACTAGACGCGGTGGCTGCCGAACTCGATGATGCGGCCGTTCTTGGGGAAGATGCCGCCGTTGGCGAAGCAGCCCGCGTTGTCGTTGATGAAGTCCATGGAGTAGATGCGCTGTACCAGCGCGGACACCGTACGCTGGCCGGCGACGTCAAGGAGGCCCGCCCGAATGTGAACTCCGTCAAGCGCCGCTTCTAGCCCCACGGTGGGCGCCAACTGTCGTCGTGGCGAACGAGCAGATGCCATGGGATGGCTTAAGTTGGGGCCGAATGGGCGCTAGAGGATTCGGGTGAGTGTTTTGGACTAGATTGGATGAACTTCCGGATGCTTTCCTCAAGAACCAGAGGTAGAAGAAGAAAGACACAAGGAAGAACTCTGCTCTAGATCCTTCTATTCATTGATCTTGTGAGGATACAAGTTTCTGCATACATCTACCTTAGCATATCAGGTCATGCCCGCGATGGGGTGTGCCCCCTCTCCTTATATAGGGGAGAGGGTGGCTTACAGGGGAAGAAACCCTAGGAAACCCTAATGGCATCTTTGACTAGACAAACTACTTTTACAAAGTAACTTTAATCATAGGTGACGCCGGTATCTTCTTTAATCAGGGAGGCTGACGTCCTCCGGTTGCTTTTGGCGTCACCTTCCTCTTTGGCGCCAGGGCTTCGTTTAAAGCTACTTTGCTTAGCTCATCTTTGTCCTCTAGCTCTGGAGAGAATCTTTGACCAGTCTTGCCGACGTTCTACAGTACACTTCTTACCGGTCCTCCGGTGTCTTCTTAGCTCATACCGGTATACCCCTCTTGTGGATACCGGTATAGATTTACTCAGCCCAATGTTTAACTTTGAGCTCCGGAATGAACATTAAACCGGTATCTTGATGGCTCAAACCATCCGGTTTGGCATGCCTTTGGCATACCGGGGGTCATCCCCCCAACAAATATATACCAATTACATCCAGCATCTACAACAACATCATGCCCTAATGGCATAAAGGATCCATACAACCAAAGAAAGAGAAAATAATTACAAAAAAGAAAGGTCCCACTATAGAGAGCCATAACTTGAAATAACAACACTGACACCGGCAAGACAACACCAGAAGCCCAACTTCTCCATAAGCGACGCCTCCAAGAAGGAAACAGTGCAGAAACAATGTCGTCGCCCGATCATAGATTTTAGGTTTTCACCCTGAAGAAAGTCATTTCTCTCAAATCAATGTCTCTAACAAGAACATTGCCAGCCACAACAATTAAAGCCAGAACTTGGGTTTTTAACCTGAAAGATAAGACTCTGAACTTCTCTTGTGCAGCCGCCCCTACATACCAGTCACTGTTACAAGTAACGAATCGCCAAGCCAATTCCACCTCAGCACCAAGATCCGACCAGCATAGTTGTTCCACCTATCTCGGCTTGATGACCTTCTCTGCTAGCACCATGAAAAGAAAACGAGCTCCATGATATTAACAGCCAGCAGAGTTTTGAGGCGCTCCCTCTGAAACCAAAGATAAAAAAACATGGGTGCGCACGACCGGAAACACCCAATAAAGCAATCTTCAGGCACTGTTTGCACAATGAATTTCGCCGGCAGGGCCTTTTCCGGAACATGACAATCCACCCAAACTGGTTGGAACAAGCATTCGACAGATCTTCAAACTTGGTGCGAGAAGCATCCTAAAACCGCCACCTTTATTCTTTGAAGCGGACGAACCGGCCCCCACGCCGCCATCTGCCGCCCGATGACGACGAAGGAGGTTATCACCTAGCTTAGTCATCGCCGCCAAGCCCATGGCGGCCGCAGAGAAGAAGACTCGACATCAGGTTGCGTTCTCCGGCCAGGAACCCGGCGGCGCTGCCCATGATCACCCGAGCGAATCGGCCAAAGCCGTCTTCGTGGTAGACCGTAGACGACGAAGCAACGACCAGGACCTCTAGGCCCAAATCGGGCCCAGATCAGACCCGCGCCGCTAGCTCGCCGACCTCCAATCTAATTTAATCTAATTTGAAATCATTCACAGTAGCGTAGTGGCTCTGCACTCCACCCCGACCGATCGGCCCGAGTTCGAATCCCCTTGGGCGCGTTATTCCAAAAACCCTTTTTGTGTCAAAAAAAAAATCGACCCAGATCATGACCAATGTACTTATGGGAGTACAAGCTAGCGTTACCTCCGCTCCGCCTGTATCTAATCGGTACAGAGGGAGTACTTGGATGTGACTATTTCTCAGTCGACTGAAAATTAATTTCGTTTCTAGTCAGATGACGTCATCAAATCTCAGTTGCAACAGACTAGTATGAATTACGAAGAATAACGGTTCGAATACTTTTTCTTATTTGCATCTTCATTTGCAATTGAAAAAATCTCAGTTACAACTCCACTTGCAACTATACACGAATCATGACGCAATCTAAAGATGTAGACCTTCCCTAGTTAATACCAAGGAAAAAAATAACGCGCTATAACAAAATAGCGTGGGTCTAAAAATACGCTATTAGCATGTTATATCGTGCTATTAACGCGAATAGCGCGCTATAGCGCCGAAATATCGTAGCGTCGGCTCTCCAGATATGCTATAGCGTGCTATTAGCGTTGGAATAGCGCGCTTTTTTTCCATGGTTAATACACGTAGCCCAGTGTATGTCATAGATGGACCGACGGAGGCCAGGCCCGACGTGGACGTGATGCAGCCGGCGATTTGCACAAAAATAACCCAAAAGTTAAAGAAAAGCACAGGCTGACCCTCCGGCGATACTATTTCACCCATCTAACCCTTTTGTGTGGCGCCCCTCTCATGGGTGCCACACATGCCAGTGTGGCGCCCCTCCTACTGGCGCCACTCTCCCAGCCGACATGGCGCCCTCGACGCTGAGCTGGTGCGCCGAGCCGACGTGGCAGCATGTGTGGCGCCCCTCCCATCGGCGCCACACATGCCAACTTATTGCACAAAACATACTGTGAGACAATTCGTCTGGGACTTAGCCGTTTTGGCGAGCCTCTATGTGTAGCGCCGATTCCACGGGCGCCACACTAGCATGTGTGGCTCCGATGCCACGGGCGCCACACAAAGAGGGTCGCCAAAACGGCTAAGTCCCAGACGTCCGGAGCCCCTGGATGTTTTCGACCCAAAAGTTGATATATGTTGGCACGTGTGGCGCCGATACCACAGGCCACACAGTGCAGTGTGGCGCAAATGTGAAGGGCGCCACACATTGACTTGTGTTAAAAACATGAAAAATCCTACCAAACTCCAATAGTTTTCATTGGACAAAACAAGTAGCAATCTCAGAACATACACATATAACACTTCATAGCTCACATCGTAGCAAGTATATTCAAACAACAAGTAGCATTACAGACATTGTTCGAAATGACATAGGGTTCACAACTCGATACTTATGAAGATATAGTTCACAACAACACGTAGCACATCCTAGTGTCGTCCTCGATGTGCCGTCCTCGCGGGCTGCTTCCGGACGGCCATCCTCTTCGTCCGCTGCCGTGGCTCTTGTTGCTGCTGCTCCTCCTGCTCCTCCTGCTCCTCCTCCTCTGAAGATAACGGCTCGTCGTTCCTCATCCTCGACAAAGATGATCTCCGCGGCGGCCCCTCATCCTCCTCAGTGACAACCTTCTTTCCTCGGTTGACATAATCTTCCGGAGTGTACCGGTTTGGACCCTTGCTCCTTGGCTTCAACTGGTAAGCTGACCGTGGGGCTTGCTTGGAGGTATGCTTTGGAGGTATGCTTTGACTCAGAATTTCCTCGTCGTCAGGAATCTTCACAAACATGAACACATGAGATTACAAAAGTTGAAATTAGTAAGAACATGTTTGACAGCAACAAAATAGTCCATACGGAAAGTAGGAGCATGCATCCACCAATACCGCCTCTCCCAGTCCTGCTCCCAGTCCTGCGACAAGCTTCGTCCAACTGCGTACATAAGTCATTTGGTTAGTACTTTGTCTAGCACACTACTATAGGAAAATAGTACATAGAACAAATCATCACCTGCCGGTAGAGGTAGGCAAGTGCCGCTGTTCCCCAACTCCACCGGTGCTCCAACACCGTAAGCGCCCTCAGCCAACACCAATGGGCCAGCTTCCCACCACTGTCAGGAAAGAGAGTCCTCGAAATCATGTACCATAAGTACACGCGGGTGTACGTCCTCAGAGTGTCCCTGTTGGCCCCTTCCGGGCATTGTCCAAAGTTAGTCCTAATCCAAGAGAAAGACGCGCCGGCGGGAGCTCTCTCCTTTGGATTTGCAGGCGCCGGAGGAGCCCTGCCAATAAGCGCCTCCATCTGCTGGCGCCACCCATCAGAAGCTGTGTTCATACATAGTGGCTCGCCCTGAATAGGTAGTTCAAGGATCATGGAAACATCCTGGAGAGTAGGGGCCATCTCGCCGGCCCTCAAGTGGAAGGTGTGCATCTCCGGCCTCCACCGGTCGACAAGGGCGGTGAGTGCCGAGGGGTTCATGTTCGGCCCCCCACGGCTTACAAGGGATATGAACGGGAGAAGACCGGTAGGCTCGATGAACTCCGTGTACCTCTCGTCATACGGTATATCCACTGTGCCATGGTAACGAATCTTCAAAGGGTGAAGATCCGTTGTCCTCTCCGTCATATGAACAGCCCGGTGATCCCTGTCATACTCTTTATCCAGGAGCCACACCATCCTACATGTTTACACAAATACACCATATTATGAGCAACACATACATGATAATATATCCAAATAAGCCATCACAAATACATCAAATACATACATATACATTCATATCTAGGGATAGAACACCATATGAGTTATACCTTCACATACACATTCATGAAATTTGATGCCTAGGGTTCCTCCACAAATCTAGGATACATACATATCTAGGGTTCCTACACATACACATTCAACACTTACATACCCATTTCAACACATACATAGCCATTTCAAACATCTTTGGATACAATGCATACAATCTAGCAAAATTTAACATCTATGGTTCAAACACATGCATACAATCTATGGTTCCAACAAATCTATGGTTCAAATCTATGGTTCAAACACATGCATACAAATCTATGGTTCAAACACAACCAACATTTCCAATCTAGGCAAAACGGGTAAATCGAATTAAACCGGAGCAAATCTTGGATGAATCGAAGGGGAACGAAGGGGAATACCTTGAGGATTGTGTGGGGATGGATTTGGCCGGCCAGATCTGTCCAATCCGTGGAGGATTTGGTGGGGGCGGCGGAGAGGCGGCCGGCGGCGGCGGTTGAAGGAGAGAAATAGAGGAGAGGAAGAAGAGAAAGAGAGGGTCGGGCTGGGGCGGGCGCGGGCGCCACACTTAAGTGGATGTGTGGCGCCCGTGGCATCGGCGCCACACATAGAGGCTCGCCAAAACGGCCAAGTCCCAGACGTCCGGAGCCCCTGGATGTTTTCGACCGAAAACTTGATATAAGTTGGCATGTGTGGCGCCGATGGGAGGGGCGCCACACATGCTGCCACGTCGGCTCGGCGCACCAGCTCAGCGTCGAGGGCGCCACGTCGGCTGCGAGAGTGGCGCCGGCAGGAGGGGCGCCACACTGGCATGTGTGGCGCCCATGAAAGGGACGCCACACAAAAGGGTTAGATGGGTGAAATAGTTTCGCCGGAGGGTCAGTCTGTGTTTTTCTTTATTTTTGTGCAAATCGCCGATGCAGCCGGATCGCTGTCGGATCACCAAAAAAATAAAGAAAATGTAAAAAAAAAATGATGAGCGACGCATGCTGAATTTGCTGATTGATCAGATCGATGAATGGTGCGTGCCTGATCCTGATGCCGCCATGGTCGGTCGACGTGAAACACACGCGTTGTACTCCGTACATGTCACTGCCCAGATGGATCGCTCGTCGGTGCTGCGTTGCTTTACTGTCCGCGGTCTGATCGATCGGGACTGCCGAAGAAAAAAGAGATTTTGGTGGCAACTTCGTCCGTCAGTTCCCTAGCTGAATCTGTGGTCGATCGTGACGCCAAAGATAGTAGTGTTACTGTCGGGACTGTACGTCTGCCTGAGAAGTGAGAAGCCATGCAAGCGGCGCGACGCGGTGAGTCGGCCGGTCTCCGCCGCGTTCGTCCACATGTTTCACGCCTCGACCAGAGTCAGCGTCTGCCGATATCTTCAATTATTTTGGCGTTAGGGCATCTCCAGCGGCGCGACGCAAACGGTCGACGACCGTTTGTGTCCGCCGTGACCAGAAATGCGTTTGGGGCCTGTTCCAGCGGGCGACGTAAAGTGATCGGACCGTCCGCGGAGACGCAAACCTGGCCCAAATATGCGCCAGGTTTGCGTCTCCGCGGACCGCCGAGCGTTCGCTCGCTTCCCCACGGGCCCTCATGGCAGCGACCTAGGTTCGATCGGCCTCGAATTCACAACGCGCGCCGGTGTGGCAACCGCGACGATCAATGGAGCGCCGAACCGCCGCGGAAGAGCAACCGCCGGCCTCTTCGTTATACGCGCCGCCGTTAATCCGCGCACGTTATAACCCTCGCGTCTACGGTAATTCAAGTTCAACCGCCTCCTTCTTCTCCCTCTTCTTCTTCTTCTCCAACACTGGCACGCCATGAGCGACTACACGCTGCCGTCCGACTCGGAGAGCGAGGGCAAGTCGCCCGGATTTCTGCATTGGTGGGAATCCCCTGCGACGCCATGTGATCCGGGCTCCACGCCCAGCGACCCTGCCTCCACGCCGAGTGAGGACGAGGAGGATGGAGGCGGCAATGGCAGCGAAGGCCAGGAGGAGGACGGAGGCGGCGCTGCCAGCGACGCCGAGGACGAGGAGGAGGGCCAGGAGGAGGAGGACTCCGACAGTAAGTTCGCCCAGTTGGAGGCGCACTAGTAGGAAAAGCCTCATCAGTGGCGCACCAAAAAATGGATTCTGTGGTGCATGGGAGCTGCGCCACAGAAACGTCGCCACAAAAATAAGGTTTCTGTGGCGCACCTTCCCGTGCGCCACAGAATTAAGGTTTCTGTGGCGCACTTGTTCTTAGGTGCGCCACAGAAAAGCGTGCGCCACAGAATTGGTTTTTAGTGCGCCACATAATTTGCTTGTATTATACACGATTTTGTTCTGCCTGCTATACACATGCAGTTTATAGACAGCAATACAGATACACAGGTTATATACAGCAACATTCAGATATAATATAAATATCATGTACATTGCACAGATATAACATAGACATCATCATCACATTACTTAGAACCCGATCGAGATACATATATAGTGGCAAGTGTCAAATGTTTTGCATACAACTCTTAATTCATACAAAATTCACAATTTCAAGATACAAAGTAGTCTTCATCCGGTTCCTCCTTTGCTCCGTCATCTCTACCCACCAGGCTCGCTTGCATCGGGGTCCTTCATCCAGTTCCTACTATGATGAAAATGGAAGAAAGTGAGACCAACAAGTCCGATGAAGGAGATATGCCCTAGAGGCAATAATAAAGTGGTTATTATTTATATCTTTATGTTTATGATAAATGTTTATATATCATGCTAGAATTGTATTAACCGAAACATTAGTACATGTGTGATATGTAGACAAACAAGAAGTCCCTAGTATGCCTCTTAAACTAGCTTGTTGATTAATGGATGATTAGTTTCATAATCATGAACATTGGATGTTATTAATAACAAGGTTATGTCATTGTGTGAATGATATAATGGACACACCCAATTAAGCGTAGCATAAGATCTCGTCATTAAGTTATTTGCTATAAGCTTTCGATACATAGTTACCTAGTCCTTATGACCATGAGATCATGTAAATCACTTATACCGGAAAGGTACTTTGATTACACCAAACACCACTGCGTAAATGGGTGGCTATAAAGGTGGGATTAAGTATCCGGAAAGTATGAGTTGAGGCATATGGATCAACAGTGGGATTTGTCCATCCCGATGACGGATAGATATACTCTGGGCCCTCTCGGTGGAATGTCGTCTAATGTCTTGCAAGCATATGAATGAGTTCATAAGAGACCACATACCACGGTACGAGTAAAGAGTACTTGTCAGGAGACGAGGTTGAACAAGGTATAGAGTGATACCGAAGATCAAACCTCGGACAAGTAAAATATCGTGAGACAAAGGGAATTGGTAATTTATGTGAATGGTTCATTCGATCACTAAAGTCATCGTTGAATATGTGGGAGCCATTATGGATCTCCAGATCCCGCTATTGGTTATTGGTCGGAGTGAGTACTCAACCATGTCCGCATAGTTCTCGAACCGTAGGGTGACACACTTAAAGTTGGATGTTGAAATGGTAGCACTTGAATTATGGAATGGAGTTCGAATATTTGTTCGGAGTCCCGGATGAGATCCCGGACACCACGAGGAGTTCCGGAATGGTCCGGAGAATAAGATTCATATATAGGATGTCATTTTATGTGAAATAAAATGTCGCGGAAGGTTCTATGGAAGGTTCTAGAAGGTTCTAGAAAAGTCCGGAAGAAACCACCAAGGAAGGTGGAGTCCACAAGGGACTCCACCTCCATGGCCGGCCAGCCCTAGTGGGGGTGGAGTCCCAAGTGGACTCCACCATAGGGGGCCGGCCACCCCCCACATGGGAGGTGGGAATCCCACCTTTGGGTGGGAGTCCTAGTTGGGCTAGGTTTGCCCCCTCCTATGGAAGGTTTTGGTTTCGGGTCTTATTCGAAGACTTGGACACCAACACTTGGGATCCACCTATATAATGAGGGGCCAAGGGAGGGGGCCGGCCACCCCAAAAATACCATAGCTTGGCCGCCCCCCTTGAGTGGCCGGCCACCCCCTCCCAAACCCTAGCTTTGCTCCTCCACTTCATATTTTCCGCGTAGCTTAGCGAAGCTCCGCCGGACTTCTACACCGCCACCGACACCACGCCGTCGTGCTGTCGGATTCAAGAGGAGCTACTACTTCCGCTGCCCGCTGGAACGGGGAGGTGGACGTCGTCTTCATCAACAACCGAACGTGTGACCGAGTACGGAGGTGCTGCCCGTTCGTGGCGCCGGAACCGATCGTGATCAAGATCTTCTACGCGCTTTTGCAAGCGGCAAGTGATCGTCTACCGCAGCAACAAGAGCCTCATCTTGTAGGCTTTGGAATCTCTTCAAGGGTGAGACTCGATACCCCCTCGTTGCTACCGTCTTCTAGATTGCATCTTGGCTTGGATTGCGTGTTCGCGGTAGGAAAATTTTTGTTTTCTATGCAACGTTGTCCTACAGTGGTATCAGAGCCGTGTCTATGCATAGATGGTTGCACGAGTAGAACACAATGGTTTGTGGGCGTTGATGCTCTTGTTATCTTTAGTTTGAGTACTTTGCATCTTTATGGCATAGTGGGATGAAGCGGCTCGGACTAACTTTACATGACCGCGTTCATGAGACTTGTTCCTCGTTCGACATGCAACTTGTATTGCATAAGAGGCTTTGCGGGTGTCTGTCTCTCCTACTATAGTAAAGATTCAATTTACTCTTCTATTGAAAACATTAGTATGAACGTTGTGGTTCATGTTCGTAGGTAGATTAGATCTCTCTCGAAAACCCTAAACCACGTAAAATATGCAAACCAAATTAGAGACGTCTAACTTGTTTTTGCAGGGTTTGGTGATGTGATATGGCCATAATGTGATGATGAATATGTATGAGATGATCATTATTGTATTGTGGCAACCGGCAGGAGCCTTATGGTTGTCTTTAAATTTCATGTTGAGTAGTATTTCAAAGTAGTTGTAATAGTTGCTACATGGAGGACAATCATGAAGACGGCGCCATTGACCTTGACGCTACGCCGACGATGATGGAGATCATGCCCGAAGATGATGGAGATCATATCCGTGCTTTGGAGATGAAGATCAAAGGCGCAAGAACAAAAGGGCCATATCATATCACATATGAACTGCATGTGATGTTAATCCTTTTTATGCATCTTATTTTGCTTAGATCGCGACGGTAGCATTATAAGATGATCCCTCACTAAAATCTCAAGATAATAAAGTGTTCATCCTTAGTAGCACCGTTGCCAAGTCTTGTCGTTTCGAAGCACCTCGTGATGATCGGGTGTGATAGATTCAATAAGTACATATGACGGGTGCAAGACAGTTTTGCACATGCGGATACTAAGGTGGCCTTGACGAGCCTAGCATGTACGAGACATGGTCTCGGAACACGTGATACCGAAAGGTAGAGCATGAATCATATGGTTGATATGATGAACACTTTGAGTGTTCGCCATTGAAATCACACCTTTTCTCGTGATGATCGGGTTTAGGTGCGGTGGATTTGGTTCGTGTGATCACTAAGACAATGCGAGGGATATTGTTTTGAGTGGGAGTTCACTTAGGTTTTTAATTATGTGAATTAAAATTTGAACTCAATTTGTCATAAACTTAGTCTAAACTATTGCAAATATATGTTGTAGAGATGGCGTCCCCAATCAATTTTAATCCGTTCCTAGAGAAAGAGAAACTTAAGAGCAACGGTAGCAACTTCACCGACTGGTTCCGTCATGTGAGGATCTTCCTCTCTGGCGGAAATCTGCAATTTGTGCTTGATGCACCGCTAGGTGACCCTCCTGCAGAAGATGAATCCGATGAAGTAAAAGCTGTTTACGCGACTCGGAAAACTCGGTACTCTCAAGTTCGGTGTGCCATCTGTGCAGCACGGAATCCGATCTTCAAAAACGTTTTGAGCACCATGATCCTCATGAGTTGATGAATGAGCTGAAAGCTATATTCGAGACTCATGCGGCCGTGGAATGCTATGAAGCATCGAAACATTTCTTCACTGTATGATGGAAGAAGGCAGCTCCGTTAGTGAGCACATGCTCGCCATGACCGGGCATGCGAAGAAACTCGGTGACTTGGGAATAGTGATTCCTAACAGAGGGGGATTAATCGTGTCCTTCAATCACCGCCACCAAGTTACAAGAACTTTGTGATGAACTACAATATGCGAGAACATGAACAAGGAGTTACTCGAACTCTTTGGCATGCTAAAAGCTGCTGAGATTGAGATCAAGAAAGAGCACCAAGTGTTGATGGTCAACAAGACCACCAGTTTCAAGAAACAGGGCAAGTCTAAGGGAAAATTCAAGAAGGGTGGCAAGAAAGCTGCCACGCCTCCTATGAAACCTAAGAACGGCCCTAAGCACGATCTTGAGTGCTATTATCGCAAGGAGAAGGGACAACTGGAAGCGTAATTGCTCCAAGTATCCGGCTGATCCGAAGAGCGGCCTTGTCAAGAAGAAGAAAGAAGGTATATTTGATATACATGTTATAGATGTTCATTTCAACGGTTCTCGTTCTAGTACTGGGTATTTGATACTGGTTCGGTTGCTCATATTTGTAACTCGAAACAGGAACTAAAGAATAAACGACAACCGCTGAAAGATGAAGTGACGATGCGCGTTGGAAACGGATCCAAGGTCAATGTGATCGCAATCGGCACACTTCCTCTACATCTACCTTCGGGATTAGTTTTAAGCCTAAATAATTGCTATTATGTACTGCGTTGAGCATGAACATTATATCTGGATCTTGTTTAATGCAAGACGGTTATTCATTCAAGTCTGAGAATAATGGTTGTTCTATTTTTATGAATAATATCTTTTATGGTCGAGCACCACAAAAGAATGGCTTATTTCTATTAGATCTCGATAGTAGTGATACGCATATACATAACATTGATGCTAAGCGAATTAAACTTAATGATAATTCTACTTATATGTGGCACTGTCGTCTTGGTCATATTGGAGTGAAACGCATGAAGAAACTCCATCTTGATGGATTACTTGAATCACTTGACTTTGAGTCAC
This sequence comes from Lolium perenne, assembly GCF_019359855.2. Classification (NCBI taxonomy): domain Eukaryota; kingdom Viridiplantae; phylum Streptophyta; class Magnoliopsida; order Poales; family Poaceae; genus Lolium; species Lolium perenne. The sequence continues at coordinate 322,649,181 of NC_067246.2, forward strand.
TTGATAGATGCGAAGCATGTCTAATGGGTAAAATGACAAAGACTCCATTTTCTGGTATGATGGAGCGAGCTACTGACTTATTGGAAATCATACATACGAGATGTATGTGGACCAATGAGCGTAGCATCGCGCGGTGGTTATCGTTATGTTCTAACCTTCACAGATGATCTGAGTAGATATGGGTATATCTATTTCATGAAACATAAATCCGAAACTTTCGAGAAGTTTAAGGAATTTCAAAGTGAAGTAGAAAATCAACGTAACAAGAAGATCAAATTTCTACGATCTGATCGTGGAGGTGAATATCTGAGTTATGAGTTTGGCATGCATTTAAAGAAATGCGGAATACTTTCACAATTGACACCGCCGGAACACCTCAACGAAACGGTGTGTCCGAACGTCGTAATCGAACTCTCTTAGATATGGTTCGTAGTATGATGTCTCTTACTGATTTGCCGTTATCATTTTGGAGTTATGCATTAGAGACAGCCGCATTCACTTTAAATAGAACACCATCAAAATCCGTAGAAACGACACCGTATGAATTATGGTTTAATAAGAAACCTAAGTCATCGTTCCTGAAAGTTTGGGGTTGCGAAGCCTATGTAAAAAAGTTACAACCGGACAAGCTAGAACCCAAAGCGGAGAAATGCGTCTTCATAGGATACCCTAAGGAAACTATAGGGTACACTTTCTATCACAGATCCGAAGGCAAAATCTTTGTTGCTAAAAACGGAACCTTTCTTGAGAAAGAATTTCTCACTAAAGAAGTGACTGGAAGAAAAGTAGAACTCGATGAGATTGATGAATCTATACTCGTTGATCAGAGTAGCGCGATGCGGAAGTTGTACTGTACCGCCTACACCGGCAACAGAGGAAACTAATGATAATGATCATGAAACTTCGAACGAGGAAACTACTGAACCTCGCAGATCGACAAGGGAACGTGCCACTCCTGATTGGTATGATCCTTGTCTAAATGTCATGATTGTAGATAACAATGATGAGGACCCTGCGACGTATGAAGAAGCAATGATGAGCCCAGATTCCAACAAATGGCAAGAAGCCATGAAATCCGAAATGGGATCCATGTATGATAACAAAGTATGGACTTTGGTAGACTTACCTGATAGCCGAAAGGCTGTCGAGAATAAATGGATCTTCAAGAGAAAAACAGATGCGGATGGTAATATTATCGTCTATAAAGCTCGACTTGTCGCAAAGGGTTTCCGACAAATTCAAGGAGTTGACTACGATGAGACTTTCTCACCTGTAGCGAAGCTAAAATCTGTGAGGATTTTGTTAGCAATAGCTGCATTTTTCGATTATGAGATTTGGCAGATGGATGTCAAAACGGCGTTCCTTAATGGAGACATTGAGGAAGAGTTGTATATGGTACAACCCAAAGGTTTTGTCGATCCTAAAAATGCTGACAAAGTATGCAAACTTCAGCGTTCAATCTATGGACTGAAGCAAGCATCAAGAAGTTGGAACCGACGCTTTGATAAGGTGATCAAAGACTTCGGGTTTATACAGTGTCATGGAGAGGCCTGTATTTACAAGAAAGTGAGTGGGAGCTCTGTAGCATTCCTGATATTATATGTAGATGACATATTATTGATCGGGAATGATATAGAACTATTAAGCAGTGTTAAGGGTTATTTGAATAATAGTTTTTCAATGAAAGACCTTGGTGAAGCATCGTATATATTAGGCATCAAGATTTATAGAGATAGATCAAGACGCCTAATAGGGCTATCACAGAGTACATATCTGGACAAGATTCTAAAGAAGTTTAGAATGGACGAAAGTAAGAAAGGGTTCTTACCTATGTTACCAGGCAAGGTATTGAGTAAAACTCAAGGACCGGCTACGGCAGAAGAAAGAGAAAGGATGTGTAACATCCCCTATGCCTCGGCAGTAGGATCTATCATGTATGCCATGCTATGTACTAGACCGGATATAGCACATGCTGTTAGTTTGACTAGCAGATATCAAAGTGATCTAGGAATGGAACACTGGACAACGGTCAAGAATATCCTGAAGTACTTGAAAAGAACTAAGGATATGTTTCTTTGTTATGGAGGTGACCAAGAGCTCGTTGTAAATGGTTACACCGATGCAAGTTGGAACACTGATCCTGATGACTCTAAGTCACAATCTGGGTATGTGTTTATATTGAATGGTGCTGCGATGGTGGGCAAGCTCGAAGCAAAGGCACGGTGGCGAAGTCTTCAACAGAATCGAGTACATAGCGGCTTCAGAGGCTTCATCAGAAGCGGTATGGATGAAGAGGTTCATTGTAGAGCTCGGTGTGGTTCCTAGTGCATTGGACCCATTAATCATTTACTGTGATAACATGGGTGCCATCGCCAATGCACAAGAGCCAAGGTCACACAAGAGGCTGAAGCATATCAAGCTGCGTTACCACTCGATTCGCGAGTACATCGAAGATGGAGAAGTAAAGATTTGCAAAGTACACACTGATCTGAATGTAGCAGATCCGTTGACTAAAGCTCTCCCTAGGGCAAAGCATGAACAACACCAGAATGCCATGGGTGTTAGGTATATTACAATGTAATCTAGATTATTGACTCTAGTGCAAGTGGGAGACTGAAGGAGATATGCCCTAGAGGCAATAATAAAGTGGTTATTATTTATATCTTTATGTTTATGATAAATGTTTATATATCATGCTAGAATTGTATTAACCGAAACATTAGTACATGTGTGATATGTAGACAAACAAGAAGTCCCTAGTATGCCTCTTAAACTAGCTTGTTGATTAATGGATGATTAGTTTCATAATCATGAACATTGGATGTTATTAATAACAAGGTTATGTCATTGTGTGAATGATATAATGGACACACCCAATTAAGCGTAGCATAAGATCTCGTCATTAAGTTATTTGCTATAAGCTTTCGATACATAGTTACCTAGTCCTTATGACCATGAGATCATGTAAATCACTTATACCGGAAAGGTACTTTGATTACACCAAACACCACTGCGTAAATGGGTGGCTATAAAGGTGGGATTAAGTATCCGGAAAGTATGAGTTGAGGCATATGGATCAACAGTGGGATTTGTCCATCCCGATGACGGATAGATATACTCTGGGCCCTCTCGGTGGAATGTCGTCTAATGTCTTGCAAGCATATGAATGAGTTCATAAGAGACCACATACCACGGTACGAGTAAAGAGTACTTGTCAGGAGACGAGGTTGAACAAGGTATAGAGTGATACCGAAGATCAAACCTCGGACAAGTAAAATATCGTGAGACAAAGGGAATTGGTAATTTATGTGAATGGTTCATTCGATCACTAAAGTCATCGTTGAATATGTGGGAGCCATTATGGATCTCCAGATCCCGCTATTGGTTATTGGTCGGAGTGAGTACTCAACCATGTCCGCATAGTTCTCGAACCGTAGGGTGACACACTTAAAGTTGGATGTTGAAATGGTAGCACTTGAATTATGGAATGGAGTTCGAATATTTGTTCGGAGTCCCGGATGAGATCCCGGACACCACGAGGAGTTCCGGAATGGTCCGGAGAATAAGATTCATATATAGGATGTCATTTTATGTGAAATAAAATGTCGCGGAAGGTTCTATGGAAGGTTCTAGAAAAGTCCGGAAGAAACCACCAAGGAAGGTGGAGTCCACAAGGGACTCCACCTCCATGGCCGGCCAGCCCTAGTGGGGGTGGAGTCCCAAGTGGACTCCACCATAGGGGCCGGCCACCCCCCACATGGGAGGTGGGAATCCCACCTTTGGGTGGGAGTCCTAGTTGGGCTAGGTTTGCCCCCTCCTATGGAAGGTTTTGGTTTCGGGTCTTATTCGAAGACTTGGACACCAACACTTGGGATCCACCTATATAATGAGGGGCCAAGGGAGGGGGCCGGCCACCCCAAAAAGACCATAGCTTGGCCGCCCCCCTTGAGTGGCCGGCCACCCCCTCCCAAACCCTAGCTTTGCTCCTCCACTTCATATTTCCCGCGTAGCTTAGCGAAGCTCCGCCGGACTTCTACACCGCCACCGACACCACGCCGTCGTGCTGTCGGATTCAAGAGGAGCTACTACTTCCGCTGCCCGCTGGAACGGGGAGGTGGACGTCGTCTTCATCAACAACCGAACGTGTGACCGAGTACGGAGGTGCTGCCCGTTCGTGGCGCCGGAACCGATCGTGATCAAGATCTTCTACGCGCTTTTGCAAGCGGCAAGTGATCGTCTACCGCAGCAACAAGAGCCTCATCTTGTAGGCTTTGGAATCTCTTCAAGGGTGAGACTCGATACCCCCTCGTTGCTACCGTCTTCTAGATTGCATCTTGGCTTGGATTGCGTGTTCGCGGTAGGAAATTTTTTGTTTTCTATGCAACGTTGTCCTACATCCGATGCACAAGAGAAATGGAATAAATGCCTCATACATTGTTGGTCAACACAAATATTAACATTCAGGGACGGTGTAAGTGAGACCAAGTCCGATGCACAAGAGATTGATATTTGTGCTATCTTACCAGGCTCACTTACGCCGCCCCCGAGTGTACGGTGACCAAACATTTTAATCATCGGCATTTTGAAAATCTCAAAGCAAATGGAATGACAAAATGGAATAAGTGCCTCATACATTGTTGGTCAACACAAATATTAACATTTAGGGATGGCGTAAGTGAGACCAAGTCCGATGCACAAGAGATTGATATTTGTGCTATCTTACCAGGCTCACTTACGCCACCCCCGAGTGTACGGTGACCAAACATTTTAATCATCGGCATTTTGAAAATCTCAAAGCAAATGGAATGGCAAAATGGAATAAGTGCCTCATACATTGTTGGTCAACACAAATATTAACATTTAGGGATGGTGTAAGCGAGACCAAGTCCGATGCACAAGAGATTGATATTTGTGCTATCTTACCAGGCTCACTTACGCCACCCCCAAGTGTACGGTGACCAAACATTTTAATCATCGGCATTTTGAAAATCTCAAAGCAAATGGAATGGCAAAATGGAATAAGTGCCTCATACATTGTTGGTCAACACAAATACTATGGTCAGAAACCATAGTTGCAGTATACACCACCGTATACTTTGCAGAAGGGCCCCCTTTCCCCGGTCAGCGTTCCGTCAACGGGTGCTTGACGACACAACAACGCCGATCTGCATCTCCGGCGCAGAACCACGCCAGTCCCTCGCTGTCCAGTACGTGAACGAGTCCTTGATGCAAAGACCGTGCCGGCCTGCCCAGCATTATGCCGGGCCGTGTTGTCGCGCTTCAAACCGTGTGTCCAGTGATCGACACGGCCTGAAGCACGACAACAGGGGTCGGCATGATGCTAGGGAGGCTGGCACCGTCTTCGCATTAAGGACTCGTTCACGTACTGGACGGCGAGAGAAGAAAAGTGGTGCTGCGCCGGAGAGGCATGTCGGCGTTGTTGTCTCGTCAAGGACTCGTTCACGGAACGGCGGCTAGGGAAAGGGGAGCTCGTCTACAAAGTATATTGCGGCGTATAGGTGACCAAACATTCTAATCATCGGCACTAAAATGGAAGAAAGAGCCAAGTGGTATCTCAACTAGATATCATATGCCTCATACTTTGTTGGTCGAAAGAAATATTAACATTCTGGGATGGGGTCAGTGAGGCCAGGTAGGATGCACAAGAGATTGATATTTGTGCCATCACACCAGGCTCACTGGCCCCACCCCAGAGTGTACAAGTGACCAAACAATTTAATCATCGGCACTAGAATGGAAGAAAGGCCAATGCAATTAAGAAGTAGCTAGTATGAACTAAATGGAATGCCTCATACTTTGTTGGTCGAAACAAATATGAACATCCCGGGATGGCGTTAGTGAGGCCAGGTAGGATGCACAAGAGATTGATAACCTAGCATCACCTAGTCTTTTAAACCATCAGAAACTTCCCATTTTCTTCAAAGGATACCACAGTGGCATTCATTTACATGATCCCCTACTATGGATATCTCTATTTTAGCATACCATAAGCTCACAAGAATCCATCAAGTAAATATGTATAGAGACATAGCAACAGCCATGTCAAACACAAGCACATAGGGTGGAATAACAATGTTTGGTCATCATTTAATCATAGACCAAGTGAAGCCTGGTACAAATGGCAAGGACCAGGAATTTGACCAACTCAAGTCACCATGGTTATGCCAACCAATTGAATAGTAGCATCTTCCAAATGGAACTAGGAAGGAAACCATCCCAGATGATTTACCAAGCCAGCAGTTCATGACTGCAAAGGCCAATTCAACCACCAAACCATCCAAACCACCAAGCCTACACACTTATCATTACCCAACAGGATTCAAAATGAAGCTAGGGTCCCCAACAATAGTTGGCATCCATCTAGCTTAAGTAAATACAGTAATAGAATCATTACTGCAAAGTAGTTCATCTCAATTATCTACATTAACAAGATAAAGTTTCACAGATAAATGAATTAGTCAACTGCTAGGCAACAGGGATGCTTGGCAAGCATCATGCATCCATTCATATGCTTTTCAAAGCATAAGCAACCACCAGTACATGGTGAGAAGCTATACAAATCAAGCAACAACACAGTATATCAAGCAACATGCATAGATAGAGAAAGTAGTAAGTAATTATCAACCAATTGGTGATCAAATGATCACCAGAGCTTGCAAACACAAGCCATAGGGGCAGCGGAGGAGGAATTAAGAGGGAGAGGAGGGGAGGGGAGAGAGAGCACCGATGCCAGGGGTGGAGGACGAGCTTGAAGATGACGGCAGGGGTGGAGGAGGAGGAGGAGGCGGCGGATCCTCCACCTTGCCGCGACGGCGGCCCCTCCTCGCGGCGGCCCCTCCTCGCCGTAGGGGCAGCTTGTGCTGCAGGTGGCGGGGATGGGAGGACCGCGGCGGCATGCGCCCCTCGCGGAGGAAGGCGGCGGCGACGGCGGCGGCGACGACCATGGAGGATCCAGGCGACCACGGAGGAAGGCGGCGGCGGCGGATCCAGGCGACCACGGAGGAGAGGGGAGAGGGGAGAGGGGAGGAATCCTCCAGGCGACCCCTGAGCACGGCGGCGCGGGCGGATCCATGCGACCACGGAGGAGAGGGGAGAGGGGAGAGGGGAGGGGCTCGGGAGGGGAGAGGTGAACAGGCGGGGGAGGGCACGGGCGAGATGATATAAGTCCCTTAATTCTGTGGCGCACCGGAGAAGGTGCGCCACAGAATCAACTACTTCTGTGGCGCACCAAAGCCAGTGCGCCACAGAAAAAGTTATTTCTGCGACGCAGCACGACATGTGCGCCACAGAAATACCTACAGTAATAAATGGTGGTGGCAGGATGTGGGCCCCACATAGTTTCTGTGGGGCACTACCCAAGCGTGCGCCACAAAATTAAGCTATTTCTGTGGCGCACCCAGAATGGTGCGCCACAAAATAATATTCTGTGGCGCATTTTTGGTGGTGCGCCACAGAAATAAGCTCCGCCTATAAGGGTTTTCCTACTAGTGGCGCAGGAGGCGGCGGACGACAAGGCGGCGGCAAGGAAGAAGTCCAGGGCGCTGGCGCGGGCGGCGCCTCGTCGTCCGTTCACCGACGACGACGACGACGAAGACGCCATTTCTTCCAGTTTCAACTCCTCGACGGGTGCGTCGTCCTCCTGTTCCGACGAGGAGGTGACAAGCAAGAGGCGCAGGAGTTTCGAGGACGAGGCAGGGCCTTCTAACAAGAAGGCCAAAAAATAGTTTTAGTTTATATGTTTTTAAATTTCTTCTTCTTTGTATGTTAAATATGTTTGAATCTAGTCGATTGAAGTATCCGGTTAATTGTTTAGGCTATAATCTATTAGATTCACCAACATGACATCATTGAGTACAACTTTTCGCGTTTAAAACTTGATCATTCAACAAAATTGAAAAGAAATAGCACAAAAAAAAAACACTTGCATGTCCAAAATGTGTCGGACCGCTGGAGGTAGCCCCCGACGCAAACGGACATTTCGCCCCTTGCGGACAATTTGGGCGTCCGAAATGCGTCGCGCCGCTGGAGATGCCCTTACTGTTGCTCTTGACTTGTTCATGTACGTCCACGTGTGTGTACGTACCTACACACTTTTGATGTGACATGGCCAGTTCCCATGATTTCATGGAGAGTGTACGTATGGGTCTTTTGGTCACTTCATTTCCGTTTACTTATTTTTGTGCATTTTCGTCCCTTCATTTAGAAAATGATGTAGCTTGAATGAAGGGAAATGTTGGAAGCGGCCCGAATTAATGTATTGCGCGGCCCGCGGCCTGGACGAAACAGCCAAGGTTTTGGCCTAATATGGATTTCGTATACTTCATCCAAATTAAGAGCCCACACCACAGACTCGTGGGCTTCTAATCGTCGCCCTTACCGGTAAATAATATGCTTCAGGTCTCAAAATATTTCTCATGTGCCACGCGAAATGAGGCCCATCAAACAGGTACTGTGTTTATTTTTTATTTTTATCCTTACAAATACCAGAATATATACTTTTATACTGTATAATAAATAATTAAATAAATTATGGAAGAAAGTTACGTGATGGAACAAAAAGAAACGTCCAGGTACACCAAAACAATTGCACACCTAGATGTACATTTTTTCCGGGATTTGCGAGAAATGATCTTTTACTTTTGAAAAGATGTTCATGGTATGATTTTTTTTTTATAAATTCTTCATTTATTTAACAACAAAAATATACATACCACTATTTTTCTACACATTTACAAAATCTAAAAATATTCTAAGTAAAACAAAGCATTCATGTACAACAAAAATAATGTTCTTGTACTATGCAATACACCGATAGAAGGTTCATCTGCAAAAAAAAAAAAGATCTTCATTTTTCTTTGTCTATGATTGTGTGATGATGCTGTCCGATCAGATGTCATGACGGTATGACACGACTTGGGGTTGAAAACGACGCGCTGCAAGAGAGTTACCTTGGTACAAGCACCTTCAAGTTTTTTGTGTGGCATCGTGCGAAAGCGGGTTAATGGTTGGAATGGTCGGCCACTCTCGATGGCGCGGGAAGGAGGCATGTTAAAATCTGTCGCCCGGCCGGTTCCAACCTATGTGACAAATTGTTTTGAGCTTCCCATTTCCACGTGATCATATGTGAGTATGTTTGTCCAATGCTTGGTGGGAAGGAAAAGGTTGTAAGAAAATGCACCGATCGATGATCGTGCGACTGGTTATCAACCAAAAATCGCTTGGTGGGGTGGGCTTCCTCCACATAACTTTACTTATCGATGTGATGGTACGTAAGCAGTGCTGCCAACTCTAACTATGCCATGCCAGACTCACTATTTGGAAAGGTCCCAAAGGGAAGATACTACCTCAACTGTGACTTTTGGCGCAAACTCCCCGAGAATGATCTTGGCGCGAGAGAAATTCGGTGGGGATACTCTTCGATTTGTATTACTTGTGAAAATTAGATAACAAACACCTGAGAACACTTTGTGAACCCGTTTTTTCATTACAAGTTGAACAACAACGAGTTTGTGTTGATTGTGTTGAAAATTAGATAACAAACACCTGAGAACACTTTGTGAACCCTTGCCAGTTTTTTACCAACGCACAAGGTTGGGCCAGTTCAAGACCGGCACATCGGTTTCAATCCGACAGGCCAGAATTATTTCGGTTTTTCCGAAGCCGCTCTCTGATGTGCCATTCGTCGGCACGTACAGGAGAAATCTGGCCGCACCAAAGAATTTGGGCTGCCATTTTCTAGTCGATTTCGCTAGAACCCCTAAAACTTCAGTTTTCTCGTATGAAATAAACTTTCGCAAAGTTCCCGAACTCCGATGAATATGAAGCCAATTTTGTTTAAAGATAACGGCAAATAGAACCTTCACAAAATTTTAGAAGAGAAACTTTTCTAAATTAAGAACTGATAAAAACGTCCAACCTCGGAAACGGAATAGAAGATGCATACGTGTTCCGTTTTCGATGAACTTGGGCTCAATAAGCTTAAGAACCTCACGCAGAGAAACACCAAGAAGCAATAATAATTAGGAGATGCGAAGTATGCAAATGATTGAACTCTCTAAGACGATGTGATCAAGTTGTCCAACCAAAATAAGCCTCTTTTGATAATGAGGCTATCTATCCTATAACCCGATCTCCCAAACAACCACCTTGAGACCGGTTAAAGGAAAACCTAGCAAGAGCATACCTTTACCTTGCACATCCCACTTGATCTTGACGATGATGCTCCGTGCTTCATTCAAGCGGAATGCCTCACTTGATCATTCCTTTGTGAGGACTCATAATTTGCTCCCTCCTATACGGCTATGGGATAGCTTCATTAAGACACATCTTCACAAATCCGTTATCACCGAATGGACTCACAAGCTTCAAATCCCACACCACAGTCCTTCTCCTTTGCCTAGAAAAAAGAGTCCAATTGGTTGGTTCTAATAAGCATGAATACAAGTTAGTTAAAATTATGTTGTTATCTGGTGCTGAATCCTTTATGAATTCAAAACGCATGAGTTTGCAACAACAATTATTTGTTTATACCACATGAAAAAAACATGAAATTTTCTATAAGATATGGTGGCATAACTACTATAGAAATAATAATTTTTGACGAGATTATAAAAATGGAAAGCTTCCTTATTACATGCAAAGTAGACCACAAAAAATATTATATGAATTCTAATATTGTAAACCATTCAAGCTCTATAGGAATGTGCCTTCACAATTGAGTCCACCAAAATAGACATGATTTTTTTTTGAATTTGAGAGGCCCAATAGTTTTGGTCTTTCTCTTAATAAAAACCATGGTTCAACAATTTTCACATAAACAATTATAGTCGAAAGTTGAGATATAAAAGAGGAAGGTAAAGTTGACTATAATAAGAAACAATTTTATGTGAAACTATAAGTTTATCTTGCATCTCTATTCTTGGTTTTAATTGTTGTTTACTTGTTTTGATTACTGCACTTGTTAAGTTATTTATAAGTAAAGTTGGAATGTTTGCTAAACAAGAAAATATATAAATCTTGCTATACATAGGAGGTTTCTAGTACGGTCCACATATGATGCGGACACAACGCCGTCCGCTCACTCTAGCGATGCAGCCGTTCATTGTAGGATTCTATGACGTAGATCGTTCTAACACACAACGTCGTACGCAACATCGGACAAATATTGTGCAGGAATTATTGTACGCATAGCAGTTCTCTTTTCTAAAACAATATCTATCTTAGATTAGTTATAGGTCATGATACCGTGCCTCAATAACTGAAACGAACTAACGAGGATTTCTAAACCTATAAATCACTATGTTTTGATAAATATTGATAGTTGTTATTTTCAAATCTCAATATTGAAATGTTCAAAATAAATAATCAATCTGAGGGAACCCAAACCATACAAGCCAGGATGTGAGAAACGGCGGCCACAAAACCCATATAGGGTTCCATTCCTCATCAACAATGCTGCCGAGGTCCGCTAGGCCACCGGTGCCCTTGGGGCCTTGGAGGTGTGGTAGATCACATCCTCTCTCTTGGGGGGAATTTACGCTTCTTTTTAGGTTATTTTTACTATCTTTTTCTGGATGGTGAGACGGTGGCTACATCGTGAAGTCAGAATAAGGTCCTCCCTGCCCTATCCGCGCTTCGATGCTGCATTTAGAGTTGGCGGAGGGCGTGTGGAGTCGTATGCCCATCATATCTCATGGGATTCGATCAGTTTCGTGTTCGTTCATGTAGTTTCATGCCATTCTCTTTCGATCTACGATTGTTATGATTGGTGATGGTTGCTACTATTCTGCGCCGCTTATTTGGGGTCTTAGCACCACGACTTCTCCTTTGCCTATTACAATAAGATCTAGTACGACACGCTTTGCCTGTATCCGGTGATGGATGTGCGAGGATGGCGGTACACCTTCGGCTCGTGCTAGTGTCTCTAGCCGTCGCTAGTTTGTCCGATTACCTATTTTTTATTTTTTATAATTTTTGAGCTATTTATATTACTGTTGATGATCATTAATAGTTTGGTGGAATTTTCGCAATAAAAAAAATATATTCAAATGTTCATATCGATGATTCTGGCAAAATAATCTGCCTCCATGCATGGTAGATCGAAGAAAAAGAACTTTGTACCATCGGATGGCTACAATTAATCAGAGCGACGTGGCAAATAGAAAGAATGGATAAGACAAACGCCATCGTCCTATCTCTGTCTCTCGCGCGCTGTGCTCACGCAGGCAGCTGAGCCTCTCTACCACCCATGGCTTCTCGAGCCCTCGCCGCTCTGTCCATCCAGCCGCGTCTCGGCGCAAGCTCGGCGCCGTATTCGGGCCGACCTATACGTGCCACGGTCAGGCCGGTCGGGCGTGGCCGCCGGCGCCGGTCCATGGTGGTGCGGGCCGGCGGGCCACCGAGCACCAACGTGCTCATCCTCGCCTTCCTGCTGCCGGCCTCGCTCTTCATTGGCACCCTCGTGGTCGCCGCTCGCGTCGCCGACGACCTCGACGAGCGGTTCCTGCGGGAGGTACATACTGCGCCTCTCCCCAAGCATTCTGAATAAATTTCCGTTTCTACTACAGTATCAGTAGTAAGATACTCTGTCAATAATAATTTCCAGATGGCATGATATAACATCTAGCTGTACTTTTTTTTTTTTTTTTGCGGATGGCTCATTCATCTCCATCTAGCTGTTCGATACGAACTTGCCAAATGATACGTTTTCACTTCTCGGTTCGCTCGTGACAACCGACAAGATTGTTGCTACAATAGTTGCAGAATATCATCTATCATGTACCATTTTTATTGGCACAAGATGTGTGAATTGAATAGCATGTATGCTTCCACGAGTGTGCAGATGGAGATGAATGAGGCGATATTGGAAGAGAACGAGGCTTCCGAGGAAGCCGAAGACGATGGAAGGGTGTACGCCGTCGATGGAGAGGACGTTGTGCAGCCAGCGGTGGAGAAGGAGCAAGTTCTTGTTCCTGCCGCTGCAACGCGCACCAGGAACAGGCCGAAGAGGGAGGTGTATTAGCTAGAGGTACATGTGTTCAGAAATGTTTCGAAAATGCTACAGCTTCAGTTTGATCCACAAAGTATGCGAGTTTGCAATGGAATATATGGCCAATGCTGCTGAAGTACTACACGTTGCTAGTATCTCTTTCATGAAGATGTGAAGAGCTTCCTGAGAATCCGGTCATCGACCGTACTCTGTCAGAACCATAACAAACAGCTGATGCCTTTTAGTGCCTATTTGTAATCGTGCATCAGATACTGATCATGCATGCATGATGTATAGATGCCAAGCGCACAAAAGCTAGATATCGGCTGCCTAAAACTACTATCTCACTGTTTACCATTTATTTACAGGTGGCTGCGTCTGAAGTCTGAACCTTAGCACCCCAATTAAATTAGCGCATGATTCGACCGGGATTACTACGAAGTGTAATCCAACTCCGACAAAGTGCGTGCAATGTGCTACTGGGATTATTTGTCTAGTTTCCTATACGTTCGCCTCTTGTCTGCATAACCGCAGACCCAAAGGAAGAAACTAAATCTTTGCAGTTAAGCTAGCCTCGTTAACTTTTCACCAGAGATCTTGGTCAGCATCGGATCGCGCACGTAGATCCATGGCAGCCTGCCAGACGAGAAAGCGCGAACGCGGCGAGGCTTTGGAGGCAGCTGACGGAGACGTCGTCGCCAACGGCGTTGTCAGCAAGACCTTCGGTGAGGCTGTTTTTGTTCTGGTACCGGGAACAGGCTCCCTGAATCCCTATTCTCACAGAGTAGGAGCTGCGGCTGTGTCCGACTCTGAGGTGGTCTTTTTCAGCGACGACGAATCGGAAGAGGACGACTGGGAGGAGGATGGCGTGCTGCTGGAGGAAGGTCCCGAGGTGGTCGACCCGCCGGCGACGCACGGCGTCGAAGGTTGCGGCGAGCAGCTAGGTGGACGTGCGCTGGATACGCCCAGGGACGAGGATGAGTACGTGGACATTGAAGGTTTGTCCGACTCGGAGGAGCACGACTACGATGGTGAGGTCATCGACTGATTTCTCAGTTTTTTTTTTTTTAAACGGAGGCAAAAGCTTTGCTCCATTCTATTAATTAAGAAGGAGTTTTACATGTATAACCATGTAACGAAAAACCGAAAAAAAGGAAGATACAAGGGATCACTCTCCCGGCATAATTTCCCCCAAACGCTTGGCATCCGCAAGCACCCAAAGTGCCGCCTCCTTTCTAATCTTTTCGGTAAGAACGAACGCGGTCGCACTCTTGTTCCGAAAGACCCGAGCATTACGCTCGCTCCACACCTCCCAAGTGACAAGAAGGATTAGGGAGGCAATGCCCTTACGGTTGTTGGAAGAGCCCCCCCGCCATCATGTCCCACCACCCGGAGAACTCGTAGTTGGACCAAACATGATTGATGCCGCCAACGATGCCCAACCACTCGAAGACGGAGCGCCAAATGCGAGTGGTGAAGCGGCAATGGACGAAGAGGTGGTCCACGGTCTCCACACATTGTTTACAAAGAGGGCACAATCCACAATTGGGCCATCCACGTTTCGCCAAGCGGTCGGCCGTCCACACTCTATTTTGGTTTGCAAGCCAAGCAACGAATTTGATTTTCGGCGGCGCCCACATCTTCCAAATAGTCTTGTGAAATGTAGAGTAGGTGGAGCCGAAGAATTGCATAGCATAGGCGGACTTCGTGGTGTATTGGCCATTTGCCGTGAGTTTCCAAGAGATATCATCGGGCCTCTCGGGGTTAAGGTGAATGGTGCTGAGCAAGGTCCAAAGGTCCACAAATTGCAAGAAATGGTCCAAAGAGAAGGGGCGTTGTAGGTTAATCTTCGCAATCCAAGCCGCCCCTCAAGAGCATGCGCGACCTTCCAAGACTTCCGCTTGGAGCTCTCATAGATGAGCAGAGCGATATCAATAGGTCTTTTACCATGTAGCCAAGGGCATGCCAAAATGGTGTTTTCTTTCCATCTCCAAGCGTGATGGTGGTTGTGGCGTAGAATAACTCCATATCATCATCAGAGCACGGATTCCCGGAGCCAATCCATAATTTGTTGGGGTCTTTCCATTCGAGCCAAGGCCACCGTAGCTTAAGAGCCGTGGCAAACTTACCCAAGTGTAGGATCCTCAATCCCCCAAACTTTTTAGGACGACACACAACCTCCCAATTGACCTTGCACTTGGCCCTGGTGGTAACATCCTTGGCGGACCAAAGGAAGGCCCTTTCGATCTTGTTTATGGACGCCAAGGTTGCCGGCGGCATGGCAAGAGGGGTAAGGTGATAAATCGCTTGAGAGGTGATGACCGATTTTACCAAAGCGGACCTCCAGGCCGCGGTGATGAGATTGCCGCTCCAAGTTGGGAGCTTCCCGGCACATTTGTCCTCAAGTTGTTGTAAATCCGCCCTTCTCAAACATGTCACTGTAAGAGGTAGACCAAGGTACCGCACCGCGAAAGGAGAGAGGGAAGCCGGCATTCCCTCAAGGATGGTCTCAAGGTCAATCCCCCCCGCAGCGGATAGGCGTGACGGAGCTCTTTTGGAAGTTGGTGCAAAGCCCGGTAACCTCCCCGAAATCAAGGAGGATGGAGGCAAGGTTTTGAATGTCTTCCTTGATGGGCGCCAAGAAGACCGCCGCGTCATCCGCATAGAGCGAGGTTCTAATCTTAGCATGACGCCCGCGGATTTTATGTAGGAGCCCGAGGCTAGTGGCCTTCTCCAAAATCTATAGGTTGGCCGGCCACCCCATTGAGTAGGATCCGCGATGAAGATGTGGTGAGGAGCGCGATGATCCAATTGCGGAATCTACTAGGGAAGCCCCTCTTTTGAAGAAGATCCATCAAGAAGTCCCAACGAACATTGTCAAAAGCCCTTCTAATGTCAAGCTTGAAAAGAAGAGTCGGTGTTTTGCTCTTGTGTAGTCTCCTAGCGAGGTTCTTCACATACAAAAAGTTGTCGTGGATGCTTCTCTTTTTGATGAAAGCGCTTTGAGCGTTGGAGACAAGATTGTCCATAAGAGGCCCAAGCCTCGAAGCGAGCATCTTGGCAATAATCTTCGCAATGGGGTGGATCAAGCTAATAGGCCGGTAGTCAATAATCTCCTCGGTGCCCTCCTTCTTAGGCAAAAGAACAATGTTTGCGGAGTTGAGCCAATGGAAGTTCTCGGAGTGGAGGTTTCCAAAAAGGTGAACAACATTCATAAGATCGATCTTTATAATGTCCCAACACTTCTTGAAGAAAGCCCCGGTGAAGCCATCCGGGCCCGGTGCCTTGTCACTAGGCATATGGTTTATGGCATTACGAACTTCCTCCTCCGTGAACGGGGCCCCCAGGCCATGCAACTCGGGGTCTTGAAAAACAAGGCCATCCCAATTGAAGTCTCTATTCCTCGTCGACCTCTTCCCTAAAGTTTCCTTGAAGTGGTTGTGCGCAATTTCCTGCTTCGCCCCATGCTCTGTCACCCAACCATTGTCCCGCTTTAGCCTGTGGATGTGATTTTTCCTGCGCCTCGCGTTTACCCTTCTATGGAAGAATTTAGTGTTAGCATCACCGTCCTTTAAGTTAGCAATGCGGGCACATTGCTTTTTGCGGGACCTCTCGATGACCGAAAGGGCCATGACCTTCCTTCTCAGTTTGGCTCTAAGGTCCGATTCACCCATACTCAGAAAGCGAGACTCCTGGGCGATGTCAAAGTGTAGGATCACCAGCAGGGCGGCATGAATCATGATCTTCGTATGTGAGAAATGGCGGCGGCCCCATCTGGCGAGCATTTTACCCGTGTGCTTCATCTTGTGGAATAGGATCTGGCAAGGCTCCGTATGCGGGGAGGGAGCCTCCCAAGCATCTTGGACCACCTCCAAAAACCCCGGCATCCGAATCCAGAAATTCTCAAACCTGAAGGTTCTCGGCCTCCGCGGACCGCTATCATCGGCAAGCAACACTGGGCAATGGTCCGATAGGGACGACGAGAGCGCGTGCAGGACATGAGTGTCGAAACGAAGATCCCATTCCGGGTTACAAAAGAAAGCGTCAAGCCTACAGAGGGTGGGGTTTTGCCGCCCATTCGACCAAGTGAAACGCCGGTTTTGTAGATGTATCTCATCAAGCTCACAGGCTTGCAGCGCCGTGCAGAAGCGGTTGATACGGCTTCTATTCACATTACCCTTGTTCTTGTGACTAGCACGACAGATTTGATTGAAATCACCCAAGGCGAGCCATCTTGCCCCCGGGGCAGGCTTTTGAGCAATTAACTCGGCAAAGAAGTCATCTTTGCGGTCGGACGCCGTCGGACCATAGACCCCGGTGATCCTGAAGTCGTTGTCACCGTTGGAGTTGAGGATGTGCACATCCGCGGACAGGCAAAATTCAGAGGCAACCACATTCGATACGGCCACCACCGTCTCGTCCCAAAGGAGTAAAATGCCTCCCCGCGTACCGACAGCCGGTCTATCGGCAAAGCCCTTGAGCCTATTGCCTCCAATGTGGCAAGCGTCTAGAAGCGACAAATTCTGTAATTTAGTCTCTTGCAGGAAAACAATATGATAGGAGGAGGAAGAAATCGTCTCATGCACCGTATCTCTCCGATCTTGGTCGTTGAGCCCTCTAGTATTCCAGCCCAGAATGTTTACAGGTTGCTCTAACATTGATCACTAAGCCAAACCCCAAACAGAAGAAACGAGGAAGGACAGCAGACATAACAACCACTAAGCAAAGTCCCAAGCTGGTACATGCACCAGGCAAGCAGGGAAACTAACATAACCCTACAGGTGAGGCCCCAACATACAAGGAAACGGTTTTGTAACATAGGAACTAGCAGGCAACCTGGGCAGCAGACGACACACGATCAGGCATCGGCGTCGAGGCCGGCCTGTTCCAGGTCAAGCGCGTCTGCGCCTCCGAGACCAAGGAGAGCAGCCTCCATCTCGTCGTCTTCATCATCGCCGATCTTGAACAGGGCACGCATCGCCCCGAGGACATCTTCAGGCACCCGACCCTTGAACCGCCTTGCAAACTCCTTCATGGCCTGCTCCGTGACCACCTCGCCATTCTTGATGATGCCCAGGCCAACACACACGAACTCCTCCGCCTTCTTTCCGACAGGTGTAGCTTTACGCCGAGCCTTGAGCCTTTCGCTGGTCCTACGCAGGGAGAAGCCCCCGGCCCGCGCGATATCCACACCGGACAAGGTTTTCCTTCTGTTGGCCGGGCGCACCGGAGGCGACGACATGGGCGGCGAGAGTAGTGGCTGCTGCACCCGGGTGAAGAGGGACGGCATCTGCGGCTGGTGGGAAGCGGCAGTATTTGGCACAGGAGTGCGCACCGGGGACCCAACCAACAGCAGCGGCGGTGTGCGCGGCTCCGGCGTGGCCTCGAAGCCAGGTGGGCGCTCCAGGCCAACCATGGACGCTGGTGCCAGCAGCACCAGAGCCCTCCTGGCTCCCGCACTCCCAGAAGAGCTTGGCGACAGGCGGGGCCTCCCCCCATCCAGCAGCAGGCAGTCCTGGGTCTGCCCCTGGGCATCGTCGGGCTCGGCAGGACGGACGTTGGAGAAGATGGCTGGTCCGGCGTCGCCGAAGGAGTCCTCGCCGTCCTTGAGCGGCGCCTGGTGGCCGCAGGCGAGATAGAGCGGGTCCTTGACCTGCCCCGCGCTTGGGTGGCCAGGGCCGGCCACGCCAAGTCCAACCCAAAACCCCAGCTGCGGGGCATGCCCAGCTGCATGGCCGGCTCAGCAGCCGGCGCGGCATCGTCCTCGACCGTGGCAACGTAGCCGCCCAGGGCGAGCTGCAGCACCAGAGCGTCTTCGGCCACGGCCTGGGCAGGCGTGTCACCCACCAGCAGCTCGATTGTCGGTCCGTCTCCAGGAGTGCGCGGCATGCCTTCGTGGGCATGACCTGGCCAAGTCGCGGCCTGGGCGCCAGCAGGCCCAGCCCCCTCCTTCGTCCTCCGTGGCTCGAACGGTCCCTCTGGCGATCCTGCACCCGGCTCCCTCTGTCGTCGCGGTCCCTGGCTTGGGCATGGCGCGAGAGGCTGCGGCGCAGTGTGTCACGCCACCCACGGGCAGGTTGACGGCGGCGGCCATCACAGTCATCATCATCATCTCGCCGGCCCCTCCTCTCATCGCCACCCTCAAGGAGGCGCTCGGTGCGGTCGCGCATGAGCCGCTCACCATCCACCACGCCCCATCTCCATTCGAACTTCCCTAGCATAGGTGTTTCTTCCGCGGCCATGTCTTCGATGATGTCCAGGTGGACAATGCACCGGCGCTGGAGGCCACGGCGACCCCTCTCCGCCCACCCGCTCGGACCAAGGAGTGTCACCCAGCGAACCCGAGGCACAAGCCCAGGGTTTTCGACCCAGGCCCAAAGGCACAGAGCCTTAGTGTACTCCTTCTTCTTGCAAGCATCTTCTATGTAGTCGAGGGAGCACGCCCTGCTGATGACCTGCTGCGCCACCGCCTCGTTCCAAGTGTAAAGAGGCACGTTCTCAACGCACAGCTGGACATGCTGTTGCATGACCACCTGCTCCGCATTGTCCTCGAGCCGCCATGGCCGGATGAAGATCTTGTGCTCCCGGAAGAAGAAGTCATGCCTGCCCACATCATCGGCACAGTTGTGTGGGAAGATGAACCGGAGCAGAAAAGGCTCAGGGAAATGCTCAGTTACCGTGAGGGCCTCCGGCAGGACTCCGATGACCTCGCAGATGGCCTGCGCAAGGATGGCATTGGCGTTGTGAGCAGGAGGCTGCTCAAACCGCGCGTAGGCCTCGCAGGTGAGCAGTGCCGCCGCCTCCTGGTTCATCTCCTGCGAGGCGTGGATGACCACGAAATCCTTCGCCGGCCTGGGGATGTCGTCAAGCCTAGGCATGGCGCAGTGTGCGGCCGAGGTAGCAGGCCGAGTCGGAGAAGCAGCCGCGGTGGAAGCCGCAGCTATTGTCGAAGAAGGAGCTGCGGCCCTCGGAGGAACAACGGACAGGTGCGCAGGAGCGGGCAATGCGCGGCGTCTCTGGACGGACGGCGCAGGAGAAGCAGTGTCCACCGCCAGCTCGGGTTCCCTCGGATGGTGGCAGAAGAAAGCACGGTGGCCAGACCTGAAGCACCGTCTGCACTTTATAGGGTCACGTCACTCGCTGGCCCGGTGCCCGTTCCTCCCTTTGAATAAGCAGTTGAAACATCTCCCCCTGAGCCAGGTTGGCGGCGAAGGCTGCTGGGCAGTGAATGGGGCTTCTCTTGATGGCAAAGCCGGCCGGCGCGGCCGATGCGATGGCCATGCCTCTGTCCGGTCCTGTCCGCCATGACAGGAGGCTTCGAGCCCCGCACGAGGCAGCAGTGATGGAGAGGAAGCACGCGGGGCAGCAGCTGGCGCATTGATGGCGCGGCGGAGACCCGCCCACCCATCGGCCGCATTAAAGCGCCCTTGAGCCAGCCCAGCGTTAGGTGGCTGGTTGACCGGGCGAATAAGCTCGGACGGCGTCTCCGGGACCCCCTCCACGTCGCTCGGCGGAGATCCGCAGCCGGCGGACAGGCGGAGGGATCCAGGATCCAGATCAGCAGAGATCAGGCACGGGGGGCAAACCTGGGGCAGGATCCGCGGGAAGAAGCCGCGGGGCAGCTGGGTAGGGGGCGCGGGCAGCGGCCGAAGAGGGCCCACGCCCACCCCGGGCGTGGCGGCGGCGTGCGCGGCGGCTCCGGTGGCGGGCACCTGTCACCCGCGGGTCGCAGCAGAGGGCCGGTTCCAGTCCTCCATTTTTTTATAAAGGTGAAAATTGATTTCTCAGTTTTCGTTCATTGATGTGTTGCTGCTATTGTCTTGCTTCCATTGGTGGTCTGATACTCTGATCATATCTATCTAGTACTAGATTTAGATATGCGCCTTGGCGCACGAACCCGTGGAGGTCATGCCAATGTCTATTTCATATAACCGCAATAAAGATTAACTTCCAACATAATCATAAAATAGGTTTCGCAAAACGACATTGCTAGAATGGAATTAGGATAAATCACACGAAAATACAAACAGAGCAGATACATGGGTCTAACATGCACTAAGTGGTTGTTACTCAGGTTTAAAAATACTTTATAAAACTCTACATTAAGCATTTATAAAAGAACAAATTTAAGCAAGCAGTCGTAACCAATATGAAATAGGGATTACTATTTTCGTGCCCCTGGTTCCTTAGTTGTGCTCAGTTTTCCCCAGCCTCTTAACTTTTCCTCAGTTTTCTCCTCCCTCTAGTTTGAAACCCCTCGGACGGGAGGGTTGCCGTCAGGTCAGAGGCCTTACCGTTACCGTTAATCTGACGGGTGAGGCTGCACAGAGGGCAGTTCCTCTCTGACCGTCTCGTGCAGACGGGTAGCCATCCATTTATCGCTGACGCGTGGGCCGTTTTATTTCCTGATTGTATACGCGGTGCTGCCAATGACAAATGGGGCCGCTCTATAGGGCTGCCGTAGCCAATGACCAGTGGGGTCGTCTATTTTTCAGGAAAAGACATATATAACCGCTCTGTTTGGCTGCCGCAGCCAATGACCAGTGGGGTCGTCTATTTTTCAGGAAAAGACATATATTACCGCTCTGTGGGGCTGCCGCAGCCAATGACCAGTGGGGTCTTCTATTTATTTAGAGAAAATCATATACTCCCGCTCTGTGGGGCCTCCGCAGCCAATGACCGCTGGGGTCGTCTATTTATTTAAAGAATATCATATAGAGCCGCTCTGTGGGGCCGCCTCAGCCAATGGCAGGTGACTATTTTCGCAGCTTAATCTAAAGTGAATCTTATGCTAAACATGGTGCTTCCCGACGGTGACCTAGCAGTGGCGGCGAGCATAGCCGTTCTGACCATGCCGATATCGGCATCGTTTGGAGGCTGTGGTGCTCGAATCATGGTGGAAATTGCGATATAATTTTTTAACTGCATAATATATAGAAAAATAGCTAGATCTCTAAATCGATGCATATGAAGCTACATATATATTCTTGGTCATAATTCCCTTATCTAAAGGGGATGGATGCATGGCTTCACGTCGTCGTCGCTTTCATCGTCAGTATCTTCGTCGTCCGAGTAGTAGTACTTCCTGCACATTGTTCCGTCGAACACCTACACTGTGAGCACATCATCGCCTTCATATTTGAAGTGTACGAAGCAGCCGAAATCCACACCGTGTGCGATGGCGAAATTCTCCCAGCCCTTGTCGAGGTACATCCGGCCTTGACCGTCAAATATGACCTCCACGGTCCAGAGAAGAGGACCACAGTCAGCTGCTCGCAGATACACCTTAGCTGGCTCCTGGCCGTCAAGATAGTCCGCAAACTTTTATGGGAGTTCCTGCAAAGAGATCGACCGCCGATCATTTGAAATTAAAGGTTTTTTAGAACATGCCCATAATTAATCACATGCATCATATATGTGGGAACGCGTACGTACCTTCTTGACCAAAGGGTCTTCATAGACGACGATGAAGAACTCCTCTATGATCAATGGCAGTGTTGACGGTGGTGGTGGCAATGATGATGATCCACCACCCCGGCCGCCCCTTCCCCTTCCCCTTCCGGTCCACGTCCGAGACGTGGAAGCCATGGCAATGGATCAAGTGTATGTGAACGAAGATGAGAGAGGCAGAACCTATTGACACAAGGGATGGCCGTTGTGGGTGCTTATAAGGGAGAGATGACCGTTGTAGGGGTTTACACAATAAATTAAGGAGGAGGTGACCGTTGTGGGGGTTTACACAATAAATTAAGGAGGACATGATCGTTGTGGGGGTAGTCATCTAGGTTTTGTGTTTAGTCAAACTTTTTAAACTTTGACCACATATATAGGAAAAAGTAGTAGCATTTATGACACTAATTTAGTATCCTGAGATTCGTTTTGAAATGTAGTTTCAAATTATACCAAAATCTCATCATATATTTGACTTAGTACAAAAGCTAAAAGTACACTTATTTGTGGACGGAGGGAGTATATCTCAACAAAAAAGTAATGCGGACTATCTTGACGGAAATGGAACTTCGTGATATAGTTTATCATTTTACCGTGAAAAGTAATGCCTAAAAGAAATGATAATTCATGATAGCTTATCATTTTACCGTAATGGCTACAAGAAATCGGTGATTGTTCATCATTTTTTGCGTGGAAAGTAATGGCTACAAGAAATGGGTGATGGTGTATCATTTTTTGCGTGGAAAGTAATGGCTACAACAAATTGGTGATGGTGTATCATTTTTTGCGTGAAAAGTAATGGCTACAACAAATGGGTGATGGTGTATCATTTTTTGCGTGAAAAGTACAAATCGGTGATGGTTTATCAATTTTTGCGTGAAAAATAATGCCTAAAAGAGTTTATAATTAAGCTCGTGAAAAATAATACAGAAAACCAAACTTTAGCGTACTGGGTAACCGCCCTTTAGCATACATAAAGGGTGGAAGCTAACCGCCGAGAGAGAGAGAGAGAGAGAGGGGGTGGTGGCCCCGACCAGAGAGAGATAGGGGTTATCCTGCCCGTTAAATCATACGATCAACGGTTGGTGGACACGATCCGCGTGACATGGGTTAGACCAATCAGGGCAATGTTGGACGTATGTGAGAATTTGTGAAGGAAGAGGTCAAAACTGAGTAGTATCAAGAAACCAAGGGCAAGTGAGTAGTAAACAGACTAAGGGATTTAAATATGAGATTTAAAAAATGAAAAATGTGTGTTTTGTACAATGAAACCCATCTTGGCCTACCTCAAACTATTTGCAATACAAATATAGATGAGTGTGAAAATTATGACCTCATTCAGACAAAGTATGTTTTGGGGAAAGCTGTTTTGGGTAGGGCTTATTGTGGAAAACCATGCACCTTCATAGCTACTAGGTGATTTGAGAAGTGGCAATTTGTGGTAAAACTTGATTTATCTATGATTTATCTATGATTTGAGAAGTGGCAATTTGTGGTAAAGACTCCATGAGTAAGTGCCATTCTTTTTCAGAATTTTTTGCACATTAAATAACGCATTTAACTGGTTAATCCCATTTGTTGACTCTCTGTTGACCAGCCACTTGAGGGTAAAACTGAGTATATTGCACTAGCCAGTATTAGCACCCAAGGGGAAAACTGACCACATAAAAAATGCTAGTATATGACTCGAGGGTATACCTGAGTATATCTAAAATTTCAGGGTTAGACTCGAGGACGCGTGTTGTGGTGCAGAAGTGGAAGACGTGCCATTGTTGACGCGTGTCGCGGTGCAAACGTGCACTAGTGGACGCGTAGGACGCGGGTCGCATTTAGGACGCGTAAGCCCCTCTCTCCCTCCCTCTGCACACAGTATGTCTCATTCTCGCTCACGCACGAAACCACGCCTCTCACGTCCCATCAACTTCTCCAAATCGAAGGAAAAACCCCAACCGCCGTACGAGCCCTGCCGGCGATGGAGAAGAAGAATGCGCCGGCGGCCATCGCCCCCGAGCCCGTCGCATCCGAGCCCATCGCCGCCGAGCCCGTCGCATCCGAGCCCGTCGCCGCCGAGCCCGTCGCATCCGAGCCCGTCGCCTCCGAGCCCGTCGCCGCCGAGCCCGTCGCCTCCGAGCCCGTCGTCTCCGAGCCCGTCGCCTCCGAGCCCATCGCCTCCGAGCCCGTCGCCGACTGCCGCCGAGCCCGGCGCCTCAGAGCCCGTCGCCTCCGAGGGCAGCGCATCCAAGCGCAGCGCCTCCGTGAGCTGGGCCTCTCTCATGGGTGACGGAGCACTTCACAAGATCAGCGAATGCTTACTGGCGAATGAGGAGTACGTGGACGCCTACTCTGCTATGAGGCAAGTCTGTAGAAATTGGCGCTCAGGTTTACCTGAGCCCGACGTGCACCTGCACGAATGGATCATGGTAGACCACGCCCTTCCACGCGCCGCTGAGTTCACCTCCTCCAACTCGGCACATCCCGCTACG
Organism: Lolium perenne; assembly: GCF_019359855.2. NCBI lineage: Eukaryota > Viridiplantae > Streptophyta > Magnoliopsida > Poales > Poaceae > Lolium > Lolium perenne. The sequence continues at coordinate 322,674,123 of NC_067246.2, forward strand.
TCACCATAGATCTATCGGAAGTTCGTGCAAGGTTCAAATTCCTCCATATCTATAGGGTTAATCTATTCTTATTTTCAATCTTAGTGCTGAATGTTATCTTCATCAATATATTTTAGATACTACTTCATCGGCTTTTGCCGTGGCGTCATCGTGCTTGCCCAGAAGAACCCGCCGCACAAGATACGGCTTCTGAACCCACTCACAAAGGCATCGAACACTATGTTTGAGGCGCAGATGCCATTTGTTTTTCTAAATTCAGTCGCTGTAATCAAATCCCCGACTATGATCTTCGTTTGCTCACATTACCCGAACGAAATTAGTTGGGTCGATGAGAGCACTCCAACTAAGGATATATATGAAGATTGGGGAGATGGAAGTTTTTCGATGGAGAACCATGGTTTGCGTTGCATTACCCCGTTCAATGGTGAACTGTATGCAATAGCTGTGGACAATTTTGAGTCCGGAAGAATAGTGTGCACCAATGTACAGTTGCAGCAGCGCGCGAGCACTGTCAAGATGGAGACACTAATTTGATTTCCACAACTTGGAAATGACAAGTTCTATCTTGTGAAGTCGGATGGTGATCTGCTGCTTGTGCTGTTGGACAACATGCTTTTGGAGGACCAACCATTGGTGTACCGTGTGGACACTCAGAGCCGCTCTCTCCATCCGGTCAGTAACATTGGCAGTCATGCCTTATTCGTGCATTATATCCGGTGTATCTCCGTAGACACCAGAGTGCACCCGACACTTCGACCTGACTGCATCTACTACGCCGATTTGGGTTATATCAGAGAGTACATTCATGATACAAAGGCCTGGGATGAGTGGCCACGATATGTGGATAGAATGGGAAACTACGGTCTGAGAAATGAACACAGGCCATACCGTCTGGAGGATGTATTGGCCGCACACTGCAGACGGAAGGAGTTCAATGAATATTTCCTTGGGATAATGCACGAATGGGGGCGACGAAGAAATATATGAGCAACGAGGAATCTTCTAGCTGGCCATACATTGCGTGCATCTTGTATTTTTTTCCAGCTTAGTTTGTCGTGAACATTAACAATGTTATTGGCTGCTTTTGGCTGCTGTATGCAGTTTATGTATTATACTTAGTTTTATGATTATGATGCTGTGAATTTATCATATACTAGCTTCTAGATTTGCTGCCATATTGGGCAAAAAACAAGGGCCAAAAGACAGAAATAGAAGCTTCTCTAGATTTGATACTAATTTGGTGAAAAAGACAGAGAGAGAAAGAGGGAAAAAGGTGCTCTTAAAAGCGAAAATGCCAATTTGGGCCGAGAGAGACAAAACCTAGCTCCTGCTCACGTGCAACCAAACGCTATCTCGTCCTGTCCCACGCGGTCCCTTTCTACCAGCCCCACGCGACGCGGGCCCACACGACGCGGCCCCACACGTCAGCACGGAACGGTCAACTAAACGGGAATCCTGCCGTCTGAGCTGCTTCTGCGGGTTTCAAACAAGTACTTGGGGAAAACTGAGGAAAAACTAAGGAGCTGGGGAAAACCGAGCACAACTAAGGAACCGAGGGCACGAAAATAGAAATCCCTATGAAATACACACAAATCAATCCAATTTATTTGAGCGGTGAAGATTACACAAAAACAACTTAACTATGAACTGAAAAGGTAATAAACAACACCAAGTCTATCACAAAAGTGCATAACAATTAGTATAGATACAACCACATCGGGCCTTAACCAGGAATATACAAATGTGTATTTTATGAATAAAGTACACACATAAGCTGCACACGAGCATCAATGCAACAAACACTTAGTTCATATCTAAGTGTCAACTACAAAAGGAACACGGTCTTCAGAGGACACGACACACGGTCAACAGAAAACGAACACCTACTTGAAACTTGCATCACCAAATGACAAAAAGCGAATGGTCATGTAAAGGAAAACATTAATCAACAACTAAGGAGATGATATCGGTAGTAATGGCTACATATTCGAAGGATGTGCATGGTCAGAATATGCCGACAGAGATCTTTCAGTCTAGGCCACACTGAAATATCCATCAACGAATATAAATTTAACAAAAAGTTTCTATCTGGTTCACACCGATCCGAAAGTTTCACACAATCATCACCGCCAAATATACACATCAAAGACAAATGGATGTTCATTAGTGCATGATTGTTCAATATGACGCCAGTAACCACCAAACAAGAGGAGAATTATAATAGTACAAATTTTAAAACAAAGTTCTACCTGGTTCAATATATGTGTAGCCTATCTATGAAAGACGTATAGCATAAACTGAAAAGAAATAAAAAAATATTACCTAGTCTTTTGGAGCACCAAGAGACAACATCAAAGTAAATAGTCAAGAAACACCATTAAAAACAAAAATTTCCAATGCTAGAGATGTAAAGTTTCTCTCATTTTGAATTGCTGCTGTTAGAAGTAGGAAATCAAGGGAAGAGAGCAAACTTAGTTACATGCAATGAAAGGGTTAAATGCATAGGGGCATAGTGAAGCAATAGTTGTGAAAGCATGGAAATGATATTTCGCATAACAACCGATTTTTTAATTATTCAGTCTGATTAAATAGATAGAAGATGCCAACATGACCATATAGCTGAAAAAGAGATGCAATAGAATTGTCGCTAGAGTTCTGTATAGGTTAAGTTCCAATATAACTCATGAAATACTTAGATATCATCTCCTGTCGAAAATGTTATCTTGCCAATGGTATTTACATAGTAATTTCGTCATCTTGTAAGAAAAGTAAAGTAGACCAATTTAAGAAAACCAAGTATGCTATTTAGAAACCACCAAGACAATAAGTTGTAACAAACTTGTGGTACACTGTACAACAATAGCAGTAAAACTTCCCTTCATTTTTACATTATCAGAAGTGCAAGTGGAACTATTCAGTATATCAATGCTAGATAAGATTCTTTAAGACTGCATCAAAAACAGGAGTTACCTGACAATAGGAAGAGTCCCTGTACACTGAATAAATGTGTTATGAACTTATCACCCTGATTTCATAAACATAATCTTAGACCTAAAATATAAATATTATCAGTTCTAGGACAATGTCTACTTACCGAGGTTGCCTAAAAATAATCAGAGAAGTTAAGCAGGGAAAGAATATGAAAAATCAAACATAAGAAATATAGTGTATGTTTGAAGCAGAATTATTTCAAAGTTCTCAATTAATTTTCTTCCCAAAATTACATACCAAGATTACTATTACAGGATTTGTAGGATATATCAAACTACCAAGAATATCAGCTGCCACAGGTTTTCCACAAACATTTGTATCCACATATAGGGAAAAACTGGTCATCTTAATCAGAGAACAGAGAAACACACAATGATTTGTTTGTATCCTAACTAACATCTCATTTTAAAAAGTAGGAGCAGACCGTCCTCTTGTTGAAACGCTTCCAATTGATCTTTCAGAACTAACACCGTGCCATCAAAAAAGTTATTATCATTTCCTTTTTCCATAGCATATTCAGATATAGTAAGCCCTTATTTACTTACCCTCATATGTAGCAAAGTTTCGAATTGTTAGGCTTTGACAACAACATGATAAATGAAAATGACTAGAGCACACCAAATAACATCTACTTCTTGACTCAACTTGCCATGTTTAATCAATAGTAGGATGAATGAAATCAGTATGCCAGCTTAGAATAATAAGAATAGTATTGCCATACCCCATCCATTGGCACAAGTGTGACCAAAATAGTAGGGGAAAAATAAAAAAAGACACATAAAGAGATGGAAGAAAAGGTGAGATGGCGATATGTGATGTGACTCAAAGTCGAAGAATCCAAATAGCACGACCTGTGCCCAGCCGTGCCCAGCCAGGTCTGGCACGGAGGAGCTCTCCACTTGAGAGGAGCTGTGACGCTCTATCCTGATGTGACCAAGTTATATAATATATATTAGTATTGTATCACTAAGTAGGCATAATAAAAAGAATGTAAAGTGAACTCGAACAGTAAGTTTATCACGTGAAGCAAAATAAAGGAAAACGCCTTCAGCAATGGCTCTATACAGATCAATGCAACGAAATCAGATAAATTTCATCTAGAAGAAATGAGATTGAATGTATTGGAGCTAACAGAAGGTGAGGGTGCAGCAACTATAGAATGTATGGAGTCTATCTCATGCATGTCCTGGATGTAAAAGCGAGGGTGCATCAACTGTAGAAATTCCATAGTTTGAGTAGTAACTATTTATTGGCTAGCTGAATCTTGAATAGAAGATGATTGTTGCACATGCGGTCGCTGTTTCCAATCATAAAGAAGTACATCAGCATTTAGTCTCATGATTACGTTGTCTAGTCTAGAATGATAAAAAGGAAAGGAAAATGATGAAACTGTATGCAGAAAGTTGAAGCATCCAGTTGTATAAGTTCCTTGTATCCTTGTCATATTTGATATGAAGCATTTCGTGCAAAAAGTATTGAAATTTTAATTCTTATTTGTTGTTGCACATGCATTAACCAGATTGACTGAGTTAGCTCGAGAACACGACATAAGCCAATCAGAAAATTAATTGGAATGTTCTGAATCATTTGGTACCGACGTCAGAAACTTAAAACATTGCATGTCTTCCTGGTATGGAACCAACTTAAACACCATAGAATAATACTTCAGAACCGAAAGAAACTGTAGTTGCAGCAAGCGTTTTGTTAGGAAATTAATCAATGACACTTGAAGAAATAAATTCATAATGTGGTGAATATAGCTTCCTGGTGTGGCGGTGCCGATTCAAAATGATTATCTCTGTCTCATGCACTGCTTACTGTTATAATTGAAGAACTTACTTGTCAACTCTACAGAAACAATAATTCACCTGTTTGAAAATGGGCCTATTAAGATAGCAGTCCATCATATATTGTTTGACGCAAACAACTAACAAAAAATCATTACCAGAAGCATACAGGATGCATAAAACAATAAACCCTTTGTCTTGAGTTGCTGAATAGTGTGCTCAGCTTAGAATCACGGACCTTTGTACACAAATCAAGTAGTAAGCAATCATTATCACGGTGCCCCTTTCTTTTTTGTCTCTAATTTTTCTAAGGAGAAACTGTTTTATAAATGGAAAAGCCTCTGAAGATGGATTAGATCTACACAAACTGAAAGTGCATGGCATTTATACTTGCTAGTACAGCTAAAGGTAAGCGCGCCTGCTTTCTTTAGTTGTTAGGAATTTTAGTAGGACTTTTAATTAATAACCTGCAATATCGCCAATGCTTCTTACATTTACTCATTGTATAACCTCAACCTCTCTGCCCAACCAAATGGAAGATTTCCATTTATTTAGACCATCTTTTTAACATCACCAACACTTGTGGGCAGTGGGCACATGAGCACTTACCTTTATGGAATATAAAATGGCGACGGGCGATGGATTGCATGATGCTTAGAAGTAATGTCTCCTCCAACTCCAAGTAAAACCATTTGAGTAAATCTTGACCTCATAGGATGCTGTATCCGAGTTGGGAGATACACTGCAAGCTGTAAATGATGCTGACTACCTCTTGACAGCAACACATGGGAATCACATGTCTACTGACCTCATCCTAATCATGAAACACCATGAACAAAAACACCAGAAATTAACTATTTTCTAAAATTGCATCTTCAGAATATCCTGAATAAAATTATACTATATTGTAGCATGCTAGAGCAATGTTTTTTACATGAGATTAAAATTACCTAGGGCAAGAGGGTACCGGCTGGTAGGCGCTAGATGTGTTGATCTTTACATGAACTGGGATGTCACCATTGACCAGTGCAATACCGCATCTGTGAGCACCATCTTGGGTCAACGTATTCAAAGCTACTCATTTGGCAGTAGGATGACAATATGCAGATCATTTCAACCTCATCTCCAACTATGTAAATAACTTTCTGAAGAGTGTAGTACCTTCAGATCAGACGATCTGGCCATCAGACACATAAGCTTGGACCGAAGCAACAAAAAACAGTTTTGTAGCGGATGAAGAATATAACACCTTTCCCTCAGGAATATCACAACTCAAGTGTTATTAATTATTTAGAAGGAAATGAACGCAACTGTTTCTCAAGCAACTTAGTAGAAAACTATACAGAAATAAAAGAACATCACTCTACCCAATTGAAGTGGGCATTGCCAAGTGTAACATCCCAAGTTTCAACAATAATAAACAAGAAGAGAAATTCCCCAAAGTCAAATTTTGCAATTAACAAAAACTTTTTCTATGCATATAGTGCCACATATAGATATATGCATTTGAGTGATATCCTTTTGTGCAATTGCCATGATGAGTGTTAGTATGATTAAATATTGTTATATGAACACTAACCAAGATCACTAAACCCTAAATTGAGAAGAATTAGAGAAATTAGGAAAAACCCATTTCTCACTCACATACCCTTTATGTAAAATAACAAATCCTCAACCAAGGCCAAGATTGCTTGCCCCATTGCTTCTAAAATGCTTCAATGTGATAAACTAACACTTTTGCATCCTTGGATCAAGAATCAAATCAAAAGAAATCAAAATTTCATCACACATGTTATAATGGTCACATAACCCAAATTTATTTTCTTCACCACTTTACCCCTCTGTTTTTCTCAAATCTTGAACTAAGCAAGGTCAACTAAAGTCAGGTCATCCAAGACCATGTCAAGGTGAGTAACTTTGATGTTGACCACCCTCCCTAAAGTTGACTAGGTTGACCAGAATAAGAGGGAAAAGAGGGAACCCGGGAGAGAAAAGAAGATCACCCCAAATTTTGAAAAGTTGCAATTCAATTCCAAATTGAGTGCCACCACCACCAATACATCACAATATTTATATAAATGAGATTCACCAAAAAGAATTTCAAAATTCAAAAGAAAAGTTCATGCGGCCATATGATCGAACACCTTGCAGGCAGCTTTTCCAATTTGAGACACACCCTTTTACACACTGGTTTCTTCCCTAAACCCCTTTAATTCTTGATCATCACACTCTCTTACAACCCCTGCTTCACCCTAGTGCCTGCCCTGGTCGATTAAAGTGAGAGGAGGAAGAAGAAAAACCCTAAAACTATGCCGTGCCATGTACCCCGGCCACCTTTGGGCATCCCTCTCTCTGGCCTCCCTCTCAACCTTTCCTCTTGTCCTTGAGCATCTCTGGAGCACCAGGATCACGCCCGTACCACTGGATCGATCGCCACTGCACGGCACTGCCCAGAACGCCCGTGTCCAAACCTTGCCAGGACGTGCCAGCCGGCGTGGTGATCACGCCCTGGACGCGCAAGGACGTCGTCCACTTGCACGCCACCGTCCTCGCCCTGCATCCCTAGCACCGCCTCGAGCATCGCCTCTGCACCCTCTACAAGCTAGACGAACGCCCGTGCCTGCCCTGCACCGTCGCCGTCGCCCGAGACGAAATGATGCCGCGCGCCCAGTGATAGACATTGCACGCGCCCGAGCGATCCCATCCCCCTTTTGCTGCGCCAGCTACTCCTCGAGCATCGCCAGGACAAGGCCTACACGCTCCCGTCCTTCGCTTGCCCTTTCACTCTCTGGAAACGCCACGCCATGGCCGCGCCCTTGCAGCACCCCGCGGCACCCCTCGCCGCTATAAATAGAGGCCCTCCCAGCAAGCTCCTCTCACACCACCCGACTCCCCTCTCACCACTGATCTTCCTCACCACCTTAGTTCGTTCGATTGCCGCCGGAGGAGGAGCAATTTCAAGATCGGAGCCGCCGGGGGACGCAGCTCACCGTCGACGATTGGCGCCTCCCCAAGCGCCGCCGCTGCTCCCAACATCTTCCCCATCTACTACACCTTCACCGCGCATACTGCCTGAGTCCTGCATCGGCCTGGTAGGCTCCCCGACCCCCTACTGCCACCGTGCCCTCGTCGGAATCCCGCCGGGGACGACGACGCTCCCCAGCCATAGATCTCTGTTCTAATCCTACGGTTCATAATTCGCGTACCGTTTCGCTGATTTAAGAGGCGCCGACAGGTGGCCCCCACCCTGTCAGCGCGGCCCGAGCGCGCCAGCCGCGTGTTGGGCTGCGAAGTGCTGCCAAATTTCGTTTCGGCCCATTAACTTTTCCCGCCGAGCCCACCAATTCAAATCCAGTTTATTCTTTATCAAAATTTTGCTCTGCTGAATGTTTAGTAAAATTTGAATAGTTTGAATTCTACCAAACCAAATCTAGCAAACTTTATACCGTTGGAAAGCCCATGAATTTATCTATCCAATGCCACTGGCCCCTTCTCCATTTTCGTTGTAGATTTAATTTGACAAAAAAGACAAGACAGGGACTTTTGCACATTCAAACTTTATTTAAAATTCAACCAAAATAGATTTTTGAGTAATTCCAATTCTAATAAATCACAAATGATGTCCTCTAATTGATTATGCAATAACATAGCCCTGTTGTTTGTATGATCATGGACTAGATCAAATAAAATGGCTATGTAGTCATTTCTATAGCATTTTAAAGTGGAATTCAAACTCAACCCTAATATGAGAATTACCTCTCATTTAAATTTTGATCCTAAGTACTAATAACCAAGGGGAATGACCTAGGCTAATGAACCCTTGAGAATTATTACTTAGAGATTTTAATGCATTTAAATGTTAAGTTTTAAAACTATGTGAAGTATAGCACTTCAATTAAATTGAACTCACATATAATAGATATGAAATGTTGACTTTGGGGTCAACCTATATTTCATACCTTATTATTATATGAAGAGATTAAATCTTAATAAGAGGAAATGAAAAGGAATGAATTCTTTTAAAGACCTACATACCCAATTTAAGAAATAGGAATAATGAGAGGAAATTATTTTCTTTCTAATAAAGACAAATCCAATAATCCACCATGCCATGCTTGATGGATGATAGAACTAGTGTGTGAACTATTTTGAGTGCCTCTAGTTTAGTATGTGAGCTTGGTTTAGTATTTATACCTCGTATTCGTATATAGACGCTAGTAACGAGGAATACCAAGAGGAGGAGGGCTACTCTCAGGAAGAAGAAGAGAACTTCGATAACTACCCAGCTCAAGGCAAGCTAACCCTTGCTGAAAACAAGTGCTTAGCTCTACAAGAGCAAAGGCATCTTCACACTTTACTTTTATGTATTACCTATCCCATGCTTTTACTTACTTTTGCTTTTGCTTATTTATTTTCAAAGTACTTTTGATTTATGATTCTCTTGTCTAGAATAGAACAAGAGCATCAAAGTTAGCCTAAGCAAATAAAGCTAGATAGCACCCCCTCATGACTAGTTGCTATTGCTAGGAACTAAAATGGACTACTCTAGATGGGAACATTTGTGAAATGAACTGAAGTGAAAGATTTTTGAAGGTGAATATGACCAAGAGAAGATGGTGATTTTTGACAAAATAGATGATTGAGTTTGAATGCGATACCCTTCCAATTATACAAGTACCCCCACAATACCTGATTATGGGTAGGGCTTAACTAGAAGCTTGTGTATTTTAGTATGGGTTCCCTCTGAACAAACATCATAGGGGTTACGCTGCGGCTGCCTCCGTTACTTGTGGATTGATGTTGAAATGAGGTGAATGTACGGCCCAAGCCTGTGCGGTTCCGGGTTAAGCTGCGGTTTCCACCGGGAGGCCAAGCTCATGGGGAGAGGTGCTCATACTAGCATATATAAGTGAAAGGTTTCGATTGATGATCCGCGTACTTTGTTACGATGATTCGAGGTTACCCTCGACGGATGTAATCAAAAGTTGTGGCACAAGAGTACAACCTCTGCAGAGTGTTAAACCTATTCGAATAGCCGTGTCCACGGTTACGGACGATTGGAAAGGCCATACTATCTCCGTTATCATTAAAATGTTTTGATTCTAGAAATGAATGGTGGTTTGAAAGGTGACATTAGGGTGATCCATAATGAGTTGTGGGAATGACACTAATGTTCCCACTTGAGTTAGTCTAGCACATGATAAGGCTTTACCAAAGATTTATGAAACTAAAACTTGGCTTTATGCAAACAAACCTAGAGCTTAGCACCCCCTTTCACTTAATGAGTATTTATCTTAGAGTTAGTTTGCGAGTACTTTAAAAAGTACTCATGGCTTTGCCACAGCTATTCAAATGCCAGACTATGAAGGAGAGCACCGATATCGGGATGACGGACAACGGGACGTCTACGATAACTAGGATCGTCTTCTAACGTCAAGCGTTACTGTGGAATAGATCGTCCACTACTACTTCGCTTCCGCTACTATTTGTGATGTTGAACAATATATTCGTGTAATATTGGATCATGTGATCTATGGTTGTAAGACAATATGTGTTGTAATAAATGATGACTCTATGCTACTTACTATTATGTCTCGCAAAAACATTATTCCTGGGATTGCGATGTACGGCATAATAGGCATCTGGACTTAAAAATCCGGATGTTGACAAGTTGGTATCAGAGCCATTGTTTGACCTTAGGAGACCCTAGTTAGAATGGACGCTCAAAAACTTAGTTTGAAATTTCATGAGTTGACTAGTTATGAAAATCTTATTCACCTCCTTACCTTGAAGAGTCTTTTACAAACTTTAAATTCATGCCCTTCTTCTAAGAGAATTAAAAATTTGGAACACTTGCACTTATCTAACTTAATCATCTCATCTCTCTGAGATGGATCACATCGTGGACGCGCAGCCCTTTCTCCAGGCCGAGTTCTATCAGTTGGGGAACGGTGGAGAGATCATCTTCGAGAGGGACCTCTTCTCCCTCTCCGAGTTCCTCGGGCGCCCACCACCGGAAGTCTTTGGCGGAATGCTGAATGACCAACCCGGTGGTCAACTTCAGTGGGTGATCATGGTGGACCTTCGTGGAAGGTTCACGCTCCCAATGAGCGCAAGGATCCAGTTCTCCTTCAGGGAGAACAACTGGGCGGATGGTCTCGCAAGGGGACTTCAGGAAGGACTCGCACGTCTGTGCGGGCAAAACTTCATGGACTTCACCGACAGTCGCTTTGTGCACTATGCAAGGCACAACTCACTCGGAGTGCCAATGAACCTGCCGTCACACCCGCAGCTTCGCCACCATGTTGATCATCTTGACTTCATGCTGAGCGAGACCCGCATCGACCTCGACAACTCCCGCGAATACGCCAACCACACTCACATCCAGTTGGCGCAGCAGGCGGAGACCATCAAGGTCATCGCCGGAGAACGCAGGGCACTCCGCCGTGCCAACCAGAAGAAGGATCACGCCATCAACCGCCTGAAGGCCAGGATCGCCACTCTGAAGGCGACCATCGCTGCACAAGCTGAGCAGATCCAGGAGCTGGAAGGCGAAGGTGAAGGGGAGAACATCCAGGGGGACGGCTACTCCTACGTCAGCAACGACGACGACTACGAGGAGGAGGAAGACGACGACCTGGAGTTCCACCCTTACGAGGATGACCACGAGCACCTCGATGCCGGGGTAGACAATGTCTACCCTATCAACGTCGATGGCGAGTAGTCCCGTCTGAGCACTTGCGCCCCGTGTTATGTATTGGTCCTTTGTACCCGCCCCATGTATCGTAGTTTGTTGAAAGGGTTCTTAAAACCCTCCTGAACATTTGGCTTGTAATATGTGCTACCTCCATGACTATGTTTGTGTGTGTGTAATATTATTATTATTATGAATCAAGTTAAGTTGTATTTTTTTATCCCAAAATAAGCCATAGACATTTCCCTCTTATCTCATAATCCCTATCACTGTTCAGATGGCACCCCCAACTCGCAACATGACTCAGGAGGCAATGCTGCAGATGTTGCAACAGATGTTGGCTGATAGAGAAGTTGAGAGAGCTGAACGGCAAGCCAACCTAGCTGCACTTCAACAACTTGCTCAGGGAAATCAAGGCCACGGAAACCACGACCACCCAGGGTCAAAGCTGAAAAACTTCCAGAACACTAACCCACCTGTGTTCAACAAGACAGAGGAACCCCTCGATGCTGATGATTGGCTCCAGACTATGGAGAACAATCTCGAGGTTGCCGGAGTGGAGGACAACGAGAAGGTGTTGTTCGCCACCCACTATCTGGCTGGACCTGCACGTGCCTGGTGGACAAGTACCCGCGCCTTACATGCGGGGAACCTGATGACTTGGGAAGACTTCAAACTCAAGTTTAGCAAGTATCATGTGCCCCCGGGTTTGATTAAGAAGATGAGGGATGAGTTCAGGGAACTGAAGCAAGGCAGAATGACCGTGGTAGAATACCGCGACAAGTTCCTCACTTTGTCAAGGTACGCCCCGGATGAGACGGACACCGTCGAGAAGAGGAAGGAGAGGTTTCTGAATGGACTGCATGACCAGATGCAGACTGTGCTGATCAACATCCCCTTTGCTGACTTAGAAGCACTCGTTGACTCCGCCATTCAGATGGAGGGGAAGATACACCAAGCCAATGAGAACCGCAAGCGCCGTATGATGAACCAGAGTGGGCCCAGCAACAACCACAAGTATCGCCCCAACTCAGGTGGAGGGTTCGCCCCAAGAAACAACAAGCCCCCGATGCAGAATCCACGTCCGAGTTATCAGAACAGGAGTGGAGGAAACCCCAGGTCGGGAGGACACACCAACTACAACAACAACAACAACCACAGCAACTTCAACCGCGCCCCACCTCGCGCCCCCAACAATAACTCCAACACTGCTCCACGGACTGGGAGCAACGCTGTTCCCATCACCCCCAAGGACAAGTCCACCTACAACTGCTACGAGTGCGGAGTGGCTGGACACTTCTCCTATGAGTGCCCCAAGAAGCTCGCCAAGACTGCCGCCAACACCTCGGGCCCTGCGCAGCAGCAGCGTCGTGTCACCACCAACAAGAAGTTCGCCCCCAACAACCCGAACAACCGCAACGGCCGCCTCTACCACATGAATGTAGAAGAAGCTCAGGAAGCCCCAGACGTGGTGCTGGGTATGTTCTCTGTTAACTCAATACCCGCAAGAGTGCTGTTTGATTCTGGAGCATCGCATTCATTCATTACCGAAGATTTTGCATGCACTAGTAAGATTCAACCCATCAGTTTGAAGCATGTCATGATAGTTCAAATTCCTGGATCAACAACTAAAGCTAGAAAAATTTGCAAAGATGTGCCAATCAGAATACATGAAATAGAATTCTATGCAAATTTGATTGTTCTGGGAGCCAAAGGTTTGGAAGTAGTCCTGGGAATGGACTGGATGGCGAAACATCATGGACTGATTGATTGTGCCAAGAAGGCCATCACCATGACTAGTAGCACCGGAATATTAGTCGAACACATATCTGAAAAGATGCCCCGAAAATTTACCTGTAACCAAAGCCTAGCCAAACCCACCTTGGATCAGATCAGGGTCGTTTGTCGATATCCTGATGTGTTCCCGGATGATCTACCCGGTATGCCCCCAGATCGGGATATCGAGTTTATCATCGAGTTAATTCCCGGAACCGGACCTATAGCCCAGAGAGCCTACAGCATGAACCCAGCCGAGTTAGTGGAACTGAAGAAACAGCTGGATGATATGCTATTCAAAGGTCTGATTCAACCAAGTGCGTCACCTTGGAGATCGCCAGTTTTGTTTGTGGATAAAAAGGACGGTGCCACTCGTTTGGTTACGGACTATCGTAAGCTTAACGATGTCACCATTAAGAACAAGTATCCGTTGCCCAAGATAGAAGATCTGTTTGACCAGCTGACCGGAGCCCGAGTTTTCTCAAAGATTGATCTGCGGACAGGATACCATCAGTTGAAGATTCGTGCCACCGATATCCCCAAAACTGCCTTTACCACCAGATATGGATTGTATGAGTACAATGTCATGTCATTTGGATTGACCAATGCCCCCGCTTACTTCATGAATCTCATGAATAAAATCTTTATGAACTTCCTGGACAAGTTTGTGGTTGTCTTCATCGACGACATCCTCATATACTCCAAGTCCGAGGAAGAACATGAGCAACATTTGGAAGTGGTCCTCGATACCCTTCGGGAACATCAGTTGTATGCCAAGTTCAGCAAGTGTGAGTTCTGGTTGAATGAAGTAGGATTCTTGGGTCACATCTTGTCAGCCGGAGGAATTGCCGTTGACCCCGCAAAAATCAAGACTGTTGAAGAATGGAAAGCCCCAACCACTCAGACCGAAGTCCGTGCTTTTCTCGGATTGGCGGGATACTACCGCCGATTCGTTGAAGGATTCTCGAGCATAGCAAGACCAATGACTCAATTGTTGAAGAAGGACCGGAAGTTCGAATGGACCGACAAGTGTGAAGAGAGCTTTCAACAGCTCAAGTTAAGATTGACAACAGCCCCAATACTGGTTATGCCGGACATTACCAAGCCCTTCGATGTGTACTGTGACGCCTCCAAGATTGGTCTTGGATGTGTGCTGATGCAAGAAGGCAAAGTGATATCTTACCTATCAAGACAGCTGAAGCCGCATGAACAGAACTACCCAACCCATGACTTAGAGCTAGCAGCAGTGGTGTTAGCACTGAAAGTATGGCGTCATTACCTCATGGGTAATCGATGCGAGGTTTATTCGGATCACAAGAGCCTGAAGTATATCTTCACGCAGAAGGAGCTGAATATGAGACAGCGCAGATGGATAGAGTTAATCAAGGATTACGACATGGAAATCCACTATCACCCCGGCAAGGCCAACGTGGTAGCGGATGCTCTGAGTAGACTGCCGTGTCAGTCGAACTCCATGTTAGCAATTGAGCAACCTAGCCTGTTTGAAGAGTTTGAACAGTTTAGACTTGAACTGGTTAGCGAAGGATACCTCGCCAGCATTGAACTCCAACCCACCCTGATTAGTCAGATCAAAGAAGCTCAGAAAGGAAATGCTAGCATTGACGGAATCAAGAACCAAATAGCCGCTGGAAAAGCACCAGGATTCACCGTAGATGAAGAAGGAGTGCTATGGTATAACAAGCGCCTTTGCGTACCATCAGACTCAGAATTGAAGCAAGTTATCCTGAAAGAAGCTCACGACACCCTATACTCCATTCACCCCGGAGGAACCAAGATGTACCAGGATTTGAAGGAACAATTCTGGTGGCATGGAATGAAGAGAGAAATTGGAAGCTACATCGCCAAGTGTGACATCTGTCAAAGAGTCAAAGCAGAACACCAACGCCCCGCCGGACTGTTGCAACCCCTACAGATTCCCGAATGGAAGTGGGATTCCGTAGGAATGGACTTCATCACCGGACTGCCCAAATCTAGTAAAGGAAATGATTCCATCTGGGTAGTGGTCGACAGACTGACCAAAGTCGCCCACTTCATCCCCGTCAAGACCACCTATCAAGGACCAAGACTCGCAGAGCTATATATCTCAAGGATAGTCAGCCTGCACGGAACCCCGAAGTCGATAGTATCTGACAGAGGATCCCAATTCACCTCCCGATTCTGGCAGAAAGTACATGAAGGACTCGGAACTCGTCTGAATTTTAGCACAGCCTATCACCCGCAGACAGATGGACAGACAGAAAGAGTCAACCAAATATTAGAAGATATGTTGAGAGCATGTGTGCTAGAGTATGGATCTAAGTGGGAAGACTGCTTGCCGTACGCAGAATTCTCGTACAACAATAGCTACCAAGCCAGCTTGCAGATGGCCCCCTTCGAAGCACTGTACGGAAGGAAGTGCCGTACCCCTCTGAATTGGTCGGAAGTAGGAGAGAGTCAAATCTTTGGACCAGATATTCTCCGAGAAGCCGAAGAGAAGGTTCACAAGATTCGTGAGTACCTCAAGACAGCCCAATCAAGACAGAAGAGCTACGCCGACAAGAGACGCCGAGAGATGACCTTCGAGATCGGAGATTTCGTATATCTCAAAGTGTCCCCTCTTAAGGGAATGCAGAGATTCCAGCTTAAGGGAAAGCTCGCACCCCGATATGTCGGACCCTTCAAGGTCCTGAGTCGCCGAGGAGAAGTATCCTATCAGCTGGAGTTACCAGAAGAAATGTCAGCAGTACACAATGTGTTTCACATCTCGCTACTCCGGAAGTGTTTAGAAGTACCTGAGAAGACCGAGGTTTTCAAGAACATCGACCATCAAGCTGTGGATATCAACTCAGATCTGACCTACCGCGAAGTACCTATTCGCATCCTAGAAGAAGCTTTCAGAACCACCCGTACTCGAAGTATCAAGTTTCTCTTGTCTAGAATAATAAACAATTGAAGTGGGCATTGCCAAGTGTAACATCCCAAGTTTCAACAATAATAAACAAGAAGAGAAATTCCCCAAAGTCAAATTTTGCAATTAACAAAAACTTTTTCTATGCATATAGTGCCACATATAGATATATGCATTTGAGTGATATCCTTTTGTGCAATTGCCATGATGAGTGTTAGTATGATTAAATATTGTTATATGAACACTAACCAAGATCACTAAACCCTAAATTGAGAAGAATTAGAGAAATTAGGAAAAACCCATTTCTCACTCACATACCCTTTATGTAAAATAACAAATCCTCAACCAAGGCCAAGATTGCTTGCCCCATTGCTTCTAAAATGCTTCAATGTGATAAACTAACACTTTTGCATCCTTGGATCAAGAATCAAATCAAAAGAAATCAAAATTTCATCACACATGTGATAATGGTCACATAACCCAAATTTATTTTCTTCACCACTTTACCCCTCTGTTTTTCTCAAATCTTGAACTAAGCAAGGTCAACTAAAGTCAGGTCATCCAAGACCATGTCAAGGTGAGTAACTTTGATGTTGACCACCCTCCCTAAAGTTGACTAGGTTGACCAGAATAAGAGGGCAAAGAGGGAACCCGGGAGAGAAAAGAAGATCACCCCAAATTTTGAAAAGTTGCAATTCAATTCCAAATTGAGTGCCACCACCACCAATACATCACAATATTTATATAAATGAGATTCACCAAAAAGAATTTCAAAATTCAAAAGAAAAGTTCATGCGGCCATATGATCGAACACCTTGCAGGCAGCTTTTCCAATTTGAGACACACCCTTTTACACACTGGTTTCTTCCCTAAACCCCTTTAATTCTTGATCATCACACTCTCTTACAACCCCTGCTTCACCCTAGTGCCTGCCCTGGTCGATTAAAGTGAGAGGAGGAAGAAGAAAAACCCTAAAACTATGCCGTGCCATGTACCCCGGCCACCTTTGGGCATCCCTCTCTCTGGCCTCCCTCTCAACCTTTCCTCTTGTCCTTGAGCATCTCTGGAGCACCAGGATCACGCCCGTACCACTGGATCGATCGCCACTGCACGGCACTGCCCAGAACGCCCGTGTCCAAACCTTGCCAGGACGTGCCAGCCGGCGTGGTGATCACGCCCTGGACGCGCAAGGACGTCGTCCACTTGCACGCCACCGTCCTCGCCCTGCATCCCTAGCACCGCCTCGAGCATCGCCTCTGCACCCTCTACAAGCTAGACGAACGCCCGTGCCTGCCCTGCACCGTCGCCGTCGCCCGAGACGAAATGATGCCGCGCGCCCAGTGATAGACATTGCACGCGCCCGAGCGATCCCATCCCCCTTTTGCTGCGCCAGCTACTCCTCGAGCATCGCCAGGACAAGGCCTACACGCTCCCGTCCTTCGCTTGCCCTTTCACTCTCTGGAAACGCCACGCCATGGCCGCGCCCTTGCAGCACCCCGCGGCACCCCTCGCCGCTATAAATAGAGGCCCTCCCAGCAAGCTCCTCTCACACCACCCGACTCCCCTCTCACCACTGATCTTCCTCACCACCTTAGTTCGTTCGATTGCCGCCGGAGGAGGAGCAATTTCAAGATCGGAGCCGCCGGGGGACGCAGCTCACCGTCGACGATTGGCGCCTCCCCAAGCGCCGCCGCTGCTCCCAACATCTTCCCCATCTACTACACCTTCACCGCGCATACTGCCTGAGTCCTGCATCGGCCTGGTAGGCTCCCCGACCCCCTACTGCCGCCGTGCCCTCGTCGGAATCCCGCCGGGGACGACGACGCTCCCCAGCCATAGATCTCTGTTCTAATCCTACGGTTCATAATTCGCGTACCGTTTCGCTGATTTAAGAGGCGCCGACAGGTGGCCCCCACCCTGTCAGCGCGACCCGAGCGCGCCAGCCGCGTGTTGGGCTGCGAAGTGCTGCCAAATTTCGTTTCGGCCCATTAACTTTTCCCGCCGAGCCCACCAATTCAAATCCAGTTTATTCTTTATCAAAATTTTGCTCTGCTGAATGTTTAGTAAAATTTGAATAGTTTGAATTCTACCAAACCAAATCTAGCAAACTTTATACCGTTGGAAAGCCCATGAATTTATCTATCCAATGCCACTGGCCCCTTCTCCATTTTCGTTGTAGATTTAATTTGACAAAAAAGACAAGACAGGGACTTTTGCACATTCAAACTTTATTTAAAATTCAACCAAAATAGATTTTTGAGTAATTCCAATTCTAATAAATCACAAATGATGTCCTCTAATTGATTATGCAATAACATAGCCCTGTTGTTTGTATGATCATGGACTAGATCAAATAAAATGGCTATGTAGTCATTTCTATAGCATTTTAAAGTGGAATTCAAACTCAACCCTAATATGAGAATTACCTCTCATTTAAATTTTGATCCTAAGTACTAATAACCAAGGGGAATGACCTAGGCTAATGAACCCTTGAGAATTATTACTTAGAGATTTTAATGCATTTAAATGTTAAGTTTTAAAACTATGTGAAGTATAGCACTTCAATTAAATTGAACTCACATATAATAGATATGAAATGTTGACTTTGGGGTCAACCTATATTTCATACCTTATTATTATATGAAGAGATTAAATCTTAATAAGAGGAAATGAAAAGGAATGAATTCTTTTAAAGACCTACATACCCAATTTAAGAAATAGGAATAATGAGAGGAAATTATTTTCTTTCTAATAAAGACAAATCCAATAATCCACCATGCCATGCTTGATGGATGATAGAACTAGTGTGTGAACTATTTTGAGTGCCTCTAGTTTAGTATGTGAGCTTGGTTTAGTATTTATACCTCGTATTCGTATATAGATGCTAGTAACGAGGAATACCAAGAGGAGGAGGGCTACTCTCAGGAAGAAGAAGAGAACTTCGATAACTACCCAGCTCAAGGCAAGCTAACCCTTGCTGAAAACAAGTGCTTAGCTCTACAAGAGCAAAGGCATCTTCACACTTTACTTTTATGTATTACCTATCCCATGCTTTTACTTACTTTTGCTTTTGCTTATTTATTTTCAAAGTACTTTTGATTTATGATTCTCTTGTCTAGAATAGAACAAGAGCATCAAAGTTAGCCTAAGCAAATAAAGCTAGATAGCACCCCCTCATGACTAGTTGCTATTGCTAGGAACTAAAATGGACTACTCTAGATGGGAACATTTGTGAAATGAACTGAAGTGAAAGATTTTTGAAGGTGAATATGACCAAGAGAAGATGGTGATTTTTGACAAAATAGATGATTGAGTTTGAATGCGATACCCTTCCAATTATACAAGTACCCCCACAATACCTGATTATGGGTAGGGCTTAACTAGAAGCTTGTGTATTTTAGTATGGGTTCCCTCTGAACAAACATCATAGGGGTTACGCTGCGGCTGCCTCCGTTACTTGTGGATTGATGTTGAAATGAGGTGAATGTACGGCCCAAGCCCTGTGCAGTTCCCGGGTTAACTGCGGTTTCCACCGGGAGGCCAAGCTCATGGGGAGAGGTGCTCATACTAGCATATATAAGTGAAAGGTTTCGATTGATGATCCGCGTACTGTGTTACGATGATTCGAGGTTACCCTCGACGGATGTAATCAAAATTTGTGGCACAAGAGTACAACCTCTGCAGAGTGTTAAACCTATTCGAATAGCCGTGTCCACGGTTACGGACGATTGGAAAGGCCATACTATCCCCGTTATCATTAAAATGTTTTGATTCTAGAAATGAATGGTGGTTTGAAAGGTGACATTAGGGTGATCCATAATGAGTTGTGGGAATGACACTAATGTTCCCACTTGAGTTAGTCTAGCACATGATAAGGCTTTACCAAAGATTTATGAAACTAAAACTTGGCTTTATGCAAACAAACCTAGAGCTTAGCACCCCCTTTCACTTAATGAGTATTTATCTTAGAGTTAGTTTGCGAGTACTTTAAAAAGTACTCATGGCTTTGCCCTGGCTATTCAAATGCCAGACTATGAAGGAGAGCACCAGTATCGGGATGACGGACAACAGGACGTCTACGATAACTAGGATCGTCTTCTAACGTCAAGCGTTGCCTGTGGAATAGATCGTCCACTACTACTTCGCTTCCGCTACTATTTGTGATGTTGAACAATATATTCGTGTAATATTGGATCATGTGATCTATGGTTGTAAGACAATATGTGTTGTAATAAATGATGACTCTATGCTACTTACTATTATGTCTCGCAAAAACATTATTCCTGGGATTGCGATGTACGGCATAATAGGCATCTGGACTTAAAAATCCGGGTGTTGACACCAAGGGTGTGACGAGAAGGAGATAAAAATAACCTACAGAAAAAGATGGATTTCATCAAATAAGGGAAAATAGATGTCCATGAAAGAGGAAGTATCACCGGAGAGAGACAATTGATCTATTGGAAATTGATGCGTTGTCTTGCCCACGAAGACTATTGGAAATGCAATCTAAAAACAGATCCATCAAAACTACCAGTCAAAAATTTACTTATCCAAGCTTTATTTATAACATAGTTTATAATACAACATAGAGAAAAGATTGAACATCATTGTATATAAAAACATAAGCATAGATGCAGATTCCCATTAACTAAAATATCTTGTGTTAGCTTTAACTCTACTCGAAAGCAACAAAGTTTTATAGGAGCAAATCATCAAATACCTGCAAGTCAATCGAGCCAGCAATGCTATGGTCCTTATCGGGGAGGCGGAAAAATAAGATAGAATCAACACACATGGGAAAACTCTAGAGGTTAATTTGGTCTGCCCTATAAACCATGGACTAAATTTTAACATGAAGATTCTCTTTGTTCCATCAATATTGAGAACATGGGAGAGACATTTACAAAAAATAAAGCAAGACAATACAAAAAAAAACTTAATGGCTTACAGAGACACCGGTTCATGTCTTGCAAAGTTCTCTATCTAATGGTCAGTTGGGTTAAGAGGAGAATACATAACCCCATAATTTAGAGAAACAACAATACCGATTTTTTGTTTTCAGCACCCTCGTATTGATAAGACCATGACCTGCAATAACCAATAAAAGAGCATTGGTAAGACATAGTCACCAAAGATAAATTGTCGATAAACCCACCTAAATTCGAACAAAAAAGCAAGAGAGACTGCACCAAATGAGAAATTAAGTGTTACTTAGCAATGTTGGCTATGCATATGAACTGCAACAACTATTATTTTCAATTGTAGCTTTAATCAAAATAAATACAAGTTATTTTATGTCAGCTTCCGAACTTTCAGTTGTCATCGAGAAAAACCTTCAACTACAAAGATAACAAAGCTCCATCAGATGGAATATATACCTATTAACTACATCATCTATGAAGTTTTGCGCATAACATAAAATTGATACCTGCTATCTTGTACATGTTCAATGTTCATGCATCAAAGTCAATTCTTGGTTCAGATCAGTTTGCACCTGCATACATGTACATGAGATCAGTCTAGACAGGCTATATGAAACGGAATAATCAAAGTACAAAAATGTAAATAAGAAATTTGATCTGATAGGAAGAAAATAGCGTGCACTTTCATTTAGTTAGAGAAGAAAATACAGTACAAATATTTTTGAGTTCTGAAAGCTTGAAATCTTCCTATGTTATTCATGAAAATAAACTGGTTGCTTGAATTCTCCGTAGCAGAAAGAATTCAATATCCAAATAATCTGAGCCGCTACAATCATCGCAATTATCAAACTGACTGCCTGGAGTATATGATACGGAAGAATATTGTTGTGAAATACAAATGGAAAAGCCACTTGATGAAACCATAACTTTACCTTCACCAGCAACTATGGGAACTGGACACATAACACTAACCTGTATGGGGGGTGGATGACGCTGGGTTAGTATAGATAGAGAAAACCAAGAGTCGAGGAGCCCCATGAAGTAAAATTGGTGCCCATCCAACATTAAAATATATATATGAAATAATCATCTTCTTTGAGAAAATTTGGGAACCCTTTATGGCAACATCAATTACATATCCTAACACATGCATGCATCACGTGTGACCAATCTTTGAGAAACCTCCTTGAACAAAATAGAACGCCTCATGGCTGGTCTGAGATACCTTCCACGTTGGTACCCGTGGTCTTGTTTGCCAATTCCCTTCAAGAAGCGTGTGGAGAACAAATAAAAGGAAAGCACAAATTTGTGGATGCAAGAATCTAGGCGGATGCCTACCTGAACATCTTTCTTCTTCATCTCAACCTGGAGCTGCAAGAGCTGTCTCACACAGCCACGCCAGGATCGCACACGGGGTTGGGCAGTGGGCTTGTTTGATGCGCTTGAAAAGCTGATGCAAGAGGCCGTGGGCGTCGCCGGCGAGGAGGATCCGTGGCGGCGCTGGTACCTCGTCATGGAGCTGGCCCCCAACGGCGACCTCCTCTCCAGGCTCGCCTCTCGCGCGACGCGCCTTCCTTCATCTCGCCTCCGGGCTCACCTGCTGCAGCCGGGTCGGCCGCCGGAGCTCCACCTGCGGCAAGAACCTCGCCGCCGTTCTCCCCCGCGCCACCTCCTCCCACAAGCGACAATCGTGCTCGTCGAGAGAGAGGCGGCGCGCTGCTACAGCCGGCTCGGCGCCGGAGCTCCATGATACGTCTTCGACGTATCGATAATTTCTTATGTTCCATGCCACATTATTGATGTTATCTACATGTTTTATGCACACTTTATGTCATATTCGTACATTTTCTAGAACTAACCTATTAACAAGATGCCGAAGTGCCAGTTGCTGTTTTCTGCTGTTTTTGGTTTCAGAAATCCTAGTAAGGAAATATTCTCGGAATTGGACGAAATCAACGCCCAGGGGCCTATTTTTCCACGAAGCTTCCAGAAGTCCGAAGACGAAACGAAGTGGGGCCACAGGGAGCCCAAACCCTAGGGCGGCGCGGCCCCCCCTTGGCCGCGCCGCCCTGTCATCTGGGGCCCCTGTGCCCCCTCCTGACTTGCCCTTCCGCCTACTTAAAGCCTCCGTGACGAAACCCCCAGTACCGAGAGCCACGATACGGAAAACCTTCCAGAGACGCCGCCAACGCCGATCCCATCTCGGGGGATCCAGGAGATCGCCTCCGGCACCCTGCCGGAGAGGGGAATCATCTCCCGGAGGACTCTACGCCGCCATGGTCGCCTCCGGTGTGATGTGTGAGTAGTCTACCCCTAGACTATGGGTCCATAGCAGTAGCTAGATGGTTGTCTTCTCCCCATTGTGCTATCATTGTCGGATCTTGTGAGCTGCCTAACATGATCAAGATCATCTATCTGTAATTCTATATGTTGCGTTTGTTGGGATCCGATGAATAGAGAATACTTGTTATGTTGATTATCAAAGTTATATCTACGTGTTGTTTATGATCTTGCATGCTTTCCGTTACTAGTAGATGCTCTGGCCAAGTAGATGCTTGTAACTCCAAGAGGGAGTACTTATGCTCGATAGTGGGTTCATGCCTGCATTGACACAGGGACAGTGTGAAAGTTCTAAGGTTGTGTTGTGCTGTTGCCACTAGGGATAAAACATTGATGCTATGTCTAAGGATGTAGTTGTTGATTACATTACGCACCATACTTAATGCAATTGTCTGTTGCTTTGCAACTTAATACTGGAGGGGGTTCGGATGATAACCTGAAGGTGGACTTTTTAGGCATAGATGCAGTTGGATGGCGGTCTATGTACTTTGTCGTAATGCCCAATTAAATCTCACTATACTCATCATGATATGTATGTGCATGGTCATGCTCTCTTTATTTGTCAATTGCCCAACTGTAATTTGTTCACCCAACATGCTGTTCGTCTTATGGGAGAGACACCTCTAGTGAACTGTGGACCCCGGTCCAATTCTCTTTACTGAAATACAATCTACTGCAATACTTGTTCTACTGTTTTCTGCAAACAATCATCTTCCACACAATACGGTTAACTCTTTGTTACAGCAAGCCGGTGAGATTGACAACCTCACTGTTTCGTTGGGGCAAAGTACTTTGGTTGTGTTGTGCAGGTTCCACGTTGGCGCCGGAATCCCTGGTGTTGCGCCGCACTACATCTCGCCGCCATCAACCTTCAACGTGCTTCTTGACTCCTACTGGTCCGATTAAACCTTGGTTTCTTACTGAGGGAAACTTGCCGCTGTGCGCATCACACCTTCCTCTTGGGGTTCCCAACGGACGTGCCAACCACACGCATCAAGCAAATTTCTGGCGCCTTTGCCGGGAAGATCAAGACACGCTGCAAGGGGAGTCTCCACTTCTGAATCTCTTTACTTTGTTTTTGTCTTGCTTAGTTTTATTTACTACTTTGTTTGCTGCACTATATCAAAATACAAAAAAAATTAGTTGCTAGTTTTACTTTATTTGCTATCTTGTTTGTTATATCAAAAATAAAAGAAATTAGTTTACCTGCATTTACTTTATCTAGTTTGCTTTATTTACTACTACTAAAATGAGTAATCCCGAAGTTGAAGTTCGTACGTTTAAGCAACGAGGGGGAGAATGTTTGAGAGATGCTTGGTATAGAATTAGTGATGCCCATAATAGATGCACTAAGAAACACTCCACCATTATTTTACTCAGGAATTTTTATGTTGGTATCTCTAGCTGGAATAGATATGTTCTTGATAGTCTCGCAAAAGGTGACTTCTTAAGTACTCCTGCATTAGAAGCTAGTTGCATTATTGAGAGTTTATTTGGAATACCCCCTGTTGATAAAATTAAAACTGAAATCTCTCTTGAAGATGTTATGAAAAAATTGGAAACCATAGAGAAAAAATTTCCAAGTGTTGAAACTAAATTGGAAATGTTACTTGATAAAACTGATGAACTTGATAAATCCTTAGGAGGAATTGATGAAAGAATTAGTGTCCTAGGAACTTGTGTTGTCCATGATGATCAAATTAATAGGATTGATGAACTTGAAAAAGCTATGGGAACCTTGGGTTCAACATTTTCTTCTCTTAAATATAAGGAGAAAGCTTATGTGGGTAAGGAGCAAAAGTTTATGTATGTCTCTAAAGTGCCTAAACCAAAGAAATATTATTATAGGCCTAAAATTGACAAAGCCCTTAGTACCACTACTGATGGGGGAGCTCATAATAACGACACGCCATCTCTTGATAATACTTGATACACACTTTCTGCGCCTAGCTGAAAGGCGTTAAAGAAAAGCCCTTATGGGAGACAACCCATGTTTTTACCTACAGTACTTTGTTTTTATTTTGTGTCTTGGAAGTTGTTTACTACTGTAGCGACCTCTCCTTATCTTAGTTTTGTGTTTTGTTGTGCCAAGTTAAGCCGTTGATAGAAAAGTAAGTACTAGATTTGGATTACTGTGCAGTTCCAGATTTTTTTGCTGTCACGAATCTGGGTCTAACTCCCTGTAGGTAGCTCAGAAAATTAAGCCAATTTACGTGCATGATCCTCAGATATGTACGCAACTTTCATTCAATTTGAGTATTTTCATTTGAGCAAGTCTGGTGCCATTTTAAAATTCGTCAATATGAACTGTTCTGTTTTGACAGAATCTGCCTTTTATTTCGCATTGCCTCTTTTGCTATGTTGGATGAATTTCTTTGATCCACTAATGTCCAGTAGCATTATGCAATGTTCAGAAGTGTTAAGAATGATTGTGTCACCTCTGAATATGTTAATTTAAATTGTGCACTAACCCTCTAATGAGTTGTTTCGAGTTTGGTGTGGAGGAAGTTTTCAAGGATCAAGAGAGGAGTATGATGCAACATGATCAAGGAGAGTGAAAGCTCTAAGCTTGGGGATGCCCCGGTGGTTCACCCCTGCATATATTAAGAAGACTCAAGCGTCTAAGCTTGGGGATGCCCAAGGCATCCCCTTCTTCATCGACAACATTATCAGGTTCCTCCCCTGAAACTATATTTTTATTCCATCACATCTTATGTGCTTTTTCTTGGAGCGTCGGTTTGTTTTTGTTTTTGTTTTGTTTGAATAAAATGGATCCTAGCATTCACTTTATGGGAGAGAGACACACTCCGCTGTAGCATATGGACAAGTATGTCCTTGGTTTCTACTCATAGTATTCATGGCGAAGTTTCTCCTTCGTTAAATTGTTATATGGTTGGAATTGGAAAATGATACATGTAGTAATTGCTATAAATGTCTTGGGTAATGTGATACTTGGCAATTGTTGTGCTCATGTTTAAGCTCTTGCATCATATGCTTTGCACCCATTAATGAAGAAATACATAGAGCATGCTAAAATTTGGTTTGCATATTTGGTTTCTCTAAGGTCTAGATAATTTCTAGTATTGAGTTTGAACAACAAGGAAGACGGTGTAGAGTCTTATAATGTTTTCAATATGTCTTTTATGTGAGTTTTGCTGCACCGGTTCATCCTTGTGTTTGTTTCAAATAAGCCTTGCTAGCCTAAACCTTGTATCGAGAGGGAATACTTCTCATGCATCCAAAATACTTGAGCCAACCACTATGCCATTTGTGTCCACCATACCTACCTACTACATGGTATTTTCCGCCATTCCAAAGTAAATTGCTTGAGTGCTACCTTTAAAATTCCATCATTCACCTTTGCAATATATAGCTCATGGGACAAATAGCTTAAAAACTATTGTGGTATTGAATATGTAATTATGCACTTTATCTCTTATTAAGTTGCTTGTTGTGCGATAACCATGTTCACTTTGGGACGCCATCAACTATTCATTGTTGAATTTCATGTGAGTTGCTATGCATGTCCGTCTTGTCTGAAGTAAGAGAGATCTACCACCTTATGGTTAAGCATGCATATTGTTAGAGAAGAACATTGGGCCGCTAACTAAAGCCATGATCCATGGTGGAAGTTTCAGTTTTGGACATATATCCTCAATCTCAAATGAGAAAATTATTAATTGTTGTTACATGCTTATGCATAAAAGAGGAGTCCATTATCTGTTGTCTATGTTGTCCCGGTATGGATGTCTAAGTTGAAGAATAATCAATAGCGAGAAATCCAATGCGAGCTTTCTCCATAGACCTTTGTACAGGCGGCATAGAGGTACCCCTTTGTGACACTTGGTAAAAACATGTGCATTGTGATGATCCGGTAGTCCAAGCTAATTAGGACAAGGTGCGGGCACTATTAGTACACTATGCATGAGGCTTGCAACTTATAAGATATAATTTACATGATGCATATGCTTTATTACTACCATTGACAAAATTGTTTCATGTTTTCAAAATCAAAGCTCTAGCACAAATATAGCAATCGATGCTTTTCCTCTATGGAGGACCATTCTTTTACTTTCAATGTTGAGTCAGTTCACCTATTTCTCTCCACCTCAAGAAGCAAACACTTGTGTGAACTGTGCATTGATTCCCACATATTTGCTTATTGCACTTATTATATTACTCTATGTTGACAATATCCATGAGATATACATGTTACAAGTTGAAAGCAACCGCTGAAACTTAATCTTCTTTTGTGTTGCTTCAATACCTTTACTTTGAATTATTGCTTTATGAGTTAACTCTTATGCAAGACTTATTGATGCTTGTCTTGAAGTGCTATTCATGAAAAGTCTTTGCTTTATGATTCACTTGTTTACTCATGTCATATACATTGTTTTGATCACTACATTCACTACATATGCTTTACAAATAGTATGATCAAGGTTATGATGGCATGTCACTCCAGAAATTATCTGTGTTATCGTTTTACCTGCTCGGGACGAGCAGAACTAAGTTTGGGGATGCTGATACGTCTCCGACGTATCGATAATTTCTTATGTTCCATGCCACATTATTGATGTTATCTACATGTTTTATGCACACTTTATGTCATATTCGTGCATTTTCTGGAACTAACCTATTAACAAGATGCCGAAGTGCCGATTCTGCTGTTTTCTGCTGTTTTTGGTTTCAGAAATCCTAGTAAGGAAATATTCTCGGAATTGGACGAAATCAATGCCCAGGGGCCTATTTTTCCACGAAGCTTCCAGAAGTCCGAAGACGAAACGAAGTGGGGCCACAGGGAGCCCAAACCCTAGGGCGGCGTGGCCCCCCCTTGGCCGCGCCGCCCTGTCATCTGGGGCCCCTGTGCCCCCTCCTGACTTGCCCTTCCGCCTACTTAAAGCCTCCGTGACGAAACCCCGGTGCCGAGAGCCACGATACGGAAAACCTTCCAGAGACGCCGCCAACGCCGATCCCATCTCGGGGGATCCAGGAGATCGCCTCCGGCACCCTGCCGGAGAGGGGAATCATCTCCCAGAGGACTCTACGCCGCCATGGTCGCCTCCGGTGTGATGTGTGAGTAGTCTACCCCTGGACTATGGGTCCATAGCAGTAGCTAGATGGTTGTCTTCTCCCCATTGTGCTATCATTGTCGGATCTTGTGAGCTGCCTAACATGATCAAGATCATCTATCTGTAATTCTATATGTTGCGTTTGTTGGGATCCGATGAATAGAGAATACTTGTTATGTTGATTATCAAAGTTATATCTACGTGTTGTTTATGATCTTGCATGCTTTCCGTTACTAGTAGATGCTCTGGCCAAGTAGATGCTTGTAACTCCAAGAGGGAGTACTTATGCTCGATAGTGGGTTCATGCCTGCATTGACACAGGACGATGTGAGAAAGTTCTAAGGTTGTGTTGTGCTGTTGCCACTAGGGATAAAACATTGATGCTATGTCTAAGGATGTAGTTGTTGATTACATTACGCACCATACTTAATGCAATTGTCTGTTGCTTTGCAACTTAATACTGGAGGGGGTTCGGATGATAACCTGAAGGTGGACTTTTTAGGCATAGATGCAGTTGGATGGCGGTCTATGTACTTTGTCGTAATGCCCAATTAAATCTCACTATACTCATCATGATATGTATGTGCATGGTCATGCTCTCTTTATTTGTCAGTTGCCCAACTGTAATTTGTTCACCCAACATGCTGTTCGTCTTATGGGAGAGACACCTCTAGTGAACTGTGGACCCCGGTCCAATTCTCTTTACTGAAATACAATCTACTGCAATACTTGTTCTACTGTTTTCTGCAAACAATCATCTTCCACACAATACGGTTAACTCTTTGTTACAGCAAGCCGGTGAGATTGACAACCTCACTGTTTCGTTGGGGCAAAGTACTTTGGTTGTGTTGTGCAGGTTCCACGTTGGCGCCGGAATCCCTGGTGTTGCGCCGCACTACATCTCGCCGCCATCAACCTTCAACGTGCTTCTTGACTCCTACTGGTCTGATTAAACCTTGGTTTCTTACTGAGGGAAACTTGCCGCTGTGCGCATCACACCTTCCTCTTGGGGTTCCCAACGGACGTGCCAACCACACGCATCACTCCACCTGCGACAATCCTCGTTCGGTGACAAAGACAGAGACGGGGCTTGGGAGGAGGAGAAGCGCTGGAGGCGGGACGTCGCCGCCGGACACGAGGGGATTGGTGAGAAGCGCACACGCGCAGGGATTGGGGGAGAGGCGGCTAGGGTTTGCTCCGTTGGATGCTCTTTTTATACCACCACGGTAAAAAAACGGACGGCTTTGATTCATCGGAGGTAAAATCCTAGGGCTGATAGATGAAAGTTATCAACCATTTTGGAGTATGTGATTTAACAATGGCACATATAAAAAATTTCCAACCCCAAAATTTAATTCAATTTAAATATTTTTGTTAATTTATTAGCTCACAAGTTATCAACCCACTAGTATATAATTTGCGGTGTTGTTCACCTGTGGTTATCGACTTCAACAACTTACGGAGGTTGGTTGTATCGGTTACTTTTTGGAGTTTAGAAGTTACTAAACTACGAAATATATGAGCTACCGGGGTAAACTTCATATTAATACCTTGGTAAAAATACGTGGATACCATGTGGTGACTAGCTATTTAAAAACCTTTGGTAACTTCATATTGATCAAAGTGTGTAGAATTCTCAACACCATAACAAGGAAAAAAGAACATAGTTCATGGTTCCTCTTCACTTGATACCTTGATAACTACATTGTTAACTATTTACTGAACACTTAGATAACTACATCAACACACATCTTGGTAACAACATTGATATCGTATTGATGACTAGTTAGAACCTTTTGATAAGTACATCATTTGATGATTATTTAGTAAATACCGTGGTAACTACATCAGCACCTTGTTGTTGAATAATCACTAAACACATTGGTATATATAGACACAGTGTTCGTAACTATTTAGTGAGCACATATGTAAATATATTTTCACTATGTTGGTGACTAATTACTGAACATATTGTTAACTACATTAGCACCATGTTGGTGACTAGTTACTGAACACTTCTGTAACTACATCAAAACCATGTTGATGACTAGTTAATCAATACCTTCGGATTTACATAATCACAGTGTTGGTAACTATTCACGAGGAACGGAGGATATGTGGGCATGCCATTACGAGAAGAATTGGATGCTCTTGCCGAGATTAATGTATCGTGTCCTTGTTGATACAACCAAGTGAAGAGATGGCTGTCTTGAGGGCAGACAGGCTAGATCTGACTCGATTGGGAGGGAAGAATGTGGCAACGACTTCGGAAGGTATAGGTGCCCTCGAAACTCTGTGTTTTTCTTTGGCGACTCGCACGACATTCTCTACCTACGAGTGCTATCCGTAACCACCACCACATGGTCAAGACCAGCTATTGCTCTTTCTGCGGTGGCCGACTCATGGGTACACTCTCTTATTAATTTTGCAGTTGCAAGGTGTGTTTTGGATTTAGCTAATGAAGAAGTTACTGAACACCTTGAACCTCTATAGTCCCCTGCTTCTTCTCTCTTCGCTCTAAAAGTTTTGTAATGACCCCAGGTTCTTTGTTTCTATAAATTGTTCAGCCTGGCGTAAGCCCGCCGTAGACCCGATCAAAAAAAAGTTACTGAACACATTTGTAGATTAGAAGAGGCATCATCAAAGCAGTGATTGTTCCTTATGATGGAGTCTCCATCTAAAGAAGATTATGTGAAACTGATAGTTACTCTTTAGGTGATCTGGTATGTGAGGATGAAGATTATCCATGATGGAGAGTTTCAAATTCCACTCTCTACTCACCTTTTATATGGAGAATTACTTTCGAGGTCTCTCAATTAGGAAAAACCGAGTTACTTGGGAGAAAACCTTACAATACGTGTTCAACCAAAGTGAACCCCTCCGCCCTCTGGAGACGAAGTTATACGTGGATGTTGCGGTCTCAAAATCAAGCAACGCCAGTGCCATAGGGCGATCTGCAGAAATGGTGATGGCTCATTTGTGGAAGCGCACACCATCTTAGGGTATTTCGGACCAAGCTATTCTAGAGGCGATGACATCTCGCGGAGCACTGTCACTCGCCGAGGGCTATATCATGTGCTGGTGCCCTCTGACTGCCTAGCGGTCATCATCAACGAAATTATGCACTCTTATGCTAATAGCTACAATATAATTTTACGAGAAATTGAAGTCTATAACAGCTAGATTTCAGAATGTTTTCTTTGTCCATAAACATGGGGCTTCAAATTCGGAAGCTCACGAATTAGCTCGGTTCAGTATTTCTAGCAGTATTGGACTCCTGATTTGGCTCCTCCAGCCCCCGATGGTCTTTGTATCCATTTGAACATTGTTGAGCAATAAAGAGCCACTGGTTCTAAAAGAAAAAATAGAACAGCAACATCTACTATATCGATCAAGAAATATGACTAAGTATTACCTGCGGCCTCCTCTAATACAAAACCAAACAGAAACTACCTAAGATAACGTCACATACATTTCAAGTTTCAATCATGATCCAATTTCAGAAGAAAAGAGAAATTAATAACATGAGATGCTTAACACTGGCATCTGGCATAACAATTTATACTGCTGTAGTACATGTCGAAGCATCCAAGGGGTATATATGATGCCCCCACGGGGGCCTCACAGATATTAGCATCTTTCAGCCCTAGGATTTTACCTCCGATGAATCAAAGCCGTCCGTTTTTTTACCGTGGTGGTATAAAAAGAGCATCCAACGGAGCAAACCCTAGCCGCCTCTCCCCCAATCCCTGCGTGTGTGCGCTTCTCACCAATCCCCTCGTGTCCGGTGGCGACGTCCCACCTCCAGCGCTTCTCCTCCTCCCAAGCCCCGTCTCTTTCTTTGTCACCAGACGAGGATTGTCGCAGGTGGAGCTCCGGCACCGAGCCGTCTGTAGCAGCGCGCCGCCTCGCTCTCGACGAGCACGAGTCGTCGCTTGTGGGAGGAGGTGGCGCAGGGGAGAACGGCAGCGAGGTTCTTGCCGCAGGTGGAGCTCCGGCGGCCGACCCGGCTGCAGCAGGTGAGCCCGGAGGCGAGATGAAGGAAGGCGCGTCGCGCGAGAGGCGAGCCTGGAGAGGAGGTCGCCGTTGGGGGCCAGCTCCATGACGAGGTACCAGCGCCGCAACGGATCCTCCTCGCCGGCGACGCCCACGGCCTCCTGCATCAGCTTTTCAAGCGCATCAAACAAGCCCACTGCCCAACCCCGTGTGCGAGCCTGGCGTGGCTGTGTGAGACAGCTCTTGCAGCTCCAGGTTGAGATGAAGAAGAAAGATGTTCAGGTAGGCATCCGCCTAGATTCTTGCATCCACAAATTTGTGCTTTCCTTTTATTTGTTCTCCACACGCTTCTTGAAGGGAATTGGCAAACAAGACCACGGGTACCAACGTGGAAGGTATCTCAGACCAGCCATGAGGCTTTCTATTTTGTTCAGGGAGGTTTCTCAAAGATTGGTCACACGTGATGCATGCATGTGTTAGGATATGTAATTGATGTTGCCATAAAGGGTTCCCAAATTTTCTCAAAGAAGATGATTATTTCATATATATATTTTAATGTTGGATGGGCACCAATTTTACTTCATGGGGCTCCTCGACTCATGGTTTTCTCTATCTATACTAACCCAGCGTCATCCACCCCCCATACAGGTTAGTGTTATGTGTCCAGTTCCCATAGTTGCTGGTGAAGGTAAAGTTATGGTTTCATCAAGTGGCTTTTCCATTTGTATTTCACAACAATATTCTTCCGTATCATATACTCCAGGCAGTCAGTTTGATAATTGCGATGATTGTAGCGGCTCAGATTATTTGGATATTGAATTCTTTCTGCTACGGAGAATTCAAGCAACCAGTTTATTTTCATGAATAACATAGGAAGATTTCAAGCTTTCAGAACTCAAAAATATTTGTACTGTATTTTCTTCTCTAACTAAATGAAAGTGCACGCTATTTTCTTCCTATCAGATCAAATTTCTTATTTACATTTTTGTACTTTGATTATTCCGTTTCATATAGCCTGTCTAGACTGATCTCATGTACAGTGCATTATAACATGTATGCAGGTGCAAACTGATCTGAACCAAGAATTGACTTTGATGCATGAACATTGAACATGTACAAGATAGCAGGTATCAATTTTATGTTATGCGCAAAACTTCATAGATGATGTAGTTAATAGGTATATATTCCATCTGATGGAGCTTTGTTATCTTTGTAGTTGAAGGTTTTTCTCGATGACAACTGAAAGTTCGGAAGCTGACATAAAATAACTTGTATTTATTTTGATTAAAGCTACAATTGAAAATAATAGTTGTTGCAGTTCATATGCATAGCCAACATTGCTAAGTAACACTTAATTTCTCATTTGGTGCAGTCTCTCTTGCTTTTTTGTTCGAATTTAGGTGGGTTTATCGACAATTTATCTTTGGTGACTATGTCTTACCAATGCTCTTTTATTGGTTATTGCAGGTCATGGTCTTATCAATACGAGGGTGCTGAAAACAAAAAATCGGTATTGTTGTTTCTCTAAATTATGGGGTTATGTATTCTCCTCTTAACCCAACTGACCATTAGATAGAGAACTTTGCAAGACATGAACCGGTGTCTCTGTAAGCCATTAAGTTTTTTTTTTGTATTGTCTTGCTTTATTTTTTGTAAATGTCTCTCCCATGTTCTCAATATTGATGGAACAAAGAGAATCTTCATGTTAAAATTTAGTCCATGGTTTATAGGGCAGACCAAATTAACCTCTAGAGTTTTCCCATGTGTGTTGATTCTATCTTATTTTTCCGCCTCCCCGATAAGGACCATAGCATTGCTGGCTCGATTGACTTGCAGGTATTTGATGATTTGCTCCTATAAAACTTTGTTGCTTTCGAGTAGAGTTAAAGCTAACACAAGATATTTTAGTTAATGGGAATCTGCATCTATGCTTATGTTTTTATATACAATGATGTTCAATCTTTTCTCTATGTTGTATTATAAACTATGTTATAAATAAAGCTTGGATAAGTAAATTTTTGACTGGTAGTTTTGATGGATCTGTTTTTAGATTGCATTTCCAATAGTCTTCGTGGGCAAGACAACGCATCAATTTCCAATAGATCAATTGTCTCTCTCCGGTGATACTTCCTCTTTCATGGACATCTATTTTCCCTTATTTGATGAAATCCATCTTTTTCTGTAGGTTATTTTTATCTCCTTCTCGTCACACCCTTGGCAATGCCCACTTCAATTGTGTAGAGTGATGTTCTTTTATTTCTGTATAGTTTTCTACTAAGTTGCTTGAGAAACAGTTGCGTTCATTTCCTTCTAAATAATTAATAACACTTGAGTTGTGATATTCCTGAGGTAAAGGTGTTATATTCTTCATCCGCTACAAAACTGTTTTTTGTTGCTTCGGTCCAAGCTTATGTGTCTGATGGCCAGATCGTCTGATCTGAAGGTACTACACTCTTCAGAAAGTTATTTACATAGTTGGAGATGAGGTTGAAATGATCTGCATATTGTCATCCTACTGCCAAATGAGTAGCTTTGAATACGTTGACCCAAGATGGTGCTCACAGATGCTGTATTGCACTGGTCAATGGTGACATCCCAGTTCATGTAAAGATCAACACCTCTAGCGCCTACCAGCCGGTACCCTCTTTCCCTAGGTAATTTTAATCTCATGTAAAAAATATTGCTCTAGCATGCTACAATATAGTATAATTTTATTCAGGATATTCTGAAGATGCAATTTTAGAAAATAGTTAATTTTTCGTGTTTTTGTTCATGGTGTTTCATGATTAGGATGAGGTCAGTAGACATGCGATTCCCATGTGTTGCTCTCAAGAGGTAGTCAGCATCATTTACAGCTTGCAGTGTATCTCCCAACTCGGATACAGCATCCTGTGAGGTTTTACTTGGAGTTGGAGGAGACATTACTTCTAAGCATCATGCAATCCATCGCCCGTCGCCATTTTATATTCCATAAAGATAAGTGCTCATGTGCCCACTGCCCACAAGTGCTGGTGATGTTAAAAAGATGGTCTAAATAAATGGAAATCTTCCATTTGGTTGGGCAGTGAGGTTGAGGTTATACAATGAGTAAATCTAAGAAGCATTGGCGATATTG
Source organism: Lolium perenne (assembly GCF_019359855.2). Classification (NCBI taxonomy): domain Eukaryota; kingdom Viridiplantae; phylum Streptophyta; class Magnoliopsida; order Poales; family Poaceae; genus Lolium; species Lolium perenne. The sequence continues at coordinate 322,709,727 of NC_067246.2, forward strand.
CAGGTTATTAATTAAAAGTCCTACTAAAATTCCTAACAACTAAAGAAAGCAGGCACGCTTACCTTTAGCTGTACTAGCAAGTATAAATGCCATGCACTTTCAGTTTGTGTAGATCTAATCCATCTTCAGAGGCTTTTCCATTTATAAAACAGTTTCTCCTTAGAAAAATTAGAGACGAAAAAGAAAGGGGCACCGTGATAATGATTGCTTACTGCTTGATTTGTGTACAAAGGTCCGTGATTCTAAGCTGAGCACACTATTCAGCAACTCAAGACAAAGGGTTTATTGCTTTATGCATCCTGTATGCTTCTGGTAATGATTTTTTGTTAGTTGTTTGCGTCAAACAATATATGATGGACTGCTATCTTAATAGGCCCATTTTCAAACAGGTGAATTATTGTTTCTATAGAGTTGACAAGTAAGTTCTTCAATTATAACGATGGCGAAGTGCATGAGACAGAGATAATCATTTTGAATCGGCACCGCCACACCAGGAAGCTATATTCACCATATTATGAATTTATTTCTTCAAGTGTCATTGATTAATTTCCTAACAAAACGCTTGCTGCAACTACAGTTTCTTTCGGTTCTGAAGTATTATTCCATGGTGTTTAAGTTGGTTCCATACCAGGAAGACATGCAATGTTTTAAGTTTCTGACGTCGGTACCAAATGATTCAGAACATTCCAATTAATTTTCTGATTGGCTTATGTCGTGTTCTCGAGCTAACTCAGTCGATCTGGTTAATGCATGTGCAACAACAAATAAGAATTAAAATTTCAATACTTTTTGCACGAAATGCTTCATATCAAATATGACAAGGATACAAGCAACTTATACAACTGGATGCTTCAACTTTCTGCATACAGTTTCATCATTTTCCTTTCCTTTTTATCGTTCTAGACTAGACAACGTAATCATGAGACTAAATGCTGATGTACTTCTTTATGATTGGAAACAGGGACCGCATGTGCAACAATCATCTTCTATTCAAGATTCAGCTAGCCAATAAATAGTTACTACTCAAACTATAGAATTTCTACAGTTGATGCACCCTCGCTTTTACATCCAGGACATGCATGAGATAGACTCCATACATTCTATAGTTGCTGCACCCTCACCTTCTGTTAGCTCCAATACATTCAAACTCATTTCTTCTAGATGAAATTTATCTGATTTTGTTGCATTGATCTGTATAGAGCCGTTGCTGAAGGCGTTTTCCTTTATTTTGCTTCACGTGATAAACTTACTGTTCGAGTTCACTTTACATTCTTTTTATTATGCCTACTTAGTGATACAATACTAACATATATTATATAACTTGGTCACATCAGGATAGAGCGTCACAGCTCCTCTCAAGTGGAGAGCTCCTCCGTGCCAGACCTGGCTGGGCACGGCTGGGCACAGGTCGTGCTATTTGGATTCTTCGACTTTGAGTCACATCACATATCGCCATCTCACCTTTTCTTTCATCTCTTTATGTGTCTTTTCTTAATTTTCCCCTAATATTTTGGTCACACTTGTGCCAATGGATGGGGTATGGCAATACTATTCTTATTATTCTAAGCTGGCATACTGATTTCATTCATCCTACTATTGATTAAACATGACAAGTTGAGTCAAGAAGTAGATGTTATTTGGTGTGCTCTAGTCATTTTCATTTATCATGTTGTTGTCAAGGCCTAACAATTCGAAACTTTGCTACATATGAGGGTAAGTAAATCAGGGCTTACTATATCTGAATATGCTATGGAAAAAGTAAATGATAATAACTTTTTTGATGGCACGGTGTTAGTTCTGAAAAATCAATTGGAAGCGTTTCAACAAGAGGACGGTCTGCTCCTACTTTTTAAAATGAGATGTTAGTTAGGATACAAACAAATCATTGTGTGTTTCTCTGTTCTCTGATTAAGATGACCAGTTTTTCCCTATATGTGGATACAAATGTTTGTGGAAAACCTGTGGCAGCTGATATTCTTGGTAGTTTGATATATCCTACGAATCCTGTAATAGTAATCTTGGTATGTCATTTTGGGAAGAAAATTAATTGAGAACTTTGAAATAATTCTGCTTCAAACATACACTATATTTCTTATGTTTGATTTTTCATATTCTTTCCCTGCTTAACTTCTCTGATTATTTTTAGGCAACCTCGGTAAGTAGACATTGTCCTAGAACTGATAATATTTATATTTTAGGTCTAAGATTATGTTTATGAAATCAGGGTGATAAGTTCATAACACATTTATTCAATGTACAGGGACTCTTCCTATTGTCAGGTAACTCCTGTTTTTGATGCAGTCTTAAAGAATCTTATCTAGCATTGATATACTGAATAGTTCCACTTGCACTTCTGATAATGTAAAAATGAAGGGAAGTTTTACTGCTATTGTTGTACAGTGTACCACAAGTTTGTTACAACTTATTGTCTTGGTGGTTTCTAAATAGCATACTTGGTTTTCTTAAATTGGTCTACTTTACTTTTCTTACAAGATGACGAAATTACTATGTAAATACCATTGGCAAGATAACATTTTCGACAGGAGATGATATCTAAGTATTTCATGAGTTATATTGGAACTTAACCTATACAGAACTCTAGCGACAATTCTATTGCATCTCTTTTTCAGCTAAATGGTCATGTTGGCATCTTCTATCTATTTAATCAGACTGAATAATTAAAAAATCGGTTGTTATGCGAAATATCATTTCCATGCTTTCACAACTATTGCTTCACTATGCCCCTATGCATTTAACCCTTTCATTGGATGTAACTAAGTTTGCTCTCTTCCCTTGATTTCCTACTTCTAACAGCAGCAATTCAAAATGAGAGAAACTTTACATCTCTAGCATTGGAAAATTTTGTTTTTAATGGTGTTTCTTTACTATTTACTTTGATGTTGTCTCTTGGTGCTCCAAAAGACTAGGTAATATTTTTTTATTTCTTTTCAGTTTATGCTATACATCTTTCATAGATAGGCTACACATATATTGAACCAGATAGAACTTTGTTTTAAAATTTGTACTATTATAATTCTCCTCTTGTTTGGTGGTTACTGGCATCATATTGAACAATCATGCACTAATGAACATCCATTTGTCTTTGATGTGTATATTTGGCGGCGATGATTGTGTGAAACTTTCGGATCGGTGTGAACCAGATAGAAACTTTTTGTTAAATTTATATTCGTTGATGGATATTTCAGTGTGGCCTAGACTGAAAGAGCTCTGTCGGTATATTCTGACCATGCACATCCTTCGAATATGTAGCCATTACTACCGATATCATCTCCTTAGTTGTTGATTAATGTTTTCCTTTACATGACCATTCGCTTTTTGTCATTTGGTGATGCAAGTTTCAAGTAGGTGTTCGTTTTCTGTTGACCGTGTGTCGTGTCCTCTGAAGACCGTGTTCCTTTTGTAGTTGACACTTAGATATGAACTAAGTGTTTGTTGCATTGATGCTCGTGTGTGCAGCTTATGTGTGTACTTTATTCATAAAATACACATTTGTATATTCCTGGTTAAGGCCCGATGTGGTTGTATCTATACTAATTGTTATGCACTTTTGTGATAGACTTGGTGTTGTTTATTACCTTTTCAGTTCATAGTTAAGTTGTTTTTGTGTAATCTTCACCGCTCAAATAAATTGGATTAATCTGTGTGTATTTCATAGGGATTTCTATTTTCGTGCCCTCGGTTCCTTAGTTATGCTCGGTTTTCCCCAGCTCCTTAGTTTTTTCTCAGTTTTCCCCAAGTACTTGTTTGAAACCCGCAGATGCAGCTCAGACGGCATGATTTCCGTTTAGTTGACCGTTCCGTGCTGACGTGTGGGGCCGCGTCGTGTGGGCCCGTGTCGCGTGGGGATGGTAGAAAGGGACTGCGTGGGACAGGACGAGATAGCGTTTGGTTGCACGTGAGCAGGAGCTGGGTTTTGTCTCTCTCGGCCCAAATTGGCATTTTCGCTTTTAAGAGCACCTTTTCCCCTCTTTCTCTCTCTGTCTTTTTCACCAAATTAGTATCAAATCTAGAGAAGCTTCTATTTCTGTCTTTTGGCCCTTTTTTTGCCCAATATGGCAGCAAATCTAGAAGCTAGAATATGATAAATTCACAGCAGCATAATCAGAAAACTAAGTATAATACATAAACTGCATACAGCCGCCAAAAGCAGCCAATAACATTGTTAATGTTCACGACAAACTAAGCTGAAAAAATACAAGACGCACGCAATGTATGGCCAGCTAGAAGATTCCTCGTTGCTCATATATTTCTTCGTCGCCCCATTCGTGCATTATCCCAAGGAAATATTCATTGAACTCCTTCCGTCTGCAGTGTGCGGCCAATACATCCTCCAGACGGTATGGCCTGTGTTCATTTCTCAGAACGTAGTTTCCCATTCTATCCACATATCGTGGCCACTCATCCCAGGCCTTTGTATCATGAATGTACTCTCTGATATAACCCAAATCGGCGTAGTAGATGCAGCCAGGTCGAAGTGTCGGGTGCACTCTGGTGTCTACGGAGATACACCGGATATAATGCACGAAGAAGGCATGACTGCCAATGTTACTGACCGGGTGGAGAGAGCGGCTCAGGATGGAGAGAGCGGCTCTGAGTGTCCACACGGTACACCAATGGTTGGTCCTCCAAAAGCATGTTGTCCAACAACACAAGCAGCAGATCACCATCCGACTTCACAAGATAGTACTTGTCATTTCCAAGTTGTGAAAATGAAATTAGTGTCTCCATCTTGACAGTGCTTGCGCGCTGCTGCAACTGTACATTGGTGCACACTATTCTTCCGGACTCAAAATTGTCCACAACTATTGCATACAGTTCACCATTGAACAGGGTAATGCAACGCAAACCATGGTTCTCCATCGAAAAACTTCCATCTCCCCAATCTTCATATATATCCTTAGGTGGAGTGCTCTCATCGACCCAACTAATTTCGCTCGGGTAATGTGAGCAAACGAAGACCATAGTCGGGGATTTGATTGCAGCGACTGAATTCAGAAAAACAAATGGCATCTGCGCCTCAAACATAGTGTTCGATGCCTTTGTGAGTGGGTTCAGAAGCCGTATCTTATGCGGCAGGTTCTTCTGGGCAAGCACGATGACGCCACGGCAAAAGCCGACGAAGTAGTATCTAAAATATATTGATGAAGATAACATTCAGCACTAAGATTGAAAATAAGAATAGATTAACCCTATAGATATGGATGAATTTGGAGGAATTTGAACCTTGCACGAACTTCCGATAGATCTATGGTGACGTAGCGGGATGTGCCGAGTTGGAGGAGGTGAACTCAGCGGCGCGTGGAAGGGCGTGGTCTACCATGATCCATTCGTGCAGGTGCACGTCGGGCTCAGGTAAACCTGAGCGCCAATTTCTACAGACTTGCCTCATAGCAGAGTAGGCGTCCACGTACTCCTCATTCGCCAGTAAGCATTCGCTGATCTTGTGAAGTGGTCCGTCACCCATGAGAGAAGCCCAGCTCACGGAGGCGCCGTGCTTGGATGCGCCGCCCTCGGAGGCGACGGGCTCTGAGGCGCCGGGCTCGGCGGCAGTCGGCGACGGGCTCGGAGGCGATGGGCTCAGAGGCGACGGGCTCGGAGACGACGGGCTCGGAGGCAACGGGCTCGGCGGCGACGGGCTCGGAGGCGACGGGCTCGGATGCGACGGGCTCGGCGGTGATGGGCTCGGATGCGACGGGCTCGGGGGCGATGGCCGCCGGGGCATTCTTCTTCTCCATCGCCGGCAGGGCTCGTACGGCGGTTGGGGTTTTTCCTTCGATTTGGAGAAGTTGATGGGACGTGAGAGGCGTGGTTTCGTGCGTGAGCGAGAATGAGACGTACTGTGTGCAGAGGGAGGGAGAGAGGGGCTTACGCGTCCTAAATGCGACCCACATCCTACGCGTCCACTAGTGCACGTTTGCACTGCGACACGCGTCAACAATGGCACGTCTTCCACTTCTGCACCACAACACGCGTCCTCGAGTCTAACCCTGAAAATTTAGATATACTCAGGTATACCCTCGAGTCATATACTAGCATTTTTTATGTGCTCCGTTTTCCCCTTGGGTGCTAATACTGGCTAGTGCAATATACTCAGTTTTACCCTCAAGTGGCTGGTCAACAGAGAGTCAACAAATGGGATTAACCAGTTAAATGAGTTATTTAATGTGCAAAAAATTCCGAAAAAGAGTGGCACTTACTCATGGAGTCTTTACCACAAATTGCCACTTCTCAAATAATAGATAAATCAAGTTTTACCACAAATTGCCACTTCTCAAATCACCTAGTAGCTATGAAGGTGCATGGTTTTCCATAATAAGCCCTACCCAAAACAGCTTTCCCCAAAACATACTTTGTCTGAATGAGGCCATAATTTTCACACTCATCTATATTTGTATTGCAAATAGTTTGTGGTAAGCCAAGATGGGTTTCATTGTACAAAACACGCAATTTTCATTTTTTAAATCTCATATTTGAATCCCTTAGTCTGTTTACTACTCATTTGCCCTTGGTTTCTTGATACTACTCAGTTTTGCCCTCTTCCTTCACAAATTCTCACAGACGTCCAACATTGCCCTGATTGGTCTAGCCCATGTCACGCGGATCGTGTCCACCGACCGTTGATCGTATGATTTAACTGGCAGGATAACCCCTATCTCTCTCTGGTCGGGGCCACCACCCTCTCTCTCTCTCTGTCGGCGGTTAGCTTCCACCCTCTATGTATGCTAAAGGGCGGTTACCCAGTACGCTAAAGTTTGGTTTTCTGTATTATTTTTCACGAGCTAAATTATAAACTCTTTTAGGCATTATTTTTCACGCAAAAATTGATAAACCATCACCGATTTGTACTTTTCACGCAAAAAATGATACACCATCACCCATTTGTTGTAGCCATTACTTTTCACGCAAAAAATGATACACCATCACCAATTTGTTGTAGCCATTACTTTCCACGCAAAAAATGATACACCATCACCCATTTCTTGTAGCCATTACTTTCCACGCAAAAAATGATGAACAATCACCGATTTCTTGTAGCTATTACGGTAAAATGATAAACTATCATGAATTATCATTTCTTTTAGGCATTACTTTTCACGGTAAAATGATAAACTATATCACGAAGTTCCATTTCCTTCAAGATAGTCCGCATTACTTTTTTGTTGAGATATACTCCCTCCGTCCACAAATAAGTGTACTTTTAGCTTTTGTACTAAGTCAAATATATGATGAGATTTTTGTAGGATAACGTTGCATAGAAAACAAAAATTTCCTACCGCGAACACGCAATCCAAGCCAAGATGCAATCTAGAAGACGGTAGCAACGAGGGGGTATCGAGTCTCACCCTTGAAGAGATTCCAAAGCCTACAAGATGAGGCTCTTGTTGCTGCGGTAGACGTTCACTTGCCGCTTGCAAAAGCGCATAGAAGATCTTGATCACGATCGCTTCCGGCGCCACGAACGGGCAGCACCTCCGTACTCGGTCACACGTTCGGTTGTTGATGAAGACGACGTCCACCTCCCCGTTCCAGCGGGCAGCGGAATTAGTAGCTCCTCTTGAATCCGACAGCACGACGGCGTGGTGTCGGTGGTGGTGGAGAAGTCCGACGGAGCTTCGCTAAGCGTGCAGGATTTGGTGGAGGAGAGAGGCCGCTAGGGTTTGGGGAGAGGGGGCGCCGGCCACTATAGGGGTGCGGCCACCTTGTGGTTCTTGGGTGGCCGGCCCCCTCCCCTTGGCCCCTCATTATATAGGTGGAACCCCAAGTGTTGGTCTCCAAGTCTTCGAATAAGACCCGAACCCAAAATCTTCCATATGGTGGGAAAACCTACCCAAGCTAGGACTCCCACTAGAGGTGGGAGTTCCACCTCCCATATGGGGGGGGTGGCCGGCCCCCTAAGGGGGAGTCCACTTGGGACTCCTCCCCCACTAGGGTTGGCCGGCCATGGAGGTGGAGTCCCACCGGGACTCCACCTTCCTTGGTGGTTTCTTCCGGACTTTTCTAGAACCTTCTAGAACCTTCCATAGAACCTTCCGCGTCATTTTAATTCACATAAAATGACATCCTATATATGAATCTTATTCTCCGGACCATTCCGGAACTCCTCGTGATGTCCGGGATCTCATCCGGGACTCCGAACAAATATTCGAACTCCATTCCATATTCAAGTTCTACCATTTCAACATCCAACTTTAAGTGTGTCACCCTACGGTTCGCGAACTATGCGGACATGGTTGAGTACTTACTCCGACCAATAACCAATAGCGGGATCTGGAGATCCATAATGGCTCCCACATATTCAACGATGACTTTAGTGATCGAATGAACCATTCACATACAATACCAATTCCCTTTGTCACGCGATATTTTACTTGTCCGAGGTTTGATCTTCGGTATCACTCTATACCTTGTTCAACCTCGTCTCCTGACAAGTACTCTTTACTCGTACCGTGGTATGTGGTCTCTTATGAACTCATTCATATGCTTGCAAGACATTAGACGACATTCCACCGAGAGGGCCCAGAGTATATCTATCCGTCATCGGTATGGACAAATCCCACTGTTGATCCATATGCCTCAACTCATACTTTCCGGATACTTAATCCCACCTTTATAACCACCCATTTACGCAGTGGCTTTTGGTGTAATCAAAGTACCTTTCCGGTATAAGTGATTTACATGATCTCATGGTCATAAGGACTAGGTAACTATGTATCGAAAGCTTATAGCAAATAACTTAATGACGAGATCTTATGCTACGCTTAATTGGGTGTGTCCATTACATCATTCGTATAATGATATAACCTTGTTATTAATAACATCCAATGTTCATGATTATGAAACTAATCATCCATTAATCAACAAGCTAGTTTAAGAGGCATACTAGGGACTTCTTGTTGTCTACATATCACACATGTACTAATGTTTCGGTTAATACAATTATAGCATGATATATAAACATTTATCATAAACATAAAGATATAAATAATAACCACTTTATTATTGCCTCTAGGGCATATCTCCTTCAGTCTCCCACTTGCACTAGAGTCAATAATCTAGATTACATTGTAATATACCTAACACCCATGGCATTCTGGTGTTGGTCATGCTTTGCCCTAGGGAGAGCTTTAGTCAACGGATCTGCTACATTCAGATCAGTGTGTACTTTGCAAATCTTTACTTATCCACCTTCGATGTACTCGCGAATCGAGTGGTACCGCAGCTTGATATGCTTCAGCCTCTTGTGTGACCTTGGCTCTTGTGCATTGGCGATGGCACCCATGTTATCACAGTATATGATTAATGGGTCCAGTGCACTAGGAACCACACCGAGCTCTACGATGAACCTCTTCATCCATACCGCTTCTGATGAAGCCTCTGAAGCCGCTATGTACTCTGATTCTATTGAAGACTTCGCCACCGTGCACTGCTTCGAGCTTGCCCGACTTCTTTGGCACCATTCAATATAAACACATACCCAGATTGTGACTTAGAGTCATCAGGATCAGTGTTCCAACTTGCATCAGTGTAACCATTTACAACGAGCTCTTGGTCACCTCCATAACAAAGAAACATATCCTTAGTTCTTTTCAAGTACTTCAGGATATTCTTGACCGCTGTCCAGTGTTCCATTCCTGTTTCACTTTGATATCTGCTAGTCAAACTAACATCATGTGCTATATCCGGTCTAGTACATAGCATGGCATACATGATAGATCCTACTGCCGAGGCATAGGGGATATTACTCATCCTTTCTCTTTGTTCTGCCGTAGCCGGTCCTTGAGTCTTACTCAAGACCTTGCCTGGTAACATAGGTAAGAACCCTTTCTTACTTTCGTCCATTCTAAACTTCTTTAGAATCTTGTCCAGATATGTACTCTGTGATAGCCCTATTAGGCGTCTTGATCTATCTCTATAAATCTTGATGCCTAATATATACGATGCTTCACCAAGGTCTTTCATTGAAAAACTATTATTCAAATAACCTTTTACACTGCTTAATAGTTCTATATCATTCCCGATCAATAATATGTCATCTACATATAATATCAGGAATGCTACAGAGCTCCCACTCACTTTCTTGTAAATACAGGCCTCTCCATGACACTGTATAAACCCGAAGTCTTTGATCACCTTATCAAAGTGTCGGTTCCAACTTCTTGATGCTTGCTTCAGTCCATAGATTGAACGCTGAAGTTTGCATACTTTGTCAGCATTTTTAGGATCGACAAAACCTTTGGGTTGTACCATATACAACTCTTCCTCAATGTCTCCATTAAGGAACGCCGTTTTGACATCCATCTGCCAAATCTCATAATCGAAAAATGCAGCTATTGCTAACAAAATCCTCACAGATTTTAGCTTCGCTACAGGTGAGAAAGTCTCATCGTAGTCAACTCCTTGAATTTGTCGGAAACCCTTTGCGACAAGTCGAGCTTTATAGACAGTAATATTACCATCAGCATCTGTTTTTCTCTTGAAGATCCATTTATTCTCGACAGCCTTTCGGCTATCAGGTAAGTCTACCAAAGTCCATACTTTGTTATCATACATGGATCCCATTTCGGATTTCATGGCTTCTTGCCATTTGTTGGAATCTGGGCTCATCATCGCTTCTTCATACGTCGCAGGGTCCTCATCATTGTTATCCACAATCATGACATTTAGACAAGGATCATACCAATCAGGAGTGGCACGTTCCCTTGTCGATCTGCGAGGTTCAGTAGTTTCCTCATTCGAAGTTTCATGATCATTATCATTAGCTTCCTCTGTTGCCGGTGTAGGCGGTACAGGTACAACTTCTGGTACTGCGCTACTCTGATCAATGAGTATAGATTCATCAATCTCATCGAGTTCTACTTTTCTTCCAGTCACTTCTTTAGTGAGAAATTCTTTCTCAAGAAAGGTTCCGTTCTTAGCAACAAAGATTTTGCCTTCGGATCTGTGATAGAAAGTGTACCCTATAGTTTCCTTAGGGTATCCTATGAAGACGCATTTCTCCGCTTTGGGTTCTAGCTTGTCCGGTTGTAACTTCTTTACATAGGCTTCGCAACCCCAAACTTTAAGGAACGACAGCTTAGGTTTCTTATTAAACCATAATTCATACGGTGTCGTTTCTACGGATTTTGATGGTGCTCTATTTAAAGTGAATGTGGCTGTCTCTAATGCATAACTCCAAAATGATAACGGCAAATCAGTAAGAGACATCGTAGAACGAACCATATCTAAGAGAGTTCGATTACGACGTTCGGACACACCGTTTCGTTGTGGTGTTCTCGGCGGTGTCAATTGTGAAAGTATTCCGCATTTCTTTAAATGCATGCCAAACTCATAACTCAGATATTCACCTCCACGATCAGATCGTAGAAATTTAATATTCTTGTTACGTTGATTTTCTACTTCACTTTGGAATTCCTTAAACTTCTCGAAAGTTTCGGATTTATGTTTCATGAAATAGATATACCCATATCTACTCAGATCATCTGTGAAGGTTAGAACATAACGATAACCACCGCGCGATGCTACACTCATTGGTCTGCACACATCGGTATGTATGATTTCCAATAAGTCAGTAGCTCGCTCCATCATACCAGAAAATGGAGTCTTAGTCATTTTACCCATTAGACATGCTTCGCATCTATCAAGTGACTCAAAGTCAAGTGATTCAAGTAATCCATCAGTATGGAGTTTCTTCATGCGTTTCACTCCAATATGACCAAGACGACAGTGCCACATATAAGTAGAATTATCATTCAATTTAATTCGCTTAGCATCAACGTTATGTATATGCGTATCACTATTATCGAGATCTAACAGAAATAAGCCATTCTTTTATGGTGCTCGACCATAAAAGATATTATTCATAAAAATAGAACAACCATTATTCTCAGACTTGAATGAATAACCGTCTTGCATTAAACAAGATCCAGATATAATGTTCATGCTCAATGCAGGTACATAATAACAATTATGTAGACTTAAAACTAATCCCGAAGGTAGATGTAGAGGAAGTGTGCCGACTGCGATCACATTGACCTTGGATCCGTTTCCAACGCGCATCGTCACTTCATCTTTCAGCAGTTGTCGTTTATTCTTTAGTTCCTGTTTCGAGTTACAAATATGAGCAACCGAACCAGTATCAAATACCCAGGTACTAGAACGAGAACCAGTGAGATAAATGATGTCTACGCCCCCTCCTTTTCCTGTAGACAGTGTTGGGCCTCCAAGAGCAGAGGTTTGTAGAACAGCAGCAAGTTTTCCCTTAAGTGGATCACCCAAGGTTTATCGAACTCAGGGAGGAAGAGGTCAAAGATATCCCTCTCATGCAACCCTGCAACCACAAAGCAAGAAGTCTCTTGTGTCCCCAACACACCTAATAGGTGCACTAGTTCGGCGAAGAGATAGTGAAATACAGGTGGTATAAATAAGTAGTAGCAACGGCACCAGAAAAGTGCTTTGCCCAGGAAAGTAAACAAGCAGTAGTAACGCAGTAAAACAGTAAACAAGCAGCGATAGCAGTATTTAGGAACAAGGCCTAGGGATTACACTTTCACTAGTGGACACTCTCAACTTTGATCACATAACATAATAGATAAATGCATACTCTACACTCTTTTGTTGGATGATGAACACATTGCGTAGGATTACATGAACCCTCAATGCCGGAGTTAACAAGCTCCACAATTCAATGTTCATATTTAAATAACCTTAGAGTGTAAGATAGATCAACACAACTAAACCAAGTACTAACGTAGCATGCACACTGTCACCTTCATGCTAAGAAAGGAGGAATAGATCGCATCAATACCATCATAGTAATAGTTAACTTCACAATCCATAAGAGATCACGATCATAAACTACACCAAGTACTACATGATGCACACACTGTCCACATTACATCATGCAGGAGGAATAGAGTACTTTAATAACATCACTAGAGTAGCACATAGATGAATTGTGATACAAAACTCATATGAATCTCAATCATGTAAAGCAGCTCATGAGATTATTGTATTGAAGTACATGGGAGAGAGATGAACCACATAGCTACAGCGGAGCCCTCAGCCTCGATGGAGAACTACTCCCTCCTCATGGGAGACAGCAGCGGTGATGGAGATGGCGGTGGTGTCGATGGAGAAGCCTTCCGGGGGCACTTCCCCGTCCCAGCGGCGTGCCGGAACAGAGACTCCTGTCCCCCAGATCTTGGCTTCGCGATGGCGGCGGCTCTGGATGGTTTCTCGTACCGTGGCTTTTCCGTATCGAGGTTTTAGGTCGAGGGGCTTTATATAGGCGAAGAGGCGGCGTCAGAAGGTCGAAGGGGCGACGACACTATAGGGCGGCGTGGCCAGGGCCAGGGCCGCGCCGGCCTATGGTCTGGGGGCCCAGTGCCCCCTCTCTGGCGGTTCTCGTGTGTTCTGGATGCTTCCGGGCAAAATAGGAACCTGGGCGTTGATTTCGTCCGATTCCGAGAATATTTCTTTACTAGGATTTCTGAAACCAAAAATAGCAGAAAACGACAGCGGCACTTCGGCATCTTGTTAATAGGTTAGTTCCAGAAAATGCACGAATATGACATAAAGTGTGCATAAAACATGTAGATATCATCAATAATGTGGCATGGAACATAAGAAATTATCGATACGTCGGAGACGTATCAGCATCCCCAAGCTTAGTTTCTGCTCGTCCCGAGCAGGTAAACGATAACAAAGATAATTTCTGGAGTGACATGCCATCATAAACTTGATCATAATATTGTAAGCATATGTAATGAATGCAGCGATCCAAACAATGGTAATGCCATGAGTAAACAAGTGAATCATACAGCAAAGACTTTTCATGAATAGTACTTAAAGACAAGCATCAATAAGTCTTGCATAAGAGTTAACTCATAAAGCATTAATTCAAAGTAAAGCATTGAAGCAACACAAAGGAAGATTAAGTTTCAGCGGTTGCTTTCAACTTGTAACATGTATATCTCATGGATATTGTCAACATAGAGTAATATAATAAGTGCAATATGCAAGTATGTAGGAATCAATGCACAGTTCATACAAGTGTTTGCTTCTTGAGATGGAGAGAAATAGGTGAACTGACTCAACATAAAAGTAAAAGAATGGTCCTTCAAAGAGGAAAGCATCGATTGCTATATTTGTGCTAGAGCTTTGATTTTGAAAACAAGAAACAATTTTGTCAACGGTAGTAATAAAGCATATGTATCATGTAAATTATATCCTACAAGTTGCAAGCCTCATGCATAGTATACTAATAGTGCCCGCACCTTGTCCTAATTAGCTTGGATTACCGGGATTATCGCAATGCACATGTTTTAACCAAGTGTCACAAAGGGGTACCTCTATGCCGCCTGTACAAAGGTCTAAGGAGAAAGCTCGCATTGGATTTCTCGCTATTGATTATTCTCAACTTAGACACCCATACCGGGACAACATAGACAACAGATAATGGACTCCTCTTTTATGCATAAGCATGTAGCAACAATTAATTTTCTCATATGAGATTGAGGATATATGTCCAAAACTGAAACTTCCACCATGGATCATGGCTTTAGTTAGCGGCCCAATGTTCTTCTCTAACAATATGCATGCTCCAACCATAAGGTGGTAGATCGCTCTTACTTCAGACAAGACGAACATGCATAGCAACTCACATGAAATTCAACAAAAGGTAGTTGATGGCGTCCCCAGTGAACATGGTTATCGCACAACGAGCAACTTAATAAGAGATAAAGTGCATAAGTACATATTCAATACCACAATAGTTTTTAAGCTATTTGTCCCATGAGCTATATATTGTAAAGGTGAAGAATGGAAATTTAAAGGTAGCACTCAAGCAATTTACTTTGGAATGGCGGAGAAATACCATGTAGTAGGTAGGTATGGTGGACACAATTGGCATAGTGGTTGGCTCAAGTATTTGGATGCATGAGAAGTGTTCCCTCTCGATACAAGGTTTAGGCTAGCAAGGTTATTTGAAACAAACACAAGGATGAACTAGTACAGCAAAACTCACATAAAAGACATATTGAAAACATTATAAGACTCTACACCGTCTTCCTTGTTGTTCAAACTCAATACTAGAAATTATCTAGACTTTAGAGAGACCAAATATGCAAACCAAATTTTAGCATGCTCTATGTATTTCTTCATTAATGGGTGCAAAGTATATGATGCAAGAGCTTAAACATGAGCACAACAATTGCCAAGTATCACATTATCCAAGACATTATAGCAATTACTACATGTATCATTTTCCAATTCCAACCATATAACAATTTAACGAAGAAGAAACTTCACCATGAATACTATGAGTAGAAACTAAGGACATACTTGTCCATATGCAACAGCGGAGCGTGTCTCTCTCCCACACAAGAATTTATTCAAACAAAACAAAAACAAAAACAAACCGACGCTCCAAGTAAAGTACATAAGATGTGACCGAATAAAAATATAGTTTCAGGGGAGGAACCTGATAATGTTGTCGATGAAGAAGGGGATGCCTTGGGCATCCCCAAGCTTAGACGCTTGAGTATTCTTGATATATGCAGGGGTGAACCACCGGGGCATCCCCAAGCTTAGATCTTTCACCCTCCTTGATCATAATATATCATCCTCCTCTCTTGACCCTTGAAAACTTCCTCCACACCAAACTTCTCATAAACTTCATTAGAGGGGTTAGTACATAATCAAAAACTCACATGTTCAGAGGTGACACAATCATTCTTAACACTTCTGGACATTGCTCAAAGCTACTGGATGGTAATGGAACAAAGAAATCCACCCAACACAGCGAAAGAAGCAATGCGAAATAAAAGGCAGAATCTGTCAAAACAGAACAGTCCGTAAAGATGAATTTTTAATAAATACTTCCGTTGCTCAGATCAGAAAACTCAAAACTAATGAAAGTTGCGTACATATCTGAGGAACACGCACGTAAATTGGCATATTTTTCTGAGTTACCTACAGAGAAAACAGCCCAGATTCGTGACATATAGAAATCTGTTTCTGCGCAGAAATCCAAATCTAGTATCAACCTTCGATTAGAGGCTTCACTTGGCACAACAAAACACAAAACTAAGATAAGGAGAGGTTGCTACAGTAGTAAACAACTTCCAAGACACAAATATAAAACAAAGTACTGTAGCAAAATAACACATGGGTTATCTCCCAAGAAGTTCTTTCTTTATGGCCATTAAGATGGGCTCAGCAGTTTTAATGATGCACTCATAAGAAATAGTAGTTGAAGCGAAAGAGAGCATCCAGAGGCAAATTCAAAACACATTTAAGTCTAACATGCTTCCTATGCATAGGAATCTTGTAAGTAAACAAGTTCATGAAGAGCAAAGTAACAAGCATAGGAAGATAAAACAAGTATAGCTTCAAAAATTTCAGCACATAGAGAGGTGTTTTAGTAACATGAAAATTTCTACAACCATATTTTCCTCTCTCATAATAATATCCAGTAGCATCATGAGCAAACTCAACAATATAACTATCACATAAAGCATTCTTATCATGAGTCTCATGCATAAAATTATTACTCTCCACATAAGCATAATCAATTTTATTAGTTGTAGTGGGAGCAAATTCAACAAAGTAGCTATCATTATTATTCTCATCAAGTGTAGGAGGCATAGTATAATCACAAAAAAATTTACTCTCCATAGTAGGTGGCACCAAAAGACCACTATCATTATAATCATCATAAATAGGAGGCAAAGTATCATCAAAGTAAATTTTCTCCTCAATGCTTGGGGGACTAAAAAGATCATGCTCATCAAAACCAGCTTCCCCAAGCTTAGAATTTTCCATAGCATTAGCAACAATAGTGTTCAAAGCATTCATATTAATAACATTCCCATTAGCATGCATATAAAGTTCCATGGATTTTTTAATTCTCTCTTCAAACACATCATATCCTAATTCAAGATAAAGTTCATAAAGATCTCTCATATTTTTGTTGTTTTCCATTATGCCTAACTAGTGTAAACAAGAAACAAAAAGTTGCAATTGCAGGATCTAAAGGAAATAGCTTCGAGCACACACACAATGGCGCCAGAAAGAAATCTTGTTACTGGAACCGGAGTATGAGTGCCTTTTACCTTTCCTCCCCGGCAACGGCGCCAGAAAATAGCTTGATGTCTACGCCCCCTCCTTTTCCTGTAGACAGTGTTGGGCCTCCAAGAGCAGAGGTTTGTAGAACAGCAACAAGTTTTCCCTTAAGTGGACCACCCAAGGTTTATCGAACTCAGGGAGGAAGAGGTCAAAGATATCCCTCTCATGCAACCCTGCAACCACAAAGCAAGAAGTCTCTTGTGTCCCCAACACACCTAATAGGTGCACTAGTTCGGCGAAGAGATAGTGAAATACAGGTGGTATAAATAAGTAGTAGCAACGGCACCAGAAAAGTGCTTTGCCCAGGACAGTAAACAAGCAGTAGTAACGCAGTAGTAGTAACGCAGTAAAACAGTAAACAAGCAGCGATAGCAGTATTTAGGAACAAGGCCTAGGGATTACACTTTCACTAGTGGACACTCTCAACTTTGATCACATAACAGAATAGATAAATGCATACTCTACACTCTTTTGTTGGATGATGAACACATTGCGTAGGATTACACGAACCCTCAATGCCGGAGTTAACAAGCTCCACAATTCAATGTTCATATTTAAATAACCTTAGAGTGTAAGATAGATCAACACAACTAAACCAAGTACTAACGTAGCATGCACACTGTCACCTTCATGCTAAGAAAGGAGGAATAGATCGCATCAATACCATCATAGTAATAGTTAACTTCACAATCCATAAGAGATCACGATCATAAACTACACCAAGTACTACATGATGCACACAGTGTCCACATTACATCATGCAGGAGGAATAGAGTACTTTAATAACATCACTAGAGTAGCACATAGATGAATTGTGATACAAAACTCATATGAATCTCAATCATGTAAAGCAGCTCATGAGATTATTGTATTGAAGTACATGGGAGAGAGATGAACCACATAGCTACAGCGGAGCCCTCAGCCTCGATGGAGAACTACTCCCTCCTCATGGGAGACAGCAGCGGTGATGGAGATGGCGGTGGTGTCGATGGAGAAGCCTTCCGGGGGCACTTCCCCGTCCCGGCGGCGTAGAAACGAGAGACTCCTGTCCCCCAGATCTTGGCTTCGCGATGGCGGCGGCTCTGGATGGTTTCTCGTACCGTGGCTTTTCCGTATCGAGGTTTTAGGTCGAGGGGCTTTATATAGGCGAAGAGGCGGCGTCAGAAGGTCGAAGGGGCGACGACACTATAGGGCGGCGCGGCCAGGGCCTGGGCCGCGCCGGCCTATGGTCTGGGGGCCAGTGGTGCCCCCTCTCTGGCGGTTCTCGTGTGTTCTGGATGCTTCCGGGCAAAATAGGAACACAGGCGTTGATTTCGTCCGATTCGAGAATATTTCTTTACTAGGATTTCTGAAACCAAAAACAGCAGAAAACTTGACAGCGGCACTTCGGCATCTTGTTAATAGGTTAGTTCCAGAAAATGCACGAATATGACATAAAGTGTGCATAAAACATGTAGATATCATCAATAATGTGGCATGGAACATAAGAAATTATCGATACGTCGGAGACGTATCAATAAACATCTATAAAATGTATATCAGATATACCTTCTTTCTTCTTCTTGACAAGGCCGCTCTTCAGATCAGCCAGATACTTGGAGCAATTACGCTTCCAGTGTCCCTTCTCCTTGCAGTAATAGCACTCAGCATCAGGCTTAGGGCCGTTCTTAGGTTTCACAGGAGGCGTGGCAGCTTTCTTGCCACCCTTCTTGAATTTTCCCTTAGACTTGCCCTGTTTCTTGAAACTGGTGGTCTTGTTGACCATCAACACTTGGTGCTCTTTCTTGATCTCAATCTCAGTAGCTTTTAGCATGCCAAAGAGTTCAGGTAACTCCTTGTTCATGTTCTGCATATTGTAGTTCATCACAAAGTTCTTGTAACTTGGTGGCAGTGATTGAAGGACACGATTAATCCCCAGTCTGTTAGGAATCACTATTCCCAAGTCACTGAGTTTCTTCGCATGCCCGGTCATGGCGAGCATGTGCTCACTAACGGAGCTGCCTTCTTCCATCATACAGCTGAAGAAATGTTTCGATGCTTCATAGCATTCCACGGCCGCATGAGTCTCGAATATAGCTTTCAGCTCATTCATCAACTCATGAGGATCGTGGTGCTCAAAACATTTTTGAAGATCGGATTCCAGACTGCACAGGATGACACACTGAACTTGAGAGTACCGAGTTTTCCGAGTCTCGTAAACAGCTTTTACTTCATCGGTTTCAGTTTCTGCAGGAGGGTCACCTAGCGGTGCATCAAGCACATATTGCAGATTTCCGCCAGAGAGGAAGATCCTCACATGACGGAACCAGTCGGTGAAGTTGCTACCGTTGCTCTTAAGTTTTTCTTTCTCTAGGAACTGGTTAAAATTGATTGGGGACGCCATCTCTACAACATATATTTGCAAAAGTTTAGACTAAGTTTATGACAAATTGAGTTCAAATTTTAATTCAACATAATTTAAAATCTAGGTGAACTCCCACTCAAAACAATATCCCTCGCATTGTCTTAGTGATCACACGAACCAAATCCACCGCACCTAAGTCCGATCATCACGAGACAAGGTGTGATTTCAATGGCGAACACTCAAAGTGTTCATCATATCAACCATATGATTCATGCTCTACCTTTCGGTATCACGTGTTCCGAGACCATGTCTGTACATGCTAGGCTCGTCAAGGCCACCTTAGTATCCGCATGTGCAAAACTGTCTTGCACCCGTTGTATGTACTTGTTGATTCTATCACACCCGATCATCACGAGATGCTTCGAACCGACAAGACTTGGTAACGGTGCTACTAAGGATGAACACTTTATTATCTTGAGATTTTAGTGAGGGATCATCTTATAATGCTACCGTCGCGATCTAAGCAAAATAAGATGCATAAAAGGATTAACATCACATGCAGTTCATATGTGATATGATATGGCCCTTTTGTCTTTGCACCTTTGATCTTCATCTCCAAAGCACGGACATGATCTCCATCATCTTCGGGCATGATCTCCATCATCGTCGGCGTAGCGTCAAGGTCAATGGCGCCGTCTCCATGATTGTCCTCCATGTAGCAACTATTACAACTACTTTGAAATACTACTCAACATGAAATTTAAAGACAACCATACGGCTCCTGCCGGTTGCCATAATACAATAATGATCATCTCATACATATTCATCATCACATTATGGCCATATCACATCACCAAACCCAGCAAAAACAAGTTAGACGTCTCTAATTTGGTTTGCATATTTTACGTGGTTTAGGGTTTTCGAGAGAGATCTAATCTACCTACAAACATGAACCACAACGTTGATACTAATGTTTTCAATAGAAGAGTAAATTGAATCTTCACTATAATAGGAGAGACAGACACCCGCAAAGCCTCTTATGCAATACAAGTTGCATGTCGAACGAGGAACAAGTCTCATGAACGCGGTCATGTAAAGTTAGTCCGAGCCGCTTCATCCCACTATGCCACAAAGATGCAAAGTACTCAAACTAAAGATAACAAGAGCATCAACGCCCACAAAACCATTGTGTTCTACTCGTACAACCATCTATGCATAGACACGGCTCTGATACCACTGTAGGATAACGTTGCATAGAAAACAAAAATTTCCTACCGCGAACACGCAATCCAAGCCAAGATGCAATCTAGAAGACGGTAGCAACGAGGGGGTATCGAGTCTCACCCTTGAAGAGATTCCAAAGCCTACAAGATGAGGCTCTTGTTGCTGCGGTAGATGTTCACTTGCCGCTTGCAAAAGCGCGTAGAAGATCTTGATCACGATCGCTTCCGGCGACACGAACGGGCAGCACCTCCGTACTCGGTCACACGTTCGGTTGTTGATGAAGACGACGTCCACCTCCCCGTTCCAGCGGGCAGCGGAAGTAGTAGCTCCTCTTGAATCCGACAGCACGACGGCGTGGTGTCGGTGGTGGTGGAGAAGTCCGGCGGAGCTTCGCTAAGCGTGCGGGATTTGGTGGAGGAGAGAGGCCGCTAGGGTTTGGGGAGAGGGGGCGCCGGCCACTATAGGGGTGCGGCCACCTTGTGGTTCTTGGGTGGCCGGCCCCCTCCCCTTGGCCCCTCATTATATAGGTGGAACCCCAAGTGTTGGTTTCCAAGTCTTCGAATAAGACCCGAACCCAAAATCTTCTATATGGTGGGAAAACCTACCCAAGCTAGGACTCCCACTAGAGGTGGGAGTTCCACCTCCCATATGGGGGGGTGGCCGGCCCCCTAATGGGGAGTCCACTTGGGACTCCTCCCCCACTAGGGTTGGCCGGCCATGGAGGTGGAGTCCCACCGGGACTCCACCTTCCTTGGTGGTTTCTTCCGGACTTTTCTAGAACCTTCTAGAACCTTCCATAGAACCTTCCGCGTCATTTTAATTCACATAAAATGACATACTATATATGAATCTTATTCTCCGGACCATTCCGGAACTCCTCGTGATGTCCGGGATCTCATCCGGAACTCCGGACAAATATTCGAACTCCATTCCATATTCAAGTTCTACCATTTCAACATCCAACTTTAAGTGTGTCACCCTACGGTTCGCGAACTATGCGGACATGGTTGAGTACTTACTCCGACCAATAACCAATAGCGGGATCTGGAGATCCATAATGGCTCCCACATATTCAACGATGACTTTAGTGATCGAATGAACCATTCACATACAATACCAATTCCCTTTGTCACGCGATATTTTACTTGTCCGAGGTTTGATCTTCGGTATCACTCTATACCTTGTTCAACCTCGTCTCGACAAAGTACTCTTTACTAAATGCCGTGGTATGTGGTCTCTTATGAACTCATTCATATGCTTGCAAGACATTAGACGACATTCCACCGAGAGGGCCCAGAGTATATCTATCCGTCATCGGGATGGACAAATCCTTTGTTGATCCATATGCCTCAACTCATACTTTCCGGATACTTAATCCCACCTTTATAACCACCCATTTACGCAGTGGCGTTTGGTGTAATCAAAGTACCTTTCTGGTATAAGTGATTTACATGATCTCATGGTCATAAGGACTAGGTAACTATGTATCGAAAGCTTATAGCAAATAACTTAATGACGAGATCTTATGCTACGCTTAATTGGGTGTGTCCATTACATCATTCGTATAATGATATAACCTTGTTATTAATAACATCCAATGTTCATGATTATGAAACTAATCATCCATTAATCAACAAGCTAGTTTAAGAGGCATACTAGGGACTTCTTGTTGTCTACATATCACACATGTACTAATGTTTCGGTTAATACAATTATAGCATGATATATAAACATTTATCATAAACATAAAGATATAAATAATAACCACTTTATTATTGCCTCTAGGGCATATCTCCTTCAATTTTGGTATAATTTGAAACTACATTTCAAAACGAATCTCGGGATACTAAATTAGTGTCATAAATGCTACTACTTTTTCCTATATATGTGGTCAAAGTTTAAAAAGTTTGACTAAACACAAAACCTAGATGACTACCCCCACAACGATCATGTCCTCCTTAATTTATTGTGTAAACCCCCACAATGGTCACCTCCTCCTTAATTTATTGTGTAAACCCCTACAACGGTAATCTCTCCCTTATAAACACCCACAACGGCCATCCCTTGTGTCAATAGGTTCTGCCTCTCTCTTCTTCGTTCACATACACTTGATCCATTGCCATGGCTTCCACGTCTCGGACGCAGACCGGAAGGGGAAGGGGCGTCCGGGGTGGTGGATCATCATCATTGCCACCACCACCGTCAACACAGTGTTCGTAACTATTTAGTGAGCACATATGTAAATATATTTTCACTATGTTGGTGACTAACCACTGAACACATTGTTAACTACATTAGCACCATGTTGGTGACTAGTTACTGAACACTTTTGTAACTACATCAAAACCATGTTGATGACTAGTTAATCAATACCTTCGGATTTACATAATCACAGTGTTGGTAACTATTCACGAGGAACGGAGGATATGTGGGCATGCCATTAGGAGAATAATTGGATGCTCTTGCCGAGATTAATGTATCGTGTCCTTGTTGATACAACCAAGCGAAGAGATGGCTGTCTTGAGGGTAGACAGGCTAGATCTGACTCGATTGGGAGGGAAGAATGTGGCAACGACTTCGGAAGGTATAGGTGCCCTCGAAACTCTGTGTTTTTCTTTGGCGACTCGCACGACATTCTCTACCTATGAGTGCTATCCGTAACCACCACCACATGGTCAAGACCAGCTATTGCTCTTTCTGCGGTGGCTGACTCATGGGTACACTCTCTTATTAATTTTGCAGTTGCAAGGTGTGTTTTAGATTTAGCTAATGAATAAGTTACTGAACACCTTGAACCTCTCTAGTCCCCTGCTGCTTCTCTCTTCGCTCTAAAACTTTTGTAATGACCCCAGGTTCTTTGTTTCTATAAATTGTTCAGGCTGGCGTAAGCCCGCCGTAGACCCGATCAAAAAAAAGTTACTGGACACATTTGTAGATTAGAAGAGGCATCATCAAAGCAGTGATTGTTCCTTATGATGGAGTCTCCATCTAAAGAAGATTATGTGAAACTGATAGTTACTCTTTAGGTGATCTGGTATGTGAGGATGAAGATTATCCATGATGGAGAGTTCCAAATTCCACTCTCTACTCACCTTTTATATGGAGAATTACTTTCGGGGTCTCTCAATTAGGAAAAACCGAGTTACTTGGGAGAAAACCTTACAATACGTGTTCAACCAAAGTGAACCCCTCCGCCCTCTGGAGACGAAGTTATACGTGGATGTTGCGGTCTCAAAATCAAGCAACGCCAGTGCCATAGGGCGATCTGCAGAAATGGTGATGGCTCATTTGTGGGAGCGCCCACCATCTTAGCGTATTTCGGACCAAGCTATTCTAGAGGCGATGACATCTCGCGAAGCACTGTCACTCGCCGAGGGCTATATCATGTGCTGGTGCCCTCTGACTGCCTAGCGGTCATCATCAACGAAATTATGCACTCTTATGCTAATAGCTACAACATAATTTTACGAGAAATTGAAGTCTATAACAGCTAGATTTCAGAATGTTTTCTTTGTCCATAAACATGGGGCTTCAAATTCGGAAGCTCACGAATTAGCTCGGTTCAGTATTTCTAGCAGTATTGGACTCCTGATTTGGCTCCTCCAGCCCCCGATGGTCTTTGTATCCATTTGAACATTGTTGAGCAATAAAGAGCCATTGGTTCTAAAAGAAAAAATAGAACAGCAACATCTACTATATCGATCAAGAAATATGACTAAGTATTACCTGCGGCCTCCTCTAATACAAAACCAAACAGAAACTACCTAAGATAACGTCACATACATTTCAAGTTTCAATCATGATCTAATTTCAGAAGAAAAGAGAAATTAATAACATGAGATGCTTAACACTGGCATCTGGCATAACAATTTATACTGCTGTAGTACATGTCGAAGCATCCAAGGGGTATATATGATGCCCCCACGGGGCCTCACAGATATTAGCTCACAAACTTTATTGTCAGAACATATCAACATGACCACTAGTTTTGAAGATGTCGTCGAGGCCGGTTCTATGGTGAAAAGGGATCTCAAATCAGAGTTGTTGTTTTAGAGGTAAAATATTTGGAATTTTTGAATTACGAAAAATTCTCATCGAGGTTAGCTTTTTTGTGTCCTAGCGAGTGAATGTTAAACTTTTCATAGATGGAAAATTCGTACAAGAAAACAATTTCAAAAGTAGAAATACCAGGTTGATAAATTCTAAGCTAAAAAGTCGCAAAAATATTGAGAATTAATTACATTTTCGGGTTGGTAACTTTTTTATGTGTAACGTTGGTAAATCATGTACAAAAGTGTTGATAACTTTTAGCCTGATTTTTTTGTCAAAATATATCAAGATGATGCTAGTTTTGAAGATCTCGTCGAGACATATTTAATGGTGAAGATTGATCTTAAATTGGAGTTGTCGTTTAAAGCACTTTGAATTTATGAACTTATAAAGATTCTCGCTCATGCCATTTTTTTTGTCTCATACCGCATGTAGTCGGAACTTTTCTTACATGACAATTTCGGATAGGATAAAAATTACCAAAAATGAAAAGAAAAAGTGACCTCTAGAGAATTATTGGATGACCGACCGCTAGCTTGGCTCCCCTCTATAAAACACGGCTAGTGTCCATTAAGAAAGTGAACCCTACATCCCACACCTGTAAACTTTTTATTTTTGTTTTTTTGCTAGTTTCTTTTGATTCTTGTTTTTCTAGATGTTTTTAATTTATGTTTTTCTGTTTTTTTTTGCATTTTTATTTAGCGGAAGAAACCCGCTACCCATATGTGTAGCTACGCACCTCTTCTTGAGCTAACATGTGTCCAATTGGTCAAACCTCATTACCTCTTCCCACCCATTACTGTACCCGTTTTTAACGGGTAAGAAGTAGCGCTTTAGTTAGCGCTCCCACCTATGTATATGTGGGCTAGCTTGTTTCTCCCATAGGTTCCGCGCCGTAGCGATCTGTCTTCCACTTTGTGCTAGATTCGAGAATACATACTAGAAATTGTATTAACGGTCAGTGTAATACCAAGAAGGCTACAACTTCACACACCCATCACGATACAATGCCAAGCGAAAAATAACACACTCTCTACGAACCCGATGATAAACGACTCGCATTGCCCAACATCCCACGATTGTCGAGAAGAGGATCCCATGGCTTCACGACCGCGTCACGAACTAAGCAAGACACATTGTAGCTCTATCTGGACTCCGAGAGGCAACCCAGGACAAACATACCTGCTCTCTTGTGTCAAGAGGAGTTTGCGAGAAGAAGACATAATCCTAGCAGACTCGGAGAAGATGCCGACGGGGAAGATGCATCTTTCATGAAGTACATTGCATCCCGGAAGCACATGCCTAGGGATGTAGCTAACTGATAGATGTGAAAAACAACCATTTTCCATGTTTAAATCTGATATTAGTCGAGTAATTGATGTAATATCTCTCTCAACTTGCCATTAATCATTAAAGATGTGCAAATCCCTTTTTATTTCTCCGTGTGCAGATATGGGCATTTTCTAGATATAATCAAGGAAAATTAATGAAGATTTCCAAGTTATCAAATTTCCCAAGTCAAACATGCCATAAAGAGAAGCATCAAAGAGTTTGGCGAGCACTGGCACGATTGCAACCCGTCCGTACATCACACCCATACCATGTGCCACCTCCTTCCGCTCGTCAAACAGAACAATTTTCGTGAAGGGACTCACAGCCGCCAGAAACAAGACACAAAGAGATAGAGAGTAGAACGAGAAAGAATCTAACACAAGACACGAAGAAGAGAGAAGCCACCTCATATCCAGTTCACCGAATCACATCTAAGGAGAGGGGAACCGCTGCTCCATCACCATCTTCATCACCATCTCCACCCCCCTCTCCTTAGCCATAGATCCTACTTGTACTCTAGATCGCATCATAATTGGTGACATTTTAAGACTATTTTATATTAATTTTAAAATTTCTTTGCAATGCTTATGATTGTTGATTTTATCATGTGCGAGTAGTACTCATGGGCCGAGGGTTGAGGCCTAGCCTGGCAGCATCATGTGCATCTAACTTTACATGTTGTTGTGCTTAATTTTTTTAAAAGTTTTGTATGATTGCATCTCTATCTCCTATCTTAATCTAGGACTTTTCAGGTACCCAAGACGCTAATGATTGGTAAAGGTAATGAGGTGAGGTAAGTGGTAATCTCCCGCTCCTTGCAAAACCCATTGACAATAGGAGAAGTACGGTGGTAGTTTGAAATCCATTAGAAAATAACGATGGTGTCATTAATGTTAATGGCTTGGTCCGTGGATCACTTAATAATCTTTCATAACCAACTCGACTAGAGTGAATGAGTTAGATAATAGTCTGTAGATAACCATTTCAACTGGAGTCTATAGTACATAAGAATGCATCACCCACAAGAATCTAATCTGAATGATTAAGTACAATTGCGTAGCACATGTAAAACCTTAGCCCTGGCGTATTTCCGTCCATGGATTCACAATCTCCAAGTAAACTCGAAGGTCTGTTGAAACAAAGATTTCACAAGTTTACAAGTTCTTGCTTGAGTAAATCACACCAACGATCACTTTTCAATGATCGACATAAACCTAGATCTTCTAGAAAAAAAATAACTATACTATATCCAGTATTGCGGCCGATCGAAGGTATCATCAACTCAGGCAATGCATTACACTGGCATAGTTTCCAATTGTCGCATAGGCCTCTCCCAAGATCGCCTAGACGACATCTTCCAGAAGATAACGACACCGTGATGCCGCCATCACCTAGTCTAGTCACCAGACCTTTTGGGTTTCACTAGCATCTAGCACGGTAAATGCCATGGACACATCTTAGGAAGGAAACGGCATCCGCAGCCGCATTCAACTTCGACCTCCACCAAGAAGGGCTTCGGCCCGAGCCATTCACCGCGACCTGTTGACGGAGCTAGATTGGAGATGGTGGATAAAGTTCGAAGCCACCGGCTAGAGCCACCACCGCCGAGAGGAGAGGATCACTGACATAGGAGTAGGGCATCGACCGCCCACCGGCACCACCATGGTCACTGCCACAGTGCCACCTAGCCCGTCGCCGCTGGCACCACCACAGTCTGAATAATGCACGCGCCGCCAGATTCGAACTTGGAAGAATTGCTGGAAGCCATTATGAGCCTACCCAGAAAACGGGCGAATTCCGTGAGGTATGCTGGAATTCCACGAGCCGGACGACTTAGCACACAGCTGTTTCGTCCAGAATTTCGGTACATATACATACACGCGCGTGCCGCGATTAGTGGATGACCTCGCGCGTACGGGTGATGTTTGTGGCCGAACCGGATGGCGACCTCCATGTATATATTGATATATGGTTCCAAGTTCGGACCAAACGGCGTGGGATACTGGGATGGGTCAAGCACGCCGGCCGGCTGGATGTCTACGTATTGGTCCAGTAGCGTGGAAACTGGGAGCCCATCGTGGAACTTGGGAACGGATGCCCTGTCGAACAGGTAGCTTCTGTGTATATATATGGGCTGAATGCTTGGTGCAATCCATGCAAAACGCACACGCAGTGACCTAGCAGATACACAGAGAGCTATACACTCTTTGGTTGCACGAACATCAGTTAAGATGGCAGGGCATCGCGCTGCTGCCTACGTGTTCACGGTGGCGCTGGCACTCGGCGTGCTCGCCTCCATTCCGGCAGGTAATCCAGATTTCTCTCTAGCCGTGGTTAGGGCTAGTGCAATTATTCCCTTCAGTAAAAAATAGTTGCCGGTTCTCAAATTAATCGATCCATCAACCAACAGCTGTCCAGTCCATCGGCGTGTGCTACGGCGTGATCGGCGACGGCCTGCCCTCGGCGAGCGACGTCGTGCAGCTCTACAGGTCCAAGGGCATCACCGGCATGCGCATCTACTTCCCCGACAGCAACGCCCTCCGGGCACTGAGCGGCAGCGGCATCAACCTCGTTATCGACACGGGCAATGACCAGCTCCGCAACCTCGCCGCCAGTACCTCCAACGCAGCCGCCTGGGTCAAGGCCAACATTCAGGCCTACCAGGGCCTCACCATCAGGTATATCACGGTCGGCAACGAGGTGGCCGGCAGCGACACGCAGTTCATCCTCCCGGCTATGAAGAACGTCAACGCCGCGCTCTCCGCCGCAGGCCTCGGCGGCATCAAGGTGTCCACGGCGGTGCAGTCGGGCGTCACCCAAGGGTTCCCTCCGTCCAAGGGCACCTTCTCTAGCTCCGACGGCTCCCACATGCCGCCCATCGCGCAATACCTCGCCAGCACCGGCGCACCGCTGCTCGCCAACATATACCCCTACTTCGCCTACAAGGGCACGCCCAGCATCGACATCAAGTACGCCCTCTTCACCGCACCGGGCACGGTGGTGCACGACGACGGCAGCGGCAAGGACTACCAGAACCTGTTCGACGCGCTCGTGGACACCATGTACTCCGCGCTCGAGAGCGCCGGGGCCGGGAGGGTCCCCATCGTGGTCTCCGAGAGCGGGTGGCCATCGGCCGGCGACGCGGCCGCGACCACGGGCAACGCGCGGACGTACAACCAGAACCTGATCAACCACGTCGGGAATGGGACGCCCAAGAGGCCCGGGAGGATCGAGACGTACATATTTGCCATGTTCAACGAGAACAGGAAGACCGGGCTTGAGACGGAGAGACACTTTGGGCTGTTCAACTCAGACAAATCGCCGGCCTACTCCATCAACTTCTAAATGGAACAGATCGATACGTACGTAGTGGCAAGATGCGGACCATTTTGCCTAATAATTTCTGAATTTGAATAAGGTGCATGTAAGAACGCCAAAGCTTGCTTGCACGTAAGGCAAGCGCTTAAATAAGTTATCTACTCGATGAATAATGAGAGGCACATTTGGGATATGTTGTGTCAAATCAGCTGAGGAAGTGACTGTTATGTTTCTTTCTCGAAAAGGAGATTATCTCTGGCTTCTGGATGGACTGATGCATGCAGCATTTTATTTCAAGTGACTATTATGTGAGGCAATCACGGGAGTATCGCTAGCTATTAATCTTGTTTTATTTGTTGCTGCATTTGTTTAATGGTTTTGCGAATTCTTAATCGAATGAGCTTAATTCTCAGTCTCCCCATAGATCCTTAAATTATCAAGTTTGAATGCCTACACCACAGTGTAAACGCCAATTCAAGCTTAAACTTGAAAGTTTAAATCGTGAAGTTTTGTTTAAATGGTTAAAAACATATGGGAGAAAACTGTAGTCGGTCTTAATATCCTATCTAAAGGTGGAACGATAAAATATGTGCATTGCGTAAATAACTTGGAGGATGGCAAAGGAATTCGCTGGGCAACTATTGATGAGCTGGAGGCTTTCATAGAAATACGACCGTTGTGCACGCAAGAGACTGAAGCAAAAAATCAATTATATACGTAGATTGTTACTCTATTGCGAGAAGAGGAACTCAAATGTTATTAACATTTAACAATCCAACTTATTTTAGAAGGAAATCCGAATACAAGATACTTTCATAGTGTCATAAATCGCAGACACAAAAAAAACTTATTTACTCTCTTATTCAAGATGAAGGTACGATTGAAGGACACGACCAACTAAAATCATACACAACAAAATACTATCAAAATCTGTTTGGGATCCAGAAGAAGGCAACCTCTCGATGAATGTGTCTCCTACAGATGACATTCCCCATGTTTCCAATGTGGAAAATGCCCATCTTAATGTACCATACACATAGGAAGAAGTTAAAAAAAGATAGTTTTCCGAATGGAACACAACAAAGACCCAGGACTGGATGGTTTCCCAGCTGAGTTCTATCATAACTTCCGGGATATCATTAAGTCTGACTTGTTGGAGTTGTTCAGGGTCCTTCATGTTGGTTGTTGGACAACTAAACTTTTTTCGTCTAAATGTCAGTGAAATAATTTGGTTGCCAAAAGTTAAGGAAGCAAAAAAATGGTCTAACAGTACGTGCCTATCAGTTTTGTTATTGTGAGCTTCAAGATATTTACGAAAGCTGCAACAATCAGGTTGAATTCAGTGGCTAACCACGTGATTCGCCCCATTTAGTCTGCTTTTATGCAAGAGATATCCTTGATGGGGTAGTTACCCTGGATGAAATGGTCCATGAACTACATAGAATTTTTTTGACCGGGTATATTAAAGATTGACTATGAAAATGATTGTGATAAATTTAAATGGTCTTTCCTACAACAAAATCTCGAAATGAAAGGTTTTCTAAGGAGTGGTCTAATTCATAACTTTTTTTCAAAGGAAGTGTGCTATATATCAAAGTTAATGATGATGTTGGCAGATACTTCCAAACGGAAAAAGGGTTAAGAGAAGGTGATCCATTATCACCCATTCTATTTTAATATAGTGGCTGATTTGTTAGCTATAATTATAGAGCACATGAAAAATGATCGTCAAATAGAAGGAGTAGTTCCACACCTTCTAGATGGTGGACTTTACCTTCTTCAATATGCTGATGATATGATTCTATTTATGGAGCATGACACTGAAAAATGTAAGAAATCTAATATTGTTGTTATCAGCTTTCGAGAAGCCTTCAGAATTCAAAATAAACTTCCATAAAATTAAATTTTCTACTTCGGTGATGCTCAGGACGAGGCTGCTCTTTATGCCGAACTTTTGGGTTGTGGACAAGGCCAATTCCATATTAGCTATTTAGGCATCCGATACATTATCGGAGGCTTACAACTATTTTTGGAAAACACATCGAGAAAACTACAAAAAAAAATTAAGTAGTTGGAAAGTAAGACTATTATCTTTTGGTGGAAGATTAGTGCTCATAAATTTAGTACTAAGCAACATTGCACTATATATGATTTCTTTCTTCTATTTACCCAAAAGAGTTTTACAAATATTGGATGATTTCCGTCAAGATTCTTTTGACCAAGAGATAGTGAGAAAAAGAAGTATCGACTGCACAAATGGAATATAGTATGTCACCCTAAAGATCTGGAAGGCCAGATTTGGACTTCATGTCCTTGAGGTCAAGAATAAAGCTCTCCAAGGTAAATGGCTATTTAAGCTTGTTATTGACGAATCTTCATGGCAATGTTCTAAAAAGGAAGTATGTAGGCTTGTATGAACTCTCTCATGTGTATTGGAAATCTAGAGGATTGCATGTTTTGTCTGGCCTAATGGTGATGATTAAATACTTCTTCCAATATGGTTATTTCACAATTAAGGATGGCTCATAAGTTAGATTTTGGGAGGATAAGTGGGATAATGATTGATACGTCCAAAACGTATCTACTTTCCGAACACTTTTGCTATTGTTTTGCCTCTAATTTGTGTATTTTGGATACAACTAACACGGACTAACGCTGTTTTCAGCAGAATTGCTCTGGTGTCTCGTTTTTGTGGAGAAATTAAACTTTCGGGAAAATCCTCGGAATTTATACCAAATGGGCTATTTTACCAGAAGAATCACGGAGCCAGAAGGGCAGGCCTGGGGGAGGCCCAGGGCCCCCAGACGCTAGGCCGACGCGGCCTGGAGGGGGGGGGGGCGCCACCCTAGCGTGTGGCCCCCTCGACTGCCCTCTGATGCCCTCCTCTGGACTACTTAAGGGTTTCGATCTAAAAACGCGAGACGAGAAGTCGAAGTCGCCAGAAACCATCCAGTACGCCGCCACCGTCGCGAAACTCCGTCTCGGGACCAGAAACTCCGTTCTGGCACTCCGCCGGGACGGGGAATTGGAGGAGATCATCGCCATCATCACCATCGATGCCTCTCCATCGACCAGCAATGTTTCCCCCATCCATGTGTGAGTAATTCCCCCGCTGTAGGCTGAAGGGGATGGTAGGGATTGGATGAGATTGGTCATGTAATAGCATAAGATTGTTAGGGCATAGTGCTTAGTGTCCGTAGTTGGTACTTTGATGATATTGTTGCAACTTGTTATGCTTAATGCTTGTCACTAGGGCCCGAGTGCCATGATCTCAGATCTGAACATGTTATTGTTTCATGATGATATTCATTGTTTTATGATCTTACCTGCAAGTTGTATACACATGCCGCTGTCTGGAACCCGAGGCCCCAAAGTGACAGAAATTGGGACAACCGGAGGGGAAGGCGGTGATGTGAGGATCACATGTGTTCACGGAGTGTTAATGCTTTGCTCCGGTACTCTATTAAAAGGAGTACCTTAATTTCCAGTAGATTCCCTAGAGGCGCGGCTGCCACCGGTTGGTAGGACAAAAGATGTTGTGCAAGTTTCTCATTGCGAGCACGTACGACTATATATAGAACACATGCCTATGGATTGTTTAGTACTTGGACACCGTTTTATTACTATCTGCAAATGCCCTGCTTTGATTGTTACATGAGTTTCTCTCATCCATGCAACGCCCGTCATCCATCCCTGTGCCTACAGTATTTTAATCCTGCTGTTTACTGTAATCAGTACTGCTGTCTTTGTTACTCTGCTGCTGTTATTTCACTACTACTACTGCTATAAACTGTTACTACTGATAAACTCTTGCGAGCAAGTCTATTTCCAGGTGCAGCTGAATTGACAACTCCGCTGTTAAGGCTTTCAAGTATTCTTTGGCTCCCCTTGTGTCGAATCAATAAATTGGATTTTACTTCCCGTGAAGACTGTTGCGACCCCCTATACTTGTGGGTCATCATGACTATTTTCTGGCGCCGTTGCCGGGGAGCATAGCTTTATTTGGAAGTTCACTTGGATTGATATTGTTCGCTGCAAATTCTCCATCATGGGTAAATCTCGCGATCCTAAAGTCGCCATATTACCATCCACTACAAGAAAAAGGTACAACTCTGAGTACCTCTGCTACTCTTGATTCACCATCTGTGATGAGTCAACTTGTTTCACCACCGCAAGCTTCACTTGCTGGTACTTCTGCTGAATCTGAAAATTCTTATAATATTGATAATGTTTCTGCTGTGCTTGATGATATTGGTTCATTGGGATCTTTTCTAGATGCTACAATTGCTAGGTCTAGACAAATTGAAAATACTGAAACTCCTAATGAAAATGCTACTACACCTGTTAATTCACCCGAGTCTGTTGATTATTCTAGTGATGATCCTGATGAGGATTATATGGAGCTTGATGATGATTTTATTGATAAATGCAATGCTATTACTGATGCAAGAAAAATTAAAAAGTTTCTCGCACAACATACTGTTAGATATAAGCTATCTCCTGATCCTAAATTTGCCACATCTCCTATAAACATTAAGGATAAAGATTATGATTTTTCTCTTGATTTATCTCATATAGCTATTGTTGAGAAAACACCCTTTTGTGGTACTGAAAAAGAAAGTGCTGTAGAACAGATGAATGAACTTTCTTCTATGAGTAGCTTGTTTTCTGATGATGTCAAGATGCGTACTTATTTTGTTGCTAAAATTTTTCCTTTCTCATTAAAGGATGATGCTAAAACTTGGTATAATAAATTGCCTCCTGGTTCTATTAATAGTCCAAGTGATTTGCTTGATGTTTTCTTTCGGAAATACTTTCCTACTAGTGCTCAACATGCTGCTTTACAGAAAATTTATAGCTTTGACCAGGAAGATGGAGAGAAATTACCTGAAGCGTGGGCAAGATTTTGCTCTCTTATCAGAGCTCGACCGGGACATGATTTAGAGAAGCATGATTTACTTGATATATTTTATAGTGGACTAACCGTTGAGTCTAGAGCATATTTGGATAGTTGTGCTGGTTGTGTTTTCAGGAAAAGAACTCCAGACGAAGCCGAAGAATTTTTGGCTAAAATAGGCCGGAATCATGATGATTGGACTACACCTGAACCAACTCCGACGCCGATATTGAAGAAGAGGGGTTTAATTAAATTGAATGATGAAGATATGAGGGAAGCCAAGAAGTCTCTTAAGGAGAAAGGTATTAAATCTGAAGATGTGAAGAACTTACCTCCCATAGAAGATTTATGTAAGATAATTCCCCCTTCATCCATGATTGAGGTAAACTCTCTTCAACGCTTTACTAGGGAAGATATTCCGTATTCAAAACCTCCTGCTCAATGCTTAGATGATTTTGATAATTATATTGTTAAGCAAGAAAATTTTAATATGAGAGTAGAAAATTATTTAATGGAAAATTCTCAAGCTATTAGTAATTTGCATGATATTGTGGAGAGAACCTCCAATGATGTTAAGATGATTGTTAAACATTTTCATATGGTTCAAACTCAAGTTGATCAACTCACTAAAGTGCAAAATGACTTGTTAAAAAATAGTTCTAAAGAAAAACATGCTTATGAAGTAACAACTAGAGGCGGTGTTTCCACTCAGGATCCTCTATATCTTGAAGGGCATCCCAAAAGAGTTGAACAAGATTCTCAACGAATTGAACCTAGTGCTCCTTCTAAGAAAAAGAAAAAGAAACATAAAAATGTTGTAGAATCCTCTGAGCCTGTTAATGATCCTAATAGTATTTCTATTTCCGATCTTTGAAGCGAAAGTGGTAATGAACATGATAAAGATAATGATAAGAATGATGCTTCTGATAAAGAAGAGGTTGAAGAGGAACCTGAAAAGCATGCTAAAAATAAAAAAGTATACTAAAGAAGATTTTATTGCTAAGAAACATGGTAATGAAAGGGAACCTTGGGTTCAAAAGCAAATGCCTTTTCCTGCTAAGAAACTAAAATCGAAGGAAGAAGAACACTATAATAAATTTTGAGATTGGATGAAACCTTTATTCTTGCAAATCCCTTTGACTGATGCTATTAAATTGCCTCCTTATTCAAAGTATATGAAAGATATTGTCTCTAACAAAAGGAAAATTCCTAATGAGGAGATTTCCACTATGCTTGCTAATTACTCTTTCAATGGCAAAGTTCCAAAGAAATTGGGCGATCCAGGTATACCGACCATTCCTTGTTCTATCAAGAATAATTATGTTAGAACTGCTCTATGTGATTTGGGAGCAGGTGTTAGTGTTATGCCTTTCTCTCTTTATAAGAGACTTTATTTAGATAAGTTGATACCGACTGATATATCTTTGCAAATGGCTGATAAATCTACTGCTATTCCTTTTGGTATATGTGAGGATGTTCATGTTCAAGTTACTAATAATTGCTTGATATTAACTGATTTGGTTGTGTTGGAAATGCCTGAAGATGATAATATGTCTATTATTCTTGGGAGACATTTTCTTAACACCGCAGGGGCTGTTACTGATTGCAATAAAGGAAAAGTTACTTTCAATGTTGATGACAAGGAGCATACCGTTTATTTTCCCAAGAGGATTGATAAAGTATGTGGAGTTAATACAATTTCTAATGTGAGAACTATCAAAGTGGGAGCTATTGATTGTCCTATATATGAGCCTAAAGAAGGATATCAACATATTATGATTGGATCCATATCAATACAATTCAAGGTAACATGATTGATTTGAGGTTTAATTCTTCTTATGCTATGTAAAATTTATTTGGTGGCAAGATTTGATCAACCTTGTTAACAAATACTTTTTATATGCATAGAGGAGCTAAACAACATTTCTTTCTCCCTCCACTTGTTCTACTTGTTGTAGCACTTTTGTTTTGCAAAGTTCTTTAGTTAATCAGAGATTTCAAAATCTTTTTCTGCCCAGTAACAATAAATTTAATACCTAGAAATGTGCATTTTTCAAAGTTTTCAAAAATTCACAAAAATTATACCGTTGGTCTTATTTTTCGAAGACGCACCTGGGAGCACCTGGGGATGACCAGTGGGGCACCCCAGGGTGGCACCCCACAGGCCGGCGAGGCCAGCAAGGGGGGGGGCGCCACCCTGTTGTGTGGGCCCCTCCTTGCCCCACTTATTCATCTCTTCTTCCCACTCTCTTCTCTCTCCCGAAAAAACCAGCACCAGCTTTCTCTCACTTGTGTTTCTGCTCAAGAGCTCAAGATTTCTCGATCTCTTTGCTCAGCCCAGATTTCTGTGTGAAATTTGGCACATTTGCTCTCCGGTATGTGACTCCTCCGATTATCCAAGTAGAATTTTGTTTGGTTGAGTATATCTTGAATAGTTTGCTGCTGTAGGTAACATGTTTAGTGAGCTTGCATGTTTGTTCTAAGTTGTAAAAACTAGTTTTGATGCATGATTAGTACTCTAGCAAGTTCCTATAGTAGTTTCCCTCAATTATATGTCACCAAATCAAATTTTATATTGATTGTTGAAAATTTTAGAAAATGGAGTGGAATAGGCATCAACTAAACCAACAAGAATTGGAGGTGCAACAAGTCATGAGAGTTAACCACAAAGAGGGAGTATACCCCTCTTACTACCCGTGCACAGATTTCATGAGAAGTGCAGGAATCTTGCGAGATGTTCAGAATCTAATTTCTCGTGCAGGGTTGGATGATTTTGTTGTTGGTGAACCATGCCAATATGCAAAATTGACTATGTCTGTAGTGCAGGATTTTGAATTCAATTGGTCCCAATCTAACCCCATGGTTCGGTACAAAATTTATAATAAAACTATCAACTTGCCATTCGATGATTTTTGTGCAGCAATTAGAGTGCCACAATGGGGATCATGCGAGAAGATAAGGGGATCGCCGCAAGAGCTCTTGAACCTCTTCAAGATGATTTGTCATGGAAGAAGCTTCTCAGAGGATGGTGGTAAAATCAGTAGCATTCAGCTCCCAGCTATTCGCTACTTTGCTTATTTCATTACTAAGTGCGTTCTTGCTAGAAAGAATGCAAGTAAATTATCTATCCAGGATTTAGCTTCTCTAGTTGCTGCATTGCAAGGTAATAAGACCTATAATTTGGGTGCTTTGATAGCCTATAGACTTGCTACTAACCGTGAGAGGGGAGGAATTTGCGGAGGTCGCATCGCCTCTCGTTTATTAGCTATGCATGGTGTAGAACCTCATCATCTTGATATTCAGCTTCCCATAGAGAAACTTGACATAGTATCCATGATTAAACATGAATTTGTTTCTGATTCATCTAATTTGGGTAACCTGTCTTACAAGATAACATTTTACAAGAAAACTTGGAGAACAACTAAGAAAACCGAAAAACTAGTAGGATTGCCTGCACCTGTTCTATTTAACCTTGATTCCAGGGAGGATTGGTCAGTCACGGAAGGTGCACTGAATGCATACATAGAGGGAGGAGGCCATCATGCAAGAGACAACACGGAGGAGGTCGGGGAACACCTCGACTCGTCATCCGATGTAGCAAGCTCTTCGCATCAACATTTTGGGCATGTGGAGCCTTCACCCTTTTCTTCTGCACCGGGACCTTATTATGACTACGCCATGTATGATCCACCGGAGTGGAACAGCGACCCTCGCTGGGGTTGAACTCCACTTAGGCCAAAAGCCTAAGCTTGGAGGGAGGTATACCAGCATCACTCATTCTTTGCATATTATGGTTGCTGGATACTTGTATATACTTGTTTAGTTTCTTTAAGTGGTTTTCTAATAAGAGGGAGATGATATTTGGGGAAGAGCTGCCTGAAAACAGATTCTGGACTGATACCAAAAACATTCTCAAAAACCGCCAGAACGTTATTTTGCGAAGCCAATTTTTGTGCATGTTCCCCAGGTTGTTATCTAACTTTCATTAGTTGAACACTTTTCGAGCTGGGCAGGGGAAGAATTTCTTAAAAATCGATTACTGTACTGCTGTCAAGTTTGACGAATTCCTGCTGCTTTGTGTTTATGTGATTCTTCTAGTTTTCATTTTCTTGTTTTTGTTTTTTTCCTTCCTAAAACACAAAAAGACCAAAAATATTTTTGTTGTTTCTCTTCACCACTTGTTTATTTTGGTTTCTTGCTTTTATTTTTGCTTTATTTGCTATCGTTGGTTTGCTATAAGAAAATTCAAAAAGATTTTGCTTTGTTTGCTTGTTTCCTTTTGTTCTTGTTTCCAATTAGAAAACACCAAAAATATGTGCTGTTCTTCTTTGGTTTTGTAAAGTTCATTATGAGTTCAATGGTCTTCGGTGGCTGGAGCGTGGTTTTCATTTCATATTATTCAAGCTACCCAAGTGAAAGACAATAATGGCGATCTACGACAATTCGACTGTGGTGAGAGGCTGGTATGAACTCTACTTTTTTTCATTTTTGTACATATACTCATCCATGTGAGCATGCTTAGTTGGTTCATGTGAGGTATATGTCATTTAAGAAAGTCTAGTAGTTCATGATCTCTCATGTTTAGCTCCAATTTATTAATACGAGTAGCATGTCATGGATGTTTGCTTGCATTGTTTTATTCATAAATAGGTATGACATTGTGGTATCCTCCTCTGAATAATTCATTTGAATCGACTTGGCACATGCTCGCGCATGCATATGATTGAACAAAAGTCAATTAAACCTCGATGATTTACTTTGCCTCAGAGTTCTTGTATCACTTTTATGCCTCCATTAATTTATTTTGCCGCAACCATGATTATGACAGTGACTGCTCTCTTGATTTGTCGCTCCCCAGTCTATTGCTAGCCTTCACTTGTACTGAGCGGGAACGCTGCTCGTGCTTCCAAACCCCTGAAAACCAAGTTATTCCAAAGTGTCCACCATAAATACCTATGCATGGCATTTCAAACCATTCCAAGTAAATTCTCATGCGCTACCGTTAAACCTTCAAAATGCTTCTCAATTTGTGTTAATGTTTTATAGCTCATGAGGAAGTATGTGGTGTTTATCCTTCAACCTTGTCATTTACTTTTGACAGACTTTCATAATAAGAGCTGGCAACGGGGTGCCCAGCCCCAACTAATAACTTCATTAATAATTCTCTTCACATGTTTTGCTCTGATTCATCAGTAAGCAACTTAATTTTGCAAATAGACACTCCTCCATGGTTTGAGATTGATGGAAGGCACCCGAGGATTCGGTTAGCCATGGCTTGTGTAAGCAAAGGTTGGGGGAAGTGTCACCCATAATAAAACTAAAATACGTGTGTAAACAAAAGAGAAGAGGGATGATCTACCTTGCTGGTAGAAATAACGTCCTTCATGGGAGCCGCTCTTGAAAGTCTGGTTGGCGAGGTAGTTGGTGTACCCATTACCATTCGTTGACAACAACTAACACCTCTCAAAATAATTTTACTCCTGTTTTAAAAATGAAAAGCTCCAGCGCATGTTAATCCCTGCTTCCCTCTGCGAAGGGTCAATCTTTTGCTTTTACATTGAGTCACCATCCTTTCTTTGAGCACTTTCTTGAGAGCACAACTGTCATTCTTAGTATAATATGCTTGTCCCAAAATATGATTGACTGTGGTATAACTTTGATGCTTTTATCTTTGACAATCTCTATTTCTAGTCTTTCCATGAACTTCAGAGGTACCTGAGCATTTATGTTTTGCTGATCAAATACAGGCAAGCGAGATACCACTTTATCATATCCTTTTATGAACATTGCAATCCTGCTGATAGACATGATTCATGATGCTTATTATTAATTTGTTGGTACCTTTCCATGATTGATATAGCTATTAGATGATCTTATTTGCATGTATCTTATTATGAATTGCCTAAGTACTTGTCCATATCATGAGAATATTTACATCATATGAACAAATGTGTTCATGAAAGTTCTTTTATCGCACTCAGTTGTTAACTGAATTGCTTGAGGACAAGCAATAAGCTAAGCTTGGGGGGAGTTGATACGTCCAAAACGTATCTACTTTCCCGAACACCTTTGCTATTGTTTTGCCTCTAATTTGTGTATTTTGGATACAACTAACACGGACTAACGCTGTTTTCAGCAGAATTGCTCTGGTGTCTCATTTTTGTGCAGAAATTCAACTTTCGGGAAAATCCTCGGAATTTATACCAAAGGGGCTATTTTACCAGAAGAATCACGGAGCCAGAAGGGCAGGCCTGGGGGAGGCCCAGGGCCCCCAGATGCTAGGCCGGCGCGGCCTGGAGGGGGGCGCGCCGCCCTAGCGTGTGGCCCCCTCGGCTGCCCTCTGACGCCCTCCTCTGGACTACTTAAGGGTTTCGATCTAAAAACGCGAGACGAGAAGTCGGAGTCGCCAGAAACCATCCAGTACGCCGCCACTGTCGCGAAACCCCGTCTCGGGACCAGAAACTCCGTTCTGGCACTCCGCCGGGACGGGGAATTGGAGGAGATCATCGCCATCATCACCATCGACGCCTCTCCATCGACCAGCAATGTTTCCCCCATCCATGTGTGAGTAATTCCCCCGCTGTAGGCTGAAGGGGATGGTAGGGATTGGATGAGATTGGTCATGTAATAGCATAAGATTGTTAGGGCATAGTGCTTAGTGTCCGTAATTGGTACTTTGATGATATTGTTGCAACTTGTTATGCTTAATTCTTGTCACTAGGGCCCGAGTGCCATGATCTCAGATCTGAACATGTTATTGTTTCATGATGATATTCATTATTTAATGATCTTACCTGCAAGTTGTATACACATGTCGCTGTCGAGAACCCGAGGCCCCAAAGTGACAGAAATTGGGACAACCGGAGGGGAAGGCGGTGATGTGAGGATCACATGTGTTCACGGAGTGTTAATGCTTTGCTCCGGTACTCTATTAAAAGGAGTACCTTAATTTCCAGTAGATTCCCTAGAGGCCCGGCTGCCACCGGCTGGTAGGACAA
The DNA here is from genome assembly GCF_019359855.2 of Lolium perenne. Taxonomy (NCBI): domain Eukaryota; kingdom Viridiplantae; phylum Streptophyta; class Magnoliopsida; order Poales; family Poaceae; genus Lolium; species Lolium perenne. Next base: position 322,751,038 of record NC_067246.2, read on the forward strand.
AAGATGTTGTGCAAGTTTCTCATTGCGAGCACGTACGACTATATATGGAACACATGCCTATGGATTGTTTAGTACTTGGACACCGTTTTATTACTATCCGCAAATGCCCTGCTTTGATTGTTACATGAGTTTCTCTCATCCATGCAACGCCCGTCATCCATCCCTGTGCCTACAGTATTTTAATCCTGTTGTTTCTTCGTAATCACTCTGCTTGTCTTTGTTACTCTGCTTTGTTATTTCACCTCTTGCTATAAACTGTTACTACTGATAAACTCTTGCGAGCAAGTCTGTTTCCAGGTGCAGCTGAATTGACAACTCCGCTGTTAAGGCTTTCAAGTATTCTTTGGCTCCCCTTGTGTCGAATCAATAAATTGGGTTTTACTTCCCGCGAAGACTGTTGCGATCCCCTATACTTGTGGGTCATCAATGATACACTTCGATAACAATATCCATCGCTATACAATATTGTGAGTCACAAATGCTATACAATCACTAAGGTGTTGGAGACTTCCCCGCCAAATGTATTGTTCAAAAGAGATCTAGTTGGTCCTAGGTTGACATCATGTAATGCTTTGCTGCAGTGTCTAGATTTGGTCCAGTTAACGCAAGGGCCTGACGAATTTTCATGAAGTCTACATGATAGTGGTCAATTCCCTATGGGTTCCATGTATACAACATCAATCTAGCAAGAGGTGCACGTTGATAATAACAAAAGGATTTGAAAAATGAAGATGTCGTTAAATACTTGGATTTTTGCATAGTATCTTCGTTGAGGAGTAATCCTCACCAAAGACAACCTTGTGAAACGTAATTGGCACGAAAGTATAAAGTGTGTATGATTTATTTAATACTTTATTGAAGAGTTCAATCATACATTGCTTTATTGAAGACTTCAATTATACCATGTTCCTCTTTGATCTTCTTCTCTCTTTCTTCCTTCTCCTTCATGGCTTCCACAAACATGGAACATCCCCTCTTTTCTATCTCGATAAACCCTTGGTCCACCATCTCGACACTTGTACGGTCATGTAGAAACTCTGGACCAGACATGGACCAGAGAGGAGAAGAAGTCTAGTAGCCCCCATGGATCTCCTCTAGATTAGATATGAAAACACAAGATAGAAAGATCCCCTCGAGAGGCATATGAGGGGGTTTAAGATGTCATGAGTGATGGAACAAAGGTATCTCGTGATTTATGAGCTAGATGTGCCTTTTATGGGAAAGATATCCTCAAACAAAGTCGCATCATTCGACTCCATAATTGTACCAGCATGAATGTCGGTTACCTCAAGTTTCACTATGAAAAATCTATAGCCAATACTATGAAAAAGATAACCCAAAAAATAGTTCTAAAGAAAAACATGCTTATGAAGTAACAACTAGAGGCGGCGTTTCCACTCAGGATCCTCTATATCCTGAAGGGCATCCCAAAAGAGTTGAACAAGATTCTCAACGAATTGAACCTAGTGCTCCTTCTAAGAAAAAGAAAAAGAAACATAAAAATGTTGTAGAATCCTCTGAGCCTGTTAATGATCCTAATAGTATTTCTATTTCCGATGCTGAAACTGAAAGTGGTAATGAACATGATAAAGATAATGATAAGAATGATGCTTATGATAAAGAAGAGGTTGAAGAGGAACCTAAAAAGCATGATAAAAATAAAAAGTATACTAAAGAACATTTTATTGCTAAGAAACATGGTAATGAAAGGGAACCTTGGGTTCAAAAGCAAATGCCTTTTCCTCCTAAGAAACTAAAATCAAAGGAAGAAGAACACTATAATAAATTTTGCGATTGGATGAAACCTTTATTCTTGCAAATCCCTTTGACTGATGCTATTAAATTGCCTCCTTATTCAAAGTATATGAAAGATATTGTCTCTAACAAAAGGAAAATTCCTAATGAGGAGATTTCCACTATGCTTGCTAATTACTCTTTCAATGGCAAAGTTTCAAAGAAGTTGGGCGATCCAGGTATACCGACCATTCCTTGTTCTATCAAGAATAATTATGTTAGAACTGCTCTATGTGATTTGGGAGCAGGTGTTAGTGTTATGCCTTTCTCTCTTTATAAGAGACTTTATTTAGATAAGTTGATACCGACTGATATATCTTTGCAAATGGCTGATAAATCTACTGCTATTCCTTTTGGTATATGTGAGGATGTTCCTGTTCAAGTTACTAATAACTGCTTGATATTAACTGATTTTGTTGTGTTGGAAATGCCTGAAGATGATAATATGTCTATTATTCTTGGGAGACCTTTTCTTAACACCGCAGGGGCTGTTATTGATTGCAATAAAGGAAAAGTTACTTTCAATGTTGATGACAAGGAGCATACCGTTTATTTTCCCAAGAGGATTGATAAAGTATGTGGAGTTAATACAATTTCTAATGTGAGAACTATCAAAGTGGGAGCTATTGATTGTCCTATATATGAGCCTAAAGAAGGATATCAACATATTATGATTGGATCCATATCAATACAATTCAAGGTAACATGATTGATTTGAGGTTTAATTCTTCTTATGCTATGTAAAATTTATTTGGTGGCAAGATTTGATCAACCTTGTTAATAAATACTTTTTATATGCATAGAGGAGCTAAACAACATTTCTTTCTCCCTCCACTTGTTCTACTTGCCGTAGCACTTTTGTTTTGCAAAGTTCTTTAGTTAATCAGAGATTTCAAAATCTTTTTCTGCGCAGTAACAATAAATTTAATACCTAGAAATGTGCATTTTTCAAAGTTTTCAAAAATTCAAACAAATTATACCGTTGGTCTTATTTTTCGAAGACGCACCTGGGAGCACCTGGGGATGATCAGTGGGGCACCCCAGGGTGGCACCCCACAGGCCGGCGCGGCCAGCAAGGGGGGCGCACCACCCTGTTGTGTGGGCCCCTCCTTGCCCCACTCATTCATCTCTTCTTCCCACTCTCTTCTCTCTCCCGAAAAAACCAGCACCAGCTTTCTCTCACTCGTGTTTCTGCTCAAGAGCTCAAGATTTCTCGATCTCTTTGCTCAGCCCAGATTTCTATCTGAAATTTGGCACATTTGCTCTCCGGTATGTGACTCCTCCGATTATCCAAGTAGAATTTTGTTTGGTTGAGTATATCTTGAATAGTTTGCTGCTGTAGGTAACATGTTTAGTGAGCTTGCATGTTTGTTCTAAGTTGTAAAAACTAGTTTTGATGCATGATTAGTACTCTAGCAAGTTCCTATAGTAGTTTCCCTCAATTATATGTCACCAAATCAAATTTTATATTGATTGTTGAAAATTTTAGAAAATGGAGTGGAATAGGCATCAACTAAACCAACAAGAATTGGAGGTGCAACAAGTCATGAGAGTTAACCACAAAGAGGGAGTATACCCCTCTTACTACCCGTGCACAGATTTCATGAGAAGTGCAGGAATCTTGCGAGATGTTCAGAATCTAATTTCTCGTGCAGGGTTGGATGATTTTGTTGTTGGTGAACCATGCCAATATGCAAAATTGACTATGTCTGTAGTGCAGGATTTTGAATTCAATCGGTCCCAATATAACCCCATGGTTCGGTACAAAATTTATAATAAAACTATCAACTTGCCATTCGATGATTTTTGTGCAGCAATTAGAGTGCCGCAATGGGGATCATGCGAGAAGATAAGGGGATCGCCGCAAGAGCTCTTGAACCTCTTCAAGATGATTTGTCATGGAAGAAGCTTCTCAGAGGATGGTGGTAAAATCAGTAGCATTCAGCTCCCAGCTATTCGCTACTTTGCTTATTTCATTACTAAGTGCGTTCTTGCTAGAAAGAATGCAAGTAAATTATCTATCCAGGATTTAGCTTCTCTAGTTGCTGCATTGCAAGGTAATAAGACCTATAATTTGGGTGCTTTGATAGCCTATAGACTTGCTACTAACCGTGAGAGGGGAGGAATTTGCGGAGGTCGCATCGCCTCTCGTTTATTAGCTATGCATGGTGTAGAACCTCATCATCTTGATATTCAGCTTCCCATAGAGAAACTTGACATAGTATCCATGATTAAACATGAATTTGTTTCTGATTCATCTAATTTGGGTAACCTGTCTTACAAGATAACATTTTACAAGAAAACTTGGAGAACAATTAAGAAAACCGAAAAACTAGTAGGATTGCCTGCACCTGTTCTATTTAACCTTGATTCCAGGGAGGATTGGTCAGTCACGGAAGGTGCACTGAATGCATACATAGAGGGAGGAGGCCATCATGCAAGAGACAACACGGAGGAGGCCGAGGAACACCTCGACTCGTCATCCGATGCAGCAAGCTCTTCACATCAACATTTTGGGCATGTGGAGCCTTCACCCTTTTCTTCTGCACCGGGACCTTATTATGACTACACCATGTATGATCCACCGGAGTGGAACAGCGACCCTCGCTGGGGTTGAACTCCACTTAGGCCAAAAGCCTAAGCTTGGGGGGAGGTATACCAGCATCACTCATTCTTTGCATATTATGGTTGCTGGATACTTGTATATACTTGTTTAGTTTCTTTAAGTGGTTTTCTAATAAGAGGGAGATGATATTTGGGGAAGAGCTGCCTGAAAACAGATTCTGGAATGATACCAAAAACATTCTCAAAAACAGCCAGAACGTTATTTTGCGAAGCCAATTTTTGTGCATGTTCCCCAGGTTGTTATCTAACTTTCATTAGTTGAACACTTTTCGAGCTGGGCAGCGGAAGAGTTTCTTAAAAATCGATTACTGTACTGCTGTCAAGTTTGACGAATTCCTGCTACTTTGTGTTTATGTGATTCTTCTAGTTTTCATTTTCTTTTTTTTGTTTTTTTCCTTCCTAAAACACAAAAAGACCAAAAATATTTTTGTTGTTTCTCTTCACCACTTGTTTATTTTGGTTTCTTGCTTTTATTTTTGCTTTATTTGCTAACTTTGGTTTGCTATAAGAAAATTCAAAAAGATTTTGCTTTGTTTGCTTGTTTCCTTTTGTTCTTGTTTCCAATTAGAAAACACCAAAAATATTTGCTGTTCTTCTTTGGTTTTGTAAAGTTCATTATGAGTTCAATGGTCTTCGGTGGCTGGAGCGTGGTTTTCATTTCATATTATTCAAGCTACACAAGTGAAAGGCAATAATGACGATCTACGACAATTCGACTGTGGTGAGAGGCTGGTATGAACTCTATTTTTTTTCATTTTTGTACATATACTCATCCATGTGAGCATGCTTAGTTGGTTCATGTGAGGTATATGTCATTTAAGAGAGTCTAGTAGTTCATGATCTCTCATGTTTAGCTCCAATTTATTAATACGAGTAGCATGTCATGGATGTTTGCTTGCATTGTTTTATTCATAAATAGGTATGACATTGTGGTATCCTCCTCTGAATAATTCATTTGAATCGACTTGGCACATGCTCGCGCATGCATATGATTGAACAAAAGTCAATTAAGCCTCGATGATTTACTTTGCCTCAGAGTTCTTGTATCACTTTTATGCCTCCGTTAATTTATTTTGCCGCAAGCATGATTATGACAGTGACTGCTCTCTTGATTTTTCGCTCCCCAGTCTATTGCTAGCCTTCACTTGTATTAAGCGGGAACGATGCTCGTGCTTCCAAACTCCTGAAAACCAAGTTATTCCAAAGTGTCCACCATAAATACCTATGCATGGCATTTCAAACCATTCCAAGTAAATTCTCATGCGCTACCTTTAAACCTTCAAAATGCTTCTCAATTTGTGTTAATGTTTTATAGCTCATGAGGAAGTATGTGGTGTTTATCCTTCAACCTTGTCATTTAATTTTGGCAGACTTTCATAATAAGAGCTGGCAACGGGGTGCCCAGCCCCAACTAATAACTTCATCAATAATTCTCTTCACATGTTTTGCTCCGATTCATCAGTAAGCAACTTAATTTTGCAAATAGACACTCCTCCATGGTATGAGATTGACGGAAGGCACCCGAGGATTCGGTTAGCCATGGCTTGTGTAAGCAAAGGTTGGGGGGAGTGTCACCCATAATAAAACTAAAATACGTGTGTAAACAAAAGAGAAGAGGGATGATCTACCTTGCTGGTAGAAATAACGTCCTTCATGGGAGCCGCTCTTGAAAGTCTGGTTGGCGAGGTAGTTGGTGTACCCATTACCATTCGTTGACAACAACTAACACCTCTCAAAATAATTTTACTCCTGTTTTAAAAATGAAAAGCTCTAGCGCATGTTAATCCCTGCTTCCCTCTGCGAAGGGTCAATCTTTTGCTTTTACATTGAGTCACCATCCTTTCTTTGAGCACTTTCTTGAGAGCACAACTGTCATTCTTAGTATAATATGCTTGTCCCAAAATATGATTGACTGTGGTATAACTTTGATGCTTTTATCTTTGACAATCTCTATTTCTAGTCTTTCCATGAACTTCAGAGGTACCTGAGCACTTATGTTTTGCTGATCAAATACGGGCAAGCGAGATACCACTTTATCATATCCTTTTATGAACATTGCAATCCTGCTGATAGACATGATTCATGATGCTTATTATTAATTTGTTGGTACCTTTCCATGATTGACATAGCTATTAGATGATCTTATTTGCATGTATCTTATTATGAATTGCCTATGTACTTGTCCATATCATGAGAATATTTACATCATATGAACAAATGTGTTCGTGAAAGTTCTTTTATCGCACTCAGTTGTTAACTGAATTGCTTGAGGACAAGCAATAAGCTAAGCTTGGGGGGAGTTGATACGTCCAAAACGTATCTACTTTCCCGAACACTTTTGCTATTGTTTTGCCTCTAATTTGTGTATTTTGGATACAACTAACACGGACTAACGCTGTTTTCAGCAGAATTGCTCTGATGTCTCGTTTTTATGCAGAAATTCAACTTTCGGGAAAATCCTCGGAATTTATACCAAAGGGGCTATTTTACCAGAAGAATCACAGAGCCAGAAGGGCAGGCCTGGGGGAGGCCCAGGGCCCCCAGACGCTAGGCCGGCGCGGCCTGGAGGGGGGGGCGCCGCCCTAGCGTGTGGCCCCCTCGGCTGCCCTCTGACGCCCTCCTCTGGACTACTTAAGGGTTTCGATCTAAAAACGCGAGACGGGAAGTCGAAGTCGCCAGAAACCATCCAGTACGCCGCCACCGTCGCGAAACTCCGTCTCGGGACCAGAAACTCCGTTCTGGCACTCCGCCGGGACGGGGAATTGGAGGAGATCATCGCCATCATCACCATCGATGCCTCTCCATCGACCAGCAATGTTTCCCCCATCCATGTGTGAGTAATTCCCCCGCTGTAGGCTGAAGGGGATGGTAGGGATTGGATGAGATTGGTCATGTAATAGCATAAGATTGTTAGGGCATAGTGCTTAGTGTCCGTAATTGGTACTTTGATGATATTGTTGCAACTTGTTATGCTTAATTCTTGTCACTAGGGCCCGAGTGCCATGATCTCAGATCTGAACATGTTATTGTTTCATGATGATATTCATTATTTTATGATCTTACCTGCAAGTTGTATACACATGTCGCTGTCCGGAACCCGAGGCCCCAAAGTGACAGAAATTGGGACAACCGGAGGGGAAGGCGGTGATGTGAGGATCACATGTGTTCACGGAGTGTTAATGCTTTGCTCCGGTACTCTATTAAAAGGAGTACTTTAATTTCCAGTAGATTCCCTAGAGGCCCGGCTGCCACCGGCTGGTAGGACAAAAGATGTTGTGCAAGTTTCTCATTGCGAGCACGTACGACTATATACGGAACACATGCCAATGGATTGTTTAGTACTTGGACACCGTTTTATTACTATCTGCAAATGCCCTGCTTTGATTGTTATATGAGTTTCTCTCATCCATGCAACGCCCGTCATCCATCCCTGTGCCTACAGTATTTTAATCCTGCTGTTTACTGTAATCACTACTGCTGTCTTTGTTACTCTGCTTCTGTTATTTTACTACTGCTACTGCTATAAACTGTTACTACTGATAAACTCTTGCGAGCAAGTCTATTTCCAGGTGCAGCTGAATTGACAACTCCGCTGTTAAGGCTTTCAAGTATTCTTTGGCTCCCCTTGTGTCGAATCAATAAATTGGGTTTTACTTCCCTCGAAGACTGTTGCGATCCCCTATACTTGTGGGTAATCAATGATACACTTCGATAACAATATCCATCGCTATACAATATTGTGAGTCACAAATGCTATACAATCACTAAGGTGTTGGAGACTGATACGCGTACAGCACGCGACCGTTGGGAACCCCAAGAGGAAGGTGTGATGCGTACAGCAGTAAGTTTTCCCTCAGTAAGAAACCAAGGTTTATCGAACCAGTAGGAGCCAAGAAGCACGTTGAAGGTTGATGGCGGCGAGATGTAGTGCGGCGCAACACCAGGGATTCCGGTGCCAACGTGGAACCTGCACAACACAACCAAACTACTTTGCCCCAACGAAACAGTGAGGTTGTCAATCTCACCGGCTTGCTGTAACAAAGGATTAGATGTATAGTGTGGATGATGATTGTTTGCAGAAAACAGTAGAACAAGTATTGCAGTAGATTTTATTCGATTAAAAGAATGGACCGGGGTCCACAGTTCACTAGAGGTGTCTCTCCCATAAGATAAATAGCATGTTGGGTGAACAAATTACAGTTGGGCAATTGACAAATAGAGAGGGCATGACCATGCACATACATGATATGATGAGTATAGTGAGATTTAATTGGGCATTACGATAAAGTACATAGACCGCTATCCATCATGCATCTATGCCTAAAAAGTCCACTTTCAGGTTATCATCCGAACCCTTTCCGGTATTAAGTTGCAAGCAACAGACAATTGCATTAAGTATGGTGCGTAATGTAATCAATAACTACATCCTCGGACATAGCATCAATGTTTTATCCCTAGTGGCAACAGCACATCCACAACCTTAGAACTTTCTGTCACTGTCCCAGATTTAATGGAGGCATGATGTCAACACCCGGATTTTTAAGTCCAGATGCCTATTATGCCGTACATCGCAATCCCAGGAATAATGTTTTTGCGAGACATAATAGTAAGTAGCATAGAGTCATCATTTATTACAACACATATTGTCTTACAACCATAGATCACATGATCCAATATTACACGAATATATTGTTCAACAACACAAATAGTAGCGGAAGCGAAGTAGTAGTGGACTATCTATTTCACAGGCAACGCTTGACGTTAGAAGACGATCCTAGTTATCGTAGACGTCCTGCTGTCCGTCATCCTGATACTGGTGCTCTCCTTCATAGTCTGGCATTTGAATAGCCAGGGCAAAGCCATGAGTACTTTTAAAGTACTCGCAAACTAACTCTAAAGTAATTACTTATTAAGGGTAGTAAGGGGGTGCTAAGCTCTAGGTTCATTTGCATAAAGCCAAGTTTTAGTTGATAAACATTTAGTAAAGCCTTATCATGTGCTAGACTAACTCAAGTGGGAACATTAGTGTCATTCCCACAACTCATGTTGATTCACCTCAATATCACCTTTCAATTCATCATTCCTTTTTAAGATCGAAATTTTGATAACGGAGATAGTATGGCCTTTCCAATCGTCCGTAACCGTGGACACGGCTATTCGAATAGGTTTAACACTCTGCAGAGGTTGTACTCTTGTGCCACAACTTTTGATTACATCCGTCGAGGATAACCCCGAATCATCGTAACACAGTACGCGGATCATCAACCATAACCTTTCACTTATATATGCTAGTATGAGCACCTCTCCCCATGAGCTTGGCCTCCCGGTGAAAACCGCAGTTAACCCGAGAACTGCACAGGGCTTGGGCCGTACATTCACCTCATATTAACATCGTTCCAACTTAACGGAGGCAGCCTCGGCGTAACCCCTATGATGCTTGTTTAGAGGGAACCCATACTAAAATACACAACTTTCTAGTTAAGCCCTACCCATAATCAGGTATTGTGGGGGTACTTGTATTATTGGAAGGGTATCGCATTCAAACCCAATCATCATTTTTATCAAAAATCACCATCTTCTCTTGTTCATATTCACCTCCACTTTACATTCTTTCAAAGTCATTTCACTTCACCATGTTCCCATCTAGAGTAGTCAATTTTAATTGATTAGCGCTAGCAACTATTTCACGAGGGGTGCTATCTAGCCTTGATTTGTGCTAAGCTAAACTCCAAGTATTGTTCTACTCTAGACCAAGTGAATCATGAATCAAAAAGTACTTTGAAATAAATAAGCAAAAGTAAATGTAAAGTAAAAACATGGGATAGGTAAGACATAATATAAAGTGTGATGGTGCCTTTGCTCTTGTATAGCTAAGCACTTGTGTTTAGCAAGGGTTAGCTTGCCTTGAGCTGAGTAGTTATCGAAGTTCTCCTCTTCTTCTTGGGAGTAGGCTTCCTCCTCTTGATATTCCTCGTTACTAGCGTCTATATACGAATACGAGGTATAATTACTAAACCAAGCTCACATACTAAACTAAAAACACTCCAAAGAGTTCACACACTAATCCTATCATCAATCAAACATGGCATGGTGGATTACTTGATTGATTCTTATTTAAAAGAAAAATAATTTCCTCTCATTATTCTTATTTCTTTAATTTGCTATTTAGATCCTTAGAGAAATTAATTTCTTCTCATTACATCTTATTAAGATTTAATATCTTCATATAATAATCAGGTATGAAATATAGGTTGACCAAAGTCAACATTCCATATCTATTATATGTGAGTATATTTTAATTGAAGTGCTACACTTCACAAAGTTTAATACTAACATTTAAATGAATTAAAATCTCTAAGTAATAATTATCAGAGGTTCATTGGCCTAAGTCATTCCCCCTGGTTATATTACTTAGGATCAAGATTTAAATGAGAGAGTAGCTCTAATACTATTTGTTGAATTTGAATTCCAAGATTTTATGCACTAGTAATGGCTACATAGCCACTACTTTAATCTAATCCATGATCATACAAATAACATGTCTATGTTATTGCATAATCAATTAGAGGACATCATTTTTGATTTATTAGAGTTGGAATCAATTCAAAATCTATTATGGTTGAATTTTAAATAAAGTTTGAATGTACAAAAGTCCATGTCTTGTTATTTTTATCAGATTAATTCAACTTTGTATTTGGAGGTGGGACCAGTGGCATTTGTTAGATAATTTCATGGGCTTTCCAACGATATAAAGTTTGCTAAATTTGGTTTGGCAGATTTCAAACTATTCAAATTTTACTAAACCATCTGCAGCACATTTGAATAATTGTTAAAACTAAATTTGAATTCATGGGCTAGGCGGGAAACGTTACTGGGCCGAAACAGAAATTCAAAACGCTGCGCAGCCCAACAAGCATCTGGTGCCACTGGGCTGCGCTGACGAGGTGGGGGCCACCCGTCAGTGTGATTTAACACAGCGAAACGGTATGTGTAATCTAAATTTGTAGGATTAGAACGAGATCCGACGGCGTGTGAACGTCGTCGTCTCCGATGAGCGACTAGCTCACTGGCGGCGAGCCTAGGGGGTGGGAGGGAGTACCAGGCCGTTGCAGGTGGTGGGCAAGCTGCTCGGGGAAGTGGAAGAAGATGGGGAAGCTCCTGGTGCAGCGGCGGAGCTCGGCGAGGCTCCAGGCGAAGCAGAGCTTCCGCGGGCTCCGGCGGACCCGAGCTCGCGATTCGAGCAACTCCGGCGGTGAGTGGTGAAATTGACTGGTGGAGAATGCTCAGTGAGGAGAGGGGAGTGAGTTGTGTGAAGAGAGGGAGTGCCGATCGTCCCTATTTATAGCGGGCGGGAGGTGGCCGAGTGTGCTGTGGAGGAGCGGCCATGGCGTGGGTCTTGTGGCGAGCGAAAGGGCAAGGCGAGGACGGCTAGGGCTAGCCCATGTCCTGGCGATGCTCAACCCGTAGCTGGCGCGGCCAAAGCGTGAAGGGATGGCTCGAGCGCTTGCAGAGTCTGTGACGGGGCGCGCGGCCGAAAGTCGATGAGGACGACGGCGACGGAGCAGGGGCAGGCCTGGGCGAGTGTCTAGCGTGTAGAGGGTGGGGAGTAGATGCTCGACGCAGTGGTAGGGATGCAGGGGGAGGACAGGGGTGCTCGAGCGCATGGTGTCCTGGCGCGGCCAGAGCGCGGTCACCGCGCGTGCTGGCACGTCCTGGCACATTTTGGACGCGGCTCGTCTGGCCAATGCCAAGCATTGGCGTTGCTGGGGCGTGTACCGTCGGCGTCCTTGAGTTGCAGAGAGGCTCCAGGACAAGGAGAAAGGTTGGGATGGTGGCCAGAGGGAGAGATGCCAAAGGTGGCCGGGTGTGCATGGCATGGTGTGATTCCTCTCACTTTTCCACTTTAATTGATCAAAGCAAGTACTGGGCTAGGTGCAGGGAGTATAGAGAGGCACTTATCATCTCAGTAGCAAAGGGGTTTAGGCCAAGAACCGATGGATAATAGCATGTAACCCAATTTGGAAACAATGCCTGCCAAGTGTTCGATCAAATGGCCGCATGAAACTTTTGTTTGAATTTTGAAATTCTTTTTGGTGAATCTCATTTATATAATTAATGTGTTGGATTGGTGGTGGTTTTGTTCAATTTGGAGTTGTTTTGCAAAATGGCAAAAGTGAGATGATCTTCTCTTTGTTTCACATACACTTCTTATCACATTTATTCTGGTCAACCTATTCAACTCTAGCCATGGTGGTCAACATGAAAGTTACTCACCTTGACATGGTCTTGGATGACATGGCTTTGGTTGACAAAGTTTAGTTTAGGAATAAAGAAAACCAGAGGGGTAAAGTAGTGAAGAAAATATTTTGGTGACAAGTGACCATTATCATATGTGTGAAGAATTTGAGATTTCCTTGGTTTTGATTCTTGATCCAAAGATGCAATTGTGTTAGTTTATCATATTTAAGTATTCTACAAGCAAGAGAGCAAGCAATTATGGCCTAGGGTGAAGATTTGCAATTTGGCATAATGTGTATGTAAGTGAGATATGGGTTTTTCTCATTTTCTTTTATTCTTCTCTAATTAGGGTTAGGTGATCTTGGTTTAGGGTTTAATAGCAATTGATCATCCTACTAACACTCATCATGGCAATTGCACAAAAGAAATTCACTCAAATGCATGAGGCTATATGTGGCACTATATGCATGGAAAAAGTTTTTGTTAATTGCAAATTTTGAGTTTGGGAAGCTTTTCTTTCTTGATTGTTATTGTTGAAACTTGGGATGTTACAAACCCTTCCCCCTTACAAAAGAACTCGTCCCGAGATCTGAGAGAAACTAGGTACTAAAGAGATCTGGGTACTCAGTCCTCATGAAGTCTTCTCTTTCCCAAGTGGCTTCTTCCTCGGTGTGATTACTCCATTGGATCTTAAGAAACTTGATACTTCGGGTACGGGTGGTTCTGAAGGCTTCTTCCAAGATGCGGATAGGTACTTCGCGGTATGTCAGATCTGAGTTGATATCTACAGCTCGATGGTCGATGTTCTTGAAAACCTCTATCTTCTCAGGTACCTCTAAGCACTTCCGGAGTAGCGAGATGTGAAACACATTGTGTACCGCTGCCATTTCTTCCGGTAACTCCAGTTGATAGGATACTTCTCCTCTGCGACTCAGGACTTTGAAAGGTCCGACATATCGAGGTGCAAGCTTTCCTCTAAGCTGGAATCTCTGCATTCCTTTAAGGGGGGACACTTTGAGATATACGAAATCTCCGATCTCGAATGTCATCTCTCGGCGTCTCTTGTCGGCGTAGCTCTTCTGTCTGGATTGGGCTGTCTTGAGGTACTCACGGATCTTGTTAACCTTCTCTTCAGCTTCCCGGAGAATATCTGGTCCAAAGACTTGACTCTCTCCGACTTCCGACCAATTCAGAGGGGTACGGCACTTCCTTCCGTACAGTGCTTCAAAGGGGGCTATCTGCAAGCTGGCTTGATAGCTGTTGTTGTACAAGAATTCTGCGTACGGCAAGCAGTCTTCCCACTTAGATCCATACTCTAGCACACATGCTCTCAGCATATCTTCTAGTATCTGGTTGACGCGTTCAGTCTGTCCATCTGTCTGCGGGTGATAGGCTGTGCTGAAATTCAGACGAGTTCCGAGTCCTTCATGTACTTTCTGCCAGAATCTGGAGGTGAATTGGGATCCTCTGTCGGATACTATCGACTTCGGGGTTCCGTGCAGGCTGACTATCCTTGAGATATATAGCTCTGCGAGTCTCGGTCCTTGATAGGTGGTCTTGACGGGGATGAAGTGGGCGACTTTGGTCAGTCTGTCGACCACTACCCAGATGGAATCATTCCCTTTACTAGATTTGGGCAGTCCGGTGATGAAGTCCATTCCTACGGAATCCCACTTCCATTCGGGAATCTGTAGGGGTTGCAACAGTCCGGCGGGGCGTTGATGTTCTGCTTTGACTCTTTGACAGATGTCACATTTGGCGATGTAGCTTCCAATCTCTCTCTTCATTCCATGCCACCAGAATTGTTCCTTCAAGTCCTGGTACATCTTGGTTCCTCCGGGATGAATGGAGTATAGGGTGTCATGAGCTTCTTTCAGAATAACTTGCTTCAACTCTGAGTCTGACGGCACGCAAAGGCGTCCGTTATACCATAGCACTCCTTCTTCATCAATGGTGAATCCCGGTGCTTTTCCCGCAGCTATTTGGTTCTTGATTCCGTCAATGCTAGCATTTCCTTTCTGAGCTTCCTTGATCTGACTAATCAGGGTGGGTTGGCGTTCAATGCTGGCGAGATATCCTTCGCTAACCAGTTCAAGTCTAAACTGTTCAAACTCTTGAAACAGGCTAGGTTGCTCACTTGCTAACATGGAGTTCAACTGACACGGCAGTCTACTCAGAGCATCCGCTACCACATTGGCCTTGCCGGGGTGATAGTGGATTTCCATGTCGTAATCCTTGATTAACTCTATCCATCTGCGCTGTCTCATATTCAGCTCCTTCTGTGTGAAGATATACTTCAAGCTCTTGTGATCCGAGTAAACCTCGCATCGATTACCCATGAGGTAATGACGCCATACTTTCAGTGCTAAAACCACGGCGGCTAGCTCTAAGTCATGGGTTGGATAGTTCTGTTCATGCCGCTTCAGCTGTCTTGACAGGTACGA
The DNA here is from genome assembly GCF_019359855.2 of Lolium perenne. NCBI lineage: Eukaryota > Viridiplantae > Streptophyta > Magnoliopsida > Poales > Poaceae > Lolium > Lolium perenne. The sequence goes on from NC_067246.2 coordinate 322,766,139, forward strand.
TATTACTTTGCCTTCTTGCATCAGCACACATCCAAGACCAATCTTGGAGGCGTCACAGTACACATCAAATGGCTTGGTAATGTCCGGCATAACCAGTATTGGGGCTGATGTCAATCTGCTCTTGAGCTGTTGAAAGCTCTCTTCACACTTGTCGGTCCATTCGAACTTCTTGTCCTTCTTCAATAATTGTGTCATTGGTCTTGCTATGCTCGAGAATCCTTCAACGAATCGACGGTAATATCCCGCCAATCCGAGAAATGCACGGACTTCGGTCTGAGTGGTTAGGGCTTTCCATTCTTCAACAGTCTTGATTTTTGCGGGGTCAACGGCAATTCCTCCGGCAGACAAAATATGACCCAAGAATCCTACTTCTTTCAACCAGAACTCGCACTTGCTAAACTTGGCGTACAACTGATGCTCCCGAAGGGTATCTAGGACCACTTCCAAATGTTGCTCATGTTCTTCTTCGGACTTGGAGTAGATGAGAATGTCGTCGATGAAGACCACGACAAACTTGTCCAGGAAGTTCATAAAGATCTTATTCATGAGATTCATGAAGTAAGCGGGGGCATTGGTCAATCCAAATGACATGACATTGTACTCGTATAATCCATATCTGGTGGTAAAGGCAGTTTTGGGGATATCGGTGGCACGAATCTTCAGCTGATGGTATCCTGTCCGCAGATCAATCTTCGAGAATACTTGAGCTCCGGTCAGTTGGTCAAACAGATCTTCTATCTTGGGCAATGGATACTTGTTCTTAATGGTGACATCGCTAAGCTTACGATAGTCCGTAACCAAACGAGTGGCACCGTCTTGCTTATCCACAAACAAAACTGGCGATCTCCAGGGTGACGCACTTGGTTGAATCAGACCTTTGAATAGCATATCATCCAATTGCTTCTTCAGTTCCACTAACTCTGCCGGGTTCATGCTATAGGCTCTCTGGGCTATAGGTCCAGTTCCAGGGATTAACTCGATGATAAACTCGATATCCCGATCTGGGGGCATACCGGGTAGATCATCCGGGAACACATCAGGGTATCGACAGACGACCCTGATCTGATCCAAGGTGGGTTTGGCTAGACTTTGGTTGCAGGTAAACTTTCTGGGAAGTCTTTCAGATATGTGCTCAACTACTATTCCGGTGCTACTAGTCATGGTGATGGCCTTCTTGGCACAATCAATCAGTCCATGATATTTCGCCATCCAGTCCATACCCAGGACTACTTCCAAACCTTTGGCTCCCAGAACAATCAAATTTGCATTAAATTCTATTTCATGAATTCTGATGGGCACATCTTTGCAAATTTTTCTAGCTTTAGTTGTTGATCCAGGTATTTGAACTATCATGACATGCTTCAAACTGATGGGTTGAATCTTACTAGTGCATGCAAAATCTTCGGTAACAAATGAATGCGATGCTCCCGAATCAAACAGCACTCTTGCAGGTATTGAGTTAACAGAGAACATACCCAGCACAACATCTGGGGCTTCCTGAGCTTCTTCTGCATTCATGTGGTAGAGGCGGCCATTGCGGTTGTTCGGGTTGTTGGGGGCGAACTTCTTGTTGTTGGTGACACGGCGTTGTTGCTGAGCAGGGCCAGAGGTGTTGGCGGCAGTCTTGGCGAGCTTCTTGGGGCACTCGTAGGAGAAGTGCCCTGCCACTCCACACTCGTAGCAGTTGTAGGTGGACTTGTCCTTGGGGGTGATGGGAACAGCATTGCTCCCAGTCCTTGGAGCGGTGTTGGAGTTGTTGTTGGGGGCGCGGGGTGGAGCGCGGTTGAAGTTGTTGTTGTTGTGGTTGTTGTAGTTGTTGTGGCCTCCTGGCCTGGGGTTTCCTCCACTCCGGTTCTGATAACTCGGACGTGGATTCTGCATCGGGGGCTTGTTGTTTCTTGGGGCGAACCCTCCACTTGAGCTGGGGCGATACTTGTGGTTATTGCTGGGCCCACTCTGATTCATCATGCGGCGCTTGCGGTTCTCATTGGCTTGGTGTATCTTCCCCTCCATCTGAATGGCGGAGTCAACGAGGGCTTCTAAGTCAGCAAAGGGGATATTGATCAGTACAGTCTGCATCTCATCATGCAGTCCATTCAGAAACCTTTCCTTCCTCTTCTCGACGGTATCCGTCTCATCCGGGGCGTACCTTGACAAAGTGAGGAACTTGTCGCGGTATTCCACCATGGTCATTCTGCCTTGCTTCAGTTCTCTGAACTCATCCCTCATCTTCTTGATCAGGCCCGGGGGCACATGATACTTGCTAAACTTGAGTTTGAAATCCTCCCAAGTCATCATTTGCCCCGCATTCAATGTGCGAGTACTTGTCCACCAGGCACGTGCAGGTCCAGCCAGATAGTTGGTGGCGAACAACACCTTCTCGTTGTCCTCCACTCAGGCAACCTCGAGATTGTTCTCCATGGTTTGGAGCCAATCATCAGCATCGAGGGGTTCCTCCGACTTGCTGAACACCGGTGGGTTGGTGTTTTGGAAGTTTTTCAGCTTCGACCCTGGGTGGTCGTGGTTTCCGTGGCCTGGATTGCCCTGAGCAATCTGTTGAAGTGCCGCTAGGTTGGCTTGTCGTTCAGTTCTCTCAGCTTCTCTTTCTGCCATCATCTGTTGCAGCATTTGCAGCATTGCGGTTTCGCTGCGGGTTGGGGGTGCCATCTGAACAGTGATAGGGATCATGAGATGAGAGGGAAATTTCTATGGCTCATTTTGGGATAAAATTTCACACAATTTAACTTGATTCATAAAATAATAATAATATTACACACACAAACATAGTCATGGAGGTAGCAAATATTACAAGCCAACAAATCCGGAGGGTTTGAAGAACCCTTTCAACCATCTACGATACATGGGGTGGATAGAAAGGACCGATACATAACATGGGACGCAAGTGCTCAGACGGGACTACTCGCCATCGACGTTGATCGGGTAGACGTTGTCTACCCCGGCAGCAAGGTGCTCGTGGCCATCCTCGTAAGGGTGGAACTCCAGGTCGTCATCTTCCTCCTCCTCGTAGTCGTTGTCGTTGCTGACGTAGGAGTAGCCATCCCCCTGGATGTTCTCCCCTTCACCCTCGCCTTCCAGCTCCTGGATCTACTCGGCTTGGGTGGCGATGGTCGCCTTCAGAGTGGCGATCCTGGCCTTGAGGCGGTTGATGGCGTAGTCCTTCTTCTGGTTGGCGCGGCGGAGAGCCCTGCGTTCCCCGGCGATGACCTTGATGGTCTCCGCCTGCTGCGCCAACTGAATGTGAGTGTGGTTGGCATACTCACGGGAGTTGTCCAGGTCGATGCGGGTCTCATTCAACATGAAGTCGAGATGATCCACATGGTGGCGCAGTTGCGGGTGCGACGGCAGGTTCATTGGCACCCCAAGTGAGTTGTGCCTTGCATAGTGCATAAAGCGACTACTCTCGAGGTCCATGAAGTTTTGCCCGCACAGACGTGCGAGCCCCTCCTGAAGTCCCCGGGCGAGACCGTCCGCCCAGTTGTTCTCCCGGAAGGAGAACTGGATCCTGGCGCTCATTGGGAGCGTGAACCTTCCACAGAGGTCCACCATGATCACCCATTGGAGTTGACCACCGGGCTGGTCGTTGATCATTCCACCAAAGACCTCCGGTGGTGGGCGTCCGAGGAATTCCGAGAGGGAGAAGAGATCCCTCTCGAAAATGATCTCTCCACCATTCCCCAACTGATAGAACTCAGTCTGGAGGAAAGGCTGCGCATCAACAACGTGATCCATCTGTAGAGGGATTAGATGATTAAGTTAGAGAGGTGCAAGTGTTCCAAATTTTAATTCACTCATAAGAAAAGGCATGAATTTAAAGTTTGTCAAAGACTCTTCAAGATAAGGGGATGAATAAAGTTTTCATAGCTAGTCAATTCATGGAATTTGAAATTAAGTTTTTGAATGTCCATTCTAACTAGGGTCTCCTAAGATCAAACAATGGCTCTGATACCAACTTGTCAACACCCGGATTTTTAAGTCCAGATGCCTATTATGACGTACATCGCAATCCCAGGAATAATGTTTTTGCGAGACATAATAGTAAGTAGCATAGAGTCATCATTTATTACAACACATATTGTCTTACAACCATAGATCACATGATCCAATATTACACGATTATATTGTTCAACAACACAAATAGTAGCAGAAGCGAAGTAGTAGTGGACTATCTATTTCACAGGCAACGCTTGACGTTAGAAGACGATCCTAGTTATCGTAGACGTCCTGCTGTCCGTCATCCTGATACTGGTGCTCTCCTTCATAGTCTGGCATTTGAATAGCCAGAGCAAAGCCATGAGTACTTTTAAAGTACTCGCAAACTAACTCTAAAGTAATTACTTATTAAGGGCAGTAAGGGGGTGCTAAGCTCTAGGTTCATTTGCATAAAGCCAAGTTTTAGTTGATAAACATTTAGTAAAGCATTATCATGTGCTAGACTAACTCAAGTGGGAACATTAGTGTCATTCCCACAACTCATGTTGATTCACCTCAATATCACCTTTCAATTCATCATTCCTTTTTAAGATCGAAATTTTGATAACGGAGATAGTATGGCCTTTCCAATCGCCCGTAACCGTGGACACGGCTATTCGAATAGGTTTAACACTCTGTAGAGGTTGTACTCTTGTGCCACAACTTTTGATTACATCCGTCGAGGATAACCCCGAATCATCGTAACACAGTACGCGGATCATCAACCATAACCTTTCACTTATATATGCTAGTATGAGCACCTCTCCCCATGAGCTTGGCCTCCCGGTGAAAACCGCAGTTAACCCGAGAACTGCACAGGGCTTGGGCCGTACATTCACCTCATATTAACATCGTTCCAACTTAACGGAGGCAGCCTCGGCGTAACCCCTATGATGCTTGTTTAGAGGGAACGCATACTAAAATACACAAGTTTCTAGTTAAGCCCTACCCATAATCAGGTATTGTGGGGGTACTTGTATTATTGGAAGGGTATCGCATTCAAACCCAATCATCATTTTTATCAAAAATCACCATCTTCTCTTGTTCATATTCACCTCCACTTTACATTCTTTCAAAGTCATTTCACTTCACCATGTTCCCATCTAGAGTAGTCAATTTTAATTGATTAGCGCTAGCAACTATTTCATGAGGGGTGCTATCTAGCCTTGATTTGTGCTAAGCTAAACTCCAAGTATTGTTCTACTCTAGACCAAGTGAATCATGAATCAAAAAGTACTTTGAAATAAATAAGCAAAAGTAAATGTAAAGTAAAAACATGGGATAGGTAAGACATAATATAAATTGTGATGGTGCCTTTGCTCTTGTAGAGCTAAGCACTTGTGTTTAGCAAGGGTTAGCTTGCCTTGAGCTGAGTAGTTATCGAAGTTCTCCTCTTCTTCTTGGGAGTAGGCTTCCTCCTCTTGATATTCCTCGTTACTAGCATCTATATACGAATACGAGGTATAATTACTAAACCAAGCTCACATACTAAACTAAAAACACTCCAAAGAGTTCACACACTAATCCTATCATCAATCAAACATGGCATGGTGGATTACTTGATTGATTCTTATTTAAAAGAAAAATAATTTCCTCTCATTATTCTTATTTCTTTAATTTGCTATTTAGATCCTTAGAGAAATTAATTTTTTCTCATTACATCTTATTAAGATTTAATCTCTTCACATAATAATCAGGTATGAAATATAGGTTGACCAAAGTCAACATTCCATATCTATTATATGTGAGTATATTTTAATTGAAGTGCTACACTTCACAAAGTTTAATACTAACATTTAAATGAATTAAAATCTCTAAGTAATAATTATCAGAGGTTCATTGGCCTAAGTCATTCCCCCTGGTTATATTACTTAGGATCAAGATTTAAATGAGAGAGTAGCTCTCATACTATTTGTTGAATTTGAATTCCAAGATTTTATGCACTAGTAATGGCTACATAGCCACTACTTTAATCTAATCCATGATCATACAAATAACATGTCTATGTTATTGCATAATCAATTAGAGGACATCATTTGTGATTTATTAGAGTTGGAATCAATTCAAAATCTATTATGGTTGAATTTTAAATAAAGTTTGAATGTACAAAAGTCCCTGTCTTGTTATTTTTATCAGATTAATTCTACTTTGAATTTGGAGGTGGGACCAGTGGCATTTGTTAGATAATTTCATGGGCTTTCCAACGATATAAAGTTTGCTAAATTTGGTTTGGCAGATTTCAAACTATTCAAATTTTACTAAACCATCTGCAGCACATTTGAATAATTGTTAAAACTAAATTTGAATTCATGGGCTAGGCGGGAAACGTTACTGGGCCGAAACAGAAATTCAAAACGCTGCGCAGCCCAACAAGCATCTGGTGCCACTGGGCTGCGCTGACGAGGTGGGGGCCACCCGTCAGTGTGATTTAACACAGCGAAACGGTATGTGTAATCTAGGCTGTAGGATTAGAACGAGATCCGACGGCGTGTGAACGTCGTCGTCTCCGACGAGCGACTAGCTCACTGGCGGCGAGCCTAGGGGGTGGGAGGGAGTACCAGGCCGTTGCAGGTGGTGGGCAAGCTGCTCGGGGAAGTGGAAGAAGATGGGGAAGCTCCTGGTGCAGCGGCGGAGCTCGGCGAGGCTCCAGGCGAAGCAGAGCTTCCGCGGGCTCCGGCGGACTCGAGCTCGCGATTCGAGCAACTCCGGCGGTGAGTGGTGAAATTGACTGGGGGAGAATGCTCAGTGAGGAGAGGGGAGTGAGTTGTGTGAAGAGAGGGAGTGCCGATCGTCCCTATTTATAGCGGGCGGGAGGTGGCCGAGTGTGCTGTGGAGGAGCGGCCATGGCGTGGCTCTTGTGGCGAGCGAAAGGGCAAGGCGAGGACGGCTAGGGCTAGCCCATGTCCTGGCGATGCTCAACCCGTAGCTGGCGCGGCCAAAGCGTGAAGGGATGGCTCGAGCACTTGCAGAGTCTGTGACGGGGCGCGCGGCCGAAAGTCGATGAGGACGACGGCGACGGAGCAGGGGCAGGCCTGGGCGAGTGTCTAGCGTGTAGAGGGTGGGGAGTAGAGGCTCGACGCAGTGGTAGGGATGCAGGGGGAGGACGGGGGTGCTCGAGCGCATGGTGTCCTGGCGCGGCTAGAGCGCGGTCACCGCGCGTGCTGGCACGTCCTGGCACGTTTTGGACGCGGCTCGTCTGGCCAATGCCAAGCGTTGGCGTTGCTGGGGCGTGTACCGTCGGTGTCCTTGAGTTGCAGAGAGGCTCCAGGACAAGGAGAAAGGTTGGGATGGTTGCCAGAGGGAGAGATGCCAAAGGTGGCCGGGTGTGCATGGCATGGTGTGATTCCTCTCACTTTTCCACTTTAATTGATCAAAGCAAGTACTCGGCTAGGTGCAGGGAGCATAGAGAGGCACTTATCATCTCAGTAGCAAAGGGGTTTAGGCCAAGAACCGATGGATAATAGCATGTAACCCAATTTGGAAACAATGCCTGCCAAGTGTTCGGTCAAATGGCCGCATGAAACTTTTGTTTGAATTTTGAAATTCTTTTTGGTGAATCTCATTTATATAATTAATGTGTTGGATTGGTGGTGGGTTTTTCTCATTTTCTTTTATTCTTCTCTAATTAGGGTTAGCTGATCTTGGTTTAGGGTTTAATAGCAATTGATCATCCTACTAACACTCATCAAGGCAATTGCACAAAAGAAATTCACTCAAATGCATGAGACTATATGTGGCACTATATGCATGGAAAAAGTTTTTGTTAATTGCAAATTTTGAGTTTGGGAAGCTTTTCTTTCTTGATTGTTATTGTTGAAACTTGGGATGTTACACATGAACCCACTATCGAGCATAAATACTCCCTCTTGGAGTTACTAGCAAAAACTTGGCCAGAGCCTCTACTAACAACGGAGAGCATGCAAGATCATAAACAACACATAGATATAAATTGATAATCAACATAACATAGTATTCTCTATCCATCGGATCCCAACAAACACAACATATAGCATTACAGATAGATGATCTTGATCATGTTAGGCAGCTCACAAGACCCGACAATGAAGCACATAAGGAGAAGACGACCATCTAGCTACTGCTATGGACCCATAGTCCAGGGCTGAACTACTCACTCATCACTCCGGAGGCGACCATGGCGGTGAAGAGTCCTCCGGGAGATGAAGATTATATGTAGGTGGAAGGGCAGGTCAGGGGGCCACACGAGGGGCCCAGACGACAGGCCGGCGCGGCCAGGGCTTGGGCCGCGCCGCCCTGGTGTCTGGCCACCTCGTGGCCCCACTTCGTCTCCTCTTCGGTCTTCTGGAAGCTTCGTGGCAAAATAGGCCCCTGGGCGTTGATTTCGTCCAATTCCGAGAATATTTCCTTACTAGGATTTCTGAAACCAAAAACAGATGAAAACAAGACAGCGGCTCTTCGGCATCTCGTTAATAGGTTAGTGCCGGAAAATGCATAAATATGACATAAAGTATGCATAAAACATGTAGATATCATCAATAATGTGGCATGGAACATAAGAAATTATCGATACGTCGGAGACGTATCAGCATCCCCAAGCTTAGTTTCTGCTCGTCCCGAGCAGGTAAACAATAACAAAGATAATTTCTGGAGTGACATGCCATCATAACCTCGATCATAATATTGTAAGCATATGTAATGAATGCAGCGATCAAAACAATCTAAATGACATGAGTAAACAAATGAATCATAAAGCAAAGACTTTTCATGAATAGTACTTTCAAGACAAGCATCAATAAGTCTTGCATAAGAGTTAACTCATAAAGCAATAATTCAAAGTAAAGGCATTGAAGCAACACAAAGGAAGATGAAGTTTCAGCGGTTGCTTTCAACTTATAACATGTGTATCTCATGGATATTGTCAATGCAAAGTAATATAACAAGTGCAATAGGCAAATATGTAGGAATCAATGCACAGTTCACACAAGTGTTTGCTTCTTGAGGTGGAGAGAAATAGGTGAACTGACTCAACATAAAAGTAAAAGAAAGGCCCTTCGCAGAGGGAAGCATTGATTGCTATATTTGTGCTAGAGCTTTGGTTTTGAAAATAAGAAACAATTTTGTCAACGGTAGTAATAAAGCATATGTGTTATGTAAATTATATCTTACAAGTTGCAAGCCTCATGCATAGTATACTAATAGTGCCCGCACCTTGTCCTAATTAGCTTGGATTACCGGGATTATCATCGCAATGCACATGTTTCAACCAAGTGTCACAAAGGGGTACCTCTATGCCGCATGTACAAAGGTCTAAGGAGAAAGCTCGCATTGGATTTCTCGCTATTGATTATTCTCAACTTAGACATCCATACCGGGACAACATAGACAACAGATAATGGACTCCTCTTTAATGTTTAATGCATAAGCATGTAGCAACAATTAATGTTCTCATATGAGATTGAGGATATATGTCCAAAACTGAAACTTCCACCATGATTCATGGCTTTAGTTAGCGGCCCAATGTTCTTCTCTAACAATATGCATGCTCTAACCATTAAATAAGTGGTAAATCGCCCTTACTTCAGACAAGACGGACATGCTTAGCAACTCACATGATATTCAACAAAGTTTAGTTGATGGCGTCCCCAGGAACATGGTTATCGCACAACAAGCAACTTAATAAGAGATAAAGTGCATAAGTACATATTCAATACCACAATAGTTTTTAGGCTATTTGTCCCATGAGCTATATATTGCAGAGGTAGAGGATAGAAATTTAAAGGTAGCACTCAAGCAATTTACTTTGGAATGGCGGAGAAATACCATGTAGTAGGTAGGTATGGTGGACACAAATGGCATAGTGGTTGGCTCAAGGATTTTGGATGCATGAGAAGTATTCCCTCTCGATACAAGGTTTAGGCTAGCAAGGTTGTTTGAAACAAACACAAGGATGAACCGGTACAGCAAAACTCACATCAAAGACATATTGTAAACATTATAAGACTCTACACCGTCTTCCTTGTTGTTCAAACTCAATACTAGAAATTATCTAGACTTTAGAGAGACCAATTATGCAAACCAAATTTTAGCAAGCTCTATGTATTTCTTCATTAATAGGTGCAAAGTATATGATGCAAGAGCTTAGACATGAGCACAACAATTGCCAAGTATCAAATTATCCAAGACATTTTACCAATTACTACATGTAGCATTTCCTGATTCCAACCATATAACAATTTAACGAAGAAGATTCAACCTTCGCCATGAATACTATAAGTAAAGCCTAAGGACATATTTGTCCATATGCAACAGCGGAGCGTGTCTCTCTCCCACACAAAGAATGCTAGGATCCATTTTATTCAAACAAAACAAAAATTAAAAACAAACCGACGCTCCAAGCAAAGCACATAAGATGTGATGGAATAAAAATATAGTTTCAGGGGAGGAACCTCATAATGTTGTCGATGAAGAAGGGGATGCCTTGGGCATCCCCAAGCTTAGACGCTTGAGTCTTCTTAAAATATGCAGGGGTGAACCACCGGGGCATCCCCAAGCTTAGAGCTTTCACTCTCCTTGATCATATTGTATCATCTCCCTCTCTTGATCCTTGAAAACTTCCTCCACACCGAACTCAAAACAACTCATTAGAGGGTTAGTGCACAATCAAAATTTACATGTTCAGGGGTGACATAATCATTCTTAACACTTATGGACATTGCACAAAGCTACTGAAAGTCAATGAAATCGAAAAATCCATCAAGCATAGCAAAATAGGCAATGCGAAATAAAAGGCAGAATCTGTCAAAACAGAACAGTTCGTAAAGACGAATTTTATTGAGGCACCAGACTTGCTCAAATGAAAATGCTCAAATTGAATGAAAGTTGCGTACATATCTGTGGATCACTCATGTAAATTGGCATAATTTTCTGAGTTACCTACAGAGAATTAGGCCCAGATTCGTGACAGCAAAGAAATCTGTTTCTGTGCAGTAATCCAAATCTAGTATGAACCTTACTATCAACGACTTTACTTGGCACAACAATGAACAAAACTAAGATAAGGAGAGGTTGCTACAGTATTAACAACTTCCAAGACTCAAATATAAAATAATGGTACTGTAGTAAAAACATGGGTTGTCTCCCATAAGCGCTTTTCTTTAACGCCTTTCAGCTAGGCGCAGAAAGTGTGTATCAAGTATTATCAAGAGACAAAGTGTCAACATCATAACTTGTTCTAATGATAGAATCAAAAGGTAACTTCATTCTCTTTCTAGGGAAGTGTTCCATACCTTTCTTGAGAGGAAATTGATATTTAATATTACCTTCCTTCATATCAATAATAGCACCAACAGTTCGAAGAAAAGATCTTCCCAATATAATGGGACAAGATGCATTGCATTCAATATCCAAGACAACAAAATCAACGGGGACAAGGTTATTGTTAACGGTAATGTGAAAATTATCAACTCTCCCCAAAGGTTTCTTTGTAGAATTATCAGCAAGATTAACATCCAAATAACAATTTTTCAATGGTGGCAAGTCAAGCATATTATAGATTTTTTTAGGCATAACGGAAATACTTGCACCAAGATCACATAAAGCATTACAATCAAAGTCATTGACCTTCATCTTAATGATGGGATCCCAACCATCCTCTAGCTTCCTAGGAATAGAAGCTTCGCGTTCTAGTTTCTCTTCTCTAGCTTTTATGAGAGCATTTGTAATATGTTTCGTGAAAGCCAAATTTATAGCACTAGCATTAAGACTCTTAGCAAGTTTTTGTAAGAACTTTATAACTTCAGAGATATGGCAATCATCAAAATCCAAACCATTATAATCTAAAGCAATGGGATCATCATCCCCAATGTTCGAAAAAAATTCAGCAGTTTTATCACAAACAATTTCAGCAGTTTTAGCAGTTTCAGGCAGTTTTTCGCGCTTTGCATTAGAAGTGGAAACATTGCCAACACCAATTCTTTTACCATTATTAGTAGGAGGTGCAGCAACATGTGAAGCATTAGCATTGCTAGTGGTGGTAATAGTCCAGACTTTAGCTATATTATCTTCTTTTTCATTCTCTTCTCTTTCCCACCTAGCACGCAATTCGGCCATCAATCTTATATTCTCATTAATTCTAACTTGGATGGCATTTTCTGTAGTAACAATTTTATTATTATGATTTTCATTAGGCATAACTTTCGATTTCAAAAGATCAACATCAGCAGCAAGACTATCGACTTTAGAAGCAAGTATATCAATTTTTCCAAGCTTTTCTTCAACAGATTTGTTAAAAGCAGTTTGTGTACTAATAAATTCTTTAAGCATGGCTTCAAGTCCAGGGGGTGTATTCCTATTATTGTTGTAAGAATTCCCATAAGAATTACCATATCCGTTGCCATTATTATAAGGATATGGCCTATAGTTATTACTAGAATTGTTCTGGTAAGCATTATTGTTGAAATTATTATTTTTAATGAAGTTCACATCAACATGTTCTTATTGAGCAACCAATGAAGCTAACGGAACATTATTAGGATCAACATTAGTCCTACCATTCACAAGCATAGACATAGTAGCATCAATCTTATCACTCAAGGAAGAGGTTTCTTCGACAGAATTTACCTTCTTACCTTGTGCAGCTCTTTCCGTGTGCCATTCAGAGTAATTAATCATCATATTATTAAGAAGCTTTGTTGCTTCACCAAGAGTGATGGACATAAAGGTACCTCCAGCAGCTGAATCCAATAGGTTCCGCGAAGAAAAATTCAGTCCTGCATAAAAGGTTTGGATGATCATCCAAGTAGTCAGTCCATGGGTTGGGCAATTTTTAACCAAAGATTTCATTCTTTCCCATGCTTGTGCAACATTCTCATTATCCAATTTTTTAAAATTCATTATGCTACTCCTCAAAGATATAATTTTAGCAGGGGGATAATATCTACCAATAAAAGCATCCTTGCATTTAGTCCATGAATCAATACTATTCTTAGGCAGAGATAGCAACCAATCTTTAGCTCTTCCTCTTAATGAGAAAGGAAACAATTTTAATTTTATAATATCACCATCTACATCTTTATACTTTTGCATTTCACACAATTCAACAAAATTATTGAGATGGGCAGCAGCATCATTAGAACTAACACCAGAAAATTGCTCTCGCATAACAAGATTTAGTAAAGCAGGTTTAATTTCAAAGAATTCTGCTGTAGTAGCAGGTGGAGCAATAGGTGTGCATAAGAAATCATTATTATTTGTGGTTGTGAAGTCACACAACTTAATATTTTCAGGAGTACCCATTTTAGCAAGAGTAAATAAAGCAAACTAGATAAAGTAAATGCAAGTAACTAATTTTTTGTGTTTTTGATATAGAGTGCAAGACAGTAAAATAAAGTAAAGCTAGCAACTAATTTTTTTGTATTTTGATATAATGCAACAAACAAGAAAGTAAATAAAATAAAGCAAGACAAAAACAAAGTAAAGAGATTGGATTGTGGAGACTCCCCTTGCAGCGTGTCTTGATCTCCCCGGCAACGGCGCCAGAAAACAGTCTTGATACGCGTACAGCACGCGACCGTTGGGAACCCCAAGAGGAAGGTGTGATGCGTACAGCAGTAAGTTTTCCCTCAGTAAGAAACCAAGGTTTATCGAACCAGTAGGAGCCAAGAAGCACGTTGAAGGTTGATGGCGGCGAGATGTAGTGTGGCGCAACACCAGGGATTCCGGTGCCAACGTGGAACCTGCACAACACAACCAAACTACTTTGCCCCAACGAAACAGTGAGGTTGTCAATCTCACCGGCTTGCTGTAACAAAGGATTAGATGTATAGTGTGGATGATGATTGTTTGCAGAAAACAGTAGAACAAGTATTGCAGTAGATTGTATTCGATTAAAAGAATGGACCGGGGTCCACAGTTCACTAGAGGTGTCTCTCCCATAAGATAAATAGCATATTGGGTGAACAAATTACAGTTGGGCAATTGACAAATAGAGAGGGCATGACCATGCACATACATGATATGATGAGTATAGTGAGATTTAATTGGGCATTACGACAAAGTACATAGACCGCTATCCAGCATGCATCTATGCCTAAAAAGTCCACTTTCAGGTTATCATCCGAACCCCTTCCGGTATTAAGTTGCAAGCAACAGACAATTGCATTAAGTATGGTGCGTAATGTAATCAATAACTACATCCTCGGACATAGCATCAATCTTTTATCCCTAGTGGCAACAGCACATCCACAACCTTAGAACTTTCTGTCACTGTCCCAGATTTAATGGAAGCATGAACCCACTATCGAGCATAAATACTCCCTCTTGGAGTTACTAGCAAAAACTTGGCCAGAGCCTCTACTAACAACGGAGAGCATGCAAGATCATAAACAACACATAGATATAAATTGATAATCAACATAAAATAGTATTCTCTATCCATCGGATCCCAACAAACACAACATATAGCATTACAGATAGATGATCTTGATCATGTTAGGCAGCTCACAAGACCCGACAATGAAGCACATAAGGAGAAGACGACCATCTAGCTACTGTTATAGACCCATAGTGCAGGGGTGAACTACTCACTCATCACTCCGGAGGCGACCATGGCGGTGAAGAGTCCTCCGGGAGATGATTCCCCTCTCCGGCAGGGTGCCGGAGGCGATCTCCTGAATCCCTCGAGATGGGATTGGCGGCGGCGGCGTCTCTGGAAGGTTTTCCGTATCGTGGCTCTCGGTACTGGGGGTTTCGCGACGAAGACTATATGTAAGCGGAAGGGCAGGTCAGGGGGCCACACGAGGGGCCCAGACGACAGGCCGGCGTGGCCAGGGCTTGGGCCGTGCCGCCCTGGTGTCTGGCCACCTCGTGGCCCCACTTCATCTCCTCTTCGGTCTTCTGGAAGCTTCGTGGCAAAATAGGCCCCTGGGCGTTGATTTCGTCCAATTCCGAGAATATTTCCTTACTAGGATTTCTGAAACCAAAAACAGCAGAAAACCGCAACTGGCTCTTCGGCATCTCGTTAATAGGTTAGTGCCGGAAAATACATAAATATGACATAAAGTATGCATAAAACATGTAGATATCATCAATAATGTGGCATGGAACATAAGAAATTATCGATACGTCGGAGACGTATCAGAGACTTCCCCGCCAAATGTATTGTTCAAAAGAGATCTAGTTGGTCCTAGGTTGACATCATGTAATGCTTTGCTGCAGTGTCTAGATTTGGTCCAGTTAACGCAAGGGCCTGACGAATTTTCATGAAGTCTACATGATAGTGGTCAATTCCCTATGGGTTCCATGTATACAACATCAATCTAGCAAGAGGTGCACGTTGATAATAACAAAAGGATTTGAAAAATGAAGATGTCGTTAAATACTTGGATTTTTGCATAGTATCTTCGTTGAGGAGTAATCCTCACCAAAGACAACCTTGTGAAATGTAATTGGCACGAAAGTATAAAGTGTGTATGATTTATTTAAGACTTTATTGAAGAGTTCAATCATACATTGCTTTATTGAAGACTTCGATTATACCATGTTCCTCTTTGATCTTCTTCTCTCTTTCTTCCTTCTCCTTCATGGCTTCCACAAACATGGAACATCCCCTCTTTTCTATCTCGATAAACCCTTGGTCCACCATCTCGACACTTGTACGGTCATGTAGAAACTCTGGACCAGACATGAACCAGAGAGAAGAAGTCTAGTAGCCCCCATGGATCTCCTCTAGATTAGATATGAAAACACAAGATAGAAAGATCCCCTCGAGAGGCATATGAGGGGGTTTAAGATGTCATGAGTGATGGAACAAAGGTATCTCGTGATTTATGAGCTAGATGTGCCTTTTATGGGAAAGATATCCGCAAACAAAGTCACATCATTCGACTCCATAATTGTACTAGCATGAATGTTGGTTACCTCAAGTTTCACTATGAAAAATCTATAGCCAATACTATGAAAAAGATAATCCAAAAAAGTAATCCATGGATTTTGGCCCAATCTTGCGCTTCTTGGGTATTTGCACAATTACTTTCCCAAACAATCCCAAGTCCGCAAGTAGGATTGTATCCGCAAATTTCATTTGCCATTACTCAAAAGAAATAATGGTTTTGTTCTTTGTACTAAGATGGGGATAACCAAATCAATTAGAGTATATTTCTTTCTTTCGGCCACCCCATTGGAGTGAGGTAAATAGGGAGGCATCCTCATATGGATCGAACTCATTGAAAAATACACTCCATCATAATCAGACCTAAGTCATTTAATCCTTCAATCAAGTTGGTTTTGTGCTTCAGTTTATAGAGTTTGGAGTGATTAAAAGATTCATCTTTAGATTTCAGAAGGTACACATAATAGTAATGAATGGAGTCATCAATTAAAGTCATGAACTATCTAGTTCCACCTTTTATCAACTCGCCATTTATTTCACAAAGATCTGAATGTATGAGTTTCAGCGGTGCAAAATCTCTTACCTCAGCAGTTTTGTGAGACTTACGAGGTTGTTTAGGTTGCACACACACTTGACACTTGGAACTCCTGATAATATTAAAATTTTGAATTAAATTCTTATTGGCTAGCCGAGTCATGCATCCAAAATTGATATGACAAAGTCGTGAATCCAAAATATTGGACTCACTATCATTGCAAACATGATTAATAATTTGAGTACATAAGTCTGACAAAGATAAGCGGAACAAGCCTCCGCACTCATAACCCTTTTCTAAATAATTTTCCACACTTATAAATTACAACTTTATTGGGCTCAAAAACCAATTTAAAACTACCTCGACATAAAATTGTAATGCTCATGAGATTCTTACCGATGGAGGAAACGTGTTGCACATTCTTCAGCTAGACGGTCTTCCCCGAAGTAAACCTCAAATTTATTGTACCAATGCCATGAAAAGAAGCATGCACACCGTTTCCCATAAGCGCAGAGGAAATCCTTGCAACCTGATAAGAAGATAACATGGAAACATCAGAACATACATGTGTATTGACATCCGCGTCTATCCACCAACCATGAGAGTTGTATACTGAAAGGACAGTAGGAAAAATACAGTACACTTCGTCCTTTATCTTAGTATCACCACCAATAACAACATTTGCAGTCTTGCAGCTGCTCCCACACTTGTCATAGAGATTTGGGCAGTTAGGAGCCCAATGATCAGGATCACCACAAACGTGGAAAATGCCTTTCTTCTAATCATTCTTCCTCTTGAGGTTGGTTGAGTGTGAGACCTTGTTCTTGCCATGAAACTTTCCTTTCCCTTCAGATTAGTTCTTGTTCTTGAACTTGTGAGATTGGAGGTTTTTCTTCCGTACCACATTGGCACTAGAATCTACCTCAGACCTTGAGCATGTGTGTCTATTGTCGTCGCCTTTTCCTTCACATGAAGAGACCCAATGAGATCCAAAACAAAAATTCTTGCCTCTTCAATTTCAGAGAAGTAGTAGCAAAGTTCCTCCATGAAGGAGGAAGCTTGGAAATAATGCTACCTAAAACAAACTTGTCTAGTAAGGTACGCTTAAACTGCTCAAATTCTTTAGCAAGTGGTTGTATCTCATGAGCTTTCTCAACAACAGAGTGTTCACCAGTCATCTTGTAGTCATAGTATTGATCCATGACATATAACTCAGTGCCAGCATATGAGACCAAAATTTGTCCTCGAGCGCATCCCACGCGCCCTTGTCATGATTGACTTTCTCGTACACTTCCTCTTGAGAGCCAGAAATCTCACCCTCAGGCTTGCCAAGAGTGGCACTATAGCAGTTCAGGTTTTGAAACCAGAAAACTGATCTCATGCACCATCTTTTATAGTGCGAACCACTAAAGAGAGGCGGCCATGTATCAGCAATGCCACTTTAATTTATTTACCTATAATGAAGTTTTTGAATTGTTGAATATACAAGAAAATTACCATATTATTTAATCAAACAAATAATTGACATAGCATGATTAGAGAGTAAGTAACAAAAATAATCATATAGACTAACTGTGTAGATGAATAGATATCCTCTAAATAATACAACCCTATCGCTTCTACTCCAAACAAAAGAACTAGAAACTCTTGAAAGATTTGACGGACAAAGAGAGAAGAGTCGCATACGATGCAGCTTGAGCAACAACGGCATTGGTGGCGGCATCATCAACGTCAATATTTTCTCCCATATTGAGGTTGCCGAAGAGGTCGTCAACATCCGGGAAGAAGTCGTTGTTGGGGAACTCCTCATCGGACGACGTCGTGTTGCTAGTAGTCGTGCGTAAGCGCTCGCCAAAAAACTGATTGCCTCCACCCATACAGGTCTACGAGAGACGGGGTTCCGGAGTCCTATTGTTCCATCGGTTCAGGATGGGGAAGACGATGCCGTCGACGCAAGGTTCTAGAAGAGGTAGTTGCATGTTTGTAGTATAGGCTAGGGTTTGCATCTGAGTTTATATTGTGCTGTTCAGGAAGGTAGTGGGGTGCAACCCACGTCCGAGTGAGCACAACCACAATCGAGAAAATCCAAAATGAATCGTAATTAATAACACAATCAATTTCCCGAACAACAAAAAGATAGTCTCGTTTTGGCAAGATTCCCGCAACCCGCAAAGCGGCGCGACGAGGAAGGCAGCGGAGAAGGAGGAGGAGGAGGAGTGTGTTAGGGTTCTCTCTCTCTGTTCACTCACTTACAAGGACTAGAACATCCACCTTTATAAACCACTCGACATCTCTCTCAACTAGCAATGCGGGACTCAACTTTAGTCCTGCCATTTACCATATATGAATGGGTTAAAGAGAACTTTAGAGTTTGTATTGGGCTATAGGCTAAGGACCAACGAATGCCACTTCTGATGAAGATGGACATTAGTAGGGATAACACTGTATGTGCACACTCATTGGCAGCACACCCATCTGAACGCACGCGAATGCTATTATTTGTTGTCGGCCGAAAACAAGCAAACGATTGGTGTGCTTGTACTGGTATCATGGAGGAGATTAGGGCACGGGACTACTAGGTGGGTCATGGCTACACTCGGGTCTATAAAGTACCCACAATGAGCCCCAATGGGGGCATGAGACTTCTATGTCCATACCGGTGGAGTTAGCCTTTGCTAGCCCGCTTCCAATATATATCAAAATTCAAAATCCTTTGAGATGGCCATGTGTTACTGATAACCCCCAAATGCAGGAGATCACCATAGTACAATCCAGAAAGTATTTAAGTGTCGAACCCACGAGGAGCTGAATGTAAACTATCTATTCTCTAAATCCCTATAACCCACTTATATAGCCTTTCATGCCAAGCAATGGGTTGGAGTTTGTGTAAAGTGGTTTCTACTAGGAACTAGAAAATTTTGTGAAGTACTGAGAATAATTGTAGGAAGTAAAACTAGTGCAAGTAAAGTAAAGGTCGTACGGTGAAGTGGGGTAAGGTGAAGTAACTCAAGGGAGTAATTGTTCAGGAAAATTTCCGTTTCATTTATGTGGTTGTCATTAGTGTTTCTTTTAGAGAGGAGCCATAGATAAGTGCAACCACAGATATGAGCAAATACACCACTAGTGATTGATCCTAAGGCCATATGCATGAGCAAACAAATGAATTATTAAGACATAAAGTCTAACCACTGTTGTACGTTTAAAGGTCCCCCCCCCCCCCCCGTGATTAAACATGAATTAATATAACGTAATGTCTAAGACTTGGGACGTTGTTTCTGCCAATCTTCATCTGTCCCTCATTCTATCATCATGCAATGATGACAACCTCATTGCATTCTCCAACATATGTGTGCAGGCATATATCAGTACAAGATATCACAGAAGATAACAAATACTTATATGCAACCATCAACAAATACTTATATGCAACCATCAAAAAATACATCAAGCAAACGTTATAGAGGTACAATACATCATGGGAATTCAATAGATTGCCTCACATACCGAGATTACAAAGGGTACATGAAGATGTTGCTGACTGTGTTTATAAAGCCGCTGATGATGATGTTGATGATTATCACGCAAGGGGGGGTAGAGTCCACCGGAGGCGATTCCGACAATGATTCCCCCTCTGATCTCCACCGGCGGCGGCTTGCCGACTGTCTTTTTAGGTGTTTTCGATCTCCGCCTCCGTATATTATGAGATCGCGTCGGGGACCCCTTTTATAGAAGGTTTTAGGGAAAACCAAAGAGTATGGTGGTGGCGATGGCGATGGCATCCGAGCAACGAGCCACCCAATTATACAGGTGGTGCGCCCTAGGGTAGGGGCCACGCCACCCCCTCTCTTTTGGGCCGCCGGGATCTGTTCTTGAGGTTCCAAAGCTCCATCTTGATTGTCTTTGCAATGTATTAAGCCTCGAAAAATCTCTGGTCCATTTGAATCCGTACAGGTCACTGGAAGTCCAAAATACGCAAAATAAGAAATTCATGCTCTGCAGAGTTATAACCAAAATAAGGGGGATCATTGGAAAAATCTCCAAAAACAATATATAACATGGATATAACACTATATGATATGCAAATATGGGGGAATAAGTGGTAATAAACTACAAAGTTCATGCATGCATTTTACATCCATCAGTTACGTGTTCTAGTTGCTAGGAAAATCAACAAACATAAATTTCGACTTATTTTTGCAAAATGGAGCCATCTTTCGGTAAAATTGATCTATTTTTTGCATACAACCTCCGATGATTTTTTATATATATTTAAATGTATGTATAAAAAAGATACATCCGATTTCAACGGCTGTATTACCATTTTTTGTATTACTCAAATTCAAATACGAAAACATAGTTTTTCAGGTTTTGGATTTCGAAGAAAAAAGTCCCAAATTGAAAAATTCCAAAAAAATTCCCTCCCTATTGATACGTCTCCAACGTATCGATAATTTCTTATGTTCCATGCTTGATTTATGATGATACACACATATTTTATACATACTTTATGTCATATTTATGCATTTTCCGGCACTAACCTATTAACAAGATGCCGAAGAGCCAGTTGCTGTTTTATGTTGTTTTTGGTTTCAGAAATCCTAGTAAGGAAATATTCTCGGAATTGGACGAAATCAACGCCCAGGGTCTTATTTTTCCACAAACCTTCCAGAAGTCCGAAAGGGAAATGAAGTGGGGCGACAAGGCGGCGACACGCCAGGGCGGCGCAGCCCAGGCCCTGGCCGCGCGGCCCTAGCGTGTGGGCCCCTTGCATTGCCCCTAAACCTACCCTTCCGCCTATAAGAAGCCTTCGTCGATAATAACTCCAGTACCGAGAGCCACGATAAGGAAAACCTTCCAGAGACGCCGCCGCCGCCAATCCCATCTCGGGGGATTCAGGAGATCGCCTCCGGCACCCTGCCGGAGAGGGGAATCATCTCCCGGAGGACTCTTCACCGCCATGGTCGCCTCCGGAGTGATGTGTGAGTAGTTCACCCCTGGACTATGGGTCCATAGCAGTAGCTAGATGGTTGCCTTCTCCTCATGTGCTATCATTGTCGGATCTTGTGAGCTGCCTAACATGATCAAGATCATCTATTTGTAATGCTACATGTTGCGTTTGTTGGGATCCGATGAATATGGAATGCTATGTTATGTTGATTATCAATCTATCATCTATGTGTTGTTTATGATCTTGCATGCTCTCCGTTATTAGTAGAGGCTCTGGCCAAGTCATTACTTGTAACTCCAAGAGGGAGTATTTATGCTCGATAGTGGGTTCATGCCTCCATTAAATCTGGGACAGTGACAGAAAGTTCTAAGGTTGTGGATGTGCTGTTACCACTAGGGATAAAACATCAATGTTATGTCTAAGGATATTTGTGCTGATTACATTACGCACCATACTTAATGCAATTTTATGTTGTTTGCAACTTAATACTGGAAGGGGTGCGGACGCTAACCCGAAGGTGGACTTTTTAGGCATAGATGCATGCTGGATAGCGGTCTATGTAATTTGTCGTAATTCCCAATTGAATTTCACACTACTCATCATAACATGTATGTGCATTGTCATGCCATCTTTATTTGTCAATTTCCCAACTGTAATGTGTTCACCCAACATGCTATTTCTTATGGGAGAGACACCACTAGTGAACTGTGGACCCCGGTCCATTCTTTACATCGAATACAATCTACTGCAATACTTATTCTTACTGCTCTCTGCAAACATCATCATCCACACTATACATCTAACCCTTTGTTACAGCAAGCCGGTGAGATTGACAACCTCACTGTCACGTTGGGGCAAAGTATTTTGGTTGTGTTGTGCAGGTTCCACGTTGGCGCTGGAATCCCTGGTGTTGCGCCGCACTACACTCCGCCGCCATCAACCTTCAACGTGCTTCTTGGCTCCTACTGGTTCGATAAACCTTGGTTTCTTACTGAGGGAAACTTGCCGCTGTACGCATCACACCTTCCTCTTGGGGTTCCCAACGGACGCGTGATGTACGCGTATCACCTATCCTTTCAAACTTTCACCTGCTTCTCTACCGCTTCGTCCCTCCTCCTCTTCACCTTCTCCACCTTATTTCCATCATCATGTTCCACTTCTCCACCTTCTCCCCTCCTCCTCCCCCCTTCACCTTCTTTGCCTCCTCCTCTTGCACTTCTCCACCTTCTCCCTAAAGATGAGCACCACCTCCGACAACAAGTACACCTCCTCTACGGCGACAGCGACAACCTCCTCTCCGATGACGGCAACCTCCTCCTATCCTTCGACTGCGACCTCCTCTGACGCCATCTTCTGCCACGGCCGACGCCCTGCTTCGGTGACCTGCTACTGGTCCTCTCCTCTTGTCAATGCCACAAGGAGGAGCCATGGACTCGATTGCGTTTTTTTGAGTTTTAAGGTGTTTTGTGTAAAATCACGTGGACAGCTGGGCGCTAGCCCCAACCTTTTTGAAAGTTGCAAAAAAATGAACATTAGCACCGGACCGAAAACGTGCACGCAACTGATTTAGTAATGGTAGCGCGTCAAGATCAACACGAGACTAGTAACTGGACTACCTATCGCATGCGAGGTGGCCACGTGACTGGTAGTGAATACCACTGGCAAGGTACCAGTCGTCGGTCGGGGCCCGCGATTGGTAGCCAATATTCACACACAACTAGTTGGCTTTTCCGTACTAGTGGGGGGAACCCACCGACAAGGAGTCCATAGACGAGGAGCGCGCACACGAGAAGGTCAGCCGCGAGACTTTGTCAACGATGCCGGCCTCGACCAGGTCACCACATTGATCGAAGAATGGTCCCGCATGTCGCTTGTGCGAGCCGCCAAGTGCCACCGCAAGTACGAGTAGTTAAACCCCACCTGGGTGTCATCACCAAATGGGAGCACCGGACAAAAAAAAGAGGAGTGGCGTCGGATCGCGGAGCACCATGCGGATATGTACTTCGGCCTCGTCTCTGATATCGAATGAGCACCGCCGGCTGCATAGTCGCTGCACCTATAGGCTCCAGTGGGGTATCCCCGGAACCGCATTTTGGTAAAATTAGAGTTCAAAGCGAGCAGAGTAGGGTAGATTTTGCTCTGAATTTAGAATCTAGTATGAACTAAGTCTGAAAGTATGTACAAACTGTATGTTAATGTTATCTGAATGTTTATTTCTCCCGGGAAGTGTTTACTTATAACAATGCACTTCAGTTCTACACAAACAAAACTAGGACGTACTGTAGTGAGTGTATGTGCATTGTGTTTCGCAGAAAAGAAATTTCTGTGACACATGCGGTGTAGGCACAAGCAACGAATGGTAGGAAGCAACGAAGCACGCAGTGTCGAGGGCTCGAGGCCACTGTCAGCCCTTGGAACAAGCCAGGCCAGCAGTCAGCGGACCACGGAAATTCCACGAGCCGGACAAGCCCCATGGCTGGTGGCTCTGCATCTGCATTCATATATACCGCCCGGGCGAGGGAGACGGCAGGTACGCCCGTCGACGACCTCACCACTCCCGGACGAATCGATGGTGACCCGTGTTCAATCCGTTTCGACGGGCCAACGAACAAGTTGGGCGTGCACTTGCGTGCGCCGGCGGCCGGTGGACATGCCAGCAAGCAATTAGCAATAGACACTCCCCGGCCACTCTCCACTAAAACAAATAGGTATACGCACAGTAGTGCCTAGCTAGTGGTGGAAAATGGAAACTGATCGGAAATGAATGGTGGACTCGATCGTTGCTCGTCGGGGAGCAATCATCGTGTGATGCGCCAAACTTGATCCGTAGTGCAGGAGATAGGGATTTGCATTATTTGCATATATATATAGGGGTGAGTAGTCTGCTTGGTGCATTGCATACAAACATAAACCCAAGATAATCGTAGATCCATGGCGAACCATGGGGTTGCTTCCGTGCTTGCAGTGGTAGCACTGCTCCTTTTAGCCGTCTCTACGTTTCCAGCAGGTAAATATATAAGACTTCTACTTACTACAATGTATGGATGGATGTATGGATCCAGCCGTCTCTACGTTTCCAGCATTAACCAACGATATTTTTGTATGGATGCATTCGCATAAAAGAGTGCGGTGCTCACCGGGCAGCTGACGCTCGCGGACAAACCAAAGGTTCACTAAGCTGCCGCATCCTGATAATTAATTGAAATCTTGCACCATGACTTGATCTTTCTCTGGGAAAATTAATGCAACTGATTAGCTAGCCATTTTGTTCGATGGTAACAGGCGTGCACTCCATCGGCGTCTGCAACGGCGTGCTCGGCAACAACCTGCCGTCGCCGGCCGACGTGGTGAAGCTCTACAGGTCCAAGGGCATCACCGCCATGCGAATCTACGCTCCGGAGCGCAAGGTCCTCCGCGCCCTCAGCGGCACGGGCATCGGACTCCTCATGGACGTGCCCAACGAGAACATCACCGCCTTCGCCTCCAACCCGTCCGCGGCCGCCGCCTGGGTCAAAGCCAACGTCCAGCCCTACCCGGGCGTCTCCTTCCGGTACATCGCCGTCGGCAACGAGATCATGGACGTCGACGCGCAGAAGAACATCCTCCCGGCCATGAAGAACCTCGACGCAGCGCTCGCCGCGGCCGGCCACGGCGGCATCAAGGTGTCGACGTCGCTGAGGTTCGATGTGTTCACCAACACCTACCCGCCCTCCAGCGGCGTGTTCGCGGACGACGACTTCATGGACCCCATCGCGGAGTACCTGGAGAGCACTGGCGCGCCGCTGCTGGCCAACGTGTACCCGTACTTCGCCTACGTACGCGACACGACGAACATCCATCTCGACTACGCGACCTTCCAGCCGGGCACCACCGTGACCGACAACGGCAATGGGTTGACGTACACGAGCCTCTTCGACGCCATGGTCGACTCCATCTACGCCGCGCTGGAGGACTCTGGCAGACCGGGGGTGAAGGTCGTCGTGTCCGAGACCGGATGGCCGTCCAGCGGCAGCTTCGCCGCGACGGTCCAGAACGCGAGGACGTACAACCAGAATCTGATCAACCATGTCGGTGGGGGCACGCCCAAGAGGCCCGGGCTGCTGGAGACGTACATGTTCGCCATGTTTAACGAGAACCTCAAGACAGGTGATGAGACGGAGAGGCACTTTGGGCTGTTCAATCCGGACAAGTCGCCGGCCTACACCCTTAGTTTCTGAGACGACTGAATCAGAGGATATGGTCAGTCTGTATACGAATAAACTGTCCCCGGGTAAAATGCAAAGATGCACCTGGCTAGGTCGATCTACCTCCCTCCTAATAAAATTGAGTCAATTAATTTACAATAGAGGAAATATTTGACCAAACAAAGAGAGGCCAAAGCTAACCTAAAGAAAAGAACAGTTAATGAACAGACAATTTCCTCAGGTTTTTCCCGGTTAGAATCCCTACTAAATCTTGTACTTCTTACATTGCCTAATGTAAGATGTTTTGGTAGGATAAATTAGCTTATATTAGTGAACGGAGACAGTACTTGAATTTTCTGAATCAGCATATAATTTCGTTCTCCCAATCGATTTCGAGTTTTGTAAGGATCATGATTCATGAGAGGGAGGTATAAGAGATCCAAGTGTGTTAGGTATCTGCAGATAAATAATTCATCTCTACCTTGTCGACGAGCCTTGCAATTAAAAATTTAGACATTAAAAGATGTGTGGAACGAAGAGATGAAGTTAGTGGTGCAATGGAATTTCAAAACATGGACAGTGCTCGACGAAATTGACAAAATAGGCATAAAAACTCTAAACATAAACAGGAAATTGTAGATTAAGAGTAAAAGAACTTGGGACCAGTCGTGACAATGAAACCTCATCATATTGTGCATTTTCTTTCTCTCGTGGAGGTTATCCGCCGAGCCACATACTGGATTCATCAATGGGTCTTTCTGCTCCCAGAGGATCAGCGGGAGAGTTTGGATACTGGATGCAACCGTCTGCTAAAGGTTACTCAGGACTTCTATTTTCAGGCTACTGGGTGGCGGCACACTAGTCGATTGAAGAATGATTAGCTCGAAGTTTTTCTCCATTTTTCGATAGTTGATACATGTCTCAACCCTCTCTGATCCGTGATGTAAAACTTATACTTTGCTACTCTTATGCTGAACTTTGAAATAAAGAAAAAAGCCGTGTGCATCATATTGATGCAGAGGCTGGGCACTGCCCCTTTTCGAAAAAAAGAGGTTATCCTAAATTGAAACACGGTTGTGCTTTGATTAATCAGATTAGTGAGGGTGAGGACAAAAAATAACGTTTAGTCGTGCAAGCTCAACTAAACCACGTGCGCAACAGTCTCATCCCCACTACCAAGGGAGCTTGGCCCGAGGGAAATTGCCAATGGGCCTGGATGGGAGGTGCTTTTGACATTGCGCACGAGCTATTAGCACCTGTTTTGGGCCACTTATCAGTTAAGAAATCTGGACCTATTTATTACTAAGAAGCTAGATGGGCATGTCTGATTTTGAGTCAGAATCACGAGCAAGCTGTAAGAAGAACTCAACAAGTGTTATTGTGAACTCCACACCAAGGCTAATCCGAAGACTAGCCACAACACAGGACCTCGAAGCGCCCCTAAAGATTGACCTGAGACAGTGGGGAGCACTAAAGGAACACAGCACATGACCTCCAAGCCATGTCTCCACACACGTACCACTACGGGAGAACTGCGCTTTGCCGTGCAGCAGGAACGCACGGCAAAGGCCAAAATACGCTCGGCAAAACCTTTGCCGTGCGGGCTTGCACGGCAAAGATTGCTCGGCAATGAACCGCCCGGCAAAGCCGTCTTTGCCGTGCGCCGCGCGAAAGTGGCACGGCAAAGCCTTTGCCGTGCGCACTGGCTTTGCCGTGCGCTGGGCCAGCGTTGCCGTGCGAATGTCGTTGCCGTGCGCCTTCAGACTTTGCCGTGCGGCCGGCTTTGCCGTGTGCTCCACCCCCATCCCGCACGGCAAAGTCTCCTCTTTGCCGTGCGCTTCCCCTCCACCCCGCACGGCAAACATGCTACAGCAGAACTACCACAGCCGCGCAGTGCACAGCAGGGCAACCTTTGTCGTGTGTATGTGCACGGCAAAGGCCTTCTTTGCCGTGTGCATGTGTCTTTGCCGTGTGCATATGCACGGCAAAGGTGCTGAAAAAATTCCAGATTTTTTCTGTTTCTCATTAATCCCTGCATATACAA
Source organism: Lolium perenne (assembly GCF_019359855.2). Taxonomy (NCBI): domain Eukaryota; kingdom Viridiplantae; phylum Streptophyta; class Magnoliopsida; order Poales; family Poaceae; genus Lolium; species Lolium perenne. The sequence continues at coordinate 322,793,706 of NC_067246.2, forward strand.
TTCACAAATACAAATATATATCCAGATCCATATATAGCATAATATATAGAGTATTTGCACATCATCAACAACAAAGTTCATACATAATATAGTCCAACAAAGTCCATACAATAGTCCAACATAGAATGATCCAAATAGCACAACAAAGTTCATACAACCAACATCAACCTTCTCCATTTCCGTCTCCACCTCCTTGTCCTTCTCCACCTCCTTGTCCTTCTCCACCTCCTTGTCCTCCTACAAGTTCATTGATGCATAAGTGGCATGGAATGACTAAAATTGACATGTAAGACATGGAAGAACTAGAATTGACATGAAATGGCTAAAATTGAACATAATCGCTAGAATTGACATGAAATGGCTAAAATTCAACATAATGGCTAAAAATGACATGGAATGAGTAAAATTAACATGGAATAGCTAAAATTGAACATAATGGCTAAAATTGACATGGTTGAATGGCTAAAATTCACAAGTGACATGGTATGGAAGAATTAGATGTGTAGGAGAACTCACCTAGAAACTGATGCAGGCTCCGGATGATGCCCGTATTGTTGACGGTCAAGCCAGGTATCAGCGGGCTCTGACTTGGCGCTTGCTGGAGGAGCGCCATCACAGCCGGATCGAGCGTGGGGATCTGCAATATCCAAAGTTCGGTTAGACAACAAACAAGATTGAGACGGAGATATTAAGTTAACCACTTACAAAATGTGGGAACATAGGAGGACACGACGTGCTAGGACCACTACTCCCCGGTGGTGAAGTCAGCACGGTCTGGTTCATGAACATCTGCTGGAACATCTGCTGCTGTTGTTGCATCTGCTGCAACATCTGCTGCTGCATCTGCATGTTCTCCCTAAGCTGCTGCTGCATCTGCATCTGCTCCTCTTGGTGCCTCCGTTCCCTTTCTTCCATCTCCGCCTACGTTGTGTTGCCGCGATGTCAGTAACATTGCAATGGAAAACATGTAATGAAGCGTAGAGGATCGACGAAGAACTTACCCGTAACTTCTCCACAGCTAGGTCCGAAGCCCGTGGGCGGGTCTCTACCCGAGGCTGCTCGCTCGTACGCCCACGACGGATCTGGCGTAGAGATGGAATGGTCGTTGGGTCGACTAACCCGTCAGCAATCCATAGGCGGCCACCCTTCTTGCCTTGTCCCGCAAGCACCGCAACCTCAACGTCAAAGTCTTCGGTGGTTGGGTCGGCGTCTTCGCCGTGCTTGTCCTTGAACTTCGAGCGGTACGCGCCACACTGGGCCTCCGCTAGCCCGTTGACCCACACGGACCCCGTTTCAGGATGCGGCTCCCTCCTGGTCTTGGACTTTTGGAAAAGGCCAAACAAGTTTGGTGTCACGCCTGTCTTCACTTCCTGCAAAAGAGTACATGCAAGTAAGTGAAGAGGGACACCCTTGCGGGGCTAACAATAACATGAAACGAAAGAATGAAGAAACCATTTGCTCACCTCTTGCTGCAAGGTAAGGGCCAAGTTCTTGCTGCCCAGGACATGTGATCCACCTCCCATCTCTAAACGCTTCTGCTTGCCCTCCTCGTGCTTCCGGGCGTACTCGGGGGATGTCCACCATATGACCATCGCAAGAAAGCACGCCTTGTCTTCCCCGACGTACTGAGGAGGGTTCTACATACACAAGATAGACCCATTATTAGAACATAAACTACATGAAAATGCGGAAATAAAGAACACATCGATGCTAATACCTGCAGGTACTGCCACGGTGCCATGAGCGTATCCCGACAATCAGCCTTACTCATCCAAACTTTGCGCTCGGCGTGCCGATCGCGGGCCTTGCGGACACGTGCCTCGTAGTGCATGCCAGTCACCCTCACCCTGCACAACTCGTGTAAGATAACGTCGCACGCAATTTCCTTGCCCTCAGCCCTCGTGAAGTATTTCTGCAACCATGCACATAGGTAAAACAAGAGGAATTAGAGCAACTATTGGTAGTCAAGAAGTGTTTGAATGCTAAGAAGCCAAAAGTCACGTACCCAGAAGTGGCGGACAACCCGCTCTTGCATGTTGGCACACTTGCCGCTAGGATCTTCCGCGTAGCTGTAGTGCTTCCAAGTCCAAGCCACATCGCGGCCACCACTAGGGAGATTGACAATCCCAGGGAAATGCTTCCTAATTAGGCCTCCAAGGATGTTCGAGTACTCACGTGTCGGGAGCCTCCTCGGGTCACCATACTTGAACATGCTGCACAACGAATTGCCAAAATCAGTATGCATGTGATAAAAAATTTGTATAATGATAAAAATTTCAATAATGGAATGCCAAAATCAGTATGTACCTCTTTCCAGCGGGCACGAGAACAACATCGCGGAAGGCCCAAGTTTTTAGCTTGGGGAGTTTCGTAATCCCGCGCTTATACGGCTTCTTGTCCCGTGGTTCCAGCCTCTCCTCGGCTGCAACGTACACCTCCTCCTCGGGCGGATACCAAGCTAGGTCTTTGTTTAGCTCCTGCGGCAAACCCCCCAACCCCTCATCCTCCTCGAGCTCCTCCCCACCGTCCTCCCCACCATCCTCCCCACCGTCCTCCCCACCGTCCTCCTCATCCTGCCCACCGTGCTCCTCACCGTCCTCCTCGTCCTCCCCACCCCACTGCTCCTCGTCATCATCCTCGGCTGGGGGAGGACTAGGAGAAGGGGTACGAAGTCGCCGTGGCTGGGCATTCTTCCTCCGTGGTGGAGGGCTAGGAGGAGCGCTAGGAGGACGTGTCTGCGACGACGAACCACTCGAAAGTCCCACAAGCTCAGCCACGGCCTTGATCTTCTTTTTGAAACCTCCCTTTCTTTTTCTTGGCGGCATGTTTCAATCACCTGCAAACACAATGAAAAGAGTGGTTTATTAGTATGCAATGTAAACAGATGAATATTAGTGAAATCAACAATAAATAGCACATAGTTCAGTACATAGATCATAGTTTATTACAAATAGCACATAGTTCAGTACATATGATAGCCTCACAATTACAACTACATAGATCAAAGTTTATTACAAATAGCACATAGTTCAGTACATAGGATAGCCTCACAATTACAACTACATAGATCAAAGTTTATTACAAATAGCACATAGTTCAGTACATAGGATAGCCTCACAATTACAACTACATAGCACATAGTTTATTACAAATAGCACATAGTTCAGTACATAGGATAGCCTCACAATTACAACTACATAGCACATAGTTTATTACATAGGATAGCCTCACAATTACAACTACATAGATCAGTAGCCGTTGTCGACATCCGTAATCGGACCACATGTTTCATCATCATCAGGCTCAGCGAACCAATAATGATCGAAGAAACCTGGAGGTGGTCCATTTGGACCTAGGTCAATGCCTGCTTTGAACGCCTCGAGCAAACTTAGGTCTTCTACGGCACACACATCCTCAGCTTCATATTCTTCATTGTCTTCCTCCATAACCGCATCTTCTTCTTGCTCATCGTCTACGACCATGTTATCAACAACGGCCGACAAGTCGATAGTGAAATGACCGGGGAGCCCTTCTTCTTGATAAAAATCAACACTCCTTGTTGAGGGGTCTACGCGGCGGTAATCATCCTTGTTTGGCGGGGGTGGCCTAATGCGTGAAGGAACGGTCATCACAACATCCCATCCATGTAGACGTTTGGTCGGGTTTCGGCACGCGTACGGGAGATAGAATACTTGGAAGGCTTGGGTGGCCAAAATGTACACGTCCTCTCCCTTATAAACAGAGCTTCTTTCAACTTCGACCAATCCAATTTCAGGATCCCGTCTCACGCGGCGTGGGTCGAACCAATGGCATTTGAATACGACGGGATTTAGCCCTTTGTCAAACCCGTAATTCAGCTCGTATATACCCTCGACTCTTCCATAGTAATGGAGTCCATCATCACCTTGACATACCACCCCGCTATTTATTGTCTTCTTGTTTGGACGGCTTGTTGTGTATTGATGGGTCTGGAAGCGATACCCGTTCACGTCATAAGAATTGAACGAGTCGACGGAATGGTTGAAGCCCCTAGCAATTTTTCGTAGCAAGGGATTCATGTCTTTGTCAGTTCTTGCCTACAAGATTAGGACGACAAGTTTAGAACAAGAAATGTCGGCCGAAATGTCGACAGTGTACAAACAAATTTGGATAGGATAGTACCAAACCACAGAACCAGCTACTGAAACCGTGACCGCCGCCCTTATCGAAAATATCCTTGGATTCTTCCGAGGTAGGATCCCTGTGGGTATACCTCCAATATTTAGTCGTGAATTGTCTACAACAGTGAACGGAGGAAGAGTTAGCCACGAACATACGATGAATGTTTGCGAATAACTAAATGGTTAGCACTTACTTGATGTACGGCTTCACTTCCACCATGGTGTTCAAGACATATGAGTGGATCAACTCCCGCTCATGTAAATTCGTTGTGTACGGCTTCGAGCCACTTGACTTGCCGCCAAGCCCTATGAAGATGCTAAGCTTGGGTACATCTTCATTGTTGGCGGCATTGTAACGGAGGACCGGGTTGTGCTTTGTGGGAATGTTGGGATCATAGTGCTTAGTGGTGAAGTTTGCCACCTCCACGTTCAGGACTGCCTCGGCTATGGATGCTTCGATCTTGCATTTATTGCCAGTCATCTGACGAAGCTTTTGTGTTTCTCTCTCGGGACCAAACTGCCAACGGCCCCAGTTCGGCCCCCCCTTTAAGCATTCCTTCGCGAGGTGGAGGATCATATGTTGCATCGGATTAAAGAACGCTGGAGGAAAGATCTTCTCTAGATCGCAAAGCAACATGGGTGCCTGTTCATCCAGCTTCTCAATCACTTTAGTGTCTAACTCCCTAGCACAAATCTGGCGGAAGAAATAACTCAACCTCGCTAGCACTCGCCAAGTCTTCTCAGGGACATAGCCTCGAATCATCACCGGCATTATCCGCTCAATCCATACGTGGTAGTCATGACTCTTCAGTCCTTGTACTCGCAACGTTTCAATGTTAAGACCCCTCATCCAGTTGGCTGCGAACCCATCAGGGAAAAACAAGGAGTCCTTCATCCATTGGAAGACCTCCCTTTTTTGGGCCTTTGTGAGGCAGAACGGAGCGTGTGGCTTAGTCCAAGTTTTTTTGGCACCTTGAGGTGGCTTCATGTTCAACTCTGGCCTATCGCACAACTTTTCTTGGTCAATTCGAGCCTTTATGTTATCCTTCGTCTTCTCAGTGTCCACTATGGTGCTCCAAATGGCTTCACTGATATTCTTCTCGGTGTGCATTACATCAATGTTATGCGGGAGCTCCAGAAACTCAAAGTAAGGAAGCTTCCAGAAGCACGGCTTGTGGGTCCATTGGTGTGTCTCCCCATATCCCAAGAAACCATTCCCATCAGGGTTAGGCTGGAGAGCGTCTAACTCGGCCTTGGTTTCCTGTCCGGTCTTCGGAATTGGCTTCGGTGCAAGGACAACGCGGCCTTTTTTGAAGCTCTTTACATCACTCCTGTATTCATGACTCTGCTCAAGGAACTGTCGAGCTTTATCAAAGCAGGAATACTTGCCACCCTTGTTTAGCCAGAAGAAAGTCACGGCTTGCCTGCACTCCGGACAAGGCCACTTCCCATGTGTACACCACCCGCAGAACAAAGCACGTGCTGGCAAGTCATGCAGAGACGTGTGGTACCAGACATACATATCGAAGTGTTCCTTCTTTGCCGCGTCATAAGTTCGGATCCCGCGATCTTCCCACCCAAGAAGCAAGTCATCAATCAGTGGTTCCAGATACACGTTCATGTTCTTACCCGGGTATTTCGGTCCTGGGATTATCATCGACACAAACATGTACTCTGATCTCGTGCAGACGCCAGGGGGTAGGTTCAGGGGACTACCAAACACTGGCCAACAACTGTATACCGCAGCCGACATACCATATGGATTGAACCCATCGGTTGATATCGCAATTGCTACGCTCCTCTGGTCACCGGCTTTCAGGGGATATTTCTTGACAAAGTTCTTCCATGCAGTGCCATCCGACGGATGTATCATCTTGCCACTGTTTGGTCTGATCCCTTCTACAGCCCACCTCATCTGCTGGGCAGTATCCTCGGTCATGAAGAGCTGCTGGATCCTCGGTAGGACTGGAAGATAGCGGAGGATATTCTTGGCAACCGTGGTCTGCCTCTTCTGACCATCACCATTGGTGTCAACCTCAAAGTACCTAGAGCTTTTGCAATGGATGCAATAATTTGTGTTAGCATGCTCCTCTCTGAATAGCATACATCCCTTTGGACAAGCGTGTATCTGCTGAGATGACATCTTCAGGTCACTGAGCAATTTTTTCGAATAGTAGAAGTTTTGCGGCAAGAGGTGCCCTTTCGGCAGAATGCTGCCAACGAGGACCAGAAGTTCATCGAACCCATCTCTGCACAGATTCCTGTGGCACTTAAAGGCCAAAAGGCGAGCGATGGCATCTAGTTGGGTAACATCTTGATACGTCTCCGACGTATCGATAATTTCTTATGTTCCATGCCACATTATTGATGTTATCTACATGTTTTATGCACACTTTATGTCATATTCGTGCATTTTCTGGAACTAACCTATTAACAAGATGCCGAAGTGCCGATTGCTTTGTTTCTGCTGTTTTTGGTTTCAGAAATCCTAGTAAGGAAATGTTCTCGGAATTGGACGAAATCAAAGCCCAGGGGCCTATTTTCTCACGAAGCTTCCAGAAGTCCGAAGGAGAGACGAAGAGGGGCCACGGAGGGGCCACACCATAGGGCGGCGCGGCCCCCCCCTTGGCCGCGCCGGCCTGTAGTGTGGGGCCCCCGTGCCGCCTCTTGACCTGCCCTTCCGCCTATAAAAAGTCTCCGTGACGAAACCCCCGCATCGAGAACCACGATACGGAAAACCTTCCCGGAGACGCCGCCGCCGCCGATCCCATCTCGGGGGATCCAGGAGATCGCCTCCGGCACCCTGCCGGAGAGGGGAATCATCTCCCGGAGGACTCTACGCCGCCATGGTCGCCTCCGGTGTGATGTGTGAGTAGTCTACCCCTGGACTATGGGTCCATAGCAGTAGCTAGATGGTTGTCTTCTCCCCATTGTGCTATCATTGTCGGATCTTGTGAGCTGCCTAACATGATCAAGATCATCTATCTGTAATTCTATATGTTGCGTTTGTTGGGATCCGATGAATAGAGAATACTTGTTATGTTGATTATCAAAGTTATGCTATGTGTTGTTTATGATCTTGCATGCTTTCCGTTACTAGTAGATGCTCTGGCCAAGTAGATGCTTGTAACTCCAAGAGGGAGTACTTATGCTCGATAGTGGGTTCATGCCTGCATTGACACCTGGACATGTGAGAAAGTTCTAAGGTTGTGTTGTGCTGTTGCCACTAGGGATAAAACATTAGTGCTATGTTCAAGGATGTAGTCACTAGTTACATTACGCACCATACTTAATGCAATTGTCTGTTGCTTTGCAACTTAATACTGGAGGGGGTTCGGATGATAACCTGAAGGTGGACTTTTTAGGCATAGATGCAGTTGGATGGCGGTCTATGTACTTTGTCGTAATGCCCAATTAAATCTCACTATACTCATCATGATATGTATGTGCATGGTCATGCTCTCTTTATTTGTCAATTGCCCAACTGTAATTTGTTCACCCAACATGCTGTTCGTCTTATGGGAGAGACACCTCTAGTGAACTGTGGACCCCGGTCCAATTCTCTTTACTGAAATACAATCTACTGCAATACTTGTTCTACTGTTTTCTGCAAACAATCATCTTCCACACAATACGGTTAACTCTTTGTTACAGCAAGCCGGTGAGATTGACAACCTCACTGTTTCGTTGGGGCAAAGTACTTTGGTTGTGTTGTGCAGGTTCCACGTTGGCGCCGGAATCACTGGTGTTGCGCCGCACTACATCCCGCCGCCATCAACCTTCAACGTGCTTCTTGGCTCCTCCTGGTTCGATAAACCTTGGTTTCTTTCTGAGGGAAAACTTGCTGCTGTGCGCATCATACCTTCCTCTTGGGGTTGCCCAACGAACATGTGAAATACACGCCATCAAGCTCTTTTTCTGGCGCCGTTGCCGGGGAGATCAAGACACGCTGCAAGGGGAGTCTCCACTTCTCAATCTCTTTACTTTGTTTTTGTCTTGCTTAGTTTTATTTACTACTTTGTTTGCTGCACTAAATCAAAATACAAAAAAATTAGTTGCTAGTTTTACTTTACTTGTTATCTTGTTTGCTATATCAAAAATACAAAAAAATTAGTTTACTTGCATTTACTTTATCTAGTTTGCTTTATTTACTGTTGCTAAAATGGCCAACGCTGAAAATACTAAGTTGTGTGACTTCACAACCACAAATAATAATGATTTCTTATGCACACCTATTGCTCCACCTGCTACTACAGCAGAATTCTTTGAAATTAAACCTGCTTTACTGAATCTTGTTATGCGAGAGCAATTTTCTGGTGTTAGTTCTGATGATGCTGCTGCCCATCTTAATAATTTTGTTGAATTATGTGAAATGCAAAAATATAAGGATGTAGATGGTGACATTATAAAATTAAAATTGTTCCCTTTCTCATTAAGAGGAAGAGCTAAAGATTGGTTGCTATCTCTGCCTAAGAATAGTATTGATTCATGGACTAAATGCAAGGATGCTTTTATTGGTAGATATTATCCCCCTGCTAAAATTATATCTTTGAGGAGTAGCATAATGAATTTTAAACAATTAGATACTGAACATGTTGCTCAAGCTTGGGAAAGAATGAAATCTTTGGTTAAAAATTGCCCAACCCATGGACTGACTACTTGGATGATCATCCAAACCTTCTATGCAGGACTAAATTTTTCTTCACGGAATTTATTGGATTCAGCTGCTGGAGGTACCTTTATGTCCATCACTCTTGGTGAAGCAACAAAGCTTCTTGATAATATGATGATCAACTACTCTGAATGGCACACGGAAAGAGCTCCACAAGGTAAGAAGGTAAATTCTGTCGAAGAAACCTCTTCCTTGAGTGATAAGATTGATGCTATTATGTCTATGCTTGTGAATGATAGGACTAATATTGATCCTAATAATGTTCCATTAGCTTCATTGGTTGCACAAGAAGAACATGTTGATGTAAACTTCATTAAAAATAATAATTTCAACAACAATGCTTACCGGAACAATTCTAGTAACAACTATAGACCATATCCTTATAATAATGGCAACGGCTATGGTAATTCTTATGGGAATTCTTACAACAATAATAGGAGTTCACCCCTGGACTTGAAGCCATGCTTAAAGAATTTATTAGTACACAAACTGCTTTTAACAAATCTGTTGAAGAAAAGCTTGGGAAAATTGATATACTTGCTTCTAAAGTCGATAGTCTTGCTGCTGATGTTGATCTTTTGAAATCAAAAGTTTTGCCTAATGAGAATCATCATAATAAAATTACTACTACAGCCAATGCCATTCAAGTTAGAATTAATGAGAATATAAGATTAATGGCTGAACTGCGTGCTAGGTGGGATAGAGAAGAAAATGAAAAACTAGCTAAAGAAAAGAATATAGCTAAAGTTTGGACTATTACCACCACTAGTAATGCTAATGCTACACATGTTGCTGCACCTCCCACTAATACTAATAAAAGAATTGGTGTTAGCAATGTTTCCACTTCTAATGCAAAGCGCGAAAAACTGCACTGAAACTGCTAAAATCATTGAAACTGCTGTGATAAAGCTGCTGAAATTTTTTCCAACATTGGGGATGATGATCCCATTGCTTTAGATTATAATGGTTTGAATTTTGATGATTGCCACATCTCTGAAGTTATAAAGTTCTTGCAAAAACTTGCTAAAAGTCCTAATGCTAGTGCTATAAATTTGGCTTTTACACATCATATTACAAATGCTCTTATAAAAGCTAGAGAAGAGAAACTAGAGCGCGAAGCCTCTATTCCTAAAAAGCTAGAGGATGGTTGGGAGCCCATCATTAAGATGAAGATTAAAGATTTTGATTGTAATGCTTTATGTGATCTTGGTGCAAGTATTTCTGTTATGCCTAAGAAAATTTATAATATGCTTGACTTGCCACCGCTGAAAAATTGTTATTTGGATGTTAATCTTGCTGATCATTCTACAAAGAAACCTTTGGGGAAAGTTGATAATGTTCGCATTACCGTTAACAATAACCTTGTTCCCGTTGATTTTGTTGTCTTGGATATTGAATGCAATGCATCTTGTCCCATTATATTGGGAAGACCTTTTCTTCGAACTGTTGGTGCTATTATTGATATGAAGGAAGGTAATATAAAATATCAATTTCCTCTCAAGAAAGGTATGGAACACTTCCCTAGAAAGAGAATGAAGGTACCTTTTGATTCTATTATGAGAACAAATTATGATGTTGACACTTCGTCTCTTGATAATACTTGATACACACTTTCTGCGCCTAGCTGAAAGGCGTTAAAGAAAAGCGCTTATGGGAGACAACCCATGTTTTTACCTACAGTACTTTGTTTTTATTTTGTGTCTTGGAAGTTGTTTACTACTGTAGCAACCTCTCCTTATCTTAGTTTTGTGTTTTGTTGTGCCAAGTTAAGCCGTTGATAGAAAAGTAAGTACTAGATTTGGATTACTGCACAGTTCCAGATTTCTTTGCTGTCACGAATCTGGGTCCACCTCCCTGTAGGTAGCTCAGAAAATTAAGCCAATTTACGTGCATGATCCTCAGATATGTACGCAACTTTCATTCAATTTGAGCATTTTCATTTGAGCAAGTCTGGTGCCATTTTAAAATTCGTCAATACGAACTGTTCTGTTTTGACAGATTCTGCCTTTTATTTCGCATTGCCTCTTTCGCTATGTTGGATGAATTTCTTTGATCCACTAATGTCCAGTAGCATTATGCAATGTCCAGAAGTGTTAAGAATGATTGTGTCACCTCTGAATATGTCAATTTATATTGTGCACTAACCCTCTAATGAGTTGTTTCGAGTTTGGTGTGGAGGAAGTTTTCAAGGATCAAGAGAGGAGTATGATGCAACATGATCAAGGAGAGTGAAAGCTCTAAGCTTGGGGATGCCCCGGTGGTTCACCCCTGCATATATCAAGAAGACTCAAGCGTCTAAGCTTGGGGATGCCCAAGGCATCCCCTTCTTCATCGACAACATTATCAGGTTCCTCCCCTGAAACTATATTTTTATTCCATCACATCTTATGTGCTTTTTCTTGGAGCGTCGGTTTGTTTTTTGTTTTTTGTTTTTTGTTTTGTTTGAATAAAATGGATCCTAGCATTCACTTTATGGGAGAGAGACACGCTCCGCTGTAGCATATGGACAAGTATGTCCTTGGTTTCTACTCATAGTATTCATGGCAAAGTTTCTCCTTCGTTAAATTGTTATATGGTTGGAATTGGAAAATGATACATGTAGTAATTGCTATAAATGTCTTGGGTAATGTGATACTTGGCAATTGTTGTGCTCATGATTAAGCTCTTGCATCATATGCTTTGCACCCATTAATGAAGAAATACATAGAGCATGCTAAAATTTGGTTTGCATATTTGGTTTCTCTAAGGTCTAGATAATTTCTAGTATTGAGTTTGAACAACAAGGAAGACGGTGTAGAGTCTTATAATGTTTTCAATATGTCTTTTATGTGAGTTTTGCTGCACCGGTTCATCCTTGTGTTTGTTTCAAATAAGCCTTGCTAGCCTAAACCTTGTATCGAGAGGGAATACTTCTCATGCATCCAAAATACTTGAGCCAACCACTATGCCATTTGTGTCCACCATACCTACCTATACTACATGGTATTTTTCCGCCATTCCAAAGTAAATTGCTTGAGTGCTACCTTTAAAATTCCATCATTCACCTTTGCAATATATAGCTCATGGGACAAATAGCTTAAAAACTATTGTGGTATTGAATATGTAATTATGCACTTTATCTCTTATTAAGTTGCTTGTTGTGCAATAACCATGTTCACTGGGGACGCCATCAACTATTCATTGTTGAATTTCATGTGAGTTGCTATGCATGTTCGTCTTGTCTGAAGTAAGAGAGATCTACCACCATATGGTTAAGCATGCATATGTTAGAGAAGAACATCGGGCCGCTAACTAAAGCCATGCTCCATGGTGGAAGTTTCAGTTTTGGACAACAATCCTCAAATCTCAAATGAGAAAATTATTAATTGTTGGTATATGCTTATGCATAAAAGAGGAGTCCATTATCTGTTGTCTATGTTGTCCCGGTATGGATGTCTAAGTTGAAGAATAATCAATAGCGAGAAATCCAATGCGAGCTTTCTCCTTAGACCTTTGTACAGGCGGCATAGAGGTACCCCTTTGTGACACTTGGTAAAAACAATGCATTGTGATGATCCCGTAGTCCAAGCTAATTAGGACAAGGTGCGGGCACTATTAGTACGCTATGCATGAGGCTTGCAACTTATAAGATATAATTTACATGATGCATATGCTTTATTACTACCGTTGACAAAATTGTTTCATGTTTTCAAAATCAAAGCTCTAGCACAAATATAGCAATCGATGCTTTTCCTCTATGGAGGACCATTCTTTTACTTTCAATGTTGAGTCAGTTCACCTATTTCTCTCCACCTCAAGAAGCAAACACTTGTGTGAACTGTGCATTGATTCCTACATACTTGCTTATTGCACTTATTATATTACTCTATGTTGACAATATCCATGAGATATACATGTTACAAGTTGAAAGCAACCGCTGAAACTTAATCTTCTTTTGTGTTGCTTCAATATCTCTACTTTGAATTATTGCTTTATGAGTTAACTCTTATGCAAGACTTATTGATGCTTGTCTTGAAGTGCTATTCATGAAAAGTCTTTGCTATATGATTCACTTGTTTACTCATGTCATATACATTGTTTCGATCACTGCATTCACTACATATGCTTTACAAATAGTATGATCAAGATTATGATGGCATGTCACTCCGTAAATTATCTCGTGTTATCGTTGTACCTGCTCGGGACGAGCAGAACTAAGCGTGGGGATGCTGATACGTCTCCGACGTATCGATAATTTCTTATGTTCCATGCCACATTATTGATGTTATCTACATGTTTTATGCACACTTTATGTCATATTCGTGCATTTTACGGAACTAACCTATTAACAAGATGCCGAAGTGCCGATTCTGTTTTCTGCTTTTATTGGTGTCTGAAATCATAGTAAGGATATATTCTCGGAATTGTACGAAATCAAAGATGTGTGGACTATTTTCTCACGAAGCTTCCAGAAGTCCGAAGGAGAGACGAAGAGGGGCCACGGAGGGGCCACACCATAGGGCGGCGCGGCCCCCCCCTTGGCCGCGCCGGCCTGTAGTGGTGGGGCCCCCGTGCCGCCTCTTGACCTGCCCTTCCGCCTATAAAAAGTCTCCGTGACGAAACCCCCGCACCGAGAACCACGATACGGAAAACCTTCCAGAGACGCCGCCGCGGCCGATCCCATCTCGGGGGATCCAGAGATCGCCTCCGGCACCCTGCCGGAGAGGGGAATCATCTCCGGAGGACTCTACGCCGCCATGGTCGCCTCCGGTGTGATGTGTGAGTAGTCTACCCCTGGACTATGGGTCCATAGCAGTAGCTAGATGGTTGTCTTCTCCCCATTGTGCTATCATTGTCGGATCTTGTGAGCTGCCTAACATGATCAAGATCATCTATCTGTAATTCTATATGTTGCGTTTGTTGGGATCCGATGAATAGAGAATACTTGTTATGTTGATTATCAAAGTTATGCTATGTGTTGTTTATGATCTTGCATGCTTTCCGTTACTAGTAGATGCTCTGGCCAAGTAGATGCTTGTAACTCCAAGAGGGAGTACTTATGCTCGATAGTGGGTTCATGCCTCGCATTGACACCGGGACGATGACAGAAAGTTCTAAGGTTGTGTTGTGCTGTTGCCACTAGGGATAAAACATTAGTGCTATGTTCAAGGATGTAGTCACTAGTTACATTACGCACCATACTTAATGCAATTGTCTGTTGCTTTGCAACTTAATACTGGAGGGGGTTCGGATGATAACCTGAAGGTGGACTTTTTAGGCATAGATGCAGTTGGATGGCGGTCTATGTGCTTTGTCGTAATGCCCAATTAAATCTCACTATACTCATCATGATATGTATGTGCATGGTCATGCTCTCTTTATTTGTCAATTGCCCAACTGTAATTTGTTCACCCAACATGCTGTTCGTCTTATGGGAGAGACACCTCTAGTGAACTGTGGACCCCGGTCCAATTCTCTTTACTGAAATACAATCTACTGCAATACTTGTTCTACTATTTTCTGCAAACAATCATCTTCCACACAATACGGTTAACTCTTTGTTACAGCAAGCCGGTGAGATTGACAACCTCACTGTTTCGTTGGGGCAAAGTACTTTGGTTGTGTTGTGCAGGTTCCACGTTGGCGCCGGAATCACTGGTGTTGCGCCGCACTACATCCCGCCGCCATCAACCTTCAACGTGCTTCTTGGCTCCTCCTGGTTCGATAAACCTTGGTTTCTTTCTGAGGGAAAACTTGCTGCTGTGCGCATCATACCTTCCTCTTGGGGTTGCCCAACGAACGTGTGAAATACACGCCATCACATCTGTATTTACGTGTAGGGGTTTCTGCGAAGCAAACAAAGCCTCGTAATACTTCTTTGTGTTTTCCTCCGGCTCCTCACTTGTCTCCGCATCCCTAGATGTCTCCGCCTCTACATGAGGGCTTTCAGGCACATTACCATTAGCCAAGTTCTCTAGGCACCTATCAAACCCAGTATCATATTCTCTCGTAGGCTGAATCTGCCGCACCTCCTTCCTAGCACGTTTCTTCGCCTTTTCTCCATGAAAAGTCCAAATCTTGTAGGACGGTTTGAACCCAGACTTGATCAGGTGAAGACTCATAGTTTCCTTGTCCTGTGTTTTTTGGTTGTTGCACTTACTACAAGGGCAAAAAACTGTTCTGGGTTTGCTAGGGATGTCAAACGCCCTGTCCACGAACTGCTTGGTCTTTTCTCCCCATTCCTCAGTATATTTCCACGGACCAATTCTGCCATCGTACATCCAGTCACGATTATCCATCCTCTAACCAGCACCAAAACAGACAAACTTAGAATTTATATCAAACATGATCCGCATTTTAATTTTTCCTTTTTTACGCATGCATCAACCTGAATCTCTACTAGGTGGGCTCCTAGCAGCCGCCGGATCCGTAGATTGAGTACGTTCTCCTGCTCTTGATCAGTCGGGATTTCGGCAGCACCTCCCCGCTGCTCTCCCGATACACGTCTCGCCAAAAAGCCGAGAGGGGTGTGCATCCGGAGAACAACGGGGAGGCGCTGCCGAAATCCTGACTCGGACCGGGGTAGAGCAGGGAGAACGTACCCAACTACGCATCCGCCGACTGTCCCGATAAATGCCGTAAGAGTTACGCTTCATAATATGCGAGACCACTAATGCATATTTATCCGCGTAACCCTTACGGTCGGGAAGAGACGCCTAGGTAACGCGACATACTTGGTGATCTAGACCCAAAAAAAACCTAGGTACGAGAGAGGCGAGTTTTTTACCCTTGACGCGTGAGCGAATCGGCGAACAAGATCTGGGACGCCCCCTCAAAGACCACCACGATGCCGCCCCCCGTGTCCACCTCGAAGCATCGCCTGCATAGCGACAAGATCCAATGAATAACTCATGAAGGTGAACACAATTTATTTCACAACTTTTACTATATTTCACAACTTTTACCGCAGCACATTATCTTTTTTTCTATATTGGCCTATTCTTAACCTATTTTAAAAAATCCTACACTAAATCCATTTTTAAAAATCCTACACTAAATTAACTACACTAAATCCTAACCTATATACACTAACCTAACACTCCTACCCTAACCTACCTAACCTAACTAACCTATATACACTAACCTGTGCAGGGCAGGCCGGGGCTTGGAGGCAGGGCAGATGGCGGCGGAGGAGGGGACCTGGTGGACGTCGGTGAGGTGGGAGGAGGAGGGGACCTAGCGCGGCGGAGGAGGTGGCCCGGCGCGGGAGGAGGTGGCCTGGCCTGGCGCGGAGGGGGGCTGCGTGGGTGGGTGGCGTGGGGGAGGAGGGGGGCCTAGCGCGGCGGTGGCGGCGAGGCGGCGGCGCGGCGGTGGCGGAGGCGAGGCGGCGGCGCGGCGCGACGGGGGCAGAGCTGGCGGCGGCGGCGCGACGCGGGCGCAGAGCGAGGTGGCGGCGCGCGGGGGGCAGCTGAGCGTGGACGGGTCGCGCGTGTGTGGATGAGGATGGCCACGGTCGGGCCGAGCCGAGTGGATAACGGTTCGCTGCCTTTGCCGTGCGCCTAAGCTTTGCCGTGCGCGAGCGAGGCTTTGCCGTGCGAGCCACGCTTTGCCGTGCGCTTCCGCACGGCAAAGACCTCTTTGCCGTCCAACTCAGCCTTTGCCGTGAGCCTGTGCACGGCAAAGAATACTCTGCCGTGCAGGCTTGTCTTTGCCGTGCACTTTTGCACGGTACATATGTTTTTTTCACCATTTTCATACTCGATAAAATTCAAATATATTTCAAAATTATATTAAACATGTTTTTTAACACGTGTATTTTTTAATAATGTAATTATCATGATATTTTAAAACTACAGGGATGGAGCCTCGAACGAAGGCACGGTGGAACCTCGCGCGGTGAAATCTAGGAGGGTAGACCCCCCCGAGGCACGCAGACCGCCGTTTTCTGGGGGGAACGACCGCCGGGGCACCGGAATGCCACCAAAAGTTGCAAGTGGACCTAGGATATGTGTGAAAGTGTGTTGGAAGGTGTGATTCACCAAATGGTGCAAGGCATAGCTCCCATGTGTGAGATCGGGCGATAACACTTGGAAGATTCCTCGACTTGTAGGCTGAAGTGTCCCGCTACGGGTATACCGGTGGCTATAGTGTGCCAAAGTGTGCCAAACCTAGCTTTTCATGTGTATATGTCCTAAACAAAACTAAACCTATCAAAAAGTATGTTGGTGGAACCTCGCGCGGACAAATCTAGGGGGGTAGACCCCCCGAGGCACGCAGACCGCCGTTATCGGGGGGGAACGACCGCCGGGGCACCGGAATGCCACCAAAAGTTGCAAGTGGACCTAGGATATGTGTGACAGTGTGTTGGAAGGTGTGATTCACCAAATGGTGCAAGGCATAGCTCCCATGTGTGAGATTCCTCTCTTTCGGGCGATAACACTTGGAAGATTCCTCGACTTGTAGGCTGAAGTGTCCCGCTGCGGGTATACCGGTGGCTATAGTGTGCCAAAGTGTGCCAAACCTAGCTTTCCATGTGTATATGTCCTAAACAAAACTAAACCTATCAAAAAGTATGTTGGTGGAACCTCGCGCGGAGAAATCTAGGGGGGTAGACCCCCCGAGGCACGCAGACCGCCGTTATCGGGGGGGAACGACCGCCGGGGCACCGGAATGCCACCAAAAGTTTCAAGTGGACCTAGGATATGTGTGAAAGTGTGTTGGAAGGTGTGATTCACCAAATGGTGCAAGGCATAGCTCCCATGTGTGAGATTCCTCTCTTTCGGGCGATAACACTTGGAAGATTCCTCGACTTGTAGGCTGAAGTGTCCCGCTGCGGGTATACCGGTGGCTATAGTGTGCCAAAGTGTGCCAAACCTAGCTTTCCATGTGTATATGTCCTAAACAAAACTAAACCTATCAAAAAGTATGTTGGTGGAACCTCGCGCGGAGAAATCTAGGGGGGTAGACCCCCCGAGGCACGCAGACCGCCGTTATCGGGGGGGAACGACCGCCGGGGCACCGGAATGCCACCAAAAGTTGCAAGTGGACCTAGGATATGTGTGAAAGTGTGTTGGAAGGTGTGATTCACCAAATGGTGCAAGGCATAGCTCCCATGTGTGAGATTCCTCTCTTTCGGGCGATAACACTTGGAAGATTCCTCGACTTGTAGGCTGAAGTGTCCCGCTGCGGGTATACCGGTGGCTATAGTGTGCCAAAGTGTGCCAAACCTAGCTTTCCATGTGTATATGTCCTAAACAAAACTAAACCTATCAAAAAGTATGTTGGTGGAACCTCGCGCGGAGAAATCTAGGGGGGTAGACCCCCCGAGGCACGCACACCGCCGTTATCGGGGGAACGACCGCCGGGCACCGGAATGCCACCAAAAGTTGCAAGTGGACCTAGGATATGTGTGAAAGTGTGTTGGAAGGTGTGATTCACCAAATGGTGCAAGGCATAGCTCCCATGTGTGAGATTCCTCTCTTTCGGGCGATAACACTTGGAAGATTCCTCGACTTGTAGGCTGAAGTGTCCCGCTGCGGGTATACCGGTGGCTATAGTGTGCCAAAGTGTGCCAAACCTAGCTTTCCATGTGTATATGTCCTAAACAAAACTAAACCTATCAAAAAGTATGTTGGTGGAACCTCGCGCGGAGAAATCTAGGGGGGTAGACCCCCCGAGGCACGCAGACCGCCGTTATCGGGGGGGAACGACCGCCGGGGCACCGGAATGCCACCAAAAGTTGCAAGTGGACCTAGGATATGTGTGAAAGTGTGTTGGAAGGTGTGATTCACCAAATGGTGCAAGGCATAGCTCCCATGTGTGAGATTCCTCTCTTTCGGGCGATAACACTTGGAAGATTCCTCGACTTGTAGGCTGAAGTGTCCCGCTGCGGGTATACCGGTGGCTATAGTGTGCCAAACCTAGCTTTCCATGTGTATATGTCCTAAACAAAACTAAACCTATCAAAAATTATGTTGGTGGAACCTCGCGCGGAGAAATCTAGGGGGGTAGACCCCCCGAGGCACGCAGACCGCCGTTATCGGGGGGGAACGACCGCCGGGGCACCGGAATGCCACCAAAAGTTGCAAGTGGACCTAGGATATGTGTGAAAGTGTGTTGGAAGGTGTGATTCACCAAATGGTGCAAGGCATAGCTCCCATGTGTGAGATTCCTCTCTTTCGGGCGATAACACTTGGAAGATTCCTCGACTTGTAGGCTGAAGTGTCCCGCTGCGGGTATACCGGTGGCTATAGTGTGCCAAAGTGTGCCAAACCTAGCTTTCCATGTGTATATGTCCTAAACAAAACTAAACCTATCAAAAAGTATGTTGGTGGAACCTCGCGCGGAGAAATCTAGGGGGGTAGACCCCCCGAGGCACGCAGACCGCCGTTATCGGGGGGGAACGACCGCCGGGGCACCGGAATGCCACCAAAAGTTGCAAGTGGACCTAGGATATGTGTGAAAGTGTGTTGGAAGGTGTGATTCACCAAATGGTGCAAGGCATAGCTCCCATGTGTGAGATTCCTCTCTTTCGGGCGATAACACTTGGAAGATTCCTCGACTTGTAGGCTGAAGTGTCCCGCTGCGGGTATACCGGTGGCTATAGTGTGCCAAAGTGTGGCAAACCTATCTTTCCATGTGTATATGTCCTAAACAAAACTAAACCTATCAAAAAGTATGTTGGTGGAACCTCGCGCGGAGAAATCTAGGGGGGTAGACCCCCCGAGGCACGCAGACCGCCGTTATCGGGGGGGAACGACCGCCGGGGCACCGGAATGCCACCAAAAGTTGCAAGTGGACCTAGGATATGTGTGAAAGTGTGTTGGAAGGTGTGATTCACCAAATGGTGCAAGGCATAGCTCCCATGTGTGAGATTCCTCTCTTTCGGGCGATAACACTTGGAAGATTCCTCGACTTGTAGGCTGAAGTGTCCCGCTGCGGGTATACCGGTGGCTATAGTGTGCCAAACCTAGCTTTCCATGTGTATATGTCCTAAACAAAACTAAACCTATCAAAAATTATGTTGGTGGAACCTCGCGCGGAGAAATCTAGGGGGGTAGACCCCCCGAGGCACGCAGACCGCCGTTATCGGGGGGGAACGACCGCCGGGGCACCGGAATGCCACCAAAAGTTGCAAGTGGACCTAGGATATGTGTGAAAGTGTGTTGGAAGGTGTGATTCACCAAATGGTGCAAGGCATAGCTCCCATGTGTGAGATTCCTCTCTTTCGGGCGATAACACTTGGAAGATTCCTCGACTTCTAGGCTGAAGTGTCCCGCTGCGGGTATACCGGTGGCTATAGTGTGCCAAAGTGTGCCAAACCTAGCTTTCCATGTGTATATGTCCTAAACAAAACTAAACCTATCAAAAAGTATGTTGGTGGAACCTCGCGTGGAGAAATCTAGGGGGGTAGGCCCCCCGAGGCACGCAGACCGCCGTTATCGGGGGGGAACGACCGCCGGGGCACCGGAATGCCACCAAAAGTTGCAAGTGGACCTCGGATATGTGTGAAAGTGTGTTGGAAGGTGTGATTCACCAAATGGTGCAAGGCATAGGTCCCATGTGTGAGATTCCTCTCTTTCGGGCGATAACACTTGGAAGATTCCTCGACTTGTAGGCTGAAGTGTCCCGCTGCGGGTATACCGGTGGCTATAGTGTGCCAAAGTGTGCCAAACCTAGCTTTCCATGTGTATATGTCCTAAACAAAACTAAACCTATCAAAAAGTATGTTGGTGAAACCTCGCGCGGAGAAATCTAGGGAGGTAGAACCCCCGAGGCACGCAGAACGCCGTTATCGGGGGGGAATGACCGCCGGGGCACCGGAATGCCACCAAAACTTGCAAGTGGACCTAGGATATGTGTGAAAGTTTGTTGGAAGGTGTGATTCACCAAATAGTGCAAGGCATAGCTCCCATGTGTGGCATTCCTCTCTTTCAGGCGATAACACTTGGAAGATTCCTCGACTTGTAGGCTGAAGTGTCCCGCTGCGGGTAACGCGTGGCTATAATGTGCCAAAGTGTGCCAAACCTAGCTTTCCATGTGTATATGGCATAAACAAAACTAAACCTATGAAAAAGTACATTGGTGAAACTCGCACGGAGAAATCTAGGGGGGGTAGACCACCGGGGCCCATATATAGACCGCTGTGTTGGGGGGGGGGGGGGAGACCTCCGGAGCACTTTGAATCCCAGCCAAACTTTCATGTGGACCAAGAATATGTTTGGAAGTGTCGTGTAAGGTGTAAAGCTTCAAGAAATTGCACCAAATATGTGGGGGCGATAACACTTAGCAGACACCGAACCCCCGTTAATTTGCTCCGAAACCCTGATATGTTGGGGGGAGGGGTCAATGAAGATGTAGATTACTTGTTTTATCGGTATACAGATTGTATTAAGTAACACTAACAAACAGTCTACAAAAAGTAAAAACTAATTTTACAACAAATATAAGTATTAATATAAATATGAATACTACAAAAGAAGGAAAATAAATGAAACTGCCCTCTGTGCCGTGCAAAAACGCACGGCAAAGGGTTGCCACGCACGGCAAAGGCATCGTTGCCGTGCCCGCGGCTTTGCCGTGCGCCTTGGCTCTCTCGTTGCCGTGCAGATTTCTTTACCGTGAGCTTTTGGATTCTTTGCCGTGCGTTGCTTGCTTTGCCGAGCGCTGAACTGGCTCTTTGCCGTGCGCTGTTTGTTTGCCGTGCGTCGCCCCGGAGCCACACGGCAAAGAATTCATTGCCGTGCGCGAGGCGCACGGCAAAGAACTTCCGCACGGCAAAGGGCGCTGGAAGCACACGACAAAGACCCGTGCACGGCACTGAGCTTTTTTCCTGTAGTGTACAATGCTCATAAAAAATGAACGACGTTGACTACAACAGTACGCCACCATCACCGAACCTAGGCTCTTATGTTTTGTTTTTGTTTTCAATATGTGCCTTTTGAAGCTTTCCAAGACACATCCCGAAAACAAAAACAAAATAAAAATTACAATTGTCATCAGCAAAAATTAAACAACAAAAATAAACAACAAAATGCTAACAAACATAAGAGAAAAATACTAACCCAAATGGTACAATTCATCACTATCTAGCATGTGCACTACAAACTTAGGTGTAGGATTATCAAAACTTATGTCCTTCATTAATTCTTGCATAGCTTTGATAGTTGCATTCATTTCTTCTTGCGATATGTCCATAGAATCCATGAAATAACATTTCTCAAATGCATCTTCACATACGTCAGGGAGAATCTCACAAATTATGTATTTTATATATTTATATTAGTCAGATAAATAGGAATATTTAAAAGATAAAAGAATTACCATGGAAGCCAACCCAATGTTTTATTAAATTCGGTCTAGAATTGATAGACACATTAAATATATGTCCTTTACATCCCAAGTAAATGTAATTGTATCTTCCATCTTTACATTGAATGCTTTTAACAATGATCTATAATATGATCCATACATAAAAATGTAAGACCCTCTGTATTCAAGATGGATATTGTGAATACTGTAGTCATCATCTCTTCCAAACAAAAAATTTAATGCTTTGTCTGATGTTGTCCCTTTATTTTGTTGGATTTTGTAATTGTCTTATATGATTCTCCTACTAATGTTTTTCTCCATTCGAATAATGCATCTAGATGTCCAACAAGTATGAGCTGTGCGGAATACGTGATGGACAATGTGGATAAAGGAAGACCAACATGAACTTTTCTTCATCAATCTACGCAACAACTTCACAAATCACTTTAATTTGTTTCATCTCAATCAAATATGTAAATATCTTTCATTTACTTCTTGGTGATTATATTTCATTTTTAATTTCTATTTTCATGCAGAACATGCCTTGTTTCGCAAGGGACAAGTTCCATGCGAAGATGAAGAACAAGAGAGTTATGTTTGTGGAGACTAAAGAAAGGGAGTTATGCGTGTTCCATCTGCACAATGGCACCTACAAGACACACATCTTCCGAGAAGACTACAAGAGGGTCTTGATTGACTACAACATGAAGCATGGAGATAAGATCAAGTTAAGCTTGAACACAAAGACCACTATGTCTTTCTACATCCTCTTGACAAGAATGGCATTCCAAAAAAAAAACAGGGTTGGAGGTGCATTACTTACCTTTAACTACATTTGTTTTCCAATGTGTATATTATATTTACTTTTACCTTTTCATGTTATTTTGATTTCACACAACTTGTATTATGTCATATTTTCTTTCAATTTTTTTCCTTCATGAACGCAGCTCAGGCAGTAGCTGTCACCATTGGCCCTAGGTCTGGTGTTAACCAACACCGAGGTTGTATTAATTGACATGTTCTCCAATGTGGAATTGGGCTTGGAATTTTTTTGATCCACCGAATGACTGAATCAGTACTAACGTCATTGTACTCGCATGTATATCAAGAACAAGAATTCAGTTATACCTTTCACTGAATTCTTGGCAAGAAGCAGGCGGGGAGTTAATTTGACATACTAACATCACTGTACTCGCAGGTAAATCAAGATGCAAAAACTTGTGTGTTGCAATAGTGCAAGATGAATTTGTTGAATACAAGCAATATTAGCAAATCTAATCAGTTTAGTTCATGCTGGCAATGTGAATGAGCTCTAGGTATTGAGAGGAGAAGAAGTGGGTAGTCTTCCTACCTTGTCCTGGATCCATGTCTCCAGGGTCATCTTGAACCTGCAGCTCCATCCAGATCTTCAAGGTTCATCTTGTATTGCTTCTGATCCTCCTTTCTTCGTTTCTTTCTTGTCGCTCAAGAAGAATCAAGAGAGGAGAGAGATTTCTAGTAGTGGCTAGGTAGGAATAACGATGCGGTAAAGTGGATTGTTTCCTCGGAGTGGTTAGGGAGTTTTCTGTTAAGAATCCTCCAACTTTACCCAGGACAAGGACTTGTTCGAAATTCGTTGTTTCATGAAGGGTTTTCTTTTAGTTCTGCCGCGGTCCAAGAACAAAACCCCATAAAATCAACATGTGCTCAACAAATCAAAAGCACACTCAACAACAAATCAGGGAAAACAACAAAACAACCCAACAAACATAAATAGGAATCTCAGGTGAACATTTGTTCATTTCATGTCCTTTTGCTAAGCTTATTTAGCGGGTGGTTTTTGCTGCATATAATATTCCGCATCCATCCAATGTCACAAATATGTTTGGGAATTGGCTTAATGGAACTGACAAAATTGATAAAGCTAGGATTTGCATTGGTGTTTCGGCTTTATGTTGGTCAATTTGGAATTCCAGAAATAATATTGTTTTTAATAGAAAGGACTCTATTAATTTCTTGCAGGTTATCCACACTATGGTTCACTGGATCCAACTTTGGCGGTTCTTGCTCCCGGAGGACCAGCGGGAGTGCATGGTTTCTGGATGCAACCGCCTTCGAATGGTTGCCCAGGATATTTTCTACCAGGCTACTTAGCGGCCTATTAAGAGATTACAGGATGCCTAGATTTCTTAGCAGTTTTCTCTTTTTTGGTGGTTGATTTTTGTATCGACCCTCGTTGATCGTTGAATTGTAAAGTTTGAATATTCATTTGCTTAATAAAAGGTTGTGTGCATCGGCCGTTGCAGAGGCCAGGGCTCACCCCATTTCGAAAAAAAATAGGAATCTCGGGTTCAACCCCTACCCAAGATAATGCGATGACATTATTCGACTACGCCCTAGACACTCCCATATATTTATTAGAAAATGTCTATACAACATGCATTCATAAAAATATCAAATATTACATTTGTTCCTTAATGTAAGTCATTTTGACAGCGTCCTATATTATGGAACAGAGGTAGTAGGATTGAAACTTGGTTAAATTTTATTCCAATTTGACAAAATTTAGTTAAAATGGTTCCCACATAACTTTCATAATTTCCAAGATTGGATTTTTTTTCCTCATGCCGAAATTTAAAGCATGGCCGGACAAGATAGTTGGGGCGTACCATCGATTATCTAGTCATGCATGAGTTGTGTTGGGCATGCAGTTGAAAGTCAGAAACAAGATAATCACACCATACACGCACCTGTGTTGCTATAGAGCGGAACCAACTTGGAAGTCAGAAACCAGAATAGACTAACTACGTACCTGCAACTCGCCAAACTATTATCCCTACAAGCCGCTCATGGAATCATGTATATATAGGGGTGGTCTGCATGGTACACTTTTGCATGCAAAAGCAGGGCTGCTACACGCCGGCAGAGTACACCACGGGAGTTGAAAGCAGGTGCATCAGCTGTTTCTTAGCTACCTGATCAGTAAACTCAGCCGCGCGATGATGGCGCGGCAGCTTAGGTGCTCTGCCTCCGCGCTAACGATGGCGTTGGTCGTCGGAGTCTTCGCATCCATCGCTACCGGTAAGCTATCTATGCATGTTTCTGTTCATCACCGGTGTCAAACTAATCAACCTTGCACGCAACAATCTAATCGAGTTCGCCGGGGCTAATTAATCTCCCTGTTCACGGCGGGCAGAGGTGCGATCCATCGGCGTGTGCAACGGGATGATCGGCGACAACCTGCCGTCCCGGACCGACGTGGTGCAGTTCTACCAGTCCCAGGGCATCGGCGCCATGCGCATCTACGCCCCGGACCAGGAGACGCTCCGGGCGCTCGACGGCACCGGTATCGAACTCATCATGGACGTGGGCAACGACAACCTCGCCGCCCTCGCCTCCGGCCCGGACGCCGCGTACGCCTGGGTCCGTGACAACGTCCTACCTCACCCGGGCGTCCGCATCAAGTACATCGCAGCCGGCAACGAGGTGCCCGACGCCGGCACGGGAAGCATCCTCCCGGCCATGCAGAACCTCAACGGCGCGCTCTTGGCGGCCGGACGCGGCGACATCAAGGTCACCACGGCGGTCAAGATGAGCGTGCTCGCGTCCTCCTCGCCGCCCTCCGAGGGAGCGTTCAAGGACGCGTACATGACAGAGGTCGCCAGGTTCCTGGCGAGCACCGGCGCGCCGCTCCTCGCCAACGTGTACCCCTACTTCGCCTACATTGACAACCCGAGCGACATCCCGCTAAGCTACGCGACGTTCCAGCCAGGCACGACGACGGTGGGCGACAACAACGGGCTCACCTACACGAACCTCTTCGACGCCATGGTGGACGCTCTGTACACGGCCATGGAGAAGGCAGGTTCGCCGGCTGTGCCCATCGTGGTCTCGGAGAGCGGCTGGCCCTCCGACGGCGGTGTTGGCGCGAGCATCGCTAACGCGCAGACGTACAACCAGAACCTGATCAACCACGTCGGCAATGGCACACCCAAGAGGCCCGGGCCGCTGGAGGCGTACATATTCGCCATGTTCAACGAGAACTTGAAGGAGGGTCATGAGACGGAGAATCACTTTGGGCTGTTCAACGGCCCGGACAAGTCGCCGGCGTACCCTATAAATTTCAACAATTAAGGCCGGGCGGATAGTACACATTATTTTGAACTATGAGAATAGATGACATATTTCTTTAAACCACATGAACAAATTGTAAATTTTTGTCTCTAGTCCAAGGAGGCTCGGTGGGAGTTCGTATTAACGATTGTGAAAGTAACTATTTTTTGACGGGGAAAGGGCTCAGGCAGGGGGATCCCTTGTCCCCGCTGCTGTTTAACTTTGTGGCAGACGTTTTTACGCGAATGCTATCGAAAGCAGCCCACCAGAATTTGATATCTGGTTTGCTACAAGGATATAGGGATGGGGGGGTGTTCAGTCTGCAATACGCAGATGACACACTGCTGTTTATTAAAAATGATGTGAGACAAGCGCAAAATTTGAAATGGATGTTGTCTATTTTTGAACAGTTGTCCGGGATGCGGATTAACTTTAATAAGAGTGACCTGGTGCCTATTAATGTGACAGTAGAAGAAGTTAATGTGTTAGCTCAAGTTTTTGGGTGTAAAGTTAGTGAGTTCCCCTTGAAGTATTTGGGGGTGCCGTTACATTTTGGAAAACTTTGTAAGCAAGATTTACAACCCTTGATTGATAGTATTATTAAGCGGATTGCGGGATGGAGAGGGAGGCTTTTGAATCATGCAAGCAGACTTGTGTTAATCAGCTCTTGCTTAGCAAGTATACCTATTTATCTTTTATCGGTTCTTAAGTTTCCAAAGTGGGCAGTGACAGCTATCAACTCGCAGATGTCCCACTGCTTGTGGGATAACTATGAAGGCCACCATAAGTATCACCTAGCACATTGGGACCTTGTTAGTATGAAAAAGGACTTTGGTGGTTTGGGAATTGCAAATATTAGAGATCTGAATGTGTCTTTGTTATCCTCTTGGGTGAAGAGATTTAATTTAGATGATCATAAGTTGTGGAAGGAGATTATCCAATATAAGTACAGAACACAACATCCAAATTTATTTGCATGTAAGGAGGTGAATGCCTCCCCTTTTTGGAAGGGAGTTTTATGGGCGTTTACAGCAGCGAAGTTTGGCTACCAGTGGTTAGTGGGTAATGGCCAAAATATTAAATTTTGGGAGGATCAATGGTTTGGAAGCACTAGCTTGGCCATACATTTTTGGGAGTTGTACATTGTCTGTAATGAGCAGACAAAAACCATTAAGGAGATTTGGGATGGGGAGGAGTTGAGACTATCCTTTAGGAGATGTTTTGATGACAAATTATTGTTGCAATGGGAAGAACTAAAAGCAATCGTCCAACATTTGAGGCTGACGGATGAGCCAGACCAGATGGTTTGGAAGCTAAATTCTACAGGAGTTTACTCCTCGCAGTCCTTATATGCAGTGATTAATTTTAGGGGAGTAAAGCAGGTTTATATCCCCGCGATTTGGAAACTAAATGTACCCCCTAGGGTCCAGGTTTTCCTTTGGCTAGTTTCACATAACAAAATTCTTACTAGGGACAATTTGGCCAAAAGGCAAACAATAAATGATGGCCGATGTTTATTTTGTTGCGAACCTGAGAGTATGTGCCATCTGTTCTTTGAATGTGATGTTGCTCGGGACGTTTGGTCTTATGTTTCTAGTTTAGTTGGAAGAGGGATGGGAAACAACTACGAGCAGGTTGCTAGACTCTGGATAAGTAATGAGAAAAATGGGGCTCTGAATACCTTTTCATCTGCTGTCATTTGGAATCTGTGGAAGATGAGAAATGAATTGCATTTTGGGAGTCTAACTTGGACTGGCTTTCAGGTGATTTGGATGAGGATGGCCAGGCTTCTCAGGAGATGGATGCCGCTGTGCAAGGAAGAATGGCGGCCAAAGATTGGGAGATGGTGCGCGGAGTTGGAAAGGAAGGCTATGGAGATGCCCCGGGTCGAATGGTACTAAAAAAGAGGAAGCTTGCGACGAAGCTGATTGGACCTGGAACTCCGGAGGTGCGAGGTGAAAGCAGAGTGAAGCTGTGAGAAAAAAAGGAAAGGAAACGAAGAAGGCTGACGAAGTATTAGAGGGTGTTTTGTCTCAGAATGTTGTGAGGAGGTGTCTGCGTTTGTATCAGCTAGTTCTGGCTGTGTGTGTGGCAGTTTCAGTTTCTTTTCCTGTTGGAAAACTGGACGTTTTCTGGGTGTGGTGTTTTCGGTTTATGGTGAGATGTAAGGGGTGAGGTGTGAGTCTGGTCCTAGAATGGTTAAAATCCTGAAACCTGATATTCTGTAGTTTCATTTTCAATCTGGAAATGGAACTGGGCGGGAGCGCCTTTATTCTAAAAAAAAAAGTATGTAAAGTCAACTGAGGATTAAGATAGCTTAGACACAATATTACATTCTCCTAGCACTAAAGGAACACAGCTATTACAAAATGGTGAACATGTTAAGTCTTCCAAAAAAAATCATATTCGAATTATACATAAAGAAATCAATTAGTGCAATGTATATTGCAAATGTAATAGGTTTATATACAAATTAAGCACAAAATAGAACAAATGTGTAGCTGTCAGCCGGCTATAACATTTTGTCACATCATCTATAGTCAACTTATAGGTAGTATGTACAATAGTAAGCTATAAAAGTGTAGTATTTTTATAATACATGGCCCACCTTTTAGTCTCACATAGTGTCTAGAATTACGTGCTAGAGCTGGCTATTAGATAAGAGCCTACTTTTTTTTCTCTCTCCTAATCTCTCTCCTTCAACTAAACAAACTTATAATATTTTATCTCTTATAGTTAGCTGACTGTACCTTATTGTACTTGCTCTAGGGATACTCGGCAAAGGCATGTGGTCGTGTCAAGCGTGGCTAGCACGGCCACGTGTCCGAGGAACTTGCCGTGAATTAATCTTTGCCATGTGTTTTCTCTAAGAGGTCGTTTGGTATCCATCATTTGAGCCTGGAATCCTGGAATTTATTTTAAAATTCCATAGGTGGGCTGTTTGGTTGCCACAGAATAGGGCCATCATTTCATTTAGGAAATCCAGCAAAATGATGCCATGTGTAATCACAATTCCGAACTGAAACCTGTCATTCACAATTCCTGTGGCAATCAAACAAATTCAATATTGAATTCTACTGTCATTTACAATTCTTGTGGCAACCAAACAAGTGTCCATTTCTGGAATTACAATGTAAATGAAATGAATACATGTATTCATTTCAAAATGCTACAAATGAAATGAAAACCTGGCTTCCAAACGACTTCTAAGCTTTGTCATGTGTGTTTTCCAATAATTACTGTGTTCTATTCTTTGTGGTGTGTTTTTTCCAGTAGTGCCGTAGAGGCTCCATATTGAAGAGCTTGTGTATTCCACTCGGGATGTGTTTTCAGTTTGGAAAATTTCTGCATAACAGCTTATATTCGGTAGGGCTTGCTGCTGCCGTGCTGGTGGTGGAGTTGTACAAGGAGTCAAGGATTTTTCAGGCGACGATCGAGTTCGCATTGGACACTAACACGTCGGGTCGCAAACATATACAGTAGTATCAAGAGTCTCTCGTACGTACATAGCGTCCGTGCGTTGAGGTCGTGTGCGTGAGAATCCTTCTTCGCCGACTTCGCCGACTTCGCCATGAGTTTCCTTCCGCACGATCTCCACCTCGAGATACTGAAGCGACTTCCGCCGCTTCCGCACGTGCTAGCGAGCGCCTCCGTCGTGTGCAAGGCATGGCACGGCGTCGTGAACGACCCTTCTTTCCTCCGCGAGCTGTACCGCGCTCGCGGCGCGGCACCGGTGACCTTAGGTTTCTTCCACAATTCCGACGACCTCCCGCACATGTTTGTACCCGCCGGCGAGCCAGCAAGCTTCGACCACGGGTGCTACGATCGGAGGACTGACTGGCAGTTCGTGGACTCCCGCCACGGCCGCGTCCTCCTGAGCGACGTGTGGGATCATCGGTTCCTGGTCTGGCACCCCATGACCGAAGAGCGCCATCTGGTTCGGGCGAAAGCGCTCGACATGCCGGAGGCGCCCGACGGAAACAACCAGGTTGGTGCCGCGTTGATCTGCGACTGCGCCACGGAAGACGGCGAGGGGGACCAAGGACAACGCCCGGCGTGCCACGCCAGCCCCTTCCGGGTGGCCGTCGTGTTCAGGCACCCGGAGGACGACACCATGCTTGCGAGCGTCTTCTCTTCGCTCACCGGCCAGTGGTGCCGGATGCTGGAGCTTCCCCTGGTATGGAAAGTCCGTTCGGAGCCTTGCACCGTCGTCGGCAACGTCTTGTACCAGCAGCTCGTGGAGTGCCGCATCCTTGCCTTTGATACGGACCTGCGGACCCTGACCACGCTCCATCGGCCAAGATGCGGCAACGTGCGTCTCCTCAAGATGGACGGTGGCGTGCTTGGGCTAGCCGGGGTGCAAGGTTTCACCCTGCACTTGTGGGCGCGAGACGCTGATGCTGACGATTGGGTGCTGCTGAAGACGGTTAATCTGAAGGAGATTATCCCTGGTCTCTCGGCTGCGCCATCGCCCAAGACGGACCCTCGCTTTACTGCCATGCCGGTGGTCAAGATAATCGGGGTCACAGAGGAAGGCGATGCGCTGTTTCTGTGGACCATGATCGGCATCTTCATGCTCGGTACTGAATCCATGGAGTTGATGAAGGTGCATGGGACTGCAGTTGATAAAATGAAGACCGTTTACCCTTACGCATCCTTCTATCTCCCGGCCGCTGGATGGTAATCACTATGGGATTCCTCATACAGTCTAAGTTTTTTTTTAGATGCCCGTACAGTCTTAGCTTTTTTTTTTGGGGGGGGGGGGGGGCGGGGGGGTCAGTGCCCGTATTTGATAACGTGAGAATTAGGACTTCGATTCAAAGTTTGCCGGCATGTTCTGAAAACTATGAACAAATATTTTTTTTGCGAGAGAAAACTATGAACAACTTGAGGACGTAGGTTCCTGATTTCTTGCTCTTTTTTTTTCCGTATACATCATTAAAATGAGGTACTTCTCGGTCGCATGGATGCCCCGCCATTCAAATAAATTGACTAGAACGATATTTTCCGTAGTTGCTTTTTTGGCCTCTTCAGCTTATGTAGAAATAATTTCTTTGATACTGAAAAGTTGTTGGATAGTTAGGCGTAATGTTTGTGATTAATTTTAGAATATACTTCTTCTGTTCACTAATATAAATTTTTTAGATTTTTTAAAGTGAACTAGATACAAAGCAAAATGAGTGGACCTACACGTTAAAACTAGACGAGATACATACTAAAGTGACTGAACCTACAAAAGAGTTAAAACGTCTTATAAAAAAAGAACGGAGGGAGTGAAACATGACTACATCAAACTATTAACATGTGAAAATCTAACATACTAGATGTATTAAGCAACATGAACAACATCAGAGCATACAATACAACAAGCATCGCTAAATCGGGATATATCGCGCGTACCGATATGGGTGTAGCAGTTCTCGGCGCAGTAGTAAAGTTGTTGACGACGAAGTTGGCGAAGAACTGTCGAAGTAGATGACATTGAACACGACAGTATGCCGTACCGCCCAACTTGGATGAAAGACGGCCCGTGATGAAGAGCTTGAGCAGTCGCGCAGATTGCTTCACAAAACCTAACTCGCCCTCTCCCGTATAGGATCACAAAGGCGAGTGGTTCCGGAAAAGTGCTCTCCCGTTCGTTGGTGCACGCTGGAAGACGGGATGGAGTAGGCTACGGTGGCGGCGCAAGCAGAGAGAGGCAGCAAAACCCTAACTCATGTATTAGATATGTTTCTGCGGCAGCCGGGTGATGTCTACGCACGCTTCTATCCCTGTAGACAGTGTTGGGCTCCAAGAGCAGAGGTTTGTAGAACAGCAGCAAGTTTCCCTTAAGTGAATCACCCAAGGTTTATCGAACTCAGGGAGGAAGAGGTCAAAGATATCCCTCTCAAGCAACCCTGCAATCACGATACAAGAAGTTTCTTGTGTCCTCAACACACCTAATACACTTGTCAGATGTATAGGTGCACTAGTTCGGCGAAGAGATAGTGAAATACAAGTAATATGGATGAATATGAGTGGTAATAGCAATCTGAATAAAATATGGCAGCGAGTAAACATGCAACAGAACAGTAAATAAACGGAGATTCGATATTCGGAAACAAGGCCTAGGGATCCTACTTTCACTAGTGGACACTCTCAACATTGATCACATAACTGAAACTACTCTACACTCTCTTGTTGGATGACAAACACCATTCATTGTGTAGGGCTACAAGAGCACCTCAATGCCGGAGTTAACAAGCTCCACAACATTCGATGTTTATATTTAAGTAACCTTAGAGTGCATGATAGACCATTGCAATTATACCGAGTACTAACATAGCATGCACACCGTCACCGTCAGGCTATGAA
Organism: Lolium perenne; assembly: GCF_019359855.2. Classification (NCBI taxonomy): domain Eukaryota; kingdom Viridiplantae; phylum Streptophyta; class Magnoliopsida; order Poales; family Poaceae; genus Lolium; species Lolium perenne. Next base: position 322,826,274 of record NC_067246.2, read on the forward strand.
AGGGGGAGTAGATCGCATCAATACTATCATAGTAATAGTTAACTTCATAATCTACAAGAGATCACAATTATAGCTTATACCAAGTACTAAATGATGCACACACTGTCAACATTACATCATGGAGGAGGAATAGACTACTTTAATAACATCACTAGAGTAGCACATAGATGATATTCAACTAGATCACAAAGAGAGAGATGAACCACATAGCTACGGTAGAGCCCTCAGCCTCGGGGGAGAACTACTCCCTCCTCATCATGGAAGCAGCGATGACGATGAAGATGGCGGTGGTGTCGATGGAGATGCCTTCCCGGGGCACTTCCCCGTCCCGCCGGCGTGCCGGAACAGAGACTTCTGTCCCCTAATCTTGGCTTCGCGATGGCGGCGGCTCTGGAACTTTTCTCGTATCGTGGCTTATTCCCCTAGGGTTTTCGCGACGGAGTCCTTAAGTAGGCGGAAGGGCAGCCTCGGAAGGGCCCTGGTGGGGCCACACAATAGGGGGGCGCGCCCCACCCCTTGGCCGCGCCGCCCTAGCTTGTGGGGCCCCCTGGCTCCCCTCTGGTCTCTCTCCGGTGTTCTGGAAGCTTCGTGGAAATATAAGATACTGGGCGTTGATTCCGTCCAATTCCGAGAATATTTCCTTACTAGGATTTCTGAAACCAAAAACAACAGAAAACAGGAACATGCATAATAATGACATAAAGTGTGTATGAAACATGTGTGTATCATCATAAAAGTAGCATGGAACCCAAGCTTAGTTCCTACTCGTCCTCGAGTAGGTAAACGATAACAAAGATAATTTCTTAAGTGACATGCTATCATAATCTTGATCATACTATTGTAAAACATATGAGATTAATGAAGTGATTCAAAGCAATGGTAAAGACAATGAGTAAACAACTGAATCATATAGCAAAGACTTTTCATGAATAGTACTTTCAAGACAAGCATCAATAAGTCTTGCATAAGAGTTAACTCATAAAGCAGTAAATTCAAAGTAAAGGCATCGAAGCAACACAAAGGAAGATACAAGTTTCAGCAGTTGCTTTCAACTTTCAACATGTATATCTCATGGATAGTTGTCATCATAAAGCAATATAACAAGTGCAATAGGTAAATGATACGTCTCCGACGTATTGATAATTTCTTGTGTTCCATGCCACATTATTGATGATATCCACATGTTTTATACACACTTTATGTCATATTCATGTATTTTCTGGAACTAACCTATTAACAAGATGCCGAAGAGCCAGTTGCTGTTTTCGGCTGTTTTTGGTTTCAGAAATCCTAGTAACGAAATATTCTCGGAATTGGACGAAATCAACGCCCAGGGTCCTATTTTGCCACGAAGCTTCCAGAAGACCGAAGAGGAGACGAAGTGGGGCCACGAGGTGGCCAGACTATAGGGCGGCGCGGCCCAAGCCCTGGCCGTGCCGACCTATAGTGTGGGCCCCTCGTGTGGCCCCCTGACCTGCCCTTCCGCCTACTTAAAGCCTCCATCGCGAAACCCCCAGTACCGAGAGCCACGATACGGAAAACCTTCCAGAGACGCCACCGCCGCCAATCCCATCTCGGGGGATTCAGGAGATCGCCTCCGGCACCCTGCCGTAGAGGGGAATCATCTCCCGGAGGACTCTACGCCGCCATGGTCGCCTCCGGAGTGATGTGTGAGTAGTCTACCCCTGGACTATGGGTCCATAGCAGTAGCTAGATGGTTGTCTTCTCCCCATTGTGCTTAATTATCGGGTCTTGTGAGCTGCCGAACATGATCAAGATCATCTATCTGTAATTCTATATGTTGTGTTTGTTGGGATCCGATGAATAGAGAATACTTGTTATGTTGATTATCAATTTATATCTATGTGTTGTTTATGATCTTGCATGCTCTCCGTTACTAGTAGATGCTCTGGCCAAGTAGATGCTTGTAACTCCAAGAGGGAGTATTTATGCTCGATAGTGGGTTCATGTCTCCGTGAATCTGGGGGAGTGACAGAAACCTCTAAGATTATGGATGTGCTGTTGCCACTAGGGATAAAACATTGGTGCTATGTTCGAGGATGTAGTTACTGATTACATTATGCGCAATACTTAATGCAATTGTCTGTTGTTAGCAACTTAATACTGGAGGGGGTTCGGATGATAACCTGAAGGTGGACTTTTTAGGCATAGATGCATGCTGGATAGCGGTCTATGTACTTTGTCGTAATGCCCAATTAAATCTCACTATACTCATCATAATATGTATGTGCATGGTCATGCCCTCTTTATTTGTCAATTGCCCAACTGTAATTTGTTCACCCAACATGTTGTTTATCTTATGGGAGAGACACCTCTAGTGAACTGTGGACCCCGGTCCTATTCTTTACTGAAATACAATCTACTGCAATACTGTTCTACTGTTTTCGGCAAACAATCATCTTCCACACAATACGGTTAATCCTTTGTTACAGCAAGCCGGTGAGATTGACAACCTCACTGTTTCGTTGGGGCAAAGTACTTTGGTTGTGTTGTGCAGGTTCCACGTTGGCGCCGGAATCTCTGGTGTTGCGCCGCACTACATCCCGCCGCCATCAACCTTCAACGTGCTTCTTGACTCCTACTGGTTCGATTAAACCTTGGTTTCTTACTGAGGGAAACTTGCCGCTGTGCGCATCACACCTTCCTCTTGGGGTTCCCAACAGACGTGTCAACTACACGCATCAAGCAAATTTCTGGCACCGTTGCCGGGGAGATCAAGACACGCTGCAAGGGGAGTCTCCACTTCCCAATCTCTTTGCTTTGTTTTTGTCTTGCTTAGTTTTATTTACTACTTTGTTTGCTGCACTATATCAAAATACAAAAAATTAGTTGCTAGTTTTACTTTATTTGCTATCTTGTTTACTATATCAAAAACACAAAAAAAATTAGTTACTTGCATTTACTTTATCTAGTTTGCTTTATTTACTACTGCTAAAATGAGTAATCCTGAAGTTGAAGTTCGTACGTTTAAGCAACGAGGGGGAGAATTTTTAAGAGATGCTTGGTACAGAATTAGTGATGCCCATAATAGGTGCATTAAGAAACACTCCACCACTATCCTACTCAGGAATTTTTATTTTGGTGTCTCTAGCTGGAATAGGTATGTTCTTGATAGTCTCGCGAAAGGTAACTTTCTAAGTACTCCTGCATTAGAAGCTAGCTGCATTATTGAGAGTCTATTTGGAATACCCCCTGTTGATGAAGTTAAAACTGAAATCTCTCTTGAAGATGTTATAAAAAAATTGGAAACCTTAGAGAAATTTTTTCCAAGTATTGAAGCTAAATTGGAAATGTTACTTGATAAAACTGATGAACTTGATAAATCCTTAGGAGGAATTGATGACAGAATTAGTGTCCTAGGAACTTGTGCTGTCCATGATGATCAAATCAATAGGATTGACGAACTTGAAAAAGCTATGGGAACCTTGGGTTCAACATTTTCTTCTCTTAAATATAAGGAGAAAGCTTATGTGGGTAAGGAGCAAAAGTTTATGTATGTCTCTAAAGTGCCTAAACCAAAGAAGTATTATTATAGGCCTAAAATTGACAAAGCCCTTAGTACCACTACGGATGGGGGAGCTCATGATAACGATGCACCATCTCTTGATAATACTTGATACACACTTTCTGCGCCTAGCTGAAAGGCGTTAAAGAAAAGCGCTTATGGGAGACAACCCATGGTTTTTACTACAGTACTTTGTTTTTATTTTGTGTCTTGGAAGTTGTTTACTACTGTAGCAACCTCTCCTTATCTTAGTTTAGTGTTTTGTTGTGCCAAGTAAAGTCGTTGATAGTAAAGTTCATACTAGATTTGGATTACTGCGCAGAAACAAATTTCTTTGCTGTCACGAATCTGGGCAAAATTCTCTGTAGGTAACTCAGAAAATTATGCCAATTTACGTGAGTGATCCTCAGATATGTATGCAACTTTCATTCAATTTGAGCATTTTCATTTGAGCAAGTCTGGTTCCTCGATAAAATTCGTCAATACGAACTGTTCTGTTTTGACAGATTCTGCCTTTTATTTCGCATTGCCTCTTTTGCTATGTTGGATGAATTTCTTTGATCCATTAATGTCCAGTAGCTTTATGCAATGTCCAGAAGTGTTAAGAATTATTGTGTCACCTCTGAACATGTTAATTTTTATTGTCCACTAACCCTCTAATGAGTTGTTCTAAGTTTGGTGTGGAGGAAGTTTTCAAGGATCAAGAGAGGAGTATGATGCAACATGATCAAGGAGAGTGAAAGCTCTAAGCTTGGGGATGCCCCGGTGGTTCACCCCTGCATATATCAAGAAGACTCAAGCGTCTAAGCTTGGGGATGCCCAAGGCATCCCCTTCTTCATCGACAACATTATCAGGTTCCTCCCCTGAAACTATATTTTTATTCCATCACATCTTATGTGCTTTGCTTGGAGCGTCGGTTTGTTTTTGTTTTTGTTTTGTTTGAATAAAATGGATCCTAGCATTCACTGTATGGGAGAGAGACACGCTCCGCTGTAGCATATGGACAAGTATGTCCTTAGGCTCTACTCATAGTATTCATGGCGAAGTTTCTTCTTCGTTAAATTGTTATATGGTTGGAATTGGTAAATGATACATGTAGTAATTGCTATAATGTCTTGGATAATGTGATACTTGGCAATTGTTGTGCTCATGTTTAAGCTCTTGCATCATATACTTTGCACCCATTAATGAAGAAATACATAGAGCATGCTAAAATTTGGTTTGCATATTTGGTCTCTCTAAAGTCTAGATAATTTCTAGTATTGAGTTTGAACAACAAGGAAGACGGTGTGGAGTCTTATAATGTTTTAAATATGTCTTTTATGTGAGTTTTGCTGCACCGGTTCATCCTTGTGTTTGTTTCAAATAGCCTTGCTAGCCTAAACCTTGTATCGAGAGGGAATACTTCTCATGCATCCAAAATCCTTGAGCCAACCACTATGCCATTTGTGTCCACCATACCTACCTACTACATGGTTTTTCTCCGCCATTCCAAAGTAAATTGCTTGAGTGCTACCTTTAAATTCCATCATTCACCTTTGCAATATATAGCTCATGGGACAAATAGCTTAAAAACTATTGTGGTATTGAATATGTACTTATGCACTTTATCTCTTATTAAGTTGCTTGTTGTGCGATAACCATGTTTCTGGGGACGCCATCAACTATTCTTTGTTGAATATCATGTGAGTTGCTATGCATGTCCGTCTTGTCTGAAGTAAGAGAGATCTACCACCTTATGGTTAAGCATGCATATTGTTAGAGAAGAACATTGGGCCGCTAACTAAAGCCATGATTCATGGTGGAAGTTTCAGTTTTGGACATATATCCTCAATCTCATATGAGAAAATTATTAATTGTTGTTACATGCTTATGCATAAAAGAGGAGTCCATTATCTGTTGTCTATGTTGTCCCGGTATGGATGTCTAAGTTGAGAATAATCAATAGCGAGAAATACAATGCGAGCTTTCTCCTTAGACCTTTGTACAGGCGGCATAGAGGTACCCCTTTGTGACACTTGGTTAAAACATGTGCATTGCGATGATCCGGTAGTCCAAGCTAATTAGGACAAGGTGCGGGCACTATTAGTATACTATGCATGAGGCTTGCAACTTGTAAGATATAATTTACATAACTCATATGCTTTATTACTACCGTTGACAAAATTGTTTCATGTTTTCAAAATCAAAGCTCTAGCACAAATATAGCAATCGATGCTTTTCCTCTATGGAGGACCATTCTTTTACTTTCATTGTTGAGTCAGTTCACCTATTTCTCTCCACCTCAAGAAGCAAACACTTGTGTGAACTGTGCATTGATTCCTACATACTTGCATATTGCACTTATTATATTACTCTATGTTGACAATATCCATGAGATATACATGTTACAAGTTGAAAGCAACCGCTGAAACTTAATCTTCCTTTGTGTTGCTTCAATGCTTTTACTATGAATTATTGCTTTATGAGTTAACTCTTATGCAAGACTTATTGATGCTTGTCTTGAAGTACTATTCATGAAAAGTCTTTGCTATATGATTCACTTGTTTACTCATGTCATATACATTGTTTTGATCGCTGCATTCACTACATATGCTTTACAAATAGTATGATCAAGGTTATGATGGCATGTCACTCCAGAAATTATCTTTGTTATCGTTTTACCTGCTCGGGACGAGCAGAACTAAGCTTGGGGATGCTGATACGTCTCCGACGTATCGATAATTTCTTGTGTTCCATGCCACATTATTGATGATATCCACATGTTTTATGCACACTTTATGTCATATTCGTGCATTTTCTGGAACTAACCTATTAACAAGATGCCGAAGAGCCAGTTGTTGTTTTCTGCTATTTTTGGTTTCAGAAATCCTAGTAACGAAATATTCTCGGAATTGGACGAAATCAACGCCTAGGGTCCTATTTTGCCACGAAGCTTCCAGAAGACCGAAGAGGAGACGAAGTGGGGCCACGAGGTGGCCAGACTATAGGGCGGCGCGGCCCAAGCCCTGGCCGCGCCGACCTATAGTGTGGGCCCCTCGTGTGGCCCCCTGACCTGCCCTTCCGCCTACTTAAAGCCTCCGTCGCGAAACCCCCAGTACCGAGAGCCACGATACGGAAAACCTTCCAGAGACGCCGCTGCCGCCAATCCCATCTCGGGGGATTCAGGAGATCGCCTCCGGCACCCTGCCGGAGAGGGGAATCATCTCCCGGAGGACTCTACGCCGCCATGGTCGCCTCCGGAGTGATGTGTGAGTAGTCTACCCCTGGACTATGGGTCCATAGCAGTAGCTAGATGGTTGTCTTCTCCCCATTGTGCTTAATTGTCGGGTCTTGTGAGCTGCCGAACATGATCAAGATCATCTATCTGTAATTCTATATGTTGTGTTTGTTGGGATCCGATGAATAGAGAATACTTGTTATGTTGATTATCAATTTATATCTATGTGTTGTTTATGATCTTGCATGCTCTCCGTTACTAGTAGATGCTCTGGCCAAGTAGGTGCTTGTAACTCCAAGAGGGAGTATTTATGCTCGATAGTGGGTTCATGTCTCCGTGAATCTGGGGGAGTGACAGAAACCTCTAAGATTATGGATGTGATGTTGCCACTAGGGATAAAAAATTGGTGCTATGTTCGAGGATGTAGTTACTGATTACATTACGCGCAATACTTAATGCAATTGTCTGTTGTTAGCAACTTAATACTGGAGGGGGTTCGGATGATAACCTGAAGGTGGACTTTTTAGGCATAGATGCATGCTGGATAGCGGTCTATGTACTTTGTCGTAATGCCCAATTAAATCTCACTATACTCATCATAATATGTATGTGCATGGTCATGCCCTCTTTATTTGTCAATTGCCCAACTGTAATTTGTTCACCCAACATGATGTTTATCTTATGGGAGAGACACCTCTAGTGAACTGTGGACCCCGGTCCTATTCTTTACTGAAATACAATCTACTGCAATACTGTTCTACTGTTTTCTGCAAACAATCATCTTCCACACAATACGGTTAATCCTTTGTTACAGCAAGCCGGTGAGATTGACAACCTCACTGTTTCGTTGGGGCAAAGTACTTTGGTTGTGTTGTGCAGGTTCCACGTTGGCGCCGGAATCTCTGGTGTTGCGCCGCACTACATCCCGCCGCCATCAACCTTCAACGTGCTTCTTGACTCCTACTGGTTCGATTAAACTTTGGTTTCTTACTGAGGGAAACTTGCCGCTGTGCGCATCACACCTTCCTCTTGGGGTTCCCAACGGACGTGTCAACTACACGCATCAGTAAACATGTAAGAATCAATGCACACAGTTGACACAAGTGTTTGCTTCTAAGATAGAAAGAAGTAGGTAAACTGACTCAACATAAAAGGTAAAAGAATGGCCCTTCATAGAGGGAAGCATGGATTGCTATATTTGTGCTAGAGCTTTTATTTTGAAAACAAGAAACAATTTTGTCAACGGTAGTAATAAAGCATATGTGTTATGTATAAGATATCTTATAAGTTGCAAGCCTCATGCATAGTATACCAATAGTGCCCGCACCTTGTCCTAATTAGCTTGGATTACATGGATTATCATTGCATACCATATGTTTTAACCAAGTATCACAAAGGGGTACCTCTATGCCGCCTGTACAAAGGTCTAAGGAGAACGCTCGCATTGGATTTCTCGCTTTTGATTATTCTCAACTTAGACATCCATACCGGGACAACATAGACAACAGATAATGGACTCCTCTTTAATGCATAAGCATTCAACAACAGATAATATTCTCATAAGAGATTGAGGATTGTTGTCCAAACTGAAACTTCCACCATGGATCATGGCTTTAGTTAGCGGCCCAATGTTCTTCTCTAACAATATGCATGCTCAAACCATTCAACTCATGATAAATCGCCCTTACTTCAGACAAGACGAACATGCATAGCAACTCACATGATATTCAACAAAGGTGAAATAGTTGATGGCGTCCCCAGAAACATGGTTACCGCTCAACAAGCAACTTATTAAGAAATAAGATACATAAGTACATATTCAATACCACAATAGTTTTTAAGCTATTTTTTCCCATGAGCTATATATTGCAAAGACAAAGAATGGAATTTTAAAGGTAGCACTCAAGCAATTTACTTTGGAATGGCAGAGAAATACCATGTAGTAGGTAAGTATGGTGGACACAAATGGCATAGTTTTTGGCTCAAGGATTTTGGATGCACGAGAAGTATTCCCTCTCAATACAAGGCTTAGGCTAGCAAGGTTGTTTGAAGCAAACACAAGTATGTACCGGTACAACAAAACTTACATAAGAACATATTGCAAGCATTATAAGACTCTACACTGTCTTCCTTGTTGTTCAAACCCTCACCAAAAAATATCTAGACTTTAGAGAGACCAATCATGCAAACCAAATTTCAACAAGCTCTACAGTATTTCTTCATTAATAGGTGCAAAGTACATGATGCAAGAGCTTAAACATGATCTATTTGAGCACAAAAATTGCCAAGTATCAAATTATTCATGACAATATGAGGCATTTTCTGCTTCCAACCAAATAACAATAAACGAAGCAGTTTCAACCTTCGCCATGAACATTAAAGTAAAGCTAAGAACACCAGTGTTCATATGAACGAGCGGAGCGTGTCTCTCTCCCACACAAGCATGAATTTATTCAGAGAATAACAAAACGAAAATAAAAGCACACAGACGCTCCAAGTAAAGTACATAAGATGTGACGAAATATAAATATAGTTTCACTAGAGGTGACCTGATAAGTTGTCGATGAAGAAGGGGATGCCTTGGGCATCCCCAAGCTTAGATGCTTGAGTCTTCTTGAAATATGCAGGGATGAACCACGGGGGCATCCCCAAGCTTAGAATTTTCACTCTTCTTGATCCTATTGTATCATCCTCCTCTCTTGACCCTTGAAAACTTCCTCCACACCAAACTCGAAACAAACTCATTAGAGGGTTAGTGCATAATCAAAAACTCACATGTTCAGAGGTGACACAATCATTCTTAACACTTCTGGACATTACCCAAGGCTTCTGAAAGTTAATGGAACAAAGAAATCCATCCAACACAGCAAAAGAGGCAATGCGAAATAGAAGGCAGAATCTGTCAAAACAGAACGGTCCGTAAAGACGAATTTTTCTGGGGCACTAAACTTGCTCAGATTAGAAAACTCAAAACTAATGAAAGTTGCGTACATATCTGAGGATCACTCACGTAAATTGGCAGATTTTTCTGAGTTACCTACAGAGAACCCTGCCCAAATTCGTGACAGCAAGAAATCTGTTTCTGCGCAGTAATCCAAATCTAGTATCAACCTTCTATTAGGGACTTCACTTGGCACAACAATGCAATAAAATAAAGATAAGGAGAGGTTTCTACAGTAGTAACAACTTCCAAGACTCAAATATAAAACAAAGTTGCTATAGTAAAATAAACAGATGGGGTATCTCCCAAGAAGTGCTTTCTTTATAGCCATTAAGATTGACTCAGCAATTTCAATGATGCTCTTGCAAGAAATAAGGGTTGAAGCAAAAGAGAGCATCAAAAAGCAAATATGAAACACTTTAAGTCTAACCCACTTCCTATGAAAAGTAATCTTGTAAATAAACAAATTCATGAAGCATAATGCAAGAAGCATAGAAAGACTAGACAAGCGTGATACGTCTCCGACGTATCGATAATTTCTTATGTTCCATGCCACATTATTGATGATATCTACATGTTTTATGCATACTTTATGTCATATTTATGCATTTTCCGGCACTAACCTATTAATGAGATGCCGAAGAGCCAGTTGCTGTTTTCTGCTGTTTTTGGTTTCAGAAATCCTAGTAAGGAAATATTCTCGGAATTGGACGAAATCAACGCCCAGGGGCCTATTTTCACACGAAGCTTCCAGAAGACCGAAGATGATACGAACTGGGGCCACGAGGTGGCCAAACACTAGGGCGGCGCGGCGCGGCCTGGCCCTTGGCCGCGCCGGCCTGTTGTGTGGGGCGCTCGTGTGGCCCCCTGACCTATCTCCTCCGCCTACTTATAGCCTTCGTCGTGAAACCCCCAGTACCGAGAGCCACGATACGGAAAACCTTCCAGAGACGCCGCCGCCGCCAATCCCATCTCGGGGGATTCAGGAGATCGCCTCCGGCACCCTGCCGGAGAGGGGAATCATCTCCCGGAGGACTCTTCACCGCCATGGTCGCCTCCGGAGTGATGAGTGAGTAGTTCACCCCTAGACTATGGGTCCATAACAGTAGCTAGATGGTCGTCTTCTCCTAATTGTGCTTCATTGTTGGATCTTGTGAGCTGCCTAACATGATCAAGATCATCTATCTGTAATGCTATATGTTGTGTTTGTTGGGATCCGATGGATAGAGAATACTATGCTATGTTGATTATCAATCTATTACCTATGTAAAGTTTATGATCTTGCATGCTCTCCGTTATTAGTAGAGGCTCTGGACAAGTTTTTACTCTTAACTCCAAGAGGGAGTATTTATGCTCGATAGTGGGTTCATGCATCCATTAAATCTGGGACAGTGACAGAAATTTCTAAGGTTGTGGAGGTGCTATTGCCACTAGGGATAAAACATCGATGCTATGTCCGAGGATGTAGTTATTGATTACATTACGCACCATACTTAATGCAATTATCTGTTGTTTGCAACTTAATACTGGAAGGGGTTCGGATGATAACCTGAAGGTGGACTTTTTAGGCATAGATGCATGCTGGATAGCGGTCTATGTACTTTGTCGTAATGCCCAATTAAATCTCACAATACTCATCATATCATGTATGTGCATGGTCATGCCCTCTTTATTTATCAATTGCCCAACTGTAATTTGTTCACCCAACATGCTATTTATCTTATGGGAGAGACACCTCTAGTGAACTGTGGACCCCGGTCCATTCTTTTATATCAAATACAATCTACTGCAATGAAGGAGATATGCCCTAGAGTCAATAATAAAGTGGTTATTATTTATATCTTTATGTTTATGATAAATGTTTATATATCATGCTATAATTGTATTAACCGAAACATTAGTACATGTGTGATATGTAAACAACAAAGAGTCCCTAGTATGCCTCTTAACTAGCTTGTTGATTAATGGATGATTAGTTTCATAATCATGAACATTGGATGTTATTAATAACAAGGTTATATCATTGTATGAATGATGTAATGGACACACCCAATTAAGCGTAGCATAAGATCTCGTCATTAAGTTATTTGCTATAAGCTTTTCGATACATAGTTACCTAATCCTTATGACCATGAGATCATGTAAATCACTTATACCGGAAAGGTACTTTGATTACACCAAACGCCACTGCGTAAATGGGTGGTTATAAAGGTGGGATTAAGTATCCGGAAAGTATGAGTTGAGGCATATGGATCAACAGTGGGATTTGTCCATCCCGATGACAGATAGATATACTCTGGGCCCTCTCGGTGGAATGTCGTCTAATGTCTTGCAAGCATATGAATAAGTTCATAAGAGACCACATGCCACGGTACGAGTAAAGAGTACTTGTCAGGAAACGAGGTTGAACAAGGGATAGAGTGATACCGAAGATCAAACCTCGGACAAGTAAAATATCGCGTGACAAAGGGAATTGGTATCGTATGTGAATGGTTCATTCGATCACTAAAGTCATCGTTGAATATGTGGGAGCCATTATGGATCTCCAGATCCCGCTATTGGTTATTGGTCGGAGTGAGTACTCAACCATGTCCGCATAGTTCACGAACCGTAGGGTGACACACTTAAAGTTGGATGTTGAAATGGTAGAACTTGAATATGGAATGGAGTTCGAATATTTGTTCGGAGTCCCGGATAAGATCCCGGACATCACGAGGAGTTCCGGAATGGTCCGGAGAATAAGATTCATATATAGGATGTCATTTTATGTGAATTAAAATGATGCGGAAGGTTCTATGGAAGGTTCTAGAAGGTTCTAGAAAAGTCCGGAAGAAACCACCAAGGAAGGTGGAGTCCCGGAGGGACTCCACCTCCATGGCCGGCCAACCCTAGAGGGGGAGGAGTCCCAAGTGGACTCCCCCAAGGGGGGCCGGCCACCCCCACCATGGAAGGTGGAACTCCCACCTCTAGTGGGAGTCCTAGCTTGGGTAGGTTTCCCTATCATATGGAAGGTTTTGGGTTCGGGTCTTATTCGGAGACTTGTAGTCCAACCCTTGGGGCTTCCACCTATATAATGAGGGACAAGGGGAGAGGGCCGGCCACCTCAAGACCACAAGCTGGCCGCACCCCCCAAGTGGCCGGCCACCCCCTCCCAAACCCTAGCCGCCCCCCTCTCCTCCATAGCTCCCGCAAGCTTTAGCGAAGCTCCGCCAGAGTTCTCCACCGCCACCAACACCACGCCGTCGTGCTGTCGGATTCAAGAGGAGCTACTACTTCCGCTGCCCGCTGGAACGGGAGGTGGACGTCGTCTTCATCAACAACCGAACGTGTGACCGAGTACGGAGGTGCTGCCCGTTCGTGGCACCGGTGATCAAGATCTTCTACGCGCTTTTGCAAGCGGCAAGTGAACGTCTACCGCAGCAACAAGAGCCTCATCTTGTAGGCTTTGGAATCTCTTCAAGGTTGAGACTCGATAATCCCCTCGTTGCTACCGTCTTCTAGATTGCATCTTGGCTTGGATTGCGTGATCGCGGTAGGAAATTTTTTGTTTTCTATGCAACGTTATCCTACATGCAATACTTGTTCTACTGTTTTCTGCAAACAATCATCATCCACACTATACATCTAATCCTTTGTTACAGCAACCTTCAACGTGCTTCTGGGCTCCTACTGGTTCGATAAACCTTGGTTTCTTACTGAGGGAAAACTTGCCGCTGTACGCATCACACCTTCCTCTTGGGGTTCCCAACGGACGCGTGCTGTACGCGTATCAAGCAGATTTTCTGGCGCCGTTGCCGGGGAGATCAAGACACGCTGCAAGGGGAGTCTCCACCTCCAATCTCTTTACTTTGTTTTTGTCTTGCTTTACTTTTATTTACTACTTTGTTTGCTGCACTAAATCAAAACACAAAAAAATTAGTTGCTAGTTTTACTTTATTTGCTGTCTTGTTTGCTATATCAAAAACAAAAAAAATTTAGTTACTTGCATTTTACTTAGTTTCTTGCATTTTACTTCTGTTACCATGTCTAGTTCTGCACCTGTTACTTCCTCACCTGAGGAATTAGTCTTCACTTTTAAACAAGGGGATGAGGAGAGTTTTAAAGATGCTTGGTCCAGAATTTTTGATTCTTATCGTAAAGCTGAACCTCAAATGACTCTAAGTTTGCTCCTTAGTAACTTTTATTTTGGGCTTATGATTCGCTATAGATATGCCTTGGATGCTGTAGTGGGAGGAGATTTCCTTCATTGCAATGGGGATCAAGCTTTCAATGCCATAAAGAAATTGGTTGCATCACATGATTCAGCTAATAACCTTGATTCAGCTCTTATTAGCATTTATAATAGATTAAACACTCTTGAGACAAATGCATCTCGCTTGCACGAAAATTATAGCTATGTTCGTAACCGTCTTGATCAAGTTTTAGTGAACTCTGAACCTTCATTATGGGATCCTACTATTAAAGTTGTTATCGGTGATCAAACTTTCCATGCCAATTGTGATATTATGTCTGAATTTTGCCTTATGCCTAAGAGTATTTATGAATCTTTGACACTTTGGGGACTCGTTGAAGGGGGAGAAGGAATAACTCTTATTGATAACTCTGTTATAATTCCTAAGGGAATAGCTGCGGGTGTGCATACAACCATTCTTGGAAGAACAATATCCATTGATTATCTTGTTATTGAATGTGTAGGAATAGGACAAATCACACTCGGAAGATCCCTGCTGAAACTATTGGGGCTTGATCATAGATGTGGGAGAAGGCACCCTAAAATTCACCTCTACACCGGGGGGTAGACATGTATTCCCTAAATCAAATAGTAAGAAAAAGAACAAGAAAGGTAAGTGTAAAGCCCAAGGTAATGTTGGTGCACCATCTCTTGATAATACTTGATACACACTTTCTGCGTCTAGCTGAAAGACGTTAAAGAAAAGCGCTTATGGGAGACAACTCATGTTTTTTACTTCTGCACTTTTATTTTATATTTGAGTCTTGGAAGTTGTTACTACTGTAGCAACCCCTCCTTATCTTAGTTTTGTGCATTGTTGTGCCAAGTAAAGTCGTTGATAGTAAGGTTCATACTAGATTTGGATTACTGCGCAGAAACAGATTTCTTGCTGTCACAAATCTGGGCCTAGTTCTCTGTAGGTAACTCATAAAATTATGCCAATTTACGTGAGTGATCCTCAGATATGTACGCAACTTTCATTCAATTTGAGAATTTTCATTTGAGCAAGTCTGGTTCCTCAATAAAATTCGTCTTTACGAACTGTTCTGTTTTGATAGATTCTGCCTTTTATTTCACATTGCCTGTTTTGCTATGCTTGATGGATTTTTCGATTCCATTAACTTTCAGTAGCTTTGTGCAATTTCCAGAAGTGTTAAGATTGATTATGTCACCTCTGAACATGTAAATTTTGATTGTGCACTAACCCTCTAATGATTTGTTTTGAGTTTGGTGTGGAGGAAGTTTTCAAGGATCAAGAGAGGAGGATGATACAACATGATCAAGGAGAGTGAAAGCTCTAAGCTTGGGGATGCCCCGGTGGTTCACCCCTGCATATTTCAAGAAGACTCAAGCGTCTAAGCTTGGGGATGTCCAAGGCATCCCCTTCTTCATCGACAACATTATCAGGTTCCTCTAGTGAAAATATATTTTTATTCCATCACATCTTATGTACTTTGCTTGGAGCGTCGGTTTGTTTTTGTTTTTGTTTTGTTTGAATAAAATGGATCCTAGCATTAATTGTGTGGGAGAGAGACACGCTCCGCTGTTGCATATGGACAAATATGTCCTTAGGCTTTACTCATAGTGTTCATGGCGAAGGTTGAATCTTCTTCGTTAAATTGTTATATGGTTGGAAACGGAAAATGATACATGTAGTAATTGGTAAAATGTCTTGGATAATGTGATACTTGGCAATTGTTGTGCTCATGTTTAAGCTCTTGCATCATATACTTTGCACCTATTAATGAAGAAATACATAGAGCTTGCTAAAATTTGGTTTGCGTAATTGGTCTCTCTAAGGTCTAGATAATTTCTAGTAAAGTGTTTGAACAACAAGGAAGACGGTGTAGAGTCTTATAATGTTTACAATATGTCTTTTATGTGAGTTTTGCTGCACCGGTTCATCCTTGTGTTTGTTTCAAATAACCTTGCTAGCCTAAGCCTTGTATCGAGAGGGAATACTTCTCATGCATCCAAAATCCTTGAGCCAACCACTATGTCATTTGTGTCCACCATACCTACCTACTACATGGTATTTCTCCGCCATTCCAAAGTAAATTGCTTGAGTGCTACCTTTAAACAATTCAAAATTTATAACCTCTGATTTGTGTCAATGTTTTATAGCTCATGAGGAAGTATGTGGTGTTTATCTTTCAATCTTGTTGGGCAACTTTCACCAATGGACTAGTGGCTTCATCCGCTTATCCAATAATTTTGCAAAAAGAGCTGGCAATGGGATTCCCAGTCCCAAATTAATTAACAAAAATAGACACTCCTCCATGGTATGTGATTGTTGGACGGCACCCGAAGGATTCGGTTAGCCATGGCTTGAGAAAGCAAAGGTGGGGAGGAGTGTCATCATAATAAAACTAAAATAAAAAGGCACTCCTTCATGGTATGAGATTGTTGGCAGGCACCCGAGGATTCGGTTAGCCATGGTTTGTGAAAGAAAGGTTGGAAGGAGTGCCACACAAAAATAAAAATAAAATGGGAGCCGCTCTTTGAAGGTTTGTCTGCCAAGGGGGTTAGAGTGCCCACTACCATTCGTTGACAACAACAAACACCTCTCAAAATTTTACTTTTATGCTCTCTATATGTTTTCAAAACCAAAGCTCTAGCACAAATATAGCAATCAATGCTTCCCTCTGCGAAGGGCCTTTCTTTTACTTTTATGTTGAGTCAGTTTACCTATTTCTCTCCATCTCAAGAAGCAAACACTCGTTTGAACTGTGCATTGATTCCTACATACTTGCATATTGCACTTGTTATATTGCTTTACATTGACAATATCCATGAGATATACATGTTACAAGTTGAAAGCAACCGCTGAAACTTAATCTTCCTTTGTGTTGCTTCAATACCTCTACTTTGAATTATTGCTTTATGAGTTAACTCTTATGCAAGACTTATTGATGCTTGTCTTGAAGTACTATTCATGAAAAGTCTTTGCTATATGATTCATTTGTTTACTCATGTCATTTACCATTGTTTGGATCGCTGCATTCATTACATGTGCTTACAATAGTATGATCAAGGTTATGATGGCATGTCACTCTAGAAATTATATTTGTAATCGTTTACCTGCTCGGGACGAGCAGGAACTAAGCTTTGGGATGCTGATACGTCTCCGACGTATCGATAATTTCTTATGTTCCATGCCACATTATTGATGATATCTACATGTTTTATGCATACTTTATGTCATATTTATGCATTTTCCGGCACTAACCTATTAACGAGATGCCGAAGAGCCAGTTGCTATTTTCTGCTGTTTTTGGTTTCAGAAATCCTAGTAAGGAAATATTCTCGGAATTGGACGAAATCAACGCCCAGGGGCCTATTTTCACACGAAGCTTCCAGAAGACCGAAGATGATACGAAGTGGGGCCACGAGGTGGCCAAACACTAGGGCGGCGCGGCCTGGCCCTTGGTCGCGCCGGCCTGTTGTGTGGGGCCCTCGTGTGGCCCCCTGACCTATCTCCTCCGCCTACTTATAGCCTTCGTCGCGAAACCCCGATGCGAGAGCCACGATACGGAAAACCTTCCAGAGACGCCGCCGCCGCCAATCCCATCTCGGGGGATTCAGGAGATCGCCTCCGGTACCCTGCCGGAGAGGGGAATCATCTCCCGGAGGACTCTTCACCGCCATGGTCGCCTCCGGAGTGATGAGTGAGTAGTTCACCCCTGGACTATGGGTCCATAGCAGTAGCTAGATGGTCGTCTTCTCCTAATTGTGCTTCATTGTTGGATCTTGTGAGCTGCCTAACATGATCAAGATCATCTATCTGTAATGCTATATGTTGTGTTTGTTGGGATCCGATGGATAGAGAATACTATGCTATGTTGATTATCAATCTATTACCTATGTGTTGTTTATGATCTTGCATGCTCTCCGTTATTAGTAGAGGCTCTGGCCAAGTTTTTACTCTTAACTCCAAGAGGGAGTATTTATGCTCGATAGTGGGTTCATGCCTCCATTAAATCTGGGACAGTGACAAAAAGTTCTAAGGTTGTGGATGTGCTATTGCCACTAGGGATAAAACATCGATGCTATGTCCGAGGATGTAGTTATTGATTACATTACGCACCATACTTAATGCAATTGTCTGTTGTTTGCAACTTAATACTGGAAGGGGTTCGGATGATAACCTGAAGGTGGACTTTTTAGGCATAGATGCATGCTGGATAGCGGTCTATGTACTTTGTCGTAATGCCCAATTAAATCTCACAATACTCATCATATCATATATGTGCATGGTTATGCCCTCTTTATTTGTCAATTGCCCAACTGTAATTTGTTCACCCAACATGCTATTTATCTTATGGGAGAGACACCTCTAGTGAACTGTGGACCCCGGTCCATTCTTTTATATCGAATACAATCTACTGCAATATTTGTTCTACTGTTTTCTGCAAATAATCATCATCCACACTATACATCTAATCCTTTGTTACAGCAAGCCGGTGAGATTGACAACCTCACTGTTTCGTTGGGGCAAAGTACTTTGGTTGTGTTGTGCAGGTTCCATGTTGGCGCCGGAATCCCTGGTGTTGCGCCGCACTACATCTCGCCGCCATCAACCTTCAACGTGCTTCTTGGCTCCTGCTGGTTCGATAAACCTTGGTTTCTTACTGAGGGAAAACTTGCCGCTGTACGCATCACACCTTCCTCTTGGGGTTCCCAACGGACGCGTGATGTACGCGTATCAAAGCGCAACTTCAAGATTTTCAGCAAAAAGAGAAGTGTTTTAGTAACATGAAAACTTCTACAACCATATTTTCCTCTCTCATAAATATTTTCAGTAGCATCATGAACAAACTCAACAATATAACTATCAAATGAAACATTCTTATCATGAGCTACATGCATAAAATTATTACTACTCCCAACATAAGCATAGTCATTCTTATTAATAATAGTGGGAGCAAATTCAACAAAGTAGCTATCATTATTATTCTCATCAAGTGTAGGAGGCATAGTATAATCATAATAAAATTTATCCTCCATAGTAGGTGGCACCAAAAGACCACTATCATTATAATCATCATAAATGGGAGGCAAAGTATCATCAAAGAAAATTTTCTCCTCCATGCTTGGGGGACTAAAAATATCATGCTCATCAAAACCAGCTTCCCCAAGCTTAGAACTTTCTATATCATTAGCAACAATGGTGTTCAAAGCGTTCATACTAATATCATTGCTACTACCATACAAATAAGGTTCCATAGGTTTTTTAATTTTTGCATCAAACAATCCATGTCTTAATTCAGGAAATAGATTAAAAAGCTCACTGTTGTTTTCCATTATGCCTAACTAGTGAACAAGAAACAAAAAGATGCAATTGCAGGATCTAAAGGAAATAGCTTCGAGCACTCACACACCGGCAACAATGCTAGGAAATAGCTTAGTAGTCGGAGGATGTGAATACCTTTTACCTTACCTCCCCGGCAACGGCGCCAGAAAATAGCTTGATGTCTACGCACGCTTCTATTCCTGTAGACAGTGTTGGGCCTCCAAGAGCAGAGGTTTGTAGAACAGCAGCAAGTTTCCCTTAAGTGAATCACCCAAGGTTTATCGAACTCAGGGAGGAAGAGGTCAAAGATATCCCTCTCAAGCAACCCTGCAATCACGATACAAGAAGTCTCTTGTGTCCCCAACACACCTAATACACTTGTCAGATGTATAGGTGCACTAGTTCGGCGAAGAGATAGTGAAATACAAGTAATATGGATGAATATGAGTGGTAATAGCAATCTGAATAAAATATGGCAGCGAGTAAACATGCAATATAACAGTAAATAAACGGAGATTCGATATTCGGAAACAAGGCCTAGGGATCCTACTTTCACTAGTGGACACTCTCAACATTGATCACATAACTGAAACTACTCTACACTCTCTTGTTGGATGACAAACACCATTCATTGTGTAGGGCTACAAGAGCACCTCAATGCCGGAGTTAACAAGCTCCACAACATTCGATGTTCATATTTAAGTAACCTTAGAGTGCATGATAGACCATTGCAATTATACCGAGTACTAACATAGCATGCACACCGTCACCGTCAGGCTATGAAAGGGGGAATAGATCGCATCAATACTATCATAGTAATAGTTAAGTTCATAATCTACAAGAGATTACAATCATAGTTTATACCAAGTACTACATGATGCACACACTGTCAACATTACATCATGGAGGAGGAATAGACTACTTTAATAACATCACTAGAGTAGCACATAGATGATATTCAACTAGATCACAAAGAGAGAGATGAACCACATAGCTACGGTAGAGCCCTCAGCCTCGAGGGAGAACTACTCCCTCATCATGGAAGCAGCGATGGTGATGAAGATGGTGGTGGTTGATACGTCTCCAACGTATCGATAATTTCTTATGTTCCATGCTTGTTTTATGACAATACCTACATGTTTTATACGCACTTTTTGTCATATTTATGCATGTTCGGCACTAACCTATTAACAAGATGCCGAAGAGCCAGTTGCTGTTTACTGCTGTTTTTGGTTTCGGAAATCCTAGTAAGAAAATATTCTCGGAATTGGACGAAATCAACGCCAGGATCTTATTTTTCCACGAAGCTTCCAGAACACCGAAAGGGAAACAAAGTGGGGCGACGAGGCGGCGACACACCAGGGCGGCGCGGCCCACCCCCTGGCTGCGCGGCCCTGTTGTGTGGGCCCCTCGCGTCACCCCTAAACCTACCCTTCCGCCTACTTAAGCCTTCGTCGATAATAATTCCAGTACCGAGAGCCACGATACGGAAAACCTTCCAGAGACGCCGCCGCCAATCCCATCTCGGGGGATTCAGGAGATCGCCTTCGGCACTCTGCCGGAGAGGGGAATCATCTCCCGGAGGACTCTTCACCGCCATGGTCGCCTCCGGAGTGATGAGTGAGTAGTTCACCCCTGGACTATGGGTCCATAGCAGTAGCTAGATGGTCGTCTTCTCCTAATTGTGCTATCATTGTTGGATCTTGTGAGCTGCCTAACATGATCAAGATCATCTATCTGTAATGCTACATGTTGCGTTTGTTGGGATCCGATGAATAATGAATGCTATGTTATGTTGATTATCAATCTATCATCTATGTGTTGTTTATGATCTTGCATGCTCTCCGTTATTAGTAGATGCTCTGGCCAAGTCGTTACTTGTAACTCCAAGAGGGAGTATTTATGCTCGATAGTGGGTTCATGCCTCCATTAAATGCAGGACGATGTGAGAAAGTTCTAAGGTTGTGGATGTCTTTGTTGCCACTAGGGATCAAACATCAATGCTATGTCTAAGGATGTATTTGTTGATTACATTACGCACCATACTTAATGCAATTGTCTGTTGTTTGCAACTTAATACTGGAGGGGGTTCGGATGATAACCTGAAGGTGGACTTTTTAGGCATAGATGCATGCTGGATAGCGGTCTATGTACTTTGTCGTAATGCCCAATTAAATCTCACACTACTCATCATAACATGTATGTGCATTGTCATGCCATCTTTATTTGTCAATTGCCCAACTGTAATTTGTTCACCCAACATGCTATTTATCTTATGGGAGAGACACCACTAGTGAACTGTGGACTCCGGTCCATTCTTTTACATCGAATACAATCTACTGCAATACTCGTTCTACTGTTTTCTGCAAACATCATCTTCCACACTATACATCTAATCCTTTGTTACAGCAAGCCGGTGAGATTGACAACCTCACTGTTACGTTGGGGCAAAGTACTTTGGTTGTGTTGTGCAGGTTCCACGTTGGCGCCGGAATCCCTGGTGTTGCACCGCAGTACACTCCGCCGCTATCAACCTTCAACGTGCTTCTTGACTCCTACTGGTTCGATAAACCTTGGTTTCTTACTGAGGGAAACTTACTGCTGTACGCATCACACCTTCCACTTGGGGTTCCCAACGGTCGCGTGCTGTACGCGTGTCAGTGGTGTCGATGGAGATGCCTTCTGGGGGCACTTCCCCGTCCCGGCAGCGTGCCGGAACAGAGACTTCTGTCCCCCGAATCTTGGCTTCGCGATGGCGGCGGCTCTGGAACTTTTCTCGTATCGTGGCTTATTTCCCTAGGGTTTTCGCGACGGAGTCCTTAAGTAGGAGGAAGGGCAGCCTCGGAGGGGCCCTGGTGGGGCCACACAATAGGGGGGCGCGCCCCACCCCTTGGCCGCACCGCCCTGGCGCGTGGGGCCCCCCTGGATCCCCTCTGGTCTCTCTCCGGTGTTCTGGAAGCTTCGTGAAAAATAAGATACTGGGTGTTGATTTCGTCCAATTCCGAGAATATTTCCTTACTAGGATTTCTGAAACCAAAAATAGCAGAAAACATGAACTGGCACTTCGGCATCTTGTCAATAGGTTAGTTCCGCAAAATGCATAATAATGACATAAAGTGTGTATAAAACATGTGTGTATCATCATAAAAGTAGCATGGAACATAAGAAATTATAGATACGTTGGAGACGTATCACCGGGCAAGTGATTATATAGGATCGGGAAACCCTAGACAACGTGAACCATGCCCACATCGCATGTTTCGAGTTAGTTACATGTAGCCCATGATCCAGGAGTGACCCGCTTCTAGGACTCTACTCGTTTTCCTGAACTGCAAAAAGAAAGGAAAGTCTCGGTTGAGGCTCAATCCACTCAACACGAGTGCAACAAGTGCGTCGATTCGAGACGAGACGAGCGAGGTGGAGGAGAGCGTGCGTGTACCACTTCTCTTCTCGCTCACTTACTAGTGGTGGAATAACTCACCTTATAAGGTGGTTTAACTTCAACCCAACTTTACATGTGGGACTAAATTTTCCACTTTCTTGTGAGCTGCCACCAACTTGAGATGAAACTCACATGAGCTATCATATATGTGGGAATTGAGGAATAATATTATCTTTAACAAACAAACTAGAACTAATTTTTTGCAAGTTATCTGGCGCGCTCCTCATTGGATCCAACAATGGGTTTTCCTTCTCCCGATGGAGCAGCGGGAGGATATGGTTATTGGATACAATCGGATGCTAATGGTTGCTTAGGACTTCTATTTACAGGCTACTGAGATCCCAAGTTCGTATGCTTCTTGTAACTCTTTTGGTGTACAGCTAGAACTATCGCAACAGGAAAAAACGCCTCCCGGGTAGCTCGCGTGAGAGCGGCTCCGGAGGGCCCTCAGATCCCGAGAGCGCGGCGGCTCTGATCTCTGTCCCCGGCCATTGTCCTCGCCGTCGCCGGCGGTGGCGGCCACACCTGGCTGCCAAAGGCCCTGGAGGTGGCTCTGCGACTTTAGCATGTGGTGGTGCTGGCCGATCATGTGATGTAGGCGCGCGGCCAAGTTCTGGCGGCGAGATCGCATCGTGCGGTCTGATCCCTAGGCTCGTCTGAGCCGCAAGGGGTCAACCCGATCTCTCCGATCATCGGGAGTCGATCGGCGGCGTGGGGGCTGCTTGTTTCGGCCAGAATAATGGCGGCGGTCCTAGGATTACAAATTGCGTCAAGATGATGATCTACCGGAGGTGTGTCCCCATTGATCTGGCTAGAGTGACGGGTTCCAGAAGGCTCCGCCGGCGATCTTCCATGGGCGATTCATGGTTGGAGACTGCCGGATCGAGTGGGATTCGGTCCTGTGCACCCGTGTTTTACTCTGGCCGTTTGGTTTTACAGGAAGCGCTTGGAAGCTCTGCTGGCTGTTAATATCATGGGGCAGTTCTTGTTCCATGGTGCTGGTAGAGAATGTCATGAAGGCCGAGATCTGAGGACTAGCAATGGAGGTTCCAATCTTTGGGGCAATGAGGATTTGGCTTGGTGGTTCATGACTTGGAACATCGGCATGCAAGTGGGGGCGACTGCACAGGAGAAGATCAAAGTCTTAACTTTCAGGGTGAAAATCCAAGGTCTGGCCTTAACTGGTTGTGCCTGGCAATGACCTTGTTGAAGGCATTGTTTTGAGAGCGAGGACCTTCTTCAGGATGAAAACCCAGATCTTTGATTGGGCGACGAAAGCGCTTGTGCCCTGTTCCCCTTTTGGAGGTGCCACTTTTGAAGAAGTTGGACTTATGGTGTTGTTTTGGTGGTGTTAATGCTGCTGCTTCAAGGATTAAACAACAGTAGCGGGACTTTTTTTTTTGTAATTCTTCTTTTTTTTCCTGTGTGCATCCGTAATGCCGCTTGGGCAATGCGTTGTTGCAGAGGCTGGGTGTAATTGGTATCTCCGATATTAATATATGATCTTTGTCGAAAAAAATTCCAGGCCACTGGATGTCGGCATCTTAATAGAATAGCAAATGGATAGTCTTTCTATGCGCCACATTTTTTTATAGTTGATTCATGTATAGCTGATCCTTGAACGTAATCGTCAAATTTTTGTGAACTCGTGCTCTCTTTTAATAAAGCAAAGCCATGTGCATCGATTAATGCAGAGGCTAGGGCCATGCTCCCTTATCTAAAAAATTATGGGCTTTGAGATTTATGAAAAATTATAAAATACTATATGGGCCAAGCATTTAGCCCATTTTTTTAACAATGTCCCACCAAATCTCAAATACCCATTTAGAGATTTACGAATACTTATTACTTGTTTATATACCAATGTTACAGTAGAGATTGTTATGTTGAACTTCTACCTAAAGCTTTAAGATACACACATTTATACTTGAACAATGGACTATGCTTTGAATTGTAAGTTTTGCGTGAATAGGTTTTACTCAAAGCCATAACTAGTACATGGTTGTCAGTAGCCTACTCGCGGGTAAAGCGTATATATCATACTTTCTGGTTTCTTCATGAGTTACTACAAATCACCAAAATCTCATAGATTGGGACGTTTAACAATTGAACTCATATAGGTGTGGTATTTCAACAAATGTTTATAGGACAACATCTTTGCTGAAATAACCAAAAGAAACACATTAAAGCATGTTGCCAACCTTTCTTGTAGCCATTGAGAATCATGCATATTCAAGTAGAGCAGGTTATAGAATACGTAAAATATGGTGTTACCATCCGGTAGCACTGCCCCCGTACGGCTGCCGTCCGATCTAGTGTAGTGATTCGTGTTGCATGCAAGATATTAAATAAGGGTATACTCTAATTAGCAGCAACCCTGCAAATCGTCTGACCGGCTGCAGCAGTGTTGAGTTGCGTCAAGTTCTGAAAAATGACACGTAGTAGCAGGGGTGTCAGACACTGGTCCGTACGAGCGGCTTCATTGCCGAATGCCGACGCCCGCGTAGGGTCGCAGCAGTATCCCTTCCTGGGCGGCACCCATATTTTCATGTGGGTTGGCGTGCAGCAGGGCAAGTTCGTCCCGAAAAATGGATGCTGCGCCGCAGCATGCAGCGCATTTATAAGCAGGTGCATTGTTTTTTGAGTCCTGCTATACGTACGATAAATTTCGTCCGATTTCTGTACGATCGAACTTAACACACGCTGGGCGACTAGCAGTTTGGCTTTCGTCGCACTACTACTGGGGATGGAAAAAAAATACCAAGTCTATTCTCCCATGAAGATAAAAAAGATCTCAAATAAGCTCTGGCTTTCTTCCTCTGACCTCTGGCTCATCCCTTTCCAGCGGTAGAGGCGAGAAGGACTGCTCAATGCGTAGCACATGCTGCCGCCCGCGCGTGCCCTTCTGAAATTTTCACTTATCACACGAGGGCATCTTCAACGGAGCAACGCATTTCAGACGCCCCGCGTACGTCCGTTTGCGTCGGTCTAAATGGTCGAAATCGATCACGGAACCGTTTGCGTCGGGGTGGCTCCAGCGGCAGGACGTATTTTTTTCGATTTTGCATTTTTATAACATGAAAATATAATTTACATAGTAAAAGAAAGGAAAATAAAAACCATAAGAACGACTGCGCGGTTCTCGTCGTTGTTGTCGATCACGGCGAGCTCTGGTACCACCCGCGGCCAGTTGGGAAGCGGTGGAACATACGCCGGTGCCGCCGGCGGTGGTGGAGGTGGAGGAGCTTAGGCCGGTGGTGGAGGTGGAGCAGCCCACACCGGTGCTGGAGGTGGAGGCCCCCACGGGTTGTACGGCGGAGGTGGAGGCGGCGATTGAACCGGTGGCGTGGCTGAGTCCTGGAGCGCCAGTCGTAGGGCTTCTTCCTCCGTGGCGCTCTTTTTTCTCTTCCTTCATGGCGGACTGATCAATCGGCAATCGTGGCAAGAATAAGCTAAATTGCTTTAGATCGAGATTTAGTAACTACTTGGCACTATTGCGGGTTTGAGTTTGGGCTGGACTTAGCCACTGGGGAATTAACGGAAGGAGTATCATACACACATCGGACAAAAATTGTCGTGTGTGTAGCATTTTCGTTGTTTTTTTATGACTAACATACCCGTTGCATGCAGTGATATTAAAACGCGCATAGCGATGCTAGTACAAGGCTCCCGTACTGCTCTCATGCTTGCCTACCATGGACAACGATGCAAACATAGATGTAGATGAAGCAGTAGCGTCGTCCGTGGGCGCGGACGCGCGCAACTTGGACTCACAGGACGCCTCTGGCGCCGGTCTTGCTGGCCGAGGCAAGGCTGGACAACTAGACAAGGCAGACAAGGTACTGGCACTACAGGAATGGCGACGTACGCCGACGGCCGTGGCGTACGCCGACGGCCAAATGTCGGGGCCGTCGGCGTATGGCCCGGCACGGCCAGCCAGCCCGTCGACTCTCGGCGTATCGTTGCCGTCGGCGTAGCGAAGTCTACGCCGAGGGCAGCCCTCGGCATATATTTGGCCCTAGGCGTAGACAGGGCTACGCCGACGGCCACCCTCGGCGTAGGCTATTTTTTAAATTTCTCTAATTTCTAAAAATCATAACTAATTCATATGATGTCAGAAAAATGCGTATGAGATATCAAAATGTTCAGAAAAACATCCTCTATCCGTTTATATCAAAATCATGCATATTTGAATCATGTACAGTACCATTTTAATATAGAAACAATTCAATCACTTTCTTATATGTCCTCAGGTTCCCGTTTTAGCCAGATGACAATTTAAACGAAGTCAGAAAATCTCGCGGTGCCTCATGGCATCATTTTATGTGTCCTAGTAACCACTCCAAAAGATGGAATTGGGATACGGCAATTATTTTAGAAAATCCTTCACGAACAGGACTATCAAGTCCGGAGGTTTATGGCTTTTAGGGCAAATGAGTAGGAAACGACCCATGACACCGCATAGTTTGTCGGAACGAGGCCATATTTGGCACGTGCGTGGTCCCTGGGATGGGAAGCAAGGCTCCGGGAGCGGATTTCCGATCCGACCCATGGGCGATGGTTTTTTCATTTTCGGGGTGCCAAAACGTGTTTTTTTGTGAAGTAACTACATGAGGCGCATTTTAGTATTGCGGGAGATCTCCGCGTAGTGGTAGGACACCGCCTTCGCACCACATATCACATGCCATATGTGCACGCTAGCAATCTGGGAATCCATGCGGCTTCCTACGGTGTCCCACCGAATCCGCTGGAAAGTGATCGGATTTAAACTAGGGCTACACTTTTCGTCGCTCAATAAATTCCGGGAAAAATGTTATTAGTTCTATGACACATCACTTTATGTGCGAATTTTTTTCCGTTTAGCGCGATGGGAAACGGGTGCACCAGCGCGCCCGGTACGACCATACCGCATCTCCGCGGGGGCCCGTTTTGGCCAAATGGCAATTTAAACAAAGTCAGAAAATCCCGCGGAGCCGCATGGCGTCATTTTATGTGTCCTAGTAACCACTCCAAAAGTCAGAATTAGGATACGTAAATTATTTTGGAAAACCCTTCACAAACAGGGCTATCACGTCCGGAGTTCTATGGCTTTTAGGGGCAAATGAGTAGGAAACGACCAGTGACACCGCATAGTTTGTCGGAACGAGTCCATATTTGGCACGTGCGTGGTCCCTGATATGGGAAGCAAGGCCCCGGGAGAGGATTTCCAATCCGACATGGGGGCGATGGTTTTTTCATTTTCGGGGTGCCAAAACGGGTTTTTTTGTGAAGTAACTACATGGGGCGCATTTTAGTATTGCGCGAGACCTCCGCGTAGTGGTAGGACACCGCCTTCGCACCACATATCATATGTCATATGTGCGCGCTAGCTATCTGAGAATCCATGCGGCTTCCTGCGGTGTCCCGCCGAATCCGCTGGAAAGTGACCGGATTTGAACTAGGGTTGCACTTTTCGTCGCTCAATAAATTCCGGGGAAAATGTTTTTAGGTCTATGGCACATCACTTTATGTGCGAAATTTTTTCCGTTTAGCGCGATGGTAAACGGGTGCACCAGCGCGCACGGTACGGCCATACCGCATCTTCGTGGGGGCCGTTTTGGCCAAATGGCAATTTAAACGAAGTCCGAAAATCCCGCGCAGCCGCATGGCGTCATTTTATGTGTCCTAGTAACCACTCCAAAAGTCGGAATTAGGATACGACAATTATTTTGGAAAACCCTTCACAAACAGGGCTATCACGTCCGAAGTTCTATGGCTTTTAGGGCAAATGAGTAGGAAACGGCCCGTGACACCGCATAGATTGTCGGAACGAGGCCATATTTGGCACGTGCGTGGTCCCTGGGATGGGAAGCAAGGCCCCGGGAGCGGATTTCCAATCCGACCCATGGGCGATGGTTTTTTCATTTTCGGGGTGCCAAAACGGGTTTTTTTTGTGAAGCAGCTACATGGGGTGCATTTTAGTATTGTGCGAGACCTCCGCGTAGTGGTAGGACACCTCCTCCGCACCACATATCACATGCCATATGTACGCGCTAGCTATCTGGAAATCCTTGCGGCTTCCTGCGGTGTCCCGCCGAATCCGCTAGAAACTGACCGGATTTGAACTAGGGGTACACTTTCCGTCACTCAATAAATTCCGCAAAAATGTTTTTAGGTCTATAACACATCACTTTATGTGCTAATTTTTGTCTGTTTAGCGTGTTGGCGAACGGGGCACCAGCGCGCCCGATACAGCCATTTCGCATCTCCCGAGGGAGCCGTTTTGGCCACATGGCAAATTGGGCGTCATATTTGGATTCCTCTAATTTTTAGGTTCAAATGATGATATGGATGTTATATTTAGATTCCTCTCATTTTTCTGATCGATTTAGACATATTATTTGTGGAATTTCGATTTTCCGATTTAAAGATATTAATTATTCCATATTAAATATTAAATAGAAAAAGGACCAAAAAATAAAATCATTTTATTGTTATTTGAATTCAATATTATTATTACTTATATATTCATTGTTGTCTACTTAAGTAATTGTTTGGGATTCAAAAATAAAGAGGTGTGCATCTCGGTTCAAGGGTTAATAGGGTTGATATGCTATTATTATCAGCAAGAGGTGTCAATTCTTTAATGGAAGCTCATCCGAATGAAACCAAGAAGTTAAGCGTGCTGAGCCTGGAGTAGTGTGAGGATGGGTGACCGACTGGGAAGTTTAACCATGATTGTAATTTGACTTAAGATTAAGTGTACTTAGAGTTAAATATGTATTGGGTGAAAGATAAACAAGTAAAAAAAAAAGAAAAAAAGAAAAAAAAAAGAAAAAATGGTGTAAAAGAAATTAAAATTTTAAAATTTTTAAAGTCTATGCCTAGGGTTTTGCCGTCGGCATATAGAAAAAAATATTTTTTTTTTCGAATTTTTTTTTTCAAATTTTTTTGGAAAAAGGAAATTTGAATTTTTTAAAAATCTATGCCGAGGGTTTTGCCGTCGGCGTAGCGTGCTACGCCGAGGGCCGGGCTACGCCAATGGCGATAGTGGCTTTGCCGAGGGAGTTATACGCCGAGGAGCTACGCCGAGGGTGGCCCTCGGCATAGCCTATGCCGACGGCCAAAGCAGGCTATGCCGAGGGTTCCTGGCCCTCGGCATATCGCCACATTCCTGTAGTGTGGACTTGGTGGTGCAAGCTTCGTTCAAAATGGGCATGGCATTTGCGGCAAAAGCAAAGCTGGGCGAGGTGACGGCAGTCGCGGCCGCGAGCGAGGGACGTGAGGTCTACGACAAGGAAGACTGGCCTCGCCGGACGCCACCACGTAGGCCACGGCGCATGTCACCAACGATCACATTCGGCGAAAAGTGCTTTTAGCACACGAGCTCCAGTGCTCTCGCTTAGTTAAAAAAATTGAAAAATGTTTTTACGAGTTATAAAAAATCATAAAAATAATTCTGTAGATTACCAATGATACATCCCACAATCATGGAAAATCCCAATCCGAAATTCTTTTTACTTTGACCTGGATAAAAATGACAAATTCTGATATGTTTTGGAAATTTAAAATGACTACTCAGATCTACAATTTTGTCATTTTTGTGTTGCTTAAAATATTAAGTATTTGAAATTGATTTTTTGCCCGTTTGTGGGATACATCATTGAATATGTGTGAATTTTTTTCCAGAATTTTTTACAACTCAAAACTATTTTTTTTTATTTTTTTAAAAAAACGAGATCACTGGTGCCTATGTGCACCAAATCTCTGTTCTCACATGCGGCTCCTTGTCGTCGAGGCACGACACGCCGTCACCCGCACACGTCGTGTCGCGGAGGTAGGAGGCGCTGAGATCGAGCATGGTGTTATCACCAGAATTTGACCGAGTCAGAGGTGGGCCGCGATCAAGATGGGCTTGAAGAATATACATGGAAGAAATACATGAATCGGCCTTATATGCAAAGTTTGGGCTAGTTTGCCCGTGTGTCTGTAATATAGTAGGATACGTGTCGATTAGATAGAGTTTGGCTCGTGCCCGGTTGGGGTTATTCCCACGTTAGAAAGTCTACGGACTATAAATATGTATCTAGGGTTTATGAAATAAACAACAATCACGTTCACCACAAACCAATCTAGGCGCATCGCCAACTCCCTTGTCTCGAGGGTTTCTTCCGGGTAAGCATCATGCTGCCTAGATCGCATTTTGCGATCTAGGCAGTACACGTTTATTCGCTGTTCATGCGTTGCTCGTACTGAAGCCTTTTTGATGGCGAGCAACGTAGTTATCTTAGATGTGTTAGGGTTAGCATTGTTCATCGTATCATATGCTGTCGTCGTGCAACCCTGAGACGTCTAGCCGCCCTTACACCTATCTTAGGTGTAAGGGCGGCACCCCGCTTGATCATTATTTAGTAGATCCGATCCGTTATGGTTGCTCCTTGTTCTCCAAAGATTAGTTTAATATCTGCATAGTTAGGCCTTACAAACGGGTTGAAGGATCCAGTGGCGCGTAGGGTGTAGTTTGCTAGCCCTAGACAGGATGTTCCGGGGATCAACCTCGTGTTGGTTTTTAGGCCTTGTCTAGGGTCGGTTTACGATCACCGTGCGTGGCCGCCAGGCTCAATCACGAGTAGGATGTTCCGATTATGTGGTGAAAACCCTAAATCGTAGTAGGTCGTTTTAGCTTTATTTTGATCAAGCAGGACCACCATATATTCGTACACCCCGTACGGATCATGGGTGGATCGGCTCTTCGAGCCGATTCACAGGACAACCTGAGAGCCGATCGAGGCTCGTATTTAATGTTTACGTGTATGCCATGCAGGAAACTAAGCGAGGCACATCCATCACCTTCCTGACCAGGTATAGGTCAGGTGGCACGCCCTTGCACCAGCATCGGACGTGCGTGCCGAGTCTTTGCGGGCCGTCGCTCGGAGGGACCAGGGCCAGCCGCAGTCCTGGGAGCCTCCCGGCTCTACTGTGTTGCCCGTCGCTGCTCGCCGGTGGGTTTCTGACCGCAACACATGCAGCACGCCCGGTGGGACAATCTTCGACATCAACCGCATCGCCATCTACATCTGAGATGGCGGAAGGCACTCCAGTCACGTACGAGGATCTGACCGAGGAGCTCAAGAAGAAGTATGACGAGGTCAAAGCGATCCTCGAAGCCGACCTCATCGGCTCTTTTCACAGAACCCGTTCACATGGCATCAGGTGGAAAGGGTTCTCACCTGAAGGCGCGCTCGATGGAGTGGACCTGTCCGCCCCGTCAGAAGAACGCACCAGGTCCCCGCGTCAGGAGATTAACTTCATGGTAGCTCACTCGCTGCACCGCCATTCTGAGAGCCTGGTGAACACTTTGGAGCGTGTCGCTCTTCGGGTGATCCAGGAAATCATGAGGCATCAGTACTCTCCGTCAGGACCAGCTCTACGGACTTACCAAGGAGAGATGCCACTCCAGTCCCGTCCACCGCTGCCATTCGCGTTGGCAGCACCAGAAGTGCCGAATTCACCAGCATACGTCGTCTACAAGATCGGTGGTGACCCTAGTGACTACCAGTTCTTGCATGAGGCGCCTAAGGAGATCCCTCACGGATACACGTGCACATACGTGCCAGACTGCAGTAACTGGGCACTCACAAACCAGACTGCAACAGCAGGGACTGCTGGAACAACAGTAGGAACTTCGGGAACAGATCTTGTGAAGCAGACGTGGCTAGCTAAGTATGCCACTCCGACAAACCTCCAGAGCTCAGCTCCTGCAGTTGGCTCAGAGCTGGAAAAGCAAGCATGGCTGGCTAAGTATGCCACTCCGGCGAATCTTCAGAGTTCGACTCCTGCAGCCAGCACCGCGGATCAGATCAGTACAATCCTGAGAGACCAGTTCGGCATGGTGCCGAAAAGGAGGACAATCGGCTATTCCAAGCCGTACCCCAACGAGTACGAGTTGATCCCGCTACCACCCAAATATCGGCTCCCTGATTTCTCCAAGTTTAATGGATCAGATGGTTCCAGCTCCATCGAGCATGTGAGCCGATATTTGGCGCAGCTGGGCACGATCTCAGCATCAGATGAGCTGCGTGTGAGGTTCTTCGCACAGTCCCTCACATGATCGGCTTTCGGGTGGTACACATCGCTGCCACCAGACTCAATCCGGACTTGGAAGCAGTTGGAAGAGCCGTTCCACATGCAGTATCACTCAGAGGCTTCCGAGGCTGGCATTGCCGATTTAGCACAAGTGCGACAGAAGCGTGGAGAAACAGTGTCAGAATACGTCCAGCGCTTCAGGACCGTTAGGAACCGATGCTATTCGGCTCGTGTGACTGAAAAAGAAGCAGTCGAGTTGGCGGTGGTGGGTCTCGCATCACCGATCAAAGACGTGGCCTCCCAAGCAGACTACCCTTCACTGGCGCACATGGTGCAGAAGCTGTCAGTATATGAACAGCGCCACCCAGATGTATACCAGGATAAATTCAAGCGTGCGGTGGTTCTGGTTGAGGCAGATGAAGACGAAGGCTTTGCGGGAGATCAAGAGGTAGCAGTGGCTGAATGGACTCGGGGGGCAAGCCCCGTGTCCTGCAAGTGGGTTAAGCCACAAGGTCCTCCCAGAGGGTTTGACTTCGAAGTTACCAAAGCTGAGCAGATTTTCGACCTCTTACTTAAGGAGAAGCAGCTAAAGGTACCCGAAGGCCACAAGATCCCCACGGCGCAGGAGCTGAACGGAAAGCCATACTGCAAGTGGCATAACACGTTCACCCATGCCACCAACGACTGCAGGGTGTGGCGGCAGCAGGTCCAAATGGCGATAGAACAAGGGCGTCTAATTTTCAGCCAATACGCCATGAAAGTCGACACACACCCCTTCCCCGCCGTTAACATGGTGGAGTGCACTTACCCTGGAGGGTGCCAGCCAGGATTCTCGTTCAACATCAACATGGTAGGACCTGGACACCACTCTGGTAAGGACGGAGACGAGGGCAGCTGCTCTCATAGCAAGGACACAGAGGAAGCCGTTCCACGCGATCGGCTCCGCCATGATGGCAAGCGCTACATCACAGAGGGAGAAGTGAGGAATGTGAGATATCAGCGACCTCTCTCTGATCACCTCCTCAACAAGTATGTGAGTCAATATGACCAACGCCGACGGCCCAACGACGATGATGAAAGAGATCGTCTGGCTAGGGATGCCAGGAGACATCGTCGGCATGATCGCGACGAGGAGAGATATGAGCGCTACGCCAAGGAAAGGTCAAGGGAGCAAGACGACGAGGATAGGCACTGGGACTGTCCCTTCTTCAGACACTGCTGGGATTCAGGAATGAGCCGATTTCCTACAATCGGCAACTGCCCAGAATGTAGACAGAAGAAGAAGGATGCAGCTAACGTGTCCGTGTTCAAACGTCTAGGGCCTCTC
This sequence comes from Lolium perenne, assembly GCF_019359855.2. Taxonomy (NCBI): domain Eukaryota; kingdom Viridiplantae; phylum Streptophyta; class Magnoliopsida; order Poales; family Poaceae; genus Lolium; species Lolium perenne. The sequence continues at coordinate 322,860,320 of NC_067246.2, forward strand.
CCGCCTCGGAACAAGCACGCTGAGTCCCCTCGGGTGGAAGATCTCGAGGATTTGGAAGACGATGATGAAGAAGAAGAAGATAAGTACCACCGGCCAAGGTGGTGCCCTAACGGACTCAGCCGTTCCCAAAAGCGTAGGGTTCAGCGACTACGTGGTTTGGAGGAAGCCGAAAGGTTATACCTGCACACGTTGAGGAAGGCACGGCCTGATCTGGCCGCTAAAATTCAGCGAACCCTAGACGAAGAAGGTCGGCCACAAAGGAAAGAGTGGCGCCCCAGACAAAAGAAAGCCGATGATGAAACATCGGCTGGCACAAACATGGTGTTCATCCTTCCGACGGAGTTTAGTGCTCCAGGAGTAGACGAAGCACCTGTGGCACAACTTGACTGCGGCCCACGGCCAGTTATCTTTGAGAAGCCACGAGAAAGAAGCTACAGACATCTGAAGGCCCTGTACTTGCGAGGTTATATCAATGGGCAGCCTGTCAACAAGATGCTGGTGGACACCGGAGCGGCAGTCAACATTATGCCATACTCCATGCTACGTCGGTTGGGACGCTCTAGCTCGGATCTGATCAAGACCAACGTGACATTGAGCGATTTCAACGGCCAAGCGTCTGACGCACAAGGTGTTCTGAACGTGGATCTGACCGTAGGAAGGAAAACCATCCCTACGATGTTCTTTATTGTCGATAGCAAGAGCACCTATGCTGTCCTGCTAGGAAGAGATTGGATCCACGCCAACTGTTGCATTCCATCCACGATGCACCAATGCGTAATACAGTGGGATGGAGATGAGGTGGAGGTCGTCCATGCAGATGACTCAGCCGAGATTTCAACGGCTGGCATGAACGCTTGGGAGACAACAGGCCAAGAGCCACTCTCAGGCATCAATTTGGACGACTGCGAGCGCATCGACGTGACGAAGGACGGGGTTAGGCTGGTCTTATCCACCGGCCTGACCGTATAGCAAGAACAAACCTATGGACAAACGTGGCGAGGCCGATCCTTGGGATCGGCCCCAAAGATCTATGGAGGAACATTACAAAACCTTCATTGAGCGATTCAATCGACATGGAGGCCGATTCCAGCAATCGGCCAAAATTATCCTCACCACACATTCTGCCTGTGTTCAACGTCGATCTAATGGGCAGTGGTTTTACGTCGGCTGATGAGAGTCAACATTAGTCCTAACGGAGCCGACGTTCAAATACAGTGCCTTGGATAACTACAGAGCCGATATCTGCAGTTACCTGACAGATTCGGCTCGGGGGGCACCTAATCAGATGAGCATGTGCGATACATGTGCAGTGAAATATTGGGGGCCGATAGAAAAATCGGCCAGTAAAAAAAAATTCTCATGGTATACAGCCGATGCACGGACATCGACTTTAGAGCTAAGAAACAAAGCCGATGCACAGCCATCGACTCTAGTACAATTACACAGGATCTACCCGCTGCGTGTTCAAGACACGGATTTTCACCAAGTCGGTCTTCAGTTCAGCTTTGAGGCCTTCTGCTTCCTTGAGGGAGTGAACAATGAGAGCTTTCTCAGCTGCAATGAGCCGATTTTGGTGCCCGAACTTTCTCTTCGAGGACTTCCAACCCTTTGCGCCAGTTCGAGCGATCGTCGGAAGCGTCGGTTTGGCATGCAAGGCAGCCTTTTGTTCATTAAGCCGTTGGTGTTTCGTCTACAATATCGGCTTTCAACGGAAGAAGAGGCGATCGACGGGGGCAAGTTTGGCTGGCTCGGCATGGTGGCTGTCTCAGAATTACCTGAGTTCAAAGCCCTTTGTCTGATCTGTGCATCCTCACCGCTATTCTCGCCTTGACTAAGGCTCGGGGGGCAGCTGGCCTGGTAGATGCTTTGTTTTTAGAAGCCGATTGGGGTGTCATCGGCTGGTCCTTCGTCGCAACCTTCTTCAAAAAATGGTGAGTTCTTGCAGAAGAGGATCACTGGAGCTGGTGGGAGGAATTTAAGGACTCTCTTGAAGGCAAGGGTCTTCCACATTATCCACCAGATCTCAAAGTCATCAGTCGAAGAGTTGAAGGATAGATTGTGAAGAACCGATGCGTTGCTATCGGCTCATTGAGCATTGGCTAAGTGAACAATCGGCAAAGTCAGTATGAGGGAAAATCGGCTAAATTAGCTTAAAGGAAATCGGCAAAATCAAACTGGGGAAATTCTTCATTGATAAATAGGATTTCTTACATAAAGAGCTGATTGCTCTCAAAAGGAAATACTAGGGGGTACATTGCCCCATCTACTACTGCTGATCCTATGCTAAGGGTCCTATCTACGGGCCGTCGCTGCCCTCGTCGTCGCCGTCGTCGCCGCTGTCGGCGCTACTCCCGGCGGGCTCGTCGTCGCTGCTGCAGCGGCCGCCGGCAGGGCCCTCGTTGTCCTCGTCCTCCTCGTCAGCGTCGTCGTCGTCGCTGTCGAAGTCGCTGAGGTTCCCCGGCCAGGGGCAGAAGCGCTTGGCCGGCGGTTCGTCGGAGGAGGTGTCGTCCTCCTCCTCCTTCTCCTCCTCCTCCTCCTCGGCGGAGGTGAAGTCATCACAGGAGAAGCGATCGTCATCGCTCTCCTCCTCCATTTCCCCGTCGGCGAGGAAGCGGAGGTCACTTTCCCCGTCGGTCGAGGACTTGTCGTCCTCAGACCAGACGGAGAAATCGTGACTGGACTCCTCCCCGGCTTCGATGGCACGGCGGATGTTGGCCGCATGGGCCTCCTCCGAGTTCCACTCCGGCGTCGGCTCGCGGGAGGAGGAGGATTGGGTGGAAAGACCCGATGAGGCAGAGGAGGAAGAAGACATGGTGGCGCAGGAGGGCTTTTGGAGTGCTAATGCGAAGGGGATGAAGAAGCAAACTGTTTGGAGCGGTTAAATAAAAGGGGATATAGTCGAAATTCAATGCCACAGCAGTTTCCGAGGAAGTGGTTCCCAACGAAAAAAAAACAATTTTTGCCAGGACACGCGGAAGTGGAAGAGGCAAGGCATCATGATGAAGGATACTGCGACGGTTCTGCCACGACATGACCCGACGAAGAAAGAGCGGAGTGATTTTGGAATTATCAATTCCAAAACCAGGGGGGCATGAGAATGTGTTGCGGTCAGAAACCCACCGGCGAGCAGCGACGGGCAACACAGTAGAGCCGGGAGGCTCCCAGGACTGCGGCTGGCCCTGGTCCCTCCGAGCGATGGCCCGCAAAGACTCGGCACGCACGTCCGATGCTGGTGCAAGGGCGTGCCACCTGACCTATACCTGGTCAGGAAGGTGATGGATGTGCCTCGCTTAGTTTCCTGCATGGCATACATGTAAACATTAAATACGAGCCTCGATCGGCTCTCAGGTTGTCCTGTGAATCGGCTCGAAGAGCCGATCCACCCATGATCCGTACGGGGTGTACGAATATATGGTGGTCCTGCTTGATCAAAATAAAGCTAAAACGACCTACTACGATTTAGGGTTTTCACCACATAATCGGAACATCCTACTCGTGATTGAGCCTGGCGGCCACGCACGGTGATCGTAAACCGACCGTAGACAAGGCCTAAAAACCAACACGAGGTTGATCCCCGGAACATCCTGTCTAGGGCTAGCAAACTACACCCTACACGCCACTGGATCCTTCAACCCGTTTGTAAGGCCTAACTATGCAGATATTAAACTAATCCTTGGAGAACAAGGAGCAACCATAACGGATCGGATCTACTAAATAATGATCAAGCGGGGTGCCGCCCTTACACCTAAGATAGGTGTAAGGGCGGCTAGACGTCTCAGGGTTGCACGACGACAGCATATGATACGATGAACAATGCTAACCCTAACACATCTAAGATAACTACGTTGCTCGCCATCAAAAAGGCTTCAGTACGAGCAACGCATGAACAGCGAATAAACGTGTACTGCCTAGATCGCAAGATGCGATCTAGGCAGCATGATGCTTACCCGGAAGAAACCCTCAAGACAAGGGAGTTGGCGATGCGCCTAGATTGGTTTGTGGTGAACGTGATTGTTGTTTATTTCATAAACCCTAGATACATATTTATAGTCCGTAGACTTTCTAACGTGGGAATAACCCCAACCGGGCACGAGCCAAACTCTATCTAACCGACACGTATCCTACTATATTACAGACACACGGGCAAACTAGCCCAAACTTTGCATATAAGGCCGATTCATGTATTTCTTCCATGTATATTCTTCAAGCCCATCTTGATCGCGGCCCACCTCTGACTCGGTCAAATTCTGGTGATAACACATGGACACCGCCTCGTCGGAAAGAGATTCTAGTTCTTGGCTCTCCCGTGTCAATCACCAGGGCGACGAATCTGTGGGTGAAAACTGCGCGTGCAATTTCCCGTTGCATGCATTGATTTTATTTCACTAATACACTTTTTTTGATTAAGCATGTGCTCGTAGAGTTGAACATAAGAGCATCTCCAGTCGCCTCTCCCAAAGCGTCCCCCAAAGCTATTTGGGCGCGCCGGACAAAAAACCGGTTCCAGTCGCGTCCCTCAAACCCGTTTTTTTGTCCAGCGCGCCCCGATACGGTGTCCGGCGCCCTGAGCCCGTCCCCTGCCCACAGAGGATGCACCGGGGACGCTGGACACACCGAAAAGCGAGGCGGGGAGTGGCGGGGCCGACCCATCAGCGGCACAATAAATTTTAACCTAACAATCGCCTACCTCGCGACGGAAGTTATTGGCACGCAGCGACGATGCAGTTCCCGCAGAGGCGCAGCGATGGTGCAGTTCTCGCAGAGGCGGAGCGACGCGTCTCGTCGCGCCTAGCTCTGCGTGCCGGCGTTAATGAGCGCCACCGCTCCCCCGCCTCTCTCCGGCCTATAAAAAGAGCCACCTCTCATCGTCCTTCTCACACACAAACCCTAGCGCCTCTCTCCCCAACCCTAGCCGCCACCATCTCAACAAGAGTCGACACCATGTCTGGTAGAGGCGGAGGCCGAGCTCGCGGCCGTGGTCGTGGTCGTGGCCGCGGCAGAGCACGCTCGCCGTCGCCTGCCATGCCATCGTCTTCATTGTCGGAGATGGACGTGGAGCCGGGCGTGCTGTTCGAGTTCGTCCTCGTCCTCAAGGGCGACCCACACGGCATCCAGAAGCTACCGGACTACTTCGCCGAGTACGTCACCGGCGAGGACCGCCCGCGCACGATGCATCATCGGAGATGGACGTGGATCCGGGTGTGCTGTTCGAGTTCGTCCTCGTCCTTAAAGGTTTTGTCTCTTTAAATATTCTTTAAATATACGTAACATTTATTAGTCCGGAGTTTCGCAATTTTCTAATATACTTCAAACATCTCTTTATGTGTCTTGATGGCTTCATGTTATCCTTACAATTAATCACCTTGACAATTATTGTTTGATTATCACAATTAAAAAGGATTATCGGAACAGGTTTTTCAACCACCGGCAAATTCATCAAAAACTAGCGCAACCATTCTGATTCAACGGTGGCTTTGTCTAAAGCAGTAAACTTTGCTTCCATAGTTGACTTGATCAATATGGTTTGTTTGCAAAAACTCCATGACATTGCGCCACCTCCAAAGTTAAATACATACCCACTAGTGGTGTAGAGATCATCTACATTAGAGATCCAATTCGAACAATTATATCCTTCAAGAGTGGCAAGATGCCCTCAATAATGAATCTCATAAATCATTGTACCACATATATAGCACTTGACCCTATCAAGTGCATGCCAGTGATTAGTATATGGGTTTGACATGAACCTACTCAACTTGCTTACATAAAAAAGAGATGGTGGGTCTAGTTGTGCTCGCTAAGCACCTGCATGAGCCAATAAGCTGGGAATATCTCAATTTAGCTATTTCAATCCTCCCGTTCTTGCGTAGTGTCACACTGGAATCATATGATGTTGGAGAAAACTTTCTATCAATATAACTGAAGCGGCTTAATATGTTCTCAACATAATGAGATTGCGTTGAAGTAATTATATACTCGTTCATAAGAAGCTTGATGTTTAGAATCACATCAGCTTCTCCCAAATCTTTCATGTTAAAGCTAAAGAAATAATTCACCTCGTTTATTACTTTCATTTTTATACCAAAGATGGGGATATTATACACAAACAAACATAGTATAATACCTTCGCCCCCACGATGGCTATAGTAAACACACTTATCGGCCCCATTAATAGCAAAGCTGATATAAGTTAAAGTTCTGTCAAACTTCTATGCCATTGCTTAGGTGCTTGTTTTAGACCGTATAAAGATTTTAGCAACTTACACACCTTTCTTTCTTCACGTTGGTAGCTACGTTGATGATGTCCACTAGCTGGTAGACGGAGAACCGTTGGCTTGCAGACAACATGTTCGCATGTGGTTGGAACCGATAGATAGACGGGAGTGGCTAGAGTTGTACATCGTTCATCCGTGTACGTATAAATGGATAGTCTAGGATAGAGATAGGACTCTCGTGTCTTGCCTTGCACTCCAAGATGATCTATGTATGCCTATATATACTCGCTCATGAGGCTCAATAATACATCCATCATATTTCGCATATCTCTCTCCCTCTCTATCGTTCTACATGGTATCAGAGCGGCGCCGATCCTAACCTAGCCGCCGCCCAAGCTTCCGCGCCGCGCCGCACCCAGGGAGGTCGATCTCCATGATCTACTCCAGGGGCCGCACAATCCGTACGAGGGTTCGTCCGCCGATCCGTTGATCCGCTGCCCTCGAGTCTTTTTTTTCCAATCTGTAGATTTGATTTCTTTTTGCGTCACCGGTCGCTCGACCGGCATTTTCTTTTTTGGTTTACCGATCATAGATCGGATTGAGTCGCCCACCGCCGCCGTCACCGCGCGCCTCTACTCCGACAACAGCGTCGATCTACACCGGCCATCTTCATCCACCGCGCGGCACGGCCGCACGCGTCACACACGGGACGCCTACGTGCGACGCAGCAGGCTATCTCGCCCGCGCGGTCTCCATCGCTGGTCCGTCTTCGCCGTCATCGCCCGGGACATCACCGACAACGTCGCCAACGACTCTGATCTGCGGCGCGTAGTCCACGTCATGGCACGTGTAGCGCCACCGTCGGTCTGATCAACCGACCCCGCGCACGTCTTCGCCAAGCACGTCCCCGAGCACGCGCCTACTACCGATCGAGCTACGGGCTGCCGCTGCGTTGCCCTTCGGGCCGCTGCGCCGCCGCCTTTGGTCCATGCTACCGGCCTCCGATGCGCCTTCCAAGGTGTGTACGTTGCTGGTGGCCTCCCGCCGCTGCATCGACTCGCGCCCTGCAGCTACGCCGGCCCCTCGGGCCGAGACGTCGCCACACGCAGTCTACTTCGCCGTCCCCCATGCACCGACGTTCCAGGCTACTACCGCGCCGCCCCATCGGCGCAGGTCGCCACCGTCAGTGCAAGGTCTACGTCAAGCCGCCGGGTTCTTCCTCGCCTACTTCGAGTACCGCCACCGCACCTCCACAGGTAACCTGCATGACCACTTCCGTTGCAGGCCTCGCCTACCACCTCTACAGTCTAGGCATCCAGCATGGCCACTCCTGGCCGCCGCTGGTATCGCCGCCTTCTACGTCTCCGTCCACCACGACCTCGTCGCCAGCGTCATCAACAACCGCGAACTGCATCGACACCTCTCCCTCTTCGCCGCTCTGCGTCTCGCCACCGCTCTGGAGGCCTCCTCTGCTGGTCCCCCTGACACTGGCGCATGGTTCATGATGGTCCCAACCCCCGGACGCCCGGTACTGGCAACACCGGTACGTACCTTTGTCCCTGACGCGTCTCCGGGCCTGGCAAGCTCGGATTGGCGCCTCGTCTTCATCGGCTTCGACAACGTCTTCATCGGCATAGACTCTTCTACGACTGCCTCGACCGCGTCGCCGACTTCGTCTTTGCGTACTCGGTTCTGGCAAAACTGGAGTATGCCTTCGTCCCCGACGTGCGCCTAGTTCTGGCAAAACTAGGGCAGCACCTCGTCCTCGACGGCACAGACTGCATCGACTTCGGCATCGACCATCTCCACGACTGCCTCGACGCGTCTCCGTCACTCTCCTCGCGCACTATGCGCTCGCGGCTTCATGTGCGGCTACCTCGACACCGGCACCCGACCACGACATCGACCACGGCAACCCCTTCGCGCGGCTACCCCGATCAAGGTTGCAACACCCACGCTCTCGGCTACCTCGACATCGGCACAAGGGCTACCACCTCGCCTGCGCCTCACCAGCTTCCTCTACAGTCCAAGCATCCACGTCGCGACATCATCCACGACGCCTCCGCTACGACTGCGGGGGAGTGTCAGCCTTCTGGTGTCCACTTCGGTTTATCTCTAGTCTTACCGTCCACGTCGTTCATGTTATTCACGACACTCCCGCTACGACTGCGGGGAGTGTTAGAGATATATTCCGTGTACGTATAAACGGATAGTCTAGGATAGAGATAGGACTCTCGTGTCTTGCCTTGCACTCCAAGATGATCTCTGTACGCCTATATATACTCGCTCATGAGGCTCAATAATACATCCATCATATTCCACATATCTCTCTCCCTCTCTATCGTTCTACAATTACCACCGCCGTCTGCGGCACATTCCCGTATCAGTTTGGCGTCAGTCTGCCTTACGCTGATGCTGAACGAGCCTTCATTTGGAACAAAGTGTTGGTCACCGGTCATGGGTTGCCACACTAGGAACCTGTACTAGTAGTGGTCGTGGTGGAGGGCGCGGTTGTGGAAGCAGTCCAAGAAATTGTAGCGGATCTACTAGAGTGTATGAGTAATTGGCACAAGTAGAGATACAATAAATGCCAAACTGATGACAGAACCAACGAGATCAACTCGCGAAAGGAGGAAGAGAGAACTATCTAATTTGGATAACAATGTTCATGACTGATGCCCGTTTCCGTGCTCAACTCCCAGCTAGGTAGATTGGGGTTGTTCTCGCCATTTGGCCCGTGGGCATTGCGAGCAGATGGGCCACCCTTATCTCGGCCAGCTTGGGTCATGACATTGCCCCCTCCTTGAGGCTTGTACTACTAGATAAGCGCTAACGATGGCTTACATGGGATATGCATATCCATTTCTACTTACCATTTTTTGCAAAAAGAACCTCTATTCAAAATTATCAACAACAACACAATGAACATAAAAAAATACAGATATGTCTTTCGACCACCTAGCGACAACTACAATAGAGCAAGCCAAAGACGCGCTACCATCCTAGCCCCTCACCGGAGCGGGGCAAAACTTCTCATGGTAGAATATGTTGTAGTATTCTGACAAGAAGTTTTCGTGCTAAACGCCTTAAAGGACCAGAAGATCTGAGAAGCAATCATTTCCAATGATGAGTATGGTAGATCAGAAGAGCCATACATGTAAGGTTGTAATCACACCAACAAACACGAAAATGAAATGGACCTGAGGGAGATCCGCTCTTGTTGTAAAACTATTTCTTTTTGAAATTAACATTTGTTGAAATATTAAGGTAGTCATGTAGATCTACCATAATCCGTCAAATCATATTATATTGTGGCATACACCAGGAGTAGGAAAACATTGATTCACATTACACAAATGTTTTCACTATAATTGTATTCATATTTGTAATTTCAAGGTGGCATCAAATGTTATGACTGGGTAAGAATTTGTCTGACGCGCTCTTCAAATCAAACATAGACCTATATGAAAGGATCATGTTAATTTGAGGGGATTCTCAAAAATATATATTAATTTATGAATGCTAAGAAATATTTCTGTAATGTAATTTAGGGCGGATAGAAAGAGGTGAAAGTATGAAACACATGGTAAAATGAAAAGTCGAGACACATTCGTCAAAGAAGCAAAATTATATTATTATGCGCTATTACTCTGCGCCGCATATATCACTGAACACGTGAGGCGAACATGTCCTATATACATGTGGGAGATAGAAAGCAGCATAAGAGTAGAGTAGATGGGAGATAGAAGGCAGGATAAGGTAAACAGTCTTCATGTTATAGCCTCGTGCACCTGCTTCTGCTTGAGCTCCATGAATTGGAGAAGCATAATGGTGCTAATTCAGTGAACGATTCAAAATATATTTTACTTTAGAAATTCAAACCTCAAAAGTTATATGCTGCAAAAACTTTCGGACACTCTGGAAGAGAAATCCCGCTGAAACGTTCACATTGTGAGACATCTCAAACATGATTACACACACATAGGATCCTCACGAAAGTAAAAGCTGACATTTGATGAGCGTGGAACCCGTAGGAAGAAGAGCCCGACATTTATCACATTAGAAGTAGGCAGCTAGACCTTCACCAAAGTTGACCTTTTCCAAACAATTTCTTAGGGCGTCCACAACACTCCATGCTGGAGCATCTCTAAAGTTGCCAACTAGGATGAATTCTTACATGGAGCTGCAATTAAACAAGGAAGAGAAGAGGATATTAGAGCAATTCCAATAGTATAGTCAACTGCTGACTATAACAAGATGTCATATCATTTGTAGTCATCATATAGCTAACATGTATAATAGTTGGCTATAAGAATGAAGCACTTTACTAACATATGGCCCACCTTTCACTCTCACAAAGTGCCTAGGAGCACGTGCAAGAGCTGGCTATTGCATAGTAGCCCACCTCCCTTCTCTCTTCTCTTCTCTCTCCTCCAACTCATCTAAAATATATAATTTAATGTCTTATAGTCAGCTGACTGGACTCTATTGTACTTGCTCTTAAAGGTGATGCGGATAGTGTGTACATATTTCCCACCTTCCCGACGTTTCGCTCACGCAAACTGCGGGCGGTTACAGCACAAGAAATCCACGAATTGATCTGGGGGCACACCGCACACGGTAGTTGTTATATTAGATACTCCCTCCGTCTCAGTTTACCAGTTTTCCCCGTATCTCTAGGTCGCCAATTTAACCTATGTAATTTAAATTATATATTTATATCATTAGAAAATAGAACATCTAAACTTTTTAATGATATAATCTTTACTATTAAATAGGAGTTGGTCGTTTGACACTCAACGCATTTTGGTGGTCGTCATTGAAAAGATCCTGGCCATCCAATCTATTCTCCCTACTCCGCTTCGTCCGATCAAGTCAAACACCAAATTATGGTATATATATAAATCAGTCACGATACATCAAATTATGGTATACATCAAAATCACGTATCACATTATGGTAACATCTCCAGACTTCGTTCTCCTTGACGTACATAAAATTAGGCAATCACATATCACGTACATTAAATTAGGCAATTAAGTAGGAAAGTCGTCATGTTGCCGCGAATCAAATCAATCACGATACACTTCAGGAAGATATCTTCCTTCATTGCACGATCCTCATCCTTGTACCAACCGTCTAATCAATCACCGAAGCAAAAAAATATAAACTGTGTCGTCTCTGCTTTTTCTCGCCGCCGTTCCAGGTATGTTTTCGTTGGAGCATACTTCCCATCACTCCCCTTTTTCTCGCCGCCATTCCAGGTAGAGCATGATCTGCTAGCCATTCGTCTAGAAAGAACATGAAACAATGAGAAAGTGAAAATGTGCGGCTAGGTGTTATGTACGGCTATGCTGGTTTTACTTTCTAGCTCCATCCTCCTTGTTCTGTATGCTCCCTTGAGCTTTTCCTTCCTATGAAAGTTCAGCAACATAAGTAGAACGAGAAGAAAATTTTCAGTAGCATTACTGTCGATAATAAGTTTGAAGAGACAAAGTTAATGAAGGAGATATGCCCAAGAGCAATAATAAAAGTGGTTATTATATATCTTTATGTTTATGATAAATGTTTATATACCATGCTATAATTGTATTAACCGAAACATTGATACATGTGTGATATATAAATAACAAAGAGTCCCTAGTATGCCTCTTAACTAGCTTGTTGATTAATGGATGATTAGTTTCATAATCATGAACATTGGATGTTATTAATAACAAGGTTATATCATTGTATAAATGATGGAATGGACACACCCAATTAAGCGTAGCATAAGATCACGTCATTAAGTTATTTGCTATAAGCTTTCGATACATAGTTACCTAGTCCTTATGACCATGAGATCATATAAATCACTTATACCGGAAAGGTACTTTGATTACATCAAATGCCACTGCGTAAATGGGTGGTTATAAAGGTGGGATTAAGTATCCGGAAAGTATGAGTTGAGGCAGATGGATCAACAGTGGGATTTGTCCATCCCGATGACGGATAGATATACTCTGGGCCCTCTCGGTGGAATGTCGTCTAATGTCTTGCAAGCATATGAATAAGTTCATAAGAGACCACATACCACGGTACGAGTAAAGAGTACTTGTCAGGAGACGAGGTTGAACAAGGTATAGAGTGATACCGATGATCAAACCTCGGACAAGTAAAATATCGCGTGACAAAGGAAATTGGTATCGTATGTGATTGGTTCATTCGATCACTAAAGTCATCGTTGAATATGTGGGAGCCATTATGGATCTCCAGATCCCGCTATTGGTTATTGGTCGGAGAGAGTACTCAACCATGTCTGCATAGTTCGCGAACCGTAGGGTGACACACTTAAAGTTTGATGTTGAAATGGTAGAACTTGAATATGGAATGGAGTTCGAAGATTTGTTCGAAGTCCCGGATGAGATCCCGGACATCACGAGGAGTTCCGGAATGGTCCGGAGAATAAGATTCATATATAGGAAGTCATTTTATAAGATTTAAAATGATCCGGAAGGTTCTACGGAAGGTTCTAGAAGGTTCTAGAAAAGTCCGGAAGAAACCACTTTGGAAGGCGGAGTCCCAAAGGGACTCCACCACCATGGCCGGCCAACCCTAAGGGGGAGGAGTCCCAAGTGGACTCCCCTAAGGGGGCCGGCCACCCCCTCCCAAGGAAGGGTGGGAATCCCACCTCTAGTGGGAGTCCTAGCTTGGGTAGGTTTCATGTGATATGGAAGGTTTTGGTTTGGGGTCTTATTCGAAGACTTGTAGACCAACTCTTGGGTGTTCCACCTATATAATGAGGGCCAAGGGGAGGGGGCCGGCCACCCCAACAACACAAGGTGGCCGCACCACCTAGATGGCCGGCGCCCCCCTCTCCCCAAACCCTAGCCACCCCACTACTCCTTCTTCCCCGCACGCTTAGCGAAGCTCCGCCGGGATTCTCCACCACCACCGACACCACGCCGTCATGCTGTCAGATTCAAGAGGAGCTACTACTTCCGCTGCCCGCTGGAACGGGGAGGTGGACGTCGTCTTCATCAACAACCGAACGTGTGACCGAGTACGGAGGTGCTGCCCGTTCGTGGCGCCGTGATCAAGATCTTCTACGCGCTTTTGCAAGCGGCAAGTGAACGTCTACCGCAGCAACAAGAGCCTCATCTTGTAGGTTTTGGAATCTCTTCAAGGGTGAGACTCGATAATCCCCTCGTTGCTACCGTCTTCTAGATTGCATCTTGGCTTGGATTGCGTGTTCGCGGTAGGAAATTTTTTGTTTTCTATGCAACGAATCCCTACAGTGGTATCAGAGCCGTGTCTATGCATAGATGGTTGGACGAGTAGAACACAATGGTTTTGTGGGCGTTGATGCTCTTGTTATCTTTAGTTTGAGTACTTTGCATCTTTGTGGCATAGTGGGATGAAGCGGCTCGGACTAACTTTACATGACCGCGTTCATGAGACTTGTTCCTCGTTCGACATGCAACTTGTATTGCATAAGAGGCTTTGCGGGTGTCTGTCTCTCCTACTATAGTGAAGATTCAATTTACTCTTCTATTGACAACATTAGTATCAACGTTGTGGTTCATGTTCGTAGGTAGATTCGATCTCTCTCGAAAACCCTAAACCACGTAAAATAAGCAAACCAAATTAGAGACGTCTAACTTGTTTTTGCAGGGTTTGGTTATGTGATATGGCTATAATGTGATGATGAATATGTATGAGATGATCATTATTGTATTGTGGCAACCGGCAGGAGCCTTATGGTTGTCTTTAAATTTCATGTTGAGTAGTATTTCAAAGTAGTTGTAATAGTTGCTACATGGAGGACAATCATGAAGACGGCACCATTGACCTTGACGCTACGCCGACGATGATGGAGATCATGCCCGAAGATGATGGAGATCATGTCCGTGCTTTGGAGATGAAGATCAAAGGCGCAAAGACAAAAGGGCCATATCATATCACATATGAACTGCATGTGATGTTAATCCTTTTATGCATCTTATTTTGCTTAGATCGCGACGGTAGCATTATAAGATGACCCCTCACTAAAATCTCAAGATAATAAAGTGTTCATCCTTAGTAGCACCGTTGCCAAGACTTGTCGTTTCGAAGCATCTCGTGATGATCGGGTGTGATAGAATCAACAAGTGCATACAACGGGTGCAAGACAGTTTTGCACATGCGGATACTAAGGTGGCCTTGACGAGCCTAGCATGTACAGACATGGTCTCGGAACACGTGATACCGAAAGGTAGAGCATGAATCATATGGTTGATATGATGAACACTTTGAGTGTTCGCCATTGAAATTACACCTTGTCTCGTGATGATCGGACTTAGGTGTGGTGGATTTGGTTCATGTGATCACTAAGACAATGCGAGGGATATTGTTTTGAGTGGGAGTTCACCTTGATTTTTAATTATGTTGAATTAAAATTTGAACTCAATTTGTCATAAACTTAGTCTAAACTTTTGCAAATATATGTTGTAAAGATGGCGTCCCCAATCAATTTTAACCAGTTCCTAGAGAAAGAAAAGCTTAAGAGCAACGGTAGCAACTTCACCGACTGGTTCCGTCATGTGAGGATCTTCCTCGCTGGAGGAAATCTGTAATTTGTGCTTGATGCACCGCTAGGTGACCCTCCTGCAGAAACTGAAACCGATGAAGTAAAGAATGTTTACGCGACTCGGAAAACTCGGTACTCTCAAGTTCAGTGTGCCCTCCTGTGCAGTCTGGAAGCCGATATTCAAAAACGTTTTGAGCACCACGATCCTCATGAGTTGGTCAATGAGCTGAAAGCTATATTTGAGACTCATGCGGCCGTGGAATGCTATTAAGCATCGAAACACTTCTTCAGCTGCATGATGGAAGAAGGCAGCTCCGTTAGTGAGCACATGCTCGCCATGACCGGGCATGCGAAGAAACTCAGTGACTTGGGAATAGTGATTCCTAACAGACTGGGGATTAATCGTGTCCTTCAATCACTGCCACCAAGTTACAAGAACTTTGTGATGAACTACAATATGCAGAACATGAACAAGGAGTTACCTGAACTCTTTGGCATGCTAAAAGCTGCTGAGATTGAGATCAAGAAAGAGCACCAAGTGTTGATGGTCAACAAGACCACCAGTTTCAAGAAACAGGGCAAGTCTAAGGGAAAATTCAAGAAGGGTGGCAAGAAAGCTGCCACGCCTCCTATGAAACCTAAGAACGGCCCTAAGCCTGATGCTGAGTGCTATTATCGCAAGGAGAAGGGACAACTGGAAGCGTAATTGCTCCAAGTATCCGGCTGATCCGAAGAGCGGCCTTGTCAAGAAGAAGAAAGAAGGTATATCGATATACATGTTATAGATGTTTATCTCACTTTGGTTCTCGTTCTAGTACCTGGGTATTTGATACTGGTTCGGTTGCTCATATTTGTAACTCGAAACAGGAACTAAAGAATAAACGAAGACTACTGAAAGATGAAGTGACGATGCGCGTTGGAAACGGATCCAAAGTCGATGTGATCGATGTCGGCACACTTCCTCTACATCTACCTTCGGGATTAGTTTTAAGCCTAAATAATTGTTATTTTTTACCCGCGTTGAGCATGAACATTATATCTGGATCTTGTTTAATGTAAGACGGTTATTCATTCAAGTCTGAGAATAATGGTTGTTCTATTTTTATGAATAATATCTTTTATGGTCAAGCACCTGAAAAGAATGGCTTATTTCTGTTAGATCTCGATAGTAGTGATACGCATATACATAACATTGATGCTAAGCGAATTAAATTGAATGATAATTCTACTTATATGTGGCACTGTCGTCTTGGTCATATTGGAGTGAAACGCATGAAGAAACTCCATACCGATGGATTACTTGAATCACTTGACTTTGAGTCACTTGATAGATGCGAAGCATGTCTAATGGGAAAAATGACTAAAACTCCATTTTCTGGTATGATGGAGCGAGCTACTGACTTATTGGAAATCATACATACCGATGTGTGCGGACCAATGAGTGTAGCATCGCGCGGTGGTTATCGTTATGTTCTAACCTTCACAGATGATCTGAGTAGATATGGGTATATCTATTTCATGAAACATAAATCCGAAACTTTCGAGAAGTTTAAGGAATTCCAAAGTGAAGTAGAAAATCAACGTAACAAGAAGATTAAATTTCTACGATCTGATCGCGGAGGTGAATATCTGAGTTATGAGTTTGGCATGCATTTAAAGAAATGCGGAATACTTTCACAATTGACACCGCCGGGAACACCACAACGAAACAGTGTGTCCGAACGTCGTAATCGAACTCTCTTAGATATGGTTCGTTCTATGATGTCTCTTACTGATTTGCCGTTATCATTTTGGAGTTATGCATTAGAGACAGCCGCATTCACTTTAAATAGAGCACCATCAAAATCCGTAGAAACGACACCGTATGAATTATGGTTTAATAAGAAACCTAAGTTGTCGTTCCTTAAAGTTTGGGGTTGCGAAGCCTATGTAAAAAAGTTACAACCGGACAAGCTAGAACCCAAAGCGGAGAAATGCGTCTTCATAGGATACCCTAAGGAAACTATAGGGTATACTTTCTATCACAGATCCGAATGCAAAATCTTTGTTGCTAAGAACGGAACCTTTCTTGAGAAAGAATTTCTCACTAAAGAAGTGACTGGAAGAAAAGTAGAACTCGATGAGATTGATGAATCTTTACTCGTTGATCAGAGTAGCGCAGTACCGGAAGCGGTTCCTGTACCGCCTACACCGGCAATAGAGGAAGCTAATGATAATGATCATGAAACTTCGAACGAGGAAACTACTGAACCTCACAGATCGACAAGGGAACGTGCCACTCCTGATTGGTATGATCCTTGTCTAAATGTCATGATTGTGGACAACAATGATGAGGACCCTGCGACGTATGAAGAAGCGATGATGAGCCCAGATTCCAACAAATGGCAAGAAGCCATGAAATCCGAAATGGGATCCATGTATGATAACAAAGTATGGACTTTGGTAGACTTACCTGATAGCCGCAAGGCTGTCGAGAATAAATGGATCTTCAAGAGAAAAACAGATGCTAATGGTAATATTACTGTCTATAAAGCTCGACTTGTCGCAAAGGGTTTCCGACAAATTCAAGGAGTTGACTACGATGAGACTTTCTCACCTGTAGCGAAGCTAAAATCTGTGAGGATTTTGTTAGCAATAGCTGCATTTTTCGATTATGAGATTTGGCAGATGGATGTCAAAACGGCGTACCTTAATGGAGACATTGAGGAAGAGTTGTATATGGTACAACCCAAAGGTTTTGTCGATCCTAAAAATGCTGACAAAGTATGCAAACTTCAGCGTTCAATCTATGGACTGAAGCAAGCATCAAGAAGTTGGAACCGACGCTTTGATAAGGTGATCAAAGACTTCGGGTTTATACAATGTCATGGAGAGGCCTGTATTTACAAGAAAGTGAGTGGGAGCTCTGTAGCATTCCTGATATTATATGTAGATGACATATTATTGATTGAGAATGATATAGAACTATTAAGCAGTGTAAAAGGTTATTTGAATAATAGTTTTTCAATGAAACACCTTGGTGAAGCATCGTATATATTAGGCATCAAGATTTATAGAGATAGATCAAGACGCCTAATAGGGCTATCACAGAGTACATACCTGGACAAGATTCTAAAGAAGTTTAGAATGGACGAAAGTAAGAAAGGGTTCTTACCTATGTTACCAGGCAAGGTCTTGAGTAAGACTCAAGGACCGGCTATGGCAGAAGAAAGAGAAAGGATGAGTAATATCCCCTATGCCTCTGCAGTAGGATCTATCATGTATGCCATGCTATGTACTAGACCGGATATAGCACATGCTGTTAGTTTGACTAGCAGATATCAAAGTGATCCAGGAATGGAACACTGGACAGCGGTCAAGAATATCCTGAAGTACTTGAAAAGAACTAAGGATATGTTTCTTTGTTATGGAGGTGACCAAGAGCTCGTTGTAAGCGGTTACACCGATGCAAGTTGGAACACTGATCCTGATGACTCTAAGTCACAGTCTGGGTACGTGTTTATATTGAATGGTGCTGCACGGTGCACGGTGGCGAAGTCTTCAACAGAATCAGAGTACATAGCGACTTCAGAGGCTTCATCAGAAGCGGTATGGATGAAGAGGTTCATTGTAGAGCTCGGTGTGGTTCCTAGTGCATTGGACCCACTAGTCATATACTGTGACAACATGGGTGCCATCGCCAATGCAAAAGAACCAAGGTCACACAAGAGGCTGAAGCATATCAAGCTGCGTTACCACTCGATTCGCGAGTACATCGAAGATGGAGAAGTAAAGATTTGCAAAGTACACACTGATCTGAATGTAGCAGATCCGTTGACTAAAGCTCTCCCTAGGGCAAAGCATGACCAACACCAGAATGCCATGGGTGTTAGGTATATTACAATGTAATCTAGATTATTGACTCTAGTGCAAGTGCGAGACTGAAGGAGATATGCCCAAGAGGCAATAATAAAAGTGGTTATTATATATCTTTATGTTTATGATAAATGTTTATATACCATGCTATAATTGTATTAACCGAAACATTGATACATGTGTGATATGTAAACAACAAAGAGTCCCTAGTATGCCTCTTAACTAGCTTGTTGATTAATGGATGATTAGTTTCATAATCATGAACATTGGATATTATTAATAACAAGGTTATATCATTGTATGAATGATGTAATGGACACACCCAATTAAGCGTAGCATAAGATCACGTCATTAAGTTATTTGCTATAAGCTTTCGATACATAGTTACCTAGTCCTTATGACCATGAGATCATATAAATCACTTATACCGGAAAGGTACTTTGATTACATCAAACGCCACTGCGTAAATGGGTGGTTATAAAGGTGGGATTAAGTATCCGGAAAGTATGAGTTGAGGCATATGGATCAACAGTGGGATTTGTCCATCCCGATGATGGATAGATATACTCTGGGCCCTCTCGGTGGAATGTCGTCTAATGTCTTGCAAGCATATTAATAAGTTCATACCACGGTACAAGTAAAGAGTACTTATTAGGAGACAAGGTTGAACAAGGTATAGAGTGATACCGATGATCAAACCTCGGACAAGTAAAATATCGCGTGACAAAGGGAATTGGTATCGTATGTGAATGGTTCATTCGATCACTAAAGTCATCGTTGAATATGTGGGAGCCATTATGGATCTCCAGATCCCGCTATTGGTTATTGGTCGGAGAGAGTACTCAACCATGTCCGCATAGTTCGCGAACCGTAGGGTGACACACTTAAGGTTTGATGTTGAAATGGTAGAACTTGAATATGGAATGGAGTTCGAAGATTTGTTCGAAGTCCCGGATGAGATCCCGGACATCACGAGGAGTTCCGGAATGGTCCGGAGAATAAGATTCATATATAGGAAGTCATTTTATAAGATTTAAAATGATCCGGAAGGTTCTAGAAGGTTCTAGAAAAGTCCGGAAGAAACCACTTTGGAAGGCGGAGTCCCAAAGGGACTCCACCACCATGGCCGGCCAACCCTAAGGGGGAGGAGTCCCAAGTGGACTCCCCTAAGGGGGCCGGCCACCCCCTCCCAAGGAAGGGTGGGAATCCCACCTCTAGTGGGAGTCCTAGCTTTGGTAGGTTTCATGTGATATGGAAGGTTTTGGTTTGGGGTCTTATTCGAAGACTTGTAGACCAACTCTTGGGTGTTCCACCTATATAATGAGGGTCAAGGGGAGGGGGCCGGCCACCCCAACAACACAAGGTGGCCGCACCACCTAGATGGCCGGCGCCCCCCCTCTCCCCAAACCCTAGCCACCCCACTACTCCTTCTTCCCCGCACGCTTAGCGAAGCTCCGCTGGGATTCTCCACCACCACCGACACCACGCCGTCGTGCTGTCGGATTCAAGAGGAGCTACTACTTCCGCTGCCCGCTGGAACGGGGAGGTGGACGTCGTCTTCATCAACAACCGAACGTGTGACCGAGTACGGATGTGCTGCCCGTTCGTGGCGCCGTGATCAAGATCTTCTACGCGCTTTTGCAAGCGGCAAGTGAACGTCTACCGCAGCAACAAGAGCCTCACCTTGTAGGCTTTGGAATCTCTTCAAGGGTGAGACTCGATAATCCCCTCGTTGCTACCGTCTTCTAGATTGCATCTTGGCTTGGATTGCGTGTTCGCGGTAGGAAATTTTTTGTTTTCTATGCAACGAATCCCTACAGTTAAGGCAGCAAAAACATGGATCTGCTGAAGTATCTACCATACACGTACCATTCTTGTCAGGCGACGTAAGTCAACAACACAGAGACCACTACTTACACATTATCTAAAATTGTCTTGAACTTAAATATCTTTTATATGTTCGATTATAGGTTATAAATGCATATATTTATTGTATAAGGGCACGCGATCATCTGCGGGAGAGATCGGGTGGAAAAGTATATCCCGATACCACATTCGCAGCTGCCGTACTGAAAAAATCAAAACATCACCGTGCCATGAAACGGGTGCATCTTTATCTAAAGCATGACTTGGTAAAAATTAACTCACTGCCTATGTATCTCATTCATGTGTTTTGAATATGTGTGTTTCTTAGTCTTATACAATATTTACTTCAGGTCTTATTTCCTATAAGTATAAGTAAGACGCATTGGTATTTACTGGTCGTAAATGCAAAAAAAACGTGTGATTCAGATATTGGACTCACTTGGTGATTCAATAGAGCGGAGTGACATCAGTGTTATGGTAAATAACTATTAATTATTATTCGCTCTTTACATTGTGTTTGCCTCAATATCTAATACCTTTTTGTCTCATATAAAAGTTGCAGGGATTTGAGAAGCATTTAAAAATCGCATCCCAAATGAAAGATTTTGACACAGGTGACATGTGGATGGATCTCGATGTCACAACATGGCTAGTAGTAGAACAGTTTCAGTAACGTATGCAAACTGATGGGTATGTTGACCTTTTTTTTAGATGGATGGGTTTATACGTGTGTACCAATAGTGCATTGGTACAATTAATTTTATGCAAGTCCAAATGTTATTTACGTTGATTTTTCTACATGAATTACTAAAATGGTGCATCATAATCTTGTAGCGCATCATGCGGGTTATTCATGCTTAATTATATGGAATATTGGACATGTGATGTGTTGTCTGATCAGTTCACTCAGATGTGTTATTATTTTTAAGGATAACATTAGTAGCCGCTTACATTTTCAATAGTTGTCTTAAGGAGATGTTTTTAAATATTATATTTTGCAGAAGGATATGAAAGAATTTCGCCGAAAATTAATCGTTGTACTGGTGGAGTTCGAATTGAATAAGATAAAAGTAAAGCCAATATACTATAAACGTACCAATGAAGAAAATGTGTCTACTTCTGATTGTATGATTGTGGAGGGTCCAAAGCAACTAGACTTGAGTGATAAAGTCCACATCATACCCACAAACCCACACAAGTTAGCTGACGAGCTTTTCTAACACATCATGTCGATTCAAAACCCCAAATTATTGGAGTATGTAAGCACTATGTTAAAAATATATATGATATTATGCATTGCTATGGTTTTACCATTTTTAACATTTTCCTCACAGGCAGGAATGGGTGCGGAGCTCCAAACCATATCTGTAGGCCTGAGTCTTAAGAAAATCCAGAACATACTTAGGATGGACCAACATATGGACAATGACTGCTTCAACTTAGGAATCCGTATAGTGGCATGCGACGAGATCCTACAGATAGCAGAGACTGATGTGCACTACATGGATCTACGCTTTTGTGTAAGTTACTACAATCTGGCATTTTCATTGTTGTCACTATGTTTCTAAACAGTATTTTTTTCTCAGACGGCGATGGTGGATTCCACACGAGGTAAAAAATACCGAGTAAAGCCAAATATACAGTACCTAGCAACATTGCTCAATAGTTGGCCTGAGATAGACTACAAAATCGCATCACGCAACTTGGTAAATATATTCACTTATCCAACAGTGTCACATTACATGTATTTCTAATGGTTGTCCTTTTGAAGGTTTTTCTCCCTTATGCATCTGCGGGTCACTTTAACTTGTTCTCCATCGATAAGCATGAATGTACTGTGTCTATTATTGATCCTTGGTCCATGCCGCCATCGTCGGAGGGTAAAATGGTTCGGTCGCATAAGATGAAATCAATCTTACAAAGAATTGAATTCTACCTAACCGACGCACTTGCATTAGCACAACCTGGTTGGGCTGCCGATATATTTTTCTGGCCACGCACGTCGTCAACTGATATTCCGCAAATTTCAAGCATGTGAGTATCTCCAAAATAAAACCTATATGTTTTAATTTCTTCGGTAATTAAGATAATAATGAGTAATTTATCTACAGGAAAGCGTCTGGTTATTTCATTTTTTATATTATGGTCTCATGGAATGGTAAAAAGTTGGTACATCCAATATGCACGGTGGGTACTTTACGCTGCACTTTATATTTTTTCACTAAAACTATACATGCTAATGACAAGTATTGTTGTGCAGAATGTTATCGACCTGAGGAAGAATTTTTTGGTACGCTTGCTTAAGTATCATCAAAATGAAGCACTCGATAATATTCCATACATTGTACAACATACTCTAAGGAGTATCGAGGAGGACATTTTTTAAATATAAAATAGTTAATTAGTGGAGTAGTTATTGCATATTCAAACGATGTCAAATATATAGTTGTTAAATATATTTCAGACTGGTTAGAATCTTATAAGTTTTTCTAGATAACTTGTGGTTTTGATACACGTGATTTTTTATAACTATTGTATTGACACAATGTGAGAAAAAAAGAAGCCGTAGCAACGCACGGGCATTCAACTAGTTTTTATAACATATAACTAACGCTAAATTGATTAAATTTACGACCTAGGGGTACGCACTACGGGGACGACTAGCTACACCGACGGCCCCGCACCGTCGGCACAACAACGTTCACCGTCGGCACCGTCTCTGCCGACGGTCACCGTCGGCGTCTCCCCGTCGGAACAGCAGGCGTCGGGGTCTGCGCGTGCACCGTCGGCACAGAACTTCACCGTCGGCACAGCCGTACGCCGACGGCTGGATGGTGGCCGTCGGCCGCCTCATCGTCGGCACAGCCAACCAGCCGTCACGCCGGCGCCGTCAACGTCCCCAGCTGTGCCGACGGTGACACCGTCGGCATAGTTTCCCTTTTTTTTCCCCAGAACTGGCGGCAAACCGGTGGCATTCAAACTGGAAAAAAAACGCGCGAAACTGGACCTGGCTGTGCCGACGGTGTCACCGTCGGCACAGACCCTGCCATTTGGCACAGCTACGGGCCTGTGCCGACGGTGACACCGTCGGCACAGCCAGGTCCAGTTTTTTTCTGTTTTTTGCCAATTTGGCCTCATTTGCTCAGAAAATCGCACAAAATGCACATATTATAGGATTGAATATGCAGTAACATATATAGCACCATATAGCACAAAGATATCACCGTATAGCACCAAATCTCACAAATATAGCATCAAATCTCACAAATAGCACAAATATAGCATACAAGACCATGGTACATACACCGGATCCACTACAAAGATGGAGCATGGCATCATGTGCGCGTCCCCGGTCGAAACTCTGGTGGGGCACCACCCGAGTGCCGATCGAGCTACAGGGAGGAGCTCGCTCCGAGTCGGTGAAGTGAGGCCGCTGTAGCTCGACGGTGCTCGGGGAGGTAGAACCACGACGAGAGCCACCGGAACCAGAAAAATGCCGAGGTTCGGCAGAAGCACCAGGAGAATGGCGACCGGGGTGCATCGGCGTACCACAAGGAGTGTCGTTCCCGGATTCTCCCAATCCCTACATGTTGGAGGGAGTTAGCAACTTAGCCATGTCACACCAAGTTAGCAACTTAGCCAAGTTAGCAACTTACCGGGGTCAACTGACGCTGACGCTTGTACATGATATAGAACTCCTCCTTGGACGGAACACCGCGTCGGCCCCGGATGAGGTGGCTCTGGGAGTGGTTCCTCTCGCACTCCAGTCATCATGAACCGAGTGAAACTCTGCAAGAAACGGGAGAGATAGCTCAGATTCAAACATGGGGACTTATGATGTTTTGCAACCATAGAGATTGAAACTTACCGCCATCTGGTTGCTCGTCCACTGGACATAGGCATCTTTCACAAGGTCATGCTCCTTAATCTTCTCGAGATACTCCTCGTAAGCTACTGCATAGGCCTCCTCGAGCTGAGTCTACAATTTCAGAAATAATGCGTCTCATCAACATAGCCATTCAGGAACAAGAGTCAAAACAGAGGATGAAAGTGTGGATGACTTACATCAACCTCTACCCGAGAACGGCATGTAGTCCGCGAGGAGGTAGCGTAGCTGCCGGAGGGGAGGGTAGCCTTGATCTGCGTGAAGTTCCTCTCGAGGCTTGAAACCCCAGCAAGGCAGCGGGACGTCCATGCGGCTGGCCGGACCCCGCCGACATCATCGCCACCTCGTCGACCGGCTCGGTCATAGGGTCCTCCACCTCTGGATGGAGCTTGGCGTACTCCTCGCAGTATCTTTCCTTGTTCTCTTTGGCCTTGCCGTAGTACATCTCAGGCGCGGGCCGAGGCTCGTTCGGACCGGGCGTCACCAGCTTCATGTGCGTCCACGCTTCCATCTCACCAAGTTCCCTCCCGAGCTTCTTCCCCTGCATCACAAAACAAATGTTATGCATATCATCGAAAATCAAAAATGCAGCTTGTTCCATTTTTATATGTACCGAACGCTCCCGATAGCGATCGGTGCTGCTGCTCCCCGCGAGTGTGTGTTCCCTGAGAACCACGGTTGGCCTTGTTCCGGTCGCTCACGGCCTTGAAATCGGGGTTTTCGCCGACCCAATTCTTGACCAACTCCATGAAGGCGGCCCTCTTATTATTATCAGCCCAATGTGGTACAACCTGCAAAATCAAAACTCATTTGAAGAACAAACAATATAGTTGCAAGTTAGCCGCGGTACATAGAATCGCATTGACAATTACTTACCGACATGAAGTCATCTATCGTCATAGCCGGGCGAGTCCCCGCACAATCTCGGGCTTTGTGTACCTTACGCCCGCTCGGCATAGAAGTGGCCGATGCACGTGATCCTCTGGTTGTACCACCGCTGCCGTGTCAACTTCCGACACATGTTACGGAGCACCACGTCCGCCCTATCCTTATGCTCGATCGCCACCCTATAATTGCGCTGCAATCAAGCATAACAGAAAGTGTGAGAGGCATGAGTTATCACGGTGGGGTTATCAACTACATATGAACGAAACCCAAAGAGTATGCATTACGTACCCAAAACTTCTTGATCACGGCGTCGGCGGCGGAAGCAAAGCCAGGGTAAGGCGCTATCTCATAGTCTTCCCAAGTGTAGGCTAGCTTGGACTCGCCCCCAAGGACCGGAGTGTACATCCCCGGCCGCACTTCCTAATAGCAGCTCCAATCAGACTCCCCGGCACGCGGACATTCTTCCCCGTGTATGTGAAATTCCTGCACAATTATCAAACATTAGAAAATGCTAAGTGTCATAACGAAAATGAAATCACCTTACTACTTACTCTATCTTTCCGGGACAAGGAGCCACTTCTCATCCTCCGTAGCAGGTTCCTTACTCTCATCGGGAACTGCGCTTCCCCACGAATCCGCAACTGCTTCGGAGACATCTCCGTCGAAGCCTCCTCGTCCCTAGACTCCTCCTCCTCCTCCCGAGTGGCGTCCTCCTCCTCGCTCGTGTCCTCCTCCTCGTCCGGCGTCTGTGGAGCCACTGAGCCGTAAGCGAGAGGGAATGTCGGCTAGAAGGAGCTGTGCATTCCCCCTCGTCCTCCAGCTCGTCCTCCCCCTCGTCCTCCAGCTCGTCCTCCCCCTCGTCCTCCAGCTCGTCCTCCCCCTCGTCCTCCCCGTCCTCCGTCTCGCGTCTTCGTAACGCCGGGTGGGAATAATGGGTCTTGCACTCCGTCCGGAAGCACCCGGCCCCCGGCGTCCGCTGATGCATCTGATCAAGCAAGGAGCTCGATGATGCCTTCCGTCTGCTCATATTGGGCAATTACCTGCATAAGAAAAAGAGAAAATAATTAATAAGCATGTTGAAAATTAATAAGCATAATGACAAATATAGGTACTAAGCATAATGAAAAATGTAGGTATTAAGCATAATGACAAATGTATGTATTAAGCATAATGATAATGTAGGTACTAAGCATAATGACAAATGTATGTATTAAGCATAATGATAATGTAGGTACTAAACATAAAAGACCCTCACCATTCATCACCACTCTCATCTCTAGGCATTGGGTTCTCAGCCTCACTATCAAAATCAGTATCATATGAGTATTCATGGTCGGCATTGGGTTCCGGTTGAGTCTCGACAATGTTGTCTTTGCTCGCATGGCGCTTGGTGAGCATAGCTATGTCCTTCAGGTCCACCACGGTCTCACCACGCATTTGTACATCGTTGTGGAGATCCTGAAGACCTATGTCTATTTGAAGAGCCCCGAACTGCTCTTCCTCTTGATAGAAAATTCCCTCATATGTTGCCGGGTCAATGTTGTTGTAATCGTCCTCGGAGGGGATGGGTAGCTTACCATGTGGCGATACCTGGAACACGACTTCCCAGCCCATGAGTTCCTCATTCTGACATGGGTAGGACAAATAATAAACTTGCTTGGTTTGGTGAGCCACAACATAGACGTCGGATCCGCTGTAGGTGGTTGTAGGCCTAACTTCAACTAAACCAATGGAAGGGGTGCTTCTCATTCCACCGTGTGGGTCAAACCAGTGGCATTTGAACACAAAGAGCTTAAGTTCTATGTTTGCGTTGTTGAACGTCAACTCGTATACCTTTTGTAACCTTCCATAGTAATCAAGATCATCGGCTCCGCGGGTGTAGACCCCAGTATTTATTGTTTTTGCATTAGGCTGGTTCTTCTGGTGAAACTCCGTATGGAAGCGATACCCATTTACATCATACTTCTCATGCGTATGGACTCTACGGTTAAAACCCTGGGAAACGCATCTCAACTCATCTGTCATCTCAACGTTGGGATCAGCTCCCTACAAGTTCAGTTCAGATTATTTTGTGCATTAGTTACGTGTAATAAGACAAGTCACGGATTGCAAAGTAAGAGGAACATTTGAGAAATTACTTTTTCATGGAACCAGTTCACGAAGCTTTTATTTAAGGGCGGGGCACCCTCTTTCAGAAGAGTGTACCACTGCGTGGGAGTGGGACCATTTCTTCCTGACCACATTTCATCATGGAATTGGCTGAAAGGAGAAAATACGTATTAGACCAAAACCAAGTTACTGGTTGCAAAGTAATTGGTTCATCATTTTACCTCATGAAATCGACCACTTCCTCCATGTTCATAAGCACGTAAAGCATTATGCAATCCTTCTCTTCTGGCGAAATGTTCTCCACTTTTGAGGCACCGGCCTTGCCACCGGGATATTTGAAGAGCAAGAGCTTTGGGTCACGGTTGGGCTCATCGGAATTGTACCGAGCGACCGGGTTATGCTTAGTGGGCACATCATTGGCATAGTACATTGTCGTGGCGTCTGCCATCTCATGGAGGAGAGTTGCCTCAGCTATGCATGCTTCAATCTTATTTTTGTTTCCACATTTGTACTTAATATATTTGAACTCCCTCTCAATACAAAACTGCCAACGATACTGCACCGGTCCCCCCAAGAGTGCCTCGTTGGCGAGATGGACGATGAGATGTAACATCGGAGTGAAGAAGCCTGGGGGGAATATCATCTCTAACTTGCATAGCATGTCCGGCACTTGCTGCTGCAGCTTCTCAATCACCTCGGTACATATCCGCTAGCACGCACCGTGCGGAAAAAATGGCTCACCTCCGCAAGCACTCGCCAGACATGATCGGGGAGATACCCTCGAAGCATCACCGGCATCAGCCGCTCAATCCATATATGATAGTCGTGACTCTTGAGCCCGTTTATTTTTCCTGTAGCAAGATTGACTCCCTTACTCATATTCGAACAATAACCATCAGGGAACATCACGTCATATTTGAGCCACGTAAATGCCTCCTTCTTGTCGGCGCTATCAAGACAGTACTTGGCATGCGGCTTTAACCAACCTTTTCGATTGCCCTCAGGAGGCTGCATGTGTAGAGCCACCCTGTCACATATCTCCTCAATATCGACTCTAGCTGAAACATTATCCCTTGACTTGCCTGGTATGTTGCAGCAGGTGTTAAGGAATGCCTCCCCACAATTCTTTTCGGTGTGCATCATATCGATATTATGGGGAAGTTCAAGGTCCTTGTAATACTCGAGCTCTGTTATGCCTGCTATGTGAGTCCGGGGCTTGTGCGTTTTACCATATCCCTCAAATTGGTGGCCGGGTTCCTTACTAGGCTGGAGAGCACGTAGCTCAGCATCAACAGTTGCACCATTGAACTTTGGTATTTCTTTATGTTCAAGCACAACTACGCCTTTCGTGAAGTTTTTCTTGTCAGATCTGAACCGATGCCCTGGACTGAGGAACTTGCGGTGTTTGTCAAAGGCAACATATTTGTGTCCAGCTTTTAGGTGCCTGAATTCTAGTTCGTGCCTGCACACTGGGCATGGAAACTTACCAGCTGTACTATGCCCACAGAATAGGGCGTACCCGGGTAGGTCATGCATCGAATAGTGGAACCAAACTTTCATGATGAAGTTTCTCTTTGATGCTCGGTCGTATGTCAATGTACCGTGATGCCACGAGTGGTGCAAATCATCCACAAGTGGTTGCATTAAGACACTCAATTTCTTCCCTGGATATTCAGGCCCTGGAAGGATCATCGACAAGAATATGTTCTTCCTTTGCATTACGACTCCGGAGGGAGATTGAGCGGAATAACAAACACGGGCCAGCAGCTGTACGCGGCGGTCGACATACCATATGGGTTGAATCCATCGGTTGCTATCGCAATTCTAACATTCCGAGCCTCACTTGCCTCATTTGGGTGCTTTTCATCGAAGCGCTTCCATGATTGACCATCGATGGATGTACCATGGGTACCCGTTTCTTCTCGTCTTGCAATCTTATCCCGGTCTTATGCCATGTCATCTCGCTTGGCGCCTCCTCGAACATGTAAAGCCGCTGGATTCTTTTGATGAATGGGAGATAACGAAGAATCTTTATGGCTACTTTTGTCCGCCTCTTCGACCATTGCCTACATCTACCTCATGATACCTAGAGTGACCACACTTGGCACAAAGATTTGTCATTCGCATAGTCTTTCCAAAACAAAAGGCAAAGTTTTGGACAGACATCATATGTTACATAATCCATTTTCAATGCTTTCAAGATTTTCTTCGTTTCGTACATGGTCTTGGGCAAGCAATGACCTTCAGGCAACATGTTACCTACTGTGCTCGTAGTCTTTTCAAAGGATGCTCGAGTACTCTCAAACATGCACTTGTCGGCTAGCAACTCGCGTGATGCCATCAAGTTGAGACATTTTTGCACCCGGGTATAGAGGCCTCCTAGCTGAGGCCATCATATCAATGAAGGCCCTCGCGGTTGGCTCAGGTTCCTCCTCTCGGAAGTTCCTCCGGTTGTGGCGGTCCCTCCGGTTCAAAGTGCGGTTCCTCCGGTTCAGACTGTTCGTCCCATGGTAACTCGGCATGTCGCATCCCGAAGATCATCTAGCAAGTTTAAGATGCCATCGTTCTCATTGCCATCGATCCGCTGCCGCATCACCTCACCTCTATCACGTTCGTGCCGAGAAAAGTCGACCGGCGGGTCGTAGTCACGCATATACCCATTCCACCAAAGGTGTTTAGTCATCTCTAGAATATCCTTAGGATGACGCCTCCTGCAGACATTGCAAGGGCAACGGGGACGAACAATCCCCTTCGAACCACGAGCTAACTCCTTCACTAACAAATCGGTCTTCCATTTCCATTCATCTGTCACTTGAGTCGAACTAACACGGCCACCGTACATCCACTCATTATCAGCCATCCTGCTTTATTGCGTGACAAACAACAAATAGTAGCATGAAATTGAATGCATCATATTTTTATTTTTCTACCGGCGAAAACGCGTGCATCAACCTACATCTCTACTAGGTGGGCTCCTAGCAGCCCCTGGACCCGTAGTTGGGTTCGTTCTCCCCGTTCTGCGCGGGTGCGAGACAGAATTTGAGCACCTCCCCGCTGCTCTCCCGATACACGTCTCGGCAAAAAGCCGAGAGGATGTGCATCCGGAGAACAACAGGGAGGCGCTGACGAAATCCTGTCTCGCACCCGAGCAGAACATGGAAAACGTACCCAACTACGGGTCCGGCGACTGTCCCGTAAATGCCACAAGCGTTACGGTTCAAAATATGCTGACCACTAATGCATATTTATCCGCGTAACGCTTGCGGACGGGAATTGACACCTAGGTTACGCGACTTGACGGATAAATTAAATCTAATGACATAAAAAATGCGAAGGGGGAGTCGGCAATTCAGCTCACCCTCGGCTGTAGAGGAAGTAGTCGAACAACCGGCGATGTCGACGGCCGTAGAGATGCGCCGCAAGATCCGGGGTCGTCACGCGGGGTGCTCACTACGGTACCTAGTTAAAATAATAAAAATTTGTCAATGCAAATTTCAATTTCCATTTCTATTCCTTCATTTTCATTTCAATTTACATTACAATTTCAATTTCAATTTCCAAATTCTTTACTTCATTTCAATTTCAATTTCAATTTGCAAATTCTATTTCAATTTGCAAATTTACAATTAGAATTCTATTTTCAATTTCAATTTCAATTTCAATTTCAATTTCAATTCAATTTCAATTTCAATTTGCAAATTGTTTACTTCATTTCAATTTTAATTTGCAAATTTACATTACATTACAATTACAATTACCTACCTAATTGCAAAAACTAAAAAGCGGAAAAAGAAACTTACCGGGGCAAAGGGGGCAGGGCTGCGGGACGGCGCGGTGGATGGCTGCGGCGGGGACGGCGCGGGGCAGGCGGCGGCGGCCGGAGGACGGCGGCGGGCGCTGGGCAGGGCGGCGGGCCGGGAGGACGGCGGCGGCGCGGGCAGGGCGTGGGCGCGGCCGGGAGGGCGTGGGCGCGGCGGCAGGGCGGCGGCAGGGCGGCGGCGGCGCTGGCAGGGGATGCGTGGCGGCGGCCGGGAGGACGGCGGCGGCGGCGGGGCAGGGCGGCGGGTCGGGAGGACGGCGGCGGCGCTGGGCAGGGCGTGGGCGCGGGCCGGGGAGGGCGTGGCGCGGCGGCAGGCGGCGGCAGTGGCGGCGGCGCGGGGCAGGGCGTGGCGCGGGCGCGGGCAGGGCGGCGGCGGTCGGGAGGACGGCGGCGGCGCGGGGGCAGGGCGGCGGCGGCGCGCGCGGGGGGAAGGCGTGGGCGCGGGGGGAAGGTCGTTTGGGGATGAGGCAGGGCGGCCCGCGTCGACCCCACTTAAGTGGGGTTCTGTGCCGACGGCCAGCTTGTGCCGACGGTGACCGTCGGCACACCTTTTTTTTTTTTTTTTTTTTAGACTCTTTTTCTATTTGTATTATAGATGTGTGTATGCATCCATATATGTATATACATGTTTTTTTTATCAAAACTTCAAGCCAAGAATACCAAGGTTTAGGATTTACGGCTACACCGCACATGTTCTTCTCCTCGGTGCTCATCCATGCTCATTTATCGCCCGCTAAAATATATAGCCTAGTCCTTTCTAACCGTTTGAATTATTAGCTAGTGCATTAATTCAATATAATATAAGAGTCGGGAGGTCTCAAGTTCAACCCCGACTAACACACTTTGTAATGTAAAAATGGTTGCGGACTCCTATCTATGCATGTTTGTTGTCTTCTAGTTAGACCTCCTTTGTCCATCCTCAAAGTGTGTCGACGGTTAGGTCATAGGTACATGTGCATGCCATGTGGACACACACAACTTTTGGGGCCATTCCCTAGGTCCGATGCTCGATTTCTGACGAAACCCTAGTTCTGTTGACCGCGCCGTCTACCCCTTTGACTGCATCCCATCGGGGTTCCCCCGGTGGGCGTATGCCTACGTTTGAGCTTGGTTAGGTCATAGGTACATGTGGAAACAAGTACCATACCCTATGATCCCAAGGTTCTCTCCGGTTCACCTCCGAGGGAGTTCCCCCCTATACATGCAGAATCTGCCTAAGTGTAGGAACCCCATGTCCGAGAAGCCGGGCACACCCGGAGGGGGTAGCATTGGATATAGAACCATCTCAAATCACTTTTGTGCATGCCATGTGGACACACACAAATTTTGGGGCCATTCCCTAGGTCCGATGCTCGATTTCTGACGAAACCCTAGTTCTGTTGACCGCGCCGTCTACCCCTTTGACTGCATCCCATCGGGGGTCCCCCGGTGGGCGTATGCCTACGTTTGAGCTTGGTTAGGTCATAGTTACATGTGGAAACAAGTATCATACCCTATGATCCCAAGGTTCTCTCCGGTTCACCTCCGAGGGAGTTCCCCCCTATACATGCAGAATCTGCCTAAGTGTAGGAACCCCATGTCCGAGAAGCCGGGCACACCCGGAGGGGGTAGCATTGGATATAGAACCATCTCAAATCACTTTTGTGCATGCCATGTGGACACACACAACTTTTGGGGCCATTCCCTAGGTCCGATGCTCGATTTCTGACGAAACCCTAGTTCTGTTGACCGCGCCGTCTACCCCTTTGACTGCATCCCATCGGGGGTCCCCCGGTGGGCGTATGCCTACGTTTGAGCTTGGTTAGGTCATAGGTACATGTGGAAACAAGTACCATACCCTATGATCCCAAGGTTCTCTACGGTTCACCTCCGAGGGAGTTCCCCCCTATACATGCAGAATCTGCCTAAGTGTAGGAACCGCATGTCCGAGAAGCAGGTCACACCCGGAGGGGGTAGCATTGGATATAGAACCATCTCAAATCACTTTTGTGCATGCCATGTGGACACACACAACTTTTGGGGCCATTCCCTAGGTCCGATGCTCGATTTCTGACGAAACCCTAGTTCTGTTGACCGCGCCGTCTACCCCTTTGATTGCATCCCATCGGGGGTCCCCCGGTGGGCGTATGCCTACGTTTGAGCTTGGTTAGGTCATAGGTACATGTGGAAACAAGTACCATACCCTATGATCCCAAGGTTCTCTACGGTTCACCTCCGAGGGAGTTCCCCCCTATACATGCAGAATCTGCCTAAGTGTAGGAACCCCATGTCCGAGAAGCCGGGCACACCCGGAGGGGGTAGCATTGGATATAGAACCATCTCAAATCACTTTTGTGCATGCCATGTGGACACACACAACTTTTGGGGCCATTCCCTAGGTCCGATGCTCGATTTCTGACGAAACCCTAGTTCTGTTGACCGCGCCGTCTACCCCTTTGACTGCATCCCATCGGGGTTCCCCCGGTGGGCGTATGCCTACGTTTGAGCTTGCTTAGGTCATAGGTACATGTGGAAACAAGTACCATACCCTATGATCCCAAGGTTCTCTCCGGTTCACCTCCGAGGGAGTTCCCCCCTATACATGCAGAATCTGCCTAAGTGTAGGAACCCCATGTCCGAGAAGCCGGGCACACCCGGAGGGGGTAGCATTGGATATAGAACCATCTCAAATCACTTTTGTGCATGCCATGTGGACACACACAACTTTTGGGGCCATTCCCTAGGTCCGATGCTCGATTTCTGACGAAACCCTAGTTCTGTTGACCGCGCCGTCTACCCCTTTGACTGCATCCCATCGGGGTTCCCCCGGTGGGCGTATGCCTACGTTTGATCTTGCTTAGGTCATAGGTACATGTGGAAACAAGTATCATACCCTATGATCCCAAGGTTCTCTCCGGTTCACCTCCGAGGGAGTTCCCCCCTATACATGCAGAATCTGCCTAAGTGTAGGAACCCCATGCCCGAGAAGCCGGGCACACCCGGAGGGGGTAGCATTGGATATAGAACCATCTCAAATCACTTTTGTGCATGCCATGTGGACACACACAACTTTTGGGGCCATTCCCTAGGTCCGATGCTCGATTTCTGACGAAACCCTAGTTCTGTTGACCGCGCCGTCTACCCCTTTGATTGCATCCCATCGGGGGTCCCCCGGTGGGCGTATGCCTACGTTTGAGCTTGGTTAGGTCATAGGTACATGTGGAAACAAGTACCATACCCTATGATCCCAAGGTTCTCTCCGGTTCACCTCCGAGGGAGTTCCCCCCTATACATGCAGAATCTGCCTAAGTGTAGGAACCCCATGTCCGAGAAGCCGGGCACACCCGGAGGGGGTAGCATTGGATATAGAACCATCTCAAATCACTTTTGTGCATGCCATGTGGACACACACAAATTTTGGGGCCATTCCCTAGGTCCGATGCTCGATTTCTGACGAAACCCTAGTTCTGTTGACCGCGCCGTCTACCCCTTTGACTGCATCCCATCGGGGGTCCCCCGGTGGGCGTATGCCTACGTTTGAGCTTGGTTAGGTCATAGGTACATGTGGAAACAAGGATCATACCCTATGATCCCAAGGTTCTCTCCGGTTCACCTCCGAGGGAGTTCCCCCCTATACATGCAGAATCTGCCTAAGTGTAGGAACCCCATGTCCGAGAAGCCGGGCACACCCGGAGGGGGTAGCATTGGATATAGAACCATCTCAAATCACTTTTGTGCATGCCATGTGGACACACACAACTTTTGGGGCCATTCCCTAGGTCCGATGCTCGATTTCTGACGAAACCCTAGTTCTGTTGACCGCGCCGTCTACCCCTTTGACTGCATCCCATCGGGGGTCCCCCGGTGGGCGTATGCCTACGTTTGAGCTTGGTTAGGTCATAGGTACATGTGGAAACAAGTACCATACCCTATGATCCCAAGGTTCTCTCCGGTTCACCTCCGAGGGAGTTCCCCCCTATACATGCAGAATCTGCCTAAGTGTAGGAACCCCATGTCCGAGAAGCCGGGCACACCCGGAGGGGGTAGCATTGGATATAGAACCATCTCAAATCACTTTTGTGCATGCCATGTGGACACACACAACTTTTGGGGCCATTCCCTAGGTCCGATGCTCGATTTCTGACGAAACCCTATTTATGTTGACCGGGCCGTCTACCCATTGTATTGCATCCCTTCGGGGTGCCCCGGTGGGCGTATGCCTACGTTTGAGCTTGGTTAGGTCATAGGTACATGTGGAAACAAGTACCATACCCTATGATCCCAAGGTTCTCTACGGTTCACCTCCGAGGGAGTTCCCCCCTATACATGCAGAATCTGCCTAAGTGTAGGAACCCCATGTCCGAGAAGCCGGGCACACCCGGAGGGGGTAGCATTGGATATAGAACCATCTCAAATCACTTTTGTGCATGCCATGTGGACACACACAACTTTTGGGGCCATTCCCTAGGTCCGATGCTCGATTTCTGACGAAACCCTAGTTCCGTTGGACCGCGCCGTCTACCCCTTTGATCGCATCCCATCGGGGTTCCCGGGTGGGCGTCTGCCTACGTTTGAGCTTGCTTAGGTCATAGGTACATGTGGAAACAAGTACCATACCCTATGATCCCAAGGTTCTCTCCGGTTCACCTCCGAGGAGTTCCCCCTATACATGCAGACCGCCTAAGTGTAGGAACCCCATGGCCGAGCAGCCGGGCACACCCGGAGGGTGTACCAGAGCATAGGATCTAGACCCAACTCACATCTCTTTTGTGCATGCCATGTGGACACACACAACTTTTGGGGCCATTCCCTAGGTCCGATGCTCGATTTCTGACGAAACCCTAGTTCTGTTGACCGCGCCGTCTACCCCTTTGACTGCATCCCATCGGGGTTCCCCCGGTGGGCGTATGCCTACGTTTGATCTTGCTTAGGTCATAGGTACATGTGGAAACAAGTATCATACCCTATGATCCCAAGGTTCTCTCCGGTTCACCTCCGAGGGAGTTCCCCCCTATACATGCAGAATCTGCCTAAGTGTAGGAACCCCATGCCCGAGAAGCCGGGCACACCCGGAGGGGGTAGCATTGGATATAGAACCATCTCAAATCACTTTTGTGCATGCCATGTGGACACACACAACTTTTGGGGCCATTCCCTAGGTCCGATGCTCGATTTCTGACGAAACCCTAGTTCTGTTGACCGCGCCGTCTACCCCTTTGACTGCATCCCATCGGGGTTCCCCCGGTGGGCGTATGCCTACGTTTGAGCTTGGTTAGGTCATAGGTACATGTGGAAACAAGTATCATACCCTATGATCCCAAGGTTCTCTCCGGTTCACCTCCGAGGGAGTTCCCCCCTATACATGCAGAATCTGCCTAAGTGTAGGAACCGCATGTCCGAGAAGCCGGGCACACCCGGAGGGGGTAGCATTGGATATAGAACCATCTCAAATCACTTTTGTGCATGCCAATGTGGACACACACAACTTTTGGGGCCATTCCCTAGGTCCGATGCTCGATTTCTGACGAAACCCTAGTTCTGTTGACCGCGCCGTCTACCCCTTTGACTGCATCCCATCGGGGTTCCCCCGGTGGGCGTATGCCTACGTTTGAGCTTGGTTAGGTCATAGGTACATGTGGAAACAAGTACCATACCCTATGATCCCAAGGTTCTCTACGGTTCACCTCCGAGGAGTTCCCCCTATACATGCAGACCGCCTAAGTGTAGGAACCCCATGTCCGAGAAGCCGCGCACACCCGGAGGGGGTAGCATTGGATATAGAACCATCTCAAATCACTTTTGTGCATGCCATGTGGACACACACAACTTTTGGGGCCATTCCCTAGGTCCGATGCTCGATTTACGACGAAACCCTAGTTACGTTGACCGCGCCGTCTACCCCTTTGACTGCATCCCATCGGGGTTCCCCCGGTGGGCGTATGCCTACGTTTGAGCTTGGTTAGGTCATAGGTACATGTGGAAACAAGTATCATACCCTATGATCCCAAGGTTCTCTCCGGTTCACCTCCGAGGGAGTTCCCCCCTATACATGCGAGAACCGCCTAAGTGTAGGAACCGCATGTCCGAGAAGCCGGGCACACCCGGAGGGGGTAGCATTGGATATAGAACCATCTCAAATCACTTTTGTGCATGCCAATGTGGACACACACAACTTTTGGGGCCATTCCCTAGGTCTGATGCTCGATTTCTGACGAAACCCTAGTTCTGTTGACCGCGCCGTCTACCCCTTTGACTGCATCCCATCGGGGTTCCCCCGGTGGGCGTATGCCTACGTTTGAGCTTGGTTAGGTCATAGGTACATGTGGAAACAAGTACCATCCCATATGATCCCAAGGTTCTCTACGGTTCACCTCCGAGGGAGTTCCCCCCTATACATGCAGAATCTGCCTAAGTGTAGGAACCCCATGTCCGAGAAGCCGGGCACACCCGGAGGGGGTAGCATTGGATATAGAACCATCTCAAATCACTTTTGTGCATGCCATGTGGACACACACAACTTTTGGGGCCATTCCCTAGGTCCGATGCTCGATTTACGACGAAACCCTAGTTCTCGTTGGACCGCGCCGTCTACCCCCTTTGACCGCATCCCATCGGGGGTCCCCCGGTGGGCGTATGCCTACGTTTGAGCTTGGTTAGGTCATAGGTACATGTGGAAACAAGTACCATACCCTATGATCCCAAGGTTCTCTACGGTTCACCTCCGAGGGAGTTCCCCCCTATACATGCAGAATCTGCCTAAGTGTAGGAACCCCATGTCCGAGAAGCCGGGCACACCCGGAGGGGGTAGCATTGGATATAGAACCATCTCAAATCACTTTTGTGCATGCCATGTGGACACACACAACTTTTGGGGCCATTCCCTAGGTCCGATGCTCGATTTCTGACGAAACCCTAGTTCTGTTGACCGCGCCGTCTACCCCTTTGACTGCATCCCATCGGGGGTCCCCCGGTGGGCGTATGCCTACGTTTGAGCTTGGTTAGGTCATAGGTACATGTGGAAACAAGTACCATACCCTATGATCCCAAGGTTCTCTACGGTTCACCTCCGAGGGAGTTCCCCCCTATACATGCAGACCGCCTAAGTGTAGGAACCCCATGTCCGAGAAGCCGGCAGACCCGGAGGGGTAGCATTGGATATAGAACCATCTCAAATCACTTTTGTGCATGCCATGTGGACACACACAACTTTTGGGGCCATTCCCTAGGTCCGATGCTCGATTTCGACGAAACCCTAGTTACGTTGACCGCGCCGTCTACCCCTTTGACTCGCATCCCATCGGGGTCCCCGGTGGGCGTATGCCTACGTTTGAGCTTGGTTAGGTCATAGGTACATGTGGAAACAAGTACCATCCCCTATGATCCCAAGGTTCTCTCCGGTTCACCTCCGAGGGAGTTCCCCCTATACATGCAGACCCGCCAAGTGTAGGAACCCCATGTCCGAGAAGCCGGCACACCCGGAGGGGGTAGCATTGGATATAGAACCATCTCAAATCACTTTTGTGCATGCCATGTGGACACACACAACTTTTGGGGCCATTCCCTAGGTCCGATGCTCGATTTCGACGAAACCCTAGTTCCGTTGGACCGCGTCGTCTACCCCTTTGATCGCATCCCATCGGGGTCCCCGGTGGGCGTATGCCTTCGTTTGAGCTTGTTTTGGTCATAGGTACTTTTGGAAACACGTATCATCCCATATGATCCCAAGGTTCTCTACGGTTCACCTCCGAGGGAGTTCCCCCTATACATGCGTAATCTCTCCCGCCCTTTTTTTCCCGCCCACCCTTTTCCCCGCTGCTTCTCTCCCGCCCTTTTTTACCGCCCCACCCTTTCCCGCTCCTTCTCTCCCGCCCTTTTTTCCCGCCCACCCTTTCCCGCTGCTTCTCTCCCGCCCTTTTGTCCCGCCCACCCTTTCCCGCCCATTCTCTCCCGCCTTGTTTTCCCGCCGTTTTAGCCCCTCGTCGGCCTATATATAGCCATGGCTTCTCCCCTAACAAAGCACCAGCAACATTTCTCCCTTCATCACTTCTCTCATCCAATAGAACCACAAAATCCTCTCGAGCTGAGCCGCCGCCGAGATGGCTCCTCGTCGCCGTAGCAACACGGGCTTCATCGGCGTTCGCTGCGGCTGCGGGACATTTCGCGGCTGAAATCACCGCCGGTGGTACGCGTGTGTGGCTCGGCACCTTCTACACGAAGGAGGCTGCTGCCCGCGCATACGACGTTGCGGCTTGGAGGTTTGGCCGGCCGCGCCACGAAATGAACTTCCCGGAGGTCAGGTCTCTGACGGAAGCTCGTAGTCTCTCATCGAGCCACTACTTCGCTCACAGGGTGAAGCGCGGCGGTCTGAGGCTGGCCAGCGGCGGATTGATACCACCGAGGCGGACGAGCAGTTCATGGCACTGGGGCGCAGAGACCATCCCGGAGACGTCGAGGCAACGCACGCATTCTGGAAGGAGAAGCAGACGTACAGGAGAGAGAGGAGGGCGGGAAAGCGGCAGAGGAAGGCCGAGGTTGAAGCAGAGTACGCCAAAGGAGAGGCGTCGACATGGGGGGGAGAATGATGAACGGTGGTTGTGGAACCTCACAACCACCGCTTCGAGGACACCCCGCCGAGGATGAAGATTTCGACTTCTCTGATTAATATGTGTGTGTCGAGTCCGTGTGTCTAGCGGGTCATGTGTCGACCCAGTGTTCTTTAAAAGCTTTGGTTTGTGTGTGGGTCTAGTTCTTTAAGTGTTTTGGTTCATGTGTGTGGGTGTAGTTTCTTTAAGTGTTTTGCTTCCTCGATCTGTGTGGGTGTAGTTCTTTAACTGTTTCGGTTCGTGTGTGGGTCTAGTTCTGTAAGCGCTTTGGTATGTGTGTGAGTCTAGTTATTTAAGTATTTTGTATCGTGTGTGGGTCTTAAGTATTTTGTATCGTGTGTGGGCCATTCACCCCCTCCGAGGTTCGATTTCTGGCGAAGGGGTTCTATACCGCCCTTATACATATATATAGGTTTCTCGCAAAGGGGTTCGCCAAAATAGCAGTGAGAAATAAATAAACAAAAAAAATGATATGGATTAATAATTATATGGGTAATAATTATCTCTTTGATGCAAAAAAAAATAGGAAAAACCAAAAAATGTGCATAATTGGCTGTGCCGACGGCCGCCCTTGTGCCGTGGGTCACCGTCGGCACAGCAGAAGGGGGACCCAGCAGTCAGTCGCTGTGCCGACGGCCGCCGTTGCGCCGTGGGCTACCGTCGGCACAGTGCAGACGGCGCCGTGACAGTTTAACGGCTGGGCCCTCCTGTCAGAGCGTGTACCGACGGTTGCAGATGTGCCGACGGTGACCTTCGGGCTCCACCTAGCTGTGCCGACGGCCGCGGTTGCGCCGAGGGTGGCCGTCGGTGTACCGTGCGTTGTGCCGACGGCCGTGTTGTGCCGACGGTGAGGTCCGTCGCCGGTAGCTGGAGGCCTCTGTGCCGATGGCCCCGACATTTGGCCGTCGGCACATAGCCTGGCCGTCGGCACACGTCGGTTCTCCCGTAGTGACGCGCACGCCTAATAAACTGTGAGAGAGGGAGTACAACATGTAGATACGCACTGGAGGTGTTGTATCTGTACACTTATTTAATATACAGTTAGATACGAGTGTAGATACAACCCATTTCGAGTGCCCTTATTCATCTTTGTAATCCTAAGGTGGCACCAAAAGTTCATTTTATTGCCTGGGCAGATACGGATCTGTTAATTAACACGGTCTTTCGTGTGAAATAGAGAACTACACGGAGGGCTCATATTACTTTGGGCGGATTCATAAAGGAGAGTGCTGTAACATAACTCTATTTTGTAATTTAGTGCTGATAGAAAGAGAAGAAATCCATCGAAAGAGGTTCTTTAATAAAACAGGAAACGTCGATTAGATAAAAGAAATAAAGCAAATTAACATAGAATGAAGCTAAATTATATATTTTTGTTGTACATCAATAAACATATGAGACCAACATATGGAGTACTCGAGAGCTAAGTTGCAACTTTTATGTGGAAGTACGAGCAGTAGGTGGGAGATAGAAAGCACCATAAGGGTAAACAGTCTTCATGTTGTGAGTAGCCTGGTGCACCTTCTTGAGCTCCATCGAGTCGACACAAAACAAGAATATGCCGACCTCAGTCAACAAAAATAGGTCATGCCCCCCATCTGCAACCCCAATGATCTTCACCGGCATAAAGGTAAACCAAGGGTTTGTATTCTGTGATTGCATTGCCTGAGTAGGAAGAATCTGGCTCAGATCCACCATCTTGCGCGTCACCCAAGCATCCGCGTCGCGTACCCACACACACAACATGAAACCCAGCACCCCGGCTAGGCCGAGCACGCCGTCCTCTGACTTGAATAGTCGGACATGGCCAAAGTTTGGCCGCTCGAAAGTTGTTAGGGTCCGGTGGTCCGTATCAAACGCGAGGACGAGATAGTCGAATAATGGTTGGTATAAGGTTTTGCCGACGATGACACATGGCTCTGGGCGGATCTGATTTGTCGGTGGCAATTCCGCTGCTGATGTGGTCCACTTACCGGTGACCGAGGAGAAGACGCTGGCGTGCAGGCAATCTGTTACCATGTCGTTGGACACGACGGCCAGGCGGAAGTGGCTGGAGTTGCAGGGCGTGCACCGGTCATCGCCACCGCCGTCTCTGCCGCATTCACATATTAGTGCGGCGCCACTATGCCTTCTGCTGAACGAGCCATTATTTGAAACGAGATGGTGGTCGCCGGTCATGGGTTGCCACACCAGGAACCTGTACCAGAGTTCGTCGTGGAGGAGGACGCGGCCATGGCAGCAGTCCAAGAACTTCCACTTCCTCATCTTGTGATCAACGGAGTCGAAGGGGAATCTCGCAGGGCCGGCCGCGTCCACGTGCACGAACCTCCGGGGGAGGTCGTCGAAGTTGTGGAAGAAGCCAAGGGTGACAGGCGCCCCGCGGCGCGCACGGTAGAGCTCATGGAGGAACACAGGGTCGTTCACGACGCGATGCCACTCCTTGCAGACAGCGGATGCGCGGGCGAGCACCTGGGGGCTCGGCAAGAGGCGCTTCAGGATTTCGAGGTGCAGCTCCTCCGGCAGGCTGGTCGTCATGGCGGCGCCGTGGAAGCGGAAATTCTAAAGCACACGATCTGATCGCACGTCTGTACGTGGGACTATTTGTTTCTCTTGCAGCAAGCTACTAAATCGAATTCGGGTCGAGCTCCGCCTCCAACACAAGCACCAAAGGTTCCCATTGCGAATCCAAGAGATCCTAACGCAAACGAGTCTGAATACTACCCCAAGACGATATGGCTGTGCGTCGTCCCGTTCTCCATCCGGATCCAGGACTCGACAGAGAAGGGGTTTTCAGACATCTCAACTATCCTCGATCCTCTCGGCCAGCCACCATATCCACCATGCCCCGTGTGCCGTGCGAAACAGAGCCAGAGTTTGCCATACGGGCAGCACCAGTCCAGCCCGTGGTTGTGCCCCACGAAGATCGCCTAAAATACAAATACATTAACATCGCAAGAGATGATCATCAGTCAGACATCCAAAATAACCGCAAGTGTCATTACCTTGACCGATGGCCTCTTGGCAAGAGACTCCATCATGCCCCATTCAGCTTGTTGCGGAGCCACATCTTCCATGTTGAGAGAGCCAACACATGGCCTTGTTATCTTACTCTTGGCCTTTGGAGCCACCTTGGCATACGCAGTGCTTGGTATGTGCCAGAAGACCAGCTCAGGAATCCTGCATTCGTTCCCCAAGAGGAAGTGCAACCTAGCATCAGAAATTCAGGATACCTACCAGATATATTTGCCAAGAACGTCAGATGTTGAATAAGAATGAGTTGTTGCAAGTTTCTTCTGACCTTCCATCTGGATTGAGGAACTGAGCCTGGGTCTGGAACCACCTCACCTGCGCGTC
Source organism: Lolium perenne (assembly GCF_019359855.2). Taxonomy (NCBI): domain Eukaryota; kingdom Viridiplantae; phylum Streptophyta; class Magnoliopsida; order Poales; family Poaceae; genus Lolium; species Lolium perenne. Next base: position 322,903,443 of record NC_067246.2, read on the forward strand.
GGATATGACCTCCGGGTACGATCCACCACCGGAGTCGAGAAAGTACATGAGCAGAGCAGGGTCTTGTTCCTTCTCGCGCGACAGCACCTGCAGGACGTAGTTGGACACGCCGGGCCAGAGCTTCTCGGGGCCGACCGATGAACGCGAGAGCCCCTGCTCGCCGCCGTCGCGATCGATCTCGGTCGTCATCAGGTCGACCCGCGGCGTCCCTCGGGAGCTGCAATCCGAGACTGAAGGTGGGCAGTGCACAGGCGGGACGCCGTCAGGGGAGAACCACTCCATTGGCCACTCGAACGCCATGTCGTCGTGGTTGCCGAACACCGTCGCCCATGGAATCCGCCTGCGTCTGGTCGGGGAAGTCGCCCTCTCCCAGTACAGGGTCGCGTTGGCGATCGGCACGTTGTTCGCGGTCACTAGGTCGCCCAGGTACACGACGAAGTCTGCGGTTAATTCAGTGACGGAGAGGGAAAATTCTCAGAGAAAAGTTAAATCTCTGCAGAAATTACTGCATGCTGGAATAGGGGCAGCCACCGGCCGGACTATTACCTGGCTTCTCGGCGTCGAGCACGGCGGCCATGACGCGGTCGGAACCGGCGTCCTGGGCGGGTCCCCAGTCCGTCCAGGCGTTCTCGCCGTAATGCAGGTCCGCGAACAGCGCCACCTTGAAGCGACCCTCCGGCGCGAACCGCAGCGGCGCCGGCGACCGGTGCCCCGCGGCGCCAAAAGCCAGCACGCCGGCGAGTAGGGCGTCGAGGATAGCCGCGAGGCGGTACTGCAACCGCCGCATTTTGGCGCGCTCTTGGTGGCGTCAAGCGTGGATGTGGCAGCAGATCTAATCCAATACGTAGTATCTGTGTATAGAAAGCTCCCAGAAAGAGGACAGATTGTGGGTGCCATGACGCTGCCTCTGCAACTACTGCTGGGACATTAACAGTCGATAGAGAAGTACACATTACGTACGTGGCGTTTCATCCGGTCAAGTTCGTATGGCAAAGGAAATGCAGAAAGGTTATACAGACAGCAACCTGCATAATTGCGTTACGCCAAGTGACAGTGCCGTTTAGGTTTTTTAGCAGACGGGAGAGGCTAGCTGGAATATGCGCCTGGATTACTAGAGATACGGGATGTATGTAGGTACTAGTAGAAAAGAGGGCTTTCATACCAACCTATTAGTCTCCAAATAGTTTGACCCGAAACTAATTGGATCTTTAGTCCCGGTTCTGCTGTTGAACCGGGAATAATACTCCAGTCGGGACTAAAGGGTAAATCTTTAGTTCCGGTTGGTAACACCAACCGAGAATAAAGGGCTATGGCAGGCTGCGGTCGGCGCATGACTCTTTAGTCCCGGTTGGTTCCTTTAGTCCCGGTTGATGTCCCCAACCGAGACTAAAAGTTTTTTCGAGTTTTTTACTCCCCACGCAAACTTTACCCCCCTGGATCACCTTTTTTCATTTGTAAAATACAAAAAAATGATAGAAAATTCAAAAAATAAAATGTTTTCAGATTCTTGTATGTTATGCAACCTACTATTCGGTGAAATTAAGAAATTCGAATTTTGACTTTTTTTTGCAAAAAATGTTTATTTTTTTTAAAACCGCATTAACCTTTGCACACGATGTTGGAACAAAACGTATAATATATCAAAATCATCGTGGGAAAAAGTTACATCCGAACTCACCGGGTTTACCCGGTTAGCCAAATTTTAGATTCTCAAAATTCCAAATGAAAATACGAAAACAGGAAGATTTTAGTTTTTGCTATAAATTACGGATTTTTTATTTTTCAAAAAATTAAAATTAATAATTGCATCATGCATAAAGATTACTATTACTTTTACATAATTTTTTGATTTTCAAATTTTTAGGTTTTAGGTTTGGCAAAAAAAAAAAAAAATTAAATAATACAAAATAAAAAGTTAATGTTTATTTATTTATTTAAGATTATTATTACATTATTACTTTTGTTTATTAAAAAAATTATTTAAAATTCAATAATAAAGAAATGTGACATCGACCAACAAGTTAATAGGATTGATATGATACTAGTATCACATATATGCGCGCAAAGCACTTAGATGCGGGACGGGGAAACTCGGAATTTAAGCGTGCTAGTGCTAGAGTAGTGGGAGGATGGGTGACCGAGCGGGAAGTTTGACCAAGAGTAAGTAATTTGACTAGAGATAATTGTAGTTAGAGACTAAACTAGGCAAATAACTGCAATAATAGAAATTCTGAAAAAGAGAAAAAAAAAAGAAAAGGGAGTGGAAAAATTATAAAAGATAATTTTTTTTCACCTGGATGCGTTTTTGCCCCGACACACGCTGCCCACGTGGTCGAGTATTTAGGCCCGATTGCGAATCCGGAACTAAAGCCCATTACAAACCGGGACTACAGCCCATTTTTCTACTAGTGGTCTCCAATCTCATACACTAACTCTTCTCGTGTTGTTGTTGGTGATGGATCATCCTTACCAATAACTCATGTTGGTGATTCTTCTTTTTCCTCTTTTGCTTCGTTTTTCCAATTAACCTTCGTAATGTTGCCATTACTCCTAATTTTATGAAAAACCTGATTTCAGTTTTCTCTTTGACTCGTCATAATCCTATCACTGTTGAATTTGACGCTTTTGGTTTTCTATTAAGGACCTTCACACTCAGGCGGTGATTCTGCGCTGTGACAGCGATGGCGAGCTCTATCCGCTCGTCTCCGGTCGGCCACGTCAGTCTCTCCATGCCTCCACCACAACTGATCTTTGGCACCATCGGCTTGGAATCCTGCATTCGAGTCTTTGTCGAAGATATTAGCGTCTTTTCAATTTACTTGTAATAACTCCCATAGCACGACTTGTCATGCATGTCGGCTTGGAAAACATGTCCGTCTGCCTTTTCAACAACTAGATGATTCGCCGCGCGTTGCAGCGGGATATGTGATAGAAAAAATACAGCATTAACACCTGTCTGCAACATCTTGAGATTAAAGTTGATCATATTAAGGTGTTGATTTTCCGATGCAGTTACACATGCTTAAGATTTTACTGTAAAATCATATGACACATGCCTAAAAATATGTCATATACTTTTCCATTGGCATGATAAACAAAAATCTAGAATCTCTTGTTCATTAAGAAAATTTTCTTACATTTTAGAGCACAAAGGAACGCTTGTAGGCGACAGCGAAAATATATTGTGCATGCCACAATATAAAATTTACTACCTTTCTCTCTGTAAAAATAGCGCATTTCGAGGGGTGAAGACATATAGAGGGGATGTGATGATTGAGGTTTTAAATAAGACAACCTTTGCATTTTAAATTTAGATATTTTTCCTACTTTAAAATAGTGAAAAGGTAAAATAAAAGATGCTAAGCTTTTTTATCATTCTGACATGAAGCTATTTTTTTGCAGAAGGTACCATTACAAATAAAGCATAAAAAACAGCAAAAGAGGAAAGATGTTTATATGTGCATGCATTGAAATCAAAAAGTTGTCTGATCATCCCTGGAAGTAGTTGATAAGGGGGATCCCAGCAGATCCTCCTAGGGTGTTGCCCAATCTTTCACAGCGAGAACCCGGGGTAGTAGATCCTCCCAACAACGCGATGAACGCAGCCTGGAGAAGAGGGACTGATGAGAATTGTTTTTCCGATCTTTCACGATGCACCTTGATGATCCGTAGGACCGATAGATCTTGAACTCCCTTGACAGATTCAAGGATACCCAAGTACACATGATTACTCTTGACAACTCAAGAACTCTCATATCTCTATTGATAGATACCTAGATGAACGTCCGAGACGCCGTCATGGAGCCAACCCCGCGGGGCTGGTGTTGAGCTTATGGATTACAAGATTTAATTCAACCAAAGCTACCCTAACCCTAGCCGCACCATCTCCTTATATGAGGGAGAGGTGGCCGGCCTGCCCCTATTGGGCCTAACCTAGTTCGACTTGGACAGGCCCAAGTCAAACAGACACAACTTAAAAACCCTAGATGACCCACCACATGACCTGGCTACATTATTCTCTAATAATAATACTACGATAAAATAATGGTACAACCTTAGACTTAATCCTCGTATCAATGGTTGTCCTAGTGTACCAGGCTGCCCGGATATCCATATCATCATCCCCTTCTTCAAGAAGCGTTGTCCCCAACGCGTGAGGGTCTGCTAGAAAAAAGGGAGGCATCAGATAAGAACATCGCCGGTGTTCATCCTCAAGCCTCACCAGTCTTCCACACCTCAACCTCCCTCTCGACTAGCTTGACTTGTCCTTGGCGCCATTTGGTCTTCGACGCCATCAACCTGATTGAAGACACAAGTATCCTTCCAAATGCAACTGAAGCGCACCATACATATCACCCAAATAAACAGAACAAATTCCTATCCGCCTTGGATCCATATAAGTTGAAAACACCTGAGTATGCACCCTTCTGAAACACCAATGTCTTCCTCCTTGAAGAGAAAAAATTCTTCCACTCCGCGACGAACAAACAGCAACAGCATAAGTGGCGTTGCAAGTCTGGACGCTGGTACTGCCGGACTGCACAGCTGCAAAATAGTCTTTCCTTTCCTATATGGCCCGCGAGACAATATCACGTACCAAACTATTCTGGCCAGCAATATCCGATCTAGATTCCTCAACGCTACCCACGGAAATCGATCTCCTAGGGACAAGACGATCGAGAATACAAAAACTTACAGAACGATCTGCAAGAAATCAACAACGAAAACTGCCTCCATGCGACCAGAAACAAATTCGCGATCAGCCTGACTACACCAACTACTCCTTGCATCCCGCATGAACGAAGGCTTCTTGAAACTTGACTCTGCCGACCACTTCCTCCTACTTGATCTGCACCAACAACATGGCGGCGACGTACCTAATGGTAGACACGGCAACTAAGTAGAAACAACCGAGCAACAAAGCAATCTGCACCGTGATCAACCTAGCAAACTGATACCACATGATGAGAATTGTTTTCCCGAACTTTCACGATACACCTTCATGATCCGTAGAACCGATAGATCTTGAACTCCCTTGACAAATTCAAGGATACCCAAGTACACATGATTACTCTTCACAACTCAAGAACTTGCATATCTTTATTGCAGGGGACGTAGTTGATTCTCGTTTGTCCGCTACCCATCCGATGGCAGTTGGCTCACCACTAGAAAATATTAGCGCAGCAGCCCACAGCTCAGCCCAGCTAATGGGAGACGGAACAAATAGAGCAACCCAGTTCAAGGCAAGGAAACGGTAAACAGTGGGCTCCATCTCAAAATCATCTATGTAGGCTAAGAGCATCTCCAGCCACGTCTCCTAAAGTGACCCAAAACGACGCCGGATCGAGCATTTGTCGGACGTGTTTTGCGGATGTTGTTTCCCCACCACGTCCCTCAAACGCTGCCCTAAATACATTTTATAGGGTTTTTGAAAACACAAAAATTTATTAACCGTAACATACAAATAAATATGTTTGCCAAAATTGATTTCAAATTAAAGTACAACAAACAAAAAAATGGTCTTTGGGGTGCGTGGCTGCGAAGAAAAAATGTCCAGCACGCCCCAAAAACCTTTGGATGATGCTTTCACTAGTAGGAAAACCATTATAGGTAGAAATGGCATCTGTGGCGCACATAAAAATATGCTCCATAAAAATTATTATTATGGCGTGATACGTCTCCGACGTATCGATAATTTCTTATGTTCCATGCCACATTATTGATGATATCTACATGTTTTATACACATTATATGTCGTATTTATGCATTTTCCGGCACTAACCTATTAACAAGATGCCGAAGAGCCAGTTGCTGTTTTCTGCTGTTTTTGGTTTCAGAAATCCTAGTAAGGAAATATTCTCGGAATTGGACGAAATCAACGCCCAGGGTCCTATTTTTGCACGAAGCTTCCAGAAGACCGAAGAGGAAACGAAGTGGGGCCACGAGGCGACGACACGCTAGGGCGGCGCGGCCCAGGTGCTGGCCGCGCGGCCCTGTTGTGTCGCCACCTCGTGACGCCCCCTGACCTACCCTTTCGCCTACTTAAAGTCTCCGTCGCGAAACCCCCGGTACCGAGAGCCACGATACGGAAAACCTTACAGAGACGCCGCCGCCGCCAATCCCATCTCGGGGGATTCAGGAGATCGCCTCCGGCACCCTGCCGGAGAGGGGAATCATCTCCCGGAGGTCTCTTCATCGCCATGATCGCCTCCGGATTGATGTGTGAGTAGTTCACCCCTGGACCATGGGTCCATAGCAGTAGCTAGATGGTCGTCTTCTCCTAATTGTGCTATCATGCTCGATCTTGTGAGCTGCCAATCATGATCAAGATCGTTTCTTTGTAATCCTACATGTTGTGTTTGTTGGGATCCGATGGATATTGAATACTATGTCAAGTTGATTATCAATCTATCATATATGTTGTTTATGTTCTTGCATGCTCTCCGTTGCTAGTAGAGGCTCTGGCCAAGTTGATACTTGTGACTCCAAGAGGGAGTATTTATGCTCGATAGTGGGTTCATGCCTCCATTAAATGCAGGACAGTGATGAAAGTTCTAAGGTTGTGGATGTGCTGTTGCCACTAGGGATAAAACATCGATGCTTTATCTAAGGATATTTGTGTTGATTACATTACGCACCATACTTAATGCAATTGTCTGTTGCTTGCAACTTAATACCGGAAGGGGTTCGGATGATAACCTGAAAGTGGACTTTTTAGGCATAGATGCATGCTGGATGGCGGTCTATGTACTTTGTCGTAATGCCCTGATTAAATCTCATAGTACTCATCATGATATATGTATGTGCATTGTTATGCCTTCTTTATTTGTCAATTGCCCAACTGTAATTTGTTCACCCAACATGCTATTTATCTTATGGGAGAGACACCTCTAGTGAACTGTGGACCCCGGTCCTATTATTTACATCGCATACAATCTACTGCAATACTTGTTCTTTACTGTTTTCTGCAAACAATCATCTTCCACACAATACGGTTAATCCTTTGTTACAGCAAGCCGGTGAGATTGACAACCTCACTGTTTCGTTGGGGCAAAGTACTTTGGTTGTGTTGTGCAGGTTCCACGTTGGCGCCGGAATCCCTGGTGTTGCGCCGCACTACATCCCGCCGCCATCAACCTTCAACGTGCTTCTTGGCTCCTCCTGGTTCGATAAACCTTGGTTTCTTTCTGAGGGAAAACTTGCTACTGTCTGCATCACACCTTCCTCTTGGGGTTCCCAACGGACGTGTGTTAATTGCACGCATCATGGCGCACCAAAAATATGCGCGACAGAAATTTGTAATTTCTGTGGCGCATGTAGAACTGGTGCGCCACAGAATTTCGACTTTCTGTGGCGCATGTGGACGAATGCGCCACATAATTTCCATGGGGCCCACGCGGGGTCCAGCACTGCACATGGGGAAGAAAATTCTGTGGCGCATATGCTTAGTGGCGCACAAGGCATATGCACCACAGAAGTTTATCTTTCTGTGACGCACTAGGCATATGCGCCACATAATTCTGAAGGATTTTTTCTCACCACGCAACTCCACACCCCCCCCCCCCCCCCCGCGTGGATCGCCTTTTTAGCACTGTAAAATAAGAAAGAAATAGATATAAAATTAAAAAAATAAAATCCTTCGAGATGCCCATATATTATGTCATCTAGCATAACTGAAAATTAACAAACATGAATTTCGACTTTTTTGCAAAATTACGTTGCAAAATCATCTAACTGGATTTCTGGTTGCATACGAACTCGAAAAAAATGCACAATATATCAAATATTCCCACGAAAATTCTACATACCCGGTTGGACAATTTTTAGAATTGCCAAATTCAAAAAGTAACGGCCAGCTAAAGATTTTTTCCTGCAAAATAAAAAAATCGATTATTTTTTGTGGCGCACTGACTGTCCATGCGCCACAGAAGTTTTGCCGAATTTTTTTGAATTTTCCCGGCGCCAATCTCCTCCTCCACTTCTCCTCTCACTTCTCCATCTCCACCACCACCACCACCTCCTCCCTTCTTCTCCACCTCCACCACCACCTCCTCCCTTCTTCTCCACCACCACCACCACCTCCTCCTCCATTCTTCTCCGGCGACCACCATCTTCTCCTCCTCCTCCGGCGACCACCACCACCTCCTCCGGTGACCTCCGGCGACCACCACCACCTCCTCCGGTGACCTCCGGCGACCACCATCACCTCCTCCGGCAACCTCCACCACCTCCTCCGGCGACCTCCGGCGACCACCAACACCACCACCACCTCCGGCCACCACCACCTCCGGCCACCACCATCACCACCTCTGGCCACCACCACCTCCTCCTCCGGCCACCACCATCACCAACACCAACACCACCACTACCACCTCCTCCTGCTCCTCTACCACCACCACCACCTCCTCCACCTCCACCACCACCACCTCCTCTGGCCGGCTTCCACCACCTCCTCCTCCGGCCACCCCACTCACCTTCCGGCGAGATTCCAAAAAAACCGGCGAAATTCCGGCGGCCCTAGATCTAGATCTGGCCGCCACTTTTTAAAAAAAATTCAAAAAAAAAATTCTATGGCGCATATTGGCATGGTGCGCCACAGAAGTTTTCAAGACAATTCTGTGGCGCATATTGACCTAGTGCGCCAGAAGTTTCAAAATTTTTGTGGCGCATGTACATATGCGCCACAAAATTCAAATACTAGTCGACACAAACGGACGCTCAACCGCACGGTCTGAAAATCAACTATGCGGTCCGAAAATGCGTCTATATCCTAGTCCAGCGGCCTGAGGCGTAGTGTTCACCTTGTCCTGCGAGCTCAGCTACTTTAACCGCAAGCTCGCCGCGGACGATGACGAGGGCGAGCATGACAACGGCGACGTGGACAAGGATGAGGGCGCCAAGGACTACGACGACGCCAAGGCCGAGTAGCCTCATCGGATGGCCATGTCCAAGGCGGAGACAATGACCACGCCGACGACGGGCCCGGTGTGGGATCCGGAGACCTAGCCGCCGAACATTAGCGTAGGGCAGGCCGGTGACACGTACCCAAGGGCACATGCGGTCTACTTCTTCTTCGACGGTCTGGGATCTGTGGCCACCTTCACCACAGCCTCATGCTTCAACGATGGTCTGTCAGCAGTCACCGCAGTCTGCTATTTCTCCTCCACCGCTGGCATACCAGCTTCCACGGCGGATGCTGAAGTTCATCGAACTCGTCAGCGACGATAAGAAGTAGTCCGTAGCTAGGTTTTAAGCTTTTTGACGTATTTTTAGAATTACTAGAATGAACTGGCACGGCGGCACGCCGCGCCTACACTGTAGTACAACGCTGCTAATTATCAACATGAAGCTTATCTATGTGATATCCTTATATCAAACATATTGAACAAATGAGGAAAATTCATGTACTACAAAAAAGCTTCAACAGGCTAATCTAGAACTTTTTACCAATATATATACTCCTAGTTTAGTACATAGTTGGTAAGATAGATCCATCGTAGGGAGCATTGGCTAGAGACACTAACATACATACATACATTCTTTCTCATTGCACAGCTGATAAGATAGACTTGCCTAAGAAGTAACACATGAACCGTATATTTCAACTAATTGGCACAAATACAAATTTTTAGCATGCTAAGGCGGGTGGTCTCAGTGTTCCCACGTCTTCAAACTGTCAGTGGTTGGCATTGTTATATTCATTGGCAGATAAAATGATGATGATGAGTTTGCTTTGCATGGGGCGGTCTAGAACTGGAGCAAGCTTTGCCCAAAGGAATTGAAAGAAGCTACAGTGCCAATATCGAAAAGGTAATGTAAGTCTTCTGTCGCCACCGATTCATGTTCAGATAATCCGCAACCGCCCTTATTGAGAATATTGTCCCATTGAAACTTTCTTGCTGCTGCTGGGTGTCAATCCCAACCAAGAAAGAACTCAATACTTCATATAAAAAATAAGAGGCAAGTTAAAAAAAAACTACATGATAGTTTAGCAACTGCACTTTTATAGTATGATACTAAAGCAACAGATCCATTACTGATATCGAAGATGGTAAGCTCATCTTTGTTGCACCTACACTTCAAAACCAGAAGCAAGCCGGCATCATATATATTCTAATAATCTAAACATGATGAAATGCTAACCATATAACCACTCATTTCATGAGAACAATCTCCACATAGAGCATCTGAATCCCTCACACAATGTGCTTTTAAAAAAGTAAGTGGTGCCAGTATAACAGGGGTAAAGCACCGGCGTATGAAGAACCATACCAGGAAGGGACTGCAACTACAAAATGCAAAGAAACAACTAACGCACCGCTATTGTCAGATTCGATTAGGAAGTTGATGGGTGCACACAGAGGCTATAATACTGATTGCATGAAAAGCTATCTTCTTAATCCGGCAAGCCGAGTATACAAATTGACACAAAATCTCAGAATTACAAATGTGTGTAGAAAAGAGAGCACGTAGGAGTTGTGGAGCCATCAAGATTGATGGAGTATGTAAGCACAATGATGCTTATACATAATCAAGATAACGATTATGCCAGGAAGTAGGAATCAAAGATACCTAGTTTATGTAGTACATGCTGGCAACGCACACAAAAAAAAGCACAGAAGTTACATTGTTGATAATCACAGAAATTACCTGAAAGTCGAAGTAATCAATATCATGAAGTGGTTGGACGGTTTTATCTTCAAGCTGACCGCTAAGTCTGCAGCTGGAAGGCTTCCTGGAGATATGGCGCTTGTAAATGTCATAGCAAAGAAAAAATGTGCCTATGTTTCTCGAGATTTTATTTACCATAAAACAAATAATATAAATCAAAAGATAACACATATGCTGAGGTTGTTGAAAACATATTCTTTGCAGGAGTCATGTGTAGAAGCACCCCTTCCACTGAATACACCCTTTCAGTGCCCACATTCTAACATAGAGTAACGTACTGTAGCTTTGGCATGTACACACTGAGAAGGGATCTCGGTTATAAAAGAAGAAAACAATTAGATACTATTTGGCCCTCTAAGGCAAGTATTCTGCAGGGTCTATATTTGGTGGTATTTCTTGTGTTTTTTCACTGAAAGCAATGTTGTGAAAGAACAATTTAAAATATGATCAGAACTGCAGCATGGCGAACAGAAATAGTTCAGAAAAATAGTTGCATGGAATCATTCAGTTAGCCAATTTAAGTGTGAAATCTAACAATAGTAACAGCAATGTCCCCAAGTTGTTAGAAGGATAGTGCACAAGTCGGGGATGTAGCATGGTTACTTCTAGTAATGCAGTTACTTGTGGATGTTCCGAGCCCAAATTACAATGGCTCTTCCATTAACTTTGGCTCTTCCATTAACTTTGTATAATCAAATATTCTGGGACTAAATTTGAAGGTAACACGATTTAAATCCTATATATTATTAATAATTCATACAAATCTATGTGAATGTGAGAACAAAATGACCTTGTAGCAATTGCTAGTGTCCTGTGTGCTACAGCCAGAAGGTTGCCTCAAGCCTCTTGATAACCCTGGATGTTGTAGCAAAATTTTGAACACCTGTCGATCCATCAACTCACATATTCACTACTTCCCATAATACTAAGCTGCTTGCAAATCTAAGATATGTACATATGCAAAACCAACCATCAAGCTAGATCAAACAGACAACGGAGAACACAGTTGAAAGAGATTATTCTCAACTAATCTACTAATTAATATTACAGCTCTGTAGCTAGAGAACACTTAACTTGATCAAGTATCTTGATTTGATCTGGATTTGGTAATATGTGTGCACTTATCCTGGAAATCAATCTATTTCATCAGCTATTTTTATTTGTGCTTTCTACAGTGATTCCTATTTTATTATGTCGATGCATATATCAAGTCCCACCATCGTCATCTATGAGGCAAAAAAAATCATTCGCATAAGAAATTATGCACTGAAACCTAGAGAATTGTTCTTTGAAATTATCTATGTAATATAGTTTATTTGCAATATTCCTGTTTAAACCTTCCAGATATATTACCTAAGGAGTAGGCATCAATGTATATATTTAATTATAAATACTCTAGATCCAAATTAAACCTAGACCCATGAAAAAACTAAACAAATGCAATAGCTTTAAGGGTGATCTTTTTAGTGCCGCTTCAATGTAATCATGCAAGATAAACAGATCAACCTCTCATAAAAGAGGAAAATGATCTTGGTCACAACAAATGAGCTTTTGGTGAGGAAGTAGAAGAACCAGGAGAGAGCCAAGCCGGTCATGTCGTAGCCAGCAATCATGCATGAGGTTAAATCGGGCCAGGGAACGTATCCCCTCCTCACCCTGACCCTGAACCAAATCCATCCTGCATACAGAAACCCAAAATTTTTGAGCGACCAAATAACAGATGGGAAGAAAACAAAAACATCCGAAGTTACATGTACACATATACTAAGAAAACAAAAACATCCAGACTTAGATAAACTTACAACCTTCCAAATTTCCATTACTATAGTTGGTAAAAAGATTTTCGTTTTTGGAAACAAAACATACAAAATCTCCATGATAATCTGTGACCAAATTCAGAAATTTGTAAGTTATTTTAAGCTGAAGATACCGTGAAAAGGAAGGAAAGAATCTATCAAAATAAAATCAGTCAATTTTTTTTTTGCATAATTACATATAGCTAAACAAATGGTTCACATGGATGAACTGGTGGCATATTTATAAGAAATGCCTTCTTCAGCCTATACAGGAAATAAGGAACTGCTGCTTCTCAAAAACACAAAGTTATGTAACCACTCCATGCGTACCTTAACAGGATGAGAAAGGGTGAACCAAGATACCAGCTCCTACTACGGGATTCCTCCGCTACCACGGTTTTTAGTGCTCTGTCTCGTGACTGCAGCATTGATGTTCTGACCGTTGTTTCGATGGTGACAGGGCGGCTTCCAGGCGATGCCATGCTCCCTAATCCGGAGCAAGCGCTAGCACTGCTGGTCATCGTTTGCGGCCACTGACCATCCGCAGGGTCGAGAAGCACTGTCCAGGTGACGAACTGTGGGTTTCTTTACTACTCCAGACAAAGAATCTAAAACTGGAGGAACATTCAGTTAATTAATATTGAAGTGGAAGTAATTAAATACTGGATAGAGATGGTAATTTAGATAAGACAACCTAATGATCAAAGTAATCAACACAGGCTATGAAGCCTCTCTTAAGCAACAACTCACATACGGAGCTGTGAAAATAGGAACCATGAAAAAAAAACTCATGTCAAATAACTGTGCATCCATGTTCTTTTTATACGAAAGATACAATTATCAACACTTGAAATTTGGGTATACCAAATCAGAACTGACTGGTCTTGCAGCAGTACCACATAATACTTGAACCAAATCGAAAATTGAAGAAAAGATAACCTTCATGAGGGCTGAAAGACCTCGCCTGCACAAAAATTCAAGCCGCCCTAAATCAAGTATATGCCAGTCAATCTCCATGTTCCTCTATGTCTCTGGTCATGACAGAAACTAAAAAGAAAAATCCTAGAGGAAAGAAGGTATTGTTCGTTGCACAGGAAGTAAAATTTCATTTATAATTATGTGTCCTGACTGGGAAACATTTTTTTTCCAGATTCCTCCTGATTTGTGGAATGTTCAAGGAAGGAAAAGAAAGATCTGAGACTTTCTAGAGGTCAGATTGAATGGTCCAGTTCGCAAAAGAATCACAATACATTTCATTAGGAAAACATCATATCCGGACCAAATTGTTTGCTTGTTTTGTTCAGCTTTGACTCAAGCTTGCTTACATGCAGCCATAAGAAAACAAAACAAATTAAACAAATTTTCATTGAAAAGCATTGGGACATGAAGAGAACTACTGAGAGATGGGAAAATAAATACAGTTCTGAACACTCACGCGGCGAGCCCCTTCTGTTCCATGGACAGCACCTGTGAACTGGGATCATGCATCGGGAGATTGTTTTTTCATGGACAGTACGCGGCCGTAGAGAGGACAACAGAAAGCATCTGATGAAGAAAAAACCAGGCACCAATAAAAGGAAAAGATCAAACAGTCCGGCCACTCCAAGACTTTGCAAAGCTCAAATTAGAAAGGAGGAAAAATCACTAACAAAGACACAAAGATGGAGTGGCTCCTCTTAGATCCATGTTCCAGAAGGATGATAAATACGTAATATGGTAAGCATTTTAGGAGTCTACACAATTCTCTTTTTTGGGCGATGACAATTAACAGAATGCAAATGTAAACAAACACTCTCTACTGCGGGTCTGCGGCAAACAGTTCACAGCCATCAATGATCATGAGTACACAGGAAACTAAGCACTACATCAAAGTATGTTAGCAGTAAACACAATTCACATGTAAACAAACAGGATTATTGTTGTATGGATTCGTGTTCCGCATTGGCTCAAGTGCAACTGACTTACTGGTACCTGGTTTGCAAGTATCCTAGGCGCCATCATTAAGCTGGACTTTTGGAGATGAGCAAAGTTGAGGCTACTGCTGCTGCTCGGCCTGCCCCCAGGGGCGTGGCCTGCGGAGGTGCTCACCCCGGGCCGTTGCCGCTCCTTTTGCCGCCCTACTGTCGGTAGCCGTGCAGCCGAGGACGCGCCGGCAAAGGTCTAGATCCTCCAATGCGTCGCCCCTCTGCTGACTGACAGAGAGAGAGAGAGAGAGATCAAGTAGGGCGTGGGAGGGAGAATATAATTGCAAAGGCAGAGAAAGGAGCGGTCAGGCGACATACCTGTGGACCGACGCGGCGCGTAGCCATTGGTGAGTGGTGACCTCCGGGCCTGTGGTTGACATGGGCGTCACCTCCTCGCTGCTCCCTGCTCACCGTACCGCATCCATGCCAACGACGGCGCGCCACCCAAACTCCCTCCCGATGTGGTGCGACGGCCAGATCGGCACCAGCTTCCCCGACGACTGAGCCGGCTGACGGAGGCGGCGTCGGAGCAGCGCCGGCAACCAAGCCTAGGGCAGGGGCGGCGGGGAAACATGGGAGGAGGAGGAGGCGGAGGCACGGTGCGATGGTTGTGTGGCCATGGAGGGGAGCAGAGCACCATCCCTGGGGAAAGGATGTAGCCGGCGGTTGAGCAGATATGTGAGAGGTGGGGGGCAAGTTGGGTTTTCAGCTCGAAAATCAATGCAACCTTAAGCGGTGTGGGAAGTGGGCACTTTGACCATCCAAACCAAGGCTATAGTCACGCGTGGAAGAAATGGAAAAGGAAACTACATGTGCTTTCCAGCCTCCCTATAAATCGTAGAGAGCACCTAGAGTGCACACAAACACATACGTGTCACATTATCATTAATTCCAAAAAAAATCAAAATTAGGAGAAAAATCGAAGTTGTTCAGGTTTAGTATAGTAGATATGGGTTTTTAATGGAAAAAAATTATGCGTCCGTCCGCTTGGGACACCCTAGACGCAAACGGGCGTGTGTTCGATTTTGACCATTCGGCCCGAGGCAAACGGATGCGGATTCGGCCCGAGGCAAACGGATGCGGATTCGGCCTGAGGCAAATGGACGTACCACGTTCGTTTTGGCATCCGATTTGCGTCGCGTCGTTGGAGATGCCCTTATTTCTTTAATTAGGAGGAACAATTAGCATTGAGTTCTGCTCTTGCAGTTTTATATTCAGTTAACAAGAGTGATTAATTTCAAACAATTAGGATTAACGACTCCATGGTCTTTTTTTAGATTATAAGGGCATCTCCAACGGGGCGACACATCCCGCGCCCGCGCGTCCGGATGGGTCCAGCCGGACAAAAAAGTGGCCCAACGCGGCGACGCACCGCAAATGCAGATGGCCGCGGCATCCGGAACGACGCAAACTCGGCCCAAATCTGGGCTAGGTTTGCGTGGCCGTGGATGGCACGCGGCGTCCGGTCGCGTCCGGGCGCTTGGCGCCTCGTCTCCCTTGGGCCCACCTATCGGTGACCGGGGAGGCTATTAAATGTGGACTGGAGGGGATCTGTCCCTCCACTCCAGTCCCCGAGCGCAACCGCCGCCATGGCCCCGAAGTGACGGTTCGCTCCCGGAGCCAACGACGAGGAGGCGAGCAGCAGCCGCCATCCTATGCCGGCGCTGCGGGCCGGAGGAAATCGAGGCGGCCTCCACATCGGAGAGGCCGCCCGTGGCGGCGCGGCATTGGTGCAACCGCCGCCGCTGCTGATCGAGCCGAATCCCGAGTCCTCGGAGGAGGACCCCGACCTCCGCGCCGCTCTGCTCATCTCGGCGGCGGAGGAGGACGCGAAAAGGCCGCACCTCCATGCGGCCATTCGCACCTCCGAGATGGAGGAAGCGTCCCGGCAGGCGGTGGAGGAAGCCGAGGCCTAGGAGTTGTACGCCCAGGCCCGCCAGGCGCGACGGGAGGAGGAGGAAGCGGCGCGGCGGGAGGAGGCCAGGCGCCGGGCGGAGGAGGAGCGGCGAGAGGAGCAGCGGCGGCAGGAGGCCAGGCGCCGCGCGGAGGAGGAGCGGCGCCGAGAAGGCCGGTGCCGCGCTCGGCAGGAGAAGGAGCATCGCCTCAGGGAGGAGGCGCTGCTCCGTGCGCCGCTGCTTCGTCGGGTGGCTCCAGACCCCCACTCCATCTGGGAGGAGGCCCTGTGGTCTCCGTGGCCGGAGTCCCCGACGCGGTCGAGCCACAACAGTGTCTCGCCGCCCGGGGACGTCGTCGACGCCGACGCCGACGCTGACGACGCCCACAGGGGCTAGGCGGCGCACCGGCGGCCACCACGCCGTCGACCAAACCCTAGATTTAGGGTTTTTTTTATTTTGTTTTAAATTTTAAAGCCCATATAGAGGGCTTCTTTTGTTAGTTTATTTGCCCAAAATAGGGCTATGTACAAATGTCCCCAAATTAGGCCATATGCTTAATGAATTTAGTTTGAATTAAAGTTTTAAATTTCGTTTTCGATTTTTTCCGAATTTGCGCTGCGTCCGCGTATTGGGCGCATCGTGCGACCCAAACGGACACGCGAACGCGGGACGCTGTCCGAGTGTCCGCGCGGCCACCCAAACGGTCCCAAAACGGAAGGCCCAGCGCGTCTGTTTGTGATGAGGACATCCCTACCTCACTACTACCTCCGTCATTACCAATCGAAGATGAACCTCTTGTAAAGCTCAAGTCCAATGAAGTCAGGATTGGACCAATGACACGAGCTCGTGCGAAGCTACTTAAACAACAGGTGAACTTGTTCCTAAACGATACCTTGATTGATGAGAACTTTATACTACCTAAGTCCTATTACTTATGTATCATCAGGTATGAAGAGGAGACGAGCATCGCACGAGGAGGAGAGGAGCAGCTGGACGTGAAGATGGACGTGAAGCTGGACAAGGAGCTGAACATGAAGATATCTCATGGACGCGCGAGGGAGGAGCGGGAGGAATGTGCGAGAAGAGAAGAAGAAGTCCAGGCCGGTCCAGCGCCCGGTCAGACCGGCCCCCACGCCGGGCCGCCCGGTCCCTGGCCCGGTCGACCGGCCGCCAACCGGCCGCCAACCGGAGGGAGTGCACCGTACGGGCAGAAACCGGAAACTTCGCAGTTTCCCGGTTGCCGCCCGGTTGACCGGACCACCGACCGGACCGGCCGGTCCACAGCCTGGTCGACCGGATCCCAGACCGGACTAGTCCGAGTCTGTCTCGACCAGATCTATTCTGGGTCGGTTTTACTTGTATCTTTCGACCAGAACTCGTCCTGGACGCCTATATAAGTGCCTTGGACGACCCCCTAGCTGCTTTAGACCACGTTTAAGATAAACCCTAGTTCTTAGTTGTTTGCTCTGCAAAACTATTGAATTCCCTACACCATATTGCTTGGATATTGTGTAGATCCTGTTTAAGTCTTGTGATCTGCTGTTCCATTGGGAATTAGACGATTGCAACTTACCGCTTCGTGGTCGGCGGCTACGTGCGCAAGTGTGTGGAGTTGCGAATATCTTGCAGGGTTGAGAGCTGTTGCATCTGGCGACAGGGACCAATCGAGAGATCTCGTTGCGTCATACAAGTTATCATCCACTACATCGTCGTGTTTCTCCGCTGCTATCACCCCGTGATCATCATCACCATCGTTGCTTACTGAGAAGATCGGGCCACCCCATATCATCTTGGTATCAGATTTCCAGTTTTCCTCGGTAAGCCATCCACAATCCACCCCATAGTTGAGTTGTGAGTGTTTCCTATCCAGAAAAAGCCATAAAAAGTTAGGGTTAGGGTTTGCCATAGCCTTAGATTGCACTCATTTCAAGTTTTAGTTGCTTTTCGTAGTTGTTTTTGCGTATCTTTATCTTTCTTCTAGTAGAATTGTTAGGGTTTGTGTTTTCTCTATCATCTAGTTTATCATAGTGTGTCAGTTTTTGTTACTCCGAGTCCACATAGCGTACAGTGTGCTTGTTCCCAACCATAGACACAGCCTATCGATATAAAGTGACTAGGAACTTGCCCAGAAGAGACTAGTTTTACCGCTCGATGATGGCGTGTAACTCACACGTTCGTTGGGAACCCCAAGAGGAAGGTATGATGCGCACAGCAGCAAGATTTCCCTCAGAAAGAAACCAAGGTTTATCGAACCAGGAGGAGCCAAGAAGCACGTTGAAGGTTGATGGCGGCGGGATGTAGTGCGGCGCAACACCAGGGATTCCGGCGCCAACGTGGAACCTGCACAACACAACCAAAGTACTTTGCCCCAACGAAACAGTGAGGTTGTCAATCTCACCGGCTTGCTGTAACAAAGGATTAACCGTATTGTGTGGAAGATGATTGTTTGCAGAAAACAGTAGAACAGTATTGCAGTAGATTGTATTTCAGTAAAGAGAATTGGACCGGGGTCCACAGTTCACTAGAGGTGTCTCTCCCATAAGACAAACAGCATGTTGGGTCAACAAATTACAGTTGGGCAATTGACAAATAAAGAGGGCATGACCATGCACATACATATTATGATGAGTATAGTGAGATTTAATTGGGCATTACGACAAAGTACATAGACCGCCATCCAGCATGCATCTATGCCTAAAAAGTCCACCTTCAGGTTATCATCCGAACCCCCTCTAGTATTAAGTTGCTAACAACAGACAATTGCATTAAGTATTGCGCGTAATGTAACTAGTGACTACATCCTTGAACATAGCACCAATGTTTTATCCCTAGTGGCAACAGCACATCCATAACCTTAGAGGTTCTTGTCACCCCTCCAGATTCACGGAGACATGAACCCACTATCGAGCATAAATACTCCCTCTTGGAGTTACTAGCATCAACTTGGCCAGAGCATCTACTAATAACGGAGAGCATGCAAGATCATAAACAACACATAGACATAGCTTTGATAATCAACATAACAAGTATTCTCTATTCATCGGATCCCAACAAACGCAACATTTAGAATTACAGATAGATGATCTTGATCATGATAGGCAGCTCACAAGATCCGACAATGATAGCACAATGGGGAGAAGACAACCATCTAGCTACTGCTATGGACCCATAGTCCAGGGGTAGACTACTCACACATCACACCGGAGGCGACCATGGCGGCGTAGAGTCCTCCGGGAGATGATTCCCCTCTCCGGCAGGGTGCCGGAGGCGATCTCCTGGATCCCCCGAGATGGGATCGGCATTGGCGGCGTCTCTGGAAGGTTTTCCGTATCGTGGCTCTCGGTACTGGGGGTTTCGTCACGGAGGCTTTAAGTATGCGGAAGGGCAAGTCAGGAGGGGGCACAGGGGCCCCACACCATAGGCCGGCGCGGCCAGGGGGGGGCCGCGCCGCCCTAGGGTTTGGGCACCCTGTGGCCCCACTTCGTTTCGTCTTCGGACTTCTGGAAGCTTCGTGGAAAAATAGGCCCCTGGGCATTGATTTCGTCCAATTCCGAGAATATTTCCTTACTAGGATTTCTGAAACCAAAAACAGCAGAAAATAGCAACTGGCACTTCGGCATCTTGTTAATAGGTTAGTTCCAGAAAATGCACGAATATGACATAAAGTGTGCATAAAACATGTAGATAACATCAATAATGTGGCATGGAACATAAGAAATTATCGATACGTCGGAGACGTATCAGCATCCCCAAGCTTAGTTCTGCTCGTCCCGAGCAGGTAAAACAATAACACAGATAATTTCTGGAGTGACATGCCATCATAATCTTGATCATACTATTTGTAAAGCATATGTAGTGAAAGCAGCGATCAAAACAATGTATATGACATGAGTAAACAAGTGAATCATATAGCAAAGACTTTTCATGAATAGCACTTCAAGACAAGCATCAATAAGTCTTGCATAAGAGTTAACTCATAAAGCAATAATTCAAAGTAAAGGCATTGAAGCAACACAAAAGAAGATTAAGTTTCAGCGGTTGCTTTCAACTTATAACATGTATATCTCATGGATATTGTCAACATAGAGTAATATAATAAGTGCAATGAGCAAGTATGTAGGAATCAATGCACAGTTCACACAAGTGTTTGCTTCTTGAGGTGGAGAGAAATAGGTGAACTGACTCAACATTGAAAGTAAAAGAATGGTCCTCCATAGAGGAAAAGCATCGATTGCTATATTTGTGCTAGAGCTTTGATTTTGAAAACATGAAACAATTTTGTCAACGGTAGTAATAAAGCATATGTATCATGTAAATTATATCTTATAAGTTGCAAGCCTCATGCATAGTGTACTAATAGTGCCCGCACCTTGTCCTAATTAGCTTGGACTACCGGATCATCACAATGCACATGTTTTAACCAAGTGTCACAAAGGGGTACCTCTATTCCGCCTGTACAAAGGTCTAAGGAGAAAGCTCGCATTGGATTTCTCGCTATTGATTATTCTTCAACTTAGACATCCATACCAGGACAACATAGACAACAGATAATGGACTCCTCTTTTATGTATAAGCATGTAACAACAATTAATAATTTTCTCATATGAGATTGAGGATATATGTCCAAAACTGAAACTTCCACCATGGATCATGGCTTTAGTTAGCGGCCCAATGTTCTTCTCTAACAATATGCATGCTTAACCATAAGGTGGTAGATCTCTCTTACTTCAGACAAGACGAACATGCATAGCAACTCACATGAAATTCAACAATGAATAGTTGATGGCGTCCCCAGTAAACATGGTTATCGCACAACAAGCAACTTAATGAGAGATAAAGTGCATAATTACATATTCAATACCACAATAGTTTTTAAGCTATTTGTCCCATGAGCTATATATTGCAAAGGTGAATGATGGAATTTTAAAGGTAGCACTCAAGCAATTTACTTTGGAATGGCGGAAAATACCATGTAGTAGGTAGGTATGGTGGACACAAATGGCATAGTGGTTGGCTCAAGTATTTTGAATGCATGAGAAGTATTCCCTCTCGATACAAGGTTTAGGCTAGCAAGGCTTATTTGAAACAAACACAAGGATGAACCGGTGCAGCAAAACTCACATAAAAGACATATTGAAAACATTATAAGACTCTACACCGTCTTCCTTGTTGTTCAAACTCAATACTAGAAATTATCTAGACCTTAGAGAAACCAAATATGCAAACCAAATTTTAGCATGCTCTATGTATTTCTTCATTAATGGGTGCAAAGCATATGATGCAAGAGCTTAAACATGAGCACAATAATTGCCAAGTATCACATTACCCAAGACATTAATAGCAATTACTACATGTATCATTTTCCAATTCCAACCATATAACAATTTAACGAAGGAGAAACTTCGCCATGAATACTATGAGTAGAAACCAAGGACATACTTGTCCATATGCTACAGCGGAGCGTGTCTCTCTCCCATAAAGTGAATGCTAGGATCCATTTTATTCAAACAAAACAAAAAACAAAAACAAACCGACGCTCCAAGCAAAGCACATAAGATGAGATGGAATAAAAGTATAGTTTCAGGGGAGGAACCTGATAATGTTGTCGATGAAGAAGGGGATGCCTTGGGCATCCCCAAGCTTAGACGCTTGAGTCTTCTTAGAATATGCAGGGGTGAACCACCGGGGCATCCCCAAGCTTAGAGCTTTCACTCTCCTTGATCATGTTGCATCATACTCCTCTCTTGATCCTTGAAAACTTCCTCCACACCAAACTCGAAACAACTCATTAGAGGGTTAGTGCACAATAAAAATTAACATATTCAGAGGTGAAACAATCATTCTTAACACTTCTGGACATTGCATAAAGCTACTGGACATTAGTGGATCAAAGAAATTCATCCAACATAGCAAAAGAGGCAATGCGAAATAAAAGGCAGAATCTGTCAAAACAGAACAGTTCGTATTGACGAATTTTAAAATGGCACCAGACTTGCTCAAATGAAAATGCTCAAATTGAATGAAAGTTGCGTACATATCTGAGGATCATGCACGCAAATTGGCTTAATTTTCTGAGCTACCTACAGGGAGGTGGACCCAGATTCGTGACAGCAAAGAAATCTGGAACTGCGCAGTAATCCAAATCTAGTACTTACTTTACTATCAAAGACTTTACTTGGCACAACAAAACACTAAACTAAGATAAGGAGAGGTTGCTACAGTAGTAAACAACTTCCAAGACATAAAATAAAAACAAAGTACTGTAGGTAAAAACATGGGTTGTCTCCCATAAGCGCTTTTCTTTAACGCCTTTCAGCTAGGCGCAGAAAGTGTGCATCAAGTATTATCAAGAGACGAAGTGTCAACATCATAATTTGTTCTCATAATAGAATCAAAAGATAACTTCATTCTCTTTCTAGGGAAGTGTTCCATACCTTTCTTGAGAGGAAATTGATATTTAATATTACCTTCCTTCATATCAATGATAGCACCAACAGTTCGAAGAAAAGGTCTTCCCAATATAATGGGACAAGATGCATTGCATTCAATATCCAAGACAACAAAATCAATGGGGACAAGGTTATTGTTAACGGTAATGCGAACATTATCAATTTTCCCCAAAGGTTTCTTTGTAGAATGATCAGCAAGATTAACATCCAAATAACAATTTTTCAACGGTGGCAAGTCAAGCATATCATAAATTTTCTTAGGCATAACAGAAATACTTGCACCAAGATCACATAAAGCATTACAATCAAAATCTTTAACCTTCATCTTAATGATGGGCTCCCAACCATCCTCTAGCTTTTTAGGAATAGAGGCTTCGCGCTCTAGTTTCTTTTCTCTAGCTTTTATGAGAGCATTTGTAATATGATGCGTGAAAGCCAAATTTATAGCACTAGCATTAGGACTTTTAGCAAGTTTTTGCAAGAACTTTATAACTTCAGAGATGTGGCAATCATCAAAATTCAAACCATTATAATCTAAAGCAATGGGATCATCATCCCCAATGTTGGAAAAAATTTCATCAGCTTTATCACAGGCAATTTCAGCAGTTTTAGCAGTTTCAGGCAGTTTCTCGCGCTTTTCATTAGAAGTGGAAACATTGCTAACACCAATTCTTTTATTATTATTAGTAGGAGGTGCAGCAACATGTATAGCATTAGCATTACAAGTGGTGGTAATAGTCCAAACTTTAGCTATATTCTTCTCTTTAGCTAGTTTTTCATTTTCTTCTCTATCCCACCTAGCACGCAGTTCAGCCATTAATCTTATATTCTCATTAATTCTAATTTGGATGGCATTTGCTGTAGTAGTAATTTTATTATGATGATTTTCATTAGGCATAACTTTCGATTTCAAAAGATCAACATCAGTGACAAGACTATCGACTTTAGAAGCAAGTATATCAATTTTCCCAAGCTTTTCTTCAACAGATTTGTTAAAAGCAGTTTGTGTACTAATAAATTCTTTAAGCATGGCTTCAAGTCCAGGGGGTGTGTTCCTATTATTATTGTAAGAATTCCCATAAGAATTACCATAGCCGTTGCCATTATTATAAGGATATGGCCTATAGTTGTTACTAGAATTGTTCCGGTAAGCATTGTTGTTGAAATTACTATTTTTAATGAAGTTTACATCAACATGTTCTTCTTGTGCAACCAATGAAGCTAACGGAACATTATTAGGATCAATATTAGTCCTATCATTCACAAGCATAGACATAATAGCATCAATCTTATCACTGAAGGAAGAGGTTTCTTCGATAGAATTTACCTTCTTACCTTGTGGAGCTCTTTCCGTGTGCCATTCAGAGTAGTTGATCATCATATTATCAAGAAGCTTTGTTGCTTCACCAAGAGTGATGGACATAAAGGTACCTCCAGCAGCTGAATCCAATAAATTCCGCGAAGAAAAATTTAGTCCTACATAGAAGGTTTGGATGATCATCCAAGTAGTCAGTCCATGGGTTAGGCAATTTTTAACCAGAGATTTCATTCTTTCCCAAGCTTGAGCAACATGTTCAGTATCTAATTGTTTAAAATTCATTATGCTACTCCTCAAAGATATAATTTTAGCAGGGGGATAATATCTACCAATAAAAGCATCCTTGCATTTAGTCCATGAATCAATACTATTCTTAGGCAGAGATAGCAACCAATCTTTAGCTCTTCCTCTTAATGAGAAAGGGAACAATTTTAGTTTAATAATATCACTATCTACATCTTTATATTTTTGCATTTCACATAGTTCAACAAAATTATTAAGATGGGCAGCAGCATCATCAGAACTAACACCAGAAAATTGCTCTCGCATAACAAGATTCAGTAAAGCAGGTTTAATTTCAAAGAATTCTGCTGTAGTAGCAGGTGGAGCAATAGGTGTGCATAAGAAATCATTATTATTTGTGGTTGTGAAGTCACACAACTTAGTATTTTCAGGGTTGGCCATTTTAGCAACAGTAAATAAAGCAAACTAGATAAAGTAAATGCAAGTAAACTAATTTTTTTGTGTTTTTGATATAGCAAACAAGATAGCAAATAAAGTAAAACTAGCAACTAATTTTTTTGTATTTTGATTTAGTGCAGCAAACAAAGTAGTAAATAAAACTAAGCAAGACAAAAACAAAGTAAAGAGATTGAGAAGTGGAGACTCCCCTTGCAGCGTGTCTTGATCTCCCCGGCAACGGCGCCAGAAATTTAGCTTGATGGCGTGTAACTCACACGTTCGTTGGGAACCCCAAGAGGAAGGTATGATGCGCACAGCAGCAAGATTTCCCTCAGAAAGAAACCAAGGTTTATCGAACCAGGAGGAGCCAAGAAGCACGTTGAAGGTTGATGGCGGCGGGATGTAGTGCGGCGCAACACCAGGGATTCCGGCGCCAACGTGGAACCTACACAACACAACCAAAGTACTTTGCCCCAACGAAACAGTGAGGTTGTCAATCTCACCGGCTTGCTGTAACAAAGGATTAACCGTATTGTGTGGAAGATGATTGTTTGCAGAAAACAGTAGAACAGTATTGCAGTAGATTGTATTTCAGTAAAGAGAATTGGACCGGGGTCCACAGTTCACTAGAGGTGTCTCTCCCATAAGATAAACAGCATGTTGGGTGAACAAATTACAGTTGGGCAATTGACAAATAAAGAGGGCATGATCATGCACATACATATTATGATGAGTATAGTGAGATTTAATTGGGCATTACGACAAAGTACATAGACCGCCATCCAGCATGCATCTATGCCTAAAAAGTCCACCTTCAGGTTATCATCCGAACCCCCTCCAGTATTAAGTTGCTAACAACAGACAATTGCATTAAGTATTGCGCGTAATGTAACTAGTGACTACATCCTTGAACATAGCACCAATGTTTTATCCCTAGTGGCAACAGCACATCCATAACCTTAGAGGTTCTTGTCACCCCTCCAGATTCACGGAGACATGAACCCACTATCGAGCATAAATACTCCCTCTTGGAGTTACTAGCATCAACTTGGCCAGAGCATCTACTAATAATGGAGAGCATGCAAGATCATAAACAACACATAGACATAGCTTTGATAATCAACATAACAAGTATTCTCTATTCATCGGATCCCAACAAACGCAACATATAGAATTACAGATAGATGATCTTGATCATGTTAGGCAGCTCACAAGATCCGACAATGATAGCACAATGGGGAGAAGACAACCATCTAGCTACTGCTATGGACCCATAGTCCAGGGGTAGACTACTCACACATCACACCGGAGGCGACCATGGTGGCGTAGAGTCCTCCGGGAGATGATTCCCCTCTCCGGCAGGGTGCCGGAGGCGATCTCCTGGATCCCCCGAGATGGGATCGGCGTTGGCGGCGTCTCTGGAAGGTTTTCCGTAGCGTGGCTCTCGGTACTGGGGGTTTCGTCACGGAGGCTTTAAGTAGGCGGAAGGGCAAGTCAGGAGGGGGCACAGGGGCCCCACACCATAGGCCGGCGCGGCCAGGGGGGGCCGCGCCGCCCTAGGGTTTGGGCACCCTGTGGCCCCACTTCGTTTCGTCTTCGGACTTCTGGAAGCTTCGTGGAAAAATAGGCCCCTGGGCGTTGATTTCGTCCAATTCCGAGAATATTTCCTTAATAGGATTTCTGAAACCAAAAACAGCAGAAAACAGCAACTGGCACTTCGGCATCTTGTTAATAGGTTAGTTCCAGAAAATGCACGAATATGACATAAAGTGTGCATAAAACATGTAGATAACATCAATAATGTGGCATGGAACATAAGAAATTATCGATACGTCGGAGACGTATCACTCGACAGGCTGCTCGTTAGGTTATCGGTGCTTTGCATATTTCTGTTGGCCGTGTTATCAAGGAGTTGTGTCATATATCAAAAAAAAATTGAAAAGAAGCAAAAAGAGCTACATAGCTGCGTGTGTTACCAAAAGAAAATACAAAAAGAAAAGTGACGTGCTAGTTGAATCAAGTGAAAGGCCTAAGTTTTTCTTTACTGCACCCGTAGTTGAGCAATCTTGTGCCTGTCTCGTTGAGCTTTGCTAGCGTCTCTCTAGTGCATTGCAACTTTTCCTCCATATAGTTGCATTACCCCATTATATCGCCTTGTGTGAGTATCTTTGGTTGTCGACGGTCAGCACTAGAGCTTGTTATTGGTGCAAATAGGTAACCTACCTACAGCCCCACATATACCCTGCTTTGTCGTGTGATTGTTCTTATACCCTTGATATTCGCTTCGCTACATCCGTGCACTAGTTGTTACTACAAGTGGTAAGCAATACTAATTTACTTTGGAACGGTAAGATTTCCTTTTCTTATCAGTTTTGAGTGAGTTGTGAGAGTACCACCATATATTTTTGATTTAGTACACTAACCTACTAATCATGTCTGCTAGTGATACTAAGATTGTTAACCAGGAAAACAAGAATTCGGCAGATATCATCACATGGAGGGAGTATGAAGCTCTTCGTAATGAGATGCGACGTGAATTCCGCACTAAGGATGATGAGCTTAAGGGTACAGTTGACGAGATCAAACAAACGCTGGATGCTACTAATCTCACCGTCACTGGATTGGCTGATCAAATGACGGATATCCAGCGCAGTATTGCAGATATGCGCCTCGCTGTTGAGAATTTGACTGCACAACAACAACAGCAAGACGATGATGAAGATCCTGAGCTGGACGATGACGCACACAATGCTCGTGGTGCGCCTCGTGGTCATCGTCCTCGTGGTTGGGTTCCGCTTGGCCGCAATGGTCGTGGACAAGATGAAGAAGATGGATTGGGTAAGCCCAAGTTTTCCATACCCAAGTTTGAAGAAGGAGCTGATGTTGAAGAATATCTCACTTGGGAGCTCAAGATTGAGAAGTTATGGAGCTTACATCCCAACTATTCTGAAGATAAGAAGATCAAGCTTGCTTCTTCTGAATTTGATGGTTATGCATTGCGTTGGTGGGATTCTTTAGTTCGTAACCGCGACGAAGATGGTGCACAACCTATCCGTACATGGCGTGCTATGAAGGAGGTTATGACTTCTCGTTTTGTGCCTACAAATTACATGCGGAATATCTTTGATAAGCTAACACTATTGAGACAAGGTGTGAAGACTGTTGATGAGTACTACATGGAGATGGAGATGCTTATGCAGCGCGATCGTGTCCGTGAGTCTCTCGAGATGACAATGCATCGTTTTGTCAATGGATTGAAGTATGATGTTAAAGGCATTGTTCGCCATTACACCTACACCAACATGAATCAATTGTTACATCATGCAAGAGAAGCTGAATCACAGTTGGCTGAAGAAGCAAAGGTTAAGGGACGTGCTACGGGAGGTGGGCGTTTTACACCCCGTGCGCCTTCTACAGCGCCGGCGCCTTCGACGCGCTCTGCTCCTTACTCTACTCCACCTAGCAAACCGGTCTCCAATGTATCTAATGCAAAGAAGTCCGAATCTGCTGGAAGTACGAGTGGTTCTAGCATGTCTACAGCGCACAACCGCGATATGCTTTGCCATACATGTGGTGGCAAGGGTCACTTCAAGAGAGATTGTCCTAACCGCAAAGTCATGATTATCAATGAGGACAATGAGTATGAGACTGGAGATGATGTTGATCCAAATGCTCCAGACGATGATGACTATGACACTGATGGTGAAGATGCATATCCTTCTGATGCTCGTACCATTGTTGTGTCGCAGCGTGCTCTTAATGTGTTGCCTAGTGCATCTACTCAGCGCTGCAATTTGTTCCAAACCAAAGCTTTAGTTGGTCCTGACAAGGCTTGCAAGGTCATTATTGATGGCGGGAGTTGTCGCAATTTAGCAAGCAAGGAGTTATGTACTAAGCTGAAGTTGAAGTACCTACCGCACCCGCATCCATATTATATTCAGTGGTTGAGCGACAATGGTGAGATGAAGGTAAACCACATGGTGCGTGTTGAGTTTGCAATTGGACCGTATAAGGATTGCATTGATTTTGATGTGGTTCCTATGACGGTTTGTCACCTCTTATTGGGTCGGCCTTGGCTCTATGACCGTTCCGTGCACCACAATGGCCGAGCCAATACATATCACTTGGAGTACAAGGGCAAGAAAATTAACTTACAGCCTATGTCACCACAACAAATTGTCAATGAGTCTCGTCAGAAGATTGAAGTGAATTTGGAGGATGCACCTCTAGATAGGCGAGAGAATTGTAATGTCGTGAGTGATATAACGAAAAGTGAGAGAGTGAATTCCTTAGTTTCATTGGCCACCAAAGAAGACATGAGAGAATTTAGTGAGGATCCTACGGCCATGCCTCTTGTGCTTTTGTACAGTGGGTACGGTCTTGGTTACTAACGACATGACCCCTCTTCCTCTTGGTGTTTCTAATGTTTTGCAGGAATTTGGCGACGTGTTTCCGGAGGAGGTACCCGCAGGACTACCACCATTGCGAGGTATTGAGCATCAAATTGACTTGATTCCCGGAGCTTCGCTGCCCAATAGGGCGCCATATCGCACTAATCCCGAAGAGACGAAGGAGATACAGAAGCAAGTACAAGCGCTACTCGACAAAGGTTATATCCGCATAAGCCTTAGTCCTTGTGCTGTTCCTGTTATTTTAGTTCCTAAGAAAGATGGTACATGGCGTATGTGCGTAGATTGTAGAGCTATAAACAACATTACTATTCGATATCGTCATCCTATTCCCCGTTTAGAGGATATGTTAGATGAATTGAGTGGTGCTACTGTGTTCTCTAAAATTGATTTGCGTAGTGGTTATCATCAAATTAGGATGAAAGAAGGGGATGAGTGGAAGACAGCCTTTAAAACAAAATTTGGTTTATATGAGTGGTTAGTAATGCCTTTTGGGTTAACTAATGCACCTAGCACTTTCATGAGACTGATGAACCATGTTTTGCGTGAATTTATTGGCAAATTTGTGGTTGTCTACTTTGATGACATATTAATCTACAGCCGCAATGAATCTGAACATACTATACATATTCGACATGTTTTGCAAGTGTTGCGTGGTAATCAACTTTATGGTAATCTTGAGAAGTGCACATTTTGCAAAGATAAGGTCATATTTCTGGGTTATGTTGTCTCTAAGCATGGAGTAGAAGTAGATGTGTCTAAAATTGAAGCTATTCACAATTGGCCTACTCCCATGAATGTGAGTCAAGTAAGAAGTTTCCATGGTCTAGCTGGGTTTTATCGCCGATTTGTGCCCAACTTTAGTACTATTGCTGCACCGTTGAATGATTTTACTAAAAAGGGTGTTGTTTTTGAGTGGGGCGCAGCCCAAGATCATGCTTTTGATGAACTTAAGAGACTGTTAACTTCTGCACCGTTGCTTGCACTTCCTGATTTCAATAAGCAATTTGAGATTGAATGTGATGCTAGTGGTATTGGAATTGGTGGTGTGTTGATGCAAGAGGGTCACCCAATTGCATATTTTTCTGAGAAACTTTCTGGTGCTAAGTTGAACTATCCTATATATGATAAAGAATTGTATGCTTTAATTAGAGTTCTTGAGGTTTGGCAACATTATTTGTGGCCAAAAGAATTTATCATACATTCTGATCATGAAGCTTTGAAATATCTGAAAGCCCAATCTACTTTGCATAAGCGTCTAGCTAAGTGGGTTGAGTTCATTGAGTCTTTTCCATATATTATTAAGCATAAGAAGGAAAAAGATAATATTGTTGCTGATGCTCTATCTAGGAAGAATATGTTATTAACTCAACTTGATGTTAAAATTCCTGGTTTAGAGATACTATGTGATTTGTATGCTACTGATCATGATTTTGCTGAACCGTATCGCTTATGTGCTCTTGGTAAAGCATGGGAAAAATATCACATACATGATGGGTTCTTGTTTAGAGCTAACAAACTATGTGTTCCAGAATCGTCTGTGCGTTTGCTCTTATTGCAGGAATCACATGCTGGAGGTTTGATGGGTCACTTTGGGCGTGAGAAGACGCTACTCATGCTAGCTGACCACTTTTATTGGCCAAAGATGAGGCGGGACGTGGATAGATATGTGAGGAGATGCATTATTTGCAACAAATCCAAGTCCAAGCTGAAGCCTCACGGTTTGTATACTCCTTTACAGCACCTACTACACCATGGGAGGATATTAGTATGGATTTTGTGTTGGGTTTGCCGCGTACTAAGAGAGGCCATGATTCTATATTTGTGGTAGTGGATAGATTTTCTAAGATGTCCCACTTTATTGCCTGCCACAAAAGCGACGATGCGTCGCATATTGCTAACCTGTTTTTCAAGGAGATTGTACGTCTACATGGAGTCCCGAAGACTATTGTTTCTGATCGTGACGTGAAGTTTATGAGCTACTTCTGGAAGACGCTTTGGAGAAAGCTGGGGACGAAGCTGCTGTTCAGCACTACTTGTCATCCCCAAACTGATGGTCAAACTGAAGTGGTGAATAGAACATTGTCACAATTGTTGAGATCCATGATCAAGAAGAACCTGAAGGAGTGGGAAGAGTGTTTGCCGCATGTGGAGTTTGCTTACAACAGGGCGGTACATTCTACCACGGAGCTATGTCCTTTTGAGGTGGTGTATGGTTTCAAACCCATTACTCCACTTGACTTGTTGCCTTTGCCCATACATGAGAGAGTCAATATGGAGGCATCAAAGAGGGCAGATTTTGTGAAGAAGATTCATGTGAAGACTAAAGAGTTGATTGAGAATAAAGGCAAGAGCAATGCTGCAAGAATGAATAAGAAGCGCAAAGAGATGTTGTTCCAACCTGGTGATTTGGTCTGGGTACATTTTCGCAAGGATAGGTTTCCGAAGCTGCGAAAGTCTAAGTTGAAGCCTCGTGGTGCTGGTCCTTACAAAGTGCTTGCCAAGATCAATGATAATGCATACTCGATAGATCTTCCAGAGGATGAGTTTGGTGTCAGTAATTCTTTCAATGTTGCTGATTTGACACCATATGACGGAGAAGACCTTGGAGCGTCGGGGTCGACGCCTTTTGAAGGGGGGGGGAGATGATGAGGACATCCCTACCTCACTACTACCTCCGTCATTACCAACTGAAGATGAACCTGCTGTAAAGCTCAAGTCCAATGAAGTCAGGATTGGACCAATGACACGAGCTCGTGCGAAGCTACTTAAACAACAGGTGAACTTGTTCCTAAACGATACCTTGATTGATGAGAACTTTATACTACCTAAGTCCTATTACTTATGTATCATCAGGTATGAAGAGGAGACGAGCATCGCACGAGGAGGAGAGGAGCAGCTGGACGTGAAGATGGACGTGAAGCTGGACAAGGAGCTGGACATGAAGATATCTCATGGACGCGCGAGGGAGGAGCGGGAGGAATGCGCGAGAAGAGAAGAAGAAGTCCAGGCCGGTCCAGCGCCCGGTCAGACCGGCCCCCACGCCGGGCCGCCCGGTCCCTGGCCCGGTCGACCGGCCGCCAACCGGCCGCCAACCGGAGGGAGTGCATCGTACCGGGCAGAAACCGGAAACTTCGCAGTTTCCCGGTTGCCGCCCGGTTGACCGGACCACCGACCGGACCGGCCGGTCCACAGCCTGGTCGACCGGATCCTGCACCGGACTAGTCCGAGTCTGTCTCGACCAGATCTATTCTGGGTCGGTTTTACTTGTATCTTTCGACCAGAACTCGTCCTGGACGCCTATATAAGTGCCTTGGACGACCCCCTAGCTGCTTTAGACCACGTTTAAGATAAACCATAGTTCTTAGTTGTTTGCTCTGCAAAACTATTGAATTCCCTACACCATATTGCTTGGATATTGTGTAGATCCTGTTTAAGTCTTGTGTGATCTGCTGTTCCATTGGGAATTAGACGATTGCAACTTACCGCTTCGTGGTCGGCGGCTACGTGCGCAAGTGTGTGGAATTGCGAATATCTTGCAGGGTTGAGAGCTGTTGCATCTGGCGACAGGGACCAATCGAGAGATCTCGTTGCGTCATACAAGTTATCATCCACTACATCGTCGTGTTTCTCCGCTGCTATCACCCCGTGATCATCATCACCATCGTTGCTTACTGAGAAGATCGGGCCACCCCATATTAGTTTGGGTCGCATGGTTGGAGATGCCCTACCGACTCCATGGTCAGCAGCGAGGGAACGACATAGAGCCATTTTCCGTCATCAGTTTGTTGGTCTCCCATTAACTGGGCTGGGCTGTGGGCTCCTGCTAATGTTGGTGTTGGACCAGATGCCATAGGATCGGGAACGGACGATCAAGAATCAACTATGTCCCTCTACAGTTTTTCACGTACGTCAGAGGATCTCTTTCCCAATCTGGAGGCTTGACTTCATGGTGAGATGCAAGATGGAACGATGTCCGCTAGGTGGTAGCACCGCTGAAGGTTGCATTGGCACCGCCCTCTAGCTGACCGAACATCGTCCATGTGATCCAGTCTACGCAGGCGCTCGGCCAACAGTTCTTCCATTGCAGATGTCAGCTCAATTCATCAATCTTCTACCATTTCTATCCATGGCGGCATCAGCATCTGTCTGGTGATGTGAAGATAAGAGAAAGTAGTTAGCTTGCGGTCCCTCTTACATCCCGAGTATGTGAAAGAGGGGATTAAAAATGGTGATATACACCGATAGAAGAGAGATAATTGCTGCCGAGTGGAGTCGGTCACTATAGGAATGGGCTGATATGCCGACGGCCAGGAACCCTCGACGTAGTCGGTTTTCACCGTCGGCGTAGGCTACGCCGAGGGCGGCTCTCGGCATAGCTCCTCGGCGAAGACCTCCCTCAGCGGAGCCACTATTGCCGTCGGCGTACCCCGGCCCTCGGCGTAGCACGCTATACCGACGACAAAACCCTCGTTATACAAATTTAAAAATTTAAATTTCCTTTTTCAAAAAGTAAATCAACTTTTTTTTGCTATGCCGACAGCAAAACCCTCGGCATAGAGTTTTAAGTTTTTCGAATTTTAATTTGTTTTACACCATTTTTTTTCTTTTCTTTTCTTTTTTACTTGTTTATCTTTCACCTAAGACACTTTTAACTCTAAGTACACTTAATTTTATGTCAAATTACAATCATGGTTAAACATCTCAGTCGGCCACCCATCCTCACACTACTCCAGCCTCAGCACGCTTAACTTCTTGGTTCCATTCGGATGAGATTCCATTAAAGAATTGACAATTTGTTAATAATAATAGCATATCAACCCTATTAACCCTTGGAGCGTGATATCACACCTCTTTATTTTTAAATTCCAAACAATTACTTAAGTAAACAACAATGAATATATAAGTAATAATAATATTAAATTCAAATAACAATAAAATCATTTTATTTTTTGTCTTTTTCTATTTAATATGGAATAATTAATAACTTTAAATCAGAAAATAGAAATTCCACAAATAATATGTCTAAATCGATCAGAAAAATGAGAGGAATCTAAATATAACATCCATATCATCTTTTGACCCTGAAAATTAGAGGAATCCAATTATGACGTCCAGTTTGCCATCTGGCCAAAACGCCCCCTTCCCCGGGAGATGCGGAATGGCCGTACCGGGCGCGCTTTTGCACCGTTCGACAACACGCTAAATGGAAAAAAATAGAACATAAAGTAATGTTTTATAGACCTAAAAACTGTTCTCCTAGAATTTATTGAGCGACGAAAAGTGTGCCCCTAGTTCAAATCCGGTCAGTTTCCAGCGGATTCGGCGGGACACCGTAGGAACCTGCAGGGATTCCTAGATAGCTAGCACACACTTATGGCATGTGATATGTGGTGCGAAGACGGTTCCGTACCACTGATAACGCGTGAAGCACACGTCCGTTGGGAACCCCAAGAGGAAGGTGTGATGCGTACAGCAGCAAGTTTTCCCTCAGTAAGAAACCAAGGTTATCGAACCAGTAGGAGATGAAGGCCACATGAAGGTTGTTGGTGAAAGAGTGTAGTGCGGCGCAACACCAGGGATTCCGGCGCCAACGTGGAACATGCACAACACAATCACAATACTTTGCCCCAACTTAACAGTGAGGTTGTCAATCTCACCGGCTTGCTGTAAACAAAGGATTAAACGTATGGTGTGGAGAATGATGTTTGCTTGTCGAAAACAACAGAGAACAGAGATTGCAGTTGATTGTATTTCAGATGTAAAAGAATGGACCGGGGTCCACAGTTCACTAGTGGTGTCTCTCCAATAAGAAATAGCATGTTGGGTGAATAAATTACAGTTGGGCAATTGACAAATAGAGAGGGCATAACAATGCACATACATATCATGATGACTACTATGAGATTTAATCAGGGCATTACGACAAGTACATAGACCGCTATCCAGCATGCATCTATGCCTAAAAAGTCCACCTTCGGGTTAGCATCCGCACCCCTTCCAGTATTAAGTTGCAAACAACAGACAATTGCATTAAGTATGGTGCGTAATGTAATCAACACAAATATATCCTTAGACAAAGCATTGATGTTTTATCCCTAGTGGCAACAACACATCCACAACCTTAGAACTTTCTCACACCGTCCTGCATTCAATGGAGGCATGCATGAACCCACTATCGAGCATAAATACTCCCTCTTGGAGTCACAAGTATCAACTTGGCCAGAGCCTCTACTAGCAACGGAGAGCATGCAAGAACATAAACAACACATATATGATAGATTGATAATCAACTTGATATAGTATTCCATATTCATCGGATCCCAACAAACGCAACATGTAGCATTACAAATAGATGATCTTGATCATGAGAGGCAGCTCACAAGATCTAAACATGATAGCACAAGAGGAGAAGACAACAATCTAGCTACTGCTATGGACCCATAGTCCAAGGATGAACTACTCACGCATCAATCCGGAGGCGGGCATGGTGATGTAGAGCCCTCCGGTGATGATTCCCCTCTCCGGCAGGGTGCCGGAGGCGATCTCCTGAATCCCCCGAGATGGGATTGGCGGCGGTGGCGTCTCTGGAAACTTTTCCGTATCGTGGCTCTCGGTAATAGGGTTTTCGCGACGGAGAGTTTAAGTAGGCGGAAGGGCAGAGTCAGGAGGCACTCGAGGGGCCCACACCATAGGGCGGCGCGGGCCCCTCCTTGGCCGCGCCGCCTTGTGGTGTCGCCACCTCGTGGCCCCACTCCGTATCTCCTTCGGTCTTCTGGAAACTCCGTGGAAAAATAATACCCTGGGCGTTCGTTTCGTCCAATTCCGAGAATATTTCCTGTGTAGGATTTTTGAAACCAAAAATAGCACAAAACAGAGGCGGCGCTTCGGCATCTCGTTAATAGATTAGTGCCAGAAAATGCATATAAATGATGTTAAGTGTGTATAAAACATGTGAGTATTGTCATAAAACTAGCATGGAACATAAGAAATTATAGATACGTTTGAGACATATCAAGCATCCCCAAGCTTAGTTCCTACTCGCCCTCGAGTAGGTAAACGATAACAAGGATAATTTCTGAAGTGACATGCTGCTATCATAATCTTGATCAATACTATTGTAAAGCATATGAGATGAATGAAGTGATTCGAAGCAATGGTAAAGACAATGATTAAACAACTGAATCATATAGCAAAAACTTTTCATGAATAGTACTTTCAAGACAAGCATCAATAAGACTTGCATAGGAGTTAACTCATAAAGCAATAAATTCTTAGAAGAAAGTTTTGAAGCAACACAAAGGAAGATATAAGTTTCATCAGTTGCTTTCAACTTCAACATGTATATCTCATGGATAATTGTCAACACAAAGTAATATGATGAATGCAAATAAGCAAGTATGTAGTAATCAATGCACACAGTTGACACAAGTGTTTGCTTCTAAGATAGAAAGAAGTAGGTAAACTGACTCAACATAAAGTAGAAGAATGGGCCCTTCACAGAGGGAAACATGGATTACTATTTTTGTGCTAGAGCTTTTATTTTGAAAACATAGAAACAATTTTGTCAACGGTAGTGATAATTCATATGTGTTATGCATAAAACATCCTATAAGTTGCAAGCCTCATGCATAGAATACCAATAGTGCTCGCACCTTGTCCTAATTAGCTTGGATTTACATGGATTATCATTGCATAACATATGTTTCAACCAAGTGTCACAAAGGGGTACCTCTATGCCGCCTGTACAAGGTCCAAGGAGATAGATCGCATTTGATTTCTCGTTTTTGATAGATCTCAACTAAGGATGTCCATACCGGGACAACATAGAAAACAGATAATGGACTCCTCTTTAATGCATAAGCATTCAACAACAGATAATATTCTCATAAGAGATTGAGGATTAGTGTCCAAACTGAGACTTCCACCATGATTCATGGCTTTAGTTAGCGGCCCAATGTTCTTCTCTAACAATATGCATACTCAAACCATTTGATCATGATAAATCGCCCTTACTTTAGACAAGACGAACATGCATAGCAACTCACATGATATTCAACAAAGGTGTAATAGTTGATGGCGTCCCCAGAAACATGGTTACCGCTCA
This sequence comes from Lolium perenne, assembly GCF_019359855.2. Lineage (NCBI taxonomy): Eukaryota > Viridiplantae > Streptophyta > Magnoliopsida > Poales > Poaceae > Lolium > Lolium perenne. Next base: position 322,940,733 of record NC_067246.2, read on the forward strand.
ACAAGCAACTTATAAGAAATAAGATAAATAAGCTACATATTCTTTACCACAATAGTTTTTAAGGCTATTTTCTCATGAGCTATGTATTGCAAAGACAAGGAATGAAATTTTAAAGGTAGCACTCAAGTAATTTACTTTGGAATGGAAGATAAATACCACATAGTAGGTAGGTATGGTGGACATAAATGGCATGGGTTTTGGCTCAAGGTTTTGGATGCACGAGAAGTATTCCCTCTCAGTACAAGGCTTTGGCTAGCAAGGTTGTTTGAAGCAAACACAAGTATGAACCGGTACAGCAAAACTTATATAAGAACATATTGCAAGCATTAAAAGACTCTACACTGTCTTCCTTGTTGTTCAAACACTTCACCAGAAAATATCTAGACTTTAGAGAGACCAATCATGCAAACCAAATTTCAACAAGCTCTATGGTAGTTCTTCATTAATAGGTGCAAAGTACATGATGCAAGAGCTTCAACATGATCTATTTGAGCAAAACAATTGCCAAGTATCAAATTATTCAAGACAATATACCAATTACCACATGAAGCATTTTCTGTTTCCAACCAAATAACAATGAACGAAGCAGTTTCAACCTTCGCCATAAACATTAAAAGTAACGCTAAGAACACCAGTGTTCATATGAAACAGCGGGGCGTGTCTCTCTCCCACACAAAGAATGCTAGGATCCGATTTTATTCAAACAAAAACAAAAATAAAAACATACAGGCGCTCCAAGTAAAGCACATAAGATGTGACGGAATAAAAATATTGTTTCACTAGAGGTGACCTGATAAGTTGTCGATGAAGAAGGGGATGCCTTGGGCATCCCCAAGCTTAGATGCTTGAGTCTTCTTGAAATATGCAGGGATGAACCACGGGGGCATCCCCAAGCTTAGACTTTTCACTCTTCTTGATCATATTGTATCACCCTCCTCTCTTGATCCTTGAAAACTTCCTCCACACCAAAGTCCAAACAAACTCATTAGAGGGTTAGTGCATAATCAAAAATTCACATATTCAGAGGTGAAATAATCATTCTTAACACTTCTGGACATTGCCCAAAGCTACTGAAAGTTAATGGAACAAAGAAATCCATTCAACATAGCAAAAGAGGCAATGCGAAATAAAAGGCAGAATCTGTCAAAACAGAACAGTCCGTAAAGACGAATTTTTTAGAGGCACTTAACAGGCTCAGATGAAAAAGCTCAAAACTAATGAAAGTTGCGTACATATCCGAGGATCACGCATGTAAATTGGCAGATTTTTTGATTCTTCTACAGAGAGATCTACTCAAATTCGTGACAGGTAGAAATCTGTTTCTGCGCAACAATCCAAATCTAGTATCAACTTTACTATTAGAGACTTTACTTGGCACAACAATGCAATAAAGTAAAGATAAGGAGAGGTTGCTACAGTAGTAACAACTTCCAAGACTCAAATATAAAACAAAAGTGCAGAAGTAAAATAATGGGTTGTCTCCCATAAGCGCTTTTCTTTAACGCCCCTTTCAGCTAGGCGCAGAAAGTGTGAATCAAGTATTATCAAGAGATGAAGCATCAACATCATAATTTGTTCTAATAATAGAATCAAAAGGTAACTTCATTCTCTTTCTAGGGAAGTGTTCCATACCTTTCTTGAGAGGAAGTTGATACTTAATATTCCCTTCCTTCATATCAATAATAGCACCAACAATTCGAAGAAAAGGTCTTCCCAAAATAATGGGACAAGATGCATTGCATTCAATATCCAAGACAACAAAATCAACGGGGACAAGGTTATTGTTAATCGTAATGCGAACATTATCAATCCTCCCCATGGTTTCTTTGTAGAATTATCAGCAAGATTAACATCCAAATAACAATTTTTCAATGGTGGCAAGTCAAGCATATTACAGATTTTCTTAGGCATAACAGAAATACTTGCACCAAGATCACATAAAGCATTACAATCAAAATCATTGACCTTCGTCTTAATGATGGGCTCCCAACCATCTTCCAACTTCCTAGGAATAGAAGTTTCAAGTTTTAATTTCTCTTCTCTAGCTTTTATAAGAGCATTTGTAATATGTTTTGTAAAGGCCAAATTTATAGCACTAGCATTAGGACTTCTAGCAAGTTTTTGTAAGAACTTAATAACTTCAGATATGACAATCATCAAAATCTAAACCATTATGATCTACAGCAATGGGATCATTGTCCCCAATATTTTGAAAAATTTCAGCAGTTTTATCACAAACAATTTCAGCAGTTTCAGGCAGTTTTGCACGCTTTGCATTAGGAGTAGAAACATTGCCAGCACCAATTATTTTACCATTGATAGTAGGAGGTTTAGCAACTTGTGAAGCATCAACATTACTAGTGGTGGTAATAGTCCAAACTTTAGCTACATTATTCTCTTTAGCAAATTTTTCTTCTCTTTCCCACCTAGCATGCAATTCAGCAATCAATCTAATATTTTCATTAATTCAAACTTGGATAGCGTTTGCTGTAGCAACAATTTGTTTATCATTATCCTCAGGTTTAGCAGCCATTTTATTAAGTAAAGAAGATTGTGACTCAGACATGTATGAGATTCGGTTTTCAGCATTTGAAAGCTTAGTTTGCAAACCAAAAATCTCCATATTCAAATTTTCAAGTTGATTCCCTATATTTTTCAACAAGGCAGATTGTTCATTCATAGTTTTAGTAAACAATTGATTTTGCTCATATTGTGATTGCATAAAGCTCTTAGTAGCTCTTTCAATTTCTAGCATCTTTTCCTCATTAGGCAAAACAGATCTACCATAAGAATTACCATAAGGATTACCACTAGCATGATATGGCCTATAGTTGTTACCAGAATTATTCCTATAAGCATTGTTGTTGAAATTATTACTTTTAATGAAGTTCACATCAACATTCTCTTCTTGAGCAACCAATGAAGCTAAAGGAACATTATTAGGATCAACATTAGATCTACCATTCACAAGCATAGACATAATAGCATCAATCTTATCACTCAAGGAGGAGGTTTCTTCAACAGAATTTACATTCTTACCTTGTGGAGTCCTTTCCGTGTGCCATTCAGAGTAATTTATCATCATATCATCAAGAAGCTTTGTTGCGGCGCCTAAGGTGATGGACATAAAAGTACCTCCAGCAGCTGAATCCAATAGGTTCCGTGAAGAAAAATTCAGTCCTACATAAAAGGTTTGGATGATCATCCAAGTAGTTAGTCCATGGGTAGGGCAATTCTTTATCAAAGATTTCATTCTTTCCCATGCTTGAGCAACATGTTCATTATCCAATTGTTTAAAATTCATAATGCTACTTCTCAAAGATATAATTTTAGCAGGAGGATAATATCTACCAATGAAAGCATCTTTACATTTAGTCCATGAATCAATACTATTCTTAGGCAAAGATAGCAACCAATCTTTAGCTCTTCCTCTTAAGGAGAAAGGAAACAATTTCAGTTTTATAATGTCTCCATCTACATCCTTATACTTTTGCATTTCACAAAGTTCAACAAAATTATTAAGATGGGCAGCAGCATCATCAGAACTAACACCAAAAAATTGCTCTCTCATAACAAGATTTAGTAAAGCAGGTTTAATTTCATAGAATTCTGCTGTAGTAGCAGGTGGAGCAATAGGAGTGCATATAAAATCATTATTATTGGCGCTAGTGAAATCACACAACTTAGTGTTCTCAGGAGTATTCATTTTAACAGTAATAAAAATAAGTAAAGCAAACTAAATAAAGTAAAGTAAAACAAGTAACTAATTTTTTGTGTGTTTTTGATATAAGAAGCAAACAAGACAGAAAATAAAGTAAAGTAAAGCAAGACAATAACAAAGTAAAGAGATTGGATGTGAGAGACTCCCCTTGCAGCGTGTCTTGATCTCCCTGGCAACGGCGCCAGAAAAAGAGCTTGATAACGCGTGAAGCACACGTCCGTTGGGAACCCTAAGAGGAAGGTGTGATGCGTACAGCAGCAAGTATTCCCTCAGTAAGAAACCAAGGTTATCGAACCAGTAGGAGATGAAGGCCACGTGAGGTTGTTGGTGAAGGAGTGTAGTGCGGCGCAACACCAGGGATTCCGGCGCCAACGTGGAACCTGCACAACACAATCACAATACTTTGCCCCAACTTAACAGTGAGGTTGTCAATCTCACCGGCTTGCTGTAAACAAAGGATTAAACGTATGGTGTGAAGAATGATGTTTGCTTGTAGAAAACAACAGAGAACAGAGATTGCAGTTGATTGTATTTCAGATGTAAAAGAATGGACCGGGGTCCACAGTTCACTAGTGGTGTCTCTCCAATAAGAAATAGCATGTTTGGTGAACAAATTACAGTTGGGCAATTGACAAATAGAGAGGGCATAACAATGCACATACATATCATGATGACTACTATGAGATTTAATCAAGGCATTACGACAAAGTACATAGACCGCTATCCAGCATGCATCTATTCCTAAAAAGTCCACCTTCGGGTTAGCATCCGCACCCCTTCCAGTATTAAGTTGCAAACAACAGACAATTGCATTAAGTATGGTGCGTAATGTAATCAACACAAATATCCTTAGACAAAGCATTGATGTTTTATCCCTAGTGGCAACAGCACATCCACAACCTTAGAACTTTCTATCACTGTCCCAGATTCAATGGAGGCATGAACCCACTATCGAGCATAAATACTCCCTCTTGGAGTCACAAGTATCAACTTGGCCAGAGCCTCTACTAGCAACGGAGAGCATGCAAGAACATAAACAACACATATATGATAGATTGATAATCAACTTGACATAGTATTCCATATTCATCGGATCCCAACAAACGCAACATGTAGCATTACAAATAGATGATCTTGATCATGATAGACAACTCACAAGATCTAAACATGATAGCACAAGAGGAGAAGACAACCATCTAGCTACTGCTATGGACCCATAGTCCAAGTATGAACTACTCACACATCAATCCGGAGGCGGGCATGGTGATGTAGAGCCCTACAGTGATGATTCCCCTCTCCGGCAGGGTGCCGGAGGCGATCTCCTGAATCCCCCGAGATGGGATTGGCGGCGGCGGCGTCTCTGGAACTTTTTCCGTATCGTGGCTCTCGGTAGTAGGGTTTTCGCGACGGAGAGTTTAAGTAGGCGGAAGGGCAGAGTCGGGAGGCGCTTGAGGGGCCCACACCATAGGGCGGCGCGGGCCCCTCCTTGGCCGCGCCGCCTTGTGGTGTCGCCACCTCGTGGCCTCACTCCGTATCTCATTCGGTCTTCTGGAAACTCCGTGGAAAAATAAGACCCTGGGCGTTCATTTCATCCAATTCCGAGAATATTTCCTGTGTAGGATTTCTGAAACCAAAAACAGCACAAAACAGGAACTGGCGCTTCGGCATCTCGTTAATAGGTTAGTGCCGTAAAATGCATATAAATGATGTAAAGTGTGTATAAAACATGTGAGATTGTCATAAAACTAGCATGGAACATAAGAAATTATAGATACGTTTGAGACGTATCAACCACTACGTGGAGATCTCGCTCAAAACTAAAATTCACCCCATGTAGCTGCTGCACAAAAAAATATTTTGGCACCTAGAAAATGAAAAACCATCGCTCGTGGGCCAGATTGGAAATCCGCGTCTGGAGCATTGCTTTCCATCCCAGGGCCCACACACGTGCCAAATATGGCCTCGTTCTGACAAACTATACGGTGTCACGGGCCGTTTCCTACTCATTTCCCCTAAAAGCCATAGAACTTCGGACTTGATAGCCCTGTTCATAAATGTTTTTCCAAAATAATTGATGTATCCCAATTTCGAATTTTGGAGTGGTTATTAGGACACATAAAATGATACTATGCGGCTCCACGGAATTTTCTGAGTTCGTTTAAATTGCCATCTGGCCAAAATGGGAACCCCATGACATATAAGAAAATGTTAAAATTGTTACTATGTTAACATGGTACTGTACATGATTCAAATATGCATAATTTTGACATAAACAGATAGAGGATGTTTTTCTGAACATTTTGATACCTTATATATATTTTTTCTAACGTCATATGAATTAGTTATGATTTTAAAAAAATTAGACAATTCGAAGGATGGCCTACGCCGAGGGTGGCCGTCGGCGTTGCCCTGTCTACGCCTAGGTACAAAGTTATGCTGAGGGCTGACCTCGGCGTAGACCTCACTACGCCGACAGCAACGCTACGCCGAGGGTCGTTTTGGCTGGCTGGCCTGGCCGGGCTATATGCCGATGATCCGATTTTTTGCCGTCGGCGTATAAAAGGCCCTTGGCGTATCGCGCCATTATTGTAGTGAGTTATTAGTGGGAGTGGAAGGGGCCGGGGTGATAGGAGATCGTCGGCAGAGGAAGAGTGTGCCATTCTAGAGATCTTTTGACAAAGAAAGCGTTAATAGTTGAGTAAATTTCTTTGCGGGTAGAGGCGAACGGAGTATACCAATTGGCCAGCTCGTGCGGTCTTTTACAATGAATAGGCTGCATGGGAAGCAGACCGGCCGGATGGACATGTGCTAAATCCGTAACCTGTTACACCGGCGGAAGACAGAAACAAACCAGGAGAATTAGCCGGGCACGCTGCCTGGGCATACTGAAAAAAAGGGGGCTACGTGGAGGGCTGAGAGGGCAGAGAAATTAGGTAGTGGGGTCTCCTATTTAGAGATAGAAGATCTGCGTCTAGAGCTAGTGTTATTTTTGAACTTCTTCATTACGATGTATCGACGTCCCCAGTTAAAAGTATCTCAGGGTTTCAATTTTACCTTGTTATTTTAGATGACTTCTCTCACTATGCATGGAGGTCCCCTTTACGCCGCAAGTCCGACGTGTTCCTTGCTCTTTCTTCTTTTCACGCTTTCGTCACCACTCAATTTCAACACCAATTCTTTCTTTCCAAACTGACAATGGCCGCGAATTTGATAATAACACTTCTCGTGCATTTTTCTCTCAACACGGCATTCGTCTTCGCCTTACATGTCCCTATACCTCTCAGCAAAATGGCCCGCCGAGCGCATTCTCCGCACTCTTAATGATAGTGTACGTGCTTTGTTATTTCATGCGCTCCTTCCTCCTCGTTTTTGGGCTGAAACCCTCAACACCGCCACCTATTTTCTTAATCTTCGTCCTTGCAAACCTCGCCAACACTTAACCCCACATGAACTCCTTTTTGGCTCGCCACCTGATTATCAGCATCTTCTGGTGTTTGGTTGTCTTTGTTACCCTAACACTACTTCCACTGCCTCTCATAAACTTGCTCCACGTTTTGTTGCTTGCATCTTCTTGGGATATCTTTCTGAACATCGTGGGTATCGTTGTTATGATTCGGTCTCTCGTCGCATACTAACTTCTCGTCATGTTTATTTCGATGAGACACATTTTCCTTTCAGGGATACATTTGCCGACTCATCATCAACACACTCGGGCCCCACCCCTTTTGACGAGGCCCCCTACTGATGGCACCATTGCGGCCTCATCGCACCTTGCGGCCGCCGGCCCGGTACCAGGATGCTACTCCCCCGGCACCCTCACATGCTGGCTCGGACCCTATGGCTGCCGCGGCAGGAAATTCCCGGTCGTCCGCTACTGAGGCAGCGAATTCCGCGGCTCCTTCTGCCACGACAACATCCTCGCCTGCCCCGGCCTCGCCCACACATGGATCCCCAGCCTCGACAGCAGCTACCATCGTGTCCCCTATGACGCCATCATCACCTACCTCGACACCTGCTGTGGACACCTTGCCTGTCTATGATACAAACCCGGATGATGTCGCTCCGACTGCTTCACACACCGCCACCAGTTCGATGCCACCCACGAGTCTACATCGACACCCTTAAGTTCTGCATCAACGGCTCGACAACCGCCTGATACGTCTCAAACGTATCTATAATTTCTTATGTTCCATGCTAGTTTTATGCAATACCTACATGTTTTGTTCACACTTTATATCGTTTTTATGCATTTTCCGGAACTAACCTATTAACGAGATGCCGAAGTGCCAGTTCCTGTTTTCTGCTGTTTTTGGTTTCAGAAATCCTAGTAAGGAAATATTCTCGGAATCGAACAAAATCAATGCCCAGCATCCTATTTTTCTACGAAGCTTCCAGAACACCCGAGAGCCAGCAGAGGGGGCCCACAGGGCCACCAGACGCCAGGCTGGCGCGGCCAGGGCCTGGGCCGCGCCGCCCTATTGTGTGGCTGCCTCGTTAGCCTTCCGACTCCGCCTCTTCGCCTATTTAAAGGTCCCTGACCTAAATCTTCGATACGGAAAAGCCACAGTATGAGAAACCTTCCAGAGCCGCCGCCATCGCGAAGCCAAGATCTGGGGGACAGGAGCCTCTGTTCCGGCACGCCGCCGGGACGGGGAAGTGCCCCCGGAACGCTTCTCCATCGACACCACCGCCATCTTCATCACCGCTGCTGTCTCCCATGAGGAGGGAGTAGTTCTCCATCGAGGCTAAGGGCTGTACCGGTAGCTATGTGGTTAATCTCTCTCTCATGTACCCCAATACAATGATCTCATGAATTGCCTTGCATAATTGAGATCCATATGATGAGCATTGTATCACTATTAGTCTATGTGCTACTCTTGTGATGTTATTAAAGTAGTCTATTCCTCCTTCACGGTGTAATGGTGACAGTGTGTGCATCGTGTAGTACTTGGCGTAGGTTATGATCATAATCTCTTGTAGGTTATGGAGTTAATTATTACTATGATAGTATTGATGTGATTTATTCCCCCTTCATAGTGTGATGGTAACAGTGTGCATGCTATGTTAGTACTCGGTTTAAATTGCAAAGATCTATTATGCTCTAAAGGTTACTTAAATATGAATGTCGAATGTTGTGGCGCTTGTTAACTCCGGCTTGAGGGAGCTCTTGTAGCCCTACACAACGAATGGTGTTCATTATCAAACAAGAGTATATGTAGCACAAATGAAGAGAACTTATTTATTTATGTGATCAATGTTGAGAGTGTCCACTAGTGAAAGTATGATCCCTAGGCCTTGTTTCCAAATACTGCAATCATCGCTTGTTTACTGTTTTACTGCATCTTTACTTCCTGCAATATTACTACCATCAACTGCACGCCAGCAAGCACTTTTCTGGCGCCGTTACTACTGCTCATATTCATTCATACCACTTGTATTTCACTATCTCTTCGCTGAACTAGTGCACCTATACATCTGACAAGTGTATTAGGTGTGTTGGGGACACAAGAGACTTCTTGTATCGTGATTGCAGGGTTGCTTGAGAGGGATATCTTTGACCTCTTCCTCCCTGAGTTCGATAAACCTTGGGTGATCCACTTAAGGGAAACTTGCTGCTATTCTACAAACCTCTGCTCTTGGAGGCCCAACACTGTCTACAAGAATAGAAGCACCCGTAGACATCAAGCACTTTTCTGGTGCCGTTGCCGGGGAGGAAAGGTAAAAGGCATTCATACTCCGGTCCCAGGTAACTAAGTACTTTTCTGTTGCCGTTGTGTGTGTGCTCGAAGCTATTTCCTTTAGATCCTGCAATTGCATCTTTTTGTCTCTTGTTTTACACTAGTAAGGCTTAATGGAAGACAACAACAAAATGAGAGATCTTTATGAACTTTATCTTGAATTAGGACATGATGTGTTTGAAGAGAAAATTAAAAAACCCATGGAACTTATGCATGCTAATGGGAATGTTATTAGTATGAATGCTTTGAACACCATTGTTGCTAATGCTATGGAAGAATTTAAGCTTGGGGAGGTCGGTTTTGATGAAAATGATCTCTTTAGCCCTCCGGGTATTGAGAAGAAAGTTTATGTTGATTATGATACGCCTCCCATATATGATGATTATAATGATAGTGGTCTTTCTGTGCCGCCTACTATGGAGGATAAGTTTAATTATGATTACAATATGCCTCCTATATTTGATGATGAGAATAATAATGATAGCTACTTTGTTGAATTTGCTCCCACTACAACTAATAAAATTGATTATGCTTATGTGGAGAGTAATGATACTTTTATGCATGTGAATAAGAATGCTTTATGTGATACTTATATTGTTGAGTTTGTTCATGATGCCTCTGAAAGTTATTATGAGAGAGGAAAATATGATTGTAGAAATTTTCATGTTACTAAAACACCTCTCTATATGCTGAAATTTTTGAAGTTACACTGGTTTTATCTTCCTATGCTTGTTACTTTGCTCTTTATGAACTTGTTTATTTACAAGATTCCTATGCATAGGAAGCATGTTAGACTTAAATGTGTTTTGAATTTGCTTCTTGATGCTCTCTTTTTGCTTCAACTCTCATCCTTATGTGAGCATCATTAAAATTGCTGAGCCCATCTTAATGGCTATAAAGAAAGAACTTCTTGGGAGATAACCCATGTGTTTATATCACTACAGTACTTTTTTATATATTTGTGTCTTGGAAGTTGTTACTACTGTAGCAACCTCTCCTTATCTTTATTTTATTGCATTTTTGTGCCAAGTAAAGTCTTTGATAGCAAGGTTCATACTAGATTTGGATTACTGCACACAAACAGATTTCAGTCTGTCACGAATTTGGGCAGGGCTCTCTGTAGGTAACTCAGAAAAATCTGCCAATTTACGTGCGTGATCCTCAGATATGTACGCAACTTTCATTCAATTTGAGCATTTTCATCTGAGCAAGTCCAGTGCCTCAAAACAATTCGTCTTTACGGACTGTTCTGTTTTGACAGATTCTGCCTTTTATTTCGCATTGCCTCTTTTGCTGTGTTGGATGGATTTCTTTGTTCCATTAACTTCCAGTAGCTTTGTGCAATGTCCAGAAGTGTTAAGAATGATTGTGTCACCTCTGAACATGTGAATTTTTGATTATGCACTAACCCTCTAATGAGTTGTTTCGAGTTTGGTGTGGAGGATGTTTTCAAGGGTCAAGAGAGGAGGATGATATACTATGATCAAGAAGAGTGAAGAGTCTAAGCTTGGGGATGCCCCCTTGGTTCATCCCTGCATATTTCAAGAAGACTCAAGCATCTAAGCTTGGGGATGCCCAAGGCATCCCCTTCTTCATCGACAACTTATCAGGTTTTTTCTCTTGAAACTATATTTTTATTCGGTCACATCATATGTACTTTACTTGGAGCGTCTGTGTGCTTTTATTTTCATTTTGTTATTTTCATTCTCTGAATAAATTCATGCTTGTGTGGGAGAGAGACACACTCCGCTTTTTCATATGAACACTGATGTTCTTAGTTCTATCTTTAATGTTCATGGCGGGGTTGAAAACCGCTTCGTTAATTGCTATATGGTTGGAAACAGAAAATGCTGCATGTGGTAATTGGTATAATGTCTTGAATAATTTGATACTTGGCAATTGTTGTGCTCATATAGATCATGTTTAAGCTCTTGCATCATGTACTTTGCACCTATTAATGAAGAACTACATAGAGCTTGTTAAAATTTGGTTTGCATGATTGGTCTCTAGAGTCTAGATATTTTCTGGTTAAGGTGTTTGAACAACAAGGAAGACGATGTAAAGTCTTATAATGCTTACAATATGTTCATATGTGAGTCTTGCTGCACCGTTTTATACTTGAGTTTGCTTCAAACAACCTTGCTAGCCTAGCCTTGTATTGAGAGGAATTCTTCTCGTGTATCCAAATCCTTGAGCCAAAAACTATGCCCTTTGTGTCCACCATACCTACCTACCACATGGTATTTCTCTGCCATTCCAAGTAAATACTTCATGTGCTACCTTTAAACAATTCAAAAGCTATTATCTCTTATTTGTGTCAATGTTTTATAGATCATGAGGAAGTATGTGGTGTTTTATCTTTCGATCTTGTCATTTACTTTTGACAGACTTTCACAATGGACTAGTGGCTTCATCCGCTTATCCAATAACTTTGCAAAAAGAGCTAGCAATGGGGTTCCCACCCCTATTAATTAACTTGCATTAATAATTCTCTTCACATGTTTTTGCTCTGATTCATCAGTAAGCAACTTAATTTTGCAAATAGACACTCCTTCATGGTATGTGATTGTTGGAAGGCACCCGAGGATTCGGTTAGCCATGGCTTGTGAAAGAAAAAGGTTGGGAGGAGTGTCATCTAAAAAATAAAAATAAAAAAAACTAAAGTAAAGTACATGTGTAAACAAAAGAGAAGAGGGATGACCTACCTTGTTGGTAGAGATAACATCCTTCATGGGAGCCGCTCTTGAAAGTCTGGTTGATGAGGTCGTTAGAGTACCCGCTACCATTCGTTGACAACAACAAACACCTCTCAAAACTTTACTTTTATGCTCTCTATATGATTTCAAAACTTAAAAAGCTCTAGCACATGATTTAATCCCTGCTTCCCTCTGCGAAGGGCCTTTCTTTTACTTTATGTTGAGTCAGTTTACCTACTTCCTTCTATCTTAGAAGCAAACACTTGTGTCAACTGTGTGCATTGATTCTTACATGTTTACCTATTGCACTTGTTATATTGCTTTATGTTGACAACTATCCATGAGATATACATGTTACAAGTTGAAAGCAATTGCTGAAACTTAATCATCCTCTGTGTTGCTTCAATGCCTTTTACTTTGAATCTATTCCTTTATGAGTTAACTTTTATGCAAGACTTATTGATGCTTGTCTTGAAAGTACTATTCATGAAAAGTCTTTGCTATATGATTCAGTTGTTTAGTCATTATCTTTACTATCACTTCATTCACTTCATATGCTTTACAATAGTATGATCAAGATTATGTTGGTAGCATGTCACTTAAGAAATTATCATTGTTATCGTTTACCTACTCGAGGGCGAGTAGGAACTAAGCTTGGGGATGCTTCATACGTCTCAAACGTATCTATAATTTCTTATGTTTCATGCTAGTTTTATGACAATACCTACATGTTTTGTTCACACTTTATATCGTTTTTATGCATTTTCCGGAACTAACCTATTAACGAGATGCCGAAGTGTCAGTTCCTATTTTCTGCTGTTTTTGGTTTCAGAAATCCTAGTAAGGAAATATTCTCGGAATCGGAGGAAATCAATGCCCAAAGATCCTATTTTTCCACGAAGCTTCCGGAACACCCGAGAGCCAGCAGAGGGGGCCCACAGGCCACCGACGCCAGTGGCGCGGCCAGGGCCTGGGCTGCGCCGCCCTATTGTGTGGCTGCCTCGTCAGCCTTCCGACTCCGCCTCTTCGCCTATTTAAAGGTCCCTGACCTAAATCTTCGATACGGAAAAGCCACGGTACGAGAAACCTTCCAGAGCCGCCGCCATCGCGAAGCCAAGATCTGGGGGACATGAGCCTCTGTTCCGGCACGCCGCCGGGACGGGGAAGTGCCCCCGGAAGGCTTCTCCATCGACACCACCGCCATCTTCATCACCACTGCTGTCTCCCATGAGGAGGGAGTAGTTGTCCATCGAGGCTAAGGGCTGTACCGGTAGCTATGTGGTTAATCTCTCTCTCATGTACCCCAATACAATGATCTCATGAATTGCCTTGCATAATTGAGATCCATATGATGAGCATTGTATCACTATTAGTCTATGTGCTACTCTTGTGATGTTATTAAAGTAGTCTATTCCTCCTTCACGGTGTAATGGTGACAGTGTGTGCATCGTGTAGTACTTGGCGTAGGTTATGATCATAATCTCTTGTAGGTTATGGAGTTAATTATTACTATGATAGTATTGATGTGATTTATTCCCCCTTCATAGTGTGATGGCAGTGTGCATGCTATGTTAGTACTCGGTTTAAATTGCAAAGATCTATTATGCTCTAAAGGTTACTTAAATATGAATGTCGAATGTTGTGGCGCTTGTTAACTCCGGCTTGAGGGAGCTCTTGTAGCCCTACACAACGAATGGTGTTCATTATCAAACAAGAGTATATGTAGCACAAAGGAAGAGAACTTATTTATTTATGTGATCAATGTTGAGAGTGTCCACTAGTGAAAGTATGATCCCTAGGCCTTGTTTCCAAATACTGCAATCATCGCTTGTTTACTGTTTTACTTCATGTTTACTTCCTGCAATATTACTACCATCAACTGCACGCCAGCAAGCACTTTTCTGGCGCCGTTACTACTGCTCATATTCATTCATACCACTTGTATTTCACTATCTCTTCGCCGAACTAGTGCACCTATACATCTGACAAGTGTATTAGGTGTGTTGGGGACACAAGAGACTTCTTGTATCGTGATTGCAGGGTTGCTTGAGAGGGATATCTTTGACCTCTTCCTCCCTGAGTTCGATAAACCTTGGGTGATCCACTTAAGGGAAACTTGCTGCTGTTCTACAAACCTCTGCTCTTGGAGGCCCAACACTGTCTACAAGAATAGAAGCATCCGTAGACATCACCGCCATCTTCCCCGCGCCCTCACCATGTCCGTGATGTGCCTCGTCCTCAACGCATGGTCACTTGGTCGTCTCACGGGGTCTTCAAGCCAAACCCCAAGTATGTTGGTGTCACCTCTACTACGTCGAATTTGCTCTCCCCGCTACCTTCCTCTGCACGGGCTGCCATTCGTGATCCAAATTGGCTTGCTGCAATGCAAGAAGAGTTTGATGCTCTAGTGGCTAATGGTACTTGGTCCCTGGTTCCCCGCCCTCGTGAAGCCAACGTTGTCACCGGCAAATGGGTGTTTCGTCATAAACTGCATCACGATGGTTCTTTGGATCAGTACAAGGCTCGCTGGGTAGTCCGCGGGTTTAATCAGCGCCAGGGTGTGGATTTTGGTGAAACTTTTAGCCCGTTCGTTAAGCCGGCCACGGTACGAACATTACTTCATCTGTCAGCTTCACAGAATTGTCCTGTTCACCAGCTTGATGTCAGCAATGCGTTTCTCAATGGGGTATTGACCGAGAGGGTTTTCTGCCAACAGCCAACAGGTTTTGACAGTTCTGCGCAACCAGACCATGTGTGCCTTCTCGCCAAGTCGCTCTATGGCTTACGTCAAGCACCTAGGGCCTGGTACACTCGGATTGGGGACTTCCTTCGTAGCATTGGCTTCATCACCACACGTTCAGACACTTCCCTGTTTGTCATGCGCCATGGCTCCAATACTGCATACTTGTTGCTTTATGTCGATGACATCATACATACGGCTTCCTCGACAGAGTTCCTTCGCTCCATTACTCAGCAACTTCAGTCTGAGTTCAAGATGAAAGACCTTAGCCCTTTGCACTTCTTTCTTGGATTCAATGTCCGCCGCACATCTTCTAGGTTTTTCCTCTCTCAAGAACGTTATGCTAAAAAAAAATATTGGACCGTGCTGCTATGTCCAATTGCAAGGGTGCGTCTACTCTTGTGGATAGAAAGCCCAAAGTCTCCACTACCTCTGGTGCTGATGCTACTAATGCCTCTTTCTACCGTAGTATTGCTGGCGCTCTCCAGTACTTAACTCTGACCCGCCCGGATATTGCCTATACTGTTGGTAAGATTTGTTTACATATGCATTCACCTCATGATATACACTGGGCCTCGTCAAGCGTCTACTAAGGTACATCCATGACACTTCTGGTTATGGTCTTGTCATCCGGGCTTCATCCAACCTCGAGCTTGCAGCATACTCCGACGTTGATTGGGTAGGCTGCCCTGATACTCGCCGTTCAATGTCTAGATTCTGCATCTATCTTGGTGGTAGTTTAATCTCCTGGTCTTCCAAGCGACAACCCACGGTGTCTCGATCTAGTGCGGCGGCTGAGTATCGTTCTGTGGCAAACACGGTTGCTGAATGTTGCTGGTTGCGTCAACTACTTGGTGAGCTTCACTGCCCGGTTGACAAGGCAACTGTGGTCTTCTGCGACAATGTATCCACGGTGTACTTATCAGCCAACCCCGTTCATCATCGCCGGACAAAACACATCGAGCTCGATATCCATTTTGTTCGTGAGAAGGTTGCCCTTGGTCAGTATCGTGTGGTTCATGTTCCTACGACCGAGCAGCTTGCTGATATCATGACAAACGGACTGCCTACAACTAGCTTCGAGAAGTTTCGGTCCAGCCTCGGCATCATCTCTGATGACGCTTCGACTGCGCGGGTGTTAGAGACGATCACGTCTCTCTATTTGTATTCGGTTGTATTTCTCTAGCTAGCCTAACTCTCCACGTTACCTTTGTTTGTAACTACCGTGGATAGAGTCTGTAGGTCGGTTAGATCTTGTAACGTGTATATAAATACACAACCCCTCAATGAATACAATTGCGTTGATCAAATATTCCCAACCTACAAGTAGTATAATCTTTCCATCTATGGTAAACACGCAAACCAACGGCGATGTGGTGGTCGGCCCTAAGTCAAAGAACGCTAGGATCGGACTGGTATCATTGTATCAGGTTATCTTGCATGAGGGCACCCTAATTAATTAGCATGTCAACTATCGTTAACAATTGGGTTGATAAAATAGAGCAACCTATATCGGTCGCCCCTTGGACCCGATATGATTTAGAAACTGACAACATTATTTATCCACGCTAACCTAGACGATACTGCAATATAAATTTTTAATATACGATGGAGAAATGTCAAAAGGAAAAGCTCAAACAAAAAGTATGAAGACTTGGTATCCTTCACAGTCATCCTATTTGAAAAATAATCCGCTATAATCAAGATCCATATATAATCCATACGTACACATAGCACTTTAAGTTGTTTCCATTGACCACCGCATAGATAGATGATCTGCTGTCTAATCTCTATACTCCAATATAATCCGTATGAAACTCTGAAATATGAATTTAATTTATGGCCCAAAAAGACAGAAGAAAACTGGAACAAGAGATATCAAGAGTTGAAAACATGGTATCGGGTATGTCGAAGTCACCCTATTTACCAGGTCGGTTATAATGCATAACTGTGTCCATACGGACAAGAGAAACTTGTTGCGTTTGGCTACAACATAAATGATTTCATCATCTAAAGAGGCCATTTATCTTTACATATATTATGAACTAACATACCTAGGACACTTTACTGATCCCTCCGTTCGAAACAAAAGTTGCTCAGTATATTTTTTATGGACGGCGGGAATATATTAATTGGAATATATAGCCGAAAATGTGAGAAGAAAAATCAAAACAGGGGTATAAAGACCTGGCAGCTGCACGTATGTTTTTTTTTTTGCGAAACATAATATAGACGCAGATGATCACAAATACGTGCATACACTCACCCCTATCAATATATGCACGCACACCCTACCCCTATGAGTACCTTCGAGAGATAGTCTAAGAAATTGATCAACAAACATCTCGTTATCGACGGGAACGTTGTCTCTCACTGAAGAATATTCCACCTTTATACGAGACTCCAAAGTTATAAACTTAGAATTTAAACTCTGGTGGACTAAGGTGCCACTACAATCCTAACCATCCAACCATTTGTTAAAAAGAAAAAATCATCCAACCATATGTTGGTTCTTACTACATGAATGGTTTCGGTTGCATGAACTAGACTTGGCGCCTCATTTACCATGTAAAAGCAAGTGACCAACTTGTTTCGATTGCCGACAACATATACAATTGCACTTTTTATTGTCGGGTGGTAACTTTTGTTTACACACAATAAACTCTACCCCAAATTACACGCTATACAATATAAATTAAAAAAATATGAAAAAATTCACAATTTTTTTTGACAAGGCCAGTTGCTCGCAGATAGATATTCCATACAACATAATAGGAAATGTCACTTGATCCTTGTATAAACGTGGAAAAGGTTCCAAGGCCACACCCATAGCCGTTGCCTTCGCAGCCGCTGCAGCCATGCAACCATCAAAAGGTTCCGAGGCCACTTCCCCTTTCTCCAAACTCCGCCGAAAGCAACACCGTCGGCCGTAGATCCCTCAAACATAAGAGGCGAGAGCCTGATGCTGATGTCGTCCAATGAGTGGGATTTGCTCATGGGCAACCTGCTGGATTGGGGGTTGGGCTGGGGAGAGGGGTAGCTAGGGTTTCACCCA
Source organism: Lolium perenne (assembly GCF_019359855.2). Lineage (NCBI taxonomy): Eukaryota > Viridiplantae > Streptophyta > Magnoliopsida > Poales > Poaceae > Lolium > Lolium perenne. Next base: position 322,958,683 of record NC_067246.2, read on the forward strand.
AGCAACTTTCGAGTTTATTATTGAAATTTTAATTCAAAATCATGTTGCTTTGGGGTATTGATGCAGGATCGCCTCAATACTAGATATTCGCCAATAAGGAAGAAATTCGCAGTGCCGAGCTAGAATTCTGCATCGATATCTTGTCCGACTGAGGAGAAAACACAACAATATTTTTTTTGCATGTCTTTTTTGCAAATTTTTTGGGATTCAGTATTTGGAAACTATTACTAGGTCTATCTTCCCATGAGTGCGTCCACGATATCAAGCACTGACTGTGTGTTTCTTTCTCTATGGAGATTAGAATCTTAAAGCATATGGGTTAAAAATATAATAAGTAGCACCATTTTCCAAGCATGAGATTATCATATTTTTAGATCATAAAATCATCAAGGTTTGTTATAGGGCCGATTTTGTTTGTCGATAATGGGTGGTTTATTATTTAAAGTTCGAGTATGTACAACCAGCCTCTACATAACCAAGATACATATAGCTGCACAAGTTCAAAAGTACAAAAAAACAAAATAAAAGGCAAAGGCACATTACAAATTTACAATTAGGTATGGATCGCAGATACTACTAAAGTGCCTATCGTGGTGGTTATTGCCCAATGTCTTTCCATGGCATGAGGGAGAAGGGGGGAGATAGCACACTTAAAGAGTGAACAATCCGTAGATTACCTTGCCATGCATGTTAATTTTCTTAGTAAATAAACATCTACACATCCCTGGTATTGTTCGTTGGTAGTTCTTTCTCGTAAAATCCCATTCGTGGTTTTGTAGATACTGTAGTTCTTTGATACCACGGTTTTCAAAATACATTGAATCTAAGAACAGCGTTGTTTTTTCTTGTACTATAGACCTAGTGCACATTATTATTCTTTAGTTTGGTGGAAATATTTCTTGTGTTACTCAGAGTTGACCAAGTAGCAACTCGCCAACTTATCTTTTTTTTTTTTTTGGAAAAAATGCTCGGCAAACCAGCATTGTGCGCTCTTGGAATCGTGTATAAATAGGGGATGTCTGCTTGATACACTTCCATGCAAAAGTAGATCCATCTATCGGGCTACTGCACACCTACTGCCTACAGCAGCAACACGTACCAGAGGAGCTGAGCATCAGCTATCTGAAGCAACTCAACTGCAAGGTCGAAGATGGCACGACAACATGCTGCCTCTGTGCTTGCCGCGGCGTTGGTCGTCGGGATACTCGCATCCATCCCAGCTGGTAAGCTAATACGTGTGTATATTTATGTTTATCACCGGTGTCAAACTAGTGAACCGTCGATTAGAATTCAGATCGAAGATGATGGTCTAATTGTTGACGAATTTGTTCTCGGACAGAGGTGCGATCCATCGGCGTGTGCTACGGCGTTGTAGGCGACCCCATGCCGTCGGCGAGTGATGTGGTGAAGCTCTATGTATCCAGGGGCATCACCGGCATGCGCATCTATAAGGCCAACGCTAAGACGCTCGCGGCCCTCGTCGGAACCGGCATCGACCTCATCGTGGACGTACCCAACGACCAGCTCGCCGAGATGGCCTCAAGCCCCGACGCCGCGTCCAAATGGGTCCAAGACAACGTCGTGGCCTACCCGGGCGTGAGCATCAGGTACATCGCCGTCGGCAACGAGGTGGAAGGCAACGATCCGCGGGCGCAAAACATCCTCCCAGCCATGCAGAACATGAACGCCGCCTTGTCCATGGCCGGCTTCGAGCAAATCAAGGTGTCCACGGCGGTGCAGTCGGGTGTGACAACGGGGTACCCTCCCTCCCACGGTATCTTCTCTACCAAAAGCGCCCACATGCCGCCCATCGCGCTGTACCTTGCCAAGACGGGTGCGCCGCTGCTCGCCAACGTGTACCCCTACTTCGCCTACACGGGCAATCCCACAGATATTACCATCGACTACGCCCTCTTCACCTCGTCGGGCACGGTGGTGCAGGATGACAACGGTCTCGCCTACCAGAACCTGTTCGATGCGCTCGTTGACACGTTCTACGCGGCGCTCCAGAGCGCCGGGGCAGCGGATGTGGGCATTGTGGTGTCCGAGAGCGGGTGGCCGTCGGCTGGCGCAACGGCTGCGACTGTTAGTAACGCGCAGGCGTACAACCAGGCTCTGATCGACCACGTCTCCCATGGCACGCCCAAGGTGCCGCAGCCGCTGGAGACGTACATATTCGCTATGTTTAACGAGAACGAGAAGGGAGGTGCTGAGACGGAGAAGCACTTTGGGCTGTTCAACCCGGACATGTCGTCGGCGTACAATATCAACTTCTAAACCAGCCGGACGGGTCGATACGTAAGTAACATTTACCTTAAGGTACATATATATGTATACTTCCTCCATCTATAAAAAGATATCTTAACTTTGTCAAAAGATGCATATATCTAGACATGATTTTTTTTTTTTTTTTTTTTGACAATCAATACCACATATATTCATAATAATAAATAGTACATGGTAGAGATACACGAGCTGTCTCCAGCGATTACAAAATAAAGTCTAAAAGATACTAGCAAATCTTCGAGGTCTTCAAACTCTTTCTTCTTCCAAGACATAATCTTGTACTTTTCTGAAGGCAGCCAAAGATAAATAACAAACCATAGACCTGTAAATACCAACGAAGGTTCTCCCATAATTTTAATTTGAGCCGCAATGCCAAGGCTGCGTGCACGCGCGCAACCATTAAAGTAGTCAATCAATATCGGCAAGAGTACCAACACCAGTATGTCAGGGAATAAAAACCGATCTGCCTTGTCGACGTTGATGGAGAGCCGAGAATACGAATCACCATTGTCGAGGACGTAGCAACCGGGACAAGAACTGCGAGGATAATCCTCCTCGCGGCAACCATGAGAAAAGATCCAAGATTGATCTGGCGAAGTAAGATCTGAACACTCATACCTAGATAATTGTAATCTTTCAGCACCACCATTAACGTCGGGAAGAAGATCTCGTCGTCGAACGAAAGGCCGAAGATCACTTATTGCAGACGATGTCATCTCCATTGCGGGGAAACCAAGAAGAAAACGGCGACCAAAAACCTAACATAGACTACTGAAAAAACTACTTTTATTGAAAACTCCACTCATAGATCGGTTCCCCACTCCTCTCGATGCCGGCGAAGCCGGTCGAAGGAGGGGGAACCGATCTATGGAGGAGGCTGAGTCAGATCTATGGAGGAGGCTGAGTCAGAGCGGCTAGGGCTTTTCTCTAGACATGATTTAATGTATAGATACATGTAAATTTGGACAATATTAAAATATCTTTTTCGTGAAACAGAGGAAGTATATAATTTCGGGATTTGAATAAGGCGCCTGTAGGAATGCGAATGCGCCGATTAAACGTTCCTGTGTATTTCTCCAAGTTTGTATCTCTGTACATGATGTTGTGGTGTGTGGTTGGCTTACATGTTGTGGTGTATGTGTATACACCAGTAGTCTTTCGTTGAGTCTGTACGTGTGTGTCACAGTGGTTTTGTATCCGTGAGATCGGTTTGAGAAGAAATAAAGAAATGAAGTCAGTTGTGTCTTTTGCCAATGATTGTCGTTTGCATGTGTGTCCGCAAGTTTTGATGCGATCATTGGATGAAATGCGACCATTCATCTCTACTGCTAGCTACTCGCTCCGATTTCAAACAAATGGCGTATAACTTTAGTGAAAAGTTAGCTTTTAGAAAAAACTATGTACCTCTGTAATGTTAAATAAATTTTATTATAGAAATCATTAAATATATTTTGAGAGATTTTATGTGCATTCTACTATATATACATGTGTATATACTAGGAAAAGTGCCCGTGCGTTGCATCGGAAGAAATCAATCACTTCAATAAATAATATGTGTTGACATTTCTCCTTTTTATTACCATCAGCCATATGTTTTATCCTAAAAATATTAGATTGCATACTTGCAATGATTGTGGGTAACACCCGTGTCTCATATACACTTTGTCTCACGGATCAAAGGACGATGATTACAAAACGATGTATCCGAAGTTTAAAATTAGCTTTTTGTTGAAACCGTCGTCACTAAAATTTTGGCTCGAAGTCAATTGACCCACTTAATCAAACTTACTCCTCAATTTTTAAAATTCATCTATACTTCATTGTTGTTTTGTTTCTTAATAAACTGTTTTGTATTATGCTCTGAAATATACTACTTCCTCGGTCTTACTACTAATCGGTGGTAGAATATTTTTATTTGGTTTATTCTCATATCTTCTTTTCAATCCCCACACCACTGAACCACTCCACTATATAACGACGATGTCCCTCTTTCTCTCCTCCTCCACCATAGCCATGACCTTAATTGTTGGCTGTCCCCCTCTATTGTCTCCCTCTTCGGTGCTTAAAGCTGTTTCAAAAACATCTAAGTTGATTTATATCAGATTCAGCAATCCCATAGTGTTAAACTCCTTTTATATTTTGACTGACATTCCACTGCGGCCTGCACCTATTTCACAAAAGAAACAACCGCATCTTCACACAATAAAATCATGTAAAGTATTCTAGGGAAGTGTCTATCATCAATAAATCATAACTAACTTTTGCACAGACAACTTAGTTCAGTTTCAGCATATCCCAAAATTTCCTAGCAAAAATAGCAGCAGTTGACGTACCTCAGCAATCCAGTTATACGACGCAATGCTCCTGAGTTTTGAATCCAATGAAAGCAACCAGAGCAATACACAAAGAAGAACTCGTGGAGCCGAAAGATGGGAGAACGACACTGAAGAACTGATTAAATACTCCGTCGTTGGAAGATACTGTCTTCCTCTCAAAGCACTTCATGTTGCTGTCGTCGTTAGATACTGTCAAAGAACTCGGCGGATGGACCTGGAAGATATTGTCAAAGCTCGAACATGCATACAGTCGTTCTTAAAGTTCGAACATTCAGTCGTTCTTGGAAGACACTGTCAAAGAACTCAGGGATTGATGGCATATATAATACGGAGCTAGATAGCACGAGACTTACTATCTAATTTCGCGTGACAGTATTATCTGGTAAGTGAATGGATCTGCTTCGTTTCAGTTTTTGAAACTTGTATGAACTGATTCTGTAGATCGAGTCAGATACTGTCAAGCTGCTTGGTTTGATTTCGAGAATTTCCCCGTTGACCTCCTTGTTGTTGCTACAGTTAATTGGTACCGTGAAGCAGGGCCAATGTTCGCGTGGATGTGCTCGCACTTCCTGGCTAGAAAAAGCGCCGATGTTGCTCCTGTCCAGCGCCTCCCCCATTGATTGCTGCCGGAAAAGAGGAGGAAGCGGTGAATCTAGATCAAGGAGCAACTCATCTTCCGCCTGCACTCCTCATCCCCTACCACCATCCTCCACGCTCTTCCCCAATCGCCTCTAAACGGAGCACCTCGTGAACAGCGAAACACCTCGGGATGGCGTGCGTGCGGAGGGGCAGGGGCCGACGCGTGGGTTCCCTCCGGCGGCGGCCCGCGGAAAGAGCCAGGAGGGCGTCGCCATGCGGCTGAGCGACGCTGCTGGCGCCGGGATGTGGCCGCGGCGCCCCTGCAGATGCTCTGGCGCCGGGATGTGGCCGCGGCCGCCCGCCGCGCCCCCTGCAGACGCTCAACGACGTCGACGCGCCGGGATGTGGCCCGCGGCCCCTGCAGACGCTCGACGACGTCGCCCACGCCGGGATGTGGCGCTGGGAGCTGCGAGCTTTCCGGCCTCGACCACGCGCGTCCGGGAGCAGGCGCGGAGACGGATTTGGTGCGGGGATTCGCGTTTGCGGGCATATATGTCAGAGAGGCCTAAGCAAATCACACGAAAACGAGAGAGACAGGGGTTTTGCGTTCCAACCGTTGCAACTTTTCTGTTCGTTGTTCTTCCTTTTTATTCTGATCGAAAACGAAGTGGCGGATAGACGAGGCCTATCTTTGCGCCATGATCCGCACTATGTGCTCGTGCCATCCCACGAGCGCGAGACCAGGGCGTCCACGAACCAACACACGACCCGCTCTAACAATCGCGAGATCGTGCTTAACTGAAAGCCAAAGACACTTTAACTGAAAAAACGCTAACTCCTAACCTGCCTAGGTGCAGGATTATTCAGTGTCAACAATTCTCCTCCTAATCCTGACACCCTAAACCTCCATGACACCGAGCTTCAGCCTCATCTCCAACAACTTGACGCGGCTGGCTTACCATGACACCGAGAATGTCAGCGAGCTGGCCGTTGGTTCCAATGTGCTCAACGTCCACTTTGCCTTCCCCAACCTTCTCACGAATGAAGTGAAAACGAGTATCGATGTGCTTACTTCGCTCGTGATGAACTGGGTTCTTGCACAGCTCAATCGCGGACATGTTGTCCACGCGGAGCTTCACCGTCGCCGGAGGTCTGCCAGTTAACTCCCCAAGGAGCCGACTCAGCCATACCCCTTGGCATGCCGCCGTCGCCGCCGCGATATACTCCGCCTCGCAGGAGGAGAGAGCGACGACCTTCTGCTTCTGCGACGTCCACGTGATGATGCCGGAGTTGAGGAAGAACGCGTAGCCCGTCGTGCTCTTGCGATCATCCACGTCCCCGGCGTGATCGCTGTCACTGAACCCTGTCAGCACAGGGTCCGGTGTCGTCCCCTTCGCGTAGCACCATCCGTAGGCGCAAGATCTGCTTCACAGCAGCCTAGTGCTGTGTCGACGGTGCCTCCATGTACCTGCTTACCATGCCGACTGCGTGTGTGATGTCCGGCCTGTTGTTGCAGAGGTACCTTAGGCTCCCAACAATGCTGCGAAAACGAGTGGCATCGACAGCATCCTCAGGAGTACCCTTCTTCAGCTTCAGTCGAGCCTCCATCGGCGTGTGGCAGGCATTGCATCCGGCCATGCCGGCGACCTCCAAGATCTTCACTGAATAGGCGCTTTGGGAGATCGTGATCCCCGCAGCGCCCTGTTTGACCTCGAGCCCTAGGTAGTAGCTCAAGAGGCCAAGATCGCTCATGTCAAAAAGGCGATGCATTTCCTTCTTGAACGTGGCGATCTCCTTCTCGCATGTGCCAGTGATGATCAAATCATCGACATAGACGCCGACGATGAGAGTCCCCTTGCCGCTGTTCCTCTTGTACACGGCGTGCTCGAGCGGGCTCCGCTCAAAACCAAGCGAGACGAGCGACTCGTCTAACTTGGCGTTCCATGCCCGCGGTGCCTGCCGGAGCCCGTACAGCGCCTTCCGCAGTCGCAGCACCTTGTCTTCGTTGCCGATAGAGATATAGCCTGGCGGCTGGTGCACATAGACCTCCTCCGTGAGGTCGCCGTTGAGGAATGCGGACTTAGCGTCCATGTGGTGCACCTGCCACTCGCAGTGAGCGGCGATCGCGAGCAGCAGCCTCACGGTCTCCATCCTTGCCACCGGCGCGAAGACCTCGTCGAAGTCCACTCCCTGCTGCTGGACGTAGCCTTTGGCGACGAGGGGAGCTTTGTGCTTGATCACGTTCCCTTCTGGATCCTTCTTGACCTTGAAGACCCATTTGAGCCCGATCGCGCGGTGACCACGCGGGAGAGTGGCGAATTCCCAGGTGTCGTTGCCGCGGATCGATCCAAGCTCGTCATCCATGGCCTTCCTCCAGCAAGCCTCTGACAGTGCTGCGTCCACGCTGGCTGGTTCCTCAGCTGCAGCGAGGCACTGCTCCTCCACCTCGTGCGCCTCTGCTTCTGCCGCCATGACAAAGTCGTCGTACAGCCGATTGGGCTGCACGATGCCGTCGCGCGCACGCGTGGTCATGGGGTGCAGAAAGTGTGGTGAGGAAGACTCCGCGGCTGCCGATTCAGTGCTGGAGGTTGACGAAGGGGTGGGGCACTGATCAGGGGTGCCTCCGTGCGTGTCGTGGATCGGCGTTGATGCAGGTGCTGGCGTAGCAGGCTCGGGTGCGTTGGTGCTGTTCTCCGCCTCAGCTCCTATGACAGGCGTCGTCGTTGTAGCTGGGAAGGAGTAGAACTCCACATGGAACGGAGCAGCCGCCTCCTGCGTGCCTCCCGTTCTCTCCCAGTCCCAGCGCGTCCCTTCGTCGAAGACAACATCGCGTGTGATGTGCACACGGTTGCCGATGGGGTCGTAGACGCGGTATGCCGCCGTTCCGGGCTCGTAGCCGAAGAAAACCATCGGCTTGCTCCTGTCCTCGAGCTTCGAGAGATGCGGCTTCGTGACCTTGACGTGCACCACACAGCCAAACATGCGCAGGTAACTCACGTCAGGCTTGTAACCATGCCATACCTCGAACGGGGTCCTGCCGTCGAGGCTCTTCGTGGGTGATCGGTTCAGGAGGTACACGGCGGTGGACACCGCTTCTCCCCAGAATCTGGCCGGTACCTTCATCGCCTTCATCATGCTGCGTGCGGTGGCGATGATCGTCTGGTTACGGCGTTCCACGACGCCGTTTTGCTGCGGAGAGTACGGCGCCGTGAGCTGCCGTCCCACGCCCTCGTCTGCGCAAAACGCAGAGAACGTGGCGACCGTAAACTCTCCTCCGTTGTCCGTGCGGAGCAGCCCCAGCTTGCGCCCGGTCTCCACCTCCGCCCTGGCCTTGAACTGCTTGATGGCTGTCGCGGCCTGATCCTTCGTTGTCAGTAGCCTAAGCCACATGTGGCGGCTCTGATCGTCGACCAGCAGGAGGAAGTAGCGCCGCCCTCCCGGTGTTGCTGGCGTGATCGGGCCGCAAAGGTCGCCGTGCACCAGGTCGAGCAACCCCACGGCGCGTCTCTTGGCCTGCTGCGGGAACGAGGTCCGCCGCTTTTTCCCCGCCAGACAGCCGTCACACAGCTGCCCGGCGTGGTCGATCGTGGGTAGGCCACGCACCATGTCGTGGCGGGCGAGCTTCTGGAGCGCATCAAAGTTGAGGTGGCCGTATCGCTCGTGCCACCTCCACGACTCGTCCCCACGCACCGCGGCGAGGCACACTGGCTTGGCGATGTCCAGCGTGACGGTGTACAGCCGGTTCCGCGCCCTGGGCACCATGGCGAGGAGCCTGTCGTGGCGATCATGGAGCTTGAGGTGCCCAGCGCGGATGGTGATGCTGCAGCCGATCTCCTCGAGCTGCCCGAGGCTGATGATGCTGCTGCGAAGCCGAGGGATGTGATACACGTCGGCGAGGGCGAGGTGATCACCGTTTGCGCATGCGAAGAGCACGGTGCCTCGTCCCTTGATCTCCACCAGAGATCCGTCCCCGAACTTCACCGTTCCCGTGACGGAGGTGTCCAGCTCCGCGAAGACAGAGAGATGCCCTGTCATGTGGTTGCTCGCGCCTGTGTCGAGGAACCAGGTGTCGTCGCGGCGTGGCTCGTTGGCGAGGAAGACGCGTTCCTCGATCAGATCGACGTGCGCGTCGTCGCCGATCTGGAGCATCGTTGGCCCGTCCAAGCGTGCCATCAGCAGCGACAGGTTGTCGTCATCGCTGATCGTGCAGGTGCGAACGAGAAGGGCGGCCTTCTCCTCCTCGCCGGCCTGGGCGAGGTGCGCCTGCGCTCGGGGCTGCTGCTGCTGCCCCTTTCGTTCCCGGCGTGGCTCCTTGCAGTCGCGCGAGAAGTGCCCTGCATATTTGTTGCAGTTGTAGCACTTGACCTGCGACATGTCACGTTCGCCGTTGCCCTTGCCGTTTTGCGGCTTGCCGCGGCCCTTCTTGCCGCTGCCGCCGCCGGAGCTTGAGCCCTGCTCCTTGATCTTCTTGCCGCGTGCGATCCACTCCTCCTCCGTGAGAAGGAGTTGCGATCCTCCCCTCTCCGAGGAGCCACCCCCGCATCGCTTTTCAGCGGACGTGAGGCGCCCGATGAGCTCCTCCACAGTCAGCTCCTCGAGATCGAGCAGAGTCTCGATCGAACAGGCTATCTGCGAGTACTGAGAGGGAACGGCATTGAGAATTTTCTCTACGAGCTTTACCTCCTCCACCGTGTCGCCCAGAGATCGCAAGTTGTTGGCGACGTTCGTGGCGCGAATGGCGAAATTATCGATGGTCTCGCCATCCTTGAACGCGAGGGCCTCGAATTCCCTGCGCAGGCGCTGCGCCGTTGCGTTGCGCGCACGGCTCACACCCATCTTCATCAGCTTAATCGCCTCCCACGCCTCGGCGGAGGTGTCCTTGGCGGCGAGGATCGGCACCAGTTCCGGCGGCACAGCACGAAGCAACGCCGCCAGTGCCACCATATCCTCGCGATCGCCAGGCTCGCCCATGCCTGACACGGCCTCCCAGAGGCCCTGCGCCCGCAGATTGATCTTCATTACCAACGCCCACTCAATGTAATTGGTGGACGTTGATGTCTACGTTCCCCCTCCTTTCCTGTAGACAGTGTTGGGCCTCCAAGAGCAGAGGTTTGTAGAACAGCAGCAAGTTTCCCTTAAGTGGATACCCAAGGTTTATCGAACTCAGGGAGGAAGAGGTCAAAGATATCCCTCTCATGCAACCCTGCAACCACAAAGCAAGAAGTCTCTTGTGTCCCCAACACACCTAATAGGTGCACTAGTTCGGCGAAGAGATAGTGAAATACAGGTGGTATGAATAAGTATGAGCAGTAGCAACGGTGCCAGAAAAGTGCTTGGTGCGTAGTTGATGGTGGTGGTATTGCAGCAGTAGTAACACAGTAAAACAGTAAACAAGCAGTAGTAACTCAGCAGTATTTAGGAACAAGGCCTAGGGATTACACTTTCACTAGTGGACACTCTCAACATTGATCACTTAACAGAATAGATAAATGCATACTCTACACTTTTGTTGGATGATGAACACATTGCGTAGGATTACACGAACCCTCAATGCCGGAGTTAACAAGCTCCACAATAATGCTCATGTTTAAGTAACCTTTAGTGTAAGATAGATCAACAGACTAAACCGAGTACTAGCATAGCATGCACACTGTCACCTTCATGCATATGTAGGAGGAATAGATCACATCAATAATATCATAGCAATAGTTAACTCCATAATCTACAAGAGATCATGATCATAGCATAAACCAAGTACTAACACGGTGCACACACTGTCACCTTTACACACGTGCAGGAGGAATAGAACTACTTTAATAACTTTGCTAGAGTAGCACATAGATAGTAGTGATACAAAACTCATATGAATCTCAATCATGTAAAGCAGCTCATGAGATCATTGTATTGAGGTACATGGGAGAGAGATGAACCACATAGCTACAGCGAAGCCCTCAGCCTCAGGGGTGAATTACTCCCTCCTCATGGGAGCAGCAGCGGTGATGAAGATGGCGGTGGAGATGGCAGCGGTGTCGATGGAGGAGCCTTCCGGGGGCACTTCCCCGCTCCGGCAGGGTGCCGGAACAGAGACTCCTGTCCCCCAGATCTTGGCTTCGCGATGGCGGCGGCTCTGGAAGGTTTTCGTGGGTTTCGTCAATCGTGATAGGGTTTTCTGATCCAGGGGCTTTTTATAGGCGGAGAGGCGGCGCAGGAAGGTCGAAGGGGGCCCACACCCTAGGGGGCGCGCCCTAGGCCGCGCCGGGGTGTGGTGTGGTGGCCCCCGCCACCCTTCTCTGGCGGTTCTCGTGTGTTCTGGATGCTTCCGGGTAAAATAGGAACCTGGGCGTTGATTTCGTCCGATTCCGAGAATATTTCGTTACTAGGATTTCTGAAACCAAAAACAGCAGAAAACAGGAACTGGCACTTCGGCATCTTGTTAATAGGTTAGTTCCAGAAAATGCACGAATATGACATAAAGTGTGCATAAAACATGTAGATAACATCAATAATGTGGCATGGAACATAAGAAATTATCGATACGTCGGAGACGTATCAGCATCCCCAAGCTTAGTTCTGCTCGTCCCGAGCAGGTAAAACGATAACACAGATAATTTCTGGAGTGACATGCCATCATAACCTTGATCAAACTATTTGTAAAGCATATGTAATGAATGCAATGATCAAAACAATGGTAATGACATGAGTAAACAACTGAATCATAAAGCAAAGACTTTTCATGAATAGCACTTCAAGACAAGCATCAATAAGTCTTGCATAAGAGTTAACTCATAAAGCAATAATTCAAAGTAAAGGCATTGAAGCAACACAAAAGAAGATTAAGTTTCAGCGGTTGCTTTCAACTTGTAACATGTATATCTCATGGATAGTTGTCAATGCAAAGCAATATAACAAATGCAATAAGCAAGTATATAAGAATCAATGCACAGTTCACACAAATGTTTGCTTCTTGAGGTGGAGAAAGATAGGTGAACTGACTCAACAATAAAAGTAAAAGAATGGTCCTTCAAAGAGGAAAGCATCGATTGCTATATTTGTGCTAGAGCTTTTATTTTGAAAACATGAAACAATTTTGTCAACGGTAGTAATAAAGCATATGTATCATGTAAATTATATCTTACAAGTTGCAAGCCTCATGCATAGTATACTAATAGTGCCCGCACCTTGTCCTAATTAGCTTGGACTACCGGATCATCACAATGCACATGTTTTAACCAAGTGTCACAAAGGGGTACCTCTATGCCGCCTGTACAAAGGTCTAAGGAGAAAGCTCGCATTGGATTTCTCGCTATTGATTATTCTCAACTTAGACATCCATACCGGGACAACATAGACAACAGATAATGGACTCCTCTTTTATGCATAAGCATTTAACAACAATTAATAATTTTCTCATATGAGATTGAGGATATATGTCCAAAACTGAAACTTCCACCATGGATCATGGCTTTAGTTAGCGGCCCAATGTTCTTCTCTAACAATATGCATGCTTAACCATAGGGTGGTAGATCTCTCTTACTTCAGACAAGACGGACATGCATAGCAACTCACATGAAATTCAACAATGAATAGTTGATGGCGTCCCCAGTGAACATGGTTATCGCACAACAAGCAACTTAATAAGAGATAAAGTGCATAAGTACATATTCAATACCACAATAGTTTTTAAGCTATTTGTCCCATGAGCTATATATTGCAAAGGTGAATGATGGAATTTTAAAGGTAGCACTCAAGCAATTTACTTTGGAATGGCGGAAAAATACCATGTAGTAGGTAGGTATGGTGGACACAAATGGCATAGTGGTTGGCTCAAGTATTTTGGATGCATGAGAAGTATTCCCTCTCGATACAAGGCTTAGGCTAGCAAGGTTGTTTGAAACAAACACAAGTATGAACTAGTACAGCAAAACTCACATAAAAGACATATTACAAGCATTATAATACTATACATCGTCTTCCTTGTTGTTCAAACACCTTACTAGAAATTATCTAGACCTTAGAGAGACCAAATATGCAAACCAAATTTTAGCATGCTCTATGTATTTCTTCATTAATGGGTGCAAAGCATATGATGCAAGAGCTTAAACATGAGCACAACAATTGCCAAGTATCACATTACCCAAGACATTTATAGCAATTACTACATGTATCACTTTCCAATTCCAACCATATAACAATTTAACGAAGGAGAAACTTCGCCATGAATACTATGAGTAGAAACCAAGGACATACTTGTCCATATGCTACAGCGGAGCGTGTCTCTCTCCCATAAAGTGAATGCTAGGATCCATTTTATTCAAACAAAACAAAAAACAAGAACAAACCGACGCTCCAAGAAAAAGCACATAAGATGTGATGGAATAAAAATATAGTTTCAGGGGAGGAACCTGATAATGTTGTCGATGAAGAAGGGGATGCCTTGGGCATCCCCAAGCTTAGACGCTTGAGTCTTCTTGATATATGCAGGGGTGAACCACCGGGTGCATCCCCAAGCTTAGAGCTTTCACTCTCCTTGATCATGTTGCATCATACTCCTCTCTTGATCCTTGAAAACTTCCTCCACACCAAACTCGAAACAACTCATTAGAGGGTTAGTGCACAATATAAATTTGACATATTCAGAGGTGACACAATCATTCTTAACACTTCTGGACATTGCATAATGCTACTGGACATTAGTGGATCAAAGAAATTCATCCAACATAGCAAAAGAGGCAATGCGAAATAAAAGGCAGAATCTGTCAAAACAGAACAGTTCGTATTAACGAATTTTAAAATGGCACCAGACTTGCTCAAATGAAAATGCTCAAATTGAATGAAAGTTGCGTACATATCTGAGGATCATGCACGTAAATTGGCTTAATTTTCTGAGCTACCTACAGGGAGGTGGACCCAGATTCGTGACAGCAAAGAAATCTGGAACTGTGCAGTAATCCAAATCTAGTACTTACTTTTCTATCAACGGCTTTACTTGGCACAACAAAACACAAAACTAAGATAAGGAGAGGTTGCTACAGTAGTAAACAACTTTCAAGACACAAAATAAAAACAAAGTACTGTAGCAAAATAACACATGGGTTATCTCCCAAGAAGTTCTTTTCTTTATAGCCATTAAGATGGGCTCAGCAGTTTTAATGATGCACTCGCAAGAAATGGTATTTGAAGAAAAAGAGAGCATCAAGAGGCAAATTCAAAACACATTTAAGTCTAACATGCTTCCTATGCATAGGAATCTTGTAAATAAACAAGTTCATGAAGAGCAAAGTGACAAGCATAGGAAGATAAAACAAGTGTAGCTTCAAAAATTTCAGCACATAGAGAGGTGTTTTAGTAACATGAAAATTTCTACAACTATATTTTCCTCTCTCATAATAACTTTCAGTAGCAACATGAGCAAACTCAACAATATAACTATCACATAAAGCATTCTTATCATGTGTCTCATGCATAAAATTATTACTCTCCACATAAGCATAATCAATTTTATTAGTAATAGTGGGAGCAAATTCAACAAAGTAGCTATCATTATTATTCTCATCAAGTGTTGGAGGCATAGTATAATCACAACAAAATTTACTCTCCATAGTAGGTGGTACCAAAAGACTACTATCATTATAATCATCATAAATAGGAGGCAAAGTATCATCAAAGAAAATTTTCTCCTCAATGCTTGGTGGACTAAAAAGATCATGCTCATCAAAACCAGCTTCCCCAAGCTTAGAATTTTCCATATCATTAGCAACAATGGTGTTCAAAGTATTCATGCTAACATGTTCCATGGGTTTTTTAATTTTCGGATCAAACCATCCATGTCTTAAATCAGGAAATAAAATAAGAAGCTCATTGTTGTCCATTATGCCTTACTAGTGTAAACAAGAAACAAAAAGTTGCAATTGCAGGATCTAAAGGAAATAGCTTCGAGCACAAACACAATGGCGCCAGAAAAGTACTTTACCTGGAACCGGAGTATGAGTGCCTTTTACCTTTCCTCCCCGGCAACGGCGCCAGAAAAAGTGCTTGATGTCTACGTTCCCCCTCCTTTCCTGTAGACAGTGTTGGGCCTCCAAGAGCAGAGGTTTGTAGAACAGCAGCAAGTTTCCCTTAAGTGGATACCCAAGGTTTATCGAACTCAGGGAGGAAGAGGTCAAAGATATCCCTCTCATGCAACCCTGCAACCACAAAGCAAGAAGTCTCTTGTGTCCCCAACACACCTAATAGGTGCACTAGTTCGGCGAAGAGATAGTGAAATACAGGTGGTATGAATAAGTATGAGCAGTAGCAACGGTGCCAGAAAAGTGCTTGGTGCGTAGTTGATGGTGGTGGTATTGCAGCAGTAGTAACACAAGAAACAAAGAAACAAGCAGTAGTAACTCAGCAGTATTTAGGAACAAGGCCTAGGGATTACACTTTCACTAGTGGACACTCTCAACATTGATCACTTAACAGAATAGATAAATGCATACTCTACACTTTTGTTGGATGATGAACACATTGCGTAGGATTACACGAACCCTCAATGCCGGAGTTAACAAGCTCCACAATAATGCTCATGTTTAAGTAACCTTTAGTGTAAGATAGATCAACAGACTAAACCGAGTACTAGCATAGCATGCACACTGTCACCTTCATGCATATGTAGGAGGAATAGATCACATCAATAATATCATAGCAATAGTTAACTCCATAATCTACAAGAGATCATGATCATAGCATAAACCAAGTACTAACACGGTGCACACACTGTCACCTTTACACACGTGCATGAGGAATATAACTACTTTAATAACTTTGCTAGAGTAGCACATAGATAGTAGTGATACAAAACTCATATGAATCTCAATCATGTAAAGCAGCTCATGAGATCATTGTATTGAGGTACATGGGAGAGAGATGAACCACATAGCTACAGCGAAGCCCTCAGCCTCAGGGGTGAATTACTCCCTCCTCATGGGAGCAGCAGCGGTGATGAAGATGGCGGTGGAGATGGCAGCGGTGTCGATGGAGGAGCCTTCCGGGGGCACTTCCCCGCTCCGGCAGGGTGCCGGAACAGAGACTCCTGTCCCCCAGATCTTGGCTTCGCGATGGCGGCGGCTCTGGAAGGTTTTCGTGGGTTTCGTCAATCGTGATAGGGTTTTCTGATCCAGGGGCTTTTTATAGGCGGAGAGGCGGCGCAGGAAGGTCGAAGGGGGGCCCACACCCTAGGGGGCGCGCCCCCTAGGCCGCGCCGGGTGTGGTGTGGTGGCCCCGCCACCCTTCTCGGCGGTTCTCGTGTGTTCTGGATGCTTCCGGGTAAAATAGGAACACAGGGCGTTGATTTCGTCCGATTCCGAGAATATTTCGTTACTAGGATTTCTGAAACCAAAAACAGCAGAAAACAGGAACTGGCACTTCGGCATCTTGTTAATAGGTTAGTTCCAGAAAATGCACGAATATGACATAAAGTGTGCATAAAACATGTAGATAACATCAATAATGTGGCATGGAACATAAGAAATTATCGATACGTCGGAGACGTATCAGACGTCAGCGTTGGGTAGACGACGTGGCCGCTGCCGCCGCCGGCCTGGATCACGCGCTCGTGGACGACGATCTCGTTGTCGCCCCTCCTCCGCACCAGACTCCTTCCACGAGATCGTCTCGTGCCCGCCGGAGTGCGTGACGGAGATCGTGAAGCCTGGCCGTCGCCTGTGGTGGCTCCTGCCTTGGCAGCAGCTGCAGCTGTCGTCGATGCGTCCCCTTTCTCCCCATCCTTGTTGCTCCCGGCCATGGCGGATCGACGAGACCTCGTAAACGAGGCTCTGATACCACTTGTCAGACAGGCCTAAGCAAATCACACGAAAACGAGAGAGAGACAGGGGTTTTGCGTTGCAAACGTTGCAACTTTTCTGTTCGTTGTTCTTCCTTTTTATTCTGATCGAAAACGAAGTGGCGGATAGACGAGGCCTATCTTTGCGCCATGATCCGCACTATGTGCTCGTGCCATCCCACGAGCGCGAGACCAGGGCGTCCACGAACCAACACACGACCCGCTCTAACAATCGCGAGATCGTGCTTAACTGAAAGCCAAAGACACTTTAACTGAAAAAACGCTAACTCCTAACCTGCCTAGGTGCAGGATTATTCAGTGTCAACAATACATTGGGGAGCTATCGGGCGGGGATCATTCGGGGAGCGGAGGCCGAAGGAAATAAAATGAGCGAATCGGTACCGTGCCACTTTGCTGTATTATGCGGTTTGGTGGGAGGGCAAATCTGTCCAACGAAAAGTTGGACGAAAATTTTGGCAGAAACCTTAGCTCCTTTATTATTAGGTATAGATAGCAAAAGTGTCCGTGCGTTGCATCGGAAGAGAAAAACTGAAATACTTAAACGAATCATCTCGATGAAACTTTTCCTCTATGCCATCTTCTACCAAGGTGGTCATTTTTAAAAAATTCTGAAGTAGTCAATCTGAGGTGAACCGACGCTGAAGGATTATAACCAATTGAGAATTTTTTTAATCGAGATTTTTTTTAACATACACTACAGAATAAGCATATGTGTAACAAGCATATGTGTTTGAATCTAAGTCCTTGTAATGCCAACTCACAGCAGGATATACTTCCCTTTGTCCCGGTCATCCTAATTAATCGGTTCCTTGCCGTCTCGCGGTACTCCTCAAGAGTGATTCATGTAAGTACAATCTAGAAAACCCAATAGCAACAAGGTTAATTTGATGGCGAAGACTTTGCTCCATCGTTGTGATCCCAACAGCACCCTGCTATTTGCTGGCGGCGGCTCTCTGGCCATCGTGACCAGCACGGAGGCACCGCTCAAACTCCTCCCGCCTTTGCTTGAAGGTGCTCACGGGCAGACATGTCGATATGCCTTTGCGAGAATTTGAGAACCACAATGTTTTCATGGACGCCAGAGTTGACTGTTTTTTTCCTTTGCATGAGGCGTCCGCGGACGCTACCTTTTAGTTGTCAGGCATGGAAGCCCGATGCGATGTGATGTTGCCGCCCGGCTCTGCCCGAAGATCCCCGAATCCCCTGCTTCAAAGTCACCCGCCACTATAGCTCCATGGCTCGAAAAGCATCGAATCTGGGATGACTGCAGCCTCGCAATACTTCTACAGCGAGCGAACTGGCAGTCGGGCGCGGCGGCAAGATCTTCTCGAGCACCGCGTTCGTGGTCACAAGCCTGCGTCGGCAAAGGCAACATCCGGGCCTACTGGAACTCTGCGGGTATATCTCCGCCGTGCAGCGCCGCCCCCTCTCACCATGCCTGAGCTCGGTAGTGGTAACAGACACGGCAAGGCAGGGACGTCGTGGCCTTTGGCCGCTGGTCCTGCGCGCGCTCTCGCCTGCCGTGAACCTCGAGTACGAGCCGCACAAAACTACTCCTTTCTTCCCTGCCCTGCCTTGCCCTGAAGCTCCTTCGTCCTTCTTTGCCCATTGAGCTCAGGAATAACCCAGAAAACATAGCCGCCCGTCGAGCTCCAAACGAATCTGATGCCGGGGTAAACGCCGAAAATAGTTGCTGCACGATCTGGCACCTCCTACAAATCAGCTGACAGGGAACCTCCTTTTTATAGGCAAGGAAGGAAGAGGCACGAGCGAGGCTATTGTATCGTTTGCGGGCTCAAGTGCAAACTCGGCACGATAGCTGGGACGTGCCCCAAAACTTCTATCTCAAGTCGCGCCTTCTATCTCAAGTCACGATGGTTACCGGATTAATTACCAGATTGATTGCTTGGCGGATGAAATCAGGAGTCGTAGGAAACTAAAGGACACACGACGCGCGCAACGGACAAAACAACGACGGGCGACGAAAACAGGAAAGAAGGATAAAACGAACCGGTACATGGCATTTTGATGTATTATGCGATTTGGTGGAAGGACAAAACGGTCCAATAAAAAACGTTGACGAAACTTTTTGGCAGAAACCTTAGCTTCGGTAGGTATAGATATAGCCTATATAATGGCTAAAATTAAATCGGCCAAAGTTAGGCCCAAGGACAAGTTATACTTCTAAGAAGTACTGATTTCTGCGAGGGGTATAATCTATTATATACTAAAAGCACAATACAGAGGTTTAAAATAGAGATACCACATTAGACCACATCATGTGAATTATTTAGATTGTTAGATCTAAAATTTATGATTAAAATTAAAAGATATTGCATAATATCTGCGCCTCAAAAAAAGATTACGGCTGACATCTCTATTTTACTTAAAAAGACTAAACTGGTTCCTTATTCTGCCAGCCATACGTCAAACCCTTTCGTCGTCCAGCGTCGTCCCGCTTCGTCCCGCTTCGTCCATCGCCTCGTCCCTTATGGGCCTGGCCCAATTTCATTTTAATCACATAATACGCACGGATAACACAGTATTGGTTCCTTTATTTCTCCCCGCCCGCCTAGGGTTCCTTCGGCCTCGCCGCCCGAGCTGGCGACCGGCAGCGGCGGCACACCGTCATCTGCCCGCCGACGACCACTTATTGAAGCTCCTCCAGTTCTTGATACGACATCCTCCTGTTGTGAGCCCCCAATCTCTCCTTCCCGTCTCCTTTCTGTACTTTCCCGTCCTCTCCTCCCACCCAAACGTTCCTCTCCCGACGGTCTTCATCGACACAATAGCTCGTTGTCCTGCGCCTACTACTCCTCGGGCGGCAAGCACCTCAGGCACGATGGACATGGCCTTTGCAATCAGTAGGAGGACTGGAGGAGATCTGGGCGCATGACCTGGATGGCCCAACGATGCCAGATCCGGTGGTAGATCATGATGTACAGCTGTCGTCGAAACAGATGAACCGCCAAAGCTGACCCATCTTCGTTTCGCGATTCTGGTTCCCTCTCTCTCCCTCTCTTAATTTGGTGCTCAATGTTCCTGTAATTTCTTCAAAATTTGGGTGTGGTTGATTCAGTCTTGCTTGTTCACCCAGCGGAAAAGCAGTAATCACAAGGCTAGATTAAATTGTATCCATTTTTTCTGCTAGGTGATGAATTCAACTCACCCAGCGGAAAAGCAGTTGGTATCTCTTTGGACTTCGGCTGTACGTTCATATGGCCTTTGGCCTCTCACCAATTCCTCTCCTTTGTATCCATTTTTTCTGCTAGGTGATGAATTCATCTCACGATTGTTGATGTGCTGCAGGAATGCAGATGCACAAACTTTATAGATCTTACTTCTGTAGGAATGCTAAATTCTTCTGTTCACTAAACTATTTGGTTGCAGAGAATTCTAGAGAAGAGGATTATATTCATTACTTGAACAAATGAACATGGCGAAAAAATTGCCATTTCAGATGAGGCTGGTGGTGGAAGCCTCTAGCAGCATTGAGATATAATTTCCATTTCATACAAGACGCTTTGGACTGATGTATGTCGCAGCTCTACGCGTTTTCAGTTTACCAATATGTCTTAAATCTGTAGCTCATGTTTCCCGTCCACTTTTTTTGTTTACAACTGGACATAGAGTATGACAAATTTATTCACACAACCAATTCTAAGCATGAAGCTGATGTTAATGACTTCCATTCTAGAGTACTAAGCAGTGGTGACATATATATAGAGCTGATTAAGAAGGTTACTGTGCGAGATGTGAGGAGTACAAGGTAAAATCTGTTTGCACCTTCTCATATATGAATATAATATATAGTACAATTTTAAGTAAATGTATTTGTACTTTATGAATAATTAATCATAACAAACGTTACCATATACATCAATGTAGGTTATCTCGGTATTTATGTATTGGTAATTGTAAAAAAAATGTTTTGTTGATTGGACACAGGATGAAATAGAGCTATCGGAAAATAATTGTTGTACTGTGCATCTGAATCCTTGTGTACCTAGAAAGGAACATAACTATTTCAACACCTTATCAAAATCTCTACTATATTATATTATTATTATATATTATTATATTATTAAAAGAAAGAACGTGTTCTGTTTCCTCCGATCGTTGGATTTCGTCAAGCATATTTTCTTAGACGATTTTACCCTCCCACCCCGTCGTTTCGCTTGTCGTT
Organism: Lolium perenne; assembly: GCF_019359855.2. Taxonomy (NCBI): domain Eukaryota; kingdom Viridiplantae; phylum Streptophyta; class Magnoliopsida; order Poales; family Poaceae; genus Lolium; species Lolium perenne. The sequence goes on from NC_067246.2 coordinate 322,979,912, forward strand.
TGTCCAATTTCCAGCGTGGGCTGTCTGTTGTCCAAGGGCCCAACCCGAGCGTACCCTCTCCCTCGTCCTCTTTTGTCGCCAGAACCAAGCCTACAGGCTAGGGTTCCTCGCTCCGGCCGAATTCTCCGCCGCCCTCTCTCCCACGAGTTCCCGCTGCTTCTCTGCCCATCATGCCTCCCGCCGGTGAATCCCGTCTCCCGGCCTCCCATGGGCTCCTCATCGCCTGCAAGAGTTGTGTAGGTCGCCGCCACCCCTCTTCCTCCGGCCACGCCCGAGGAGCTTCTACGGCGGAGCATGGCCATGCCGACACCATCCCTTTGCCTCGCACCAGCCCGCCGACGGGCGAGTGCGCTGTCCAACCTCCAAGTCCGGCGCCGCCCAGTGCGTTGCTGCCCGGCATGCACAACTCGAGGACGCCGACGCCCCTGCCCGCCACCGCCCCTGCACGTGTGTCCTCGCTGCTGCCCTGCGCGCCGTCGCCCTTCTTGACGCGAGGACGCCACTGCCTCCGTTCATCTGTCGTTCGCCACCAAGGTCTGTCGGTTTATCTTAGAGGGACGCTTCTCCAGGTCCGGTCCCTGCCTCTGTCTAACGCTGGATAGTGTCTCCTCCAGGTTTCCTCTTCAAATTTTGGCAAATTATTTTTCTTAAGGTTATGTGATCAAATGATGTCATAGCACTACTACCATGGCCTACTGAAATATCCTCAAGACTCTCAATCATATACATGTCTGAATATATGCAGGGAGCAAGTATTCCTCTCGTGTGGCTAGAGTGTGATGCGACAAACACCACAATGGCTTCTTTGTTTACAGGAAGCTTGCGTAAGTCCTAGATCTCAACTGACAGAACTAAACAACAAAGGAAAATTTTCAATTGGATTTGTCTTCTGCGCATGCTCACTTTCCAATACATTTGTTAAGTACACTAAAGAGGTAGAGATTTGTTAGTCCCCTGATTAGATTGCACTAGGACTGAAGATTTTGTGATCTGTCTGGCGTGGTGGCATTTTTAGTTCTCTACTTAAGCAATATGCACTGTTCATCCCATTTTACATGCTCTGATAGTCACACACATATATACAATTAGACTTTGTGATTTTGGGGAAGGAATCGATGTCTGGTTATTGCGTGCATGTGTATACTGACTACCCTCGCTGCTCAGGTAGATGAGCTCTGACGTCATGTCCATGGCGGGTTAGAGTTCTGTTGTGAAAGCCCCACACAGAGAGGCTGGTGCACGCATTGATGACCACAACCTTTGGAGGTGACGCGGGTGGTAGCCTCTATGTCAACGAGCTCCCGCGACACGCTACGGATGTTTCGATGCCGAGGTCCACGGGTAGGTATTTTTTGGTGATGTTTGTGATTGAGTTATTAATATATACTTACATGGTGCAAAGCAGAAACGCTTCTTCATTTTGGACCAGTCACCTAAGGTGAGCTAAATGACCTTGACCATTTTTTAGTTCAGTTCTCGGTTATTGCGAAAAGATAGCTACAAAGGGTGTGATGATGCAAATAGTGTGTAGTTCAATTATTACCCTTACTGTAACAACTGAGTCCATGTAATGTATGATGAAGCCAGTCTTGGCTAGAGTGGATCGGTAAATTGATTTATGGAATCATATATTTTAATAATGTGCATGGATCACAACTGATGACCGTTAATTGACAGCTCATATGTGTAATTTGTTCTGACTGCTTACTAGAAGTTATAATTCTAATGTATGCTATATTATTACTGAAAAGTGTTAAGTGTGTGAATTATTGGCTGCAAATCGGCAAAAACCAAAATTAGCTTATTCTGAGCATACATCATACTGTGCTGATTTCTTGAAATTATTTAATCATGCGCAGAAGCTTGATGCACCTGCGAACAGATTGGAACTTGAAGCAAGGCGAGAGGATGCCGTGTTCCTCACTGCGCGCGGCCTCGGCGTGCCTGCGTGTGGCAGTAAATAGACGAGCCGCCGCCGCCGCCAACCATGCCACCGCCAACCCCGACGGTCCCACGCACAGCCAGGTGTGCGTCCAAGTCCTAGAGTCAAGAGAAAAAACCTGCTCGTCCCACAGGAAGGTCCCAGGTAGAAGAGGGGATGGGCGAGAGGATGATGTGTTCCTCACTACGCGCAGCCAGGCTTCGGCGCGACCTCGAGTTCCCTGCATGCTCCTCATCCTTGATGTGACCCTCCAGCCAGCGAAGAGAGGGTGTGGGACGAAGAGGCACCAGAGGAGAGGGTCGAAAATGGGAGAGAACGGTGGCACCAGTGAGATTGACTAGGGTGAAGTGGCACTGGAGAAGTCCAGGGGTGGAGGCAAACACATTTGAGAATTTGGTAAGAGGAGAGGAAGAAGAGGTGCTAGAACTGGAGTAAGTGTAAAGTGTGCAGATAGGGTAGGGTAAGAAATTTCATTTTTCACGTGGTTGGCTAGATACACATGGAGATTTTTATACTTGGGCCATGGATATTTTTGTAGTTCTTTGTACCATTGAGTTATATGAATTTGTATGAAAGTAATTGATCTCTCAATTCTAACTACTAATTTCATATAAATTTTGTCCAGAACATTTGCTAATTTCGGACTAATCAAGAACCATTAAGATCTCTAATATCTTCATTTGGAGAAAAACGTTTATCCTCAGCCTAAATTGGGGCGCAGTAGTGCCCAGTCGATCATGTTATGATGAATCAAAAGGAGGAGCTGTTCCCTATTAGCGCAACAGATAAGTATGCTAATGGAACTATTACTTATAAGTTATATCATCATACTGACTGTTGTCATATTATCTAGACTTGTTAAAATTCAAGGTTTCTAAGATCATTCATGTTTCCCTGGTCTTTAGTGAATAATGGAGAAATTATATTGGATTCTGTAGGATTGTTTGACATATCTCCGCTTGGACTATATTTGTTCAGTATTTTTTATTTAAAACCATAAGTTCTACTTTTACTTGCTGTCTTGACCGTCCACTATCTTATATTGTTGTCTTACATATGAAGCCTTAGCTTGTTCCTGCCTATTTTGTGATAGCTCTTGTTTTACCTGTAATAAGTTTCAACTTGAATACTTTGCTTTTCTTGTGTTTGAGGACAAAAGTTGGCTAACTGCACATCACTTTTAGAATTTCCTATTTCTTGGGTTTGAATTGGATTACTCCATGGAGAACCTCAATTACTGTTTGTGACTTATTTTTTATTTTGGCATTTCTGGTCCCTGTTTGGGTGTCGTGTTGCGTGGCAGTTAATAATTCGTTTTTGCTAATGCTTTATTTAGTAGTTATGGCCTGAACACTTTTTTATGACTGAACTCTTTCGGTCTTGCTCAGGTGATTTGTTTAGGAAGCTAGATGAAATTCTTATTTGTTCGTAATTCATATGCATGGTGCATAATATGGACAATACTTTTCATTTAAGATCATCGGGCTGACAGCCGTATTTGGCAATGTCACTACATAGTATGCTACCCGTAATGCACTCTTCAAAGGACAGTCTGACAGAGCAGGGCATCCTGAGGTTCGCAGAGGGCAGCCCTGAGCCTCTTAAGCTACATACAATGGCTTATACGGTAATTTCGCACAATTTCAAACTTTCCGATAGCTTTGCAACTTGATATTTAAGTTGTTAACTGAGGTAAGTGCACAGTTTGTGCCATCAATTGAAAATGCCTCTGAGTGCCCTACTTAACTAGCATCCATCAAAATTATTTTGCTACAGTAAGATTGAGGTACAAGTTGCAAAGATATTTGTTTTTTTTCTGTTTACACTACATGTTGAATTATATTCTTAAATGCTTGTTGGCATGCCACATCAGTATCCATATTTTATATGATAGATAGATGGGGTTCAGACTTGTGATTTCCAATAATACTAACTATGCTACCTATTTAGTATGTGTTATAATACAGTTTCAGTTGGTCAAGCCGAACCAAGGGTAAATGAAGTGGTGGTGATGACAATGTTAAACTAAGGGAAAATGAAGGGGGGTGGAGAGGTGGAGTGGAAGAATAGGCCGCGAGACATGACATCTGCAAAGAAGAAAAAACATGAGAAGGAGAGATATTCATCCATATATATATATGAACGGGAACCATATTATTTATGTTTCGCACACATTTATAGACTGAAATAATTGTTTACTGGTGAGTAATTTTTTTGCGATCCCGTGGCAACGCACGGGCATTTGTCCTAGTGTACAAAGAAGCCAATAGGTTGAGTCCAATGAAACAGGTGGCCTCTTAAACTTAGCATATCTAGACACGAAATGCCTAAAAAAAAGTGAAGCACATATGCACCAATGGATCACATGCTTTCACATGGACTGCTCGATGCATGCATAATGTCCTTTGTTGCCTCCCATATATTACACATGCATGTATATATATTTGGATTACTCTCATATGTACGGTTAATACAGGTGTAGTTTCCCCATGAAAAGGATTACATGCCTATCCTATATATGTATACGAGCACGTTCGTCCATATATGTATGCGAGCTATTTTTTGGGTGCAATATGTATGCGTAGCTTATATATGTATATGTAGCTTATTGTATTATTTATTTTCTATTTTCATAAAAAGATGTTAAAGATTTATATAAATTTGAATGTATCAATATACTAAATAGTACGTAGATATATCTAAATTTAGATAAACTTGTGACATCCTTTTATGAAGTGAGGTAGTTCTAAAAATAATATATGAGGGTTTGATAATCCAGATTTAAAAATATAAATAAAAACACATAAGCTCTCAGAAAACAAACTATAAATTTTCATTCAAATGTTTACTTACTTTGGTAAATATAAAATATGTACACAAATTTTGAAAAAAGCTTTACGAGATATTTATTGCAAGAGAAAGTTGTAACATTGAGTGAATCATAATAAAGTCCATGTTAAACACTACTTAAAATGGGGCATGTAAAAGTGTTCTATTCATATTTAACTAGCTCTGAAAGGTAATGTACGAAGCAAAAAAATATAAGAAGATAAATCATTGATTAACCTTTCAATACATAGAAAATTCACTACCTTCTCGATGTAGTACGTGGTACCGATCAAAAATAGCACACGGTACGTGAACACGCACGCCCAACTATAACTGTTGTATACACGTGCATGACCGAATCTACAAAAAATTTACCCAAATAAAAAGAATTGCTACTTAAATTGAGAATTATGAGATAAATAACAAGTTCTCAAAAAGTAAACTATAAATTTACTTTCAAATATATCTAATTACACTGGAAAATATTAAAAGATATACACAATTTTAGAGAAGAATAAATTATAACTTTCCATTGAAGTCGGCACATCTATAAATCAAAAACTTTGAAAATAATAGCAGTAATGTGTAATTCATTTCTTTACCAATTTCGGTGTTAATACATTCAAGAATCACCAGCATTAATTTTCTTACGCAATGTCTTTACAATTAATGAAAAATACAAATATACATATTACGAAATCTCGCAAAACTAGAAAGCATCCTTTGACCGATCTAATGGGACATCTTTATAGCTGACTAATACGTAGGTCATCCTAAATAAGTATCACATCCATAGGTAAACATCATGTTAAGTGTTAGCCTATATTAAACTATAATGCATGCAAAGGAAAATAATATGAAGCACAATGATATTGGTGTGGTAACATCAGTTTTACCTCTAGATATATATAGTATCACATACAAATGTGACATATAACCATTAGTGTGATATTATTGAAATGGCACTGCAATGATTCAATATGGAGTAAAGATGATTAAATATTATAGATGTTGCATGCATATGTGATATTTTATTTGAATAGTATCTTTGGTAGCTACGAAACCATACAATATCATACCACACTGTTACTAATATTGATATACATGACTATAAATAATTTAAAGCATATACTTGTGAAATTAAGAGTAAGGATGGTGCCCTCGCATTTACGAGGGCCACATTGCTAGTTGTATATATAATAAATAAATGGAAGAAACCTCACTAAGTGATTTCTCTTGACATGCAAGCTGTCCACATCAGCAGCTTGCGTCCTCGCAAAAACTTTCATCTCCTTCCACCTCATCAATCATGCCACCTCAGCCAAAAACAATTCTATATTTTGTTTATTTTGTTTTCTGTTGAGAAGTTCAGCTTATTTGGTGATGCTCACCAAATGTTTTGCCCAAAGTGTTCCACGATACGCATTAAGTGGCAGGAAACGGCCGGAATACATGACAATGACATTAATATTTCTTCTCGATTAAATATCTACAGTCACCCTTCATCTTCTCTGTATGAACTATCTAAGAGATCAAACGCCGGTGCACTCTCCTCTCCCCACTATCCCTGATAATAACTGCACAGGAGCACCCCGAGAAGTTCACACAAAAATTGCAAAATTTTGGAAGGAACAACAGTCGTATTTCGAGCAATTGCGTCGAATTCCAGGTTATATTCTTCACTGACAACACCCAGGGTATTTTCATTTCCTTGATGGAGCCGCTATTGCTCTTCAGTCTTCACTACACGGCACCACGAACGAATACTGATCACTCAAACCTCTCGAATCTTTGTCTTCACTAGAATCTTATGCTGCCACAGATCCAAAAAAAAATTGTGCCCTTTGAACCTCCAAGGTAGAATTATTTCTCTGATTTGATTACTCTTAACTTCATGCCACTCTTGGCAACCAACACATTCGTTTTGCTTTGCAAGGTGCTTGCTAAGATACCATTGTTATCACCAGATTTTGGTCAAATCGGGAGGTGGGCCGTAAGAGAGATGGGCGTGGAAGATTACACGTGGGAGATCTCTGAAGCGGCCTTGCACGAGGGGTTTGGGCTGGATTGCCCGTGTATCTTTAATTATGGTAGATTGTATCTTAGATTAAAAGTTAGAGTTTGTACCGTGCACGGTGGGGATTATTCCCACGTTAGAAAGTCCCCTGGACTATAAATATGTATCTAGGGTTTATGGAATAAACAACAACACACGTTCAACCAAACAAATCAATCTCGGCGCATCGCCAACTCCTTCGTCTCGAGGGTTTCTACCGGTAAGCGACATGCTGCCTAGATCGCATCTTGCGATCTAGGCAGCACAAGCTCCACGTTGTTCATGCGTTGCTGCATGCGAAGCCTTGTTGATGGCGAGCAACGTAGTTATCATAGATGTGTTAGGGTTAGCATAGTTCTTCGCGTAATATGCTATCGTAGTGCAACCCTTGCATGTCTAGCCGCCCTCACACCTATCTTAGGTGTGGGGGCGGCACCCCGCTTGATCATTATTTAGTAGATCTGATCCGTTACGATTGCTCCTTGTTCTACAAGGATTAGTTTAATATCTGCAATAGTTAGGCCTTACAAAGGGGGGGAGGATCCAGCGGCACGTAGGGTGTCGTTCGCTAGTCCTAAACAGGATGTTCCGGGGATCAACTTCGTGTTGGTTTTTAGGCCTTGTTTAGGATCGGCTTACGATCACCGTGCGTGGCCGCGAGGCCCAACCTGGAGTAGGATGATCCGATTATGCGGTGAAAACCCTAAATCGTCGTAGATCTCATTAGCTTTATCTTGATCAAGCAGGACCACCATATATTCGTGCACCCCGTACGAATCATGGGTGGATCGGCTCCTTGAGCCGATTCACAGGATAACCTAAGAGCCGATCGAGGCTCGTATTTAATGTTTACGTGTATGTCATGCAGGAAATTAAGCGAGGCATCTCCATCACCTTCCTGACCAGGTATAGGTCAGGTGGCACGCCCTTGCATTCAGCATCGGACGTGTGACCAGAAGGCTTTGCGGGCCGTCGCTCGGAGGGACCTCAGCCAGCCGCAGCTCTAGGTTGTTCCCGGCTCTACCGTGTTGATCGTCGCTGCCCGCCGGTGGGTTTTGACAGTCAACACATTCTGGCACGCCCGGTGGGACAAGCTTCTACATCAACCACATCGCCATCTACATCTGAGATGGCGGACGGCACGCCAGTCACCTACGAGGAGCTGCCCGACGAGCTCAAGAAGAGGTATGACGAGATCAAAGTCACCCTCGAAGCCGACCTCATCGGCTCTTTTCAGAGAACCCGTTCCCATGGCATCAGATGGAAGGGGTTCTCACCGCAAGGTGCACTCGATGGGATAGACCTCTCTGCCCCGTCGGAGGAACGCACCAGGTCCCTGCGGCAGGAGATCAACTACTTGGTGGCTCACTCGCTACACCGTCACTCTGAGAACCTGGTCAACACGTTGGAGCGTGTCGCTCTTCGCGTGATCCAGGAGATCATGAGGCACCAGTACTCGCCGTCAGGACCAGCCCTCGGGACGCATCAAGGAGAGTTGCCACTCCAGTCCTGTCCACCGCTGCCATATGCGTTGGCAGCACCAGAAGTGCCGGCTACACCGGCATTCGTCGTCTACAAGATTGGTGGTGACCCTAGTGACTACCAGTTCTTGCCCGAGGCGCCTAAGGAGATCCCTCACGGGTACACGTGCACGTATGTGCCGGATTGTGGCAACTGGGCACTCACAAACCAGGCCACAACATCAGGGACTTCTGGGAAAACAGGAGGAACGTCAGCGACAGAGCTTGAGAAGCAGACGTGGCTAACTAAGTACGCCACCCCGACGAACCTCCAGAGCTCAGCTCCTGCAGTTGGCTCAGAGCTGGAAAAGCAAACATGGCTGGCTAAGTACGCCACCCCGGCGAATCTTCAGAGTTCAACTCCTGCAGCCAGCACAACGGATCAAATCAGTACCATCCTGAGAGACCAGTTCGGCATGGTGCCGAAAAGGAGGGCAATCGGCTATTCCAAGCCGTACCCCGACGACTACGAGATGATCCCGCTACCACCTAAATATCGGCTCCCTGATTTCCCCAAATTCAGTGGATCAGATGGTTCCAGCTCCATCGAGCACGTCGGCCGATATTTGGCGCAACTAGGACCGGCTTCAGTGTCGGATCAACTACGCGTGAGGCTCTTCTCACAGTCCCTCACGGGATCGGCTTTCGGATGGTATACCTCTTTGCCACCAGACTCCATCCGGACTTGGAAGCAGTTGGAAGAGCAGTTCCATATGCAGTACCATACAGAGGCTTCCGAGTCTGGCATTGCCGATCTAGCACAACTACGTCAGAAGCACGGAGAAACTGTGACAGAGTACATCCAACGCTTCAGGAATCTTAGGAACCGATGTTATTCGGTTCGTATAACTGAAAAAGAAGCGATCGAGTTGGCGTAGCAGGCCTTGCAACACAGCTCAAGGACATGGCCTCCCAAGCAGATTATCCCTCACTGGCGCACATGGTTCGAAAGCGTCACAAGATATGAACAGCGCCACCGGACCTGTACCAAGACAAGTTCAAGCGTGCGATAGTCCTGGTCGATGCGAGAGGAAGACGAAGTTCTGCGGGAGACCAAGAGGTAGCGATGGCTGAATGGACTCGGGGAGGAACCCCCGTGTCCTGCAAATGGGTAAAGCCACTAGGCCCACCCAGGGGATTTGATTTTTACGTGACCAAGACTGAGCAAATCTTCGACCTCCTGCTCAAGGAGAAGCAGTTGACGATTCCTGAAGGTCTCAAATTCCCCACGGTGCAAGAGCTGAACGGAAAGCCATACTGCAAATGGCACAACTCGCTCTCCCATGCCACCAACGACTGCAGGGTATGGCGTCAGCACATCCAAGCGGCGATAGAAAAAGGGCGTCTAATTTTCAACCAGTACGCCATGAAGGTCGACACCCAGCCCTTTCCCGCCGTTAACATGGTGGAGTGCACTTACCCTGAAGGTTGCCAGCCAGGATCCTCGTTCAGCATCAACATGGTAGGACCTGGGAACCACTCTGGCAAAGATGGAGACGAGGGCAAGCTGCTCTCGTAGCAAGGACACGAAGGAGGCCGCTCCACGCGATCGGCTCCATCATGATGGCAAGCGCTACGTCACAGAGGGAGAAGTGAAGAACATAAGATATCAGCGACCCCTCTCTGATCACCTCCTCAACAAGTATGTAAGTCAGTATGACCAACGCCGACGGTCCAGCTATGATAATGAAGGAGATCGTCTGGCTAGAGAAGCCAGAGGATATCGTCGGCATGATCATGAGGAGGAAGAGCACGAGCGCCGTGCCACGGGAAAATCAAGGGAGCAAGATGACAGCGACAGACATCGGGACTGCCCCTTCTTCGTGACACTGCTGGGATTCAGGAATGAGCCGATTGCCCACAATCGGCAATTGCCCAGAATGCAACCAGAAAAAGAAGGATGCAGCCAACGTGTCTGTGTTCAGGCGCTTAGGGCCTCTCCCGCCACAAAGCAAACGTGCTGAGTCCCCTCGGTGGGCAGATATCAAGGATTCCGAAGACGAGGGACAAGAAGAAGAAGAGGACAGGTACCACCGTCCAAGGTGGTGCCCTGACGGACTCAGCCGTTCACAAAAGCGCAGGGTTCAGCGATTGCGCGGCCTGGAGGAAGCCGAAAGGTTATACCTGCATACGCTAAGGAAGGCACGGCCTGATCTGGCTGCGAAAGTTCAGCGAACCCTGGATGAAGAAGGTCGTCCACGGAAAATGGAGTGGCGTCCCAAGCAAAAGAAAGCCGATGATGAAACATCGGCTGGCACGAACATGGTGCTCGTCCTTCCGACGGAGCTTAGTGCTCCACGATTCTATGATGCACTCAAGGCGGACGACAGCAGGCGCATCAAGTCAGAGGTTGGGTTGGTTTTATCCACCAACCTGACCGAGTAGCAAGATTAAACCAGTGAGCAAACAGGGCGAGGCTGATCCTTGTGATCGGCCCCATGAATTATGAAGGAGCATTACAGAACCTTCAGTCAGCGCTCCAATGGATATGGAGGCCGATTCCAGCAATCGGCCAAAATTATCTTCACCACATGTTCTGCTTGTGTTCAGCATCGATCCACTGGGCAGCGGCCACGTCGGCGGATGAAAGTCAGCACGAATCCTCGCGGAGCCGACGTGCAAGCGCAGTACCCTGGCTAACCATAAAAGCCGATATCTGCAGTCATCTGGCAGATTCGGCTCGGGGGGCATATAGTCAGATGAACATGTGCAGATAAACATGTGTAAACATGCGTGCAGTGAAACATTGGGGGCCGATTAAGAAAAATCGGCCAAATAAAAAAAAACATTTTACGCAAGAAGCGAAGCCGATGCGCAGCCATCGACTCTAGTACAGTTATACAAGACCAAGACCTGCTGGCTATGTGCTCAAAGTTTGCATCAACATCGACGTTCAGTAAAAGAAAGCTGATCGGCGACCTGTGCATCCTCGCCTATATTCTCGCCTTGATTAAGGCTCGGGGGGCAGTTAACTTGGTAGATGCTCTGATTTGAGAGCCGATTGGAGTCACATCGACTGGCCCTGTATTAGGATCTTCTCTGAAGTAGTAAGGTGTTGCAGAAGAAGACTACTGAAGCTATGGAGAGGAATCGGGAAAGGAGGCCATCGGCTTTTACAGGTTTTGGACCGTCCTGTCGCTGCAAAAGGGACTTGATTCTCAAAATAGCCGATGAGTAGTCATCGGCTAAGGGATTGCGAAAAATTATGGTCAGATATCAAATCGCAGTCTGAGATTGAGAAGTGCTTGACCGACGGGCTAATCGGCATGTGAGTCCGGCTTCACGGGCGTCCAAAAGAAAGCCGATACGTTGCTATCGGTCTTGGCATGACAGGCGGAAGGAATGAAATTGGAGTAATTGAAGGACGAATTAAAAGAACAATTTCATTAATTCAAAGGAGTGGCTTTACAAGAAAGAGCCGATGGCTCTCAAAAGAGGGATCTGGTGCCTAGTGCACTGCTACTACTAGTCCTATTCTACTAGTCGTCGCTGTCCTCGCCATCACCGCCGTCGATGTCGTCGGCGCTGCTCCCAGGAAGCTCCTCGTCGCTGCTGCCCCAGCCCTTGGCCGGAGCCTCGTCCTCCTCGTCATCATCATCATCCTCGCTGTCCGCCCAGGAGCGGAAGCGCTTGGTCGGCGGGTACCCGATGGAGGAGGAGGATTCATCCTCCTCCTCTTCCTCCTCGTCATCATCTTCGTCCTCGCTGTCCGCCCACATTCGGGAGCACTTCTTCGGCGGGAGCTTGGCGGAGGGGGAGGCTTTGGCCTTCGCTACTTCTCCTTCTTTCTTCTCATTGTCGGAGGAGAGGGGGTTCACCTCGGAGTGAAGGTTGTCCTCGTTCTTCTTCTTCGGCGAGGATTGGAGGGGGAGGCCTGAGAGGGAAGAGGAAGAGGAAGACATTGCTACAGGAGGAGAGGGTTTTGTGGGTGCCGATGGCTGGAACAGAGGAAGGGGATGAAGAGAGCTAATCAATCGGCACAGTTAAATAATGAGAAGCCTGGTGGAAATTTAATGCCATTACAGTTTCCGAGGAGATGACGCCAGAGCTATCGAATTTTGCAGAGAAGCTGAGAAGACAGGGCATAATGATAACGGATACTGCAACGGCTCTGCTCTGCCACGACATGACCCTTCAAAGGAAAAACAGAGTGGTTTTGGAATTATCATTGCCAAAACCAGGGGGGCATGTGTTATCACCAGATTTTGGTCAAATCAGGAGGTGGGCCGTAAGAGAGATGGGCGTGGAAGATTACACGTGGGAGATCTCTGAAGCGGCCTTGCACGAGGGGTTTGGGCTGGATTGCTCGTGTATCTTTAATTATGGTAGATTGTATCTTAGATTAAAAGTTAGAGTTTGTACCGTGCACGGTGGGGATTATTCCCACGTTAGAAAGTCCCCTGGACTATAAATATGTATCTAGGGTTTATGGAATAAACAACAACACACGTTCAACCAAACAAATCAATCTCGGCGCATCGCCAACTCCTTCGTCTCGAGGGTTTCTACCGGTAAGCGACATGCTGCCTAGATCGCATCTTGCGATCTAGGCAGCACAAGCTCCACGTTGTTCATGCGTTGCTCGTACTGAAGCCTTGTTGATGGCGAGCAACGTAGTTATCATAGATGTGTTAGGGTTAGCATAGTTCTTCGCGTAATATGCTATCGTAGTGCAACCCTTGCATGTCTAGCCACCCTCACACCTATCTTAGGTGTGGGGGCGGCACCCCGCTTGATCATTATTTAGTAGATCTGATCCGTTACGATTGCTCCTTGTTCTACAAGGATTAGTTTAATATCTGCAATAGTTAGGCCTTACAAAGGGGGGGAGGATCCAGCGGCACGTAGGGTGTCGTTCGCTAGTCCTAAACAGGATGTTCCGGGGATCAACTTCGTGTTGGTTTTTAGGCCTTGTTTAGGATCGGCTTACGATCACCGTGCGTGGCCGCGAGGCCCAACCTGGAGTAGGATGATCCGATTATGCGGTGAAAACCCTAAATCGTCGTAGATCTCATTAGCTTTATCTTGATCAAGCAGGACCACCATATATTCGTGCACCCCGTACGAATCATGGGTGGATCGGCTCCTTGAGCCGATTCACAGGATAACCTGAGAGCCGATCGAGGCTCGTATTTAATGTTTACGTGTATGCCATGCAGGAAATTAAGCGAGGCATCTCCATCACCTTCCTGACCAGGTATAGGTCAGGTGGCACGCCCTTGCATTCAGCATCGGACGTGTGACCAGAAGGCTTTGCGGGCCGTCGCTCGGAGGGACCTCAGCAAGCCGCAGCTCTAGGTTGTTCCCGGCTCTACCGTGTTGATCGTCGCTGCCCGCCGGTGGGTTTTGACAGTCAACAACCATGTGAATTGACAAGATCCTCTCTGTACTGGGTTCTTTGTTCCATTAAAATGGACCTTCTGCAAATGTTCAGCGTGCTGCATATGATGGATAGTTGGAGTTATTCCATCTAAACTTTGGTTGGGTTATCTTGTTACCTAAGGTTAAGGAGCCACAAAGGATTCAACAATATAGACCTATATGCCTTTTAAACGTAAGTTTCAAAATTTTCGCGAAAGTGGCCATCATTAGACTGAATGTGGCTAATCATGTGGTGAGGTTGTTGATGACCCACAAGTATAGGGGATCGCAACAGTCTTCGAGGGAAGTAAAACCCAATTTATTGATTCGACACAAGGGGAGACAAAGAATACTTGAAAGCCTTAACAGCGGAGTTGTCAATTCAGCTGCACCTGGAAACAGACTTGCTCGCAAGAGTTTATCAGTAGTAACAGTTTTATAGCAGTAGCAGTAGTGAAATAACAGCAGCAGTGTGATGTCTACGGGAGCTTCTATTCTTGTAGACAGTGTTGGGCCTCCAAGAGCAGAGGGTTGTAGAACAGCAGCAAGTTTCCCTTAAGTGGATCACCCAAGGTTTATCGATCTCAGGGAGGAAGAGGTCAAAGATATCCCTCTCAAGCAACCCTGCAACCACAAAGCAAGAAGTCTCTTGTGTCCCCAACACACCTAATACACTTGTCAGATGTATAGGTGCACTAGTTCGGCGAAGAGATAGTGAGATGCAAGTAATATGGATGAGTATGAGTGGTAATAGCAATCTGAATAAAATATGGCAGCGAGTAAACATGCAACAAAACAGTAAACAAACGGGGATTCGATGCTTGGAAGCAAGGCCCAGGGATCCTGCTTTCACTAGTGGACACTCTCAACAATGATCACATAATAGGACTACTTTACACCCTCTTGTTGGATGATGAACACCACTAATTGTGTAGGATTACACGAACCCTCAATGCCAGAGTTAACAAGCTCCACAATATTCAATGTTCATATTTAAATAACCTTAGAGTGCAAGATAGATCAACACAATTACACCGAGAACTAACATAGCATACACACTGTCATCATCACACTATGAAGGAGGCATAGATCACATCAATACTATCATAGCAATAGTTAACTTCATAATCTACAAGAGATTACAATCATAACCTACACCAAGTACTACACGATGCACACACTGTCATCATTACACCGTGCAGGAGGAATAGAGTACTTTAATAACATCACTAGAGTAGCACATAGATGATATTCAACTAGATCACATAAAGAGAGAGATGAACCACATAGCTACAGCGGAGCCCTCAGCCCCGGGGGTGAATTACTCCCTCCTCATCATGGAGACAGCGATGGCGGTGAAGATGGCGGTGGAGACGGCGGTGGAGATGACTCCGGGGGCAATTCCCCGTCCCGGCAGGGTGCCGGAACAGAGACTTCTGTCCCCCGAATTGGAGTTTCGCGATGACGGCGGCTCTGGATGGTTTTCTCTGGTTTTGTCGAACGGGGTCGAGGATTTAGGTCAGGGATGACTAAATAGGCGGAGAGGCAGAGTCAGAGGGGCCACAGGGGGCCCACACGCTAGGGGGGCGCCCCCCCTTGGTCGCGCCGCCCTGTGGGGTGGGGGCCCTCTGGCTCCCCTCTAGAAGCTTCCGGGAATTCTAAGATCTTCGGTGTTAATTTCGTCCGATTCCGAGAATATTTCCTTACAAGGATTTCTGAAACCAAAAACAGCAGAAAACAGCAACTGGCCCTTCAGCATCTCGTCAATAGGTTAGTTCCGGAAAACGCATAAAAACGATATAAAGTGTGCATAAAACATGTAGATATCAACAATAATGTGGCATGGAACATAAGAAATTATCGATATGTCGGAGACGTATCAGCATCCCCAAGCTTAGTTCCTGCTCGTCCCGAGTAGGTAAACGATAACAAAGATAATTTCTGGAGTGACATGCCATCATAACCTTGATCATACTATTGTAAGCACATGTAATGAATGCAGCGATCAAAGCAATGGTAAATGACATGAGGAAACAAATGAATCATATAGCAAAGACTTTTCATGAATAGTACTTTCAAGACAAGCATCAATAAGTCTTGCATAAGAGTTAACTCATAAAGCAATAATTCAAAGTAAAGGTATTGAAGCAACACAAAGGAAGATTAAGTTTCAGCGGTTGCTTTCAACTTGTAACATGTATATCTCATGGATAGTTTTCAATGCAAAGTAATATAATAAGTGCAATATGCAAGTATGTAGGAATCAATGCACAGTTCACACAAGTGTTTGCTTCTTGAGATGGAGAGAAATAGGTGAACTGACTCAACATAAAGATAAAAGAATGGCCCTTCGCAGAGGGAAGCATCGATTGCTATATTTGTGCTAGAGCTTTGGTTTTGAAAACAAGAAACAATTTTGTCAACGGTAGTAATAAAGCATAAGTGTTATGTAAATTATATCCTACAAGTTGCAAGCCTCATGCATAGTATACTAATAGTGCCCGCACCTTGTCCTAATTAGCTCGGATTACCTGGATATCATCGCAATGCATATGTTTTAACCAAGTGTCACAAAGGGGTACCTCTATGCCGCCTGTACAAAGGTCTAAGGAGAAAGCTCGCATTGGATTTCTCGCTATTGATTATTCTCAACTTAGACATCCATACCGGGACAACATAGACAACAGATAATGGACTTCTCTTTAATGCATAAGCATTCAGCAACAATTAATTTTCTCATATGAGAGTGAGGATATTTGTCCAAAACTGAAACTTCCACCATGGATCATGGCTCTAGTTAGCGGCCCAATGTTCTTCTCTAACAGTATGCATGCTCAAACCATTCAACTTATGGTAAATCGCCCTTACTTCAGACAAGACGGACATGCATAGCAACTCACATGATATTCAACAAAGAGTAGTTGATGGCGTCCCCAGGAACATGGTTATCGCACAACAAGCAACTTAATAAGAGATAAAGTGCATAAGTACATATTCAATACCACAATAGTTTTTAGGCTATTTTTCCCATGAGCTATATATTGCAAAGATAAAGGATAGAAATTTTAAAGGTAGCACTCAAGCAATTTACTTTGGAATGGCGGAGAAATACCATGTAGTAGGTAGGTATGGTGGACACAAATGGCATAGTGGTTGGCTCAAGGATTTTGGATGCATGAGAAGTATTCCCTGATAATTTGTCGATGAAGATGTGACGGAATAAAATATAGTTTCACTAGAGGTGACCTGATAATTTGTCGATGAAGAAGGGGATGCCTTGGGCATCCCCAAGCTTAGATGCTTGAGTCTTCTTGAAATATGCAGGGATGAACCACCGGGGCATCCCCAAGCTTAGAGCTTTCACTCTTCTTGATCATATTGTATCATCCTCCTCTCTTGACCCTTGAAAACTTCCTCCACACCAAACTCAAATCAAACTCATTAGAGGGTTAGTGCATAATCAAAAACTCACATGTTCAGAGGTGACACAATCATTCTTAACACTTCTGGACATTGCTCAAAGCTACTGGAAGTCAATGGAACAAAGAAATCCATCCAAAATAGCAAAAGAAGCAATGCGAAATAAAAGGCAGAATCTGTCAAAACAGAACAGTCCGTAAAGACGAATTTTACTTAGGCACCAGACTTGCTCAAATGAAAATGCTCAAATCGAATGAAAGTTGCGTACATATCTGTGGATCACTCATGTAAATTGGCATAATTTTCTGAGTTATCTACAGAGAATTAGGCCCAGATTCGTGACAGCTAGAAATCTGTTTCTGCGCAGTAATCCAAATCTAGTATGAACCTTACTATCAAAGACTTTACTTGGCACAACAATGCAATAAAATAAGATAAGGAAATGTTGCTACAGTAGTAACAACTTCCAAAACACAAATATAAAACAAAATTACTGTAGTAAAATAAACACATGGGTTATCTCCCAAGAAGTTCTTTCTTTATAGCCATTAAGATGGGCTCAACAGTTTCAATGATGCACTCCCAAGAAATAATAGTTGAAGCAAAAAGAGAGCATCAAGAGGCAAATTCAAAACACATTTAAGTCTAACCCACTTCCTATGCAAAGGAATCTTGTACACAAATGAATTCATGAAGAACAAAGTGACAAGCATAAGAGGATAAAACACGAGTAACTTCAAGATTCTCAACATAAAGAGGGGAAACTTAATATTATTAAGATGCCTATAACCATGTTTCCCTCTCTCATAATAACTTTCAGTAGCATCATTGATGAAATCCACAATATACCCATGATACGTCTCCGACGTATCGATAATTTCTTATGTTCCATGCCACATTATTGATGTTATCTACATGTTTTATGCACACTTTATGTCATATTCGTGCATTTTCTGGAACTAACCTATTAACAAGATGCCGAAGTGCCAGTTGCTGTTTTCTGCTGTTTTTGGTTTCAGAAATCCTAGTAACGAAATATTCTCGGAATTGGACGAAATCAATGCCCAGGGGCCTATTTTTCCACGAAGCTTCCAGAAGTCCGAAGACGAAACGAAGTGGTGCCACAGGGTGCCCAAACCCTAGGGCGGCGCGCCCCCCCCTGGCCGCGCCGGCCTATGGTGTGGGGCCCCTGTGCCCCCTCCTGACTTGCCCTTCCGCCTACTTAAAGCCTCCGTGACGAAACCCCCAGTACCGAGAGCCACGATACGGAAAACCTTACTGAGACGCCGCCGCCGCCGATCCCATCTCGGGGGATCCAGGAGATCGCCTCCGGCACCCTGCCGGAGAGGGGAATCATCTCCCGGAGGACTCTACGCCGCCATGGTCGCCTCCGGAGTGATGTGTGAGTAGTCTACCCCTGGACTATGGGTCCATAGCAGTAGCTAGATGGTTGTCTTCTCCCCATTGTGCTATCATTGTCGGATCTTGTGAGCTGCCTAACATGATCAAGATCATCTATCTGTAATTCTATATGTTGCGTTTGTTGGGATCCGATGAATAGAGAATACTTGTTATGTTGATTATCAAAGTTATGTCTATGTGTTGTTTAAGATCTTGCATGCTCTCCGTTATTAGTAGATGCTCTGGCCAAGTTGATGCTAGTAACTCCAAGAGGGAGTATTTATGCTCGATAGTGGGTTCATGTCTCCGTGAATCTGGAGGAGTGACAAGAACCACTAAGGTTATGGATGTGTTGTTGCCACTAGGGATAAAACATTGATGCTATGTCTAAGGATGTAGTTATTGATTACATTACGCGCAATACTTAATGCAATTGTCTGTTGTTAGCAACTTAATACTGGAAGGGGTTCGGATGATAACCTGAAGGTGGACTTTTTAGGCATAGATGCAGTTGGATGGCGGTCTATGTACTTTGTCGTAATGCCCAATTAAATCTCACTATACTCATCATGATATGTATGTGCATGGTCATGCCCTCTCTATTTGTCAATTGCCCAACTGTAATTTGTTCACCCAACATGCTGTTTGTCTTATGGGAGAGACACCTCTAGTGAACTGTGGACCCCGGTCCAATTCTCTTTACTGAAATACAATCTACTGCAATACTTGTTCTACTGTTTTTTGCAAACAATCATCTTCCACACAATACGGTTAATCCTTTGTTACAGCAAGCCGGTGAGATTGACAACCTCACTGTTTCGTTGGGGCAAAGTACTTTGGTTGTGTTGTGCAGGTTCCACGTTGGCGCCGGAATCCCTGGTGTTGCGCCGCACTACATCCCGCCGCCATCAACCTTCAACGTGCTTCTTGGCTCCTCCTGGTTCGATAAACCTTGGTTTCTTTCTGAGGGAAAACTTGCTGCTGTGCGCATCATACCTTCCTCTTGGGGTTCCCAACGAACGTGTGAGTTACACGCCATCAAGCTAGATTTCTGGTGCCGTTGCCGGGGAGATCAAGACACGCTGCAAGGGGAGTCTCCACTTCTCAATCTCTTTACTTTGTTTTTGTCTTGCTTAGTTTTATTCATTACTTTGTTTGCTGCACTATATCAAAACACAAAAAAATTAGTTACTTGCATTTACTTTATCTAGTTTGCTTTAGTTACTACTGCTGAAATGAGTAATCCTGAAGTTGAAGTTCGTTCATTTAAGCAACAAGGGGGAGAATGTTTAAAAGATGCTTGGTATAGAATCAGTGATGCCCATAATAGGTGCACTAAGAAACACTCCACCACTATCCTACTCAGGAATTTTTATGTTGGTATCTCTAGCTGGAATAGATATGTTCTTGATTGTCTCGCGGGAGGTAACTTCCTAGGCGCTCCCGCTTTAGAAGCTAGTTGCATTATTGAGAGTTTATTTGGAACACCACCTGTTAATGAAACTAAAATTGAAACCTCTCTTGAGGAAGTTATGAAAAAATTGGAAACCATAGAGCAAAACCTTCCAATTATTGATACTACTTTGAAAGCATTACTTGATAGCACTGATAAACTTGATAAATCTCTAGGTGGAATTAATGAGAGAATCACCATCTTAGAATCTTGTGCTATTCATGATAATCAAACCCAAAGGATTAGTGAAGTAGAAGAGGCTATGGGAACATTGGGTTCAACCTTTTCATCTATTAAGTTTAGAGAAAAAGCTTATGTGGGTAAGGAGCAAAAGTTTATGTATGTCTCTAAATTGCCTAAACCAAAGAAATATTATTATAGGCCTAAAATTAACAAAGCCCTTAGTACCACCATAGATGGGGGAGTTTGTGATAACGATGCTTCGTCTCCTGATAATACTTGATACACACTTTCTGCGCCTAGCTGAAAGGCGTTAAAGAAAAGCGCTTATGGGAGACAACCCATGTTTTTACCTACAGTACTTTGTTTTTATTTTGTGTCTTGGAAGTTGTTTACTACTGTAGCAACCTCTCCTTATCTTAGTTTTGTGTTTTGTTGTGCCAAGTAAAGCCGTTGATAGAAAAGTAAGTACTAGATTTGGATTACTGCGCAGTTCCAGATTTCTTTGCTGTCACGAATCTGGGTCCACCTCCCTGTAGGTAACTCAGAAAATTAAGCCAATTTACGTGCATGATCCTCAGATATGTAAGCAACTTTCATTCAATTTGAGCATTTTCATTTGAGCAAGTCTGGTGCCATTTTAAAATTCGTCAATACGAACTGTTCTGTTTTGACAGATTCTGCCTTTTATTTCGCATTGCCTCTTTTGCTATGTTGGATGAATTTCTTTGATCCATTAATGTCCAGTAGCATTATGCAATGTCCAGAAGTGTTAAGAATGATTGTGTCACCTCTGAATATGTTAATTTTTATTGTGCACTAACCCTCTAATAAGTTGTTTCGAGTTTGGTGTGGAGGAAGTTTTCAAGGATCAAGAGAGGAGTATGATGCAACATGATCAAGGAGAGTGAAAGCTCTAAGCTTGGGGATGCCCCGGTGGTTCACCCCAGCATATATTAAGAAGACTCAAGAGTCTAAGCTTGGGGATGCCCAAGGCATCCCCTTCTTCATCGACAACATTATCAGGTTCCTCCCCTGAAACTATATTTTTATTCCATCACATCTTATGTGCTTTGCTTGGAGCGTCGGTTTGTTTTTGTTTTTTTTTGTTTGAATAAAATGGATCCTAGCATTCACTCTATGGGAGAGAGACACGCTCCGCTGTAGCATATGGACAAGTATGTCCTTGGTTTCTACTCATAGTATTCATGGCGAAGTTTCTCCTTCGTTAAATTGTTATATGGTTGGAATTGGAAAATGATACATGTAGTAATTGCTATAAATGTCTTGGGTAATGTGATACTTGGCAATTGTTGTGCTCATGTTTAAGCTCTTGCATCATATGCTTTGCACCCATTAATGAAGAAATACATAGAGCATGCTAAAATTTGGTTTGCATATTTGGTTTCTCTAAGGTCTAGATAATTTCTAGTATTGAGTTTGAACAACAAGGAAGACGGTGTAGAGTCTTATAATGTTTTCAATATGTCTTTTATGTGAGTTTTGCTGCACCGGTTCATCCTTGTGTTTGTTTCAAATAAGCCTTGCTAGCCTAAACCTTGTATCGAGAGGGAATACTTCTCATGCATCCAAAATACTTGAGCCAACCACTATGCCATTTGTGTCCACCATACCTACCTACTACATGGTATTTTCCGCCATTCCAAAGTAAATTGCTTGAGTGCTACCTTTAAAATTCCATCATTCACCTTTACAATATATAGCTCATGGGACAAATAGCTTAAAAACTATTGTGGTATTGAATATGTAATTATGCACTTTATCTCTTATTAAGTTGCTTGTTGTGCGATAACCATGTTTCTGGGGACGCCATCAACTACTCTTTGTTGAATTTCATGTGAGTTGCTATGCATGTTCGTCTTGTCTGAAGTAAGAGCGATCTACCACTTTATGGTTAAGCATGCATATTGTTAGAGAAGAACATTGGGCCGCTAACTAAAGCCATGATCCATGGTGGAAGTTTCAGTTTTGGACATATATCCTCAATCTCAAATGAGAAAATTATTAATTGTTGTTACATGCTTATGCATAAAAGAGGAGTCCATTATCTGTTGTCTATGTTGTCCCGGTATGGATGTCTAAGTTGAAGAATAATCAATAGCGAGAAATCCAATGCGAGCTTTCTCCTTAGACCTTTGTACAGGCGGCATAGAGGTACCCCTTTGTGACACTTGGTCAAAACATGTGCATTGTGATGATCCGGTAGTCCAAGCTAATTAGGACGGTGCGGGCACTATTAGTATACTATGCATGAGGCTTGCAACTTGTAAGATATAATTTACATGATACATATGCTTTATTACTACCGTTGACAAAATTATTTCATGTTTTCAAAATCAAAGCTCTAGCACAAATATAGCAATCGATGCTTTTCCTCTATGGAGGACCATTCTTTTACTTTCAATGTTGAGTCAGTTCACCTATTTCTCTCCACCTCAAGAAGCAAACACTTGTGTGAACTGTGCATTGATTCCTACATACTTGCTTATTGCACTTATTATATTACTCTATGTTGACAATATCCATGAGATATACATGTTACAAGTTGAAAGCAACCACTGAAACTTAATCTTCTTTTGTGTTGCTTCAATGCTTTTACTATGAATTATTGCTTTATGAGTTAACTCTTATGCAAGACTTAATTGATGCTTGTCTTGAAGTGCTATTCATGAAAAGTCTTTGCTATATGATTCACTTGTTTACTCATGTCATATACATTGTTTTGATCGCTGCATTCACTACATATGCTTTACAAATAGTATGATCAAGATTATGATGGCATGTCACTCCAGAAATTATCTGTGTTATCGTTTTACCTGCTCGGGACGAGCAGAACTAAGCTTGGGGATGCTGATACGTCTCCGACGTATCGATAATTTCTTATGTTCCATGCCACATTATTGATGTTATCTACATGTTTTATGCACACTTTATGTCATATTCGTGCATTTTCTGGAACTAACCTATTAACAAGATGCCGAAGTGCCAGTTGCTGTTTTCTGCTATTTTTGGTTTCAGAAATCCTAGTAACGAAATATTCTCGGAATTGGACGAAATCAACGCCCAGGGGCCTATTTTTCCACGAAGCTTCCAGAAGTCCGAAGACGAAACGAAGTGGGGCCACAGGGTGCCCAAACCCTAGGGCGGCACGGCCCCCCCCCTGGCCGCGCCGGCCTATGGTGTGGGGCCCCTGTGCCCCCTCCTGACTTGCCCTTCCGCCTACTTAAAGCCTCCGTGACGAAACCCCCAGTACCGAGAGCCACGATACGGAAAACCTTACTGAGACGCCGCCGCCGCCGATCCCATCTCGGGGGATCCAGGAGATCGCCTCCGGCACCCTGCCGGAGAGGGGAATCATCTCCCGGAGGACTCTACGCCGCCATGGTCGCCTCCGGAGTGATGTGTGAGTAGTCTACCCCTGGACTATGGGTCCATAGCAGTAGCTAGATGGTTGTCTTCTCCCCATTGTGCTATCATTGTCGGATCTTGTGAGCTGCCTAACATGATCAAGATCATCTATCTGTAATTCTATATGTTGCGTTTGTTGGGATCCGATGAATAGAGAATACTTGTTATGTTGATTATCAAAGTTATGTCTATGTGTTGTTTAAGATCTTGCATGCTCTCCGTTATTAGTAGATGCTCTGGCCAAGTTGATGCTAGTAACTCCAAGAGGGAGTATTTATGCTCGATAGTGGGTTCATGTCTCCGTGAATCTGGAGGAGTGACAAGAACCACTAAGGTTATGGATGTGCTGTTGCCACTAGGGATAAAACATTGATGCTATGTCTAAGGATGTAGTTATTGATTACATTACGCGCAATACTTAATGCAATTGTCTGTTGTTAGCAACTTAATACTGGAAGGGGTTCGGATGATAACCTGAAGGTGGACTTTTTAGGCATAGATGCAGTTGGATGGCGGTCTATGTACTTTGTCGTAATGCCCAATTAAATCTCACTATACTCATCATGATATGTATGTGCATGGTCATGCCCTCTCTATTTGTCAATTGCCCAACTGTAATTTGTTCACCCAACATGCTGTTTGTCTTATGGGAGAGACACCTCTAGTGAACTGTGGACCCCGGTCCAATTCTCTTTACTGAAATACAATCTACTGCAATACTTGTTCTACTGTTTTTTGCAAACAATCATCTTCCACACAATACGGTTAATCCTTTGTTACAGCAAGCCGGTGAGATTGACAACCTCACTGTTTCGTTGGGGCAAAGTACTTTGGTTGTGTTGTGCAGGTTCCACGTTGGCGCCGGAATCCCTGGTGTTGCGCCGCACTACATCCCGCCGCCATCAACCTTCAACGTGCTTCTTGGCTCCTCCTGGTTCGATAAACCTTGGTTTCTTTCTGAGGGAAAACTTGCTGCTGTGCGCATCATACCTTCCTCTTGGGGTTCCCAACGAACGTGTGAGTTACACGCCATCAACCCATCTGTCGTGGTATGGTCACGGCATATGCCATAGGGTGGCTAATCGAAGTGGTTCCTGAGGGATCTCACGGCGGTATCCGGATGCGGGTATGGGCACGAGCGACACGGCGACGTACCCAGGTTCGAGGCCCTCCGATGGAGGTAAAACCTCTACTCCTGCTATGAGTGTATATGATGATCACACAGTACAATGGTGCTCCTAGAGCTGTGTCCGGCTGGTCCTGAGAGGCTAAGGAAGACTATGGTCTCTCTCACAGGGCAGCTCTGTAGGTGGGTGAAAGCAATAAAATGATCGATCCCCTGCACGAGAGGGGGTAGTGCGGCTTATATAGGCACCGGCACTTTACATATAAGACCCTATAGTTTACTGGCCGGCTGGGCCGGCTTCGGCTTCTGCTCCTTCCCGAGGCGGTGACGTCAGGAGTGGTTGAGGCATCGTGGCCTGTCCCATCCGGCTGCCACGGTCAGCGGTATGGAGGAGGTGTCCCTGTCGCCGTCAGCCGCTGTAGCCAGTACGGATCGTCGTAAGCCCTGACGGCCTGTCCGGCGCGTGGCACTATTGCTCCACAGTGCCCCGCGCTTTACGGAAGATGGAGTCAGCGTGGACTTTGGGAACCCGGATCACCTACCCGGTTCCTTCCAGTGCAAGACTCGCCAGCCTCGAGTCGGTCTGAGGTACAAACCCCAGTCGGATATGGCTTGTAGAAGCCGGCCTAACTACAGCATTGGTGGCCGTAGCCAGGCCGACTAGGACCTAGAGCCAGCCGGCTTCCAGACCAGCCGGCCGCGGCGCCAGCCGGCTGCTCCTCAGCCGGCCTTTGCCGCGAGCCGGCCAGTGGCCAGCCGGCTGCTCCGCGTCCATTGCCCTATCCGGGGTCTTCCCCCCGACATTAGCCCCCGAAGCTGGCAAGGTCCTGCGTTTAGAAGGACCTAGACAGGTTTTCCTGGCTTCTCGAATATATTGGGCGGCACTTGGAGGGGCCGACTGAGAATTTCCATTCAGCCGGCTGCGCCCTCATCCGGCTCGTTCCTGCCGGCTGCTTCTAGCCGGCCGCTTTTTATACTTGTGCAGTTTTTGCTTTCTCGCAAGATCTGATGGCGTCTCCGCCTTGCTGATGAATTTTGGCTCGAGTGAAACTTCTTGTCCGGCTCCGGCTCGCTGTGCGCCGGAGTCTCCGCCGCCTCGGGTCCTGCGCCCGACTTGACCGGTCTGACGCCTGGCGCTGCGGTCAGTTCGTCTGGTCACATCAATGTCCCTCCGGATCCGGTGCGGTAGTGGGCGACGTGGTGTGGCCGTTTCTGGTAACCGTCGTGGACGTGGGAGGAGTTACGGCGCAGTAAATCCGGGGACGTGGCCCACGACCGCCACTTGGAGGCCAACCGCCCGCGGCAGGAGGCTATAAATGCCGCGGGGGAGGCATCGAGGCGGCCACTTGCCATTCTCTTCCTCCTCGCGCTCCTGCTTCCATCGCTCCCTGCGCGCTCGAGCTCGCTGTTGCTCCGGCGAACGCCTCCCGCTGGCGAACTCCGGCAGGCGAATCTCCGCCGATCCGCCGCCGCCACTCCGTCAATCCGGCGCCACGGGGCCGCGCGTCTCGACGGAGCGTCCTCAGCCGCCGTTGTCGCCGCCGCGGTCGCAAGGTTCCTCCTCGCCGTTTAGTCTCTCCTGGTCATCTTCTTCCTCGACATCGCCAATGGCGTCCCCCAGCGGATCGTGGAGGGGCTCCTACATGCAGGAGGACGACATCGAACGCCTGGTGCGCCTCCGGCGGATCCCGCAGTCGGTGATCACGCGGGTGCCCGGCGAGGAGGTGGAGCCCGAGCCGCGGCCCGGCGAGCGCGTCGTCTTCGGCGCGCACTTCGATCGCGGGCTGGGCCTGCCGGCTTCGACGTTCTTCCGGCAGTTCCTCGACCACTTCGGCCTTCAGCCGCACCACCTGCCGGCCAACGCATGCGTCCTCCTGAGTTGCTTCGTGGCGTTCATGGAGGCTTACGCCGGCTTGTGGCCCGACATCGACTTCTGGAGCCGGCTTTTCTTCTTGAAGGCGCAGACCAACGACGGCCGCCTGCGAGCCTGCGGCGCCGCCTCGATCTACACCCGGCCTGGTACGCCTTTCCCCAAAATCCCCACCGTCGACTCGGTGAAGAACTGGCAGATGTCATTCTTCTACGTGCGCAACGAGGGGGAGCTCGTCGACCGGATCAACTTGCCGGAGTTCAACCCGGCTCCTCCAGTCGGCCGGATCAACTGGAGCCACAACGCCCGCTCGACGGATCAGAACGCCGAGGTGAATCTGCTTTGGGACTTCCTGGCGACAGCCACCGCTGGCGGGCTGACTGCCGAAGATCTCCTCTGCACCATCGCCGAGCGCCGGGTGCTGCCGCTCCAGATGCGCACCCACAAGATCGGGCACATGTCCGGCCGGTTCGATCCGAACCGGACGTCCATTGCGCGGCTCACCAAAGCCCAGGTGGCCAGCCGGGTGAACCACATCACCAAGGCGAACCTGCCGGAGGACTGGAGTTACGGGCTGGTGCCCTGCGACAGGAACCATCCACCGGCGCAGGTAAGCCTCATGTCTTTGCCATTTTCCGGCTTGCGGCTGCGGGGCCGACTTCCTTTTTCTTCTGCCGACTTCCGGCTCGTCATATGCTTATGTTTTTTCTGTCTTTCTAGCTTTTTGAGCGCCAGAACGTCGAGGACGGCGACCTGGTGACGAAGAGGTGGACGCCGGATCACGTCGATCCGGCTGACCAAGCCGGCGACCATGCCGGCGACGACGACCTGCCGCAGGCGCCTGATCTAGGCGGCCAGGGGGAGCACAATCCGCCCCCCTCACCAGAGCAGCAGGAGGAGGAGGAGGAGCCGGCGGCGTCCGGTACGGGGCCAATCCCCGCCGTGCCTCTGCGCGCGAGGCCGCCAAGCACCACGGTGACTTCGGCGCCCAAGGGCACGAAGCGAACCGGCTCCACCGCCGCCTTGGAGGCGAAGGCGAAGAAACAGCGCCGGCAGCAGCCGAAGAAGGTCCCGGAGCAGGCCGGGTGAGTTCTCTTTCTTTTTCTTGTTTGATTCCTTTTCTTTCCTTGCTTCCATGCTTATTGTCTTTCTGTTTATCCGGATAGGGTCCCTATCAAGTTCGCCCAGGGCGGCGGCTCCCGGCAAGCTCCGCGCGTCGCGTCGCCGCCGCCGCGCCAAAGGAGGGAGCCGACGCCGCAGCCTTCATCGCGCGCTCCTACGCCGCCGCTGCCCGCGGGTACTGCGCCTTCCGCGGGGGCATCTTCCTTCGCCGTGCCGCTGGCTTCAGCGCCTGATCGCGGCACGCGGGTCGAGCCGCCGCGGCAGCCGACGCTGGACGATATGTTCCCGCGCCGCGCCCCGTTTGTGGAGCGGGCAGCCGGAGCTGGCAGGGGCATGCCATCTGTGGCAGGAGCTGGAGCTGGAGCTGGTGGGGCTGCGCCGCCTTCGACCGGAGTCGGCGGGTCCGCGCCCAACGTTGTGGTGCTGGAGAGTTCTCCGAAGGGAGCGCCTCAAGCGCCGGATGCGACGGCTCCCACCGGGCCGATCGCCCGACCGCGCCGCCTCCAGCCGGAGCCGACGAGGAGGGAGCCGACCGGGAAGGAGCCGGCGAGGGGGGAGCCGGCGCGCTCAAAGGACGCCGACTCCCGGGCTCTGGTGAGGACGAGGGGCCCGCCGGGCCCAACTGAGGGCCTTCATGTGGCCAAGGGGGCCCGGCTGCTGCATGTGCCGTCTGCCTCTGACTCCAGCCTTGGCTCGGCCGGCACCATGGAGGCTGCGTGGCATTCGGCGGATTCTTGTGAGGTGTTCAACCGGGAGGGGCAGCCTGGTACGGCGCCCATGAAGATGGCCTTCTCCGGCTACCGAGCCGGCCTTAAGAACAAGGCCGCCGAGGCCCTTGCCCAGCTAGCAACGCTGGAGGATGCTGACAAGGTAGGTGTCTTCTTGTTTTTGTAATTTTGTTATTATCCTGGTAGCCCTCCGAGGCATGGTCCGGCTGCTTGGAGCCGGTCCGGGTTTCGTCTGGATATCTGATTGTTTCTTTCAGGCGGTTACGGAGCGACGCACCGTCTTGTACAACAAGGTGGTGACTAGCTACCACAAGGCCAAGATCGAGCGAGCCGGCTTGGCTCGCGAGCTGGAGGCTGTCAAGGGTAAGCTCTATGCTTCTTTTGACTTAATGTCTTGTTTTCTTTCAGTCTTGGTTGGCTGACATTTCTTTCTGGCCGCCTCGCAGTTGAAGCCGCCAAGGTCCCGCAGCTGGAGTCGGATCTCCGAGCCGCTCGTGCCCAGTGCGCCGAGAGCGAGGAGGCGGGCCGATCCGCCGCCGGCAAGCTCAAGCTGGCTGAGCAGGAGCTGACGCGGCTGCGCCTGCTGGAACAGAACCACCTTGCTGAGCTCAACTCCCTCCGGACGGCGGAGAAGGAGAAGGTGGAGGATCTGAGCCGGCGGCTGACGGAGGTGGAGAAGCAGCGGCTTGTGCTGCAGGAGGAGGTCACCGTCAAGTCCACAGAGCTGACGGCTACCGCCAAGCGCTGGACGGATGAGATTGGCGCACTAGATCGCGGCTTGGCGGGTGAGTGCATCTCTAAGTTCCTTTCCCTTTGCCGGCTTTCGGCTGTTGGCTGCCGGCTTTCGCTGGCAGCCGGCAGCAGAAACTTCTTCGTTATCTTCAACTTGGGGCTGGTGGCAGTCGGTTCTTGCCGGCTGCCGCCAGGCTTTTCCTTTTGGCTTAGGACTTCGAAAATTTGCATTTTTCAGCTTATTTCGGCTTCGATGATTTCTGACTTGCTCTGTCTTGCAGCGGCCTTCCCGGAGACGCAGGACGCGGCTCTGGCAGCCGTTGGCGTTGCGCGCGAGTCCAGGAGGCAGGAGACCGGCGAGGGCAGCTCGGAGTATTTCTCCATGGAGGATCACATGGCGTCCATGGCTGCCTGCGTCGAGCCTATCACCAAGCTCGGCTGGGAGCTTCGGAAGGCGGCTGAAGAGCTGGTGCCCATGCTGTGGCCTGAAGAGGCGGCGCCGCAGGATATCTCCGGCCTCATCTCCGCGATGGAGCGGGCGCCGGACCGCTTCCTCGACTGGAAGGAGTCGGCCACGCGCGCCGGTGCCGACATGGCGCTGTCCTTCGTCCTCTCCTGGTACAACGAGGTGGACCTGGGGCAGCTTGAGTTCCGGCGAGCCGGCGTGGAGGACAAGCTCCCAGCCGATCTCAAGGCCGCCCGCCTTGCTCGAGCCAGCACCATCGCCGAGTTCGTCGACAAGGCCCTCTTCGTCGCGGACCCGAACCCTCCTCCATCCGATGGGGAGTATGTGGACGATGAGGAGGCGGAGGACGTGCCTGAGGACGACCCGGCAGCCGGCTCCACTGATGCCCCTCCGGCTTAGATTTCCTGCTTTCCAGTTGTTCTTTTGCCAAGACAATTCGTTAAATCCCCGGGATGCCGGGTGCATATGTAAGACAATGTTATTATCCTTTTATTAAGGCACGCTTTAATGTGTTTGTTAATCATTTGTGTGCCGAGTTGCTTTCTTTCGACTCGTTCGCTTTTTCCCATCCGCCCCACTCTTTGGCTGTGCCCTTGCCGGTCGTACGTCCGACTTGCGATCCGTCGCCGGATCAAGAGCGGGCCGCTGGGTGAGGCCGACAGTATTTCAGTCGAACGAGCTGAATTCGGCAATCCGGCACTTTTATGAAAAGTTGCAAGTCAACTCGCTTTTACTCTTTCCCTTAGTCGTTTTTCGCGTGCCGGCTCCCTAGGCCTTACTCCCGCCAGCCGGACAGCCGGGTTGCGGTCTGTAGCTGGATCGGAAGCCGGCTGTCGGAAACCGGATCACGTTACTGAGCCGACCGCGTGAGAGGGTTCAAGCCAATTGGCGAAACAAGGTAAAGTACACGAAAAACTTGTCGGAAACAGCGCTCTTGGCGCAAGCTTTTTCATAACTCACAAAAGGGATACAAGGGATACATACATTCCTGCTCTCATGTGTAAAATGGGCGGAGTAACCTGACATTCCAGGGATGTTTAGTCTCCTCGTCAGCCTTGTCCGGCTTGTTTTTCTTAGCCTCTTGGGCATCTATGAGATAGTAGGAATCATTGCCTACCGCCTTGCTCACGATGAAGGGACCCTCCCATGGGGATGATAGTTTATGCTGTCCGGCTGTCCTCTGGATCAGCCGGAGCACTAAGTCTCCTTCTCGGAATGCTAAGGGCTGGACCTTCCGGCTGTGGTAGCGTCGGAGGCTTTGCTGGTAGATAGTAGATCTAGACTCAGCCAGCAGCCGGGCCTCTTCGACCAGGTCAACTCCATCTTCGCGAGCTTCTTTGGCTTCGGCTTCTGTGTAGAGCTTGATCCTTGGCGCGTCATGCTCGATATCAGTCGGCAAGACGGCTTCGGCCCCGTATACGAGAAAAAATGGTGTGAAGCCGACTGAGCGGTTTGTCGTTGTGCGCAGGCTCCACAAAGACATTGGGCAGTTCTTCAATCCAGCAGCCGGCTGCTCGCTCGAGCGGCTCCACCAACCGGGGCCGGATGCCGGCTAGGACTAAGCCGTTAGCCTTTTCCACTTGTCCATTGGACTGCGGGTGTGCCACGAGAAGATAGGGCCATCCGGATCCCCATTTCCCCGCAATAGCGAGAGAAGATGCCTTGGGAGAAGTTGGTGCCGTTGTCGGTGATGATGGTGTGGGGGTAGCCGAATCTCACAATGATTTCCTTGAGGAATGTGACGGCTGTGGACCCGTCCAGTTTCTTGATTGGCTTGGCTTCGATCCACTTGGTGAATTTGTCAATCATCACCAAGAGATGTGTCATGCCGCCTCGCGCTGTTCTGAATGGACCTACCATATCCAAGCCCCATACGGCAAATGGCCATGTGATGGGGATGGTTTTCAAGGCGGAAGCCGGCTGGTGTCTTTGCTTTGCGAAGCGCTGACAGCCGTTGCACTTCTTCACCAAATCTTCTACGTCTCTGAGCGCAGTCGGCCAGTAAAAACCATGCCGGAAGGCTTTGGCCACTATGGCTCTGGATGAGGCGTGATGTCCGCACTCTCCTTGATGGATTTCCCGTAGGAGTTCAATCCCTTCAGCCGGCTCGACGCACCGCTGGAACACCCCACTTACGCTGCGTTTGTACAGCTGGTGGTTGATGATGGTATAGGCCTTGGCCCTTCTCTCAATCTGCCTGGCCTGGACTCTATCATCAGGCAGCACACCGTCGGTGAGGTAGGAGAGGAATTCTTGTGCCCATGAAGGTACGCATCTTATCTCGAATACGCTGACCAACAGGGCCTCCTGCGTGGGAGCTTCCGGATTCGACTGCATGGTCGCCGGGTTCGGCTTGCTAGCCGGCGGGTTCGGCTTGCTAGCCCCCGGGTTTGGCGATGAAGCCCCCGGGTTGGACTGAGAAGTCCCCGGGTTCGGCATGCTAGCCGGCGGGTTTGGCTTGTTAGCCCCCGACTTGGGCGATGAAGCCCCCGGGTTCGGCTGAGCAGCCCCCAGGTCAGCTGGCACGAATATTGAATCCGAGTCCGGTGACGGTATGATGGACGGCTTCTTGAGAACCGCCAAGGCGACACCCGGCGGAATGGCTTGCCGGGTTGAGCCAATCTTGGATAAGGCATCAGCCGCTTCGTTATTTGCTCGTGGCACATGGTGGAATTCGCAGCCGTCGAAGAAGCCGGATAGCTGCTGGACATGGAAGCGGTACGAGGCCATGTTGGCGTCCTTCGCGTCCCAGTCGCCAGATGCTTGCTGTATGACCAAGTCGGAGTCGCCGGCGAGTATGCGACGCACGCCAATCTCCTTGGCCAGCTTCAGCCCATGAATGAGCGCTTCGTACTCCGCCACATTGTTGGAGGCGGCGAAGTGGATCTGCAGGACGTAGTCCAGCCGGTCCCCCTTGGGAGAAGTGATGACGATGCCGGCTCCCAAGCCGTTGCGCATCTTCGAGCCGTCGAAGTGCATCTTCCAATGTGTGGAATCCGGCACAGGCGGCAGGTACTGCATCTCAGCCCAGTCGACGAAGAAGTCCGCGAGGATCTGCGACTTGATGGCTGTGCGTGGCTCGTAGAGGATGGTGTGGGCGGCTAGCTCCAGGGCCCACTTGGCAACCCGGCCGTTGGCATCCTTGCTACCTATGATTTCCGCCAAGGGTGCTGTGGCAACCACCCTGATGGGGTGCTCTTGGAAGTAGTGCTTGAGCTTCTTGGCCGCCATGTAGACGCCGTAGGTGACCTTCTGGTAGTGGGGGTAGTTTTGCTTCGACTGGGAGAGCACTTCGCTAAGGTAATAGACTGGGCGCTGAACCAGCTGCTCCCTGTTGCCGGCTTCTCTGCGCTCCACCACCAGGACAACGCTAACCACTCGATTGGTGGCTGCGATGTACAACAACATCGGCTCCATTGAACCCGGCGTTGCAAGGATTGGCGCGGTTGAGAGCACGCGCTTCCAAGTCACGGAAGGCCTCATCCGCTGCGGTGACCAGACGAATTTGTCCGCCTTCCTCATTAGTTGATACAGGGGCGGTGCCTTCTCCCCAGCCGGGCGATGAAGCGGCTCAAGGAGGCCAGGCAGCCAGCAAACTTCGGACGTCCTTGAGGCACTGCGGCAGTTCCATCTTCTCTAGGGCACTGATCTTGTCCGGGTTGGCTTCGATCCCTCGCTGAGAGACGAGGTAGCCAAGGAGCTGGCCAGACGGCACGCCGAATGTGCACTTGGCCGGGTTGAGCTTCATCCGGAATCTTCTCAGATTGGTGAAGGTTTCTCTCAGGTCATCAAGGAGGGTAGTCGTCTCCTTGGTCTTTACAACGACATCATCCACATATGCGTGAACGTTTCTGCCGATTTGATCCTGCAGGCATTTTTGCATGCACCTTTGGTAGGTGGCGCCTGCATTTTTCAAGCCGAACGGCATAGTCGTGTAGCAATAAGCCCCGTACGGGGTAATGAACGAAGTCTTTATTTGATCAGCCGGATTCAAAGGAATCTGGTGGTAGCCTGAATAGGCGTCTAAGAAAGACAACAGTTCACAGCCGGCCGATCGAGTCTATGACTTGATCTATGCGCGGCAGGGGGAAGGGATCCTTCGGGCACGCCTTGTTCAGGCTGGTGTAGTCGATACACATGCGCCAGGAGCCGTTCTTCTTCAAAACCAGGACCGGGTTCGCCAACCAGTCCGGGTGCAGCACTTCCATGATGAAGCCGGCAGCTAGGAGCCGGGCGATTTCTTCACCGATGGCCTTCCTTCGTTCTTCGGCGAAGCGCCTGAGAGGCTGCTTCACCGGCTTGGCTTCAGGCCGGACGTGGAGGTGGTGCTCAGCCAACTCCCTCGGCACACCCGGCATGTCTCTTGGAGTCCACGCGAAGATGTCCCGATTCTCACGGAGGAAGCTGGTGAGCTCGCTTTCCTATTTCTTGTTCAAGCCGGCACCGATGGTGACGAACTTGTCCGGCTGCGCTGGGTCCAGCAGGATCTTCTTGGTGTTGTCGGCCGGCTGGAAGTGAGTCGTCCCAGCCGGGTTGCCCGCAGCCGGCATGTCTGTCTGCGCGGCTTTGGCGAGGGCGACGGCGTCGTGGATGAGCTGCTTCTCGGTGGCGATGACCAGCGTCTGGGCCATCTTGGAGCTCTGCATGGCGCAGTCCATGGAGCGGCGATAGTCGCCGGCTACGGTAATGACCCCCTTGGGGCCAGGCAGCTTCATCTTCAGGTACCCATAGTGGGGCACCGCCATGAACTTGGTCAGGGCTGGCCTGCCCAGGAGCGCGTGGTAGGGACTCACGAGGTCCACCACCTCGAACTCGATTCTCTCAGTGCGGAAGTGGTCCGGCTTCCCGAACATCACCTCCAGCGTGATCCGGCCGATCGGCTGGCAGCAATGGCCTGGCACGATGCCATGGAAGACGGTGGGGGTGGGGCGCAACTCGGCCTCCTGGATGCCCAGCATGCGGGCGGTGTCGCGGTAGAGGATGTTGATGCTGCTGCCGCCGTCGATGAGGACGCGCGAGAAACGCACGCTGCACCGGGTTGTGCCGATGGTGGGGTCGAGGACCATGGCGTAGCTGCCCGGCTTCGGCAGGACAGCCGGTGTGTCGCGGCGATCAAAAGTGATGGCCTGCTCTGACCAGTTTAGGTACTGGGGGACCGGCGGTATGACCGCGTTGACCTCGAGGGAACGGCGCTCTTGGCTCGTCCTGTCCTTGGGCTCGGAGGTGAAGATAATGTAGGTGGCGTCTTCGGCCAGGTATCGGCCGGCATGGTGCACTTGGTTAGCCTCGTGGTGCTCGAGGTTGGCGTTCTCTGCGCCGGCTTGGCCACCCGGCCCGCCGGCTGGTGGAGGCGGGGGTGGAGGCGGTAGAGGTTCACCGCTTGTCAGCCGCTTCATGAAGTGGCAATCGCGGGTGGTGTGGTTGGAGGGGTTCTTGCCGCTGTGGTACTTGCACGGCGAGTCGAGCATCTGCTCGAAGGTGTACTTCGGCTTCCACTGCCGGTCTTGCTTCTGGCGGCGGCTGCCGCCTGCCGCGTTGTCTGCCACGGCGGCCACGTGGGCGGAGCCGTACCGGCGGTCCGGCTGGTCGTTGTGACGCTTGCCGCGGTAGTTGTCCCGCCGGCTGCCATGCGAGGCGCCCTCGGCCGGCTTGTTGTTGTCCCGTCTTGCTGGGGCCGGTGAAACATCAGCCGGCGCCTTGCCGGCTTCCTCTGCCAGCGCGTACTTGTCTGCGATGACCATCAAGGCGGCCATCGTCTTGGGCTCGCTGCGGCGTAGCTTGTGCCACAGCATGGTGTTGGGTCGGCAGCCGCCCATGAAGAAGCTGATGGCTTGCATCTCGTGCACGCCCTCGCAAGAGTTGCGCATCTCGCACCAGCGCGTCGGTACGCGCGCGATCCGTCTCGTCCGGGCCCTGCTTGCACATCTCAAGCTGTTGAGGGCGACCCGGCCGGCGATAAGTGCCGGTGAAGTTGCTGATGAAGGCGGCTTCGAAGTCCAGCCAGCCGTTTATGCTGCCGGCTGGCAGGTTGTTGAGCCACGTGCGGGCGGAGCCGAGTAGCATGAGGGGGGAGTAGCGCACAGCCCAGCGCTTGTTGCCCTTGGCGATGCCGACTGCCGTGGAGTAGTCCAGCAGCCAGTCTTCCGGCTTGGCGGTGCCGTCGTACTTGGGGGTGTCGCGCGGGAGCTGGAAGCCATCGACCATGGGCTCGTTGAGGATCCGCGGCCCCGAAGCACTTTGGGCCGGCTGGCCCTCTTCTTCCGCGATGCGGGATTGAACCAGCCGGTCGAGGCGGTCTCGGGCGTCAGCGGGCTCGATGCGCGGGCCCAGCCGGGAGTGTGCCGGCTGGCGTGCGCCGCTTGCTTCTGGAGCCGGCCGGTGATGACGGCGGGGCCCGGAGTCTTGCTCCTGGTTCCGGCTCGGAGGGGGCCGGCTGCGGCTGTTGCCGCTCGGCTGGTGGCTTGGCCGGCCCAAGCTGTGCGTGGCCCGGGAATCATGGCGTCGGCTTGGTGCTGGGGAGGAGGACTCGGCCGTGTCCCTGGCACCTTCCCTGTCGTTGCCTGCAGCTCCACGAGCGTGAGAAGCTGGGGGCATTGACATACCCGGGGGTCGGCGATCTGCTGTTGGCTGCGTTGAGCAGCTCAGTCACCCGCCTGGTCTGGCGGCGTAACTCTTTGCCCTGAAGGCGGTTCAGCTCTTCTGCGGCGGCTTCTGCCGCGCGCATGTTCTTGTCGGGGGTGTTGTAGACGGGGAGCTCCGCGGACGGAGCCGGCGAAGGAGCGCCGTCGCGGGCGATCTCAGCGCCGAGGTCGCGGCCCCTGCGGCGGATGTGGCCGGCTCGGCTTGGCTCGTCGCCGCACAGGTGAGGCCGTGGGCGCGGTTGTACTCGCGCTGGGTGATCTCCATCTGGCGCTTAGCAGCAGCCAGTTCTTCGGTTTGCTTGAGGAGGAGCTGGCGGTGCGCCTCCAAGTCCGCCTCGATGGCGGTGGGGTCTCCGCCAGGCGTGAGCGGGGTGCTCAGCTTTGCCCGGACTGCATCCAGCCGGGACGGCGGTGGTGGCGCTTTTGGGCCCGAGCCGGAGGCGTTGGGGTCGATGTTGCGCTCCAGGTCGGGGCCGCGCATGCGCGGGTTCTTGGTGGGGAGCTCGTCGCCAGCCATCATGACTTGCACGACGGCGGGGCTGGCGGGAGCACTGCTGCCGGCTCGCGGAGGAGGGCTGGCGCAGCGCAGCACCTGCCGCGGGTAGCGCGGCGGTGCGACGGTGGCGACGTAGACGTCGAAGCCGCCGAAGGAGATGACGCTGCCGTCGGCTGGGAAGGGCCGGTCAGCGAAGCAGCCAGCGTTGTCGCTGACGCAGTCGAGGGAGCCGAATCTCCAGATCAAGCCTGAAGCGACTCGCTCGCCGGTGGTGGTGGTGAGGCCCGTCCGGATGAAGACACCGGCCGAGGATGCTGAAGGCCCCACGGTGGGCGCCAAATGTCGTGGTATGGTCACGGCATATGCCATAGGGTGGCTAATCGAAGTGGTTCCTGAGGGATCTCACGGCGGTATCCGGATGCGGGTATGGGCATGAGCGACACGGCGACGTACCCAGGTTCGAGGCCCTCCGATGGAGGTAAAACCTCTACTCCTGCTATGAGTGTATATGATGATCACACAGTACAATGGTGCTCCTAGAGCTGTGTCCGGCTGGTCCTGAGAGGCTAAGGAAGACTATGGTCTCTCTCACAGGGCAGCTCTGTAGGTGGGTGAAAGCAATAAAATGATCGATCCCCTGCACGAGAGGGGGTAGTGCGGCTTATATAGGCACCGGCACTTTACATATAAGACCCTATAGTTTACTGGCCGGCTGGGCCGGCTTCGGCTTCCGCTCCTTCCCGAGGCGGTGACGTCAGGAGTGGTTGAGGCATCGTGGCCTGTCCCATCCGGCTGCCACGGTCAGCGGTATGGAGGAGGTGTCCCTGTCGCCGTCAGCCGCTGTAGCCAGTACGGATCGTCGTAAGCCCTGACGGCCTGTCCGGCGCGTGGCACTATTGCTCCACAGTGCCCCGCGCTTTACGGAAGATGGAGTCAGCGTGGACTTTGGGAACCCGGATCACCTACCCGGTTCCTTCCAGTGCAAGACTCGCCAGCCTCGAGTCGGTCTGAGGTACAAACCCCAGTCGGATATGGCTTGTAGAAGCCGGCCTAACTACAGCATTGGTGGCCGTAGCCAGGCTGACTAGGACCTAGAGCCAGCCGGCTTCCAGACCAGCCGGCCGCGGTGCCAGCCGGCTGCTCCTCAGCCGGCCTTTGCCGCGAGCCGGCCAGTGGCCAGCCGGCTGCTCGGCGTCCATTGCCCTATCCGGGGTCTTCCCCCCGACACCATCACTTAAAACATTCTTATCATGGTTCATATGCATAGAAGTATCATTAATTTTGGCACAAGAAGAATTCTTCTCATTAATAGTAATTGGAGCAGGATTATTATCAAGAATTTGAACATGGTAAACAAGTTGCATATTAAG
This sequence comes from Lolium perenne, assembly GCF_019359855.2. Taxonomy (NCBI): domain Eukaryota; kingdom Viridiplantae; phylum Streptophyta; class Magnoliopsida; order Poales; family Poaceae; genus Lolium; species Lolium perenne. The sequence goes on from NC_067246.2 coordinate 323,018,054, forward strand.
GGAATTGTTTTTGGCAATCAAAGCATGACTATGACAAGTTTCATAAGGATAGTTATAACCTATATCATAGCATTCTTTATAATAATCATCAAAGGTCGGAGGCACAGTGTCATCATAAGAAATAGAATAGTTATCTTTCACAGTAGGTTTATCTGTGACCATACCATCATTGTTATTAGAAGGAGATGTATTAAACACATAATGATCAGTAGCAAAAGGATTTTCAAACACCTCTTCCCCAAGCTTAGAGCTTTCTATATCATTATGGGAGGAAGCATGGATAGCACTGATACTATGGCAATTATTATCATCATTATTTTCAGAATTAGTTTCCCAGAGATTTGCAATATCAAAAGTAGTGTGCTCATTCAAATCATGATCACTAATGTATGTAAAGGGCATAGAAAGATCATTGTATTCAGATTCATTATCATAATAATCATTAGGAGCAACATACTTACGGTTACCTAGCGTTATCTCATTCACGCGGGGATATGCCGTTACCTCTTTCTCTTTATTCTCCTTCTTCTTCTTCTTCTTCTTCTTCTTCTCCGTTCCCTTCTTCTTCTTCTTCTTCTTCTTCTTCTCTTCCTTCTCCTCGTTCCCTTCTTTAGGAGGAAGAGGCTTGAAGGGTGGCTTGTCCGCATAACCTGATTTACTTTCAGAAACAATAGAAGAAACTTGGGAGGATTCCTCCTTTTCATTAATTAGTTCAAAACACACAGCGGTCCTATCATATTTTGGCAAGGTGTCATCTTCTAAAATATTTTGTATGTAAGTATTTGTATGGCTATTATCAATGCAATAAGAAAAACACCCATGCAGGACGTCATCAATATCAAGATCACTCATATGTAACAAGGAGATTTTTCTTGAGAGATCTTCACACCACAAAAATAAAGTAAGTTCATCATGCTGATTAGGAGTAATTTCATCATCGCAATACCAATTTGTAGCACTCATGGGGTTCAAATTATCATTGGAGGAGCATTGAAAATTAAAATGACCCACTCTATGGCAAACTTCACAAATAAAAGGATAGAGGGCACAAACTTTTTTACCAAGATCATCTAGAGCCCTAAACCACTTTCTAGTTTTTTCGTTAATATGATGGATACAATATTCATCTTTGATTTGATTAATTCCACAAGGTCTATGCATTCCATAGAAATTAACATGCTTATAGGAAATAGCATTCTTAGGAGTTTAAGCATGCTTATTGCAATCATTAACAACAATTTCATTCTTCATGCAAGCCTCTTTAAAAGGTTCATGATACTTATCAAAATTCTTCTTAGGCAATTCAAAATGAGAAGCAAAGGCTTTATAAAGATTTGCAGCAACTTGAGAGTCAAGACCATAAGTAGCACTCATATCTCGAAATTTATAAGTATCCATAAAAGCTTCAATGCATTCATAATCATAATTTATACCTGACTCTTCACCTTTGTTGTTCTCCCATCCTTCAGCGTTCTCCTCAATCCGATCAAGAAGATCCCACCTAGCTTCAACCTCCTTGCTTGTGAAAGATCCCTCCGAATAGGCATCCAGATAGTCCTTGTGTTGTCCTAAAAGCCTCGCATAAAAATTGTTAGCAATAACATTACGGGGGAGCTCATGAATGGGATATTTGAGCATTAGTGACTTCAATCTCCCCCACGCTTGAGAAATACTCTCTCCATCAAGAGGATAAAAGTTATAAATATGATTCCTATCAATATGCACTTCATAAGGAGGATAAAATTTAGAATAAAAGAGTGATACAATTTCCTCCCAACCAAGAGAATGACTATTCTTCAACAATTTATACCAATGCGCCGCTTTACCAGACAGCGAAACAGAGAATAGCTTCTTCCTTACTTCATCCATAGAGATACCTGCACACTTGAATAACCCGCATAATTCATGCAAAAACAGTAAATGATCTCCAGGATGGACAGTTCCATCCCCTTCATAGCGGTTATCAATAACATGTTCAATAATTTTCGTGGGTATCTTGAAAGCAGTACTTGCAGTAGGTGGATTTAAAATATCACAAGCATCATTAGAGTTATCGCAAATGGGAGATAAAGCATTATCATAACAAATTTTCTCCCCTAAAGATGGGAAGCTAAAAAGATCACAGAAACTAGCTTCCCCAAGCTTAGACTTATCCATAGCATTAGCAGTGATTGCGTTCATACTAATAACATTGCTACTAGCATGCAATTGAGGCTCCATAGGTTCTTTAATTTTCGCATCACACAATTCATGTCTTAACTTAGGAAATAAATTAAAAAGCTCATAGTTGTATTCCATTATGCCTAACTAGTGTAAAACAAGAAACAAAAAGATGCAATTGCAGGATCTAAAGGAAATAGCTTCGAGTACTTACAACGGCGGAAAATAGCTTGGTAGCCGAGATCCGGAGTGTGAGTACCTTTTACCTTTCCTCCCCGGCAACGGCGCCAGAAATGTGCTTGATGTCTACGGGAGCTTCTATTCTTGTAGACAGTGTTGGGCCTCCAAGAGCAGAGGGTTGTAGAACAGCAGCAAGTTTCCCTTAAGTGGATCACCCAAGGTTTATCGATCTCAGAGAGGAAGAGGTCAAAGATATCCCTCTCAAGCAACCCTGCAAACACAAAGCAAGAAGTCTCTTGTGTCCCCAACACACCTAATACACTTGTCAGATGTATAGGTGCACTAGTTCGGCGAAGAGATAGTGAGATGCAAGTAATATGGATGAGTATGAGTGGTAATAGCAATCTGAATAAAATATGGCAGCGAGTAAACATGCAACAAAAGAGTAAACAAACGGAGATTCGATGCTTGGAAGCAAGGCCCAGGGATCCTGCTTTCACTAGTGGACACTCTCAACAATGATCACATAATAGGACTACTCTACACCCTCTTGTTGGATGATGAACACCACTAATTGTGTAGGATTACACGAACCCTCAATGCCGGAGTTAACAAGCTCCACAATATTCAATGTTCATATTTAAATAACCTTAGAGTGCAAGATAGATCAACACAATTACACCGAGAACTAACATAGCATGCACACTGTCATCATCACACTATGAAGGAGGCATAGATCACATCAATACTATCATAGCAATAGTTAACTTCATAATCTACAATAGATTACTATCATAACCTACGCCAAGTACTACACGATGCACACACTGTCATTATTACACCGTGCAGGAGGAATAGAGTACTTTAATAACATCACTAGAGTAGCACATAGATGATTGATGTCTACGGGAGCTTCTATTCTTGTAGACAGTGTTGAGCCTCCAAGAGCAGAGGTTTGTAGAACAGCAGCAAGTTTCCCTTAAGTGGATCACCCAAGGTTTATCGAACTCAGGGAGGAAGAGGTCAAAGATATCCCTCTCATGCAACCCTGCAACCACAAAGCAAGAAGTCTCTTGTGTCCCCAACACACCTAATAGGTGCACTAGTTCGGCGAAGAGATAGTGAAATACAGGTGGTATGAATAAATATGAGTGATACGTCTCCGACGTATCGATAATTTCTTATGTTCCATGCCACATTATTGATGTTATCTACATGTTTTATGCACACTTCATGTCATATTCGTGCATTTTCTGGAACTAACCTATTAACAAGATGCCGAAGTGCCGATTCTGTTGTTTCTGCTGTTTTTGGTTTCAGAAATCCTAGTAAGGAAATATTCTCGGAATTGGACGAAATCAACGCCCAGGGGCCTATTTTGCCACGAAGCTTCCAAGTCCGAAGACGAAACGAAGTGGGGCCACAGGGGTGCCCAAACCCTAGGCGGCACGGCCCCCTTGGCCGCGCCGGCCTATGGTGTGGGGCCCTGTGCCCCCTCCCGACTTGCCCTTCCGCCTACTTAAAGCCTCCGTGACGAAACCCCGGTCACCGAGAGCCACGATACGGAAAACCTTGCGAGACGCCGCCGCCGCCGATCCCATCTCGGGGGATCCAGGAGATCGCCTCCGGCACCCTGCCGGAGAGGGGATTCATCTCCCGGAGGACTCTACGCCGCCATGGTCGCCTCCGAAGTGATGTGTGAGTAGTCTACCCCTGGACTATGGGTCCATAGCAGTAGCTAGATGGTTGTCTTCTCCCCATTGTGCTATCATTGTCGGATCTTGTGAGCTACCTAACATGATCAAGATCATCTATCTGTAATTCTATATGTTGCGTTTGTTGGGATCCGATGAATAGAGAATACTTGTTATGTTGATTATAAAAGTTATATCTATGTGTTGTTTATGATCTTGCATGCTCTCCGTTACTAGTAGATGCTCTGGCCAAGTAGATGCTTGTAACTCCAAGAGGGAGTATTTATGCTCGATAGTGGGTTCATGCGCATTGACACAGGGACGGTGACAGAAAGTTCTAAGGTTGTGTTGTGCTGTTGCCACTAGGGATAAAACATTGATGCTATGTCTAAGGATGTAGTTGTTGATTACATTACGCACCATACTTAATGCAATTGTCTGTTGCTTTGCAACTTAATACTGGAAGGGGTTCGGATGATAACTTGAAGGTGGACTTTTTAGGCATAGATGCAGTTGGATGGCGGTCTATGTACTTTGTCGTAATGCCCAATTAAATCTCACTATACTCATCATGATATGTATGTGCATGGTCATGCCCTCTTTATTTGTCAATTGCCCAACTGTAATTTGTTCACCCAACATGCTGTTTATCTTATGGGAGAGACACCTCTAGTGAACTGTGGACCCCGGTCCAATTCTCTTTACTGAAATACAATCTACTGCAATACTTGTTCTACTGTTTTCTGCAAACAATCATCTTCCACACAATACGGTTAATCCTTTGTTACAGCAAGCCGGTGAGATTGACAACCTCACTGTTTCGTTGGGACAAAGTACTTTGGTTGTGTTGTGCAGGTTCCACGTTGGCGCCGGAATCCCTGGTGTTGCGCCGCACTACATCCCGCCGCCATCAACCTTCAACGTGCTTCTTGGCTCCTCCTGGTTCGATAAACCTTGGTTTCTTTCTGAGGGAAAACTTGCTGCTGTGCTCATCATACCTTCCTCTTGGGGTTCCCAACGAACGTGTGAGTTACACGCCATCAAGCTAAATTTCTGGCGCCGTTGCCGGGGAGATCAAGACACGCTGCAAGGGGAGTCTCCACTTCTCAATCTCTTTACTTTGTTTTTGTCTTGCTTAGTTTTATTTACTACTTTGTTTGCTGCACTAAATCAAAATACAAAAAAATTAGTTGCTAGTTTTACTTTATTTGCTATCTTGTTTGCTATATCAAAAACACAAAAAAAATTAGTTACTTGCATTTACTTTACCTAGTTTGCTTTATTTACTACTACTAAAATGAGTAATCCTGAAGTTGAAGTTCGTACGTTTAAGCAACGAGGGGGAGAATGTTTGAGAGATGCTTGGTATAGAATTAGCGATGCCCATAATAGATGCACTAAGAAACACTCCACCATTATTTTACTCAGGAATTTTTATGTTGGTATCTCTAGCTGGAATAGATATGTTCTTGATAGTCTCGCAAAAGGTGACTTCCTAAGTACTCCTGCATTAGAAGCTAGTTGCATTATTGAGAGTTTATTTGGAATACCCCCTGTTGATAAAGTTAAAACTGAAATCTCTCTTGAAGATGTTATGAAAAAGTTGGAAACCATAGAGAAATTTTTTCCAAGTATTGAAGCTAAATTGAAAATGTTACTTGATAAAACTGATGAACTTGATAAATCCTTAGGAGGAATTGATGAAAGAATTAGTGTCCTAGGAACTTGTGTTGTCCATGATGATCAAATCAATAGTATTGATGAACTTGAAAAGGCTATGGGAACCTTGGGTTCAACATTTTCTTCTCCTAAATATAAGGAGAAAGCTTATGTGGGTAAGGAGCAAAAGTTTATGTATGTCTCTAAAGTGCCTAAACCAAAGAAGTATTATTATAGGCCTAAAATTGACAAAGCCCTTAGTACCACTGCGGATGGGGGAGCTCATAATAACGATGCACCACCCTTTGATAATACTTGATACACACTTTCTGCGCCTAGCTGAAAGGCGTTAAAGAAAAGCGCTTATGGGAGACAACCCATGTTTTTACCTACAGTACTTTGTTTTTATTTTGTGTCTTGGAAGTTGTTTACTACTGTAGCAACCTCTCCTTATCTTAGTTTTGTGTTTTGTTGTGCCAAGTAAAGCCGTTGATAGAAAAGTAAGTACTAGATTTGGATTACTGCGCAGTTCCAGATTTCTTTGCTGTCACGAATCTGGGTCCACCTCCCTGTAGGTAGCTCAGACAATTATGCCAATTTACGTGCATGATCCTCAGATATGTACGCAACTTTCATTCAATTTGAGCATTTTCATTTGAGCAAGTCTGGTGCCATTTTAAAATTCATCAATACGAACTGTTCTGTTTTGACAGATTCTGCCTTTTATTTCGCATTGCCTCTTTTGCTATGTTGGATGAATTTCTTTGATCCATTAGTGTCCAGTAGCATTATGCAATGTCCAGAAGTGTTAAGAATGATTGTGTCACCTCTGAATATGTTAATTTTTATTGTGCACTAACCCTCTAATGAGTTGTTCTAAGTTTGGTGTGGAGGAAGTTTTCAAGGATCAAGAGAGGAGTATGATGCAACATGATCAAGGAGAGTGAAAGCTCTAAGCTTGGGGATGCCCCGGTGGTTCACCCCTGCATATATCAAGAAGATTCAAGCGTCTAAGCTTGGGGATGCCCAAGGCATCCCCTTCTTCATCGACAACATTATCAGGTTCCTCCCCTGAAGCTATATTTTTATTCCATCACATCTTATGTGCTTTTTCTTGGAGCGTCGGTTTGTTTTTGTTTTTTTTGTTTTGTTTGAATAAAAAGGATCCTAGCATTCACCTTATGGGAGAGAGACACGCTCCGCTGTAGCATATGGACAAGTATGTCCTTGGTTTCTACTCATAGTATTCATGGCGAAGTTTCTTCTTCGTTAAATTGTTATATGGTTGGAATTGGAAAATGATACATGTAGTAATTGCTATTAATGTCTTGGGTAATGTGATACTTGGCAATTGTTGTGCTCATGATTAAGCTCTTGCATCATATGCTTTGCACCCATTAATGAAGAAATACATAGAGCATGCTAAAATTTGGTTTGCATATTTGGTTTCTCTAAGGTCTAGATAATTTCTAGTATTGAGCTTGAACAACAAGGAAGACGGTGTAGAGTCTTATAATGTTTTCAATATGTCTTTTATGTGAGTTTTGCTGCACCGGTTCATCCTTGTGTTTGTTTCAAATAAGCCTTGCTAGCCTAAACCTTGTATCGAGAGGGAATACTTCTCATGCATCCAAAATACTTGAGCCAACCACTATGCCATTTGTGTCCACCATACCTACCTACTACATGGTATTTTCCGCCATTCCAAAGTAAATTGCTTGAGTGCTACCTTTAAAATTCCATCATTCACCTTTGCAATATATAGCTCATGGGACAAATAGCTTAAAAACTATTGTGGTATTGAATATGTAATTATGCACTTTATCTCTTATTAAGTTGCTTGTTGTGCGATAACCATGTTCACTGGGGACGCCATCAACTACTCTTTGTTGAATTTCATGTGAGTTGCTATGCATGTCCGTCTTGTCTGAAGTAAGAGAGATCTACCACCCTATGGTTAAGCATGCATATTGTTAGAGAAGAACATTGGGCCGCTAACTAAAGCCATGATCCATGGTGGAAGTTTCAGTTTTGGACATACATCCTCAATCTCAAATGAGAAAATTATTAATTGTTGTTGCATGCTTATGCATAAAAGAGGAGTCCATTATCTGTTGTCTATGTTGTCCCGGTATGGATGTCTAAGTTGAAGAATAATCAATAGCGAGAAATCCAATGCGAGCTTTCTCCTTAGACCTTTGTACAAAGTGACATAGAGGTACCCCTTTGTGACACTTGGTCAAAACATGTGCATTGTGATGATTCGGTAGTCCAAGCTAATTAGGACAAGGTGCGGGCACTATTAGTACACTATGCATGAGGCTTGCAACTTGTAAGATATAATTTACATGATACATATGCTTTATTACTACCGTTGACAAAATTGTTTCATGTTTTCAAAATCAAAGCTCTAGCACAAATATAGCAATCGATGCTTTTCCTCTATGGAGGACAATTCTTTTACTTTCAATGTTGAGTCAGTTCACCTATTTCTCTCCACCTCAAGAAGCAAACACTTGTGTGAACTGTGCATTGATTCCTACATACTTGCTTATTGCACTTATTATATTACTCTATGTTGACAATATCCATGAGATATACATGTTACAAGTTGAAAGCAACCGCTGAAACTTAATCTTCTTTTGTGTTGCTTCAATGCTTTTACTTTGAATTATTGCTTTATGAGTTAACTCTTATGCAAGACTTATTGATGCTTGTCTTGAAGTGCTATTCATGAAAAGTCTTTGCTTTATGATTCACTTGTTTACTCATGTCATATACATTGTTTTGATCGCTGCATTCACTACATATGCTTTACAAATAGTATGATCAAGGTTATGATGGCATGTCACTCCAGAAATTATCTGTGTTATCGTTTTACCTGCTCGGGACGAGCAGAACTAAGCTTGGGGATGCTGATACGTCTCCGACGTATCGATAATTTCTTATGTTCCATGACACATTATTGATGTTATCTACATGTTTTATGCACACTTTATGTCATATTCGTGCATTTTCTGGAACTAACCTATTAACAAGATGCCGAAGTGCCGATTCTTTGTTTTCTGCTGTTTTTGGTTTCAGAAATCCTAGTAAGGAAATATTCTCGGAATTGGACGAAATCAACGCCCAGGGGCCTATTTTGCCACGAAGCTTCCAGAAGTCCGAAGACGAAACGAAGTGGGGCCACAGGGTGCCCAAACCCTAGGGCGGCGCGGCCCCCCCTTGGCCGCGCCGGCCTATGGTGTGGGGCCCCTGTGCCCCCTCCTGACTTGCCCTTCCGCCTACTTAAAGCCTCCGTGACGAAACCCCCAGTACCGAGAGCCACGATACGGAAAACCTTACTGAGACGCCGCCGCCGCCGATCCCATCTCGGGGGATCCAGGAGATCGCCTCCGGCACCCTGCCGGAGAGGGGATTCATCTCCCGAAGGACTCTACGCCGCCATGGTCGCCTCCGGAGTGATGTGTGAGTAGTCTACCCCTGGACTATGGGTCCATAGCAGTAGCTAGATGGTTGTCTTCTCCCCATTGTGCTATCATTGTCGGATCTTGTGAGCTGCCTAACATGATCAAGATCATCTATCTGTAATTCTATATGTTGCGTTTGTTGGGATCTTATGAATAGAGAATACTTGTTATGTTGATTATCAAAGTTATATCTATGTGTTGTTTATGATCTTGCATGCTCTCCGTTACTAGTAGATGCTCTGGCCAAGTAGATGCTTGTAACTCCAAGAGGGAGTATTTATGCTCGATAGTGGGTTCATGCCCGCATTGACACCGGGACGATGACAGAAAGTTCTAAGGTTGTGTTGTGCTGTTGCCACTAGGGATAAAACATTGATGCTATGTCTAAGGATGTAGTTGTTGATTACATTACGCACCATACTTAATGCAATTGTCTGTTGCTTTGCAACTTAATACTGGAGGGGGTTCGGATGATAACCTGAAGGTGGACTTTTTAGGCATAGATGCAGTTGGATGGCGGTCTATGTACTTTGTCGTAATGCCCAATTAAATCTCACTATACTCATCATGATATGTATGTGCATGGTCATGCCCTCTTTATTTGTCAATTGCCCAACTGTAATTTGTTCACCCAACATGCTGTTTATCTTATGGGAGAGACACCTCTAGTGAACTGTGGACCCCGGTCCAATTCTCTTTACTGAAATACAATCTACTGCAATACTTGTTCTACTGTTTTCTGCAAACAATCATCTTCCACACAATACGGTTAATCCTTTGTTACAGCAAGCCGGTGAGATTGACAACCTCACTGTTTCGTTGGGACAAAGTACTTTGGTTGTGTTGTGCAGGTTCCACGTTGGCGCCGGAATCCCTGGTGTTGCGCCGCACTACATCCCGCCGCCATCAACCTTCAACGTGCTTCTTGGCTCCTCCTGGTTCGATAAACCTTGGTTTCTTTCTGAGGGAAAACTTGCTGCTGTGCTCATCATACCTTCCTCTTGGGGTTCCCAACGAACGTGTGAGTTACACGCCATCAACGAGCAGTAGCAACGGCACCAGAAAAGTGCTTTGCTATCCAGGACTGGCGTGTGGTTGATGGTGGTAATATTGCGGACAGTACAGATGTAGTAGAACAGTAAACAAGTAGCGATAGCAGTATTTAGGAACAAGGCCTAGGGATTATACTTTCACTAGTGGACACTCTCAACATTGATCACATAACAGAATAAATAGATAGATGCTAGACTCTACACCCTCTTGTTGGATGATGAACACCACTAACTGTGTAGGATTATAAGAACCCTCAATGCCGGAGTTAACAAGCTCCACAATATTCGATATTCATGTTTAAATAACCTTAGAGTGCACGACAGATCAACACAACCAAACCAAGTACTAACATAGCATGCACACTGTCACCTTCACGCTACGAAAGGAGGCATAGATCAGATCAATACTATCGTAGCAATAGTTAACTTCATAATCTACAAGAGATCACAATCATAGCCTACGCCAAGTACTACACGATGCACACACTGTCACCTTTACACCGTGCAGGAGGAATAAACTACTTAATAACATCACTAGAGTAGCACATAGATATATTGTGATACAAAACACATTGCAATCATAAAGAGATATAAATAAGCACTTCACTATGCCATTCATAACAGTGAATAAGTATTCTGTGAAATATAGCCTAAGAGACCCACACGGTGCACACACTGCCACCTTTACACACGTGGGACAAGGAGTCTCCGGAGATCACATAACTAAAATTCACTTGACTAGCATAACGACGTCTAGATTACAAGCATCATCATATGGATCTCAATCATGTAAAGCAGCTCATGAGATCATTGTATTGAAGTACATAGAGAGAGAAATGAACCACATAGCTACCGGTACAGCCCCGAGCCTCGATGGAGAACTACTCCCTCCTCATGGGAGACAGCAGCGGTGATGAAGATGGAGGTGGTGTCGATGGAGAAGCCTTCCGGGGGCACTTCCCCGTCCCGGCGGCGTGCCAGAACAGAGACTCCTGTCCCCCAGATCTTGGCTTCACGATGGCGGCGGCTCTAGAAGGTTTTTGCGGGTTTCGTCAATCGTGGCTCTCGGTACTGGGGGTTTCGCGACGGAGGCTTTAAGTAAGCGGAAGGGCAGAGTCGGAGGAGTCACGGGGGCCCCACACGCCAGGGCCGCGGGGGCCCCCCTGGGCCGCGCCGCCCTAGTGTGGTGGTGCCCCGTGGCCCCACTTCGTCTCCCCCTAGGTCTTCTGGAAGCTTCGTGTGAAAATAGGCCCCTGGGCGTTGATTTCGTCCAATTCCGAGAATATTTCCTTACTAGGATTTCTGAAACCAAAAACAGCAGAAAACATCAACTGGCTCTTCGGCATCTTGTTAATAGGTTAGTGCCGGAAAATGCATAATAATGACATATAATGTGTATAAAACATGTGAGTATCATCATAAAAGTAGCATGGAACATAAGAAATTATAGATACGTTTGAGACGTATCAAGCATCCCCAAGCTTAGTTCCTGCTCGTCCCGAGCAGGTAAACGATAACAAAGATAATTTCTGGAGTGACATGCCATCATAACCTTGATCATACTATTGTAAACATATGTAATGAATGCAGCGATCGAAACAATGGTAATGACATGAGTAAACAACTGAATCATAAAGCAAAGACTTTTCATGAATAGTACTTTCAAGACAAGCATCAATAAGTCTTGCATAAGAGTTAACTCATAAAGCAATAATTCAAAGTAAAGGCATTGAAGCAACACAATGGAAGATTAAGTTTCAGTGGTTGCTTTCAACTTGTAACATGTATATCTCATGGATAGTTGTCAATGCAAAGCAATATAACAAGTGCAATATGCAAGTATGTAAGAATCAATGCACAGTTCACACAAGTGTTTGCTTCTTGAGGTGGAGAGAAATAGGTGAACTGACTCAACATAAAAGTAAAAGAAAGGCCCTTCGCAGAGGGAAGCAGGGATTAAATCATGTGCTAGAGCTTTTTAAGTTTTGAAATCATATAGAGCATAAAAGTAAAGTTTTGAGAGGTGTTTGTTGTTGTCAACGAATGGTAATGGGTACTCTAACTACCTCGCCAACCAGACTTTCAAGAGCGGCTCCCATGAAGGACGTTATCTCTACCAGCAAGGTAGATCATCCCTCTTCTCTTTTGTTTACACATGCACTTTAGTTTTTATTATGGGTGACACACCCCCAACCTTTGCTTACACAAGCCATGGCTAACCGAATCCTCGGGTGCCTACCATCAATCTCATACCATGGAGGAGTGTCTATTTGCAAAATTAAGTTGCTTACTGATGAATCAGAGCAAAACATGTGAAGAGAATTATTAATGAAGTTTGATTAATCGGGGCTGGGAACCCCATTGTCGGCTCTTTTTGCAAAATTATTGGATAAGCGGATGTGCCACTAGTCCATTATGAAAGTCTGTCAAAAGTAAATGACAATGTTGAAAGATAAACACCACATACTTCCTCATGAGCTATAAAACATTAACACAAATTGAGAAGCATTTTGAAGGTTTAAAGGTAGCACATGAAGCAATTTACTTGGAATGGCAGGAAATACCATGTAGTAGGTAGGTATGGTGGACACAAATGGCATGGTGTTTGACTCAAGGATTTTGGATGCATGAGAAGTATTCCCTCTCGATACAAGGTTTAGGCTAGCAAGGTTATTTGGAACAAACACAAGGATGAACCGGTGCAGCAAAACTCACATAAAAGACATATTGTAAACATTATAGGATTCTACACCGTCTTCCTTGTTGTTCAAACTCAATACTAGAAATTATCTAGACTTTAGAGAGACCAATTATGCAAACCAAATTTAGCAAGCTCTATGTATTTCTTCATTAACAAGTGCAAAGTATATGATGCAAGAGCTTAAAGATAAGCACAACACTTGCCAAGTATCAAATTATTCAAGACATTATACCAATTACCACATGTAGCATTTTCTGTTTCCAACCATATAACAATTAACGAAGCAGTTTCAACCTTCGCCATGAAAATTAAAAGCTAAGAACACATGTGTTCATATGAACCAGCGGAGCGTGTCTCTCTCCCACACAAGCATTTATTCAAACAAAAACAAAAACAAACAGACGCTCCAAGTAAAGTACATATGATGTGGCCGAATAAAAACATAGTTTCAGGGGAGGAACCTGATAACGTTGTCGATGAAGAAGGGGATGCCTTGGGCATCCCCAAGCTTAGACGCTTGAGTCTTCTTGAAATATGCAGGGGTGAACCACCGGGGCATCCCCAAGCTTAGAGCTTTCACTCTTCTTGATCATAGTATATCATCATCCTCTCTTGACCCTTGAAAACTTCCTCCACACCAAACTCAAAACAACTCATTAGAGGGTTAGTGCATAATCAAAATTTACATATTCAGAGGTGACACAATCATTCTTTATACTTCTGGACATTGCACAAAGCTACTGAAAGTTAATGGAACAAAGAAATCCATCCAACATAGCAAAAGAGGCAATGCGAAATAAAAGGCAGAATCTGTCAAAACAGAACAGTCCGTAAAGACGAATTTTATTGAGGCACCAGACTTGCTCAGATGAAAATGCTCAAATTGAATGAAAGTTGCGTACATATCTGAGGATCACTCACGTAAATTGGCATAATTTTCTGAGTGACCTACAGAGAATTTTGCCCAGATTCGTGACAGCAAAGAAATCTGTTTCTGCGCAGTAATCCAAATCTAGTATGAACCTTACTATCAACGACTTTACTTGGCACAACAAAACACAAAACTAAGATAAGGAGAGGTTGCTACAGTAGTAAACAACTTCCAAGACACAAATATAAAACAAAGTAATGTAGCAAAATAACACATGGGTTATCTCCCAAGAAGTTCTTTCTTTATAGCCATTAAGATGCGCTCAACAATTTTAATGATGCACTAATAAGAAATAGTATTTGAAGCAAAAGAGAGCATCCAGAGGCAAATTCAAAACACATTTAAGTCTAACATGCTTCCTATGCATAGGAATCTTGTAAATAAACAAGTTCATGAAGAGCAAAGTAACAAGCATAGGAAGATAAAACAAGTGCAGCTTCAAGATTTTCAGCACATAGAGAGGTGTTTTAGTAACATGAAAATTTCTACAACCATATTTTCCTCTCTCATAATAATGTCCAGTAGCATCATGAGCAAACTCAACAATATAACTATCACATAAAGCATTCTTATCATGAGTCTCATGCATAAAATTATTGCTACTCCCAACATAAGCATAATCAATTTTAGTAGTTGTAGTGGGAGCAAATTCAACAAAGTAGCTATCATTATTATTCTCATCATCAAATATAGGAGGCATATTGTATTCATAATCAAATTTATCCTCCATAACAGGTGGTACCAAAAGACTACTATCATTATAATCATCATAAATAGGAGGTAAAGTATCATCAAAGTAAATTTTCTCCTCAATGCCCCGGGGACTAAAAAGATCATGCTCATCAAAGCCAGCTTCCCCAAGCTTAGAATTTTCCATAGCATTAGCAACAATAGTGTTCAAAGTGTTCATACTAATATGTTCCATGGGTTTTTTAATTTTCAGATCAAACCATCCATGTCTTAAATCAGGAAATAGAATAAGAAGCTCATTGTTGTCCATTATGCCTAACTAGTGTAAACAAGAAACAAAAAGATGCAATTGCAGGATCTAAAGGAAATAGCTTCGAGCACACACGCAATGGCACCAGAAAAGTACTGTTACCTGGAACCGGAGTATGAGTGCCTTTTACCTTTCCTCCCCGGCAACGGCGCCAGAAAAGTGCTTGATGTCTACGGGAGCTTCTATTCTTGTAGACAGTGTTGGGCCTCCAAGAGCAGAGGTTTGTAGAACAGCAGCAAGTTTCCCTTAAGTGGATCACCCAAGGTTTATCGAACTCAGGGAGGAAGAGTTCAAAGATATCCCTCTCATGCAACCCTGCAACCACAAAGCAAGAAGTCTCTTGTGTCCCCAACACACCTAATAGGTGCACTAGTTCGGCGAAGAGATAGTGAAATACAGGTGGTATGAATAAATATGAGCACTAGCAACGGCACCAGAAAAGTGCTTTGCTATCCAGGACTGGCGTGTGGTTGATGGTGGTAATATTGTGGACAGTACAGATGCAGTAGAACAGTAAACAAGCAGCGATAGCAGTATTAAGGAACAAGGCCTAGGGATTATACTTTCACTAGTGGACACTCTCAACATTGATCACATAACAGAATAAATAGATAGATGCTAGACTCTACACCCTCTTGTTGGATGATGAACACCACTAACTGTGTAGGATTATAAGAACCCTCAATGCCGGAGTTAACAAGCTCCACAATATTCGATATTCATGTTTAAATAACCTTAGAGTGCACGACAGATCAACACAACCAAACCAAGTACTAACATAGCATGCACACTGTCACCTTCACGCTACGAAAGGAGGCATAGATCACATCAATACTATCATAGCAATAGTTAACTTCATAATCTACAAGAGATCACAATCATAGCCTACGCCAAGTACTACACGATGCACACACTGTCACCTTTACACCGTGCAGGAGGAATAAACTACTTTAATAACATCACTAGAGTAGCACATAGATATATTGTGATACAAAACACATTGCAATCATAAAGAGATATAAATAAGCACTTCACTATGCCATTCATAACAGTGAATAAGTATTCTGTGAAATATAGCCTAAGAGACCCACACGGTGCACACACTGTCACCTTTACACACGTGGGACAAGGAGTCTCCGGAGATCACATAAGTAAAATTCACTTGACTAGCATAACGACATCTAGATTACAAGCATCATATGGATCTCAATCATGTAAAGCAGCTCATGAGATCATTGTATTGAAGTACATAGAGAGAGAGATGAACCACATAGCTACCGGTACAGCCCCGAGCCTCGATGGAGAACTACTCCCTCCTCATGGGAGACAGCAGCGGTGATGAAGATGGTGGTGGTGTCGATGGAGAATCCTTCCGGGGGCACTTCCCCGTCCCGGCGGCGTGCCAGAACAGAGACTCCTGTCCCCCAGATCTTGGCTTCGCGATGGCGGCGGCTCTGGAAGGTTTTTGCGGGTTTCGTCAATCGTGGCTCTCGGTACTGGGGGTTTCGCGACGGAGGCTTTAAGTAGGCGGAAGGGCAGAGTCGGAGGAGTCACGGGGGCCCCACACGCCAGGGCCGCGCGGGCCCCCCTGGGCCACGCCGCCCTAGTGTGGCGGCGCCCCGTGGCCCCACTTTGTCTCCCCCTAGGTCTTCTGGAAGCTTCGTGTGAAAATAGGCCCCTGGGCGTTGATTTCGTCCAATTCCGAGAATATTTCCTTACTAGGATTTCTGAAACCAAAAACAGCAGAAAACAGCAACTGGATCTTCGGCATCTCGTTAATAGGTTAGTGCCGGAAAATGCATAATAATGACATATAATGTGTATAAAACATGTGAGTATCATCATAAAAGTAGCATGGAACATAAGAAATTATAGATACGTTTGAGACGTATCAATGATATTCAACTAGATCACATAAAGAGAGAGATGAACCACATAGCTACAGCGGAGCCCTCAGCCTCGGGGGTGAATTACTCCCTCCTCATCATGGAGACAGCGATGGCGGTGAAGATGGCGGTGGAGACGGCGGTGGAGATGACTCCGGGGGCAATTCCCCGTCCCGGCAGGGTGCCGGAACAGAGACTTCTGTCCCCCGAATTGGAATTTCGCGATGGCGGCGGCTCTGGATGGTTTTCTCTGGTTTCGTCGAACGGGGTCGAGGATTTAGGTCAGGGACGACTAAATAGGCGAAGAGGCGGAGTCGGAGGGGCCACAGGGGGCCCACACGCTAGGGGGCGCGCCCCCCCCTTGGCCGCGTCGCCCTGTGGGGTGGGGCCCCCCTAGCTCCCCTCTGGCCCTTCTTCGGTGCTCTGGAAGCTTCCGGGAATTCTAAGATCTTCGGTGTTGATTTCTGAAACCAAAAACAGCAGAAAACAGCAACTGGCCCTTCGGCATCTTGTCAATAGGTTAGTTCCAGAAAACGCATAAAAACGATATAAAGTGTGCATAAAACATGTAGATATCATCAATAATGTGGCATGGAACATAAGAAATTATCGATACGTCGGAGACGTATCACAGTGTAACAAAGACAGCAGTAGTGATTTTAGTAAACAGCAGGATTAAAATACTGTAGGCACAGGGATGGATGAACGGGCGTTGCATGGATGAGAGAAACTCATGTAACAATCAAGCAGGGCATTCGCAGATAATAATAAAACAGTATCCAAGTACTAAGCAATCCATAGGCATGTGTTCCATATTTAGTCGTACGTGCTCGCAATGAGAAACTTGCACAACATCTTTTGTCGTACCAGCCGGTGGCAGCTGGGCCTCTAGGGAATCTACTGGAAATTAAGGTACTCCTTTTAATAGAGTACCGGAGCAAAGCATTAACACTCCGTGAACACATGTGATCCTCACATCACTGCCTTCCCCTTCGGTTGTCCCGATTTCTGTCGCTTCGGGGCCTCGGGTTCCGGACAGCAACATGTGTATACAACTTGCATGTAAGATCATAAAACAATGAATATCATCATGAAACAATAACATGTTCAGATCTGAGATCATGGCACTCGAGCCCTAGTGACAAGCATTAAGCATAACAAGTTGCAACAATATCATCAAAGTACAGATTACGGACACTAGGCACTATGTCCTAACAATCTTATGCTATTACATGACCAATCTCATCCAATCCCTACCATCCCATTCAGCCTACAGCGGGGGAATTACTCACACATGGATGGGGGAAACATGGTTGGTCAATGGAGAGGCGTCGGTGGTGATGATGGCGATGATCTCCTCCAATTCCCCGTCCCCGCGGAGTGCCAGAACGGAGTTTCTGGTCCCGAGACGGAGTTTCGCGATGGTGGCAGCGTTCTGGATGGTTTCTGGCGACTTTGACTTTTTTCCCGTGTTTTTTAGGTCGAAACCCCTTAAGTAGTCCAGAGTAGGGCGTCGGGGGTGATACGTCCAATTTGCATCACTATTTTATATCATAATTTGCTGTTATTCATTGATATATTTCATATTTGGATACAATACTTATGTTACTTCATCTATTTTGCATGTTTCATCATTATTGGAGGATCAAGCACCGGAGCCAGGATTCTGCTGGAAAAAGCACCGTCAGAACGCAATATTTCGGAAGATCAACTGTGGAAGGAAATTATACCAAAAATCCTATTTTTCAAGATGACGAAGGAAGCCAGAAGGAGGAGCCAGCTGGACCCAAGGTGGGCCCAGACCATAGGGCGGCGCGGCCCATGGCCTGGCCGCGCCACCATGTGGTGTGGGGGCCCCACAGCCCCTTTCGCCTCCTTTTCTTCGCGAAACCCTTCGTCCCAAAAACCTAAGCCACAGAGGGTACCTCGCGAAGAGTTACAGCCGCCTCTGCGGGGCGGAGAACACCAGAGAGAAAAGAGCTCTCCGGCGGGCAGGAATCCGCCGGGGAAATTCCCTCCCGGAGGGGGAAATCGACGCCATCGTCACCGTCATCGAGCTGGACATCATCTCCATCACCATCATCATCATCTCCACCATCATCACCGCCATCTCCACCGCAGCACCACGTCACCGCTGTAGCAATTTGGGTTTGATCTTGATTGTTTGATAGGGGACACTCTCCCGGTATCGATCTCTACTTGTTGTTGATGCTATTGAGTGAAACCATTGAACCAAGTTTATGTTCAGATTGTTATTCATCATCATATCACCTCTGATCATGTTCCATATGATGTCTTGTGAGTAGTTCGTTTAGTTCTTGAGGACATGGGTGAAGTCTAAATGTTAGTAGTGAACTATGGTTGAGTAATATTCAATGGTATGATATTTAAGTTGTGGTGTTATTCTTCTAGTGGTGTCATGTGAACATCGACTACATGACACTTCACCATTTATGGGCCTAGGGGAATGCATCTTGTACTCGTTTGCCAATTGCGGGGTTGCCGGAGTGACAGAAACCTAAACCCTCGTTGGTATATTGATGCAGGAGGGATAGCAGGATCTCAGAGTTTAAGGCTGTGGTTAGATTTATTCTTAATTACTTTCTTGTAGTTGCGGATGCTTGCAAGGGGTATAATCACAAGTATGTATTAGTCCTAGGAAGGGCGGTACATTAGCATAGGTTCACCCACACAACACTTATCATAACAATGAAGATTATTTAGCCGTATGTAGCGAAAGCACTAGACTAAAATCCCGTGTGTCCTCGAGAACGTTTAGTCATTATAAGTAAACAAACCGGCTTGTCCTTTGTGCTAAAAAGGATTGGGCCACTCGCTGCAATTGTTACTCTCGCACTTTACTTACTCGTACTTTATTCAACTGTTACATCAAAACCCCCTGAATACTTGTCTGTGAGCATTTACAGTGAATCCTTCATCGAAACTGCTTGTCAACACCTTCTGCTCCTCGTTGGGATCGACATTCTTACTTATCGAAAATACTACGATACACCCCCTATACTTGTGGGTCATCAAGACTATTTTCTGGCGCCGTTGCCGGGGAGCTCTGCGCTATTGGTAAGTGGAATTGGTAAGGAAAACCTTTACTGTTTGTGCTGATTTTATTTCTACCTGCTGCTATAAGTCATTATGGAGAGATCTTCTCTTCAATTTCTATTTGGGAAATCTACTACTACTGCAACGGTAGTAGATGAGGCGCCAGGTGAGGAAGTGATACCATATAAAATACCTATGAAAATTATTGAACGTGTTATGGATAACCGCTATGAAGGGGATGGAACTGTCCACCCTGGGGATCATTTATTGTTCTTACATGAATTATGCGGTTTATTCAAGTGTGCAGGTATTGCTATGGATGAAGTGAGGAAGAAACTATTCTCTTTATCGTTGTCTGGTAAGGCGGCGCATTGGTATAAATTACTGGATAATGGGGACTCTCTTGAATGGAATGATATTGTGCCTCGGTTTTATTCTAAGTTCTATCCTCCAAGTGAAATTCACAAGGATCGGAATCACATATATAATTTTTGGCCTCATGATGGAGAGAGTATTGCCCAAGCTTGGGGAAGATTGAAGTCTTTAATGCTCAAATGCCCCATTCATGAGCTTCCTGGTAATGTTATTATTGATAATTTCTATGCAAGACTTTCTTTTCAAGACAAGACCTTGCTGGATACTTCTTGTTCTGGATCATTTACACGCAACAAAGAAGAGTTTAAAAGGGACCTTCTTGATCGGATCCAAGAAAATACTGAAGGTTGGGAGAACGACAAGGATAGAGAATCAGGTATAATTTATGATTATAAATGCATTGAAGCTTTTATGGATACTGATAAATTTCGTAATATGAGTGCTACATATGGTCTTGATTCTCAAGTTGCTGCAAATCTTTATAGAGCTTTTGCCTCTCATTATGAATTGCCTAAGAAGAATTTTGATAAGTATCATGAACCGTATAAAGATAAAATTGATTCATCTATTAATAAATGCGTTGTAGTTGAAACTGCTGATCATGTTATTCCTGAAGCTTATATTGAAAAAACTCCTTTCCCTGCTAAAATGAAGGAGTACTCTGTTATAAATAGTGCAGTTCATAAAAGTGAAAAGAAACCTGTAGAACCTGAAGAACAAATAAAAGTTTAACCTGCTGTTGCAATAGTTAAAGATCTTGTGACTGAAAATGTGGAGGATGGTCATATTATTTTCTGCGAAGATGCTTCTAATATTGTTTCACATCCTAATAAACCCAAACAAGTTAGTGTTCCTATGCTATCTGTTAGAATTGGTGATCATTGCTATTATGGTTTATGTGATATTGGTGCAAGTGTTAGTGCTATTCCTTATGAGCTTTACACGGAGATTATGCACGAAATTGATTCTTGTGAACTTGAAGATATTGATGTGGTTATTCAGCTGGATAATAGAGAAACTATTTCTCCAATTGGTATTGTTCGAGATGTAGAAGTTTTATGCGGTAAGATTAAATATCCTGCTGACTTTTTGGTACTGGGTTCTACTGCTAGTGATTATTGTCCTATCATTTTTGGTAGACCTTTTCTAAATACTTGTGGAGCTATTATAGATTGCAAGAAAGAGAAAATTTTGACTAAATTTGCTGGTGAATCTTATGAGTTTAACTTCTCTAAATTTACCAAAACTCCTTATAAAGCTGATTTGCCTAGTGATGATTTTAAAATGGAGTAGTGTGCATCTATTGTTCTTATTCCTAATAATCCTTTGCAGCAACATTTGGAGAATAGCGAGATTGATGTTTTTAGGAAAGAAAGAGATGAGCTTGAGGAAATTTTTCTTCGTCAACCTATTCTCAAGCATGATTTACCGGTGGAAGATTTGGGTACAACACCGCCACCAAAGGAAGATCCTGTATTTGATTTAAAGCCTTTACCTGATAATCTTAAATATGCTCATATTGATGATAAGAAAATATATCCTGTTATTATTAGTTCTAAGCTTACAGAGTTTGAAGAAGAAAGGTTATTGGAAATATTCAAGAAACACCGAGGAGCTATTGGCTACACTCTTGATGATTTGAAGGGGATTTCTCCTTCTATTTGCCAACATGCTATTAATATGGAAGATGATGCAAAGCCTGTTGTTGAACATCAGCGTCGTCTAATTCCGAAGATGAAGGAGGTGGTAAGGAATGAGGTATTAAAACTTCTTGAAGCTGGTATTATATATCCTATTGCTGATAGTAGATGGGTTAGTCCTGTGCATTGCGTTCCCAAGAAAGGAGGAATGACTGTTGTGCCTAATGATAATGATGAGCTCGTCCCTCAAAGAGTAGTTGTAGGGTATAGAATGTGCATTGATTTTCGAAAAGTTAATAAAGTTACTAAGAAAGATCATTACCCTTTACCATTTATTGATCAAATGCTAGAAAGATTGTCTAAAAATACTCATTTTTGCTTTCTTGATGGTTATTCTGGATTTTCACAAATTGCTGTTAAAACTAAAGATCAAGAGAAAACCACTTTTACTTGTCCCTATGGAACTTATGCTTATAGACGTATGCCTTTTGGTTTATGTAATGCTCCTGCTACTTTTCAAAGATGCATGTCTGCTATTTTTCATGGTTTTTGCGAGAGTATCGTAGAGGTATTCATGGATGATTTTTCCGTCTATGGGAATTCTTTTGATAGTTGCTTGCGAAACCTTGATAAAGTTTTGCAGAGATGTGAAGAAACTAACCTTGTTCTTAATTGGGAGAAATGCCACTTTATGGTTAATGAAGGAATTGTATTGGGACATAAAATTTCTGAGAAAGGTATTGAAGTTGATAGAGCTAAAGTTGAAGCAATTGAGAAGATGCCCTATCCGAGGGATGTTAAAGGTATTCGTAGTGTTCTTGGTCATGCTGGGTTTTATAGGAGATTTATTAAAGATTTCTCCAAGATTTCAAAGCCTCTTACTAATCTTCTTCAAAAAGACGTACCTTTTGTTTTTGATGATGATTGTAAGGAAGCTTTTGAAACTCTAAAGAAAGCCTTAACAACTGCTCCTGTAGTTGAACCTCCTGATTGGAATTTACCATTTGAAATTATGTGTGATGCTAGTGATTTTGCTGTAGGCGCTGTTCTTGGACAGCGAGTAGATAAAAAACTGAATGTTATTCATTATGCTAGTAAAACTCTTGATGCTGCTCAAAGAAATTATGCTACAACTGAAAAAGAATTATTAGCTGTAGTCTTTGCTTGTGATAAATTTAGATCTTATATTGTTGATTCAAAAGTTACGATTCATACTGATCATGCTGCAATTAGATACCTTATGACAAAGAAAGATGCTAAGCCGAGACTTATTAGATGGGTACTTCTTTTGCAAGAATTTGATTTACATATTGTAGATAGGAAAGGTGCTGATAATCCCGTTGCTGATAATTTGTCTAGATTGGAAAATATTGCTTATGATCATGTTCCTGTTAATGATAGTTTTCCAAATGAACAATTGGCTGTAATAAAGGTGAGCTCGCGAGACAGTCCTTGGTATGCTGATTATGCTAACTTTATTGTTTCCAAGTACTTGCCTCCAACCTTTTCAGCTCAGCAAAGGAGGAAATTCTTTTATGACTTGAGGCATTATTTCTGGGATGACCCACACTTGTATAAAGAAGGAGTGGATGGTATTATGCGAAGATGTGTTCCCGAATATGAACAACAAGAGATATTGAGTAAATGTCATGGTAGTGCTTATGGAGGACATCACGCCGGAGAAAGAACCGCGCAAAAGGTTCTACAATCAGGTTTTTATTGGCCAACTCTCTTCAAAGATGCAAGGAGGTTTATTTTATCTTGTGATGAATGCCAAAGGGTTGGTAATATCTCCAGACGTAATGAAATGCCTATGAATTATACTCTTGTTATTGAACCATTTGATTGCTGGGGATTTGACTTCATGGGACCTTTTCCATCTTCAGAAGGTAACACTCATATACTTGTTGCTGTTGATTATGTTACTAAATGGGTGGAAGTGATACGCGTTCAGCACGCGTCCGTTGGGAACCCCAAGAGGAAGGTGTGATGCGTACAGCGGCAAGTTTCCCTCAGTATGAAACCAAGGTTATCGAATTAGGGAGCCAAGAAGCACGTTGAAGGTTGATGGCGGCGGGATGTAGTGCGGCGCAACACCAGGGATTCCGGCGCCAACGTGGAACCTGCACAACACAACCAAAGTACTTTGCCCCAACGAAACAGTGAGGTTGTCAATCTCACCGGCTTGCTGTAACAAAGGATTAACCGTATTGTGTGGAAGATGATTGTTTGCAGAAAACAGTAGAACAATATTGCAGTAGATTGTATTTCAGTAAAGAGAATTGGACCGGGGTCCACAGTTCACTAGAGGTGTCTCTCCCATAAGATAAACAGCATGTTGGGTGAACAAATTACAGTTGGGCAATTGACAAATAAAGAGGGCATGACCATGCACATACATATCATGATGAGTATAGTGAGATTTAATTGGGCATTACGACAAAGTACATAGACCGCCATCCAACTGCATCTATGCCTAAAAAGTCCACCTTCAGGTTATCATCCGAACCTCCAGGTATTAAGTTGCAAAGCAACAGACAATTGCATTAAGTATGGTGCGTAATGTAATCAACAACTACATCCTTAGACATAGCATCAATGTTTTATCCCTAGTGGCAACAGCACAACACAACCTTAGAACTTTCTCGTCATCGTCCTGTGTCAATGCGAGGCATGAACCCACTATCGAGCATAAATACTCCCTCTTGGAGTTACAAGCATCTACTTGGCCAGAGCATCTACTAGTAACGGAGAGCATGCAAGATCATAAACAACACATAGATATAACTTTGATAATCAACATAACAAGTATTCTCTATTCATCGGATCCCAACAAACGCAACATATAGAATTACAGATAGATGATCTTGATCATGTTAGGCAGCTCACAAGATCCGACAATGAAGCACAATGGGGAGAAGACAACCATCTAGCTACTGCTATGGACCCATAGTCCAGGGGTAGACTACTCACACATCACTCCGGAGGCGACCATGGCGGCGTAGAGTCCTCCGGGAGATGAATCCCCTCTCCGGCAGGGTGCCGGAGGCGATCTCTGGATCCCCGAGATGGGATCGGCGGCGGCGGCGTCTCAGTAAGGTTTTCCGTATCGTGGCTCTCGGTACTGGGGGTTTCGCGACGGAGGCTATTTGTAGGCGGAAGGGCAGGTCAAGAGGCGGCACGAGGGCCCCACACCCTAGGTCGGCGCGGCCAGGGCCTGGGCCGCGCCGCCCTATGGTGTGGCCCCCTCGTGGCCCCACTTCGTCTCCTCTTCGGTCTTCTGGAAGCTTCGTGGCAAAATAGGACCCTGGGCGTTGATTTCGTCCAATTCCGAGAATATTTCGTTACTTGGATTTCTGAAATCAAAAACAGCAGAAACAAGAATCGGCACTTCGGCATCTTGTTAATAAGTTAGTTCCAGAAAATGCACGAATATGACATAAAGTGTGCATAAAACATGTAGATAACATCAATAATGTGGCATGGAACATAAGAAATTATCGATACGTCGGAGACGTATCAGCATCCCCAAGCTTAGTTCTGCTCGTCCCGAGCAGGTAAAACGATAACACAGATAATTTCTGGAGTGACATGCCATCATAATCTTGATCATACTATTTGTAAAGCATATGTAGTGAATGCAGCGATCAAAACAATGTATATGACATGAGTAAACAAGTGAATCATATAGCAAAGACTTTTCATGAATAGCACTTCAAGACAAGCATCAATAAGTCTTGCATAAAAGTTAACTCATAAAGCAATAATTCAAAGTAAAGGTATTGAAGCAACACAAAAGAAGATTAAGTTTCAGCGGTTGCTTTCAACTTATAACATGTATATCTCATGGATATTGTCAACATAGAGTAATATAACAAGTGCAATATGCAAATATGTAGGAATCAATGCACAGTTCACACAAGTGTTTGCTTCTTGAGGTGGAGAGAAATAGGTGAACTGACTCAACAATAAAGTAAAAGAATGGTCCTCCATAGAGGAAAAGCATCGATTGCTATATTTGTGCTAGAGCTTTTATTTTGAAAACATGAAACAATTTTGTCAACGGTAGTAATAAAGCATATGTATCATGTAAATTATATCTTACAAGTTGCAAGCCTCATGCATAGTGTACTAATAGTGCCCGCACCTTGTCCTAATTAGCTTGGACTACCGGATCATCACAATGCACATGTTTTAACCAAGTGTCACAATGGGGTACCTCTATGCCGCCTGTACAAAGGTCTAAGGAGAAAGCTCGCATTGGATTTCTCGCTATTGATTATTCTTCAACTTAGACATCCATACCGGGACAACATAGACAACAGATAATGGACTCCTCTTTTATGCATAAGCATGTAACAACAATTAATAATTTTCTCATTTGAGATTGAGGATATATGTCCAAAACTGAAACTTCCACCATGGATCATGGCTTTAGTTAGCGGCCCAATGTTCTTCTCTAACAATATGTATGCTCCAACCATTAAGGTGGTAGATCTCTCTTACTTCAGACAAGACGGACATGCATAGCAACTCACATGATATTCAACAAAGAATAGTTGATGGCGTCCCCAGAAAACATGGTTATCGCACAACAAGCAACTTAATAAGAGATAAAGTGCATAAGTACATATTCAATACAACAATAGTTTTTAAGCTATTTGTCCCATGAGCTATATATTGCAAAGGTGAATGATGGAATTTTAAAGGTAGCACTCAAGCAATTTACTTTGGAATGGCGGAAAATACCATGTAGTAGGTAGGTATGGTGGACACAAATGGCATAGTGGTTGGCTCAAGTATTTTGGATGCATGAGAAGTATTCCCTCTCGATACAAGGTTTAGGCTAGCAAGGCTTATTTGAAACAAACACAAGGATGAACCGGTGCAGCAAAACTCACATAAAAGACATATTGTGAACATTATAAGACTCTACACCGTCTTCCTTGTTGTTCAAACTCAATACTAGAAATTATCTAGACTTTAGAGAAACCAAATATGCAAACCAAATTTTAGCATGCTCTATGTATTTCTTCATTAATGGGTGCAAAGCATATGATGCAAGAGCTTAAACATGAGCACAACAATTGCCAAGTATCACATTACCCAAGACATTTATAGCAATTTACTACATGTATCATTTTCCAATTCCAACCACATAATAATTTAACGAAGAAGAAACTTCGCCATGAATACTATGAGTACAGCCTAAGGACATACTTGTCCATATGCTACAGCGGAGCGTGTCTCTCTCCCATAAAGTGAATTCTAGGATCCATTTTATTCAAACAAAACAAAAAACAAAAACAAACCAACGCTCCAAGCAAAGCACATAAGATGTGATGGAATAAAAATATAGTTTGAGGGGAGGAACCTGATAATGTTGTCGATGAAGAAGGGGATGCCTTGGGCATCCCCAAGCTTAGACGCTTGAGTCTTCTTAGAATATGCAGGGGTGAACCACCGGGGCATCCCCAAGCTTAGAGCTTTCACTCTCCTTGATCATGTTGCATCATACTCCTCTCTTGATCCTTGAAAACTTCCTCCACACCAAACTCGAAACAACTCATTAGAGGGTTAGTGCATAATAAAAATTAACATGTTCAGAGGTGACACAATCATTCTTAACACTTCTGGACATTGCATAAAGCTACTGGACATTAATGGATCAAAGAAATTCATCCAACATAGCAAAAGAGGCAATGCGAAATAAAAGGCAGAATCTGTCAAAACAGAACAATTCGTATTGACGAATTTTAAAATGGCACCACACTTGCTCAAATGAAAATGCTCAAATTGAATGAAAGTTGCGTACATATCTGAGGATCACTCACGTAAATTGGCATAATTTTCTGAGTTACCTACAGAGAATTTTGCCCAGATTCGTGACAGCAAAGAAATCTGTTTCTGCGCAGTAATCCAAATCTAGTATGAACTTTACTATCAAAGACTTTACTTGGCACAACAAAACACTAAACTAAGATAAGGAGAGGTTGCTACAGTAGTAAACAACTTCCAAGACACAAAATAAAAGCAAAGTACTGTAGGTAAAAACATGGGTTGTCTCCCATAAGCGCTTTTCTTTAACGCCTTTCAGCTAGGCGCAGAAAGTGTGTATCAAGTATTATCAAGAGACGGTGCGTTCTCAGCAGGGTGCGGAGTTTTCTCAACCAGGCATAGTATATTAGATACATAAGTTTTAGCATCTCCCTTTTCATTAGTCTTAGGCGTGCTACTCTCATCAAACAAATTTTCAGGAACAAGCCAAGCATAGTTATTTTCTAGTGCATCATTCATAGCTAGGAGCTTACATGGTATTGGTGCTTTGATCTCCCCACCATCATCAATATTATTAGTGTATCTTATTCTATCCATGTCCATCTTTTCAAGGAGACTAACAAAATTAGTATGAGAACCAAGCATATTAAATTTAGCAAAGACCTTTCTGGCTTCTCTTGCTAGACCACCAAATTCTCTAAGAAGGGTTTCTAAAACAAAATCTTTCTTTTCCCTTTCTTCCATATCACCAATTGTGAGAAACATGTGTTGGATTATAGGATTAAGATTAACAAATTTAGTTTCCAACAGGCGAACTAAATGCGCAGCAGCAATTTCATAAGTAGGCGCAAGGTCTACCAAGTGTCTATCTTCGAAATTTTCAACGGTACTAACATGATTGAAAAATTCTTCTATATTATTTCTTCCAACTATAGACCCACGTCCTACCGGTATGTCTTTTGTGGTAAAATTAAAAGGAAACATGATGAATCAAGTAAAGTAAATGCAAGTAACTAATTTTTTTTTGTGTTTTTGATATAGCAAACAAGATAGCAAATAAAGTAAAACTAGCAACTAATTTTTTTTGTATTTTGATTTAGTGCAGCAAACAAAGTAGTAAATAAAACTAAACAAGACAAAAACAAAGTAAAGAGATTGGGAAGTGGAGACTCCCCTTGCAGCGTGTCTTGATCTCCCCGGCAACGGCGCCAGAAAAAGCTGCTTGATACGCGTTCAGCACGCGTCCGTTGGGAACCCCAAGAGGAAGGTGTGATGCGTACAGCGGCAAGTTTCCCTCAGTATGAATCCAAGGTTATCGAACCAGTAGGAGCCAAGAAGCACGTTGAAGGTTGATGGCGGCGGGATGTAGTGCGGCGCAACACCAGGGATTCCGGCGCCAACGTGGAACCTGCACAACACAACCAAAGTACTTTGCCCCAACGAAACAGTGAGGTTGTCAATCTCACCGGCTTGCTGTAACAAAGGATTAACCGTATTGTGTGGAAGATGATTGTTTGCAGAAAACAGTAGAACAATATTGCAGTAGATTGTATTTCAGTAAAGAGAATTGGACCGGGGTCCACAGTTCACTAGAGGTGTCTCTCCCATAAGATAAACAGCATGTTGGGTGAACAAATTACAGTTGGGCAATTGACAAATAAAGAGGGCATGACCATGCACATACATATCATGATGAGTATAGTGAGATTTAATTGGGCATTACGACAAAGTACATAGACCGCCATCCAACTGCATCTATGCCTAAAAAGTCCACCTTCAGGTTATCATCCGAACCCCCTCCAGTATTAAGTTGCAAAGCAACAGATAATTGCATTAAGTATGGTGCGTAATGTAATCAACAACTACATCCTTAGACATAGCATCAATGTTTTATCCCTAGTGGCAACAGCACAACACAACCTTAGAACTTTCTGTCACTGTCCCAGGTGTCAATGCAGGCATGAACCCACTATCGAGCATAAATACTCCCTCTTGGAGTTACAAGCATCTACTTGGCCAGAGCATCTACTAGTAACGGAGAGCATGCAAGATCATAAACAACACATAGATATAACTTTGATAATCAACATAACAAGTATTCTCTATTCATCGGATCCCAACAAACGCAACATATAGAATTACAGATAGATGATCTTGATCATGTTAGGCAGCTCACAAGATCCGACAATGAAGCACAATGGGGAGAAGACAACCATCTAGCTACTGCTATGGACCCATAGTCCAGGGGTAGACTACTCACACATCACTCCGGAGGCGACCATGGCGGCGTAGAGTCCTCCGGGAGATGAATCCCCTCTCCGGCAGGGTGCCGGAGGCGATCTCCTGGATCCCCCGAGATGGGATCGGCGGCGGCGGCGTCTCAGTAAGGTTTTCCGTATCGTGGCTCTTGGTACTGGGGGTTTCGCGACGGAGGCTATTTGTAGGCGGAAGGGCAGGTAAAGAGGCGGCACGAGGGCCCCACACCCTAGGTCGGCGCGGCCAGGGCCTGGGCCACGCCGCCCTATGGTGTGGCCCCCTCGTGGCCCCACTTCGTCTCCTCTTCGGTCTTCTGGAAGCTTCGGGGCAAAATAGGACCCTGGGCGTTGATTTCGTCCAATTCCGAGAATATTTCGTTACTAGGATTTCTGAAACCAAAAACAGCAGAAAACAGCAACTGGCACTTCGGCATCTTGTTAATAGGTTAGTTCCAGAAAATGCACGAATATGACATAAAGTGTGCATATGTTGCGGTCAAAACCCACCGGCGGGCAGCGACGGGCAACACCGTAGAGCCGGGAACAACTTAGGGCTGCGGCTGGCCCTGGTCCCTCCGAGCGACGGCCCGCAAAGCCTCTGGTACACACGTCCGATGCTGATGCAAGGGCGTGCCACCTAACCTATACCTGGTCAGGAAGGTGATGGAGATGCCTCGCTTAGTTTCCTGCATGGCATACACGTAAACATTAAATACGAGCCTCGATCGGCTCTCAGGTTATCCTGTGAATCGGCTCAAGGAGCCGATCCACCCATGATTCGTACGAGGTGCATGAATATATGGTGGTCCTGCTTGATCAAGATAAAGCTAAAACGATCTACGACGATCTGGGGTTTTCACCGCATAATCGGATCATCCTACTCACGATTGGGCCTCGCGGCCACGCACGGTGATCGTAAGCCGATCCTAGATAGAGCCTAAAAACCAACACAAGGTTGATCCCCGGAACATCCTGTCTAGGACTAGCGAACGACACCCTACGTGCCGCTGGATCCTCCAACCCTTTGTAAGGCCTAACTATTGCAGATATTAAACTAATCCTTGTAGAACAAGGAGCAACCATAACAGATCGGATCTACTAAATTAAGATCAAGCGGGGTGCCGCCCCCACACCTAAGATAGGTGTGAGGGCGGCTGATACGTCCCCGACGTATCCATAATTTCTGTCGTTCCATGCTTGTTTTATGACAATACTTACATGTTTTGCTTGCACTTTATGATGATTTCATGCATTTTCCGGAACTAACCTATTAACGAGATGCCACAGTGCCAGTTCCTGTTTTCTGCTGTTTTTGGTTCCAGAAAGGCTGTTCGGGCAATATTCTCGGAATTGGACGAAATCAACGCCAAACCTCCTATTTTTCCCGGAAGCATCCAGAACACCGAAGAGGAGTCGGAGAGGGGCCAGAGGGCCACCAGACCATAAGGCGGCGCGGCCTGGCCTGGGCCCGCGCCACCCTATGGTGTGGCGCCCCCAGGTGCCCCCCTGCGCCGCCTCTTCGCCTATAAAATCCCTTTCGACCTAAAAACGCGATACCAATTGACGAAACTCCAGAAAGACTCCAGGGGCGCCGCCGCCATCGCGAAACTCCAATTCGGGGGACAGAACTCTGTTCCGGCACCCTGCCGGAACGGGGAAGTGCCCCCGGAAGCCATCTCCATCAACGCCACCGCCTCCGCCATGCTCCGTGAGTAGTTCCCCCATGGACTACGGGTTCTAGCAGTAGCTATGTCGGTATACTCTCCCCCATGTACTTCAATACAATGGTCTCATGAGCTGCCTTACATGATTGAGATTCATCTGATGTAATCGGTGTTGTGTTTGTTGGGATCCGATGGATGATACATTATGATTAGTCTATCTATAAAGTTTGTGAAGTTATTGTTGCTGCAATCTTGTTATGCTTAATGCTTGTCACTAGGGCCCGAGTGGCATGATCTTAGATTTGAGCTCTATATTGTTGCTTAGATTGTATCTACAAGTTGTATGCACATGTCACTGTCCGGAACCAATGGCCCCGAAGTGACAGAAATCGGGACAACCGGAGGGGATGGTAGTGATGTGAGGATCACATGTTTTCACGGTGTGTTAATGCTTTGCTCCGGTACTCTATTAAAAGGAGTACCTTAATATCCAGTAGTTTCCCTTGAGGCCCGGCTGCCACCGGCTGGTAGGACAAAAGATGTTGTGCAAGTTTCTCATTGCGAGCACGTACGACTATATACGGAAAACATGCCTACATAATTAATAAGCCTGATGTTCTATCTTAATGCTTTGATTCCTATCAATTGCCCAACTGTAATTTGTTCACCCAACACCTGTCACTTATTGGAGAGTTACCACTAGTGTAGATCGCTGGGAACCCCGGTCCATCTATCATCATAATATACTTGTTCTACATGTCATTGGAAGTAGTATCAACTATCTTCTCGTGCCATTGCTCTCATATTGCTATTACTGCTGCTGTGTTACTGTTACTACTGCTCTCATATTACTGTTACTTTCACATCACCCCTGTTGCTAGTGCTTTTCCAGGTGCAGCTGAATTGACAACTCAGTTGTTAAGGCTTATAAGTATTCTTTACCTCCCCTTGTGTCGAATCAATAAATTGGGTTATACTACCCTCGAAGACTATCGCGATCCCCTATACTTGTGGGTCATCAAGACTGTTTTCTGGCGCCGTTGCCGGGGAGGCATAGCTCTACTCATAAGTTCACCTGGGGAGTACACTTTACCTCTCTCTCTGTTTTATTTTATTTTGTTTTGCTTAGTTTACTTTTGTCTAGTTTATTTGTGCTTAGTTTATTTCTGTCTAGTATTAGTTTGCGTAGTTTACTTTTGCTTAGTTTATTTTTGTCTTGTTTTATTTGTCTCATATACCCAAAAATCCATAAAAATTTGAAAAAACGAAAAATTAAAAACTGCTGTTATGGGAGAACCAACAACCTACTTGGAGCTCATAGAATGTTATAATAATTATAGGAAATCAAGAGCTGGTGAAGTAATGAGTGCTATGATAGAAAAAGTGAATACAATTGCTAAAATCTTGCTTAAACGCCATGATATAAACTGTTGCTCTCAACAGGATACTAAACATCTTAAATTTCAATGTGGCTTTAGTGAGGAATTTTTAATTAAGAACTATAATCGGAATTGCTATATTCATTATGGGTTCGAAGAGGTAGAACAATTTGTCGTGTTTATGGGAGCCTCTGAGATCGAATCCTTCATGGTTGAGAATTATGAAACTTGTGTTGTTTGTAAGGACCTTAAAGATTATGTCTCTTCTATCCTTAATTGTTGCATAGAATGCTTCGGTAATAATCCTTATATCATTGATTATAAAGAGAGACACATTAATGCACAAGAATGCACTCACAATTTGCAGGAACCGGTGGAAGAAGAAATTGATGAACCTGAAAGCTCATTGGATGAAAAAGAGGAGGAAATTGATGAACCTGAAAGCTCATTGGATGAAAAAGAAGAGGAGAGCGACGAACAAAAGGAGGAAGAATGGATTAGCTACCCATGCCAACCTTCTAATGAGAGTAACTCTTTATCCCTTACACTATTTGATTGTCCTCCATGCTTACGGAAGAGGTTGAATGTTATGTTCCTGGATTCTCTTGAAATATTCCCTATGAGTAAAACTTCTGAGAATAATTATGCTACTGTTATATATGATAATCCATGCTACTTTGATAAATCTTATGATAATGCTTTGTTTGTGTCTGATGTCGAAATGCATGGTACTAAAGAATTTTGCTTAGCAAATGTTTATGATAAAGCTTTAGATGATGGTCCTATGTTACTTGATAATATTAATTGTACTACTAATGAAAATGGGATTGGAGAGTTCATGACTTTATCTAGGAGTCCCATATCTCTTGAGATTGATCAACTACCTTGTTATATTATTAATAAAAGTAAGTTTGAAAGTTTTAATTCCACTATTCTTGAACTTGATAAAAATTATGTGTTTGGAAATCATGGAAAGTATGCTGCATGTGATAGTTATATTGTTGAGTTTGTTCATGAAGCTACTGAAAATTATTATGAGAGAGGAAAATATGGTTGTAGAAATTTTCATTGTACTAATACACCTCTCTATATGCTGAAATTGTTGAAATTACACTTGTTCTATCTTCCTATGCTTGTTACTTTGCTTTTCATGAACTTGTTTATTTACAAGATTCCTTTGCATAGGAAGCATGTTAGGCTTAAATGTGTTATGGATTTGCTTCTTGATGCTCTCTTTTGCTTCAAATACTATTTCTTGCGAGTGCATCATTAAAACTGCTGAGCCCATCTTAATGGCTATAAAGAAAGCAACTTCTTGGGAGATAACCCATGTGTTATTTTTCTACAGTACTTTGTTTTATATTTGTGTCTTGGAAGTTGTTTACTACTGTAACAACCTCTCCTTATCTTAGTTTTGTGTTTTGTTGTGCCAAGTGAAGCCTCTAATCGAAGGTTGATACTAGATTTGGATTTCTGCGCAGAAACAGATTTCTATCTGTCACGAATCTTGGTCCAATTATCTGTAGGAAACTCAGAAAATTATGCCAATTTACGTGCGTGTTCCTCAGATATGTACGCAACTTTCATTAGTTTTGAGTTTTCTGATTTGAGCAACGGAAGTATTTTATTAAAATTCGTCTTTACTGGCTGTTATGTTTTGGCAGATTCTGTCTCTGTTTTTTGCATTGTCTCTTGTGGACTTTAAGCGAGCTTTTCTAGACGTAGAGAGCTGTAGCTAATGTTTTATTGAGTTCT
Source organism: Lolium perenne (assembly GCF_019359855.2). Lineage (NCBI taxonomy): Eukaryota > Viridiplantae > Streptophyta > Magnoliopsida > Poales > Poaceae > Lolium > Lolium perenne. The sequence continues at coordinate 323,052,690 of NC_067246.2, forward strand.
TGCAATGTGCCACTACAGGACCAAGGTGGATTCAAATTTTTTTGAGTACTAACCCCTCTAATGAAGTTTATGAGAAGTTTGGTGTGAAGGAAGTTTTCAAGGGTCAAGAGAGGAGGATGATATATGATCGAGAAGAGTGAAAAGTCTAAGCTTGGGGATGCCCCCGTGGTTCATCCCTGCATATTTCAAGAAGACTCAAGCGTCTAAGCTTGGGGATGCCCAAGGCATCCCCTTCTTCATCAACTTATCAGGTTCCTCCCCTGAAACTATATTTTTATTCAGTCACATCATATGTGTTTTACTTGGAGCGTCTGTGTGTTTATTTTCATTTTGTTTTTGTTTGAATAAGATGGATCCTAGCAATCCTTGATTGGGAGAGAGACACGCTCCGCTTTTTCATATGAACACTTGTTCTTCGTTTTACTTTTAATGTTCAATGATAAAAGTTGGAAGCTACAATACTTATTGTTTGGTTGGAAACAGAAAATGCCTCATATGTTGTGGATAATTTGACACTTGGCAATTGTTTTGAGCTCTCAAGTAGATCATAAGTTTTTGCATGTAGTTTAAACCTATTAGTGGAGAACTACCATAAAGCCTGTTAAAATTGGTTTGCATAATTGATCTCTCTTAAGGTCTAGATATTTTCTGGTAAAAGTGTTTGAGCAACAAGGAAGACAGTGTAGAGTATTATAATGCTTGCGATATGTTCTTATGTAAGTTTTGCTGTACCGGTTCATACTTGTGTTTGCTTCAAACAACCTTGCTAGCCTAAGCCTTGTATCGAGAGGGAATACTTCTCATGCATCCAAAATCCTTGAGCCAACCACTATGCCAATTGTGTCCACCATACCTACCTACTATGTGGTATTTCCTGCCATTCCAAAGTAAATTGCTTGAGTGCTACCTTTAAACAATTCAAAATTTATCACCTCTGATTTGTGTCAATGTTTTATAGCTCATGAGGAAGTATGTGGTGTTTAGCTTTCAACCTTGTCATTTACTTTTGACGGACTCTCATATGGACTAGTGGCACATCCGCTTATCCAATAATTTTGCAAAAAGAGCTGGCAATGGGATTCCCAGTCCCAAATTAATCAAACTAAATAGACACTCCTCCATGGTATGTGATTGTTGGACGGCACCCGAAGGATTCGGTTAGCCATGGCTTGTGTAAGCAAAGGATGGGAGGAGTGTCATCATAATAAAACTAAAATAAAAAGGCACTCCTTCATGGTATGAGATTGTTGGCAGGCACCCGAGGATTCGGTTAGCCATGGTTTGTGAAAGAAAGGTTGGAAGGAGTGCCACCCAAAAATAAATATGCAATAATTCATGGGAGCCGCTCTTGAAAGTCCGGTTGGCGAGGTAGTTAGTGTACCCATTACCATTCGTTGACAACAACAAACACCTCTCAAAATTTTACTTTTATGCTCTCTATATGTTTTCAAAACCAAAGCTCTAGCACAAATATAGCAATCGATGCTTTCCTCTTTGAAGGACCATTCTTTTACTTTTATGTTGAGTCAGTTACCTACTTCCTCCCACCTTAGAAGCAAACACTTGTGTTAACTGTGCATTGATTCTTACATACTTGCATATTTGCATTCATCATATTACTTTGTGTTGACAATATCCATGAGATATGCATGTTGAAAGTTGAAAGCATCCGCTGAAACTTATATCTTCCTTTGTGTTGCTTCGATGCCTTTACTTTGAATTTATTGCTTTATGAGTTAACTCTTATGCAAGAATTTTGATGCTTGCCTTGAAAGTACTCTTCATGAAAAGTTTTGCTATATGTTATCTACTTGTTAGCAACTATAGATCATTGCCTTGAGTCACTTCATTCATTTCATATGCTTTGTAATAGTATGATCAAGGTTATGTAAGTAGCATGTCACTACAGAAATTATTCTTTTTATCGTTTACTGCTGGGACGAGCAGAACTAAGCTTGGGGATGCTGATACGTCCCCGACGTATCCATAATTTCTGTCGTTCCATGCTTGTTTTATGACAATACTTACATGTTTTGCTTGCACTTTATGATGATTTCATGCATTTTCCGGAACTAACCTATTAACGAGATGCCACAGTGCCAGTTCCTGTTTTCTGCTGTTTTTGGTTCCAGAAAGGCTGTTCGGGCAATATTCTCGGAATTGGACGAAATCAACGCCAAACCTCCTATTTTTCCCGGAAGCATCCAGAACACCGAAGAGGAGTCGGAGAGGGGCCAGAGGGCCACCAGACCATAAGGCGGCGCGGCCTGGCCTGGGCCCACGCCACCCTATGGTGTGGCGCCCCCAGGTGCCCCCCTGCGCCGCCTCTTCGCCTATAAAATCCCTTTCGACCTAAAAACGCGATACCAATTGACGAAACTCCAGAAAGACTCCAGGGGCGCCGCCGCCATCGCGAAACTCCAATTCGGGGGACAGAACTCTGTTCCGGCACCCTGCCGGAACGGGGAAGTGCCCCCGGAAGCCATCTCCATCAACGCCACCGCCTCCGCCATGCTCCGTGAGTAGTTCCCCCATGGACTACGGGTTCTAGCAGTAGCTATGTCGGTATACTCTCCCCATGTACTTCAATACAATGGTCTCATGAGCTGCCTTACATGATTGAGATTCATCTGATGTAATCGGTGTTGTGTTTGTTGGGATCCGATGGATGATACATTATGATTAGTCTATCTATAAAGTTTGTGAAGTTATTGTTGCTGCAATCTTGTTATGCTTAATGCTTGTCACTAGGGCCCGAGTGGCATGATCTTAGATTTGAGCTCTATATTGTTGCTTAGATTGTATCTACAAGTTGTATGCACATGTCACTGTCCGGAACCAATGGCCCCGAAGTGACAGAAATCGGGACAACCGGAGGGGATGGTAGTGATGTGAGGATCACATGTTTTCACGGTGTGTTAATGCTTTGCTCCGGTACTCTATTAAAAGGAGTACCTTAATATCCAGTAGTTTCCCTTGAGGCCCGGCTGCCACCGGCTGGTAGGACAAAAGATGTTGTGCAAGTTTCTCATTGCGAGCACGTACGACTATATACGGAAAACATGCCTACATAATTAATAAGCCTGATGTTCTATCTTAATGCTTTGATTCCTATCAATTGCCCAACTGTAATTTGTTCACCCAACACCTGTCACTTATTGGAGAGTTACCACTAGTGTAGATCGCTGGGAACCCCGGTCCATCTATCATCATAATATACTTGTTCTACATGTCATTGGAAGTAGTATCAACTATCTTCTCGTGCCATTGCTCTCATATTGCTATTACTGCTCTTTATTATTCTTGTTACTACTGCTCTCATATTACTGTTACTTTCACATCACCCCTGTTGCTAGTGCTTTTCCAGGTGCAGCTGAATTGACAACTCAGTTGTTAAGGCTTATAAGTATTCTTTACCTCCCCTTGTGTCGAATCAATAAATTGGGTTATACTACCCTCGAAGACTATCGCGATCCCCTATACTTGTGGGTCATCAGCGGCTAGATATGCAAGGGTCGCACTACGATAGCATATGATACGAAGAACAATGCTAACCCTAACATATCTAAGATAACTACGTTGCTCGCCATCAAAAAGGCTTCAGTACGAGCAACGTTTGAACAACATAAAGCTTCTGCTGGCTAGATCGCAAGATGCGAACTAGGCAACATGATGCTTACCGGTAGAAACCCTCGAGACGAAGGAGTTGGCGATGCGCCGAGATTGATTGATTGGTTGAACGTTGGTTGTTGTTTATTCCATAAACCCTAGATACATATTTATAGTCCAGGGGACTTTCTAACTTAGGCGTGCACCTAACCGTGCACGGGTAAAACTCTATCTAAGATACGATCTACTATATTACAGATATATGGGCAATCTAGCCCAACTTTGCATATAAGGCCGATCCACGTATTTCTTCCGTATATAATCTTCAAACCCATCTTGATCGTGGCCCACCTCTGACTTGGTCAAATTCTGGTGATAACACATGCCCCCCTGGTTTTGGAATTGATAATTCCAAAATCACTCCGTTTTTTCTTCGTCGGGTCATGTCATGGCAGAGTAGAACCGTCGCAGCATTTTTCATCATGATGCCCTGTCTTCTCAACTATTCCGCGTGATTTGACCGTTGTCTTTGGGCACCGCCTCCTCGGAAACTGCTGTGGCATTGAATTTCTACTATAGCCCCTTTATTTAACCGCTCTGAGCAGTTTGCCACTTCATCATCTTGCTCTGTTCTGGCCATCGGCACCCAAAAAACCCCCCAATCTCCCATAGCCATGTCTTCCTCTTCTTCCTCTTCCACCTCGTCGGTCTTCTCCGACTCCTCCTCTTCCCGCGAGCCGACGCCGGAGTGGGGCTCGTTGGCGGCGCACGACATTCTCGCCCCGACGACGTGGGACAAGGAGGAACACGATTCCTCCATCTGGTCTGAGGATGACAAATCCCTGACCGACGGAGAGGGTGACCTTCAATTCCTCGTCGAAGGGGAAGAGGAGGCGGAGATCGAGGACGACCGCTTCTCCTAGGACGATTTCACCTCTTCCGAGGAAGAGGCGGAGGAAGACGACGATGACGAAGACTCCCTTGAAGGTTACCCACCAGCGAAGCGCCTCCGCACCTGGTGGGACGACGACAGCGATGACGACGATGAGGAAGATGAGGCTCCCGTAGAAGGCTACGGAAGCTCCGACGAGGAGCCTCTCAGCAGCTGTGCCGGAGGTAGCGATGACGAGGGCAGCAACGGCCCCTAGATTAGGGATCAGTAGTGGTAGTTGGCTTTTGCCCTCTTCTCCCCTGAGCAATCGGCTCTTTCTTTGTAAGGAATCCCCCTATTAATGAAGGAAAACCTCTTAATTAATTTCGCTTCCTTGTCAACCTTGCCGATCGTCGAATGGGGCTACTGAACAGAGAGCCGATAGCAGATCATCGGCTCGTATTGCGATCCGAGGCCAAGCTGTTGCCTAAACACGCAGTCCAACAGGCCTCAATAGGCCTAATTCTCGTCCAAACCATCAGAATGAATTCCTCAGCAACCACTAAGAGATTTGTCTCACACATCATGATTTCTGGTCTGAACCGATTCTGTTAATTTGCTAGTTTGAGCTTATTCCTCTAGAGTCGATATCAGTATATCGGCTTTGTTATTCTGAAGTCGATGCTCGTGCATCGGCTGTATTCGCATACTGTTATCTCCATACGTTTTCTTAAGTCGATGCCTGCGCATCGGCTGTGAAGAGATTTTTTTTTTACTGGCCGATTTTACATCGGCCCTCACATCTTACTGCCCGTCATCCCACATGCTCGGGAAATACTTCTTGAGATGTTGACCATTGACAGCTACTGGGAACTTCTCGCCGTCTAACTCTTCCAACATGTATGCATTTCCCTTCAAGGCCTGGAAAACTTTGTACGGACCGTGCCAATTAGGAGACCATTTGCCATATGCCTTGTCCCTGGTTCCTAATGGCAACATAGCTTCCCATACTCGATCACCAACTTGAAACTCCTTTGGTCTAACCTTTTTATTGTAGGCACGAGCCACCCTGGCTTTGTTCTCCTTAATCTTCTCCAACGACCAAAGTCTAAGCTCTGTTGCATCCTCAATAGTGTCACTCATCAAGGCTGCATATTCTTCAGCTGTCAGATCATTCTGAAACGTGACACGTCTTGATCCAGCCGTAATTTCCCAAGGCAATACGGCTTCCTGTCCATAAACAAGCTGATACGGCGAAGTCTTTATAGCTCCATGGCACGACATGCGGTAGGCCCATAATGCTTCTGAGAACTTCTCATGCCAATCTCTAGGGTTCTCGTCAATTTTCCTCTTGATCAGCTTGATTAGACTCTGATTGGACGCTTCAGCTTGCCCATTAGCTTGAGCATAGTACGGAGATGATCGGATCAGTTTAATCCCCATGTCATCGCAGAACTTCCTGAACTCTTTAGAAACAAAGACCGAACCTCCATCGGTCGTGATAGTTTGGGGAATCCCGAACCTATGAATGACGTGTTCTTTCACAAATTTGATCACATCTTCTGATTTTACCTTTTTCATAGGGACGGCTTCCACCCACTTGGTGAAGTAATCTGTGATAACCAAAATCCATTCATGTTTTTTGCTCGACGCCGGATGGATTTTGCCGATCATATCCATGCCCCACCCCCGAAACGGCCAAGGCTTGATGATAGGGTTCATCGCTGATGCTGGTACCATCTGAATCTTCCCGAACATCTGGCACGCTTGGCACCCCTTGTAATAATTGAAGCAATCTTCAAGCATGGTGGGCCAATAAAACCCTGATCGCCTGATTAACCACTTCATCTTATGAGCCGACTGATGAGTTCCACAGGCGCCTTCATGCACCTCATGTAAGAGCCGATTAGATTCAGTTGGCCCCAGGCACTTGAGTAGTAACCCTTCCAACGTCCTGTAGAACATATCGTCTCCTATGAGGACATACTTCATGGCTTTGTACCTTATCCGTTTAGGTGCCCCCTGTAACATCCCAAAAATTTCAAAATAAAACAAATGAACTTCCCTAGTTCCAAATTTTGGAACCAACAAAAAACTTTTATTAAATTAAGTATGATACATAGTGATCCTGCTTAATTCATGTGCTATTGCCATGTTTGCTTGTAATAGTAGTTTTGAAATGATCTTAAACCCTAAACCTCACCCCTCTTTTCACCCTACTAGTTAAAATGAAATAAAAGGAATTTAAATAAGAAAAAGGTATATGTGCCTATGGCTATTTTTACAAATCTTTACCCTAGACCTTTCTACTTTGTTTAGAGGTTTGGAAAACCTTCATAAACCTTGTCTAGTACTTCTCAAACCATTTCCAAGTTGAAACCAAAGAAAGTAAAAAGAAACTAAAAATGCCATAGAGGCATATGAGAGTAAAATAACAAAATTGTGAAATTGAGAACTTTGACCCTAGGACTTGTGATGCATGGTTGGATCACTCCTATTTACCTTCTCAACACTCAACCACCCCAATTGGGTCAAGCCAAGTCAAAATAAAAAACCAAATGCAACATATGCATAGAGGCATATGTGGCACTTAGCCATTTTTACCAAATCTTGACCTATGCCCTATTTGCCTTATCCAAATGGTTGGAACCCATGAGTAACCCTAACCAACCTTTTTGAAACCCAAAACCATGATCCTTTGGATCAAAGTTAAATAAAGAAAAAGGTTTGAGAAATTGCAAAACCCTCACATATGGCTTATGGCCACTTTTGAAAATCTTTAACCTTTGCCATATAAAATTGTGCCAATGGTTGGGAAACCCTTTTAAACTAAAAAGAATCCCCTTTGCACCAAAGAAACCAAAATCAAATCAAATAAAAATCAAAAACCTAGTTGCATGTGATAATGGTCACATGTGACAATTTTAACATCTTACCCACTTTGAGCCCTTCTATTAAGAAATTTTCAAACCAAACCCTGCCAACTTTTTGCACCTCATCCAAGACCTCATCAAGGTGAACACTTTTGATGTTGACCCCTTGGACCAGAGAGTTGACCATTGCTTAGTACAAGGGTGCCAAGTGGCAACATTGAAACCAAATCTAGATTCCTTCCAATTTTCGAATCTTTGCAAATCAATTCCAAAATTCAAACCAATGCCATGAGTGGTTGCCCAATACCATTTGGAACCTATCCATGCAGAATTTTGGCAAAAAGTCAAACCCAAGTGAGACCATGGCTTGTGAACAATTTGTTACATAGAGTAAAATTAGGGTACTACCACTATTCCAACCACCTTGTACCTCCTCCCCTTTTTATAGCTTGAGATCATCTATAGTGCTTGGTACCTCTAAACCCCCACCATGACCTCACACATACTTGCCATGATCATCCCCTCATCACTATGCAAAGTACCTTCATGTGTCACATACATTTTGGACTTAATTTAGTTTTGCCACCTCTAGCCATCACCAACCCTGTGCACCTTGCCACACCAACCCCTAACACCTCACTACTGCTTGCCATGCTCTCAGAGACATTAAAATCGGACCCAAACCATCAAGAACATGCCATGCCGGCCCTCATGGTCACCCCAATGTCAAAACCTGCCTCTGGTCCTCCTCTCTTCCTCTGACCTTGTCCCCTAGCCTCACCTCATCGCCCTGTACCTGCGTGACATGTCCCTGGCCCAGGAGAGGACGATGACGCCCGGAACGCGACGTGGTCACCACGCTCTGGCTCGCCCGGCGCGTGCACCAGACATGGCCACGGGCGCCTCAGTACGCCGCCTCGCCTCGTCACCTCAAGCCACCCTGCGACCCCTCCTTGTACCTGCAGCCTCCCCTCGACGTCAGCTAGCTTGCGGACAGCTCCAATTGGACGCGCCAGGCCTGTAGACGACGCCCGCATCGACGACTTCCGCCGGCCATGCGGCAGACGATGACGACGCCCGACCAACTCCGTCCTTCCCCTACCACGCCAGGACGCGCAAAAGGACCCACCGGCCACGCTGAACCGTCCTGCACCCTCGCTTGCGTCACCAGCTCGCTGTAGCACCATCGCCGCCATCACCTGCCCCGCTCCACCACGGCCACCACGCGCCGCTATAAAAGGAGACCCTCCCACTTCGATTTCTTCACACCGCCAGTCTCCTCTCCCTCTTCTCACTCGCCTCGCTCACTCCCCTTGCTCGATTAGCCGCCGACGCCGTCCAATTGCAACGTCGGAGCCGCGGAGGTGCTGAGAGGCTCGCCGCCGATTGCGTCCTCCTCAAGCTCTCCCTCGACCACCGTTCGACTCGCCGTCCTCGACAACGTCGAACGCCGCCGACGCCCAGTCTCGCCGGAGCTCAGGTGAGACGCCCACCCCCGACTAGCGCCGCCAGTAACCATGCCCCTCGCCGTTGACGACGACGACTGTGGACCGTCGATCCCAACTCTAATCCTACGGCCACCATCGCTCCTTACCGGTTCGGCGATTTAAAACGACTGACGCTGGGTCCCACCAATCCGGCGGCCCGCTGCGTGCGTGGCACGCTAGCTGGGCTGGCCCAGACCTTTTCCCCCTCTGCGGCCCAAATCCTTTCCCGCCTAGCCCACTAGTTTGAATTCGAATTTTTCAGTTAGATTTAAATTGCAATTTGATACAAACTTTGAAATTGAATAGGGAAAATTCTACTAGGCCAAATTTTACAAACTTTATATTTTTGGAAACCTTAGGAAATTATCTACACAATGCCACTGGTTAGAACCCTAGAGCTATTGTAGAATTAAAGTGACAAAATAAACAAGGCAGGGACTTTTCTGCCTTATAATAATTCTTAAAAATCAACCATAAATGCTTTTCAGTTAATTCCACCTCCAATAATTCACATTTCACTTATATTAATTGTTTCTGCAAAAATAAGCCATGCTTACTTTGAATGATCATGGCCTAGTCTAATTAGAGGACTATTTGGCTATTTCTAGTCAAAGATATTGTCCAAAACTATTTAAAAATCTTATGGGAGTTTGTCTCTCACTTAAATCTTGTCACAAACATTCCATTATGAGATAGAGACTCTGGTCATTTAGTTATCATATGGTTTGTTTGATGATATTAAATCATCACCATGTTAGGATTAAAATATATGAGGTGCTCCACCTCATTTAAATCCTTTTCTTAAATGATAAGTATGAAGAGGTTGACTTTGGTCAACCTAGGTCATATATTATTCATGAAAGAAATTAAATCTTAATAAGTTAATGAGAGGAATTTATTTCTCTAAAGAAGGAGAAGAAACACCTAAATTTAGTATAAGAGGAAATTATTTTTTTCTTAAATGATAAGAAGAACACACCCACCAACTCAATATTAATGTATGATGCTAGCTTAAAGTGTGTAGCTCATAAGTGTGCCTAGTTTAGTAGATTAGTTTGGTATGATGATTGTATACCCCGTATTCAATTTTAGACGCTAGTACCGGAGACTATCAGGAGGAGGAGGTATTCTATCAAGAAGAAGGAGAAGAAGATCACTTTGATCATTTCCCCAACCAAGGCAAGCTAATATTCTTGCAAGATTACCCAAGTGCAAAGCTCCTCAAGAGCAAGGCACCATTACTTTTTACTTTATGCTTAATGATCCTATCCCAAGTTTTTACCTTACAAGCTTTTGGTTTTATTTATCAAAGTTTATTTTTGATTCATGAGTCACTTGGTTTAGTTATGGAGTAGTACAAGAGCATCACACTTAGCCTAGAAAGCTATAAGCTAGTTTGCACCTCTCATGACTAGTTGCTAGTGCTAAACTAAATTAGACTACTCTAGATGGGAACTTGTGAAAACCAATGACTTTGAAAACCTTGGAATGATGACTCATTGTATTGAAAGATTTTGAAGGTGAATATGACTGGTGAATGACTTGGTGAAACTTACCAAAAACTGATATTGGTTTGGATGCGATACCTTTCCAATTTACAAGTACCCCCACAATACCTGATTATGGGTAGGGCTTAGCTGGAAGTTTGTGTGTCTTAGTATGGGTTCCCTCTAAACAAGCGTCATCGGGGTTATGCCGAAAGCTGCCTCTACAATAAAGGAAATGACGTGATATGATGTGATATGAGGTGAATGTCCGGCCCAAGCCCTGTGCAGTTCCCAGGCGGACTGTCTGTCTTCACTGGGAGGCCAAGCTCATGGGGAGAGGTGCCTATACTAGGATATATAAGTGAAAGGTTAAGGTTGATGATCCCCGTACTGAGTTACGATGATTCGGGGTTATTCCCGACGGATGTAATCAAATGTTGTGGCACAAGTGTGCAACCTCTGCAGAGTGTAAACCTATTCGAATAGCCGCGTCCACGGTTACGGACGGTTGGAAAGGCCATACAGTTTCCGGTGTCAGAATTTCTTGAAAAGGTTGAATGGTGAATGGTGACTTGACTTGAATCACAACTGAGTTGTGGGAATGACACTAATGTTCCCACTTGAGTAAGTTAGGCAAATGAAGAGGTTTTGTTTACTAAAGTGTTTATGAAATAAAACTGGCTTTATGCAAATGAAACTAGAGCTTAGAACCCCCTTATTATAGTTGATACTACTTACATTAGTATTAGTTTGCGAGTACTTTAAAGTACTCACGGCTGTGTCCCTGGCTATTCAAATGGCCAGACTATGAAGAAGAATACCGGAACCCGGAAGAAGGACAGCAGGACGTCTACGACAACTAGGATCACTCCTGACGTCAACAGTTGCCTGTGAAATAGATGGACTACTACTACGCTACTTCGTTTCCGCTATGTGTTTTGTATTTGATCAATAGATCAACTAGTATTGTAATGAGACTGGATCATGTGATCCCTTGTTGTAAGACAATTATGCGTTGTAATGAATGATGTGTTGTGATATTAATCTATTATGTCTCGCAAAAACAATATTCCTGGGATTGCGATGAATGGCATAATAGGCATCTGGACTTAAAAATCCGGGTGTTGACAAGTTGGTATCAGAGCCATTGTTGACCTTAGGAGACCCTAGTTAGAATGGACGTCTGAAAAACTTAGTTTCAAAACCAATGAAGTGAATATTTATGAAAACTTATTCTCACTCTTATCCTTGAGATCTTTTTCAAAGAAAGAAATCCATACTCTACTTTTCCTTGTAATGTTACATAAAATTTTGCACACTTGATCACTTCTTTAACTTACTTACCTTAATTGCTCACAGATGACGTACCAATGGGAGTCCTATCAGCTTGGTTCCGGAGGCGACCTAAGGATCGAAAAGGAGTTGAAGCAACTGGTGGACTATCTAGGACACCCGTATCCCGAGTTCTTCGGAATACCCCTCAAAGCTCAGTTAGGAGAACCACCTCAGTGGGACGTTTCTACTGATCTACGAAGGAAGCTTGATGCCCCGGTATGGGAAACCATATGGTTTTCTGTAACGGGAAACACTTGGAAGGAAGGACTAGCCAAAGCTATGCAAGAAGCAATTTCCCGTCTGTGTGGACAAAATGAGGACAAGATCAAGAACACTCGTTTCATCTACTACCCAAGACATGACTCCATGGGAAGACCGATGACCATGCCCCCACCACAACCCAAGATGAACCCCTATGAAGCACCGCAGGACTTCAGGCAGTACAAAACCCGCAGAGATTTGGACAACGCCCTCGCCTCTCGCCAAGCACCTCACCCGTGAAGAAGAATCCCCCCCTGAAGAGTAGTATCATTTAAGCACTTTCGTATGTGTGAGTTGTATCAGGATCCCCTTGTATCGTAGAGCGATGAATGGTTCTTCAAACCAACGGTGTGTTAGATTTGTAATATGTGATGCTTGGTATGAATGAAAAAGTGTTGTCGGTGTTACCCCTGCAACACTACTCAAAATTTCAATTTGTGAACTTTTAAAAATTTAACAAAACCAACCATAGAAATTTCCCTCTTATCTTATCATCTACCTCAATGTTCAGATGGCCCCACCAACCCGCAACACCACCCAGGATGCCATGATGCAACTGTTGCAGACAATGATGGCAGATCGAGAAGTCGAGAGAGCTGAACGCCAAGCCAACATAGTTGCACTACAGCAGCTTGCTCAGAACAACAACGGCCATGGAAACCACGACCACCCGGGGTCAAAGTTGAAGAACTTTCAGAACACCAACCCACCCATGTTCAACAAGACTGAAGAGCCCCTAGATGCTGATGACTGGCTCCAGACAATGGAGAACAACCTGGAAGTTGCACAAGTTGAAGCCGCAGAAAAAGTACTGTTCGCCACCCACTATCTGTCAGGACCTGCACGAGCCTGGTGGACAAGCGCCCGCGCAATGAATGCCGGACAAATGATGACCTGGGAAGACTTCAAGCTGAAGTTTAGCAAATACCATGTGCCCCAAGGATTGATCAAGAAGATCAGAGATGAGTTCCGTGAACTCAAGCAAGGAAGGATGTCCGTGGTGGAATACCGCGACAGGTTTCTCACCCTGTCAAGGTACGCCTCGGATGAGACCGACACCAATGAGAAGAGGAAGGAGAGATTTCTGAATGGACTGCATGACGAGATGCAAACTGTGTTAGTGAACATTCCGTTCGCTGACTTGGAAGCCCTCGTAGACTCAGCCATACAGATGGAAGGAAAGCTGCATCAGGCCAATGAGAACCGCAAGCGCAGAATGATGAACCAGAATGGACCCCACCATAACCAGAAGTATCGCAATAACTCCTCTGGAGGATTCACCCCAAGATACAACAAGCCAACCACTCAGAATTATCGCCCCAACTACACCAACAACAACGGAGGACCCCCGAAGCCCGGAGGAAACCACAACAACAACAACAGCAACAACAATCACAGCAACCCCAACAGCAACAACAACAACAACAACAACAATGGAAACAACAACAACACCAATACTGCCCCAAGGACTGGAAGCAATGCCACCCCCGTAAACCCCAAGGACAAGTCCACCATCAACTGCTATGAATGTGGAGTTGTGGGTCACTACTCCAATGAGTGCCCTAAGAAGCTTGCCAAGATTGCCGCCAATACCGCTGCCCCTGCTCAGCAACAGCGTCGCTTCGCAGGTAGAAGGAACCAGAACAACAACAACGGCCGCCTCTACCACATGAATGCCACTGAAGCCCAGGAAGCACCCCAGACCATGCCAAGTATGTCTTCCTGTTAATAAAAATACTCAATCTCTCTTAGGAGCCTAACTTTTCTTAAAATCTCGGGATGAGATTTGTTTAAGGGGGAAGGGTTTGTAACATCCCAAAAATTTCAAAATAAAACAAATGAACTTCCCTAGTTCCAAATTTTGGAACCAACAAAAAACTTTTATTAAATTAAGTATGATACATAGTGATCCTGCTTAATTCATGTGCTATTGCCATGTTTGCTTGTAATAGTAGTTTTGAAATGATCTTAAACCCTAAACCTCACCCCTCTTTTCACCCTACTAGTTAAAATGAAATAAAAGGAATTTAAATAAGAAAAAGGTATATGTGCCTATGGCTATTTTTACAAATCTTTACCCTAGACCTTTCTACTTTGTTTAGAGGTTTGGAAAACCTTCATAAACCTTGTCTAGTACTTCTCAAACCATTTCCAAGTTGAAACCAAAGAAAGTAAAAAGAAACTAAAAATGCCATAGAGGCATATGAGAGTAAAATAACAAAATTGTGAAATTGAGAACTTTGACCCTAGGACTTGTGATGCATGGTTGGATCACTCCTATTTACCTTCTCAACACTCAACCACCCCAATTGGGTCAAGCCAAGTCAAAATAAAAAACCAAATGCAACATATGCATAGAGGCATATGTGGCACTTAGCCATTTTTACCAAATCTTGACCTATGCCCTATTTGCCTTATCCAAATGGTTGGAACCCATGAGTAACCCTAACCAACCTTTTTGAAACCCAAAACCATGATCCTTTGGATCAAAGTTAAATAAAGAAAAAGGTTTGAGAAATTGCAAAACCCTCACATATGGCTTATGGCCACTTTTGAAAATCTTTAACCTTTGCCATATAAAATTGTGCCAATGGTTGGGAAACCCTTTTAAACTAAAAAGAATCCCCTTTGCACCAAAGAAACCAAAATCAAATCAAATAAAAATCAAAAACCTAGTTGCATGTGATAATGGTCACATGTGACAATTTTAACATCTTACCCACTTTGAGCCCTTCTATTAAGAAATTTTCAAACCAAACCCTGCCAACTTTTTGCACCTCATCCAAGACCTCATCAAGGTGAACACTTTTGATGTTGACCCCTTGGACCAGAGAGTTGACCATTGCTTAGTACAAGGGTGCCAAGTGGCAACATTGAAACCAAATCTAGATTCCTTCCAATTTTCGAATCTTTGCAAATCAATTCCAAAATTCAAACCAATGCCATGAGTGGTTGCCCAATACCATTTGGAACCTATCCATGCAGAATTTTGGCAAAAAGTCAAACCCAAGTGAGACCATGGCTTGTGAACAATTTGTTACATAGAGTAAAATTAGGGTACTACCACTATTCCAACCACCTTGTACCTCCTCCCCTTTTTATAGCTTGAGATCATCTATAGTGCTTGGTACCTCTAAACCCCCACCATGACCTCACACATACTTGCCATGATCATCCCCTCATCACTATGCAAAGTACCTTCATGTGTCACATACATTTTGGACTTAATTTAGTTTTGCCACCTCTAGCCATCACCAACCCTGTGCACCTTGCCACACCAACCCCTAACACCTCACTACTGCTTGCCATGCTCTCAGAGACATTAAAATCGGACCCAAACCATCAAGAACATGCCATGCCGGCCCTCATGGTCACCCCAATGTCAAAACCTGCCTCTGGTCCTCCTCTCTTCCTCTGACCTTGTCCCCTAGCCTCACCTCATCGCCCTGTACCTGCGTGACATGTCCCTGGCCCAGGAGAGGACGATGACGCCCGGAACGCGACGTGGTCACCACGCTCTGGCTCGCCAGCGCGTGCACCAGACATGGCCACGGGCGCCTCAGTACGCCGCCTCGCCTCGTCACCTCAAGCCACCCTGCGACCCCTCCTTGTACCTGCAGCCTCCCCTCGACGTCAGCTAGCTTGCGGACAGCTCCAATTGGACGCGCCAGGCCTGTAGACGACGCCCGCATCGACGACTTCCGCCGGCCATGCGGCAGACGATGACGACGCCCGACCAACTCCGTCCTTCCCCTACCACGCCAGGACGCGCAAAAGGACCCACCGGCCACGCTGAACCGTCCTGCACCCTCGCTTGCGTCACCAGATCGCTGTAGCACCATCGCCGCCATCACCTGCCCCGCTCCACCACGGCCACCACGCGCCGCTATAAAAGGAGACCCTCCCACTTCGATTTCTTCACACCGCCAGTCTCCTCTCCCTCTTCTCACTCGCCTCGCTCACTCCCCTTGCTCGATTAGCCGCCGACGCCGTCCAATTGCAACGTCGGAGCCGCGGAGGTGCTGAGAGGCTCGCCGCCGATTGCGTCCTCCTCAAGCTCTCCCTCGACCACCGTTCGACTCGCCGTCCTCGACAACGTCGAACGCCGCCGACGCCCAGTCTCGCCGGAGCTCAGGTGAGACGCCCACCCCCGACTAGCGCCGCCAGTAACCATGCCCCTCGCCGTTGACGACGACGACTGTGGACCGTCGATCCCAACTCTAATCCTACGGCCACCATCGCTCCTTACCGGTTCGGCGATTTAAAACGACTGACGCTGGGTCCCACCAATCCGGCGGCCCGCTGCGTGCGTGGCACGCTAGCTGGGCTGGCCCAGACCTTTTCCCCCTCTGCGGCCCAAATCCTTTCCCGCCTAGCCCACTAGTTTGAATTCGAATTTTTCAGTTAGATTTAAATTGCAATTTGATACAAACTTTGAAATTGAATAGGGAAAATTCTACTAGGCCAAATTTTACAAACTTTATATTTTTGGAAACCTTAGGAAATTATCTACACAATGCCACTGGTTAGAACCCTAGAGCTATTGTAGAATTAAAGTGACAAAATAAACAAGGCAGGGACTTTTCTGCCTTATAATAATTCTTAAAAATCAACCATAAATGCTTTTCAGTTAATTCCACCTCCAATAATTCACATTTCACTTATATTAATTGTTTCTGCAAAAATAAGCCATGCTTACTTTGAATGATCATGGCCTGGTCTAATTAGAGGACTATTTGGCTATTTCTAGTCAAAGATATTGTCCAAAACTATTTAAAAATCTTATGGGAGTTTGTCTCTCACTTAAATCTTGTCACAAACATTCCATTATGAGATAGAGACTCTGGTCATTTAGTTATCATATGGTTTGTTTGATGATATTAAATCATCACCATGTTAGGATTAAAATATATGAGGTGCTCCACCTCATTTAAATCCTTTTCTTAAATGATAAGTATGAAGAGGTTGACTTTGGTCAACCTAGGTCATATATTATTCATGAAAGAAATTAAATCTTAATAAGTTAATGAGAGGAATTTATTTCTCTAAAGAAGGAGAAGAAACACCTAAATTTAGTATAAGAGGAAATTATTTTTTTCTTAAATGATAAGAAGAACACACCCACCAACTCAATATTAATGTATGATGCTAGCTTAAAGTGTGTAGCTCATAAGTGTGCCTAGTTTAGTAGATTAGTTTGGTATGATGATTGTATACCCCGTATTCAATTTTAGACGCTAGTACCGGAGACTATCAGGAGGAGGAGGTATTCTATCAAGAAGAAGGAGAAGAAGATCACTTTGATCATTTCCCCAACCAAGGCAAGCTAATATTCTTGCAAGATTACCCAAGTGCAAAGCTCCTCAAGAGCAAGGCACCATTACTTTTTACTTTATGCTTAATGATCCTATCCCAAGTTTTTACCTTACAAGCTTTTGGTTTTATTTATCAAAGTTTATTTTTGATTCATGAGTCACTTGGTTTAGTTATGGAGTAGTACAAGAGCATCACACTTAGCCTAGAAAGCTATAAGCTAGTTTGCACCTCTCATGACTAGTTGCTAGTGCTAAACTAAATTAGACTACTCTAGATGGGAACTTGTGAAAACCAATGACTTTGAAAACCTTGGAATGATGACTCATTGTATTGAAAGATTTTGAAGGTGAATATGACTGGTGAATGACTTGGTGAAACTTACCAAAAACTGATATTGGTTTGGATGCGATACCTTTCCAATTTACAAGTACCCCCACAATACCTGATTATGGGTAGGGCTTAGCTGGAAGTTTGTGTGTCTTAGTATGGGTTCCCTCTAAACAAGCGTCATCGGGGTTATGCCGAAAGCTGCCTCTACAATAAAGGAAATGACGTGATATGATGTGATATGAGGTGAATGTCCGGCCCAAGCCCTGTGCAGTTCCCAGGCGGACTGTCTGTCTTCACTGGGAGGCCAAGCTCATGGGGAGAGGTGCCTATACTAGGATATATAAGTGAAAGGTTAAGGTTGATGATCCCCGTACTGAGTTACGATGATTCGGGGTTATTCCCGACGGATGTAATCAAATGTTGTGGCACAAGTGTGCAACCTCTGCAGAGTGTAAACCTATTCGAATAGCCACGTCCACAGTTACGGACGGTTGGAAAGGCCATACAGTTTCCGGTGTCAGAATTTCTTGAAAAGGTTGAATGGTGAATGGTGACTTGACTTGAATCACAACTGAGTTGTGGGAATGACACTAATGTTCCCACTTGAGTAAGTTAGGCAAATGAAGAGGTTTTGTTTACTAAAGTGTTTATGAAATAAAACTGGCTTTATGCAAATGAAACTAGAGCTTAGAACCCCCTTATTATAGTTGATACTACTTACATTAGTATTAGTTTGCGAGTACTTTAAAGTACTCACGGCTGTGTCCCTGGCTATTCAAATGGCCAGACTATGAAGAAGAATACCGGAACCCGGAAGAAGGACAGCAGGACGTCTACGACAACTAGGATCACTCCTGACGTCAACAGTTGCCTGTGAAATAGATGGACTACTACTACGCTACTTCGTTTCCGCTATGTGTTTTGTATTTGATCAATAGATCAACTAGTATTGTAATGAGACTGGATCATGTGATCCCTTGTTGTAAGACAATTATGCGTTGTAATGAATGATGTGTTGTGATATTAATCTATTATGTCTCGCAAAAACAATATTCCTGGGATTGCGATGAATGGCATAATAGGCATCTGGACTTAAAAATCCGGGTGTTGACACCCCCCGAGCCGAATCTTTTAAATAATTGAAGATTTCGGCTCTCCAATCATCCTGTTCCAGGAATTGTACCTGAACCTCCGACCCGTCAGATATATCTATATAGCCTGACGCCATTTGTGCGAGATTGTTGGCCTCGGTATTTTGGGATCTTGGGACCCAATTAAAGTTGATGTACTGAAACTGTGTCATCAACTCACGACATTCCACCCAATATGGGAAAAGCGATTCACTTTCGCACTTATATTCATCCGTGAGCTGGTTAATCACCAACTTGGAGTCTCCAAAAAGCTCTACCGCTTCTGCTCCGGCTTCCAGTAGCAACTCCATCCCCTTACGTATTGCCTCATATTCTGCTACGTTGTTGGTGCAAGGGGTAGATAATCTGATGGAGAAGGAGTATTCTGCCCCCCGAGGCGACACGAGCAGAATGCCGATGCCACAACCATCGTCACAAACCGATCCATCGAAGAACATAGCCCATGCACGTATAGATAGTGCTGCTATATTGGTACTGATCCGTTCAGCGATAAGATCGGCCAACGCTTGTCCCTTGACTGCTTTTGCATGCTGATACCGGAGATCGAACTCTGACAACGGAAACATCCACTTACCAAGTCGGCCTTTCAAAACAGGGGCCGACAACATGTGCTTGACAACATCTGACTTGCATATGACGATGATCTCTGCCGTCAAAAGGATGTGATGAAGCTTGGTGCAGGTAAAGAACAGGCAGAGGCAAAGTTTCTCGACCTCAGGATATCTTGTCTCCGCATCCAGCATCCTCCTGCTGAGGTAGAAAACGACCTTTTCAACGCCCTCGTAGAGTTGCACCACTACCGAAGCGATGGATGTGTCAGCTACTGACAAGTAGATGTAGAATGGCCGGTCTTGCTGGGGCAGAACTAGCACAGGCGGCGTTGTCAGATACCGCTTAATCTCATCAAACGCCTGTTGCTGTTCTGCCCCCCAGTGAAACTCGTCATCAGATTTAGTCTTCACCAGCGCCATGAACGGCTCGATTCGCCCTGACAGATTAGAGCTGAATCGTCGGACAAAATTGATCTTGCCGATGAGACGTTGGAGCTCCTTCTTCATGGTTGGCGGCTGCATGGTACGCACCGCCTCCTGACTTTTCAGGCCGATCTCAATTCCCCGTTCATGAACCAGAAAACCTAGGAATTGACCAGCCGTCACGCCAAAGGCACACTTCTTCGGATTCATTCTCAGTCCGAATTTCCGAGTTCGATCTAGGACGTGCCGTAAATCATCCAAGTGTCCCCCCATAGAGACAGATTTGACTACCACGTCGTCGATATAGATCTCCACCAACTTACCGATCAGATCGTGAAATATATAATTCATGGCTCGTTGGTACGTTGCACCAGCATTCTTTAACCCATAGGTCATGACCACATATTCAAACAAACCTACAGCTCCTGGTACTCTGAATGCGGTCTTGTGTATATCTTCCGGAGCCATGAAGATCTGGTTATAGCCGGCGTTGCCATCCATGAAGCTCAACACCTTGTGGCCAGCAGCGGCATTTATCAACGTTTCTGCCACCGGCATCGGATATTCGCCCTTTGGAGTGGCTCTATTGAGATCTCGGAAATCGATGGCCACACGCCATCGGCCGTCCTTCTTCTCTACAGGAACGATACTGGAGATCCACTCAGCATACCTGCATGGCCTGATGAACCCGGCGGCCAACATCTTCTCGATCTCTTTCTTGACTTCTTCCAGAATTTCGGCCCTCATCTGACGTGCTCGTTGTTGGAACGGCCGAAATCCTTTCTTAAGGGGGAGCCGGTGTTCAATGATGCTCCTGTCTAACCAAGGCATCTCCGTGTAATCCCATGCAAAGCAATCTGGGTATTCCTTCAACAGAGCTATCATCTGTCCCCTGAGTTGCGGATCTAACTTCTTGCTGATAAAAGTCGGTCGCGGCTTATCCCCAGGACCGATGTCGACTTCTTCTAGCTCATCAGCAGACGTAAACCCATACCCCAGCTTCCCGTCACCTGTGAGGTCGACGCCACATACTGGGAGAGCAGGTGGTATGGATAATGCAGGCCGATCGCTAGAATCGGCTTCCATCTTGATCATCACCAGGATCTTTTGGCAGTGTCGGGGCCGATCGCGTGGAGCAGTTTCTTCCTTATCTTTGCTATGAGAGCAGCTGCCCTCGTCTCCACCCTCATCAAGGCGGTGCCCCAGTTCTACCATATTGATGTTGAACGAGTATCTTGGCTGGCACCTCCTGGGGTAAGTGTCTTCAACCGTGTCAGCGGCGCATGACGGTGGATTCGGCGCTTCTGGTGCCGACAATGCGAATGACGACGGTGGACGGGGCTGAAGTGGCACTTCTCTTTGGTAGGTCCCGAGAGCTGGTCCTAATAGAAAGTGCTGATGCTTCATGACCTCCTGGATCATCCGAAAAGCAACATGCTCCAAAGTATTCACCAGGCTCTCAGAATGGCGATGCAGCGAGTGAGTCACCATGCAGCTAATCTCCTGGCGCAGGGACCTGGTACATTCTACCGACGGGACGGATAGGTCTACTCCATCGAGCGCGCCTTCCGGTGAGAACCCCTTCCACCGGATGCCATGTGAACGGGTTCTGTGAAAAGAGCCGATGAGGTCGGCTTCGAGGATTGCTTTGACCTCGTCATACTTCTTCTTGAGCTCGTCAGTCAGATCCTCGTACGTGACTGGAGTGCCGTCCGCCATCTCAGATGTAGATGGCGATGTGGTGGATGAAGAAGCTTGTCCCACCGGGCGTGCCAGAATGTGTTGCGGTCAAAACCCACCGGCGGGCAGCGACGGGCAACACCGTAGAGCCGGGAACAACTTAGGGCTGCGGCTGGCCCTGGTCCCTCCGAGCGACGGCCCGCAAAGCCTCTGGTACACACGTCCGATGCTGATGCAAGGGCGTGCCACCTGACCTATACTTGGTCAGGAAGGTGATGGAGATGCCTCGCTTAGTTTCCTGCATGGCATACACGTAAACATTAAATACGAGCCTCGATCGGCTCTCAGGTTATCCTGTGAATCGGCTCAAGGAGCCGATCCACCCATGATTCGTACGAGGTGCACGAATATATGGTGGTCCTGCTTGATCAAGATAAAGCTAAAACGATCTACGACGATCTGGGGTTTTCACCGCATAATCGGATCATCCTACTCACGATTGGGCCTCGCGGCCACGCACGGTGATCGTAAGCCGATCCTAGATAGGGCCTAAAAACCAACACGAGGTTGATCCCCGGAACATCCTGTCTAGGACTAGCGAACGACACCCTACGTGCCGCTGGATCCTCCAACCCTTTGTAAGGCCTAACTATTGCAGATATTAAACTAATCCTTGTAGAACAAGGAGCAACCGTAACGGATCGGATCTACTAAATTAAGATCAAGCGGGGTGCCGCCCCCACACCTAAGATAGGTGTGAGGGCGGCTAGATATGCAAGGGTCGCACTACGATAGCATATGATACGAAGAACAATGCTAACCCTAACATATCTAAGATAACTACGTTGCTCGCCATCAAAAAGGCTTCAGTACGAGCAACGTTTGAACAACATAAAGCTTCTGCTGCCTAGATCGCAAGATGCGATCTAGGCAGCATGATGCTTACCGGTAGAAACCCTCGAGACGAAGGAGTTGGCGATGCGCCAAGATTGATTGATTGGTTGAACGTTGGTTGTTGTTTATTCCATAAACCCTAGATACATATTTATAGTCCAGGGGACTTTCTAACTTAGGCGTGCACCTAACCGTGCACGGGTAAAACTCTATCTAAGATACGATCTACTATATTACAGATATATGGGCAATCTAGCCCAACTTTGCATATAAGGCCGATCCACGTATTTCTTCCGTATATAATCTTCAAACCCATCTTGATCGTGGCCCACCTCTGACTTGGTCAAATTCTGGTGATAACAGCATAAAACATGTAGATAACATCAATAATGTGGCATGGAACATAAGAAATTATCGATACGTCGGAGACGTATCAGCATCCCCAAGCTTAGTTCTGCTCGTCCCGAGCAAGTAAAACGATAACACAGATAATTTCTGGAGTGACATGCCATCATAATCTTGATCATACTATTTGTAAAGCATATGTAGTGA
Organism: Lolium perenne; assembly: GCF_019359855.2. Lineage (NCBI taxonomy): Eukaryota > Viridiplantae > Streptophyta > Magnoliopsida > Poales > Poaceae > Lolium > Lolium perenne. Next base: position 323,075,510 of record NC_067246.2, read on the forward strand.
ATGCAGCGATCAAAACAATGTATATGACATGAGTAAACAAGTGAATCATATAGCAAAGACTTTTCATGAATAGCACTTCAAGACAAGCATCAATAAGTCTTGCATAAAAGTTAACTCATAAAGCAATAATTCAAAGTAAAGGTATTGAAGCAACACAAAAGAAGATTAAGTTTCAGCGGTTGCTTTCAACTTATAACATGTATATCTCATGGATATTGTCAACATAGAGTAACATAACAAGTGCAATATGCAAATATGTAGGAATCAATGCACAGTTCACACAAGTGTTTGCTTCTTGAGGTGGAGAGAAATAGGTGAACTGACTCAACAATAAAGTAAAAGAATGGTCCTCCATAGAGGAAAAGCATCGATTGCTATATTTGTGCTAGAGCTTTTATTTTGAAAACATGAAACAATTTTGTCAACGGTAGTAATAAAGCATATGTATCATGTAAATTATATCTTACAAGTTACAAGCCTCATGCATAGTGTACTAATAGTGCCCGCACCTTGTCCTAATTAGCTTGGACTACCGGATCATCACAATGCACATGTTTTAACCAAGTGTCACAATGGGGTACCTCTATGCCGCCTGTACAAAGGTCTAAGGAGAAAGCTCGCATTGGATTTCTCGCTATTGATTATTCTTCAACTTAGACATCCATACCGGGACAACATAGACAACAGATAATGGACTCCTCTTTTATGCATAAGCATGTAACAACAATTAATAATTTTCTCATTTGAGATTGAGGATATATGTCCAAAACTGAAACTTCCACCATGGATCATGGCTTTAGTTAGCGGCCCAATGTTCTTCTCTAACAATATGTATGCTCCAACCATTAAGGTGGTAGATCTCTCTTACTTCAGACAAGACGGACATGCATAGCAACTCACATGATATTCAACAAAGAACAGTTGATGGCGTCCCCAGAAAACATGGTTATCGCACAACAAGCAACTTAATAAGAGATAAAGTGCATAAGTACATATTCAATACCACAATAGTTTTTAAGCTATTTGTCCCATGAGCTATATATTGCAAAGGTGAATGATGGAATTTTAAAGGTAGCACTCAAGCAATTTACTTTGGAATGGCGGAAAATACCATGTAGTAGGTAGGTATGGTGGACACAAATGGCATAGTGGTTGGCTCAAGTATTTTGGATGCATGAGAAGTATTCCCTCTCGATACAAGGTTTAGGCTAGCAAGGCTTATTTGAAACAAACACAAGGATGAACCGGTGCAGCAAAACTCACATAAAAGACATATTGTGAACATTATAAGACTCTACACCATCTTCCTTGTTGTTCAAACTCAATACTAGAAATTATCTAGACTTTAGAGAAACCAAATATGCAAACCAAATTTTAGCATGCTCTATGTATTTCTTCATTAATGGGTGCAAAGCATATGATGCAAGAGCTTAAACATGAGCACAACAATTGCCAAGTATCACATTACCCAAGACATTTATAGCAATTTACTACATGTATCATTTTCCAATTCCAACCATATAACAATTTAACGAAGAAGAAACTTCGCCATGAATACTATGAGTAGAGCCTAAGGACATACTTGTCCATATGCTACAGCGGAGCATGTCTCTCTCCCATAAAGTGAATTCTAGGATCCATTTTATTCAAACAAAACAAAAAACAAAAACAAACCGACGCTCCAAGCAAAGCACATAAGATGTGATGGAATAAAAATATAGTTTCAGGGGAGGAACCTGATAATGTTGTCGATGAAGAAGGGGATGCCTTGGGCATCCCCAAGCTTAGACGCTTGAGTCTTCTTAGAATATGCAGGGATGAACCACTGGGGCATCCCCAAGCTTAGAGCTTTCACTCTCCTTGATCATGTTGCATCATACTCCTCTCTTGATCCTTGAAAACTTCCTCCACACCAAACTCGAAACAACTCATTAGAGGGTTAGTGCACAATAAAAATTAACATGTTCAGAGGTGACACAATCATTCTTAACACTTCTGGACATTGCATAAAGCTACTGGACATTAATGGATCAAAGAAATTCATCCAACATAGCAAAAGAGGCAATGCGAAATAAAAGGCAGAATCTGTCAAAACAGTACAGTTCGTATTGACGAATTTTAAAATGGCACCAGACTTGCTCAAATGAAAATGCTCAAATTGAATGAAAATTGCGTACATATCTGAGGATCACTCACGTAAATTGGCATAATTTTCTGAGTTACCTACAGAGAATTTTGCCCAGATTCGTTACAGCAAAGAAATCTGTTTCTGCGCAGTAATCCAAATCTAGTATGAACTTTACTATCAAAGACTTTACTTGGCACAACAAAACACTAAACTAAGATAAGGAGAGGTTGCTACAGTAGTAAACAACTTCCAAGACACAAAATAAAAGCAAAGTACTGTAGGTAAAAAAATGGGTTGTCTCCCATAAGCGCTTTTCTTTAACGCCTTTCAGCTAGGCGCAGAAAGTGTGTATCAAGTATTATCAAGAGACGGTGCGTTCTCAGCAGGGTGCGGAGTTTTCTCAACCAGGCATAGTATATTAGATACATAAGTTTTAGCATCTCCCTTTTCATTAGTCTTAGGCGTGCTACTCTCATCAAACAAATTTTCAGGAACAAGCCAAGCATAGTTATTTTCTAGTGCATTATTCATAGCTAGGAGCTTACATGGTATTGGTGCTTTGATCTCCCCACCATCATCAATATTATTAGTGTATCTTATTCTATCCATGTCCATCTTTTCAAGGAGACTAACAAAATTAGTATGAGAACCAAGCATATTAAATTTAGCAAAGACCTTTCTGGCTTCTCTTGCTAGACCACCAAATTCTCTAAGAAGGGTTTCTAAAACAAAATCTTTCTTTTCCCCTTCTTCCATATCACCAAGTGTGAGAAAAATGTGTTGGATTATAGGATTAAGATTAACAAATTTAGTTTCCAACAGGCGAACTAAATGCGCAGCAGCAATTTCATAAGTAGGCGCAAGGTCTACCAAGTGTCTATCTTCGAAATTTTCAACGGTACTAACATGATTGAAAAATTCTTCTATATTATTTCTTCCAACTATAGACCCACGTCCTACCGGTATGTCTTTTGTGGTAAAATTAAAAGGAAACATGATGAATCAAGTAAAGTAAATGCAAGTAACTAATTTTTTTTTTGTGTTTTTGATATAGCAAACAAGATAGCAAATAAAGTAAAACTAGCAACTAATTTTTTTTGTATTTTGATTTAGTGCAGCAAACAAAGTAGTAAATAAAACTAAACAAGACAAAAACAAAGTAAAGAGATTGGGAAGTGGAGACTCCCCTTGCAGCGTGTCTTGATCTCCCCGGCAACGGCGCCAGAAAAAGCTGCTTGATACGCGTTCAGCACGCGTCCGTTGGGAACCCCAAGAGGAAGGTGTGATGCGTACAGCGGCAAGTTTCCCTCAGTATGAAACCAAGGTTATCGAACCAGTAGGAGCCAAGAAGCACGTTGAAGGTTGATGGCGGCGGGATGTAGTGCGGCGCAACACCAGGGATTCCGGCGCCAACGTGGAACCTGCATAACACAACCAAAGTACTTTGCCCCAACGAAACAGTGAGGTTGTCAATCTCACCGGCTTGCTGTAACAAAGGATTAACCGTATTGTGTGGAAGATGATTGTTTGCAGAAAACAGTAGAACAATATTGCAGTAGATTGTATTTCAGTAAAGAGAATTGGACCGGGGTCCACAGTTCACTAGAGGTGTCTCTCCCATAAGATAAACAGCATGTTGGGTGAACAAATTACAGTTGGGCAATTGACAAATAAAGAGGGCATGACCATGCACATACATATCATGATGAGTATAGTGAGATTTAATTGGGCATTACGACAAAGTACATAGACCGCCATCCAACTGCATCTATGCCTAAAAAGTCCACCTTCAGGTTATCATCCGAACCCCCTCCAGTATTAAGTTGCAAAGCAACAGACAATTGCATTAAGTATGGTGCGTAATGTAATCAACAACTACATCCTTAGACATAGCATCAATGTTTTATCCCTAGTGGCAACAGCACAACACAACCTTAGAACTTTTCATCCTTTGTCCCGGTGTCAATGCAGGCATGAACCCACTATCGAGCATAAATACTCCCTCTTGGAGTTACAAGCATCTACTTGGCCAGAGCATCTACTAGTAACGGAGAGCATGCAAGATCATAAACAACACATAGATATAACTTTGATAATCAACATAACAAGTATTCTCTATTCATCGGATCCCAACAAACGCAACATATAGAATTACAGATAGATGATCTTGATCATGTTAGGCAGCTCACAAGATCCGACAATGAAGCACAATGGGGAGAAGACAACCATCTAGCTACTGCTATGGACCCATAGTCCAGGGGTAGACTACTCACACATCACTCCGGAGGCGACCATGGCGGCGTAGAGTCCTCCGGGAGATGAATCCCCTCTCCGGCAGGGTGCCGGAGGCGATCTCCTGGATCCCCCGAGATGGGATCGGCGGCGGCGGCGTCTTAGTAAGGTTTTCCGTATCGTGGCTCTCGGTACTGGGGGTTTCGCGACGGAGGCTATTTGTAGGCGGAAGTGCAGGTCAAGAGGCGGCACGAGGGCCCCACACCCTAGGTCGGCGCGGCCAGGGCCTGGGCCGCGCCGCCCTATGGTGTGGCCCCCTCGTGGCCCCACTTCGTCTCCTCTTCGGTCTTCTGGAAGCTTCGTGGCAAAATAGGACCCTGGGCGTTGATTTCGTCCAATTCCGAGAATATTTCGTTACTAGGATTTCTGAAACCAAAAACAGCAGAAAACAAAGAATCGGCACTTCGGCATCTTGTTAATAGGTTAGTTCCAGAAAATGCACGAATATGACATAAAGTGTGCATAAAACATGTAGATAACATCAATAATGTGGCATGGAACATAAGAAATTATCGATACGTCGGAGACGTATCAGGAAGCCATACCTACAAAAAGTGCTGATGGTGAGACCTCTTTAAGAATGCTTTTAGATATTATTTTTCCTAGATTTGGAGTTCCTAGATATATTATAACTAATGGAGGTTCTCATTTTATTCATGGTGGTTTTAGAAAAACTCTTGCTAGGTATGGTATTAATCATAGAATTGCTTCCGCTTATCATCCTCAAACTAGTGGTCAAGTAGAATTATCAAATAGAGAGATTAAATCTATTTTGGGAAAGACCGTTAATAAAACTAGAAAGAATTGGGCTAGTAAATTGAAGGATGCACTATGGGCTTATAGAACTGCTTATAAAAATCCCATGGGAATGTCACCTTATAAAATGGTTTATGGGAAAGCTTGTCATTTACCTTTAGAACTAGAGCACAAAGCTTATTGGGCTGTTAGAGAACTAAATAAAGATCCTAAACTAGCTGGTGATAAGAGGTTGTTGCAATTAAGTTCTCTAGATGAATGGAGAAGTGAAGCTTATGAAAATGCTAAAGTCTTTAAAGAGAAAGTTAAAAAATGGCATGATAGAAGGATTATTAAAAGAGAATTTAATGTTGGGGATAAAGTCCTATTGTATCGGTCTCGTCTCAGATTCTTTGCAGGGAAATTACTCTCGAAATGGGAAGGACCATATGTTGTTGAGGAGGTGTATCGTTCGGGAGCAATCAAAATTAGCTCTCTCCAAGGCAATGCCACGCAAGTGGTGAATGGACAAAGACTCAAGCATTATATCTCGGGAGATTCTTATAATGTTGATGTTGATATTATTCAAGTGGAAACACCGGAGGCTTTCATCAAAGGACAAATTGACAGTCCGCCAGAACTCGACTTTGAATAGGTAACAGTACTGGTAATGAAAAGTTCACAATTTACTTTCCGAACTATATTTTTGCTGTTTTTGGAAAATATGAAAAATTACGAGATCGAAACGGAGTGGAAAAGACGCACGAGGGCGTGCCACCATAGGCCGGCGCGGCCTGACCTGGGCCCGCGCCGACCTATGGTCTGGCCGCCTCGTCGCCCCTTTCCGACTCTGGTTCGATCTGGTACTTTCCGTTTGTCGTGAAATTTTTTGCTATATAATCCCCCGGACCCCTGGAGGTCTGTATATCGTTTTCTCGACGTGTTTTGTTTCGAGCTGTTTCTGCCAGGATCTGTTTTCAGTTTAGAAGCACCATGGCCTCCAACAACAAGGGCAAGGGGCTTTCGGAGGAAGAAGTGAAGAGGGTGCCATCAAGACAAGAGCAGCAAGCCGTTGGGAGCAAGCAAATCTTGGTGGGATCTGTTGACACTCGACGTTCTTTTTCTCATAACTTGCAGGGACCTTTACCACCCGCTCTTAGCCTCGACTCTTTCCTTGAGTTGGAAGAAGCTCTACGAACTACCGATGAGTTTTGTGATCAATATCGGGCTCTAAGAAGAGAAGTGGAGATACTCCAGGAGGAGAATTGCCGTCTCCGAAGAATGCTGGAATACCACTCGATTCACATCACAAGGTCATCATCGCCAACTTCAGATAACAATGAATCTCTTCGAGTCTTAGTGCAGAATTGCCAAGCTGAGAAACTGAAGCTGAAGGAGATCTGTAAGAAGCGCGGGAGGAGTTCATCACCATCATCGCCAAAGGAGTAATTCATCATCGGTGTTGGCATCCCCTTGGTTTGTTCCAAGCTTGGGGGAGCGCCGCGGTATCACATTATCACTACCTTTTACTTTTTATTGTCAAGTAGTGTCATATCATGAGTAGGGAAGTTATCATATAAGATGGGTTGCAGTTTGGAAGTATCTCTCCTTTAGTTGGTTATCTATGTATCCCTTGGTGTGAGTTATCGTTATGGAATATTAATGAGAAGTCTTATCATTTACATATTGCACATCTTATTTTGGTTTGCAATCTCTATTATATGATTTACCTTGTTGTTAGTATTGGTATCACTTTGGGAGCATTGAATAAATCTATTTGGTTTTGGCAAACTTAGCATTGGTCAATAGCAACAACACTTTGAGGTTTAAGTAGAAAAGAGAAATACATGTAGTTGTTTCATTGTCTTTCTTTCTTGTTAGCTCATAGCTTATTATTCTGAAGTTAAAATTGTTTGTGCTTACAAGGAAGATGCATGATTGTTTCTATCACATGTATATTTGTTTGTTTCCCTCAACTCTTATGCTTGCTAATTAACCTTGCTAGCCAGAAACCTGTACTGAGAGGGAATACTTCTCGTGCATCCAAACCTTAGCCCAAACCTATGCCATTTGTGTCCACCATACCTACCTACTACATGGTATTTTCTGCCATTCCAAGTAAATACTTCATGTGCTACCTTTAAACAATTCAAAACTTGTTATCTCTTATTTGTGTCAATGTTTCATAGCTCATGAGGAAGTATGTGGTGTTTTATCTTTCAATCTTGTTGGGCAACTTTCACCAATGGACTAGTAGCTTCATCTGCTTATCCAATAATTTTGCAAAAAGAGCTGGCAATGGGATTCCCAGTCCCAAATTAATTAAACTAAATAGACACTCCTCCATGGTATGTGATTGATGGACGGCACCCGAGGTTCGGTTAGCCATGGCTTGTGTAAGCAAAGGTTGGGGGGAGTGTCATCATCATAATAAAACTAAAATAAAAAGGCACTCCTTCATGGTATGAGATTGTTGGCAGGCACCCGAGGATTCGGTTAGCCATGGTTTGTGAAAGAAAGGTTGAAAGGAGTGCCACACAAAATAAAAATAAAATGGGAGCCGCTCTTTGAAGTTTGTCTAGCAAGAGGGTTAGAGTACCCGCTACCAGTCGTTGACAACAACAGACACCTCTCAAAATGTTACTTTTATTCTCTTTATATGATTTCAAAACTGAAAAAGCTCTAGCACATGATTTAATCACTGCTTCCCTCTGCGAAGGGCCTGTCTTTTACTTTATGTTGAGTCAGTAAACCTATTTCCCTCCATCTCAAGCAAGCATTTGAGTTGTTGTGATCAAACCATTATATTGTGATTTGCTTCATCATGTCTTTTATTCTTCCTTGTTTAGTACAAGTTTTATCTGAATGAATATAGCTTTGCAAGTTATCAATGATTATGAGGAGACTATTATGATTGAGTATGCAAGTTGTGCAATATAAACTTTAACATGAGAGCATTGCTCGATAGATAAGTATAACCTGTTAATTGTTCTCTGACCAAGAACGAAGTTTGCCATCACCAACTATGATTTCTTATGCACCTTTATTTGTGATTACCTTATACTTGTTTCAAGTTGAGTTATATGAGGAAGTTGTTTACTAGAATGTCTTGTGTGAATGAGTATGATTCTTCTTGTCTGTATTTTATTTATCGACTCTTCACTCCATAAACATGTGGTCCTGTTTACCGAGCTCAGTTTCGCTTGGGGACAAGCGAAGTCTAAGCTTGGGGGGAGTTGATACGTCCAATTTGCATCACTATTTTATATCATAATTTGCTGTTATTCATTGATATATTTCATATTTGGATACAATACATATGTTATTTCATCTATTTTGCATGTTTCATCATTATTGGAGGATCAAGCACCGGAGCCAGGATTCTGCTGGAAAAAGCACCGTCAGAACGCAATATTTCGGAAGATCAACTGTGGAAGGAAATTATACCAAAAATCCTATTTTTCAAGATGACGGAGGAAGCCAGAAGGAGGAGCCAGCTGGACCCAAGGTGGGCCCAGACCATAGGGTGGCGTGGCCCATGGCCTGGCCGCGCCACCATGTGGTGTGGGGGCCCCACAGCCCCTTTCGCCTCCTTTTCTTCGCGAAACCCTTCGTCCCGAAAACCTAAGCCACAGAGGGTACCTCGCGAAGAGTTACAGCCGCCTCTGCGGGGCGGAGAACACCAGAGAGAAAAGAGCTCTCCGGCGGGCCGGAATCCGCCGGGGAAATTCCCTCCCGGAGGGGGAAATCGACGCCATTGTCACCGTCATCGAGCTGGACATCATCTCCATCACCATCATCATCATCTCCACCATCATCACCACCATCTCCACCGCAGCACCACGTCACCGCTGTAGCAATTTGGGTTTGATCTTGATTGTTTGATAGGGAAACTCTCCCGGTATCGATCTCTACTTGTTGTTGATGCTATTGAGTGAAACCATTGAACCAAGTTTATGTTCAGATTGTTATTCATCATCATATCACCTCTGATCATGTTCCATATGATGTCTTGTGAGTAGTTCGTTTAGTTCTTGAGGACATGGGTGAAGTCTAAATGTTAGTAGTGAACTATGGTTGAGTAATATTCAATGGTATGATATTTAAGTTGTGGTGTTATTCTTCTAGTGGTGTCATGTGAACATCGACTACATGACACTTCACCATTTATGGGCCTAGGGGAATGCATCTTGTACTCGTTTGCCAATTGCGGGGTTGCCGGAGTGACAGAAACCTAAACCCCCGTTGGTATATCGATGCAGGAGGGATAGCAGGATCTCAGAGTTTAAGGCTGTGGTTAGATTTATTCTTAATTACTTTCTTGTAGTTGCGGATGCTTGCAAGGGGTATAATCACAAGTATGTATTAGTCCTAGGAAGGGCGGTACATTAGCATAGGTTCACCCACACAACACTTATCATAACAATGAAGATTATTTAGCCGTATGTAGCGAAAGCACTAGACTAAAATCCCGTGTGTCCTCGAGAACGTTTAGTCATTATAAGTAAACAAACCGGCTTGTCCTTTGTGCTAAAAAGGATTGGGCCACTCGCTGCAATTGTTACTCTCGCACTTTACTTACTCGTACTTTATTCAACTGTTACATCAAAACCCCCTGAATACTTGTTTGTGAGCATTTACAGTGAATCCTTCATCGAAACTGCTTGTCAACACCTTCTGCTCCTCGTTGGGATCGACATTCTTACTTATCGAAAATACTACGATACACCCCCTATACTTGTGGGTCATCAGGGGGTCAGCCGAGGCGGCCACACAGTAGGGCGGCGCGCCCCCCTCCTGGGCCGCGCCAGCCTAGTGTGTGGGGGCCTCGGGCCTCCACCTGGCTTGCCCTTCTGGCTCCGTAATTCCTCCGGAAAAATAAGACCTTTGACATAAATTCCGGGGATTTTCCTGAAAGTTGAATTTCTGCACAAAAACGAGACACCAGAGCAATTCTGCTGAAAACATCGTTAGTCCGTGTTAGTTGTATCCAAAATACACAAATTAGAGGCAAAACAATAGCAAAAGTGTTCGGGAAAGTAGATACGTTTTGGACGTATCAACTCCCCCGAAGCTTAGCTTATTGCTTGTCCTCAAGCAATTCAGTTAACAACTGAGTGCGATAAAAGAACTTTCACGAACACATTTGTTCATATGATGTAAATATTCTCATGATATGGACAAGTACTTAGGCAATTCATATTAAGATGTATGCAAATAAGATCATCCAATAACTATGTCAATCATGGAAAGGCACCAACAAATTAATAATAAGCATCATGAATCATGTCTATCAGCAGGATTGCAATGTTCATAAAAGGATATGATAAAGGTGTATCTCGCTTTCCCGTATTTGAATAGCAAAACATAAATGCTCAGGCACCTCTGAAGTTCATGGAAAGACTAGAAGTAGAGATTGTCAAAGATAAAAGCATCAAAGTTATACCACAATAAATCACATTTTGGGACAAGCATATTATACTAAGAATGACAGTAGTGCTCTCAAGAAAGTGCTCAAAGAAAGGATGGTGACTCAACATAAAAGTAAAAGATTGACCCTTCGCAGAGGGAAGCAGGGATTAACATGCGCTAGAGCTTTTCATTTTTAAAGCAGGAGTAAAAATTATTTTGAGAGGTGTTTGTTGTTGTCAACGAATGGCAATGGGTACACCAACTACCTCATCAACCAGACTTTCAAGAGCGGCTCCCATGAAGGACGTTATTTCTACCAGCAAAGTAGATCATCCCTCTTCTCTTTTGTTTACACACGTATTTTAGTTTTATTATGGGTGACACCCCCCCAACCTTTGCTTACACAAGCCATGGCTAACCGAATCCTCGGGTGCCTTCCAATCAATCTCATACCATGGAGGAGTGTCTATTTGCAAAATTAAGTTGCTTACTGATGAATCAGGGCAAAACATGTGAAGAGAATTTAGTTTGATTAATTTGGGGCTGGGCACCCCGTTGCCAGCTCTTATTATAAAAGTACGTCAAATGTAAATGAAAAGGTCGAAAGATAAACACCACATACTTCCTCATGAGCTATAAAACATTGACACAAATTGAGAAGCATTTCGGAGGTTTAAAGGTAGCGCATGAGAATTTACTTGGAATGGTTTGAAATACCATGCATAGATATTTATGGTGGACACTTTGGAACAACCTGGTTTTCAGGGGTTTGGAAGCACGAGCAGCGTTCCCGCTCAGTACAAGTGAAGGCTAGCAATAGACTGGGAAGCGACAATCAAGAGAGCAGTAACTGTCATAATCATGCTTGCGGCAAAATAAATTAACGGAGGCATAAAAGTGATACAAGAACTCTGAAGCAAATTAAATCATCAAGGCTTAGTTGACTTTTGTTCAGTCATAAGCATGCGTGAGCATGTGCCAAGTCGGTTCGAATGAATTATTGAGAGGAGGATACCACAATGTCATACCTATTTATGAATAAAACAATGCAAGCAAATTTCTATGACATGCTACTCATATTAATAAACTGGAACTAAACATGAGAGATCATGAACTACTAGACTTTCTTAAATGACATATACCTCACATGAACCAACTAAGTATGCTCACATGGATGAGTATATGTACAAAAATGAAAACAAATAGAGTTCATACCAGCCTCTCACCACAGTCAAATTGTCGTAGATCGTCATTATTGCCTTTCACTTGTGTAGCTTGAATAATATGGAATGAAAACCACGCTCCAGCCACCGAAGACCAATGAACTCCATAATAAACTTTACAAAACCAAAGAAGAACAGCATATATTTTTGGTGTTTTCGAATTGGAAACAAGAACATAAGGAAGCAAGCAAACAAAGCAAAATCTTTTTGGATTTTCTTATAGCAAACCAACGATAGCAAATAAGGCAAAATAAAAGCAAGAAACCAAAATAAGCAAATGGTGAAGAGAAACAACAGAAATATTTTTGGTCTTTTTGTGTTTTAGTAAAGAAACAAAGCAAAAACAAGAGAATGAAAACTAGAAGAGTCACATAAACACAAAGCAGCAGGAATTCGTCAAACTTGACAGCAGTACAGTAATCGATTTTTAAGAAATTCTTCCCCTCCTCAGCTCGAAAAGTGTTCAACTAATGAAAGTTAGATAACAACCTGGGGAACATTCTCAAAAATTGGCTTCGCAAAATAACGTTCTGGATGTTTTTGAGAATTTTTATGGTATCAGTCCAGAATCTGTTTTCAATCAGCACTTCCCCAAATATCATCTCCCTCTTATTAGAAAACCACTTAAAGAAGCAAAACAAGTATATACAAGTATCCAGCAATCATAATATGCAAAGAATGAGTGATGCCGGTATACCTCCCCCCAAGCTTAGGCTTTTGGCCTAAGTGGAGATCAATCCCATGGTGCCCATGAAGTGGCACCTCCGTAGTACGACGAAGATGGATCGTATTCCGGGTATGTGCTGGAAGAAGCACCCGGATACGTGATGGTGTAGTCGTAGGAGGGCTCGGCGTCCTCGGAGTCTTACTGCTGGTGGAAGCCTTGTATCTACATTTGCTCATCCATCTCCTCCTTAGAGCGCGACCATGGTTTCCTGTCAACACTGAACAAATCTGGTTGTGGCAAAGGGACTTCCCTCTCATCCCCGTCAGCAAACAACATTCTATAGACCATATTATCTAAACTAGAGTCAGCTGTAACAAATTGATGACTCTTCATAGCAGCAATATCAAGCCTTGTAGGAGTTAGTTTCACATCAGTAGGGTCAAGAGGAAGTTATAGATATGCTAAAATGCGTGATGCAATAATTCCTCCAAAAATAGGCCCCCTGTTAGACAAGCGGCGGGCAACAAGAGCACCAAGATGATAAGGTGTCTCTCCAGTGAGTGCAACAATTAAGAAAGCAAGATGATAGCTAGAAATATTGCTAGTGTTCTCCCTACCAAGAATGCTAGTAGCAAGGTAATAAGCAAAATACTTAATGGCGGGGAGTTGGATGTTTCTTATCTTGCCACGCTGAATGGTGCGGCAATAATCATTGGTGATCTGCCGATAGAGCTCAAGCAAAGCCCTGGGATTGTCCTCGATTCTCCTTGCTGTACCTACAGGGGCAATATCCAATGCAGTATAAAAATCTTCCAACTTCATAGTAATAGGGTTACCATAGATCTTGAATGCAACTGTCGGGTGGTAGTGCTTGTTGTTGAACTTAAAGCTCTCCACAAAGATTTTAGTGAGCATATGGTATTGCTCCCTCTCATCTCCCATATAGGTGGTTAAGAAATCATTCAGCAACCCTGCATTACTCAAAAAGTTATAACATGGGAAAGATGAAGCATTAGGGGCTCCATTGTCCTCTTCGGGTTTGAAGCTTGGCGCGATGACGTCCTCATTATAGGATCGCCTGAATCGGGTAGCGGTACTAGAGGGCCTTCCCGTGCTTGTCGATTCCCTCTCAAACACTTCTCCAAAGTTATAATTATCCATCTTCCCTTTCTGAAATTTTTCAACAAACAATATAAAATTTGATTTGGTGACATATAATTGAGGGAAACTACTATAGGAACTTGCTAGAGTACTAATCATGCATCAAAACTAGTTTCTACAACTTAGAACAATCGTGCAAGCTCACTAAACATGTTACCTACAGCAGCAAAATATTCAAGATATACTCAACCAAACAAAATTCTACTTGGATAATCGGAGGAGTCACATACCGGAGAGCAAATGTGCCAAATTTCAGACAGAAATCTGGGCTGAGCAAAGAGATCGAGAAATCTTGAGCTCTTGAGTAGAAACGCGAGTGAGAGAAAGCTGGTGCGAGTTTTTTCGGGAGAGAGAAGAGAGTGGGAGGAAGAGATGAAGTGGTGGGGCAAGGAGGGGCCCACACACCAGGGTGGCGCGCCCCCCTTGCTGGCCGCGCCGGCCTGTGGGGTGCCACCCTGGGGTGCCCCACTGGTCATCCCCAGGTGCTCCCAGGTGCTTTTTCGAAAAATAAGACCAACGGTATAATTTTTGTGAATTTTTGAAAACTTTGAAAAATGCACATTTCTGGGTATTAAATTTATTATTACTGAGCAGGAAATTTTTTGAAATCTCTATACAACTAAAGAACTTTGCAAATCAAAAAGTGCTACAGCAAGTAGAACAAGTGGAGGAAGAAAGAGATGTTGCTTAACTCCCCTATGCATATAAAATGAATTTGTTAACAAGGTTGATCAAGTCTTGCCACCAAATAAATTTTATACGGCATAAGATGAAATAAACCTCAAATCAATCATGTTACCTTGTATTGTATTGATATGGATCCAATCATAATATTTTGATATCCTTCTTTAGGCTCATATATAGGACAATCAATAGCTCCCACTTTGATAGTTCTCTCATTAGAAATTGTGTTAACTCCACATACTTTATCAATCCTCTTGGGGAAATAAACGGTATGCTCTTTGTCATCAACATTGAAAGTAACTTTTCCTTTATTGCAATCAATAACAGCCCGTGCGGTGTTAAGAAAAGGTCTCCCAAGAATAATAGACATATTATCATCTTCAGGCATTTCCAACACAACAAAATCAGTTAATATCAAGCAGTTAGTAGTAACTTGAACAGGAACATCCTCACATATACCAACAGGAATAGCAGTAGATTTATCAGCCATTTGCAAAGATATATCAGTAGGTATCAACTTATCTAAATAAAGTCTCTTGTAAAGAGAGAAAGGCATAACACTAACACCTGCTCCTAAATCACATAGAGCAGTTCTAACATAATTATTCTTAATAGAACAAGGAATGGTAGGTATATCTGGGTCGCCCAACTTCTTTGGAACTTTGCCATTGAAAGAGTAATTAGCAAGCATAGTGGAAATATCCTCATTAGGAATTTTCCTTTTGTTTGTGAAATATCTTTCATATACTTTGAATAAGGAGGCAATTTAATAGCATCAGTCAAAGGGATTTGCAAGAATAAAGGTTTCATCCAATCGCAAAATTTATTATAGTGTTCTTCTTCCTTTGATTTTAGTTTCTTAGCAGGAAAAGGCATTTGCTTTTGAACCCACGGTTCTCTTTCATTACCATGTTTCTTAGCAATAAAATCTTCTTTAGTATACTTTTTATTTTTAGCATGCTTTTCAGGTTCATCTTCAACCTCTTCTTTATCAGAAGCATCATTCTTATCATTATCTTTATCATGTTCATTACCACTTTCAGTTTCAGCATCAGAAATAGAAATACTATTAGGATCATTAACAGGTTCAGAGGATTCTACCACATTTTTATGTTTCCTTTTCTTTTTCATTGAAGGTGCACTAATTTCTTTAGTTCGTTGAGAATCTTGTTCTACTCTTTTGGGATGCCCTTCAGGATATAGAGGATCATGGGTAGAAACAACGCCTCTAGTTGTTACTTCATAAGCATGTTTTTCTTTTGAACTATTTTTTAACAAGTCATTTTGCATTTTAGTGAGTTGATCAATTTGAGTTTGAATCATATGAAAATGTTTAACAATCGTCTTAACA
This sequence comes from Lolium perenne, assembly GCF_019359855.2. Lineage (NCBI taxonomy): Eukaryota > Viridiplantae > Streptophyta > Magnoliopsida > Poales > Poaceae > Lolium > Lolium perenne. The sequence continues at coordinate 323,091,163 of NC_067246.2, forward strand.
TCATTGGAGGTTCTCTCCATAATACCATGCAATTCACTAATAGCTTGAGAATTTTCCATTAAATGATTCTCTACTCTCATATTAAAATTTTCTTGCTTAACAATATAATTATCAAACTCATCTAAGCATTGAGCAGGAGGTTTTGAATACGGAATATCTTCCCTAGTAAAGCGTTGAAGAGAATTTACCTCAATCATGGATGAAGGGGGAGTTATCTTACATAAATCTTCTATGGGAGGCAAGTTCTTCACAACTTCAGATTTAATACCTTTCTCCTTAAGAGATTTCTTGGCTTCCCTCATATCTTCATCATTTAATTTAGTCAAACCCCTCTTCTTCAATATCGGCGTCGGGGCTGGTTCAGGTGTAGACCAATCATCATGATTCTGGCCTATTTTAGCCAATAATTCTTCAGCTTCGTCTGGAGTTCTTTTCCTGAAAACACAACCAACACAACTATCCAAATATTCCCTAGACTCAATGGTTAGTCCACTATAAAATATATCAAGTAGATCATTCTTTTCCAGATCATGTTCAGGTCGAGCTCTGATAAGAGAGCAAAATCTTGCCCAAGCTTCAGGCAATTTCTCTCCATCTTCCTGGTCAAAATTATAAATTCTCTGCAAAGCAATATGTTGAGCACTAGCAGGAAAGTATTTTCGAAAGAAAGTATCAAGCAACCCTTTTGGACTATCTATAGAACCAGGAGGCAAACTATTATACCAAGTTTTAGCATCATCCTTTAATGAGAAAGGAAAAAATTTAGCGACAAAATAAGTACGCATCTTGACATCATCAGAAAACAAGCTACTCATAGAAGAAAGTTCATTCGTGTGTTCTACAACCCTTTCTTTTTCAGTACCACAAAAGGGTGTTTTCTCAACAATAGCTATATGAGATAGATCAAGAGAAAAATCATAATCTTTATCCTTAATGTTTATAGGAGATGTGGCAAATTTAGGATCAGGAGACAGCTTATATCTAACAGTATGTTGTGCAAGCAACTTTTTAATTTTTCTTACATCAGTAGTAGCATTGCATTTATCAATAAAATCATCATCAAGTTCCACATAATCCTCATCAGGATCATCACTAGAGTATTCAACAGACTCAGGTGAACTAACAGGTGTAACAGTATTTTCATTAGGAGTTTCAGCATTTTCAAGTTGTCTAGACCTAGCAATTGTAGCATCTAGAAAAGATCCCAATGAACCACTATCATCAAGCACAGCAAAAGCATTATCAAAATTATAAGAGTTTTCAGATTCAGCAGAAGTACCAGCATGTGCAGCTTGTGGTGGTGAAACAAGTTGACTTATCACAGATGGTGAATCAAGAGCAGCAGAGGTACTCAGAGTTGTACCTTTTCTTGTAGTGGATGGTAATATGGCGACTTTAGGATCGCGAGATTTACCCATGATGGAGAATTTGCAGCGAACAATATCAATCCAAGTGAACTTCCAAATAAAGCTATGCTCCCCGGCAACGGCGCCAGAAAATAGTCTTGATGACCCACAAGTATAGGGGATCGCAACAGTCTTCGAGGGAAGTAAAACCCAATTTATTGATTCGACACAAGGGGAGACAAAGAATACTTGAAAGCCTTAACAGCGGAGTTGTCAATTCAGCTGCACCTGGAAACTGACTTGCTCGCAAGAGTTTATCAGTAGTAACAGTTTTATAGCAGTAGCAGTAGTGAAATAACAGCAGCAGTGTAACAAAGACAGCAGTAGTGATTTTAGTAAACAGCAGGATTAAAATACTGTAGGTACAGGAATGGATGAACGGGCGTTGCATGGATGAGAGAAACTCATGTAACAATCAAGCAGGGCATTTGCAGATAATAATAAAACGGTATCCAAGTACTAAGCAATCCATAGGCATGTGTTCCATATTTAGTCGTACGTGCTCGCAATGAGAAACTTGCACAACATCTTTTGTCCTACCAGCCGGTGGCAGCCGGGCCTTGATGACCCACAAGTATAGGGGGTGTATCGTAGTATTTTCGATAAGTAAGAATGTCGATCCCAACGAGGAGCAGAAGGTGTTGACAAGTGATGTCTACGTTCCCCCTCCTTTCCTGTAGACAGTGTTGGGCCTCCAAGAGCAGAGGTTTGTAGAACAGCAGCAAGTTTTCCCTTAAGTGGATCACCCAAGGTTTATCGAACTCAGGGAGGAAGAGGTCAAAGATATCCCTCTCATGCAACCCTGCAACCACAAAGCAAGAAGTCTCTTGTGTCCCCAACACACCTAATAGGTGCACTAGTTCGGCGAAGAGATAGTGAAATACAGGTGGTATGAATAAGTATGAGCAGTAGCAACGATGCCAGAAAATAGCTTGCTGGCGTGTAGTTGATGGTGGTAGTATTGCAGCAGTAGTAACGCAGTAAAACAGTAAACAAGCAGCGATAGCAGTATTTAGGAACAAGGCCTAGGGATTACACTTTCACTAGTGGACACTCTCAACATTGATCACATAACAGAATAGATAAATGCATACTCTACACTCTTGTTGGATGATGAACACATTGCGTAGGATTACACGAACCCTCAATGCCGGAGTTAACAAGCTCCACAATAATGCTCATATTTTAGTAACCTTTAGTGTAAGATAGATCAAAAGACTAAACCAAGTACTAGCATAGCATGCACACTGTCACCTTCATGCATATGTAGGAGGAATAGATCACATCAATATTATCATAGCAATAGTTAACTTCGCAATCTACAAGAGATCATGATCATAGCATAAACCAAGTACTAACACGGTGCACACACTGTCACCTTTACACACGTGCAGGAGGAATAAAACTACTTTAATAACTTTGCTAGAGTAGCACATAGATAAATTGTGATACAAACTCATATGAATCTCAATCATGTAAAGCAGCTCATGAGATTATTGTATTGAGGTACATGGGAGAGATGAACCACATAGCTACAGCGGAGCCCTCAGCCTCGGGGGTGGATTACTCCCTCCTCATCATGGAGGCAGCGATGGCGGTGAAGATGGCGGTGAAGACGGCGGTGGAGATGGCTCCGGGGGCAATTCCCCGTCCGGCAGGTGCCGGAACAGAGAGTTCTGTCCCCGAATTGGAGTTTCGCGATGGCGGCGGCGCCCTGAGTCTTTACGGAGTTTCGTCAATTGGTACTGCGTTTTTAGGTCGAAAGGGCTTTTATAGGCGAAGAGGCGGCGCAGGGGGCACTGGAGGCGCCACACCCTAGGCCGGCGCGGCCTAGGCCTGGCCCGCGCCGCCATGTGGTGTGGTGGCCCCTGGCCCCTCTCCGACTCTTCTTCGGTGTTACGGACGCTTCCGGGAAAAATAGGAGGTTTGGCGTTGATTTCGTCCAATTCCGAGAATATTGCCGAACAGCCTTTCCGGAACCAAACACAGCAGAAAACAGGAACGGGCACTGTGGCATCTTGTTAATAGGTTAGTTCCGGAAAATGCATGAAAATGATATAAAGTGTGAACAAAACATGTTGGTATTGTCATAAAACAAGCATGGAACATCGGAAATTATAGATACGTTGGTGACGTATCAGCATCTAAGCTTAGTTCCTACTCGTCCTCGAGTAGGTAAACGATAAAAGATAATTTCTGAGGTGACATGCTACCAACATAATCTTAATCATACCATTGTAAAGCATATGAGATGAATGCAGCGATTCGAAACAATGTAAATGCAATGAGTAAACAAGTGAATCATATAGCAAAGACTTTTCATGAATAGTACTTTCGAGACAAGCATCAATAAGTCTTGCATAAGAGTTACTCATAAAGCAATAAATTCATAGTAGAGACATTGAAGCAACACAATGGAAGATTAAGTTTCAGCGGTTGCTTTCAACTTGTAACATGTATATCTCATGGATAGTTGTCAATGCAAAGCAATATAACAAATGCAATAAGCAAGTATATAAGAATCAATGCACAGTTCACACAAATGTTTGCTTCTTGAGGTGGAGAAAGATAGGTGAACTGACTCAACAATAAAAGTAAAAGAATGGTCCTTCAAAGAGGAAAGCATCGATTGCTATATTTGTGCTAGAGCTTTTATTTTGAAAACATGAAACAATTTTGTCAACGGTAGTAATAAAGCATATGTATCATGTAAATTATATCTTACAAGTTGCAAGCCTCATGCATAGTATACTAATAGTGCCCGCACCTTGTCCTAATTAGCTTGGACTACCGGATCATCACAATGCACATGTTTTAACCAAGTGTCACAAAGGGGTACCTCTATGCCGCTTTGTACAAAGGTCTAAGGAGAAAGCTCGCATTGGATTTCTCGCTATTGATTATTCTCAACTTAGACATCCATACCGGGACAACATAGACAACAGATAATGGACTCCTCTTTTATGCATAAGCATGTAACAACAATTAATAATTTTCTCATATGAGATTGAGGATATATGTCCAAAACTGAAACTTCCACCATGGATCATGGCTTTAGTTAGCGGCCCAATGTTCTTCTCTAACAATATGCATGCTTAACCATAGGGTGGTAGATCTCTCTTACTTCAGACAAGACGGACATGCATAGCAACTCACATGAAATTCAACAATGAATAGTTGATGGCGTCCCAGTGAACATGGTTATCGCACAACAAGCAACTTAATAAGAGATAAAGTGCATAATTACATATTCAATACCACAATAGTTTTTAAGCTATTTGTCCCATGAGCTATATATTGCAAAGGTGAATGATGGAATTTTAAAGGTAGCACTCAAGCAATTTACTTTGGAATGGCGGAAAATACCATGTAGTAGGTAGGTATGGTGGACACAAATGGCATAGTGTTGTTTGGCTCAAGGATTTGGATGCATGAGAAGTATTCCCTCTCGATACAAGGTTTAGGCGAGCAAGGTTGTTTGAAGCAAACACAAGCACGAACTAGTACAGCAAAACTCACATAAAAGACATATTACAAGCATTATAAAACTATACATCGTCTTCCTTGTTGTTCAAACATCTTACTAGAAAATATCTAGACTCTAGAGAAACCACTCATGCAAACCCAAATTTTAACAAGCTCTATGTATTTCCTCACTAATGGGTGCAAGGTATATGATGCAAGAGCTTAAACAAGAGCACAACAATTGCCAAGTATCACATTATTCAAGACATCACACCAATTTCTACATGTAGCATTTTCCAATTCCAACCATATAATAATTTAACGAAGCAGTTTCAACCTTCGCCATGAATATTATGAGCTAAGAACACATGTGTTCATACGAACCAGCGGAGCGTGTCTCTCTCCCACACAAGCATTTATTCAAACACAAACAAAAACAAAAGCATACAGACGCTCCAAGTAAAGCACATAAGATGTGACCGAATAAAAATATAGTTTCAAGAGAAGGAACCTGATAATTTGTCGATGAAGAAGGGGATGCCTTGGGCATCCCCAAGCTTAGACGCTTGAGTCTTCTTGAAATATGCAGGGATGAACCACCGGGGCATCCCCAAGCTTAGAGCTTTCACTCTTCTTGATCATAGTATATCATCCTCCTTTCTTGACCCTTGAAAACTTCCTCCACACCAAACTCGAAACAACTCATTAGAGGGTTAGTGCACAATAAAAATTAACATATTCAGAGGTGACACAATCATTCTTAACACTTCTGGACATTGCATAATGCTACTGGACATTAGTGGATCAAAGAAATTCATCCAACATAGCAAAAGAGGCAATGCGAAATAAAAGGCAGAATCTGTCAAAACAGAACAGTTCGTATTGACGAATTTTAAAATGGCACCAGACTTGCTCAAATGAAAATGCTCAAATTGAATGAAAGTTGCGTACATATCTGAGGATCATGCACGTAAATTGGCTTAATTTTCTGAGCTACCTACAGGGAGGTGGACCCAGATTCGTGACAGCAAAGAAATCTGGAACTGCGCAGTAATCCAAATCTAGTACTTACTTTTCTATCAACGGCTTTACTTGGCACAACAAAACACAAAACTAAGATAAGAAGAGGTTGCTACAGTAGTAAACAACTTCCAAGACACAAATATAAAACAAAGTACTGTAGCAAAATAACACATGGGTTATCTCCCAAGAAGTTCTTTCTTTATAGCCATTAAGATGGGCTCAGCAGTTTTAATGATGCACTCATAAAAAATAGTATTTGAAGCAAAAAGAGAGCATCAAAAGGCAAGTATGAAACAAATTTAAGCCTAACATGCTTCCTATGCATAGGAATCTTGTAAATAAATAAGTTCAAGAAGCATAATGCAACAAGCATAGAAAGATAAAACAAGTATAGCTTCAAAAATTTCAGCACATAGAGAGGTGTTTTAGTAACATGAAATTTTCTACAACCATATTTTCCTCTCTCATAATAACTTTCAGTAGCAACATGAGCAAACTCAACAATATAACTATCACATAAAGCATTCTTATCATGAGTCTCATGCATAAAATTATTACTCTCCACATAAGCATAATCAATTTTATTAGTAATAGCGGGAGCAAATTCAACAAAGTAGCTATCATTATTATTCTCATCAAGTGTTGGAGGCATAGTATAATCACAACAAAATTTACTCTCCATAGTAGGTGGTACCAAAAGACTACTATCATTATAATCATCATAAATAGGAGGCAAAGTATCATCAAAGAAAATTTTCTCCTCAATGCTTGGTGGACTAAAAAGATCATGCTCATCAAAACCAGCTTCCCCAAGCTTAGAATTTTCCATATCATTAGCAACAATGGTGTTCAAAGTATTCATGCTAACATGTTCCATGGGTTTTTTAATTTTCGCATTAAACCATTCATGTCTTGACTCAGGAAATAGTACAAAGAGCTCACAGATGTTTTCCATTATGCCTAACTAGTGTAAACAAGAAACAAAAAGTTGCAATTGCAGGATCTAAAGGAAATAGCTTCGAGCACAAACACAATGGCGCCAGAAAAGTACTTTACCTGGAACCGGAGTATGAGTGCCTTTTACCTTTCCTCCCCGGCAACGGCGCCAGAAAAGTGCTTGATGTCTACGTTCCCCCTCCTTTCCTGTAGACAGTGTTGGGCCTCCAAGAGCAGAGGTTTGTAGAACAGCAGCAAGTTTTCCCTTAAGTGGATCACCCAAGGTTTATCGAACTCAGGGAGGAAGAGGTCAAAGATATCCCTCTCATGCAACCCTGCAACCACAAAGCAAGAAGTCTCTTGTGTCCCCAACACACCTAATAGGTGCACTAGTTCGGCGAAGAGATAGTGAAATACAGGTGGTATGAATAAGTATGAGCAGTAGCAACGATGCCAGAAAATAGCTTGCTGGCGTGTAGTTGATGGTGGTAGTATTGCAGCAGTAGTAACGCAGTAAAACAGTAAACAAGCAGCGATAGCAGTATTTAGGAACAAGGCCTAGGGATTACACTTTCACTAGTGGACACTCTCAACATTGATCACATAACAGAATAGATAAATGCATACTCTACACTCTTGTTGGATGATGAACACATTGCGTAGGATTACACGAACCCTCAATGCCGGAGTTAACAAGCTCCACAATAATGCTCATATTTTAGTAACCTTTAGTGTAAGATAGATCAAAAGACTAAACCAAGTACTAGCATAGCATGCACACTGTCACCTTCATGCATATGTAGGAGGAATAGATCACATCAATATTATCATAGCAATAGTTAACTTCGCAATCTACAAGAGATCATGATCATAGCATAAACCAAGTACTAACACGGTGCACACACTGTCACCTTTACACACGTGCAGGAGGAATAAAACTACTTTAATAACTTTGCTAGAGTAGCACATAGATAAATTGTGATACAAACTCATATGAATCTCAATCATGTAAAGCAGCTCATGAGATTATTGTATTGAGGTACATGGGAGAGAGATGAACCACATAGCTACAGCGGAGCCCTCAGCCTCGGGGGTGGATTACTCCCTCCTCATCATGGAGGCAGCGATGGCGGTGAAGATGGCGGTGAAGACGGCGGTGGAGATGGCTCCGGGGGCAATTCCCCGTCCGGCAGGGTGCCGGAACAGAGAGTTCTGTCCCCCGAATTGGAGTTTCGCGATGGCGGCGGCGCCCCTGGAGTCTTTCTGGAGTTTCGTCAATTGGTACTGCGTTTTTAGGTCGAAAGGGCTTTTATAGGCGAAGAGGCGGCGCAGGGGGGCACCTGGAGGCGCCACACCCTAGGCCGGCGCGGCCTAGGCCTGGCCCGCGCCGCCATGTGGTGTGGTGGCCCCCTGGCCCCTCTCCGACTCTTCTTCGGTGTTCTGGACGCTTCCGGGAAAAATAGGAGGTTTGGCGTTGATTTCGTCCAATTCCGAGAACATTGCCCGAACAGCCTTTCTGGAACCAAAAACAGCAGAAAACAGGAACTGGCACTGTGGCATCTTGTTAATAGGTTAGTTCCGGAAAATGCATGAAAATGATATAAAGTGTGAACAAAACATGTTGGTATTGTCATAAAACAAGCATGGAACATCGGAAATTATAGATACATTGGAGACGTATCAACAAGCAGTTTCGATGAAGGATTCACTGTAAATGCTCACAGACAAGTATTCAGGGGATTTAGATGTAACAGTTGAATAAAGTACGAGTAAGTAAAGTGCGAGAGTAACAATTGCAGCGAGTGGCCCAATCCTTTTTAGCACAAAGGACAAGCCGGTTTGTTTACTTATAATGACCAAGCGTTCTTGAGGACACACGGGATTTTAGTCTAGTGCTTTCGCTACATACGGCTAAATAATCTTCATTGTTATGATAAGTGTTGTGTGGGTGAACCTATGCTAATGTACCGCCCTTCCTAGGACTAATACATACTTGTGATTATACCCCTTGCAAGCATCCGCAACTACAAGAAAGTAATTAAGAATAAATCTAACCACAGCCTTAAACTCTGAGATCCTGCGATCCCTCCTGCATCGATATACCAACGGGGGTTTAGGTTTCTGTCACTCCGGCAACCCCGCAATTGGCAAACGAGTACAAGATGCATTCCCCTAGGCCCATAAATGGTGAAGTGTCATGTAGTCGACGTTCACATGACACCACTAGAAGAATAACACCACAACTTAAATATCATACCATTGAATATTACTCAACCATAGTTCACTACTAACATTTAGACTTCACCCATGTCCTCAAGAACTAAACGAACTACTCACGAGACATCATATGGAACATGATCAGAGGTGATATGATGATGAATAACAATCTGAACATAAACTTGGTTCAATGGTTTCACTCAATAGCATCAACAACAAATAGAGATCGATACCGGGAGAGTTTCCCCTATCAAACAATCAAGATCAAACCCAAATTGCTACGGCGGTAACGAGGTGCTGCGGAGGAGACGGTGGTGATGACGGTGGAGATGATGATGATGGTGATGGAGATGATGTCCAGCTCGATGACGGTGACGATGGCGTCGATTTCCCCCTCCCGGAGGGAATTTCCCCGGCGGATTCCTGCCCGCCGGAGAGCTCTTTTCTCTCTGGTGTTCTCCGCCCCGCAGAGGCGGCTGTAACTCTTCGCGAGGTACCCTCTGTGGCTTAGGTTTTCGGGACGAAGGATTTCGCGAAGAAAAGGAGGCGAAAGGGGCTATGGGCCCCCCACACCACATGGCGGCGCGGCCAGGGCATGGGCCGCGCCGCCCTATGGTGTGGGCCCACCCTGGGTCCTCCTGGCTCCTCCTTCTGGCTTCCTTCGTCATCTTGAAAAATAGGATTTTTGGTATAATTTCCTTCCACAGTTGATCTTCCGAAATATCGCGTTCTGACGGTGCCTTTTCCAGCAGAATCCTGGCTCCGGTGCTTGATCCTCCAATAATGATGAAACATGCAAAATAAATGAAATAACATAAGTATTGTGTCCCAATATGAAATATATCAATGAATAACAGCAAATTATGATATAAAATAGTGATGCAAATTGGACGTATCAACTCCCCCCAAGCTTAGACTTCGCTTGTCCCCAAGCGAAACTGAGCTCGATAGACAGGACCACATGTTTATGGAGTGAAGAGTCGATAAATAAAATACGGACAAGAAGCATCATATTCATTCACACAAGACATCATAGTAAACACCCTCTTATAATTCAACTTGAAACAAGTATAAGGTAATCACAAGTAAAGGTGCATAAGAAATCGTAATTGGTGATGGCAAACTTCGTTCTTGGTCAGAGAACAATTAACAGATTATATTTATCTCATTGAGCAGCGCTCTCATGTTAAAGTTTATAAGGCACAACTTGCATACTCAATCATAATGGTCTTTTCATAATCATTGATAACTTGCAAAGCTATATTCATTCAGATAAAACTTGTACTAAACAAGGAAGAATAAAAGACATGATGAAGCAAATCACAATATAATGGTTTGATCACAACTACTCAAATGCTTGCTTGAGATGGAGGGAAATAGGTTTACTGACTCAACATAAAGTAAAAGACAGGCCCTTCGCAGAGGGAAGCAGGGATTAAATCATGTGCTAGAGCTTTTTCAGTTTTGCAATCATATAGAGATAATAAAAGTAACATTTTTTTTGAGAGGTGTTTGTTGTTGTCAATGACTAGTAGCGGGTACTCTAACCCCCTTGCCAGACAAACCTTCAAAGAGCGGCTCCCATATTATTTTCATTTTGTGTGGCACTCCTTCCAACCTTTCTTTCACAAACCATGGCTAACCGAATCCTCGGGTGCCTGCCAACAATCTCATACCATGAAGGAGTGCCCTTTTTATTTTAGTTTTATTATGATGATGACACTCCCCCCAACCTTTGCTTACACAAGCCATGGCTAACCGAATCCTTCGGGTGCCGTCCGTCAATCACATACCATGGAGGAGTGTCTATTTAGTTTAATTAATTTGGGACTGGGAATCCCATTGCCAGCTCTTTTGCAAAATTATTGGATAAGCGGATGAAGCCACTAGTCCATTGGTGGAAGTTGCCCAACAAGATTGAAAGATGAAACACCACATACTTCCTCATGAGCTATGAAACATTGACACAAATAAGAGATACTAAGTTTTGAATTGTTTTAAAGGTAGCACATGAAGTATTTACTTGGAATGGCAGAAAATACCATATAGTAGGTAGGTATGGTGGACACAAATGGCATAGGTTTGGGTTAAGGTTTGGATGCACGAGAAGTATTCCCTCTCAGTACAGGTTTTTGGCTAGCAAGGCTAATTAGCAAGCATAAGAGTTGAAGGAAACAAACAAATATACATGTGATAGAAACAACCATGCATCTTCCTTGTAAACACAAACAATTTTAACTTCAGAATAATAAGCTATGAGCTAACAAGAAAGAAAGACAATGAAACATCTACATGTATTTCTCTTTTCTATTTAAACCTCAAAGTGTTGTTGCTATGGACCAATGCTAAGTTTGCCAAAACCAAATAGATTTATTCAGTGCTCCCAAAGTGATACCAATACTAACAACAAAGTAAATCATATAATAGAGATTGTAAACTAGAATAAGATGTGCAATATATAAATGATAAGACTTCTCATTAATATTCCATAACGATAACTCACACCAAGGGATACATAGATAACCAACTAAAGGAGAGATACTTCCAAACTGCAACCCATCTTATATGATAACTTCCCTACTCATGATATGACACTACTTGACAATAAAAGTAAAAGGTAGTGATAATGTGATACCGCGGCACTCCCCCAAGCTTGGAACAAACCAAGGGGATGCCAATACCGATGATGAATTACTCCTTTGGCGATGGTGGTGAAGAATTCCTGACAAGCTTCTCAATAAGCTCCTGAAGCTCATCAATCCTATATATGAGATTGCGAATCATCTCTGAATTGTGCTCGACGCGGTTAAGGAGTCTGTCCGACGGCGAGTCCCAGCTCTTTGAGTTATTTCCCCACTCTTCAGCCTCAGGCTCCTTTTCTCCTGCAGTGTTAGAACGATCTATATCCCACTGGCTAGGCAATGCTGCCTTTGGAGTCCCTTCAATTTAATTATTGAAAATTAGATTGTGGAAGGGATGATGAATGCCTGATAGAGATGTTTTCGAAGCTAGGTAATGACGTGGAACCCCTCCTCCAGTGCGAATTCTTGCGCTCTTGTTTGCACTAAAAGGGTTGTCCACCACCTTGATGCTTGCGATGGTAGCACGCGGGTGTGCGCGCGAATCTTCCTCCCCCTCTTCTTCATCCTCTTCCTTGACGTCCTTGTCTTCCTCTTTCCACCCAAGATCTCGATCATCTTCATCCGGAAACTCCTTGCCCTTGTTCTTGGAGACCATGGTGCTTCTAGACCGAAAACAGATCCTGGCAGAAATAGCTCGAAACAAAACACGTCGAGAACACGATATACGGACCTCCAGTGGTCCGGGGGATTATATAGCAAAAAATTTCACAACAAACGGAAAGTACCAGATCGAACCAGAGTCGGAAAGGGGCGACGGGGCGGCCAAACCATAGGGCGGCGCGGGCCCAGGCTTGGCCGCGCCGGCCTATGGTGACACGCCCTCGTGCGTCCTTTCCACTCCGTTTCGAACTCGTAATTTTTCATATTTTCCAAAAACAGTGAAAATATTGTTCGGAAAGTAAATTGCGTACTTTTCATTACCAGTACTGTTACCTATTCAAAGTCGAGTTCTGGCGGACTGTCAATTTGCCCTTTTATGAAAGCCTCCGATGTTTCCACTTGAATAATATCAACATCAACATTATAGGAATCACCTGAGATATAATGCTTGAGTCTTTGTCCATTCACCACTTGCGTAGCATTGCCTTGGAGAGAGCTAATTTTGATTGCTCCTGAACGAAACACCTCCTCGACAACATATGGTCCTTCCCATTTCGAGAGTAATTTCCCTGCAAAGAATCTGAGACGAGACCGATACAATAGGACTTTATCCCCAATATTAAATTCTCTTTTGATAATCCTTCTACCATGCCATTTTTTAACTTTCTCTTTAAAGAGTTTAGCATTTTCATAAGCTTCACTTCTCCATTCATCTAGAGAACTTAATTGCAACAACCTCTTATCACCGGCAAGTTTAGGATCTTTATTTAATTCTCTAACAGCCCAATAAGCTTTGTGCTCTAGTTCTAAAGGTAAATGACAAGCTTTCCCATAAACCATTTTATAAGGTGACATTCCCATGGGATTTTTGTAAGCAGTTCTATAAGCCCAAAGTGCATCCTTCAATTTACTAGCCCTATTCTTTCTAGTTTTATTAACGGTCTTTCCCAAAATAGATTTAATCTCTCTATTTGATAATTCTACTTGACCACTAGTTTGAGGATGATAAGCGGAAGCAATTCTATGATTAATACCATACTTAGCAAGAGTTTTTCTAAAACCTCCATGAATAAAATGAGAACCTCCATCAGTCATAATATATCTAGGCACTCCAAATCTGGAAAAAATAATATCTAAAAGCATTCTTAAAGAGGTCTCACCATCAGCACTTTTTGTAGGTATAGCTTCCACCCATTTAGTAACATAATCAACAGCAACAAGTATGTGAGTGTTACCTTCTGAAGACAGAAAAGGTCCCATGAAGTCAAATCCCCAGCAATCAAACGGTTCAATAACAAGAGTATAATTCATAGGCATTTCATTACGTCTGGAGATATTACCAACCCTTTGGCATTCATCACAAGATAAAATAAACTTTCTCGCATCTTTGAAGAGAGTTGGCCAATAAAAACCTGATTGTAGAACCTTTTGCGCGGTTCTTTCTCTGGCGTGATGTCCTCCATAAGCACTACCATGACATTTACTCAATATCTCTTGTTGTTCATATTCGGGAACACATCTTCGCATAATACCATCCACTCCTTCTTTATATAAGTGTGGGTCATCCCAGAAATAATGCCTCAAGTCATAAAAGAATTTCCTCCTTTGCTGAGCTGAAAAGGTTGGAGGCAAGTACTTGGAAACAATAAAGTTAGCATAATCAGCATACCAAGGACTGTCTCGCGAGCTCACCTTTATTACAGCCAATTGTTCATTTGGAAAACTATCATTAACAGGAACAGGATCATAAGCAATATTTTCCAATCTAGACAAATTATCAGCAACAGGATTATCAGCACCTTTCCTATCTACAATATGTAAATCAAATTCTTGCAAAAGAAGTACCCATCTAATAAGCCTCGGCTTAGCATCTTTCTTTGTCATAAGGTATCTAATTGCAGCATGATCAGTATGAATAGTAACTTTTGAATCAACAATATAAGGTCTAAATTTATCGCAAGCAAAGACTACAGCTAATAATTCTTTTTCAGTTGTAGCATAATTTCTTTGAGCAGCATCAAGAGTTTTACTAGCATAATGAATAATATTCAGTTTTTTATCTACTCGCTGTCCAAGAACAGCCCCTACAGCAAAATCACTAGCATCACACATAATCTCAAAGGGTAAGTTCCAATCAGGAGGTTCAACTATAGGAGCAGTTGTTAAGGCTTTCTTAAGAGTTTCAAAAGCTTCCTTGCAATCATCATCAAAAACAAAAGGTACGTCTTTTTGAAGAAGATTAGTAAGAGGCTTTGAAATCTTGGAGAAATCTTTAATAAATCTCCTATAAAACCCAGCATGACCAAGAACACTACGAATACCTTTAACATCCCTCGGATAGGGCATCTTCTCAATTGCTTCAACTTTAGCTCTATCAACTTCAATACCTCTCTCAGAAATTTTATGTCCCAATACAATTCCTTCATTAACCATAAAGTGGCATTTCTCCCAATTAAGAACAAGGTTAGTTTCTTCACATCTCTGCAAAACTTTATCAAGGTTTCGCAAGCAACTATCAAAAGAATTCCCATAGACGGAAAAATCATCCATGAATACCTCTACAATACTTTCACAAAAACCATGAAAAATAGCAGACACGCATCTTTGAAAAGTAGCAGGAGCATTACATAAACCAAAAGGCATACGTCTATAAGCATAAGTTCCATAGGGACAAGTGAAAGTGGTTTTCTCTTGATCTTTAGCTTTAACAGCAATTTGTGAAAACCCAGAATAACCATCAAGAAAACAAAAATGAGTATTTTTAGACAATCTTTCTAGCATTTGATCAATAAATGGTAAAGGGTAATGATCTTTCTTAGTAACTTTATTAACTTTTCGAAAATCAATGCACATTCTATACCCTACAACTACTCTTTGAGGAATGAGCTCATCATTATCATTAGGCACAACAGTCATTCCTCCTTTCTTGGGAACGCAATGCACAGGACTAACCCATCTACTATCAGCAATAGGATATATAATACCAGCTTCAAGAAGTTTTAATACCTCATTCCTTACCACCTCCTTCATCTTCGGAATTAGACGACGCTGGTGTTCAACAACAGGCTTTGCATCATCTTCCATATTAATAGCATGTTGGAAAATAGAAGGAGAAATCCCTTTCAAATCATCAAGAGTGTAGCCAATAGCTCTTCGGTGTTTCTTCAATATTTCCAATAACCTTTCTTCCTCAATCTCTGAAAGCTTAGAACTAATAATAACAGGATATATTTTCTTATCATCAATATGAGCATATTTAAGATTATCAGGCAAAGGCTTTAAATCAAAAACATGATCTTCCTTTGGTGGCGGTGTTGTCCCCAGATCTTCCACCGGTAAATCATGCTTGAGAATAGGTTGGCGAAGAAAAATTTCCTCAAGCTCATCTCTTTCTTTCCTAAAAACTTCACTCTCGCTATCCTCCAAATGTTGCTGCAAAGGATTATTAGGAACAAGAACAATAGATGCACATTGCTCCATTTTAAAATCATTACTAGGCAAGTCAGCTTTATAAAGAGTTTTAGTAAATTTAGAGAAGTTAAACTCATAAGATTCACCAGCAAATTTAGTCAAAATTTTCTCTTTCTTGCAATCTATAATAGCTCCACAAGTATTTAGAAAAGGTCTACCAAAAATAATAGGACAATAATCACTAGCAGCAGAACCAAGTACCAAAAAGTCAGCAGGATATTTAATCTTACCGCATAAAACTTCCACATCTCGAACAATACCAATTGGAGAAATAGTTTCTCTATTAGCCAGCTGAATAACCACATCAATATCTTCAAGTTCACAAGAATCAATTTCGTGCATAATCTCCGTGTAAAGCTCATAAGGAATAGCACTAACACTTGCACCAATATCACATAATCCATAATAGCAATGATCACCAATTCTAACAGATAGCATAGGAACACTAGCTTGTTTGGGTTTATTAGGATGTGAAACAATATTAGAAGCATCTTCACAGAAAATAATATGACCATCCTCCACATTTTCAGTTACAAGATCTTTAACTATTGCAACAGCAGGTTCAACTTTTATTTGTTCTTCAGGTTCTATAGGTTTCTTTTCACTTTTATGAACCGCACTATTTATAACAGAGTACTCCTTCATTTTAGCGGGGAAAGGAGTTTTTTCAATATAAGCTTCAGGAATAACATGATCAGCGGTTTCAACTACAACGCATTTATTAATAGATGAATCAATTTTATCTTTATAAGGTTCATGATACTTATCAAAATTCTTCTTTGGCAATTCATAATGAGAGGCAAAAGCTTTATAAAGATTTGCAGCAACTTGAGAATCAAGACCATATGTAGCACTCATATTACGAAATTTATCAGTATCCATAAAAGCTTCAATGCATTTATAATCATAAATTATACCTGATTCTCTATCCTTGTCGTTCTCCCAACCTTCGGTATTTTCTTGGATCCGATCAAGAAGGTCCCTTTTAAACTCTTCTTTGTTGCGTGTAAATGATCCAGAACAAGAAGTATCCAGCAAGGTCTTGTCTTGAAAAGAAAGTCTTGCATAGAAATTATCAATAATAACATTACCAGGAAGCTCATGAATGGGGCATTTGAGCATTAAAGACTTCAATCTCCCCCAAGCTTGGGCAATACTCTCTCCATCATGAGGCCAAAAATTATATATGCGATTCCGATCCTTATGAATTTCACTTGGAGGATAGAACTTAGAATAAAACCGGGGCACAATATCATTCCATTCAAGAGAATCCCCATTATCCAGTAATTTATACAATTGCGCCGCTTTACCAGACAGCGATAAAGAGAATAGTTTCTTCCTCACTTCATCCATAGCAATACCTGCACACTTGAATAAACCGCATAATTCATGCAAAAACAGTAAATGATCACCAGGATGGACAGTTCCATCCCCTTCATAGCGGTTATCCATAACACGTTCAATAATTTTCATAGGTATTTTATATGGTATCACTTCCTCACCTGGCGCCTCATCCACTATCGTTGCAGTAGTAGTAGATTTCCCAAATAGAAATTGAAGAGAAGATCTCTCCATAATGACTTATAGCAGCAGGCAGAAATAAAATCAGCACAAACAGTAAAGGTTTTCCTTACCAATTCCACTTACCAATAGCGCTTCACTCCCCGGCAACGGCGCCAGAAAATAGTCTTGATGACCCACAAGTATAGGGGGTGTATCGTAGTATTTTCGATAAGTAAGAATGTTGATCCCAACGAGGAGCAGAAGGTGTTGACAAGCAGTTTCGATGAAGGATTCACTGTAAATGCTCACAGACAAGTATTCAGGGGGTTTAGATGTAACAGTTGAATAAAATACGAGTAAGTAAAGTGCGAGAGTAACAATTGCAGCGAGTGGCCCAATCCTTTTTAGCACAAAGGACAAGCCGGTTTGTTTACTTATAATGACCAAGCGTTCTTGAGGACACACGGGATTTTAGTCTAGTGCTTTCGCTACATACGGCTAAATAATCTTCATTGTTATGATAAGTGTTGTGTGGGTGAACCTATGCTAATGTACCGCCCTTCCTAGGACTAATACATACTTGTGATTATACCCCTTGCAAGCATCCGCAACTACAAGAAAGTAATTAAGAATAAATCTAACCACAGCCTTAAACTCTGAGATCCTGCGATCCCTCCTGCATCGATATACCAACGGGGGTTTAGGTTTCTGTCACTCCGGCAACCCCGCAATTGGCAAACGAGTACAAGATGCATTCCCCTAGGCCCATAAATGGTGAAGTGTCATGTAGTCGACGTTCACATGACACCACTAGAAGAATAACACCACAACTTAAATATCATACCATTGAATATTACTCAACCATAGTTCACTACTAACATTTAGACTTCACTCATGTCCTCAAGAACTAAACGAACTACTCACGAGACATCATATGGAACATGATCAGAGGTGATATGATGATGAATAACAATCTGAACATAAACTTGGTTCAATGGTTTCACTCAATAGCATCAACAACAAATAGAGATCAATACCGGGAGAGTTTCCCCTATCAAACAATCAAGATCAAACCCAAATTGCTACGGCGGTGACGAGGTGCTGCGGAGGAGACGGCGGTGATGACGGTGGAGATGATGATGATGGTGATGGAGATGATGTCCAGCTCGATGACGGTGACGATGGCGTCGATTTCCCCCTCCCGGAGGGAATTTCCCCGGCGGATTCCTGCCCGCCGGAGAGCTCTTTTCTCTCTGGTGTTCTCCGCCCCGCAGAGGCGCCTGTAACTCTTCGCGAGGTACCCTCTGTGGCTTAGGTTTTCGGGACGAAGGATTTCGCGAAGAAAAGGAGGCGAAAGGGGCTGTGGGCCCCCCACACCACATGGCCGCCCTATGGTGTGGGCCCACCCTGGGTCCTCCTGGCTCCTCCTTCTGGCTTCCTTCGTCATCTTGAAAAATAGGATTTTTGGTATAATTTCCTTCCACAGTTGATCTTCCGAAATATCGCGTTCTGACGGTGCCTTTTCCAGCAGAATCCTGGCTCCGGTGCTTGATCCTCCAATAATGATGAAACATGCAAAATAGATGAAATAACATAAGTATTGTGTCCCAATATGAAATATATCAATGAATAACAGCAAATTATGATATAAAATAGTGATGCAAATTGGACGTATCAGGCCTCTAGGGAATCTACTAGAAATTAAGGTACTCCTTTTAATAGAGTACCGAAGCAAAGCATTAACACTCCGTGAACACATGTGATCCTCACATCACTTCCTTCCCCTTCGGTTGTCCCGATTTCTGTCACTTCGGGGCCTCGGGTTCCGGACAGCAACATGTGTATACAACTTGCAGGTAAGATCAATAAACAATGAATATCATCATGAAACAATAACATGTTCAGATCTGAGATCATGGCACTCGGGCCCTAATGACAAGCATTAAGCATAACAAGTTGCAACAATATCATCAAAGTACAGATTACGGACACTAGGCACTATGCCATAACAATCTTATGCTATTACATGACCAATATCATCCAATCCCTACCATCCCCTTCAGCCTACAGAGGGGGAATTACTCACACATGGATGGGGGAAACATGGTTGGTCGATGGAGAGGCGTCGGTGGTGATGATGGCGATGATCTCCTCCAATTCCCCGTCCCGGCGGAGTGCCAGAACAGAGTTTCTGGTCCCGAGACGGAGTTTCGCGATGGTGGCGGCGTTCTGGATGGTTTCTGGCGACTCCGACTTTTTTCCCGTGTTTTTTAGGTCGAAACCCCTTAAGTAGTCCAGAGTAGGGCGTCGGGGGTCAGCCGAGGCGGCCACACAGTAGGGCGGCGCGCCCCCCTCCTGGGCCGCGCCAGCCTAGTGTGTGGGGGCCTCGGGCCTCCACCTGGCTTGCCCTTCTGGCTCCGTAATTCCTCCGGAAAAATAAGACCTTTGACATAAATTCCGGAGATTTTCCTGAAAGTTGAATTTCTGCACAAAAACGAGACACCAGAGCAATTCTGCTGAAAATAGCGTTAGTCCGTGTTAGTTGTATCCAAAATACACAAATTAGAGGCAAAACAATAGCAAAAGTGTTCGGGAAAGTAGATACGTTTTGGACGTATCAGTTGTCGTGACTACATTTATGCAAGAACGTAATATCCTAGATGGGGTAGTGGTCCTACATGAGGCGGTACATAAACTGCATACCAAAAAAATGAATTGGGTTATTTTAAAGCTAGATTTGGAGAAGGCTTATGATAAAGTAAAGTGGTCTTTCCTTCATCAGACACTTAGGATGAAAGTTTTTCACCAAAGTAGCAAGCTTTGATCAATGTTGTCTGGAGGAAGTGTTGCGATCCATGTTAATGATGACATGGGGCGTTTTTTCCAGACAAGAAAAGGTTTGCGCCAATGTGACCCTCTATGACCACTTTTATTCAATTGTGTGGCTGATATGCTCGCTATCTTGATTGAACGTGCTAAATCTGATGGTCAAATTGAAGGGGGTGATCCCTCGTCTGGTTGATGGGGGTTTATCAATCCTTCAATATGTTGATGATACAATTTTATTTATGGAACATGACCTCGATAAAGCTCGAAATTTAAAGCTAATCTTGGCGGCTTTTCAGCAATTATCGGGTCTCAAAATTAATTTCCATAAAAGTGAATTGTTTATCTTCGGCGAGTCCAGTTTGGTTGTGTGCAATGCCAGTTTCCTATCAACTATTTGGGAATCCTGATCCATTATCGAAGATTAACATTGCTGAGTGGAAACTAGTGGATGAAAGACCTCAGAAACGTCTTAGTAGTTGGAAAGGTAAAGTGTTATCCTTGGAGAAAGACTGGCACTCATTAATTCAGTACTTACCCCAATATGGTGTTGTATATGATATCCTTCTTCCTTTTGACAAAAGGTGTTTTACACTAACTTCACTATTATTGATCGAGATTTTTTTGGCAAGGGGATAGCGAAAAAAAAATCGACTGGTTAAGTGGAATGTTGTCTGTTGTCCCAAAGATATCGGTGAGTTGGGCATTCATGACCTTGAGGCCAAAACCTCAGCCTTACTAGGTAAGTGGCTTTTCAAGCTTCTAACCGAAGATGGTGTATGGTAGATCCTTGTTAAAAGAAAGTACATTGGCGAGAAAGTGTTATCCAAATCCTTTGGAGATGGGGAGGCTCGCATTTCTAGGCTGGCTTAGTGGCTACGAAGAATTTTTTTCTTCAAATATGGTACTTTCTCCATTAAGGACGAATCGTAGGTACGATTTTGGGAGGATTCCCTGCTTAGGAAATATGCCTCTCAATGAACAATATCTAGCGTTATATAGCATTGTTCGTCGCAAAAGTTACTATTTCTATAGTAATGGCGACCTCACCTCCGCCAGTGACGTTTAGATGAGATTTATATGGCCGGATGCTTCATGTGTGGAATGCCTTACTGCTTCGTTTGGAATCCATTCAATTGTTTGAAGGGCCGGATGAATTGCGTTGGAACTTACAATCCAACGGAAAGTTTACAGTAAGTTCTTTGTACAATGCAATTATCCAACCTGATATTCCAGTGGACAAGAGCAAGAAGTTTGGACGACGAAAATAACGCTAAAAGTTAAGATTTTTGGTTGGTATTTACATCGAGGGCTAATGCTAACCAAAAAATAATCTTGTGAAACGTAATTAGCTTGGGAGTAGTCAGTGTGTTTACTGTCATCACAATGATATAATTAAACACTTGTTCTTTCAGTGCCGCTTTGCCAGATCTATATGGTCATGCATTTAAGTAGCTTCTGATCTGTATTCCCCGACTAGTGTGGCCAACATCTTTGGTAATTGGATTCATGGTATTGATCACAGGTTTGGAACGCTTATTATGGTGGGAGCACTTGCCGTTATATGGTTGCTATGGCTATGCAGAAATGACAAAAAAATTAATGATAAAAATTTCTCTCTCATGAAGGTTATTTACATATGTAACACTATTCTCCGTTTGTGGTCTGCGCTGCAAAGAATGCAGAACCGCAACCTCTTTATGGAGGTTTGTACACGGTTGCAGGATACAGCGAGGGATAGTTTTTCCCTACATGATTCTCACGCACACTAAAACTTATGATACGGTTTGCGAAATATATATGCTCCAGCAATGGCCATGGCACATATTTCACATTATTATCTTCGTGTGTCACCATTTCTTGGAAGTTCAGATGGGTTATGCGTGACTACAAGGTACAACTGGTTATTTGTGTACATAGGGCATTGTCAATGGGTGCATAAATTGGTGAAATTTCAGTTCTATGTTACCTCAAAATATTACTTTAATTCTATGTTGTCCATTATTTTTATTTTATTTTCTTTTATTTTGAGTCTATTTTTTCTCTACAATTTACTATATGGCATTTGTGTGTCCCACTGCAATGGCGGGGTATCATCTAATTAATTGAATTGTTGGACCGTATCATTGGACACATCCAATGCGCTATATAGCTGAATTAAAAATTCGTTTGAAATATTTTATGCGGTAGTTATTCTCATCCTACCAAGCACTTCATATTACACACATGCTTAGCTGCACCGTGTCTGTCCAAGAAGCTGAATTTCTCGACAAAGAATACACCCACAAAGTTTTTTTTTCCATAGAAGATCATCGCCATCGTATAAGATACTAAGGATTTGATTGTGCATGTGTTCGTAGCTTTTAGCTCTGAAATTCTGAAAGAACTTAGGCAGAGCCCAAACATCTCTCTGATTTGAAACATCACAAAATATCGAGCGTCATTAGCCATGTTAGAGATATATTAGGTAGTATTAGATGTCACGGGATTTGTATAGGATTTGTCATTCATCTCCTGCCTTATCTCTAGGAGAGCTTCTTAGCCTCCAAGTCTTGTACCCTATATATACTCGTCCATGAGGCGCAATACAACATCCATCATATTCCGCATATCTCTCTCCCTCTCTATCCTTCTACATGGTATCAGAGCGGCACGCTCCTTGACCTAGCCGCCGCAAAGTTTCCGCGCCGCACCGTCCCCGGGGAGGTCGATCTCCATGATCTACTCCGGGGGCCGCGCAATCCGTATGATGGTTCGTTCGCCGATCCGTTGATCCGCTGCCCTCGAGTCTTTTTTTTCCAATCTGTAGATTGGTTTTCTTTTTGCTCCACCGGTCGCTCGACCGGCGTTTTCTTTTTGGTTTTACCGATTATAGATCGGATTGAGTCGCCCATCGCCGCCGTCCACTTGCGCCTCTACTCCGACAACGGCATCGACCTGCACCGGCCATTACCCGCACGGGATAGTCGCACGCGCCGCACACGGGACGCCCCTACGTGCGACGCAGCAGGCTGTCTCGTTCGTGCGGTCTCCATCGCCGGCTCGTCTCCACCGTCATCGCCCGGGACATCGTCGACAACGTCACCATCGACTCCGATCTGTGCGTCGTCCATGCCATGGCGCGTATCGCGTCGCCGTCGGTCTGATCAACCGACCCCGCGCACGTCTACGCCAAGCACGTCCCCGAGCACGCGCCTACCACCGATCGAGCATCGGGGTGCCGTTGCGTCGCCCCTTCGGGTCGCAGCGCCGCCGCCTTTGGTCCACGCTGCTAGCCAACGACGCGCCTTCTCAGGCACGTACGTCGCTGGTGGCGTCCCGCCGCTGCACCGACTCGCGCCCTGCAGCTACGCCGGCCCCTCAGGCCGTGGCGTCGCCGCACGCGGTCGCCTTCGCCGTCCCCCGCGCGTCGATGTCCGAGGCCACCACAGCGCCGCCCCTTCGGCGCGGGTCGCCTCCATCCGCGCATGGTCTTCGTCACGCCGCTGGGTCTTCCTCGCCTACTTCGTGTACCGCCGCCGCGCCCCCACCCCAGGTCGCCGCTGGGCTAGCCAACCACTTCAGGTCGCGCTGAGCTCGCCGACCACCGCAACGCCCGTCTAGGCGTCCAGCATGACCACCCCTGGTCACCACTGGGTTAGCCGCCTTCTACGTCTTCGTACACTACAGCTTCGCCGCCAGCGTCCTCGCCTCTTCCCCGACTACGTCACCTGCTACTCTACTCCGACACCCGTCGTCGAGACTCGCCTCTTCCCCGACTACACCACCTGCTCCTCTTCTCCGACACCCGTTGTCGAGACCTCCTCTACTAGTCTACTCCGACATGGCGCGCACTTTGTAATGTTCCCTACCCTCGCATGCCCGGTACTGACAACACCGGAAGTGCCTTCGTCCCTCGACACGTTCCCGAGTCTGGCAAACTCGCGCCGGACGTCTCGTCTTCATCGGCTTCGACAACGTCTTCTTCGGCATCGCCTCTACGACTGCCTCGACCGCGTCACCGACTTCTTCTATGTGTACTCGGTTCTGGCAAAACCGAAGTATGCCTTCGTCCCCGACGTGCGCCTGGTTCTGGCAAAACTATGGTTGCACTTCGTCCTCGACGGCTCCGAC
The DNA here is from genome assembly GCF_019359855.2 of Lolium perenne. NCBI lineage: Eukaryota > Viridiplantae > Streptophyta > Magnoliopsida > Poales > Poaceae > Lolium > Lolium perenne. The sequence goes on from NC_067246.2 coordinate 323,115,365, forward strand.
TGCATCGACTTCGGCATCGACCATCTCCACGACTGCCTCGACGCGTCTCCGTCACTCTCCTCTCGCACTACGCGCTTGCGGCTACATCGACAACGGCACCCGCCCACGACATCGACCACGGCAATACCTCGCGCGGCTTCCTCGACCAGGGTTGCAGCACCCACGCTCTCGGCTACCTCGACATCGGCACAAAGGGCTACCACCTCGCCTGCGCCTCACCAGCTTCTTCTCCAGTCTGACCGTCCGCGATGCTACTCTTGTTCACGTCGCTACCGCTACGACTGCGGGGGGGGTGTTAGAGATATATTAGGTAGTATTAGATGCCACGGGATTTGTATAGGATTTGTCATTCATCTCCTGCCTTATCTCTAGGAGAGCTTCTTAGCCTCCAAGTCTTGTACCCTATATATACTCGCCCATGAGGCGCAATACAACATCCATCATATTCCGCATATCTCTCTCCCTCTCTATCCTTCTACAAGCCAGTCTCAAATTATCAAATATTTTTCTTTGCCGTATACTTGTTGACATACACACGGCAAAGGTATATACGTACCCTGTATTTATCAAAAAATAACACACGGCAAAGGCGCTTTTTCATACCGATCTGTACCATGTATCTTTTGCCGGAGCGGCTCGTTTGCCGTGTATATGGAAAGGCAGAATCTCCGGTAGTGATCGTTTTTCATTCAGTATTTCGAGGTGCAGCATATACCATTTGTCCTCACAGTTCGGCGAATTCTTCCCTTGGTTCGATTTCTAGGCAGGTGATACATGTATGGAAGGTGTTTTAATGCCTTGAATCATTTATTACGTCTAGATATGATCTTTTTCAATGATTTGTCAATCTTCTTCTTTAATTGTGGGTTCCTGTTGAAACAAATAAAATAGGGACGCGCTAGCACGATAAAATAATAAAAAACTCCTACTTCTACAACAATTTTAATATCGCGAAACACGTCGCTTTTTGCACTCATCACCTATGTTTGGCCATTAGTGATTGATGATATGTTACTAAGTATGTTTGTTTATTGAGCACCCAGTTATATGGTTGTTATTTGATGTGTTCCAAAAGTATGTTTAATTTGATTATGCGTGGGTCACTACTAGGAAAACGCTTACCGCCGGCGCACCAAAGAAAGAAAAATCTACATCTGGATAGATCTAGTTCTCATCATGATGTGTTCTTCACATTCTTCACCGTGGCCAGCGAGGTTGAGGTTGTGGGTCGCCGGAGGGAGGTCCCGATGACGAGCTTCAGGAGGTGGCTACCGGTGAGGTTGAGGAGGTGGTCGCCGGAGGGAGGTCGACGACGAGGTTGAGGAGATGGTCACCGGCTTGGGGAGTTATTCTCCGGAAGGAGGTACTGGCTGGGTAAAGGAGCTGCTCGCCGAAGTGTCGCTGGAGGTAGGGAATGAGGAGGAGGAGGAGGAGGAGGAGGAGGAAGAAAAAAAAAAGGAAAGATAAGGAGGAGAACGGAGAAGGTGAATAGGAGGAGAAGGTGAAGAGGAGGCAGAGGAGGAGAGAAAGATGAGGAGGAGGAGGTGGTGGTAGTGGGAGAGGATGAGGAGGAGGAGGTGGTGGTGAAGGAGGATGAGGAGGAGGAGGAGGAGGAGAGAAAGTGAGAAAGAAGAAGAGGCCATCGGGTTGTTTTCTATATATACGCTAGGTTACCGCCGGCGCACCACTATGCCTGTGCGTCGGCAGTTTTTTTTTAATCAAAAACTAAAACTTGGAAAAATAACATTTTCCTTTTTGAATTTGGGGAAACTAAAAAATTACTAAGCGGACGTAACCGGTTTAAATTGGATGTAAAGTTTTCCGTAGATACATTCTTATATAAAAAACTTCTTTATCGAAGTTCGCATGCAGTAAGGTGGTGCACTGGCAGTAAGGGAGGCTCCAAATTCTGCCCAGGTTCAGGACCTGGTTGATCCATATCCCCATAAAATAGGGGCACCGATGGTAATATAGCGCCGGCGGGCCACAATTTTGGCGCGCCGGCGGTATCTCTGGACACGCGCAGGTGGGTGGCATTCTTGTGGATTAGAGAAATGTACGAGGGTGAGAGCGATCCAACGATCAGGGTAAGCAATCTTCATGTTGTGTGTAGCCTCGTTCATCTTCTTGAGCTCCATGGATTCGAGGAGCGCAATGTTGAAAACCGATCATAATTTATATGAACAATTTAAAATATATTTTATTTAAAAAATATGAATCCTCTTGTATCCTCTTAAATGGAGCCAAAACTCTTGTATCCTCCTAAAAAGAAATCCCAAAAAACTCTCTCGTTGTGGCTCTTGTCAAACATGCATGCAGACACATACTTAGGATACTCACATTAGAAGTATGCCTTTTTTCAAACAATTTATTATTCATCTTTGTAATCCCAAGGTGGCACCAAAAGTACAATTTATTGCCTACCCTGGTAAGGATCTGTTTAACACGGTTCTCGACCTCGAGTGAAATAAAAGTAAAGGGCTCATGCATATTACTTTGGGCGCAGTCGGAAATGAGAGAGATGTAAACTAACTATTTTGTAATTTAGCGCTACTAGAAAGAGAGGAGAGCCAGTGACACTGATACTCTAGTAAAACATGAAAAGTCGATTAGATAGATAAAGGAAATAAAGCAAATCTATTGTAACAGAGAATGAAGCTAACTTATATATTGTTGTATATCAATAAACATAGGAGGCAAACATAACAAATACTCTAGGGCTAAGTTGCAACTTTTAGGTGGGAGTGCGAGTAGTAGGTGGGACATAGAAAGCACCATAAGGGTAGACGGTCTTCATGTTGGGACTAGCCTCGTGCACCATCTTGAGCTCCATCGAGTTGACACAAAACAAGAATATGCCGATCGCAGTCAACAAAAATAGGTCATGGCCCCCATCGGCAACCCCGATGATCTTCACCGGCGGCATCAAGGTAAACCAATAGTCTGTATTCTGTGATGGCGTTGACAGACTAGGGAGAATCCTGCTGAGATCCACCGTCTTGCGCATCACCCAAGCATCCGCGTCGCGTACCCACACACGCAAAGTGAAACCCAGCACCCCGGCAAGGCCAAGCACGCCGCCGTGTGCCTTGAATAGTCGGACATGGCCGAAGTTTGGCCGTTCGAAAGTGGTTAGGGTCCGGTTGTCCGTATCAAACTCGAGTACGAGATAGTCTAATAACGGTTGGTATAAGGTTCTGCCGACGATGACACAGGGCTCCGGACGGATCTGATTTGCCAGAGGTAGCACCGGTGATGAGGTCCACTTACCAGTGATGGAGGAGAAGACGCTGGCGCGCAAGCAATCTGTTCTCATGTGGTTGGACACGACGGCCAGACGGAAGTGGCTGGAGTTGCAGGGCGTGCCCCGGTCATCGCCACCATCGTCCGCGGCACATTCACAGGTCAGTGCAACACCAGTATGCCTTCCGCCGAGGCTGAAGGGGCCTTCGTATGAAACGAGGTGGTGGTCGCCGGTCATGGGTTGCCACACCAGCAACGTGTCCCAGTTGTCGTGGAGGAGGACGCGGCCATGACGGCAGTCGAAGAACTGCCACTTCCTCTTCTTGTGATCAATGGAGTCGAAGGCGAATTTCGCAGGGCCGGCCGCCTCCACGTGCACGAACCTCCGGTGGAGGTCGTCGAAGTTGTGGAAGAAGCCGAGGGTGACTGGTGCCCCGCCGCGCGCACGGTAGAGCTCATGGAGGAACACAGGGTCGTTCACGACGCGATGCCACTCCTTGCAGACGGCGGATGCGCGGGCGAGCACCTGGGGGCTCGGCAACAGGCGCTTCAGGATTTCGAGGTGTAGCTCCTCCGGCAGGCTGGTCGTCATGGCGGCGCCGTCGAAGTGAAAAACTCTCAAGCACACGATCTGATCGCACGTTTCTATGTTCTGGTTGTCATGGCGGGGCAAGCTACTAAATCGAATTCGTCTCGAGCTCCAACACAGGCACCAAAGGTTCCCATTGCAAATCCAACAGATCATAACGCAAACGAGTCTGAATCCTACCTACCTTGATCGATCTAGCCCAATACGACATGGCTGTGCGTCGTCCCGTTCTCCATCCGGATCCAGGACTGGACAGAGAACGGGGTTTCAGATATCTGAACTATCCTGGATCCTCTCGGCCAGCTACCGTATCCGCCATGCCCCGTGTGCCGTGCGAAACACAGCCAGAGTTTGTCATACGGGCAGCACCAGTCCAGCCCGTGGTTGTGCCCCACGAAGATCGCCTAAAATACAAGTAAGTTATTAACATCACAAGATATGATCATCAGTCAGACATCCAAATTAACCGCAAGTGCGATTACCTTGACCGATGGCCTCTTGGCAAGAGAGTCCATCATGCCCCATTCAGCTTGTTGCGGAGCCACACCTTCCCTGTTCAGAGAGCCAACACATGGCCTTCTTATCTTACTCTTGGCCTTTGGAGCCACCTTGGCGTACGCAATGCTCGGTATGTGCCAGAAGACCAGCTCAGGAATCCTGCAGTTCCACAATGCAAGAGACCAGCAATGCCAACATCAGAAATTCAGAACGTCAGATGTTGAACATTAAGAATTGTTGCAAGTTTCTTCTGACCTTCCATCCGGATTGAGGAACTGAGACTGGGTCTGGAACCACCTGACCTGCGCGTCGGAGATGACCTCCGGGTAGGATCCACCACCGGAATCAAGAAAGTACATGAGCAGAGCAGGGTGTTGTTCCTTCTCCCGCGAGATCACCTGCAGGACGTAGTTGGACACGCCGGGCCAGAGCTTCTCGGGGCCGACCGATGAACGCGACAGCCCCTGCTCGCCGCCGTCGCGATCGATCTCGGTCGTCATCAGGTCGACCCGCGGCGTCCCTCGGAAGCTGCAATCCGAGACTGATGGTGGGCAGTGCACAGGCGGGACGCCGTCAGGGGAGAACCACTCCATTGGCCACTCGAACGCCATGTCGTCGTGGTTGCCGAACACCGTCGCCCATGGAATCCGCCTGCGTCTGGTCGGGGAAGTCGCCCTCTCCCAGTACAGGGTCGCGTTGGCGATCGGCACGTTGTTCGCGGTCACTAGGTCGCCCAGGTACACGACGAAGTCTGCGGTTAATTCAGTGACGGAGAGGGAAAATTCTCAGAGAAAAGTTAAATCTCTGCAGAAATTACTGCATGCTGGAATAGGGGCAGCCACCGGCCGGACTATTACCTGGCTTCTCGGCGTCGAGCACGGCGGCCATGACGCGGTCGGAACCGGCGTCCTGGGCGGGTCCCCAGTCCGTCCAGGCGTTCTCGCCGTAATGCAGGTCCGCGAACAGCGCCACCTTGAAGCGACCCTCCGGCGCGAACCGCAGCGGCGCCGGCGACCGGTGCCCCGCGGCGCCAAAAGCCAGCACGCCGGCGAGTAGGGCGTCGAGGATAGCCGCGAGGCGGTACTGCAACCGCCGCATTTTGGCGCGCTCTTGGTGGCGTCAAGCGTGGATGTGGCAGCAGATCTAATCCAATACGTAGTATCTGTGTATAGAAAGCTCCCAGAAAGAGGACAGATTGTGGGTGCCATGACGCTGCCTCTGCAACTACTGCTGGGACATTAACAGTCGATAGAGAAGTACACATTACGTACGTGGCGTTTCATCCGGTCAAGTTCGTATGGCAAAGGAAATGCAGAAAGGTTATACAGACAGCAACCTGCATAATTGCGTTACGCCAAGTGACAGTGCCGTTTAGGTTTTTTAGCAGACGGGAGAGGCTAGCTGGAATATGCGCCTGGATTACTAGAGATACGGGATGTATGTAGGTACTAGTAGAAAAGAGGGCTTTCATACCAACCTATTAGTCTCCAAATAGTTTGACCCGAAACTAATTGGATCTTTAGTCCCGGTTCTGCTGTTGAACCGGGAATAATACTCCAGTCGGGACTAAAGGGTAAATCTTTAGTTCCGGTTGGTAACACCAACCGAGAATAAAGGGCTATGGCAGGCTGCGGTCGGCGCATGACTCTTTAGTCCCGGTTGGTTCCTTTAGTCCCGGTTGATGTCCCCAACCGAGACTAAAAGTTTTTTCGAGTTTTTTACTCCCCACGCAAACTTTACCCCCCTGGATCACCTTTTTTCATTTGTAAAATACAAAAAAATGATAGAAAATTCAAAAAATAAAATGTTTTCAGATTCTTGTATGTTATGCAACCTACTATTCGGTGAAATTAAGAAATTCGAATTTTGACTTTTTTTTGCAAAAAATGTTTATTTTTTTTTAAAACCGCATTAACCTTTGCACACGATGTCGGAACAAAACGTATAATATATCAAAATCATCGTGGGAAAAAGTTACATCCGAACTCACCGGGTTTACCCGGTTAGCCAAATTTTAGATTCTCAAAATTCCAAATGAAAATACGAAAACAGGAAGATTTTAGTTTTTGCTATAAATTACGGATTTTTTATTTTTCAAAAAATTAAAATTAATAATTGCATCATGCATAAAGATTACTATTACTTTTACATAATTTTTTGATTTTCAAATTTTTAGGTTTTAGGTTTGGCAAAAAAAAAAAAAAAATTAAATAATACAAAATAAAAAGTTAATGTTTATTTATTTATTTAAGATTATTATTACATTATTACTTTTGTTTATTAAAAAAATTATTTAAAATTCAATAATAAAGAAATGTGACATCGACCAACAAGTTAATAGGATTGATATGATACTAGTATCACATATATGCGCGCAAAGCACTTAGATGCGGGACGGGGAAACTCGGAATTTAAGCGTGCTAGTGCTAGAGTAGTGGGAGGATGGGTGACCGAGCGGGAAGTTTGACCAAGAGTAAGTAATTTGACTAGAGATAATTGTAGTTAGAGACTAAACTAGGCAAATAACTGCAATAATAGAAATTCTGAAAAAGAGAAAAAAAAAGAAAAGGGAGTGGAAAAATTATAAAAGATAATTTTTTTTCACCTGGATGCGTTTTTGCCCCGACACACGCTGCCCACGTGGTCGAGTATTTAGGCCCGATTGCGAATCCGGAACTAAAGCCCATTACAAACCGGGACTACAGCCCATTTTTCTACTAGTGGTCTCCAATCTCATACACTAACTCTTCTCGTGTTGTTGTTGGTGATGGATCATCCTTACCAATAACTCATGTTGGTGATTCTTCTTTTCCTACTGCTTCGTTTTTCCAATTAACCTTCGTAATGTTGCCATTACTCCTAATTTTATGAAAAACCTGATTTCAGTTTTCTCTTTGACTCGTCATAATCCTATCACTGTTGAATTTGACGCTTTTGGTTTTCTATTAAGGACCTTCACACTCAGGCGGTGATTCTGCGCTGTGACAGCGATGGCGAGCTCTATCCGCTCGTCTCCGGTCGGCCACGTCAGTCTCTCCATGCCTCCACCACAACTGATCTTTGGCACCATCGGCTTGGACATCCTGCATTCGAGTCTTTGTCGAAGATATTAGCGTCTTTTCAATTTACTTGTAATAACTCCCATAGCACGACTTGTCATGCATGTCGGCTTGGAAAACATGTCCGTCTGCCTTTTCAACAACTAGATGATTCGCCGCGCGTTGCAGCGGGATATGTGATAGAAAAAATACAGCATTAACACCTGTCTGCAACATCTTGAGATTAAAGTTGATCATATTAAGGTGTTGATTTTCCGATGCAGTTACACATGCTTAAGATTTTACTGTAAAATCATATGACACATGCCTAAAAATATGTCATATACTTTTCCATTGGCATGATAAACAAAAATCTAGAATCTCTTGTTCATTAAGAAAATTTTCTTACATTTTAGAGCACAAAGGAACGCTTGTAGGCGACAGCGAAAATATATTGTGCATGCCACAATATAAAATTTACTACCTTTCTCTCTGTAAAAATAGCGCATTTCGAGGGGTGAAGACATATAGAGGGGATGTGATGATTGAGGTTTTAAATAAGACAACCTTTGCATTTTAAATTTAGATATTTTTCCTACTTTAAAATAGTGAAAAGGTAAAATAAAAGATGCTAAGCTTTTTTATCATTCTGACATGAAGCTATTTTTTTGCAGAAGGTACCATTACAAATAAAGCATAAAAAACAGCAAAAGAGGAAAGATGTTTATATGTGCATGCATTGAAATCAAAAAGTTGTCTGATCATCCCTGGAAGTAGTTGATAAGGGGGATCCCAGCAGATCCTCCTAGGGTGTTGCCCAATCTTTCACAGCGAGAACCCGGGGTAGTAGATCCTCCCAACAACGCGATGAACGCAGCCTGGAGAAGAGGGACTGATGAGAATTGTTTTTCCGATCTTTCACGATGCACCTTGATGATCCGTAGGACCGATAGATCTTGAACTCCCTTGACAGATTCAAGGATACCCAAGTACACATGATTACTCTTGACAACTCAAGAACTCTCATATCTCTATTGATAGATACCTAGATGAACGTCCGAGACGCCGTCATGGAGCCAACCCCGCGGGGCTGGTGTTGAGCTTATGGATTACAAGATTTAATTCAACCAAAGCTACCCTAACCCTAGCCGCACCATCTCCTTATATGAGGGAGAGGTGGCCGGCCTGCCCCTATTGGGCCTAACCTAGTTCGACTTGGATAGGCCCAAGTCAAACAGACACAACTTAAAAACCCTAGATGACCCACCACATGACCTGGCTACATTATTCTCTAATAATAATACTACGATAAAATAATGGTACAACCTTAGACTTAATCCTCGTATCAATGGTTGTCCTAGTGTACCAGGCTGCCCGGATATCCATATCATCATCCCCTTCTTCAAGAAGCGTTGTCCCCAATGCGTGAGGGTCTGCTAGAAAAAAGGGAGGCATCAGATAAGAACATCGCCGGTGTTCATCCTCAAGCCTCACCAGTCTTCCACACCTCAACCTCCCTCTCGACTAGCTTGACTTGTCCTTGGCGCCATTTGGTCTTCGACGCCATCAACCTGATTGAAGACACAAGTATCCTTCCAAATGCAACTGAAGCGCACCATACATATCACCCAAATAAACAGAACAAATTCCTATCCGCCTTGGATCCATATAAGTTGAAAACACCTGAGTATGCACCCTTCTGAAACACCAATGTCTTCCTCCTTGAAGAGAAAAAATTCTTCCACTCCGCGACGAACAAACAGCAACAGCATAAGTGGCGTTGCAAGTCGAATATTTGAGTCTTGCCGGATTTGCACCATTTGCAAAATAGTCTTTCCTTTCCTATATGGCCCGCGAGACAATATCACGTACCAAACTATTCTGGCCAGCAATATCCGATCTAGATTCCTCAACGCTACCCACGGAAATCGATCTCCTAGGGACAAGACGATCGAGAATACAAAAACTTACAGAACGATCTGCAAGAAATCAACAACGAGAACTGCCTCCATGCGACCAGAAACAAATTCGCGATCAGCCTGACTACACCAACTACTCCTTACATCCCGCATGAACGAAGGCTTCTTGAAACTTGACTCTGCCGACCACTTCCTCCTACTTGATCTGCACCAACAACATGGCGGCGACGTACCTAATGGTAGACACGGCAACTAAGTAGAAACAACCGAGCAACAAAGCAATCTGCACCGTGATCAACCTAGCAAACTGATACCACATGATGAGAATTGTTTTCCCGAACTTTCACGATACACCTTCATGATCCGTAGAACCGATAGATCTTGAACTCCCTTGACAAATTCAAGGATACCCAAGTACACATGATTACTCTTCACAACTCAAGAACTTGCATATCTTTATTGCAGGGGACGTAGTTGATTCTCGTTTGTCCGCTACCCATCCGATGGCAGTTGGCTCACCACTAGAAAATATTAGCGCAGCAGCCCACAGCTCAGCCCAGCTAATGGGAGACGGAACAAATAGAGCAACCCAGTTCAAGGCAAGGAAACGGTAAACAGTGGGCTCCATCTCAAAATCATCTATGTAGGCTAAGAGCATCTCCAGCCACGTCTCCTAAAGTGACCCAAAACGGCGCCGGATCGAGCATTTGTCGGACGTGTTTTGCGGATGTTGTTTCCCCGCCACGTCCCTCAAACGCTGCCCTAAATACATTTTATAGGGTTTTTGAAAACACAAAAATTTATTAACCGTAACATACAAATAAATATGTTTGCCAAAATTGATTTCAAATTAAAGTACAACAAACAAAAAAATGGTCTTTGGGGTGCGTGGCTGCGAAGAAAAAATGTCCAGCACGCCCCAAAAACCTTTGGATGATGCTTTCACTAGTAGGAAAACCATTATAGGTAGAAATGGCATCTGTGGCGCACATAAAAATATGCTCCATAAAAATTATTATTATGGCGTGATACGTCTCCGACGTATCGATAATTTCTTATGTTCCATGCCACATTATTGATGATATCTACATGTTTTATACACATTATATGTCGTATTTATGCATTTTCCGGCACTAACCTATTAACAAGATGCCGAAGAGCTAGTTGCTGTTTTCTGCTGTTTTTGGTTTCAGAAATCCTAGTAAGGAAATATTCTCGGAATTGGACGAAATCAACGCCCAGGGTCCTATTTTTGCACGAAGCTTCCAGAAGACCGAAGAGGAAACGAAGTGGGGCCACGAGGCGACGACACGCTAGGGCGGCGCGGCCCAGGTGCTGGCCGCGCGGCCCTGTTGTGTCGCCACCTCGTGACGCCCCCTGACCTACCCTTTCGCCTACTTAAAGTCTCCGTCGCGAAACCCCCAGTACCGAGAGCCACGATACGGAAAACCTTACAGAGACGCCGCCGCCGCCAATCCCATCTCGGGGGATTCAGGAGATCGCCTCCGGCACCCTGCCGGAGAGGGGAATCATCTCCCGGAGGTCTCTTCATCGCCATGATCGCCTCCGGATTGATGTGTGAGTAGTTCACCCCTGGACCATGGGTCCATAGCAGTAGCTAGATGGTCGTCTTCTCCTAATTGTGCTATCATGCTCGATCTTGTGAGCTGCCAATCATGATCAAGATCGTTTCTTTGTAATCCTACATGTTGTGTTTGTTGGGATCCGATGGATATTGAATACTATGTCAAGTTGATTATCAATCTATCATATATGTTGTTTATGTTCTTGCATGCTCTCCGTTGCTAGTAGAGGCTCTGGCCAAGTTGATACTTGTGACTCCAAGAGGGAGTATTTATGCTCGATAGTGGGTTCATGCCTCCATTAAATCTGGGACAGTGACAGAAAGTTCTAAGGTTGTGGATGTGCTGTTGCCACTAGGGATAAAACATCGATGCTTTATCTAAGGATATTTGTGTTGATTACATTACGCACCATACTTAATGCAATTGTCTGTTGCTTGCAACTTAATACCGGAAGGGGTTCGGATGATAACCTGAAAGTGGACTTTTTAGGCATAGATGCATCCTGGATGGCGGTCTATGTACTTTGTCGTAATGCCCTGATTAAATCTCATAGTACTCATCATGATATATGTATGTGCATTGTTATGCCTTCTTTATTTGTCAATTGCCCAACTGTAATTTGTTCACCCAACATGCTATTTATCTTATGGGAGAGACACCTCTAGTGAACTGTGGACCCCGGTCCTATTCTTTACATCGCATACAATCTACTGCAATACTTGTTCTTTACTGTTTTCTGCAAACAATCATCTTCCACACAATACGGTTAATCCTTTGTTACAGCAAGCCGGTGAGATTGACAACCTCACTGTTTCGTTGGGGCAAAGTACTTTGGTTGTGTTGTGCAGGTTCCACGTTGGCGCCGGAATCCTTGGTGTTGCGCCGCACTACATCCCGCCGCCATCAACATTCAACGTGCTTCTTGGCTCCTCCTGGTTCGATAAACCTTGGTTTCTTTCTGAGGGAAAACTTGCTACTGTCTGCATCACACCTTCCTCTTGGGGTTCCCAACGGACGTGTGTTAATTGCACGCATCAAGCTCTTTTTCTGGCGCCGTTGCCGGGGAACTGAAGAAAAGCTACACCACAGAGAATTGCCTCCCACGGCAACAGCTCTTTTCCTGGCGCCGTTGCTTGGGAGATCAAGACACGCTGCAAGGGGAGTCTCCACAATCCAATCTCTTTACTTTGTTTTTGTCTTGCTTTATTTTATTTACTACTTTGTTTGCTGCACTTAAACAAAACACACAAAAATTAGTTGCTAGCTTTACTTTATTTACTGTCTTGCTCTCTATATCAAAAACACAAAAAAATTAGTTACTTGCATTTACTTTATTTACCTTTTGTTTATTTCATCATGTTTCCTCCTAACTACACTCTAAAAGACATACCGGTAGGCCGAGGGTCTATAATTGGAAGAGATAATATAGAAGATTTTTTCACTCATGTTAGTACCGCTGAAGATTTTGAAGATAGAAACTTGGCAGAACTTGCTCCTACTTATGAAATTGCTGCTGCTTCTTTAGTTCGCATGTTGGAAACTAAATTTGTTAATCTCAATCCTATAATCCAACACATGTTTCTCACACTCGGTGATATGAAGGAAGGTAATATTAAATATCAATTTCCTCTCAAGAAAGGTATGGAACACTTCCCTAGAAAAAGAATGAAGTTACCTTATGATTCTATTATTAGAACAAATTATGATGTCGATGCTTCATCTCTTGATAATACTTGATATACACTTTCTGCGCCTAGCTGAAAGGCGTTAAAGAAAAGCGCTTATGGGAGACAACCCATGTTTTTACTACAGTACTTTGCTTTATATTTGAGTCTTGGAAGTTGTTTACTACTGTAGCAACCTCTTCTTATCATGTTTTTGTGCCAAGTAAAGTCTCTATGGTAAAGTTGATGCTAGATTTGGATTGCTGCACAGAAACAGCATTGCTGTCTGTCACGAATTCGCGCAGAAGTCTCTGTAAAAAAATCAAAAAAATCTGCAAATTTACGTGCGTGATCCTCAGATATGTACGCAACTTTCATTAGTTTTGAGTTTTTCCGTTTGAGCAAGTTAAGTGCCCCTTCCAGGTTCGTCTTTACGGACTGTTCTGTTTTTGAAAGATTCTGCCTTTTATTTCGCATTGCCTATTTTGCTATGTTGGATGAATTTCTTTGATCCATTATTGTCCAGTAGCTTTGTGCAATGTCCAGAAGTGTTAAGAATGATTGTGTCACCTCTGAACATGTGGATTTTTATTGTGCACTAACCCTCTAATGAGTTTGCTTGAAGTTTGGTGTGAAGGAAGTTTTCAAGGGTCAAGAGAGGAGTATGATATACTATGATCAAGAGGAGTGAAAGCTCTAAGCTTGGGGATGCCCCGGTGGTTCACCCCTGCATATTTTAAGAAGACTCAAGCGTCTAAGCTTGGGGATGCCCAAGGCATCCCCTTCTTCATCGACAACATCATCAGGTTCCTCCCCTGAAACTATATTTTTATTCAGTCACATCTTATGTACTTTGCTTGGAGCGTCTGTTTGTTTTTGTTTTTGTTTTTGTTTGAATAAAATGGATCCTAGCATTCATTGTGTGGGAGAGAGACACGCTCCGCTGTTGCATATGGACAAATATGTCCTTAGGCTTTACTCATAGTATTCATGGCGAAGGTTGAATCTTCTTCGTTAAATTGTTATATGGTTGGAATCGGGAAATGCTACATGTAGTCATTCTAAAATATCTTGAATAATTTGATACTTGGCAATTGTTGTACTCATGTTTAAGCTCTTGCATCATATACTTTACACCCATTAATGAAGAAATACATAGAGCTTGCTAAAATTTGGTTTGCATATTTGGTCTCTCTAAAGTCTAGATAATTTCTAGTATTGAGTTTTGAACAACAAGGAAGATGGTGTAGAGTCTTATAATGTTTACAATATGTCTTTTATGTGAGTTTTGCTGCACCAGTTCATCCATGTGTTTGTTTCAAATAAATCTTGCTAGCCTAAACCTTGTATCGAGAGGGAATACTTCTCATGCATCCAAAATCCTTGAGCCAACCACTATGCCATTTGTGTCCACCATACCTACCTACTACATGGTATTTCTACGCCATTCCAAAGTAAATTGCTTGAGTGCTACCTTTAAATTTCCATCATTCGCCTTTGCAATATATAGCTCATGGGACAAAATAGCCTTAAAAACTATTGTGGTATTGAATATGTACTTATGCACTTTATCTCTTATTAAGTTGTTTGTTGTGAGATAACCATGTTCCTGGGGACGCCATCAACTCTTTGTTGAATATCATGTGAGTTGCTATGCATGTTCGTCTTGTCTGAAGTAAGGGCGGTTTTCACAATCAAATGGTTTGAGTATGCATACTGTTAGAGAAGAACATTGGGCCGCTAACTAAAGCCATGAATCATGGTGGAAGTTTTAGTTTGGACATAAAACCTCAATCTCTTATGAGAATATTAACTGTTGTTGAATGCTTAAGCATTAAAAGAGGAGTCCATTATCTGTTGTCTATGTTGTCCCGGTATGGGTGTCTAAGTTGAAGAATGATCAAAAGCGAGAAATCCAATGCGAACTTTCTCCTTAGACCCTTGTACAGGCGGCATAGAGGTACCCCTTTGTGACACTTGGTTGAAACATATGTTATGCAATGATGATCAGTGTTAACCCAAGCTAATTAGGACAAGGTGCAGGCACTATTAGTACACTATGCATGAGGCTTGCAACTTGTAAGATATAATTTACATGATACATATGCTTTATTACTACCGTTGACAAAATTGTTTCATGTTTTCAAAACCAAAGCTCTAGCACAAATATAGCAATCGATGCTTTCCTCTTTGAAGGACCTTTCTTTTACTTTTATGTTGAGTCAGTTCACCTATTTCTCTCCACCTCAAGAAGCAAACACTTGTGTGAACTGTGCATTGATTCCTACATACTTGCGTATTGCACTTGTTATATTACTTTACATTGACACTATCCATGAGATATACATGTTATAAGTTGAAAGCAACCGCTGAAACTTAATCTTCCTTTGTGTTGCTTCAATACCTTTACTTTGATTTATTGCTTTATGAGTTAACTCTTATGCAAGACTTATTGATGCTTGTCTTGAAGTACTATTCATGAAAAGTCTTTGCTTTATGATTCATTTGTTTACTCATGTCATTACCATTGTTTTTTATCGCTGCATTCATTACATATGCTTACAATAGTATGATCAAGGTTATGATGGCATGTCACTCCAGAAATTATCTTTGTTATCGTTTACCTGCTCGGGACGAGCAGGAACTAAGCTTGGGGATGCTGATACGTCTCCGATGTATCGATAATTTCTTATGTTTCATGCCACATTATTGATGATATCTACATGTTTTATACACATTATATGTCGTATTTATGCATTTTCCGGCACTAACCTATTAACAAGATGCCGAAGAGCCAGTTGCTGTTTTCTGCTGTTTTTGGTTTCAGAAATCCTAGTGAGGAAATATTCTCGGAATTGGACGAAATCAACGCCAGGGTCCTATTTTTGCACGAAGCTTCCAGAAGACCGAAGAGGAAACGAAGTGGGGCCACGAGGCGACGACACGCTAGGGCGGCGCGGCCCAGGTGCTGGCCGCGTGGCCCTGTTGTGTCGCCACCTCGTGACGCCCCCTGACCTACCCTTTCGCCTACTTAAAGCCTCCGTCGCGAAACCCCTAGTACCGAGAGCCACGATACGGAAAACCTTACAGAGACGCCGCCGCCGCCAATCCCATCTCGGGGGATTCAGGAGATCGCCTCCGGCACCCTGCCGGAGAGGGGAATCATCTCCCGGAGGTCTCTTCATCGCCATGATCGCCTCCGGATTGATGTGTGAGTAGTTCACCCCTGGACCATGGGTCCATAGCAGTAGCTAGATGGCCGTCTTCTCCTAATTGTGCTATCATGCTCGATCTTGTGAGCTGCCTATCATGATCAAGATCGTTTCTTTGTAATCCTACATGTTGTGTTTGTTGGGATCCGATGGATATTGAATACTATGTCAAGTTGATTATCAATCTATCATATATGTTGTTTATGTTCTTGCATGCTCTCCGTTGCTAGTAGAGGCTCTGGCCAAGTTGATACTTGTGACTCCAAGAGGGAGTATTTATGCTCGATAGTGGGTTCATGCCTCCATTAAATGCAGGACGATGTGACAGAAAGTTCTAAGGTTGTGGATGTGCTGTTGCCACTAGGGATAAAACATCGATGCTTTATCTAAGGATATTTGTGTTGATTACATTACGCACCATACTTAATGCAATTGTCTGTTGCTTGCAACTTAATACCGGAAGGGGTTCGGATGATAACCTGAAAGTGGACTTTTTAGGCATAGATGCATCTTTGGATGGCGGTCTATGTACTTTGTCGTAATGCCCTGATTAAATCTCATAGTACTCATCATGATATATGTATGTGCATTGTTATGCCTTCTTTATTTGTCAATTGCCCAACTGTAATTTGTTCACCCAACATGCTATTTATCTTATGGGAGAGACACCTCTAGTGAACTGTGGACCCCGGTCCTATTATTTACATCGCATACAATCTACTGCAATACTTGTTCTTTACTGTTTTCTGCAAACAATCATCTTCCACACAATACGGTTAATCCTTTGTTACAGCAAGCCGGTGAGATTGACAACCTCACTGTTTCGTTGGGGCAAAGTACTTTGGTTGTGTTGTGCAGGTTCCACGTTGGCGCCGGAATCCCTGGTGTTGCGCCGCACTACATCCCGCCGCCATCAACCTTCAACGTGCTTCTTGGCTCCTCCTGGTTCGATAAACCTTGGTTTCTTTCTGAGGGAAAACTTGCTACTGTCTGCATCACACCTTCCTCTTGGGGTTCCCAACGGACGTGTGTTAATTGCACGCATCATGGCGCACCAAAAATATGCGCGACAGAAATTTGTAATTTCTGTGGCGCATGTAGAACTGGTGCGCCACAGAATTTCGACTTTCTGTGGCGCATGTGGACGAATGCGCCACATAATTTCCATGGGGCCCACGCGGGGTCCAGCACTGCACATGGGGAAGAAAATTCTGTGGCGCATATGCTTAGTGGCGCACAAGGCATATGCACCACAGAAGTTTATCTTTCTGTGACGCACTAGGCATATGCGCCACAGAATTCTGAAGGATTTTTTCTCACCACGCAACTCCACACCCCCCCCCCCCCCCCCCGCGTGGATCGCCTTTTTAGCACTGTAAAATAAGAAAGAAATAGATATAAAATTAAAAAAATAAAATCCTTCGAGATGCCCATATATTATGTCATCTAGCACAACTGAAAATTAACAAACATGAATTTCGACTTTTTTGCAAAATTACGTTGCAAAATCATCTAACTGGATTTCTGGTTGCATACGAACTCGAAAAAAATGCACAATATATCAAATATTCCCACGAAAATTCTACATACCCGGTTGGACAATTTTTAGAATTGCCAAATTCAAAAAGTAACGGCCAGCTAAAGATTTTTTCCTGCAAAATAAAAAAATCGATTATTTTTTGTGGCGCACTGACTGTCCATGCGCCACAGAAGTTTTGCCGAATTTTTTTGAATTTTCCCGGCGCCAATCTCCTCCTCCACTTCTCCTCTCACTTCTCCATCTCCACCACCACCACCACCTCCTCCCTTCTTCTCCACCTCCACCACCACCTCCTCCCTTCTTCTCCACCACCACCACCACCTCCTCCTCCATTCTTCTCCGGCGACCACCATCTTCTCCTCCTCCTCCGGCGACCACCACCACCTCCTCCGGTGACCTCCGGCGACCACCACCACCTCCTCCGGTGACCTCCGGCGACCACCATCACCTCCTCCGGCAACCTCCACCACCTCCTCCGGCGACCTCCGGCGACCACCAACACCACCACCACCTCCGGCCACCACCACCTCCGGCCACCACCATCACCACCTCTGGCCACCACCACCTCCTCCTCCGGCCACCACCATCACCAACACCAACACCACCACTACCACCTCCTCCTGCTCCTCTACCACCACCACCACCTCCTCCACCTCCACCACCACCACCTCCTCTGGCCGGCTTCCACCACCTCCTCCTCCGGCCACCCCACTCACCTTCCGGCGAGATTCCAAAAAAACCGGCGAAATTCCGGCGGCCCTAGATCTAGATCTGGCCGCCACTTTTTAAAAAAAATTCAAAAAAAAAATTCTATGGCGCATATTGGCATGGTGCGCCACAGAAGTTTTCAAGACAATTCTGTGGCGCATATTGACCTAGTGCGCCAGAAGTTTCAAAATTTTTGTGGCGCATGTACATATGCGCCACAAAATTCAAATACTAGTCGACACAAACGGACGCTCAACCGCACGGTCTGAAAATCAACTATGCGGTCCGAAAATGCGTCTATATCCTAGTCCAGCGGCCTGAGGCGTAGTGTTCACCTTGTCCTGCGAGCTCAGCTACTTTAACCGCAAGCTCGCCGCGGACGATGACGAGGGCGAGCATGACAACGGCGACGTGGACAAGGATGAGGGCGCCAAGGACTACGACGACGCCAAGGCCGAGTAGCCTCATCGGATGGCCATGTCCAAGGCGGAGACAATGACCACGCCGACGACGGGCCCGGTGTGGGATCCGGAGACCTAGCCGCCGAACATTAGCGTAGGGCAGGCCGGTGACACGTACCCAAGGGCACATGCGGTCTACTTCTTCTTCGACGGTCTGGGATCTGTGGCCACCTTCACCACAGCCTCATGCTTCAACGATGGTCTGTCAGCAGTCACCGCAGTCTGCTATTTCTCCTCCACCGCTGGCATACCAGCTTCCACGGCGGATGCTGAAGTTCATCGAACTCGTCAGCGACGATAAGAAGTAGTCCGTAGCTAGGTTTTAAGCTTTTTGACGTATTTTTAGAATTACTAGAATGAACTGGCACGGCGGCACGCCGCGCCTACACTGTAGTACAACGCTGCTAATTATCAACATGAAGCTTATCTATGTGATATCCTTATATCAAACATATTGAACAAATGAGGAAAATTCATGTACTACAAAAAAGCTTCAACAGGCTAATCTAGAACTTTTTACCAATATATATACTCCTAGTTTAGTACATAGTTGGTAAGATAGATCCATCGTAGGGAGCATTGGCTAGAGACACTAACATACATACATACATTCTTTCTCATTGCACAGCTGATAAGATAGACTTGCCTAAGAAGTACCACATGAACCGTATATTTCAACTAATTGGCACAAATACAAATTTTTAGCATGCTAAGGCGGGTGGTCTCAGTGTTCCCACGTCTTCAAACTGTCAGTGGTTGGCATTGTTATATTCATTGGCAGATAAAATGATGATGATGAGTTTGCTTTGCATGGGGCGGTCTAGAACTGGAGCAAGCTTTGCCCAAAGGAATTGAAAGAAGCTACAGTGCCAATATCGAAAAGGTAATGTAAGTCTTCTGTCGCCACCGATTCATGTTCAGATAATCCGCAACCGCCCTTATTGAGAATATTGTCCCATTGAAACTTTCTTGCTGCTGCTGGGTGTCAATCCCAACCAAGAAAGAACTCAATACTTCATATAAAAAATAAGAGGCAAGTTAAAAAAAAACTACATGATAGTTTAGCAACTGCACTTTTATAGTATGATACTAAAGCAACAGATCCATTACTGATATCGAAGATGGTAAGCTCATCTTTGTTGCACCTACACTTCAAAACCAGAAGCAAGCCGGCATCATATATATTCTAATAATCTAAACATGATGAAATGCTAAACATATAACCACTCATTTCATGAGAACAATCTCCACATAGAGCATCTGAATCCCTCACACAATGTGCTTTTAAAAAAGTAAGTGGTGCCAGTATAACAGGGGTAAAGCACCGGCGTATGAAGAACCATACCAGGAAGGGACTGCAACTACAAAATGCAAAGAAACAACTAACGCACCGCTATTGTCAGATTCGATTAGGAAGTTGATGGGTGCACACAGAGGCTATAATACTGATTGCATGAAAAGCTATCTTCTTAATCCGGCAAGCCGAGTATACAAATTGACACAAAATCTCAGAATTACAAATGTGTGTAGAAAAGAGAGCACGTAGGAGTTGTGGAGCCATCAAGATTGATGGAGTATGTAAGCACAATGATGCTTATACATAATCAAGATAACGATTATGCCAGGAAGTAGGAATCAAAGATACCTAGTTTATGTAGTACATGCTGGCAACGCACACAAAAAAAAGCACAGAAGTTACATTGTTGATAATCACAGAAATTACCTGAAAGTCGAAGTAATCAATATCATGAAGTGGTTGGACAGTTTTATCTTCAAGCTGACCGCTAAGTCTGCAGCTGGAAGGCTTCCTGGAGATATGGCGCTTGTAAATGTCATAGAAAAGAAAAAATGTGCCTATGTTTCTCGAGATTTTATTTACCATAAAACAAATAATATAAATCAAAAGATAACACATATGCTGAGGTTGTTGAAAACATATTCTTTGCAGGAGTCATGTGTAGAAGCACCCCTTCCACTGAATACACCCTTTCAGTGCCCACATTCTAACATAGAGTAACGTACTGTAGCTTTGGCATGTACACACTGAGAAGGGATCTCGGTTATAAAAGAAGAAAATAATTAGAAACTATTTGGCCCTCTAAGGCAAGTATTCTGCAGGGTCTATATTTGGTGGTATTTCTTGTGTTTTTTCACTGAAAGCAATGTTGTGAAAGAACAATTTAAAATATGATCAGAACTGCAGCATGGCGAACAGAAATAGTTCAGAAAAATAGTTGCATGGAATCATTCAGTTAGCCAATTTAAGTGTGAAATCTAACAATAGTAACAGCAATGTCCCCAAGTTGTTAGAAGGATAGTGCACAAGTCGGGGATGTAGCATGGTTACTTCTAGTAATGCAGTTACTTGTGGATGTTCCGAGCCCAAATTACAATGGCTCTTCCATTAACTTTGGCTCTTCCATTAACTTTGTATAATCAAATATTCTGGGACTAAATTTGAAGGTAACACGATTTAAATCCTATATATTATTAATAATTCATACAAATCTATGTGAATGTGAGAACAAAATGACCTTGTAGCAATTGCTAGTGTCCTGTGTGCTACAGCCAGAAGGTTGCCTCAAGCCTCTTGATAACCCTGGATGTTGTAGCAAAATTTTGAACACCTGTCGATCCATCAACTCACATATTCACTACTTCCCATAATACTAAGCTGCTTGCAAATCTAAGATATGTACATATGCAAAACCAACCATCAAGCTAGATCAAACAGACAACGGAGAACACAGTTGAAAGAGATTATTCTCAACTAATCTACTAATTAATATTACAGCTCTGTAGCTAGAGAACACTTAACTTGATCAAGTATCTTGATTTGATCTGGATTTGGTAATATGTGTGCACTTATCCTGGAAATCAATCTATTTCATCAGCTATTTTTATTTGTGCTTTCTACAGTGATTCCTATTTTATTATGTCGATGCATATATCAAGTCCCACCATCGTCATCTATGAGGCAAAAAAAATCATTCGCATAAGAAATTATGCACTGAAACCTAGAGAATTGTTCTTTGAAATTATCTATGTAATATAGTTTATTTGCAATATTCCTGTTTAAACCTTCCAGATATATTACCTAAGGAGTAGGCATCAATGTATATATTTAATTATAAATACTCTAGATCCAAATTAAACCTAGACCCATGAAAAAACTAAACAAATGCAATAGCTTTAAGGGTGATCTTTTTAGTGCCGCTTCAATGTAATCATGCAAGATAAACAGATCAACCTCTCATAAAAGAGGAAAATGATCTTGGTCACAACAAATGAGCTTTTGGTGAGGAAGTAGAAGAACCAGGAGAGAGCCAAGCCGGTCATGTCGTAGCCAGCAATCATGCATGAGGTTAAATCGGGCCAGGGAACGTATCCCCTCCTCACCCTGACCCTGAACCAAATCCATCCTGCATACAGAAACCCAAAATTTTTGAGCGACCAAATAACAGATGGGAAGAAAACAAAAACATCCGAAGTTACATGTACACATATACTAAGAAAACAAAAACATCCAGACTTAGATAAACTTACAACCTTCCAAATTTCCATTACTATAGTTGGTAAAAAGATTTTCGTTTTTGGAAACAAAACATACAAAATCTCCATGATAATCTGTGACCAAATTCAGAAATTTGTAAGTTATTTTAAGCTGAAGATACCGTGAAAAGGAAGGAAAGAATCTATCAAAATAAAATCAGTCAATTTTTTTTTGCATAATTACATATAGCTAAACAAATGGTTCACATGGATGAACTGGTGGCATATTTATAAGAAATGCCTTCTTCAGCCTATACAGGAAATAAGGAACTGCTGCTTCTCAAAAACACAAAGTTATGTAACCACTCCATGCGTACCTTAACAGGATGAGAAAGGGTGAACCAAGATACCAGCTCCTACTACGGGATTCCTCCGCTACCACGGTTTTTAGTGCTCTGTCTCGTGACTGCAGCATTGATGTTCTGACCGTTGTTTCGATGGTGACAGGGCGGCTTCCAGGCGATGCCATGCTCCCTAATCCGGAGCAAGCGCTAGCACTGCTGGTCATCGTTTGCGGAAACTGACCATCCGCAGGGTCGAGAAGCACTGTCCAGGTGAGGAGCTGTGGGTTTCTTTACTACTCCAGACAAAGAATCTAAAACTGGAGGAACATTCAGTTAATTAATATTGAAGTGGAAGTAATTAAATACTGGATAGAGATGGTAATTTAGATAAGACAACCTAATGATCAAAGTAATCAACACAGGCTATGAAGCCTCTCTTAAGCAACAACTCACATACGGAGCTGTGAAAATAGGAACCATGAAAAAAAAACTCATGTCAAATAACTGTGCATCCATGTTCTTTTTATACGAAAGATACAATTATCAACACTTGAAATTTGGGTATACCAAATCAGAACTGACTGGTCTTGCAGCAGTACCACATAATACTTGAACCAAATCGAAAATTGAAGAAAAGATAACCTTCATGAGGGCTGAAAGACCTCGCCTGCACAAAAATTCAAGCCGCCCTAAATCAAGTATATGCCAGTCAATCTCCATGTTCCTCTATGTCTCTGGTCATGACAGAAACTAAAAAGAAAAATCCTAGAGGAAAGAAGGTATTGTTCGTTGCACAGGAAGTAAAATTTCATTTATAATTATGTGTCCTGACTGGGAAACATTTTTTTTCCAGATTCCTCCTGATTTGTGGAATGTTCAAGGAAGGAAAAGAAAGATCTGAGACTTTCTAGAGGTCAGATTGAATGGTCCAGTTCGCAAAAGAATCACAATACATTTCATTAGGAAAACATCATATCCGGACCAAATTGTTTGCTTGTTTTGTTCAGCTTTGACTCAAGCTTGCTTACATGCAGCCATAAGAAAACAAAACAAATTAAACAAATTTTCAATGAAAAGCATTGGGACATGAAGAGAACTACTGAGAGATGGGAAAATAAATACAGTTCTGAACACTCACGCGGCGAGCCCCTTCTGTTCCATGGACAGCACCTGGGAACTGGGATCATGCATCGGGAGATTGTTTTTTCATGGACAGTACGCGGCCGTAGAGAGGACAACAGAAAGCATCTGATGAAGAAAAAACCAGGCACCAATAAAAGGAAAAGATCAAACAGTCCGGCCACTCCAAGACTTTGCAAAGCTCAAATTAGAAAGGAGGAAAAATCACTAACAAAGACACAAAGATGGAGTGGCTCCTCTTAGATCCATGTTCCAGAAGGATGATAAATACGTAATATGGTAAGCATTTTAGGAGTCTACACAATTCTCTTTTTTGGGCGATGACAATTAACAGAATGCAAATGTAAACAAACACTCTCTACTGCGGGTCTGCGGCAAACAGTTCACAGCCATCAATGATCATGAGTACACAGGAAACTAAGCACTACATCAAAGTATGTTAGCAGTAAACACAATTCACATGTAAACAAACAGGATTATTGTTGTATGGATTCGTGTTCCGCATTGGCTCAAGTGCAACTGACTTACTGGTACCTGGTTTGCAAGTATCCTAGGCGCCATCATTAAGCTGGACTTTTGGAGATGAGCAAAGTTGAGGCTACTGCTGCTGCTCGGCCTGCCCCCAGGGGCGTGGCCTGCGGAGGTGCTCACCCCGGGCCGTTGCCGCTCCTTTTGCCGCCCTACTGTCGGTAGCCGTGCAGCCGAGGACGCACCGGCAAAGGTCTAGATCCTCCAATGCGTCGCCCCTCTGTTGACTGACAGAGAGAGAGAGAGAGAGAGATCAAGTAGGGCGTGGGAGGGAGAATATAATTGCAAAGGCAGAGAAAGGAGCGGTCAGGCGACATACCTGTGGACCGACGCGGCGCGTAGCCATTGGTGAGTGGTGACCTCCGGGCCTGTGGTTGACATGGGCGTCACCTCCTCGCTGCTCCCTGCTCACCGTACCGCATCCATGCCAACGACGGCGCGCCACCCAAACTCCCTCCCGATGTGGTGCGACGGCCAGATCGGCACCAGCTTCCCCGACGACTGAGCCGGCTGACGGAGGCGGCGTCGGAGCAGCGCCGGCAACCAAGCCTAGGGCAGGGGCGGCGGGGAAACATGGGAGGAGGAGGAGGCGGAGGCACGGTGCGATGGTTGTGTGGCCATGGAGGGGAGCAGAGCACCATCCCTGGGGAAAGGATGTAGCCGGCGGTTGAGCAGATATGTGAGAGGTGGGGGGCAAGTTGGGTTTTCAGCTCGAAAATCAATGCAACCTTAAGCGGTGTGGGAAGTGGGCACTTTGACCATCCAAACCAAGGCTATAGTCACGCGTGGAAGAAATGGAAAAGGAAACTACATGTGCTTTCCAGCCTCCCTATAAATCGTAGAGAGCACCTAGAGTGCACACAAACACATACGTGTCACATTATCATTAATTCCAAAAAAAATCAAAATTAGGAGAAAAATCGAAGTTGTTCAGGTTTAGTATAGTAGATATGGGTTTTTAATGGAAAAAAATTATGCGTCCGTCCGCTTGGGACACCCTAGACGCAAACGGGCGTGTGTTCGATTTTGACCATTCGGCCCGAGGCAAACGGATGCGGATTCGGCCCGAGGCAAACGGATGCGGATTCGGCCTGAGGCAAATGGACGTACCACGTTCGTTTTGGCATCCGATTTGCGTCGCGTCGTTGGAGATGCCCTTATTTCTTTAATTAGGAGGAACAATTAGCATTGAGTTCTGCTCTTGCAGTTTTATATTCAGTTAACAAGAGTGATTAATTTCAAACAATTAGGATTAACGACTCCATGGTCTTTTTTTAGATTATAAGGGCATCTCCAACGGGGCGACACATCCCGCGCCCGCGCGTCCGGATGGGTCCAGCCGGACAAAAAAGTGGCCCAACGCGGCGACGCACCGCAAATGCAGATGGCCGCGGCATCCGGAACGACGCAAACTCGGCCCAAATCTGGGCTAGGTTTGCGTGGCCGTGGATGGCACGCGGCGTCCGGTCGCGTCCGGGCGCTTGGCGCCTCGTCTCCCTTGGGCCCACCTATCGGTGACCGGGGAGGCTATTAAATGTGGACTGGAGGATCTGTCCCTCCACTCCAGTCCCCGAGCGCAACCGCTGCCATGGCCCCGAAGTGACGGTTCGCTCCCGGAGCCAACGACGAGGAGGCGAGCAGCAGCCGCCATCCTATGCCGGCGCTGCGGGCCGGAGGAAATCGAGGCGGCCTCCACATCGGAGAGGCCGCCCGTGGCGGCGCGGCATTGGTGCAACCGCCGCCGCTGCTGATCGAGCCGAATCCCGAGTCCTCGGAGGAGGACCCCGACCTCCGCGCCGCTCTGCTCATCTCGGCGGCGGAGGAGGACGCGAAAAGGCCGCACCTCCATGCGGCCATTCGCACCTCCGAGATGGAGGAAGCGTCCCGGCAGGCGGTGGAGGAAGCCGAGGCCTAGGAGTTGTACGCCCAGGCCCGCCAGGCGCGACGGGAGGAGGAGGAAGCGGCGCGGCGGGAGGAGGCCAGGCGCCGGGCGGAGGAGGAGCGGCGAGAGGAGCAGCGGCGGCAGGAGGCCAGGCGCCGCGCGGAGGAGGAGCGGCGCCAGAAGGCCAGGTGCCGCGCCTGGCAGGAGAAGGAGCATCGCCTCAGGGAGGAGGCGCTGCTCCGTGCGCCGCTGCTTCGTCGGGTGGCTCCAGACCACCACTCCATCTGGGAGGAGGCCCTGTGGTCTCCGTGGCCGGAGTCCCCGACGCGGTCGAGCCACAACAGTGTCTCGCCGCCCGGGGACGTCGTCGACGCCGACGCCGACGCTGACGACGCCCACAGGGGCTAGGCGGCGCACCGGCGGCCACCACGCCGTCGACCAAACCCTAGATTTAGGGTTTTTTTTATTTTGTTTTAAATTTTAAAGCCCATATAGAGGGCTTCTTTTGTTAGTTTATTTGCCCAAAATAGGGCTATGTACAAATGTCCCCAAATTAGGCCATATGCTTAATGAATTTAGTTTGAATTAAAGTTTTAAATTTCGTTTTCGATTTTTTCCGAATTTGCGCTGCGTCCGCGTATTGGGCGCATCGTGCGACCCAAACGGACACGCGAACGCGGGACGCTGTCCGAGTGTCCGCGCGGCCACCCAAACGGTCCCAAAACGGAAGGCCCAGCGCGTCTGTTTGTGATGAGGACATCCCTACCTCACTACTACCTCCGTCATTACCAACTGAAGATGAACCTGCTGTAAAGCTCAAGTCCAATGAAGTCAGGATTGGACCAATGACACGAGCTCGTGCGAAGCTACTTAAACAACAGGTGAACTTGTTCCTAAACGATACCTTGATTGATGAGAACTTTATACTACCTAAGTCCTATTACTTATGTATCATCAGGTATGAAGAGGAGACGAGCATCGCACGAGGAGGAGAGGAGCAGCTGGACGTGAAGATGGACGTGAAGCTGGACAAGGAGCTGAACATGAAGATATCTCATGGACGCGCGAGGGAGGAGCGGGAGGAATGCGCGAGAAGAGAAGAAGAAGTCCAGGCCGGTCCAGCGCCCGGTCAGACCGGCCCCCACGCCGGGCCGCCCGGTCCCTGGCCCGGTCGACCGGCCGCCAACCGGCCGCCAACCGGAGGGAGTGCATCGTACCGGGCAGAAACCGGAAACTTCGCAGTTTCCCGGTTGCCGCCCGGTTGACCGGACCACCGACCGGACCGGCCGGTCCACAGCCTGGTCGACCGGATCCCAGACCGGACTAGTCCGAGTCTGTCTCGACCAGATCTATTCTGGGTCGGTTTTACTTGTATCTTTCGACCAGAACTCGTCCTGGACGCCTATATAAGTGCCTTGGACGACCCCCTAGCTGCTTTAGACCACGTTTAAGATAAACCCTAGTTCTTAGTTGTTTGCTCTGCAAAACTATTGAATTCCCTACACCATATTGCTTGGATATTGTGTAGATCCTGTTTAAGTCTTGTGATCTGCTGTTCCATTGGGAATTAGACGATTGCAACTTACCGCTTCGTGGTCGGCGGCTACGTGCGCAAGTGTGTGGAGTTGCGAATATCTTGCAGGGTTGAGAGCTGTTGCATCTGGCGACAGGGACCAATCGAGAGATCTCGTTGCGTCATACAAGTTATCATCCACTACATCGTCGTGTTTCTCCGCTGCTATCACCCCGTGATCATCATCACCATCGTTGCTTACTGAGAAGATCGGGCCACCCCATATCATCTTGGTATCAGATTTCCAGTTTTCCTCGGTAAGCCATCCACAATCCACCCCATAGTTGAGTTGTGAGTGTTTCCTATCCAGAAAAAGCCATAAAAAGTTAGGGTTAGGGTTTGCCACAGCCTTAGATTGCACTCATTTCAAGTTTTAGTTGCTTTTCGTAGTTGTTTTTGCGTATCTTTATCTTTCTTCTAGTAGAATTGTTAGGGTTTGTGTTTTCTCTATCATCTAGTTTATCATAGTGTGTCAGTTTTTGTTACTCCGAGTCCACATAGCGTACAGTGTGCTTGTTCCCAACGATAGACACAGCCTATCGATATAAAGTGACTAGGAACTTCCCCAGAAGAGACTAGTTTTACCGCTCGATGATGGCGTGTAACTCACACGTTCGTTGGGAACCCCAAGAGGAAGGTATGATGCGCACAGCAGCAAGATTTCCCTCAGAAAGAAACCAAGGTTTATCGAACCAGGAGGAGCCAAGAAGCACGTTGAAGGTTGATGGCGGCGGGATGTAGTGCGGCGCAACACCAGGGATTCCGGCGCCAACGTGGAACCTGCACAACACAACCAAAGTACTTTGCCCCAACGAAACAGTGAGGTTGTCAATCTCACCGGCTTGCTGTAACAAAGGATTAACCGTATTGTGTGGAAGATGATTGTTTGCAGAAAACAGTAGAACAGTATTGCAGTAGATTGTATTTCAGTAAAGAGAATTGGACCGGGGTCCACAGTTCACTAGAGGTGTCTCTCCCATAAGACAAACAGCATGTTGGGTGAACAAATTACAGTTGGGCAATTGACAAATAAAGAGGGCATGACCATGCACATACATATTATGATGAGTATAGTGAGATTTAATTGGGCATTACGACAAAGTACATAGACCGCCATCCAGCATGCATCTATGCCTAAAAAGTCCACCTTCAGGTTATCATCCGAACCCCCTCCAGTATTAAGTTGCTAACAACAGACAATTGCATTAAGTATTGCGCGTAATGTAACTAGTGACTACATCCTTGAACATAGCACCAATGTTTTATCCCTAGTGGCAACAGCACATCCATAACCTTAGAGGTTCTTGTCACCCCTCCAGATTCACGGAGACATGAACCCACTATCGAGCATAAATACTCCCTCTTGGAGTTACTAGCATCAACTTGGCCAGAGCATCTACTAATAACGGAGAGCATGCAAGATCATAAACAACACATAGACATAGCTTTGATAATCAACATAACAAGTATTCTCTATTCATCGGATCCCAACAAACGCAACATTTAGAATTACAGATTGATGATCTTGATCATGATAGGCAGCTCACAAGATCCGACAATGATAGCACAATGGGGAGAAGACAACCATCTAGCTACTGCTATGGACCCATAGTCCAGGGGTAGACTACTCACACATCACACCGGAGGCGACCATGGCGGCGTAGAGTCCTCCGGGAGATGATTCCCCTCTCCGGCAGGGTGCCGGAGGCGATCTCTGGATCCCCGAGATGGGATCGGCGTTGGCGGCGCCTCTGGAAGGTTTTCCGTATCGTGGCTCTCGGTACTGGGGGTTTCGTCACGGAGGCTTTAAGTATGCGGAAGGGCAAGTCAGGAGGGGGCACAGGGGCCCCACACCATAGGCCGGCGCGGCCAGGGGGGGCCGCGCCGCCCTAGGGTTTGGGCACCCTGTGGCCCCACTTCGTTTCGTCTTCGGACTTCTGGAAGCTTCGTGGAAAAATAGGCCCCTGGGCATTGATTTCGTCCAATTCCGAGAATATTTCCTTACTAGGATTTCTGAAACCAAAAACAGCAGAAAATAGCAACTGGCACTTCGGCATCTTGTTAATAGGTTAGTTCCAGAAAATGCACGAATATGACATAAAGTGTGCATAAAACATGTAGATAACATCAATAATGTGGCATGGAACATAAGAAATTATCGATACGTCGGAGACGTATCAGCATCCCCAAGCTTAGTTCTGCTCGTCCCGAGCAGGTAAAACAATAACACAGATAATTTCTGGAGTGACATGCCATCATAATCTTGATCGTACTATTTGTAAAGCATATGTAGTGAATGCAGCGATCAAAACAATGTATATGACATGAGTAAACAAGTGAATCATATAGCAAAGACTTTTCATGAATAGCACTTCAAGACAAGCATCAATAAGTCTTGCATAAGAGTTAACTCATAAAGCAATAATTCAAAGTAAAGGCATTGAAGCAACACAAAAGAAGATTAAGTTTCAGCGGTTGCTTTCAACTTATAACATGTATATCTCATGGATATTGTCAACATAGAGTAATATAATAAGTGCAATGAGCAAGTATGTAGGAATCAATGCACAGTTCACACAAGTGTTTGCTTCTTGAGGTGGAGAGAAATAGGTGAACTGACTCAACATTGAAAGTAAAAGAATGGTCCTCCATAGAGGAAAAGCATCGATTGCTATATTTGTGCTAGAGCTTTGATTTTGAAAACATGAAACAATTTTGTCAACGGTAGTAATAAAGCATATGTATCATGTAAATTATATCTTATAAGTTGCAAGCCTCATGCATAGTGTACTAATAGTGCCCGCACCTTGTCCTAATTAGCTTGGACTACCGGATCATCACAATGCACATGTTTTAACCAAGTGTCACAAAGGGGTACCTCTATTCCGCCTGTACAAAGGTCTAAGGAGAAAGCTCGCATTGGATTTCTCGCTATTGATTATTCTTCAACTTAGACATCCATACCAGGACAACATAGACAACAGATAATGGACTCCTCTTTTATGTATAAGCATGTAACAACAATTAATAATTTTCTCATATGAGATTGAGGATATATGTCCAAAACTGAAACTTCCACCATGGATCATGGCTTTAGTTAGCGGCCCAATGTTCTTCTCTAACAATATGCATGCTTAACCATAAGGTGGTAGATCTCTCTTACTTCAGACAAGACGAACATGCATAGCAACTCACATGAAATTCAACAATGAATAGTTGATGGCGTCCCCAGTAAACATGGTTATCGCACAACAAGCAACTTAATAAGAGATAAAGTGCATAATTACATATTCAATACCACAATAGTTTTTAAGCTATTTGTCCCATGAGCTATATATTGCAAAGGTGAATGATGGAATTTTAAAGGTAGCACTCAAGCAATTTACTTTGGAATGGCGGAAAATACCATGTAGTAGGTAGGTATGGTGGACACAAATGGCATAGTGGTTGGCTCAAGTATTTTGAATGCATGAGAAGTATTCCCTCTCGATACAAGGTTTAGGCTAGCAAGGCTTATTTGAAACAAACACAAGGATGAACCGGTGTAGCAAAACTCACATAAAAGACATATTGAAAACATTATAAGACTCTACACCGTCTTCCTTGTTGTTCAAACTCAATACTAGAAATTATCTAGACCTTAGAGAAACCAAATATGCAAACCAAATTTTAGCATGCTCTATGTATTTCTTCATTAATGGGTGCAAAGCATATGATGCAAGAGCTTAAACATGAGCACAATAATTGCCAAGTATCACATTACCCAAGACATTAATAGCAATTACTACATGTATCATTTTCCAATTCCAACCATATAACAATTTAACGAAGGAGAAACTTCGCCATGAATACTATGAGTAGAAACCAAGGACATACTTGTCCATATGCTACAGCGGAGCGTGTCTCTCTCCCATAAAGTGAATGCTAGGATCCATTTTATTCAAACAAAACAAAAAACAAAAACAAACCGACGCTCCAAGCAAAGCACATAAGATGAGATGGAATAAAAGTATAGTTTCAGGGGAGGAACCTGATAATGTTGTCGATGAAGAAGGGGATGCCTTGGGCATCCCCAAGCTTAGACGCTTGAGTCTTCTTAGAATATGCAGGGGTGAACCACCGGGGCATCCCCAAGCTTAGAGCTTTCACTCTCCTTGATCATGTTGCATCATACTCCTCTCTTGATCCTTGAAAACTTCCTCCACACCAAACTCGAAACAACTCATTAGAGGGTTAGTGCACAATAAAAATTAACATATTCAGAGGTGACACAATCATTCTTAACACTTCTGGACATTGCATAAAGCTACTGGACATTAGTGGATCAAAGAAATTCATCCAACATAGCAAAAGAGGCAATGCGAAATAAAAGGCAGAATCTGTCAAAACAGAACAGTTCGTATTGACGAATTTTAAAATGGCACCAGACTTGCTCAAATGAAAATGCTCAAATTGAATGAAAGTTGCGTACATATCTGAGGATCATGCACGTAAATTGGCTTAATTTTCTGAGCTACCTACAGGGAGGTGGACCCAGATTCGTGACAGCAAAGAAATCTAGAACTGCGCAGTAATCCAAATCTAGTACTTACTTTACTATCAAAGACTTTACTTGGCACAACAAAACACTAAACTAAGATAAGGAGAGGTTGCTACAGTAGTAAACAACTTCCAAGACATAAAATAAAAACAAAGTACTGTAGGTAAAAACATGGGTTGTCTCCCATAAGCGCTTTTCTTTAACGCCTTTCAGCTAGGCGCAGAAAGTGTGCATCAAGTATTATCAAGAGACGAAGTGTCAACATCATAATTTGTTCTCATAATAGAATCAAAAGATAACTTCATTCTCTTTCTAGGGAAGTGTTCCATACCTTTCTTGAGAGGAAATTGATATTTAATATTACCTTCCTTCATATCAATGATAGCACCAACAGTTCGAAGAAAAGGTCTTCCCAATATAATGGGACAAGATGCATTGCATTCAATATCCAAGACAACAAAATCAATGGGGACAAGGTTATTGTTAACGGTAATGCGAACATTATCAATTTTCCCCAAAGGTTTCTTTGTAGAATGATCAGCAAGATTAACATCCAAATAACAATTTTTCAACGGTGGCAAGTCAAGCATATCATAAATTTTCTTAGGCATAACAGAAATACTTGCACCAAGATCACATAAAGCATTACAATCAAAATCTTTAACCTTCATCTTAATGATGGGCTCCCAACCATCCTCTAGCTTTTTAGGAATAGAGGCTTCGCGCTCTAGTTTCTCTTCTCTAGCTTTTATGAGAGCATTTGTAATATGATGCGTGAAAGCCAAATTTATAGCACTAGCATTAGGACTTTTAGCAAGTTTTTGCAAGAACTTTATAACTTCAGAGATGTGGCAATCATCAAAATTCAAACCATTATAATCTAAAGCAATGGGATCATCATCCCCAATGTTGGAAAAAATTTCAGCAGCTTTATCACAGGCAATTTCAGCAGTTTTAGCAGTTTCAGGCAGTTTCTCGCGCTTTTCATTAGAAGTGGAAACATTGCTAACACCAATTCTTTTATTATTATTAGTAGGAGGTGCAGCAACATGTATAGCATTAGCATTACAAGTGGTGGTAATAGTCCAAACTTTAGCTATATTCTTCTCTTTAGCTAGTTTTTCATTTTCTTCTCTATCCCACCTAGCACGCAGTTCAGCCATTAATCTTATATTCTCATTAATTCTAATTTGGATGGCATTTGCTGTAGTAGTAATTTTATTATGATGATTTTCATTAGGCATAACTTTCGATTTCAAAAGATCAACATCAGCAGCAAGACTATCGACTTTAGAAGCAAGTATATCAATTTTCCCAAGCTTTTCTTCAACAGATTTGTTAAAAGCAGTTTGTGTACTAATAAATTCTTTAAGCATGGCTTCAAGTCCAGGGGGTGTGTTCCTATTATTATTGTAAGAATTCCCATAAGAATTACCATAGCCGTTGCCATTATTATAAGGATATGGCCTATAGTTGTTACTAGAATTGTTCCGGTAAGCATTGTTGTTGAAATTACTATTTTTAATGAAGTTTACATCAACATGTTCTTCTTGTGCAACCAATGAAGCTAACGGAACATTATTAGGATCAATATTAGTCCTATCATTCACAAGCATAGACATAATAGCATCAATCTTATCACTGAAGGAAGAGGTTTCTTCGACAGAATTTACCTTCTTACCTTGTGGAGCTCTTTCCGTGTGCCATTCAGAGTAGTTGATCATCATATTATCAAGAAGCTTTGTTGCTTCACCAAGAGTGATGGACATAAAGGTACCTCCAGCAGCTGAATCCAATAAATTCCGCGAAGAAAAATTTAGTCCTACATAGAAGGTTTGGATGATCATCCAAGTAGTCAGTCCATGGGTTAGGCAATTTTTAACCAGAGATTTCATTCTTTCCCAAGCTTGAGCAACATGTTCAGTATCTAATTGTTTAAAATTCATTATGCTACTCCTCAAAGATATAATTTTAGCAGGGGGATAATATCTACCAATAAAAGCATCCTTGCATTTAGTCCATGAATCAATACTATTCTTAGGCAGAGATAGCAACCAATCTTTAGCTCTTCCTCTTAATGAGAAAGGGAACAATTTTAGTTTAATAATATCACCATCTACATCTTTATATTTTTGCATTTCACATAGTTCAACAAAATTATTAAGATGGGCAGCAGCATCATCAGAACTAACACCAGAAAATTGCTCTCGCATAACAAGATTCAGTAAAGCAGGTTTAATTTCAAAGAATTCTGCTGTAGTAGCAGGTGGAGCAATAGGTGTGCATAAGAAATCATTATTATTTGTGGTTGTGAAGTCACACAACTTAGTATTTTCAGGGTTGGCCATTTTAGCAACAGTAAATAAAGCAAACTAGATAAAGTAAATGCAAGTAAACTAATTTTTTTGTGTTTTTGATATAGCAAACAAGATAGCAAATAAAGTAAAACTAGCAACTAATTTTTTTGTATTTTGATTTAGTGCAGCAAACAAAGTAGTAAATAAAACTAAGCAAGACAAAAACAAAGTAAAGAGATTGAGAAGTGGAGACTCCCCTTGCAGCGTGTCTTGATCTCCCCGGCAACGGCGCCAGAAATTTAGCTTGATGGCGTGTAACTCACACGTTCGTTGGGAACCCCAAGAGGAAGGTATGATGCGCACAGCAGCAAGATTTCCCTCAGAAAGAAACCAAGGTTTATCGAACCAGGAGGAGCCAAGAAGCACGTTGAAGGTTGATGGCGGCGGGATGTAGTGCGGCGCAACACCAGGGATTCCGGCGCCAACGTGGAACCTGCACAACACAACCAAAGTACTTTGCCCCAACGAAACAGTGAGGTTGTCAATCTCACCGGCTTGCTGTAACAAAGGATTAACCGTATTGTGTGGAAGATGATTGTTTGCAGAAAACAGTAGAACAGTATTGCAGTAGATTGTATTTCAGTAAAGAGAATTGGACCGGGGTCCACAGTTCACTAGAGGTGTCTCTCCCATAAGATAAACAGCATGTTGGGTGAACAAATTACAGTTGGGCAATTGACAAATAAAGAGGGCATGATCATGCACATACATATTATGATGAGTATAGTGAGATTTAATTGGGCATTACGACAAAGTACATAGACCGCCATCCAGCATGCATCTATGCCTAAAAAGTCCACCTTCAGGTTATCATCCGAACCCCCTCCAGTATTAAGTTGCTAACAACAGACAATTGCATTAAGTATTGCGCGTAATGTAACTAGTGACTACATCCTTGAACATAGCACCAATGTTTTATCCCTAGTGGCAACAGCACATCCATAACCTTAGAGGTTCTTGTCACCCCTCCAGATTCACGGAGACATGAACCCACTATCGAGCATAAATACTCCCTCTTGGAGTTACTAGCATCAACTTGTCCAGAGCATCTACTAATAATGGAGAGCATGCAAGATCATAAACAACACATAGACATAGCTTTGATAATCAACATAACAAGTATTCTCTATTCATCGGATCCCAACAAACGCAACATATAGAATTACAGATAGATGATCTTGATCATGTTAGGCAGCTCACAAGATCCGACAATGATAGCACAATGGGGAGAAGACAACCATCTAGCTACTGCTATGGACCCATAGTCCAGGGGTAGACTACTCACACATCACACCGGAGGCGACCATGGTGGCGTAGAGTCCTCCGGGAGATGATTCCCCTCTCCGGCAGGGTGCCGGAGGCGATCTCCTGGATCCCCCGAGATGGGATCGGCGTTGGCGGCGTCTCTGGAAGGTTTTCCGTAGCGTGGCTCTCGGTACGGGGGGTTGCGTCACGGAGGCGTTATGGAGGCGGAAGGGCAAGTCGGGAGGGCACAGGGGCCCCACACCATAGGCCGGCGCGGCCAGGGGGGCCGCGCCGCCCTAGGGTTTGGGCACTCTGTGGCCCCACTTCGTTTCGTCTTCGGACTTCTGGAAGCTTCGTGGAAAAATAG
This sequence comes from Lolium perenne, assembly GCF_019359855.2. Lineage (NCBI taxonomy): Eukaryota > Viridiplantae > Streptophyta > Magnoliopsida > Poales > Poaceae > Lolium > Lolium perenne. The sequence continues at coordinate 323,151,291 of NC_067246.2, forward strand.
GCCCCTGGGCGTTGATTTCGTCCAATTCCGAGAATATTTCCTTAATAGGATTTCTGAAACCAAAAACAGCAGAAAACAGCAACTGGCACTTCGGCATCTTGTTAATAGGTTAGTTCTAGAAAATGCACGAATATGACATAAAGTGTGCATAAAACATGTAGATAACATCAATAATGTGGCATGGAACATAAGAAATTATCGATACGTCGGAGACGTATCACTCGACAGGCTGCTCGTTAGGTTATCGGTGCTTTGCATATTTCTGTTGGCCGTGTTATCAAGGAGTTGTGTCATATATCAAAAAAAAAATTGAAAAGAAGCAAAAAGAGCTACATAGCTGCGTGTGTTACCAAAAGAAAATACAAAAAGAAAAGTGACGTGCTAGTTGAATCAAGTGAAAGGCCTAAGTTTTTCTTTACTGCACCCGTAGTTGAGCAATCTTGTGCCTGTCTCGTTGAGCTTTGCTAGCGTCTCTCTAGTGCATTGCAACTTTTCCTCCATATAGTTGCATTACCCCATTATATCGCCTTGTGTGAGTATCTTTGGTTGTCGACGGTCAGCACTAGAGCTTGTTATTGGTGCAAATAGGTAACCTACCTACAGCCCCACATATACCCTGCTTTGTCGTGTGATTGTTCTTATACCCTTGATATTCGCTTCGCTACATCCGTGCACTAGTTGTTACTACAAGTGGTAAGCAATACTAATTTACTTTGGAACGGTAAGATTTCCTTTTCTTATCAGTTTTGAGTGAGTTGTGAGAGTACCACCATATATTTTTGATTTAGTGCACTAACCTACTAATCATGTCTGCTAGTGATACTAAGATTGTTAACCAGGAAAACAAGAATTCGGCAGATATCATCACATGGAGGGAGTATGAAGCTCTTCGTAATGAGATGCGACGTGAATTCCGCACTAAGGATGATGAGCTTAAGGGTACAGTTGACGAGATCAAACAAACGCTGGATGCTACTAATCTCACCGTCACTGGATTGGCTGATCAAATGACGGATATCCAGTACATGATATTGCAGATATGCGCCTCGCTGTTGAGAATTTGACTGCACAACAACAACAGCAAGACGATGATGAAGATCCTGAGCTGGACGATGACGCACACAATGCTCGTGGTGCGCCTCGTGGTCATCGTCCTCGTGGTTGGGTTCCGCTTGGCCGCAATGGTCGTGGACAAGATGAAGAAGATGGATTGGGTAAGCCCAAGTTTTCCATACCCAAGTTTGAAGAAGGAGCTGATGTTGAAGAATATCTCACTTGGGAGCTCAAGATTGAGAAGTTATGGAGCTTACATCCCAACTATTCTGAAGATAAGAAGATCAAGCTTGCTTCTTCTGAATTTGATGGTTATGCATTGCGTTGGTGGGATTCTTTAGTTCGTAACCGCGACGAAGATGGTGCACAACCTATCCGTACATGGCGTGCTATGAAGGAGGTTATGACTTCTCGTTTTGTGCCTACAAATTACATGCGGAATATCTTTGATAAGCTAACACTATTGAGACAAGGTGTGAAGACTGTTGATGAGTACTACATGGAGATGGAGATGCTTATGCAGCGCGGTCGTGTCCGTGAGTCTCTCGAGATGACAATGCAGCGTTTTGTCAATGGATTGAAGTATGATGTTAAAGGCATTGTTCGCCATTACACCTACACCAACATGAATCAATTGTTACATCATGCAAGAGAAGCTGAATCACAGTTGGCTGAAGAAGCAAAGGTTAAGGGACGTGCTACGGGAGGTGGGCGTTTTACACCCCGTGCGCCTTCTACAGCGCCGGCGCCTTCGACGCGCTCTGCTCCTTACTCTACTCCACCTAGCAAACCGGTCTCCAATGTATCTAATGCAAAGAAGTCCGAATCTGCTGGAAGTACGAGTGGTTCTAGCATGTCTACAGCGCGCAACCGCGATATGCTTTGCCATACATGTGGTGGCAAGGGTCACTTCAAGAGAGATTGTCCTAACCGCAAAGTCATGATTATCAATGAGGACAATGAGTATGAGACTGGAGATGATGTTGATCCAAATGCTCCAGACGATGATGACTATGACACTGATGGTGAAGATGCATATCCTTCTGATGCTCGTACCATTGTTGTGTCGCAGCGTGCTCTTAATGTGTTGCCTAGTGCATCTACTCAGCGCTGCAATTTGTTCCAAACCAAAGCTTTAGTTGGTCCTGACAAGGCTTGCAAGGTCATTATTGATGGCGGGAGTTGTCGCAATTTAGCAAGCAAGGAGTTATGTACTAAGCTGAAGTTGAAGTACCTACCGCACCCGCATCCATATTATATTCAGTGGTTGAGCGACAATGGTGAGATGAAGGTAAACCACATGGTGCGTGTTGAGTTTGCAATTGGACCGTATAAGGATTGCATTGATTTTGATGTGGTTCCTATGACGGTTTGTCACCTCTTATTGGGTCGGCCTTGGCTCTATGACCGTTCTGTGCACCACAATGGCCGAGCCAATACATATCACTTGGAGTACAAGGGCAAGAAAATTAACTTACAGCCTATGTCACCACAACAAATTGTCAATGAGTCTCGTCAGAAGATTGAAGTGAATTTGGAGGATGCACCTCTAGATAGGCGAGAGAATTGTAATGTCGTGAGTGATATAACGAAAAGTGAGAGAGTGAATTCCTTAGTTTCATTGGCCACCAAAGAAGACATGAGAGAATTTAGTGAGGATCCTACGGCCATGCCTCTTGTGCTTTTGTACAGGGGTACGGTCTTGGTTACTAACGACATGACCCCTCTTCCTCTTGGTGTTTCTAATGTTTTGCAGGAATTTGGCGACGTGTTTCCGGAGGAGGTACCCGCAGGACTACCACCATTGCGAGGTATTGAGCATCAAATTGACTTGATTCCCGGAGCTTCGCTGCCCAATAGGGCGCCATATCGCACTAATCCCGAAGAGACGAAGGAGATACAGAAGCAAGTACAAGCGCTACTCGACAAAGGTTATATCCGCATAAGCCTTAGTCCTTGTGCTGTTCCTGTTATTTTAGTTCCTAAGAAAGATGGTACATGGCGTATGTGCGTAGATTGTAGAGCTATAAACAACATTACTATTCGATATCGTCATCCTATTCCCCGTTTAGAGGATATGTTAGATGAATTGAGTGGTGCTGCTGTGTTCTCTAAAATTGATTTGCGTAGTGGTTATCATCAAATTAGGATGAAAGAAGGGGATGAGTGGAAGACAGCCTTTAAAACAAAATTTGGTTTATATGAGTGGTTAGTAATGCCTTTTGGGTTAACTAATGCACCTAGCACTTTCATGAGACTGATGAACCATGTTTTGCGTGAATTTATTGGCAAATTTGTGGTTGTCTACTTTGATGACATATTAATCTACAGCCGCAATGAATCTGAACATACTATACATATTCGACATGTTTTGCAAGTGTTGCGTGGTAATCAACTTTATGGTAATCTTGAGAAGTGCACATTTTGCAAAGATAAGGTCATATTTCTGGGTTATGTTGTCTCTAAGCATGGAGTAGAAGTAGATGTGTCTAAAATTGAAGCTATTCACAATTGGCCTACTCCCATGAATGTGAGTCAAGTAAGAAGTTTCCATGGTCTAGCTGGGTTTTATCGCCGATTTGTGCCCAACTTTAGTACTATTGCTGTACCGTTGAATGATTTTACTAAAAAGGGTGTTGTTTTTGAGTGGGGCGCAGCCCAAGATCATGCTTTTGATGAACTTAAGAGACTGTTAACTTCTGCACCGTTGCTTGCACTTCCTGATTTCAATAAGCAATTTGAGATTGAATGTGATGCTAGTGGTATTGGAATTGGTGGTGTGTTGATGCAAGAGGGTCGCCCAATTGCATATTTTTTTGAGAAACTTTCTGGTGCTAAGTTGAACTATCCTATATATGATAAAGAATTGTATGCTTTAATTAGAGTTCTTGAGGTTTGGCAACATTATTTGTGGCCAAAAGAATTTATCATACATTCTGATCATGAAGCTTTGAAATATCTGAAAGCCCAATCTACTTTGCATAAGCGTCTAGCTAAGTGGGTTGAGTTCATTGAGTCTTTTCCATATATTATTAAGCATAAGAAGGAAAAAGATAATATTGTTGCTGATGCTCTATCTAGGAAGAATATGTTATTAACTCAACTTGATGTTAAAATTCCTGGTTTAGAGATACTATGTGATTTGTATGCTACTGATCATGATTTTGCTGAACCGTATCGCTTATGTGCTCTTGGTAAAGCATGGGAAAAATATCACATACATGATGGGTTCTTGTTTAGAGCTAACAAACTATGTGTTCCAGAATCGTCTGTGCGTTTGCTCTTATTGCAGGAATCACATCTTTGGAGGTTTGATGGGTCACTTTGGGCGTGAGAAGACGCTACTCATGCTAGCTGACCACTTTTATTGGCCAAAGATGAGGCGGGACGTGGATAGATATGTGAGGAGATGCATTATTTGCAACAAATCCAAGTCCAAGCTGAAGCCTCACGGTTTGTATACTCCTTTACCGGCACCTACTACACCATGGGAGGATATTAGTATGGATTTTGTGTTGGGTTTGCCGCGTACTAAGAGAGGCCATGATTCTATATTTGTGGTAGTGGATAGATTTTCTAAGATGTCCCACTTTATTGCCTGCCACAAAAGCGACGATGCGTCGCATATTGCTAACCTGTTTTTCAAGGAGATTGTACGTCTACATGGAGTCCCGAAGACTATTGTTTCTGATCGTGACGTGAAGTTTATGAGCTACTTCTGGAAGATGCTTTGGAGAAAGCTGGGGATGAAGCTGCTGTTCAGCACTACTTGTCATCCCCAAACTGATGGTCAAACTGAAGTGGTGAATAGAACATTGTCACAATTGTTGAGATCCATGATCAAGAAGAACCTGAAGGAGTGGGAAGAGTGTTTGCCGCATGTGGAGTTTGCTTACAACAGGGCGGTACATTCTACCACGGAGCTATGTCCTTTTGAGGTGGTGTATGGTTTCAAACCCATTACTCCACTTGACTTGTTGCCTTTGCCCATACATGAGAGAGTCAATATGGAGGCATCAAAGAGGGCAGATTTTGTGAAGAAGATTCATGTGAAGACTAAAGAGTTGATTGAGAATAAAGGCAAGAGCAATGCTGCAAGAATGAATAAGAAGTGCAAAGAGATGTTGTTCCAACCTGGTGATTTGGTCTGGGTACATTTTCGCAAGGATAGGTTTCCGAAGCTGCGAAAGTCTAAGTTGAAGCCTCGTGGTGCTGGTCCTTACAAAGTGCTTGCCAAGATCAATGATAATGCATACTCGATAGATCTTCCAGAGGATGAGTTTGGTGTCAGTAATTCTTTCAATGTTGCTGATTTGACACCATATGACGGAGAAGACCTTGGAGCGTCGGGGTCGACGCCTTTTGAAGGGGGGGGAGATGATGAGGACATCCCTACCTCACTACTACCTCCGTCATTACCAACTGAAGATGAACCTGCTGTAAAGCTCAAGTCCAATGAAGTCAGGATTGGACCAATGACACGAGCTCGTGCGAAGCTACTTAAACAACAGGTGAACTTGTTCCTAAACGATACCTTGATTGATGAGAACTTTATACTACCTAAGTCCTATTACTTATGTATCATCAGGTATGAAGAGGAGACGAGCATCACACGAGGAGGAGAGGAGCAGCTGGACGTGAAGATGGACGTGAAGCTGGACAAGGAGCTGGACATGAAGATATCTCATGGACGCGCGAGGGAGGAGCGGGAGGAATGCGCGAGAGGAGAAGAAGAAGTCCAGGCCGGTCCAGCGCCCGGTCAGACCGGCCCCCACGCCGGGCCGCCCGGTCCCTGGCCCGGTCGACCGGCCGCCAACCGGCCGCCAACCGGAGGGAGTGCATCGTACCGGGCAGAAACCGGAAACTTCGCAGTTTCCCGGTTGCCGCCCGGTTGACCGGACCACCGACCGGACCGGCCGGTCCACAGCCCGGTCGACCGGATCCCAGACCGGACTAGTCCGAGTCTGTCTCGACCAGATCTATTCTGGGTCGGTTTTACTTGTATCTTTCGACCAGAACTCGTCCTGGACGCCTATATAAGTGCCTTGGACGACCCCCTAGCTGCTTTAGACCACGTTTAAGATAAACCATAGTTCTTAGTTGTTTGCTCTGCAAAACTATTGAATTCCCTACACCATATTGCTTGGATATTGTGTAGATCCTGTTTAAGTCTTGTGTGATCTGCTGTTCCATTGGGAATTAGACGATTGCAACTTACCGCTTCGTGGTCGGCGGCTACGTGCGCAAGTGTGTGGAATTGCGAATATCTTGCAGGGTTGAGAGCTGTTGCATCTGGCGACAGGGACCAATCGAGAGATCTCGTTGCGTCATACAAGTTATCATCCACTACATCGTCGTGTTTCTCCGCTGCTATCACCCCGTGATCATCATCACCATCGTTGCTTACTGAGAAGATCGGGCCACCCCATATTAGTTTGGGTCGCATGGTTGGAGATGCCCTACCGACTCCATGGTCAGCAGCGAGGGAACGACATAGAGCCATTTTCCGTCATCAGTTTGTTGGTCTCCCATTAACTGGGCTGGGCTGTGGGCTCCTGCTAATGTTGGTGTTGGACCAGATGCCATAGGATCGGGAACGGACGATCAAGAATCAACTATGTCCCTCTACAGTTTTTCACGTACGTCAGAGGATCTCTTTCCCAATCTGGAGGCTTGACTTCATGGTGAGATGCAAGATGGAACGATGTCCGCTAGGTGGTAGCACCGCTGAAGGTTGCATTGGCACCGCCCTCTAGCTGACCGAACATCGTCCATGTGATCCAGTCTACGCAGGCGCTCGGCCAACAGTTCTTCCATTGCAGTTGTCAGCTCAATTCATCAATCTTCTACCATTTCTATCCATGGCGGCATCAGCATCTGTCTGGTGATGTGAAGATAAGAGAAAGTAGTTAGCTTGCGGTCCCTCTTACATCCCGAGTATGTGAAAGAGGGGATTAAAAATGGTGATATACACCGATAGAAGAGAGATAATTGCTGCCGAGTGGAGTCGGTCACTATAGGAATGGGCTGATATGCCGACGGCCAGGAACCCTCGACGTAGTCGGTTTTCACCGTCGGCGTAGGCTACGCCGAGGGCGGCTCTCGGCATAGCTCCTCGGCGAAGACCTCCCTCAGCGGAGCCACTATTGCCGTCGGCGTAGCCCGGCCCTCGGCGTAGCACGCTATACCGACGACAAAACCCTCGTTATACTAATTTAAAAATTTAAATTTCCTTTTTCAAAAAGTAAATCAACTTTTTTTTGCTATGCCGACAGCAAAACCCTCGGCATAGAGTTTTAAGTTTTTCGAATTTTAATTTGTTTTACACCATTTTTTTCTTTTCTTTTCTTTTTTACTTGTTTATCTTTCACCTAAGACACTTTTAACTCTAAGTACACTTAATTTTATGTCAAATTACAATCATGGTTAAACATCTCAGTCGGCCACCCATCCTCACACTACTTCAGCCTCAGCACGCTTAACTTCTTGGTTCCATTCGGATGAGATTCCATTAAAGAATTGACAATTTGTTAATAATAATAGCATATCAACCCTATTAACCCTTGGAGCGTGATATCACACCTCTTTATTTTTAAATTCCAAACAATTACTTAAGTAAACAACAATGAATATATAAGTAATAATGATATTAAATTCAAATAACAATAAAATCATTTTATTTTTTGTCTTTTTCTATTTAATATGGAATAATTAATATCTTTAAATCAGAAAATAGAAATTCCACAAATAATATGTCTAAATCGATCAGAAAAATGAGAGGAATCTAAATATAACATCCATATCATCTTTTGACCCTGAAAATTAGAGGAATCCAATTATGACGTCCAGTTTGCCATCTGGCCAAAACGCCCCCCTTCCCCGGGAGATGCGGAATGGCCGTACCGGGCGCGCTTTTGCACCGTTCGACAACACGCTAAATGGAAAAAAATAGAACATAAAGTAATGTTTTATAGACCTAAAAACTGTTCTCCTAGAATTTATTGAGCGACGAAAAGTGTGCCCCTAGTTCAAATCCGGTCAGTTTCCAGCGGATTCGGCGGGACACCGTAGGAACCTGCAGGGATTCCTAGATAGCTAGCACACACTTATGGCATGTGATATGTGGTGCGAAGACGGTTCCGTACCACTGATAACGCGTGAAGCACACGTCCGTTGGGAACCCCAAGAGGAAGGTGTGATGCGTACAGCAGCAAGTTTTCCCTCAGTAAGAAACCAAGGTTATCGAACCAGTAGGAGATGAAGGCCACATGAAGGTTGTTGGTGAAAGAGTGTAGTGCGGCGCAACACCAGGGATTCCGGCGCCAACGTGGAACATGCACAACACAATCACAATACTTTGCCCCAACTTAACAGTGAGGTTGTCAATCTCACCGGCTTGCTGTAAACAAAGGATTAAACGTATGGTGTGGAGAATGATGTTTGCTTGTCGAAAACAACAGAGAACAGAGATTGCAGTTGATTGTATTTCAGATGTAAAAGAATGGACCGGGGTCCACAGTTCACTAGTGGTGTCTCTCCAATAAGAAATAGCATGTTAGGTGAACAAATTACAGTTGGGCAATTGACAAATAGAGAGGGCATAACAATGCACATACATATCATGATGACTACTATGAGATTAATCAGGGCATTACGACAAGTACATAGACCGCTATCCAGCATGCATCTATGCCTAAAAAGTCCACCTTCGGGTTAGCATCCGCACCCCTTCCAGTATTAAGTTGCAAACAACAGACAATTGCATTAAGTATGGTGCGTAATGTAATCAACACAAATATATCCTTAGACAAAGCATTGATGTTTTATCCCTAGTGGCAACAACACATCCACAACCTTAGAACTTTCTGTCACTGTCCCAGATTCAATGGAGGCATGCATGAACCCACTATCGAGCATAAATACTCCCTCTTGGAGTCACAAGTATCAACTTGGCCAGAGCCTCTACTAGCAACGGAGAGCATGCAAGAACATAAACAACACATATATGATAGATTGATAATCAACTTGATATAGTATTCCATATTCATCGGATCCCAACAAACGCAACATGTAGCATTACAAATAGATGATCTTGATCATGAGAGGCAGCTCACAAGATCTAAACATGATAGCACAAGAGGAGAAGACAACAATCTAGCTACTGCTATGGACCCATAGTCCAAGGATGAACTACTCACGCATCAATCCGGAGGCGGGCATGGTGATGTAGAGCCCTCCGGTGATGATTCCCCTCTCCGGCAGGGTGCCGGAGGCGATCTCCTGAATCCCCCGAGATGGGATTGGCGGCGGTGGCGTCTCTGGAAACTTTTCCGTATCGTGGCTCTCGGTAATAGGGTTTTCGCGACGGAGAGTTTAAGTAGGCGGAAGGGCAGAGTCAGGAGGCACTCGAGGGGCCCACACCATAGGGCGGCGCGGGCCCCTCCTTGGCCGCGCCGCCTTGTGGTGTCGCCACCTCGTGGCCCCACTCCGTATCTCCTTCGGTCTTCTGGAAACTCCGTGGAAAAATAATACCCTGGGCGTTCGTTTCGTCCAATTCCGAGAATATTTCCTGTGTAGGATTTTTGAAACCAAAAATAGCACAAAACAGGAACTGGCGCTTCGGCATCTCGTTAATAGATTAGTGCCAGAAAATGCATATAAATGATGTTAAGTGTGTATAAAACATGTGAGTATTGTCATAAAACTAGCATGGAACATAAGAAATTATAGATACGTTTGAGACGTATCAAGCATCCCCAAGCTTAGTTCCTACTCGCCCTCGAGTAGGTAAACGATAACAAGGATAATTTCTGAAGTGACATGCTGCTATCATAATCTTGATCAATACTATTGTAAAGCATATGAGATGAATGAAGTGATTCGAAGCAATGGTAAAGACAATGATTAAACAACTGAATCATATAGCAAAAACTTTTCATGAATAGTACTTTCAAGACAAGCATCAATAAGACTTGCATAGGAGTTAACTCATAAAGCAATAAATTCTTAGAAGAAAGTTTTGAAGCAACACAAAGGAAGATATAAGTTTCATCAGTTGCTTTCAACTTCAACATGTATATCTCATGGATAATTGTCAACACAAAGTAATATGATGAATGCAAATAAGCAAGTATGTAGTAATCAATGCACACAGTTGACACAAGTGTTTGCTTCTAAGATAGAAAGAAGTAGGTAAACTGACTCAACATAAAGTAGAAGAATGGGCCCTTCACAGAGGGAAACATGGATTACTATTTTTGTGCTAGAGCTTTTATTTTGAAAACATAGAAACAATTTTGTCAACGGTAGTGATAATTCATATGTGTTATGCATAAAACATCCTATAAGTTGCAAGCCTCATGCATAGAATACCAATAGTGCTCGCACCTTGTCCTAATTAGCTTGGATTTACATGGATTATCATTGCATAACATATGTTTCAACCAAGTGTCACAAAGGGGTACCTCTATGCCGCCTGTACAAGGTCCAAGGAGATAGATCGCATTTGATTTCTCGTTTTTGATAGATCTCAACTAAGGATGTCCATACCGGGACAACATAGAAAACAGATAATGGACTCCTCTTTAATGCATAAGCATTCAACAACAGATAATATTCTCATAAGAGATTGAGGATTAGTGTCCAAACTGAGACTTCCACCATGATTCATGGCTTTAGTTAGCGGCCCAATGTTCTTCTCTAACAATATGCATACTCAAACCATTTGATCATGATAAATCGCCCTTACTTTAGACAAGACGAACATGCATAGCAACTCACATGATATTCAACAAAGGTGTAATAGTTGATGGCGTCCCCAGAAACATGGTTACCGCTCAACAAGCAACTTATAAGAAATAAGATAAATAAGCTACATATTCTTTACCACAATAGTTTTTAAGGCTATTTTCTCATGAGCTATGTATTGCAAAGACAAGGAATGAAATTTTAAAGGTAGCACTCAAGTAATTTACTTTGGAATGGAAGATAAATACCACATAGTAGGTAGGTATGGTGGACATAAATGGCATGGGTTTTGGCTCAAGGTTTTGGATGCACGAGAAGTATTCCCTCTCAGTACAAGGCTTTGGCTAGCAAGGTTGTTTGAAGCAAACACAAGTATGAACCGGTACAGCAAAACTTATATAAGAACATATTGCAAGCATTAAAAGACTCTACTGCTTGTCTTCCTTGTTGTTCAAACACTTCACCAGAAAATATCTAGACTTTAGAGAGACCAATCATGCAAACCAAATTTCAACAAGCTCTATGGTAGTTCTTCATTAATAGGTGCAAAGTACATGATGCAAGAGCTTCAACATGATCTATTTGAGCAAAACAATTGCCAAGTATCAAATTATTCAAGACAATATACCAATTACCACATGAAGCATTTTCTGTTTCCAACCAAATAACAATGAACGAAGCAGTTTCAACCTTCGCCATAAACATTAAAAGTAACGCTAAGAACACCAGTGTTCATATGAAACAGCGGAGCGTGTCTCTCTCCCACACAAAGAATGCTAGGATCCGATTTTATTCAAACAAAAACAAAAATAAAAACATACAGGCGCTCCAAGTAAAGCACATAAGATGTGACGGAATAAAAATATTGTTTCACTAGAGGTGACCTGATAAGTTGTCGATGAAGAAGGGGATGCCTTGGGCATCCCCAAGCTTAGATGCTTGAGTCTTCTTGAAATATGCAGGGATGAACCACGGGGGCATCCCCAAGCTTAGACTTTTCACTCTTCTTGATCATATTGTATCACCCTCCTCTCTTGATCCTTGAAAACTTCCTCCACACCAAAGTCCAAACAAACTCATTAGAGGGTTAGTGCATAATCAAAAATTCACATATTCAGAGGTGAAATAATCATTCTTAACACTTCTGGACATTGCCCAAAGCTACTGAAAGTTAATGGAACAAAGAAATCCATTCAACATAGCAAAAGAGGCAATGCGAAATAAAAGGCAGAATCTGTCAAAACAGAACAGTCCGTAAAGACGAATTTTTTAGAGGCACTTAACAGGCTCAGATGAAAAAGCTCAAAACTTATGAAAGTTGCGTACATATCCGAGGATCACGCATGTAAATTGGCAGATTTTTTGATTCTTCTACAGAGAGATCTACTCAAATTCGTGACAGGTAGAAATCTGTTTCTGCGCAGCAATCCAAATCTAGTATCAACTTTACTATTAGAGACTTTACTTGGCACAACAATGCAATAAAGTAAAGATAAGGAGAGGTTGCTACAGTAGTAACAACTTCCAAGACTCAAATATAAAACAAAAGTGCAGAAGTAAAATAATGGGTTGTCTCCCATAAGCGCTTTTCTTTAACGCCCCTTTCAGCTAGGCGCAGAAAGTGTGAATCAAGTATTATCAAGAGATGAAGCATCAACATCATAATTTGTTCTAATAATAGAATCAAAAGGTAACTTCATTCTCTTTCTAGGGAAGTGTTCCATACCTTTCTTGAGAGGAAGTTGATACTTAATATTCCCTTCCTTCATATCAATAATAGCACCAACAATTCGAAGAAAAGGTCTTCCCAAAATAATGGGACAAGATGCATTGCATTCAATATCCAAGACAACAAAATCAACGGGGACAAGGTTATTGTTAACCGTAATGCGAACATTATCAATCCTCCCCATGGTTTCTTTGTAGAATTATCAGCAAGATTAACATCCAAATAACAATTTTTCAATGGTGGCAAGTCAAGCATATTACAGATTTTCTTAGGCATAACAGAAATACTTGCACCAAGATCACATAAAGCATTACAATCAAAATCATTGACCTTCGTCTTAATGATGGGCTCCCAACCATCTTCCAACTTCCTAGGAATAGAAGTTTCAAGTTTTAATTTCTCTTCTCTAGCTTTTATAAGAGCATTTGTAATATGTTTTGTAAAGGCCAAATTTATAGCACTAGCATTAGGACTTCTAGCAAGTTTTTGTAAGAACTTAATAACTTCAGATATGACAATCATCAAAATCTAAACCATTATGATCTACAGCAATGGGATCATTGTCCCCAATATTTTGAAAAATTTCAGCAGTTTTATCACAAACAATTTCAGCAGTTTCAGGCAGTTTTGCACGCTTTGCATTAGGAGTAGAAACATTGCCAGCACCAATTATTTTACCATTGATAGTAGGAGGTTTAGCAACTTGTGAAGCATCAACATTACTAGTGGTGGTAATAGTCCAAACTTTAGCTACATTATTCTCTTTAGCAAATTTTTCTTCTCTTTCCCACCTAGCATGCAATTCAGCAATCAATCTAATATTTTCATTAATTCAAACTTGGATAGCGTTTGCTGTAGCAACAATTTGTTTATCATTATCCTCAGGTTTAGCAGCCATTTTATTAATTAAAGAAGATTGTGACTCAGACATGTATGAGATTCGGTTTTCAGCATTTGAAAGCTTAGTTTGCAAACCAAAAATCTCCATATTCAAATTTTCAAGTTGATTCCCTATATTTTTCAACAAGGCAGATTGTTCATTCATAGTTTTAGTAAACAATTGATTTTGCTCATATTGTGATTGCATAAAGCTCTTAGTAGCTCTTTCAATTTCTAGCATCTTTTCCTCATTAGGCAAAACAGATCTACCATAAGAATTACCATAAGGATTACCACTAGCATGATATGGCCTATAGTTGTTACCAGAATTATTCCTATAAGCATTGTTGTTGAAATTATTACTTTTAATGAAGTTCACATCAACATTCTCTTCTTGAGCAACCAATGAAGCTAAAGGAACATTATTAGGATCAACATTAGATCTACCATTCACAAGCATAGACATAATAGCATCAATCTTATCACTCAAGGAGGAGGTTTCTTCAACAGAATTTACATTCTTACCTTGTGGAGTCCTTTCCGTGTGCCATTCAGAGTAATTTATCATCATATCATCAAGAAGCTTTGTTGCGGCGCCTAAGGTGATGGACATAAAAGTACCTCCAGCAGCTGAATCCAATAGGTTCCGTGAAGAAAAATTCAGTCCTGCATAAAAGGTTTGGATGATCATCCAAGTAGTTAGTCCATGGGTAGGGCAATTCTTTATCAAAGATTACATTCTTTCCCATGCTTGAGCAACATGTTCATTATCCAATTGTTTAAAATTCATAATGCTACTTCTCAAAGATATAATTTTAGCAGGAGGATAATATCTACCAATGAAAGCATCTTTACATTTAGTCCATGAATCAATACTATTCTTAGGCAAAGATAGCAACCAATCTTTAGCTCTTCCTCTTAAGGAGAAAGGAAACAATTTCAGTTTTATAATGTCTCCATCTACATCCTTATACTTTTGCATTTCACAAAGTTCAACAAAATTATTAAGATGGGCAGCAGCATCATCAGAACTAACACCAAAAAATTGCTCTCTCATAACAAGATTTAGTAAAGCAGGTTTAATTTCATAGAATTCTGCTGTAGTAGCAGGTGGAGCAATAGGAGTGCATATAAAATCATTATTATTGGCGCTAGTGAAATCACACAACTTAGTGTTCTCAGGAGTATTCATTTTAATAGTAATAAAAATAAGTAAAGCAAACTAAATAAAGTAAAGTAAAACAAGTAACTAATTTTTTGTGTGTTTTTGATATAAGAAGCAAACAAGACAGAAAATAAAGTAAAGTAAAGCAAGACAATAACAAAGTAAAGAGATTGGATGTGAGAGACTCCCCTTGCAGCGTGTCTTGATCTCCACAGCAACGGCGCCAGAAAAAGAGCTTGATAACGCGTGAAGCACACGTCCGTTGGGAACCCTAAGAGGAAGGTGTGATGCGTACAGCAGCAAGTATTCCCTCAGTAAGAAACCAAGGTTATCGAACCAGTAGGAGATGAAGGCCACGTGAGGTTGTTGGTGAAGGAGTGTAGTGCGGCGCAACACCAGGGATTCCGGCGCCAACGTGGAACCTGCACAACACAATCACAATACTTTGCCCCAACTTAACAGTGAGGTTGTCAATCTCACTGGCTTGCTGTAAACAAAGGATTAAACGTATGGTGTGAAGAATGATGTTTGCTTGTAGAAAACAACAGAGAACAGAGATTGCAGTTGATTGTATTTCAGATGTAAAAGAATGGACCGGGGTCCACAGTTCACTAGTGGTGTCTCTCCAATAAGAAATAGCATGTTTGGTGAACAAATTACAGTTGGGCAATTGACAAATAGAGAGGGCATAACAATGCACATACATATCATGATGACTACTATGAGATTTAATCAAGGTATTACGACAAAGTACATAGACCGCTATCCAGCATGCATCTATTCCTAAAAAGTCCACCTTCGGGTTAGCATCCGCACCCCTTCCAGTATTAAGTTGCAAACAACAGACAATTGCATTAAGTATGGTGCGTAATGTAATCAACACAAATATCCTTAGACAAAGCATTGATGTTTTATCCCTAGTGGCAACAGCACATCCACAACCTTAGAACTTTCTATCACTGTCCCAGATTCAATGGAGGCATGAACCCACTATCGAGCATAAATACTCCCTCTTGGAGTCACAAGTATCAACTTGGTCAGAGCCTCTACTAGCAACGGAGAGCATGCAAGAACATAAACAACACATATATGATAGATTGATAATCAACTTGACATAGTATTCCATATTCATCGGATCCCAACAAACGCAACATGTAGCATTACAAATAGATGATCTTGATCATGATAGACAACTCACAAGATCTAAACATGATAGCACAAGAGGAGAAGACAACCATCTAGCTACTGCTATGGACCCATAGTCCAAGTATGAACTACTCACGCATCAATCCGGAGGCGGGCATGGTGATGTAGAGCCCTACAGTGATGATTCCCCTCTCCGGCGAGTGCCGAGGCGATCTCTGAATCCCCCGAGATGGGATTGGCGGCGGCGGCGTCTCTGGAACTTTTTCCGTATCGTGGCTCTCGGTAGTAGGGTTTTCGCGACGGAGAGTTTAAGTAGGCGGAAGGGCAGAGTCGGGAGGCGCTTGAGGGGCCCACACCATAGGGCGGCGCGGGCCCCTCCTTGGCCGCGCCGCCTTGTGGTGTCGCCACCTCGTGGCCCCACTCCGTATCTCATTCGGTCTTCTGGAAACTCCGTGGAAAAATAAGACCCTGGGCGTTCATTTCATCCAATTCCGAGAATATTTCCTGTGTAGGATTTCTGAAACCAAAAACAGCACAAAACAGGAACTGGCGCTTCGGCATCTCGTTAATAGGTTAGTGCCGTAAAATGCATATAAATGATGTAAAGTGTGTATAAAACATGTGAGATTGTCATAAAACTAGCATGGAACATAAGAAATTATAGATACGTTTGAGACGTATCAACCACTACGTGGAGATCTCGCTCAAAACTAAAATTCACCCCATGTAGCTGCTGCACAAAAAAATATTTTGGCACCTAGAAAATGAAAAACCATCGCTCGTGGGCCAGATTGGAAATCCGCATCTGGAGCATTGCTTTCCATCCCAGGGCCCACACACGTGCCAAATATGGCCTCGTTCTGACAAACTATACGGTGTCACGGGCCGTTTCCTACTCATTTCCCCTAAAAGCCATAGAACTTCGGACTTGATAGCCCTGTTCATAAATGTTTTTCCAAAATAATTGATGTATCCCAATTTCGAATTTTGGAGTGGTTATTAGGACACATAAAATGATACTATGCGGCTCCACGGAATTTTCTGAGTTCGTTTAAATTGCCATCTGGCCAAAATGGGAACCCCATGACATATAAGAAAATGTTAAAATTGTTACTATGTTAACATGGTACTGTACATGATTCAAATATGCATAATTTTGACATAAACAGATAGAGGATGTTTTTCTGAACATTTTGATACCTTATATATATTTTTTCTAACGTCATATGAATTAGTTATGATTTTAAAAAAATTAGACAATTCGAAGGATGGCCTACGCCGAGGGTGGCCGTCGGCGTTGCCCTGTCTACGCCTATGTACAAAGTTATGCTGAGGGCTGACCTCGGCGTAGACCTCACTACGCCGACAGCAACGCTACGCCGAGGGTCGTTTTGACTGGCTGGCCTGGCCGGGCCATATGCCGATGATCCGATTTTTTGCCGTCGGCGTATAAAAGGCCCTTGGCGTATTGCGCCATTATTGTAGTGAGTTATTAGTGGGAGTGGAAGGGGCCGGGGTGATAGGAGATCGTCGGCAGAGGAAGAGTGTGCCATTCTAGAGATCTTTTGACAAAGAAAGCGTTAATAGTTGAGTAAATTTCTTTGCGGGTAGAGGCGAACGGAGTATACCAATTGGCCAGCTCGTGCGGTCTTTTACAATGAATAGGCTGCATGGGAAGCAGACCGGCCGGATGGACATGTGCTAAATCCGTAACCTGTTACACCGGCGGAAGACAGAAACAAACCAGGAGAATTAGCCGGGCACGCTGCCTGGGCATACTGAAAAAAAGGGGGCTACGTGGAGGGCTGAGAGGGCAGAGAAATTAGGTAGTGGGGTCTCCTATTTAGAGATAGAAGATCTGCGTCTAGAGCTAGTGTTATTTTTGAACTTCTTCATTACGATGTATCGACGTCCCCAGTTAAAAGTATCTCAGGGTTTCAATTTTACCTTGTTATTTTAGATGACTTCTCTCACTATGCATGGAGGTCCCCTTTACGCCGCAAGTCCGACGTGTTCCTTGCTCTTTCTTCTTTTCACGCTTTCGTCACCACTCAATTTCAACACCAATTCTTTCTTCCAAACTGACAATGGCCGCGAATTTGATAATAACACTTCTCGTGCATTTTTCTCTCAACACGGCATTCGTCTGCGCCTTACATGTCCCTATACCTCTCAGCAAAATGGCCCGCCGAGCGCATTCTCCGCACTCTTAATGATAGTGTACGTGCTTTGTTATTTCATGCGCTCCTTCCTCCTCGTTTTTGGGCTGAAACCCTCAACACCGCCACCTATTTTCTTAATCTTCGTCCTTGCAAACCTCGCCAACACTTAACCCCACATGAACTCCTTTTTGGCTCGCCACCTGATTATCAGCATCTTCTGGTGTTTGGTTGTCTTTGTTACCCTAACACTACTTCCACTGCCTCTCATAAACTTGCTCCACGTTTTGTTGCTTGCATCTTCTTGGGATATCTTTCTGAACATCATGGGTATCGTTGTTATGATTCGGTCTCTCGTCGCATACTAACTTCTCGTCATGTTTATTTCGATGAGACACATTTTCCTTTCAGGGATACATTTGCCGACTCATCATCAACACACTCGGGCCCCACCCCTTTTGACGAGGCCCCCTACTGATGGCACCATTGCGGCCTCATCGCACCTTGCGGCCGCCGGCCCGGTACCAGGATGCTACTCCCCCGGCACCCTCACATGCTGGCTCGGACCCTATGGCTGCCGCGGCAGGAAATTCCCGGTCGTCCGCTACTGAGGCAGCGAATTCCGCGGCTCCTTCTGCCACGACAACATCCTCGCCTGCCCCGGCCTCGCCCACACATGGATCCCCAGCCTCGACAGCAGCTACCATCGTGTCCCCTATGACACCATCATCACCTACCTCGACACCTGCTGTGGACACCTTGCCTGTCTATGATACAAACCCGGATGATGTCGCTCCGACTGCTTCACACACCGCCACCAGTTCGATGCCACCCACGAGTCTACATCGACACCCTTAAGTTCTGCATCAACGGCTCGACAACCGCCTGATACGTCTCAAACGTATCTATAATTTCTTATGTTCCATGCTAGTTTTATGCAATACCTACATGTTTTGTTCACACTTTATATCGTTTTTATGCATTTTCCGGAACTAACCTATTAACGAGATGCCGAAGTGCCAGTTCCTGTTTTCTGCTGTTTTTGGTTTCAGAAATCCTAGTAAGGAAATATTCTCGGAATCGAACAAAATCAATGCCCAGCATCCTATTTTTCTACGAAGCTTCCAGAACACCCGAGAGCCAGCAGAGGGGGCCCACAGGGCCACCAGACGCCAGGCTGGCGCGGCCAGGGCCTGGGCCGCGCCGCCCTATTGTGTGGCTGCCTCGTTAGCCTTCCGACTCCGCCTCTTCGCCTATTTAAAGGTCCCTGACCTAAATCTTCGATACGGAAAAGCCACAGTATGAGAAACCTTCCAGAGCCGCCGCCATCGCGAAGCCAAGATCTGGGGGACAGGAGCCTCTGTTCCGGCACGCCGCCGGGACGGGGAAGTGCCCCCGGAACGCTTCTCCATCGACACCACCGCCATCTTCATCACCGCTGCTGTCTCCCATGAGGAGGGAGTAGTTCTCCATCGAGGCTAAGGGCTGTACCGGTAGCTATGTGGTTAATCTCTCTCTCATGTACCCCAATACAATGATCTCATGAATTGCCTTGCATAATTGAGATCCATATGATGAGCATTGTATCACTATTAGTCTATGTGCTACTCTTGTGATGTTATTAAAGTAGTCTATTCCTCCTTCACGGTGTAATGGTGACAGTGTGTGCATCGTGTAGTACTTGGCGTAGGTTATGATCATAATCTCTTGTAGGTTATGGAGTTAATTATTACTATGATAGTATTGATGTGATTTATTCCCCCTTCATAGTGTGATGGTAACAGTGTGCATGCTATGTTAGTACTCGGTTTAAATTGCAAAGATCTATTATGCTCTAAAGGTTACTTAAATATGAATGTCGAATGTTGTGGCGCTTGTTAACTCCGGCTTGAGGGAGCTCTTGTAGCCCTACACAACGAATGGTGTTCATTATCAAACAAGAGTATATGTAGCACAAATGAAGAGAACTTATTTATTTATGTGATCAATGTTGAGAGTGTCCACTAGTGAAAGTATGATCCCTAGGCCTTGTTTCCAAATACTGCAATCATCGCTTGTTTACTGTTTTACTGCATCTTTACTTCCTGCAATAGTACTACCATCAAGCGCACGCCACAAGCACTTTTCTCAAGGCGCCATTACTACTGCTCATATTCATTCATACCACTTGTATTTCACTATCTCTTCGCCGAACTAGTGCACCTATACATCTGACAAGTGTATTAGGTGTGTTGGGGACACAAGAGACTTCTTGTATCGTGATTGCAGGGTTGCTTGAGAGGGATATCTTTGACCTCTTCGTCCCTGAGTTCGATAAACCTTGGGTGATCCACTTAAGGGAAACTTGCTGCTATTCTACAAACCTCTGCTCTTGGAGGCCCAACACTGTCTACAAGAATAGAAGCACCCGTAGACATCAAGCACTTTTCTGGTGCCGTTGCCGGGGAGGAAAGGTAAAAGGCATTCATACTCCGGTCCCAGGTAACTAAGTACTTTTCTGTTGCCGTTGTGTGTGTGCTCGAAGCTATTTCCTTTAGATCCTGCAATTGCATCTTTTTGTCTCTTGTTTTACACTAGTAAGGCTTAATGGAAGACAACAACAAAATGAGAGATCTTTATGAACTTTATCTTGAATTAGGACATGATGTGTTTGAAGAGAAAATTAAAAAACCCATGGAACTTATGCATGCTAATGGGAATGTTATTAGTATGAATGCTTTGAACACCATTGTTGCTAATGCTATGGAAGAATTTAAGCTTGGGGAGGTCGGTTTTGATGAAAATGATCTCTTTAGCCCTCCGGGTATTGAGAAGAAAGTTTATGTTGATTATGATACGCCTCCCATATATGATGATTATAATGATAGTGGTCTTTCTGTGCCGCCTACTATGGAGGATAAGTTTAATTATGATTACAATATGCCTCCTATATTTGATGATGAGAATAATAATGATAGCTACTTTGTTGAATTTGCTCCCACTACAACTAATAAAATTGATTATGCTTATGTGGAGAGTAATGATACTTTTATGCATGTGAATAAGAATGCTTTATGTGATACTTATATTGTTGAGTTTGTTCATGATGCCTCTGAAAGTTATTATGAGAGAGGAAAATATGATTGTAGAAATTTTCATGTTACTAAAACACCTCTCTATATGCTGAAATTTTTGAAGTTACACTGGTTTTATCTTCCTATGCTTGTTACTTTGCTCTTTATGAACTTGTTTATTTACAAGATTCCTATGCATAGGAAGCATGTTAGACTTAAATGTGTTTTGAATTTGCTTCTTGATGCTCTCTTTTTGCTTCAACTCTCATCCTTATGTGAGCATCATTAAAATTGCTGAGCCCATCTTAATGGCTATAAAGAAAGAACTTCTTGGGAGATAACCCATGTGTTTATATCACTACAGTACTTTTTTTATATATTTGTGTCTTGGAAGTTGTTACTACTGTAGCAACCTCTCCTTATCTTTATTTTATTGCATTTTTTTGCCAAGTAAAGTCTTTGATAGCAAGGTTCATACTAGATTTGGATTACTGCACACAAACAGATTTCAGTCTGTCACGAATTTGGGCAGGGCTCTCTGTAGGTAACTCAGAAAAATCTGCCAATTTACGTGCGTGATCCTCAGATATGTACGCAACTTTCATTCAATTTGAGCATTTTCATCTGAGCAAGTCCAGTGCCTCAAAAAAATTCGTCTTTACGGACTGTTCTGTTTTGACAGATTCTGCCTTTTATTTCGCATTGCCTCTTTTGCTGTGTTGGATAGATTTCTTTGTTCCATTAACTTCCAGTAGCTTTATGCAATGTCCAGAAGTGTTAAGAATGACTGTGTCACCTCTGAACATGTGAATTTTTGATTATGCACTAACCCTCTAATGAGTTGTTTCGAGTTTGGTGTGGAGGATGTTTTCAAGGGTCAAGAGAGGAGGATGATATACTATGATCAAGAAGAGTGAAGAGTCTAAGCTTGGGGATGCCCCCTTGGTTCATCCCTGCATATTTCAAGAAGACTCAAGCATCTAAGCTTGGGGATGCCCAAGGCATCCCCTTCTTCATCGACAACTTATCAGGTTTTTTCTCTTGAAACTATATTTTTATTCGGTCACATCATATGTACTTTACTTGGAGCGTCTGTGTGCTTTTATTTTCATTTTATTATTTTCATTCTCTGAATAAATTCATGCTTGTGTGGGAGAGAGACACACTCCGCTTTTTCATATGAACACTGATGTTCTTAGTTCTATCTTTAATGTTCATGGCGGGGTTGAAAACCGCTTCGTTAATTGCTATATGGTTGGAAACAGAAAATGCTGCATGTGGTAATTGGTATAATGTCTTGAATAATTTGATACTTGACAATTGTTGTGCTCATATAGATCATGTTTAAGCTCTTGCATCATGTACTTTGCACCTATTAATGAAGAACTACATAGAGCTTGTTAAAATTTGGTTTGCATGATTGGTCTCTAGAGTCTAGATATTTTCTGGTTAAGGTGTTTGAACAACAAGGAAGACGATGTAAAGTCTTATAATGCTTACAATATGTTCATATGTGAGTCTTGCTGCACCGTTTTATACTTGAGTTTGCTTCAAACAACCTTGCTAGCCTAGCCTTGTATTGAGAGGAATTCTTCTCGTGTATCCAAATCCTTGAGCCAAAAACTATGCCCTTTGTGTCCACCATACCTACCTACCACATGGTATTTCTCTGCCATTCCAAGTAAATACTTCATGTGCTACCTTTAAACAATTCAAAAGCTATTATCTCTTATTTGTGTCAATGTTTTATAGATCATGAGGAAGTATGTGGTGTTTTATCTTTCGATCTTGTCATTTACTTTTGACAGACTTTCACAATGGACTAGTGGCTTCATCCGCTTATCCAATAACTTTGCAAAAAGAGCTAGCAATGGGGTTCCCACCCCCTATTAATTAACTTGCATTAATAATTCTCTTCACATGTTTTTGCTCTGATTCATCAGTAAGCAACTTAATTTTGCAAATAGACACTCCTTCATGGTATGTGATTGTTGGAAGGCACCCGAGGATTCGGTTAGCCATGGCTTGTGAAAGAAAAAGGTTGGGAGGAGTGTCATCTAAAAAATAAAAATAAAAAAAACTAAAGTAAAGTACATGTGTAAACAAAAGAGAAGAGGGATGACCTACCTTGTTGGTAGAGATAACGTCCTTCATGGGAGCCGCTCTTGAAAGTCTGGTTGATGAGGTCGTTAGAGTACCCGCTACCATTCGTTGACAACAACAAACACCTCTCAAAACTTTACTTTTATGCTCTCTATATGATTTCAAAACTTAAAAAGCTCTAGCACATGATTTAATCCCTGCTTCCCTCTGCGAAGGGCCTTTCTTTTACTTTATGTTGAGTCAGTTTACCTACTTCCTTCTATCTTAGAAGCAAACACTTGTGTCAACTGTGTGCATTGATTCTTACATGTTTACCTATTGCACTTGTTATATTGCTTTATGTTGACAACTATCCATGAGATATACATGTTACAAGTTGAAAGCAATTGCTGAAACTTAATCATCCTCTGTGTTGCTTCAATGCCTTTTACTTTGAATCTATTCCTTTATGAGTTAACTTTTATGCAAGACTTATTGATGCTTGTCTTGAAAGTACTATTCATGAAAAGTCTTTGCTATATGATTCAGTTGTTTAGTCATTATCTTTACTATCACTTCATTCACTTCATATGCTTTACAATAGTATGATCAAGATTATGTTGGTAGCATGTCACTTAAGAAATTATCATTGTTATCGTTTACCTACTCGAGGGCGAGTAGGAACTAAGCTTGGGGATGCTTCATACGTCTCAAACGTATCTATAATTTCTTATGTTTCATGCTAGTTTTATGACAATACCTACATGTTTTGTTCACACTTTATATCGTTTTTATGCATTTTCCGGAACTAACCTATTAACGAGATGCCGAAGTGTCAGTTCCTATTTTCTGCTGTTTTTGGTTTCAGAAATCCTAGTAAGGAAATATTCTCGGAATCGGAGGAAATCAATGCCCAGCATCCTATTTTTCCACGAAGCTTCCAGAACACCCGAGAGCCAGCAGAGGGGGCCCACAGGGCCACCAGACGCCAGGCTGGCGCGGCCAGGGCCTGGGCTGCGCCGCCCTATTGTGTGGCTGCCTCGTCAGCCTTCCGACTCCGCCTCTTCGCCTATTTAAAGGTCCCTGACCTAAATCTTCGATACGGAAAAGCCACGGTACGAGAAACCTTCCAGAGCCGCCGCCATCGCGAAGCCAAGATCTGGGGGACATGAGCCTCTGTTCCGGCACGCCGCCGGGACGGGGAAGTGCCCCCGGAAGGCTTCTCCATCGACACCACCGCCATCTTCATCACCACTGCTGTCTCCCATGAGGAGGGAGTAGTTGTCCATCGAGGCTAAGGGCTGTACCGGTAGCTATGTGGTTAATCTCTCTCTCATGTACCCCAATACAATGGTCTCATGAATTGCCTTGCATAATTGAGATCCATATGATGAGCATTGTATCACTATTAGTCTATGTGCTACTCTTGTGATGTTATTAAAGTAGTCTATTCCTCCTTCACGGTGTAATGGTGACAGTGTGTGCATCGTGTAGTACTTGGCGTAGGTTATGATCATAATCTCTTGTAGGTTATGGAGTTAATTATTACTATGATAGTATTGATGTGATTTATTCCCCCTTCATAGTGTGATGGCAGTGTGCATGCTATGTTAGTACTCGGTTTAAATTGCAAAGATCTATTATGCTCTAAAGGTTACTTAAATATGAATGTCGAATGTTGTGGCGCTTGTTAACTCCGGCTTGAGGGAGCTCTTGTAGCCCTACACAACGAATGGTGTTCATTATCAAACAAGAGTATATGTAGCACAAAGGAAGAGAACTTATTTATTTATGTGATCAATGTTGAGAGTGTCCACTAGTGAAAGTATGATCCCTAGGCCTTGTTTCCAAATACTGCAATCATCGCTTGTTTACTGTTTTACTTCATGTTTACTTCCTGCAATATTACTACCATCAACTGCACGCCAGCAAGCACTTTTCTGGCGCCGTTACTACTGCTCATATTCATTCATACCACTTGTATTTCACTATCTCTTCGCCGAACTAGTGCACCTATACATCTGACAAGTGTATTAGGTGTGTTGGGGACACAAGAGACTTCTTGTATCGTGATTGCAGGGTTGCTTGAGAGGGATATCTTTGACCTCTTCCTCCCTGAGTTCGATAAACCTTGGGTGATCCACTTAAGGGAAACTTGCTGCTGTTCTACAAACCTCTGCTCTTGGAGGCCCAACACTGTCTACAAGAATAGAAGCACCCGTAGACATCACCGCCATCTTCCCCGCGCCCTCACCATGTCCGTGATGTGCCTCGTCCTCAACGCATGGTCACTTGGTCGTCTCACGGGGTCTTCAAGCCAAACCCCAAGTATGTTGGTGTCACCTCTACTACGTCGAAATTGCTCTCCCCGCTACCTTCCTCTGCACGGGCTGCCATTCGTGATCCAAATTGGCTTGCTGCAATGCAAGAAGAGTTTGATGCTCTAGTGGCTAATGGTACTTGGTCCCTGGTTCCCCGCCCTCGTGAAGCCAACGTTGTCACCGGCAAATGGGTGTTTCGTCATAAACTGCATCACGATGGTTCTTTGGATCAGTACAAGGCTCGCTGGGTAGTCTGCGGGTTTAATCAGCGCCAGGGTGTGGATTTTGGTGAAACTTTTAGCCCGTTCGTTAAGCCGGCCACGGTACGAACATTACTTCATCTGTCAGCTTCACAGAATTGTCCTGTTCACCAGCTTGATGTCAGCAATGCGTTTCTCAATGGGGTATTGACCGAGAGGGTTTTCTGCCAACAGCCAACAGGTTTTGACAGTTCTGCGCAACCAGACCATGTGTGCCTTCTCGCCAAGTCGCTCTATGGCTTACGTCAAGCACCTAGGGCCTGGTACACTCGGATTGGGGACTTCCTTCGTAGCATTGGCTTCATCACCACACGTTCAGACACTTCCCTGTTTGTCATGCGCCATGGCTCCAATACTGCATACTTGTTGCTTTATGTCGATGACATCATACATACGGCTTCCTCGACAGAGTTCCTTCGCTCCATTACTCAGCAACTTCAGTCTGAGTTCAAGATGAAAGACCTTAGCCCTTTGCACTTCTTTCTTGGATTCAATGTCCGCCGCACATCTTCTAGGTTTTTCCTCTCTCAAGAACGTTATGCTAAAAAAAAATATTGGACCGTGCTGCTATGTCCAATTGCAAGGGTGCGTCTACTCTTGTGGATAGAAAGCCCAAAGTCTCCACTACCTCTGGTGCTGATGCTACTAATGCCTCTTTCTACCGTAGTATTGCTGGCGCTCTCCAGTACTTAACTCTGACCCGCCCGGATATTGCCTATACTGTTGGTAAGATTTGTTTACATATGCATTCACCTCATGATATACACTGGGCCTCGTCAAGCGTCTACTAAGGTACATCCATGACACTTCTGGTTATGGTCTTGTCATCCGGGCTTCATCCAACCTCGAGCTTGCAGCATACTCCGACGTTGATTGGGTAGGCTGCCCTGATACTCGCCGTTCAATGTCTAGATTCTGCATCTATCTTGGTGGTAGTTTAATCTCCTGGTCTTCCAAGCGACAACCCACGGTGTCTCGATCTAGTGCGGCGGCTGAGTATCGTTCTGTGGCAAACACGGTTGCTGAATGTTGCTGGTTGCATCAACTACTTGGTGAGCTTCACTGCCCGGTTGACAAGGCAACTGTGGTCTTCTGCGACAATGTATCCACGGTGTACTTATCAGCCAACCCCGTTCATCATCGCCGGACAAAACACATCGAGCTCGATATCCATTTTGTTCGTGAGAAGGTTGCCCTTGGTCAGTATCGTGTGGTTCATGTTCCTACGACCGAGCAGCTTGCTGATATCATGACAAACGGACTGCCTACAACTAGCTTCGAGAAGTTTCGGTCCAGCCTCGGCATCATCTCTGATGACGCTTCGACTGCGCGCGGGTGTTAGAGACGATCACGTCTCTCTATTTGTATTCGGTTGTATTTCTCTAGCTAGCCTAACTCTCCACGTTACCTTTGTTTGTAACTACCGTGGATAGAGTCTGTAGGTCGGTTAGATCTTGTAACGTGTATATAAATACACAACCCCTCAATGAATACAATTGCGTTGATCAAATATTCCCAACCTACAAGTAGTATAATCTTTCCATCTATGGTAAACACGCAAACCAACGGCGATGTGGTGGTCGGCCCTAAGTCAAAGAACGCTAGGATCGGACTGGTATCATTGTATCAGGTTATCTTGCATGAGGGCACCCTAATTAATTAGCATGTCAACTATCGTTAACAATTGGGTTGATAAAATAGAGCAACCTATATCGGTCGCCCCTTGGACCCGATATGATTTAGAAACTGACAACATTATTTATCCACGCTAACCTAGACGATACTGCAATATAAATTTTTAATATACGATGGAGAAATGTCAAAAGGAAAAGCTCAAACAAAAAGTATGAAGACTTGGTATCCTTCACAGTCATCCTATTTGAAAAATAATCCGCTATAATCAAGATCCATATATAATCCATACGTACACATAGCACTTTAAGTTGTTTCCATTGACCACCGCATAGATAGATGATCTGCTGTCTAATCTCTATACTCCAATATAATCCGTATGAAACTCTGAAATATGAATTTAATTTATGGCCCAAAAAGACAGAAGAAAACTGGAACAAGAGATATCAAGAGTTGAAAACATGGTATCGGGTATGTCGAAGTCACCCTATTTACCAGGTCGGTTATAATGCATAACTGTGTCCATACGGACAAGAGAAACTTGTTGCGTTTGGCTACAACATAAATGATTTCATCATCTAAAGAGGCCATTTATCTTTACATATATTATGAACTAACATACCTAGGACACTTTACTGATCCCTCCGTTCGAAACAAAAGTTGCTCAGTATATTTTTTATGGACGGCGGGAATATATTAATTGGAATATATAGCCGAAAATGTGAGAAGAAAAATCAAAACAGGGGTATAAAGACCTGGCAGCTGCACGTATGTTTTTTTTTTTTGCGAAACATAATATAGACGCAGATGATCACAAATACGTGCATACACTCACCCCTATCAATATATGCACGCACACCCTACCCCTATGAGTACCTTCGAGAGATAGTCTAAGAAATTGATCAACAAACATCTCGTTATCGACGGGAACGTTGTCTCTCACTGAAGAATATTCCACCTTTATACGAGACTCCAAAGTTATAAACTTAGAATTTAAACTCTGGTGGACTAAGGTGCCACTACAATCCTAACCATCCAACCATTTGTTAAAAAGAAAAAATCATCCAACCATATGTTGGTTCTTACTACATGAATGGTTTCGGTTGCATGAACTAGACTTGGCGCCTCATTTACCATGTAAAAGCAAGTGACCAACTTGTTTCGATTGCCGACAACATATACAATTGCACTTTTTATTGTCGGGTGGTAACTTTTGTTTACACACAATAAACTCTACCCCAAATTACACGCTATACAATATAAATTAAAAAAATATGAAAAAATTCACAATTTTTTTTGACAAGGCCAGTTGCTCGCAGATAGATATTCCATACAACATAATAGGAAATGTCACTTGATCCTTGTATAAACGTGGAAAAGGTTCCAAGGCCACACCCATAGCCGTTGCCTTCGCAGCCGCTGCAGCCATGCAACCATCAAAAGGTTCCGAGGCCACTTCCCCTTTCTCCAAACTCCGCCGAAAGCAACACCGTCGGCCGTAGATCCCTCAAACATAAGAGGCGAGAGCCTGATGCTGATGTCGTCCAATGAGTGGGATTTGCTCATGGGCAACCTGCTGGATTGGGGGTTGGGCTGGGGAGAGGGGTAGCTAGGGTTTCACCCAAGCAACTTTCGAGTTTATTATTGAAATTTTAATTCAAAATCATGTTGCTTTGGGGTATTGATGCAGGATCGCCTCAATACTAGATATTCGCCAATAAGGAAGAAATTCGCAGTGCCGAGCTAGAATTCTGCATCGATATCTTGTCCGACTGAGGAGAAAACACAACAATATTTTTTTTGCATGTCTTTTTTGCAAATTTTTTGGGATTCAGTATTTGGAAACTATTACTAGGTCTATCTTCCCATGAGTGCGTCCACGATATCAAGCACTGACTGTGTGTTTCTTTCTCTATGGAGATTAGAATCTTAAAGCATATGGGTTAAAAATATAATAAGTAGCACCATTTTCCAAGCATGAGATTATCATATTTTTAGATCATAAAATCATCAAGGTTTGTTATAGGGCCGATTTTGTTTGTCGATAATGGGTGGTTTATTATTTAAAGTTCGAGTATGTACAACCAGCCTCTACATAACCAAGATACATATAGCTGCACAAGTTCAAAAGTACAAAAAAACAAAATAAAAGGCAAAGGCACATTACAAATTTACAATTAGGTATGGATCGCAGATACTACTAAAGTGCCTATCGTGGTGGTTATTGCCCAATGTCTTTCCATGGCATGAGGGAGAAGGGGGGAGATAGCACACTTAAAGAGTGAACAATCCGTAGATTACCTTGCCATGCATGTTAATTTTCTTATAGTAAATAAACATCTACACATCCCTGGTATTGTTCGTTGGTAGTTCTTTCTCGTAAAATCCCATTCGTGGTTTTGTAGATACTGTAGTTCTTTGATACCACGGTTTTCAAAATACATTGAATCTAAGAACAGCGTTGTTTTTTCTTGTACTATAGACCTAGTGCACATTATTATTCTTTAGTTTGGTGGAAATATTTCTTGTGTTACTCAGAGTTGACCAAGTAGCAACTCGCCAACTTATCTTTTTTTTTTTTGGAAAAAATGCTCGGCAAACCAGCATTGTGCGCTCTTGGAATCGTGTATAAATAGGGGATGTCTGCTTGATACACTTCCATGCAAAAGTAGATCCATCTATCGGGCTACTGCACACCTACTGCCTACAGCAGCAACACGTACCAGAGGAGCTGAGCATCAGCTATCTGAAGCAACTCAACTGCAAGGTCGAAGATGGCACGACAACATGCTGCCTCTGTGCTTGCCGCGGCGTTGGTCGTCGGGATACTCGCATCCATCCCAGCTGGTAAGCTAATACGTGTGTATATTTATGTTGATCACCGGTGTCAAACTAGTGAACCGTCGATTAGAATTCAGATCGAAGATGATGGTCTAATTGTTGACGAATTTGTTCTCGGACAGAGGTGCGATCCATCGGCGTGTGCTACGGCGTTGTAGGCGACCCCATGCCGTCGGCGAGTGATGTGGTGAAGCTCTATGTATCCAGGGGCATCACCGGCATGCGCATCTATAAGGCCAACGCTAAGACGCTCGCGGCCCTCGTCGGAACCGGCATCGACCTCATCGTGGACGTACCCAACGACCAGCTCGCCGAGATGGCCTCAAGCCCCGACGCCGCGTCCAAATGGGTCCAAGACAACGTCGTGGCCTACCCGGGCGTGAGCATCAGGTACATCGCCGTCGGCAACGAGGTGGAAGGCAACGATCCGCGGGCGCAAAACATCCTCCCAGCCATGCAGAACATGAACGCCGCCTTGTCCATGGCCGGCTTCGAGCAAATCAAGGTGTCCACGGCGGTGCAGTCGGGTGTGACAACGGGGTACCCTCCCTCCCACGGTATCTTCTCTACCAAAAGCGCCCACATGCCGCCCATCGCGCTGTACCTTGCCAAGACGGGTGCGCCGCTGCTCGCCAACGTGTACCCCTACTTCGCCTACACGGGCAATCCCACAGATATTACCATCGACTACGCCCTCTTCACCTCGTCGGGCACGGTGGTGCAGGATGACAACGGTCTCGCCTACCAGAACCTGTTCGATGCGCTCGTTGACACGTTCTACGCGGCGCTCCAGAGCGCCGGGGCAGCGGATGTGGGCATTGTGGTGTCCGAGAGCGGGTGGCCGTCGGCTGGCGCAACGGCTGCGACTGTTAGTAACGCGCAGGCGTACAACCAGGCTCTGATCGACCACGTCTCCCATGGCACGCCCAAGGTGCCGCAGCCGCTGGAGACGTACATATTCGCTATGTTTAACGAGAACGAGAAGGGAGGTGCTGAGACGGAGAAGCACTTTGGGCTGTTCAACCCGGACATGTCGTCGGCGTACGATATCAACTTCTAAACCAGCCGGACGGGTCGATACGTAAGTAACATTTACCTTAAGGTACATATATATGTATACTTCCTCCATCTATAAAAAGATATCTTAACTTTGTCAAAAGATGCATATATCTAGACATGATTTAATGTATAGATACATGTAAATTTGGACAATATTAAAATATCTTTTTCGTGAAACAGAGGAAGTATATAATTTCGGGATTTGAATAAGGCGCCTGTAGGAATGCGAATGCGCCGATTAAACGTTCCTGTGTATTTCTCCAAGTTTGTATCTCTGTACATGATGTTGTGGTGTGTGGTTGGCTTACATGTTGTGGTGTATGTGTATACACCAGTAGTCTTTCGTTGAGTCTGTACGTGTGTGTCACAGTGGTTTTGTATCCGTGAGATCGGTTTGAGAAGAAATAAAGAAATGAAGTCAGTTGTGTCTTTTGCCAATGATTGTCGTTTGCATGTGTGTCCGCAAGTTTTGATGCGATCATTGGATGAAATGCGACCATTCATCTCTACTGCTAGCTACTCGCTCCGATTTCAAACAAATGGCGTATAACTTTAGTGAAAAGTTAGCTTTTAGAAAAAACTATGTACCTCTGTAATGTTAAATAAATTTTATTATAGAAATCATTAAATATATTTTGAGAGATTTTATGTGCATTCTACTATATATACATGTGTATATATATAGCCTATATAATGGCTAAAATTAAATCGGCCAAAGTTAGGCCCAAGGACAAGTTACTTCTAAGAAGTACTGATTTCTGCGAGGGGTATAATCTATTATATACTAAAAGCACAATACAGAGGTTTAAAATAGAGATACCACATTAGACCACATCATGTGAATTATTTAGATTGTTAGATCTAAAATTTATGATTAAAATTAAAAGATATTGTATAATATCTGCGCCTCAAAAAAAGATTACGGCTGACATGTACAAAGAAGCCAATAGGTTGAGTCCAATGAAACAGGTGGCCTCTTAAACTTAGCATATCTAGACACGAAATGCCTAAAAAAAAGTGAAGCACATATGCACCAATGGATCACATGCTTTCACATGGACTGCTCGATGCATGCATAATGTCCTTTGTTGCCTCCCATATATTACACATGCATGTATATATATTTGGATTACTCTCATATGTACGGTTAATACATGTGTAGTTTCCCCATGAAAAGGATTACATGCCTATCCTATATATGTATACGAGCACGTTCGTCCATATATGTATGCGAGCTATTTTTTGGGTGCAATATGTATGCGTAGCTTATATATGTATATGTAGCTTATTGTATTATTTATTTTCTATTTTCATAAAAAGATGTTAAAGATTTATATAAATTTGAATGTATCAATATACTAAATAGTACGTAGATATATCTAAATTTAGATAAACTTGTGACATCCTTTTATGAAGTGAGGTAGTTCTAAAAATAATATATGAGGGTTTGATAATCCAGATTTAAAAATATAAATAAAAACACATAAGCTCTCAGAAAACAAACTATAAATTTTCATTCAAATGTTTACTTACTTTGGTAAATATAAAATATGTACACAAATTTTGAAAAAAGCTTTACGAGATATTTATTGCAAGAGAAAGTTGTAACATTGAGTGAATCATAATA
Organism: Lolium perenne; assembly: GCF_019359855.2. NCBI lineage: Eukaryota > Viridiplantae > Streptophyta > Magnoliopsida > Poales > Poaceae > Lolium > Lolium perenne. The sequence continues at coordinate 323,184,044 of NC_067246.2, forward strand.
AAGTCCATGTTAAACACTACTTAAAATGGGGCATGTAAAAGTGTTCTATTCATATTTAGCTAGCTCTGAAAGGTAATGTACGAAGCAAAAAAATATAAGAAGATAAATCATTGATTAACCTTTCAATACATAGAAAATTCACTACCTTCTCGATGTAGTACGTGGTACCGATCAAAAATAGCACACGGTACGTGAACACGCACGCCCAACTATAACTGTTGTATACACGTGCATGACCGAATCTACAAAAAAATTACCCAAATAAAAAGAATTGCTACTTAAATTGAGAATTATGAGATAAATAACAAGATCTCAAAAAGTAAACTATAAATTTACTTTCAAATATATCTAATTACACTGGAAAATATTAAAAGATATACACAATTTTAGAGAAGAATAAATTATAACTTTCCATTGAAGTCGGCACATCTATAAATCAAAAACTTTGAAAATAATAGCAGTAATGTGTAATTCATTTCTTTACCAATTTCGGTGTTAATACATTCAAGAATCACCAGCATTAATTTTCTTACGCAATGTCTTTACAATTAATGAAAAATACAAATATACATATTACGAAATCTCGCAAAACTAGAAAGCATCCTTTGACCGATCTAATGGGACATCTTTATAGCTGACTAATACGTAGGTCATCCTAAATAAGTATCACATCCATAGGTAAACATCATGTTAAGTGTTAGCCTATATTAAACTATAATGCATGCAAAGGAAAATAATATGAAGCACAATGATATTGGTGTGGTAACATCAGTTTTACCTCTAGATATATATAGTATCACATACAAATGTGACATATAACCATTAGTGTGATATTATTGAAATGGCACTGCAATGATTCAATATGGAGTAAAGATGATTAAATATTATAGATGTTGCATGCATATGTGATATTTTATTTGAATAGTATCTTTGGTAGCTACGAAACCATACAATATCATACCACACTGTTACTAATATTGATATACATGACTATAAATAATTTTAAAGCATATACTTGTGAAATTAAGAGTAAGGATGGTGCCCTCGCATTTACGAGGGCCACATTGCTAGTTGTATATATAATAAATAAATGGAAGAAACCTCACTAAGTGATTTCTCTTGACATGCAAGCTGTCCACATCAGCAGCTTGCGTCCTCGCAAAAACTTTCATCTCCTTCCACCTCATCAATCATGCCACCTCAGCCAAAAACAATTCTATATTTTGTTTATTTTGTTTTCTGTTGAGAAGTTCAGCTTATTTGGTGATGCTCACCAAATGTTTTGCCCAAAGTGTTCCACGATACGCATTAAGTGGCAGGAAACGGCCGGAATACATGACAATGACATTAATATTTCTTCTCGATTAAATATCTACAGTCACCCTTCATCTTCTCTGTATGAACTATCTAAGAGATCAAACGCCGGTGCACCCCTGATAATAACTGCACAGGAGCACCCCGAGAAGTTCACACAAAAATTGCAAAATTTTGGAAGGAACAACAGTCGTATTTCGAGCAATTGCGTCGAATTCCAGGTTATATTCTTCACTGACAACACCCAGGGTATTTTCATTTTCTTGATGGAGCCGCTATTGCTCTTCAGTCTTCACTACACGGCACCACGAACGAATACTGATCACTCAAACCTCTCGAATCTTTGTCTTCACTAGAATCTTATGCTGCCACAGATCCAAAAAAAAATTGTGCCCTTTGAACCTCCAAGGTAAAATTATTTCTCTGATTTGATTACTCTTAACTTCATGCCACTCTTGGCAACCAACACATTCGTTTTGCTTTGCAAGGTGCTTGCTAAGATACCATGTGAATTGACAAGATCCTCTCTGTATTGGGTTCTTTGTTCCATTAAAATGGACCTTCTGCAAATGTTCAGCGTGCTGCATATGATGGACAGTTGGAGTTATTCCATCTAAACTTTGGTTGGGTTATCTTGTTACCTAAGGTTAAGGAGCCACAAAGGATTCAACAATATAGACCTATATGCCTTTTAAACGTAAGTTTCAAGATTTTCGCGAAAGTGGCCATCATTAGACTGAATGTGGCTAATCATGTGGTGAGGTTGTTGATGACCCACAAGTATAGGGGATCGCAAGTCTTCGAGGGAAGTAAAACCCAATTTATTGATTCGACACAAGGGGAGACAAAGAATACTTGAAAGCCTTAACAGCGGAGTTGTCAATTCAGCTGCACCTGGAAACAGACTTGCTCGCAAGAGTTTATCAGTAGTAACAGTTTTATAGCAGTAGCAGTAGTGAAATAACAGCAGCAGTGTGATGTCTACGGGAGCTTCTATTCTTGTAGACAGTGTTGGGCCTCCAAGAGCAGAGGGTTGTAGAACAGCAGCAAGTTTCCCTTAAGTGGATCACCCAAGGTTTATCGATCTCAGGGAGGAACAGGTCAAAGATATCCCTCTCAAGCAACCCTGCAACCACAAAGCAAGAAGTCTCTTGTGTCCTCAACACACCTAATACACTTGTCAGATGTATAGGTGCACTAGTTCGGCGAAGAGATTGTGAGATGCAAGTAATATGGATGAGTATGAGTGGTAATAGCAATCTGAATAAAATATGGCAGCGAGTAAACATGCAACAAAACAGTAAACAAACGGAGATTCGATGCTTGGAAGCAAGGCCCAGGGATCCTGCTTTCACTAGTGGACACTCTCAACAATGATCACATAATAGGACTACTTTACACCCTCTTGTTGGATGATGAACACCACTAATTGTGTAGGATTACACGAACCCTCAATGCCGGAGTTAACAAGCTCCACAATATTCAATGTTCATATTTAAATAACCTTAGAGTGCAAGATAGATCAACACAATTACACCGAGAACTAACATAGCATACACACTGTCATCATCACACTATGAAGGAGGCATAGATCACATCAATACTATCATACCAATAGTTAACTTCATAATCTACAAGAGATTACAATCATAACCTACACCAAGTACTACACGATGCACACACTGTCATCATTACACCGTGCAGGAGGAATAGAGTACTTTAATAACATCACTAGAGTAGCACATAGATGATATTCAACTAGATCACATAAAGAGAGAGATGAACCACATAGCTACAGCGGAGCCCTCAGCCCCGGGGGTGAATTACTCCCTCCGCATCATGGAGACAGCGATGGCGGTGAAGATGGCGGTGGAGACGGCGGTGGAGATGACTCTGGGGGCAATTCCCCGTCCCGGCAGGGTGCCGGAACAGAGACTTCTGTCCCCCGAATTGGAGTTTCGCGATGACTGCGGCTCTGGATGGTTTTATCTGGTTTTGTCGAACGGGGTCGAGGATTTTGGTCAGGGACGACTAAATAGGCGGAGAGGCAGAGTCGGAGGGGCCACAGGGGGCCCACACGCTAGGGGGGCGCCCCCCCTTGGTCGCACCGCCCTGTGGGGTGGGGCCCCTCTGGCTCCCCTCTAGAAGCTTCCGGGAATTCTAAGATCTTCGGTGTTGATTTCGTCCGATTTCGAGAATATTTCCTTACAAGGATTTCTGAAACCAAAAACAGCAGAAAACAGCAACTGGCCCTTCGGCATCTCGAAAATAGGTTAGTTCCGGAAAACGCATAAAAACGATATAAAGTGTGCATAAAACATGTAGATATCATCAATAATGTGGCATTGAACATAAGAAATTATCGATATGTCGGAGACGTATCAGCATCCCCAAGCTTAGTTCCTGCTCGTCCCGAGTAGGTAAACGATAACAAAGATAATTTCTGGAGTGACATGCCATCATAACCTTGATCATACTATTGTAAGCACATGTAATGAATGCAGCGATCAAAGCAATGGTAAATGACATGAGGAAACAAATGAATCATATAGCAAAGACTTTTCATGAATAGTACTTTCAAGACAAGCATCAATAAGTCTTGCATAAGAGTTAACTCATAAAGCAATAATTCAAAGTAAAGGTATTGAAGCAACACAAAGGAAGATTAAGTTTCAGCGGTTGCTTTCAACTTGTAACATGTATATCTCATGGATAGTTGTCAATGCAAAGTAATATAATAAGTGCAATATGCAAGTATGTAGGAATCAATGCACAGTTCACACAAGTGTTTGCTTCTTGAGATGAGAGAAATAGGTGAACTGACTCAACATAAAGATAAAAGAATGGCCCTTGGCAGAGGGAAGCATCGATTGCTATATTTGTGCTAGAGCTTTGGTTTTGAAAACAAGAAACAATTTTGTCAACGGTAGTAATAAAGCATAAGTGTTATGTAAATTATATCCTACAAGTTGCAAGCCTCATGCATAGTATACTAATAGTGCCCGCACCTTGTCCTAATTAGCTCGGATTACCTGGATTATCATCGCAATGCATATGTTTTAACCAAGTGTCACAAAGGGGTACCTCTATGCCGCCTGTACAAAGGTCTAAGGAGAAAGCTCGCATTGGATTTCTCGCTATTAATTATTCTCAACTTAGACATCCATACCGGGACAACATAGACAACAGATAATGGACTTCTCTTTAATGCATAAGCATTCAGCAACAATTAATTTTCTCATATGAGAGTGAGGATATTTGTCCAAAACTGAAACTTCCACCATGGATCATGGCTTTAGTTAGCGGCCCAATGTTCTTCTCTAACAGTATGCATGCTCAAACCATTCAACTTATGGTAAATCGCCCTTACTTCAGACAAGACGGACATGCATAGCAACTCACATGATATTCAACAAAGAGTAGTTGATGGCGTCCCCAGGAACATGGTTATCGCACAACAAGCAACTTAATAAGAGATAAAGTGCATAAGTACATATTCAATACCACAATAGTTTTTAGGCTATTTGTCCCATGAGCTATATATTGCAAAGATAAAGGATAGAAATTTTAAAGGTAGCACTCAAGCAATTTACTTTGGAATGGCGGAGAAATACCATGTAGTAGGTAGGTATGGTGGACACAAATGGCATAGTGGTTGGCTCAAGGATTTTGGATGCATGAGAAGTATTCCCTGATAATTTGTCGATGAAGATGTGACGGAATAAAATATAGTTTCACTAGAGGTGACCTGATAATTTGTCGATGAAGAAGGGGATGCCTTGGGCATCCCCAAGCTTAGATGCTTGAGTCTTCTTGAAATATGCAGGGATGAACCACCGGGGCATCCCCAAGCTTAGAGCTTTCACTCTTCTTGATCATATTGTATCATCCTCCTCTCTTGACCCTTGAAAACTTCCTCCACACCAAACTCAAATCAAACTCATTAGAGGGTTAGTGCATAATCAAAAACTCACATGTTCAGAGGTGACACAATCATTCTTAACACTTCTGGACATTGCTCAAAGCTACTGGAAGTCAATGGAACAAAGAAATCCATCCAACATAGCAAAAGAAGCAATGCGAAATAAAAGGCAGAATCTGTCAAAACAGAACAGTCCGTAAAGACGAATTTTACTGAGGCACCAGACTTGCTCAAATGAAAATGCTCAAATTGAATGAAAGTTGCGTACATATCTGTGGATCACTCACGTAAATTGGAATAATTTTCTGAGTTATCTACAGAGAATTAGGCCCAGATTCGTGACAGCTAGAAATCTGTTTCTGCGCAGTAATCCAAATCTAGTATGAACCTTACTATCAAAGACTTTACTTGGCACAACAATGCAATAAAATAAGATAAGGAAAGGTTGCTACAGTAGTAACAACTTCCAAAACACAAATATAAAACAAAATTACTGTAGTAAAATAAACACATGGGTTATCTCCCAAGAAGTTCTTTCTTTATAGCCATTAAGATGGGCTCAACAGTTTCAATGATGCACTCCCAAGAAATAGTAGTTGAAGCAAAAAGAGAGCATCAAGAGGCAAATTCAAAACACATTTAAGTCTAACCCACTTCCTATGCAAAGGAATCTTGTACACAAATGAATTCATGAAGAACAAAGTGACAAGCATAAGAGGATAAAACACGAGTAACTTCAAGATTCTCAACATAAAGAGGGGAAACTTAATATTATTAAGATGCCTATAACCATGTTTCCCTCTCTCATAATAACTTTCAGTAGCATCATTGATGAAATCCACAATATACCCATGATACGTCTCCGACGTATCGATAATTTCTTATGTTCCATGGCACATTATTGATGTTATCTACATGTTTTATGCACACTTTATGTCATATTCGTGCATTTTCTGGAACTAACCTATTAACAAGATGCCGAAGTGCCGATTCTTTGTTTCTGCTGTTTTTGGTTTCAAAAATCCTAGTAACGAAATATTCTCGGAATTGGACGAAATCAACGCCCAGGGGCCTATTTTTCCACGAAGCTTCCAGAAGTCCGAAGACGAAACGAAGTGGGGCCACAGGGTGCCCAAACCCTAGGGCGGCGCCCCCCCCTGGCCGCGCCGGCCTATGGTGTGGGGCCCCTGTGCCCCCTCCTGACTTGCCCTTCCGCCTACTTAAAGCCTCCGTGACGAAACCCCAGATCCGAGAGCCACGATACGGAAAACCTTACTGAGACGCCGCCGCCGCCGATCCCATCTCGGGGGATCCAGGAGATCGCCTCCGGCACCCTGCCGGAGAGGGGAATCATCTCCCGGAGGACTCTACGCCGCCATGGTCGCCTCCGGAGTGATGTGTGAGTAGTCTACCCCTGGACTATGGGTCCATAGCAGTAGGTAGATGGTTGTCTTCTCCCCATTGTGCTATCATTGTCGGATCTTGTGAGCTGCCTAACATGATCAAGATCATCTATCTGTAATTCTATATGTTGCGTTTGTTGGGATCCGATGAATAGAGAATACTTGTTATGTTGATTATCAAAGTTATGTCTATGTGTTGTTTAAGATCTTGCATGCTCTCCGTTATTAGTAGATGCTCTGGCCAAGTTGATGCTAGTAACTCCAAGAGGGAGTATTTATGCTCGATAGTGGGTTCATGTCTCCGTGAATCTGGAGGAGTGACAAGAACCACTAAGGTTATGGATGTGCTGTTGCCACTAGGGATAAAACATTGATGCTATGTCTAAGGATGTAGTTATTGATTACATTACGCGCAATACTTAATGCAATTGTCTGTTGTTAGCAACTTAATACTGGAAGGGGTTCGGATGATAACCTGAAGGTGGACTTTTTAGGCATAGATGCAGTTGGATGGCGGTCTATGTACTTTGTCGTAATGCCCAATTAAATCTCACTATACTCATCATGATATGTATGTGCATGGTCATGCCCTCTCTATTTGTCAATTGCCCAACTGTAATTTGTTCACCCAACATGCTGTTTGTCTTATGGGAGAGACACCTCTAGTGAACTGTGGACCCCGGTCCAATTCTCTTTACTGAAATACAATCTACTGCAATACTTGTTCTACTGTTTTTTGCAAACAATCATCTTCCACACAATACGGTTAATCCTTTGTTACAGCAAGCCGGTGAGATTGACAACCTCACTGTTTCGTTGGGGCAAAGTACTTTGGTTGTGTTGTGCAGGTTCCACGTTGGCGCCGGAATCCCTGGTGTTGCGCCGCACTACATCCCGCCGCCATCAACCTTCAACGTGCTTCTTGGCTCCTCCTGGTTCGATAAACCTTGGTTTCTTTCTGAGGGAAAACTTGCTGCTGTGCGCATCATACCTTCCTCTTAGGGTTCCCAACGAACGTGTGAGTTACACGCCATCAAGCTAGATTTCTGGCGCCGTTGCCGGGGAGATCAAGACACGCTGCAAGGGGAGTCTCCACTTCTCAATCTCTTTACTTTGTTTTTGTCTTGCTTAGTTTTATTCATTACTTTGTTTGCTGCACTATATCAAAACACAAAAAAATTAGTTACTTGCATTTACTTTATCTAGTTTGCTTTAGTTACTACTGCTGAAATGAGTAATCCTGAAGTTGAAGTTCGTTCATTTAAGCAACAAGGGGGAGAATGTTTAAAAGATGCTTGGTATAGAATCAGTGATGCCCATAATAGGTGCACTAAGAAACACTCCACCACTATCCTACTCAGGAATTTTTATGTTGGTATCTCTAGCTGGAATAGATATGTTCTTGATTGTCTCGCGGGAGGTAACTTCCTAGGCGCTCCCGCTTTAGAAGCTAGTTGCATTATTGAGAGTTTATTTGGAACACCACCTGTTAATGAAACTAAAATTGAAACCTCTCTTGAGGAAGTTATGAAAAAATTGGAAACCATAGAGCAAAACCTTCCAATTATTGATACTACTTTGAAAGCATTACTTGATAGCACTGATAAACTTGATAAATCTCTAGGTGGAATTAATGAGAGAATCACCATCTTAGAATCTTGTGCTATTCATGATAATCAAACCCAAAGGATTAGTGAAATAGAAGAGGCTATGGGAACATTGGGTTCAACCTTTTCATCTATTAAGTTTAGAGAAAAAGCTTATGTGGGTAAGGAGCAAAAGTTTATGTATGTCTCTAAAGTGCCTAAACCAAAGAAATATTATTATAGGCCTAAAATTGACTAAGCCCTTAGTACCACCATAGATGGGGGAGTTTGTGATAACGATGCTTCGTCTCCTGATAATACTTGATACACACTTTCTGCGCCTAGCTGAAAGGCGTTAAAGAAAAGCGCTTATGGGAGACAACCCATGTTTTTACCTACAGTACTTTGTTTTTATTTTGTGTCTTGGAAGTTGTTTACTACTGTAGCAACCTCTCCTTATCTTAGTTTTGTGTTTTGTTGTGCCAAGTAAAGCCGTTGATAGAAAAGTAAGTACTAGATTTGGATTACTGCGCAGTTCCAGATTTCTTTGCTGTCACGAATCTGGGTCCACCTCCCTGTAGGTAACTCAGAAAATTAAGCAAATTTACGTGTATGATCCTCAGATATGTACGCAACTTTCATTCAATTTGAGCATTTTCATTTGAGCAAGTCTGGTGCCATTTTAAAATTCGTCAATACGAACTGTTCTGTTTTGACAGATTCTGCCTTTTATTTCGCATTGCCTCTTTTGCTATGTTGGATGAATTTCTTTGATCCATTAATGTCCAGTAGCATTATGCAATGTCCAGAAGTGTTAAGAATGATTGTGTCACCTCTGAATATGTTAATTTTTATTGTGCACTAACCCTCTAATAAGTTGTTTCGAGTTTGGTGTGGAGGAAGTTTTCAAGGATCAAGAGAGGAGTATGATGCAACATGATCAAGGAGAGTGAAAGCTCTAAGCTTGGGGATGCCCCGGTGGTTCACCCCAGCATATATTAAGAAGACTCAAGCGTCTAAGCTTGGGGATGCCCAAGGCATCCCCTTCTTCATCGACAACATTATCAGGTTCCTCCCCTGAAACTATATTTTTATTCCATCACATCTTATGTGCTTTGCTTGGAGCGTCGGTTTGTTTTTGTTTTTTGTTTTGTTTGAATAAAATGGATCCTAGCATTCACTTTATGGGAGAGAGACACGCTCCGCTGTAGCATATGGACAAGTATGTCCTTGGTTTCTACTCATAGTATTCATGGCGAAGTTTCTCCTTCGTTAAATTGTTATATGGTTGGGCGGAAAATGATACATGTAGTAATTGCTATAAATGTCTTGGGTAATGTGATACTTGGCAATTGTTGTGCTCATGTTTAAGCTCTTGCATCATATGCTTTGCACCCATTAATGAAGAAATACATAGAGCATGCTAAAATTTGGTTTGCATATTTGGTTTCTCTAAGGTCTAGATAATTTCTAGTATTGAGTTTGAACAACAAGGAAGACGGTGTAGAGTCTTATAATGTTTTCAATATGTCTTTTATGTGAGTTTTGCTGCACCGGTTCATCCTTGTGTTTGTTTCAAATAAGCCTTGCTAGCCTAAACCTTGTATCGAGAGGGAATACTTCTCATGCATCCAAAATACTTGAGCCAACCACTATGCCATTTGTGTCCACCATACCTACCTACTACATGGTATTTTCCGCCATTCCAAAGTAAATTGCTTGAGTGCTACCTTTAAAATTCCATCATTCACCTTTACAATATATAGCTCATGGGACAAATAGCTTAAAAACTATTGTGGTATTGAATATGTAATTATGCACTTTATCTCTTATTAAGTTGCTTGTTGTGCGATAACCATGTTTCTGGGGACGCCATCAACTACTCTTTGTTGAATTTCATGTGAGTTGCTATGCATGTTCGTCTTGTCTGAAGTAAGAGCGATCTACCACTTTATGGTTAAGCATGCATATTGTTAGAGAAGAACATTGGGCCGCTAACTAAAGCCATGATCCATGGTGGAAGTTTCAGTTTTGGACATATATCCTCAATCTCAAATGAGAAAATTATTAATTGTTGTTACATGCTTATGCATAAAAGAGGAGTCCATTATCTGTTGTCTATGTTGTCCCGGTATGGATGTCTAAGTTGAAGAATAATCAATAGCGAGAAATCCAATGCGAGCTTTCTCCTTAGACCTTTGTACAGGCGGCATAGAGGTACCCCTTTGTGACACTTGGTCAAAACATGTGCATTGTGATGATCCGGTAGTCCAAGCTAATTAGGACAAGGTGCGGGCACTATTAGTATACTATGCGTGAGGCTTGCAACTTGTAAGATATAATTTACATGATACATATGCTTTATTACTACCATTGACAAAATTGTTTCATGTTTTCAAAATCAAAGCTCTAGCACAAATATAGCAATCGATGCTTTTCCTCTATGGAGGACCATTCTTTTACTTTCAATGTTGAGTCAGTTCACCTATTTCTCTCCACCTCAAGAAGCAAACACTTGTGTGAACTGTGCATTGATTCCTACATACTTGCTTATTGCACTTATTATATTACTCTATGTTGACAATATCCATGAGATATACATGTTACAAGTTGAAAGCAACCGCTGAAACTTAATCTTCTTTTGTGTTGCTTCAATGCTTTTACTATGAATTATTGCTTTATGAGTTAACTCTTATGCAAGACTTAATTGATGCTTGTCTTGAAGTGCTATTCATGAAAAGTCTTTGCTATATGATTCACTTATTTACTCATGTCATATACATTGTTTTGATCGCTGCATTCACTACATATGCTTTACAAATAGTATGATCAAGATTATGATGGCATGTCACTCCAGAAATTATACGTGTTATCGTTTTACTGCTCGGGACGAGCAGAACTAAGCTTGGGGATGCTGATACGTCTCCGACGTATCGATAATTTCTTATGTTCCATGCCACATTATTGATGTTATCTACATGTTTTATGCACACTTTATGTCATATTCGTGCATTTTCTGGAACTAACCTATTAACAAGATGCCGAAGTGCCGATTCTTTGTTTTCTGCTGTTTTTGGTTTCAGAAATCCTAGTAATGAAATATTCTCGGAATTGGACGAAATCAACGCCCAGGGGCCTATTTTTCCACGAAGCTTCCAGAAGTCCGAAGACGAAACGAAGTGGGGCCACAGGGTGCCCAAACCCTAGGGCGGCACGGCCCCCCGGCCGCGCCGGCCGATGGGGTGGGGCCCCTGTGCCCCCTCGACTTGCCCTTCCGCCTACTTAAAGCCTCCGTGACGAAACCCCGGTGCGAGAGCCACGATACGGAAAACCTTGCGAGACGCTGCCGCCGCCGATCCCATCTCGGGGATCCAGAGATCGCCTCCGGCACCTGCCGGAGAGGGGAATCATCTCCCCGGAGGACTCTACGCCGCCATGGTCGCCTCCGGAGTGATGTGTGAGTAGTCTACCCCTGGACTATGGGTCCATAGCAGTAGCTAGATGGTTGTCTTCTCCCCATTGTGCTATCATTGTCGGATCTTGTGAGCTGCCTAACATGATCAAGATCATCTATCTGTAATTCTATATGTTGCGTTTGTTGGGATCCGATGAATAGAGAATACTTGTTATGTTGATTATCAAAGTTATGTCTATGTGTTGTTTAAGATCTTGCATGCTCTCCGTTATTAGTAGATGCTCTGGCCAAGTTGATGCTAGTAACTCCAAGAGGGAGTATTTATGCTCGATAGTGGGTTCATGTCTCCGTGAATCTGGAGGAGTGACAAGAACCACTAAGGTTATGGATGTGCTGTTGCCACTAGGGATAAAACATTGATGCTATGTCTAAGGATGTAGTTATTGATTACATTACGCGCAATACTTAATGCAATTGTCTGTTGTTAGCAACTTAATACTGGAAGGGGTTCGGATGATAACCTGAAGGTGGACTTTTTAGGCATAGATGCAGTTGGATGGCGGTCTATGTACTTTGTCGTAATGCCCAATTAAATCTCACTATACTCATCATGATATGTATGTGCATGGTCATGCCCTCTCTATTTGTCAATTGCCCAACTGTAATTTGTTCACCCAACATGCTGTTTGTCTTATGGGAGAGACACCTCTAGTGAACTGTGGACCCCGGTCCAATTCTCTTTACTGAAATACAATCTACTGCAATACTTGTTCTACTGTTTTCTGCAAACAATCATCTTCCACACAATACGGTTAATCCTTTGTTACAGCAAGCCGGTGAGATTGACAACCTCACTGTTTCGTTGGGGCAAAGTACTTTGGTTGTGTTGTACAGGTTCCACGTTGGCGCCGGAATCCCTGGTGTTGCGCCGCACTACATCCCGCCGCCATCAACCTTCAACGTGCTTCTTGGCTCCTCCTGGTTCGATAAACCTTGGTTTCTTTCTGAGGAAAAACTTGCTGCTGTGCGCATCATACCTTCCTCTTGGGGTTCCCAACGAACGTGTGAGTTACACGCCATCAACCCATCACTTAAAACATTCTTATCATGGTTCATATGCATAGAAGTATCATTAATTTTGGCACAAGAAGAATTCTTCTCATTAATAGTAATTGGAGCAGGATTATTATCAAGAATTTGAACATGGTAAACAAGTTGCATATTAAGGGAATTGTTTTTGGCAATCCAAGCATGACTATGACAAGTTTCATAAGGATAGTTATAACCTATATCATAGCATTCTTTATAATAATCATCAAAGGTCGGAGGCACAGTGTCATCATAAGAAATAGAATAGTTATCTTTCACAGTAGGTTTATCTGTGACCATACCATCATTGTTATTAGAAGGAGATGTATTAAACACATAATGATCAGTAGCAAAAGGATTTTCAAACACCTCTTCCCCAAGCTTAGAGCTTTCTATATCATTATGGGAGGAAGCATGGATAGCACTGATACTATGGCAATTATTATCATCATTATTTTCAGAATTAGTTTCCCAGAGATTTGCAATATCAAAAGTAGTGTGCTCATTCAAATCATGATCACTAATGTATGTAAAGGGCATAGAAAGATCATTGTATTCAGATTCATTATCATAATAATCATTAGGAGCAACATACTTACGGTTACCTAGCGTTATCTCATTCACGCGGGGATATGCCGTTACCTCTTTCTCTTTATTCTCCTTCTTCTTCTTCTTCTTCTTCTTCTTCTTCGTTCCCTTCTTCTTCTTCTTCTCTTCCTTCTCCTCGTTCCCTTCTTTAGGAGGAAGAGGCTTGAAGGGTGGCTTGTCCGCATAACCTGATTTACTTTCAGAAACAATAGAAGAAACTTGGGAGGATTCCTCCTTTTCATTAATTAGTTCAAAACACACAGCGGTCCTATCATATTTTGGCAAGGTGTCATCTTCTAAAATATTTTGTATGTAAGTATTTGTATGGCTATTATCAATGCAATAAGAAAAACACCCATGCAGGACGTCATCAATATCAAGATCACTCATATGTAACAAGGAGATTTTTCTTGAGAGATCTTCACACCACAAAAATAAAGTAAGTTCATCATGCTGATTAGGAGTAATTTCATCATCGCAATACCAATTTGTAGCACTCATGGGGTTCAAATTATCATTGGAGGAGCATTGAAAATTAAAATGACCCACTCTATGGCAAACTTCACAAATAAAAGGATAGAGGGCACAAACTTTTTTACCAAGATCATCTAGAGCCCTAAACCACTTTCTAGTTTTTTCGTTAATATGATGGATACAATATTCATCTTTGATTTGATTAATTCCACAAGGTCTATGCATTCCATAGAAATTAACATGCTTATAGGAAATAGCATTCTTAGGAGTTTGAGCATGCTTATTGCAATCATTAACAACAATTTCATTCTTCATGCAAGCCTCTTTAAAAGGTTCATGATACTTATCAAAATTCTTCTTAGGCAATTCAAAATGAGAAGCAAAGGCTTCATAAAGATTTGCAGCAACTTGAGAGTCAAGACCATAAGTAGCACTCATATCTCGAAATTTATAAGTATCCATAAAAGCTTCAATGCATTCATAATCATAATTTATACCTGACTCTTCACCTTTGTTGTTCTCCCATCCTTCAGCGTTCTCCTCAATCCGATCAAGAAGATCCCACCTAGCTTCAACCTCCTTGCTTGTGAAAGATCCCTCCAATGTGCATCCAGATAGTCCTTGTGTTGTCCTGAAAGCCTCGCATAAAAATTGTTAACAATAACATTACGGGGGAGCTCATGAATGGGATATTTGAGCATTAGTGACTTCAATCTCCCCCACGCTTGAGAAATACTCTCTCCATCAAGAGGATAAAAGTTATAAATATGATTCCTATCAATATGCACTTCATAAGGAGGATAAAATTTAGAATAAAAGAGTGATACAATTTCCTCCCAACCAAGAGAATGACTATTCTTCAACAATTTATACCAATGCGCCGCTTTACCAGACAGCGAAACAGAGAATAGCTTCTTCCTTACTTCATCCATAGAGATACCTGCACACTTGAATAACACGCATAATTCATGCAAAAACAGTAAATGATCTCCAGGATGGACAGTTCCATCCCCTTCATAGTGGTTATCAATAACACGTTCAATAATTTTCGTGGGTATCTTGAAAGCAGTACTTGCAGTAGGTGGATTTAAAATATCACAAGCATCATTAGAGTTATCGCAAATGGGAGATAAAGCATTATCATAACAAATTTTCTCCCCTAAAGATGGGAAGCTAAAAAGATCACAGAAACTAGCTTCCCCAAGCTTAGACTTATCCATAGCATTAGCAGTGATTGCGTTCATACTAATAACATTGCTACTAGCATGCAATTGAGGCTCCATAGGTTCTTTAATTTTCGCATCACACAATTCATGTCTTAACTTAGGAAATAAATTAAAAAGCTCATAGTTGTATTCCATTATGCCTAACTAGTGTAAAACAAGAAACAAAAAGATGCAATTGCAGGATCTAAAGGAAATAGCTTCGAGTACTTACAACGGCGGAAAATAGCTTGGTAGCCGAGGTCCGGAGTGTGAGTACCTTTTACCTTTCCTCCCCGGCAACGGCGCCAGAAAAGTGCTTGATGTCTACGGGAGCTTCTATTCTTGTAGACAGTGTTGGGCCTCCAAGAGCAGAGGGTTGTAGAACAGCAGCAAGTTTCCCTTAAGTGGATCACCCAAGGTTTATCGATCTCAGAGAGGAAGAGGTCAAAGATATCCCTCTCAAGCAACCCTGCAACCACAAAGCAAGAAGTCTCTTGTGTCCCCAACACACCTAATACACTTGTCAGATGTATAGGTGCACTAGTTCGGCGAAGAGATAGTGAGATGCAAGTAATATGGATGAGTATGAGTGGTAATAGCAATCTGAATAAAATATGGCAGCGAGTAAACATGCAACAAAAGAGTAAACAAACGGAGATTCGATGCTTGGAAGCAAGGCCCAGGGATCCTGCTTTCACTAGTGGACACTCTCAACAATGATCACATAATAGGACTACTCTACACCCTCTTGTTGGATGATGAACACCACTAATTGTGTAGGATTACACGAACCCTCAATGCCGGAGTTAACAAGCTCCACAATATTCAATGTTCATATTTAAATAACCTTAGAGTGCAAGATAGATCAACACAATTACACTGAGAACTAACATAGCATGCACACTGTCATCATCACACTATGAAGGAGGCATAGATCACATCAATACTATCATAGCAATAGTTAACTTCATAATCTACAAGAGATTACTACCATAACCTACGCCAAGTACTACACGATGCACACACTGTCATTATTACACCGTGCAGGAGGAATAGAGTACTTTAATAACATCACTAGAGTAGCACATAGATGATTGATGTCTACGGGAGCTTCTATTCTTGTAGACAGTGTTGGGCCTCCAAGAGCAGAGGTTTGTAGAACAGCAGCAAGTTTCCCTTAAGTGGATCACCCAAGGTTTATCGAACTCAGGGAGGAAGAGGTCAAAGATATCCCTCTCATGCAACCCTGCAACCACAAAGCAAGAAGTCTCTTGTGTCCCCAACACACCTAATAGGTGCACTAGTTCGGCGAAGAGATAGTGAAATACAGGTGGTATGAATAAATATGAGTGATACGTCTCCGACGTATCGATAATTTCTTATGTTCCATGCCACATTATTGATGTTATCTACATGTTTTATGCACACTTTATGTCATATTCGTGCATTTTCTGGAACTAACCTATTAACAAGATGCCGAAGTGCCGATTCTTTGTTTTCTGCTGTTTTTGGTTTCAGAAATCCTAGTAAGGAAATATTCTCGGAATTGGACGAAATCAACGCCCAGGGGCCTATTTTGCCACGAAGCTTCCAGAAGTCCGAAGACGAAACGAAGTGGGGCCACAGGGTGCCCAAACCCTAGGGCGGCGCGGCCCCCCCTTGGCCGCGCCGGCCTATGGTGTGGGGCCCCTGTGCCCCCTCCTGACTTGCCCTTCCGCCTACTTAAAGCCTCCGTGACGAAACCCCCAGTACCGAGAGCCACGATACGGAAAACCTTACTGAGACGCCGCCGCCGCCGATCCCATCTCGGGGGATCCAGGAGATCGCCTCCGGCACCCTGCCGGAGAGGGGATTCATCTCCCGGAGGACTCTACGCCGCCATGGTCGCCTCCGGAGTGATGTGTGAGTAGTCTACCCCTGGACTATGGGTCCATAGCAGTAGCTAGATGGTTGTCTTCTCCCCATTGTGCTATCATTGTCGGATCTTGTGAGCTGCCTAACATGATCAAGATCATCTATCTGTAATTCTATATGTTGCGTTTGTTGGGATCCGATGAATAGAGAATACTTGTTATGTTGATTATCAAAGTTATATCTATGTGTTGTTTATGATCTTGCATGCTCTCCGTTACTAGTAGATGCTCTGGCCAAGTAGATGCTTGTAACTCCAAGAGGGAGTATTTATGCTCGATAGTGGGTTCATGCCTCGCATTGACACAGGACAATGTGAGAAAGTTCTAAGGTTGTGTTGTGCTGTTGCCACTATGGATAAAACATTGATGCTATGTCTAAGGATGTAGTTGTTGATTACATTACGCACCATACTTAATGCAATTGTCTGTTGCTTTGCAACTTAATACGGAGGGTTCGGATGATAACCTGAAGGTGGACTTTTTAGGCATAGATGCAGTTGGATGGCGGTCTATGTACTTTGTCGTAATGCCCAATTAAATCTCACTATACTCATCATGATATGTATGTGCATGGTCATGCCCTCTTTATTTGTCAATTGCCCAACTGTAATTTGTTCACCCAACATGCTGTTTATCTTATGGGAGAGACACCTCTAGTGAACTGTGGACCCCGGTCCAATTCTCTTTACTGAAATACAATCTACTGCAATACTTGTTCTACTGTTTTCTTCAAACAATCATCTTCCACACAATACGGTTAATCCTTTGTTACAGCAAGCCGGTGAGATTGACAACCTCACTGTTTCGTTGGGACAAAGTACTTTGGTTGTGTTGTGCAGGTTCCACGTTGGCGCCGGAATCCCTGGTGTTGCGCCGCACTACATCCCGCCGCCATCAACCTTCAACGTGCTTCTTGGCTCCTCCTGGTTCGATAAACCTTGGTTTCTTTCTGAGGGAAAACTTGCTGCTGTGCTCATCATACCTTCCTCTTGGGGTTCCCAACGAACGTGTGAGTTACACGCCATCAATGAGCAGTAGCAACGGCACCAGAAAAGTGCTTTGCTATCCAGGACTGGCGTGTGGTTGATGGTGGTAATATTGCGGACAGTACAGATGCAGTAGAACAGTAAACAAGCGGCGATAGCAGTATTTAGGAACAAGGCCTAGGGATTATACTTTCACTAGTGGACACTCTCAACATTGATCACATAACAGAATAAATAGATAGATGCTAGACTCTACACCCTCTTGTTGGATGATGAACACCACTAACTGTGTAGGATTATAAGAACCCACAATGCTGGAGTTAACAAGCTCCACAATATTCGATATTCATGTTTAAATAACCTTAGAGTGAACGACAGATCAACACAACCAAACCAAGTACTAACATAGCATGCACAATGTCACCTTCACGCTACGAAAGGAGGCATAGATCACATCAATACTATCGTAGCAATAGTTAACTTCATAATCTACAAGAGATCACAATCATAGCCTACGCCAAGTACTTGTTATCACCGGATTTTGGCCAAATCAGGAGGTGGGCCGTAAGGGAGATGGGCTTGGAAGATTACACGTGGAAGATCTCTGAAGCGGCCTTGTACGAAGAGTTTGGGCTAGATTGCCCGTGTATCTTTAATTATAGTAGATTACATCTTAGATTAGAAGATAGAGTTTTACCCGTGCACGGTTAGGTGCACGCCTAAATTAGAAAGTCCCCTGGACTATAAATATGTATCTAGGGTTTATGGAATAAACAACAACACACGTTCAACCCAAACAAACCAATCTCGGCGCATCGCCAACTCCTTCGTCTCGAGGGTTTCTATCCGGTAAGCGACATGCTGCCTAGATCGCATCTTGCGATCTAGGCAGCACAAGCTCCACGTTGTTCATGCGTTGCTCGTACTGAAGCCTTGTTGATGGCGAGCAACGTAGTTATCATAGATTTGTTAGGGTTAGCATAGTTCTTCGCGTAACATGCTAGCGTAGTGCAACCCTTGCATATCTAGCCGCCCTCACACCTATCTTAGGTGTGGGGGCGGCACCCCGCTTGATCATTATTTAGTAGATCTGGTCCGTTACGATTGCTCCTTGTTCTACAAGGATTAGTTTAATATCTGCAATAGTTAGGCCTTACAAAGGGGGGGAGGATCCAGCGGCACGTAGGGTGTCGTTCGCAAGTCCTAAACAGGATGTTCCGGGGATCAACTTCGTGTTGGTTTTTAGGCCTTGTTTAGGATCGGCTTACGATCACCGTGCGTGGCCGCGAGGCCCAACCTGGAGTAGGATGATCCGATTATGCGGTGAAAACCCTAAATCGTCGTAGATCTCATTAGCTTTATCTTGATCAAGCAGGACCACCATATATTCGTGCACCCCGTACGAATCATGGGTGGATCGGCTCTTTGAGCCGATTCACAGGATAACCTGAGAGCCGATCGAGGCTCGTATTTAATGTTTACGTGTATGCCATGCAGGAAACTAAGCGAGGCATCTCCATCACCTTCCTGACCAGGTATAGGTCAGGTGGCACGCCCTTGCACCTAGCATCGGACGTGTGACCAGAAGTGCTTTGCGGGCCGTCGCTCGGAGGGACCTCAGCCAGCCGCAGCTCTAGGTTGTTCCCGGCTCTACAGTGTTGACAGCCGCTGCCCGCCGGTGGGTTTTGGCAGTCAACACATTCTGGCACACCCGGTGGGACTATCTTCTACATCAACCACATCGCCATCTACATCTGAGATGGCGGACGGCACGCCAGTCACGTACGAGGAGCTGCCCGACGAGCTCAAGAAGAGGTATGACGAGATCAAAGTCACCCTCGAAGCCGACCTCATCGGCTCTTTCCAGAGAACCCGTTCCCATGGCATTAGATGGAAGGGGTTCTCACCGGAAGGTGCACTCGATGGGATAGACCTCTCTGCCCCGTCGGAGAAACGCACCAGGGGCCTGCGGCAGGAGATCAACTACTTGGTGGCTCACTCGCTACACCGCCACTCTGAGAACCTGGTCAACACGTTGGAGCGTGTCGCTCTTCGCGTGATCCAGGAGATCATGAGGCACCAGTACTCGCCGTCAGGACCAGCTCTCGGGACGCATCAAGGAGAGTTGCCACTCCAGTCCCGTCCACCGCTGCCATATGCGTTGGCAGCACCAGAAGTGCCGGCTACACCGCCATTCGTCGTCTACAAGATCGGTGGTGACCCTAGTGACTACAGTTCTTGACCGAGGCGCCTAAGGAGATCCCTCACGGGTACGCGTGCACGTATATGCCGGATTGTGGCAACTGGGCACTCACAAACCAGGCCACAACATCAGGGACTTCTGGGAAAACAGGAGGAACGTCAGCGACAGAGCTTGAGAAGCAGACGTGGCTAACTAAGTACGCCACCCCGACGAACCTCCAGAGCCCAGCTCCTGCAGTTGGCTCAGAGCTGGAAAAGCAAGCATGGCTGGCTAAGTACGCCACCCCGGCGAATCTTCAGAGTTCAACTCCTGCAGCCAGCACAGCGGATCAGATCAGTACTATACTGAGAGACCAGTTCGGCATGGTGCCGAAAAGGAGGGCAATCGGCTATTCCAAGCCGTACCCCGACGAATACGAGATGATCCCGCTACCACCCAAATATCGGCTCCCTGATTTCTCCAAATTCAGTGGATCAGATGGCTCCAGCTCCATCGAGCACGTCGGCCGATATTTGGCGCAACTAGGACCGGCTTCAGTGTCGGATCAGCTACGCGTGAGGCTCTTCTCACAGTCCCTCACGGGATCGGCTTTCGGGTGGTACACCTCTTTGCCACCAGACTCCATCCGGACTTGGAAGCAGTTGGAAGAGCAGTTCCATATGCAGTACCATTCAGAGGCTTCCGAGTCTGGCATTGCCGATCTAGCACAACTACGTCAGAAGCGCGGAGAAACTGTGACAGAATACATCCAGCGCTTCAGGAATCTTAGGAACCGATGTTATTCGATTCGTATAACTGAAAAGGAAGCAGTCGAGTTGGCAGTAGCAGGCCTTGCATCACAGCTCAAGGACATGGCCTCCCAAGCAGATTATCCCTCACTGGCTCATATGGTTCAGAAACTATCGGCATATGAACAGCGCCACCCGGACCTGTACCAAGACTAGTTCAAGCGTGCAGTGGTCCTGGTCGATGCAGAGGAAGACGAAGTTCCTGCGGGAGACCAAGAGGTAGCAGTGGCTGAATGGACTCGGGGAGGAACCCCCGTGCCCTGCAAATGGGTAAAGCCACCAGGCCCACCCAGGGGATTTGATTTTGACGTGACCAAGACTGAGCAAATCTTCGACCTCCTGCTCAAGGAGAAACAGTTGACGATTCCTGAAGGTCTCAAATTCCCCACGGTGCAAGAGCTGAACGGAAAGCCATACTGCAAATGGCACAACTCGCTCTCCCATGCCACCAACGACTGCAGGGTATGGCGTCAGCACATCCAAGCGGCGATAGAAAAGGGGCGTCTAATTTTCAACCAGTACGCCATGAAGGTCGACACCCAGCCCTTTCCTGCCGTTAACATGGTGGAGTGCACTTACCCTGAAGGTTGCCACCCAGGATCCTCGTTCAGCATCAACATGGTAGGACCTGGGAACCACTCTGGCAAAGATGGAGACGGGGGCAGCTGCTCTCGTAGCAAGGACACAGAGGAGGCCGCTCCACGCGATCGGCTCCGTCATGATGGCAAGCGCTACGTCACAGAGGGAGAGGTGAAGAACATAAGATATCAGCGACCCCTCTCTGATCACCTCCTCAACAAATATGTGAGTCAGTATGACCAACGCCGACGGTCCAGCTATGATGATGAAGGAGATCGTCTGGCTAGAGAAGCCAGAAGCCATCGTCGGCACGATCGCGATGAGGAGGAGCACGAGCGCCGTGCCACGGAAAGATCAAGGGAGCAAGATGACAACGCCAGGCACTGGGACTGCCCCTTCTTCAGACACTGCTGGGATTCAGGAATGAGCCGATTGCCCACAATCGGCAATTGCCCAGAATGCAACCAGAAGAAGAAGGAGGCAGCCAACGTGTCTGTGTTCGAGCGCTTAGGGCCCCTCCCGCCACAGAGCAAACGTGCTGAGTCCCCTCGGTGGGCAGATCTCGAGGATTCCGAAGACGAGGGACAAGAAGAAGAAGAAGACAGGTACCACCGTCCAAGGTGGTGCCCTGACGGACTCAGCCGTTCACAAAAGAGCAGGGTTCAGCGATTGCGCGGCCTAGAGGAAGCCGAAAGGTTATACCTGCATACGCTAAGGAAGACACGGCCTGATCTGGCTGCGAAAGTTCAGCGAACCCTGGATGAAGAGGGTCGTCCACGGAAAATGGAATGGCGTCCCAAGTAGAAGAAAGCCGATGATGAAACATCGGCTGGTACAAACATGGTACTCGTCCTTCCGACGGAGCTTAGTACTCCACGATTCTACGATGCACTCAAGGTGGACGACAGCAAGCGCATAAAGTCAGAGGTTGGGTTGGTTTTATCCAGCCTGACCGAGTAGCAAGAACATACTAATGAGCAAACAGGGCGAGGCTGATCCTTGTGATCGGCCCCAAAATTATGAAGGAACATTATAGAACCTTCAGTCAGCGCTCCAATGGATATGGAGGCCGATTCCAGCGATCGGCCAAAATTATCTTCATCACATGTTCTGCTTGTGTTCAGCATCGATCCACTCGGCAGCGGCCACGTCGGCGGATGAAAGTCAGCACGAATCCTCGCGGAGCCGACGTGCAAGCGCAGTACCCTGGCTAACCAAAATAAAAGCCGATATCTGCCATTCCCTGACAGACTCGGCTCGGGGGGCACCTAATCAGATGAACATGTGCAGTAAACATGTGTGCAGTAAAATACTGGGGGCCGATAGGAAAAAAGTCGGCCAGTAAAAAAATTTTTTTATGACATACAGCCGATGCGGACATCGACTTCAGAACTAAGAGACCAAGCCGATGCACAGCCACGCAGGACCTACTGGCTACGTGTTCAAAGCACGAATCTTCACCAAGTCCAGTCCAGCTGTGGGGTGATGGCGTGTATTTCACACTTTCGTTGGGCAACCCCAAGAGGAAGGTATGATGCGCACAGCAGCAAGTTTTCCCTCAGAAAGAAACCAAGGTTTATCGAACCAGGAGGAGCCAAGAAGCACGTTGAAGGTTGATGGCAGCGAGATGTAGTGCGGCGCAACACCAGGGATTCCGGCGCCAACGTGGAACCTGCACAACACAACCAAAGTACTTTGCCCCAACGAAACAGTGAGGTTGTCAATCTCACCGGCTTGCTGTAACAAAGAGTTAACCGTATTGTGTGGAAGATGATTGTTTGCAGAAAACAGTAGAACAAGTATTGCAGTAGATTGTATTTCAGTAAAGAGAATCGGACCGGGGTCCACAGTTCACTAGAGGTGTCTCTCCCATAAGACGAACAGCATGTTGGGTGAACAAATTACAGTTGGGCAATTGACAAATAAAGAGAGCATGACCATGCACATACATATCATGATGAGTATAGTGAGATTTAATTGGGCATTACGACAAAGTACATAGACCGTCATCCAACTGCATCTATGCCTAAAAAGTCCACCTTCAGGTTATCATCCGAACCCCCTCCAGTATTAAGTTGCTAACAACAGACAATTGCATTAAGTATGGTGCGTAATGTAACTAGTGACTACATCCTTGAACATAGCACTAATGTTTTATCCCTAGTGGCAATAGCACAACACAACCTTAGAACTTTCTCATCCTTTGTCCCAGTGTCAATGCGAGCATGAACCCACTATCGAGCATAAGTACTCCCTCTTGGAGTTACAAGCATCTACTTGGCCAGAGCATCTACTAGTAACGGAGAGCATGCAAGATCATAAACAACACATAGCATAACTTTGATAATCAACATAACAAGTATTCTCTATTCATCGGATCCCAACAAACGCAACATATAGAATTACAGATAGATGATCTTGATCATGTTAGGCAGCTCACAAGATCTGACAATGATAGCACAATGGGGAGAAGACAACCATCTAGCTACTGCTATGGACCCATAGTCCAGGGGTAGACTACTCACACATCACACCGGAGGCGACCATGGCGGCGTAGAGTCCTCCGGGGAGATGATTCCCCTCTCCGGCAGGGTGCCGGAGGCGATCTCTGGATCCCCCGAGATGGGATCGGCGGCGGCGGCGTCTCCGGAAGGTTTTCCGTATCGTGGCTCTCGGTACTGGGGGTTTCGCCACGGAGACTTTTTATAGGCGGAAGGGCAGGTCAAGAGGCGGCACGGGGCCCCACACTACAGGCCGGCGCGGCCAAGGGGGCCGCGCCGCCTATGGTGTGGCCCCTCCGTGGCCCCTCTTCGTCTCTCCTTCGGACTTACGGAAGCTTCGTGAGAAAATAGGCCCCTGGGCTTTGATTTCGTCCAATTCCGAGAATATTTCCTTACTAGGATTTACGAAACCAAAAACAGCAGAAAACAGAATCGGCACTTCGGCATCTTGTTAATAGGTTAGTTCCAGAAAATGCACGAATATGACATAAAGTGTGCATAAAACATGTAGATAACATCAATAATGTGGCATGGAACATAAGAAATTATCCATACGTCGGAGACGTATCAGCATCCCCAAGCTTAGTTACGCTCGTCCCAGCAGGTAAAACGATAACACAGATAATTTCCGGAGTGACATGCCATCATAATCTTGATCATACTATTTGTAAAGCATATGTAGTGAATGCAGCGATCGAAACAATGTATATGACATGAGTAAACAAGTGAATCATATAGCAAAGACTTTTCATGAATAGCACTTCAAGACAAGCATCAATAAGTCTTGCATAAGAGTTAACTCATAAAGCAATAATTCAAAGTAGAGATATTGAAGCAACACAAAAGAAGATTAAGTTTCAGCGGTTGCTTTCAACTTGTAACATGTATATCTCATGGATATTGTCAACATAGAGTAATATAATAAGTGCAATAAGCAAGTATGTAGGAATCAATGCACAGTTCACACAAGTGTTTGCTTCTTGAGGTGGAGAGAGATAGGTGAACTGACTCAATATTGAAAGTAAAAGAATGGTCCTCCATAGAGGAAAAGCATCGATTGCTATATTTGTGCTAGAGCTTTGATTTTGAAAACATGAAACAATTTTGTCAACGGTAGTAATAAAGCATATGCATCATGTAAATTATATCTTATAAGTTGCAAGCCTCATGCATAGTGTACTAATAGTGCCCGCACCTTGTCCTAATTAGCTTGGACTACCGGGTCATCACAATGCATTGTTTTTACCAAGTGTCACAAAGGGGTACCTCTATGCCGCCTGTACAAAGGTCTAAGGAGAAAGCTCGCATTGGATTTCTCGCTATTGATTATTCTTCAACTTAGACATCCATACCAGGACAACATAGACAACAGATAATGGACTCCTCTTTTATGCATAAGCATATACCAACAATTAATAATTTTCTCATTTGAGATTTGAGGATTGTTGTCCAAAACTGAAACTTCCACCATGGAGCATGGCTTTAGTTAGCGGCCCAATGTTCTTCTCTAACATATGCATGCTTAACCATATGGTGGTAGATCTCTCTTACTTCAGACAAGACGGACATGCATAGCAACTCACATGAAATTCAACAATGAAAAGTTGATGGCGTCCCCCGTGAACATGGTTATCGCACAACAAGCAACTTAATAAGAGATAAAGTGCATAATTACATATTCAATACCACAATAGTTTTTAAGCTATTTGTCCCATGAGCTATATATTGCAAAGGTGAATGATGGAATTTTAAAGGTAGCACTCAAGCAATTTACTTTGGAATGGCGGAAAAATACCATGTAGTATAGGTAGGTATGGTGGACACAAATGGCATAGTGGTTGTCTCAAGTATTTTGGATGCATGAGAAGTATTCCCTCTCGATACAAGGTTTAGGCTAGCAAGGCTTATTTGAAACAAACACAAGGATGAACCGGTGCAGCAAAACTCACATAAAAGACATATTGAAAACATTATAAGACTCTACACCGTCTTCCTTGTTGTTCAAACTCAATACTAGAAATTATCTAGACCTTAGAGAAACCAAATATGCAAACCAAATTTTAGCATGCTCTATGTATTTCTTCATTAATGGGTGCAAAGCATATGATGCAAGAGCTTAAACATGAGCACAACAATTGCCAAGTATCACATTACCCAAGACATTTATAGCAATTACTACATGTATCATTTTCCAATTCCAACCATATAACAATTTAACGAAGGAGAAACTTCGCCATGAATACTATGAGTAGAAACCAAGGACATACTTGTCCATATGCTACAGCGGAGCGTGTCTCTCTCCCATAAAGTGAATGCTAGGATCCATTTTATTCAAACAAAACAAAAAACAAAAACAAACCGACGCTCCAAGAAAAAGCACATAAGATGTGATGGAATAAAAATATAGTTTCACTAGAGGAACCTGATAATGTTGTCGATGAAGAAGGGGATGCCTTGGGCATCCCCAAGCTTAGACGCTTGAGTCTTCTTGATATATGCAGGGGTGAACCACCGGGTGCATCCCCAAGCTTAGAGCTTTCACTCTCCTTGATCATGTTGCATCATACTCCTCTCTTGATCCTTGAAAACTTCCTCCACACCAAACTCGAAACAACTCATTAGAGGGTTAGTGCACAATATAAATTGACATATTCAGAGGTGACACAATCATTCTTAACACTTCTGGACATTGCATAATGCTACTGGACATTAATGGATCAAAGAAATTCATCCAACATAGCGAAAGAGGCAATGCGAAATAAAAGGCAGAATCTGTCAAAACAGAACAGTTCGTATTGACGAATTTTAAAATGGCACCAGACTTGCTCAAATGAAAATGCTCAAATTGAATGAAAGTTGCGTACATATCTGAGGATCATGCACGTAAATTGGCTTAATTTTCTGAGCTACCTACAGGGAGGTGGACCCAGATTCGTGACAGCAAAGAAATCTGGAACTGTGCAGTAATCCAAATCTAGTACTTACTTTTCTATCAACGGCTTAACTTGGCCCAACAAAACACAAAACTAAGATAAGGAGAGGTTGCTACAGTAGTAAACAACTTCCAAGACACAAAATAAAAACAAAGTACTGTAGGTAAAAACATGGGTTGTCTCCCATAAGCGCTTTTCTTTAACGCCTTTCAGCTAGGCGCAGAAAGTGTGTATCAAGTATTATCAAGAGACGAAGTGTCAACATCATAATTTGTTCTCATAATAGAATCAAAAGGTACCTTCATTCTCTTTCTAGGGAAGTGTTCCATACCTTTCTTGAGAGGAAATTGATATTTTATATTACCTTCCTTCATATCAATAACAGCACCAACAGTTCGAAGAAAAGGTCTTCCCAATATAATGGGACAAGATGCATTGCATTCAATATCCAAGACAACAAAATCAACGGGAACAAGGTTATTGTTAACGGTAATGTCGAACATTATCAACTTTCCCCAAAGGTTTCTTTGTAGAATGATCAGCAAGATTAACATCCAAATAACAATTTTTCAGCGGTGGCAAGTCAAGCATATTATAAATTTTCTTAGGCATAACAGAAATACTTGCACCAAGATCACATAAAGCATTACAATCAAAATCTTTAATCTTCATCTTAATGATGGGCTCCCAACCATCCTCTAACTTTTTAGGAATAGAGGCTTCGCGCTCTAGTTTCTCTTCTCTAGCTTTTATAAGAGCATTTGTAATATGATGTGTAAAAGCCAAATTTATAGCACTAGCATTAGGACTTTTAGCAAGTTTTTGCAAGAACTTTATAACTTCAGAGATGTGGCAATCATCAAAATTCAAACCATTATAATCTAAAGCAATGGGATCATCATCCCCAATGTTGGAAAAAATTTCAGCAGCTTTATCACAGTGCGGTTTCAGCAGTTTTAGCAATTTCAGGCAGTTTTTCGCGCTTTGCATTAGAAGTGGAAACATTGCTAACACCAATTCTTTTATTAGTATGAGTAGGAGGTGCAGCAACATGTGTAGCATTAGCATTACTAGTGGTGGTAATAGTCCAAACTTTAGCTATATTCTTTTCTTTAGCTAGTTTTTCATTTTCTTCTCTATCCCACCTAGCACGCAGTTCAGCCATTAATCTTATATTCTCATTAATTCTAACTTGAATGGCATTTGCTGTAGTAGTAATTTTATTATGATGATTCTCATTAGGCAAAACTTTTGATTTCAAAAGATCAACATCAGCAGCAAGACTATCGACTTTAGAAGCAAGTATATCAATTTTCCCAAGCTTTTCTTTAACAGATTTGTTAAAAGCAGTTTGTGTACTAATAAATTCTTTAAGCATGGCTTCAAGTCCAGTGGGTGAATTCCTATTATTGTTTTAAGAATTCACATAATAATTACCATAGCCGTTGCCATTATTATAAGGATATGGCCTATAGTTGTTACTAGAATTGTTCCTGGTAAGCATTGTTGTTGAAATTATTATTTTTAATGAAGTTTACATCAACATGTTCTTCTTGTGCAACCAATGAAGCTAACGGAACATTATTAGGATCAATATTAGTCCTATCATTCACAAGCATAGACATAATAGCATCAATCTTATCACTCAAGGAAGAGGTTTCTTCGACAGAATTTACCTTCTTACCTTGTGGAGCCCTTTCCGTGTGCCATTCAGAGTAGTTGATCATCATATTATCAAGAAGCTTTGTTGCTTCACCAAGAGTGATGGACATAAAGGTACCTCCAGCAGCTGAATCCAATAAATTCCGCGAAGAAAAATTTAGTCCTGCATAGAAGGTTTGGATGATCATCCAAGTAGTCAGTCCATGGGTTGGGCAATTTTTAACCAGAGATTTCATTCTTTCCCAAGCTTGAGCAACATGTTCAGTATCTAATTGTTTAAAATTCATTATGCTACTCCTCAAAGATATAATTTTAGCAGGGGGATAATATCTACCAATAAAAGCATCCTTGCATTTAGTCCATGAATCAATACTATTCTTAGGCAGAGATAGCAACCAATCTTTAGCTCTTCCTCTTAATGAGAAAGGAAACAATTTTAATTTAATAATATCACCATCTACATCTTTATATTTTTGCATTTCACATAGTTCAACAAAATTATTAAGATGGGCAGCAGCATCATCAGAACTAACACCAGAAAATTGCTCTCGCATAACAAGATTTAGTAAAGCAGGTTTAATTTCAAAGAATTCTGCTGTAGTAGCAGGTGGAGCAATAGGCGTGCATAAGAAATCATTATTATTTGTGGTTGTGAAGTCACACAACTTAGTATTTTCAGCGTTGGCCATTTTAGCAACAGTAAATAAAGCAAACTAGATAAAGTAAATGCAAGTAAACTAATTTTTTTTGTGTTTTAGATATAGCAAACAAGATAGCAAATAAAGTAAAACTAGCAACTAATTTTTTTGTATTTTGATTTAGTGCAGCAAACAAAGTAGTAAATAAAACTAAGCAAGACAAAAACAAAGTAAAGAGATTGAGAAGTGGAGACTCCCCTTGCAGCGTGTCTTGATCTCCCCGGCAACGGCGCCAGAAATTTAGCTTGATGGCGTGTATTTCACACGTTCGTTGGGCAACCCCAAGAGGAAGGTATGATGCGCACAGCAGCAAGTTTTCCCTCAGAAAGAAACCAAGGTTTATCGAACCAGGAGGAGCCAAGAAGCACGTTGAAGGTTGATGGCGGCGAGATGTAGTGCGGCGCAACACCAGGGATTCCGGCGCCAACGTGGAATCTACACAACACAACCAAAGTACTTTGCCCCAACGAAACAGTGAGGTT
Source organism: Lolium perenne (assembly GCF_019359855.2). NCBI lineage: Eukaryota > Viridiplantae > Streptophyta > Magnoliopsida > Poales > Poaceae > Lolium > Lolium perenne. The sequence goes on from NC_067246.2 coordinate 323,213,785, forward strand.
GTCAATCTCACCGGTAACAAAGAGTTAACCGTATTGTGTGGAAGATGATTGTTTGCAGAAAACAGTAGAACAAGTATTGCAGTAGATTGTATTTCAGTAAAGAGAATTGGAGCGGGGTCCACAGTTCACTAGAGGTGTCTCTCCCATAAGACGAACAGCATGTTGGGTGAACAAATTACAGTTGGGCAATTGACAAATAAAGAGAGCATGACCATGCACATACATATCATGATGAGTATAGTGAGATTTAATTGGGCATTACGACAAAGTACATAGACCGTCATCCAACTGCATCTATGCCTAAAAAGTCCACCTTCAGGTTATCATCCGAACCCCCTCCAGTATTAAGTTGCTAACAACAGACAATTGCATTAAGTATGGTGCGTAATGTAACTAGTGACTACATCCTTGAACATAGCACTAATGTTTTATCCCTAGTGGCAACAGCACAACACAACCTTAGAACTTTCTGTCACTGTCCCAGGTGTCAATGCAGGCATGAACCCACTATCGAGCATAAGTACTCCCTCTTGGAGTTACAAGCATCTACTTGGCCAGAGCATCTACTAGTAACGGAGAGCATGCAAGATCATAAATAACACATAGCATAACTTTGATAATCAACATAACAAGTATTCTCTATTCATCGGATCCCAACAAACGCAACATATAGAATTACAGATAGATGATCTTGATCATGTTAGGCAGCTCACAAGATCCGACAATGATAGCACAATGGGGAGAAGACAACCATCTAGCTACTGCTATGGACCCATAGTCCAGGGGTAGACTACTCACACATCACACCGGAGGCGACCATGGCGGCGTAGAGTCCTCCGGGAGATGATTCCCCTCTCCGGCAGGGTGCCGGAGGCGATCTCCTGGATCCCCCGAGATGGGATCAGCGGCGGCGGCGTCTCTGGAAGGTTTTCCGTATCGTGGCTCTCGGTACTGGGGGTTTCGTCACGGAGACTTTTTATAGGCGGAAGGGCAGGTCAAGAGGCGGCACGGGGGCCCCACACTACAGGCCGGCGCGGCCAAGGGGGGGGCCGCGCCGCCCTATGGTGTGGCCCCTCCGTGGCCCCTCTTCGTCTCTCCTTCGGACTTCTGGAAGCTTCGTGAGAAAATAGGCCCCTGGGCTTTGATTTCGTCCAATTCCGAGAATATTTCCTTACTAGGATTTCTGAAACCAAAAACAGCAGAAAACAGCAACTGGCACTTTGGCATCTTGTTAATAGGTTAGTTCCAGAAAATGCACGAATATGACATAAAGTGTGCATAAAACATGTAGATAACATCAATAATGTGGCATGGAACATAAGAAATTATCGATACGTCGGAGACGTATCATGGGGCCTTCTGCTTCATTGAGAAAGTAAAACAATGAAAACCTTCCTCAGCTGCCTGGAGCTAATTCTGGCGCCTGAACCTTCTTATTGAGGATTTGCAACCCTTGGTGCTAGTTCAGCGAGGCTGTCAGAAGAGATATATCGGCGTTCAAGGGAAGGAAGGTGATCGGTTTTGGTGCGTCCCCACCGACGTTCTCGCCTTGAGTAAGGCTCGGGGGGCAGCAGGCCTGGTAGATGCTCTGTTCAGGAGCCGATTGGGGTACCATCGGCTAAACCTTCGTTGCAACCTTCTTCACAAAATGATGAGTGTTTGAAGAAGACCATTGGGTCTGGTTGGAGGAATTCGAAGGCTTTCCTGAAGACTCTACGTTGCCCACCAGATCTCAGGATCATCAGTGAAGAATTGAAGGATGGTGTGAAGTTTCCAGTGGCTGTCAATGGACAGCACCTCAAGAAGTACTTCCCAAGCATGTGGGATGATGGACAGTAAAATGTGGAGGCCGATGCACGAAATCGGCCAGTAAAAAGTTTTTGAAACAGCCGATGCACAGACATCGACTGTAGAGTTGCAAAATGTCGTGGTCAGATATCAAGTTACAGTCTGAATTCGAGGAGTGTTTGCCTGGATATCTGTTTGATTTGGGATTTGAGTTCGGCCTTATGGGCGTGTGAGGGTGAAAAGCCGATACGTTGCTATCGGTTTTTGGTGCGTTGACTCGTTTTGGCAGTCGGAAGATTTAAAATTGAACAAATGGAGAATCACATTGAAAGAACGATTTTCATTGATTCGAAGAGGGATTTTTACAAGGAAGAGCCGATGGCTCTCAAAAGATCATCCGATGCCTAATGCACTACTACTACTAGCCCTATGCTACTCCCTGATCTAAGGGCCGTCGCTGCCCTCGTCGTCGTCATCGTAGCTGCCGTCGGCGCTGCTACCAGCGGGCTCCTCGTCGCTGCTGATGAGGCCGCCGGTAGGGGCTTCATCCTCCTCGTCGTCATCGTCGTCGTCGTCATCCGACCAGGCCCAGCCACGGAAGCGCTTGGCCGGCGGGTATCCCGCAGAGGAGGAGTCGTCCTCCGACTCCTCCGCCTCTTCTTCCTCCTCGTCGGAGGAGAGGACTGCCTCCCATGGGAAGAGGTCATCGTCGCTCGCCGGTACCAGCTCCCCGTCGACGAGGAACTGGAGGTCCTCCTCCCCATCGGTGAGGGGTTCGTCGTCTTCCGATTCAATGGAGAAGTCCCAGTCCCGCGCGTCCCAATACTCTGGGGCGCGGGCCTCGTAGATGGCCATCAGATTGACCTCCTGCTCGAGCTCACTGGAGGAGGAGGACTGGAAGGACAGGCTGGAAGAGGAAGAGGAATCCATGGCGGCTGAGAAGGGTTTTTTGTTTGCCGATAGCTACTGCGGAGCAGGAGGATGAAGAAGCAAACCGCTCGACGCGGTTAAAAATAAAGGGGACGGGGAAATTTAATGTTGTGATGATTTCCGAGGAGGTGGTGCCAAAACTGTCGAATCGTGCAGAGAAGTTGAGAAGGCAAGGTGTCATGATGAAAGATGCTGCAACGGTTCTGCTCTGCCACGACATGACCCTTCGAAGGAAAAACAGAGTGGTTTTGAAATTATCATTGCCAAAACCAGGGGGGCATGTGTTATCACCGGATTTTGGCCAAATCAGGAGGTGGGCCGTAAGGGAGATGGGCTTGGAAGATTACACGTGGAAGATCTCTGAAGCGGCCTTGTACGAAGAGTTTGGGCTAGATTGCCCGTGTATCTTTAATTATAGTAGATTACATCTTAGATTAGAAGATAGAGTTTTACCCGTGCACGGTTAGGTGCACGCCTAAATTAGAAAGTCCCCTGGACTATAAATATGTATCTAGGGTTTATGGAATAAACAACAACACACGTTCAACCCAAACAAACCAATCTCGGCGCATCGCCAACTCCTTCGTCTCGAGGGTTTCTATCCGGTAAGCGACATGCTGCCTAGATCGCATCTTGTGATCTAGGCAGCACAAGCTCCACGTTGTTCATGCGTTGCTCGTACTGAAGCCTCGTTGATGGCGAGCAACATAGTTATCATAGATTTGTTAGGGTTAGCATAGTTCTTCGCTTAACATGCTAGCGTAGTGCAACCCTTGCATATCTAGCCGCCCTCACACCTATCTTAGGTGTGGGGGCGGCACCCCGCTTGATCATTATTTAGTAGATCTGGTCCGTTACGATTGCTCCTTGTTCTACAAGGATTAGTTTAATATCTGCAATAGTTAGGCCTTACAAAGGGGGGGAGGATCCAGCGGCACGTAGGGTGTCGTTCGCAAGTCCTAAACAGGATGTTCCGGGGATCAACTTCGTGTTGGTTTTTAGGCCTTGTTTAGGATCGGCTTACGATCACCGTGCGTGGCCGCGAGGCCCAACCTGGAGTAGGATGATCCGATTATGCGGTGAAAACCCTAAATCGTCGTAGATCTCATTAGCTTTATCTTGATCAAGCAGGACCACCATATATTCGTGCACCCCGTACGAATCATGGGTGGATCGGCTCTTTGAGCCGATTCACAGGATAACCTGAGAGCCGATCGAGGCTCGTATTTAATGTTTACGTGTATGCCATGCAGGAAACTAAGCGAGGCATCTCCATCACCTTCCTGACCAGGTATAGGTCAGGTGGCACGCCCTTGCACCTAGCATCGGACGTGTGACCAGAAGTGCTTTGCGGGCCGTCGCTCGGAGGGACTTTAGCCAGCCGCAGCTCTAGGTTGTTCCCGGCTCTACAGTGTTGACAGCCGCTGCCCGCCGGTGGGTTTTGGCAGTCAACAGTACTACACGATGCACACACTGTCACCTTTACACCGTGCAGGAGGAATAAACTACTTAATAACATCACTAGAGTAGCACATAGATATATTGTGATACAAAACACATTGCAATCATAAAGAGATATAAATAAGCACTTCACTATGCCATTCATAACAGTGAATAAGTATTCTGTGAAATATAGCCTAAGAGACCCACACGGTGCACACACTGCCACCTTTACACACGTGGGACAAGGAGTCTCTGGAGATCACATAAGTAAAATTCACTTGACTAGCATAACGACGTCTAGATTACAAGCATCATCATATGGATCTCAATCATGTAAAGCAGCTCATGAGATCATTGTATTGAAGTACATAGAGAGAGAAATGAACCACATAGCTACCGGTACAGCCCTGAGCCTCGATGGAGAACTACTCCCTCCTCATGGGAGACAGCAGCGGTGATGAAGATGGAGGTGGTGTCGATGGAGAAGCCTTCCGGGGGCACTTCCCCGTCCCGGCGGCGTGCCGGAACAGAGACTCCTGTCCCCCAGATCTTGGCTTCGCGATGGCGGCGGCTCTAGAAGGTTTTTGCGGGTTTCGTCAATCGTGGCTCTCGGTACTGGGGGTTTCACGACGGAGGCTTTAAGTAGGCGGAAGGGCAGAGTCGGAGGAGTCACGGGGGCCCCACACGACAGGGCCGCGCGGGCCCCCCCTGGGCCGCGCCGCCCTAGTGTGGCGGTGCCCCGTGGCCCCACTTCGTCTCCCCCTAGGTCTTCTGGAAGCTTCGTGTGAAAATAGGCCCCTGGGCGTTGATTTCGTCCAATTCCGAGAATATTTCCTTACTAGGATTTCTGAAACCAAAAGCAGCAGAAAACAGCAACTGGCTCTTCGGCATCTTGTTAATAGGTTAGTGCCGGAAAATGCATAATAATGACGTATAATGTGTATAAAACATGTGAGTATCATCATAAAAGTAGCATGGAACATAAGAAATTATAGATACGTTTGAGACGTATCAAGCATCCCCAAGCTTAGTTCCTGCTCGTCCCGAGCAGGTAAACGATAACAAAGATAATTTCTGGAGTGACATGCCATCATAACCTTGATCATACTATTGTAAACATATGTAATGAATGCAGCGATCGAAACAATGGTAATGACATGAGTAAACAACTGAATCATAAAGCAAAGACTTTTCATGAATAGTACTTTCAAGACAAGCATCAATAAGTCTTGCATAAGAGTTAACTCATAAAGCAATAATTCAAAGTAAAGGCATTGAAGCAACACAATGGAAGATTAAGTTTCAGTGGTTGCTTTCAACTTGTAACATGTATATCTCATGGATAGTTGTCAATGCAAAGCAATATAACAAGTGCAATATGCAAGTATGTAAGAATCAATGCACAGTTCACACAAGTGTTTGCTTCTTGAGGTGGAGAGAAATAGGTGAACTGACTCAACATAAAAGTAAAAGAAAGGCCCTTTGCAGAGGGAAGCAGGGATTAAATAATGTGCTAGAGCTTTTTAAGTTTTGAAATCATATAGAGCATAAAAGTAAAGTTTTGAGAGGTGTTTGTTGTTGTCAACGAATGGTAATGGGTACTCTAACTACCTCGCCAACCAGACTTTCAAGAGCGGCTCCCATGAAGGACGTTATCTCTACCAGCAAGGTAGATCATCCCTCTTCTCTTTTGTTTACACATGCACTTTAGTTTTTATTATGGGTGACACACCCCCAACCTTTGTTTACACAAGCCATGGCTAACCGAATCCTCGGGTGCCTACCATCAATCTCATACCATGGAGGAGTGTCTATTTGCAAAATTAAGTTGCTTACTGATGAATCAGAGCAAAACATGTGAAGAGAATTATTAATGAAGTTTGATTAATCGGGGCTGGGAACCCCTTTGCTGGCTCTTTTTGCAAAATTATTGGATAAGCGGATGTGCCACTAGTCCATTATGAAAGTCTGTCAAAAGTAAATGACAAGGTTGAAAGATAAACACCACATACTTCCTCATGAGCTATAAAACATTAACACAAATTGAGAAGCATTTTGAAGGTTTAAAGGTAGCACATGAAGCAATTTACTTGGAATGGCAGGAAATACCATGTAGTAGGTAGGTATGGTGGACACAAATGGCATGGTGTTTGACTCAAGGATTTTGGATGCATGAGAAGTATTCCCTCTCGATACAAGGTTTAGGCTAGCAAGGTTATTTGGAACAAACACAAGGATGAACCGGTGCAGCAAAACTCACATAAAAGACATATTGTAAACATTCTAGGATTCTACACCGTCTTCCTTGTTGTTCAAACTCAATACTAGAAATTATCTAGATTTTAGAGAGACCAATTATGCAAACCAAATTTAGCAAGCTATATGTATTTCTTCATTAATAAGTGCAAAGTATATGATGCAAGAGCTTAAAGATGAGCACAACACTTGCCAAGTATCAAATTATTCAAGACATTATACCAATTACCACATGTAGCATTTTCTGTTTCCAACCATATAACAATTAACGAAGCAGTTTCAACCTTCGCCATGAAAATTAAAAGCTAAGAACACATGTGTTCATATGAACCAGCGGAGCGTGTCTCTCTCCCACACAAGCATTTATTCAAACAAAAACAAAAACAAACAGACGCTCCAAGTAAAGTACATATGATGTGGCCGAATAAAAATATAGTTTCAGGGGAGGAACCTGATAATGTTGTCGATGAAGAAGGGGATGCCTTGGGCATCCCCAAGCTTAGACGCTTGAGTCTTCTTGAAATATGCAGGGGTGAACCACCGGGGCATCCCCAAGCTTAGAGCTTTCACTCTTCTTGATCATAGTATATCATCCTCCTCTCTTGACCCTTGAAAACTTCCTCCACACCAAACTCAAAACAACTCATTAGAGGGTTAGTGCATAATCAAAATTTACATATTCAGAGGTGACACAATCATTCTTTATACTTCTGGACATTGCACAAAGCTACTGAAAGTTAATGGAACAAAGAAATCCATCCAACATAGCAAAAGAGGCAATGCGAAATAAAAGGCAGAATCTGTCAAAACAGAACAGTCCGTAAAGACGAATTTTATTGAGGCACCAGACTTGCTCAGATGAAAATGCTCAAATTGAATGAAAGTTGCGTACATATCCGAGGATCACTCACGTAAATTGGCATAATTTTCTGAGTTACCTACAGAGAATTTTGCCCAGATTCGTGACAGCAAAGAAATCTGTTTCTGCGCAGTAATCCAAATCTAGTATGAACCTTACTATCAACGACTTTACTTGGCACAACAAAACACAAAACTAAGATAAGGAGAGGTTGCTACAGTAGTAAACAACTTCCAAGACACAAATATAAAACAAAGTACTGTATCAAAATAACACATGGGTTATCTCCCAAGAAGTTCTTTCTTTATAGCCATTAAGATGCGCTCAGCAATTTTAATGATGCACTAATAAGAAATAGTATTTGAAGCAAAAGAGAGCATCCAGAGGCAAATTCAACACACATTAAAGTCTAACATGCTTCCTATGCATAGGAATCTTGTAAATAAACAAGTTCATGAAGAGCAAAGTAACAAGCATAGGAAGATAAAACAAGTGCAGCTTCAAGATTTTCAGCACATAGAGAGGTGTTTTAGTAACATGAAAATTTCTACAACCATATTTTCCTCTCTCATAATAATGTCCAGTAGCATCATGAGCAAACTCAACAATATAACTATCACATAAAGCATTCTTATCATGAGTCTCATGCATAAAATTATTGCTACTCCCAACATAAGCATAATCAATTTTAGTAGTTGTAGTGGGAGCAAATTCAACAAAGTAGCTATCATTATTATTCTCATCATCAAATATAGGAGGCATATTGTATTCATAATCAAATTTATCCTCCATAACAGGTGGTACCAAAAGACTACTATCATTATAATCATCATAAATAGGAGGTAAAGTATCATCAAAGTAAATTTTCTCCTCAATGCCCGGGGTACTAAAAAGATCATGCTCATCAAAGCCAGCTTCCCCAAGCTTAGAATTTTCCATAGCATTAGCAACAATAGTGTTCAAAGTGTTCATACTAATATGTTCCATGGGTTTTTTAATTTTCAGATCAAACCATCCATGTCTTAAATCAGGAAATAGAATAAGAAGCTCATTGTTGTCCATTATGCCTAACTAGTGTAAACAAGAAACAAAAAGATGCAATTGCAGGATCTAAAGGAAATAGCTTCGAGCACACACGCAATGGCACCAGAAAAGTACTGTTACCTGGAACCGGAGTATGAGTGCCTTTTACCTTTCCTCCCCGGCAACGGCGCCAGAAAAGTGCTTGATGTCTACGGGAGCTTCTATTCTTGTAGACAGTGTTGGGCCTCCAAGAGCAGAGGTTTGTAGAACAGCAGCAAGTTTCCCTTAAGTGGATCACCCAAGGTTTATCGAACTCAGGGAGGAAGAGTTCAAAGATATCCCTCTCATGCAACCCTGCAACCACAAAGCAAGAAGTCTCTTGTGTCCCCAACACACCTAATAGGTGCACTAGTTTGGCGAAGAGATAGTGAAATACATGTGGTATGAATAAATATGAGCAGTAGCAACGGCACCAGAAAAGTGCTTTGCTATCCAGGACTGGCGTGTGGTTGATGGTGGTAATATTGTGGACAGTACAGATGCAGTAGAACAGTAAACAAGCAGCGATAGCAGTATTTAGGAACAAGGCCTAGGGATTATACTTTCACTAGTGGACACTCTCAACATTGATCACATAACAGAATAAATAGATAGATGCTAGACTCTACACCCTCTTGTTGGATGATGAACACCACTAACTGTGTAGGATTATAAGAACCCTCAATGCCGGAGTTAACAAGCTCCACAATATTCGATATTCATGTTTAAATAACCTTAGAGTGCACGACAGATCAACACAACCAAACCAAGTACTAACATAGCATGCACAATGTCACCTTCACGCTACGAAAGGAGGCATAGATCACATCAATACTATCATAGCAATAGTTAACTTCATAATCTACAAGAGATCACAATCATAGCCTACGCCAAGTACTACACGATGCACACACTGTCACCTTTACACCGTGCAGGAGGAATAAACTACTTTAATAACATCACTAGAGTAGCACATAGATATATTGTGATACAAAACACATTGCAATCATAAAGAGGTATAAATAAGCACTTCACTATGCCATTCATAACAGTGAATAAGTATTCTGTGAAATATAGCCTAAGAGACCCACACGGTGCACACACTGTCACCTTTACACACGTGGGACAAGGAGTCTCCGGAGATCACATAAGTAAAATTCACTTGACTAGCATAACGACATCTAGATTACAAGCATCATCATATGGATCTCAATCACGTAAAGCAGCTCATGAGATCATTGTATTGAAGTACATAGAGAGAGAGATGAACCACATAGCTACCGGTACAGCCCCGAGCCTCGATGGAGAACTACTCCCTCCTCATGGGAGACAGCAGCGGTGATGAAGATGGTGGTGGTGTCGATGGAGAATCCTTCCGGGGGCACTTCCCCGTCCCGGCGGCGTGCCGGAACAGAGACTCCTGTCCCCCAGATCTTGGCTTCGCGATGGCGGCGGCTCTGGAAGGTTTTTGCGGGTTTCGTCAATCGTGGCTCTCGGTACTGGGGGTTTCGCGACGGAGGCTTTAAGTAGGCGGAAGGGCAGAGTCGGAGGAGTCACGGGGGCCCCACACGCCAGGGCCGCGCGGGCCCCCCTGGGCCGCGCCGCCCTAGTGTGGCGGCGCCCCGTGGCCCCACTTCGTCTCCCCCTAGGTCTTCTGGAAGCTTCGTGTGAAAATAGGCCCCTGGGCGTTGATTTCGTCCAATTCCGAGAATATTTCCTTACTAGGATTTCTGAAACCAAAAACAGCAGAAAACAGCAACTGGATCTTCGGCATCTCGTTAATAGGTTAGTGCCGGAAAATGCATAATAATGACATATAATGTGTATAAAACATGTGAGTATCATCATAAAAGTAGCATGGAACATAAGAAATTATAGATACGTTTGAGACATATCAATGATATTCAACTAGATCACATAAAGAGAGAGATGAACCACATAGCTACAACGGAGCCCTCAGCCCCGGGGGTGAATTACTCCCTCCTCTTCATGGAGACAGCGATGGCGGTGAAGATGGCGGTGGAGACGGCGGTGGAGATGACTCCGGGGGCAATTCCCCGTCCCGGCAGGGTGCCGGAACAGAGACTTCTGTCCCCCGAATTGGAGTTTCGCGATGGCGGTGGCTCTGGATGGTTTTCTCTGGTTTCGTCGAACGGGGTCGAGGATTTAGGTCAGGGACGACTAAATAGGCGAAGAGGCGGAGTCGGAGGGGCCACAGGGGGCCCACACGCTAGGGGGCGCGCCCCCCCTTGGCCGCGTCGCCCTGTGGGGTGGGGCCCCCTGGCTCCCCTCTGGCCCTTCTTCGGTGCTCTGGAAGCTTCCAGGAATTCTAAATCTTCGGTGTTGATTTCTGAAACCAAAAACAGCAGAAAACTGCAACTGGCCCTTCGGCATCTCGTCAATAGGTTAGTTCCAGAAAACACATAAAAACGATATAAAGTGTGCATAAAACATGTAGATATCATCAATAATGTGGCATGGAACATAAGAAATTATCGATACGTCGGAGACGTATCACAGTGTAAGAAAGACAGCAGTAGTGATTTTAGTAAACAGCAGGATTAAAATACTGTAGGCACAGGGATGGATGAACGGGCGTTGCATGGATGAGAGAAACTCATGTAACAATCAAGCAGGGCATTTGCAGATAATAATAAAACAGTATCCAAGTACTAAGCAATCCATAGGCATGTGTTCCATATTTAGTCGTACGTGCTCGCAATGAGAAACTTGCACAACATCTTTTGTCGTACCAGCCGGTGGCAGCCGGGCCTCTAGGGAATCTACTGGAAATTAAGGTACTCCTTTTAATAGAGTACCGGAGCAAAGCATTAACACTCCATGAACACATGTGATCCTCACATCACTGCCTTCCCCTTCGGTTGTCCCGATTTCTGTCGCTTCGGGGCCTCGGGTTCCGGACAGCAACATGTGTATACAACTTGCATGTAAGATCATAAAACAATGAATATCATCATGAAACAATAACATGTTCAGATCTGAGATCATGGCACTCGGGCCCTAGTGACAAGCAATAAGCATAACAAGTTGCAACAATATCATCAAAGTACAGATTACGGACACTAGGCACTATGTCCTAACAATCTTATGCTATTACATGACCAATCTCATCCAATCCCTACCATCCCATTCAGCCTACAGCGGGGGAATTACTCACACATGGATGGGGGAAACATGGTTGGTCAATGGAGAGGCGTCGGTGGTGATGATGGCGATGATCTCCTCCAATTCCCCGTCCCCGCGGAGTGCCAGAACAGAGTTTCTGGTCCCGAGACGGAGTTTCGCGATGGTGGCGGCGTTCTGGATGGTTTCTGGCGACTTCGACTTTTTTCCCGTGTTTTTTAGGTTGAAACCCCTTAAGTAGTCCAGAGTAGGGCGTCGGGGGTGATACGTCCAATTTGCATCACTATTTTATATCATAATTTGCTGTTATTCATTGATATATTTCATATTTGGATACAATACTTATGTTATTTCATCTATTTTGCATCTTTCATCATTATTGGAGGATCAAGCACCGGAGCCAGGATTCTGCTGGAAAAAGCACCGTCAGAACGCAATATTTTGGAAGATCAACTGTGGAAGGAAATTATACCAAAAATCCTATTTTTCAAGATGACGAAGGAAGCCAGAAGGAGGAGCCAGCTGGACCCAAGGTGGGCCCAGACCATAGGGCGGCACGGCCCATGGCCTGGCCGCGCCACCATGTGGTGTGGGGGCCCCACAGCCCCTTTCGCCTCCTTTTCTTCGTGAAACCCTTCGTCCCGAAAACCTAAGCCACAGAGGGTACCTCGCGAAGAGTTACAGCTGCCTCTGCGGGGCGGAGAACACCAGAGAGAAAAGAGCTCTCCGGCGGGCAGGAATCCGCCGGGGAAATTCCCTCCCGGAGGGGGAAATCGACGCCATCGTCACCGTCATCGAGCTGGACATCATCTCCATCACCATCATCATCATCTCCACCATCATCACCGCCATCTCCACTGCAGCACCTCGTCACCGCTGTAGCAATTTGGGTTTGATCTTGATTGTTTGATAGGGGAAACTCTCCCGGTATCGATCTCTACTTGTTGTTGATGCTATTGAGTGAAACCATTGAACCAAGTTTATGTTCAGATTGTTATTCATCATCATATCACCTCTTATCATGTTCCATATGATGTCTTGTGAGTAGTTCGTTTAGTTCTTGAGGACATGGGTGCAGTCTAAATGTTAGTAGTGAACTATGGTTGAGTAATATTCAATGGTATGATATTTAAGTTGTGGTGTTATTCTTCTAGTGGTGTCATGTGAACATCGACTACATGACACTTCACCATTTATGGGCCTAGGGGAATGCATCTTGTACTCGTTTGCCAATTGCGGGGTTGCCGGAGTGACAGAAACCTAAACCCCCGTTGGTATATCGATGCAGGAGGGATAGCAGGATCTCAGAGTTTAAGGCTGTGGTTAGATTTATTCTTAATTACTTTCTTGTAGTTGCGGATGCTTGCAAGGGGTATAATCACAAGTATGTATTAGTCCTAGGAAGGGCGGTACATTAGCATAGGTTCACCCACACAACACTTATCATAACAATGAAGATTATTTAGCCGTATGTAGCGAAAGCACTAGACTAAAATCCCGTGTGTCCTCGAGAACGTTTAGTCATTATAAGTAAACAAACCGGCTTGTCCTTTGTGCTAAAAAGGATTGGGCCACTCGCTGCAATTGTTACTCTCGCACTTTACTTACTCGTACTTTATTCAACTGTTACATCAAAACCCCCTGAATACTTGTCTGTGAGCATTTACAGTGAATCCTTCATCGAAACTGCTTGTCAACACCTTCTGCTCCTCGTTGGGATCGACATTCTTACTTATCGAAAATACTACGATACACCCCCTATACTTGTGGGTCATCAAGACTATTTTCTGGCGCCGTTGCCGGGGAGTGAAGCGCTATTGGTAAGTGGAATTGGTAAGGAAAACCTTTACTGTTTGTGCTGATTTTATTTCTACGCTGCTATAAGTCATTATGGAGAGATCTTCTCTTCAATTTCTATTTGGGAAATCTACTACTACTGCAACGGTAGTAGATGAGGCGCCAGGTGAGGAAGTGATACCATATAAAATACCTATGAAAATTATTGAACGTGTTATGGATAACCGCTATGAAGGGGATGGAACTGTCCACCCTGGGGATCATTTATTGTTCTTACATGAATTATGCGGTTTATTCAAGTGTGCAGGTATTGCTATGGATGAAGTGAGGAAGAAACTATTCTCTTTATCGTTGTCTGGTAAGGCGGCGCATTGGTATAAATTACTGGATAATGGGGACTCTCTTGAATGGAATGATATTGTGCCCCGGTTTTATTCTAAGTTCTATCCTCCAAGTGAAATTCACAAGGATCGGAATCGCATATATAATTTTTGGCCTCATGATGGAGAGAGTATTGCCCAAGCTTGGGGGAGATTGAAGTCTTTAATGCTCAAATGCCCCATTCATGAGCTTCCTGGTAATGTTATTATTGATAATTTCTATGCAAGACTTTCTTTTCAAGACAAGACCTTGCTGGATACTTCTTGTTCTGGATCATTTACACGCAACAAAGAAGAGTTTAAAAGGGACCTTCTTGATCGGATCCAAGAAAATACTGAAGGTTGGGAGAACGACAAGGATAGAGAATCAGGTATAATTTATGATTATAAATGCATTGAAGCTTTTATGGATACTGATAAATTTCGTAATATGAGTGCTACATATGGTCTTGATTCTCAAGTTGCTGCAAATCTTTATAAAGCTTTTGCCTCTCATTATGAATTGCCTAAGAAGAATTTTGATAAGTATCATGAACCGTATAAAGATAAAATTGATTCATCTATTAATAAATGCGTTGTAGTTGAAACTGCTGATCATGTTATTCCTGAAGCTTATATTGAAAAAACTCCTTTCCCTACTAAAATGAAGGAGTACTCTGTTATAAATAGTGCGGTTCATAAAAGTGAAAAGAAACCTGTAGAACCTGAAGAACAAATAAAAGTTTAACCTGCTGTTGCAATAGTTAAAGATCTTGTGACTGAAAATGTGGAGGATGGTCATATTATTTTCTGCGAAGATGCTTCTAATATTGTTTCACATCCTAATAAACCCAAACAAGTTAGTGTTCCTATGCTATCTGTTAGAATTGGTGATCATTGCTATTACGGTTTATGTGATATTGGTGCAAGTGTTAGTGCTATTCCTTATGAGCTTTACACGGAGATTATGCACGAAATTGATTCTTGTGAACTTGAAGATATTGATGTGGTTATTCAACTGGCTAATAGAGAAACTATTTCTCCAATTGGTATTGTTCGAGATGTAGAAGTTTTATGCGGTAAGATTAAATATCCTGCTGACTTTTTGGTACTGGGTTCTGCTGCTAGTGATTATTGTCCTATCATTTTTGGTAGACCTTTTCTAAATACTTGTGGAGCTATTATAGATTGCAAGAAAGAGAAAATTTTGACTAAATTTGCTGGTGAATCTTATGAGTTTAACTTCTCTAAATTTACCAAAACTCCTTATAAAGCTGATTTGCCTAGTGATGATTTTAAAATGGAGCAGTGTGCATCTATTGTTCTTGTTCCTAATAATCCTTTGCAGCAACATTTGGAGAATAGCGAGAGTGAAGTTTTTAGGAAAGAAAGAGATGAGCTTGAGGAAATTTTTCTTCGTCAACCTATTCTCAAGCATGATTTACCGGTGGAAGATTTGGGTACAACACCGCCACCAAAGGAAGATCCTGTATTTGATTTAAAGCCTTTACCTGATAATCTTAAATATGCTCATATTGATGATAAGAAAATATATCCTGTTATTATTAGTTCTAAGCTTACAGAGTTTGAAGAAGAAAGGTTATTGGAAATATTGAAGAAACACCGAGGAGCTATTGGCTACACTCTTGATGATTTGAAGGGGATTTCTCCTTCTATTTGCCAACATGCTATTAATATGGAAGATGATGCAAAGCCTGTTGTTGAACATCAGCGTCGTCTAATTCCGAAGATGAAGGAGGTGGTAAGGAATGAGGTATTAAAACTTCTTGAAGCTGGTATTATATATCCTATTGCTGATAGTAGATGGATTAGTCCTGTGCATTGCGTTCCCAAGAAAGGAGGAATGACTGTTGTGCCTAATGATAATGATGAGCTCGTCCCTCAAAGAGTAGTTGTAGGGTATAGAATGTGCATTGATTTTCGAAAAGTTAATAAAGTTACTAAGAAAGATCATTACCCTTTACCATTTATTGATCAAATGCTAGAAAGATTGTCTAAAAATACTCATTTTTGCTTTCTTGATGGTTATTCTGGATTTTCACAAATTGCTGTTAAAACTAAAGATCAAGAGAAAACCACTTTTACTTGTCCCTATGGAACTTATGCTTATAGACGTATGCCTTTTGGTTTATGTAATGCTCCTGCTACTTTTCAAAGATGCATGTCTGCTATTTTTCATGGTTTTTGCGAGAGTATCGTAGAGGTATTCATGGATGATTTTTCCGTCTATGGGAATTCTTTTGATAGTTGCTTGCGAAACCTTGATAAAGTTTTGCAGAGATGTGAAGAAACTAACCTTGTTCTTAATTGGGAGAAATACCACTTTATGGTTAATGAAGGAATTGTATTGGGACATAAAATTTCTGAGAAAGGTATTGAAGTTGATAGAGCTAAAGTTGAAGCAATTGAGAAGATGCCCTATCCGAGGGATGTTAAAGGTATTCGTAGTGTTCTTGGTCATGCTGGGTTTTATAGGAGATTTATTAAAGATTTCTCCAAGATTTCAAAGCCTCTTACTAATCTTCTTCAAAAAGACGTACCTTTTGTTTTTGATGATGATTGTAAGGAAGCTTTTGAAACTCTAAAGAAAGCCTTAACAACTGCTCCTGTAGTTGAACCTCCTGATTGGAATTTACCATTTGAAATTATGTGTGATGCTAGTGATTTTGCTGTAGGCGCTGTTCTTGGACAGCGAGTAGATAAAAAAACTGAATGTTATTCATTATGCTAGTAAAACTCTTGATGCTGTGATGACCCACAAGTATAGGGGATCGCAACAGTCTTTGAGGGAAGTAAAACCCAATTTATTGATTCGACACAAGGGGAGACAAAGAACACTTGGAAGCCTTAACAGCGGAGTTGTCAATTCAGCTGCACCTGGAAACAGACTTGCTCGCAAGGGTTTATCAGTAGTAACAGTTTTATAGCAAAGTAGTAGTGAAATAACAGCGAGTAAATGTGAGACAGCAGTAGTGATTTTAGTAAACAGCAGGATTAAAATACTGTAGGCACGGGGACGGATGACGGGCGTTGCATGGATGAGAGAAACTCATGTAACAATCATAGCAGGGCATTTGCAGATAATAATAAAACGGTGTCTAAGTACAAAGCAATCAATAGGCATGTGTTCCATATATAGTCGTGCGTGCTCGTAATGAGAAACTTGCACAACATCTTTTGTCCTACCAGCCGGTGGCAGCCGGGCCTCAAGGGAAACTACTGGATATTAAGGTACTCCTTTTAATAGAGTACCGGAGCAAAGCATTAACACTCCGTGAACACATGTGATCCTCACATCGCTACCATTCCCTCCGGTTGTCCCGATTTCTGTCACTTCGGGGCCATCGGTTCCGGACAGCGACATGTGTATACAACTTATAGGTAAGACCATAAACAATGAATATCATGATGAAACAATAACATGTTCAGATCTGAGATCATGGCACTCGGGCCCTAGTGACAAGCATTAAGCATAACAAGTTGCAACAATATCATCAAAGTACCAATTACGGACACTAGGCACTATGCCCTAACAATCTTATGCTATTACATGACCAATCTCATCCAATCCCTACCATACCCTTCAGCCTACAGCGGGGGAATTACTCACACATGGATGGGGGAAACATGGCTGGTTGATGTGGAGGCGTTGGCGGTGATGGCGGTGATGATCTCCTCCAATTCCCCGTCCCGGCGGAGTGCCAGAACGGAGACTTCTGGCTCCCGCGACGGAGTTTCGCGATGTGGCGGCGTTCTGGAGGGTTTCTGGCGACTTCGACTTCTCCCCGTGCGTTTTTAGGTCGAGGCGAATAAGTAGTCCGAAGGAGGGCGTCGGAGGCCGGCCGAGGGGGCCACACCACAGGGCCGCGCGGCCCCCCCTGGGCCGCGCCGCCCTATGGTGTGGGGCCCTCGGGCCTCCACCTCAATTGTCCTTCTGGCTCCGTTAGTTTCCTTGGAAAATAGGGCCTTCTGCATAAATTCCGAGGATTTTCCCGAAATTTGGATTTCTGCACAAAAACGAGACACCAGAGCAGTTCTGCTGAAAACAGCGTTAGTCCGTGTTAGTTGCATCCAAAATACACAAATTAGAGGCAAAACAATAGCAAAAGTGTTCGGGAAAGTAGATACGTTTTGGACGTATCAACTCCCCCCAAGCTTAGCTTATTGCTTGTCCTCAAGCAATTCAGTTAACAACTGAGCGATAAAAGAACTTTCACGAACACATTTGCTCATATGATGTATATATTCTCATGCTATGGCTAATACTTAAGCAGTTCATAATGAGATACATGCAAATAAGATCATCTAACAGCTATGTCAAACATGGAGAGGTACCAACAATTAATAAGAAGCATCATGAATCATGTATATAAGAAAGATTGCAATGTTCATAAGAGAGTATGATAAAGTGGTATCTCGCTTGCCTGTATTTGATTGGCAAAACATAAATGCCCGGGCACCTCTAGAGTTCATAGAAAGACTAGAAGTAGTGATTGTCAAAAGATATATGCATCAAAGTTATATCACAATCAATCATATTTTGAGACAAGCATATTATACTAAGAATGACAGTTGTGCTCTCAAGATAGTGCTCAAAGAAATAATGGAGACACAACATAAAAGTAAAAGATTGACCCTTCGCAGAGGGAAGCAGGGATTAACATGCGCTAGAGCTTTTCATTTTTATGAAGACAGGAATAAAATTATTTTGAGAGGTGTTTGTTGTTGTCAACGAATGGTAATGGGTACACTAACTACCTCGCCAACCGGACTTTCAAGAGCGGCTCCCATGAATTATTGCATATTTATTTGGCACTCCTTCCAACCTTTCTTGCACAAACCATGGCTAACCGAATCCTCGGGTGCCTGCCAACAATCTCATACCATGAAGGAGTGCCTTTTATTTTATTTTTATTATGATGATGACACTCCCCCCAACCTTTGCTTACACAAGCCATGGCTAACCGAATCCTTCGGGTGCCGTCCAACAATCACAAACCATGGAGGAGTGTCTATTTAAATTAATTAATTTGGGACTGGGAATCCCATTGCCAGCTCTTTTTGCAAAGTTATTGGATAAGCGGATGTGCCACTAGTCCATATGAGAGTCCGTCAAAAGTAAATGACAAGGTTGAAAGCTAAACACCACATACTTCCTCATGAGCTATGAAACATAAACACAAATTGAGAAGCATTTTGAAGGTTTTAAAGGTAGCGCATGAGAATTTACTTGGAATAGTTTGAAATGCCATGCATAGGTATTTATGGTGGACACTTTTGGAATAACTTGGTTTTCAGGTGTTTGGAAGCACGAGCAGCGTTTCCGCTCAGTACAAGTGAAGGCTAGCAATAGACTAGGGAGCGACAAATCAAGAGAGCAGTAACTGTCATAATCATGCTTGCGGCAAAATAAATTAACGAAGGCATAAAAGTGATACAAGAACTCTGAAGCAATATAGATCATCGAGGCTTAATTGACTTTTTGTTCAGTCATATGCATGCGTGAGCATGTGCCAAGTCGATATAAATGAATTACTCAGAGGGGGATACCACAATGCCATACTTACTTATGAATAAAACAATGCAAGCAAACATCCATGACATGCTACTCATATTAATAGATTGGAGCTAAACATGAGAGATCATAAACTACTAGACTTTCTCAAATAACATATACCTCACATGAACTAACTAAGCATGCTCACATGGATGAGTATATGTACAAAAATGAAAACAAATAGAGTTCATACCAGCCTCTCACCACAATCAGATTGTCGTAGATCGTCATTATTGCCTTTCACTTGTGTAGCTTGGATAATATGAAATGAAAACCACGCTCCAGCCACCGAAGACCATTGAACTCATAAAGAACTTTACAAAACCAAAGAAGAACAGCAAATATTTTTGGTGTTTTCGAATTTGAGAACAAGAACAAGAGGAAACAAACAAACAAAGCAAAATCTTTTTGGGTTTTCTTATAGCAAACTAGCAATAGCAAATAAAGCGAAACAAATGCAAGAAACCAAAGCAAACAAATGGTGAAGAGAAACAACAGAAATATTTTTGCTCTTTTTGTGTTTTAAGAAAGAAACAAAGCAAAAACAAGAAATAGCAAACTAAAAGAAACGCAGAAAAGCGAGATGGCAGAAATCTGCCAAAACCTGACAGCAGTACAGAAATCGATTTTTACAAAAATCTTACGTTGCTCAGATAGAAAAGTGTTCAGCTAATTAAAGTTAGATAACAACCTGGGGAACCTGCAAAAAAATTGGCAGCTCAAAATAACGCTCTGGCTATTTTTGAGAATTTTTACGGTAACGTTCCAGAATCTGTTTTCAGGCAGCACTTCCCCAAATATCATCTTCCTCTCATTAGAAAACCACTCAAAGAGACTAAACAAGTATGTACAAGTTTCCAGTAACCATAATATGCAAAGAATGAGTGATGCCGGTATACCTCCCCCCAATCTTAGGCTTTTGGCCTAAGTGGAGTTCAACCCCAACGAGGGTCGCTGTTCCTCGCCGGTGGATAATCCATAGTGTAGTCATAGTAAAGTTCCTGTGCAGAAGAAAAGCGTGGAGGCTCCATATGTCCACCATGTTGATGCGAGGAACTTGCTGCATCGGATGGTGAGTCGAGGTGCTCCTCGACCTGCGTGTCGTCTCTTGCATGTTGGCCTCCTCTCTCTATGTGTGCATCCAGTGCACCTTCTGTGACCGACCAATCTCCCCTGGAATCAAGGTTAGACAACAGTGCGCAGCAATCTTACTAATTTCTCAGTTTTCTTAGTTATTCTCCAGACTTTCTTATAAAATGTCATCTTGTAAAACAGGTTACCCAAGTTGGAGGAATCAGAAACAAATTCATGTTTAATCATAGAGGCTATGTCAAGTTTTTCTATGGGGAATGGAATATCAAAATGATGAGGTTCTACATTATGAAAAGCTAGTAAACGAGAGGCAATGAGACCTCCACAAATTCCACCTTTCTCACGGTTAGTAGCAAGTCTATAAGCTATCAATGCCCCCAAATTATAAGTCCTACTACTTTGCAGTGCTGCAGCTAGAAAAGCCAAATCCGGGATAGAAAGTTTACCACCAATCTTTTTAGCAAGAACGCATTTGGTAATAAAATAGGCAAAGTAGCGGATAGCCGGGAGCTGAATACTAGTGATTTTACCACTATCCCCTGAGAAACTCCTTCCATCGCAAATCATCTTGAAGAGGTCCGAGATTTCTTGCGGCGATCCCCTTATCTTCTCGCATGACCCCCATTGCGGTACTCTAATTGCTGCACAAAAAGCACTAAATGGCAAGTTGACAGTTTTATTGTAAATTTTATACTGGACCGTGGGGTTAGATCGCGACCAATTGAACTTAAAGTCCTACACAAAAGACATAGTTAATTTTGCATATTGTCTTGGCTCTCCTTCAACAAAGTCACTCAGCCCTGCACGATAAATTAGGCTTTGAACATCTTCAAATATCCCCGCACTTCTCATAAAGTCCACGCATGGGTAGTAAGAGGGGTATACTCCCTCTTCACGGTTCACCCTCATAACTTGTTGGACTTCCAATTCTTGTTGGTTCAATTGATAACTATTCCACTCCATTTTCTGAAATTTCAACAAACAATATAAAAATTTGCTTTGGTGACATATAATCAAGGGGAACTACCATAGGAACTTGCTAGAGTACTAATCATGCATCAAAACTAGTTTCTACCACTTAGAACAAGCATGCAAGCTCACTAAACATGTTACCTACAGCAGCAAAATATTCAAGATA
The DNA here is from genome assembly GCF_019359855.2 of Lolium perenne. Lineage (NCBI taxonomy): Eukaryota > Viridiplantae > Streptophyta > Magnoliopsida > Poales > Poaceae > Lolium > Lolium perenne. The sequence goes on from NC_067246.2 coordinate 323,235,231, forward strand.
TACTCAACCAAACAAAATTCTACTTGGATGGGTGGAGGAGTCACATACCGAAGAGCAAATGTGCTAAATTTCAGACAGAAATCTGAGCTGAGCAAAGAGATCGAGAAATCTGGAGCTCTGGAGCAAAAACGCGAGTGAGAGGAACCTGGTACGAGTTTTTTCGGGAGAGAGAAGGTGCTGGGAGAAAGAGATGACAAAGTAGGGCAAAGGGGGGCCCACACCACATGGTGGCGCGGCCACCTCCTTGGCCGCGCCGACCTGTGGTTTGGCGCCCTCTGGTGCCCCACAGGTCATCCTCTGGTGCTCCCAGGTGCCTCGTCGAAAAATAGGACCAACGGTATAATTTTTGTGAATTTTTGAAAACTTTGAAAAATGCACATTTCTGGGTATTTAGTTTATTATTACTGGCCAGGAAAATTTTTGAAATCTTCAATTAGCTAAGGAACTTTGCAAATTAAAAGTGCTACAGCAACTAGAGCAAGTGGAGGAAGAAAGATATGTTGTTTACCTCCTCTATGCATATAAAAGGTATTTGTTAACAAGGTTGATCAAGTCTTGCCACCAAATAAATTTTACATAGCATAAGAAGAAATAAACCTCAAATCAATCATGTTACCTTGAATTGTATTGATATGGATCCAATCACGAGAGTTTGATATTCTTCTTTAGGCTCATATATAGGACAATCAATAGTTCCCACTTTAATACTTCTCACAATAGTAATAGTATTGACTCCACATACTTTATCAATCTTCTTGGGGAAATAGACGGTATGCTCCTTATCATCAACATTAAAAGTAACCTTTCCTTTATTGCAATCAATAACAGCCCCTGCGGTGTTAAGAAAAGGTCTCCCAAGAATAATAGACATATTATCATCTTCAGGCATTTCCAACACAACAAAATCAGTTAATATCAAACAGTTAGTAGTAACTTGAACAGGAACATTCTCACATATACCAACAGGAATAGCAGTAGATTTATCAGCCATTTGTAAAGATATATCAGTAGGTATCAACTTATCTAAGTAAAGTCTCTTATAAAGAGAAAAAGGCATAACACTAACACCAGCTCCCAAATCACATAGAGCAGTTTTAACATAATTATTCTTAATAGAACAAGGAATAGTAGGTATACCTGGGTCGCCCAACTTCTTTGGAATTTTGCCATTGAAAGAGTAATTAGCAAGCATAGTGGAAATTTCCTCATTGGGGATTTTCCTTTTGTTAGTAACAATATCTTTCATATACTTTGAATAAGGAGGCAATTTAATAGCATCGGTCAAAGGGATTTGCAAGAATAAAGGTTTCATCCAATCGCAAAATTTATTATAGTGTTCTTCTTCCTTTGATTTTAGTTTCTTAGCAGGAAAAGGCATTTGCTTTTGCACCCAAGGTTCTCTTTCATTACCATGTTTCTCAGCAATAAAATCTTCTTTAGTATACTTTTTATTTTTAGCATGCTTTTCAGGTTCTTCTTCTACCTCTTCTTTATCAGGAGTATCATTCTTATCATTATATTTATCATGTTCATTACCACTTTCAGTTTCAGCATCAGAAATAGAGATACTATTAGGATCATTAACAAGTTCAGAGGATTCTACAACATTTTTATGCTTCTTCTTCTTTTTCTTCTTAGAATGAGCACTAGGTTCAATACGTTGAGAATCTTGTTCAATTCTTTTGGGATGCCCTTCAGGATATAGAGGATCCTGGGTAGAGACACCACCTCTAGTTGTTACTTCATAAGTGTAACATCCCAAGAACTTCAAAATAAAACAAATGAATTTCACTAGTTCCAAATTTTGGAACCAACAAAAACTTTTATTAAAATAAGGTTGATACATATAGATCTTGTTTAAATCTTGTGCTTTGCCATGATGAGTGTTATTATGCTTAAGTGCTAAACCCTAAAACCCTAAAGTGATCAAGTGAAGATCACCAACCCAATAAAATAAAAGAGAAAGTAATCAAATAAGAAAAACCTTAAACCCTAATCTTCTCCAAAAATCATTTGGATCTATTTTTGAGAAACCAAAATAAAATAGAAGACATATGGGGGCATATAGCCCTAATAGGTAAATCTTGAACCCTACCTTTTTAATTATGCTAAATGGTGGTGAACCATTGTGAACCACACTAAACCCTAAACCTCATCCCTCTTTTCACCACCCTAGTTAAAATAGAATAAAAGGGAATTAAATAAGAAAGAGGCATATGTGCCTATGGCTATATTTATAAAACCTTACCCTAAGATTTTCTACTTTGCTTAGAGGTTTGGAAAACCTTCATACACCTTACCTAAGGCTTATCAAACCAAATTCAAGTGGTTTTCAAAGAAAATAAAAAGAAACTAAAAATACCATAGAGGCATATGAGAGTAAAATGCAAATTTGTGAATTTGAGAAGATTGACCCTAGGACTTGTTGTGAATGGTTGGATCACTTCCATATACCATTTCAACACTCAACAACACCAAATGGGTCAAGTCAAGTCAAATTTAAAATGAAATGCAACATATGCATAGAGGCATATGTGACACATAGCCATAATACCCAATTCTTGCCCTATGACTTTAAACCTTGACCAAATGGTGTGCAACCATTTCTAAACTTCATATAACCCTAAATTGACCCTAACCCATGTCCAAGTGAAGCAAGATCAACACTTTACAAAAATAATAAAAAGTGACACATCCCCTCTTATGTGTTATGGACATTTTTGCAAATCTTCAACCAAGGCCACCATTGCTTGATCTCTTGCTTGTAGAATACTTATATATGATAAACAAACACATTTGCATCAAAGAAACAAGAATCAAATCAAAGGAAAATTCAAAACTCACATACATGTGATAATGGTCATATGACCCATTTATAAAATCTTCACTACTTTACCCCCCTGCATTTGAATCTTCCTAAACCAGACTTGGTCAACTATGACCATGTCATCCAAGACCAAGTAAAAGTGAACAACATTCATGTTGACCACACATGCTAATGTTGACCAGGTTGACCAGTATGATTTTGACAAGTAGAGACTTTGAAACTAGGTGAAGATCAACCCCAAATTTGAAATCTCACAAACCTTGACTAAAATGAGCACCACCACCACCAATCTTTCCCATTAACTACATCATTGAGCTCCACCAAAAAGAAATCCAAAATTCCACAAAAATCTTCATGCGGCCATTGTGTCGAGCACCTTGTGTGCACAATCTGGAAATTGTGATACACCCTATTATCCTCTGGTCCAAAGCCTAAACCACTTTCTTTTGGTGATCATCACACCCCTCTGCAACCCCTGCATCATTGCCATGTCCTTGCACTACCATTTTAAGTGGAGAAAATGAAAGAAAGATTCACACCGTGCACCATGCCGGCCACCGTTGCACTCAAACGATCTGAGCCCCTACTCTCCCCTACACCATGTCTACTGCCTTCCCTGCATCACCCTAAACACGCTCGTACTACCCCTAAGCAAAGAGACGCACGCTAGAAGCCAACACGCACGCGCCCAGCACCTCGCCACGGCGTGCCAGACACGCGGTGAGCGCGCCCAGACGACGCCCTGGCCGCGCCAGTACATGCCCTCGCCTAGACTCGCTCGACCGTCTCTCTCTCTCTCCCTTTGCACGCATGCTCACCACCCCTACAGCTAGCCACTAGACATCCTCAATGACACGCGGGAACGCCTAGCCGTTGCCGCCATGATCACCGACCGCCGCGCATGCCGCCCCGCACTTGATCGTCGCCAGCACGCCCCCGTCCTCCCCTCACTGCCCCTTCACGCGCGTCGTCCTCTCCATGACCCCAGCAACCTAGCGCGACCCCTAGCTTGCCCCTTCACCGCTCCAGACGCCGGCGCCATGGACGACCTCCCACGGGCACCGCAGCACCTCACGCCCCTATAAAAGGAGGGCCTCCCTGGATGCTCTCTTCACACCCATTCACTCCCCTCCTTCTCCTAGATCACCTCGACCCCTTCCCCTCTCCGATTACACACCACCTCGCCGGAATTTGGCCGGAACCCGCCGCCACAGCAGCTCGACGAAGCCGACGATTCCGAGCACCCCCGGAGCTCCCACGACAACCAATCGACTCGCCGTCGTCTCCAACGTCGAACGCCAGCCTCGCCGACGCTCGCCCGCCTCCAGGTAGCTCTCCGACCCCCTAGTCTGGCCGCCGGTAGGGTTGGATCTCCGGCGAGCCATGTCGAGGATGAGGACGACCCTCAGCCGTGCGATCGTCTTTTGATCCGACGGCCCTCCTCGCGTACCGTTTCGGGCTGGGAAACCACTGGCTGACAGTGGACCCCGCCGTCAGCCCCGCTCGTCCAGCGTGGCCGCCCACTGGGCTGGCCCGTTTAACCCCTCTGCGGCCCATTAGCATTTCCCGCCAAGCCCAGTAATTCGAATATGATTAAATCTATTTGGTTCAAATCCAATACTGCTGCCCACTTCAAATTTGAATAGTTTGAAATCTACTACACCAAATTTAACCAATCTTATATATTTGGAAAGCTCATGAAATTATCAACACAATGCCACTGGCCTCATGTCCAAATTCGAAATTAAATTAAAATAATAAAAATAACAAGGCAGGGCCTTTTCTGAATTCAAATAAATATTAGAAATTATCTATAAATGATTTTAAGTTGATTCCAACTCTAATAAATCACATTTGACATAATCTAATTGTTCATGCAAAAATATAGCATAGTTGTTTTGCATGATCATGGGCTAGAATCAAACTATTGGCTATGTAGTCAATACTAGCCCATTTAAACTATTTCAAATTTTAGGAAATTAAACCAATGAGGTGTAGCCCTCATTTAAATCATTCTCACAAGTGGTGAAGTAATGTGTTGACCTTTGAATACTTAGGCTCATACTTGCTCACTTGTAGAATTTAAACCAACATAGTTTTTAAATTGCACTAGTTATTTAAATCACATGAGATGATGAATCTCATTTAAATCCCTTTTCTCAAATACTAAGTGTGGAGTGTTGACCTTGGTCAACATGGGATCATCCCTGGTTATTTGAGAATATTAAATCCCCTCAATAGTAGTTTCTATTAAATTAGTTACAACTATGTGTTAAATCATATGAGAGGTATTCCTCCCATTTAAATCTTGTTCTCAAGTAATTCAACATGAGGTAGTGGCCATGGTCTATATACCCTCACATTGAGTTATTTGGTGATATTAAATCACTACCTTGTTAGTATTAAATTGCATGAGGTATGGAACCTCATTTAAATCATTTTCTCAAATGATAAGTATGAAGAGGTGGACTTTGGTCAACCTAGGTCATATATTATTCATAAGAGAAATTAAATCTTAAGAAGAATTCAATGAGAGGAAATTATTTCTCCAAACCAAAGATAAACCCCACTTCCAAATTTCAATGAGAGGAAATTATTTTCCTAATGTTAAATAAGGAAACCCTAGAATAATGGGTTGATAAATGTTAAGTAGTGATGCTAGATCCTTTGTGTGTGAGCCAATAAGGCTAATTAAGATTACTTAAGTGTTGTTTGGTGATTGTATCCTCGTATTCGTTTATAGACGCTAGTACCGGAGACTATCAAGAGGAAGAGGTCTTCTACCAAGAGGAAGAGCAAGAAAACTTTGATCACATCACCAATCAAGGCAAGCTAACACTCTTGCAAGGTTCCCTTGTGCAAGGCTCTACAAGAGCAAGGCACCATTACATTTTACTTTATGAACCTATCCCAAGTTTTTACTTATCAAGCTTTACTTGATTTTATTTATCAAAGTTACTTTTTGGTTTATGATCCACTTGGTTGAATTATAGAGTAGTACAAGAGCATCACACTTAGCCTAGCAAGCTCCAAGATACTTAGCCCCCCTCATAACTAGTTGCTAGTGCTCAATATTAAAAGTGACTACTCTAGTTGGGAACTTGTGAATTGAAATGACTTTGAAAACCTTGGAATGATGAGTCATTCTATTGAGAGATTTTGAAGGTGAATATGACTGGTGAATGACTTGGTGAATTTTACAAAAACACTGATGGTTGGGTTCGGATGCGATACCATTCCAATTTTACAAGTACCCCCACAATACCTGAATCTGGGTAAGGCTTAGCTGGAAACTTATGTATTCTAGTATGGGTTCCCTCTGAACAAGCGTCATAGGGGTTATGCTTGAGGCTGCCTCCGTACTGGTGAAGTGATGTGAAATGACGTGAAATGAGGTGAATGTCCGGCCCAAGCCCTGTGCAGTTCCCGGGTTGACTGCGGTTTTCACCGGGAGGCCAAGCTCATGGGGAGAGGTGCCTATACTAGAGTATGTAAATGAAAGGTTAGGATTGGTAGTTCGCGTACTGCGTACGATAAATCAGGGCCAGTTACCCCTGACGAACTATTGCAATTATTGTGGCACAAGTGTACACCCTCTGCAGAGTTAAACCTATTCGAATAGCCGCGTCCGCGGTTATGGACAGTTGGAAAGGCCATACTGTTCTGTCATCAGAACTTTTCTAAAAATATGAATGGTGACTTGTGATTTGAATGGAAAGGTGACTTTGACTTTGAATCACTACTGAGTTGTGGGAATGACACTAATGTTCCCACTTGAGTTAGTTGAGCAAATGAAGGTTTTTGATTATTAAAGTGTTTACGAAATAAAACTGGCTTTATGCAAATGAAACTAGAGCTTAGAACCCCCTTACTATAGTTGATAGTATTTACCTTAGTATTAGTTTGCGAGTACTTTAAAGTACTCATGGCTGTGTCCCTGGCTATTCAAATGGCCAGACTATGAAGACGAGTACCAGAACCCGGAAGAAGGACAGCAGGACGTCTACGACAACTAGGATCACTCCTGACGTCAACAGTTGCCTGTGCAATAGATGGACTACTACTACGCTACTTTCGCTTCCGCTATGTGTTATGTAATGAATAAATAGAACTTATACTGTTGTAATGAGAATGGATCATGTGATCCTTTATTTGTAAGACGATTATGGTATGTAATGGATGATGTGTTGTGATATCAATCTATTATGTCTCGCAAAAACAATATTCCTGGGATTGCGAGGAATGGCATAATAGGCATCTGGACTTAAAAATCCGGGTGTTGACAAGTTGGTATCAGAGCCATTGTTGACCTTAGGAGACCCTAGTTAGAATGGACGTCTGAAAAACTTAGTTTCAAAAACCAAAGAAGTGAATATTTGTGAAAAACTTATTCTCACTCTTATCCTTGAGATCTGCTTCAAAATAAGAAAGTTATGCTCTATTTTCTCTTATACTACTACATAAAATTTTGACACACTCCTCTAACTTACTTATCCTAATTGCTCACAGATGAAGTACCAATGGGAGTGCTATCAGCTTGGTCACGGAGGAGAACTAAGGTTCGAAAAAGAGTTGAAGCAACTAGTGGACTATCTGGGACACCCGTATCCCGAGTTCTTCGGAATACCCCTCAAGGCTCAGTTAGGAGAACCACCTCGGTGGGACGTTTCTACTGATCTACGAAGGAAGCTTGATGCCCCGGTATGGGAAACCATCTGGTTTTCTGTAACGGGAAACACTTGGAAGGAAGGACTAGACAAAGCTATGCAAGAAGCAATGTTCCGTCTGTGTGGACAAAATGAGGACAAGATCAAGAGCACTCGATTCATCTCCTACCCAAGACATTACTCCTTGGGAAGACCGATGACCATGCCCCCACCACAACCCAAGATGAACCCCTATGAAGCACCTCAGGACTTCAGGCAGTACAAAACCCGCAGAGATTTGGACAACGCCCTCGCCTCTCACCAAGCACATCACCCGTGAAGACGAAGAATCCACCCGGAAGAATAGTATCACCCCAGCACTTAAGTAGGTGTGAGTTGTATCAGGATCCCCCTTGTATCGTAGAGCGATGAATGGTTCTTCAAACCAACGGTGTGTTAGATTTGTAATATGTGATGCTTGGTATGAATGAAAAAGTGTTGTTGGTTTTACCCCCGCAACACTACTCAAGTTTTTTAATATTATGAACTTTTTAAACTTCACAAAACAAACCCTAGAAATTTCCCTCTTATCTTATCATCTACATCAATGTTTAGATGGCCCCACCAACCCGCAACGCCACCCAGGATGCCATGATGCAACTGCTGCAGACGATGATAGCAGACCGAGAAGTCGAGAGAGCTGAACGCCAAGCCAACATTGCTGCACTGCAACAACTAGCTCAGAACAATCAAGGCCATGGAAACCACGATCACCCTGGATCGAAGCTGAAGAACTTTCAACACACCAACCCTCCAATGTTCAACAAGACTGAAGAGCCCCTCGATGCTGATGACTGGCTCCAGACCATGGAGAACAACCTCGAAGTTGCGGGAGTTGAAGCCGCAGAAAAAGTACTATTTGCCACCCACTACCTGTCAGGACCTGCCAGAGCCTGGTGGACAAGTGCCCGTGCAATGAATGCGGGACAGATGATGACTTGGGAAGACTTCAAGCTGAAGTTTAGCAAGTACCACGTGCCCCAAGGACTGATCAAGAAGATGAGAGACGAGTTCTGTGAACTCAAGCAAGGAAGAATGTCCGTGGTGGAATACCGCGACAGGTTTCTCACTTTGTCAAGGTACGCCCCGGATGAGACCGACACCAATGAGAAGAGAAAGGAAAGATTTCTGAACGGACTGCACGACGAGATGCAGACTATGTTAGTGAACATTCCGTTCGCTGACTTAGAAGCCCTCGTAGACTCAGCCATACAGATGGAAGGAAAGCTACATCAAGCCAATGAGAACCGCAAACGCAGAGTGATGAACCAGAATGGACCCCACCATACCCAGAAGTACCGCAACAACTCCTCTGGAGGATTCACCCCAAGATACAACAAGCCCCCTACCCAGAATTATCGCCCCAACTACACCAACAACAACGGAGGACCCCCGAAGCCCGGAGGCAACAACAACAACAACAACCACAACAACCACAACCACCCCAACAACAGCAACAACAATGGAAACAACAACAACACCAATACTGCCCCAAGGACTGGAAGCAATGCTACCCCCGTCATTCCCAAAGACAAGTCCACTGTCAACTGCTATGAGTGTGGAGTTGTGGGTCACTTCTCCAATGAGTGCCCCAAAAAGCTTGCCAGGATTGCAGCCAATACCGCAGCACCTGCTCAGCAACAGCGCCGCTTTGCCGGAAGAAGGAACCAGAACAACAACAACGGCCGTCTCTACCACATGATCGCATGAAGCTCAGGAAGCACCCCAGACCATGCCAAGTATGTCTTCCTGTTAATAAAATGCTCAATCTCTCTTAGGAACCTAACTTTTCTTAAAATCTCGGGACGAGATTTGTTTAAGGGGGAAGGGTTTGTAGCATCCCAAGAACTTCAAAATAAAACAAATGAATTTCACTAGTTCCAAATTTTGGAACCAACAAAAACTTTTATTAAAATAAGGTTGATACATATAGATCTTGTTTAAATCTTGTGCTTTGCCATGATGAGTGTTATTATGCTTAAGTGCTAAACCCTAAAACCCTAAAGTGATCAAGTGAAGATCACCAACCCAATAAAATAAAAGAGAAAGTAATCAAATAAGAAAAACCTTAAACCCTAATCTTCTCCAAAAATCATTTGGATCTATTTTTGAGAAACCAAAATAAAATAGAAGACATATGGGGGCATATAGCCCTAATAGGTAAATCTTGAACCCTACCTTTTTAATTATGCTAAATGGTGGTGAACCATTGTGAACCACACTAAACCCTAAACCTCATCCCTCTTTTCACCACCCTAGTTAAAATAGAATAAAAGGGAATTAAATAAGAAAGAGGCATATGTGCCTATGGCTATATTTATAAAACCTTACCCTAAGCTTTTCTACTTTGCTTAGAGGTTTGGAAAACCTTCATACACCTTACCTAAGGCTTATCAAACCAAATTCAAGTGGTTTTCAAAGAAAATAAAAAGAAACTAAAAATGCCATAGAGGCATATGAGAGTAAAATGCAAATTTGTGAATTTGAGAAGATTGACCCTAGGACTTGTTGTGAATGGTTGGATCACTTCCATATACCATTTCAACACTCAACAACACCAAATGGGTCAAGTCAAGTCAAATTTAAAATGAAATGCAACATATGCATAGAGGCATATGTGACACATAGCCATAATACCCAATTCTTGCCCTATGACTTTAAACCTTGACCAAATGGTGTGCAACCATTTCTAAACTTCATATAACCCTAAATTGACCCTAACCCATGTCCAAGTGAAGCAAGATCAACACTTTACAAAAATAATAAAAAGTGACACATCCCCTCTTATGTGTTATGGACATTTTTGCAAATCTTCAACCAAGGCCACCATTGCTTGATCTCTTGCTTGTAGAATACTTATATATGATAAACAAACACATTTGCATCAAAGAAACAAGAATCAAATCAAAGGAAAATTCAAAACTCACATACATGTGATAATGGTCATATGACCCATTTATAAAATCTTCACTACTTTACCCCCCTGCATTTGAATCTTCCTAAACCAGACTTGGTCAACTATGACCATGTCATCCAAGACCAAGTAAAAGTGAACAACATTCATGTTGACCACACATGCTAATGTTGACCAGGTTGACCAGTATGATTTTGACAAGTAGAGACTTTGAAACTAGGTGAAGATCAACCCCAAATTTGAAATCTCACAAACCTTGACTAAAATGAGCACCACCACCACCAATCTTTCCCATTAATTACATCATTGAGCTCCACCAAAAAGAAATCCAAAATTCCACAAAAATCTTCATGCGGCCATTGTGTCGAGCACCTTGTGTGCACAATCTGGAAATTGTGATACACCCTATTATCCTCTGGTCCAAAGCCTAAACCACTTTCTTTTGGTGATCATCACACCCCTCTGCAACCCCTGCATCATTGCCATGTCCTTGCACCACCATTTTAAGTGGAGAAAATGAAAGAAAGATTCACACCGTGCACCATGCCGGCCACCGTTGCACTCAAACGATCTGAGCCCCTACTCTCCCCTACACCATGTCTACTGCCTTCCCTGCATCACCCTAAACACGCTCGTACTACCCCTAAGCAAAGAGACGCACGCTAGAAGCCAACACGCACGCGCCCAGCACCTCGCCACGGCGTGCCAGACACGCGGTGAGCGCGCCCAGACGACGCCCTGGACGCGCCAGTACATGCCCTCGCCTAGACTCGCTCGACCGTCTCTCTCTCTCTCCCTTTGCACGCATGCTCACCACCCCTACAGCTAGCCACTAGACATCCTCAATGACACGCGGGAACGCCCTAGCCGTCGCCATGATCACCGACCTGCCGCGCATGTACTGCCCGCACTTGATCGTCGCCAGCACGCCCCCGTCCTCCCCTCACTGCCCCTTCACGCGCGTCGTCCTCTCCATGACCCCAGCAACCTAGCGCGACCCCTAGCTTGCCCCTTCGCCGCTCCAGACGTCGGCGCCATGGACGACCTCCCACGGGCACCGCAGCACCTCGCGCCCCTATAAAAGGAGGGCCTCCCTGGATGCTCTCTTCACACCCATTCACTCCCCTCCTTCTCCTAGATCACCTCGACCCCTTCCCCTCTCCGATTACACACCACCTCGCCGGAATTTGGCCGGAACCCGCCGCCACAGCAGCTCGACAAAGCCGACGATTCCGAGCACCCCCGGAGCTCCCACGACAACCAATCGACTCGCCGTCGTCTCCAACGTCGAACGCCAGCCTCGCCGACGCTCGCCCGCCTCCAGGTAGCTCTCCGACCCCCTAGTCTGGCCGCCGGTAGGGTTGGATCTCCGGCGAGCCATGTCGAGGATGAGGACGACCCTCAGCCGTGCGATCGTCTTTTGATCCGACGGCCCTCCTCGCGTACCATTTCGGGCTGGGAAACCACTGGCTGACAGTGGACCCCGCCGTCAGCCCCGCTCGTCCAGCGTGGCCGCCCACTGGGCTGGCCCGTTTAACCCCTCTGCGGCCCATTAGCATTTCCCGCCAAGCCCAGTAATTCGAATATGATTAAATCTATTTGGTTCAAATCCAATACTGCTGCCCACTTCAAATTTGAATAGTTTGAAATCTACTACACCAAATTTAACCAATCTTATATATTTGGAAAGCTCATGAAATTATCAACACAATGCCACTGGCCTCATGTCCAAATTCGAAATTAAATTTAAATAATAAAAATAACAAGGCAGGGCCTTTTCTGAATTCAAATAAATATTAGAAATTATCTATAAATGATTTTAAGTTGATTCCAACTCTAATAAATCACATTTGACATAATCTAATTGTTTATGCAAAAATATAGCATAGTTGTTTTGCATGATCATGGGCTAGAATCAAAATATTGGCTATGTAGTCAATACTAGCCCATTTAAACTATTTCAAATTTTAGGAAATTAAACCAATGAGGTGTAGCCCTCATTTAAATCATTCTCACAAGTGGTGAAGTAATGTGTTGACCTTTGAATACTTAGGCTCATACTTGCTCACTTGTAGAATTTAAACCAACATAGTTTTTAAATTGCACTAGTTATTTAAATCACATGAGATGATGAATCTCATTTAAATCCCTTTTCTCAAATACTAAGTGTGAAGTGTTGACCTTGGTCAACATGGGATCATCCCTGGTTATTTGATAATATTAAATCCCCTCAATAGTAGTTTCTATTAAATTAGTTACAACTATGTGTTAAATCATATGAGAGGTATTCCTCCCATTTAAATCTTGTTCTCAAGTAATTCAACATGAGGTAGTGGCCATGGTCTATATACCCTCACATTGAGTTATTTGGTGATATTAAATCACTACCTTGTTAGTATTAAATTGCATGAGGTATGGAACCTCATTTAAATCATTTTCTCAAATGATAAGTATGAAGAGGTGGACTTTGGTCAACCTAGGTCATATATTATTCATAAGAGAAATTAAATCTTAAGAAGAATTCAATGAGAGGAAATTATTTCTCCAAACCAAAGATAAACCCCACTTCCAAATTTCAATGAGAGGAAATTATTTTCCTAATGTTAAATAAGGAAACGCTAGAATAATGGGTTGATAAATGTTAAGTAGTGATGCTAGATCCTTTGTGTGTGAGCCAATAAGGCTAATTAAGATTACTTAAGTGTTGTTTGGTGATTGTATCCTCGTATTCGTTTATAGACGCTAGTACCGGAGACTATCAAGAGGAAGAGGTCTTCTACCAAGAGGAAGAGCAAGAAAACTTTGATCACATCACCAATCAAGGCAAGCTAACACTCTTGCAAGGTTCCCTTGTGCAAGGCTCTACAAGAGCAAGGCACCATTACATTTTACTTTATGAACCTATCCCAAGTTTTTACTTATCAAGCTTTACTTGATTTTATTTATCAAAGTTACTTTTTGGTTTATGATCCACTTGGTTGAATTATAGAGTAGTACAAGAGCATCACACTTAGCCTAGCAAGCTCCAAGATACTTAGCCCCCCTCATAACTAGTTGCTAGTGCTCAATATTAAAAGTGACTACTCTAGTTGGGAACTTGTGAATTGAAATGACTTTGAAAACCTTGGAATGATGAGTCATTCTATTGAGAGATTTTGAAGGTGAATATGACTGGTGAATGACTTGGTGAATTTTACAAAAACACTGATGGTTGGGTTCGGATGCGATACCATTCCAATTTTACAAGTACCCCCACAATACCTGAATCTGGGTAAGGCTTAGCTGGAAACTTATGTATTCTAGTATGGGTTCCCTCTGAACAAGCGTCATAGGGGTTATGCTTGAGGCTGCCTCCGTACTGGTGAAGTGATGTGAAATGACGTGAAATGAGGTGAATGTCCGGCCCAAGCCCTGTGCAGTTCCCGGGTTGACTGCGGTTTTCACCGGGAGGCCAAGCTCATGGGGAGAGGTGCCTATACTAGAGTATGTAAATGAAAGGTTAGGATTGGTAGTTCGCGTACTGCGTACGATAAATCAGGGCCAGTTACACCTGACGAACTATTGCAATTGTTGTGGCACAAGTGTACACCCTCTGCAGAGTTAAACCTATTCGAATAGCCGCGTCCGCGGTTATGGACAGTTGGAAAGGCCATACTGTTCCGTCATCAGAACTTTTCTAAAAATATGAATGGTGACTTGTGATTTGAATGGAAAGGTGACTTTGACTTTGAATCACTACTGAGTTGTGGGAATGACACTAATGTTCCCACTTGAGTTAGTTGAGCAAATGAAGGTTTTTGATTATTAAAGTGTTTACGAAATAAAACTGGCTTTATGCAAATGAAACTAGAGCTTAGAACCCCCTTACTATAGTTGATAGTATTTACCTTAGTATTAGTTTGCGAGTACTTTAAAGTACTCATGGCTGTGTCCCTGGCTATTCAAATAGCCAGACTATGAAGACGAGTACCAGAACCCGGAAGAAGGACAGCAGGACGTCTACGACAACTAGGATCACTCCTGACGTCAACAGTTGCCTGTGGAATAGATGGACTACTACTACGCTACTTTCGCTTCCGCTATGTGTTATGTAATGAATAAATAGAACTTATACTGTTGTAATGAGAATGGATCATGTGATCCTTTATTTGTAAGACGATTATGGTATGTAATGGATGATGTGTTGTGATATCAATCTATTATGTCTCGCAAAAACAATATTCCTGGGATTGCGAGGAATGGCATAATAGGCATCTGGACTTAAAAATCCGGGTGTTGACAATAAGTATGTTTTTCTTTAGAATTATTCCCTAACAAGTCATTTTGCACTTTAGTGAGTTGATCAATTTGAGTTTGAATCATATGAAAATGTTTAACAAGCATCTTAACATCATTGGAGGTTCTCTCCACAATACCATGCAATTCACTAATAGCTCGAGAATTTTCCATTAAATGATTCTCTACTCTCATATTAAAATTTTCTTGCTTAACAATATAATTATCAAACTCATCTAAGCATTGTGCAGGAGGCTTCGAATACGGAATATCTTCCCTAGTAAAGCGTTGAAGGGAGTTTACCTCAATCATGGATAAAGGGGGAATTATCTCACATATATCTTCTATGGGAGGAAGGTTCTTCACATCTTCAGATTTAATACCTTTCTCCTTGAGAGACTTCTTGGCTTCCCTCATATCTTCATCATTTAATTTAATCATACCCCTCTTCTTCAATATTGGCGTTGGAGTTGGTTCAGGTGTAGTCCAATCATCATGATTCTGGCTTATTTTAGCCAATAACTCTTCAGCGTCGTCTGGAGTCCTTTTCCTGAAAACACAACCAGCACAACTATCCAGGTATGCCCTAGACTCAATGGTTAGTCCACTATAAAATATATCAAGTAAATCATGCTTTTCCAAATCATGGTCAGGCTGAGCTCTAATAAGAGAGCAAAATCTCGCCCAAGCCTCAGGCAATTTCTCTTCATCTCCCTGGTCAAAATTATAAATTCTCTGCAAAGCAATATGTTGAGCACTAGCAGGAAAGTATTTGCGGAAGAAAACATCAAGCAATTCTTTTGGACTTCTAATAGAATTAGGTGGCAAATTATTATACCAAGTTTTAGCGTCATCCTTTAATGAGAATGGAAAGATTTTAGCAACAAAGTAAGTACGCATCTTGATATCATCAGAAAACAAGCTACTTAGAGTAGATAACTCAGTCATGTGTTCAACAGCACTTTCTTTTTCAGTACCACAAAAGGGTGTTTTCTCAACAATAGCTATATGAGATAGATCAAGAGAAAAATCATAATCTTTATCCCTAATATTTATAGGAGATGTGGCAAATTTAGGATCAGGAGACAGTTTATATCTAACAGCATGTTCTGCAAGCAACTTTTTAATTTTTCTTGCATCAGTAGTAGCATTGCATTTTTCAATAAAATCATCATTAAGCTCCACATAATCTTCCTCAGGATCATCACTAAAATAATCAAGTTCAGGTGAACTAACAGGTGTAGTAGCATTAGGAGGTTCAGTATTTTCAATTTGTCTAGACCTAGCAATTGTAGCATCTAGAAAGGATCCCAATGAACCACTATCATCAAGCACAGTAGAAATATTATCAATATTATGAGAGTGTTCAGATTCAGCAGAAGTACCCGCATGTGAAGCATGTGGCGGTGAAACAAGTTTATCAATCACAGATGGTGAATCAAGAGCAGCAGAGGTATTCAGAATTGTACCTTTTCTTGTAGTGGATGGTAATATGGCGATCTTAGTATCGCGAGGTTTACCCATGATGGAGAATTTGCAGCGAACAATATTAATCCAAGTCAACTTCCAAATAAAGCTATGCTCCCCGGCAACGGCTTTAAAAATAGTCTTGATGACCCACAAGTATAGGGGATCGCAAATAGTCTTGAGGGAAGTAAAACCCAATTTATTGATTCGACACAAGGGGAGACAAAGAACACTTGGAAGCCTTAACAGCGGAGTTGTCAATTCAGCTGCACCTGAAACAGACTTGCTCGCAAGGGTTTATCAGTAATGCAGCTTTATAGCAAAAGAGTGAGAGTGAAATAACAGCCGCAGAAATGTCAGTAGACAAAGTAGAGTGATTTTAGTAAACAGCAGGATTAAAATACTGTAGGCACGGGGACGGATGACGGGTGTTGCATGGATGAGAGAAACTCATGTAACAATCATAGCAGGGAATTTGCAGATAATAATAAAACGGTGTCTAAGTACAAAGCAATCAATAGGCATGTGTTCCATATATAGTCGTGCGTGCTCGCAATGAGAAACTTGCACAACATCTTTTGTCCTACCAGCCGGTGGCAGCCGGGCCTCAAGGGAAACTACTGGATATTAAGGTACTCCTTTTAATAGAGTACCGGAGCAAAGCATTAACACTCTGTGAACACATGTGATCCTCACATCGCTACCATTCCCTCCGGTTGTCCCGATTTCTGTCACTTCGGGGCCATCGGTTCCGGACAGCGACATGTGTATACAACTTATAGGTAAGACCATAAACAATGAATATCATGATGAAACAATAACATGTTCAGATCTGAGATCATGGCACTCGGGCCCAAGTGACAAGCATTAAGCATAACAAGTTGCAACAATATCATCAAAGTACCAATTACGGACACTAGGCACTATGCCCTAACAATCTTATGCTATTACATGACCAATCTCATCCAATCCCTACCATCCCCTTCAGCCTACAGCGGGGGAATTACTCACACATGGATGGGGGAAACATGGCTGGTTGATGTGGAGGCGTTGGCGGTGATGATCTCCTCCAATTCCCCGTCCCGGCGGAGTGCCAGAACGGAGACTTCTGGCTCCCGCGACGGAGTTTCGCGATGTGGCGGCGTTCTGGAGGGTTTCTGGCGACTTCGACTTCTCCCCGTGCGTTTTTAGGTCGAGGCGAATAAGTAGTCCGAAGGAGGGCGTCGGAGGCCGGCCGAGGGGGCCACACCACAGGGCCGCGCGGGCCCCCCCTGGGCCGCGCCGCCCTATGGTGTGGGGCCCTCGGGCCTCCACCTCAATTGTCCTTCTGGCTCCGTTAGTTTCCTGGGAAAATAGGGCCTTCTGTATAAATTCCGAGGATTTTCCCGAAAGTTGGATTTCTGCACAAAAACGAGACACCAGAGCAGTTCTGCTGAAAACAGCGTTAGTCCGTGTTAGTTGCATCCAAAATACACAAATTAGAGGCAAAACAATAGCAAAAGTGTTCGGGAAAGTAGATACGTTTTGGACGTATCATGCTGCTCAAAGAAATTATGCTACAACTGAAAAAGAATTATTAGCTGTAGTCTTTGCTTGTGATAAATTTAGATCTTATATTGTTGATTAAAGTTACGATTCATACTGATCATGCTGCAATTAGATACCTTATGACAAAGAAAGATGCTAAGCCGAGACTTATTAGATGGGTACTTCTTTTGCAAGAATTTGATTTACATATTGTAGATAGGAAAGGTGCTGATAATCCCGTTGCTGATAATTTGTCTAGATTGGAAAATATTGCTTATGATCATGTTCCTGTTAATGATAGTTTTCCAAATGAACAATTGGCTGTAATAAAGGTGAGCTTGCGAGACAGTCCTTGGTATGCTGATTATGCTAACTTTATTGTTTCCAAGTACTTGCCTCCAACCTTTTCAGCTCAGCAAAGGAGGAAATTCTTTTATGACTTGAGGCATTATTTCTGGGATGACCCACACTTGTATAAAGAAGGAGTGGATGGTATTATGCGAAGATGTGTTCCCGAATATGAACAACAAGAGATATTGAGTAAATGTCATGGTAGTGCTTATGGAGGACATCACGCCGGAGAAAGAACCGCGCAAAAGGTTCTACAATCAGGTTTTTATTGGCCAACTCTCTTCAAAGATGCAAGGAGGTTTATTTTATCTTGTGATGAATGCCAAAGGGTTGGTAATATCTCCAGACGTAATGAAATGCCTATGAATTATACTCTTGTTATTGAACCATTTGATTGCTAGGGATTTGACTTCATGGGACCTTTTCCGTCTTCAGAAGGTAACACTCATATACTTGTTGCTGTTGATTATGTTACTAAATGGGTGGAAGTGATACGCGTTCAGCACGCGTCCGTTGGGAACCCCAAGAGGAAGGTGTGATGCGTACAGCGGCAAGTTTCCCTCAGTATGAAACCAAGGTTATCGAACCAGTAGGAGCCAAGAAGCACGTTGAAGGTTGATGGCAGCGGGATGTAGTGTGGCGCAACACCAGGGATTCCGGCGCCAACGTGGAACCTGCACAACACAACCAAAGTACTTTGCCCCAACGAAACAGTGAGGTTGTCAATCTCACCGGCTTGCTGTAACAAAGGATTAACCGCATTGTGTGGAAGATGATTGTTTGCAGAAAACAGTAGAACAATATTGCAGTAGATTGTATTTCAGTAAAGAGAATTGGACCGGGGTCCACAGTTCACTAGAGGTGTCTCTCCCATAAGATAAACAGCATGTTGGGTGAACAAATTACAGTTGGGCAATTGACAAATAAAGAGGGCATGACCATGCACATACATATCATGATGAGTATAGTGAGATTTAATTGGGCATTACGACAAAGTACATAGACCGCCATCCAACTGCATCTATGCCTAAAAAGTCCACCTTCAGGTTATCATCCGAACCCCCTCCAGTATTAAGTTGCAAAGCAACAGACAATTGCATTAAGTATGGTGCGTAATGTAATCAACAACTACATCCTTAGACATAGCATCAATGTTTTATCCCTAGTGGCAACAGCACAACACAACCTTAGAACTTTCTGTCACTGTCCCAGGTGTCAATGCAGGCATGAACCCACTATCGAGCATAAATACTCCCTCTTGGAGTTACAAGCATCTACTTGGCCAGAGCATCTACTAGTAACGGAGAGCATGCAAGATCATAAACAACACATAGATATAACTTTGATAATCAACATAACAAGTATTCTCTATTCATCGGATCCCAACAAACGCAACATATAGAATTACAGATAGATGATCTTGATCATGTTAGGCAGCTCACAAGATCCGACAATGAAGCACAATGGGGAGAAGACAACCATCTAGCTACTGCTATGGACCCATAGTCCAGGGGTAGACTACTCACACATCACTCCGGAGGCGACCATGGTGGTGTAGAGTCCTCCGGGAGATGAATCCCCTCTCCGGCAGGGTGCCGGAGGCAATCTCCTGGATCCCCCGAGATGGGATCGGCGGCGGCGGCGTCTCAGTAAGGTTTTCCGTATTGTGGCTCTCGGTACTGGGGGTTTCGCGACGGAGGCTATTTGTAGGCGGAAGGGCAGGTCAAGAGGCGGCACGAGGGCCCCACACCCTAGGTCGGCGCGGCCAGGGCCTGGGCCGCGCCGCCCTATGGTGTGGCCCCTTCGTGGCCCCACTTTGTCTCCTCTTCGGTCTTCTGGAAGCTTCGTGGCAAAATAGGACCCTGGGCGTTGATTTCGTCCAATTCCGAGAATATTTCGTTACTTGGATTTCTGAAACCAAAAACAGCAGAAAACAGCAACTGGCACTTCGGCATCTTGTTAATAGGTTAGTTCCAGAAAATGCACGAATATGACATAAAGTGTGCATAAAACATGTAGATAACATCAATAATGTGGCATGGAACATAAGAAATTATCGATACGTCGGAGACGTATCAGCATCCCCAAGCTTAGTTACGCTCGTCCCAGCAGGTAAAACGATAACACAGATAATTTCTAGAGTGACATGCCATCATAATCTTGATCATACTATTTGTAAAGCATATGTAGTGAATGCAGCGATCAAAACAATGTATATGACATGAGTAAACAAGTGAATCATATAGCAAAGACTTTTCATGAATAGCACTTCAAGACAAGCATCAATAAGTCTTGCATAAAAGTTAACTCATAAAGCAATAATTCAAAGTAAAGGTATTGAAGCAACACAAAAGAAGATTAAGTTTCAGCGGTTGCTTTCAACTTATAACATGTATATCTCATGGATATTGTCAACATAGAGTAATATAACAAGTGCAATATGCAAATATGTAGGAATCAATGCACAGTTCACACAAGTGTTTGCTTCTTGAGGTGGAGAGAAATAGGTGAACTGACTCAACAATAAAGTAAAAGAATGGTCCTCCATAGAGGAAAAGCATCGATTGCTATATTTGTGCTAGAGCTTTTATTTTGAAAACATGAAACAATTTTGTCAACGGTAGTAATAAAGCATATGTATCATGTAAATTATATCTTACAAGTTGCAAGCCTCATGCATAGTGTACTAATAGTGCCCGCACCTTGTCCTAATTAGCTTGGACTACCGGATCATCACAATGCACATGTTTTAACCAAGTGTCACAATGGGGTACCTCTATGCCGCCTGTACAAAGGTCTAAGGAGAAAGCTCGCATTGGATTTCTCGCTATTGATTATTCTTCAACTTAGACATCCATACCAGGACAACATAGACAACAGATAATGGACTCCTCTTTTATGCATAAGCATGTAACAACAATTAATAATTTTCTCATTTGAGATTGAGGATATATGTCCAAAACTGAAACTTCCACCATGGATCATGGCTTTAGTTAGCGGCCCAATGTTCTTCTATAACAATATGTATGCTCCAACCATTAAGGTGGTAGATCTCTCTTACTTCAGACAAGATGGACATGCATAGCAACTCACATGATATTCAACAAAGAATAGTTGATGGCGTCCCCAGAAAACATGGTTATCGCACAACAAGCAACTTAATAAGAGATAAAGTGCATAAGTACATATTCAATACCACAATAGTTTTTAAGCTATTTGTCCCATGAGCTATATATTGCAAAGGTGAATGATGGAATTTTAAAGGTAGCACTCAAGCAATTTACTTTGGAATGGCGGAAAATACCATGTAGTAGGTAGGTATGGTGGACACAAATGGCATAGTGGTTGGCTCAAGTATTTTGGATGCATGAGAAGTATTCCCTCTCGATACAAGGTTTAGGCTAGCAAGGCTTATTTGAAACAAACACAAGGATGAACCGGTGCAGCAAAACTCACATAAAAGACATATTGTGAACATTATAAGACTCTACACCGTCTTCCTTGTTGTTCAAACTCAATACTAGAAATTATCTAGACTTTAGAGAAACCAAATATGCAAACCAAATTTTAGCATGCTCTATGTATTTCTTCATTAATGGGTGCAAAGCATATGATGCAAGAGCTTAAACATGAGCACAACAATTGCCAAGTATCACACTACCCAAGACATTTATAGCAATTTACTACATGTATCATTTTCCAATTCCAACCATATAACAATTTAACGAAGAAGAAACTTCGCCATGAATACTATGAGTAGAGCCTAAGGACATACTTGTCCATATGCTACAGCGGAGCGTGTCTCTCTCCCATAAAGTGAATTCTAGGATCCATTTTATTCAAACAAAACAAAAAACAAAAACAAACCGACGCTCCAAGCAAAGCACATAAGATGTGATGGAATAAAAATATAGTTTCAGGGGAGGAACCTGATAATGTTGTCAATGAAGAAGGGGATGCCTTGGGCATCCCCAAGCTTAGACGCTTGAGTCTTCTTAGAATATGCAGGGGTGAACCACCGGGGCATCCCCAAGCTTAGAGCTTTCACTCTCCTTGATCATGTTGCATCATACTCCTCTCTTGATCCTTGAAAACTTCCTCCACACCAAACTCGAAACAACTCATTAGAGGGTTAGTGCACAATAAAAATTAACATGTTCAGAGGTGACACAATAATTCTTAACACTTCTGGACATTGCATAAAGTTACTGGACATTAATGGATCAAAGAAATTCATCCAACATAGCAAAAGAGGCAATGCGAAATAAAAGGCAGAATCTGTCAAAATAGAACAGTTCGTATTGACGAATTTTACAATGGCACCAGACTTGCTCAAATGAAAATGCTCAAATTGAATGAAAGTTGCGTACATATCTGAGGATCACTCACGTAAATTGGCATAATTTTCTGAGTTACCTACAGAGAATTTTGCCCAGATTCGTGACAGCAAAGAAATCTGTTTCTGCGCAGTAATCCAAATCTAGTATGAACTTTACTATCAAAGACTTTACTTGGCACAACAAAACACTAAACTAAGATAAGGAGAGGTTGCTACAGTAGTAAACAACTTCCAAGACACAAAATAAAAGCAAAGTACTGTAGGTAAAAACATGGGTTGTCTCCCATAAGCGCTTTTCTTTAACGCCTTTCAGCTAGGCGCAGAAAGTGTGTATCAAGTATTATCAAGAGACGGTGCGTTCTCAGCAGGGTGCGGAGTTTTCTCAACCAGGCATAGTATATTAGATAAATAAGTTTTAGCATCTCCCTTTTCATTAGTCTTAGGCGTGCTACTCTCATCAAACAAATTTTCAGGAACAAGCCAAGCATAGTTATTTTCTAGTGCATCATTCATAGCTAGGAGCTTACATGGTATTGGTGCTTTGATCTCCCCACCATCATCAATATTATTAGTGTATCTTATTCTATCCATGTCCATCTTTTCAAGGAGACTAACAAAATTAGTATGAGAACCAAGCATATTAAATTTAGCAAAGACCTTTCTGGCTTCTCTTGCTAGACCACCAAATTCTCTAAGAAGGGTTTCTAAAACAAAATCTTTCTTTTCCCCTTCTTCCATATCACCAAGTGTGAGAAACATGTGTTGGATTATAGGATTAAGATTAACAAATTTAGTTTCCAACAGGCGAACTAAATGCGCAGCAGCAATTTCATAAGTAGGCGCAAGGTCTACCAAGTGTCTATCTTCGAAATTTTCAACGGTACTAACATGATTGAAAAATTCTTCTATATTATTTCTTCCAACTATAGACCCACGTCCTACCGGTATGTCTTTTGTGGTAAAATTAAAAGGAAACATGATGAATCAAGTAAAGTAAATGCAAGTAACTAATTTTTTTTTTGTGTTTTTGATATAGCAAACAAGATAGCAAATAAAGTAAAACTAGCAACTAATTTTTTTTGTATTTTGATTTAGTGCAGCAAACAAAGTAGTAAATAAAACTAAACAAGACAAAAACAAAGTAAAGAGATTGGGAAGTGGAGACTCCCCTTGCAGCGTGTCTTGATCTCCCCGGCAACGGCGCCAGAAAAAGCTGCTTGATACGCGTTCAGCACGCGTCCGTTGGGAACCCCAAGAGGAAGGTGTGATGCGTACAGCGGCAAGTTTCCCTCAGTATGAAACCAAGGTTATCGAACCAGTAGGAGCCAAGAAGCACGTTGAAGGTTGATGGCGGCGGGATGTAGTGCGGCGCAACACCAGGGATTCCGGCGCCAACGTGGAACCTGCACAACACAACCAAAGTACTTTGCCCCAACGAAACAGTGAGGTTGTCAATCTCACCGGCTTGCTGTAACAAACGATTAACCGTATTGTGTGGAAGATGATTGTTTGCAGAAAACAGTAGAACAATATTGCAGTAGATTGTATTTCAGTAAAGAGAATTGGACCGGGGTCCACAGTTCACTAGAGGTGTCTCTCCCATAAGATAAACAGCATGTTGGGTGAACAAATTACAGTTGGGCAATTGACAAATAAAGAGGGCATGACCATGCACATACATATCATGATGAGTATAGTGAGATTTAATTGGGCATTACAACAAAGTACATAGACCGCCATCCAACTGCATCTATGCCTAAAAGTCCACCTTCAGGTTATCATCCGAACCCCCTCCAGTATTAAGTTGCAAAGCAACAGACAATTGCATTAAGTATGGTGCGTAATGTAATCAACAACTACATCCTTAGACATAGCATCAATGTTTTATCCCTAGTGGCAACAACACAACACAACCTTAGAACTTTCTATCACTGTCCTGTGTGTCAATGCAGGCATGAACCCACTATCGAGCATAAATACTCCCTCTTGGAGTTACAAGCATCTACTTGGCCAGAGCATCTACTAGTAACGGAGAGCATGCAAGATCATAAACAACACATAGATATAACTTTGATAATCAACATAACAAGTATTCTCTATTCATCGGATCCCAACAAACGCAACATATAGAATTACAGATAGATGATCTTGATCATGTTAGGCAGCTCACAAGATCCGACAATGAAGCACAATGGGGAGAAGACAACCATCTAGCTACTGCTATGGACCCATAGTCCAGAGGTAGACTACTCACACATCACTCCGGAGGCGACCATGGCGGCGTAGATTCCTCCGGGAGATGAATCCCCTCTCCGGCAGGGTGCCGGAGGCGATCTCCTGGATCCCCCGAGATGGGATCGGCGGCGGCGGCGTCTCAGTAAGGTTTTCCGTATCGTGGCTCTCGGTACTGGGGGTTTCGCGACGGAGGCTATTTGTAGGCGGAAGGGCAGGTCAAGAGGCGGCACGAGGGCCCCACACCCTAGGTCGGCGCAGCCAGGGCCTGGGCCGCACCGCCCTATGGTGTGGCCCCCTCGTGGCCCCACTTCATCTCCTCTTCGGTCTTCTGGAAGCTTCGTGGCAAAATAGGACCCTGGGCGTTGATTTCGTCCAATTTCGAGAATATTTCGTTACTAGGATTTGTGAAACCAAAAACAGCAGAAAACAGCAACTGGCACTTCGGCATCTTGTTAATAGGTTAGTTCCAGAAAATGCACGAATATGACATAAAGTGTGCATAAAACATGTAGATAACATCAATAATGTGGCATGGAACATAAGAAATTATCGATACGTCGGAGACGTATCAGGAAGCCATACCTACAAAAAGTGCTGATGGTGAGACCTCTTTAAGAATGCTTTTAGATATTATTTTTCCTAGATTTGGAGTTCCTAGATATATTATAACTGATGGAGGTTCTCATTTTATTCATGGTGGTTTTAGAAAAACTCTTGCTAGGTATGGTATTAATCATAGAATTGCTTCCGCTTATCATCCTCAAACTAGTGGTCAAGTAGAATTATCAAATAGAGAGATTAAATCTATTTTGGGAAAGACCGTTAATAAAACTAGAAAGAATTGGGCTAGTAAATTGAAGGATGCACTATGGGCTTATAGAACTGCTTATAAAAATCCCATGGGAATGTCACCTTATAAAATGGTTTATGGGAAAGCTTGTCATTTACCTTTAGAACTAGAGCACAAAGCTTATTGGGCTGTTAGAGAACTAAATAAAGATCCTAAACTAGCTGGTGATAAGAGGTTGTTGCAATTAAGTTCTCTAGATGAATGGAGAAGTGAAGCTTATGAAAATGCTAAACTCTTTAAAGAGAAAGTTAAAAAATGGCATGATAGAAGGATTATTAAAAGAGAATTTAATGTTGGGGATAAAGTCCTATTGTATCGGTCTCGTCTCAGATTCTTTGCAGGGAAATTACTCTCGAAATGGGAAGGACCATATGTTGTTGAGGAGGTGTATCGTTCGGGAGCAATCAAAATTAGCTCTCTCCAAGGCAATGCCACGCAAGTGGTGAATGGACAAAGACTCAAGCATTATATCTCGGGAGATTCTTATAATGTTGATGTTGATATTATTCAAGTGGAAACACCGGAGGCTTTCATCAAAGGACAAATTGACAGTCCGCCAGAACTCGACTTTGAATAGGTAACAGTACTGGTAATGAAAAGTTCGCAATTTACTTTCCGAACTATATTTTTGCTGTTTTTGGAAAATATGAAAAATTACGAGATCGAAACGGAGTGGAAAAGACGCACGAGGGCGTGCCACCATAGGCCGGCGCGGCCTGACCTGGGCCCGCGCCGACCTATGGTCTGGCCGCCTCGTCGTCCCTTTCCGACTCTGGTTCGATCTGGTACTTTCCGTTTGTCGTGAAAATTTTTGCTATATAATCCCCCGGACCCCTGGAGGTCTGTATATCGTTTTCTCGACGTGTTTTGTTTCGAGCTGTTTCTGCCAGGATCTGTTTTCAGTTTAGAAGCACCATGGCCTCCAACAACAAGGGCAAGGGGCTTTCGGAGGAAGAAGTGAAGAGGGTGCCATCAAGACAAGAGCAGCAAGCCGTTGGGAGCAAGCAAATCTTGGTGGGATCTGTTGACACTCTACATTCTTTTTCTCATAACTTGCAGGGACCTTTACCACCCGCTCTTAGCCTCGACTCTTTCCCTGAGTTGGAAGAAGCTCTATGAACTACCGATGAGTTTTGTGATCAATATCGGGCTCTAAGAAGAGAAGTGGAGATACTCCAGGAGGAGAATTGCCGTCTCCGAAGAATGCTGGAATACCACTCGATTCACATCACAAGGTCATCATCGCCAACTTCAGATAACAATGAATCTCTTCGAGTCTTAGTGCAGAATTGCCAAGCTGAGAAACTGAAGCTGAAGGAGATCTGTAAGAAGCGCGGGAGGAGTTCATCACCATCATCGCCAAAGGAGTAATTCATCATCAGTGTTGGCATCCCCTTGGTTTGTTCCAAGCTTGGGGGAGTGCCGCGGTATCACATTATCACTACCTTTTACTTTTTATTGTCAAGTAGTGTCATATCATGAGTAGGGAAGTTATCATATAAGATGGGTTGCAGTTTGGAAGTATCTCTCCTTTAATTGGTTATCTATGTATCCCTTGGTGTGAGTTATCGTTATGGAATATTAATGAGAAGTCTTATCATTTACATATTGCACATCTTATTTTGGTTTGCAATCTCTATTATATGATTTACCTTGTTGTTAGTATTGGTATCACTTTGGGAGCATTGAATAAATCTATTTGGTTTTGGCAAACTTAGCATTGGTCAATAGCAACAACACTTTGAGGTTTAAGTAGAAAAGAGAAATACATGTAGTTGTTTCATTGTCTTTCTTTCTTGTTAGCTCATAGCTTATTATTCCGAAGTTAAAATTGTTTGTGCTTACAAGGAAGATGCATGATTGTTTCTATCACATGTATATTTGTTTGTTTCCCTCAACTCTTATGCTTGCTAATTAACCTTGCTAGCCAGAAACCTGTACTGAGAGGGAATACTTCTCGTGCATCCAAACCTTAGCCCAAACCTATGCCATTTGTGTCCACCATACCTACCTACTACATGGTATTTTCTGCCATTCCAAGTAAATACTTCATGTGCTACCTTTAAACAATTCAAAACTTGTTATCTCTTATTTGTGTCAATGTTTCATAGCTCATGAGGAAGTATGTGGTGTTTTATCTTTCAATCTTGTTGGGCAACTTTCACCAATGGACTAGTAGCTTCATCTGCTTATCCAATAATTTTGCAAAAAGAGCTGGCAATGGGATTCCCAGTCCCAAATTAATTAAACTAAATAGACACTCCTCCATGGTATGTGATTGATGGACGGCACCCGAGGTTCGGTTAGCCATGGCTTGTGTAAGCAAAGGTTGGGGGGAGTGTCATCATCATAATAAAACTAAAATAAAAAGGCACTCCTTCATGGTATGAGATTGTTGGCAGGCACCCGAGGATTCGGTTAGCCATGGTTTGTGAAAGAAAGGTTGAAAGGAGTGCCACACAAAATAAAAATAAAATGGGAGCCGCTCTTTGAAGTTTGTCTAGCAAGAGGGTTAGAGTACCCGCTACCAGTCGTTGACAACAACAGACACCTCTCAAAATGTTACTTTTATTCTCTTTATATGATTTCAAAACTGAAAAAGCTCTAGCACATGATTTAATCACTGCTTCCCTCTGCGAAGGGCCTGTCTTTTACTTTATGTTGAGTCAGTAAACCTATTTCCCTCCATCTCAAGCAAGCATTTGAGTTGTTGTGATCAAACCATTATATTGTGATTTGCTTCATCATGTCTTTTATTCTTCCTTGTTTAGTACAAGTTTTATCTGAATGAATATAGCTTTGCAAGTTATCAATGATTATGAGGAGACTATTATGATTGAGTATGCAAGTTGTGCAATATAAACTTTAACATGAGAGCATTGCTCGATAGATAAGTATAACCTGTTAATTGTTCTCTGACCAAGAACGAAGTTTGCCATCACCAACTATGATTTCTTATGCACCTTTATTTGTGATTACCTTATACTTGTTTCAAGTTGAGTTATATGAGGAAGTTGTTTACTAGAATGTCTTGTGTGAATGAGTATGATGCTTCTTGTCCGTATTTTATTTATCGACTCTTCACTCCATAAACATGTGGTCCTGTTTACCGAGCTCAGTTTCGCTTGGGGACAAGCGAAGTCTAAGCTTGGGGGGAGTTGATACGTCCAATTTGCATCACTATTTTATATCATAATTTGCTGTTATTCATTGATATATTTCATATTTGGATACAATACTTATGTTATTTCATCTATTTTGCATGTTTCATCATTATTGGAGGATCAAGCACCGGAGCCAGGATTCTGCTGGAAAAAGCACCGTCAGAACGCAATATTTCGGAAGATCAACTGTGGAAGGAAATTATACCAAAAATCCTATTTTTCAAGATGACGGAGGAAGCCAGAAGGAGGAGCCAGCTGGACCCAAGGTGGGCCCAGACCATAGGGCGGCGCGGCCCATGGCCTGGCCGCGCCACCATGTGGTGTGGGGGCCCCATAGCCCCTTTCGCCTCCTTTTCTTCGCGAAACCCTTCATCCCGAAAACCTAAGCCACAGAGGGTACCTCGCGAAGAGTTACAGCCGCCTCTGCGGGGCGGAGAACACCAGAGAGAAAAGAGCTCTCCGGTGGGCAGGAATCCGCCGGGGAAATTCCCTCCCGGAGGGGGAAATCGACGCCATCGTCACCGTCATCGAGCTGGACATCATCTCCATCACCATCATCATCATCTCCACCATCATCACCGCCATCTCCACCGCAGCACCACGTCACCGCTGTAGCAATTTGGGTTTGATCTTGATTGTTTGATAGGGAAACTCTCCCGGTATCGATCTCTACTTGTTGTTGATGCTATTGATTGAAACCATTGAACCAAGTTTATGTTCAGATTGTTATTCATCATCATATCACCTCTGATCATGTTCCATATGATGTATTGTGAGTAGTTCGTTTAGTTCTTGAGGACATGGGTGAAGTCTAAATGTTAGTAGTGAACTATGGTTGAGTAATATTCAATGGTATGATATTTAAGTTGTGGTGTTATTCTTCTAGTGGTGTCATGTGAACGTCGACTACATGACACTTCACCATTTATGGGCCTAGGGGAATGCATCTTGTACTCGTTTGCCAATTGCGGGGTTGCCGGAGTGACAGAAACCTAAACCCCCGTTGGTATATCGATGCAGGAGGGATAGCAGGATCTCAGAGTTTAAGGCTGTGGTTAGATTTATTCTTAATTACTTTCTTGTAGTTGCGGATGCTTGCAA
Organism: Lolium perenne; assembly: GCF_019359855.2. Classification (NCBI taxonomy): domain Eukaryota; kingdom Viridiplantae; phylum Streptophyta; class Magnoliopsida; order Poales; family Poaceae; genus Lolium; species Lolium perenne. The sequence continues at coordinate 323,264,987 of NC_067246.2, forward strand.
GGGGTATAATCACAAGTATGTATTAGTCCTAGGAAGGGCGGTACATTAGCATAGGTTCACCCACACAACACTTATCATAACAATGAAGATTATTTAGCCGTATGTAGCGAAAGCACTAGACTAAAATCCCGTGTGTCCTCGAGAACGTTTAGTCATTATAAGTAAACAAACCGGCTTGTCCTTTGTGCTAAAAAGGATTGGGCCACTCGCTGCAATTGTTACTCTCGCACTTTACTTACTCGTACTTTATTCAACTGTTACATCAAAACCCCCTGAATACTTGTCTGTGAGCATTTACAGTGAATCCTTCATCGAAACTGCTTGTCAACACCTTCTGCTCCTCGTTGGGATCGACATTCTTACTTATCGAAAATACTACGATACACCCCCTATACTTGTGGGTCATCAGGGGGGTCAGCCGAGGCGGCCACACAGTAGGGCGGCGCGCCCCCCTCCTGGGCCGCGCCAGCCTAGTGTGTGGGGGCCTCGGGCCTCCACCTGGCTTGCCCTTCTGGCTCCGTAATTCCTCCGGAAAAATAAGACCTTTGACATAAATTCCGGGGATTTTCCTGAAAGTTGAATTTCTGCACAAAAACGAGACACCAGAGCAATTCTGCTGAAAACAGCGTTAGTCCGTGTTAGTTGTATCCAAAATACACAAATTAGAGGCAAAACAATAGCAAAAGTGTTCGGGAAAGTAGATACGTTTTGGACGTATCAACTCCCCCGAAGCTTAGCTTATTGCTTGTCCTCAAGCAATTCAGTTAACAACTGAGTGCGATAAAAGAACTTTCACGAACACATTTGTTCATATGATGTAAATATTCTCATGATATGGACAAGTACTTAGGCAATTCATATTAAGATGTATGCAAATAAGATCATCCAATAACTATGTCAATCATGGAAAGGCACCAACAAATTAATAATAAGCATCATGAATCATGTCTATCAGCAGGATTGCAATGTTCATAAAAGGATATGATAAAGGTGTATCTCGCTTTCCCGTATTTGAATAGCAAAACATAAATGCTCAGGCACCTCTGAAGTTCATGGAAAGACTAGAAGTAGAGATTGTCAAAGATAAAAGCATCAAAGTTATACCACAATAAATCACATTTTGGGACAAGCATATTATACTAAGAATGACAGTAGTGCTCTCAAGAAAGTGCTCAAAGAAAGGATGGTGACTCAACATAAAAGTAAAAGATTGACCCTTCGCAGAGGGAAGCAGGGATTAACATGCGCTAGAGCTTTTCATTTTTAAAGCAGGAGTAAAAATTATTTTGAGAGGTGTTTGTTGTTGTCAACGAATGGCAATGGGTACACCAACTACCTCATCAACCAGACTTTCAAGAGCGGCTCCCATGAAGGATGTTATTTCTACCAGCAAAGTAGATCATCCCTCTTCTCTTTTGTTTACACACGTATTTTAGTTTTATTATGGGTGACACCCCCCCCCCCCCAACCTTTGCTTACACAAGCCATGGCTAACCGAATCCTCGGGTGCCTTCCAATCAATCTCATACCATGGACGAGTGTCTATTTGCAAAATTAAGTTGCTTACTGATGAATCAGGGCAAAACATGTGAAGAGAATTTAGTTTGATTAATTTGGGGCTGGGCACCCCGTTGCCAGCTCTTATTATAAAAGTACGTCAAATGTAAATGAAAAGGTCGAAAGATAAACACCACATACTTCCTCATGAGCTATAAAACATTGACACAAATTGAGAAGCATTTCGAAGGTTTAAAGGTAGCGCATGAGAATTTACTTGGAATGGTTTGAAATACCATGCATAGATATTTATGGTGGACACTTTGGAATAACTTGGTTTTCAGGGGTTTGGAAGCACGAGCAGCGTTCCCGCTCAGTACAAGTGAAGGCTAGCAATAGACTGGGAAGCGACAATCAAGAGAGCAGTAACTGTCATAATCATGCTTGCGGCAAAATAAATTAACGGAGGCATAAAAGTGATACAAGAACTCTGAAGCAAATTAAATCATCAAGGCTTAGTTGACTTTTGTTCAGTCATAAGCATGCGTGAGCATGTGCCAAGTCGGTTCGAATGAATTATTCAGAGGAGGATACCACAATGTCATACCTATTTATGAATAAAACAATGCAAGCAAATTTCTATGACATGCTACTCATATTAATAAACTGGAGCTAAACATGAGAGATCATGAACTACTAGACTTTCTTAAATGACATATACCTCACATGAACCAACTAAGTATGCTCACATGGATGAGTATATGTACAAAAATGAAAACAAATAGAGTTCATACCAGCCTCTCACCACAGTCGAATTGTCGTAGATCGTCATTATTGCCTTTCACTTGTGTAGCTTGAATAATATGGAATGAAAACCACGCTCCAGCCACCGAAGACCAATGAACTCCATAATAAACTTTACAAAACCAAAGAAGAACAGCATATATTTTTGGTGTTTTCGAATTGGAAACAAGAACATAAGGAAGCAAGCAAACAAAGCAAAATCTTTTTGGATTTTCTTATAGCAAACCAACGATAGCAAATAAGGCAAAATAAAAGCAAGAAACCAAAATAAGCAAATGGTGAAGAGAAACAACAGAAATATTTTTGGTCTTTTTGTGTTTTAGTAAAGAAACAAAGCAAAAACAAGAGAATGAAAACTAGAAGAGTCACATAAACACAAAGCAGCAGGAATTCGTCAAACTTGACAGCAGTATAGTAATCGATTTTTAAGAAATTCTTCCCCTCCTCAGCTCGAAAAGTGTTCAACTAATGAAAGTTAGATAACAACCTGAGGAACATTCTCAAAAATTGGCTTCGCAAAATAACGTTCTGGATGTTTTTGAGAATTTTTATGGTATCAGTCCAGAATCTGTTTTCAATCAGCACTTCCCCAAATATCATCTCCCTCTTATTAGAAAACCACTTAAAGAAGCAAAACAAGTATATACAAGTATCCAGCAATCATAATATGCAAAGAATGAGTGATGCCGGTCTACCTCCCCCCAAGCTTAGGCTTTTGGCCTAAGTGGAGATCAATCCCATGGTGCCCATGAAGTGGCACCTCCGTAGTACGACGAAGATGGATCGTATTCCGGGTATGTGCTGGAAGAAGCACCCGGATACGTGATGGTGTAGTCGTAGGAGGGCTCGGCGTCCTCGGAGTCTTACTGCTGGTGGAAGCCTTGTATCTACATTTGCTCATCCATCTCCTCCTTAGAGCGCGACCATGGTTTCCTATCAACACTGAACAAATCTGGTTGTGGCAAAGGGACTTCCCTCTCATCCCCGTCAGCAAACAACATTCTATAGACCATATTATCTAAACTAGAGTCAGCTGTAACAAATTGATGACTCTTCATAGCAGCAATATCAAGCCTTGTAGGAGTTAGTTTCACATCAGTAGGGTCAAGAGGAAGTTATAGATATGCTAAAATGCGTGATGCAATAATTCCTCCAAAAATAGGCCCCCTGTTAGACAAGCGGCGGGCAACAAGAGCACCAAGATGATAAGGTGTCTCTCCAGTGAGTGCAGCAATTAAGAAAGCAAGATGATAGCTAGAAATATTGCTAGTGTTCTCCCTACCAAGAATGCTAGTAGCAAGGTAATAAGCAAAATACTTAATGGCGGGGAGTTGGATGTTTCTTATCTTGCCACGCTGAATGGTGCGGCAATCATCATTGGTGATCTGCCGATAGAGCTCAAGCAAAGCCCTGGGATTGTCCTTGATTCTCCTTGCTGTACCTACAGGGGCAATATCCAATGCAGTATAAAAATCTTCCAACTTCATAGTAATAGGGTTACCATAGATCTTGAATGCAACTGTCGGGTGGTAGTGCTTGTTGTTGAACTTAAAGCTCTCCACAAAGATTTTAGTGAGCATATGGTATTGCTCCCTCTCATCTCCCATATAGGTGGTTAAGCCGCCTTACCAACGAGGGTCAAGAAATCATTCAGCAACCCTGCATTACTCAAAAAGTTATAACATGGGAAAGATGAAGCATTAGGGGCTCCATTGTCCTCTTCGGGTTTGAAGCTTGGCGCGATGACGTCCTCATTATAGGATCGCCTGAATCGGGTAGCGGTACTAGAGGGCCTTCCCGTGCTTGTCGATTCCCTCTCAAACACTTCTCCAAAGTTATAATTATCCATCTTCCCTTTCTGAAATTTTTCAACAAACAATATAAAATTTGATTTGGTGACATATAATTGAGAGAAACTACTATAGGAACTTGCTAGAGTACTAATCATGCATCAAAACTAGTTTCTACAACTTAGAACAATCGTGCAAGCTCACTAAACATGTTACCTACAGCAGCAAAATATTCAAGATATACTCAACCAAACAAAATTCTACTTGGATAATCGGAGGAGTCACATACCGGAGAGCAAATGTGCCAAATTTCAGACAGAAATCTGGGCTGAGCAAAGAGATCGAGAAATCTTGAGCTCTTGAGCAGAAACGCGAGTGAGAGAAAGCTGGTGCGAGTTTTTTCGGGAGAGAGAAGAGAGTGGGAGGAAGAGATGAAGTGGTGGGGCAAGGAGGGGCCCACACACCAAGGTGGCGCGCCCCCCTTGCTGGCCGCGCCGGCCTGTGGGGTGCCACCCTGGGGTGCCCCACTGGTCATCCCCAGGTGCTCCCAGGTGCTTCTTCGAAAAATAAGACCAACGGTATAATTTTTGTGAATTTTTGAAAACTTTGAAAAATGCACATTTCTGGGTATTAAATTTATTATTACTGAGCAGGAAATTTTTTGAAATCTCTATACAACTAAAGAACTTTGCAAATCAAAAAGTGCTACAGCAAGTAGAACAAGTGGAGGAAGAAAGAGATGTTGCTTAACTCCCCTATGCATATAAAATGAATTTGTTAACAAGGTTGATCAAGTCTTGCCACCAAATAAATTTTATACGGCATAAGATGAAATAAACCTCAAATCAATCATGTTACCTTGTATTGTATTGATATGGATCCAATCATAATATTTTGATATCCTTCTTTAGGGTCATATATAGGACAATCAATAGCTCCCACTTTGATAGTTCTCACATTAGAAATTGTGTTAACTCCACATACTTTATCAATCCTCTTGGGGAAATAAACGGTATGCTCCTTGTCATCAACATTGAAAGTAACTTTTCCTTTATTGCAATCAATAACAGCCCGTGCGGTGTTAAGAAAAGGTCTCCCAAGAATAATAGACATATTATCATCTTCAGGCATTTCCAACACAACAAAATTAGTTAATATCAAGCAGTTAGTAGTAACTTGAACAGGAACATCCTCACATATACCAACAGGAATAGCAGTAGATTTATCAGCCATTTGCAAAGATATATCAGTAGGTATCAACTTATCTAAATAAAGTCTCTTGTAAAGAGAGAAAGGCATAACACTAACACCTGCTCCTAAATGTTTAACAATCATCTTAACATCATTGGAGGTTCTCTCCATAATACCATGCAATTCACTAATAGCTTGAGAATTTTCCATTAAATGATTCTCTACTCTCATATTAAAATTTTCTTGCTTAACAATATAATTATCAAACTCATCTAAGCATTGAGCAGGAGGTTTTGAATACGGAATATCTTCCCTAGTAAAGCGTTGAAGAGAATTTACCTCAATCATGGATGAAGGGGGAGTTATCTTACATAAATCTTCTATGGGAGGCAAGTTCTTCACATCTTCAGATTTAATACCTTTCTCCTTAAGAGATTTCTTGGCTTCCCTCATATCTTCATCATTTAATTTAGTCAAACCCCTCTTCTTCAATATCGGCGTCGGGGCTGGTTCAGGTGTAGACCAATCATCATGATTCTGGCCTATTTTAGCCAATAATTCTTCAGCTTCGTCTGGAGTTCTTTTCCTGAAAACACAACCAACACAACTATCCAAATATTCCCTAGACTCAATGGTTAGTCCACTATAAAATATATCAAGTAGATCATTCTTTTCCAGATCATGTTCAGGTCGAGCTCTGATAAGAGAGCAAAATCTTGCCCAAGCTTCAGGCAATTTCTCTCCATCTTCCTGGTCAAAATTATAAATTCTCTGCAAAGCAATATGTTGAGCACTAGCAGGAAAGTATTTTCGAAAGAAAGTATCAAGCAAACCTTTTGGACTATCAATAGAACCAGGAGGCAAACTATTATACCAAGTTTTAGCATCATCCTTTAATGAGAAAGGAAAAAATTTAGCGACAAAATAAGTACGCATCTTGACATCATCAGAAAACAAGCTACTCATAGAAGAAAGTTCATTCGTGTGTTCTACAACACTTTCTTTTTCAGTACCACAAAAGGGTGTTTTCTCAACAATAGCTATATGAGATAGATCAAGAGAAAAATCATAATCTTTATCCTTAATGTTTATAGGAGATGTGGCAAATTTAGGATCAGGAGACAACTTATATCTAACAGTATGTTGTTGTTGACTGCCAAAACCCACCGGCGGGCAGCGGCTGTCAACACTGTAGAGCCGGGAACAACCTAGAGCTGCGGCTGGCCGAGGTCCATCCGAGCGATGGCCCGCAAAGCACTTCTGGTCACACGTCCGATGATGGGTGCAAGGGCGTGCCACCTGACCTATACCTGGTCAGGAAGGTGATGGAGATGCCTCGCTTAGTTTCCTGCATGGCATACACGTAAACATTAAATACGAGCCTCGATCGGCTCTCAGGTTATCCTGTGAATCGGCTCAAAGAGCCGATCCACCCATGATTCGTACGGGGTGCACGAATATATGGTGGTCCTGCTTGATCAAGATAAAGCTAATTAGATCTACGACGATTTAGGGTTTTCACCGCATAATCGGATCATCCTACTCCAGGTTGGGCCTCGCGGCCACGCACGGTGATCGTAAGCCGATCCTAAACAAGGCCTAAAAACCAACACAAGGTTGATCCCCGGAACATCCTGTTTAGGGCCAACGAACGACACCCTACGTGCCGCTGGATCCTCCACCCCTTTGTAAGGCCTAACTATTGCAGATATTAAACTAATCCTTGCAGAACAAGGAGCAATCGTAACGGATCAGATCTACTCAATGATGATCAAGCGGGGTGCCGCCCCCACACCTGAGATAGGTGTGAGGGCGGCTAGATATGCAAGGGTTGCACTACGCTAGCATGTTACGCGAAGAACTATGCTAACCCTAACAAATCTATGATAACTACGTTGCTCGCCATCAACAAGGCTTCAGTACGAGAAACGCATGAACAACGTGGAGCTTGTGCTGCCTAGATCGCAAGATGCGATCTAGGCAGCATGTCGCTTACCGGATAGAAACCCTCGAGACGAAGGAATTGGCGATGCGCCGAGATTGGTTTGTTTGGGTTGAACGTGTGTTGTTTATTCCATAAACCCTAGGTACATATTTATAGACCAGCGGACTTTCTACCGTGGGAATAATCCCCACCGTACACGATACAAACTCTAACTTTCAATCTAAGATGAAATCTACTATAATTAAAGATACACAGGCAATTTAGCCCAAACTCCTCGTGCAAGGCCGCTTCAGAGATCCTCCACGTGTAATCTTCCAAGCCCATCTCTCTTACGGCCCACCTCCTGATTTGACCAAAATCTGGTGATAACACATGCCCCCCTGGTTTTGGCAATGATAATTCCAAAACCACTCTGTTTTTCCTTCGAAGGGTCATGTCGTAGCAGAGCAGAGCCGTTGCAGCATCCGTCATCATTATGCCCTGTCTTCTCAGCTTCTCTGCAAAATTCGATAGCTCTGGCATCACCTCCTCGGAAACTGTAATGGCGTTAAAGTTCCACCAGGCTTCTCATTATTTAACTGTGCCGACTGATTAGCTCTCTTTATCCCCTTCCTCTGCTCCAGCCATCGGCACCCAAAAAACCCTCTTTTCCTGTAGCAATGTCTTCCTCTTCCTCTTCCCTCTCAGGCCTCTCCCACCAATCCTCGCCGAAGAAGAAGAACGAGGACAACCTTCACTCCGAGGTGAACCCCCTCCCCTCCGACAATGAGAAGAAAGAAGGAGAAGTAGCGAAGGCCAAGGCCTCCCCCTCCGCCAAGCTCCCGCCGAAGAAGCGCTCCCGCATGTGGGCGGACAGCGAGGACGAAGATGACGACGAAGAAGGAGAAGAAGAGGAGGAAGATGAATCTTCCTCTTCCGCAGGGTACCCGCCAACCAAGCGCTTCCGCTCCTGGGCGGACAGCGAGGATGATGATGATGACGAGGAGGAAGAGGCTCCGGCCAAGGGCTGGGGCAGCAGCGACGAGGAGCTTCCTGGGAGCAGTGCCGACGACATCGACGGCGGTGACGACGAGGACAGCGACGACTAGTAGAATAGGGCTAGTAGTAGCAGTGCACTAGGCACCAAATCCCTCTTTTGAGAGCCATCGGCTCTTTCTTGTAACGCCGCTCCTTTGAATTAATGAAATTGTCCTTTCAATCAATCCAATTTCATTCCTTTCGCCTGTCTCGCCAAGACCGATAGCAACGTATCGGATTTCTTTTCTTTTGGACGCCCATGAAGCCGGACTCTCATGTCAATTAGCCCGTCGGTCAAGCACTTCTCAATTTCAGGCTGCGATTTGATATCTGACCATAATTCTTCGCAATCCCTTAGCCGATGACTGCTCATCGGCTCTTTTGAGAATCCAGTCCCTTTGCAGCGACAGGACAGTCCAAAATCTGTAAAAGCCGACGGCCTCCTTTTCTGATTCCTCTCCATAGCTTCAGCAATCTTCTTTCGCAACCGGAACTGCTTTCAGAGAGGATCACGATGCAGGGTCGGTCGATGCAACTCCAATCGGTTTCTTAAGAACCGAATATTTATGTAGTCCGTTGCCCCCCGAGCCTTCATCAAGGCGAGAACAGTAGTGAGCCAACCACATGTGCCACCATCGGCCTCCGAATCGTAATGCAGAATCAGCCGATTCCATCAAAATCGGCTCTCCAAAGAATTTTTAGGGCGAGCTGCCCCCCGAGCCTTAATCAAGGCAAGAATACCGGCGAGGATGCATAGGTCGCTGATCAGCTTTCTTCTACTGAACGTCGACGTTGATGTAAACCTCGAGCACATAGCCAGTAGGTCTTGGTCTTGTGTAACTGTACTAGAGTCGATGGCTGCGCATCGGCTTCGCAAAAAAAATTTTTTATTTGGCCGATTTTTTCTTAATCGGCCCCCAATGTTTCACTGCACGCATGTTTACACCTGTTTATCTGCACATGTTCATCTGACTGTATGCCCCCCGAGCCGAATCTGCCAAATAACTGCAGATATCGGCTTCTATGGTTAGTCAGGGCACTGCACTTGCACGTCGGCTCCGTAAGGATTCATGCTGACTTTCATCTGCCGACGTGGCCGCTGCCCAGTGGATCGTTGCTGAACACAAGCAGAATATGTGCTGAATATGGGGTGAACATAATTTTGGCCGATTGCTGGAATCGGCCTCCATATCCATTAGAGTGCTGACTGAAGGTTCTGTAATGCTCCTTCATAATTTATGGGGCCGATTACAAGGGTCAGCCTCGCCTTGTTTGCTCATTAGTATGTTCTTGCTACTCGGTCAGGCTGGATAAAACCAACCCAACCTCTGACTTTATGCGCTTGCTGTCGTCCACCTTGAGTGCATCGTAGAATCGTGGAGTACTAAGCTCCGTCGGAAGGACGAGTACCATGTTTGTACCAGCCGATGTTTCATCATCGGCTTTCTTCTGCTTGGGACGCCATTCCATTTTCCGTGGACGACCCTCTTCATCCAGGGTTCGCTGAACTTTCGCAGCCAGATCAGGCCGTGCCTTCCTTAGCGTATGCAGGTATAACCTTTCGGCTTCCTCCAGGCCACGCAATCGCTGAACCCTGCGCTTTTGTGAACGGCTGAGTCCGTCAGGGCACCACCTTGGACGGTGGTACCTGTCTTCTTCTTCTTCTTGTCCCTCGTCTTCGGAATCCTCGAGATCTGCCCACCGAGGGGACTCAGCACGTTTGCTCTGTGGCGGGAGAGGCCCTAAGCGCTCGAACACAGACACTTTGGCTGCCTCCTTCTTCTTCTGGTTGCATTCTGGGCAATTGCCGATTGTGGGCAATCGGCTCATTCCTGAATCCCAGCAGTGTCTGAAGAAGGGGCAGTCCCAGTGCCTGGCGTTGTCATCTTGCTCCCTTGATCTTTCCGTGGCACGGCGCTCGTGCTCCTCCTCATCGCGATCGTGCCGACGATGTCTTCTGGCTTCTCTAGCCAGACGATCTCCTTCATCATCATAGCTGGACCGTCGGCGTTGGTCATACTGACTCACATATTTGTTGAGGAGGTGATCAGAGAGGGGTCGCTGATATCTTATGTTCTTCACCTCTCCCTCTGTGACGTAGCGCTTGCCATCATGACGGAGCCGATCGCGTGGAGCGGCCTCCTCTGTGTCCTTGCTACGAGAGCAGCTGCCCTCGTCTCCATCTTTGCCAGAGTGGTTCCCAGGTCCTACCATGTTGATGCTGAACGAGGATCCTGGCTGGCAACCTTCAGGGTAAGTGCACTCCACCATGTTAACGGCGGGAAAGGGCTGGGTGTCGACCTTCATGGCGTACTGGTTGAAAATCAGTCTTCCCTTCTCTATCGCCGCTTGGATGTGCTGACGCCACACCCTGCAGTCGTTGGTGGCATGGGAGAGCGAGTTATGCCATTTGCAGTATGGCTTTCCGTTCAGCTCTTGCACCGTGGGGAATTTGAGACCTTCAGGAATCATCAACTGTTTCTCCTTGAGCAGGAGGTCAAAGATTTGCTCAGTCTTGGTCACGTCAAAATCAAATCCCCTGGGTGGGCCTGGTGGCTTTACCCATTTGCAGGGCACGGGGGTTCCTCCCCGAGTCCATTCAGCCACTGCTACCTCTTGGTCTCCCGCAGGAACTTCGTCTTCCTCTGCATCGACCAGGACTACTGCACGTTTGAACTTGTCTTGGTACAGGTCCGGGTGGCGCTGTTCATATGCCGACAGTTTCTGAACCATGTGCGCCAATGAGGGATAATCTGCTTGGGAGGCCATGTCCTTGAGCTGTGATGCGAGGCCTGCTACTGCCAACTCGACTGCTTCCTTTTTAGTTATACGAACCGAATAACATCGGTTCCTAAGATTCCTGAAGCGCTGGATGTATTCTGTCACAGTTTCTCCACGCTTCTGACGTAGTTGCGCTAGATCGGCAATGCCGGACTCGGAAGCCTCTGAATGGTACTGCGTATGGAACTGTTCTTCCAACTGCTTCCAAGTCCGGATGGAGTCTGGTGGCAACGAGGTGTACCATCCGAAAGCCGATCCCGTGAGGGACTGTGAAAAGAGCCTCACGCGTAGTTGATCCGACACTGAAGCCGGTCCTAGTTGCGCCAAATATCGGCCGACGTGCTCGATGGAGCTGGAACCATCCGATCCACTGAATTTGGAGAAATCAGGGAGCCGATATTTAGGTGGTAGCGGGATCATCTCGTAGTCGTCGGGGTATGGCTTGGAATAGCTGATTGCCCTCCTTTTCGGTACCATGCCGAACTGGTCTCTTAGTATGGCGCTGATCTGATCCGCTGTGCTGGCTGCAGGAGTTGAACTCTGAAGATTCGCCGGGGTGGCGTACTTAGCCAGCCATGCTTGCTTTTCCAGCTCTGAGCCAACTGCAGGAGCTGGGCTCTGGAGGTTCGTCGGGGTGGCGTACTTAGTTAGCCACGTCTGCTTCTCAAGCTCTGTCGTTGACGTTCCTCCTGTTTTCCCAGAAGTCCCTGATGTTGTGGCCTGGTTTGTGAGTGCCCAGTTGCCACAATCCGGCACATACGTGCACGCGTACCCGTGAGGGATCTCCTTAGGCGCCTCGGTCAAGAACTGGTAGTCACTAGGGTCACCACCGATCTTGTAGACGACGAATGCCGGTGTAGCCGGCACTTCTGGTGCTGCCAACGCATATGGCAGCGGTGGATGGGACTGGAGTGGCAACTCTCCTTGATGTTTCCCGAGAGCTGGTCCTCACGGCGAGTACTGGTGCCTCATGATCTCCTGGATCACGCGAAGAGCGACACGCTCCAACGTGTTGACCAGGTTCTCAGAGTGGCGGTGTAGCGAGTGAGCCACCAAGTAGTTGATCTCCTGCCGCAGGCCCCTGGTGCGTTCCTCCGACGGGGCAGAGAGGTCTATCCCATCGAGTGCACCTTTCGGTGAGAACCCCTTCCATCTGATGCCATGGGAACGGGTTCTCTGGAAAGAGCCGATGAGGTCGGCTTCGAGGGTGACTTTGATCTCGTCATACCTCTTCTTGAGCTCGTCGGGCAGCTCCTCGTACGTGACTGGCGTGCCGTCCGCCATCTCAGATGTAGATGGCGATGTGGTTGATGTAGAAGCTGGTCCCACCGGGCGTGCCAGAATGTGTTGACTGCCAAAACCCACCGGCGGGCAGCGGCTGTCAACACTGTAGAGCCGGGAACAACCTAGAGCTGCGGCTGGCTGAGGTCCCTCCGAGCGACGGCCCGCAAAGCACTTCTGGTCACACGTCCGATGCTGGGTGCAAGGGCGTGCCACCTGACCTATACCTGGTCAGGAAGGTGATGGAGATGCCTCGCTTAGTTTCCTGCATGGCATACACGTAAACATTAAATACGAGCCTCGATCGGCTCTCAGGTTATCCTGTGAATCGGCTCAAAGAGCCGATCCACCCATGATTCGTACGGGGTGCACGAATATATGGTGGTCCTGCTTGATCAAGATAAAGCTAATTAGATCTACGACGATTTAGGGTTTTCACCGCATAATCGGATCATCCTACTCCAAGTTGGGCCTCGCGGCCACGCACGGTGATCGTAAGCCGATCCTAAACAAGGCCTAAAAACCAACACAAGGTTGATCCCCGGAACATCCTGTTTAGGGCCAACGAACGACACCCTACGTGCCGCTGGATCCTCCACCCCTTTGTAAGGCCTAACTATTGCAGATATTAAACTAATCCTTGCAGAACAAGGAGCAATCGTAACGGATCAGATCTACTCAATGATGATCAAGCGGGGTGCCGCCCCCACACCTGAGATAGGTGTGAGGGCGGCTAGATATGCAAGGGTTGCACTACGCTAGCATGTTACGCGAAGAACTATGCTAACCCTAACAAATCTATGATAACTACGTTGCTCGCCATCAACAAGGCTTCAGTACGAGCAACGCATGAACAACGTGGAGCTTGTGCTGCCTAGATCGCAAGATGCGATCTAGGCAGCATGTCGCTTATCGGATAGAAACCCTCGAGACGAAGGAGTTGGCGATGCGCCGAGATTGGTTTGTTTGGGTTGAACGTGTGTTGTTTATTCCATAAACCCTAGGTACATATTTATAGTCCAGCGGACTTTCTACCGTGGGAATAATCCCCACCGTACACGATACAAACTCTAACTTTCAATCTAAGATGAAATCTACTATAATTAAAGATACACAGGCAATTTAGCCCAAACTCCTCGTGCAAGGCCGCTTCAGAGATCCTCCACGTGTAATCTTCCAAGCCCATCTCTCTTACGGCCCACCTCCTGATTTGACCAAAATCTGGTGATAACAGTTGTGCAAGCAACTTTTTAATTTTTCTTACATCAGTAGTAGCATTGCATTTATCAATAAAATCATCATCAAGTTCCACATAATCCTCATCAGGATCATCACTAGAGTATTCAACAGACTCAGGTGAACTAACAGGTGTAACAGTATTTTCATTAGGAGTTTCAGCATTTTCAAGTTGTCTAGACCTAGCAATTGTAGCATCTAGAAAAGATCCCAATGAACCACTATTATCAAGCACAGCAGAAGCATTATCAAAATTATAAGAGTTTTCAGATTCAGCAGAAGTACCAGCATGTGCAGCTTGTGGTGGTGAAACAAGTTGACTTATCACAGATGGTGAATCAAGAGCAGCAGAGGTACTCAGAGTTGTACCTTTTCTTGTAGTGGATGGTAATATGGCGACTTTAGGATCGCGAGATTTACCCATGATGGAGAATTTGCAGCGAACAATATCAATCCAAGTGAACTTCCAAATAAAGCTATGCTCCCCGGCAACGGCGCCAGAAAATAGTCTTGATGACCCACAAGTATAGGGGATCGCAACAGTCTTCGAGGGAAGTAAAACCCAATTTATTGATTCGACACAAGGGGAGACAAAGAATACTTGAAAGCCTTAACAGCGGAGTTGTCAATTCAGCTGCACCTGGAAACTGACTTGCTCGCAAGAGTTTATCAGTAGTAACAGTTTTATAGCAGTAGCAGTAGTGAAATAACAGCAGCAGTGTAACAAAGACAGCAGTAGTGATTTTAGTAAACAGCAGGATTAAAATACTGTAGGTACAGGAATGGATGAACGGGCGTTGCATGGATGAGAGAAACTCATGTAACAATCAAGCAGGGCATTTGCAGATAATAATAAAACGGTATCCAAGTACTAAGCAATCCATAGGCATGTGTTCCATATTTAGTCGTACGTGCTCGCAATGAGAAACTTGCACAACATCTTTTGTCCTACCAGCCGGTGGCAGCCGGGCCTTGATGACCCACAAGTATAGGGGGTGTATCGTAGTATTTTCGATAAGTAAGAATGTCGATCCCAACGAGGAGCAGAAGGTGTTGACAAGCAGTTTCGATGAAGGATTCACTGTAAATGCTCACAGACAAGTATTCAGGGGATTTAGATGTAACAGTTGAATAAAGTACGAGTAAGTAAAGTGCGAGAGTAACAATTGCAGCGAGTGGCCCAATCCTTTTTAGCACAAAGGACAAGCCGGTTTGTTTACTTATAATGACCAAGCGTTCTTGAGGACACACGGGATTTTAGTATAGTGCTTTCGCTACATACGGCTAAATAATCTTCATTGTTATGATAAGTGTTGTGTGGGTGAACCTATGCTAATGTACCGCCCTTCCTAGGACTAATACATACTTGTGATTATACCCCTTGCAAGCATCCGCAACTACAAGAAAGTAATTAAGAATAAATCTAACCACAGCCTTAAACTCTGAGATCCTGCGATCCCTCCTGCATCGATATACCAACGGGGGTTTAGGTTTCTGTCACTCCGGCAACCCCGCAATTGGCAAACGAGTACAAGATGCATTCCCCTAGGCCCATAAATGGTGAAGTGTCATGTAGTCGACGTTCACATGACACTACTAGAAGAATAACACCACAACTTAAATATCATACCATTGAATATTACTCAACCATAGTTCACTACTAACATTTAGACTTCACCCATGTCCTCAAGAACTAAACGAACTACTCACGAGACATCATATGGAACATGATCAGAGGTGATATGATGATGAATAACAATCTGAACATAAACTTGGTTCAATGGTTTCACTCAATAGCATCAACAACAAATAGAGATCGATACCGGGAGAGTTTCCCCTATCAAACAATCAAGATCAAACCCAAATTGCTACGGCGGTGACGAGGTGCTGCGGAGGAGACGGCGGTGATGACGGTGGAGATGATGATGATGGTGATGGAGATGATGTCCAGCTCGATGACGGTGACGATGGCGTCGATTTCCCCCTCCCGGAGGGAATTTCCCCGGCGGATTCCTGCCCGCCGGAGAGCTCTTTTCTCTCTGGTGTTCTCCGCCCCGCAGAGGCGGCTGTAACTCTTCGCGAGGTACCCTCTGTGGCTTAGGATTTCGTGAAGAAAAGGAGGCGAAAGGGCTGTGGGCGCCCCACACCACATGGCGGCGCGGCCAGGGCATGGGCCGCGCCGCCCTATGGTGTGGGCCCACCCTGGGTCCTCCTGGCTCCTCCTTCTGGCTTCCTTCGTCATCTTGAAAAATAGGATTTTTGGTATAATTTCCTTCCACATTTGATCTTCCGAAATATCGCGTTCTGACGGTGCCTTTTCCAGCAGAATCCTGGCTCCGGTGCTTGATCCTCCAATAATGATGAAACATGCAAAATAGATGAAATAACATAAGTATTGTGTCCCAATATGAAATATATCAATGAATAACAGCAAATTATGATATAAAATAGTGATGCAAATTGGACGTATCAACTCCCCCCAAGCTTAGACTTCGCTTGTCCCCAAGCGAAACTGAGCTCGATAGACAGGACCACATGTTTATGGAGTGAAGAGTCGATAAATAAAATACGGACAAGAAGCATCATATTCATTCACACAAGACATCATAGTAAACACCCTCTTATAATTCAACTTGAAACAAGTATAAGGTAATCACAAGTAAAGGTGCATAAGAAATCGTAACTGGTGATGGCAAACTTCGTTCTTGGTCAGAGAACAATTAACAGATTATATTTATCTCATTGAGCAGCGCTCTCATGTTAAAGTTTATAAGGCACAACTTGCATACTCAATCATAATGGTCTTTTCATAATCATTGATAACTTGCAAAGCTATATTCATTCAGATAAAACTTGTACTAAACAAGGAAGAATAAAAGACATGATGAAGCAAATCACAATATAATGGTTTGATCACAACTACTCAAATGCTTGCTTGAGATGGAGGGAAATAGGTTTACTGACTCAACATAAAGTAAAAGACAGGCCCTTCGCAGAGGGAAGCAGGGATTAAATCATGTGCTAGAGCTTTTTCAGTTTTGCAATCATATAGAGATAATAAAAGTAACATTTTTTTTGAGAGGTGTTTGTTGTTGTCAATGACTGGTAGCGGGTACTCTAACCCCCTTGCCAGACAAACCTTCAAAGAGCGGCTCCCATATTATTTTCATTTTGTGTGGCACTCCTTCCAACCTTTCTTTCACAAACCATGGCTAACCGAATCCTCGGGTGCCTGCCAACAATCTCATACCATGAAGGAGTGCCCTTTTTATTTTAGTTTTATTATGATGATGACACTCCCCCCAACCTTTGCTTACACAAGCCATGGCTAACCGAATCCTTCGGGTGCCGTCCGTCAATCACATACCATGGAGGAGTGTCTATTTAGTTTAATTAATTTGGGACTGGGAATCCCATTGCCAGCTCTTTTGCAAAATTATTGGATAAGCGGATGAAGCCACTAGTCCATTGGTGGAAGTTGCCCAACAAGATTGAAAGATGAAACACCACATACTTCCTCATGAGCTATGAAACATTGACACAAATAAGAGATACTAAGTTTTGAATTGTTTTAAAGGTAGCACATGAAGTATTTACTTGGAATAGCAGAAAATACCATATAGTAGGTAGGTATGGTGGACACAAATGGCATAGGTTTGGGTTAAGGTTTGGATGCACGAGAAGTATTCCCTCTCAGTACAGGTTTTTGGCTAGCAAGGCTAATTAGCAAGCATAAGAGTTGAAGGAAACAAACAAATATACATGTGATAGAAACAACCATGCATCTTCCTTGTAAACACAAACAATTTTAACTTCAGAATAATAAGCTATGAGCTAACAAGAAAGAAAGACAATGAAACATCTACATGTATTTCTCTTTTCTATTTAAACCTCAAAGTGTTGTTGCTATGGACCAATGCTAAGTTTGCCAAAACCAAATAGATTTATTCAGTGCTCCCAAAGTGATACCAATACTAACAACAAAGTAAATCATATAATAGAGATTGTAAACTAGAATAAGATGTGCAATATATAAATGATAAGACTTCTCATTAATATTCCATAACGATAACTCACACCAAGGGATACATAGATAACCAACTAAAGGAGAGATACTTCCAAACTGCAACCCATCTTATATGATAACTTCCCTACTCATGATATGACACTACTTGACAATAAAAGTAAAAGGTAGTGATAATGTGATACCGCGGCACTCCCCCAAGCTTGGAACAAACCAAGGGGATGCCAATACCGATGATGAATTACTCCTTTGGCGATGGTGGTGAAGAATTCCTGACAAGCTTCTCAATAAGCTCCTGAAGCTCATCAATCCTGTATATGAGATTGCGAATCATCTCTGAATTGTGCTCGACGCGGTTAAGGAGTCTGTCCGACGGCGAGTCCCAGCTCTTTGAGTTATTTCCCCACTATTCAGCCTCAGGCTCCTTTTCTCCTACAGTGTTAGAACGATCTATATCCCACTGGCTAGGCAATGCTGCCTTTGGAGTCCCTTCAATTTGATTATTGAAAATTAGATTGTGGAAGGGATGGTGAATGCCTGATAGAGATGTTTTTGAAGCTAGGTAATGACGTGGAACCCCTCCTCCAGTGCGAATTCTTGCGCTCTTGTTTGCACTAAAAGGGTTGTCCACCACCTTGATGCTTGCGATGGTAGCACGCGGGTGTGCGCGAATCTTCCTCCCTCTTCTTCATCCTCTTCCTTGACGTCCTTGTCTTCCTCTTTCCACCCAAGATCTCGATCATCTTCATCCGGAAACTCCTTGCCCTTGTTCTTGGAGACCATGGTGCTTCTAGACCGAAAACAGATCCCGGCGTAAAACAGCTCGAAACAAAACACGTCGAGAACACGATATACGGACCTCCAGGGGTCCGGGGGATTATATAGCAAAAAATTTCACAACAAACGGAAAGTACCAGATCGAACCAGAGTCGGAAAGGGGCGACGGGGCGGCCAAACCATAGGGCGGCGCGGGCCCAGGCTTGGCCGCGCCGGCCTATGGTGACACGCCCTCGTGCGTCCTTTCCACTCCGTTTCGAACTCGTAATTTTTCATATTTTCCAAAAACAGTGAAAATATTGTTCGGAAAGTAAATTGCGTACTTTTCATTACCGCATCGTTACCTATTCAAAGTCGAGTTCTGGCGGACTGTCAATTTGCCCTTTTATGAAAGTCTCCGGTGTTTCCACTTGAATAATATCAACATCAACATTATAGGAATCACCTGAGATATAATGCTTGAGTCTTTGTCCATTCACCACTTGCGTAGCATTGCCTTGGAGAGAGCTAATTTTGATTGCTCCTGAACGAAACACCTCCTCGACAACATATGGTCCTTCCCATTTCGAGAGTAATTTCCCGCAAAGAATGCGAGACGAGACCGATACAATAGGACTTTATCCCCAATATTAAATTCTCTTTTGATAATCCTTCTATCATGCCATTTTTTAACTTTCTCTTTAAAGAGTTTAGCATTTTCATAAGCTTCACTTCTCCATTCATCTAGAGAACTTAATTGCAACAACCTCTTATCACCGGCAAGTTTAGGATCTTTATTTAATTCTCTAACAGCCCAATAAGCTTTGTGCTCTAGTTCTAAAGGTAAATGACAAGCTTTCCCATAAACCATTTTATAAGGTGACATTCCCATGGGATTTTTGTAAGCAGTTCTATAAGCCCAAAGTGCATCCTTCAATTTACTAGCCCAATTCTTTCTAGTTTTATTAACGGTCTTTCCCAAAATAGATTTAATCTCTCTATGATAATTCTACTTGACCACTAGTTTGAGGATGATAAGCGGAAGCAATTCTATGATTAATACCATACTTAGCAAGAGTTTTTCTAAAACCTCCATGAATAAAATGAGAACCTCCATCAGTCATAATATATCTAGGCACTCCAAATCTAGGAAAAATAATATCTAAAAGCATTCTTAAAGAGGTCTCACCATCAGCACTTTTTGTAGGTATAGCTTCCACCCATTTAGTAACATAATCAACAGCAACAAGTATGTGAGTGTTACCTTCGAAGACGGAAAAGGTCCCATGAAGTCAAATCCCCAAACAATCAAACGGTTCAATAACAAGAGTATAATTCATAGGCATTTCATTACGTCTGGAGATATTACCAACCCTTTGGCATTCATCACAAGATAAAATAAACTTTCTCGCATCTTTGAAGAGAGTTGGCCAATAAAAACCTGATTGTAGAACCTTTTGCGCGGTTCTTTCTCCGGCGTGATGTCCTCCATAAGCACTACCATGACATTTACTCAATATCTCTTGTTGTTCATATTCGGGAACACATCTTCGCATAATACCATCCACTCCTTCTTTATATAAGTGTGGGTCATCCCAGAAATAATGCCTCAAGTCATAAAAGAATTTCCTCCTTTGCTGAGCTGAAAAGGTTGGAGGCAAGTACTTGGAAACAATAAAGTTAGCATAATCAGCATACCAAGGACTGTCTCGCGAGCTCACCTTTATTACAGCCAATTGTTCATTTGGAAAACTATCATTAACAGGAACAGGATCATAAGCAATATTTTCCAATCTAGACAAATTATCAGCAACAGGATTATCAGCACCTTTCCTATCTACAATATGTAAATCAAATTCTTGCAAAAGAAGTACCCATCTAATAAGCCTCGGCTTAGCATCTTTCTTTGTCATAAGGTATCTAATTGCAGCATGATCAGTATGAATAGTAACTTTTGAATCAACAATATAAGGTCTAAATTTATCGCAAGCAAAGACTACAGCTAATAATTCTTTTTCAGTTGTAGCATAATTTCTTTGAGCAGCATCAAGAGTTTTACTAGCATAATGAATAACATTCAGTTTTTTATCTACTCGCTGTCCAAGAACAGCGCCTACAGCAAAATCACTAGCATCACACATAATCTCAAAGGGTAAGTTCCAATCAGGAGGTTCAACTATAGGAGCAGTTGTTAAGGCTTTCTTAAGAGTTTCAAAAGCTTCCTTGCAATCATCATCAAAAACAAAAGGTACGTCTTTTTGAAGAAGATTAGTAAGAGGCTTTCAAATCTTGGAGAAATCTTTAATAAATCTCCTATAAAACCCAGTATGACCAAGAACACTACGAATACCTTTAACATCCCTCGGATAGGGCATCTTCTCAATTGCTTCAACTTTAGCTCTATCAACTTCAATACCTCTCTCAGAAATTTTATGTCCCAATAGAATTCCTTCATTAACCATAAAGAGGCATTTCTCCCAATTAAGAACAAGGTTAGTTTCTTCACATCTCTGCAAAACTTTATCAAGGTTTCGCAAGCAACTATCAAAAGAATTCCCATAGACGGAAAAATCATCCATGAATACCTCTACAATACTTTCACAAAAACCATGAAAAATAGCAGACATGCATCTTTGAAAAGTAGCAGGAGCATTACATAAACCAAAAGGCATACGTCTGTAAGCATAAGTTCCATAGGGACAAGTGAAAGTGGTTTTCTCTTGATCTTTAGCTTTAACAGCAATTTGTGAAAACCCAGAATAACCATCAAGAAAACAAAAATGAGTATTTTTAGACAATCTTTCTAGCATTTGATCAATAAATGGTAAAGGGTAATGATCTTTCTTAGTAACTTTATTAACTTTTCGAAAATCAATGCACATTCTATACCCTACAACTACTCTTTGAGGAATGAGCTCATCATTATCATTAGGCACAACAGTCATTCCTCCTTTCTTGGGAACGCAATGCACAGGACTAACCCATCTACTATCAGCAATAGGATATATAATACCAGCTTCAAGAAGTTTTAATACCTCATTCCTTACCACCTCCTTCATCTTCGGAATTAGACGACGCTGGTGTTCAACAACAGGCTTTGCATCATCTTCCATATTAATAGCATGTTGGCAAATAGAAGGAGAAATCCCTTTCAAATCATCAAGAGTGTAGCCAATAGCTCCTCGGTGTTTCTTCAATATTTCCAATAACCTTTCTTCCTCAATCTCTGAAAGCTTAGAACTAATAATAACAGGATATATTTTCTTATCATCAATATGAGCATATTTAAGATTATCAGGCAAAGGCTTTAAATCAAAAACAGGATCTTCCTTTGGTGGCGGTGTTGTCCCCAGATCTTCCACCGGTAAATCATGCTTGAGAATAGGTTGGCGAAGAAAAATTTCCTCAAGCTCATCTCTTTCTTTCCTAAAAACTTCACTCTCGCTGTCCTCCAAATGTTGCTGCAAAGGATTATTAGGAACAAGAACAATAGATGCACATTGCTCCATTTTAAAATCATTACTAGGCAAGTCAGCTTTATAAGGAGTTTTAGTAAATTTAGAGAAGTTAAACTCATAAGATTCACCAGCAAATTTAGTCAAAATTTTCTCTTTCTTGCAATCTATAATAGCTCCACAAGTATTTAGAAAAGGTCTACCAAAAATAATAGGACAATAATCACTAGCAGCAGAACCAAGTACCAAAAAGTCAGCAGGATATTTAATCTTACCGCATAAAACTTCCACATCTCGAACAATACCAGTTGGAGAAATAGTTTCTCTATTAGCCAGCTGAATAACCACATCAATATCTTCAAGTTCACAAGAATCAATTTCGTGCATAATCTCCGTGTAAAGCTCATAAGGAATAGCACTAACACTTGCACCAATATCACATAATCCATAATAGCAATGATCACCAATTCTAACGAGATAGCATAGGAACACTAGCTTGTTTGGTTTTATTAGGATGTGAAAAATTATTATAAGCATCTTCACAGAAAATAATATGACCATGCTCCACATTTTCAGTTAAAATATCTTTAACTTTTGCAACAAAGAGGTTCAACTTTTATTTGTTCTTCAGGTTCTATAGGTTTCTTTTCACTTTTATGAACCGCACTATTTATAACAGAGTACTCCTTCATTTTAGCGGGGAAAGGAGTTTTTTCAATATAAGCTTCAGGAATAACATGATCAGCGGTTTCAACTACAACGCATTTATTAATAGATGAATCAATTTTATCTTTATAAGGTTCATGATACTTATCAAAATTCTTCTTTGGCAATTCATAATGAGAGGCAAAAGCTTTATAAAGATTTGCAGCAACTTGAGAATCAAGACCATATGTAGCACTCATATTACGAAATTTATCAGTATCCATAAAAGCTTCAATGCATTTATAATCATAAATTATACCTGATTCTCTATCCTTGTCGTTCTCCCAACCTTCAGTATTTTCTTGGATCCGATCAAGAAGGTCCCTTTTAAACTCTTCTTTGTTGCGTGTAAATGATCCAGAACAAGAAGTATCCAGCAAGGTCTTGTCTTGAAAAGAAAGTCTTGCATAGAAATTATCAATAATAACATTACCAGGAAGCTCATGAATGGGGCATTTGAGCATTAAAGACTTCAATCTCCCCCAAGCTTGGGCAATACTCTCTCCATCATGAGGCCAAAAATTATATATGCGATTCCGATCCTTATGAATTTCACTTGGAGGATAGAACTTAGAATAAAACCGGGGCACAATATCATTCCATTCAAGAGAATCCCCATTATCCAGTAATTTATACCAATGCGCCGCTTTACCAGACAGCGATAAAGAGAATAGTTTCTTCCTCACTTCATCCATAGCAATACCTGCACACTTGAATAAACCGCATAATTCATGCAAAAACAGTAAATGATCACCAGGATGGACAGTTCCATCCCCTTCATAGCGGTTATCCATAACACGTTCAATAATTTTCATAGGTATTTTATATGGTATCACTTCCTCACCTGGTGCCTCATCCACTACCGTTGCAGTAGTAGTAGATTTCCCAAATAGAAATTAAAGAGAAGATCTCTCCATAATGACTTATAGCAGCAGGCAGAAATAAAATCAGCACAAACAGTAAAGGTTTTCCTTACCAATTCCACTTACCAATAGCGCTTCACTCCCCGGCAACGGCGCCAGAAAATAGTCTTGATGACCCACAAGTATAGGGGGTGTATCGTAGTATTTTCGATAAGTAAGAATGTCGATCCCAACGATGAGCAGAAGGTGTTGACAAGCAGTTTCGATGAAGTATTCACTGTAAATGCTCACAGACAAGTATTCAGGGGGTTTAGATGTAACAGTTGAATAAAGTACGAGTAAGTAAAGTGCGAGAGTAACAATTGCAGCGAGTGGCCCAATCCTTTTTAGCACAAAGGACAAGCCGGTTTGTTTACTTATAATGACCAAGCGTTCTTGAGGACACATGGGATTTTAGTCTAGTGCTTTCGCTACATGCGGCTAAATAATCTTCATTGTTATGATAAGTGTTGTGTGGGTGAACCTATGCTAATGTACCGCCCTTCCTAGGACTAATACATACTTGTGATTATACCCCTTGCAAGCATCCGCAACTACAAGAAAGTAATTAAGAATAAATCTAACCACAGCCTTAAACTCTGAGATCCTGCGATCCCTCCTGCATCGATATACCAACGGGGGTTTAGGTTTCTGTCACTCCGGCAACCCCGCAATTGGCAAACGAGTACAAGATGCATTCCCCTAGGCCCATAAATGGTGAAGTGTCATGTAGTCGACGTTCACATGACACCACTAGAAGAATAACACCACAACTTAAATATCATACCATTGAATATTACTCAACCATAGTTCACTACTAACATTTAGACTTCACCCATGTCCTCAAGAACTAAACGAACTACTCACGAGACATCATATGGAACATGATCAGAGGTGATATGATGATGAATAACAATCTGAACATAAACTTGGTTCAATGGTTTCACTCAATAGCATCAACAACAAATAGAGATCGATACCGGGAGAGTTTCCCCTATCAAACAATCAAGATCAAACCCAAATTGCTACGGCGGTGACGAGGTGCTGCGGAGGAGACGGCGGTGATGACGGTGGAGATGATGATGATGGTGATGGAGATGATGTCCAGCTCGATGACGGTGACGATGGCGTCGATTTCCCCCTCCCGGAGGGAATTTCCCCGGCGGATTCCTGCCCGCCGGAGAGCTCTTTTCTCTCTGGTGTTCTCCGCCCCGCAGAGGCGGCTGTAACTCTTCGCGAGGTACCCTCTGTGGTTTAGGTTTTCGGGACGAAGGATTTCGCGAAGAAAAGGAGGCGAAAGGGGCTGTGGGCCCCCCACACCACATGGCGGCGCGGCCAGGGCATGGGCCGCGCCGCCCTATGGTGTGGGCCCACCCTGGGTCCTCCTGGCTCCTCCTTCTGGCTTCCTTCGTCATCTTGAAAAATAAGATTTTTGGTATAATTTCCTTCCACAGTTGATCTTCCGAAATATCGCGTTCTGACGGTGCCTTTTCCAGCAGAATCCTGGCTCCGGTGCTTGATCCTCCAATAATGATGAAACATGCAAAATAGATGAAATAACATAAGTATTGTGTCCCAATATGAAATATATCAATGAATAACAGCAAATTATGATATAAAATAGTGATGCAAATTGGACGTATCAGGCCTCTAGGGAATCTACTAGAAATTAAGGTACTCCTTTTAATAGAGTACCGGAGCAAAGCATTAACACTCCGTGAACACATGTGATCCTCACATCACTTCCTTCCCCTTCGGTTGTCCCGATTTCTGTCACTTCGGGGCCTCGGGTTCCGGACAGCAACATGTGTATACAACTTGCAGGTAAGATCATAAAACAATGAATATCATCATGAAACAATAACATGTTCAGATCTTAGATCATGGCACTCGGGCCCTAATGACAAGCATTAAGCATAACAAGTTGCAACAATATCATCAAAGTACAGATTACGGACACTAGGCACTATGCCATAACAATCTTATGCTATTACATGACCAATATCATCCAATCCCTACCATCCCCTTCAGCCTACAGAGGGGGAATTACTCACACATGGATGGGGGAAACATGGTTGGTCGATGGAGAGGCGTCGGTGGTGATGATGGCGATGATCTCCTCCAATTCCCCGTCCCGGCGGAGTGCCAGAACGGAGTTTCTGGTCCCGAGACGGAGTTTCGCGATGGTGGCGACGTTCTGGATGGTTTCTGGCGACTCCGACTTTTTTCCCGTGTTTTTTAGGTCGAAACCCCTTAAGTAGTCCAGAGTAGGGCGTCGGGGGTCAGCCGAGGCGGCCACACAGTAGGGCGGCGCGCCCCCCTCCTGGGCCGCGCCAGCCTAGTGTGTGGGGGCCTCGGGCCTCCACCTGGCTTGCCCTTCTGGCTCCGTAATTCCTCCGGAAAAATAAGACCTTTGACATAAATTCCGGAGATTTTCCTGAAAGTTGAATTTCTGCACAAAAACGAGACACCAGAGCAATTCTGCTGAAAACAGCGTTAGGCGTTATATAGCATTGTTCGTCGCAAAAGTTACTATTTCTATAGTAATGGCGACCTCACATCCGCCAGTGACGTTTAGATGAGATTTATATGGCCGGATGCTTCATGTGTGGAATGCCTTACTGCTTCGTTTGGAATCCATTCAATTGTTTGAAGGGCCGGATGAATTGCGTTGGAACTTACAATCCAACGGAAAGTTTACAGTAAGTTCTTTGTACAATGCAATTATCCAACCTGATATTACAGTGGACAAGAGCAAGAAGTTTGGACGACGAAAATAACGCTAAAAGTTAAGATTTTTGGTTGGTATTTACATCGAGGGCTAATCCTAACCAAAAAATAATCTTGTGAAACGTAATTAGCTTGGGAGTAGTCAGTGTGTTTACTGTCATCACAATGATATAATTAAACACTTGTTCTTTCAGTGCCGCTTTGCCAGATCTATATGGTCATGCATTTAAGTAGCTTCTGATCTGTATTCCCCGACTAGTGTGGCCAACATCTTTGGTAATTGGATTCATGGTATTGATCACAGGTTTGGAACACTTATTATGGTGGGAGCACTTGCCGTTATATGGTTGCTATGGCTATGCAGAAATGACAAAAAAATTAATGATAAAAATTTCTCTCTCATGAAGGTTATTTACATATGTAACACTATTCTCCGTTTGTGGTCTGCGCTGCAAAGAATGCAGAACCGCAACCTCTTTATGGAGGTTTGTACACGATTGCAGGATACAGCGAGGGATAGTTTTTCCCTACATGATTCTCACGCACACTAAAACTTATGATACGGTTTGCGAAATATATATGCTCCAGCAATGGCCATGGCACATATTTCACATTATTATCTTCGTGTGTCACCATTTCTTGGAACTTCAGATGGGTTATGCGTGACTACAAGGTACAACTGGTTATTTGTGTACATAGGGCATTGTCAATGGGTGCATAAATTGGTGAAATTTCAGTTCTATGTTACCTCAAAATATTACTTTAATTCTATGTTGTCCATTATTTTTATTTTATTTTCTTTTATTTTGAGTCTATTTTTTCTCTACAATTTACTATATGGCATTTGTGTGTCCCACTGCAATGGCGGGGTATCATCTAATTAATTGAATTGTTGGACCGTATCATTGGACACATCCAATGCGCTATATAGCTGAATTAAAAATTCGTTTGAAATATTTTATGCGGTAGTTATTCTCATCCTACCAAGCACTTCATATTACACACATGCTTAGCTGCACCGTGTCTGTCCAAGAAGCTGAATTTCTCGACAAAGAATACACCCACAAAGTTTTTTTTTCCATAGAAGATCATCGCCATCGTATAAGATACTAAGGATTTGATTGTGCATGTGTTCGTAGCTTTTAGCTCTGAAATTCTGAAAGAACTTAGGCAGAACCCAAACATCTCTCTGATTTGAAACATCACAAAATATCGAGCGTCATTAGCCATGTTAGAGATATATTAGGTAGTATTAGATGTCACGGGATTTGTATAGGATTTGTCATTCATCTCCTGCCTTATCTCTAGGAGAGCTTCTTAGCCTCCAAGTCTTGTACCCTATATATACTCGCCCATGAGGCGCAATACAACATCCATCATATTCCGCATATCTCTCTCCCTCTCTATCCTTCTACATGGTATCAGAGCGGCACGCTCCTTGACCTAGCCGCCGCAAAGTTTCCGCGCCGCACCGCCCCCGGGGAGGTCGATCTCCATGATCTACTCCGGGGGCCGCGCAATCCGTATGATGGTTCGTTCGCCGATCCGTTGATCCGCTGCCCTCGAGTCTTTTTTTTCCAATCTGTAGATTGGTTTTCTTTTTGCTCCGCCGGTCGCTCGACCGGCGTTTTCTTTTTGGTTTTACCAATTATAGATCGGATTGAGTCGCCCATCGCCGCCGTCCACTTGCGCCTCTACTCCGACAACGGCATCGACCTGCACCGGCCATTACCCGCACGGGACAGTCGCACGCGCCGCACACGGGGCGCCCCTACGTGCGACGCAGCAGGCTGTCTCGTTCGTGCGGTCTCCATCGCCGGCTCGTCTCCACCGTCATCGCCCGGGACATCGTCGACAACGTCGCCATCGACTCCGATCTGTGCGTCGTCCATGCCATGGCGCGTATCGCGTCGCCGTCGGTCTGATCAACCGACCCCGCGCACGTCTACGCCAAGCACGTCCCCGAGCACGCGCCTACCACCGATCGAGCATCGGGGTGCCGCTGCGTCGCCCCTTCGGGTCGCAGCGCCGCCGCCTTTGGTCCACGCTGCTAGCCAACGACGCGCCTTCTCAGGCACGTACGTCGCTGGTGGCGTCCCTCCGCTGCACCGACTCGCGCCCTGCAGCTACGCCAGCCCCTCAGGCCGTGGCGTCGCCGCACGCGGTCGCCTTCGCCGTCCCCCGCGCGTCGATGTCCGAGGCCACCACAGCGCCGCCCCTTCGGCGCGGGTCGCCTCCATCCGCGCATGGTCTTCGTCACGCCGCTGGGTCTTCCTCGCCTATTTCGTGTACCGCCGCCGCGCCCCCACCCCAGGTCGCCGCTGGGCTAGCCAACCACTTCAGGTCGCGCTGAGCTCGCCGACCACCGCAACGCCCGTCTAGGCGTCCAGCATGACCACCCCTGGTCACCGCTGGGTTAGCCGCCTTCTACGTCTTCGTACACTACAGCTTCGCCGCCAGCGTCCTCGCCTCTTCCCCGACTACGTCACCTGCTACTCTACTCCGACACCCGTCGTCGAGACTCGCCTCTTCCCCGACTACACCACCTGCTCCTCTTCTCCGACACCCGTCGTCGAGACCTCCTCTACTAGTCTACTCCGACATGGCGCGCACTTTGTAATGTTCCCTACCCTTGCATGCCCGGTACTGACAACACCGGAAGTGCCTTCGTCCCTCGACACGTTCCCGAGTCTGGCAAACTCGCGCCGGACGTCTCGTCTTCATCGGCTTCGACAACGTCTTCTTCGGCATCGCCTCTACGACTGCCTCGACCGCGTCACCGACTTCTTCTATGTGTACTCGGTTCTGGCAAAACCGAAGTATGCCTTCGTCCCCGACGTGCGCCTGGTTCTGGCAAAACTATGGTTGCACTTCGTCCTCGACGGCTCCGACTGCATCGACTTCGGCATCGACCATCTCCACGACTGCCTCGACGCGTCTCCGTCACTCTCCTCTCGCACTACGCGCTTGCGGCTACATCGACAACGGCACCCGCCCACGACATCGACCACGGCAATACCTCGCGCGGCTTCCTCGACCAAGGTTGCAGCACCCACGCTCTCGGCTACCTCGACATCGGCACAAAGGGCTACCACCTCGCCTGCGCCTCACCAGCTTCTTCTCCAGTCTGACCGTCCGCGATGCTACTCTTGTTCACGTCGCTACCGCTACGACTGCGGGGGGGTGTTAGAGATATATTAGGTAGTATTAGATGTCACGGGATTTGTATAGGATTTGTCATTCATCTCCTGCCTTATCTCTAGGAGAGCTTCTTAGCCTCCAAGTCTTGTACCCTATATATACTCGCCCATGAGGCGCAATACAACATCCATCATATTCCGCATATCTCTCTCCCTCTCTATCCTTCTACAAGCCAGTCTCAAATTATCAAATATTTTTCTTTGCCGTATACTTGTTGACATACACACGGCAAAGGTATATACGTACCCTGTATTTATCAAAAAATAACACACGGCAAAGGCGCTTTTTCATACCGATCTGTACCATGTATCTTTTGCCGGAGCGGCTCGTTTGCCGTGTATATGGAAAGGCAGAATCTCCGGTAGTGATCGTTTTTCATTCAGTATTTCGAGGTGCAGCATATACCATTTGTCCTCACAGTTCGGCGAATTCTTCCCTTGGTTCGATTTCTAGGCAGGTGATACATGTATGGAAGGTGTTTTAATGCCTTGAATCATTTATTACGTCTAGATATGATCTTTTTCAATGATTTGTCAATCTTCCTCTTTAATTGTGGGTTCCTGTTGAAACAAATAAAATAGGGACGCGCTAGCACGATAAAATAATAAAAAACTCCTACTTCTACAACAATTTTAATATCGCGAAACACGTCTCTTTTTGCACTCATCACCTATGTTTGGCCATTAGTGATTGATGATATGTTACTAAGTATGTTTGTTTATTGAGCACCCAGTTATATGGTTGTTATTTGATGTGTTCCAAAAGTATGTTTAATTTGATTATGCGTGGGTCACTACTAGGAAAACGCTTACCGCCGGCGCACCAAAGAAAGAAAAATCTACATCTGGATATACATCTAGATCTAGTTCTCATCATGATGTGTTCTTCACATTCTTCACCGTGGCCAGCGAGGTTGAGGTGGTGGGTCGCCGGAGGGAGGTCCCGATGACGAGCTTCAGGAGGTGGCTACCGGTGAGGTTGAGGAGGTGGTCGCCGGAGGGAGGTCGACGACGAGGTTGAGGAGATGGTCACCGGCTTGGGGAGTTATTCTCCGGAAGGAGGTACTGGCTGGGTAAAGGAGCTGCTCGCCGAAGTGTCGCTGGAGGTAGGGAATGAGGAGGAGGAGGAGGAGGAGGAGGAGGAGGAAGAAAAAAAAAGGAAAGATAAGGAGGAGAACGGAGAAGGTGAATAGGAGGAGAAGGGTGAAGAGGAGGCAGAGGAGGAGAGAAAGATGAGGAGGAGGAGGTGGTGGTAGTGGGAGAGGATGAGGAGGAGGAGGTGGTGGTGAAGGAGGATGAGGAGGAGGAGGAGGAGGAGAGAAAGTGAGAAAGAAGAAGAGGCCATCGGGTTGTTTTCTATATATACGCTAGGTTACCGCCGGCGCACCACTATGCCTGTGCGTCGGCAGTTTTTTTTTAATCAAAAACTAAAACTTGGAAAAATAACATTTTCCTTTTTGAATTTGGGGAAACTAAAAAATTACTAAGCGGACGTAACCGGTTTAAATTGGATGTAAAGTTTTCCGTAGATACATTCTTATATAAAAAACTTCTTTATCGAAGTTCGCATGCAGTAAGGTGGTGCACTGGCAGTAAGGGAGGCTCCAAATTCTGCCCAGGTTCAGGACCTGGTTGATCCATATCCCCATAAAATAGGGGCACCGATGGTAATATAGCGCCGGCGGGCCACAATTTTGGCGTGCCGGCGGTATCTCTGGACACGCGCAGGTGGGTGGCATTCTTGTGGATTAGAAAAATGTACGAGGGTGAGAGCGATCCAACGATCAGGGTAAGCAATCTTCATGTTGTGTGTAGCCTCGTTCATCTTCTTGAGCTCCATGGATTCGAGGAGCGCAATGTTGAAAACCGATCATAATTTATATGAACGATTTAAAATATATTTTATTTAAAAAATATGAATCCTCTTGTATCCTCTTAAATGGAGCCAAAACTCTTGTATCCTCCTAAAAAGAAATCCCAAAAAACTCTCTCGTTGTGGCTCTTGTCAAACATGCATGCAGACACATACTTAGGATACTCACATTAGAAGTATGCCTTTTTTCAAACAATTTATTATTCATCTTTGTAATCCCAAGGTGGCACCAAAAGTACAATTTATTGCCTAGCCTGGTAAGGATCTGTTTAACACGGTTCTCGACCTCGAGTGAAATAAAAGTAAAGGGCTCATGCATATTACTTTGGGCGCAGTCGGAAATGAGAGAGATGTAAACTAACTATTTTGTAATTTAGCGCTACTAGAAAGAGAGGAGAGCCAGTGACACTGATACTCTAGTAAAACATGAAAAGTCGATTAGATAGATAAAGGAAATAAAGCAAATCTACTGTAACAGAGAATGAAGCTAACTTATATATTGTTGTATATCAATAAACATAGGAGGCAAACATAACAAATACTCTAGGGCTAGTAAGTTGCAACTTTTAGGTGGGAGTGCGAGTAGTAGGTGGGACATAGAAAGCACCATAAGGGTAGACGGTCTTCATGTTGGGACTAGCCTCGTGCACCATCTTGAGCTCCATCGAGTTGACACAAAACAAGAATATGCCGATCGCAGTCAACAAAAATAGGTCATGGCCCCCATCGGCAACCCCGATGATCTTCACCGGCGGCATCAAGGTAAACCAATAGTCTGTATTCTGTGATGGCGTTGACAGACTAGGGAGAATCCTGCTGAGATCCACCGTCTTGCGCATCACCCAAGCATCCGCGTCGCGTACCCACACACGCAAAGTGAAACCCAGCACCCCGGCAAGGCCAAGCACGCCGCCGTGTGCCTTGAATAGTCGGACATGGCCGAAGTTTGGCCGTTCGAAAGTGGTTAGGGTCCGGTTGTCCGTATCAAACTCGAGTACGAGATAGTCTAATAACGGTTGGTATAAGGTTCTGCCGACGATGACACAGGGCTCCGGACGGATCTGATTTGCCAGAGGTAGCACCGGTGATGCGGTCCACTTACCAGTGATGGAGGAGAAGACGCTGGCGCGCAAGCAATCTGTTCGCATGTGGTTGGACACGACGGCCAGACGGAAGTGGCTGGAGTTGCAGGGCGTGCCCCGGTCATCGCCACCATCGTCCGCGGCACATTCACAGGTCAGTGCAACACCAGTATGCCTTCCGCCGAGGCTGAAGGGGCCTTCGTATGAAACGAGGTGGTGGTCGCCGGTCATGGGTTGCCACACCAGCAACGTGTCCCAGTTGTCGTGGAGGAGGACGCGGCCATGACGGCAGTCGAAGAACTGCCACTTCCTCTTCTTGTGATCAATGGAGTCGAAGGCGAATTTCGCAGGGCCGGCCGCCTCCACGTGCACGAACCTCCGGTGGAGGTCGTCGAAGTTGTGGAAGAAGCCGAGGGTGACTGGTGCCCCGCCGCGCGCACGGTAGAGCTCATGGAGGAACACAGGGTCGTTCACGACGCGATGCCACTCCTTGCAGACGGCGGATGCGCGGGCGAGCACCTGGGGGCTCGGCAACAGGCGCTTCAGGATTTCGAGGTGTAGCTCCTCCGGCAGGCTGGTCGTCATGGCGGCGCCGTCGAAGTGAAAAACTCTCAAGCACACGATCTGATCGCACGTTTCTATGTTCTGGTTGTCATGGCGGGGCAAGCTACTAAATCGAATTCGTCTCGAGCTCCAACACAGGCACCGAAAGGTTCCCATTGCAAATCCAACAGATCCTAACGCAAACGAGTCTGAATCCTACCTACCTTGATCGATCTAGCCCAATACAACATGGCTGTGCGTCGTCCCGTTCTCCATCCGGATCCAGGACTCGACAGAGAACGGGGTTTCAGACATCTGAACTATCCTCGATCCTCTCGGCCAGCTACCGTAACCGCCATGCCCCGTGTGCCGTGCGAAACACAGCCAGAGTTTGTCATACGGGCAGCACCAGTCCAGCCCGTGGTTGTGCCCCACGAAGATCGCCTAAAATACAAGTAAGTTATTAACATCACAAGATATGATCATCAGTCAGACATCCAAATTAACCGCAAGTGCGATTACCTTGACCGATGGCCTCTTGGCAAGAGAGTCCATCA
This sequence comes from Lolium perenne, assembly GCF_019359855.2. NCBI lineage: Eukaryota > Viridiplantae > Streptophyta > Magnoliopsida > Poales > Poaceae > Lolium > Lolium perenne. The sequence goes on from NC_067246.2 coordinate 323,298,356, forward strand.
TGCCCCATTCAGCTTGTTGCGGAGCCACACCTTCCCTGTTCAGAGAGCCAACACATGGCCTTCTTATCTTACTCTTGGCCTTTGGAGCCACCTTGGCGTACGCAATGCTCGGTATGTGCCAGAAGACCAGCTCAGGAATCCTGCAGTTCCACAATGCAAGAGACCAGCAATGCCAACATCAGAAATTCAGAACGTCAGATGTTGAACATTAAGAATTGTTGCAAGTTTCTTCTGACCTTCCATCCGGATTGAGGAACTGAGACTGGGTCTGGAACCACCTGACCTGCGCGTCGGAGATGACCTCCGGGTAGGATCCACCACCGGAATCAAGAAAGTACATGAGCAGAGCAGGGTCTTGTTCCTTCTCCCGCGAGATCACCTGCAGGACGTAGTTGGACACGCCGGGCCAGAGCTTCTCGGGGCCGACCGATGAACGCGACAGCCCCTGCTCGCCGCCGTCGCGATCGACCTCTGCCATCATCAAGTCGACCCGCGGCGTCCCTCGGAAGCTGCAGTCCGAGACAGATGGTGGGCAGTGTACAGCCGGGACGCCGTCAGGCGAGAACCACTCCATTGGCCACTCGAACGCCATGTCGTCGTGGTTGCCGAACACCGTCGCCCATGGAATCCGCCTGCGTCTGGTCGGGGAAGTCGCCCTCTCCCAGTACAGGGTCACGTTGGCGATCGGCACGTTGTTCGCCGTCACCAGGTCGCCCAGGTACACCACGAAGTCTGCGGTAAATTCAGAAAAGCTAGTTAAATCTGTGCAGAAATTACTGCATGTTGGAATTGGGGCTGCCACCGGCCGGACAATTACCTGGCTTCTCGGCGTCGAGCACGGCGGCCATGACGCGGTCGGAACCGATGTCCTGGGCGGGGCCCCAGTCCGTCCAGGCGTTCTCGCCGTAATGCAGGTCCGCGAACAGCGCCACCTTGAACCGACCGTCCGGCGCGAACCGCAGCGGCGCCGGCGACCGGTGCCCCGCGGCGGCTGCCAGAGCCAGCAGGCCGGCGAGTAGGGCGGCAAGGGCAGCCTCGAGGTGACACTGCAACCGCCGCATTTTGGCATCAAGCGTCGATGTGGCAGCAGATCTAATCCAATATCTGTGCATAAAAAGCTCCCAGAAAGAGGACAGATTGTGGGTGCCATGACGGTGCCTCTGCAACTACTGCTACGTTGGGTTACACTCACAGTCGTCGATAAAGAAACGTGGCGTTCCATCCGGTCAAGTTCGTATGGCAAAGGAAATGCACAAAGCTATACATACAGCAACCTGCATAATTGCGTTACGCCGTTCATGTTTAGCAGACGGAATATGCGCCTGGATTACTACTGGAGATACGGGCTGTAGGCACAAATAATATGTTCCACGGTACTCTCATAATTATCTTATCATCTAGGAGTATCTTTAGTATACTCAAACTATTAGTGTGGGTATGTAAAACGACAAACGATGATTTCTTCGTCAGGAGTATGCAGCTAGTACTTGCAGTTGCCGGAGTCTTAAATTAGCAAAAGATATTCCCAAAATTGCACCCACGGCATGCCGATAGGCTAAATTGACAGCGATGTTCCGGTTTATATATCAGAAGGAAAGTGGCGGGAACATACGGCTGGTAGGGACTGCAGGCACCAAGAATATGCTTCCTCTTCATCACATCGTTACGCTGAGTGGACATAGTTTTGTGCTATGGGCAACTTTCGTAACCCTTCTATTCATAATAAAATAATTATTTAGTCAAATTTATTAAAGTTACATCAAATCATCAGCATTTATTACAGATCGAAGAGAGTAGAGCCCCGAAACTTAACTCTTAAAACATTGAGTGACAAGTGGAACCCATCTCCCATCCTCCCAAAACACCTCTCTTTGTAGCACGACACTGCCTTCAGTCAAACATAGGGAGTAGCTGGAGGGGCGTGCCGTAGCACACCACTGATCAAGTTCACCGACATGCGAGTCTCTCGGAGCAGCTTTTTCTCACCGTGATGGTTATGCCAGACATCGAGTCGACTGCATCCAAACGAGGGTCGTGCATGATCTAGTCAGTGCAAGAAGGCGTGGAGTCCATGCACATGATAGAGAGGTGTCAAGGCATGCTCCAAACACGAGGCAAGGGAGGTGGTGAGCCCCGGTGACAAGTTCATGCATATCGGTTACCTGCACCTGGCTAAGTACGAGTCTGCCGGCCATAAAAACCAGTTTATCTAGCATTGATGCATTTCTATTGATACGTCGCAAACGTATCTAAAAATTTTGATGTTCCATGCTTGTTTTAGACCAATTACTATATTTTTTAAGTGACTAACCTATTAATAGTTGCAAAAGTGCACAAGTTCTTGGTTTCAACTTTGTTGTGCAGGAAATAGGCAAATATGGAAGGAAATAGCTCATTATGGTGAAATCTGGAATTTCCCGGAATCTGTCCCTGCTGAACACTTTTCAAAGATCTCTTCTAAACTCCATCAAAACGACGTCCAATGGAAAAGTCGTAAACTACAAAGTTGTAGAGAATTTCAAACCGACAAATTTAGACATCTTATTCGTCCAGAATGGACAACGGATGCATCCGGCAGAGCAGAATTACTGCGGAGGTTCGTGCAGTCTCGGGACTCCGAAAGTTGGTGACCTATTTGACACAAACTCTTTCCATATCTGGATATTTCGGCCCAGCCACGAGTTGTGAGGCTCATGAAGGACAGAGGGGAGTCCTAGGAAGGTTCTAGAGGTGCCCAAGAGCCCTTGGATCAATGGGGCACCCATCCCATGGCCTAGATTGCATCTCCAACACTATATATTGATGGGAAACCCTATTTTTGGAGGCCCCCAAGCATTGTCACGAAAATCCTCCTCCTTGGCAGCAGCCAAGGAGGGGGAAACACTCATCTACACCAGCACCAACTCAAGGAAGAAGAAGGCTAAGGGGCGGCGCTCCCCCATGATACCGCCGGCGGGGAAGGACTCCCCCGCGCCGCCGCCGCCGCCGCCCACGCCTCCGCCTCCCGGTGCTCCTCGCTGAGCCCTCCAACGTCTTCACCGCCATCTCCATCACCAACTCCTCATTGTATTCAGTGGTCCATCCTCTCACAAACCTCTGTACCGCCCTATGTATTCATGGTGTTTGATGCTATAAGTTATAATCCTATGATCTATGTCATGTTGCCATAGTTTATTTGTTCTTTGATTGATTGGTTGTTTCTCTTTGGTTCATTAGAGTTGTATGTTGATATGTTACCGTCCTTGGTGCCCATTATATTTGTGCGCGCATGGATCAAGCACCATAGGGTTGGTAGTACTTGTATACTAGAAGGGGGAAGTTCTGCCGGAGTGACAGAAACCTAAGGACGCGAACCGGATAGTTGCATGTATGGGAGTAAGAGGACCATTTACTTAAGGCTATGGTTGGGGAAACCTTAATGCTTGCTGGTATTTACGGATGTTTTCTAGCAAGCCAATCATATAGTACTTGTAATCCCGGAGGGAGGGCATGTATATTTAGCCTCTCCTACATAGAAAGCTGCATCGAAGACATTGAACCCAAGATCTTCACTAATCGATCTTGGACAAAGCCACCACTATTACCACCGCCTTTCCACACTCATGGTACTGTTAATTTAGTTTATTTTATTGCTGCAACACTAACATTTATTCCGTGTATTTTATTGTTCTGCAAAGTCACCTCTCATACCCGTTATCGCTCTATTCTTAGATATTGCAAACGCTTAGTGTGCGTAGAGTTGTATCAGTGGTTGATAGAACTTGAGAGAATGTTTATCCTACCTTTAGCTCCTCGTTAGGTTCGACACTCTTACTTATCGAAAAGGCTACATGCGATCCCCTATACTTGTGGGTTATCATCTATCTAGCATTGATGCCTGTCTATCCAACATTGATGTTTATTAGATGTCTATGATATTGTTACAAAAGACAAATATAGAAGAGATCGATAAACCCATCAGGTTCTTTTTTTTGGGCTGGAAGTGCTAATAAAAAGAAATATCACTTTGTTAAATAGAAATTGATATGTAAACCAAAGAAAAAAGGAGGGTTGGGTTTGAAGAATCTATACAAGTTCAACAGCAGCCTGATGTGCAAATGGTGGTGGCACCTTGAGAGTGGCTCTGGCCCCTGGCAGGGGCGAAGCTCCCCTGTGGGCAAGGTGTGGCACTTGTCCTACCTTTAATTTCGGCAAACAATCGAGTATATATATGCATATGTGGATATACCATCAGTTTTGTACAATTTTTGAAGGGAAAACAAAAGAAAAAGATGAGTTGGGCCGGCAGAAGAAAAACAATCAAGTAAGCAAACGAACTGGGCTTATGCTAGCTGGGCCGCACGTGGTTGAGGAAAACCAACCGTCCGTGTCCTGCGATTCGTTCTTCCGATCGTGACTCCTGAGTCAGTTGTTTCATCTACTCGTCTTCGGCAGTCGACGCGAGTCAGGCCAGACGCCTAGACACGACTTTCTCCCGGGAGACCAAGACTTCTCTTTGTTCGTTTCACTGTGCTGCCGGCTGCCAGCGTACTGGCTGCTCCCCCCCCCCCCCCCCCCGACGAGATCCCTCCGACTCCCCCGCCCCCTGGCCAAGCCGCCCGGCCGCGCGCCCCTAGTCCTGCAAATCACGCGGGTCTAGCTCCTAGGTTTTCTGGAGACTGCGGAGCTATTTTTGATTTTGAATATGTTGCTATTACCATAGTACTTGGCGACTATGCTTACCAACATATAAACTAATAGTTTATTCTTTTGTGTTATTTTTTTTGCATTTAAAATTTTGCCCGACCTCAATTTTTTTTCGTCCTCTGCCACTGGCCCCTGGCAAGATCAGATGAAACAGATATATTTGAGAGGTCGAGGTGTTTTTTATACAAAGAGCAGGCTTGGTGACTCTCCTCCCTGGAAAGACATGCTACTGGTTAAGCACATTTATCTGAAAGGGAGAAGGATGCATGTGGGTAATGGTAGAAACACCAGTTTCTGGGGAGATGCTTGGTGTGATCGGTATCCTTTAATGGATAGATTTCCTCATATTTATGATATCTTTATTGAACAAACTGTCATAGTGGCTGAGGCAGCTGCTTTGAACTGGAGATTCTCTTTTAGGAGATGGATGCCACCAGATGTAGCTTTGCAGATACATCGGGCTGTCTCAAATTGTGTCCCAAACTAATCTCAATGAAGATCCAGTGGAAATGGGCAAAAAGTAGCAAGTTTACTGTTAGTTCTGTGTACAAACACATGTGTGACTGTGGTTTGGATAGGACTTTCATACATCTGTAGAAGAGTAAGATACCCCTCAGCTCTCAAGATTCAAATTTGGTTGTGGCTTGTTTGGCATGATGCTATTGCCACAAAATATAATCTGCTGAAACGCAACTGGCAGGGGAATTCTACTTGTCGATTTTGCACCGAGGATGAATCTATCTCCCACATGTTCTTTATATGTCCAGCTGCCAAATTTGTTTGAAGCACTTTTGGTCAGGCAATATAATTGGCTCCCCATCGAGACCTGGATCATTCACCCAGTTTTTCTGGTGGATCCCTCCGTTCATTCCTGCCATCAGAAATACCTAGAATGTAGGGTTAGTTGTTGTGTGGTGGGCTATCTGGAAGCTCAGAAACAAGGCATGATTTGAACACAAGTTGATAAAATCCCCTTTTGAACCAATAAGCTACTCTACCGTATTTATGAAACGTTGGGAAGGGTTGTATGACGAGAAAGATGCGGAGGATATTCATGTTGGAGCTGATGGATTACTGAGGCTTGCTGGTATTGTTGCCAGCTCTGATGGAAATCAAGCGACGACTGATCAACACCGTCCTCTCCGCCTGATGGATGCAGCTAGGGAGAAGTGAAGACGAAGCCAGAGCTATGGAAACGGATGTGGTGGCCGTTGGTTGGTTGTTTGTTGTGTCTTGTGTCGTTAAAGCTCATGGAAGGGGTTCTGTGATATTTTTAGTGAGTTGTGGTTGCTGGTTTAGGGTTAGGGTTTAGGATTAGCGTTAGGGTTAGGGTCAGGGTCTGTAAATTTTAAAACCTCTAAGTCTCGTCTTGAACGATAGAAGTAGGCAGCGATCCCCCTCCCCCCTCTGTTTCTTTTGTTGGCTCCAGAATCTGCTACTCTGTTTTTCATTATCTTTTTGGTAATGAAAATCGACCCATGAGGGATCGCTTGAAAAAAAAACACGCTAGTCGGCCAAACCCCGCCAGCCGATCACGAAGGCAAGACAATGGATGAAAGTGCACGCTTCTAGCCCTAACATAGAGCTGCCAACCTTTTCCACAACTAGGTCAGGCCGTGCCGCGAACAATGAGGACTATGGTCCACACGATTTCAGATACCACCAAAGTCGTCTCGTGGCGTATGTTATAGTGGCCTGACGGCATACCGAGTACGAGCATGTAAGTTGACGAGCTAGTAGGCTTAGTGCCACGTCGCCATGTCTATGATGATGTGAAACATCCCGTATAAATACACATGCCCCTCTCCCGTGGAGGGGTTCTGAGCATTCGGTTGGACTCTCCAACACATATCCCATTAACATTCTTACGCATATAGACGAGCGCAACTAGCTGGCTTTCCGCTCGTCGCAGAACCACCATTGTAATATTAAGCACCTCACAAGGTTGGTTATACATTCATATAGAAGTAGGGTTTTTATTGGCGATATTTACCCGACCGAAGTGTATATATCCTTGTGTGCCTAATGTTGTTAGTCCATAGAATAATTGTTACATGCCATACATGAACAAATTTATTGTCGAGGTATAAAATACCAACTGCGACATCCGGTAACACCTCAGACGGTGAATTTAGCGCAGTAGGTGGTGTACGTGACTGCAATGGTAGAATGACGCCACTGGCAAGGTGGATGGTCGCGGGCCAACAACAGACTGGCACTCGGATCTGTTTAGAAGGTTAGAGCATCTCCACAGCTGCCGTCCCCCAAATCACGTCGAGAAAAAACGTCGGATCGAGCATTTGGGGATGCCTCAAGGTGCTGTCGATTTTGGAGGGTGTCCGTTTTCAGCCACGTCCCCCAAACCAGGCACCAAACCATGTATATTGACACGAAATAAAAAAATTCATTCAAATTTGATTAATTTGTAAGAATTTGAATGAAGAACGGCTAGGTGAATTGATCGCCCCTAGCCTACTTGCCGCCCCATGGGGAGCTTGACGGGACACCCCATCGTCGCCTCCCTCCCTCTTCCACTTCTCCGCTGCCACCACTGCGCTCTCATCGGAGCTCGGTGGGCCGCAACATCCATCATCGCCTCGTTGGCGTCTTCATCGTTCTTCTTCAGCGTCTCGAATGACATGAAGATGGACCTCTGCTCCGCAGCCTTCTCCTCTGGGTTAGGCCCACTCCAGCCGTCGTCATCGTCGTCGCTCGATTCATTCGCCACGGAGGCCGCCTCACGCCGTTGTTGCTGCTCCATGTCGAACTCCGTGTGGGCCTCTTGCTCCTCCTCTGCCTCCTGGTCCTCGTCAACCATGAACCGCGAGTTCATGGCTGCGTCAAGGACGCCGTCATCAGTGGCTTTGTTCTCGTTGAACTCATCGCACTCGTCGAACTCGTTGTCGTTGTCGAAGATGTTGGTCGAGGGAGATGGAGATGGCGGTGGAGGAGGAGCCTTGCCACCGCCGGCGTGGCTCATCATGGCGAAGGTGGTGATTAGGCGACGAGGCATGTTTTGGTGGAGGCAAAGGAAGGATTGCCGACAACTGTGGTGGCGAGAGCGAGCGGAGTCGGGCTTTATAGCCGGTGCCAGCGCATGAAGAGGTGGGAAGAACGCGCGGGAAGCGGTGAAGAAGACGTGGGAAGCGGTGGAGAAGGCGCGATGCGCGCAAACGCGAACGGCGGCGACGCGTGGTGGTGGTGCAGCGTCGACAAACATCGGGCGCGCTAAAATTCTTTTGAAAACGTTTTGGGGGACACGACTAGAGATACTCTTAAGATGATGGTTGTTTCAATTTTAGAAGCCCAAAAAAACTTTTTGAAAGTTAAACTTTTATGAAAATCTGCTGGATGCTTCTAGCACCAAACGTGCGCACTAGAAGAAAATGACACGTGCACCGGAGAATAGTCACGGCGCGGCTACACCTTTCACCTTCACCATCATCACCTGGGGATAAGAAACTATGCCAAGACCACGACGGTGACCACTGACACGCCATTCTCGCCCGATCCTCTATGCATGCACCACCACCGGAGGAGAGGAAATGATAGCGTGTGTCGCTGACTTTGTGGGCCCGGCACGATAGGTGTCCAACAAAGTAAGCAGCAGCAGCGAAGACGATTGATCAGTTTAAAACTTTAAATTCAATCCTCTGCTCTACACATGGTATCTTGTCTTGTGTACACGTGCCTGTATTAGAATTTCGAGAAACACATTCGGTCGGTTGATCTGGGGATGGCTTCGCGGGCACGAAACAGGTCCAGAAGTTGCAATAGTCCGATTTGGATTGTGCTAACTTGCTTCATTCAACTTTGACTAGCTATGACCGGGTACACGTATATATGCCAGCATGCACAACCACACTCGCTGCATCCATCCACAGCTCCACCACCCGTACGTACATGTCGCGGCCACCAGCGATGAGCAGCACCAACAAGGGAACCATCAATGGCGCTGCCGGAGCCGGTGGTGCTGGTACGACGGCATCCGCGCCGAGGCCACACTGGAGGAGCAGGGACCCTTCCGCCACCGTCGTCTACGTCGTCCACCCCGACCAGTTCCGCGACGTCGTGCAGCAACTCACCGGCGCAGCGCCCGCCGATACGGCTCCCTCCGAGGCTACTCCCTCTACAGCCGACGCCAATGCGACACTAGCGCGGCGTCGTTGCGATGGTGGTGGAGGTGATGATCGTGGCATTGACGGTACACGGGCGAGGATGACGACGCTGAGGCAGATGATGGACGAGTGCAGCGCCTGGGCCACCGATGACGGCTTCGGCTGCGACGAGAACTCTAAGCCATTCTGAGTTCTTCTAGTTGAACCTTCCGTGCTTGGTTTCTCTCGCCTCCGGCGACGTTTTGGGCTGAGGTAGACCTTAGGTATGTATTTGTGTGAACTTTTTTGTTAAGTATGAACAACATCAGGGTCAAAACCATGTTTAGGAGATCTACAATTTATCAAAATAGAAATAAAGTATGTAAGGAATTCGTTCATCTTTTGATCTGAGGAAAAAAAAAACAAAGTGATGTTCTAAGAACGTGCATTGTTTGAATTCCACCTTAAATTCAGTTTAAAACCCGCGGAACCATGTCCTTTATCTGGAAAAAAAATGAGCTTAAGAGTCATTCACTTAAACAGACTGTACTCAGCTGAAGGAGGAACTTTTTTTAGGCCAGCACTGAGTGTCCCCGGGGGATCAAATCCCCCAATCCCCCGGATCCGCAGCCATCGGATCAAATCGATCTTACCTTCTGGTCCGTTCTGCGCGTGTCTCTCCCTCGTAGAGTCGTAGTCTCTCCTCTAGGGAAAAGGACAACACGACAAGAACAAAACACCGGCAACACCGACGCGCGCCGACCTAGCACCGCCACCGTTGTCCGTCGGAGCTCCGGTGAATCTCGTCGGCTTGCAGCCTCGCCGGCCACGAGCTAGCAACGCTCTCATCGTCCCCTCGTAGCACCTCCAGCGAGCGTGAGTAGCACTTCTGCATGTTGCTCGCTACTATCGATAACATCCTCACCGTTGCTGGCAGCACTTACAGCCATGGCTCGCCCACCGCCGTCGCATCTCATAGCAGCGTCCTAAGCGGCCCGCATCAACACCGATGGACCATGGTAGCAGCCCTGATGTGTCTGGGAAGCAACACCGCCATGCCACGGGAGCAACGCCGTCATCCCCTTGAAGCAACACAGGCCGCCCCTTCTGTAAGCCCGCCAGCTCTTTGTAGCAACTTAAACCTCCCCTTGCAGCAGCTCCGACATCCCCTTATAGCAAGGCCGCGTGGAACTTTACGAGGCACCGAGTGCGAGCACCCACCATCAACACGTGGGAAACCGTCAATCGACGCATGGGGAGCTGGCGAAAATAATTAACAATGCTGACCATCCAGCCCCGCGTCGCTGGCCATGAGGACCCGGTGGATCGGGGATAGAGGCAAACGTGCCAAAAGGGAGATTTGGGCGACCACCCATTACCGGCATCATTTTGGAGAGTGCGTTTTTAAGTGGGCTCCCCAAAAGACCATTTAGAAGGCATTGGGGATGTCTTTTTTTCTTGGGCGTCCCGTTATCAGTCAAGTGATATCATCAAATTTCAGTTGCAACTTATTTTAAAACTCATAACTAGCACGAATTAAGATGCAAATCAAACGGTGTAAGACTTGACTGAACACAAAGTTAGTTATCAGCTAGCTCAGAACTAGTAAATCCCTTTTTTTTTTACCACAAAATGCGAACTAGGGGTTATCTTCAATCAAATTACTCATTATTTTTAAACTACCAAATCCTAATCCCGATGGGATTGGGTAGCTTTAGAAGTCCACCAATTGAAACATTGCCTACAAATTATTTGGAGAACCTTGCACAGAAAAAAACTGACTAGCAGGATCATCGCACGAGCAGTTGATGCGCACACACAACATGGTCACCTGCGGGGAGCAGCCACGGGAGGCACGAACCAGACGGGATGGCCGCCGCCGGCGCGCCTGAAGACCGATTTCCTGGACGGGACTCCAGTCCGGAGATCGTACACCCCGCTCTCGTACCTCAAGCATTCTTCCCCGTCGTGTCCATCTTCATCCATGGCGTCGAACTCCGGCGCGAACGATCTGAGAACGTAGTAGACGCAGTTGGGCTTGAGGCACGGGTACTCCCGCGTCGACACACGCCTCGCGTGGTTGATCCCGACGAGCAGCGCCACCTCGTCGCCGACGTCCTGCAGCGCGCGCCACTCGCCCTGGCGCTCGTCGACGCCGAACACCTTGAAGCGGCGCGTGCGCAGCGCGTTCCCGTCGTCGAAGATGGCCACGGTGCTCACCACCAGAAGGCCGCCGCCGCCGCCGTCGTCGCGCTCGGCGAGGTACCTGGCGCCCTCGTAGTACGCCTGCTGCCGGAACGTCTCGCTGTGGAACTCCACGCACCGCTTGAACTCCCACGTCACGACCGGCCCCGTGACGAGCCGCGGTTTCAGGTTGCGGCGGCCGTCGACTTTCTCCCAGGCCTCGATGGAGCCGTCGCCGCGGGTGAGCGTGTGGAACGCGCCGTTGTGGTGGATGACGTCCGCGTACCGCGTCGACGCGGACGTGCGCACCGACGTCCAGGACTCGTCGCCGGGTCTCGCGAACGCCAGCCCGGAACCGCCGCTGTGGATCACCATCACGGTGAAGCTCTCCGGCTGGTTGCCCGTCGCGGCTAGCGCGGCCTTGTAGAAGAACTCGTCCCGCATGGCCTGGATCGTCACCGTCTCCGGAGGCGATACCTTCTTCCGAGGGCACCGGATGTGGGACCGGTACGCGTGGTTGTCCACGGAGAAACCCGCCGTGCCGTACATGCCGGCGAGGGGCGTGATGAACCCGCAGTCGAAGGACGTGACGGACGGCAGAGGGAGCCTCCTGCCGTCGACGACGGGCTCGAGGAGCGACGCGCCGCACGCCCTGTCCACGACGACGAGCCAGCCGCGGGAGCAGCCGATGACGCGGTGGGGCCGCGCGCCGCCTGCGGTGCCGGCGTCGTCGCTTCCTAGATACGCGGTCTTGACAACTTCGCCGTGGCGGGATGAGAAGTCGACGGCGCTGGCGCCGGGCCGGAGGGACACGAGGTGCAGGGAGTGGCGGTTGAGGCGCGCCCCCGTGGCGCTCGACGCGCGGCGCCAAGGCCTGCAGACGGCGGCGAACGCCGCGCGGTCGCGGTTACGGTCATCCTCGCCGACGCGCCGAGCGATGTCCTCGAGGAGCTCCGGGAAAAGGCTGGACCAGTCGGAGGCGGAGGCGGCGGCGGCGGCGGCGGCGTGGGCACTCATGTTCCTCGAAAAACTAGATCGAGACGAGCGCGGCGCTGGTGGTCTTTGAAAACGAGTCCCGGACCAGTTCTTAATATTCGGTAGGTTACATCTAACGGATGGAAAGGAGCCAAATCGACACTAATTCGGATCTCCAGATTTCTAATTTTAAACGGCTCATTAATCACGTTGCGGCCCAAATCATTTTTCAAAGCGAAGCCCAATTATTCAATCCGTGGTTAGCCCAATAGGGTAATGTACTATCGGAAGCATCGGATTGCTAGGCTCTCCAGCCCTAGAACCCAAATACCCAATAGGTAAGCTTCCTCATCTTCAAAGGAACGACACAAATGACACGGGAAACCTATACACCGACAAGGTCGGTGGCTACCGGCCACAGCCAGGCCCATTTGTGTCTGTTTAACCTTTTTTCTTTTCTGTTTTTTTCCTATTTTCTGTCTTTTTCGGTTTTGTTTATATTTTTTCAGTTTCGAAAATTTTAATTTTAAGAATTTATTTAAATTGAGAAAATGTTTAAATTCAAAAATGTTCAAATTTGAAAACCATTCAAATCTGAAAACCATTCAAATATGAAATTTGTTCAAATTCAAAAATTGTTCTAATATGAAAATCGTTCAGATTCGAAAATTGTTCAAATGTAAAATTTGTTCAAATTCAAAAATATTCAAATTCGGAAATTGTTCATAGAAAAAAAATACATTCTTGTTCAAATTTAAAAATATTCAAATCTGAAAAATGTTCAGATTTTTTATAAAGTGATTTCTTTTTAATTTGAAAAGTTTTCAAATTTTGATAAATGTTCAGATTTTAAACGAAAATATAAACAGAAAAGAAAACATATTTTTTAAAAAATAAAAGAAACAACAGAAAAAAAGAAAAAAAAGGAAAAAACGCATTACCTGATGTTGGGCCGTGGCCCAGCTAGCTACCCGGGACGCGCGGGGGTGTGCGGCATCCTCCATGCGCGTCCGTTTGGATTGGTTGAAATTGTCGAAATTCACCACACGTCCATTTGCACAGGGGTGCCCCCAGCGGCACAACGCATTTTTTTTTGGTTTTGCATTCTTTCAACGTAAACATAATTGACATAGTGAATAAAGGAAAGTAAAAAATATAATACTAAAAGGCGCATGTACCGCCTGCTATCCTAGCCTACACCTCCTCGTCGTTGTCGAGCACGACGATTCCGGTATCTGCGATGGCCAGTTGGCAACCGATGAAACATACGATGGTGCTGTCGGTGGTGGAGGTGGAGGTGGAGCAACCCACGGGTGGAACGCCGGTGGTGGAGGTGGAGCAGCCCACGGGCTGAAGGACGGAGGTGGAGGCGGTGGTGCATGTGGGCCTGAGTTCTGCAGCGCCCATTCTAAGGCCTCTTCCTCCGTGAGGCCTTGCGACATTTTGTCAGTGGTCCACCTACGACACGAGGACGCCAAGCTTCTCGATCTCATCATTGGTCATCGTCGGCGGTAAGTTGAACTTCCGGCCCTCCGCCATGGCCGCCTGCCAGTTGTGGAAGACGCACACGACAAAGTCGTCTGAGTCGTCCTTGGCCTCCTCGTTGTGGTAGGCCAGCGCGTTGTTGTCATCGTCCTGGGAGGCAAAGGAGGGTCCGGCGACTGCCTTGTTCGATGAGGAGGCGGGCGCACATGCGGCGGTGGCCGCTCAAACGGATGTCTCTCGGTTGCCGAGGAAGCCCGCCTTCCTCCTGGGATCCTCCTCGGTCTCGCGAAAGGTGTGCCATTGATTGGAGTCCACGGCGGAGGCATGATCATCGCGGAGGTCCGGCGGCAGGGTACCCCCACCTACGCCGAATCTCGGCCCTCCTCTCTGGCTTGCGATGAGGCACCGGCGGGACAGGGTCCCAGCAGCACCAGAGCCACCAGCCGTCGCTAGGCAGGTTCACGTCCCCCCAGTGGTGGCACGTCACCCAGTTTGCGTGTAGCACCTGCACCATATCGATGGGGAGCGGCACCCTGTTCAGCCGCTGATCCTTCTTCACGCCGTTGTCGGGCGCCTCTAAGTCGTGCTTCTTTCCCCACGGTAATGCGGTGGCGCACGGTGGTGAGGATGGGAGTGGAGGTGTAGGTGGTGTGGGCGATAGCAGGGATGATGCCAGTCGCCTTCTAAAGGCCGGACGCGCGCGAGACACAATACCATTGATGGCGGCGTAGAAGTCCAGCCACCACCCGCCAGGCGTGCAAAAGAGGAAGCGACACCATTAATGGTGAAGTATGTGGCGCAGACGCGGAAGCAAAGACCATCAAAGCGACAACCGCGGAAGCGATGCGCTCGAAACACGCATCTAGGTCGATGTGAGGCGGGCCCGTGGGAAAAGCGAGTGGTCACGCGACTCGACCACGCAGCATCCGCCGAGACGTATTTGTTGGAGATATGCCCAAGAGGCAATAATAAAAGTGGTTATTATATATCTTTGTGTTTATGATAAATGTTTATATACCATGCTATAATTGTATTAACCGAAACATTGAAACATGTGTGTTATGTAAACAACAATGAGTCCCTAGTAAGCCTCTTGTATAACTAGCTTGTTGATTAATAGATGATCATAGTTTCATGATCATGAACATTGGATGTTATTAATAACAAGGTTATGTCATTATGTGAATGATGTAATGGACACACCCAAATTAAGCGTAGCATAAGATCACGTCATTAAGTTATTTGCTATAAGCTTTCGATATATAGTTACCTAGTCCTTTCGACCATGAGATCATGTAAATCACTTATACCGGAAAGGTACTTTGATTACATCAAACGCCACTGCGTAAATGGGTGGTTATAAAGGTGGGATTAAGTATCCGGAAAGTATGAGTTGAGGCATATGGATCAACAGTGGGATTTGTCCATCCCGATGACGGATAGATATACTCTGGGCCCTCTCAGTGGAATGTCGTCTAATTAGCTTGCAAGCATATGAATGGTTCATAAGAGACCACATACCACAGTACGAGTTAAGAGTACTTGTCAGGAGACGAAACAAGGTATAGAGATACCGATGATCAAACCTCGGACAAGTAAAATATCGCGTGACAAAGGGAATCGGTATCGTATGTGAATGGTTCATTCAATCACTAAGTCATCGTTGAATATGTGGGAGCCATTATGGATCTCCAGATCCCGCTATTGGTTATTGGTCGGAGAGAGGTCTCAACCATGTCTACATAGTTCGTGAACCGTAGGGTGACACACTTAAGGTTTGATGTCGTATTAGTAGATCTTGAATATGGAATGGAGTTCGAAGTTTTATTCGGAGTCTCGGATGGGATCCAGGACATCACGAGGAGTTCCGGAATGGTCCGGAGAATAAGATTCATATATAGGAAGTCATTTTATAAGTTTGAAAATGATCCGGTGCATTTATGGAAGGTTCTAGAAGCTTCTAGAAAAGTCTGGAAGAAATCACTATGGAAGGCGGAGTCCCGGAGGGACTCCACCTAGCATGGCCGGCCAACCCTAGGGGTTGGAGTCCCAGGTGGACTCCACCAAAGGTGGCCGGCCACCCCCCCCCCTCATGGAAAGGTGGGAATCCCACCTCAAGTGTGAATCCCACCTTGGGTAGGTTTCCCTACACATGGAAGGTTTTGGGTTTGGGTCTTATTCGAAGACTTGTAGTCCAACACTTGGGGGTTCCACCTATATAATGAGGAGCAAGGAGGGGGGGCCGGCCACACAAAAGCCACCTTGGCTGCACCCCTCAAGTGGCCGGCGCCCCCCTCTCCCAAACCCTAGCCACCCCTCCTCCACCACCTCTCCCGCATACGCTTAGCGAAGTTCCGCCGGAGATCTCCATCGACACCGCCACCACGCTGTCGTGCTGCTAGGATTCCAAGGAGGATCTACTACTTCCACTGCCCGCTGGAACGGGGAGAAGGACGCCATCTTCATCAACACCGAACGTGTGACCGAAGACGGAGGTGCTGCCCGATTGTGGCACCGTCAAGATCTTCTACGCGCTTTTGAAAGCGGCAAGTGATCATCTTCTGCAACAACGAGGTCTAATCTCGTAGGCTTTGGAAATCTTCAAGGGTTAGTCTGGTTCATCCCCTCGTTGCTACCGTCTTCTAGATTGCATCTTGGCTTGGATTGCGTTCTCGCGGTAGGAAATTTTTTGTTTTCTATGCTACGAATCCCTACAGTGGTATCAGAGCCGTGTCTATGCATAGATTGGTTGCACGAGTAGAACACAATTGTTTTGTGGGCGTTGATTCTTTGTTGTCTTTAGTTTGAGTACTTTGCATCTTTGTGGCATAGTTGGATGAAGCGGCTCGGGCTAACTTTACATGACCGCGTTCATGAGATTTGCTCCATGCTCGACATGCAACTTGTATTGCATAAGTGGCTTTGCGGGTGTCTGTCTCTCCTACTATAGTGAAGATTCAATTTACTCTTCTATTGAAAACACTAGTATCACATGTGTGGTTCATGTTCGTAGGTAGATTAGATCTAACTCGAAAACCGTAAACCACGTAAAATATGCAAACCAAATTAGAGAAGTCTAACTTGTTTTTGCAGGGTTTGGTGATGTGATATGGCCATAATGCGATGATGAATATGTATGAGATGATCATTATTGTATTGTGGCAACCGGCAGGAGCCTTATGGTTGTCTTTAAATTTCATGTTGAGTAGTATTTTAAAGAAGTTGTAATAGTTGCTACATGGGAGAACAATCATGAAGACGACGCCATTGACCTTGATGCTACGCCGACGATGATGGAGATCATGTCCGTGCTTTGGAGATGAAGATCAAAGGCGCAAAGACAAAGGGGCCATATCATATCACATATGAATTGCATGTGATGTTAATCCTTTTAATGCATCTTATTTTGCTTAGATCGCGACGGTAGCATTATAAGATGATCCCTCTCAATAAAATATCAAGATAATAAAGTGTTCATCCTTAGTAGCACCGTTGCCAAGACTTGTCGTTTCGAAGCATCTCGTGATGATCGGGTGTGATAGATTCAACAAGTGCATACAACGAGTGCAAGCCAGTTTTTGCACATGCGGATACTAAGGTTGCCTTGACGAGCCTAGCATGTACAGACATGGTCTCGGAACACGTGATACCGAAAGGTAGAGCATGAATCATATGATTGATATGATGAACACTTTGAGTGTTCGCCATTGAAGTTACATCTTGTCTCGTGATGATCGGACTTGGTGTGGTGGATTTGGTTCGTGTGATCACTAAGACAATTCGAGGGATATTGTTTTGAGTGGGAGTTCACCTAGATTTTTAATTTTGTTGAATTAAAATTTGAACTAAATTTGTCATAAACTTAGTCTAAACTATTGCAAATATATGTTGTAGATTATGGCGTCCCCATCAATCAATTTTAACCAGTTCCTAGAGAAAGAAAAGCTTAAGAGCAATGGTAGCAACTTCACCGACTGGTTCCGTCATGTGAGGATTTTCCTCGCTGGTGGAAACCTGCAATATGTGCTCGAAGCACCGCTAGGTGACCCTCCTGCAGAAACTGAAATCGATGAAGTAAAGAATGTTTACGAGAGTCGGAAAACTCGGTACTCTCAAGTTCAGTGTGCCATCCTATGCAGTCTGGAAGCCGATCTTCAAAAACGTTTTGAGCACCACGATCCTCATGAGTTGGTCAATCAGCTGAAAGCTATCTTTGAAACTCATGCGGTCGTGGAATGCTATGAAGCATCGAAACACTTCTTCAGTTGCATGATGGAAGAGGGCAGTGATACGTCTCCGACGTATCGATAATTTCTTATGTTCCATGCCACATTATTGATGTTATCTACATGTTTTATGCACACTTTATGTCATATTCGTGCATTTTCTGGAACTAACCTATTAACAAGATGCCGAAGTGCTAGTTGCTGTTTTCTGCTGTTTTTGGTTTCAGAAATCCTAGTAAGGAAATATTCTCGGAATTGGACGAAATCAAAGCCCAGGGGCCTATTTTCTCACGAAGCTTCCAGAAGTCCGAAGGAGAGACGAAGAGGGGCCACGGAGGGGCCACACCCTAGGCGGCGCGGCCCCCCCTTGGCCGCGCGGCCCCGTGGTGTGGGGCCCCGTGCCGCCTCTGACCTGCCCTTCCGCCTATAAAAAGTCTCCGTGACGAAACCCCCGCATCGAGAGCCACGATACGGAAAACCTTCAGAGACGCCGCCGCCGCCGATCCCATCTCGGGGATCCAGAGATCGCCTCCGCACCCTGCCGGAGAGGGGAATCATCTCCCGGAGGACTCTACGCCGCCATGGTCGCCTCCGGTGTGATGTGTGAGTAGTCTACCCCTGGACTATGGGTCCATAGCAGTAGCTAGATGGTTGTCTTCTCCCCATTGTGCTATCATTGTCGGATCTTGTGAGCTGCCTAACATGATCAAGATCATCTATCTGTAATTCTATATGTTGCGTTTGTTGGGATCCGATGAATAGAGAATACTTGTTATGTTGATTATCAAAGTTATATCTATGTGTTGTTTATGATCTTGCATGCTCTCCGTTATTATTAGATGCTCGTGCAAAGTTGATGCTAGTAACTCCAAGAGGGAGTATTTATGCTCGATAGTGGGTTCATGTCTCCGTGAATCTGGAGGGGTGACAAGAACCTCTAAGGTTATGGATGTGCTGTTGCCACTAGGGATAAAACATTAGTGCTATGTTCAAGGATGTAGTCACTAGTTACATTACGCGCAATACTTAATGCAATTGTCTGTTGTTAGAAACTTAATACGTGAGTGGTTTCGGATGATAACCTCAAGGTGGACTTTTTAGGCATAGATGCAGTTGGATGACGGTCTATGTACTTTGTCGTAATGCCCAATTAAATCTCACTATACTCATCATGATATGTATGTGCATGGTCATGCTCTCTTTATTTGTCAATTGCCCAACTGTAATTTGTTCACCCAACATGCTGTTCGTCTTATGGGAGAGACACCTCTAGTGACCTGTGGACCCCGGTCCAATTCTCTTTACTGAAATACAATCTACTGCAATACTTGTTCTACTGTTTTCTGCAAACAATCATCTTCCACACAATACGGTTAACTCTTTGTTACAGCAAGCCGGTGAGATTGACAACCTCACTGTTTCGTTGGGGCAAAGTACTTTGGTTGTGTTGTGCAGGTTCCACGTTGGCGCTGGAATCACTGGTGTTGCGCCGCACTACATCTCGCCGCCATCAACCTTCAACGTGCTTCTTGACTCCTACTGGTCCGATTAAACCTTGGTTTCTTACTGAGGGAAACTTGCCGCTGTGCGCATCACACCTTCCTCTTGGGGTTCCCAACGGACGTGCCAACCACACGCATCAAGCAAATTTCTGGCGCCGTTGCCGGGGAGATCAAGACACGCTGCAAGGGGAGTCTCCACTTCTCAATCTCTTTACTTTGTTTTTGTCTTGCTTAGTTTTATTTACTACTTTGTTTGCTGCACTAAATCAAAATACAAAAAAATTAGTTGCTAGTTTTACTTTATTTGCTATCTTGTTTGCTATATCTAAAACACAAAAAAAATTTAGTTTACTTGCATTTACTTTATCTAGTTTGCTTTATTTACTGTTGCTAAAATGGCCAACGCTGAAAACACTAAGTTGTGTGACTTCACAACCACAAATAATAATGATTTATTATGCACACCTATTGCTCCACCTGCTACTACAGCAGAATTCTTTGAAATTAAACCTGCTTTACTGAATCTTGGTATGCGAGAGCAATTTTCAGTATTAGTTCTGATGATGCTGCTGCCCATCTTAATAATTTTGTTGAATTATGTGAAATGCAAAAATATAAAGATGTAGATGGTGATATTATTAAACTAAAATTGTTCCCTTTCTCATTAAGAGGAAGAGCTAAAGATTGGTTGCTATCTCTGCCTAAGAATAGTATTGATTCATGGACTAAATGCAAGGATGCTTTTATTGGTAGATATTATCCCCCTGCTAAAATTATATCTTTGAGGAGTAGCATAATGAATTTTAAACAATTAGATACTGAACATGTTGCTCAAGCTTGGGAAAGAATGAAATCTTTGGTTAAAAATTGCCCAACCCATGGACTGACTACTTGGATGATCATCCAAACCTTCTATGCAGGACTAAATTTTTCTTCGCGGAATTTATTGGATTCAGCTGCTAGAGGTACCTTTATGTCCATCACTCTTGGTGAAGCAACAAAGCTTCTTGATAATATGATGATCAATTACTCTGAATGGCACACGGAAAGAGCTCCACAAGGTAAGAAGGTAAATTCTGTCGAAGAAACCTCTTCCTTGAGTGATAAGATTGATGCTATTATGTCTATGCTTGTGAATGATAGGACTAATATTGATCCTAATAATGTTCCATTAGCTTTATTGGTTGCACAAGAAGAACATGTTGATGTAAACTTCATTAAAAATAATAATTTCAACAACAATGCTTACCGGAACAATTCTAGTAACAACTATAGACCATATCCTTATAATAATGGCAACGGCTATGGTAATTCTTATGGTAATTCTTACAACAATAATAGGAGTTCACCCCCTGGACTTGAAGCCATGCTTAAAGAATTTATTAGTACACAAACTGCTTTTAACAAATCTGTTGAAGAAAAGCTTGGGAAAATTGATATACTTGCTTCTAAAGTCGATAGTCTTGCTGCTGATGTTGATCTTTTAAAATCAAAAGTTTTGCCTAATGAGAATCATCATAATAAAATTGTTACTACAGCAAATGCCATTCAAGTTAGAATTAATGAGAATATAAGATTAATGGCTGAACTGCGTGCTAGGTGGGATAGAGAAGAAAATGAAAAAACTAGCTAAAGAAAAGAATATAGCTAAAGTTTGGACTATTACCACCACTAGTAATGCTAATGCTACACATGTTGCTGCACCTCCTACTCATACTAATAAAAGAATTGGTGTTAGCAATGTTTTCACTTCTAATGCAAAGCGCGAAAAAAACTCGCTAAACTGCTAAATCATTAAATCGCCTTTGATAAAGTCGCTGAAATTTTTTCCAACATTGGGGATGATGATCCCATTGCTTTAGATTATAATGGTTTGAATTTTGATGATTGCAACATCTCTGAAGTTATAAAGTTCTTGCAAAAACTTGCTAAAAGTCCTAATGCTAGTGCTATAAATTTGGCTTTTACACATCATATTACAAATGCTCTTATAAAAGCTAGAGAAGAGAAACTAGAGCGCGAAGCCTCTATTCCTAAAAAGCTAGAGGATGGTTGGGAGCCCATCATTAAGATGAAGGTTAAAGATTTTGATTGTAATGCTTTATGTGATCTTGGTGCAAGTATTTCTGTTATGCCTAAGAAAATTTATAATATGCTTGACTTGCCACCGCTGAAAAATTGTTATTTGGATGTTAATCTTGCTGATCATTCTACAAAGAAACCTTTGGGTAAAGTTGATAATGTTCGCATTACCGTTAACAATAACCTTGTTCCCGTTGATTTTGTTGTCTTGGATATTGAATGCAATGCATCTTGTCCCATTATATTGGGAAGACCTTTTCTTCGAACTGTTGGTGCTGTTATTGATATGAAGGAAGGTAATATAAAATATCAATTTCCTCTCAAGAAAGGTATGGAACACTTCCCTAGAAAGAGAATGAAGGTACCTTTTGATTCCATTATGAGAACAAATTATGATGTTGACACTTCGTCTCTTGATAATACTTGATACACACTTTCTGCGCCTAGCTGAAAGGCGTTAAAGAAAAGCGCTTATGGGAGACAACCCATGTTTTTACCTACAGTACTTTGTTTTTATTTTGTGTCTTGGAAGTTGTTTACTACTGTAGCAACCTCTCCTTATCTTAGTTTTGTGTTTTGTTGTGCCAAGTTAAGCCGTTGATAGAAAAGTAAGTACTAGATTTGGATTACTGCACAGTTCCAGATTTCTTTGCTGTCACGAATCTGAGTCCACCTCCCTGTAGGTAGCTCAGAAAATTAAGCCAATTTACGTGCATGATCCTCAGATATGTACGCAACTTTCATTCAATTTGAGCATTTTCATTTGAGCAAGTCTGGTGCCATTTTAAAATTCGTCAATACGAACTGTTCTGTTTTGACAGATTCTGCCTTTTATTTCGCATTGCCTCTTTCGCTATGTTGGATGAATTTCTTTGATCCATTAATGTCCAGTAGCATTATGCAATGTCCAGAAGTGTTAAGAATGATTGTGTCACCTCTGAATATGTCAATTTATATTGTGCACTAACCCTCTAATGAGTTGTTTCGAGTTTGGTGTGGAGGAAGTTTTCAAGGATCAAGAGAGGAGTATGATGCAACATGATCAAGGAGAGTGAAAGCTCTAAGCTTGGGGATGCACCCGGTGGTTCACCCCTACATATATCAAGAAGACTCAAGCGTCTAAGCTTGGGGATGCCCAAGGCATCCCCTTCTTCATCGACAACATTATCAGGTTCCTCCCCTGAAACTATATTTTTATTCCATCACATCTTATGTGCTTTTTCTTGGAGCGTCGGTTTGTTTTTGTTTTTTGTTTTGTTTGAATAAAATGGATCCTAGCATTCACTTTATGGGAGAGAGACACGCTCCGCTGTAGCATATGGACAAGTATGTCCTTGGTTTCTACTCATAGTATTCATGGCGAAGTTTCTCCTTCGTTAAATTGTTATATGGTTGGAATTGGAAAATGATACATGTAGTAATTGCTATAAATGTCTTGGGTAATGTGATACTTGGCAATTGTTGTGCTCATGATTAAGCTCTTGCATCATATGCTTTGCACCCATTAATGAAGAAATACATAGAGCATGCTAAAATTTGGTTTGCATATTTGGTTTCTCTAAGGTCTAGATAATTTCTAGTATTGAGTTTGAACAACAAGGAAGACGGTGTAGAGTCTTATAATGTTTTCAATATGTCTTTTATGTGAGTTTTGCTGCACCGGTTCATCCTTGTGTTTGTTTCAAATAAGCCTTGCTAGCCTAAACCTTGTATCGAGAGGGAATACTTCTCATGCATCCAAAATACTTGAGCCAACCACTATGCCATTTGTGTCCACCATACCTACCTACTACATGGTATTTTCCGCCATTCCAAAGTAAATTGCTTGAGTGCTACCTTTAAAATTCCATCATTCACCTTTGCAATATATAGCTCATGGGACAAATAGCTTAAAAACTATTGTGGTATTGAATATGTAATTATGCACTTTATCTCTTATTAAGTTGCTTGTTGTGCGATAACCATGTTCACTGGGGACGCCATCAACTTTTCATTGTTGAATTTCATGTGAGTTGCTATGCATGTCCGTCTTGTCTGAAGTAAGAGAGATCTACCACCATATGGTTAAGCATGCATATGTTAGAGAAGAACATTGGGCCGCTAACTAAAGCCATGCTCCATGGTGGAAGTTTCAGTTTTGGACAACAATCCTCAAATCTCAAATGAGAAAATTATTAATTGTTGGTATATGCTTATGCATAAAAGAGGAGTCCATTATCTGTTGTCTATGTTGTCCCGGTATGGATGTCTAAGTTGAAGAATAATCAATAGCGAGAAATCCAATGCGAGCTTTCTCCTTAGACCTTTGTACAAAGCGGCATAGAGGTACCCCTTTGTGACACTTGGTAAAAACAATGCATTGTGATGATCCGGTAGTCCAAGCTAATTAGGACAAGGTGCGGGCACTATTAGTACGCTATGCATGAGGCTTGCAACTTATAAGATATAATTTACATGATGCATATGCTTTATTACTACCGTTGACAAAATTGTTTCATGTTTTCAAAATCAAAGCTCTAGCACAAATATAGTAATCGATGCTTTTCCTCTATGGAGGACTATTCTTTTACTTTCAATGTTGAGTCAGTTCACCTATCTCTCTCCACCTCAAGAAGCAAACACTTGTGTGAACTGTGCATTGATTCCTACATATTTGCTTATTGCACTTATTATATTACTCTATGTTGACAATATCCATGAGATATACATGTTACAAGTTGAAAGCAACCGCTGAAACTTAATCTTCTTTTGTGTTGCTTCAATGCCTTTACTTTGAATTATTGCTTTATGAGTTAACTCTTATGCAAGACTTATTGATGCTTGTCTTGAAGTGCTATTCATGAAAAGTCTTTGCTATATGATTCACTTGTTTACTCATGTCATATACATTGTTTCGATCGCTGCATTCACTACATATGCTTTACAAATAGTATGATCAAGATTATGATGGCATGTCACTCCAGAAATTATCTCGTGTTATCGTTTTACCCGCTCGGACGAGTAACTAAGCTTGGGGATGCTGATACGTCTCTGACGTATCGATAATTTCTTATGTTCCATGCCACATTATTGATGTTATCTACATGTTTTATGCACACTTTATGTCATATTCGTGCATTTTCTGGAACTAACCTATTATCAAGATGCCGAAGTGCCGATTCTTGTTTTCTGCTGTTTTTGGTTTCAGAAATCCTAGTAAGGAAATATTCTCGGAATTGACGAAATCAAAGCCTGTGGGCCTATTTTCTCACGACGCTTCCAGAAGTCCGAAGGAGAGACGAAGAGGGGCCACGGAGGGGCCACACCCTAGGGCGGCGCGGCCCCCCCCTTGGCCGCGCGGCCCTGTGGTGTGGGGCCCCCGTGCCGCCTCTTGACCTGCCCTTCCGCCTATAAAAAGTCTCCATGACGAAACCCCCAGTACCGAGAGCCACGATACGGAAAACCTTCCAGAGACGCCGCCGCCGCCGATCCCATCTCGGGGGATCCAGGAGATCGCCTCCGGCACCCTGCCGGAGAGGGGAATCATCTCCCGGAGGACTCTACGCCACCATGGTCGCCTCCGGTGTGATGTGTGAGTAGTCTACCCCTGGACTATTGGTCCATAGCAGTAGCTAGATGGTTGTCTTCTCCCCATTGTGCTATCATTGTCGATCTTGTGAGCTGCCTAACATGATCAAGATCATCTATCTGTAATTCTATATGTTGCGTTTGTTGGGATCCGATGAATAGAGAATACTTGTTATGTTGATTATCAAAGTTATATCTATGTGTTGTTTATGATCTTGCATGCTCTCCGTTATTAGTAGATGCTCTGGCCAAGTTGATGCTAGTAACTCCAAGAGGGAGTATTTATGCTCGATAGTGGGTTCATGTCTCCGTGAATCTGGAGGGGTGACAAGAACCTCTAAGGTTATGGATGTGCTGTTGCCACTAGGGATAAAACATTAGTGCTATGTTCAAGGATGTAGTCACTAGTTACATTACGCGCAATACTTAATGCAATTGTCTGTTGTTAGCAACTTAATACTGGAGGGGGTTCGGATGATAACCTGAAGGTGGACTTTTTAGGCATAGATGCAGTTGGATGACGGTCTATGTACTTTGTCGTAATGCCCAATTAAATCTCACTATACTCATCATGATATGTATGTGCATGGTCATGCTCTCTTTATTTGTCAATTGCCCAACTGTAATTTGTTCACCCAACATGCTGTTCGTCTTATGGGAGAGACACCTCTAGTGAACTGTGGACCCCGGTCCAATTCTCTTTATCAAATACACCCATCTGCAATACTTGTTCTATCGTTTTCGCAAACAATCATCTTCCACACAATACGGTTAACTCTTTGTTACAGCAAGCCGGTGAGATTGACAACCTCACTGTTTCGTTGGGGCAAAGTACTTTGGTTGTGTTGTGCAGGTTCCACGTTGGCGCCGGAATCACTGGTGTTGCGCCGCACTACATCTCGCCGCCATCAACCTTCAACGTGCTTCTTGACTCCTACTGGTCCGATTAAACCTTGGTTTCTTACTGAGGGAAACTTGCCGCTGTGCGCATCACACCTTCCTCTTGGGGTTCCCAACGGACGTGCCAACCACACGCATCAGGCAGCTCCGTTAGTGAGCACATGCTCATCATGACTGGGCATGCGAAGAAACTCAGTGACTTGGGAATAGTGATTTCTAACAGACTGGGGATTAATCGTGTCCTTCAATCACTGCCACCTAGTTACAAGAACTTTGTGATGAACTACAATATGCAGAACATGAACAAAGAGTTACCTGAACTCTTCGCCATGCTGAAATCTGCTGAGATTGACATCAAGAAGGAGCACCAAGTGTTGATGGTCAACAAGACCACCAAGTTTCAAGAAACAGGGCAAGTCTAAAGGCAAATTCAAGAAGGGTGGCAAGAAAGCAGCCGCGCCTCCTGTGAAACCTAAGACTGGCCCTAAGCCTGATGCTGAGTGCTATTACTTCAAGGAGAAGGGACACTGGAAGCGTAATTGCTCCAAGTATTTGGCTGATCTGAAGAGCGGCCTTGTCAAGAAGAAGAAAGTTATATCTGATATACATGTTATAGATGCTTATCTTACTGGTTCTCGTACTAGTACCTGGGTATTTGATACTGGTTCGGTTGCTCATATTTGTAACTCGAAACAGGAACTACGGAATAGACGAAGACTATTGAAGGATCAAGTGACGATGCACGTTGGAAATGGATCCAAGGTCGATGTGATCGCTGTCGGCACACTCCCTCTACATCTACCTTCGGGATTAGTTTTAAACCTCAATAATTGTTTTTTTGTACCTGCGTTGAGCATGAACATTATATCTGGATCTTGATTAATGCAAGACGGTTATTCATTCAAGTCTGAGAATAATGGTTGTTCTATTTTTATGAATAATATCTTTTATGGTCAAGCACCTGAGAAGAATGGTTTATTTCTATTAAATCTCGATATTAGTGATACACATGTTCATAACATTGATGCTAAGCGAATTAAATTGAATGATAATTCTACTTATATGTGGCACTGTCGTCTTGGTCATATTGTAGTGAAACGCATGAAGAAACTCCATACTGATGGATTACTTGAATCACTTGACTTTGAGTCACTTGATAGATGCGAAGCATGTCTAATGGGAAAAATGACTAAGACTCCATTTTCTGGTATTATGGAGCGAGCTACAGACTTATTGGAAATCATACATACCGATATGTGCGGACCAATGAGTGTAGCCTCGCGCGGTGGTTATCGTTATGTTCTAACCTTCACAGATGATCTGAGTAGATATGGGTATATCTATTTCATGAAACATAAATCCGAAACTTTCGAGAAATTTAAGGAATTCCAAAGTGAAGTAGAAAATCAACGTAAAAAGAAGATTAAATTTCTACGATCTGATCGCGGAGGTGAATATCTGAGTTATGATTTTAGCATGCATTTAAAGAAATGCGGAATACTTTCACAATTGACACCGCCGGGAACACCACAACGAAACGGGGTGTCTAAACGTCGTAATCGAACTCTCTTAGATATGGTTCGTTCTATGATGTCTCTTACTGATTTGCCGTTATCATTTTGGAGTTATGCATTAGAGATAGCTGCATTCACTTTAAATAGGGCACCATCTAAATCCGTTGAAACGACACCGTATGAATTATGGTTTAATAAGAAACCTAAGCTGTCGTTCCTTAAAGTTTGGGGTTGCGAAGCCTATGTAAAAAAGTTACAACCGGACAAGCTAGAACCCAAAGCGGAGAAATGCGTCTTCATAGGATACCCTAAGGAAACTATGGGGTACACTTTCGAACACAGATCCGAAGGCAAAATCTTTGTTGCTAAGAACGGAACCTTTCTTGAGAAAGAATTTCTCAATAAAGAAGTGACTGGAAGAAAAGTAGAACTCGACGAGATTACTGAATCTTATCTCATTGATCAGAGTAGCGCAGTACCGGAAGTTTTTCCTGTGCCGCCTGCACCGGTAACAGAGGAAGCTAATGATAATGATCATGAAACTTCGAACGAGATAGCTACTGAACCTCGCAGATCGACAAGGGAACGTGCCACTCCTGATTGGTATGATCCTTGTCTAAATGTCATGATTGTGGACAACAATGATGAAGACCCTACGACGTATGAAGAAGCGATGATGAGCCCAGATTCCAACAAATGGCAAGAAGCCATGAAATCTGAAATGGGATCCATGTATGATAACAAAGTGTGGACTTTGGTAGACTTACCTGATAGCCGCAAGGCTGTCGAGAATAAATGGATCTTCAAAAGAAAAACAGATGTTGATGGTAATATTACTGTCTATTAAGCTCGACTTGTCGCAAAGGGTTTCCGACAAATTCAAGGTGTTGACTACGATGAGACTTTCTCACCTGTAGCGAAGCTAAAGTCTGTGAGGATTTTGTTAGCAATAGCTGCATTTTTCGATTATGAGATTTGGCAGATGGATGTCCAAACGGCGTTCCTTAATGGAGACATTGAGGAAGAGTTGTATATGGTACAACCCAAAGGTTTTGTCGATCCTAAAAATGCTGACAAGGTGTGTAAACTTCAGCGTTCAATTTATGGACTGATGCAAGCATCCAGAAGTTGGAACCGACGCTTTGATAAGGTGATCAAAGACTTCGGGTTTATAGAGTGTCATGGAGAGGTCTGTATTTACAAGAAAGTGAGTGGGAGCTCTGTAGCATTCCTGATATTAAATGTAGATGACATATTATTCATGATTGGGAATGATATAGAACTATTAAGCAGTGTAAAAGGTTATTTGAATAATAGTTTTTCAATGAAAGACCTTGGTGAAGCATTGATACGTCCAATTTGCATCACTATTTTATATCATAATTTGCTGTTATTCATTGATATATTTCATATTTGGAGATGATACTTATGTTATTTCATCTATTTTGCATGATTCATGATTATTGGAGGATCGCGCACCGGAGTCAGGATTCTGCTGGAAAAAGCGCCGTCAGAATGCAATATTTTCGGAAGATCAACAATTGACAAAAGTTATATGAAAAATCCTATTTTTCCAGAAGATGACGAGAGCCAGAAGGAGGAGCCGAGGAGGGCCACCATGGGCCCCCATCACAGGCCGGCGTGGGCCCTGCCCTGGCCACGCCGCCATGTGGGGAGGGGGCCCACAGCCCCCTCTGGCCTCCTCTCCTTCGCGTATTTCTTCGTCCCGAAAACCTAAGTTCCAGGGAATAAGTCGCGAAGAGTCACAGCCGCCTCTGCGAGGCGGAGAACACCAGAGAGAAAAGAGCTCTCCGGCAGGCTGAGATCCGCCGGGGAAATTCCCTCCCGGAGGGGGAAATCGACGCTATCGTCACCGTCATCGAGCTGGACATCATCTCCATCACCATCATCATCATCTCCATCATCATCACCGCCGTCTCCACCGCTGCACATCGTCACCGCTGTAACAATTTGGGTTTGATCTTGATTGTTTGATAGGGGAAACTCTCCCGGTGTTGATTTCTACTTGTTATTGATGCTATTGAGTGAAACCGTTGGACCAAGGTTTATGTTCAGATTGTTATTCACCATCATATCACCTCTGATCATGTTCCATATGATGTCTCGTGAGTAGTTCGTTTAGTTCTTGAGGACATGGGTGAAGTCTAAATGTTAGTAGTGAAGTATGGTTGAGTAATATTCAATGTTATGATATTTAAGTTGTGGTGTTATTCTTCTAGTGGTGTCGTGTGAACGTCGACTACATGACACTTCACCTTTATGGGCCTAGGGGAATGCATCTTGTACTCGTTTGCCAATTGCGGGGTTGCCGGAGTGACAGAAACCTAAACCCCTGTTGGTATATCGATGCAGGAGGGATAGCAGGATCTCAGAGTTTAAGGCTGTGGTTAGATTTATCTTAATTACTTTCTTGTAGTTGCGGATGCTTGCAAGGGGTATAATCACAAGTATGTATTAGTCCTAGGAAGGGCAGTACATTAGCATAGGTTCACCCACACAACACTTATCAAAACAATGAAGATTAATTAGCCGTATGTAGCGAAAGCACTAGACTAAAATCCCGTGTGTCCTCAAGAACGTTTGGTCATTATAAGTAAACAAACCGGCTTGTCCTTTGTGCTAAAAAGGATTGGGCCACTCGCTGCAATTGTTACTCTCGCACTTTACTTACTCGTACTTTATTCATCTGCTACATCAAAACCCCCTGAATACTTGTCTGTGAGCATTTACAGTGAATCCTTCATTGAAACTGCTTGTCAACACCTTCTGCTCCTCGTTGGGATCGACATTCTTACTTATCGAAGATACTACGATACACCCCCTATACTTGTGGGTCATCAAGACTATTTTCTGGCGCCGTTGCCGGGGAGTGAAGCACTATTGGTAAGTGGAATTGGTAAGGAAAATTTCTACTGTTTGTGCTGATTTTATTTCTGCCTGCTGCCATAATTCATTATGGAGAGATCTTCTCTTGAGTTTTTATTTGGAAAATCTACTACTACTGCAAAGGTAGTGGATGAGGCGCCAGGTGAGGAAGAAATACCATACAAAATACCTATGAAAATTATTGAACGTGTAGTGGATAACCGTTATACAGGGGATGGAACTGTCCACCCTGGAGATCATTTACTGTTCTTACATGAATTATGCGGTTTATTCAAGTGTGCAGGTATTGCTATGGATGAAGTGAGGAAGAAATTATTCTCTATATCGCTGTCTGGTAAAGCGGCGCATTGGTATAAATTACTGGATAATGGGGATTCTCTTGAGTGGAATGATATTGTGCCCCGGTTTTATTCTAAGTTCTATCCTCCAAGTGAAATTCACAAAGATCGGAACCGCATATATAATTTTTGGCCTCATGATGGAGAGAGTATTGCCCAAGCGTGGGGGAGATTGAAGTCTTTAATGCTCAAATGCCCCATTCATGAGCTTCCTGGTAATGTTATTATTGATAATTTCTATGCAAGACTTTCTTTTCAAGACAAGACCTTGCTGGATACTTCTTGTTCTGGATCATTCACGCGCAACAAAGAAGAGTTTAAAAGGGACCTTCTTAATCAGATCCAGGAAAATACTGAAGGATGGGAGAACGACAAAGATAGAGAATCAGGTGTAAATTATGATTATAAATGCATTGAAGCTTTTATGGATACTGATAAATTTCGTAATATGAGTGCTACTTATGGTCTTGATTCTCAAGTTGCTGCAAATCTTTATAAAGCTTTTGCCTCTCATTATGAATTGCCTAAGAAGAATTTTTATAAGTATCATGAACCGTATAAAGATAAAATTGATTCATCTATAAATAAATGTGTGTTGTAGTTGAAACTGTTGATCATGTTATTCCTGAAGCTTATATTGAAAAAACTCCTTTCCCTGCTAAAATGAAGGAGTACTCTGTTATAAATAGTGCGGTTCATAAAAGTGAAAAGAAACCTATAGAACCTGAAGAGCAAATAAAAGTTGAACCTGCTATTGCAATTGTTAAAGATCTTGTGACTGAAAATGTGGAAGATGGTCATATTATTTTCTGTGAAGATGCTTCTAATATTGTTTCACATCCTAATAAGTCTAGGAAAGCTAGTGTTCCTATGCTATCTGTTAGCATTGGTGATCATTGTTATTATGGTTTATGTGATATTGGTGCAAGTATTAGTGCTATTCCTTATGAGCTTTACACGAAGATTATGCACAAAATTGGTTCTTGTGAACTTGAAGATATTGATGTGGTTATTCGGCTGGCTAATAGAGAAACTATCTCTCCAATTGGTATTGTTCGAGATGTGGAAGTTCTATGTGGCAAGATTAAATATCCTGCTGACTTTTTGGTACTTGGTTCTGCTGCTAGTAAATATTGTCCTATCATTTTTGGTAGACCTTTTCTAAATACTTGTGGAGCTATTATAGATTGCAAAAAAGAGAAAATTTTGACTAAATTTGCTGGTGAATCTTATGAGTTTAACTTCTCTAAATTTGCCAAAACTCCTTATAAAGCTGATTTGCCTAATAATGATTTTAGAGTTGAACAGTGTGCATCTATTGCTCTTGCTCCTAATAATCCTTTGCAGCAACATTTGGAGAATAGTGAGAGTGAAGTTTTTAGGGAAGAAAGAGATGAGCTTCATGAAATTTTCCTTCGTCAACCTATTCTTAAGCATGATTTACAGGTAGAAGATCTAGGTACAACACCACCACCAAAGGAAGATCATGTCTTTGATTTAAAACCATTGCCTGATAATCTTAAATATGCTCATATTGATGATAAGAAAATATATCCTGTTATTATTAGTTCTAAGCTTTCAGAGTTTGAAGAAGAAAGGGTATTGGAAATATTGAAGAAACACCGAGGTGCTATTGGCTACACTCTTGATGACTTGAAGGGGATTTCTCCCTCTATTTGCCAACATGCCATTAATATGGAAGATGATGCGAAGCCTGTTGTTGAACCTCAGTCATTGCCTAATTCCTAAGATGAAGGATGTGGTAAGAAATGAGGTATTAAGACTTCTTGAAGCTGGTATTATATATCCTATTGGTGATAGTAGATGGGTTAGTCCTGTGCATTGTGTTCCCAAGAAAGGAGGAATGACTGTTGTGCCTAATGATAATGATGAGCTCATACCTCAAAGAGTAGTTGTAGGGTATAGAATGTGCATTGATTATCGAAAAGTTAATAAGGTCACTAAGAAAGATCATTACCCTTTACCTTTTATTGATCAAATGTTAGAAAGGTTATCCAAAAATACTCATTTTTGCTTTCTTGATGGTTATTCTGGGTTTTCACAAATTGCTATTAAAACTAAGGATCAAGAGAAAACCACTTTCACTTGTCCCTATGGAACTTATGCTTATAGACGCATGCCTTTTGGTTTATGTAATGCTCCTGCTACTTTTCAAAGATGCATGTCTGCTATTTTTCATGGCTTTTGCGAGAGTATTGTAGAGGTATTCATGGATGATTTTTCTGTCTATGGGAATTCTTTTGATAATTGCTTGCGGAACCTTGATAAAGTTTTGCAGAGATGTGAAGAAACTAACGTTGTTTTTAATTGGGAGAAATGCCACTTTATGATTAATGAAGGAATTGTATTGGGACATAAAATTTCCGAGAGAGGTACTGAAGTTGATAGAGCTAAAGTTGAAGCGATTGAGAAGATGCCCTATCCTAGGGATGTTAAAGGTATTCGTAGTGTTCTTGGTCATGCTGGGTTTTATAGGAGGTTTATTAAAGACTTCTCCAAGATTTCAACGCCTCTTACTAATCTTCTTCAAAAAGATGTACCTTTTGTTTTTGATGATGATTGTAAGGAAGCTTTTGAAACTCTAAAGAAAGCCTTAACAACTGCTCCTATAGTTGAACCTCCTGATTGGAACTTACCTTGTGAAATTATGTGTGATGCTAGTGATTTTGCTGTAGGCGCTGTTCTTGGACAGCGAGTAAATAAAAAATTGAATGTTATTCATTATGCTAGTAAAACTCTTGATGCTGCTCAAAGAAATTATGCTACTACTAAAAAAGAATTGTTAGCTGTAGTCTTTGCTTGTGATAAGTTTAGATCTTATATTGTTGATTCAAAAGTTACTATTCATACTGATCATGCTGCAATCAGATACCTTATGCAAAAGAAAGATGCTAAGCCACGGCTTATTAGATGGGTACTTGTGTTGCAAGAATTTGATTTGCATATTGTAGATAGGAAAGGTGCTGATAATCCCGTTGCCGATAATTTGTCTAGATTGGAAAATATTGCTTATGATCCTGTTCCTGTTAATGATAGTTTTCCAAATGAACAATTGGCTGTAATAAAGGTGAGCTCGCGAGACAGTCCTTGGTATGCTTATTATGCTAACTTTATTGTTTCCAAGTACTTGCCTCCAACCTTTTCAGCTCAGCAAAGGAGGAAATTCTTTTATGACTTGAGGCATTATTTCTGGGATGACCCACACTTACATAAAGAAGGAGTGGATGGTATTCTGGGAAGATGTGTTCTTGAATATGAACAGCAAGAGATATTGAGTAAATGTCATGGTAGTGCTTATGGAGGACATCACGCTGGAGAAAGAACCGCACAAAAGGTTCTACAATCAGGTTTTTATTGGCCAACTCTCTTCAAAGATGCAAGGAAGTTTATCTTATCTTGTGATGAATGCCAAAGGGTTGGTAATATCTCCAGACGCAACGAAATGCCTATGAATTATACTCTTGTTATTGAACCGTTTGATTGTTGGGGCTTTGACTTCGTGGGACCTTTTCCCTCTTCAGAAGGTAACACTCATATACTTGTTGCTGTTGATTATGTTACTAAATGGGTGGAAGCCATACCTACAAAAAGTGCTGATGGTGAGACCTCTTTAAGAATGCTTTTAGATATTATTTTTCCTAGATTTGGAGTTCCTAGATATATTATGACTGATGGAGGCTCTCATTTTATTCATGGTGGTTTTAGAAAAACTCTTGCTAAATATGGTATTAATCATAGAATTGCTTCCGCTTATCATCCTCAAACTAGTGGGCAAGTAGAACTATCAAATAGAGAAATTAAATCTATCTTGCAAAAGACTGTTAATAAAACTAGAAAGAATTGGGCTAGTAAATTGAAGGACGCACTATGGGCTTATAGAACTGCTTATAAAAATCCCATGGGAATGTCACCTTATAAAATGGTTTATGGAAAAGCTTGTCATTTACCTTTAGAACTAGAGCACAAAGCTTATTGGGCTGTTAGAGAACTAAATAAAGATCCGAAACTAGCCGGTAAGAAGAGGTTGCTGCAATTGAGTTCTCTAGATGAATGGAGAAGTGAAGCTTATGAAAATGCTAAACTCTTTAAAGAGAAAGTCAAAAAATGGCATGATAGAAGGATTATCAAAAGAGAATTTAATATTGGGGATAAAGTCCTATTGTATCGGTCTCGTCTCAGATTCTTTGCAGGGAAATTACTCTCGAAATGGGAAGGACCATATGTTGTTGAGGAGGTGTATCGTTCAGGAGCAATTAAAATTAGCTCTCTCCAAGGCAATGCCACACAAGTGGTGAATGGACAAAGACTCAAGCATTATATCTCAGGTGATTCTTATAATGTAGATGTTGATGTCATTCGAGTGGAAACACCGGAGGCTTTCATTAAAGGTCAAATTGACAGTCCGCCAGAACTCGACTTTGAATAGGTAACAGTACTGGTAATAAAAAGTTCGCAATTTACTTTCCGAACAATGTTTTTGGTATTTTTGGAAAATATGAAAAATTACGAGATCGAAACGGAGTGGAGGAGACGCACGAGGGCGTGCCCCCATAGGCTGGCGCGGGCCCCAGCCAGGCCGCGCCGCCCTATGAGCTGGCCGCCTCGTCGCCCCTCTCCGACTCTGGTTCGATCTGGTACTTTCCTTATGACATACAAATTTCTGCTATATAATCCCCCGGACCCCTGGAGGTCCGTATATCGTTTTCTCGACGTGTTTTGTTTCGAGCTGTTTCTGCCAGGATTTGTTCTCAATCTAGGAGCACCATGGCCTCCAACAACAAGGGCAAGGGGCTTTCGGAGGAAGAAGTGAAAATGGTGTCGTCAAAACAAGAGCAACGAGCCGTTGGGAGTAAGCAAATCTTTGTGGGATCTGTTGACACTCGACGTTCTTTTTCTCATAACTTGCAGGGACCCTTACCATCTGCTCTTAGCCTCGACTCTTCCCCTGTGTTGGAAGAAGCTCTACGAACTACCGATGAGTTTTGTGATCAATACCGGGCTCTAAGAAGAGAAGTGGAGATACTCCAGGAGGAGAATTACCGTCTCCGTAGAATGCTGGAATATTACTCGATTCCCATCACAAGGTCGCCACCGCCAACTTCAGATAACAATGAATCTCTTCGAGTCTTAGTGCAGAATTGCCAAACTGAGAAACTAAAGCTGAAGGAGATCTGTAAGAAGCGCGGGAGGAATTCATCACCACCATCACCGAAGGATTAATTCATCATCGGTATTGGCATCCCCTTGGTTTGTTCCAAGCTTGGGGGAGTGCCGCGGTATCACATCATCACTATCTTTTACTTTTTACTATCAAGTAGTGTCATATCATGAGTAGGGAAGTTATCATATAAGATGGGTTGCAGTGCGGAAGTATCTCTCCTTTAGTTGGTTGTCTATGTATCCCTTGGTGTGAGTTATCGTTATGAAATATTAATGAGAAGTCTTATCATTTACATATTGCACATCTTATTTTAGTTTGCAATCCTTATTATATGATTGATCTTGCTATTAGTATTGGTATCACTTTGGGAGCATTGAATAAATCTATTTGGTTTTGGCAAACTTAGCATTGGTCAATAGCAACAACACTTTGAGGTTTAAGTAGAAAAAAAAAGAAATACATGTAGTTGTTTCATTGTCTTCCTTTCTTGTTAGCTCATAGCTTATTATTCTGAAGTTAAAATTGTTGTGCTTACAAGGAAGATGCATGATTGTTTCTATCACATGTATATTTGTTTGTTTCCCTCGACTCTTATGCTTGCTAATTAACCTTGCTAGCCAAAGACCTGTACTGAGAGGGAATACTTCTCGTGCATCCAAACCTTAACCCAAACCTATGCCATTTGTGTCCACCATAACTACCTACTACATGGTATTTCCTGCCATTCCAAGTAAATACTTTGTGTGCTACCTTTAAACAATTCAAAATTTATTACCTCTGATTTGTGTCAATGTTTTATAGCTCATGAGGAAGTATGTGGTGTTTTATCTTTCAATCTTGTTGGGCAACTTTCATCAATGGACTAGTGGCTTCATCCGCTTATCCAATAATTTTGCAAAAAGAGCTGGCAATGGGATTCCCAGTCCCAAATTAATTAACCTAAATAGACACTCCTCCATGGTATGTGATTGTTGGATGGCACCCGAAGGATTCGGTTAGCCATGGCTTGAGAAAGCAAAGGTGGGGAGGAGTGTCATCATAATAAAACTAAAATAAAAAGGCACTCCTTCATGGTATGAGATTGTTGGCAGGCACCCGAGGATTCGGTTAGCCATGGTTTGTGAAATAAAGGTTGGAAGGAGTGCCACACAAAAATGAAAATAAAATGGGAGCCGCTCTTTGAAGGGTTGTCTGGCTAGGGGGTTAGAGTACCCGCTACCATTCGTTGACAACAACAAACACCTCTCAAAATGTTACTTTCATTCTTTTTATATGATTTCAAAACTGAAAAAGCTCTAGCACATGATTTAATCCCTGCTTCCCTCTGCGAAGGGCCTGTCTTTTACTTTATGTTGAGTCAGTAAACCTATTTCCCTCCATCTTAAGAAAGCATTTGAGTTGTTGTGATCAAACCACTATATTGTGATTTACCTCATCATGTCTTTTACTCTTCCTTGTTTAGTACAAGTTTTATCTGAATGAATATAGCTTTGAAAGTTATCAATGATCATGAGGAGATTATTATGATTGAGTATGCAAGTTGTGCCATACAAACTTTAACATAAGAGCGCTGCTCGATAGATAAGTATAACCTGTTAACTGTTCTTTGACCAAGAACGAAGTTTGCCATCACCAACTATGATTTCTTATGCACCTTTATTTGTGATTACCTTATACTTGTTTCAAGTTGAATTATATGAGGAAGTTGTTTACTAGAATGTCTTGTGTGAATGAATATGATGCTTCTTGTCCGTATTTTATTTATCGACTCTTCACTCCATAAACATGTGGTCCTGTTTACCGAGTTCAGTTTCGCTTGGGGACAAGCGAAGTCTAAGCTTGGGGGGAGTTGATACGTCCAATTTGCATCACTATTTTATATCATAATTTGCTGTTATTCATTGATATATTTCATATTTGGAGATGATACTTATGTTATTTCATCTATTTTGCATGATTCATGATTATTGGAGGATCGCGCACCGGAGTCAGGATTCTGTTGGAAAAAGCGCCGTCAGAATGCAATATTTCGGAAGATCAACAATTGACAAAAGTTATATGAAAAATCCTATTTTTCCAGAAGATGACGAGAGCCAGAAGGAGGAGCCGAGGAGGGCCACCATGGGCCCCCCTCACAGGCCGGCGCGGGCCCTGCCCTGGCCGCGCCGCCATGTGGGGAGGGGGCCCACAGCCCCCTCTGGCCTCCTCTCCTTTGCGTATTTCTTCGTCCCGAAAACCTAAGCTCGAGGGAATAAGTCGCGAAGAGTCACAGCCGCCTCTGCGAGGCGGAGAACACCAGAGAGAAAAGAGCTCTCCGGCAGGCTAAGATCCGCCGGGGAAATTCCCTCCCGGAGGGGGAAATCGACGCCATCGTCACCGTCATCGAGCTGGACATCACCTCCATCACCATCATCATCATCTCCATCATCATCACCGCCGTCTCCACCGCGCACATCGTCACCGCTGTAAAAATTTGGGTTTGATCTTGATTGTTTGATAGGGGAAACTCTCCCGGTGTTGATTTCTACTTGTTATTGATGCTATTGAGTGAAACCGTTGGACCAAGGTTTATGTTCAGATTGTTATTCACCATCATATCTCCTCTGATCATGTTCCATATGATGTCTCGTGAGTAGTTCGTTTAGTTCTTGAGGACATGGGTGAAGTCTAAATGTTAGTAGTGAAGTATGGTTGAGTAATATTCAATGTTATGATATTTAAGTTGTGGTGTTATTCTTCTAGTGGTGTCGTGTGAACGTCGACTACATGACACTTCACCTTTATGGGCCTAGGGGAATGCATCTTGTACTCGTTTGCCAATTGCGGGGTTGCCGGAGTGACAGAAACCTAAACCCCCGTTGGTATATCGATGCAGGAGGGATAGCAGGATCTCAGAGTTTAAGGCTGTGGTTAGATTTATCTTAATTACTTTCTTGTAGTTGCGGATGCTTGCAAGGGGTATAATCACAAGTATGTATTAGTCCTAGGAAGGGCGGTACATTAGCATAGGTTCACCCACACAACACTTATCAAAACAATGAAGATTAATTAGCCGTATGTAGCGAAAGCACTAGAGTAAAATCCCGTGTGTCCTCAAGAACGTTTGGTCATTATAAGTAAACAAATCGGCTTGTCCTTTGTGCTAAAAAGGATTGGGCCACTCGCTGCAATTGTTACTCTCGCACTTTACTTACTCGTACTTTATTCATCTGCTACATCAAAACCCCCTGAATACTTGTCTGTGAGCATTTACAGTGAATCCTTCATCGAAACTGCTTGTCAACACCTTCTGCTCCTCGTTGGGATCGACATTCTTACTTATCGAAGGTACTACGATACACCCCCTATACTTGTGGGTCATCAAGCATCGTACATTTTAGGCATCAAGATTTATAGAGATAGATCAAGACGCCTAATAGGGCTTTCACAGAGTACATACCTGGACAAGATTCTAAAGAAGTTTAGAATGGACGAAAGTAAGAAAGGGTTCTTACCTATGTTACCAGGTAAGATCTTGAGTAAGACTCAAGGTCCGGCTACGGCAAAAGAAAGAGAAAGGATGAATCAGATGTAGGGATTCGTAGCATAGAAAACAAAAAATTTCCTACCGCAAGAACGCAATCCAAGCCAAGATGCAATCTAGAAGACGGTAGCAACGAGGGGATGAACGAGACTAACCCTTGAAGATTTCCAAAGCCTACGAGATTAGATCTCATTGTTGCAGTAGATGATCACTTGCCGCTTTCAAAAGCGCGTAGAAGATCTTGACGGTGCCACAATCGGCAGCACCTCCGTACTCGGTCACACGTTCGGTGTTGATGAAGACGACGTCCTTCTCCCTGTTCCAGCGGGAAGCGGAAGTATTAGATCCTCCTTGAATCCCGGCAGCACGACGGCGTGGTGGCGGTGTTGATGGAGATCTCCGGCGGAGCTTCGCTAAGCGTTTGCGGGAGAGGTGGAGGAGGTGGGGCGGCTAGGGTTTGGGAGAGGGGGTGGCCGGCCACTATGGGGTGCGGCCAAGGCTATGGCTTGAGGTGGCCGGCCCCCTCCCCTTGTCCCTCATTATATAGGTGGAACACCCAAGAGTTGGTTGATACGTCTCCGACGTATCGATAATTTCTTATGTTCCATGCCACATTATTGATGTTATCTACATGTTTTATGCACACTTTATGTCATATTCGTGCATTTTCTGGAACTAACCTATTAACAAGATGCCGAAGTGCCAGTTCCTGTTTTCTGCTGTTTTTGGTTTCAGAAATCCTAGTAACGAAATATTCTCGGAATCGGACGAAATGAACGCCCAAGTTCCTATTTTCACCGGAAGCATCCAGAACACCCGGGAAGGACCAGAGGGGCACTGGGCCCCTGCACCATAGGTCGGCGCGGCCCAGGCCCTGGCCGCGCCGCCCTATGGTGTCGTCGCCCCTTCGACCCTCCTGCGCCGCCTCTTCGCCTATTTAAAGCCCCTGGATCGAAAACCCTGATACGTTCGACGAAAACCACAGAAACCTTCCAGAGCCGCCGCCATCGCGAGGCCAAGATCTGGGGGACAGGAGTCTCTGT
This sequence comes from Lolium perenne, assembly GCF_019359855.2. Taxonomy (NCBI): domain Eukaryota; kingdom Viridiplantae; phylum Streptophyta; class Magnoliopsida; order Poales; family Poaceae; genus Lolium; species Lolium perenne. Next base: position 323,338,567 of record NC_067246.2, read on the forward strand.
TCCGGCACGCCGCCGGAGCGGGGAAGTGCCCCCGGAAGGCTTCTCCATCGACACCGCTGCCATCTCCACCGCCATCTTCATCACCGCTGCTGCTCCCATGAGGAGGGAGTAGTTCTCCATCGAGGCTCGGGGCTGTACCGGTAGCTATGTGGTTCATCTCTCTCCTATGTGCTTCAATACAATAATCTCATGAGCTGCCTTACATGATTAAGATTCATATGATGATGCTTGTAATCTAGATGTCATTATGCTAGTCAAGTGAGTTTTACTTATGTGATCTCCGGAGACTCCTTGTCCCACGTGTGTAAAGGTGACAGTGTGTGCACCGTGTGGGTCTCTTAGGCTATATTTCACAGAATACTTATTCACTGATGAATGGCATAGTGAGGTGCTTATTTATATCTCTTTATGATTGCAATGTATTTGTATCACAATTTATCTACGTGTTACTCTAGCAATGTTATTAAAGTAGTTCTATTCCTCCTGCACGATGTAATGGTGACAGTGTGTGCATCCGTGTTAGTACTTGGTTTATGCTATGATCATGATCTCTTGTAGATTGCGAAGTTAACTATTGCTATGATAGTATTGATGTGATCTATGCCTCCTACATATGCATGAAGGTGACAGTGTGCATGCTATGTTAGTACTTGGTTTAGTCTTTTGATCTATCTTACACTATAAGGTTACTAAAATATGAACATTAATTGTGGATCTTGTTAACTCCGGCATTGAGGGTTCGTGTAATCCTACGCAATGTGTTCATCATCCAACAAGAGTGTAGAGTATGCATTTATCTATTCTGTTATGTGATCAATGTTGAGAGTGTCCACTAGTGAAAGTATGATCCCTAGGCCTTGTTCCTAAATACTGCTATCGCTGCTTGTTTACTGTTTTACTGCGTTACTACTGCTGCAATACTACCACCATCAACTACACGCCAGCAAGCTATTTTCTGGCACCGTTTCTACTGCTCATATATATTCATACCACCTGTATTTCACTATCTCTTCGCCGAACTAGTGCACCTATTAGGTGTGTTGGGGACACAAGAGACTTCTTGCTTTGTGGTTGCAGGGTTGCATGAGAGGGATATCTTTGACCTCTTCCTCCCTGAGTTCGATAAACCTTGGGTGATCCACTTAAGGGAAAACTTGCTGCTATTCTACAAACCTCTGCTCTTGGAGGCCCAACACTGTCTACAGGAAAAGGAGGGGGAAGTAGACATCAAGCTATTTTCTGGCGCCGTTGCCGGGGAGGAAAGGTAAAAGGTACTCACACTCCGGACCTCGGCTACCAAGCTATTTTCCGCTGTTGTAAGTACTCAAAGCTATTTCCTTTAGATCCTGCAATTGCATCTTTTTGTTTCTTGTTTACACTAGTTTGGCATAATGGACAAAAATGAGCTTCTATTGCTATTTCCTGATTTAAAACATGGATTGTTTGATGCGAAAATTAAAAAACCTATGGAATCTTATTTGCATGCTGGTAGTAATATTAGTATGAACGCTTTGAACACCATTGTTGATAATGATATAGAAAGTTCTAAGCTTGGGGAAGCTGGTTTTCATGATCTTTTTAGTTCCCCAAGCATTGAGGAGAAAATTTTCTTTGATGATACTTTGCCTCCCATATATGATGATTATAATGATAGTGGTATTTTGGTTCCACCTACTATGGAGGATAAATTTGATTATGATTACAATATGCCTCCTATATTTGATGATGAGAATAATAATGATAGCTACTTTGTTGAATTTGCTCCCACTACAACTAATAAAATTGATTATGCTTATGTGGAGAGTAATAATTTTATGCATGAGACTCATGATAAGAATGCTTTATGTGATGGTTATATTGTTGAGTTTGCTCATGATGCTACTGAAAGTTATTATGAGAGAGGAAAATATGGTTGTAGAAATTTTCATGTTACTAAAATGCCTCTCTATGTGCTGAAATTTTTCAAGCTATACTTGTTTTATCTTCCTGTGCTTGTTACTTTGCTCTTCATGAACTTGTTTATTTACAAGATTCCTATGCATAGGAAGCATGTTAGACTTAAATGTGTTTTGAAATTGCCTCTTGATGCTCTCTTCTGCTTCAAATACTATTTCTTGCGAGTGCATCATTAAAACTGCTAAGCCCATCTTAATGGCTATAAAGAAAGAACTTCTTGGGAGATAACCCATGTGTTATTTTGCTACAGTACTTTGTTTTATATTTGTGTCTTGGAAGTTGTTTAATACTGTAGCAACCTCTCCTTATCTTAGTTTAGTGTTTTGTTGTGCCAAGTGAAGCCTCTAATCGAAGGTTGATACTAGATTTGGATTTCTGCGTAGAAACAGATTTCTATCTGTCACGAATCTGGGCTGTTTTCTCTGTAGAAAAATCAGAAAAATATGCCAATTTACGTGCGTGTTCCTCAGATATGTACGCAACTTTCATTAGTTTTGAGTTTTCTTATCTGAGCTACGGAAGTATTTATTAAAAATTCGTCTTTACGGACTGTTCTGTTTTGACAGATTCTGCCTTTTATTTCGCATTGCTTCTTTCGCTGTGTTGGGTGGATTTCTTTGTTCCATTACCTTCCAGTAGCTTTGAGCAATGTCCAGAAGTGTTAAGAATGATTGTGTCACCTCTGAACATGTGAGTTTTTGATTATGTACTAACCCCTCTAATGAAGTTTATGAGAAGTTTGGTGTGAAGGAAGTTTTCAAGGGTCAAGAGAGGAGGATGATATACTATGATCAAGAAGAGTGAAAGCTCTAAGCTTGGGGATGCCCCGGTGGTTCACCCCTGCATATATCAGGAAGACTCAAGCGTCTAAGCTTGGGGATGCCCAAGGCATCCCCTTCTTCATCGACAAATTATCAGGTTCCTTCTCTTGAAACTATATTTTTATTCGGTCACATCTTATGTGCTTTGCTTGGAGCGTCTGTATGTTTCTTATTTTTGTTTGTGTTTGAATAAATTGGATTACATCATGCTTGTGTGGGAGAGAGACACGCTCCGCTGGTCCGTATGAACACATGTGTTCTTAGCTCATAATATTCATGGCGAAGTTTCTTCTTCGTTAAATTGTTATATGGTTGGAATTGGAAAATGATACATGTAGTAATTGCTATTAATGTCTTGGGTAATGTGATACTTGGCAATTGTTGTGCTCATGTTTAAGCTCTTGCATCATATGCTTTGCACCCATTAATGAAGAAATACATAGAACATGCTAAAATTTGGTTTGCATATTTTGTCTCTCTAAGGTCTAGATAATTTCTAGTATTGAGTTTGAACAACAAGGAAGACGGTGTAGAGTCTTATAATGTTTACAATATGTCTTTTATGTGAGTTTTGCTGCACCGTTTCATCCTTGTGTTTGTTTCAAATAAACCTTGCTAGCCTAAGCCTTGTATCGAGAGGGATTACTTCTCATGCATCCAAATACTTGAGCCAACCACTATGCCATTTGTGTCCACCATACCTACCTACTACATGGTATTTCCTGCCATTCCAAAGTAAATTGCTTGAGTGCTACCTTTAAACAATTCAAAATTTATCACCTCTGATTTGTGTCAATATTTTATAGCTCATGAGGAAGTATGTGGTGTTTATCTTTCAATCTTGTTGGGCAACTTTCACCAATGGACTAGTGGCTTCATACGCTTATCCAATAATTTTGCAAAAAGAGCTGGCAATGGGATTCCCAGTCCCAAATTAATTAATAAAAATAGACACTCCTCCATGGTATGTGATTGTTGGACGGCACCCGAAGGATTCGGTTAGCCATGGCTTGTGTAAGCAAAGGTTGGGAGGAGTGTCATCATAATAAAACTAAAATAAAAAGGCACTCCTTCATGGTATGAGATTGTTGGCAGGCACCCGAGGATTCGGTTAGCCATGGTTTGTGAAAGAAAGGTTGGAAGGAGTGCCACCCAAAATAAAATAAAATGGGAGCCGCTCTTTGAAGGTTTGTCTGGCAAGGGGGTTAGAGTACCCGCTACCATTCGTTGACAACAACATACACCTCTCAAAACTTTATTTTTATGCTCTCTTTATGTTTTCAAAATAAAAGCTCTAGCACAAATATAGCAATCGATGCTTTTCCTCTATGGAGGACCATTCTTTTACTTTCATTGTTGAGTCAGTTCACCTATTTCTCTCCACCTCAAGAAACAAACACTTGTGTGAACTGTGCATTGATTCCTACATACTTGCATATTGCACTTGTTATATTACTCTATGTTGACAATATCCATGAGATATACATGTTATAAGTTGAAAGCAACCGCTGAAACTTCATCTTCCTTTGTGTTGCTTCAATACCTTTACTTTGAATTATTGCTTTATGAGTTAACTCTTATGCAAGACTTATTGATGCTTGTCTTGAAATACTATTCATGAAAAGTCTTTGCTTTATGATTCACTTGTTTACTCATGTCATATACACTGTTTTGATCGCTGCATTCACTACATATGCTTTACAAATAGTATGATCAAGGTTATGATGGCATGTCACTCCAGAAATTATCTTTGTTATCATTTTACCTGCTCGGGACGAGCAGAACTAAGCTTGGGGATGCTGATACGTCTCCGACGTATCGATAATTTCTTATGTTCCATGCCACATTATTGATGTTATCTACATGTTTTATGCACACTTTATGTCATATTCGTGCATTTTCTGGAACTAACCTATTAACAAGATGCCGAAGTGCCGGTTCTGTTTCATTGCTGTTTTTGGTTTCAGAAATCCTAGTAACGAAATATTCTCGGAATCGGACGAAATCAACGCCCAAGTTCCTATTTTCACCGGAAGCATCCAGAACACCCGGGAAGGACCAGAGGGGGGGCACTGGGCCCCCAGACCATAGGCCGGCGCGGCCCAGGCCCTGGCCGCGCCGCCCTATGGTGTCGTCGCCCCTTCGACCCTCCTGCGCCGCCTCTTCGCCTATTTAAAGCCCCTGGATCGAAAACACTGATACGTTCGACGAAAACCACAGAAACCTTCCAGAGCCGCCGCCATCGCGAGGCCAAGATCTGGGGGACAGGAGTCTCTGTTCCGGCACGCCGCCGGAGCGGGGAAGTGCCCCCGGAAGGCTTCTCCATCGACACCGCTGCCATCTCCACCGCCATCTTCATCACCGCTGCTGCTCCCATGAGGAGGGAGTAGTTCTCCATCGAGGCTCGGGGCTGTACCGGTAGCTATGTGGTTCATCTCTCTCCTATGTGCTTCAATACAATAATCTCATGAGCTGCCTTACATGATTAAGATTCATATGATGATGCTTGTAATCTAGATGTCATTATGCTAGTCAAGTGAGTTTTACTTATGTGATCTCCGGAGACTCCTTGTCCCACGTGTGTAAAGGTGACAGTGTGTGCACCGTGTGGGTCTCTTAGGCTATATTTCACAGAATACTTATTCACTGATGAATGGCATAGTGAGGTGCTTATTTATATCTCTTTATGATTGCAATGTATTTGTATCATAATTTATCTACGTGTTACTCTAGCAATGTTATTAAAGTAGTTCTATTCCTCCTGCACGATGTAATGGTGACAGTGTGTGCATCCGTGTTAGTACTTGGTTTATGCTATGATCATGATCTCTTGTAGATTGCGAAGTTAACTATTGCTATGATAGTATTGATGTGATCTATGCCTCCTACATATGCATGAAGGTGACAGTGTGCATGCTATGTTAGTACTTGGTTTAGTCTTTTGATCTATCTTACACTATAAGGTTACTAAAATATGAACATTAATTGTGGAGCTTGTTAACTCCGGCATTGAGGGTTCGTGTAATCCTACGCAATGTGTTCATCATCCAACAAGAGTGTAGAGTATGCATTTATCTATTCTGTTATGTGATCAATGTTGAGAGTGTCCACTAGTGAAAGTATGATCCCTAGGCCTTGTTCCTAAATACTGCTATCGCTGCTTGTTTACTTTTTTACTACGTTACTACTGCTGCAATACTACCACCATCAACTACACGCCAGCAAGCTATTTTCTGGCACCGTTTCTACTGCTCATATATATTCATACCACCTGTATTTCACTATCTCTTCGCCGAACTAGTGCACCTATTAGGTGTGTTGGGGACACAAGAGACTTCTTGCTTTGTGGTTGCAGGGTTGCATGAGAGGGATATCTTTGACCTCTTCCTCCCTGAGTTCGATAAACCTTGGGTGATCCACTTAAGGGAAAACTTGCTGCTGTTCTACAAACCTCTGCTCTTGGAGGCCCAACACTGTCTACAGGAAAAGGAGGGGGAAGTAGACATCATTGGTCTACAAGTCTTCGAATAAGACCCCAAACCAAAACCTTCCATATGACATGAAACCTACCCAAGGTGGGATTCCCACTTGAGGTGGGATTCCCACCTTTCTTTGGGAGGGGGTGGCCGGCCACCTTGGTGGAGTCCACCTGGGACTCCACCCCTCTAGGGTTGGCCGGCCAAGCTTAGTGGAGTCCCTCCGGGACTCTGCCTTCCATAGTGATTTTTTCCGGACTTTTCTAGAACCTTCTAGAACCTTCCATAAATGCACCGGATCATTTTCAAACTTATAAAATGACTTCCTATATATGAATCTTATTCTCCGGACCATTCCGGAACTGCTAGTGATGTCCTGGATCCCATCCGAGACTCCGAACAAAACTTCGAACTCCATTCCATATTCAATATCTACTAATACGACATCAAACCTTAAGTGTGTCACCATACGGTTCGCGAACTATGTAGACATGGTTGAGAACTCTCTCCGACCAATAACCAATAGCGGGATCTGGAGATCCATAATGGCTCCCACATATTCAACGATGACTTAGTGATCGAATGAACCATTCACATACGATACCGATTCTCTTTGTCACGCGATATTTTACTTGTCCAAGGTTTGATCATCGATATCTCTATACCTTGTTCAACCTCGTCTCCTGACAAGTACTCTTTACTCGTACTGTGGTCTATGGTCTCTCATGAACCATTTATATGCTTGCAAGCTATTTAGACAACATTCCACCGAGAGGGCCCAGAGTATATCTATCCGTCATCGGGATGGACAAATCCCACTGTTGATCCATATGCCTCAACTCATACTTTCCGGATACTTAATCCCACCTTTATAACCACCCATTTACGCAGTGGCGTTTGATGTAATCAAAGTACCTTTCCGGTATAAGTGATTTACATGATCTCATGGTCGAAAGGACTAAGTAACTATGTATCGAAAGCTTATAGCAAATAACTTAATGACGTGATCTTATGCTACGCTTAATTGGGTGTGTCCATTACATCATTCATATAATGACATAACCTTGTTATTAATAACATCCAATGTTCATGATCATGAAACTATGATCATATATTAATCAACAAGCTAGTTTATACAAGAGGCTTACTAGGGACTCATTGTTGTTTACATAACACACATGTATCAATGTTTCGGTTAATACAATTATAGCATGGTATATAAACATTTATCATAAACACAAAGATATATAATAACCACTTTTATTATTGCCTCTTGGGCATATCTCCAACAGTCTCCCACTTGCACTAGAGTCAATAATCTAGATTACATTGTAAGGTACCTAGCACCCATGACATTCTGGTGTTGGTCATGCTTTGCCCTAGGGAGAGCATTAGTCAACGGATCTGCTACATTCAGATCAGTGTGTACTTTGCAAATCTTTAATTCTCCATCTTCGATGTACTCGTGAATCAAATGATAACGCAGCTTGATATGCTTCAGCCTCTTGTGTGACCTTGGTTCTTGTGCATTGGCGATGGCACCCATGTTGTCACAATAGATAACTAGTGGGTCCAATGCACTAGGAACCACACCGATCTCTACAATGAACCTCTTCATCCATACCTCTTCTGATGAAGCCTCTGAAGCTGCTATGTACTCCGATTCTGTTGAAGACTTCACCACCGTGCACTGCTTCGAGCTTGCCCAGCTTACTGCAGCACCATTCAATATAAACACGTACCCAGACTGAGACATAGAGTCATCAGGATCAGTGTTCCAACTTGCATCGGTGTAACTGGTTACAACGAGCTCTTGGTCACCTCCATAACAAAGAAACATATCCTTAGTTCTTTTCAAGTACTTCAGGATATTCTTGACCGTTGTCCAGTGTTCCATTCCTGGATCACTTTGATATCTGCTAGTCAAACTAACAGCATGTGCTATATCCGGTCTAGTACATAGCATGGCATACATGATAGAGCCTACTACCGAGGCATAGGGGATCTGATTCATCCTTTCTCTTGCTTGTGCCGTAGCCGGACCTTGAGTCTTACTCAAGACCTTGCCTGGTAACATAGGTAAAAACCCTTTCTTACTTTCGTCCATTCTAAACTTCTTTAGAATCTTGTCCAGGTATGTACTCTGTGAAAGCCCTATTAGGCGTCTTGATCTATCTATATAAATCTTCATGCCTAATATGTACGATGCTTCACCAAGGTCTTTCATTGAAAAACTATTATTCAAATAACCTTTTACACTGCTTAATAGTTCTATATCATTCCCAATCAATACTATGTCATCTACATATAATATCAGGAATGCTACAGAGCTCCCACTCACTTTCTTGTAAATACAGGCCTCTCCATGACACTGTATAAACCCGAAGTCTTTGATCACCTTATCAAAGCGTCTGTTCCAACTTCTGGATGCTTGCTTCAGTCCATAAATTGAACGCTGAAGTTTGCACACCTTGTCAGCATTTTTAGGATCGACAAAACCTTTGGGTTGTACCATATACAACTCTTCCTCAATGTCTCCATTAAGGAACGCCGTTTTGACATCCATCTGCCAAATCTCATAATCGAAAAATGCAGCTATTGCTAACAAAATCCTCACAGACTTTAGCTTCGCTACAGGTGAGAAAGTCTCATTGTAGTCAACACCTTGAATTTGTCGGAAACCTTTTGCGACAAGTCGAGCTTTATAGACAGTAATATTACCATCAACATCTGTTTTTCTTTTGAAAATCCATTTATTCTCGACAGCCTTGCGGCTATCATGTAAGTCTACCAAAGTCCATACTTTGTTATCATACATGGATCCCATTTTGGATTTCATGGCTTCTTGCCATTTGTTGGAATCTGGGCTCATCATCGCTTCTTCATACGTCGCAGGGTCTTCATCATTGTTGCCCACAATCATGACATTTAGACAAGGATCATACCAATCAGGAGTGGCACGTTCCCTTCTCGATCTGCGAGGTTCAGTAGCTATCTCGTTCGAAGTTTCATGATCATTATCATTTGCTTCCTATGTTATCGTTGCGGGTGGCACAGGAACAACTTCCGGTACTGCGCTACTCTAATCAACGAGAGAGGATTCAGTAATCTCGTCGAGTTCTACTTTTCTTCCAGTCACTTCTTTAGTGAGAAATTCTTTCTCAAGAAAGGTTCCGTTCTTAGCAACAAAGATTTTGCCTTCGGATCTGTGATAGAAAGTGTACCCTATAGTTTCCTTAGGGTATCCTATGAAGACGCATTTCTCCGCTTTGGGTTCTAGCTTGTCCGGTTGTAACTTTTTTACATAGGCTTCGCAACCCCAAACTTTAAGGACCGACATCTTAGGTTTCTTATTAAACCATAATTCATACAGTGCCATTTCAACGGATTTAGATGGTGCCATATTTAAAGTGAATGCAGCTGTCTCTAATGCATAACTCCAAAATGATAACGGCAAATCAGTAAGAGAAATCATAGAATGAACCATATCTAAGAGAGTTTGATTACGACGTTCGGACACACCGTTTCGTTGTGGTGTTCCCGGCGGTGTCAATTGTGAAAGTATTCCGCATTTCTTTAAATGTATGCTAAACTCATAACTCAGATATTCACCTCTGCGATCAGATCGTAGAAATTTAATCTTCTTGTTACGTTGATTTTCTACTTTACTTTGGAATTCCTTAAACTTCTCGAAAGTTTCGGATTTATGTTTCATGAAATAGATATACCCATATCTACTCAGATCATCTGTGAAGGTTAGAACATTACGATATCCACCGCGCGAGGCTACACTCATTGGTCCGCACACATCGGTATGTATGATTTCCAATCAGTCTGTAGCTCGCTCCATAATACCAGAGAATGGAGTCTTAGTCATTTTTCCCATCAGACATGCTTCGCATCTATCAAGTGACTCAAAGTCAAGTGATTCAAATAATCCATCGGTATGGAGTTTCTTCATGCGTTTCACTCCAATATGACCAAGACGACAGTGCCACATATAAGTAGAATCATCATTCAATTTAATTCGTTTAGCATCAACGTTATGAACATGTGTATCACTACTATCGAGATCTAATAGAAATAAACCATTCTTCTCAGGTGCTCGACCATAAAAGATATTATTCATAAAAATAGAACAACCATTATTCTCATACTTGAATGAATAACCGTCTTGCATTAAACAAGATCCAGATATAATGTTCATGCTCAACGCGGGTACAAAATAGTAATTATTGAGGTTTAAAAGTAATCCCGAAGGTAGATGTAGAGGGAGCGTGCCGACAGCGATCACATTTACCTTGGATCCATTTCCAACGCGCATCGTCACTTTATCCTTCAATAGTCTTCGTTTATTCCTTAGTTCCTGTTTCGAGTTACAAATATGAGCAACCGAACCAGTATCAAATACCCAGGTACTAGTACGAGAACCAGTAAGATAAATATCTATAACATGTATATCAGATATACCTTCTTTCTTCTTCTTGACAAGGCCGCTCTTCAGATCAGCCAAATACTTAGAGCAATTACGCTTCTAGTGTCCCTTCTCCTTGCAGTAATAGCACTCAGCATCAGGCTTAGGGCCATTCTTAGGTTTCACAGGAGGCGTGGCAGCTTTCTTGCCACCCTTCTTGAATTTTCCTTTAGACTTGCCCTGTTTCTTGAAACTGGTAGTCTTGTTGACCATCAACACTTGGTGCTCTTTCTTGATCTCAATCTCAGCAGATTTCAGCATGGCGAAGAGTTCAGGTAAGTCTTTGTTCATGTTCTGCATATTGTAGTTCATCACAAAGTTCTTGTAACTAGGTGGCAGTGATTGAAGGACACGATTAATCCCCAGTCTGTTAGGAATCACTATTCCCAGATCACTGAGTTTCTTCGCATGCCCGGTCATGGCGAGCATGTGCTCACTAACGGAGTTGCCTTCTTCCATCCTGCAACTGAAGAAGTGTTTCGATGCTTCATAGCATTCCACGGCCGCATGAGTTTCAAAGATAGCTTTCAGCTCATTGACTAACTCATGAGGATCGTGGTGCTCAAAACGTTTTTGAAGATCGGCTTCCAGACTGCATAGGATGGCACACTGAACTTGAGAGTACCGAGTTTTCCGAGTCGCGTTAACATTCTTTACTTCATCGGTTTCAGTTTCTACAACAGGGTCACCTAGCGGTGCATCAAGCACATATTGCAGGTTTCCACCAGCGAGGAAAATCCTCACATGACGGAACCAGTCGGTGAAGTTGCTACCGTTGCTCTTAAGCTTTTCTTTCTCTAGGAACTGGTTAAAATTGATTGGGGACGCCATGATCTACAACATATATTTGCAATAGTTTAGACTAATGTTTATGACAAATTGAGTTCAAATTTTAATTCAGCAAAATTAAAAACTAGGTGAACTCCCACTCAAAACAATATCCCTCGAATTGTCTTAGTGATCACACGAACCAAATCCACCACACCAAGTCCGATCATCACGAGACAAGATGTAACTTTAATGGCGAACACTCAAAGTGTTCATCATATCAATCATATGATTCATGCTCTACCTTTCGGTATCACGTGTTCCGAGACCATGTCTGTACATGCTAGGCTCGTCAAGTATCCGCGTGTGCAAAACTGGCTTGCACCTGTTGTATATACTTGTTGAATCTATCATACCCGATCATCACGAGATGCTTCGAAACGTCAAGTATTGGTAACGGTTCTACTAAGGATGAACACTTTATTATCTTGATATTTTAGTGAGAGGGATCATCTTATAATGCTTCCGTCGCGATCTAAGCAAAATAAGATGCATAAAAAGGATTAACATCACATGCAGTTCATATTTGATATGATATGGCCCCTTTGTCTTTGCGCCTTTGATCTTCATCTCCAAAGCACGGACATGATCTCCATCATCAACGGGCATGATCTCCATCATCGTCGGCGTAGCGTCAAGGTCAATGGCGCCGTCTTCATGATTGTTCTCCCATGTAGCAACTATTACAACTTCTTTGAAATACTACTCAACATGAAATTTAAAGACAACCATAAGGCTCCTGCCGGTTGCCACAATACAATAATGATCATCTCATACATATTCATCATCACATTATGGCCATATCACATCACCAAACCCTGCAAAAACAAGTTAGACGTCTCTAATTTGGTTTGCAAATTTTATTTGGTTTAGGGTTTTCGAGTAAGATCTAATCTACCTACGAACATGAACCACAACGGTGATACTATTGTTGTCAATAGAAGAGTAAATTGAATCTTCACTATAGTAGGAGAGACAGACACCCGCAAAGCCACTTATGCAATACAAGTTGCATGTCGAGCGTGGAGCAAATCTCATGAACGCGGTCATGTAAAGTTAGCCCGAGCCGCTTCATCCCACTATGCCACAAAGATGCAAAGTAATCAAACTAAAGACAACAAAGCATCAATGCCCACAAAACAATTGTGTTCTACTCGTGCAACCATCTATGCATAGACACGGCTCTGATACCACTGTAGGGATTCGTAGCATAGAAAACAAAAAATTTCCTACCGCAAGAATGCAATCCAAGCCAAGATGCAATCTAGAAGACGGTAGCAACGAGGGGATGAACGGGACTAAGCCTTGAAGATTTCCAAAGCCTACGAGATTAGATCTCGTTGTTGCAGTAGACGATCACTTGCCGCTTTCAAAAGCGCGTAGAAGATCTTGACGGTGCCACAATCGGGCAGCACCTCCGTACTCGGTCACACGTTCGGTGTTGATGAAGACGACGTCCTTCTCCCCGTTCCAGCGGGCAGCGGAAGTAGTAGATCCTCCTTGAATCCCAGCAGCACGATGGTGTGGTGGCGGTGTTGATGGAGATCTCCGGCGGAGCTTCGCTAAGCGTTTGCGGGAGAGGTGGAGGAGGTGGGGCGGCTAGGGTTTGGGAGAGGGGTGGCCGGCCACTATGGGGTGCGGCCAAGGCTATGGCTTGAGGTGGCCGGCCCCCTCCCCTTGTCCCTCATTATATAGGTGGAACACCCAAGAGTTGGTCTACAAGTCTTCGAATAAGAGCCCAAACCAAAACCTTCCATATGACATGAAACCTACCCAAGGTGGGATTCCCACTTGAGGTGGGATTCCCACCTTTCCTTGGGAGGGGGTGGCCGGCCATCTTGGTGGAGTCCACCTGGGACTCCACCCCTCTAGGGTTGGCCGGCCAAGCTTGGTGGAGTCCCTCCGGGACTCCGCCTTCCATAGTGATTTCTTCCGAACTTTTCTAGAACCTTCTAGAACCTTCCATAAATGCACCGGATCATTTTCAAACTTATAAAATGACTTCATATGTATGAATCTTATTCTCCGGACCATTCCGGAACTCCTCGTGATGTCCTGGATCCCATCCGAGACTCCGAACAAAACTTCGAACTCCATTCCATATTCAATATCTACTAATACGACATCAAACCTTAAGTGTGTCACCCTACGATTCGCAAACTATGTAGACATGGTTGAGAACTCTCTCCGACCAATAACCAATAGCGGGATCTGGAGATCCATAATGGCTCCCACATATTCAACGATGACTTAGTGATCGAATGAACCATTCACATACGATACCGATTCCCTTTGTCACGCGATATTTTACTTGTTCGAGGTTTGATCATCGGTATCTCTATACATTGTTCAACCTCGTCTCCTGACAAGTACTCTTTACTCGTAATGTGGTCTGTGGTCTCTCATGAACCATTCATATGCTTGCAAGCTATTTAGACGACATTCGACCGAGAGGGCCCAGAGTATATCTATCCGTCATCGGGATGGACAAATCCCACTGTTGATCCATATGCCTCAACTCATACTTTCTGGATACTTAATCCCACCTTTATAACCACCCATTTACGCAGTGGCGTTTGATGTAATCAAAGTACCTTTCCGGTATAAGTGATTTACATGATCTCATGATCGAAAGGACTAGGTAACTATGTATCGAAAGCTTATAGCAAATAACTTAATGACGTGATCTTATGCTACACTTAATTGGGTGTGTCCATTACATCATTCATATAATGACATAACCTTGTTATTAATAACATCCAATGTTCATGATCATTAAACTATGATCATCTATTAATCAACAAGCTAGTTTATACAAGAGGCTTACTAGGGACTCATTGTTGTTTACATAACACACATGTATCAATGTTTCGGTTAATACAATTATAGCATGGTATATATACATTTATCATAAACACAAAGATATATAATAACCACTTTTATTATTGCCTCTTGGGCATATCTCCAACATCAGATCCCCTATGCCTCGGCAGTAGGCTCTATCATGTATGCCATGCTATATACTAGACCGGATATAGCACATGCTGTTAGTTTGACTAGCAGATATCAAAGTGATCCAGGAATGGAACACTGGACAGCGGTCAAGAATATCCTGAAGTACTTGAAAAGTAATAAGGATATGTTTCTTTGTTATGGAGGTGACCAAGAGCTCGTTGTAACCAGTTACACCGATGCAAGTTGGAACACTGATCCTGATGGCTCTAAGTCTCAGTCTGGGTACGTGTTTATATTGAATGGTGCTGTAGTAAGCTGATCAAGCTCGAAGCAGTGCATGGTGGCGAAGTCTTCAACAGAATCGGAATACATAGCGGCTTCAGAGGCTTCATCAGAAGCGGTATGGATGAAGAGGTTCATAGTTGAGCTTGGTGTGGTTCCTAGTGCATTGGACCCACTAGTCATCTATTGTGACAACATGGGTGCCATCGCCAATGCACAAGAACCAAGGTCACACAAGAGGCTGAAGCATATCAAGCTGCGTTATCATTCGATTCGCGAGTACATCGAAGATGGAGAAGTAAAGACTTGCAAAGTAAATACTGATCTGAATGTAGCAGATCCGTTAACTAAAGCTCTCCCTAGGGAAAAGCATGACCAACACCAGAATGCCATGGGTGTTAGGTACCTTACAATGTAATCTAGATTATTGACTCTAGTGCAAGTTGGAGACTGTTGGAGATATGCCCAAGAGGCAATAATAAAAGTGGTTATTATATATCTTTGTGTTTAAGATAAATGTTTATATACCATGCTATAATTGTATTAACCGAAACATTGATACATGTGTGTTATGTAAACAACAATGAGTCCCTAGTAAGCCTCTTGTATAACTAGCTTGTTGATTAATAGATGATCATAGTTTCATGATCATGAACATTGGATGTTATTAATAACAAGGTTATGTCATCATGTGAATGATGTAATGGACACACCCAAATTAAGTGTATCATAAGATCACGTCATTAAGTTATTTGCTATAAGCTTTCGATACATAGTTACCTAGTCCTTTCGACCATGAGATCATGTAAATCACTTATACCGGAAAGGTACTTTGATTACATCAAACGCCACTGCGTAAATGGGTGTTTATAAAGGTGGGATTAAGTATCCGGAAAGTATGAGTTGAGGCATATGGATCAACAGTGGGATTTGTCCATCCCGATGACGGATAGATATACTCTGGGCCCTCTCGGTAGAATGTCATCTAATTAGCTTGCAAGCATATGAATGGTTCATAAGAGACCACATACCACAGTACGAGTTAAGAGTACTTGTCAAGAGACGAAACAAGGTATAGAGATACCGATGATCAAACCTCGGACAAGTAAAATATCGCGTGACAAAGAGAATCAGTATCGTATGTGAATGGTTCATTCGATCACTAAGTCATCGTTGAATATGTGGGAGCCATTATGGATCTCCAGATCCCGCTATTGGTTATTGGTCGGAGAGAGGTCTCAACCATGTCTACATAGTTCGCGAACCGTAGGATGACACACTTAAGGTTTGATGTCGTATTAGTAGATATTGAATATGGAATGGAGTTCAAAGTTTTGTTCAGAGTCTCGGATGGGATCCAGGACATCACGAGGAGTTCCGGAATGGTCCGGAGAATAAGATTCATATATAGGAAGCCATTTTATAAGTTTGAAAATGACCCAGTGCATTTATGGAAGGTTCTAGAAGGTTCTAGAAAAGTCCGGAAGAAATCACTATGGAAGGAGGAGTCCCGGAGGGACTCCACCTAGCATGGCCGGCCAACCCTAGGGGGTGGAGTCCCAGGTGGACTCCACCAAAGGTGGCCGGCCACCCCCCCTCATGGAAAGGTGGGAATCCCAGCTCAAGTGGGAATCCCACATTGGGTAGGTTTCCCTACACATGGAAGGTTTTGGGTCTGGGTCTTATTCGAAGACTTGTAGTCCAACACTTGGGGGTTCCACCTATATAATGAGGAGCAAGGAGAGGGGGCCGGCCACACCAAAACCACCTTGGCCGCACCCCTCAAGTGGCCGGCGCCCCCCTCTCCCAAACCCTAGCCGCCCCCCCTCCACCGCCTCTCCCGCATACGCTTAGCGAAGCTCCGCCGGAGATCTCCATCGACACCGCCACCACGCCATCGTGCTGCTGGGATTCCAAGGAGGATCTACTACTTCCGCTGCCCGCTGGAACGGGGAGAAGGACGTCGTCTTCATCAACACCGAACGTGTGACCGAGTACGGAGGTGCTGCCCGATTGTGGCACCGTCAAGATCTTCTACGCGCTTTTGAAAGCGGAAAGTGATCATCTTCTGCAACAACGAGATATAATCTCGTAGGCTTTGGAAATCTTCAAGGGTTAGTCTCGTTCATCCCCTCGTTGCTACCGTCTTCTAGATTGCATCTTGGCTTGGATTGCGTTCTCGCGGTAGGAAATTTTTTGTTTTCTATGCTACGAATCCCTACAGTATTTGAGGCGCAAATATGCATCACGTTTGCGTCTCCGTGTACGGCCTGATCACTATGCGGCGGGCCGCTGGGCCTAGATAGAGGCGCGGTCGCAAACGGTTGTTCCATGTCCGTTTGCGTCGCCTCGTTAGAGATGTCCTATGAAACCCTCTGTTAAAACAGGAAAATTATCACAGCTTCCCAAAAAAATGATTTTAGATAGTTTAGTTTATTTGGTAGAACTAAATAGAGATAATTTCTTATTTGGCCCTGGCTGAAGTTTGCCTTCCTTTCTTGGCTCTGGCAAAATTTTGCTTCCTTTCTTGACACACAAAGTTTAGTTGGTTCCTTATTTGGCCCTCCCGTCAATTTTGTTAGCTACTTCCATCAAACATTTTTTTTTCTGGACTTTCATAACCCCATCGGTAGATCAGTAAAGGAATAGAGAAAATAATAGAGAAGAAAAAAAGGCCCGACCCTGACCGAGATGGCTTGAGCAAACCGTCCTCGTCGCCCCACGCCCAAGACTCGGCACCGTCGGCCGTCCCCCACGGCCCAAGTCCAGGCGACGCCGCCGCCCGCCCCTAGGCCTCTCCGCGGACCACGCCCACGGCTCGCCGCCGCCCTCCAGGCCAGCAGCAGCCCCTAACACCGAGGGATGCCGGCGACTGAACCCTGCGAACGTCGAGCCTAAAGCCGCAACCCCGCCCACCGTAGAGCTCGCGGATGGAAGCTCCGCCGTCGCACCTTCTCCCTCCGCCGCACCTTCGACTCCCATGGCTAAGTCCCTGCCTCCGCGCCACCGCCGCTCCGCCGCGAGATGAGCTGCCGCCGCTGCTTCTACGGTCAGCTGCTGTCGGGGTCGGGGAGTCAGGGTCGAGGAGGGGGTGCGGTCGAGGTAACTGTGGCGGGCTTTGGAAGGGGGTGGCGGGGTTGGGGATGGGGCGGCGCGACGATGGGAGTGGCCGGCGTTTGGGAGGAGATCGCGAGGTGGTTTGGCCCATCGGGGTCGGGCAGGTCGGGTTTGATGCAGGGTTGTTTTTTTCTTTTTCCTTATTTTCTCTTTTCTCTATTTTTTAAATCTGATCAAATATTACAGCAGGGGCAAAAGTGTAATCTTAGATATCCACTTAACACTAGACGGCCAAATAAGGAACCAACCAAACTTTGTGTGTCAAAAAAGGAAGACAAATTTTACCAGGACCAAGAAAGGAAAACAAACTTTAGGCAGGGCCAAATAAGGAATTCTCTCAACTAAATAGGCTAGAGCGTACTCTAAAAATTACGCACTCGCATCCTTATAGGTTGTCCACCTGAGAAGAACAATGTGCTCTTTTGAGATAAGTTAGTTTAACAATGTCTTTATTTGGAGTGTCCGTCGATGAAATAATGATGCTATAACTTTCTTGTGAGATGACTGTCCATGGCCCCGTTATGTTCAACGATCTTCACTCTCGATGTGGTGCTTCATGTTTTAATTTGTAAAGTAAAATAGGATAGCTAGGCTTCAAAATACTAGTCAAGCTCCTGGAGGTATAGTATTTCATTGATTCGTTGGCAGGTGCATTGGTGAGCATGCATTTCATGCAATTGGTGTAGGTAGATATGATTGTTTCAGACTATTTTGATGTAATTGTGGAGTTTATCGATGTTCTTTTCTTATCACATTAGTTTCAGTTTGCTCTATTTGATGTGTAACCCTATAAATTCGAGAACGGGCCGTCGGTCCGTTGGTTAGCTCTGCGGGAGCGCAGGCTGCCGGCTAGCGTTCGAGTCCTGGTACTCTCGCTGTGCACTCATGGAGTTTTTTTTATAAAAAAAAAAAGCCAACAAGTGCTAGTGCCTGGGTTGGTCTCATTTTTTTTTTGTAACCCTATAAATTCATGTTGTTAGTACAAAAACTACACAATGGAAAAATCTAATTAACAGACATTTTCTTTGGTCGGTCATAGGGAGAGGACACTATTGTGAACCGCCACGGAGGCGAGGAGGGGAGAGAGGGAACGTGGCATATGGTCAATCAATAACAACGATTGATTAGCCGTTGGCATGATATGTGGTAGCGGTTCTCAAGGGTCAAAGTGCACAATGTCCTACCACCACCACCACGCAGACACGGAGACACACACTTTAGGCAATATCTTTGGATTGCCCTTCATTGTCCGGTTTAAAATTTAGAACTTACTTATAAATTAAGAAAAGTTTTTCTTCTTAGCCCCCACAATTTTATTTAGCGGGATTGGAGGTATTAATTGATCGGATGTCGTACCCCGGTAGCGGTGGACCGTGGTAGGATAAGAACTACATCGAGTCTGCTTTTCAAAAATTGGAAAATGGCATTTCATAGTTCCACAAAAATTTGAACAAAAAATCTAGAGGTATACAATGATATACTCTACCATGGTGCGAAAAGTATAATAAAAAAAAGACTCAATATTTTGGACTGTGCAAAATTCACAAAATTGTCGATCCAAAATAGAGAACAGTGAACATCGCATATTTTGAAACCTCCAACGTTTGTTAGAATTTATATGTTTATTTAGCCTAAAATACAATATATTTTATTCTGAGATATAGCAGTGGTAGAGTAGCTACATCTAGAAAAATCAGATTTTTTTAACTTTTAAATGTCGAATTCAAATTTTGAAAACAAAGAACCATGTAGCTCGGGCTACATATGGGATTTCGGTGTAAAATACTTCCTTCACTAAAATAAGATGTTTTGGCAAACTTTTTTTTGTGTGAGAAACACAGTACAAACACAGACGCTCACATACACGCGTATACACTCATCTCTATAAACGCACAAACGCACACCCTACCCCTATGAGCACCTCCGGAAGACTGAGCCGGTGAATTGGATCCTGAAATTGACGAAGTCACCACATGCGCCTCGCTGTCGACGGAAACATCGCCTCCTACTAAATGAATATTCCGCATTTATTAGACACATATGTCAAACCTGGCACCTAACCACCCAACATTAAGTTGGTTCTCATGTTTTGGCAAACTAAATTAGGTTGCCAAAATATGTTATAAAACAGTGAAGGAATAAATCCAGCAATCTAAAAGGAATAATCGATATATATATAAATTAAATGTAAAAAATCGGCCATATAAATACACACAATATATATACAGTATACACTTCTATAACCACGGCCGCGCACATGAATCGATGATGACCAGATCACTTGGTGCGGAAGGCGATGGGGTAGACCCTGTCGGTGCTGGGGTAGAAGAGCCCCCAGTTCTGCTCCACGCCTGCCTCCTTGAGGTTCTCGTTGAACATGGAGAACAGGTATGTCTCCACCTTCCACGGCCGCCGCGGCGTGCCCTTCACGACGTGGCTCACCAGGTTCTGGTTGTACGTCCTAGCATTCTCTACCGACGCCGCCTCGCCGCCCGCGGACGGCCACCCGGTCTCCGAAACCACCACCCCCACGCTGCCACTTGCCCCGAGCAGCCTGTCCACCGCCGCGTGCACGGCGTCCACCGACGCATCGAACATGTTCTGGTATCCATACTCCCCGTCCTGCACCACCGTCCCCGCCGCCGTGAACAGTGGGAAGCTGATGTCCATGGTGCCCGGCGGGTTGTACGTATACACGAAGTACGGGTACAGGTTGGCGAGAAGCGGCGCGCCGGTGCGCTGCAGGAACTGTAAAACGGGGAGCAGGAACGGCTTGTCCCCGTCGGCGAAGTCGCCGGACGACGGCGGGATGTGGACGGCGATGGTGGCCTGCGATATCGCCGTCGTGACCTTTATGGTGTTTCCTAGGCCGGCCACGGCCAGCGCGCCGTAGACGTTCTCCATTGCCGGGACGAGGTACTGTGTGTCGCTACCGGCCACCTCGTTTCCGACGGAGAGGTACCGGAACGAGACGGACGAATGGGCCTCGATGTTGGCCCGGACCCAGGCGGCCGCCGCGGAGGCGCTGGTGGCCAGGTCCGGGAGCACGTAGTTGGGCGCGCCGACGATGACGCTGATGCCGGTGCCGCCGAGGGCGGCCAGCGCGTCGCTGTCCGGCGCGTAGAGGCGTACCGAGTTGAAGCCGTTTTCTTGGAGCATGCCGACCACGGTGCTCGCCGGCGGCAGGTTGTTGGCGCTCATGCCGTAGCACACGCCCACCGACGCCGCTCCTGCAGTACATGCAACAGATGTAGAGCCCATCGTGCTTATTAGTTACAAATTGCACTATAGCAACTGTCAGATTGTAACAAGGAAGATGAAAATGCATGCACAGTTGTGTTCTCTGAAGCGCATATGTGAGCATACATTGATCGGTCGTTGCTCAGTTTATACAGATCGAAACCGTACGCCTGGACGCAAAAACACGTACACGTGTGTCGCTTGCTGAGAGAATCAAGGAACAAGCAACCATGTATGAATGTACCGTACTTACATTGGCATGCGTAGAAGGATCCGTTAACTTTGATTGTTAGCTATCATTTTGTTGGCAACAATTGAAAAATGGTAGGATACGACGGTCGGTGGATTGATCATGAAGCATGATGCATAATAGAAGCTGAAAGGGCGGGAAGATCGACACGGTTCAAAATTATTCCTTTTGACCAATTAATTCTTCTTTTTTTCTTTGCTTTGGAGCCAGGCAGAGACATCATTAAAATTTGGATATACATCTGCTAATTCCTAATTATCCCTAAATTTTCAGTCGATGGTAGTGCCCTTTGATTGGTACATGTAGCTAACTTTTTTGGCCTACGAAATCTTCATCACATTGTTGAAAAATATAATTAGTTCATCACTTGACCAAACTAATGCTTTACAGCCAATGTGTTAGAAAATAACTAAATTATGGTTGGATGGTTAGGAGGTCAGTGACACCCCACACTCATGAACGATCAAACCACATATTTAATACATTGGTGTCGAATAAAAGATTGAATATTCTTCAGCGGGGGGTGATGTTTCCGTCGCTAGCACTACATGAATGGTGAAGGTACCGACGACCAAAAGTCAGGGCCGTCTGCGTATGGCCCTGCCCGGCCAGACCAGCCGCCAAGAGAGCCGTCGGCGTAGGTAACTCTACGCCGACGGCTGCCCTCGGTGTACTCCGGGTCGTCGGCGTAGGCCTGGACACGTTCCCCTCCAAAGCCAAGCCGTGATGGCATTGTCACGGCGTTACAGCTATGCTGATAGGTCACCCTCGACATAGCATCCTCCCTTTTTTTAATCTACGACGATGGCCACCTTTGGCATAGCCTTGAACTTTTTTTCCTCCACACACCCCCCTTTTTCAACTGAATGGCAGAAAATGATAAAAAAAATCAAAAAATAACATCCTTCGAGATGTCCATGTGTTATGTCATTTAGTTGCATGAGAATTTAACAAAAAAGAATTTATACCTTTTTCCAAAATTGCGTTATGGATCGGTAAAACGGCTTTTCTGGTTGCATAGGAAGTCAGGAAAAAAATGTAGAAATACATATGCACACGCATGTATGGGTACAATGTATGGGTACACGAGTTATCTTAGCCGCCCATTGCTTTGTGATTGGGAAAAGTAGCAGACGTGCATTTGGGCAAAACTGATTGCTCAAGGCTACTAGATAGGACCAGTAATGCTAGACCTACGGGGTCTGTGTTACGGGATAAAACTTACGGGAGGACGTGGGATTACTGGGTTGGTTGGTTTCCTTCACCCACCGTGATTTCAGGGATGGACCGCCTGTGGCTGCTCTCCACATCAGTTCGTAAGCACAATCCCGTAGAATAATCCCGTAAGTCTAGCATTACTGAGATAGGACATGTCCCTACCTCCCTGCCATGTCTCTCTGTTACCTGTCCGTGTTTCTCTCTCGTGTCTATCCACCGTGCATTGCTCTGTTCTACCTGGCTATGTTTGTCTTCCTCTCTCGTCGCCGTCACCGGCTCACCGCCAGTTCCAGACTCCGCCGTCTAGAGGTGTCTACCTTTCCCTCACATGCCCCCGAGCACCACCAGCACGAGCCGTCTCCATTCCCCATCTGGGAGCTCCGCTGCCGTGGCCGAGTGGATTCACCTGCGCCACCGCTGCCATAGCCCAGCAATTCACGCATGTCCTCGAAAACCTCCTCCACAGAATCAGTCCAGCTCCAGCGCACGCCGCCGACACATCACCACAATTGTCCGAATCATTCCCACTTCCTCTTTCCAATCTGCAGAGCGAGTACTTCTGTTTCTCCTGGGCTAGTCCCGTGCTGTCGCAGTGGGGAATTATGTCCAAAGCCTCTGCACGACGAGCTTGAAGAGAAGATCTGCAGGCCTTGGATTTAGTGGAGAGCAGGCTGTAGGACAGTGGGAGCAGCGTTGTATATTATTTTGAGCTCTGGTTCATCGTCCATTCGCTCATTAGCAGTTGTTCTTGCTATAATTTCGACAGTACCAATGATGTACTCCTACTGATCGAGAAAAATACTACCACCTTCTCCTTCGACAGTAGGATCATCGGCGCCTGCCTACGCAGAGCACGACGGCATGGCGCGATCATTCAGGCATGCATCTCGTTTGGAGAAGACGAAGTAATGGATTTGACAGTGACTTAAGATGTACGTGGCGCTGCGTCCACCGCTGCATCCTCCCCGGCGTGGGCATGTCGCCTCCGCCGTTCACGGTGGCAGCGGCGAGCCAACTTCTTGATGGTGAAAGTCTGGAGCGCCGAGGGCCTGGTGGTGCTGGTGGCGCAGAAGGTGAGAGAGCCGGTCGCGCCGACGCCGGCGATGGCGTGCGTGGCCGCGAAGGCCGCGGCAGACGGCCTGCACGGTGAGCACGCTGAAGCCGCACTCGGCAGCGGCGCGGAAGTCCTCGGTGTGCTGCACCGTGCACGAATCCTTGCCGACGCAGGCCGCCTTGAACGCCGCCAGCGCCGCCTTGGACTCAGTGACTCACACCCGCCCTCGTACGCGCAATACTTGCCCTCGAGATTGTCCTACAGTGGCTGCACGCCAGCGCCACCTCGTCGCCGACCTCCGCGCACGCCGTGTGGACGGCGACGGTGTGGAAGTCCACCCTCGATGGGTCACCACCGGCCTCCTGGAACAACACCATCGTGGTCTCCGCCCTGGCCTTGAGGAACGACCGCGGCACGTGGTAGAACCGCTGCGACGGCTCGCTGCACCCCGTCAGGAACTTCTGCCCGCCGCCCTCTGCATTGAACGTGCCACGGTAGTCGCACACTCGCACCACGAGCAGCCGCGCCGCCGGATCAGCCGCGTCGGACAGAAGAAAGGGGTGCGGCGGGAGACGGAGCAGCCGCGCCGGCGCCGGCGCCGGCGACAGATGAGTTTGGAGTAAGAAATTTTCAAGGGAGACGCGCAGCAGTGATCGAGAGTCGCTATGTTTGTCTGATCCGGGAAGGAATCTCCGTGTCCAGCGGAGCAAAGTCCGGGAAAAGCAGGTGACTGAAGAAATGCACGCAAATGAATTCCTCCTCTTTTCTTTTTTTCGGATCTCAAAGCAACCTCATATTCTGTACGGTACAGATTACTTCCTCCCTCATACCTGCATGTACAAAATCCACATTCTCCTATCAAAATGATCGTGAGAAAAAATTACATGCGATTTCACCGGGGTAAACCCGGTTGCCATTCTTTTAGGTTCTCAAAATTACAGATGAAAATATGAAAGCAGGAAGATTCTAATTTTTGCTAGAAATTCAAGATTTTATTTTTTATATTTTAAAAAATAAATTAATATTTGCAATTATTACTTAACTATTGATGTTTATTTAAATAATTTTTTAAAATTAAAACTAATAAAAAGTTGCGATTTCACGGTCTAAGGGCTAATAGGATTGATATGATAGTATTATCAGCAATGTTTCGTTTATTTCATGGAAACTCAACCGGAAGGAACGAAAATGTTAAACATGCTAGGGGTAAGGTAGTGTGACTGTGTGAGGATGGATGACTAAATTGGGAAGTTTGACCATGAGTATAATTTGACCTAATATTAAGTGTAGTTAGAGTTAAAATGATTCATGTGAGAGATTAAATTTTTTTTCTTTTAAGTTAACGGACGGTGTGGCGTGCGCTGAGGGTCTAGACGCCCACGGTAACCCTCGGTGTATACCGGCTACACCGAGGGCTAGGTCTACACCGATGGCCCACGTGGCTCTGCCGAAGAGGACCTTCGCCGAGAAGCTATGCCAAGGACTGCGCTCGGTGTAGCCTACGCCGACGGCCAAATGTGGCTACGCCGAGGGTTTCCGACCGTCGGTATTTCGAGCCATTCCTATAGTGTATTGAGGCACATGTGATGACATCGTTATTATCAAGACCCGTCGAATGAAGTTTCTTAGACTCAGTCTTTTAAAGATCCTCGTATGGATAAGATGTGCGTGTGCGTTTATAAGGGTGAGTGTATATACATATGTGTGAGCGTCTACGTTTGTAATGTATTTGCAAAAAAAAAGTGTCGGAACAAAATGTAGTTTATCTAAAAAAGAAGTCACACTCTTAACTAACAAATGCATTAGCGAAGCAAATCCACGATTTTTTTAGATTAAATATAACACATCCCTTCACTGCTAGCTGTAGACACGAATCATGTTATATGAGCAACCAAAATAAAAGTTGCTGTTCCAACGTCTGCAGCATGGCAGCTGGATAGTCCACTTCGTCCCCCTATCTCGATAAGAAGAATATTCAGAATGCAGACAGGCACATTGCAAACCATTTAACTCTGTATGGCTCCTGGTATTATGAACTTACGTGCATAGTTCACCTAACTAAGGGTACTTGGCATTGGCATAGACATATAGCACAAACCCATGCACACGGGCGGTTGCATTAATCAGCAATCAGCTAACGATAGATTTCACCAGCCAAAGTGATGGTACGTGTCAGCTCGGCTGTCACGCGTCATGAATTTTTTAGTGTCAAAAAATCTCCAACTAAGTACCCGTAATTTAATTCTGACAGTATTACGAATTTGGAAGGGTTTGCCAAAATGAGTATCTCGTTTGCCCTCATTGCATACTATACATAAGCGTGCACATTAGTTTGCAGAATTGTCAAGGCAAGCTCTTTGTGCGGCGGAATTGTAGGAGGCATGGCCCGAGAAGAAATTCTCTACATTTTACGATTTTATGTCTAATCTTTGTCAATTCTTAGGAGGCTTGTTCATGTAGGTCATTACGTGGCATGTTGTGCATGCGTGGTGTTTCATATTCGCCTTGTGTATCACTCTTGTGAAGTGGTATTCTCAAACAAAATGAACAATTCTTCTTGAACTTGGTTCATAATGTTTTGATTAATCATAATTGTTGTGTTATAAATTAAATGGCAACTTTGAAAAATGTCTTTAAAAATCAATATGCTTCTGGTACCTATGTAGAAGATGCGTTTCAACGAAAAATCGTAAGGTGTATTATATATTAAATGACGGGTTGTCAAATGTACGATAATGGAAATTGATGGTTTGACTTTATCACGTCTTAAAATCACATCAAATCCGACTCGTAGGCAGGAAACAAATATTGGGAATAGCACCAGCATATATGATATTGTTTACTGCCTACTTGAATTTGATAATGTTCATAGTCTGATTTTTATTTTTTTGAGCCTTGAGTAGAATTTGATCTGAAACTTGTAGACATGGTTAGATGTGCATTATGCTCATGTCGTGATATTTTTTTCAGAAATTTTCCTGACCTTGAAATGTGTTTTTCAACTACTAGGGCCATGGTACACCTAAAGATGCTAGTGCACCTATATGCCCCCAATACTAGATAGCTCAGGGAACAAATTTGACAAATAGTGCAAAACTGTAAATAGTACTAGTATGATAATATTTACTGGATATTTGAATTTGGTTGTGTTCATCGTCTGATTTGTCCTCTTTAAGAGTAATATGTTCGTGTCATGAATCGTACTAGTATAATGTCGCTCAACCTTTATAATTGTAATTCAGTCATGAATCAGTGCACACTAGTAGACCTAAATGTGCTACTGCCCCTATATGTCCACAAGATAACTTAGCACAAACGGAATTGGAATCTCATCACAAAATGTTGTCTTGTAATCAGTTCGGCTATGCAATGTGTATATGAAAAATATTTCAGACCCCTTATAGGTTATCTACATGTACACCTTCTTAAGGAGGAAATATGGGTGGCGGGTATCCATTCTTGTAGATTGTGGGTACATCTTCATCGAGGAGCTCTAACAGCTCTTCACCCACACATGGCTTAGCATCAACACATGGCTTAGCAGCATTAATCTGTGCGATTTTTGAAATTCGATATCTTTCGAACCTTATTTTTTGCTTCTTGGTGAAACCTTGTTTCGTTTATTGATTTTTTTTACAAATTAATTTGTTGTCTGCATCTCTCGATCAGTACTTATGAATGGATCGAGTTGTTTCATTGGACAAGTTTATCACGTACCACGTGTAACATATGCGCAAACACTTAGTTCTAGTAATTGGCAAGTTCTCCAGGCAACTATTAAGTACGTACAGAGAGGAGAGATATAGATTTACGTACTTGCAAGGATAGACGTGAAGACGACTCCGAAGAGCAACGCCATGTCGAGCATGGGATCGAGCAGCTGCAGCTACACCCTGCGCCCTTCTTCCAGTCCTCTTTCAAAATTCAGCAGCTGTCGACGCCAGTACTAAGCAACGAGAGAACCTGAAGCGATTCGGCCGGCACTTCAACTTATATAGACGATCACAGAGCCCGATCGATGGTACACACATGGATGTATGGCCCGACACCAACCAACATACACACAATCGGTCTTCCCCGGTCAGTCGTCAGAGATTAGTCAGCTAGCCCGTGTCAGTCGGTCGACACCTACGGCTCCGACAACAACTCGACTGACGGTACACTTGCACTCGCGCGCGCTGCCGGTACACGTCCTAGTACGTCCTTGCAATGGGAAGAATTAAAAGTGAGGTCTTCACTCACTCACTCACCTGTATTGACTTTCGTAGCTAGTTCTCGCCTGGCCTAAACCTATGGGGGGTCTAGACCTGCTAAATACGAAACTTTACCAACAGGATGATTCCATCTGGGCAAAACTGATAAGGGCGAAATACGTTGATGCCGACAACATCTTTGCAAGACCGGGCCATAGCTTACCGAATCAGTTGCAACACATATGGGAATGCATGACTCGCAATTCTGGAAAGCTCTTGATAAGATCAAGCATCTCTTCAAGGCTGGGACCAAACATGAGATGCGGAACGGGATCCGCACAAACTTCTACTCAGATTGATGGCTTGGGGATGCTCCTCTCAAAGACTCTTTCCCTCACCTTTTTGCGATCTGTGACAATCCCGATATCTCTGTGGCGGTGGCCTGTCAACAGGAGGGTCTGAATATCCGCTTTCGTCGCTCTTTAGACCATATATATGGACATGTTGCAGTGGAGGGCGCTGCAAACATCTGTGGAGCTTGTTCAGCTGACCGACGGCTGGATTCTATTCATTGGCACCTAGAACCCTCAGGCAAATACTCTGTCAAGTCCATGTATATGAAACTCTCTCAAGGTACCACGGTAGCACACTTCAAAGATATGTGGGATACGAACGTGCCGCTAAAAGTCAAGATCTTCTTCTGGCAGTTGGCCATGGACAAGCTCCCAACCTGCAGCCAAATCGCAACCAGACACGGCCCTTCCAACTGTGCCTGCTCCCTGTGTGGGGCCACGTAGGACACTGCACACGTGTTCTTTAGATTCTCGCTTGCCAAGTTTGCTTGGAGCGCGCTCAGACGGGTCTTAGGCTGCAATTGGTGCCCTGCTAGTTTTGCGCAATTTCACGCTATCCTGAGTAGCTTTTCGGGCCTGTCCCGTAGGTTGCTTTGGGTATTCTTCCTTGCACAATCTTGGGCCTTATGGCTGATCCGCAATAAGCTCACCATCGAGAGGAAGGTTATTAACCACCCCGCTGACGTTTTATATAAATCTGTGATCCTTCTGCAGCTTTGGAGCTCTAGGTTCAAGGGAAGGGACAAGCACTACAGGAATCGATGTAGACGCCGACGGCCGGCTGCCGTCGGCGTAGCCACGCCTGGCCCTCGGCGTAGGCTACGCCGACGGCAGCCCTCGGCATATCGCCTCGACGTTCAGGTCCCTCGGCACCTGGCACACTGCCGTCGGCGTAGGCCCGGCCGTCGGCGTACGCTTCCTATGCCGACGGTGCGACTTCACCCTCGGCGTCGCTGCCCTCGGCGTCTCGCCACGGTGCGCCGTCGCCATTAACTGAGCGCCCCAGACGCCGACGGCATTGCCCTCGGCATAGGGCAGCCATCTGCGCGCCGTGGAGCGACGTGGCGTGTCGCGCGGCTGCCACCTGTGCCGTCTACGCCGACGGCCACCCCTCGGCGTCTGCATGGGCCATGCAGGGACACACGGCACGCTGCACGCGGCTGCCAGGCGGAGGTCTATGCCGACGGCATTGCCCTCGGCATAGACCTGACCATATGGTCGCATCAAGGGTCTATGCCGACGGCATTGCCCTCGGCGTAGACCTGTTCGATTTTTTTTTTTGTTTTTCAGCAGTCCAGTTTGCACCGTCCAGCAGTCCAGTTTGCACAGTTTAGCAGTTCTACATCCGAATACATCCAAATTCATCAAAATTTACCATAATTCATCCAAATTCACCATAATTCACATAAATAGCGTAAAATGCACGTAGTAGCATACATGGTGCACATATTAGCATACATGGTGTACATACAAGAGGAGAGTGCCTGATGACCCACAAGTATAGGGGGTGTATCGTAGTATCTTCGATAAGTAAGAATGTCGATCCCAACGAGGAGCAGAAGGTGTTGACAAGCAGTTTCGATAAAGGATTCACTGTAAATGCTCACAGACAAGTATTCAGGGGGTTTTGATGTAACAGATGAATAAAGTACGAGTAAGTAAAGTGCGAGAGTAACAATTGCAGCGAGTGGCCCAATCCTTTTTAGCACAAAGGACAAGTCGGTTTGTTTACTTATAATGACCAAACGTTCTCGAGGACACACGGGATTTTAGTCTAGTGCTTTCGCTACATACGGCTAATTAATCTTCATTGTTTTGATAAGTGTTGTGTGGGTGAACCTGTGCTAATGTACCGCTCTTCCTAGGACTAATACATACTTGTGATTATACCCCTTGCAAGCATCCGCAACTACAAGAAAGTAATTAAGATAAATCTAACCACAGCCTTAAACTCTGAGATCCTGCTATCCCTCCTGCATCGATATACCAACGGGGGCTTAGGTTTCTGTCACTCCGGCAACCCCGCAATTGGCAAACGAGTACAAGATGCATTCCCCTAGGCCCATAAAGGTGAAGTGTCGTGTAGTCGACGTTCACACGACACCACTAGAAGAATAACACCACAACTTAAATATCATAACATTGAATATTACTCAACCATACTTCACTACTAACATTTAGACTTCACCCATGTCCTCAAGAACTAAACGAACTACTCACGAGACATCATATGGAACATGATCAGAGGTGATATGATGATGAATAACAATCTGAACATAAACCTTGGTTCAACAGTTTCACTCAATAGCATCAATAACAAGTAGAAATCAATACCGGGAGAGTTTTCCCTATCAAACAATCAAGATCAAACCCAAATTGCTACAGCGGTGACGATGTGCAGCGGTGGAGACGGCGGTGATGATGATGATGGTGATGGAGATGATGTCCAACTTGATGGCGGTGACGATGGCGTCGATTTCCCCCTCCGGGAGGGAATTTCCCCGGCGGATCTCAGCCCACCGGAGAGCTCTTTTCTCTCTGGTATTCTCCGCCTCGCAGAGGCGGCTGTAACTCTTCGCGAGGTACCCTCTGGAGCTTAGGTTTTCGGGACGAAGGCGTACACGAAGAAAAGGAGGCGAGAGGGGGCTGTGGGCCCCCTCCTCACAGGGCGGCGCGGCCAGGCCTTGGGCCGCGCTGGCCTATGGGGTGGGTCCACCTTGGGTCCCCTCGGCTCCCCCTTCTGGCTCCCTTCGTCATCTGGAAAAATAGGATTTTCGATATAATTTCCATCAACTGTTGATCTTCCGAAATATTGCATTCTGACGGCGCTTTTTCCAGCAGAATCCTGGCTCCGGTGCTCGATCCTCCAATAATCATGAAACATGCAAAATAGATGAAATAACATAAGTATTATGTCCAAATAATCAATGAATAACAGCAAATTATGATATAAAATAGTGATGCAAATTGGACGTATCAACTCCCCCCAAGCTTAGACTTCGCTTGTCCCCAAGCGAAACTGAACTCGGTAAACAGGACCACATGTTTATAGAGTGAAGAGTCGATAAATAAAATACGGACAAGAAGCATCACATTCATTCACACAAGACATTCTAGTAAACAACTTCCTCATATAACTCAACTTGAAACAAGTATAAGGTAATCACAAATAAAGGTGCATAAGAAATCATAGTTGATGATGGCAAACTTCGTTCTTGGTCAGAGAACAATTAACAGGTTATTCTTATCTATCGAGCAGCGCTCTCATGTTAAAGTTTATATGGCACAACTTGCATACTCAATCATAATAGTCTCCTCATGATCATTGATAACTTGCAAAGCTATATTCATTTAGATAAAACTTGTACTAAACAAGGAAGAGTAAAAGACATGATGAAGCAAATCACAATATAATGGTTTGATCACAACAACTCAAATGCTTGCTTAAGATGGAGGGAAATAGGTTTACTGACTCAACATAAAGTAAAAGACAGGCCCTTCGCAGAGGGAAGCAGGGATTAAATCATGTGCTAGAGCTTTTTCAGTTTTGAAATCATATAAAGAGAATGAAAGTAACATTTTGAGAGGTGTTTGTTGTTGTCAACGACTGGTAGCGGGTACTCTAACCCCCTTGCCAGACAAACCTTCAATGAGCGGCTCCCATTTTATTTTTGTGTGGCACTCCTTCTAACCTTTCTTTCACAAACCATGGCTAACCGAATCCTCTGGTGCCTGCCAACAATCTCATACCATGAAGGAGTGCCTTTTTATTTTAGTTTTATTATGATGACACTCCCCCCAACCTTTGCTTACACAAGCCATGGCTAACCGAATCCTTCGGGTGCCGTCCATCAATCAGATACCATGGAGGAGTGTCTATTTAGGTTAATTAATTTGGGACTGGGAATCCCATTGCCAGCTCTTTTTGCAAAATTATTGGATAAGCGGATGAAGCCACTAGTCCATTGGTGAAAGTTGCCCAACAAGATTGAAAGATAAAACACCACATACTTCCTCATGAGCTATAAAACATTGACACAAATAAGAGATAGTAAATTTTGAATTGTTTAAAGGTAGCACACGAAGTATTTACTTGGAATGGCAGGAAATACCATGTAGTAGGTAGTTATGGTGGACACAAATGACATAGGTTTGGGTTAAGGTTTGGATGCACGAGAAGTATTCCCTCTCAGTACAGGTCTTTGGCTAGCAAGGTTAATTAGCAAGCATAAGAGTCGAGGGAAACAAACAAATATACATGTGATAGAAACAATCATGCATCTTCCTTGCAAGCACAAATAGTTTTAACTTCAGAATAATAAGCTATGAGCTAACAAGAAAGAAAGACAATGAAACAAATACATGTATTTCTCTTTTCTACTTAAACCTCAAAGTGTTGTTGCTATTGACCAATGCTAAGTTTGCCAAAACCAAATAGATTTATTCAATGCTCCCAAAGTGATACCAATACTAACAACAAGATAAATCATATAATAGAGATTGCAAACTAAAATAAGATGTGCAATATGTAAATGATAAGACTTCTCATTAATATTCCATAACGATAACTCACACCAAGGGATACATAGACAACTAACTAAAGGAGAGATACTTCCAAACTGCAACCCATCTTATATGATAACTTCCCTACTCATGATATGACACTACTTGACAGTAAAAGTAAAAAGGTAGTGATGATGTGATACCGCGGCACTCCCCCAAGCTTGGAACAAACCACGGGGATGCCAATACCGATGATGAATTACTCCTTCGGCGATGGTGGTGATGAATTCCCGTCATCAGACTTCCAAGGAAGAGGCTCTCCATCAACAAATGACATCTTGGTCTCGGGAATCCTGAAACTAGCAGCATGGCTTATGTGTTTAAACCTGTTTTCATACTCACAGTTCTGATTCTGAACGTCATAGAGTTGAGCTTGGAGTTTGTTGGTGGTGTCGTGAAGTGAGAGGATGTCGCCCCATAGCCTTGCAGTTTCCTTCTCGTGTTCAGCAATGAGTTCAGACACAATCTTGTGGAAGATATCCACCTCACGCTCAGCCATCTTCTTGTATTTGAAGACCTCCTGTTCTAGCTTCTCCATCCTATCTTCCAAGCTTCCTTCTCCTTTAGGACCCTGGACATCCTTGATCTGCAGTTCTCCCTCAACGAGCAGCAACTCCTTGGGGTGCATCCTCAGCTCCTCCATGTACAAGTTGTCAACGTCCTTGCAGGAGCTGTCCTTCGGAGTTTCCGACGAGGACATGATGGCTCTAGATCCGAAGCAAATCCTGGCAGAAACAGCTCGAAACAAAACACGTCGAGAAAACGATATACGGACCTCCAGAGGTCCGGGGGATTATATAGCAGGAATTTTTATGTCATAAGGAAAGTACCAGGTCGAACCAGAGTCGGAAAAAGGCGACGAGGCGGCCAGCTCATAGGGCGGCGTGGGCCAAGGCCAGGCCGCGCCGACCTATGGGGGCACGCCCTCGTGCGTCTCCTCCACTCCGTTTCGATCTCGTAATTTTTCATATTTTCCAAAAACAGCAAAAACATTGTTCGGAAAGTAAATCGCGAACTTTTATTACCAGTACTGTTACCTATTCAAAGTCGAGTTCTGGCGGACTGTCAATTTGTCCTTTGATGAAAGCCTCCGGTGTTTCCACTCGAATAATATCAACATCTACATTATAAGAATCACCTGAGATATAATGCTTGAGTCTTTGTCCATTCACCACTTGCGTGGCATTGCCTTGAAGAGAGCTAATTTTAATTGCTCCTGAACGATACACCTCCTCAACAACATATGGTCCTTCCCATTTCGAGAGTAATTTCCCTGCAAAGAATCTGAGACGAGACCGATACAATAGGACTTTATCCCCAATATTAAATTCTCTTTTGATAATCTTTCTATCATGCCATTTTTTAACTTTCTCTTTAAAGAGTTTAGCATTTTCATAGGCTTCACTTCTCCATTCATCCAGAGAACTCAATTGCAACAACCTCTTATTACCGGCAAGTTTAGGATCTTTATTTAATTCTCTAACAGCCCAATAAGCTTTGTGCTCTAGTTCGAAAGGTAAATGACAAGCTTTCCCGTAAACCATTTTATAAGGTGACATTCCCATGGGATTTTTATAAGCAGTTCTATAAGCCCATAGTGCATCCTTCAATTTACTAGCCCAATTCTTCCTAGTTTTATTAACAGTCTTTTCCAAGATAGATTTATTTTCTCTATTTGATAATTCTACTTGCCCACTAGTTTGAGGATGATAAGCGGAAGCAATTCTATGATTAATACCATATTTAGCAAGAGTTTTTCTAAAACCACCATGAATAAAATGAGAACCTCCATCAGTCATAATATATCTAGGAACTCCAAATCTAGGAAAAATAATATCTAAAAGCATTCTTAAAGAGGTCTCACTATCAGCACTTTTTGTAGGTATGGCTTCCACCCATTTAGTAACATAATCAACAGCAACAAGTATATGAGTGTTACCTTCTGAAGAGGGAAAAGGTCCCATGAAGTCAAATCCCCAACAATCGAACGGTTCAATAACAAGAGTATAATTCATAGGCATTTCATTGCGTCTAGAGATATTACCAACCCTTTGACATTCATCACAGGATAAAATAAACTTTCTTGCATCTTTGAAGAGAGTCGGCCAATAAAAACCTGATTGTAGAACCTTTTGCGCGGTTCTATCTCCGGCGTGATGTCCTCCATAAGCACTACCATGACATTTACTCAATATCTCCTGTTGTTCATATTCGGGAACACATCTTCGCAGAATACCATCCACTCCTTCTTTATATAAGTGTGGGTCGTCCCAGAAATAATGCCTCAAGTCATAAAAGAATTTCCTCCTTTGCTGAGCTGAAAAGGTTGGAGGCAAGTACTTGGAAACAATAAAGTTAGCATAATCAGCATACCAAGGACTGTGTCGCGAGCTCACCTTTATTACAGCCAATTGTTCATTTGGAAAACTATCATTAACAGGAACAGGATCATAAGCAATATTTTCCAATCTAGACAAATTATCAGCAACATGATTATCAGCACCTTTCCTATCTACAATATGTAAATCAAATTCTTGCAACAGAAGTACCCATCTAATAAGTCTTGGCTTAGCATCTTTCTTTTGTATAAGGTATCTGATTGCAGCATGATCAGTATGAATAGTAACTTTTGAATCAACAATATAAGATCTAAACTTATCACAAGCAAAGACTACAGCTAACAATTCCTTTTCAGTAGTAGCATAATTTCTTTGAGCAGCATCAAGAGTTTTACTAGCATAATGAATAACATTCAATTTCTTATTTACTCGCTGTCCAAGAATAGCACCTACAGCAAAATCACTAGCATCACACATAATTTCAAATGGTAAATTCCAATCAGGAGGTTCAACTATAGGAGCAGTTGTTAAGGCTTTCTTTAGAGTTTCAAAAGCTTCCTTACAATCATCATCAAAAACAAAAGGTACATCTTTTTGAAGAAGATTAGTAAGAGGCTTTGAAATCTTGGAGAAATCTTTAATAAACCTCCTATAAAACCCAGCATGACCAAGAACACTACGAATACCTTTAACATCCCTAGGATAGGGCATCTTCTCAATTGCTTCAACTTTAGCTCTATCAACTTCAATACCTCTCTCAGAAATTTTATGTCCCAATACAATTCCTTCATTAACCATAAAGTGGCATTTCTCCCAATTAAGAACAAGGTTAGTTTCCTCACATCTCTGCAAAACTTTATCGAGGTTCCGCAAGCAATTATCAAAAGAGTTCCCATAGACAGAAAAATCATCCATGAATACCTCTACAATACTCTCGCAAAAACCATGAAAAATAGCAGACATGCATCTTTGAAAAGTAGCAGGAGCATTACATAAACCAAAAGGCATACGTCTATAAGCATAAGTTCCATAGGGACAAGTGAAAGTGGTTTTCTCTTGATCCTTAGTTTTAACAGCAATTTGTGAAAACCCAGAATAACCATCAAGAAAGCAAAAGTGGGTATTTTTGGATAATCTTTCTAACATTTGATCAATAAAAGGCAAAGGGTAATGATCTTTTTTAGTAACCTTATTAACTTTTCGATAATCAATGCACATTCTATACCCTACAACTACTCTTTGAGGTATGAGCTCATCATTATCATTAGGCACAACAGTCATTCCTTACCACATCCGTTCTTAGGAACACAATGCACAGGACTAACCCATCTACTATCAGCAATAGGATATATAATACCAGCTTCAAGAAGTCTTAATACCTCATTTCTTACCACATCCTTCATCTTAGGAATTAGACGACGCTGAGGTTCAACAACAGGCTTCGCATCATCTTCCATATTAATGGTGTGTTGGCCAATAGAGGGAGAAATCCCCTTCAAGTCATCAAGAGTGTAGCCAATAGCACCTCGGTGTTTCTTCAATATTTACAATAACCTTTCTTCTTCAAACTCTGTAAGCTTAGAACTAATAATAACAGGATATATTTTCTTATCATCAATATGAGCATATTTAAGATTATCAGGCAATGGTTTTAAATCAAAGACAGGATCTTCCTTTGGTGGTGGTGTTGTACCCAGATCTTCTACCGGTAAATCATGCTTAAGAATAGGTTGGCGAAGAAAAATTTCATCAAGCTCATCTCTTTCTTCCCTAAAAACTTCACTCTCACTATTCTCTAAATGTTGCTGCAAAGGATTATTAGGAGCAAGAACAATATATGCACACTGTTCAACTTTAAAATCATTATTAGGCAAATCAGCTTTATAAGGAGTTTTGGTAAATTTAGAGAAGTTAAACTCATAAGATTCACCAGCAAATTTAGTCAAAATTTTCTCTTTCTTGCAATATATAATAGCTCCACAAGTATTTAGAAAACGTCTACCAAAAATGATAGGACAATATTTACTAGCAGCAGAACCAAGTACCAAAAAGTCAGCAGGATATTTAATCTTACCGCATAGAACTTCCACATCTCGAAAAATACCAATTAGAGAAATAGTTTCTCTATTAGCCAGCCGAATAACCACATCAATATCTTCAAGTTCACAAGAACCAATTTCGTGCATAATCTCCGTGTAAAGCTCATAAGGAATAGCACTAATACTTGCACCAATATCACATAATCCATAATAACAATGATCACCAATTCTAACAGATAGCATAGGAACACTAGCTTGCTTAGACTTATTAGGATGTGAAACAATATTAGAAGCATCTTCACAGAAAATAATATGACCATCCTCCACATTTTCAGTCACAAGATCTTTAACTATTGCAACAGCAGGTTCAACTTTTATTTGTTCTTCAGGTTCTATAGGTTTCTTTTCACTTTTATGAACCGCACTATTTATAATAGAGTACTCCTTCATTTTAGCAGGGAAAGGAGTTTTTTCAATATAAGCTTCAGGAATAACATGATCAACAGTTTCAACTACAACACATTTATTAATATATGAATCAATTTTATCTTTATACGGTTCATGATACTTATCAAAATTCTTCTTAGGAAATTCATAATGAGAGGCAAAAGCTCATTTTCCAAATAAAAACTCAAGAGAAGATCTTATCTTTGCAGTAGTAGCAGATTTTCCAAATAAAAACTCAAGAGAAGATCTCTCCATAATGAATTATGGCAGCATGCAGAAACAAAATCAGCAAAAACAGTAGAGATTTCCCTTACCAATTCCACTTAGCAATAGCGCTTCACTCCCCGGCAACGGCGCCAGAAAATAGTCTTGATGACCCACAAGAATAGGGGGTGTATCGTAGTATCTTCGATAAGTAAGAATGTCGATCCCAACGAGGAGCAGAAGGTGTTGACAAGCAGTTTCGATGAAGGATTCACTGTAAATGCTCACAGACAAGTATTCAGGGGGTTTTGATGTAACAGATGAATAAAGTACGAGTAAGTAAAGTGTGAGAGTAACAATTGCAGCGAGTGGCCCAATCCTTTTTAGCACAAAGGACAAGCCGGTTTGTTTACTTATAATGACCAAACGTTCTCGAGGACACATGGGATTTTAGTCTAGTGCTTTCGCTACATACGACTAATTAATCTTCATTGTTTTGATAAGTGTTGTGTGGGTGAACCTGTGCTAATGTACCGCCCTTCCTAGGACTAATACATACTTGTGATTATACCCCTTGCAAGCATCCACAACTACAAGAAAGTAATTAAGATAAATCTAACCACAGCCTTAAACTCTGAGATCCTGCTATCCCTCCTGCATCGATATACCAACGGGGGCTTAGGTTTCTGTCACTCCGGCAACCCCGCAATTGGAAAACGAGTACAAGATGCATTCCCCTAGGCCCATAAAGGTGAAGTGTCGTGTAGTCGACGTTCACACGACACCACTAGAAGAATAACACCACAACTTAAATATCATAACATTGAATATTACTCAACCGTACTTCACTACTAACATTTAGACTTCACCCATGTCCTCAAGAACTAAATGAACTACTCATGAGACATCATATGGAACATGATCAGAGGTGATATGATGATGAATAACAATCTGAACATAAACCTTGGTTCAACGGTTTCACTCAATAGCATCAATAACAAGTAGAAATCAATACCGGGAGAGTTTCCCCTATCAAACAATCAAGATCAAACCCAAATTGCTACAGCGGTGACGATGTGCAGCGGTGGAGACGGCGGTGATGATGATGAAGATGATGATGATGGTGATGGAGATGATGTCCAACTTGATGGCGGTGACGATGGCGTCGATTTCCCCCTCCGGGAGGGAATTTCCCCGGCGGATCTCAGCCCGCCGGAGAGCTCTTTTCTCTCTGGTGTTCTCCGCCTCGCAGAGGCGGCTGTAACTCTTCGCGAGGTACCCTCTGGAGCTTAGGTTTTCGGGACGAAGGCGTACACGAAGAAAAGGAGGCGAGAGGGGGCTGTGGGCCCCCTCCTCACAGGGCGGCGCGGCCAGGCCTTGGGCCGCTCCAGCCTATGGGGTGGGCCC
The DNA here is from genome assembly GCF_019359855.2 of Lolium perenne. Classification (NCBI taxonomy): domain Eukaryota; kingdom Viridiplantae; phylum Streptophyta; class Magnoliopsida; order Poales; family Poaceae; genus Lolium; species Lolium perenne. Next base: position 323,377,783 of record NC_067246.2, read on the forward strand.
ACCTTGGGTCCCCTCGGCTCCCCCTTCTGGCTCCCTTCGTCATCTGGAAAAATAGGATTTTTGATATAATTTCCATCAACTGTTGATCTTCCGAAATATTGCATTCTGACGGCGCTTTTTCCAGCAGAATCCTGGCTCCGGTGCTCGATCCTCCAATAATCATGAAACATGCAAAATAGATGAAATAACATAAGTATTATGTCCAAATATGAAATATATCAATGAATAACAGCAAATTATGATATAAAATAGTGATGCAAATTGGACGTATCAGTGCCATGTCATCCAAATACAGAACTAGCGAAGGAAGGACCCGGGCGGGGTGTGTCCGCCCACATCGTTGGCGAAACGAGCAGCCCGGGGTTGCGCTCCGGTAGAAGCTGCAGAAGAACCACCTGGAGAAGGACCGGAAGTACGCCCAGGAGAAGTCGACGGAGAGGCAGTGGGAGTAGTCCCAAGAGTAGTCGACGGAGAGGCACCAGCAGAACGCCCAGGAGTCTGACCACCTTCATGAACCGGTGTGACCTCGCGCCCACCCTGCGAGGCCTGGTTCCCGGAGCATCCCGTTCCCTACATGTTGCCTACATGTTAGCAACTTGCGATGCAAAGGGAAGTGGTAACTACGGGTTTGGCAAAGAACTTACCGGTGTGGATCCGTAGTAAGTCGCAGCGAAAGCTGCCCTCGATGGCATGGTAGGAAGATCCCCCGCAACGGGAACTTGAGCCGGTGGCGGTGTACCAGTAGACATAGAGATCATCATTTCCTGCAAGATAGGTTACAAGTCAGGCTTTGTAGAAATAAAGCATCAAACTGAAACTTGTCATCTACTTGCGAGAAGAAAGATTCAAACTTACTCCTATATACGCCATGTAGGCTGTATTCTACCTATTCCACTGCGCAGCGGCCTGCTGGTACGCTTCATTACAGGCTTCGTAGGCCGCCTCGAACTCAGGCTACAATTTCAGAAACAATGAATCTCGTCAACACTTAGCCATGTAGGAAGGAAAACCGGAAAGAGGATGAAAATGAGGAAAACTTACATCGTAGGCGGGTGGACGAGCAGGCCGGGGACGAGGCTGGGGGCTGTCGGCGGTGAGGCTATGCTTGAGACGCGTGTAGCTCGTGGCGTGGGTAGGCTTGACCACCTTATTCAGAAAGGGGAAACGGCCATGCGGATGCCCGTGACTTGACAGGACCAACGACTCCTCGTCGGTCGGGATGCGCAAGGGGTCATCCACCTCCGGGTGACGAGACCTCACCATGTCGCAGTAGTCATCCTTGGCGGCCTGGGCATTGCCGTAGTACTGTGGCTGAGGCAATGCGGGGTTGGGCTTCTGCTTCGTCCGCATCATGTCATATATCTCGGAATCATGAAGCACCACCCCAGGTGGTGCCTCGGCCACCTGCATCGCGAAAATAAGAGTTATGCGTATCACAAATGAGACATGACAGGAAATGAAAGAAGGCCGTTCCATGTATATACATACCTTTTTCCCCTTGAAGCGGGTGTAGTCGCGGCTTCCCGCGCAGTGTGTGCCACCAGTGCCTCGGTTCTCCATGTTACGCCTCGACACGGCTGCAAACTCCTCGTCCTGCCTGAGCCACCTCGCCCTAATCAGCTCCTCCCATGCCTCCCTCTTCTGCTCGGCCCAATCTGGACAAACCTGAAAACGCAATACTCAACTCAAGATAATCCAATGAAAACTTAGCAGCAATGTAGAATCTCATTGACATTTTACTCACCGACATGTATCAATGGTCATTGCCCATTCCTCCGTAGGCTGGTTACCAACATAGTACTCCTTCTTGACCCTCTTACCCTTGTTAGCCCAGAAGGCACTAGTGCAGGTGACCTTTTGGTTGTACCACTGCTGCGGTGTCAACCTCTCACAAGCGCCACGCAAAGTGATAAGAGCCTGCCTATGATGCTCCGGGTCCACACGATAGAAGCACTTCAATCATGCATAAATCAGTTGTGAAAGTCATGAGTTAGCACATTAGGGTCATCAACTATGAATGGTGCTCGAGAAATATATGTCTTATCCAAAACTTGGTGGTCACAGCCTCAGTAGCTGTCGCGAAGCCTACGGCAGGGGCATCCTCATAGTCTGCCCAAGTAGTGGCTAGCTTTGGCTCGCCACCGGGGAACGTGCTAAGGGGAGTGTATTTGCCCGGCCAGAACTTCTTAATCAGAGCCCCAAGCAAGCTGTTAGGCTGGCGGGGGGGGGGGGGGGCTTGGCCTCCCATGTCCAGTTGCTGCAAATAAATCACACATTAGTACACATGCCAAATTGTTTATTATGCCCAAGATGAAAATACATGTTCGAAATTTCTGAAGTAGTACACTTACTCATCACTCGAAGGAATGATAAGGGCCTTATCATCATGGGTCTTCGGCTCCTTCCTCGCATCGGGGACTCTAGCTTCTCCACGAATCTTCAAGGGCTTCGGCGCACCCCCACCCTCCATCATCTCCAACTCAGCCCTAGAGTCCGACTCGTATGTAGACTTCGTCTCCATCTCCACCTCCCCACTAGACGGACCCTCTAGGAACAACTCAGGAGCCACGTCGCCAGAAGCGGAGGGTGGCTCGTCAAAGTCCATGTGTACCCCGCCGCCACCTCGTCCTCCTCATCCTCGTCCTCCACCTCGTCCTCCTCGTCCTCGTCCTCCATCGGTACCATCGGCGTAACGCGGATTGCGCACCGGGGCTCGATCACTCCGTCTGGGCGCTCTAGGAATATTCCTCTTCACCTGCGCCAACGTCTTAAGCAAGCTCTCGGAGTCATAATAAGAAGCATGTTGACATAATAAAATGTAGATACTAAGAATAAAAGGCACAATGCAATTAAGAAGCATGTTGACATAATAAAATGTAGATACTAAGAATAAAAGGCACAATGCAATTAAGAAACATGTTGACAAATAAATACTAAGAATAAAAGACCCTCACCAGCCATCATCGCTCTCACGCTCACTCTCATACTCTGTCTCTTTCTCTTTCTCTTTCTCTGGCTCACTATCACTATCACTATCTTGTGAGTACAAAGTTGAAGGGTCGACGGGTGGAGGCTCATCATAATTGTCATTCGCCTCAAGTAACTTCTCGAGCGTAGATATGTCCTTTAGATCCACCACTGACTCACCACGAGTTTCTGCATCGTTCCCGAGGTCCTCTTGAACAAACAGTTCTAAAATATATTCCCCGAAGTCCTGTTCCTCTTGATAGAAAATCCCCTCGTATGTCACGGGGTCAATGTTGTTGTAATCATCCTCAGAGGGAATCGGTAGGTTACCATGTGGCGATACCTGGAAGATGACTTCCCAACCCTTGAGTTCCGCTTTCTAGCATGGGTAGGGCAAATAATAAACTTGCTTGGCTTGGTTAGCCACAACAAAGACATCGGCTCCGCTATAGGTGGTTGAAGGCTTAACTTCAACTAACCCAATGGACTTATCACTTCTCTGTCCACCTATTGGGTCGAACCAATGACACTTGAACACGACAATATTGAGTTGCACGTTCGTACGATTGAATGTCAACTCGTATACGCTTTGTAACCTTCCGTAGTAATCAAAGTTGTTGGCTCCTTTGGTGAAGACCCCAGTATTTATCGTTTTGGGATTCGCCCGGCCCTTCTGGTGCGTCTCTGTATGGAAGCGAAACCCATTCACATCATACTTCTCATACTTGGTCACCTCACGGCTACAACCTTGGGAAACACATTTCAACTCATCTATCATATCAACGTTTCTCTCACAGCCCTACAAGAACATTTCAAATTTGTTGTGTGCATTAGTTACGTGTAATAAGAGGGACAAGTCACATGTTGCAATATAAGAGGACATGTTAGAAATTACTTTTTCCATGAACCATGACACAAAGTTTTTATTAATTCCGGGAGCACCCTCTTTCAGTAGAGTGTCCATCTCCGAGGGTTGAGGCAATTCATCATACGGCCACATTTCATCCGTGAATTCGCTGAAAGGAGAAAATAAGCATTAGACCGAGACGAGGTTACTAGCTGCAAAGTAATTTGTTCACCATTTTTACCTTACGAATGGGACCACTTCAATCATGTTCATAAGCACATATAGCATTATACAATCCTTCTCTTTGTTCTCCAATTTATATTTTGTTCCTTTACCAGCCTTGCCACTGGGGAATTGGAATAGTTGTAGCTTGGGGTCATTCTCGGGCACATCGACATTGTAACGAGCGACCGGGTTATGCTGAGTGGGAACATCATCGGGATAGTACGTTGTCGCGGCATCTGCCATCTCCCAAAGGCATATTGCCTCAGCTATGCATGCTTCAATCTTGGCCTTGTTTCCAGTTATCTTTCGAATATACTTAAACTCTCTCTCAATACAGAACTGCCAACGAAACTGCACCGGGCCACCCAAGAGTGCCTCGTTGGCGAGGTGCACAATGAGATGTGCCATCGGAGTAAAGAAGCCTGGCGAAAATATCATCTCCAAATTGCATAGCAACTCCGGCACTGTATCTTGTAGCTTTGCAATAACCTTGGGACATATCTGCTTAGCATAGAGCGTGCGGAAGAAATGGCTCAACTGCGCAAGCACTCGCCAGACTTTCTCGGGGATATACCCTCGAAGCATCACCGGCATGAGCCGCTGAATCCATATATGATAGTCGTGACTCTTGAGCCCGGTGACTTTTCCCGTCGAAAGATTAACTCCCTTACTCATATTCGAGCAATAACCATCAGGGAACATCACGACGTATTTGAGCCACCTGAATGCCTCCTTCTTTTGGATGGAATCAAGGCAGAAGTTGGCATGCGGCTTGAACCAATTCTTTTAACGGCCAATAGGACGCTTCATGTGTAATTTTTCCCTATCACAGAGGATCTCAACATCGACTCTAGCCTTGACATTATCCTTTGACTTCCCGGGAATGTTCAGGCATGTGTGAAAGACGGACTCCGTGACATTCTTTACAGTGTGCATCACATCGATGTTATGGGGAAGTTCGAGGTGCGTGTAATACTCGAGCTTCGTTAAGGCTGCCTCGTGAGTCCAGTTGTGCGTTACACCATATCCCTCAAATTGATGGCCAGTTGGCGTCGCTGCCGGCACGAGAGCACGTAGCTCGGCTTCAACAAGTGTACCATCAAACTTCGGCACATCTTTTTTTTCATGCACAACTTTGCCCTTCTTGAAGTTCTTTTTGTCTTCTCTAAACGGATGCCTCCTTTTGAGGAACTGTCGATTCGTGTCAAACGCAACATACTTGCGACCCTTCTGTAGCCAAAGGAACTCAAGCCGGTGCCTGCACACTGGGCATGGCCACTTACCAGCTGTACACCATCCGCATGTTAGGGCGTACCCGGGCATGTCATGCATGGTATACTACAACCAAACTTTCATGTAGAAGTTTGTCTTCGATGCTCGGTCGTACGTCAATGTCCCGTGGTGCCAAGAGTGGTTCAAATCTTCCACAATCGGCTGCATGTAGAAACTCAAATTCTTCCCCGGGTAATGAGGGCCTGGAATGATCAGCGACAGAAACATGGTCTTCCTCATCATTAGGACTCCGGGAGGGAGATTGAGCAGAATAACAAACACGGGCCAGCAACTGTAATTGGCAGTCGACATACCATATGGATTGAAGCCATCTGTTGCTATCGCAATTCTGACATTCCGAGCCTCGGCTGCCGCAAGGGGGAATTTCTTATCGAAGTTCTTCCATGCCGTACCATCGGATGGATGTCCCATCTTCAACTGCTTGTTTTCGTCCACAAATCTCTTCCCATCCTTGTGCCACGTCATCTGTTTGGCTGTCTCCTTGTGCATGTAAAGCTGCTGGATTATTTTTATGAATGGGAGATATCGAAGAATCAACTTTGCGGTGCTTGACTGCCTCACCTGACCATCCTTTCCCGTTACCTCTTCATACCTAGACTGCTTACAGATGGGACAGTACTTGTCCTCCGCAAACTGTCTCCAAAATAGAACGCAGCCTTTCGGACAACAGTCTATCTTTTGATAATCCATGTTGAGGTCCTTCATCATTCTCCTTGTCGCGTGCAGGCTTTGAGGCAGACAATGATCTTTGGGCAACATGTTACCAGTTGTTTTCAAACTTGCTTCAAAGCCCTCACGGGTGGTGTTGTACCGGGTCTTGTCGGCTAGACATTGGGAGATGGCATCGAGCTGAGAAATCACGGCACCCTCGTACATAGGCTTCTTAGCCGCGAAAATCATAGCATAGAAGGCCTTCGCGGTTGGCTCTGGTTCCTCCGGTTCTGGCGGCGCCTCCGGTTCTGGCGACGCCTCCGGTTCTGGAGGTGGCGAATCCGGGACATCGGCATGGACGAGATCATCTAGAAAGTCTCTAATTCCATCATACTCATTGCCATTGAGCCGCTGCCGCATTACCTCACCTCTGTCACGTTCGCGCTCATCAAAGTCGATTTCCGTGACGTACCCATGCATATACCCATATTGCAGAAGGTGTCTATACATTTCATCCTTCCCACGACGTTGACGCTTCACGCAGCGAACACAGGGGCAAAGTGCCCGAACCAGCCCCTTTGTACCACGCGCTAACTCATTCACTAGAAAATGGGTCTTCCTTGTCCACTCAGCTGTTTTCTCAGTCGCACTAACACGCTCATTGTACATCCATCCATTATCAGCCATCCTCTGCTTTATTGGGAGTCAAACCACATACATAGCATTTATATCAAATAGTAAATTAAATGCATAATATTTTTATTTATTTTACCTAGCGAAACGCATGCATCAACCTACATCTCTACTAGGTGGGCTCCTAGCATCCGCCGGATCCGTAGTTGGCTACGTTCTCCATGCTCTGCCCCGGTCCAAGTCAGAATTTCGGCAGCACCTCCCCGCTGCTCTCCCGATACACGTCTCGGCAAAAAGCCGAGAGGATGTGCATCCGGAGAACAACGGGGAGGTGCCGCCAGAATCCTGACTCGGACCGGAGTAGAACATGGAAAACGTAGACAACTACGCATCCGCCGACTGTCCCGTAAATGCCGCAAGCATTACGGTTCAAAATATGCGGACCACTAATGCATATTTATCCGCGTAACGCTCGCGGACGGGAAGTGACACCTAGGTTACGCAACTTGACTTGGAAAATGAATCTAGTGACATAAGAAAATGCGGAGAAGAAGTTGGAAATTTAGCTCACCCTCGGCTGAAGAGGAAGTAGTTCAACAACCGAGTGTCGATGTCGGCGAACGTCGAGAAGCGCGTCAAGATCCGGGATCGTCACGCCGGGGTGCTCATGACGAGGCGGTCACGACATGGCCTATTACAAATTCACATTATTAAAACAAATTCACATTTGCATTTCTATTTCCATTATTAAACAAATTCATTTCTATTTCTATTACACATTTCCATTTCATTTCTATTTCTTTCCAATTTTCAAATCAAATTCTATTTCTTTCGATTTCAATTACTATTTCTTTCTTTCTATTTCAAATCAATTACACATTTCAATTACTATTTTCTTACACATTTCAATTTCAACAACTAAAACCAATACACAAATACAAAAAAAGAAATCTTACCGTGTGTGTGCTGCGGGGAGGCAGGGGCGGCGCGGGTGGGGGGAGGAGGCTCGGGCGCGGGTGGGGGAGGACGCTGGCGGCGCGGTCGGCTGCGGGGGGGGGGGGGGTGTGGCGGCGCGGTGAGGTGAGAGGGCCGGGGAGGGCGGCGGCGCTGCGACGGGTGGCGGCGGCTGCTGGCGGCGATGGACAGGGCCGCGAGGAGGAGAGCGGCGCGCGGATGCTAGCGTCGGCGCGAGGTGGAGGGGGAGCAGGGGAGGGCGGCGGGCGGCAGGGAGGTGGTTGCCGGCGGCGGGAAGCGTGGCGGCGGGTGGGGGGAGGAGCAGAGATCGTGCAGGCGTACGTGTGTGCTACGGGCGTGTGTGCTGCGTGCGTGTGTGTTCGTGGTCTGGCTCGACCAGAACACGACCCGGCCAACCCTAGCTATGCCGAGGGCCAGGCATATGCCGACGGCTGCCCTCGGCATAGCCCTTTTTTTTCTTTTTCAATTTATTTTCAATTTTAAATTTTATTAATGTCAATTATATTTATAAAATATATTAATATAGGTCCATGCTAATTTGTTTTAATCTTCTACATTCCCAAGCTATGCACATAATTTTTTTTTACCATATCTTAACTTAATATCTCCGGTAGATGAGACCCTAATTCAAGAGCCCCGCAGATCTACCCCTTTGACCGGCCTCCGATAACAGTTAAACCATGGACTTTTCTCTTACTTTGTGTTTTGTTAGGTCATTGTAACATGTAGTATCAATAATTACCATATCTTACATCAATATTCCCTCCGGTAGACGAAACCCTAATCTGGGAGCCCCGCAGATCTACCCCTTTGACCGGCCTTCGATAACAGTTGACCCATGGAATTTTCTCTTCCTTTGTGTTGTGTTAGGTCATAGGAACATGTAGTACCAATAATTACCCTATCTTACATCAATATTCCCTCCGGTAGACGAAACCCTAATCTGGGAGCCTCGCAGATCTACCCCTTTGACCGGCCTCCCATAACAGTTGACCCATGTAATTTTCTCTTCATTTGTGTTGTGTTAGGTCATAGGAACATGTAGTACCAATAATTACCCTATCTTACCTCAATATTCCCTCCGGTAGACGAAACCCTAATCTGGGAGCCCCGCAGATCTACCCCTTTCATCGGCGGTCTACCCCTTTGACTGCATCCCATCGGGGGTCCCCCGGTGGGCATATGCCTCCATTTGAGCTTGGTTAGGTCATAGGTACATGTGGAAACAATGATCATCCCATATGATCTCAAGTTTCTGTCCGGTTCACCTCCGAGGGAGTTCCCCTCTATACATGCAGAATCTGCCTAAGTGTAGGAACCCCCTGTCCAAGAAGCCGAACACACCTGGGGGGGGGGGGTAGCCTAGGGTATAAAACCATCTCAAATCACTTTTGTGCATGCCATGTGGACACACACAAGTTTTGGGGCCATTCCCTAGATCAGATGCTCGATTTCTGATGAAACCCTAGTTCTGTTGACCGTGCGGTCTACCCCTTTGACTGCATCCCATCGGGGGTCCCCCGGTGGGCATATGCCTCCATTTGAGCTTGGTTAGGTCATAGGTACATGTGGAAACAAGGATCATCCCATATGATCTCAAGTTTCTCTCTGGTTCATGTACGAGGGAGTTCCCCCCTATACATGCCACTAGTGGAGAAGAGGCCTTTGGTCCCAAGCAAATGTCCCAGTGCAGAACCAAACCGGGACCAATGGGGGGCATTGGTCCCGGTTCGTTTTGCCCAGGGCGACCCCACTAGCTGGAGCCTGTCCTGTAGTGGCCTTTGAACCCCGTTTGTAATACAAACCGGGACTAAAGGGTCCACGGCAGGGCGCGGCAGGCCGTGTCAGGCGTGGGAAACCTTTAGTCTCGGTTTGTATTACAAACCGGGTCCAAAGGCCCCCCTATGGACCCGGTTTGTATTACAAACCGGGACAAAGTCCCCAATCTTCCTATATAACCTTGCCCCTACCCAAGTATGAGCCACAATTGGCCATTTTTTCACTTTCTTCACAAGAGGGGTGTATTGCTCTCCTCTCTTCTTCACATGCACAAGTGGTGTTCGATGAAATGCTTAAGAGGATTTGCCACTTGAGTTTACACAAATCAAGCCACACTTAACTTGCTTTTTTCTTCTTCATCGAGGTTAACAACTTTATCCTTTTCATCTGCAATTGATAAAATGCATGTGTATATATACATCGTGATGTTCTGTAATGGTTTTGATCAGCTTAATTATATCATGCAGATGAATCGGCAATGGATGTACATTGACCGACGGTTTGACGACTTCACTTCGGGCCTGGATAATTTTATGGCCGTGGCGGAGGCAAACAAACATGGTGGCTTCATGTATTGTCCATGTGTTGACTGCAAGAATACTGTAAATTACGCTCACTCGAGTCTCATTCACAGCCATCTTCTGCGATCCGGTTTCATGCCCAGTTACTATTGTTGGACCAAGCACGGAGAAAGAGGGGTTATGATGGAAGATAATGAAGAAGAGGAAGAGGATGATGACGGTTATCCCAATTTACCTGAATACGATGATACTGCAGAAGGCAATGAAGACAATGAAGTAGAAGATCAAGAGGCACCAGATGAGCCTGCTGATGATGATCTTGGTCGGGCCATTGCTGATGCAAGGAGAGAGTGTGAAACTGAAAAGGAAAGGTTGGCCTTCGACAAGATGATAGAAGATCACAACAAATTGTTATACCCAACTTGCGAAGATGGCCATAAAAAGCTAGGCAGCACACTGGAATTGTTGCAATGGAAGGCAGAGAACGGTGTAACTGACTCAGGATTTGGAAAGTTGCTGACAATAATTAAGAGGAAGCTTCCAAGGGGTAACGAATTTCCCGCCAAGACGCATTTAAGCGAAGAAGATTGTCTGCCCTCTAGGATTAGATGTGCAAAAGATACATGCACGCATTAATGACTGCATCCTCTACCGCGGTGAGTACGAGAATTTGGATGCATGTCCGGTGTGCACTGCATTGCGGTATAAGATCAGACGAGATGACCCTGGTGATGTTGAGGGCGAGCGCCCCAGGAAAAGGGTTCCTGCCAAGGTTATGTAGTATGCTCCTATAATACCACGGCTGAAACGCTTGTTCAGAAATAAAGAGCATGCTAGGTTGTTGCGATGGCACAAAGAAGACCGTAAGAAAGACGTGATGTTGAGGCACCCTGCTGATGGCTCCCAATGGAGAAAAATCGATAGAGAGTTCCCAAACTTTGCACAGGATGCAAGGAACTTAAGGTTTGGTCTAAGTACAGATGGCATGAATCCTTTTGGAGAGCAGAGCTGCAGCCATAGCACCTGGCCTGTGACTCTTTGTATATATAACCTTCCTCCTTGGTTGTGCATGAAGCGGAAGTTCATTATGATGCCAGTGCTCATACAAGGCCCGAAGCAACCCGGGAACGACATTGATGTGTACCTGAAGCCATTAGTCGAAGAACTTCTACAGCTGTGGTCCCTAGCAGGTGTACGTGTGTGGGACGAGCACAAGCAGGAGGAATTTGACCTAAGAGCGCTGCTTTTCGTAACCATCAATGACTGGCCTGCTCTTGGTAACATTTCAGGACAGCCAAACAAGGGATACAATGCATGCACGCACTGTTTACATGAGCTCGAAGGTGATTATTTGGAAAAAATGTAAGAAGGTCGTGTACCTGGGGCATCGTCGATTTCTTAGGACTACCCATCCCGTAAGAAAGAAAGGCAAGCATTACAACGGTGAGGCTGATCACCGGAGGAAGCCTCCCCATCGTGATGGTGTTGATATATTTGGTATGGTCAAGGATCTAGATGTAATATTTGGAAAGGGTCCTGGCGGACGGTTGATACGTCCAAAACGTATCTACTTTCCCGAACACTTTTGCTATTGTTTTGCCTCTAATTTGTGTATTTTGGATGCAACTAACACGGACTAACGCTGTTTTCAGCAGAACTGCTCTGGTGTCTCGTTTTTGTGCAGAAATCCAACTTTCGGGAAATCCTCGGAATTTATGCAGAAGGCCCTATTTTCCCAGAATAATGACGGAGCCAGAAGGACAATTGAGGTGGAGGCCCGAGGGCCCCACACCATAGGGCGGCACGGCCCAGGGGGGGCCCGCGCGGCCCTGTTGTGTGGCCCCCTCGGCCGGCCTCCGACGCCCTCCTTCGGACTATTTATCGGCCTCGACCTAAAAACGCACAGAGAGAAGTCGAAGTCGCCAGAAACCCTCCAGAACGCCGCCACATCGCGAAACTCCGTCGCGGGAGCCAGAAGTCTCCGTTCTGGCACTCCGCCGGGACGGGGAATTGGAGGAGATCATCGCCATCATCACCGCCAACGCCTCTACATCAACCAGCCATGTTTCCCCCATCCATGTGTGAGTAATTCCCCCGCTGTAGGCCGAAGGGGATGGTAGGGATTGGATGAGATTGGTCATGTAATAGCATAAGATTGTTAGGGCATAGTGCCTAGTGTCCGTAATTGGTACTTTGATGATATTGTTGCAACTTGTTATGCTTAATGCTTGTCACTAGGGCCCGAGTGCCATGATCTCAGATCTGAACATGTTATTGTTTCATCAAGATAATCATTGTTTATGGTCTTACCTATAAGTTGTATACACATATCGCTGTCCGGAACCAATGGCCCCGAAGTGACAAGAATTGGGACAACCGGAGGGGATGGTAGCGATGTGAGGATCACATGTGTTCACGGAGTGTTAATGCTTTGCTCCGGTACTTTATTAAAAGGAGTACCTTAATATCCAGTAGTTTCCCTTGAGGCCCGGCTGCCACCGGCTGGTAGGACAAAAGATGTTGTGCAAGTTTCTCATTGCGAGCACGCACGACTATATATGGAACACATGCCTATTGATTGCTTTGTACTTGGACACCGTTTTATTATTATCTGCAAATGCCCTGCTATGATTGTTACATGAGTTTCTCTCATCCATGCAACGCCCATCATCCGTCCCCGTGCCTACAGTATTTTAATCCTGCTGTTTACTATAATCACTACTGCTGTCTCTGTTACTCTGCTGCTGTTATTTCACTACTGCTACTGCTATAAAATTGTTACTACTGATAAACTCTTGCGAGCAAGTCTGTTTCCAGGTGCAGCTGAATTGACAACTCCGCTGTTAAGGCTTCCAAGTGTTCTTTGTCTCCCCTTGTGTCGAATCAATAAATTGGGTTTTACTTCCCTCGAAGACTGTTGCGATCCCCTATACTTGTGGGTCATCAAGACTATTTTCTGGCGCCGTTGCCGGGGAGCATAGCTTTATTTGGAAGTTCACTTGGATTAATATTGTTCGCTGCAAATTCTCCATCATGGGTAAACCTCGCGATACTAAGATCGCCATATTACCATCCACTACAAGAAAAGGTACAATTCTGAATACCTCTGCTGCTCTTGATTCACCATCTGTGATTGATAAACTTGTTTCACCGCCGCATGCTTCACATGCGGGTACTTCTGCTGAATCTGAAAACTCTCATAATATTGATAATGTTTCTGCTGTGCTTGATGATAGTGGTTCTTTGGGATCCTTTCTAGATGCTACAATTGCTAGGTCTAGACAAATTGAAAATACTGAAACTCCTAATGCTACTACACCTGTTAGTTCACCTGAACTTGATTATTTTAGTGATGATCCTGAGGAAGATTATGTGGAGCTTAATGATGATTTTATTGAAAAATGCAATGCTACTACTGATGCAAGAAAAATTAAAAAGTTGCTTGCAGAACATGCTGTTAGATATAAACTGTCTCCTGATCCTAAGTTTGCCACATCTCCCATAAACATTAGGGATAAAGATTATGATTTTTCTCTTGATCTATCTCATATAGCTATTGTTGAGAAAACACCCTTTTGTGGTACTGAAAAAGAAAGTGCTGTTGAACACATGACTGAGTTATCTACTCTAAGTAGCTTGTTTTCTGATGATGTCAAGATGCGTACTTACTTTGTTGCTAAAATCTTTCCATTCTCATTAAAGGATGACGCTAAAACTTGGTATAATAATTTGCCACCTAATTGTATTAAAAGTCCAAAAGAATTGCTTGATGTTTTCTTCCGCAAATACTTTCCTGCTAGTGCTCAACATATTGCTTTGCAGAGAATTTATAATTTTGACCAGGGAGATGAAGAGAAATTGCCTGAGGCTTGGGCGAGATTTTGCTCTCTTATTAGAGCTCGGCCTGAGCATGATCTGGAAAAGCATGATTTACTTGATATATTTTATAGTGGACTAACCATTGAGTCTAGGGCATACCTAGATAGTTGTGCTGGTTGTGTTTTCAGGAAAAGAACTCCAGACGACGCTGAAGAATTATTGGCTAAAATAAGCCGGAATCATGATGATTGGACTACGCCTGAACCAACTCCAACGCCAATATTGAAGAAGAGGGGTTTAATTAAATTGAATGATGAAGATATGAGGGAAGCCAAGAAGTCTCTCAAGGAGAAAGGTATTAAATCTGAAGATGTGAAGAATCTACCTCCTATAGAAGATATATGTGAGATAATTCCCCCTTCATCTATGATTGAGGTAAACTCCCTTCAACGCTTTACTAGGGAAGATATTCCGTATTCGAAACCTCCTGCACAATGCTTAGATGAGTTTGATAATTATATTGTTAAGCAAGAAAATTTTAATATGAGAGTAGAGAATCATTTAATGGAAAATTCTCGAGCTATTAGTGAATTGCATGATATTGTGGAGAGAACCTCCAATGATGTTAAGATGCTTGTTAAACATTTTCATATGATTCAAACTCAAATTGATCAACTCACTAAAGTGCAAAATGACTTGTTAGGGAATAATTCTAAAGAGAAACATGCTTATGAAGTAACAACTAGAGGTGGTGTCTCTACCCAGGATCCTCTATATCCAGAAGGGCATCCCAGAAGAATTGAACAAGATTGTCAACAAATTGAACCTAGTGCTCATTCTAGGAAGAAAAAGAAGAAGAAACATAAAAATGTTGTAGAATCCTCTGAACCTGTTAATGATCCTAATAGTATTTCTATTTCTGATGCTGAAACTGAAAGTGGTAATGAACATGATAAAGATAATGATAAGAATGATGCTCCTGATAAAGAAGAGGTTGAAGAAGAACCTGAGAAGCATGCTAAAAATAAAAAGTATACTAAAGAAGATTTTATTGCTGAGAAACATGGTAATGAAAGAGAACCTTGGGTGCAAAAGCAAATGCCTTTTCCTGCTAAGAAACTAAAATCAAAGGAAGAAGAACACTATAATAAATTTTGCGATTGGATGAAACCTTTATTCTTGCAAATCCCTTTGACTGATGCTATTAAATTGCCTCCTTATTCAAAGTATATGAAAGATATTGTTACTAACAAAAGGAAAATCCCCAATGAGGAAATTTCCACTATGCTTGCTAATTACTCTTTCAATGGCAAAATACCAAAGAAGTTGGGCGACCCAGGTATACCTACTATTCCTTGTTCTATCAAGAATAATTATGTTAAAACTGCTCTATGTGACTTGGGAGCCGGTGTTAGTGTTATGCCTTTTTCTCTTTATAAGAGACTTTACTTAGATAAGTTGATACCTACTGATATATCTTTGCAAATGGCTGATAAATCTACTGCTATTCCTGTTGGTATATGTGAGGATGTTCCTGTTCAAGTTACTACTAACTGCTTGATATTAACTGATTTTGTTGTGTTGGAAATGCCTGAAGATGATAATATGTCTATTATTCTTGGGAGACCTTTTCTTAACACCGCAGGGGCTGTTATTGATTGCAATAAAGGAAAGGTTACTTTCAATGTTGATGATAGGGAGCATACCGTTTATTTTCCCAAGAGGATTGAGAAAGCGTGTGGAGTTAATACTATTTCTAATGTGAGAACTATCAAAGTGGGAACTATTGATTGTCCTATATATGAGCCTAAAGAAGAATATCAAACTCTCGTGATTGGATCCATATCAATACAATTCAAGGTAACATGATTGATTTGAGGTTTATTTCTTCTTATGCTATGAAAAAGTTATTTGGTGACAAGACTTGATCAACCTTGTTAACGAATACCTTTTATATGCATAGAGGGGGGTAAACAACATCTCTTTCTTCCTCCACTTGCTCTAGTTGCTGTAGCACTTTTAATTTGCAAAGTTCCTTAGTTATTTGAAGATTTCAAAAATTTTCCTGGCCAGTAATAATAAACTAAATACCCAGAAATGTGCGTTTTTCAAAGTTTTCAAAAATTCACAAAAATTATACCGTTGGTCCTATTTTTCGACGAGGCACCTGGGAGCACCAGAGGATGACCTGTGGGGCACCAGAGGGCGCCAAACCACAGGCCGGCGCGGCCAAGGAGGTGGCCGCGCCACCATGTGGTGTGGGCCCCCCTTTGCCCCACTTTGTCATCTCTTTCTCTCAGCACCTTCTCTCTCCCGAAAAAACTCGTACCAAGTTCCTCTCACTCGCGTTTTTGCTCCAGAGCTCCAGATTTCTCGATCTCTTTGCTCAGCCCAGATTTCTGTCTGAAATTTGGCACGTTTGTTCCTTGGTATGTGACTCCTCCACCCATCCAAGTAGAATTTTGTTTGGTTGAGTATATCTTGAATATTTTGCTGCTATAGGTAACATGTTTAGTGAGCTTGCATGCTTGTTCTAAGTGGTAGAAACTAGTTTTGATGCATGATTAGTACTCTAGCAAGTTCCTATGGTAGTTTCCCTCAATTATATGTCACCAAATCAAATTTTTATATTGTTTGTTGAAATTTCAGAAAATGGAGTGGAATAGATATCACTTGAACCAGCAAGAATTGGAAGTCCAACAAGTTATGATAGTCAATCGTGAAGAGGGAGTATACCCCTCTTACTACCCGTGCGCGGATTTCATGAGAAGCGCGGGGATATTTGAAGATGTTCAAACTCTAATTTCTCGTGCAGGGCTGAGTGACTTTGTTGAAGGAGAGCCAAGACAATATGTAAAATTAACTATGTCTTTTGTGCAGGACTTCAAGTTCAATTGGTTGCGATCTAACCCCATGGTCCAGTATAAAATTTACAATAAAGCTGTCAACTTGCCATTTAGTGCTTTTTGTGCAGCAATTAGAGTACCGCAATGGGGGTCATGCGAGAAGATAAGGGGATCGCCGCAAGAACTCTCGGATCTCTACAAGATGATTTGCGATGGAAGGAGTTTCTTAGGTGATAGTGGTAAAATCACTAGTATTCAGCTCCCGGCTATCCGCTACTTTGCCTAATTTATTACCAAATGCGTTCTTGCTAAAAGGATTGGTGGTAAACTTTCTATCCCGGATTTGGCTTTTCTAGCTGCGGCACTGCAAAATAGTAGGACTTATAATTTGGGGGCATTGATAGCTTATAGACTTGCTACTAACCGTGAGAAAGGTGGAATTTGTGGAGGTCTCATCGCCTCTCGTTTACTATCTTTTCATAATGTAGAACCTCATCATTTTGATATTCCATTCCCCATAGAAAAACTTGACATAGCCTCTATGATTAAACATGAATTTGTTTCTGATTCCTCCAACTTGGGTAACCTGTATTACAAGATGATATTTTATAAGAAAGTCTGGAGAATAACTAAGAAAACTGAGAAATTAGTAAGATTGCCTGCGCCTGTTCTGTCTAACCTTGATTCCAGGGGAGATTGGTCGGTCACAGAAGGTGCACTGGATGCACACATAGAGAGAGGAGGCCATCATGCAAGAGACGACATAGAGGTCGAGGAGCACCTCGACTCATCATCCGATGCAGCAAGTTCCTCGCATCAAAATGGTGGATATGCGGAGCCTCCACGCTTTTCTTCTGCACAGGAGCTTTACTATGACTACTCCATGGACTACCCACCGGCGAGGAACAACGACCCTCGTTGGGATTGAACTCCACTTAGGCCAAAAGCCTAAGCTTGGGGGGAGGTATACCGGCATCACTCATTCTTTGCATATTATGGTTGCTGGATACTTGCACATACTTGTTTTGTTCGTTTGAGTGGTTTTCTAATGAGAGGAAGATGATATTTGGGGAAGTGCTGCCTGAAAACAGACTCTGGAACGTTACCGTAAAAATTCTCAAAAATAGCCAGAGCGTCATTTTGAGCTGCCCATTTTTGTGCAGGTTCCCCAGGTTGTTATCTAACTTTCATTAGTTGAACACTTTTCGATCTGAGCAACGTAAGATTTTTGTAAAAATCGATTTCTGTACTGCTGTCAGGTTTTGGCAGATTCCTGTCATCTCGCTTTTCTGTGTTTCTTTTAGTTTGCTATTTCTTGTTTTTTGCTTTGTTTCCTTCCCAAAACACAAAAAGACCAAAAATATTTCTGTTGTTTCTCTTCACCATTTGTTTGCTTTGGTTTCTTGCATTTGTTTCACTTTATTTGCTATTGCTAGTTTGCTATAAGAAAACCCAAAAATTTTTTGCTTTGTTTGCTTGTTTCCTTTTGTTCTTGTTTCTAATTCGAAAACACCAAAAATATTTGCTGTTCTTCTTTGGTTTTTAAAGTTCTTTATGAGTTCAATGGTCTTCGGTGGCTGGAGCGTGGTTTTCATTTCATATTATCCAAGCTACACAAGTGAAAAGGCAATAATGACGATCTACGACAATTGGATTGTGGTGAGAGGCTGGTATGAACTCTATTTGTTTTCATTTTTGTACATATACTCATCCATGTGAGCATGCTTAGTTGGTTCATGTGAAGTATATGTTATTTGAGAAAGTCTAGTAGTTTATGATCTCTCATGTTTAGCTCCAATCTATTAATATGAGTAGCATGTCATGGATGTTTGCTTGCATTGTTTTATTCATAAGTAAGTATGGCATTGTGGTATCCTCCTCTGAATAATTCATTTATATCGACTTGGCACATGCTCGCGCATGCATATGACTGAACAAAAAGTCAATTAGGCTTCGATGATCTATATTGCTTCAGAGTTCTTGTATCACTTTTATGCCTCCGTTAATTTATTTTGCCGCAAGCATGATTATGACAGTTACTGCTCTCTTGATTTGTCGCTCCCTGGTCTATTGCTAGCCTTCACTTGTACTGAGCGGGAACGCTGCTCGTGCTTCCAAACACCTGAAAACCAAGTTATTCCAAAGTGTCCACCATAAATACCTATGCATGGCATTTCAAACCATTCCAAGTAAATTCTCATGCGCTACCTTTAAAACCTTCAAAATGCTTCTCAATTTGTGTTTATGTTTCATAGCTCATGAGGAAGTATGTGGTGTTTAGCTTTCAACCTTGTCATTTACTTTTGACGGACTCTCATATGGACTAGTGGCACATCCGCTTATCCAATAATTTTGCAAAAAGAGCTGGCAACGGGATTCCCAGTCCCAAATTAATTAACCTAAATAGACACTCCTTCGTGGTTTGTGATTGTTGGACGGCACCCGAAGGATTCGGTTAGCCATGGCTTGTGTAAGCAAAGGTTGGGGGGAGTGTCATCATCATAATAAAACTAAAATAAAAAGGCACTCCTTCATGGTATGAGATTGTTGGCAGGCACCCGAGGATTCGGTTAGCCATGGTTTGTGCAAGAAAGGTTGGAAGGAGTGCCACATAAATATGCAAATAATTCATGGGAGCCGCTCTTGAAAGTCCGGTTGGCGAGGTAGTTAGTGTACCCATTACCATTCGTTGACAACAACAAACACCTCTCAAAATGATTTTACTCCTGTCTTTATAAAAATGAAAAGCTCTAGCGCATGTTAATCCCTGCTTCCCTCTGCGAAGGGTCAATCTTTTACTTTTATGTTGTGTCTCCATTATTTCTTTGAGCACTATCTTGAGAGCACAACTGTCATTCTTAGTATAATATGCTTGTCTCAAAATATGATTGATTGTGGTATAACTTTGATGCATTTATCTTTTGACAATCACTACTTCTAATCTTTCTATGAACTCCAGAGGTGCCCGGGCATTTATGTTTTGCCAATCAAATATAGGCAAGCGAGATACCACTTTATCATACTCTCTTATGAACATTGCAATCCTGCTTATATACAAGATTCATGATGCTTATTATTAATTGTTGGTACCTCTCCATGATTGACATAGCTGTTAGATGATCTTATTTGCATATATCTCATTATGAGTTGCTTAAGTATTAGCCATAGCATGAGAATATATACATCATATGAGCAAATGTGTTCGTGAAAGTTCTTTTATCGCTCAGTTGTTAACTGAATTGCTTGAGGACAAGCAATAAGCTAAGCTTGGGGGGAGCTGATACGTCCAAAACGTATCTACTTTCCCGAACACTTTTGCTATTGTTTTGCCTCTAATTTGTGTATTTTGGATGCAACTAACACGGACTAACGCTGTTTTCAGCAGAACTGCTCTGGTGTCTCGTTTTTGTGCAGAAATCCAACTTTCGGGAAAATCCTCGGAATTTATGCAGAAGGCCCTATTTTCCCAGAATAATGACGGAGCCAGAAGGACAATTGAGGTGGAGGCCCGAGGGCCCCACACCATAGGGCGGCGCGGCCCAGGGGGCCCGCGCGGCCCTGTGGTGTGGCCCCCTCGGTCGGCCTCCGACGCCCTCCTTCGGACTATTTATCGGCCTCGACCTAAAAACGCACAGAGAGAAGTCGAAGTCGCCAGAAACCCTCCAGAACGCCGCCACATCGCGAAACTCCGTCGCGGGAGCCAGAAGTCTCCGTTCTGGCACTCCGTCGGGACGGGGAATTGGAGGAGATCATCGCCATCATCACCGCCAACGCCTCTACATCAACCAGCCATGTTTCCCCCATCCATGTGTGAGTAATTCCCCCGCTGTAGGCCGAAGGGGATGGTAGGGATTGGATGAGATTGGTCATGTAATAGCATAAGATTGTTAGGGCATAGTGCCTAGTGTCCGTAATTGGTACTTTGATGATATTGTTGCAACTTGTTATGCTTAATGCTTGTCACTAGGGCCCGAGTGCCATGATCTCAGATCTGAACATGTTATTGTTTCATCAAGATAATCATTGTTTATGGTCTTACCTATAAGTTGTATACACATGTCGCTGTCCGGAACCAATGGCCCCGAAGTGACAAGAATTGGGACAACCGGAGGGGATGGTAGCGATGTGAGGATCACATGTGTTCACGGAGTGTTAATGCTTTGCTCCGGTACTTTATTAAAAGGAGTACCTTAATATCCAGTAGTTTCCCTTGAGGCCCGGCTGCCACCGGCTGGTAGGACAAAAGATGTTGTGCAAGTTTCTCATTGCGAGCACGCACGACTATATATGAAACACATGCCTATTGATTGCTTTGTACTTGGACACCGTTTTACTATTATCTGCAAATGCCCTGCTATGATTGTTACATGAGTTTCTCTCATCCATGCAACGCCCGTCATCCGTCCCCGTGCCTACAGTATTTTAATCCTGCTGTTTACTATAATCACTACTGCTGTCTCTGTTACTCTGCTGCTGTTATTTCACTACTGCTACTGCTATAAAACTATTACTACTGATAAACTCTTGCGAGCAAGTCTGTTTCCAGGTGCAGCTGAATTGACAACTCCGCTGTTAAGGCTTCCAAGTGTTCTTTGTCTCCCCTTGTGTCGAATCAATAAATTGGGTTTTACTTCCCTCGAAGACTGTTGCGATCCCCTATACTTGTGGGTCATCAACGGTCTGTTCCGAATGACGATGCCGGACACGCGCCCATGTGGAAGAAGAAATCTATATTTTGGGATCTACCCTATTGGGAAGTCTTAGAGGTCCGCTCTTCAATCGATGTGATGCACGTGACGAAGAATCTTTGCGTGAACCTGCTAGGCTTTCTGGGCGTGTACGGGAAGACAAAAGATACACCAGAAGCACAGGAGGACCAGCAACGTAGGAAAGACCCCAAAAAACTGCATGAGAGAGTTAAAGGACGTCATTACTCCAGCTACGCTCTTACAAAAGCAGAGAAGGAAATATTTTTTGAATGTCTGAGCAGTATCAAGGTCCCGTCTGGCTTCTCCTCCAATATAAAGGGAATAATAAATATGGAGAAGAAAACATTCCAGAACCTGAAGTCTCATGACTGTCACGTGATAATGACACAGTTGCTTCCGATTGCATTGAGGGGGCTTCACCGGAAAATGTTCGACTGCCCATTGTGAAGCTATGTGCATTCCTCAATGCAATTTCTCAGAAGGTAATAAATCCAGAAATTCTACCGAGGTTGCAGAATGATGTGGTCTAATGTCTCGTTAGTTTTGAGCTGGTGTTCCCACCATCCTTCTTCAATATTATGACACATCTCCTCGTTCACCTGGTTTATGAGATTTCCATTCTCGGTCCTGTGTTTCTACACAATATGTTCCCCTTCGAGAGGTTCATGGGAGTCTTAAAGAAATATGTTCATAACCGTGCTAGGCTAGGAAGCATCTCCAAGGGCTATGGAACAGAGGAGGTCATTGAATTCTGTGTTGACTTTATTCCTGACCTTAAGCCGATTGGTGTTCCTGAATCGCGGCATGAAGGGAGACTAAGTGGAAAAGGCATGCTAGGAAGGAAATCAATGATATGTAGGGATGGGATTTCTTTGACTCAAGCACACTACACAGTTCTACAAAGTTCCACCTTGGTGGCTCCGTATATCGGTGACCACAAGAACTTTCTACGCTCCCAGAACCCGGGGCAGTCGAACGATTGGATTAGACATGAACACATGTCGACTTTCGGCGGTTGGTTGCAAAAACATCTCCTGAATAACAAAGATATTGAAGATCAGCTGTACTTGCTGGCCCAGACACCATCTTCGACTGTAGTGACTTTCCAAGGGTACGAGATAAATGGGAATACATTTTACACGATCGCCCAAGATAAAAAGAGCACCAACCAAACAGTGGTGTCCGATTTGATGCAATAATGAATGAAGGCCCAAATGACACATATTATGGTTACATAGAGGATATATGGGAACTTGACTATGGACCTTCTTTTAAGGTCCCTTTGTTTAGGTGCAAATGGGTCAACAAAACAGGAGGCGGGGTTCAGGTAGACAAGTTGTATGGAATGACAACAGTGGATCTCAACAATCTTGGGTATAGAGACGAACCATTCGTCCTAGCCAAGGATGTGGCCCAGGTTTTCTATGTGAAGGATATGTCTACCAAACCAAGAAAAAGGAAACATAAGGAAACAAATACATCAAACAATGAGCCAAAGCGCCACATAGTTCTTTCTGGAAAAAGAAACATTGTGGGAGTGGAGGACAAGACAGACATGTCAGAAGATTATAATAAGTTTGATGAAATTCCACCCTTCAGAGTGAACATTGATCCAAGCATCAAGTTAAATGATGAAGATGCTCCATGGTTAAGGCCGAAGAAGATTAAATGATGAAGATGCTCCATCATCAAGTTAATTGAAGAATGTTCATAGCACAAATGAGTATCTCAACATGGCAATCAATTTCCCATTTATTTTTGTGTAATCATTTAACTGTATGTAAGATATGAAAAGTGGAGATGCGCCACGGTAGATTTCCCAACCCTTTCCCCAACACTGTTAGAGGAGATGTAGTCGTTCAGGGGCTTGCAGGGAAAAATTCCAAGGCGCAGTTTCTGAAGATGCCGTAGGGCGTGTGCACCAATGACATCTTCGAGAAACTGCGCCACGGGAGATTTCCCAACCCTTTCCCCAACACTGTTAGAGGAGATGTAGTCGTTCAGGGGCTTGCAGGGAAAAATTCCAAGGCGCAGTTTCTGAAGTTGCCGTAGGGCGTGTGCACAAACGACATCTTCGAGAAACTGCGCCACGGGAGATTTCCCAACCCTTTCCCCAACACTGTTAGAGGAGATGTAGTCGTTCAGGGGCTTGCAGGGAAAAATTCCGAGGAGCAGCTTCCGAAGATGCCGTAGGGCGTGTGCACCAACGACATCTTCGAGAAGCTGTGCCACGGGAGATTTCCCAACCCTTCCCTTCATCCATGGGAATGAAACTCTGCTTGGCTTGTTGATGTGCTTGGCAAGGCGTATCGATGCTCCTTTTATAGGCACGGCACCTCTTCTACTTTGTCTTGTTTCTTCGACAGGGCGTCGTGCGCTACATGCTTTATCTGATCGAGCAGTGCGTCCACCCATGCGTTCTTATCCTGCCGACATCTTTAGTTCCGGTTGTACCCACCAGCCGGGACTAAAGGTTACCCACACGTCCTTATCCCACCGACAGTTTTGTTAGATGACAAAAAAAAGATCTTTAGTCCCGGTTGTACCCACCAGCCGGGACTAAAGGTTACCCACACGTCCTTATCCCACCGACAGTTTTGTTAGATGACAAAAAAAATGATCTTTAGTCCCGGTTGTACCCACCAGCCGGGACTAATGTTTTCGGCGCCACTGCGTTCCCGCCTATTTTTCTTCCCGCGCTTTCCACTGCTTCCCGCCTCCGTCCTCCCGCCATTTTTTCACTATATATATGTCGGCTTGGCCTCCATTTACATATCACATCTAGACTCATATCTGCAAACCTCATCACTCTGTCCCATGGCTTCCATCGTATCTCTAACCCTCCGGGAGGCGGAGGCGCTTTGCGCGTCGAACTACCCCTGCCCGTCGGGCTACCGCGTCCCGACCGGCTGGTTGCTGAGCGTCGCAGGCGTACCGGTCCCTCCTGTCCCTCTAGGTGTGGCGCGCGAGATGGCCATCATGAACCACTACTACTTCGAGCTCACGCCAGAGCAGCGGAGGAATCCCCAGTGGCATCACGACTACAGCCCGACTTGGTAAAGCTTCTTCATCAATCGGCGTGAGAGGGCGCTTGCCAGGCACGAGGAGGGCGGCCCGCCTCCTTCGAACTTCAACGAGGCTGGCCGTCGGCTGTGGTGGCGCGGCCGGACTCTCCAGGGCGTCATGGCCCACCGTGGCCCCCATCTGCGCTACCCTCAGTCCCAGCCCACGCGTGCTCTCCCGCCGAGGTTCGACTACCGCGACCCCGATGCCAGCGACGATGATGACGGCGACTACGACGACTACAGTGGCGAGTACTATAGGGCTAGGTACGAGTATGACTGAATGACTCGAACAGTCGAATCTGGCCATGTATCTTAATTAATTTTCAGTTGAGCTCTGTACTTTAATTCCATGTATCTGGCGGCGGCGGGACGAGGCACATGGAAGCGGCGGCGATAGGTGGCGCGGGGAAGCGGCGGGGCGTGGCACGTGGAAGCGGGATCTACACGTCGCACGGCGGTGGCGGCGGGGCGAGGCACGTGGAAGCGGCGGTGACACGTGGCACGGGGAAGGGACACGTGTGGCACGGCGGCGGCGGTGGCCAGTACATGGCGGTGGCGGTGGTGGCCAGTACACGGCGGTGGCGGCGGTGGCCAGTACATGGCGGTGACGGTGGTGGCCAGTACACGGCGGTGGCGACGGTGGCCTGTACATGGCGGTGGCGGTGGCGGCGGTGGCCAGTGCACGGCGGTGGCGGTGGCAGTGGCGGCGGTGGCCAGTACATGGCGGCGGCGGCGGTGGACACGTGTGGCAGTGCGGTGGCCAGTACGTGGTTTTTTTTTATTTGAAATAAGGCGGGAACGAAATTTAAAAAAAATGGCATTTGGTCCCGGTTTGTATTAAAAACCGGGACTAAAGGCCATTTTTGCGCGCGCAGCGATAATCGCAGCAAAAATGGCCTTTAGTCCCGGTTTGTATACAAACCGGGACCAAAGGGGGGCCTTTGGTCCCGGTTTGTAATACGAACCGGGACCAAAGGGGGGGTTTATAACTGCACCACTTCGTCTCCGCGGAGATCAATCCCGCGGAGACGAAGCGAGCAGACGCCGCCAGGCCACCCAATCGCGCCGCGCCGCCGCTCGCCATCCGCCGCGCCGCCGCTGCGCCGCCGCCTCCGCCACCGCGCTCGCCTCCGCCGCCGCGTGCGCCACCGCCTCCACCACCACGCGCCCGCGCCAGCCGTCGCCCGGCCGTCTCCGTCCGCGCGCCGCCGCCCACCGCCGCGCGCCTCCTCTCCCTCGGCCCGCGCCCGCCGTCGCCCGGCCGTCTCCGCGCGCTCGCCGCCGCCTCCTCCCTCCGTCCGCGCGCCGCCACCCACCGCCGCGCGCCTCCTCTCCGCCGGCAAGGTGAGCCCCCCGGCCACCCCTTTTTTTATTTTTTTTGTTAACTTCTTATCAAATTTGACATATTAGATTGTTAGATGTATCAAATTTGTTAGTACATATATTGTTAGATGTATAAAATTTGTTTGTTAGATTAATTAGAACAGTGGTTAGTAAAAATAATATGTTAATTAGAAATAGTTAATTAGTAAATATTTACAATAATATATGTTAGTAAAAATAGTTAGTAAATTCTATGTTAGATAGAACTCTATTTTTTTAGAAATAGTTAGTAAACTATTTTTTAGAAATAGTTAGTAAAATTTACAATAATATATGTTAGAAATAATAATGTTAATTACAACTCTATGTTAGTTAGAACTCTATTTTTTTAGAAATAGTTGTTAATATGTATGTTAGAAATAATGTTAGTTACAACTCTAACATTAATAAAAATAATGTTAGTTAGAACTCTATTATTGTAAACTATTTGCAATAATTTTATTGTTCCGTGGCTTTGGGTGTTCAGCCGGCGCGGTTCAGCACCCGGTCGGCGCCGTTGAGATGTTCTAGCTAGTAGTGATCGATGTATAGTTGGTAGTGCGGGCGCCCCTGCCAGTGCCGAGTCCGTGGAGGTGCCCCTACCGGCGCCCGTGGCTGTGCCGAGTCCGTGGCGGTGCCGCCGTGACATAGTGCCGACGCCCCTGCCGGCGCCCCCAAAATAGAGTATATATGTAGTGTCGGCGCCCCCCAAACGGTAGTGTCGGCGCCGACTAACATATAGTGAAGTTATTTTTTAATTTATGTTAACGTTGGTACATATATATGATTTGTTTTCGTAGCTACGATGCCGCGACAGCCGCCGCGCCGTGGTCTGACTCTTCTAGAGGAGATGCAGCAGATGGGGGAGGTCCGGGACTGGGCTCCGCCGGGGTGGCACTGGGAGGTCTTAGCTTCCGGGTCGCGCACCTTGGTGCGGAATCTGGGTCCCGTCGTCGACCCGGATATTCTCTGGTGGAGGTCTTATGGGCCACGGTCGTTTCAGAGGGAGCCGGCCCTGCCGGAGGAGGTAGCTCAGCGCATTGCGGCGGAGGATAAGCACGTTCGCCGTTACATGTATGCGTTAGACAACATGTATAGGACCGGATGGAGCGTTATGCAGGGATCTCATGTTAGCCATGCTCCCGTGATTGTTCCGTGGCTTTGGGGGTTCACCCGGCGCGGCTTAGGACCCGATCGGCGCCCTCTATGACCCGGTCGGCGCGGTTGAGAGGTTGTAGTATTGATTGATGTATTAGGGTTAAATAAACATGAACCCAATCTATGTATGCATGTAACTGCACTATCTGCTTTCAGCACTATATTATCGATCCTTAGTTAAGAACTACATATGTAACTCCATTTTCAGTTTTCTGCATTATCCTTAATTTGATCATATGATGGTTCCTATATATAGCTTGCAGGTCGTTGTAGAAAGCATGGAGAGAGATGAAACTCAAGAAAATTTCATGGAGAACCTCATAGCCCACGATACTCTGGATGATCGCGACGACGACTTTATTCCAGATGATGGCGGTGACGATGTCACCGCAACTTTTTTGAATGCTCCGGTGAGGGAGCGGAGAATATTGAGGAAGAAGATCCTAATGGCGCCGGTGAGGAAGAAGATCATCATAATGGCTCCGGAACCGTAGTTATCACCCAGGTATATAAATTAATTAAGCCGATGTTGATCGACTAGATGCATTAACTAATTAAATTGTACTGACTATGAATTATTTCTTTTTTAGCCCTCCGGATCGAGCACTTCTTCTGTAAAGTCAAGGAAGCGAGGCCCGGCCAAAAAGTTGGACGACGGTGTTAGGCACGACATCACCCACATCGCTAAGGATGGTAAACCGATTGCTCTAGAGAAAGGTGCAAAGGCATTTATAGCTCAATGCGGAGTGCTTGTTAGGGACCACGTCCCGATCACCGTTCGAGAATGGAACAAGCCGAAGGGACTAGTGCTGTCTGCAGAGGAAGAAGCTCAAGGTCTTTATATCGATGATGTAGCCAAAGACAGCATTCTGACCAAGCTCATGTCACATTTCAACATAGTACCCGAAGAGGGGGATGCCGCTGAAAAGGCCAAGATGGAGCAGGCCCTCCGCGACTTTGCCAAGAAGAAGATGGCCGAACTATTCAAGAACCACAAGAAAAGATTGCGCGGCCTTATCAAGAAAGACAAGACTCCGGACAGTGAGAAGGTAAAAAATCACTGGGACGAATTCGTGAAGTACATCACGGAGTCAGAAGAATTTAAGAAAAGGTCGGCAACAAATAAGGCAAATGCTGCGTTGAAGCTATATCACCAAATTCTGGGTCCAGGTGGATACAGGGCTAACCGTCCTAAGTGGCAGGAAGCTGAGGCGGAACTGACCAGGAAAGGGATCAGATTAGGGATACACGGTTGGATCGAACGGTGTAAGGAGTGGTTCTATGGGATTGGGGGAACGTTGCATCCAGAAACAAGAAAGTGCATCTATAAGAAAGCTCATCTGAAGTTTCCCATTGAAGCCCTGGAAAAAGCACATAAGGACGTGGAGGAGGGGAGGTTCCATCCCGAAAGAGAGAACGATGAGCTGACACGCGCCCTTGGGAACAAAGAACACGGCGGACGAACACGAGGCACAGAAGGCTCCGTTCCGTGGAAGTATGTCTTTCCTGCGGAAAGGAAGAGATTTCCTGATAAAAGCCATGAGAGGAGAAAGGCAAGGGAAACAGACCGCATAGCGTCCTTAGAGGAGGGTATGAGCACCATGAAAGCCCAATTAACCATGGTAACCCAAGTACTTACATCCCAGATGGCTCAGGGGCAGGCTGTAGATCCTGCATTGCTCAATGCCCTCGTCCCGCTGCAATCTCAACAACACCGAAAAAGCAGCGTGGCTTCCTCTCAGCAGGTGGATAATGATGGTGATGACCAGGTGGTTGAGCCTCCTCGCTACCCCCCCCCCCCCCCCCCCATGGATGATCTCACTGAGAGCCTTCCTTGTGAGCTGCATGTTAAAATTTTCAACCTATCCTTCAAGGCGGCGGTCGGCATCCTCTTACCTACAAGGTCTTACCATTGCCGTCCGGTCCAAGACGACTTTGCTGTTGTGATGGTGGATGAAGTGTTGAGAGATTATGAGGGGTTGGTGCTTGAGCACCCTGCAGGTGAAGATGGGGAAATCAAAGAACTGGGAGAAGCCCGTAGAACCACCGTGCAATGGCGGAAGGAGAACATTGTGTTTAAAGCATGCCAAGATGCCAGCCGTGGGCTAAAAATAGGCAAGGCATATCACTTTTCTCTCCAGTTCACCTCCGAGGGAGTTCCCGCCTATACATCCAGAATCTGCCTAAGTGTAGGAACCCCCTGTCCGAGAAGCCGGACACACCTTGGGGGTAGCCTTGGATATAAAACTATCTCAAATCACTTTTGTGCATGCCATGTGGACACACACAAGTTTTCCAGCGATTCCGATGCTCCGGTGGTCTGTATCTTGGAAAACCCTAGAGCGTGGACCCCGCAGATCTACCCCTATAGCTTTCTCCGTGCGAGGGTTTACCAGTGAACTTTTTTACTTGTTTTGCTTTTTTTAGGATATATGTACATGGAAACCATAGGTTGGGCATACTTTACTATAAAATAGGCTCCGTTTGAGCCGTGGCGGGAGTTTCCACATACAGATCCTGGATTTTACCAAGTGCTAGCCCATGTATGCGGAAATCGTCAACGCCGGGTACAGGCAAGGTTAGCCAAACCCTAGGGCGGGGACCCCGCAGATCTACCCCTAGGGTTAGGGTTAGGGATAGGATCCGGGTGAGGTTTAGGGTAACCAAAATGTTCTCAAAATAGAAAGTTGGCCCGCAGAAGCGGGAAACCCTAGGGCGGGAATGGCCTCGGTTAGGGTTAGGGTTGGAGTTAGGGTTAGCAATGGAATTGTTCCTAAATGTTTAAGGACATATGTACATCAATAGCAGAAGTTGGGCCTAGTGGCTCCGGTTGACCCGTCTGCGAAGAGCGTCACCCGTGGGACCTACATATATGCCATCTACGAATTCTTAAAAAATAGAACCATTTTTACATAATTCATACTAGTAAATAAATAATAGAAACATAATATAAAGTAATATGAGAGAGAGAAAAAAGAAAAAAAGAAAAAAAAGCTATATGCCGAGGGTGGCCGTCGGCATAGGGGGGGCCATGCCCTATGCCGAGGGTAGCCCTCGGCGTCTTACCTGACGCCGTGAGCGCGCCGTCGCGTCGCGGATGGAGCAGCAGCTATGTTGGTACCTACGCTGAGGGCCAGGTAGACGGCGACGGCTGCCCTCGGCGTAGCAACCTCTACGCCGACGGCAAGTATACGCCGACGGTCGTCTTCCGGCGCTGCCCCGGCGAGGCCGTACGCCGACGGCCCCGATAAAAAGCCCTCGGCGTAGGGTTTGGCCGTCGGCGTCTCCGACCATTCCAGTAGTGAAGGAGGGTCTCACGTGGATGGCGAACGAGCTAAGGGAGCTATACGCATCTATGAGGCCAAGAAACTGAAGACAAAGGCGAAGCCCTAAGCCCACAAGGTGTCCGAGGCCACCTCCGGTGCGCTGCATCTCCGACATGCCTAGCTGCCTCCTTTAGTCCTTACCTAGTTGTTGATCTCTTTTGGCTAAGTTGTATGCCGCAGCATGTTGTTCTTTAAGTTCGTGACTTGGTTGTATAACTTGCTAAACGTCAAGGCTTTATTAATTTAAAGTCGGACACCCGGTGCCTTTTATCTAAAAAAAAAACTTGATGCAGAGTACTATCTTCTCTGCTCAATCCCCTATTTTACCCAAATATATTTCAACATTGCTTGAAGTTCCATCCAAGGCCCAACGTTTGACTATCTATCGTAGTCAGCCATCTTTCAGTTGTTGCAAGAAAAAGGTACGCACTGGCGTTTCATGCGAAAGGCAATTTGTATAGCGTACTGACTGCATGCTTTAACCGTAACCACCCATGAATGACACACATTAGGCGCACCAAATAGCTAAGTAATAGGACAATCTAGAAACCTAAGAACTGTCAGTTTCCCACTTTCTAAATATAAGAACTTTTGTGAATCAGACACGTGAACGACCAAAGCTTCTGGTGAATAAGCATGTACACTCCTAACCAAAACATTGACATCCGTGTGTTGGCCAACTTATCTTACCCATGAAAGGACTGGGGTACGTTGAAATTTTAAAATTTGTTTGTGAGCTAGTTCTCTCCAGACCAATCCAGTTGATTCGAAGTGCTCTCAGAGATCATTTCATTTTCAGTTCATCATCCATCAACCATATCCATCAGTTTGAGCTAACGTTTGTGATGTATCATCAATTAATATATGTATATTTCTTTAATTTTATAGTATTTTATTTATCTCTATCCTACCTTTAATTATGTGGGCTCATAGAAGCATCTGTTGGAGCCTACTGCACCTAGCCTGACGGAACTTGATTTAGGATGGACAGATACAGTTTCGTTAGCATTCAATATTTGAGTATGATCATTTTCTGAGCAGATCTTTGTCGTTGTTTCTTCTGTATCTCTCTTGGAGGTGGTGTTTTGGCTCCTAGGTACATATCAATCTATTGTAAAAAAATACTAAAAAATGACTACTCTGAATTAGATTTCCCCTGAGATAACGTTCAAAAGTATAGACAGTATAGTAATAGGTACTCTAGATAAGTTGTTCAACTCGACCATCGAAAATAACTGTGGAATCTAGATAACAAAGATCTGATATAAGTATGACTAACAAACCACTGAATTATCCTGCAAGGACAGAAAGTAGATGAGCGTCTTCGTGTCTGATTCCTAGATAAATCATATATTTGTTTTCGATAAAAGACATCTTTTTATTTAAAAGTTTAAAATTACCTCTACATCACTAGAATCCACATAGCCGCACACAGCATCCTCCAAAAATAAGCAAAAAATATAAAATGATTATTACAACTCAGCACTCAAGAGAGAGGAACGAAGCCTATGGTACTCGAGCTAGCTTTAAACTATGCTGTCACCCATGTTCGAAAATAAAAAAATTCACCGTGTTCTCCAACCATGTACCATCATAAAGAGGTCCCGATCCTCCATATGGTGCAGATGTCACCATGAACGGAGCAAAGAACTGCACCGATATATGACCTGCATAAGAGAAACATTTTTTTATCGTTAAACACCTTATCATTTCTACGTAGCCAAAGCGACCAAATAACGGCAAGCTCTTCCACCCCAATAAGTAATTTAAACCTCCAATCCACTCCATTTAGCGAGTTACCAATTATATTGGCAACGCTCTGTAACAGATACTAGGTAGACATTATTTGGATGATTGACCATTTAGATCTTGCAAATCGACATTTGAAGAATAGATGTTTTGTTGTCTCATATTGATGACAAAAAACACACGTCTTACTATACCACTTTCTTTTTACAAGGTTATCTTTAGTTAGAATGATCCCTCCACGAAGATACCACGTGAAGACCTTAGTTTTCAACGGTATCTTCATCTTCCAGATCATCTTATTATTAAAAGCCGGCATAATAGGTTGAATCAAAGCTTTATACATGGAGTCTACGGAAAAAAAATATCCTCGGTTAGATTCCACCGAAACACATTCAACCCCTGCGTCAAATTGACTGAAGCCAAACTGAAGTAAAGCATGCCAAGATGCCAGCCGTGGGCTAAAAATATTTCATCTAAATGGTACATTCGGTGGGAAGGATTCCGTCACCTTAGCTAAGTTGTCACTTTTGTGGCATAAAATATTATATAAAACATGATATTGCTCACGGGGAGTGGTATTATCCAACATATATCATCCCAGAACCGTATCTCAAATCCATCCCTAAGAGAGAAAGAGCCATGTGGAAAGAAGAATTTCTTTGTGGCCATAAATCCAGCCTAAAACACTTAGGATAGTGCACTAGAACTGACATACTTTCTCCTAAAAGAGCTTATACAATCATTTACCGGGAAGGGCCCTGTTCCTAAGTTCAAGTTCAAGGTCATGAAAACCTAATCCATTTTATTCTTTTGGGCGGAAAAAAAAATTCATCTAGTAAACCACATAGCTTTCCGTTACCAGAGTTCCGGATCATAAATCCAGGCTCTTGCTCTTATGAAAATTCTCTGTCAGCTCCGCTTATCAGTTTTTCTTCATGGGCAACACCTAGTTCGCTTGTGTTGAAGCCATTTGGAGATCAAAAGCGCCCATGAAATGTAAGTTCTTTATGTTGCTTACTGTCCACACAAGGTGTCTTACCGCGGACAACCTGGAGCGGCGAGGATGCGTGGCCACATAACACTTCTTGCATTCTCTGTTAGATGTTCAACGAGAATTGCAACCACATGTTCGTCCACTGCCGCTTCACCAACCAAGTCTGGTGAAATTCGGGGAGTGGAAAAGGGCTAGTTTCCCCACCCCTAATGATTCATTTCAAAACACTGAAGACTGGTGGCTGAAAGCAAGAAAGACGGCGCCCAAAGAGATACAGAGATATTTTGACACCGTGACCATCTTAGTACACTGGAGGATCTGGAAGGAGCGAATTGGTCGGATATTCCAACAGGAGTTCAATATGGTGGGAACGGTGGTCGAGCTTATCATAGAAGATCTTTGTTCGTGGAGGACAGCCGGATGTGTAACTATAATTTGAGGACCTGGAGATAGAAGTGGTATGAGGTTTCTTGAGAACAATCTGTTCTCTTTGTATTTTTTCGAAATGGAGGTAGCCCCGGCCTCTGCATCGGTTGATGCACACGACCTTTTATTAAAAATATGAATATTCAAGAGTTACAATTCATGGATCAACGAGGATTGATACAAATATCAACCATCTAAAAATAAGAAACATGCTAAGCAGTCTAAGCATCTTCTAGTCTCTTAATAGGCCGCCAAGTAGCTTGGTAAAAAATATCATGGGCAACCATTCGAAGGCGGTTGCATCCAGAAACCATGCACTTCCGCTGGTCCTCCGGGAACAAGAAGCGCAAAAGCTGGATCCAATGTACCATAGTGTGAAAAACCTGCAAAAAATTAGTAGAATCCTTTTTGTTAAAAACAATATCGTTCCTGCAATTCCATCTTGGCCAACATAAATCCGAAACACCGATGCAAATTCTAGCTTTATCTGTTTTATCCGTTCCATTAAGCCGATTCCGAAACATGTTTGTGATATTGGATGGAGGTGGAATATTATATGCAGCAAAAACTACTCGCCAAATAAGTCTAGCAAAAGGGCATGAAATAAACAAATGTTCAACTGATTCCTCGGCGTCACAGAAACAACATTTTGTATTTCCATTCCAATTCCTTTTTGCAAGATTATCACGAGTCAAAATGATTTTTTTACTTAGGAACCACATGAAAATATTAATTTTTAGTGGGATTTTTAATTTCCAAATATATTTGCGAAGATATCTTGTATGATCATGATAAGCGCAGATTGCACACCGTTGGGGAACCCCAAGAGGTTTGTATGATGAGCACGGTAGCAAGTTTTCCCTCAGTAAGAAACCAATATTTAATCGACCAGTAGGAGAAATTCGTGACTTCTGAAGGTGTTGCTAGCTGACTTGTGGCAGGACGCGCTACCAGCATCAGTAACAACGTGGAACCTGCACACAACACAACCAAAATACTTTGCCCCAACTTATAGCGAGGTTGTCAATCTCACCGGTTTTACTGAACACAAAGGATTAAAAGTACAGTGTGAAGATGATGATTGTTTGAAGTGGAATTAAAGAGAACAATGCTTGAAGTAAGTAAAAATAATAAGATGATTGTATGAGTGTAAAAGAAAGGGTCGGGATCCACAGTTCACTAGAGATGTCTCTCCATAAAGATAAATAACATGTTGGGTGAACAAATTACAGTTGGGCAATTGACAGAATAAAGATCATACATGACAAGATGATTACTATGAGATTCGTTTAGGCATTATAACATAATACATATACCGTAATCCAATTGTGTCTATGACTAATAATCTACCTTCCGATTATCGTCCGAACCCCTTCTAGTATTAAGTTGCAAGCAACAGATTATTGCATTAAACAATATACGTTCGGGCCACGCCCTGCGTCTTAGATGGCCCTGGCTACAGTGGACCGACCCACAGCGCACTTGGGCGGGTCTAAACTCCCTTGCGATGAAGCTGACATGGATCTCTTTAGGGCCGCCACGCAGATTACTATTGGGAATGGTGAATCCACCAAGTTCTGGTCTGACCCTTGGACGGAGAGGGGGCTGATCCGGCTTTGGGCACCCGAGCTTTATAAGGTGGCCTCAAGAAAAGGCAGAACGGTGGCCAAGGAGATGCTCAACGACAACTGGATTCGCTCCATCGCTAGGTTGTCTACGCCGGTACAGCTGGATCAATACCTGCAGGTCTGGGAGGTCATTGCGGGGACGCAACTCACCCCGACGATCGCGGATACCATTTCTTGGAAGATCAACACTCAAGGTGACTACTCCGCCAGCTCCGCATATCACGTTCAGTTCTTGGGTTGCTACCCCAAGTTCGATGCCAAGAAGATTTGGTCAGCGCACGCGGAGCCCAAATGCAAGCTTTTTGCTTGGCTCGCCCTGCACCGGAAGCTCGTCACTGCGGACATGCTTGCCATTCGAGGATGGCCTCATGATCCGGCATGCCCCCTCTGTTTGTCGGCTCCGGAAACCGCTGATCACCTCTGCAAGGACTGCCCCTTCACCTCAGCCAACTGGACTCGCATTCAGCAGGATTACTCGGATGACCCCGTCACGCATGGACAAACTTTCGGTTCCACCTCCGATTGGTGGGACGAGATCATTGCTGGGAAGTCCATGGACTACAAACGCCGGCTTAGCGGACGTCTCTGATACGTCTCCGACGTATCGATAATTTCTTATGTTCCATGCCACATTATTGATGTTATCTACATGTTTTATGCACACTTTATGTCATATTCGTGCATTTTCTGGAACTAACCTATTAACAAGATGCCGAAGTGCCAGTTGCTGTTTTCTGCTGTTTTTGGTTTCAGAAATCCGAGTAACGAAATATTCTCGGAATTGGACGAAATCAACGCCCAGGGTCCTATTTTGCCACGAAGCTTCCAGAAGACCGAAGAGGAGACGAAGTGGGGCCACGAGGCGCCCAAACCCTAGGGCGGCGTGGCCTGCCCCTTGGCCGCGCCGACCTGTGGTGTGGGGCCCTCGTGCCCCCTCCTGACTTGCCCTTCCGCCTACTTAAAGCCTCCGTCGCGAAACCCCCAGTACCGAGAGCCACGATACGGAAAACCTTACTGAGACGCCGCCGCCGCCAATCCCATCTCGGGGGATTCAGGAGATCGCCTCCGGCACCCTGCCGGAGAGGGGATTCATCTCCCGGAGGACTCTACGCCGCCATGGTCGCCTCCGGAGTGATGTGTGAGTAGTCTACCCCTGGACTATGGGTCCATAGCTGTAGCTAGATGGTTGTCTTCTCCCCATTGTGCTTCATTGTCGGATCTTGTGAGCTGCCTAACATGATCAAGATCATCTATCTGTAATTCTATATGTTGCGTTTGTTGGGATCCGATGAATAGAGAATACTTGTTATGTTGATTATCAAAGTTATGTCTATGTGTTGTTTATGATCTTGCATGCTCTCCGTTACTAGTAGATGCTCTGGCCAAGTAGATGCTTGTAATTCCAAGAGGGAGTATTTATGCTCGATAGTGGGTTCATGCCTCCATTGATATCTGGGATAGTGACAGAAAGTTCTAAGGTTGTGGATGTGCTGTTGCCACTAGGGATAAAACATTGGTGCTATGTTCAAGGATGTAGTTACTGATTACATTACGCGCAATACTTAATGCAATTGTCTGTTGTTAGCAACTTAATACTGGAGGGGGTTCGGATGATAACCTGAAGGTGGACTTTTTAGGCATAGATGCATGCTGGATGGCGGTCTATGTACTTTGTCGTAATGCCCAATTAAATCTCACTATACTCATCATAATATGTATGTGCATGGTCATGCCCTCTTTATTTGTCAATTGTCCAACTGTAATTTGTTCACCCAACATGCTATTTATCTTATGGGAGAGACACCTCTAGTGAACTGTGGACCCCGGTCCAATTCTCTATACTGAAATACAATCTACTGCAATACTTGTTCTACTGTTTTCTGCAAACAATCATCTTCCACACAATACGGTTAATCCTTTGTTACAGCAAGCCGGTGAGATTGACAACCTCACTGTTTCGTTGGGGCAAAGTACTTTGGTTGTGTTGTGCAGGTTCCACGTTGGCGCCGGAATCCCTGGTGTTGCGCCGCACTACATACCGCCGCCATCAACCTTCAACATGCTTCTTGACTCCTCCTGGTTCGATAAACCTTGGTTTCTTTCTGAGGGAAAACTTGCTGCTGTGCGCATCATACCTTCCTCTTGGGGTTCCCAACGAACGTGTGAGTTACACGCCATCAAGCTCTTTTTCTGGCGCCGTTGCCGGGGAGATCAAGACACGCTGCAAGGGGAGTCTCCACTTCCCAATCTCTTTACTTTGTTTTTGTCTTGCTTTATTTTATTTACTACTTTGTTTGCTGCACTAAATCAAAATACAAAAAAAATTAGTTGCTAGTTTTACTTTATTTGCTATCTTGTTTGCTATATCAAAAACACAAAAAAAATTAGTTACTTGCATTTACTTTATCTAGTTTGCTTTATTTACTGTCTTGCTCTCTACATTAAAAATACAAAAAATTAGTTACTTTTGTTACCATGTCTAGCTCTGAACCTGTTACTTCTTCGCCTGAAGAATTAGTCTTCACTTTTAAACAAGGGGATGAGGAGAGTTTTAAGGATGCTTGGTCTAGAATTTTTACTTCTTATCGTAAAACTGAACCTCAAATGACTCTAAGTTTGCTCCTTAGTAATTTTTATTTTGGTCTTATGATTCGCTATAGATATGCTTTGGATGCTTTAGTGGGACGAGATTTCCTTCATTGCAATGGGGATCAAGCTTTTAATGCCATAAAGAAGTTGGTTGCATCACATGATACAGCTAATAACTTTGATTCAGCCCTCACTAGCATTTATAATAGATTAAACAATCTCGAGATAAGTACATCTCGCTTGGATGACAACTATTGCCATGTTCGTAATCGTCTTGAACAAGTTTTAATGAACTCTAAACTTTCATTATGGGATCCTACTGTTAAAATTGTTATCGGTGATCGAACTTTTCGTGCCAACTGTGATATTATGTCTGAATTTTGCCTTATACCTGAGAGCATTTATAAATCTTTGAAACTTTGGGGAGTCGATGAAGGAGGAGAAGAAATAACTCTCATTGATAACTCTGTTATAATTCCTAAGGGAATAGCCGCAGGTGTGCATACAACCATTCTTGGAAGAACAATATCCATTGATTATCTTGTTATTGAATGTGTAGGGACAGGAAAAATCACACTCGGAAGATCCCTGCTGAAACTATTGGGAGCAGTAATTGATGTGGGAGAAGGCACCCTGGAATTCACCTCTACACCGGGGGGAAATCATATATTTCCTAAATCAAAGGGAAAGAAAAACAATAAGAAAGGTAAGGGAAAAGCCCAAGGTAAGGTTGACACACCATCTCTTGATAATACTTGATACACACTTTCTGCGCCTAGCTGAAAGGCGTTAAAGAAAAGCGCTTATGGGAGACAACCCATGTTTTTACCTACAGTATTTTGTTTTTATTTTGTGTCTTGGAAGTTGTTTACTACTGTAGCAACCTCTCCTTATCTTAGTTTTGTGTTTTGTTGTGCCAAGTAAAGTCTTTGATAGAAAAGTTCATACTAGATTTGGATTACTGCGCAGTTTCAGATTTCTTTGCTGTCACGAATCTGGGCTAAATTCTCTGTAGGTAACTCAGAAAAATATGCCAATTTACGTGAGTGATCCTCAGATATGTACGCAACTTTAATTCAATTTGGGAATTTTCATTTGAGCAAGTCTGGTGCCATTTTAAAATTCGTCAATACGAACTGTTCTGTTTTGACAGATTCTGCCTTTTATTTCGCATTGCCTCTTTTGCTATGTTGGATGAATTTCTTTGATCCACTAATGTCCAGTAGCTTTATGCAATGTCCAGAAGTGTTAAGAATGATTGTGTCACCTCTGAACATGTTAATTTTTATTGTGCACTAACCCTCTAATGAGTTGTTTCGAGTTTGGTGTGGAGGAAGTTTTCAAGGATCAAGAGAGGAGCATGATGCAACATGATCAAGGAGAGTGAAAGCTCTAAGCTTGGGGATGCCCCGGTGGTTCACCCCTGCATATATCAAGAAGACTCAAGCGTCTAAGCTTGGGGATGCCCAAGGCATCCCCTTCTTCATCGACAACATTATCAGGTTCCTCCCCTGAAACTATATTTTTATTCCATCACATCTTATGTGCTTTGCTTGGAGCGTCGGTTTGTTTTTGTTTTTTTGTTTTGTTTGAATAAAATGGATCCTAACATTCACTTTATGGGAGAGAGACACGCTCCGCTGTAGCATATGGACAAGTTTGTCCTTAGTTTCTACTCATAGTATTCATGGCGAAATTCTTCTTCGTTAAATTGTTATATGGTTGGAATTGGAAAATGATACATGTAGTAATTGCTATAAATGTCTTGGATAATGTGATACTTGGCAATTGTTGTGCTCATGTTTAAGCTCTTGCATCATATACTTTGCACCCATTAATGAAGAAATACATAGAGCATGCTAAAATTTGGTTTGCATATTTGGTCTCTCTAAGGTCTAGATAATTTCTAGTTTTGAGTTTTGAACAACAAGGAAGACGATGGAGATTCTTATAATGTTTACAATATGTCTTTTATGTGAGTTTTGCTGCACCGCTTCATCCTTGTGTTTGTTTCAAATAACCTTGCTAGCCTAAACCTTGTATCGAGAGGGAATACTTCTCATGCATCCAAATACTTGAGCCAACCACTATGCCATTTGTGTCCACCATACCTACCTACTACATGGTATTTCTCCGCCATTCCAAAGTAAATTGCTTGAGTGCTACCTTTAAAATTCCATCATTCGCCCTACAATATATAGCTCATGGGACAAATAGCTTAAAAACTATTGTGGTACTGAATATGTACTTATGCACTTTATCTCTTATTAAGTTGCTTGTTGTGCGATAACCATGTTTCTGGGGACGCCATCAACTACTCTTTGTTGAATATCATGTGAGTTGCTATGCATGTTCGTCTTGTCTGAAGTAAGAGCGATCTACCACCTTATGGTTAAGCATGCATATTGTTAGAGAAGAACATTGGGCCGCTAACTAAAGCCATGATCCATGGTGGAAGTTTCAGTTTTGGACATATATCCTCAATCTCATATGAGAAAATTATTAATTGTTGTTACATGCTTATGCATAAAAGAGGAGTCCATTATCTGTTGTCTATGTTGTCTCGGTATGGATGTCTAAGTTGAGAATAATCAATAGCGAGAAATCCAATGCGAACTTTCTCCTTAGACCTTTGTACAGGCGGCATAGAGGTACCCCTTTGTGAAACTTGGTTAAAACATGTGCATTCTGATGATCCGGTAGTCCAAGCTAATTAGGACAAGGTGCGGGCACTATTAGTATACTATGCATGAGGCTTGCAACTTGTAAGATATAATTTACATGATACATATGCTTTATTACTACCGTTGACAAAATTGTTTCATGTTTTCAAAATCAAAGCTCTAGCACAAATATAGCAATCGATGCTTTTCCTCTATGGAGGACCATTCTTTTACTTTTATGTTGAGTCAGTTCACCTATTTCTCTCCACCTCAAGAAGCAAACACTTGTGTGAACTGTGCATTGATTCCTACATACTTGCATATTGCACTTATTATATTACTCTATGTTGACAATATCCATGAGATATACATGTTATAAGTTGAAAGCAACCGCTGAAACTTAATCTTCCTTTGTGTTGATTCAATACCTTTACTTTGAATTATTGCTTTATGAGTTAACTCTTATGCAAGACTTATTGATGCTTGTCTTGAAGTGCTATTCATGAAAAGTCTTTGCTTTATGATTCACTTGTTTATTCATGTCATATACATTGTTTTGATCGCTGCATTCACTACATATGCTTTACAAATAGTATGATCAAGGTTATGATGGCATGTCACTCCAGAAATTATCTGTGTTATCGTTTTACCTGCTCGGGACGAGCAGAACTAAGCTTGGGGATGCTGATACGTCTCCGACGTATCGATAATTTCTTATGTTCCATGCCACATTATTGATGTTATCTACATGTTTTATGTACACTTTATGTCATATTCGTGCATTTTCTGGAACTAACCTATTAACAAGATGCCGAAGTGCCAGTTGTTGTTTTCTGCTGTTTTTGGTTTCAGAAACCCTAGTAACGAAATATTCTCGGAATTGGACGAAATCAACGCCCAGGGTCCTATTTTGCCACGAAGCTTCCAGAAGACCGAAGAGGAGACGAAGTGGGGCCACGAGGCGCCCAAACCCTAGGGCGGCGCGGCCTGCCCCTTGGCCGCGCCGACCTGTGGTGTGGGGCCCTCGTGCCCCCTCCTGACTTGCCCTTCCGCCTACTTAAAGCCTCCGTCGCGAAACCCCCAGTACCGAGAGCCACGTTACGGAAAACCTTACTGAGACGCCGCCGCCGCCAATCCCATCTCGGGGGATTCAGGAGATCGCCTCCGGCACCCTGCCGGAGAGGGGATTCATCTCCCGGAGGACTCTACGCTGCCATGGTCGCCTCCGGAGTGATGTGTGAGTAGTCTACCCCTGGACTATGGGTCCATAGCTGTAGCTAGATGGTTGTCTTCTCCCCATTGTGCTTCATTGTCGGATCTTGTGAGCTGCCTAACATGATCAAGATCATCTATCTGTAATTCTATATGTTGCGTTTGTTGGGATCCGATGAATAGAGAATACTTGTTATGTTGATTATCAAAGTTATGTCTATGTGTTGTTTATGATCTTGCATGCTCTCCGTTACTAGTAGATGCTCTGGCCAAGTAGATGCTTGTAACTCCAAGAGGGAGTATTTATGCTCGATAGTGGGTTCATGCCTCCATTGATATCTGGGACAGTGACAGAAAGTTCTAAGGTTGTGGATGTGCTGTTGCCACTAGGGATAAAACATTGGTGCTATGTTCAAGGATGTAGTTACTGATTACATTACGCGCAATACTTAATGCAATTGTCTGTTGTTAGCAACTTAATACTGGAGGGGGTTCGGATGATAACCTGAAGGTGGACTTTTTAGGCATAGATGCATGCTGGATGGCGGTCTATGTACTTTGTCGTAATGCCCAATTAAATCTCACTATACTCATCATAATATGTATGTGCATGGTCATGCCCTCTTTATTTGTCAATTGCCCAACTGTAATTTGTTCACCCAACATGCTATTTATCTTATGGGAGAGACACCTCTAGTGAACTGTGGACCCCGGTCCAATTCTCTATACTGAAATACAATCTACTGCAATACTTGTTCTACTGTTTTCTGCAAACAATCATCTTCCACACAATACGGTTAATCCTTTGTTACAGCAAGCCGGTGAGATTGACAACCTCACTGTTTCGTTGGGGCAAAGTACTTTGGTTGTGTTGTGCAGGTTCCACGTTGGCGCCGGAATCCCTGGTGTTGCGCCGCACTACATCCCGCCGCCATCAACCTTCAACGTGCTTCTTGACTCCTCCTGGTTCGATAAACCTTGGTTTCTTTCTGAGGGAAAACTTGCTGCTGTGCGCATCATACCTTCCTCTTGGGGTTCCCAACGAACGTGTGAGTTACACGCCATCAGTCTCCTATATGTCCTTTGGAACACCTGGAAGGAAAGAAACAGACGCATTTTCACGGGTCGGCGCCTCACCTTCCTTGAGGTGGCTTCACTCGCAAGGGACGACATCGCGCAAAGAGATCTTGCCTTTGCCGCCTTCAGGCAGAATATCCCGGCCGAGCCGGATTAGGGTTTTTTTTGGCCTTTTGGGTGGTTTCTCGCATGTTTACACCTAGCCACAAACATGCATATCCTTTGTACAGTTGTATAGTTTTCCCTCTTGCTTAATGAAAAGGCAGTGCTCCTGCCGGTTGCTCCAAAAAAAAAATATGTAAAGTAAACAATAGAACTACCATGAGATAAAACATTGTTGTTTTCTCCCTAGTAGCAACATCACATCTACAATCTTAGAAGTTATTATCACTCTTCCAGAAAACTAGATGCATGAACCTACTATTG
This sequence comes from Lolium perenne, assembly GCF_019359855.2. Taxonomy (NCBI): domain Eukaryota; kingdom Viridiplantae; phylum Streptophyta; class Magnoliopsida; order Poales; family Poaceae; genus Lolium; species Lolium perenne. The sequence goes on from NC_067246.2 coordinate 323,420,723, forward strand.
AACATAAATACTCCCTCTTGGCGTCACAAGCATTTACGTGGCCAAAGTATCTACTAGCAACAGAGAGCATGCAAGATCACAAATAACATATGACAAGTATATAATCGATCTCAACATAGTATTCAATATTCATTGGATCCCAGCAAACACAACATTTCGCATTACATAAAGATGATCTTGATCATGATAGGCAGCTCGCAAGATCTAAACACGAGGCATAAATTAGAGAAGACAACCATCTAGCTACTGCTATTGACCCGTAGTCTAGAGATGAGCTACTCACGCATCACTTCGGAGGCGGGCATGGCGATGTAGAGGCCTCCGGTGATGATCTCCCTCTCCGGTAGGGTGCTGGGAAGAGCTTCAGAACCCTCCCGAGCTAGGGTCAGAGATGGCGGCCGCGATGGAACTTTTCGTGGATGGAGGCTCGGGTGTCTAAGTTTTTCCTGAGATCGTGAATAAATAGGCGGAGGGTGATGTCAGTGGAGGCTAGGGGGGCCACACCAACCCTTGGCGCGGCCAGGGCTTGGGCCGCGCCAAGGCATGGTCTGGCCATCCTGTGGTCCCTCTTCGTCTCTCCTCCGAACTTCGTCTTCGTTACGGTAAAATAAGATCTTCAACTTTTGTTTTGTCCAATTCCGAGAATATTTCCTGTACAACTTTTCTGAAATACAAAACAACAGAACACAGAGAACTGGCAGTGTGGCATCTTGTCAATAGGTTAGTGCCAGAAAATATATAAAACTGCAACAAAGTGTAAGCATAACATATATAAATTAGTGTAAAACAAGCGTGTAGCATCAAAAATTATAGATACGTTTGCAATGTATCAACATCCCCAAGCTTAACTGCTGCTCGTCCTCGAGTAGGTAAGTGATAACAAAAATAATTTTTGAGGTGACATGAAGCCAACACAATGTTGATCAAGTTATTGTAAAAGCATTGTGAGCTGGGATCAAAGTACTCTAAACATAGACATTATTGATATAATTCTAACAATAGAACTTAGCAACTATGTTACAATATGAGAATTAACTCAAACAAAGGATCATGAATAATTATGCATTGAAAGCAACTATTTGTTTATGAGCATAGAGAAAACATAAAAAAGTGGTACTCAGTTTGTCCTTTATGAAGTAGCAAACCATAAATGCTAAGACACCATTAAAGTTTAAAGGGTGACTGATATAAGTAATTTAAGAACAAGCAATAGCATAATCATGAACCAATCAATAATAGATTTTGGGACTATGCACATTATACTCAGAATGACAAGTATGCTCTCTTAATTGGTGCATAAAGCAAGAAGATGAAAACTCAACATAAAAGTAAAAGAAAGGTCCTTCGTAGAAGGAAGCAAGATTACCAAGTTTTATAAACCTTCCAAAAAGTATGGTATTCATTAGCTTTGAGCTCTCATTACCCCTATTATCAGCATTTTGAATGGTTAAAATTAATGTGAGGGCAAATATGATTTATATGCTTGACAAATCACAAGTTGAAAATCTTGTGCCCCTTGAATACGAGTACCTAAACCTCATGTTGCTCAACTTAGGTCCCAAATAAGTTCTTGTCATTATAAGTATACATGTATCATTGAGAACACCAACGGGGTACCTCCTGCCCCATGATATAGGAGCATTTCCATACCAAAATGACAAGACAGACAGACAGTGAGCACCTCGGCAATCCTTTTATTTACTATGAGCGTAGCTTTTCATTGAAGATGCATCATAGAATGCTCATTATGGTTCGCTGTAAATTTTCACCTTGAATGATGTACGGCTTAAGTTGGCCGCCTAGGCGTTTCTCTAATATATATACAAACTCCATGTAATTACAAATTTTCATTTTATTTCACACCGCTAGGCATCCATAAACAAAAGAATATGATATCAACTAAATAGGAATAAGTGCAATGTTGAAAGCGTGTGATACGCGTACAACACGCGTCCGTTGGGAACCCCAAGAGGAAGGTGTGATGCGTACAGCGGCAAGTTTTCCCTCAGTATGAAACCAAGGTTTATCGAACCAGTAGGAGCCAAGAAGCACGTTGAAGGTTGATGGCGGCGGGATGTAGTGCGGCGCAACACCAGAGATTCCGGCGCCAACGTGGAACCTGCACAACACAACCAAAGTACTTTGCCCCAACGAAACAGTGAGGTTGTCAATCTCACCGGCTTGCTGTAACAAAGGATTAGATGTATAGTGTGGATGATGATTGTTTGCAGAAAACAAGAGAACAAAGATTGCAGTAGATTGTATTTCAGTATAGAGAATTGGACCGGGGTCCACAGTTCACTAGAGGTGTCTCTCCCATAAGATAAACAACATGTTGGGTGAACAAATTACAGTTGGGCAATTGACAAATAGAGAGGGCATGACCATGCACATACATATTATGATGAGTATTGTGAGATTTAATTGGGCATTACGACAAAGTACATAGACCGCTATCCAGCATGCATCTATGCCTAAAAAGTCCACCTTCAGGTTATCATCCGAACCCCCTCCAGTATTAAGTTGCTAACAACAGACAATTGCATTAAGTATTGCGCGTAATGTAATCAGTGACTACATCCTTGAACATAGCACCAATGTTTTATCCCTAGTGGCAACAACACATCCATAACCTTAGAGGTTCTTGTCACCCTCCGCATTCACGGAGACATGAACCCACTATCGAGCATAAATACTCCCTCTTGGAGTTACTAGCATCAACTTGGCCAGAGCATCTACTAATAACGGAGAGCATGCAAGATCATAAACAACACATAGACATAACTTTGATAATCAACATAACAAGTATTCTCTATTCATCGGATCCCAACAAACGCAACATATAGAATTACAGATATATGATCTTGATCATGTTAGGCAGCTCACAAGACCCGACAATGAAGCACAATGGGGAGAAGACAACCATCTAGCTACTGCTATGGACCCATAGTCCAGGGGTAGACTACTCACACATCACTTCGGAGGCGACCATGGCGGCGTAGAGTCCTCCGGGAGATGAATCCCCTCTCCGGCAGGGTGCCGGAGGCGATCTCCTGAATCCCCCGAGATGGGATTGGCGGCGGCGGCGGCTCAGTAAGGTTTTCCGTATCGTGACTCTCGGTACTGGGGGTTTCGCGACGGAGGCTTTAAGTAGGCGGAAGGGCAAGTCAGGAGGGGGCACGAGGGCCCCGCACCACAGGTCGGCGCGGCCAGGGCAGGGGCCGCGCCGCCCTAGGGTTTGGCCACCTCGTGGCCCCACTTCGTCTCCTCTTCGGTCTTCTGGAAGCTTCGTGGCAAAATAGGACCCTGGGCGTTGATTTCGTCCAATTCCGAGAATATTTCATTACTAGGATTTCTGAAACCAAAAACAGCAGAAAACAAGAATCGGCACTTCGGCATCTTGTTAATAGGTTAGTTCCAGAAAATGCACGAATATGACATAAAGTGTGCATAAAACATGTAGATAACATCAATAATGTGGCATGGAACATAAGAAATTATCGATACGTTGGAGACGTATCAGCATCCCCAAGCTTAGTTCTGCTCGTCCCGAGCAGGTAAAACGATAACAAAGATAATTTCTGGAGTGACATGCCATCATAACCTTGATCATACTATTTGTAAAGCATATGTAGTGAATGCAGCGATCAAAGCAATGTATATGACATGAGTAAACAAGTGAATCATATAGCAAAGACTTTTCATGAATAGTACTTCAAGACAAGCATCAATAAGTCTTGCATAAGAGTTAACTCATAAAGCAATAATTCAAAGTAAAGGCATTGAAGCAACACAAAGGAAGATTAAGTTTCAGCGGTTGCTTTCAACTTGTAACATGTATATCTCATGGATATTGTCAACATAGAGTAATATAATAAGTGCAATATGCAAATATGTAGGAATCAATGCACAGTTCACACAAGTGTTTGCTTCTTGAGGTGGAGAGAAATAGGTGAACTGACTCAACAATGAAAGTAAAAGAATGGTCCTCCATAGAGGAAAAGCATCGATTGCTATATTTGTGCTAGAGCTTTGATTTTGAAAACATGAAACAATTTTGTCAACGGTAGTAATAAAGCATATGTATCATGTAAATTATATCTTACAAGGTGCAAGCCTCATGCATAGTATACTAATAGTGCCCGCACCTTGTCCTAATTAGCTTGGACTACCGGATCATCGCAATGCACATGTTTTAACCAAGTGTCACAAAGGGGTACCTCTATGCCTTTGTACAAAGGTCTAAGGAGAAAGCTCGCATTGGATTTCTCGCTATTGATTATTCTCAACTTAGACATCCATACCGGGACAACATAGACAACAGATAATGAACTCCTCTTTTATGCATAAGCATGTAACAACAATTAATAATTTTCTCATATGAGATTGAGGATATATGTCCAAAACTGAAACTTCCACCATGGATCATGGCTTTAGTTAGCGGCCCAATGTTCTTCTCTAACAATATGCATGCTTAACCATAAGGTGGTAGATCTCTCTTACTTCAGACAAGACGAACATGCATAGCAACTCACATGATATTCAACAAAGAATAGTTGATGGCGTCCCCAGAAACATGGTTATCGCACAACAAGCAACTTAATAAGAGATAAAATGCATAAGTACATATTCAATACCACAATAGTTTTTAAGCTATTTGTCCCATGAGCTATATATTGCAAAGGTGAATGATGGAATTTTAAAGGTAGCACTCAAGCAATTTACTTTGGAATGGCGGAGAAATACCATGTAGTAGGTAGGTATGGTGGACACAAATGGCATAGTGGTTGGCTCAAGTATTTTGGATGCATGAAAGTATTCCCTCTCGATACAAGGTTTAGGCTAGCAAGGCTATTTGAAACAAACACAAGGATGAAGCGGTGCAGCAAAACTCACATAAAAGACATATTGTAAACATTATAAGACTCTACACCGTCTTCCTTGTTGTTCAAACTCAATACTAGAAATTATCTAGACCTTAGAGAAACCAAATATGCAAACCAAATTTAGCATGCTCTATGTATTTTCTTCATTAATGGGTGCAAAGCATATGATGCAAGAGCTTAAACATGAGCACAACAATTGCCAAGTATCACATTACCCAAGACATTTATAGCAATTACTACATGTATCATTTTCCAATTCCAACCATATAACAATTTAACGAAGGAGAAACTTCGCCATGAATACTATGAGTAGAAACTAAGGACATACTTGTCCATATGCTACAGCAGAGCGTGTCTCTCTCCCATAAAGTGAATGCTAGGATCCATTTTATTCAAACAAAACAAAAACAAAAACAAACCGACGCTCCAAGCAAAGCACATAAGATGTGATGGAATAAAAATATAGTTTCAGGGGAGGAACCTGATAATGTTGTCGATGAAGAAGGGGATGCCTTGGGCATCCCCAAGCTTAGACGCTTGAGTCTTCTTAGAATATGCAGGGGTGAACCACCGGGGCATCCCCAAGCTTAGAGCTTTCACTCTCCTTGATCATGTTGCATCATACTCCTCTCTTGATCCTTGAAAACTTCCTCCACACCAAACTTAGAACAACTCATTAGAGGGTTAGTGCACAATAAAAATTAACATGTTCAGAGGTGACATAATCATTCTTAACACTTCTGGACATTGCATAAAGCTACTGGACATTAATGGATCAAAGAAATTCATCCAACATAGCAAAAGAGGCAATGCGAAATAAAAGGCAGAATCTGTCAAAACAGAACAGTTCGTATTGACGAATTTTAAAATGGCACCAGACTTGCTCAAATGAAAATGCCCAAATTGAATGAAAGTTGCGTACGTATCTGAGGATCACGCACGTAAATTGGCATATTTTTCTGAGCTACCTACAGAGAGGCAGGTCGGAATTCGTGACAGCAAAGAAATCTGAAACTGCGCAGTAATCCAAATCTAGTATGAACTTTACTATCAACGACTTTACTTGGCACAACAAAACAGTAAACTAAGATAAGGAGAGGTTGCTACAGTAGTAAACAACTTCCAAGACACAAAATAAAAACAAAGTACTGTAGGTAAAAACATGGGTTGTCTCCCATAAGCGCTTTTCTTTAACGCCTTTCAGCTAGGCGCAGAAAGTGTGTATCAAGTATTATCAAGAGACGAAGTGTCAACATCATAATTTGTTCTAATAATAGAATCAAAAGGTAACTTCATTCTCTTTCTAGGGAAGTGTTCCATACCTTTCTTGAGAGGAAATTGATATTTTATATTACCTTCCTTTATATCAATAGTAGCACCAACAGTTCGAAGAAAAGGTCTTCCCAATATAGACCCACGTCCTACCGGTATGTCTTTTGTGGTAAAATTAAAAGGAAACATGATGAATTAAGTAAAATAAATGCAAGTAACTAATTTTTTTGTGTTTTTGATATAGAGTGCAAGACAGTAAATAAAGTAAAGCTAGCAACTAATTTTTTTGTGTTTTGATATAATGCAGCAAACAAAGTAGTAAATAAAACTAAGCAAGACAAAAACAAAGTAAAGAGATTGGGAAGTGGAGACTCCCCTTGCAGCGTGTCTTGATCTCCCCGGCAACGGCGCCAGAAAAAGAGCTGTTGCCGTGGGAGTTGGCAATTTCCGTGGTGTAGCTTTTCTTCAGATCCCCGGCAACGGCGCCAGAAAAAGAGCTTGATACGCGTACAACACGCGTCCGTTGGGAACCCCAAGAGGAAGGTGTGATGCGTACAGCGGCAAGTTTTCCCTCAGTATGAAACCAAGGTTTATCGAACCAGTAGGAGCCAAGAAGCACGTTGAAGGTTGATGGCGGCGGGATGTAGTGCGGCGCAACACCAGAGATTCCGGCGCCAACGTGGAACCTGCACAACACAACCAAAGTACTTTGCCCCAACGAAACAGTGAGGTTGTCAATCTCACCGGCTTGCTGTAACAAAGGATTAGATGTATAGTGTGGATGATGATTGTTTGCAGAAAACAGTAGAACAGTATTGCAGTAGATTGTATTTCAGTATAGAGAATTGGACCGGGGTCCACAGTTCACTAGAGGTGTCTCTCCCATAAGATAAACAGCATGTTGGGTGAACAAATTCCAGTTGGGCAATTGACAAATAGAGAGGGCATGACCATGCACATACATATTATGATGAGTATTGTGAGATTTAATTGGGCATTACGACAAAGTACATAGACCGCTATCCAGCATGCATCTATGCCTAAAAAGTCCACCTTCAGGTTATCATCCGAACCCCCTCCAGTATTAAGTTGCTAACAACAGACAATTGCATTAAGTATTGCGCGTAATGTAATCAGTGACTACATCCTTGAACATAGCACCAATGTTTTATCCCTAGTGGCAACAGCACATCCATAACCTTAGAGGTTCTTGTCACCCCTCCAGATTCACGGAGACATGAACCCACTATCGAGCATAAATACTCCCTCTTGGAGTTACTAGCATCAACTTGGCCAGAGCATCTACTAATAACGGAGAGCATGCAAGATCATAAACAACACATAGACATAACTTTGATAATCAACATAACAAGTATTCTCTATTCATCGGATCCCAACAAACGCAACATATAGAATTACAGATAGATGATCTTGATCATGTTAGGCAGCTCACAAGACCCGACAATGAAGCACAATGGGGAGAAGACAACCATCTAGCTACTGCTATGGACCCATAGTCCAGGGGTAGACTACTCACACATCACTCCGGAGGCGACCATGGCGGCGTAGAGTCCTCCGGGAGATGAATCCCCTCTCCGGCAGGGTGCCGGAGGCGATCTCCTGAATCCCCCGAGATGGGATTGGCGGCGGCGGCGTCTCAATAAGGTTTTTCGTATCGTAGCTCTCGGTACTGGGGGTTTCGCGACGGAGGCTTTAAGTAGGCGGAAGGGCAAGTCAGGAGGGGGCACGAGGACCCCACACCACAGGTCGGCGCGGCCAGGGCAGGGGCCGCGCCGCCCTAGGGTTTGGCCACCTCGTGGCCCCACTTCGTCTCCTCTTCGGTCTTCTGGAAGCTTCGTGGCAAAATAGGACCCTGGGCGTTGATTTCGTCCAATTTCGAGAATATTTCGTTACTAGGATTTCTGAAACCAAAAACAGCAGAAAACAGCAACTGACACTTCGGCATCTTGTTAATAGGTTAGTTCCAGAAAATGCACGAATATGACATAAAGTGTGCATAAAACATGTAGATAACATCAATAATGTGGCATGGAACATAAGAAATTATCGATACGTTGGAGACGTATCAGCGTGTCCCATGAAAGCATGGTTGTGCTAACTCTCAACTCGTAATTTGCGAGCATATACTCTTCATAAGATAGTCACAATGGTTCAGGTTTATTAAGTGCAAAAAATTAAATGTGCCATCAAGTTCGTGAGAGCTTACTAACTAATTTTCTCATAATAAATTTAATTTGGAAGATAAATAAAAACAAGATGAATAAATACTTGGAATATCATTGATGCTAATAGGTAGATATGGTGGACACAATTGGCAAACTTTGGTTTTTGGTGGTTGGATGCACGACTAGAGCTCATACTCAATACAGGCGAAGACTAGCAAAAAACTGGGAGCGACCAACTAAGAGACCAATAATGACCATAATTATGCATAGCAACAAAACATTATTAATCAAATCATAAAGTGATATTACAAGTCAAAAACTAAATGATCATAGAGGCTTTAGTTGACTAGTTTGTAGTCATTAGATGGTATAAGTATGTTCCAAGTCAACCCAATAAAGCATCAATGGAGAATACCACAATATTAAGCTTTGTATGATGGAAACAAAACATGGTTCTTTCAATGGCACATTATGCACTCTCAGATATTTGAGACAAGCCATGCTACAACAATAAATACTAAGCATATAATAAGAATAACTTCTAACATGACATGTCAAAGTCTATGCATGCTACAGTCTAGACAAGCTTCCTTTTGCATCACTATAAGCATGAAACATTTTACTCGTCTTCAACACCAATCAACTTATTTAAAATAACTCTCATAGCTAATAATCAATATGGACCACAGAGCTAATCATACATAAATAAATAAAACTAACAATCTCGGAACAAAATAAAAATGGAAAACCAAGAGCTAAACGCGGCACTAACAAACTAGAACACTCGCAGAACAATAAGAGCGAAAACTAGAGTGTTCTATGCAATTAAAACGGAGTGTGTCATTCTCCGAAACAAATATGCTGAGATCCAACCATATGCTATAGCAAACAAAACTAAACTAAACTAAAAACAAAAATAAAGACGCTCCAAGAACAACACATAGCATATGAAGCAATAAAAATTATGGCGTCTAGAAAGATGATATAATGCTTTGTTGATGAAGAAGGGATACCTTGGACATCCCCAAGCTTTAACGCTTGTAACTCTTGGATATTTCTTTGGGTGACATGGGAATTCTCAAGCTTGAGATTTTATCCATACTTCATCTTATTACTTCATTCTTCTCTCCCTACACTTGAAAACTTCCTTCATACAAAACTTCACACAATTCTTATTACCAGGGTTAGTACAATCAAAATAACAAATCTAATTGGGTTCAGTTCTAATATATATCAAACATCTATTAAAACATTAGTTACTGTAGCAACTTCTTCAAAAAGCTCTTTCCTCAAAAGAACTCAAAAAGAAAAAGATTAAGAGGCAAATTCAAATAGTGGCAGAAATCTGTCAAAACAGAACAACAGGTAAAGATCGATTTGTTCTAAAATTTTCTGTTGCTCCGATCGAAAAGTGTTCAACTAACGAAAGTTAGATAATAACCCGGGGCATATGCTAAAAAATTGGCATCTCAAAAAAACGTTCTGGCTGGAAATACAATTTTTATGGTGACATCACAAAATCTGTTTCAGGATAGCAACTTCCCCAAATCTTACTTTGTTCTTATTAGAGGCTATTCTTGGCACAAAAACGAAATGAAAATGATAAGGAGAGGTTATTACAGAGGTAATAACTTCCAAAACTCAACAATAGATAAATTACAGAAATGAAACATGGGTTATCTCCTAAGAGTGCTTTTCTAACGCCTTTCAGCTAGGCGCAGAAAAAGAGCTAGCATCAAGTATTATCAAGTGAAGAAGCATCAATACCATGAATGGCAGGAGCCTTACATCTACCCTCCTACCTTTACACTTTTTCTTAGGGAAACTATGAGAAGTACCTGGTGGGGAGGTGAAAATCATGATGCCTTTCCCCACATCTATCTTTGCTCCCAGAAGTTTTAGCAGAGATCGTCCAAGCGCGATTTTTCCCTTTCCTACACATTCAATGACAAGATAATCAGTAGATACCATCTTTCCTAAGATTATTAGATACACTCCTTCAGGAACTCCAATGGGTAATATAACAACATTATTGGTAAGAGTTATTTCTTCTCCACCCTCAGAAAGTTTCCAAAGATTTAAAAACTCATAAATATCTTTAGGCATAAGACAAAATTCAAACATAATATAGCAACAAGCATAAAAAAATTCACCATTTATATCAACTTTTACTGAAGGGAGCCAACTTGGGGGTTCAGAATTTATTGAAACGTGATCATAATTTTCTAGAAGCAAACTAATATAACATTCTTTTAAGAAAGTTGTACTTGTCTCAAGAGTATTTAATCTAGCATAAATGCTCACAAGGGATGAATCAAAACTACTAGGTGAGCTATATGTTGCAATCAACTTTTTATGGCATTATAAGATTGATCTCCATCAGAATGAAGGAAATCTCCTCCTACTACAGTGTCCAAATCATATCTATAAAAAAAGGACAAGACCAAAGTAAAAGCTACAAAGAAGCAGGCCTAGAGTCATTTTAGGTTCAGTTTTATCATAAGAATTATTAATTCTAGACCAAACTTCTATAAAACTCTCCTCACTCCCTTATTTGAAAGTGAAAATCATTTCCTTAGGTGACATAGTAACAGGACTAGACATAGAAGCAACTTAAAATAGGAACTAATTTTTGTGTTTTTGATATAATAAAGCAAACAATACAAAGTAAAATAAACTAAGAAAAACTATAACAAAGTAAAGAGATTGCAGATGAGAGACTCCCCTTGCAGAAATCCTCTTTCTCCTCGGAAATAGTGCCAGAAAAGTAATTTGATGGCACTTGAAGGGGCTTGATGTAGTGTCTTGATTATTCCCCGACAACAGCCCCAAAAAAGTAGCTTGATGAGCGCAGATTGCACACCGTTGGGGAACCCCAAGAGAAAGGTATGATGAGCATAGTAGCAAGTTTTCCCTCAGTAAGAAACCAAGGTTTAATTGACCAGTAGGAGAAATGCGTGACTTCTGAAGGTGTTGCTAGCTGACTTGTGAAAGGGCGCACTACCGGCGTCAGCAACAACGTGGAACCCGCAATCAAAATACTTTGCCCCAACTTACAGTGAGGTTGTCAATCTCATCGGTTTTGCTGAACACAAAGGATTAGACGTACAATGTGAAAGATGATGATTGTTTGCAATGGAATTAAAGAGAATAGTACTTGCAGTAAGTAAACAGAACATGATGATTGTATCAGTGTAAAAGATAGGATCGGGGTCCACAGTTCACTAGAGGTGTCTTTCCATAAAGATAAATAACATGTTGGGTGAACAAATTACAGCTGGGCAGTTGACAGAATAAAGACCATACATGACAAGATGATTACTACGAGATTCGTTTGGGCATTACAACATAATACATAGACTGTAATTCAACTGTGCCTATGACTAATAATCCACCTTCCAGTTATCGTCCGAACCCCTTCCAGTATTAAGTTGCAAGCAACAGATTATCGCATTAAGCAATGCGTGTAAAGTAAACAATAAAATTACCTTTAGATAAAATATTGTTGTTTTCTCCCTAGTAACAACATCACATCTACAATCTTAGAAGTTATTGTCACTTTTCGAGAAAACTAGAGGCATGAACCTACTATCGAGCATAAATACTCCCTCTTGGAATCACAAGCATTTACTTGGCCATAGTATCTACTAGCAACGGAGAGCATGCAAGATCAAAAATGACATATGACAAGTATATAATCGATTCCAACATAGTATTCAATATTCATCGGATCCCAGCAAACACAACATGTAGCATTACATAAAGATGATCTTGATCATGATAGGCAGCTCACAAGATTTAAACATGAGGCATAAATTGGAGAAGATAACCATCTAGCTAGTTCTATGGACCCGTAGTCTAGAGATGAACTACTCATGCATCACTTCGGAGGCGGACATGGCGATGTAGAGGCCTCCGGTGATGATCTCCCTCTCCGGCAGAGTGCCGGGAAGAGCTTCAGAACCCTCCCGAGCTAGGGTCGGCGATGGCGACCGCGATGGAACTTTTTGTTGATGGAGGCTCAGGTGTGTAGGCCTTTCCCAATATCGTGAATAAATAGGCGGAAGGGCGAAGTCCGTGGAGGCCAGGGGCCCACACCACCTCTTGGCACGGCCAGGGCTTGGGCTGCGCCAAGGCATAGTCTGGCCACCCTGTGGCCCCTCTTCGTCTCTCCTCCAGACTTCGTCTTCTTTACGGTAAAATAAGATCTTCGGCTTTTGTTTCGTCCAATTTTGAGAATATTTTCTGTACAAATTTTCTGAAATACAAAACAGCAGAAAACAAGAAACTAGCACTGTGGCAACTTGTCAATAGGTTAGTGCCAGAAAATGTATAAAAGTGCGATGAAGTGTAAGCAAAATATATATAAATTGGTGTAAAACAAGCATGGAGTATCAAAAATTATTGATACGTTTGCAACGTATCATACCATTTAACATATCAGCATACATAGACTTGACGGTGAAGTTCCTTGATGATGTTAGACCCCAAACGAACTTGTCTTGATCCTCATTTAAAGTTATCCATTAGCCTTTGGCATAGATGTACCCACTGGTCCCATTTATTACCAATAATTTGTCTTCATAAACCAATATTTAACGGAGTCAAACTCATAACATTTGCCACTGTATCATGTGTTACAATGGACTATGTTATATAGTTGTGGGTACTGAGACGCAAGGGTTTTATCGCCTAGCCACATATCTTCCCAGAAGTGAACTCCTACTCCTAAGCCAACTATAAAACTCCCCCCTCTAAAAACTCCCCCTTTAACTTTCATTAATCCCTTCCGGAAAGGTGAATCAGTTGGCTTTACTTTCAACTTCCGCCAAATTCTTTTGCGATAGAAATTTGTTTTTTAACAGTTGTTGCCATAAACCTTCTTCAGAGAGAAGCTTATATAAACATTTTCTAAGAAGGCATGAATTTTTTATCTCCAGCACTTCAACTCCAAGACCACCTTGGTCCTTGGGTCTGCAAATCAAGTTGCACCTAGTTAAACGATATTTTCTTTTATTTTCCTCACATTGCCAAAAGAAACGTGATCTGAAAAAATCTAATATCTTCCTTACCCCTTTGGTATGTCAAAGAATGATAACATAAACATCGGTAAACTAGTGAAAATAGAGTTAATCAATACAAGGCGATCCCCATATGATAATATCTTTCCATCCCAACATCCAAGTTTTCCTTCGAAATGACTTTCAACAGGATTCCATTCAGAGCTTTTAAGATTTCTATAATGGATTGTTATACCCAAATACCTGAAGGGCAAAGAACCGGATTCACAACCAAACAATTGTCTATATTCCTCTTCTTCCTCCTTAACCCTACCAAAATAGAAAATCTCGCTTTTGTGGAAATTTATTTTAAACCCTGACAATTATTTGAAGAATCGTAATATTAGTTTCATATTTACAGCCTTTTCAACATCATGCTCCATGAAAAGTATTGTATCATCGGCATATTGCAGTATAGAAATTCCTCCCACAACGAGATGAGGTATTAGACTTCTGATCTGTCCATCCTCCTTTGCTCTTGCAATTAAGATGGCCAGCATATCTGCAACAATGTTGAATAACATGGGTGACAATGGACACCCTGTCGAAGACCTTCCTAGTTTGAAAGTAGTGACAATTTTCATCATTGACCTTGATCCCTACACTTCATCCTCTTACGAATTGTTCTATGAGTTTACATTATTTGGGGTCAAAACCTTTCAGGCGCATGGCTTGTTGAAGAAAAGACCATTTTACCTTGTCATATGCTTTCTAAAAATTAATTCTAAATATCACTCCATTCATTTTCTTTCGATTAAGTTCAGGGATAGTTTCATGTAAGACAACTACTCCTTCAAGTATATGTCATCATGACATGAATGCCAACTGCGTAGGGCTAATCACTCTTTTAGCAACAGTATTAACTCTAATTGTAGCGATCTTTGTGAATATTTTAAAAGTAACATTGAGAAGACAAATTGGTCTATATTATTGAATTTGAACTGCATTCTCCTTCTTGGGTAGTTGGGTAATAACACCAAAATTTAATTTAAATAACTGTAATTCCCCTGAATGTAGTTGATAGAACATTGGCATTAAATCACCCTTAATGACAGCCCAAGAGGTTTGATAAAACTAAGCTGGAAAACCATCAGGTCCCGGAGCTTTATTTAACTCCATTTGAAAAATAGCATCCTTGACCTCCTTCTCAGTAAATTCGGCAACCAGGATATTATTCTCCTCTAGGGTTAATTGCGAAATATCTTGACGGATCTCCTCAATCAGTGTGAGGGTAGAAGTAGCTGGCTCTCCAAACAACTTCTTATAATATTAAGATATATAGACTTGTAAATTCTCATCACCTACTATGGTTCCTTCATCTTGTTTTAGCTAAAATATTTTTTCTTTCTATGTTTTCCATTTGCAATTAAGTGAAAATACTTAGTATATATTGTTTTCCCCTCTTGAATATGTTTTACTTTGGCTCTTTGCGTCCATTTTGACTCCCCATCTCTATGAAGTTTTGTTATATCATCATTTTCTTTTCTTAATTTTGCTCTCTCATCATCTAGAGGAGTTGTCTCACCTTTCAAATCCAATTCATCTATTAAGGATAGCAATGTTTTCTTTTCTTTCTTGTGTTGACCACTTAGACATTTTGCCCAACCTTTAAGGAAACGCCCGAACATGACAAATTTTTTTTTGCCATCTAGCAATAGGAGAATCCCCATGAGTCTCTGCCTCCCATTCAACTTTCACTATCTCGTAAAAGTTATCATGTTTCAACCATCATATTTCAAAAGAAAAGTGAGCTTTATTACCAATGTGAGCATGATTACCCGAATCAATTAAGAGAGGAACGTGGTCGGAACCAGACCTTGTCAGATCTCTAACCGTAACTAATGGATTTTTTTGTTCACAATTAACTGTCGATAGAACTCGGTCAAGCTTCTCATAAGTTGGACTCTCCCTTCGATTAGCCCAAGTGAATTGTCTACCTGAGAGAGCAATCTCTCGCAGGTTTAGACTCTCAATAATGGCATTAAAAATGAAGGGCGAGTGTGGCTTAAAATTATCATTATTCTTATCCTCTTTTCTTCTCAAAATATTGAAATCCCCCCAATTAGAGAAGGGATGGATCCCGAATCGTCCATCCTTGCTAGTTCAGCTAGGAATTCTGCTTTATGAGAATCTTGAGCACTACCATATACTGGCACCAATACCCATTCAAACTCATCATGCTTACATCTAACATGTAGTTTAACACAACTTTACCAACTTGGAGTGACGCATTATTTATTCCAACAAGGCTGCCTCCAGACCTCCCATGTGGTGGAAGGCAGAACCATGAAAAATCTAACCCATTTTTCAAATTCTTTAGAAAAGGTAGTGAGAAATTAGATCTCCCTGTATCCAGTAAGGCGATTTTTCTTCCCTTAATATTTCTTTAACAAATAAATGTTTTGCAATATCACCAAAACCATTAGAATTCCAAAATATACCTTTCAATGAACTCATTTTAAACAATTTTTTTGTTTTTGAACCTAGCACTTCTACGAACAATTGACAAATCAAAATCCTTCTTCTTTCTAGATTTCTTGAGTTTGATGGTAGGCATTAAGAGGTCATCATGTTCTAATAACTCCTGCGCCTTTTCGATTATCAAATCTCCGGTAAGACTTGAAATTTTAGAAGTCAGCAGACTAGTTTGTTCTCTATGTTTTGTGGCTGTTTATGTTTTTCGGCTATCTCGTCTCTGTTTGCCACAGCTCTGTAACTGAATTTGCTTCTCTTCTACCTTAATATATTCAGCCTCAGGCCCTTCGATGTAGACCATCATCTTCAGCAGCTCCTCATTCTTCATCAGCTTGAAGAGGCAGGGATACCCCTCCTGCAGGCATTGGCGCGGGAGAAAGACAACCCTCAGCTGATGACTTGTGCAGTGTGTCGCAATTTAGCAGTAGCAAAATCCTTATTTTACTTTCGTAGCCCAAGTCCTGTCACGGCTCACGCAAATTCCCATGCAAAATACATACGCCTCTCAATCCTCAGCAACACATAACAGCTGATGGAAGAACCAATAACCACTGAAATAATCTCGAAGGACAAATAGTGTAGTAGATAAGTACTCTAGATAAGTTGTTCAAACTAGACCGTCCAAAATAACTCTAGAGTCTAGATAACAAAGTTCTGATAGAGATAACCACTGAAATGTGTTCCAAGGACAGAAAGCACAGAAAGCAGATAAGCTGTTCAAACTTGATTATCCAAAGTTACTCTAGTTAACATGAAGGGACAAATTTCTTCCTCTGCAACTCCTTATAAGCACCCTAGTTTTTCACTTCCAGATTCTAGATAATCAGTGTAGCAAGGGGGCCAACCACGCCTCAAGCTACACAGTTCTCACGACGAATGATGTAGACCATCATCTTCAGCGGCTCCTCGTTCTCCATCACCTTGAAGAGACAGAGATCATCCTCCCGTAGGCTGTTCATGCGGGCGAAAGAGGCCCATCCTTTACTGGTCATCATGCAAGCACCCCTGTATCGCAGCTCTGTGTCCCACGTCCTGGTCTTACCGTCCCGTTGAAGCACCAAACTGATCACACTCTTTTCACGATGCCCAGCAGCGTACTTCTTCTCAAGATACCTTGACACATACCGCATGGCAAATGACTGTTTATATACAGATTCAGGCAGGATGTTAGTGATAGAGATGCAGATATGTGCATGTGTATGCAAACAAGGATACAGATGAAAACGAGAAGCTGTTCGCAAATAAGAAGTTGCAAATGATAACTTCTAGGCTGCTACAGAAAGCAATATTTCTCTAAACTTACTAGGTAGGGGGTCCTATAGGGGCGACAAATGCTCCTCTTGTTCATGAGCACAACGTAAATTGGCAGTTCCGACTCAATGGCACTGACTTTCTCTAATACTTTCTTCTCCTGCGCTTGTGTTAGACGTGTTTTGTCTTGTAGCATGAAGGGGGGCTCTGAAGCTCCCTTAGAATTGTCATAAGATCCATGGTCTTCACCTGAACAGGTTTTCAAAAGAATTAGACAGAAAGGATGTGATCATGTGAACTGAAATGTAACACATGAATTTTATCATTGATAATGGACTCTTTGACTCATGCTACCATACCATCGGTGGATGGTCCCTCCTTAACACAGGCTGTCGAGGATATCTTTGTGCTTCTCCTTCTGTGGTTTGAAACAGTACCGGTTTTTCCACTAGGGGAATGACCAATGTTCGCTCTGTGAAGCAGATGGACTGCTACTGTGAATCTACTTTCCTTAACATCTGTTAATGGTTGAAAGAGGCAGAGATCTCCTTCTCGAACACTATTGTCACGAACAAACTTGCCCCAACGTAGGTTGCACCCACCATCACGCCGGATGCGCAAATTGCACTGCCAATCGTTGCTCTTTCTAGGAACGTGGAGTGTGATAGTTTGGCTTTCCCGTGGAAAGCACGCAATTGCATAGTCCTTACGTATGACCTATTTACAAAAAGGACAGAATGTGATACAGTTTGACCTGTTCAATATGATAGAGTACTTAAGACTGTCAGCAAGGCTAATTGTTCCATCATGGTTCCAATACATTCATGAATCAAGTGTAAAATAAGGCAATGCCTTTGTTTATTCAGCCATGAATATGCAGCTTGAACCAAAACACTGAGTTTCCAAAACAATATCAAAATTCTATGTGGTAGTATTAGCATACCAGAATATTAGGCGGTTCCACATTGGTCTTCTTCATCAGTACAACAAGCACCGGGAGTTTAGGTTGAATTTGACCGATGAGTGCATGTATTTTTCCTTCCTGTTCTATTGTAAGATCACATTGCCTTGATAAGACATAATCCTTTGAGAGCATCTGAAGATCGTCCATCTCCAGAGACTCATCTACAGGTGGATCGCCTTCTGTGGTAAAAAAAGAATTAGGAGTAAGAGAACAAAGGGTAAGTGGGTAACTGATTTAATTTGAGAACACAACTTAACCCGAAAATGCCTCAGAAGTATAAGATAACCCAGCTGTCTTTTGTGATTCACAATAATGGCATGAGCTTTCCTTTGGGCTTCCATCTGAATCTGATCCTTTGCCTGATGATGACTTGGTAGTACCATCACGAGATTCGCTCGCATTATCAACATAGCAATTGTTCGTTTTTTTAACATCAGAGGAAGTTTTCATCCCAGCACCGCACAACAATTTCTCCTTACCGTTGGAATCAAATATTGTAACCTTAAAGCGGGCATTTCCAAGGTATCTAAACATCAAGGAATAATTCTCTTCTATTTTATTGGCATCAACAAATACCGCCCATCCAGACTGGAGGATTTTCCTGTTCATACTCTCAGTAACTGCAACATCATATATGTTACCATTAGCGGCTTCTAGTTTTATGGTTCCCGGGATCTTTCCTCCAAAGTACTTCACAAACCACTCTGGTATGACCTGTAGCAAGAAGGAATGGGTGAAAAAAAATGAGCCAGAGAAAAAACTCAAGACAGATTTCAGACAACCCACTGAACTGGAAAGACAGAAGTAGCTCACCATGCTATGCATGAAGTTTCCATTGATCTGTCTTATGAACTTCAGGTTGGTCTGGCAGCATTCACATGGATTGCTCATCTTGGATACGTCCTTTAAAAAAGATCTTATATTATTTTTCAGATGACATTATTCATTTCTCAACTTATTATACCTCAAAACCACTTAAGATTTGTAATGGTGCACTACAATCTTGAGATAGTTTTTTTCTTCCAGAAATAACAATACAACGAATATACTGTAAA
The DNA here is from genome assembly GCF_019359855.2 of Lolium perenne. Taxonomy (NCBI): domain Eukaryota; kingdom Viridiplantae; phylum Streptophyta; class Magnoliopsida; order Poales; family Poaceae; genus Lolium; species Lolium perenne. Next base: position 323,439,872 of record NC_067246.2, read on the forward strand.
CACTACAAAACTAATGCTGCCCTTCAAACCTGTCATGATTATCATGTAAAAGTGAAACAAAATCAGCACTAAAACGTTACTGATGCTATGCAGGTGTTGAAGGTTACTGCAGTGCAGCAGAAATGCAGAATGCATCAGGGAGTGCTTATGAAGTGATCACAACCAGCGACTGGAAGGGCCCACACAGGCCAAAAGTAAGTCATTTATGAGGGGAGCTGTATCCCAAACGCTATTTAATTGTGCATTGCACATTTGCACGTATAATTCTCATATTCCCAAAGACATTAAACAATGTATACGGTGTTGATGTTTTCCAACGCAGAGTCTTGTCATAGCAAGATTTTAACACAATGTGTAGCTCTACCAAGTCCTCTACTCACGCTGCTAAACCAGCTTTTATATAGCCAAGGCCAAAAAAACAGAGTCGAACGGGGCACCTACTGAAGCCCCTATTCCCTACAACTAGAGGACAGGTCCCCAACTTATATTATTGCTTCTCATATTCTCACATGCTAACAATTAACCCGAACAGATTGACGACTGAAATGATGGGAAGTGGCTAATACTGCATGAGAGCCGATGTGAATTCGTGATCAGACATCCTAAGAAAGTCTGATAGAATGGCCGTCCACTAAATTCAATCTAGAAAAATAAGCTGAGTCTATGTGACGAGAGGGGATCCATTGGGATAATGCGGCATCCATTGTACTGAATCAAATTATAGCATGGATTCCACTCAAACTCAATCTATTTCTCAGTTGCATAAAAAAGATGAAATCTCAGTCTTTTTTCATCCAACTTTTTTTTTCTGTCCGACTGGAGCTCGGTTATAATGGGGGAAATCCAATAAGGAAAATAATTATTACTCGGTGAGAAAATTGTATGACTGCCCACAAACTGAACCTTCTCTCCTCTTAGCCAAGAAAAGAAGAAATATGGAAGTACAAAACGATTGGCTATCATACATGAAAAGGATGGAAATAGAAACTGAAACATAGTGGACTGAGGTTTGCATGTGACTGTAAATACAGTAGGCAATGCATAGTTATAAACAAATGTGTGCTCTAAAAAGGAAAAGAATTGCAACATTTTCGCCCAATAGCAATCTTTAGAAACGAGAAGAGCAAGAATTATCATGTTGAACAAGTAGCAAGGTAGAACTGAGAGTTTGATCCCGCAACTTGGAATTCGAAAATGCAAAAAAAAAAAAAAAAAAAAAAAAAAAAAAAAAATGAACCAACAAACAGAAGGTCGGCAAAATGGCTGGATCAGAGCTTATCAATAATATGTAGAATTTTTGGCATTATAAGCAAATCAAAATAAATAACTGTCACGATGACATCCATACCAAACAAACAAAATTAACTAGCAGTATAGCATACACAGGATGGTGTAACAACTTAATTTTAGATGGTGTAACATATATATAAAAACTTCGTACATAGCATGAATGAACAGGAGAGGAAACAAGAAAGAAAACACTGACTCATATGACAGACTAGTCGTGAGAAGAAATACCATTCTTCATGAATCGTCAGATGGAGTCGTATTGGCTCTGATGGGGGCGTAAAGACACAACACAAATGGGACCCCAACACAAATAGCTACTAACAACTACCGCATTTCGAACTATTGTTCTTCTGAATCTTAAAAACAAAACATCAAGGATCAATCCAGCTGCTGAGCTGCAGAAAAGACATTGCATTCCCAGCATGGATCCAGCCAGGCCAACCACAAATGAGAAACATATAGCGAAGAAACTAACTGTTGCCGGCATACATACAAGCAGGCCCCAAATATGCAGATCAGATGAGATATTGCCGCCAATCCGCCATTAACGCAGGTCACCTCCACCATGACTCTGTGGGTGAATAACACAAGGATTTACTTACCTGCAGCAGAGACCGTCCCTGCAGCGCCGACGACGGGGCGTAGAGCGAACAGGGTTCAGCACGCAAGATCGAGGCCGCCTCGTCAGCGCCGGCGAGCGGGCGAGGAGTTTCGGCAGGAGCGAGGAGGTGGGAACTGGACAGGGAACGTACGCGTGGCGCTGCCTCCAGCTCTCCGCCCCTCTCTTTCTCTCCGTATGTCAGAATGACAAGGGCGCGAGGACCCAAAAGTTTTGATAAGGATGGGTTGTGGGTTGTGCGTTGTGGTTAGGGCATCTCCAACCGAGCGATCCAAACGGATGCGCTGGGCCGTCTATTTTGGACCGTTTGGTGGCTGAGCGGACACGCGCACAGCGTCCGCGTCCGCGTGTCCGTTTGGGTCGCACGCTGCGTCCAACGCGGCGATCCAAAAAGACGTCACGTGGTTCGTCTTCCTTGCGCGGCGCTGCGCCATGGCAGGTGATGCGTGTGGTTGGCACGTCCGTTGGGAACCCCAAGAGGAAGGTGTGATGCGCACAGCGGCAAGTTTCCCTCAGTAAGAAACCAAGGTTTAATCGGACCAGTAGGAGTCAAGAAGCACGTTGAAGGTTGATGGCGGCGAGATGTAGTGCGGCGCAACACCAGTGATTCCGGCGCCAACGTGGAACCTGCACAACACAACCAAAGTACTTTGCCCCAACGAAACAGTGAGGTTGTCAATCTCACCGGCTTGCTGTAACAAAGAGTTAACCGTATTGTGTGGAAGATGATTGTTTGCAGAAAACAGTAGAACAAGTATTGCAGTAGATTGTATTTCAGTAAAGAGAATTGGACCGGGGTCCACAGTTCACTAGAGGTGTCTCTCCCATAAGACGAACAGCATGTTGGGTGAACAAATTACAGTTGGGCAATTGACAAATAAAGAGAGCATGACCATGCACATACATATCATGATGAGTATAGTGAGATTTAATTGGGCATTACGACAAAGTACATAGACCGTCATCCAACTGCATCTATGCCTAAAAAGTCCACCTTCAGGTTATCATCCGAACCCCCTCCAGTATTAAGTTGCTAACAACAGACAATTGCATTAAGTATTGCGCGTAATGTAACTAGTGACTACATCCTTGAACATAGCACTAATGTTTTATCCCTAGTGGCACAAAGACATCCATAACCTTAGAGGTTCTTGTCACCCCTCCAGATTCACGGAGACATGAACCCACTATCGAGCATAAATACTCCCTCTTGGAGTTACTAGCATCAACTTGGCCAGAGCATCTACTAATAACGGAGAGCATGCAAGATCATAAACAACACATAGATATAACTTTGATAATCAACATAACAAGTATTCTCTATTCATCGGATCCCAACAAACGCAACATATAGAATTACAGATAGATGATCTTGATCATGTTAGGCAGCTCACAAGATCCGACAATGATAGCACAATGGGGAGAAGACAACCATCTAGCTACTGCTATGGACCCATAGTCCAGGGGTAGACTACTCACACATCACACCGGAGGCGACCATGGCGGCGTAGAGTCCTCCGGGAGATGATTCCCCTCTCCGGCAGGGTGCCGGAGGCGATCTCCTGGATCCCCCGAGATGGGATCGGCGTTGGCGGCGTCTCTGGAAGGTTTTCCTTATCGTGGCTCTCGGTACTGGGGGTTTCGTCACGGAGACTTTTTATAGGCGGAAGGGCAGGTCAAGAGGCGGCACGGGGGCCCCACACTACAGGCCGGCGCGGCCAAGGGGGGGGCCGCGCCGCCCTCTGGTGTGGCCCCTCCGTGGCCCCTCTTCGTCTCTCCTTCGGACTTCTGGAAGCTTCGTGAGAAAATAGGCCCCTGGGCTTTGATTTCGTCCAATTCCGAGAATATTTCCTTACTAGGATTTATGTAACCAAAAAAAGCAGAAAACAAGAATCGGCACTTCGGCATCTTGTTAATAGGTTAGTTCCAGAAAATGCACGAATATGACATAAAGTGTGCATAAAACATGTAGATAACATCAATAATGTGGCATGGAACATAAGAAATTATCGATACGTCGGAGACGTATCAGCATCCCCAAGCTTAGTTCTGCTCGTCCCGAGCAGGTAAAACGATAACACAGATAATTTCTGGAGTGACATGCCATCATAATCTTGATCATACTATTTGTAAAGCATATGTAGTGAATGCAGCGATCGAAACAATGTATATGACATGAGTAAACAAGTGAATCATATAGCAAAGACTTTTCAAGACAAGCATCAATAAGTCTTGCATAAGAGTTAACTCATAAAGCAATAATTCAAAGTAAAGGCATTGAAGCAACACAAAAGAAGATTAAGTTTCAGCGGTTGCTTTCAACTTGTAACATGTATATCTCATGGATATTGTCAACATAGAGTAATATAATAAGTGCAATAAGCAAGTATGTAGGAATCAATGCACAGTTCACACAAGTGTTTGCTTCTTGAGGTGGAGAGAGATAGGTGAACTGACTCAACATTGAAAGTAAAAGAATGGTCCTCCATAGAGGAAAAGCATCGATTGCTATATTTGTGCTAGAGCTTTGATTTTGAAAACATGAAACAATTTTGTCAACGGTAGTAATAAAGCATATGCATCATGTAAATTATATCTTATAAGTTGCAAGCCTCATGCATAGTGTACTAATAGTGCCCGCACCTTGTCCTAATTAGCTTGGACTACCGGATCATCACAATGCATTGTTTTTACCAAGTGTCACAAAGGGGTACCTCTATGCCGCCTGTACAAAGGTCTAAGGAGAAAGCTCGCATTGGATTTCTCGCTATTGATTATTCTTCAACTTAGACATCCATACCGGGACAACATAGACAACAGATAATGGACTCCTCTTTTATGCATAAGCATATACCAACAATTAATAATTTTCTCATTTGAGATTTGAGGATTGTTGTCCAAAACTGAAACTTCCACCATGGAGCATGGCTTTAGTTAGCGGCCCAATGTTCTTCTCTAACATATGCATGCTTAACCATATGGTGGTAGATCTCTCTTACTTCAGACAAGACGAACATGCATAGCAACTCACATGAAATTCAACAATGAAAAGTTGATGGCATCCCCAGTGAACATGGTTATCGCACAACAAGCAACTTAATAAGAGATAAAGTGCATAATTACATATTCAATACCACAATAGTTTTTAAGCTATTTGTCCCATGAGCTATATATTGCAAAGGTGAATGATGGAATTTTAAAGGTAGCACTCAAGCAATTTACTTTGGAATGGCGGAAAATACCATGTAGTAGGTAGGTATGGTGGACACAAATGGCATAGTGGTTGGCTCAAGTATTTGGATGCATGAGAAGTATTCCCTCTCGATACAAGGTTTAGGCTAGCAAGGCTTATTTGAAACAAACACAAGGATGAACCGGTGCAGCAAAACTCACATAAAAGACATATTGAAAACATTATAAGACTCTACACCGTCTTCCTTGTTGTTCAAACTCAAAACTAGAAATTATCTAGACCTTAGAGAAACCAAATATGCAAACCAAATTTTAGCATGCTCTATGTATTTCTTCATTAATGGGTGCAAAGCATATGATGCAAGAGCTTAATCATGAGCACAACAATTGCCAAGTATCACATTACCCAAGACATTTATAGCAATTACTACATGTATCATTTTCCAATTCCAACCATATAACAATTTAACGAAGGAGAAACTTCGCCATGAATACTATGAGTAGAAACCAAGGACATACTTGTCCATATGCTACAGCGGAGCGTGTCTCTCTCCCATAAAGTGAATGCTAGGATCCATTTTATTCAAACAAAACAAAAAACAAAAACAAACCGACGCTCCAAGAAAAAGCACATAAGATGTGATGGAATAAAAATATAGTTTCAGGGGAGGAACCTGATAATGTTGTCGATGAAGAAGGGGATGCCTTGGGCATCCCCAAGCTTAGACGCTTGAGTCTTCTTAGAATATGCAGGGGTGAACCACCGGGTGCATCCCCAAGCTTAGAGCTTTCACTCTCCTTGATCATGTTGCATCATACTCCTCTCTTGATCCTTGAAAACTTCCTCCACACCAAACTCGAAACAACTCATTAGAGGGTTAGTGCACAATATAAATTGACATATTCAGAGGTGACACAATCATTCTTAACACTTCTGGACATTGCATAATGCTACTGGACATTAATGGATCAAAGAAATTCATCCAACATAGCGAAAGAGGCAATGCGAAATAAAAGGCAGAATCTGTCAAAACAGAACAGTTCGTATTGACGAATTTTAAAATGGCACCAGACTTGTTCAAATGAAAATGCTCAAATTGAATGAAAGTTGCGTACATATCTGAGGATCATGCACGTAAATTGGCTTAATTTTCTGAGCTACCTACAGGGAGGTGGACTCAGATTCGTGACAGCAAAGAAATCTGGAACTGTGCAGTAATCCAAATCTAGTACTTACTTTTCTATCAACGGCTTAACTTGGCACAACAAAACACAAAACTAAGATAAGGAGAGGTTGCTACAGTAGTAAATAACTTCCAAGACACAAAATAAAAACAAAGTACTGTAGGTAAAAACATGGGTTGTCTCCCATAAGCGCTTTTCTTTAACGCCTTTCAGCTAGGCGCAGAAAGTGTGTATCAAGTATTATCAAGAGACGAAAGGTCAACATCATAATTTGTTCTCATAATGGAATCAAAAGGTACCTTCATTCTCTTTCTAGGGAAGTGTTCCATACCTTTCTTGAGAGGAAATTGATATTTTATATTACCTTCCTTCATATCAATAACAGCACCAACAGTTCGAAGAAAAGGTCTTCCCAATATAATGGGACAAGATGCATTGCATTCAATATCCAAGACAACAAAATCAACGGGAACAAGGTTATTATTAATGGTAATGCGAACATTATCAACTTTACCCAAAGGTTTCTTTGTAGAATGATCAGCAAGATTAACATCCAAATAACAATTTTTCAGCGGTGGCAAGTCAAGCATATTATAAATTTTCTTAGGCATAACAGAAATACTTGCACCAAGATCACATAAAGCATTACAATCAAAATCTTTAACCTTCATCTTAATGATGGGCTCCCAACCATCCTCTAGCTTTTTAGGAATAGAGGCTTTGCGCTCTAGTTTCTCTTCTCTAGCTTTTATAAGAGCATTTGTAATATGATGTGTAAAAGCCAAATTTATAGCACTAGCATTAGGACTTTTAGCAAGTTTTTGCAAGAACTTTATAACTTCAGAGATGTGGCAATCATCAAAATTCAAATCATTATAATCTAAAGCAATGGGATCATCATCCCCAATGTTGGAAAAAATTTCAGCAGCTTTATCACAGGCAGTTTCAGCAGTTTTAGCAGTTTCAGGCAGTTTTTCGCGCTTTGCATTAGAAGTGGAAACATTGCTAACACCAATTCTTTTATTAGTATGAGTAGGAGGTGCAGCAACATGTGTAGCATTAGCATTACTAGTGGTGGTAATAGTCCAAACTTTAGCTATATTCTTTTCTTTAGCTAGTTTTTCATTTTCTTCTCTATCCCACCTAGCACGCAGTTCAGCCATTAATCGTATATTCTCATTAATTCTAACTTGAATGGCATTTGCTGTAGTAGTAATTTTATTATGATGATTCTCATTAGGCAAAACTTTTGATTTCAAAATATCAACATCAGCAGCAAGACTATCGACTTTAGAAGCAAGTATATCAATTTTCCCAAGCTTTTCTTCAACAGATTTGTTAAAAGCAGTTTGTGTACTAATAAATTCTTTAAGCATGGCTTCAAGTCCAGGGGGTGTGTTCCTATTATTGTTCTAAGAATTCCCATAAGAATTACCATAGCCGTTGCCATTATTATAAGGATATGGTCTATAGTTGTTACTAGAATTGTTCCGGTAAGCATTGTTGTTGAAATTATTATTTTTAATGAAGTTTACATCAACATGCTCTTCTTGTGCAACCAATGAAGCTAATGGAACATTATTAGGATCAATATTAGTCCTATCATTCACAAGCATAGACATAATAGCATCAATCTTATCACTCAAGGAAGAGGTTTCTTCGACAGAATTTACCTTCTTACCTTGTGGAGCTCTTTCCGTGTGCCATTCAGAGTAGTTGATCATCATATTATCAAGAAGCTTTGTTGCTTCACCAAGAGTGATGGACATAAAGGTACCTCCAGCAGCTGAATCCAATAAATTCCGCGAAGAAAAATTTAGTCCTGCATAGAAGGTTTGGATGATCATCCAAGTAGTCAGTCCATGGGTTGGGCAATTTTTAACCAAAGATTTCATTCTTTCCCAAGCTTGAGCAACATGTTCAGTATCTAATTGTTTAAAATTCATTATGCTACTCCTCAAAGATATAATTTTAGCAGGGGGATAATATCTACCAATAAAAGCATCCTTGCATTTAGTCCATGAATCAATACTATTCTTAGGCAGAGATAGCAACCAATCTTTAGCTCTTCCTCTTAATGAGAAAGGGAACAATTTTAGTTTAATAATATCACCATCTACATCTTTATATTTTTGCATTTCACATAATTCAACAAAATTATTAAGATGGGCAGCAGCATCATCAGAACTAACACTGAAAATTGCTCTCGCATAACAAGATTCAAGTAAAGCAGGTTTAATTTCAAAGAATTCTGCTGTAGTAGCAGGTGGAGCAATAGGTGTGCATAAGAAATCATTATTATTTGTGGTTGTGAAGTCACACAACTTAGTGTTTTCAGCGTTGGCCATTTTAGCAACAGTAAATAAAACAAACTAGATAAAGTAAATGCAAGTAAACTAATTTTTTGTGTTTTAGATATAGCAAACAAGATAGCAAATAAAGTAAAACTAGCAACTAATTTTTTTGTATTTTGATTTAGTGCAGCAAACAAAGTAGTAAATAAAACTAAGCAAGACAAAAACAAAGTAAAGAGATTGAGAAGTGGAGACTCCCCTTGCAGCGTGTCTTGATCTCCCTGCAAGCAACGGCGCCGAAATTTGCTTGATGCGTGTGGTTGGCACGTCCGTTGGGAACCCCAAGAGGAAGGTGTGATGCGCACAGCGGCAAGTTTCCCTCAGTAAGAAACCAAGGTTTAATCGGACCAGTAGGAGTCAAGAAGCACGTTGAAGGTTGATGGCGGCGAGATGTAGTGCGGCGCAACACCAGTGATTCCGGCGCCAACGTGGAACCTGCACAACACAACCAAAGTACTTTGCCCCAACGAAACAGTGAGGTTGTCAATCTCACCGGCTTGCTGTAACAAAGAGTTAACCGTATTGTGTGGAAGATGATTGTTTGCAGAAAACAGTAGAACAAGTATTTCAGGAGATTGTATTTCAGTAAAGAGAATTGGACCGGGGTCCACAGTTCACTAGAGGTGTCTCTCCCATAAGACGAACAGCATGTTGGGTGAACAAATTACAGTTGGGCAATTGACAAATAAAGAGAGCATGACCATGCACATACATATCATGATGAGTATAGTGAGATTTAATTGGGCATTACGACAAAGTACATAGACCGTCATCCAACTGCATCTATGCCTAAAAAGTCCACCTTCAGGTTATCATCCGAACCCCCTCCAGTATTAAGTTGCTAACAACAGACAATTGCATTAAGTATTGCGCGTAATGTAACTAGTGACTACATCCTTGAACATAGCACTAATGTTTTATCCCTAGTGGCAACAGCACATCCATAACCTTAGAGGTTCTTGTCACCCCTCCAGATTCACGGAGACATGAACCCACTATCGAGCATAAATACTCCCTCTTGGAGTTACTAGCATCAACTTGGCCAGAGCATCTACTAATAACGGAGAGCATGCAAGATCATAAACAACACATAGATATAACTTTGATAATCAACATAACAAGTATTCTCTATTCATCGGATCCCAACAAACGCAACATATAGAATTACAGATAGATGATCTTGATCATGTTAGGCAGCTCACAAGATCCGACAATGATAGCACAATGGGGAGAAGACAACCATCTAGCTACTGCTATGGACCCATAGTCCAGGGGTAGACTACTCACACATCACACCGGAGGCGACCATGGCGGCGTAGAGTCCTCCGGGAGATGATTCCCCTCTCCGGCAGGGTGCCGGAGGCGATCTCCTGGATCCCCCGAGATGGGATCGGCGTTGGCGGCGTCTCTGGAAGGTTTTCCGTATCGTGGCTCTCGGTACTGGGGGTTTCGTCACGGAGACTTTTTATAGGCGGAAGGGCAGGTCAAGAGGCGGCACGGGGGCCCCACACTACAGGCCGGCGCGGCCAAGGGGGGGGCCGCGCCGCCCTATGGTGTGGCCCCTCCGTGGCCCCTCTTCGTCTCTCCTTCGGACTTCTGGAAGCTTCGTGAGAAAATAGGCCCCTGGGCTTTGATTTCGTCCAATTCCGAGAATATTTCCTTACTAGGATTTCTGAAACCAAAAACAGCAGAAAACAAAGAATCGGCACTTCGGCATCTTGTTAATAGGTTAGTTCCAGAAAATGCACGAATATGACATAAAGTGTGCATAAAACATGTAGATAACATCAATAATGTGGCATGGAACATAAGAAATTATCGATACGTCGGAGACGTATCAGCAGGCCTCGACGGGACAGCAATCGTGGGCGGTGGAACGGCGGGAAAGTTCCCGCGCGCACCAAGGTTCCCGCGCGCGCGAAAAGGCCATTGGCGCGCGCTCGCGCCCAAGTTTCCCGCCAGGCCGCTGGCTATAAAAGACGGCGGCGGTCACAGACCGCATCACACCCGCTCCGCCGTCCTCTCCCCCTCCACCTTCTCCGGCGCCCTCTCCATCACCATGCCGCCCACCCTGCAGGCCACGTGGGCCAACCTCTCTCTCGCCGCCCGGGCCAGGTTCCCGCGGACGGAGGAGGAGGAGCGTGCGGACTCGGGGTGGGTCGCCGACGACGAGGCGCTCCGCGTCACTGTCGAGGCGGCGGCGAAGAAGGAAGGGGACGCGGAGATGGTGGAGGCGGCCGCGGACGGCTGGCACGAGACCGCGGACGGCTGGTACGAGGCCGCGGAGGAGCGGGCGGCCGCCGCGGAGGAGGAGCCCACGAACGAGGAGGACCTCGCGCTGGCGAACATCAAAGCCGCCATCGAGGAGCGTCTCGCCGACCTCACGCGCGTGACGAAGGAGCACAAGGCGACCTGCCGGGCCGGCCGTCGCCGATTAGGCGACCTCCTCGGCCAGAAGAATGAGCTGGTCGCTACGCGAGCAGCCCGCCACCTCATCCAGATGCCCACGCCCGAGCGGCGCGCCCGGGAGGCTGCTGCGTCGGCGGAGCGCGGCCGACAAGAGCGCATGCGCCGGCGGAACGAGAACCACGAGGCCCAGGCCGCTGGCCGCGTCCGCCTGGAGGCGCGCACTGCTGTGGAACGCGCCGTCCTGCAGGAGCTGGTGCTATGCGGGAAGCAGATGGTGCCGCCGCAGGAGGCGGAGCGCGAGCGCGGCCGAGGCGCGCGGACGGAAAAAAGGAGGATGAAGGCCTCAGCCGCGCCACCCAGCTTGTAAGCTGGAGTGGAATCCTCACGCCTACAGGCCGTCCGCGTCGAGTAAAATCCACGGCCCCGATGGCGAGCCGGCGAGGAGTCGCCGGCCAGGCCGCCGGCCCCGTACGTATTAGGATAGAAGCACTAGTAGAAAAAGAGGCTTCCATACGCCCTCATTAGTCCCCAAATATTTTGACCCGAGACTAATGGGGCCTTTAGTCCCGGTTCTGCTGGTGAACTAAGACTAATGCTCTGGCCGAGACGAAAGGGTACCCCTTTAGTCTCGGTTGGTAGGGCTATGGTGGGATGCAGCTGGCGCAGAAACCTTTAGTCCCGGTTGGGGACACCAACCGGGACTAAAGGGGTCCCCAACCGGGACTAAAGGTTTTTCCGGGTTTTTCACTCCCCACGCACCATGCACCCCCCTCCCCCCTAGATCGTCTTTTTTTGCTTTGTAAAATACAAAATAAAATAATAGAAAATAAAAAAAAATTGTTTTCAGATTCTTGTATATTATGCAACCTACTATTCGGAGAAATTAAGAAATTCGAATTTTCACTTTTTTTGCAAAAAAAGTTTGAAAAATGGTAAAACCGCAATAACTTTTGCATACGACGTCGGAAAAAAACATATAATATATCAAAAAAATCCTGGGAAAAAGTTACATCCGAATTCACCTGGGTTTACCCGGTTAGACAATTTTTAGATTCTCAAAATTCCAAATGAAAATATGAAAGCAGGAAGATTTTAGTTTTTGCTATAAATTACGGATTTTATATTTTTAAATTTTTTTAAAAATTAGAATTAATAATTACATCCAGCATAAAGATTACTATTACTTTTACCCAATTTTTAGATTTTCAAATTTTTAGGTTTTAAAAAATACTTAAAAAATTAAAAAAATTAACAATAATAAAAATTAAAAAGTTTATGTTTATTTATGTATTCACGACTATTATTACATCATTATTTTTGTTTATGAAAAGAATTTTTGAAATTCAAACAATAAAGAAATGTGACATCGATCAACATGTTAATAGAACTGATATGATAGTAGTATCACATACATGCGCGCGTAACACTTGGATGCGGAACGGAATGGAACTCGGAAGTTAAGTGTGCTAGTGGTGGAGTAGTGGGAGGATGGGTGACCGAGCGGGAAGTTTGACCACGAGTAGGTAATTTGACTAGAGATAAGTGTAGTTAGAGATAGAGACTAAGCTATACAAATAACTGAAATAATAGGAATTCTGAAGAAAAAAATAGAAAAAAAAACGGAGTGAAAAAAAAATTAGAAACCCAAATGAATTAATTTTTTTTTAACGAAATAGCAACCGGGACTAAAGGTTATTCGTCCCGACGCACGCTAGCCGCCCAAGTGGCGGGGCCTTTAGTCCTGGTTCGTAAGAAACCGGGACTAAAGGGGGAGCTTTAGTCTCGGGTATTTAGTCCCGGTTGCACAACCGGGACTAAAGTCCCTTATCAACCGGGATTAAAGGCCATTTTTCTACTAGTGAAGTAGTAGACTTAAAAAAATGTAATAGGTATTTTTTAATGGAAAAACTATTTATGTCTATGACACGCGGGCCAGGGGAGGACATGGGGAGGACGCGCGCGGCCAGCCATCGGCGTCCGCGGCCACGCAAACTCGTCCCAGATTTGGGCCGGGTTTAGGTCGTCCCGAACGCCGCGGCCATCCGTTTTTGGGATGGGTCCGCACGCTGGGCCGCGGTTTTGTCCGTTTCGACCCATCCGGACGCGCGGACGCGGGATAATCGCTGCATTGGAGATGCCCGCCTGGTAATTCTCGAACCTGGCGAGTTCGAATCAAATATCCGAGATTCAAATCTGAACTCAGTTATTAAACGAGTCGCTTCAAGCTAGCTCGCTACTTGACGGGGTTTTATTAGCTAGTAAGCTGAGATAGCTCAGAAGGCATAGTTGTGGGGGCCTATATAGCGTCAATAAGAACTCGGTTATTAAACGAGGCGATTCAAGCTAACTCGCTATTTGACGGGGCTTTATTAGCTAGTAAGATGAGATGGCTCAGAAGGCATAGTTGTGAGGGCCTATATAGCGTCAATAAAGATACGATTTTTTTTCCGAAAATTACAGCGATATATTAATAATTATTACCAGCAATACAAAGAGACTCAAAATAGGTCATTGCATCATCCAGTGACGACTACAAATACTAACCGAAGGGGTGCCGTCGTTCTCACCTCTCCATCACCGAAGGAAGGCAAAACTTGTCGTAGTAGAGCTTGTTGTAATAGACACACTAGAATTCATCAAGATAAGACCCCGAAGGACCAGCGTACCATAGCAACAACGATCGCCAATGCTGACAACCGTCAATTGGAAGAGACTGATTTGAAACCACACAAGCGAACAAGAAGACTAACCGGATCCCAGGAGATCTATCAAACAGCTAGATGCACCATCGGAGCAAGGATATGGTGCGGAGGACCTTATCCCGACTTTAGGATGTAGCCACCGCCTCACCATCCGGAAGACTGAAAACAAACTAAACGGGAGAAACTGAAAATTACCGCTGACGAGAGGCCGTGGTTTACCACACCTCCAGACCCCAAAGCCACCACAGACGGAGCGGATCGACAACATTGCCGGCAAGAGGGACAAATCCCTAGATGGGTTTTGGAAGCGCCTCATGATCGTCTCATATATTTTCATGCTCGTACCGGTTCACTTGTAAGACACGTCTTCCTTTGCCCCTCCATGCTAGTAAAATAATACATCACTTTCATTATCCCTCAATGTTATATAAGAAGGCAAATGATAACTCCTAGTTCTTCCACACGATACCGGGTATGAAAATGAGTACTACCGAGATTTTCTTCTCCTTCTTTAGAATACCCACGTGGAGAGTTTGCTCTGAGATTTTACCATGTAGATCCCCCCACCGGCCTCGATTCTCATTGCCGACGGTGGCCATGGTGGTCGGTGGTGTCTGGGAGGGGGGTCTGGCTCCCTACAATTTTAGATTTCCTTCTCCTTAGCTTCTCCGAGGCAAATAATGTGGCGTATCTGGATGCACCACTGGCATTCCTCTATCTTCTCTCCTTCAAGCCCATGGTTGCCACGAGTTTGAGGGGTGGAGCTAGGTTGGAGGTGGATGTCCCGCCTTTCTGTCCCAAGTGGTGGTGTCTCCACCAATGTCGAGGTTGACTGCGTCGAGCTGCTGAATCGCGGTGGAGAAGGAGCAGGACCCGATTTCTTTTCTAGTGTTTCTTTTGAGGTCATTTGTGCAAAATGCAAGGAGTTAGTTGTTTCTTCTTACTCTTTTCGGTCCCTATCTATAAAATATATTGTCACCTACAATAAGCAATGAAGCACTCGATCCTTCTGGACCATTCTCTGTTCAAAAAATAGAAAAAATACCGCAATGGATATAAATATAGTACTTCTTTCGGTTTTGTATATTATGCCACTATTAGAAATACATTTTGCATTTTTATTAGACCTCAAAAAAATGGTGCCCATTAATGAGAAAATTGCATGCAACCATAGAAATACATTGCATCAACATGTTTACTCCCTCCATACCTATCGTATCCTGTAGCCATAGGCTCTCGTTGATGCCCGGGAGACGATAGGACCATAGTGTATACAATCTGCAGCTAGTCTAATAACCTGTAAAAATAATTGTACCCTTTTGTTTGTTAAAAAAATATCGCTTCTCCATGCCCATATGGACAAATATAAATATGACAAACATGAATCTGAAACACCAATGCTTATCTTAACTCTAATTTTCTTATCAGTCCAATTTGCCCAAGTACCAAACATATTGGAAATATCTGATGATAATTAAGGGTGTATGTGAAGTAATCATGCGCCAATTTATAAAACCAAAAGAATATGAGAGAAACAAATGTCCAGCGGTGTCCACTGAGTCACAAAAGTAACACTTTTGACACCCATTTC
Organism: Lolium perenne; assembly: GCF_019359855.2. NCBI lineage: Eukaryota > Viridiplantae > Streptophyta > Magnoliopsida > Poales > Poaceae > Lolium > Lolium perenne. The sequence goes on from NC_067246.2 coordinate 323,455,214, forward strand.
CAATTTCGTTTAGCTAAGTTATTTGTTGTTAACATGACTTTATTATTAAGAAACCACATGACAATTTTAATTTTAAGCGGAATTTTCAACTTCCATGGGTATTTATATTTATGTAAAATTCTTGTATGACCATTCATCATTCATTTGGTCCAAGCACATAGACTTGACAATAAATAATCCCGTGGATGTAAGATTCTAGGTAAATTTATCTGAATTTCCTAAAATCTTTACCATCATAATCTATGACATAAATGTAACTATTCGTTCCATTTGTTGTCGGTTACCCTCCTAAAGCCAATATTTAATGTGGTTTATGCTAGAACATTTGCATCCTAGACATGTTTTATTTGTCCAATGTTATATAATGATGTGTACGACTGCCCTAGCGCATGGTCGACCCATCTCCTATTTTGAAAGAGCCTCTGGCAAATAAGTATTCTTTAACCCGCATAAGGCCTTTTAAGAAAAAAAAACTGTGGCTTTGGCTCAAGTTTCGACAAAGTTTTATTATCTAGGTATTTGTTATGTAGCAATTGTTGCCACATTCCTTCTTATATGAATAGTTTTAAAAAGACATTTATTAAGTAAGAAACCTGTTTATTAATTCAAGCACCTCAATATCTAGTCCTCCTTGGTCCTTTGGGTGACATATAATATTCCATTTTGATAACTTGTATTTCTTCTTAGTATCATTACTATCACTTTGTCGGAAGAATTTTGACCAAAAATATCTAAAAACTTTCTTATTGATAAGGTATTGACTTGTCAATGCCTACAGATTGTAGACTAGGGTTTTCGTAAAGAGTGGAGAGCAAGTAGATCTCGAAGGTTCAGCCGGAAAAGTACTCGACTGCTAGAAAACTAGGGTTATGTTGACAATGCAATTGATACTTTCCTCGTCCCTCGACTCCCCCTAATATAGGAGGCGGAGCCGAGGATTTCGTATTACACACGGTTACATATTCCGGGAGACTCTTTGAGTTCAACCCATAAATTTACAAGCCATTATTCCTATTACAACTCTTATCTTTCCAAACTATCTCTTAACTGGGCTTCCGAGCTTCATAAACTTCGGATCATGGGCCTTCGGCAAACCCTGAGTACTATCTTCGGCAGGCCCATTGGGGATGCCTATGTCAGTAGCCCCCGAGGTTTTGCTTGAATCGAAGAATCAGGGAAAATCTCCACCTTTACAATGAACACTTGATTTCTTCGAATTATCAGATATTTTTTATGAATCTATCTTATATTGTACAGGATAATGATAATTGGGGCTGGTTCATCTGACGGATCAGGTACCAGTTAACCGCTCTCATGGTAATCCCACAAATACCTACTTCAAGATAAAGTCCCTGGACATGATCTCGGTATACTGGCGTAGTTTGGACATGTGCCGCTTAAGGTCTTACCATATGCCGAACTCCAGTCGCGTTTTATCAGGTACCTAACGCGTCCGTTAGGATTTTTCTTCGCATCTGTTGATACGGAAAAAAGTAGCAGAGCGCATTCTGGTGCGATGCCATGCCGCGCAGGACGGATCATGGGCTCTTACATTCGCAAAGTATTTGCGGTATTCAGAGATTATTTTGCGACTGACGCACTCTGAGAATATTTTGTCGAGTGCCTCTTTCGGCTGCTGGAATAGCACATTTACTCGAGTCATATCATGACTTTATGTTTTTATTGTCTTCCCGATGGGAGTATATGAAGAGTTACACCATAACTCGAAATATGATCTACAATATTTCTTTAACTTCATCGGGTACGCTAACAGCGTTCCCGATGGGAGTAGGGTGGGTGAGGAAAAAAATCGACTAGACCAGTTTCGATCTGTTTACCTCTGTCCATCGCGCTGCTTGCTACCGAAGATGTTGACGATGTTGAACGTGCCATCGAGATCAGCTCCTTGACGCCTCTAATCCCCACAGACGGCGCCAATTGACAAGGTATTGACGTGTTAATGCCTACAGATTGTAGACTAGGATTTTCGTAAAGAGTAGAGGGCAAGTAGATCTCGAAGGTTCAGCCGGAAAAGTACTCGACTACTAAATAACTAGGGTTATGTTGACAATGAAATTGATACTTTACTCGTCCCTCGACTCCCCCTTATATAGGAGGCGGAGCCGAGGATTTCGTATTACACACGGTTACATATTCCGGGAGAATCTTTGAGTTCAACCCGTAAATTTACAAGCCATTATTCCTATTACAACTCTTATCTTTCCAAACTATCTCTTAACTGGGCTTCCGAGCTTCATAAACTTCGGAGCATGGGCCTTCGGCAAACCCCGGCTACTATCTTCGGCATGCCCATTGGGGATGCCTATGTCAATTATCCCTTTAAGCATTTCAAGTAATGAAAGTATAAACATTGGTAAACTATTCAAAATTGAATTAATAAGGACTAGATGATCTCCATAAGTGTGTAACTTGCTTTTCAAATACCATAGCTTTGCAATAAAACGATTCTCTGCTGGATTCCATCCAACATTTCATAGTTTTCTGTGATGGATACATACCTCAAGGTACCGAAAAGGTAGGGAAATCGACTCACATCAAATTTTCTTGTACTGATGTTCCATATCTTTCGCTTTTCCAAAACTAAAAATCGCACTCTTGTGGAAATTCATTTTAAAACCTGATAGTTGCTCAACTATGCACAAAATTAGCTTAATATTTACACCCTTCTCTAGATCATGCTCCAAAAAAAGTATGCTATCATCATATTGCAAAATAGAAACCCCTCCTTCTACCAAGTAAGGTATGAGACTCACAACATAACCACCTCCTTAATTTGCTCGAGCAATAAAAACAGCCAACATATGAGCAACGATGTTGAAAAACATTTCAGTTAAACATGACACACAAAAGTACGATACACTTAAACATTTGACTTACATTTACATATTAATCAACATTTCAGTTACACATGACATATAAAAAAGTATGATACACTTAATATTTGAATGGCTCACGATCAATATTACCACATGTATTACATAGAAATCTAGTAAATAATTAAACTAAGATACCTCCTCATATGCTCTTGGTGCTACGCCTTTTTTTTGCTTTGGCTTCGGATCTTCGAGCCTCACCGTCTTCTTAAGCTCCATCGTCACTCGGTATAGCATGTAAGCCCGCGAGTGGTCATCGGACATAGCCTCGAAGTCCTCCATAGTACATACTATGAACATGGCTTAATTGACGTTGCCACAACACGAGAGAGATCTCCAGCAAGTCGATCTGCCACCTCCACCGAGGACTCCACGTGGTGGGAGCAGAGGAGGGGGCAAGCCTTGAACGAGCAGCTTGAGGACCGGGAGCCCATGGGCCCATGCTCGACCAGGTAGCGCTGCAAGAAAAGCGGGAGCCCTTTGCGCCTCCTCCATCTATACTCTGTGGGTGACTTGCGAGCTATTTCAGGTGGCGATGCATCGAGTAAATGACGAGGAACTACAACATTACAGGCGGTCATGTCTGAAAACTACAAATATTGGGCAAGGCGACACATAACTACCACGCTTGAGGCTTGGTCGAGACGTGGAGCACTGATTCTGCCAATTAGCCTTGTTAAGTTGTTTTCTAACCGTTCGGCCCCACCTGTCAGGTCTACGTGGCAAGTGAAAACTTAACTACCGGTTTCATTTTCCATAAAAACTCTAAAATCTTATTTTCGTACTACACATAGGTCCTCCTCATTTCCTCACATGCAAATACAAAATGGATCTCTTTACTATTATATTCCAGTTGGTCGTACGTCATACAACGCGTTTGGTGAAGGAGATTGGAAGCATCTAAACCGTTCAATCTGATCCAAGGTCTCTGCTTCGTTTGATCATTTTTCCACTCCACCCGCATATAAGAGGATCAATCAAATCGATTCTCCTTTAATTAGCCATAAATGCTATTTCCTTTCTACAACGGAATGAAGCAATCAAATATCAGTTACCAAAATCAAGACATTTGTTACAGGTGCATCGCTCGGCCTTTCTCTCCTCCCGCAAAATGCTCCGACGCCTCCAGAGTCCAGATGCAGACCACCTGGGCCTCCTCGCCCATCCGACGCCATCAGCGCCGCCACCACCACCGCATAGGCCGAGATGGCCACAACGACTCCGCCACCGCACCGTCCCGGACCACCACTCCTCGGCCTCTTCACCTCCTTTGCGAGCTTCTCGGCAACCTGATGTCAACTCTATCAGCTTCCTCGATGTAGAGGATGTCCAGCGGGGTGGCGTGGGAGAGGAGCTGCGCTCGGCCGGAGCTCATGGCGGCCGCTTTTGGGAGGGCCGCCCTGTCGCAGTCGCCTTTGTTGTGTGCTTCAGGCGCACTGTTGGTTCAGGTATGAGCTCTCCACGAAGGGATTCTACTTCCTTTTTGTTCCCCTTATCTTGTTATACTAGCTCTTGTTTTCGTTTCCCAGCAACTTGGTTGATCACGTTTTGTTCAAGGTTCTGCTGCTGTGTAGAGACCCTCTATTGCTTTATAAAGTCAATGAGGAAAAAGTTGGAATGCACTAGGACAATCTTTTCCTCTCCGGTGAACATGCGGTCAATTTTGGGCGTGAAAATAATTTGGATTTCCATAGCATTTCTTACAATGATTATATCATCATTTGTTAATATGAACCGTACTCTATAACTACAATCGATTTGAACTACGTGAAAGGGAAAATGGAGAGAGGGGATACTTTGTTGATGTATATATTCAGTAACAACGAATATTTTATTAATCCACGTGGCATAGCTATGTTTATGAAATTTCCTTTAATTCTATATTAAGTACTTCATGTCGCTTGCTTATTTCTACTAATACTGAAAGACCCTATAATTTCCCTTTTTGTGCGGTCCACTTTATCGGCTATACCCATGTTAGTACATCTTAAGATTTGAGCTTTAGGTGTGTTCATATTACTTCCTCTGTCGAAAAATAAGTGAATCAACTATGTCTAGATTTGGATGTATAAACACACTAAAAACGCGTCTAGATACATATCTAGACAAAGTTTGAGTCACTTATTTTTTGGATGGAGGGAGTATAACTTTCATGAATCTATTTTCTGGTCATGTATTAATTTCATGATGGTCGTACTTGAACCTTTCATATATCCATTTATAAGTAGCTTTAAGTCTTTTCTACAGGCTTACAGAAAGGCTCCCGGCGATAAGATTTTTTTCTTGTAGATCAACCATACATGTGTGTCATTATCAATTGTTAACAATTTGCTTTGTCTCTTTCAGTAAGACATATACCTGATGACATGTCAATGATACGGTGTCATTAGCCAAGATTCATGATGTTTCTTCCATTTCTTTCTTTGCAGGGGAGCTTTGAATTTTGTCCTTATCATTTGGTGCTCTGGTTACAGTTCCTATAGCTATACATGCATGTATGAGGATCAGCTCTTCATATGTCACTGTTTTGTTAGTGCCCGCAAGCTGAATCTGGCCAACATTGACATCTGGGACTCATATTGTTGTTTGTGTTGGAAGAATGGCTAGGCCAGTTGTGCTAACTTTGGTTATATTCTCATGGCTCCCCCTTTTTATCCATGCCATGGTCTATCAGTTTATCTGCATGAGTGAATATATGAGTTCATTTCTTTTATTAAGATGTTTTTTATGAGTTCATCTATACCGAAGCAATCCTCATCTAATATTTAATTTCTTCACGGTTACTGTGGGCTTGCTACAGGCGGCTGATCAAGGGCGATGCCAACAAGGATGGATAGAAGATGTGCAAGCAGGTTATCGCGAGGAGCTGGGAAATATTTTCTTGATGTTCACTTCTGAATTTGTTCTTACCTCCGTATGTGCTAGCGTATAGAAAATTTCGGATCTGTGAGGTACAGGCTTTGTCTCCAGTGACTAGATTTTCCATTTGGCGCTATATAACTTCACCAGTTCATACTGAACTAAGTTACTCATGTCATCCTATGCAACAGCTGCTGGTGTTGAATATGTTCATGCTATACAAGACTTGTTAAATCAAGAAATTCTTTGTTTTTTCTGTGTTATATACTACACAAGTTGTGAAGTTTCAAGTGCATAACCTTGCTGATTTTTTTCACTCTTCTCAACTTTACAGTGTTGCAGCAGATATTCAGACAATGCTTGAAGATACGATGTTGAATTTTGAGAAGGAAAGGTAACTCAAGCTTGTGTGAACTCTGAAATAGTGGTCATAGTTACCAGTTGTCTTTTTGCAAGAACAATTCCGCTTGAAACCCTACCTGGTTTCTGAAAAGTAAAAGTTCATATTTATTTAGATTGTAAACTCAGTGTTCTATGTTCATGTGCAAGCAGATTTTACTGAAAGTACTGTCAAACACTTCCATAGAGGTGTTCAATTTAAAATTCTTACAGCTTGATATTTACTGATTTACATACGTTAAATGATGACAAGTAATTTGCACTGTATGTAGTTTTAAAGTTCATTGAACAAGGAGTACACCAAACTGAAACATTCTGGTCATGTTGTAGCAATAATATTTCTGATTTTTTAACTTAGCAGAATATATTCACATTTGGATTATATCTAACTATTTCCATGCAAGTTACATACTCCCTTCATTTTTTTGAGGGACAGACTCCCTTCAATTTTTAATCCCATAGTAATACGAACAAAATAAATACTAGCTGTCCCTCTTGAAGGATCCAACTTGTAAGGTCCAGCTCATTCTTATAGCCTTTCAAAACACCCGCTCTCCCCTTTATCATCTCTTGGTAATTCTGCTATTTCCTTCGCCGAAAAAACAATCCGTCTATATATTGTGGCATGAATTTGTGCATTATCTATTCTCCAATCTGAGGCATCTTAGGGATCGGAGGATGTTACAGAGGCATCAGATGGTTGGATTGATCGGCAAGGACACTTTAGTCATGTTTCTCATGACTAGGCTTTAATCTCTGTAAGTTGATTTACTTCTTATTAACCAGATTGTTTTTTCTTACATTCCACTCTGAATCCAATTCCTCATAAAATGATGTTGCAAGTTTATCTAAACTTAGATGTACCTAGACACTCTTTAGTGTATAGATACATCTAAATTCAAACAAATGTTCGACATCTTTTTATGAACGGAGGGAGTATTATATTGAAATGGAGGTAATGCTATTGTTGTCCCCACTATTTCCTGGTATTCATAACTAGATGCTAGCTCTTTTGCCCAAACCACCTTGAGAATTAATATGGCTGATACCAAGATTGTCCTTGTACAAATGATTGATATTTGTAGACCACAAAAGTTCAGCATAAGTATACAATATATAAAACTTTATTCTTCTCATTATGGTATTCCTATTGCATGGGAATTACGGAGATCAAACAATGGTATGAACCTTAACCGTGATGAACTAACTAGCTGGTGATATGGTACTTCTTGAAAAGATGTCAAATTGTTAGAAAAAAATTCAGAAATTGTTGACCTTTTTATTAGTTCATGGTATGTATTGTACCAATCCAATATCTGCACGGCCTCCAAAATAGTACACCTTCTACAATATCTAGGCAGGCCTGGTGCTGTGGCATGTTTACTGCAACCTTCTTCATTTGATGTCTTGCCATACTCAACACGGCTCGTGTTTCAGATATTGAACCAAACCTACCTGTTCTGCCAAGAGGTCTTGTCCAAGGTTTACGATAATTTGCAATCTCCTATCTCAGCCTAAATAAGGAAGACAAGGGATGATCTAAGAAAATAGGAGACAGGGTACCCCAGATGAATGTCCTTCCAAGTGATTTCGGTTTATTGATGCATGCCAAATCTCCTATGTGATGTCTCTGGGAGAGTAAAGAAGGAAGGGACGCAAGCAAGCAAAGGAAGAAAGGGTGTGTTGTCGCAGAAGCCTGCATAGCCCTATTTTGCCCCTTTTTTTATTTTCCTCGCAAGACACAACTGTATCCCCCCTTTTCCTATTTTTCCCAGATTACACCGAGCTACTTACGCTCGTTCCCTGTTGGAAAACAAGTTGGCAATTCGGGTTGTTTTAAAACATTTAAATGTTTAGACATGACAAAGAGATTTTTGTATCTGTAAGAATTTTTCAGCACTCTAGCTTTATCTCGATGTCAATTATAACGGTTGTCAAATATGCTTCGAGACAATCTTATGAGTTTTCAGAATATTTTATGGTTGTCTTTCATATATATGCAAATTTTTACATCTATTGTATTGATATATATTGCAAGGAAAAATAGGAGCCGTAGCAACGCACGGGCATTCAACTAGTTTACTATTATATTCGAGTTGGTACGTCGTCAAACATGTTTGATGTCAAAGATTGGAGACATCTTGACCATCCAATCTTACTAAACATCTTCCCCGTGTGATATCCAGCCATCCGTCTGTTGACATCTCCTAATCACCAATCACTTTCCAAAATCAAGGCTACAAGTATTAAAACAGTCATGCAAGATAAGGAAGTAAACAGGAGGTATTAATAGTGGATTGCCACAATTAAGGGATGGACAAAATCAAGAATCGCCATGATCAATGAGGAGACAATAATTGGTAGTAATACATGGAAGTGTATTATGAGTACGTACATGGAAATTAATCAGGACATTCCATGGCAGAGGAGGAGACAGACGGGGCTGGGCGTGCAATGGTATGAGCGGCAAGATCCATCCACCCACAGTCCATGGCGCCACCCCGGAGAAATACGGCATCGCGTGCCTCGTTGCGGCCGCCGAGAACCTCACCGGTTGCTTCCTCAGTGTGAGCCGCCGCGCCGGCGTTAGGAGATGAAAGGACTGCTTCTTGGCCTACGCCAACGCCAACACCAACACCTCCTCCGCGCGCGAGGACGCCTTCCATAGTTCCATGACGTTGTCTTCGCCGGCGAAGACCCGGGAGAAGGCCCCAACTGTTTTGACCTGTCGAGGTCTTCGCACCCGCGTGCAGTCCATGGCGCGGCGCGACGCCGCGAAGGTCTTGGGCGCGGTGGTCCTCAATGCCTCCTCCGCTCTGGCGAGGGACATCACCGGGAAGAACACAGTGCGCGTGTTGGCCGACGTCGCCAGGGGGCATACTACGGTGCTCTTGCTGGCGCAGTGCGTGTGGGACCGCGCGATGGAGTGCATGCCTGGGTGACGTGCCGCGACATGTGAGGCCGTGCTTCCCGGGCCTCGACGACGCGCTTGTGCGTGTGGCGACGGCGTCGGGTAGAGGCATACAGCTGCATCATTTGAACCGATATGTCGGTTCTGCCGCATCAGATCGTGGCGTCATGGCAGAGTACTTCCTCTCTTTCTAATCCTTTCGTGCAAGATCATGTCGATTTCCTGCCAGTCTTCAAGCATGAACAATTCTAATTTCTAGCAGTGTTCTAATTAGTGAGTGCATGCCGACAAACCTGTCGTTTCGAGTTCATTCCCTTGAGTTCATTTGGCATTGGGCGTTTGCTCCTGTCTCGTTACATCCTGAGTGGCGGAGGAGGAGCAGGCCGAGGCATGGGCGCAGGAGGATGAGCGCCATGAGGCAGCATTTGCTAATCTACTGATGATTTTCATTGCTGCCGGAATGCTCTCACGGGTACCAATACCATTGTGTCTGCATTACAACTTTGTGGTTGCAGAATTGTAGCCTTGAATTTTTGCCTTGTAAATCTGCAAGAATACTTATTTATATTTATGTACACAATCAACATTTATTTGACTTAGGATGCCTTCTTTGCAGGCCGCGCTAACATTAATTCCAATTCTTCCTCAAATCGCTTGTAAAAGATGCTACTTATAGTTGGGCAGTTAGGGAGTAAGGGTGGACACGAGCCAGCTCGGTCTGGGCTGGGTCCGAGCCTGCTTTTAGCTCGCTCTAAATGGGCTCGGCTCGGGCTGGCTCGTTTGTTCCACGAGCTCGAAAAATGGGCTCGGCTCGAGCTTAACGGAAACTCGGGCTGGCTCGCGAGCTGGATGCCTATAGTCACTGCCATGTGGGCCCCACAATCGATCTGAGCGGAGCCTTACGTACATCGCCAATGGCTGCGGCACGACGTGTTGGTGCGATTCTTGATCTTGCTCATCGATGCTTTCCTACTTCCGGCAGCCGCGGCCGGCCGGTGACGCGAGCCAGAGCGGCGGCGCGGCATCGTCGTTGTCGCCGCCCCGGCGGCTGTTCGCGTCGAGCTTGTTCGCCTCCTCGCCGTCGACGTCGGGCAAGAACCCGTGGCCGTCGGCCATGGCCCCCTCGTCCTCCTCGTCCGGTTCAGCAGTCGCATGAGAACCCCGCGACGTTCGTCATTGCCTACTACGGCGACCACACGTGCAGAGCTGGCGTCGGCGACTCGTGCCATCAGGCGGCACCGCCGCTGCCTCCTGCTGTCATCGACCCAACTGTTGTGATCCACGTTTCGTTTTGGGCCAGAAACCACTCAAACTAGGCCCAGATCGATCCCCCTGTTAATTCGAAAAAAAGTCACGAGCTAATGGGCTGGCTCGGGCCGAGCCGGGCGAGCTTTTAGCCCGCTACGGGCCAGAAAATTAGGCTCGGCTCGGGCTGCATCTAACGCGGGCCGAGCCCAAAACGAGCCTGAGTCAGGAAAAGCTCGGGCCGAGCCAAAAGCTCGGCCCAAACCTCCAGCCTTAGTTAGGATACACTGATGTAACAAACTTTTACTAGCTCTTCTCTGATATTCAATTGTTGACTATTGGAGATTTGAGGACACAGTGTTTTCATATGCTGAATAATTTCAATATTGCTGGTTTTCTTCTATGGCATCGGACGGTCACACTAGGTCATGTTTACGACATTGGCGCAGGCAGAAGTGGACATGCTCCAAGTGATGCCGATCAGCGGGGAGGATGCCGGGCAGGGGTGCGCGGAGCCAGACCTGGCGGTGTCACTGCAGGTGCAACAGCAGTTCATCCATGCCAGTTAAACACAGGAACTCTCGTTAGTAAAAAAAATTACCTACTATTGAGGAGATATGTGAAACTCTTTGTCTTAGTTTCTAGCTTCACGTACCACCTAATAATCAGCAACATAAATGATTGTATGGATTTATCTTTTTTTCCTATCTTGCTCTTCTAGGGAGGCACACTCGTCGCCTCGAAAGAGCTGGTGCTTCTATTTATTTACAAAATTAATCTCAATGGCCTACCCTCTCTTTTATAAAGGATTAGAAACTATACTAAAAGGTAACTAGCAGTGATACCTGAACATTAGGAGATATCAATCTTAATCCCCAAACTATAGAGTATAACTTGCTTAAAAAGGAAGGTATATACAGTCTTTAACATGATCAAGGGAAGGGCATCAGGTATATCATGAAGGGCAAGATCGATGTGCTTACACCATTTGGGAACATGAAGTTGTCCATAAATAAAACGGGTAGATTCACTTGCCTCAAGAAGGATGACAGACACAACAAGGTATATATACCTTATGTGCTTATTTTGTAGTTCATGGATGCGAGAGAAGTTAATTTTATGAACGTTGCCGGAAATAACCAACTAGCATAGGCCACGGAGAAATGTTGTTGGAAGCGGCAAAAAACCACCGAGTTTTACACATATGATGCTTTGAGGGAATATCAAAACTCGTTGAAAAACTCAGTGAGTTTTACACAACCAACATTTGTGATATTGCTATCATTTATGTACACTCGATTTTTCATGTTATTTATATCTCCAGAGGGAAAATTGAGAGACCGTAGCAACGCACGGACATTCAACTAGTAATAATAAGGAAACAAAATACCCACCTGACCCTTGACTGATTGGATAGCAGTGAACAGCGGCGGAGAAAATCCCCACCCGGCCCTAGCCCTTGACGCCTCGCGCGCCATGTCCGCCGCCCAACCTCGTCCAGAGCACTGCCGGCCGGCCCGTCTGCTGTTTCTGTGCGCGCGCAGGCCACGCCCAGCACCGGCTCTCGCCACCATCGCCGCTCGGCCCATCGACAACGACCCGACCTCAACGGAAAGCTCCCCGGCGTCCTCGATCTCGACGGCGAGCGCCTCCGCATCCTTCCCTGGGTCGATGTTTCCGCGGGCAAGCGGTACGGCACGAGGTCAGGTGGAGGAGGCCAACGGGCGGTCGGCGTCTCCCCTTTTCTAGCTCGCCGGAGGAGTTCCTCTGCCCCGTCTCCGGCACACAAGCAACCGCCGTCCAGGACGGCCCGCCCGCTCAGAGGGTTCCGGGACGTGGTGCGAGCCATCGTTGCCCCAAACGCCCGCGCAAGATCTTGGACGCCGCAGGACACGAGCAACCGAGCTTGTTGCCGTCTCGGGCCGGGGTGCTGGCCAGGCTACCAGCCGGCCGCCGCACACAGGCGAGCTGCGCGAGCAGGGGAGAAAAACATCACACAATTAATAAATGATCTGCAAAAAGAAAAATGAAGCACGCAATTTCTTCACGAGGAGTTGTTTACCTTGTATCGTATATGATTTCATATTTTGAAACATGTACGATGACCGATGAAAAACTTGAAGCCAGTCTAGATTTTTGGAGCCTTAAAAAGGCCCATATGGCTTGATCTATAATAGTGGCACTATCTAAATACAGGGAGGGACGTGATCAGCACGCACCACTACGTTAGCAAGTCGAAGTCCTTTGATCTGAATAGTTCCGGAGGTCGAGTGAGAAGTAACCTGTACTTGCCTGGATCACGTAGTAGAGAAGTTAGGGCCTGAGGGTAGTGGCACATCCAGTCCGCTAGAGTTTAAACCTCAGATCTAATACTTTAACGTTTTATGAAAATAAAATATTTGTTAGTGTGAGACGATGTTTTCTTCCACAGCGAGTCACATATGGTGACCTCATCAATACCAAGACCAGGTGAGACGCGCGGCTCAGCGCAGTGGCTTGGCATGGCAGTGGCCAGCCAGCCCGCCTGGGATCGATCCCCGCAGGGGACGATTTTCAGGTGTCTCACCGGGGCTTTGCTCCAGAATAAAATCCCCTCCACACATATGTGCCACAACTACTAGCTCCTAGGGACACCCAAATTATGTGTGCTGTGTGTATAGTTCTAGAGTCTAACTTGTGCACTAGTGGTGTGCGTGTGGTGTGAGTGTGGTGTTGAGTTAGTGCATAAGTTCAGATACTACAGCTGTAACACAGATCGAGGGGTCTCAAAAAAAAAAAAAAAATACCAAGACCAGGTGAATCAGTTTATTAGACTAATTCTTTTATGTGGTTGAGTTCATAGGGTTGAGTTTATGCACATATTTGAGTCATTGATGTGTTTCGAAAAAAAAAATAGTCCCGGAGATTTAGTGGACGTCGTAGTGGACTCATCGTGGACATTGTTGCAGCATTCAGAAACATGGATCACAAATTTGTAACTTCTTTCAGTTTCAGTTCCTTCTCCTTATTCATATTGACGCACTACCACTGACCGCCAGGAAGTTAATGTTGCAAACTTGCAATCCTCCATGGATCGATGTACATATCCGGCCTGGCTCGTTACACTTCACTACTGCCGCCTTACATGCAGCTTATTTAGACTGGCAGCCTACGATCGTAGATAGCAAATGCAGTTAGAACCGGATGGCGTACGCCGGCGACTTGTCCGGCCTGAAGAGCCCGAAGTGCTTTTCCGTCTCGATGCCGGTCTTCTGGTTTTCGTCAAACATGGCGAAGATGTACGTCTCCAGCGCGCCAGCCCTCTTGGGGGTGCCCCCGCCGACGTGGTCGATCAGTCCCTGGTTGTACGCCCTCGCGTTGTCCGCGCTCGCGCCGAACCCGCCGGCCGACGGCCAACCGCTCTCCGACACCACCACCCTCACGCCCGGTGCGCCGGCCTTCTCCAGCGCCGCGTGCACGGCGTCCACCATGGCGTCGAACAAGCACGTGTAGGTCAGCCCGTTGTTGTCGTCCCTCACCGTGGTGCCCGGCCGGAACGTCGCGTAGTTCAGCTGGATGTCCCTCGGGTTGTCGCGGTAGGCGAAGTAGGGGTAGATGTTAGTGAGCAGCGGCGCGCCGGTGCTGGCGAGGAGCCGGGCCACGTCCGTTATGTAGGACTGCGCGAACACGCCGGCGGAGGGCGGGAAGGAGTTGGCCACCGCGTCGAACCGTATTGCGGTGGACACCTTGATGCCGCCGAGGCCGACGGCCGACAGCGCGGCGTTGAGGTTCCGGATGGCCGGGACGATGTTCCGCGTGTCGCCGCCCTGGACCTCGTTGCCGGCGGTGATGTACTTGATGGTCAGGCCCTGGTAACGCTGCACGTTGTCCTTGACCCAGGCGGCCGCGTTGGAGGCGCTGGCGGCGATGCTGCCGAGCTGATCGTTGCCGACGTCGATGATGAGGCCGATGCCGGAGTTACGTAGGGCGGAGAGCGCCTGCCCGTCGGCGAAGTAGATGCGCATGTCCGTGATGCCCTTGGACCTGTAGAGCTGCACCACCTCGCTCCGGGACGGGAGGTTGTTGCCGATCACGCCGTAGCAGACACCGATGGACTGCACACCTGCATGCGTAGTGCCACTATTCGTTAGCTGTCCACTCCTACGTACGTGCCTGACGTGAAGGAAGAACTGACTTATTTATTCGTAGGAACCGATGCTAAGATTGATTTGGCTCAGTACTCTGGAGTAGCGTCTATCACTCTCCCTCTCTATCTTTTCTAGAGTACTTGGCTTATCGATTTTGCTAATTCTAAGTCGATCGAGAATTATCAGTTGCTTTCCAAACCGTTGGATTGATTCATGATTCGGGTTGTCCTAGTTACACATGGGCTACAAAAAAGATATCTACCGTTGAATTTGATTCGTGATTTGTGCTGACTTATGAGTTGCACACAAGATCAAGGCATACCCCATGTCATCAAAATCACCCACCAAGTTTTGTGAAACAGATCACAAATTCCATCATGATTCAACAAGTTATCGTGATTTCTCGGGCCATTAACACTGATCCTGCATGCAGGCTAAAGATTATAAGCGGCCCGGTTGTATATGTTAGATTCAGTTAAATTAATCGATGAGCTAAAGTGTATTAATGCTTAAATTGAAGTGAAATGTTCTAATTTTACTATGGGACACTCTAGGGGTACATCAGCGCCCCAAAAAACAAGGGGTACATCAAAAAATTATCATCAAAATATCAAAATCGTGCATATAGAAAATTGTAAAGAAGAAGACGAAGAAGAAGAAGAAAGGAGAGACCCAGCCATTATTTTCAAATCTTTTCAACTTAGCAGCGCAAGTTTCTCGATGAGGATAGTTATCTGTCATAGTGGGATTTACTCAGCATGTGAGGTTTTCAACGACTCATGAATTTTGCTTTGCCTAGCATACAAGTATGCAGTGCATGCAACGCAGTCCGAAAAATAAGAAGATGCAGAGATTGTCAGAGCATGTACATGTAGGGGCAGAAGCAAATGCTCCAACAATGAGAGCAACCGCAAGCATAGAAGCAACATCCTGCCTCGCCATTGCTCCAAGCTAGCTCGATCCCTATATATGCTGCTTCTCGGTGCCACGCTAACTGGGTGTGCCAATGCAGCTGCACTACTCCCCCCTTATATAGAAGCTCTCAGGCACCTGCCTGCCATGGCGTGTGGTCAAGTTACACGTACGTACCTTGTTTGACTCGTAACAACCACGTAACTGAAGATGCCCGCCATGGCTGGCCAGGGTATACGTACGTAAGTGCATGCCACGGACGTCTTTCTTCCACGGAGAGGAGAGCACTGAAACTCAGGCGAAAAAATAGTCCAGGGGTTGTGGAATATCTCGGGATTTTTCTGTTTTACTTATATTTATATGTAGAGGCTCTGTCCTGGAAATGCAATTCTAACGACGTCTCGTCCTCAGCCTCTGCATCAATAGATACACACGGCTTGTTTTATTAACCAGAAGTACGAGTTCGACACAATTCAACCATTACAATCAATCAAAGGGTAGAGTCGATACTAGAATCAACCAAAAGAAAGCACGGTCTATAGAAAAGCTATCTATTTGCTATTCTATTAAGATGCCGACATCCAGTAGCCTGGAAAAAACAGTCCTGAGCAACCACTAGCATCCGGTTGCACCTAGTAACTATAATGAATAAATGGTTAACGGTCTCTGTAGAATCACAAAAACGATATTTTTAACACCCATTCCACTTCCGTTTAGCTAGATTGTCCTTAGTAAGAAGCACTTTATTACTAAGAAACCACATAAATATCTTAATTTTTAGGGGAATCTTTAATTTCCATAAATATTTTTGAAGGTATACAGTATGCCCATTCATTAAGTCAAGGTACATAGACTTGACTGAAAAAACCCCGGAATCAGTAAGTCCCCAAATAAACTTATCAGATTCAGCCGATAAAGTAACTGTCATTAGCTGTTGACAAAGGTGTAACCATTGCAGCCATTTATGATCGTTCAAACTTCTTCTAAAAGAAATATTTATAGGCACCGTTGCAAATACCGTTGATGCTAAAATATTTTTATGTTGCACAATATTATAGAGCATGGAATATTGTTGGGAAAGAGGCAAGTTTCCCATCCAAATATCCTCCCAAAACCTCACACTTGTCCCATCCCCTATTTTGAAGTATCCTCTTTTAAGTCATTCTTAACATGCATGAGTCCTTTCCAAAAGGATGAGTCCGTTGGTTTAGCTTCAACTTGAGCAAGCGTTTTGTTTTTTAAGTATTTATTAAATAACAATTGCTGCCACATACCCTCCTCGGAAAGGAGTTTAAACAGCCATTTACTCAGTAAACATTTATTCTTTAGCTCAAGTACCTCAATACCAAGCCCCCCTTGATTCTTAGGTCTACAAATAATGTTCCATTCGATAATCTATATTCCCTCTGTTCCAAAATGTAAGGCGTCTAAGGATTGGTTAAAGTTAAACATTACAAATTTTGACCAAATATTTAGGAAAATATATTTACATCTACAATATCAAATGGACATATTAAGAAAATATACTTGCCGGTGAATCTATTGATGTTGGTTCAGTATTGTAAATGTTCATATTTTTGTGTATAAACTTGGTCAAACTTAAAAAACGTTGACTTTTGACTAATTCTTAGACGCCTTACATTTTGAAACGGATGGAGTACTTATTATTTTCATCAGATTGCCAAAAGAAATTAGATCGATAATAATCTATTCCGAACTCCAACTGGAATTTCCAAAAAGGAAAGCATAAACATAGGTAAACTCGTGAGTACAGAGTTAATCAACACCAGCGCCTATCTCCGTAAGATAGCATATGATTCGTCCATTCCTATGTGCACCATGAAATTACCGACTAAGTTACAAATATACTTAATCGTATGATCCATGTCTTCGATCTGTAGCGCAAATTACGAAGAGAAACGGACGATTAAAATTTGACCGGTAGATCAGGATGCTGCTAGAAAAATCGCTTTACGCTCTGTCCTGCTATTTCTTCGATCGGTAACTAGTTTGTTTCAGGTTGGTTTGTAGCATGCGTATGAGTACGGTTACGGGTATCTATGCTGCTTATCTTGACGTACGAGCAAGTGCCCTATACGTACTACGTACGTAGTATGTTAGAATTTCCGGTCTGAGGTGCTAACGGACTGGAACGGTGGCTTGTACCGTAGTGGCTTTCCACATGTGCCGAATTTGTTCTTTTGCCATATCATCCGCATGCACCATCGATCAGAGACGCTATATATGGTTATCCAATCGTTCACTGGTGTACACTCTACTATGCACCTGATTGCTGATTTAGTCTTTCCGAAACTTATCTCGCCCCACCAAATCTTGTAAGTGCTACAAGTGATATTTGAATCTTGGGACAGGGGTTGTTTTCGCCCTCGATTCTACAAGGAGTGGAATCTAGCAGAGGTGAATCCGCATTTTATTTTCATACTAGGACTAAATTAAAAGGCCCTAATCCTTTCACCCAGCAGACAACAGCTATTGACAGAACCAATAAACCGCTGAGATAACGTCCAAAAGTACAGATATTAGATAAGTTGTTCAAACTTGACCACCCAAAATAACTCTAGAATGCAGATAACAAATCTCTGATATAACTAACAAACAACTGAAATATCCTGCAAGGACAGAAAGCACATAAGTTTCTTGGGGTATCACTCCTCATTTGAACCACATTCCACTCTCAGAGTTCCAAATCATCAGAGCAACATGCAAGACTTGCTTCAGGCTAACATTTCTCACGGCGAATGATGTAGACCACCATCTTGAGCAGCTCCTCATTGTTCATCAGCTTGAAGAGGCAGAGGTCCCCCTCCCGCAGGTGGTTGGCACGGGAGAACGAGGGCCATCCTTTGACAACCCTCAGCTGAGGGCCCGTGCGGTGGGTAGACCATCGCATCTCAGTGGCCCACGTCCCCCTCTTCCGATCACGCTGAAGCACCAAACTGATGACACCCTCCTTTCCATGATGCCCAGTAGCGTGCTTCTTTTCAAGATATGTGGTAGCGTACCGTACACCAAAGTTCTGTTTATTATACATATACAGGGAAATGTTAGAATGATACTGGTGAAGAGATAGTTCTTTTTTTCGAATTGAAGATGCAGAGATAGTTCTTTTTATCGAATTGAAGATGCAGACATAGTTGATAAATGTGTTCCTGTCTATCTGATCAAAGCATACATATCCAACTGAGGGTTGATAGGCAGTAATAGGAAATGCTTCTTATTTCCGAACTTACTAAGATGGGAGAGGTATTGCGGCGACAGACATTTATCTTGTTCATGATCGCAACGTAAATGGGTAGTTCTCTCTCAATTTCTTCAACTTTTTCCAACACTTTCTTCTCCTGCGCTGGTGTTAGACGAATTCTGCCTGGCAGAATGAAAGGAGGATCAGAAGCTCCTTCAGAACTCTCAGAGGTTCCATGCTCTTCATGGTCTGAAGAGGAGGTCTCTTCACCTGGAAAAGTTTCAAATGAATTAGACAGATATAATGCGAACTGAAATGTGACACATGCATCCTAGCCGTGTCTACATCTTAGTGCGCTGATGTCATACCATCAGTCGGTGGTTGCTCGTTAACACCAGTGACATTTGTGCTTGTCCTTCCATAATTTGAGCCAATGCCAGTTCTTCTATCAGTGAAATGATCAATGCTCGCTTTGTGAAGGAAATGGACAATCATTTTGAATCTTCCGTTCTTACCATTTGCCATTGGTTGAAAGAGCCAGATATCACCCTCTCTGACATGATTGTCCCTAACAAAGTTACCCAAATAAAGGTTGCGCCGACCTGCATCAGACACGCCAGATGGCCTGACTTGCAATTTGCACTTCCAGGTAGTTTTTTTCATAGGCACTTGGAGTATGATATTTGTATCTTCACATGGAAAGTACTGGAGTGCATAATCCTTGCGTATAACCTGATTAAAAAAAGGGACAGCATGTGATAGTGGTACTGTTAATCTTGTTTCATCCGATAGCTGAAGTACTAGGACGGAAAAGTTAAGACTGTCACAAAGTCTGAACTTTTCCAATTGCAAAATAAGTCAACGATACAGTTGATTTTGATTTTTATGCATTTCCTTGCAAACTATCCTTCAGAGGATTGTACGAGTTAGAAGCAGAACACAAGCTTTCTTTAATAATATCATAACTAAAAAATGTATGTAGCTATAACAAATGAGCATTTCATAGAAAGTTTGAACGGTAGAACTGACGTACCAGATTACCATATGGTTTTACATTGGTCTTCTTCATCACTACAACAAGCACCGGGATTTTAGGTCGCATTCTGCTTACAAGTGCTTGTATTTTCACCTCCTGTTCTTCCGTAAGATAGCAACGCCCTGATAAGACAATATCATCTGGAAGCACCTGACGGTAATCAGACTCCACAGAATTTCCCTCAGAACTTTTAGAGGCTCCATGCTTTTCACGATCCGAAAAGGAGATCTCTTCACCTGGAAATTTTTTCACATGAATCATACACATATAATGCAAACTGAAATGCGACACATGCATCCTAGCAGTAGTAGCATGTTAGCGTCGTGCTGCAATACCATCGGCAGGGGGTTCATCCTTAACACCAGCCACCTCTGTGCTTGTCCATCCATCATTTAAGCCAATGTCAGTTCTTCCACCAGGAGAATGATCAATGCTTGCTTTTTGAAGGAGATGGACAATCATTTTGAATGTTCCCTGCTTAGCATTTGTCATTGGTTGAAAGAGGCAGATATCACCCACTTTAACACTATTGTCATGGACAAAGTTGCCTAAGCGTAGGTTGCACCCAACATCAGGCCTGACGCGTAAATTGCATTGCCAATCCTTGCTCTTCCCAGGCACCTGGAGGGTGATTGTTTGGCTTTCACATGGAAAGTGCATGAGCGCATAGTCCTTGCGTATTACCTGAAAGATGGCAGGATGATAATGTCAACCTATTTTATCTGACACAGAAAGTGCAAGACTATCACAGCTCACAAAGGCTATTTTTTCTTGAATGCAGATGATAAAACTGTAAAATAAGGCAATTGTATTGCTGATTCAACTATGAATATGTGTTTTGTTACGAAAGTATCTTTCAGAGATCTGACACAGTTCAAACCACAAGGCTGGAGTTCCAAATACTATCAAAATTAGGAAAAATTAGGTGGTAAAGTTAACGTACCAGATCAGTCTTAGGTTCAACATTTGTCTTCTTCATCATTACAACAAGCACTGGAATTTTCGGTTGAATTTCAGCTACGAATGCATGTATTTTTGTTTTCTGTGCTACTGTAAGAGCGCATCGCCCTGATAAGACACAGTCTTTTGGGAGCATCTGAAGACCGTCGAACTCCATTGATGCATCTGCAGATGGATTGTCTTCTGAGGTAAAAAAGTTTCAAGAGTGAGGGAACAATGGGTAAGTGGGAAACTAATTCAATTTAAGAACACAAGTTTTTTTCGCGTGGAATTGGAGAACACAACTTACCCGAAAATTCATCAGAAGTATAAGATAATGCAGCCATCTTTGCTGATTCACAATAATGGCATGAGATTTCCTTTGGGCATCCATCTGAATCTGATCCTTCACCCGATGACAACTGAGTAGTGCCATGACGTGAACTGCTTGAATTACCAACATAGTGACTGTTTGGTGTTTTCACATCAGAGGCAGTTTTCATCCCAGCACAGCACAAGGCTTTCTCCTGGCCATTGGAATCAAAAATTGTAACCTCAAAGCGGGCATTTCCAAGGTATCGAAACATCAAGGAATAATTCTCTTCTATTATATTGGCAGCAACAAATTCCGCCCATCCAGACTTGAGGATTGTTCTGTTCATACTCTCAGTAACTCCAACATCATATATGTTACCATTAGGAGCTTCTAGTATGACGCTTTCCGGGATCTTTCTTCCAAAATACTTCACAAAGCACTCTGGTATGACCTGTAGCAAGCAGGACTGGGTTTCCATTAATCTGTCTTATGAACCTCAGCTTTTGTGAAATAAAAACAACAAGGCAGCGAATAAACTCAAGAAATATTTCAGGCAAGCACTTAACTAAGAAAGACATAAGTAGCTCACCATGCTATGCATGAAGTTTCCTTTAATCTGTCTTATGAACCTCAGCTTTCTGTGGCAGCATTCGCATGCATTGCTCATCTTGGATACGTCCTTTAACAGGAATCATATATCATGTAAGGTCAGATTATTCATTTCGCAACATATTATACCTCCAAACCACTCAAAATCTGTAATGCTGCACTAAATATTAAGATACTATGTTTTTCCAGAATTTATTTCAGTTGATGTTTTTCTAGGAATAGCAACATCAACAATATACTGTGAACACTTCCAAAATAATGCGTCCCTGAAAACATATTATGATTATCGTGCAAATTAAAGAAAATGAACACAAAAACGATGCTGCGGCTATAAAGGTGTAGACGAAGTCGATGCTCATAACTAGATTGCAATACCAAAAGAGCAACTGGGAAAAGAAGCTCACCCCGGTGTTGACGGTGTGCAGCAGAATGCAATGGCGGAGACAGAAAAAAAAATATGAGGGGGGCCAAACGAACAAAAGTAGAGGGAAATGTTTTTGGGGAGGGAACCAGATGCCAAAATAAATTGGTTTTCAGGGTGTTTTTCCTTAAAAAGCAGGGATATAAATAAAAAAAGTTGATGTTAGGGAGGGGGGGGGGGGGGGGGCAGGGCTCCTGCTGGTTCCCCTGACTCCGCCAGTGACAGAATAATGCATCAGGAAGTGCTTATGAAGGGATTTTCAAGGGACTGAAAAGGCACGCATAGGAAAAAAGTAATATTCCTTTATGAAGGGAGCAGCATTGTAAGATTTACTTAGCCGTGCATTTTGTATAGAATTCTCATATTCACAAGACATTAAACAATGTATACCGTGTTGATATTTTCCAACACCTATAAGGTTTGGAGACTTCTTATAGCAAGACTATAACACCATTTGTAGTATGCTCCATCTTATTCCAAAGATATAAACAACATTCCCATAATTGCCAAAATAAATGGAGAGAATAACTCCTAAGAACATATCTAGCAAGGCCTCCACCCTCGCTCCTAAACCACATTTTTATGGCCGAAGGCTCGAAGCCAACAAATCTGTCCAACAAGGCCCCTACTCAAACCCCTATTCACCATCCCCCTGAAACCCCAAGAATTAGAGGTCCCCTACTCATATTCTCGCTTCTTATATTCTCACATGTTAGCATTTAACCAAAACTGATAGCGGACTAAAATGATGGCAAGTGGCTAATATTGCATTACAGGCTTACAGCCGATGTGGAATTCGTAATCATAGCCTACAAAACGTCTAAAACAATGGCCATTTTCTGCATTTAATCTAGAGAAATAAGCTGAAGGCCTGCGACGAGAGGATCTGCTGGGATAATGCAATATCCGTAGTACCCGATATAACTTTAGCATGGATTCCACCCAAAATCAATCTATTGCTCAGTGGCGTAAAACAGTAAGAAGTCTCAGTTATTTTTCATCCAACATTATTTCTTGCCTAACTGGAGCTCAGTTTTAATGGCAGCGACATAATAAGGAAAATAGTTGTTACTCGGGCATCCCAAAATATAACATTTGAAAAATGGTTCAACAGGTGGTCCAAAATAACACAGATAACAAATTTGTGTGACTGCCCACAAACTAAACCTTCTATCCCCTTAGCCAAGAAAAGAGCAAAAATATGGAAATATGAAATAAGTAACTATTATGAATGAAAATGATGGAAATGGAAACTGAAACATAGCGCACTAAGGCTTGCATCTGACTAAAACATTATGCACTGCATAGTTGTACAAACATTTCTGCTCTAGAAAGAGAAGGGTCTCTATATTTCACAAACTGCAAGAGCAAAAACTATCATGTTGAACAAGTAGTAAAAAAGGATTGAGAGCTTGTTCCCGCAACTTGAAATTCGAACACGCCAAAAACTGAACCGACAAAACAAAAGGTGGAAAATAGCTGGATCAGAGTTGTCTATAATAGATAAGAGTTTTTCTTTTCATTGTATGCAAACCAAAATAAATAACTGTCATGAACATTATGACATACATACCAAACAAAAAATAAAATAAATAAACTGCCGGGCTAACATAAACAGGATGGTGTAATAACTTATTTTTAGATGGTGTAACATACAAAAAAACTCCGTACATAAAATAGATGAACGGGAGGAAACAGGAAAGAAAACACGGACTTATATGGCAGACTAGTCATGATTCATGAACAGAAACACCATTCCTCATCAACGCACACTACAGACTCTATCTGATGCTAATTACCTACTTGAGTATACAGATTATGTAGAGTACAAATCAGAACCGTCGGATGGAGTTCTAGTAGCTCTGATGGGGTAATAAATACACAATAAACAGATCTACTAATAGCTAGTGCATTTTGAAAGAAAAAAATGCCCTAAAAAGTAGTGCATTTTGAACTAGTATTCGTGTGAACCTGAAAATAAAAAACAGCACGGACGCACCCCAGTTTCAGCAAAATCAGCACATTCCAACATCCATAGCTTAATCTAGCAAAGTCAACTAAATACAAGCGTGCAGAGACATTGCTCACGATCAGAACAACTAGATACAGCGAAGAAAACTCACTATTGCGGGTATACAGACAAGCAGGCAAAAATAACGCAGATAATTTCCACCATGAGGAAAATCAAATAGAATCGCCTTACACAAACCCAAATCGGATGATCATGGGGCGAATAAGAAAAGGATTCACCTGCCTAGCGTGATGAGCGGAGAGCGGAGACGGTTCAAGGCCGCCTCTGCAACGCCAGCAAAGAGACGGATACCGGCGAGAGTTTCTGGCACGACGGAGGAGGGGGGAACCGGACAGAGCACGTACGCCCTGCTGAAAGTGCTGTTTGTGTTGCCTCTCCTTTGCATCCCCTTCTCTCTCTATGTCGGAATGAGGAGGCGCGAGAACCTAAGCGCCGGGATAAGGATCGAAATTAAGTCCCGAGTCGGTGGTAGGTTTCACTTTTCTCTCTTCATCACAGGTGAGACCAATAGTCGACGGTGGTTTTATTTTTTCGAATTAAGAACCCGGACTAGTGCGATCTTTAATCTGATTCGGTTTGTATCTTAGAGCAAGTACAATAAATCCTAGTCAGCTGGCTATAAGGATTAAAACAGTATATTATTGCTTAGTTGGAGGAGAGAGATGAGGAGAGAGAAGGAGAGTGGGCTCTTATGCAAGAGCCAGCTCTTTGATTAAGTACTACATTTATATAGCTCACTATTGTATATGTTGGTTCCAAGTTGGCTATAGATGACATGTCACTTGGCTTATAGCCAACAGCTGGCTATACTATTTGAATTGCTCTAAGACTAGTTGGGAAGTATCATACATTTGTACATGATACTAGTTTATAAGACTACCCACAATGGGAGTATCCATAGGTAGTATCATGCATTACATGCATGCAAAATGCTGATGTGGCTGTGCAATTAAGGATGAGAGAGAGGATACTAGTATCGTAGGTAGATACTGTATCATAGCACATACTACTAAAAAAATTAATGTAAAGTAAATCTTGTACATATATTTGCATTGAGATTCTACAAAAACAATTAATATATGGAGACTATGATATCAGTACATGATACCATGCATTCCGGAGATAGTAACATTGTTATCACCAGAATTTGACCGGATCAGAGGTGGGCCGTGTTTAAAGATGGGCTTCAAGAATATACACGGAAGATATACATGAATCGGCCTTGTACACGAAGTTTGGGCTAATTTGCCCGTGTATCTGTAAATATAGTAGGATACGTGTCGGTTAGATAGAATTTGGCTCGTACACGGTTGGGATTATTCCCACGTTAGAAAGTCTACGGACTATAAATATGTATCTAGGGTTATTGAGAAAAACAACAATCACGTTCGCAACAAACCAATCTAGGCGCATCGCCAACCCCTTGTTTCGAGGGTTTCTTCCGGGTAAGCATCATGCTGCCTAGATCGCATCTTGCGATTTAGGCAGTATACGTTTATTCGTTGTTCATGCGTTGCTCGTACTGAAGCCTTGTTGATGGCGAGCAACGTAGTTATCATAGATGTGCTAGGGTTTGCATTGTTTTACCTTTATACATGCTTTGATTCATGCTATTCCTAGACGTCTAGCCGCCTTTACACCTATCTTAGGTGTAAGGGCGGCACCTTGCTTGATCCGTGTTTAGTAGATCCGATCTGTTATGATTGCTCCTTGTTCTTCAAGGATTAGTTTAATATCTGCATAGTTAGGCCTTGTAAACGGGTTGAAGGATCCAGTAGCACGTAGGAGTAGTTTGCTAGCCCTAGATAAGATGTTCCGGGGATCAACTCTATGTTGGTTTTTAGGCCTTGTCTAGGGCTGGTTTATTATCATCTCACGTGGCTGCCAGGCTCAATCACGTGTAGGATGTTCCGATTATGCGGTGAAAACCCTAAATCGTCGTAGGTCATTTTAGCTATATATTGATCAAGCAGGACCACCATGTGATCGTAGACCTCATACGAACCATGGGTGGATCGGCTCCTTGAGCCGATTCACAGGACAACCTGAAAGCCGATCGAGGCTCGTATTTAATGTTTACGTGTATGCCATGCAGGAAACTAAGCGAAGCAAATCCAT
This sequence comes from Lolium perenne, assembly GCF_019359855.2. Taxonomy (NCBI): domain Eukaryota; kingdom Viridiplantae; phylum Streptophyta; class Magnoliopsida; order Poales; family Poaceae; genus Lolium; species Lolium perenne. Next base: position 323,481,234 of record NC_067246.2, read on the forward strand.
CACCTTCCTGACCAGGTATAGGTCAGGTGGCACGCCCTTACACCAGCATCGGGACGTGCGTGCCGGGGCTTTGCGGGCCGTCGCTCGAGGGACCAGGGCCAGCCGCAGTTCTGGGAGCCTCCCGGCTCTACGTGTTGCCCGTCGCTACTCGCCGGTGGGTTTCGGACGCCAACACATTCTGGCACGCCCGATGGGACAGTCTTCGACATCAACGGCATCAACGGCATCGCCATCTGCATCTGAGATGGCGGAAGGTCCTCCAGTTACGTACGAAGATCTGACTGAGGAGCTCAAGAAGAAGTATGACGATGTCAAAGCTATCTTCGAAGCCGACCTCATCGGCTCTTTCCAGAGGACCCGCTCACATGGCATCAGGTGGAAAGGGTTCTCACCTGAAGGCGCGCTCGATGGAGTGGACCTGTCTACCCGTTCAGAAGAACGCACCAGGTCTCTGCGTCAGGAGGTCAATCACATGGTAGCTCATTCGCTACACCGCCATTCTGAGAGCCTGGTGAACGCTTTGGAGCGTGTCGCGCTTCGGGTGATCCAGGAAATCATGAGACATCAGTACTCTCCGACAGGACCTGCTCTAGGGACTCACCAAGGAGAGATACCACTCCAGACCCGACCACCGCTGCCATTCGCGCTGGCAGCACCAGAAGTGCCGAGTTCACCGGCATTCATCGTCTACAAGATCGGCGGTGACCCTAGTGATTACCAGTTCTTGTATGAGGCGCCTAAGGAAATCCCGCACGGATACACATGCACATATGTGCCAGACTGCAGTAACTGGGCACTCACGAGCCAGACTGCAACAGCAGGGGTTTCTGGAACAGCAGGAGGGGCTTCTGGATCAGATCTTGAGAAGCAGACGTGGCTAGCTAAGTATGCCACTCCAACAAACCTCCAGAGCTCAACTCCTGCAACTAGCTCAGATCTTGAGTAGCAAGCGTGGCTAGCTAAGTATGCCACTCCAGCGAATCTTCAAAGTTCGACTCTTGCAGCTAGCACCGCGGATCAGATCAGTACCATCTTGAGAGACCAGTTCGGCATGGTACCGAAAAGGAGGGCAATCGGCTATTCCAAGCCGTACCCCAACGAGTACGATTTGATCCCACTACCACCCAAATATCGGCTCCCTGAATTCTCCAAGTTTATTGGGTCAGATGGCTCCAGTTCAATCGAGCACGTGAGCCGATATTTGGCGCAGCTGGGCACGATCTCAGCGGCAGATGCACTACGCGTGAGGTTCTTCGCACAGTCCCTCACAGGATCGGCTTTCGGGTGGTACACCTCGCTGCCACCAGATTCAATCCGGACTTGGAAGCAGATGGAAGAACAGTTCCACATGCAGTATCATTCAGAGGCTTCCGAGGCTGGCATTGCCGATCTAGCACAGGTACGGTAGAAACGCGGAGAAACAGTGTCAGAATACATCCAGCGCTTCAGGGCCATCGGGAACCGATGCTATTCGGCTCGTTTGACTGAAAAAGAAGCAGTCGAGTTGGCGGTGGTGGGGCTCGCATCGCCGATCAAGGATATGGCTTCCCAAGCAGATTACCCTTCACTGGCGCATATGGTTCAGAAGCTGTCATTATATGAACAGCGCCACCCGGAGTTGTACCAGGACAAATTCAAGCGTGCGGTAGTCCTGGTTGAGACAGAGGAAGATGAAGGCTCCGCGGGAGATCAAGAGGTAGCAGTGGCTGAATGGACTCGGGGGGCAAGCCCCGTGTCCTGCAAGTGGGTTAAGCCACAAGGTCCTCCAAGAGGGTTTGACTTCGACGTGACCAAAGCTGAGCAAATTTTCGACCACTTACTCAAGGAGAAGCAGCTAAAGTTACCCGAAGGCCTCAAAATCCCCACGGCGCAGGAGTTGAACGGAAAGCCATACTGCAAATGGCATAACACGTTCACCCATACCACCAATGACTGCAGGGTGTGGCGTCAGCAGATCCAAATGGCGATAGAGCAAGGGCGTCTAATCTTCAGCCAGTACGCCATGAAAGTCGACACGCACCCCTTCCCCGCCGTTAACATGGTGGAGTGCACTTACCCTGGGAGGTGCCAGCCAGGTTTCTCGTTCAGCATTAACATGGTCGGGCCTGGACACCACTCTGGTAAGGACAGAGACGAGGGCACCCGCTCTCATGACAAGGACAAGGAGGAAGCCGCTCCACGCGATCAGCTCCGACACGATGGCAAGTGCTACATCACAGAGGGAGAAGTGAAGAATGTGCGATATCAACGACCTGTCTCTGATCATCTCCTCAACAAATATGTGAGTCAGTACGACCAGCGCCGGCGATACAGCGACGACGACGAAAGAGATCGTCTGGCTAGCAGGGACGCCAGGAGATATCGTCGGCATGATCGCGACGAGGAGAGATATGAGCGCCATGCCAAGGAAAAATCAAGAGAGCAGGACGACGTGGACAAGCACTGGGATTGTCCCTTCTTCAAACACTGCTGGGATTCAGGAATGAGCCGATTGCCCACAATCGGCAACTGCCCAGAATGTAGACAGAAGAAGAGGGGCACAGGAGACGTGTCAGTGTTCAAGCGTCTAGGACCTCTCCCATCTCGGAACAGGCAAGCTGAGTCCTCTCGGGTAGAAGATCTTGAGGAGTTAGAAGATGACGATGAAGAAGAAGAAGATAAGTACCACCGGCCAAGGTGGTGCCCTGATGGACTCAGCCGTTCCCAAAAGCGTAGGGTTCAGCGACTACGTGGCTTGGAGGAAGCCGAAAGGTTATACCTGCACACGTTAAGGAAGGCGCGGCCTCATTTAGCTGCGAAAATTCAGCGAACTCTGGACGAAGAGGGTCGACCACAAAAGAAGGAGTGGCGCCCCAAGCAAAGGAAAGCCGATGACGAGACATCGGCTGGTACAAACATGGTGTTCATCCTGCCAGCAGAGTTTTGTGCTCCTGGAACAGAAGAGGCATCTGTGGCACAACTTGACTGCGGCCCACGGCCGGTTATTTTTTAGAAGCCACGAGAAAGAAGCTACAGACACCTGAAGGCCATGTACTTACGAGGTTATATCAATGGGCAGCCGGTCAACAATATGCTGGTCGACACCGGAGCGGCAGTCAACATCATGCCATACTCCATGCTACGTCGTCTGGGACGCTCCAGCTCGGATCTGATCAAGACCAACGTCACACTAAGCGATTTCAACGGCCAAGCATCAGAAGCACAAGGTGTTCTGAACGTGGATCTGACCGTGGGGAGGAAAACCATCCCTACGACATTCTTCATTGTCGATAGCAAGAGCACCTATGCTGTCCTGCTAGGGAGAGATTGGATCCACGCCAACTGTTGCATTCCATCCACGATGCACCAATGCTTAATACAGTGGGATGGAGATGAAGTCGAGGTCGTCCACGCAGATGACTCAGCCGAGATCTCAACGGCTGGCATGAACGTTTGGGAGACGGCAGGCCAAGAGCCACTCTCCGGAATCACTTTGGACGACTGCGAGCGCATCGACGTGACAAAAAACGGGGTGAGGCTGGTCTTATCCACCGGCCTGACCGTGTAACAAGAGCAAAGGCTATGGACGTACGTGGCAAGGCCGATCCTTGTGATCGGCCCCAAAAAATAAAAAGTGATAATCTTATCTCAAGCATGTCACGTAGTCATAGTAAAGCAAGACCAAGATGTAAACCTTCATTGAGCAATGCAATCAAAATGGGGGCCGATTCCAGCAATCGGCCCATATTATTATCCTCGCCATACGTTTTGCCTGTTTTCAGCGTCGATCTAACAGGTGACGGAAAGCTAGGGTATGGGTTTACATCGGCTGATGAGCTAGAAGAAGTCGACATTGGTCCTGGGGATAAGCCACGACCAACTTTCATCAGCAAAAAGTTAGATCCACATCTCAGGAGCCAGATGATAGCTCTGTTAAAAGAATACCCAGATTGCTTTGCATGGGATTACACAGAGATGCATGGGTTAGACAGGAGCATCATTGAGCATCGGCTCCCTCTCAAGAAAGGATTTCGGCCATTCCAACAACGAGCACGTCAGATGAAGGCCGAAATCCTGGAAGAAGTCAAGAAGGAGATCGAGAAAATGTTAGCCGCCGGGTTCATCAGGCCATGCAGGTACGCTGAATGGATCTCCAGTATCGTACCTGTAGAGAAAAAGGACGGCCGATGGCGTGTGGCCATAGATTTCCGAGATCTCAACAGAGCCACTCCAAAGGATGAATATCCAATGCCTGTGGCAGAGACATTGATCAATGCAGCTGCTGGCCACAAGGTGTTAAGCTTCATGGATGGCAATGCCGGCTACAACCAAATCTTCATGGCTCCAGAAGATATACACAAGACTGCATTCAGAGTACCAGGATCGGTGGGCTTGTTTGAATATGTGGTCATGACTTTTGGACTGAAGAACGCCGGTGCAACATACCAACGAGCCATGAATTACATTTTTCATGATCTGATCGGCAAGTTGGTGGAAATTTACATCGACGACGTGGTGGTTAAGTCTGTCTCCATGGAAGGACACTTGGACGATTTGCGACGCGTCCTATACCGAACTCGAAAATTCGGGCTGAGAATGAATCCAAAGAAGTGTGCCTTTGGTGTGACGGCTGGTCAGTTCCTAGGTTTTCTGGTTCATGAACGAGGAATTGAGATCGGCCTGAAAAGTCAGGAGGCAGTACGTACCATGCAGCCGCCTACCACGAAGAAGGAACTCCAACGTCTCATCGGCAAGATCAACTTCGTCCGACGGTTCATCTCTAATCCGTCAGGACGAATCGAGCCGTTCATGGCGTTGGTGAAAATCAAATCTGATGACGAGTTTCACTGGGGGGCAGAACATCAGCGAGCGTTTGACGAGATTAAGCGGTATCTAACAACGCCGCCTGTGCTAGTTCCACCTCAGCAAGACAAGCCGTTCTATATCTACTTATCAGTAGTTGACACGTCCATTGCTTTAGTGGTGGTGCAACTCTATGAGGGTGTTGAAAAGGTCGTTTTCTACCTCAGCAGAAGGATGTTGGATGCAGAGACAAGGTATCCTGAGGTCGAGAAGCTATGCCTCTGCCTATTCTTCACCTGCACCAAGCTTCATCACATCCTTTTGACGGCAGAAATCATCGTCATATGCAAGTCAGACGTGGTCAAGCACATGCTGTCGGCTCCTGTTTTGAAAGGCCGACTTGGTAAGTGGATGTTTGCGTTATCGGAATTCGATCTCCGGTATCAGCCTGCGAAAGCAGTCAAAGGACAAGCGTTGGCCGATCTCATAGCTGAACGGATCAATACTAATATAGCAGCACTATCTGTACGTGCATGGGCTATGTTCTTCGATGGATCGGCTTGTGACGATGGTTGTGGCATCGGCATTCTGCTCGTGTCGCCTCGGGGGGCAACATATTCCTTCTCCATCAGGCTATCTACACCTTGCACCAACAATGTCGCTGAGTATGAGGCGATACGCAAGGGAATGGAGTTGCTTTTGGAAGCCGGGGCAGAAGCGGTGGAACTTTTTGGAGACTCGAAGTTGGTGATCTCCCAGCTCACGGATGAATACAAGTGCGAGTGTGAGTCACTCTTCCCTTATTGGACGGAATGCCGCGAGCTGATGGCAAAATTTCGGTACATCAACTTCAATTGGGTCCCAAGATCTCAAAATACCGAGGCCAACGATCTCGCACAGATGGCGTCAGGCTACAAGGACATACCAGACGGGTCAGAAGTTCAGGTGCAGTTCCTGGAACAGGATGACTGGAGAGCCGATATCTTCAATTACTTGAAGGATTCGGCTCGGGGGGCACCTAAACGGATAAGATACAAGGCCATGAAATATGTCCTTATAGGAGATGACATGTTCTACAGGACGTTGGAAGGGTTATTACTCAAATGCCTGGGACCAACTGAGTCTAATCGGCTCTTACATGAGGTGCATGAAGGCGCCTGTGGAACTCACCAATCGGCTCATAAGATGAAGTGGCTGATTAGGCGATCAGGGTTTTACTGGCCCACCATGCTTGAGGACTGCTTCAACTACTACAAGGGGTGCCAAGCGTGTCAGATGTTCGGGAAGATTCAGATGGTACCCGCATCAACAATGAATCCCATCATCAAGCCTTGGCCATTTCGAGGTTGGGGCATGGATATGATCGGCAAAATCCATCCTGCGTCGAGCAAAGGCCACGAGTGGATTCTGGCCATTACAGATTACTTCACCAAATGGGTGGAGGCCGTCCCTATGAAGAAGGTAAAATCAGAAGATGTTATCAAATTTGTGAAAGAACACGTCATTCATAGGTTCGGGATTCCCCAAACCATCACGACCGATGGAGGTTCGGTCTTCATTTCTAAAGAATTCAGAAAATTCTGCGATGAAATGGGAATTAAGCTGATCCGATCATCTCCATACTATGCTCAAGCCAACGGGCAAGCTGAAGCGTCCAATCAGAGCCTGATCAAGCTGATTAAGAGGAAGATTGACGAGAACCCTAGGGTTTGGCATGAAACATTGTCAGAAGCTTTGTGGGCCTATCGCATGTCATGCCATGGAGCTATAAAAACTTCGCCATATCAGCTCGTCTATGGGCAGGAAGCCGTACTACCTTGGGAAATTACGGCTGGATCGAGACGTGTTACGTTTCAGAATGATCTAACAGCTGAAGAATATGCAGCCCTGATGAGTGATACCATTGAGGATGCAACGGAACTTAGACTTTGGTCGTTGGAGAAGATTAAAGAGAATAAAGCCAGAGTAGCTCGTGCATACAATAAGAAGGTGAGACCAAAGGAGTTTCAAGTTGGTGATCTAGTATGGGAAGCCGTGTTGCCACTAGGAACCAAGGATAAAGCATATGGCAAATGGTCTCCTAATTGGCACGGTCCGTACAAAGTCGTCCAGGTTTTGAAGGGTAATGCATATATGCTGGAACAGTTGGACGGCGTTAAGTTCCCCGCAGCTGTCAATGGGCAACATCTCAAGAAATATTTCCCAAGCATGTGGGACGATGGACAGTGAAACATGGGGGCCGATGTATAAAATCGGCCAGTAAAAAAATCATTTTCATATACAAATCACAGCCGATGCGCGGACATCGACTTTAGAATAAAAAAAAAATAGCCGATGCATAGCCATCGACTCTAGAGGAACAAGCTCAATCGAGCAGGTTAACAGATCGGTTTCAGGCCAGAAGTTCATGGCATCTGAGAGGATTCTCCCATTGGATTTGCTGAGGAGTTGAATCTGCGCGTTTGAGATTGGAGGATGGCGTGGACGCGGTTTGGATCTGTTTGACCGTGAGGATAGGCAACTAGTTTGGCCTCAAAGCGTGTTTATGGTACAAGCCGATGCCCTGCCATCGGCTCTTTGAGCATTGATTTCGTTTGACAATCGGCAAAATTGACGAAAGAGCAGAATCGATATAGGAATATCTTCTTCATTGATAAAGGAGATTTCTTGCAAAGAAAGAGCCGATTGCTCAAGGGAGGAAGAACAAAAGAAGGGTCTATTGACCAATCTGCTACTACTACTACTAGACCTATACTAGTAAATCCTACTCTACGGGCCGTCGCTGCCCTCATCGTCGCCATCGGAGCTCTCGTCAGCGCTGCTGCCGGCGGGCTCCTCGTCGCTGCTCCAGTGGCCCTCATTGGGGGCCTCCTCATCTTCATCATCGTCGTCGTCGTCGTCGTCTGACCCGGCGCGGAAGCGCTTCGCCGGCGGGTAATCCTCGAGGGAGTCGTCATCGTCTTCTTCTTCCTCTTCCTCGGAGGAAGTGTAGTCGTCCCAGGAGAACGAGTCGTCCTCGCTCTCCGATTCCAGTTCCTCATCAGCGAGGAACTGGAGGTCTTCATCTCCAATGGTCAAGGATTTGTCGTCCTCGGACCAGACGGAGGAGGCGTGGTCCTCCTGGTCCCACTCCTCTGGGGCGCGCTCATCGTACGCCGCCATCGGATCCCACTCCGGCGTGGGCTTGCGGGAGGAGGATGAGGAGGAGGAGAAGGATTGGGAGGAGAGATCCGACGAGGCGGAAGAGGAAGATGAGGAAGACATTGCTGCTGAGATTGGGGTTTCTTGGTGCCGATGGCCAGAACAGAGCAAGGGGATGAAGTGGCGAACCGCTCGGAGCGGTTAAATAAAAGGGGATATAGTGGAAATTCAATGCCACAGCAGTTTCCGAGGAAGTGGTGCCCAAAAGAAAAAAAACTGTCAAATCACGCGGAGAAGTTGAGAAGGCAAGGCATCATGATGAAGGATACTGCGGCGGTTTTGCCCTGCCACGACATGACCCAACGAAGAAAAGGCAGAGTGGTTTTGGAATTATCATTTCCAAAACCAGGGGGCATGTGTTATCACCAGAATTTGACCGGATCAGAGGTGGGCCGTGATTAAAGATGGGCTTGAAGAATATACACGGAAGATATACATGAATCGGCCTTGTACACGAAGTTTGGGCTAATTTGCCCGTATATCTGTAAATATAGTAGGATACGTGTCAGTTAGATAGAATTTGGCTCGTACACGGTTGGGATTATTCCCACGTTAGAAAGTCTACGGACTATAAATATGTATCTAGGGTTATTGAGAAAAACAACAATCACGTTCGCAAGAAACCAATCTAGGCGCATCGCCAACCCCTTGTTTCGAGGGTTTCTTCCGGGTAAGCATCATGCTGCCTAGATCGCATCTTGCGATCTAGGCAGTATACGTTTATTCGTTGTTCATGCGTTGCTCGTACTGAAGCCTTGTTGATGGCGAGCAACATAGTTATCATAGATGTGCTAGGGTTAGCATTGTTTTACCTTTATACATGCTTTGATTCATGCTATCCCTAGACGTCTAGCCGCCTTTACACCTATCTTAGGTGTAAGGGCGGCACCTTGCTTGATCCGTGTTTAGTAGATCCGATATGTTATGATTGCTCCTTATTCTTCAAGGATTAGTTTAATATCTGCATAGTTAGGCCTTGCAAACGGGTTGAAGGATCCAGTAGCACGTAGGGGTAGTTTGCTAGCCCTAGATAAGATGTTCCGGGAATCAACTCTATGTTGGTTTTTAGGCCTTGTCTAGGGCTGGTTTATTATCATCTCACTTGGCTGCCAGGCTCAATCACGTGTAGGATGTTCCGATTATGCGGTGAAAACCCTAAATTGTCGTAGGTCGTTTTAGCTATATATTGATCAAGCAGGACCACCATGTGATCGTAGACCTCATACGAACCATGGGTGGATCAGCTCCTTGAGCCGATTCACAGGACAACCTGAGAGCCGATCGAGGCTCGTATTTAATGTTTACGTGTATGCCATGCAGGAAACTAAGCAAAGCAAATCCATCACCTTCCTGACCAGGTATAGGTCAGGTGGCACGCCCTTACACCAGCATCGGGACGTGCGTGCCGGGGCTTTACGGGCCGTCGCTCGAGGGACCAGGGCCAGCCGCAGTTCTGGGAGCCTCCCGGCTCTACGTGTTGCCCGTCGCTACTCGCCGGTGGGTTTCGGACGCCAACAAACATGTAGTAGTATCATACACATGCTACTTCTATATGATACTATGCATTGTGACTAGTCTAATACTACCTTCAAAATGCATGGTATTATAATATGATATCATACTTATGTCATATTTAATGTTTTGTAGAATCTCAATGCAAATGTGTGCACATGATGTATTTGTGAGGTTTATATGTCATGATACGGTATCATATTATGATACTACTCTCATCTCTCACCTTATTAATTGATGTGACACATCAGATTTTTGCCAACATATATGGCATATATGATACTACTTATGATACTCTCATTGGGGCTAATCTTAGAGCAACTCTAGTTGATCCTTCATATCGGCGTGGAAACGCGACGACGGGCCGATATGAGGTCTCGGCTATTTTTTGGACATACCAGACCCCACATCGGTGGTCTGGTCCGGAAAATGAATCCAGGCCGCAGCCCAAACCACCAAAATATCCACATATATAGCGATCGGCGAGGCGGATGGAGGCCAAACCCCATCCGCTCCTCCGCCTCTCCGTCTCCCGCCAACGTGAAATCGCCGCCCCTCCAGTGAGCAATTGAGACTAGTCACAATGGGAAGTATCATATACTAGTATAATGCACATGATACTAGTTTGTGATACCACCTCAATGCATAGTATCATAATATGGTATCATACTTATGCCATATTTAATGATTTGTAGAATCCCAATGCAAATGTGTGTACATGATGTACTTGTCATGAAATTTTCTAGGTTTTTGTGTCATGATACGGTATCATATTATGATACTACTCTCATCTCTCACATTATTAATTGATGTGACACATCAGATTTTTGCCAACATGGCATGCATGATACTACTTATGATACTCTCATTGGGGCTAGTCTGAAGCGGTTGCATGTAGATCAAGCGTCCCCACCTCCCGCCGGCGACGATGGTGGCAGGGCACGGTCGCGGGGGCGGCCAGGTAGGCCGCGGTGGACGCTCCACCAAGCGCGGTGGGAGCTCCACCGCTCCTTCTACCGGTGAGAAGATGAAGGCGGAGAAGGTCAATTCGGATGCGGCGCACATCCACGGTAGCTACCGCTGCCGCAACTACGGCGTCGCGCCGCTCGACTTCGCCAAGCGGGAGTCCAACCGCTACCGCCGCGCCTCCTCCCCTTCCGTGGTGTCGTCTTCGTCGAGCTCCCGCCAGCGCCCTTCGACGGCGTTGGTGGTGAAGATGGAGAAGGATGACACTGAGCCGTCGCAGCTCCCGTAGCCGCAGTTCGTGCTCGGGGACTACCTCGACGACGCGCAGCTGGAGCACCTCCTCCCGCAGCTCGGCGTGAAAGCGGGGCTTGCGCCGGGCGACTTCGTCGAGGAGCGCGACCTTGACACGGTGGTTGGCATCATCTCGCGTTTGAGCCAGCGCGACGCGGACAAGGCCGACGAATGGCACCGCATCGCGGAGGAGCAGGGTCGGGTGTTTATCCCGGAGCCGATTTTGCTGTTTTAGGTTGTCGTGGCGGCAGATTTCAACTCTAATCTAGAAAATTCGAGTTCCTTTTGCTATAATGTAGTCGAATGTAGGATCAATGTACGTATGAACTATTCGAATGAATTGCAAATTCAGTCTTCCGCACATTTTTTTATTTGCAGTTCTATATGCCGTATTGCTGGCGTGCAGTTGACGTGGGAGTTAGAAATCTCTGTGGTGTAATTTTTCTTCAGGTCCCCGACAACGGCGCCAGAAAAAGAGCTTGATACGCGTACAGCACGCGTCCGCTGGGAACCCCAAGAGGAAGGTGTGATGCGTACAGCAGCAAGTTTTCCCTCAGTAAGAAACCAAGGTTTATCGAACCAGTAGGACCCAAGAAGCACGTTGAAGGTTGATGGTGGCGGAGTGTAGTGCGGCGCAACACCAGGGATTCCGGCGCCAACGTGAAACCTGCACAACACAACCAAATTATTTTGCCCCAACGTGACAGTGAGGTTATCAATCTCACCGGCTTGCTGTAACAAAGGATTAGATGTATAGTGTGGATGATGATGTTTGCAGAGAACAGTAAAAACAAGTATTGAAGTAGATTGTATTCGATGTAAAGAATGGACCGGGGTCCACAGTTCACTAGTGGTGTCTCTCCAATAAGAAATAGCATGTTGGATGAACAAATTACAGTTGGGCAATTGACAAATAAAGATGGCAATGCACATACATATTATGATGATTAGTGTGAAATTCAATTGGGTATTACGACAAAGTACATAGACCGCTATCCAGCATGCATCTATGCCTAAAAAGTCCACCTTCGGGTTAGCGTCCGCACCCCTTCCAGTATTAAGTTGCAAACAACAGACAATTGCATTATGTATGGTGCGTAATGTAATCAACACAAATATCCTTAGACATATCATTGATGTTTTATCCCTAGTGGCAACAGCACATCCACAACCTTAGAACTTTCTGTCACTGTCCCAGATTTAATGGAGGCATGACCCACTATCGAGCATAAATACTCCCTCTTGGAGTTACAAGTAACGACTTGGCCAGAGCCTCTACTAATAACGGAGAGCATGCAAGATCATAAACAGCACAGAGATGATAGACTGATAATCAACATAACATAGTATTCCATATTCATCGGATCCCAACAAACGCAACATGTAGCATTACAAATAGATGATCTTGATCATGATAGGCAGCTCACAAGATCTAACAATGATAGCACAATGAGGAGAAGACAACCATCTAGCTACTGCTATGGACCCATAGTCTAGGGGTGAACTACTCACACATCACTCCGGAGGCGACCATGGCGGTGAAGAGTCCTCCGGGAGATGATTCCCCTCTCCGACAGGGTGCCGGAGGCGACCTCCTGAATCCCCCGAGATGGGATTGGCGGTGGCGGCGTCTCTGGAAGGTTTTCCGTATTGTGGCTCTCGGTAGTGGGGTATTCTCGACGAAGACTATATGTAGGCGGAAGGGTAGGTCAGGGGGCGTCACAAGGGGCCCACACAACAGGGCGGCGCGACCCCAGGCCTGGCCGCGCGGCCCTGGCGTGTCGCCGCCTCGTCGCCCCACTTCGTTTCCCTTTCGGACTTCTGGAAGCTTCGTGGAAAAATAAGACCCTGGGCGTTGATTTCGTCCAATTCCGAGAATATTTCCTTACTAGGATTTCTGAAACCAAAAACAGCAGAAAACAGCAACTGGCTCTTCAGCATCTTGTTAATAGGTTAGTGCCGGAAAATGCATAAATATGACATAAAGTATGTATAAAACATGTAGGTATTGTCATAAAACAAGCATGGAACATAAGAAATTATCGATACGTTGGAGACGTATCAGCATCCCAAAGCTTAGTTCCTACTCGTCCTCGAGTAGGTAAACGATAACAAAGATAATTTCTGAAGTGACATGCTATCATAATCTTGATCAATACTATTGTAAAGCACATGAGCTGAGATCAAATCATTCAAAGCAAATATCTATATTGATAAAAGAGATGATAATGCAAGAGTTAAACAAGCTAGAAGTTTCCATGAACTATTTCTTTAAAGACATGAAACCGTACAAAGTTCATTAAGGATGTGTTAAGTATTCAGCGTAGAAGTTCTATCCTTCATTCCAAGCATCAACTAAATTTTCACAACATAAGAAGGATTCAGTCAAGTAAACATAAACATGAACATCATGAATCAACTGTTTTGAAGTCTACTCAACCGGTGAGCGCAAGCATTTGGTATTAGCACCAGAATGTTATGGCATAAAGAACGTTAATGGGGGTTTGGAAGGCCAAATGAAAAAAAGTCTTACAAAGCTATAAGTGATCATTAGACAAGAGGAAGCCTTATGATCGAAGCTATACAAGGAGTAGTGATTGTCATGCAACGGATGCACATAGAGCTATATGTATATGAAAGCTCTCCAATGGAACTAGTGGGGGTGCATCCAACTTGGTTGCTCATGAAGACCTAGAGCACTTTTGAGGAAGCTCATCATTGGAATATACAACCCAAGTTCTATAGTGTAAATTCCCCACATAGTTATACTAGTAAAACATGAAAACTCTCTCATATGGAGTGTAGGTGCTAAACATGAGCACAAATGATGACTATGAATACAGCAGGTGCTAAAACATGAGCACAAGTGTGGATAAAAGATAGTAATGCTGGCCCCTTTTTCTTTCTCAACTTATTTTTTCTTTTTTTTCTTTTTTTTTCCTTTTCTTTTTCTTTCTATTTTTTTTCTTTCTTTTCTTTTTCTCTTTTTGATGGCCTCCATGGCTCTTTTCACTTTTAGGGGCAACATTCTAATATGACAACACACTTTTTGGTACAAATAACTCATAATGAATGAAACATGATGTATGAAACTGTATGCCTCTGCCAGTGTAGCAGGATGTGCAATGATCTAGCGTAACATGGGTAAACCACACATCAGCTATATAGAATCATGCAAAACAATATATAAATAATAAATGACAACATGTAATGTAAAATGGAAGTTGCATGGTAATATATCTCGGAACAGCTATGGAAATGCTGTGGTAGGTAGGTATGGTGGCTGTTTTGAGGAAGATGTATGGCTTATGTGTAGGAGAACAAGAGAAAGTCCTCCCACGGGTTTGGATGTACTGGCGAAGTATGCACAATTCTCAATGTGAGCAAATGGCAATGCAAAGTACCGAAGAGGCTAGCAAATTTGGATGGTGGAAGTGCAAAAAACCGTAGCTTAACATTAGTCAAAAAGAACTCACAAGCTTATTGCAAACATCTAGCAGGTTCAACATTAAGAGCATGATTAAAATTTACTCCAAGGAGGGCCGTTCACGGTGGCACAAGTACCCCGCTAGCTCCCTCGACCTTCAGCACAACTTAGTTATTACGATGAACTCTCAGACATAGAAAGCTATTAAGTCCAACTACACCTTCAACTATTTAAATAGAGTTTGTAGTACGGCACAAGCTTAAAGACAACAATCCACTACTAATTTTAACTTATTTATCCAGCAAGCCTCACCATCTAAATACCTCAAAACGTTTTCAAGGAATCGGATCATCAAAGCTCAATGATCTACAAGTATTTTATTATAAACTACCACATGCAACATTTCCTGTTTCCAACCATATAACAATTAACGAAGCAGTTTCAATCTTCGCCATGAACATTAAGAATAAAGCTAAGAACATATATGTTCATATGCAACAGCGGAGCGTGTATCTCTCCCACACAATGAATGCTAGGATCCAACTTTATTCAAACAAAACAAAACAAAACAAAAGCAAACAGACGCTCCAAGTAAAGCACATAAGATGTGATGGAATAAAAATATAGTTTCACTAGAGGAATCTGATAATGTTGTCGATGAAGAAGGGGATGCCTTGGGCATCCCCAAGCTTAGATGCTTGAGTCTTCTTGAAATATGCAGGTATGAACCACGGGGGCATCCCCAAGCTTAGAGCTTTCACTCTCCTTGATCATATTGTATCATCCTCCTCTCTTGATCCTTGAAAACTTCATCCACGCCAAACTCAAAACAAACTCATTAGAGGGTTAGTGCATAATCAAAAATTCACATGTTCAGAGGTGACATAATCGTTCTTTACACTTCTGGACATTGCACTAAGCTACTGAAAGTTAATGGAATAAAGAAATTCATCAAACATGGCAAAACAGGCAATGCGAAATAAAAGGCAGAATCTGTCAAAATAGAACAGTCCGTAAAGACGAATTTTTCAGGGTCACCAGACTTTCTCAAATGAAAATGCTCAAATTGAATGAAAGTTGCGTACGTATCTGAGGATTACTCACATAAATTGGCAGATTTTTCTGAGTTACCTACAGAGAATACTACTCAAATTCGTGACAGCAAGAAATCTGTTTCTGCGCAGCAATCCAAATCTAGTATGAACCTTACTATCAAAGACTTTACTTGGCACAACAATGCAACAAAATAAAGATAAGGAGAGGTTGCTACAGTAGCAACAACTTCCAAGACTCAATTATAAAACAAAAGTGCAGAAGTATAATCATGGGTTGTCTCCCACAAGCGCTTTTCTTTAACGCCTTTCAGCTAGGCGCAGAAAGTGTGTATCAAGTATTATCAAGAGACGAAGCATCAACATCATAATTCGTTCTAATAATAGAATCAAAAGGTAACTTCATTCTTTTTCTAGGGAAGTGTTCCATACCTTTCTTGAGAGGAAATTGATATTTAATATTGCCTTCCTTCATATCAATAATAGCACCAACAGTTCGAAGAAAAGGTCTTCCCAATATAATGGGACAAGATGCATTGCATTCAATATCCAAGACAACAAAATCAACGGGGACAAGGTTATTATTAACCGTAATGCGAACATTATCAATCCTCCCCAAAGGTTTCTTTGTAGAATTATCAGCAAGATTAACATCCAAATAACAATTTTTCAATGGTGGCAAGTCAAGCATATTATAGATTTTCCTAGGCATAACGGAAATACTTGCTCCAAGATCACATAAAGCATTACAATCAAAATCATTGACCTTCATCTTAATGATGGGCTCCCAACCATCTTCTAACTTCCTAGGAATAGAAGTTTCACGATTTAGTTTCTCTTCTCTAGCTTTTATGAGAGCATTTGTAATATGTTTCGTAAAGGCCAAATTTATAGCACTAGCATTAGGACTTTTAGCAAGTTTTTGTAAGAACTTTATAACTTCAGAGATGTGGCAATCATCAAAATCTAAACCATTATGATCTAAAGCAATGGGATCATTGTCCCCCACATTTGAAAAAAATTCAGCAATTTTATCACAAGTAGTTTCAACAGTTTTAGCAGTTTCAGGCAGTTTTGCAAGCTTTGCATTAGGAGTGGAAATATTGCCAACACCAATTATTTTACCATTGATAGTAGGAGGTGTAGCAACATGTGAAGCATTTTCATTACTAGTGGTGGTAATAGTCCAAACTTTAGCTACATTATTCTCTTTAGCATTTTCTTCTTTTTCCCACCTAGCGCGCAATTCGGCCATCAATCTAATATTCTCATTAATTCTAACTTGGATGGCGTTTGCAGTAGAAAATGACTTAATATCTTTAGTTTCATTAGGCATAACTTTCAATTTTAAAAGATCAACATCACATCAAGACTATCAACTTTAGAAGCAAGTATATCAATTTTACCAAGCTTTTCTTCAACAGATTTGTTAAAAGCAGTTTGTGTACTGATAAATTCTTTAAGCATGGCTTCAAGACCAGAGGGTACATTCCTATTATTGTTTTAAGAATTCCCATAAGAATTACCATAACCATTACCATTATTAGAAGGATATGGCCTATAGTTGTTACTAGAATTATTCCTATAAGAATTGTTGTTGAAATTATTATTTTTAATGAAGTTCACATCAACATGTTCTTCTTGGGAAACCAATGAAGCTAAAGGAACATTATTAGGATCAACATTAGTCCTACCATTCACAAGCATAGACATAATAGCATCAATCTTATCACTCAAGGAAGAGGTTTCTTCAACAGAATTTACCTTCTTACCTTGTGGAGCTCTTTCCATGTGCCATTCAGAGTAATTAATCATCATATTATCAAGAAGCATTGTTGCGGCGCCTAGAGTGATGGACATAAAAGTACCTCCAGCAGCTGAATCCAATAGGTTCCTTGAAGAAAAATTTAATCCTGCATAAAAGGTTTGGATGATCATCCAAGTAGTCAGTCCATGGGTAGGGCAATTTTTAACCAAAGATTTCATTCTTTCCCATGCTTGGGCAACATGCTTATTATCCAATTGCTTAAAATTCATTATGCTACTTCTCAAAGATATAATTTTAGTAGGAGGATAATATCTACCAATGAAAGCATCCTTTCATTTAGTCCATGAATCAATACTATTCTTAGGCAAAGATAGCAACCAATCTTTAGCTCTTCCTCTTAATGAGAAAGGAAACAATTTTAATTTTATAATGTCACCATCTACATCCTTATACTTTTGCATTTCACATAGTTCAAAAAAATTATTAAGATGGGCAGCAGCGTCATCAGAACTAACACTAGAAAATTGCTCTCTCATAACAAGATTCAGTAAAGCAGGTTCAATTTCAAAGAATTCTGCTGTAGTAGCAGGTGGAGCAATAGGTGTGCATAGGAAATTATTATTATTTGTGCTAGTAAAGTCACACAACTTAGTATTTTCAGGAGTACCCATTTTAGCAATAGTAAATAAAGCAAACTAGATAAAGTAAATGCAAGTAACTAATTTTTTTGTGTTTTTAATATTGCAAACAAGACAGTAAATAAAGTAAAGCAAGTAAATAATTTTTTTGTATTTTGATATAATGCAGCAAACAAATCAGTAAATAAAATAAAGCAAGACAAAAAGAAAGTAAAGAGATTGGAAGTGGAGACTCCCCTTGCAGTGTGTCTTGATCTCCCCGGCAACGGCGCCAGAAAAAGAGCTGCTGGCGTGCAGTTGACGTGGGAGTTAGAAATCTCTGTGGTGTAATTTTTCTTCAGGTCCCCGGCAACGGCGCCAGAAAGAGAGCTTGATACGCGTACAGCACGCGTCCGCTGGGAACCCCAAGAGGAAGGTGTGATGCGTACAGCAGCAAGTTTTCCCTCAGTAAGAAACCTAGGTTTATCGAACCAGTAGGAGCCAAGAAGCACGTTGAAGGTTGATGGTGGCGGAGTGTAGTGCGGTGCAACACCAGAGATTCCGGCGCCAACGTGGAACCTGCACAACACAACCAAATTACTTTGCCCCAACGTGACAGTGAGGTTGTCAATCTCACCGACTTGCTGTAACAAAGGATTAGATATATAGTGTGGATGATGATGTTTGCAGAGAACAGTAAAAACAAGTATTGCAGTAGATTGTATTCGATGTAAAGAATGGACCGGGGTCCAAAGTTCACTAGTGGTGTCTCTCCAATAAGAAATAGCATGTTGGGTGAACAAATTACAGTTGGGCAATTGACAAATAAAGATGGCATGACAATGCACATACATATTATGATGAGTAGTGTGAAATTCAATTGGGCATTACGACAAAGTACATAGACCGCTATCCAGCATGCATCTATGCCTAAAAAGTCCACCTTCGGGTTAGCGTCCGCACCCCTTCCAGTATTAAGTTGCAAACAACAGACAATTGCATTAAGTATGGTGTGTAATGTAATCAACACAAATATCCTTAGACATAGCATTGATGGTTTATCCCTAGTGGCAACATCACATCCACAACCTTAGAACTTTCTGTCACTGTCCCAGATTTAATGGAGGCATGAACCCACTATCGAGCATAAATACTCCCTCTTGGAGTTACAAGTAACGACTTGGCCAGAGCCTCTACTAATAACGGAGAGCATGCAAGATCATAAACAACACATAGATGATAGATTGATAATCAACATAACATAGTATTCCATATTCATCGGATCCCAACAAACGCAACATGTAGCATTACAAATAGATGATCTTGATCATGATAGGCAGCTCACAAGATCTAACAATGATAGCACAATGAGGAGAAGACAACCATCTAGCTACTGCTATGGACCCATAGTCCAGGGGTGAACTACTCACACATCACGCCGGAGGCGACCATGGCGGTGAAGAGTCCTCCGGGAGATGATTCCCCTCTCCGGCAGGGTGCCAGAGGCGATCTCCTGAATCCCCCGAGATGGGATTGGCGGCGGCGGCGTCTCTGGAAGGTTTTCCGTATCGTGGCTCTCGGTACTGGGGTATTCTCGACGAAGACTATATGTAGGCGGAAGGGTAGGTCAGGGGGCGTCACGAGGGGCCCACACAACAGGGCGGCGCGGCCCCAGGCCTGGCCACGCGGCCCTGGCGTGTCGCCGCCTCGTCGCCCCACTTCGTTTCCCTTTCGGACTTCTGGAAGCTTCGTGGAAAAATAAGACCCTGGGCGTTGATTTCGTCCAATTCCGAGAATATTTCCTTACTAGGATTTCTGAAACCAAAAACAGCAGAAAACAACAACTAGCTCTTCGACATCTTGTTAATAGGTTAGTGCCGGAAAATGCATAAATATGACATAAAGTATATATAAAACATGTAGGTATTGTCATAAAACAAGCATGGAACATAAGAAATTATCGATACGTTGGAGACGTATCAGCATCCCCAAGCTTAGTTCCTACTCGTCCTCGAGTAGATAAACGATAACAAAGATAATTTCTGAAGTGACATGCTATCATAATCTTGATCAATACTATTGTAAAGCACATGAGTTGAGATCAAATCATTCAAAGCAAATATCTATATTGATATAAGAGATGATAATGCAAGAGTTAAACAAGCTAGAAGTTTTCATGAACTATTGCTTTAAAGACATGAAACCGTACAAAGTTCATTAAGGATGTGTTAAGTATTCAGCGTAGAAGTTCTATCCTTCATTCCAAGCATCAACTAAATTTTCACAACATAAGAAGGATTCAATCAAGTAAACATAATCATGAACGTCATGAATCAACTGTTTCGAAGTCTACTCTACCGGTGAGCGCAAGCATTTGGTATTAGCACCAGGATGTTATGGCATAAAGAACGTTAATGGGGGTTTGGAAGGCCAAATGGAAGAAAGTCTTACAAAGCTATAAGTGATCATTAGACAAGAGGAAGCCTTATGATCGAAGCTATGCAAGGAGTAGTGATTGCCATGCAACGGATGCACATAGAGCTATATGTATATGAAAGCTCTCCAATGGAACTAGTGGGGGTGCATCCAACTTGGTTGCTCACGAAGACCTAGAGCACTTTTGAGGAGGCTCATCATTGGAATATACAACCCAAGTTCTATAGTGTAAATTCCCAACAAAGTTATACTAGTAAAACATGAAAACTCTCTCATATGGAGTGTAGGTGCTAAACATGAGCACAAATGATGACTATGAATACTGCAGGTGCTAAAACATGAGCACAAGTGTGGATAAAAGATAGTAATGCTGCCCCCTTTTTCTTTATCTTCTTTTTTTTCTTTTTTTCCTTTTTCTTTTTCTTTCTATTTTTTTTCTTTCTTTTATTTTTCTCTTTTTGATGGCCTCCATGGCTCTTTTCACTTTTAGGGGCAACATCCTAATATGACAACACACTTTTTGGTACAAATAACTCATAATGAATGAAACATGATGTTGTAGGGATTTGAAGCATAGAAAACAAAAAAATTCCTACCGCGAGAACGCAATCCAAGCCAAGATGCAATCTAGAAGATGGGAGCAACGAGGGGATGAACGAGACTAACCCTTGAAGATTTCCAAACCCTACAAGAGGAGGCTTGATGCGTGTGATTGACACGTCCGTTGGGAACCCCAAGAGGAAGGTGTGATGCGCACAGCGGCAAGTTTCCCTCAGTAAGAAACCAAGGTTTAATCGAACCAGTAGGAGTCAAGAAGCACGTTGAAGGTTGATGGCGGCAGGATGTAGTGCGGCGCAACACCAGGGATTCCGGCGCCAACGTGGAACCTGCACAACACAACCAAAGTACTTTGCCCCAACGAAATAGTGAGGTTGTCAATCTCACCGGCTTGCTGTAACAAAGGATTAACCGTATTGTGTGGAAGATGATTGTTTGCAAAAAACAGTAGAACAAGTATTGCAGTAGATTGTATTTCAGTATAGAGAATTGGACCGGGGTCCACAGTTCACTAGAGGTGTCTCTCCCGTAAGATAAACAGCATGTTGGGTGAACAAATTACAGTTGGGCAATTGACAAATAAAGAGGGCATGACCATGCACATAAATATTATGATGAGTATAGTGAGATTTAATTGGGCATTACGACAAAGTACATAGACCGCCATCCAGCATGCATCTATGCCTAAAAAGTCCACCTTCAGGTTATCATCCGAACCCCCTCCAGTATTAAGTTGCTAACAACAGACAATTGCATTAAGTATTACGCGTAATGTAATCAGTGACTACATCCTTGAACATAGCACCAATGTTTTATCCCTAGTGGCAACAGCACATCCATAATCTTAGAGATTTCTGTCACTTCCCCAGATTCACGGAGACATGAACCCACTATCGAGCATAAATACTCCCTCTTGGAGTTACAAGCATCTACTTGGCCAGAGCATCTACTAGTAACGGAGAGCATGCAAGATCATAAACAACACATAGACATAACTTTGATAATCAACATAACAAGTATTCTCTATTCATCGGATCCCAACAAACGCAACATATAGAATTACAGATAGATGATCTTGATCATGTTAGGCAGCTCACAAGATCCGACAATGAAGCACAATGGGGAGAAGACAACCATCTAGCTACTGCTATGGACCCATAGTCCAGGGGTAGACTACTCACACATCACTCCGGAGGCGACCATGGCGGCGTAGAGTCCTCAGGAGATGATTCCCCTCTCCCGGCAGGGTGCCGGAGGCGATCTCTGAATCCCCGAGATGGGATTGGCGGCGGCGGCGTCTCTGGACGGTTTTCCGTATCGTGGCTCTCGGGACGGGGGGTTTCGCGACGGAGGCTTTAAGTAGGCGGAAGGGCAGGTCAGGAGGCGGCACGAGGGGCCCACACCACAGGGCCGCGCGGCGAAGGGGGGGGGGCCGCGCCGCCCTAGGGTGTGGCCACCTCGTGGCCCCACTTCGTCTCCTCTTCGGTCTTTTGGAAGCTTCGTGGCAAAATAGGACCCTGGGCGTTGATTTCGTCCAATTCCGAGAATATTTCGTTACTAGGATTTCTGAAACCAAAAACAGCAGAAAACAGCAACTGGCACTTCGGCATCTTGTTAATAGGTTAGTTCCAGAAAATGCATGAATATGACATAAAGTGTGCATAAAACATGTAGATAACATCAATAATGTGGCATGGAACATAAGAAATTATCGATACGTCGGAGACGTATCAGCATCCCCAAGCTTAGTTCTGCTCGTCCCGAGCAGGCAAAACGATAACAAAGATAATTTCTGGAGTGACATGCCATCATAACCTTGATCATACTATTTGTAAAGCATATGTAGTGAATGCAGCGATCAAAACAATGTATATGACATGAGTAAACAAGTGAATCATATAGCAAAGACTTTTCATGAATAGTACTTCAAGACAAGCATCAATAAGTCTTACATAAGAGTTAACTCATAAAGCAATAATTCATAGTAAAAGCATTGAAGCAACACAAAGGAAGATTAAGTTTCAGCGGTTGCTTTCAACTTGTAACATGTATATCTCATGGATAATTGTCAACATAGAGTAATATAATAAGTGCAATATGCAAGTATGTAGGAATCAATGCACAGTTCACACAAGTGTTTGCTTCTTGAGGTGGAGAGAAATAGGTGAAGACTCAACAATGAAAGTAAAAGAATGGTCCTCCATAGAGGAAAAGCATCGATTGCTATATTTATGCTAGAGCTTTGATTTTGAAAACATGAAACAATTTTGTCAACGGTAGTAATAAAGCATATGTATCATGTAAATTATATCTTACAAGTTGCAAGCCTCATGCATAGTATACTAATAGTGCCCGCACCTTGTCCTAATTAGCTTGGACTACCGGATCATCGCAATACACATGTTTTAACCAAGTGTCACAAAGGGGTACCTCTATGCCGCCTGTACAAAGGTCAAAGGAGAAAGCTCGCATTGGATTTCTCGCTATTGATTATTCTCAACTTAGACATCCATACCGGGACAACATAGACAACAGATAATGGACTCCTCTTTTATGCATAAGCATGTAACAACAATTAATAATTTTCTCATATGAGATTGAGGATATTTTCCAAAACTGAAACTTCCACCATGGATCATGGCTTTAGTTAGCGGCCCAATGTTCTTCTCTAACAATATGCATGCTTAACCATAAGGTGGTAGATCTCTCTTACTTCAGACAAGACGAACATGCATAGCAACTCACATGAAATTCAACAAAGAGTAGTTGATGGCGTCCCCAGTGAACATGGTTATCGCACAACAAGCAACTTAATAAGAGATAAAGTGCATAAGTACATATTCAATACCACAATAGTTTTTAAGCTATTTGTCCCATGAGCTATATATTGCAAAGGTGAATGATGGAATTTTAAAGGTAGCACTCAAGCAATTTACTTTGGAATGGCGGAAAATACCATGTAGTAGGTAGGTATGGTGGACACAAATGGCATAGTGGTTGGCTCAAGTATTTTGGATGCATGAGAGGTATTCCCTCTCGATACAAGGTTTAGGCTAGCAAGGCTATTTGAAACAAACACAAGGATGAACCGGTGCAGCAAAACTCACATAAAAGACATATCGTAAGCATTATAAGACTCTACACCGTCTTCCTTATTGTTCAAACTCAATACTAGAAATTATCTAGACCATAGAGAGACCAAATATGCAAACCAAATTTTAGCATGCTCTATGTATTTCTTCATTAATGGGTGCAAAGCATATGATGCAAGAGCTTAAACATGAGCACAACAATTGCCAAGTATCACATTACCCAAGACATTTATAGCAATTACTACATGCATCATTTTCCAATTCCAACCATATAACAATTTAACGAAGAAGAAACTTCGCCATGAATACTATGAGTAGAGCCTAAGGACATACTTGTCCATATGCTACAGCGGAGCGTGTCTCTCTCCCATAAAGTGAATGCTAGGATCCATTTTATTCAAACAAAACAAAAACAAAAACAAACCGACGCTCCAAGCAAAGCACATAAGATGTGATGGAATAAAAATATAGTTTCAGGGGAGGAACCTGGTAATGTTGTCGATGAAGAAGGGGATGCCTTGGGCATCCCCAAGCTTAGACGCTTGAGTCTTCTTAGAATATGCAGGGGTGAACCACCGGGGCATCCCCAAGCTTAGAGCTTTCACTCTCCTTGATCATGTTGCATCATACTCCTCTCTTGATCCTTGAAAACTTCCTCCACACCAAACCTAGAACAACTCATTAGAGGGTTAGCGACAATAAAAATTAACATGTTCAGAGGTGACATAATCATTCTTAACACTTCTGGACATTGCATAAAGCTACTGGACATTCATGGATCAAAGAAATTCATCCAACATAGCAAAAGAGGCAATGCGAAATAAAAGGCAGAATCTGTTAAAACAGAACAGTTCGTATTGACGAATTTTATTGAGGCACCAGACTTGCTCAAATGAAAATGCTCAAATTGAATGAAAGTTGCGTACATATCTGAGGATCACTCACGTAAATTGGCATAATTTTCTGAGTTACCTACAGAGAAAACAGCCCAGATTCGTGACAGCAAAGAAATCTGTTTCTGCGCAGTAATCCAAATCTAGTATGAACTTTTCTATCAACGACTTTACTTGGCACAACAAAACACTAAACTAAGATAAGGAGAGGTTGCTACAGTAGTAAACAACTTCCAAGACACAAAATAAAAACAAAGTACTGTAGTAAAAACATGGGTTGTGTCCCATAAGCGCTTTTCTTTAACGCCTTTCAGCTAGGCGCAGAAAGTGTGTATCAAGTATTATCAAGAGACGAAGTGTCAACATCATAATTTGTTCTAATAATAGAATCAAAAGGTAACTTCATTCTCTTTCTAGGGAAGTGTTCCATACCTTTCTTGAGAGGAAATTGATATTTTATATTACCTTCCTTTATATCAATGATAGCACCAACAGTTCGAAGAAAAGGCCTTCCCAATATAATGGGACAAGATGCATTGCATTCAATATCCAAGACAACAAAATCAACGGGGACAAGGTTATTGTTAACGGTAATGTGAACATTATCAACTTTCCCCAAAGGTTTCTTTGTAGAATGATCAGCAAGATTAACATCCAAATAACAATTTTTCAGCGGTGGCAAGTCAAGCATATTATAAATTTTCTTAGGCATAACGGAAATACTTGCACCAAGATCACATAAGGCATTACAATCAAAATCTTTAACCTTCATCTTAATGATGGGCTCCCAACCATCCTCTAGCTTTCTAGGAATAGAGGCTTCGCGCTCTAGTTTCTCTTCTCTAGCTTTTATGAGAGCATTTGTAATATGTTGCGTGAAAGCCAAATTTATAGCACTAGCATTAGGACTTTTAGCAAGTTTTTGCAAGAACTTTATAACTTCAGAGATGTGGCAATCATCAAAATTCAAACCATTATAATCTAAAGCAATGGGATCATCATCCCCAATGTTGGAAAAAATTTCAGCAGTTTTATCACAGGCAGTTTCAGCAGTTTTAGCAGTTTCGGGCAGTTTCTCGAGCTTTGAATTAGAAGTGGAAACATTGCTAACACCAATTCTTTTATTATTAATAGTAGGAGGTGCAGCAACATGTGTAGAATCAACATTACTTGTGGTGGTAATAGTCCAAACTTTAGCTATATTTTTCTCTTTAGCTAGTTTTTCATTTTCTTCTCTATCCCACCTAGCACGTAGTTCAGCCATCAATCTTATATTCTCATTAATTCTAACTTGGATGGCATTTGCTGTAGTAACAATTTTATTTTCAATATCCCTATTAGGCATAACTTTCGATTTCAAAAGATCAACATCAGAGGCAAGACTATCTACTTTAGAAGCAAGTATATCAATTTTTCCAAGCTTTTCTTCAACAGATTTGTTAAAAGCAGTTTGTGTACTAATAAATTCTTTAAGCATGGCTTCAAGTCCAGGGGTGTGTTCCTATTATTGTTGTAAGAATTCCCATAAGAACTACCATAGCCGTTGCCATTATTATAAGGATATGGCCTATAGTTGTTACTAGAATTGTTCCGGTAAGCATTGTTGTTGAAAATATTATTTTTAATGAAATTTGCATCAAAATGTTCTTCTTGTGCAACCAATGAAGCTAACGGAACATTATTAGGATCAACATTAGTCCTATCATTCACAAGCATAGACATAATAGCATCAATCTTATCACTCAAGGAAGAGGTTTCTTCGACAGAATTTACCTTCTTACCTTGTGGAGCTCTTTCCGTGTGCCATTCAGAGTAATTGATCATCATATTATCAAGAAGCTTTGTTGCTTCACCAAGAGTGATGGACATAAAGGTACCTCTAGCAGCTGAATCCAATAGGTTCCGCGAAGAAAAATTTAGTCCTGCATAGAAGGTTTGGATGATCATCCAACTAGTCAGTCCATGGGTTGGGCAATTTTTAACCAGAGATTTCATTCTTTCCCATGCTTGTGCAACATGTTCAGTATCTAATTGTTTAAAATTCATTATGCTACTCCTCAAAGATATAATTTTAGCAGGGGGATAATATCTACCAATAAAAGCATCCTTGCATTTAGTCCATGAATCAATACTATTTTTAGGCAGAGATAGCAACCAATATTTAGCTCTTCCTCTTAATGAGAAAGGGAACAATTTTAATTTTATAATGTCACCATCTACATCTTTATATTTTTGCATTTCACATAGTTCAACAAAATTATTAAGATGGGCAGCAGCATCATCAGAACTAACACCAGAAAATTGCTCTCGCATAACAAGATTCAGTAAAGCAGGTTTAATTTCAAAGAATTCTGCTGTAGTAGCAGGTGGAGCAATAGGTGTGCATAAGAAATCATTATTATTTGTGGTTGTGAAGTCACACAACTTAGTATTTTCAGGGGTAGCCATTTTAGCAGTAGTAAATAAAGCAAACTAGATAAAGTAAATGCAAGTAACTAATTTTTTTGTGTTTTTGATATAGCAAACAAGATAGAAAATAAAGTAAAACTAGCAACTAATTTTTTTGTATTTTGATTTAGTGCAGCAAACAAAGTAGTAAATAAAACTAAGCAAGACAAAAACAAAGTAAAGAGATTGGGAAGTGGAGACTCCCCTTGCAGCGTGTCTTGATCTCCCCGGCAACGGCGCCAGAAATTTGCTTGATGCGTGTGATTGACACGTCCGTTGGGAACCCCAAGAGGAAGGTGTGATGCGCACAGTGGCAAGTTTCCCTCAGTAAGAAACCAAGGTTTAATCGAACCAGTAGGAGTCAAGAAGCACGTTGAAGGTTGATGGCGGCGGGATGTAGTGCGGCGCAACACCAGGGATTCCGGCGCCAACGTGGAACCTGCACAACACAACCAAAGTACTTTGCCCCAACGAAACAGTGAGGTTGTCAATCTCACCGGCTTGCTGTAACAAAGGATTAACCGTATTGTGTGGAAGATGATTGTTTGCAGAAAACAGTAGAACACGTATTGCAGTAGATTGTATTTCAGTATAGAGAATTGGACCGGGGTCCACAGTTCACTAGAGGTGTCTCTCCCATAAGATAAACAGCATGTTGGGTGAACAAATTACAGTTGGGCAATTGGCAAATAAAGAGGGCATGACCATGCACATACATATTATGATGAGTATAGTGAGATTTAATTGGGCATTACGACAAAGTACATAGACCGCCATCCAGCATGCATCTATGCCTAAAAAGTCCACCTTCAGGTTATCATCCGAACCCCCTCCAGTATTAAGTTGCTAACAACAGACAATTGCATTAAGTATTGCGCGTAATGTAATCAGTGACTACATCCTTGAACATAGCACCAATGTTTTATCCCTAGTGGCAACAGCACATCCATAATCTTAGAGATTTCTGTCACTTCCCCAGATTCACGGAGACATGAACCCACTATCGAGCATAAATACTCCCTCTTGGAGTTACAAGCATGTACTTGGCCAGAGCATCTACTAGTAGTGGAGAGCATGCAAGATCATAAACAACACATAGACATAACTTTGATAATCAACATAACAAGTATTCTCTATTCATCGGATCCCAACAAACGCAACATATAGAATTACAGATAGATGATCTTGATCATGTTAGGCAGCTCACAAGATCTGACAATGAAGCACAATGGGGAGAAGACAACCATCTAGCTACTGCTATGGACCCATAGTCCAGGGGTAGACTACTCACACATCACTCCGGAGGCGACCATGGCGGCGTAGAGTCCTCCGGGAGATGATTCCCCTCTCCGGCAGGGTGCCGGATGCGATCTCCTGAATCACCCGAGATGGGATTGGCGGCGGCGGCGTCTCTGGAAGGTTTTCCGTATCGTGGCTCTCGGTACTGGGGGTTTCGCGACGGAGGCTTTAAGTAGGCGGAAGGGCAGGTCAGGAGGCGGCACGAGGGGCCCACACCACAGGGCCGCGTGGCCAAGGGGGGGGGGGCGCGCCGCCCTAGGGTGTGGCCACCTCGTGTCCCCACTTCGTCTCCTCTTCGGTCTTCTGGAAGCTTCGTGGCAAAATAGGACCCTGGGCATTGATTTCGTCCAATTCCGAGAATATTTCGTTACTAGGATTTCTGAAACCAAAAACAGCAGAAAACAGCAACTGGCACTTCGGCATCTTGTTAATAGGTTAGTTCCAGAAAATGCACGAATATGACATAAAGTGTGCATAAAACATGTAGATAACATCAATAATGTGGCATGGAACATAAGAAATTATCGATACGTTGGAGACGTATCAAGGCTCTCGTTGCTGCGGTAGATGATCACTTGCCGCTTTCAAAAGCACGTAGAAGATCTTGGCGGTGCCACAATCGGGCAGCACCTCCGTATTCGGTCACACGTTCGGTGTTGATGACAACGTCCTTCTCCCCGTTCCAGCGGGCAGCGGAAGTAGTAGATCCTCCTTGGAATCCCGGCAGCACGACGGCGTGGTGGCGGTGTCGATGGAGATCTCCGGTGGAGCTTCGCTAAGCATATGCGGGAGAAGTAGTGGAGGAGGGGCGCTAGGGTTTGGGGAGAGGGGGTGCCTTGGGCGCCGGCCACAAAGGGGGGCAGCCAAGGTTGGAGGCTGGAGTGGCCGGCCACCCTCCCCTTGTCCCTCATTATATAGGTGGAAGCCCCAAGAGTTGTAACAACTACGGGACTAGTCATGATAACAAAAATAAGGTAAATGCAAATAACTATTTTTTTTGTGTTTTTAATATGGCAATAAGATAGTAAATAAAGTAAAGCTGGCAACTAATTTTTTTGTATTTTGTTTTAGTGCAGCAAACAAAGTAGTAAATAAAAGTAAAGCAAGACAAAAACAAAGTAAAGAGATTGGAAGTGGAGACTCCCCTTGCAGCGTGTCTTGATCTCCCCGGCAACGGCGCCAGAAAAAGCCTTGCTGCTTGTGACGGTAAAGCACACGTCCGTTGGGAACCCCAAGAGGAAGGTATGATGCGTACAGCGGCAAGTTTTTCCCTCAGTAAGAAACCAAGGTTATCGAACCAGTAGGAGTCAAGAAGCACGTTGAAGGTTGATGGCGGCGGAGTGTAGTGCGGCGCAACACCAGGGATTCCGGCGCCAACGTGGAACCTGCACAACACAACCAAGATACTTTGCCCCAACTTAACAGTGAGGTTGTCAATCTCACCGGCTTGCTATAACAAAGGATTAGATGTATAGTGTGGATGATGATGTTTGCAGAGAACAGTAGAACGAGTATTGCAGTAGATTGTATTCGATGTAAAAGAATGGACCGGGGTCCACAGTTCACTAGAGGTGTCTCTCCGTAAGATAAATAGCATGTTGGGTGAACAAATTACAGTTGGGCAATTGACAAATAAAGAGGGCATGACCATGCACATACATGCTATGATGAGTATTGTGAAATTCAATTGGGCATTACGACAAAGTACATAGACCGCTATCCAGCATGCATCTATGCCTAAAAAGTCCACCTTCAGGTTATCATCCGAACCCCCTCCAGTATTAAGTTGCAAACAACATACAATTGCATTAAGTATGGTGCGTAATGTAATCAACAAATACATCCTTAGACATAGCATTGATGTTTTATCCCTAGTGGCAACAGCACATCCACAACCTTAGGGGTTGCTGTCGCTCCCCCAGATTTAATGGAGACATGAACCCACTATCGAGCATAAATACTCCCTCTTGGAGTTACAAGTATCAACTTGGCTAGAGCCTCTACTAGCAACGGAGAGCATGCAAGATCATAAACAACACATAGATAATAGATTGATAATCAACATAGCATAGTATTCCATATTCATCGGATCCCAACAAACGCAACATGTAGCATTACAAATAGATGATCTTGATCATGTTATGCAGCTCACAAGATCCAACAATGATAGCACAATTAGGAGAAGACAACCATCTAGCTACTGCTATGGACCCATAGTCCAGGGGTGAACTACTCACACATCACTCTTGAGGCGATCATGGCGATGAAGAGTCCTCCGGGAGATGATTCCCCTCTCCGGCAGGGTGCCGAAGCCGATCTCCTGAATACCCCGAGATGGGATTGGCGGCGGCGGCATCTCTGGAAGGTTTTACGTATCGTGGCTCTCGGTACTGGAACTATTATCGACGAAGGCTTAAGTAGGCGGAAGGGTAGGTCAGGGGGTGCCACGAGGGCCCCACACGCCAGGGCCGCGCGGCCAGCACCTGGGCCGCACTGCCCTGTTGTGTGGGCGCCTCATCGCCCCACTTCGTATCTCCTTTGGACTTCTGGAAGCTTCGTGAAAAAATAAGATCCTGGGCGTTGATTTCATCCAATTCCGAGAATATTTCCTTACTAGAATTTCTGAAACAAAAAACAGCAGAAAACAGCAACTGGCTCTTCGGCATCTCGTTAATAGGTTAGTACCGGAAAATGCATAAATATGACATAAAGTATGTATAAAACATGTGTGTATCATCATAAAACAAGCATGGAACATAAGAAATTATCGATACGTTGGAGACGTATCAGGGGGCAGCCAAGGTTGGAGGCTAGAGTGGCCGGCCACCCTCCCCTTGTCCCTCATTATATAGGTGGAAGCCCCAAGAGTTGTAGTCCAAGTCTTCGAATAAGACCCCAACACCAAAACTTCCCAAAGGTGGGAAACCTACTCAAGGGGGAAGTCCTACTCAAGGTGGGACTCCCACCTTTCCTTGAGGTGGGGTGGCCGGCCACCTCAGGTGGAGCCCACCTGGGACTCCTCCCTTAGGGTTTGGACGGCCAAGCTTGTGGAGTCCCCACCTTCCATAGTGCCTTTCTTCCGGACTTTTCTAGAACCTTCTAGAACCTGCCATAAATGCACCGGATCATTTCCACACTTGGAATATGACTTCCTATATATGAATCTTATTCTCCGGACCATTCCGGAACTCCTCGTGATGTCCTGGATCCCATCCGAGACTCCGAACAAAACTTCGAACTCCATTCCATATTCCATATCTACTTAAACGACATCAAACCTTAAGTGTGTCACCCTACGGTTCGCGAACTATGTAGACATGGTTGAGACTTCTCTCCGACCAATAACCAATAGCGGGATCTGGAGATCCATAATGGCTCCCACATATTGAACGATGACTTTAGTGATTGACTGAACCATTTACATACGATACCGATTCCCTTTGTCACGCGATATTTTACTTTGTCCGAGGTTTGATCATCGGTATCTCTATACCTTGTTCAACCTCGTCTCCTGATAAGTACTCTTTACTCGTACCGTGGTATGTGGTCTCTTATGAACCATTCATATGCTTGCAAGCTATTAGACGACATTCCACCGAGAGGGCCCAGAGTATATCTATCCGTCATCGGGATGGACAAATCCCACTGTTGATCCATATGCCTCAACTCATACTTTCCGGATACTTAATCCCATATTTATAACCACCCATTTACGCAATGACGTTTGATGTAATCAAAGTACCTTTCCGGTATAAGTGATTTACATGATCTCATGGTCGAAAGGACTAGGTAACTATGTATCGAAAGCTTATAGCAAATAACTTAATGACGTGATCTTATGCTACGCTTAATTGGATGTGTCCATTACATCATATATTATATATTAAAAGCAAAATACGGATGTTTTAAATAGAGCCATCACGTTAATCCACATAGGCTAGATATAAATGTACCGTTGATTTTACTGCTAACGGTTGAGATTTAATAGATCTAAGAGTTACGTAAACATATATAGTGTCACAAACCCACGTTTGTGCATCTATATAGTGTCACGTTTGTGCACCATGTCAAATATAGCTGCGTAAAGTAGTCCCGTGTTCCAATAAATAATGTGTAGATGCTATCCATATAAAAGGCAAGGAACGCTGACGATGGAAGCTGATCCACGCACGCGTAAATAAAAGATGTACAAAGTCTAAGCTCACGTGGAAGCTGATCCATCAAACATACACGAATCTAACTATGCTGAGATAAATTTTATCTATTTGTTTTTGTTTTATGTGTAAAATAAAAATGTCCAATAAAAAGCGTACACAGTTTAATGTAAAACCAGGTATGGTATGACTGCACGATTTCGTTGGAAAACTAGAAAAATATTACATCTGATCATCATATAATCGTGAAAAAGCGACCGAAAAAATCACACCTATCATGGCACTATCAATCCTCCCGGCACCTTTCATATAAGTAACTAGATCACAACGTTTTTCTTCTCGGTTGCAAAAAAATTCCGGTAGGCACCGGTATTACTGAGTTTCAAAAATACCATTCATAATATCTCCGGAGATTTGTCAACCAAATTTATAAATTTGTACAAAATTTTTAAATTTGAGCAAATTTTACAAATATTGTTATATTTCGCCCAGTAAATTTTTTTTTCGATGGTAACCGAAATAACCGGTTTATCGCAAGAATTCGGAGATCTCGCCTGGCAAAAAAAACCTTGCCCCTCACTTACAAGCTGACCCTCCACGTGTCAAACAAAGGAACTTATGTTTCATTTAATATCTAAGTATCAAATTAGTGCAACGTTCATGTATTTGTATCTAAACTGTTGTTGGAAACCCAATTCGTCCAGGTGCTACACGATTAGAATCATATTGTGCATGCATCGCATAAACCAACGTGATATCGTTGCTTGCTTCATATATGTTGCATACAGACGGTGACTAAGATTAACCATAAAATACGGCGGCGATGGTGATTTTCTAAAATTCACCTCAGCTTTGCAAGTTTATTAGTGAAGAGAGATAAAAGTTTATATATAAAGTCTGAAATTTGAGGAATGTAACTATATTTATAAAGTCTAAAAATATGAGTTATATATGAAGCTCACGAATAATTTATATGTTCCAACAAACTTGCAATATACAATGACAAAGTGCGCACTACAATACGAGAAAATAAATTATTAACCTGAGTTTATATAAATGGGAGATATTCATTAATCATGACAGATAGTAAATCATGTCAAGTGCAACTGCCACATAGGGAGCATGAACTATTTTTTAGTAAACAAATAAAAAATTCTAGCAGCAAGGTATTGTACCATTGCGTGTTCATTACCAAAAAAAATCATACTATGTCAAAGAATAGTAAAAGTCACATATTCATATTGGAGACATAGGGTGCATTTAGTGAGTGGATTTAGTTGTGCCAAAAAATATAGTGGGCCAGAGTATCTACTACAACGGAGAGCATGCAATATCACAAATAACATATGACAAGAATATATAATCGATCTCAATATTAAATATTCATCGGATCTTAGCAAACACAACATGTAGCATTATATAAGGATGATCTTGATCATGTAGGGCAGCTCAGAAGATCTAAAAATGAGGCCCAAATTGGAGAAGACAACCATCTAGCTACTGCTATGGACCCGTAGACCAGGGATGAACTACTCACGCATCACGTCGGAGGCGGGCATGGCGACGTAGATGCCTCCATCGATGATATCCCCCTCCTGCAGGGTGCAGAGAAGAGCTCCAGAAGCCTCCCGAGCTAGGGTCTGCAATGGCGGCTGCGGCAGAACTTTTCGTGGATGGAGGCTCGGGTGTTCAGGGTTTTCCCGAGATTGCGATTAAATAGGCGGAGGGGCGATGTCGGTGGAGGCCAGGGGGACCCACACCACCCCTAGGCACATGCCAAGGCCAGGCCACACCTAGGGCTGGTCTGGCCGCCCTGCGCTACTTCTTCGACCCCTCTCTGGACTCCGTCTTTGTTACGGTAAAATATTGACTTCGGCTTTTGTTTCGTCTGATTCCGAGAATATTTCCTGTACAACTTTTCTGAAATACAAAAATAGCAGAAAATAGGAAACTGGCGCTGGTACAATTAGATATATGAAGCAAAAGATGGTGTGGTTAGGGATGATTTGTTGCATTATATAATGAATGTACGCTGGTGTATTTTACATCACCATGATGAGAATGCGGCTGAACGAATTAATGTAACTAAGCATGCGTGGAACAAAACATTACACCAATATAACCACTAAATATTTAGGTGAAAGAAGAGTGCCCAATAGTTTACAATGATCCATCAATGTGCCGGTGGAATCATTAACTCTATGTTCTATACCATTATTGATAAGATTGAAGAGGGATACGTAGATATCCATACACAAGTTTGCTATATTACTTGAAAGGCTTAGGACTTCAACGCCATACAATTAATGTTGTTTGAGACCAATAGTTTCTATATCAATGGGAAATGCCCTAACTATGAGTGAGAATCCTTGCCAAGAATCCAATAGCTAAATTGCAAGCAATTTTTGTTTTGTTTATTGAGAGTTTGGTTCAGAAATATGTGAAACAGTTAGAATTTTCTATCCTCATGTTTTCAACTTTTATTCTACACTATAAACACAAGAAGAATATGGCTGCCATACATGGACATTGACATGTCATCTTAACACTGAATTCTTGGTGGTATTACAATCTCGAAAGAAGAGTATTTTCCGCAATGCTTGGTAGTATTATTATTTTATTACAAGATTATTTATATATTATATATATAGTAATGATTACACTTTCTATAATTTACGGCACACCTAAAAACTATTTATAGATATATACATGGATGTTGCCCTCGCATTTGCGAGGGCCACCATGCTAGTTCATATAATGACATAACCTTGTTATTAATAACATCCAATGTTCATGATCATGAAACTATGATCATCTATTAATCAACAAGCTAATTATACAAGAGGCTTACTAGAGACTCCTTGTTGTTCACATAACACACATGTATCAATGTTTCGGTTAATACAATTATAGCATGATATGTAAACATTATCATAAACAAAAAGATATATTATAATAACCATTTTATGATTGCCTCTTGGGCATATCTCCAACAGATGTATGAAACTGTATGCCTCTGCCAGTGTAGCAGGATGTGCAATGATCTAGCGTAACATGGGTAAACCACACATCAGCTATATAGAATCATGCAAAGCAATATATAAATAATAAATGATAACATGTAATGTAAAATGGAAGTTGGATGGCAATATATCTCGGAACAGCTATGTAAATGCTGTAGGTAGGTATGGTGGCTGTTTTCAGGAAGATGTATGGCTTATGTGTAGGAGAACAAGAGAAAGTCCTCCCACGGGTTTGGATGTACTGGCGAAGTATGCACAATTCTCAATGTGAGCAAAAGGCAATGCATAGTATCGAAGAGGCTAGCAAATTTGGATGGTGGAAGTGCCAAAAACCGTAGCTTAACATTAGTCAAAAAGAACTCACAAGCTTATTGCAAACATCTAGCAGGTTCAACATTAAGAGCATGATTAAAATTTACTCCAAGGAGGGCCGTTCACGGTGGCACAAGTACCCCGCTAGCTCCCTCGACCTTCAGCACAACTTAGTTATTACGATGAACTCTCAGACATGGAAAGCTATCAAGTCCAACTACACCTTCAAATATTTAAATAGAGTTTGTAGTACGGCACAAGCTTAAAGACAACAATCACTACTAATTTTAACTTATTTATCCAGCAAGCCTCACCATCTAAATACCTCAAAACATTTGCAAGGAATCAGATCATCAAATCTCAATGATCTACAAGTATTTTATTATACACTACCACATGCAACATTTCCTGTTTCCAACCATATAACAATTAACGAAGCAGTTTCAACCTTCGCCATGAACATTAAGAATAAAGCTAAGAAAATATATGTTCATATGCAACAGCGGAGCGTGTCTCTCTCCCACACAATGAATGCTAGGATCCAATTTTATTCAAACAAAACAAAACAAAAGCAAACAGACGCTCCAAGTAGTAAAGCACATAAGATGTGATGGAATAAAAATATAGTTTCACTAGAGGAACCTGATAATGTTGTCGATGAAGAAGGGGATGCCTTGGGCATCCCCAAGCTTAGATGCTTGAGTCTTCTTGAAATATGCAGGGATGAACCACGGGGGCATCCCCAAGCTTAGAGCTTTCACTCTCTTTGATCATATTGTATCATCCTCCTCTCTTGATCCTTGAAAACTTCCTTCACACCAAACTCAAAACAAACTCATTAGAGGGTTAGTGCATAATCAAAAATTCACATGTTCAGAGGTCACATAATCATTCTTTACACTTCTGGACATTGCACTAAGCTACTGAAAGTTAATCCTGAACTTTTCCGGTAACCCTGAAAATGACTTCCCATATATGAATCTTATTCTCCGGACCATTCCGGACCTCCTCGTGATGTCATGGATCCCATCCAAGTCTCCGAACAATATTCGGTCTCCATCTCATATTCCATATCTACTATACAACATCGAACCTTAAGTGTGTCACCCTACGGTTCGCGAAATATACAGACATGATCGAGACACCTCTCCGATTAATAACCAATAGCGGGACCTGGAGATCCATAATGGCTCCCATA
Organism: Lolium perenne; assembly: GCF_019359855.2. Classification (NCBI taxonomy): domain Eukaryota; kingdom Viridiplantae; phylum Streptophyta; class Magnoliopsida; order Poales; family Poaceae; genus Lolium; species Lolium perenne. The sequence continues at coordinate 323,518,263 of NC_067246.2, forward strand.
TATTCAACGATGACTTCGTAATCGAATAAACCATTAACATACGATACCGATTCCCTTTGTCGTGTGATACTTTACTTATCCGAGGTTCGATCATTGGTATCGTTATACCTAGTTCAACCTCGTTACCGATAAGTACTCTTTACTCGTTACACTGATATGTCGTACCTTGTGACCTTGTCACATGCTTGCAAGATAATTAGATAACATTACACCGAGAGGGCCCAGATTATATCTATCCGTCATCAGGATGGACATATCTCACTTTTGATTCATGCTCTTCAACTCATACTTTCAGAATACTTAATCCCATCTTTATAGCCATCCTATTACGAAGTGCCGTTTGATGTAATCAAAGCATCAATCCGGTGTAAGTGATTCACACAATCTCATGGTCGAAAGATTGGGTTACTATGTATCGAAAGCTTATAGCAAGAGGAACTTAATGACTTGATCTTATGCTATTATTACTATGGGTGTCTGTCCATCACATCATTCACCTAATGATATGATCTTGTTATTAATAACATCCAATGTTCATGATCAGGAAACTATGATCATCTATTAATCAATAAGATAGTTTAACAAGAGGCTTACTAGGGACTCTGGTTTGTTTACAAAACACACATGTATTAATGTTTCCAGTTAGAACAATTAGAGCATGGGATGTAAACATTTATCATGAACACTAAGATATAACAATAAACACTTTTATTGTTGCCTCTTGGGCATATATCTAACAGTCTTCCACTTGCACTAGAGTCAATAATCTAGTTCATATTTTTAAAGATCTAACACCTTGGCCTTCTGGTGCTTATCATGTTTTGCTCACTGGAGAGTTTTCAGTCAACGAACCTTTCATGCTCAGAAACATATGTATTTTTCAATTTATTTGGGTCTCCACGCATCACTCATTTTTCAAATGAGTCGGCATTAATCGTATATGTTTGGTCTTCTACTGGAACATTAATTCTCTTGTCTAAAATATGTTACCAATATTGTCACATACAATATAGCTTCATAGTTCTGACACTACCGGATCAACACCAAGTTCGAAAAGAATTTCTTAACTCAAACACCCTCGGTCATTGTTAAAACAATGATATACTCTGTCTTCGTTTGTAGAATCTGTCACAATATTTAGAACTCATCTAAGTCTAGCATAGACTGCTTCTAGCCCATTATTCTACCTTCTTAATGAACACTTAGCCTAATTGAGATTGAAATTCATTTTTATATGTGATCAAACTAATATCGGTGCAACACCTTACATCGATTTTTTTATCATTTCCACATACAAAACTATATATATCCTTGGTTCTTCTAAAGAACTCACGGATATTCTTACTATTTTCCAATGATCATCACATGAATCATTCTGGTATATGCTCGTAACACTTTAGAGCACATGATATCTGATTGTGTATGTATTGCTCGTGATCCAAAATCACTCATGTGTTTTTACTCATTGAGTGTCAAATACACTAAAGTTTTGTTAAACTTCCACATGGAAAAGAACACCTTCTTGACATTTTCATATTGAACTACTTCAATATTCATTATATGTACCTTGACTTAAACTTGTTATGCGCTTCAATCTATCTTCGTAGATCTTGACGCTAAATATGTTCTTAGTCCATATCCTTTCATTGAAGTTAAGTTTCCATGAAACCTTTTAATCAAGTAAAAATTACATCATTTCTAATCAACAATATATCATCCACATAAAGTATTATAAATATGTCTTAGTGCTCCCACGTAATTTCTTGCAAATGCAAGCATCTTTATCGTGTCTGATGAAATCAAAAATCTTTGATTATTTCATCCATTGAAGATTCCAACTCCATGATACTCACTTCATCCAGTGAAGTTTATATACCTATCTAGTATTCTACGGAATAGCAAAACTCTTAGTTGTATCTTGTATACACCTTTAATACACACTTCTGATAAGGAATGTATTTCTGCCATCCTACTAACATATCTCATAAAAGAAATATGTAGCGATTACTAGAATAATACGAATAAACTATAAGCATCGCTGCAAAAGATCAAATCTTATAGCAGTCTACTCTTTAAACATTGTCGTAAACAAACTTTTGACAAGTCGAGCTTCTTCAAGGATATTTCATCCATGTCCATTAATTTTATAGATCCATTTACTTTCAAAAAGTATTTATTCCTTCCGAAGGTTTACCAAGATCCAAGCTTGATTATAGATACTATCTTGGATTTCATGGCACTTAGCCATTTTAACGGAGTTAGGGCCCATCATAGCTTCTTTGTATGTAGTTGGTTTATCATTGTTCAAAATCAATCCTTTGTCCAAAAATCATTTATTTGATCAAAAGTTGTTCAATAGGTACTTCGATCTCCATGACTATAACACTTTTGGAACCATTTTCGACGCTGTGCCACTCTGCTCATTCTGCTCAGGTTCATCAACCTTATTTAGTTTCATTGTCCTCCCACTCAAATATTTCGTGAGAAACAATTTCTTGGAAATAAGCAATAAACATCAACAAACACTTTTATCTTTGATTTCATAGTGGAAAGAATTCCCAATTTATTCTCTGGGATAACCAACAAAGACATTCATCCGATTTTGGTTGTAAACTCATTTACTTATGCTATGCATATCAAAATTTAAGAAAGAACTATTAGGGTATATACTCATGCCATAACTCGTACGGTGTCATTTCAACAGATTATGATGACGCACTATTTAGTGTAAAAGTGGTAGTCTCTAAAGCATAATCCACAAAAAAATAATGGCATTATTTTATTTTTATCTCATAATTAATCCAACAAGTTTTGGATACGTCTCTCGAATAATCCATCATAACTACGGTGTTCCGAGAAACGTGAGTTGTGGAACAATTTCGTTAACTCTCTTAGATGTTCCTAAAACTCGTAATCCAAATATTTCCACCATGATCCAATCATAGATATTTGAATTTTCTATTACGATGATTTTCACTTCAAGCTGAAATTTACTTGAATCTATTCAAATGTTCCAGACTTCTTCCTTATCGAATAAATATATCCATATATACACTCAATTTATTGTTGGAAGTTTTCATAAAGTAGAAGAATCTTCTGCACATAACTATGTCCAATGAATCATATACATTATCATGTATGTTTCCACTAAGCTAGTTGCCCGTTCAACTCTTGGCCTATGAACGGTGTTCTAGTCATTCTCCTTAGAAAATATTTGCAAGCGCCGAACGATTCAAAAATCGAATGACTCCAAAAATACATTTGCATGGAGTTTCTTCATGCGTTTCTTTTTAAAATGACATAAATGGCGGTTCCACAATTAAGTAAAATTCTTATCATTTTCCTTATGGCATTTTAGCGTCAATGTTATGTATGTGTGTTTCACCATTACAATTTATAATAACTTATCCATCGTACATGGATTATGGTCATAATTTTGAACAACTCATTGTTTTCATTTGACTAGAGAAAAATAACAATTATGAAGTTCTTTATTATAACTCTGAAGGGCTAGGTAGAATGCCAACGCCGAATATAATAACACTTTATTTTGTTCCAGGTGTGCATTATTACCACATTCCTTGTCAGTCAATTAGGTCATCGTATTCTTGTATTGCGTTGTGTTGTATGATATCTAATACCAATAAATATGGTAAAAATACCCAAGAATTTCATTGTGTGACCAATCAAAGAATACATCCATAATATGTATATCATCTATATACACCCGAGCTAGACTTTCTAGTCTCTTCTTTCTTTCTGCCAAAAACCTTTGTAGTTTCTCCTTTGCCTTTCCTGATATTTCAGAAAATACTTCAACATCAATAACTTCTAGGCTTGTTGGTCAAATACCAATAACCTTGAGGTTCGTACTTTGAAGTTGATCATCACATGACAAGTGTTCCAGATTTCTCTATTAGTAACCTAGCTTTTAATGTGATGAACAATTTCACTCATAATTTTATCCATCAAATCATGAAAACTTCATGAGTGTTCCGAGACCGTATGTACATGTTAGGCTTAACCTTAGTATTCGCATGTGCAAATCTGGCTTGCACCCGTTGTATGCACACGTAGAATCTATAACACCAGATCATCACGTGATGCTTCGAAACGACGAGTCCTATTAACGGTGCATAATAAGGTCGACCACTTTATGGATATGCGAATATTGTTAGTTCCCAACTAGTTGGAGGATCGGAACGTCTAGCATCTTCAACCTTCGTACATTCCCATAAAACTTTTGAGTTTATGTAGTCTCACTAAATTATATTCTATCATCTTGAAATAAGGTCTTAGATATCACATATATCTCACACCTTGCTTATTTCTGAAAATAAACTTTCCAGCTCCTTACTTTTCAAACAGATTTAAACATCAAGTTTCACGGAGACAAGATAATTTTAAATACTAATTGAAACGATCACTCTTTGAATCAGCACTTTGAGGATTACCAAAAGTTTTCAATAGGACTTAATCAATTCTTGATTCTTTAACAATACGGTACCAGTCTATAAAGTTACTTGCCAGATTTAACAGTGTTTCTATCTCAATTACAAGACTAGCGCATGGTAGATAACGGATGCCAATTCCACAAAATTAATTCAAAATACAATTCAGACTATGTTTAGGATAATTAGTTCAATTTTTAATCTAATTACTAATGAAATCCCACTTAACTCAACATCCCTCATAGTTGTTAAATGGCCCACGATCCAAATTCACTACACAAAGTTCGATCATCACGTGAGATGACGTAGTTTCAATTGTGAACATCAACATGTTGATCATATCATCTATATGACTCGTGTTCAACCTTTCGGTTTACTGTGTTCCAAGGCCATGTCTGTACATGCTAGGCTCCTCAAGCAAACTCATGTATTTTCGCGTGTGCAACATGTCTTACAATGCTACCGTCGCGATCTAAGCAAAATAAGATGCATAAAAGGATTAACATCACATGCATCGATAATGTGATATGATATGGCTCTTTTCTTCTTGTGCCTTTGATCTCCATCTCCAAATCACATGAGCATGATCTCCATCATCACCAGGATTGCGCATGGGTTCAGGGCGCTGCTTCATGGTTTTCCACCATCCATAGAAACTATTACAACTACTAACTCATAGTAATGAAATAAAGATATTGCATGGTGATTGACACTCAGGTCATGAAATAATAAAGACAACCATTAGGCTCCCGCCGGTTGCCATATTAAAATAAGGATCATCTCTTACATCAAATATAAACATAATCACATAGTGACCATATCACATCACATGCCCCTGCAAAAACAAGTTAGACGCATCTAAAAAGTGTTTGCATGTTTTACGTGGTTTGGGGCTTTCGAGTAAGATCCGATCTACCTAAGAACAAGAACCACAACGTTGATACAAGTGTTGTCAAGTGCATATTGTAAGTTGATCTTAACTATGGTGGGAGAAACTAACACCCGCTGAGCCACTTACGCAATACAAGTTGCATGTCAAGCGTGGAGCAATTCTCATGAATGTGGTCATGTAAGGTTAGCCCGGGCCGCTTCATCCCCCCATCCCGCAAGATGAAAAGTACACGAAAAGCAAGCGACAAAAAGAGCATCAACACCCACAATACTCATGAAACAGATCTATGCATAGATCTGGCTCTGGTACCAATGTTGGGTTCGTTGCAGGGAAACAAAAAAATTATATCGCAAAGACGAGTAAATCCAAGATCCAATCTATGGGAAAGCCAAGATCGATCTAATCTATGAAAGTGGAGCAACTAGGTAGAAGAGAGACTAACCCTCGAAGATCCAAAGCCTTAACGAGATCAGATCTCGTGGTTGATGTAGACGATCCTTTCGGTGCTGCAATCCAGCAGCACTTCCATACTTGGTCACAGGTACGGTGTTGACGATGTTCTTCCTCTCCCTTTTCTAGCAGGCAGCAGAGGTAGTAGATCCCCTCGGAATCCCATCAGCATGATCGCGTGGTGGTGGTGGTGGAGGAGAAATTCCTGCAGGGCTTCGCCAAGCCTGTGCAGGAAGAAGGAGGAGGGATAGATGGAGGCTAGGGTTTGGGGGGATGTTCTCCTGTGCCCCAACCCTCCCCTCCCTCTTATATAGGCATGGGGGGGCTTCCTTGGCCCCTCCTCCAAGCCCTAGGGTCGACCAAAAAGCGGGGGGGGGGGGAGCTTTCCCCCAAGTTAAGTCCCTATTTTCAAGAGATTTGATCTTATCCACTTGATCCAGCTATGCAATCCGCTCTGGTGCATGTTGGTCGTTCGGGATAGGTGGGCCCCACTATGGTACCCTTCGGAACATTCTAGAACTTACGGTACAATACTGAAAAATCCTGAACTCTTCCGGTAACCCTGAGAATGACTTCCCTTATATGAATCTTTTTCTCTGGATCATTCGGGACCTCCTCGTGATGTCACGGATCCCATCCGAGTATCCGAACAATATTCGGTCTCCATCTCATATTCCATATCTACTATACAACATCGAACCTTAAGTGTGTGACCCTACGGTTCGCGAACTATGCAGACATGATCGAGACACCTCTCCAATCAATAACCAATAGCGGGACCTGGAGATCCATAATGGCTCCCATATATTCAGCGATGACTTCGTGATCAAATAAACCATTAATATACGTTACTGATTCCCTTTGTCGCGCGATACTTTACTTATCCGAGGTTCGATCGTTGGTATCGTTATACCTAGTTCAACCTCGTTACCGATAAGTACTCTTTACTCGTTACCGTGATATGTCGTACCTTGTGACATTTTCACATGCTTGCAAGCTAATTAGATAAAATTACACCGAGAGGGCCCAGAGTATATCTATCCGTCATCAGAATGGACAGATCTCACTCTTGATCCATGCTCTTCAACTCATACTTTCAGAATACTTAATCCCATCTTTATAACCACCCAATTACAAAGTGGCGGTTGATGTAATCAAAGCATCCATCCGGTGTAAGTGATTCACATCATCTCATGGTCGAAGGATTAGGTTACTATGTATCTAAAGCTAATAACAAGAGGAACTTAATGACTTGATCTTATGCTATACTTACTATGGGTATGTCCATCACATCATTCACCTAATGATTTTATATTGTTATTAATAACATTCAATGTTCATGATCAGGAAACCATGAGATCTATTAATCAATAAGCTAGTTTAACAAGAGGCTTACTAGAGACTCTGGTTTGTTTATAAAACACACAAATATTAATGTTTCCGATTAATACAATTATAACATAGGATGTAAACATTTATCATGAACACTAAGATATAACAATAAACATTTTTATTATTGCCTCTTGGGCATATCTTCAACAGTTAGAAGATTCTAATAATTTTGATGAAATTCCACCATTCACAGTGAATACTGACCCAAGCATCAATATAAATGATGAAGATGCATCATGGTTATGGCCGACGCGATCCTAAGCCAGGGACATATGCGAAGAAGGTTCATGTCACACATGTGTATCTCAACATGGCAATCAATTTCCCATTTCTTTTGGTGTAATTAATGTAACTATACGTAAGGGATTGGCACTAGAGATAAGCGTGCTTGGAGACAATGAATTGAATAAAAGTGACATTAATTTGAACAAAGTGACAGTGAAAGATGATTCGCACGAAGTCATCCTTCTCGTCCTCATTTTGTCCCTTCTCTGTAGACCACCATCTCTGGCTTCCTCTTTTCCTTTCTCCTCATCTTTATCCGCATCATCCACTATGATTATGTTTTCATGTTCACAACTTTGTCGGAATATAAAATACCCAAACCATATGAGTTAATGCATTTTTAATTAAAAATAGCAAAATCGTTAATAGTTTGAATAGCTAGAATAATTATTTTAGAAAATATAATATACTTATAGATTAATTATCCAAATTAAAATACTTTTCATGTTGAAAGTTTTGTTGGAACAGAAAATATGCAAAATATATGAGTTAATGTATTTTTAACTCAAAATGGAAAAATGGTTTTCAGTTTAAATAATTAAAATAATTATTTTAGAAAAACAAGAATGGTTTAAGATTAGTTATCCAAATTCAAACACTGTTTACGTTAAAAGTTTTGTCATAATAGAAAATGTACAAAAAATATGAGACAACGCATTTTTAATTGAAAATGGAAATCTGGTTAATAATTTGAATAGTTAGAATAATTATTTTAGAAAACAGAAAATAGTTTTAGATTAATTATCTAAATTCAAACACTTTTCATGTTGAAAGTTTTCCCACATTCAAGAGGATGCTCAAGTTATTTAAATTTATATAGGAACAATTCAAAAAAAATTCCAAAACTCCCTTTAGAATACCAACCGGGACTAAAGTGTGATTTTGTACGCGCACCCAAATGATGCATGAAAAAAGCCTTTGGTCCCGGTTGGTGGCGCCAACTCGACTAAAGACATACTTTAGTTCCAGTTGGAGCCATCAACCGGTACTAAAGGTACCTCCACTATAAACTGCTCCAACTCCATCTCCACGCAGATCAATCGCAAGGAGAAGGAGTTAGATGCCGCCAGGCTGCCCAATTCACCACTGACTCCCACCTCCTTCGTTGCCGTGCCCCTAGTTCCGGACGCCTTGCCACAATCGTAGTCCAGGCCCAGCAGCAGATGCAGCAGCTCCAGGCCGAGCTATACCGCGAGATCGAGGCCGAGGCCCCCTCTTCCCCGATGCGTTACCAGTGCGGCGCCCCGCCCTGCCCGCACGCACTGCTCCCTTCCCTTCTAGCCTGGAGGTTGCGGGGCGCGACTGGCCACGGCGCGCCGGCCCGCGCTTCGACGTCGACGGGGACGACTACACCGCCGCCGCTCCCCTGCTCCCTCCCGCGCGGCCCACTCCCCGACGGGCAGAAGGTGGTTGCAGCTCGGCGATGAGGGCCTCGGTCGGCTGCGGCTGCGTTGCTCCTGACGCCGATCCGTGCTACTGACGCCGGCGCACCAGGCAGGACTGCCCCGACCTGCAACATCGACGGGCAGCAGGCGGTGGAAGCGACAAAGACGGTGACGCCAGTCCATTAAGGACTTGATTGCTTTTGATTCTTGTTTGTAGGGTGGTTTCTGTAAATGTGTGTTGTAATTTTATTTTTACTGCTATGTAAGTTAATCAGTGTAATTTTGTTTCTAAAAAATAGTGTACTTTATTATTACCAGGACAACCCAGTCTGCAAACTTTTTTTAGTTTCCTACTGTGGTTAACAGTGGCGCACGGCGCACCTGTCTTCTATTTTTCGTTTCCTAATACCGTAGCTATGGCCCATGGAGTGTCCAGCTATGGCGCATTGAGTAGTGCGCCATTGCTATTTGCTTTCCTAGTGGCGCATTAGGAGGTGCGCCGCTGCTAACAGTTAGCAGTGGCGTGATAATAGTGGCGCACCACTAGTGCGTCACTGATAGCAAAAACAGGTGCGCCACTGATAGCCTGTTTTCTGGTAGTGATTTATGCGCAACGTTGAGTGGAACCCCAAGAGGAAGGTATGATGAGCACAGCAGGAAGTTTTCCCTCAGTAAGAAACCAAGGTTTATCGACAAGTAGGAGAAAAACAACCTCTCCCGAGGTCTTGCGAACCAACTCGTGGCAGGGTGCATGATACGTCCATTTTGCATCACTATTTTATATCATAATTTACTGTTATGCATTGATATATTTCATATTTAGAGATGATACTTATGTTATTTCACCTATTTTGCATATTTCATGATTATTGGAGAATCACTCACCAGAGTCAGGATTCTGCTGGAAAAAGCACCGTCAGAATGCAATATTTCTGAAGATCAACAATTGACGGAAATTACACCGAAGGTCTTATTTCTCCATAAGAAGGAGCCAGCCAAAAGGAGGGGCCGAGGAGGGCCGCCATGGGCCCCCCATAGGTCGGCGCGGGCTCCACCCTGGCCACGCCGCCTTGTGGGGAGGGGGCCCAAAGCCCCCCTCGGCCGTCTCTCTTTCGCGTACTTCATCTACCCGAAAACCTAAGGTACTGGGAATAATCGCGAGGAGACACAGCCGCCTCTGCGGGGCGGAAAACACCAGAGAGAAAAGAGCTCTCCGGCAGGCTGAAATCCGCCGGGGAAATTCCCTCCCAGAGGGGGAAATCGACGCCATCGTCACCGCCATTGAGCTGGACTTCATTGGGATCATCATCACCATCATCTCCACCACCGTCACCGCCATCTCCGCCGCTGCACCTCGTCACCGCTATAACATCTAGGGTTGAATCTTGATTATTTAATAGGGGAAACTCTCCCGGTATTGATTACTCCTTGTTATTGATGCTATTGAGTGAAACCATTGAACCAAGGTTTATCTTCAGATTGTTATTCATCATCATATCACCTCTGATCATGTTCCATATGATGTCTCGTGAGTAGTTCGTTTAGTTCTTGAGGACATGGGTGAAGTCTAAATGTTAGTAGTGAACTATGTTGAGTAATATTTAATGGTTTGATATTTAAGTTGTGGTGTTATTCTTCTAGTGGTGTCATGTGAACGTCGACTACCTGATACTTCACCTTTATGGGCCTAGGGGAATACATCTTGTATTCGTTTTCTAATTGCGGGGTTGCCGAAGTGACAGCAACCTGAACCCCCATTGGTATATCGATGCAGGAGGGATAGCAGGATCTCAGAGTTTAAGGTTGTGGTTAGATTTATCTTAATTACTTTCATGTATTTGCGGATGCTTGCAAGGGGTATAATCACAAGTATGTCTTAGTCTTAGGAAGGGCGGTGCATTAGCATAGGTTCACCCACACAACACTTATCAAAACAATTGTAAGGATTCGTTGCATAGAAAACAAAAATTTTCCTACCGCGAGAACGCAATCCAAGCCAAGATGCAATCTAGAAGACGGGAGCAACGAGGGGATGATCAAGACTAACCCTTGAAGATTTCCAAAGCCTATAAGAGTAGGCTCTTATTGCTGCGGTAGACGATCACTTGCCGCTTGCAAAAGCGCGTAGAAGATCTTGATCACGGTGCCACAATCGGGCAGCACCTCCGTACTCGGTCACACGTTCGGTGTTGATGAAGACGACGTCCTTCTCCCCGTTCCAGCGGGCAGCGGAAGTAGTAGCTCCTCCTTGAATCCGGCAGCACGACGGCGTGGTGGCGGTGGCGGTGGAGATCTCCAGCGGAGCTTCGCTAAGCGTGCGGGAGAAGAGGAGGAGAGAGGGGGCGGCTAGGGTTTGGGAGAGGGGGTGGCCGGCCACCTAGGGGTGCGGCCAAGCTATGGGCTTGTGGTGGTCAGCCCCCTCTCCTATGCCCCTCATTATATAGGTGGAAGCCCCAAGTGTTGGACTACAAGTCTTCGAATAAGACCCGAACCAAAAACCTTCCATGTGTAGGGAAACCTACCCAAGGTGGGAATCCCACTTGGGGTGGGATTCCCCCCTTCCATGAGGGGGGGTTGGCCGGCCACCCTTGGGGAGTCCACCTTGGACTCCTCCCCTTTAGGGTTGGCTGGCCATGCAAGGTGGAGTCCCTCCGGGACTCTACTTTCCATGGTGATTTCTTCCGGACTTTTCTAGAACCTTCTAGAACCTGCCATAAATGCACCGGATCATTTCCAAACTTGGAATATGACTTCCTATATATGAATCTTATTCTCCGGACCATTCCGGAACTCCTCGTGATGCCCGGGATCCCATCCGGGACTTCGAACAAAACTTCGAACTCCATTCCATATTCAACTTCTACCATTTCAACATCAAACCTTAAGTGTGTCACCCTACGGTTCGCGAACTATGTAGACATGGTTGAGAACTCTCTCCGACCAATAACCAATATCGGGATCTGGAGATCCATAATGGCTCCCACATATTCAATGATGACTTTAGTGATCGAATGAACCATTCACATACGATACCAATTCCCTTTGTCACGCGATATTTTACTTGTCCGAGGTTTGATCATCGGTATCACTCTATACCTTGTTCAACCTCGTATCATGACAAGTACTCTTTACTCGTACCGTGGTATGTGGTCTCTTATGAACTTATTCATATGCTTGCAAGACATTAGACGACATTCCACCGAGAGGGCCCAGAGTATATCTATCCGTCATCGGGATGGACAAATCCCACTGTTGATCCATATGCCTCAACTCATACTTTCCGGATACTTAATCCCACCTTTATAACCACCCATTTACGCAGTGGCGTTTGGTGTAATCAAAGTACCTTTCTGGTATAAGTGATTTACATGATCTCATGGTCATAAGGACTAGGTAACTATGTATCGAAAGCTTATAGCAAATAACTCAATGACGTGATCTTATGCTATGCTTAATTGGGTGTGTCCATTACATCATTCATATAATGATATAACCTTGTTATTAATAACATCCAATGTTCATGATTATGAAACTAATCATCCATTAATCAACAAGCTAGTTAAGAGGCATACTAGGGACTCTTTGTTGTCTACATATCACACATGTACTAATGTTTCGGTTAATACAATTATAGCATGATATATAAACATTTATCATAAACATAAAGATATATAATAACCACTTTTATTATTGCCTCTTGGGCATATCTCCTTCAGTCTCCCACTTGCACTAGAGTCAATAATCTAGTTTACATTTGTAAAGATATAACACCTTGGCCTTCTGGTGTTTTATCATGTTTTGCTCACGGGAGAGGTTTTAGTCAACGGATCTGACATGCTCAGAAACGTATGTATTTTGTAATTCATTTGCGTCTCAACGCATCACTCATTTCCAAATGAGTCGGCATTAAATATGTTTGGTCTTTTGGTGGAACCTTAATTCCGCGGTCTGAAATATGCCACTAATATTGTCACACACAATATAGCTTCAAAGTTCTGACTCTGTCGGAACTACACCAAGCTCTCAAAGAACCTCTTGACTTAACATCCTTTGCCATTGTCAAAACAATGACATAATCTGCCTTCTTTTGTAGAATCCATCACAAAATTTAGAACTCTTCTAAATCTAGCATAGACAACTTCTAGCTCATTGTGCTACCTTTTAAACAACACTTAGTCTAATTTGAGATTGAAATTTTATTTTCATATGTGACAAAACAAATATCAGTGCAACATCTTACAGCGATTTGTTTGTCATTTCCCATACAAAACTATATATATATATCCTTAGTTCTTCTAAAGTACTCAAGAATATTCTTACTGTCGTCCAATGATCATCATATGAATCATTCTGGTATATGCTCATAACACTTTATAGCACATGACATCTGATTGTGTACATATTATTCGTGATCTATAATCACTCATGTGTTTTTACTCATTGAGTGTCAGATACACTCAAGTCTTGTTAAAACTTAACATGACAAGAATATTTTCTTAATATTTTTATATTAAACTATTTCAATATCCATTCTATGTACTTTGACTTGAACATATTATGTGTTTCAATCTATCTTCATAGATCTTGACACAAAATTTGTTTCAGTCCATATCACTTTCATTGAAGTTAATTTTTCAATGAAACCTTTTAATCAAGTATGTAATTACATTATTTATAACCAACTAGATGTCTTCTACATAAGTATTATAAATATGTCTCAGCGCTCCCACTTAATTTCTTGCAAATGCAAGCCTCTTCATCGTCTCTGATGAAATCAAAAACTCTTTGACTATTTCATCCGGTGAAGATTCAAACTCCGCTATACTTACTTCATCAAATTGAAGTTTGTATACCTATCTAGTATTCCACGGACCAGCAAAACTCTTGGTTGTATCTTGTATACAACTTTTAATACATACTTCTGATAAGTAATGTATTTTGCCATCCTACTAGCATATCTCATAAAAGAAATATGTAGTGATTACTAGAATAATCCACATAGACTATAAGCATTGCTATGGAAGATCTAATCTTATCGTAGTCAACTCTTTGAACTTTGTCGTAAACAATTTTTCGACAAGTCGAGCTTATTTAAGGATATTCCATCCAAGTCCATAGATCCATTTACTTTCAAGAAAGTATTCATCTATCTTGGATTTCATGGTGTACTGCCATTTTAATGGAGTCAGGGCCCATCATAACTTCTTTGTTTGTAGTTGGTTTATCATTGTTCAAAAACAATCCTTTGTCCACAAATCATTTATTTGATCACAAAGTAAACCATACCTACAAGGTTCAATATGTACTTCGATCTCCATGGCTAAAACACTTTGTAGTCATGGGAGCCATGATCGTCGTGGCCGCTTCCGAAACCAATTCCGATGCTGCGCTACTCTTATCATTATGCTCAGGTTCATAAACCTTATCAAATTATATTGTCCTCCCACTCAAATACTTCATTAGAAACAATTTCTCGGAAATAAGAAACATTGACAAACACTTTTGTCTTTGTCTCGTGGGAAGAATTCCCAATTAAATATCTGGGATAACCAACAAAGGCATTCATCCAATTTTGGTTGTAAACTCTTAGACCAAGCGGGTGACTGAGCTGCTCAACGCAGCCACCAGGCAGGCGGCCGACCCCAGGTATGTCAATGCCCCCAGAGCTTCCCACGCTCGTGGCGCTGCAGGCAACGACAGGGAAGGCGCCAGGGACACGGCCGAGTCCGCCTCCCCAGCACCAAGCCGGCACCGTGACTCCCGGACCACGCACGCAAGCTCGGGCCGGCCGAGCCACCAGCCGAGCGGCAGCAGCCGCAGCCGGCCTCCTCCAAGCCGGAACCAGGAGCAAGACTCCGAGCCCCGCCGCCAGCACCGGCCGGCTCCGGAAGCAACCGGCACACGCCAGCCGGCACGTTCCCGGCTGGGCCCCCGCATCGAGCCCGTCGACGCCAGAGACCGCCTCGATCGGCTGGTCGAATCCCGCATCACGGAAGAGGAGGCGCCGGCTTGCCCCAAGTGCTTCGGCCCCCGCATCGCCAACGAGCCCGTGCTTGACGGCTTCCAGCTGCCCCGCGACACGCCCAAGTACGACGGCACCGCCAAGCCGGAGGACTGGCTGCAGGACTACTCCACCGCAGTCGGCATCTCTCGAGGCAACAAGCGTTGGGCGGTATGCTACTCCCCCCTGATGCTGGTCGGCTCCGCCCGCACCTGGCTCAACAACCTGCCAGCCGGCAGCATCAACGGCTGGCTGGATTTCGAAGAGGCCTTCGTCAGCAACTTCACCGGCACCTATCGCCGGCCGGGTCGCCCTCAGCAGCTTGAGATGTGCAAGCACGGCCCGGACGAGACGGATCGCGCATACTTGACGCGCTGGTGCGAGATGCGCAACTCCTGCGAGGGTGTGCACGAGATCCAAGCCATCAGCTTCTTCATGGGAGGCTGCCGGCCCAACACCATGCTGTGGCACAAGCTGCGCCGCAGTGACCCCAAGTCGATGGCCGCCTTGATGGCCATCGCGGACAAGTACGCGCTGGCTGAGGAAGCCGGCAAGGCACCGGCTGATATTTCACCGGCCCCAGCAAGAAGGGACAACAACAAGTCGGCTGAGCACAAGCCGGCAGACGGCGCCTCTCATGGCAGCCGGCGGGACAACTACCGCGGCAAGCGTCACAGCGACCAGCCGGACCGCCGGTACGGCTCTGCCCACGTAGCCGCCGTGGCAGACAACGCAGCAGGCGGCAGCCGCTGCCAGAAGCAAGAACGGCAGTGGAAGCCAAAATACACCTTCGAGCAGATGCTCGATTCGCCGTGCAAGTACCACAGCGGCAAGAACCCCTCCAACCACACCACCCGCGACTGCCACTTCATGAAGCGGCTGACAAGCGGCGAACCTCTCCCGCCTCCACCCCCGCCTCCTCCAGCCGGCGGGCCGGGTGGCCAAGCCGGCACAGAGAACGCCAACCTCGAGCACCACGAGGCTAACCAAGTGCACCATGGCGGTCGATACCTGGCCGAAGATGCTACTTACATCATCTTCACCTCCGAGCCCGAGGACAAGACGAGCCAGCAGAGCCGTTCCCTCGAGGTCAACGCGGTCATACCGCCGGTCCCCCAGTACCTAAACTGGTCAGAGCAGGCCATCACCTTTGATCGCCGCGACACACCGGCTGTCCTGCCGAAGCCGGGCAGCTACGCCATGGTCCTCGACCCCACCATCGGCACAACCCGGCGCAGCGTGCGTTTTTCGCGCGTCCTCATCGACGGGGGCAGCAGCATCAACATCCTCTACCACGACACCGCCCGCAAGATGGGCATCCAGGAGGCCGAGTTGCGCCCCACCCCCACCGTCTTCCATGGCATCGTGCCAGGCCACTGCCGCCAGCCGATCGGCCGGATCACGCTGGAGGTGATGTTCGGGAAGCCGGACCACTTCCGCACCGAGAGAATCGAGTTCGAGGTGGTGGACCTCGTAAGTCCCTACCACGCGCTCCTGGGCAGGCCGGCCCTGACCAAGTTCATGGCGGTGCCCCACTATGGGTACCTGAAGATGAAGCTGCCTGGCCCCAAGGGGGTCGTCACCATAGCCGGCGACTATCGCCGCTCCATGGACTGCGCCACGCAGAGCTCCAAGATGGCCCAGACGCTGGTCATCGCCACCGAGAAGCAGCTCATCCACGACGCCGTCGCCCTCGCCAAGGCCGCGCAGACAGACATGCCGGCTGCAGGCAACCCGGCTGGGACGACTCACTTCCAGCCGGCCGACAACACCAAGAAGATCCTGCTGGACCCGGCGCAGCCGGACAAGTACGTCACCATCGGTGCCGGCTTGAGCAGGAAATAGGAAAGCGAGCTCACCAGCTTCCTCCGTGAGAATCGGGACATCTTCGCATGGACTCCAAGAGACATGCCGGGTGTGCCGAGGGAGTTGGCTGAGCACCACCTCCACGTCCGGCCTGAAGCCAAGCCGGTGAAGCAGCCTCTCAGGCGCTTCGCCGAAGAAAGAAGGAAGGCCATCGGTGAAGAAATCGCCCGGCTGCTGGCAGCCGGCTTCATCATGGAAGTGCTGCACCCGGACTGGTTGGCAAACCCGGTCCTGGTTTTGAAGAAGAACGGCTCCTGGCGCATGTGTATCGACTACACCAGCCTGAACAAGGCGTGCCCGAAGGATCCCTTCCCCCTGCCGCGCATAGATCAAGTCATAGACTCGACTGCCGGCTGTGAACTGTTGTCTTTCCTAGATGCCTATTCAGGCTACCACCAGATTCCTTTGAATCCGGATGATCAAATAAAGACTTCGTTCATTACCCCGTATGGGGCTTATTGCTACACGACTATGCCGTTCGGCTTGAAAAATGCAGGCGCCACCTACCAAAGGTGCATGCAGAAATGCTTGCAGGATCAAATCGGCAGAAACGTTCATGCATATGTGGATGATGTCGTTGTAAAGACCAAGGAGACGACTACCCTCCTTGATGACCTGAGAGAAACCTTCACCAATCTGAGAAGATTTCGGATGAAGCTCAACCCGGCCAAGTGCACATTCGGCGTGCCGTCTGGCCAGCTCCTTGGCTACCTCGTCTCTCAGCGAGGAATCGAAGCCAACCCGGAGAAGATCAGTGCCCTGGAGAAGATGGAACTGCCGCAGTGCCTCAAGGACGTCCAGAAGTTCGCTGGCTGCCTGGCTTCCTTGAGCCGCTTCGTCAGCCGGCTAGGGGAGAAGGCACTGCCCCTGTATCAATTGATGAAGAAGGCGGACAAGTTCATCTGGTCACCACAGGCGGATGAAGCCTTCCGTGACTTGAAGCGCGTGCTCTCAACCGCGCCAATCCTTGCAACGCCGGCTTCAATGGAGCCGATGCTGTTGTACATCGCAGCCACCAACCGAGTGGTTAGCGTTGTCCTGGTGGTGGAGCGCAAAGAAGCCGGCAGGGAGCAGCTGGTTCAGCGCCCAGTCTATTACCTTAGCGAAGTTCTCTCCCAGTCGAAGCAAAACTACCCCCACTACCAGAAGGTCACCTACGGCGTCTACATGGCGGCCAAGAAGCTCAAGCACTACTTCCAAGAGCACCCCATCAAAGTGGTTGCCACAGCACCCTTGGCGGAAATCATCGGCAGCAAGGATGCCAACGGCCGGGTTGCCAAGTGGGCCCTGGAGCTAGCCGCCCACACCATCCTCTACGAGCCACGCACAGCCATCAAGTCGCAGATCCTCGCGGACTTCTTCGTCGACTGGGCTGAGATGCAGTACCTGCCGCCTGTGCCGGATTCCACACACTGGAAGATGCACTTTGACGGCTCGAAGATGCGCAACGGCTTGGGAGCCGGCATCGTCATCACCTCTCCCAAGGGAGACCGGCTGGACTACGTCCTGCAGATCCACTTCGCCGCGTCCAACAATGTGGCGGAGTATGAAGCGCTCATTCATGGGCTGAAGCTGGCCAAGGAGATTGGCGTGCGTCGCATACTCTGCTTCGGCGACTCCGACTTGGTCATACAACAAGCATCTGGCGACTGGGACGCGAAGGACGCCAACATGGCCTCATACCGCTTCCATGTCCAGCAGCTATCCGGCTTCTTCGACGGCTGCGAATTCCATCATGTGCCGCGAGCGAACAACGAGGCGGCTGACGCCTTGTCCAAGATTGGCTCAACCCGGCAAGCCATTCCGCCGGGCATCGCCTTGGCGGTCCTCAAGAAGCCATCCATCATACTGTCACCGGACTCGGATTCAATATTCGTGCCGGCTGACCCGGGGGCTGCTCAGCCGAACCCGGGGGCTTCATCGCCCAAGTCGGGGGCTAACAAGCCGAACCCGCCGGCTACCATGCCGAACCCGGGGACTTCTCAGTCCAACCCGGGGGCTTCATCGCCAAACTCGGGGGCTAGCAAGCCGAACCCGCCGGCTAGCAAGCCGAACCCGGCGACCACGCAGTCGAATCCGGAAGCTCCCACGCAGGAGGCCCTGTTGGTCAGCGTATTCGAGATAAGATGCGTACCTTCATGGGCACAAGAATTCCTCTCCTACCTCACCGACGGTGTGCTGCCTGATGATAGAGTCCAGGCCAGGCAGATTGAGAGAAGGGCCAAGGCCTATACAATCATCAACCACCAGCTGTACAAACGCAGCGTAAGTGGGGTGTTCCAGCGGTGCGTCGAGCCGGCTGAAGGGATTGAACTCCTATGGGAAATCCACCAAGGAGAGTGTGGACATCACGCCTCATCCAGAGCCATAGTGGCCAAAGCCTTCCGGCACGGTTTTTACTGGCCGACTGCGCTCAGAGACGCAGAAGAGTTGGTGAAGAAGTGCAACGGCTGTCAGCGCTTCGCAAAGAAGAGACACCAGCCGGCTTCCGCCTTGAAAACCATCCCCATCACATGGCCGTTTGCCGTATGGGGCTTGGATATGGTGGGTCCGTTCAAAACAGCGCGAGGCGGCATGACACATCTCTTGGTGATGATTGACAAATTCACCAAGTGGATCGAAGCCAAGCCAATCAAGAAGCTGGACGGCTCCACAGCCGTCACATTCCTCAAGGAAATCATCGTGAGGTTTGGCTACCCCCACAGCATCATCACCGACAACGGCAGCAACTTCTCCCAAGGCATCTTCTCTCGCTATTGCGGGGAAATGGGGATCCGGATGGCCCTAGCCTCTGTGGCGCACCCAGAGTCCAACGGACAAGTGGAGAAGGCTAACGGCTTGGTCCTAGCCGGCATCCGGCCCCGGCTGGTGGAGCCGCTCGAGCGAGCAGCCGGCTGCTGGATTGAAGAGCTGCCCAATGTGCTATGGAGCCTGCGCACAACGACAAACCGTTTAGTCGGCTTCACGCCATTTTTCCTCGTATACGGGGCCGAAGCCGTCTTGCCAACTGATATCGAGCACGACGCGCCAAGGATCAAGCTGTACACTGAAGCCGAAGCCAAAGAAGCTCGCGAAGATGGAGTCGACCTGGTCGAAGAGGCCCGGCTGCTGGCTGCGTCCATATCTACCATCTACCAGCAGAGCCTCCGACGCTATCACAGCCGGAAGGTCCAGCCCTTAGCATTCCGAGAAGGAGACCTAGTGCTCCGGCTGATCCAGCGGACAGCCGGACAGCATAAACTGTCATCCCCATGGGAGGGTCCCTTCATCGTGAGCAAGGCAGTAGGCAATGATTCCTACTATCTCATAGATGCCCAAGAGGCTAAGAAAAACAAGCCGGACAAGGCTGACGAGGAGACTAAACGTCCCTGGAATGTCAACTTACTCCGCCCATTTTACACATGAGAGCAGGAATGTATGTATCCCTTGTATCCCTTTTGTGAGCTATGAAAAAACATGCGCCAAGAGCGCCGTTTCCGACAAGTTTTTCGTGCACTCTACTTTATTTTGCCAATTGGCTTGAACCCTCTCACGCGGTCGGCTCAGTAACGTGATCCGGTTTCTGACAGCCGGCTTCCGATCCAGCTACAGACCGCAACCCGGCTGTCCGGCTGGCGGGAGTAAGGCCTAGGGAGCCGGCACGCGAAAAAACGACTAAGGGAAAGGGTAAAAGCGAGTTGACTTGCAACTTTTCATATAAGTGCCGGATTGCCGAATTCAGCTCGTTCGACTGAAATACTGTCGGCCTCACCCAGCGGCCCGCTCTTGATCCGGCGACGGATCGCAAGTCGGACGTACGACCGGCAAGAGCACAGCCAAAGAGTGGGGCAGATGGGAAAAAGCGAACAAGTCGAAAGAAAGCAACTCGGCACACAAATGATTAACAAACACATTAAAATGTGACATAACGAAAGGACGATAATATTCATACATATGCACCCGGCATCCTGGGGATTTAATAAATTGTCTTGGCAAAAGCAACAACAGAAGCAGGAAAACTAAGCAGCGGCTGGAGAAGGACCAGCCGGAGGAGCGTCAGCGGAGCCGGCTGCCAGGTCGTCTTCGGGCGCGTCTTCCGCCTCCTCATCTTCCATCTCGTACTCCTCATCAGATTGAGGGTTCTGGTCCGCGACGAAGAGGCCTTTGTCGACGAAGTCGGCGATGGCGCTGGCTCGGGCAAGCCGGGCGGTCTTGTGTTCGGCCGGGAGCTTGTCCTCCACGCCGGCTCGCCGATACTCGAGAGGACAAAGGACAGCGCCATGTCGGCACCAGCGCGCGTGGCAGACTCCTTCCAGTCGAGGAAGCGATCCGGCGCCCGCTCCATCAAGGAGGTGAGGTTGGAGATATCTTGCGGTGCCGCCTCCCCGGGCCACAGCATCGGGACCAGCTCCTCAGCCGCCTTCCGGAGCTCCCAGCCAAGCTTGGTGATGGGCTCGACGCGGGCAGCCATGGACGCCGTATAGTCCTCCATGGTGAAGTACTCCGAGCTGCCCTCGCCAGTCGCCCGCCTCCTGGTCTCGCGTGCAACGCCAACGGCAGCTAGCGCCGCATCCTGCGTTTCCGGGAAGGCCGCTGCAAGAAGAAGCGAGTCAGAAATCATCGAAGCCGAAACAAGCTGAAAAATGCAAATTTTCGAAGTCCTAAGACAAAAGGAAAAGCCTGGCGGCAGCCGGCAAGAACCGACTGCCCCCAGCCCAAAGATGGAGATAGCGAAGAAATCAGAAGTTTCTGCCGCCGGCCGCCAACGAAAGCCGACAGCCGACAGCCGAAAGCCGGCAAAGGGAAGGGAACATAGAGATGCACTCACCCGACAAGCCACGGTCGAGCGCGCCAATCTCGTCCACCCAGCGTTTGGCGGTGGCCGACAGCTCCTTGGTCTTGGTGGTGACCTCCTCCTGAAGCGCAAGCCGCTACTTCTCCACCTCGGTTAGCCGCCGGCTCAGATCCTCCACCTTCTCCTTCTCCGCCGTCCTAAGGGAGGCAAGCTAAGTGAGGTGGTTCTGCTCAAGCCGGCGCAGCCGCGTCAGCTCCTGCTCAGCCACATTGAGCTTGGCGGCTGCAGATCGACCCGCCTCCTCGCTCTCGGCGCACTGGGCGCGAGCAGCCCGGAGATCCGCCTCCAGCCCCAGAACCTTGGCGGCTTCAACTGCAAGGCAGCCGGAAAGAAACGTCAGCCAACAAATACTAAAGAGAAAGAAGGCATCGAGTCGGCAGAAGCAAGGTCTTACCCTTGACGGCCTCCAGCTCGCGAGCCAAGTCGGCCCGGTCCAGCTTGGCCTTGTGGTAGTGGGTCACGGCGCGGTTGTACAGATTGGTGCGCCGATCCGCCACAGCCTAAGGAAAAAAGAAAAATCAGTCAACTAGGCGAAACCCGGACCGGCTCCAAGCAGCCGGCCCATGCCTCGGAGGGCTACCAGGATGATAACCAAATTGAAAAACAGATAAAGCTTACCTTGCTGGCTTCCTCCACCTTGGCGAGGTTGGCCGCGGCCTCAGCAGCCCTAGCCTTGAGGTTGGCCTGCAAGCTGGAGAAGAACATCTCCACCGATGCTTGGCCAGGATTCCCCTCCCGGCTGGTCACCTCATAGGAGTCGGCGCGGAGCCACGCCTGCTCCATAGTGCCAGCCGAGCCAAGGCTGGAGTCGGAGGCGGACGACACATGCAGGAGCAGAGCGCCCTTGGCCACGTGCAGGCCCTGCTGCGGTGCCGATGGGGCTCCCGTCCTCACCAGCGCGCGCGAGTCGGCGCCCTCCGTGCGCGCCGGCTCATCACTTGCCGGCTCCTGCCTGGCCGGCTCCCCCGTCGTCGGTTCCGGCGGTGGCGGCGCTCCGGGCGGCGGATGGCCCGATCGGCGCAGCCGTCTCCGGCGCTCGAGGTGCCCCCTCCGGGCTCTCATCCAGCACCACCACGCTTGGCCTAGCTCCGGCTCCGGTCGCGGGCGGTGCAGCCCTGCCGGCTCCGGCTCCGGTCGAAGGCGGCATGCCCCGGCCGGCCCCAGCGGCTGGGTCCAGAAGACGAGTCCGGCGCGGGAACATGTCGTCCAGCATCGGCTGGCGCGTCGGCTCAGCCCGCGTGCCACGATCAGGCGCTGAGGCCAGCGGCACGGTGAAGGAAGGCGCCCCTGCGGGAGGTGGAGTACCCGCAGGCGGCGGCGGCGTAGGTGCGCGCGATGGAGGCTGTGGCGTCGGCTCCCTCCTTTGGCGCGGAGGCGGCGACACGACACGCGGAGTCTGCCGGGAGCCGCCGCCCTGGGCAAACTTGATGGGGGCCCTAGCTGGACAAACAAGGAGAAGATAAGCATAGAGAGTAAGGAAAGAAAAGGAATCAAACAAGAGAGAAAGAGAACTCACCCGGCCTGCTCCGGAACCTTCTTCGGCTGCTGCCGGTGGAGCTTCTTCGCCTTCGCCTCCAAGGCGGTAGTAGAGCGGGGGTCGCCAACCCGCTTCTTCCCCTTGGGCGCCGAAGTCGCCGTGGTGCTTGGCGGCCTCGCGCGCAGGGGCACGGCGGGGATTGGCCCCGTGGCGGACGTCGCCGGCTCCTCGTCCTCCTGCTGCTCCGGTGAAGGGGGCGGATTGTGCTCCCCCTGGCCGCCTAGTTCAGGCGCCTGCAGCAGGTCGTCGTCGCCAGCCTGGTCGCCGGCTTGGTCAGCCGGATCGACGTGATCCGGCGTCCACCTCCTCGTCGCCGGGTCGCCGTCCTCGACGTTCTGGCGGTCAAAGAGCTAGAAAAAACAGAAGACATGAGCAAACAGCAAGCCGGAAGTCGGCAGAAGGAAAAGGAAGTCGGCCTCGCAGCCGCAAGCCGGAAGCCGGCGAAAACACAAAGCTTACCAGCTCGGGTTGGTGGTCCCTGTCGTGGGGCGCCAGCCCATAGTTCCATTCGTCCGGCATGTTCGCCTTGGTGATGTTATTCACCCGGTGGGCCACCTGGGCCTTGGAGAGCAGCGCCTTGGACGTCCGGTTCGGGTCGAACCGGCCGGACATATGCCCGATTTTGTGGGTGCGCATTTGGAGCGGCAGCACCCGGCGCTCGGCGATGGTGCAGAGGAGGTCCTCGGCGGTCAGCCCGTTCGCGACAGCCGCCCCCAGGAAGTCCCAGAGCTGATTCACCTCAGCGTCCGGATCCGTCGTGCGGGCGTTGTAGCTCCAGTTGTTCCGGCCGACTGGGGGAGCCGGGTTGAACTCCGGCAGGTTGATCCGGTCGACGAGCTGGCCCTCGTTGCGCACGTAGAAGAACGACATTTGCCAATTCTTCACCGAGTCAACGGTTGGAATTTTGGGGAAGGGCGTACCCGGCCGGGTGTAGATCGAGGCGGCGCCGCAGGCCCACAGGCGGCCCTCCGTGGTTTGCGCCTTGAGGTAGAACAGCCAGCTCCAGAAGTCGATATCCGGCCACAAGCCGGCGTAGGCCTCCATGAAGGCCACATAGCAGCTGAGGAGGATGCAGGCGTTGGCCGGCAGGTGGTGCGGCTGCAGGCCAAAGTTGTCGAGGAACTGGCGGAAGAAGGTGGAAGCCGGCAGGCCCAGCCCGCGATCGAGATGCGCGCCGAAGACGACGCGCTCGCCGGGCTGCGGCTCGGGCTCCGTCTCCTCGCCGGGCGCCCGCGTGACCACCGACGACGGGATCCGGCGGAGGTGCACCAGCCGCTCGATGTCGTCCTCCCGCATGTACGAGCCCCTCCACGATCCGCTGGCGGAGGCCATCGTCGAGGAAGAAGAAGAAGATGACCACGAAAGGCGGAAAGGCGAGGAAGAACCTTGCGACGGCAGCGGCGATGACGGCGGCGGAGGACGCTCCGTCGAAACGCGGGGCCCCGTGGCGCTGGCTCGTCGGAGTAGCGGCGGCGGATCGGTGGAGATTCGCTCGCCGGAGTTCGCCAGCGGGAGACGTTCGCCGGAGCAGCAACGGGCTCGAGCGCGAAGAAGAGAGCGAGAAGAGCGGGAGCGCGAGGAAGACGAAGTGAGGCAAGTGGCCGCCTCGGTACCCTCCCCCGCGGCATTTATAGCCGACCGCGGCGGACGGTTAACCTCCAAGTGGCGATCGTGGCCACGTCGCCCGGATCTTCTGCGCATTAACTCCCCCCACGGCCGCTGCCATTTCTGGAAACCGCCACACCACGTCGCCCACGACCGCACCGGATCCGGAGGGGACATTGATTTGACCAGACGAACCGGCGGCAGAGCCCAGGCGTCAGACCGGTCAAGTCGGGTGCAGGGCCCGAGGCGGCGGAGACTCCGGCGCGCCGCAAGCCGGAGCCGGACAATAAGTTCAACTCGGACCAAAAATCATCCAGCAAGGCGGAGACACCACCAAAACTTGCGAGAAAGCAAAAGCTGCATAAGTGTGAATAGTGGCCGGCTAGAAGCAGCCGGCCGGAACGAGCCGGACGAGGGCGCAGCCGGCTGAATGGAAATTCTCAGTCGGCCCCTCCAAGTGCCGTAAAGTATATTTGAGAAGCCAGGAAAACCTGCCTAGGTCCTTCTAAACGCAGGACCTTGCCAGCTTCGGGGGCTAATGTCGGGGGGAAGACCCCGGGTAGGGCAATGGACGCGGAGCAGCCGGCTGGCCACTGGCCGGCTCGCGGCAAAGGCCGGCTGAGGAGCAGCCGGCTGGCGCCGTGGCCGGCTGGTCCGGAAGCCGGCTGGCTCTAGGTCCTAGTCGGCCTAGCTACGGCCGCCAATGCTGTAGCTGGGCCGGCTTCTACAAGCCATATCCGACTAGGGGTTTGTACCCCAGACCGACTCGAGGCTGGCGAGTCTTGCACTAGAAGGAACCGGGTTGGTGATCCGGGTTCCTAAAGTCCACGCTGACTTCATCCTCCGTAAAGCGCGGGGCACTGTGGAGCAATAGTGCCACGCGCCGGACAGGCCATCGTGGTCTACGACGATCCGTACTGGCTACAGCGGCTGATGGCGACAGGGACACCTCCTCTCCATACCGCTGACCTTGGCAGCCGGATGGGACAGGCCATGAGGCCTCAACGGCTCCTGACGTCACTGCCTCAGGAAGGAGCGGAAGCCGGAGCCGGCCAAGCCGGCCAGTAAACTATAGGGTCTTATATGTAAAGTGCCGGTGCCTATATAAGCCGCACTACACCCTCTCGTGCAGGGGATCGATCATTCTCACTTCATTCCACCCTTAGCGCTGCCCTGTGAAAGAGACCATCGTCTCCCTTAGCCTCCCAGGAGCAGCCGGACACAGCTCTAGGAGCACCATTGTATTGTGTGATCATCATATACACTCATAGCAGGAGTAGAGGTGTTACCTCCATCGGAGGGCCTCGAACCTGGGTACGTCGCCGTGTCGCTCGTCCCCATACCCGCATCCGGATACCACCGTGAGATCTCTCAGGAACCACCTTCGATTAGCCACCCTATGGCATATGCCGTGACGATACCACGACAATAACTCTCTTAGATGTTTGCTAAAACTAGTAATTCAAATATTTCCACTATGATCCAATCATAGATATTTGACTTTTCTATTACGATGATTTCCACTTCATGCTGAAATTTATTTGAATCTATTCAAATGTTTCAAACTTCTTCCTTATCGAATATATCCACATATATATATTCAATTCATTGTTTGAAGTTTTCATGAAGTAGAAGAATCTCCCGCACACAACTATGTCCAGTGAACCACATACATCATCATGTATGTTTTTACTAAGTTAGTTATCCGTTCAACTCTTGGCCTATGAACGGTATTTTAGTCATTACTTTTAGAAAAAAATTTGCAAGCGCCAAACGATTCAAAAATCAAATGACTCCAAAAATCCATTTGCATGGAGTTCCTTCATGCGTTCCTTTCTAACATGACCTAAATGGCGGTTCCACAAATAAGTGGAATTCAAATCATTTGCCTTATGGCATTTTAGCGTCAGTGTTATGTATGTGTGTTTCACCATTAAGATTTATAATAACTTATCCATCGTACATGGAGTAATGTCATAATTTGAACAACTCATTGTTTTCATTTGACCAGAGCAAAATAACAATTATTAAGTTCTTTATTATAAATTCTAAGGGCTAGATAGAATGCTAACGATGAACATAATAACACTTTATTTTGTTCCAGACGTGCATTCCTATCATATTCCTTGTCAGTCACTTGGCCATTGTATTCTTGTATTGCGTTGTTTTGTATGACACTTCATACCAACCAATATAGTACTAATACCCAAGAATTTCATAGTGTGACTTAACTAGGAATACAACCATAACATGTATATCATTTATATACACCTGAGCTAGACTTTCTAGTCTTTTCTTTTCTTTTTGCCAAAATATCTTTTGCAGTTTCTCTTTTAGCTTTCCTCATTATTCAGAAAAACACTTTAACATTATTAACTTCTAGGTTTGTTGGTCAAATACCAATAACCTTGAGGTTCTTACTTTAAGTTGATCATCATATGACAAGTGTTTCAGATTTCACTATTAGTAACTTTGTAATATGATGAACAATTTCACTCATAATTTTATCCATCATATCATGACGACTTTCCGAGACCATGTCTGTACATGCTAGGCTTGTAAAGTTTTAACCTTGGTATTCGCATATGCAAATCTGGCTTGCACCCGTTGTATGCACACGTAGAATCTATCACACCCGATCATCACGTGATGCTTCGAAACGACGAGTCTTAGCAACGATGCATACTAAGGACGATTACTTCATGAATATGCAAATATCGTTAGTGCCCCAATAGTTGGAGGATTGGGACGCCTTGCGTCTTCAACCTTCGTACATTCCCATAAAGCTTATGAGTTTATGTAGTCTCACCAAATTATATTCTATCATCTTGCAATAAGGTCTTAGATATCACATATATCTCATACCTTGATTATTTCTGAAAACTAAATTTTCAGCTCCTTACTTTTCAAACAGATTTGAACGGAGACAAGATAACTTTAGTTACTAATTGAAAACATAGCTCTTTGAATCAACAATGTGAGGTTAACTAAAAATTTGCAATAGGACTTAAATAATTCTTGATTCTTAACAATACGGTACCAATCCGTAAAGTTTCTTGTCAGATTTTAACAGTATTTCTATCTCAATTACAAGACTAGCGCATAGTAGTAAACGGATGTCAATACTACAAAATTAATTCAAAATACTACTCAGACTAAGTTTATGATAATTAGTTCATGTTTTAATCTAATTACTAATGAACTCCCACTTAATACAACATCCCTCATAGTTGTTAAGTGGTACACGATCCAAATCCACTACACCAAAACCGATCATCACGTGAGATGATGTAGCTTCAATGGTGAACATCAACATGTTGATCATATCATCCATATAACTCGTGTTCAACCTTTCGGTTTCCGTTGTCCCGAGGCCATGTCTGTACATGCTAGGCTCGTCAAGCAAACCCAAGTATTCCGCGTGTGCAACATGGCTTACACCCGTTGTATGTGAACGTTGAGTCTATCACATCCGATCATCACGAGATGCTTCGAAACGACGAACTATACAACGGTGCATACGAGGGGAGAACACTTTATTATCTTGATATTAATGTGAGGGATCATCTTATAATGCTACCGTCGCGTTCTAATCAAAATAAGATGCATAAAGGATTAACATCACATGCAATTCATATGTGATATGATATGGCCCTTTTGTCTTTGCGCCTTTGATCTTCATCTCCAAAGCACGGACATGATCTCCATCATCAACGGGCATGATCTCCATCATCGTCGGCGTAGCGTCAAGGTCCATGGCGCCGTCTTCATGGTTGTTCACCTCATGTAGCAACTATTACAACTACTTTGAAATACTACTCAACATGAAAATTAAAGACAACCATAAGGCTCCTGCCGGTTGCCACAATACAATAATGATCATCTCATACATATTCATCATCACATTATGGCCATATCACACCACCAAACCCTGCAAAAACAAGTTAGACGTCTCTAATTTGGTTTGCATATTTTACGTGGTTTAGGGTTTTCGAGTAAGATCTAATCTACCTACGAACATGAACCACAACGGTGATACTAGTGTTGTCAATAGAAGAGTAAATTGAATCTTCACTATAGTAGGAGAGACAGACACCCGCAAAGCCTCTTATGCAATACAAGTTGCATGTCGAACGAGGAACAAGTCTCATGAACGCGGTCATGTAAAGTTAGTCCGAGCCGCTTCATCCCACTATGCCACAAAGATGCAAAGTACTCAAACTAAAGATAACAAGAGCATCAACGCCCACAAAACCATTGTGTTCTACTCGTGCAACCATCTATGCATAGACACGGCTCTGATACCACTATAGGGATTCGTTGCATAGAAAACAAAAAATTTCCTACCGCGAGAACGCAATCCAAGCCAAGATGCAATCTAGAAGACGGGAGCAATGAGGGGATGATCAAGACTAACCCTTGAAGATTTCCAAAGCCTATAAGAGTAGGCTCTTATTGCTGCGGTAGACGATCACTTGCCGCTTGCAAAAGCGCGTAGAAGATCTTGATCACGGTGCCACAATCGGGCAGCACCTCCGTACTCGGTCACACGTTTGGTGTTGATGAAGACGACGTCCTTCTCCCCGTTCCAGCGGGCAGCGGAAGTAGTAGCTCCTCCTTGAATCCGGCAGCACGACGGCGTGGTGGCGGTTGCGGTGGAGATCTCCGGCGGAGCTTCGCTAAGCGTGCGGGAGAAGAGGAGGAGAGAGGGGGCGGCTAGGGTTTGGGAGAGGGGGTGGCCTGCCACCTAGGGGTGCGGCCAACCTATGGGCTTGTGGTGGTCAGCCCCCTCTCCTATGCCCCTCATTATATAGGTGGAAGCCCCAAGTGTTGGACTACAAGTCTTCGAATAAGACCCGAACCAAAAACCTTCCATGTGTAGGGAAACCTACCCAAGGTGGGAATCCCACTTGGGGTGGGATTCCCCCCTTCCATGAGGGGGGTTGGCCGGCCACCCTTGGGGAGTCCACCTTGGACTCCTCCCCTTTAGGGTTGGCTGGCCATGCAAGGTGGAGTCCCTCCGGGACTCTACTTTCCATGGTGATTTCTTCCGGACTTTTCTAGAACCTTCTAGAACCTGCCATAAATGCATCGGATCATTTCCAAACTTGGAATATGACTTCCTATATATGAATCTTATTCTCCGGACCATTCCGGAACTCCTCGTGATGTCCGGGATCCCATCCGGGACTTCAAACAAAACTTCGAACTCCATTCCATATTCAAGTTCTACCATTTCAATATCAAACCTTAAGTGTGTCACCCTACGGTTCGCGAACTATGTAGACATGGTTGAGAACTCTCTCCGACCAATAACCAATAGCGGGATCTGGAGATCCATAATGGCTCCCACATATTCAACGATGACTTTAGTGATCGAATGAACCATTCATATACGATACCAATTCCCTTTGTCACGCGATATTTTACTTGTCCGAGGTTTGATCATCCGTATCACTCTATACCTTGTTCAACCTCGTCTCATGACAAGTACTCTTTACTCGTACCGTGGTATGTGGTCTCTTAAGAACTTATTCATATACTTGCAAGACATTAGACGACATTCCACCGAGAGGGCCCAGAGTATATCTATCCGTCATCGGGATGGACAAATCCCACTGTTGATCCATATGCCTCAACTCATACTTTCCGGATACTTAATCCCACCTTTATAACCACCCATTTACGCAGTGGCATTTGGTGTAATCAATGTACCTTTCCGGTATAAGTGATTTACATGATCTCATGGTCATAAGGACTAGGTAACTATGTATCGAAAGCTTATAGCAAATAACTCAATGACGTGATCTTATGCTATGCTTAATTGGGTGTGTCCATTACATCATTCATATAATGATATAACCTTGTTATTAATAACATCCAATGTTCATGATTATGAAACTAATCATCCATTAATCAACAAGCTAGTTAAGAGGCATACTAGGGACTCTTTGTTGTCTACATATCACACATGTACTAATGTTTCGGTTAATACAATTATAACATGATATATAAACATTTATCATAAACATAAAGATATATAATAACCACTTTTATTATTGCCTCTTGGGCATATCTCCTTCAACAATGAAGATTAATCAACTATATGAAGCGAAAGCACTAGACTAAATTTCCATGTGTCCTCAAGAACGTTTGGTCATCATAAGTAAACAAACCGGCTTGTCCTTTGTGCTAAAAAGGATTGGGCCACTCGCTGCAATTATTACTCTCCCATTTTACTTACTTATACTTTATTTATCTGCTACATCACAACCCCCTGAATACTTGTCTGTGAGCATTTACAGTGAATCCTTCATCGAAACTGCTTGTCAACACCTTCTGCTCCTCGTTGGATTCGACACTCTTAGTTATCGAAAGTGCTACGATACACCCCCTATACTTGTGGGTCATCAAGACTATTTTCTGGCGCCGTTGCCGGGGAGTGAAGCACTACTGGTAAGTGGAATTGGTAAGGGAAAAATTTTACTGTACGTGCTGATTTTATTTCTGCCTGCTGCTATAATTCATTATGGAGAGATCTTCTCTTGAATTTCTATTTGGAAAATCTGCTACTACTGCAAAGGTAGTGGATGAGGCGCCATGTGAGAAAGAGGTTCCATACAAAATACCTATGAAAATTATTGAACGTGTTGTGGATAACCGCTATGAAGGGGATGGAACTGTCCATCCTGGAGATCATTTACTGTTTTTACATGAATTGTGCGGGTTATTCAAGTGTGCAGGTATTGCTATGGATGAAGTTAGGAAGAAACTATTCTCTATATCGCTGTCTGGTAAAGCGGCGCATTGGTATAAATTGCTGAAGAATGGGGATTCTCTTGATTGGAAGGATATTGTGCCTCTATTTTATTCTAAATTCTATCCTCCAAGTGAAATTCACAAAGACCGGAACCGCATATATAATTTCTGGCCTCATGATGGAGAGAGTATTGCCCAAGCATGGGGGAGATTGAAGTCTTTAATGCTCAAATGCCCCATTCATGAGCTTCCTGGTAATATCATTATTGATAATTTCTATGCAAGACTTTCTTTTCAAGATAAAACCTTGCTGGATACTACTTGTTCTGGATCATTTACACGCAACAAAGAAGAGTTTAAATGGGACCTTGTTGATCGGATTCAGGAGAATACTGAAGGATGGGAGAACGACAAAGATAGAGAGTCAGGTATAAATTATGATTATGAATGCATTGAAACTTTTATGGATACTGATAAATTTCGTAATATGAGTGCTACTTATGGTCTTGACTCTCAAGTTGTTGCAAATTTTTATAAAGCTTTTGTCTCTCATTTTGAATTGCCTAGGAAGAATTTTGATAAGTATCATGAACCTTACAAAGATAAAAGGGATTTCTATTTTCGTGCCCTCGGTTCCTTAGTTGTGCTCAGTTTTCCCCAGCTCCTTAGTTTTTCCTCATTTTTCCCCAAGACCTTGTCGGAAACCATCACAGATGCTGTAACGGCCGGTTGCCCGACGGTTGACCGTTATCTTCTGACTAGTGGGGCCACGTAGAGCCGGCAAAGACACGTCAGACCATCCATCTTTGTTTGACCGTAAGTATCGCTGTATCCCTGACCAAAACGCGCACGAGTGGGGCTTCGGTATATCGAATGACAAGTGGGCCATGGCGCTGATACAAGGGGCAATACACGGGTATGAATAGATTTTTAAACGGAGCTCTGCAGCGGTTGCACGGAGGAGGTGGCCTGCGGGGTGCCGAGATGAGATCGACGTCCACAAAGAACTGCATGAGGCGAGACCAGACGCATTAGAGAGATATGAACTAGACGAATTTAACCATGCAAAGAAGAGAAGAAATGGTCGACGACATCGACGACTACCTCAAAACTTTGACTGACCGTGTCCGACACGAACGCGAGCAATGTAGAGAAAACTAGTGTCTCTCCTTTCTGGCGTGTATAGATGGGTGCTAGAAGAGTGTGGTGGCGAAGGGAAAGACCTCGCGGTGGTCTGTGGCGTCCAGCATAGCGGGGCGGCGTGGCCGTGCCCACATCGGCGTGGATGCATGTTCGGCATTGGCATCAGCATGTACGTTCGGCATTGGCCTCGGCGGTATCTCTGGTGTGTCAGTGATCGAATGAGGGGACGGGATTGAGGGTGCATCCCGACGGTGACCTAGCAGTGGCGGCGAGCATAGCCGTTCTGACCATGCCGATATCGGCATCGGCAAAGTTTGGAGGCTGTGGTGCTCGAATCAAGGAGGGATTTGTTTCTTGTACGCCAAAAGTGATTTGAAACAAGTTTCATGTTGAAGGTTAGGTAACGAAAGTTTGTAACTAAGCCCAAAATTATACTAGCGCCATGATGAGGTTCTTTTTGATAGAGCTATACGGTTGGGCAAGCTTTTTTGACACTTTTTAGATAGGGTTCCTTGTTGTTACACGTGCCGTTTCATGTATGGAAAATTTGGGGTCATTTGGAGATGTTCGAAAAAATCACTTTGCTTAAACGCATGCCGTTTCGTCTCACTGAAACCAGCTTTTCTAACAAGGTGATTTATTCTACCTTCTCTAAATGACCTCAAATTTCATACAGCTGATCTTCTATACATAGATAGATAGATGGTTTCGTTTTTATATTTTTCGAACTTTTTATTTCCCTTTATAATAACCAATTGATTTTCAGGTCAAAACCTCGAAAAACAGCATCATGTATGGCATCATTTTCGCCATAAATTTAAAATTTTGTGAAACTTTCCCATTTAGATATTCCTTGTTGTTATAGATATGGCATAATGTATGCCAAATTTGGTTAGGTCTCACTGAAACCAGCTTTTGTAACAAGTTAGGTTTTTTCGACCTTCTCAAAAGGGATTTTTTTCTACCTTCTCTAAATGACCTCAAAAATCATACAGACGATCTTCTATACAAATATAGGTAGATTGTTTTGTTTTTACATTTTTTTGAAATTTTATTTCCCTTTATAATACCCATTTGTTTTCAGGTCAAAACCTCGAAAGTTAACATAACTAGATGGTGAACCCTTCCAAACTTCAAATACAGAGATAGATAGATTGGTTCGTTTATCATTTTTACCGTGAATAGTAATGGCTACAAGAAATCGGTGATGATTTATCATTTTTTGCGTGAAAAGTAATGGATACAACAAATCGGTGATGGTTTATCATTTCTTTCGTGAAAATTAATGGCTACAATAAATCGGTGATGGTTTATCATTTTTGCGTGAAAATTAATGGCTACAATAAATCGGTGATGGTTTATCATTTTTTTCGTGAAAATTAATGGCTACAACAAATCGGTGATGGTTTATCATTTTTTGCGTGAAAATTAATGGCTACAACAAATCAGTGATGGTTTATCATTTTTTGCGTAAAAAGTAATGCCTAAAAGAGTTTATAATTTTTAGCGCATGAAAATGAATACAGAAAACCGCCCTTTAGCATACTTAGAGAGTGGAAGGTAACCGCCGACAGAGAGAGAGAGAGGGGTTATCCTGCCCGTTAGATCATACGATCAACGGTCGGCGGGCACGATCCGCGTGACATGGGCTAGACCAATCCGGGCAATGTTGCACGTGTGAGAGAATTTGTGGAGGGATAGGACAAAACTGAGTAGTATCAAGAAACCCAGGGCACCTATGTAATAAACAGACTAAGGGATTCAAATATGAGATTTAAAAAATGGAAAATGCGTGTTTTGTACAATAAAACCCATCTTGGCCTATCTCAAACTATTTGCAATACAAATATACATTAGTGTGAGAATTGTGGCCTCATTTAGACAAAGTATGTTTTGGGTAAAGCTGTTTTGGGAAGGGCTTATTGTGGAAAACCATGCACCTTCATAGCTACTAGGTGATTTGAGAAGGCCTTTGAGAAGTGGCAATTTGTGGTAAAACTTGATTTATCTATGACTTATCTATGTTTTGAGAACTGGCAATTTGTGGTAAGGACTCCATGAGTATGTACCACTATTTTTCAGAATTTTTTGCACATTAAATGAATCATTTAACTAGTTAATCCCATTTGTTGACTGTCTGTTGACCAGCTACTTGAGGGTAAAACTGAGCATATTGCACTAGCCAGTATTAGCACTCAAGGGGAAAACTGAGCACACAAAAAATGCTAGTATAATACTCGAGGTTATACCTGAGTATATCTAAATTTCCAGGGTTAGACTCGAGGACGCGTGTTGCGGTGCAGAAATGGAAGACGTGCAATTGTTGACGCGTAGACGCCGGTCGCGGTGCAGAAGTCGAAGACGTGCAATCGTGGACGCGTGTCCCATTGCAGAAGTCCAAGACGTGCAGACGTGCAGCGGTGGACGCGTAGGACGCGGGTCGCATTAACCACCCCTTGCCTTTATAGACGCCTCCTCCCACTATCTCTGTCACTCTCACTCGCCTACGTAACGCCGCCTCTCTCACGTCCCATCATCTTCTCCAAAGCAAAAAACCCTCTCCCTCTCCCTCTCCTCTGCCGGCCAGATGGACAAGGAGAATGCCAATCCCATCGTCCACGGCGCCGTCGGCTCCAAGCGCGACGCCTCCCTCTTCGACGCCGTCCCCTCAACGGACGTCGACGCCGTCCCCTCAACGGACGTCGCCGCCGTACCCGCAACGGACGTCGCCGCCTCCTCTGCCGGTGCATCGGAGGCTGCTGCCGCCGGTGGCGCTCAGATCCCGCCGGGATGGGACCCCTACGAGGAGGTGCCGTACGTCCCGCCCCCGAACCCCTACGACACCTCCATGGAGGAAACATGGAACGAGGTAACTACGGTTTGCTTCCTTTTTTGTTCCCCATTCCTTTTTGAACCCTATTTTTGCTGGTGTAGATGGATCTGTGGATGGATGAGTATTGGGCTAATATTTGCGCCGATTTTATTCCATTTTGCTTTGATCCCTCCTTGATTTCGTTTAAGATTTGGGGTTCGGCCGTTCGGTTAATTTATGCAAGTAATAATGGGATCTCAATCAGTTAGTTTATGCAAGTAATCATAGGATCTCAATCAGTTATTTTATGCACGAATCAAAAGATATCAACCGTTTAGTTTTGCAAATAATCTGGAATGTGTTCAAGTTCAGATCTGGAATCTGTTTCTTTGCCTATGACTAGTAATGTTGCACGTGCAATGCACGCGTATTGACTAATACATATTTTTTTTAAGGAAATACTCATGTGTCAAAGAGATATAGAAGAAAGGGGTGACACTATTCTGGCATCTCTCTGAACCATGCATGGTACATGAAAAGAAAATAAATCAAATTTATCTCGTTGAAAGAATTAATAACACAAATAAAAGGATCTGAAATAGATCCAAAGAAGGAAAATATATATGCACTGTGATTGATCAAATAAAAGAAGTAAATATATTTCGGGGCATCCTCTACATCTTAGTCATCAAAAGAAGAATGAATTTTACATGCTTAAAATGAAATTTTGATCTGATCATTATAAAGCTTTCACGTTTGTTTCTTATGATGATAGAAATTAACTTGATGTCAAGCCATGTGATGGTACAAAGAGCACCTTCTGTTCATCTATGTCCATATCGCAAGTGCGAGAATGAAAATGACAGATTTGGAAGAAACAAAGAGTTAAAATCTAATGATAGAAAAAGAAAAACAAAGCTGCCTGCATTAGACGCATCAACTGTTGTTTATTGTCCTATTTCAATCCTAAAGCTGACTTCTGAAGAAGAAGAAAAAATGAGAGAAAAGGACATGACTCCTCAAGCCTCAACCTTGACCCCAATAACCCGAGCAGCGTGCATCTTTGAGACCTGATGTCCAACCGTAGTGACATCATGATTTTTCTCTCACGAACAAAATGAACTTGGGTGCTTCAGGAGCAAGCGTCTCATCTAATCTTCGTGATACAGATGCTGATCGCGCTGATGTGCTCTCTTCAAAAACAAGACAAGGATCATGTAGTTCTTCCAAACAAATAAAATTGAAAATCAGCGCTAAACATTTATAGAGACAAAACTACCTTGTCTACCAAAAATCCATGATACCTCCAATAAAAAACACAAAGACCTTCTACAGGTAACATATGCAAAATCTGTTGAAAACATGCATATTGACATATGAAGTGGCACTGAGAATAGTTACCACCGAAATCACCTAAACTGAATGAAGCAATGCAGGTGTTGCGCATAGGAAAATAACTGCTGAATCAACAGTCGCAAAATGAAAACAAGTGGAATGTCAACTTGTTTGAGAATGATGCAAATGATAAAAAAAAAATTCTGATGCCATGGCTAGTCTGGTATACAGTTCATCTGCAATCTATAGCTCCCAGTTTGAGCACACCATAATTTTACATGCAAAAATGACCAGAACAGTGAGCTAGTGGAGGAATAGTACTGAAGTGGATATAAATTATTACAAGAATGATGGAATACGATGGAGAGCCTTGATTTTTATAACATGGAAGCTGGAGCCTTGATTTTCTAGCTTCTTCTTTCCCTAGCTGGAGAGTGGATTTTTTAGCACATGTCTAACCTGGACAGTACCAATTCTGACTACACAATAGTTTTTCTCTCTAAAACTTTGTTAGCCAAGGTGTATGGAAGATTGGAAGTACACAAGAGTAGTTCAAAAGGCTCCAAATAAATATAAGGACAAATAGCTGCATAAATATGATTTCCCAACATAAAAGGTGTATGGCGCTACCATTATTAGAAGATAAATATCATAGGTGACATAAAATGTTGGTCATATACAGATATGTTTAGACCAATGGCATGATTGGCTATTGTAAACTATACTAAGATATTTCAATCTTTAAGAAATAAAATTATGTTAGAAGTATTTCAGAAGTATCCATATTCAAATACTTACCATTGAATCATCCACAGCTCGCTGGTCCAACCCAGGTAAATCAATCGATTTTAGGTGAGGAGCTGTTTAAATAATACAAGAAAATGTAAAATTGTTAGTTATAGGGGAGGATCTGAATTTACTGAATTATTACTCAAGGACAAACCTGTATAGGGCGTGTCTGAAGCTGCTGCATAACACGAACATAATAAATCAGAAAAGGAGAAATGAGTGGTATCAAAAGAAGAAAGCAGCTCTTCAACGTATCAGCTGTTAATCACCTTGGTTTTGCATGTTTGCTATGTCCTGAAAGGGAGTGCCGTCTGAACCTGACATGTAACTGGAGTTTTGAAAAATAACACCTCCCTGAAAACTGTAATATCACTCAAATTTTAAGTCTGATGATGAAGAACAAAGTATGACATAGGGTGTATAATTCACAATGTTTTTTCACCGGTTACGATTATGATTATGAGATAGAAGATACGTGTTACAGCTACTGGCTATGGAGAGTGAACAAAATACAGCAGTATTGATATGAAGATGAAGAAAAAAGTATGACATAATAAAGAACAAGGGCCTACAATTCACAATGTTTTTTCACCGGTTATGATTATGAGAAAAGGATACGGTTACTGCTCCTGGCTATGGAAAGTGAACAAAATTTAAAATTGATTATATAGATACCTCGGATTTGCCGGAGACGAACGACATAGCAGTGTCCTTTGCGTCGGACAGCAGCAGGGGCCGCGTCTCCTCGCGGAGTGCTGGGCGGCGGCGTGGTCGCAGCGCGGCGGCAGGTGGCGGTGTCAGGACGGCATCGTCTTCGCGGGCTTCAGGGCGGTGTGGTCGCAGAGCAGCGACAGGCCGGCATGCTCGCAGGGTTCCGGAAGGCGGCGGCGTCGTCTTCCCTGGCGGCAGCAGGTGGCGGCGCGGACGGCGGCGTAGTCGTCTTCGGGATGGCCGGCGGCGTCATCAAGCGGCGTCGGCAGCAGTGTCATCAGGCGGCGGCTTCATCTTCGCGGGCTGGCCGGCGTCGGGCTGGCCGGCGGCGGGTGTCTGGATCCGGTGATGGTGCGTGGACGCGATGTTTTGGAGGTTGTCTATTTTTGCCAGTGCGTATGGTTGAGCGGTCTGTATTAGCATCGGACTACTCGTTTAGCGAGGCTGACACCATGTTTTAGCGGGGAAGTCGGATTAGTTTTAGGCCATTGGATCTATATTAGATGGTTAATACTGTTTGGATCAGCCCACTCTGTGCCTTTTTATATTGGTATAGATGAATCGGTGGGCACAGATTTTTACAGGGAGGGTTCAGCGAACCATTTCTGTGTACAAATCTGTTGTGCATGAGCTTTGGTTCGCTTACACCATCCCTGTAGACATATAATCGTGTCCACTCTAACTGAGGATGTCTCTGTTTTTCCTAACTTTGTTATCATGCACGTTAGTCATCGTTGCAACTCATTCACTAATAGTTCCCGTTTGATATGGATCAGCTGTCTGGCAGCGACGTCGGCAGCGACGACGAGCACCATGACATCAAGACTCGCCAGGTGCTGCGGAGGCTGCAAGTCGGCCAGTACATCTCCTACTTCGCCATCGACAAGGGTGTCTACAGGTGCGCCTTCTGCACTAGGAGGCTCGGCGGCACTGACTTCAACTGCCTCCTCACGCATGCCGAGAACATCAGCAACACCAACCCCAAGGTCGGTGCGTCGGTGAACCCCCACTCCTTCCGCGCCAAGCACTTGGCGCTCGGCATGCACCTCCGCAGCATCCAGCGGGTGGAGATCTCCGTCGGGCGCATGCCTCCGCTCAAGCCTAAGTCTCCCAAGGGGAGCAACAAGTGGAGGCAGAGGCAGATGGGGTAGACGGAGTCCTGGACGTGTGCTGCTGCTGCCTCCTCCATTTTGTTGTTGGGATCCCTTTGTTGTTAGCTAGGGATCCCTCGTTGTTATGTTGTTAGTATGATGGTGCTGTGAAGAACCGCGAACCCTACTATGTTTGGCTGCTGAATGCAGCTTATTATCTAGGGAGGGATCCCTATTATCTATCCCTATTCTACTATATGACCTTGTGAATTTATCGTACATTCCCTGTAGATTTGCTTCTAGATTTAACTACATACATATGGACCAGATGTAGTACTAGATTGGGCTCCCTACTAGATTTGCTGCCATATTGGGCAAACAACGAGGGCCAAAAGGCACAAATAATAATTGAAGAAAGACAGAAATGCAAGCTTCTATAGATTTGATACTAATTAGGTGAAAAAAGGGAGAGAGAAGGAGGCAGAAAAGGTACTCTTAAAAGGGAAATGCCAATGGCCGAGAGAGACAAAACCCAGCTCCTGCTCACGTGCAACCAAACGCTATCTCGTCCTGTCCCACGCGGTCCCTTTCTACCAGCCCCACGCGACGCGGGCCCACACGATGTGGCCCCACACGTCAGCACGGAACGGTCAACTTAACGGGAATCCTGCCGTCTGAGCTGCTTCTGCGGGTTTCAAACAAGCACTTGGGGAAAACTGAGGAAAAACTAAGGAGCTGGGGAAAACTGAGCACAACTAAGGAACGGAGGGCACGAAAATAGAGTTGAAATTGAAACTGTTGATCATATTCTTCCTGAAGCTTATATTGAAAAAACTCCTTTCCCTGCTAAAATGAAGGAGTATTCTGTTATAACTAGTGCGGTTAATAAAAGTGCAAAGAAACCTATAGAACCTGAAGAGCAAATAAAGGTTGAACCTGCTATTGCAATAGTTAAAGATCTTGTGACTGAAAATGTAGAAGATGGTCATATTATTTTCTGTGAAGATGCTTCTAATATTGTTTCGCATCCTAATAATTCTAGGAAAGCCAATGTTCCTATGCTCTCTGTTAGAATTGGTGATCATTGTTATTATGGTTTATGCGACATTGGTGCAAGTATTAGTGCCATTCCTTATGATCTTTACACGGAAATCATGCATGAAATTGGTTCTTGTGAACTTGAAGATATTGATGTGGTTATTTGGCTAGCTAATAGAGAAACTATCTCTCCTATTGGTATTGTTCGAGATGTGGAAGTTCTATGTGGTAAGATTAAATATCCTGCCGACTTTTTGGTACTTGGTTCTGCTGCTAGTAAGTCTTGTCCTATTATTTTTGGTAGACCTTTTCTAAATACTTGTGGAGATGTTATAGATTGCAAGAAAGATAAAATTGTGACTAAATTTGATGGTGAATCTTACGAGTTTAATTTCTCTAAATTTGCCAAAGTTCCTTATAAAGCTGAATTGCCTAATAATGATTTTAGAGTTGAAGAGCTTGCATCTATTGCTCTTGCTCCTAATAATCCTTTGCAGCAACATTTGGAGGATAGTGAGAGTGAAGTCTTTAGGGAAGAAATGAATGAGCTTGATGAAATTTCCCTTCGTCAACCTATTCTTAAACATGACTTACCGGTTGAAGATCTAGGTACAACACCACCACCAAAGGAAGATCCTGTTTTTGATTTAAAGCCGTTGCCTGATAATCTTAAGTATGCTCATATTGATGATAAGAAAGTATATCCTGTTATTATTAGTTCTAAGCTTTCAGATTTTGAGGAAGAAAGGTTATTGGAAATATTGAAGAAACACCGAGGAGCTATTGGCTACACTCTTGATGACTTGAAGGGGATTTCTCTCTCTATTTACCAACAAGCCATCAACATGGAAGATGATGCAAAGCCTGTTGTTGAACATCAGCGTCGTCTAATTCCTAAAATGAAGGATGTGGTAAGGAATGAGGTATTAAAACTTCTTGAAGCTGGTATTATATATCCTATTGCAGATAGTAGATGGGTTAGTCCTGTGCATTGTGTTCCTATGAAAGGAGGAATAACTGTTGTACCTAATGATATTGATGAGCTCATCCCTCAAAGAGTAGTTGTAGGGTATAGAATGTGCATTGATTATTGAAAAGTTAATAAAGTTACTAAGAAAGATCATTACCCTTTACCTTTTATTGATCAAATGTTAGAAAGGTTATCTAAAAATACTCATTTTTGCTTTCTTGATGGTTATTCTGGGTTTTCACAAATTGCTGTTAAAACTAAAGATCAAGAGAAAACCACCTTCACTTGTCCCTATGGAACTTATGCTTATAGGCGTATGCCTTTTGGTTTATGCAATGCTCCTGCTACTTTTCAAAGATGCATGTCTGCTATTTTTCATGGCTTTTGTGAAAAGATTGTAGAGGTATTCATGGATGATTTTTCTGTCGATGGGAATTCTTTTGATAATTACTTGCGAAACCTTAATAAAGTTTTGCAGAGATGTGAAGAAACTAACCTTGTTATTAATTGGGAGAAATGCCACTTTATGGTTAATGAAGGAATTGTATTGGGACATAAAATTTCTGAGAGAGGTATTGAAGTTGATAGAGCTAAAGTTGAAGCAATTGAGAAGATGCCCTATCCTAGGGATGTTAAAGGTATTCGTAGTGTTCTTGGTCATGCTGGGTTTTATAGGAGATTTATTTTAGATTTCTCTAAGATTTCAAAGCCTCTTACTAATCTTCTTCAAAAAGATGTACCTTTTGTTTTTGATGATGATTGTAAGGAAGCTTTTGAAATTCTAAAGAAAACCTTAACAACTGCTCCTGTAGTTGAACCTCCTGATTGGAATTTACCTTTTGAAATTATGTGTGATGCTAGTGATTTTGCTGTAGGTGTTGTTCTTGGACAGCGAGTAGATAAAAAATTGAATGTTATTCATTATGCTAGCAAAACTCTTGATGCTGCTCAAAGAAATTATGCTACAACTGAAAAAGAATTGTTAGCTGTAGTTTTTGCTGGTGACAAGTTTAGATCTTATATTGTTGATTCAAAAGTCACAATTCATACTGATCATGCTGCAATTAGGTACCTTATGGAAAAGAAACATGCTAAGCCAAGGCTTATTAGATGGGTTCTTCTTTTGCAAGAATTTGATTTACATATTATAGATAGGAAATGTGCTGATAATCCTGTTGCTGATAATTTGTCTAGATTGGAAAATATTGCTTATGATCTTGTTCCTGTTAATGATAGTTTTCCAAATGAACAATTGGCTATAATAAAGGTGAGCTCGCGAGATAGTCCTTGGTATGTTGATTATGCTAACGTTATTGTTTCCAAGTACTTGCCTCCGACCTTTTCAGCTCAGCAAAGGAGAAAATTCTTTTATGACTTGAGGCATTATTTTTGGGATGACCCACACTTATATAAAGAAAGAGTTGATGGTATTATGCGAAGATGTGTTCCCGAATATGAACAATAAGAGATATTGAGTAAGTGTCATGGTAGTGTCTATGGAGGACATCACGCCGGAGATAGAACCGCGCAAAAGGTTCTACAATCATGTTTCTATTGGCCAAGTCTCTTTAAAGATGCAAGATAGTTTATTTTATCTTGTGATGAATGTCAAAGGGTTGGTAATATCTCCAGACGCAATGAAATGCCTATGAATTATACTCTTGTTATTGAACCATTCGATTGTTGGGGATTTGACTTCATGGGTCCTTTCCCTTCTTCAGAAGGTAACACTCATATACTTGTTGCTGTTGATTATGTTACTAAATGGGTGGAAGCCATAAGAATGCTTTTAGATATTATTTTTCCTAGATTTTGAGTTCCTAGATATCTTATGACTGATGGAGGTTCTCATTTTATTCATGGTGGTTTTAGAAAAACTCTTGCTAAATATGGTATTAATCATAGGATTGCTTCCGCTTATCATCCTCAAACTAGTGGGCAAGTAGAATTATCAAATAGAGAGATTAAATCTATCTTGCAAAAGACTGTTAATAAATCTAGAAAGAACTGGGCTAGTAAATTGAAGGAAGCACTATGGGCTTGTAGAACTGCTTATCTTTACTATTAAATTGCAATAAGTGACTGCCTGGTGTCACATATGGGCCAAAGTATCACATGGACCAATTTTCCACGGTTTAGCCCACTATTAAATTGCAATAGGTAACTGTCTGTTGTCACATATGGGCCAAAGTATCACATGGGCCAGTTTTCCGCGGTTTTTTATGGGCCCAACTGTGCCCAGCGCGTCTCCGCCCGGCCTGAGGGATATATATCGACCGGGTGGAGGGAGGGGAACTCGGCCACGGAGGAAATTGCAGCTACGCTGTACATCTCTGGCGCGTGTGCGAGCCAGTCCCCGTGTATCCCAGTAGACAAGGCGAGTGTACTCGCCCAACAACTTGCGCAGGCGGAAGTCATTCGCGTCCGAGTCCCCATCCCAGGCCGCAGCGCATCAGGCTTCAAAGCAAGTGTGAGTTTGCGACCACGACGCATTTGACGAACGATGGATCCAGTACTGACGTCATTGACACTGTTGATGCCACACCCAACATAACATATCTTTTTTCTATTCGAGAATACAAAACAGATCCTTTGTTGTGCATATGGGCTGAAATTTGGCATCCCAATGAGATGAGACGAGGAGACTGCTATAGACCAAATGTTATTTTTTCTTCTTCATGTTCAAAACAAAAGCATTTTTCAGTTTTAAACATAAGACCTTAGCCCAGCGTGAAATTAATAACGCCACAATGGCATATACAACGTGCTTATTACAAACAGCTTACATCAGGTAACACAAGCAAGCTAAGGATACACAAAAACACACAGCTTGAGCCACCTAGCACTATCCGACGTTGAGAGAGACCAGAAGGCAGCATGATCAAGAGAGAAGCAACCGGGAACGAGTCGTCGTCTACACCAACATGCAATAGGCTCAAAGCTTCATCGACTTCGCCTCTGGAAAGGAGCCCTGTCCCTCGCCCTAGATCGAAAGGACGCCGTACCATCGGGAAGCAAAGAAGTTCTCCCAGGAACACAATGAAGCAAGGAGCAATGCCGCCTAGGGCAGCCTTTAGAGATGCCCATGGGGCTACGCCGAGAAAACCACCACCAATGGCACCACCGTAGCACCAGACGAAGCTGTCGGACAAGGACGAACCAAAGAGAAGCGACCTGAGTCGCCAAGGCCACCTCCAAGCATCACTGTTCGACCAACACCGTTGCAGTA
Organism: Lolium perenne; assembly: GCF_019359855.2. Classification (NCBI taxonomy): domain Eukaryota; kingdom Viridiplantae; phylum Streptophyta; class Magnoliopsida; order Poales; family Poaceae; genus Lolium; species Lolium perenne. The sequence continues at coordinate 323,562,838 of NC_067246.2, forward strand.
ACCAAGATGACGCCTTCAGGAAGGAGAGCGGCCTCGCAAGGCCACCGTCGTCCGCACGGGGAACCAGGGGATTTCGCCCCATCAGAGGCGTGGTGGTGAGGAGAGGCTGGTACCTCAACGTGGCCTTCAAGAAGGGGAACGGCGCTGGCAGCATCATCCTCGTCATGGCCATCATCGACCAAGGGTTTCCACCGATACCATGTCCCCAACACCAACCCGCATGCCCATCCTCAGGATCCGGCGAGCAAGGCTGCCATGACCGAGATCAAGCAGGGGGGAACAGATCGAGCAAGGAGAAGACTTCACCTTGGGATCTAGAGCTGGAGCCAGCGAGCAGCCCCCGCGCCGCCTCCACGCCGCCCGCACGACCGGGTGGAGGAAGATACCACGCCACGGCTTCCGCCCGCTGCAGGGCCGACACCATCCACGCCGACCGGGCCGCCGCCCCGGCGAACCTGGTCCCAACCAGGGCAGCGACCCACAGCGCCCCCACCGCCTCCCACCACCACCCAGCGCCGGCGAGGCCGAGCTGGAGAAGGGCACGGCGGGCGGAGAGCCGCCTGATAGCACCAGAGTGGACCAACCCCCCGTGGCCGCCTGCCTCCATACGACCACGAAGGGGTTCCGCGCGCAGATCCCCGCCGCCCCCATCCTTGGCGCTGCTGGACTTCGCCGGCAACCGCCTTAGGGGACGACAAGGGAGGGGCGAGCAACGTGGGGAGGCGGCGGCGGGGGGTTAGGGTTTCGCCCCTCCCGTCGCCTTAGCGGAGGCGACGCGAGAGGTACCCATTTGGTCCGCCTGTTCCTATTTTTAGCTGAAATTGCCTGCCATGTAGGATTGATGGGCAGAATGATTGTTCACACCAACTGAGGAACGTACTAGCATTGCATGATTGAACGACCAAGCTGCTCATTGGAGAGGCTTGAATCATCTTCGGACAAGTCTATGTCTCTCCGTTTGTGGCCCAGTTTGTATTTTCCATGATGTTTTTCTACTTGTGTTTATGTTCTAACTTATTTGGATTATTTTAAAAACATTATAACATAAACACGACTATTTTATGTACATGTACTAGACAACTGTATATTATCTAAATTCAACAAAACATCCAATTCATTGGTTTGTACATTAAACATGAATTGGAATTCGGTGACAACTTTTGATTGGAGGCCATTTCGTTTCCAACTCAGTTTTCCCATATTCACAATCTAATTTAGTTCCAAGATTGAATACACACATCCAAACAAGGTATTGCATGTATTTTGTTGTGATGTGGCAACATGGGGGTATTCCGAGATTGAAAGTAAAAAAACGTGTGCAAAATCGGATCGCTCACTTGATTGAACATCGAATCAGATTGGCCGATTCAGCATCGAATCAGTGTTGCTAGACGAGATGAAAAAATGGTTGTGCAAAACTGAATACTGACACTGCCATTGCTCCTGTCAAAAAATAATATCATTCGCAGCGAAGATGAAATCTTCAAAATAATTAATTTCAAAAAATTATTTATTATTTGATGAACCGTTGCAACGCACGGGTATTGTGCTAGTAAAAATATTATGGGTATGTCTCCTTATAAAATGGTTTATGGAAAAGTTTGCCATTTACCTTTAGAACTAGAGAACAAAGCTTATTGGGCTGTAAGAGAACTAAATAAAGATCCTAAACTTGCCGGTAAGAAGAGATTGCTACAATTGAGTTCTCTAAATGAATGGAGAAGTGAAGCTTATGAAAATGCTAAACTTTTTAAGGAGAAAGTTAAGAAATGGCATGATAGAAGAATTATCAAAAGAGAATTTAATGTTGGGGATAAAGTCCTATTGTATCGGTCTCGTCTCAGATTTTTTGCAGGGAAATTACTCTCAAAATCACACCGTGGGGGCTTCCCCTACGGTTTTCACGGTCAAAAAAAAAAAAAAAAATTACTCTCAAAATGGGAAGGACCATATGTCATTGTGGAGGTATATCGTTCGGGGGCAATTAAAATTAGTTCTCTGAAAGGTGATGCCACACAAGTGGTGAATGGACAAAGACTCAAGCATTATATTTCTGGAGATTCTTATAATGAAGATGTTGATGTTATTCGAGTGGTGACTCCGGAAGCTTTCATCAAAGGTCAAATTGACAGTTCCGCAGAGTTCGACTTTGAATATGTAACAGTTCTGGTAATAAAAAGTACGCGTTTAACTTTCCGAACAATGTTTTTGCTATTTTCGGAAAATATGAAAAATTACGAGATCGAAACAGAGAGGAGGAGACGCGCGAGGGCGTGCCCCCATAGGCCGGTGCGGGCCCCACCCTGGCCGCGCCGCCCTATGAGGACGGCCCTTGGAGTCCCTCTCCAACTCTGGTTCGGCCTGGTACTTTCCTTCTATCGTGAATTTTTTTGCTATATAATCTCCCGGACCCCTGGAGGTCCGTATATCGTTTTCTCTTCGTGTTTTGTTTCGAGCTGTTTTCTGCCAGGATCTGTTTTTGATCTAGAAGCACCATGGCCTCCAACAACAAGGGGAAGGGGCTTTCGGAGGAAGATATTCAAGATCCCGAGTGGAAAGAGATGGATGAGAGTGTCAAGGAAGAAGATGAAGAAGAAGTGGAGGAAGACTCGCATGCATACCCGCGTGCCACCGTCGCAAGCATCGGGGTGGTGGAAAATCCTTTCAGCTCCAAGAAGAGCGCACGAATTAGCACCGGGGAAAAGTTCCACGTCACTTCCTAGCTCCAAGGACATCTCCTCCAGGCATCTACAACCCCTTCCACACTCTAATTCATAATAGTCAAATTGAAAGGATTCCCAAGGCAGTATTGCCTAGCAGTTGGGATATGGTTTGTTCTAACACTGCAGGATGGATGAAACCTGAAGCTGAAGAGTGGGGAAACAACTCTAAGAGTTGGGACTCATCGTCGGACATACTTCTTAGCCGCGTCGAGCACAATTCGGAGATGATCCGCAACCTCATATACGAGATTGATGAGTTAAAGGAGCTTGTTAAGAAGCTTATCAAGAATTCATCACGACCACAGCCGAAGGAGTAATTCATCATTGGTATTGGCACCCCCTTGGTTTGTTCCAAGCTTGGGGGGAGTGCCGCGGTATCACATCATCACTATCTTTTATTTTTTTACTATCAAGTAGTGTCATATCATGAGTAGGGAAGTTATCATATAAGATGGTTGCAGTGTGGAAGTATCTCTCTTTAGTTGGTTATCTATGTATCCCTTGGTGTGAGTTATCGTTATGGAATATTAATGAGAAGTTTTATCATTTACATATTGCACACCTTATTTTAGTTTGCAATCTCTGTTATATGATTGATCTTGTTGTTAATATTGGTATCACTTTGGGAGCATTGAGTAAATCTATTTGGTTTTGGCAAACTTAGCATTGGTCAATAGCAACAACACTTTGAGGTTTAAGTAGAAAGAGGAAATACATGTAGATATGTTATTTCATTATCTTTCTTTCTTGTTTGCTCTTAGCTTAGTATTCTGAAGTTAAAATTGTCTGTACTTACAAGGAAGATGCATGATTGTTTCTATCACATGTGTATTTGTTTGTTTCCCTCAACTCTTATGCTTGCTAATCAACCTTGCTAGCCAAAGACCTATATTGAGAGGGAATGCTTCTCGTGCATCCAAACCTTAACCCAAACCTATGCCATCAGTGTCCACCACAACTACCTACTATGTGGTATTTCCCTGCCATTCCAAGTAAATACTTCATGTGCTACCTTTAAACAATTCAAAAGTTAGTACCTCTTATTTGTGTTAATGTTTTATGGCTCATGAGGAAGTATGTGGTGTTTTATCTTTCAATCTTGTTAGGCAGACTTTCACCAATAGACTAGTGGCTTCATCCACTTATCCAATAATTCTGCAAAAAGAGCTGGCAACGGGGTTCCCAGCCCCAATTAATTAACTTTCATTAATAATTCTCTTCACATGTTTTGCCCTGATTCATCAGTAAGAAACTTAATTTAGCAATAGACACTCCTCCATGGTATGTGAAATGTTGGAGGGCACCCGAAGATTCGGTTAGCCATGGCTTGTGAAAGCAAAGGTTGGGAGGAGTGTCATCACTAAATAAACTAAAGTACATGTGTAAACAAAAGAGAAGAGGGATGATCTACCTTGCTGGTAGAGATAACGTCCTTCATGGGAGCCGCTCTTTGGAAGTCTGTTTGGCAAGGGGGTTAGAGTACCCACTACCATTCGTTGAAAACAACAAACACCTCTCAAACTTTACTTTTATGCTCTCTATATGATTTCAAAACTTAAAAAGCTCTAGCACATGATTTAATCCCTGCTTCCCTCTGTAAAGGGCCTATCTTTTACTTTATGCCGAGTCAGTAAACCTATTTCCCTCCATCTTAAGCAAGCAATTGAGCTGTTGTGATCCAACCATTTATATTGTGATCTACTTAATCGTGCCTTTTATTCTTCCTTGTTTAGTACAAATTTTATCCGAATGAATATAGCTTTGAAAGTTATCAATGATTATGAGGAGATTATTATGATTGAGTATGCAAGGTTTGCCGTATAAGCTTTAATATAAGAGCGCTGCTCGACAGACAAGTACAATCTGTTAATTGTTCTTTGACCAAGAACGAAGTTTGCCATCACCAATTATGATTTCCTATGCACCTTTATTTGTGATTTCCTTCTACTTGTTTCAAGTTGAATTATATGAGGAAGTTGTTCACTAGAATGTCTTGTGTGAATTAATGTGATGCTTCGTGTCCGTATTTTATTTATCGACTCTTCACTCCATAAACATGTGGTCTTGTTTACTGAGTTTAGTTTCGCTTGGGGACAAGCGAAGTCTAAGCTTGGGGAGTTGATATGTCCATTTTGCATCACTATTTTATATCATAATTTACTGTTATTCATTGATATATTTCATATTTAGAGATGATACTTATGTTATTTCACCTATTTTGCATGTTTCATGATTATTGGAGAATCACTCACCGGAGTCAGGATTCTGCTGGAAAAAGCACCGTCAGAATGCAATATTTCTGAAGATCAACAATTGACGGAAATTACACCGAAGGTCTTATTTCTCCAGAAGAAGGAGCCAGCCAAAAGGAGGGGCCGAGGAGGGCCGCCATGGGCCCCCCATAGGCCGGCGCGGGCTCCACCCTGGCCGCGCCGCCTTGTGGGGAGGGGGCCCACAGCCTCCCTTGACCGTCTCTCTTTCGCGTACTTCATCTACCCGAAAACCTAAGGTACTGGGAATAATCGCGAGGAGACACTGCCGCCTCTGCGGGGCGGAAAACACCAGAGAGAAAAGAGCTCTCCGGCAGGCTGAAATCCGCCGAGGAAATTCCCTTCCGGAGGGGAAAATCGACGCCATCGTCACCACCATCGAGCTGGACTTCATTGGGATCATCATCACCATCATCTCCACCACCGTCACCGTCATCTCCACCGCTGCACCTCGTCACCGCTGTAACATCTAGGGTTGAATCTTGATTATTTCATAGGGGAAACTCTCCCAGTATTGATTACTCCTTGTTATTGATGCTATTGAGTGAAACCATTTAACCAAGGTTTATGTTCAGATTGTTATTCATCATCATATCACCTCTGATCATGTTCCATATGATGTCTCGTGAGTAGTTCGTTTAGTTCTTGAGGACATGGGTGAAGTCTAAATGTTAGTAGTGAACTATGTTGAGTAATATTTAATAATTTGATATTTAAGTTGTGGTGTTATTCTTCTAGTGGTGTCATGTGAACGTCGACTACATGATACTTCACCTTTATGGGCCTAGGGGAATACATCTTGTATTCGTTTGCTAATTGCGGGGTTGCCGGAGTGACAGCAACCTGAACCCCCGTTGGTATATCGGTGCAGGAGGGATAGCAGGATCTCAGAGTTTAAGGCTGTGGTTAGATTTATCTTAATTACTTTCTTGTATTTGCGGATGCTTGCAAGGGGTATAATCACAAGTATGTATTAGTCCTAGGAAGGGCGGTGCATTAGCATAGGTTCACCCACACAACACTTATCAAAACAATGAAGATTAATCAACTATATGAAGCGAAAGCACTAGACTAAATTCCCGTGTGTCCTCAAGAACGTTTGGTCATCATAAGTAAACAAACCGGCTTGTCCTTTGTGCAAAAAAGGATTGGGCCACTCGCTGCAATTATTACTCTCGCATTTTACTTACTTGTACTTAATTTATCTGCTACATCACAACCCCCTGAATACTTGTCTGTGAGCATTTACAGTGAATCCTTCATCGAAACTGCTTGTCAACACCTTCTGCTCCTCGTTGGGTTCGACACTCTTATTTATCGAAAGTACTACGATACACCCCCTATACTTGTGGGTGATGTCTACGGGTGCTTCTATTCTTGTAGACAGTGTTGGGCCTCCAAGAGCAGAGGTTTGTAGAACAGAAGCGAGTTTCCCTTAAGTGGATCACCCAAGGTTTATCGATCTCAGGGAGGAAGAGGTCAAAGATATCCCTCTCAAGCAACCCTGCAACCACAAAGCAAGAAGTCTCTTGTGTCCCCAACACACCTAATAGGTGCACTAGTTCGGCAAAGAGATAGTGAAATACAGGTGGTATGAATAAGTATGAGCAGTAGTAACGACGCCAGAAAAGTGCTTTGCTGCCCAGGACTGGCGTGTGGTTGATGGTGGTAATATTGCGGATAGTACAGATGCAGTAGAACAATAAACAAGCAGCGATAGCAGTATTTAGGAACAAGGCCTAAGGATCATACTTTCACTAGTGGACACTCTCAACATTGATCACATAACAGAATAAATAGATAGATGCTAGACTCTACACCCTCTTGTTGGATGATGAACACCACTAACTGTGTAGGATTACACGAACCCTCAATGCTAGAGTTAACAAGCTCCACAATATTCGATGTTCATATTTAAATAACCTTAGAGTGCACGACAGATCAACATAACCAAACCAAGTACTAACATAGCATGCACACTATCACCTTCACGCTACGAAAGGAGGCATAGATCACATCAATACCATCATAGCAATAGTTAACTTCATAATCTACAAGAGATCACAATCATAGCCTACGCCAAGTACTACACGATGCACACACTGTCACCATTACACCGTGCAGGAGGAATAAACTACTTTAATAACATCACTAGAGTAGCACACAGATAAATTGTGATACAAAACACATTGCAATCATAAAGAGATATAAATAAGCACTTCACTATGCCATTCATAACAGTGAATAAGTATTCTGTGAAATATAGCCTAAGAGACCCACACGGTGCACACATTGTCACCTTTACACACGTGGGACAAGGAGTCTCCGGAGATCACATAAGTAAAATCCACTTGACTAGCATAATGACATCTAGATTACAAGCATCATCATATGAATCTCAATCATGTAAGGCAGCTCATGAGATTATTGTATTGAAGTACATAGGGAGAGAGATTAACCACATAGCTACCGGTACAGCCCTTAGCCTCGATGGAGAACTACTCCCTCCTCATGGGAGACAGCAGCGGTGATGAAGATGGCGGTGGAGATGGCAGCGGTGTCGATGGAGAAGCCTTCCGGGGGCACTTCCCCGTCCCGGCGGCGTGCCGGAACAGAGACTCCTGTCCCCCAGATCTTGGCTTCGCGATGGCGGCGGCTCTGGAAGGTTTCTCGTACCGTGGCTTTTCCGTATCGATGTTTTAGGTCAGGGACCTTTATATAGGCGAAGAGGCGGAGTCGGAAGGTCGACGAGGCGGCGACACAGTAGGGGGCGCGGCCCACACCCTGGCCGCGCCAGCCTGTCATCTGGGGCCCACAGGGCCCTCCTCTGGTGGCTCTCGGGTGTTCTGGAAGCTTCATGCAATTCTAAGATGCTGGGCGTTGATTTCGTCATATTCCGAGAATATTTCCTTACTAGGATTTCTGAAACCAAAAACAGCAGAAAACATGAACTGGCACTTCGGCATCTCATCAATAGGTTAGTTCCGGAAAACGCATAAAATCATCATAAAGTGTGAACAAAACATGTAGGTATTGTCATAAAACAAGCATGGAACATAAGAAATTATCGATACGCCGAAGACGTATCAGCATCCCCAAGCTTAGTTCCTACTCGTCCTCGAGTAGGTAGACGATAACAAAGATAATTTCTGAAGTGACATGCTACCAACATGATCTTAATCATACTATTGTAAAGCATATGAGATGAATGCAGCGATTCAAAGCAATTGTAAAGACAATGATTAAACAACTGAATCATATAGCAAAGATTTTTCATGAATAGTACTTTAAGACAAGCATCAATAAGTCTTGCATAAGAGTTAACTCATAAAGCAATAATTCAAAGTAAAGGTATTGAAACAACACAAAGGAAGATTAAGTTTCAGCGGTTGCTTTCAACTTGTAACATGTATATCTCATGGATAGTTGTCAATGCAAAGTAATATAACAAGTGCAATATGCAAGTATGTAGGAATCAATGCATAGTTCACACAAGTGTTTGCTTCTTGAGATGGAGAGAGATAGGTGAACTGACTCAACAATAAAAGTAAAAGAAAGGCCCTTCGCAGAGGGAAGCATTGATTGCTATGTTTGTGCTAGAGCTTTGGTTTTGAAAACATATAGAGAGCATAAAAGTAAAGTTTTGAGAGGTGTTTGTTGTTGTCAACGAATGGTAGTGGGCACTCTAACCCCCTTGCCAGACAAACCTTCAAAGAGCGGCTCCCATTTTATTTTATTTTTGTGTGGCACTCCTTCCAACCTTTCTTTCACAAACCATGGCTAACCGAATCCTCGGGTGCCTGCCAACAATCTCATACCATGAAGGAGTGCCTTTTTATTTTAGTTTTATTATGATAACACTCCTCCCCACCTTTGCTTTCTCAAGCCATGGCTAACCGAATCCTCGGGTGCCGTCCAACAATCACATACCATGGAGGAGTGTCTATTTGTAAATTTATGAAAGTTAATTAATTCGGGGCTGGGAACCCCATTGCCAGCTCTTTTTGCAAAATTATTGGATAAGCGGATGAAGCCACTAGTCCATTGGTGAAAGTTGCCCAACAAGATTGAAAGATAAACACCACATACTTCCTCATGAGCTATAAAACATTGACACAAATCAGAGGTAATAAATTTTGAATTGTTTAAAGGTAGCACTCAAGCAATTTACTTTGGAATGGCGGAGAAATACCATGTAGTAGGTAGGTATGGTGGACACAAATGGCATAGTTATTGGCTCAAGGATTTGGATGCATGAGAAGTATTCCCTCTCAATACAAGGCTTAGGCTAGCAAGGTTATTTGAAACAAACACAAGTATGAACTAGTACAGCAAAACTTACATAAAAGACATATAGCAAGCATTATAAGACTCTACACTGTCTTCCTTGTTGTTCAAACACCTTTACCAGAAAATATCTAGACCTTAGAGAGACCAATCATGCAAACCAAATTTTAACCAGCTCTATGTATTTCTTCACTAATAGGTGCAAAGTATATGATGCAAGAGCTTAATCATGAGCACAACAATTGCCAAGTATCAAGTTATTCAAGACATCATACCAATTACCACATATAGCAGTTTCTGTTTCCAACCATATAACAATTAACGAAGCAGTTTCAACCTTCGCCATGAACATTAAAAGCTAAGAACACATGTGTTCATATGAACCAGCGGAGCGTGTCTCTCTCCCACACAAGCATTTATTCAAACAAAAACAAAAACAAAAACATACAGACGCTCCAAGTAAAGTACATAAGATGTGACCGAAAAAAAATATAGTTTCAAGAGAAGTGACCTGATTATTTTGTCGATGAAGAAGGGGATGCCTTGGGCATCCCCAAGCTTAGATGCTTGAGTCTTCTTGAAATATGCAGGGATGAACCACCGGGGCATCCCCAAGCTTAGACTTTTCACTCTTCTTGATCATATTGTATCATCCTCCTCTCTTGACCCTTGAAAACTTCCTCCACACCAAACTCGAAACAAACTCATTAGAGGGTTAGTGCATAATCAAAATTCACATGTTCAGAGGTGACACAATCATTCTTAACACTTCTGGACATTGCCCAAAGCTACTGGAAGTTAATGGAACAAAAAAATCCATCCAACATAGCAAAAGAGGCAATGCAAAATAAAAGGCAGAATCTATCAAAACAGAACAGTCCGTAAAGACGAATTTTATTGAGGCACCAGACTTGCTCAAATGAAAATGCTCAAATTGAATGAAAGTTGCGTACATATCTGAGGATCACTCATGTAGATTGGCATAATTTTCTGAGTTACCTACAGAGAGTTAGGCCCAAATTCGTGACAGCAAGAAATCTGTTTCTGCGCAGTAATCCAAATCTAGTATGAACCTTACTATCAAAGACTTTACTTGGCACAACAATGCAACAAAATTAAGATAAGAAGAGGTTGCTACAGTAGTAACAACTTCCAAGACACAAATATAAAACAAAGTTGCTGTAGTAAAATAAACACATGGGTTATCTCCCAAGAAGTGCTTTCTTTATAGCCATTAAGATGGGCTCAGTAATTTTAATGATGCACTCGCAAGAAATAGTATTTGAAGAAAAAGAGAGCATCAAGAGGCAAATTCAAAACAAATTTAAGCCTAACATGCTTCCTATGAAAAGGAATCTTGTAAATAAACAAGTTCATGAAGCATAATGCAACAAGCATAGAAAGATAAAACAAGTGCAGCTTCAAGATTTTAAGCACATAGAGAGGTGTTTTAGTAACATGAAAATTTCTACAACCATATTTTCCTCTCTCATAATAACTTTCAGTAGCAACATGAGCAAACTCAACAATATAACTATCACATAAAGCATTCTTATCATGAGTCTCATGCATAAAATTATTACTCTCCACATAAGCATAGTCAATTTTATTAGTTGTAGTGGGAGCAAATTCAACAAAGTAGCTATCATTATTATTCTCATCATCAAATGTAGGAAGCATATTGTAATCATAATTAAATTTATCCTCCGTAGTAGGTGGCACCAAAAGACTACTATCGTTATAATCATCATAAATAGGAGGCAAAGTATCATCAAAGTAAATTTTCTCCTCCATGCTTGGGGGACTAAAAAGATCATGCTCATCAAAGCCAGCTTCCCCAAGCTTAGAATTTTCCATAGCATTAGCAACAATAGTGTTCAAAGCATTCATATTAATAACATTCCCATTAGCATGCATATTAAGTTCCATGGGTTTTTTTAATTCTCTCTTCAAACACATCATGTCCTAATTCAAGATAAAGTTCATAAAGATCTCTCATATTTTTGTTGTTTTCCATTATGCCTAACTAGTGTAAACAAGAAACAAAAAGATGCAATTGCAGGATCTAAAGGAAATAGCTTCGAGTACTTACAACGGCGCCGGAAAATAGCTTAGTAGCTGGGATCCGGAGTGTGAGTACCTTTTACCTTTCCTCCCCGGCAACGGCGCCAGAAAAGTGCTTGATGTCTACGGGTGCTTCTATTCTTGTAGACAGTGTTGGGCCTCCAAGAGCAGAGGTTTGTAGAACGGCAGCAAGTTTCCCTTAAGTGGATCACCCAAGGTTTATCGATCTCAGGGAGGAAGAGGTCAAAGATATCCCTCTCAAGCAACCCTGCAACCACAAAGCAAGAAGTCTCTTGTGTCCCCAACACACCTAATAGGTGCACTAGTTCGGCGAAGAGATAGTGAAATACAGGTGGTATGAATAAGTATGAGCAGTAGTAACGGCGCCAGAAAAGTGCTTTGCTGCCCAGGACTGGCGTGTGGTTGATGGTGGTAATATTGCGGACAGTACAGATGCAGTAGAACAGTAAACAAGCAGCGATAGCAGTATTTAGGAACAAGGCCTAGGGATCATACTTTCACTAGTGGACACTCTCAACATTGATCACATAACAGAATAAATAGATAGATGCTAGACTCTACACCCTCTTGTTGGATGATGAACACTGATGACCCACAAGTATAGGGGGTGTATCGTAGTATCTTTGATAAGTAAGAGTGTCGAACCCAACGAGGAGCAGAAGGTGTTGACAAGCAGTTTCGATGAAGGATTCACTGTAAATGCTCACAGACAAGTATTCAGGGGGTTTTGATGTAGTAGTTGAATAAAGTACGAGTAAGTAAAGTGCGAGAGTAACAATTGCAGCGAGTGGCCCAATCCTTTTTAGCACAAAGGACAAGCCGGTTTGTTTACTTATAATGACCAAACGTTCTCGAGGACACACGGGATTTTAGTCTAGTGCTTTCGCTACATACGGCTAATTAATCTTCATTGTTTTGATAAGTGTTGTGTGGGTGAACCTGTGCTAATGTACCGCCCTTCCTAGGACTAATACATACTTGTGATTATACCCCTTGCAAGCATCCGCAACTACAAGAAAGTAATTAAGATAAATCTAACCACAGCCTTAAACTCTGGGATCCTGCTATCCCTCCTGCATCGATATACCAACGGGGGCTTAGGTTTCTGTCACTCTGGCAACCCCGCAATTGGCAAACGAGTACAAGATGAATTCCCCTAGGCCCATAAAGGTGAAGTGTCGTGTAGTCGACGTTCACACGACACCACTAGAAGAATAACACCACAACTTAAATATCATAACATTGAATATTACTCAACCATACTTCACTACTAACATTTAGACTTCACCCATGTCCTCAAGAACTAAATGAACCACTCACGAGACATCATATGGAACATGATCAGAGGTGATATGATGATGAATAACAATCTGAACATAAACCTTGGTTCAACGGTTTCACTCAATAGCATCAATAACAAGTAGAAATCAATACCGGGAGAGTTTCCCATATCAAACAATCAAGATCAAACCCAAATTGCTACAGCAGTGACGATGGCCAGCGGTGGAGACGGCGGTGATGATGGTGAAGATGATGATGATGGTGATGGAGATGATGTCCAGCTCGATGACGGTGACGATGGCGTCGATTTCCCCCTCCCGGAGGGAATTTCCCCGGCGGATCTCGGCCCGCCGGAGAGCTCTTTTCTCTCTGGTGTTCTCCGCCCCGCAGAGGCGGCTGTAACTCTTCGTGAGGTACCCTCTGGACTTAGGTCTTCGGGACGAAGGATTTCGCGAAGAAAAGGAGGCGAGAGGGGCTGTGGGCCCCCCTCCTCATAGGGCGGCGCGGCCAGGCCTTGGGCCGTGCCGGCCTATGGTGTGGGCCCACCTCGGGTCCCCTCAGCTCCCCCTTCTGGCTCACTTCGTCATCTGGAAAAATAGGATTTTTGGTATAATTTCTGTCAATTGTTGATCTTCCGAAATATTGCATTCTGACTTTACTTGGCACAACAATGCAACAAAATTAAGATAAGAAGAGGTTGCTACAGTAGTATGAACCTTACTATCAAAGACTTTACTTGGCACAACAATGCAACAAAATTAAGATAAGAAGAGGTTGCTACAGTAGTAACAACTTCCAAGACACAAATATAAAACAAAGTTGCTGTAGTAAAATAAACACATGGGTTATCTCCCAAGAAGTGCTTTCTTTATAGCCATTAAGATGGGCTCAGTAATTTTAATGATGCACTCGCAAGAAATAGTATTTGAAGAAAAAGAGAGCATCAAGAGGCAAATTCAAAACAAATTTAAGCCTAACATGCTTCCTATGAAAAGGAATCTTGTAAATAAACAAGTTCATGAAGCATAATGCAACAAGCATAGAAAGATAAAACAAGTGCAGCTTCAAGATTTTAAGCACATAGAGAGGTGTTTTAGTAACATGAAAATTTCTACAACCATATTTTCCTCTCTCATAATAACTTTCAGTAGCAACATGAGCAAACTCAACAATATAACTATCACATAAAGCATTCTTATCATGAGTCTCATGCATAAAATTATTACTCTCCACATAAGCATAGTCAATTTTATTAGTTGTAGTGGGAGCAAATTCAACAAAGTAGCTATCATTATTATTCTCATCATCAAATGTAGGAAGCATATTGTAATCATAATTAAATTTATCCTCCGTAGTAGGTGGCACCAAAAGACTACTATCGTTATAATCATCATAAATAGGAGGCAAAGTATCATCAAAGTAAATTTTCTCCTCCATGCTTGGGGGACTAAAAAGATCATGCTCATCAAAGCCAGCTTCCCCAAGCTTAGAATTTTCCATAGCATTAGCAACAATAGTGTTCAAAGCATTCATATTAATAACATTCCCATTAGCATGCATATTAAGTTCCATGGGTTTTTTTAATTCTCTCTTCAAACACATCATGTCCTAATTCAAGATAAAGTTCATAAAGATCTCTCATATTTTTGTTGTTTTCCATTATGCCTAACTAGTGTAAACAAGAAACAAAAAGATGCAATTGCAGGATCTAAAGGAAATAGCTTCGAGTACTTACAACGGCGCCGGAAAATAGCTTAGTAGCTGGGATCCGGAGTGTGAGTACCTTTTACCTTTCCTCCCCGGCAACGGCGCCAGAAAAGTGCTTGATGTCTACGGGTGCTTCTATTCTTGTAGACAGTGTTGGGCCTCCAAGAGCAGAGGTTTGTAGAAAGGCAGCAAGTTTCCCTTAAGTGGATCACCCAAGGTTTATCGATCTCAGGGAGGAAGAGGTCAAAGATATCCCTCTCAAGCAACCCTGCAACCACAAAGCAAGAAGTCTCTTGTGTCCCCAACACACCTAATAGGTGCACTAGTTCGGCGAAGAGATAGTGAAATACAGGTGGTATGAATAAGTATGAGCAGTAGTAACGGCGCAGAAAAAGTGCTTTGCTGCCCAGGACTGGCGTGTGGTTGATGGTGGTAATATTGCGGACGATACGATGATGCAAGAGAACAGTAAACAAGCAGCGATAGCAGTATTTAGGAACAAGGCCTAGGGATCATACTTTCACTAGTGGACACTCTCAACATTGATCACATAACAGAATAAATAGATAGATGCTAGACTCTACACCCTCTTGTTGGATGATGAACACTGATGACCCACAAGTATAGGGGGTGTATCGTAGTATCTTTGATAAGTAAGAGTGTCGAACCCAACGAGGAGCAGAAGGTGTTGACAAGCAGTTTCGATGAAGGATTCACTGTAAATGCTCACAGACAAGTATTCAGGGGGTTTTGATGTAGTAGTTGAATAAAGTACGAGTAAGTAAAGTGCGAGAGTAACAATTGCAGCGAGTGGCCCAATCCTTTTTAGCACAAAGGACAAGCCGGTTTGTTTACTTATAATGACCAAACGTTCTCGAGGACACACGGGATTTTAGTCTAGTGCTTTCGCTACATACGGCTAATTAATCTTCATTGTTTTGATAAGTGTTGTGTGGGTGAACCTGTGCTAATGTACCGCCCTTCCTAGGACTAATACATACTTGTGATTATACCCCTTGCAAGCATCCGCAACTACAAGAAAGTAATTAAGATAAATCTAACCACAGCCTTAAACTCTGGGATCCTGCTATCCCTCCTGCATCGATATACCAACGGGGGCTTAGGTTTCTGTCACTCTGGCAACCCCGCAATTGGCAAACGAGTACAAGATGAATTCCCCTAGGCCCATAAAGGTGAAGTGTCGTGTAGTCGACGTTCACACGACACCACTAGAAGAATAACACCACAACTTAAATATCATAACATTGAATATTACTCAACCATACTTCACTACTAACATTTAGACTTCACCCATGTCCTCAAGAACTAAATGAACCACTCACGAGACATCATATGGAACATGATCAGAGGTGATATGATGATGAATAACAATCTGAACATAAACCTTGGTTCAACGGTTTCACTCAATAGCATCAATAACAAGTAGAAATCAATACCGGGAGAGTTTCCCATATCAAACAATCAAGATCAAACCCAAATTGCTACAGCAGTGACGATGGCCAGCGGTGGAGACGGCGGTGATGATGGTGAAGATGATGATGATGGTGATGGAGATGATGTCCAGCTCGATGACGGTGACGATGGCGTCGATTTCCCCCTCCGGAGAATTTCCGAGCGGATCTCGGCCCGCCGGAGAGCTCTTTTCTCTCTGGTGTTCTCCGCCCCGCAGAGGCGGCTGTAACTCTTCGTGAGGTACCCTCTGGACTTAGGTCTTCGGGACGAAGGATTTCGCGAAGAAAAGGAGGCGAGAGGGGCTGTGGGCCCCCCTCCTCATAGGGCGGCGCGGCCAGGCCTTGGGCCGTGCCGGCCTATGGTGTGGGCCCACCTAGGGTCCCCTCAGCTCCCCCTTCTGGCTCACTTCGTCATCTGGAAAAATAGGATTTTTGGTATAATTTCTGTCAATTGTTGATCTTCCGAAATATTGCATTCTGACGGTGCTTTTTCCAGCAGAATCCTGGCTCCGGTGCTCGATCCTCCAATAATCATGAAACATGCAAAATAGATGAAATAACATAAGTATTATGTCCAAATATGAAATATATCAATGAATAACAGCAAATTATGATATAAAATAGTGATGCAAATTGGACGTATCAACTCCCCCCAAGCTTAGACTTCGCTTGTCCCCAAGCGAAACTGAACTCGGTAAACAGGACCACATGTTTATGGAGTGAAGAGTCGATAAATAAAATACGGACAAGAAGCATCATATTCATTCACACAAGACATTCTAGTAAACAATTTCCTCATATAATTCAACTTGAAACAAGTATAAGGTAATCACAAATAAAAGGTGCATAAGAAATCATAGTTGGCGATGGCAAACTTCGTTCTTGGTCAGAGAACAATTAACAAGTTATACTTATCTATCGAGCAGCGCTCTCATGTTAAAGTTTATATGGCACAACTTGCATACTCAATTATAATAGTCTCCTCATGATCATTGATAGCTTGCAAAGCTATATTCATTCAGATAAAACTTGTACTAAACAAGGAAGAGTAAAGACATGATAAAGCAAATCACAATATAATGGTTTGATCACAACTACTCAAATGCTTGCTTGAGATGGAGGGAAATAGGTTTACTGACTCAACATAAAGTAAAAGACAGGCCCTTCGCAGAGGGAAGCATGGATTAAATCATGTGCTAGAGCTTTTTCAGTTTTGAAATCATATAAAGAGAATAAAAGTAATATTTTGAGAGGTGTTTGTTGTTGTCAACGACTGGTAGCGGGTACTCTAACCCCCTTGCTAGACAAACCTTCAAAGAGCAGCTCCCATTTTATTTTTATTTTGTATGGCACTCCTTCCAACCTTTCTTTCACAAACCATGGCTAACCGAATCCTCGGGTGCCTGCCAACAATCTCATACCTTGAAGGAGTGCCTTTTTATTTTAGTTTTATTATGGTGACACTCCCCCCAACTTTTGCTTACACAAGCCATGGCTAACCGAATCCTTCGGGTGCCGTCCATCAATCGCATACCATGGAGGAGTGTCTATTTAGATTAATTAATTTGGGACTGGGAATCCCATTGCCAGCTCTTTTTGCAAAATTATTGGATAAGCGGATGAAGCCACTAGTCCATTGGTGAAAGTTTCCCAACAAGATTGAAAGATAAAACACTACATACTTCCTCATGAGCTATAAAACATTGACACAAATAAGAGATAGTAAATTTTGAATTGTTTAAAGGTAGCACACGAAGTATTTACTTGGAATGGCAGGAAATACCATGTAGTAGGTAGATATGGTGGACACAAATGACATAAGTTTGGGTTAAGGTTTGGATGCACGAGAAGTATTCCCTCTCAGTACAGGTCTTTGGCTAGCAAGGTTAATTAGCAAGCATAAGAGTTGAAGGAAACAAACAAATATACATGTGATAGAAACAATCATGCATCTTTCTTGTAAGCACAAACAATTTTAACTTCAGAATAATAAGCTATGAGCTAACAAGAAAGAAAGACAATGAAACAACTACATGTATTCCTCTTTTTTACTTAAACCTCAAAGTGTTGTTGCTATTCACCAATGCTAAGTTTTCCAAAACCAAATAGATTTATTCAATGCTCCCAAAGTGATACCAATACTCGCATGCATACCCGCGTGCCACCGTCGCAAGCATCGGGGTGGTGGAAAATCCTTTCAGCTCCAAGAAGAGCGCACGAATTAGCACCAGGGAAAAGTTCCAAGTCACTTCCTAGCTCCAAGGACATCTCCTCCAGGCATCTACAACCCCTTCCACACTCTAATTCATAATAGTCAAATTGAAAGGATTCCCAAGGCAGTATTGCCTAGCAGTTGGGATATGGATTGTTCTAACACTGCAGGATGGATGAAACCTGAAGCTGAAGAGTGGGGAAACAACTCTAAGAGTTGGGACTCGTCGTCGGACATACTTCTTAGCCGCGTCGAGCACAATTCGGAGATGATCCGCAACCTCATATACGAGATTGATGAGTTAAAGGAGCTTGTTAAGAAGCTTATCAAGAATTCATCACCACCACTGCCGAAGGAGTAATTCATCATTGGTATTGGCACCCCCTTGGTTTGTTCCAAGCTTGGGGGGAGTGCCGTGGTATCACATCATCACTATCTTTTATTTTTTTACTATCAAGTAGTGTCATATCATGAGTAGGGAAGTTATCATATAAGATGGTTGCAGTGTGGAAGTATCTCTCTTTAGTTGGTTATCTATGTATCCCTTGGTGTGAGTTATCGTTATGGAATATTAATGTGAAGTTTTATCATTTACATATTGCACACGTTATTTTAGTTTGCAATCTCTATTATATGATTGATCTTGTTGTTAATATTGGTATCACTTTGGGAGCATTGAGTAAATCTATTTGGTTTTGGCAAACTTAGCATTGGTCAATAGCAACAACACTTTGAGGTTTAAGTAGAAAAGAGGAAATACATGTAGATATGTTATTTCATTATCTTTCTTTCTTGTTTGCTCTTAGCTTAGTATTCTGAAGTTAAAATTGTCTGTACTTACAAGGAAGATGCATGATTGTTTCTATCACATGTGTATTTGTTTGTTTCCCTCAACTCTTATGCTTGCTAATCAACCTTGCTAGCCAAAGACCTATACTGAGAGGGAATGCTTCTCGTGCATCCAAACCTTAACCCAAACCTATGCCATCAGTGTCCACCATAACTACCTACTATGTGGTATTTCCCTGCCATTCCAAGTAAATACTTCATGTGCTACCTTTAAACAATTCAAAAGTTAGTACCTCTTATTTGTGTTAATGTTTTATAGCTCATGAGGAAGTATGTGGTGTTTTATCTTTCAATCTTGTTAGGCAGACTTTCACCAATGGACTAGTGGCTTCATCCACTTATCCAATAATTCTGCAAAAAGAGCTGGCAACGGGGTTCCCAGCCCCAATTAATTAACTTTCATTAATAATTCTCTTCACATGTTTTGCCCTGATTCATCAGTAAGAAACTTAATTTAGCAATAGACACTCCTCCATGGTATGTGAAATGTTGGAGGGCACCCGAAGATTCGGTTAGCCATGGCTTGTGAAAGCAAAGGTTGGGAGGAGTGTCATCACTAAATAAACTAAAGTACATGTGTAAACAAAAGAGAAGAGGGATGATCTACCTTGCTGGTAGAGATAACGTCCTTCATGGGAGCCGCTCTTTGGAAGTATGTTTGGCAAGGGGTTAGAGTACCCACTACCATTCGTTGAAAACAACAAACACTTCTCAAACTTTACTTTTATGCTCTCTATATGATTTCAAAACTTAAAAAGCTCTAGCACATGATTTAATCCCTGCTTCCCTCTATGAAGGGCCTATCTTTTACTTTATGTCGAGTCAGTAAACCTATTTCCCTCCATCTTAAGCAAGCAATTGAGTTGTTGTGATCCAACCATTTATATTGTGATCTACTTAATCATGCCTTTTATTCTTCCTTGTTTAGTACAAGTTTTATCCGAATGAATATAGCTTTGAAAGTTATCAATGATTATGAGGAGATTATTATGATTGAGTATGCAAGTTTTGTCGTATAAGCTTTAATATAAGAGCGCTGCTCGACAGACAAGTACAATCTGTTAATTGTTCTTTGACCAAGAACGAAGTTTGCCATCACCAATTATGATTTCCTATGCACCTTTATTTGTGATTTCCTTCTACTTGTTTCAAGTTGAATTATATGAGGAAGTTGTTCACTAGAATGTCTTGTGTGAATTAATGTGATGCTTCGTGTCCGTATTTTATTTATCGACTCTTCACTCCATAAACATGTGGTCTTGTTTACTGAGTTCAGTTTCGCTTGGGGACAAGCGAAGTCTAAGCTTGGGGGAGTTGATATGTCCATTTTGCATCACTATTTTATATCATAATTTACTGTTATTCATTGATATATTTCATATTTAGAGATGATACTTATGTTATTTCACCTATTTTGCATGTTTCATGATTATTGGAGAATCACTCACCGGAGTCAGGATTGTGCTGGAAAAAGCACCGTCAGAATGCAATATTTCTGAAGATCAACAATTGACGGAAATTACACCGAAGGTCTTACTTCTCCAGAAGAAGGAGCCAGCCAAAAGGAGGGGCCGAGGAGGGCCGCCATGGGCCCCCCATAGGCCGGCGCGGGCTCCACCCTGGCCGCGCCGCCTTGTGGGGAGGGGGCCCACAGCCCCCCTCGACCGTCTCTCTTTCGCGTACTTCATCTACCCGAAAACCTAAGGTACTGGGAATAATCGCGAGGAGACACTGCCGCCTCTGCGGGGCGGAAAACACCAGAGAGAAAAGAGCTCTCCGGCAGGCTGAAATCCGCCGGGGAAATTCCCTTCTGGAGGGGAAAATCGACGCCATCGTCACCACCATCGAGCTGGACTTCATTGGGATCATCATCACCATCATCTCCACCACCGTCACCGTCATCTCCACCGCTGCACCTCGTCACCGCTGTAACATCTAGGGTTGAATCTTGATTATTTCATAGGGGAAACTCTCCCAGTATTGATTACTCCTTGTTATTGATGCTATTGAGTGAAACCATTTAACCAAGGTTTATGTTCAGATTGTTATTCATCATCATATCACCTCTGATCATGTTCCATATGATGTCTCGTGAGTAGTTCGTTTAGTTCTTGAGGACATGGGTGAAGTCTAAATGTTAGTAGTGAACTATGTTGAGTAATATTTAATAATTTGATATTTAAGTTGTGGTGTTATTCTTCTAGTGGTGTCATGTGAACGTCGACTACATGATACTTCACCTTTATGGGCCTAGGGGAAAACATCTTGTATTCGTTTGCTAATTGCGGGGTTGCCGGAGTGACAGCAACCTAAACCCCCGTTGGTATATCGGTGCAGGAGGGATAGCAGGATCTCAGAGTTTAAGGCTGTGGTTAGATTTATCTTAATTACTTTCTTGTATTTGCGGATGCTTGCAAGGGGTATAATCACAAGTATGTATTAATCCTAGGAAGGGCGGTGCATTAGCATAGGTTCACCCACACAACACTTATCAAAACAATGAAGATTAATCAACTATATGAAGCGAAAGCACTAGACTAAATTCCCGTGTGTCCTCAAGAACGTTTGGTCATCATAAGTAAACAAACCGGCTTGTCCTTTGTGCAAAAAAGGATTGGGCCACTCGCTGCAATTATTACTCTCGCATTTTACTTACTTGTACTTAATTTATCTGCTACATCACAACCCCCTGAATACTTGTCTGTGAGCATTTACAGTGAATCCTTCATCGAAACTACGTGTCAACACCTTCTGCTCCTCGTTGGGTTCGACACTCTTATTTATCGAAAGTACTACGATACACCCCCTATACTTGTGGGTGATGTCTACGGGTGCTTCTATTCTTGTAGACAGTGTTGGGCCTCCAAGAGCAGAGGTTTGTAGAACAGCAGCAAGTTTCCCTTAAGTGGATCACCCAAGGTTTATCGATCTCAGGGAGGAAGAGGTCAAAGATATCCCTCTCAAGCAACCCTGCAACCACAAAGCAAGAAGTCTCTTGTGTCCCTAACACACCTAATAGGTGCACTAGTTCGGCGAAGAGATAGTGAAATACAGGTGGTATGAATAAGTATGAGCAGTAGTAACGGCACCAGAAAAGTGCTTTGCTGCCCAGGACTGGCGTGTGGTTGATGGTGGTAATATTGCGGACAGTACAGATGCAGTAGAACAGTAAACAAGCAACGATAGCAGTATTTAGGAACAAGGCCTAGGGATCATACTTTCACTAGTGGACACTCTCAACATTGATCACATAACAGAATAAATAGATAGATGCTAGACTCTACACCCTCTTGTTGGATGATGAACACCACTAACTGTGTAGGATTACACGAACCCTCAATGCCAGAGTTAACAAGCTCCACAATATCTGATGTTCATATTTAAATAACCTTAGAGTGCACGACAGATCGACATAACAAAACCAAGTACTAACATAGCATGCACACTGTCACCTTCACGCTACGAAAGGAGGCATAGATCACATCAATACCATCATAGCAATAGTTAACTTCATAATCTACAAGAGATCACAATCATAGCCTACGCCAGGTACTACACGATGCACACACTGTCACCATTACACCGTGCAGGAGGAATAAACTACTTTAATAACATCACTAGAGTAGCACACAGATAAATTGTGATACAAAACACATTGCAATCATAAAGAGATATAAATAAGCACTTCACTATGCCATTCATAATAGTGAATAAGTATTCTGTGAAATATAGCCTAAGAGACCCACACGGTGCACACACTGTCACCTTTACACACATGGGACAAGGAGTCTCCGGAGATCACATAAGTAAAATCCACTTGACTAGCATAATGACATCTAGATTACAAGCATCATCATATGAATCTCAATCATGTAAGGCAGCTCATGAGATTATTGTATTGAAGTACATAGGGAGAGAGATTAACCACATAGCTACCGGTACAGCCCTTAGCCTCGATGGAGAACTACTCCCTCCTCATGGGAGACAGAAGCGGTGATGAAGATGGCGGTGGATGATACGTCCAAAACGTATCTACTTTCCCGAACACTTTTGCTATTTTTTTGCCTCTAATTTGTGTATTTTGGATGCAACTAACACGGACTAACGCTGTTTTTAGCAGAACTGCTCTGGTGTCTCGTTTTTGTGCAGAAATCCAACTTTCGGGAAAATCCTCGGAATTTATGCAGAAAGCCCTATTTTCCCAGAATACTGACGGAGCCAGAAGGACAAATAAGGTGGAGGCCCGAGGGCCCCACACCATAAGGTGGCGCGGCCTAGGGGGGCCGCGCAGCCCTATGGTGTGCCCCCCTCGGCTGGCCTCCGACGCCCTCCTTCGGACTATAAATTGCCTTCGACCTAAAAACGCACGGGGAGAAGTCGAAGTCACCAGAAAGCCTCCAGAACGCCGCCACATCGCGAAACTCCGTCGCGGGAGCCAGAAGTCTCCGTTCTGGCACTCCGCCGGGACGGGGAATTGGAGGAGATCATCGCCATCATCACCACCGACGCCTCTTCATCAACCAGCCATGTTTCCCCCATCCATGTGTGAGTAATTCCCCCGCTGTAGGCCGAAGGGGATGGTAGGGATTGGATGAGATTGGTCATGTAATAGCATAAGATTGTTAGGGCATAGTGCCTAGTGTCCATAATTGGTACTTTGATGATATTGTTACAACTTGTTATGCTTAATGCTTGTCACTAGGGCCCGAGTGCCATGATCTCAGATCTGAACATGTTATTGTTTCATCATGATATTCATTGTTTATTGATCTTACCTGCAAGTTGTATACACATGTCGCTGTCCGGAACCGATGGCCCCGAAGTGACAGAAATCGGGACAACCGGAGGGGATGGTAGTGATGTGAGGATCACATGTGTTCACGGAGTGTTAATGCTTTGCTCCGGTACTCTATTAAAAGGAGTA
This sequence comes from Lolium perenne, assembly GCF_019359855.2. NCBI lineage: Eukaryota > Viridiplantae > Streptophyta > Magnoliopsida > Poales > Poaceae > Lolium > Lolium perenne. Next base: position 323,586,648 of record NC_067246.2, read on the forward strand.
CCTTAATATCCAGTAGTTTCCCTTGAGGCCCGGCTGCCACCGGCTGGTAGGACAAAAGATGTTGTGCAAGTTTCTCATTGCGAGCACGTACGACTATAATTGGAACACATGCCTATTGATTGCTTTGTACTTGGACACCGTTTTATTATTATCTGCAAATGCCCTGCTATGATTGTTACATGAGTTTCTCTCATCCATGCAACGCCCGTCATCCGTCCCCGTGCCTACAGTATTTTAATCCTGCTGTTTACTATAATCACTACTGCTGTCTCTGTTACTCTGCTGCTGTTATTTCACTACTGCTACTGCTATAAAACTGTTACTACTGATAAACTCTTGCGAGCAAGTCTGTTTCCAGGTGCAGCTGAATTGACAACTCCGCTGTTAAGGCTTCCAAGTGTTCTTTGTCTCCCCTTGTGCCGAATCAATAAATTGGGTTATAGTACCCACGAAGACTGCTGCGATCCCCTATACTTGTGGGTCATCAAGACCGTTTTCTGGCGCCGTTGCCGGGGAGCATAGCTTTATTTGGAAGTTCACTTGGATTGATATTGTTCGCTGCAAATTCTCCATCATGGGTAAAGCTCGCGATTCTAAAGTCGCCATATTACCATCCACTACAAGAAAAGGTACAACTCTGAGTACCTCTGCTACACTTGATTCACCATCTGTGATAAGTCAACTTGTTTCACCGCCGCAAGCTTCGCAAACTGGTACGTCTGCTGAATCTGAAAACTCTCATAATATTGACAATATTTCAGCTGTGCTTGATGATAGTGGTTCGTTGGGATCCTTTCTAGATGCTACAATTGCTAGGTCTAGACAAATTGAAAATGTTGAAACTCCTAATGAAAATGCCACTACACCTGTTAGTTCACCTGAACTTGATTATTCTAGTGATGATCCTGATGAAGATTATGTGGAGCTTAATGATGATTTTATTGATAAATGCAATTCTATTACTGATGCAAGAAACATTAAAAAGTTTCTCGCACAATATACTGTTAAACATAAGCTATCTCCTGATCCTGAATTTGCCACATCTCCTATATGCATTAAGGATAAAGATTATGATTTTTCTCTTGATTTATCTCATATAGCTATTGTAGAGAAAGCACCCTTTTGTGGTACGGAAAAAGAAAGTGCTGTAGAACACATGAATGAACTTTCTTCTATGAGTAGCTTGTTTTCTGATGATATCAAGATGCGTACTTACTTTGTCATTAAAATTTTTCCTTTCTCATTAAAGGATGATGCTAAAACTTGGTATAATAATTTGCCTCCTGGTTCTATTAAAAGTCCATCTGATTTGCGTGATGTTTTCTTTCGAAAATACTTTCCTGCTAGTGCTCAACATGCTGCTTTACAGAGAAATTACAGATTTGATCAGGGAGATGAAGAGAAATTGCCTACGGCATGGGCAAGATTTTGTTCTCTTATCAGAGCTCGACCTGGACATGATTTAGAGAAGAATGATCTACTTGATATATTTTATAGTGGACTAACCATTGAATCTAGAGCATATTTGGATAGTTGTGCTGGTTGTGTTTTCAGGAAAAGAACTCCAGACGAAGCTGAAGATTTATTGGCTAGAATAAGCCGGAATCATGATGATTGGGAAACACCTGAACCAACTCCAACGCCAATATTGAAGAAGAGGGGTTTAATTGAATTGAATGATGATGATATGCGGGAAGCTAAGAAGTCTCTCAAGGAGAAAGGTATTAAATCTGAAGATGTGAAGAATCTACCTCCCATAGAGGATATATGTGAGATAATTCCCCTTCACCCATGATTGAGGTAAACTCCCTTCAACGCTTTACTAGGGAAGATATTCCGTATTCAAAACCTCCTGCGCAATGCTTAGATGAGTTTGATAATTATATTGTTAAGCAAGAAAATTTTAATATGAGAGTAGAGAATCATCTAATGGAAAATTCTCAAGCTATTAGCAATTTGCATGATATTGTGGAGAGAACCTCCAATGATGTTAAGGTGCTTGTTAAACATTTTCAAATGATTCAAACTCAAATTGATCAACTCACTAAAGTGCAAAATGACTTGCTAAATAATAATTCTAAAGAGAAACATGCTTATGAAGTAACAACTAGAGGTGGTGTCTCTACCCAGGATCCTCTATATCCTGAAGGGCACCCCAAAAGAATTGAACAAGATTCTCAACGCATTGAACCTAGTGCTCCTTCTAAGAAGAAAAAGAAGAAGAAACATAAAAATGTTGTAGAATCCTCTGAACCTGTTAATGATCCTAATAGTATTTCTATTTCCGATGTTGAAACTGAAAGTGGAAATGAACATGATAATGATAATGATAATGATAAGAATGATGTTTCTGATAAAGAAGAGGTAGAAGATGAACCTGAAAAGCATGCTAAAAATAAAAAGTATACTAAAGAAGATTTTATTGCTAAGAAACATGGTAATGAAAGAGAACCTTGGGTACAAAAGCAAATGCCTTTTCCTGCTAAGAAACTAAAATCAAAGGAAGAAGAACACTATAATAAATTTTGCGATTGGATGAAACCTTTATTCTTGCAAATCCCTTTGACTGATGCTATTAAATTGCCTCCTTATTCAAAGTATATGAAAGATATTGTTACTAACAAAAGGAAAATCCCCAATGAGGAAATTTCCACTATGCTTGCTAATTACTCTTTCAATGGCAAGGTTCCAAAGAAGTTGGGCAACCCAGGTATACCTACTATTCCTTGTTCTATCAAGAATAATTATGTTAAAACTGCTCTATGTGATTTGGGAGCCGGTGTTAGTGTTATGTCTTTTTCTCTTTATAAGAGGCTTTATTTAGATAAATTGATACCTACTGATATATCTTTGCAAATGGCTGATACATCTACTGCTATTCCTGTTGGTATAAGTGAGGATGTTCCTGTTCAAGTTACTACTAATTGCTTGATATTAACTGATTTTGTTGTGCTGGAAATGCCTGAAGATGATAATATGTCTATTATTCTTGGGAGACCTTTTCTTAACTCCGCAGGGGCTGTTATTGATTGCAATTAAGGAAAGGTTACTTTCAATGTTGATGATAAGGAGCATACCGTCTATTTCCCCAAGAGGATTGATAAAGTATGTGGAGTTAATACTATTTCTAATGTGAGAACTATCAAAGTTGGAACTATCGATTGTCCTATATATGAGCCTAAAGAAGGATATCAAAATCTTATGATTGGATCCATATCAATACAATTCAAGGTAACATGATTGATTTGAGGTTTATTTCTTCTTATGCTATGTAAAATCTATTTGGTGCAAGACTTGATCAACCTTGTTAACAAATACTTTTTATATGCATAGAGGAGGTAAACAACATCTCTTTCTTCCTCCATTTGTTTTACTTGCTGTAGCACTTTTTATTTGCAAAGTTCCTTAGTTAATTAGAGATTTCAAAATTTTTCCTGTCCAGTAATAATAAACTTAATACCCAGAAATGTGCATTTTTCAAAGTTTTCAAAAATTCACAAAAATTATACCGTTGGTCCTATTTTTCGAAGAGGCACCTGGGAGCACCAGAGGATGACCTGTGGGGCACCCCAGGGTGCCACACCACCAGCCGGCGTGGCCAAGGAGGGGGCGCGCCACCCTGTGGTGCGGGCCCCTCCTTGCCCCACTACTTCATCTCTTTCTCCCAGAGTCTTCTCTCTCCCGAAAAAACTCGAACCAGCTTTCTCTCACTCGCGTTTTTGCTCAAGAGCTCAGGATTTTTCGATCTCTTTGCTCAGCCCAGATTTCTGTCTGAAATTTGGCACATTTGCTCTCCGGTATGTGACTCCTCCGCCTATCCAAGTAGAATTTTGTTTGGTTGAGTATATCTTGAATATTTTGCTGATGTAGGTAACATGTTTAGTGAGCTTGCATGCTTGTTCTAAGTTGTATAAACTAGTTTTGATGCATGATTAGTACTCTAGCAAGTTCCTATAGTAGTTCCCCTTGATTATATGTCACCAAATCAAGTTTTATATCACTTGTTGAAAAATTTCAGAAAAGAAGGATGAAGAAGTTCAACTTTGGAGAATTGTTCAAGAGAGGAACAACCAGCACCGGGAGGCCTTCTAGGACCGCCACCCGACTTAGGCGATCGTACAATGAGGATATCATCGCACCTAGCTTCGCGCCCGAAGAAGACAACGGGGCTCCTAATGCTTCGTCTTTTCCATGCTATGATTTTCTGAGAAATGCAGGGATATTGGATGATTTCTTCACCCTTGTCAATAGGGCGGGCTTAACCACCTACGTGGGAGATGAAAGGGAGCAATACTACATGCTCACCAAAATTTTCGTCGAGAGCTTCAAGTTCAACAACACACAATATGAGCCGACAGTTGCATTCAAGATCTATGGTAATCCTGTTACTATGGAATTGGAAGATTTTTGTCGTGCATTGGATATTGCCCCTGTAGGTACAGCAAGGAAGATTGATGACAACCCCCGGGACCTGTTGGTGCTCTATCGAGGGATCACCGATGATGATTGTCGCACCATTCAGCGCGGCAAGATAAGGAACATTCAACTCCCCGCCATTAAGTATTTTGCATATTACATTGCTACTAGCATTCTTTGTAGGGAGAACACTAGCAATAGTTTTAGTTACCATCTTGCTTTCTTGAATATTGCACTTACTGGTCGGACATCTTATCATCTTGGTTCTCTTATTGCTCGCCGCCTGTCTAATAGGGGGCCTATTTTTGGAGGAACTATTGCACTGCGCGTTTTAACATATTTAAGACTTCCTCTTGATCCTAATGATGTGCCATTAACCCCTAGGAGACTCGATATTGCTGCTATGAAGAGTCATCATTTTGTTACCGCTGATTCTACTTTAGATAATATGGTCTATAGAATGTTGTTTGCTGACGGGGATGAGAAGGAAATCCCTTTTCCCCAGCCAGGTTTGTTCAGTATTTACAGGCAATCATGGTCGCGCACTAAGGAGGAGGTGGATGAACATATGAAGATACAAGACTTCCACCAGCAGCATGACTCCGAGGACGCCGAGCCCTCCTACGACTACACCGTCACGTATCCGGGTGCTTCTTCTAGCACATACCCGGAATATGATCCATCTTCGTCGTACTACGGAGATACAACCTCATGGTCTCGATGGGATTGAACTCCACTTAGGCCAAAAGCCTAAGCTTGGGGGGAGGTATACCGGCATCACTCATTCTTTGCATATTATGATTGCTGGATACTTGTATATACTTGTTTTGTTCGTTTGAGTGGTTTTCTAATGAGAGGGAGATGATATTTGGGGAAGTGCTGCCTGAAAACAGATTCTGGACTATTACCGTAAAAATTCTCAAAAATAGCCAGGACAGTATTTTGCGAAGCCAATTCTTTTGCATGTTCCCCAGGTTGTTATCTAACTTTCATTAGTTGAACACTTTTCGATTTGAGCAGTGGAAGAATTTATTAAAAATCGAGTACTGTACTGCTGTCAAGTTTGACGAATTTCTGCTGCTTTGTGTTTATGTGAGTTTTCTAGTTTGCCGTTTCTTGTTTTTGCTTTGTTTCCTTCCCAAAACACAAAAAGACTAAAAATATTTCTGTTGTTTCTCTTCATCATTTGTTTTCTTTGGTTTCTTGCATTTGTTTCGCTTTATTTGCTATTGCTAGTTTGATATAAGAAAACTCAAAAAGATTTTGCTTTGTTCGCTTGTTTCCTTTTGTTCTTGTTTCCAATTCGAAAACACCAAAAATATTTGCTGTTCTTCTTTGGTTTGTAAAGTTCATTATGAGTTCAATGGTCTTCGGTGGCTGGAGCGTGGTTTTCATTTTATATTATCCAAGCTACACAAGTGAAAGGCAATAATGACGATCTACGACAATTGGATTGTGGTGAGAGGCTGGTATGAACTCTATTTGTTTTCATTTTTGTACATATTGTTATCACCAGATTTTGGCCAAATCAGGAGATGGGCCGTAAGGGAGATGGGCTTAGAAGATTACATGTGGAAGATCTCTGAAGCGGCCTTGCACGAAAAGTTTGGGCTAGTTTGCCCGTGTATCTGTAATATAGTAGATCGCATCTTAGATTAAAAGATAGAGTTTCTAACCGTGTGCACGCCTGAATTAGAAAGTCCCCTGGACTATAAATATGTATCTAGGGTTTATGGAATAAACAACAACCAACGTTCAACACAAATCAATCTCGGCGCATCGCCAACTCCTTCGTCTCGAGGGTTTCTACCGGTAAGCATCATGCTGCCTAGATCGCATCTTGCGATCTAGGCAGCACAAGCTTCTTTGTTGTTCATGCGTTGCTCGTACTGAAGCCTTTTTGATGGCGAGCAACGTAGTTATCTTAGATGTGTTAGGGTTAGCATTGTTCTTCGTATCATATGTTGTCGTAGTGCAACCCTTATGCATCTAGCCGCCCTTACACCTATCTTAGGTGTAGGGGCGGCACCCCGCTTGATCATTATTTAGTAGAGCCGATCCGTTACGGTTGCTCCTTGTTCTTCAAGGATTAGTTTAATATCTGCAATAGTTAGGCCTTACAAAGGGTTGGAGGATCCAGCGACGCGTAGGGTGTCGTTTGCTAGTCCTAGACAGGATGTTCCGAGGATCAACCTCGTGTTGGTTTTTAGGCCTTGTCTAGGACCGGCTTACGATCACCGTACGTGACCGCGAGGCACAATCGTGAGTAGGATGATCCGATTATGCGGTGAAAACCCTAAATCGTCGTAGATCGCTTTAGCTTTATCTTGATCAAGCAGGACCACCATATATTCGTGCACCTCGTACGAATCATGGGTGGATCGGCTCTTTGAGCCGATTCACAGGATAACCTGAGAGCCGATCGAGGCTCGTATTTAATGTTTACGTGTATGCCATGCAGGAAACTAAGCGAGGCATCTCCATCACCTTCCTGACCAGGTATAGGTCAGGTGGCACGCCCTTGCACCAGCATCGGACGTGTGTACCAGAGGCTTTGCGGGCCGTCGCTCGGAGGGACCAGGGCCAGCCGCAGCCCTAAGTTGTTCCCGGCTCTACTGTGTTGCCCGTCGCTGCTCGCCAGTGGGTTTCTGACCGCAACAAATTCTGGCACGCCCGGTGGGACAATCTTCGACATCAACCACATCGCCATCTACATCTGAGATGGCGGACGGCACCCCAGTCACGTACGAGGATCTGACCGACGAGCTCAAGAAGAAGTATGACGAGGTCAAAGCAATCCTCGAAGCCGACCTCATCGACTCTTTTCACAGAACCCGTTCACATGGCATCAGGTGGAAGGGGTTCTCGCCTGATGGTGCGCTCGATGGGATAGACCTCTCTGCCCCGTCAGAAGAACGTACCAGGTCCCTACGTCAGGAGATCAACTACTTGGTGGCTCACTCGCTGCACCGCCACTCTGAGAACATGGTGAACACTTTGGAGCGTGTCGCTCTCCGGGTGATCCAGGAGATCATGAGGCACCAGTACTCTCCGTCAGGACCAGCTCTCGGGACACACCAAGGAGAGATGCCACTCCAGTCCCGTCCACCGCTGCCATTTGCGTTGGCAGCACCAGAAGTGCCGAATTCACCGGCATTCGTCGTCTACAAGATCGGTGGTGACCCTAGTGACTGCCAGTTCTTGCATGAGGCGCCTAAGGAGATCCCTCACGGGTACATGTGCACATACGTGCCAGACTGCGGTAACTGGGCACTCACGAACCAGGCCGCGACAGCAGGGACTTCTGGGAAAGCAGGAGGAACGTCAGCGACAGATCTTGAGAAGCAGACGTGGCTAGCTAAATATGCCACCCCGACGAACCTCCAGAGCTCAGCTCCTGCAGTTGGCTCAGAGCTGGAAAAGCAAGCATGGCTGGCTAAGTACGCCACCCCGGCGAATCTTCAAAGTTCGACTCCTACAGCCAGCACCGTGGATCAGATCAGCACGATCCTGAGGGACCAGTTTGGCATGGTGCTGAAAAGGAGGACAATCGGCTATTCCAAGCCGTACCCCGATGAATACGAGTTGGTCCCGCTACCACCCAAGTATCAGCTCCCTGACTTCTCCAAGTTCAGCGGGTCAGACGGTTCCAGCTCCATCGAGCATGTCAGCCGATATTTGGCACAACTAGGAACGGCCTCAGCGTCGGATCCACTGCGCATGAGGTTCTTCGCACAGTCCCTCACGGGATCGGCTTTCGGGTGGTACACTTCGTTGCCACCGGACTCGATCCGGACTTGGAAGCAGTTGGAAGAACAGTTCCATATACAGTTCCACTCAGAAGCTTCCGAGGCCGGCATTGCCGATCTAGCGCAAATACGTCAGAAGCGTGGAGAAACTGTGGCAGAATACATCCAGCGCTTCAGAAATCTAAGGAACCGATGCTATTCGGCTCGTGTGACTGAAAAAGAAGCAGTCGAGTTGGCAGTGGTGGGCCTTGCCTCACAAATCAAAGACATGGCCTACCAAGCAGACTACCCTTCACTGGCGCACATGGTTCAGAAATTGTCAGCATATGAACAGCGCCATCCGGACTTGTACCAGGACAAATTCAAGCGTGCGGTAGTCCTGGTTGAGGCAGATGAAGATGAAGGCTTTGCGGGAGACCAAGAGGTAGCAGTGGCTGAATGGACTCGGGGGGCAACCCCCGTGTCCTGCAAATGGGTTAAGCCACCAGGTCTGCCCAGAGGGTTTGATTTTGACGTGACCAAAACTGAGCAAATCTTCGACCTCTTACTCAAGGAGAAGCAGTTGAAGATACCCGAAGGCCTCAAAATCCCCACGGTGCAGGAGCTGAACGGAAAGCCATACTGCAAATGGCACAACTCGGTCTCCCATGCCACCAACGACTGCAGGGTGTGGCGTCAGCAGATCCAAACGGCGATAGAACAAGGCCGTCTGATTTTCAACCAGTACGCCATGAAAGTCGACACCCACCCCTTTCCCGCCGTTAACATGGTGGAGTGCACTTACCCTGAAGGTTGCCAGCCAGGATCCTCGTTCAGCATCAACATGGTAGGACCTGGGCACCACTCTGGCAAGGATGGAGACGAGGGCAGCTGCTCTCGTAGCAAGGACACAGAGGAGGCCGCTCCACGCGATCGGCTCTGTCATGATGGCAAGCGCTACGTCACAGAGGGAGAAGTGAAGAACATAAGATATCAGCGACCTCTCTCTGATCACCTCCTCAATAAATATGTGAGTCAATATAGCCAACGCCGACGATCCAGCGACGATGATGAAAGAGATCGTCTGGATAGAGAAGCCAGAAGACATCATCGGCATGATCGCGATGAGGAGGAGTACGAGCGCCGTGCCAAGGAAAAGTCAAGGGAGCCAGACGACGAGGATAGGCACTGGGACTGTCCCTTCTTCAGACACTGCTGGGATTCAGGAATGAGCCGATTGCCTACAATCGGCAATTGCCCAGAATGTAACCAGAAGAAGAAGGAGGCAGCTAACGTGTCCGTGTTTAAGCGTCTAGGGCCTCTCCCACCACGAAGCAAACGCGATGAGTCCCCTCGGATGGAAGATTTCGAGGATCTGGAAGACGAGGGAGAAGAAGAAGAAGACAGGTACCACCGACCAAGGTGGTGCCCTGACGGACTCAGCCGTTCCCAAAAGCGTAGGGTTCAGCGATTGCGCGGCTTGGAGGAAGCCGAAAGGTTATACCTGCACACGCTAAGGAAGGCGCGGCCGGATCTAGCCGCGAAAATTCAGCGAACCCTGGATGAAGAGGGTCAACCACGGAAAATGGAGTGGCGCCCCAAGAAAAGGAAAGCCGATGACGAGACATCGGCTGGCACAAACATGGTGTTCGTCCTTCCGACGGAGCTTAGTGCTCCAGGATTACACGAGGCACCCAATGTAGACGACTGCGAGCACATCGACGTGACGAAGGGCAGAGTTAGGCTGGTCTTATCCACTGGCCTGACCGAGTAGCAAGAACAAACCAATGAGAAACGTGGCGAGGCCGATCCTTTGGATCGGCCCCAAAGATCTATGAAGGAACATTACAAAACCTTCATTTGAGCGAGTCAATATGGGGGCCGATTCCAGCAATCGGCCAAAATTTGTCCTCACCACATGTTCTGCTGGTGTTCAACGTCGATCTACTGGGCGGCAGTTTTACGTCGGCTGATGAGTTAGGAAGAATCGACATTGGTCCTACCGAAGCCGACGTGCAAATACAGTGCCTTGGCTAAACTACAGAGCCGATATCTGCAGTTACCTGACAGATTCGGCTCGGGGGGCACCTAATCAGATGAACATGTGCAGATGAACATGTGTGCAGTGAAACATTGGGGGCCGATAGAAAAAATCGGCCAGTAAAAAAAAATCAGCATCACGATATACAGCCGATGCACAGCCATCGACTCTAGTACAATTACACAAGACCTACCGGCTATGTGCTCAAGGCTCAGGGAATGTACAATGAGAGCAGCCTCGGCTGCAATGAGCCGACAACCCTTTGCGCCAGTTAAGTTGTTGGTGTTTTCATCTACGACACCAGCATTCGGTGGAAGAAAGCTGATCAATGGGGGCAAGTTTGGCTGACTCTTCATGGTGACTATCTCGGATTACCAGATTACCTGAGATCAAAGCCTTTTTGTTTGACCTGTGCATCCTCGCCGGTATTCTCGCCTTGATTAAGGCTCGGGGGGCAACTAACTTGGTAGATGCTCTGTTTTGGGAGCCGATTGGAGTTGCATCGGCTGACCCTGCATCGTAATCTTCTCCGAAAGCGGTGAGGTGTTGCAGAAGAAGACTGCTAAAGCTACGAAGAGGAGCCGGAAAAGGGAGCCATTGGCTTTTACGGGGTTTGGACCGTCCTGTTGCTGCAAGAAAAGGAAAGAGACTGGATTCTCAAAATAGCCGATGAATAGTCATCGGCTATGGGATTGCGAAATATTATGGTCAGGTATCAAATCGCAGTCTGAATTTGAGAAGTGCTTGACTGACGGTCTAATCGATATCTGAGTCCGGCTTCATGGGCGTCTAAAGAAAAAGAATCCGATACGTTGCTATCGGTCTTGGTGTGGCAAGCGGGAGAATTGAAATTGGATTAATTGAAAGATAAATTGGAAGAACAATTCTCATTAATTCAAAGGAGCGGCTTTACAGGAAAGAGCCGATGGCTCTCAAAAGGAGGATCTGGTGCCTAGTGCACTGCTACTACTAGTCCTACTCTACTAGTTGTCGCTGTCCTCATCGTCGCCGTCGTCGATGCCGTCGGCGCTGCTCCCAGGAAGCTCCTCGTCGCTGCTGCCCCAGCCCTCGGCTGGAGCTTCTTCTTCCTCGTCATCATCATCATCCTCGCTGTCCGCCCAAGAGCGGAAGCGCTTTGTCGGCGGGTATCCGATGGAGGAGGAGGATTCATCCTCCTCCTCTTCCTCCTCGTCATCATCATCGTCTTCGCTGTCCGCCCAAGCGCGGAATCGCTTGGCCGGCGGATGCTTAGCGGGGGAGGAGGAATCTTCCTCCTTCTTCTCCTCTTCTTCCTTTACTTCTTCTTCTTCCTCCTTCCCGTTGGAGGAGGTGGGTTTCACCCAGGGATGGAGGTCGTCTTCGCTCTCGCTTATCAGCTCCCCTTCGATGAGGAACTTGAGGTCGTCTTCCCCATCGGTCAGAGGCAGGTCGCCATCCGACCCGACGAGTGCTTCGGGTGGACCGTCTGGCACATGGTCGAAGTTCCACTCTGGCTCGCTCGAGGAGAAAGACTGGAGGGAGAGGCCGGAGGAGACGGAGGAAGAGGAAGACATTGCTACAGGGAAGGAGGGTTTTTTGGTGCCGATAGCTAGAACAGAGGAAGGAGATGAAGAGGGTTAATCAATCGGCACGGTTAAATAATGGGGAGCCCAGTGGAGATTTAATGCCATTGCAGTTTCCGAGGAGATGGAGCCAAAATTGTCAAATCAAGCAGAGAAGATGAGAAGGCAAGTCATCATGATGAAGAATACTGCGACGGTTCTGATCTGCCACGACATGAACCTTCGAAGAAAAAAACAGAGTGGTTTTGAAATTATCATTACCAAAACCAGGGGGGCATGTGTTATCACCAGATTTTGGCCAAATCAGGAGATGGGCCGTAAGGGAGATGGGCTTAGAAGATTACATGTGGAAGATCTCTGAAGCGGCCTTGCACGAAAAGTTTGGGCTAGTTTGCCCGTGTATCTGTAATATAGTAGATCGCATCTTAGATTAAAAGATAGAGTTTTACCCGTGCACGGTTAGGTGCACGCCTGAATTAGAAAGTCCCCTGGACTATAAATATGTATCTAGGGTTTATGGAATAAACAACAACCAACGTTCAACACAAATCAATCTCGGCGCATCGCCAACTCCTTCGTCTCGAGGGTTTCTACCAGTAAGCATCATGCTGCCTAGATCGCATCTTGCGATCTAGGCAGCACAAGCTTCTTTGTTGTTCATGCGTTGCTCGTACTGAAGCCTTTTTGATGGTGAGCAACATAGTTATCTTAGATGTGTTAGGGTTAGCATTGTTCTTCGTATCATATGCTGTCGTAGTGCAACCCTTATGCATCTAGCCGCCCTTACACCTATCTTAGGTGTAGGGGCGGCACTGTCGGGGGGAAGACCCCGGATAGGGCAATGGACGCGGAGCAGCCGGCTGGCCACTGGCCGGCTCGCGGCAAAGGCCGGCTGAGGAGCAGCCGGCTGGCGCCGTGGCCGGCTGGTCCGGAAGCCGGCTGGCTCTAGGTCCTAGTCGGCCTGGCTACGGCCACCAATGCTGTAGCTGGGCCGGCTTCTACAAGCCATATCCGACTGGGGTTTGTACCTCGGACCGACTCGAGGCTAGCGAGTCTTGCACTTGGAAGGAACCGGGTTGGTGATCCGGGTTCCGAAAGTCCACGCTGACTCCATCTTCCGTAAAACGCGGGAGCCTTTGTGGAGCAATAGTGCCACGCGCCCGGACTGGCCGCCGCCGGGGCTTACGACGATCCGTGCGCTACGGTGGGCGACGGCGACAGGGGACACCTCCTCTCCATACCGCTGACCGTGGCAGCCGGATGGGACAGGCCACGATGCCTCAACGGCTCTGACGTCAACGCCTCGGGAAGGAGCGGAAGCCGAGCCGGCCAAGCCGGCGATAAACTATAGGGTCTTATATGTAAAGTGCCGGCGCCTATATAAGCCGCACTACTCCCTCTCGTGCAGGGGATCGATCATTTTCTTACTTCACTCCACCCATAGAGCTGCCCTGAGAGAGAGACCATCGTCTCCCTTAGCCTCCCAGGAGCAGCCGGACATAGCTCTAGGAGCACCATTGTATTGTGTGATCATCATATACACTCATAGCAGGAGTAGAGGTTTTACCTCCATCGGAGGGCCTCGAACCTGGGTACGTCGCCGTGTCGCTCGTGCCCATACCCGCATCCGGATACCGCCGTGAGATCCCTCAGGAACCACTTCGATTAGCCACCCTATGGCATATGCCGTGACGATACCACGATATTTGGCGCCCACCGTGGGGCCCTCAGCATCCTCGGCCGGTGTTTTCATCCGGACGGGCCTCACCATCACCACCGGCGAGCGAGTCGCTTCAGGCTTGATCTGGAGATTCGGCTCCCTCGACTGCGTCAGCGACAACGCTGGCTGCTTCGCTGACCGGCCCTTCCCAGCCGGCGGCAGCGTCATCTCCTTCGGCGGCCACGACGTCTACGTCGCTACCGTCGCACCGCCGCGCTACCCGCGGCAGGTCCTGCGCTGCGCAAGCCCTCCTCCGCGAGCCGGTAGCAGCGCTCCCGCCAGCCCCGTCGTCGTGCAAGTCATGATGGCTGGCGAGGAGCTCCCCACCAAGAACCCGCACACCTGTGGCCCCAACCTGGAGCGCAACGTCGACCCCAACGCCTCCGGCTCGGGCCCAAAGGCGCCACCGCCACCGTCCCGGCTGGACGAAGTACGGGCGAAGGCGAGCACCCGCTCACACCTGGCGGCGACCCCACCACCATCGAGGCGGATCTGGAGGCGCACCGCCAGCTCCTCCTCAAGCAAACCGAAGAACTGGCTGCTGCTAAGCGCCAGATGGAGATCACCCAGCGCGAGTACAACCGCGCCCACGGCCTCACTCCAGGCGGCGACGGTCCCAGCCGAGCCGGTCAGATCCGCCGCAGAGGCCGCGACCTTGGCGCTGAGATCGCCCGCGACGGCGCTCCTTCGCCGACTCTGTCCGCGGAGCTACCCGTCTACAACACCCCCGACAAGAACATGCGCGCGGCACAAGCCGCCGCAGAAGAGCTGAACCGCCTTGAAGGCGAAGAGTTACGCCGCCAAACCATGCGGGTGAGGCGGGCTGCTCAACGCAGCCAACAAGCGGCGGCCGACCCCAGGTACGTCAATGCCCCCGAGCTTCTCACGCTCGTGGCGCTGCAGGCAACGACGGGGAAGGCGCCGGGGACACGGCGAGTCCGCCTCCCCAGCACCAAGCCGGCACCGTGACTCCCAGGCCACGCACGCAAGTTCGGGCCGGCCGAGCCACCAGCCGAGCGGCAGCAGCCGCAGCCGGCCTCCCCCGAGCCGGAACCAGGAGCAAGACTCCAAGCCCCGCCATCAGCACCGGCCGGCTCCAGAAGCAGCCGGCACACGCCAGCCGGCACGCTCCCGGCTGGGCCCCCGCATCGAGCCCACCGACGCCAGAGACCGCCTCGATCGGCTGGTCGAATCCCGCATCGCGGAAGAGGAGGCGCCGGCTTGCCCCAAGTGCTTCGGGCCCCGCATCGCCAACGAGCCCGTGCTCGACGGCTTCCAGCTGCCCCGCGACACGCCCAAGTACGACGGCACCGCCAAGCCGGAGGACTGGCTGCAGGACTACTCCACCGCAGTCGGCATCTCTCGAGGCAACAAGCGATGGGCGGTACGCTACTCCCCCCTGATGCTGGTCGGCTCCGCCCGCACCTGGCTCAACAACCTGCCAGCCGGCAGCATCAACGGCTGGCTGGATTTCGAAGAGGCCTTCGTCAGCAACTTCACCGGCACCTACCGCCGGCCGGGTCGCCCTCAGCAGCTTGAGATGTGCAAGCAGGGCCCGGACGAGACGGATCGCGCGTACCTGACGCGCTGGTGCGAGATGCGCAACTCCTGCGAGGGCGTGCACGAGATCCAGGCCATCAGCTTCTTCATGGGAGGCTGCCGGCCAAACACCATGCTGTGGCACAAGCTGCGCCGTAGTGACCCCAAGTCGATGGCCGCCTTGATGGCCATCGCGGACAAGTACGCGCTGGCCGAAGAAGCCGGCAAGGCGCCGGCTGACCCAGCACCAGCTCCCTCCAGGCGGGACCACCACAAGCCGGCTGAGCACAAGCCGGCAGACGGCGCCTCTCATGGCAGCCGGCGGGACAACTACCGCGGCAAGCGTCACAGTGACCAGCCGGACCGCCGGTACGGCTCCGCCCACGTAGCCGCCGTGGCAGACAATGCGGCAGGCGGCAGCCGCCACCAGAAGCAAGACCGGCAGTGGAAGCCGAAGTACACCTTCGAGCAGATGCTCGACTCGCCGTGCAACTACCACAGCGGCAAGAACCCCTCCAACCACACCACCCGCGACTGCCACTTCATGAAGCGGCTGACAAGCGGTGAACCTCTCCCGCCTCCACCCCCGCCCCCACCAGCCGGCGGGCCGGGTGGCCAAGCCGGCGCAGAGAACGCCAACCTCGAGCACCACGAGGCTAACCAAGTGCACCATGCCGGCCGATATCTGGCCGAAGATGCTACCTACATCATCTTCACCTCCGAGCCTGAGGACAAGACGAGCCAGCAGAGCCGTTCCCTCGAGGTCAACGCGGTCATACCACCGGTCCCCCAGTACCTAAACTGGTCAGAGCAGGCCATCACTTTTGATCGCCGCGACACACCAGCTGTCCTGCCGAAGCCGGGCAGCTACGCCATGGTCCTCGACCCCACCATCGGCACAACCCGGCGCAGCGTGCGTTTTTCGTGCGTCCTCATCGACGGCGGCAGCAGCATCAACATCCTCTACCACGACACCGCCCGCAAGCTGGGCATCCAGGAGGCCGAGTTGCGCCCCACCCCCACCGTCTTCCACGGCATCGTGCCAGGCCACTGCTGCCAGCCGATCGGCCGGATCACGCTGGAGGTGATGTTCGGGAAGCCGGATCACTTCCGCACCGAGAGAATCGAGTTCGAGGTGGTGGACCTCGTGAGTCCCTACCACGCGCTCTGGGCAGGCCGGCCACGACCAAGTTCATGGCGGTGCCCCATTATGGGTACACGAAGATGAAGCTGCACGGCCCCAGGGGGGTCATCACCGTAGCCGGCGACTATCGCCGCTCCATGGACTGCGCCACGCAGAGCTCCAAGATGGCCCAGACGCTGGTCATCGCCACCGAGAAGCAGCTCATCCACGACGCCGTCGCCCTCGCCAAAGCCGCGCAGACAGACATGCCGGCTGCAGGCAACCCGGCTGGGATGACTCACTTCCAGCCGGCCGACAACACCAAGAAGATCCTGCTGGACCCGGCGCAGCCGGACAAGTACGTCACCTTCGGTGCCGGCTTGAGCAAGAAATAGGAAAGCGAGCTCACCAGCTTCCTCCGTGAGAATCGGGACATCTTCGCATGGACTCCAAGAGACATGCCGGGTGTGCCGAGGGAGTTGGCTGAGCACCACCTCCACGTCCGGCCTGAAGCCAAGCCGGTGAAGCAGCCTCTCAGGCGCTTCGCCGAAGAACGAAGGAAGGCCATCGGTGAAGAAATCGCCCGGCTCCTAGCTGCCGGCTTCATCATGGAAGTGCTGCACCCGGACTGGTTGGCGAACCCGGTCCTGGTTTTGAAGAAGAACGGCTCCTGGCGCATGTGTATCGACTACACCAGCCTGAACAAGGCGTGCCCGAAGGATCCCTTCCCCCTGCCGCGCATAGATCAAGTCATAGACTCGACTGCCGGCTGTGAACTGTTGTCTTTCCTAGACGCCTATTCAGGCTACCACCAGATTCCTTTGAATCCGGCTGATCAAATAAAGACTTCGTTCATTACCCCGTACTGGGCTTATTGCTACACGACTATGCCGTTCGGCTTGAAAAATGCAGGCGCCACCTACCAAAGGTGCATGCAAAAATGCTTGCAGGATCAAATCGGCAGAAACGTTCACGCATATGTGGATGATGTCGTTGTAAAGACCAAGGAGACGACTACCCTCCTTGACGACCTGAGAGAAACCTTCACCAATCTGAGAAGATTTCGGATGAAGCTCAACCCGGCCAAGTGCACATTCGGCGTGCCGTCTGGCCAGCTCCTTGGCTACCTCGTCTCTCAGCGAGGGATCGAAGCCAACCCGGACAAGATCAGTGCCCTGGAGAAGATGGAACTGCCGCAGTGCCTCAAGGACGTCCAGAAGTTCGCTGGCTGCCTGGCTTCCTTGAGACGCTTCGTCAGCCGGCTGGGGGAGAAGGCACTGCCCCTGTATCAATTGATGAAGAAGGCGGACAAGTTCGTCTGGTCACCGCAGGCAGAGGAAGCTTTCCGTGACTTGAAGCGCGTGCTCTCAACCGCGCCAATCCTTGCAACGCCGGCTTCAATGGAGCCGATGCTGTTGTACATCGCAGCCACCAATCGAGTGGTTAGCGTTGTCCTGGTGGTGGAGCGCAAAGAAGACGGCAGGGAGCAGCTGGTCCAGCGTCCAGTCTACTACCTTAGCGAAGTGCTCTCCCAGTCGAAGCAAAACTACCCCCACTACCAGAAGGTCACCTACGGCGTCTACATGGCGGCCAAGAAGCTCAAGCACTACTTCCAAGAGCACCTCATCAAGGTGGTTGCCACAGCGCCCTTGGCGGAAATCATCGGCAGCAAGGATGCCAACGGCCGGGTTGCCAAGTGAGCCCTGGAGCTAGCCGCCCACACCATCGTCTTCGAGCCACGCACAGCCATCAAGTCGCAGATCCTCGCGGACTTCTTCGTCGACTGGGCTGAGATGCAGTACCTGCCGCCTGTGCCGGATTCCACACACTGGAAGATGCACTTTGACGGTTCGAAGATGCGCAACGGCTTGGGAGCCGGCATCGTCCTCACCTCTCCCAAGGGAGATCGGCTGGACTACGTCCTGCAGATCCACTTCGCCGCATCCAACAATGTGGCGGAATATGAAGCGCTCATTCATGGGCTGAACCTGGCGAAGGAGATTGGCGTGCGTCGCATACTTTGCTTCGGCGACTCCGACTTGGTTATACAGCAAGCATGCGCGGCCCAGGACGCGAAGGATGCCAACATGGCCTCATACCGCTTCCATGTCCAGCAGCTATCCGGCTTCTTCGACGGCTGCGAATTCCACCATGTGCCATGAGCAAACAACGAGGCGGCTGACGCCTTGTCCAAGATTGGCTCAACCCGGCAAGTCATTCCGCCGGGCATCGCCTTGGCGGTTCTCAAGAAGCCGTCCATCATACCGTCACCGGATTCGGATTCAATATTCGTGCCGGCTGACCCGGGGGCTGCTCAGCCGAACCCGGGGGCTTCATCGCCCAAGTCGGGGGCTAACAAGCATAACCCGCCGGCTACCATGCCGATCCCGGGGACTTCTCAGTCCAACCCGGGGGCTTCATCGCCAAACTCGGGGGCTAGCAAGCCGAACCCGCCGGCTAGCAAGCCGAACCCGGCGACCATGCAGTCGGATCCGGAAGCTCCCACGCAGGAGGCCCTGTTGGTTAGCGTATTCGAGATAAGATGCGTACCTTCATGGGCACAAGAATTCCTCTCCTACCTCACCGACGGTGTGCTGCCTGATGATAGAGTCCAGGCCAGGCAGATTGAGAGAAGGGCCAAGGCCTATACAATCATCAACCACCAGCTGTACAAACGCAGCGTAAGTGGGGTGTTCCAGCGGTGCGTCGAGCCGGCTGAAGGGATTGAACTCCTACGGGAAATCCATCAAGGAGAGTGCGGACATCACGCCTCATCCAGAGCCATAGTGGCCAAAGCCTTCCGGCACGGTTTTCTGGCCGATTGCGCTCGAGAGACGCGAAGAGTTGGTGAAGAGGTGCAACGGCTGTCAGCGCTTCGCAAAGAAAAGACACCAGCCGGCTTCCGCCTTGAAAACCATCCCCATCACATGGCCATTTGCCGTATGGGGCTTGGATATGGTAGGCCCATTCAGAACGGCGCGAGGCGGCATGACACACCTCTTGGTGATGATTGACAAATTCACCAAGTGGATCGAAGCCAAGCCAATCAAGAAGCTGGATGGCTCCACAGCCGTCACATTCCTCAAGGAAATCATCGTGAGGTTCGGCTACCCCACGGCATCATCAGCGACAACGGCAGCAACTTCTCCCAAGGCATCTTCTCTCGCTATTGCGGGGAAATGGGGATCCGGATGGCCCTATCTTACTGTGGCGCACCCGAGTCCAACGGACAAGTGGAAAAGGCTAACGGCTTAGTCCTAGCCGGCATCCGGCCCCGGCTGATGGAGCCGCTCGAGCGAGCAGCCGGCTGCTGGATTGAAGAGCTGCCCAATGTCTTGTGGAGCCTGCGCACAACGACAAACCGCTCGATCGGCTTCACACCATTTTTCCTCGTATACGGGGCCGAAGCCGTCCTGCCGGCGATATCGAGCACGACGCGCCAAGGATCAAGCTCTACACTGAAGCCGAGGCCAAAGAAGCTCGCGAAGATGGAGTCGACCTGGTCGAAGAGGCCCGGCTGCTGGCTGCGTCTAGATCTACCATTTACCAGCAAAGCCTCCGACGCTATCACAGCCGGAAGGTCCAGCCCTTAGCATTCCGAGAAGGAGACCTAGTGCTCCGGCTGATCCAGCGGATAGCCGGACAGCATAAACTGTCATCCCCATGGGAGGGTCCCTTCATCGTGAGCAAGGCAGTAGGCAATGATTCCTACTATCTCATAGATGCCCAAGAGGCTAAGAAAAACAAGCCGGACAAGGCTGACGAGGAGACTAAACGTCCCTGGAATGTCAACTTACTCCGCCCATTTTACACATGAGAGCAGGAATGTATGTATCCCTTGTATCCCTTTTGTAAGCTATGAAAAAGCACGCGCCAAGAGCGCCGTTTCCGACAAGTTTTTCGCGTACTTTACCTCTGTTTCGCCAATTGGCTTGAACCCTCTCACGCGGTCGGCTCAGTAACGTGATCCGGTTTCCGACAGCCGGCTTCCGATCCAGCTACAGACCGCAACCCGGCTGTCCGGCTGGCGGGAGCAAGGCCTAGGGAGCCGACACGCGAAAAACGACTAAGGGAAAGAGTAAAAGCGAGTTGACTTGCAACTTTTCATGAAAGTGCCGGATTGCCGAATTCAGCTCGTTCGACTGAAATCGTCGGCCTCACCCAGCGGCCCGCTCTTGATCCGGCGACGGATCGCAAGTCGGACGTACGACCGGCAAGAGCACAGCCAAAGAGTGGGGCGGATGGGAAAAAGCGAACGAGTCGAAAGAAAGCAACCCGGCACACAAATGATTAACAAACACATTAAAGTGTGACATAATTAAAGGATGAGAATATTCATACATGCGCACCCGGCATCCCGGGGATTTAATAAATTGTCTTGGCAAAAGAACAACTGGAAGGACAGGTAAAACTAAGACGCGGCTGGAGAAGGACCAGCCGGAGGAGCGTCCGCGGAGCTGGCTGCCGGGTCGTCTTCGGGCTCGTCTTCCGCCTCCTCATCTTCCATGTAGTCCTCATCGGATGGAGGAGGGTTCGGGTCCGCGACGAAGAGGGCCTTGTCGACGAAGTCGGCGATGGTGCTGGCTCGAGCAAGACGGGCGGCCTTGTATTCGGCTGGGAGCTTGTCCTCCACGCCGGCTCGCCGGAACTCAAGCTGCCCCAGGTCCACCTCGTTGTACCAAGAGAGGACGAAGGACAGCGCCATGTCGGCGCCAGCGCGCGTGGCCGACTCCTTCCAGTCGAGGAAGCGATCCGGCGCCCGCTCCATCAGGGAGGTGAGGCTGGAGATATCTTGCGGCACCGCCTCCTCAGGCCACAGCATCGGCGCCAGCTCTTCAACCGCCTTCCGGAGCTCCCAGCCGAGCTTGGTGATGGGCTCGACGTGGGCAGCCATGGACGCCATGTGATCCTCCATGGAGAAATACTCCGAGCTGCACTCGCCGGTCTCCTGCCTCCTGGACTCGCGCGCAACGCCAACGGCTGCCAAAGCCACGTCCTGCGTCTCCGGGAAGGCCGCTGCAAGAAGAAGCAAGTCAGAAATCATCGAAGCCGAAATAAGCTGAAAAATGCAAATTTTCGAAGTCCTAAGCCAAAAGGAAAAGCCTGGCGGCAGCCGGCAAGAACCGACTGCCACCAGCCCGAAGATGGAGATAGCAAAGACATCAGAAGTTTCTGCTGCCGGCTGCCAACGAAAGCCGGCAGCCGACAGCCGAAAGCCAGCAAAGGGAAAGGAACATTAAGGTGCACTCACCCGCCAAGCCGCGATCAAGTGCGCCAATCTCATCCGTCCAGCGCTTGGCGGTAGCCGTCAGCTCCGTGGACTTGGCGGTGACCTCCTCTTGCAGCGCAAGCCGCTGCTTCTCCACCTCCGTTAGCCGCCGGCTCAGATCGTCCACCTTCTCCTTCTCCGCCGTCCTAAGGGAGTTGAGCTCAGAGAGGTGGTTCTGCTCCAGCAGGCGCAGCCGTGTCAGCTCCTGCTCAGCTAGCTTGAGCTTGGCGGCTGAAGAACGGCCCGCCTCCTCGCTCTCGGCGCACTGGGCGCGAGCAGCCCGGAGATCCGACTCCAGCCGCGGGACCTTGGCGGCTTCAACTGCGAGGCAGCCGGAAAGAAACATCAGCCAACGAAGATTCAAAAGAAAATAAGACATCGAGTCGAAAGAAGCAAGAGCTCACCCTTGGCGGTTCCCAGCTCGCGGGCCAAGTCGGCCCGGTCCAGCTTGGCCTTGTGGTAATGGGTAACGGCGCGATTGTACAAAGTGGTGCGCCGATCCATCACAGCCTAAGGAAAAAAGAAAGTCAGTCAGCTAGGCGAAACCCGGGCCGGCTCCAAGCAGCCGGCCCATGCCTCGGAGGGCTACCAGGATGATAACCAAATCAAAAAACAGATAAAGCTTACCTTGCCGGCTTCCTCCACCTTGGCAACGCTGGCCGCGGTCTCGGCAGCCCTGGCCTTGAGGTGGGCCTGCAGGCTGGAGAAGAACATCTCCACCGATGCTTGGCCAGGGTTCCCCTCCCGGCTGGTCACCTCGTAGGAGTCGGCGCGGAGCCACGCCTGCTCCATGGTGGCAGCCGAGCCAAGGCTGGAGTCGGAGGCGGATGGCACCTGAAGAAGAAGAGCGCCCTTGGCCACGTGCAGGCCCTGCTGCGACGCCGATGGGGCTTCCGTCCTCACCAGTGCGCGCGAGTCGGCGCCCTCCGTGCGCGCCGGCTCATCCCTTGCCGGCTCCCGCCTGGCTGGCTCATCCCTCGTCGGCTCCGGCGGCGGCGACGCTCCGGGCGCAGCAGATGGCCCAGCCAGCGCAGCTGTCTCCGGCGCCTGAGGTGCCCCCTCCGGGCTCTCATCGACCATCACCACGCTTGGCGGGGCGCCGGCTCCGGTCGCAGGCGGCGCAGCTCTGCCGGCTCCGGCTCCGGTCGCGGACGGTGCAGCCCTTCCGGCTCTAGCTCCGGGTGAAGGCGGCATGCCCGGCCGGCCCCGGCAGCGGGGTCCGAGAAGGCGAGTCCGGCGCGGGAACATGTCGTCCAGCGTCGGCTGCCGAGTCGGCTCGACCCGCGTGCCGCGATCAGGCGCTGAGGCCAGCGGCACGGCGAAGGAAGGTGCCCCTGCGGAAGGTGCAGTACCCACAGGCGGCGGTGGCGTAGGAGCGCGCGATGAAGGCTGCGGCGTCGGCTCCCTCCTTTGGCGCAGCGGCGGCGACGCGACGCGCGGAGCCTGCCGGGAGCCGCCACCCTGGGCAAACTTGATGGGAGCCCTAGCCGGACAAACAAAGAGAAGATAAGCATAAAAAGTAAGGAAAGAAAAGGAATCAAACAAGAAAGAGAAAGAGAACTCACCCGGCCTGCTCCGGAACCTTCTTCGGCTGCTGCCGGCGGAGCTTCTTCGCCTTCGCCTCCAAGGCGGCAGTAGAGCGAGGCTCGCTGGCCCGCTTCTTCCCCTGGCGCGCCGAAGTCGCCGTGGTGCTTGGCGGCCTCGCGCGCAGAGGCACGGCCGGGATCGGCCCCGTGCCGGACGTCGCCGGCTCCTCGTCCTCCTGCTGCTCTGGTGAGGGGGGCAGATTGTGCTCCCCCTGGCCGCCTAGATCAGGCGCCTGCAGCAGGTCGTCGTCGCCGGCCTGGTCGCCGGCTTGGTCAGCCGGATCGACGTGATCCGGCGTCCACCTCCTCGTCGCCAGGTCCCGTCCTCGGTGTTCTGGCGCTCAAAGAGCTAGAAAGACAGAAAAAGCATGAGCAAACAACAAGCCAAAAATTGGCAGAAGCAAAAGGAAGTCGGCCTCGCAGCCGCAAGCCGGAAGCCGGCGAAAAACACAAGCTTACCCGTTCGGGCGGGTGATCCCTGTCGCGGGGCGCCAGCCCGTAGTTCCAGTCGTCCGGCATGTTTGCCTTGGTGATGTTGTTCACCCGGCTGGCCACCTGGGCCTTGGTGAGCACCGCCCTGGACGTCCGGTTCGGGTCGAACCGGCCGGACATGTGCCCGATTTTGTGGGTGCGCCTCTGGAGCGGCAGCACCCGGCGCTCAGCGATGGTGCAGAGGAGATCCTCCGCAGTCAGCCCGTTCTCGACGGCTGCCCCCAAGAAGTCCCAGAGCTGGTTCACCTCGGCGTCCGGATCCGACGTGCGGGCGTTGTAGCTCCAGTTGATCCGGCCGACTGGAGGAGCCGGGTTGAACTCCGGCAGGTTGATCCGGTCGACGAGCTGCCCCTCGTTGCGCACATAGAAGAACGACATCTGCCAGTTCTTCACCGAGTCAACGGTGGGGATCTTGGGGAAGGGCGTACCAGGCCGGGTGTAGATCAAGGCGGCGCCACAGGCTCGCAGGCGGCCCTCGGTGGTTTGCGCCTTCAAGTAGAACAGCCGACTCCAGAAGTCGATGTCTGGCCACAAGCCGGCGTAGGCCTCCATGAACGCCACGAAGCAGCTGAGGAGGACGCACGCGTTGGCCGGCAGGTGGTGCGGCTGTAGGCCGAAGTTGTCGAGGAACTGCCGGAAGAAGGTTGAAGCCGGCAGGCCCAGCCCGCGATCAAGGTGCGCGCCGAAGACGACGCGCTCGCCGGGCTGCGGCTCGGGCTCCGTCTCCTCGCCAGGCGCCCGACAGACCACCGCCGACGGGATCCGGCGGAGGCGCACCAGCCGCTCGATGTCGTCCTCCCGCATGTATGAGCCCCTCCACGATCCGCTGGCGGAGGCCATTGTCGAAGAAGAGGAAGAGGTTGACCACGAGAGGCGAAACGGCGACGAAGAGCCTTGCGACGGCGGCGGCAACGGCGGCGGCTGAGGACGCTCCGTGGAAACGCGCGGCCCCGTGGCGCTGGATTGGTGGAGTGGCGGCGGCGGCCCGGCGGGAGAACGTCGGGGCAGCTGTTCGCCGGAGTTCGCCAGGAGTGTCGGCGTGCGACGGAGCGCTCGAGCGAAGAAAAGAGGAAGTTTGAGCGAAAAAACGAAGAATGCGAGGAAGAAGAAGGGCGCCTCGGTACCGCTACCGGGGGCATTTATAGCCGCCTGGCGCGCCAGTTGCGCGGCCACGTGGCGATCGTGGGCCACGATCGGGATTTACTGCGCTGTAACTCCCCCCACGACGGCAGCGGTTACCGAAAACGGCCACACCACGTCCCCCACTACCGCACCGGATCCGGCGGGAACATTGATGTGACCGGACGAACCGACCGCAGCGCCAGGCGTCAGACCGGTCAAGTCGGGTACAGGACCCGAGGCGGCGGAGACTCCGGCGCGCCGCAAGCCGGAGCCGGACAATAAGTTCAACTCGGACTAAAAGTCGTCAACAAGGCGGAGGCGCCACCAAAACTTGCGAGAAAACAAAAGCTGCATAAGTGTAAAAAGCGGCCGGCTAGAAGCAGCCGGCGGAAACGAGCCGGATGAGGGCGCAGCCGGCTGAATGGAAATTCTCAGTCAGCCCCTCCAAGTGCCATCAAATATATTCGAGAAGCCAGGAAAACCTGCCTAGGTCCTTCTAGACGCAGGACCTTGCCAGCTTCGGGGGCTAATGTCGGGGGGAAGACCCCGGATAGGGCAATGGACGCGGAGCAGCCGGCTGGCCACTGGCCGGCTCGCGGCAAAGGCCGGCTGAGGAGCAGCCGGCTGGCGCCGTGGCCGGCTGGTCCGGAAGCCGGCTGGCTCTAGGTCCTAGTCGGCCTGGCTACGGCCACCAATGCTGTAGCTGGGCCGGCTTCTACAAGCCATATCCGACTGGGGTTTGTACCTCAGACCGACTCGAGGCTGGCGAGTCTTGCACTGGAAGGAACCGGGTTGGTGATCCGGGTTCCGAAAGTCCACGCTGACTCCATCTTCCGTAAAACGCGGGGCACTGTGGAGCAATAGTGCCACGCGCCAGACTGGCCGCCAGGGCTTACGACGATCCGTACTGGCTACAGTGGCTGACGGCGACAGGGACACCTCCTCTCCATACCGCTGACCGTGGCAGCCGGATGGGACAGGCCACGATGCCTCAACGGCTCCTGACGTCACCGCCTCGGGAAGGAGCGGAAGCCGGAGCCGGCCAAGCCGGCCAGTAAACTATAGGGTCTTATATGTAAAGTGCCGGCGCCTATATAAGCCGCACTACCCCCTCTCGTGCAGGGGATCGATCATTTTCTTACTTCACTCCACCCATAGAGCTGCCCTGAGAGAGAGACCATCGTCTCCCTTAGCCTCCCAGGAGCAGCCGGACATAGCTCTAGGAGCACCATTGTATTGTGTGATCATCATATACACTCATAGCAGGAGTAGAGGTTTTACCTCCATCGGAGGGCCTCGAACCTGGGTACGTCGCCGTGTCGCTCGTGCCCATACCCGCATCCGGATACCGCCGTGAGATCCCTCAGGAACCACTTCGATTAGCCACCCTATGGCATATGCCGTGACGATACCACGACAGGCACCCCGCTTGATCATTATTTAGTAGATCCGATCCGTTACGGTTGCTCCTTGTTCTTCAAGGATTAGTTTAATATCTGCAATAGTTAGGCCTTACAAAGGGTTGGAGGATCCAGCGACGCGTAGGGTGTCGTTTGCTAGTCCTAGACAGGATGTTCCGAGGATCAACCTCGTGTTGGTTTTTAGGCCTTGTCTAGGACCGGCTTACGATCACCGTACGTGACCGCGAGGCGCAATCGTGAGTAGGATGATCCGATTATGCGGGGAAAACCCTAAATCGTCGTAGATCGCTTTAGCTTTATCTTGATCAAGCAGGACCACCATATATTCGTGCACCTCATACGAATCATGGGTGGATCGGCTCTTTGAGCCGATTCACAGGATAACCTGAGAGCCGATCGAGGCTCGTATTTAATGTTTACGTGTATGCCATGCAGGAAACTAAGCGAGGCATCTCCATCACCTTCCTGACCAGGTATAGGTCAGGTGGCACGCCCTTGCACCAGCATCGGACGTGTGTACCAGAGGCTTTGCGGGCCGTCGCTCGGAGGGACCAGGGCCAGCCGCAGCCCTAAGTTGTTCCCGGCTCTACTGTGTTGCCCGTCGCTGCTCGCCAGTGGGTTTCTGACCGCAACACATATACTCATCCATGTGAGCATGCTTAGTTGGTTCATGTGAGGTATATGTTATTTGAGAAAGTCTAGTAGTTCATGATCTCTCATGTTTAGCTCCAATTTATTAATATGAGTAGCATGTCATGGATGTTTGCTTGCATTGTTTTATTCATAAGTAAGTATGGCATTGTGGTATCCTCCTCTGAATAATTCATTTATATCGACTTGGCACATGCTCACGCATGCATATGACTGAACCAAAGTCAATTAAGCCTCGAATGATTTAAATTGCTTCAGAGTTCTTGTATCACTTTTATGCATCCGTTAATTTATTTTGCCGCAAGCATGATTATGACAGTTACTGCTCTCTTGATTTGTCGCTCCCCAGTCTATTGCTAGCCTTCACTTGTACTGAGCGGGAACGCTGCTCGTGCTTCCAAATACCTGAAAACCAAGTTGTTCCAAAGTGTCCACCATAAATACCTATGCATGGCATTTCAAACCATTCCAAGTAAATTCTCATGCGCTACCTTTAAATCTTCAAAATGCTTCTCAATTTGTGTTTATGTTTCATAGCTCATGAGGAAGTATGTGGTGTTTAGCTTTCAACCTTGTCATTTACTTTTGATGGACTCTCATATGGACTAGTGGCACATCCGCTTATCCAATAATTTTGCAAAAAGAGCTGGCAACGGGATTCCCAGTCCCAAATTAATTAACTTAAATAGACACTCCTCCATGGTATGTGGTTGTTGGACGGCACCCAAAGGATTCGGTTAGCCATGGCTTGTGTGAGCAAAGGTTGGGGGAGTGTCATCATCATAATAAAACTAAAATAAAAAGGCACTCCTTCATGGTATGAGATTGTTAGCAGGCACCCGAGGATTCGGTTAGCCATGGTTTGTGTAAGAAAGGTTGGAAGGAGTGCCACATAAACATGCAAATAATTCATCGGAGCCGCTCTTGGGAGTCCGGTTGGCGAGGTAGTTAGTGTACCCATTACCATTCGTTGACAACGACAAACACCTCTCAAAATAATTTTACTCCTGATTTCAAAAATGAAAAGCTCTAGCACATGTTAATCCCTGCTTCCCTCTGCGAAGGGTCAATCTTTTACTTTTATGTTGTGTCTCTGATACGTCTCCGACGTATCGATAATTTCTTATGTTCCATGCCACATTATTGATGTTATCTACATGTTTTATGCCCACTTTATGTCATATTCATGCATTTTCTGGAACTAACCTATTAACAAGATGCCGAAGTGCCAGTTGCTGTTTTCTGCTGTTTTTGGTTTCAGAAATCCTAGTAAGGAAATATTCTCGGAATTGGACGAAATCAACGCCCAGGGGCCTATTTTGCCACGAAGCTTCCAGAAGTCCAAAGACGAAACGAAGTGGGGCCACGGGGTGCCCAAACCCTAGGGCGGCGCGGCCCCCCCTGGCCGCGCCGGCCTGTGGTGTGGGGCCCCCGTGCCCCCTCCTGACTTGCCCTTCCGCCTACTTAAAGCCTCCGTGACGAAACCCCCAGTACCGAGAGCCACGATACGGAAAACCTTCCAGAGACGCCGCCAACGCCGATCCCATCTCGGGGGATCCAGGAGATCGCCTCCGGCACCCTGCCGGAGAGGGGAATCATCTCCCGGAGGACTCTACGCCGCCATGGTCGCCTCCGGAGTGATGTGTGAGTAGTCTACCCCTGGACTATGGGTCCATAGCAGTAGCTAGATGGTTGTCTTCTCCCCATTGTGCTATCATTGTCGGATCTTGTGAGCTGCCTAACATGATCAAGATCATCTATCTGTAATTCTATGTGTTGCGTTTGTTGGGATCCGATGAATAGAGAATACTTGTTATGTTGATTATCAAAGTTATATCTATGTGTTGTTTATGATCTTGCATGCTCTCCGTTACTAGTAGATGCTCTGGCCAAGTAGATGCTTGTAACTCCAAGAGGGAGTATTTATGCTCGATAGTGGGTTCATGACTTCATTGACACCTGGGACAGTGACAGAAAGTTCTAAGGTTGTGTTGTGCTGTTGCCACTAGGGATAAAACATTGATGCTATGTCTAAGGATGTAGTTGTTGATTACATTACGCACCATACTTAATGCAATTGTCTGTTGCTTTGCAACTTAATACTGGAGGGGGTTCGGATGATAACCTGAAGGTGGACTTTTTAGGCATAGATGCAGTTGGATGGCGGTCTATGTACTTTGTCGTAATGCCCAATTAAATCTCACTATACTCATCATGATATGTATGTGCATGGTCATGCCCTCTTTATTTGTCAATTGCCCAACTGTAATTTGTTTACCCAACATGCTGTTTGTCTTATGGGAGAGACACCTCTAGTGAACTGTGGACCCCGGTCCAATTCTCTTTACTGAAATTCAATCTCTTGCCAATCTTTGTTCTACTGTTTTCTGCAAACAATCATCTTCCACACAATATGGTTAATCCTTTGTTACAGCAAGCCGGTGAGATTGACAACCTCACTGTTTCGTTGGGACAAAGTACTTTGGTTGTGTTGTGCAGGTTCCACGTTGGCGCCGGAATCCCTGGTGTTGCGCCGCACTACATCCCGCCGCCATCAACCTTCAACGTGCTTCTTGGCTCCTCCTGGTTCGATAAACCTTGGTTTCTTTCTGAGGGAAAACTTGCTGTTGTGCACATCATACCTTCCTCTTGGGGTTCCCAACGAACGTGTGAGTTACACGCCATCAAGCTAAATTTCTGGCGCCGTTGCCGGGGAGATCAAGACACGCTGCAAGGGGAGTCTCCACTTCTCAATCTCTTTACTTTGTTTTTGTCTTGCTTAGTTTTATTTACTACTTTGTTTGCTGCACTAAATCAAAATACAAAAAAATTAGTTGCTAGTTTTACTTTATTTGCTATCTTGTTTGCTATATCAAAAACACAAAAAAATTAGTTACTTGCATTTACTTTATCTAGTTTGCTTTATTTACTACTACTAAAATGAGTAATCCTGAAGTTGAAGTTCGTACATTTAAGCAACGAGGGGGAGAATGTTTGAGAGATGCTTGGTATAGAATTAGTGATGCCCATAATAGATGCACTAAGAAACACTCCACCATTATTTTACTCAGGAATTTTTATGTTGGTATCTCTAGCTGGAATAGATATGTTCTTGATAGTCTCGCAAAAGGTGACTTCCTAAGTACTCCTGCATTAGAAGCTAGTTGCATTATTGAGAGTTTATTTGGAATACCCCCTGTTGATAAAGTTAAAACTGAAATCTCTCTTGAAGATGTTATGAAAAAATTGGAAACCATAGAGAAAAAATTTCCAAGTATTGAAGCTGAATTGGAAATGTTACTTGATAAAACTGATGAACTTGATAAATCCTTAGGAGGAATTGATGAAAGAATTAGTGTCCTAGGAACTTGTGTTGTCCATGATGATCAAATCAATAGGATTGATGAACTTGAAAAGGCTATGGGAACCTTGGGTTCAACATTTTCTTCTCTTAAATATAAGGAGAAAGCTTATGTGGGTAAGGAGCAAAAGTTTATGTATGTGTCTAAAGTGCCTAAACCAAAGAAGTATTATTATAGGCCTAAAATTGACAAAGCCCTTAGTACCACTGCGGATGGGGGAGCTCATAATAACGATACACCACTCTCCGATAATACTTGATATACACTTTCTGCGCCTAGCTGAAAGGCGTTAAAGAAAAGCGCTTATGGGAGACAACCCATGTTTTTACCTACAGTACTTTGTTTTTATTTTGTGTCTTGGAAGTTGTTTACTACTTTAGTAACCTCTCCTTATCTTAGTTTTGTGTTTTGTTGTGCCAAGATTAAGCCGTTGATAGAAAAGTAAGTACTAGATTTGGATTACTGCGCAGTTCCAGATTTCTTTGCTGTCACGAATCTGGGTCCACCTCCCTGTAGGTAACTCAGAAAATTAAGCCAATTTACGTGCATGATCCTCAGATATGTACGCAACTTTCATTCAATTTGAGCATTTTCATTTGAGCAAGTCTGGTGCCATTTTAAAATTCGTCAATACGAACTGTTCTGTTTTGACAGATTCTGCCTTTTATTTCGCATTGCCTCTTTTGCTATGATGGATGAATTTCTTTGATCCACTAATGTCCAGTAGCATTATGCAATGTCCAGAAGTGTTAAGAATGATTGTGTCGCCTCTGAATATGTTAATTTTTATTGTGCACTAACCCTCTAATGAGTTGTTTCGAGTTTGGTGTGGAGGAAGTTTTCAAGGATCAAGAGAGGAGTATGATGCAACATGATCAAGGAGAGTGAAAGCTCTAAGCTTGGGGATGCCCCGGTGGTTCACCCCTGCATATTCTAAGAAGACTCAAGCGTCTAAGCTTGGGGATGCCCAAGGCATCCCCTTCTTCATCGACAACATTATCAGGTTCCTCCCCTGAAACTATATTTTTATTCCATCACATCTTATGTGCTTTGCTTGGAGCGTCGGTTTGTTTTTGTTTTTTTGTTTTGTTTGAATAAAATGGATCCTAGCATTCACTTTATGGGAGAGAGACACGCTCCGCTGTAGCATATGGACAAGTATGTCCTTGGTTTCTACTCATAGTATTCATGGCGAAGTTTCTCCTTCGTTAAATTGTTATATGGTTGGAATTGGAAAATGATACATGTAGTAATTGCTATTAATGTCTTGGGTAATGTGATACTTGGCAATTGTTGTGCTCATGATTAAGCTCTTGCATCATATGCTTTGCACCCATTAATGAAGAAATACATAGAGCATGCTAAAATTTGGTTTGCATATTTGGTTTCTCTAAGGTCTAGATAATTTCTAGTATTGAGTTTGAACAACAAGGAAGACGGTGTAGAGTCTTATAATGTTTTCAATATGTCTTTTATGTGAGTTTTGCTGCACCGGTTCATCCTTGTGTTTGTTTCAAATAAGCCTTGCTAGCCTAAACCTTGTATCGAGAGGGAATACTTCTCATGCATCCAAAATACTTGAGCCAACCACTATGCCATTTGTGTCCACCATACCTACCTACTACATGGTATTTTCCGCCATTCCAAAGTAAATTGCTTGAGTGCTACCTTTAAAATTCCATCATTCACCTTTGCAATATATAGCTCATGGGACAAATAGCTTAAAAACTATTGTGGTATTGAATATGTAATTATGCACTTTATCTCTTATTAAGTTGCTTGTTGTGCGATAACCATGTTCACTGGGGACGCCATCAACTATTCATTGTTGAATTTCATGTGAGTTGCTATGCATGTTCGTCTTGTCTGAAGTAAGAGCGATCTACCACCTTATGGTTAAGCATGCATATTGTTAGAGAAGAACATTGGGCCGCTAACTAAAGCCATGATCCATGGTGGAAGTTTCAGTTTTGGACATATATCCTCAATCTCAAATGAGAAAATTATTAATTGTTGTTACATGCTTATGCATAAAAGAG
Source organism: Lolium perenne (assembly GCF_019359855.2). Taxonomy (NCBI): domain Eukaryota; kingdom Viridiplantae; phylum Streptophyta; class Magnoliopsida; order Poales; family Poaceae; genus Lolium; species Lolium perenne. Next base: position 323,618,719 of record NC_067246.2, read on the forward strand.
GAGTCCATTATCTGTTGTCTATGTTGTCCCGGTATGGATGTCTAAGTTGAAGAATAATCAATAGCGAGAAATCCAAATGCGAGCTTTCTCCTTAGACCTTTGTACAGGCGGCATAGAGGTACCCCTTTGTGACACTTGGTCAAAACATGTGCATTGTGATGATCCGGTAGTCCAAGCTAATTAGGACAAGGTGCGGGCACTATTAGTATACTATGCATGAGGCTTGCAACTTGTAAGATATAATTTACATGATACATATGCTTTATTACTACCGTTGACAAAATTGTTTCATGTTTTCAAAATCAAAGCTCTAGCACAAATATAGCAATCGATGCTTTTCCTCTATGGAGGACAATTCTTTTACTTTCAATGTTGAGTCACTTCACCTATTTCTCTCCACCTCAAGAAGCAAACACTTGTGTGAACTGTGCATTGATTCCTACATATTTGCATATTGCACTTATTATATTACTCTATGTTGACAACATCCATGAGATATACATGTTACAAGTTGAAAGCAACCGCTGAAACTTAATCTTCTTTTGTGTTGCTTCAATGCCTTTACTTTGAATTATTGCTTTATGAGTTAACTCTTATGCAAGACTTATTGATGCTTGTCTTGAAGTGCTATTCATGAAAAGTCTTTGCTTTATGATTCACTTGTTTACTCATGTCATATACATTGTTTTGATCGCTGCATTCACTACATATGCTTTACAAATAGTATGATCAAGGTTATGATGGCATGTCACTCCAGAAATTATCTGTGTTATCGTTTTACCTGCTCGGGACGAGCAGAACTAAGCTTGGGGATGCTGATACGTCTCCGACGTATCGATAATTTCTTATGTTCCATGCCACATTATTGATGTTATCTACATGTTTTATGCACACTTTATGTCATATTCGTGCATTTTCTGGAACTAACCTATTAACAAGATGCCGAAGTGCCGATTCTTGTTTTCATGCTGTTTTTGGTTTCAGAAATCCTAGTAAGGAAATATTCTCGGAATTGGACGAAATCAACGCCCAGGGGCCTATTTTGCCACGAAGCTTCCAGAAGTCCGAAGACGAAACGAAGTGGGGCCACGGGGTGCCCAAACCCTAGGGCGGCGCGGCCCCCCTGGCCGCGCCGGCCTGTGGTGTGGGGCCCCCGTGCCCCCTCCTGACTTGCCCTTCCGCCTACTTAAAGCCTCCGTGACGAAACCCCCAGTACCGAGAGCCACGATACGGAAAACCTTCCAGAGACGCCGCCAACGCCGATCCCATCTCGGGGGATCCAGGAGATCGCCTCCGGCACCTTGCCGGAGAGGGGAATCATCTCCCGGAGGACTCTACGCCGCCATGGTCGCCTCCGGAGTGATGTGTGAGTAGTCTACCCCTGGACTATGGGTCCATAGCAGTAGCTAGATGGTTGTCTTCTCCCCATTGTGTTATCATTGTCGGATCTTGTGAGCTGCCTAACATGATCAAGATCATCTATCTGTAATTCTATGTGTTGCGTTTGTTGGGATCCGATGAATAGAGAATACTTGTTATGTTGATTATCAAAGTTATATCTATGTGTTGTTTATGATCTTGCATGCTCTCCGTTACTAGTAGATGCTCTGGCCAAGTAGATGCTTGTAACTCCAAGAGGGAGTATTTATGCTCGATAGTGGGTTCATGCCCATTGACACTGGGACGGTGTGAGAAAGTTCTAAGGTTGTGTTGTCTTGTTGCCACTAGGGATAAAACATTGATGCTATGTCTAAGGATGTAGTTGTTGATTACATTACGCACCATACTTAATGCAATTGTCTGTTGCTTTGCAACTTAATACTGGAGGGGGTTCGGATGATAACCTGAAGGTGGACTTTTTAGGCATAGATGCAGTTGGATGGCGGTCTATGTACTTTGTCGTAATGCTCAATTAAATCTCACTATACTCATCATGATATGTATGTGCATGGTCATGCCCTCTTTATTTGTCAATTGCCCAACTGTAATTTGTTTACCCAACATGCTGTTTGTCTTATGGGAGAGACACCTCTAGTGAACTGTGGACCCCGGTCCAATTCTCTTTACTGAAATTCAATCTACTGCAATACTGTTCTACTGTTTTCTGCAAACAATCATCTTCCACACAATACGGTTAATCCTTTGTTACAGCAAGCCGGTGAGATTGACAACCTCACTGTTTCGTTGGGACAAAGTACTTTGGTTGTGTTGTGCAGGTTCCACGTTGGCGCCGGAATCCCTGGTGTTGCGCCGCACTACATCCCGCCGCCATCAACCTTCAACGTGCTTCTTGGCTCCTCCTGGTTCGATAAACCTTGGTTTCTTTCTGAGGGAAAACTTGCTGCTGTGCACATCATACCTTCCTCTTGGGGTTCCCAACGAACGTGTGAGTTACACGCCATCAGTCTCCATTCTTTCTTTGAGCACTATCTTGAGAGCACAACTGTCATTCTTAGTATAATATGCTTGTCTCAAAATATGATTGATTGAGGTATAACTTTGATGCTTTTATCTTTGACAATCACTACTTCTAGTCTTTCTATGAACTCCAGAGGTGCCTGGGCATTTATGTTTTGCCGATCAAATACGGGCAAGCGAGATACCACTTTATCATACTCTCTTATGAACATTGCAATCCTGCTTATATACATGATTCATGATGCTTATTATTAATTGTTGGTACCTCTCCATGATTGACATAGCTGTTAGATGATCTTATTTGCATGTATCTCATTATGAACTGCTTAAGTATTAGCCATAGCATGAGAATATATACATCATATGAGCAAATGTGTTCGTGAAAGTTCTTTTATCGCTCAGTTGTTAACTGAATTGCTCGAGGACAAGCAATAAGCTAAGCTTGGGGGGAGTTGATACGTCCAAAACGTATCTACTTTCCCGAACACTTTTGCTATTGTTTTGCCTCTAATTTGTGTATTTTGGATGCAACTAACACGGACTAACGCTGTTTTCAGCAGAACTGCTCTGGTGTCTCGTTTTTGTGCAGAAATCCAACTTTCGGGAAAATCCTCGGAATTTATGCAGAAGGCCCTATTTTCCCAGAATACTGACGAAGCCAGAAGGACAAATAAGGTGGAGGCCCGAGGGCCCCACACCATAAGGCGGCGCGGCCTAGGGGGGCCCGCGCGGCCCTATGGTGTGGCCCCCTCGGCCGGCCTCCGACGCCCTCCTTCGGACTATAAATTGCCTTCGACCTAAAAACGCACGGGGAGAAGTCGAAGTCGCCAGAAAGCCTCCAGAACGCCGCAACATCGCGAAACTCCGTCGCGGGAGCCAGAAGTCTCCGTTCTGGCACTCCGCCGGGACGGGGAATTGGAGGAGATCATCGCCATCATCACCACCGACGCCTCTTCATCAACCAGCCATGTTTCCCCCATCCATGTGTGAGTAATTCCCCCGCTGTAGGCCGAAGGGGATGGTAGGGATTGGATGAGATTGGTCATGTAATAGCATAAGATTGTTAGGGCATAGTGCTTAGTGTCCGTAATTGGTACTTTGATGATATTGTTGCAACTTGTTATGCTTAATGCTTGTCACTAGGGCCCGAGTGCCATGATCTCAGATCTGAACATGTTATTGTTTCATCATGATATTCATTGTTTATTGATCTTACCTGCAAGTTGTATACACATGTCGCTGTCCGGAACCGATGGCCCCGAAGTGACAGAAATCGGGACAACCGGAGGGGATGGTAGTGATGTGAGGATCACATGTGTTCACGGAGTGTTAATGCTTTGCTCCGGTACTCTATTAAAAGGAGTACCTTAATATCCAGTAGTTTCCCTTGAGGCCCGGCTGCCACCGGCTGGTAGGACAAAAGATGTTGTGCAAGTTTCTCATTGCGAGCACGTACGACTATAATTGGAACACATGCCTATTGATTGCTTTGTACTTGGACACCGTTTTATTATTATCTGCAAATGCCCTGCTATGATTGTTACATGAGTTTCTCTCATCCATGCAACGCCCGTCATCCGTCCCCGTGCCTACAGTATTTTAATCCTGCTGTTTACTATAATCACTACTGCTGTCTCTGTTACTCTGCTGCTGTTATTTCACTACTGCTACTGCTATAAAACTGTTACTACTGATAAACTCTTGCGAGCAAGTCTGTTTCCAGGTGCAGCTGAATTGACAACTCCGCTGTTAAGGCTTCCAAGTGTTCTTTGCCTCCCCTTGTGTCGAATCAATAAATTGGGTTATACTACCCGCGAAGACTGCTGTGATCCCCTATACTTGTGGGTCATCAGTGGACATGGCAGCGGTGTCGATGGAGAAGCCTTCCGGGGGCACTTCCCCGTCCCGGCGGCGTGCCGAAACAGAGACTCCTGTCCCCCAGATCTTGGCTTCACGATGACGGCGGCTCTGGAAGGTTTCTCGTACCGTGGCTTTTCCGTATCGATGTTTTAGGTCAGGGACCTTTATATAGGCGAAGAGGTGGAGTCGGAAGGTCGACGAGGCGGCGACACAGTAGGGGGGCGCGGCCCACACCCTGGCCGCGCCAGCCTGTCATCTGGGGCCCACAGGGCCCTCCTCTGGTGGCTCTCGGGTGTTCTGGAAGCTTCATGCAATTCTAAGATGCTGGGCGTTGATTTCGTCCAATTCCGAGAATATTTCCTTACTAAGATTTCTGAAACCAAAAACAGCAGAAAACAGGAACTGGCACTTCGGCATCTCGTCAATAGGTTAGTTCCGGAAAACGCATAAAATCATCATAAAGTGTGAACAAAACATGTAGGTATTGTCATAAAACAAGCATGGAACATAAGAAATTATCGATACGTCGGAGACGTATCAGTGGGTCATCAGCGCACTGCCGGCATCACCAGCAACATGGAGACCTGCACACAAACAACCAAGTACTTTGTCCCCAACTTTCAGCGAGGTTTTCAAGCTCACTGGTTTTGCTGAAAACAAAGGATTAAACGAACCGTGTGGAAAAAGAATTGTTTACGGATAACGGAACAGGAAAATGCTGTAGAAGATTGCAATTAAAAGAAGAAGGACCGGGGTCCACAGTTCACTAGAGGCGCCTCCCCAATAAATAAATATGCTGGGTAAACAAATTACAGATGGGCAATTGACAAACGGATATTCTATGACAATGGTTGGTGCAGAATACATGCTATGAAAGTATACGGGCATTACAACAATATACATAGACCGTAATCCATGACTAATAATCCACCTTCAGGATTGCATCCGCGACACCCTCCAGTATTAAGTTGCAAGCAACGGACTATCGCTTTAAGCAATGTGTGTAAAGTAAACGCTGAAACTACCCTTGAATAGAACACCGTTGTTTTCTCCCTAGTAGCAACAACACATCTACAACCGTAGAGAACGAGGTCACTTCCCATGGTTAAATAGAGGCATGAACCCACTATCGAGCATAAATACTCCCTCTTGGAGTCGCTAGCATCTACTTGGCCAGAGCATCTACTAGAAACGGAGAGCATGCAAGATCATAATAACATAATACATAATCTCAACCAAAGCAATCTCTCTATAAATCGGATCCACATCAAACCAACATGTAGCAATTACAAATAGATGATCTTGATCATGTTAGGCAGCTCACAAGATCTATACATGAAGCACAACAAGGAGAGGACAGCCATCTAGCTACTTCTATGGACCCATGGTCCCGTGGAGGGCTACTCACGCATCACCTCGGATGTAGAAGTGGTGATGTAGAGGCCTCCGGCTGTGATTTCCCTCTCTGGCAGGGTGCCGGGATGGACTGCAGAACCCTCTCGAACTAGGGTTTCTGTTGATGGCGGGGTTGGAACTTTTCGTGGATGGAGGCTCGGGTCCCCGTGGTTTTCCCGATACGAGGAATAAATAGGAGGAAGTGCGGAGCAAACGAGGTGACGAGGCGCCAGTACATGGGCCAGGCGCGACCAAGGGTGGGGCCGCGCCTGCCCTATGTACTGCCACGTGGCAGTTCTCCTACGTGTGTCCTTCTGGCTCCGTCTTCGTCACGTAAAAATAAGACTCTGGGCTTTTGTTTCGTCCAATTTCGAGAAACTTTCATGTAAAACTTTTCTGAAACACAAAAAGAGCAGAAAACAAGAACTGGCACTACGGCACTGCGTTAATAGGTTAGTCCCAGAAAATGCTAAAAAGTGTTGAAAAGTGCACATAAAACATATAAGAATTGTAACAAAACAATCATGGAGCATCAAAAATTATAGATACGTTTATCAGAAGCCAATGCCACCACCACCTCATTCTCCGCAACCTCCGCCATCTCCGTCGTCTCCTCTTATTTTACAATCTTATTTTATTGCCAATCAATTGTGTTGAGTTTCATTCATATATATTGATCCCCTTCTTTACATTAGATCGGACGTATGCGGGACAAACTCCTAACAAATGACCGCTTACGAGCAATTCAAGAGGAATTGCCGGTATTCTTAATTACATAGGCCATTGATGCAAAAGGAGAATACCATCTGGAATATGTATTTAGAACATAGAGATCCTAAGTAATACCGTCGATTATGTGGATACTTATATTGTATATACATTACTGTATTTATGGCAATATCTATATTCATGACCGTGTTGTGTAATGCTTCCTTGATTGCTGCATGTAATACCGTAAATTTGAATGAGAAACATAAAACACTAAACCTTTGGCGCGGCAAGAAACAACCCTTTTCTCTGCCGCGCAGAGAAATGGGAATGCCCGTGCGTTTGACCCGTGGAGGACTCCAATTCTGGTTGGTAACACTAACCGGGACTAAAGCCCCTCAACCCCGAGCGCCCATGCACAACCACGTGGATTCCCTTTAGTCCTAGTTCGCAGCACAACCAGGACTAAAGGGGAGCTTTAGTCCCGATTTGTTAGTCCCTTTTGCACATCCGAGACTAAAGCCCCTTACCAACCGGGACTAAAGGACCATTTTCTAGTAGTGACGAGCTCTGTTGGCATGATTCAAGGACTGTCTAATTGACACGACGTGACATAAGGGGAGAATGCCATTGATAAACATAGAACGTCCCATCAACCACGTGTTGACCTGGTTAAAAACAAGTATGACCGGATGCTTATATCAAATTAATAATATTTTCTGTATTTTAGGAGTTCGTATATGACTCGCGACCAACTATTCATCCAGAGAGAGAGAGAGAGTCGACTCTCCGGCAACAAACTAAGGCATGGAGGCGAGTCACGAGCGCAAGTGGTGGCTAATGACCAGGGAACACCCAACCGGGTAGGCCCATAGGAGCGAGTCATTGATCAAGACTAGGTGAACCAATCCAGTTTCCATCTCATTAAGAGCACGACGAGATAGATCGATTCATCGGGACCATCGTCGAGAACAAGAAGAGGAATCAACAATGGTAGTCAACTAGGATTTTTGATGAATCGCAAGCATGATGCAAAACCCTACGTCATGTCATATACTCCCTCCATTCTATGATTGTTTTTTGGGATTGTCTAAATTTGGAAGAAACATTGAGGTTAGAATAGAAGAAAATTAACGCAGTACTTAGTGAGAAAGGTACCGGCCCATCTCAGCAGCATCATGAAGATCCTGCATTCGATGCTACCGGCCCACAATGTCAGCAGAAAATCAGTGTGGCTTCCACGGAGCTCCCGGCTGATGATGATGTGGTGATGTTGGATCCTCGCTACCCCGTGGATGATATCATAGAGAGCCAACATTGTGAAAGTTGTGAACATAACCATGACCGTGGTGGTTGGTTGTGTCTTACCTCCTAGACCTAGACCAACTTACCATTGCCGTCCTCTTTTCAGATGGCTATGATGTTGCCGGGGTGGATGAAGTCATGCTGGGATTTGAGCAGTTGAAGCTTGATTTCCCTGCAGGTGAAGAAGGGGTGAAGAAGGGGATCTGAATAAACTGGAGCCATTAGAGGCATCGTTCTATGGCAAAAGGAAAATATTGTGCTTCCAAATTGGAAGCTAATTCCACCACCAACTCGTTCTCCACCTAAGCAGACTCGACAAAAGAGGAAGAGCACCGCCATTTCGAAGGCTAGTAGCACAACTGCAAAGAGATCCTCAGATGCAAATAAGTTTCCTCCCAAGTTACCATATGAGAGGACTGATGAGGAAAACTACACTATCGTGGCTGCCCATGTGAAGCAGTAGCTTGCACCGAAACGCCCCCACCAAAGATGTACATAGCACCGAGAACAGTGAAACACTATGTCAACTTGATTGAGCGACCATCGCTAGTTGAAGTGCTAGATGAGTATGACCGCTCTATTGTATTGTCAAGTAAAGCAAATCGGCAAGCAGCACAACTAGGAGAACAGAAAAACCAAGAGTTACCCAGCCCCCCTCAATGTGTACTCCTATGATGATCCGGAGATGACGGAAATAGTCGAACGAACGGCCATAAATCTTGGTACGACTATTCAATACCAAGGCTACTATCCCACAGCTGAATTAGCATACATATACCCATACAGGAAGCCTCTCCTAAGAGCTGACAAGTGTCCGCATCTAGGGACACAAATGTGAAAATTGCATTACTAGTACATTAAAGCATGCATTGAAGGTGAGATCATGCTCATTGTGGGAGTTCGAGAAGAGCATTACTTTCGTGAAACAATAAGACACACATAGATTTTGAAGAATTATTTCAATTATTCAATGAAGATGCCATGGACAAATCATTTATCATTTGCTATTGTCTGTAAGTGATTTATTTCTGTAATTAAGTCTCTAGCTCAGCTCGTTCATTGCATTAATAATTATCCTCACCATATTATTGTGTACACTATTATGTAGAATGAAGATGCTCCAGTGCAAAAGAGGACAAATCTATGACATTTGGTTCATTGACCCAAATATCGTTCATTAATTTATGGTACAAAAAATGACCGAAGGACACAGAGCAGTACTTGCTAACTATTCTAATGAAACAAGAAACCAAAGAATAATACTATTTCCTTACAACTTCAAGTGAGTGGTACCGTCTTGTACACATTCGATTTCGCCTACTCGATGTTAAGTGTAATCCTTCGAGTTACACATGCGCAATTTCCACTTTATTCTGCTAGTCATTCAACTTGACAAAGGAGTAGTACTTGTCATGGACTCAAAATGTAAAGACCACGAGACATGGGAGGACCTTGGCAGGATGCTCTGAAGGTAATTTCAATCATTATCGCCCTATATCAACATCTTCCATTCATTTCGTTTTATCAAGTACTTAATAACTACTTTACTCATTTTTTGTTTGTTGGGCAGGGTTTGGAAACGGTTCATCAAGGCTGCGAGGGGTGAATTGAGAAAGGAGCTTACATTTCGAGATTACGATGTAAGTAGTACTATATATAGGTCCACGAATCTCTTCAATTCTTGTTTCAATACCATTATCATGCTTGATTATTATTTTGATAAAACTCTATTATCGTAAAGTGATTGAGGCAGGAAGATGAAAATAATTTATGTGGATACTATGTTTGCGAGTACATCTCTGAGATGACCCATCATCTGGGGGGGGGGGGGGATTCTACAAAGCCTTCATGTACGGAACCATATTTACAATCTTATTTTATTGCCAATCAATTGTGTTAAAATTCGTTCATATATATTGACCCCTTTCTTTACATTAGATGGGACGTCTGCGGGACAAAACTGCTAACAAAGGACCGGCTATGAGAAATTCAATACGAATTGGCGAGATTCTTAATTATGGAGGCCATTGATGCAAATGGAGAATACCATCAGAAATATGTATTTAGAATATAGGGATCCTAAGTAATACCGTCGATTATGTAGATACTTATATTGTATATTCATTACTGTATTCATGACAATGTCTATATTCATGATGGTGTTGTGTAATGCTTTCTTGATTGCTACATGTAATATCGTCTATTTGAATGAAAAACATAAAACCATAAACCTCTAGTGCGGCAGAGAAACAACCCTTTTCTCTGCCATGGCAGAGAACCTGGCACGCTGCTGTGCCTCACGCGTGGAGGACTTTAGTCCCGGTTGGCAACACCAACCGAGACTAAAGCCCCTCCACCCCGAGCGCCCATACATAGCCAGGTGGATGCCCTTTAGACCCGGTTCGCAACACAACTAGGACTAAATGGGAGAGGCCTTTACTCTCGATTTCTTAGTTCCGTTTGCACATACGAGACTAAATCCCCTTACCAACCAGGACTAAAGACCTGTTTTGTACTAGTGATGAGCTCTACTAGCATGATTCTAGGACTGTCTAATTGATGGGACGTGACATAACAGAGGACCGGACACTTATATCGTATTAATAACAGGGCTCCATTCATCCTCTTAGCCGCCCTAGCCTCCATATCTTACATCTACATCTCATCGGCAACACTGTAATCATATAGATATTAATACAATCAAGTAGGTGTATACCTCCACTAAGAGTGGCCAAACCTAGGTAAATCCGTGTTGTGTACCAATCTCGTCTAGATTCTCCACTAGTAGAAAACAGGGCTTTCGTCCAAACCCCCTGGAGCTTTAGTTCCGGTGACATAGGTATGCCTAAGGAGCATGTCGCATACATACACCTGGTCTATTATTGGAGTAGAAGACCCATGGATTCGAAGATTCGAAGCCCAGAAGGATGAAGATGTTCGGATTAGGAAAGTGAAGTTAGTATAGGAAAGTTGTAATCAATATAGGAAAAGGCCCAGTGCGGCCCAACAAACTTGTACTTGTACGACATGAAAAGGCCTCGGCTTTGCCTCCTATATAAAGGGGAATCCTAGGGCGAAAGAAAGGACCGAATCATTGTTAACCCTAACCACTAATTTTCGTTAAGTTGGACGCCTTTGGTCCTGTGACAACCTTTGAGATCTACTTGCCCTTTACTTTCCGCGAAACCCTACGTCTACAACTTGTAGGCATTGACGAGATAGTCCATCATCACCCGGTTTAAAAAGGAATCAGGACTAATAGGCCGCATTAGTCCCAGTTCGAACGGCGTGAGCCACAGAACCCTCTAGTCCGGCTTCATTTGGAACCTTTAGTCCCGGTTGGTCATACCAACCGGGACTAAAGGGGTTGCGGCACGTTGCCTCCGGGCCGAAATCTTTTAGTCCCGGTTGGTATTACCAAACTTCCCACGCACCCCCTGGATCGCCTCTTTTAGCTTTGTAAAATACACTCTTTTGAGATTCATGTATGTTACGTACCTACTATTAGGGAAAATTAACAAATTTGAATATCGACTTCTTTGGAAAAAAAGTTTAGTACAAGGTAAAATAGCGATAACTTTTGCATACGGTGTTAGGAAAAATGTATAATATATCAAAATGATTGTGGGAAAAAATTACATCTGAATTCACAAAGGTTTACCCGCTGGTTAGCCAACTTTGAGATTCTCAAAATTCCAAATGAAAATGTGAAAAAATGAAGATTTTAGTTTTTGGCAGAAATTCACGATTTTATATATTTTATTTTCAAAAAAAATTAAATTAATAATTGCTTCCTACATAAAGATTACTATTACTTAACCATAAAGGTTAGCAATTTTTAGATTTTCAAATTTTCAGGTTTTAGGTTTTGCAAAAAAATAAAAAATAAATTTGTGTATTTATTTATTCAAGATTATTATTACATCATTACTTTTGTTTATTAAAAGAATTATTTGGAATTTGAACAATAAAGAAGTGTGACATGGTGACCAATAAGTTAATAGGATTAATATGATACTAGTATCAATAATATGCGCACGAAGCACTTGGAACTGGGACGGGAAGGAACTCGAAAGTTAAACGTTCCAGTGTTGGAGTAGTGGGAGGATGGGTGACCGAGAAGAAAGTTTAACCAAAAGTAAGTAATTTAACTAAAGACTAAGTGTAGTTAGAGATTAACTTGTCAAATAACTAAAATAATAGAAATTCTGAAAAAATAAAAAAAGGAAGTGGAAAATAATTAGAATTTTTTTTGGATAAAAATAGGCGAAATATGGTCCTTCGCCCCGGCGCACGCCCGGAACCCACAAGATGGGGCCTTTAGTCCCAGTTTGTATTACAACCGAGAATAAATGGGAGGGCCCTTAGAGCATCTTCAGCCGCGTCCCCCAAAGCGTCCCCAAATGGCGCCGGATCGAGCGTTTGGGGGACGTTTTTTCTTCGTGCCGCGCTTGGGGGGCGTCGCTGTCGAGTCGCGTTCCCTAAATGTGCCACCCCAAACTTGTTCGTGTGTAAATTACGTATCGGGCTCGCCACTCCCCGCCTTGCTTCTCGCTCTGTCTGGCGTCCCCGGAGCGTCCCTTTTGGAGCGGGGACGTGCTCGGGACACCGGACAGTGTATAGGGCCGCGTCGGATGGAAACAACCTTTGGGCGCGCGACTGGGTACGAAAATATGTCCGGCACGCCCCAAAAACCTTTGGGAGACGCTTTGGGATGCCACCGGAGATGCTCTTATGTCCCAGTTCCGTAGTTCCGGTAGCAAAACTAGAACTAAAGATCCTTACCAACCGGGACTAAATACCCTTTTTCTACTAGCGCTCTAATTTCGCCATTGTCAAACCACCTTAGCGTCTGCTTGTTAATACCACAACAAGGAACAAAACAGCCACCACGACCAGAGGAGCGCGAGGAGAGGGCCATCACAAAAACAGTTGGTGACAAGGATGGGGAAACCACGACCTTGATAATTTGTAAAGATATATATACAGTGGGTACGGATGCATACGGATCCAAATGGGTCATACATGTTTCAGTAGGCCTAGATTCTTACTTAATAATTTCTAATGATCCTCATACCCTCAACTATGAAGGGGTATTGGTTGATCTCAGCTGAGGGGTGTAGTGAAGAAAACCCCATATTCCTTTTAATCATGAAAAATAATCCAATAGTTAGTGAATTTCTTCGATCACTTATATCATGCTACTATTACAAAATTAGGTGCATGCATGAGTGAAATTAATTTGATGGGCATCGATCACACAGCCCCAACGAGCTTGCTGGCCGTGGCAGTGGCAGCAGCAGCGGCAGCTTCGATATCCTTCTTGATGCTCTCCTTCTCGGTGGACGTGGACAAGGTGAAGGCAAGGTTCACCGATCTACCGCGGCAACCATTTTCGCAGATGGCAACACAGGCAGGGTCTTTCTCGCACAACTTGGTGCAATCGCTGATGCAGATGTCAGCTAGTGTCTCGACGTTGTCGTGGGGCCCGCCGGCTTGCTTGTCGATGGCTTCAATAATGGCCTTGTTATCTGCCGCCGGGGACTGGGCGTACGTCTTGCCGGCGAAGGCAAGACCCTCCACCTCTTCGCGGCAGACGTTGTCGCACCTGGTGGTGCATGCGGGGTTGTCCTTCCCCCCGTGACAGAGGTTGTTCTTGCACTCACGGAGGCAGCCGGAGTCGAGCGTCGCGAATCCGGGAGTGGGCGCGGCGGCGTCCTCGGAAATGGCATCCGAGGCCTCCTTCTCAAAGGTTTTCGCCACAGCAGCCTTCTCGTCGGGTGACGCGGCAGCGTACAACTGGGACTTGGCTTTGAGGTGGCACATGTCGTCGCAAGTGATGGTGCAGGAATGGACGTCATTCTTCTTTGCGTCCTTCTCGCATCCTTTGTAGCACTCGTCGTTGCAAGCGTCGGCGTTGGCCACCGGCACCAACGCGACAACCACCATGAGGATGACGAGGAACAACACGGGGACGACGGCGATCTTCCTCTCAGCCATTGCTGCAGCTTGAATAATGGTTCGGCGAATGCTTCTGTTGCTCACAAGCTATAGCTAGCTTTTGTCAAGGACCATCGATGTTTCTTTATATAGCCAATTAAGGGTGCAAAAGGAAAGGGTGAGAGTAATTTGGCATGCCTAAGACGAGTGGTGGATGCTATTTTGGCCCATTCTTTTTCTGGCGAACAACCAACCGTCCGTACCTACATTATATTTTCCTTCTATGACTTAATTAGGAATTGAAGCTCATGCATGTTTTGCTAAAAACAGGATCTTGTTGTAGAAAAGCTCGGTGGCCCTCAGCTCTGACACCACTGTATAAATTTGTGGTGACCCTAAACGGGTGGTTCAATATTGAGAGATAACACTCTCAAAGTGGGGTAACCCAGTCTTTATTTGATTATTACTACTCACTCCGTTTTTTATACAAACCCACTATCTTCTTTTTTAGATTTCAACGAAATAAAATCAGAAATAAATAGCACAATTAATTATGTAGAAAGCTTTTTCGGGCTAATTAGACATGTTAGATGTGGTGTGTATATCTCTATGGTTGCAACCTTTATATGACTGAGCACCATTATGGAGAGAAAAATCTAACTAATTCTTCTCGGAAAAATATTTTGGCCTTGTATAGATGAAAATTGTATATTTTCTTAGTGTTTTTGTATCAAGAACAGAGGAAATATGATCCACTCATAGCCATCTCTCACTAGACTAGAGTAGACATGTGCCTAGTATTGCCATGGCGAAAGCTCTACTAGTGGCATGTATCTGACAAATCACTAATATGCAGCCGATATATCTACTACGCCTAGTGGAGCTGGACGTCATGTCACTGGTAGTATACACATTAGTGGCGTGTCCGTTTTAGCATGCTACTTTTCAAATCTACCGGTGGCGTGTCCGTTTTAGCATGCTACTTTAAAAATTTACTAGTGGCATTCGTTTCCACATGCCACAAGTAATATATATGCACACCACTATTTATATTTTCTGAGGGAAAAAAGCGACACATGGAAATCTACGGGGAAATTTTAATTGAAAGTTTGCATGGCTAATTTGAGGTAATTTCATTTAAATTTTAAAATATTTTTTGTTTAAATTTACACTGGAGAATTTAAAAATAAATTTTAGGAAATGTTGGGTTTATTAGTTTTCTTTCCTAGCGACGAAAAATCCTTTTTTTTTTTGTTTTTTTGGTGCCGAAGCGGGTTTCATTGTGAAGTAGCTACAAGAAGCACAGTCAGCAATTGTATGAAACCTATGCAAAAAAAACTAGAAGTGAGCTTCTAAATATACTAGGCTGCTAATGGCGCTAGGTTCGTGGGAATTCATGGTATTCTGTATAGGTCCCTCCCTATTTCCCTTGGAACTAGACAAGCTTTAAACTAATTAAGTGTCTACTTTCGCTTGTTGCAGATTCAGAAATCAATTTTGACTCCACAACATGTTTTATCCGAGGTACGATTTCGGTTTTGCATGGTTCCCTCTGTATTCCCTGCTAGGTCCGTTCTTGCGAAAGGTCACTCCATGCAGGTACTAATTTGATCATAGCTCACTAAAAAAATTCGAAAAATGTAAAACCTTCTCCTAGCGTCATTTTACATGACATAGTTTCGAGAAAAAATTACAAAGTTAGAATACGGTAGTTATTCTGAAAAAATCATCACAAAATAAGCCACAACCTGCGAAGTGCTATGGCTTTTAGGCACATGAGCTAGGTCATGTTCTGAAGAATGACATAGTTTGCTGGAGTGAGCCATATTATGTACAAATATGGGCCCTAGCCACGTAAAATCCATTTTACATTTTTCAGGTGTCGTAAGGGGATTTTTTGTGAAGCAATTACAAGAAGCATAATGTGCAACAAACCTAGGCACAAAAAAGGAAGAGAACTTTTGAAATATGGTTCGCATATGGTTCACGTACCTGCTTATGGAGCTATCCTACTGTGAATTCACTGTAGTTTCTATCGTTTCCTATCGATTTAGTTGAAAGTGGGATTGTGTAACACCCCAAATTTCAATAAAAAGAAAGTTAGAGAATTCCAGAAAGCAAAATTTCAAACCAACAAAAACTTTTCTATTTGCATATAGTACCATGCATAGGACTTGTGCATTTGAGTGATATGCCATGATGATTGTTATTACTTGTATTTGATATGCTCTAAAACCCTAGTGTGATCATATGAGGATCACCAACCAAATAAATCAAAGAGGAAGAAATTCCATAAAATGCAAAACCCTAGAAACCCTCACATATGCCCTATGGCATTTTTATAAATTTTGACCCTAGACCTATTTGGTCTTCACCATTAGTTGAGTAATGTTATTAAACACTTATTACAACTTTTGGAATCAAAGATTCACAATTCAAATGGATTTCAAACACAAATCCCACTCACATATGATAATGGTCAATTTTGACAATTCTAGTCTGATCACCACTTTGAGCCCTTGCCATTCATTTTTCCCAAACCAACTCTTGCTAACTCTTTGCACCATTTCAAAGTCAACATCAAGGTGAACAACTTTGGTGAAGATCATCATGCCAAATTCATCTTTGATCATGAGCAAGGCTCATCCAAAGTTCCAACTTTCTCACATATGCAACATTCTTCACTTAGCCAATTTTGCCAATTTTTGAATTCTAATTTTTCCACCACCACCTCCAAACCTCTCTGGTCATTTACAACTAATATCAACACTCACTTTTCAAACACATTCACCATTTGAATTATTTCAAATTTAGACAATTTTGTAAATTCCAAAATCAGGCACTATTTGCAACTATTGCAAATAGTGATCTAATCTACCCTAACCACCCCAATCACACTCTACTGGTCCCCTGGTCCCCTCTCACTCTCAATGCAGCATAGAAACCCTAGTTGTGCATGCATAGCATGCATGCACACACCATGCCGGCAATGGCGCCACCTTGCCGAGCCTCCCCTCTCTCCCTTGCTCCCCAACCCTGGCCACCTTGCCCTAGCTCGCCACCTCGCTCCTCTACGTCGTCTAGCACCAACAGAAGCAAGGTAGATGCCCTAGCTACGCCGGAAGACGCGTGCCCAAAACCGCCAGTATGCCGCTCGCGTCGCGACCATGCGCACCATGGACGCGCACTGGCCACGCGCCACCCCGCCAGTACACGCAGCCCCTGGACCCCCTGCGAGCACCGTGAGCCTCACCGTGACACCGCGACGCCGTTGGACACGCCCTCGACCATGACCCGCACCCGCCGTCGCCGGAGAAGCCAACCCTGCTCCGCCGCGGGCGCGACAGACACGGAAGCAACGCGACATAACCAGGCCCTCCCCGACCACGCTGTCGCCACCATTCGCCTCGCCTGGACACGTAGAGCATCCCTGCACCCTCGCCTAGCTCGATAGCTCACCGGAGACGTCGCGCCCATGTCGCCCACCTCACTGCCCCGCAACCCTCATGCGATTCTATAAATAGGAGGTTCCCTGGACCAAACCAACCACACCAGCTCACTCCCCACCTCTCACTGCTTCTCCACCACCACTCCACTCACTCAATCGTCGCCGGAGCCGCCCCAATTTGGAGATTGGAGCCGCCAATACCTGGTGGACGCCGCTGTCGATTGGAGCTATTCCAGGAGGAGCCGTTGCTACCAGTCGACTCGCCGTCGTCCACAACTTCATCGCGCACCTTGCCAACCCTAGCTGGAGCCACGGTG
This sequence comes from Lolium perenne, assembly GCF_019359855.2. NCBI lineage: Eukaryota > Viridiplantae > Streptophyta > Magnoliopsida > Poales > Poaceae > Lolium > Lolium perenne. Next base: position 323,636,110 of record NC_067246.2, read on the forward strand.
AGCTCTCCGACCCCCTACCCTCGCCGCCAGCACGTCGGGTTCTCGTCGGAGAAGACGATGAACCTCGACCGTCGATCTGCGTTCTAATCCAACGCTCCACTTTAAAACATACCGCTTCGGGCGTTATAAGCCACTGACGCCTGGACCCCACCCTGTCAGCGCGCCGCGCGTCTGTGGACCGTGGCTGGGCTGGACTGGGCCGTTTTTATTCGAATCTGGCCCAGTTTCGTTTCCCGCCGGCCCTCTTAATTCAAACTTCTTTTAAACAATTCCAAATAATTTCAATAGTGCCCAAACTTTGAAAATCAATAGATTCAAATTGGCTTAACCAAATTCAATGAATTTTATATTGTTGGAAAGCTAGTAAAATGATCTAACCAATGCCACTGGTCCCATGGCCAGATTCTTTGTAGAATTAATGTGATAAAAATAACAAGACAGGGACTTTTCCCTATTCAAATAATTCTTAAAAATCAACCAAAATAGATATTAAGTTAATTCCAACTCTAATAGCTCACATTTGACTTGCACTAATTGTTTATGCAATAAAATGGTGTGGTTACTTTGTATGATCATGCCATAGTTTAATGAATGGATAATATGGCTAGTTTAACTAGTTGATATTGTCCAAAACTATTAAAGTAAATGTTGTGAAGTCTTGTACTTCATTTAAACTTGTCTCACATGAATTCATGGGATGTTTGGACCCCTGGTCCCAAACTCTCTTATATGAATTACTTGAGATTTAAATCAAATATAGTGTTATTTAAATAGTATGAGGTGATCTACCTCATTTAAATCATTTTCACAAATGATGATGATGAACATTTGACTTGGGTCAATATGAGTTCATACATGATTATTTGAGAAATTAAATCTTAAGAAGATTTCAATGAGAGGAAATTATTTCTCAAGAACCCTATGGAAACTATCATTTACATATGAAATACAAAGAAGTGAATTCTACTTAACCCCCACAACCCATGCACCCTAGTTAATTTATTTGTGTGCATAGAGTAGTTTGTGTGTTATATGTGATGTATGGAATAGCCATTAAATTAGTGAGTAATTATACTCGTATTCCAATTTAGACGGTAGCACCGGAGAATACGCCGAAGAAGAAGGTTGCTACCAAGAGGAGGAGGAGGAACAGTTTGAGAACTACCAAGGCAAGCTATTACCAATGCAAGCTATTATTCTTGCAAAGTGCAAAGCCCCTTGGGGCAAGGCACCATGATTCTTACCTTTTCTTACATGAGCCTATCCCAAGTTTTTCCATTACAAGTTTTTACTTGTTTTCTAAATGAGTTACTTTTATAGTTAACTTTGGTCAAAGTACGAGTTGGATACTAGAGTAGTGAGTTACTCTTCTCCAAGCAAAGCAAGATAGCACCCCTCATGAATTAGAGCTAGTGCTAATGAATTAAAACTTGACTACTCTAGATGGGAACAATGTGAATTTGAAAGGATTTTGAAACCTTGGAGTGAAGATGCACTCCATTGAATGATTTTTGAAGGTGAATGTGAACAAGAGAAGATGGTGATTTTTGATAAACAATGATGTGGGTTTGAATGCGATACCTTTCCAATTATTAAGTACCCCCACAATACCTGATTATGGGTAGGGCTTAACTGGAAGTTTATGCGTCTTAGTATGGGTTCCCTCTAAACAAGCGTCATCGGGGTTATGCCGAAAGCTGCCTCTACCACAAAAGAAATGATATGATATGATGCGAAATGAGGTGAATGTCCGGCCCAAGCCCTGTGCAGTTCCCAGGCTGACTGTCTGTCTTCACTGGGGGGCCAAGCTCATGGGGAGAAGTACTCATACTAGGATTTGTAAGTGAAAGGTTATGGTTGATGATCCGCGTACTGTGTTACGATGATTCGGGGTAATCCCGACGGATGAAATCAAATGTTGTGGCACAAGTGTGCAACCTCTGCAGAGTGTAAACCTATTCGAATAGCCGCGTCCACGGTTACGGACGGTTGGAAAGGCCATACAGTTTCCGATGTCATATCTTTGAAAATGATGTTGAAAGGTGATGGTGAAATGACTTGGGGTGAATTGAATTGAAATCACCACTTGAATGGTGGGAATGACACTAATGTTCCCACTTGGGTTAGTTAGCACTTGAACAAGCTTTTCTCCAACTTTGTGAACTAAAACTAGCTTTATGCAAATAAACTAGAGCTTAGCAAACCGTACTAGAATGTCTAGCACTTACATTAGTATTAGTTTGCGAGTACTTGAAGTACTCACGGCTTTGTCCCTGGCTATTCAAATGGCCAGAGTATGACGATGACCAAGGAGATGACCAGCAGGACGCCTACGACAACTAAGCGCCTTCCGACGTCAAGCGTTGGCCTGTGGACTAGAGAGTCCTTGTATCTTACGCTTCCGCTATGCTGAACTATGAACTTGTGTTTGTTCGTTGATCAATAGATCAACTATTCGTGTAATATGGATCATGTGATTCCAAATTTGTAAGACTTATGGTTTGTAATGAATGATGACTGTGATACTTAACTATTATGCCTCGCAACAACAATATTCCTGGGATTGCGATGTATGACATAATAGGCATTCGGACTTAAAAATCCGGGTGTTCACAAGTTGGTATCAGAGCCATTGTTTGACCTTAGAAGACCTTAGTTAGAATGGGCATTCTGAAAACCTTAACTTTGAAATCAAATGAAAGAAACTATTCGTGAAAATTTACTACACTCTTGTCTTTGGGACTTTACCAAAATTTGATGAATCATGTTCTATCTTATTTGAATCAACTTAAAATTTTGCCACACTTTGCACTCTCTAACTTACTCATCCAATTCTCTTTCAGATGGAGCCGAATGAACCCATCAACACCAAGTTTTATCAGCTTGGGAACGGAGGAAGCTTGATCTTCGAGCACGACCTCAACGCCGTCTCTGACTTCCTTGGGCGCCCACACCCCGAGTTTCACGGGGTTCAGCTGGACGACACGCCCGGAGGAGAGTTGCAGTGGGTGATCACTGCCGACATGAGGGGCAAGATGGAGCCTCCCACTTCGGAGAGGATCCTCTTCTCCTTCCGCGAGAGCAACTGGCTCGACGGACTCGCACGTGGCCTTCAGGAGGCACTTGCGCGCCTCTGTGGACAGAACGTGGTGCGCATCCTCGCCTCTCGCTACGCCCACCTTGTGAGGCGTGATGCTGCGGGAGTGCCCATGGAGCTGCAGCCGCACCCGGAGTTGAGGAACCATGCTGAGCACCTGGACTTCATGCTCTACCAGACTCAGAAGGACCTCGACGCCTCCCGCGCTTACGCGAACCAGACCCATGCTCACATCACTGAGCAGGGTGAGGCGATCAAGCTACTCAACAACGACCGCAAGAGCCTTCGCCAGCAGCGTGCCAAGAAGGACGCTACGATTCGTCGCCTTCGCGCCCGGATCGCGTCACTTGAGGCCACTGTCAAGGCCCAGGAGGATCAGATTCGTCAGCTGGAGGATGACGATGGAGGCATCGACATTCAGGGAGGAGACGCCTTCCTGAGTGACGACAACGACTTTGAGGAGGACGAGAACACCGAGGAGGAGGACTACGAGTTCCTGGAGGCCGGACCCGACGACTACGTCCCGATTGATGTCGATGATGAGGAGTAGTTGCACTAGTTCCACTTATAGTAGGTGTGAGTTGTATCCCATCCTTTGTATCGTAGCATGAGAATGGTTCTTAAAACCATTGGAGTATGTGTGTAGTTTGTACTATGTCTTGCATGAATGAACGAATGTTATGTTTGTCATGAAAAGATTACAAGTTTTCAAATTGTTTTCAAACTTAACCAAAATGAACCATAGAATGTTCCCTCTTATCTCATAATCTTCTACATCTTCAGATGGCCCCTCCAAATCGCACCAACGACGCGATGCTGCAACTGCTGCAAACCATGCTTGCAGACCGGGAAACCGAGAGAGCCGAACGCCAAGCCAACCTCACCGCCTTGCAGAACATCGCCAACCAAGGCCATGGAAATCATGACCACCCCGGATCCAAGCTCAAGAACTTCCAAAACACCAACCCTCCGGTGTTTAGCAAGACCAAGGAGCCCCTTGACGCCGACGATTGGCTCCAGACTATGGAGAACAATCTGGAGGTAGCCGGAGTAGAAGCCAACGAGAAGGTTTTGTTCGCCACTCACTATCTCGCTGGACCAGCCCGCGCTTGGTGGACAAGCACCCGTGCCATGAACGGAGGTCAATTCATGACTTGGGAGGATTTCAAACTCAAGTTCAGCAAGTACCATGTACCCCCGGGTCTTATCAAGAAGATGAGGGATGAATTCCGTGAGCTGAAACAAGGTCGCATGACGGTGGTTGAATACCGCGACAAGTTTCTCACTTTGTCGAGGTATGCCCCTGATGAGACCGACACCGTTGAGAAGAGGAAGGAGAGATTCCTGAACGGACTGCATGATGGGATGCAGACTGTCCTCGTCAACATCCCCTTCGCCGACCTCGAAGCCCTTGTTGACTCCGCCATCCAGATGGAGGGCAAGTTAAACCAAGCCAATGAAAACCGCAAGCGCCGCATGGCGAATCAGAGTGGATCAAGCCACCCCCAAAAGTTTCGCCCTAGCTCAAGCGGAGGTTTCACTCCGAGAAACAACAAGCCACAGATGCAGAACTCTCGCCCCAGTTATCAGAACAGGAGTGGAGGAAACTCCAAGCCAGGAGGCTACAATAACAACTACAACAACAACAACTACAACCGCGCTCCACCCCGAGCCCCTAACAACAACAACACCAACACCAACACCGCTCCCAGAACCGGAAGCAATGCCGTACCCGTTGCGAACAAGCAGGACAAGACCACTATCACTTGTTATGAGTGTGGTGTAGTGGGGTGATGACCCACAAGTATAGGGGATCGCAACAGTCTTCGAGGGAAGTAAAACCCAATTTATTGATTCGACACAAGGGGAGACAAAGAACACTTGGAAGCCTTAACAGCGGAGTTGTCAATTCAGCTGCACCTGGAAACAGACTTGCTCGCAAGAGTTTATCAGTAGTAACAGTTTTATAGTAGTAGCAGTAGTGAAATAACAGCAGCAGAGTAACAGAGACAGCAGTAGTGATTTTAGTAAACAGCAGGATTAAAATACTGTAGGCACGGGGACGGATGACGGGCGTTGCATGGATGAGAGAAACTCATGTAACAATCATAGCAGGGCATTTGCAGATAATAATAAAACGGTGTCCAAGTACAAAGCAATCAATAGGCATGTGTTCCATATATAGTCGTGCGTGCTCGCAATGAGAAACTTGCACAACATCTTTTGTCCTACCAGCCGGTGGCAGCCGGGCCTCAAGGGAAACTACTGGATATTAAGGTACTCCTTTTAATAGAGTACCGGAGCAAAGCATTAACACTCCGTGAACACATGTGATCCTCACATCGCTACCATCCCCTCCGGTTGTCCCAATTCTTGTCACTTCGGGGCCATTGGTTCCGGACAGCGACATGTGTATACAATTTATAGGTAAGACCATAAACAATGAATATCTTGATGAAACAATAACATGTTCAGATCTGAGATCATGGCACTCGGGCCCTAGTGACAAGCATTAAGCATAACAAGTTGCAACAATATCATCAAAGTACCAATTACGGACACTAGGCACTATGCCCTAACAATCTTATGCTATTACATGACCAATCTCATCCAATCCCTACCATCCCCTTCGGCCTACAGCAGGGGAATTACTCACACATGGATGGGGGAAACATGGCTGGTTGATGTAGAGGCGTTGGCGGTGATGATGGCGATGATCTCCTCCAATTCCCCGTCCCGGCGGAGTGCCAGAACGGAGACTTCTGGCTCCCGCGACGGAGTTTCGCGATGTGGCGGCGTTCTGGAGGGTTTTTGGCGACTTCGACTTCTCCCCGTGCGTTTTTAGGTCGAGGCCGATAAATAGTCCGAAGGAGGGCGTCGGAGGCCGGCCGAGGGGGCCACACCACATGGCCGCGCGGGCCCCCCTAGGCCGCGCCGCCCTATGGTGTGGGGCCCTCGGGCCTCCACCTGGTTTGTCCTTCTGGCTCCGTCAGTTCTCTGGGAAAATAGGGCCTTCTGCATAAATTCCGAGGATTTTCCCGAAAGTTGGATTTCTGCACAAAAACGAGACACCAGAGCAGTTCTGCTGAAAACAGCGTTAGTCCGTGTTAGTTGCATCCAAAATACACAAATTAGAGGCAAAACAATAGCAAAAGTGTTCGGGAAAGTAGATACGTTTTGGACGTATCAACTCCCCCCAAGCTTAGCTTATTGCTTGTCCTCAAGCAATTCAGTTAACAACTGAGCGATAAAAGAACTTTTACGAACACATTTGCTCATATGATGTATATATTCTCATGCTATGGCTAATACTTAAGCAGTTCATAATGAGATACATGTAAATAAGATCATCTAACAGCTATGTCAATCATGGAGAGGTACCAACAATTAATAATAAGCATCCTGAATCATGTATATAAGCAGGATTGCAATGTTCATAAGAGAGTATGATAAAGTGGTATCTCACTTGCCTGTATTTGATTGGCAAAACATAAATCCCCGGGCACCTCTGGAGTTCATAGAAAAACTAGAAGTAGTGATTGTCAAAGATAAAAGCATCAAAGTTATACCACAATCAATCATATTTTGAGACAAGCATATTATACTAAGAATGACAGTTGTGCTCTCAAGATAGTGCTCAAAGAAATAATGGAGACACAACATAAAAGTAAAATATTGACCCTTCGCAGAGGGAAGCAGGGATTAACATGCGCTAGAGTTTTTCATTTTTGAAATCAGGAGTAACATCATTTTGAGAGGTGTTTGTTGTTGTCAACGAATGGTAATGGGTACACTAGCTACCTCGCCAACCGGACTTCCAAGAGCGGCTCCCATGAATTATTGCATATTTATTTGGCACTCCTTCCAACCTTTCTTTCACAAACCATGGCTAACCGAATCCTCGGGTGCCTGCCAACAATCTCATACCATGAAGGAGTGCCTTTTTATTTTAGTTTTATTATGATGATGACACTCCCCCCAACCTTTGCTTACACAAGCCATGGCTAACCGAATCCTTCGGGTGCCGTCCAACAATCACAAACCATGGAGGAGTGTCTATTTAAGTTAATTAATTTGGGACTGGGAATCCCATTGCCAGCTCTTTTTGCAAAATTATTGGATAAGCGGATGTGCCACTAGTCCATATGAGAGTCCGTCAAAAGTAAATGACAAGGTTGAAAGCTAAACACCACATACTTCCTCATGAGCTATGAAACATAAACACAAATTGAGAAGCATTTTGAAGGTTTTAAAGGTAGCGCATGAGAATTTACTTGGAATGGTTTGAAATGCCATGCATAGGTATTTATGGTGGACACTTTTGGAACAACTTGGTTTTCAGGTGTTTGGAAGCACGAACAGCGTCCCCGCTCAGTACAAGTGGAGGCTAGCAATAGACTAGGGAGCGACAAATCAAGAGAAGCGATGCTTGTCATAATCATGCTTGCGGCAAAATAAATTAACGGAGGCATAAAAGTGATACAAGAACTCTGAAGCAATATAGATCATCAAGGCTTAATTGACTTTTTGTTCAGTCATATGCATGCGTGAGCATGTGCCAAGTCGATATAAATGAATTATTCAGAGGAGGATACCACAATGCCATACTTACTTATGAATAAAACAATGCAAGCAAACATCCATGACATGCTACTCATATTAATAGATTGGAGCTAAACATGAGAGATCATAAACTACTAGACTTTCTCAAATAACATATACCTCACATGAACCAACTAAGCATGTTCACATGGATGAGTATATGTACAAAAATGAAAACAAATAGAGTTCATACCAGCCTCTCACCACAATCAAATTGTCGTAGATCGTCATTATTGCCTTTTCACTTGTGTAGCTTGGATAATATGAAATGAAAACCACGCTCCAGCCACCGAAGACCATTGAACTCAAGATGAACTTTACAAAACCAAAGAAGAACAGCAAATATTTTTGGTGTTTTTGAATTTGAGAACAAGAACAAGAGGAAACAAACAAATAAACAAAGCAAAATCTTTTTGGGTTTTCTTATAACAAACTAGCAACAGCAAATAAAGCGAAACAAATGCAAGAAACCAAAGCAAACAAATGGTGAAGAGAAACAACAGAAATATTTTTGGTCTTTTTGTGTTTTGGAAAAAGAAACAAAGCAAAAACAAGAAATAGCAAACCAAAAGAAACACAGAAAAGCGAGATGGCAGAAATCTGCCAAAACCTGACAGCAGTACAGAAATCGATTTTTACAAAAATCTTACGTTGCTCAGCTCGAAAAGTGTTCAACTAATGAAAGTTAGATAACAACCTGGGGAACCTGCACAAAAATTGGCAGCTCAAAATAACGCTCTGGCTGTGCGCACGAATTTTTCTAGTAACAGTCCAGAATCTGTTTTCAGGCAGCACATCCCCAAATATCATCTTCCTCTCATTAGAAAACCACTCAAACGAACAAAACAAATATGTACAAGTATCCAGCAACCATAATATGCAAAGAATGAGTGATGCCGGTATACCTCCCCCCCAAGCTTAGGCTTTTGGCCTAAGTGGAGTTCAATCCCATCGATCCCATGAGGTAATATCTCCGTAGTATGACGAAGATGGATCGTATTCCGGGTATGTGCTAGAAGAAGCACCCGGATACGTGACGGTGTAGTCGTGGGAGGCCTCGGCGTCCTCGGAGTCATGCTGCTGGTGGAAGTCTTGTATCTTCATATGTTCATCCACCTCCTCCTTAGTGCACGACCATGATTGCCTGTCAATACTGAACAAACCTGGTTGGGGAAGAGGGATTTCCTTCTCATCCCCGTCAGAAAACAACATTCTATAGACCATATTATCTACAGTAGAATCAGCGGTAACAAAATGATGACTCTTCATAGCAGCAATATCAAGTTTCCTAGGGGCCAATGGCACATCGTTAGGATCAAGAGGAAGCCTTAGATATGTTAAAACGCGCAGTGCAATAGTTCCTCCAAAAATAGGCCCTCTATTAGACAGGCGGCGAGCAATAAGAGAACCAAGGTGATAAGATGTCCGACCAGTAAGTGCAATATTCAAGAAAGCAAGATGGTAACTAGAAATATTGCTAGTGTTCTCCCTACCAAGAATGCTAGTAGCAATGTAATATGCAAAATACTTAATGGCGGGGAGTTGAATGTTCCTTATCTTGCCACGCTGAATGGTGCGACAATCATCATCGGTAATCCCTCGATAGAGCTCCAACAAGTCCCGGGGGTTGTCATCAATCCTACTTGCTGTACCTACAGGGGCAATATCCAATGCACGACAAAAATCTTCCAATCCCATAGTAACAGGATTACCATAGATCTTGAATGCAACTGTCGGCTCATATTGCTTGTTGTGGAACTTGAAGCTCTCGACGAAGATTTTGGTGAGCATGTAGTATTGCTCCCTTTCATCTCCCACATAGGTGGTTAAGCCCGCCCTGTTGACAAGGGTGAAGAAATCCTCCAATATCCCTGCATTCCTCAGAAAATCATAGCATGGAAAAGACGAAGCATTAGGAGCCCCGTTGTCCTCTTCGGGCGCGAAGCTAGGCGCGATGATATCCTCGTTGTACGATCGCCTAAGCCGGGTGGCGGCCCTAGAAGGCCTCCCGGTGCTGGTTGTTCCTTTCTTGAACAACTCTCCAAAGTTGAACTTCTTCATCTCTTCTCTGAAATTTTCAACAAACAATATAAAATTTGATTTGGTGACATATAATTGAGGGAAACTACCATAGGAACTTGCTAGAGTACTAATCATGCATCAAAACTAGTTTCTACCACTTAGAACAAGCATGCAAGCTCACTAAACATGTTACCTACAGCAGCAAAATATTCAAGATATACTCAGCCAAACAAAATTCTACTTGGATGGGTGGAGGAGTCACATACCAAGGAGCAAATGTGCCAAATTTCAGCAAGAAATCTGGGCTGAACAAAGAGATCGAGAAATCTGGAGCTCTTGAGCAAAAACGCGAGTGAGAGGAACCTGGTACGAGTTTTTTCGGGAGAGAGAAGGTGCTGGGAGAAAGAGATGAGATAGTGGGGCAAGGAGGGGCCCACACCACAGGGTGGCGTGCCCCCCTCCTTGGCCGCACCGGCCTGTGGTGTGGCACCCTCTGGTGCCCCACAGGTCATCCTCTGGTGCTCCCAGGTGCCTCGTCGAAAAATAGGACCAACGGTATAATTTTTGTGAATTTTTGAAAACTTTGAAAAATGCACATTTCTGGGTATTTAATTTATTATTACTGGCCAGGAAAATTTTTGAAATCTCCAATTAACTAAGGAACTTTGCAAATTAAAAATGCTACAGCAACTAGAGCAAGTGGAGGAAGAAAGAGATGTTGTTTACCTCCTCTATGCATATAAAAAGTATTCGTTAACAAGGTTGATCAAGTCTTGCCACCAAATAAATTTTACATAGCATAAGAAGAAATAAACCTCAAATCAATCATGTTACCTTGAATTGTATTGATATGGATCCAATCACGAGAGTTTGATATTCTTCTTTAGGCTCATATATAGGACAATCAATAGTTCCCACTTTGATAGTTCTCACATTAAAAATAGTATTGACCCCACATACTTTATCAATCTTCTTGGGGAAATAGACGGTATGCTCCCTATCATCAACATTGAAAGTAACATTTCCTTTATTGCAATCAATAACAGCCCCTGCGGTGTTAAGAAAAGGTCTCCCAAGAATAATAGACATATTATCATCTTCAGGCATTTCCAACACAACAAAATCAGTTAATATCAAGCAGTTAGTAGTAACTTGAACAGGAACATCCTCACATATACCAACAGGAATAGCAGTAGATTTATCAGCCATTTGCAAAGATATATCAGTAGGTATCAACATATCTAAGTAAAGTCTCTTATAAAGAGAAAAAGGCATAACACTAACACCGGCTCCCAAGTCACATAGAGCAGTCTTAACATAATTATTCTTAATAGAACAAGGAATAGTAGGTATACCTGGGTCGCCCAACTTCTTTGGAACTTTGCCATTGAAAGAGTAATTAGCAAGCGTAGTGGAAATTTCCTCATTGGGGATTTTCCTTTTGTTAGTAACAATATCTTTCATATACTTCGAATAAGGTGGCAATTTAATAGCATCAGTCAAAGGGATTTGCAAGAATAAAGGTTTCATCCAATCGCAAAATTTATTATAGTGTTCTTCTTCCTTTGATTTTAGTTTCTTAGCAGGAAAAGGCATTTGCTTTTGCACCCAAGGTTCTCTTTCATTACCATGTTTCTCAGCAATAAAATCTTCTTTAGTATACTTTTTATTTTTAGCATGCTTTTCAGGTTCTTCTTCAACCTCTTCTTTATCAGGAGTATCATTCTTATCATTATCTTTATCATGTTCATTACCACTTTCAGTTTCAGCATCAGAAATAGAAATACTATTAGGATCATTAGCAGGTTCAGAGGATTCTACAACATTTTTATGTTTCTTCTTCTTTTTCTTCTTAGAAGGAGCACTAGGTTCAATGCGTTGAGAATCTTGTTCAATTCTTTTGGGATGTCCCTCAGGATATAAAGGATCCTGAGTAGAAACACCGCCTCTAGTTGTTACTTCATAAGCATGTTTTTCTTTAGAATTATTCCCCAACAAGTCATTTTGCACTTTAGTGAGTTGATCAATTTGAGTTTGAATCATATGAAAATGTTTAACAAGCATCTTAACATCATTGGAGGTTCTCTCTACAATATCATGCAATTCACTAATAGCTTGAGAGTTTTCCATTAAATGATTCTCTACTCTCATATTAAAATTTTCTTGCTTAACAATATAATTATCAAACTCATCTAAGCATTGTGCAGGAGGCTTCGAATACGGAATATCTTCCCTAGTGAAGCGTTGAAGGGAGTTTACCTCAATCATGGATGAAGGGGGAATTATCTCACATATATCTTCTATGGGAGGAAGATTCTTCACATCTTCAGATTTAATACCTTTCTCCTTGAGAGACTTCTTGGCTTCCCTCATATCTTCATCATTTAATTTAATCAAACCCCTCTTCTTCAATATTGGCGTTGGAGTTGGTTCAGGCGTAGTCCAATCATCATGATTCCGGCCTATTTTAGCCAATAATTCTTCATTGCCCTGGAGTTCTTTTCCGAAAACACAACCAGCACAACTATCCAGGTATGCCCTAGACTCAATGGTTAGTCCACTATAAAATATATCAAGTAAATCATGCTTTTCCAAATCATGGTCAGGCCGAGCTCTAATAAGAGAGCAAAATCTCGCCCAAGCCTCAGGCAATTTCTCTCCATCTCCCTGGTCAAAATTATAGATTCTCTGCAAAGCAATATGTTGAGCACTAGCAGGAAAGTATTTACGGAAGAAAACATCAAGCAATTCTTTTGGACTTTTAATAGAATTAGGTGGCAAACTATTATACCAAGTTTTAGCGTCATCCTTTAATGAGAATGGAAAGATTTTAGCAACAAAGTAAGTACGCATCTTGACATCATCAGAAAACAAACTACTTAGAGTAGATAACTCAATCATGTGTTCAACAGCACTTTCTTTTTCAGTACCACAAAAGGGTGTTTTCTCAACAATAGCTATATGAGATAGATCAAGAGAAAAATCATAATCTTTATCCTTAATGTTTATAGGAGATGTGGCAAACTTAGGATCAGGAGACAGTTTATATCTAACAGCATGTTCTGCAAGTAACTTTTTAATTTTTCTTGCATCAGTAGTAGCATTGCATTTTTCAATAAAATCATCATTAAGCTCCACATAATCTTCATCAGGATCATCACTAAAATAATCAAGTTCAGGTGAATTAACAGGTGTAGTAGCATTAGGAGTTTCAGTATTTTCAATTTGTCTAGACCTAGCAATTGTAGCATCTAGAAAGGATCCCAAAGAACCACTATCATCAAGCACAGCAGAAATATTATCAATATTATGAGAGTTTTCAGATTCAGCAGAAGTACCCGCATGTGAAGCATGTGGCGGTGAAACAAGTTTATCAATCACAGATGGTGAATCAAGCGTAGCGGAGGTATTCAGAATTGTACCTTTTCTTGTAGTGGATGGTAATATGGCGATCTTAGTATCGCGAGGTTTACCCATGATGGAGAATTTGCAGCGAACAATATTAATCCAAGTGAACTTCCAAATAAAGCTATGCTCCCCGGCAACGGCGCCAGAAAATAGTCTTGATGACCCACAAGTATAGGGGATCGCAACAGTCTTCGAGGGAAGTAAAACCCAATTTATTGATTCGACACAAGGGGAGACAAAGAACACTTGGAAGCCTTAACAGCGGAGTTGTCAATTCAGCTGCACCTGGAAACAGACTTGCTCGCAAGAGTTTATCAGTAGTAACAGTTTTATAGCAGTAGCAGTAGTGAAATAACAGCAAAGCGAGTAACGAGAGACAGCAGTAGTGATTTTAGTAAACAGCAGGATTAAAATACTGTAGGCACGGGGACGGATGACGGGCGTTGCATGGATGAGAGAAACTCATGTAACAATCATAGCAGGGCATTTGCACATAATAATAAAACGGTGTCCAAGTACAAAGCAATCAATAGGCATGTGTTCCATATATAGTCGTGCGTGCTCGCAATGAGAAACTTGCACAACATCTTTTGTCCTACCAGCCGGTGGCAGCCGGGCCTCAAGGGAAACTACTGGATATTAAGGTACTCCTTTTAATAGAGTACCGGAGCAAAGCATTAACACTCCGTGAACACATGTGATCCTCACATCGCTACCATCCCCTCCGGTTGTCCCAATTCTTGTCACTTCGGGGCCATTGGTTCCGGACAGCGACATGTGTATACAACTTATAGGTAAGACCATAAACAATGAATATCTTGATGAAACAATAACATGTTCAGATCTGAGATCATGGCACTCGGGCCCTAGTGACAAGCATTAAGCATAACAAGTTGCAACAATATCATCAAAGTACCAATTACGGACACTAGGCACTATGCCCTAACAATCTTATGCTATTACATGACCAATCTCATCCAATCCCTACCATCCCCTTCGGCCTACAGCAGGGGAATTACTCACACATGGATGGGGGAAACATGGCTGGTTGATGTAGAGGCGTTGGCGGTGATGATGGCGATGATCTCCTCCAATTCCCCGTCCCGGTGGAGTGCCAGAACGGAGACTTCTGGCTCCCGCGACGGAGTTTCGCGATGTGGCGGCGTTCTGGAGGGTTTCTGGCGACTTCGACTTCTCCCCGTGCGTTTTTAGGTCGAGGCCGATAAATAGTCCGAAGGAGGGCGTCGGAGGCCGGCCGAGGGGGCCACACCACATGGCCGCGCGGGCCCCCCCTGGGCCGCGTCGCCCTATGGTGTGGGGCCCTCGGGCCTCCACCTGGTTTGTCCTTCTGGCTCTGTCAGTTCTCTGGGAAAATAGGGCCTTCTGCATAAATTCCGAGGATTTTCCCGAAAGTTGGATTTCTGCACAAAAACGAGACACCAGAGCAGTTCTGCTGAAAACAGCGTTAGTCCGTGTTAGTTGCATCCAAAATACACAAATTAGAGGCAAAACAATAGCAAAAGTGTTCGGGAAAGTAGATACGTTTTGAACGTATCATGGGGCACTACTCCAACGAGTGTCCCAAGCGTCTTGCCAAGCTCGCTGGCAACACCGCTGCACCTGCTCAGCAGCAACGCCGTGTCTCCACCGGCAAGAAGTTCGCCCCCAACAACCCCAACAACCGCAACGGCCGCCTCTACCACATGAACGCCGAAGAAGCCCAGGAAGCACCAGATGTTGTACTGGGTATGTTTTCTGTCAACCACATCCCTGCCAGAGTGTTGTTTGATTCCGGAGCATCTCATTCCTTTGTCACCGAAGACTTTGCATCAACAAGTAAAATTCAACCCCTCAGTTTGAAGCATGTTATGATAGTCCAAATCCCCGGATCAACCACCAAAGCTAGAAATTTTTGCAAAAATGTGCCAATCAAAATCCATGATGTAGATTTCTTTGCAAATCTAATCATACTTGGAACCAAAGGTTTGGAAGTTTTCCTAGGAATGGACTGGATGTCCAAGCACAACGGATTGATAGACTGTGCCAAGAAAGCCATAACCATGACTAGCAGCACCGGTATCGTAGTTGAGCACGTCTCTGAAAAACTACCCAGAAAATTTACCTGCAACCAAAGTGTATCCAAGCCAACTCTGGATCAAATCAGGGTCGTTTGTCGCTACCCTGATGTGTTTCCGGATGATCTACCCGGTATGCCCCCGGATCGGGATATCGAGTTTATCATCGAGTTAATCCTCGGAACTGGACCCATCGCCCAGAGAGCTTACAGCATGAACGCAACCGAGCTTGTGGAGCTGAAGAAGCAAATAGATGACATGTTAGCCAAAGGTTTGATTAGACCAAGTGCATCCCCTGGATATCCCCCGTCTTGTTTGTCGACAAGAAAGATGGTGCAAATCGTTTATGCACGGACTATCGTAAGCTTAACGATGTCACCATCAAAAACAAATACCCCCTACCCAAGATCGAAGACTTGTTTGACCAACTCACCGGATCCAGAGTTTTCTCCAAGATAGATCTTAGAACTAGATACCACCAACTGAAGATCCGAGCCACCGACAATCCAAAAACTGCCTTTACCACCCGATATGGGTTGTATGAGTACAACGTCATGTCGTTTGGACTGACCAATTGTAGGATAACGTTGCATAGAAAACAAAAAATTTCCTACCGCGAACACGCAATCCAAGCCAAGATGCAATCTAGAAGACGGTAGCAACGAGGGGGTATCGAGTCTCACCCTTGAAGAGATTCCAAAGCCTACAAGAGGAGGCTCTTGTTGCTGCGGTAGACGATCACTTGCCGCTTGCAAAAGCGCGTAGAAGATCTTGATCACGATCGGTTCCGGCGCCACGAACGGGCAGCACCTCCGTACTCGGTCACACGTTCGGTTGTTGATGAAGACGACGTCCACCTCCCCGTTCCAGCGGGCAGCGGAAGTAGTAGCTCCTCTTGAATCCGACAGCACGACGGCGTGGTGTCGGTGGCGGTGTAGAAGTCCGGCGGAGCTTCGCTAAGCTATGCGGGCAATATGGAGTGGAGGAGCAAAGCTAGGGTTTGGGAGGGGGTGGCCGGCCACTCAAGGGGGCGGCCAAGCTATGGTCTTGGGGTGGCCGGCCCCCTCCCTTGGCCCCTCATTATATAGGTGGATCCCAAGTGTTGGTGTCCAAGTCTTCGAATAAGACCCGAAACCAAAACCTTCCATAGGAGGGGGAAACCTAGCCCAACTAGGACTCCCACCCAAAGGTGGGATTCCCACCTCCCATGTGGGGGGTGGCCGGCCCCCTATGGTGGAGTCCACTTGGGACTCCACCCCCACTAGGGCTGGCCGGCCATGGAGGTGGAGTCCCTTGTGGACTCCACCTTCCTTGGTGGTTTCTTCCGGACTTTTCTAGAACCTTCTAGAACCTTCCATAGAACCTTCCGCGACATTTTATTTCACATAAAATGACATCCTATATATGAATCTTATTCTCCGGACCATTCCGGAACTCCTCGTGATGTCCGGGATCTCATCCGGGACTCCGAACAAATATTCGAACTCCATTCCATAATTCAAGTGCTACCATTTCAACATCCAACTTTAAGTGTGTCACCCTACGGTTCGAGAACTATGCGGACATGGTTGAGTACTCACTCCGACCAATAACCAATAGCGGGATCTGGAGATCCATAATGGCTCCCACATATTCAACGATGACTTTAGTGATCGAATGAACCATACACATATATTACCAATTCCCTTTGTCTCGCGATATTTTACTTGTCCGAGGTTTGATCTTCGGTATCACTCTATACCTTGTTCAACCTCGTCTCCTGACAAGTACTCTTTACTCGTACCGTGGTATGTGGTCTCTTATGAACTCATTCATATGCTTGCAAGACATTAGACGACATTCCACCGAGAGGGCCCAGAGTATATCTATCCGTCATCGGGATGGACAAATCCCACTGTTGATCCATATGCCTCAACTCATACTTTCCGGATACTTAATCCCACCTTTATAGCCACCCATTTACGCAGTGGTGTTTGGTGTAATCAAAGTACCTTTCCGGTATAAGTGATTTACATGATCTCATGGTCATAAGGACTAGGTAATTATGTATCGAAAGCTTATAGCAAATAACTTAATGACGAGATCTTATGCTACGCTTAATTGGGTGTGTCCATTATATCATTCACACAATGATATAACCTTGTTATTAATAACATCCAATGTTCATGATTATGAAACTAATCATCCATTAATCAACAAGCTAGTTTAAGAGGCATACTAGGGACTTCTTGTTTGTCTACATATCACACATGTACTAATGTTTCGGTTAATACAATTCTAGCATGATATATAAACATTTATCATAAACATAAAGATATAAATAATAACCACTTTATTATTGCCTCTAGGGCATATCTCCTTGATCTCCCACTTGCACTAGAGTCAATAATCTAGATTACATTGTAATATACCTAACACCCATGGCATTCTGGTGTTGGTCATGCTTTGCCCTAGGGAGAGCTTTAGTCAACAGATCTGCTACATTCAGATCAGTGTGTACTTTGCAAATCTTTACTTCTCCATCTTCGATGTACTCGCGAATCGAGTGGTAACGCAGCTTGATATGCTTCAGCCTCTTGTGTGACCTTGGCTCTTGTGCATTGGCGATGGCACCCATGTTATCACAGTAAATGATTAATGGGTCCAATGCACTAGGAACCACACCGAGCTCTACAATGAACCTCTTCATCCATACCGCTTACGATGAAGCCTACGAAGCCGCTATGTACTCGATTCTGTTGAAGACTTCGCCACCGTGCAATCGCTTCGAGCTTGCCCACCATCGCTGCACCATTCAATATAAACACGTACCCAGATTGTGACTTAGAGTCATCAGGATCAGTGTTCCAACTTGCATCGGTGTAACCGTTTACAACGAGCTCTTGGTCACCTCCATAACAAAGAAACATATCCTTAGTTCTTTTCAAGTACTTCAGGATATTCTTGACCGCTGTCCAGTGTTCCATTCCTGGATCACTTTGATATCTGCTAGTCAAACTAACAGCATGTGCTATATCCGGTCTAGTACATAGCATGGCATACATGATAGATCCTACTGCCGAGGCATAGGGGATGTTACACATCCTTTCTCTTTCTTCTGCCGTAGCCGGTCCTTGAGTTTTACTCAATACCTTGCCTGGTAACATAGGTAAGAACCCTTTCTTACTTTCGTCCATTCTAAACTTCTTTAGAATCTTGTCCAGATATGTACTCTGTGATAGCCCTATTAGGCGTCTTGATCTATCTCTATAAATCTTGATGCCTAATATATACGATGCTTCACCAAGGTCTTTCATTGAAAAACTATTATTCAAATAACCCTTAATACTGCTTAATAGTTCTATATCATTCCCGATCAATAATATGTCATCTACATATAATATCAGGAATGCTACAGAGCTCCCACTCACTTTCTTGTAAATACAGGTCTCTCCATGACCTTTGTATAAACCCGAAGTCTTTGATCACCTTATCAAAGCGTCGGTTCCAACTTCTTGATGCTTGCTTCAGTCCATAGATTGAACGCTGAAGTTTGCATACTTTGTCAGCATTTTTAGGATCGACAAAACCTTTGGGTTGTACCATATACAACTCTTCCTCAATGTCACCATTAAGGAACGCTGTTTTGACATCCATCTGCCAAATCTCATAATCGAAAAATGCAGCTATTGCTAACAAAATCCTCACAGATTTTAGCTTCGCTACAGGTGAGAAAGTCTCATCGTAGTCAACTCCTTGAATTTGTCGGAAACCCTTTGCGACAAGTCGAGCATAGACAGTAATATTACCATCAGCATCTGTTTTTCTCTTGAAGATCCATTTATTCTCGACAGCCTTACGGCTATCAGGTAAGTCTACCAAAGTCCATACTTTGTTATCATACATGGATCCCATTTCGGATTTCATGGCTTCTTGCCATTTGTTGGAATCTGGGCTCATCATCGCTTCTTCATACGTCGCAGGGTCCTCATCATTGTTATCCACAATCATGACATTTAGACAAGGATCATACCAATCAGGAGTGGCACGTTCCCTTGTCGATCTGCGAGGTTCAGTAGTTTCCTCGTTCGAAGTTTCATGATCATTATCATTAGCTTCCTCTGTTGCCGGTGTAGGCGGTACAGGTACAACTTCCGGTACTGCGCTACTCTGATCAACGAGTATAGATTCATCAATCTCATCGAGTTCTACTTTTCTTCCAGTCACTTCTTTAGTGAGAAATTCTTTCTCAAGAAAGGTTCCGTTCTTAGCAACAAAGATTTTGCCTTCGGATCTGTGATAGAAAGTGTACCCTATAGTTTCCTTAGGGTATCCTATGAAGACGCATTTCTCCGCTTTGGGTTCTAGCTTGTCCGGTTGTAACTTTTTTACATAGGCTTCGCAACCCCAAACTTTCAGGAACGACAGCTTAGGTTTCTTATTAAACCATAATTCATACGGTGTCATTTCTACGGATTTTGATGGTGATCTATTTAAAGTGAATGCGGCTGTCTCTAATGCATAACTCCAAAATGATAACGGCAAATCAGTAAGAGACATCATACTACGAACCATATCTAAGAGAGTTCGATTACGACGTTCGGACACACCGTTTCGTTGAGGTGTTCCCGGCGGTGTCAATTGTGAAAGTATTCCGCATTTCTTTAAATGCATGCCAAACTCATAACTCAGATATTCACCTCCACGATCAGATCGTAGAAATTTGATCTTCTTGTTACGTTGATTTTCTACTTCACTTTGAAATTCCTTAAACTTCTCGAAAGTTTCGGATTTATGTTTCATGAAATAGATATACCCATATCTACTCAGATCATCTGTGAAGGTTAGAACATAACGATAACCACCGCGCGATGCTACGCTCATTGGTCCACATACATCTGTATGTATGATTTCCAATAAGTCAGTAGCTCGCTCCATCATACCAGAAAATGGAGTCTTTGTCATTTTACCCATTAGACATGCTTCGCATCTATCAAGTGACTCAAAGTCAAGTGATTCAAGTAATCCATCAGTATGGAGTTTCTTCATGCGTTTCACTCCAATATGACCAAGACGACAGTGCCACATATAAGTAGAATTATCATTAAGTTTAATTCGCTTAGCATCAATGTTATGTATATGCGTATCACTACTATCGAGATCTAATAGAAATAAGCCATTCTTTTGTGGTGCTCGACCATAAAAGATATTATTCATAAAAATAGAACAACCATTATTCTCAGACTTGAATGAATAACCGTCTTGCATTAAACAAGATCCAGATATAATGTTCATGCTCAACGCAGGTACATAATAGCAATTATTTAGGCTTAAAACTAATCCCGAAGGTAGATGTAGAGGAAGTGTGCCGACTGCGATCACATTGACCTTGGATCCGTTTCCAACGCGCATCGTCACTTCATCTTTCAGCAGTTGTCGTTTATTCTTTAGTTCCTGTTTCGAGTTACAAATATGAGCAACCGAACCAGTATCAAATACCCAGGTACTAGAACGAGAACCAGTGAAATGAACATCTATAACATGTATATCAAATATACCTTCTTTCTTCTTCTTGACAAGGCCGCTCTTCAGATCAGCCAGATACTTGGGGCAATTACTCTTCCAGTGTCCCTTCTCCTTGCAGTAATAGCACTCAGCATCAGGCTTAGGGCCGTTCTTAGGTTTCATAGGAGGCGTGGCAGCTTTCTTGCCACCCTTCTTGAATTTTCCCTTAGACTTGCCCTGTTTCTTGAAACTGGTGGTCTTGTTGACCATCAACACTTGGTGCTCTTTCTTGATCTCAATCTCAGCAGCTTTTAGCATGCCAAAGAGTTCGGGTAACTCCTTGTTCATGTTCTGCATATTGTAGTTCATCACAAAGTTCTTGTAACTTGGTGGCAGTGATTGAAGGACACGATTAATCCCCAGTCTGTTAGGAATCACTATTCCCAAGTCACTGAGTTTCTTCGCATGCCCGGTCATGGTGAGCATGTGCTCACTAACGGAGCTGCCTTCTTCCATCATACAGCTGAAGAAATGTTTCGATGCTTCATAGCATTCCACTGCCGCATGAGTCTCGAATATAGCTTTCAGCTCATTCATCAACTCATGAGGATCATGGTGCTCAAAACGTTTTTGAAGATCGGATTCCAGACTGCACAGGATGGCACACTGAACTTGAGAGTACCGAGTTTTCCGAGTCGCGTAAACAGCTTTTACTTCATCGGATTCATCTTCTGCAGGAGGGTCACCTAGCGGTGCATCAAGCACAAATTGCAGATTTCCGCCAGAGAGGAAGATCCTCACATGACGGAACCAGTCGGTGAAGTTGCTACCGTTGCTCTTAAGTTTCTCTTTCTCTAGGAACTGATTAAAATTGATTGGGGACGCCATCTCTACAACATATATTTGCAATAGTTTAGACTAAGTTTATGACAAATTGAGTTCAAATTTTAATTCAACATAATTAAAAACCTAAGTGAACTCCCACTCAAAACAATATCCCTCGCATTGTCTTAGTGATCACACGAACCAAATCCACCGCACCTAAACCCGATCATCACGAGAAAAGGTGTGATTTCAATGGCGAACACTCAAAGTGTTCATCATATCAACCATATGATTCATGCTCTACCTTTCGGTATCACGTGTTCCGAGACCATGTCTGTACATGCTAGGCTCGTCAAGGCCACCTTAGTATCCGCATGTGCAAAACTGTCTTGCACCCGTCATATGTACTTATTGAATCTATCACACCCGATCATCACGAGGTGTTTCGAAACGACAAGACTTGGCAACGGTGCTACTAAGGATGAACACTTTATTATCTTGAGATTTTAGTGAGGGATCATCTTATAATGCTACTGTCGCGATCTAAGCAAAATAAGATGCATAAAAAGGATTAACATCACATGCAGTTCATATGTGATATGATATGGTCCTTTTGTCTTTGCGCCTTTGATCTTCATCTCCAAAGCACGGACATGATCTCCATCATCTTCGGGCATGATCTCCATCATCGTCGGCGTAGCGACAAGGTCAATGGCGCCGTCTTCATGATTGTCCTCCATGTAGCAACTATTACAACTACTTTGAAATACTACTCAACATGAAATTTAAAGACAACCATAAGGCTCCTGCCGGTTACCACAATACAATAATGATCATCTCATACATATTCATCATCACATTATGGCCATATCACATCACCAAACCCTGCAAAAACAAGTTAGACGTCTCTAATTTGGTTTGCATATTTTACGTGGTTTAGGGTTTTCGAGAGAGATCTAATCTACCTACGAACATGAACCACAACGTTGATACTAATGTTTTCAATAGAAGAGTAAATTGAATCTTTACTATAGTAGGAGAGACAGACACCCGCAAAGCCTCTTATGCAATACAAGTTGCATGTCGAACGAGGAACAAGTCTCATGAACGCGGTCATGTAAAGTTAGTCCGAGCCGCTTCATCCCACTATGCCATAAAGATGCAAAGTACTCAAACTAAAGATAACAAGAGCATCAACGCCCACAAACCATTGTGTTCTACTCATGCAACCATCTATGCATAGACACGGCTCTGATACCACTGTAGGATAACGTTGCATAGAAAACAAAAATTTTCCTACCGCGAACACGCAATCCAAGCCAAGATGCAATCTAGAAGACGGTAGCAACGAGGGGGTATCGAGTCTCACCCTTGAAGAGATTCCAAAGCCTACAAGAGGAGGCTCTTGTTGCTGCGGTAGACGATCACTTGCCGCTTGCAAAAGCGCGTAGAAGATCTTGATCACGATCGGTTCCGGTGCCACGAACGGGCAGCACCTCCGTACTCGGTCACACGTTCGGTTGTTGATGAAGACGACGTCCACCTCCCCGTTCCAGCGGGCAGCGGAAGTAGTAGCTCCTCTTGAATCCGACAGCACGACGGCGTGGTGTCGGTGGCGGTGTAGAAGTCCGGCGGAGCTTCGCTAAGCTATGCGGGCAATATGGAGTGGAGGAGCAAAGCTAGGGTTTGGGAGGGGGTGGCCGGCCACTCAAGGGGGGCGGCCAAGCTATGGTCTTGGGGTGGCCGGCCCCCTCCCTTGGCCCCTCATTATATAGGTGGATCCCAAGTGTTGGTGTCCAAGTCTTCGAATAAGACCGAAACCAAAACCTTCCATAGGAGGGGGGAAACCTAGCCCAACTAGGACTCCCACCCAAAGGTGGGATTCCCACCTCCCATGTGGGGGGTGGCCGGCCCCCTATGGTGGAGTCCACTTGGGACTCCACCCCCACTAGGGCTGGCCGGCCATGGAGGTGGAGTCCCTTGTGGACTCCACCTTCCTTGGTGGTTTCTTCCGGACTTTTCTAGAACCTTCTAGAACCTTCCATAGAACCTTCCGCGACATTTTATTTCACATAAAATGACATCCTATATATGAATCTTATTCTCCGGACCATTCCGGAACTCCTCGTGATGTCCGGGATCTCATCCGGGACTCCGAACAAATATTCGAACTCCATTCCATAATTCAAGTGCTACCATTTCAACATCCAACTTTAAGTGTGTCACCCTACGGTTCGAGAACTATGCGGACATGGTTGAGTACTCACTCCGACCAATAACCAATAGCGGGATCTGGAGATCCATAATGGCTCCCACATATTCAACGATGACTTTAGTGATCGAATGAACCATACACATATATTACCAATTCCCTTTGTCTCGCGATATTTTACTTGTCCGAGGTTTGATCTTCGGTATCACTCTATACCTTGTTCAACCTCGTCTCCTGACAAGTACTCTTTACTCGTACCGTGGTATGTGGTCTCTTATGAACTCATTCATATGCTTGCAAGACATTAGACGACATTCCACCGAGAGGGCCCAGAGTATATCTATCCGTCATCGGGATGGACAAATCCCACTGTTGATCCATATGCCTCAACTCATACTTTCCGGATACTTAATCCCACCTTTATAGCCACCCATTTACGCAGTGGTGTTTGGTGTAATCAAAGTACCTTTCCGGTATAAGTGATTTACATGATCTCATGGTCATAAGGACTAGGTAATTATGTATCGAAAGCTTATAGCAAATAACTTAATGACGAGATCTTATGCTACGCTTAATTGGGTGTGTCCATTATATCATTCACACAATGATATAACCTTGTTATTAATAACATCCAATGTTCATGATTATGAAACTAATCATCCATTAATCAACAAGCTAGTTTAAGAGGCATACTAGGGACTTCTTGTTTGTCTACATATCACACATGTACTAATGTTTCGGTTAATACAATTCTAGCATGATATATAAACATTTATCATAAACATAAAGATATAAATAATAACCACTTTATTATTGCCTCTAGGGCATATCTCCTTCACCAATGCCCCCGCTTATTTCATGAATCTCATGAACAAGATCTTCATGAACTTTTTGGACAAGTTTGTCGTTGTATTCATCGACGACATCCTCGTCTACTCCAAGTCCGAAGAGGAACATGAACATCATTTGGAGATTGTCCTAGAAACCCTTAGACAGCACAAGTTATATGCCAAGTTTAGCAAGTGTGAGTTTTGGCTGGAAGAAGTTGGATTCCTGGGACACATCTTGTCTACAGGAGGAATTGCCGTAGATCCCGCCAAAATCAAAACTGTTATGGAATGGCAAGCCCCCACCACACAAACCGAGGTCCGCGCTTTTCTTGGATTAGCCGGATACTACCGCAGATTTGTAGAAGGTTTTTCAAGCATCGCTCGACCAATGACCCAACTGCTGAAAAAGGACAGAAAGTTTGAGTGGACCGACAAATGCGAAGAGAGCTTTCAACAGCTCAAGAGTAGATTGACAACAGCCCCAATCCTGATCATGCCAGATATCGCAAAACCCTTTGACGTATATTGCGACGCCTCCAAGACTGGACTTGGATGCGTGCTTATGCAAGAAGGCAAGGTTGTATCCTACCTTTCAAGACAACTCAAGCAACATGAACAGAACTACCCAACCCATGACCTCGAGCTTGCCGCCGTGGTCTTAGCCTTGAAAGTTTGGCGTCATTACCTCATGGGTAATCGATGCGAGATCTACTCCGACCACAAAAGCCTCAAATACATATTCACCCAGAAAGAGCTGAACATGAGACAACGCCGATGGATCGAATTGATCAAGGATTACGACATGGAGATCCACTACCACCCCGGCAAGGCCAATGTGGTAGCGGATGCCTTGAGTCGACTGCCGTGTCAGTTGAACTCCATGCTCGCAACCGAACAGCCCAGCTTGCACCAAGAGTTTGAACAGTTCAGACTTGAACTTGTTAGTGAAGGATTCCTAGCCAGCATAGAACTGCAACCCACCTTGGTTGGTCAGATCAACGAAGCCCAGAAGGACAACGCTAGCATTGACGGAATCAAGAAACAGATAGCCGCAGGAAAAGCCCCCGGATTCACCGTAGACGAAGCCGGAATTCTTTGGTACAAAGAACGTCTCTACGTACCATCGGACTCTGACTTGAAACAAATCATCCTGCAAGAAGCCCATGACACTCTTTACTCAATCCACCCCGGAGGTACCAAGATGTACCAAGACCTAAAAGAACAATTTTGGTGGCACGGAATGAAGAGAGAGATCCGTAGCTATATCGCTAAGTGTGACATCTATCAGAGAGTCAAGGCAGAACATCAACGACCCGCCGGACTGTTACAACCCCTCCAGATTCCGGAATGGAAATGGGACTCCGTAGGAATGGACTTTATCACCGGACTGCCCAAATCCAGCAAAGGCAATGATTCAATATGGGTAGTTGTCGATAGATTGACCAAAGTCGCCCATTTCATCGCCGTAAAAACCACCTATCAAGGCCCAAAGTTAGCTGAACTTTACATCTCCAGAATAGTCGCTTTGCACGGAACCCCCAAATCGATAGTGTCAGATAGAGGATCACAGTTCACCTCAAGGTTCTGGCAGAAAGTGCATGAAGGACTAGGCACTCGCCTAAATTTTAAAATATTTTTTGTTTAAATTTACACTGGAGAATTTAAAAATAAATTTTAGGAAATGTTGGGTTTATTAGTTTTCTTTCCTAGCGACGAAAAATCCTTTTTTTTTTTGTTTTTTTGGTGCCGAAGCGGGTTTCATTGTGAAGTAGCTACAAGAAGCACAGTCAGCAATTGTATGAAACCTATGCAAAAAAAACTAGAAGTGAGCTTCTAAATATACTAGGCTGCTAATGGCGCTAGGTTCGTGGGAATTCATGGTATTCTGTATAGGTCCCTCCCTATTTCCCTTGGAACTAGACAAGCTTTAAACTAATTAAGTGTCTACTTTCGCTTGTTGCAGATTCAGAAATCAATTTTGACTCCACAACATGTTTTATCCGAGGTACGATTTCGGTTTTGCATGGTTCCCTCTGTATTCCCTGCTAGGTCCGTTCTTGCGAAAGGTCACTCCATGCAGGTACTAATTTGATCATAGCTCACTAAAAAAATTCGAAAAATGTAAAACCTTCTCCTAGCGTCATTTTACATGACATAGTTTCGAGAAAAAATTACAAAGTTAGAATACGGTAGTTATTCTGAAAAAATCATCACAAAATAAGCCACAACCTGCGAAGTGCTATGGCTTTTAGGCACATGAGCTAGGTCATGTTCTGAAGAATGACATAGTTTGCTGGAGTGAGCCATATTATGTACAAATATGGGCCCTAGCCACGTAAAATCCATTTTACATTTTTCAGGTGTCGTAAGGGGATTTTTTGTGAAGCAATTACAAGAAGCATAATGTGCAACAAACCTAGGCACAAAAAAGGAAGAGAACTTTTGAAATATGGTTCGCATATGGTTCACGTACCTGCTTATGGAGCTATCCTACTGTGAATTCACTGTAGTTTCTATCGTTTCCTATCGATTTAGTTGAAAGTGGGATTGTGTAACACCCCAAATTTCAATAAAAAGAAAGTTAGAGAATTCCAGAAAGCAAAATTTCAAACCAACAAAAACTTTTCTATTTGCATATAGTACCATGCATAGGACTTGTGCATTTGAGTGATATGCCATGATGATTGTTATTACTTGTATTTGATATGCTCTAAAACCCTAGTGTGATCATATGAGGATCACCAACCAAATAAATCAAAGAGGAAGAAATTCCATAAAATGCAAAACCCTAGAAACCCTCACATATGCCCTATGGCATTTTTATAAATTTTGACCCTAGACCTATTTGGTCTTCACCATTAGTTGAGTAATGTTATTAAACACTTATTACAACTTTTGGAATCAAAGATTCACAATTCAAATGGATTTCAAACACAAATCCCACTCACATATGATAATGGTCAATTTTGACAATTCTAGTCTGATCACCACTTTGAGCCCTTGCCATTCATTTTTCCCAAACCAACTCTTGCTAACTCTTTGCACCATTTCAAAGTCAACATCAAGGTGAACAACTTTGGTGAAGATCATCATGCCAAATTCATCTTTGATCATGAGCAAGGCTCATCCAAAGTTCCAACTTTCTCACATATGCAACATTCTTCACTTAGCCAATTTTGCCAATTTTTGAATTCTAATTTTTCCACCACCACCTCCAAACCTCTCTGGTCATTTACAACTAATATCAACACTCACTTTTCAAACACATTCACCATTTGAATTATTTCAAATTTAGACAATTTTGTAAATTCCAAAATCGGGCACTATTTGCAACTATTGCAAATAGTGATCTAATCTACCCTAACCACCCCAATCACACTCTACTGGTCCCCTGGTCCCCTCTCACTCTCAATGCAGCATAGAAACCCTAGTTGTGCATGCATAGCATGCATGCACACACCATGCCGGCAATGGCGCCACCTTGCCGAGCCTCCCCTCTCTCCCTTGCTCCCCAACCCTGGCCACCTTGCCCTAGCTCGCCACCTCGCTCCTCTACGTCGTCTAGCACCAACAGAAGCAAGGTAGATGCCCTAGCTACGCCGGAAGACGCGTGCCCAAAACCGCCAGTATGCCGCTCGCGTCGCGACCATGCGCACCATGGACGCGCACTGGCCACGCGCCACCCCGCCAGTACACGCAGCCCCTGGACCCCCTGCGAGCACCGTGAGCCTCACCGTGACACCGCGACGCCGTTGGACACGCCCTCGACCATGACCCGCACCCGCCGTCGCCGGAGAAGCCAACCCTGCTCCGCCGCGGGCGCGACAGACACGGAAGCAACGCGACATAACCAGGCCCTCCCCGACCACGCTGTCGCCACCATTCGCCTCGCCTGGACACGTAGAGCATCCCTGCACCCTCGCCTAGCTCGATAGCTCACCGGAGACGTCGCGCCCATGTCGCCCACCTCACTGCCCCGCAACCCTCATGCGATTCTATAAATAGGAGGTTCCCTGGACCAAACCAACCACACCAGCTCACTCCCCACCTCTCACTGCTTCTCCACCACCACTCCACTCACTCAATCGTCGCCGGAGCCGCCCCAATTTGGAGATTGGAGCCGCCAATACCTGGTGGACGCCGCTGTCGATTGGAGCTGTTCCAGGAGGAGCCGTTGCTACCAGTCGACTCGCCGTCGTCCACAACTTCATCGCGCACCTTGCCAACCCTAGCTGGAGCCACGGTGAGCTCTCCGACCCCCTACCCTCGCCGCCAGCACGTCGGGTTCTCGTCGGAGAAGACGATGAACCTCGACCGTCGATCTGCGTTCTAATCCAACGCTCCACTTTAAAACATACCGCTTCGGGCGTTATAAGCCACTGATGCCTGGACCCCACCCTGTCAGCGCGCCGCGCGTCTGTGGACCGTGGCTGGGCTGGACTGGGCCGTTTTTATTCGAATCTGGCCCAGTTTCGTTTCCCGCCGGCCCTCTTAATTCAAACTTCTTTTAAACAATTCCAAATAATTTCAATAGTGCCCAAACTTTGAAAATCAATAGATTCAAATTGGCTTAACCAAATTCAATGAATTTTATATTGTTGGAAAGCTAGTAAAATGATCTAACCAATGCCACTGGTCCCATGGCCAGATTCTTTGTAGAATTAATGTGATAAAAATAACAAGACAGAGACTTTTCCCTATTCAAATAATTCTTAAAAATCAACCAAAATAGATATTAAGTTAATTCCAACTCTAATAGCTCACATTTGACTTGCACTAATTGTTTATGCAATAAAATGGTGTGGTTACTTTGTATGATCATGCCATAGTTTAATGAATGGATAATATGGCTAGTTTAACTAGTTGATATTGTCCAAAACTATTAAAGTAAATGTTGTGAAGTCTTGTACTTCATTTAAACTTGTCTCACATGAATTCATGGGATGTTTGGACCCCTGGTCCCAAACTCTCTTATATGAATTACTTGAGATTTAAATCAAATATAGTGTTATTTAAATAGTATGAGGTGATCTACCTCATTTAAATCATTTTCACAAATGATGATGATGAACATTTGACTTGGGTCAATATGAGTTCATACATGATTATTTGAGAAATTAAATCTTAAGAAGATTTCAATGAGAGGAAATTATTTCTCAAGAACCCTATGGAAACTATCATTTACATATGAAATACAAAGAAGTGAATTCTACTTAACCCCCACAACCCATGCACCCTAGTTAATTTATTTGTGTGCATAGAGTAGTTTGTGTGTTATATGTGATGTATGGAATA
Source organism: Lolium perenne (assembly GCF_019359855.2). Classification (NCBI taxonomy): domain Eukaryota; kingdom Viridiplantae; phylum Streptophyta; class Magnoliopsida; order Poales; family Poaceae; genus Lolium; species Lolium perenne. The sequence continues at coordinate 323,665,960 of NC_067246.2, forward strand.
GCCATTAAATTAGTGAGTAATTATACTCGTATTCCAATTTAGACGGTAGCACCGAGGAGAATACGCTCGAAGAAGAAGGTTGCTACCAAGAGGAGGAGGAGGAACAGTTTGAGAACTACCAAGGCAAGCTATTACCAATGCAAGCTATTATTCTTGCAAAGTGCAAAGCCCCTTGGGGCAAGGCACCATGATTCTTACCTTTTCTTACATGAGCCTATCCCAAGTTTTTCCATTACAAGTTTTTACTTGTTTTCTAAATGAGTTACTTTTATAGTTAACTTTGGTCAAAGTACGAGTTGGATACTAGAGTAGTGAGTTACTCTTCTCCAAGCAAAGCAAGATAGCACCCCTCATGAATTAGAGCTAGTGCTAATGAATTAAAACTTGACTACTCTAGATGGGAACAATGTGAATTTGAAAGGATTTTGAAACCTTGGAGTGAAGATGCACTCCATTGAATGATTTTTGAAGGTGAATGTGAACAAGAGAAGATGGTGATTTTTGATAAACAATGATGTGGGTTTGAATGCGATACCTTTCCAATTATTAAGTACCCCCACAATACCTGATTATGGGTAGGGCTTAACTGGAAGTTTATGCGTCTTAGTATGGGTTCCCTCTAAACAAGCGTCATCGGGGTTATGCCGAAAGCTGCCTCTACCACAAAAGAAATGATATGATATGATGCGAAATGAGGTGAATGTCCGGCCCAAGCCTGTGCAGTTCCTGTGCTATGTCCCTGTCTTCACTTTGGGGGCCAAGCTCATGGGGAGAAGTACTCATACTAGGATTTGTAAGTGAAAGGTTATGGTTGATGATCCGCGCATCGTGTTACGATGATTCGGGGTAATCCCGACGGATGAAATCAAATGTTGTGGCACAAGTGTGCAACCTCTGCAGAGTGTAAACCTATTCGAATAGCCGCGTCCACGGTTACGGATGGTTGGAAAGGCCATACAGTTTCCGATGTCATATCTTTGAAAATGATGTTGAAAGGTGATGGTGAAATGACTTGGGGTGAATTGAATTGAAATCACCACTTGAATGGTGGGAATGACACTAATGTTCCCACTTGGGTTAGTTAGCACTTGAACAAGCTTTTCTCCAACTTTGTGAACTAAAACTAGCTTTATGCAAATAAACTAGAGCTTAGCAAACCGTACTAGAATGTCTAGCACTTACATTAGTATTAGTTTGCGAGTACTTGAAGTACTCACGGCTTTGTCCCTGGCTATTCAAATGGCCAGAGTATGACGATGACCAAGGAGATGACCAGCAGGACGCCTACGACAACTAAGCGCCTTCCGACGTCAAGCGTTGGCCTGTGGACTAGAGAGTCCTTGTATCTTACGCTTCCGCTATGCTGAACTATGAACTTGTGTTTGTTCGTTGATCAATAGATCAACTATTCGTGTAATATGGATCATGTGATTCCAAATTTGTAAGACTTATGGTTTGTAATGAATGATGACTGTGATACTTAACTATTATGCCTCGCAACAACAATATTCCTGGGATTGCGATGTATGACATAATAGGCATTCGGACTTAAAAATCCGGGTGTTCACAAGTTGGTATCAGAGCCATTGTTTGACCTTAGAAGACCTTAGTTAGAATGGGCATTCTGAAAACCTTAACTTTGAAATCAAATGAAAGAAACTATTCGTGAAAATTTACTACACTCTTGTCTTTGGGACTTTACCAAAATTTGATGAATCATGTTCTATCTTATTTGAATCAACTTAAAATTTTGCCACACTTTGCACTCTCTAACTTACTCATCCAATTCTCTTTCAGATGGAGCCGAATGAACCCATCAACACCAAGTTTTATCAGCTTGGGAACGGAGGAAGCTTGATCTTCGAGCACGACCTCAACGCCGTCTCTGACTTCCTTGGGCGCCCACACCCCGAGTTTCACGGGGTTCAGCTGGACGACACGCCCGGAGGAGAGTTGCAGTGGGTGATCACTGCCGACTTGAGGGGCAAGATGGAGCCTCCCACTTCGGAGAGGATCCTCTTCTCCTTCCGCGAGAGCAACTGGCTCGACGGACTCGCACGTGGCCTTCAGGAGGCACTTGCGCGCCTCTGTGGACAGAACGTGGTGCGCATCCTCGCCTCTCGCTATGCCCACCTTGTGAGGCGTGATGCTGCGGGAGTGCCCATGGAGCTGCAGCCGCACCCGGAGTTGAGGAACCATGCTGAGCACCTGGACTTCATGCTCTACCAGACTCAGAAGGACCTCGACGCCTCCCGCGCTTACGCGAACCAGACCCATGCTCACATCACTGAGCAGGGTGAGGCGATCAAGCTACTCAACAACGACCGCAAGAGCCTTCGCCAGCAGCGTGCCAAGAAGGACGCTACGATTCGTCGCCTTCGCGCCCGGATCGCGTCACTTGAGGCCACTGTCAAGGCCCAGGAGGATCAGATTCGTCAGCTGGAGGATGACGATGGAGGCATCGACATTCAGGGAGGAGACGCCTTCTGAGTGACGACAACGACTTTGAGGAGGACGAGAACACCGAGGAGGAGGACTACGAGTTCCTGGAGGCCGGACCCGACGACTACGTCCCGATTGATGTCGATGATGAGGAGTAGTTGCACTAGTTCCACTTATAGTAGGTGTGAGTTGTATCCCATCCTTTGTATCGTAGCATGAGAATGGTTCTTAAAACCATTGGAGTATGTGTGTAGTTTGTACTATGTCTTGCATGAATGAACGAATGTTATGTTTGTCATGAAAAGATTACAAGTTTTCAAATTGTTTTCAAACTTAACCAAAATGAACCATAGAATGTTCCCTCTTATCTCATAATCTTCTACATCTTCAGATGGCCCCTCCAAATCGCACCAACGACGCGATGCTGCAACTGCTGCAAACCATGCTTGCAGACCGGGAAACCGAGAGAGCCGAACGCCAAGCCAACCTCACCGCCTTGCAGAACATCGCCAACCAAGGCCATGGAAATCATGACCACCCCGGATCCAAGCTCAAGAACTTCCAAAACACCAACCCTCCGGTTTTTAGCAAGACCAAGGAGCCCCTTGACGCCGACGATTGGCTCCAGACTATGGAGAACAATCTGGAGGTAGCCGGAGTAGAAGCCAACGAGAAGGTTTTGTTCGCCACTCACTATCTCGCTGGACCAGCCCGCGCTTGGTGGACAAGCACCCGTGCCATGAACGGAGGTCAATTCATGACTTGGGAGGATTTCAAACTCAAGTTCAGCAAGTACCATGTACCCCCGGGTCTTATCAAGAAGATGAGGGATGAATTCCGTGAGCTGAAACAAGGTCGCATGACGGTGGTTGAATACCGCGACAAGTTTCTCACTTTGTCGAGGTATGCCCCTGATGAGACCGACACCGTTGAGAAGAGGAAGGAGAGATTCCTGAACGGACTGCATGATGGGATGCAGACTGTCCTCGTCAACATCCCCTTCGCCGACCTCGAAGCCCTTGTTGACTCCGCCATCCAGATGGAGGGCAAGTTAAACCAAGCCAATGAAAACCGCAAGCGCCGCATGGCGAATCAGAGTGGATCAAGCCACCCCCAAAAGTTTCGCCCTAGCTCAAGCGGAGGTTTCACTCCGAGAAACAACAAGCCACAGATGCAGAACTCTCGCCCGATTATCGAGAACAGGAGTGGAGGAAACTCCAAGCCAGGAGGCTACAATAACAACTACAACAACAACAACTACAACCGCGCTCCACCCCGAGCCACTAACAACAACAACACCAACACCAACACCGCTCCCAGAACCGGAAGCAATGCCGTACCCGTTGCGAACAAGCAGGACAAGACCACTATCACTTGTTATGAGTGTGGTGTAGTGGGGTGATGACCCACAAGTATAGGGGATCGCAACAGTCTTCGAGGGAAGTAAAACCCAATTTATTGATTCGACACAAGGGGAGACAAAGAACACTTGGAAGCCTTAACAGCGGAGTTGTCAATTCAGCTGCACCTGGAAACAGACTTGCTCGCAAGAGTTTATCAGTAGTAACCGTTTTATAAACGATAGCAGTAGTGAAATAACAGCGAGAGTAACGAGAGACAGCATAGTGATTTTAGTAAACAGCGAGGATTAAAATACTGTAGGCACGGGGACGGATGACGGGCGTTGCATGGATGAGAGAAACTCATGTAACAATCATAGCAGGGCATTTGCAGATAATAATAAAACGGTGTCCAAGTACAAAGCAATCAATAGGCATGTGTTCCATATATAGTCGTGCGTGCTCGCAATGAGAAACTTGCACAACATCTTTTGTCCTACCAGCCGGTGGCAGCCGGGCCTCAAGGGAAACTACTGGATATTAAGGTACTCCTTTTAATAGAGTACCGGAGCAAAGCATTAACACTCCGTGAACACATGTGATCCTCACATCGCTACCATCCCCTCCGGTTGTCCCAATTCTTGTCACTTCGGGGCCATTGGTTCCGGACAGCGACATGTGTATACAATTTATAGGTAAGACCATAAACAATGAATATCTTGATGAAACAATAACATGTTCAGATCTGAGATCATGGCACTCGGGCCCTAGTGACAAGCATTAAGCATAACAAGTTGCAACAATATCATCAAAGTACCAATTACGGACACTAGGCACTATGCCCTAACAATCTTATGCTATTACATGACCAATCTCATCCAATCCCTACCATCCCCTTCGGCCTACAGCAGGGGAATTACTCACACATGGATGGGGGAAACATGGCTGGTTGATGTAGAGGCGTTGGCGGTGATGATGGCGATGATCTCCTCCAATTCCCCGTCCCGGCGGAGTGCCAGAACGGAGACTTCTGGCTCCCGCGACGGAGTTTCGCGATGTGGCGGCGTTCTGGAGGGTTTCTGGCGACTTCGACTTCTCCCCGTGCGTTTTTAGGTCGAGGCCGATAAATAGTCCGAAGGAGGGCGTCGGAGGCCGGCCGAGGGGGCCACACCACATGGCCGCGCGGGCCCCCTAGGCCGCGCCGCCCTATGGTGTGGGGCCCTCGGGCCTCCACCTGGTTTGTCCTTCTGGCTCAGTCAGTTCTCTGGGAAAATAGGGCCTTCTGCATAAATTCCGAGGATTTTCCCGAAAGTTGGATTTCTGCACAAAAACGAGACACCAGAGCAGTTCTGCTGAAAACAGCGTTAGTCCGTGTTAGTTGCATCCAAAATACACAAATTAGAGGCAAAACAATAGCAAAGTGTTCGGAAAAGTAGATACGTTTTGGACGTATCAACTCCCCCCAAGCTTAGCTTATTGCTTGTCCTCAAGCAATTCAGTTAACAACTGAGCGATAAAAGAACTTTTACGAACACATTTGCTCATATGATGTATATATTCTCATGCTATGGCTAATACTTAAGCAGTTCATAATGAGATACATGTAAATAAGATCATCTAACAGCTATGTCAATCATGGAGAGGTACCAACAATTAATAATAAGCATCCTGAATCATGTATATAAGCAGGATTGCAATGTTCATAAGAGAGTATGATAAAGTGGTATCTCGCTTGCCTGTATTTGATTGGCAAAACATAAATCCCCGGGCACCTCTGGAGTTCATAGAAAAACTAGAAGTAGTGATTGTCAAAGATAAAAGCATCAAAGTTATACCACAATCAATCATATTTTGAGACAAGCATATTATACTAAGAATGACAGTTGTGCTCTCAAGATAGTGCTCAAAGAAATAATGGAGACACAACATAAAAGTAAAATATTGACCCTTCGCAGAGGGAAGCAGGGATTAACATGCGCTAGAGTTTTTCATTTTTGAAATCAGGAGTAACATCATTTTGAGAGGTGTTTGTTGTTGTCAACGAATGGTAATGGGTACACTAGCTACCTCGCCAACCGGACTTCCAAGAGCGGCTCCCATGAATTATTGCATATTTATTTGGCACTCCTTCCAACCTTTCTTTCACAAACCATGGCTAACCGAATCCTCGGGTGCCTGCCAACAATCTCATACCATGAAGGAGTGCCTTTTTATTTTAGTTTTATTATGATGATGACACTCCCCCCAACCTTTGCTTACACAAGCCATGGCTAACCGAATCCTTCGGGTGCCGTCCAACAATCACAAACCATGGAGGAGTGTCTATTTAAGTTAATTAATTTGGGACTGGGAATCCCATTGCCAGCTCTTTTTGCAAAATTATTGGATAAGCGGATGTGCCACTAGTCCATATGAGAGTCCGTCAAAAGTAAATGACAAGGTTGAAAGCTAAACACCACATACTTCCTCATGAGCTATGAAACATAAACACAAATTGAGAAGCATTTTGAAGGTTTTAAAGGTAGCGCATGAGAATTTACTTGGAATGGTTTGAAATGCCATGCATAGGTATTTATGGTGGACACTTTTGGAACAACTTGGTTTTCAGGTGTTTGGAAGCACGAACAGCGTCCCCGCTCAGTACAAGTGGAGGCTAGCAATAGACTAGGGAGCGACAAATCAAGAGAGCAGTAACTGTCATAATCATGCTTGCGGCAAAATAAATTAACGGAGGCATAAAAGTGATACAAGAACTCTGAAGCAATATAGATCATCAAGGCTTAATTGACTTTTTGTTCAGTCATATGCATGCGTGAGCATGTGCCAAGTCGATATAAATGAATTATTCAGAGGAGGATACCACAATGCCATACTTACTTATGAATAAAACAATGCAAGCAAACATCCATGACATGCTACTCATATTAATAGATTGGAGCTAAACATGAGAGATCATAAACTACTAGACTTTCTCAAATAACATATACCTCACATGAACCAACTAAGCATGTTCACATGGATGAGTATATGTACAAAAATGAAAACAAATAGAGTTCATACCAGCCTCTCACCACAATCAAATTGTCGTAGATCGTCATTATTGCCTTTTCACTTGTGTAGCTTGGATAATATGAAATGAAAACCACGCTCCAGCCACCGAAGACCATTGAACTCAAGATGAACTTTACAAAACCAAAGAAGAACAGCAAATATTTTTGGTGTTTTTGAATTTGATAACAAGAACAAGAGGAAACAAACAAATAAACAAAGCAAAATCTTTTTGGGTTTTCTTATAACAAACTAGCAACAGCAAATAAAGCGAAACAAATGCAAGAAACCAAAGCAAACAAATGGTGAAGAGAAACAACAGAAATATTTTTGGTCTTTTTGTGTTTTGGAAAAAGAAACAAAGCAAAAACAAGAAATAGCAAACCAAAAGAAACACAGAAAAGCGAGATGGCAGAAATCTGCCAAAACCTGACAGCAGTACAGAAATCGATTTTTACAAAAATCTTACGTTGCTCAGCTCGAAAAGTGTTCAACTAATGAAAGTTAGATAACAACCTGGGGAACCTGCACAAAAATTGGCAGCTCAAAATAACGCTCTGGCTGTGCGCACGAATTTTTCTAGTAACAGTCCAGAATCTGTTTTCAGGCAGCACTTCCCCAAATATCATCTTCCTCTCATTAGAAAACCACTCAAACGAACAAAACAAATATGTACAAGTATCCAGCAACCATAATATGCAAAGAATGAGTGATGCCGGTATACCTCCCCCCAAGCTTAGGCTTTTGGCCTAAGTGGAGTTCAATCCCATCGATCCCATGAGGTAATATCTCCGTAGTATGACGAAGATGGATCGTATTCCGGGTATGTGCTAGAAGAAGCACCCGGATACGTGACGGTGTAGTCGTGGGAGGCCTCGGCGTCCTCGGAGTCATGCTGCTGGTGGAAGTCTTGTATCTTCATATGTTCATCCACCTCCTCCTTAGTGCACGACCATGATTGCCTGTCAATACTGAACAAACCTGGTTGGGGAAGAGGGATTTCCTTCTCATCCCCGTCAGAAAACAACATTCTATAGACCATATTATCTACAGTAGAATCAGCGGTAACAAAATGATGACTCTTCATAGCAGCAATATCAAGTTTCCTAGGGGCCAATGGCACATCGTTAGGATCAAGAGGAAGCCTTAGATATGTTAAAACGCGCAGTGCAATAGTTCCTCCAAAAATAGGCCCTCTATTAGACAGGCGGCGAGCAATAAGAGAACCAAGGTGATAAGATGTCCGACCAGTAAGTGCAATATTCAAGAAAGCAAGATGGTAACTAGAAATATTGCTAGTGTTCTCCCTACCAAGAATGCTAGTAGCAATGTAATATGCAAAATACTTAATGGCGGGGAGTTGAATGTTCCTTATCTTGCCACGCTGAATGGTGCGACAATCATCATCGGTAATCCCTCGATAGAGCTCCAACAAGTCCCGGGGGTTGTCATCAATCCTACTTGCTGTACCTACAGGGGCAATATCCAATGCACGACAAAAATCTTCCAATCCCATAGTAACAGGATTACCATAGATCTTGAATGCAACTGTCGGCTCATATTGCTTGTTGTGGAACTTGAAGCTCTCGACGAAGATTTTGGTGAGCATGTAGTATTGCTCCCTTTCATCTCCCACATAGGTGGTTAAGCCCGCCCTGTTGACAAGGGTGAAGAAATCCTCCAATATCCCTGCATTCCTCAGAAAATCATAGCATGGAAAAGACGAAGCATTAGGAGCCCCGTTGTCCTCTTCGGGCGCGAAGCTAGGCGCGATGATATCCTCGTTGTACGATCGCCTAAGCCAGGTGGCAGCCCTAGAAGGCCTCCCGGTGCTGGTTGTTCCTTTCTTGAACAACTCTCCAAAGTTGAACTTCTTCATCTCTTCTCTGAAATTTTCAACAAACAATATAAAATTTGATTTGGTGACATATAATTGAGGGAAACTACCATAGGAACTTGCTAGAGTACTAATCATGCATCAAAACTAGTTTCTACCACTTAGAACAAGCATGCAAGCTCACTAAACATGTTACCTACAGCAGCAAAATATTCAAGATATACTCAGCCAAACAAAATTCTACTTGGATGGGTGGAGGAGTCACATACCAAGGAGCAAATGTGCCAAATTTCAGCAAGAAATCTGGGCTGAACAAAGAGATCGAGAAATCTGGAGCTCTTGAGCAAAAACGCGAGTGAGAGGAACCTGGTACGAGTTTTTTCGGGAGAGAGAAGGTGCTGGGAGAAAGAGATGAGATAGTGGGGCAAGGAGGGGCCCACACCACAGGGTGGCGTGCCCCCCTCCTTGGCCGCGCCGGCCTGTGGTGTGGCACCCTCTGGTGCCCCATAGGTCATCCTCTGGTGCTCCCAGGTGCCTCGTCGAAAAATAGGACCAACGGTATAATTTTTGTGAATTTTTGAAAACTTTGAAAAATGCACATTTCTGGGTATTTAATTTATTATTACTGGCCAGGAAAAATTTTGAAATCTCCAATTAACTAAGGAACTTTGCAAATTAAAAATGCTACAGCAACTAGAGCAAGTGGAGGAAGAAAGAGATGTTGTTTACCTCCTCTATGCATATAAAAAGTATTCGTTAACAAGGTTGATCAAGTCTTGCCACCAAATAAATTTTACATAGCATAAGAAGAAATAAACCTCAAATCAATCATGTTACCTTGAATTGTATTGATATGGATCCAATCACGAGAGTTTGATATTCTTCTTTAGGCTCATATATAGGACAATCAATAGTTCCCACTTTGATAGTTCTCACATTAAAAATAGTATTGACTCCACATACTTTATCAATCTTCTTGGGGAAATAGACGGTATGCTCCCTATCATCAACATTGAAAGTAACCTTTCCTTTATTGCAATCAATAACAGCCCCTGCGGTGTTAAGAAAAGGTCTCCCAAGAATAATAGACATATTATCATCTTCAGGCATTTCCAACACAACAAAATCAGTTAATATCAAGCAGTTAGTAGTAACTTGAACAGGAACATCCTCACATATACCAACAGGAATAGCAGTAGATTTATCAGCCATTTGCAAAGATATATCAGTAGGTATCAACATATCTAAGTAAAGTCTCTTATAAAGAGAAAAAGGCATAACACTAACACCGGCTCCCAAGTCACATAGAGCAGTCTTAACATAATTATTCTTAATAGAACAAGGAATAGTAGGTATACCTGGGTCGCCCAACTTCTTTGGAACTTTGCCATTGAAAGAGTAATTAGCAAGCGTAGTGGAAATTTCCTCATTGGGGATTTTCCTTTTGTTAGTAACAATATCTTTCATATACTTCGAATAAGGTGGCAATTTAATAGCATCAGTCAAAGGGATTTGCAAGAATAAAGGTTTCATCCAATCGCAAAATTTATTATAGTGTTCTTCTTCCTTTGATTTTAGTTTCTTAGCAGGAAAAGGCATTTGCTTTTGCACCCAAGGTTCTCTTTCATTACCATGTTTCTCAGCAATAAAATCTTCTTTAGTATACTTTTTATTTTTAGCATGCTTTTCAGGTTCTTCTTCAACCTCTTCTTTATCAGGAGTATCATTCTTATCATTATCTTTATCATGTTCATTACCACTTTCAGTTTCAGCATCAGAAATAGAAATACTATTAGGATCATTAGCAGGTTCAGAGGATTCTACAACATTTTTATGTTTCTTCTTCTTTTTCTTCTTAGAAGGAGCACTAGGTTCAATGCGTTGAGAATCTTGTTCAATTCTTTTGGGATGTCCCTCAGGATATAAAGGATCCTGAGTAGAAACACCGCCTCTAGTTGTTACTTCATAAGCATGTTTTTCTTTAGAATTATTCCCCAACAAGTCATTTTGCACTTTAGTGAGTTGATCAATTTGAGTTTGAATCATATGAAAATGTTTAACAAGCATCTTAACATCATTGGAGGTTCTCTCTACAATATCATGCAATTCACTAATAGCTTGAGAGTTTTCCATTAAATGATTCTCTACTCTCATATTAAAATTTTCTTGCTTAACAATATAATTATCAAACTCATCTAAGCATTGTGCAGGAGGCTTCGAATACGGAATATCTTCCCTAGTAAAGCGTTGAAGGGAGTTTACCTCAATCATGGATGAAGGGGGAATTATCTCACATATATCTTCTATGGGAGGAAGATTCTTCACATCTTCAGATTTAATACCTTTCTCCTTGAGAGACTTCTTGGCTTCCCTCATATCTTCATCATTTAATTTAATCAAACCCCTCTTCTTCAATATTGGCGTTGGAGTTGGTTCAGGCGTAGTCCAATCATCATGATTCCGGCCTATTTTAGCCAATAATTCTTCAGCGTCGTCTGGAGTTCTTTTCCTGAAAACACAACCAGCACAACTATCCAGGTATGCCCTAGACTCAATGGTTAGTCCACTATAAAATATATCAAGTAAATCATGCTTTTCCAAATCATGGTCAGGCCGAGCTCTAATAAGAGAGCAAAATCTCGCCCAAGCCTCAGGCAATTTCTCTCCATCTCCCTGGTCAAAATTATAGATTCTCTGCAAAGCAATATGTTGAGCACTAGCAGGAAAGTATTTACGGAAGAAAACATCAAGCAATTCTTTTGGACTTTTAATAGAATTAGGTGGCAAACTATTATACCAAGTTTTAGCGTCATCCTTTAATGAGAATGGAAAGATTTTAGCAACAAAGTAAGTACGCATCTTGACATCATCAGAAAACAAACTACTTAGAGTAGATAACTCAATCATGTGTTCAACAGCACTTTCTTTTTCAGTACCACAAAAGGGTGTTTTCTCAACAATAGCTATATGAGATAGATCAAGAGAAAAATCATAATCTTTATCCTTAATGTTTATAGGAGATGTGGCAAACTTTGGATCAGGAGACAGTTTATATCTAACAGCATGTTCTGCAAGTAACTTTTTAATTTTTCTTGCATCAGTAGTAGCATTGCATTTTTCAATAAAATCATCATTAAGCTCCACATAATCTTCATCAGGATCATCACTAAAATAATCAAGTTCAGGTGAATTAACAGGTGTAGTAGCATTAGGAGTTTCAGTATTTTCAATTTGTCTAGACCTAGCAATTGTAGCATCTAGAAAGGATCCCAAAGAACCACTATCATCAAGCACAGCAGAAATATTATCAATATTATCAGAGTTTTCAGATTCAGCAGAAGTACCCGCATGTGAAGCATGTGGCGGTGAAACAAGTTTATCAATCACAGATGGTGAATCAAGCGTAGCGGAGGTATTCAGAATTGTACCTTTTCTTGTAGTGGATGGTAATATGGCGATCTTAGTATCGCGAGGTTTACCCATGATGGAGAATTTGCAGCGAACAATATTAATCCAAGTGAACTTCCAAATAAAGCTATGCTCCCCGGCAACGGCGCCAGAAAATAGTCTTGATGACCCACAAGTATAGGGGATCGCAACAGTCTTCGAGGGAAGTAAAACCCAATTTATTGATTCGACACAAGGGGAGACAAAGAACACTTGGAAGCCTTAACAGCGGAGTTGTCAATTCAGTTGCACCTGGAAACAGACTTGCTCGCAAGAGTTTATCAGTAGTAACAGTTTTATAGCAGTAGTGAAATAACAGCAGCAGAGTAACAGAGACAGCAGTAGTGATTTTAGTAAACAGCAGGATTAAAATACTGTAGGCACGGGGACGGATGACGGGCGTTGCATGGATGAGAGAAACTCATGTAACAATCATAGCAGGGCATTTGCAGATAATAATAAAACGGTGTCCAAGTACAAAGCAATCAATAGGCATGTGTTCCATATATAGTCGTGCGTGCTCGCAATGAGAAACTTGCACAACATCTTTTGTCCTACCAGCCGGTGGCAGCCGGGCCTCAAGGGAAACTACTGGATATTAAGGTACTCCTTTTAATAGAGTACCGGAGCAAAGCATTAACACTCCGTGAACACATGTGATCCTCACATCGCTACCATCCCCTCCGGTTGTCCCAATTCTTGTCACTTCGGGGCCATTGGTTCCGGACAGCGACATGTGTATACAACTTATAGGTAAGACCATAAACAATGAATATCTTGATGAAACAATAACATGTTCAGATCTGAGATCATGGCACTCGGGCCCTAGTGACAAGCATTAAGCATAACAAGTTGCAACAATATCATCAAAGTACCAATTACGGACACTAGGCACTATGCCCTAACAATCTTATGCTATTACATGACCAATCTCATCCAATCCCTACCATCCCCTTCGGCCTACAGCGGGGGAATTACTCACACATGGATGGGGGAAACATGGCTGGTTGATGTAGAGGCGTTGGCGGTGATGATGGCGATGATCTCCTCCAATTCCCCGTCCCGGCGGAGTGCCAGAACGGAGACTTCTGGCTCCCGCGACGGAGTTTCGCGATGTGGCGGCGTTCTGGAGGGTTTCTGGCGACTTCGACTTCTCCCCGTGCGTTTTTAGGTCGAGGCCGATAAATAGTCCGAAGGAGGGCGTCGGAGGCCGGCCGAGGGGGCCACACCACATGGCCGCGCGGGCCCCCCCTGGGCCGCGTCGCCCTATGGTGTGGGGCCCTCGGGCCTCCACCTGGTTTGTCCTTCTGGCTCTGTCAGTTCTCTGGGAAAATAGGGCCTTCTGCATAAATTCCGAGGATTTTCCCGAAAGTTGGATTTCTGCACAAAAACGAGACACCAGAGCAGTTCTGCTGAAAACAGCGTTAGTCCGTGTTAGTTGCATCCAAAATACACAAATTAGAGGCAAAACAATAGCAAAAGTGTTCGGGAAAGTAGATACGTTTTGAACGTATCATGGGGCACTACTCCAACGAGTGTCCCAAGCGTCTTGCCAAGCTCGCTGGCAACACCGCTGCACCTGCTCAGCAGCAACGCCGTGTCTCCACCGGCAAGAAGTTCGCCCCCAACAACCCCAACAACCGCAACGGCCGCCTCTACCACATGAACGCCGAAGAAGCCCAGGAAGCACCAGATGTTGTACTGGGTATGTTTTCTGTCAACCACATCCCTGCCAGAGTGTTGTTTGATTCCGGAGCATCTCATTCCTTTGTCACCGAAGACTTTGCATCAACAAGTAAAATTCAACCCCTCAGTTTGAAGCATGTTATGATAGTCCAAATCCCCGGATCAACCACCAAAGCTAGAAATTTTTGCAAAAATGTGCCAATCAAAATCCATGATGTAGATTTCTTTGCAAATCTAATCATACTTGGAACCAAAGGTTTGGAAGTTTTCCTAGGAATGGACTGGATGTCCAAGCACAACGGATTGATAGACTGTGCCAAGAAAGCCATAACCATGACTAGCAGCACCGGTATCGTAGTTGAGCACGTCTCTGAAAAACTACCCAGAAAATTTACCTGCAACCAAAGTGTATCCAAGCCAACTCTGGATCAAATCAGGGTCGTTTGTCGCTACCCTGATGTGTTTCCGGATGATCTACCCGGTATGCCCCCGGATCGGGATATCGAGTTTATCATCGAGTTAATCCTCGGAACTGGACCCATCGCCCAGAGAGCTTACAGCATGAACGCAACCGAGCTTGTGGAGCTGAAGAAGCAAATAGATGACATGTTAGCCAAAGGTTTGATTAGACCAAGTGCATCCCCCTGGATATCCCCCGTCTTGTTTGTCGACAAGAAAGATGGTGCAAATCGTTTATGCACGGACTATCGTAAGCTTAACGATGTCACCATCAAAAACAAATACCCCCTACCCAAGATCGAAGACTTGTTTGACCAACTCACCGGATCCAGAGTTTTCTCCAAGATAGATCTTAGAACTGGATACCACCAACTGAAGATCCGAGCCACCGACAATCCAAAAACTGCCTTTACCACCCGATATGGGTTGTATGAGTACAACGTCATGTCGTTTGGACTGACCAATGCCCCCGCTTATTTCATGAATCTCATGAACAAGATCTTCATGAACTTTTTGGACAAGTTTGTCGTTGTATTCATCGACGACATCCTCGTCTACTCCAAGTCCGAAGAGGAACATGAACATCATTTGGAGATTGTCCTAGAAACCCTTAGACAGCACAAGTTATATGCCAAGTTTAGCAAGTGTGAGTTTTGGCTGGAAGAAGTTGGATTCCTGGGACACATCTTGTCTACAGGAGGAATTGCCGTAGATCCCGCCAAAATCAAAACTGTTATGGAATGGCAAGCCCCCACCACACAAACCGAGGTCCGCGCTTTTCTTGGATTAGCCGGATACTACCGCAGATTTGTAGAAGGTTTTTCAAGCATCGCTCGACCAATGACCCAACTGCTGAAAAAGGACAGAAAGTTTGAGTGGACCGACAAATGCGAAGAGAGCTTTCAATAGCTCAAGAGTAGATTGACAACAGCCCCAATCCTGATCATGCCAGATATCGCAAAACCCTTTGACGTATATTGCGACGCCTCCAAGACTGGACTTGGATGCGTGCTTATGCAAGAAGGCAAGGTTGTATCCTACCTTTCAAGACAACTCAAGCAACATGAACAGAACTACCCAACCCATGACCTCGAGCTTGCCGCCGTGGTCTTAGCCTTGAAAGTTTGGCGTCATTACCTCATGGGTAATCGATGCGAGATCTACTCCGACCACAAAAGCCTCAAATACATATTCACCCAGAAAGAGCTGAACATGAGACAACGCCGATGGATCGAATTGATCAAGGATTACGACATGGAGATCCACTACCACCCCGGCAAGGCCAATGTGGTAGCGGATGCCTTGAGTCGACTGCCGTGTCAGTTGAACTCCATGCTCGCAACCGAACAGCCCAGCTTGCACCAAGAGTTTGAACAGTTCAGACTTGAACTTGTTAGTGAAGGATTCCTAGCCAGCATAGAACTGCAACCCACCTTGGTTGGTCAGATCAACGAAGCCCAGAAGGACAACGCTAGCATTGACGGAATCAAGAAACAGATAGCCGCAGGAAAAGCCCCCGGATTCACCGTAGACGAAGCCGGAATTCTTTGGTACAAAGAACGTCTCTACGTACCATCGGACTCTGACTTGAAACAAATCATCCTGCAAGAAGCCCATGACACTCTTTACTCAATCCACCCCGGAGGTACCAAGATGTACCAAGACCTAAAAGAACAATTTTGGTGGCACGGAATGAAGAGAGAGATCCGTAGCTATATCGCTAAGTGTGACATCTATCAGAGAGTCAAGGCAGAACATCAACGACCCGCCGGACTGTTACAACCCCTCCAGATTCCGGAATGGAAATGGGACTCCGTAGGAATGGACTTTATCACCGGACTGCCCAAATCCAGCAAAGGCAATGATTCAATATGGGTAGTTGTCGATAGATTGACCAAAGTCGCCCATTTCATCGCCGTAAAAACCACCTATCAAGGCCCAAAGTTAGCTGAACTTTACATCTCCAGAATAGTCGCTTTGCACGGAACCCCCAAATCGATAGTGTCAGATAGAGGATCACAGTTCACCTCAAGGTTCTGGCAGAAAGTGCATGAAGGACTAGGCACTCGCCTAAATTTCAGCACCGCCTATCACCCTCAGACCGACGGACAGACTGAGAGAGTAAACCAGATACTGGAAGACATGCTTAGAGCCTGCGTACTGAATACGGATCCAAGTGGGAAGACTGCCTACCTTACGCAGAATTCTCTTACAACAATAGTTACCAAGCCAGCCTACAGATGGCCCCCTTCGAAGCCTTGTACGGAAGGAAGTGCCGTACCCCCCTGAACTGGTCAGAAGTCGGAGAGAGCCAAGTTTTCGGCCCAGACGTTCTTCGTGAAGCCGAAGAGAAAGTCCACAAGATCCGCGAGTACCTCAAAACGGCGCAATCCAGACAGAAGAGCTACGCCGACAAGAGACGTCGGGAGATGACCTTTGAGATCGGAGACTTCGTCTATCTCAAAGTATCCCCCTTGAAAGGAATGCAAAGGTTCCAACTGAAAGGAAAGCTTGCACCCCGCTATGTCGGACCTTTCCAAGTCCTCAGCCGCCGAGGTGAAGTATCTTATCAACTGGAGTTGCCTGAAGAAATGTCGGCTGTGCACGACGTGTTTCACATCTCACTTCTCCGGAAGTGCCTTGAAGTCCCAGAGAAGACCGAAGTGTTCAAGAACATCGATCACCGATCGGTGGACATCAACAAGGATCTGACTTACCGCGAAGTGCCGATTCGCATCCTGGAAGAAGCTTACCGAACCACCCGCACCCGAAGCATCAAGTTTCTAAAGATCCAATGGAGCAATCATACCGAGGATGAAGCCACATGGGAACGCGAAGACTTCATGAAGAAGGAATACCCAGATCTCTTTAGTACCTAACTTTCTTTTCGATCTCGGGACGAGATCTTTTGTAAGGGGGAAGGGTTTGTAACACCCCAAATTTCAATAAAAAGAAAGTTAGAGAATTCCAGAAAGCAAAATTTCAAACCAACAAAAACTTTTCTATTTGCATATAGTACCATGCATAGGACTTGTGCATTTGAGTGATATGCCATGATGATTGTCATTACTTGTATTTGATATGCTCTAAAACCCTAGTGTGATCATATGAGGATCACCAACCAAATAAATCAAAGAGGAAGAAATTCCATAAAATGCAAAACCCTAGAAACCCTCACATATGCCCTATGGCATTTTTATAAATTTTGACCCTAGACCTATTTGGTCTTCACCATTAGTTGAGTAATGTTATTAAACACTTATTACAACTTTTGGAATCAAAGATTCACAATTCAAATGGATTTCAAACACAAATCCCACTCACATATGATAATGGTCAATTTTGACAATTCTAGTTTGATCACCACTTTGAGCCCTTGCCATTCATTTTTCCCAAACCAACTCTTGCTAACTCTTTGCACCATTTCAAAGTCAACATCAAGGTGAACAACTTTGGTGAAGATCATCATGCCAAATTCATCTTTGATCATGAGCAAGGCTCATCCAAAGTTCCAACTTTCTCACATATGCAACATTCTTCACTTAGCCAATTTTGCCAATTTTTGAATTCTAATTTTTCCACCACCACCTCCAAACCTCTCTGGTCATTTACAACTAATATCAACACTCACTTTTCAAACACACTCACCATTTGAATTATTTCAAATTTGGACAATTTTGTAAATTCCAAAATTGGGCACTATTTGCAACTATTGCAAATAGTGATCTAATCTACCCTAACCACCCCAATCACACTCTACTGGTCCCCTGGTCCCCTCTCACTCTCAATGCAGCATAGAAACCCTAGTGGTGCATGCATAGCATGCATGCACACACCATGCCGGCCATGGCGCCACCTTGCCGAGCCTCCCCTCTCTCCCTTGCTCCCCAACCCTGGCCACCTTGCCCTAGCTCGCCACCTCGCTCCTCTACGTCGTCTAGCACCAACAGAAGCAAGGTAGATGCCCTAGCTACACCGGAAGACGCGCGCCCAAAACCGCCAGTATGCCGCTCGCGTCGCGACCATGCGCGCCATGGACGCGCACTGGCCACGCGCCACCCCGCCAGTACACGCAGCCCCTGGACCCCCTGCGAGCACCGTGAGCCTCACCGTGACACCGCGACGCCGTTGGACATGCCCTCGACCACGACCCGCACCCGCCGTCACCGGAGAAGCCAACCCTGCTCCGCCGCGGGCGCGACAGACATGGAAGCAACGCGACATAACCAGGCCCTCCCCGACCACGCTGTCGCCACCATTCGCCTCGCCTGGACACGTAGAGCATCCCTGCACCCTCGCCTAGCTCGATAGCTCGCCGGAGACGCCGCGCCCATGTCGCCCACCTCACTGCCCCGCAACCCTCATGCGATTCTATAAATAGGAGGTTCCCTGGACCAAACCAACCACACCAGCTCACTCCCCACCTCTCACTGCTTCTCCACCACCACTCCACTCACTCAATCGTCGCCGGAGCCACCCCAATTTGGAGATCGGAGCCGCCAGTACCTGGTGGACGCCGCCGTCGATTGGAGCTGTTCCAGGAGGAGCCGCTGCTACCAGTCGACTCCCCGTCGTCCACAACTTCATCGCGCACCTTGCCAACCCTAGCTGGAGCCACGGTGAGCTCTCCGACCCCCTACCCTCGCCGCCAGCACGTCGGGTTCTCGTCGGAGAAGACGATGAACCTCGACCGTCGATCTGCGTTCTAATCCAACGCTCCACTTTAAAACATACCGCTTCGGGCGTTATAAGCCACTGACGCCTGGACCCCACCCTGTCAGCGCGCCGCGCGTCTGTGGACCGTGGCTGGGCTGGACTGGGCCGTTTTTATTCGAATCTGGCCCAGTTTCGTTTCCCGCCGGCCCTCTTAATTCAAACTTCTTTTAAACAATTCCAAATAATTTCAATACTGCCCAAACTTTGAAAATCAATAGATTCAAATTGGCTTAACCAAATTCAATGAATTTTATATTGTTGGAAAGCTAGTAAAATGATCTAACCAATGCCACTGGTCCCATGGCCAGATTCTTTGTAGAATTAATATGATAAAAATAACAAGACAGGGACTTTTCCCTATTCAAATAATTCTTAAAAATCAACCAAAATAGATATTAAGTTAATTCCAACTCTAATAGCTCACATTTGACTTGCACTAATTGTTTATGCAATAAAATGGTGTGGTTACTTTGTATGATCATGCCATAGTTTAATGAATGGATAATATGGCTAGTTTAACTAGTTGATATTGTCCAAAACTATTAAAGTAAATGTTGTGAAGTCTTGTACTTCATTTAAATTTGTCTCACATGAATTCATGGGATGTTTGGACCCCTGGTCCCAAACTCTCTTATATGAATTACTTGAGATTTAAATCAAATATAGTGTTATTTAAATAGTATGAGGTGATCTACCTCATTTAAATCATTTTCACAAATGATGATGATGAACATTTGACTTGGGTCAATATGAGTTCATACATGATTATTTGAGAAATTAAATCTTAAGAAGATTTCAATGAGAGGAAATTATTTCTCAAGAACCCTATGGAAACTATCATTTACATATGAAATACAAAGAAGTGAATTCTACTTAACCCCCACAACCCATGCACCCTAGTTAATTTATTTGTGTGCATAGAGTAGTTTGTGTGTTATATGTGATGTATAGAATGACCATTAAATTAGTGAGTAATTATACTCGTATTCCAATTTAGACGGTAGCACCGGAGAATACGCCGAAGAAGAAGGTTGCTACCAAGAGGAGGAGGAGGAACAGTTTGAGAACTACCAAGGCAAGCTATTACCAATGCAAGCTATTATTCTTGCAAAGTGCAAAGCCCCTTGGGGCAAGGCACCATGATTCTTACCTTTTCTTACATGAGCCTATCCCAAGTTTTTACATTACAAGTTTTTACTTGTTTTCTAAATGAGTTACTTTTATAGTTAACTTTGGTCAAAGTACGAGTTGGATACTAGAGTAGTGAGTTACTCTTCTCCAAGCAAAGCAAGATAGCACCCCTCATGAATTAGAGCTAGTGCTAATGAATTAAAACTTGACTACTCTAGATGGGAACAATGTGAATTTGAAAGGATTTTGAAACCTTGGAGTGAAGATGCACTCCATTGAATGATTTTTGAAGGTGAATGTGAACAAGAGAAGATGGTGATTTTTGATAAACAATGATGTGGGTTTGAATGCGATACCTTTCCAATTATTAAGTACCCCCACAATACCTGATTATGGGTAGGGTTTAACTGGAAGTTTATGCGTCTTAGTATAGGTTCCCTCTAAACAAGCGTCATCGGGGTTATGCCGAAAGCTGCCTCTACCACAAAAGAAATGATATGATATGATGCGAAATGAGGTGAATGTCCGGCCCAAGCCCTATGCAGTTCCCAGGCTGACTGTCTGTCTTCACTGGGGGGCCAAGCTCATGGGGAGAAGTGCTCATACTAGGATTTGTAAGTGAAAGGTTATGGTTGATGATCCGCGTACTGTGTTACGATGATTCAGGGTAATCCCGACGGATGAAATCAAATGTTGTGGCACAAGTGTGCAACCTCTGCAGAGTGTAAACCTATTCGAATAGCCGCGTCCACGGTTACGGACGGTTGGAAAGGCCATACAGTTTCCGATGTCATATCTTTGAAAATGATGTTGAAAGGTGATGGTGAAATGACTTGGGGTGAATTGAATTGAAATCACCACTTGAATGGTGGGAATGACACTAATGTTCCCACTTGGGTTAGTTAGCACTTGAACAAGCTTTTCTCCAACTTTGTGAACTAAAACTAGCTTTATGCAAATAAACTAGAGCTTAGCAAACCGTACTAGAATGTCTAGCACTTACATTAGTATTAGTTTGCGAGTACTTGAAGTACTCACGGCTTTGTCCCTGGCTATTCAAATGGCCAGAGTATGACGATGACCAAGGAGATGACCAGCAGGACGCCTACGACAACTAAGCGCCTTCCGACGTCAAGCGTTGGCCTGTGGACTAGAGAGTCCTTGTATCTTACGCTTCCGCTATGTTGAACTATGAACTTGTGTTTGTTCGTTGATCAATAGATCAACTATTCGTGTAATATGGATCATGTGATTCCAAATTTGTAAGACTTATGGTTTGTAATGAATGATGACTGTGATACTTAACTATTATGCCTCGCAACAACAATATTCCTGGGATTGCGATGTATGACATAATAGGCATTCGGACTTAAAAATCCGGGTGTTGACAGATTGATTTGAACTAAACGTCATCTTTCGCTTGTTCTAGATATTTTCCAAAAATAATTTTAGGTCCACAACTTGTCATTTTATCGGATGTATGATTTCGGTTTTGACTGTTATACTCCCTCCATCTGATGAAAGTTGTCTGAAATTTTTCAAAATCTGGATGCATCTAGACACTATCTTTTTTTGCGGGTATCTAGCTAGACACTATCTAGTACATAGATACATTCAAATTTTTACAAAGATCAGACAACTTTTATGAAACGCATGGAGTACAATCTTTTGAGCCCTAAACTAATTCTCTGAGATTAGCAAATCCGTTAGTTCTGTGGTAGTAGATGTAGTCATCCAACTATATGTTCTTGTTTGTAACGATAATAGCAATTTCGAGACAATTTGGTGTGGTGGTTGAATGAAACGGAAGATGAGCTCAAACTTAACAGAAACAAACGTGTGCGAATTATCTTGATACGCGCCTTGCAGGCATATTTTAATGCTTTTCTAGGCCGTGTTTTAGTTTGGTTTCATTTGTGTTTATTCTTGCATAGCTTCTTTTGTATGTACTGCTTTTTCACTTCTAAACTTCTGATGCCACATACATGCCCGATTTTAATAAAAATATAATTCAAGTTCCATTTCAATTTCAGATATGTGAAGGTACACATCAATCTAATGCCTACGAGAGCCACGCAAGTGGGTGCGGTTCGCTGCCACTGAACCAGCGAAATTAATGGGGTACACGGGCGCTTTGTTGGCAGGGTAGAAGAGCCCAAAGTTCCTCTCTGTCTCTTCCCCGGTCTTCTGGTTCTCGTTGAACATGGCGAACAGATACGCCTCGATCGGGCCAGGCTTCTTCGGCGTGCCGTGCGCTACATGGTCGACCAGTCCCTGGTTGTACGCCCTTGCGTTCTCCATCGTCGCCGCCACCCCTCCTGCCGACGGCCACCCACTCTCTGACACCACCACCCTCACCCCCGGCGCCCCGGCTTTTTCCAGCGCGGCGTAGATGGCGTCCACCATGGCGTCGAAGAGGTTCGTGTAAACGAGCCTGTTCCCGCTATCCGTCAGCGGCGGCGCGCCGGGCTGGAACGTCGCGTAGCTAAGGCTGATGTTGCCGGGGTTTCCCAGGTAGGCGAAGTAGGGGTACACGTTGGCGAGCAGCGGCGCGCCGATGGTTGCGAGGATCTGTGCCACGTCCGTCATGTAGGTCTGCGCGAACACGGCGCTGGAGGGTGGGAAGGAGTTGGCGATCACGTCCATCTTCACCGCCGTGGAAACCTTGACAGCGCTGAGACCCACGGCGCCCAAGGCGTCGTTCAGGTTCCGCATGGCGGCGGGGATGCTTTGCGTGGCCCCGCCCGTGAGCTCGTTGCCGACGGCGATGTACTTGATTTTGACGTCAGGGTAGTAGGGCTTGACGTTGGTTTGGACCCAGAAGGCCGCGTTGGCGGCGCTGGCGGCGAGGTGGGCGACGTCATTGTTGGTGGTGCCGAGGATGAGGTCGATGCCGGCATTGCGGAGCGCGTTCAGGGCGGGGGGCTCGACGGTGTAGACGCGCATGCCCGAGATCGCCAAGGAGCGGTAGAGCTGCACCACGTCCTGCGGCGAAGGGAGGTTGCTGCCGATGATGCCATAGCACACGCCGATGGACTGCACGCCTGCATGCATAAGCACACCACCGAAGAACAGAATTAAATAGGGTACAGTATATATCCAGCTGATTCCAGACATAAACATTAGTTGGACAGAAATATCCAGATATACAGAATCGTCCAAAGTCGTCTCTAGTCTAGGTACATCGATAGTTGATAAGAAAAACCACAGCTCAGTGACTAATGTACAAAATCGATTGTTAATTATCGAAACCACAGCAGGAATGGTTAATCGTATTGTTTTCAAAATGTTCACCCCTGCCTCCAAATTGGCCAAATGAAACTGCATACAAGCATATTAGAAAACACAAGATATATACATCCATACCTGCAGGGGCGGAGGCGATCAGGACTCCGACAAGCAACGCCGCTGAAAGCACCGGATCAAAGCCTCTCATGGTCGGCATCGTCTCCTACGGCCCTGAGCTACTCTTCTTCTTTCTCGTCGACCTGAACTACCCTACTCTCTTTGCTTTGACC
The DNA here is from genome assembly GCF_019359855.2 of Lolium perenne. NCBI lineage: Eukaryota > Viridiplantae > Streptophyta > Magnoliopsida > Poales > Poaceae > Lolium > Lolium perenne. The sequence continues at coordinate 323,689,584 of NC_067246.2, forward strand.
GTGTGATCTACACCAGTACTGCTGTGTATAACAAAGCGCCCGTAGCCCCTTTATTTATACTCGCGCAGCTCAACGCGTGAAATTACAGCGCCCTACACAACGTGTGGAAATTGGGTAACCTTAGCAATTTCTGAGCTGTCACATACCAAATATATTTCCACCGCATTTATGTTTCCAGAAAGAAAGATTCTGGAATTCATTTTTCAAGATTTTGCTCTTCAATGATTGACACATCTCCTATCTGGAAACATAAACACGGTTCGAATATATTTGGTATGTGACACCTCTGAAATTTCCAATTTGGAGACTGCTACTTCAAGAAAGAAACATTATCCTTGCTGGTGCCTTGAAATTTCTACAGCCAAAAGCATTCAATTCTTGGAGACACGTCTAAATTGGAAACTGTTAAACATATAATCCAGGCTTCGAAAAAAAAACATTCTACTTGAAGATTTGGAACTTCCAATCTGGAAAAACGTCTTCGGATGAGGCACTTGAAATGCGGCGATGCTAAAGGGTAGTGGCGGATGAAGAATTTTGATGCAGGGTGGTCCACCTATGTAATTTTTTGTAACACAAGTAAGGCAATGCCAACATACGCATATAATAATTTTTAACAATAACATTATGGTCATACAAACATATAATAATTCAATTTTAAGTTCGAACTTTTATTAAAAGAACCTACATACCTTTATAAGCTTTAAGAAGACTATTTTTTATCGGGTTACGCCTTGTCATGGCCATAAAAGTGTAAATTAAATTATCTTCATCTACTCTTGATGGAGGAAGTATATCGCTTAATGTCCCAAGAAGAGATGTGATGTCTCTGTTTCCGGTCCTCTTTATTTTCAACATTTCTACAATATAAATGTTTGATATATTTTAGTAAATGGCTAGAAATCGTTGGATATCAAAACTTTTAAAAGTTCGTATAATTTGGGGCTGAATTTACCTAGATGTTATTTTAGAGAATGAACAAAATGGAGCTCTTCGGCATGCTTTACTTGGAGGGTGAATTAGCCTGTTGCTGGCCTGCTCCACACCGCCAACGACGATGATGAACGAACGTTGGGAACCCAAGCCACCGTCGTGGTCCGTGGGGTGCCGTTGGCCTCCCTACTCTACCTCTAAGTTAGGGGAAGGCAGGGCCACGGAGAACAGGGCCTCGGGGAGGCTAGGAGCAATGGGGTGAGAGGAAAAGCGGCGGCCTGAAAGTTCAGAGATGGTAAACCTACATTGGGGTGAATAGGTTTCTACAAATTTTAATTCTTTCTTTGCAATATTAGGTTTTGCGGAATATAAAGGTGAGCCTAATGAAAACTAGATGATGCACCCTATATGAAGATACAAGTAACTCGATCACGAAGGCTCTCACAGGCAAATATGGCACAAGTAAAGAGTTCGATTAGGGATAACCGATAGCACGCGGAGACGAAGGTTTATTCCCGTGTTCCCTTCCTTTGCAAGAAGGTACATCACGTTTGGAGGGGTGGAGGTCCCACGAAGGATTTCCCAACGCCACGAAGGCTCACCCTATTCTCCGGAGCCTATCCCACGAAGAAATAGCTCACTCACTTGTGGTAGACTTTGAGGTGGCCTCCAAACCTTCACAATCTTGTCAGGAGAAAATCCACAGCCCGGATGCTTCCGGACTTCTTTTGCCCACCTAGGATTTCCAAGGAACCCTAGAGAGCAAGTATCTCGATGAATACAAGGGGAACAAGATTTGGCTCGGTGGAACTGTAGATCAGACCCTCCTCTATCTTTTCCCCGGAAGGATTCGAGTTTGGGTGGAGGAGAAGGGAGATCTGAGGCTTTTGGTGTTTCTATCAATGGAGTATGAGAGAGAGAGAGCTCAAGAACAGTTTGTAATGTAGTACCTAATTGTTCAGAGGTAGGAGAAGGTGTATTTATAGTGTCACTTGAAATCTGGCCGTTGCAACTTGTCCACCTCAGCATTTCTTCGAGGAACCCGGTCGACCGGTCCTGGGGCCGGGCCACCTGGCGCAGGGGCTGGTCCAACCGGCCCACAGACCGGACCATCTGGTCCTGACCGGGCTAGGCGCCGGGCCGTGACCGGAGCTGGAATTGTCGCGCGGTACATGGCCTCCGGATGTCACCGGAGCAGGAGCCGGTTGGCGCCGGGGCGTCCGGTCCACATCCCGGTTCGACCGGGCAAGAGACCGGACCAGTCCGGTCCAAACCGGGCGCCAGGCCAGGCCACTGCCGGGTTAAGGGGAAAGGCCCCTGGATTGTGCCTGGTGTGCACCGGTCCAGGGGCCGGTCGGCGCCGGGCCAGCCGGTGCCAGAGCCGGTCTGACCGGGCCAGAGACCGGCCAGTTGCGAGCAATCCTTCTTTTCTGTCGAAGTAGGGGTCTCCCTTTACCTTGTTCCATTGATACACCATTATTCCTATTTGGCTAATACATGAGAATAATCTCATATACATGTATTAGACCAAATACTCTAGCAGTGGTGTCATTGTTACCAAAATAATGGATAAGGGTAAAATACCCTTACACGGCCAGTGGGAGCTAGAGAGCCGAAGAGGTCAGCCGAGTCAACGGCAAGTCATGGACGGATATATACCATACCAAAAACTTATCGGAAGTAGATTTTTTACAACTATGTGAGACTGAGACTTTGGGATGGTGCTGATGAGACATGTCATCGAATGGCCATAGCCCACATGGAGAAAAGGGGATGAATGGATATAAAAAACAAAGGTATGTCAGCGAAAAGAGAATAAACATAACGATTCAGGTGTCAAAGGGCAGGAGAACATAGGTCACTCTTCTTTTATTGTTGGTATGATCCCCTAAACTCAGATCAAGGTCTCAAGCCCATGCTAAGCAATTTACATGTATACCCCATGTAGGTTCATGTTAGTGAGCTATGATAATTTCGAGTCTATTGACTCATGATAATCGGCTTATAGGTTGTTTGCCGGTGTAACGGATGGCATTGCTTTTTTCACGTAAAATGCATATAATTCAGTGGAGGGTGAACAATTGGGCAAAAGGAATTTTAGAAAATTATTCTTTGGTCCATACATGTTCTCACAAACATCAATCCAATTTATATACACTTGAAAACAAACTGAGTTTGTCTCAATCTTTTTTTAGCAGAGAGTTTGCATCAAATGCACCCACATATTTTTATTCGCAACCGAGCTTTCTAGGCCTGGCCTAGCCTAATGTTTTAGCATGCCAACTGTGATGTGCCTTGTTGGACAAGAACTGTTTTTTGCACTAGAAAATCTATTCAGTGTATTAGGCCTAGTGCACCTAATGCGCTAGAGTTAATACTTTTTTTCAATAAATCATAATAAACCCGGAAAAAACATCAGGCGGACAGAACATATCTACGACGTTGTAAAATTTGAAAATAAAATTGAAAACACAGATCGAGACATAAAAAAAGATAAATATCCATGTAAATAGAAGCTAATATAACTTGGGCCATGTATTTTTTCCACCAACACTAATCACTAGTTTTGTTTCTAAAATTGTGTGATGAATCTAGAACTAAAATTTAGTAGTGTTGTATATATATATTGTTTATGTACTCTAATTCTTATAAGAATTTTATAACTTGTTAAATGTATAACTCAAGGACCAGTGACGGGCCGAGGTGTGTGCACCACTAGCCCCGGTGCAGAGTTTATACAACAACAGCAACATCAAAGCTTTTTTCCATTGTAAGGTAAATTCTGGTATTCTGGGATAGAGATACTTGACCAATTTCGTCCTCCAATTGGCCAGAGCAGTAAGTAGGGGGTAACTGTAGCTGTTAGAGTCATAATGTTCTCATGCAATATACCATGAGAAAATTTCTTTTTAGCATGCCTAGAAATCACTACAACATGTGACTCAAATGTCCACAATAAAAACAGAAGCGCTTGCAGCATATAAAAAAAACTTGTAACACCAAAAGATCGCGAGAGAAAGCAATGGCCTCCTCCTCTCAAACGTGGAGGCACCAACCTTTTGGTGGCCGGGTGAGCTTGGATGTGGTGACCCCGTGCAGTGGAGCCACCTCTCGAGCTCCCTTTCACATGTTGATTAGACGTACATACGAGAGCAAATGGGGAAGAAAACGAGTGGTCCACATCCACTCGTTTAATATTCTTCTTCTACCTTTCTTAACTGTACGAACCACATAGATTACCAAGATATACACGCAGATTTTTTTATTCGAATCTTTTGACAATTATAAATATGCTTTTTAGATGGAGGGATCATATGTTCCCGCGAGACGAATGGAAATTCCCCAGAAACACGGACAAAATTTTATTCGAATTTCATTTCATTTTAAGATCCGTGCACAACAATCTAATAACGTGGCAGTGTTCCTGCAAAATTAATGCCATACACGGGCACTTTGTTGGTAGGGTAGAAGAGCCCAAAGTTCCTCTGTGTCTCGTCCCCGGGCTTCTGGTTCTCACTGAAAATGGAGAAGATGTACACCTCCATCGGCCCAGGCTTCTTTGGGGTACCGAAAGGCCCAGGCTTCTCAAACGTGCCCTTACCGTAGGCCACATGGTCGATCAGCCCCTGGTTGTAGGCCCTCGCGTTCTCCACTGTCGCTCCCACCCCTCCCGCCGACGGCCACCCGCTCTCAGACACCACCACCGACACGGCCGGCGCCCCGGCCTTCTCCAGCGCGGCATACATGGCGTCCACCATGGCATCGAACAGGTTGGTGTACACCAGCCCGTTCCCGCTGTCCGTCACCGGCGGCGCGCCGGGCCGGAACAGGGCGTAGCTGAGGCTGATGCTGCCAGGGTTTCCCTGGTACGCGAAGTAGGGTTGCACGTTGGCGAGCAGCGGCGCGTTGATGCTTGCCAGGAACCGCGCCACTTCCGTCATGTAGGACTGCGCGAACACGGCGCTGGACGGCGGGAAGGAGTTGGTGATAACGTCCATCCCCACCGCCGTGGACACCTTGATGCTACTAAAACCGGCGTCGCCAAGGGCATTGTTGAGGTTGCGCATGGCGGTGACGACGCTTTGGGCGGCGCCGCCCGTGAGCTCGTTCCCGACGACGATGTACCTGATTCTAACATCTTTGTAGTAGGGCTTCACGTTGGTCTGGACCCAGGAGGCAGCGTTGGAGGCGCTGCGGGCGAGGAACGCGACGTCGTCGTTGGTGGTGCCGACCATGACCTCGACTTGGGTGTTGCGGAGCGCGTCGAGGATGGCAGGCTCGACAGAGTATACGCGCATGCTGTAGATGGTGTTGAAGCGGTAGAGCTTCACCACGTCTTGCGGCGGAGGGAGGTTGCTGCCCTTGGTGCCGTAGCACACGCCGACAACGGCGGAATTCACGCCTGCGCCGTGGAACAGAATTAATTAGGTACACTAATTCAGACATACACTGTACTACAGTACAAAGCCGTTTCAATTGAGTATAGGTATCAGGAAATAATCGTTTTGTTTCTGAAAAAAATCCATCGATCAATGATCGATAATCATCCATAGTTAATATAAAAAACCCAAAAAATATTTACAATTACAAAATAGGTCTTTAAATAACTTATATGAAACTTCAAAATAATACTACTCCTCATTCCCATGAAGATTATCTAAGATTAGTAAAAAAAATAATATATCTAATCCTATTTAGTGTCTAGAACTCTAAATACATCAAAATTTTAACAAATCTCTGACAACCTTCATGGAAACGAAGAAAGTAATATAGAACTTTTTCGGCGAACAAACAGAGATGCATTATGCAACAGAAAAATTAAGCAAGCTCTAGATATATACGTACCTGCAGGGACGCAGGCGACCAAGACTCCGGCGAGCAACGCCGCTGCAAGCACCGGAGCAAAGCCTCTCATGCCCGACATCGACTCCTGCGTAAGGCCCTCAGTATTCTGCTCTCTTTTATTTTACAGTGTGATGTACGCCAGCACTATGTGTCACAAACCGGCCGGAGACCCCATATTTGTACTGGCGCTCAACGTGTGAAATTACGATAGTGTACAACTTTCCTTGACTATTTCTCCCCCATCTTCTCTACCTCGTCATTCACAGTTCACCTGCAGACTTTCACAGCTCAGTTCTGCAATTTCTGAGCTGTCACATACAATAAAATCTATTAATTCCCGCTACATTTATGTTCCAAGGTGAAAGATCCTCAAAATGAATTTTCAAGATTTGCTCATTATTGTTGGGCACAGCTCCCATATATCTGGAAACATAAATAAATGCACTGAAATTATATTTGATACTATGAGCCAGTACACCTGGTCCACCATCGTTGACACATTTGTCATGTCCCTTTGGCAGGGTGTGCCAACATGGTGATGGTCGGAAGACGAGACCCAGCCTTGTGGTCAATCTTCGCACAGCTGAGCCACTTCTGCGGCATCTTGCCGGATGGGAAGATGGTCCGGCGGTCGGCTATTAGGGCATAGTTGGCGGGAGGGGAATGGATGATAGGGACGAGGAGTGGGGACTGCGGTTTTTAAAGTAAGACCCGCTGACGGTTCACCTTTTATCCGCGTGACCGCATTGCTGGTCCAACTTTGGGTTGGGAATGTGTTGGTGTGCGGCCTCGCGGCCGTTTACGTCATGCCTTTGGTTCTATTTTTGGTGTCCTCTTATCTTCGAGGCTACAAATAGATAGAAGTTGTCCATTGGTGCCAGCCCGTGGGAGATGGCCTAATGGCGGCAACTGAATTGCCGGTGAGACATGATCACATCACCATAGGAAGAAAAGGGCATAAATGGGTAGCCGAAAGAAGCGTATGTCATCAAAGAAAAGACAATAGCACAACAATTTTGGTGTCGATGGGGCATGAGAACATTAGTTCCTCTTCTTTTCTTAGAAGCATGGCTTTTTAACATGAAAGATACATAATTTGGTAGAAGATGATTGATTGTACAAATGGAATTTTAGAAAATTAGTTTATTAAGGGTCTAGACATCTTCAAACAAAAAAAACTCTACATTATATATACTTAAAAAATCATAAAATTTATATAGTTTGCATCAAATAAATCCACATATTTTAATGCGTCGCATTACCATTGTGTCCAACACTTCGAGCGCCATGTTCACAGCCGAGCTTTCTAGGCCTTATTCTTTGAACGGAGGTAGTGTTACATTTCTGAACCAGATTATGACAGATGTTCAAGGCACAAACGCAGACAAAATAGTACTCCTATTTAAATTTCGTTTCATTTGAAGATCGGTGCACAACAATCTGATTATATATGTGGCAGTGTTCCTGCAAAATTGATGGGGTACACCGGCAATTTGTTCGTAGTAGGGTGGAAGAGCCCAAAGTTCCTCTGCGTCTCTTCTCCATGCTTCTGGTTCTCGTTGAAGATGGAGGAGACATACACCTCCAGCGGCACCCCCGTCGACCAAGACTTCTTCGGAGTACCGAAAGGCCCAGGCTTCTCGAACGTACCCTTACCGTAAGCCACATGGTCGATAAGCCCCTGGTTGTAGGCCCTCGCGTTCTCCACTGTGGCTCCCACCCCTCCCGCCGACGGCCACCCGCTCTCAGACACCACCACCCACGCCTCCGGCGCCCCGGCCTTCTCCAGCGCGGCATACATCGCGTCCACCATGGCATCGAACAGGTTGGTGTACACTAGCCCATTCCCGCTGTCCGTCACCGGCGGCGCGCCGGGCCGGAACAGGGCGTAACTGAGGTTGATTTTGTCAGGGTTCCCCTGGTACGCGAAGTAGGGCTGCACGTTGATGAGCAGCGGCGCGTTGGTGCTCTCCAGGAACCGCGCCACTTCCGCCATGTGGGGCTGCGAGAACACGGCGCTGGACGGCGGGAAGGAGTTGGCGACCACGTCCATCCCCACGGCCGTGGACACCCTGATGGCAATACCCGCAGGGCCAAGGGTGTTGATGAGGTTGCGCATGGCGGGAACGATGTTCTGCGCGGCACCGCCCGTGAGCTCGTTTCCGACGACGATGTACCTGATTCTCACCTCGGGGTAGTAGGGCTTCACGTTGGTCTGGACCCAGGAGGCGGCGTTGGAGGCGCTGGCGGCGAGGAAGGCGACCTCGTCGGCGGTGGTGCCGAGCGTGACCTCGACCTGGGTGTTGCGGAGGGCGTCGAGGGTGGCGTGCTCGACGGAGTAGACACGCATGCGGTAGATGTTGTAGGTGCGGTAGAGCTGCACCACTTCGCGCGGAGGAGGGAGGTTGTTGCCTATGATGCCGTAGCACACGCCCACCACGGCGGTGGACCCTGCATGCATGCACCGTCCAACAGAATTAATTAGGTGCAGTAATATTCATCCAGCGGTACATATACTACAGTACAAAAGCCGCTAAATGGAGTAGGTGCCAGAAAATCGACATTTTCCCCTCATAACCAAACACGAAAATATACATTTACATCTGAAAAACGCTCTACTTTGTTCAAAATACGCCTGCAGTTTCAAGGCATATGAAGAATTTTGCATTAGGAAACTGTCACTCACTATTTCTGATTTCTTCAATTTTCCTATATCCAGTAAGCTAAGTGTACGTAGAAAGTAAGGAGATCATGTGTTAAATTTTATTGGTCTGCGAGAAAAGTATTTTTTCTTAATTTAAAATGGAGTGAAAAGAGAGAAGTACACTTTTTGATTTGAGTAAGCATTATTACACAGCGTTCTATACTAAATATATTTCTCAAAAATTAATTTGTACTGAATATATCGAAATTCAAAATAATATACTCCCACTATCTCATGAAATTTGTCAAAGATTTGACTCATTTTAGATTTATCTACATACTAAATAGTGAGTAGAACTGTAGATATATACAACCAAATTTAACAGATCTAGGACAATTGTCATGAGACGAAAGGAGTACTCTAAACTTCCTTTACGAACAAAAGAGATGCATTATGCAACACAGAAAGCTAGCTCCACAATCTAGATAGATACACACGTACGTACATGCAGGGACGACGCAGGCGACAAGGACGCCGACGAGCAACGACGCTGTAAGCACCGGAGCAAAGCCTCGCATGCTCGACATTGTCTCCTACGTACGGCCCTCAGCTACTATGTAAGAAGAAAGTCCAATTCTCATCCTTGAACTCTTGGGAAAGTTCACTTTCAGTCCCAAAATTTATTTTTAGTCTAGAATAAATCTTGAACTCTCATAATAGTTCATTTTGCATCCCTTTGCAGTTGAGTTGAGCAAATTACTAGCGTGGAAAGAAAAAGAAAAAAGGAACCAACCAAATTGGTTTAGAACCAGATCAAGCCCAAACTAGCTGAGATGTTAAACCAAACGTCACAATACAAAAAAAAACGAAACCTTTGGATCTCTCGCTTGATTTCTCTCCCTTCTAATTCACGTGAAGCGTTGCGCCTCAAAGGTCTTCTTGTTTGCTTATCAACATCCTTCCATCTCTCTACCCTTGCACCGTTATCTTGAGTTTTTGGGCACCTATAGCAGATATTTGCCTAGCTCAATCAGGATAAGGACTAAAAGTGAATGATTCTGAGAGTTCAAGGTTTATTTTAAACCAGACAGAAGTTCTAGGACCAAAAGTGAACTTTCACTGGAATTCAAGGACCAAAAGTGGACTTTCTTCACTATGTAATATGCTTTCTTTTCTTTTATTACGGTGCGATGTACCCGGCCAGCGCTATGTCCCAAACCGGCAGGAGACCCCGTACTTATACTCGCGCTCAACGTGTGAAATTACGATACTGTACATAAGTTTCGTGGGCTAATTCTTCTTTATCTTACTCTAGCTCGTCATTAACAGTTCACCTACGCATTTTCACAGCTCAGTTCTACAATTTCTGAGGTGGCACATACCAAATCTATTCCCGCTACATTTATGTTTCCAGATATCCTCGAATTGATTTTTCAAGATCTTGATCTTCATTGATATGGGCATATCTCCCATATTTTTTGAAACATAAATGCAGTGAAATTATGTTTGATATACTACTACTATGTGACACCTATGATATTTATGAGTATGTGACATCTGTAAAATTGTCATATAAGGCTGGTCAGTATCATGTATTAGTATCATGCATATGATACTTTTATATGATACTATCTCTATAGTGGGTAGTATCATGAAGTGGTATCATAATCTTATTATATTTAATGATTTGTAGCATCTCAATGCAAAATTATGGACAAGATTTATTTGACATTAACTTTTTCTCGTGATCTGTGATATGATACAGTATCCACCTATGTTACTCTAATCTCCTCTCTCCTCTTTAATTAGCTGCCACATCAGTATTTTGTGATACTACTAGTATGATACTAGCACTATAAACATCCTAATACTGGGGCTAGATACAGATAGAAATAGTGAACCTACACACACTCAAAGACATCTACATATATGCATTTTTTTTAAAAAAAGACCTAAAACATCTTATAATAAAGAACGGAGGGGGTCCATTTTCTTTGTTGGTGCCTTGATATTTCTGGAGCCAAAAGCAATTCAATTGATCCTTCAAGGCGTCTAATAAACAGATGGTTCTTTGTATTTTTGAACAGCTTTCTGGACTTAAAATCAATTTTCACAAGAGTGAGTTATTTTGTTTTGGGAAAGCGAAAGATGATGAGAGTGAGTATACAAATCTTTTCGGATGTGATATAGGCTCACTTCCGTTTAAGTATCTGGGGATTCCAATTCATTTTCGAAAGCTGAAAAATAGTGAGTGGAAACCGGTAGAAGACCGTTTTGAAAAGAAATTAAGTTGTTGGGCTGGGAAAATGTTATCCTATGGTGATCGCCTTAATCTTATAAACTCGGTTCTCACAAGTTTGCCAATGTTTATGCTATCTTTCCTAGAGATTCCTATAGGAGTAAGAAAGAGGCTAGATTTCTTCAGATCTCATTTTGTCTGGCAAAGCGATGGACACAAAAGAAAATATAGACTAACAAAATGGGATGTTATTTGTAGACCAAAAGATCAGGGAGGATTAGGAGTGGAAGTGCTACATCTAAAAAATATAAGTCTACTAAGCAAGTGGTTGTACAAACTTATGAACGAAGAAGGAGTGTGGCAAGAGATAATCCAAAACAAATATTTGAAAACTAAGACACTTTCTCAGGTTACAGCAAAGCCAACGGATTCACCTTTTTGGAAGGGTTTAATGAATGTCAAAGATGAGTTTTTCAAAAGAGGGTCTCTTGTAGTAGGAAATGGACAAAATACTAGATTTTGGGAAGACACATGGCTAGGTGATCGGCCTCTTAAGAATCAATACCCGACTCTTTACAACATTGTTAACCATACAAATGTTACGGTAGCACATGTGATGGGCTCAACACCTCTGAACATAGGATTCAGGAGAGCTTTATCTGGGAACAAATGGGATAGATGGGTCCATTTAGTTACTCGCCTCATGATGTTTCAATTGACGGATGTGGAGGATGCTTTTAGATGGTCGCTGACTACTTCTGGTGTGTTCAGTGTTAAATCTATGTACACAGACTTGCTTAATGAACACACATGTTATCTTAAGAAATATATTTGGAAGATCAAGGTTCCACTTAAAATCAGAATTTTTATGTGGTTCCTACATAAGGAAGTTATATTGACCAAAGACAATCTTAGCAAACGGAATTGGCATGGATGCACTAAATGTAGTTTTTGTGATCAAGATGAAACAATACAACATTTGTTCTTTTCATGTCCCTTTGCCAAAATCATTTGGAGGATTATTTATATGACGTTCAATTTACCTCCTCCTTCTAGTGTCTCAAATTTGTTTGGAAATTGGTTAAATGGGGTGCCAAAAAAAGATAAAGGCCACATTAGAGTCGGTGTGTGCGCTTTATTGTGGGCTATATGGACAGTCCGTAATGATTTTATATTTAACAAAAGGAGTTTCCCATCTTTTATGCAGGTTATCCCTTTGGTCACTCATTGGATCCATATGTGGTCCTTCCTGCAGCCGGTGGAGGAACGTCCGGACATGGATTTTGGGTGCAACCGTTTGGCGACGATCGCACGGGATTTCTACAGCCAGTGCGGTTGGCGGTCTGAGAAAAGGCTCACATCATGATGCTACATCGCTTTTTTCTTCTAGCTTTTTTTAGGTGGCTTATCCATGTTGAGACTCTAAGTGATCCATGAGCTGTAATAATTGTGTACTGTTACTACTGTTTTGGTGTGACTTACTTTAATAAAAAGCCGTATGCATCAATTGATGCAGAGGCAGGGGCACCCCATTTCGAAAAAAAATAAAGATGTACGCATTTTATTCTATATGTGCATTATATTTTCCCTAGTTAGGCACGGTATTTTCCAATGAATAATGGGTGCAACATTTTAATCGAACCCTGATTAACACATAGTCCAGACTTTCAACCTAGATCTTATCAAACTTGCAAACCAAAACGTGGCCAAAAATTGCATTAGGTTACCAACTACGTACTTGAAGATTTAGAACTACCGACTGGGCAATCACCTAGAAGAACATCTCCGGTTAAGAAAAATGAATAGCCACGATGATGGCAACGGGAAACAAAAATTGTAAGCACTAGAGTTTTGACACAACTGCGTGAGAGCAGTGGTGGCTGCAGCCACGGCGAGGATGGTGCACGTAAGATATGGCCACGGTGGCACATAGGACGATTGACCGCAGCTAGTCCGCTTTCATCAAAGGCACATGCTTGCATGAAGGGGTGATGGCGCTTCACGATATTACGCCTGAGCTTAGAGTTCAGAAGCAAGAGGGCTTACTTCTGAAACTTGACTTTAAGAAAGCCTATGATTGTGTCAGTGTTATAATGTGATCCAAATTCATATACTAAAGGGAGGCTACCTTCTGACGAGCGGAGCGATGCCCGTCACCAGTATGCTTGGGCCGAAGCGTTGGCACCGCCTATATATACATCTTGTAAGCCGCCGGCTAGGGTTTATCAGATTACAAGATAACCCACGGCGTTTGTAAACACTCCCCGATATAGTGAAGTTTTGCTGGCTGGCGTCCGTGGTTTTTTCCCTTTCTGTGTTGGAAGGGGTTTTCCACGTTAAATCTTGTGTCTCCACAGCGTTTACCTTTATCGTTCTTCGTTATTTGCTTGTCGCTTTTATAACAAGTGGTATCAGAGCCTGTGTTTCAATCTAGGGTTTTACGACACGTCTTCCTTGAAGTTTGATGTACCGTAGCTGGATTATACCACGAGATTTTGTCTGTGGAAAGTGAAGATGAGGGCGATCCTTAACCAATCTTCTGATCTAGATGAAGCTCTTGATGTATTTGGCAAGAAAGATGCCAAAACCTGGACCGACGATGAAAAGAGGAAAGACCGTAAGGCTTTTTCATTAATCCAGCTTCATCTATCCAACAATATTTTGCAGGAAGTGCTGGCTGAGAAATCCGCAGTGGCGCTGTGGTTGAAACTGGAATCGATGTGCATGTTCAAAGATCTAACCAGTAAGATGCACGTGAAGATAAACAGTGGCGGAGCTATGTGCATGTCAGGGGGGGCACAGCCCCCCAACTTTTGACCATTCTCTGAAGATTTTTTTTGGGGGGATAGGTTTAAATGGGATATTTTTAACCTTTTGCCCCTTCCCCAAACTTAAAGATTTTACATTTCGCCCCCTAGCACTTCTTGCCTAGCTCCGCCACTGAAGATGAAGTTGTTCTCGTACAAGCTGCAAGAAGGTGTGTCAATGATGAATCACATATCGATCTTTAGAGAGATCGTTTCTGATTTGCTGTCCATGGAGGTAAATGATGATGATGAAGATCTCGCTCTTATACTGTTAGTCTCGTTGCCTAATTCTTTTGCGAATTTTCGAGACACCTTGTTATACAGTCGTGATGAACTAAACCTTGCCGAAGTTTATGAGACCCTCCAGCGGATGGAAAAGATGAAATCTATAGCGCAGACAGAGGGTCATCAACTAAGGCAAAAACACTACAGGTCTGAGGCAGGACCGAGAACAGAAACAACAACTACAACAGAGATAAGAGCAAGACCGATAGAGTGTAACATCCCAAAAATTTCAATCAATGAGAATGGTGGTTCCCAAAATTCAAATTTAGCAACTAACAAAAACTTTTATCTTTGCATATAGTGTTATGAATAGTATGTGTGCATTTGAGTGATCTTGCCATTATGAGTGTTTGCAAACCTTACCAATGTATTAAAACCCTACACTTGATCCCTTGTGATCACAAAGAAAAGCAAAAAACCAAAATAAAAGAATAAAATTAGAAAATCACAAAACCTCACATATGGTTTATGCCATTTTTGCAAATCTTGAACCTAGATCACTTTGGCTTGCACCATTGGTTGGAGATGGTTACTAACCACTTATAAACACTTTTGGAATCAAAGAAACTCAAATCAAAATGAAAATAAAATGAATCTCCAACTCACATGCACTAATGGTCACATGTGACATTTATAAGCAGATTTAAGATCATATGCAATTTGGATTTTTGCAAACTACCTCAAATTTGACCACCACCACCACCACTCTACTCCAAATCTTATTCAATTAAAACCCACCAAAATTCACTCAAAAATTCCAAAGTGGAGTTCATGCGGCCATTGTGTCGAACAGGTGGTGTGCACCAATCTGCCAACTTGGTACATTGCAATACCCAGTGGATCATTGCCTCCACCATCGACCCTAGGTCATCCTCAGTACCCTCATTGACTCCTTGCATCATGCCAAGCCAGTAGACACGCTCAGATGTACGAAATATACAAGAACTACGTCATGCCGATCATGGCATGACACACACACTTACTCTCTCACTTCTGCCCAAATCCACCGTGCCAAGCCATGTCCTGGAGATGCACCTTTCCCTGCTGATCACGTTGGACACACTCTAAAGCCAAGAGGAAGCCGACACTGGCCAGGACACGCAAGACCAGACACGCCCAGGTCATGCCAAGACACGCGCTAGAGCGCGCGCTGGCAAGCCCTGGACGCGCCAGAACGCCAGCTCGCCACGCCGCGTCAACGCTCGCCTGGACCCCTCCTTGCGCCACCAGCTCCGCTACGTCACCAGCCACCGCCAGGACACGCCCATTGGCTCGCTCGACGCTCGTACACGACGACACCATCATCGACATCCGCCGCGGTACTGAGAGCTCCGATCACGCTCGCGAGCTCGTCCTTGCCTCGTTTTCACCACAATCACGCCTGGCGTGACCGCCATGACATCGCCAACACGCGCGCGTCATCGCCAGTCCACCGGCTCGCCTGTAGACGCGTCACCATGATCGCCATCTCCGCAGCACATCGGCCTCGCCTCGCCGCTATAAAAGGAGGGCCTCCCTCCTCAAATCCAGCACACCGCAAGCTCCTCCTCTCCTCTCTGACCCTCCTCATCCACTCACCGCTCAATTAGTATGCTTGGGCGCGTTGTGGGCTGGCCTTTGCGCTGTTTAAATGGTTTGGGCCCAATTAGTTTTCCCGCCGGCCCGTTTAATTCAAATCCGATTTTCTGTTTAATTCAAAATTGCTCGCAGATGCCATTTTCAAATTTGAATAGTTTCAAATCCACTGGGCCAAATTTGATGAATTTGGTATTGTTGGAAAGCTTGTAAACAGATCTATCCAACCCCACTGGTCTCACCCTTAGATTGTTTGAATAATTAATGTGATAAAAATAACAAGGCAGGGACTTTTGTAACTTCAAACAATTATTAAAAATCAACCCTAAGTGATTTTGAGTTGATTCCAACTCTCATAAATCACATTTCACATACTCTACAAGTTTATGCAAAAACATCACATAGTTATTCGTATGATCATGGACTAGAGCAAAATAGTGGCTATGTGGCCATTTCTAGTCCATTTAAACTTATCCAAAATGAATTCTCAAATAGTATGAGAGGTTCCCTCTCATTTAAACCATGGTCCTAAGCAATTCCAAGTGATGTGTTGACTTAGTCTATATCATCTCATATTGGATTACTTAGAGACATTAAATTGATGTAAGAGTAAGATTTAAATTGTATATGGTTAGTACCTTATTTAAATCTTGGTTCCCAAATAATAGATATGAATTGTTGACCTTGTTCAACATATGAATTCATACCTTATTATTATTTTAGAAAATTAAATTGTAAAAAGATTCAATGAGAGGAAATTACTTCTCTCTTACAAGTTCTCTTAACACACAAGCCAAACCCCCTTTTGTGATTAGGGTTATGATGAATGAATAGCTTGTGTGAACCATGTGTGTGCTTAGTATAGCCTTAAGACTTGTTTGGTGATTGTATACCTCGTATTCGATTTTAGACGCTAGTACCGAGGAGTATCAAGAGGAGGAGGAGGTCTACTTCCAAGGAGAAGAAGACCACTTTGATCAATACACCAACCAAGGCAAGCTAATATTATTGCAAAGTGCAAAGTTCTACAAGAGCAAGGCATCACCCCATTTTACTTTATGCTTAATGGTCCTATCCCAAGTTTTTACTTTACAAGCTTTATTGAATTTGATTTATCAAAGTTCCTTTTTGATTCATGATTCACTTGGTCAAGTTTGGATAAGTACAAGAGTTTCAAATTTAGCCTAGAGCAATCAAAGCTAGTTAGCACCCTCATGCTTAGTTGCTAGTGCTAAAGGAAAGATAACTACTCTAGATGGGAACATGTGATTTGAAATGACTTTGAAAACCTTGGAATGATGAGTCATTCTATTGAAAGATTTTGAAGGTGAATGTGACTTGAATGAATTGGTGAATTTGATAAAAACTGATGATTGGGTTTGATGCGATACCATTCCAATTCTTGAGTACCCCCGCAATACCTAATTATGGGTAAGGCTTAGCTAGAAATTTATGTGTCTTAGTATGAGTTCCCTCTAAACAAGTGTCATAGAGGTTATGCCGAGGCTGCCTCTGTTGAAAGTGAAATGATGTGAAATGAGGTGAATATACGACCCAAGCCCTGTGCAGTTCCCGGGATAACAGTTGGCTATCACCGGGAGGCCAAGCTCATGGGGAGAGGTGCCTATACTAGGGTGTGTAAGTGAAAGGTTAATGGTTGATGATCCGCATACTGAGTTATGATTATTCGGGGTTATCCCTGACGGATGAAATCAAAAGTTGTGGCACACGTGTGCAACCTCTGCAGAGTGTAAACCTATTCAAATAGCCGTGTCCGCGGTCATGGACAGTTGGAAAGGCCATACAGTTCCGTCATCAGAATCTTTCTTTAAATATGACTTGTGAATTGAATTTAAAAGGTGACTTGATTTTGAATCACAACAGAGTTGTGGGAATGACACTAATGTTGCCACTTGAGTTAGTTAGCATATGAGAAATCTTTTACTAAAGTGTTGACAAACTAAAATTGGCTTTATGCAAATAAACCTAGAACCTAGAACACCCTCATTAGAATTATTAGTGCTTGCATTAGTATTAGTTTGCGAGTACTTGAAAGTACTCACGGCTGTGTCCCTGGCTATTCAAATGGCCAGACTATGAAGCTGAACAGCAGTATGAAGATGACGACCAGCAGGACGTCTACGACAACTAGGAGTTTCTCCTAACGTCAAGCGTTGCCTGTGGAATAGATAGTCCACTACTACTTCGCTTCCGCTACGTATTATGTAATGATCATTAGATCAAGTGTTGTAATGAGACTGGATCCTGTGATCCTTTTTATGTAATGACTATTATGGTGTTGTAATGAATGATGATTCTATGATATTCAACGGTTATGTCTCGCAAAAACAATCTTCCTGAGATTGCGATGTATGGCATAATAGGCATCTGGACTTAAAAATCCGGGTGTTAACAAGTTGGTATCAGAGCCATTGTTTGACCTTAGGAGACCCTAGTTAGATTGGACGTTCTGAAAAACTTTGTTTCAAAAACTAATGAAGTAAATATATCTAACAAAATTATTCCCTCTCTTTTCCTTGAGATCGTTTCAAATTAATAAGTCATGCTCTTCCTTAAGATTCTACATAAAATTTTGACACACTTCTCTAACTTACTCCTCCACTTCACTTTCAGATGGAGACAATCAATACCAAGTTTTACCAGATGGGGAATGGTGGGAGTTTGATCTTCGAAAGGGACCTCAATGCTCTGTCGGATTAACTTGACCGCCCTCACCCGGAGTTCCACGGAGTCGAAGTCAATGACCAGCCCGAAGGGGAACAGCAGTGGATCATCACCGCTAATCTGAGGGGCAAGATGGAGCCTCCTACTTCTGAGAGGATCCTCTTCTCCTTCAGGGAAAGCAACTGGATGGACGGACTCGCTCGTGGGCTGCAGGAAGCACTTGCCCGTCTGTGCGGGTAGAATGGGGAAGCACTCCAAGTCGCTCGCTTTGCTCACCTCGCCAGGCGTAACTCCGCTTGAGAACCCATGGACATGCAGCCCCACCCCAAGCTGAAGCACCACGTAGAGCATCTGGACTTCATGTTGTACCAGACGCAGAAGGGGCTGGACAACGCCCGTGTGTATGCCAACCAGACTCACGCCCACATCACTCAGTAGAGAGATGCCATCAAGCTGCTTGCCAAGGACCGCAAGTCACTCCGCCAGCAGCGTGCCAAGAAGGACGCTACCATTGCGCGTCTTCACGCAAATATAGTATCCTTGGAGGCCACTGTCAAGGCCCAAGAGGACCAGATGAGAGAGATGGAAGAAGATGGTGAAGACATTCAGGGAGGAGGAGCCTTCCTGAGTGATGATGATGACTTTGAGGAAGACGCATACACTGATGAGGAGGACTACGAGTTCCTAGACGCCGGAGAATATGACTACATCCCGATAGATGTAGATGAGGAGTAACATCACATGTTCACTTGCGTAGGTGTGAGTTTGTATCCCGTCCCATGTATCGTAGCTTGGAGAAATGGTTCTTAAAACCATTAGTGTGTTAACTTGTAATGTGTGCAGTTTGCAATGAATGAAAGTGTTGTTTGTGTCAACATTACAAAGTATTCAAGTTTTAAACTATTTGAACTTACTCAAAACAAGCCATAGAAAATTCCCTCTTATCTTATGATCTATCTCAATGTTCAGATGGCCCCTCCAACCCGTAGCGCAAATCAAGATGCCATAATGCAGATGTTGCAAATCATGTTGGAAGAAAGAGAGGCTGAACGAGCTGAACGGCAGGCCAACATTGCAGCACTTCAACAGCTTGCTAACAACAACCATGGCCATGGAAACCATGATCAACCAGGGTCAAAGCTGAAGAATTTCCAAAACACCAACCCCCCTGTGTTTAGCAAGACAGAAGAACCCCTCGATGCCAATGACTGGCTCCAGTCCATGGAGAACAATCTAGAAGTTGCGGGAGTCGAAGCCGCATAAAAAGTCTTGTTTGCCACCCATTACTTAGCAGGACCTGCAAGAGCCTGGTGGACCAGCACCCATGCCATGAACGCCGGACAGATCATGACTTAGGCAGATTTCAAGCTCAAGTTCAGCAAGTATCATGTGCCCCCGGGTCTGATAAAGAAGATAAGGGTATGAGTTCCGGGAACTCAAGCAAGGTAGAATGTCCGTGGTAGAATACCGCGACAGGTTTCTCACACTGTTAAGGTACGCCCCTGACGAGACCGACACCACCGAGACGAGGAAGGAAAGGTTCCTGAACGGACTGCATGATGAGATGCAGACTGTGTTGGTCAACATCCCCTTTGCCGACCTTGAAGCCCTGGTAGACTCCGCCATCCAAATGGAGGGCAAACTGCATCAAGCCAACAAGAACCGCAAGCACCGCATGATGAATCAGAGTGGGCCCAGCAATACCCCAAGGTATCGCCCCAGCTCAAGCGGAGGATTCAACCCCAGGAACAACAAGCTCAATGCACCGATGTCACGTCCGGGTTTTCAGAACCGGAGTGGAGGACACCCAAGGCCAGGAGGCCACAACAACAACAACCACCATGCCAACAACAACAACTTCAACCGTGCCCCGATAAGAGCCTCCAACAACAACAACACCAACACTGCACCAAGGACTGGGAGCAACGCCGTCCCCTTCACCCCCAAAGACAAGTCCACCATCACTTGTTATGAGTGTGGAATAGTGGGTCACTACTCCAATGAGTGCCCCAAAAGGTTAGCCAAGACCACCCCCAATGCCTCTGCCCCTGCTCAGCAGCAACGCCGTGTCTCCACCGGCAAGAAGTTCACCCCCAACAACCCGAACAACCGTGGAGGCCGCCTCTTCCACATGAATGCCGAAGAAGCCCAGGAAGCCCCAGATGTAGTGTTGGGTGTGTTCTCTGTTAACTCAATACCTGCAAGAGTGTTGTTTGATTGCGGAGCATCGCATTTGTTTGTTACCGAAGATTTTGCATGCACTAGTAAGATTCACCCAATCAGTTTGAAACATGTCATGATAGTTCAAATACCTGGATCAACTACAAAAGCTAGAAAAATTTGCAAAGATGTACCCATCAGAATCCATGAAATAGATTTTTATGCAAATTTGATTGTTCTGGGAACAAAAGGTTTGGAAGTAGTACTGGGTATGGATTGGATGTCGAAACATCATGGATTGATTGACTGTGCCAAGAAGGCCATCACCATGACTAGTAGCACCGGAATATTAGTAGAACATGTGTCAGAAAGGCTGCCCAGAAAGTTCACCTGCAACCAGAGTTTAGCCAAGCCAACCTTGGATCAGATCAGGGTCGTTTGTCGATACCCCGATGTGTTTCCTAATGATCTACCCGGTATGCCCCCGGATCGGGATATCGAGTTTATCATCGAGTTAATCCCTGGAACAGGACCTATAGCCCAGAGAGCCTATAGCATGAACCCCGCAGAGCTAGTAGAACTGAAGAAGCAACTGGATGATATGCTGTACAAAGGTCTGATTCGACCAAGTGCGTCGCCTTGGAGGTCACCAGTTTTGTTTGTGGATAAGAAATACGGTGCCACTCGTTTATGTACGGATTACCGTAAGCTTAACGATGTCACCATCAAAAACAAATACCCCTTGCCAAAGATAGAAGACCTGTTTGACCAGCTGACAGGTGCCAAAGTGTTCTCTAAGATTGATCTTAGGACTGGTTACCATCAATTGAAGATTCGTGCAACCGATATTCCTAAGACTGCCTTTACCACTAGATATGGATTGTATGAGTACAATGTCATGTCATTTGGTTTGACCAATGCCCCCGCTTACTTCATGAACCTCATGAATAAGATCTTTATGAACTTTTTGGATAAGTTTGTCATTGTCTTCATCGACGACATCCTTATCTACTCCAAATCCGAAGAAGAACATGAGCAACATTTGGAAGTTATCCTAGAAACCCTTAGGCAGCACAAGTTGTACGCCAAGTTCAGCAAATGTGAGTTTTGGTTGAAGGAAGTAGGATTCCTGGGACACATCTTGTCTGCAGGAGGAATTGCCGTAGATCCCGCTAAAATCAAAACCGTTGAGGAATGGAAAGCCCCAACCACCCAGACTGAAGTCCGTGCATTTCTGGGATTAGCGAGATATTACCGCAGGTTTGTTGAAGGATTTTCCAGCATAGCTAGACCGATGACTCAACTGTTGAAGAAGGACAAGAAGTTTGACTGGAATGACAGGTGTGAAGAGAGTTTCCAGCAACTCAAGCGCAGATTAACCACAACCCCAATTTTGATCATGCCCGATATCACCAAGCCATTTGACGTCTATTGTGACGCATCCAAGATTGGTCTTGGATGTGTGTTGATGCAAGAAGGCAAGGTGATATCATACCTGTCAAGGCAACTGAAGCAACATGAGCAGAACTATCCAACCCATGACTTGGAGTTAGCATCCGTAGTCTTAGCCTTGAAAGTTTGGCGTCATTACCTCACGGGTAATCGATGCGAGATCTATTCGGATCACAAGAGCATGTAGTATATTTGTACACAGAAGGAGCTGAATATGAGACAGCGCAGATGGATAGAGTTAATCAAGGATTATGATATGGAAATTCACTACCACCCCGGCAAGGCCAATGTGGTAGCGGATGCCCTGAGTAGACTACCGTTTCAGTTGAATTCCATGATCACAATAGAGCAACCTAGCCTGTTTCAAGAATTTGAGCAGTTTAGACTAGAGCTAGTTAGTGAAGGATTTCTAGCGAGCATTGAGCTCCAGCCCACTTTCATGAGTCAGATCAAGAAAGCTCAGAAGGGAAATGCCAGCATTGACGGAATCAAGAGTCAGATAGCTGCAGGAAAGGCACCAGGATTCACCAAAGATGAAGAAGGAGTGTTGTGGTACAACGGACGCCTATGTGTGCCGTCAGATTCAGAGTTGAAGCAAGTCATTCTGATGGAAGCCCATGATACCCTGTATTCCATTCACCCCGGAAGAACCAAGATGTACCAAGACCTGAAGGAACAATTTTGGTGGCACGGAATGAAGCGAGAAATTGGAAGCTACATCGCCAAGTGTGACATCTGTCAACTAGTTGATACGTCTCCAACGTATCTATAATTTCTGATGTTTCATGCTTGTTTTATGACAATACCTACATGTTTTGCTCACACTTTATAATGTTTTTATGCGTTTTCCGGAACTAACCTATTAACAAGATGCCACAGTGCCAGTTCCTGTTTTCTGTTGTTTTTGGTTCCAGAAAGGCTATTCGGGCAATATTCTCGTAATTTGACGAAACAAAGACCCAGTATCTTATTTTTCCCGGAAGACCCCAGAACACCGAAGGGGAGTCGGAGGCTGGCCAAAGGGCCACCACACCATAAGGCGGCGCGGCCCCAGGCCTGGCCGCGCCAGCCTATGGTGAGGAGGCCCCAGGCACCTCCCTGCGCTGCCTCTTCACCTATAAGACCCCTTTCGACCTAAAAACGCGATACGAATTGACGAAACTGCAGAAAGACTCCAGGGGCGCCGCCGCCATCGCGAAACTCCTATTCGGGGGACAGAATCTCTGTTCCGGCACGCCGCCGAGACGGGGATGTGCCCCCGGAAGCCATCTCCATCGACGCCACCGCCTCCATCATGCTCTGTTAGTAGTTCCCCCATGGACTACGGGTTCTAGCTGTAGCTAGTTGGAACTCTCTCTCCCATGTACTTCAATACAATGATCTCATGAGTTGTCTTACATGATTGAGATCCATCTGATGTAATCAGTGTTGTGTTTGTTGGGATCCGATGGATGATACATTATGATTAGTCTATCTATAGAGTTTGTGAAGTTATTGTTGCTGCAATCTTGTTATGCTTAATGCTTGTCACTAGGGCCCGAGTGGCATGATCTTAGATTTAAGCTCTATAATTACTGCTTAGATTGTATCTACAAGTTGTTTGCACATATTGCTGTCCGGAACCCGAGGCCCCAAAGTGACAGAAATTGGGACAACCGGAGGGGAAGGCTGTGATATGAGGATCACATGTTTTCACCAAGTGTTAATGCTTTGTGAAAGATCGAGATGTCGCCTAGAGGGGGGGGGGGTGAATAGGCAATTAAAAACTCTTGCCGATTTGTCTTGTAATAATGCGGAATTAAACTATCGTTTAGTTTACAAGCACAAACCCTAAATATGCTAAGCTCAACTAAGAGTAACAATAGCAACTAGAGCTAAGCAAAATAGGCACAAGATATATGTAGCACAAGTGATAGCAAGATATATGTACTTCAAGCACGATGGCTATCACAAGGAAAGAGAGCTCGGGTATAGAAATAACCGAGGCACGCGGAGACGAGGATGTATTCCCGTGTTCCCTTGCTTTGCAACAAGGTACGTCACGTTTGGAGGAGTGGAGGTCCCATGAAGGATTCCCCGCGCCACGAAGGCTCACCCTATTCTCCGAACCACACCCACGAAGGATAATGGCCCTTTCCTTATGGTTAGCTTTTCCTCCGCTCTGGAGATGGCAAGCTCCACAACCACTTCACAAGCTCCACGAAGGAGAAGCCCGAGCCTCTTCACAATCTTCTTGAAGAGATCACCGGAGCACCAATCACCAAGCCAACTAGGAGGTCTCCCTCCAAGAGTAACAAGCTCACGGTCTCTCACTCGAACTAATCGTGGTGGAGAGCTCAACACTATGCAATGATGCAAAGCAAGAACACTAGAGGTGTTCAAATCCTTCACTCTCAAATCCCACCCAAACAACAAATGCTAGGATGAAATTGGAGAGGAAGAACAATGGGGAAAGTCAACAAAAGACTCCAAGATCTAGATCCCAAGAGTTCCCCTCACTTAGAGAAGAAATGGATTGGTGGAAGTGTAGATCTAGATCTCCTCTCTTAGATCCCTCAAGAAATAGCAAGAACTATGGGAGGAATCAAGAGAGAGAGCAAGTTCTTCAAATGCAACAATGGAGGAGAGAGAATAGGAAGAACTAACTCAGCCCAAGGTGGAAGAAGGGCTATTTATAGCCCAAGAGCAAATATAACCGTTGGGGAAAGGTTGGGCTGAGTCAACCGTCGAGGAGGCCGGTCAACCGGGCCTGGGGCCGGGCCGTCCGATCCAGGGCCCGGTCAGACCGGGCCACAGACCGGACCAGCCGGTCCAAACCGGTCGGTAGGCCGGACCCCGAGGTCATCCGGTTGGCGCCCGGTCGACCGGACCGTGCGCCGGACTCGCCGGTCTGTGGCCCGGCTGACCGGGCGGCAACCGGATCTGTTGGCTCTTCGTTTGGAGCCCGGTTGGCGCCCGGTTGACCGGTCGGCACGCCGGGCAGGCCGGTTGGGAGGCCGGCTGACCGGGCGGCAGACCGGAACCGGCCGGCGCATGGGCCGGTCCGACCGGGTCCCTGACCGGGTGAGCAGGAAAACATGTGTACACAAAAACTGTGATAACTAATGCTCCCGAACTCCGATTGACATGAAACCAATTTTGTTGGAAAGATAACGACGAATAGAACATTTTAGATGATTTTAGAGAGGGAGTCTCCCACCGTCAAGAAACGGTAAAGACGTCCAAACTCGAAAACGCAATAGAAGATGCATGCAGATTCCGTTTTCGATGAACTTGGGCTTGTTGTAAAGCTAGCAACAAGCTCAAGAACCTCACACAGAGAAACACCAAGAAGCACTAAGGATATGCAAAGTATGCAAATGGTTGAGCTCCCTAAGATGATGTGATCAAGTTACCCAACCGAATGCCCCTCTTGATAGTGCGGCTATCTATCCTATAATCCGGTCTCCCAACATCCACCTTGAGACCGGTAAAAGGAAAACCTAGCAAGGCCATACCTTTGCCTTGCGCATCCCGCTTGATCTTGATGATAACTCTTCAAGCTTCACTCAAGCTGGAATGCCTCACTTGACCAATGTTGCTTCGTGAAGACTCACAAATGCTCCCCCATACACTATGATGGGAAAGCTCCATTGATGCACATCTTCTCATGACCATTATCACCAAATGGACGGCGAGCTTCAAGCATGTGATCCACTTGAGATGCTCATCTTGAACTTGCCCAACTCAACCTTGTATCTTCTCATACTCTCATAAGATAGAGCATGACTAATATTGAGTTCCACATAAGAACTCCATCTTCATTTCTTATTCTTGATCATATCACATATATATCTTCATACCGATGATCTTGATGCCAATACACAAGGTATACCTTTATCTTCATGGCATCCATACTTGAATCCAACACATGGAGTACAAGTAGAACCTATGGAATATTCCTTCATATAAACTCAATGAAAACATTAGTCCATAGGGGTTGTCATTAATTACCAAAACCACACATAGGGGCAATATACCCTTACACTTTGCTCCGGTACTCTATTAAAAGGAGTACCTTAATAGCTAGTAGATTCCCTTGAGGCCCGGCTGCCACCGACTGGTAGGACAAAAGATGTTGTGCAAGTTTCTCATTGCGAGCACGTACGACTATATATGGAAAACATGCCTACATGATTAATAATCTTGATGTTCTGTCTTAATGCTATTTCAATCCTATCAATTGCCCAACTGTAATTTGTTCACCCAACACTTGTCACTTGTTATTGGAGAGTTACCACTAGTGTAGATCGCTGGGAACCCCGGTCCATCTCTCATCATCATATACTCGTTCTACATGTCATTGGAAGTAGTATCCACTATTTTCTGGTGTCATTGCCTCTGTATTCTTATTCGCTCTTGTGTTACTATTACTATTGCTCTCATATTACTGCTGCTTTCACATCACCCCTGTTACTAGTGCTTTTCCAGGTGCAGCTGAATTGACAACTCAGTTGTTAAGGCTTATAAGTATTCTTTACCTCCCCTTGTGTCGAATCAATAAATTTGGGTTTTACTTCCCTCGAAGACTGTTGCGATCCCGTATACTTGTGGGTTATCACTAGTCAAAGCAGAACATCAGCGACCCGCAGGACTGTTGCAACCACTATAGATTCCCGAATGGAAGTGGGATTCTGTAGGAATGGACTTTATCATAGGTTTGCCCAAATCAAGTAGAGGAAATGATTCCATTTGGGTAGTGGTCGATAGATTAACCAAGGTGGCTCATTTCATCCCCGTCAAGACCAGATACCAAGGCCCAAAGCTAGCTGAGTTATACATCTCCAGAATAGTCACCCTGAACGGAACCCCGAAGTCTATAATGTCAGATAGAGGATCTCAATTCACCTCAAGATTCTGGCAGAAAGTGCATGAAGGACTAGGAACCCGGCTGAATTTTAGCACAGCTTATCACCCGCAGACTGACGGACAGACCGAGAGAGTCATCCAGATACTGGAAGATATGTTGAGAGCCTGTGTGCTTGAGTATGGATCTAAGTGGGAAGACTGCCTGCCATACGCAGAATTCTCATACAACAATAGTTATCAAGCCAGCTTACAAATGGCCCCCTTTGAAGCTCTGTACGGAAGGAAGTGCCGTACCCCTCTGAACTGGTCCGAAGTCGGAGATAGTCAAGTCTTCGGCCCCGATATTCTCCGCGAAGCCGAAGAGAAGGTTCACAAGATCCATGAATACCTCAAGACCGCCCAGTCAAGACAGAAGAGTTACACCGACAAGAGACGCCGAGAAATGACCTTCGACATCGGAGATTTTGTGTATCTCAAAGTCTCACCCCTCAAAGGAATGCAGCGATTCCAACTTAGAGAAAAGCTCGCCCCCAGATATGTCGGACCTTTCAAAGTTCTGAGTCGCCGAGGAGAAGTTTCGTACCAGCTTGAACTACCAGAAGAAATGTCCGCTGTGCACAATGTGTTTCATATATCACTACTTCGGAAGTGCTTAGAAGTGCCGGAGAAGACGGAGGTGTTCAAGAACATCGATCACAGAGCTGTGGATATTAACAAGGACTTGACGTATCGCGAAGTGCCTATTCGCATCCTGGAAGAAGCTTTCAGAACCACCCGCACCAGAAGTATCAAGTTCCTGAACATTCAATGGAGCAATCATACCGAAGAAGAAGCCACTTGGGAGCGAGAAGAAGATATGAAGAAGGAATTCCCCGATCTCTTTAGTACCTAGTTTTCTTTAGGATCTCAGGACGAGATCTTTGTAAGGGGGAAGGGTTTGTAACATCCCAAAAATTTCAATCAATGAGAATGGTGGTTCCCAAAATTCAAATTTAGCAACTAACAAAACTTTTATCTTTGCATATAGTGTTATGAATAGTATGTGTGCATTTGAGTGATCTTGCCATGATAAGTGTTTGCAAACCTTACCAATGTATTAAAACCCTACACTTGATCCCTTGTGATCACAAATAAAAGCAAAAACCAAAATAAAAGAATAAAATTAGAAAATCACAAAACCTCACATATGGTTTATGCCATTTTTGCAAATCTTGAACCTAGACCACTTTGGCTTGCACCATTGGTTGGAGATGGTTACTAACCACTTATAAACACTTTTGGAATCAAAGAAACTCAAATCAAAATGAAAATAAAATGAATCTCCAACTCACATGCACTAATGGTCACATCTGACATTTATAACCTGATGCCTACTTTGAGCCCTATTATTTAGAGATTTCTAAACCAAACCTTGACAACTCTTTGCCCCTCATCCAAGACAACATCAAGGTGAACAACTTTTCTCAAGAACACCCCTGCAAACTCTTTATGGATTCAAAGATATGATCAAGCAAAGTGGAGACTTTGAAGCAGATTTAAGATCATATGCAATTTGGATTTTTGCAAACTACCTCAAATTTGACCACCACCACCACCACTCTACTCCAAATCTTATTCGATTAAAACCCACCAAAATTCACTCAAAAATTCCAAAGTGGAGTTCATGCGGCCATTGTGTCGAACAGGTGGTGTGCACCAATCTGCCAACTTGGTACATTGCAATACCCAATGGATCCTTGCCTCCACCATCGACCCTAGGTCATCCTCAGTACCCTCATTCACTCCTTGCATCATGCCAAGCCAGTAGACATGCTCAGATGTACGAAATATACAAGAACTACGTCATGCCGATCATGACATGACACACACACTTGCTCTCTCACTTCTGCTCAAATCCGCCGTGCCAAGCCATGTCCTGGAGATGCACCTTTCCCTGATGATCACGTTGGACACACTCTCAAGCCAAGAGGAAGACGACACTGGCCAAGACAAGCACGCCCAGACACGCCCAGGTCATGCCTTGACACGCGCCAGAGCGCGCACTGGCAAGCCCTGGACGCGCCCGAACGCCAGCTCGCCACGCCGCGTCAACGCTCGCCTGGACCCCTCCTTGCGCCACCAGATCCGCTATGTCACCAGCCACCGCTAGGACACGCCCATTGGCTTGCTCGACGCTCGTACACGACGACGCCATCATCGACGTCCGCCGCGGTACTGAGAGCTCCTGTCACGCTCGCGATCTCGTTCTTGCCTCGTTTTCACCACAATCATGCCTGGCGTGACCGCCATGACATCGCCAACACGCGCACGTCATTGCCAGTCCACCAGCTCCCTTGTAGACGCGTCGCCATGATCGCCACCTCCGCAGCACCTCGGCCTCGCCTCGCCGCTATAAAAGGAGGGCCTCCCTCCTCAAATCCAGCACACCGCAAGCTTCCCCTCTCCTCTCTGACCCTCCTCATCCACTCACCGCTCAACATTGCCCACCGTAGACCACCAATTGCTTCTTCACTGCCCGTGCTCCGCCGTAGAAGCTCGCCGGAGATAGACGCTGCCCCAGGAGACGCCGCTGGTGCAAGAAGACTCGCCGTCGTCGACAACCTCCTCGCGCACACTGCCAACCCTTGCCGGAGCACCGGTGAGCTCGCCAACCCCCTCCCTGCGCCACCAGTAGCCTCGCCTCTCGCCGGAGATGACGACGGTCGTGCACCGTTCGATCTGATTCTAATTGTGCGTCGCAGATAAGAGCTTACCGCTTCGTGCGTTAAGTTAGGCTGACGGGTGGAGCCCACCTGTCAGGCAGCCCACGCGTGCTGGAAGCGTGGTGGGCTGGCCTTTGCGCTGTTTAAATGGTTTGGGCCCAGTTAGTTTTCCCGCCGGCCCGTTTAATTCAAATCTGATTTTCTGTTTAATTCAAAATTGCTCACAGATGCCATTTTCAAATTTGAATAGTTTCAAATCCACTAGGCCAAATTTGATGAATTTGGAATTGTTGGAAAGCTTGTAAAAAGCTCTATCCAACCCCACTGGTCTCACCCTTAGATTGTTTGTAGAATTAATGTGATAAAAATAACAAGGCAGGGACTTTTGGAACTTCAAACAATTATTAAAAATCAACCCTAAGTAATTTTGAGTTGATTCCAACTCTCATAAATCAAATTTCACATACTCTACAAGTTTATGCAAAAACATCACATAGTTGTTTGTATGATCATGGACTCGAGCAAAATAGTGGCTATGTGGCCATTTCTAGTCCATTTAAACTTATCCAAAATGAATTTTCAAATAGTATGAGAGGTTCCCTCTCATTTAAATCATGGCCCTAAGCAATTCAAAGTGATGTGTTGACTTAGTCTATATCATCTCATATTGGATTACTTAGAGACATTAAATTGATGTAAGAGTAAGATTTAAATTGTATAAGGTTAGTACCTTATTTAAATCTTGGTTCCCAAATAATAGATATGAATTGTTGACCTTGTTCAACATGAATTCATACCTTATTATTATTTGAGGAAATTAAATTGTAAAAAGAATCAATGATAGGAAATTACTTCTCTCTTACAAGTTTTCTTAACACACAAGCCAAACCCCCCTTTTGTGATTAGGGTTATGAATAATGAATAGCTTGTGTGAACCATGTGTGTGCTTAGTATAGCCTTAAGACTTGTTTGGTGATTGTATACCTCGTATTCGATTTTAGACGCTAGTACCGAGGAGTATCAAGAGGAGGAGGATGTCTACTTCCAAGGAGAAGAAGACCACTTTGATCAATACACCAACCAAGGCAAGCTAATATTCTTGCAAAGTGC
The DNA here is from genome assembly GCF_019359855.2 of Lolium perenne. NCBI lineage: Eukaryota > Viridiplantae > Streptophyta > Magnoliopsida > Poales > Poaceae > Lolium > Lolium perenne. The sequence goes on from NC_067246.2 coordinate 323,719,869, forward strand.
AAAGCTCTACAAGAGCAAGGCATCGCCCCATTTTAGTTTATGCTTAATGGTCCTATCCCAAGTTTTTTACTTTACAAGATTTATTGAATTTGATTTATCAAAGTTCCTTTTTGATTCATGATTCACTTGGTCAAGTTTGGATAAGTACAAGAGTATCAAATTTAGCCTAGAGCAATCAAAGCTAGTTAGCACCCCTCATGCTTAGTTGCTAGTGCTAAAGGAAAGATGACTACTCTAGATGGGAACATGTGATTTGAAATGACTTTGAAAACCTTGGAATGATGAGTCATTCCATTGAAATATTTTGAAGGTGAATGTGACTTGAATGAATTGGTGAATTTGATAAAAACTGATGATTGGGTTGGATGCGATACCATTCCAATTCTTGAGTACCCCCACAATACCTGATTATGGGTAAGGCTTAGCTGGAAATTTATGTGTCTTAGGATGGGTTCCCTATAAACAAGCGTCATAGAGGTTATGCCGAGGCTGCCTCCGTTGAAAGTGAAATGACGTGAAATGAGGTGAATATACGACCCAAGCCCTGTGCAGTTCCCGGGATAATAGTTGGCTATCACCGAGAGGCCAAACTCATGGGGAGAGGTGCCTATACTAGGGTGTGTAAGTGAAAGGTTAATGGTTGATGATCCGCATACTGAGTTATGATTATTCGGGGTTATCCCTGACGGATGAAATCAAAAGTTGTGGCACAAGTGTGCAACCTCTGCAGAGTGTAAACCTATTCGAATAGCCGCGTTCGCGGTCATGGACAGTTGGAAAGGCCATACTATTCCGTCATCAGAATCTTTCTTTAAATATGACTTGTGAATTGAATTTTAAAGGTGACTTGATTTTGAATCACAACAGAGTTGTGGGAATGACACTAATGTTCCCACTTGAGTTAGTTAGCATATGAGAAATATTTTACTAAAGTGTTGACAAACTAAAATTGGCTTTATGCAAATAAACCTAGAGCCTAGAACACCCTCATTGGAATTATTAGTGCTTGCATTAGTATTAGTTTGCGAGTACTTGAAAGTACTCACGGCTATGTCCCTGGCTATTCAAATGGCCAGACTATGAAGCTGAACAGCAGTATGCAGATGACGGCCAGCAGGACATCTACGACAACTAGGAGCTTCTCCTAACGTCAAGCATTGCCTGGGCATAGATACTCCACTACTACTTCGCTTCCGCTACGTATTATGTAATGATCATTAGATCAAGTGTTGTAATGAGACTGGATCCTGTGATCCTTTTTACGTAATGACTATTATGGTATTGTAATGAATGATGACTCTATGATATTCAACTGTTATGTCTCGCAAAAACAATCTTCCTGGGATTGCGATGCATGGCATAATAGGCATCTGGACTTAAAAATCCGGGTGTTGACATAGAGGTCGCTCAAAGTCCAAGGTACGAGATGGTATGTTCTGCAAGTATTGTAAGAAAACTAGCCACAATATTGATGATTGCTGGAAGTTGCAGAACAAAGAGAAAAGAAACGGTACTTACCAACCGAAAAACAAATCTGAGGGTGGTGGTAGGGCTACTGTTGTTTCTAGTGATAATTCTGATGGCGATTTCCTAGTTGTGTTTGATGGTTGTGTTTCTGGTAATGATGAGTGGATCCTTGATTTTGCATGTTCGTTTCATATTTGCTGTAACAAAGACTGGTTCAGTTCTTATGAGTTTGTGCAGAGTGGAGATGTTGTGCGTATGGGAGATAACAACCCACGTGAGATCGTGGGCATTGGATCCGTTCAGATCAAGATGCATGATGGCATGACACGCACTCTGACAGATGTGAGACACATACCTTGCGTGGCCAGAAATCTGATCTCTCTCAGTATCCTTGATGTTGATGGGTACAAACACTCCGGTTCTCGCGGAGTTCTGAAGGTATCAAAAGGTTCTCTCGTTCACATGATTGGTGATATGAATTCTGCAAAATTATATGTTCTTAGAGGTAGCACTTTGTCTAGTATTGCTCTGCTGTTATTCCTGATGAACCTGGTAAAACTAATCTATGGCATATGCGTCTTGGACATATGAGTGAACATGGTATGGCAGAATTGCACAGGAGAGACCTGCTAGATGGCTGCAATTTGAGTAAGTTTGAGTTCTGTGAGCACTGCACTTTTGGTATGCATAAAATAGTTAAATTCAATGCTTCCGTTCATACCACTAAAGGGATTCTAGATTATGTGCATGCTAATATGTGGGGACCTTCCCACAAGACTTCTCTTGGTGGTGCAAATTACATGCTGACTATAATAGATGATTACTCCAGAAAAGTGTGGTTTCTTTGTGAAACATAAATCTAATGTGTTTGATGCTTTTAGAAAGTGGAAAGTTATGGTAGAGAAGCAAACAGAAAAGAAAGTTAAATTGCTTCGTACTGACAATGCATGGCATGGAGTTTTGTTCTACTGTTTTCAGTGAGTATTGCAGCGACGAAGGCATTGTCAGGCACCACACCATCTCATATACTCCTCAGCAGAATGGTGTGGCGGAGAGGATGAACAGAACCATCATCTCCAAGGATCGCTGCATGTTTTCTAATTCTGGTATGCATAGACGTTTTTGGGCTGAAGCAGCCTCCACCACTTGTTACTTGATAAACAGGTCACCTTGCATTCTGCTTGATAAGAAAACTCCTATTGAGGTACGGTCTGGTTCATCTGTTGATTGTTCACTATTGAGAGTTTTCGGTTGCACTACTTATGCTCATGTTGATAATGGAAAGTTAGAGCCTAGGGTTGTTAAGTGTGTGTTTCTTGGTTATGGTTCAGGAGTTAAGGCATACAAGTTATGGAATCCTGAAACTAGAAAGTTTTGCATAGAAGGAATGTAGTCTTTAATGAGGTTGTCATGTTTTATAAGAGTTCATCTACAGATATTACTGATGATGTTGATTTTTCTGATAATTCTGATGATGAACAACAGAGAATTAGCGTGCAGGTGGAGCACGTGGAGGAGAAAGAAAATGATGTTGCTGAAAATGATAACATTGTTGTTCAGCACTCACCACCTGTTTTGCAGCAAACAAATAGTTCCATTGTTGCTGATAGATCGAGGCGTAACAAAGGTCCACGTCCTCGTTTAATTGAAGAATGTAATCTTGTCCATCATGCTTTGAGTTGTGTTGAACAGGTGGATCATGATACTGAACCTGCTACATATATTGAGGTTGTTGCATCCAATGACCGCGTGAAGTGGATTTCTGCTATGCAAGAGGAGATTCAATCGCTTGACAAGAATGGCACATGGGACGTTGTGCCCTTACTTAAACAAAATAAGGATGTCCGCTGTAAGTGGATATTTAAAAGAAAGGAAGATTTGTCTCCTAATGAGCCTCCGAGGTTTAAGGCAAGGTTAGTAGCAAAAGGTTTCAGCCAAATTCCAGGTATTGATTATAATGATGTATTCTCTCCGGTTGTGAAGCATAGTTCCATTCGTGCATTCTTTGGTATTGTGGCTATGCATGATCTTGAGCTTGAGCTGCTAGATGTAAAGACTTCTTTTCTGCATGGTGAGCTTGAGGAGGAGATATATATGGACCAACCTGAAGGTTTTGTTGTGCCTGGTAAGGAGGATCTTGTTTGCAAGCTAAAGAGGTCCCTTTATGGTTTGAAACAGTCTCCAAGACAGTGGTATAAAAGGTTTGATTCGTTTATGATTGCACATAAGTTTAAGAGATCCAGTATGATAGTTGTGTTTATATCAAGTTTGTTAATGGATCACCAATATACTTGTTGTTATATGTTGATGATATGTTGATTGATGCCAAGAGCAAGAAAGAGATCACTACTTTAAAGTCACAATTAAGTAGTGAGTTTGAGATGAAGGATCTTGGTGCTACTAAGAAAATACTAGGTATGGAAATTACAAGAGACAAAAAAAACTAGTGTGTTATTTCTTAGTCAGCAAAATTACATTCAGAAAGTTCTTCATCGTTTTAATATGCATGATGCAAAGTCTGTTAGTACACCTATTGCTCCTCACTTTAAATTGTCTGCATTGGAATATCCTAGTACTGAGGGAGATATTGAGTAAATGTCACGAGTTCCATAATCTAGTGTTGTTGGTTCCTTGATGTATGCCATGGTCTATTCTCGTCATGATTTGTCATATGCTATGAGTTTGGTCAGTCGATACATGGCTAATCCTCGTAAAGAACATTGGAAAGTTGTTCAGTGGATTTTCAGGTACCTTCGTGGCACATCCAAAGCTTGCTTGAAGTTTGGCAAGACCTGTGAGGGACTCGTTGGCTATGTGGATTCAGATTTTGCTGCCGATTTGGATAAGAGAAGATCACTCACAGGTTATGTGTGCACTATTGGTGGATGTGTTGTGAGTTGAAAGGTAACGTCACAACCTGTTATTGCCCAATCTACGACCGACAGAATATATAGCAATTAATGAAGCTTGCAAATAGTCTGTTTGGTTGAAAGGTTTGTATACTAAGCTTTGTGGAGATGATTCTTGCATTAACTTGTTTTCTCACAGTCAAAGTGCAATATACCTTACTAAAGATCAAATGTTCCATGAGAGGACAATGCACATTGATATCAAGTACCATTATGTGTGCGACATTGGTGCTCAGGGTAAACTGAAGGTATGCAAGATAAGTACTCATGATAATCCTGATGATATGATGACAAAGTCAGTTCCTGTTTCCAAGTTTGAGCTTTGCTCGAGCTTGGTTGGTATAACTATTTAGCCCAAGTGGTTGTTGGCGCCAGCAAGTGTTTTTCTTTGTTGTTCAAGAGATTGTTGAAGTTCATGCTACAAGATGGAATTTATCTCAAGGTCGAGTTTGTTATATTGTGATCCGAATTCATATACTAAAGGGAGCCTAACTTCTGACGAGCGGAGCGAGGCCCATCCCCGGTAGGCTTGCAAGGGGGGTGCGGGAGCGGCAGGCACCCGCGGTACGGTACAGATCGTTGGCACCGCCTATATACATCTTGTAAACCGCCGGCTAGGGTTTATCAGATTACAAGATAACCCACGGCGTTTGTAAACACTCCCCGATATAGTGAAGTTTTGCTGGCTGGCGCCCGCCCGTGGTTTTTTCCCTTTCTGTGTTGGAAGGGGTTTTCCACATTAAATCTTGTGTCTCCGCTGCCTTTACCTTTATCGTTCTTCGTTATTTGCTTGTCGCTTTTATAACAGTCAGGTGGGACTCCTGCAGGAGGTTCTCCTCAAGAAGAACTTCTCACCCATGGTAGTCCACAGGCTGTTGCAGCTGGTCAAGGGAGGCTAGACTGCAATTAACGTTAACGGGGAGATCAGACTTTATTTCCAAAATGCACGGGAAGTGCGTTAGGGTGACTTGTTGTCTCCCATCCTCTTTGACTTACTTGTGGATGTCCTAGCAGCAATCCTAGCCAGAGCAAGACAAGCGGGTCACATTGAAGGGGTGGTGGACCCTCTAATTCCAGGGGGAGTAACGCATCTGCATTGCGCAGATGATAATATGGTCCTGAAAAACCAACTTTCTTGGGAATCACGAACCTCAAGACCATTCTCTTATGTTTTGAGTATATGTTGGGACTCAAGACCAACTTCGATAAGAGCGAGGCAGTACTCACAGGGGTGAACACCGAAGCTCAGCAGGCGGTGGCTTATTTGCTCAACTGCAAGCTGGGTAGCTTCCCCATCAAGCACATGGGGCTTACGGTTAGCGACAAGCCCCTCAGGGTGGCGGACTGGAGCTTCCTCCTGGAGAAAGTGTGTCATAGGATTGACCCATGGCAGGGCATGTTCGTGGCCTCGGTAGGCAGACTAGAGCTGACCAACTCCTTCCTATCGAGCTTAACACTGTTTGCCATGAGCCTGTACATGCTACATGACGCTACTCACAAGGCCATGGATAAACCCCACTCCTACTTCTTCTGGGAAGGAACCGGTAACAAGCGTAAATAATACATGGTTGATTGGGTGACTGTGTGTAGACCTAAGGCATTCGACGGTGTGGGGATGCTGAACACCAAATCCATGAACATTGGGCTCATGCTTAAATGGATTTGGAAGCTTTATCAGAATGTGAATGGACTATGGGTAGACCTCCTTCGTGCTAAATACATGTGTGGTCGGGACCTCTTCTCTGATGAGGTGCTGACACGCGGCTCCCAGTTCTGGAATGCCTTACAAAAGATCAAATGGTATTTTAACTTGGGGGCCAAGCATAGGGTGGTTAATCGGAGAAACGCCCATTTCTTGCTCGAATGGTGGACAGGACCCGGGCCACTTCATGCCAGATGCCCCCTATGCACTAGGACTACGTCTTCTGGGGTGGTGTGCGTTCTTTGTACCGTGTGTGCGTTTCGAACTTAATCTAGGGGTGATCGAAACTGGTTTCTGTGTGGGTGGGGGGGGGGGGGGGGGTTTGGACATGTTGTTGTATGACTATGTTTGCCGTGGATGGCTTTATTTATAAAGCCAGGCCAGAGGGTCTTATGTTAAAAAGATATGACCAAGCCGCTATAGGGAGGAAAGGTGGTAAATGAGAAGGAGAAATTAAGGTGTGTTGAAGGGACAAAAATAAGCATAACGATTTGGATTCAGACGTGCATGAGCACATTAGGCCCTCTTCTTTTCCTGAACTCGGGTCAAAGATGGAATCACCCATGCTATGTTGTTTAAATTTGTAGACCCATGAGATATTTTTTCTATCGACCCATGATACCGAAAAGTGTCTTTAGCACATGAGCACCAGTGCTCCTGGTGCTATAAAATCATATTGTTTGAATTCTAAAAATATTGAATGGCATTTTATAGGTGGTTTGCCCGTGTAACAGATGGAATGGCTTTTTTTTTGTCAAGACAGACATATCATTCTATGGAATATTGGAGACGAACTGATTTTTCAAAAATTATTCTATCCAAAATCCTACCAGCTTATGACAAACTACTCTTCATTTTATATATACTTGAAAATTCATACCAAAATTTATAGAGTTTGCATCAGCTGAACCCACATATTTGTGTTTCCCCCATCATAGCTTGTGAGTTCAAGGCTCTGGTCATATTATCCGCATCCCAAAATCTCTAGGATGAGATTGACATAATTACTGGTATCATCTCCTGGACAAACCACACCAGTTTCAGACGGATCCAGCGGCCTAGCTTTTTCGGAAAAAATATCGGAAAATTATAAGGTTTTACTTCTACAGACTATGTGAGCATTTATGGGTAGGCACTATCTCATTGTGATGCCTAACCAATTCTTTGACCACCTTGATAACAATTCATTGTTCTATTCATTTCCGGGGCATATAATGTGTAAACAATATTTTATGCTTTTATCTTATTTATTCCAAGAAATGGTACTTTCAAATCATCAATACTTCCGTTGTATTTAATTTTCAAATCATCAATACTTCCCTTGTATTTATTTTTCAACCATCAATACTTCCCTTGTATATTTTCATAAGTACTTCTCTAGCATATTTTCATGTCGATTAAACTATTTTTCGACCATCAATACTTCCCTTGTATTTATACTTAACATTTTTATCTCTTCGTAAGTGACATTTCCAATAAATATATCTTGTTTTTACTGGAATACAATATAATACTACCTAAATACTAAGTTACATATGTGTGATACAAATCTTGTATTAATCATTACAAATACTTTTGTTTTGCTAAAACTACTTCTTAAAAGATTGTTTAACTTTTATTTAATTTCTTTAAGAAATTATATGTTGCAAAATTTAACTTCAAATTTAAGAGACTTGAGATTATCAATTTAATTCATGAATATATATACATCACTAGTATAGATCATGTCTTCACACACAGCTGAATTGGCATGTCACATAGGTTTACCCAACCGTCATTATGCAAGGGTGGGCGATAAGCCTACAATGCGCACGGTCTACGAAGACCTCATTTTCACACACGGCTCCATGTCAAAACCCGTTTGCGATGTAAAGGGCCTTCACAAACACTTATTCATAGTCGAGCATCTATGTTTTGGCTAATCGCAAAGGATGCATGAGCCATCTTTGCAATTGAAAAACTAAAAGAACAACCATAGCATGAGGCTGAACCATGGAACGAACAGAAAATGGATGCACAATACAAAGTATCTGCAGACAAACTCACGGAAAAAGACGGCACGCGTAAAATGATATAGAGCAAGTAAACTATAACCAAGCTAGGAACACAAATATATGTAATTTAATCGTCAGCTGTGTTTACATTTTATGAAAGGTCTCCGGTCTTGCACGGGGTGTATAGAAATGTATCGTCCACCGTCATCGTATAACTGTCGTAGATTGGACGTAGATAACCTATGTACTGAACTTTTGAGCTATCCAGATGGTAAGCCACTGCTTCGAAGCGATCCACCAAGAAGAAGGCAATCTCTTTGTAGGGGTGAAATCCAATCAAGTTAAAGAGTTTAGGAAGATGTCCACCCGCATCGTTGGTACCCAGAAAATCATCATAATCTGAGTGCCAATCAAAATTCTCCTCGGCTAGCTTTTTGTTATTACCATATCTGTCAAGAACCTCATAATCATTTAAGATCCAGGGGCTGTCAAGTCCCTTAAGGAGCGGAGTTATATTTGCAAATGGCTCAAGGCCGATGTTACTCTTGAGCACCCAGTCTATCTGACCGCTTGATTCACTCAGGGTCCAAATCCGAATTCGATCATTAATACTTGCAAAGTACACATCCTTCCCTAATCTTCCAATGTAGCTCTGTCCAGCTTTGCTTTCCTTGGCATCTATTGGAGTTTTTATTACTCTGAATTTGCCATCAGAGGATGATAACCTACGGAAAACGTCACCAACAATGTCAACAACAGTTCTGAATGCTACAAGCGATAGAATGCTTGTGTAAAAATAAACAATATGTGAATGGTGGTAGAGTTGGCAAAGGGATATATAACTTCATATGCGTTCATGATGTTTACCTCATGACAAATTCACCGCGGAAAAGCAGCACGTGTAATGCTCCGTGACAATACACGCTGTAGCGCCATCTTGGTTCGGACATAAACCCACCGTACCACATGAAAAACAAACTACCCCGCGCCTCAACCGCTCTCGTCGCAGCGCTGCCCTCCCGAAGAAACGACCTCTCATGCCATTGTCCTGTGCCCGAGGAAAAAACCTCGAGCGTCAACACGGGCGGTGGCCATTCCTCCGAGTGTTGTGGGACCTCCACGGACCCCCGAACTTTGGACGAATAGGTGCAACTTAAAGTGAAGCTTTCCTCGACGAGCTGCTCCTGTGGCACGCCCACCTTTTCGCAGTCGGTTAAATGGAACAGTCCTAGATCCTTAGACTGGATCATGAACACCTCGTAGTGCGGCGACACGGTAGGGTCGAACGCGAGATATGCGGCCCGGCATTCCCCGTCGTTGTCAGCAGGCATGGCGGGGAGGTGCTCCCAGCGTCGCGTGGCAGGGTTAACAACGCATGCAGAAGTAGAACTCTTCCCACTTATATAGCCGTAGAGCAAGAGTCCGTTGCAGTGACCTGCCATCTTTCTGTGGCCGCTGTCGTAGTCAGGAAGGAAGCTTAGGTTTCCGTAGTCGACGCCGGGGTGCTGCGTGGACGGCCGGCCGAGGAAGTACGGTCGCGGGCAGCCGTTGCAGTTGGCGAAGATGCCTTCCACGGAGTGCGGAAGGTCCTCGGCCCGGAGACGCAGCAGCCGGCGGCGGTCCACGAGGGTGCGCCAGGCTGTGTGCACACAGCGTGACACGGCGAGGTCCCGCTGAGAGAGGCGGCGGAGGATGCTGGCAAGCACGTCGCGCGGCAGCGCTTCCGTGTGATCCATTGTCACCCCGCCGTGACCTTGATGCCGATCGCCGCCCGGACGTTTCAGATCGAGGGAAGAAAGAACGTGGCCCCTCCGCCTGCTTATATGGTGCCTATATGGAAGATTTTACTTGTTGGTTCTTTCCCTGTATGATTGATATACAACGTACATGGTAAGTTTCCGTCACAAAAAACTTACACGGTGGTATTTGAACTGAACTCAGGTATATTTTTCTTCCAAATATCTGCAAATCAAGTTAAAATAAAACTTGACAGGTACGGTACTAACCTTGACTACTTGTGCCTTACGTAAGTGACTCAGATTTCCGTAAGCTCAGGTGTGGCATGAAAATTTGGAACCACAGGTTTTTCACAGCATAGACTTCTTTTCTTTTATATGAAGCACATGGTAAAATTCTTAGGTGAAACCGATATAACTATGATAGTACAAAAAGTAACCTACACGAACTGCTTAGAGCAATTAAACTTGGACGCACCGAGTTCGTACGTCGTGAATTGGGGAAACCAGAGTTGACAGAGACGCGAAATTAGCCACGATTTTGACTCCCTGGCGGGTCCGACCTCGAATAAATTGCAAAATCCTCTTGTAATTCGACTCTACCTGATTCTGATCGATCGCCGACTCTACCTGCTTTTCCTTCTTTCTCTCTGCATAATATATATAGTATAGGTAAATAAATATACATAACAACGGGCAGACTACCGGATCGATCTCTCTCCACAGGCACGCCATGGCGCCATCAAGGAAAAGCCGACAAGAAAACACATGTGCGCTGCCTAAGCACAAGACCCCGATAGCGAGGACGCTGCCAGGGGATATCCTGCTCGAGATCGCCGCGCGCGTCGATCTCCGCACCATTATCCGTTGTGCCGCCACCTGCAAGCGCTTCCGGCGTGACATCCTCAGCCCGCATTTCCTCCGCCGCGTTAGCCAAGCGGCTCCATCGATCCTCGCCTATCTGTGCACCAACACCAAGAAGCATGTCACCCTGGTTCACCCGACTACCCCCGCCGCCTTGTCCTTCTGTCACAACCACCTCTCGCGCTTCTTGTCACGCAAAGCTCCTATGACCCTCCTTGGCAAATACTACGAACCCCTCTCGTATAGTCACAGCCTCGTCCTCCTCCGCCATGTAAACATCAAAAACCGACCCATATCTGACCCTTACAACCTGTGCGTGTACGACCCTATGGGCGCCATCCATAGATTCTTCTCCAACCCGCCGGAGATTGGGAGCAATCAGAACCGCAGTCACAAGTGTGTGCTTCTCACCTCCGCTGACGGCATCGACTACTCCTTTATGCTGCTCGTCTTTGAGATCTACAGATGGGGTATCAAAGTACATACTGCTTCATCGTGTGGTAGTGGTACATTTTTTTCGAAATGGTAGTGGTACATGGGAGCTAGTCATATATGAGGGGGAAAACGACTTCCATGCGTGGTCGTTCAGTGAGCACGTGCGCGGCCAACCTGCTATCCTCCATGGTGGTGTCATCCACTGGCTATCAGGGCATCTTGCCAAGAACATCTTGAGATACGATTTTGGCATAGAGAAGATGGGCTCGGTGAAGCTCCCGTCCATAAAATGTGACGACTATGATGTCAACAACCTCTACTTGGCAACATCGTCCGACAGAAAACTGCTGAAACTACTGGCCATTCAAGGGTTCATGATGTTTGTGTGGCTACAGCTCCCAGCCTCAGCGGCAGATGGCAGTGGTTGGTCATTGGAGACTGTGATTGACATGGAGGAGATGATGCGGTCGCTGGATCCTACTATCACCGGCGGCCCAAATGAACGTATTGATTTCGAGGGCTCCGGGAAGAGGACCGGCGACGTGGTGTTTCTGCAGGTGGTACGCACGCGACATTATAAAGAGTACAGGGATCCGCCCATTGTATTTGACCTGGAGTTGAAAAAGATGCATAGGCAGAAGCAAGAATTCTCCTTGTTAGAGATCGACCTACCGTCTCGGTTACAAAACATGAAAATATTTTCCTAGTTAGCTAGCCAAGCTAAGTATCAGCTACAAACTATGAAAATATTTTCCTAGTTAGCAGCTAGCCAAGTAAAATGTATACAACACAAGCAAGTTTTCCACCTAGGATGGTGTATGTCTACGCACTATTTGAACTTTCCTTTCTCATTTTCGTAGGTACTGTGTACACATGCAATCTGCAGGAATCATGTATCGAATTTTATTCAACATCATTATTTGGAACGGATAACCAGTATAACTTGTCTTGTGTTCGCTTGTTCCTTGCATGTGCATTCTATTCATCCTTCTGGTGTTAGCACCCTAGATGTTACACAGGAAGTACCCTAGTAGCAAATGATACAACAACAACGGTGGTCAAAGTACAATTCCAGAGGGCAGAAAACTACACCTTGTGGTATCACAGTACCTATCAGGCTGATGGTGGCAATCAGCCCTAATTGGTCATGCATCCCTCATCCTCACTTCACCAGATAAATAATAAATCAGGCAATAAAATCAGACTACACACAATATTCCTGGGATTTTCAATATTTACATTGTGTCAATTTGGCGAGGAGAAAAAATTTGGACATCCAATTTCCAGTGGCCTTCGTTTGTCACCTTTCAAAGAGTTCGCTTCTCATGGTACTGCAGATGTCATCTGCCACGGCATCATTCTCAAGCAGGAACTTCTCCGCTTCTCCCTTGTCAGGCAGTAACTTGCCGTTGATCCAATACCCACACCCTTCCTTCACAATAACTCCATGGGAAGAAGCCATCTCCAGAATCTCTGATTCATAGCAGATTCCCCTACCAAACCTGATGTCGATCCCAGCTTCCTTCAGAGTTGCTGGAGCTAGTTTGTTCTTGATGATCTCAACTGATATACCGATGCCAGTAGCCTGAAAAGGCACAATTTGGTCCTATTATAGCACAGTTGACATGTACCTGGTGGTCTATTATAGTCAAGTTACGGGTACTCACACCTTGAGTAGAACAATGTGTATTTTTCTCGAAGTTTTAAATAGCCGGCTATAGCCCAGCTATAGCCTTTTGGGAGAGCTCCCTCTCCAGATATGCCATTTATAAGCTAAATGAGAAAACCAACTAATAGCCGGCAATAGCCTTATTAAGCTCTAATTAGCCTCTAATTTAGCCGCTAAAATCCCAGTTTTATGAATTTCTCTTCTCTTGTCCTATTTATTTCATGTTTCCTGAATTTGTGTTCAATCTGATTGGAGAAAACTTGTGACTTTAATAGTTGAGTATTTGTTTGTGCTGAATAGTTGAATGAGTTGTACCTCGAATCCATGTTTGAGTCATAGTTTTCTTTAGTTTTGGCAACATTTGACTGCAATTTTCCCTATTTTTGAAAAAAAAAAGCCTAAATGGATTGGCCCGCTATAGCTAGGCTATTCTTAGCTTATGAAAATGCCGCGGCTAAATGAAATAGCCCGCTATTTTAAACTATTATTTTTCTCTAGTGCTATCAGCCAAGGCTAAGAATCATGAAGTCTATGCGTAATACCTGGTCTTCGCTATAGCGCAGTTTCCTTCTTGAAGTCCGCATTCTGACTGCTGAATAGAACCCTAATGCATTGCCACCACAGGTCGTCTCCTTGTAGAGACCAGAAAATGGATCCCGCCTTGTTCTAACCTATAAATATAACCAATCAATAAAGCTAACGAAGAACGAACTATGGCAGCAGCATCATAGCCCCAATGTTAAAGAAATCTATAGCTCATGGAGACTTTTGTGTTTATATTAGTATGATAAGAAGACTAAGGACTAAATAATCTGTTAAAGCTGCAACACAATTAGTATGAAATTTCAGATCGTCATCAGCAGGAAGGAAAAAATAATAGCAGGAGTTCACTCTGATATGGGTGGCATGGTGACGTAGTTTGAGGCTTTCAGTAATCAGTACTAGAATAATATATTTTCCCAACTAAAGCAAGCCAGTACCAAGTTATCAAATTTCAGTTCAAACCCATTTCATTTTGAAGATTAGGTTTAAAAGAACATAACATAGCATATTTAACTTTGTGCCTACATGGAGAAATCATCAATTATAATTGCAGGAGATTTGTTATAATAGGTTTCTTATTGGAACAACAGGAAACAGTACAAACTAAAACAATTACTGGATCAATAACATCTGATAAACAGTGTGGGAACCAGGAACAAGGGTCTCAAGGAACCAAGGTGATCTCTGATGTTATGAGTCAACAACAAGGAACACAATTAATTCTATACCTGATTCACAAAAATAATAAGTGTTTCTGAGCGACTTAATGTGTATTGAATTTTTCGAAGTGCCCGAGTCATTAAACGGGATTGTAGGTCTGCAAATTTCATGTGTATTTCACCTTCAAGTTCACATTTGGGAAGAAGTGCTGCCACCTGTCATTAATCCATTAATTAATAACAAGGTAATGTAACATAGCTTAAATATGGAGTACACAAACTTGGAAAACTAAGCAATAGTTAATGATGCATTGCATATTTGAAAAATAAAGAACATAGCATGTCCAGACAGTGCTAGACGCAGAATGCTTAAAAAATGCAGATTAATAGATCTCCAATTATAGTTCCTAATCTTAAATCATGGAATCAACAGAGGAACTACTGATGTATGCTCTTCTTTTGTATTACTACGCAATGCATGATTTTCAAGATTCAGTTCATACCATTGATGCTATCACAGAATTAACACAGTCCAGCTGTCATATAAACTACAGAATGCATGCTCTGCTATATTGCTAGGGAATGCACAATATTCATGATTCAATTCATATCATCGATGCAAATGTAAGTATTCTTCTACCTATAGACTATAACAGAAAACAGAAAGCTATCTGAGAGTGGCACGGTGAAGTAGCATACACTATCCACGACAACAACATCAATGGATCCACCAACAAGAGTGTTCACTATGCTTAAGGAGTTTTCAGCAGAATCAGGTTGAGCTATTAGGAGTTTATCAATGTCCACACCAATTGCTTCTGCAACTGAAGTGTTGAAAGCATTTTCTGCATCAATATAAGCACAATAACCTGCAAATATTGGGAACCGCAAATGTTGATCAGACACTCCACTTTACAATAAGATGGAAAACATATCAACTAAGAATGAACCAAACACAAAGTAAGGATAAATCATCACAGAAAAGCTCAATGAAAGTACTTCATAAGAAGGATAATTTAACAGTTGGAAGAAAATTGCTACTGAGACTTGATGTACTGAAATATTAGTAGCCAGTATTGTGACAATGTATAAAAAGACATTTCGAATATGAACAGTGTTTCCAAGTATACAATTTGCAGATATTTATTACTAATGCATGCCAGTGAGAACTTTAAAGACTGACAAGTGTGGAAGCCATTCTTACTTCTTAATACTACTAAAGATCCAACTTCTCCTACAGTTCACGCTGAGAGGTTACTAACAATGCTAACTAAACCATCTCAAAGTTGTACAACAGAATTTTTAATGATTTCAAAGCAGCAATAAGAATTCAAGATGGCGAAACAAATTTCAGGAGTGCACAAGAGTACAAGACAGTAATCATACACAGACTTCTTGTTCTCAAGGGTCGTTGAAGCAAAGTAAATATGTGAAGGATAAAGAAGGAGGCTAGACAATTTGATAAATGAATAAAAAACTCCAGGAATCACAATAGAAATATCAACCTCCATTCTTCTGGGCTTCCTTCACAACATGAAGTGCAAGTGTTGTCTTTCCAGATGACTCTTTCCCAAATATTTCAACCATTCTACCCTGCCAAACAACTTCAATCAGTAATTTGTCAAACAGGGCAACTAAAATCCAATTTGAAATATAAATATAAACCCAAGGATACATGATGAAGCTGTGTCTGTGATTCTGTATAGATTCTTCTAGAGATGCTGAAGAAAAAATGTGATTCTTGGGTGTGCAGTCAAAAGAAAAATAACAATCATAACTAACATGCAAGACATGATGTTTAGAAACAGTGAAGGTAAGGTTCTTTGCCACTGAATGAACCGGTTAAACTTATCACAAAGGTTAAACCAATGCATAGGGTAGATGTGCATCAAAATTCAAAAGATGCAAAGAACAGCAAAATACACCCAGTACCATATAGACTTGTTACTGCTGACAGAAACAGGGAATTGATGTATAGTGTACAGCAACAGGACACACAAAGGTTGTCTGAACTTTTCTGCCTAATATGACTGGGGAATGTCCAGTACCAGGTGTGATAGTATAAGTAATTAGACAAAAATGAAGCATGCTTAGATTGTGTGGATACTTAGTTCTGAACAATATGGAGAAGCATTATAACCTTTGGTAATCCTCCAACGCCAAGAGCAAGATCAAGCTTAAGTGAACCGGTTGAAATAACAGATGCACGCCTTGTCCGGGAGAAGCGCTCCAAAGTGAGATTGGAATCTCTATCAAAATCACTTGCAAGTTGAGAGACGGCACCATTCAGTGTTGACTCTTTCTCGAAAGTTTTTGCATCATCTGGTGGGGGATCACTTTCGTAGTCTGACTGCATATCAACTGAAATTTTGCACAGATTCCTGAGTAAATGCGTAACTCATAAGGAAGGCAGTTGATATAATTATGGAACAAAAAAATAATACTACAGTGTAGTAAAGTTTTTAGCTCTGGTAAGCATCAAGTATCTAGTAGAATACTACCACCTCTTTTCACTAAGTTAAGACCTTTTAGATATTTCAAAGTGGACTAGACACGGACCAAAATGAGTGAACCTGCACAGTTAAATGTGTGTAGATGCATGCATATACGAGAAAATATAAAAGGTCTTACATTAGTGAATGGAGGGAGTAGTATAGTTTAACCATATGGTTTGTGCAGACACAATAACGCGACACTTGGGGAAAGGCGATGCAGAGTATGTATTTGATGGACACAGCAGTTCGATCTTTGCTCCTTTTTCGTGCCGAAAACAGGACACTGACAATACTCGGTATACAAAACATGCAAACTTTGAAGGTCATATTCACCCATTTAGAAGGAGAAAGGAATGCTGGATAATTTCACAACATAAATGCCAAGCAGTAATCAGAATAGAGCAAACATCAGCCGTACCTGTGGTTGACATGAGACAGCCTCGTGACCAGAACCGACGGTATGCATCGCTTGTCCCATTCTAGCAATTAGCAGAGAAGAAAAGTGGCCAGCGTTAGGATTTTACATGCGTACAGCGTGAGATTGATGTTTCAATAATAGAGGCAACAGCAATACTGAGTTGCTCGCACCGCAGGCGCAGGGTAATGGAACCTATTGTCCACACATGGGACAAAACGCTGTAGGGAGCGACGGGGAGTGGGGAGTGGAGATAAGCAAGCACCTGAAGGTGTAGGCGGCCGAGGTGAGAGGGCGCGGATGGCCTGGAGTAACGGCGGCCCGCGCCGGAGACGAGGGCGGCGGCTTGTCGGAGGAGAGCGGGGGACGAGGAAAGGACGCCCATGGCGGCGCGGCAGGAGGGAGAGAGGAACGGAGGGAGGAATGTGGAACTCACCAAACTGGGCTCCGCTAGCCCAAACCAGAGAAGCGTTGGGCCGGGCTTGGGCACTACCCGGCCGGTCGGGTGGTAGTGAAGAAGATTAACCCCACCTACCGCTCACTGTGTTTTTATTACTTCTCCTACTTTCTTTTTGCCAAACATAGACGCAAACACTAATAAATAAGTATATACACTCATATTAGATAACAGTATAACGTAACCACTTGGGAGCCTCCACAGCATTTTAACGTTTTAAACCGTCCGATGCAATTGCTCAAGGCGTCAGATCGCTCCGTCGTTCAATCAGGCTACCGCAAACTTTCGAGACGGCCAATCGTTAAAAGGGCCGCTACTCTGAAGAGTGAGCTGGGAGCTCTCTGGTTAACCGGGCCGCTCCTTCGAAAGCCCAGTAGCAGTACCGGCCCTTGTAAGCAAGCAACACGGACAAGACCCAGTGATACGTCCAAAACGTATCTACTTTCCTGAACATTTTTGCTATTGTTTTATCTCTAATTTGTGTATTTTGGATGCAACTAACACGGACTAACGCTGTTTTCAGCAGAACTGTTCTGGTGTCTCGTTTTTGTGCAGAAATCCAACTTTCAGGAAAATCCTCGGAATTTATGCAGAAGATCATATTTTCCCAGAATATTGGCGGAGCCAGAAGGGCAAGCCAGGTGGGGGCCCGAGGGCCCCACACGCTAGGCCGGCGCGGCCCAGGAGGGGCCCGCGCGGCCCTACCGTGTGGCGGCCTCGGTCAGCCCCCGACGCCCTCCTTCGGACTATTTATTGCCTTCGACCTAAAAACGCACGGAGAGAAGTCGAAGTCGCCAGAAAGCCTCCAGAACGCCGCCACATCGCGAAACTCCGTCTCGGGAGCCAGAAGTCTCCGTTCTGGCACTTCGCCGGGACGGGGAATTGGAGGAGATCATCGCCATCATCACCACCGACGTCTCTTCATCAACCAGCCATGTTTCCCCCATCCATGTGTGAGTAATTCCCCCGCTGTTAGGCCGAAGGGGATGGTAGGGATTGGATGAGATTGGGCATGTAATAGCGTAAGATTGTTAGGGCATAGTGCCTAGTATCCGTAATTGGTACTTTGATGATATTGTTGCAACTTGTTATGCTTAATGCTTGTCGCTAGGGCCCGAGTGCCATGATCTCAGATCTGAACATGTTATTGTTTCATCATGATATTCATTATTTATGATCTTACCTGCAAGTTGTATACACATGTCGCTGTCCGGAACCGATGGCCCCAAAGTGACAGAAATCGGGACAACCGGAGGGGATGGTAGTGATGTGAGGATCACATGTGTTCACGGAGTGTTAATGCTTTGCTCCGGTACTCTATTAAAAGGAGTACCTTAATATCCATTAGATTCCCTTGAGGCATTGCCACCGATGGTAGGACAAAAGATGTTGTGCAAGTTTCTCATTGCGAGCACGTACGACTATAATTGGAACACATGCCTATTGATTGCTTTGTACTTGGACACCGTTTTATTATTATCTGCAAATGCCCTGCTATGATTGTTACATGAGTTTCTCTCATCCATGCAACGCCCGTTATCCGTCCCCGTGCCTACAGTATTTTAATCCTATTTGTTTACTAAAATCACTACTGCTGCCTTTGTTACTCTGCGTTGTTATTTCACTCTGCTCTTGCTATAAAGCTGTTACTCTTGATAAACTCTTGCGAGCAAGTCTGTTTCAGTGCGGCTGAATTGACAACTCCGATGTTAAGGCTTTCAAGTATTCTTTGTCTCCCCTTGTGTCGAATCAATAAATTGGGATTTACTTCGCGAAGACTAGCTGCGATCCCCTATACTTGTGGGTCATCAAGACTGTTTTTAAAGCGCCGTTCTTGCAGGAGCATAGCTTTATTTAGAAGTTCACTTGGATTGATATTGTTCGCTGCAAATTCTCCATCATGGGTAAAACTCGCGATTCTAAAGTCGCCATATTACCATCCACTACAAGAAAAGGTACAACTCTGAGTACCTCTGCTACTCTTGATTCACCATCTGTGATAAGCCAACTTGTTTCACCGCCGCAAGCTTCACTTGCTGGTACGTCTGCTGAATCTGAAAACTCTCATAATATTGATAATGTTTCTGCTGTGCTTGATGATAGTGATTCATTGGGATCCTTTCTAGATGCTACAATTGCTAGGTCTAGACAAATTGAAAATGCTGAAACTCCTAATGAAAATGCCACTACACCTGTTAATTCACCTGAACTTGATTATTCTAGTGATGATCCTGATGAGGATTATGTGGAGCTTAATGATGATTTTATTAATAGATGCAATGCTACTGCTGATGCAAGAAAAATTAAAAAGTTTCTCACACAATATACTGTTAGACATAAGTTATCTCCTGATCCTAAATTTGCCACATCTCCTATATGCATTAAGGATAAAGATTATGATTTTTCTCTTGATCTATCTCATATAGCTATTGTAGAGAAAGCACCCTTTTGTGGTACTGAAAATGAAAGTGCTGTAGAACACATGATTGAACTTTCTTCTATGAGTAGCTTGTTATCTGATGATGTCAAGATGCGTACTTATTTTGTCGCTAAAATTTTTCCTTTCTCATTAAAGGATGATGCTAAAACTTGGTATAATAATTTGCCTCCTGGTTCTATTAAAAGTCCAACTGATTTGCGTGATGTTTTCTTTCGAAAATACTTTCCTGCTAGTGCTCAACATATTGCTTTACAGAAAATTTATAGATTTGACCAGGGAGATGAATAGAAATTGCCTGAGGCGTGGGCAAGGTTTTGTTCTCTTATCAGAGCTCGACCTGGACATGATTTAGAAAAGAATGGTCTACTTGATATATTTTATAGTGGACTAACCATTAAATCTAGAGCATATTTGGATAGTTGTGCTGGTTGTGTTTTCAGGAAAAGAACTCCAGACGAAGCTGAAGAATTATTGGCTAGAATAAGTCGGAATCATGATGATTGGAATACACCTGAACCAACTCCAACGCCAATATTGAAGAAGAGGGGTTTAATTGAATTGAATGATGAAGATATGAGGGAAGCTAAGAAGTCTCTCAAGGAGAAAGGTATTAAATCTAAAGATGTGAAGAATCTACCTCCCATAGAAGATATATGTGAGATAATTCCCCCTTCATCCATGATCGAGGTAAACTCCCTTCAACGCTTTACTAGGGAAGATATTCCGTATTCGAAACCTCCTGCGCAATGCTTAGATGAGTTTGATAATTATATTGTTAAGCAAGAAAATTTTAATATGAGAGTAGAGAATCATCTAATGGAAAATTCCCAAGCTATTAGTAATTTGCATGATATTGTGGAGAGAACCTCCAATGATGTTAAGATGCTTGTTAAAAAATTTCAAATGATTCAAACTCAAATTGATCAACTCACTAAAGTGCAAAGTGACTTGTTAAAAAATAATTCTAAAGAGAAACATGCTTATGAAGTAACAACTAGAGGTGGTGTCTCTACCCAGGATCCTCTATATCCTGAAGGGCATCCCAAAATAATTGAACAAGATTCTCAACGAATTGAACCTAGTGCTCCTTCTAAGAAAAAGAAGAAGAAGAAATATAAAAATGTTGTAGAATCCTCTGAACCTGTTAATGATCCTAATAGTATTTCTATTTCCGATGCTGAAACTGAAAGTGGTAATGAACATGATAATGATAATGATAATAATAAGAATGATGCTTCTGATAAAGAAGAAGTTGAAGATGAACCTGAAAAGCATGCTAAAAATAAAAAGTATACTAAAGAAGATTTTATTGCTAAGAAACATGGTAATGAAAGAGAACCTTGGGTGAAAAAGCAAATGCCTTTTCCTGCTAAGAAACTAAAATCAAAGGAAGAAGAACACTATAATAAATTTTGTGATTGGATGAAACCTTTATTCTTGCAAATCCCTTTGACTGATGCTATTAAATTGCCTCCTTATTCAAAGTATATGAAAGATATTGTTACTAACAAAAGGAAAATCCCCAATGAGGAGATTTCCACTATGCTTGCTAATTACTCTTTCAATGGCAAAGTTCCAAAGAAGTTGGGCGACCCAGGTATACCTACTATTCCTTGTTCTATTAAGAATAATTATGTTAAAACTGCTCTATGTGACTTGGGAGCCGGTGTTAGTGTTATGCCTTTTTCTCTTTATAAGAGACTCTATTTAGATAAGTTGATACCTACTGATATATCTTTGCAAATGGCTGATAAATCTACTGCTATTCCTGTTGGTATATGTGAGGATGTTCCTGTTCAAGTTACTAATAACTGTTTGATATTAACTGATTTTGTTGTGTTGGAAATGCCTGAAGATGATAATATGTCTATTATTCTTGGGAGACCTTTTCTTAACATCGCAGGGGCTGTTATTGATTGCAATAAAGGAAAGGTTACTTTCAATGTTGATGATAAGGAGCATACCGTCTATTTCCCCAAGAGGATTGATAAAGTATGTGGAGTCAATACTATTTCTAATGTGAGAACTATCAAAGTTGGAACTATTGATTGTCCTATATATGAGCCTAAAGAAGGTTATCAAAGTCTTATGATTGGATCCATATCAATACAATTCAAGGTAACATGATTGATTTGAAGTTTATTTCTTCTTATGCTATGTAAAATTTATTTGGTGGCAAGACTTGATCAACCTTGTTAACAAATACCTTTTATATGCATAGAGGAGGTAAACAACATCTCTTTCTTCCTCCACTTGTCTTATTTGCTGTAGCACTTTTGATTTGCAAAGTTCCTTAGTTAATTAGAGATTTCAAAAAATTTCCTGGCTAGTAATAATAAACTTAATGCCCAGAAATGTGCATTTTTCAAAGTTTTCAAAAATTCACAAAAATTATACCGTTGGTCCTATTTTTCGAAAATGCACCCGGGAGCACCTTGGGATGACCAGTGGGGCACCCCAGGGTGGCACCCCACAGGCTGGCGCGGCCAGCAAGGGGGGCACGCCACCCTGGCGTGTGGGCCCCCCTTTACCCCACTTTGGCATCTCTTCCTCCCAGACTCTTCTCTCTCCCAAAAAAATCGACACCAGCTTTCTCTCATTCGCGTTTTTGCTCAAGAGCTCAGGATTTTTCGATCTCTTTGCTCAGCCCAGATTTCTGTCTGAAATTTGGCACATTTGCTCTCCGGTATGTGACTCCTCCGATCATCCAAGTAGAATTTTGTTTGGTTGAGTATATCTTGAATATTTTGCTGCTGTAGGTAACATGTTTAGTGAGCTTGCATGCTTGTTCTAAGTTGTATAAACTAGTTTTGATGCATGATTAGTACTCTAGCAAGTTCCTATAGTAGTTCCCCTTGATTATATGTCACCAAATCAAGTTTTATATCATTTGTTGAAAAATTTCAGAAAAGGAGGATGAAGAACTTCAACTTTGGAGAATTGTTTCGGAAAGGGACAACCAGCACCGGAAGGCCCTCTAGGACTGATGACCCACAAGTATAGGGGATCGCAGCAGTCTTCGCGGGTAGTAAAACCCAATTTATTGATTCGACACAAGGGGAGACAAAGAATACTTGAAAGCCTTAACAGCGGAGTTGTCAATTCAGCTGCACCTGGAAACAGACTTGCTCGCAAGAGTTTATCAGTAGTAACAGTTTTATAGCAGTAGCAGTAGTGAAATAACAGTGACGAGTAACAAAGACAGCAGTAGTGATTATAGTAAACAGCAGGATTAAAATACTGTAGGCACGGGGACGGATAACGGGCGTTGCATGGATGAGAGAAACTCATGTAACAATCATAGCAGGGCATTTGCAGATAATAATAAAACGGTGTCCAAGTACAAAGCAGTCAATAGGCATGTGTTCCAATTATAGTCGTACGTGCTCGCAATGAGAAACTTGCACAACATCTTTTGTCCTATCAGCCGGTGGCAGCCGGGCCTCAAGGGAATCTACTGGATATTAAGGTACTCCTTTTAATAGAGTACCGGAGCAAAGCATTAACACTCCGTGAACACATGTCATCCTCACATCTCTACCATCCCCTCCGGTTGTCCCGATTTCTGTCACTTCGGGGCCATCGGTTCTGGACAGCGACATGTGTGTACAACTTGCAGGTAAGACCATAAACAATGAATATCATGATGAAATAATAACATGTTCATATCTGAGATCATGGCACTCGGGCCCTAGTGACAAGCATTAAGCATAACAAGTTGCAACAATATCATCAAAGTACCAATTACGGACACTAGGCACTATGCCCTAACAATCTTATGCTATTACATGACCAATCTCATCCAATCCCTACCATCCCCTTCGGCCTACAGCGGGGGAATTACTCACACATGGATGGGGGAAGCATGGCTGGTTGATGGAGAGGCGTCGGTGGTGATGATGGCGATGATCTCCTCCAATTCCCCGTCCGTGAGTGCCGAAACGGAGACTTCTGGCTCCCGAGACGGAGTTTCGCGATGTGGCGGCGTTCTGGAGGCTTTCTCGCGACTTCGACTTCTCCCCGTGCATTTTTAGGTCGAAGGCAATAAGTAGTCCGAAGGAGGGCATCGGAGGCCGACCGAGGCCGCCACACCATAGGGCCGCGCGGGCCCCTCCTGGGCCGCGCCGGCCTATGGTGTGGGGCCCTCGGGCCTCCACCTGGCTTGCCCTTCTGGCTCCGCCAATATTCTGTGAAAATAGGGCCTTCTGCATAAATTCCGAGGATTTTCCTGAAAGTTGGATTTCTGCACAAAAACGAGACACCAGAACAGTTCTGCTGAAAATAGCGTTAGTCCGTGTTAGTTGCATCCAAAATACACAAATTAGAGGCAAAACAATAGCAAAAGTGTTCAGGAAAGTAGATACGTTTTGGACGTATCAAGGACCGCCACCCGACTCAGGTGATCCTACAATGAGGATATCGTCGCGCCGAGCTTTGCGCCCGAAGAAGACAATGGGGCTCCTAATGCTTCATATTTCCCATGCTATGATTTTCTGAGAAATGCAGGGTTATTGGATGATTTCTTCACCCTCGTCAACAGGGCGGGCTTAGCTGCCTATGTGGGAGATGAAAGGGAGCAATACTACATGCTCACCAAAATCTTCGTCGAGAGCTTCAAGTTCCACAACAAGCAATATGGGCCGACAGTTGCATTCAAGATCTATGGTAATCCTATTACTATGGGATTAGAATAATTTTGTGTTGCATTGGATATTGCCCCTGTAGGTACAGTAAGGAGGATTGATGACAACCCCCGGGACCTGTTGGAACTCTATCGAGGGATCACCGATGATGATTGTCGCACCATTCAGCGTGGCAAGATAAGCAACATCCAACTCCCCGCCATTAAGTATTTTGCCTATTACATTGCTACTAGCATTCTTGGTAGGGAGAACACTAGCAATGTTTCTAGTTACCATCTTGCTTTCTTGAATGCTGCACTTACTGGACAGACACCTTATCATCTTGGTTCTCTTATTGCTCGCCGCCTGTCTAACAAGGGACCTATTTTTGGAGGAACTATTGCATTGCGCATTTTAACACATTTAAGACTTCCTCTTGATTCTAATGATGTGCCATTAACCCCTAGGAGGCTTGATATTGCTGCTATGAAAAGCCATCATTTTGTTACCGCTGATTCCACTTTAGATAACATGGTCTATAGAATGTTGTTTGCTGACGGGGATGAGAAGGAAATCCCTCTTCCCTAGCCAGATTTGTTCAGCATTGACAGGGAACCATGGTCGCGCACTAAGGAGGAGGTGGAGGAAAAGATGAAGATACAAGACTTCCACCAGCAGCATGACTCCAAGGACGCCGAGCCCTCCTACGACTGCACCATCACGTATCCAGGAGCTTCATCTAGCACATACCCGGAATATGATCCATCTTCGTCGTACTACGGAGATGCAACTTCATGGCCACGATGGGATTGAACTCCACTTATGCCAAAAGCCTAAGCTTGGGGGGAGGTATACCGGCATTACTCATTCTTTGCATATTATGATTGCTGGATACTTGTATATACTTGTTTAGTTTGTTTGAGTGGTTTTCTAATGAGAGGAAGATGATATTTGGGGAAGTGCTGCCTGAAAATAGATTCTGGACTGTTACCGGAAAAATTCTCAAAAATAGCCAGGACAGTATTTTGCTAAGCCAATTTTTGTGCATGTTCCCCAGGTTGTTATCTAACTTTCATTAGTTGAACACTTTTCGATTTGAGCAGTGGAAGAATTTCTTAAAAATCGAGTACTGTACTGCTGTCAAGTTTGACGAATTTCTGCTGCTTTGTGTTTATGTGACTTTTCTACTTTGCCATTTTCTTGTTTTTGCTTTGTTTCTTTCCTAAAACACAAAAAGACCAAAAATATTTCTGTTGTTTCTCTTCATCATTTGTTTGCTTTGTTTTCTTGCATTTATTTCGCTTTATTTGCTATCGTTGGTTTGCTATAAGAAAACCCAAAAAGATTTTGCTTTGATTGCTTGTTTCCTTTTGTTCTTGTTTCCAATTCGAAAACACCAAAAATATTTGATGTTCCTCTTCGGTTTGTAAAGTTCATCTTGAGTTCAATGGTCTACGGTGGCTGGAGCATGGTTTTCATTTCATATTATCCAAGCTACACAAGTGAAAGGCAATAATGACGATCTACGACAACTGGATTGTGGTGAGAGGCTGGTATGAACTCTATTTGTTTTTATTTTTGTACATATACTCATCCATGTGAGCATGCTTAGTTGGTTCATGTGAGGTATATGTCATTTGAGAAAGTCTAGTAGTTCATGATCTCTCATGTTTAGCTCCAATTTATTAATATGAGTATGCATGTCATGGATGTTTGCTTGCATTGTTTTATTCATAAGTAGGTATGGTATTGTGGTATCCTCCTCTGGATAATTCATTTATATCGACTTGGCACATGCTCACGCATGCATATGACTGAACAAAAGTCAATTAAGTCTCGATGATTTATATTGCTTCAGAGTTCTTGTATCACTTTTATGCCTCCGTTAATTTATTTTGCCGCAAGCATGATTATGACGATTCTTTGCTCTCTTGATTTGTCGCTCCCCAGTCTATTGCTAGCCTTCACTTGTACTGAGCGGGAACGCTGCTCGTGCTTCCAAACACCTGAAAACCAAGTTGTTCCAAAGTGTCCACCATAAATACCTATGCATGGCATTTCAAACCATTCCAAGTAAATTCTCATGCGCTACCTTTAAAACCTTCAAAATGCTTCTCAATTTGTGTTTATGTTTCATAGCTCATGAAGAAGTATGTGGTGTTTAACTTTCAACCTTGTCATTTACTCTTGATGGACTTTCATTATGGACTAGTGGCACATCCGCTTATCCGATAATTTTGCAAAAAGAGCTGGCAATGGGATTCCTAGTCCCAAATTAATTAACCTAAATAGACACTCCTCCATGGTATGTGATTGTTGGACGGCACCCGAAGGATTCGGTTAGCCATGGCTTGTGTAAGCAAAGGTTGGGGGGAGTGTCATCATAATAAAACTAAAAATAAAAAGGCACTCCTTCATGGTATGAGATTGTTGGCAGGCACCCGAGGATTCGGTTAGCCATGGTTTGTGCAAGAAAGGTTGGAAGGAGTGCCGCATAAACATAAAAATAATTCATGGGAGCCGCTCTTGGGAGTCCGGTTGGCGAGGTAGTTGGTGTACCCATTACCATTCGTTGACAACAGCAAACACCTCTCAAAATAATTTTACTCCTGTTTTAAAAATGAAAAGCTCTAGCGCATGTTAATCCCTGCTTCCCTCTGCGAAGGGTCAATCTTTTATTTTTATGTTGTGTCTCCATTCTTTCTTTGAGCACTATCTTGAGAGCACAACTGTCATTCTTAGTATAATATGCTTGTCTCAAAATATGATTGATTGTGGTATAACTTTGATGCTTTTATCTTTGACGATCACTACTTCTAGTCTTTCTATGAACTTCAGAGGTGCCTGAGCATTTATGTTTTGCCGATCAAATATGGGCAAGCGAGATACCACTTTATCATACTCTTTTATGAACATTGCAATCCTGCTTATAGACATGATTCATGATGCTTATTATTAATTGTTGGTACCTCTCCATGATTGACATAGTTGTTAGATGATCTTATTTGTATGCATCTCATTATGAACTGCCTAAGTGTTAGCAATATTATGAGAATATATACATCATATGAACAAATGTGTTCGTGAAAGTTCTTTTATCGCTCAGTTGTTAACTGAATTGCTTGAGGACAAGCAATAAGCTAAGCTTGGGGGGAGTTGATACGTCCAAAACGTATCTACTTTCCCGAACACTTTTGCTATTGTTTTGCCTCTAATTTGTGTATTTTGGATGCAACTAACACGGACTAACGCTATTTTCAGCAGAACTGTTCTGGTGTCTCGTTTTTGTGCAGAAATCCAACTTTCAGGAAAATCCTCGGAATTTATGCAGAAGGTCCTATTTTCCCAGAATATTGGCGGAGCCAGAAGGGCAAGCCAGGTGGGGGCCCGAGGGCCCCACACGCTAGGCCGGCGCGGCCCAGGAGGGGCCCGCGCGGCCCAGGAGGGGCCCGCGCGGCCCTACCGTGTGGCGGCCTCGGTCAGCCCCCGACGCCCTCCTTCGGACTATTTATTGCCTTCGACCTAAAAACGCACGGAGAGAAGTCGAAGTCGCCAGAAAGCCTCCAGAACGCCGCCACATCGCGAAACTCCATCTCGGGAGCCAGAAGTCTCCGTTCTGGCACTCCGCCGGGACGGGGAATTGGAGGAGATCATCGCCATCATCACCACCGACGCCTCTTCATCAACCAGCCCTGTTTCCCCCATCCATTTGTGAGTAATTCCCCCGCTGTAGGCCGAAGGGGATGGTAGGGATTGGATGAGATTGGTCATGTAATAGCGTAAGATTGTTAGGACATAGTGCCTAGTGTCCGTAATTGGTACTTTGATGATATTGTTGCAACTTGTTATGCTTAATACTTGTCACTAGGGCCCGAGTGCCATGATCTCAGATCTGAACATGTTATTGTTTCATCATGATATTCATTGTTTATGATCTAACCTGCAAGCTGTATACACATGTCGCTGTCCGGAACCGATGGCCCCGAAGTGACAGAAATCGAGACAACCGGAGGGGATGGTAGTGATGTGAGGATCACATGTGTTCACGGAGTGTTAATGCTTTGCTCTGGTACTCTATTAAAAGGAGTACCTTAATATCCAGTAGATTCCCTTGAGGCCCGGCTGCCACCGGCTGGTAGGACAAAAGATGTTGTGCAAGTTTCTCATTGCGAGCACGTACGACTATAATTGGAACACATGCCTATTGATTGCTTTGTACTTGGACACCGTTTTATTATTATCTGCAAATGCCCTGCTATGATTGTTACATGAGTTTCTCTCATCCATGCAACGCCCGTTATCCGTCCCCGTGCCTACAGTATTTTAATCCTGCTGTTTACTAAAATCACTACTGCTGTCTTTGTTACTCTGCTGCTGTTATTTCACTACTGCTACTGCTATAAAACTGTTACTACTGATAAACTCTTGCGAGCAAGTCTGTTTCCAGGTGCAGCTGAATTATC
Source organism: Lolium perenne (assembly GCF_019359855.2). NCBI lineage: Eukaryota > Viridiplantae > Streptophyta > Magnoliopsida > Poales > Poaceae > Lolium > Lolium perenne. The sequence goes on from NC_067246.2 coordinate 323,748,739, forward strand.
AACTCCGTTGTTAAGGCTTTCAAGTATTCTTTGTCTCCCCTTGTGTCGAATCAATAAATTGGGATTTACTTCCCGCGAAGACTGCTGCGATCCCCTATACTTGTGGGTCATCACCCAGCGGCGGAAGAATCAAGAAGCTCGACCATTCATCCCTTCCGTTACTGTCCTATTAATGGTGTGCAGAATTATGGCGATGTAGATGTAACGTCTATCTTCCGTTGCTATTGCCAGGAGTAGTGAGATGCGTTACTCCTCCTTTGCCTCCTCCATATATGGTATGTGCCCTTGAGTTCATTTCTCTTCCATCCATCCTTCAGTGCTCCAGCCGTTCAGCGACCATGGTTCTTGGTTTCTTACCTAGGGTTTGTTTTCCAGTTTAACTTTCCCCAATTCATCGTTTTGAGGCATCGAAAACTTTCTTGTGGTTCTTGTTTCATGAAGATATGAACTGTCTTGCACTGTTGCACACTCTGTGGAATTTCTTTGTCGCAGCAGTGGGTGTGCTTGATTTCCGTTTGGCAGGTAAGCTTATCCATCCTTAAATTTTAAACTCTTTTAATTATTTTCCTTCCTGAGAACATAGACACCTCCTTGATGTTGATAGGTAAGTTTAATATTTGATTTCCTGCTCGTTAGTTTCTTTGGGATTATTACATCTCTAATGTTCATACGTGAGTCTATTGCTTACTTCTGTTAACTGTCATATGCTGCTCCTGTTGTGTCATGCTATATGTTCATTTTCAATGTGTGTAGCACATGGTTCTACATTCACTATTGTTGTGTGAAGTTGGTCATTCAACTTGGTTTCGCAAAACATGGTGATTAAGGAGAGGAGTGGGGTAGAACAGGTGACGATAGTGCTTACGGAATAAAAGATCACTGTAGGCGGTTGTCGAACTCGAACGACAACAGGGTCGCAGGCTACTCCGAGAAGGCCAACTACTGCTTTGCATAGCCCTCTATCGTCAGGTCACGCAATAAGGACCCCCTCCAATGGCGCAGGCCGCTGTTGGAATTTTCTAGCGGCGTGCTTCAAGATATATGGAGTATTTTCTATTGTAGATTAAGCTTAAAGTTCGCTTTAAATTTAAGTTGTTGATTTGAGCAACTAAATAGAATCATGCTAAACCGATTACCATGCTAGAGTGACAGCCTTGTCTGGATCGGTGGATGACAGATACAGGGAGTGGCTTATGGCATCTGCAACAATAATCCTCCAAACCCTTCTCATGCTTAGCCATCCTGCCAGGTTTAATAATTCCCCTCCTATTTGACAGGAGAGAACACAGAGGTGCACGCCCTGATGATGCTAATGCTGCAACGGATGAGCTGCAGGTTTCAGCCTTCTGGGTGTTGCCAGATTTGAGTGTCCCTACGTTAGATCAAAGGCATCAGAGTAGAGCAATGCAATCGTATGGACTGACCAGTACCCTTGCCCTGGATGATGTGCTCCTACACCTTAGTATTAGTGGACCATTGTTTGTCCCAGACATGTGTTACAGACTCGGCATAAAAGACAAACATATGTTTGGGTGGGCTGCGTGTAAGTGCAAAAAGTCATGACGATAAAGCCGCACGCGGGATCATGATCCGAGAGCTCAGCTGACCTGCGACAGATACAGTATAGTACATAAAAGCAATCAGAATATCAGATGCATATGATATGTTTCCCTCTCTAACGTTGCCCCAAGTCTCTTGAAGATTATCTCCCAGTTTTTTAGCAGATCGCTTAAAGTGGTCTCCATCGGCTGCTTGTAAAGGACTATGATGGTTTAAGTTAATAAAACTCCCCGGTTCATCGCAAAAAAGAAAAAAAGATGTCAACAACACTACAATGCTCTCTTTCCATTCACGAGTAAAACAAATTTGATGAATTTATTTCGGTAGTAGTTTTGAAAATTGTGGAGTCTTATTTATACTCAAATTTTAAATGTTAGCCTATGTGCATCTGTCATCTCATTTCTATCAAATTCTTCTTTTGTTCGCCACTTAAATCCTTAATCTATTATTTTAACAGTCATAATTTTCTAGATAACATATTATTATTCTCTTAACAAGGATGGGCGCAGCAACGCGCGCGTTTATGATCTAGTATGTATTAACAAACGGATGTACACCCCCACGTGAGCATCTTTGAGAGGCTGAGTCCAAAAAGCTGATTCTGTTTTTTTAATAAAATAAATATATTAATATCGATAGATACCAATTATATACAGCTCTGCAACAACGCAGTACCCTAATGGTAGTACGGATGCATAAAAAAGAAAAAGAAAACTAAGAAAAAAATTCCCGCTATGGTACTCTAGTAATAGCGACAATGGTACAACAACCACCAAGACAACACCTGAAATCCAGTCTCTCCACAAGAAACGCCTCCAAGAAGGGAACAGTGCAAAGCACCGTCGTCGCCCGATCAAAAGAACTTAGATTTTCACCCTGGAGATATTCCCCGCTCTCAATACAATGCATTCAACAAGATCATTGCCAGGCACAACCAATTAAGGTCAGACCTTGCATTTTCACAGTGAAAGATAAGACTCTGAAATTCACCCGTCCTGCTTCCCCCACTTGCATACTGCTGTTACGAGACCCAGAATACCAAGCAAATATCTCAACAACACCATGACTCGACCCACCGCAGTTAGTCCTCCAATCCGGCATTCAAGAACTTCTCCGTCTTTGATACATCATGGACAAGAATGTCATCTGCTGGCAACACAGAACAGAGCTTCGCGTCGCTCCCTCCAGAATCAAATGGTCGGAATAAAATCATGGGTGCACACGACCGAATACCTCCCAAACCACCAAACTCCAGGAACGAGCACTTTTACATTTGCCAGCGGAGCCTTCCGAAACTCAACATCCATCCAAATCCAGACAGACATGTGATACGCGTACAACAAGCGTCCGTTGGGAACCCCAAGAGGAAGGTGTGATGCGTACAGCGGCAAGTTTTTCCTCGGTAAGAAACCAAGGTTTATCGAACCATTAGGAGCCAAGAAGCACGTTGAAGGTTGATGGCGGCGGAGTGTAGTGCGGCGCAACATCAGGGATTCCGGCGCCAACGTGGAACCAGCACAACACAACCAAATTACTTTGCCCCAACGTGACAGTGAGGTTGTCAATCTCACCGGCTTGCTGTAACAAATGATTAGATGTATAGTGTGGATGATGATTGTTTGCAGAAAACAGTAGAACAAGTATTGCAGTAGATTGTATTCGATGTAAAGAATGGACCGGGGTCCACAGTTCACTAGTGGTGTCTCTCCCATAAGATAAATAGCATGTTGGGTGAACAAATTACAGTTGGGCAATTGACAAATAAAGAGGGCATGACCATGCACACACATGTTATGATGAGTAGTGTGAGGTTCAATTGGGCATTACGACAAAGTACATAGACCGCTATCCAGCATGCATCTATGCCTAAAAAGTCCACCTTCAGGTTATCATCCGAACCCCCTCCAGTATTAAGTTGCAAACAACAGACAACTGCATTAAGTATGGTGCGTAATGTAATCAACAAATACATCCTTAGACATAGCATTGATGTTTTATCCCTAGTGGCAACAGCACATCCACAACCTTAGAACTTTCTGTCACTGTCCCAGATTTAATGGAGGCATGAACCCACTATCGAGCATAAATACTCCCTCTTGGAGTTAAAAGTATCAACTTGGCCAGAGCCTCTACTAATAACGGAGAGCATGCAAGATCATAAACAACACATAGATAATAGATTGATAATCAACATAGCATAGTATTCTCTATCCATCGGATCCCAACAAACACAACATATAGCATTACAGATAGATGATCTTGATCATGTTAGGCAGCTCACAAGACCCGACAATGAAGCACAATTAGGAGAAGACGACCATCTAGCTACTGCTATGGACCCATAGTCCAGGGGTGAACTACTCACACATCACTCCGGAGGCGACCATGGCGGTGAAGAGTCCTCCGGGAGATGATTCCCCTCTCCGGCAGGGTGCCGGAGGCGATATCCTGAATCCCCCGAGATGGGATTGGCGGCGGCGTCTGTGGAAGGTTTCCGTATCGTGGCTCTCGGTACTGGGGTATTCGCGACGAGGACTTTAAGTAGGCGGAAGGGCGGAGTCGGAGGGCTGACGGGGGCCCCACACGCTAGGGCCGCGCGGGCCCCTCCTGGGCCGCGCCGCCCTAGTGTGGCGGCGCCTCGTTGCCCCACTTCGGTTCACTTTCGGTGTTCTGGAAGCTTCGTGAAAAAATAGGCCCCTGGGCGTTGATTTCGTCCAATTCCGAGAATATTTCCTTACTAGGATTTCTGAAACCAAAAACAATGAAACAAAGAATGGCTCTTCGGCATCTTGTTAATAGGTTAGTGCCGGAAAATGCATAAATATGACATAAAGTATGTATAAAACATTTGAGTATCATCATAAAACAAGCATGGAACATAAGAAATTATCGATACGTTGGAGACGTATCAGCATCCCCAAGCTTAGTTCCTACTCGTCCCGAGTAGGTAAACGATAACAAAGATAATTTCTGAAGTGACATGCTATCATAATCTTGATCAATACTATTGTAAAGCACATGTAATGAATACAGCGATTCGAAGCAATGGTAAAGACAATGAGTAAACAATTGAATCATATAGCAAAGACTTTTCATGAATAGTACTTTCAAGACAAGCATCAATAAGTCTTGCATAAGAGTTAACTCATAAAGCAATAATTTCATAGTAGAGGCATTGAAGCAACACAAAGGAAGATTAAGTTTCAGCGATTGCTTTCAACTTGTAACATGTATATCTCATGGATATTGTCAACATAAAGTAATATAATAAGTGCAATATGCAAGTATGTAAGAATCAATGCACAGTTAACACAAGTGTTTGTTTCTTAGGATGGAGAGAAATGGGTAAACTGACTCAATCATAAAAGTAGAAGAATGGCCCTTCGAAGAGGGAAGCATCGATTGCTATATTTGTGCTAGAGCTTTTATTTTGAAAACAAGAAACAATTTTGTCAACGGTAGTAATAAAGCATATGCATTATGTAAATTATATCCTACAAGTTGCAAGCCTCATGCATAGATTACCAATAGTGCCCGCACCTTGTCCTAATTAGCTCGGATTAACATGGATTATCATCGCAATACATATGTTTTAACCAAGTGTCGCAAAGGGGTACCTCTATGCCGCCTGTACAAAGGTCTAAGGAGAAAGCTCGTATTGGATTTCTCGCTTTTGATTATTCTCAACTTAGACATCCATACCGGGACAACATAGACAACAGATAATGGACTCCTCTTTAATGCATAAGCATTCAGCAACAAATAATATTCTCATAAGAGATTGAGGGTAGTTGTCCAAAACTGAAACTTTCACCATGGATCATGGCTTTAGTTTGCGGCCCAATGCTCTCCTCTAACAATATGCATACTCAAACCATTCAACTCATGATAAATCACCCTTACTTCAGACAAGACGAACATGCATAGCAACTCACATGATATTCAACAAAGGGTAGTTGATGGCGTCCCCAGGAACATGGTTATCGCTCAACAAGCAACTTATAAGAGATAAAATACATAAGTACATATTCAATACCACAATAGTTTTTAGGCTATGTGTCCCATGAGCTATATATTGCAAAGGCAAAGAATAGAAATTTTAAAGGTAGCACTCAAGCAATTTACTTTGGAATGGCGGAGAAATACCATGTAGTAGGTAGGTATGGTGGACACAAGTGGCATAGTGTTTGGCTCAAGGATTTTGGATGCATGAGAAGTAATCCCTCTCAATACAAGGCTTAGGCTAGCAAGGTTATTTGAAACAAACACAAGTATGAACCGGTACAGCAAAACTCACATAAAAGACATATTGTAAGCATTATAAGTCTCTACACCGTCTTCCTTGTTGTTCGACCCTTACTAGAAAATATCTAGACCTTAGAGAGACCAATCATGCAAACCAAATTTTAGCAAGCTCTATGTATTTCTTCACTAATAGGTGCAAAGTATATGATGCAAGAGCTTAAACATGAGCACAACAATTGCCAAGTATCACATTATTCAAGATATTATACCAATTACCACATGTAGCATTTCCCGTTTCCAACCATATAACAATTTAACGAAGCAGTTTCAACCTTCGCCATGAACATTATGAGTAAAGCCTAAGGACATATTTGTCCATATGCAACAGCGGAGCATGTCTCTCTCCCACACAATGAATGCTAGGATCCAACTTTATTCAAATAAAACAAAAATAAAAAACATATAGACGCTCCAAGTAAAGCGCATAAGATGTGATGGAATAAAAATATAGTTTCACTAGAGGAACCTGATAATGTTGTCGATGAAGAGGCATCCCCAAGCTTAGATGCTTGAGTCTTCTTGAAATATGCAGGGATGAACCACCGGGGCATCCCCAAGCTTAGAGCTTTCACTCTCCTTGATCATATTGTATCATCCTCCTCTCTTGATCCTTGAAAACTTCCTCCACACCAAACTCAAAACAACTCATTAGAGGGTTAGTGCATAATCAAAATTCACATGTTTAGAGGTGACATAATCATTCTTAACATTTCTGGACATTGCACAAAGCTACTGAAAGTTAATGGAATAAAGAAATCCATCAAGCATAGCAAAACAGGCAATGTGAAATAAAAGGCAGAATCTGTCAAAACAGAACAGTCCGTAAAGACGAATTTTTTAGGTGCACCAGACTTGCTCAGATTAAAATGATTAAATTGAATGAAAGTTGCGTACATATCTGAGGATCACTCACGTAAATTGGCAAAATTTTCTGAGTTACTGCTCAAATTCGTGACAGCAAGAAATCTGTTTCTGCGCAGCAATCCAAATCTAGTATAAACATTACTATCAAAGACTTTACTTGGCACAACAATGCAATAAAATTAAGATAAGTAGAGGTTGCTACAGTAGTAACAACTTCCAAGACTCAAATATAAAACAAAAGTACTGTAGTAAAATCATGGCTTGTCTCCCATAAGCGCTTTTCTTTAACGTCTTTCAGCTAGGCGCAGAAAGTGTGTATCAAGTGACATCAAGAGATGAAGCATCAACATCGGGGTTTGGAGTTTTCTCAACCATGCATTGTATTTTGCATATGTAAGTTTCAGAGGCTCCCTTTTCATTAGTCTTAGGCTTGCTATTCTCATCAAACAAATTCTCAGGGACAAGCCAAGCATAATTATTTTCTAGAGCTTCATATATTCCTAGGAGCTTACGAGGTATCGGTACTTTAATCTCCCCACCATCATTAACATTATTAGTGTACCTTATTCTATCCATGTCAATCCTTTCAAGTGTTTTCTTAAAATCAGTGAACAAACCAAGCCTCTTATGCTTAATGAAAACTTTTCTAGCTTCTTTAGCTACCTCTTTAAATTCTCTAACAAGGACTTTTAAAACAAAATCTCTCTTTTCTCCCATCTCCATATCAGAAAGTGTAAGAAACATATTGTGGATTAGATGTATAGTGTGGATGATGATTGTTTGCAGAAAACAGTAGAACAAGTATTGCAGTAGATTGTATTCGATGTAAAGAATGTTGGGTGAACAAATTACAGTTGGGCAATTGACAAATAAAGAGGGCATGACCATGCACATACATGTTATGATGAGTAGTGTGAGATTCAATTGGGCATTACGACAAAGTACATAGACCGCTATCCAGCATGCATCTATGCCTAAAAAGTCCACCTTCAGGTTATCATCCGAACCCCCTCCAGTATTAAGTTGCAAACAACAGACAATTGCATTAAGTATGGTGCATAATGTAATCAACAAATACATCCTTAGACATAGCATTGATGTTTTATCCCTAGTGGCAACAGCACATCCACAACCTTAGAACTTTCTGTCACTGTCCCAGATTTAATGGAGGCATGAACCTGTAGGATAACGTTGCATAGAAAACAAAAATTTTCCTACCGCGAACACGCAATCCAAGCCAAGATGCAATCTAGAAGACGGTAGCAACGAGGGGTTTATCGAGTCTCACCCTTGAATAGATTCCAAAGCCTACAAGAGGAGGCTCTTGTTGCTGCGGTAGACGTTCACTTGCCACTTGCAAAAGCGCGTAGAAGATCTTGATCACGATCCCTCCGGCGCCACAAATGGGCAGCACCTCCGTACTCGGTCACACGTTCAGTTGTTGATGAAGACGACGTCCACCTCCCGTTCCAGCGGGCAGCGGAAGTAGTAGCTCCTCTTGAATCCGACAGCACGATGGCGTGGTGTCGGTGGTGGTGGAGAACCCCGGCGGAGCTTCGCTAAAGCACGCAGGAGCTATGGAGGAGAGGGGGGGGCGGCTAGGGTTTGGGAGGGGGTGGCCGGCCACTTGAGGGGAGCGGCCAGCTTGTGGTCTTGAGGTGGCCGGCCCCCTCCCCTTGTCCCTCATTATATAGGTGGAAGCCCCAAGGGTTGGACTACAAGTCTCCGAATAAGACCCGAACCCAAAACCTTCCATATGATAGGGAAACCTACCCAAGCTAGGACTCCCACTAGAGGTGGGAGTTCCACCTTCCATGGAGGGGGTGGCCGGCCCCCTTTGGGGGAGTCCACTTGGGACTCCTTGATGACCCACAAGTATAGGGGGTGTATCGTAGTATTTTCGATAAGTAAGAATGTCGATCCCAACGAGGAGCAGAAGGTGTTGACAAGCAGTTTCGATGAAGGATTCCCTGTAAATGCTCACAGACAAGTATTCAGGGGGTTTTGATGTAACAGTTGAATAAAGTACGAGTAAGTAAAGTGCGAGAGTAACAATTGCAGCGAGTGGCCCAATCCTTTTTAGCGCAAAGGACAAGCCGGTTTGTTTACTTATAATGACCAAACGTTCTCGAGGACACACGGGATTTTAGTCTAGTGCTTTCGCTACATACGGCTAAATAATCTTCATTGTTATGATAAGTGTTGTGTGGGTGAACCTATGCTAATGTACCGCCCTTCCTAGGACTAATACATACTTGTGATTATACCCCTTGCAAGCATCCGCAACTACAAGAAAGTAATTAAGAATAAATCTAACCACAGCCTTAAACTCTGAGATCCTGCTATCCCTCCTGCATCGATATACCAACGGGGGTTTAGGTTTCTGTCACTCCGGCAACCCCGCAATTGGCAAACGAGTACAAGATGCATTCCCCTAGGCCCATAAAGGTGAAGTGTCATGTAGTCGACGTTCACATGACACCACTAGAAGAATAACACCACAACTTAAATATCATACCATTGAATATTACTCAACCATAGTTCACTACTAACAGTTAGACTTCACCCATGTCCTCAAGAACTAAACGAACTACTCACGAGACATCATATGGAACATGATCAGAGGTGATATGATGATGAATAACAATCTGAACATAAGCCTTGGTTCAATGGTTTCACTCAATAGCATCAACAGCAAGTAGAAATCGATACCGGGAGAGTTTCCCCTATCAAACAATCAAGATCAAACCCAAATTGCTACGGCGGTGACGGTGTCCAGCGGTGGAGACGGCGGTGATGATGGTGGAGATGATGATGATGGTGATGGAGATGATGTCCAGCTCGATGACGGTGACGATGGCGTCGATTTCCCCCTCCGGGAGGGAATTTCCCCGGCGGATTCCTGCCCGCCGGAGAGCTCTTTTCTCTCTGGTGTTCTCCGCCCCGCAGAGGCGGCTGTAACTCTTCGCGAGGTACCCTCTGTGGCTTAGGTCTTCGGGACGAAGGGTTTCACGAAGAAAAGGAGGCGAAAGGGGCTGTGGGGCCCCCACACCACAAGGTGGCGCGGCCAGGCCATGGGCCGCGCCGGCCTGTGGTCTGGCCCCACCTTGGGCCTTCTCAGCTCCCCCTTCTGGCTTCCTTCGTCATCTGGAAAAATAGGATTTTTGGTATAATTTCCTTCCACAGTTAATCTTCCGAAATATTGCGTTCTGACGGTGCTTTTTCCAGCAGAATCCACGGCTCCGGTGCTTGATCCTCCAATAATGATGAAACATGCAAAATAGATGAAATAACATAAGTATTGTATCCAAATATGAAATATATCAATGAATAACAGCAAATTATGATACAAAATAGTGATGCAAATTGGACGTATCAACTCCCCCCAAGCTTAGACTTCGCTTGTCCCCAAGCGAAACTGAACTCAGTAAACAGGACCACATGTTTATGGAGTGAAGAGTCGATAAATAAAATACGGACAAGAAGCATCATATTCATTCACACAAGGCATTCTAGTAAACAACTTCCTCATATAACTCAACTTGAAACCAGTATAAGGTAATCACAAATAAAGGTGCATAAGAAATCATAGTTGGTGATGGCAAACTTCGTTCTTGGTCAGAGAACAATTAACAGGTTATATTTATCTATTGAGCAGCGCTCTCATGTTAAAGTTTATATGGCACAACTTGCATACTCAATCATAATAGTCTCCTCATAATCATTGATAACTTGCAAAGTTATATTCATTCAGATAAAACTTGTACTAAACAAAGAAGAATAAAAGACATGATGAAGCAAATCACAATATAATGGTTTGATCACAACTACTCAAATGCTTGCTTGAGATGGAGGGAAATAGGTTTACTGACTCAACATAAAGTAAAAGACAGGCCCTTCGCAGAGGGAAGCAGGGATTAAATCATGTGCTAGAGCTTTTTCAGTTTTGAAATCATATAGAGATAATAAAAGTAACATTTTGAGAGGTGTTTGTTGTTGTCAACGACTGGTAGTGGGTACTCTAACCCCCTTGCCAGACAACCTCCAAAGAGCGGCTCCCATTTTATTTTTATTTTATGTGGCACTCCTTCCAACCTTTCTTTCACAAACCATGGCTAACCGAATCCTCGGGTGCCTGCCAACAATCTCATACCATGAAGGAGTGCCTTTTTATTTTAGTTTTATTATGATGACACTCCCCCCAACCTTTGCTTACACAAGCCATGGCTAACCGAATCCTTCGGGTGCCATCCATCAATCACATACCACGGAGGAGTGTCTAATTAGGTTAATTAGTTTGGGACTGGGAATCCCATTGCCAGCTCTTTTTGCAAAATTATTGGATAAGCGGATGAAGCCACTAGTCCATTGGTGAAAGTTGCCCAACAAGATTGAAAGATAAAACACCACATACTTCCTCATGAGCTATAAAACATTGACACAAATAAGAGATAATAAGTTTTGAATTGTTTAAAGGTAGCACACGAAGTATTTACTTGGAATGGCAGAAAATACCATGTAGTAGGTAGGTATGGTGGACACAAATGACATAGGTTTGGACTAAGGTTTGGATGCACGAGAAGTATTCCCTCTCAGTACAGGTTTTTGGCTAGCAAGGTTAATTAGCAAGCATAAGAGTTGAGGGAAACAAACAAATATACATGTGATAGAAACAATCATGCATCTTCCTTGTAAGCACAAACAATTTTAACTTCAGAATAATAAGCTATGAGCTAACAAGAAAGAAAGACAATGAAACAACTACATGTATTTCTCTTTTCTACTTAAACCTCAAAGTGTTGTTGCTATTGACCAATGCTAAGTTTGCCAAAACCAAATAGATTTATTCAATGCTCCCAAAGTGATACCAATACTAACAACAAGGTAAATCATATAATAGAGATTGCAAACTAAAATAAGATGTGCAATATGTAAATGATAAGACTTCTCATTAATATTCCATAACGATAACTCACACCAAGGGATACATAAACAACCAACTAAAGGAGAGATACTTCCAAACTGCAACCCATCTTATATGATAACTTCCCTACTCATGATATGACACTACTTGACAGTAAAAAGTAAAAGGTAGTGATAATGTGATACCGCGGCACTCCCCCAAGCTTGGAACAAACCAAGGGGATGCCAATACCGATGATGAATTACTCCTGCGGTGATGGTGGTGATGAACTCCTCCCGCGCTTCTTACAGATCTCCTTCAGCTTCAGTTTCTCAGCTTGGCAATTCTGCACTAAGACTCGAAGAGATTCATTGTTATCTGAAGTTGGCGATGATGACCTTGTGATGTGAATCGAGTGGTATTCCAGCATTCTACGGAGACGGCAATTCTCCTCCTGGAGTATCTCCACTTCTCTTCTCAGAGCCCGATATTGATCACAAAACTCATCGGTAGTCCGTAGAGCTTCTTCCAACACAGGGAAGGAGTTGAGGCTAAGAGCGGGTGGTAAGGGTCCCTGCAAGTTATGAGAAAAAGAACGTCGAGTGTCAACAGATCCCACCAAGATTTGCTTGCTCCCAACAGCTTGCTGCTCTTGTTTTGATGGCACCCTCTTCACTTCTTCCTCCGAAAACCCCTTGCCCTTGTTGTTGGAGGCCATGGTGCTTCTAGATTGAAAACAAATCCTGGCAGAAACAGCTCGAAACAAAACACGTCGAGAAAACGATATACGGACCTCCAGGGGTCAGGGGGATTATATAGCAAAAATTTTCTGAACAAACGGAAAGTACCAGGTCGAACCAGAGTCGGAAAGGGGCGACGAGGAGGCCAGACCATAGGGCGGCGCGGGCCCAGGCCAGGCCGCGCCGGCCTATGGTGGCACGCCCTCGTGCGTCTTTTCCACTCCGTTTCGAACTCGTAATTTTTCATATGTTCCAAAAAAGCAAAAATATAGTTCGGAAAGTAAATTGCGAACTTTTCATTACCAAGATCTTGTTACCTATTCAAAGTCGAGTTCGCATTGTCAATTTGTCCTTTAATGAAAGCCTCCGGTGTTTCCACTTGAATAATATCAACATCAACATTATAGGAATCACCCGAGATATAATGCTTGAGTCTTTGTCCATTCACCACTTGCGTAGCATTGCCTTGGAGAGAGCTAATTTTAATTGCTCCTGAACGATACACCTCCTCAACAACATATGGTCCTTCCCATTTCGAGAGTAATTTCCCTGCAAAGAATCTGAGACGAGACCGATACAATAGGACTTTATCCCCAATATTAAATTCTCTTTTGATAATCCTCCTGTCATGCCATTTTTTAACTTTCTCTTTAAAGAGTTTAGCATTTTCATAAGCTTCACTTCTCCATTCATCTAGAGAACTTAATTGCAACAACCTCTTATCACCGGCAAGTTTAGGATCTTTATTTAATTCTCTAACTGCCCAATAAGCTTTGTGCTCTAGTTCTAAAGGTAAATGACAAGCTTTCCCATAAACCATTTTATAAGGTGACATTCCCATGGGATTTTTATAAGCAGTTCTATGAGCCCATAGCGCATCCTTCAATTTACTAGCCCAATTCTTTCTAGTTTTATTAACAGTCTTTTGCAAGATAGATTTAATCTCTCTATTTGATAATTCTACTTGACCACACTAGTTTGAGGATGATAAGCGGAAGCAATTCTATGATTAATACCATACCTAGCAAGAGTTTTTCTAAAACCTCCATGAATAAAATGAGAACCTCCATCAGTCATAATATATCTAGGCACTCCAAATCTAGGAAAAATAATGTCTAAAAGCATTCTTAAAGAGGTCTCACCATCAGCACTTTTTGTAGGTATGGCTTCCACCCATTTAGTAACATAATCAACAGCAACAAGTATATGAGTGTTACCTTCTGAAGACGGAAAAGGTCCCATGAAGTTAAATCCCCAACAATCAAATGGTTCAATAACAAGAGTATAATTCATAGGCATTTCATTGCGTCTGGAGATATTACCAACCCTTTGGCATTCATCACAAGATAAAATAAACTTTCTCGCATCCTTGAAGAGAGTTGGCCAATAAAAACCTGATTGTAGAACCTTTTGCGCGGTTCTTTCTCCGGCGTGATGTCCTCCATAAGCACTACCATGGCATTTACTCAATATCTCCTGTTGTTCATATTCGGGAACACATCTTCGCATAATACCATCCACTCCTTCTTTATATAAGTGTGGGTCATCCCAGAAATAATGCCTCAAGTCATAAAAGAATTTCCTCCTTTCTTTGAGCTGAAAAGGTTGGAGGCAAGTACTTGGAAACAATAAAGTTAGCATAATCAGCATACCAAGGACTGTCTCGCGAGCTCACCTTTATTACAGCCAATTGTTCATTTAGAAAACTATCATTAACAGGAACAGGATCATAAGCAATATTTTCCAATCTAGACAAATTATCAGCGACAGGATTATCAGCACCTTTCCTATCTACAATATGTAAATCAAATTCTTGCAAAAGAAGTACCCATCTAATAAGCCTCGGCTTAGCATCTTTCTTAGTCATAAGGTATCTAATTGCAGCATGATCAGTATGAATCGTAACTTTTGAATCAACAATATAAGATCTAAATTTATCACAAGCAAAGACTACAGCTAATAATTCTTTTTCAGTTGTAGCATAATTTCTTTGAGCAGCATCAAGAGTTTTACTAGCATAATGAATAACATTCAGTTTTTTATTTACCCGCTGTCCAAGAACAGCGCCTACAATAAAATCACTAGCATCACACATAATTTCAAATGGTAAGTTCCAATCGGGAGGTTCAACTACGGGAGCAGTTGTTAAGGCTTTCTTTAGAGTTTCAAAAGCTTCCTTACAATCATCATCAAAAACAAAAGGTACGTCTTTTTGAAGAAGATTAGTAAGAGGCTTTGAAATCTTGGAGAAATCTTTAATAAATCTCCTATAAAACCCAGCATGACCAAGAACACTACGAATACCTTTAACATCCCTCGGATAGGGCATCTTCTCAATTGCTTCAACTTTAGCTCTATCAACTTCAATACCTTTCTCAGAAATTTTATGTCCCAATACAATTCCTTCATTAACCATAAAGTGGCATTTCTCCCAATTAAGAACAAGGTTAGTTTCTTCACATCTCTGCAAAACTTTATCAAGGTTTCGCAAGCAACTATCAAAAGAATTCCCATAGACGGAAAAATCATCCATGAATACTTCCACAATACTCTCGCAAAAGCCATGAAAAATAGCAGACATGCATCTTTGAAAAGTAGCAGGAGCATTACATAAACCAAAAGGCATACGCCTATAAGCATAAGTTCCATAGGGACAAGTAAAAGTGGTTTTCTCTTGATCTTTAGTTTTATGACAATTTGTGAAAACCCAGAATAACCATCAAGAAAGCAAAAATGAGTATTTTTAGACAATCTTTCTAGCATTTGATCAATAAATGGTAAAGGGTAATGATCTTTCTTAGTAACTTTATTAACTTTTCGAAAATCAATGCACATTCTATACCCTATAACTACTCTTTGAGGGATGAGCTCATCATTATCATTAGGCACAACAGTCATTCCTCCTTTCTTGGGAACGCAATGCACAGGACTAACCCATCGACTATCAGCAATAGGATATATAATACCAGCTTCAAGAAGTTTTAATACCTCATTCCTTACCACCTCCTTCATCTTCGGAATTAGACGACGCTGATGTTCAACAACAGGCTTTGCATCATCTTCCATATTAATAGCATGTTGGCAAATAGAAGGAGAAATCCCCTTCAAATCATCAAGAGTGTAGCCAATAGCGCCTCGGTGTTTCTTCAATATTTCCAATAGCCTTTCTTCTTCAAACTCTGTAAGCTTAGAACTAATAATAACAGGATATATTTTCTTATCATCAATATGAGCATATTTAAGATTATCAGGCAATGGTTTTAAATCAAAGACAGGATCTTCCTTTGGTGGCGGTGTTGTACCCAGATCTTCCACCGGTAAATCATGCTTAAGAATAGGTTGGCGAAGAAAATTTTCCTCAAGCTCATCTCTTTCTTTCCTAAACACTTCACTCTCGCTATCCTCCAAATGTTGCTGCAAAGGATTATTAGGAACAAGAACAATAGATGCACACTGTTCCATTTTAAAATCATTATTAGGCAAATCAGCTTTATAAGGAGCTTTGGTAAATTTAGAGAAGTTAAACTCATATGATTCACCAGCAAATTTAGTCAAAATTTTCTCTTTCTTGCAATCTATAATAGCTCCACAAGTATTTAGAAAAGGTCTACCAAAAATAATAGGACAATAATCACTAGCAGCAGAACCAAGTACCAAAAAGTCAGCAGGATATTTAATCTTACCACACAGAACTTCCACATCTCGAACAATACCAATTGGAGAAATAGTTTCTCTATTAGCCAGCTGAATAACCACATCAATATCTTCAAGTTCACAAGAACCAATTTCGTGCATAATCTCCGTATAAAGCTCATAAGGAATAGCACTAATACTTGCACCAATATCACATAAACCATAATAGCAATGATCACCAATTCTAACAGATAGCATAGGAACACTAACTTGTTTGGGTTTATTAGGATGTGAAACAATATTAGAAGCATCTTCACAGAAAATAATATGACCATCCTCCACATTTTCAGTCACAAGATCTTTAACTATTGCAACAGCAGGTTCAACTTTTATTTGTTCTTCAGGTTCTACAGGTTTCTTTTCACTTTTATGAACCGCACTATTTATAACAGAGTACTCCTTCATTTTAGCAGGGAAAGGAGTTTTTTCAATATAAGCTTCAGGAATAACATGATCAGCAGTTTCAACTACAACGCATTTATTAATAGATGAATCAATTTTATCTTTATACGGTTCATGATACTTATCAAAATTCTTCTTAGGCAATTCATAATGAGAGGCAAAAGCTTTATAAAGATTTGCAGCAACTTGAGAATCAAGACCATATGTAGCACTCATATTACGAAATTTATCAGTATCCATAAAAGCTTCAATGCATTTATAATCGTAAATTATACCTGATTCTCTATCCTTGTCGTTCTCCCAACCTTCAGTATTTTCTTGGATCCGATCAAGAAGGTCCCTTTTAAACTCTTCTTTGTTGCGTGTAAATGATCCAGAACAAGAAGTATCCAACAAGGTCTTGTCTTGAAAAGAAAGTCTTGCATAGAAATTATCAATAATAACATTACCAGGAAGCTCATGAATGGGGCATTTGAGCATTAAAGACTTCAATCTCCCCCAAGCTTGGGCAATACTTTCTCCATCATGAGGCCAGAAATTATATATGCGGTTAGGATCTTTGTGAATTTCACTTGGAGGATAGAATTTAGAATAAAATAAAGGCACAATGTCCTCCCAATCAAGAGAATCACCATTCTTCAGCAATTTATACCAATGCGCCGCTTTACCAGACAGCGATATAGAGAATAGTTTCTTTCTAACTTCATTCATGGCAATACCTGCACATTTGAATAACCCGCATAATTCATGCAAAAACAGTAAATGATCACCGGGATGGACAGTTCCATCCCCTTCATAGCGGTTATCCATAACACGTTCAATAATTTTCATAGGTATTTTATATGGTATCACTTCCTCACCTGGCGCCTCATCCACTACCATTGCAGTAGTAGTAGATTTCCCAAATAGAAATTGAAGAGAAGATCTCTCCATAATGACTTATAGCAGCAGGCAGAAATAAAATCAGCACAAACAGTAAAGGTTTTCCTTACCAATTCCACTTACCAATAGCGCTTCACTCCCCGGCAACGGCTCCAGAAAATAGTCTTGATGACCCACAAGTATAGGGGGTGTATCGTAGTATTTTCGATAAGTAAGAATGTCGATCCCAACGAGGAGCAGAAGGTGTTGACAAGCAGTTTCGATGAAGGATTCCCTGTAAATGCTCACAGACAAGTATTCAGGGGGTTTTGATGTAACAGTTGAATAAAGTACGAGTAAGTAAAGTGCGAGAGTAACAATTGCAGCGAGTGGCCCAATCCTTTTTAGCGCAAAGGACAAGCCGGTTTGTTTACTTATAATGACCAAACGTTCTCGAGGACACACGGGATTTTAGTCTAGTGCTTTCGCTACATACGGCTAAATAATCTTCATTGTTTTGATAAGTGTTGTGTGGGTGAACCTATGCTAATGTACCGCCCTTTCTAGGACTAATACATACTTGTGATTATACCCCTTGCAAGCATCCGCAACTACAAGAAAGTAATTAAGAATAAATCTAACCACAGCCTTAAACTCTGAGATCCTGCTATCCCTCCTGCATCGATATACCAATGGGGGTTTAGGTTTCTATCACTCCGGCAACCCCGCAATTGGCAAACGAGTACAAGATGCATTCCCCTAGGCCCATAAAGGTGAAGTGTCATGTAGTCGACGTTCACATGACACCACTAGAAGAATAACACCACAACTTAAATATCATACCATTGAATATTACTCAACCATAGTTCACTACTAACAGTTAGACTTCACCCATGTCCTCAAGAACTAAACGAACTACTCACGAGACATCATATGGAACATGATCAGAGATGATATGATGATGAATAACAATATGAACATAAACCTTGGTTCAATGGTTTCACTCAATAGCATCAACAACAAGTAGAAATCGATACCGGGAGAGTTTCCCCTATCAAACAATCAAGATCAAACCCAAATTGCTACGGCGGTGACGGTGTCCAGCGGTGGAGACGGCGGTGATGATGGTGGAGATGATGATGATGGTGATGGAGATGATGTCCAGCTCGATGACGGTGACGATGGCGTCGATTTCCCCCTCCGGGAGGGAATTTCCCCGGCGGATTCCTGCCCGCCGGAGAGCTCTTTTCTCTCTGGAGTTCTCCGCCCCGCAGAGGCGGCTGTAACTCTTCGCGAGGTACCCTCTGTGGCTTAGGTCTTCGGGACGAAGGGTTTCGCGAAGAAAAGGAGGCGAAAGGGGATGTGGGGTGATACGTCTCCAACGTATCGATAATTTCTTATGTTCCATGCCACATTATTGATGTTATCTACATGTTTTATGCACACTTTATGTCATATTCGTGCATTTTCTGGAACTAACCTATTAACAAGATGCCGAAGTGCGATTCTTGTTTCTGCTGTTTTTGGTTTCAGAAATCCTAGTAAGGAAATATTCTCGGAATTGGACGAAATCAACGCCCAGGGGCCTATTTTTCCACGAAGCTTCCAGAAGTCCGAAGACGAAACGAAGTGGGGCCACAGGGTGCCCAAACCCTAGGGCGGCGCGGCCCCCCCTGGCCGCGCCGGCCTATGGTGTGGGGCCCCTGTGCCCCCTCCTGACTTGCCCTTCCGCCTACTTAAAGCCTCCGTGACGAAACCCCCAGTACCGAGAGCCACGATACGGAAAACCTTCCAGAGACGCCGCCAACGCCGATCCCATCTCGGGGGATCCAGGAGATCGCCTCCGGCACCCTGCCGGAGAGGGGAATCATCTCCCGGAGGACTCTACGCCGCCATGGTCGCCTCCGGTGTGATGTGTGAGTAGTCTACCCCTGGACTATGGGTCCATAGCAGTAGCTAGATGGTTGTCTTCTCCCCATTGTGCTATCATTGTCGGATCTTGTGAGCTGCCTAACATGATCAAGATCATCTATCTGTAATTCTATATGTTGCGTTTGTTGGGATCCGATGAATAGAGAATACTTGTTATGTTGATTATCAAAGTTATATCTATGTGTTGTTTATGATCTTGCATGCTCTCCGTTACTAGTAGATGCTCTGGCCAAGTAGATGCTTGTAACTCCAAGAGGGAGTATTTATGCTCGATAGTGGGTTCATGCCTGCATTGACACAGGACGATGTGAGAAAGTTCTAAGGTTGTGTTGTGCTGTTGCCACTAGGGATAAAACATTGATGCTATGTCTAAGGATGTAGTTGTTGATTACATTACGCACCATACTTCATGCACGTGTCTGTGGCTTTGCAACTTAATCCGGGAGGGGGTTCGGATGATAACCTGAAGGTGGACTTTTTAGGCATAGATGCAGTTGGATGGCGGTCTATGTACTTTGTCGTAATGCCCAATTAAATCTCACTATACTCATCATGATATGTATGTGCATGGTCATGCCCTCTTTATTTGTCAATTGCCCAACTGTAATTTGTTCACCCAACATGCTGTTTGTCTTATGGGAGAGACACCTCTAGTGAACTATGGACCCCGGTCCAATTCTCTTTACTGAAATACAATCTCTTGCAATCTTTGTTCTCTTGTTTTACGCAAACAATCATCTTCCACACAATACGGTTAATCCTTTGTTACAGCAAGCCGGTGAGATTGACAACCTCACTGTTTCATTGGGGCAAAGTACTTTGGTTGTGTTGTGCAGGTTCCACGTTGGCGCCGGAATCCCTGGTGTT
The DNA here is from genome assembly GCF_019359855.2 of Lolium perenne. NCBI lineage: Eukaryota > Viridiplantae > Streptophyta > Magnoliopsida > Poales > Poaceae > Lolium > Lolium perenne. Next base: position 323,768,866 of record NC_067246.2, read on the forward strand.
GCGCCGCACTACATCCCGCCGCCATCAACCTTCAACGTGCTTCTTGGCTCCTCCTGGTTCGATAAACCTTGGTTTCTTTCTGAGGGAAAACTTGCTGCTGTGCGCATCATACCTTCCTCTTGGGGTTCCCAACGAACGTGTGAGTTACACGCCATCAAGCTAGATTTCTGGCGCCGTTGCCGGGGAGATCAAGACACGCTGCAAGGGAAGTCTCCACTTCTCAATCTCTTTACTTTGTTTTTGTCTTGCTTAGTTTTATTTACTACTTTGTTTGCTGCACTAAATCAAAATACAAAAAAGTTAGTTGCTAGTTTTACTTTATTTGCTATCTTGTTTGCTATATCAAAAACACACAAAAATTAGTTACTTGCATTTACTTTATCTAGTTTACTTTATTTACTACTACTGAAATGAGTAATCCTGAAGTTGAAGTTCGTACGTTTAAGCAACGAGGGGGGGAATGTTTGAGAGATGCTTGGTATAGAATTAGTGATGCCCATAATAGATGCACTAAGAAACACTCCACCATTATTTTACTCAGGAATTTTTATGTTGGTATCTCTAGCTGGAATAGATATGTTCTTGATAGTCTCGCAAAAGGTGACTTCCTAAGTACTCCTGCATTAGAAGCTAGTTGCATTATTGAGAGTTTATTTGGAATACCCCCTGTTGATAAAGTTAAAACTGAAATCTCTCTTGAAGATGTTATGAAAAAATTGGAAACCATAGAGAAAAAATTTCCAAGTATTGAAGCTGAATTGGAAATGTTACTTGATAAAACTGATGAACTTGATAAATCCTTAGGAGGAATTGATGAAAGAATTAGTGTCCTAGGAACTTGTGTTGTCCATGATGATCAAATCAATAGGATTGATGAACTTGAAAAGGCTATGGGAACCTTGGGTTCAACATTTTCTTCTCTTAAATATAAGGAGAAAGCTTATGTGGGTAAGGAGCAAAAGTTTATGTATGTCTCTAAAGTGCCTAAACCAAAGAAGTATTATTATAGGCCTAAAATTGACAAAGCCCTTAGTACCACTGCGGATGGGGAAGCTCATAATAACGATACACCACTCTCCGATAATACTTGATACACACTTTCTGCGCCTAGCTGAAAGGCGTTAAAGAAAAGCGCTTATGGGAGACAACCCATGTTTTTACCTACAGTACTTTGTTTTTATTTTGTGTCTTGGAAGTTGTTTACTACTGTAGCAACCTCTCCTTATCTTAGTTTTGTGTTTTGTTGTGCCAAGTAAAGCCGTTGATAGAAAAGTAAGTACTAGATTTGGATTACTGCGCAGCTCCAGATTTCTTTGCTGTCACGAATCTGGGTCCACCTCCCTGTAGGTAACTCAGAAAATTAAGCCAATTTACGTGCATGATCCTCAGATATGTACGCAACTTTCATTCAATTTGAGCATTTTCATTTGAGCAAGTATGTTTCCATTTTAAAATTCGTCAATACGAGCTGTTCTGTTTTGACAGATTCTGCCTTTTATTTCGCATTGCCTCTTTTGCTATGTTGGATGAATTTCTTTGATCCACTAATGTCCAGTAGCATTATGCAATGTCCAGAAGTGTTAAGAACGATTGTGTCACCTCTGAATATGTTAATTTTTATTGTGCACTAACCCTCTAATAAGTTGTTTCGAGTTTGGTGTGGAGGAAGTTTTCAAGGATCAAGAGAGGAGTATGATGCAACATGATCAAGGAGAGTGAAAGCTCTAAGCTTGGGGATGCCCCGGTGGTTCACCCCTGCATATTCTAAGAAGACTCAAGCGTCTAAGCTTGGGGATGCCCAAGGCATCCCCTTCTTCATCGACAACATTATCAGGTTCCTCCCCTGAAACTATATTTTTATTCCATCACATCTTATGTGCTTTGCTTGGAGCGTCGGTTTGTTTTTGTTTTTGTTTTGTTTGAATAAAATGGATCCTAGCATTCACTTTATGGGAGAGAGACACGCTCCGCTGTAGCATATGGACAAGTATGTCCTTGGTTTCTACTCATAGTATTCATGGCGAAGTTTCTCCTTCGTTAAATTGTTATATGGTTGGAATTGGAAAATGATACATGTAGTAATTGCTATTAATGTCTTGGGTAATGTGATACTTGGCAATTGTTGTGCTCATGATTAAGCTCTTGCATCATATGTTTTGCACCTATTAATGAAGAAATACATAGAGCATGCTAAAATTTGGTTTGCATATTTGGTTTCTCTAAGGTCTAGATAATTTCTAGTATTGAGTTTGAACAACAAGGAAGACGGTGTAGAGTCTTATAATGTTTTCAATATGTCTTTTATGTGAGTTTTGCTGCACCGGTTCATCCTTGTGTTTGTTTCAAATAAGCCTTGCTAGCCTAAACCTTGTATCGAGAGGGATTACTTCTCATGCATCCAAAATACTTGAGCCAACCACTATGCCATTTGTGTCCACCATACCTACCTACTACATGGTATTTTCCGCCATTCCAAAGTAAATTGCTTGAGTGCTACCTTTAAAATTCCATCATTCACCTTTGCAATATATAGCTCATGGGACAAATAGCTTAAAAACTATTGTGGTATTGAATATGTAATTATGCACTTTATCTCTTATTAAGTTGTTTGTTGTGCGATAACCATGTTCACTGGGGACGCCATCAACTACTCTTTGTTGAATTTCATGTGAGTTGCTATGCATGTCCGTCTTGTCTGAAGTAAGAGAGATCTACCACCTTATGGTTAAGCATGCATATTGTTAGAGAAGAACATTGGGCCGCTAACTAAAGCCATGATCCATGGTGGAAGTTTCAGTTTTGGACATATATCCTCAATCTCAAATGAGAAAATTCTTAATTGTTGTTACATGCTTATGCATAAAAGAGGAGTCCATTATCTGTTGTCTATGTTGTCCCGGTATGGATGTCTAAGTTGAAGAATAATCAATAGCGAGAAATCCAATGAGAGCTTTCTCCTTAGACCTTTGTACAGGCGGCATAGAGGTACCCCTTTGTGACACTTGGTAAAAACATGTGCATTGTGATGATCCGGTAGTCCAAGCTAATTAGGACAAGGTGCGGGCACTATTAGTACACTATGCATGAGGCTTGCAACTTATAAGATATAATTTACATGATACATATGCTTTATTACTACCGTTGACAAAATTGTTTCATGTTTTCAAAATCAAAGCTCTAGCACAAATATAGCAATCGATGCTTTTCCTCTATGGAGGACCATTATTTTACTTTCAATGTTGAGTCAGTTCACCTATTTCTCTCCACCTCAAGAAGCAAACACTTGTGTGAACTGTGTATTGATTCCTACATACTTGCTTATTGCACTTATTATATTACTCTATGTTGACAATATCCATGAGATATACATGTTACAAGTTGAAAGCAACCGCTGAAACGTAATCTTCTTTTGTGTTGCTTCAATGCCTTTACTTTGAATTATTGCTTTATGAGTTAACTCTTATGCAAGACTTAATTGATGCTTGTCTTGAAGTGCTATTCATGAAAAGTCTTTGCTTTATGATTCACTTGTTTACTCATGTCATATACATTGTTTTGATCGCTGCATTCACTACATATGCTTTACAAATAGTATGATCAAGATTATGATGGCATGTCACTCCAGAAATTATCTGTGTTATCGTTTTACCTGCTCGGGACGAGCAGAACTAAGCTTGGGGATGCTGATACGTCTCCAACGTATCGATAATTACTTATGTTCCATGCCACATTATTGATGTTATCTACATGTTTTATGCACACTTTATGTCATATTCGTGCATTTTCTGGAACTAACCTATTAACAAGATGCCGAAGTGCCGATTCTTTGTTTTCTGCTTTGTTTTGGTTTCAGAAATCCTAGTAAGGAAATATTCTCGGAATTGGACGAAATCAACGCCCGGGGGCCTATTTTTCCACGAAGCTTCCGGAAGTCCGAAGATGAAGCAGAAGTGGGGCCACGGGGTGCCCAAACCCTAGGGTGGCGCGGCCCCCTGGCCGCGCCGGCCTATGGTGTGGGGCCCCTGTGCCCCCTCTGACTTGCCCTTCCGCCTACCTAAAGCCTCCGTGACGAAACCCCCGGTGCGAGAGCCACGATACGGAAAACCTTCCGGAGACGCCGCCAACGCCGATCCCATCTCGGGGATCCGGAGATCGCCTCCGGCACCCTGCCGGAGAGGGGAATCATCTCCCGGAGGACTCTACGCCGCCATGGTCGCCTCCGGTGTGATGTGTGAGTAGTCTACCCCTGGACTATGGGTCCATAGCAGTAGCTAGATGGTTGTCTTCTCCCCATTGTGCTATCATTGTCGGATCTTGTGAGCTGCCTAACATGATCAAGATCATCTATCTGTAATTCTATATGTTGCGTTTGTTGGGATCCGATGAATAGAGAATACTTGTTATGTTGATTATCAAAGTTATATCTATGTGTTGTTTATGATCTTGCATGCTCTCCGTTACTAGTAGATGCTCACGGCCAAGTAGATGCTTGTAACTCCAAGAGGGAGTATTTATGCTCGATAGTGGGTTCATGCCTGTATTGATACAGGACGATGTGAGAAAGGTCTAAGGTTGTGTTGTGCTGTTGCCACTAGGGATAAAACATTGAGGCTCTGTCTAAGGATGGAGTTGTTGATTACATTACGCACCATACTTAATGCAAGTGTCTGTTGCTTTGCAACTTAATACTGGAGGGGGTTCGGATGATAACCTGAAGGTGGACTTTTTAGGCATAGATGCAGTTGGATGGCGGTCTATGTACTTTGTCGTAATGCCCAATTAAATCTCACTATACTCATCATGATATGTATGTGCATGGTCATGCCCTCTTTATTTGTCAATTGCCCAACTGTAATTTGTTCACCCAACATGCTGTTTGTCTTATGGGAGAGACACCTCTAGTGAACTATGGACCCCGGTCCAATTCTCTTTACTGAAATACAATCTCTTGCAATCTTGTTCTCTTGTTTTACGCAAACAATCATCTTCCACACAATACGGTTAATCCTTTGTTACAGCAAGCCGGTGAGATTGACAACCTCACTGTTTCGTTGGGGCAAAGTACTTTGGTTGTGTTGTGCAGGTTCCACGTTGGCGCCGGAATCCCTGGTGTTGCGCCGCATTACATCCCGCCGCCATCAACCTTCAACGTGCTTCTTGGCTCCTCCTGGTTCGATAAACCTTGGTTTCTTTCTGAGGGAAAACTTGTTGCTGTGCGCATCATACCTTCCTCTTGGGGTTCCCAACGAACGTGTGAGTTACACGCCATCATGGGGCCCCCACACCACAAGGTGGCGCGGCCAGGCCATGGGCCGCGCCGGCCTGTGGTCTAGCCCCACCTTGGGCCTTCTCAGCTCCCCCTTCTGGCTTCCTTCGTCATCTGGAAAAATAGGATTTTTGGTATAATTTCCTTCCACAGTTGATCTTCCGAAATATTGCGTTCTGACGGTGCTTTTTCCAGCAGAATCCTGGCTCCGGTGCTTGATCCTCCAATAATGATGAAACATGCAAAATAGATGAAATAACATAAGTATTGTATCCAAATATGAAATATATCAATGAATAACAGCAAATTATGATACAAAATAGTGATGCAAATTGGACGTATCACTCCTCCCCCACTAGGGTTGGCCGGCCATGGAGGTGGAGTCCCTCCGGGACTCCACCTTCCTTGGTGGTTTCTTCCGGACTTTTCTAGAACCTTCTAGAACCTTCCATAGAACCTTCCACATCATTTTAATTCACATAAAATGACATCCTATATATGAATCTTATTCTCCGGACCATTCCGGAACTCCTCGTGATGTCCGGGATCTCATCCGGGACTCCGAACAAATATTCGAACTCCATTCCATATTCAAGTTCTACCATTTCAACATCCAACTTTAAGTGTGTCACCCTACGGTTCGCGAACTATGCGGACATGGTTGAGTACTCACTCCGACCAATAACCAATAGCGGGATCTGGAGATCCATAATGGCTCCCACATATTCAACGATGACTTTAGTGATCGAATGAACCATTCACATACGATACCAATTCCCTTTGTCACGCGATATTTTACTTGTCCGAGGTTTGATCTTCGGTATCACTCTATACCTTGTTCAACCTCGTCTCCTGACAAGTACTCTTTACTCGTACCGTGGTATGTGGTCTCTTATGAACTTATTCATATGCTTGCAAGACATTAGACGACATTCCACCGAGAGGGCCCAGAGTATATCTATCCGTCATCGGGATGGACAAATCCCACTGTTGATCCATATGCCTCAACTCATACTTTCCGGATACTTAATCCCACCTTTATAACCACCCATTTACGCAGTGGCGTTTGGTGTAATCAAAGTACCTTTCCAGTATAAGTGATTTACATGATCTCATGGTCATAAGGACTAGGTAACTATGTATCGAAAGCTTATAGCAAATAACTTAATGACGAGATCTTATGCTACGCTTAATTGGGTGTGTCCATTACATCATTCATATAATGATATAACCTTGTTATTAATAACATCCAATGTTCATGATTATGAAACTAATCATCCATTAATCAACAAGCTAGTTTAAGAGGCATACTAGGGACTTCTTGTTGTCTACATATCACACATGTACTAATGTTTCGGTTAATACAATTATAGCATGACATATAAACATTTATCATAAACATAAAGATATAAATAATAACCACTTTATTATTGCCTCTAGGGCATATCTCCTTCAGTCTCCCACTTGCACTAGAGTCAATAATCTAGATTACATTGTAATATACCTAACACCCATGGCATTCTGGTGTTGGTCATGTTTTGCCCTAGGGAGAGCTTTAGTCAACGGATCTGCTACATTCAGATCAGTGTGTACTTTGCAAATCTTTACTTCTCCATCTTCGATGTACTCGCGAATCGAGTGGTAACGCAGCTTGATATGCTTCAGCCTCTTGTGTGACCTTGGCTCTTTTGCATTGGCGATGGCACCCATGTTATCACAGTATATGATTAATGGGTCCAATGCACTAGGAACCACACCGAGCTCTACAATGAACCTTTTCATCCATACCGCTTCTGATGAAGCCTCTGAAGCCGCTATGTACTCGATTACGTTGAAGACTTCGCCACCGTGCACCGCTTCGAGCTTGCCCAGCTTACTGCAGCACCATTCAATATAAACACGTACCTGCATTGTGACTTAGAGTCATCGGGATCGGTGTTCCAACTTGCATCGGTGTAACCACTTACAACGAGCTCTTGGTCACCTCCATAACAAAGAAACATATCCTTAGTTCTTTTCAAGTACTTCAGGATATTCTTGACCGCTGTCCAGTGTTCCATTCCTGGATCACTTTGATATCTGCTAGTCAAACTAACAGCATGTGTTATATCCGGTCTAGTACATAGCATGGCATACATGATAGATCCTACTGCCGAGGCATAGGGGATATTACTCATCCTTTCTCTTTCTTTTGCCGTAGCCGGTCCTTGAGTCTTACTCAAGACCTTGCCTAGTAACATAGGTAAGAACCCTTTCTTACTTTCGTCCATTCTAAACTTCTTTAGAATCTTGTCTAGATATGTACTCTGTGATAGCCCTATTAGGCGTCTTGATCTATCTCTATAAATCTTGATGCCTAATATATACGATGCTTCACCAAGGTCTTTCATTGAAAAACTATTATTCAAATAACCTTTAACACTGCTTAATAGTTCTATATCATTCCCGATCAATAATATGTCATCTACATATAATATCAGGAATGCTACAGAGCTCCCACTCACTTTCTTGTAAATACAGGCCTCTCCATGACACTGTATAAACCCGAAGTCTTTGATCACCTTATCAAAGCGTCGGTTCCAACTTCTTGATGCTTGCTTCAGTCCATAGATTGAACGCTGAAGTTTGCATACTTTGTCAGCATTTTTAGGATCGACAAAACCTTTGGGTTGTACCATATACAACTCTTCCTCAATGTCTCCATTAAGGAACGCCGTTTTGACATCCATCTGCCAAATCTCATAATCGAAAAATGCAGCTATTGCTAACAAAATCCTCACAGATTTTAGCTTCGCTACAGGTGAGAAAGTCTCATCGTAGTCAACTCCTTGAATTTGTCGGAAACCCTTTGCGACAAGTCGAGCTTTATAGACAGTAATATTACCATCAGCATCTGTTTTTCTCTTGAAGATCCATTTATTCTCGATAGCCTTTCGGCTATCAGGTAAGTCTACCAAAGTCCATACTTTGTTATCATACATGGATCCCATTTCGGATTTCATGGCTTCTTGCCATTTTTTGGAATCTGGGCTCATCATCGCTTCTTCATACGTCGCAGGGTTCTCATCATTGTTATCCACAATCATGACATTTAGACAAGGATCATACCAATCAGGAGTAGCACGTTCCCTTGTCGATCTGCGAGGTTCAGTAGTTTCCTCGTTCGAAGTTTCATGATCATTATCATTAGCTTCCTCTGTTGCCGGTGTAGGCGGTGCAGTACAACTTCGATCTTTGCGCTACTCCGATCAACGAGTATAGATTCATCAATCTCATCGAGTTCTACTTTTCTTCCAGTCACTTCTTTAGTGAGAAATTCTTTCTCAAGAAAGGTTCCGTTCTTAGCAACAAAGATTTTGCCTTCGGATCTGTGATAGAAAGTGTACCCTATAGTTTCCTTAGGGTATCCTATGAAGACGCATTTCTCCGCTTTGGGTTCTAGCTTGTCCGGTTGTAACTTCTTTACATAGGCTTCGCAACCCCAAACTTTAAGGAACGATAGCTTAGGTTTCTTATTAATCCATAATTCATACGGTGTCGTTTCTACGGATTTTGATGGTGTTCTATTTAAAGTGAATGCGGCTGTCTCTAATGCATAACTCCAAAATGATAACGACAAATCAGTAAGAGACATCATAGAACGAACCATATGTAAGAGAGTTCGATTACGACGTTCGGACACACCGTTTCGTTGTGGTGTTCCCGGCGGTGTCAATTGTGAAAGTATTCCGCATTTCTTTAAATGCATGCCAAACTCATAACTCAGATATTCACCTCCACGATCAGATCGTAAAAATTTAATCTTCTTGTTACGTTGATTTTCTACTTCACTTTGAAATTCCTTAAACTTCTCGAAAGTTTCGGATTTATGTTTCATGAAATAGATATACCCATATCTACTCAGATCATCTGTGAAGGTTAGAACATAACGATAACCACCGCGCGATGCTACGCTCATTGGTCCGCACACATCGGTATGTATTATTTCCAATAAGTCAGTAGCTCGCTCCATCATACCAGAAAATGGAGTCTTAGTCATTTTACCCATTAGACATGCTTCGCATCTATCAAGTGACTCAAAGTCAAGTGATTCAAGTAATCCATCAGTATGGAGTTTCTTCATGCGTTTCACTCCAATATGACCAAGACGACAGTGCCACATATAAGTAGAATTATCATTCAATTTAATTCGCTTAGCATCAACATTATGTATATGCGTATCACTACTATCGAGATCTAACAGAAATAAGCCATTCTTTTGTGGTGCTCGACCATAAAAGATATTATTCATAAAAATAGAACAACCATTATTCTCAGACTTGAATGAACAACCGTCTTGCATTAAACAAGATCCAGATATAATGTTCATGCTCAACGCAGGTACATAATAACAATTATTTAGGCTTAAAACTAATCCCGAAGGTAGATGTAGAGGAAGTGTGCCGACAGCGATCACATTGACCTTGGATCCGTTTCCAACGCGCATCGTCACTTCATCTTTCAGTAGTTGTCATTTATTCTTTAGTTCCTGTTTCGAGTTACAAATATGAGCAACCGAACCAGTATCAAATACCCAGGTACTAGAACGAGAACCAGTGAGATAAACATCTATAACATGTATATCAAATATACCTTCTTTCTTCTTCTTGACAAGGCGGCTCTTCGGATCAGCCGGATACTTGGAGCAATTACGCTTCCGGTGTCCCTTCTCCTTGCGATAATAGCACTCAGCATCGGGCTTAGGGCCGTTCTTAGGTTTCACGGGAGGCGTGGCAGCTTTCTTGCCACCCTTCTTGAATTTTCCCTTAGACTTGCCCTGTTTCTTGAAACTGGTGGTCTTGTTGACCATCAACACTTGGTGCTCTTTCTTGATCTCAATCTCAGCAGCTTTTAGCATGCCAAAGAGTTCAGGTAACTCCTTGTTCATGTTCTGCATATTGTAGTTCATCACAAAGTTCTTGTAACTTGGTGGTAGTGATTGAAGGACACGATTAATCCCCAGTCTGTTAGGAATCACTATTCCCAAGTCACTGAGTTTCTTCGCATGCCCGGTCATGGCGAGCATGTGCTCACTAACGGAGCTGCCTTCTTCCATCATGCAGCTGAAGAATTGTTTCGATGCTTCATAGCATTCCACGGCCGCATGAGTCTCAAAAATAGCTTTCAGCTCTTTCATCAACTCATGAGGATCATGGTGCTCAAAACGTTTTTGAAGATCGGATTCAGGCGCACGGGATGGCACACCGAACTTGAGAGTACCGAATTTTTCGAGTCTCGTAAACAGCTTTTTCTGGATCGGTTTCAGTTTCTGCAGGAGGGTCACCTAGCGGTGTATCAAGCACATATTGCAGATTTCCGCCAGAGAGGAAGATCCTCACATGACGGAACCAGTCGGTGAAGTTGCTACCGTTGCTCTTAAGTTTCTCTTTCTCTAAGAACTGGTTAAAATTGATTGGGGACGCCATCTCTACAACATATATTTGCAAAAGTTTAGACTAAGTTTATGACAAATTGAGTTCAAATTTTAATTCAACATAATTAAAAATCTAGGTGAACTCCCACTCAAAACAATATCCCTCGCATTGTCTTAGTGATCACACGAACCAAATCCACCGCACCTAAGTCCGATCATCACGAGACAAGGTGTGATTTCAATGGCGAACACTCAAAGTGTTCATCATATCAACCATATGATTCATGCTCTACCTTTCGGTATCACGTGTTCCGAGACCATGTCTGTACATGCTAGGCTCGTCAAGGCCACCTTAGTATCCGCATGTGCAAAAAACTATCTTGCACCCGTTGTATGTACTTGTTGATTCTATCACACCCGATCATCACGAGATGCTTCGAACCGACAAGACTTGGTAACGGTGCTACTAAGGATGAACACTTTATTATCTTGAGATTTTAGTGAGGGATCATCTTATAATGCTACCGTCGCGATCTAAGCAAAATAAGATGCATAAAAGGATTAACATCACATGCAGTTCATATGTGATATGATATGGCCCTTCTGTCTTTGTGCCTTTGATCTTCATCTCCAAAGCACGGACATGATCTCCATCATCTTCGGGCATGATCTCCATCATCGTCGGCGTAGCGTCAAGGTCAATGGTGCCGTCTTCATGATTGTCCTCCATGTAGCAACTATTACAACTACTTTGAAATACTACTCAACATGAAATTCAAAGACAACCATAAGGCTCCTACCGGTTGCCACAATACAATAATGATCATCTCATACATATTCATCATCACATTATGGCCATATCACATCACCAAACCCTGCAAAAACAAGTTAGACGTCTCTAATTTGGTTTGCATATTTTACGTGGTTTAGGGTTTTCGAGAGAGATCTAATCTACCTACGAACATGAACCACAACGTTGATACTAATGTTTTCAATAGAAGAGTAAATTGAATATTCACTATAGTAGGAGAGACAGACACCCGCAAAGCCTCTTATGCAATACAAGTTGCATGTCGAACGAGGAACAAGTCTCATAAACGCGGTCATGTAAAGTTAGTCCAAGCCGCTTCATCCCACTATGCCACAAAGATGCAAAGTACTCAAACTAAAGATAACAAGAGCATCAATGCCCACAAAACCATTGTGTTCTACTCGTGCAACCATCTATGCATAGACACGGCTCTGATACCACTGTAGGATAACGTTGCATAGAAAACAAAAAATTTCCTACCGCGAACACGCAATCCAAGCCAAGATGCAATCTAGAAGACGGTAGCAACGAGGGGTTTATCGAGTCTCACCCTTGAAGAGATTCCAAAGCCTACAAGAGGAGGCTCTTGTTGCTGCAGTAGACGTTCACTTGCCGCTTGCAAAAGCGCGTAGAAGATCTTGATCACGATCCCTCTGGCGCCACGAACGGGCAGCACCTCCGTACTCGGTCACACGTTCGGTTGTTGATGAAGACGACGTCCACCTCCCGTTCCAGCGGGTAGCGGAAGTAGTAGCTCCTCTTGAATCCGACAGCACGACGGCGTGGTGTCGGTGGTGGTGGAGAACCCCGGCGGAGCTTCGCTAAAGCACGCGGGAGCTATGGAGGAGAGGGGGGGGGGGGCGGCTAGGGTTTGGGAGGGGGTGGCCGGCCACTTGAGGGGTGCGGCCAGCTTGTGGTCTTGAGGTGTCCGGCCCCCTCCCCTTGTCCCTCATTATATAGGTGGAAGCCCCAAGGGTTGGACTACAAGTCTCCGAATAAGACCCGAACCCAAAACCTTCCATATGATAGGGAAACCTACCCAAGCTAGGACTCCCACTAGAGGTGGGAGTTCCACCTTCCATGGAGGGGGTGGCCGGCCCCCTTTGGGGGAGTCCACTTGGGACTCCTCCCCCACTTGGGTTGGCCGGCCATGGAGGTGGAGTCCCTCCGGGACTCCACCTTCCTTGGTGGTTTCTTCCGGACTTTTCTAGAACCTTCTAGAACCTTCCATAGAACCTTCCGCATCATCTTAATTCACATAAAATGACATCCTATATATATGAATCTTATTCTCCGGACCATTCCGGAACTCCTCGTGATGTCCGGGATCTCATCCGGGACTCCAAACAAATATTCGAACTCCATTCCATATTCAAGTTCTACCATTTCAACATCCAACTTTAAGTGTGTCACCCTACGGTTCGCGAACTATGCGGACATGGTTGAGTACTCACTCCGACCAATAACCAATAGCGGGATCTGGAGATCCATAATGGCTCCCACATATTCAACGATGACTTTAGTGATCGAATGAACCATTCACATACGATACCAATTCCCTTTGTCACGCGATATTTTACTTGTCCGAGGTTTGATCTTCGGTATCACTCTATACCTTGTTCAACCTCGTCTCCTGACAAGTACTCTTTACTCGTACCGTGGTATGTGGTCTCTTATGAACTTATTCATATGCTTGCAAGACATTAGACGACATTCCACCGAGAGGGCCCAGAGTATATCTATCCGTCATCGGGATGGACAAATCCCACTGTTGATCCATATGCCTCAACTCATACTTTCCGGATACTTAATCCCACCTTTATAACCACCCATTTACGCAGTGGCGTTTGGTGTAATCAAAGTACCTTTCCGGTATAAGTGATTTACATGATCTCATGGTCATAAGGACTAGGTAACTATGTATCGAAAGCTTATAGCAAATAACTTAATGACGAGATCTTATGCTACGCTTAATTGGGTGTGTCCATTACATCATTCATATAATGATATAACCTTGTTATTAATAACATCCAATGTTCATGATTATGAAACTAATCATCCATTAATCAACAAGCTAGTTTAAGAGGCATACTAGGGACTTCTTGTTGTCTACATATCACACATGTACTAATGTTTCGGTTAATACAATTATAGCATGACATATAAACATTTATCATAAACATAAAGATATAAATAATAACCACTTTATTATTGCCTCTAGGGCATATCTCCTTCAGAACCCACTATCGAGCATAAATACTCCCTCTTGGAGTTACAAGTATCAACTTGGCCTGAGCCTCTACTAATAACGGAGAGCATGCAAGATCATAAACAACACATAGATAATAGATTGATAATCAACATAACATAGCATTCACTATTCATCGAATCCCAACAAACGCAACATGTAGCATTACAAATAGATGATCTTGATCATGTTAGGCAGCTCACAAGATCTAACAATGATAGCACAATTAGGAGAAGATGACCATCTAGCTACTGCTATGGACCCATAGTCCAGGGGTGAACTACTCACACATCACTCTGGAGGCGACCATGGCGGTGAAGAGTCCTCCGGGAGATGATTTCCCTCTCCGGCAGGGTGCCGGAGGCGATCTCCTGAATCCCCCGAGATGGGATTGGCGGTGGCAGCGTCTCTGGAAGGTTTTCCGTATCGTGGCTCTCGGTACTGGGGTATTCGAGACGAATACTTTAAGTAGGCGGAAGGGCGGAGTCGGAGGGCTGACGGGGGCCCCACACGCTAGGGCCGCGCGGGCCCCTCCTGGGCCGCGCCGCCCTAGTGTGGCGGCGCCTCGTTGCCCCACTTCGGTTCCCTTTCGGTGTTCTGGAAGCTTCGTGGAAAAATAGGCCCCTCGGCGTTGATTTCGTCCAATTCCGAGAATATTTCCTTACTAGGATTTCTGAAACCAAAAACAGCAGAAAATAGCAACTGGCTCTTCGGCATCTTGTTAATAGGTTAGTGCCGGAAAATGCATAAATATGACATAAAGTATGTATAAAACATGTGAGTATCATCATAAAACAAGCATGGAACATAAGAAATTATCGATACGTTGGAGACGTATCAACATGCATAAGGTAGATCTTTGTCTTGGCGCGAGAGAGATCCTAGGACCACCACCTTTATTCATGCCGTGCGAGCAGCCCCCACGCCACCCGCTGGAAACCTGCGGCCGCCGCACCAAATCCTACCAACAGCACTGAGGGAGGCCGGCAAGGGGAAGGAGAAGTCAGCGCAGGGTCGATCCTCATCGGAACCGGACCAACACGCAGCGGAGATCGAGCACGGGGGGTGGCCTGGGAGACACCCAGATTGAGATTTAGGGTATCCGCAACCACCATCCACCGGCCATGCACCTTCACTGCAGCCATGGCACCGCCGGGAGAAGACCTCCGCCACCACCCCGACTAGGGGCGCTGCCCTGGGCGCTGCACGAAGAAGATCCGGCAAAAATCGCCCTAGCAGCCATGGGCAGCATCCCCGACGACCTCCACCCCAACCTCCTTCGGCAGCTGGGTCCGCCGCCACCGCAGCAAGGGCCGGCGCAGCGGTGGCGAGAGAGGCAGGCGGGGAGGGAGTCTTGGCGGCGGCGCGATTGGATTGCTCTCGGTGTCATCCTACGGAGCGACACACGGGGGGGGGGGGACGAGCTTTCTGTGTATTGATATATTCTGATACGCGGTGCTAAAAAAATTGGAAAAAAACTGATTCGATAGGTCCTAAGATTGACGAAGTCACCACTGATGCCTCGCTATTGACGGAAATGCCGTCTCCCACTGAGAAATATTCCACCTTTTAAGACACCAAAATAACAAATCTAGGATTTGATCCTTGGTGATCTTGGGGTGCCCTTGCCATCCTAAGCATCCAATCATAAGTTGGTTCTCCTCCGCTCTAAATACTTGTCACATCTTCAATCACCTAGGCGCCTAGCATAAAGCCAGTTTTATTTCATAAACATTAAATAACAAAGACTCTTCATTTGCCTAACTTAACTCAAGTGGGAACATTAGTGTCATTCCCACAACTCTGTGGTGATTCAAAGTCAAAGTCACCTTTCAATTCAAGTCACGAGTCACCATTCATATTTTTGGAAAAATTCTGATGACGGAACAGTATGGCCTTTCCAACTGTCCATGACCGCGAACGCGGCTATTCAAATAGGTTTACACTCTGCAGAGGTTGTACACTTGTGCCACAACAATTGCAATAGTCCGTCAGGGGTAACTGGCCCTGATTTATCACACTCAGTGCGCGAACTATCAATCATAACCTTTCATTTACATACCCTAGTATAGGCACCTCTCCCCATGAGCTTGGCCTCCCAGTGAAGACCAACAGTCAACCTGGGAACTGCACAGGGCTTGGTGACATAGGCATCCCCAATGGGCCTGCCGAAGATGGTACCCGAGGTTTATTGAAGGTCCACGAGTCAAAGAATATGAAGCCTGGAAGCCCAATTAGAACTAAGGAAAGATAGAATTGTATTAGGAATATCAACTTGTAATTATTACGGGACGGTTAAGAAACCCTCCCGGACACTGTAAACTTGTGTACCACGAATCCCTTAGCTCCGCCTCCTATATAAGGGGGAGTCGAGGGACAGAGAAATGATCGATTCATTGTTTCACGCAAACCCTAATTTCTCAATCGTCGAGCACTTTTCGGCTGAAACCCTCGGGATCTACTTGCCCTCTACTTCCAACTAAACCCTAGTCTACAATCCGTAGGCATTGATAAGTTAATCCCTTGTCACTTGGGTCTGACATTCACCTCATTTCACGTCATTTCACTTTTAGTGGAGGCAGCCTTGGCATAACCCCTATGACGCTTGTTCAGAGGGAACCCATACAAAAATACATAAGTTTCCAGTTAAGCCCTACCCAGATTCAGGTATTGTGGGGGTACTCAAGAATTGGAATGGTATCGCATCCGAACCCAACCATCAGTTTTTGTTAAGTTCACCATGTCATTCACAAGTCATATTCACCTTCAAAATCTTTCAATAGAATGACTCATCATTCTAAGGTTTTCAAAGTCATTGGTTTTCACAAGTTCCCATCCAGAGTAGTCACTTTTAGTTTTAGCACTAGCAACTAGTCATGAGGGTGCTAACTAGCTTATAGCTTTCTAGGCTAAGTGTGATGCTCTTGTACTACTCCATAACTAAACCAAGTGAATCATGAATCAAAAATAAACCTTGACAAACCGAAGTCAAAACTTGTAAGGTAAAAACTTGGGATACGATCATTAAGCATAAAGTAATATGTAATGGTGCCTTGACCTTGGAGAGCTTTGCACTAGGGCAACTTGCAAGAATATTAGCTTGCCTTGATTGGGGTAGTGATCAAAGTTCTCTTCTTCTTCTTGGTAGAATACCTCCTCCTCTTGATAGTCTCTGGTACTAGCGTCTATAAACGAATACGAGGATACAATCACCAAACCACACTTAAGTAGACTTAAGTAGCATTAATGGCTCACACAAATGATCTAGCATCATCAATTAACATTGCTACTCAAAATTATGCTAGGGTTTTCCTACTTAGTG
Source organism: Lolium perenne (assembly GCF_019359855.2). NCBI lineage: Eukaryota > Viridiplantae > Streptophyta > Magnoliopsida > Poales > Poaceae > Lolium > Lolium perenne. The sequence continues at coordinate 323,785,926 of NC_067246.2, forward strand.
TTAGGAAAATAATTTCCTCTCATTGAAATAAGGATTAGGGTTTCTATTTAGTTGGGAGAAATAATTTCCCCTCATTGAATCTTGTTAAGATTTAATCTCCTCAAATAACAATGTATGATCACATGTTGACCAAGGTCAACACTTCACACTTATCATTTGAGAAACATGATTTAAATGAGGTTCTATACCTCATGCAATATAAATCCCATTTGATTTAATATTGAAAGGACACGGATGTCGCCTAGAGGGGGGGTGAATAGGCGGTTTAAAACTTTTACGAGATGGGCTTAACAAATGCGGAATAAAACTAGCGTTTACTTTGTCAAGCCCAAAGCCTATATACTATGGTTCACTGATGCGTGTGGTTGACACGTCCGTTGGGAACCCCAAGAGGAAGGTGTGATGCGCACAGCGGCAAGTTTCCCTCAGTAAGAAACCAAGGTTTAATCGAACCAGTAGGAGTCAAGAAGCACGTTGAAGGTTGATGGCGGCGGGATGTAGTGCGGCGCAACACCAGAGATTCCGGCGCCAACGTGGAACCCGCACAACACAACCAAAGTACTTTGCCCCAACGAAACAGTGAGGTTGTCAATCTCACCGGCTTGCTGTAACAAAGGATTAACCGTATTGTGTGGAAGATGATTGTTTGCAGAAAACAGTAGAACAAGTATTGCAGTAGATTGTATTTCAGTATAGAGAATTGGACCGGGGTCCATAGTTCACTAGAGGTGTCTCTCCCATAAGATAAACAGCATGCTGGATGAACAAATTACAGTTGGGCAATTGACAAATAAAGAGGGCATGACCATGCACATACATATTATGATGAGTATAGTGAGATTTAATTGGGCATTACGACAAAGTACATAGACCGCTATCCAGCATGCATCTATGCCTAAAAAGTCCACCTTCAGGTTATCATCCGAACCCCCTCCAGTATTAAGTTGCTAACAACAGATAATTGCATTAAGTATTGCGCGTAATGTAATCAGTGACTACATCCTTGAACATAGCACCAATGTTTTATCCCTAGTGGCAACAGCACATCCATAATCTTAGAGATTTCTGTCACTTCCCCAGATTCACGGAGACATGAACCCACTATCGAGCATAAATACTCCCTCTTGGAGTTACAAGCATCTACTTGGCCAGAGCATCTACTAGTAACGGAGAGCATGCAAGATCATAAACAACACATAGACATAACTTTGATAATCAACATAACAAGTATTCTCTATTCATCGGATCCCAACAAACGCAACATATAGAATTACAGATAGATGATCTTGATCATGTTAGGCAGCTCACAAGATCCGACAATTAAGCACAATGGGGAGAAGACAACCATCTAGCTACTGCTATGGACCCATAGTCCAGGGGTAGACTACTCACACATCACTCCGGAGGCGACCATGGCGGCGTAGAGTCCTCCGGGAGATGATTCCCCTCTCCGGCAGGGTGCCGGAGGCGATCTACTGAATCCCCCGAGATGGGATTGGCGGCGGCGGCGTCTCTGGAAGGTTTTCCGTATCGTGGCTCTCGGTACTGGGGGTTTCGCGACGGAGGCTTTAAGTAGGCGGAAGGGCAGGTCAGGGGGCCACATGAGGGCCCCACACCACAGGTCGGCGCGGCCAAGGGCCAGGCCGCGCCGCCCTATGGTTTGGCCGCCTCGTGGCCCCACTTCGTCTCCTCTTCGGTCTTCTGGAAGCTTCGTGGCAAAATAGGACCCTGGGCATTGATTTCGTCCAATTCCGAGAATATTTCGTTACTAGGATTTCTGAAACCAAAAACAGCAGAAAACAACAACTGGCACTTCGGCATCTTGTTAATAGGTTAGTTCCAGAAAATGCACGAATATGACATAAAGTGTGCATAAAACATGTAGATAACATCAATAATGTGGCATGGAACACAAGAAATTATCGATACGTCGGAGACGTATCATTCACCTATGTGCACCAACAACTTATGCTAAGCAATATAAGCAACTTATGTGAAAGCAAGATATATAACTTCAAGCACGATGGCTATCACAAAGTAGAGTGCATAAGTAAGGAGCTCGGGTATAGAGATAACCGAGGCACGCGGGAGACGACGATGTAGTCCGAAGTTCACACTCTTGCAAGTGCTACTCTCCGTTGGAGCGGTGTGGAGGACAAGTCACTCCAAAAGCACGAGGGCCACCGTATTCTCCTCGAGAATTCCCACCAAGAGGGATGTCCTCGAACCACTATGTAACCTTAGGGAGGTTACCGAACCCGCACAAAGCTTGGGGCTATCTCCACAACTTAATTGGAGGCTCCCAACAAATTGCCACAAAGGCCTTGCCCTTGAAGAATCTCCACAACTTAATTGGAGTCCCCAAGAACACCACTAAGATGCCACAAAGGCCTTGCCCTTGAAGATTCTCCACAACTTAATTGGAGCCCCCAAGAACACCACAAAGATGCCACAAAGGCCTAGAAACCGTCTAGGGTTCCAAGAACCCAAGAGTAACAACCTTCTTGTTTTCACCACCATGAATCACCGTGGAGAACTCAAACCGATGCACCAAATGCAATGGCAAGAACATCACAAAGATGCTCAAGTCCTTCTCTCTCAAATTCCAACAAAGCTACAAAAGCTATTGGGGGAATAAGAGAGGAAGAACAAAGGAATTCACAAAGAACACCAAGATCAAGATCTAGAGAGTTCCACTCACAAAGAGATGGATTTGATTGGTAGAAATGTAGATCTAGATCTCCTCTCTCTTTTCCCTCAAATGGGGGCAAGAATCATGGAGGGATTGTGAGATAGAGCAAGCTTCTCTAGTTCAACAATGGAGGAGAGAGAGAGAGAGTTAGAGAAGCCGTTGTCCAAGGAGGAAGAAGGGGGTATATATACCCCCCAAGAAAATCGAGCCGTTGGGCAAATCCAGGGCCGGATATTCCGGCCCAAGTTGGGGCCGGATAATCCGTCCCCCCCCCGGACAATCCGGCCTCAGGGACAAAACCTGGCAAATATCCGGCCAAAAGTCCGCCCCCTGTCCAGAGCTGCTTTGCTTCAAGTCCTTAGCCGATTTTGGGGGGCCCGGATATTTTGGAAATATCCGGCCCTGGGGCAAATCCGGGCAAATGTTCGGCCCCTGACCAGAGGTATACTGAGCCAAAAGGACTTGAGTCCTTAGCCAAATATCAGGGGCCGGATATTTGGCAAATATCCGGCCCGGAAAATCCGGCCTAGCAAACTTGTAAAATCAATATCTCAAGATTGGTAGCTCCAAACATGAGAAACCGAGAAAATCACCAAACTCGAAAACGCAACAAGTGATCTATGCAAAATCCGTTTTCGATGAACTAGAGCTTGTCATGAGAATAAGCACAAGCTCTAAAACATCACATGGATAAGGTCCAAATAACAACCAAGAAAGATGATGCAAGGATGCAAAGGTTTGAGCTCTCTCCGAACGATACGATCGAGTTACTCACTCGAGAGCCCTCTTGATAGTACGGCAACTAAACTATAAACCGGTCTCCAACTACACTATGAGACCGGTGAGAAAGAAACTCTATCAAGAGCAAACCTTATACTTGCGCATTCCACTTGAGCTTGATGACGACGATCTTGACCTCAACAAGATGGAACGACTTTCTTGCTTGTGCTTGCTTGACGAAGTCTTGTGGATTGCTCCCCCATAATCCACCATGGGAGAGCTTCTTCTTCGGTGCATCTTCACATAACCACGACCACCATGTGGATTGCTCCCCCATAATCCACCATGGGAGAGCTTCTTCTTCGGCGCATCTTCACATATCCATGATCACCATATGGATGGCAAGACTCAAGCAAAGGATCTCTTCGAGATGGCTCATCTTGAACCTGCACTTCATTTCTCCATGGCAAGCTTCAAGCTTATGAACTCTTCGTGTTGGCTCATCTTGAACTTGCACTTCATTTCTTCATTCTTCATCATGTTGATGTCTTGAAGTCACTTGAGGGCTCACTTCATCTTCATCTTCAAGACATACTTGACACTTGATATCCTTCATCAATTTCTTCTTATTGCAACCTTGAAGCCAACATATGGTTCAAGAATTGCCTATGGAAAACTCCTGCAAATATAAAACAATGCAAACATTAGTCCATAGGGATTGTCATTAATTACCAAAACCACACATGGGGGCTCCATGCACTTTCAAATATCCTCAAGTGAGCAAGTATGAGACCATGCAACAAGGGTCATCACCTTACTTCAAACTACTTGGGAAGATGATTTAATTGAGGTGCTACACCTCATAGATTTGAAATCTTAAATTTGAGAATAATTTAAATGAGCTAGTATTGACTACATAGCCAATTTTTGATTCTAGCCCATGATCATATGAAACAACTATGTTATCTTTTTGCATAAACAATTAGAGTTTTTGAAATGTGAATTATGAGAATTTGAATCACCTCAAAATTCATTAGGGTTGATTTTATAAATTTATTTGAAGTTGGAAATCCTTCTGACTTGTTATTTCACTATTCAAATTCTACAATAGATATGGATTTGAATCCAGTGTGGTTGGATAGAGCTTTTCATAAGCTTTCTAAATATATAAAATTTGTTCAATTTGGTCGACTAGATTTGGAGATATTTGAATTTGAATAAAGCATCTGGAAAGAATTTGAATTCAAGGAATTAAACCAGTTTTGAATTAACGGGCTTAGGCGGGAAAGAACTTGGGCCAGAGAGAGGGAGAAAGAGTTGGGCCGGCCCAGCTAGAGCGTCTCGCACGCAGCGGGCCGCCTGACAGGTGGGGTGAGGCTGTCAGCGATACATAATCACTGAACCGGTATGCGCGCGCGTGAGCCATTGGATTAGAAGTCGATCGGATGGCGCACGATCATCTTCGTCATCGACGAAGAGTTCCGGCGAGCTAACCCTACTGGCGACGACGGTGGGGGGTCGGTGGCTCACCTGAGCTTCGGTGAGGCTTGGCGAGGCGGGCGTTCGAAGTGGAAGACGACGACGAGCTCAGCGAGGGTCGCGGCGGCTCCAGGGATGGACCAAATCGACGACGAGCTTGCAGATGCTCTGGCGGGGCTCCGGCGAGGAATTGGGGTGACTCCGGCGTCAATGTGAAGAGGAAGAGGGTCGAGGAGAGTCAGAAGAGGTAGGGGAGCGAGGTGGCTGGAGTGGCCTCTATTTATAGGGTCGAGGCGAGGCCGTGGGGTTGCCGGCAGGTGAGTTATGACGACGAGGCTAGAGTGCGCGAAAGGTCAGCGAGGTGGTTGCGCACTGTGGGCGACGTCGAGGCGGACCTAACGGGCGTCACAGCTAGGACGGGGATGGACGGAGGCAGGCAGGCGACGTCGTGTTCTGTCGGGCCCGTGGCGGAGGACGTCGACCATGTCGTCGTCTACAGGGTGCCGGTGAGCCAATGGGGTTTTCTAAGGGGTTGCTGACGTCGAGGAGAGGCAGCAGGTGCAAGGCGGGGTCGAGGAGAGGACAGACGCGACGGGGGCGAGTGATGCTCTGTCGTGTCCAGGGCGCTCGCCGTGCGCGTCTGGCATGGCATGGCGTGTCTGGGCACGCGCGTTCTGAGCGTTGTCGGCTTCCTCTCTGCTCGGGACTTTGTCTAGTGTCATCAGCAGGGAAAAGTGAGTCTCCAGGACATGGTGAGGTGGGCTGGAGAGGACCAGGGGCAGGTGTGACAAGGTGGTGACCATGGTTGGCCGGCATGGTGTGTTGTTGATTTTATGTGCATAATTCTTTGTCTCTGAGGGCATGTCATGCTAGAGTAAGGTGAGGCAAGATGGTTTGGCAAGGTGGCCCAGGCTAGAGAGAACTAGAGCTTGTTCATTTGATTATTGCCAAAGTTTATGTGACATAAACCATGACATGGTGTGTCCTTGTGCTAGGTGAGCATGGCTAGGTTAATTGAGGTCATTTAGAAGTACAATGCACTATTGATGAGCCAAAGAGAGAGAGAGGGTGAGAGGTACCTACTTGTTGGAATAGTGGTTGTACCCTAATTCTATTCTATGTGCCCCACATATAGTACAAGCAAAGGCCTCATGTGTGTTGAATTTTGACCAAATTTCTGCATAGATGTGTTCTAAATAAGGTTTGGCACTCATTGGTGGTCTTGGTTTGAAATTTGGAAGTGGTTTGTGAAAATTCCAAAAGTGGAGGGAATCTAGAATTTGTTTCAATGTAGCATCTTGGGTTGACTATTTTGAGCAATGGTCAATGATCTGGTCAAGGTGGTCAACACCAAAGTTGTTCATCTTGATGAGTTCTTGGATGAGGTGCAAAGAGTTGAGGTGGTTTAGTTTAAGAATCTCTTAATAAAAGGGCTCAAAGTGGGTAAGATATTAAAAGTGTCACATGTGACCATCATCATATGTGAGTTGGGAATTTCATTTATTTTCATTTTGATTTGATTTTTCTTGATACCATTGAGGTGGTGGAGTGTTGAAATGGTATAGGGTGGTGATCCAACCATTCATACCATGTCTTAGGGTCAAATTCCCAAATTCCTAAATTTGGCCATTTCCTCTCATATGCCTCTATGGACATTTTTATTTTCTTTTGTTTCAACTTGGATTTGATTTGTTAAGTACTAGGTAGGGTTTATTAAGTTTCCAATCCTGTAAACAAGGTGGAAAGGCCTAGGTTAAAGTTTTACAAAATTAGCGATATGCACATATATGAGGCTATATATATTTTCTCTTTTTCTTATTTGTCTCACTTTGATCCAAATGATCATGGCTTAGGGTTTAGTGGGGTTTAACCATGGTTCACAACCATTTAGAAAGGTAAGAAGGGTATTGGTCAAGATTTGCATACTAGGGCTATATGCCCACATATTTCTTTTTATTTTATTTTAGTTTCTTCAAATTTGATTTATTTGGTTTTGAGAAAGTTAGGGTTTAGGGTTTTGGAAATATGTTCAAAGCAATAACAAACAATTATGGCAATAACACAAGGATTAGGTAGGAGCACTATGCATAGCATCATATGTAATAAAAGTTTTTGTTGGTTCCAAATTTTGGAAAATGAAAATTCATTTTCTTCTTTGTTTGAAAATTTGGGATGTTACATGTGGTAAGGACGAAAATAAAAAAGATGACATTAGAAGATGTAACTTTGGTTGTACATCTTTTTTTAAATTTGCTCGATTTGTCTTGCCGTATGCATGTTATGGGAGGGCAACAAGGATGCCTGCTAGGCCCGAGCTCCTCCAACGGAGGCAAGGGTGTACAAACAACGCTCGCAAGAGGACTGACCTCCGGCAAGCAGTGGCCGAAGCGGGCGGCTACGGGAATGGCGTGGAACAACGCAGGTGGCGGTGTCGTGGCAGAGGGGGAAGGGGTCGATTTCTGTCTGGAATGGTTTGTATGCCACTAACGGAAGTGCACGGGTAGGACAAGATGCCCGTATTTCCAGCCTAAATTTTAGACCGCACGACCGCGCATTTTCAACCCAAATTTAGTCTTGAAATGGGTTTTCACAGGCCGGTCTGCACGGCTCGTTTCATTATTCGCGCGGATTCGTTCAGACCTCTTCCATCCGTAACAAAATTACTTGCACAGTTGTCACCATTCTGGATATAGATTTATCTTAAAGATTTAATTACTTATCTGCCATCGTCTTTAACTCTAAAGCTTAGACTATACAATTCAGATTTCAAAACAAGGATCTGAAACGTGAATCGATCAATTGCTACAAGTCGACAGAACGACATTGTTTTTAGGAGCCGCTCGGGTCGTCCCCTCCAGGGCGACTCGGGGCGGAATCCTAACCCCCCCGCCGCCGCCTTCCCTTCCCCCTCCTCCTCCCTCCTCGCCGTCCCCAGAGGCTGCCGCCGGCGAAGCCTGGCGCGGTCGGTGATGGGGGCGGCGGGGATCCGCGCACGGTCCCCTGGGGCGGCGGTAGGAGGCACGCCTCCGCGCCGGGGGGATGATCCCGGAACCCGGCGGTTGATGGCGGCGCGGCCATCTCATCACGTCTTCGTCGCGGCCTCATCGGGCGGGCGATGATGGGGGCAGCGGCGCGGCCATGGAACCATGGCGGCGCGGCTCTCTCCTCCGTTCCTCGCCGCGGACTCACCGGGCAGGCGGTTTGGGGGCGGCGGCGCGGCCCTGCATCCTGGCGGCGCGATCCTCTCCTTCCTTCCTCGCCTCGGCATCGCCGGGCGGGTGGTGATGGGGGTGGATCTCGTGCTGCTCCTCCTCAAGGTCTGGATCACGGCACAAAGGGCGGCGGCCCTGGATGGCGGTGACGGCGTCAACCTGGTGGCAGGTGGCGGGCGTCAGGTGCGATGGAGGTGCTTGGAAGCCGGCGATGGTGTCGCCGGTGGAGGGTTGGGTTGGCCAGCCCGGGATGGTCGCCGACGTGGGGGTCCGACCTGAATAAAGGCGGCGGTCCTAGGGCCTCTCTTGCGTGAAGAGGAGGACCTACCGGAGGCCTAGACTCGTGATCTGGCCGGAGGGTTGAGTTCCGGAAGGCTCCGCCGGCGAATGTAACAGCGCTTTGCCTGGAATTTGCTGGATTGGAGGTATTCGGTCGTGCGCACCCATGCGTTTATTCCGACCGTTTGGTTCTGGAGGGAGCGGCGCGAAGCTTTTTTTCTGTGTTGACATCAAGTGACTATGGATCCATGATGAAAGTCGGAAGAAGAGAATTTCTTAAAGGCCGGAGGGGAGGACTAGCTAAGGGAGGTTCAAGTCTCTGCGCTGTTGAGGGGCTTGCTTGGTGTCCCGGCTTCGCAGCAGCGGTTTGGAAGTGGGGGCGGCAACACATGTGAAGCGCAGAGTCCTACCTTTCAGGGTGAAAACCCAAGGTCTGGCCTTAACTGGTTGTGCCTGGCAGTGACCTTGGTGGAGGCATTGTTTTGAGAGCGGGGACTATCTTCAGGGTGAAAACCTAAGATCATTGATCGGGCGACGACGGTGTTTGAGCACTGTTCCCTTCTTGAAGGCGTCGTTTTTTGGAGAGTCTGTAATTCAGGTGTTGTCATGGTGGTGGATGTTTTGCTGTTGTTAGGCCCGAGATACTGGGACTTTTGTTTCTTAGTTTTCTTTTTCTTTTTTTTTGGCTGTGTGCATCTGTAGTGCCATTAGGGTGGTGCGTTGTTGCAGAGGCTGGGTATAATTGGTATCTTCTTGATATTAATATATTCCCTTTATCGAAAAATTGGTGATGGGCCCTTTGAACCAGAACCGTGCATTGATCACCCAGGCGGCCAGGCTGAGCAGCAGCACGCCGCCGACTGCCACCGGCGTGTAGTTCAAGTTTTCCTGGGCTACCGGGTACGCCACAGGCAACGAGAAGAGCACGGTGAGGAAGGCCACCCAGAGGACGGCAGCCCAGCCGATAAACACCCCGTACCGCCCAAGGTGAAATGGTCCGGGGGCGAACGATTTCCGGGCCGTCGTCACCCGGAAGAAGATGGGCAGCGCGTAGGCAATGTACTGCCCGAGTGTTGAGATCGACACCATGGCCTGGAACGCCACCAAACTCCCTAGAGACTGCACATACGAAACAAAATCGCAGTAAGTTCAGCTATACGAATACATGGCATGATCTATGGCGGAAACGTTGCGCACCGTGAGAGCCATTATGAAGGCCACAACGGCGGAGAGCCAGACGACGTTGAGCGGCACCTCGTTCTTGCTCACCCGCTGCCACACATGCGAGAACGGCATCGCCCTGTCCCTCGAGAAGGCGTACCCCATCCTGTGCGTGGTACAAGATTGTGAAGTTAAACGCTAATAATTCATGCTACTCTGAAAGGCAGTGCTCATTTTGATAGACAAAGTGACAAACCTTGAGTTGCTGGCTATGCACATGGCGCCGGCGAAGAAGATGCCGACAGCGACGATCCCGACGCAGACTAGCCCTCCCACGCCGCTACCGTACCTCCTGTTGAAGGCGGTATACAGAGCCTGAGCAACGGCGTAGCCGCCGGCATCGTTGGCCGGATCCAACAAGTACGGTATGTCCGTCACGATCGATGTCAGGGACACCAAGAAGATCCACCCGAACGTGGTCGACAGAGCCACAGATGTGATGATCCCCATCGGCCCGCTCCAGTCTGCATTCTTCGTTTCTTCGATCTGCGTTTACATGCCACAAGGGTCATTGGATCTTCAGACACATCGACAAAAAATCCATGGCAGTGTAGAACGAGCAGCTAAATATATGTACCATGTGAGCAGACGTATCGTAGCCGAGCAGAGAGTACTGGCTAGTGAGGAGCCCGAGGGCCAGGATGTAAGCCTTGCCGTGGACACCCATGCCATTGTCGTCATTGAAGTGCGTGAAGATGAACTTGGTGCTCGACCTCTCCTTGGCCACCGTTGGGATCAAGATTACCAATGTAAAGAAACCTAACCATGAATTTGTTTCAGAAAATGACTACTCAAGGAACGATGAACTCAATTGCTGGAACGAAATCGGAAAAACACCTGCTGTGTTCCAAAAAGCACCGAGTTTGCCGAACCAGGACAGCCACCGGATAGGTAGGCTGTTGATGAGGCCGTGCAGGATGAGGAAGACGCCGTGGATGGCCAGGACGACGTACTTGGAGGCCATGTAGCCGCCGCCGTTGGCTCCACCGGTGCCGAGCAGGACGATCACCTGGACGAGCTGCGCCAGAGAGAAGTCCGTGCTCGTGGTGGTAGCCCACTAGGACAGTTAACGCAAGACACTACACTGTCAGCACCGTGTCGATTGGTTTAAGCTGTACTTGAGCAATCTGTAATTTTCAGCATACCTGCCCCACGATATTGAACCTGAAAAACGGAGCATCACACAAACTTAGCTCCCAATATTTGTTGGACGGTGGAAGTTTATACAGTGTGAGGAAACCTGGCAGGTGTTGTGCCTTTGCATTAGACAGTGAAAGTAAAACAAATAGATTGTTTGTTGTATTGCTATGTTTGAGAAAAAAAAAAGATACTCTATTTGAGGGTACGTTGGGATATGTTGTTTTCAGGAAGCTACAGAGATATTTTCGAGCAAACTGCCAACCCATGTCAAATCAGACAGTTCTCCTTTGCAAATGTGATCAGAAAACTTAAGCATGAAAGCAGACAGCCAAGACAATGAAATCAAGGTCAAAATTCAGAACGCACCAGCCGGTGACCCATGAGGCAAGAGGCGCCCACTTATCGCCGGCGAGCTTGGCGCTCCAGTAGTAGAGCCCGCCGGAGGTCGGGTAGGCAGAGCAGATCTCGGCCATGGAGAGCGCGACGCAGCCGTTGAACGCCGCCACCACGAGCCAACCCAGCGTCATGGACGCCGGCCCGCCGTAGCGCAGGCCCCCGTTGTACGTCGTCGTCACGCCGGCCATCACCGAGATGATGGAGAAGGAGAAGGCGAAGTTGGACATGAGGCTGCAGACCAAATTAAACAGAGCAGAGAGTGATTAACCGGATGACGGTGAGGCAGACGCTGAAGCAGAGGCGGACGTACGACAGGCCACGCTTGAGCTCCTGCTTGTAGCCGAGCTGGTGCAGCCGGGCACGGTCAGCGTCGGCGGTGTCGCCGGTGGCCACGCCCGCTTCGCCGGAGCGTGACACAGCCATCGATGATCTCTCTAGCTACCCAGTTACCTGCCTCCCCCGGCCGCCTTGGCTTTGGTGACTGTACTCTACTACTACTGCTAACTCGCCATTGAGCTTTTCTGGCCATCCACAGAAGATACAACATAGAAGCCTTTGGTGGCCAGTGAGTCAACGAGAGAGTGACTGAAAACTATCCAGGGTTTGGCCTGTTCGGGCAAGATCCCTTTCGAACGATCCGGCGATGCTGACCAAGGCGAAACAGTCTATGACTGTTCTTGTCACGTAGCGCAGCAATCTGCAAAGTATCGCCATCTACCATTGTTTTTCTAGCTCAAAAGAAGGGAGATATGACATGATAAGGTCACATGACGCAGCAATGAATGAATGAAACGGTCCATCTCTCGCGTGGGATTATTGCTGGCTGCTATATTAGCATGATGGGGAAAGGATAATAAGATACAGTAATAGGATCGTCTAAAGTCGAGTTAGTTTTTCTTCGATCACGACGAGCGTATCCTCCTATGGTCCTCGATCAGACCCGGCACTCCGGGTTCTTTTTCTACAATATTGAGGGAGATAAACATGCCTCAGATGCTGACTTACCCCTTAAATGTCTTATTCATAGAGACTTCGATTAAGAAAAATGTGGTGTTGAATCATCTATGCTCCCACCTTACTGTATCCACTTACTTGACTAACGAGACTGATTTACATGGATCTTAAATTATTAGTCAAATCAATGTACTCTGTTGTTCATGTGTAGTCAAATGTTCCAATTCAGTCTATGGATGTGTTCTTGCTGATTAATTATGCAAATAAAATCTGGATTTGAAATTTAATAGACATATCTCTTGTCAACCCTCTTATTTTTTCAAGAAAATCATTTGTTTTCCTTGGTGATACCATGCATTATATAGCACAATAGCAGCCGGAGCGCTTGTAGGACTATAGACCCTTTCTGATTTGGCAATCATAATTACCGGATAAAAAATATATATACTTCCCTCTTTCAGTATTTACCCTGCATTTTGTATTTAGTGAAAGCTAAAATTTCTAAACATCGACTAAATATTTAGAAAAAAGGAATAATATCCATTAACTTGAATTCATTTGGTTCAGCGTGTTATATCTATTAACTTGAATGATGAAGATGATAGATTTGTTTGGAAGCTTACCGAGTCGGCAGTTTTCTCGGTAAAATCCATGGATGCTAATCTTATGAATGGACACATTGTCTATTTGGAAAAGTATAGTTGGAAACTTAAAGTACCACTAAAGATTAGGATTTTTATATGGTTCTTGCATCAAAAAGTAATTATTATGAAGGATAATTTGTCAAGGCGGAATTGGCATGGATGCAAGAAATGAATGCCCTTTGCTCGTCTTGTTTTGGCGAGTGGTTTATTTTACTTTTAATATTGTCCCGCTAACTAATTTGTTGAATGTGATAGATAAAGATACAAAGACACGAATCCGAGTCGAAACTTGTGCTGTTGTATGATCTATATGGAATTTCAGGAATGATATGATCTTTAACTGATAAGGGGCTGCCCGATCTTCTCAGTAAGCACGGTAGATGGTGATGAACACGCGATGACCATAGCGGAGATAACACGATGATGAAGTGGAGGATAACTTGTATGACGTAACGAGTCTCTCGATTGGTCCCTGTCGTCAATGCAACAGCTCTCAACCCTGCAAGATATTCGCAACTTCACACACTTGCGCACGTAGCCCCGACCACGAAGCGGTAAATTGCAACCGTCTAATTCCCAATGGAACAACAGATCACACAAAACTTTCAGTAGCAAAACACCAGATCGATGCGAATTGGTGTATAGATTCAATAGAGTTGCAAAGCAATCAACTATGAACTAGGGTTTATCTTAAACATGGTCTAAACCTATTATGGGGGCGTCCTGGGCACTTATATTGGGGTTCAGGACGACCAAAAGTCGAAAAATAACAATAATAACAGACCCAGATCGGGATCTGGTCAAGACTGACTCGGACACGGCCGGCCTGGGGGCCGTCAACCGGGCCAGGGGCCGGGCGGGCCGGTCGGAACCGGACCAGGCGCCAGGCTGGATCCCGACGGGGGTCCAGGGTCCCTGGATCGTGCCCGGCTGGCACCGGTCTAGGAGCCGGCGGGCGCCGGGCTAATCCGGCCTAGGAGCCGGTTTGGCTGGGCGTGGGGCCAGGCCGACCAGTGTGGCGGCCGGTCGCGCCGAGCGTAGCGCCGGCCTGGACTTCATCTTCCTCCTTCGCGCATGCCTCCTGATACGTCTCAAACGTATCTATAATTTCTTATGTTCCATGCTAGTTTTATGACAATACTCACATGTTTTATATACACTTTACATCATTTATATGCATTTTCCGGCACTAACCTATTAACAAGATGCCGAAGCGCCAGTTCCTGTTTTGTGCTGTTTTTGGTTTCAGAAATCCTACACAGGAAATATTCTCGGAATTGGACGAAACAAAAGCCTAGAGTCTTATTTTTCCACGGAGCTTCCAGAAGACCGAAGAGGATACGAAGTGGGGCCACGAGGCACCCTCACCATAGGGCGGCGCGGCCAGCAAGGGGCCCGCGCCGGCCTATGGGGTGGGGCCCCCGTGCCTCCCCCGACTCTACCCTTCCGCCTACTTATACTCTCCGTCGCGAAAACCCTATTACCGAGAGCCACGATACGAGAAAAGTTCCAGAGACTCCGCCGCCGCCAATCCCATCTCGGGGGATTCAGGAGATCGCCTCCGGCACCCTGCCGGAGAGGGGAATCATCACCTGGAGGACTCTACATCACCATGATCGCCTCCGGACTGATGTGTGAGTAGTTCATCCTTGGACTATGGATCCATAGCAGTAGCTAGATGGTTGTCTTCTCCTCATGTGCTATCATGTTTAGATCTTGTGAGCTGCCTATCATGATCAAGATCATCTATTTGTAATGCTACATGTTGTGTTTGTTGGGATCCGATGAATATGGAATACTATGTCAAGTTGATTATAATTCTATCATATATGTGTTGTTTATGATCTTGCATGCTCTCCGTTGCTAGTAGAGGCTCTGGCCAAGTTGATACTTGTGACTCAAAGAGGGAGTATTTATGCTCGATAGTGGGTTCATGCCTCCATTGAATCTGGGACAGTGACAGAAAGTTCTAAGGTTGTGGATGTGTTGTTGCCACTAGGGATAAAACATCAATGCTTTGTCTAAGGATATTTGTGTTTATTACATTACGCACCATACTTAATGCAATTGTCTGTTGTTTGCAACTTAATACTGGAAGGGTGCGAATGCTAACCCGAAGGTGGACTTTTTAGGCATAGATGCATGCTGGATGGCGGTCTATGTAATTTGTCGTAATGCCCTAAGTAAATCTCATATTAGTCATCATGATATGTATGTGCATTGTTATGCCCTCTCTATTTGTCAATTGCCCAACTGTAATTTGTTCACCCAACATGCTATTTTTTATTGGAGAGACACCACTAGTGAACTGGGGACCCCGGTCCATTATTTTACATCTGAATACAATCTACTACAATCATTGTTCTCTACTGTTCTTTGCAAGCAAACATCATTTTCCACACCATACGTTTAATCATTTGTTTACAGCAAGCCGGTGAGATTGACAACCTCACTGTTAAGTTGGGACAAAGTATTTTGATTGTGTTGTGCAGGTTTCACGTTGGCGCCGGAATCCCTGGTGTTGCGCCGCACTACACTCCGTCACCAACAACTTTCACGTGACCTTCATCTCCTACTGGTTCGATAACCTTGGTTTCTTACTGAGAGAAAACTTGCTGCTGTACGCATCACACCTTCCTCTTGGGGTTCCCAACGGACGTGTGCTTTACGCGTTATCAAGCTCTTTTTCTGGCGCCGTTGTCGGGGAGATCAAGACACGCTGCAAGGGGAGTCTCCCACATCCAATCTCTTTACTTTGTTATTGTCTTGCTTTACTTTACTTTATTTTCTGCTTTGATTGTTTTCTTTATATCAAAAATACAAAAAAATTAGTTACTTGCTTTACTTTATTTACTGTCTTGTTTACTTTCTCTATATCAAAAACACAAAAAAATTTGCTTTACTTTATTTACTGTCTTGTTTGCGTTCTCTATATTAAAAACACAAAAAAAAATTAGTTACTTGTGAAAGAACATCTCTCACATTATGTTTTGTGTGTTTGATGTCAATATATATGATACACTTATGTTTGTTTAAGTGGTACAGGGATTACATAGATATTTATTCATGTGTGTTGGATTTGATCGTCTGTCAAAAGTATTCTGAAAAAGTTGGCCAGGCCGGATAATCCGGGCCGGATATTGTTGAAATATCCGGCCCCCTGTTTTTGGCTAAGTCATCGAGGTTTTGCAGCTCAGTATGGGGGCCGGACATTTGCCCGAATAATGTCCCGGTATTGTACCAGGGCCGGATTATCCGGGCCGGATATTTTGGAAATATCCGGCCCCCTCGTTTTTGGCTAAGGACTGGAAGAAATGTGGCTCAGTACATGGGCCGGACTTTTGGCCGGACAATGTCATGGTTTTGTCCCGAAGGCCGGATTATCCGGGGGGGGGGGGGGCGGATTATCCGGCCCTTACTTAGGCCGGATTATCCGGCCCTCCGGAAGCAGCAACGGCTCATTTTCGAGAGGGGGTATAAATACCCCCCTTCTTCTTCCTTGGTTGCTTGCTCAATCATTATCCAAGAAATCTGCCAAGCCACCTCCATTAGAGCCACCTCAAAGAAAGTCAAGATTTGCAAGATCTCCTTCCTCCCCCAACCAAAGCTCTTGATCTTTGGAGATTCGAAGGAGAAGACACCGATCTACATCCTCACCGAAGCGTTCTTCATTTCCCCCTCTCTTGTTTGAGGAATCTCATGCTAGTGTTCCTATTTGGTTCCCTAGTTGATTTGTGTTGATGTATTGTTGTTGATTGTTGTGTTGTAACAGATTTGGGAGCCTCCAATTTGGTTGTGGATGTGTGCCCCAAGAACCTTGTAAAGGCCCGGTTTCCGCCTCGAGGAAATCCCTTAGTGGAAGTGGGCTAGGCCTTCGTGGCGTTGCTCACCGGAGATCTGAGTGAAGCCTTCGTGGCTGTTGGTTTGGCTTTCGTAGCAACCACACTCCTCCAAACGTAGACGTACCTTCTTGCAAAGGAAGGGAACTACGGGAATCATCTCCGTGTCATCGCGTGCTCCACTCTCGGTTACCTCTATCCTATTCTCTATATATTGCTTAGATATATCTTGCTTAGTTGTTAGCCTTGTCATATAGGTAAATTCACTTAGTTGCATATCTAGAGAATTTACCCCTTGTGTCAAGCCTAAATTGAAAAAGAACTAAAAATTGGTTAGCACCTATTCACCCCCCCCCCCTCTAGGTGCGGCATACGATCCTTTCAATTGGTATCAGAGCCTCGGCTCTTATTTCGGGCTTAAACGCCTAAGAGTATGCCGGACGAGGAGTCCTCGGAAGGGGCCGCCAAGATGGTCTCCGTGGAAGACTTCAATTCGTTGAAGTCCTCCATGGAAGCCCAAATGGAAAGCATGAAAAAGATGATTGCCGAGCTTTTGGCTCCGGCCCTTCCCAAGGCTCCTAGTGTAGAGGTAAAAGACACGGGTGCGTTAGATAAGGGAGAGGCTTCGGACCTACCCTCATCTGCCAAACCCGTGGAAGGTGATAACTTAAACACTATCAAATCTCCCATTGCATCTCCTAGGGGAACCGATGGGAGTGAGAGCTACAATCGAGTACCTCCACCTTTCCAATCACCCGATATACCGGTTCCCCATCCCCATTTGAACATTCGGGGCGACCCACCTAAGTTTTCTATTGAAAATTTCGATACTTGGCAATTTGAGTTCCGCTCTCAAGTTTGTAGTGCCTCCAATGAATTATGGAGAATCATCATGGTGGGCTTCAAGCCATACAACCCCGACAATTTGACTAGAAGAGAAGCGGTTGATAGTCAACTCAACAACACCGCCTTGCACATGATTCAATCTAGTGTGGGGACGAAGGAATTGCATCGTGTCCGGAACTACACCACCGCCAAGGAAGCTTGGGATGGGTTGACCGCTAGTTGCATTGGGAGTGAGAGCACAAGGAGGAACAAGTATAATGCTCTCAAGAATAAAGCCGAAGGATTCTTGAGGCTACCGGATGAAGATCATGAGGACATGTATGGAAGACTTCTCACCGTTGCCGATGCCTTCCGGCTTATTGGTGCCACCCACATAAATGACTCTTGGATCAAGGAGAAGTACATTGAATGCATGATGCCATTTGTACCCATTGATGTCAAGACTCTTATGGGGAGGGAATGCTATTCCTCTCCCACCTCTCAACAAGTTGTGCATGAGATGCAAGCTCTCAAGGTGCTTGAGCAAGCCTCTCATGATTCTCGCAATCGTGCTCTTGGGATGGCAAAAGGTTCCAACCTTGCCTTGGTGGCCAACTCCGTCGATGAAGTGATTCCTCAAGAATCTTATAGGGCATCATGGAGCATGACCTATCCGGAAGATTTGCAATGCCACTACCATGACCACATGGCCTTCCATGCAAAGTCGTTTTGGATTGATCCCTCCAAGGCCAAGGAAGACAACATCAAGAGGAACAACAAAAGTGGGTTCACTAGCTTTGGTCCAAAGACAAGATCATGCTACAATTGTGATGACAAGCGCCACTTCATTGCCGAATGCCCCTATGAGAATAGAGAGCTTCATAATGGGAGGCTCATTCCCAAGGACAAGAGCAAAGATTCAAAGGGCAAATATTCAAAGCCCCTCAACAAGAAGTTCTACAACAACAAGACCAAGAAGGGCAAGAGGCCCTCAAGAGTTGTGCTAGTAACAAGGGAAGAATATTCTTCCGATGAAGTTGAAAGTTCTAGTGGTGATGAAGATGAAGAAAGCTCAAAGGAATTGGCCGCCATCGTCACCACCAACACACCCTCTTCATCTCTCTTTGAATCTCCCAATGAGAACCCTCATATCAAGAATGCACATTGCTTCATGGCAAGATCCTTGTTGGACACACCTATTGTGCTATCAACTCAAGAAGAGTATACCTCCGGAGATGATGATGTTGATGATGAAGAAGATGCAACCTCTAATGGATTGGTCGCTCTTGCCTCCCTCTCCACCAACTCTTCATCACCAAGTGAATCCCTCAATGAGGTCATTCATGTGGAGGAAGAAAGTTGCCTTATGGCTAAATCCTCCGAGGACTATGCCGCCGGAGGTTCAAAATGGGTACTTGATAGTGGATGTACAAGTCATATGACCGGCGGCAAGAACCTCGTCAAGGAGTTGAGGCCTAACATAAATGATATCACCGTCTCCTTTGGCGATAATTCTACATCCGAGGTATTGGGTTTTGGCAAGGTTGTGGTTGCACACAACATTACTCTTGTAGATGTCATGCTTGTCAAAACCCTTGGTTACAATTTGCTTTCCGTTTCCGCCCTTGGCAAGATGGGTTTCGCCGTCTTTATTGATAATGATATTGTGGTCCTCTTGTGGAGCAAGACTCTAAAAGTCGCATTCGTTGGGTATCGCGAACACAACTTGTATGTGGTGGACTTTTCGGGGACCACCACGTCAAGTGCGATGTGCCTATTTGGAAAGGCGGACGTGGGTTGGTTGTGGCATCGCCGCCTAGCCCATGTCAACATGAGAACTTTGCAAAGTCTTCACAAGGGGAACCATATTGTGGGACTAATGGAAAATGTGTCTTTTGCCAAAGATCGTGTTTGTAGGGCTTGTGTTGAAGGCAAAATGCATGACTCTCCGCATCCAAGCAAGACCATCATCTCTTCCAAGAGGATCTTGGAGCTCCTTCATGTGGATCTCTTTGGTCCCGTTACTCATGCAAGTCTTGGTGCGAAGAAACATTGCTTGGTGATTGTCGATGACTACTCAAGATACACTTGGGTCTACTTTCTCAAGACGAAAGATGAGACTCAACAAGTATTCATTGACTTTGCTACCGAGGTGCAACGCCAACACAACCTCCTCATTATGGCAATAAGAAGTGACAACGGCTCCGAGTTCAAGAACTACACACTCAATGATTTTCTTAGTGATGAGGGGATTCATCATCAATATTCCGCTGCTTACACCCCTCAACAAAATGGTGTTGCGGAGAGAAAGAACCGAACTCTTATGGATATGGCGAGGTCCATGATGGCGGAGTATAAATCCCGCTATAACTTTTGGGCCGAAGCCATCTCCACCGCTTGTCACTCCTCCAACCGGCTCTATCTCCGCAAGGGCTTGAACAAGACTCCATATGAAATACTCACCGGGAACAAGCCTAATATCTCATACTTCAAAGTGTTCGGGTGTAAGTGTTTCTACAAAATCAAAGGGGTTCGTTTGTCTAAATTTGCTCCTAAAGCTTTGGAGGGTATATTTGTTGGTTACGGTGCCGAATCTCACACTTATAGAATCTTTGATGTATCCTCCGGGATTATCACTGAATCTTGTAGTGTGAAGTTCGAAGAAAATGATGGCTCCCAAGTGGGGCAAGTTGATGTTTGTGCAGGTGATGAAATACCTCAAGATGCCATAGTAAGAATGGGTGTGGGATTTTTCCGCCCCATTGAGGGACACGGTGTGGCGTCTCGGGAAGAACTATGCTCTACCACGGTGGAGCCCTCATCTTCTCAACATCAACAAACCCTACCTAGTGAAGCAAATGATGCACCAACCCAAGAACATGAACAAGACCCTCCCTCTTATGTGCAAGATCAAGGACAAGATCAAGGTCAAGATCAACCAATCATTCATAATGGCTCCAATGAGGACCCAATCAACTCTTGCCCTTCTCCTAACATTGTTCAAGATCAAGCACATGAGATTGAGCAACCCCAAGCAATTGAGGAAGCTCAAGTTCAAGGTCAAGACGGGGACCCAAATGATCAAGTTGATCAAGTGACACCTCCAAGGCCAAGAAGAACCAAGGAGGAGATCGAGGCCCGTCGTTTAGCAAGAAGAGAAAGGACCCTTGAAATTCGTGGACACACTCATGACAAGGTTCTTGGTGATGTTCGAGCAAAAGTCTCCACAAGAAGGCAATTGGCTAACTTTAGCAATCATCATGCCTATATCTCCGTAGTGGAACCCAAGAAAGTATTTGAAGCCCTTGAAGATTCGGATTGGGTGGAAGCTATGCATGAGGAACTCAACAACTTCAAGCGCAACAAAGTGTGGACCTTAGTAGAGAAGCCAAAGGAGTGCCGCAATGTTATAGGCACTAAATGGATATTCAAGAACAAGCAAGATGAGTTTGGAAATATTGTGAGGAACAAGGCAAGATTGGTGGCTCAAGGTTTCTCTCAAGTTGAAGGAATTGACTTTGGAGAGACCTATGCTCCCGTGGCTCGTCTTGAGTCCATCCGTATCCTTCTTGCTTATGCTTCGCATCATAACTTTAAGTTACAACAAATGGATGTGAAAAGTGCTTTTCTTAATGGTCCTTTGCATGAAGAGGTGTATGTTAAGCAACCCCCGGGGTTCGAGGATCTCAACTTTCCTAACCATGTCTACAAGCTTGATAAAGCTCTTTATGGTCTCAAACAAGCTCCTAGAGCTTGGTATGAGCACCTTAAGGAATTGTTGGTAGACCGTGGGTTTGATGTTGGGCTAATCGACCCCACTCTTTTTACTAAGAGGGTCAATGGGGAGCTTTTCGTTTGCCAATTATATGTTGATGATATTATATTTGGCTCTACTAACAAAGCTTTCAATGATGAATTCTCAAAGCTTATGACCGATAGGTTTGAGATGTCTATGATGGGAGAGATGAAGTTTTTCCTTGGTTTTGAGATCAAGCAATTGAGAGAAGGAACCTTCATCAATCAAGCAAAATATCTCCAAGACATGCTCAAGAGGTTCAAGATGACCGAGTTGAAGGGTGTGGCCACTCCTATGGTTACCAAATGTCATCTTGCACTAGATCCCAATGGTAAAGAGGTGGATCAAAAGGTATATCGCTCCATGATTGGATCCTTGCTTTACCTTTGTGCATCTAGACCGGACATAGTGTTGAGTGTTGGTGTGTGTGCAAGGTATCAAGCTTCTCCTAAGGAGAGCCACATGATAGCTCTCAAAAGAATCTTTCGATATTTGGTTGATACCCCAAGATATGGTATTTGGTACCCCAAAGGCTCAAGTTTTATTCTCAATGGGTACACCGATGCGGATTGGGCGGGTGACAAGGATGATAGGAAATCAACTTCCGGGGCTTGCCAATTCCTTGGTAGGTCCTTGGTGTGTTGGTCATCTAAGAAGCAAAATTGCATATCTCTCTCCACCGCCGAAGCCGAATATGTTGCCGCCGCAAGTGGATGCACTCAATTGTTATGGATGAGGCAAACTTTAAAGGAATACGATGTCATTTGTGACAAAGTGCCTCTATTATGTGACAATGAAAGTGCCATCAAGATTGCCTATAATCCGGTGCAACATTCAAGAACGAAGCATATTGAGATCCGGAATCATTTCATTAGGGATCATGTTGCCCGTGGTGATATTGAGCTTATCTATGTTCCTACCAAAGATCAACTTGCCGATATATTCACGAAGCCTCTTGATGAAGCAAGGTTCACTTATTTGAGGAATGAGCTAAATATCATCGATTCAAGGAGTATAGCTTGACCATCTTGCAAACACACCTTCGTCTCAAAAATTTATTTGGTTTAGATGTGGGCATGGAAATAGGGGGAGTGCGGTTTAAATTATTGAGCTATCCTTCCCCCCATAATGCCAACATTAAAGATTTCATTCTCGTTATATCATATGTTGATATGTGAGCTTAAATGATGAGTATTGGTTTGGACCCAAGATATATCTTCGCGGTGCCATACCATAACACTCATATATGGTGGCCTAGGCCACCACACTCTTCTTCGTGAAGAGTTGGAGTTGTTTGGTTTTTCATTGGATTTTATTGACATCTCCATGTTCTTATGGGAATTCACTCTAGTTTGGCCTTATTTGCTCATATCTTGCAAACTTGAGTGACCTTGTACCATTAACAGTTTGTATCTTCTAAAACCTAAGCCTACTCTCTCCTATAAGCCATTTCCATCTTGCTCATTTGTCATGTTTGGTAAAAACTTGGAGTTTGAGGTTTTTCGGTCGGATGATCTAGGGTGCTCCATCTTATTGGTAAATTTGCACCTTATATGTGACGTGATACTTTATTACACCATATATGGGTCTTGCAAATAACCAACGAAAGATGGGCCGGATTCCCGGTGATTCTGGAATTTTCCAGAACCCCGGATAATCCGGCCCCCGGCGACCCCGGAATATCCGGCCCGGCCGGATTATCCGCCCTAAGCTAGGGCCGGATTATCCGGCCTGGGCAGATCTTGAAAGGGTTGAGGTCGAGGCCGCAGGGGGCAAAACGGTTCATACCTTCCCCCCCACGCGCCTCTCTCCTCTTTCTCCTCTCAAGGCCGCCGGATCTCCTCCTCCTTGTCGGAGACGCTCCGTCCGCCCCCTCTCGGAGTTCTTGGGTGGATCGGGTGCATCTCCTCCCTAGCTACCGTC
Organism: Lolium perenne; assembly: GCF_019359855.2. Lineage (NCBI taxonomy): Eukaryota > Viridiplantae > Streptophyta > Magnoliopsida > Poales > Poaceae > Lolium > Lolium perenne. Next base: position 323,809,046 of record NC_067246.2, read on the forward strand.
TCCTCCAAGCGGTTTCCACAATGGATGTGGGTATGATTCACAATCTCTAACCCTAGATGTTGTGTTTTATATGTGCTATTTTCTTGGTGGAATTGGTGTCTAGTTGTTCCAAATCACGTGTAGTGTACTCCTCTTGCATGCTATGAGGCCGATCTAGTCTTAGGCAAGTTTTTGATTGGAAATCTGCACATCTCGCAGGGCCGGATTATCCGCCCCCCGAGCAGGCCGGATTATCCGGCCAGGCCGGATTATCCGCCCCCAGGGGACACCGGATTATCCGGCCTGGAGCTTCATCGCCGCTGCAGTTTTGCTTCAATCTATCATGTCTAGATTTGTACCGACTTATAGCATGTTTTTCGAGTGTATTACTATATCTTGCATGACTTATGAGCATTACCTTCTCTTTGCTACCCGCCTTTGCTTCTCACAGGTGGTGCTTCTCGGGGTGGTCGGAGACGCCAAAGGCATGATCGGTCTAGTGACGAGTTTGCACCCAATGCACCTCGCAAGTCCGTCTCTTCAAGAAGGAAGAACAAGGATGTGAGGGAGAACTACAAGGCCATGGATCCAGTTTCTTATTCCGCTATCCGCTTGAAGAACTGGTATGAAGATGTTCCAAGGGATGAAGAGATAGAGGGCAGGAGATACTGGTGCATGGAGCAAATGTACATTTACAAGGACATCTATGAGCCCATGAAGAATCTGAGACCCATGCAAGCTATTGATGTGGACATTCTGACTGCAAACGATCACTTTGAAGATGCAATCTGGGTAGTTGGAAGAATGGGCTTGAAAGATATCATGAAGATTCAATGTGACTATAGCCCAGATTTGGTGAAGCAATTCTTTGCCACTTTGGCAATCAAGAATGATGAGGAACGCACTATGGAATGGATGTCTGGCTCCACTCACTGCAGTGCCACTCTGCGTCGTTTTGCTGGTATTCTTGGAGTTCCTATTGATGAAGGTCATCGTCTTCATGGACCACAACAGACAGATAAGAATGCTCTTGCGAATCTCTATACCTCAGCGGGTAGGATTGGTTATACTAAGGGGCTGCTCCTCATATACAGTCAGTTGCTCCGGTTCTTTCGGGCAACCATTTGCCCAAGTGGTGGTAACAATGATGCTCTCCTGGGAGTCCTTGTGGACCTTATGCACCTCAGCTATAAGTGTGCTCGTGATGGTGATGAGGTGCGGGACTACACTCTTGATATCATGGACTTTATCTTCCATGAGATCCGTGATGCCATGGTCTCCCGGACCACCATACCTTATGCACCCTACATCCAGCTTCTCATCAACAACTCTGTGACTGTGAGTGAAGATTTGAGTGGGTATCCGTTGGTGAAGCACCATGTCAAGAAGGCCTACAAGCTTAAGCCAGTCTCTTCTGCTGTACCTGCACCTGACAGTTTCATGGGTGCTGCTCGTTCTAGAGGTGTTGCTCCTGCTCGTCATCCTGATGTCCCAGCTATGAGGAAGCAAGTGACCCGGCTGAGTTGGTTTCAGCGTCACATCCTTTGCATGAACATTGAGATCCATAAGGAGAACTATGCAGATAGCCGTGAGCGTTCTGAGATCAAGCATACTCAGGCGGTTATTCTACACAAGCTCAGTGGTGATCAAGGTCCCCCGCCTCAGCCTCCAGCTCACCAGGGATACAGTGGATGGCACTCTGCACAGGTTCCATGGAGTGATCTTGATGATTGCCTTCAAAGGTCCAACACCTCTCGTCGCTCTCCGGATGCTCCTGACACTGATGAAGAGGAAGAAGAAGAAGAAGAGGTGCAAGAGTCCGATGATGATTATGCCTCCGAGTGATCCCCATGGGGCGAGTAGCATCGCGCTTGTCCCCTTTTTGGCGTCTCGATGCCAAAGGGGGAGAAGCGTTCTATTAGGAACTCTCTCGGGGATTTGCATGGTGTGGGCACAAGCATATGCGTTTTATCACTCCTTTATTGCTTGTGTTCCTCTTAGTTGAACTATTTGCTTTGGTTGTGTTCGTTTCCGTTTAAAACTATGTGCTATGTGGTGTGAGACATTGTTATGGTTTTCGGATTTCTATTTGTTGAGATCAAGGATATTACATTATGTGTGATGCTATATCTCCGTATTATATATCTACACATGGGTATGATCTCTTACATCCTATCTCAACTTCATATGTGTCAATGTCTTTTGTTAGAGCTCATGTTGGATATCTCTTGTGTTGAGGCACCATACTCCTATGTGTTGTGTATTTGTATTCAAATGCAAATTACTTATATGCACACATGTAGGGGGAGTGCCTCTATGGTTTGCCATCATGCTTGTCTCTATAGTGATTCTATTGCAAATCCGTATATTGTCATCAAACACCAAAAAGGGGGAGATTGAAAGAACATCTCTCACATTATGTTTTGTGTGTTTGATGTCAATATATATGATACACTTATGTTTGTTTAAGTGGTACAGGGATTACATAGATATTTATTCATGTGTGTTGGATTTGATCGTCTGTCAAAAGTATTCTGAAAAAGTTGGCCAGGCCGGATAATCCGGGCCGGATATTGTTGAAATATCCGGCCCCCTGTTTTTGGCTAAGTCATCGAGGTTTTGCAGCTCAGTATGGGGGCCGGACATTTGCCCGGATAATGTCCCGGTATTGTACCAGGGCCGGATTATCCGGGCCGGATATTTTGGAAATATCCGGCCCCCTCGTTTTTGGCTAAGGACTGGAAGAAATGTGGCTCAGTACATGGGCCGGACTTTTGGCCGGACAATGTCATGGTTTTGCCCCGACGGCCGGATTATCGGGGGGGGGGGGGCGGATTATCCGGCCCTTACTTAGGCCGGATTATCCGGCCCTCCGAAACGACAACGGCTCATTTTCGAGATGTGGTATAAATACCCCCTTCTTCTTCCTTGGTTGCTTGCTCAATCATTATCCAAGAAATCTGCCAAGCCACCTCCATTAGAGCCACCTCAAAGAAAGTCAAGATTTGCAAGATCTCCTTCCTCCCCCAACCAAAGCTCTTGATCTTTGGAGATTCGAAGGAGAAGACACCGATCTACATCCTCACCGAAGCGTTCTTCATTTCCCCCTCTCTTGTTTGAGGGATCTCATGCTAGTGTTCCTATTTGGTTCCCTAGTTGATTTGTGTTGATGTATTGTTGTTGATTGTTGTGTTGTAACAGATTTGGGAGCCTCCAATTTGGTTGTGGATGTGTGCCCCAAGAACCTTGTAAAGGCCCGGTTTCCGCCTCGAGGAAATCCCTTAGTGGAAGTGGGCTAGGCCTTCGTGGCGTTGCTCACCGGAGATCTGAGTGAAGCCTTCGTGGCTGTTGGTTTGGCTTTCGTAGCAACCACACTCCTCCAAACGTAGACGTACCTTCTTGCAAAGGAAGGGAACTACGGGAATCATCTCCGTGTCATCGCGTGCTCCACTCTCGGTTACCTCTATCCTATTCTCTATATATTGCTTAGATATATCTTGCTTAGTTGTTAGCCTTGTCATATAGGTAAATTCACTTAGTTGCATATCTAGAGAATTTACCCCTTGTGTCAAGCCTAAATTGAAAAAGAACTAAAAATTGGTTAGCACCTATTCACCCCCCCTCTAGGTGCGGCATACGATCCTTTCAACTTGCATTTACTTTATTTACCTTTTTGTTTATTTCATCATGCTTTCCTCTAAGTTCACTCTTAAAGATATGTCAGTGGGGCATGGGTCTATCATTGGAAGAGATAATATAGAAGATTTTTTCACTCATGTTAGTACAGTTGAAGATAGACACTTGGTAGAACTTGCTCCTACTTATGAAATTGCTACTGCCTCTTTAGTACACATGTTGGAAGCTAGATTTGTTAATCTTAACCCTATAATGCAACATATATTTCTTACACTCTCTGATATGGAAGAAGGAGAGAAGAAAGATTTTGTTTTAGAAACCCTTCTTAAAGAATTTGGTGATGTAGCTAGAGAAGCTAGAAAAGTCTTTATTCAACATAAGATGCTTGGCTTTTATACCAATTTTGCAAATACCCTTGAAAAGATGGAAAAATATAGACTAAAATACACTAATAAAGTCAATATTGAGGGGGAGATTAAAGCACCAATACCTTGCAAGCTCTTAGGAATGCATGAGGCACTAGAAAAGAATTTTAATTGGATTGTTCCTGAAAATTTATTTGAGGAGGATAGTAAGCCTAAAAGTAATGAAAGAGGGGCCTCTGAAACTTACATAGATAAGATACAATGTATTGTTGAGAAAACTCCCAACTCCTCTGTTAATGCTTCATCTCTTGATAATACTTGAGTTACACTTTTTGCGCCTAGCTGAAAGGCGTTGAAGAAAGCGCTTATGGGAGACAACCCATTATTTTACTACAGCAATTTTTGTTTTATATTTGTGTCTTGGAAGTTGTTACTACTGTAGCAACCTCTCATTATCTTTATTTTATTGCATTGTTGTGCCAAGTAAAGTCTTTGATAGTAAGGTTGATACTAGATTTGGATTACTGCGCAGAAACAGATTTCTTGCTGTCACGAATTTGAGTAGATCTCTGTGTAATTAACTCAGAAAAATCTGCAAAAAATCATGAGTAATCCTCAGATATGTACGCACCTTTCATTCAATTTGATCTTCTTCATCTGAGCATGTTAAGTGCCCCTAAAAAATTCATCTTTACAAACTGTTCTGTTTTGACAGATTCTGCCTTTTATTTCACATTGCCTCTTTTGCTATATTGAATGGATTTCTTTGTTCCATTAACTTTCAGTAGCTTTGGGAAATGTCCAGAAGTGTTAAGAATGATGATGTTACCTCTGAACATGTGAATTTTTGATTATGCACTAACCCTCTAATGAGTTTGTTTTGAGTTTGGTGTGGAGGAAGTTTTCAAGGGTCAAGAGAGGAGGATGATACAATATGATCAAGAAGAGTGAAAAGTCTAAGCTTGGGGATGCCCCCGTGGTTCATCCCTGCATATTTCAAGAAGACTCAAGCATCTAAGCTTGGGAATGCCCAAGGCATCCCCTTCTTCATCGACAACTTATCAGGTCACCTCTAGTGAAACTATATTTTTATTCCGTCACATCTTATGTGCTTTACTTGGAGCGTCTGTATGTTTTTATTTTGTTTTTGTTTGAATAAAATCGGATCCTAGCATTCCTTATGTGGGAGAGAGACACGCTCCGCTTGTTCATATGAACACTGGTGTTCTTAGCTTTACTTTTAATGTTCATGGTGAATGTTTAAACTGCTTCGTTCATTGCTATTTGGTTGGAAACAGAAAATGCTTCATGTGGTAATTGGTATATTGTCTTGAATAATTTGATACTTGGCAATTGTTTTGCTCAAATAGATCATGTTTAAGCTCTTGCATCATGTAGATTGCACCTATTAGTGGAGAACTACTGTAGAGCTTGTTGAAATTTGGTTTGCATGATTGGTCTCTCTAAAAGTCTAGATATTTTCTGGTGAAGTGTTTGAACAACAAGGAAGACAGTGTAGAGTCTTATAATGCTTGCAATATGTTTTTATGTAAGTTTTGATGTACCGGTTCATACTTGTGTTTGCTTCAAACAACCTTGCTAGCCAAAGCCTTGTACTGAGAGGGAATTCTTCTCGTGCATCCAAAACCTTGAGCCAAAACTTATGCCATTTGTGTCCACCATACCTACCTACTATGTGGTATTTCTCTGCCATTCCAAAGTAAATTGTTGAGTGCTACAACTTTATTCCTTGTCTTTGCAATATATAGCTCATGGGAAAATAGCCTTAAAAACTATTGTGGTAAAGAATATGTAGCTTATGTATCTTATTTCTTATAAGTTGCTTGTTGAGCGGTAACCATGTTTCTGGGGACGCCATCAACTATTACACCTTTGTTGAATATCATGTGAGTTGCTATGCATGTTCGTCTTTTCTGAAGTAAGGGTGATTTATCATGATTAAATGGTTTGAGTATGCATATTGTTAGAGAAGAACTTTGGGCCGCCAACCAAAGCCATGTATCATGGTGGAAGTTTCAGTTTGGACATTAATCCTCAATCTCTTATGAGAATATTATCTGTTGTTGAATGCTTATGCATTAAAGAGGAGTCCATTATCTGTTTTCTATGTTGTCCCGGTATGGATGTCCTTAGTTGAGATCTATCAAAAACGAGAAATCAAATGCGATCTATCTCCTTGGACCTTTGTACAGGCGGCATAGAGGTACCCCTTTGTGACACTTGGTTGAAACATATGTAATGCAATGATAATCCATGAAAATCCAAGCTAATTAGGACAAGGTGCGAGCACTATTGGTATTCTATGCATGAGGCTTGCAACTTATAGGATGTCTTATGCATAACACATATGAATTATTACTACCGTTGACAAAATTGTTTCTATATTTTCAAAATAAAAGCTCTAGCACAAAAATAGCAATCCATGCTTCCCTCTGCGAAGGGCCTTTCTTTTACTTTATGTTGAGTCAGTTTACCTACTTCTTTCTATCTTAGAAGCAAACAATTGTGTCAACCGTGTGCATTGATTCCTACATACTTGCTTATTTGCATTCATCATATTACTTTGTGTTGACAATCATCCATGAGATATACATCCATGAGATATACATGTTGAAGTTGAAAGCAACTGCTGAAACTTATATCTTCCTTTGTGTTGCTTCAAAACTTTCTACTAAGAATTTATTGCTTTATGAGTTAACTCCTATGCAAGACTTATTGATGCTTGTCTTGAAAGTACTATTCATGAAAAGTCTTTGCCATATGATTCAGTTGTTTAGTCATTGTCTTTACCATTGATTCGAATCACTTCATTCATCTCATATGCTTTACAATAGTATTGATCAAGATTATGATAGTAGCATGTGATACGTCCAAAACGTATCTACTTTCCCGAACACTTTTGCTATTATTTTGCCTCTAATTTGTGTATTTTGGATACAACTAAGCAGAATTGCTCTGGTGTCTTGTTTTTGTGCAGAAATTCAACTTTCAGGAAAATCCCCAGAAATTATGTCGAAGGTCTTATTTTTCCGGAAGAATTACGGAGCCAGAAGGGCAAGCCAGGTGGAGGCCCGAGGCCCCCACCCACTAGGCCGGCGCGGCCCAGGAGGGGGCGCGCCGCCCTACTGTGTGGCCGCCTCGGCTGGCCCCCGACGCCCTCCTCTGGACTACTTAAGGGGTTTCGACCTAAAAAAACACGGAGATAAGTCGAAGTCGCCAGAAACCATCCAGAACGCCGCCACCATCGCGAAACTCCGTCTCGGGACCAGAAAGTCCGTTCTGGCACTCCGCCAGAATGGGGAATTGGAGGAGATCATCGCCATCATCACCACCGACGCCTCTCCATCGACCAGCCATGTTTCCCCCATCCATGTGTGAGTAATTCCTCCGCTGTAGGCTAAAGGGGATGGTAGGGATTGGATGAGATTGGTCATGTAATAGCATAAGATTGTTAGGGCATAGTGCCTAGTGTCCGTAATTGGTACTTTGATGATATTGTTGCAACTTGTTATGCTTAATGCTTGTCACTAGGGCCCGAGTGCCATGATCTCAGATCTGAACATGTTATTGTTTTATGATGATATTCATTGTTTTATGATCTTACCTGCAAGTTGTATACACATGTCGCTGTCCGGAACCCGAGGCCCCAAAGTGACAGAAATTGGGACAACCGGAGGGGAAGGCGGTGATGTGAGGATCACATGTGTTCACGGAGTGTTAATGCTTTGCTCCAGTGCTCTATTAAAAGGAGTACCTTAATTTCCAGTAGATTCCCTAGAGGCCCGGCTGCCACCGGCTGGTAGGACAAAAGATGTTGTGCAAGTTTCTCAATGCGAGCACGTACGACTAAATATGGAACACATGCCTATGGATTGCTTAGTACTTGGATACCGTTTTATTATTATCTGCAAATGCCCTACTTTGATTGTTACATGAGTTTCTCTCATCCATGCAACGCCCGTTCATCCATCCCTGTGCCTACAGTATTTTAATCCCGCTGTTTACTATAATCACCACTGCTGTCTTTGTTACTCTGCTGCTGTTATTTCACTACTGCTACTGCTATAAAACTGTTACTACTGATAAACTCTTGCGAGCAAGTCTGTGTCCGGGTGCAGCTGAATTGACAACTCCGCTGTTAAGGCTTTCAAGTATTCTTTGTCTCCCCTTGTGTCGAATCAATAAATTGGGTTTTACTTCCCTCGAAGACTGTTGCGATCCCCTATACTTGTGGGTCATCAAGACTATTTTCTGGCGCCATTGCCGGGAGCATAGCTTTATTTGGAAGTTCACTTGGATTGATATTGTTCGCTGCAAATTCTCCATCATGGGTAAATCTCGCGATCCTAAAGTCGCCATATTACCATCCACTACAAGAAAAGGTACAACTTTGAGTACCTCTGCTGCTCTTGATTCACCATCTGTGATAGGTCAACTTGTTTCTCCACCACAAGCTGCACATGCTGGTACTTCTGCTGAATCTGAAAACTCTTACAATTTTGATGATGCTTCTGCTGTGCTTGATGATAGTGGTTCATTGGGATCTTTTCTAGATGCTACAATTGCTAGGTCTAGACAACTTGAAAATACTAAAACTCCTAATGGAAATGCTACTACACCTGTTAATTCACCTGAGTCTGCTGAATACTCTAGTGATGATCCTGATGAGGATTATGTGGAACTTGATGATGATTTTATTGATAAATGCAATGCTACTACTGATGCAAGAAAAATTAAAAAGTTGCTTGCACAACATACTGTTAGATATAAGCTGTCTCCTGATCCTAAATTTGCCACATCTCCTATAAACATTAAGGATAAGGATTATGATTTTTATCTTGATTTATCTCATATAGCTATTGTTGAGAAAACACCCTTTTGTGGTACTGAAAAAGAAAGTGTTGTAGAACACATGGATGAACTTTCTACTTTGAGTAGCTTATTTTCTGATGATGTCAAGATGCGTACTTATTTTGTCGCTAATTTTTTTCCTTTCTCATTAAAGGATGATGCTAAAACTTGGTATAATAGTTTGCCTCCTGGTTCTATTGATAGTCCAAAAGGTTTGCTTGATGCTTTCTTTCGAAAATACTTTCCTGCTAGTGCTCAACATATTGCCTTGCAGAAAATTTATAATTTTGACCAGGAAGATGGAGAGAAATTGCGTGAAGCTTGGGCAAGATTTTGCTCTCTTATCAGAGCTCGACCAGGACATGACCTGGAAAAGAATGATTTACTTGATATATTTTATAGTGGACTAACCATTGAGTCTAGGGCAGATTTGGATAGTTGTGCTGGTTGTGTTTTCAGGAAAAGAACTCCAGACGAAGCTGAAGAATTATTGGCTAAAATAGGCCAGAATCATGATGATTGGACTACACCTGAACCAGCCCCGACGCTGATATTGAAGAAGAGGGGTTTGATTAAATTAAATGATGAAGATATGAGGGAAGCCAAGAAATCTCTTAAGGAGAAAGGTATTAAATCTGAAGATGTGAAGAACTTACCTCCCATAGAAGATTTATGTAAGATAACTCTCCCTTCATCCATGATTGAGGTAAATTCTCTTCAACGCTTTACTAGGGAAGATATTCCGTATTCAAAACCTCCTGCTCAATGCTTAGATGAGTTTGATAATTATATTGTTAAGCAAGAAAATTTTAATATGAGAGTAGAGAATCATTTAATGGAAAATTCTCAAGCTATTAGTGAATTGCATGGTATTGTGGAGAGAACCTCCAATGATGTTAAGATGATTGTTAAACATTTTCATATGATTCAAACTCAAATTGATCAACTCACTAAAGTGCAAAATGACTTGTTAAAAAATAATTCTAAAGAAAAACATGCTTATGAAGTAACAACTAGAGGCGGTGTTTCTACTCAGGATCCTCTATATCCTGAGGGGCATCTGATACGTCTCCGACGTATCGATAATTTCTTATGTTCCATGCCACATTATTGATGATATCTACATGTTTTATGCATACTTTATGTCATTATTATGCGTTTTCCGGAACTAACCTATTGACGAGATGCCGAAGGGCCAGTTCCTGTTTTCTGCTGTTTTTGGTTTCAGAAATCCTAGTAAGGAAATATTCTCGGAATCGGACGAAATAAACGCCCAGCATCTTAGAATCCCCGGAAGCATCCAGAACACCCGAGAGCCGCCAGAGGAGGGCCTTGTGGGCCCCACACATGCAGGTGGCGCGGCCCAGGCCCTGGCCGCGCCACCCTAGCGTGTCACCGCCTCGTAGCCCCTCCGACTCCGCCTCTTCGCCTATTTAAAGGTCCCTGACCTAAAACTTCGATACGGAAAAGCCACGGTACGAGAAACCTTCCAGATCCGCCGCCATCGCGAAGCCAAGATCTGGGGGACAGGAGTCTCTGTTCCGGCACGCCGCCGGGACGGGGAAGTGCCCCCGGAAGGCTTCTCCATCGACACCACCGCCATCTTCATCAACGCTGCTGTCTCCCATGAGGAGGGAGTAGTTCTCCATCGAGGCTCGGGGCTGTACCGGTAGCTATGTGGTTCATCTCTCTCTCTATGTACTTCAATACAATGATCTCATGAGCTGCCTTACATGATTGAGATCCATATGATGATGATTGTAATCTAGATGTCGTTATGCTAGTCAAGTGAATTTTACTTATGTGATCTCCGGAGACTCCTTGTCCCACGTGTGTAAAAGTGACCGTGTGTGCACCGTGTGGGTCTCTTAGGCTATATTTCACAGAATACTTATTCACTGTTATGAATGGCATAGTGAAGTGCTTATTTATATCTCTTTATGATTGCAATGTGTATTGTATCACAATTTATCTGCATGCTACTCTAGTGATGTTATTAAAGTAGTTTTATTCCTCCTGCACGGTGTAATGGTGACAGTGTGTGCATCGTGTAGTACTTGGCGTAGGCTATGATTGTGATCTCTTGTAGATTATGAAGTTAACTATTGCTATGATAGTATTGATGTGATCTATGCCTCCTTTCGTAGCGTGAAGGTGACAGTGTGCATGCTATGTTAGTACTTGGTATAGTTGTGTTGATCTATCATGCACTCTAAGGTTAATTAAACATGAATATCGAATGTTGTGGAGCTTGTTAACTCCGGCATTGAGGTGCTCTTGTATCCCTACACAAATATCGGTGTTCATCATCCAACAAGAGAGTGTAGAGTGGTTTTATTATGTGATCAATGTTGAGAGTGTCCACTAGTGAAAGTACGATCCCTAGGCCTTGTTCCCAAATACTGCAATCTCCGCTTGTTTACTGTTTTACTGCATGTTTACTTACTGCACGCCAGCAAGCACTTTTATGGCGCCGTTACTACTGCTCATATACTTATTCATACCACCTGTATTTCACTATCTCTTCGCCGAACTAGTGCACCTATTAGGTGTGTTGGGGACACAAGAGACTTCTTGCTTTGTGGTTGCAGGGTTGCATGAGAGGGATATCTTTGACCTCTTCCTCCCTGAGTTCGATAAACCTTGGGTGATCCACTTAAGGGAAACTTGCTGCTGTTCTACAAACCTCTGCTCTTGGAGGCCCAACACTGTCTACAAGAATAGAAGCACCCGTAGACATCAAGCTATTTTCTGGCGCCGTTGCCGGGGAGGAAAGGTAAAAGGCACTCATACTCCGGTTCCAGGTAACAGTACTTTTCTGGCGCCATTGTGTTTGTGCTCGAAGCTATTTCCTTTAGATCCTGCAATTGCAACTTTTTGTTTCTTGTTTACACTAGTTAGGCATAATGGAAAACAACAAAAATATGAGAGATCTTTATGAACTTTATCTTGAATTAGGACATGATGTGTTTGAAGAGAGAATTAAAAAACCCATGGAACTTTATATGCATACTAATGGGAATGTTATTAATATGAATGCTTTGAACACTATTGTTGCTAATGCTATGGAAAATTCTAAGCTTGGGGAAGCTGGTTTTGATGAGCATGATCTTTTTAGTCCCCCGGGCATTGAGGAGAAAATTTTCTTTGATGATACTTTGCCTCCTATTTATGATGATTATAATGATATTGGTCTTTTGGTTCCACCTGTTATGGAGGATAAATTTAATTATGATTACAATATGCCTCCTATATTTGATGATGATAATAATGATGATAGCTTCTTTGTTGAATTTGCTCCCACTACAACTAATAAAATTGATTATGCTTATGTGGAGAGTAATAATTTTATGCATGAGACTCATGATAATAATGCTTTATGTGATAGTTATATTATTGAGTTTGCTCATGATGCTACTGGACATTATTATGAGAGAGGAAAATATGGTTATAGAAATTTTCATGTTACTAAAATGCCTCTCTATGTGCTGAAATTTTTTAAGCTACACTTGTTTTATCTTTCTATGCTTGTTGCATTATGCTTCTTGAACTTGTTTATTTACAAGATTCCTTTTCATAGGAAGCATGTTAGGCTTAAGTGTGTTTTGAATTTGCCTCTTGATGCTCTCTTTTGCTTCAAATACTATTTCTTATGAGTGCATCATTAAAACTGTTGAGCCCATCTTAATGGCTATAAAGGAAGAACTTCTTGGGAGATAACCCATGTGTTATTTTGCTACAGTACTTTGTTTTATATTTGTGTCTTGGAAGTTGTTTACTACTGTAGCAACCTATCCTTATCTTAGTTTTGTGATTTGTTGTGCCAAGTGAAGCCTCTAATCGAAGGTTGATACTAGATTTGGATTTCTGCGCAGAAACAGATTTCTATGTGTCACGAATCTGGGCTGTTTTCTCTGTAGGTAACTCAGAAAAATATGCCAATTTACGTGCGTGTTCCTCAGATATGTACGCAACTTTTATTAGTTTTGAGTTTTCTGATTTGAGCAACAGAAGTATTTATTAAAAATTCGTCTTTACGGACTGTTCTGTTTTGACAGATTCTGCCTTTTATTTCGCATTGCTTCTTTCGCTGTGTTGGGTGGATTTCTTTGTTCCATTACCTTCCAGTAGCTTTGAGCAATGTCCAGAAGTGTTAAGAATGATTGTGTCACCTCTGAACATGTGAGTTTTTGATTATGTACTAACCCCTCTAATGAAGTTTATGAGAAGTTTGGTGTGAAGGAAGTTTTTGAAGGGTCAAGAGAGGTGGATGATATACTACGATCAAGAAGGGTGAAAAGTCTAAGCTTGGGGATGCCCAGGTGGTTCATCCCTGCATATTTCAAGAAGACTCAAGCGTCTAAGCTTGGGGATGCCCAAGGCATCCCCTTCTTCATCGACAACATTATCAGGTTCCTCCCCTGAAACTATATTTTTATTCGGTCACATCTTATGTGCTTTACTTGGAGCATCTGTTTGTTTTTTTTTTTGTTTTTGTTTGAATAAATGCTTGTGTGGGAGAGAGACACGCTCCGCTGGTTCGTATAAACACATGTGTTCTTAGCTTTTAATTTTCATGGCGAAGGTTGAAACTGCTTCGTTAAATTGTTATATGGTTGGAAACAGAAAATGCTACATGTAGTAATTGGTAAAATGTCTTGAATAATTTGATACTTGGCAATTGTTGTGCTCATGTTTAAGCTCTTTCATCATATACTTTGCACCTATTAATGAAGAAATACATAGAGCTTGCTAAAATTTGGTTTGCATAATTGGTCTCTCTAAGGTCTAGATAATTTCTAGTATTGAGTTTGAACAACAAGGAAGACGGTGTAGAGTCTTATAATGTTTACAATATGTCTTTTATGTGAGTTTTGCTGCACCGGTTCATCCTTGTGTTTGTTTCAAATAACCTTGCTAGCCTAAACCTTGTATCGAGAGGGAATACTTCTCATGCATCCAAATCCTTGAGCCAAACACCATGCCATTTGTGTCCACCATACCTACCTACTACATGGTATTTCCTGCCATTCCAAGTAAATTGCTTCATGTGCTACCTTTAAACCTTCAAAATACTTCTCAATTTGTGTTAATGTTTTATAGCTCATGAAGAAGTATGTGGTGTTTATCTTTCAACCTTGTCATTTACTCTTGACAGACTTTCATAATGGACTAGTGGCACATCCGCTTATCCAATAATTTTGCAAAAAGAGCTGGCAATGGGGTTCCCATCCCCGATTAATCAAATTTCATTAATAATTCTCTTCACATGTTTTGCTCTGATTCATTAGTAAGCAACTTAATTTTGCAAATAGACACTCCTCCATGGTATGAGATTGATGGTAGGCACCCGAGGATTCGGTTAGCCATGGCTTGTGTAAGCAAAGGTTGGGAGGAGTGTCACCCATAAATAAATAAAAACTAAAGTACATGTGTAAACAAAAGAGAAGAGGGATGATCTACCTTGCCGGTAGAGATAACGTCCTTCATGGGAGCCGCTCTTGAAAGTCTGGTTGGCGAGGTAGTTAGAGTACCCATTACCATTCGTTGACAACAACAAACACCTCTCAAAACTTTACTTTTATGCTCTATATGATTTCAAAACTTAAAAAGCTCTAGCACATGATTTAATCCCTGCTTCCCTCTGCGAAGGGCCTTTCTTTTACTTTTATGTTGAGTCAGTTCACCTATCTCTCTCCACCTCAAGAAGCAAACACTTGTGTGAACTATGCATTGATTCCTACATACTTGCATATTGCACTTGTTATATTGCTTTGCATTGACAACTATCCATGAGATATACATGTTACGAGTTGAAAGCAACCGCTGAAACTTAATCTTCCATTGTGTTGCTTCAATGCCTTTACTATGAATTTATTGCTTTATGAGTTAACTCTTATGCAAGACTTATTGATGCTTGTCTTGAAGTGCTATTCATGAAAAGTCTTTGCTTTATGATTCAGTTGTTTACTCATGTCATTACCATTGTTTTGATCGCTGCATTCATTACATATGCTAACAATAGTATGATCAAGGTTATGATGGCATGTCACTTCAGAAATTATCTTTGTTATCGTTTACCTGCTCGGGACGAGCAGGAACTAAGCTTGGGGATGCTGATACGTCTCCGACGTATCGATAATTTCTTATGTTCCATGCCACATTATTGATGATATCTACATGTTTTATGCATACTTTATGTCATTATTATGCGTTTTCCGGAACTAACCTATTGACGAGATGCCGAAGGGCCAGTTCCTGTTTTCTGCTGTTTTTGGTTTCAGAAATCCTAGTAAGGAAATATTCTCGGAATCGGACGAAATCAACGCCCAGCATCTTAGAATCCCCGGAAGCATCCAGAACACCCGAGAGCCGCCAGAGGAGGGCCTTGTGGGCCCCACACATGCAGGTGGCACGGCCCAGGCCCTGGCCGCGCCACCCTAGCGTGTCACCGCCTCATAGCCCCTCCGACTCCGCCTCTTCGCCTATTTAAAGGTCCCTGACCTAAAACTTCGATACGGAAAAGCCACGGTACGAGAAACCTTCCAGAGCCGCCGCCATCGCGAAGCCAAGATCTGGGGGACAGGAGTCTCTATTCCGGCACGCCGCCGTGATGGGGAAGTGCCCCCGGAAGGCTTCTCCATCGACACCACCGCCATCTTCATCAACGCTGTTGTCTCCCATGAGGAGGGAGTAGTTCTCCATCGAGGCTCGGGGCTGTACCGGTAGCTATGTGGTTCATCTCTCTCTCTCTCTATGTACTTCAATACAATGATCTCATGAGCTGCCTTACATGATTGAGATCCATATGATGATGATTGTAATCTAGATGTCGTTATGCTAGTCAAGTGAATTTTACTTATGTGATCTCCGGAGACTCCTTGTCCCACGTGTGTAAAGGTGACAGTGTGTGCACCGTGTGGGTCTCTTAGGCTATATTTCACAGAATACTTATTCACTGTTATGAATGGCATAGTGAAGTGCTTATTTATATCTCTTTATGATTGCAATGTGTTTTGTATCACAATTTATCTGCATGCTACTCTAGTGATGTTATTAAAGTAGTTTTATTCCTCCTGCACGGTGTAATGGTGACAGTGTGTGCATCGTGTAGTACTTGGCGTAGGCTATGATTGTGATCTCTTGTAGATTATGAAGTTAACTATTGCTATGATAGTATTGATGTGATCTATGCCTCCTTTCGTAGCGTGAAGGTGACAGTGTGCATGCTATGTTAGTACTTGGTATAGTTGTGTTGATCTATCATGCACTCTAAGGTTAATTAAACATGAATATCGAATGTTGTGGAGCTTGTTAACTTCGGCATTGAGGTGCTCTTGTAGCCCTACACAAATAGCGGTGTTCATCATCCAACAAGAGAGTGTAGAGTGGTTTTATTATGTGATCAATGTTGAGAGTGTCCACTAGTGAAAGTACGATCCCTAGGCCTTGTTCCCAAATATTGCAATCTCCGCTTGTTTACTGTTTTACTGCATGTTTACTTACTGCACGCCAGCAAGCACTTTTCTGGCGCCGTTACTACTGCTCATATACTTATTCATACCACCTGTATTTCACTATCTCTTGGCCGAACTAGTGCACCTATTAGGTGTGTTGGGGACACAAGAGACTTCTTGCTTTGTGGTTGCAGGGTTGCATGAGAGGGATATCTTTGACCTCTTCCTCCCTGAGTTCGATAAACCTTGGGTGATCCACTTAAGGGAAACTTGCTGCTGTTCTACAAACCTCTGCTCTTGGAGGCCCAACACTGTCTACAAGAATAGAAGCACCCGTAGACATCAGCATCCCAAAAGAGTTGAACAAGATTCTCAACGAACTAAAGAAATTAGTGCACCTTCAAAGAAAAAGAAGAAGAAACATAAAAATGTTGTAGAATCCTCTGAACCTGTTAATGATCCTAATAGTATTTCTATTTTTGATGCTGAAACTGAAAGTGGTAATGAACATGATAAAGATAATGATAAGAATGATGCTTCTGATAAAGAAGAGGTTGAAGATGAACCTGAAAAGCATGCTAAAAATAAAAAGTATACTAAAGAAGATTTTATTGCTAAGAAACATGGTAATGAAAGAGAACCATGGGTTCAAAAGCAAATGTCTTTTCCTGCTAAGAAACTAAAATCAAAGGAAGAAGAACACTATAATAAATTTTGCGATTGGATGAAACCTTTATTCTTGCAAATCCCTTTGACTGATGCTATTAAATTGCCTCCTTATTCAAAGTATATGAAAGATATTGTCTCTAACAAAAGGAAAATTCCTAATGAGGAGATTTCCACTATGCTTGCTAATTACTCTTTCAATGGCAAAGTTCCAAAGAAGTTGGGCGACCCAGGTATACCTACTATTCCTTGTTCTATTAAGAATAATTATGTTAGAACTGCTCTATGTGATTTAGGAGCAGGTGTTAGTGTTATGCCTTTCTCTCTTTACAAGAGACTTTATTTAGATAAGTTGATACCAACTGATATATCTTTGCAAATGGCTGATAAATCTACTGCTATTCCCGTTGGTATATGTGAGGATGTTCCTGTTCAAGTTACTAATAACTGCTTGATATTAACTGATTTTGTTGTGTTGGAAATGCCTGAAGATGATAATATGCCTATTATTCTTGGGAGACCTTTTCTTAACACCGCAGGGGCTGTTATTGATTGCAATAAAGGGAAAGTTACTTTCAATGTTGATGACAAGGAGCATACCGTTTATTTCCCCAAGAGGATTGATAAAGTATGTGGAGTTAATACAATTTCTAATGTGGGAACTACCAAAGTTGGAGCTATTGATTGTCCTATATATGAGCCTAAAGAAGGATATCAAAGTATTATGATTGGATCCATATCAATTCAATACAAGGTAACATGATTGATTTGAGGTTTATTTCTTCATATGTTATGTAAAATTTATTTGGTGGCAAGACTTGATCAACCTTGTTAACAAATTGATTTTATATGCATAGAGGAGTTAAACAACATCTGTTTCTTCCTCCACTTGTTCTACTTGCTGTAGCATTTTTGTTTCACAAAGTCCTTTAGTCAATTAGAGATTTCAAAATCTTTTCCTGCCCAGTAATAATAAATTTAATACCCAGAAATGTGCATTTTTCAAAGTTTTCAAAAATTCACAAAAATTATACCGTTGGTCTTATTTTTCGAAGAGGCACCTGGGAACACCTGGGGATGACCAGTGGGGCACCCCAGGGTGGCACCCCATAGGCCGGCGCGGCCAAGGAGGGGGGCGCACCACCCTGGTGTGTGGGCCCCTCCTTGCCCCACCACTTCATCTCTTCCTCCCACTCTCTTCTCTCTCACGAAAAAACTCGCACCAGCTTTCTCTCACTCGCGTTTCTGCTCAAGAGCTCAAGATTTCTCGATCTCTTTGCTCAGCCCAGATTTCTGTCTGAAATTTGGCACATTTGCTCTCCGGTATGTGACTCCTCCGATCATCCAAGTAGAATTTTGTTTGGTTGAGTATATCTTGAATATTTTGCTGCTGTAGGTAACATGTTTAGTGAGCTTGCATGCTTGTTCTAAGTTGTAGAAACTAGTTTTGATGCATGATTAGTACTCTAGCAAGTTCCTATAGTAGTTTCCCTCAATAATATGTCACCAAATCAAATTTTATAATGTTTGTTGAAAAATTTCAGAAAAGGAAGATGGATAATTATAACTTTGGAGAAGTGTTTGTAAGAGATTCGACAAGCACGGGAAGGCCCTCTAGGACCGCTACCCGATTCAGGAGATCCTATAATGAGGACGTCATCGCGCCAAGCTTCGAACCCGAAGAGGACAATGGAGCCCCTAATGCTTCCTCTTTCCCATGTTATAACTTTTTGAGTAATGCAGGGTTGCTGAATGATTTCTTGACCCTCGTTGGTAAGGCGGGCTTAACCACCTATATGGGAGATGAGAGGGAGCAATACCATATGCTCACTAAAATCTTTGTGGAGAGCTTTAAGTTTAACAACAAGCACTACCACCCGACAGTTGCATTCAAGATCTATGGTAATCCTATTACTATGAAGTTGGAAGATTTTTGTACTGCATTGGATATTGCCCCTGTAGGTACAGCGAAGAGGATCGAGGACAATCCCAGGGCCTTGCTTGAGCTCTATCGGGAGATCACCAATGATGATTGCAGCACCATTCAGCGTGGCAAGATAAGAAACATCCAACTCCCCGCCATTAAGTATTTTGCTTACTACCTTGCTACTAGCATTCTTGGTAGGGAGAACACTAGCAATATTTCTAGCTATCATCTTGCTTTCTTAATTGCTGCACTCACTGGAGAGACACCTTATCATCTTGGTGCTCTTGTTGCCCGCCGCTTGTCTAACAGGGGGCCTATTTTTGGAGGAATTATTGCATCACGCATTTTAGCATATCTAGAACTTCCTCTTGACCCTACTGATGTGAAACTAACTCCTACAAGGCTTGATATTGCTGCTATGAAGAGTCATCAATTTGTTACAGCCGACTCTAGTTTAGATAATATGGTCTATAGAATGTTGTTTGCTGACGGGGATGAGAGGGAAGTCCCTTTGCCACAGCCAGATTTGTTCAGTGTTGACAGGAAACCATGGTCGCGCTCTAAGGAGGAGATGAATGAGCAAATGAAGATACAAGACTTCCACCAGGAGCATGACTCCGAGGACGCCGAGCCCTCCTACGACTACACCGTCACGTATCCGGGTGCTTCTTCCAGCACATACCCGGAATATGATCCATCTTCGTCGTACTACGGACGTGCTACTTCATGGGCACCATGGGATTGATCTCAACTTAGGCCAAAAGCCTAAACTTGGGGGGAGGTATACAGGCATCACTCATTCTTTGCATATTATGATTGCTGGATACTTGTATATACTTGTTTAGCTTCTTAAAGTGGTTTTCTAATAAGAGGGAGATTATATTTGGGGAAGTGCTGATTGAAAACAGATTCTGGACTGATACCATAAAAATTCTCAAAAACAGCCAGAACGTTATTTTGCGAAGCCAATTTTTGAGCATGTTCCCCAGGTTGTTATCTAACTTTCATTAGTTGAAAACTTTTCGAGCTGGGCAGCAGAAGAATTTCTTAAAAATCGATTACTGTACTGCTGTCAAGTTTGACGAATTCCTGTTGCTTTGTGTTTATGTGACTTTTCTAGTTTTCATTTCCTTGTTTTGCTTTGTTTCTTTCCTAAAACACAAAAAGATCAAAAATATTTCTGTTGTTTCTCTTCACCATTTGTTTATTTTGGTTTCTTGCTTTTATTTTGCTTTATTTGCTATCGTTGGTTTGCTATAAGAAAATCCAAAAAGATTTTGCTTTCTTTGCTTGCTTCCTTTTGTTCTTGTTTCCAATTCGAAAACACCAAAAATATTTGCTGTTCTTCTTTGGTTTTGTAAAGTTCATTATGGAGTTCAATGGTATTCGGTGGCTGGAGCGTGGTTTTCATTCCAAATTATTCAAGCCACACAAGTGAAAGGCAATAATGACGATCTATGACAATTCGACTGTGGTGAGAGGCCGGTATAAACTCTATTTGTTTTCATTTTTGTATATATACTCATCCATGTGAGCATGCTTAGTTGGTTCATGTGAGGTATATGTCACTTAAGAAAGTCTAGTAGTTCATGATCTCTCATGTTTAGCTCCAGTTTATTAATATAAGTAGCATGTCATAGATATTTGCATGCGTTGTTTTATTCATAAATAGGTATGACATTGTGGTATCCTCCTCTGAATAATTTATTCGAATCGACTTGGCACGTGCTCACGCATGCATATGACTGAACAAAAGTCAACTAAGCCTCGATGATTTAATTTGCTTCAGAGTTCTTGTATCACTTTTATGCCTCCGTTAATTTATTTTGCCGCAAGCATGATTATGACAGTTACTGCTCTCTTGATTGTCGCTTCCCAGTCTATTGCTAGCCTTCACTTGTACTGGGTGGGAACGCTGCTCGTGCTTCCAAACCCCTGAAAACCAAGTTATTCCAAAGTGTCCACCATAAATACCTATGCATGGCATTTCAAACCATTCCAAGTAAATTCTCATGCGCTACCTTTAAACCTTCAAAATGCTTCCCAATCCGTGTCAATGTTTTATAGCTCATGAGGAAGTATGTGGTGTTTATCTTTCGACCTTGTCATTTACTTTTGACAGACTTTCATAATAAGAGCTGGCAACGGGGTGCCCAGCCCCAAATTAATCAAACTAAATTCTCTTCACATGTTTTGCCCTGATTCATCAGTAAGCAACTTAATTTTGCAAATAGACACTGCTCCATGGTATGAGATTGATTGGAAGGCACCCGAGGATTCAGTTAGCCATGGCTTGTGTAAGGAAAGGTTGGGGGGGAGTGTCACCCATAATAAAACTAAAATACGTGTGTAAACAAAAGAGAAGAGGGATGATCTACCTTGCTGGTAGAAATAACGTCCTTCATGGGAGCCGCTCTTGAAAGTCTGGTTGATGAGGTAGTTGGTGTACCCATTACCATTCGTTGATAACAACAAACACCTCTCAAAATAATTTTTACTCCTATTTTAAAAATGAAAAGCTCTAGCGCATGTTAATCCCTGCTTCCCTCTGCGAAGGGTCAATCTTTTACTTTTATGCTGAGTCATCATCCTTTCTTTGAGCACTTTCTTGAGAGCACTACTATCATTCTTAGTATAATATGCATGTCCCAAAATGTGATTAACTGTGGTATAACTTTGATGCTTTTATCTTTGACAATCTCTACTTCTAGTCTTTCTATGAACTTCAGAGGTGCCTGAGCATTTATGTTTTGCTATTCCAATACGGGCAAGCGAGATACCACTTTATCATATCCTTTTATGAACATTGCAATCCTGCTGATAGACATGATTCATGATGCTTAGTATTAATTTGTTGGTACCTTTTCCATGATTGATATAGCTATTGGATGATCTTATTTGCATGTATCTTATTATGAATTGCCTAAGTACTTGTCCATATCATGAGAATATTTACATCATATGAACAAATGTGTTCGTGAAAGTTCTTTTATCGCACTTAGTTGTTAACTGAATTGCTTGAGGACAAGCAATAAGCTAAGCTTGGGGGGAGTTGATACGTCCAAAACGTATCTACTTTCCCGAACACTTTTGCTATTGTTTTACCTCTAATTTGTGTATTTTGGATACAACTAACACAGACTAACGGTGTTTTCAGCAGAATTGCTCTGGTGTCTCGTTTTTGTGCAGAAATTCAACTTTCAGGAAAATCCCCGGAAATTATGTCGAAGGTCTTATTTTTCCGGAAGAATTACGGAGCCAGAAGGGCAAGCCAGGTGGAGGCCCGAGGCCCCCACACACTAGGCCGGCGCGGCCCAGGAGGGGGGCGCGCCACCCTACTGTGTGGCCGCCTCGCCTGGCCCCCGACGCCCTCCTCTGGACTACTTAAGGGGTTTCGACCTAAAAAAACACGAAGAGAAGTCAAAGTCGCCAGAAACCATCCAGAACGCCGCCACCATCGCGAAACTCCGTCTCGGGACCAGAAACTCCGTTCTGGCACTCCGCCGGGACGGGGAATTGGAGGAGATCATCGCCATCATTACCACTGATGCCTCTCCATCGACCAGCCATGTTTCCCCCATCCATGTGTGAGTAATTCCCCCACTGTAGGCTGAAGGGGACGGTAGGGATTGGATGAGATTGGTCATGTAATAGCATAAGATTGTTAGGGCATAGTGCCTAGTGTCCGTAATTGGTACTTTGATGATATTGTTGCAACTTGTTATGCTTAATGCTTGTCACTAGGGCCTGAGTGCCATGATCTCAGATCTGAACATGTTATTGTTTTATGATGATATTCATTGTTTTATGATCTTACCTACAAGTTGTATACACATGTCGCTGTCCGGAACCCGAGGCCCCAAAGTGACAGAAATTGGGACAACCGGAGGGGAAGGTGGTGATGTGAGGATCACATGTGTTCATGGAGTGTTAATGCTTTGCTCCGGTGCTCTATTAAAAGGAGTACCTTAATTTCCAGTAGATTCCCTAGAGGCCCGGCTGCCACCGGCTGGTAGGACAAAAGATGTTGTGCAAGTTTCTCATTGAGAGCACGTACGACTAAATATGGAACACATGCCTATGGATTGCTTAGTACTTGGATACCGTTTTATTATTATCTGCAAATGCCCTGCTTTGATTGTTACATGAGTTTCTCTCATCCATGCAACGCCCGTTCATCCATCCCTGTGCCTACAGTATTTTAATTCTGCTGTTTACTATAATCACCACTGATGTCTTTGTTACTCTGCTGCTGTTATTTCACTACTGCTACTGCTATAAAACTGTTACTACTGATAAACTCTTGCGAGCAAGTCTGTTTGCAGGTGGAGCTGAATTGACAACTCCGCTGTTAAGGCTTTCAAGTATTCTTTGTCTCCCCTTGTGTCGAATCAATAAATTGGGTTTTACTTCCCTCGAAGACTGTTGCGATCCCCTATACTTGTGGGTCATCAGCATGTCACTTCAGAAATTATCCTTGTTATCGTTTACCTACTCGAGGGCGAGTAGGAACTAAGCTTGGGGATGCTTGATACGTCTCAAACGTATCTATAATTTCTTATGTTCCATGCTAGTTTTATGACAATACTCACATGTTTTATATACACTTTACATCATTTATATGCATTTTCTGGCACTAACCTATTAACAAGATGCCGAAGCGCCAGTTTCTGTTTTGTGCTGTTTTTGGTTTCAGAAATCCTACACAGGAAATATTCTCGGAATTGGACGAAACAAAAGCCCAGGGTCTTATTTTTCCACGGAGCTTCCAGAAGACCGAAGAGGATACGAAGTGGGGCCACGAGGCGCCCTCACCATAGGGCGGCGCGGCCAGCAAGGGGCCCGTGCCGGCCTATGGGGTGGGGCCCCCGTGCCTTCCCCGACTCTGCCCTTCCGCCTACTTATACTCTCCGTCGCGAAAACCCTATTACCGAGAGCCACGATACGAGAAAAGTTCCAGAGACGCCGCCGCTGCCTATCCCATCTCGGGGGATTCAGGAGATCGCCTACGGCACCCTGCCGGAGAGGGGAATCATCACCCGGAGGACTCTACATCACCATGATCGCCTCCGGACTGACGTGTGAGTAGTTCATCCTTGGACTATGGGTCCATAGCAGTAGCTAGATTGTTGTCTTCTCCTCATGTGCTATCATGTTTAGATCTTGTGAACTGCCTATCATGATCAAGATCATCTATTTGTAATGCTACATGTTGTGTTTGTTGGGATCCGATGAATATGGAATACTATGTCAAGTTGATTATCAATCTATCATATATGTGTTGTTTATGATCTTGCATGCTCTCCGTTGCTAGTAGAGGCTCTGGCCAAGTTGATACTTGTGACTCCAAGAGGGAGTATTTATGCTCGATAGTGGGTTCATGCCTCCATTGAATGCAGGACGGTGACGAGAAAGTTCTAAGGTTGTGGATGTGCTGTTGCCACTAGGGATAAAACATCAATGCTTTGTCTAAGGATATTTGTGTTGATTACATTACGCACCATACTTAATGCAATTGTCTGTTGTTTGCAACTTAATACTGGAAGGGGTGCGGATGCTAACCCGAAGGTGGACTTTTTAGGCATAGATGCATGCTGGATGACGGTCTATGTAATTTGTCGTAATGCCCTAAGTAAATCTCATATTAGTCATCATGATATGTATGTGCATTGTTATGCCCTCTCTATTTGTCAATTGTCCAACTGTAATTTGTTCACCCAACATGCTATTTCTTATTGGAGAGACACCACTAGTGAACTGTGGACCCCGGTCCATTCTTTTACATCTGAATACAATCTACTGCAATCATTGTTCTCTACTATTCTTTGCAAGCAAACATCATTTTCCACACCATACATTTAATCATTTTTTTACAGCAAGTCGGTGAGATTGACAACCTCACTGTTAAGTTGGGGCAAAGTATTTTGATTGTGTTGTGCAGGTTCCACGTTGGCGCCGGAATCCCTGGTGTTGCGCCGCACTACACTCCGTCACCAACAACCTTCATGTGGCCTTCTTCTCCTACTGGTTCGATAACCTGGGTTTCTTACTGAGGGAAAACTTGCTGCTGTACGCATCACACCTTCCTCTTGGGGTTCCCAACGGACGTATGCTTTACGCGTTATCACCTCCATCTCCTCCCTCGCGCGTCCATGAGGTGTCTTCATGTCCAGCACCATGTCCAGCTGTTCTCCTCCTCCTCGTGCGATGCTTCCTTTATCCTCGTACCTGATCAAACACAAATCAAATGATTTAGGTAGTATAAAATTCTCATCAATCAAAGTATCGTTTAAGAACAAGTTCACCTGTTGTTTTAGTAGATTCGCACGAGCTCTTGTCATAGGTCCAATTCTGACTTCATTGAACTTGACCTTCACAACAACATCTTGTTCATCTTGCAATGACAGATGTAGTGGTTTGGTAGGGATGTCCTCATCATCTCCCCCCCCTTCAAAAGGCGTCGACCTCGACGCTCCAAGGTCTTCTCCGTCATGTGGTGTCAAATCAGCAACATTGAAAGAACTACTGACACCAAACTCATGAGTTGGGAGATCTATATAGTATGCATTGTCATTGATCTTGGCAATCACTTTGTAAGGACTAGCACCACGAGGAAGGAACTTGGACTTTCGTAGCTTGGGAAATTTGTCCTTGCGAAAATGAACCTAGCTCATATCACCAGGCTTGAACAACATCTTCTTGCGCTTCTTGTTCATCCTTGCAGCATTGTTCTTGCCTTTCTTCTCAATTAGCTCTTTAGTCTTCTCATGTATCTTCCGTACAAAATCTGCCCTTGATACGCGTACAGCACGCGACCGTTGGGAACCCCAAGAGGAAGGTGTGATGCGTACAGCAGTAAGTTTTCCCTCAGTAAGAAACCAAGGTTTATCGAACCAGTAGGAGCCAAGAAGCACGTTGAAGGTTGATGGCGGCGAGATGTAGTGCGGCGCAACACCAGGGATTCCGGCGCCAACGTGGAACCTGCACAACACAACCAAAGTACTTTGCCCCAACGAAACAGTGAGGTTGTCAATCTCACCGGCTTGTTGTAACAAAGGATTAGATGTATAGTGTGGATGATGATTGTTTGCAGAAAACAGTAGAACAAGTATTGCAGTAGATTCTATTCGATTAAAAGAATGGACCGGGGTCCACAGTTCACTAGAGGTGTCTCTCCCATAAGATAAATAGCATGTTGGGTGAACAAATTACAGTTGGGCAATTGACAAATAGAGAGGGCATGACAATGCACATACATGATATGATGAGTAGTGTGAGATTTAATTGGGCATTACGACAAAGTACATAGACCGCTATCCAGCATGCATCTATGCCTAAAAAGTCCACCTTCAGGTTATCATCCGAACCCCTTCCAGTATTAAGCTGAAAACAACAGACAATTGCATTAAGTATGGTGCGTAATGTAATCAATAACTACATCCTCGGACATAGCATCAATGTTTTATCCCTAGTGGCAACAGCACATCCACAACCTTAGAACTTTCTGTCACTGTCCCAGATTTAATGGAGGCATGAACCCACTATCGAGCATAAATACTCCCTCTTGGAGTTAAGAGTAAAAACTTGGCCAGAGCCTCTACTAATAACGGAGAGCATGCAAGATCATAAACAACACATAGGTAATAGATTGATAATCAACATAACATAGTATTCTCTATCCATCGGATCCCAACAAACACAACATATAGCATTACAGATAGATGATCTTGATCATGTTAGGCAGCTCACAAGACCCGACAATGAAGCACATAAGGAGAAGACGACCATCTAGCTACTGCTATGGACCCATAGTCCAGGGGTGAACTACTCACTCATCAATCCGGAGGCGACCATGGCGGTGTAGAGTCCTCCGGGAGATGATTCCCCTCTCCGGCAGGGTGCCGGAGGCGATCTCCTGAATCCCCCGAGATGGGATTGGCGGAGGCGGCGTCTCTGGAAGGTTTTCCGTATCGTGGCTCTCGGTACTGGGGCTATTATCGATGAAGGCTTAAGTAGGCGGAAGGGTAGGTCAGGGGGCGTCACGAGGGGCCCAGACGACAGGCCGGCGCGGCCAGGGCCTGGGCCGCGCCGCCCTGGTGTCTGGCCACCTCGTGGCCCCATTTCGTTTCTCCCTCGGTCTTCTGGAAGCTTCGTGGAAAAATAGGACCCTGGGCGTTGATTTCGTCCAATTCCGAGAATATTTCCTTACTAGGATTTCTGAAACCAAAAACAGCAGAAAACAACAACTGGCTCTTCGGCATCTCGTTAATAGGTTAGTGCTGGAAAATGCATAAATACGACATAAAGTATGCATAAAACATGTAGGTATCATCAATAATGTGGCAT
The DNA here is from genome assembly GCF_019359855.2 of Lolium perenne. Taxonomy (NCBI): domain Eukaryota; kingdom Viridiplantae; phylum Streptophyta; class Magnoliopsida; order Poales; family Poaceae; genus Lolium; species Lolium perenne. Next base: position 323,836,294 of record NC_067246.2, read on the forward strand.
GGAACATAAGAAATTATCGATACGTCGGAGACGTATCAGCATCCCCAAGCTTAGTTCCTGCTCGTCCCGAGCAGGTAAACGATAACAAAGATAATTTCTGGAGTGACATGCCATCATAACCTTGATCATACTATTGTAAGCATATGTAATGAATGCAGCGATCAAAACAATGTAAATGACATGAGTAAACAAATGAATCATAAAGCAAAGACTTTTCATGAATAGTACTTCAAGACAAGCATCAATAAGTCTTGCATAAGAGTTAACTCATAAAGCAATAATTCAAAGTAAAGGTATTGAAGCAACATAAAGGAAGATGAAGTTTCAGCGGTTGCTTTCAACTTGTAACATGTATATCTCATGGATAGTTGTCAATGCAAAGTAATATAACAAGTGCAATATGCAAGTATGTAGGAATCAATGCACAGTTCACACAAGTGTTTGCTTCTTGAGGTGGAGAGAGATAGGTGAACTGACTCAACATAAAAGTAAAAGAAAGGTCCTTCAAAGAGGAAAGCATCGATTGCTATATTTGTGCTAGAGCTTTGGTTTTGAAAACAAGAAACAATTTTGTCAACGGTAGTAATAAAGCATATGTGTTATGTAAATTATATCCTACAAGTTGCAAGCCTCATGCATAGTATACTAATAGTGCCCGCACCTTGTCCTAATTAGCTCGGATTACCTGGATTATCGTCGCAATGCACATGTGTTAACCAAGTGTCACAAACGGGTACCTCTATGCCGCATGTACAAAGGTCTAAGGAGAAAGCTCGCATTGGATTTCTCGCTTTTGATTATTCTCAACTTAGACATCCATACCGGGACAACATAGACAATAGATAATGGACTCCTCTTTTATGCATAAGCATGTAGCAACAATTAATTTTCTCATATGAGATTGAGGATATTTGTCCAAAACTGAAACTTCCACCATGGATCATGGCTTTAGTTAGCGGCACAATGTTCTTCTCTAACATTATGCATGCTCTAACCATTTTAGTGGTAAATCTCCCTTACTTCAGACAAGACGAACATGCATAGCAACTCACATGATATTCAACAAAGAGTAGTTGATGGCGTCCCCAGGAACATGGTTATCGCACAACAAGCAACTTAATAAGAGATAAAGTGCATAAGTACATATTCAATACCACAATAGTTTTTAAGCTATTTGTCCCATGAGCTATATATTGTAAAGGTGAAGAATGGAAATTTTAAAGGTAGCACTCAAGCAATTTACTTTGGAATGGCGGAGAAATACCATGTAGTAGGTAGGTATGGTGGACACAAATGGCATAGTGGTTGGCTCAAGGATTTTGGATGCATGAGAAGTATTCCCTCTCGATACAAGGTTTAGGCTAGCAAGGTTATTTGAAACAAACACAAGGATGAAGCGGTGCAGCAAAACTCACATAAAAGACATATTGTAAACATTATAAGACTCTACACCGTCTTCCTTGTTGTTCAAACTCAATACTAGAAATTATCTAGACCTTAGAGACACCAATTATGCAAACCAAATTTTAGCATGCTCTATGTATTTCTTCATTAATAGGTGCAAAGTATATGATGCAAGAGCTTAAACATGAGCACAACAATTGCCAAGTATCACATTATCCAAGACATTTTAGCAATTACTACATGTATCATTTTCCAATTCCAACCATATAACAATTTAATGAAGAAGAAACTTTCGCCATGAATATTATGAGTAAAGCCTAAGGACATATTTGTCCATATACAACAGCGGAGCGTGTCTCTCTCCCACACAAAGAATGCTAGGATCCATTTTATTCAAACAAAACAAAAACAAAAACAAACAGACGCTCCAAGCAAAGTACATAAGATGTGATGGAATAAAAATATAGTTTCAGGGGAGGAACCTGATAATGTTGTCGATGAAGAAGGGGATGCCTTGGGCATCCCCAAGCTTAGATGCTTGAGTCTTCTTGATATATGCAGGGGTGAACCACCGGGGCATCCCCAAGCTTAGAGCTTTCACTCTCCTTGATCATATTGTATCATCTCCCTCTCTTGATCCTTGAAAACTTCCTCCACACCAAACTCAAAACAACTCATTAGAGGGTTAGTGCATAATCAAAATTTACATGTTCAGAGGTGACACAATCATTCTTTACACTTCTGTACATTGCACAAAGCTACTGAAAGTCAATGGAATCGAAAAATCCATCAAGCATGGCAAAACAGGCAATGCGAAATAAAAGACAGAATCTGTCAAAACAGAACAGTTCGTAAAGACGAATTTTATTGAGGCACCAGACTTGCTCAAATGAAAATGCTCAAATTGAATGAAAGTTGCGTACATATCTGAGGATCACTCACGTAAATTGGCATAATTTTATGAGTTACCTACAGAGAATTAGGCCCAGATTCGTTACAGCAAAGAAATCTGTTTCTGCGTAGTAATCCAAATCTAGTATGAACCTTACTATCAAAGAATTTACTTGGCACAACAATGCACAAAACTAAGATAAGGAGAGGTTGCTACAGTAGTAACAACTTCCAAGACTCAAATATAAAATAAAAGTACTGTAGTAAAAACATGGGTTGTCTCCCATAAGCGCTTTTCTTTAACGCCTTTCAGCTAGGCGCAGAAAGTGTGTATCAAGTATTATCGAGAGACGAAGTGTCAACATCATAATTTGTTCTAATAATAGAATCAAAAGGTAACTTCATTCTCTTTCTAGGGAAGTGTTCCATACCTTTCTTGAGAGGAAATTGATATTTAATATTACCTTCCTTCATATCAATGATAGCACCAAGAGTTCGAAGAAAAGGTCTTCCCAATATGATGGGACAAGATGCATTGCATTCAATATCCTAGAAAACAAAATCAACGGGGACAAGGTTATTGTTAACGGTAATGCGAACATTATCAACTCTCCCCAAAGGTTTCTTCGTAGAATTATCAGCAAGATTAACATCCAAATAACATTTTTTCAATGGTGGCAAGTCAAGCATATTATAGATTTTCTTAGGCATAACGGAAATACTTGCACCAAGATCACATAAAGCATTACAATCAAAGTCATTGACCCTCATCTTAATGATGGGCTCCCAACCATCTTCTAACTTCCTAGGGATAGAAGTTTCGCGATTTAGTTTCTCTTCTCTAGCTTTTATGAGAGCATTTGTAATATGTTTCGTGAAAGCCAAATTTATAGCACTAGCATTAGGACTCTTAGCAAGTTTTTGTAAGAACTTTATAACTTCAGAGATATGACAATCATCAAAATCTAAACCATTATAATCTAAAGCAATGGGATCTTTATCCCCAATGTTGGAAAAAATTTCAGCAGTTTTATCATAGGCAGTTTCAGCATTTTTAGCAATTCCAGGCAGTTTTTCGCGCTTTGCATTAGAAGTAGAAACATTGCCAACACCAATTCTTTCACCATTATTAGTAGGAGGTGCAGCAACATGTGTAGCATTAGCATTGCTAGTGGTGGTAATAGTCCAAACTTTAGCTATATTCTTCTCTTTAGCTAGTTTTTCATTTTCTTCTCTTTTCCACCTAGCATGCAATTCAGCCATCAATCTTATATTCTCATTAATTCTAACTTGGATGGCATTTGCTGTAGTAACAATTTTATTATCTATATCCTCAGGTTTAGCAGCCATTTTATTAATTAAAGAAGATTGTGACGCAGACATGTATGAGATTCGGTTTTCAGCATTTGCAAGTTTAGTTTGCAACCCAGAGATCTCCATATTCAGATTTTCAAGTTGATTTCCTATATTCTTCAACAAGGTAGATTGCTCATTCATAGTTTTAGTAAACAATTTATTTTGCTCATATTGTGATTGCATAAAGTTCTTGGTGGATCTTTCAATTTCTAACATCTTTTCCTCATTAGGTGAAGCATATCTATCATAAGAGTTACCATTAGCAGGATATGGCCTAGAATTATTATAATTTTTATTTTTAATGAAATTCACATCAACATGTTCTTTTTGAGCAACCAATGAAGCTAACGGAACATTATTAGGATCAATATTTGTCCTATCATTCACAAGCATAGACATAATAGCATCAATCTTATCACTCAAGGAAGAGGTTTCTTCAACAGAATTTACCTTCTTACCTTGTGGAGCTCTTTCCGTGTGCCATTCAGCGTAATTAATCATCATATTATCAAGAAGCTTTGTTGCTTCACCAAGAGTGATGGACATAAAGGTACCTCCAGCAGCTGAATCCAATAGGTTCCGTGAAGAAAAATTCAGTCCTGCATAAAATGTTTGGATGATCATCCAAGTAGTCAGTCCATGGGTTGGGAAATTTTTAACCAAAGATTTCATTCTTTCCCATGCTTGTGCAACATGCTCAGTATCCAATTGTTTAAAATTCATTATGCTACTCCTCAAAGATATAATTTTAGCAGGGGGATAATATCTACCAATAAAAGCATCCTTGCATTTAGTCCATGAATCAATACTATTCTTAGGCAGAGATAGCAACAATCTTTAGCTCTTCCTCTTAATGAGAAAGGAAACAATTTTAATTTTATAATGTCACCATCTACATCTTTATACTTTTGCATTTCACAAAGTTCAACAAAATTATTGAGATGGGCAGCAGCATCATCAGAACTAACACCAGAAAATTGCTCTCGCATAACAAGATTCAGTAAAGCAGGTTTAATTTCAAAGAATTCTGCTGTAGTAGCAGGTGGAGCAATAAGTGTGCATAAGAAATCATTATTATTTGTGTTTGTGAAGTCACACAACTTAGTATTTTCAGGAGTACCCATTTTAGCAACAGTAAATAAAGCAAACTAGATAAAGTAAATGCAAGTAACTAATTTTTTTGTGTTTTTAATATGGTAAACAAGACAGCAAATAAAGTAAAACTAGCAACTAATTTTTTTGTGGTTTGATTTAGTGCAGAAAACAAAGTAGTAAATAAAATAAAGCAAGACAAAAACAAAGTAAAGAGATTGCGATGTGGAGACTCCCCTTGCAGCGTGTCTTGATCTCCCCGGCAACGGCGCCAGAAAACAGTCTTGATACGCGTACAGCACGCGACCGTTGGGAACCCCAAGAGGAAGGTGTGATGCGTACAGCAGTAAGTTTTCCCTCAGTAAGAAACCAAGGTTTATCGAACCAGTAGGAGCCAAGAAGCACGTTGAAGGTTGATGGCGGCGAGATGTAGTGCGGCGCAACACCAGGGATTCCGGCGCCAACGTGGAACCTGCACAACACAACCAAAGTACTTTGCCCCAACGAAACAGTGAGGTTGTCAATCGCACCGGCTTGCTGTAACAAAGGATTAGATGTATAGTGTGGATGATGATTGTTTGCAGAAAACAGTAGAACAAGTATTGCAGTAGATTGTATTCGATTAAAAGAATGGACCGGGGTCCACAGTTCACTAGAGGTGTCTCTCCCATAAGATAAATAGCATGTTGGGTGAACAAATTACAGTTGGGCAATTGACAAATAGAGAGGGCATGACAATGCACATACATGATATGATTAGTAGTGTGAGATTTAATTGGGCATTACGACAAAGTACATAGACCGCTATCCAGCATGCATCTATGCCTAAAAAGTCCACCTTCATGTTATCATCCGAACCCCTTCCAGTATTAAGTTGCAAACAACAGACAATTGCATTAAGTATGGTGCGTAATGTAATCAATAACTACATCCTCGGACATAGCATCAATGTTTTATCCCTAGTGGAAACAGCACATCCACAACCTTAGAACTTTCTGTCACTGTCCCAGATTTAATGGAGGCATGAACCCACTATCGAGCATAAATACTCCCTCTTGGAGTTAAGAGTAAAAACTTGGCCAGAGCCTCTACTAATAACGGAGAGCATGCAAGATCATAAACAACACATAGGTAATAGATTGATAATCAACATAACATAGTATTCTCTATCCATCGGATCCCAACAAACACAACATATAGCATTACAGATAGATGATCTTGATCATGTTAGGCAGCTCACAAGACCCGACAATGAAGCACATAAGGAGAAGACGACCATCTAGCTAATGCTATGGACCCATAGTCCAGGGGTGAACTACTCACTCATCAATCCGGAGGCGACCATGGCGGTGTAGAGTCCTCCGGGAGATGATTCCCCTCTCCGGCAGGGTGCCGGAGGCGATCTCCTGAATCCCCCGAGATGGGATTGGCGGTGGCGGCGTCTCTGGAAGGTTTTCCGTATCGTGGCTCTCGGTACTGGGGCTATTATCGACGAAGGCTTAAGTAGGCGGAAGGGTAGGTCAGGGGGCGTCACGAGGGGCCCAGATGACAGGCCGCCGCGGCCAGTCTCGTTAATAGGTTAGTGCCGGAAAATGCATAAATATGACATAAAGTATGCATAAAACATGTAGGTATCATCAATAATGTGGCATGGAACATAAGAAATTATCGATACGTCAGAGACGTATCAACCCTCTTTGATGCCTCCATATTGACTCTCTCATGTATGGGTGGAGGCAACAAATCAAGTGGAGTAATGGGTTTGAAACCATACACCACCTCAAATGGACACATCTCTGTGGTAGAATGTACCGCCATGTTGTACACAAACTCCACATGAGGCAAACAATCTTCCCACTCCTTCAAGTTCTTCTTGATCATGGATCTCAACAGTTGTGATAATATCCGATTCACCATCTCAGTTTGACCATCAGTTTGGGGATGACAAGTAGTATTGAACAGTAGCTTTGTCCCCAGCTTTCCCCAAAGTATCTTCCAGAAGTTGCTCATGAACTTCACATCACGATCGGAAACAATAGTCTTCGGGACTCCATGTAAACGTACAATCTCCCTGAAAAACAGGTTAGCAATATGCGACACATCGTCACTCTTGTGGCAGGCAATAAAGTGTGACATTTTAGAAAAATCTATCCACTATCACAAATATAGAATCATGGCCTCTCTTAGTACGCGGCAAACCCAACAAAAAATCCATACTAATGTCTTCCCATGGTGTAGTAGGTGCCAGTAAAGGAGTATACAAACCGTGAGGCTTCAGTTTGGACTTGGACTTGTTGTACGTAATGCATCTCTTCACATACCTGTCCACGCCCCACCTCATCTTTGGTCAATAGAAGTGATCAGCGAGTACGAGTAGCGTCTTCTCACGCCCAAAGTGACCCATCAAACCTCCAGCATGTGATTCCTGCAATAAGAGCAAACACACAGACCATTCTGGAACACATAGTTTGTTAGCTCTAAACAAGAATCCATCATGTATGTGATATTTTTCCCATGCTTTACCAATAGCACACAAGCAATATGGTTCAGCAAAATCATGATCAGTAGCATACAAATCACATAGAATCTCTAATCCAGAAATTTTAACATCAAGTTGAGTTAATAGCATGTTCTTCCTAGATAGAGCATCAGCAACAATATTATCTTTCCCTTCTTATGCTTAATGATGTATGATAACGTTGCATAGAAAACAAAAATTTTCCTACAGCGAACACGCAATCCAAGCCAAGATGCAATCTAGAAGACGGTAGCAACGAGGGGGTATCGAGTCTCACCCTTGAAGAGATTCCAAAGCCTACAAGATGAGGCTCTTGTTGCTGCGGTAGACGATCACTTGCCGCTTGCAAAAGCGCGTAGAAGATCTTGATCACGATCGGTTCCGGCGCCACGAACGGGCAGCACCTCCGTACTCGGTCACACGTTCGGTTGTTGATGAAGACGACGTCCACCTCCCCGTTCCAGCGGGCAGCGGAAGTAGTAGCTCCTCTTGAATCCGACAGCACGACGGCGTGGTGTCGGTGGCGGTGAAGAAGTCCGGTGGAGCTTCGCTAAGCTACGCGGGAGATATGGAGGAGAAGGGGGCGGCTAGGGTTTGGGAGGGGGTGGCCGGCCACTCAAGAGGGGCGGCCAGCTTGTGGTCTTGGGGTGGCCGGCCCCCTCCCTTGGCCCCTCATTATATAGGTGGATCCCCAAGTGTTGGTGTCCAAGTCTTCGAATAAGACCCGAACCAAAAACCTTCCATAAGAGGGGAAACCTAGCCCAACTAGGACTCCCACCAAAAGGTGGGATTTCCACCTCCCATGTGGGGGGTGGCCGGCCCCCTATGGAGGAGTCCACTTGGGACTCCTCCCCATCTAGGGCTGGCCGGCCATGGAGGTGGAGTCCCATGTGGACTCCACCTTCCTTGGTAGTTTCTTCCGGACTTTTCTAGAACCTTTTAGAACCTTCCATAGAACCTTCCGCGACATTTTATTTCACATAAAATGACATCCTATATATGAATCTTATTCTCCGGACCATTCCGGAACTCCTCGTGATGTCCGGGATCTCATCCGGGACTCCGAACAAATATTCGAACTCCATTCCATATTCAAGTACTACCATTTCAACATCCAACTTTAAGTGTGTCACCCTACGGTTCGAGAACTATGCGGACATGGTTGAGTACTCACTCCGACCAATAACCAATAGCGGGATCTGGAGATCCATAATGGCTCCCACATATTCAACGATGACTTTAGTGATCGAATGAACCATTCACATATATTACCAATTCCCTTTGTCTCGCGATATTTTACTTGTCCGAGGTTTGATCTTCGGTATCACTCTATACCTTGTTCAACCTCGTCTCCTGACAAGTACTCTTTACTCGTACCGTGGTATGTGGTCTCTCATGAACTCATTCATATGCTTGCAAGACATTAGACGACATTCCACCGAGAGGGCCCAGAGTATATCTATCCGTCATCGGGATGGACAAATCCCACTGTTGATCCATATGCCTCAACTCATACTTTCCGGATACTTAATCCCACCTTTATAGCCACCCATTTACGCAGTGGTGTTTGGTGTAATCAAAGTACCTTTCCGGTATAAGTGATTTACATGATCTCATGGTCATAAGGACTAGGTAACTATGTATCGAAAGCTTATAGCAAATAACTTAATGACGAGATCTTATGCTACGCTTAATTGGGTGTGTCCATTACATCATTCACACAATGACATAACCTTGTTATTAATAACATCCAATGTTCATGATTATGAAACTAATCATCCATTAATCAACAAGCTAGTTTAAGAGGCATACTAGGGACTTCTTGTTTGTCTACATATCACACATGTACTAATGTTTCGGTTAATACAATTCTAGCATGATATATAAACATTTATCATAAACATAAAGATATAAATAATAACCACTTTATTATTGCCTCTAGGGCATATCTCCTTCAGTCTCCCACTTGCACTAGAGTCAATAATCTAGATTACATTGTAATATACCTAACACCCATGGCATTCTGGTGTTGGTCATGCTTTGCCCTAGGGAGAGCTTTAGTCAACGGATCTGCTACATTCAGATTAGTGTGTACTTTGCAAATCTTTACTTCTCCATCTTCGATGTACTCGCGAATCGAGTGGTAACGCAGCTTGATATGCTTCAGCCTCTTGTGTGACCTTGGCTCTTGTGCATTGGCGATGGCACCCATGTTATCACAGTAAATGATTAATGGGTCCAATGCACTAGGAACCACACCGAGCTCTACAATGAACCTCTTCATCCATATCGCTTCTGATGAAGCCTCTGAAGCCGCTATGTACTACGATTCTGTTGAAGACTTCGCCACCGTGCCTTTGCTTCGAGCTTGACCAGCTTATCTGCAGCACCATTCAATATAAACACGTACCCAGATTGTGACTTAGAGTCATCAGGATCAGTGTTCCAACTTGCATCGGTGTAACCGTTTACAACGAGCTCTTGGTCACCTCCATAACAAAGAAACATATCCTTAGTTCTTTTCAAGTACTTCAGGATATTCTTGACCGCTGTCCAGTGTTCCATTCCTGGATTACTTTGATATCTGCTAGTCAAACTAACAGCATGTGCTATATCCGGTCTAGTACATAGCATGGCATACATGATAGATCCTACTGCCGAGGCATAGGGGATATTACTCATCCTTTCTCTTTCTTCTGCCGTAGCCGGTCCTTGAGTCTTACTCAATACCTTGCCTCGGTAACATAGGTAAGAACCCTTTCTTACTTTCGTCCATTCTAAACTTCTTTAGAATCTTGTCCAGATATGTACTCTGTGATAGCCCTATTAGGCGTCTTGATCTATCTCTATAAATCTTGATGCCTAATATATATGATGCTTCACCAAGGTCTTTCATTGAAAAACTATTATTCAAATAACCTTTAACAATGCTTAATAGTTCTATATCATTCCCGATCAATAATATGTCATCTACATATAATATCAGGAATGCTACGTAGCTCCCACTCACTTTCTTGTAAATACAGGCCTCTCCATGACACTGTATAAACCCGAAGTCTTTGATCACCTTATCAAAGCGTCGGTTCCAACTTCTTGATGCTTGCTTCAGTCCATAGATTGAACGCTGAAGTTTGCATACTTTGTCAGCATTTTTAGGATCGACAAAACCTTTGGGTTGTACCATATACAACTCTTCCTCAATGTCTCCATTAAGGAACGCCGTTTTGACATCCATCTGCCAAATCTCATAATCGAAAAATGCAGCTATTGCTAACAAAATCCTCACAGATTTTAGCTTCGCTACAGGTGAGAAAGTCTCATCGTAGTCAACTCCTTTGAATTTGTCGAAAACCCTTTGCGACAAGTCGAGCTTTATAAACGATAATATTACCATCAGCATTCTGTTTTTCTCTTGAAGATCCATTTATTCTCGACAGCCTTTCGGCTATCGGGTAAGTCTACCAAAGTCCATACTTTGTTATCATACATGGATCCCATTTCGGATTTCATGGCTTCTTGCCATTTGTTGGAATTTGGGCTCATCATCGCTTCTTCATCGTCGCAGGGTCCTCATCATTGTTATCCACAATCATGACATTTAGACAAGGATCATACCAATCAGGAGTGGCACGTTCCCTTGTCGATCTGCGAGGTTCAGTAGTTTCCTCGTTCAAAGTTTCATGATCATTATCATTAGCTTCCTCTGTTGCCGGTGTAGGCGGTACAGGTCTAACTTCGATCTTGCGCTACTGCGATCAACGAGTATAGATTCATCAATCTCATCGAGTTCTACTTTTCTTCCAGTCACTTCTTTAGTGAGAAATTCTTTCTCAAGAAAGGTTCCGTTCTTAGCAACAAAGATTTTGCCTTCGGATCTGTGATAGAAAGTGTACCCTATAGTTTCCTTAGGGTATCCTATGAAGACGCATTTCTCCGCTTTGGGTTCTAGCTTGTCCGGTTGTAACTTCTTTACATAGGCTTCGCAACCCCAAACTTTCAGGAACGACAGCTTTAGGTTTCTTGTTAAACCATAATTCATACGGTGTCGTTCCTACGGATTTTGATGGTGCTCTATTTAAAGTGAATGCGGTTGTCTCTAATGCATAACTCCAAAATGATAACGGCAAATCAGTAAGAGACATCATACTACGAACCATATCTAAGAGAGTTCGATTACGACGTTCGGACACACCGTTTCGTTGAGGTGTTCCCGGCGGTGTCAATTGTGAAAGTATTCCGCATTTCTTTAAATGCATGCCAAACTCATAACTCAGATATTCACCTCCACGATCAGATCGTAGAAATTTAATCTTCTTGTCACGTTGATTTTCTACTTCACTTTGAAATTCCTTAAACTTCTCGAAAGTTTCGGATTTATGTTTCATGAAATAGATATACCCATATCTACTCAGATCATCTGTGAAGGTTAGAACATAACGATAACCACCGCGCGATGCTACGCTCATTGGTCCACACACATCGGTATGTATGATTTCCAATAAGTCAGTAGCTCGCTCCATCATACCAGAAAATGGAGTCTTTGTCATTTTTCCCATTAGACATGCTTCGCATCTATCAAGTGACTCAAAGTCAAGTGATTCAAGTAATCCATCAGTATGGAGTTTCTTCATGCGTTTCACTCCAATATGACCAAGGCAGCAAGTGCCACATATAAGTAGAATTATCATTAAGTTTAATTCGTTTAGCATCAATGTTATGTATATGCGTATCACTACTATCGAGATCTAACAGAAATAAGCCATTCTTTTGTGGTGCTCGACCATAAAAGATATTATTCATAAAAATAGAACAACCATTATTCCCAGACTTGAATGAATAACCGTCTTGCATTAAACAAGATCCAGATATAATGTTCATGCTCAACGCAGGTACATAATAGCAATTATTTAGGCTTAAAACTAATCCCGAAGGTAGATGTAGAGGAAGTGTGCCGACTGCGATCACATTGACCTTGGATCCGTTTCCAACGCGCATCGTCACTTCATCTTTCAGCAGTTGTCGTTTATTCTTTAGTTCCTGTTTCGAGTTACAAATATGAGCAACCGAACCAGTATCAAATACCCAGGTACTAGAACGAGAACCAGTGAAATGAACATCTATAACATGTATATCAGATATACCTTCTTTCTTCTTCTTGACAAGGCCGCTCTTCAGATCAGCCAGATACTTGGAGCAATTACGCTTCCAGTGTCCCTTCTCCTTGCAGTAATAGCACTCAGCATCAGGCTTAGGGCCGTTCTTAGGTTTCATAGGAGGCGTGGCAGCTTTCTTGCCACCCTTCTTGAATTTTCCCTTACGCTGCGTTTGGATGCATAGAATTGAGAATGGAATTGAATTGGACTAAAAATTCCAAATCTATGATGGAAATGAATTGGCTTCCAATTCAAATTCGGTTGTTTGTATGTGCTTGGAATTTACTGTTAGAATCAGAGCGTGTACTCGATTCCAAATTCTGTTTGGATGTACAAACCATAGAATTTGATGTTTCGTTGATTTTAAACAATAATTTTCACACAAAAAGTTTTTAAAAAGTATAAATTTCAGCCTTCTAAATTTGAGCTTATTCAACAACATGGTTATTTTTTTGTCAAAGCTCAGACAGAAACGAACAGATCTAGTCCTGGACCCAATCGAGTGAGGTGCTACGAGGTGGCTCGTGATGGATCCCGTGGCCAGTGGTGGAGTGCTGGAGAGGCCGACAATGGACGGAATGGCCAGTTGTCGCCGGAATCGGCCGGCTGTGGCCGGGATCGAGCTATTCCCCTCGAGGCTGGGGCAATCCCATCCACCAAGCGGAGCATCGGGGCGGGCCGAAGTTGGCCGGATCACCTCCATGCGACTTCGATGGAGGGAGCCTAAGCGGCGGTTGCAAGGACGCGCGTAGCCGGCTGCAGGGGCACGGGGCAACGACGGTTGGCGGCAGGGGAAAGCTAGGCTCGGGCGGGGAGGGGTGCGGCCAGGGGGACGGGAGGGAGGCCATGGCTGCCAGATCTCTGCTCGTTGCTCGCCGGACCATGGAGAGCGAACGGGGAAGGGAGATGATAGGGAGGCCATGGCCACGAAAGGCTAACGGGGAAGAAAGAGTGGAGAGAGTCTTTCTCTGTTTCTCGAGCGAACAAGTACGCCACGCCCGCGGATGAGTTTCTGAGCGTTTCCGAGGAGGCGAGCTCTGAATCGCGTGCCGACTCTTTACACGCGAGGCGGGGGTGGCTCGGAATTTCGTTCCGTTTCCAGGAACCAATTCACAGCGCATACCAAACGGCGGAAACTGATCCCCAATTCCAGATTCTCCGATTCCACGGCTAATTCCTTACATCCAAACAGGGTGTTAGACTTGCCCTGTTTCTTGAAACCGGTGGTCTTGTTGACCATCAACACTTGGTGCTCTTTCTTGATCTCAATCTCAGCAGCTTTTAGCATGCCAAAGAGTTCAGGTAACTCCTTGTTCATGTTCTGCATATTGTAGTTCATCACAAAGTTCTTGTAACTTGGTGGCAGTGATTGAAGGACACGATTAATCCCCAGTCTGTTAGGAATCACTATTCCCAAGTCACTGAGTTTCTTCGCATGCCCGGTCATGGCGAGCATGTGCTCACTAACGGAGCTGCCTTCTTCCATCATACAGCTGAAGAAATGTTTCGATGCTTCATAGCATTCCACGGCCGCATGAGTCTCGAATATAGCTTTCAGCTCATTCATCAACTCATGAGGATCATGGTGCTCAAAACGTTTTTGAAGATCGGATTCCAGACTGCACAGGATGGCACACTGAACTTGAGAGTACCGAGTTTTCCGAGTTGCGTAAACAGCTTTTATTTAATCGGTTTCATCTTCTGCAGGAGGGTCACCTAGCGGTGCATCAAGCACAAATTGCAGATTTCCGCCAGAGAGGAAGATCCTCACATGACGGAACCAGTCGGTGAAGTTGCTACCGTTGCTCTTAAGTTTCTCTTTCTCTAGGAACTGATTAAAATTGATTGGGGACGCCATCTCTACAACATATATTTGCAATAGTTTAGACTAAGTTTATGACAAATTGAGTTCAAATTTTAATTCAACATAATTAAAAGCCTAAGTGAACTCCCACTCAAAAACAATATCCCTCGCATTGTCTTAGTGATCACACGAACCAAATCCACCGCACCTAAACCCGATCATCACGAGAAAAGGTTTGATTTCAATGGCGAACACTCAAAGTGTTCATCATATCAACCATATGATTCATGCTCTACCTTTCGGTATCACGTGTTCCGAGACCATGTCTGTACATGCTAGGCTCGTCAAGGCCACCTTAGTATCCGCATGTGCAAAACTGTCTTGCACCCGTTGTATGTACTTATTGAATCTATCACACCCGATCATCACGAGATGCTTCGAAACGACAAGACTTGGTAACGGTGCTACTAAGGATGAACACTTTATTATCTTGAGATTTTAGTGAGGGATCATCTTATAATGCTACCGTCGCGATCTAAGCAAAATAAGATGCATAAAAGGATTAACATCACATGCAGTTCATATGTGATATGATATGGCCCTTTTGTCTTTGCGCCTTTGATCTTCATCTCCAAAGCACGGACATGATCTCCATCATCTTCGGGCATGATCTCCATCATCGTCGGCGTAGCGTCAAGGTCAATGGCGCCGTCTTCATGATTGTTCTCCATGTAGCAACTATTACAACTACTTTGAAATACTACTCAACATGAAATTTAAAGACAACCATAAGGCTCCTGCCGGTTGCCACAATACAATAATGATCATCTCATACATATTCATCATCATATTATGGCCATATCACATCACCAAACCCTGCAAAAACAAGTTAGATGTCTCTAACTTGGTTTGCATATTTTACGTGGTTTAGGGTTTTCGAGAGAGATCTAATCTACCTACGAACATGAACCACAATGTTGATACTAATGTTTTCAATAGAAGAGTAAATTGAATCTTCACTATAGTAGGAGAGACAGACACCCGCAAAGCCTCTTATGCAATACAAGTTGCATGTCGAACGAGGAACAAGTCTCATGAACGCGGTCATGTAAAGTTAGTCCGAGCCGCTTCATCCCACTATGCCACAAAGATGCAAAGTACTCAAACTAAAGATAACAAGAGCATCAACGCCCACAAACCATTGTGTTCTACTCGTGCAACCATCTATGCATAGACACGGCTCTGATACCACTGTAGGATAACGTTGCATAGAAAACAAAAATTTTCCTACGGCGAACACGCAATCCAAGCCAAGATGCAATCTAGAAGACGGTAGCAACGAGGGGGTATCGAGTCTCACCCTTGAAGAGATTCCAAATCCTACAAGATGAGGCTCTTGTTGCTGCGGTAGACGATCACTTGCCGCTTGCAAAAGCGCGTAGAAGATCTTGATCACGATCGGTTCCGGCGCCACGAACGGGCAGCACCTCCGTACTCGGTCACACGTTCGGTTGTTGATGAAGACGACGTCCACCTCCCGTTCCAGCGGGCAGCGGAAGTAGTAGCTCCTCTTGAATCCGACAGCACGACGGCGTGGTGTCGGTGGCGGTGAAGAAGTCCGGCGGAGCTTCGCTAAGCTACGCGGGAGATATGGAGGAGAAGGGGGCGGCTAGGGTTTGGGAGGGGGTGGCCAGCCACTCAAGAGGGGCGGCCAGCTTGTGGTCTTGGGGTGGCCGGCCCCCTCCCTTGGCCCCTCATTATATAGGTGGATCCCCAAGTGTTGGTGTCCAAGTCTTCGAATAAGACCCGAACCAAAAACCTTCCATAAGAGGGGAAACCTAGCCCAACTAGGACTCCCACCAAAAGGTGGGATTTCCACCTCCCATGTGGGGGGTGGCCGGCCCCCTATGGAGGAGTCCACTTGGGACTCCTCCCCATCTAGGGCTGGCCGGCCATGGAGGTGGAGTCCCATGTGGACTCCACCTTCCTTGGTGGTTTCTTCCGGACTTTTCTAGAACCTTCACCTTCCATAGAACCTTCCGCGACATTTTATTTCACATAAAATGACATCTTATATATGAATCTTATTCTCCGGACCATTCCGGAACTCCTCGTGATGTCCGGGATCTCATCCGGGACTCCGAACAAATATTCGAACTCCATTCCATATTCAAGTACTACCATTTCAACATCCAACTTTAAGTGTGTCACCCTACGGTTCGAGAACTATGCGGACATGGTTGAGTACTCACTCCGACCAATAACCAATAGCGGGATCTGGAGATCCATAATGGCTCCCACATATTCAACGATGACTTTAGTGATCGAATGAACCATTCACATATATTACCAATTCCCTTTGTCTCGCGATATTTTACTTGTCCGAGGTTTGATCTTCGGTATCACTCTATACCTTGTTCAACCTCGTCTCCTGACAAGTACTCTTTACTCGTACCGTGGTATGTGGTCTCTCATGAACTCATTCATATGCCTGCAAGACATTAGACGACATTCCACCGAGAGGGCCCAGAGTATATCTATCCGTCATCGGGATGGACAAATCCCACTGTTGATCCATATGCCTCAACTCATACTTTCCGGATACTTAATCCCACCTTTATAGCCACCCATTTACGCAGTGGTGTTTGGTGTAATCAAAGTACCTTTCCGGTATAAGTGATTTACATGATCTCATGGTCATAAGGACTAGGTAACTATGTATCGAAAGCTTATAGCAAATAACTTAATGACGAGATCTTATGCTACGCTTAATTGGGTGTGTCCATTACATCATTCACACAATGACATAACCTTGTTATTAATAACATCCAATGTTCATGATTATGAAACTAATCATCCATTAATCAACAAGCTACTAGGGACTTCTTGTTTGTCTACATATCACACATGTACTAATGTTTCGGTTAATACAATTCTAGCATGATATATAAACATTTATCATAAACATAAAGATATAAATAATAACCACTTTATTATTGCCTCTAGGGCATATCTCCTTCAAATGATGCATGTAAAAGACTCAATGAACTCAATCCACTTAGCTAGATACATATGAAAGTTATATTGAGCTTTCAGATATTTCAAAGCTTCATGATCAGAATGTATGATAAATTCTTTTGGCCACAAATAATGTTGCTAAACCTCAAGAACTCTAATTAAAGTATACAATTATTTATCATAGATAGGATAGTTCAACTTAGCACCAGAAAGTTTCTCAGAAAAATATGCAATTGGGGGACCCTCTTGCATCAACACACCACCAATTCCAATACCACTAGCATCACATTCAATCTCAAATTGCTTATTGAAATCAGGAAGTGCAAGCAATGGTGCAGAAGTCAACATACGTTTCAGTTCATCAAAAGCATAATCTTGGGATGCGCCCCACTCAAAAAGAACACCATTTTTGGTCAATTCATTCAAAGGTGCAGCAATAGTACTAAAATTGGGCACAAATCTTCTATAAAACCCAACAAAACCATGAAAACTTCTTACTTGACTCACATTCATGGGAGTAGGCCAATTTTGAATTGCTTCAATCTTAGATGAATCTACTTCTACTCCATGCTTAGAGACAACATAACCTAGAAATTAGATCTTATCTTTGCAAAATATGCACCTCTCAAGATTACCATATAGTTTATTATCACGCAACACTTGCAAAACATGTCGAATATGCATAGTATGATCAGATTCATTGTGGCTGTAAATTAATATGTCATCAAAGTACACAACCACAAATTTGCCAATAAAATCACGCAAAACATGGTTCATCAGTCTCATGAAAGTACAAGGGGCATTAGTTAAACCAAAAGGCATTACTAACCACTCATATAAACCAAATTTTGTTTTAAAAGCTGTTTTCCATTCATCCTAATTTGATGATAACCACTACGCAAATCAATTTTAGAGAAAATAGCAGCACCACTCAATTCATCTAGCTTATCTTCTAAACGGGGAATAGGATGTCGATATCGAATTGTAATGTTTTTTATCGCTCTACAATCTACACACATGCGCCATGTACCATCTTTCTTAGGAAATAGAATAATAGGAACAACACAAGGACTAAGGCTTATGCGAATATAACGTTTGTTGAGTAGCGCTTGCACTTATTTCTGTATTTCCTTCGTCTCTTCGGGGTTTGTCCTATATGGCGCCCTATTGGGAAGCGAGGCGCCGGGGATCAAGTCAATTTGATGCGCTCAATACCACGCAATGGTGGCAATCCTGCGGGAACCTCCTCCGGAAACACGTCGCTGAATTCCTGCAAAACATGAGAAACACTAAGAGAAATAGGGGTCATGTCGTTAGAAACCAAAACCTCACCCTTGTACATGAGCACAAGAGGCATGACTGTAGGATCCTTACTAAATTCTCTCATATCCTCTCTTGTGGCTAATAGCACTAAGGAATTCACTCTCTCACTTTTTGTTATATCACTCACGGTATTACAATTCTCCCGCCTATCTATGGATGCATCCTCCAAGTTCACTTCAAATTTCTGACGAGATTCATTGACAATTTGCTGGGGTGACATAGACTACAAGTTAATTTAATTTCTTGCCCTCGAACTCCAAGTGATATGTATTGGCGCAGCCATTGTGTTGCACAGAACGGTCATAGAGCCATGGCTGATCCAATAGTAGGTGACACACCGTCATAGGAACCACATCAAAACCAATGGAATCCTTATACGGTCCAATCTCAAAATCAACACGCACCATGTCGTTTACCTTTATCTCACAATTGTCGCTCAACCACTGAATATAGTATGGATGCGGGTGCGGAAGATACTTCAATTTCAGCTTGGCACACAACTCCTTGCTTGCTAGATTGCGATAACTCCCGCCATCAATAATGACCTTGCAAGCTTTATCAGGGCCAACTAGTGACTTTGTTGAAACAAATTGCAGCGCTGAGTAGATGCACTTGGCTGCACATTAAGAGCACGCTGTGACACAACAATAGTGCGAGCTTTAGAAGGATAAGCATCTACACCATCACTGTCATAATCATCATCTTCTGGAGCATCCAGATCAGCATCATCTCCAGTCTCATACTCATCGTTGTCATTAATGATCATAGCTTTACGGTTAGGACAATCTCTCTTGAAGTGACCCTTGCCACCACATGTATGACAATTCATATCGCGGTTGCGCGCTGTAGACATGCTAGAACCACTTCCACTTGCAGCAGGTTCGGACATCTTTGTGTTAAGACACATTGGAGACCGGCTTGCTAGACGAAGTAGGGAAAGGTGCGGGGCGCGAAGATGGCTCCGGCGCCGTAGATGGGGGCGCCTGAGGCGTGTAGCTACCAGCTCCCGTAGCACGACCTTTAATTTGTGTTTCTTCCGCTAACTGTGCGTCAGCTTCTTTTGCATGATGTAGCAGCTCATTCATATTGGTGTAACGGTGATGACGAACAATGCCTTTGATGTTATACTTCAAACCATGTAGAAAATGTTGCATTGTCATCTCAAGTGACTCACGGACACAACCACGCTGCATAAGCATCTCCATCTCCATGAAATAAGCATCAACCATCAGAACACGTTGTCTCAAGAGGGTCAACTTATCATATATCGATCGCAAATAATTAGTGGGAACAAAACGAGCTTGCATAATTGCCTTCATCTCGCGCCATGTAAGAACAAGCAATTCTCCATCTTTTTGACGAGCACGTATAATTCCATCCCACCAACGTAATGCATAGCCATCAAATTCTGAGGAAGCAAGCTTGATCTTCATGTCTTCAGTATAGTCATGTAGGCGCCACAACTTCTCAATTTTCAGCTCCCAAGCGAGGTATTCTTCAACATCAGGATCTCCTCCAAATTTGGGGATTGAGAATTTTGGCTTATCCAAACCATCGTCTTGCGGTTGTGGAGGGACACGGCGGGCTGCTCCGACGGGAACAAAACCACGACCACGGGCACCACGACCAACACCATGCTCTTCAGCAGTGAGTTGTTCTTCAAAATCTCCCTGAACACTGTCCCCTTCTTCATATTGTTGTTGTTGTTGTTGTTGTTGTTGTTATTGTTGTTGTTGTTGTTGTTGTTGTTGTTGTTGTTGTTGTTGTTGTTGTTGTTGTTGTTGTTGTTGTTGTTGTTGTTGCTGCTGTTGTTGCTGCTGCTGCTGCTGCTGTTGTTGTTGTTGTTGTTGTTGTTGTCTTGCTGATATTGTTTCTTGAAGGGAGTATGAAGCTCTTCGTAATGAGATGCGATGTGAATTCAGCGAACAGGACCAAGGACTTAATGATGACATTGAGAAGGTCAACAAGTTTAGCATCACTAGAAGTTAGTAGGTCAGTGCACTAAAACAAATATCTGTGGTGGTACTCTCACAACTCACTCAAAATTGATAAGAAAAGGTAAATATTACCGCTCCCAAGTGAATTAGTATTGCTTACCACTTGGATTGACAACTAGTGCACGGATCTAACGAAGCGAATATCAAGGGTATAAGAGCAATCACACGACAAAGCATGATATATGTGGGGCTGTAGGTAGGATACCTATTTGCACCAATAACAAGCTCTAGCGCTGACCGTAGAACAACCAATGATATTCACACAAGGCGATAAATGTGGCAATGCGACTATATGGATGAACATGTTGAATGCACTCGAGAGACACTAGCAAAGCTCAACGAGACAGGCACAAGATTGCTCAACTACGGGTGCAGAAAAGTAAACTAGGCGTTCACTTGATCTCTTTACTAGCACTTCACTTTTTTTTATCACACGCAACACTTGTAGCTTGCTTCCTTTCAACTTTCTTTTTTGATTTTATGACTCTACTCTTTGTAACACGGCCAACAAAAATTGCAAAGCACCAAAAGCCTAACGAGCAGCCTGTCGAGCGGTAAAACTAGTCTCTTTTGGGAAAGTTCGTAGTCACGTATATCGAAAGGCTATATCTATGGTTGGGAACAAGCAAACTGTACGCTATGTGGACTTGGAGCAACAAAAACTGACAACTATGATATCGAAACACAAACCCTAGACAATCTACTAGATGAAAGAAAAAGATACGCAAAAACAACTACGAAAAGCAATTAAAACTCGAAATTGACGCAATCTAAGGCTATGGCAAACCCTAACCCTAATATTTTTGCCTTTTTTGGATAGGAAAACACTCACAACTCAACTATGGGGTGGATTGTGGATTGCTTACCGAGAAAACGCTGAAATCTGATACTAAGATGATAAGGGGTTGCCCGATCTTCTCGTAAGCACGGTAGATGGTGATGTACACACGATGAACACAACGGAGATAACACGATGATGAAGTGGAGGATAACTTGTATGACGCAACGTGTCTCTCGATTGGTCCCTGTCGTCAATGCAACAGCTCTCAACCCTACAAGATATTCGCAACTCCACACACTTGCGCACGTAACCGCCGACCATGAAGCGGTAAATTGCAATCATCTAATTCCCAATGAAACAGTAGATCACACAAAACTTTCAGTAGCAAAACACCAGATCGATGCGAATTGGTGTATAGATTCAATAGAGTTGCAAAGCAATCAACTATGAACTAGGGTTTATCTTAAACGTGGTCTAAACCTATTATGGGGGCGTCCTGGACACTTATATGGGGGTTCATGATGACCAGAAGTTGAAAAATAACAATAATAACCGACCTAGATCGAGATCTGTTCGAGATTGACTCGGACACGGCCAGCCTGGGGGGCCGGTCGACCGGGCCAGGGACCGGGCAGGCCGATCGGAACAGGACCAGGCGTCGGGCTGGAACCGGACGGGGGGTCCAGGGTCCCTGGATCGTGCCCGGCTGGCACCGGTCCAGGAGCCGGTTTGGCCGAGCGTGGGGCCGGGCCGGCCGGTCGTGCCGAGCGTAGCGCCAGCCTGGACTTCATCTTCCTCCTTCGCACATGCCTCCCTCTCCTCCCTCGCGCGTCCATGAGGTGTCTTCATGTCCAGCACGATGTCCAGCTGTTCTCCTCCTCCTTGTGCGATGCTTTCTTTATCCTCGTACCTGATCAAACACAACTCAAAGGATATAGGTAGTATAAAATTCTCATCAATCAAAGTATCGCTTAAGAACAAGTTCACCTGTTGTTTTAGTAGCTTCGCACGAGCTCTTGTCATAGGTCCAATTCCGACTTCATTGGACTTGATATTCACAGCATCATCTTCTTCATCTTGGAGGTAGTGATTTGGTAGGGATGTCCTCATCATTAACAAAAAAAGAATCTACTAAGTTTCTATAGGTTACCCGTATGGCTACCCGCGAGTGGTCCTTCCTACTGTCGGGGCGTAGTGGGCACATATAGATTCTTGATGTATCTGTGTCGAAAACGGTTGCACGGAATATGTTGAACCAGGGTGGTTGACGGCTTTCTAGACGTTTACAAGATGCATAGGTGACTTGTTCTACTCTTTTTTTGCTGGTTCATTTTTATGTCTACTCTATGTGATTCATGAGATGTAAACGCTGAAACTTACGACTTCGTAATAAAACAAGCCTTGTTCATCAATTGATGCATAGGCTAGGGAGAACTCCATTTTGAAGAAAAAAAGAGAACTGACTAAATTACCGAGATAAATGCAATTTAAACAACCACGTTATTACAACACGGCAAATACTACTTCTAGCACTATATTTCGACATTTATTATAGGCCCCTTGAACCAAAACCTAGCATGGAACACCCAGGAACCAACACTCAGTAGTAGCACGCCTCCCACAGCCACCGGAGTGTAGTTGAAGTCGTCCTTTGCCACTGGGTACGCCACCGGCAAAGAAAAGAGCACGGTGACGAAGGCCACCCAGAGAACAGCAGTCCAGCCGACGATGACCCCATACCTGCCAAGATGGAATGGTCCCGGGATGAAGGACTTCCGAGCCGTTGTCACCCGGAAAAAAATGGGCAGCGCGTAGGAGATGTACAGCCCTATCGTCGCGATGGATGCCATGGCTTGGAAAGCTACCTGGCTTCCCAACGACTGCAATGCATGAGAAATATGAGATCCGCACGACAATGTTAAGGTCAGGCACCTGTTCATGAGACCGTGGAATGTGTTTTTTTGTTTGTTTCGGAAACGAGCGACAGTAGGAAAAGTGCATACGTACCGTGAGGGCCATAACAAATGCCACGATGACGGAGAGCCAAACCATGTTCAGTGGCACCTCGTGCTTGCTCACCCGGTGCCACAAGTGCGAGAACGGCATCGCCCCGTCTCGGGAGAAGGCATACCCCATCCTATGCCATCAGAGTAGAGGGGTGTCTCATCTTAAGAGATATTATCGTACTTGGACATAATATATAGCTTGTGATGATTAATTCGGTGACAAACCTTGAATTGCTGGTGATGGATGCTAGCCCGCAGAGGAACATGGCAACGGCTATGACAACGAGGCAGGCAACCGCTCCCGCCCCACTGCCAAACCTCAAACGAAACGTTGAGTAGAGAGCCTGGGCGATAGCGTTCCCGCCGGCATCATTGTCGGGGCTAAGGAGATACGGTATGTCTATCACCACGGACGTAAGAGCAACCAAGTAAATCCACCCGAAGATCGACGAGAGAGCCACCGCAGTGATGATCCCGATTGGGCCGCTTCTGTCGGCGTTCTTGGTTTCTTCAGTCTGCAATGCAGATATGCAAGCAAGGATATCATCATCATGTCTCCATGTGTGAGTAAATTAATTAAGTGATCAACAGAATGGAACATCGTCATCCACTTACCATGTGAGCAGATGCGTCATAACCGAGCACCGAGTACTGGCTCATCAACAACCCCACAGCTAGAATATAAACCTTGCTATGGATCCCCATGCCATTGTCAGTGTTGAAGTGCGTGAAGATGAACCCAACACTCGCCCTCTCCTTGGCAACAGCCGGAATCAGGATCGCCAACAATAAAATACCTAAATTTTTATAGATTTCTAATTAGTATTTATCAGCCTTCAAACAATTAATTAAGTGAAAACCTGTATTCAATCAAGTAATCTTGTAGCGTTCAATGTCATAACATTTCCTTGTTTTTTCACAGACCAAATCCTCATCTGTCATCAACAACAGAGTTTTCCCTACTTTGATTCTAAATCACCTTATGACCATGGCCATTGTATCACTAACACCCCTTGTGCCATCAAGGATAAAGACTAAAACTATCAAACATATATATAGAGGTACCTGCGATATTCCAGAAAGCGCCAAGGTGTCCGAACCAGGACAAGTAGTGGATGGGGAGGTTGTTGATGAGCCCATGTAGGAAGAGGATGAGAGCGTAGATGGCCAAGACGACGTACTTGGAGGCCAGGTAGCCACCGCCGTTGGCGCCGCCCGTGCCGAGCAAAATGATAACCTGAATAAGCTGTGCCAGAGAGAAGTCCACGCTCGTTGTACCAGCCCACTGCATGAATGGGACGGTAAGAGTCAACACAGAGGAGGCTAGACCATGTTAGCAACGTGACAACAGTTTACAAAAATATGTTTTGTTGAATCACGAGTTTACTGCATCAGCCGGCTGTTGCGTTGGAGATTGACACGCGGAGACTGTAGGCCTTGGGGCTGCTAGTAGTAAGTTGACTACTAGTAGATTATTATGTAACTAGTAGTACTATATGTATCATTTGTATTTATCGAAAAATGGATATATTTTACAAGTTTGAGGAGCTGGTGCTGGCACTTGAAGCCGAGACAAAAATGGCGAACAGCCCTATGAAGTTGGAGCCGTACCTGTCCGACGATGTTGAACCTGCAAACCAGAACATAAGATGGAGCTTAGCCACGGCCAACAGGACAGTCTAACATCTGGATGAGAGAATTTCAAGCAGAAACATCTAAGAGGCAGCATGCCCATGCATGTACGAACAACCTGAGTAGAGTAGCAATATTTGAGTGCGTACCAGCCGGTGATCCAGGATGCAAAAGGCGCCCAGTTCTTGCCGGCGAGCTTGGCGCTCCAGTAGTAGAGCCCGCCGGAGGTCGGGTAGGCGGAGCAGATCTCCGCCATGGACAGGGCGACGCAGCCGTTGAAGAAGGACACAACGAACCACCCGAGCGTCATGGACACCGGCCCGCCGTAGCGCAGCCCCGTGTTGTAGGTCGCCGTGACGCCCATGAGCACGGAGATGATGGAGAAGGAGAAGGCGGCGTTGGACGCCAAGCTGAGCCCGCGCTTGAGCTCCTGCTTGTACCCCATCTCCTGCAGCCGGCTCCGGTCCGCTTCGGCCGTGTCGGCGGCGCTCCGTCGTGGCGCCATATCTGCTGATCTCTGGCGCAGATCAGTTCCTCTACCTATGTAGCTTTGGTATAGAGTAGTTGAGCGAAGCCTTGTTATGTAAAAGTGGTGTTTGGTGTATATGGACTCATGGAGGGAGTCAAGGTGGGGAGTGGACTGGAAATGATTCACGTTTGAGGCGTTCTGGCATTGTTATACAGCTCCGTGACCCCCCGTTCGATAAGTTTGACCGAGAGGGCAAAATATAGTTGATGTTGCGTGTGCAGCGCACAATTATTTTTACGCTTCAAACAAGGTAGTATTGTGTCAGATGAAAGTGGACTGCTCGCGCATGGAACTGTTTGTGCTCGGACTGGGTGCGCCATGAACATGAGTGCAATGCCTACCACTGAACTCTTGTTTACCACACCAGCAAGCATCTTTGTCACAGAACACAGAGACAGTCTTTGGTTGGACCATTCGGGCAAGATTCCTTCCGCATGCATGACTCGGCATGGATTTTTTAGATTAATACGATTCAACTATATTGACCAAAGGAGATCAAGGCTGCTATCGATGGGATGGATCGGACCAGCGCCCCTGGACCCAGTGGCGGCGCCAAGATTAAATGCCCGGGTATTCATTGGGTATTCGTTTCGCCAAATCCTTATAGTTTTGTTAAAAAATTCTCTGTTTTATGAAAATTTACACTGTTTTATCAAAATTTTGGGTATTTCTGGGAAGACAGGGCCATACCCCTGGCGCCGCCACTGCCTGGACCGGACGGTCTCGGCCCAAGTTTCTACAGAGCCGCGTGGCCCACGGTTCAAACTGGTATGCTGCGTCTGTTTGGCGCCGTCCATGCTCGGAAGGCAAACTTGGGCGCGATCAACCGTGCGCATGTGGTGTTGCTGCCCAAGGCTGATGGTATCCTTGCACCTGGGTCCTTCAGACCTGTCTCGCTGCAAAACTCCTCCATCAAGACGGTTTGCAAGGCTCTTACCTGTAGGCTCCAAGCTCAGATTGGATCGCCTGTGGATGAAAATCAGTCTGGTTTTCTGTCTGGAAGAAGCATCTCTGAAAACTTTGTTTTTGCTACGGAGCTGGTCCAGTGCTGCTTCAAGCGTTTTTCTCCCTCTCTGGTCCTCAAGCTGGATTTCTCTAAGGCTTTCGATTCAATTGATTGGGAGAGTCTCCGAGCAATTATGTTGGCGCGTGGTTTTCCCCCTGCATGGTGTGATTGGATGGACATGATCCTGGCCACCTCCAAGTCTGCTATTTTGCTAAATGGTGTCCCTGGGCCATGGATTGATTGTAAGCGAGGCCTAAGGCAGGGCGACCCGCTCTCTCCGTACCTTTTCTTGCTGGTTGCGGATGTGCTGCAGCGGCTTATCCGGCAGGACCCGCTCTTGTGCCACCCCATCGTTGATGGTGCTCCCTGTCAGTACTACAGTATGCCGACGACACTCTCATCATTATGCGTGCTGACCTGCCTGCTGCGGTGCGGCTCAAGGAGCTGCTGGATCAGTTTGCGGATGCGACGGGTTTGACGATCAACTTCCACAAAAGCACCCTGGTCCCCATGCATGTCCCTGAGGCTGCTTTGATGGAGATCCAAGCTGCTCTCGGCTGTCGGGTCGAAGGTTTTCCTCAGACTTATCTTGGCTTGCCCCTGTCCTGCGAGAAGCTCACTATGCTCCACTTCGCGCCTTTGATTGCCAAAGTGGACAAGTACCTATCCGGATGGTGTGCTCTGCTGCTCTCCAGTGGTGGGCGGGTGGTGCTGCTCAACGCCGTGCTCGATGCCCTCCCCACCTTTTCCATGGGGGCCCTCGACCTGCCGCCCGCCTTACTCTATGCCATTGACGCGCTCCGCCGGGCTTTCCTCTGGAACGTGCCGAGGCACGCGACCGGTGCCAAATGCCTCGTCGCCTGGGATGCGGTGTGCCGTCCCAAGAGGGAAGGTGGCCTTGGGATCAAGTGCCTCGCCACGAAGAATGAGTGCCTGCAGCTCAAGCTTGTGCACCGTCTTCACTCCGATGTCCTCGCCCCGTGGCCCTGTTGGGCTTGGAGTGCGGCTGCTGGCCACATTGTTCCCGGCCAGCATTGGAAGCACCTCCAGGCGCTCATGCCGCTATACCGGAGCATCTCGGTGGCCAAGGTGGGAGACGGGCAGCGGGTGTTGTTCTGGTTGGACAACTGGATCGGTAGTGAGGCCATTGGCAGCCGGTGACCCATTCTCCTCTCGCATGCTCTGCGTCGTGACGCCACGGTCAGCTCCGTGCTCGCCGTCGGCGTTCGTTAGTCGCTGGTCCTGAGGCTGACCGCTGCTGCCGAGCGCCTGCTTCCGGCCCTCCTCGCCCTGGTGGGTGAGGTCGCGCTCTCGGAGGCGATGACACGCGCGAGCAGGTGCGCTGCCACAAGAAGGCTGGTGGCCTGGATGCCTCGGCGTTGTACCGGCTGCGCACCTAGGGCGGCGTTGACAACCCGGCCCACGACTTTGTGTGGAAGAACTTTGCGCCCTCCAAGGTGCGGTTCTTCGCCTGGTTGTTATCCAAAGGGCGTCGCTGCTGCACAAGAGCATCATGGCAGTCGCTGAAGCCAGCTGCCCCGTTTGCCATGCTCCTCTGGAGATGGCGAACCACATCTTTTTCGAGTGCCCCTTCGCGCGGCGCTTCTGGGGTGCTGTGGGCTTTCAGTTCCCCGACGCTGCTGGTGTCAAGCTCCTACACGGGTACGCCGCTCATGCTGCGGTGCCTCCGGACTCTGCCTCGATGTTCACCCTGCTGTGCTTGTGGAACCTATGGAAACATAGGAATGCCGTCGTCTTCCGTGAGCAGAAACCCTGCCTCCCGCTGCTGCTACATCTCTGCCGGAGTGAGGCTCGTTTCTGGCGAGCTAGACTACCTGGAGATCAAGAACTCGCTGAGGCAGCTTGGCTTGGCTGCCTGACGGAGAACATCACCCCTGTCTGATGTCCTCTTTCCCCCTGTATCTCCTTTATCTGAAACTCCCCTGTACTAACTTTTATGGCCTTGGGGCCAAGCAATATATACAAATTCAGGTGGGGACTTTGTCCCCCCTGGTGACCATCAAAAAAAAAACAAAGGGAAATAGTTTATGATAGCTCTTGTCACGCAGATCAGCTGGGAAGACAATATCACCAGCGAGCCATTCTCTTTAATTTGCTCAAATGAAGGAAGATATGACATCAAGAGTTTGACTTTTTTTACACTTGGATTTAGATGCACTGCACCAAAGTATAGAGATACACGTGTAGGATGCTCACACTTGTTGCATTGATTCTTTTCACATATAAATCACTACTACTTTGCCAGTTTTGACACTAGTTACCCTATTTAAGACACTTTCATCCTAAATGCCCCATTTAGGGCTTCTTCTGTTGACCCCCTCCCTAGATTTCGCATATTCTTTTTGGCTTTATGTTTGGGTGAAATCATTTTTATTGTAACCGCCTAGTGAGATATCTAAGTTTAGTGAACACTCATACCGATACAACGAACCTCATCATTATGTGCTTGTTGTTTTCACTTATTAGGTATTGTTGGAAAATGTTGATGTCAAAAACGTCATCGGGTCTTCTACAAATAGGATTTTCTTCACAAAAGTATACAAGAGACTAAGAAAAATGCAAGGTTGTAGAGTATGTTTAAACATGTTCAAATGTATCCCAGAGCATTATCGGTTAACAGCTAATAACATACCTTATTTCATGTTGTAGAGCTTATTGTATCTCAAATATATAACCAAACCTATCCTAAAGAAAAGACCAATCTACTGTACCATAAGACTACTAATTGTCCTTCAATGGATACAACCAAATTAATCCACAATGTAAGACACATGGGTAATAACAATCAACCTGTAGCTTTATTAATTATTTGTTGATGTGCATACAAGATAATCTTTTTAGTGGTTCTCAACTAAACATCCCATCGTATCCCCTCTCTGCCAATGCTGGGCATCCATCTTATCCTCTTTCTCTCTCTTCCAATATTGGGCATCCCCTTCTCCATCGGAATCATCGGAAGCGAATCCATGGATGGGCTAGGTTTTCTTCATGTTGAGTTATCTTGCATCATACCTTGTCGTTCTTCTTCCATCGTCCATATCACAATATCTCATTTAATTTTCTCATCTAATCTATCCTAGCACGACATGCCAACCCTATCTGTCAATTCTACCGGCCTGTCTCAATCCTTAAATATTTTTGAGACCACCAAAACTATAAAATTCAGCAGTGTATCATGTGTATATATGGACATCGATGACATATAAAATCTAATGAGCATCCAACATAACAATATGAAAAAAGGCATATGCAGCACAAACATTCAATTGGCAAAATTTCTATAAGAAGATGTGTGGCACTAAATTAATATATAAATGATAAAGTCTTATCATAACTAATAAGTTTGCAGAAAAGGAAAAGTGTCCAAATTGAAGGTGTTCGACTCACATTCCCATGCATATGTTCCTCAAAAGATATTAAAGAGTAGAAACCACAAGGGTGAGAACAAAGGCTCATTAAATACATAAATGAATAATAAACATCAACAAATCAACATGTTGAGCTGTTATTAACTATCAATCAACCTATAGCACATGCCCATCATATTTCATTGCGTATATTGTATTCACTTGTGTGGACAATGTCAACACCAACTACAACTTGTGGAGGGTGCCACACCGATACAAACTCCAACTTGTGGAGGGTGCTACCAAAGTGGTTGTGGTTCACAACCCATCGTTGAAGGCCCTAATGATCCTACTGAAGGAGGTTTCCATAATTTTCTTTTTCATTTTGTGCATGTGCAAATACTAGTTTAACAAGTAATCATCATATCATCGTCGATGTCCTCTTAATCATCCTTTTATTAATATCATTAGAATAAAGGATAGTATTAAAATTCCAGTGAAAAGAGCTTCGCAAATTCAGTATTCCATAATGAACAAACCTCAATTTTACACAAAATATGATTTAAGTAATCTCGATCGCGGAGTATCAACACACGTTATTCAACATACATCTCTCAATATATAGCATGCTCAATTTGGTACATATGTATTCACAAAGTAACATTGTCCCTATGTGCAAGATCCTGAGTAGCATAAAGATGTTTGGTACTAAAGAAAATTTTGATCTAATTCTCCAATCAAAAGTTCCACCCAAAAAGCAAATTGATTAGACCATAAAATAGTATAGAAAATTCATTCAACTAACTAATGGGTGCTATTGCATGAAGCTCACCAAAAAGGTCCAACGATTGGTATGCTCATCTATATCACATCTCGGGATCTCAAACCTCTTTTTTCAAGTCTTATCATAAACTAATCATCATTATATTACATAGGGAACCAATGCCACAAATCAAAAACTAATGCTTCTAGTGGAATATAGTTTCAAAGACCTCTCTACCCCAAATTTAGTGGTGGAAACATATGCTGAATTGGGATTACTATTTCAGAGCTAAAACATATTGAAATTTTTAAATGGGGAGGTATGTTGTTCACATCATCATTTTTGCTTTGCATTGCCTGCATGCAATGAAATGAAGCTACATATTATAGCATGCGAGGAAGGGAGGCATTGTTTGTTAGTTATTATACTCTTAACAATTGTTCCATAATTCTATCCCTCACAATATACTCACAGCAACACATAATGAAATTTGCCGCTACTCGTCCTCATAAATGGTAGGTTTAGTATTTGAGTCCGACTGCAATACATGTTTTTAATTACTATAGTTTGTGAGTTGCTTCTACTCCTGGATCAAGTTAACATTGACCTTGTACTCTTTCTGTTTTGAATAAACATAAATAAGCATTTCTACTTATGTATCAAGTTTAGTAATCAACAACGTCATCTTCACTTTGGGGTATTATAGTTTTTTCTCTAACGCAATATTCAAAGTGACCAATTACATGAAAATGCCGACCAGATTGTTATAAGTAATTAAACACCCACACCCATAATGTTCTTCATGTACAAGGATTGTGATTTAAAAAATTCTAATGTGAAATCATGGGGGCACAATATATTCATTCAGTAAATATATAAAAGGGATATTGGACAGTATAGTTGCTTTAAACTGAACCTATATTTTAATTGAGCACAACGCAATTGCACATATGTATGTAGAAAATAAGTGTTCAATTCCTGTAATAAAGTAAATCCTCCAATAACTGAACGACATTGATGGATAAAATTCAAAGCAGATCTTTTAGTGGAGTCAAAATAACTTGTGTATAGATTCAGAAGATTCCATCTGGACTTCAAATCACCCTAATACTACGTTCATATAGAAAAATATGTTACGGTCTAGATTTTCAAGGATAGGTGCCTGCTATCAGCTAGGTTTGAGCAACCATTGACATGAAAACTACACACAATAAATCAATGGCTTCAACTAAATTCAGATTGGAAACCGAAGAAAAACTATCAGGTCTACACTCAGATACTCATGTAGGTAAACAACAATAGGGACTCAAGATAACCTGGTACCATAAAAAAACTCTACAATCATATATATCTTAGACATGAACAGAAATTTTAACACCAAGTTGCTAAGAAGAATAATGGGTGAATTGGATTCTTTCAAACAAAATAGGAACAAGTGGAGCCAATTATCTTGACTCGGTATCTTGATCGCGGGTCCCTTCTTGTAGCCAAGTTTACAGATTCATCGGTTTGGTTCTTCCCAACTACATCAGGTGAACTGGAGCAAACTCCTCTTAAGATAAATCCATTGGGTTCCATCCAAGCGAGTTAGAGCATCTCCAGTCGCGTCCCCCAAACCGTCCCCCAAAGGGATTTGGGGCGCGCCGGACAAAAAAAGCGTCCAGCCGCGTCCCCCAAAGCCCTTTTTTGTCCGGCGCGGCCCGATACGGTGTCCGGCGCCCCGAGCCCGTCCCCGTCCCACAGGGGACGCTCCGGGGACGCCGGACACAACGAAATGAGAGGCGAGGAGGCGCGGGGCTGACGCGTCAGCGGCACAGTTAATTTTAACCTAACCGTCGCCTACCTCGCGACGGAAGTTATTCGCGCGCAGCGGCATCTTTGCCTTAATGGCGACGGAGGGGCAGGCGAGACGTCTCGTCGGTGCTGCGCAGCCTCCACGCGTCGCCGGCGTTCGCACGCCACCGCCCGTTCCCGCGCGATCTTCCCGCCTCTTCTCGTCTGTTCCCGCGCTTTCTTCCCGACGCCGGCGTCTATAAAAGGTCTCCCGGCTCATCAATGGTAGCCACCGCACCCCGCCGGCAACAAACACAGCCCTCGTCGCTCCACAGCCGTCTCCTCCATCACCAGTGGCAATGGCGAACCGCCCCGGCGATGGCCACTTCCCTCCACCGCCGTCTCCTCCATTGACGAGCCGGCAGCGGCGTGCGGCACTCGAGGAGGAGGCCCGCCAGTGGCGTGAGGCGCAGCAGGCGGCGGATCTAGCGGCGTTCTCCGCCCCTGCCTCCGCAGCTGAGGAGGCCGCGGCGGAAGCAGCGTGGCAGGAGCAGCAGTGCGACACCGTTGCGGCGTTCGACACCTCGACGGGACAAGAGGCGCGACGGCGCCGGTACCGGGAGGAGATGGAGCAGCGATGGGCTGACGAGCGCCGGCGCCAGCGCGATGAGCGGCAGGCGATGTTCCGTGAACGGCGTGACTCGATCGAGCGCCGGCGGCGTGAGTCGATCGAGCTCCAGCAGCAGGCGACGGTGGAGGAGCGTCGACAGCGGGAGGCGGCGCTTACGGCGCTATGGGGGAGGCGGGCGGAGCAGTTGGCGGCGGCCGACGCGTTTGCGGCGGCGATGATGGAGGCGCCAACAGATGTGGAGGAGGAGGCGCCAATGGAGGAGGAGGAGGCCGAGGCGGAGGAGACCGAGGTGGAGGACGACGACGACGACGAGTTCGAGTGGTCCGACGACGACGGGCCGCACCCGGACGAGACGGCCGATCAGCAACGCGCCCTCGTCGAGTCCTTCGAGTCGGAGAAGAAGCTCCAGGACGACGCCCGTGCCCTCGAAGAGGCGCATATTCGTCGCGCCATCGAGCTCTCCCTCCAGGCGGCGCAGCAGGGGACGGCGGAGGACGCGCGGCGGGAGCGGCACCGTCTGGCCACCGCCGAACGCAAGGAGAGGAGGCGCGCGCAGGAGGAGCTGCGGCGTAGGGGAGGCGACGACGGGGCGGGGCCGTCGAACGCGCCGCCGGGCGGTCAGTAGTCTAGGTTTAGATGAAATCTAGCCGTTTTCATTCAAACTTTGTAATATATAATCAAAATTGAATGAAAACCTTTATTTTCGTGCACAAATATTCATTTGGGGGCGGCGTTTGGGGGACGCGGCTGGGGAGCGACGTCCCCCAAACGCGGCACGAACAAAACACGTCCCCCAAACGCTCGATCCGGCGCGGTTTGGGGGACGGTTTGGGGGACGCGACTGGAGATGCTCTTAGGCAAAATATGAAGCAATCATCTGGTGACCTCTTTACTTCATGTTCCAATACTCTGGAGACGTATGTGAATATATGCAACAACCCTGAAATTAAATTCTTGTAAATTCAAGTGTAAATTTGTTTTTACAACCATCTTCATGTCTCCTAGGCCGCTGTGGGAGTTGCTTCCTCGATGACGTCAGGGATAGTTGCTTCCTAGATGGTGGTTGTGGCGCTTGAGTCCTTGATAGCCTACAGATGGTGAGATGCATCAGGCACGTGGAGTAGAAGGTAGGAGGCCCATGCAGAGGTGGGGATGGTGGGTTGCGGCGACGCCGGCAGAGAGGATGGGTAGCATCGATGCCGGAGGAGGGTCGTAGGTATGGTGAATGGCGACAACATCGTGCTACTCTGTGTCTATGAGGTGGTAGTTTGTTTTAACAAACAGGTACGTAATTAGTGGATATGAGACCGGATACGGGATTAGTAGAGAGGGATGCTCAATGTGTTTAGCTCAACATTCATATGGTTTGGTTCATGGGATGATGTGTGTGAATAGCTTAGATTGTTTGGATCTGCCGCTCTGTGCTTTTCTGTTTTAGTGGAGATTACCTACTTGTATGAGAAATTTTTTTTACGAGCATTAGTTTGTTTATGTTCTACTTTGTGAAGAGAAAATACTATAATAGATATATTTATACTAAAGTTTATACCTCATAAACATGTGTATCATAATGTAATATGAATTATGATTTTTTTACATAGAACACATAGTTAACAAATCATAATGTTTCATAACATTACTTATAGAGTTTTCTTTTACAGCTATAAGGTGCCACACTGAGAAATTAGCTTGTGCTAAATTTAAAATATTTGATGCAATAGAAGTTTTCCTTAAACTATTTTTTTGACGTAAAATAAATAATATAGGTTATGCAAATTTATTGTCTACGTATGTACACGATTTTAGTGTCCATCAATATCCTTATAGAGATGTCAAAAGCATTACACAACAAATATCTTAGTACCAATTCTATTGTATTAGTAGGTAAGTATAATTATAGAAGATTGTAGAGTATAAGGTGTTGTAGAGTATAAGCTGAACCATTTATGAATGTGCACTAGTAGAAAAAGAGGCTTCCGTCCAGGCCTTTAGTACGAACCAGTACTAAAGGGTGCATTACTACCGGTTGCACTACCCAGGCATTTAGTACCGGTTCGTAAGGACCTTTAGTACCGGTTCGTGTCACGAACCGGTACTAAAGGGTTAGCGTCATCCGGAAAACTTTTAGTACCGGTTCGTGACACGAACCGGTACTAAAGGGTAGACCTTTAGTATCCTGCTCCGCACGCACCTCCACCCCCCCTGGTGGATCGCTTTTTTTTGCTTTGTAAAATACAAATGAAAATGATAGAAAATTCAAAAATAAAATATTTTGAGATTCTTGTATGTTATGCAACCTACTATTCGGTGAAATTAAGAAATTCGAATTTTGACTTTTTTTGCAAAAAAAAGTTTGAAAAATGGTAAAACCGCATTAATTTTTGCATACGACGTCGGAAAAAAGCGTATAATATATCGAAATCATTGTGGGAAAAAGTTACATCCGAATTCACCGGGGTTTACCCGGTTAGACAATTTTTAAATTCTCAAAATTCCAAATGAAATTTTATTTTTAATTTTTTAAAATTAAAATTTATAATTATAAGATTTTTTGAATCCTAAAATATTACTCCCTCTGTTCCATTCTATAGTGCTTATAGTTTTTTACACAAGACCCCTAGCTGAACGATTTGAGATCAACGTAAAATTTGGAAAATCCATATCTTCCTAACTTAGCATAACAAATTTGGAAGCTGAACGGGGATGAGGTAATTGAAAAAAAAGCTAAGCTACAACCTTATATTCTGAAACAAATGCTAAAAATCTATAGGCACTATAGAAAGGAACGGAGGGAGTACTATTACTTTTAGAAAATTATAAGGTTTTCAAATTTTCAGGTTTTAGGTTTGGCAAAAAAATATTTTTTTTTAAATAATTAAAAATAATACAAATTTAAAAAGTTAATTTTATTTATTTATTCAAAATTGTTATTAAATCATTACTTTTGTTTATTAAAAGAATTATTAGGAATTTAAACAGTAAAAAAGTGTA
The DNA here is from genome assembly GCF_019359855.2 of Lolium perenne. Classification (NCBI taxonomy): domain Eukaryota; kingdom Viridiplantae; phylum Streptophyta; class Magnoliopsida; order Poales; family Poaceae; genus Lolium; species Lolium perenne. Next base: position 323,872,330 of record NC_067246.2, read on the forward strand.
ACATCGACCAACATGTTAATATGATTGATATGATACTACTATCAACAACATGCGTGCCAAGCACTTGGAAGTGGAACGGGGTGGAACTCGAAAGTTAAGCGTGCTAGTGCTGGAGTAGTGTGAGGATGAGTGACCGATCGGGAAGTTTGACAATGGGTAAGTAATTTGACTAGAGATTAAGTGTAGTTAGAGACTAACGAAAATACTAAAAATTCTGAAAAAGATAAAATAAAAAAGAGGGGGTGAAAAATAATTAAAAAAATGGATATTTTTTTAAAGAAATAGCCTTTAGTACCGGTTCATGTTACGAACCGGTACCAAAGATCTCCAGCCCCGCGGCATCCTCCGTGACCACGTGGAGGCACCTTTAGTACCGGTTCGTAAGGAACCGGTACCAAAGGGAGAAGGCTTTAGTACCGAACCTTTAGTACCGGTTTCAAAACCGGTACTAAAGGCCCTTTTGAACCGGTATTAAAGGGGGGTTTCTCTACTAGTGGTGTAATACAAGTTAGGTTCACAAGTTAATTGAAAACATATGAATTATATACATTCGGTATTGAAATACAATTTCTGAAGTATACCCCATTCATGGTCCTCATTGAAGGTTCCGATTTGGGCATGCAACCCGGCTATCGTTTCTTAATTAGTCTCCCAGTCTGCAAAACACATGTCACACGGTACAGATATTATGTGAAATTCATATCTAAGTAAAGCAAGCAAAAGTCTCGTAGCATCGTCCGCACTGGTCGGACGATGGTGGGAGTAGGGGTATAAACGGATCGGATCGGATCAGATTTTATCATACCATATCGTTTACCACATATTTTTCTCAGATTAGGATCGAAGCAGATATTGACTAATTTCGGATTCGAATGCGGATATACGGGATTACATATTCGAATCGAAAATGGGGCGGACTCAGACTGGAAACAAAAAAAAAGTCGGATATATGCTCCCATCAGTGGATAGATATAGTTCTTGCAAATCTTGAGAGAAATTTATACTTTTAATCTTGCGTAGTTAAGAAAAAAGAGATAAAATTTACGCTAAAACTCAAGCATTGAGAGAATCTAGAGCCAAATAAATTCGGTAACTCAATGACTACTAAATTTGTGAGAATGACCCCCTTTTGACACAAAATCGGATTATCCGCTTAAAAATCTTGGGATTATCCTAATTGCATTTCGGATAATCCATATTTACATGGTATTTGCTATACCATATCCTATACGATATCCGGAGCACCACTTCAAAATCGGATATCTTTATTCGCTGAATTCTTTGAAATCGGATATGAACACCTTAAAACAGATTCGGGACCGGTTTAGGCGCGAAAATTATCCCATCCATTTTCACCCCTAGCTGGGAGGTATGGGATCGTCCGATAGAGCTGTTGTAGCTCCGACCCAGATCTACGGAGGTACTGATGCAGGCCTAAGGTGCGGCTCTTGGAGTTGTGGGGTTGTAGCAGCGTGGCCACGTTATTTTTGGAGAGTCTCGGGTTTTTTTTTAGATCAAATGGCTGCCATTTCATTACTCCACAACGTCACCAATTAACAGGTTCGCAATACAAGCAGGAGCACACCCTACCCAGGCATTACACACTTTATTTGCACAGCCATCCTTAGCTAACTTATGCGCAGCTTCATTGCCTGAGCACCGCACGTGTTTCACCGAAGCCTCCACGAAGTCCCGCATGAGTTCCTTAGCTAACGATCCAGCTCTCCGCTAGACAACTTGGCAACCGCACCTTGAAAGTCCGTCTCCAAGAGTAACCTCGACACCCCTGCTCCTTAGCTAGCAGTACAGCTCGATGACAGGCTAACAGCTCAGCTCGTTCCGGATCAGTCACCAGAGGAAAAAAAAGGCTAGCTCCAGCTAGGAAGTCGCCCTGGTGGTCATGCACGACCACACAACCGCCTCCATGACCAAGGGCTTGTGAGAACGCCCCATCCACATTAGCTTTATGCCACCCCACCCTTGGCGGAGACCAGCGCTCCACTGGATTCGGAGAACTTGTCGAAGCTTCCCTGCGGAGGCCATGCCACTCTTTGAGCAAGGCCACCGTTCTACCCGCTATGTCCTCTGGATCTTCAATCATCGGACAATCCCTCACGTTGTTCCTTGCCAGCCACAGTTGGTATAAGGCCATCATCCCCGTCACCAGCTCCACCTCATCCAGCGAGCCCAGCCACTCCAGGAACCAACTCTACAGGTCTTTATGTGATCTGAACACACCTGAAGGAGCGGGTAGAGACATAGAGGTCTTGTTCCGAAGAAGATCCCACACCCGGACCGAATGAGGGCATTCCCAGCATCGATGCAATATTGTCTCCTCCCTATCGCACACCACGCACCTGACCCCTGCTTTGATGTGCTGCCGTCGCAGCTCCGCACCCACAGCTAGCCCATTCTTTGCTAGTCTTTAGCAATGGATTTGGACCTTCCGGGCACCTGAGCTGACCAAATGGAAAGACATCCATGATGCTCCTCATAGCTGGAGGATGAGCCCGCTTTGCCTTCTTTAAGTTGCTTGGTATGTTGTTTCAGGTGATACGCTGATTTGACTGACAAAATTAACCCCATTTTTGGTGTAATTCCATGCTAAGTAATCTTCTGTTCCAGCATGACCTACGGGAATCTTAAGTATGGCATCAACATCACCCTGAAAATGTATCTCTCAACTTTTGTACATTCCATCCTCACCCTTGATAGCGTGTATACACACGTCCGTTGGGAACCCCAAGAGGAAGGTGTGATGCGTACAGCAGCAAGTTTTCCCTCAGTAAGAAACCAAGGTTTATCGAACCAGTAGGAGCCAAGAAGCACGTTGAAGGTTGATGGCGGCGAGATGTAGTGCGGTGCAACACCAGGGATTCCGGCGCTAACGTGGAACCTGCACAACACAACCAAAGTACTTTGCCCCAACGAAACAGTGAGGTTGTCAATCTCACCGGCTTGCTGTAACAAAGGATTAGATGTATAGCGTGGATGATGATTGTTTGCAGAAAACAGTAGAACAAGTATTGCAGTAGATTGTATTCAATGTAAAAGAATGGACCGGGGTCCACAGTTCACTAGAGGTGTCTCTCCCATAAGATAAATAGCATGTTGGGTGAACAAATTACAGTTGGGCAATTGACAAATCGAGAGGGCATGACAATGCACATACATGATATGATGAATATTGTGAGATTCAATTGGGCATTACGACAAAGTACATAGACCGCTATCCAGCATGCATCTATGCCTAAAAAGTCCACTTTCAGGTTATCATCCGAACCCCTTCCAGTATTAAGTTGCAAACAACAGACAATTGCATTAAGTATGGTGCGTAATGTAATCAATAACTACATCCTCGGACATAGCATCAATGTTTTATCCCTAGTGGCAACAACAGATCCACAACCTTAGAACTTTCTGTCACTGTCCCAGATTTAATGGAGGCATGAACCCACTATCGAGCATAAATACTCCCTCTTGGAGTTAAGAGTAAAAACTTGGCCAGAGCCTCTACTAATAACGGAGAGCATGCAAGATCATAAACAACACATAGGTAATAGATTGATAATCAACATAACATAGTATTGTCTATCCATCAGATCCCAACAAACACAACATATAACATTACAGATAGATGATCTTGATCATGTTAGGCAGCTCACAAGATCCGACAATGAAGCACAATGAGGAGAAGACGACCATCTAGCTACTGCTATGGACCCATAGTCCAGGGGTGAACTACTCACTCATCAACCCGGAGGCGACCACGGTGTAGAGTCCTCCGGGAGATGATTCCCCTCTCCGGCAGGGTGCCGGAGGCGATCTCCTGAATCCCCCGAGATGGGATTGGCGGCGGCGGCGTCTCTGGAAGGTTTTCCGCACTAGTAGGAAAAGCCTCATCAGTGGCGCACCAAAAATTGATTCTGTGGCGCATGGTCGGTGTGCCACAGAATTCTCGCCACAAAAATAAGGTTTCTGTGGCGCACCTGCCCATGCGCCACAGAAAGTCTTATTTCTGTGGCGCACCAGGCGGCGGTGCGCCACAGAAACAGAAAGTCTTATTTCTGTGGCGCACCACCGCCGGTGCGCCACATAATTTTTTTTAAAATTTCAAAAAAAGTGGCGGCCAGATCTAGATCTAGATCTGGGGCCGCCGATTTTTTTTTAATTTTTCTGGAAGGTCGCCGAAGGTGGGTGGTTGGTTGCGTGGGTGGTGTGGGTTTGTGGGTGGAGGATGAGGCCGGCCGAAGGAGGTGGTGGTGGTGGTGGTGGAATAGGAGGAGGTGGAGGTGGAGGTGGAGGTGGAATAGGAGGAGGTGGAGGTGGAGGTGGAGGTGGAGGTGGAGGTGGTGGTGGAGGTGGTGGTGGTGGTGGTGGTGGTGGTGGTGGTGGTGGTGGTAGAGGAGGAGGAGGTGGTGGTGGTGGTTGTCGCCGGAGGAGGAGGAGAAGGTGGTTGTTGTGGAGGAGGTGGTCGCCGGAGGAGGTGTTGGTCGTGGTCGCCGGTGGAGGTCGCCGGAGTTGGTCGCCGGTGGAGATCGCCGGAGTTGGTCGCTGAAGTTGGTCGCCGGAGTTGGTCGCCGGTGGAGGAGAGGAGAGAGGAGAAGTGGAGAAGTGGAGGAAAGGAGAGAGGAGTGGAGGAGAAGAGGAGAAGTGGAGAAGTGGAGGGAGAGAAGAGGAAGAGAGGAGGAGAGGAGGAGAAGAGGAGAAGTGGAGAAGGGGAGAAGGGGAGAAGTGGAGAAGGGGAGAAATGGAGGAGAAGGAGAAGTGAGCGCCAGAAATTTCAAATTTGGACGTTAATTCTGTGGCGCACGGGCACTTGGTGCGCCACAGAATTTTTTTTTTCTTTTTTTGTATTTTGCAGCAAAAAATCTTTAACTGCCTGTAACTTTTTACTCTTTTCGAATTTTGAGATTCTAAAAATTGTCCAACCGGGCAAGCCCTTGTGAATTCGGATGTAGAATTTTCGTGGGAACATTTTGATATATTATGCGGTTTTTTTCGAGTTCGTATGCAACCAGAAATCCAGTTTGATGATTTTCCCACGCAATTTTGCAAAAAAAGTCAAAACTATTGTTTGTTAATTCTCAGTGGTAAAAGATGACATAATACATGGGCATGTTGAAGGAATTTATTTTTTGAATTTTTTATCTATTTTTTTTTACAGAGGTAAAAAAGGCGATCCACGGGGGGGGGGGGGGGGGTGGAGTTGCGTGGGGAGCCAAAAAAAGTTCTGTGACGCATGGAACTAATGTGCGCCACAGAAATGTGTAGTTTCTGTGGCGCACCATCCCACGTGCGCCACAGAAAGTCTTATTTCAGTGGCGCACCAGGACCAGTGCGCCACAGAATGTCTTATTTCTGTGGCGCACTGGTCCTGTGCGCCACAGAAATAGTGAAATCAATGATTGGGGCTGGCCCCACCAAACTTCTGTGGCGCATGGATCCCTGGTGCGCCACAAAATTAAGCTATTCTGTGGCGCACCGTGCCTGGTGCGCCACAAAATTAAGCTATTTCTGTGGCGCACCGTGCCTGGTGCGCCACAAAATAACTTTCTGTGACGCATTTTTGGTGGTGCGCCACAGAAATAAGCTTCGCCTATAAGCGTTTTCCTACTAGTGCCGTATCGTGGCTCTCGGTACTGGGGGTTTCGCGACGAAGGCTTCAAGTAGGCGGAAGGACAACGCGGGGGGCCACACGAGGGCCCCACACGCCAGGCCGGCGCGACCAAGGGCCAGGCCGCGCCGCCCTAGTGTTTGGGCGCCTCGTGGCCCCACTTCCTTTCCCCCTCGGTCTTCTGGAAGCTTCGTGTGAAAATAGGCCCCTGGGCGTTGATTTCGTCCAATTCCGAGAATATTTTCTTACTAGGATTTCTGAAACCAAAAACAGCGTAAAAACAAGAAATGGCTCTTCGGCATCTCGTTAATAGGTTAGTGCCGGAAAATGCATAAATACGACATATAATGTGTATAAAATATGTGAGTATCATCATAAAAGTAGCATGGAACATAAGAAATTATAGATACGTTTGAGACGTATCAAGCATCCCCAAGCTTAGTTCCTACTCGTCCCGAGTAGGTAAACGATAACAAAGATAATTTCTTAGTGACAATGCTACCAACATAATCTTGATCAATACTATTGTAAGCACATGTAATGAATGCAGCGATTTGAAACAATGGTAAATGGCATGAGTAAACAATTGAATCATAAAGCAAAGACTTTTCATGAATAGTACTTCAAGACAAGCATCAATAAGTCTTGCATAAGAGTTAACTCATAAAGCAATAATTCAAAGTAAAGGTATTGAAGCAACACAAAGGAAGATGAAGTTTCAGCGGTTGCTTTCAACTTGTAACATGTATATCTCATGGATATTGTCAATGTAAAGTAATATAACAAGTGCAATATGGAAGTATGTAGGAATCAATGCACAGTTCACACAAGTGTTTGCTTCTTACAAGTTGCAAGCCTCATGCATAGTATACTAATAGTGCCCGCACCTTGTCCTAATTAGCTTGGATTACCGGGATTATCATCGCAATACACATGTTTTAACCAAGTGTCACAAAGGGGTACTTCTATGCCGCCTGTACAAAGGTCTAAGGAGAAAGTTCGCATTGGATTTCTCGCTTTTGATTATTCTCAACTTAGACATCCATACCGGGACAACATAGACAACAGATAATGGGCTCCTCTTTAATGCATAAACATGTAGCAACAATTAATGTTCTCATATGAGATTGAGGATATATGTCCAAAACTGAAACTTCCACCATGATTCATGGCTTTAGTTAGCGGCCCAATGTTCTTCTCTAATAGTATGCATACTCTAACCATTAAATAAGTGGTAAATCGCCCTTACTTCAGACAAGACGGACATGCATAGCAACTCACATGATATTCAACAAAGAGTAGTTGATGGCGTCCCCAGAAACATGGTTATCGCGCAACAAGCAACTTAATAAAAGATAAAGTGCATAAGTACATATTCAATACCACAATAGTTTTTAAGCTATTTGTCCCATGAGCTATATATTGCAAAGATAAAGAATGGAAATTTTAAAGGTAGCACTCAAGCAATTTACTTTGGAATGGCGGAGAAATACCATGTGGTAGGTTGGTATGGTGGACACAAATGGCATAGTGGTTGGCTCAAGGATTTTGGATGCATGAGAAGTATCCCCTCTCGATACAAGGTTTAGGCTAGCAAGGTTATTTGAAACAAACACAAGGATGAAGCGGTGCAGCAAAACTCACATAAAAGACATATTATAAACATTATAAGACTCTACACCGTCTTCCTTGTTGTTCAAACTCAATACTAGAAATTATCTAGACCTTAGAGAAACCAAACATGCAAATCAGATTTTAGCATGCTCTATGTATTTCTTCATTAATAGGTGCAAAGTATATGATGCAAGAGCTTAAATATGAGCACAACAATTGCCAAGTATCACATTATTCAAGATATTATACCAATTACCACATATATCATTTTCCAATTCCAACCATATAACAATTTAACGAAGAAGAAACTTTCGCCATGAATACTATGAGTAAAGCCTAAGGACATATTTGTCCATATGCAACAGCGGAGCGTGTCTCTCTCCCACACAATGAATGCTAGGATCCATTTTATTCAAACAAAACAAAAACAAAAACAAACAGACGCTCCAAGCAAAGTATATAAGATGTGATGGAATAAAAATATAGTTTCAGGGGAGGAACCTGATAATGTTGTCGATGAAGAAGGGGATGCATTGGGCATCCCCAAGCTTAGACGCTTGAGTCTTCTTAAAATATGCAGGGGTGAACCACCGGGGCATCCCCAAGCTTAGAGCTTTCACTCTCCTTGATCATATTGCATCATTTCCCTCTCTTGATCCTTGAAAACTTCCTCCACACCAAACTCGAAACAACTCATTAGAGGGTTAGTGCACAATAAAAATTTATATGTTCAGAGGTGACATAATCATTCTTAACAATTCTGGACATTGCATAAAGCTACTGGACATTAATGGATCAAAGAAATTCATCCAACATAGCAAAAGAGGCAATGCGAAATAAAAGGCAGAATCTGTCAAAACAGAACAGTTCGTAAAGACGAATTTTAAAGTGGCACCAGACTTGCTCAAATGAAAATGCCCAAATTTAATGAAAGTTGCGTACATATCTGTGGATCACGCACGTAAATTGGCATATTTTTCTGAGCTACCTACAGAGAGGCAGGTCGAAATTCGTGACAGCAAAGAAATCTGTTACTGCGCAGTAATCCAAATCTAGTATGAACCTTACTATCAAAGACTTTACTTGGCACAACAATGCACAAAACTAAGATAAGGAGAGGTTGCTACAGTAGTAAACAACTTCCAAGACTCAAATATAAAATAAAAGTACTGTAGTAAAAACATGGGTTGTCTCCCATAAGCGCTTTTCTTTAACGCCTTTCAGCTAGGCGCAGAAAGTGTGTATCAAGTATTATCAAGAGATGGCGCATTGACATCATAATTTGTTCTAATAATAGAATCAAAAGGTAACTTCATTCTCTTTCTAGGGAAGTGTTCCATACCTTTCTTGAGAGGAAATTGATATTTAATATTACCTTCCTTCATATCAATGATAGCACCAACAGTTCGAAGAAAAGGTCTTCCCAATATAATGGGACAAGATGCATTGCATTCAATATCCAAGACAACAAAATCAACGGGGACAAGGTTATTGTTAACCATAGTACGAACATTATCAACTCTCCCCAAAGGTTTCTTTGTAGAGTTATCAGCAAGATTAACATCCAAATAACAATTTTTCAATGGTGGCAAGTCAAGCATATTATAGATTTTCTTAGGCATAACAGAAATACTTGCACCAAGATCACTGATACGTCTCCAATGTATCGATAATTTCTTACGTTCCATGCCACATTATTGATGTTATCTACATGTTTTATGCACACTTTATGTCATATTCGTGCATTTTCTGGAACTAACCTATTAACAAGATGCCGAAGTGCCGCTTCTTTGTTTTCTGCTGTTTTTGGTTTCAGAAATCCTAGTAACGAAATATTCTCGGAATTGGACGAAATCAACGCCCAGGGTCCTATTTTGCCACGAAGCTTCCAGAAGACCGAAGAGTCTACGAAGTGGGGCCACGAGGCGGCCAAACCCTAGGGCGGCGCGGCCTGGCCCCTGGCCGCGCGGCCCTATGGTGTGGGCCCCCCGTGCCGCCTCCTGACTTGCCCTTCCGCCTACTTAAAGCCTCCGTGACGAAACCCCCAGTACCGAGAGCCACGATACGGAAAACCTTACTGAGACGCCGCCGCCGCCGATCCCATCTCGGGGGATCCAGGAGATCGCCTCCGGCACCCTGCCGGAGAGGGGAATCATCTCCCGGAGGACTCTACACCGCCATGGTCGCCTCCGGAGTGATGAGTGAGTAGTCTACCCCTGGACTATGGGTCCATAGCAGTAGCTAGATGGTTGTCTTCTCCCCATTGTGCTATCATTGTCGGATCTTGTGAGCTGCCTAACATGATCAAGATCATCTATCTGTAATTCTATATGTTGTGTTTGTTGGGATCCGATGAATAGAGAATACTTGTTATGTTGATTATCAAAGTTATATCTACGTGTTGTTTATGATCTTGCATGCTTTCCGTTACTAGTAGATGCTCTGGCCAAGTAGATGCTTGTAACTCCAAGAGGGAGTACTTATGCTCGATAGTGGGTTCATGCTCGCATTGACACCTGGGACGGTGATGAAAGTTCTAAGGTTGTGTTGTGCTGTTGCCACTAGGGATAAAACATTGATGCTATGTCTAAGGATGTAGTTGTTGATTACATTACGCACCATACTTAATGCAATTGTCTGTTGCTTTGCAACTTAATACTGGAGGGGGTTCGGATGATAACCTGAAGGTGGACTTTTTAGGCATAGATGCAGTTGGATGGCGGTCTATGTACTTTGTCGTAATGCCCAATTAAATCTCACTATACTCATCATGATATGTATGTGCATGGTCATGCTCTCTTTATTTGTCAATTGCCCAACTGTAATTTGTTCACCCAACATGCTGTTTGTCTTATGGGAGAGACACCTCTAGTGAACTGTGGACCCCGGTCCAATTCTCTTTACTGAAATACAATCTACTGCAATACTTGTTCTACTGTTTTCTGCAAACAATCATCCTCCACACAATACGGTTAATCCTTTGTTACAGCAAGCCGGTGAGATTGACAACCTCACTGTTTCGTTGGGACAAAGTACTTTGGTTGTGTTGTGCAGGTTCCACGTTGGCGCCGGAATCCCTGGTGTTGCGCCGCACTACATCCCGCCGCCATCAACCTTCAACGTGCTTCTTGGCTCCTCCTGGTTCGATAAACCTTGGTTTCTTTCTGAGGGAAAACTTGCTGCTGTGCGCATCATACCTTCCTCTTGGGGTTCCCAACGAACGTGTGAATTACACGCCATCAATCACATAAAGCATTACAACCAAAGTCATTGACCTTCATCTTAATGATGGGCTCCCAACCATCCTCTAGCTTCCTAGGAATAGAAGTTTCGCGTTCTAGTTTCTCTTCTCTAGCTTTTATGAGAGCATTTGTAATATGTTTCGTGAAAGCCAAATTTATAGCACTAGCATTAGGACTTTTAGCAAGTTTTTGTAAGAACTTTATAACTTCAGAGATATGACAATCATCAAAATCCAAACCATTATAATCTAAAGCAATAGGATCATTATTCCCAATGTTGGAAAAAAATTCAGCAGTTTTATCACAGGCAGTTTCAGGCAGTTTTTCGCGCTTTGCATTAGAAGTGGAAACATTGCCAACACCAGTTCTTTCACCATTATTAGTAGGAGGTGCAGCAACATGTGTAGCATTAGCATTGCTAGTGGTGGTAATAGTCCAAACTTTAGCTATATTATCTTCTTTTTCATTTTCCTCTTTTTCCCACCTAGCACGCAATTCGGCCATCAATCTTATATTCTCATTAATTCTAACTTGGATGGCATTTGCTGTAGTAACAATTTTATTTTCATTATCCCTATTAGGCATAACTTCCAATTTCAAAAGATCAACATCAGCATCAAGACTATCAACTTTAGAAGCAAGTATATCAATTTTCCCAAGCTTTTCTTCAACAGATTTGTTAAAAGCAGTTTGTGTACTAATAAATTCTTTAAGCATAGCTTCAAGTCCAGGGGGTGTGTTCCTATTATTGTTGTAGGAATTCCCATAAGAATTACCATAGCCGTTGCCATTATTATAAGGATATGGCCTATAGTTGTTACTAGAATTGTTCCGATAAGCATTGTTGTTGAAATTATTATTTTTAATGTAGTTTACATCAACATGTTCTTCTTGTGCAACCAATGAAGCTAACGGAACATTATTAGGATTAATATTTGTCCTATCATTCACAAGCATAGACATAATAGCATCAATCTTATCACTCAAGGAAGAGGTTTCTTCGACAGAATTTACCTTCTTACCTTGTGGAGCTCTTTCCGAGTGCCATTCAGAGTAATTAATCATCATATTATCAAGAAGCTTTGTTGCTTCACCAAGAGTGATGGACATAAAGGTACCTCCAGCAGCTGAATCCAATAGGTTCCGCGAAGAAAAATTCAGTCCTGCATAAAAGGTTTGGATGATCATCCAAGTAGTCAGTCCATGGGTTGGGCAATTTTTAACCAAAGATTTCATTCTTTCCCATGCTTGTGCAACATGCTCAGTATCCAATTGTTTAAAATTCATTATGCTACTCCTCAAAGATATAATTTTAGCAGGGGGATAATATCTACCAATAAAAGCATCCTTGCATTTAGTCCATGAATCAATACTATTCTTAGGCAGAGATAGCAACCAATCTTTAGCTCTTCCTCTTAGTGAGAAAGGGAACAATTTTAATTTTATTATGTCACCATCTACATCTTTATACTTTTGCATTTCACAAAGTTCAACAAAATTATTGAGATGGGCAGCAGCATCATCAGAACTAATACCAGAAAATTGCTCTCGCATAACAAGATTCAGTAAAGCAGGTTTAATTTCAAAGAATTCCGCTGTAGTAGCGGGTGGAGCAATAGGTGTGCATAAGAAATCATTATTATTTGTGGTTGTGAAGTCACACAACTTAGTATTTTCAGGAGTATTCATTTTAGCAACAGTAAATAAAGTAAACTAGATAAAGTAAATGCAAGTAACTAATTTTTTTGTGTTTTTGATATAGCAAACAAGATAGTAAATAAATTAAAACTAACAACTAATTTTTTTGTGTTTTGTTTTAGTGCAGCAAACAAAGTAGTAAATAAAATAAATCAAGACAAAATCAAAGTAAAGAGATTGGATTGTGAAGACTCCCCTTGCAGCGTGTCTTGATCTCCCCGGCAACGGTGCCAGAAAATATGCTTGATAGCGTGTATACACACGTCCGTTGGGAACCCCAAGAGGAAGGTGTGATGCGTACAGCAGCAAGTTTTCCCTCAGTAAGAAACCAAGGTTTATCGAACCAGTAGGAGCCAAGAAGCACGTTGAAGGTCGATGGCGGTGAGATGTAGTGCGGCGCAACACCAGGGATTCCGGCGCCAACGTGGAACCTGCACAACACAACCAAAGTACTTTGCCCCAACGAAACAGTGAGGTTGTCAATCTCACCGGCTTGCTGTAACAAAGGATTAGATGTATAGTTTGGATGATGATTGTTTGCAGAAAACGGTAGAACAAGTATTGCAGTAGATTGTATTCAATGTAAAAGAATGGACCGGGGTCCACAGTTCACTAGAGGTGTCTCTCCCATAAGATAAATAGCATGTTGGGTGAACAAATTACAGTTGGGCAATTGACAAATAGAGAGGGCATGACAATGCACATACATGATATCATGAATATTGTGAGATTCAATTGGGCATTACGACAAAGTACATAGACCGCTATCCAACATGCATCTATGCCTAAAAAGTCCACTTTCAGGTTATCATCCGAACCCCTTCCAGTATTAAGTTGCAAACAACAGACAATTGCATTAAGTATGGTGCGTAATGTAATCAATAACTACATCCTCGGACATAGCATCAATGTTTTATCCCTAGTGGCAACAGCACATCCACAACCTTAGAACTTTCTCGTCATCGTCCCAGATTTAATGGAGGCATGAACCCACTATCGAGCATAAATACTCCCTCTTGGAGTTAAGAGTAAAAACTTGGCCAGAGCCTCTACTAATAATGGAGAGCATGCAAGATCATAAACAACACATAGGTAATAGATTGATAATCAACATAACATAGTATTCTCTATCCATCGGATCCCAACAAACACAACATATAGCATTACAGATAGATGATCTTGATCATGTTAGGCAGCTCACAAGATCCGACAATGAAGCACAATGAGGAGAAGACGACCATCTAGCTACTGCTATGGACCCATAGTCCAGGGGTGAACTACTCACTCATCAATCCGGAGGCGACCATGGCGGTGTAGAGTCCTCCGGGAGATGATTCCCCTCTCCGGCAGGGTGCCGGAGGCGATCTCCTGAATCCCCCGAGATGGGATTGGCGGCGGCGGCATCTCTGGAAGGTTTTCCGTATCGTGGCTCTCGGTACTGGGGGTTTCACGACGAAGGCTTTAAGTAGGCGGAAGGGCAACGCGGGGGGCCACACGAGGGCCCCACACGCCAGGCCGGCGCGGCCAAGGGCCAGGCCGCGCCGCCCTAGTGTTGTGGCGCCTCGTGGCCCCACTTCCTTCCCCCCTCGGTCTTCTGGAAGCTTCGTGTGAAAATAGGCCCCTGGGCGTTGATTTCGTCCAATTCCGAGAATATTTCCTTACTAGGATTTCTGAAACCAAAAACAGCAGAAAACAACAGCTGGCTCTTCGGCATCTCGTTAATAGGTTAGTGCCGGAAAATGCATAAATACGACATATAATGTGTATAAAATATGTGAGTATCATCATAAAAGTAGCATGGAACATAAGAAATTATAGATACGTTTGAGACGTATCAACCCTCTGCCAGTAGTAGCTCATTCACCTTAGGGACTACCGCTTCTGGCATATGACCAAGCGGACGCATCAGCGAATCCCTCGGTATCCAATTATCCTCTCAAACCTTAATCTTAGAGCCATCACCAATGCGCCAGACAAGCTCCTCCTTCACGAGCTCATGACCATAGAGGATACTCTTCCAAGTAAAGGATGCTCTTTTTGGACACGCCGCCACCATAAAATTGCTGTAGATATGCCCAAGAGGCAATAATAAAAGTGGTTATTATATATCTTTATGTTTATGATAAATGTTTATATACCATGCTATAATTGTATTAACCGAAACATTGATACATGTGTGTTATGTAAACAACAATGAGTCCCTAGTAAGCCTCTTGTATAACTAGCTTGTTGATTAATAGATGATCATAGTTTCATGATCATGAACATTGGATGTTATTAATAACAAGGTTATATCATTATATGAATGATGTAATGGACACACCCAATTAAGCGTAGCATAAGATCACGTCATTAAGTTATTTGCTATAAGCTTTCGATACATAGTTACCTAATCCTTTCGACCATGAGATCATGTAAATCACTTATACCGGAAAGGTACTTTGATTACATCAAACGCCACTGCGTAAATGGGTGGTTATAAAGGTGGGATTAAGTATCCGGAAAGTATGAGTTGAGGCATATGGATCAACAGTGGGATTTGTCCATCCCGATGACGGATAGATATACTCTGGGCCCTCTCGGTGGAATGTCGTCTGAATAGCTTGCAAGCATATGAATGGTTCATGAGAGACCACATACCATAGTACGAGTAAAGAGTACTTGTCAGGAGACGAGGTTGAACAAAGGTATAGAGATACCGATGATCAAACCTCGGACAAGTAAAATATCGCATGACAAAGGGAATCGGTATCGTATGTGAATGGTTCATTCGATCACTAAGTTATTGTTGAATATGTGGGAGCCATTATGGATCTCCAGATTCCGCTATTGGTTATTGGTCAGAGAGAGGTCTCAACCATGTCTACCTAGTTCGCGAACCGTAGGGTGACACACTTAAGGTTTGATGTCGTATTAGTAGATATTGAATATGGAATGGAGTTCAAAGTTTTGTTCGGAGTCTCGGATGGGATCCAGGACATCACGAGGAGTTCCGGAATGGTCCGGAGAATAAGATTCATATATAGGAAGTCATTTTATAAGTTTGAAAATGATCCGGTGCATTTATGGAAGGTTCTAGAAGGTTCTAGGAAAGTCCGGAAGAAATCACTATGGAAGGCGGAGTCCCGGAGGGACTCCACCAAGCTTGGCCGGCCAACCCTAGGGGGTGGAGTCCCAGGTGGACTCCACCTAAGGTGGCCGGCCACCCCCTCCAGAGGAAGGGTGGGAATCCCACCTCAAGTGGGAATCCCACCTTGGGTAGGTTTCATGTCATATGGAAGGTTTTGGTTTGGGGTCTTATTCGAAGACTTGTAGACCAACTCTTGGGTGTTCCACCTATATAATGAGGGACAAGGGGAGGGGGCCGGCCACCTCAAGCCATAGCTTGGCTGCACCCCCTAAGTGGCCGGCAACCCCTCTCCCAAACCCTAGCCGCCCCTCCTCCTACACATCTCCCGCAAACGCTTAGCGAAGCTCCGCCGGAGATCTCCATCGACACCGCCACCACACCGTCGTGCTGCCGGAATTCAAGGAGGATCTACTACTTCCGCTGTCTGCTGGAACGGGGAGAAGGACGTCGCCTTCATCAACACCGAACGTGTGACCGAGTACGGAGGTGCTGCCCGATTGTGGCACCGTCAAGATCTTCCACACGCTTTTGAAAGCGGCAAGTGATCATCTTCTGCAACAACGAGAGCCTCCTCTCGTAGGCTTTGGAAATCTTCAAGGGTTAGTCTCGTTCATCCCCTCGTTGCTACCGTCTTCTGGATAACATCTTGGCTTGGATTGCGTTCTCGCGGTAGGAATTTTTTTTGTTTTCTATGCTACGAATCCCTACAGTGGTATCAGAGCCATGTCTATGCATAGATGGTTGCACGAGTAGAACACAATTGTTTTGTGGGCGTTGATGCTTTGTTGTCTTTAGTTTGAGTACTTTGCATCTTTGTGGCATAGTGGGATGAAGCGGCTCGGGCTAACTTTACATGAACGCGTTCATGAGATTTGCTCCACGCTCGACATGCAACTTGTATTGCATAAGTGGCTTTGCGGGTTGATACGTCTCCAACGTATCGATAATTTCTTATGTTCCATGCCACATTATTAATGTTATCTACATGTTTTATGCACACTTTATGTCATATTCGTGCATTTTCTGGAACTAACCTATTAACAAGATGCCGAAGTGCCAGTTGCTGTTTTCTGCTGTTTTTGGTTTCAGAAATCCTAGTAAAGAAATATTCTCGGAATTGGACGAAATCAACGCCCAGGGTCCTATTTTGCCACGAAGCTTCCAGAAGACCGAAGAGGAGACGAAGTGGGGCCACGAGGTGGCCAAACCCTAGGGCCGCGCGGCCCCCCTTGGCCGCGCCGACCTATGGTGTGGGCCCCTCGTGCCGCCTCTTTACCTGCCCTTCCGCCTACAAATAGCCTCCGTCGCGAAACCCCCAGTACCGAGAGCCACGATACGGAAAACCTTACTGAGACGCCGCCGCTGCCAATCCCATCTCGGGGGATTCTGGAGATCTCCTCCGGCACCCTGCCGGAGAGGGGATTCATCTCCCGGAGGACTCTACACCGCCATGGTCGCCTCCGGAGTGATGTGTGAGTAGTCTACCCCTGGACTATGGGTCCATAGCAGTAGCTAGATGGTTGTCTTCTCCCCATTGTGCTTCATTGTCGGATCTTGTGAGCTGCCTAACATGATCAAGATCATCTATCTGTAATTCTATATGTTGCGTTTGTTGGGATCCGATGAATAGAGAATACTTGTTATGTTGATTATCAAAGTTATGTCTATGTGTTGTTTATGATCTTGCATGCTCTCCGTTATTAGTAGATGCTCTGGCCAAGTTGATGCTAGTAACTCCAAGAGGGAGTATTTATGCTCGATAGTGGGTTCATGTCTCCGTGAATCTGGAGGAGTGACAAGAACCACTAAGTTTATGGATGTGTTGTTGCCACTAGGGATAAAACATTGGTGCTATGTTCAAGGATGTAGTCACTGATTACATTACGCGCAATACTTAATGCAATTGTCTGTTGTTAGCAACTTAATACTGGAGGGGGTTCGGATGATAAACTGAAGGTGGACTTTTTAGGCATAGATGCATGCTGGATAGCGGTCTATGTACTTTGTCGTAATGCCCAATTAAATCTCATAGTACTCATCATAATATGTATGTGCATGGTCATGCCCTCTCTATTTGTCAATTGCCTAATTGTAATTTGTTCACCCAACATGCTGTTTATCTTATGGGAGAGACACCTCTAGTGAACTGTGGACCCCGGTCCAATTCTCTTACTGAAATACAATCTACTGCAGTACTTGTTTTACTGTTTTTTGCAAACAATCATCTTCCACACAATACGGTTAATCCTTTGTTACAGCAAGCCGGTGAGATTGACAACCTCACTGTTTCGTTGGGGCAAAGTACTTTGGTTGTGTTGTGCAGGTTCCACGTTGGCGCCGGAATCTCTGGTGTTGCGCCGCACTACATCCCGCCGCCATCAACCTTCAACGTGCTTCTTGACTCCTACTGGTTCGATTAAACCTTGGTTTCTTACTGAGGGTAACTTGCCACTGTGCGCATCACACCTTCCTCTTGGGGTTCCCAACGGACGTGTCAACTACACGCATCAAGCAAATTTCTGGCGCTGTTGCCGGGGAGATCAAGACACGCTGCAAGGGGAGTCTCCACATCCCAATCTCTTTACTTTGTTTTTGTCTTGCTTAGTTTTATTTACTACTTTGTTTGCTGCACTAAATCAAAATACAAAAAAATTAGTTGCTAGTTCTACTTTATTTGCTATCTTGTTTGCCATATTAAAAACACAAAAAAATTAGTTACTTGTTTTACTTTACTTAATATCATGCATGTTTTTATTTCACTAGTTAAGCATAATGGAAAACAACAAAAATATGAGAGATCTTTATGAACTTTATCTTGAATTAGGACATGATGTGTTTGAAGAGAGAATTAAAAAACCCATGGAACTTTATATGCATGCTAATGGGAATGTTATTACTATGAATGCTTTGAACACCATTGTTGCTAATGCTATGGAAAATTCTAAGCTTGGGGAAGCTGGATCTGATGAGCATGATCTTTTTAGTCCCCCAAGCATTGAGGAGAAAATTTTCTTTTATGATTACAATACGCCTCCTATATATGATGATAGTGACTTTGTTGAATTTTCTCCCACTACAACTAATAAAATTGATTATGCTTATGTGGAGAGTAATAATTTTATGCATGAGACTCATGATAAGAATTCTTTATGTGATAGTTATATTGTTGAGTTTGCTCATGATACTACTGAAAGTTATTATGAGAGAGGAAAATATGGTTGTAGAAATTTTCATGTTACTAAAATGCCTCTCTATATGCTGAAATTTTTGAAGCTACACTTGTTTTATCTTCCTATGCTTGTCACTTTGCTCTTCATGAACTTGTTTATTTACAAGATTCCTATGCATAGGAAGCATGTTAGACTTAAATGTGTTTTGAATTTGCCTCTTGATGCTCTCTTTTGCTTCAAATACTATTTCTTGCGAGTGCATCATTAAAATTACTGAGCCCATTTTAATGGCTATAAAGATTCTTGGGAGATAACCCATGTGCTTATTTTACTACAGTACTTTTGTTTTATATTTGAGTCTTGGAAGTTGTTTACTACTGTAGCAACCACTTCTTATCTTAGTTTTGTGTTTTGTTGTGCCAAGTAAAGTCTTTGATAGTAAAGTTCATACTAGATTTGGATTACTGCGCAGTTTCAGATTTCTTTGCTGTCACGAATTTCGACCTGCCTCCCTGTAGGTAGCTCAGAAAATTAAGCCAATTTACGTGCGTGATCCTCAGATATGTACGCAACTTTCATTCAATTTGGGCATTTTCATTTGAGCAAGTCTGGTGCCATTTTAAAATTCGTATTTACGAACTGTTCTGTTTTGACAGATTCTGCCTTTTATTTCGCATTGCCTCTTTTGCTATGTTGGATGAATTTCTTTGATCCATTAATGTCCAGTAGCTTTATGCAATGTCCAGAAGTGTTAAGAATGATTGTGTCACCTCTGAACATGTTAATTTTTGTTGTGCACTAACCCTCTAATGAGTTGTTTCGAGTTTGGTGTGGAGGAAGTTTTCAAGGATCAAGAGAGGAGTATGATGCAACATGATCAAGGAGAGTGAAAGCTCTAAGCTTGGGGATGCCCCGGTGGTTCACCCCTGCATATTCTAAGAAGATTCAAGCGTCTAAGCTTGGGGATGCCCAAGGCATCCCCTTCTTCATCGACAACATTATCAGGTTCCTCCCCTGAAACTATATTTTTATTCCGTCACATCTTATGTGCTTTGCTTGGAGCGTCGGTTTGTTTTTGTTTTTGTTTTTGCTTGAATAAAATGGATCCTAGCATTCACTTTATGGGAGAGAGACACGCTCCGCTGTAGCATATGAACAAGTATGTCCTTAGTTTCTACTCATAGTATTCATGGCGAAGTTTCTTCTTCGTTAAATTGTTATATGGTTGGAATTGGAAAATGATACATGTAGTAATTGTTATAAATGTCTTGGGTAATGTGATACTTGGCAATTGTTGTGCTCATGTTTAAGCTCTTGCATCATATACTTTGCACCTATTAATGAAGAAATACATAGAGCATGCTAAAATTTGGTTTGCATATTTGGTCTCTCTAAGGTCTAGATAATTTCTAGTATTGAGTTTTGAACAACAAGGAAGACGGTGTAGATTCTTATGATGTTTACAATATGTCTTTTATGTGAGTTTTGCTACGCCGTTCATCCTTGTGTTTGTTTCAAATAAACCTTGCTAGCCTAACCTTGTATCGAGAGGGAATACTTCTCATGCATCCAAAATACTTGAGCCAACCACTATGCCATTTGTGTCCACCATACCTACCTACTACATGGTATTTCTCCGCCATTCCAAAGTAAATTGCTTGAGTGATACCTTTAAAATTCCATCATTCACCTTTGCAATATATAGCTCATGGGACAAATAGCTTAAAAACTATTGTAGTATTGAATATGTACTTATGCACTTTATCTCTTATTAAGTTGCTTGTTGTGCGATAACCATGTTTCTGGGGACGCCATCAACTATTCTTTGTTGAATATCATGTGAGTTGCTATGCATGTTCGTCTTGTCTGAAGTAAGAGAGATCTACCACCTTATGGTTAAGCATGCATATTGTTAGAGAAGAACATTGGGCCGCTAACTAAAGCCATGATCCATGGTGGAAGTTTCAGTTTTGGACATATATCCTCAATCTCATATGAGAAAATTACTAATTGTTGTTACATGCTTATGCATAAAAGAGGAGTCCATTATCTGTTGTCTATGTTGTCCCGGTATGGATGTCTAAGTTGAGAATAATCAATAGCGAGAAATCCAATGCGAGCTTTCTCCTTAGACCTTTGTACAGGCGGCATAGAGGTACCCCTTTGTGACACTTGGTTAAAACATGTGCATTGTGATGATCCGGTAGTCCAAGCTAATTAGGACAAGGTGCGGGCACTATTAGTATACTATGCATGAGGCTTGCATCTTGTAAGATATAATTTACATGATACATATGCTTTATTACTACCGTTGACAAAATTGTTTCATGTTTTCAAAATCAAAGCTCTAGCACAAATATAGCAATCGATGCTTTTCCTCTATGGTGGACCATTCTTTTACTTTCATTGTTGAGTCAGTTCACCTATTTCTCTCCACCTCAAGAAGCAAACACTTGTGTGAACTGTGCATTGATTCCTACATATTTGCATATTGCACTTGTTATATTACTCTATGTTGACAATATCCATGAGATATACATGTTACAAGTTGAAAGCAACCGCTGAAACTTAATCTTCTTTTGTGTTGCTTCAATACCTTTACTTTGAATTATTGCTTTATGAGTTAACTCTTATGCAAGACTTATTGATGCTTGTCTTGAAGTACTATTTATGAAAAGTCTTTGCTATATAATTCACTTGTTTACTCATGTCATATACATTGTTTTGATCGCTGCATTCACTACATATGCTTTACAAATAGTATGATCAAGGTTATGATGGCATGTCACTCCAGAAATTATCTTTGTTATCGTTTTACACCGCTTTCGGGACGAAAGCAGTAACTAAGTTTGGGGATGCTGATACGTCTCCAACGTATCGATAATTTCTTATGTTCCATGCCACATTATTGATGTTATCTACATGTTTTATGCACACTTTATGTCATATTCGTGCATTTTCTGGAACTAACCTATTAACAAGATGCCGAAGTGCCAGTTGCTGTTTTCTGCTATTTTTGGTTTCAGAAATCCTAGTAAAGAAATATTCTCGGAATTGGACGAAATCAACGCCCAGGGTCCTATTTTGCCACGAATCTTCCAGAAGACCGACGAGGAGACGAAGTGGGGCCACGAGGTGGCCAAACCCTAGGGCGGCGCGGCCCCCCCTTGGCTGCGCCGACCTATGGTGTGGGCCCCTCGTGCCGCCTCTTTACCTGCCCTTCCGCCTACAAATAGCCTCCGTCGCGAAACCCCCAGTACCGAGAGCCACGATACGGAAAACCTTACTGAGACGCCGCCGCCGCCAATCCCATCTCGGGGGATTCTAGAGATCTCCTCCGGCACCCTGCCGGAGAGGGGATTCATCTCCCGGAGGACTCTACACCGCCATGGTCGCCTCCGGAGTGATGTGTGAGTAGTCTACCCCTGGACTATGGGTCCATAGCAGTAGCTAGATGGTTGTCTTCTCCCCATTGTGCTTCATTGTCGGATCTTGTGAGCTGCCTAACATGATCAAGATCATCTATCTGTCATTCTATATGTTGCGTTTGTTGGGATCCGATGAATAGAGAATACTTGTTATGTTGATTATCAAAGTTATGTCTATGTGTTGTTTATGATCTTGCATGCTCTCCGTTATTAGTAGATGCTCTGGCCAAGTTGATGCTAGTAACTCCAAGAGGGAGTATTTATGCTCGATAGTGGGTTCATGTCTCCGTGAATCTGGAGGAGTGACAAGAACCACTAAGGTTATGGATGTGCTGTTGCCACTAGGGATAAAACATTGGTGCTATGTTCAAGGATGTAGTCACTGATTACATTACGTGCAATACTTAATGCAATTGTCTGTTGTTAGCAACTTAATACTGGAGGGGGTTCGGATGATAACATGAAGGTGGACTTTTTAGGCATAGATGCATGCTGGATAGCGGTCTATGTACTTTGTCGTAATGCCCAATTAAATCTCACAATACTCATCATAATATGTATGTGCATGGTCATGCCCTCTCTATTTGTCAATTGCCTAACTGTAATTTGTTCACCCAACATGCTGTTTATCTTATGGGAGAGACACCTCTAGTGAAATGTGCACCCCGGTCCAATTCTCTTACTAAAATACAATCTACTGCAATACTTGTTTTACTGTTTTCTGCAAACAATCATCTTCCACACAATACGGTTAATCCTTTGTTACAGCAAGCCGGTGAGATTGACAACCTCACTGTTTCGTTGGGGCAAAGTACTTTGGTTGTGTTGTGCAGGTTCCACGTTGGCGCCGGAATCTCTGGTGTTGCGCCGCACTACATCCCGCTGCCATCAACCTTCAACGTGCTTCTTGACTCCTACTGGTTCGATTATACCTTGGTTTCTTACTGAGGGAAACTTGCCGCTGTGCGCATCACACCTTCCTCTTGGGGTTCCCAACGGACGTGTCAACTACACGCATCACGGGTGTCTGTCTCTCCTACTATAGTGAAGATTCAATTTACTCTTCTATTGACAACACTAGTATCACCGTTGTGGTTCATGTTCGTAGGTAGATTAGATCTTACTCGAAAACCCTAAACCACGTAAAAAATGCAAACCAAATTAGAGACGTCTAACTTGTTTTTGCAGGGTTTGGTGATGTGATATGGCCATAATGTGATGATGAATATGTATGCGATGATCATTATTGTATTGTGGCAACCGGAAGGAGCCTTATGGTTGTCTTTAAATTTCATGTTGAGTAGTATTTCGAAGAAGTTGTAATAGTTGCTACATGGGAGAACAATCATGAAGACGGCGCCATTGACCTTGACGCTACGCCAACGATGATGGAGATCATGCCCGTTAATGATGGAGATCATGTCCGTGCTTTGGAGATGAAGATCAAAGGCGCAAAGACAAAGGGGCCATATCATATCACATATGAATTGCATGTGATGTTAATCCTTTTTATGCATCTTATTTTGCTTAGATCGCGACGGTAGCATTATAAGATGTTCCCTTTCACTAAAATATCAAGATAATAAAGTGTTCATCCTTAGTAGCACCGTTACTAATACTTGTCGTTTCGAAACATCTCGTGATGATCGGGTATGATAGATTCAACAAGTGTATACAACGGGTGCAAGCCAGTTTTGCACACGCAGATATTAAGGTTGCCTTGACGAGACTAGCATGTACAGACATGGTCTCGGAACACGTGATACCGAAAGGTAGAGCATGAATCATATGATTGATATGATGAACACGTTGAGTGTTCTCCATTGAAATTACATCTTGTCTCGTGATGATCGGACTTGGTGTGGTGGATTTGGTTCGTGTGATCACTAAGACAATTCGAGGGATATTGTTTTGAGTGGGAGTTCACCTAGTTTTTAATTTTGTTAAATTAAAATTTGAACTCAATTTGTCATAAACATTAGTCTAAATTATTGCAAATATATGTTGTAGATAATGGCGTCCCCAATCAATTTTAACCAGTTCCTAGAGAAAGAAAAGCTTAAGAGCAACGGTAGCAACTTCACCGACTGGTTCCGTCATGTGAGGATTTTCCTCGCTGGTGGAAACCTGCAATATGTGCTTGATGCTCCGCTAGGTGACCCTCCTGCAGAAACTGAAACCGATGAAGTAAAGAATGTTTACGAGACTCGGAAAACTCGGTACTCTCAAGTTCAGTGTGCCATCCTATGCAGTCTGGAAGCCGATCTTCAAAAACGTTTTGAGCACCACGATCCTCATGAGTTGGTCAATGAGTTAAAAACTATCTTTGAAACTCATGCGGCCGTGGAATGCTATGAAGCATCAAAACACTTCTTCAGTTGCATGATGGAAGATGGTAGCTCCGTTAGTGAGCACATGCTCGTTATGACCGGGCATGCGAAGAAACTCAGTGACTTGGAAATAGTCATTCCTAACAGACTGGGGATTAATCGTATCCTTCAATCACTGCCACCTAGTTACAAGAACTTTGTGATGAACTACAATATGCAGAACATGAACAAAGAGTTACCTGAACTCTTCTCCATGCTTAAAGCTGCTGAGATTGAGATCAAGAAAGAGCACCAAGTGTTGATGGTCAACAAGACCACCAGTTTCAAGAAACAGGGCAAGTCTAAAGGCAAATTCAAGAAGGGTGGCAAGAAAGCTGCCACGCCTCCTGTGAAACCTAAGACTGGCCCTAAGCCTGATGCTGAGTGCTATTACTGCAAGGAGAAGGGACACTGGAAGCGTAATTGCTCCAAGTATTTGGCTGATCTGAAGAGCGGCCTTGTCAAGAAGAAAGAAGGTATATCTGATATACATGTTATAGATGTTTATCTTACTGGTTCTCGTACTAGTACCTGGGTATTTGATACTGGTTAAAACAGGAACTAAAGAATAAACGAAGACTATTGAAGGATGAAGTGACGATGCGCGTTGGAAGTGGATCCAAGGTCAATGTGATCGCAGTCGGCACACTCCTTTTACATCTACCTTCGGGATTAGTTTTAAACCTCAATAATTGTTATTTTGTACCCGCGTTGAGCATGAACATTATATCTGGATCTTGTTTAATGCAAGACGGTTATTCATTCAAGTCTGAGAATAATGGTTGTTCTATTTTTATGAATAATATCTTTTATGGTCGAGCACCTGAAAAGAATGGTTTATTTCTATTAGATCTCGATAGTAGTGATACACATGTTCATAACGTTGATGCTAAATGAATTAAATTGAATGATAATTCTACTTATATGTGGCAAAGTCGTCTTGGTCATATTGGAGTGAAACGCATGAAGAAACTCCATACCGATGGATTACTTGAATCACTTGACTTTGAGTCACTTGATAGATGCGAAGCATGTCTAATGGGAAAAATGACTAAAACTCCATTCTCTGGTATTATGGAGCGAGCTACAGACTTATTGGAAATCATACATACCGATGTGTGCGGACCAATGAGTGTAGCCTCGCGCGGTGGTTATCGTTATATTCTAACCTTCACAGATGATCTGAGTAGATATGGGTATATCTATTTCATGAAACATAAATCCAAAACTTTCGAGAAGTTGAAGGAATTCCAAAGTGAAGTAGAAAATCAACGTAACAAGAAGATTAAATTTCTACGATCTGATCGCGGAGGTGAATATCTGAGTTATGAGTTTAGCATGCATTGAAAGAAATGCGGAATACTTTCACAATTGACACCGCTGGGAAAACCACAACGAAACGGTGTGTCCGAACGTCGTAATCGAACTCTCTTAGATATGGTTCATTCTATGATGTCTCTTACTGATTTGCCATTATCATTTTGGAGTTATGCATTAGAGATAGCTGCATTCACTTTAAATAGGACACCATCTAAATCCGTTGAAACGACACCGTGTGAGTTATGGTTTAATAAGAAACCTAAGCTATCGTTCCTTAAAGTTTGGGGTTGCAAAGCCTATGTAAAAAAGTTACAACCGGACAAGCTAGAATCCAAAGCGGAGAAATGCGTCTTCATAGGATACCCTAAGGAAACTATAGGGTACACTTTCTATCACAGATCCGAAGGCAAAATCTTTGTTGCTAAGAACGGAACCTTTCTTGAGAAAGAATTTCTCACTAAAGAAGTGACTGGAAGAAAAGTAGAACTCGACGAGATTACCGAATCTTCTCTCGTTGATCAGAGTAGCGCAGTGTCGGAAGTTGTTCCTGTGCAGCCTGCACCGGTAACAGAGGAAGCTAGTGATAATGATCATGAAACTTCAAACGAGATAGCTACTGAACCTCGCAGATCGACAAGGGAACGTGCCACTCCTGATTGGTATGATCCTTGTCTAAATGTCATGATTGTGGACAACAATAATGAAGACCCTGCGACGTATGAAGAAGCGATGATGAGCTCAGATTCCAACAAATGGCAAGAAGCCATGAAATCCAAAATGGGATCCATGTATGATAACAAAGTGTGGACTTTGGTAGACTTACCTGATAGCCGCAAGGCTGTCGAGAATAAATGGATCTTCAAAATAAAAACAGATGCTGATGGTAATATTACTGTCTATAAAGCTCGACTTGTCGCAAAGGGTTTCCGACAAATTCAAGGTGTTGACTACGATGAGACTTTCTCACCTGTAGCGAAGCTAAAGTCTGTGAGGATTTTGTTAGCAATAGTTGCATTTTTCGATTATGAGATTTGGCAGATGGATGTCAAAACAGCATTCCTTAATGGAGACATTGAGGAAGAGTTGTATATGGTACAACCCAAAGGTTTTGTCGATCCTAAAAATGCTGACAAGGTGTGCAAACTTCAGCGTTCAATTTATGGACTGAAACAAGCATCCAGAAGTTGGAACCGACGTTTTGATAAGGTGATCAAAGACTTCGGGTTTATACAGTGTCATGGAGAGGCCTGTATTTACAAGAAAGTGAGTGGGAGCTCTGTAGCGTTCCTGATATTATATGTAGATGACATATTATTGATTGGGAATGATATAGAACTATTAAGCAGTGTAAAAGGTTATTTGAATAAAAGTTTTTCAATGAAAGATCTTGGTGAAGCATCGTACATATTAGGCATCAAGATTTATAGAGATAGATCAAAACGCCTAATAGGGCTTTCACAAAGTACATATCTGGACAACATTCTAAAGAAGTTTAGAATGGACGAAAGTAAGAAAGGGTTCTTACCTATGTTACCAGGTAAGGTCTTGAGTAAGACTCAAGGACCGGCTACGGCACAAGAAAGAGAAAGGATGAAACAAATCCCCTATGCCTCGGCAGTAGGCTCTATCATGTATGCCATGCTATGTACTAGACCGGATATAGCACATGCAGTTAGTTTGACTAGCAGATATCAAAGTGATCCAGGAATGGAACACTGGACAGCGGTCAAGAATATCCCGAAGTACTTGAAAAGAACTAAGGATATGTTTCTTTGTTATGGAGGTAACCAAGAGCTCGTTTTAACCAGTTACACCGATGCAAGTTGGAACACTGATCCTGATGACTCTAAGTCTTAGTCTGGGTACGTGTTTATATTGAATGGTGTTGCAGTAAGCTGGTCAAGCTCGAAGCAGTGCACGGTGGCGAAGTCTTCAACAAAATCGGAGTACATAGCGGCTTCAGAGGCTTCATCAGAAGTGGTATGGATGAAAAGGTTCATTGTAGAGCTCGGTGTGGTTCCTAGTGCATTGGACCCACTAGTCATCTATTGTGACAACATGGGTGCCATCGCCAATGCACAAGAACCAAGGTCACACAAGAGGCTAAAGCATATCAAGCTGCGTTATCATTCGATTCGCGAGTACATCGAAGATGGAGAAGTAAAGATTTTCAAAGTACACACTGATCTGAATGTAGCAGATCCATTGACTAAAGCTCTCCCTAGGGCAAAGCATGACCAACACCAGAATGCCATGGGTGTTAGGTACCTTACAATGTAATCTAGATTATTGACTCTAGTGCAAGTGGGAGACTGTTGGAGATATGCCCAAGAGGCAATAATAAAAGTGGTTATTATATATCTTTATGTTTATGATAAATGTTTATATACCATGCTATAACTGTATTAACCGAAACATTGATACATGTGTGTTATGTAAACAACAATGAGTCCCTAGTAAGCCTCTTGTATAACTAGCTTGTTGATTAATAGATGATCATAGTTTCATGATCATGAACATTGGATGTTATTAATAACAAGGTTATATCATTATATGAATGATGTAATGGACACACCCAATTAAGCGTAGCATAAGATCACGTCATTAAGTTATTTGCTATAAGCTTTCGATACATAGTTACCTAATCCTTTCGACCATGAGATCATGTAAATCACTTATACCGGAGGGTCTCCACCAAGCTTGGCCGGCCAACCCTAGGGGGTGGAGTCCCAGGTGGACTCCACCTAAGGTGGCCGGCCACCCCCTCCCAAGGAAGGGTGGGAATCCCACCTCAAGTGGGAATCCCACCTTGGGTAGGTTTCATGTCATATGGAAGGTTTTGGTTTGGGGTCTTATTCGAAGACTTGTAGACCAACTCTTGGGTGTTCCACCTATATAATGAGGGACAAGGGGAGGGGGCCGGCCACCTCAAGCCATAGCTTGGCCGCACCCCCTAAGTGGCCGGCCACCCCTCTCCCAAACCCTAGTCACCCCTCCTCCTACACATCTCCCGCAAACGCTTAGCGAAGCTCCGCTGGAGATCTCCATCGACACCGCCACCACGCCGTCGTGCTGCCGGAATTCAAGGAGGATCTACTACTTCCACTGCCCGCTGGAACGGGGAGAAGGACGCCGTCTTCATCAACACCGAACGTGTGACCGAGTACGGAGGTGCTGCCCGATTGTGGCACCGTCAAGATCTTCCACGCGCTTTTGAAAGCGGCAAGTGATAATCTTCTGCAACAACGAGAGCCTCCTCTCGTAGGCTTTGGAAATCTTCAAGAGTTAGTCTCGTTCATCCCCTCGTTGCTACCGTCTTCTAGATAGCATGTTGGCTTGGATTGCATTCTCGCGGTAGAATTTTTTTTGTTTTCTATGCTACGAATCCCTACAAAAATCACGATCCTTATGGCACCTGGCCTTCAACACCCGAGCACACAGGGAGTTTGGTCGCAAGATCAACCGCCAAGATTGTTTGGCTAGAAGGGCTTGGTTGAAATCCGAGAAGTCCCTGAACCCCATTCCTCCACTCTGCTTTGGTCTGCACATCCGGGGCCATCCTATCCAGTGAACTTTCCTCTTGCCATCCACTACTCCCCACCAAAAAATCGACGATATAGAGGAGAGTTGACCACACTGGCCCTTTGTCAGCTGAAAGCATCCCAATGGATAGGTAGGAACCGCCTGCAGAACTGATTTGACCAGTATCTCCTTTCCTTTCTTCGACAAGCCTTGGCCTTTCCAACCTTTCACCTTCCCCTTGAGCTCTCTGTCAGATACTTAAACGCTCCATTCCTGGCTCTTCCCACCACCATTGGCAGGCCCAAATAGCGCTCCGACAAAGCTTCACATTGGATCCCCACAACTTGCTTCAAGGAGGCGCGAGTTGTCTCGTCACACCCCTTACCAAAGAAAATGGCTGACTTTTGTAAATTTACTCTCTGCCCAAAACAAGCCTCATAGTGTTGCAGTATTTGTTTAAGAGCCAATAGATTCCCATTGCTAGCCTCAAGCAACACCACACTGTCGTCAGTAAACAACAAATGGGTCACAGTTGGTCCATTTCCACCAAAGCTAACACTAGATACATCCTTCTCTTCTTGTGCCTTCCGAAGTAGGGCTGAAAAACCTTCAACACAGAAGAGGAACAAATATGGAGAGAGAGGATCACCTTGGCGGAGACCTCTCAAGGGAGCGAAACTGTCCAATAGGCAACCATTCATCTTAACAGAGAACCGAACAGTCCTAACACAGCGCATAATCATCTCCACCCAATGAATAGAAAAAAACATTCTTAGCATCATCCTCTCCAAAAAGGTCCGCTCCACCCTGTTGTATGCCTTCATCATATTGAGCTTCACCGCACACAGTGGCCTTTTCCTCTTCCTTGTCCTGATCGCATGG
Organism: Lolium perenne; assembly: GCF_019359855.2. Taxonomy (NCBI): domain Eukaryota; kingdom Viridiplantae; phylum Streptophyta; class Magnoliopsida; order Poales; family Poaceae; genus Lolium; species Lolium perenne. The sequence continues at coordinate 323,902,322 of NC_067246.2, forward strand.
AAACACTCATACGCAACCAACACATTGTCCCTAATGAGCTGACCCGGGACAAAGGCGCTTTGTTCCTCTGATATCAAAATAGCAGGTCTTCTTTAACCTATTGGCCAGTGCCTTAGCTGCTAACTTGTACAACACATTGCACAAACTAATCAAACGGAATTGACTAAGGAGTTCAGAAGCTGTAGTTTTCGGGATCAAAACCAAGGTGGTGTCATTTAACCCCTGGGGGCAGGCCCTTCCCGCCACAAAGTCTCTAACCGCCATACACACATATACTTTCACAAAATCCCAATGACACTGATAAAAGAGGGCCGGCAACCCATCTGGACCTGGAGCTTTGGTTGGTCCCATCTGAAATAGCGCCTCCTCTATTTCATTATCGTCAGTGTTGCTATCAACGCTGCATTCATCTTGTCCGACACCATCCCCTGGATCATCTCTAGAATGTGCTCTCCATTGTCTGAGCCCTCTGAGGAGTAAAGTTGCTGATAGAAGTCCTGAGCCATCTGGATCATCGTTTCATTAGAATCACACCAAGAACCATCTTGGCGACGAAGCCTTCTCACAGTATTTTTGCGTCGCCGGTGCGACGCTCTGGTTTGAAAGAACTTCGTATTCTTGTCACCCGCCTTGAGCCACTCCTGCCTTGATCTCTGCATGTATGATACGCGTACAGCACGCGTCCGTTGGGAACCCCAAGAGGAAGGTGTGATGCGTACAGCGGTAAGTTTTCCCTCAGTAAGAAACCAAGGTTTATCGAACCAGTAGGAGCCAAGAAGCACGTTGAAGGTTGATGGCGGCGAAGTGTAGTGCGGCGCAACACCAGGGATTCCGGCGCCAACGTGAAACCTGCACAACACAACCAAATTACGTTGCCCCAACGTGACAGTGAGGTTGTGAATCTCACCGGCTTGCTGTAACAAAGGATTAGATGTATATTGTGGATGATGATGTTTGCAGAAAACAGTAGAACGAGTATTGCAGTAGATTGTATTCGATGTAAAGAATGGACCGGGGTCCACAGTTCACTAGTGGTGTCTCTCCCATAAGAAATAGCATGTTGGGTCAACAAATTACAGTTGGGCAATTGACAAATAAAGAGGGCATGACCATGCACATACATGTTATAATGAGTAGTGTGAGATTTAATTGGGCATTACGACAAAGTACATAGTTCGCTATCCAGCATGCATCTATGCCTAAAAAGTCCACCTTCAGGTTATCATCCGAATCCCCTCCAGTATTAAGTTGCAAACAACAGACAATTGCATTAAGTATGGTGCGTAATGTAATCAACAAAAACATCCTTAGACATAGAATTGATGTTTTATCCCTAGTGGCAACAGCACATCCACAACCTTAGAACTTTCATCACTTGTCCTGCATTTAATGGAGGCATGAACCCACTATCGAGCATAAATACTCCCTCTTGGAGTTACAAGTAACGACTTGGCCAGAGCCTCTACTAATAACGGAGAGCATGCAAGATCATAAACAACACATAGATGATAGATTGATAATCAACATAGCATAGTATTCCATATTCATCGGATCCCAACAAACGCAACATGTAGCATTACAAATAGATGATCTTGATCATGTTAGGCAGCTCACAAGATCCAACAATGATAGCACAATTAGGAGAAGACGACCATCTAGCTACTGCTATGGACCCATAGTCTAGGGGTGAACTACTCACACATCGATCCGGAGGCGATCATGGCGATGAAGAGTCCTCCGGGAGATGATTCCCCTCTCCGGCAGGGTGCCGGAGGCGATCTCCTGAATCCCCCGAGATGGGATTGGCGGCGGCGGTGTCTCTGGCAGGTTTTCTGTATCATGGCTCTCGGTACTGGAGTTATTATCGATGAAGGCTTCTTATAGTCGGAGAGGTAGGTTTAGGGGCGACGCGAGGGGCCCACACGCCAGGGCCGCGCGGCTAGGGGCTGGGCCGCGCCGCCCTGTTGTGTGGCCGCCTCGTCGCCCCACTTCGTTTCCATTTCCGACTTCTGGAAGCTTCGTGGAAAAATAAGATCCTGGGCGTTGATTTCGTCCAATTCCGAGAATATTTCCTTACTAGGATTTCTGAAACCAAAAACAGCAGAAAACAGCAACTGGCTCTTCGGCATCTTGTTAATAGGTTAGTGCCGGAAAATGCATAAATATGACATAAAGTATGTATAAAACATGTGTGTATCATCATAAAACAAGCATGGAACATAAGAAATTATCGATACGTTGGAGACGTATCAATGTACATCACCTCCTCTCTTTCATAAATCTCATGGAGCTGTTTTTCAATGGCCTTAACCTCCAATGAGGTGCCATCAAACCGATCAGAGGATCGAGCATCATCCAACATGGCACACAGCCGTTTTATCTCAGCTCACACGGAACCGAAAGTCTTGAAGATCCACTTCGTAATATCACCCGACACATCCTGGAGGTGTCTCCAGAGGCCGTCTAAGCCAGGAACTCCATCGCCTCTGTTCTCCCATGCTTTCGCCACCATGTCATCATAACCTTCATGTTTGGTCCACATTTCTTCGAAGAGAAACCTACGAGATCGAGGAGGCATACGCACGGCAGGCTGGTCACGGATCTTAATAAGCAACGCCATATGGTCCAACTCCTCCGTTGCTATATGCTCTATCTCCGCCAGCATGAACATATTGAGGAACGACGCCGTCGCTGTACCCCTATCTAGTCGGACTTGTACATTATCCATTCCCTCTCTTCTATTATTCCATGTGTAGTCATAACCTCTATACCCCAAATCATTTAGATTAAACTCTGTCAGGCAATCGCCAAATGCTTGCATCTGGGCAGGCACCTAGGATTTCCTCCTAATTGTTCGTGTTGGAACAAAGCTTCATTAAAGTCGCCAACGCACAGCCATGGTAAATCGTCCTGTGATCGAAGGTACCGAATGGCTTCCCATCTTGTACATCTCAATTCAGTACTGGATCTCCATATATCCCACTAAGACTCCATGTAAGTCCATTAAATTTAATTTCCGCATCAATGTAGTATTGGCACCATGGCCTCACTGAGACATCAACCCCATTTTCCTCCACCAGAGAACCATACCTCCACTCTTCCCCTGGCAATCCACTGTCACCCCATGACTAAAGCCAAGACTCCATTTTATTCTGTCCATATATCTCGCCTTTTTCTTAGTCTCGCACAGAAAGACCACCTTCGGGTTGTAGGATCTAAACATATCCCTTAGCTCCCCTACCGTCGCGGCCAACCCTGCACCACGACAGCTGAGGGAAAGAAGATTCATTGTGCTCGGCGGCCTACCCGACAGGGTCCTCCGCTGGCTCTTCAATCCTGTCAAAAACAGAAGCAGTTTGATGTTCTTCCTCCCTGCCACCTAGCACCTCCATCCTATCAAAAACTGAATTCTTCCTTTGTCTCTTCCTAGCCAATTCTGAACTACCCTCCCCAACCACCTAGACCGGCACCGGCATCCAAACCTGTTTTGGACCCCTTGATACGTCTCCGACGTATCGATAATTTCTTGTGTTCCATGCCACATTATTGATAATATCTACATGTTTTATGCACACTTTATGTCATATTCGTGCATTTTCTGGAACTAACCTATTAACAAGATGCCGAAGTGCCAGTTGCTGTTTTCTGCTATTTTTGGTTTCAGAAATCCTAGTAACGAAATATTCTCGGAATTGGACGAAATCAACGCCCAGGGTCCTATTTTGCCACGAAGCTTCCAGAAGTCCGAAGAGGAGACGAAGAGGGGCCACGAGGGGGCCACACCCTAGGGCGGCGCGGCCCCCCCCCCTTGGCCGCGCGGCCCTGTGGTGTGGGGCCCTCGTGCCGCCTCCTGACCTGCCCTTCCGCCTACTTAAAGCCTCCGTTGCGAAACCCCCAGTACCGAGAGCCACGATACGGAAAACCTTACTGAGACGCCGCCGCCGCCGATCCCATCTCGGGGGATCCAGGAGATTGCCTCCGGCACCCTGCCGGAGAGGGGATTCATCTCCCGGAGGACTCTACGCCGCCATGGTCGCCTCCGGAGTGATGAGTGAGTAGTCTACCCCTGGACTATGGGTCCATAGCAGTAGCTAGATGGTTGTCTTCTCCCCATTGTGCTATCATTGTCGGATCTTGTGAGCTGCCTAACATGATCAAGATCATCTATCTGTAATTCTATATGTTGCGTTTGTTGGGATCCGATGAATAGAGAATACTTGTTATGTTGATTATCAAAGTTATGTCTATGTGTTGTTTATGATCTTGCATGCTCTCCGTTACTAGTAGATGCTCTGGCCAAGTAGATGCTTGTAACTCCAAGAGGGAGTATTTATGCTCGATAGTGGGTTCATGCCTCCATTGATATCTGGGATAGTGACAGAAAGTTCTAAGGTTGTGGATGTGCTGTTGCCACTAGGGATAAAACATTAGTGCTATGTTCAAGGATGTAGTTACTAGTTACATTACGCGCAATACTTAATGCAATTGTCTGTTGTTAGCAACTTAATAATCGGAGGGTTCGGATGATAATCTGAAGGTGGACTTTTTAGGCATAGATGCAGTTGGATGGCGGTCTATGTACTTTGTCGTAATGCCCAATTAAATCTCACTATACTCATCATAATATGTATGTGCATGGTCATGCCCTCTTTATTTGTCAATTGTCCAACTGTAATTTGTTCACCCAACATGTTGTTTATCTTATGGGAGAGACACCTCTAGTGAACTGTGGACCCCGGTCCAATTCTCTATACTGAAATACAATCTACTGCACATCTTGTTCTCTTGTTTTACGCAAACAATCATCTTCCACACAATATGGTTAATCCTTTGTTACAGCAAGCCGGTGAGATTGACAACCTCACTGTTTCGTTGGGGCAAAGTACTTTGGTTGTGTTGTGCAGGTTCCACGTTGGCGCCGGAATCTCTGGTGTTGCGCCGCACTACATCCCGCCGCCATCAACCTTCAACGTGCTTCTTGACTCCTACTGGTTCGATTAAACCTTGGTTTCTTGCGAGGAAACTTGCCGCTGTGCGCATCACACCTTCCTCTTGGGGTTCCCAACGGACGTGTCAACCACACGCATCAAGCAAATTTCTGGCGCCGTTACCGGGGAGATCAAGACACGCTGCAAGGGGAGTCTCCACATCCCAATCTCTTTACTTTGTTTTTGTCTTGCTTATTTTATTTATTACTTTGTTTGCTGCAATATATCAAAACACAAAAAATAATAATAAAAGAATTGGTGTTAGCAATGTTTCCACTTCTAATGCAAAGCGCGAGAAACTGCCTGAAACTGCTAAAACTTCTGAAACTGCCTGTGATAAAGCTGCTGAAATTTTTTCCAACATTGGGGATGATGATCCCATTGCTTTAGATTATAATGGTTTGAATTTTGATGATTGCCACATCTCTGAAATTATAAAGTTCTTGCAAAAACTTGCTAAAAGTCCTAATGCTAGTGCTATAAATTTGGCTTTCACACAACATATTACAAATGCTCTCATAAAAGCTAGAGAAGAGAAACTAGAGCGCGAAGCCTCTATTCCTAGAAAGCTAGAGGATGGTTGGGAGCCCATCATTAAGATGAAGGTTAAAGATTTTGATTGTAATGCTTTATGTGATCTTGGTGCAAGTATTTCTGTTATGCCTGAGAAAATTTATAATATGCTTGACTTGCCACCGCTGAAAAATTGTTATTTGGATGTTAATCTTGCTGATCATTCTACAAAGAAACCTTTGGGGAAAGTTGATAATTTTCGCATTACCGTTAACAATAACCTTCTCCCCGTTGATTTTGTTGTCTTGGATATTGAATGCAATGCATCTTGTCCCATTATATTGGGAAGACCTTTTCTTCGAACTGTTGGTGCTATCATTGATATGAAGGAAGGTAATATAAAATATCAATTTCCTCTGAAGAAAGGTATGGAACACTTCCCTAGAAATAGAATGAAGTTACCCTTTGATTCTATTATGAGAACAAATTATGATGTTGACACTTCGTCTCTTGATAATACTTGATGCACACTTTCTGCGCCTAGCTGAAAGGCATTAAAGAAAAGCGCTTATGGGAGACAACCCATGTTTTTACCTACAGTACTTTGTTTTTATTTTGTGTCTTGGAAGTTGTTTACTACTGTAGCAACCTCTCCTTATCTTAGTTTAGTGTTTTATTGTGCCAAGTAAAGTCGTTGATAGAAAAGTTCATACTAGATTTGGATTACTGCGCAGAAACAGATTTCTTTGCTGTCACGAATCTGGGCTGTTTTCTCTGTAGGTAACTCAGAAAATTATGCCAATTTACGTGAGTGATCCTCAGATACGTACGCAACTTTCATTCAATTTGAGCATTTTCATTTGAGCAACTCTGGTGCCTCGATAAAATTTGTCAATACGAACTGTTCTGTTTTGACAGATTCTGCCTTTTATTTCGCATTGCCTCTTTTGCTATGTTGGATGAATTTCTTTGATCCATTAATGTCCAGTAGCTTTATGCAATGTCCAGAAGTGTTAATAATGATTGTGTCACCTCTGAACATGTTAATTTTTGTTGTGCACTAACCCTCTAATGAGTTGTTTCGAGTTTGGTGTGGAGGAAGTTTTCAAGGATCAAGAGAGGAGTATGATGCAACATGATCAAGGAGAGTGAAAGCTCTAAGCTTGGGGATGCCCCGGTGGTTCACCCCTGCATATTCTAAGAAGACTCAAGCGTCTAAGCTTGGGGATGCCCAAGGCATCCCCTTCTTCATCGACAACATTATCAGGTTCCTCCCCTGAAACTATATTTTTATTCCATCACATCTTATGTGCTTTGCTTGGAGCGTCGGTTTGTTTTTTTTTTTGTTTTGATTGAATAAAATGGATCCTAGCATTCACTTTATGGGAGAGAGACACGCTCCGCTGTAGCATATGGACAAGTATGTCCTTAGTTTCTACTCATAGTATTCATGGCGAAGTTTCTTCTTCGTTAAATTGTTATATGGTTGGAATTGGAAAATGATACATGTAGTAATTGCTATTAATGTCTTGGGTAATGTGATACTTAGCAATTGTTGTGCTCATGTTTAAGCTCTTGCATCATATGCTTTGCACCCATTAATGAAGAAATACATAGAGCATGCTAAAATTTGGTTTGCATATTTGGCCTCTCTAAGGTCTAGATAATTTCTAGTATTGAATTTTGAAAAACAAGGAAGACGATGTAGATTCTTATAATGTTTACAATATGTCTTTTATGTGAGTTTTGCTGCACTGGTTCATCCTTGTGTTTGTTTCAAATAGCCTTGCTAGCCTAAACCTTGTATCGAGAGGGAATACTTCTCATGCATCCAAAATCCTTGAGCCAACCACTATGCCATTTGTGTCCACCATACCTACCTACTACATGGTATTTCTCCGCCATTCCAAAGTAAATTGCTTGAGTGCTACCTTTAAAATTTCATCATTCACCTTTGCAACATATAGCTCATGGGCCAAATAGCTTAAAAAATATTGTGGTATTGAATATGTACTTATGCACTTTATCTCTTATTAAGTTGCTTGTTGTGCGATAACCATGTTTCTGGGGACGCCATCAACTATTCTTTGTTGAATATCATGTGAGTTGCTATGCATGTCCGTCTTGTCTGAAGTAAGAGAGATCTACCACCTTATGGTTAAGCATGCATATTGTTAGAGAAGAACATTGGGCCGCTAACTAAAGCCATGATCCATGGTGGAAGTTTCAGTTTTGGACATATATCCTCAATCTCATATGAGAATAATAATTGTTGCCACATGCTTATGCATTAAAGAGGAGTCCATTATCTGTTGTCCATGTTGTCCCGGTATGGATGTCTAAGTTGAGAATAATCAAAAGCGAGAAATCCAAAATGCGAGCTTTCTCCTTAGACCTTTGTACAGGCGGCATGGAGGTACCCCTTTGTGACACTTGGTTAAAACATGTGCATTGCGATGATCCGGTAGTCCAAGCTAATTAGGACAAGGTGCGGGCACTATTAGTATACTATGCATGAGGCTTGCAACTTGTAAGATATAATTTACATGATACATATGCTTTATTACTACCGTTGACAAAATTGTTTCATGTTTTCAAAATCAAAGCTCTAGCACAAATATAGCAATCGATGCTTTTCCTCTATGGAGGACCATTCTTTTACTTTCAATGTTGAGTCAGTTCACCTATTTCTCTCCACGTCAAGAAGCAAACACTTGTGTGAACTGTGCATTGATTCCTACATATTTGCTTATTGCACTTATTATATTACTCTATGTTGACAATATCCATGAGATATACATGTTACAAGTTGAAAGCAACCGCTGAAACTTAATCTTCCTTTGTGTTGCTTCAATGCTTTTACTATGAATTATTGCTTTATGAGTTAACTCTTATGCAAGACTTATTGATGCTTGTCTTGAAGTGCTATTCATGAAAAGTCTTTGCTTTATGATTCACTTGTTTACTCATGTCATATACATTGTTTTGATCGCTGCATTCACTACATATGCTTTACAAATAGTATGATCAAGGTTATGATGACATGTCACTCCAGAAATTATCTGTGTTATCGTTTTACCTGCTCGGGACGAGCAGAACTAAGCTTGGGGATGCTGATACGTCTCCGACGTATCGATAATTTCTTGTGTTCCATGCCACATTATTGATAATATCTACATGTTTTATGCACACTTTATGTCATATTCGTGCATTTTCTGGAACTAACCTATTAACAAGATGCCGAAGTGCCGATTCTTTGTTTTCTGCTGTTTTTGGTTTCAGAAATCCTAGTAACGAAATATTCTTGGAATTGGACGAAATCAACGCCCAGGGTCCTATTTTGCCACGAAGCTTCCAGAAGTCCGAAGAGGAGACGAAGAGGGGCCACGAGGGGGCCACACCCTAGGGCGGCGCGGCCCCCCCCCCTTGGCCGCGCGGCCCTGTGGTGTGGGGCCCTCGTGCCGCCTCCTGACCTGCCCTTCCGCCTACTTAAAGCCTCCGTTGCGAAACCCCTGCACCGAGAGCCACGATACGGAAAACCTTACTGAGACGCCGCCGCCGCCGATCCCATCTCGGGGGATCCAGGAGATCGCCTCCGGCACCCTGCCGGAGAGGGGATTCATCTCCCGGAGGACTCTACGCCGCCATGGTCGCTTCCGGAGTGATGAGTGAGTAGTCTACCCCTGGACTATGGGTCCATAGCAGTAGCTAGATGGTTGTCTTCTCCCCATTGTGCTATCATTGTCGGATCTTGTGAGCTGCCTAACATGATCAAGATCATCTATCTGTAATTCTATATGTTGCGTTTGTTGGGATCCGATGAATAGAGAATACTTGTTATGTTGATTATCAAAGTTATGTCTATGTGTTGTTTATGATCTTGCATGCTCTCCGTTACTAGTAGATGCTCTGGCCAAGTAGATGCTTGTAACTCCAAGAGGGAGTATTTATGCTCGATAGTGGGTTCATGCCTCCATTGATATCTGGGACAGTGACAGAAAGTTCTAAGGTTGTGGATGTGCTGTTGCCACTAGGGATAAAACATTAGTGCTATGTTCAAGGATGTAGTTACTAGTTACATTACGCGCAATACTTAATGCAATTGTCTGTTGTTAGCAACTTAATACTGGAGGGGGTTCGGATGATAACCTGAAGGTGGACTTTTTAGGCATAGATGCAGTTGGATGGCGGTCTATGTACTTTGTCGTAATGCCCAATTAAATCTCACTATACTCATCATAATATGTATGTGCATGGTCATGCCCTCTTTATTTGTCAATTGCCCAACTGTAATTTGTTCACCCAACATGCTGTTTATCTTATGGGAGAGACACCTCTAGTGAACTGTGGACCCCGGTCCAATTCTCTATACTGAAATACAATCTACTGCAATACTGTTCTACTGTTTTCTGCAAACAATCATCTTCCACACAATACGGTTAATCCTTTGTTACAGCAAGCCGGTGAGATTGACAACCTCACTGTTTCGTTGGGGCAAAGTACTTTGGTTGTGTTGTGCAGGTTCCACGTTGGCGCCGGAATCTCTGGTGTTGCGCCGCACTACATCCCGCCGCCATCAACCTTCAACGTGCTTCTTGACTCCTACTGGTTCGATTAAACCTTGGTTTCTTACTGAGGGAAACTTGCCGCTGTGCGCATCACACCTTCCTCTTGGGGTTCCCAACGGACGTGTCAACCACACGCATCAACCCCTCTTCCTCGTGCCCGGTGGCACTGGAGGGTTAAGCAGCTGCTCCCGCCCTGGTTGGTATCTTGGCCTGCGGATGAAAGTGCCACGTTGGTTCTTCTTAGGCTCCTCAACTGCTTTTGCTTTGCCTCTGTTCTGTTTACCCCTATGCGCCCCGTGGCGCTTAACATGGCTTAGTTCTTCCTGCTCCTCCCTCCGATCAGCTGACCGAGCATCAACCTCGGCAGTGCGCGAAGAGCTCAAGAAGGAAAAGTCACGTGCAAGGTTCCTACGTGGAGGGACATCCCTGATAGTTGCACCTCCCCACGATCTGTTTTCAGATTCAAAGGACCTACTGCCAAAGCTCCCCGAGGACGCCGATAGCCGGCCAAAAGCAGATGGTCTCTGGTTACGCTTTGGTGAAGCTCAAAGACACTCACCCAGTTGCTTCTTCTCCTCATCCCTCTCAGTTGGGCAGACATCCTCCACATGCATTAAGCACCCACAGTCGAAGCAGAAGTGAGGGATCTTCTCACACTTAAGGTCAAACCAGGTTCCCTCTACATTCTCCTCAGACTCCCTGACACAAATGCACCGAAGCAATGGTTGATCAATTCACACAGCCTCCCTGATCCTCAGGTCTTTGCACCAAGCCATGCCATCAACATCCACATCCACAACGATGTACTTGCCGACCCAGCCTCCAATCAACTCCCCATAGAATCTATTCATCATATCCATAGGAATATCCAAAACCCTAACCTAGACTTCCATGTAATCAAAGCTCATATCCGAAGGACGCACGGATCCCGCATAATTTCCATTAAAACTGCGTTGAAATCGAATTGCAAGGGCCCGTTCTTCATCACATCTCACCAATCTCCCTCCGACGAGAACCTTACCACAAAACTATTTTATCCAATATCTCGGAACTGCGCCGGACGATGGAGACCCCAAGCTCTCTGCATCGCTTTCTCCAAGGCTCCAATCACCAGCCGCCGTGGTGAACAGACCTTGCCAACTGCCGCCCATCTCGTCCGGGGAATCTAAGATGAATTCGTACCTTTAATGACAAGCCCCGCTGATTCTTTATTCGTCAGCAGCAGATCCCCTAGCTTCGTCGATAGCCCCGTTGCCAGATCATCTGCACCCGTCTTGGCCGGAGACCTTGACGGAGCCCTGGCCGAGCCATTGTTTCTCTCCGCCAGACGAGATGGCGAAGCCAAAGGAATCGCTTCACGATCCTCCCGCGTGCTTGCACACCGAAGGAGATCCACACCACACCGCACGAGAGAGACCTTTCTATCAAGATCGATCTCGCCGCCGACAACCACCACCCGCAAGGAGGAAAACCTAGCCCTAATATGATCGCCTCCGTGATCACCACTAGCGTAACTTCCGCCTATTGGTGGACCCACCGCCTTCCATTCATCCTTGAGAGTCTCGGGTTGGTATGGGTCATGCTTCCAGTGCCTTGGCCATGCACAATAGCTCTTGCCGGTGGATTGACTGGGTACGAAGCTTTTACAATCATATCTCATAGAATCCTCGGTCTGATCTCCACTTGGCTTCCACACCAAGATGGTTGTTCAGCTGGCCTGGTTGGCCGAGCGTCAGAGCCCTTGGGCCGACTGGCCATGTCTTCATGCTAGATGATCTTACCCAGGACCATGATCTTGACACGATCCATATGAAATTGAGTAACACCATTCCTTTGATCTGAAGGTGATCAACAAGAAAACAAAAATCATTAGGATTGGAATCCTAAAAAATCATTAGATTTGGAATCCAAAAAAATTATAAGAAATTCTTACAATCCGAAGACCCTAAACTTGGTGTGCATTCCACCTATAGTCCTGATATGGAAGCCATCAAGATTCTGCTTACTCGGTATGCCCGAAAGAAGTGGCCCACCAAAACTAGTTGTGGGAACGCATGAAGCCATTGCGTTTTTCCAGAAAACCTTTTCCCTAGGTTCATTCCACAATGTCGCTCGTATCTGATAGACCGAGCCAAAAAATTAATCAAGGGGGCGGTTGGAATTCTTAATTTCGCAATGTCGTTCCTCGATACCATAGAGTGCTCATACCGTCACTCCTTTTTTTCATTCCAACCTATATTGTTCTTGTAATGTAGGAGATACAAAAGATGAAAAATACGGTGAAGTCGATGGTGCAAGATGAAGATATATTTTGTCCCGCTTATTCTGATTGTAATTCATATCGCAATTAGAGATGTTTACATGCCAGGAAATCAGAACCAACCAGTGGATTCCCCAATCCATCCTACCAAGAAAAGAATCTAGTATGTCCCACCAAAGAGAGAATCTATAGTTTGCACCCATTAAAAATTATAAGAAAGTTTGAGCATTTTGTTGCTTAACAAAAGAACGTATGACAAACTGCAGGAAACACGACAGACCTTTGTGTGCAATATTTCCAGACTTATTTATAAACAATGAATAACTTTTTACTAACTGGAATTTCCTTGTAACAGAACTAATTTGAACAGTGAAAGTTATACTTACTTCAAAGAGTTCGTTATGAGAAAGTGAAATATGTAAGGGAGTGGTGTTTTGGAACATGGGAGCATATGCTCCCTATATTTTGAAATACATCTTACATATATTTTAAATTTCAAAAAAATTGAAACAAAAAATTCGCACGTACATCTTCGCGTGCTACACGCTCACAAAGTCGTTTCATAAAAAATGAACTTATCATGTGACGTGTGTAAAAAAGACAAAATTCAGTGCTGAAAACAATGCTTTTCACAGGATAAGTTTTCTCTTTTTTACATAGGTCACAAAAAATATTATTTTTTCGTGAAACTTGACGCATACACATATATTATGGAGATGTACATGTAGAATTTTTTATCAAAATTTTTACACACTTCGAAATATGTTTTGTTGGTAGAGGGAGCATACGCACCCGGGAGCCGAATTGAATTCCGATTAAATTCACATATACATTACTATTTAGTAATAATTAAGATCTTTCCAGTAAATAGTATATTTTTGGTAGGTAATGTACTTTGGTAGGGATAGCCTTTTGTATATTCAACCCCCCACCCCCCTCTCTCGTGCCCTAAGTAGGCTGCAAGACTAGGCTGCCATAGTTCTAATTACATAGAAACACTGAGTACCCTACTAAGAGCAAGTACAATAAGTCCTAGTCAGCTGGCTATAAGGATTAAAATAGTATATTGTTGCTTAGTTGGAGGAGAGAGAGGAGGAGAGAGAAGGAGTGTGGGCTCTATGCAAGAGCTAGCTCTAGCACGTGCTTCTAGGCACTTTGTGAGAGTGAAAGGCGGGCCATACATTGATTAAGTACTACATTTTTATAGCTCACTATTGTATATGTTGGCTCTAAGTTGGCTATAGATGACGTCGACATAGCACTTGGCTTATAGCCAGCTGCTGGCTACACTATTGGAATTGCTCTAATGATATGTGTATAAGAACTGTAGCTGTTGCGCCGACCTTTCCAGATATATGAACCTACCTTGGGAACCTTCATATACAATAAAATTTGGTAAATGATAATTCAGCTTCATGTGCAGTTAAGATTACAAGACCCGGGATTCTACTATGTATCAACATTTATGTTTATGATGGGTCCCCTGAACCAGAACCGAGCATGGAACACCCATGCAAGGATGGTGAGCAGCAGCACCCCGCCGACGGCCACCGGTGTGTAGTTGAAATTGTCCTTAACTATTGGGTACGCCACCGGCAAGGAGAAGAGCACGGTGACGAAGGCCACCCATAGGACGGCTGCCCAGCCAACGACGACCCCATACCTGCCAAGATGAAATGGCCCTGGAACAAATGCCTTGCGGGCCGTTGTCACCCGGAAGAAGATGGGCAGCGCATAGGAGATGTACAGCCCCAGCGTAGCGATGGACACCATCGCCTGGAAGGCCACCTGGCTTCCCAATGACTACACATTCGAAAGATACAAGGAAAATAAAAGAGACGTCAGTAAGTTGAGGCACTTACTCCACCAGACTGGTCTATGGCGTGACAATGTAATCCTGGTCTCTAAATACGTACGGTGAGGGCCATGGCGAAGGCTACGAATACAGAGAGCCATACAACATTTAGAGGCACCTCATGCTTGCTCACTCGGTACCAGACATGGGAGTACGGCATAGCCCCGTCCCTGGAGAAGGCATACCCCATCCTACAGCACACAAGAGAGCCGACAACTTAAGATACCACAACACCAACTTAGCATTTTGTCTCACTTGATGTCTATATATATAAAGGTGATGATAATTCAGCGACCAAACCTTGAGTTGCTGGTGATGCAGGCGACACCGCATAGGAATATGGCAACAGCGACAACGCCGAGGCATACAAGCCCACCAATGCCGCTGCCATATCTGGAGTGGAATGTGGAGTAGAGAGCCTGGGCTATGGCGTACCCGCCGGCGTCATTGTCAGTGCTCAGCAGGTATGGTATGTCCGTCACGATGGATGTTAGCGCCACTAGGTAAATCCACCCGAAGATCGACGAAAGAGCCACCGCGGCGATGAGCCCGATCGGTCCACTCTTGTCCGCGTTCTTTGTTTCTTCGGTCTACACGTATATGTAAGAGCGAGAACATCATCATCCATCACCATATCTTCCAATTGCACTCCATATGTACGTAATTAAATGGGCTATATATGTAACTACCAGCTAGTAATAGAAGTTTATGTGGAAACAAATTAACATCGTTATGATATACCATGTGAGCAGACGTATCATAGCCGATCATGGAGTACTGGCTCATCAGCAGACCCACGGCTAGAATATAAGGCTTGCTATGGATCCCCACGCCATTGTCCGTGTTGAAGTTCGTAAAGATGAACTTGGCGCTTGCCCTTTCCTTGGCAACGGATGGGATCAAGATTACCAGCACAAAGACACCTGCAATTGTTCAGAGTACAAACATACCAAGTACTTAAGAGCAAACAAATGTATGTGTACTATGTTGCCAACGTATGAGTATCTACACATCCAAAAATTAAAGTTGCTTGTCAAAATAAAACAAAGATAAAGATAAAATACCAGTAACATTCCAGAAAACGCCTAGTTGCCCGAACCAGGAAAGCCAGTGGATGGGGAGGCTGTTGATGAGGCCATGGAGCAGCAGGATGACCCCGTATATGGCCAAGATGACATACTTGGAAGCTACGTAGCCGCCGCCGTTGGCGCCGCCCGTGGCCAGCAAGATGATCACCTGAATGAGCTGCGCCAACGAGAAGTCGACGCTCGTAGTTGTGGCCCACTAGGACGGTCAAGAAAAGAAGCTAAGACTGCGTCAGCAACGTGCCATCTTATCAAACATTTCTAATCATGCGTGAGTTCAGTGCATCTCCCAATTGCGTAGAAGATTGGCACTGACGGTCACAACTCTTAACAGGAAAATTTCAGGACTTCAAGTAGGTAATGGAATTGCAGGGGTATTTATTTTCCAAAAGTAATACTAGTATTACTTCTTACTTAACACAGCAGTTATCTGAAGCAGCAGCCAGCAAATTCAGAAATGCTAAAGGAGTCAAGAAGTTGCAGTACCTGTCCAACAATGTTGAACCTGAAAAACATAGCATGAGATTAATTAAACTTTAATTAGAGACCGAGAACTAGTCGTATGTTCTGCTTTGTGAAAGTAACATAGAGAGACTATGAGTCGCGCTTTTATTGTATACTATGGGCTGCTTTGATTTAAAGGATAGGAAAAGCATAGGAATAGGAAAGGTATAGGATTGGAATGCCATGTCTACTTGAAACCTATAGGAAGATCAAGTTTGTTTGATTGTAGCAAAGGAATTTTTCCATGAGGTATGAGCTAATGCTTTTTTCCTATAGGAATTACACTACAAGATTCCTATAGAAATTTTTCCTATATGATATGTTCCTATGAATCAAACAACATGTATAGGAATTTTTTCCATAGGAACTAAATCCTACATAATTCCTATGCAAATCCTTTGAATCAAAGGAGCCCTATATGTTCTACAAAACGATCGATCTTGGCCGCATCTGCAGATATTCCATTTCAGCAAAATCCTTAGAAATGGTCAGAGATCCCTAAGCAGAACAGAATTTCCAAATAGTTAAGCATAGCGCCGGCTAATTAAGCATGGACGCTAGTGGCCAATCGAGAGAGATTATTTGGTGCAAAATATGTCTAACTAGTAGTGTGCACGTACGTACCAGCCGGTGACCCAGGATGCCAGAGGCGCCCACTTCTTGCCGGCGAGCTTGGCGCTCCAGTAGTAGAGCCCGCCGGAGGTCGGGTAGGCGGAGCAGATCTCCGCCATGGACAGTGCAACGCAGCCGTTGAAGGAGGCCACCACCAGCCACCCCAGCGTCATCGACGCCGGGCCGCCGTACCGGAGCCCCGTGTTGTACGTGGAGGTGACGCCCGTCAGGACAGAGATGATGGAAAAGGAGAAGGCGAAGTTTGACACCACGCTGAGGCCGCGCTTCAGCTCCTGCTTGTATCCAAGCTGGTGCAGCCGGGCTTGGTCCGCGTCGGCCGTGTCGCCGGCGACGGCCACCGCGACAGAGGGCGACGACACGGCCATCGATCGATCTCCCTTGCTTCCTCTGCTTTGTTTAAGCGTGGCCGCAGGTTGCTACTGCTCTGCAAGTACAGGGTGTCAAGTGAGGGAAGCTGATGGTAGTGGAGAGGATCCACACGTTTGCGGCGCCGTTCCGGCAGCAAAGCAAATCATGCAGGAGTTCTTATACTGGTCGATATCCCCGTTCCGTGCTGTGTTTCAGCGTGTGTGACCCAAGGGCAATCTATTCAACGTGTTACTACCATTTTTCCAGGGGGAAATAATTTTGACAACTACCTGTCCATTCATTCCTGTCTCTCTCTTGTACGAAAACTGAAATGATCATTGAATGTAAGTATGCTACTATTCCTTTTCAAAAAAATTATGCCAGTCGATGACAGAAGGCGGAATATCATGTTATAGCACAACAACAATCATTATTCGCCTTGATGAGGCTCAAGATTTTTGGGATCTCTCTTTGGATGAAACCGACTTAAGGGGGGGACTAAAGAGATTTGACATTTCTATGATTGACAGAGATCAAGAAAGAGGAACGGATGCACATTGCAAATTTAAAGGAAGAGGGTGCCAGTATTAAATTTGCTGTACAAAAACTGATTCTTTTTCTGCTATGCGTACAATTTGTCACTATCACAAGAGTGTTAAAAATAGTTTCCATCCCCTCTCTTTATACCGTATACTATCTCACTTATGTGCCCTATACTAGATATGGAATAGTACTCCAATCTCATATACGCACCCATGTAGGCCATCGCGATGGGGGTCTTCCATCGCCCCTATAACATGTAACCTAGACCCCCAATAGGGTCACCGCTTCTGCCACAATCACATGATATCATATGTCCCTCTTCCATGACCTAGCCGCTAGAAAACCCATCTACACCAAAAACCGATCTCCCCTCCTGCTCCCATGTCACCCCCCACATCGACAATTGTTCTGCTAGCAGCCATGGGTCCCCTCCCTCTCAAAAGCTTACCCGACATAATTTCCTGTTATGGAAGGCACTTGTGTACCCTCTCATGTGAGGTGCGTAGGTCACCGGTCTACTTGACCGCTCAGACGTCGCATCGCTCAAGACACTAGGGGCGCGTTTGGTTGCCTGGGCCAATTTCGTGCATACTTGCGGCAGCGAGATGGAGGGAATTGCGTGTTCGGAACGGGCCATGGGCCACTTTCGGCCGGTCGTTTGGTAGCCTGTGAGCCCTTTTGCGTGCCGGAGAAGGAACCCAGGCCCCATCGTTTGGTTGCCCGTTTCCAGCCCATCTTGCACGCAGGAATACAGGAATCTGCTATTTGGTTGCTAAAATCACAAGTCCATATCCTTACCACAATTCAAATATGGTGACATTACCATGGCATGGCATCTTACATACGATCAGAGACCACTCAGAAGAAGAAGATCCTCACGATCACCACGATGAGGAAGGCGATGATGTAATCTTTCACCCGGCTGGGACACACCTCCGGCTGTGCTCCTTGTAGAGCATGTAGTTCATCCGTCGGTGCTCCTTCTAGAGCATGTACTTCCTCCGGCGGTAGCTGTGCTAATGGCACTGCCTCATCGATGGCATGATCTTCCTGCAGCTCCTCTTGCAGGAAGCTGAGGTACTCTTGATGTGCCTCCTCCAATGTTGTATATCCTCGGTAGCTGTTGTTGGAGTAGCCATTGACCTGATCTTGACAGACTCTCCATGAGCTGTAGATTCCTTGAACCCGCCCGCGAAACACCACATACCACTAGCATGGCAAAAGAAGAAGTTAGCAGTCACAACAATGAAGCAATTCAGACATGAGCAATAGAATAAGACAAGTGTTGACAGCAAATCTTGAACTAACAGGGGCATGCATATCATTACAAAAGTCAATCAGAAGTTTATCTAACACTACCGTGGTGTCACCCTTCCACCACAACAAAAGTTGGTGTCTCATCCTAACACCGCAAAGTTCACCATCACCTGAGGGGTTAGTATATACCACCTCATAATACTTACAAAAGGGGGGCCAAATGTTTTTCATTCTAGCTACTGCCAGAATATACATCATCATCATCATCATCATCACCATCTCCATGCATGCAACCTTGATCCACCGCCTCAAGGGCACCACTACTTCTTGTCGTGGTACTTGCGAAGGTAGTTCCTCAGCCAGAGGACGCAGTGTGGCTCGATCATGCCGACGAAGCTAGATCCCTGGGTCTTGTGGTCGACGAGGTGGCTGAGGGCGACCATCAGATCATCCTCGGTGAAGGCAAGCATGTCCATGACCGCATTGTACAGGTCAGGGTGCATGTCTATGGGCTTGTTCGCCCTGATGGCCTGTGCGACCTCCTTCACATCAACAGTCATGTTGGTGAAGGCCACCAACTCGTCGTCAGCGAATGCACCTCTCTTCCTCTTGCCGGCGGTCGGCTTCTCAGGCGCATCGGCGAGCTTGTCAGCATCGAGGTTCACCGTGTCTGACTCCTGGGTGTCAGCATCCTGAGGTGCAGGAGGTGGTGCAGGCGAGCCTAGGGGCTCACTGAATCCCATGGCGTACTTCACGGTGGCGAGGCCGAAGGAGAAGATGGTGTGCATCTCGTCGTAGTTGGTGATGGGCACATTCAGGAACTCCGCGTCCTTTAGGTGATCCTACGATACGAAGGGACAAACATGTTAGTTCAGCTCGTGGCTGATCAAGAAAGTTAGTGAGGACGACTGAGTTAGTGAGGTGCTCACCGCGACGTGCCCACAGTAGTGCTCACCCTCAAGGATGATGCATTTGGTGTCCTCGCACCACTGAGCACCGCTTAGATCGCGGAACCTGCTAATGGTGAGCCACTGCTTGTGACGGTAAAGCACTCGTCCGTTGGGAACCCCAAGAGGAAGGTGTGATGCGTATAGCAGCGAGTTTTCCCTCAGAACGAAACCAAGGTTATCGAACCAGTAGGAGTCAAGAAGCACGTTGAAGGTTGATGGTGGCGGAGTGTAGTGCGGCGCAACACCAGGGATTCCGGCGCCAACGTGGAACCTGCACAACACAACCAAAATACTTTGCCCCAACTTAACAGTGAGGTTGTCAATCTCACCGGCTTGATGTAACAAAGGATTAGATGTATAGTGTGGATGATGATGTTTGCAGAGAACAGTAAGAACAAGTATTGCAGTAGATTGTATTTGATGTAAAAGAATGGACCGGGGTCCACAGTTCACTAGTGGTGTCTCTCCAATAAGAAATAGCATGTTGGGTGAACAAATTACAGTTGGGCAATTGACAAATTAAGAGGGCATGACAATGCACATACATATTATGATGAGTAGTGTAAAATTCAATTGGGCATTACGACAAAGTACATAGACCGCTATCCAGCATGCATCTATGCCTAAAAAGTCCACCTTCAGGTTAGCGTCCGCACCCCTTCCAGTATTAAGTTGCAAACAACAGACAATTGCATTAAGTATGGTGCGTAATGTAATCAACACAAATATCCTTGGACATAGCATTGATGTTTTATCCCTAGTGGAAACAGCACATCCACAACCTTAGAACTTTCTGTCACTGTCCCAGATTTAATGGAGGCATGAATCCACTATCGAGCATAAATACTCCCTCTTGGAGTTACAAGTAACGACTTGGCCAGAGCCTCTACTAGCAACGGAGAGCATGCAAGATCATAAACAACACATAGATGATAAATTGATAATCAACATAATATAGTATTCCATATTCATCGGATCCCAACAAACGCAACATGTAGCATTACAAATAGATGATCTTGATCATGTTAGGAAGCTCACAAGATCGAACAATGATAGCACATGAGGAGAAGACAACCATCTAACTACTGCTATGGACCCATAGTCCAGGGGTGAACTACTCACACATCACTCCGGAGGCGACCATGGCGGTGAAGAGTCCTCCGGGAGATGATTCCCCTCTCCGTCAGGGTGCCGGAGGCGATCTCCTGAATCCCCCGAGATGGGATTGGCGGCGGCGTCTCTGGAAGGTTTTCCGTATCGTGGCTCTCGGTACTGGGGTTATTCTCGACAAAGGCTTCTTATAGGCGGAAGGGTAGGTTTAGGGGCGAAGTGAGGGCCCCACACGCCAGGGCCGCGCGGCCCCACCCTTGGCCTCGCCGCCCTATTGTGGCGGCGCCTCGTCGCCCCACTTCGTTTTCCTTTCGGACTTCTGGAAGCTTCATGGAAAAATAGGACCCTGGGCGTTGATTTCGTCCAATTCCGAGAATATTTCCTTACTAGGATTTCTGAAACCAAAAACAGCAGAAAACAGCAACTGGCTCTTCGGCATCTCGTTAATAGGTTAGTGCCGGAAAATGCATAAATATGACATAAACTGTGTATAAAACATGTGTGTATCATCAATAAAGTAGCATGGAACATAAGAAATTATAGATACGTTTGAGACGTATCAAGCATCCCCAAGCTTAGTTCCTACTCGTCCCCGAGTAGGTAAACGATAACAAAGATAATTTCTGAAGTGACATGCTATCATAATCTTGATCAATACTATTGTAAAGCACATGAGAGGAATGCAGTGATTCGAAGCAATGGTAAAGACAATGAGTAAACAACTGAATCATATAGCAAAGACTCTTCATGAATACTACTTTCAAGACAAGCATCAATAATTCTTGCATAAGAGTTAACTCATAAAGAAATAGATTCATAGTAAAGGCATTGAAGCAACACAAAGGAAGATATAAGTTTCAGCGGTTGCTTTCAACTTCAACATGTATATCTCATGGATATTTGTCAATACAAAGTAATATGATGAATGCAAATATGCAAGTATGTAAGAAACAATGCACAGTTAACACAAGTGTTTGCTTCTAAGATAGAAAGAAGTGGGTAAGCTGACTCAACATAAAAGTAGAAGAATGGCCCTTCGCAGAGGGAAGCATGGATTGCTATATATATTTGTGCTAGAGCTTTTATTTTGAAAACATAGAAACAATTTTGTCAACGGTAGAAATAAAGCATATGTGTTATGTATAAGATATCCTACAAGTTGCAGGCCTCATGCATAGATTACCAATAGTGCTCGCACCTTGTCCTAATTAGCTCGGATTTACATGGATTATCATTGCATAGCATATGTTTTAACCAAGTGTCACAAAGGGGTACCTCTATGCCGCCTGTAGAAAGGTCTAAGGAGAAAGCTCGCATTGGATTTCTCGCTTTTGATTATTCTCAACTTAGACATCCATACCGGGACAACATAGACAACAGATAATGGACTCCTCTTTAATGCATAAGCATTCAACAACAAATAATATTCTCATAAGAGATTGAGGATTGTTGTCCAATCTGAAACTTCCACCATGGTTCATGGCTTTAGTTAGCGGCCCAATGTTTTTCTCTAACAATATGCATACTCAAACCATTGATCATGATAAATCACCCTTACTTCAGACAAGACGAACATGCATAGCAACTCACATGATATTCAACAAAGGTAAGTTGATGGCGTCCCCAGGAACATGGTTATCGCTCAACAAGAAACTTAATAAGAAATAAGATACATAAGTACATATTCAATACCACAATAGTTTTTAGGCTATTTTTTCCATGAGCTATATATTGCAAAGACAAAGAATAGAATTTTAAAGGTAGCACTCAAGCAATTTACTTTGGAATGGCAGAGAAATACCATGTAGTAGGTAGGTATGGTGGACACAAGTGGCATAGTTTTTGGCTCAAGGATTTGGATGCACGAGAAGTATTCCCTCTCAATACAAGGCTTAGGCTAGCAAGGTTGTTTGAAGCAAACACAAGTATGAACCGGTACAGCAAAACTCACATAAGAACATATTGCAAGCATTATAAGATTCTACACTGTCTTCCTTGTTGTTCAAACACCTTACTAGAAAATATCTAGACCTTAGAGAGACTAATCATGCAAAGCAAATTTTAGCAGGCTCTATGTATTTCTTCATTAATAGGTGCAATGTATATGATGCAAGAGCTTAAACATGAGCACAACAATTGCCAAGTATCAAATTATTCAAGATATTATACCAATTACCACATGTAGCATTTTCCGTTTCCAACCATAGTAACAATTAACGAATCAGTTTCAACCTTCGCCATGAACATTATGAGTAAAGCTAAGAACATATGTGTTCATATGCAACAGCGGAGCGTGTCTCTCTCCCACACAATGAATGCTAGGATCCAATTTATTCAAACAAAAACAAAAGCAAAAGCAAACAGACGCTCCAAGTAAAGCACATAAGATGTGATGGAATAAAAATATAGTTTCACTAGAGGAACCTGATAATTTGTCGATGAAGAAGGGGATGCCTTGGGCATCCCCAAGCTTAGATGCTTGAGTCTTCTTGAAATATGCAGGGATGAACCACCGGGGGCATCCCCAAGCTTAGAGCTTTCACTCTCCTTGATCATATTGTATCATCCTCCTCTCTTGGCCCTTGAAAACTTCCTCCACACCAAACTCGAAACAAACTCATTAGAGGGTTAGTGCATAATCAAAAATTCACATGTTCAGAGGTGACATAATCATTCTTAACACTTCTGGACATTGCACAAAGCTACTGAAAGTTAATGGAATAAAGAAATCCATCAAACATAGCAAAACAGGCAATGCGAAATAAAAGGCAGAATCTGTCAAAACAGAACAGTCCGTAAAGACGAATTTTTTAGAGGCACCAGACTTGCTCAAATGAAAATGCTCAAATTGAA
Source organism: Lolium perenne (assembly GCF_019359855.2). Classification (NCBI taxonomy): domain Eukaryota; kingdom Viridiplantae; phylum Streptophyta; class Magnoliopsida; order Poales; family Poaceae; genus Lolium; species Lolium perenne. The sequence goes on from NC_067246.2 coordinate 323,925,789, forward strand.
TGAAAGTTGCATACATATCTGAGGATTACTCACGTAAATTGGCAGATTTTTCTGAGTTACCTACAGAGAATACTACTCAAATTCGTGACAGCAAGAAATCTGTTTCTGCGCAGTAATCCAAATCTAGTATGACCCTTACTATCAAAGACTTTACTTGGCACAACAATGCAATAAAATAAAGATAAGGAGAGGTTTCTACAGTAGTAACAACTTCCAAGACTCGAATATAAAATAAAAGTTCAGAAGTAAAATCATGGGTTGTCTCCCATAAGCGCTTTTCTTTAACGCCTTTCAGCTAGGCGCAGAAAGTGTGTATCAAGTATTATCAAGAGATCAAGCATCAACATCATAATTTTCACAACTTGTCACAATAGGTATCTTAGAGAATCTCCAGCCGCGTCCCCCAAAGCGTCCTGACACGCGTACGGCACGCGACCGTTGGGAACCCCAAGTGGAAGGTGTGATGCGTACAGCAGTAAGTTTCTCTCGGTTAGAAACCAAGGTTTATCGAACCAGTAGGAGTCAAGAAGCACGTCGAAGGTTGATGGCGGCGAAGTGTAGTGCGGCACAACACCAGGGATTCCGGCGCCAACGTGGAACCTGCACAACACAACCAAATTACTTTGCCCCAACGTGACAGTGAGGTTGTCAATCTCACCGATCTTGCTGTAACAAAGGATTAGATGTATAGTGTGGATGATGAAGTTTGCAGAAAACAGAAACAAGTATTGCAGTAGATTGTATTCGATGTAAAAGAATGGACCGGGGTCCACAGTTCACTAGAGGCGTCTCTCCGATAAGAATAAGCATGTTGGGTGAACAAATTACAGTTGGGCAATTGACAAATAAAGAGAGCATGACCATGCACATACATGATATGATGAGTATAGTGAAATTTAATTGGGCATTACGATAAAGTACATAGACCGCTATCCAGCATGCATCTATGCCTAAAAAGTCCACCTTCAGGTTATCATCCGAACCCCTTCCAGTATTAAGTTGCAAACAACAGTCAATTGCATTAAGTATGGTGCGTAATGTAATCAACAACTACATCCTTAGACATAGCATCGACGTTTTATCCCTAGTGGCAACAGCACATCCACAACCTTAGAACTTTCTATCACTGTCCCAGATTTAATGGAGGCATGAACCCACTATCGAGCATAAATACTCCCTCTTGGAGTTACTAGCAAAAACTTGGCCATAGCCTCTACTAATAACGGAGAGCATGCAAGATCATAAACAACACATAGATAATAGATTGATAATCAACATAACATAGTGTTCTCTATCCATCGGATCCCAACAAACACAACATGTAGCATTACAGATAGATGATCTTGATCATGTTAGGTAGCTCACAAGACCCGACAATGAAGCACAATTAGGAGAAGACGACCATCTAGCTACTGCTATGGACCCATAGTCCAGGGGTGAACTACTCACTCATCACTCCGGAGGCGACCATGGCGGTGAAGAGTCCTCCGGGAGATGATTCCCCTCTCCGGAAGGGTGCCGGAGGCGATCTCCTGAATCCCCCGAGATGGGATTGGCGGCGGCGGCGTCTCTGGAAGGTTTTCCGTATCGTGGCTCTCGGTACTGAGGCTATTGTCGACGAAGACTTAAGTAGGCGGAAGGGCAGGTCAAGGGGCATCACGGGGCCCCCACACAACAGGGCCACGCGGGCCCCCTGTAGGCCGCGCCGCCCTACTGTGGCGGCTCCCCGTGGCCCCACTTCGTGACTCCTTCGGTCTTCTGGAAGCTTCGTGTGAAAATAGGACCCTGGGCGTTGATTTCGTCCAATTCCGAGAATATTTCCTTACTAGGATTTCTGAAACCAAAAACAGCAGAAAACAGCAACTGGCTCTTCGGCATCTTGTTAATAGGTTAGTGCCGGAAAATGCATAATTATGACATAAAGTATGCATAAAACATGTAGGTATCATCAATAAAGTGGCATGGAACATAAGAAATTATCGATACGTCGGAGACGTATCAGCATCCCCAAGCTTAGTTCCTACTCGTCCCGAGTAGGTAAACGATAACAAAGATAATTTCTGGAGTGACATGCCATCATAATCTTGATCATACTATTGTAAGCACATGTAATGAATGCAGCGATCAAAGCAATGGTGAATGACATGAGTAAACAAATGAATCATAAAGCAAAGACTTTTCATCAATAGTACTATCAAGACAAGCATCAATAAGTCTTGCATAAGAGTTAACTCATAAAGCAATAAATTCAAAGTAGAGGTATCGAAGCAACACAAAGGAAGATTAAGTTTCAGCGGTTGCTTTCAACTTGTAACATGTGTATCTCATGGATATTGTCAATGTAAAGTAATATAACAAGTGCAATATGCAAGTATGTAGGAATCAATGCACAGTTCACACAAGTGTTTGCTTCTTGAGATGGAGAGAAATAGGTGAACTGACTCAACATAAAAGTAAAAGAAAGGCCCTTCGCAGAGGGAAGCATTGATTGCTATATTTGTGCTAGAGCTTTGGTTTTGAAAGCAAGAAACAATTTTGTCAACGGTAGTAATAAAGCATATGTATCATGTAAATTATATCCTACAAGTTGCAAGCCTCATGCATAGTATACTAATAGTGCCTGCACCTTATCCTAATTAGCTCGGATTACCTGGATTATCATCGCAATACATATGTTTTAACCAAGTGTCTCAAAGGGGTACCTCTATGCCGCCTGTACAAAGGTCTAAGGAGAAAGCTCGCATTGGATTTCTCGCTTTTGATTATTCTCGACTTAGACATCCATACCGGGACAACATAGACAACAGATAATGGACTCCTCTTTAATGCATAAGCATTTAGCAACAATTAATGTTCTCATATGAGATTGAGGATATTTGTCCAAAACTGAAACTTCCACCATGGTTCATGGCTTTAGTTAGCGGCCCAATGTTCTTCTCTAACATTATGCATGCTCTAACCATTCAACTAGTGGTAAATCGCCCTTACTTCAGACAAGACGGACATGCATAGCAACTCACATGATATTCAACAAAGAGTAGTTGATGGCGTCCCCAGGAACATGGTTATCGCACAACAAGCAACTTAATAACAGATAAAGTGCATAAGTACATATTCAGTACCACAATAGTTTTTAGGCTATTTGTACCATGAGCTATATATTGCAAAGGTAAAGAATAGAAATTTTAAAGGTAGCACTCAAGCAATTTACTTTGGAATGGCAGAGAAATACCATGTAGTAGGTAGGTATGGTGGACACAAATGGCATAGTGGTTGGCTCAAGGATTTTGGATGCATGAGAAGTATTCCCTCTCGATACAAGGTTTTAGGCTAGCAAGGTTATTTGAAACAAACACAAGTATGAAGCGGTGCAGCAAAACTCACATAAAAGACATATTGTAAACATTATAAGACTCTACACCGTCTTCCTTGTTGTTCGACCCTTACTAGAAATTATCTAGACCTTAGAGAGACCAATTATGCAAACCAAATTTTAGCAAGCTCTATGTATTTCTTCATTAATAGGTGCAAAGTATATCATGCAAGAGCTTAAACATGAGCACAAAAATTGCCAAGTATCACATTATCCAAGACATTTTACCAATTACTACATGTAGCATTTCCCGTTTCCAACCATATAACAATTTAACGAAGAAGTTTCAACCTTCGCCATGAATATTATGAGTAAAGCCTAAGAACATATTTGTCCATATGCAACAGCGGAGCGTGTCTCTCTCCCACACAATGAATTCTAGGATCCATTTTATTCAAACAAAACAAAAACAAAAGCAAACAGACGCTCCAAGCAAAGTGCATAAGATGTGACGGAATAAAATATAGTTTCACTAGAGGAACCTGATAATGTTGTCGATGAAGAAGGGGATGCCTTGGGCATCCCCAAGCTTAGAAGCTTGAGTCTTCTTAAAATATGCAGGGGTGAACCACCGGGGCATCCCCAAGCTTAGAGCTTTCACTCTCCTTGATCATATTGTATCATCCTCCTCTCTTGATCCTTGAAAACTTCCTCCACACCAAACTCAAAACAACTCATTAGAGGGTTAGTGCATAATCAAAATTCACATGTTCAGAGGTGACATAATCATTCTTAACACTTCTGGACATTGCACAAAGCTACTGAAAGTTAATGGAATAGAAAAATCCATCAAGCATAGCAAAACAGGCAATGCGAAATAAAAGGCAGAATCTGTCAAAACAGAACAGTTCGTAAAGATGAATTTCTAAGAGGCACCAGACTTGCTCAAATGAAAATGCTCAAATTGAATGAAAGTTGCGTACATATCTGAGGATCACTAACATAAATTGGCATAATTTTCTGAGTTACCTACAGAGAATTAGGCCCAAATTCGTGACAGCAAAGAAATCTGTTTCTGCGCAGTAATCCAAATCTAGTATGAACCTTACTATCAACGACTTTACTTGGCACAACAATGCAACAAAACTAAGATAAGGAGAGGTTGCTACAGTAGTAACAACTTCCAAGACTCAAATATAAAATAAAAGTGCAGTAGTAAAATCATGGGTTGTCTCCCATAAGCGCTTTTCTTTAACGCCTTTCAGCTAGGCGCAGAAAGTGTATATCAAGTATTATCAAGAGATGATGCATCTACAGCGGGGTTTGGAGTTTTCTCAACCATGCATTGTATTTTGGATACATAAGTTTCAGAGGCTCCCTTTTCATTAGTCTTGGGCTTGCTACTCTCATCAAACAAATTTTGAGGGACAAGCCAAGCATAATTATCATCTAGAGCTTCATGCATTGCTAGGAGCTTACATGGTATTGGTGCTTTAATCTCCCCACCATCATTAACATTATTAGTGTACTTAATTCTATCCATATCCATCTTTTCAAGTGTTCTTTTAAAATCGGTGAACATACCAAGCCTCTTATGCTTAATAAAAACTTTTCTAGCTTCTTTGGCTATATCCTCAAATTCTCGCACTAGGACTTTTAAGACAAAATCTCTCTTCTCTCCCCTCTCCATATCCGAAAGTGTAAGAAACATGTGTGGTATCATGGGGTTGAGACTAATAAATCTAGCTTCCATCATGCATACCAAACAGACAGAGGCATCTTCATAAGTAGGGACAACTTTTGCAAGGGGTATATCTTTAAGATCTTCATGCATACTAACATGGGTGAAAAATTCTTCTATATTATCTCTTCCAATTATAGACCCTTGTCCCACATATATATCTTTTACAGTAAAATTAAGAGGAAACATGATGAAGTAAGTAAAGCTAATGCAAGTAACTATTTTTTTTGTGTTTTTAATATAGCGAATGCAAACAAGATAGTAAATAAAGTAAAACTAGCAACTAATTTTTTTGTGTTTTGTTTTAGTGTAGCAAACAAGAAAGTAAATAAAATAAAGCAAGACAAAAACAAAGTAAAGAGATTGGATGTGGAGACTCCCCTTGCAGCGTGTCTTGATCTCCCCGGCAACGGCGCCAGAAATTTATTTGCTGGCGTGCAGTTGACGTGGGAGTTAGAAATCTCTGTGGTGTAATTTTTCTTCACGTCCCCGGCAACGGCGCCAGAAATTTAGCTTGACACGCGTACAGCACGCGACCGTTGGGAACCCCAAGTGGAAGGTGTGATGCATACAGCAGTAAGTTTCCCTCAGTTAGAAACCAAGGTTTATCGAACCAGTAGGAGTCAAGAAGCACGTCGAAGGTTGATGGCGGCGAAGTGTAGTGCGGCGCAACACCAGGGATTCCGGCGCCAACGTGGAACCTGCACAACACAACCAAATTACTTTGCCCCAACGTGACAGTGAGGTTGTCAATCTCACCGGTCTTGCTGTAACAAAGGATTAGATGTATAGTGTGGATGATGAAGTTTGTAGAAAACAGTAGAACAAGTATTGCAGTAGATTGTATTCGATGTAAAAGAATGGACCGGGGTCCACAGTTCACTAGAGGCGTCTCTCCGATAAGAATAAGCATGTTGGGTGAACAAATTACAGTTGGGCAATTGACAAATAAAGAGGGCATGACCATGCACATACATGATATGATGAGTATAGTGAGATTTAATTGGGCATTACGACAAAGTACATAGACCGCTATCCAGCATGCATCTATGCCTAAAAAGTCCACCTTCAGGTTATCATCCGAACCCCTTCCAGTATTAAGTTGCAAACAACAGACAATTGCATTAAGTATGGTGTGTAATGTAATCAACAACTACATCCTTAGACATAGCATCGATGTTTTATCCCTAGTGGCAACAGCACATCCACAACCTTAGAACTTTTTGTCACTGTCCCAGATTTAATGGAGGCATGAACCCACTATCGAGCATAAATACTCCCCCTTGGAGTTACTAGCAAAAACTTGGCCAGAGCCTCTACTAATAACGGAGAGAATGCAAGATCATAAACAACACATAGATAATAGATTGATAATCAACATAACATAGTATTCTCTATCCATCGGATCCCAACAAACACAACATGTAGCATTACAGATAGATGATCTTGATCATGTTAGGCAGCTCACAAGACCCGACAATGAAGCACAATTAGGAGAAGACGACTGATGTCTACGGGTGCTTCTATTCTTGTAGACAGTGTTGGGCCTCCAAAAGCAGAGGTTTGTAGAACAGCAGCAAGTTTCCCTTAAGTTGATCACCCAAGGTTTATCGAACTCAGGGAGGAAGAGGTCAAAGATATCCCTCTCATGCAACCCTGCAACCACAAAGCAAGAAGTCTCTTGTGTCCCCAACACACCTAATAGGTGCACTAGTTCGGCGAAGAGATAGTGAAATACAGGTGGTATGAATAAATATGAGCAGTAGTAACGGCACCATAAAATAGCTTGATGCTACAACTGGCGTGTGGTGGATGGTGGGAATATTGCAGGCAGTACAGATGCAGTAAAACAGTAAACAAGCAGTGATAGCAGTATTTGGAAACAAGGCCTAGGGATCATACTTTCACTAGTGGACACTCTCAACATTGATCACATAACAAAATAGATAAATGCTATACTCTACACTCTTTTGTTGGATGATGAACACCACTAATTGTGTAGGATTACACGAACCCTCAATGCCGGAGTTAACAAGATCCACAATATTCGATATTCATGTTTAAATAACCTTAGAGTGCACGATAGATCAACACAACTACACCAAGTACTAACATAGCATGCACACTGTCACCATCACACTATGAAGGAGGCATAGATCACATCAATACTATCATAGGAATAATTAACTTCATAATCTACAAAAGATTACAATCATAACCTACGCCAAGTACTACACGATGCACACACTGTCACCATTACACCGTGGAGGAGGAATAGACTACTTTAATAACATCACTAGAGTAACATAGATGAATAGTGATACAAAACTCATATGAATCTCAATCATGTAAGGCAGCTCATGAGATTATTGTATTGAAGTACATAGGTGAGAGATTAACCACATAGCTACCGGTACAGCCCTTAGCCTCGATGGAGAACTACTCCCTCCTCATGGGAGACAGCAGCCGTGATGAAGATGGCGGTGGTGTCGATGGAGGAGCCTTCCGGGGGCACTTCCCCGTCCCGGTGGCGTGCCGGAACAGAGACTCCTGTCCCCCAGATCTTGGCTTCGCGATGGCGGCGGCTCTGGAAGGTTTCTCGTACCGTGGCTTTTTCCGTATCGAAGACTTAGGTCAGGGGCTTCTTATAGGCGAAGAGGCGGCGTCAGAAGGGGTCTGGGGCCACCAGACACTAGGGCGGCGCGCCCCCCTCCTGGGCCGCGCCGCCATCATGTGTAGGCCCCCTGTGGCCCCTCTCTGGCGGCTCTCGGGTGTTCTGGAAGCTTCGTCCAATTCTAAGACTCTGGGCGTTGATTTCGTCCAATTCCGAGAATATTTCCTTACTAGGATTTCTGAAACCAAAAACAGCAGAAAACAGGAACTGGCACTTCGGCATCTCGTCAATAGGTTAGTTCCGGAAAACGCATAAAAACATCATAAAGTGTGAACAAAACATGTAGGTATTGTCATAAAACAAGCATTGAACATAAGAAATTATCGATACGTCGGAGACGTATCAGCATCCCCAAGCTTAGTTCCTACTCGTCCTCGAGTAGGTAAACGGTAACAAAGATAATTTCTGAAGTGACATGCTACCAACATGATCTTAATCATACTATTGTAAAGCATATGAGATGAATGCAGCGATTCAAAGCAATGTAAATGCAATGAGTAAACAATTGAATCATATAGCAAAGACTTTTCATGAATAGTACTTTCAAGACAAGCATCAATAAGTCTTGCATAAGAGTTAACTCATAAAGCAATATTTTCATAGTAAAGGCATTGAAGCAACACAAAGGAAGATTAAGTTTCAGCAGTTGCTTTCAACTTGTAACATGCATATCTCATGGATAGTTGTCAATGCAAAGCAATATAACATGTGCAATAAGCAAGTATGTAAGAATCAATGCACATTTAACACAAGTGTTTGCTTCTAAGATAGAGAGAAATGGGTAAACTGACTCAACATAAAAGTAGAAGAATGGCCCTTCGCAGAGGGAAGCATTGATTGCTATATTTGTGCTAGAGCTTTTATTTTGAAAACATAAAGAGAGCATAAAAGTAAAATTTTGAGAGGTGTTTGTTGTTGTCAACGAATGGTAGTGGGCACTCTAACCCCCTTGCCAGACAAACCTTCAAAGAGCGGCTCCCATGAAACATTTTTATTTTTGGGTGGCACTCCTTCCAACCTTTACTTTCACAAACCATGGCTAACCGAATCCTCGGGTGCCTGCCAACAATCTCATACCATGAAGGAGTGCCTTTTTATTTTAGTTTTATTTAGATGACACTCCTCCCCACCTTTGCTTTCTCAAGCCATGGCTAACCGAATCCTCGGGTGCCGTCCAACAATCACATACCATGGAGGAGTGTCTACTTGTAAAATTATTAGAGTTAATTAATTTGGGACTGGGAATCCCATTGCCAGCTCTTTTTGCAAAATTATTGGATAAGCGGATGAAGCCACTAGTCCATTGGTGAAAGTTGCCAACAAGATTGAAAGATAAACTTTTGACACAAATAAGAGGTAATAACTTTTGAATTGTTTAAAGATAGCACTCAAGCAATTTACTTTGGAATGGCGGAGAAATACCATGTAGTAGGTAGGTATGGTGGACACAAGTGGCATAGTGTTTGGCTCAAGGATTTTGGATGCATGAGAAGTAATCCCTCTCAATACAAGGCTTAGGCTAGCAAGGTTATTTGAAACAAACACAAGTATGAACTGGTACAGAAAAACTCACAAAAAGACATATTGCAAACATTATAAGACTATACATTGTCTTCCTTGTTGTTCAAACACCTCACTAGAAAATATCTAGACTCTAGAGAAACCACTCATGCAAACCAAATTTTAACAAGCTCTATGTATTTCTTCACTAATAGGTGCAAAGTATATGATGCAAGAGCTTAATCATGAGCACAACAATTGCCAAGTATCAAGTTATTCAAGACATCATACTGTCGGGGGGAACACCCCGGGTAGGGCAATGGACGCGGAGCAGCCGGCTGACCACTGGCCGGCTCGCGGCAAAGGCCGGCTGAGGAGCAGCCGGCTGGAGCCGTGGCCGGCTGGTCCGGAAGCCGGCTGGCTCTAAGTCCTAGTCGGCCTGGCTACGGCCGCCAATGCTGTAGCTGGGCCGGCTTCTACAAGCCATATCCGACTGGGGGTTTGTACCTCAGACCGACTCGAGGCTGGTGAGTCTTGCACTAGAAGGAACCGGGTAGGTAGTCCGGGTTCGCAGGTCCACGCTGACATCATCTCCCGTAAAGCGCGGGGCACTGTGGAGCAATAGTGCCACGCGCCGGACAAGCCATCATGGCGTACATCGATCCGTACCGGCTACAGTGCATGATGGCGACAGAGACGCTTCCTCTCCATACCGCTGACTCAGGCAGCCGGATGGGACAGGTCATGAGGCCTCAACGGCTACTGATGTCAGCACCTCGGGAAGGAGCGGAAGCCGGAGCCGGCCAAGCCGGCCAGTAGACTATAGGGTCTTTTATGTAAAGTGCCGGCATCTATATAAGCCGCACCACCCCCTCTCGTGGAGGGGATCGATCATTCTCACTCCATTCCACCCTTAGCGCTGCCCTGTGAGAGAGACCATCGTCTACCTTAGCCTCCCAGGGCCAGCCGGACACAGCTCTAGGAGCAACCTTGTATTGTGTGATCATCTTATACACTCATAGCAGGAGTAGAGGTGTTACCTCCATCGGAGGGCCTCGAACCTGGGTACGTCGCCGTGTCGCTCGTCCCCATACCCGCATCCGGATACCGCCGTGAGATCATCTAGGAACCACCTTCTTTAGCCACCCTATGGCATATGCCGTGACGATACCACGATATTTGGCGCCCACCGTGGGGCTATCAGCGTCCTCGACCGGTGTCTTCATCCGGACGTGCCTCACCATCACCACCGGCGAGCGAGTCGCTTCAGGCTTGATCTGGAGATTCGGCTCCCTCGACTGTGTCAGCGACAACGCTGGCTGCTTCGCCGACTGGCCCTTCCCTGCCGGCGGCAACGTCATCTCCTTCGGCGGCCACGACGTCTACATCACCACCGTCGCACCGCTGCGCTACCCGCGGCAGGTGCTGCGCTGCGCAAGCCCTCCTCTGCGAGCCGGCTCCTGCAGCGCTCCCGCCAGTCCCGCCGTCGTGCAAGTCATGATGGCTGGCGAGGAGCCCCCCATCAAGTCCACGCGCGTCCGCGGCCCCAACTTGGAGCGCAACGTCGACCCCAACGCATCCGGCTCGGGCCCAAAGGCGCCCCCGCCACCATCCCGGCTGGACGAAGTCCGGGCGAAGCTGAGCTCTCCGCTCACCGCAGGCGGCGACGCCACCACCGTCGAGGCGGACCTGGAGGCGCATCGCCAGCTCCTCCTCCAGCAGGCTGACGAGCTGGCCACCGCCAAGCTCCAGCTGGCCATCACCCAGCGCGAGTACGACCACGCCCATGGCTTCACGCCAGACGGCAACAACCCCAGCCGAGCCGGCATGATCCGCCGGCGAGGAGGAGGCCTAGGCGCCGAGATCGAGCGCGACGGCGCGGAAGCGCCGGCTCCATCCATGGAGCTACCCGTCTACAACACCCCTGACAAGAACATCCTCGCAGCCGAAGCCGCTGCGAAGGAGCTGGCCCTCCTCGAGGGAGAAGAGCTGCGCCGCCAGACGCAGCGCGTAGCTGACCTGTGCCGGGCTGCAGCTGAGCAGACCAAGGACCGCAGGTATGGTGCTCCCAAAGCTCCTCCCGTCCGCGCTGCTGCAGGCAACAGCAAGGACCCCCACAGGGACACGGCCGAGTCCTCCTCGCCCGCGCCAAGCCGGTGCAGAGACTCCCGCGCCACGCACGCAGGTTCAAGCCGGACAAGCCGGCTGGACAGCGGCCACAGTGGCCGCAGCCGGCCACCACCAAGCCGGAACCAGGAGCATGACTCCGAGCAGGCGGCGCCAAGGCGCCCGCACCGGCCGGCTGCAGAGCCAACCGGCACTCGCCAGCCGGCACGTTCCTGGCTGGGCCCCCGCATCAAGCCCACCGACGCCAGAGACCGCCTCGACCGGCTGGTCGAATCCCGCATCGCGGAAGAAGAGGGGCCGGCTTGCCCCAAGTGCTTCGGGCCCCGCATCGCCAATGAGCCCATGATCGACGGCTTCCAGCTCCTCCGCGACACGCCCAAGTACGACGGCACCGCCAAGCCGGAGGACTGGCTGCTGGACTACTCCACCGCAGTCGGCATCTCCAGGGGCAACAAGCGCTGGGCGGTGCGATATTCCCCCCTGATGCTAGTCGGCTCCGCCCGCACCTGGCTCAACAACCTGCCAGCCGGCAGCATCAACGGCTGGCTTGATTTTGAGGAAGCCTTCACCAGCAACTTCACCGGCACTTACCGCCGGCCGGGTCGCCCCCAGCAGCTAGAGATGTGCAAGCAGGGCCCGGACGAGACGGATAGCGCGTACCTGACGCGCTGGTGCGAAATGCGCAATTCCTGCGAGGGCGTGCACGAGATCCAGGCCATCAGCTTCTTCATGGCCGGCTGCCGGCCCAACACCATGATGTGGCACAAGCTGCGCCGCAGCGAGCCCAAGTCCATGGCCTCCCTCATGGCCATCGCCGACAAGTACGCGCTGGCTGAAGAAGCCGGCAAGGCGCCGGCTGAACCAACGCCGGCTTCCTCCAGGCGGGACCACCACAAGTCGGCCGAGCACAAGCCAGCAGACGACGCCTCTCATGGAAACCGGCGGGACAACTACCGCGGCAAGCGTCATAGCGACCAGCCGGACCACCGGTACGGCTCTGCCCATGTGGCAGCCGTGTCGGACAACGCGGCAGGCGGCAGCCACCGCCAGAAGCAAGACCGGCAATGGAAGCCGAAGTACACCTTCGAGCAAATGCTCGACTCGCCGTGCAAGTACCACAGCGGCAAGAACCCCTCCAACCACACCACCCGCGACTGCCACTATATGAAGCGGCTGACAAGCAGTGAACCTCTCCCGCCTCCACCCCCGCCCCCTCCAGCCGGCGGGCCGGGTGGCCAAGCCGGCGCAGAGAACGCCAACGTCGAGCACCACGAGGCTAACCAAGTGCACCATGGCCGATATCTGGCCGAAGATGCTACCTACATCATCTTCACCTCTGAGCCCGAGGACAAGACGAGCCAGCAGAGCCGTTCCCTCGAGGTCAACGCGGTCATACCGCCGGTCCCCCAGTACCTAAACTGGTCAGAGCAGGCCATCACCTTCGATCGCCGCGACACACCGGCTGTCCTGCCGAAGCCGGGCAGCTACGCCATGGTCCTCGACCCCACCATTGGCACGACCCGGCGCAGCGTGCGCTTCTCGCGCGTCCTCATCGATGGCGGCAGCAGCATCAACATCCTCTACCGCGACACCGCCCGCAAGCTAGGCATCCAAGAAGCCAAGCTGCGTCCCACCCCCACCGTCTTCCATGGCATCGTGCCGGGCCATTGCTGCCAGCCGATCGGCCGGATTACGCTGGAGGTGATGTTCGGGAAGCCGGACCACTTCCGCACTGAGAGAATTGAGTTCGAGGTGGTGGACCTCGTCAGTCCCTACCACGCGCTCCTGGGCAGGCCGGCGCTGACCAAGTTCATGGCGGTGCCCCATTACGTGTACCTGAAGATGAAGCTGCCTGGCCCTAAAGGGGTCATCACCATAGCTGGCGACTACCGCCGCTCCATGGACTGCGCCACGCAGAGCTCCAAGATGGCCCAGACGCTGGTCATCGCCACCGAGAAGCAGCTCATCCACGACGCTGTCGCCTTGGCCAAGGCAGCGCAGACGGACATGCCGGCTGCAGGCAACCCGGCTGGGATGACTCACTTCCAGCCGGCCGACAACACCAAGAAGATCCTGCTGAACCTGGCGCAGCCAGACAAGTACGTCACCATCGGTGCCGGCTTGAGCAAGAAATAGGAAAGCGAGCTCACCAGCTTCCTCCGTGAGAATCGGGACATCTTCGCATGGACTCCAAGAGACATGCCGGGTGTGCCGAGGGAGTTGGCTGAGCACCACCTCCACGTACGACCTGAAGCCAAGCCGGTGAAGCAGCCTCTCAGGCGCTTCGCTGAAGAAAGAAGGAAGGCCATCGGTGAAGAAATCGCCCGGCTGCTGGCAGCCGGCTTCATCATGGAAGTGCTGCACCCGGACTGGTTGGCGAACCCGGTCCTGGTTCTGAAGAAGAACGGCTCCTGGCGCATGTGTATCGACTACACCAGCCTGAACAAGGCGTGCCCGAAGGATCCCTTCCCCTGCCGCGCATAGATCAAGTCATAGACTCGACTGCCGGCTGTGAACTGTTGTCTTTTCTAGATGCCTATTCAGGCTACCACCAGATTCCTTTGAATCCGTATGATCAAGTAAAGACTTCGTTCATTACCCCGTATGGGGCTTATTGCTACACGACTATGCCGTTCGGCTTGAAAAATGCTGGCGCCACCTATCAAAGGTGCATGAAAAAATGTTTGCAGGATCAAATCGGCAGAAACGTTCACGCATATGTGGATGATGTCGTCGTAAAGACCAAGGAGACGACTACCCTCCTTGATGACCTGAGAGAAACCTTCACCAATCTGCGAAGATTCCGGATGAAGCTCAACCCGGCCAAGTGCACATTCGGCGTGCCGTCTGGCCAACTCCTTGGCTACCTCGTCTCTCAGCGAGGGATCGAAGCCAACCTGGAGAAGATCAGTGCCCTAGAGAAGATGGAACTGCCGCAGTGCCTCAAGGACGTCCAGAAGTTCACTGGCTGCCTGGCCTCCTTGAGCCGCTTCGTCAGCCGGCTGGGGGAGAAGGCACTGCCCCTGTACCAGTTGCTGAAGAAGTCGGACAAGTTCGTCTGGTCATCACAGGCAGATGAAGCCTTCCGTGACTTGAAGCGCGTGCTCTCAACCGCGCCAATCCTTGCAACGCCGGCTTCAATGGAGCCGATGCTGTTGTACATAGCTGCCACTAACCGAGTGGTTAGCGTCGTCCTGGTAGTGGAGCGCAAAGAAGACGACAGGGAGCAGCTGGTTCAGCGCCCGGTCTATTACCTCAGCGAAGTGCTCTCCCAGTCGAAGCAAAACTACCCCCACTACCATAAGGTCACCTACGGCGTGTACATGGCGGCCAAGAAGCTCAAGCACTACTTGCTGGAGCACTCCATCAAGGTGGTTGCCACAGCGCCCTTGGCGGAAATCATTGGCAGCAAAGACACCAGCGGCCTGGTTGCCAAGTGGGCTCTGGAGCTAGCCGCCCACACCATCCTCTACGAGGCGCGCACGGCCATCAAGTCGCAGATCCTCGCGGACTTCTTCGTCGACTGGGCCGAGATGCAATACTGCCACCTGTGCCGGATTCCACACATTGGAAGCTGCACTTTGACGGCTCGAAGATGCGCAATGGCTTGGGAGCCGGCATCGTCATCACCTCTCCCAAGGGAGACCGGCTGGACTACGTCCTGCAGATCCACTTCGCCGCATACAACAATGTGGCGGAGTATGAAGCGCTCATCCATGGGCTGAAGCTGGCCAAGGAGATCGGCGTGCGTCGCATACTCTGCTTCGGTGACTCCGACTTGGTTGTACAGCAAGCGTCTGGTGACTGGGATACGAAGGACGCCAACATGGCCTCGTACCGCTTCCACGTCCAGCAGCTATCCGGCTTCTTCGACGGCTGCGAATTCCACCATGTGCCACGAGCAAACAACGAGGCGGCTGACGCCCTATCCAAGATTGGCTCAACCCGGCAAGCTATTCCGCAGGGTGTCGCATTGGCGGTTCTCAAGAAGCCGTCCATCACACCGTCACCGGACTCGGATTCAATATTCGTGCCGGCTGACCCGGGGGCTGCTCAGCCGAACCAGGGGGCTTCATCGCCCAAGTCGGGGGCTTCAAAGCCAAACCCGCCGGCTTCCACGCCGAACCCGGGGACTTCTCAGTCCAACTCGGGGGCTTCATCGCCAAACTCGGGGGCTAGCAAGCCGAACCCGCCGGCTAGCAAGCCGAACCCGGTGACCATGCAGTCGAATCCGGAAGCTCCTACACAGGAGGCCTTGTTGGTCAGCGTATTCGAGATAAGATGCTTACCTTCATGGGCACAAGAATTCCTCTCCTACCTCACCGACGGTGTGCTACCTGATGATAGAGTCCAGGCCAGGCAGATTGAGAGAAGGTCCAAGGCCTATACAATCATCAACCACCAGCTGTACAAACGCAGCGTAAGTGGGGTGTTCCAGCGGTGCGTCGAGCCGGCTGAAGGGATTGAACTCCTACGGGAAATCCATCAAGGAGAGTGCGGCCATCACGCCTCATCCAGAGCCATAGTGGCCAAAGCTTTCCGGCACGGTTTTTACTGGCCGACTGCGCTCAGAGACGCAGAAGAGCTGGTGAAGAAGTGCAACGGCTGCCAGCGCTTCGCAAAGAAGAGGCACTCGCCGGCTTCCGCCTTGAAAACCATCCCCATCACATGGTCGTTTGCCGTATGGGGCATGGATATGGTGGGCCCGTTCAGAACGGCGCGAGGCGGCATGACACATCTCTTGGTGATGATTGATAAATTCACCAAGTGGATCGAAGCCAAGCCAATCAAGAAGCTGTACGGCTCCACAGCCGTCACATTCCTCAAGGAAATCATCGTGAGATACGGCTACCCTCGCAGCATCATCACCGACAACGGCAGCAACTTCTCCCAAGGCATCTTCTCTCGCTATTGCGGGGAAATGGGGATCCGGATGGCCTTAGCTTATGTGGCACACCCAGAGTCTAATGGACAAGTGGAGAAGGCCAATGGCCTGGTCCTAGCCAGCATCCGGCCCCGGCTGGTGGAGCCGCTCGAGCGAGCAGCCGGCTGCTGGATTGAAGAGCTGCCCAATGTGTTGTGGAGCCTGCGTACAACAACAAACCGCTCAGTCGGCTTCACACCACTCTTCCTCGTATACGGGGCCGAAGCCGTCCTGCCGACTGATATCGAGCACTACGCGCCAAGAATCAAGCTCTACACAGAAGCTGAAGCCAAAGAAGCTCGCGAAGATGGAGTCGACCTGGTCGAAGAGGCCCGACTGCTGGCCGCGTCTAGATCTACTATTTACCAGCAGAGCCTCCGACGCTATCACAGCCGGAAGGTCCAGCCTTTAGCATTCCGAGAAGGAGACCTAGTGCTCCGGCTGATCCAACGGACAGCCGGACAGCATAAACTGTCATCCCCATGGGAGGGTCCCTTCATCGTGAGCAAGGCAGTAGGCAATGATTCCTACTATCTCATAGATGCCCAAGAGGCTAGAAAGAACAAGCCGGACAAGGCTGACGAGGAGACTAAACGTCCCTGGAATGTCAACTTGCTCCGCCCATTTTACACTTGAGAGCAGGAATGTATGTATCCCTTGTACTCCTTTTGTAAGCTATGAAAAAGCATGCGCCAAGAGCGCCGTTTCCGACAAGTTTTTCGCATACTCTACTTTGTTTCGCCGATTGGCTTATACCCTCTCACGCGGCCGGCTCAGTAACGTGATCCGGTTTCCGACAGCCGGCTTCCGATCCAGCTACAGACCGCAACCCGGCTGTCCGGCTGGCGGGAGTAAGGCCTAGGGAGCCGGCACGCGAAAGACGACTAAGGGAAAGAGTGAAAGTGAATTGACTTATAACTTTTCATAAAAGTACCGGATTGCCGAACTCGGCTCGTTCGACTGAAATACTGTCGGCCTCACCCAGCGGCCCGCTCTTGATCCGGCGACGGATCGCAAGTCGGACGTACGATCGGCAAGAGCAAAGCCAAAGAGTGGGGCGGATGGGAAAAGGCGAACAAGTCGAAAGAAAGCAAATCGGCACACAAATGATTAACAAACACATTAAAGTGTGACATAATAAAAGGATAATAATATTCATACATATGCACCCGGCATTCCGGGGGTTTAACGAATTGTTCTTCAAAAGCAACACCTAAGACAGGCACATCTAAGCACCGGCTGGATTAGGACCAGCCGGGGGAGCATCAGTGGAGCCGGCTGCCGGGTCGTCCTCAGGCATGTCCTCCGCCTCCTCGTCTTCCATCTCCTCGTCCTCGTCTTCAAATGGCGGGTTCGGATCCGGGATGAAGAGGCCCTTGTCGACGAAGTCGGCAATGCCGCAGGCTCGGGCAAGCCGGGCTGTCTTGATCTCAGCCGGGAGAGAGTCCTCCACGCCGGCCCGCCGATACTCGAGCTGCCCAAGATCAACCTCGCTATACCAGGAGAGCACGAAGGACAACGCCATGTCGGCTCCAGCGCACGTGGAAGACTCCTTCCAGTCGAGGAAGCGGTCAGGCGCCCTCTCCAGCCAGGCAATGAGGTTGGAGAGATCCTGCGGCGACGTCTCCGCCGGCCACAGCAGCCGGATCAGCTCCTCCGCCGCCTTCCGGAGCTCCCAGCCGAGCTTGGTGATAGGCTCGACGTGGGCGGCCATGGATGCCATGTAATCTTCCATGGTGAAGTACTCCGCGCTGCCCTCGCCGGTTGCCCGCCTCCTAGCATCGCGCGCAGCACCAACGGCCGCTAGCGCCGCATCCTGCGCTTCCGGGAAGGCCGCTGCAAAGGAGAAGTGCGTCAGAAATCTACCAAAGCCGGAAAAAGCTGAAAAATGCGAATTTTCGAAGTCCTAAAGTAGGCCTGGCGGCAGCCGGCAAGAACCGACTGCCCCCAGCCCGAAGATGGAGATTCCGAAGTCCTAAAGTAGGCCTGGCGGCAGCCGTCAAGAACCGACTGCCCCCAGCCCGAAGATGGAGATTCCGAAGCTCTAAAGTAGGCCTGGCGGCAGCCGGCAAGAACCGACTGCCCCCAGCCCGAAGATGGAGATTTCGAAGGTAAAAAGAAAAAGCCTGGCGGCAGCCGGCACGAACCGACTGCCCCCAGCCCGAAGATGGAGATAGCGAAAAATTAAAGTTTCCGCTGCCGGCTGCCAACCTAGGCCGGCAGCCGACAGCCGAAAACCGGCAAAGGGGAAGGAAAGAAAAAGATAAAAGGCTTACCCGCCAGGCCGCGATCAAGCGAGCCAATCTCCTCCACCCAGCGTTTGGCGGTGGCCGACAGCTCCGCAGACTTGGCTGTCACCTCCTGATGAAGCGCAAGCCGCTGCCGTTCAACCTCCTCCAGCCGCTTGCTCAGACCGTCCACCCTCTCCTCCTCAGCCTTCTTGAGGAGGGCGAGCTCCTTGAGGTGATTTTCCTCAAGCCGGCGCAGCCGCGCCAGCTCCCCATCAGCCACCCTGAGCTTGGCAGCAGCAACACGGCCCGCCTCCTCGCTCTCGGCGCACTGAGCGCGGGCGGCCCGAAGGTCCGCATCCAGCTGCGGGACTCTGGCGGCTTCAGCTGTAAGATAGCCGAAAAAAGCGTCAGCCAAACAAGATCAAAGAAAAAGAAACCAAGTCAGAAGGAAGAAGACCTTACCCTTGACGGCCTCCAGCTCGCGAGCCAAGTCGGCCCGCTCAATCTTGGCCTTGTGGTAGCGGGTCACGACACGGTTATACAAGACGGTACGCCGCTCCGTAACCGCCTAAGGAAAAAGAGAATCAGTCATCCAGACGAAACCCGGACCGGCTCCAAGCAGCCGGCCCATGCCTCGGAGGGCTACCAGGATAATAACCAAATTGCAAAAAAGACGAAGTAATTACCTTGCTAGCTTCCTCCAGCTTGGTGAGGTTGGCTGCGGTCTCAGCGGCCCTGGCCTTGAGGTTGGTGCGGAAGCCGGAGAAGAACATCTTCACCGACGCTACGCCTGGGTTCCCCTCCCGGCTGGTCACCTCGTAGGAGTCCGCGCTGAGCCACGCCTGCTCCATGGTGCCAGCCGAGCCCAGGCTGGGGTCGGAGGCGGATGCCACATGCAGAAGCCGGGCACCCTTAGCCACGTGAAGGCCCTCCGGCGGCGCCGACGGGCCCTCCATCCTCACCAATGCCCGCGAGCCGGTGTCCCCAGTGCGCGCCGGCTCATCCCTTGCCGGCTCTTGCCTGGCTGGCTCCTCCCTTGTCGGCTCCGCAGATGGAGGCGCCTCGGTCGAAGCAGTCGGCCCGGTCGGGGCAGTCGTCTCCGGCGCCTGAGGTGCCCCCTCCGGGTTCTCCACCACCACCACGCTGGGCGCGCCACCGCCGATCCCAGTCGAAGGCGGCGCAGCCCCGCTGGCTCCGGCTCCGGTCGCAGGCGGCATGCCCCTGCCGGCTCCGGCCCGCTGGGTCCAGAAGACGGGCGCGGCGCGGGAACATGTCGTCCAGAGTCGGGCGGCGCGCCGGCTCACCCCGTGCGCCGCGGCGGGCGCTGAAGCCGGAGGCACAGCGAAAGAAGGCGCCCTGCGGGAGGCGGAGTACCCGCAGGCGGCACAACGACCGGCGGCGGCGTGGGCGCGCGCGCCGAAGGCTGTGGCGTCGGCTCCCTCCTTTGTCGCGGAGGCGGCGACACGACGCGGGGAGCCTGCCGGGAGCCGCCGCCCTGGGTGAACTTGATAGGGGCCCTAGCCGAACAAATAAGAGAAAGATGAATATAAAGAGAAAGGAAAGAAAAGGAATCAAACAAGAAGAGAAGAAAAACTCACCCGGCCTGCTCCGGAACCTTCTTCGGCTGCAGCCGGCGCTGCTTCTTCACCTTTGCCTCCAAGGCGGCGGTGGAGCGGTCGCCGACCCGCTTCTTCCCCTTGGGCGCCGAAGTCGCCGTGGTGCTGGGCGGCCTCATGCGCAGAGGCACGGCCGGGATCGGCCCCGTGGTGGACGTCGCCGGCTCGTCCTCCTCCTGCTGCTCTGGCGAAGGAGGCGGATTGTGCTCCCCTTAGCCGCCTTGGTCAGGCTCCTGCGGCAGGTCATCGTCGCCAGCCTGGTCGCCGGCTTGGTCAGCCGGATCGGCGTGATCCGGCGTCCACTTCCTTGTCGCCAGGTCGCCGTCCTCAACGTTCTGGCGGTCGAAAAGCTAGAAGACAGAAGGAATATAAGTAAGCCGCAAGACATAAGTCGGCAAAGAGCAAAGTCGGCCACGCAGCCGCAAGCCGGAAGTCGGCCAAAACAACGAAAACTTACCAACTCAGGCGGCGACTCCCGGCTGCAGGGCACCAGCCCATAGTTCCAGGCCTCCGGCATGTTAGCCTTGGTGATGTTGTTCACCCGGCGGGCCACCTGGGCCTTGGAGAGCTCCGCCTTGGACGTCCGGGTCGGATTGAACCGGCCGGACATGTGCCCAATCTTGTGGGTGCGCAGCTGAAGCGGCAGCACCCGGCGCTCAGCGACGGTGAAGAGGAGGTCCTCGGCGCTCAGCCCGCCTCCAGAGACGCAGGCCCCCAGGAAGTCCCAGAGCTGGCTTACCTCCGCATCCGGGTCCGTTGTTCGGGCGTTGTAGCCCCAGTTGATCCGGCCGACTGGAGGAGCCGGATTGTACTCCGGCAGGTTGATCCAGTCGAAGCCCGGATTCTCGTTGTGCACGTAGAAGAATGACATCTGCCAGTTCTTCACCGAGTCAACAGTCGGTATTTTTGGGAAAGGCGTACCCGAACGGGAGTAGATCGAGGCGGCGCTGCAGGTCCGCAGATGGCCGTCAGTCGTTCGCGCCTTGATGAAGAAGAGGCGGCTCCAGAAGTCGATGTCCGGCCACAAGCCGGCGTACGCCTCCATGAAAGCCACGTAGCAGCTGAGGAGGATGCCGGCGTTGGCCGACAGATGGTGAGGCTGCAAGCCGAAGTAGTCGAGGAACCGGCGGAAGAAGTTGGAAGCCGGCAGGCCCAACCCGCGGTCGAAATGTGCGCCGAAGACCACGCGCTCGCCGGGCTCCGGCCTGGGCTCTACCTCCGCGCCGGGCGCCCTCGTGATCACCGTCGACGGGATCCGGCAGAGGCGCACCAAGCGCTCGATATCATCCTCCCTCATGTAGGATCCCCTCCAGGATCCGCTCGGTTGAGCCATGGATGAAGAGGAGGAGGAAGAAGACCAAGAGAGGCGAAAAGGCGAAGAAGAACCTCGCGACGGCGGTGACGGCGGCGGCGGAGGGCGTACCGTTGACACGCGCGGCCCCGTGGCGCCGGATTGTCGAAGTAGCGGCGGCGGATCGGCGGAGATACGCTCGCCGGAGTTTGCCAGTGAGAAAACGTCCGCCGGAGCAGCGAGGAGCACGGGCGCGAGGAAGAGAGCGCGAGAAGAGGAAGTGCGGGGAGGACGAAATGGGCAGTGGCCGCCTCGGTACCCTCCCCGCGGCATTTATAGCCGCCCGCAGCAGGCGGTTGGCCTCCAAGTGGCAAACGTGGCCACGTCCCCCGGATTTATTGCGCCATAACGTCCCCCACTATCGCTGTAGTTACTAGAAACCGCCACACCACGTCTCCCACGACCGCACAGGATCCGGAGGAGACAATGATGTGACCAGACGAAACGGCAGCAGCGGCCTGACGTCAGACCAGTCAAGTCGAGCGCAGGGCCCAAGGCGGCGGAGACTCCGGCGCACTCAAGCCGGAGCCGGACATTAAATTCAATCCGGCCCCAAACTTCCCCAACAAGGCGGAGGCATCGCCAAGACTTGTGAAAAAGCAAAAGCTGCAGAAGCGAAAATAGCGTCCGGCTAGGAGCAGCCGGACGAAACGAGCCGGATAAAGGCGTAGCCGGCTGAATGGAAATTCTCAGTCGGCCCCTCCGAGTGCCATTAAGTATATTAAAGAGATCTAAAAGCCAGGAAAACCTGCCTAGGTCCCTCTTAACGCAGGACCTTGCCAGCTTCGGGGGCTAATGTCGGGGGGAAGACCCCGGGTAGGGCAATGGACACGGAGCAGCCGGCTGACCACTGGCCGGCTCGCGGCAAAGGCCGGCTGAGGAGCAGCCGGCTGGAGCCGTGGCCGGCTGGTCCGGAAGCCGGCTGGCTCTAAGTCCTAGTCGGCCTGGCTACGGCCGCCAAAGCTGTAGCTGGGCCGGCTTCTACAAGCCATATCCGACTGGGGGTTTGTACCTCAGACCGACTCGAGGCTGGTGAGTCTTGCACTAGATGGAACCGGGTAGGTGGTCCGGGTTCGCAGGTCCACGCTGACTTCATCTCCCGTAAAGCGCGGGGCACTGTGGAGCAATAGTGCCACGCGCCGGACAAGCCATCATGGCGTACGTCGATCCGTACCGACTACAGTGCATGATGGCGACAGAGACGCTTCCTCTCCATACCGCTGACTCAGGCAGCCGGATGGGACAGGTCATGAGGCCTCAACGGCTACTGACGTCAGCACCTCGGGAAGGAGCGGAAGCCGGAGCCGGCCAAGCCGGCCATTAGACTATAGGGTCTTTTATGTAAAGTGCCGGCATCTATATAAGCCGCACCATCCCCTCTCGTGCAGGGGATCGATCATTCTCACTCCATTCCACCCTTAGCGCTGCCCTGTGAGAGAGACCATCGTCTACCTTAGCCTCCCAGGGCCAGCCGGACACAGCTCTAGGAGCAACCTTGTATTGTGTGATCATCTTATACACTCATAGCAGGAGTAGAGGTGTTACCTCCATCGGAGGGCCTCGAACCTGGGTACGTCGCCGTGTCGCTCGTCCCCATACCCGCATCCGGATACCGCCATGAGATCATCTAGGAACCACCTTCTTTAGCCACCCTATGGCATATGCCATGACGATACCACGACACATACCAATTACTACATGTAGCATTTCCCGTTTCCAACCATATAACAATTAACGAAGCAGTTTCAACCTTCGCCATGAACATTAAAAGCTAAGAACACATGTGTTCATACGAACCAGCGGAGCGTGTCTCTTCCCACACAATCATTTATTCAAACAAAAACAAAAATAAAAACAAACAGACGCTCCAAGTAAAAGTACATAGGATGTGACCGAATAAAAATATAGTTTCAAGAGAAGGAACCTGATAATTTGTCGATGAAGAAGGGGATGCCTTGGGCATCCCCAAGCTTAGATGCTTGAGTCTTCTTGAAATATGCAGGGATGAACCACCGGGGCATCCCCAAGCTTAGACTTTTCACTCTTCTTGATCGTAGTGTATCATCCTCTTCTCTTGACCCTTGAAAACTTCCTCCACACCAAACTCAAAACAAACTCATTAGAGGGTTAGTGCATAATCAAAAACTCACATGTTCAGAGGTGACACAATCATTCTTAACACTTCTGGACATTGCCCAAAGCTACTGGAAGTTAACGGAATAAAGAAATCCATCCAACATAGCAAAAGAGGCAATGCGAAATAAAAGGCAGAATCTGTCAAAACAGAACAGTCCGTAAAGACTAATTTTAAAGAGGCACCATACTTGCTCAAATGAAAATGCTCAAATTGAATGAAAGTTGCGTACATATCTGTGGATCACTCACAAAAATTGGCAGATTTTTCTGAGTTACCTACAGAGAACCCTGCCCAAATTCGTGACAGACAGAAATCTGTTTCTGTGCAGTAATCCAAATCTAGTATCAACCTTGCTATCAAAGACTTTACTTGTCACAACAATGCAATAAAATAAGATAAGGAGAGGTTGCTACAGTAGTAACAACTTCCAAGACACAAATATAAAACAAAGTACTGTAGTAAAATAAACACATGGGTTATCTCCCAAGAAGTTCTTTCTTTATAGCCATTAAGATGGGCTCAGTAGTTTTAATGATGCACTCATAAAGATGAGAGTTGAGGCAAAAGAGAGCATCAAGAAGCAAATTCAAAACACACTTAAGC
This sequence comes from Lolium perenne, assembly GCF_019359855.2. NCBI lineage: Eukaryota > Viridiplantae > Streptophyta > Magnoliopsida > Poales > Poaceae > Lolium > Lolium perenne. Next base: position 323,950,006 of record NC_067246.2, read on the forward strand.
CTAACATGCTTCCTATGCATAGGAATCTTGTAAATAAACAAGTTCATGAAGAGCAAAGTAAGAAGCATAGGAAAATAAAACAAGTGCAGCTTCAAGATTTTTAGCATATAGAGAGGTGTTTTAGTAAAATGAAAATTTCTACGACCATATTTTCCTCTATCATAATAACTTTCAGTAGTATCATGAGCAAACTCAACAATATAACTATCACATAAAGCATTCTTATCATGAGTCTCATGCATAAAATTATTACTCTCCACATAAGCATAGTCAATTTTATTAGTTGTAGTGGGAGAAAATTCAACAAAGTAGCTATCATTATTATTCTCATCATCAAATATAGGAGACATATTGTAATCATAATCAAATTTATCCTCCATAACAGGCGGCACCAAAAGACCAATATCATTATAATCATCATATATGGGAGGCATATCATAATCAACATAAACTTTCTCCTCAATACCCGGAGGACTAAAGAGATCATTTTCATCAAAACCGACCTCCCCAAGCTTAGAATTTTCCATAGCATTAGCAACACTTTTGTTCAAAGCATTCATATTAATAACATTCCCATTAGCATGCATATAAAGTTCCATGGGTTTTTTAATTCTCTCTTCAAACACATCATGTCCTAATTCAAGATAAAGTTCATAAAGATCTCTCATATTTTTGTTGTTTTCCATTATGCCTTACTAGTGTAACCAAGAAACAAAAAGATGCAATTGCAGGATCTAAAGGAAATAGCTTCGAGTACTTACAACGGCGGAAAATAGCTTAGTAGCCGGGATCCGGAGTGTGAGTACCTTTTACCTTTCCTCCCCGGCAACGGCGCCAGAAAAGTGCTTGCTGTCCAGGACTGGCGCGTAGTTGACGAGGGAGGAAATGGTGTAGCTTTCCTTCGTTCCCCGGCAACGGCGCCAGAAAAGTGCTTGATGTCTACGGGTGCTTCTATTCTTGTAGACAGTGTTGGGCCTCCAAGAGCAGAGGTTTGTAGAACAGCAGCAAGTTTCCCTTAAGTGGATCACCCAAGGTTTATCGAACTCAGGGAGGAAGAGGTCAAAGATATCCCTCTCATGCAACCCTGCAACCACAAAGCAAGAAGTCTCTTGTGTCCCCAACACACCTAATAGGTGCACTAGTTCGGCGAAGAGATAGTGAAATACAGGTGGTATGAATAAATATGAGCAGTAGTAACGGCACCAGAAAATAGCTTGATGCTACAACTGGCGTGTGGTGGATGGTGGGAATATTGCAGGCAGTACAGATGCAGTAAAACAGTAAACAAGCAGTGATAGCAGTATTTGGAAACAAGGCCTAGGGATCATACTTTCACTAGTGGACACTCTCAACATTGATCACATAACAAAATAGATAAATGATATACTCTACACTCTCTTCTTGGATGATGAACACCACTAATTGTGTAGGATTACACGAACCCTCAATGCCGGAGTTAACAAGCTCCACAATATTCGATATTCATGTTTAAATAGCCTTAGAGTGCACGATAGATCAACACAACTACACCAAGTACTAACATAGCATGCACACTGTCACCATCACACTATGAAGGAGGCATAGATCACATCAATACTATCATAGCAATAATTAACTTCATAATCTACAAGAGATTACAATCATAACCTACGCCAAGTACTACACGATGCACACACTGTCACCATTACACTGTGGACGAGGAATAGACTACTTTAATAACATCACTAGAGTAACATAGATGAATAGTGATACAAAACTCATATGAATCTCAATCATGTAAGGCAGCTCATGAGATTATTGTATTGAAGAACATAGGAGAGAGATTAACCACATAGCTACCGGTACAGCCCTTAGCCTCGATGGAGAACTACTCCCTCCTCATGGGAGACAGCAGCGGTGATGAAGATGGCGGTGGTGTCGATGGAGGAGCTATCCGGGGGCAGTTCCCCGCCCCGGCGGCGTGCCGGAACAGAGACTCCTGTCCCCCAGATCTTGGCTTCGCGATGGCGGCGGCTCTGGAAGGTTTCTCGTACCATGGCTTTTTCCGTATCGAAGACTTAGGTCAGGGGCTTCTTATAGGCGAAGAGGCGGCGTCAGAAGGGGTCTGGGGCCACCAGACACTAGGGCGGCGCGCCCCCCTCCTGTGCCGCGCCGCCATCATGTGTGGGCTTCCTGTGGCCCCTCTCTGGCGGCTCTCGGGTGTTCTGGAAGCTTCGTCCAATTCTAAGACCTTGGGCGTTGATTTCGTCCAATTCCGAGAATATTTCCTTACTAGGATTTCTGAAACCAAAAACAGCAGAAAACAGGAACTGGCACTTCGGCATCTCGTCAATAGGTTAGTTCCGGAAAATGCATAAAATCATCATAAAGTGTGAACAAAACATGTAGGTATTGTCATAAAACAAGCATGGAACATAAGAAATTATCGATACGTCGGAGACGTATCAACGACCATCTAGCTACTGCTATGGACCCATAGTCCAGGGGTGAACTACTCACTCATCACTCCGGAGGCGACCATGGCGGTGAAGAGTCCTCCGGGAGATGATTCCCCTCCCCGACAGGGTGCCGGAGGCGATCTCCTGAATCCCCCGAGATGGGATTGGCGGTGGCGTCTCTGGAAGGTTTTCCGTATCGTGGCTCTCGGTACTGAGGCTATTGTCGACGAAGACTTAAGTAGGCGGAAGGGCAGGTCAAGGGGCGTCACGGGGGCCCCACACAACAGGGCCGCGCGGGCCCCCTGTAGGCCGCGCCGCCCTACTGTGGCGGTGCCCCGTGGCCCCACTTCGTGACTCCTTCGGTCTTCTGGAAGCTTCGTGTGAAAATAGGACCCTGGGCGTTGATTTCGTCCAATTCCGAGAATATTTCCTTACTAGGATTTCTGAAACCAAAAACAGCAGAAAACAGCAACTGGCTCTTCGGCATCTTGTTAATAGGTTAGTGCCGGAAAATGCATAATTATGACATAAAGTATGCATAAAACATGTAGGTATCATCAATAAAGTGGCATGGAACATAAGAAATTATCGATACGTCGGAGACGTATCACGTCCCCAAAGCGATTTGGGGCGCGCCGGACAAAAAAACCGTTCCAGCCGCGTCCCCCAAAGCCCATTTTTGTCCGGTGCGCCCCCATACGGTGTCCGGCACCCCGAGCCCGTCCCCGTCCCACAGGGGACGCACCGGGGACGCCGGACACAACGAAAAGCGAGGCGGGGAGTGGCGGGGCCGACTCGTCAGCGGCACAATAAATTTTTAACCTAACCGTCGCCTACCTCGCGACGGAAGTTATTGGCGGTGCAGTTCCCGCAGCGACGCAGCGACGGTGCAGTTCCCGCAGCGATGCAGCGACGCGTCCTGACGCGCCTAGCTCTGCATGCCGGCGTTAATGCGCGCCACCGCTCCCCCACCTCCCTCCGTCCTATAAAAGGGCTGCCTCTCATCGTCCCTCTCACACACAAACCCTAGAGCCTCTCTCCCAAACCCTAGCCGCCATCATCTCAACAAGACTCGACGCTATGTCCGATAGAGGCGGAGGCTGACCTCGCGGCCGTGGTCATGGTCGTGGTCGTGGCCGCGGCAGAGCTTAACGCTCGCCGTCGCCTTCCACGCCGTCAGCTTCATCATCGTCGGAGATGGACGTGGAGCCGGACGTGCAGTTCGAGTTCGTCCTCGTCCTCAATGGCGACCCGCGCGGCATCCAGAGGCTGCCGGACTCCTTCGCCGACTACGTCGCCGGCGACGATCGCCCGCGCATGATGCATCTGCGGGAGGCTGCGTGCGGCTACTACCGGTGGATCGTCGACGTGATCTACGACGCGCGCGGCAAGATGTACCTCAAGTTCGGCTGGGAGAAGTTCGCGCGGCACCACAGCCTCCAAGCCGGCTTCATCCTCCTGTTCTCCTACTTCGGCGACAGGGACATGAGCGTCAGGGTCTTCGACGAGACGCGGTGCCGCCGGGACTACCACGGCGACAACACCGACGAGGAGGACGACTGAGTGTTCTTTCTTCGCAGCGAACACGTGCACGGAGGTTTCTGGATGTTCGCCTCCTCGGTAGAACCAACAAGGGCACCATCCTCCCGCTGGATTTTCCAGTTTAGGTGACTGGGTGTGCCCTCGAGTGTTCTTTCTTAGTTTGTTTGCAAAATTTTATATTCGTGTCCACGACGGTTCAAACTATGTATTAGTTTGTGGAAAACCATGTGCCTAACTGTGTTTTTGTGTAAACCACGTTCCAAATTATGTATTAGTTTGTGGAAATTGAAATAAAAAAATCAACAAAAAGTATCTTAAATATTTGGGGGCGGCGTTTGGGGGACGCGGCTGGGGAGCGACGTCCCCCAAAGGCAGCACGAACAAAACATGTCCCCCAAACGCTCAATCCGGCGCGCTTTGGGGGACGGTTTGGGGGACGCGGCTGGAGATGCTCTTAGATGCTCCTTTATCTATAGTGGTATTAAGAGCTTTATCAATTTTAGGCCTATAATAGTTTTTTTGGTTTAGGCACCTTAGAGACATACATGAACTTTTGCTCCTTACCCACATAAGCTTTCTCCTTAAACTTAATAGAAGAAAAGGTTGAACCCAAGGTTCCCATAGCCTCTTCAAGTTCACTAATCCTTTGGGTTTGATTATCATGAATAGCACAAGCTTCTAAGATGGCCATTCTCTCATTAATTCCACCTAGAGATTTGTCAAGTTTATCAGTGCTATTAAGTAATTCTCCCAATTTAGTCTCAACACTTGGATGATTTTGCTCTATGGTCTCCAACTTTTTCATGACATCTTCAAGAGAGATTTCAATTTTAACTTCATTAACAGGTGGTATTCCAAATAGACTCTCGATAATGCAACTAGCTTCTAAAGCAGGAGTGCCTAGGAAATTACCTCCCGCGAGACAATCAAGAACATACCTATTCCAGCTAGAGATACCAACATAAAAATTCCTGAGTAGGATAGTGGTGGAGTGTTTCTTAGTGCACCTATTATGAGCATCACTAATTTTATACCAAGCATCTTTTAAACATTCTCCCCCTTGTTGCTTAAACGAACGAACTTCAACTTCAGGATTACTCATTTTAGCAATAGTAAATAAAGCAAAATAGATAAAGTAAATGCAAGTAACTAATTTTTTGTGCTTTTAATATGGAGAACGCAAACAAGATAGTAAATAAAGTAAAACAAGTAACTAATTTTTTTGGTGTGTTTTGATATAATAAAGCAAACAAAGCAGTAAATAAAGTAAAAGCAAGACAAAAACAAAGTAAAGAGATTGGAAGTGGAGACTCCCCTTGCAGCGTGTCTTGATCTCCCCGGAAACGGCGCCAGAAAATAGCTTGCTGTCCACAACTGGCGCGTGGTTGACGTGGGAGGTAAAAATCTCTGTGGTGTAGCTTTGCGTTCCCCGGCAACGGCGCCAGAAAAAGCGCTGCTTGTGACGGTAAAGCACTCGTCCTTTGGGAACCCCAAGAGGAAGGTGTGATGCGTATAGCAGCGAGTTTTCCCTCAGAAAGAAACCAAGGTTATCGAACCAGTAGGAGTCAAGAAGCACGTTGAAGGTTGTGTAGGATAACGTTGCATAGAAAACAAAAATTTTCCTACCGCGAGAACGCAATCCAAGCCAAGATGCAATCTAGAAGATGGGAGCAACGAGGGGATGAACGAGACTAACCCTTGAAGATTTCCAAAGCCTATAAGAGTAGGCTCTTATTGCTGCGGTAGACGATCACTTGCCGCTTGCAAAAGCGCGTAGAAGATCTTGATCACGGTGCCACGGGCAGCACCTCCGTACTCGGTCACACGTTCGGTGTTGATGAAGACGACGTCCTTCTCCCCGTTCCAGTGGGCAGCGGAAGTAGTAGCTCCTCCTTGAATCCGGCAGCACGACGGCGTGGTGGCGGTGGCGGTGGAGATCTCCGGCGGAGCTTCGCTAAGCATGCGGGAGAAGAGGAGGAGAGAGGGGGCGGCTAGGGTTTGGGAGAGGGGGTGGCCGGCCACCTAGGGGTGCGGCCAAGCTATGGGCTTGTGGTGGTCAGCCCCCCCTCCTATGCCCCTCATTATATAGGTGGAAGCCCCAAGTGTTGGACTACAAGTCTTCGAATAAGACCCGAACCAAAAACCTTCCATGTGTAGGGAAACCTACCCAAGGTGGGAATCCCACTTGGGGTGGATTCCCCCCTTCCATGAGGGGGGTTGGCCGGCCACCCTTGGGGAGTCCACCTTGGACTCCTCCCCTTTAGGGTTGGCTGGCCATGCAAGGTGGAGTCCCTCCGGGACTCCTCTTTCCATGGTGATTTCTTCCGGACTTTTCTAGAACCTTCTAGAACCTGCCATAAATGCACCGGATCATTTCCAAACTTGGAATATGACTTCCTATATATGAATCTTATTCTCCGGACCATTCCGGAACTCCTCGTGATGTTCGGGATCCCATCCGGGACTTCGAACAAAACTTCGAACTCCATTCCATATTCAAGTTCTACCATTTCAACATCAAACCTTAAGTGTGTCACCCTACGGTTCGCGAACTATGTGGACATGGTTGAGTACTCGCTCCGACCAATAACCAATAGCGTGGTCTGAAGATCCATAATGGCTCCCACATATTCAACGATGACTTCAGTGATCGAATGAACCATTCACATACGATACCAATTCCCTTTGTCACGTGATATTTTACTTGTCCGAGGTTTGATCATCGGTATCACTCTATACCTTGTTCAACCTCCTCTCCTGACAAGTACTCTTTACTCGTACCGTGGTATGTGGTCTCTTATGAACTTATTCATATGCTTGCAAGACATTAGACGACATTCCACCGAGATGGCCCAGAGTATATCTATCCGTCATCGGGATGGACAAATCCCACTGTTGATCCATATGCCTCAACTCATACTTTCCGGATACTTAATCCCACCTTTATAACCACCCATTTACGCAGTGGCGTTTGGTGTAATCAAAGTACCTTTCCAGCATAAGTGATTTACATGATCTCATGGTCATAAGGACTAGGTAACTATGTAACGAAAGCTTATAGCAAATAACTTAATGACGTGATCTTATGCTATGCTTAATTGGGTGTGTCCATTACATCATTCATACAATGATATAACCTTGTTATTAATAACATCCAATGTTCATGATTATGAAACTAATCATCCATTAATCAACAAGCTAGTTAAGAGGCATACTAGGGACTCTATGTTGTTTACATATCACACATGTATCAATGTTTCGGTTAATACAATTATAGCATGATATATAAACATTTATCATAAACATAGAGATATAAATAATAACCATTTTATTATTGCCTCTAGGGCATATCTCCTTCAGGTTGATGGTGGCGGAGTGTAGTGCGGCGCAACACCAGGGATTCCGGCGCCAACGTGGAACCTGCACAACACAACCAAAATACTTTGCCCCAACTTAACAGTGAGGTTGTCAATCTCGCCGGCTTGTTGTAACAAAGGATTAGATGTATAGCGTGGATGATGATGTTTGCAGAGAACAGTAAGAACAAGTATTGCAGTAGATTGTATTTGATGTAAAAGAATGGACCGGGGTCCACAGTTCACTAGTGGTGTCTCTCCAATAAGAAATAGCATGTTGGGTGAACAAATTACAGTTGGGCAATTGACAAATAAAGAGGGCATGACAATGCACATACATATTATGATGAGTAGTGTGAAATTCAATTGGGCATTACGACAAAGTACATAGACCGCTATCCAGCATGCATCTATGGCTAAAAAGTCCACCTTCAGGTTAGCGTCCGCACCCCTTCCAGTATTAAGTTGCAAACAACAGACAATTGTATTAAGTATGGTGCGTAATGTAATCAACATAAATATCCTTGGACATAGCATTGATGTTTTATCCCTAGTGGCAATAGCACATCCACAACCTTAGAACTTTCTGTCACTGTCCCAGATTTAGTGGAGGCATGAACCCACTATCGAGCATAAATACTCCCTCTTGGAGTTACAAGTAATGACTTGGCCAGAGCCTCTACTAGCGACGGAGAGCATGCAAGATCATAAACAACACATAGATGATAAATTGATAATCAACATAACATAGTATTCCATATTCATCGGATCCCAACAAACGCAACATGTAGCATTACAAATAGATGATCTTGATCATGTTAGGCAGCTCACAAGATCGAACAATGATAGCACATGAGGAGAAGACAACCATCTAGCTACTGCTATGGACCCATAGTCCAGGGGTGAACTACTCACACATCACTCCGGAGACGACCATGGCGGTGAAGAGTCCTCCGGGAGATGATTCCCCTCTCCGGCAGGGTGCCGGAGGCGATCTCCTGAATCCCCCGAGATGGGATTGGCGGCGGCGGCGTCTCTAGAAGGTTTTCCGTATCGTGGCTCTCGGTACTGGGGTTATTCTCGACGAAGGCTTCTTATAGGCGGAAGGGTAGGTTTAGGGGCGACGCGAGGGCCCCACACGCCAGGGCCGCGCGGCCCCACCCTTGGCTGCGTCGCCCTGTTGTGGCGGCGCCTCGTCGCCCCACTTCGTTTCCCTTTCGGACTTCTGGAAGCTTCGTGGAAAAATAGGACCCTGGGCGTTGATTTCGTCCAATTCCAAGAATATTTCCTTACTTGGATTTCTGAAACCAAAAACAGCAGAAAACAGCAACTGGCTCTTCGGCATCTCGTTAGTAGGTTAGTGCCGGAAAATTCATAAATATGACATAAAGTGTGTATAAAACATGTGTGTATCATCAATAAAGTAGCATGGAACATAAGAAATTATAGCTACGTTTGAGACGTATCAGCCACCTCTGCCTCCACTTCCTCAGGTGGTTGTACACCTGAGTGGAGCAGACGGTCACGCCACAGTGGTCAGCTAGGCCCTTCGCCACAGTATTGAGATGGACTTCCTTGAAGCCTTTGTCAGTTCTCACTCCGCTCTGGATCAAGCCGCACATCTTCTCCAACACGAAGCTGGACATGAAAGGAAGCCATCTCATGGTGGCATTCCTTTCCTGCCCGGTCTTCAACAAGGCCCTCTCCACTTCCTTGCAGTTCTTGTTCTTCTTAGAGGTGGCCAGCCTAGCCGCCACCTCTGCCGCTACCTGAGCCACCAGGTCAGACACCGACAGAGGGGTGACCTTGGACTCAAACGTGGTGGGCTGCGAATCGGGAACTTAGGAAGGGATCTGAGAGTCCCCAACGCAGACAAGTGCCTGGCTAAACTCATCGCAGAAAGAGTCCTACACACATCGTAGTACAACCTAAATCAGACAAGCAGTTCATTGCAACGGTGAATAGCACAGAGCTACTACAAGATCATGGCAGATGAGCACATTTTTGACTAACCCCTGCTACAAGAACAAACCCTAGGCAAGATCATGGCAGGTAAGGACATTTTGGACTAACCCCTGATTCAAGAACAAACCCTAGGCAAGATCATGGCAGTAGCATACGGAAATGTCGAATCCTAGCAAGATCATGGCAGGTGAGCACATTTTAGACTAACACCTGCTACATGACAAAACCCTAGGCAAGATCTGACAAGTCCTAACCTAGCTCTAAACATCACCGCGGAACGGAGATAAGGGATGGCTTACAGTCATGGCCGGAGGTGAAGATGCGCTGGACCAGGAGGTAGCCCAGATGTACTCGCCGCCGCTTCAACCGTCGCCGACCGTAGATGCGTGCGCCTCTTACCTGCTTGCCGACCGGAGGAGGAGCTCAAAATTTGGGGGGGGGGGCAGGAGGGGGTAGAAATAGGCCATGGCAAGCAGCGGGAGGTGACGGAATCCTTCCCGCCCCCCTTTTCGCTTTTCGCCGATGCGCGCCGCAGCTCCCGCCATCTCCATTCTTGTTTCCGCCCGTGTGCCGAAGATTCCACTTTGCATCACCGGGCGTGGAGATTTGTCTGCACCGCTGGAAACTACCGAACCGGGCGTTCCTACAGGGCCTGGCCCGACACTGCTTTGAGAAGCGGTTCCTGCAATAACGCGGCTCGGCCTAGGCAACCAAACGGACCGAAAAATGCTGGCCCGCTGCGAGCCAAGGGGGATGCGAGCAACCAAACGCGTCCTAGAGGTCGAGGATGCTGAGAAGGACAACTGTGTCAAACCCAGCTTACGCTGTTTGGATCTCATGGGATGAACACGTGATGGATTTGATTCCAAATTATACAAAACTAAGGTGATAAATTTCCCTACTGAAGGTATTCTTAACACAGAACAGAACTATAAGTCTTTAACCATTTTTTTTGTTGTGCCTGGTGGCAAAATATTCATCTATACAACAAAAAGAAGTTTTATTTTCGTTCCACAGAATGTGTATTCTTTGGTTGTAGCCCTCGCTGTACGGGAGTTACATTTCTTGATGTTTCTACTCATTGTTTCTATATTTTTTGAGATGTTTTATTTGGTAAAAATGTGTTCCCATTTGCTTCCCTTCATCTAAACTTTGTATCCCGCCTCTGTAATGACATCCTTCTTTTACCTACACATTTATCTTCCACCACACCAAATCATGGGTATGTGCATATTGATGATCATATGTATTTCCCTCTTATACCTGTGGTTACTAATCATGGCCAGAATAATGAAGAACATCATGCTACAACAAGTAATCTGATGAAGATTTAGATGCAACAGAAAATTCTAGTGAAATTGGAGCAGAAATAAAAGAAACAAGTGCAAATACATATTCACTTGAAGACGAAACCAATGTTAGATCTAATTTTAATGCATGTGCTGCCTAGGATTAGGCCCCGGGCTGATTCTTCTACTGATCGGCCCACACATGCAGATCTGGTGATCCGCCTGTCGCCGATCAGTACCCTTCAATGTCCCCTTCTCGGCACAGCGGGAAACCCCCAACTCTGAATTGGCCCACGACCCCGCTTGTTGCCTCTCCACTCAGGAACGCCTCCACCAACTAGTGCACGAATGTCACGCCGCATGTCATGTTCGCCCACAGTTACGCGGCTAATGACGACTCTAGTGGATCTTGTGCGGGTAGCTATACTACGGAAGATCCTGCGACTCCTGGATCTTTTGAGCCACAAAATACTACACCTCCTAATGTGATAGAGCCTCACACAAGGTTACAGAAAGGTATAAAACATCCTAAAAAGTATATTGGTGATGCCTTTAGGTATAGCATGTTTATGTCTACAAGGAAAACCACTTTCCGAGGCTCTTGAGGATACTATTTTTTTATTTGGTGCAATGTAATGGTGGAAGAATAAAACGCTCTTATATGTGGAAAACAAGATTTGACATCTTGTTCCATCCAAGTCTATAAGAAATCTCATTGACTGCAAGAGGGTGTACTGTGGTGACCCTGCATACCACTGCATGTTGTAGTATGCCAGTCGTTGATATAACATTCACAAAGTACCATTCCGCAAATATTACATCCCTCAGAGTAGTACAACAGAACATAGCAGGTCCATAACTCATTCAGTTATTATTACAACTATCATACACATGTCATCTCGGAGCTCCTCTTGGGTCCTAAGAGGATTACTCCTAGGTTCGAGGCGAACGCAACATAGCTTACAATATAAGAGTCTCATTAAGTTATACATTTATTTCCTCGAGCAGCTAAATACTAAGAGTTCGGGCTGCTCGGTTACTACTACTACTGGATATCTCTAGGCTTGATCTCCTCCGGAAGCCTCCCCGGATCCGTAGCCGATGAGGTAGTCTACGCCTTCTATACCTCCAGAGAGGTCTGGTTCTTCATAGCCGATAATCTCGGCTCCTTCATTGTGGTCGTAGTCCTCCTCCAGACGATTCAGACAATCTAAGCATGAGATTTAAGAGTGGTATGAGTACGAGCGTACTCAACAAGTTCATTATAGATAAGAGGTGTTTAATGCTCTAGCTACAATATTAGACCAGAAAGTCTAATACCAATGCAAGTTTTGATAAACATTTCTTCAAGAGATTGCTTTTATTCCAAAGAGCTATGTCCGTCAGCCTTCACCGGTTTACTAGAACTTCATGGAGCTCCTTTCCGGCCGCGTTCGCAGTTCCTCATCCCGGAACAGGGAGTGACAGTCACGATTCTTTACACTCTGCAGAGGTGTGTTGCTTTACCCATAAGAGATCTTAACCTTGGTGCCAACCGGGCAGCTTTCCCGTCCACACTTCCTTCGGTGTGAGGCCCGGTATAAGGTCTAGCCAATCATGTTCCTCCGCTACCTCGAACACCCACCCTTTGTTGCATGCCCCGACCCTGGGTCCTCGCCGGTCCCATTATTCCCACTCACGGGTGGACCCCAACCACGACGACAGTTTGGGATCGAACCAAACTCCTTCGCCGGTAGCTGCAACCCATCATAGACCACGATACCGTGGGGACTTAAGGCTTCCCCAGCCAACCGCTTGCACTTCGAGCGACAAGTGTCTACGGACTATGCCGTGGGGACTTAAGGCTTCCCCAGCCAACCGCTTGCCCTGACAGATACAAGTGTCTACGGTAAAGCGCATCCGTTGATGAACGAGAGGTGGAAACACTTTTGACTACTCCGTCCCACTCCGGATCTTATGGTTAACACGGGTATTATGGCACAAGAATCACTGGCGACATTTGTTGTTTAATCCTAGATGGATATAAGCCCGTGCAATGGAACCTCCACCATATCAACACAATCCATGGTTCCATTGCCCACCACATAGTCATATTCATAGTTATGAAAGTAGTGGTTTTGATTTTTATGCAATAGTGATAACCATAATACTTTGCAAGTAATTTGACAGAAATACTCAAATGACATGAGCAAGTGATGAACTTGCCTGAACACTGCAAAGTTTTGCAGTTGGAAGGTGTGGACTGACCCTTGTCCTCTGCCTCTGAAAAATAGCATCATTGTCCGATAAGGGCAATGGTTAAAGAAGCAATTATGCATGATTCAGCTTTTAGGGTTGTCCCCCCCTTTCTGGTGTTTTATTATTTTATGTGGAAGGTTAATACTAAGAACAATTTAGGGATACTCTGTTTAGGGTAAAATACAACCTTGAAATGTTGTCAAGGTGTTTTTATAGTCCAAAGGCATTATTGAACTAATTTTCATTATTGAAAATAATATGAGTGATTTAAATGATTATTTAAATCATCAAATTAAGACTTATTCTTAGTTTTCTTCAAAAATTCCCTTTGATATTTTATTCAGGTAGAGAATTTTATGCTGATCAATTTTCATATTTTTAATTATTTTTTTAGAGTTATTTAAATATTTATTGTGATTTACCAAAGTTTATGTAATTTAATTGAATTGTGAAATGGCAAAAATGCCCCTAGGCCCACCTGTCGGTGCAACCCAGTGGGTTAGGTCGAACCGACCGGCCTGGTCCGGCTCGACCAGCCTCACTTCTCTCTCTCCCTCTCACGCGCGACCGAACCCTAACCCTAGCCCGCTCTGGCGACTCGCGTCGCCTCCGCCGTCGCCGCTCGATTCCGGCGAGATTCGCCGGACCTGGCCCCCGCCATGGTGCGCAATCGACGCGCCCCACGACGGCGGTCAATCCTATCCGCGTCGATCTGACGCGGGCGACCTGCTGCTTTCGGCCACGACCCCTTCTGGTGCTAGGGTTACGGGATCCGCTCGATCCCGCCGTTCCTGGTGCTCCTGGTGCTTGGACTCCGCCCTGGCTTCGCCACTGTGGTGCGGGTGGTGCCGTGGTGCCGCCATGGCCTGGCTTGGCTTGGCGCCGCCGCGCTCTGGCATGTGCCGCCGTGGCCGCCATGGTCGTGCCTATCTGCTCGACCACGGTAAGTGCGCCACTCCTTCTTCTCCTTTGTGTTCTATTTCTTCTCCTCCTAGCTTGAGATGCGGCTACTCCTCTTCATGGAGAGACCATCTCATGCTGCTGCTATTGCTCTACTAGCTGCTGTTGTTGTGCTTGCTGTTGCGATGCTTGCTGTTGCTGTGCGCATGCTGCTAGGCTTCTCGCTGCTATCCTGGATGCTAGCTACTGCTGCTGTATCCACACTTGTGCTTGTGCTTGTGCTTCTCTGTGCCTCTGTTCTTGATGCTATTCTTGTCAATTACTCAAGTGTATTCATATGTATTGCCCTGACTTGATTGCAGTATGCAATCCTTGCAAGTTTGCAAGAGCCAGTGCCTTTTGGTGCTATTCAGTGTGCTACAATTCATAGACATGCTCCCTTGAGCATGCCTATGGGCTAAACAACACCATCCCTTGATGGTGTGCTTCTGCATATAATTATATGTCATATTTATGATTATCTGCTTTGCCATTGTTCCTGTTCTATGGCTAATTCACTTGTCTGACATGTGTTGGTGCTATAATTGATGTTTAGCATACTGTAGCATGCTCTTGCATGCTTCTGGTGGTCATATGATCACCAGTTGCTTGTAGAAAGTGCTCTATGTTGTCTGTGCCTCACTGTGGTTCACTCTGGTGCTCATCCAGTGCTGTTTGTGCTACATACAGGCTTAGCCTGTGTGTGCTGTTGCTGGCTCAAGCATCATCTGATGCTTGCAATGATCCTCTGGATCATTTGCCAAGCTCTGGTGTATTGACTTCTTGTATATTCATTTATCTGTGTTGTTTTGCTTGACCAAGTGGATAAATGATGTGAACTGCTGGCAGTTGTGATCATCTTACAGTTAAATTGATTGAGCTAGAGGGATGCCAACATCTATTGGGTACCCTAGCTCTGACTGAACCCCCCTTGGGTGATGATGTGCTGGCTGGAAGTGTGGGCTGTGGGTTGAGGTGGCCTTGATAGCCACTTGGTGCTGTCATGGTAGCTCCCCCTTCTCAGGGACTTGCTGTGGTGGATTGTTGCTTACTGGCCTGACCATATTTGGTTTCCAGATTCTTTTGATGTTGACAAACCTAGATAGACACATGATAGTCTATCATGTCTGATGGCTTAACTAGCTCTAGGTTGTCAAGTAAACCTGGTAGCTAGCCAGGGTTTTGAATCCATGTTGGATTTCTTTGGTTGTGTCCCTGTGTGGACACAACCAATGTTCCCTGGATGATCTCTACTGGCTGTTCTCTATGTTTGCTTGATCCAAATGACTAGATAGCCATATGATGACACAAACATAGGGTATCTACCCTTTTGGTGTGCTGGAGATCATGCTTGTGCAATATATGAACAGAACCATTTGGTTTGTTCATGATCATATGTATACCTCACTCCAGCTCCTAGAAATAGTGTGTTGGTGTAGAGGATTGCTTCAGCAATGAATTGGTGCTTGCCCTGCTCCTCCTTGTGCTTGTGATCTTGGTTTGATTATGTGGTGAATTTGGACAGATAGAACAGCAGTGCTGCTCTTCCTGTTCTAGTGCTTTTGATTTCTGGTGACTTACCCGGTGAAGATGCTTGGTCGATGACTGAGCTAGGTTTACTGTTGGAGAGGGTTTTATATGGTTGGCCTTTGTTTCCCTGGTCGACAGCTCCACCTTTCCCTTTGGTGACTCACTGTGTGTGTGTGCTGCGTGCACACAGCCTTGTGTGCTGCCTGGTTGTGTGTGTGTGCAAGTCCAGCTTGGGACTTGTGCTGGTGAAGAGATCAGCTCGGCAGCTTGATCATATCCCCTCCATTTTATTTGTTTGCTAACCTGCCAAGTGGCTTTGCCACTTGGCTTAATGATCTGGTTGTTGTGTTGTTTGCAGGGATCAACCTGATGCTCCAAGGATCATGGAGATCATCAAGTACAAGGCTAAATGAAGACTAGATTGTAGTGTTAGGATAGATTATGAAATTGTAATTTCCTTTTCCTTTCATTTTCTATTTTGTCCAATTCTTGTAATATGTTGTAATTCCATAATTCAAATCTGAATATTGTAAAGACAATGTATTATGTGTGTGATGATCAATAAAGCTCAAGTTTTCCTTATTGAGCTTGGTGCAATTGTTGTATTACTTATATTCTTGCTTATTGATCATTGTTTGTGTAATTCTTTCAAGTTTGAATTATGTGATGATTATTTAATGTTTGAATTTGAAATTCAAATTCAAATTTGGTTTGAATTCAATCAAACAACTTAACTTGTAATTCAATCATGCAACTTAAGATTTCAATGTAATATCCCTTCTCTCTTCTCGAAACCCTAATTTAGATAAGTAGCAACAAGTTCATCGCACTCTCGAAACCCTAACCCTGTAAGGTGTCGAGAGAGAAACCTGTCCCCCTTCGATGCAGTTTTGTTTTAAAAGCGCAAAATTTCCCCATAATTTACAATGCAATGCACATCCCTTTCTAAAATCTACCCCTCGATCGTCTCTAAACCTGGGACATTACAGCCTTTCCCCCTTAAAGAAAACTTCGTCCCGGAGTTGTGGTTGTAATACCTGAAGAGTTCGGGGTATGTTTTCCTCAGGTCTTCCTCCTTTTCCCAGGTAGCTTCCCTCTCGGGATAGTGCTTCCATTGTATCTTGCAATATTTTATGGCTCGATTCCTGAGTTGTTTCCAGTTCTCCTCGAGAATCCTTGCTGGCTTCTCGATGTAAGTCAAGTCTGGCTGTAACTCGAGCTCTTCATGTGATACTGGTTCATCGGGGGTCTTCAGACACTTTCGGAGTTGCGACACATGGAATACATTGTGAACCTGAGATAACCTTCCCGGTAATTCCAATTCAAAGGCTAATCCTCGGTTTTGACTCAAAATCTTGAAAGGTCCTATGTATCTAGGACTGAGCTTTCCTTTTACTCCAAACCTCTGGAGTCCTTTCATCGGGCTTACCTTAAGATATACCATGTCTCCAACTCGTGGCTCCCATGTTCTCCTCTTCTGATCGGCATAACTCTTTTGCCGACTTTGGGCTATCTTGAGCCTATCTCTTATAATGTCAATGATGTATTGCTTTTCCTTGACATAATCAGGGTTGAACTCCTTGCTTGATCCAGCTTCATACCAACATATCGGTGATCTACACTTTCTTCTGTAGAGAGCTTCGAATGGTGCCATCTTGATACTACTTTGATAGCTATTGTTGTATGAGAACTCTGCTAATGGTAAGTGTTCTTCCCATGATCCTCCGAAGTCTAGGGCACAAGCCCTAAGCATATCCTCTAGGATCTGATTCGTTCTCTCCATTTGTCCACCTGTCTGGGGATGATAGCCGGTACTATAATCCAACTTGGATCCTAAAGCTTCATGTAATTGCTTCCAGAATGCTGACGTGAACACGGACCCTCGATCCGACACGATCTTCTTGGGCACTCCATGTTTACTCACGATCTCTTTGATGTAAAGATCGATGAGTTTCTCTCCTTTATCCTGCTGGTTTACCGCTAAGAAGTGTGCACTTTTCGTCAACCGGTCCACGATTACCCATATCATGTCCTTCTTTTTATTGGTCATGGGTAGTCCGGTGATGAAATCCATTCCTATCTCCTCCCATTTCCATTCTGGAATGGGTAAAGGTTGTAACTTTCCTGCTGGACTCTGGTGTTCAGCCTTCACCCTTTGGCAGGTATGGCATTCCGCCACATATTGTGCTATTTCTCTCTTCATGTTGTTCCACCAGAATAGCTCCTTTAAATCCATGTACATCTTTGTACTACCCGGATGAATGGAGTATGGTGTTTGATGGGCTTCCCGGAGTATTACTTCCTTAATTTCAGCAATATCCGGAACACAAATTCTTTTCTGGAACCATAATGATCCAGATTCTCCTCGGTGAAATTCTGATGGTCTTCCCTCATCTATTCTTCTCATCTCCTCCACGATGAATGGATCGTCCAGCTGACCCATCATGATCTCATTCTTCAGGTTAACATTTAACTCATCGGCTACTTGCAACGCCGATAATCCTTCATGGGCTTCCTTCTCCCAAAGTTGTATTTGGGCTTGACTTATTTCCTTTCTCAACTCCGGTGATATTCCTTGTTCCACTCCTCCGGTGCTCTTCCTACTCAAGGCATCTGCTACAACATTGGCCTTTCCTGGAGTATAATTGATGGTCAAATCATAGTCCTTGATCAGTTCAAGCCATCTTTTCTGTCTCATATTGAGTTCCTTCTGAGTGAAGAAATATTTGAGACTCTTGTGATCTGTATAGAGCTCACACTTGGCTCCATAGAGAAAATGTCTCCATGTTTTGAGTGCAAATACAACTGCTGCTAATTCTAGATCATGCGTGGGATAATTCACTTCATGAGGTCTGAGTTGCCTCGATCCATAGGATATGACCTTCCGATCTTGCATGAGTACGCAACCCAATCCATGCTTGGATGCGTCACAGTACACTGTATAATCCTTACCAACTTCCGGAACTGCTAACACCGGTGCCGTGGTGAGTTTCTCCTTCAGAGTTTGAAAACTCTTCTCACACTCCTCTGACCACACGAATGGTGTGTTCTTTCTTAACAGCTTGGTCATGGGTCCTGCTATCTTGGAGAATCCTTCAATGAATCTCCGATATTATCCTGCCATTCCCAGGAATCCTCGGATCTCCTTGACAGTCTTGGGTGCTTCCCATTCTAGAACTGCTGCTACCTTACTCGGATTAACAGCTATTCCATCTTTACTAATAACATGACGAAGGAATTCCACTTGATGTAGCCAAAATTCACACTTGCTAAATTTGGCATAGAGTTGATGTTCCCTTAGTGTTTGCAACACTAGCCTCGGATGTTCCGCATGTTCGGCCTTGTTCTTGGAATATATCAAGATATCATCGATGAATACGATGACAAACTTGTCTAGATATGGCATGAAAATCTTATTCATGAGATTCATGAATATTGCTGGGGCATTGGTTAATCCAAAAGGCACTACAAGGTATTCATGATGTCCATACCTTGAGACAAAAGCAGTTTTCGGAACGTCCTCCTTCTTGATCTTTATCTGGTGATAACCAGATCTTAGATCAATCTTGGAAAAGACTCCTGCGCCTCTAACTTGATCGAATAGATCTTGTATTCTTGGAAGTGGATACTTGTTCTTGATTGTAACGTTGTTCAGATTCCTATAGTCTCCGCACATCCTTCTTCCTCCATCTCTTTTATCCACGAAGATCACGGGTGATCCCCATGGTGAAACACTTTCTTGTATAAATCCTTTCTGTTCCAAGTCATCCAATTGTTCCTTAAGTTCTTTCAACTCCTTAGGCCACATCTTGTATGGTGCCTTAGCAATCGGAGCTGTTCCTGGAATTAGGTCGATAGTGAATTCTATCTCCCTATCTGGTGGCATACCAGGTAATTCCGCAGGAAATACATCCTGGAATTCATTCACTATAGGTATATCCTCTAATTTCACTTCCTTCATGCTGTTCAGTTGTGGCTCCACTTCAATCTGTGTATGTTTGTCGCCTTGGTAGATCATTCTACTTCCATCGGGGCTTTTCGATGATACTGTCTTGTTCACACAGTCGATCAATGCTCCATTAGCTTCTAACCAGGTCATACCAAGAATGACATCAATGTCCTTCATCGGTAGAATGAACAGGTCCGCGTCAAACGCGCACTTATTGATCATGATGACTTGTTTTTGTTTAGTATGAGTTACTACTATCGTTCCCCCCGCAGAAAGTATGGTTATGGGTGTGTCTAACTTAGTGCAACTAATCCCATGTTTGATGATGAATTGTTGAGAAATGAATGATGTAGTTGCACCAGTATCAAAAAGTACTTTGCCAGGATGAGTGAGTATCTGGAGCGTACCTATCACCGCCTGATCGGAGTTGACCACCTCCTCCAGACTAGTGTAGTTCAGCTTGCCGAAAGGCTTCTTATTCTTCCAGTTCCCTCCGGTGTTTCCTCCTCGATTTCCTCCTCCTCCTGACTGACCTCCTCCACTATTTTTCTTGGGGCAGTCCTTCAGCATGTGCCCCTCCTAACGACAACCAAAGCATATTATCCTTGGCTTTCTACAGTCCTTGGCAAAATGCCCTGGAAGTCCACAGCTTCGACAGACCATAGGATTGGCAGTCTGGAAAGCTTGGTTCCTCCTACTACCGTAGTAGTTACTGTTGTTGTTGTTGTTGTTGTTGTTGTTGTATCTGGGCTTGAAACTCAGGCTGGTATTAGGCTTGTTACTAACAAACCTCTTAGGCTCAAACTTGGCCTTTTTCCTTTTCTCCTCCTGCAGTTGCTTGAAATCATCTTCCAGAGTGATGGCAGCATCCACCAACTCTTGAAACTCCGTTGCTCTCATCATACGGAGCTGTACCTTGAACTGGGGACTTAACCCCCTCAGAAACCTCTTCTTTTTCTTGTCCTCGGTGTTGACTTCTTCAACCGCATACCGGGACAGCTTTGAGAATTCCCTGACATAAGTCAGGATTGCCTTGTCCTTCTGCTCGAGACTTTCAAATTCTCGACGCTTCAGCTCCACAATACTTTCAGGGACATTGGATTCCCTGAACTTCTTTGCGAATTCCTCCCAGGTAAATACCTTTCCAGCCGGATAAACGGCTACTATATTGTCCCACCATGATGCGGCAGGTCCACACAGCAGATGGGTAGCATAACGAACCTTCTCTTGGTCGTTACATCCAACGGTATTGAGCTTTCGCTCAGTATCCATAAGCCAATCTTCCGCGTCCATTGGCTCGGGCGCGTATGCGAAAGATATAGGCTTGGTGTTCTGGAAGTCTGCTAAGGTGACTCCCGGATTCTCAGGTCTCTCCACCCTGTTCTGTTGCAGCAATTCTTGGAAGAATTTGTTCTGCTGCTCCAACGTTACACATTGTCTTTCCTCCACTAGCTGCATGTACTGGACGAAATTCTGCTGCGTCATGGGTGGTGGTGGTGGTGGAAACTGATCTCTGGCTGCTCCCTCAGCCTCTTCCTTTTGTTTTGCTTCGCACTCCATGCGCTGCGCTTCGGTCTCCTCACCTATCGCTCCCGACATAACCCCCTAGTTCTGCAACACAAGATGATACTCATAATTACTCCATGCGCAAGTTTTCTGAGCTCAACTTTGTGCACAGAACTAGTCACACAATGGAAATCAAGAAGCAAATCCAAATCATACAAAACATATACCATATATATACATACTTAAGTGGTCTTATTACAATACTCAAGTCGATGTGAGTATGCAAACTCACTTATTAAAGTATATGTACAAATTTATACAAATATTACATACTATAATACACATGGTACTTGTGTATTATAGCCTCGCCTCCCTTGGTGGACTCTAGTCGATCTTCACTCCCGGTACATCCCAGGCTTCCATCCGGTCGAACGTGTCGTCCTCCTGATAGACCCTGGAACATAAGGTCTCCCCGTCGGCTGGTAGTCCGAATCAGATGATGATCCTAGGGAGAAATCAGTGTTCACAAACTGATCATTAAGTGCATCATAGTCCACCCATCGGGTGTACTCCCCTGTAGCTCCACCATAGGTGTTTCCAACACTCGTACCCGACTCAATCTGTGTCAGATACCCTCCATCAACTCCTTCATTACTAGGATAACTCTGGTTCTGGGTTGTGGCGTCATCATTCATCTCCCCATCATAATACACAGAAGTACTATGAGTTCCAGTATCAGATCCCCAACGCCAACCCGTGGAATTTTCTATAGGAGTCTCGGAACGCTGATTGTTTCCGGATTCCTCTCCGCCCTCGTATCCCCCATAGGAACTTCCCAGATAGTTCCCAGGTGTAACAGGTGTTGTTTCACGCTCAAGAGGATCAATACTAATGTAGTCACCAGCGGAGTAAACTGGTGTGTGCACCACATTCTCCATAGGTTCTTTTCCCCTAATCTCCTCCTTGGGTTCAGTAAACTCCTCTAGCATCGTATCAATTGCTCCCGTCAGATGATGGTTCAACTGAACGAGTAATGATATGAAGTTGCGGCTATTATCCATATATTTTGCAGCTGCTATGGGTTTGCGTTTTGCATATTTGTAGTGGTTAAGCATGGGATCTTCTTCCTCCTGATTATGAGGAATATGGGAGAATTCGGAACCCATAAGCTCTTTCGTCTTATGTTCCCGAATGTCGGTTATGGCTCTCATAACAGCTATATGGTAGGCTGTGTTGATAGTCCTGGCTTCCCCTGCTGGCATGACTACGCTCATTCCCAGAGATTCGGGAAGTCGCAGTCCTACCCTACACTTGGCCAATACAATACCAGCATAGTACATGTATTTCTTTACTTGGATCTGGGGATCACACCCAAATTCAAGTAACATGGCTCGTAGAATATCTGCAAGTCCTCCTTCGTATTCACTCAGTGTGGAATCCATCACTTTCACGTTTCGTCCGGGAAGTGAACTTGCCATGTTGGCTGTAGAAATAGAAAGATTATAAGATTAGTAATAATGCATCATAATAGAGATAATAAAGAATTATCGCACTAAAAGTTATGATTGTTGTATTCTCAATTGAATATACACCATATTTTTAGAGAATTCTTTACTAATCCTATTTGACTCCTAACGTTTGGTCCCATTTACTAGGTTCCAACCTAAGGTCAAAGCTTTTGCTCTGATACCAACTGTGGTGACCCTGCATACCACTGCATGTTGTAGTATGCCAGTCGTTGATATAACATTCACGAAGTACCATTCCGCAAATATTACATCCCTCAGAGTAGTACAACAGAACATAGCAGGTCCATAACTCATTCAGTTATTATTACAACTATCGTAGACATGTCATCTCGGAGCTCCTCTTGGGTCCTAAGAGGATTACTCCTGGGTTCGAGGCGAACCCAACATAGCTTACAATATAAGAGTCTCATTAAGTTATACATTTATTTCCTCGAGCAGCTAAATACTAAGAGTTCGGGCTGCTCGGTTACTACTACTACTGGATAGCTCTAGGCTTGATCTCCTCCGGAAGCCTCCCCGGATCCGTAGACGATGAGGTAGTCTACGCCTTCTATACCTCCAGAGAGGTCTGGTTCTTCATAGCCGATGATCTCGGCTCCTTCATTGTGGTCGTAGTCCTCCTCCAGACGATTCAGACAATCTAAGCATGGGATTTAAGAGTGGTATGAGTACGAGCGTACTCAACAAGTTCATTATAGATAAGAGGTGTTTAATGCTCTAGCTACAATATTAGACCAGAAAGTCTAATACCAATGCAAGTTTTGATAAACATTTCTTCAAGAGATTGCTTTTATTCCAAAGAGCTATGTCCGTCAGCCTTCACCGGTTTACTAGAACTTCATGGAGCTCCTTTCCGGCCGCGTTCGCAGTTCCTCATCCCGAACAGGAGTGACAGTCACGGATTCTTTACACTCTGCAGAGGTGTGTTGCTTTACCCATAAGAGATCTTAACCTTGGTGCCAACTGGGCAGCTTTCCCGTCCACACTTCCTTCGGTGTGAGGCCCGGTATAAGGTCTAGCCAATCATGTTCCTCCGCTACCTCGAACACCCACCCTTTGTTGCATGCCCCGACCCTGGGTCCTCGCCGGTCCCATTATTCCCACTCACGAGTGGACCCCGACCACGACGACAGTTTGGGATCGAACCAAACTCCTTCGCCGGTAGCTGCAACCCATCATAGACCACGATACCGTGGGGACTTAAGGCTTCCCCAGCCAACCGCTTGCACTTCGAGTGACAAGTGTCTACGGACTATGTCGTGGGGACTTAAGGCTTCCCCAGCCAACCGCTTGCCCTGACAGATACAAGTGTCTACGGTAATGCACATCCGTTGATGAACGAGAGGTGGAAACACTTTTGACTACTCCGTCCCACTCCGGATCTTATGGTTAACACGGGTATTACGGCACAAGAATCACTGGCGACATTTGTTGTTTAATCCTAGATGGATATAAGCCCGTGAAATGGAACCTCCACCATATCAACACAATCCATGGTTCCATTGCCCACCACATAGTCATATTCATAGTTATGAAAGTAGTGGTTTTGATTTTTATGCAATAGTGATAACCATAATACTTTGCAAGTAATTTGATAGAAATACTCAAATGACATGAGCAAGTGATGAACTTGCCTGAACACTGCAAAGTTTTGCAGTTGGAAGGTGTGGACTGACCCTTGTCCTCTGCCTCTGAAAAATAGCATCATTGTCCGATAAGGGCAATGGTTAAAGAAGCAATTATGCATGATTCAGCTTTTAGGGTTGTCCCCCCCTTTCTGGTGTTTTATTATTTTATGTGGAAGGTTAATACTAAGAACAATTTAGGGATACTCTGTTTAGGGTAAAATACAACCTTGAAATGTTGTCAAGGTGTTTTTATAGTCCAAAGGCATTATTGAACTAATTTTCATTATTGAAAATAATATGAGTGATTTAAATGATTATTTAAATCATCAAATTAAGACTTATTCTTAGTTGTCTTCAAAAATTCCCTTTGATATTTTATTCAGGTAGAGAATTTTGTGCTGATCAATTTTCATATTTTTAATTATTTTTTTTAGAGTTATTTAAATATTTATTGTGATTTACCAAAGTTTATGTAATTTAATTGATTTGTGAAATGGCAAAAATGCCCCTAGGCCCACCTGTCGGTGCAACCCAGTGGGTTAGGTCGAACCGACCGGCCTGGTCCGGCTCGACCAGCCTCACTTCTCTCTCTCCCTCTCACGCGCGACCGAACCCTAACCCTAGCCCGCTCTGGCGACTCGCGTCGCCTCCGCCGTCGCCGCTCGATTCCTGCGAGATTCGCCGGACCTGGCCCCCGCCATGGTGCGCAATCGACGCGCCCCACGACGGCGGTCAATCCTATCCGCGTCGATCTGACGCGGGCGACCTGCTGCTTTCGGCCTCGACCCCTTCTGGTGCTAGGGTTACGGGATCCGCTCGATCCCGCCGTTCCTGGCGCTCCTGGTGCTTGGACTCCGCCCTGGCTTTGCCGCCGTGGTGCGGGTGGTGCCGTGGTGCCGCCATGGCCTGGCTTGGCTTGGCGCCGCCGCGCTCTGGCATGTGCCGCCGTGGCCGCCATGGTCGTGCCTATCTGCTCGACCACGGTAAGTGCGCCACTCCTTCTTCTCCTTTGTGTTCTATTTCTTCTCCTCCTAGCTTGAGATGCGGCTACTCCTCTTCATGGAGAGACCATCTCGTGCTGCTGCTATTGCTCTACTAGCTGCTGTTGCTGTGCTTGCTGTTGCGATGCTTGCTGTTGCTGTGCGCATGCTGCTAGGCTTCTCGCTGCTATCCTGGATGCTAGCTACTGCTGCTGTATCCACACTTGTGCTTGTGCTTGTGCTTCTCTGTGCCTCTGTTCTTGATGCTATTCTTGTCAATTACTCAAGTGTATTCATATGTATTGCCCTGACTTGATTGCAGTATGCAATCCTTGCAAGTTTGCAAGAGCCAGTGCCTTTTGGTGCTATTCAGTGTGCTACAATTCATAGACATGCTCCCTTGAGCATGCCTGTGGGCTAAACAACACCATCCCTTGATGGTGTGCTTCTGCATATAATTATATGTCATATTTATGATTATCTGCTTTGCCATTGTTCCTGTTCTGTGGCTAATTCACTTGTCTGACATGTGTTGGTGCTATAATTGATGTTTAGCATACTGTAGCATGCTCTTGCATGCTTCTGGTGGTCATATGATCACCAGTTGCTTGTAGAAAGTGCTCTATGTTGTCTGTGCCTCACTGTGGTTCACTCTGGTGCTCATCCAGTGCTGTTTGTGCTACATACAGGCTTAGCTTTGGTGTGTCTTTGCTGGCTCAAGCATCATCTGATGCTTGCAATGATCCTCTGGATCATTTGCCAAGCTCTCGTGTATTGACTTCTTGTATATTCATTTATCTGTGTTGTTTTGCTTGACCAAGTGGATAAATGATGTGAACTGCTGGCAGTTGTGATCATCTTACAGTTAAATTGATTGAGCTAGAGGGATGCCAACATCTGTTGGGTACCCTAGCTCTGACTGAACCCCCCTTGGGTGATGATGTGCTGGCTGGAAGTGTGGGCTGTGGGTTGAGGTGGCCTTGACAGCCACTTGGTGCTGTCATGGTAGCTCCCCCTTCTCAGGGACTTGCTGTGGTGGATTGTTGCTTACTGGCCTGACCATATTTGGTTGCCAGATTCTTTTGATGTTGACAAACCTAGATAGACACATGATAGTCTATCATGTCTGATGGCTTAACTAGCTCTAGGTTGTCAAGTGAACCTGGTAGCTAGCCAGGGTTTTGAATCCATGTTGGATTTCTTTGGTTGTGTCCCTGTGTGGACACAACCAATGTTCCCTGGATGATCTCTACTGGCTGTTCTCTATGTTTGCTTGATCCAAATGACTAGATAGCCATATGATGACTCAAACATAGGGTATCTACCCTTTTGGTGTGCTGGAGATCATGCTTGTGCAATATATGAACAGAACCATTTGGTATGTTCATGATAATATGTATACCTCACTCCAGCTCCTAGAAATAGTGTGTTGGTGTAGAGGATTGCTTCAGCAATGAATTGGTGCTTGCCCTGCTCCTCCTTGTGCTTGTGATCTTGGTTTGATTCTGTGGTGAATTTGGACAGATAGAACAGCAGTGCTGCTCTTCCTGTTCTAGTGCTTTTGATTTCTGGTGACTTACCCGGTGAAGATGCTTGGTCGATTACTGAGCTAGGTTTACTGTTGGAGAGGGTTTTATATGGTTGGCCTTTGTTTCCCTGGTCGACAGCTCCACCTTTCCCTTTGGTGACTCACTGTGTGTGTGTGCTGCATGCACACAGCCTTGTGTGCTGCCTGGTTGTGTGTGTGTGCAAGTCCAGCTTGGGACTTGTGCTGGTGAAGAGATCAGCTCGGCAGCTTGATCATATCCCCTCCATTTTATTTGTTTGCTAACCTGCCAAGTGGCTTTTCCACTTGGCTTAATGATCTGGTTGTTGTGTTGTTTGCAGGGATCAACCTGATGCTCCAAGGATCATGGAGATCATCAAGTACAAGGCTAAATGAAGACTAGATTGTAGTGTTAGGATAGATTATGAAATTGTAATTTCCTTTTCCTTTCATTTTCTATTTTGTCCAATTCTTGTAATATGTTGTAATTCCATAATTCAAATCTGAATATTGTAAAGACAATGTATTATGTGTGTGATGATCAATAAAGCTCAAGTTTTCCTTATTGAGCTTGGTGCAATTGTTGTATTACTTATATTCTTGCTTATTGATCATTGTTTGTTTAATTCTTTCAAGTTTGAATTATGTGATGATTATTTAATGTTTGAATTTAAAATTCAAATTCAAATTTGGTTTGAATTCAATCAAACAACTTAACTTGTAATTCAATCATGCAACTTAAGATTTCAATGTAATATCCCTTCTCTCTTCTCGAAACCCTAATTTAGATAAGTAGCAACAAGTTCATCGCACTCTCGAAACCCTAACCCTGTAAGGTGTCGAGAGAGAAACCTGTCCCCCTTCGATGCAGTTTTGTTTTAAAAGCGCGAAATTTCCCCGTAATTTACAATGCAATGCACATCCCTTTCTAAAATCTACCCCTCGATCGTCTCTAAACCTGGGACATTACATGTACCGTGTCAATAAAAATGTAGATGGCACAATTGATAGATACAAGACACGTTTGGTTGCAAAAGGATTGAAACAAAGGTATGTCATAGACTAAAAAGATACATTTAGCATTGTTGTTAGAACTGTTTTGGCAATTGATGTATTTTGTGGTTAGAGTTTGTGGCAGTTAGATGTCAAGAACGTGTTCTTGCATGATATTCTGGAAGAATAGGTCTATATGAAACACCCTCAGGTTTTGAAATCCTTAAAACTCCTCATCATATATGCAAATTTGAAAAATCTCTTTATGGTCTCAAACAAGTCCCTCGAGCATGGTATTCCAGAATTAGTACAAATTGGATGATCTTTGTTTTACTCCCTCCAAGCTGATACTTCGCTTTTTCTGTATATTATAGTTGCCAGTTCATGAGATAAGGCCACTTCTGCACTCCTTCATGATCTTCGTGACAACTGTGCTCTTAAGTATCTAGGGAGACCTGTACTTTTTCTTGGGTATTGAGGTAAGGAATATTCATGTTGACTTACTCCTTGCTCAAGAAAAAATATGATGTTGATCTCCTATATCATCATATCCTCTCCTATATCATCATCCTACACTGAAATGTTGTCTTTAACTCCTCTTGGTATAGATGATTCTACCTCCATCCCAAGGCTTAAGGCATATTTTTTTAGAAAGTCAAACTATGTCAAGTTTGACCATTTTTTTATCAAAAATCATTAACATGAAAAGTACAAAATCAATATCATTAGATAGATAATGAAATATATTTTCATATGGTATATACAAAATATCATATTTGTTCATAGATTCTTCTAAAAGTTTGGTCAAACTTTACTTTGTTTGACTTTTCAAAAAAATATAAGCCTTAAGCCTTGGAATGGAGGTAGTATTACACAATACAGAAGTATTGTGGGTGCCCTACAATATTTAACATTAACAAGACCTGATATAGCATTCTCAGTTAATAAGGTTTATCGGTATTTACATGCACCAACAACATCTCACTGGACAGCTGCCAAAAGAATTTTGACATATGTTAAAGGTACTTTGAAAGTTGGTCTTACTTTTCAGAAGTCACCTTCTAGTTTGCTCAATGCTTTTTTAGATGTCGATTCGGTATGCTGTCTTGGTGATAGAAGGTCTACCGGAGGAGTTTCTATATTCTTTGGACCGAATTTTGTCTCATGAAATGCTACAAAACAAGCTACAATATCAAGATCATGTACTGAAGATGAAGTTGGTGTTACATTATAGGAAAAGTTGTGCTGATGGTGTGCTAATTTACAATCAACCAACAAATCCTTTGTTCCATGCAAGGACCAAACATATTAAAATTTGAGTATCACTATATTCATAAACGAGTTGCGAATAAAATGTTAGATATCAAGTTTATATCCAGCAAAAATCAGTAAAGATCAAGTCGTAGATGGCTTGACAAAGGCCCAATCATGAATCTTGACGAGTTTAAGTGTAATATCAACCTTTTTAAAGGTTGTGATTAAGGAGGGCTCTTGGAGATAGTTTTGCATCCTCTCTCTCTCTCTTGCCACATGGTATATGTGGTGAGCAATCTACAAAAACCAATATCGCAAGCATCCTCTCTCTCTCTCTTTATACTGTATACCCTTCGTTTATGTACCAGTATACTAGGTATGAAATAGTATTCCAACCTGTTATACGAACCTTATACACCACAGAGATGGGGCTCTTCCATCACCCTGTAACATGTAACGGATACCCTCAATTGGGTCATTACTTCTGACATAAAAGATGTTGTACAGTAACATTTCATCCGGAAATACCGATCGGTGACGAGTAGCTGGCTAGCTGGTGCTTCATTCAAAATGACAAATCCTCTAGTACTACTAGTAAGCCTGTGAGAAGTCTTGGTTGGCGTAGGAGAGTCAATGGCAGGAGTGGAAAACTGTAAACCATCCAACGGCTGTCCCGTTCCGGCTTGCAGAAATTGCTAAACTAGTCGAGATTATGTCTTTGCTTGATTCGGCGTGTTTGACTCACCCAACGAAATTGGTTGATGCGTACCGTCAGTTTCTCATTCTTTGCTCGAAGGCGTTGAAAGATCATCTCCTACGTGACAGACTGGTGCGACTGGTCGCCCGTGGAAGAGAGTTCACTGACTAGTAGTTCCACTATGCATGACGTACTATACGATGATAGCCTTTTTCTTTTTTGAACAACAGTGATAGCTTTCCAGTGTCTAATTAATTAGTTCTGTGATCGTTAATAAGGGGCGGCGCGAGCGTCCACCGGGGCGACGCAAAGTGACCGGGCCGTCCGCGGCGATCCAAATCTGGCCCAAATATGCGTCTTGGATGCGTCTCTGCGGACGCTGCGCGGACGTGCAAAGTGTCCGCTCACGTCTGGCGGACGTTTCGTCTGGCCCTCCTGTCACTGACCCCAACGTCGATGCGTCTTCTTCGCCAGTACTAGCGCCGAGGCGTCGCTTCGGCAGGACGCGTAAATGGCGATGCCTCGCGTGGCGCGCGGCTGTCGCCTACCTCTACGCACGAAGTAATAGCGTTGCCACGCGTGCCGCGGCCGTCGCCCTACCTCTGATCTATATAAATAGGGGCGCGAGTGACGAGGGATCACCTCGGCAATGCCTACGTATTGTAGACTAGGGTTTTGGGAGAGAGCGACGATGGAGATTCCGGGGACGAGATTAGGCACACGACGTACCCAGCTTCGGGTCCCCTCGGTGGAGGATCCCTACGTGCTGCTAGCAATCTACTATATGATCATAAATGTGTTTACAGGGTGCCGCCGTAGGCGGAACTATGTTGTCTATATTCTGTCTATCTGTCGTCCTCTTTATTTCGGGTGCCCTGGCTGGCTTTATATATGCAACCAGCCTAGGGTTTTACAAGAGTTCTAGTCGACTACTTCTTCGGGTTGCCTTGTTGGGCCTTCTCCATAATGGGCCGAGCCGATCCAGGTATACCAATAATGGGTACCCGAAGGGTATGCCCATGTCAGTAGCCCCCGAGTTTATAGGGAAGTCGAAGACTTGCGTAGAAACTCCAAGCATAACCATCTCCGGAGTCGAAGAAAATACAATGCGAGTTCCATGTCGTAGATCATGTGTAGCGTAGATGATGTCGACGATTCTTGAAATTATCGGGTGCGCGGCAGCGCTCCCGATGGGAGTAGCCCCCGAGTCTATGGGCAAATGCTTGCACTTGGGCATAGACTCAAGTTGTACTACTCGATAAAAAACTTAACTATATTTCTGGAGGATTTGATGAAATCCATGTGCTCCCGATGGGAGTAGGCTCCACTCGAGTCGTAGAATCGAGTTGAGTCTACAAACCTTGATTATCATAGATGATGTCGAAGTTATTTTTCTATCGGGTGCGCGACCAGCGCTCCCGATGGGAGTAGCCCCCGAGGCTACAGCCACGTGTTTGCACTTGGGTGTAGGCTCAACTTGCTTGTAATTGACTCCACAATTTTTCCTCTTTCTTATCGGGAGGATGAACAATACTCTCGATAAGAGTAGCCCCCGAGCCTATGAGCAGGTGCTTGCACCTAGGCATAGGCTCAAGTTCTACTACTCGATAAACAACTTGGCGCAGCCCCTCTTTTTATCGACTCCAGGCCGTTGCTATTTTTATTTGACATCCATATCTATATTGTACAGGGATAATGGTAATTGGGGCTAGTTCATCTGACGGATCAGGTACTAGTTAACTGCTCTAGTGGCAATCCGCAAAAACTTACTTCAAGATCACGTCCCTGGACATGATCCCGGGATACTGATGTAAACTTCGACAGGTGCCGCTTAAGGTCTTACCATTCTGCTGAGTCCCAGTCATATTTATCGGGTACCTAACGCGTCCGTTAGGATTTTTCTTCGTATCTGTTGATACGGATAAAAGTAGCAGAGCGCAGTCTTTGGCGATGCCACGCCACACAGAACGGATCTGGGGTCTTACCTTCGCAGAGTTTTGCGGCATTCAGAGATTGTTCGCGACTTTGGCGCTCTGAGAATATTTTGACAAGTGCCTTGTTCGGCTGATGCAATGACCCATTTTGCGGGCTCTTCTATTTTTCTCTCGGGCTTGATGAAACAGCCGAATATATTGGTTCTTCTATATTGTCGGGTACATCACCGATGCTCTTGCTCGGAACAATATGACGAGCCAATGGATCCGAAGATTTGTCCACCCCTTTTTTTTTTTTCCTCCTTGATGAAAATTTCGTCAAGTTCCTCCTTCAGGAAAATTTCTTCGGGTCCTCTTTGAGGACAATTCTTCGGGTCCTCCCTGAGGAAAAAATTTCGGGTCCTCCCTGAAGATAATTCTTCGAGACCACCTTGAGGATAATTCTTCGGGACCACCTTGAAGATAATTTTTCGGCACCTCCTTGATAATTCTTCGGCACTTCCTTGATAATTCTTCGGGTCATCCTTGAATAAAATTTCGTCGGGTTCTCTTTTGAAGAAAATTTTGTCGGGTTCTCTCACGATTTTATCGGGTTCCTCCCTGAAGAAGATTTCGTCGGGTGCTATTTTGATTTCGTCGGGTTCCTCCCTGAAGAAGATTTTGTCGGGTCCTGTTCTCTCTTGAAAACAATTTCGTCGGGTTCTCTCTTATATACTTTGAAATTTGCTATCTCCTGCACAAATAAACAAACTTTTTCTATCTTTTCCTTGACTCTCTTTTTCGCATGCGGTGTCAGATGCTCGGATTCGATGATATGTAAAGTGAATATATGCCGCGTAGCTCCCAAGTGTCGGGTGCGACGAAAGTAAACGATAATCAATTTTGTGCAAAATAAAAGAACACTTAGCTTTTTGGACACGACGAAGTCGATGCATGATGAAGTCTTCGAGTGTAGATAAGAAATCTAGCCAAAGTAGAAACCACCAAATAGCAAAAGTGGATGCCGCGAAATTGTTGATGAAGAAATAGCCGAGCCCCCGAGCGTTGCTGAGGTGATGTCATGATTGTTGTGTCGCAGTCGTGACCCAAAGCAAAATCATTGTCGAGCCCCCGAGCGTTAGGCGTGGCGTCGAAATAAGTTGATGTAGTCGCGGCGTCATATTTGGTGAAGCCATTTAGGATGAAGCCATAGACAATAATATACGAAGATGAATCCCAGATGAAGTATTTGAGATGAATCCATATTGAAGATTACGCCATTAAATATAGAGCATATATTGAAGATGAATCTGTTGATATCATAGAGGATGAATCCACTGACCCGAAGAATCCAGTAATAACCATAGAAGATGAATCCGCTGATATCATAAAAGATGAATCCATTGATCCGAAGAAAATAGTTTCAGTAATAATCATAGAAGATTAATCCATTAAACCGAAGAATCGAATAATATAGTAGATGAATTCGCCGAAGAAAATAAATCCAGTAATAATCCTTGATGATAAATCCAGTGACCCGAAACGCCTCGGGTAATGTTGTATAAGAGTGAACCAATAATAATCCGAAGAGAAACAATCCAGCAACCCGAAGAAGATAAATCCACTGTTTCGAAGAAGATAAATCCACTAAATCGAAGAAAATAATTCCACTGAGCCGAAGAAAATAATTTCACTGAGCCGGAGAAGATGTATCCAGAGCCGAAGAAAAGAAATTCACCAAGTAACCGAGTATATTTGTGATAACAAAGTAATGGCGCATCTCCGAGTGTTGGGTGTATTTTATTGTAAAGATGTAATAACGCAGCCCCCGAGTATTCGGGTGTAGCAAAAATACAGAAATAATTGAATCTTAGAGGAAAAGGGAAACTTAGCTTCTTATCGGCTGCGCCGATGTGGACGCAAGTCGTGCCGTGGACACGGTCTGTAGTTGTGCGGCGCCTGGCTGGTAATAGTGGATGTAGCCGACATAGTCGATGAAGAAGACGTAATCGATATAGTGGATCCGCGGCGGATTAACACCCGTGTTGAGTCCACAATGCCGAGTCCACGACACGCGAGCCCCCGAGCATGGCAGGTGCATGATGCCGAGTGCGCGATGACAGATGTATGATGGCGAAAAACAGAGTCGTCGAAGTTTATTCTGATCTGCAGTGATATTACGGCGCAAAAATCTATATGCAAATAACAGAATAAACCAGAAAAAAATTTGGCTAAACAAATTTTGCAAATAGCAATTGTTGAAAATATCGGAGCAAGGATCATCTATATTTTTTATGGGATGATTTTTCTAGTTAGGGATAAAACCACGTATTGTCTGCTAGTCTGCTATCTTTACGTAAATAATTGCTGAATCAAAGATCAAATAAAACAAGCACGTGTAAGAGATAGTAAAAGGAATACTTAGCTTTTACTTTCTGAAGAGAACACAACGATCACGTCTTGGATCTGTAGGCATTGGCGAATTTGCTACGGTAGGTGCGTATGTCCATGGCTCAGTTCCCCGGCCAACGTTTTTTAATCTTGTGCGAATCGACCGGCCGGCATGTGTACATTAGATGTGACAGGCTCTGTTGTTGCTGACATATTTGTAGGCTTAATCCGGCGGTGTCTCCGTCTGAGACACTTTTTCTCCTCAATTTGTTTTTCTCACGAACCAGGCCGACGAAATCCCGTGGCCGTGCAGTACAGCTTGTTGATGATGGAGAACAGCTTCTCGACGAAGCTGATCCGGGCACAATTCGTGTCGACGAAATTCTTGTCTACTTCGATCGGCGCTCTTCACAGCACGGACCACTTCGTGATAACAATCTGCTCTGGTCGTTTTTCTCGTCTTTTTCCTCATGATGTTGATGATGGTCTCGACGGATCCCGCCCGAATAACAAAATCCAGTCGTCGCAATCCCCACGGTCGGCGCCAATTGACGAGGGATCACCTCGGCAATGCCTACGTATTGTAGACTAGGGTTTCGGGAGAGAGCGACGATGGAGATTCCGGGGACGAGATTAGGCACACGACGTACCCAGCTTCGGGTCCCCTCGGTGGAGGATCCCTACGTGCTGCTAGCAATCTACTACATGATCATAAATGTGTTTACAGGGTGCCGCCGTAGGCGGAACTATGTTGTCTATATTCTGTCTATCTGTCGTCCTCTTTATTTCGGGTGCCCTGGCTGGCTTTATATATGCAACCAGCCTAGGGTTTTACAAGAGTTCTAGTCGACTACTTCTTCGGGTTGCCTTGTTGGGCCTTCTCCATATTGGGTCGAGCCGATCCAGGTATACCAATAATGGGTACCCGAAGGGTATGCCCATGTCAGCGAGCATCTCATCTCCTCCCCACAAAACCCTAGCCGCTGCACAACCTCCACTGTAGCGCCGCTGCCGCTCAGCCTCCACCGGAGCCCCCATGAGCAGCGCCGGCCGCGGCCAGGCTGGCGCGCCTCCACCTCCACCTCCACCTCCACCTCCCACTCCACCTCCCCCGGCCTCGAGCTCCGATGAGGAGTTCGACTCCGACGACAGCACCGCGACCTCCTCGACCTGGTCAGGGACTCCAAGTTCCTGGCTGACGCGGAGAAGGAAGCAGAGGAGGAGAGGGCGGCCCACGCAGCGTTCGACGCCGAGATGGAACGGCGCAGGGTGGTAGACTCCGCAGCCGTAGAGGACTCCGACTCCGACAATTCATGGCC
Source organism: Lolium perenne (assembly GCF_019359855.2). Lineage (NCBI taxonomy): Eukaryota > Viridiplantae > Streptophyta > Magnoliopsida > Poales > Poaceae > Lolium > Lolium perenne. Next base: position 323,985,008 of record NC_067246.2, read on the forward strand.
TTCCGATGACCCTGATGCGCCTACCCCGGAGGAGAGGGCGGTGGAGCAGAGAGCTATAGTCGAGTCCTTCGAGACGCTCAAGGACGACGCCCCCAAACGCGAGGCTACAGCAGTGCTTGCAAGAGGACGCGGCGGCGCACCAAGCCATAGCGGCCACACGGGAGGCGGCGGAGAAGCAGGCGAGGGAGCGACGCAACGACGGGGCCAGCCCGTCAGGCAGCAAGTAGTCTAGGGTTCTAGAACTACTTTGTATATCTTCTATGTTTTGAAATGTACTACTTTTATTTGCTTTCAAATTTGTTGGAAATCTACAAATGAATCGCCCTGGTGGAAGCACACCCAGACGCAATTGGACGCGCGGACAAAATATGTCCGCGGTGCGACGTAAACGGACGCTCGCGACCACTTTTAAACGTCTAAAATACGTTGCCCCGTTGGAGATGCCCTAAGGCCAGACAGAATCACTGCAGGAAACGCTCCGGATGCCGATAGCAAAAACCTATGCCGACAGCTTTTAGTCTGGTCATCGACACAGGTCCCGAGCCGGGCAGCCGGACAGCACGGCCCATCGGCCTAGGTAAGTCGTCGGTGTAGGACATGTTGGGCCAACGGCAGCCCTCGGCGTAGAAAAACCTCGGCACAGGACTGTCCTAGGCATCCGCGTAGCGGAAGAACGTGGCCGGAAGACCATGCCGTCACGATGAAGTAACGACATCACAACTAAGCTGACGGCCAAGCCATCGGCCGAGAAAAATCAATTTTTTTTGGTACACACGCCCCTTTTGGTTTTGAAAAAAATATAAGAAAATGTTAGTAATTTTGAAAATAAAATCCTATGAGATTACCATGTATTATGTGTTCTAGTTGTTAGGAAAATTAACAAACATAAATTTCGATATATTATGCAAAATAGTGTTATGTTTCGGTAAAATTGCTTTTCTGGTTGCATATGGCCTCCGATAAAAATGTTTTTATATGAAAATGTATCTACATAAAATTTGACATCCGATTTCAACAACCTATGACCGTTTACCGATTTTTTAGATTCCTCAAAATCGAAAAGGAAATATGACTTTTTGGAGAATTTAGATTTTGATGAAAAAGGAAAAAAAATTCAATTTATTGTTATTTGAATTCAAGATTTATTATTACTTATTCATTGTTCTTTATTTAAATAATTGTTAGGATTAAAAAAATAAAGATGTTGACATCATGGTCAAAGATATAATATGATTGATAGGGTAATATTATCAACAAGGTATAACTATTTTGATGAAAGCTCATCCGAAAGGAACGAAAAAATTAAGTGTGTTGGACTGGGAGCCTTCTCCTCCCCCAGCTTCCTGGTGAAGCCGCCTCCAAAATTAGGCTTTTGGACTAGTCTAGGCTAGACCATTTCGGAAGTCTTTCTAAATTTTAGGGGCGGCTTCCCCAGGAAGATGGAGGGAGGACAGCTTCTCGAAAAAGGCGCCAAAAGAACTAGATGGCTGACCGTCCGGGAGGTTTGTCCACAAGTGAGCAATTTGACCAGAGAGAATGCTTAGAGATTAAACTGTCAAACAATTCAAAAAAATAAAATCAAAATCAAAACTATGAAACGGTCGTTAACCCCTATGCTCATGGAAAACTCAGCTACGTCGACGGAAAAATAGGCCTATGCGGACGGCTAGAAGCCGTCGGCACCTTGAGCTTTTCTATAGCGAACCTAATCGCAACTGACGTCATCATTTTCCTCCTTATCTAGTTCAATGAAGAAGAATTCGTTTGAAGGCCCTATACCTTAACCGGCCGGGAAGTTTAACCACGAGTGAGAAATTTGACCTGAGACATGCTTAGAGATTAAAGTTTCAAACAATTCAAAAAGTTGAAAAAAAGATCAAACTGTCAAACGGCCGTTAACCTCTACGTCGACAGCAAACTCGCTAGTGCCGACGCCTTGAGGTGCCGACGGAGCTATACCGAGATAGGCTACACCGATGTCCAAATAGGTCTATGCCAACGGCTTCTGGCCAACGACACACCCTGAGTGTTTCTTGTAGTGAATCTAATCGCAGTTGACGTCATCCTTTTCCTCCTCGTATAGTTCAATGAATAAGAATTATCGGCACACTTTGGAGAACCTTTTGACGTTTGAACGGTCAATCTCCGTGTACTTAATTTGTTAATAGAACTATTCACATCCTTTGAATTAGTTCCTAGACCTCTACTCCATCTTGGGACATCGTTTTTGGAGCAGCTGCTGGATGTTGGCGGATGTCGGTGGAGTGGTATTCATCTACCACATTGTTGGCGCTGAGTCTCGGTGGCATGGTGTTGCAGGGTATCGACGACAGATGCGGGATGATGTATGCGTGCAGGATGGTGGAGCCGTCTGGCGTTATGGTGGCATCGATGGCAGGTCTTGCAAGGTTAATGTGATGATCTCTCTTGAAGATGGAATCGAGGAAGACGACGGTAGCAACTTCTATGGCGTGTGCGTTGGCGTGCATTGAGAGTCCGCTCGACTGGATGTGTTTATCATCTACTATTGGGCGATTTTGGGAAGGCATTTAGTTTTTTGGATGATGTGAGTTGGTGTATTGTCACCCTCTTCATCCCACTGTAGGTATAGTAAGGTTGCTTCGAGATTGATCTTTTGTATTATTCTTGTAAGGTTTTGTGAATAATCTAATAAAAAAGCTGTGTGCATTCTTTGGATGCAGAAGCGGGAACGATATTTCCCCCATTTCGGAAAAAAAACTCCAGTATAAAAATTGTTTAAAAAAAATAAACAAAAATGAGCCAGGCTACTACCTCTGTCTAAAAATAGAGATCTTAGTTATGAATCTATACGCTTCAATTATAGATACATGTATCTAGAAAAAATTGAGACATCTATTTTTAAACAGAGGGAGTACCACTCTCTCTGTCTATAATTACCCGGCATTCGGGGTTATCAAAGTGAAACTTGATAACCTTTGACTAACCACATCTAAAATATCAATATATTGTATTCTAAACAATATTATTAGATTTATAATAAATTAATTTTTTTATTTTATAAAATATCAACATATTGTATACGGAACAATTATTATTAGAATCATCATAAAATATACTTTTATATTATATGTATTCATTGTTACAAATAATGATATTTTTATCTATATGTTTGATCAAATTTTACAAAGTTTAACTTCGATCGAACCCAGAATGCAATGTAATTCTGGACATAGGCTTTTATATTATATGTATTCATTGTTACAAATATTGATATTTTCATCTATATGTTTGATCAAATTTTACAAAGTTTAACTTCGACCGAACCTAGAATGCAATGTAATTCCAGACATTGGGGTGCATGGGACCGAATGTATTGGCATGCCTAATTTTTTGTGGGTGGTTTCTCTCGTTGACTTTGTCATCAAGTCAACATCGGTTATAATCGAGCCACCCAAAAAATTTGGCTGTCTATGAAGCTATGCGAAGCCGAGCGGCGGGAGAAACAACCAACGCAGTTGGAAGGTTAGGATGCTTAGAGCATCTCTAATAGATGCCTTATTTTAGGATACCATGCAAAATAATCTCTTTTTAGAGCATTAAAAGCCAAAAAACTTAACTCCAATAGATGTCCTATGTGGTACCTAAAATAAGGCTGCTCCAAATTTTGATCATCATTTCTGCCCATATTTAAGGAAGAGGGGTCCACGCACGGAGGGGGCGATTTGCACAAAAATAACCCAAAAGTGAAAGAAAGCACAGACTGACCCTCCGGCGAAACTATTTCACTCATCTAACCCTTTTGTGTGGCGCCCCTCCCATGGGCGCCACACATGCCCATGTGGCGCCCCTGGTGCCGGCGCCACAAACCCATCCGACGTGGCCCGTCGACGCTGAGCTGGTGATCCCGATCCGACGTGGCAGCATGTGTGGCGCCGCTCTCGCCGGCGCCACACTTTGAAAGTGTGGCGCCCCTGGCAAGGGCGCCACACATCCACTTAAGTTTGGCCGCGCGCGCCCACCCAGCCCGACCCTTCTTCTTTCGTTCTCCCTCTCTTCTTCTTCTCTCACAGGGAGGCGGCCGGCTCTCTCTCTCCCCCCTCTCCCCCCCCCCACCAAATCCACCACCAAATCACCAGATCTGTCCGTGGAGATCGTTCCCCATCCATTTTTCAAGGTAATCCCCTTCGAATCTTCTCCATTCATCCACTAATTTCATAGATCTTGCTACATTTGGACATGAACCCTAGACATGGCTTTTTTTGTGCACTCTATATTGTATTGTTTGTGTTGGAGATGGTAGCCTCATGTATGCATGTGTTTGAACCATAGATTTGTTGAAACCTAGATATGAAATTTCACATGTATGTGTATGAACCCTATGTATGTATGTGTATGAACCCACATGTATGCCTAGTATTTGTGATGGAGTAACTCATATTTGTTAGTGGAATGGGTCATAATATGGTTCAAACATGTAAACATGTAGGATGGCCGGTCCCGGTGGCCGGCGAGGCGGTCGAGGCCGCGGCCCTGGGCGCCCCCGGGGTCGGGGAAGGGGCCGCCGCGGTGGAGCAGCAACGGCCCCACGGTCACCGTCACCTGCACCCTCCTTGTCTTCGCATGAGGAAGCTGCTTCGAGTTCCTCCTCCGCATCGACGACGACCCACTCGGCATCAAGCGGCTACCGGACAAGTTCGCCGAGTTCGTCGATGGCGTCGAGCCGGTGCAGTTGCAGCTACGGGAGGCTATCTGCAACTTCTGCCGCTGGCCCGTGGAGGTCCTGTTCGACGGGCAGGGCAAGATGTACCTGCACACGGGGTGGGACAAGTTCGCCCGTGACCTCGACCTCGAGCCCGGCTGCCAGCTCACCTTCCTGTACGAGGGGGACGGCGAGATGATCGTCAAGGTGTTCGACGACACAGCCTGCCACGTGCACTACCACACCGGCGAATCCGGCTCGGACACCGATAGTTAGAACTTAGAGTGTTGTGAACTCTATCTTCGTTGCTTCGTGTTGTTTGAATTCTATCTTAAATTGTATGAAACTATGTGCTACGATGTTAGGTATGATGATGTTATGTCTATGATGTGTGTACGAAATGGCTGTTGATATGATGTGTGTATGACATAGCTTTTGACATGATGGCAGTTTTGGTGGAATATGGTAGGATTTTTCATGGTTTAACACAAGTCAACGTGTGGCGCCCTTCCCACTGGCGCCACACTGCACTGTGTGGCGCCCCTCCCATCGGCGCCACACATAGATATGTAATTGCCCAAAACATACTGTAAGACAAATCGTCTGGGACTTAGCCGTTTAGGCGAGCCTCTAAGTGTGGCGCCGATGCCACGGGCGCCACACTAGCATGTGTGGCGCCAATGGCACGGGCGCCACACAAAGATCCTCACCAAAACGGCTAAGGACTAATCGTCCGGAGCCCCTGGATGTTTTCGACGCAAAAGTTGATATATGTTGCCATGTGTGGCGCCGATGCCACGGGCGCCACATTAGCATGTGTGGCGCCACCGGGAAGGGCGCCACATATTGACTTGTGTTAAAACCATAAAAAATCCTACCATACTCAAACAGTTTTGACAACAAGAACATTGCACTGAATATGTACGACACATTGACACAACATAATGGTTGAAACGACAAATAAGGTTCGACGACATCAAGGTTTCAATTACAGTAAGGTTCAACGACACGGAGGTTCGAGAATATCAAGGTTCACACAACATAAAGGTTCGACAACAAGAACATAGCCAAAGGGACATCACTGCGTGGCAATGGCTCCCTCCCCCCTCGCCTTCTTCCTCTTAGATTCTTCAGCCAATTCTTCCTTCTCCCTTATGTCACGAGCCAACTGAACGACCGAACCGAAGAAGTGGTGGCGCTCCTCCGTCTTTGCAGCTTCCGCTTGAGCTCTCTCCTCCTTGATGCGTTCAGCCTCCCTAGCCACTGCCTCTAGGTGCATCCTATTGGCCCTCTCCCTCGCAATTTGCTCAAGTTGGCAGCTCCTCAGGAATTTTATCCGTGCCTCGCGGTCCCGTTCGGCCTTCAGCTTCTCATTCCTCCTCTTGTTGCGCAATAGGTATTCCTCATACCCCCCTTTGCATACGCTCATCTTCCTCCTTCTTCTTAGCTATCTCCTCCCGCCTCTTCCTCTCTAGTTCTTCCTTCTCCTTCTTCCGCACCGTCCTTACCACCTCCTCCCAAACGGACTCCTCCTTCTCATTGCCCTCCCATGCCCCCTTCCCCTTGGTGGGTTGAGTTGCCATAGCTGTAAACCAAATTGAAAAACCAAAGTTAGTCATGGAATATGAAAATAGAAAGTACAATGCAATTAGTAACTTGGAGACACATACGGATAAGGCCCCGCTAGGTATCGTAGCATACTAGTACCGCGACGGCCACCATGCCGACCTCTACTAAGCCCTACATGAATCCTTGGTTTCCTTGGAGCTTGTCGCCATTGTGGTTGATGCCTTGAGGCTTGTTGCCTTGGAGCTTGTTGCGTAGGAGCTTGTTGCCGTGGGGCTTGTTGCCCTGGAGCTTGTTGGCTTGGAGCTTGTTGCCGTTGGGCTTGTGTGCTTGGAGCTTGTTGCCGTTGGGCTTGTGTGCTTGGAGCTTGTTGGCTTGGAGGAGGTTGACGCGTTTGGCTTGGAGGAGTTTGACGCGGTTGGCTTGGAGCTTGTTGGCTTGGGGTTTGTTGGCTTCGAGGTTGATTTGAAGCTTGTTGGCTACTTGATGCTTGACTTGTGCTAGCATCATTGCCCTTTGATTTTTTGCCGGATGTGCACTTCCTTTTATTGTGGCCCTTACTATTGCATGATCCACAATTAGTTGGCTCGCGAGCCTCTTGGAATAACTTGTTTCCCGAATGACCCCATCTATCTCTCCGTGATACCTCTTTGTCTTTCTTCTTCCACGTTTCACAACCTTCCATTCCAGATCTGGCCAAACTTGCACTCCATGATACTCCGGCCATTGTGATTGATCCAAGTAAGGAGAAAACCTTGGAGCCCATGTCCTCTTTGTGGCTTCGATTGAGAACTCGGACTCCCGAACGGTGAGCGGGTTATTGTAGTTGACACGTCTAATGCGTGCCGCTGTTAGCAAGTGGGAGCAAGCCAAATGAAGCAAATAGGGCCTCCTACATGTGCATTCACATGTCTTTAGGGACACACGGAAAGCCCGGCCTCCGTGTTGGACACCACCTTGTGTGGTGCCTCCCGGCTCATTCCCACTTTGAGTTAAATATGAGGTGTCTATGAAGAAACTCTTGACCACCCGCGTTGAGGTTTTTGTGCTTCAGCAAGCCGTTGTATAGGTTTGCGAAGCGACGCTCAGAGTAAGCGAGGCAACAATCTTGAAGAAGGTCAGACAACTCTTTGCTCTTGCATGCCCGGTAGAAGTTTGCACAAAAATGCCTCATGCACCATCGGTGATGCAAGGGAGCATGCCCGGGAATTGCAAGCTCCACCGCATTGAGAATTCCTTGATGACGATCGGAGATGACACACACTTCCTTTGAGGGTGGTATGACCCTCGTCCTCAATATATGGAAAAACCATTCCCAGTTATCATTGTTCTCAATCTCTACCAATGCAAAAGCCAATGGTACTAAACGGTTGCTTGCATCACTTGCTATTGCCACCAATAGTGTGCCCTTGTACTACCCGGTCAAGAAGGTACCATCCACGGCTATGACGGGCCTACAATGTTCGAATGCCCTCGTGCATTGCTCGAATGACCAAAACGCACGGTGAAATACCCTCACTCTTTTACCATCATGCAATGTCATTTTGGTTGCGAAAGGCTCCACCACATGCACCATGCCCGGGTTAGTTGCGGCCATCGCTAACAACAACCTAGGGACACGGTTGTATGCTTCCTCCCAATCACCGTACAACATCTTGAATGCGGCTTGTTTGGCCTTCCATGCCTTCCCGTACTTGACGTCGTAGGCAAACCGGGATTTGACTGTATCTTGCACGGACCTAATGCTCATGATAGGAAGTGATGAGATCTCCATCGAGAGCTTGTATGCAATGAACTCGGATGTGAGTTGACGGTGGTCCGGCTACGCATCCTTGCCATCAAGCTTCGGCCCCCGGCACATGTGAGTGGCTACACAACTTGTTATGTGCCAAGAGGGCCCTTTTTTGAAAGGTCATGCACGGACAACCCATGGGCACATTTTATCCAGACATTTTAGCGTGTACCGCTTCTTCAAGTCCGAGTGAACAACGAGGTAAGGGCGATGATGCTTAATGGAGAACTCCTTCAACCATATCTTCAATTCCAATAAGGTATCAAACGTGAGCCCTTTAGAGATCATAGCCGTCCTACCATCCACATCTCTCTTGGATAGTGGCCTAGCTCCAAGAAGTAAACTTTTGCCACCATCAACCACGGCTCCATCCGCAAGACTAACATCACGGAACAATGGTACCCGGATATCCCGTCCGGTTACCTTCTTGAAGATCTCGGCTCTTTCGGCTTCCTTAGCCGTCAAGCCATCCTCGTCAACCTCCTCTTCGGGTCCATCATCATCCGAGTCCGACGCATAGCATCGGGAATAAGGAATGGAGTGGTCCATCTCCTCTTGCGTCCAATATTTATCCAAATCACCGATATTGTTGCAATTCATCTCGAAACCATCATCACCATCGTCATGCTCGTCATACTCATTATCCAACGGAGGTTGTTGGGCAATGGGAGATTGGACAATGGGAGATTGTGTGGCCTCTTCTTGGCTCATGGGTGGAGGACTCCTCTCTCGAACGGGGGAGGAGGGCCGGTTAAGGTCAAGCTCGATACGAGCATCAACCGTCTTGGTTGCAAACAACTCCAAAGCCTTATCTTGTGACCCAGCCACCGTCTCCTTGTAAATGGACCAACGTTGCTCGGAGTTGATACGCATTGTCTTCCAACGGGTGTGCATTCTAAACCCCACATTATGCCATCCCTCTAGCTCAACACCATCATTTGGCTCATTCCAATTCAACTCAACCCTCACTTGTGCTACCACCTCCGCAAAGTTAGGGCTAAGGTCAAACACCAAGTCAACCTCTTCCGGGTCCGGCTCTATGTTTCCCTTCAAGAAAGCATCCTTGTCCACATGATGAACATGAACAATTCTTTCCATCCCCCTAGCATAATGGGAACAACACATACACACATGTGTTCATTAGTTACCATAATCAACATAATCTACCCCCATACAAACTAGCACACTACCATTTCTCCTACTTCAACAACCCTAACATCCAACCAAATCCATCTCCACCCTCAAATCAACCAAATCCACATCTAGGGTTTCACATATAGATTGGAGCAAATACACAAAATCAATGGATGAAAAGAGGGGGAACGGAGGAGATTAACTCAAGGAACGAGTTGGGAACGATCTCCACGGACAGATCTGGTGATTTGGTGGTGGATTTGGTGGGGGGAGAGGGAGGAGAGAGAGAACCGGACGCCACAGGGGAGAGAAGAAGAAGAGAGGGAGAAAGAAAGAAGAAGGGTCGGGCTGGGCGGGCGCGCGCGGCCAAACTTAAGTGGATGTGTGGCGCCCTTGCCAGGGGCGCCACACTTTGAAAGTGTGGCGCCGGCGAGAGCGGCGCCACACATGCTGCCACTTCGGATTGGGATCACCAGCTCAGCGTCGACGGGCCACGTCGGATGGGTTTGTGGCGCCGGCACCAGGGGCACCACATCGGCATGTGTGGCGCCCATGGGAGGGGCGCCACACAAAAGGGTTAGATGAGTGAAATAGTTTTGCCGGAGGTTCAGTCTGTGCTTTTCTTTCACTTTTGGGTTATTTTTGTGCAAATCTGCCACGGAGAGCTGCCCTATACACAAAAACACGCGCGCGTGCCTCCAACTTCCTAGCTAAAGAATCCCTCTCCTCTCCCTTCGGCGACCCCGACCGCCGTCGGCCTCGATTTTCCCGCGCGCCGTCCCCTTTTCGCTAGGATACCTCGCCGACTTGTGCGCCCCACCGCCGCCCCGCCGAATCGGGCCGCCAATCGCGTGGATGGCCCCGCCGCCACCATGAATCCCGGCGCAAGCTGCGCCGCTGGCGGCCTCGATTCGGCCTCCCCCGGCGCCGTGGAGGTCTTCGCCGTTCGGATCCTGGACCTCCACACCACGCCGCATCTCCGCAGCGGCCCGACCTCGACGCCGACTGCTCGCCCCGGGGCCACCGCCCGGGCCCGACGCCGCCGCTTCTCCTCCTCCCGCCCGACCCCGACCCCAACACCGTCAGCATGCCCGCGACCCACGCCGACGCCTCCCACCCGGCTTCGAGCGATGAGGTGAGTTTTTTTCATGTTGTTTTCAATTTATAGAGATTGTTGTAGTAATTTTAGATGTAGTAATGATTTTGTTTTCATTTAGTAATTTTAGATATAGATGGTGACCGGTTGTTCGAATTTGTAGATGGTGCTGTTCGATTACACCACGTCCCACAAGGAGGAGGACATACAAGAGGAGGAGGAGATTGACATGCTCTTGTTGTTGCACGAGGCAAAGAAACCGAAGCATGGAGGTTCGGTGATGGGCCGAGAGTACATTCGGAACGAACGGCAAGAAACACATTCCAAGCTCATGAGGAGCTACTTCGTGGACAAGTCGGTGTTTCCCGAGAGGTACTTCCGACATCGCTTTTGGATGGGGATTGATTTGTTCAAGCACATTGCCGAGAGTGTCACTTTGCACGACAAGTTCTTTGAGCAGAGGAGGAATTGTGCCGGTGATCTTGGGTGTAGCATCTACCAAAAGGTGACTGCCTCTTTGCACATGATGGATTCTGGCATTCCCGCCGATCTTGTGGATGATCACTTGGCAATGAGTGAGAGCCAAAACATCAAGTGTGTGAAGCGGTTTGAGGTTGCGGTGTTGGAGGTGTTCGGGCCTGATTACTTGAGAGCACCCAATGCTCAAGACACGGCTTGACTCTTGGCGATGAACAAGGCACGAGGTTTTCGATGTTGCTATTGTGTTGTTGTGTATGAACAATTTGGTGTTGTCTGTTGATTTGTGGGCTGCTTGACAAACTATTTGATGAACTATTCGTATTATGTTGTAATAATTGAAGTACAATTTAAGTTTTGTTTGTTTGCGATTATTTTAGATCATCTACATATTATTTTGTTTGACATATGTATGCAAAGGTGCAAAAAAATGGAGAAGAAGGCGGCAACATTGGTCCCTAAAATAGGGCAGTTGTTGGAGACGACGTGCCCTACAATAGGGCATATGGTAAAGAGAAAAAAAATTAGGTGCCCTATAAGGCAAAACAGGTGTCATATCTGCTTTTTGCTGCCCTAAAATAAGGCATTTGTTAGAGATGCTCTTATGTCTCATATCCATAGTTCCACACCGGGACAAAAAAAAAGCCCCAATGCCTATCTTTTTCCTTTTTGAGCACAACGACTTGCATGCCTATCTGGGAGTAGCAATTTCGGTTCAAGTCCTATTTGTTGCCTTAATAGGGAAATAGCAGACCCAACACTTGAAGCAAGTCTATAGCATAGTTTAAAAAACTAGATCCAGCCGCTGGTTTAACCCAAAGAAACATTGAACCGGACTCGCTAGCGAGCAGAAAAAACCAGCCAAACCTCGGTTTAACCGTACTAGAAATCGGTTTAGTCGGCTCAACTCTCCCGCGTCTAAAAAAATTAGATGATGTGGAACCTCACTTATCGTGCATGTCTCACCAAACCTAGAATGCATGGTAGTTCCACACAGAAGGAGCATGGGATCAAATGTGTTGACATGCCTAAATTTTCCTTTCTGGTTTTTGTCAAGAACCAGCAGCAAATGTTGCCCTTTTTGTTCTTTCCACTGCTTGAAGTGATTGCGACAACTACGAAGAAACAATGAATTCCAACTACGGATATATAAGAACCGAAACTGCTCAGAGCATTCCATCCGATGTAAGCATCTGGATAATCTAGAATGCGACGTGGCATACCCGAAAATCCTAAGAAATGCATTAGAAAGAAGGTCAGATTAACCCCAAAAAATGTGATCCAAAAATGGATTTGGCCTAAAGTCTCAGGATATATCCGACCAAATATTTCATGTGTGCAAGGTGACTGTGGCAGCTCGCATAAAGCCGGACATGGTCACCTTGCATGCACGGTTGGTAAGGTTACCATCCACGAGTTTAGGGTTTAGGGAATTACAAGTGATCACACAAGCTTATGATCGTATCAGATACATGATCCAGATAACAAGGATGACAACGATCAAGTTCTTCAGGCAGCTTCCTTCAGCATGACCTGGTCTCTTTGGTGGAGTTTCTTGAACATCGATCAGTGGAGGCACATAGTAGCCTGCTTGCTGCGATAAGAATTGTTAGTAAGCTTCTTTTGCCTCCTCCCTTGTGTTTTACCCTTTGTGGAGGTTGTTCTCATATCCCGTCACAAGAGGCTCAGCCTCCTTCCACGAATGGAACACTCTTGGTACTCTACCATAGTAGACCACATAAGAGTTGAATTGCTACCAAGACAGAGCATAAGGAACCCATTAAGGAACATATCATTGCAAGAAAAGCAGTAAACATAAGCTAAGCGACATAAGCATGCATGATCATATAGGTGAAAGCATCACATAAGTTTAATCTACCAGCTAGCATGCTCATACTAATGAGCACACTAGCAACTATGGTGTCATCCTACCACCACATCAAAAAAATGTGAAATCATACAACCCACAGCACCGGAAGTTTTTAGCATCATGTGAGGGGTTAGTATATACCACCTCACATAATGTACATGCTCTGGCATAATTTTTCATCAAGTCCTAGCTACTTCAAAATGTACGACCAACATCGTCGGCATATTCATCATGCATGAATGACCACCACCCAGCACAAGGGAGCACTAGACGTAGTAGTGCTTGCTTAGGAAGGTCCTAAGCCAGAGCTCCCTATAGTCATTGGCCATTGTGGTGACCCTGCATACCACTGCATGTTGTAGTATGCCAGTCGTTGACATAACGTGTGCGAAATACCAATCCGCAAATATTACATCCCTCAGAGTAGTACAACAGAAGCATAGCTGGTCTTTAACTCATTCACATAATATTACAAACATACATCATCTCTGAGCTTCTCCTGGGTCCATAGAGGTTCACTCCTAGGTTCGAGGTGAACTCTACTTAACTTACACCATATATGTCTTAACAAGTTTAACATTATTTGACTCGAGCAGTTAAATACTATAGAGTTTGTGCTGCTCGATTAATGCTACTACTCTCGTGGCTCAAGCTTGTTCTCCTTCTGGAACCTCCCCGGTTCCGTACACGATCAGGTAGTCGACCCCCTCTACTCCTCCAGAGAGATCTGGTTCTTCATAGCAGATCTCATCTGCTCCGTCTGGTCCTTCGTTGGCCTCCTCAAGGTGATTCAGACAATCTAAGCAGGGGATTATAAGAGGTATGAGTACGAGCGTACTCAATAAGTTCATTATAGGAAAGAGGTGTTTAATGCACTAGCTATGACATTAGACCAGAAAGTCTAATACCAATGCAGGTTTTCATAATCATTTCTTCAAAAGGTTGCTTTTATTCAGAAGAACTATGTCCGCCAGCCTTCACCGGTTTACTAGAACTTCATGGAGTTCCTTTCCGGCAGCGTTCGTAGTTCCAAATCCCGGAACAAGGAGTGACAGGTCACGATTCATTACACTCTGCAGAGGTGTGTTGCTTTACCCATAGGAGATCTTACCCTTGGTGCCAACCAGGCAGCTTTCCCGTCCACACTTCCGTGGTGTGAGGCCCGGTATAAGGTCCTAGTCAAGTTGTATTCCTTCGCGACCTCGCACACCCACCCTTTGTTGCAATTCCGACCTTGGGTCCTCGCCGGTCAGCGTATCCATTCGATACCATCCGACCTCGACTACTATCAGGTTTCGCGACCTTGATACCTTTGTCGGTCGTTGCAACCCATCATAGACCGCATTACCGTGGGGAATTAGCATGGGATCCCCACCCACCGGTTGTTCTCACAAGACACAACTGCTATGGTAAGCGCATCCGTTGATGTACGAGAGGAAGAAGTACAATTGACTACTCCGTCCCACTCCAGATCATATGGTTAACACGAGTCTTACAACACAAGAATCACTGGAAGACATTGGTTGTTAATCCTAGATGGATACAAACCCTTGCAATGGAACCTCCACCATACTCATACCATGGTTCCATTGCCCACCACATAGTCATATTCGTAGTTATGAAATTAGCATCTTTGCTTTTCATGCAAGAGTGATAAGTATAGTACTTTGCAAGTAATTTGGTAAAAATACTCAAAGTAACATGAGCAAGCGATGAACTTGCCTGGCGACTGCAATGTAGTGTAGTTGGATCGTTTGGACTAACCCCGGTCCTCCGTTTCTGAAAGACAACATCATTTTCCGATAAGGGCAATGGTTAAAGATTCAAATACGCATGCTTTCGACTTTTAGGGTTTTGTTCCCCCCCCTTCCCGATGCTTTGTTATTTAATGTCGGAGGTCTCAAGTAAGAACAATTTCAAAATTACTCCTTAAGAGTGAAAACATTAACTTGGAATGTTTCCAAGTTTTGTTTAAGTCCAAAATAATTTATGGACTTACTTAATCATTAAAAATATGAGTTTATTTTTAATGATCTTTTATTAATTCATTTTCTTTGAACTTAATAATGGTTCACATTTATTTGTCTCAAAAATTGTATCTCATATTTTATTATGATAAAGAATAAAATTTTAAGTGGGTTACATATTTTTCTCTATTTTTTTAGAGCTATATTCCATTTTTTGTATTAATTCAAAGTTTCTGTTTTTTAAAGAATTTGGGAAATACCCAAAATGCCCTCGGGCCCACCTGTCAGGGTGAAACCCGAATGGGTTGGGCTCAACCCATTCGGCCTAGCTCGGCCCGCTCGGTCGCTTCTCACTCTCCCCACGCCTCCTCGTCTAACGCTAGCCTCCTCGCTCCCGCGACGACGTGGTCGCCACCGCCGTCGGGCTTTATTCCGGCCGCCACCGGCTGCCTCCGCCATCGCCATGGGGCGCGTTCGAACCGTCCGTGTCGATCCGACGGATTCGCCTCCGTCTGTTCGTCCTCGACCCCTTCTGTGGCGCCTAGGGTTTCGGCCGCTGCTGTCGCTGCATGCCGGCGGTGCTCCAGGCTTGCCTTCGTGCTGACTAGAGACGTGTCGTGCGGTGCTGGGTGCTGCGGTAATTGTTGTGGCATGGCTTGGCCTGGCGCCGCCGTGCGTCTGGCGTGTGCCGCCGTGGCCGCCATGGCCGTGCTCATCATTAGCTCGCCCAGGTGTGTGCTCCTCCTTTTCCCTCTCGCATGTTCTACCTCCTCTCCTTCCTCTGGATGCCTTCGCATCCATGGTTCTGTGCTGCTGTTGTATGTGTGCTGCTACTGCTACTGTATGTGTGTTGCTGCTGCTATGTTGTTGCTCCTGTGGTTATGCCTATGCTGCTGCTCTGCTTGTGCTGCTGCTCCTTCCATGCTCTAGCCTATGCTCCACCACTCTACTTGTTGTTTATGGTTCTGTGAATCTCCTAGTTGCTACTGGGCTGCTTATGCATTTATAACCTATCTGCAGCTACTCCTATACTTATACTCATGCTATTGCTACTGCCGTGACACTCATGCACTTGTTCATGAGAAAGCTGTGATTCTCATGGCTTGCCATGTTGCTCCAGTTGTTGCTGCTGTTACTGGATGATCATGTGTATTCACAAGTCTTGCCCTGGCTTAATTGCTTTGAGTAATCCTTGCTTGTGCAAGGACCAGTGCTACTTGTGTGATGCTTATTGAGCTCTGGCTCATGGTAGGTCTCTGCTTGGCTTAGTTGTTGTCTATATGCATCAATTCCTTGGTGATATGCTTCTGGATACAATTATAAAATTGTTTATACAATTTATGTGATGCAATTGTTATTTATCTGTGGCTATTTCAGTAACTGGTTGATGTACTGATGCTAGGCTTGACTCTAGCAAGCCCTAGCATACTCTAGCAAGCTCTGATGATCATGTGATCATCAGCTGCTTGTTAGTTGCTTGCTATTCTATTGTCTGTGCCTGACTGATGCTTATCTATGTGCCTGTGTGGCTCTATAACTTGTGCTGGTGAATGCTATTGCTTGATAAAGAATCTACCGATGCTTGCAGTGATCCTCTGGATCATTTGCAGGTGTCTATGTCACCGGTTGCTTGTGTATTTCATTTATCTGTACAGTTTGGCTTGATTTAATGGATAAATGAGATGCACTGATTATGCAGTAGTGATTCTTTTAACTGATTTTCTTGAGCTAGAGGGATGCCAACAATTGTTGGGAACCCTAGCTCACTTTGAACCCATCTGGGTGGTGATATGATTGCTTGGCTTAACTATTTTGGTGGTTGAAGTGACCCTGACAGTAACTAGATGCTGTTATAGGGTAGCTCCCCTCTCTGTGGCTTGTTGTGCTAGGACAAGTGCTTGCTGGGTGTTTCCTTTTTGGATTGCCAGTAGCTTTTCATGTTGAAAATCAAATAGACACTAATTTGTCTATATGTCTGATGGTTACATGAACCAATTAGTTGCTAGGTGAGTTTGGCTAGGCTAGTGGTGGATCAAATTCCTTGCTGGATCCTTTGGTTTGTTGTAGTGGTGATACACTTGGCTTTAACCAATCTTTCCTGGGATTAAACTCTACTGGATTTTCCCATATTTTGCCAGCTGTTGCGGTCAGAAACCCACCGGCGAGCAGCGACGGGCAACACAGTAGAGCCGGGAACAACTTAGGGCTGCGGCTGGCCCTGGTCCCTCCGAGCGACGGCCCGCAAAGCCTCTGGTACGCACGTCCGATGCTGGTGCAAGGGCGTGCCACCTGACCTATACCTGGTCAGGAAGGTGATGGAGATGCCTCGCTTAGTTTCCTGCATGGCATACACGTAAACATTAAATACGAGCCTCGATCGGCTCTCAGGTTATCCTGTGAATCGGCTCAAGGAGCCGATCCACCCATGATTCGTACGAGGTGCACGAATATATGGTGGTCCTGCTTGATCAGAATAAAGCTAAAACGATCTACGACGATTTAGGGTTTTCACCGCATAATCGGATCATCCTACTCACGATTGGGCCTCGCGGTCACGTACGGTGATCGTAAGCCGATCCTAGACAAGGCCTAAAAACCAACACGAGGTTGATCCCCGGAACATCCTGTCTAGGGCTAGCAAACGACACCCTACGCGTCGCTGGATCCTCCAACCCTTTGTAAGGCCTAACTATTGCAGATATTAAACTAATCCTTGAAGAACAAGGAGCAACCGTAACGGATCGGATCTACTAAATAATGATCAAGCGGGGTGCCGCCCCTACACCTAAGATAGGTGTAAGGGCGGCTAGATGTATAAGGGTTGCACTACGACAGCATATGATACAAAGAACAATGCTAACCCTAACACATCTAAGATAACTACGTTGCTCGCCATCAAAAAGGCTTCAGTACGAGCAACGCATGAACAACGAAATAAGCTTGTGCTGCCTAGATCGCAAGATGCGATCTAGGCAGCATGATGCTTACCGGTAGAAACCCTCGAGACGAAGGAGTTGGCGATGCGCCGAGATTGATTTGTGGTGAACGTTGGTTGTTGTTTATTTCATAAACCCTAGATACATATTTATAGTCCAGGGGACTTTCTAATTCAGGCGTGCACCTAACCGTGCACGGGTCCAACTCTATCTTCTAATCTAAAATGCGATCTACTATATCACAGATACAAGGGCAAACTAGCCCAAACTTTACATATAAGGCCGATTCACGTATTTCTTCCATATATAACCTTCAAGCCCATCTTGATCGCGGCCCACCTTTGACATCGGTCAAATTCTGGTGATAACACATGCCCCCCTGGTTTTGGAATTGATAATTCCAAAATCATTCTGCTTTCTCTTCGTCGGGTCATGTCATGGCAGAGCAGAACCGTCGCAGTATTCTTCATCATGATGCCTTGTCCTTTCAACTTCTCTGAAAAATTTGATAGCTTCAGCACCACTTCCTTGGAAACTGCAATGGCATTAAATCTCCAACAGGCTCCTCCTTATTTAACTGTGCCGACTGACTCGCTTTTTCACCCCCCTCCTCCGTTCTAGCTATCGGCACCGAAAAGCCCTCTTTCCCTGTAGCAATGTCTTCTTCTTCCTCCGTCTCCTCTGGCCTCTCTTTCCAATCTTCTTCCTCAAGCGAGCCGATGTCGGAGCCCGAGTGGGACTTTGACTTTATGTCAGATGGCGACATGCCCCTGACTGATGGGGAGGGCAACCTCCAGTTCCTCATTGAAGGGGAACTGGAGAGCGAAAGCGAGGATGACCTCCACTCATGGAGGAACTCCACTTCCTCCGATAAGGAGGAGGAAAAGGAAGACGAGGAGCTAGAGGAAGAAAAGGAAGAAGACGATTCCTCCTCCTCCGCTGGGTACCCGCCAGCGAAGCGCCTCCGTGCTTGGGCGGATAGTGAAGATGACGATGATGACGAAGAGGAAGAAGCTCCGGTCGAAGGCTGGGGCAGCAGTGACGAGGAGTTCTCCGGAGGTAGCGCCGGCGGCAGCTACGATGCCGACGACGAGGGCAGCGAGGATTAGTGACATAGGATCAGTAGTACGCGAGCAATCGGCTCTTCTTTTGTTCCTCTTTCCTTGAGCAATCGGCTCTTAATTGTAAAAAACCCTCCTTTATTAATGAAGAAGTATTTCCAGTCAACTCTTTTGCTGATAGTCAAAGTCAAACAATCTCCCAAAAGAGCCGATGGCATCGCACCGGTCTCTATCATAAAAACACGAGTAAGGTTGACCTAGCCGCCCCTCCAAACGGTAACCTGCGACCTCCGTCTGAGAAAGCAAACTCAGATCCCCAAATCGCCGCCTGAGCAGTTCCAACTCACGACCACCTGCATCCCAGATCTCGACCGCGCCGCCCCCATCTTCCACGGCGCATCCAATGGCGGAATCATCCAACACCAACGCCATGGCCTCTAGTCTGAAGGTAATCTTTAACCTCCTCTCGCCATTCGAATCGACATAGGATTAATAGCAAACACCTGAATTAATGTTTTGTTCCGCTATTAATTTAGGTTTCAGATATCCTACTGCCACATCCTTCTCTCGCAAATTCGATGTGCCTCGGTCCTCGTTCTTCCGAGAGTCCCACCCTCTTAATTTCGTGTGAAGCTAACAGAATCCCCTTCGTGAATCAGAACTTACATCTGACTTCCTGGGCCGACTGCCTGCGAGCCTGGCCTAATCCTCCTGAGGGTTGGGTGGCATGGTACAATAGAGTATCCAAAACCCATTATGCCACTTGGGAAACCATAGGGATAGCCGATGCCTTGTCATTATCATTGTCTCCCCTTGAGAAGAATGAAAATATTCTGAAAACCATCGGCTACTTCTGGTCTGATGCACTGAATTGCTTCATGTTTGGCCATGGCCCTATGACACCGACCCTGCTGGATGTGGCCATGATCACAGGCCTAGACATTGCATCCCCCAGCCCTTCTGCATTCAAACTGCCGAAAGTCCCTTTCACTCTTTCCTCTAAAAAAGAGTGTACCAGCTGGGGTGCCTATCTCAATCGTTATATGAAAAACAAAGGCCCCGTGACAGAGAGAGAACACACAGCCTTCCTGAACTTCTGGTTGGAGCACTTCATATTCTGTGGCCCATCACTCGCCCCTACCAAGAACTACCTTTCCCTGGCCTATGAACTTGCTAAAGGCACCCAACTTGGCCTGGGCAAACTGTTTCTTAGAGAGGTCTATCGATCCCTTCAACTGATGTCTGTCAAACTGTTCTCTCAAAAGACAGTTAAAACTGGCGGCCCCTGGTGGTTTATTCAGTTGTGGGCCCAGCTATACTTTCAGAACCAGATCCCAGACTTCCCACCGTTGACCACCTGCACCTTTCCAGATGTTAATGGAAAGGAGATCCAATGCACCAGCTATGGCCAAGCTTTGTATGGTCTCCCAGGCAGCAGGCTGATCCCTAAGGAAGCAGCAGGGTGGTTCAAGATTTTCTTACAAGGTTTGGACAACCCCCTGTTCTTTCCTTATACTGAATCGGCGAACTTTGAAAACCCAGTCTCCTTTCGATTGGATGACTTTGCCGATGACGCCAGCACTCAGCATCTGTATTCTATCATGATTCGTCCTTGCTTCCTCCCTGTTGGCATGAGTACCTCGAACCGGATCATCAAGCCCGGTTATGAGTGTTATCAACCGGTAGTGGTGGCCCGACAGCTTGGTCTCGGGCAAGTGCCTCCACACTTCTTCTTACACCACCTGACAGCAAGTAGAGCTGAACTGCCTGACATCCTCACTGGCCAAAGGTGTTACACCTTCTTTGATGCTTTGGCCATTCCAATTCCCCACGACCTCCATTTCTCCTCCACTACCGATGGCTTCGAGACTTGGTGGTCCATGTGGAAGACCCATGTCTTCAGAAGGGCTCTAGGACCGCTGCTGAGACAACTTGATGCCGAGTATGACATTCCTGCAGACCAGGTACCATCACTTAAACATTTCTTGTAACAGCATTATGGTGATTGTCTGTGACCTGACTCCATTGCCTGGCAGCAACAAGATGGCCCGGCTCCCACGCAAGCCGATGGTTCCCCCTTCGTATTCCTCCCTCCGGCACCAGTGGTCCTCTTCTGCCAGAGCTCACCACCCCTGAAGAAAGTCATAATGCAGAGTCAGCCGATTTTACCGAAATCGGCTCCCAAGAGTAAAGCATCTTCGGGGCCAGTTGCCCCCCGAGCCTCGACTCAGGCGAGGACGGCAGTGAGGAAGGTAGCTGCCAGGAAGACCCTGAAGCGTAAAGCTCCTGCCCAAGAAAGCTTGCATGTAAGTTGGTTCATGCCCTGTCCACATTTATCCGCTTTCCCAGTCTTTTACAACACGCTCGTATTCCTTTCTACAGACTTCCATCGAAGAAACCTCCAGCGGGGCCGTAGAATCCAGCCAGGGGGACTCGAGCTCGGGCAATTCTGAGAGGTCCACCACCCAGAGCCAGACGGCTTCACCAGCGCCGGCTTCTAAGAAAAGGTCGATCCCCGAGCCTCCCGCTCCCCAAGCCCCGACCAGATCGGGGTCACGCACGAAGCGTCGATGCGTCAAAAGGGCTCGTAAAAACCCACGAGCCTCTCCATCAAGCCAGGAGGTCTCAAATGTAACTCTCTCCCCGGTCACACTTCATGCTAACCCATTGTCATTTGGATCGGCTAACCATTTCCTCCTGCAGACCGAAGAAACTTCTAGCGGAGACGTCGAGGAGGTACTGATGCCGTCTACCACCCTGGACCTAGCCACCTCGACGATCGCGGCCGACCAAGTGGCTGACCTAGCCAAGTCCACAGAAAAGCCGATCATCACTACATCGGCTGTTCCTCCTACCTTGGGAGAGGTATACCCCCTCTCCATGGCTCTATCACTTTCTTCGTTGCATGCTAAACTCGCTTTGTTTGCCTTATCAGGGTTGTGATCTCTCGAGCTTGCTGACGTTCGATCCAGAATCCATCGAACCAACTTTTTCCAAGGCAAGTGGAGAGCCGAGTCCTAGCACGGTCCATGGTCCACTCCAGCGTCTCAAGGATTTGCTCTCTTCCTCAATTGAGACTTTGATTGAAAATTCCGAGGAAGTCAAAGGCATCCTCGAAGATATCCAGCCCCATCTCCCTATGACACTGCAAGTGAAGCTCTGGCCAGCTGTTACTCTGTCGGTCTTCAAGTCAAGGGTGCAATCGGCTCGACAAAGGATTACTCTTTGCCACACCCAGCTTCCATTGAGAGCCGATATTGCGGAAAAGTGTCAACGGCTCAACGAGAAGAAGGCTGCTCTGGACGCCAAGACGGACACTTCTGCCAATCGCGCCGAACTCGAGATCCTGCGCAAGGAGCTGGAGAGCCTTGAAGAGAGGGCCTGGGTGACCAAGCAGCTTATCCAAGACAAGGAAGCCCTTATTGTCCGTTCTCAAGATGAAGCAAAAGGTCTCACAGCCGATCTGAAGACCGATCTGGCTGAAATTCGTACCCTGAGCAGTCAGCTGGTGACGGGTAAAGACGAGGACGACGAGGCTGAGATCGCTGAGGTAGATCGCATCCGTGTTGACGCCCTTCACGCCCTCGGCGCATTTCTTCAGTAGGGCCTCCAGAGACAAATGTTTCGCTGAACTTGAGAAGTCGATGAATCTGCTTCGGTTGTACTTGCTACAATTTTTTTTACTGGCCGATTTTCCATCGGCTCCTAATATTTTATTGCCCATGCGTCCATCTACCTGATCTGTGCCCCCCGAGCCGATTCTGTCAGGTTACTGCAGATATCGGCTCTGCGGTTATCGGTAGGATTATACCTGAACATCGGCTCTGCAGTCAGGACTAATGCCGATTTCCCTGAACTCGCAAGCCGACGTAAACCCATATCCCAGCCTTCCATCACCTGTTAGATCGCCGCTGAACGCAGGCGAAGCGTATGGCAAGGATACTACGGGGCGATTGCTGGAATTGCTCCTTATTCTGATTGTATTGCTCAAAAGGGGCTTACATCTCGTTGTGCCAGCCGATGTATCATCACCGGCTTTCCTTCGTTTGAGCAACGACGAAACACACCGGCCATCTCAGATGTAGATGGTGATGTGGTTGATGTCGAAGCTTGTCCCACCGGGCGTGCCAGAATGTGTTGCGGTCAGAAACCCACCGGCGAGCAGCGACGGGCAACACAGTAGAGCCGGGAACAACTTAGGGCTGCGGCTGGCCCTGGTCCCTCCAAGCGATGGCCCGCAAAGCCTCTGGTACGCACGTCCGATGCTGGTGCAAGGCGTGCCACCTGACCTATACCTGGTCAGGAAGGTGATGGAGATGCTTCGCTTAGTTTCCTGCATGGCATACACGTAAACATTAAATACGAGCCTCGATCGGCTCTCAGGTTATCCTGTGAATCGGCTCAAGGAGCCGATCCACCCATGATTCGTACGAGGTGCACGAATATATGGTGGTCCTGCTTGATCAGAATAAAGCTAAAACGATCTACGACGATTTAGGGTTTTCACCGCATAATCGGATCATCCTACTCACGATTGGGCCTCGCGGTCACGTACGGTGATCGTAAGCCGATCCTAGACAAGGCCTAAAAACCAACACGAGGTTGATCCCCGGAACATCCTGTCTAGGGCTAGCAAACGACACCCTACGCGTCGCTGGATCCTCCAACCCTTTGTAAGGCCTAACTATTGCAGATATTAAACTAATCCTTGAAGAACAAGGAGCAACCGTAACGGATCGGATTTACTAAATAATGATCAAGCGGGGTGCCGCCCCTACACCTAAGATAGGTGTAAGGGCGGCTAGATGTATAAGGGCTGCACTACGACAGCATATGATACGAAGAACAATGCTAAGCCTAACACATCTAAGATAACTATGTTGCTCGCCATCAAAAAGGCTTCAGTACGAGCAACGCATGAACAACGAAATAAGCTTGTGCTGCCTAGATCGCAAGATGCGATCTAGGCAGCATGATGCTTACCGGTAGAAACCCTCGAGACGAAGGAGTTGGCGATGCGCCGAGATTGATTTGTGGTGAACGTTGGTTGCTGTTTATTTCATAAACCCTAGATACATATTTATAGTCCAGGGGACTTTCTAATTCAGGCGTGCACCTAACTGTGCACGGGTCCAACTCTATCTTCTAATCTAAAATGCGATCTACTATATCACAGATACAAGGGCAAACTAGCCCAAACTTTACATATAAGACCGATTCACGTATTTCTTCCATATATAACCTTCAAGCCCATCTTGATCGCGGCCCACCTTTGACATCGGTCAAATTCTGGTGATAACACCAGCAACAAGTGGTTCATCACCAAATGATGATGATCACTGAGTAATCATACCTACTGGCTTGGGGTGTGTGTGATGCACATGCTTATTTATGAACAAAACCATTGCTTGCTCATGGATTCATGTATATCTCGCTCCAGCTCCTAGAAATTGTGTTGTTGTAGAGATTTTTGCTTCTGTGATGAGTTGGTGCTTGCCCTGCTCCTCCTAGCTGGTTGGTGCTTGGATTACTTCACCATTTCTTGCTCAACAGCAAGCAGTTCTTGGTGGAACTGTTTCTGGATGGTTTTTGGTGGATTGATGTTTTTCCTGTTCTAACTGTTCTTGTTGTTCTTACCCTGGTGACATGGGTATACCTTTCGGGTACCCATTATTAATATACCCGGCTCGGCCCAATATGGAGAAAGTCCAACAAGGCAACCCGAAGAAGTAGTCGACTAAGACTCTTGTAAAACCCTAGACTGGTTGCATATATAAAGCTAGCCAGGGCACCTAATAGAGGGGGGACAACAGATAGACAACATAACTCCGCTACGGCGGCACCCTGTAAATATACATATGATCATATACTGGATTGCTAGCAGCACGTAGGGATCCTCCGCCGAGGGGACCCGAAGCTGGGTACGTCGTGTGCCTAATCTCGCTCCCGGAATCCCCATCGTCCCTCTCTCCCGAAACCCAAGTCTATAATACGTAGGCATTGGCGAGGTGATTCCTCGTCAATTGGCGCCATCTGTGGGAAGTGCGACGACTGGATTTTGTTATTCGGGCGAGATCCCTCATCAACATTAACGAGAACATCGTTACTGGTCAGATCACATCGGATCATACGCGTTGGCGCGTTCAAGTTCATCATCACCGTACAGATCTTAGCGAGCCGTCGAGTTAGTCGTCACCGCTCGTGAATCCCAGCGGCGATCGGGGACAACCCGACAACGTCTGTGGATCCCATAGGTGCTATTTTCTGAACTCGTTATTACTACTACAAGTTATTTCTATGCTTACCGGCTTGTATTACTCCAGATATGCAGGCTCGTGAATCAAAGCTGCGATTGAGGACAACCCGACCAGATCTGTTTCATTGTGCCGGATCAAACCAGTCACTAGGAGCATGTCTAACAGACCCCTTAAAAGGTCCAACCCTGTAAAATAACCGCCGATATACGGGGTAGGCCTCTACCCGGCCGTCTAGCAGACCCCGTAAAACAGGCCCCCGTGTCGATTTTTTACAGTTTCGACTACGGGGTGGCTTTTGGCCCCTTACTTGTACGGGGCGGGAGGCCGAATACAGGGCCAAAACCTCACTCTTGGCGCGCTGAATTTTCAGAAATCACAACTGCTTCCGCGCGACGGCTGTTGGCGCTCGTCGGTGCCTCCGGCGTGGCGGCGACTCGGTTCGCCGGTGAATTCGCGCCGTGGGTGCCAGCGGCGGGTTGGTCGGCTTGAGGACGACCTGCAGGTGGGCGCGCGGGTGGGGTTGGGGAGGCTGACGAGGTGCAGCTCCACGGCAGCCATGGCGGGCGTCCGGAGCGGGCGCGGCCAAGGCTGGCGGCGGCCGGAGAGGGAGCGGGCGCGGCCAAGGCCGGCCGGAGCGGGCGCGGCCAAGGCTGGCGGCGGCCGGAGAGGGAGCGGGCGCGGCGGCCGAAGCTCACGCGCGTCCGTGGCCGGCGGGGCGGGCGGGGCGGGCGGCCGTGGGCCGACGGCGGCAGCGGGGGGCGGCCGGCGGGCAGGCGCGGCGGCGGAGGGCTAGGCAGGGCTGGGCTAGAGGAGGAAGAAGGAGTGGAAGAAGGGGAATTTTTTTAATTTGGCATATTTTCGGAATATTCCCTTTTACAGTTTAGTCATACGGAGTCTGCTAGCTCGGATTAGTTTTCGGCCGGTGAAAACTGAATACAGGGCCCTCTACTCGCGTTTTAAGGGGTGAAAAAATACGGACCCTGTTAGACATACTCTGATGAAGCATATATCAGACGCACGCGCCGCAATTGATTATGCACGGACGAAGCTGTTGTGCCGAAGGCACAACTATCGGCCGGCAACCACGTACACGCTCGTGTATCCGGGAAACAACATTGAGCAGCGGCTCTAAGAGCATCTCCACTCGTCCCCCCGACGAGACCCCCGAGCGATGTTTTTCCCATCCGGACGGCGAAATTCGGCCCAGTCGCGCCCCCGGTTCCTCGTTTTCGTCCGGATTTGGCCCTTCATCCATCCGGCGAGCCCACGCCATCCCCGGCCCCACGGGGAGCGCTCGGGGACTCCAGACGAAACGAAAGCGCGCGAAACGTTCCCGCGCGTCTGGTGGCCCCAACTTGTCGGCGAGAGACACCGATCGTCGTCCTCATCGCATCGTCTTCCGCGCGCTGTAAAAGCATGCCGCCGGTCAGCATTCGCCGGACGCGTAGCTTCCACGCGGCGAGTTAATGCCGTCGCCTCGGTTTCATGCGCGCCTACCGCTATTTATCGCCGAACTACCCCGGCTGCCCCGCATTCACCTCCTCGCTCGTCTTCCCCCAAATCATCCCCGAACTCGAAGGAACCAGCAATGGCGAACGACGGTGCGGCCAACAACGGCTTCGGCCGCCGCTCTCTCCACCAATGGGAGGGGCGACTCCTGCACGCAGCGGGCTACCCTGCGCCGCCGGACTTCCGCGCACCGGGAGGCTGGAGGCTGAGCGCAGGCGGCGTGCCGATCCCGCCGCCGCCAACCGGTGGCGGCGCACTCAGGGAGGCGATCGACGAGGTGCTCGTCACTCTCAGTGACGAGCAGCGCGCGGATCCGCGCTTCTTCCCCGACAACCACGAAGCGTGGATCGCGTTCTTCCGGCGAAGGTACGAACGCGAACTCGCCGCTTACGATGGCCCTCCTCCTCCTCCGGCAAGGAACAACGCCGTCGGCCGCCGCCGATGGTGGAGCGCGCCCAACCGCACCCTCGAGAATGTGCTCGCGCACATCGAGGACGGGAACTCCCCTGTCCTGGGGATGCCGCCGCCGGTGGCGGCTACCGTGTCGCGCCGGCACGGTAGTTCCTGGATACCGAGGAGGATGGCGCCGTCCTCTTCATCATCGGGCTCGAGGTCGACGTCTAGGTCCGGCGGGTCGACGCCGGCCACCGTCAAGAAGGAGTGGCCGTCTCAGGCCACCGTGAAGAAGGAGCCGGCGTCTCCACCGCCGACCAGAGGGCGCAGCAGCGGCGCGCTCGTCATCCGCGACCAGCCCTCCTCGCCGCAACGCGGGCGGAAGAGGAAGACGGCGAAGAATGAGGCCGCCGCGGCCGCCGCCAACCAGCTCGCCGAGGAGGCGGCGAAGCGCGCGGAGGACGCCGTGGTGGCGGAGGCAATCGCCAGGTCGCTGAAGGACCTGGTGCCCGCCGACAACAGCCTCCCCATCGACGCCGCGCTGGAGTGGTCCAGGCGCGACTGGGAGCGCCAGGAGGCGGAGCAGCAGCGGCGGATGTTGGATCTGGCCGCCGCGCGACAACTCGCCACCCGCGCCGCCGCACCGTCGTCCTCGTGGAACGCCGCGCCCAGGGAGGTGATCAAGCTCGAGGAGAGCAGCGACGACGACATCTACCGGCCATCGCCTCCACGCGCCGGCGACGCTGGCCAGGGCACGAGCCGCTGGTACGAGGCGCCGCCGCCCCAGGACGACGCCGGCTCCAGCGACGACGACGACGGCGGCGACTACACGACCTTCTACCGCCATTTCGGCATGTAGAAGGCCGCTTTTAGTTTTAGTATTAGTTTGCCAATCGCCGAATTCAAATATATGTACGAATTCGGCCTATTTATGTACGAACTCGCCTCTATATGTTAAATATCATTAAATTTCGCTTATGTTTGAACGAATTCGCCTATTTTGTCTGAATTCGTCGTATTACGTTGCATCCATCCTGGGCTCGCGGCTGGGAAAATGGGCCTCCCCACGCCAAATCTTCCTCCAATCCGGACGAAAATTTCGCCGGATTTGGGCGTGGGGAGCCCAAACGAGTGGGGATGCTCTTAGCAATAGAGCAAGTCTTGATGCATACGCTGGCTGCAGCGCGGCGATACGCTCATATTCAACCAAATCGGAATTGGGGACCAGATCTGTTACGGGTCAAGGCGATGGCGTGCACTCACAGCATCATGGAAACTA
The DNA here is from genome assembly GCF_019359855.2 of Lolium perenne. Taxonomy (NCBI): domain Eukaryota; kingdom Viridiplantae; phylum Streptophyta; class Magnoliopsida; order Poales; family Poaceae; genus Lolium; species Lolium perenne. The sequence continues at coordinate 324,013,026 of NC_067246.2, forward strand.
TTGTCCTGATAGGAATTCTTCCTATAAATGTTTAAAGACTACTCAGCCATCCAAGGCACCTGAGAGGGGCAAAACGATCTGAGCCACCCGTTTCACCCTCTACAGTAAATACTCAGTCCCACTTTTCACAGCAGCCGTCTGATCGGTGAGTTTTTTCCTCACCTGCTCATCTTCCCAACGAGTCTATGACGCGTGGGTTCAGCAATATGCGGGGCCCAACGGTCAGAGGTAGCTACGGGTGTTAATTCGCGTCGCCTTTGAGTCTACAGCGGCTGAACGGTGAAAACCTAGATCGGGGACACACCCAATCCACTCCCCCAATCCCCGCTCCTCCTCTCCTCCCCAACCCAAGTCTCTTCTCCTCCCCAATCGCCGGCCGACCTCTCTCTCCCGCTGCAGCCACGCGTGATGCCGGAGAGGCCACTCCCCAGGCGCTGGAGAAGCGTGAGAGGGCACTCTCCCAGCCGCAGAAGGCGTTGGATTGGATGGAGGCGAGCGCCGCGCCGCCTCTCCCCTCGTGGAAGGCTATGCGTGCCGAGAACGCGCTGGGAGGATCCGCGGCGGCGGCGACAGGAGGCGCCGGGCGCGGCCGGAGATAGGCCGGCGCAGGGTGGATCCGCTCCGGCGACGACCGGAGGCGACGGGCTCGCGCGGGGCGGATCCACGGCGGTGGCGACTGCAGGCGCCAGGCGCGGCTCGTCTACGTCGCGGCCTCGTCCTCTCCTCTTCGGATGTCGCCGCGGGGAGGCGGCCGTACCGGCGTTCTGGCGAGGAAGGAGCGCATCGGGCCACTGCGCGTCGCACACCTATGTCGCGGCCTAAGGTCAGGACGGGCAGGCGGCCGTGGCAGCGTTCCTCCCCGGCGTCGTCTGCATCTTCCCCGCCAACATCCTTGGCGGAGTTCCTCCCCAGTTTTTCCTCGGTCAGCGGTGACTCGTGGCGGAACAAGGGCTCCTAAGACGGCTCACGCGTTGCGGAGGAGCTGGGTCGAAGTCGCTGCAATGGGGTGAGCGCCGACGGAGTTGGCGACGGGGAGAAGATGCACACAAGGAGGATGGCACGCAGGGGGTGTGCTCTTCCTGGCTGGGAGGAGATGACGTGATTGATGTATTCTGCTTTGAATTTGTATAATTGATTCAATGAATTGTTCACATATGCTAATACGTTTTCTCTGGTTGTAGTGCAGGCTCAGTGTGAGATTTGGACTGAGATTGAGACTGAGAAGTGCTATTTGCTCATTTATAGACCCTTCTTTTTTACTATGAGATTTCTTCAACTTATTTTTGCTCCCGAATTGAGGTATGTTTCTTGAGAGGTGGAAAATCAGAAGCTGTGTATGAACCGTACTGGTTGAGGAGCATATGGAGATGAAGAGAATAGGAGCTTATGCCGGCTGGGTTGTGGTATTTTTATAATATGGAGATCAGGTGGTTCTACAATCTCATCTTAGTGTATCCTAAATATATCGTTTTTATTTCTGCTGTAATCTTGCTGATTTGATGTGGTTAGTGTAGTAGTAAATCTTGCAGCCACCAACTGATGCTTTTGAGGTTTAACTTTTGCTTTTTTTTCTTGAGTAGGTTGGTCTAAAGGTGAAGAGCTTCAAGGCCTTGTCAGTTTGCAAGGCGCTGGTTGTTGATGTGAGCTTATTTGGAGCCTCCAGATTATCCTGGGCATCATCAAAAGGATGGCAGCAATGGCGTAAGTTCTGAATAGCTCTGAATCTTGAATGATTCCACTGGACACTAATTACCAGTTTGTTGTTTCGCTGGATGTAGAAGCAAATTAAGATGTGAAAATGTGGGGATTCAATAGCTGATAATTTTTTCTGCTTGGCTTACTAAAAAAGAAAAGCTCTATATATGATTGTGACAGGTTAATTGTGAAGATATGAGACTTCAAGAAATAACCTTCATATTAGGTCTGGTAGTCTACATCCCCAACTTAGTGTTAAGGTTCGTGTTGACTTTTAAGGTTTGTGTTTTTAGCGCCTGGTGGAGTGACTAAATTCGTGCCTTGTGGAGCGCAATGGTATATTTCCTTTAACTCGAAAAAAAGTTTCTGTAGTTTATATACATGTTGTGCAGCATATAGCACGTGGTTCTTTTGGAATTTGATTTCTTTAGATCATTTACCGATCTTTAGGTAGATCTGGGTAGGGGCATTGTTGTACGAATCTAAATTGACTTTTATTAGTTTATTTACGTTTTTTTTTTTGCGCTTATGCTTTGGTAGTTACTAAATCATATGTTATTGTTCTTTTTGGGGCTTCCGTCGCTCTCTACTTCAGAGACTGTTGTTGGTCGCTATGTGATGCCTATGGTCGTGTTCAGTTTGACGAGATCTTTAATTTTTGAAGTTACAGAAAATTTTAACGTTTGTGTTTTTAGTGCGTTGTAAATGATTCTCACTGTGATCATCCAGGATAGCAGGTGTAGTTCTATTGAGCATTAGTGTTCTGCTTCCATATATCATGTTGGATAGTGATTGCATCCAGATTTTTTCTATTGTTTCTTATTTTTCCTTCCTGTTTACATGGCAAAGAGATCTGTAGTTCCCAAGCATACGCGGTAGGGCCTCTAGAAATATTTCCTGTTTTAGAGTACATCTGTCCATCTTATTCCTTCCTCACCAATTTAATTCTATTTTGCAGCCAGACTCTGGATGTCCAGGAGTTTCTTACACCACAGCATTAGTGTTCGTGGAGTCCATTGTTGTTGCAGGTCTACCCATTCTCCCCATCTCTATTTCCCCTCTTTCTTCTCATGTACATTGGCACTATTTGCTCCCTAGAATCTATAGTATGCAATACGTGCTACTGACCAAGCATTTGATAGCTTGAGTAATGGACTATAATAATCGATCTATTTCATCATACATGGTCGTAACTTCTTGTGATTTGAAGATTTTTTTACATAGGCATGCGAGTGTCCAGTTGAAATTCCACTTGGAAAGAACATTTGTTGGCTGAAACTATGTGATACAGAGAATGCCCTATGTCTGATTGCTGGGTCCATAAAACAAAGAATTTGAGAAATATGTAGACTTTGAAGGACCGCTCATCATGTTAATCCCCCGACTGTTGTGAAAGCTGCCTATGAGTTTGTTTGGTCCCTAAACTAATAGTGTCATGTCTTATGGAATATATCATGCGATGTTAAGTGTGTAGGCACTCAAAATACCTTTATACAATTGGATATGAGATTCGTACAGCGCTTAGAACAAAGACTAATTAAATGTTTTAAGCTCTGTCCTAAAAAAATGTTCTAAGCTAGACATAATTGGACCACCATGACAGTGGATTTTCCTACAGTTATCTTAAATGTTTCATTTGTCAAGGTTGACCTCTGTTACATGACATACTCTAACCAGGAGTGAGATGTTTGTTGATGATACAGGTTGCAAACCATCGGTTGGAGATCTGCTCTGAGGCATACCAATATATTTTCCAGTGGGTATATATAAATTTTGTTGTGCTAAACAATTACCATAGTGGCAATGCTCGTTTAGTTAAGTTGTACATGTCTTTCGAGGTTTGCGTGTTATGTTGAATATGTTCATTTCAATATATTTCATTTAGTTGTGGGATAATTACACATACATTAAGTTGTACATGTTTTAGTGTGGCTTCTAAAATGAAAAATTATCAATCCTTCTCCATTCATGTAGTCTTGCAGTCCTACAACCTAAAATATGATGTTATGATCTGTGCTTGACTCACACGTAAACATTCAGAAATTTTTGTGTATTTCAGAACATAAATCTATCTTAATTAGGTTAATATTGGGTGCCTGTTTTGACTAGGCTTTTGGCTATTAGGTGAATCTGGGCTAAAAAAACATCATAAGTATGTTTCTTCATGCACTTCTCGCCAGTTAATTTGGATGTTGCACCCGCATTTGAACTTATTTCTATACAGTATTGTGTACTGATACTAATATGTGTATCCTCTCTCTTTTCTGCCAACTCTTTTTTTGAGGCCAGTTTGGAGGCTAAATTGATTTTGCGCTCAAGCATTGCTAGATGACTTTCTAGGAAGCTGCATTGACATATGCAAATTTACTAATTTTCGGAATACTCCTGCACGATGAAAATATAGATTTGCTGGAAGCCAAACATGTGAGTATTCTCTTAGCGATGTTTTTCAGTTCTTTTAGTTAATGCTATCTCAACACAAGCTTTGTTTTCTTCTTCTGAATATAAATGCACATCTGTAGGTATACTGGTGTATAATTTTGTTAAGTTGCAAGCCTCGTTCTCCCCTCCTCACGGCGTGGCCGCCGCCTCTCCACCTGCACTCCAACCTCATCGCTTCTTCCCGGATGGTGCCTACTGGGAACATCCCCCTCTCTCACCTCCACTTTGTTCTCCTACATGGCTTGTTGTCTGTTTGGCGTTATGGGGTGAAGGCGAAAATGGCGCGATGGAGGGAGAAGCACACAAAAGGAGCGGGATAGAGATGGAGCTAGGAAGAGGCGCTCTAGCGGCCGACGAAGCAGGCTTCGGGAGATAGGTCGGTCGCCGTCCTCATCAGTTCAGCGGCAGATGCGGCCGTGCCGCGCTACCGCCTCCCAGAGCCTCTACCGCCGTCCTCATTTAGAGTTCTTTATCGATTTGGCCAGTCTGTTATCAGCTCATTACAACTGATGGTGTTGATGATGATTCACAGCCTTTTTTTAGCTTTGGCATGGTCGGATTTTCACAGTCCGTATCTTTTCTCTACATGGTCGAATTTTCGGTTCAACTGCTCTATACAATAATGTACTGGTTTGTAGGTTTGTGAATGATTTTTGGAAGCTGTTGTAAGATGTTAAATTCTTTGTTCATGTCTTTTTAAGAAGTGTGCTTGACAACCCCGCCATCCAGCATTTTGACTTTTAATTGATAATTGATGTTTTTTTATGCGTGCAGGTCTGAAGAAGAAAAGAAGAACTTGTGAACGTAGTCTCCATATTTGGGAATGGAGAGAAAATTAATATGAGGAAGCTAGAGGAGAGCCATGGTGAATGACTTTCTTTCCTACTTTATGCGTCTCGGCTTATTTGGTTCTGCTCGATGTCTTGCCTGGGTCGGATTGTGTCTCCTTGCACTCATCCTCTCCTTGATCTCCACCCATATTCAGGTGGCGAACAAGGGTACAGATTAAGGACGTCGTTTGCGAAAGGCATGAGTTTGGTAGGCGAGGGCACCATGTACAATGGGAGGAAGGACGTGTGAACCAGAGACTTTTGGCAAAGGCATTTGTATATCTCAGTTTGTTATTGGTGAGTTCCATCTAAAATTCTTTGACTCGACAAGCATTCTAATTGCTCTTAAGTGAATATTGTGTCATTGCAACATGTGAAACAGAATTCAGATTATCTTCTAGGAGTTTTATTGTCAGCTTTCAAGTATTGTGATTAGATTATCTATATGGGATCGGTATAGTGATTTTTCTTATGTATATAACTGAAGAATGTGTCTATTCTAAAAATAACCAAATCTGTAACTTTAGGATTGATTTCCCATTTTTAACAAATAAACAAAGTGAATGGGTATTCTCTACAAGGATTTTTGCTGCTTTTATGGCTCCTCCCTGGTTATGTCTGACGATGCTGCTCCATTTCTCTATGAAGCGAGTCTTAATTTCTCTTTCTCACCCTTCCATCATATATTAGCTTTCAGATAAGGCAATTTTCTATATTCGTTGTATTCTCAATACAAAGACGTTGACAACCAATAATGCTTGGTTCTATTTTTCGACTGTTGATATGTCCTTTAAACTGAAGTGTGAAGGTGTTAATTTTGTGCATTGCATTCGTGTGTCCACTTCAGCTACTCATAAACCTGAAGTAGTGTGTTATGAGTAATCTGATTTCGACACTTCTTTGTGGGGTAATCTGAAGTACTGTGTTATGAGTAATCTGATGGTACACCTTCTGCTTGCTTGCACAAATAAGTAGATAAATTCAATGTATATACTGGTCTTATTGTTCTGTTACAGATGTTATTTCGTTGTGCTTCTCTCTTTTTGTGCATATGTTCTACCTTTTGTATTTATAATATCTTCTCGTCTTCTATTGTTAAGGCTTGGCTGGTGAACTTGCTGACTGCCGGTAATAATATGTCATGAATGTTGAAGAAAAGCCGTGTGGCAGGTACATTTACAATAAACTCTTAAACTTAGCTGACTATAAGTAGGAATAAATTGAATTCTATACTTTTGTCCTGGCTACAAAGACGGAAAATAACATAGTATAATAATGGAGCAGCTGTTTATATATTTGAAATTTATTGTCCAATTCTCAATCACTTCATGTCGAGCTACCAATATTGATTTTTCATTCCTTTTTCAGGAGAGAAATTTCTTCATAGCATCGACCATCAGACCACCACTAGTAGTGACCAGCGAGAGATAGTGGTAGAAGGTAGTTAAAAAAGTTGAACGAATCGTTTTTCCAGTAGAAGCACCAATGATAGCAAAATTGTTTGATGTATAGCATGCATACATGTTTGTATTATAGTTCAATTCTTTAAGGACTTCATTTTTGGAATTTGACTTTTGGAACATTATAGGCTCATACTCCTTCTATCCATTTTGCTCTGTTCACAAAGACATGCAATGATATTTGATTATGTGGTTGTTTCATGACTTCATGTGTGTTAAACTGGGTATTTAGAAACTGTGGTCCTACATTGACTATCATATTTGATTCTCTTAATCACTCGCATGATACAAATGCTTATAGTTATAACCAATGGAGAACTTGTGTTGCCTCAAAAGAATGGGCATGCATTGGAAATTTCTTTCGGTCAATGGAGAACATGTGTTGCCTCAAAACGGAGCTAAAGGATGGGGATATAGTTGAGTTCGGAATTGCAGTTTTCTCATCTACTGATTCCGCCACTTGCGCCATAGCGCAACAGGTCATCTTCCACACCTCTCTTTTCGTGTGTCTTATGCTTTGTTGTGTCCACACAATAGTTTTTCTCAAATTCTACATCTCCTCTCTTCAGGCTGCAGGCAGGGAAGCGTACTGGAGGGTGGCTGCCGGGGCTTGGCATGAGTTCTTGATGGCATGGTGAGGTGAGAAATCTTTGTTCCTTCCTTTTTGTTTTTTTTATCCTTGTTTCAGTCTTGATTGTTTCTATAGTGATTGTGACAATCCATGCTATCTTCTTTCCCCTACATGGTTAGATTTTTGGTTAAACTGCTATGTACAATAAAATAGTGATTCGCTGTGGGAAAGGCTTATGTTGCATTCCCCGATTTATCTCCAGCAGCAAATACATCGTTACATGTTTCAAAGTTATGAACTCTAAGCGGCAAACATTGGAAAACAAATCGGTGGCTTTATATTTTGAAAGCTGGACGCAAATCTAATTTATTGATGTACCGTTTCTAAGAATTTGATTACCCATTCATGCATTAATACTTTGAGAAGTGTACCAATGTGTCCTTCTAATTCGTATATGATGCATGAACATGGTGGTTAGCGTAAGAATCATCCATTTGCCTCACGTTTTTCTTTTGGAAAGTAGACCACTGGATATTTCACCCGTCTTGACATGTAGAGTATTTTGGAGCAGTACTGTACTTGACATGCATAATTATATTTACTTCATTTGATGTAGATTCCAACTCAATCCATATTACTAGAGATGACCTTCTACATGCGTTATGAATATATGACCTATAATTCTTTTACCGATTTTATTTGCTCTTTATAATTCATTGATACTATTACATTAGTATACTGAAATAAAAGTAGTGCATGTAGATTAAGAAAATCTTCATTTCTACATAATGCAAGCCTTTGCCATGATTGTCCTTCTTCTTGGTACTTATTTATTTATCATCTGAATTAAGTGTTATGTCCCTATTATTGTTGTCCCTGTGCATCTTAATTAAGTGTTATGGCTCTACTAGAAAATGCATCATGTCCCTTCTTTTCTATTTTTTAAGAAAATGGTTCTTACAATCTGATTTAAGGGAGCAAGACATCATCAGGTTTACTTACTGATGTGGCCTCTGCGTCCCGTGCGCTGGTGGTGCAGTCCTCTCAGATCAGACACAAGCAGGTAGTTGTAGATACCGTATCTTCAAACGAGGTAATTAATCATAAACAAGTAACTGTGCAAATTTGTTTGTGACATATCTGAGCTTGAAATTATATGTACACAACCCGCATTAGGCCTTGGGTTTAGGATGGTTTGCGACCGTGTGTTTGTTATTGAGGTGCTTCATAGTTGTCATCCTCTAGCGTTCTGGTCTTTTTCTTTTTCTTGAGTAAAGCACTCTGATTTTCAATTGCTAGCTAATTGATTCTTTTCCTGAACACAATGTGCGCAGGACTGAGAAAGAAGAGCAGATTCTAGATAAAGAGTATGGTGGAGAAGAAGACCAAGGTGATTTATCTCTCTTGTGAACACAATCAAGTTTAACCCGAGCAATTGGTTAATTGGTGCTTATTGTTAGTAACTAAATATTCCTTAAGTATATAAAGCACATAAAATGTCATTGTATGTATCAGGATGTTATATGCTATTCATGCTCTGAGAAATATTTCCTGTAGCTTTCCAGGTTATGTGGGTTACCCTTGTGTTTGATAGTCCATTCTTGGTTGGTGAGTACATTATTTTTTAGAAACATGAGTTTACCAAAAATATCTCTGGCCTAGGACTGTTAGTAAACAATTATCCATTATAAAGAACAAATGAAATTTAGTGTCAGTAGTCCCCCAACAATAACCTTTAATATGGTTTCCTCATGAATTATTACACTTTAGAGTTCAGAGGGTGCCATGATACTCAGCTTCTTAGAGCAGCTCAGCGACACCCCTTGCTAACGGTTTGATCTTTCACTTTGTTGCTTTTCTACCGTCCAATCTCACTATTTGATGAAAACTTTTGTCACACCGCTGGTTAGTTTGGTAGAATAGGTGCCATTGAATGATACTCCCAGTTGCCTATCATGTAGGGATTTTGAGGTATTATTTTGTGCTATTGATGATAATCCACTGTATTATAATTAATCTGTGTTGTAGAAGCTTTAGCTGATCTGGTTTTGTATCTTTCGAAATAGATTTGAAGAGGTTGCACATGTTCTGTTTCAGTTACTCATAGCATCTACAGAGTGGGCCAATATTCGAAAAGAGCACAAGACTTGAGGATTTGAGCATGCTTGTAGGCTAGAAGCATCAACTTCAGACTTCGTCACTTGTTGACAGTCTAAAATTGACCCTGAACTGATATGGGCACTTGCTAAGCAAGATGTCAAAGACAAGCACCAGCTGAAGGTTCTACCCCAACTTATATAAATTGTCTGTTTTAGTATATTTTGTTAATTTCCATGTAATATGTAAACCATTGAAGTTAGATGTTAATCACACCATGTTTGGCATGCAGATGAAATAGAAAATACAGCCGGTAAAGGCACCAACGAAGGAAAACCTTCAGGCGTCAAACATGATGGAAGGATGTTGGATGGTCAGGTAATTAGTATAATCTACATGCCTCAATGGCCTTTGTGGGCTGCTGATGATCACCCCACATACTATGCAATTTTACTCTTTGGTGCTTGCACATCCATGAAATCCATATCCATGAAATCTGGATGTACTGGATTCCACATGCTGCATGCATAAGTTTGGTTCTCTCTTATATAGAGTCCCCAGTTTTGTTCTCATGTGTTATAGCATTACAGCAAGTATATTATGGCAATGAGGAGTTTCATTTTAAATTTGTATTATTCATGTTTTCTACGGTCATATATGTTCTTCTCATTTTAGCATTGCATGTATTACTCTGTTTTACTATCAAGGTGTGTCTATTGTTCTACACAGCTCGTCACCGTCAGTAGCTAGAGATTTGTCTGATACTTGCTTGTGATAGCATCTACTTACTCGTAAAGTGTACAAGTACAAACTTATTCACAGTATTATTGCTTTGTCCTACGGTAGTATTCTAGCTTAGAGTATTTTGGCTTTGTCCCGTGGTAGTACTCTAGCTTAGAGTATTCTAGCTTTGTCTTATGGTAGTATTATTGCTTTATGGTTCTTCTAGGTAAACCATCTCAGCTTCAAGATCAGAATTCATTTCTTGGAGGCACTGGTTTTACTAAGCCATGTTGGTATTCAGGTGCATTGCCTTGTATTTTAGTTCATTATAACAATACTTCTTGGGTAAAAATGATCCATCAATTATTTTTGTGGGAAGCAAGATGTTTACGATGCCCTCATTATAACAACACCCATCATCTTGGCATCATTCCTGCGTTTTGAGTGATGACAGTGTGCTTAAGGAGTATTTTTGATGTGCCATTAGGTCAAGTTAAATAATGGGAGCAGGTCACCGCTTAAATATTATCATCACTCCCTTCAGTTGGGAGAGTGACTATTATTTGTGGCCCTATAACTGAATATAGGTAGCTTATGTTTATGTACTCCCTCTGTCCCAAAATGTAAGGCATCTAACGATTAGTCAAAAGTCAACATTTTTTTAAGTTTGACCAAGTTTATACAATAATATAAACATAATATTGGAAATTAGAAAGCATGAACTTTCATAGTCTGTAGCTTTGAAATATTTGTTATTACCACAACCCTTTTGTCATTGTTGTGGGCTAGCCCTTCAAATCAAATGTAATTTTGAAGTCATTCTTATAGCTACTTTGCCAGCTGCGGTACTTGATCAGGAGTAAGCCAGCGATGGCTTTACTAAACTTACATCGTTTCTTTTATTCGACCCTGCTTTATTCATTGGGTTTGCTACTTTATAGACAACCATCATATGCTAGAAAGGAAGTGTGCTAGAATTATGTTGCAGGCCGTAAGTACAATATGTGGATGGATCAAGAACTATATATAAAATGATGCATTTCTTTCTGCTTGGTCAGCCTGTAAGTTGATGAAGAAAACTTTGGCCTCATTAATAATATGTAAACTTGTTTGGCGGCAGGCTTTTGTCAGGCGGTGGCGGTAAATTCTAGCGCATGCATTTGTGTGGCCTGTTGTAGCCAACATCAGCTGCAGCATGTGGACAGGGGGCCTCCTCTTTTCTCTGCCTCCAGCACTCTGGTTTTCAATTGCTAACGGATGTTTTTCTAAACACGATAACACGATGTGTGCAGGTTTGAGGAAGAAGAAGGAAGTATCAAGAAGACCCAAGGTAATTTTTCTCTCTTATGAATAGAAGAATCTTAATCGCAATGTGTTCGTAGGAAACCTACTCCCACTGACATGGTGAAATTCAATATAGATGGGGCATTTCGTGAGGAGTTGGAAATCGGAGGTTGGGGTACAATTTCCAAGGACTAAACGGGTTATTAGGTTTTTGTTGCAGGTGGAATGGTCAACTCACTTGTGCATCACAGACGACACTTGTGCATGCAATTCAATTCCATTTACTGAACAATATTGTATTAGTCAGGCTATTTTTCTTTCTTCTATAGACTGATCCTCAAGCTTGAATCTAACCTATATGTCTTATGAAACTGTCACAATTCAATTCAACTATAGGAGTTGAGGTCGAACTTATGAATTGTGACTGATCCTCAAGCTTGATGGCATGGTTCGAAGCTGGATTTGAATATAGTTCGACTTATGAATTGTGACTGATCCTCAAGCTTTGAATATGTCTTATGAAACTGTCACAAGTCAACTTGTGCATGCAATTCAATTCCATCACAGACGACACTTGTGATCAGCTAAATTCCAAGATAATTCTTAATACTAAAATAAGCTAAGACTTATAAGTTAGATTCTGCCATTTGCGCGATAGCGCAACGGGTCATCTAGTCTGCAAAGAGAGAGAAAAGAAAACCGTTCGTAGGTTGAATCAGGTTCCGGCCAAGCACCCATCAAGTACCAAGGAAATAAGGAGTGATCCATGCCAAATGATCCTTGGAGAAAACCACGTGAGGAAAAAAAAATAACTAACTCAATACGTACACGCAATGAAGGAGACGAGTTCACCCAGCGATTCGCCGTGGCTGCCAACTACTACAACTACGGACAATTTTCATCATCCATCGAGTCCGAACAAACCTACGTCACCATCGGCTCTGGAGGACTCACCCATGGCAAACTTGGCATCCGACATGAAAATTATCAGGTGCTATATTTTCTACTTGAAAATTTATTTGGTCAAATATTCTTGGCTTGTGCTATTATTTTCCCGCGAATTTGCGCACTACAATATAGCTGCAGATTGAAACAAAGCTTCGACTACCCTGCCCGGTCGACCATGCTCGCTGTCGCGCACTCGTCATACTCGGAGGCTCGCCTATCGCGGATCCGACGTCACAGACTCGATATGTTCGGATGCTCACCCGTCGTGCATCCGCCATATCGACTGCGTCCTCTTCATCGACTATGTCGGCTACATCTACTACTTCCGGCTAGGCACAGCGTGACTACAGACTGCGTCCGAGGAACGACTTGCGTCCACATCGGCTTCACCACACTCGATAAAAAGCTAAGTTTTCCTCTTCCTCCAAGACTTAATTATTTATTTACTTTCGTCGTACCCGAATATTCGAGGGCTATGTCATTACTATGTTACAACAAATACACCAGACATTCGGGGCCGCACCATTACATCGTTACACCAGTGGATTTATTACCTTCGGCTCTGGATATATCTTTTCCGGCTCAATGAAATTATTTTCTTCGGCTCAGTGGAATTATCTTCTTTGGCTAAGTGGATTTATTTTGTTCGGCTTACTGGATTGGTTTTTTTCGGGTTATCATTGGTTTTCTCTAATATAATACGACCGGACGGATTTCTGCTGGATTCATCTTCTACGGTTATTACTGAATTTATTTTCTTCGGGTCAATGGATTCATCTTCTATGATATATGTGGATTCATCTTCAATATATGCTTCATATTTAATGGCCTTCAATGGGTTCAACAATTTCATCGAATTTTCTGGCGGAAGTCAAAAACAGGTTACATATTCATGGAGCAAACACTCGGGGGCTCGACAACAACTTCGCCCCCGAGTATAGCTACAACATAATATTCCAGGCGACCACTACTTCGGCACAACGTTTTCAGCAACGCTGGGGGGCTCGACAACGACTTCGCGCCCCGGGTCACAACTGCGACACGACGTCTAAGTAACAATCATGATGTCACCGCAGCAACTCTCGGGGGCTCTGCTATTTCTTCATCAAAAATTTGGCGGCAACTATTTTCGCTATTTGGTGGCTTCTACTTCGGCACAACTTCTTTTCTAAACTCAAAGACTTCATCGCGCGTCGACTCCGTCGTGCTCAATAAGCTAAGTGTTCCTTCATTTTACACAAAATTAATTATTGTTTACTTTCACCGCACCCGACACTCGGGGGCTGCGCCATACTTCTTCACTCTACATCTCAGGTTGACAAAATAAGAATTACGCCGACAAAATTGTGTTCAAAAGAGAACTCGACGAAATCTTCTTCAGGGAGGAACCCAACAAAATTGTCTTCAGGGAGGAACCCGACGAAATCTTGAGGGAACCCGACAAAATTGTCTTCAGGGAGGAACCCGACAAAATCTTGAGGGAACCCGACAAAATTGTCTTCAGGGAGGAACCCGACGAAATATTGAGAGAATCCGACGAAATTATTTTCAAAAGAGAACTCAACGAAATCTTCTTCAGGGAGGAACCCGACAAAATTGTCTTCAGGAAGGAACCCGACGAAATCTTGAGAGAACCCGACGAAATTTTCTTCAAGAGAGGACAGGACCCGACAAAAAATTTCCTGAAGGAGAAACCCGAAGAATTTTCCTCAAGGAGGACCCGAAGAATTTTCCTCAAGGAGGACCCGAAGAATTGTCCTCAGGGAGGACCCGAAGAATTGTCCTCAAGGAGGACCCAAAGAAATTTTCTTAAGGGAGGAACTCGACGAAATTTTCATCAAGGAGGAACCAAAAAAAAATCATCGAGTTCTTTAGCTCGTCATTTATTCCGACCAAGAGCATCAGCGATGTACCTGACGACAATATAGAAGAACCCAATATATTCGGCCATCCCATCATGCCGCGAAAAATATAAAAGAGCCCGAAAAATGGGTCATTACATCAGCTGAACAAGGCGCTAGACAATATATTCTCGGAGCGCATCCGCCGCGGTAAAAACTCCGAATGCCGTGACTCGTAAAAAGGTCAGGAAGGTAAGACCCCAGGATCCGTCCTGTGTGGCGTGGCATCGCACCCGAATGCACTCTGTCACTTTTTTCCACATCAACAGATGTGAAGAAAAATCCCGGCGAACGCGTTGTGGACCCGATAATTTTGCTGGAATTCAGGTTTGGTAAGTCCTACAGCGTCACGTTCTGAATTACGCCAGTATCCCGAATTCGTGTCCGGGGACGCGAGTTTGAAGTAGGTTTATCCGGATTTGCCACTAGAGCAATTAACTGGTACCTGATCTGTCAGATGAACCGGCCGCATTTACCAATATCCATGTACATTATATTTGACGAAGAAAATATAGTGTCTCTTTGGTCTCGAAGAATATGAAAAAGAGAAAAAGCACGGAAGTTTCATTTGGTTCTATAAATATATAAAGATTAGTAGACTCAACTCAACTCTGTGACTCAAGTGGAGCCTACACCCATCGGGAGCGCTGAATTTCATTAAGTCCTCCAACAGGAGTCGATAAAAAGAGGGGTTGAGCCCAAAAAATATAGTCAAGTTCTTCAACAAGTAGTACAAATTGAGTCTATGCCCAAGTGCAAGCACTTTCCCATAGACTCGGGGGCTACTCCCATCGGGAGCGCTGGCCGCGCACCCGATAGAAAAATAACTTCGAGAATCATCGACATCATCTACGCTACACATGATCTACGACATTGACAAGATGAATTTCCGGATCAATGGCCTCTCCTTGTATTTCTTCGACTTCGGAGATGATTATGCTTGGAGTCTCTACGCAAGTCTTCGACTTCCCTAGACACTCGGGGGCTGCTGACATGGGTATACCATTCGGGTTCCCATTATTAGTATACCCGGCTCGGCCCAATATGGAGAAAGCCCAACAAGGCAACCCGAAGAAGTAGTCGACTAGGACTCTTGTAAAACCCTAGACTGGTTGCATATATAACGCTAGCCAGGGCACCCAATAGAGGGGGGACAACAGATAGACAACAGACAGACAACATAGCTCCGCTACGGTGGCACCCTGTAAACATACATATGATCATATACTGGATTGCTAGCAGCACGTAGGAATCCTCCGCCGAGGGGACCCGAAGCTGGGTATGTCGTGTGCCTAATCTCGCTCCCGGAATCTCCATCGTCGCTCTCTCCCGAAACCCAAGTCCACAATACGTAGGCATTGGCGAGGTGATCCCTCGTCACCTGGGAAGATGATGTCGATGAGAAGCTAGAGTTTGGCTGCTGAAAAGTTTATATACTCCTCCTCTGATCACTTCCTTGGTCGACATCAGTGTGTTGTGTGTGTGGTGACTCTTCCTTGTGTGTGTGTGTGTGCTGGTGAGCATGCATGCTGCCTAGTGAGCTGCTTCTACTGCTCATGTTGGTACTTGTCAAATGTGGATCAGCTCGGCAGGGTTGCTGTTATCCTTCCCATTTCTCTTTTTTGACTAACTTGCCAAGTGGCTTTGCCACTTGGCTTAATTGTTGTTTCTGTTTTCTGTTTGTGAATGCAGGGATCAAGAAGATGATCTAGGATCTCTCCATCTCATGTTGATCAAGAAGTTCATGAAGATTATGTAGTGTAGTTTAGCTAGTTCCTATTCTTTGTAATTTTCCTTTTCTTTTTTATTTATCCAATTTCTGAAATCTGTGTTGTAATATTTAATTCATATGAATATTGTAAAGACAATGTAAATTGTACGTGATGATCAATAAAGCTCAAATTTCTCTAATGAGCTTTTCATATATATTTATATTCTTTTACATTCATAATTTTCCAGTTTATAATATTGTTATATGATTTATTCTTTATTTGTATTATAATTTGACTTAATGAGGTTTGAGTTTGAATTTAAAACTCAACTTGTTTCAATTCAATCATGCAACTTAAGATAAGATATGAAATGTTCCCCTCTCTTCTCGAAACCCTAAGTTTAGAAATCATAAGGTCCAAGTTTGTCGCACTCTCGAAACCCTAACCCTATCTGGTGTCGAGAGAGAAACTTGTCCCCTCTAAGATGTAGTTTGCAATAAAGCGTGAAATTTCCCCAGATTTTACGATGCAATGCACATCACTTTCTAAAATCTACCCTGCAATCGTCTCGAATCCTGGGATATTACAGCCATTTGGACAAACACGTTGCTCTGTGCCCTATTGTCGAAGAGGTGGCTTAGAGTCACCATCTTCGCCTCTGCGCTGAAGGTAGGCAAGGCATCCATGACAACGTAGTAGAGGGCGATGTGGACGTCGGGAGGGGCAGCATTGCTGATGCCATGCGCCACCGCTTTGACAACTTCTATGATCAAGGTCGATCATGTGGCCAACGTCCTCCTTTTGTCAGCATCAGCTGCAGCTCCTGGACCCTCAGTGCTAGCGCCAACACTAGGAGAGGTAGGGTGGTCGTCCTCACCAAGCATAACCGTATCAGAGTCCTGAGTGTCAGGGTCATCTACTCCAGGTGTTCCTAGAGGCTCATTAGAGCCCATGGCATACTTGTCGGTGGCTAGGCCGAAAGCAAAGATTTGCCGCATCTATGAGTAGCTGGCAATTAGATTGTTGAGGAACTCGGCGTCCTTTGGGTTAGCCTAATACATGGGACGCAGAGCTCGAATGGGGGAAATGGAGACGAGACTTTGGGCGGTGAGCCATGCGGTGATATAAGGGGTTCAATTCGGTGGGAGGTGATGAAATTTCTTCCATCGGCTTTTCGTGGCTCCGTGTGTGCTCGCGCCATCTCCCATCTTACATGGGCGGGCTGCAACTTTTCCCCTTTTCAGCCGCACGGAGCTTGGCTCGCGGAAAAGGGTGGAATCAAGCGTTCCTCTACGTGCAACGAAAACGCTGCTTTGAGGAGCGTGCGGGCCAAGGTTTTGAGACGGATCAGCCTACCAAATCACCCCTTTTTAGCCCGATGAAAGCCAAAAACACGATTGTGAGCAACCAATCACGCCCTTCCTATATTTCCTCGGTGAAATATCCGTAGACGTGCTATGGATCACTTTTCGTTTTCGAAAACAGGTTATGTGTCGCGCATGGCACCTCCGTCTCTCGCGTCCGGTGCAGCAAGGGTAAGGCTCCAAGCGCATGCGACGAGAAACACTTGGGGCGCGTTTGGTAGCCTGCATGGATTTTCTGCACCACTGCACCAGCGAGATGGGCCTCCTTGCGCGTCGCGAACGGGCCATGTGCCATGAAATGCGGGTCGTTTGGTATCATGGGAGGCCTTTTCTGCGCCGGGGAGGGAAGTCAGGCCGCATTGTTTGGGTGCCTGCACATACTACTTTCTTCCTTGCCCGTGCAGCCCACACGCTATTTGGTTGCAGATATGGGCGAGCTGTGGTAACCCCTCCCCTTAGAGTGGTGAGGTTACCCATCACTTCTAATAACTGAATTACAACACACAACAAATTAAGTTCATCAGAAAAGGTGCTGGTAATACACAACAACTAATTAGTGGGCAATGCATCACGAGCGAAGCAACTATATTTCGTGATGCATCGCAGGTTCATCACACGAGGGGTTAGTATATACCACCTCAAACAAGTTCATCATTACAGACCGAGGATAAGTTTCAAGCAAGTCCTAGCTAATGGAGGGATACGATACCACCTCCCAAAATGAGCAGATCATGTCCAAGGATGGAGAAGCACTAAGAAGGAAACTGGTTGTGAAGCCAGGTCCTTAGCCAGCTCCTCCTCTTCGGTGGCTGCAGCTTACTGTACTGGGCATATTCTTCTTCGTTGCCTGCAATGAAGTCGATAGCCCTTATCATCAACTTAGGTTGGTACAGCTGCGCCCTGCTGACAAACCGGGGCGTGAAGATCATCTTCATCTGAGCATAGTTCGTGATCGGGGTCCCTGCGTACTGACGATGCCTCGGGTTGCACTGCAATCCACAAGGAACAACTGTTAGTGCAGACGACATTCACATATACAGATCTATGAAGGAATTCAATGAGCCTTACTACCTGAATGTACTCGTCCGCCGTATCTTCATCAGCAGCATAGAAGCATCAACCATCTTCGCTCCAGTCCAGATTGCCATCGGTTTCATCTTTAGTATGACGCTCCACTTGGTCCTCCAGTTTCTGATGTGGTTGTACAGCTAAAGAGTAGTCATATGTATGGCAGCGAATGCAAGGACATCAGCAGCTACCTTCTTCATCTGCTGCTCTTTGAATCCCATGTTGAAACAGACACCGCTACGGACGAGCTGAACCAACCGGTTCAGCACAAACTCTGATAGCTCAAGTTTCCAAACCATGGCTGGTTTGCTTGAAATCAGAGATTGCTCAGCATTGACAGTAGGAGCGGAAAGATCAGGGGAGACCAATGGTATGATCGCCTACATGATAAACACTAGCAGATCAATGAAGTCCCACTACCACTTCCCAAGGTTCGGGAAAGCGGAAAAAAGCGTCGCTTATGCACGCTGAAGCACAATGCGGAGGCCTTCCGCATCGATTCTATAAGCGCTTAAGCAGAAAAAAGCGGAAAAGGAGGGGAAAAAGCGCCGCTTATGCACGCTGAAGCGCTAACAGGAAGGCCACCGCACCGATTACGCGTAACGCTTTCTTGAACCTTGCCACTTCCACATCCTTAATCAGTACCACTACTAGATCAATGAACTACCACTACCACATCAATGAAGAGCGAGAAAAGTAAGAGCGGTCTTACAGTCAGACGAGCCACACACAGCACCGAGGTCGAGGAAGCAGGACCCTGGCGAAGATGTAGGCAGCACCAACGTCCCAGTGGTAGAGTCAGATGCAACCTGGATAACCTCCACAACCTCGACCGGGGATGAAGGAATGTCCTACAATAGATTCGTTCACACCACCCCTTGATACGTCCATTTTGCATCACTATTTTATATCATAATTTGCTGTTATTCATTGATATATTTCATATTTGGAGATGATACTTATGTTATTTGATCTATTTTGCATGTTTCATGATTATTGGAGGATCGAGCACCGGAGCCAGGATTCTGCTGGAAAAAGCGTCGTCAGAAGGCAATATTTCGGAAGATCAACAATTAACAGAAATTATATGAAAAATCCTATTTTTCCAGAAGACGAAGGGAGCCAAAAGGGGGAGCCGAGGAGGGCCGCCATGGGCCCACCTCATAGGCCAGCGCGGGCCAAGGCCTGGCCGCGCCGCCATGTGAGGAGGGGGCCCACAGCCCCCTCTGGCCTCCTCTCCTTCGCGTACATCTTCGTCCCGAAAACCTAAGCTCCAGAGGATAGTCGCGAAGAGTCACAGCCGCCTCTGCGGGGCGGAAAACACCAGAGAGAAAAGAGCTCTCCGGCAGGCTGAAATCTGCCGGTGAAATTCCCTCCCGGAGGGGGAAATCGACGCCATCGTCACCGACATCGAGCTGGACATCATCTCCATCACCATCATCATCATCTCCATATTCATCACCGCCGTCTCCACCGCTGCACATCGTCACCGCTGTAACAATTTGGGTTGGATCTTGATTGTTTGATAGGGGAAACTCTCCCGGTATTGATTTCTACTTGTTATTGATGCTATTGAGTGAAATCATTGAACCAAGGTTTATGTTCAGATTTTTATTCATCATCATATCACCTCTGATCATGTTCCATATGATGTCTCATGAGTAGTTCGTTTAGTTCTTGAGGACATGGGTGAAGTCTAAATGTTAGTAGTGAATTATGGTTGAGTAATATTCAATGTTATGATATTTAAGTTGTGGTGTTATTCTTCTAGTGGTGTCATGTGAACGTCGACTACATGATACTTCACCTTTATGGGCCTAGGGGAATACATCTTGTACTCGTTTGCCAATTGTGGGGTTGCCAGAGTGACAGAAATCTAAACCCCCGTTGGTATATCGATGCAGGAGGGATAGCAGGATCTCAGAGTTTAAGGCTATGGTTAGATTTATCTTAATTACTTTCTTGTAGTTGCGGATGCTTGCAAGGGGTATAATCACAAGTATGTATTAGTCCTAGGAAGGGCGGTGCATTAGCATAGGTTCACCCACACAACACTTATCAAAACAATGAAGATTAATTAGCTATATGAAGCGAAAGCACTAGACTAAATTCCCGTGTGTCCTCAAGAACGTTTGGTCATTATAAGTAAACAAACCGGTTGTCCTTTGTGCTAAAAAGGATTGGGCCACTCGCTGCAATTAATTCTCTCGCACTTTACTTACTCGTACTTTATTCAACTGCTACATCAAAACCCCCTGAATACTTGTCTGTGAGCATTTACAGTGAATCCTTCATCGAAACTGCTTGTCAACACATTCTGCTCCTCGTTGGGATCGACATTCTTACTTATCGAAAATATTACGATACACCCCCTATACTTGTGGGTCATCAAGACTATTTTCTAGCGCCGTTGCCGGGGAGTGAAGCGCTATTGGTAAGTGGAATTGGTAAGGGAAACTTTTACTGTTCGTGTTGTTTTTATTTCTGCCTGCTGCCATAATTCATTATGGAGAGATCTTCTCTTGAATTTTTATTTGGAAAATCTACTACTACTGCAAAGGTAGTGGATGAGGCGCCAGGCGAGGAAGAGGTTCCATACAAAATACCTATAAAAATTATTGAACGTGTTGTGGATAACCGTTATACAGGGGATGGAACTGTCCCTCCTGGAGATCATTTACTGTTCTTACATGAATTATGCGGTTTATTCAAGTGTGCAGGTATTGCTATGGATGAAGTGAGGAAGAAACTATTCTCTATATCGCTGTCTGGTAAAGCGGCGCATTGGTATAAATTACTGGATGATGGGGATTCTCTTGAATGGAATGATATTGTGCCCCGGTTTTATTCTAAGTTATATCCTCCAAGTGAAATTCACAAAGACCGGAACCGCATATATAATTTTTGGCCTCATGATGGAGAGAGTATTGCCCAAGCGTGGGGGAGATTGAAGTCTTTAATGCTCAAATGCCCCATTCATGAGCTTCTTGGTAATGTTATTATTGATAATTTCTATGCAAGACTTTCTTTTCAAGACAAGACCTTGCTGGATACTTCTTGTTCTGGATCATTTACACGCAACAAAGAAGAGTTTAAAAGGGACCTTCTTAATCGGATTCAGGAGAATACTGAAGGATGGGAGAACGAAAAAAGAACTCCCTAAGAAGAATTTCGATAAGTGCATTATAATTAAAAGGATAGAGAATCAGGTATAAATTATGATTATAAATGCATTGAAGCTTTTATGGATACTGATAAATTTCGTAATATGAGTGCTACTTATGGTCTTGATTCTCAAGTTGCTGCAAATCTTTATAAAGCTTTTGCCTCTCATTATGAACTGCCTAAGAAGAATTTCGATAAGTATCATGAACCGTATAAGGATAAAATTGATTCATCTATAAATAAATGTGTTGTAGTTGAAACTGTTGATCATGTTATTCCTGAAGCTTATATTGAAAAAACTCCTTTCCCTGCTAAAATGAAGGAGTACTCTGTTATAAATAGTGTGGTTAATAAAAGTGAAAAGAAACCTATAGAACCTGAAGAGCAAATAAAGGTTGAACCCGCTATTGCAATTGTTAAAGATCTTCTGACTGAAAATGTGGAAGATGGTCATATTATTTTATGTGAAGATGCTTCTAATATTGTTTCACATCCTAATAAGTCTAGGAAAGCTAGTGTTCCTATGCTATCTGTTAGAATTGGTGATCATTGTTATTATGGTTTATGCGATATTGGTGCAAGTATTAGTGCTATTCCTTATGAGCTTTACACGGAGATCATGCATGAAATTGGTTCTTGTGAACTTGAAGATATTGATGTGGTTATTCGGCTAGCTAATAGAGAGACTATCTCTCCAATTGGTATTGTTCGAGATGTGGAAGTTCTATGTGGTAAGATTAAATATCCTGCTGACTTTTTGGTACTTGGTTCTGCTGCTAGTAAGTATTGTCCATCATTTTTGGTAGACCTTTTCTAAATACTTGTGGAGCTGTTATAGATTGCAAGAAAGAGAAAATTTTGACTAAATTTGCTGGTGAATCTTATGAGTTTAATTTCTCTAAATTTGCCAAAACTCCTTATAAAGCTGATTCACCTAATAATGATTTTAGAGTGCATCTATTGCTCTTGCTCCTAATAATCCTTTGCAGCAACATTTGGAGAATAGTGAGAGTGAAGTTTTTAGGGAAGAAAGAAATGAGCTTGATGAAATTTTCCTTCGTCAACCTATTCTTAAGCATGATTTACCGGTAGAAGATGTAGGTACAACACTTCCACCAAAAGAAGATCCTGTTTTTGATTTAAAACCTTTGCTTGATAATCCTAAATATGCTCATATTGATGATAAGAAAATATACCCTGTTATTATTAGTTCTAAGCTTTCAGAGATTGAGGAAGAAAGGTTATTGGAAATATTGAAGAAACACCGAGGAGCTATTGGCTACACTCTTGTTGACTTGAAGGGGATTTCTCCCTCTATTTGCCAACATGCCATTAATATGGAAGATGATGCAAAGCCTGTTGTTGAACATCAGCGTCGTCTAATTCCTAAGATGAAGGATGTGGTAAGGAATGAGGTATTAAAACTTCTTGAAGCTGGTATTATATATCCTATTGCTGATAGTAGATGGGTTAGTCGTGTGCATTGTGTTCCTAAGAAAGGAGGAATGACTGTTGTACCTAATGATAATGATGAGCTCATCCCTCAAAGAGTAGTTGTAGGGTATAGAATGTGCATTGATTATCGAAAAGTTAATAGAGTTACTAAGAAAGATCATTACCCTTTACCTTTTATTGATCAAATGTTAGAAAGGTTGTCTAAAAATACTCATTTTTGCTTTCTTGATGGTTACTCTGGGTTTTCACAAATTGCTGTTAAAACTAAGGATCAAGAGAAAACCACTTTCACTTGTCCCTATGGAACTTATGCTTATAGATGTATGCCTTTTGGTTTATGTAATGCTCCTGCTACTTTTCAAAGATGCATGTTTGCTATTTTTCATGGCTTTTGCGAGAGTATTGTAGAGGTATTCATGGATGATTTTTCCGTCTATGGGAATTCTTTTGATAATTGCTTGCGGAACCTTGATAAAGTTTTGCAGAGATGTGAAGAAACTAACCTTGTTCTTAATTGGGAGAAATGCCACTTTATGGTTAATGAAGGAATTGTATTGGGACATAAAATTTCTGAGAGAGGTATTGAAGTTGATAGAGCTAAAGTTGAAGCAATTGAGAAGATGCCCTATCCCAGGGATGTTAAAGGTATTCGTAGTGTTCTTGGTCACGCTGGGTTTTATAGGAGTTTTATTAAAGACTTCTCCAAGATTTCAAAGCCTCTTATTAATATTCTTCAAAAAGATGTACCTTTTGTTTTTGATGATGATTGTAAGGAAGCTTTTGAAACTCTAAAGAAAGCCTTAACAACTGCTCCTATAGTTGAACCTCCTGATTGGAACTTACCTTTTGAAATTATGTGTGATGCTAGTGATTTTGCTGTAGGTGCTGTTCTTGGACAGCGAGTAGATAAGAAATTGAATGTTATTCATTATGCTAGTAAAACTCTTGATGCTGCTGACATGGGCACTACCCTTCGAGTAACCGACGTTGCCCTATCCTGTATTGACTAATTGGAGGCCCATGAAGACACCCGAAGGCTAGATGGGCCACCTGGACAGCGCACCGGAGGAAACCTTGGCGGGCAAGACAAGGAAGCGGTCAACAAGGAAAGATTAGATCTAAACTTACTGTAAACCTAGTCGTACTTGGTTAGGCCTCTTGAGACCTGGCCTCCTATATAAAGGCCAGGAGAGGGGCTGCCAAGGGACACAATCAATCTTAGCGATCATAGCCAGCAAAAGCTTAGAGTTAGGTAACCCTAGCGATAGCAATCTCGTCGAGACCTCAGCCGAACTATTCGGCACCCCATTGTAACCCATTGTCATCATAATCAAGAACAGACAGGCAGGACGTAAGGGTTTTACCTCATCGAGGGCCCCAAACCTGGGTAAATCGCTTTCCCCGCTTGTCTGTGAACCGATGTCTCGTATCAGCTTGCAGGATTCCATCAACCCTAAGCCCCTATCGGAGGGCATTGGCGAGGAGTACCCTCGACAATTGGCGCCGTCTGTGGGAACCCTATCGGCACAAGATCGGACATCGGCTGAACCCGTCATGTCTTCTGCAGCTTCGTCAACACCATCATCGCCTCATCTGGGAAGCCCGATTCGTTTCGGCTCCTACGAATTCACCCCGCATAGCGAATCTTCTCGCTTGACCTTTTCTGGTCTACAAGGCAACATGGAGATGGCTTTCGGGAGCGTCCACTACAATGTCAACTCGGAAGGAATTCTTCGGCTGCTGGAATCTCCCATCTCCAGATCAACGAGTCCGAGCGCATCGTCATCACCCGACCTTTCGACTGGTCTGACAAGCCCGTCGAGTCTGTCTGCGCCTTCGACTCCCCGTTCGGCATCTTCCATGTCAGTTGGATCTGATGATCCCGTGTCCTCGGAGCTTACCTCGTATTACTGCGTGAACTGCGACACCAGGCACGGACTGGGGTCAAGCGACACGCCATTCATCTGCAACGCCTACTATTCATCGGGAGAGGACAGCATCGGCAGCATCGCTCGAGGAGACACCCGAAGAGTGGCGCCCCTCCAAGTTTACGTCGCTAATAGGGGAGACGAAGATCGCACCCCCCATTCCAGCAGGCGAGCTAGTTTTGGAAACAGCGCCAGCAATGACAATAGCGACCACACCATCGCAGAGGAGGAGTGGGAAGCAGCCAAGGCAGCCGTCCTTAACAACACACCACTTCCGGCGGGAACCACGGTTGGCACTCTCAATGCTTACCGCTCCATATTGGAGAAAAATCAGGAGCGCCTATCTAAGGAGCAAGCCACCCTCGAGAAACGTCTATCTGCGGCAGACCGATCCAGCGAGCGACGGAGGGGCTCGCAGGGAAGCGCCTCTCGAAGTACCCACGGAGGAGGCAAACACCGATCAAGAATGTCCAGGCTTTCGGAAGATGATGCAAGGGAGATAACGTCGAACCTGACCAAGTCCTTCATGACTACGGACACCGTGGGCATGCCACGGCCAAAAACTGTCGCGGGAGCAACAGCCAACCTTGCAGCATACCTCATTAATCAGCGTCCCGAAGGATCCATGGCTCAGGCTCACCGTGGCGCCTTAGAAAGCCTCGCGATATTAGGAGACAATCTAGTACCGAGGAAGGAGAAGACCACGTTGCAGGCCAGCGGCTCAAAGCATCTTGCAAGAGACGCTCGGGATGAAATTACTCAGAGTAGGATCGACAAAGCAAGGCGACGACGCGCCCTCAGAGAGGAATTCGACAGCGATTCTTCAGATGAGACCCAGGAGAACGACGGTGAACTTAGGGGGGCCGATTGTTTAAGCTACAAAATTCGGGAGGCGATGCCACCTAAGAAGTTCAAACCCACCCCTACCGACGCCGCCAAGTACGATGGGCAGCAGGATCCGAGATCCTGGATAGCGGATTACCTGCAAACGGTGATTCTGCAAAAAGGAAACCAGATAGCAGTAATGCAGTGCCTGCAGCTTTACCTAAAGGACTCAGCACGAGCCTGGCTGAGAGGTCTGCCGAAGGGTTCCATCAAGTCTTGGGACGACCTAGTAGAAGCCTTCGTCGCCAACTTCCAAGCAACCTACAAAAGGCCCGTCGGGATTGAAGAGTTACGGCACTGCCAGCAAAAACAGAAGGAGTCGATGCGCGCATACATCGGGAGATTCACCAAACTCCTGAATGCTGCGGAGGACGTATCTGTCGACAGAGCAATCGACGCCTTCAGTGATGGCATCCGACGTGAAAGTTACATAGAAGAACTTGGACGAAAGAAGCCGAAAACCATAACCAAGTTAATGGAAATCGCCAAGAGCTGGGCCGATGGCGAAGACAACGTTCGAAAGCCACGACAGCGCAGCGACGACGAAGAAGATGACCAGCCGAAGCATGATTCGGGAGGTCGAAGGGATCGCAACAAGAGGAGGAAGAACCACAGCTACGATGATAACAACTTGGTGGCTGCAGGATATATTCTGATCGGCAGGATGATCGGTACGATGACAGGCGAGACGATCGACAGGACGGTAATCGGAGCAACTCTGGGAACCGTGGCAACTTTAAACCACGACAACAGAGAACTCCAGAACTACCCTACGCTGAGCAGATCAATGCCCCCTGCTATCTGCATTCGTATACCGATTCCAAGGATGGAAAAATAAAGTCTAGCCACCTGCTCAGGGACTGTCGGCAGTTCATCGATATGCATAAACTCATCCAGCAGGCAGGCCAGCAACAGCTACCACCACCACCCCCACCACCCCCAATACAACACCAGGTCCAGCAAGCTCAACCTCATCAACCCAACGAGGCATTTCCACCACCACGTGGGCAGATGAGTATGATTCACAGGACAGGCGTCTCAAGGAGAGAAATGAAGAAGCTCACCCGAGAAATCAACCTGGCAGAAAGTGTCATGGCAAACATCCCTGAGTATGTCGAGTGGTCGTCTCAGAACATCACGTTCAGCCGAGCGGATCACCCGATGACTATACCAAAACCAGGACACGCCGCCCTAGTGGTTGAAGCGCAGATAGGAGGGTTCAAGATGAGCAAAGTCTTCATGGACGGAGGAAGTGGACTCAACTTGATATTCCTTGACACAATTCAAAGCATGGGGATCACCATGAGAATGTTGGAAGAGTCAGACACCCGCTTCCATGGAGTACTCCCTACTTCACCAGCACATTCTCTTGGCAAAGCGTACCTGATACGTCTCCGACGTATCGATAATTTCTTATGTTCCATGCCACATTATTGATGATATCTACATGTTTTATGCACACTTTATGTCATATTCGTGCATTTTCTGGAACTAACCTATTAACAAGATGCCGAAGTGCCAGTTGCTGTTTTCTGCTGTTTTTGGTTTCAGAAATCCTAGTAAAGAAATATTCTCGGAATCGGACGAAATCAACGCCGAAGATCGTAGAATCCCCGGAAGCATCCAGAACACACGAGAAGGACCAGAGGGGGGCACTGGGCCCCCAGACCATAGGCCGGCGCGGCCCAGGCCCTGGCCGCGCCGCCCTATAGTGTCGTCGCCCCTTCGACCTTCTGACGCCGCCTCTTCGCCTATTTAAGGGCCCTCGACCTAAAACCTCGATACGAAAAAAGCCACGGTACGAGAAACCTTCCAGAGCCGCCGCCATCGCGAAGCCAAGATCTGGGGGACAGGAGTCTCTGTTCCGGCACGCCGCCGGGACGGGGAAGTGCCCCCGGAAGGCATCTCCATCGACACCGCTGCCATCTCCATCGCCATCTTCATCACCATTGCTGCTCCCATGAGGAGGGAGTAGTTCTCCATCGAGGCTCGGGGCTGTACCGGTAGCTATGTGGTTAATCTCTCTCCTATGTACTTCAATACAATGATCTCATGAGCTGCTTTACATGATTGAGATCCATATGATGAGCTTTGTATCGCTACTAGTTGTGTGCTACTCATGTGATGTTATTAAAGTAGTATATTCCTCCTGCATGGTGTAAAGGTGACTAGTGTGTGCACCATGTGGTTCTTGTCGTAGGCTATGATCATGATCTCTTGTAGATTGTGAAGTTAATTATCATTATGATAGTATTGATGTGATCTGTTCCTCCTTCATAGTGTAATGTGGGCAGTGTGTGCACTATGTTAGTTCTTGGTTTATTTTGCAATGATCTATTATGCTCTAAGGTTATTTAAATATGAACATTGAATTGTGGAGCTTGTTAACTCCGGCATTGAGGGTTCGTGTAATCCTACGCAATGTGTTCATCATCCAACAAAAGAGTGTATGTAGCACATATGAGAAAGAGTTATTTATTATGCGATCAATGTTGAGAGTGTCCACTAGTGAAAGTATGATCCCTAGGCCTTGTTCCTAAATACTGCTATCGCTGCTTGTTTACTGTTTTACTGCGTTACTACTGCTGCAATACTACCACCATCAACTACACGCCAGCAAGCTATTTTCTGGCACCGTTGCTACTGCTCATATATATTCATACCACCTGTATTTCACTATCTCTTCGCCGAACTAGTGCACCTATTAGGTGTGTTGGGGACACAAGAGACTTCTTGCTTTGTGGTTGCAGGGTTGCATGAGAGGGATATCTTTGACCTCTTCCTCCCTGAGTTCGATAAACCTTGGGTGATCCACTTAAGGGAAAACTTGCTGCTGTTCTACAAACCTCTGCTCTTGGAGGCCCAACACTGTCTACAGGAAAAGGAGGGGGCGTAGACATCAAGCTATTTTCTGGCGCCGTTGCCGGGGAACGAAAAGCTACAATACAGGGATTTCCTCCCTCGTCAACCACGCGCCAGTTGTAGGCAGTCAGTACCTGAACGTCGTCTTCGGCAAACCCGACAACTCCAGGAAGGAGAAAATCAAGTTTGAAGTCGTGAACTTGGAATCACAGTATCACGCCATACTCGGGAGACCAGCTTATGCCAAGTTCATGGCTGTGCCGCATTATGCGTACCTCAAGCTGAAGATGCCGGGGAACAACGGGACAAACATCACAGTCTACGGAAGTTTCTCACGCTCGGACAATTGTGCTCGTGACTTTCAAAGGATTGCTGCAAAGTTTGGGCCACGGCGAGAGACTGTCGACCTTCCACCCAAGTTGACGATACAAGAAATCAAGGAGGAAAAACTCGACAGGGAAATCAAGAAGAAGCCAGCCAACCTTGCTCCTGAAACCCCAGCAACAAAAGCATCGACAGAAAAAGTCTCGGCAGCCGCCGATGCAGAAGATATAGGAGGCAGCAAGATGCTAACAATCGCTGCCCAGACCCCTGGCGAAATCAACAACGCTGCAGCGATCACCAGCATGACGAAGAAATCAGAAGATGCTCTTGAAAATGAGAAGAACCCCTTCCTTGATAAAACACTTCCTTAGTTTTAATTTTTCCCTTTACTTTACACAGGGCCTCCCTTTTTCGCCCTCTAGTTTGGTATTTACCTTATCAATGAGCACTTAAGTTTCGATTCTTGTTGAGTCTTGCAGTAATCTAAAGCATCTATGACCGTGCCGCCGTAAAACCTTGCTTACAAGTAACGGCACAATGTAACGCGCGGCAGAAGATCGCGCCCCAAGGCAAAAGCCTCCACGAGTGCTGCAAAGAAAAACAAGGACATTAATCCTTCCATCTTCTTCAGATGCCTCTACGAGTGCCGAACAAAGCAAGAGTTTGGAAAACTTAAACACAACCCACGTTCAATATTTTACTTATGGAAATATCAGAGAACAACGGGCTCATCGGCAGAATCATTGCACCCGAAATATTCGGGAATGACTGTCGAAACTTACAATCGGTTGAAAGCAAAGTTGCGCATACAACAGGTTTTAGCAAAACCTGCAACACGAGCTGATCACTCATAATGATTTGCTAACCAACTAGTATACATACATCCAACGGGCAATTAAGATTTGCTCCTTTGAATATTTGCCAACGGCATGGTAAAAGTACATATTCATGTATTTACCGGATAAAGAGTTTCGGCTTGATAATCCTAACACTTGGATGGACCAGCCAATGCAATCTACAAAAGTAACTTTACACCCTGACATCACCCTTGTGGAGTTTCCCTTTCTTCAGGTACCTTTGATTCCTCCTCAAGCCTGTCGACAATTACATGGGCGGGTGATACGCGTACAGCACGCGTCCGTTGGGAACCCCAAGAGGAAGGTGTGATGCGTACAGCGGCAAGTTTTCCCTCAGTATGAAACCAAGGTTTATCGAACCAGTAGGAGCCAAGAAGCACATTGAAGGTTGATGGCGGCGGGATGTAGTGCGGCGCAACACCAGGGATTCCGGCGCCAACGTGGAACCTGCACAACACAACCAAAGTACTTTGCCCCAACGAAACAGTGAGGTTGTCAATCTCACCGGCTTGCTGTAACAAAGGATTAGATGTATAGTGTGGATGATGATTGTTTGCAGAAAACAGTAGAACAGTATTGCAGTAGATTGTATTTCAGTATAGAGAATTGGACCGGGGTCCACAGTTCACTAGAGGTGTCTCTCCCATAAGATAAACAGCATGTTGGGTGAACAAATTACAGTTGGGCAATTGACAAATAAAGAGGGCATGACCATGCACATACATATTATGATGAGTATTGTGAGATTTAATTGGGCATTACGATAAAGTACATAGACCGCTATCCAGCATGCATCTATGCCTAAAAAGTCCACCTTCAGGTTATCATCCGAACCCCCTCCAGTATTAAGTTGCTAACAACAGACAATTGCATTAAGTATTGCGCGTAATGTAATCAGTGACTATATCCTCGAACATAGCACTAATGTTTTATCCCTAGTGGTAACAGCACATCCATAATCTTAGAGATTTCTGTCACTTCCCCAGATTCACGGAGACATGAACCCACTATCGAGCATAAATACTCCCTCTTGGAGTTACAATCATCTACTTGGCCAGAGCATCTACTAGTAACGGAGAGCATGCAAGATCATAAACAACACATAGACATAACTTTGATAATCAACATAACAAGTATACTCTATTCATCGGATCCCAACAAACGCAACATATAGAATTACAGATAGATGATCTTGATCATGTTAGGCAGCTCACAAGATCCGACAATTAAGCACAATGGGGAGAAGACAACCATCTAGCTACTGCTATGGACCCATAGTCCAGGGGTAGACTACTCACACATCACTTCGGAGGCGACCATGGCGGCGTAGAGTCCTCCGGGAGATGATTCCCCTCTCCGGCAGGGTGCCGGAGGCGATCTCCTGAATCCCCCGAGATGGGATTGGCGGCGGCGGCGTCTCTGGAAGGTTTTCCGTATCGTGGCTCTCGGTACTGGGGGTTTCGCGACGGAGGCTTTAAGTAGGCGGAAGGGCAGGTCAGGAGGCGGCACGAGGGGCCCACACCACAGGGCCGCGCGACCAAGGGGGGGCCACGCCGCCCTAGGGTGTGGCCACCTCGTGGCCCCACTTCGTCTCCTCTTCGGTCTTCTGGAAGCTTCGTGGCGAAATAGGACCCTGGGCGTTGATTTCGTCCAATTCCGAGAATATTTCGTTACTAGGATTTCTGAAACCAAAAACAGCGACAAAGAATCGGCACTTCGGCATCTTGTTAATAGGTTAGTTCCAGAAAATGCACGAATATGACATAAAGTGTGCATAAAACATGTAGATATCATCAATAATGTGGCATGGAACATAAGAAATTATCGATACGTCGGAGACGTATCAGCATCCCCAAGCTTAGTTCTGCTCGTCCCGAGCAGGTAAAACGATAACAAAGATAATTTCTGGAGTGACATGCCATCATAACCTTGATCATACTATTTGTAAAGCATATGTAGTGAATGCAGCGATCAAAACAATGTATATGACATGAGTAAACAAGTGAATCATATAGCAAAGACTTTTCATGAATAGTACTTCAAGACAAGCATCAATAAGTCTTGCATAAGAGTTAACTCATAAAGCAATAATTCAAAGTAAAGGCATTGAAGCAACACAAAGGAAGATTAAGTTTCAGCGGTTGCTTTCAACTTGTAACATGTATATCTCATGGATAATTGTCAACATAGAGTAATATAATAAGTGCAATATGCAAGTATGTAGGAATCAATGCACAGTTCACACAAGTGTTTGCTTCCTGAGGTGGAGAGAAATAGGTGAACTGACTCAACAATGAAAGTAAAAGAATGGTCCTCCATAGAGGAAAAGCATCGATTGCTATATTTGTGCTTGAGCTTTGATTTTGAAAACATGAAACAATTTTGTCAACGGTAGTAATAAAGCATATGTATCTTGTAAATTATATCTTACAAGTTGCAAGCCTCATGCATAGTATACTAATAGTGCCCGCACCTTGTCCTAATTAGCTTGGACTACCGGATCATCACAATGCACATGTTTTAACCAAGTGTCACAAAGGGGTACCTCTATGCCACTTTGTACAAAGGTCTAAGGAGAAAGCTCGCATTGGATTTCTCGCTATTGATTATTCTCAACTTAGACATCCATACCGGGATAACATAGACAACAGATAATGGACTCCTCTTTTATGCATAAGCATGTAACAACAATTAATAATTTTCTCATATGAGATTGAGGATATATGTCCAAAACTGAAACTTCCACCATGGATCATGGCTTTAGTTAGCGGCCCAATGTTCTTCTCTAACAATATGCATGCTTAACCATAAGGTGGTAGATCTCTCTTACTTCAGACAAGACGAACATGCATAGCAACTCACATGAAATTCAACAAAGAGTAGTTGATGGCGTCCCCAGTGAACATGGTTATCGCACAACAAGCAACTTAATAAGAGATAAAGTGCATAAGTACATATTCAATACCACAATAGTTTTTAAGCTATTTGTCCCATGAGCTATATATTGCAAAGGTGAATGATGGAAATTTAAAGGTAGCACTCAAGCAATTTACTTTGGAATGGCGGAAAATACCATGTAGTAGGTAGGTATGGTGGACACAAATGGCATAGTGGTTGGCTCAAGTATTTTGGATGCATGAGAGGTATTCCCTCTTGATACAAGGTTTAGGCTAGCAAGGCTTATTTGAAACAAACACAAGGATGAACCGGTGTAGCAAAACTCACATAAAAGACATATTGTAAACATTATAAGACTCTACACCGTCTTCCTTGTTGTTCAAACTCAATACTAGAAATTATCTAGACCTTAGAGAAACCAAATATGCAAACCAAATTTTAGCATGCTCTATGTATTTCTTCATTAATAGGTGCAAAGTATATGATGCAAGAGCTTAAATATGAGCACAACAATTGCCAAGTATCACATTATCCAAGACATTATTGCAATTTACTACATGTATCATTTTCCAATTCCAACCATATAACAATTTAACGAAGAAGAAACTTCGCCATGAATACTATGAGTAGAGCCTAAGGACATACTTGTCCATATGCTACAGCGGAGCGTGTCTCTCTCCCACAAAGTGAATGCTAGGATCCATTTATTCAAACAAAACAAAGATAAAAACAAACCGACGCTCCAAGCAAAGCACATAAGATGTGATGGAATAAAAATATAGTTTCAGGGGAGGAACCTGATAATGTTGTCGATGAAGAAGGGGATGCCTTGGGCATCCCCAAGCTTAGATGATTGAGTCTTCTTAGAATATGCAGGGGTGAACCACCAGGGCATCCCCAAGCTTAGAGCTTTCACTCTCCTTGATCATGTTGCATCATACTCCTCTCTTGATCCTTGAAAACTTTCTCCACACCAAACTTAGAACAACTCATTAGAGGGTTAGCGACAATAAAAATTAACATGTTCAGAGGTGACACAATCATTCTTAACACTTCTGGACATTGCATAAAGCTACTGGACATTAATGGATCAAAAAATTCATCCAACATAGCAAAAGAGGCAATGCGAAATAAAAGGCAGAATCTGTCAAAACAGAACAGTTCGTATTGACAAATTTTATCGAGGCACCAGACTTGCTCAAATGAAAATACTCAAATTGAATGAAAGTTGCGTACATATCTGAGGATCACTCACGTAAATTGGCATAATTTTCTGAGTTACCTACAGAGAAAACAGCCCAGATTCGTGACAGCAAAGAAATCTGTTTCTGCGCAGTAATCCAAATCTAGTATGAACTTTTCTATCAACGACTTTACTTGGCACAACAAAACACTAAACTAAGATAAGGAGAGGTTGCTACAGTAGTAAACAACTTCCAAGACACAAAATAAAAACAAAGTACTGTAGTAAAAACCATGGGTTGTCTCCCATAAGCGCTTTTCTTTAACGCCTTTCAGCTAGGCGCAGAAAGTGTGTATCAAGTATTATCAGAGGGTGGTGCATCATTATTATGAGCTCCCCCATCCGTAGTGGCACTAAGGGCTTTGTCAATTTTAGGCCTATAATAATACTTCTTTGGTTTAGGCACTTTAGAGACATACATAAACTTTTGCTCCTTACCCACATAAGCTTTCTCCTTATATTTAAGAGAAGAAAATGTTGAACCCAAGGTTCCCATAGCTTTTTCAAGTTCGTCAATCCTATTGCTTTGATCGTCATGGACAACACAAGTTCCTAGGACACTAATTCTTTCATCAATTCCTCCTAAGGATTTATCAAGTTCATTAGTTTTATCAAGTAACATTTCCAATTTAGCTTCAATACTTGGAAAAATTTTCTCTAAGGTTTCCAATTTTTTCATAACATCTTCAAGAGAGATTTCAGTTTTAACTTCATCAACAGGGGGTATTCCAAATAGACTCTCAATAATGCAGCTACCTTCTAATGCAGGAGTACTTAGGAAGTTACCTTTCGCGAGACTATCAAGAACATACCTATTCCAGCTAGAGATACCAACATAAAAATTCCTGAGTAGGATAGTGGTGGAGTGTTTCTTAGTGCACCTATTATGGGCATCACTAATTCTATACCAACCATCTCTTAAACATTCTCCCCCTCGTTGCTTAAACGTACGAACTTCAACTTCAGGATTACTCATTTTAGCAGTAGTAAATAAAGCAAACTAGATAAAGTAAATGCAAGTAACTAATTTTTTTGTGTTTTTGATATAGCAAACAAGATAGCAAATAAAGTAAAACTAGCAACTAATTTTTTTTTGTATTTTGATTTAGTGCAGCAAACAAAGTAGTAAATAAAACTAAGCAAGATAAAAACAAAGTAAAGAGATTGGGAAGTGGAGACTCCCCTTGCAGCGTGTCTTGATCTCCCCGGCAACGGCGCCAGAAAAAGAGCTTGATACGCGTACAGCACGCGTCCGTTGGGAACCCCAAGAGGAAGGTGTGATGCGTACAGCGGCAAGTTTTCCCTCAGTATGAAACCAAGGTTTATCGAACCAGTAGGAGCCAAGAAGCACATTGAAGGTTGATGGCGGCGGGATGTAGTGCGGCGCAACACCAGGGATTCCGGCGCCAACGTGGAACCTGCACAACACAACCAAAGTACTTTGCCCCAACGAAACAGTGAGGTTGTCAATCTCACCGGCTTGCTGTAACAAAGGATTAGATGTATAGTGTGGATGATGATTGTTTGCAGAAAACAGTAGAACAGTATTGCAGTAGATTGTATTTCAGTATAGAGAATTGGACCGGGGTCCACAGTTCACTAGAGGTGTCTCTCCCATGAGATAAACAGCATGTTGGGTGAACAAATTACAGTTGGGCAATTGACAAATAAAGAGGGCATGACCATGCACATACATATTATGATGAGTATTGTGAGATTTAATTGGGCATTATGACAAAGTACATAGACCGCTATCCAGCATGCATCTATGCCTAAAAAGTCCACCTTCAGGTTATCATCCGAACCCCCTCCAGTATTAAGTTGCTAACAACAGACAATTGCATTAAGTATTGCGCGTAATGTAATCAGTGACTATATCCTCGAACATAACACTAATGTTTTATCCCTAGTGGCAACAGCACATCCATAATCTTAGAGATTTCTGTCACTTCCCCAGATTCACGGAGACATGAACCCACTATCGAGCATAAATACTCCCTCTTGGAGTTACAAGCATCTACTTGGCCAGAGCATCTACTAGTAACGGAGAGCATGCAAGATCATAAACAACACATAGACATAACTTTGATAATCAACATAACAAGTATTCTCTATTCATCGGATCCCAACAAACGCAACATATAGAATTACAGATAGATGATCTTGATCATGTTAGGCAGCTCACAAGATTCGACAATTAAGCACAATGGGGAGAAGACAACCATCTAGCTACTGCTATGGACCCATAGTCCAGGGGTAGACTACTCACACATCACTCCGGAGGCGACCATGGCGGCGTAGAGTCCTCCGGGAGATGATTCCCCTCTCCGGCAGGGTGCCGGAGGCGATCTCCTGAATCCCCCGAGATGGGATTGGCGGCGGCGGCGTCTCTGGAAGGTTTTCCGTATCGTGGCTCTCGGTACTGGGGGTTTCGCGACGGAGGCTTTAAGTAGGCGGAAGGGCAGGTCAGGAGGCGGCACGAGGGGCCCACACCACAGGGCCGCGCGGCCAAGGGGGGGGGCCGCGCCGCCCTAGGGTGTGGCCACCTCGTGGCCCCACTTCGTCTCCTCTTCGGTCTTCTGGAAGCTTCGTGGCGAAATAGGACCCTGGGCGTTGATTTCGTCCAATTCCGAGAATATTTCGTTACTAGGATTTCTGAAACCAAAAACAGCAGAAAATAGCAACTGGCACTTCGGCATCTTGTTAATAGGTTAGTTCCAGAAAATGCACGAATATGACATAAAGTGTGCATAAAACATGTAGATATCATCAATAATGTGGCATGGAACATAAGAAATTATCGATACGTCGGAGACGTATCAGCGGGCACTAAAACCTTCGGGTGCAGTTCTTCAAAATCGCCAGTTGCGTTGGCAATAGATAGCAAACATGCTGAGGGATAGCGAGCAAGCACAAGGGCAAGCGTACATTTGGCCCCTGCGAAAACTTGAGCTCTCACCAGCTCCCGAACCTTCTTGGCATTTCCAAATTCGGACATCAAAGTCAAAAGAGTAGGGGAACTGCATTTAAAGGAAACATTATCTTCCAAACCACCCTCATGGCTTTGTAGCACTTGTCGAAGAACTGGTGGACTTGTTGGACTCGATCCTGAAATTTGGCGACAGCCGAAGCCTTCGAGTGTTCCCGCCAGAAAATCTCTTCGGATGAGGAAAGCTGGGTTAAAGCATGCACTCGCTCGTGTATCCGCTTGTTCTCTTCCGCACGGTTCAAAGCTATGACTGGCAAAAGAATCAGTAAAGAGTTAGACAAGGTGTTGTTGACTAACAGGCAAAGGAATCAGGACACTTACGGTTCAAACTTTCGGTAGCTTTATGCAGCTCAGCAAGAGTGTAACGTTCCACGTCAGCTGCAATCTCGCTCTTCTAATTACAATAGCAGCCAAGGCATAAGTGCTGCGCAGGTCCTTTTCCATCTGCGTAATCCGATCCTTCATACGCTGGATCTGATCATTTTCAGGAAGGGCACCCGAAGAGTCATCAACAAATGAGGGCACTGGGAAGACCTGCAGGAAACACCGTTATAAAGGGATGATGGATATGGTACAGCCGAGCATCCAAAATAACTCCCATCGGGAGAAGTGCAAGAAGAAATATCATAACAAAAGTGTGCTAACAACATTGCTAGCACAGAATTTATTACAAGCATAAGTTTTGCGGCAGAACAATGTTTCACATCAGTTCAAGCACAAGTTTGCTACAAAAATCAAGGGAGTTGGGTCTGAGTCAATAAACTGGGTCCAGCCGATGATTTCCTTGATGAAACTAGTTCAAGGAGCTGGCGGGCGCAAGTGAGGGCAGACGTTTTAAAGGTGCTTAAATCAACAAGCTGCCCATCTTGCTCTTTCGGCAGCGCCTTAGTCATTCCCTCGATGTCACCCTTGAAGCCGTAACCCATCATAAGCTGGAAGGCAAGGACAGCACCAAAAGTACGCGATGTACGCTTGAATGCCTCGATGACCTCCTTGGTGTCAACCGCGAAGGTATCGACCAGCTGCCCCAGGGTCTTCTCCTGCTTGATCTTGGGGAAAATCATCGAGTGCATCCGCGCCAGGGCACCTTTTCCCTTTACAAGAAGCTCCCGCGTAAGCTGGTGAGAGGCAAGAATCATTGACACAGCGTTCGCTGGAGAGTTGTTTGGAACTCTATCCAGGGCATCAATAGGGATATTCGCCGCTTCTGCAGGGAAAAGAAGGAAAAAAGCACATTGGCAAAAGGATCGAATCCATAAGCACATCAATCGACAGAGGTGTGTAAAAATTACCAAGTAAGGCCAGAGAAGACTGACGAAGGACTTCATCCTTTTCGGCTGACCGAGCTTCAGCCATCATCCTTGATGCTTCCTCCTCCTTCAGCTTCTCTTTTAGCTTGCCCAGTTCCACCTTCAGAGAGTCAACCTCTTGGTGAGCCTCAGCAGCTATCTTGACTGCGCCATCCAATTTCAAGGAGGAAGATTTGACTTCCTCTTGCAACCTAGCCTTGTCAACTTCCAGAGAAGTGAATTGGGAGGTGAAGGCCTCCAAAGAAGAAATAACGCCTCGCAAGTCCTTAAGAAAGAAGGATATTAGGAATTGCCAAGCAAGGCACGCTCCAAGAGATTTGCATCACAGTTAGAAAAAGGCTTACAGAAGGAGGAGCTGCGGTGGCAGCAGTTGGAGAGACGCCTTTCCCCTTAGAAAGGGAAGAAGCAGTCGATGCTTGAGCCATAGGGGTGGCCTTAGGAGCCGAAGCTTCGGAAGCCACTATGATCGGCGAGGCAGCATCAGATTTGGCTTTTTTAGGCGGGGACTCGATAAACCCTTCGTCGCTGCAAAGGTGAAAGGTCGACAATGGTTATAAGGAGAGTAAGAAAAATAAGAAAGCAAAGTGTAACTTCAGAAAAAAAACTACTTACATGTCAAAAAGATCATCTTCATCGGCGAAGCCGCCGGTTGATCTCTTCACAGGTGAAGCCCTGACCTCCTCCGTAGCTGCATCAACAAAGGTATCATGATCAGCGTCGTCATTAAGCGTTGATCCATCCACGACACCAGCGTCATCGGCTGGGGAGGGAAGGTCGGTGTGAGCAGCTTCAAAATCTATCGGACCATCATATTCATCCTCTAGGCCTGTATGCTCGATAGTGTGAAAATCTACGGGGATTGAGGAGCCTCTCCCTTCAGAAGTATCATCTGGAGAATCATGCATATTTCCAGAAACCATGGGGATCTGTCGAAGAAAATAACAAGTAAGAACAACGGTAATTGTGTCGGCTAAGAAAAAACGGCATAGTAAGGGCGCGAAGAAAGAAAAATACCTTTGATAGTGGATGATCAGCATCAAGGGGAGTATAAGAAGAAATCAGCGGAATTGAATCTTCCTGGTTAAAGGAAGTAAGGCGACGGACTTCATCAAGCAACTCCTTTTCCGATAGATCGGCAGCATTAATCCTGGTTTCATCCTTTGGACCTGAGTACAACCACATCGGGTGAACTCTGGCCATGACTGGTTGCACTCGGCGCTTCAAGAATACCGCTGCCACCTCTGTGCCGATCATAGTTTGGCCGTCGGCCTCTTTGATTCGAAGAAATTTGGCGAACAATTCTTCGGTTGATGCTCTCTCATCGGGTGAGAGAATGTTCTTCCAAGAGTTCTTGGGTTTGGCTTCGGAAACATCGGCATAGCATGGAAGCCGAGATTCGGGTGACAGGGAGTCCTTGACGTAAAACCATTTCAGCCTCCATCCTTGCACGGACTCTCTCATAGGGAAATTAAAGTAATTGACCTCTGAACGAGCGACAAAACCTACTCCTCTGGTGACAAAGTACCCATTACTACTGCTGTATCTCTTCACATAGAAGATCTTTTTCCACAGCCCGAAATGAGGCTCGATACCCAGAAACGCCTCGCAAAGGGTGATGAACACAGCAACATGAAGGATTGAGTTGGGAGTAAGTTGCCATAGTTGGATTTTGTACGTTCGCAGGACATGGAGGAGGAATCCATGAGTGGGGAGTGAAAGGCCCCGGTGAAGGAAAGATAAGAACATCACAGTAAAGCCAGCAGGAGGATCAGGCCGAGAAATCGCACCTGGAAGGATCACGTCTCCCACATCGGAAGATATCAATCCTAGGCTTCGGGATCTCTTCTCATCGCGCTTGGTGACGGTTGACGCTACCCAGTCTTCGGGCTTGACCATTGAGCTCGATGGCGCTGGCAGCGCCGGAGCTGAGGGAGGTGCACTCGGAGCGCTCCCCTTCGGAAGAGAAGAAGAGGACTTGGCGGCGGCACCTCCGCTGGTGGAGCTGGCGGTGGCGGCAGGGATCTTCTTCTTTACCATTGAGAGATCTGATGAAGATTGGGAAAGCTGTGGTGGCGGTGCAGCAACAGCAAAGGAAGGAAGAAGGTGGAGATTAGGAATTTTTCGCCCTGTGGAGATTTTGAGGAGAAGTTAAGAGTTAAGTAAGCATGTGGCGCTTGAAGGAGGGGAGGAACCGGCGGCCCGCTATGCCCACATTGTGCGAAAATCGAGGAGGCACCTCGGTCACCACGCGTGCAATGATCAAACCCTAAAAACTGCCCGCGCAGAGCTAGGGTGGGCCCGTCAGGTCAAGTCCTGTCAATCAGCCCACAGCAGTTACACGTCAACAGTGACGTCATAAAACAAACAACCCCCCTTAGAAGCATTCGAAGGAAAAGATGGAAAGTTATCGGATGAAAAACTTGAGTCTACGCACGGATTGCAAGCATCCGTACCTAGACTCGGGGGCTACTCCCATCGGGAGCGCTGACGCGCATCCGATAAAGTGAAGACTCGACAGGATAAGAAGTCGAAAGAAGAAGGTTTGAATTTGCACCCAGACTCGACAATTACTCCCATCGGGAGAGCGCGACGTACACCCGATAAAAAAATTTTGCACTCCAGGATCATGCCAGGGGACTTGATTCTGTGTAGGGTAAAGTTGTTTTGCCATCGACAGTTAACCAACAAAAGTTGGGCACGTTACTCATTATCCTTTGCATAAAGAAAATATATCGGATGACCCATGAAGACCTGTGAAAAACATCGACAGAGGAGAGTATTCGAGTGGTACAACTTGAGTCTACGCACGGATTACAAGCATCCGTACCTAGACTCGGGGGCTACTCCCATCGGGAGCGCTGACGCGCACTCGATAAAATGAAGACGGAGAAAAATTCGAGATGAACAAAGAACATCAGGAGAAGACATGCATTAGTCTCTACCCGGACTATCTTCGGCTAGACACTCGGGGGCTACTGACGTGGGCAATACCCTTCGAGTAACCGACGTTGCCCTATCCTGTATTGACTAATTGGAGGCCCATGAAGACACCCGAAGGCTAGATGGGCCACCTGGACAGCGCACCGGAGGAAACCTTGGTGGGCAAGACAAGGAAGCGATCAACAAGGAAAGATTAGATCTAAACTTACTGTAAACCTAGTCGTACTCAGTTAGGCCTCTTGAGACCTGGCCTCCTATATAAAGGCCAGGAGAGGGGCTGCCAAGGGACACAATCAATCTTAGCGATCATAGCCAGCAAAAGCTTAGAGTTAGGTAACCCTAGCGATAGCAATCTCGTCGAGACCTCAGCCGAACTATTCGGCACCCCATTGTAACCCATTGTCATCATAATCAAGAACAGACAGGCAGGACGTAAGGGTTTTACCTCATCGAGGGCCCCGAACCTGGGTAAATCGCTTTCCCCGCTTGTCTGTGAACCGATGTCTCGTATCAGCTTGCAGGATTCCATCAACCCTAAGCCCCTATCGGAGGGCATTGGCGAGGAGTACCCTCGACAGCTGCTCAAAGAAATTATGCTACTACTGAGAAAGAATTGTTGGTTGTAGTCTTTGCTTGTGATAAGATTAGATCTTATATTGTTGATTCTAAAGTTACAATCCATACTGATCATGCTGCAATTAGATACCTTATGCAAAAGAAAGATGCTAAGCCAAGGCTTATTAGATGGGTACTTCTGTTGCAAGAATTTGATTTGCATATTATAGATAGGAAAGGTGCTGATAATCCTGTTGCTGATAATTTGTCTAGATTGGAAAATATTGCTTATGATCATGTGCCTGTTAATGATAGTTTTCCAAATGAACAATTGGCTGTAATAAAGGTGAGCTCGCGAGATAGCCCTTGGTACGCTGATTATGCTAACTTTATTGTCTCCAAGTACTTGCCTCCAACCTTTTCAGCCCAGCAAAGGAGGAAATTCTTTTATGACTTGAGGCATTATTTTTGGGATGACCCACACTTATATAAAGAAGGAGTGGATGGTATTCTGCGAAGATGTGTTCCCGAATATGAACAACAAGAGATATTGAGTAAATGTCATGGTAGTGCTTATGGAGGACATCACGCCGGAGATAGAACTGCGCAAAAGGTTCTACAATCAGGTTTTTATTGGCCAACTCTCTTCAAAGATGCAAGGAAGTTTATCTTATCTTGTGATGAATGTCAAAGGGTTGGTAATATCTCCAGACGCAATGAAATGCCTGATACGTCCAATTTGCATCACTATTTTGTATCATAATTTGCTGTTATTCATTGATATATTTCATATTTGGACACAATATTTATGTTATTTCATCTATTTTGCATGTTTCATCATTATTGGAGGATCAAGCACCGGAGCCAGGATTCTGCTGGAAAAAGCACCATCAGAACGCAATATTTCGGAAGATCAACTGTGGAAGGAAATTATACCAAAAATCCTATTTTTCCAGATGACGAAGGAAGCCAGAAGGGGGAGCTGAGAAGACCCAAGGTGGGGCCAGACCACAGGCCGGCGTGGCCCATGGCCTGGCCGCGCCACCCTGTGGTGTGGGGGCCCCACAGCCCTTTTCGCCTCCTTTTCTTCGCGAAACCCTTCGTCCCGAAGACCTAAGCCACAGAGGGTACCTCACGAAGAGTTACAGCCGCCTCTGCGGGGCGGAGAACACCAGAGAGAAAAGAGCTCTCCGGCGGGCTGAGATCCGCCGGGGAAATTCCCTCCGGGAGGGGGAAATCGACGCTATCGTCACCGTCATCGAGCTGGACATCATCTCCATCACCATCATCATCATCTCCACCATCATCACTGCCGTCTCCACCGCTGGACATCGTCACCGCCATAGCAATTTGGGTTTGATCTTGATTGTTTGATAGGGGAAACTCTCCCGGTATTGATTTCTACTTGTTATTGATGCTATTGAGTGAAGCCGTTGGACCAAGGTTTATGTTCAGATTGTTATTCATCATCATATCACCTCTGATCATGTTCCATATGATGTCTCGTGAGTAGTTCGTTTAGTTCTTGAGGACATGGGTGAAGTCTAAATGTTAGTAGTGAATTATGGTTGAGTAATATTCAATGTTATGATATTTAAGTTGTGGTGTTATTCTTCTAGTGGTGTCGTGTGAACATCGCCTACACGACACTTCACCTTTATGGGCCTAGGGGAATGCATCTTGTACTCGTTTGCCAATTGCGGGGTTGCCGGAGTGACAGAAACCTAAGCCCCCGTTGGTATATCGATGCAGGAGTTATAGCAGGATCTCAGAGTTTAAGGCTGTGGTTAGATTTATCTTAA
Organism: Lolium perenne; assembly: GCF_019359855.2. Lineage (NCBI taxonomy): Eukaryota > Viridiplantae > Streptophyta > Magnoliopsida > Poales > Poaceae > Lolium > Lolium perenne. Next base: position 324,056,334 of record NC_067246.2, read on the forward strand.
TTACTTTCTTGTAGTTGAGGATGCTTGCAAGGGGTATAATCACAAGTATGTATTAGTCCTAGGAAGGGCGGTACATTAGCACAGGTTCACCCACACAACACTTATCAAAACAATGAAGATTAATTAGCCGTATGTAGCGAAAGCACTAGACTAAAATCCCGTGTGTCCTCGAGAACGTTTGGTCATTATAAGTAAACAAACCGGCTTGTCCTTTGTGCTAAAAAGGATTGGGCCACTCGCTGCAATTGTTACTCTCGCACTTTACTTACTCGTACTTTATTCATCTGCTATACTAAAACCCCCTGAATACTTGTCCGTGAGCATTTACAGTGAATCCTTCATCGAAACTGCTTGTCAACACCTTCTGCTCCTCGTTGGGATCGACATTCTTACTTATCGAAAATACTACGATACACCCCCTATACTTGTGGGTCATCAAGACTATTTTCTGGTGCCGTTGCCGGGGAGTGAAGCGCTATTGGCAAGTGGAATTGGTAAGGGAAATATCTACTATTTGTGCTGATTTTATTTCTGCCTGCTGCCATAATTCATTATGGAGAGATCTTCTCTCGAATGTTTATTTGGAAAATCTGCTACTACTGCAAAGGTAGTGGATGAGGCGCCAGGTAAAGAAGAGATACCATACAAAATACCTATGAAAATTATTGAGCGCGTAGTGAATAACCGTTATACAGGGGATGGAACTGTTCACCCTGGAGATCATTTATTGTTCTTGCATGAATTATGCGGTTTATTCAAGTGTGCAGGTATTGCTATGGATGAAGTGAGGAAGAAACTATTCTCTATATCGCTGTCTGGTAAAGCGGCGCATTGGTATAAATTACTGGATAATGGGGATTCTCTTGAATGGAATGATATTGTGCCCCGGTTTTATTCTAAGTTCTATCCTCCAAGTGAAATTCACAAGGATCGGAATCGCATATATAATTTTTGGCCTCATGATGGAGAGAGTATTGCCCAAGCTTGGGGGAGATTGAAGTCTTTAATGCTCAAATGCCCCATTCATGAGCTTCCTGGTAATGTTATTATTGATAATTTCTATGCAAGACTTTCTTTTGAAGACAAGACCTTGCTGGATACTTCTTCTTCTGGATCATTCACGCGCAATAAGGAAGAGTTTAAGAGGGAACTTCTTAATCGGATCTAGGAAAATACTGAAGGATGGGAGATCGACAAAGATCGAGAATCAGGTATAAATTATGATTACAAATGCATTGAAGCTTTTATGGATACTGATAAATTTCGTAATATGAGTGCTACTTATGGTCTTGATTCTCAAGTTGCTGCAAATCTTTATAAAGCTTTTGCCTCTCATTATGAATTGCCTAAGAGGAATTTTGATAAGTATCATGAACCGTATAAAGATAAAATTGATTCATCTATTAATAAATGCGTTGTAGTTGAAACTGTTGATCATGTTATTCCTGAAGCTTATATTGAAAAAACTCCTTTCCCTGCTAAAATGAAGGAGTACTCTGTTATAAATAGTGCGGTTCATAAAAGTGAAAAGAAACCTATAGAACCTGAAGAACAAATAAAAGTTGAACCTGCTGTTGCAATAGTTAAAGATCTTGTTACTGAAAATGTGGAGGATGGTCATATTATTTTCTGTGAAGATGCTTCTAATATTGTTTCACATCCTAATAAACCCAAGCAAGCTAGTGTTCCTATGCTATCTGTTAGAATTGGTGATCATTGCTATTATGGTTTATGTGATATTGGTGCAAGTATTAGTGCTATTCCTTATAAGCTTTACACGGAGATTATGCACGAAATTGGTTCTTGTGAACTTGAAGATATTGATGTGGTTATTCAGCTGGCCAATAGAGAAACTATTTCTCCAATTGGTATTGTTCGAGATGTGGAAGTTCTATGTGGTAAGATTAAATATCCCGCTGACTTTTTGGTACTTGGTTCTGCTGCTAGTGATTATTGTCCTATTATTTTTGGTAGACCTTTTCTAAATACTTGTGGAGCTATTATAGATTGCAAGAAAGAGAAAATTTTGACTAAATTTGCTGGTGAATCATATGAGTTTAACTTCTCTAAATTTACCAAAACTCCTTATAAAGCTGATTTGCCTAGTAATGATTTTAAAATGGAACAGTGTGCATCTATTGTTCTTGTTCCTAATAATCCTTTGCAGCAACATTTGGAGAATAGCGAGAGTGAAGTTTTTAGGAAAGAAAGAGATGAGCTTGAGGAAATTTTTCTCCGCCAACCTATTCTTAAGCATGATTTACCCGTGGAAGATCTGGGTACAACACCGCCACCAAAGGAAGATCCTGTCTTTGATTTAAAACCTTTGCCTGATAATCTTAAATATGCTCATATTGATGATAAGAAAATATATCCTGTTATTATTAGTTCTAAGCTTACAGAGTTTGAAGAATAAAGGCTATTGGAAATACTGAAGAAACACCGAGGTGCTATTGGCTACACTCTTGATGATTTGAAGGGGATTTCTCCCTCTATTTGCCAACACGCCATCAATATGGAAGAAGATGCAAAGCCTGTTGTTGAACCTCAGCGTCGTCTAATTCCTAAGATGAAGGATGTGGTAAGAAATGAGGTATTACGACTTCTTGAAGCTGGTATTATATATCCTATTGCTGATAGTAGATGGGTTAGTCCTGTGCATTGTGTTCCTAAGAAAGGAGGAATGACTGTTGTGCCTAATGATAATGATGAGCTCATACCTCAAAGAGTGGTTGTAGGGTATAGAATGTGCATTGATTATCGAAAAGTTAATAGAGTTACTAAGAAAGATCATTACCCTTTACCTTTTATTGATCAAATGTTAGAAAGGTTGTCTAAAAATACTCATTTTTGCTTTCTTGATGGTTACTCTGGGTTTTCACAAATTGCTGTTAAAACTAAGGATCAAGAGAAAACCACTTTCACTTGTCCCTATGGAACTTATGCTTATAGATGTATGCCTTTTGGTTTATGTAATGCTCCTGCTACTTTTCAAAGATGCATGTTTGCTATTTTTCATGGCTTTTGCGAGAGTATTGTAGAGGTATTCATGGATGATTTTTCCGTCTATGGGAATTCTTTTGATAATTGCTTGCGGAACCTTGATAAAGTTTTGCAGAGATGTGAAGAAACTAACCTTGTTCTTAATTGGGAGAAATGCCACTTTATGGTTAATGAAGGAATTGTATTGGGACATAAAATTTCCGAGAGAGGTATTGAAGTTGATAGAGCTAAGGTTGAAGCAATTGAGAAGATGCCCTGTCCTAGGGATGTTAAAGGTATTCGTAGTGTTCTTGGTCATGCTGGGTTTTATAGGAGGTTTATTAAAGATTTCTCCAAGATTTCAAAGCCTCTTACTAATCTTCTTCAAAAAGATGTACCTTTTGTTTTTGATGATGATTGTAAGGAAGCTTTTGAAACTCTAAAGAAAGCCTTAACAACTGCTCCTATAGTTGAACCTCCTGATTGGAACTTACCATTTGAAATTATGTGTGATGCTAGTGATTTTGCTGTAGGCGCTGTCCTTGGACAGCGGGTAAACAAAAAACTGAATGTTATTCATTATGCTAGTAAAACTCTTGATGCTGCTCAAAGAAATTATGCTACTACTGAAAAGGAATTGTTAGTTGTAGTCTTTGCTTGTGATAAGTTTAGATCTTATATTGTTGATTCAAAAGTTACTATTCATACTGATCATCTTTGCAATCAGATACCTTATGCAAAAGAAAGATGCTAAGCCAAGGCTTATTAGATGGGTACTTCTGTTGCAAGAATTTGATTTACATATTGTAGATAGGAAAGGTGCTGATAATCCTGTTGCTGATAATTTGTCTAGATTGGAAAATATTGCTTATGATCCTGTTCCTGTTAATGATAGTTTTCCAAATGAACAATTGGCTGCAATAAAGGTGAGTTCGCGAGACAGTCCCTGGTATGCTGATTATGCTAACTTTATTGTTTCCAAGTACTTGCCTCCAACCTTTTCAGCTCAGCAAAGGAGGAAATTCTTTTATGACTTGAGGCATTATTTTTGGGATGACCCACACTTATATAAAGAAGGAGTGGATGGTATTCTGCGAAGATGTGTTCCCGAATATGAACAACACGAGATATTGAGTAAATGTCATGGTAGTGCTTATGGAGGACATCACGCCGGAGAAAGAACCGCGCAAAAGGTTCTACAATCAGGTTTTTATTGGCCGACTCTCTTCAAAGATGCAAGAAAGTTTATTTTATCTTGTGATGAATGCCAAAGGGTTGGTAATATCTCTAGACGCAATGAAATGCCGATGAATTATACTCTTTTTATTGAACCGTTTGATTGTTGGGGATTTGACTTCATGGGACATTTTCCCTCTTCAGAAGGTAACACTCATATACTTATTGCTGTTGATTATGTTACTAAATGGGTGGAAGCCATACCTACAAAAAGTGCTGATGGTGAGACCTCTTTAAGAATGCTTTTCGATATTATTTTTCCTAGATTTTGAGTTCCTAGATATATTATGACTGATGGAGGTTCTCATTTTATTCATGGTGGTTTTAGAAAGACTCTTGCTAGATATGGTATTAATCATAGAATTGCTTCCGCTTATCATCCTCAAACTAGTGGGCAAGTAGAATTATCAAATAGAGAAATTAAATCTATCTTGCAAAAGACTGTTAATAAAACTAGAAAGAATTGGGCTAGTAAATTGAAGGATGCACTTTGGGCTTATAGAACTGCTTATAAAAACCCCATGGGAATGTCACCTTATAAAATGGTTTATGGGAAAGCTTGTCATTTACCTTTAGAACTAGAGCACAAAGCTTATTGGGCTGTTAGAGAATTAAATAAAGATCCTAAACTTGCCGGTAATAAGAGGTTGTTGCAATTGAGTTCTCTAGATGAATGGAGAAGTGAAGCTTACGAAAATGCTAAACTCTTTAAAGAGAAAGTTAAAAAATGGCATGATAGAAGGATTATTAAAAGAGAATTTAATATTGGGGATAAAGTCCTATTGTATCGGTCTCGTCTCAGATTCTTTGCAGGGAAATTACTCTCGAAATGGGAAGGACCGTATGTTGTCGAGGAGGTGTATCGTTCAGGAGCAATCAAAATTAGCTCTCTCCAAGGCAATGCTACGCAAGTGGTGAATGGACAAAGACTCAAGCATTATATCTCAGGTGATTCTTATAATGTTGATGTTGATATTATTCGAGTGGAAACACCGGAGGCTTTCATCAAAGGACAAATTGACAGTCCGCCAGAACTCGACTTTGAATAGGTAACAGTACTGGTAATAAAAAGTTCGCAATTTACTTTCCGAACAATATTTTTGATGTTTTTGGAAAATATGAAAAATTACGAGATCGAAACGGAGTGGAAAAGACGCACGAGGGCGTGCCACCATAGGCCGGCGCGGCCTGGCCTAGGCCCGCGCCGCCCTACGGTCTGGCCGCCTCGTCGCCCCTTTCCGACTCTGGTTCGATCTGGTATTTTCCTTTTGTCGTGAAATTTTTTGCTATATAATCCCCCGGACCCCTGGAGGTCCGTATATCGTTTTCTCGACGTGTTTTGTTTCGAGCTGTTTCTGCCAGGATTTGCTTCGGATCTAGAGCCATCATGTCTTCGTCGGAAACTCCGAAGGACAGCTCCTGCAAGGATGTTGGCAACTTGTACATGGAGGAGCTGAGGATGCACCCCAAGGAGTTGCTGCTCGTTGAAGGAGAACTGCAGATCAAGGATGTCCAGGGTCCTAAAGGAGAAGGAAGCTTGGAAGACAGGATGGAGAAGCTAGAACAAGAGGTTTTCAAATACAAGAAGATGGCTGAGCGTGAGGTGGATATCTTCCATAAGATTGTGTCTGAACTCATTGCTGAACATGAGAAGGAAATTGCAAAGCTTTGGGGCGACATCCTCTCACTTCACGACACCACCAACAAGCTCCAAGCACAACTCTATGACATTCAGAATCAGAACTGTGAGTATGAAAACAGGATTAAATACATAAGCCGTGCTGCTAGTTTCAGGATCCCCGAGACCAAGATGTCGATTCTTGATGGAGAGCCTCTTCCTTGGAAGTCTGATGGCGGGAATTCATCACCACCATCGCCGCAGGAGTAATTCATCATCGGTATTGGCATCCCCTTGGTTTGTTCCAAGCTTGGGGGAGTGCCGCGGTATCACATCATCACTACCTTTTACTTTTCATTGTCAAGTAGTGTCATATCATGAGTAGGGAAGTTATCATATAAGATGGGTTGTAGTTTGGAAGTATCTCTCCTTTAGTTGGTTGTCTATGTATCCCTTGGTGTGAGTTATCGTTATGGAATATTAATGAGAAGTCTTATCATTTACATATTTCACATCTTATTTTAGTTTGCAATCTCTATTATATGATTTACCTTGTTGTTAGTATTGGTATCACTTTGGGAGCATTGAATAAATCTATTTGGTTTTGGCAAACTTAGCATTGGTCACTAGCAACAACACTTTGAGGTTTAAGTAGAAAAGAGAAATACATGTAGTTGTTTCATTGTCTTTCTTTCTTGTTAGCTCATAGCTTATTATTCTGAATATAAAATTGTTTGTGCTTATAAGGAAGATGCATGATTGTTTCTATCACATGTATATTTGTTTGTTTCCCTCGACTCTTATGCTTGCTAATTAACCTTGCTAGCCAAAGACCTGTACTGAGAGGGAATACTTTGTAGGATAACGTTGCATAGAAAACAAAAAATTTCCTACCGCGAACACGCAATCCAAGCCAAGATGCAATCTAGAAGACGGTAGCAACGAGGGGGTATCGAGTCTCACCCTTGAAGAGATTCCAAAGCCTACAAGAGGAGGCTCTTGTTGCTGCGGTAGACGTTCACTTGCCGCTTGCAAAAGCGCGTAGAAGATCTTGATCACGATCGGTTCCGGCGCCACGAACGGGCAGCACCTCCGTACTCGGTCACACGTTCGGTTGTTGATGAAGACGATGTCCACCTCCCGTTCCAGCGGGCAGCGGAAGTAGTAGCTCCTCTTGAATCCGACAGCACGACGGCGTGGTGTCGGTGGCGGTGGAGAACTCCGGCGGAGCTTCGCTAAAGCTACGCGGGAGATATGGAGGAGAGGGGGGCGGCTAGGGTTTGGGAGGGGGTGGCCGGCCTCAAGGGGGTGCGGCCAACTTGTGGCTTTGGTGTGGCCGGCCCCCTCCCCTATGCCCCTCATTATATAGGTGGAACCCCAAGTGTTGGTATCCAAGTCTTCGAATAAGACCCGAACCAAAAACCTTCCATATGGAGGGGAAACCTAGCCAAGCTAGGACTCCCACTAGAGGTGGGAGTTCCACCTCCCATATGGGGGGGTGGCCGGCCCCCTAAGGGGGAGTCCACTTGGGACTCCTCCCCACTAGGGTTGGCCGGCCATGGAGGTGGAGTCCCATGTGGACTCCACCTTCCTTGGTGGTTTCTTCCGGACTCTTCTAGAACCTTCTAGAACCTTCCATAGAACCTTCCGCGACATTTTAATTCACATAAAATGACATCCTATATATGAATCTTATTCTCCGGACCATTCCGGAACTCCTCGTGATGTCCGGGATCTCATCCGGGACTCCGAACAAATATTCGAACTCCATTCCATATTCAAGTACTACCATTTCAACATCCAACTTTAAGTGTGTCACCCTACAGTTCGTGAACTTTGCGGACATGGTTGAGTACTCACTCTGACCAATAACCAATAGCGGGATCTGGAGATCCATAATGGCTCCCACATATTCAACGATGACTTTAGTGATCGAATGAACCATTCACATACAATACCAATTCCCTTTGTCACGCGATATTTTACTTGTCCGAGGTTTGATCTTCGGTATCACTCTATACCTTGTTCAACCTCGTCTCGACAAGTACTCTTTACTCATGCCGTGGTATGTGGACTCTTATGAACACATTAATATGCTTGAAAGACATTAGACGACATTCCACAGAGAGGGCCCAGAGTATATCTATCCGTCATCGGGATGGACAAATCCCACTGTTGATCCATATGCCTCAACTCATACTTTCCGGATACTTAATCCCACCTTTATAGCCACCCATTTACGCAGTGGTGTTTGGTGTAATCAAAGTACCTTTCCGGTATAAGTGATTTACATGATCTCATGGTCATAAGGACTAGGTAACTATGTATCGAAAGCTTATAGCAAATAACTTAATGACGAGATCTTATGCTACGCTTAATTGGGTGTGTCCATTACATCATTCATATAAAGATATAACCTTGTTATTAATAACATCCAATGTTCATGATTATGAAACTAATCATCCATTAATCAACAAGCTAGTTTAAGAGGCATACTAGGGACTTCTTGTTGTCTACATATCACACATGTACTAATGTTTCGGTTAATACAATTATAGCATGATATATAAACATTTATCATAAACATAAAGATATAAATAATAACCATTTTATTATTGCCTCTAGGGCATATCTCCTTCAGTCTCCCACTTGCACTAGAGTCAATAATCTAGATTACATTGTAATATACCTAACACCCATGGCATTCTGGTGTTGGTCATGCTTTGCCCTAGGGAGAGCTTTAGTCAATGGATCTGCTACATTCAGATCAGTGTGTACTTTGCAAATCTTTACTTCTCCATCTTCGATGTACTCGCGAATCGAGTGGTAACGCAGCTTGATATGCTTCAGCCTCTTGTGTGACCTTGGCTCTTGTGCATTGGCGATGGCACCCATGTTATCACAGTAAATGATTAATGGGTCCAATGCACTAGGAACCACACCGAGCTCTACAATGAACCTCTTCATCCATACCGCTTCTGATGAAGCCTCTGAAGCCGCTATGTACTCTGATTCTGTTGAAGACTTCGCCACCGTGCCTTGCTTCGAGCTTGCCCAGACTTCTGCAGCACCATTCAATATAAACACGTACCCAGATTGTGACTTAGAGTCATCAGGATCAGTGTTCCAACTTGCATCGGTGTAACCACTTACAACGAGCTCTTGGTCACCTCCATAACAAAGAAACATATCCTTAGTTCTTTTCAAGTACTTCAGGATATTCTTGACCGCTATCTAGTGTTACATTCCTGGATCACTTTGATATCTGCTAGTCAAACTAATAGCATGTGCTATATCCGGTCTAGTACATAGCATGGCATACATGATAGATCCTACTGCCGAGGCATAGGGGATTTTACTCATCCTTTCTCTTTCTTCTGCCGTAGCCGGTCCTTGAGTCTTACTCAAGACTTTGCCTGGTAACATAGGTAAGAACCCTTTCTTACTTTCGTCCATTCTAAACTTCTTTAGAATCTTGTCCAGATATGTACTCTGTGATAGCCCTATTAGGCATCTTGATCTATCTCTATAAATCTTGATGCCTAATATATACGATGCTTCACCAAGGTCTTTCATTGAAAAACTATTATTCAAATAACCTTTAACACTGCTTAATAGTTCTATATCATTCCCGATCAATAATATGTCATCTACATATAATATCAGGAATGCTACAGAGCTCCCACTCACTTTCTTGTAAATACAGGCCTCTCCATGACACTGTATAAACCCGAAGTCTTTGATCACCTTATCAAAGCGTCAGTTCCAACTTCTTGATGCTTGCTTCAGTCCATAGATTGAACGCTGAAGTTTGCATACTTTGTAAGCATTTTTAGGATCGACAAAACCTTTGGGTTGTACCATATACAACTCTTCCTCAAAGTCTCCATTAAGGAACGCCGTTTTGACATCCATCTGCCAAATCTCATAATCGAAAAATGCAGCTATTGCTAACAAAATCCTCACAGATTTTACCTTCGCTACAGGTGAGAAAGTCTCACCGTAGTCAACTCCTTGAATTTGTCGGAAACCCTTTGCGACAAGTCGAGCTTTATAGACAGTAATATTACCATCTGCATCTGTTTTTCTCTTGAAGATCCATTTATTCTCGACAGCCTTTCGGCTATCAGGTAAGTCTACCAAAGTCCATACTTTGTTATCATACATGGATCCCATTTCGGATTTCATGGCTTCTTGCCATTTGTTGGAATCTGGGCTCATCATCGCTTCTTCATACGTCGCAGGGTCCTCATCATTGTTATCCACAATCATGACATTTAGACAAGGATCATACCAATCAGGAGTGGTACGTTCCCTTGTCGATCTGCGAGGTTCAGTAGTTTCCTCGTTCGAAGTTTCATGATCATTATCATTAGCTTCCTCTGTTGCCGGTGTAGGCGGTACTGGTACAACTTCCGGTACTGCGCTACTGCGATCAACGAGTATAGATTCATCAATCTCATCGAGTTCTACTTTTCTTCCAGTCACTTCTTTAGTGAGAAATTCTTTCTCAAGAAAGGTTCCGTTCTTAGCAACAAAGATTTTGCCTTCGGATTTGTGATAGAAAGTATACCCTATAGTTTCCTTAGGGTATCCTATGAAGACGCATTTCTTCGCTTTGGGTTCTAGCTTGTCCGGTTGTAACTTCTTTACATAGGCTTCGCAACCCCAAACTTTCAGGAACGACAGCTTAGGTTTCTTATTAAACCATAATTCATACGGTGTCGTTTCTACGGATTTTGATGGTGCTCTATTTAAAGTGAATGCGGCTGTCTCTAATGCATAACTCCAAAATGATAACGGCAAATCAGTAAGAGACATCATAGAACGAACCATATCTAAGAGAGTTCGATTACGACGTTCGGACACACTGTTTCGTTGAGGTGTTCCCGGCGGTGTCAATTGTGAAAGTATTCCGCATTTCTTTAAATGCATGCCAAACTCATAACTCAGATATTCACCTCCACGATCAGATCGTAGAAATTTGATCTTCTTGTTACGTTGATTTTCTACTTCACTTTGGAATTCCTTAAACTTCTCAAAAGTTTCGGATTTATGTTTCATGAAATAGATATACCCATATCTACTCAGATCATCTGTGAAGGTTAGAACATAACGATAACCACCGCGCGATGCTACGCTCATTGGTCCACACACATCGGTATGTATGATTTCCAATAAGTCAGTAGCTCGCTCCATCATACCAGAAAATGGAGTCTTTGTCATTTTTCCCATTAGACATGCTCCGCATCTATCAAGTGACTCAAAATCAAGTGATTCAAGTAATCCATCAGTATGGAGTTTCTTCATGCATTTCACTCCAATATGACCAAGACGACAGTGCCATATATAAGTAGAATTATCATTCAATTTAATTCGCTTAGCATCAATGTTATGTATATGCGTATCACTACTATCGAGATCTAACAGAAATAAGCCATTCTTTTGTGGTGCTCGACCATAAAAGATATTATTCATAAAAATAGAACAACCATTATTCTCAGACTTGAATGAATAACCGTCTTGCATTAAACAAGATCCAGATATAATGTTCATGCTCAACGCGGGTACAAAATAACAATTATTTAGGCTTAAAACTAATCCCGAAGGTAGATGTAGAGGAAGTGTGCTGATACGCGTACAGCACGCGTCCGTTGGGAACCCCAAGAGGAAGGTGTGATGCGTACAGCGGCAAGTTTTCCCTCAGTATGAAACCAAGGTTTATCGAACCAGTAGGAGCCAAGAAGCACGTTGAAGGTTGATGGCGGCGGGATGTAGTGCGGCGCAACACCAGGGATTCCGGCGCCAACGTGGAACCTGCACAACACAACCAAAGTACTTTGCCCCAACGAAACAGTGAGGTTGTCAATCTCACCGGCTTGCTGTAACAAAGGATTAGATGTATAGTGTGGATGATGATTGTTTGCAGAAAACAGTAGAACACGATTGGCAAGAGATTGTATTTCAGTATAGAGAATTGGACCGGGGTCCACAGTTCACTAGAGGTGTCTCTCCCATAAGATAAACAGCATGTTGGGTGAACAAATTACAGTTGGGCAATTGACAAATAAAGAGGGCATGACCATGCACATACATATTATGATGAGTATTGTGAGATTTAATTGGGCATTACGACAAAGTACATAGACCGCTATCCAGCATGCATCGATGCCTAAAAAGTCCACCTTCAGGTTATCATCCGAACCCCCTCCAGTATTAAGTTGCTAACAACAGACAATTGCATTAAGTATTGCGCGTAATGTAATCAGTGACTATATCCTCGAACATAGCACTAATGTTTTATCCCTAGTGGCAACAGCACATCCATAATCTTAGAGATTTCTGTCACTTCCCCAGATTCACGGAGACATGAACCCACTATCGAGCATAAATACTCCCTCTTGGAGTTACAAGCATCTACTTGGCCAGAGCATCTACGAGTAACGGAGAGCATGCAAGATCATAAACAACACATAGACATAACTTTGATAATCAACATAACAAGTATTCTCTATTCATCGGATCCCAACAAACGCAACATATAGAATTACAGATAGATGATCTTGATCATGTTAGGCAGCTCACAAGATCCGACAATTAAGCACAATGGGGAGAAGACAACCATCTAGCTACTGCTATGGACCCATAGTCCAGGGGTAGACTACTCACACATCACTCCGGAGGCGACCATGGCGGCGTAGAGTCCTCCGGGAGATGATTCCCCTCTCCGGCAGGGTGCCGAAGGCGATCTCCTGAATCCCCCGAGATGGGATTGGCGGCGGCGGCGTCTCTGGAAGGTTTTCCGTATCGTGGCTCTCGGTACTGGGGGTTTCGCGACGGAGGCTTTAAGTAGGCGGAAGGGCAGGTCAGGAGGCGGCACGAGGGGCCCACACCACAGGGCCGCGCGGCCAAGGGGGGGCCGCGCCGCCCTAGGGTGTGGCCACCTCGTGGCCCCACTTCGTCTCCTCTTCGGTCTTCTGGAAGCTTCGTGGCGAAATAGGACCCTGGGCGTTGATTTCATCCAATTCCGAGAATATTTCGTTACTAGGATTTCTGAAACCAAAAACAGCAGAAAACAAAGAATCGGCACTTCGGCATCTTGTTAATAGGTTAGTTCCAGAAAAATGCACGAATATGACATAAAGTGTGCATAAAACATGTAGATATCATCAATAATGTGGCATGGAACATAAGAAATTATCGATACGTCGGAGACGTATCAGCATCCCCAAGCTTAGTTCTGCTCGTCCCGAGCAGGTAAAACGATAACAAAGATAATTTCTGGAGTGACATGCCATCATAACCTTGATCATACTATTTGTAAAGCATATGTAGTGAATGCAGCGATCAAAACAATGTATATGACATGAGTAAACAAGTGAATCATATAGCAAAGACTTTTCATGAATAGTACTTCAAGACAAGCATCAATAAGTCTTGCATAAGAGTTAACTCATAAAGCAATAATTCAAAGTAAAGGCATTGAAGCAACACAAAGGAAGATTAAGTTTCAGCGGTTGCTTTCAACTTATAACATGTATATCTCATGGATATTGTCAACATAGAGTAATATAATAAGTGCAATATGCAAGTATGTAGGAATCAATGCACAGTTCACACAAGTGTTTGCTTCTTGAGGTGGAGAGAAATAGGTGAACTGACTCAACAATGAAAGTAAAAGAATGGTCCTCCATAGAGGAAAAGCATCGATTGCTATATTTGTGCTAGAGCTTTGATTTTGAAAACATGAAACAATTTTGTCAACGGTAGTAATAAAGCATATGTATCATGTAAATTATATCTTACAAGTTGCAAGCCTCATGCATAGTATACTAATAGTGCCCGCACCTTGTCCTAATTAGCTTGGACTACCGGATCATCACAATGCACATGTTTTAACCAAGTGTCACAAAGGGGTACCTCTATGCCGCTTTGTACAAAGGTCTAAGGAGAAAGCTCGCATTGGATTTCTCGCTATTGATTATTCTCAACTTAGACATCCATACCGGGACAACATAGACAACAGATAATGGACTCCTCTTTTATGCATAAGCATGTAACAACAATTAATAATTTTCTCATATGAGATTGAGGATATATGTCCAAAACTGAAACTTCCACCATGGATCATGGCTTTAGTTAGCGGCCCAATGTTCTTCTCTAACAATATGCATGCTTAACCATAAGGTGGTAGATCTCTCTTACTTCAGACAAGACGAACATGCATAGCAACTCACATGAAATTCAACAAAGAGTAGTTGATGGCGTCCCCAGTGAACATGGTTATCGCACAACAAGCAACTTAATAAGAGATAAAGTGCATGAGTACATATTCAATACCACAATAGTTTTTAAGCTATTTGTCCCATGAGCTATATATTGCAAAGGTGAATGATGGAAATTTAAAGGTAGCACTCAAGCAATTTACTTTGGAATGGCGGAAAATACCATGTAGTAGGTAGGTATGGTGGACACAAATGGCATAGTGGTTGGCTCAAGTATTTTGGATGCATGAGAGGTATTCCCTCTCGATACAAGGTTTAGGCTAGCAAGGCTTATTTGAAACGAACACAAGGATGAACCGGTGCAGCAAAACTCACATAAAAGACATATTGTAAACATTATAAGACTCTACACCGTCTTCCTTGTTGTTCAAACTCAATACTAGAAATTATCTAGACCTTAGAGAAACAAAATATGCAAACCAAATTTTAGCATGCTCTATGTATTTCTTCATTAATAGGTGCAAAGTATATGATGCAAGAGCTTAAACATGAGCACAACAATTGCCAAGTATCACATTACCCAAGACATTATAGCAATTTACTACATGTATCATTTTCCAATTCCAACCATATAACAATTTAACGAAGAAGAAACTTCGCCATGAATACTATGAGTAGAGCCTAAGGACATACTTGTCCATATGCTACAGCGGAGTGTGTCTCTCTCCCACAAAGTGAATGCTAGGATCCATTTTATTCAAACAAAACAAAAACAAACCGACGCTCCAAGCAAAGCACATAAGATGTGATGGAATAAAAATATAGTTTCAGGGGAGGAACCTGATAATGTTGTCGATGAAGAAGGGGATGCCTTGGGCATCCCCAAGCTTAGATGCTTGAGTCTTCTTAGAATATGCAGGGGTGAACCACCGGGGCATCCCCAAGCTTAGAGCTTTCACTATCCTTGATCATGTTGCATCATACTCCTCTCTTGATCCTTGAAAACTTCCTCCACACCAAACTTAGAACAACTCATTAGAGGGTTAGCGACAATAAAAATTAACATGTTCAGAGGTGACACAATCATTCTTAACACTTCTGGACATTGCATAAAGCTACTGGACATTAATGGATCAAAGAAATTCATCCAACATAGCAAAAGAGGCAATGCGAAATAAAAGGCAGAATCTGTCAAAACAGAACAGTTCGTATTGACGAATTTTATCGAGGCACCAGAATTGCTCAAATGAAAATGCTCAAATTGAATGAAAGTTGCGTACATATCTGAGGATCACTCACGTAAATTGGCATAATTTTCTGAGTTACCTACAGAGAAAACAGCCTAGATTCGTGACAGCAAAGAAATCTGTTTCTGCTCAGTAATCCAAATCTAGTATGAACTTTTCTATCAACGACTTTACTTGGCACAACAAAACACTAAACTAAGATAAGGAGAGGTTGCTACAGTATTAAACAACTTCCAAGACTCAAAAATAAAAACCAAGTACTGTAGTAAAAACCATGGGTTGTCTCCCATAAGCGCTTTTCTTTAACGCCTTTCAGCTAGGCGCAGAAAGTGTGTATCAAGTATTATCAAGAGACGAAGTGTCAACATCATAATTTGTTATAATAATAGAATCAAAAGGTAACTTCATTCTCTTTCTAGGGAAGTGTTCCATACCTTTCTTGAGAGGAAATTGATATTTAATATTACCTTCCTTCATATCAATGATAGCACCAACAGTTCGAAGAAAAGGTCTTCCCAATATAATGGGACAAGATGCATTGCATTCAATATCCAAGACAACAAAATCAACGGGGACAAGGTTATTGTTAACGGTAATGCGAACATTATCAACTTTCCCCAAAGGTTTCTTTGTAGAATGATCAGCAAGATTAACATCCAAATAACAATTTTTCAGCGGTGGCAAGTCAAGCATATTATAAATTTTCTTAGGCATAACAGAAATACTTGAACCAAGATCACATAAAGCATTACAATCAAAATCATTAACCTTCATCTTAATGATGGGCTCCCAACTATCCTCTAGCTTTTTAGGAATAGAGGCTTCGCACTCTAGTTTCTCTTCTCTAGCTTTTATGAGAGCATTTGTAATATGTTGCGTGAAAGCCAAATTTATAGCACTAGCATTAGGACTTTTAGCAAGTTTTTGCAAGAACTTTATAACTTCAGAGATGTGGCAATCATCAAAATTCAAACCATTATAATCTAAAGAAATGGGATCATCATCCCCAATGTTGGAAAAAATTTCAGCAGCTTTATCACAGGCAGTTTCAGGCAGTTTCTCGCGCTTTGCATTAGAAGTGGAAACATTGCTAACACCAATTCTTTTATTATTAATAGTAGGAGGTGCAGCAACATGTGTAGCATTAGCATTACTAGTCGTGGTAATAGTCCAAACTTTAGCTACATTCTTCTCTTTAGCTAGTTTTTCATTTTCTTCTCTATCACACCTAGCACGCAGTTCAGCCATTAATCTTATATTCTCATTAATTCTAACTTGGATGGCATTTGCTGTAGTAGTAATTTTGTTTTCAATATCCCTATTAGGCATAACTTTCGATTTCAAAAGATCTACATCAGCAGCAAGACTATCGACTTTAGAAGCAAGTATATCAATTTTCCCAAGCTTTTCTTCAACAGATTTGTTAAAAGCAGTTTGTGTACTAATAAATTCTTTAAGCATGGCTTCAAGTCCAGGGGGTGTGTTCCTATTATTATTGTAAGAATTCCCATAAGAATTACCATAGCCGTTGCCATTATTATAAGGATATGGCCTATAGTTGTTACTAGAATTATTCGGTAAGCATTGTTGTTGAAGTTATTATTTTTAATGAAGTTTACATCAACATGTTCTTCTTGTGCAACCAATGAAGCTAACGGAACATTATTAGGATCAACATTAGTCCTATCATTCACAAGCATAGACATAATAGCATCAATCTTATCACTCAAGGAAGAGGTTTCTTCGACAGAATTTACCTTCTTACCTTGTGGAGCTCTTTCCGTGTGCCATTTAGAGTAGTTGATCATCATATTATCAAGAAGCTTTGTTGCTTCACCAAGAGTGATGGACATAAAGGTACCTCCAGCAGCTGAATCCAATAAATTCCGTGAAGAAAAATTTAGTCCTGCATAGAAGGTTTGGATGATCATCCAAGTAGTCAGTCCATGGGTTGGGCAATTTTTAACCAGAGATTTCATTCTTTCCCATGCTTGTGCAACATGTTCAGTATCTAATTGTTTAAAATTCGTTATGCTACTCCTCAAAGATATAATTTTAGCAGGGGGATAATATCTACCAATTAAAGCATCCTTGCATTTAGTCCATGAATCAATACTATTCTTAGGGAGAGATAGCAACCAATCTTTAGCTCTTCCTCTTAATGAGAAAGGGAACAATTTTAATTTTATAATGTCACCATCTACATCCTTATACTTTTGCATTTCACATAGTTCAGCAAAATTATTAAGATGGGCAGCAGCATCATCAGAACTAACACCAGAAAATTGCTCTCGCATAACAAGATTCAGTAAAGCAGGTTTAATTTCAAAGAATTCTGCTGTAGTAGCAGGTGGAGCAATAGGTGTGCATAAGAAATCATTATTATTTGTGGTTGTGAAGTCACACAACTTAGTATTTTCAGGGGTGGCCATTTTAGCAACAGTAAATAAAGCAAACTAGATAAAGTAAATGCAAGTAACTAATTTTTTTGTGTTTTTGATATAGCAAACAAGATAGCAAATAAAGTAAAACTAGCAAATAATTTTTTTGTATTTTGCTTTAGTGCAGCAAACAAAGTAGTAAATAAAACTAAGCAAGACAAAAACAAAGTAAAGAGATTGGGAAGTGGAGACTCCCCTTGCAGCGTGTCTTGATCTCCCCGGCAACGGCGCCAGAAAAAGAGCTTGATACGCGTACAGCACGCGTCCGTTGGGAACCCCAAGAGGAAGGTGTGATGCGTACAGTGGCAAGTTTTCCCTCAGTATGAAACCAAGGTTTATCGAACCAGTAGGAGCCAAGAAGCACGTTGAAGGTTGATGGGGCGGGATGTAGTGCGGCGCAACACCAGGGATTCCGGCGTCAACATGGAACCTGCACAACACAACCAAAGTACTTTGCCCCAACGAAACAGTGAGGTTGTCAATCTCACCGGCTTGCTGTAACAAAGGATTAGATGTATAGTGTGGATGATGATTGTTTGCAGAAAACAGTAGAACAGTATTGCAGTAGATTGTATTTTAGTATAGAGAATTGGACCGGGGTCCACAGTTCACTAGAGGTGTCTCTCCCATAAGATAAACAACATGTTGGGTGAACAAATTACAGTTGGGCAATTGAAAAATAAAGAGGGCATGACCATGCACATACATATTATGATGAGTATTGTGAGATTTAATTGGGCATTACAACAAAGTACATAGACCGCTATCCAGCATGCATCTATGCCTAAAAAGTCCACCTTCAGGTTATCATCCGAACCCCCTCCAGTATTAAGTTGCTAACAACAGAAAATTGCATTAAGTATTGCGCGTAATGTAATCAGTGACTATATCCTCGAACATAGCACTAATGTTTTATCCCTAGTGGCAACAGCACATCCATAATCTTAGAGATTTTTGTCACTTCCCCAGATTCACGGAGACATGAACCCACTATCGAGCATAAATACTCCCTCTTGGAGTTACAAGCATCTACTTGGCCAGAGCATCTACGAGTAACGGAGAGCATGCAAGATCATAAACAACACATAGACATAACTTTGATAATCAACATAACAAGTATTCTCTATTCATCGGATCCCAACAAACGCAACATATAGAATTACAGATAGATGATCTTGATCATGTTAGGCAGCTCACAAGATCCGACAATTAAGCACAATGGGGAGAAGACAACCATCTAGCTACTGCTATGGACCCATAGTCCAGGGGTAGACTACTCACACATCACTCCGGAGGCGACCATGGCGGCGTAGAGTCCTCCGGGAGATGATTCCCCTCTCCGGCAGGGTGCCGGAGGCGATCTCCTGAATCCCCCGAGATGGGATTGGCGGCGGCGGCGTCTCTGGAAGGTTTTCCGTATCGTGGCTCTCGGTACTGGGGGTTTCGCGATGGAGGCTTTAAGTAGGCGGAAGGGCAGGTCAGGAGGCGGCACGAGGGGCCCACACCACGGGCCGCGCGGCCAAGGGGGCCGCGCCGCCCTAGGGTGTGGCCACCTCGTGGCCCCACTTCGTCTCCTCTTCGGTCTTCTCGGAAGCTTCGTGGCGAAATAGGACCACGGGCGTTGATTTCGTCCAATTCCGAGAATATTTCGTTACTAGGATTTCTGAAACCAAAAACAGCAGAAAACAGAATCGGCACTTCGGCATCTTGTTAATAGGTTAGTTCCAGAAAATGCACGAATATGACATAAAGTGTGCATAAAACATGTAGATATCATCAATAATGTGGCATGGAACATAAGAAATTATCGATACGTCGGAGACGTATCATGTGCCGACAGCGATCACATCGACTTTGGATCCATTTCCAACGCGCATCGTCACTTCATCTTTCAGTAGTCTTCGTTTATTCTTTAGTTCCTGTTTCGAGTTACAGATATGAGCAACCGAACCAGTATCAAATACCAGTGTACCGTAACGAGAACCGGTGAGATAAACATCTATAACATGTATATCAGATATACCTTCTTTCTTCTTCTTGACAAGGCCGCTCTTCGGATCAGCCGAGATACTTGGAGCAATTACGCTTCCGGTGTCCCTTCTCCTTGCGATAATAGCACTCAGCATCAGGTTTAGGGCCGTTCTTAGGTTTCATAGGAGGCGTGGCAGCTTTCTTGCCACCCTTCTTGAATTTTCCCTTAGACTTGCCCTGTTTCTTGAAACTGGTGGTCTTGTTGACCATCAACACTTGGTGCTCTTTCTTGATCTCAATCTCAGCAGCTTTTAGCATGCCAAAGAGTTCAGGTAACTCCTTGTTCATGTTCTGCATATTGTAGTTCATCACAAAGATATTGTAACTTGGTGGCATTGATTGAAGGACGCGATTAATCCCCAGTCTGTTAGGAATCACTATTCCCAAGTCACTGAGTTTCTTCGCATGCCCGGTCATGGCGAGCATGTGCTCACTAACGGAGCTGCCTTCTTCCATCATGCAGCTGAAGAATTGTTTCGATGCTTCATAGCATTCCACGGCCGCATGAGTCTCAAAAATAGCTTTCAGCTCTTTCATCAACTCATGAGGATCGTGGTGCTCAAACGTTTTTGAAGATCGGATTCCAGACTGCACAGGATGGCACACTGAACTTGAGAGTACCGAATTTTCCGAGTCTCGTAAACAGCTTTTACTTCATCGGTTTCAGTTTCTGCAGGAGGGTCACCTAGCGGTGCATCAAGCACATATTTCAGATTTCCGCAAGAGAGGAAGATCCTCACATGACGGAACCAGTCGGTGAAGTTGCTACCGTTGCTCTTAAGTTTTTCTTTCACTAGGAACTGATTAAAATTGATTGGGGACGCCATCTCTACAACATATATTTGCAAAAGTTTAGACTAAGTTTATGACAAATTGAGTTCAAATTTTAATTCACCATAATTAAAAATCTAGGTGAACTCCCACTCAAAACAATATCCCTCGCATTGTCTTAGTGATCACACGAACCAAATCCACCGCACCTATGTCCGATCATCACGAGACAAGGTGTGATTTCAATGGCGAACTCTCAAAGTGTTCATCATATCAACCATATGATTCATGCTCTACCTTTCGGTATCACGTGTTCCGAGACCATGTCTGTACATGCTAGGCTCGTCAAGGCCACCTTAGTATCCGCATGTGCAAAACTGTCTTGCACCCGTTGTATGCACTTGTTGATTCTATCACACCCGATCATCACGAGATGCTTCGAAATGACAAGTCTTGGCAATGGTGCTACTAAGGATGAACACTTTATTATCTTGAGATTTTAGTGAGGGATCATCTTATAATGCTACCATCGCGATCTAAGCAAAATAAGATGCATAAAAGGATTAACATCACATGCAGTTCATATGTGATATGATATGGCCCTTTATGTCTTTGTGCCTTTGATCTTCATCTCCAAAGCACGGACATGATCTCCATCATCTTCGGGCATGATCTCCATCATCGTCGGCGTAGCATCAAGGTCAATGGCGCCGTCTTCATGATTGTCCTCCATGTAGCAACTATTACAACTACTTTGAAATACTACTCAACATGAAATTTAAAGACAACCATAAGGCTCCTGCCGGTTGCCACAATACAATAATGATCATCTCATACATATTCATTATCACATTATGGCCATATCACATCACCAAACCCTGCAAAAACAAGTTAGACGTCTCTAATTTGGTTTGCATATTTTACGTGGTTTAGGGTTTTCGAGAGAGATCTAATCTACCTACGAACATGAACCACAACGTTGATACTAATATTTTCAATAGAAGAGTAAATTGAATCTTCACTATAGTAGGAGAGACAGACACCCGCAAAGCCTCTTATGCAATACAAGTTGCATGTCGAACGAGGAACAAGTCTCATGAACGCGGTCATGTAAAGTTAGTCCGAGCCGCTTCATCCCACTATGCCACAAAGATGCAAAGTACTCAAACTAAAGATAACAAGAGCATCAACGCCCACAAAACCATTGTGTTCTACTCGTTCAACCATCTATGCATAGACACGGCTCTGATACCACTGTAGGATAACATTGCATAGAAAACAAAAAAATTCCTACCGCGAACACGCAATCCAAGCCAAGATGCAATCTAGAAGACGGTAGCAACGAGGGGGTATCGAGTCTCACCCTTGAAGAGATTCCAAAGCCTACAAGAGGAGGCTCTTGTTGCTGCGGTAGACGTTCACTTGCCGCTTGCAAAAGCGCGTACAAGATCTTGATCACGATCGGTTCTGGCGCCACGAACGGGCAGCACCTCCGTACTCGGTCACACGTTCGGTTGTTGATGAAGACGACGTCCACCTCCCATTCCAGCGGGCAGCGGAAGTAGTAGCTCCTCTTGAATCCGACAGCACGACGGCGTGGTGTCGGTGGCGGTGGAGAACTCCGGCGGAGCTTCGCTAAAGCTACGCGGGAGATATGGAGGAGAGGGGGGCGGCTAGGGTTTGGGAGGGGGTGGCCGGCCTCAAGGGGGTGCGGCCAACTTGTGGCTTTGGTGTGGCCGGCCCCCTCCCCTATGCCCCTCATTATATAGGTGGAACCCCAAGTGTTGGTATCCAAGTCTTCGAATAAGACCCGAACCAAAAACCTTCCATATGGAGGGGAAACCTAGCCAAGCTAGGACTCCCACTAGAGGTGGGAGTTCCACCTCCCATATGGGGGGGTGGCCGGCCCCCTAAAGGGGAGTCCACTTGGGACTCCTCCCCACTAGGGTTGGCCGGCCATGGAGGTGGAGTCCCATGTGGACTCCACCTTCCTTGGTGGTTTCTTCCGGACTTTTCTAGAACCTTCTAGAACCTTCCATAGAACCTTCCGCGACATTTTAATTCACATAAAATGACATCCTATATATGAATCTTATTCTCCGGACCATTCCGGAACTCCTCGTGATGTCCGGGATCTCATCCGGGACTCCGAACAAATATTCGAACTCCATTCCATATTCAAGTACTACCATTTCAACATCCAACTTTAAGTGTGTCACCCTACGGTTCGTGAACTATGCGGACATGGTTGAGTACTCACTCTGACCAATAACCAATAGCGGGATCTGGAGATCCATAATGGCTCCCACATATTCAATGATGACTTTAGTGATCGAATGAACCATTCACATACAATACCAATTCCCTTTGTCACGCGATATTTTACTTGTCCGAGGTTTGATCTTCGGTATCACTCTATACCTTGTTCAACCTCGTCTCCTGACAAGTACTCTTTACTCGTACCGTGGTATGTGGTCTCTTATGAACTCATTCATATGCTTGCAAGACATTAGATGACATTCCACCGAGAGGGCCCAGCGTATATCTATCCGTCATCGGGATGGACAAATCCCACTGTTGATCCATATGCCTCAACTCATACTTTCCGGATACTTAATCCCACCTTTATAGCCACCCATTTACGCAGTGGTGTTTGGTGTAATCAAAGTACCTTTCCGGTATAAGTGATTTACATGATCTCATGGTCATAAGGACTAGGTAACTATGTATCGAAAGCTTATAGCAAATAACTTAATGACGAGATCTTATGCTACGCTTAATTGGGTGTGTCCATTACATCATTCATATAATGATATAACCTTGTTATTAATAACATCCAATGTTCATGATTATGAAACTAATCATCCATTAATCAACAAGCTAGTTTAAGAGGCATACTAGGGACTTCTTGTTGTCTACATATCACACATGTACTAATGTTTCGGTTAATACAATTATAGCATGATATATAAACATTTATCATAAACATAAAGATATAAATAATAACCATTTTATTATTGCCTCTAGGGCATATCTCCTTCATACTTCTCGTGCATCCAAACCTTAACCCAAACCTATGTCATTTGTGTCCACCATATCTACCTACTACATGGTATTTTCTGCCATTCCAAGTAAATATTTCATGTGCTACCTTTAAACAATTCAAAATTTACTATCTCTTATTTGTGTCAATGTTTTATAGCTCATGAGGAAGTATGTGGTGTTTTATCTTTCAATCTTGTTGGGCAACTTTCACCAACGGACTAGTGGCTTCATCCGCTTATCCAATAATTCTGCAAAAAGAGCTGGCAATGGGATTCCCAGTCCCAACTTAATTAAACTAAATAGACACTCCTCCATGGTATGTGATTGATGGACGGCACCCGAAGGATTCGGTTAGCCATGGCTTGTGTAAGCAAAGGTTGGGGGGAGTGTCATCATCATAATAAAACCAAAATAAAAAGGCACTCCTTCATGGTATGAGATTGTTGGCAGGCACCCGAGGATTCGGTTAGCCATGGTTTGTGAAAGAAAGGTTGGAAGGAGTGCCACACAAAATAAAAATAAAATGGGAGCCGCTCTTTGAAGGTTGTCTGGCAAGGGGGTTAGAGTACCCGCTACCAGTCGTTGACAACAACAAACACCTATCAAAATGTTACTTTTATTCTCTTTATATGATTTCAAAACTGAAAAAGCTCTAGCACATGATTTAATCCCTGCTTCCCTCTGCGAAGGGCCTATCTTTTACTTTATGTTGAGTCAGTAAACCTATTTCCCTCCATCTCAAGCAAGCATTTGGGTAGTTGTGATCAAACCATTATATTGTGATTTGCTTCATCATGTCTTTATTCTTCCTTGTTTAGTACAAGTTTTATCTGAATGAATAAAGCTTTGCAAGTTATCAATGATTATAAGGAGACTATTATGATTGAGTATGCAAGTTGTGCATTATAAACTTTAACATGAGAGCATTGCTCGATAGATAAATATAACCTGTTAATTGTTCTCTGACCAAGAACGAAGTTTGCCATCACCAACTATGATTTCTTATGCACCTTTATTTGTGATTACCGTATACTTGTTTCAAGTTGAGTTATATGAGGAAGTTGTTTACTAGAATGTCTTGTGTGAATGAATATGATGCTTCTTGTCTGTATTTTATTTATCGACTCTTCACTCCATAAACATGTGGTCCTGTTTACTGAGTTCAGTTTCGCTTGGGGACAAGCGAAGTCTAAGCTTGGGGGGAGTTGATACGTCCAATTTGCATCACTATTTTGTATCATAATTTGCTGTTATTCATTGATATATTTCATATTTGGACACAATACTTATGTTATTTCATCTATTTTGCATGTTTCATCATTATTGGAGGATCAAGCACCGGAGCCAGGATTCTGCTGGAAAAAGCACCGTCAGAACGCAATATTTCGAAAGATCAACTGTGGAAGGAAATTATACCAAAAATCCTATTTTTCCAGATGACGAAGGAAGCCAGAAGGGGGAGCTGAGAAACCCTTCGTCCCGAAGACCTAAGCCACAGAGGGTACCTCACGAAGAGTTACAGCCGCCTCTGCGGGGCGGAGAACACCAGAGAGAAAAGAGCTCTCCTGCGGGCTGAGATCCGCCGGGGAAATTCCCTCCGGGAGGGGGAAATCGACGCCATCGTCACCGTCATCGAGCTGGACATCATCTCCATCACCATCATCATCATCTCCACCATCATCACCGCCGTCTCCACCGCTGGACATCGTCACCGCCGTAGCAATTTGGGTTTGATCTTGATTGTTTGATAGGGGAAACTCTCCCGGTATTGATTTCTACTTGTTATTGATGTTATTGAGTGAAACCGTTGGACCAAGGTTTATGTTCAGATTGTTATTCATCATCATATCACCTCTGATCATGTTCCATATGATGTCTCGTGAGTAGTTCGTTTAGTTCTTGAGGACATGGGTGAAGTCTAAATGTTAGTAGTGAATTATGGTTGAGTAATATTCAATGTTATGATATTTAAGTTGTGGTGTTATTCTTCTAGTGGTGTCGTGTGAACGTCGACTACACGACACTTCACCTTTATGGGCCTAGGGGAATGCATCTTGTACTCGTTTGCCAATTGCGGGGTTGCCGGAGTGACAGAAACCTAAGCCCCCGTTGGTATATCGATGCAGGAGGGATAGCAGGATCTCAGAGTTTACGGCTGTGGTTAGATTTATCTTAATTACTTTCTTGTAGTTGCGGATGCTTGCAAGGGGTATAATCACAAGTATGTATTAGTCCTAGGAAGGGCGGTACATTAGCACAGGTTCACCCACACAACACTTATCAAAACAATGAAGATTAATTAGCCGTATGTAGCGAAAGCACTAGACTAAAATCCCGTGTGTCCTCGAGAACGTTTGGTCATTATAAGTAAACAAACCGGCTTGTCCTTTGTGCTAAAAAGGATTGGGCCACTCGCTGCAATTGTTACTCTCGCACTTTACTTACTCGTACTTTATTCATCTGCTATACTAAAACCCCCTGAATACTTGTCCGTGAGCATTTACAGTGAATCCTTCATCGAAACTGCTTGTCAACACCTTCTGCTCCTCGTTGGGATCGACATTCTTACTTATCGAAAATACTACGATACACCCCCTATACTTGTGGGTCATCAATGCCTATGAATTATACTCTTGTTATTGAACCATTCGATTGTTGAGGATTTGACTTCATGGGACCTTTCCCCTCTTCAGAAGGTAACACTCATATACTTGTTGCTGTTGATTATGTTACTAAATGGGTGGAAGCCATACCTACAAAAAGTGCTGATGGTGAGACCTCTTTAAGAATGCTTTTAGATATTATTTTTCCTAGATTTGGAGTTCCTACATATCTTATGACTGATGGAGGTTCTCATTTTATTCATGGTGGTTTTAGAAAAACTCTTGCTAAATATGGTATTAATCATAGAATTGCTTCTGCGTATCATCCTCAAACTAGTGGGCAAGTAGAACTATCAAATAGAGATATTAAATCTATCTTGCAAAAGACTTTTAATAAATCTAGAAAGAATTGGGCTAGTAAATTGAAGGAAGCATTATGGGCTTATAGAACTGCTTATAAAAATCCCATGGGTATGTCACCTTATAAAATGGTTTATGGAAAAGCGTGTCATTTACCTTTAGAACTAGAGCACAAAGCTTATTGGGCTGTAAGAGAACTAAATAAAGATCCTAAACTTGCCGGTAAGAAGAGATTGCTACAATTGAGTTCTCTAGATTAATGGAGAAGTGAAGCTTATTAAAATGCTAAACTCTTTAAAGAGAAAGTTAAGAAATGGCACGATAGAAGAATTATCAAAAGAGAATTTAATATTGGGGATAAAGTCCTATTGTATCGGTCTCGTCTCAGATTCTTTGTAGGGAAATTACTCTCGAAATGGGAAGGACCATATGTCATTGAGGAGGTGTATCGTTCAGGAGCAATTAAAATTAGCTCTCTCCAAGGTAATGCCACACAAGTGGTGAATGGACAAAGACTCAAGCATTATATCTCAGGTGATTCTTATAATGAAGATGTTGATGTTATTCGAGTGGAAACTCCGGAAGCTTTCATTAAAGGTCAAATTGACAGTCCCGCAGAGTTCGACTTCGAATAGGTAACAGTACTGGTAATAAAAAGTTCGCGTTTTACTTTCCGAACAATGTTTTTGCTGTTTTTGGGAAATATGAAAAATTACGAGATTGAAACGGAGTGGAGGAGACGCACGAGGGCATGCCCCCATAGGCCGGCGCGGGCCCCAGTCTGGCCGTGCCGCCCTATGAGGTGGCTCCCTCGTCGCCCCTCTTCGACTCTGGTTCGACCTGGTATTTTCCATATGTCGTAAAATTCCTGCTATATAATCCCCCGGACCCCTGGAGGTCCGTATATCATTTTCTCGACGTGTTTTGTTTCGAGCTGTTTTCTGCCAGGACCTGCTTCGGATCTAGAGCTATCATGTCTTCGTCGGAAACTCCGAAGGATAACTTCCGCGAGACGTCATCAACTTGTACATGAACGAGCTGAAGATGCACCCCAAGGAGTTGCTGCTCGTTGATGGAGAGTTGCAGATCAAAGATGTCCAGGGTCCTAAAGGAGAAGGAAGCTTGGAAGATAGGGTGGAGAAGCTGGAACAAGAGGTCTTCAACTACAAGAAGATGGCTGAGCGTGAAGTGGACATCTTCCACAAGATTGTGTCTGAACTTGTTGATGCACACAAGGAGGAGACTGCAAGGCTGTGGGACGACATCCTCTTGCTTCACGACACCACCAACAAACTCCAAGCTCAACTCTATGACGTTCAGAATCAGAACTGTGAGTATGAAAACAGGTTTAAACACATAAGTTATGCTGCTAGTTTCAGGATTCCCGAGACCAAGATGTCGTTTGTTGATGGAGAGCCTCTTCCTTGGAAGTCTGATGATGGGAATTCATCACCACCACCACCGAAGGAGTAATTCATCATCGGTATTGGCATCCCCTTGGTTTGTTCCAAGCTTGGGGGAGTGCCGTGGTATCACATCATCACTATCTTTTACTTTTTACTATCAAGTAGTGTCATATCATGAGTAGGGAAGTTATCATATAAGATGGGTTGCAGTGTGGAAGTATCTCTCCTTTAGTTGGTTGTCTATGTATCCCTTGGTGTGAGTTATCGTTATGGAATATTAATGAGAAGTCTTATCATTTACATATTGCACATCTTATTTTAGTTCGCAATCTCTATTATATGATTGATCTTGTTATTAGTATTGGTATCACTTTGGGAGCATTGAGTAAATCTATTTGGTTTTGGCAAACTTAGCATTGGTCAATAGCAACAACACTTTGAGGTTTAAGTAGAAAAGAGAAGTACATGTAGTTGTTTCATTGTCTTCCTTTCTTGTTAGCTCATAGCTTATTATTCTGAAGTTAAAATTGTTTGTGCTTACAAGGAAGATGCATGATTATTTCTATCACATGTATATTTGTTTATTTCCCTTAACTCTTATGCTTGCTAATTAACCTTGCTAGCCAAAGACCTGTACTGAGAGGGAATGCTTCTCGTACATCCAAACTTGAACCCAAACATGTGCCATTTGAGTCCACCATAACTACCTACTACATGGTATTTTCTGCCATTCCAAGTAAATACTTCGTGTGCTAACTTTAAACAATTCAAAATTTATCATCCCTTATTTGTATCAATGTTTTATAGCTCATGAGGAAGTATGTGGTGTTTTATCTTTCAATCTTGTTGGGCAACTTTCACCAATGGACTAGTGGCTTCATCCACTTATCCAATAATTGCAAAAAGAGCTGGCAATGGGGTTCCCAGTCCCAAATTAATTAACTTTCATAATTTTACAAATAGACACTCCTCCATGGTATGTGATTGTTGGCAGGCACCCGAGGATTCGGTTAGCCATGGCTTGAGAAAGCAAAGGTGGGGAGGAGTGTCATCTAAATAAAACTAAAATAAAAAGGCGCTCCTTCATGGTATGAGAATGATTGGAAGGCACCCGAGGATTCGGTTAGCTGTGGTTTGTGAAAGAAAAGGTTGGAAGGAGTGTCAACCAAAAATAAAACTTTATGGGAGCCGCTCTTCGAGAGTTTGTCTGGCAAGGGGGTTAGAGTACCCGCTACCATTCGTTGACAACAACAAACACCTCTCAAAACGTTACTTTTATTTTCTATATGATTTCAAAACTGAAAAATCTCTAGCACATGATTTAATCCCTGCTTCCCTCTGCGAAGGGCCTGTCTTTTACTTTATGTTGAGTCAATAAACCTATTTCCCTCCATCTTAAGCAAGCATTTGAGTTGTTGTGATCAAACCATCTATATTGTGATTTACTTCATCATGTCTCTTATTCTTCCTTGTTTAGCAGAAGTTTTATCTGAATGAATATAGATTTGAAGGTTATCAATGATTATGAGGAGATTATTATGATTGAGTATGCAAGTTGTGCCATATAAGCTCTAGCATAATATGTTAATTGTTCTCTGACCAAGAATGAAGTTTGCCATCACCAATTATGATTTCTTATGCACCTTTATTTGTGATTACCTTTTACTTGTTTCAAGTTGAATTATATGAGGAAGTTGTTTACTAGAATGTCTTGTGTGAATTGATATGATGCTTCTTGTCCGTATTTTATTTATCGACTCTTCACTCCATAAACATGTGGTCCTGTTTACCGAGTTCAGTTTCGCTTGGGGACAAGCGAAGTCTAAGCTTGGGGGAGTTGATACGTCCATTTTGCATCACTATTTTATATCACAATTTGCTGTTATTCATTGATTTATTTCATATTTGGAGATGATACTTATGTTATTTCATCTATTTTGCATGTTTCATGATTATTGGAGGATCGAGCACCGGAGCCAGGATTTTGCTGGAAAAAGCGTCGTCAGAAGGCAATATTTCGGAAGATCAACAATTGACAGAAATTATTTGAAAAATCCTATTTTTCCAGAAGACGAAGGGAGCCAAAAGGGGGAGCCGAGGAGGGCCGCCATGGGCCCACCTCATAGGCCGGTACGGGCCAAGGCCTGGTC
Organism: Lolium perenne; assembly: GCF_019359855.2. Taxonomy (NCBI): domain Eukaryota; kingdom Viridiplantae; phylum Streptophyta; class Magnoliopsida; order Poales; family Poaceae; genus Lolium; species Lolium perenne. The sequence goes on from NC_067246.2 coordinate 324,086,449, forward strand.
GCGCCGCCATGTGAGGAGGGGGCCCACAGCCCCCTCTGGCCTCCTCTCCTTCGCGTACATCTTCGTCCCGAAAACCTAAGCTCCAGAGGATAGTCGCGAAGAGTCACAGCCGCCTCTGCGGGGCGGAAAACACCAGAGAGAAAAGAGCTCTCCGGTAGGCTGAAATCTGCCGGGAAAATTCCCTCCCGGAGGGGGAAATCGACGCCATCGTCACCGACATCGAGCTGGACATCATCTCCATCACCATCATCATCATCTCCATCATCATCACCGCCGTCTCCACCGCTGCACATCATCACCGCTGTAACAATTTGGGTTGGATCTTGATTGTTTGATAGGGGAAACTCTCCCGGTATTGATTTCTACTTGTTATTGATGCTATTGAGTGAAACCATTGAACCAAGGTTTATGTTCAGATTGTTATTCATCATCATATCACCTCTAATCATGTTCCATATGATGTCTCGTGAGTAGTTCGTTTAGTTCTTGAGAACATGGGTGAAGTCTAAATGTTAGTAGTGATTTATGGTTGAGTAATATTCAATGTTATGATATTTAAGTTGTGGTGTTATTCTTCTAGTGGTGTCATGTGAACGTCGACTACATGATACTTCACCTTTATGGGCCTAGGGGAATACATCTTGTACTCGTTTGCCAATTGCGGGGTTGCCGGAGTGACAGAAACCTAAACCCCCGTTGGTATATCGATGCAGGAGGAATAGCAGGATCTCAGAGTTTAAGGCTGTGGTTAGATTTATCTTAATTACTTTCTTGTAGTTGCGGATGCTTGTAAGGGGTATAATCACAAGTATGTATTAGTCCTAGGAAGGGCGGTGCATTAGCATAGGTTCACCCACACAACACTTATCAAAACAATGAAGATTAATTAGCTATATGAAGCGAAAGCACTAGACTAAATTCCCGTGTGTCCTCAAGAACGTTTGGTCATTATAAGTAAACAAACCGGCTTGTCCTTTGTGCTAAAAAGGATTGGGCCACTCGCTGCAATTAATTCTCTCGCACTTTACTTACTCGTACTTTATTCAACTGCTACATCAAAACCCCCTGAATACTTGTCTGTGAGCATTTACAGTGAATTCTTCATCGAAACTGCTTGTCAACACCTTCTGCTCCTCGTTGGGATCGACATTCTTACTTATCGAAAATACTACGATACACCCCCTATACTTGTGGGTCATCACCCCTCTGCACCCACAAGATCTAGATCTAAGGCTAGGGTTTGTAGAAGCTTACCACAACCGAAGTCATCGACACAGAGGAAGAAGACGACCATCCGCGGCTAATAGTCGCCTCCACAGCCATCGTCGCCGCCGCAAGGCTCGCCAACCGTGCGGGTGAGGAAGAGCCGGCCATGGCGGTAGATTTGGGGAGGGTGGATGAGCTCGAAAAGGGGGGAAATTGGAGATTTTGATTTGGCGGTGAGAGAGCCGCCCCTATATACGGTGGCGAAATTTCAAACGCGGTGACTGAATTCACCCCGCCGAGATTTCGCCGTCCCGCGCGAGCTCGCGGTGGCTTTGTGCGAACGCGGCGTTCTCAAGTTCTGCCGGAACGGGGGTGGCTTGCTAGAAACGGCCGAACTGGGCGTTCCTCCAAGGCCTGGCCCGAGGGTTCTTTGAGAAGCGATTCGTGCAAAAATGTGCCTCGGCCAGGTAACCAAACTGGCCGAAAAATGTTGTGCCGATGCGAGCCAAGGAACGCCCAGGCTACCAAACGCGCCCTTGCCAGGGCAGAGATTTTCGGCACGTGTGGACCGTCCAAACCTCAACACCAACAAACTATCTGTCGGCTATTGATAAAAGATTCCTAGCCATACCAACCGTCCAAACCTCGACAACCAACAGTAACATCAATGTTTCAGTGTCACTACGCATACCACGGATCAGTATCTTCAAATTTTCTCCCCCCGCGTCGCCCTCCTCTGGCGACAGGGGGGAACCCTAGCCGCCGCCACACCTCGGCCCCCACCCTGTCTCTCCCCTGCTTCGCCGCCACCGGAGGGGGCCCGGCAAAGCCGCGCGCACCCCGGGGAAGGTGGCGGCGGGGCGGCTTCTTCCCTCCCGCGGCCCCTGGTGAGAGGGAGCTCACTTGGGCGCGGCGGCTGGTGGCGGGCGCGGCGACGGGCGGTGGGGGCGACGACGGTCGGCGGGAGCGGCGACGGGCGGTGGGGGCGGCGACGGTCGCAGGCGCGGCGGCGCTTCCGGCAGCGGGCGGCGCGTGGTGGGTGCTGCTGTTGGTGGCGGCGGGCGTTGCGGGCCGTCCGGGCCCGATCTGGGCCGCGTTCTGGCGGCGCGACGGGCTGTGCAGTGGCGGGCGGACGCGGCGGCGGGGCGCGGAGGACGGCCTCGCTGTGAGGTGCTGCATCCCAGGCTCTGGCTCTGTCCCTCTCCGCCTGTGTGCGGAGGACGGCCGGTGGTGCTGCCCAGGGCCGGGGCGGGTGTGGCGGTCACGGTGGAGATGGGGGATGAGGGTTGAAGGTGGGTCTGGCCAAAAGCACGATGCAAGATGGCGCGACAAGCTTCGGGCGCCGCTTCCTTCTTGAAGGTATCGCCGAGGGGATGTTTTGCCATCCTGTCTGGGAAAGCTCCGGGGAAATCCCTAGATCCGCCATGATCGGTCGATGACGGCGCTCTTGTGTCGTCTCCCCTCTTGAGGGCATCGATTTGGAGCTGCTTAGGCCGGAGGGACCCGTGGAAGATGGTTGGTGTTGGCGTCGTGGGATGTGTGGCAACGATGACAATGGTGAGTGGATCGGAGCTGCGGCATGTCCTTCGTCACCCCTGCCGTGATGGTGAAGTCGGAGCTGCGAGGCGACTTGTGGCAACGATGCCACTTGATTGGTGCTTGCGTCGGTGCAAGGCGTGCAACTTTCTCCTATGAAGGTCGCGATTGAAGTTGGAGCTGCCTCCTCCTCGACGTGCTTGGGGGTCGACTGTTTGGCTTGGGCTCACATGGGCTCTGATGTCGTTCGCGGCGAGGGTCTCGGTGGCGGTCGTCTAAGGTGAAGTCGGAATCGCTGTCTCGTGGAGTAGTGACGACGATGACGCTCGATGGCATCCTCAACGAGGGTCTTTCTTCTTGATGACGTGTGTGCTTCATGTGGGTAGCCAGGTTGGCCGGGGTGCTCAGTGTGTTGTTGGTTTTCGCCCGATTTTCTCCTAAAAATCGGGCACTTTCTTCTTAATTAATGGATGGGGCAAAGTTTTTGCCTCCGTTTCAAAAAAAAAGTATCTTCAAATTTTCAGCATCAATCGTCACGCCCATGGATTCCGTCACGGCAGCACAGGGTGTCGGATTCCGTGGTCGTATATTTGTGGACGCTGCTACTTTTGATCAGGCCTGAAGACACACGGACAATGCTGTGAATCCTAAAGCCCTACTACCAGTACCTTGAACCCGAAGCCTGTATGTAAATTTATCTCCAGGTTTCCAGCCAAGTTCTCGTTTTACAGCGAGAGGAGGAGCTAATTAAGTACCAGTAGCCATACCATGCAAAAAAAAAAAAAAAAAAAAAAAATCCATGCAAAAAAAAAGTACCGGTAGCCATAGCCAAGATGAAATCATGCCAGCCATTCGTTCTTACCAACTTCAATAAAGCTTCCCTTTTTTTCTTTTCTTCCAAGAACAGACTTCGGTTCAGAGTTGACAACAGATAGTGCAAGCTAGATTCATCCCATTGTCTCATCGAGTGATACAACCGCGAGTGAGACTTTATAACCTAGTGATGATCCAGATATATTGTAGTTCGAAAGTAGCAAGTTTCTTCCGAATCAACCAAGTTTGAAGGGAGCAACTGTAGCCACACCACCACACCAGAAGCGTACGTTACCCAAAGTAACAGGCCAAGTGCATGGCAAAATGGAGCCACAAATATACAATTAGGCCATTATCTCTTAGGAAAATATTTTCGCCAAGCTTTACTTGGTTTGCAGAAATACACAAACAAACAAAATTCCGCAAGCGATAACTACAAGCCTACAAATTAAAGAAAAATGGGCTATTTGTCAGTGAGCTTTCTCAAGCAGTAAAGAGATATGTAGCTGAGCAACTGGATGACTAGAACCATGTTAATCATCACAGAATTATGAAACTGAACAACGAAAAAATCCTGAAGTGATAATCGTACAAAAGTTATATTAAGCAGGTGAGAAGATTAAGAGACATCCAATTCTGGTTTGAAAGTATAACACAATACCGGTAATCACATATATCGCAAGAACATGATCTAAACTTTCAAAGTATAACACCATACCGGTAATTACGGACCAGTATCTTCAAAGTTTCAGTATCACCATCGGACCAACCGACACGCCTTGGATCCAGCCCGGTTCGTCGCAGCAACGCAACACATCACACGTGGCAACACAGGGTGTTGGACATAATTCAGGCTCACCAATTCCGTGCTTGTATATCTTTGCACCCCGCTAGTACTTCTGATCCCTGCAGTGAATCCTAAAGCCTACTACTAGTACCCTGAACCTGAAGTCTGCATGTAAAATCTCCAGGCTTCCAGTCTGCATGTAAAATCTCCAGGCTTCCATTCGTCCTTGGCAAGCTCAATAAAACTTCCCTTACAAAAGTTGAGGGAAGCTCTGCCTTATAAAAGCCAACAACAGTTGAGGAGCAGCGGGCAATTTATACTTTAATAGCTGTCACCATAAGTTGAGGGAAGCTCTGCCTTACATAAGTAACTGCACCTAATACTGTAACATCAAGAGATGATAGATGGTGATGATCCAGATATAAAAGTAGGGAGGTTTCTCCCAAGACAGTGAAGTTTGAAGGAAACAACAGGGCAAGATATATACTAATAAACCTGTATGCAGTCATAGTTTGAAAGTTGCCACACCAGAAGCAACGTTGTCCAAAAAAACAGGTCAAGTTCTATCTTGTACGGCAAAATGCAGCCCTAGATAAACAACTGGGCAATTATCTCATATAAGCAAATGTATCCGGAAAGCTTTACTCAGTATACAGAAATACTCAAACAAACAAAATCCTGCAAGTGATAACTACAAGCCTACACAACGATGGGCTATTTGTCTGTGAGCTTTCACAAGCAGTAATGACATATGTAATTCAGCCATCGCTAGAACCATGTTCAAGTCTAAAGGAGAAGAAACCAGATAATACTCCCTCTGTGTTAAAATAAGTGTCTAAACGTTTTCTAGATACAGATGTATCTATAACTAAAATTCGTCTAGATACATCCATATTTTTTTTTTTTTGAATTTTCACGGGGGGGAGAGGATCCCCACCTGAATTTATATTTCCAAACCGGCACAACGGGGCCACGTTTTACAGCAGGATAGTTTCAGAGGAAGAGGGGAGAGCAGCCGCAAGAAACCGGCATATTACACAGTGCCTAAGAGAGAGGGCCAGGCGACAGCCTCATCATGCAGGGCAGCGGGAGCACGAAGCTCCCAAAGAGCGGCATCCTCACGGCACATGGAGAGGAGGCGGGGGAGGCTAGCGCGCTCACCGCGGAAAGCAACCCCATTACGGTGCTTCCAAATATTCCAGCAGAGAAGGATGGTGAGAGTCGAGGTCGCTTTGGAGCCACGGGGGACAGGGGTGTCGTAGGAGAACAGCCGACGCACATCCGCATCAACGGGAAAGCTCCAGCCGATCGCGTCCCAGAAGCGATGCACGAAGGGGCAGGCGAAGATGAGGTGTGTCGCCGTTTCCCTCTCGCTCTCGCAGATGGGGCAGAGTGCCTCCTCCTCAGATAGGACGTGCTTCTTGAACAGCGCCGCCCGCGACTGGATACGAGACTGCACGAGCAGCCAGGCGAAGAACTTGGCCTTGGACGGGGCGAATCCACCCCAGACGAAGTCCGCGAAAGGGGCGTCGACGCCGCCGAACTGCATCAGCTTGTAGAGTTCGCCGACGGCAAGCTCGCCGGTGCGCTTGGCACACATAGTGAGGATCCGAGAGTCGGGCTGCCCCGAGAGCTGCAAAGCCTCGACCCGAGGGAGGAGAGCGGTGAACTCTCGCTCCCCCACGGCGGAGAGCCTGGGGGCAAGAGCCCGACGGAGACCGCCACGCACCACCGCGGCAACGGAGGTGTGCGGGTGGGTAGCATGGGAAAACAGCGCCGGAGAGCGTGGCAGAGCGCGCCACACCCGGCCCAGTCGTCCATCCAGAAGCCGATGCGCTCGCCATCCCCAAGCACGACCTTGGAGATGCTCCTGTAGAGGGGCATGAGAGCGGCAAGGGCAGACCAGTGTTGCCCCACGTCGCTCCTCTTGCCCGCAGCAATGGGGCCGTCGACGGAGCGCCATGCCCAGCAAGCCCAGGGAGACAGGGGGACGGTGTGAAGCCGGTGAAGGAGCTTGACCTGGAGGCAAGCATTCCGCGTTGCCAGACACTTGATTCCAAGGCCGCCCTCATTTTTGGAGCGGCATACCTGAGTCCAAGCGACGAGGCATTTGGCGCCAGAAGCGCGCCCGTCGAAATTCCAGAGGAAACATCCATATTTAGACAAAAGTGGGACACTTATTTTGAAACGGAGAGAGTAGAATACAAGTCATGCTTCCAATATTTCTTTAGAACATCATCAACGCAAGGAATTGATTTAAAAAAATTACCGAGTAATGATGCATGAATATCACCTATTTACATTCCTACGTTGTTGTTCGGAGCAGTTAATATGGTTAAAACGCCAGTAATATGTCACTAATGTGAATCCAGAGCAGCCATGCATAATAACTTAAGGTTGTCTTCCAATCATGTCTACTTCTAACTCTAAGAATCATTACCCAGTCCCAGTTCATCAGAACCAAACAAACAGCTAACACAGAATTGGTGTACACGAGATTAAATAGCTTTCTATTAGCCTCCCTCTTGACGAAGAACACAGGAAAAGAGCGTCCCATGGTGTCAAAGAATCGCACTACAGTCTGGAACGGTGGAACCCAATGGTCATGATATCATTCTCCAGCTCTGTGAGCAATGTGATGATGGCAGAGCAGAGTGCTACTATTCAGCTCATGTACAACTGTCAAACCACTAACATACAGCCAAAAAAATAAACATCTTGTGGAACAACACATTTCAATACCTTCAACAATCACCACCAGTCACCAGGAGCCATTTTTGTAACAAATGCAATCAGTTGTACCTCTGATCATCCTACAAAAACAAAAAACAATGTACAAAAAAATGTTTTTCTTACTAATTCATCAATAGTTCACATTCCATAATTTCAACACATTGAAAGATAAAAAAACGAGACCAACCCAGGCACTATCACCCGTTGGCATTTTTTATAGAAGAAAACTCCTGAGCCACCCGCTGAGCCCAAGGCTCGAACTCGGGTGGGCAGCATGCGCTCCCGCATGCCTTGCCAGCAGACCGACGGTCTGTTCTCAACACATTGAAAGATGAGAATAAAGAATCAGGTACTAACTTTGTACTCGCAGCTGCCTGCATTTCTTGTACCAGCAGAAATGACTCATTGCAATGAAAATCTTAAGCATGCCTTTCAAGGGTTTAAGTTCATGTCAACTGTAGATGTCTCCTTCAAAAAACTGATACCTTGCTGGGAGCAAATCTTTGTGCTTATGATATATCCCTTGCATGAAAAAGACTTGAGACTACTACACCTAACCTCAAGAGGATTTCGAGGCCCTGACGGCAAGACTAAACTCCGCTCCCGTGCCGCTCGTGAGCGGCACCGGGGCGTCCCCCACCTCCGGCCGCGCGGGGCCCTCCTCCGGCGACCCCCCTCTCCGCCGCTGCCGCTGGCAGCCGCCGCGGTGGCGGCGGACCCCTGCCCCGAAGGGGTGGTGGTTTCTTGCGGCGCTGTGCTCTGGCGTCTTTAATGGCGGCGGCCGGTGCTCCTCCGTGTGCTGGCGGCGTCGTCCCTTGGTGGGTGCTCCTCCTCAGCACCCGTCCCTCTCTCCGGTCCCCTTCCTGCTGGGGGACGGCTGGGCTGCGTAGGGAGGACCAGATCGACCGCGCGGGCCGATCCGATCTGGTGCCGTGATGCGTTCATCCCCTCCGGCCTTGCTGCCTCCCATCCCTCTGCTCAGTTGCGGCGGCGCTGCCTGCCTCTCTCTCTGCCCACCCTGGTTGGTCCTTGGTCAGTTCTTGTGCGTGGCACGGCGGACTCGACGCAGCCTCGCGCTGCGCCAGATCTGGCGGGCTCTGGCGGCGGATCTCCGCCCCCTGGCCTGGTGCATGAGGCCGGCGTGGCACCGGTGGTGAGCTCCGGGCGAGGCCTTCGGTGGCCAGTGTGGTACTGGGCATCGGTGGTTCGGCTTGTGGCGGCCTGGCCCGTGGCGGCTGGTGTTTGTCCCTCTGCAGTGGTTTCGAAGGTGTCCCTTGTTCCCGCATCTCTATCGGTCTCCTGCAGCGCGTTCTGCTGAGACGGACACTCCTCGGTTCGCAGTTGGCAGCCTTGGAGCGCGGCTCGCTCCCTACCCGGGGACTTGCCGTGGTGGTGCTCGGTCCCCAAGTCCTGTTGTCAGCCGTGGTGGACGCTGCTCCGTCGGGCTGACAAGCTCCATGGTTCTGCACTGGCAGCCATGGAGGCGGCTTTCTCCTATCCAGGAGTGCCGTGGCTTGGTGGTGGCTGCTCCTTGCCTCCTTGGGTGTTACCAGCTGCAGGTGCTGCCCCGCTTGTATCCTAGATCGTGCCTGGTGTGGTACCTTAGTTCGACCTCGGCTTGTATTGCTCTTCGGCGACACCGGTGGACGGTGCAGCCTCGGCCATGCAGTGCCCTTCGGTTTGCGCTTGCGGTTCTTGCTCCGCAGTGTGCGCGCGTGCTTCCTGAAGCTATCCGGGTGTGGACTCGGCTCCGCGATGCCTTTCGATTTCGCCTGCGGCGTCGTGTCGTGAGCTCGGTGTGCGTGGCCTTTCGTGCACATTGGCGACACAGTGGATCTTTGGTTGTGATCTCGGCGGAGTAGCCCTTCGGCATTGTCTCGGCTGCTTGTCGCCCTTCGACTACGCCTTTGGCCTGCTGGTGGAGCGGTGTGGACTCGGTTGCGCTTCACCCTTCGCGCACGCCGGCAGCGTTTGGTTTGGTCTCGGCTGACGGGTGCTTTTCGTCCACGGTGGTGGTGCTTCCGGGCAATGTGCCAACTGTTTGGTTCGGTCTCTTCTTGCGGTGTTTCTACTTGTAGTTTGGGGAGGTCATGTTGCCTCGCCCCGGTATCTTGCCCAGAGTCCTCTCAGAGTTTTCATGTATGTGGGTGTGTGTGTGTGTTTCCTGATTATTTCTCTTCCCCTGTAATCCCCCGTGTACTCCGGTTCACTTGAACCTATCTTGTAGAGGTTGCAAAATCTCATAGGCAAATATGAATGAAAAAATATTCAGGTGGGGATTTATTCCCCCCCGGTGACCATTCAAAAAAAAAATATATATATATCCCTTGCATTGAAAAGAGAGATATCAACTGGGAAGTAGTTGAAGCTTCAAGCAACATGCCCTTGCCATCAAGTCTGGACATATAACTGATGGCCCTGACTATTTCACCTTTGTTCAGTAACTTTCTGATAATAACATTTAACAAACGAGAGTCAGGAGGGCAACCACTCGCCTCCATTGATGAATATATATTGTCAGCTTCTTCTGCCAATCCTTTTTTTATAAGGTTTGACATCATCGTAGTGTAGGTTACAACATCAGGTGCCAATCCCTTGGCTGGCATTGCAGCAAACAAATTCTTAGCTTGCTCTATTCTCCCAACATTAAACATTGCATCAATTATAATATTGAGAGTTCTGATATCAAACTTAAGGTTCATTGCTCGCAATTTCTCGAACAACATGATTGCTTCGTCCGCACAACCATTTTTGCAAAGCCCATTGATAATTATATTGTATGTACAAATGGACAATTTCACTCCACTTTTGACCATCTCATGGAACTTTTCCTCTGCGGCAACAGTTCTACCAGCCTTAAATAATCCATCCATTATGATGTTATAAGTAAGAGTATCCGGTTTAGCTGCCATATCTGACATTTCTCTGAATAGAGTCAATGCAGCATCCACCATTCCAGCTTTAAAATATCCATCAATAAGTGTATTGTACGTAATTGCATCAGGTTCAATGCCAACCGATACCATATCATCACGTACCCTGCATGCTTTCTGCATCTTGCCAGCTGAGCAGTATCCATCAATCAGTGAACTGAATGTGATAACATCAGGCTTCTCACCTATATGTATCATGAAGTCAAAGATATCTTGTGCATCTGTCACCCTTCCTTCTTTGCATAGGTTGTTTATTATAATGTTAAAGAACACAACGCCAGGACAATGGATGCCTTTTCCCATCATTTCATGAACCAATTCTTTAGCTCTCAGTAAATCACCATGTGTACAATAACCCTGAATCAGGCACCTGTAAGTCTGCATATTCGGTGGTACCCCCATATTAATCATCTGGTTGAATTGTTGGATAGCATCATTCATCCTACCCTTTCTGCAAAACGCATCTATCATGGCTAAATAGGTTACGGCATCTGGTTTCACTCCCTGTTTCTGCATGTCTCCAAAGATAAGAAATGCCTCATCCACCAATCCACACTTAGCATGCGCATTGATCAATATGTTGAAAACATATTGGTTAGGTACAACACCTTCTCGTACCATCAAGTTGTAGAGATTATTCATATCAACGAGGCATCCTTCTGTAGCGTACCCGTGAAGCATGGTAGTGTATGCAACGATATCTGGTTTGAGGCCCTTGAGAATCCCACAATCCAGGATTTGTCTAGCTTCTTTGCATCTTCCACGCTTGCAGAACGCATGAATCATGGAGCTATATGACACCACATCAGGAACAAGGCCCTTCTGCACCATTTCATGGAATAGGTTGCTTGCCGTGCTGAATTTACCCTCCTTTAAGAAGCCACGGATAACCGTGGTGTACGAGATGGCATCGGGCACGCAGCCCAGATGCAGCATCCTGTGAAGCAGCACGTCCGCAGCCTCATCAGTCCGCTTTGCGTGGCAGAGCACCTTGAGGAGTGTGCGAACAATGTCGATGTTTGCCTTGAGGCCCGCCCTGAGGAAGCGGCCGAAGAAGGCGAGCGCCAGGTCTGGCTGCCGCGCGCGGCAGCAAGAGTCGAGCAGGATGCTGTACGTCCAGACCGTGGGCGGCGCCACCAGGGGCATGCGGTTGAAGAGGGCGACGGCGAGCAAGAGGCCGCCGTCGCTGCAGGCGGCGGAGGCCGGCGCGCAGGCTAGGGCAGCGAGAAAGCCGTTGAGGGCGCGCGTGGGGACTGGAGTGTCCTGGCGCAGCAATTCATCGAACAGGTGGTGTGCATCCTCATGGCTGAGCGTCCCGGAGCGTAGGTTCTCCGTGGCGGCGGCGAGGGCTACCTGAAAAGCACGGAGTGAGGGTGGCGAGGTGGAGGTGGAGGTGGGGGAGGAGCGCCGGAGGAAGATGGCCGTCGGAGCGGTCAAGTAGTAGAGGCGAGAGCGAGACATGGGGCTGGCTGGTGCTGGTTGGTCGTGCATTGCGAGACGGGGAAATTCAGCGGGGCGGCGTGCGTGAGGGCTGCTTAGCTTCGGCCAGCCGCTCAAAACCAAGAATGGTGTTCACCAGAAAACTGTATCCTGTATGGAAGAGTGGTAACGGCGGCGGCGGCGGCGGCGTGCGTGGGCTGGTGGCGGGGAAGATGGCGGCGGTTCGCCGGAACCGCGCGTCGTCGGGGCGAGTGGTACGGGGGAGAGCGGTAGAGCGGGAGAGGACGAGGCGGAGGCGGAGGCGGGAGGGAGAGGAGTTGAGACGGCGGCGACGAATCGCGCGACGGCCGACGGCGATGGTCTTTCTCTCAGTTTGCTTCGATTCGATCGACAGATCATCGGCTGCCTGCGTGGGCTGCTGGCCTGCTGCCTTCTTGTGGCCCAATAGGTAGTCCATGCAATGCAAGGCAAGTATGAATGTATGATGGGAGAAATTGCAGAATTTCTTAACCCTCAACCCCAAACTGCATTGTATTACTTTACTTTTTTTTGTTTGTTTGAAAGTAGCTTATCACGTATACCTTTACTTGTTTGCATTGAATATTTGAGCTGGGTGTTCATTTCAAATTTGAGAGACAGTGGTAACCCCATGTATTTGCATTGAATCTCCTTTTTTTACGTTGCATACTAACCCAGAAGCTGCGACAAATAACCTGAGCAACTCAGAAGCTGTGTTCCCTCGCTAATTTTTTTAAAACATAAGACACCAAGTGTCCAGCTTTAAATTAATAAAGCAACACGGCCAGGGTATAAAAGAACAACTTATAACTCACAAAAACACCAGCAAACATAAGATAAACAGTAGGTGATCATACTGATTCTTGTTTGATCACCTATATTGCGCCTTTTATATTTTACCTTTTGTAGCATTGGATGTTGGATGTTTGTACGACTGTGTGCATCTTAATATACAGTGACCGAGTGTAATGCTTAAACATTTTAAGTAATAAAGCGTGTGAAGTCCGTGAAGTCCTCCAACGGGAATGAAGCACCATGGAGTGGAGGGGAAACTTGGGGTGGGATCACTGACATAGCGTGGGAGATTTCATAGCTGAGCCAAGAGGGCGAGTTGTCGCATGTCCGTTCTCTTCTATGGCCGGAGAGGGACCCCTGCCCCCTCGCCCTGGCACGAAGAGTGTCGTACCATCGCCCATGGAGACGCGCTTACCCAGAGCAAAGAAGGGACCAGGAACCAAACTGCCAAACTGAGCCCACCCATTCGCTCCATCTAGCACACCTCGAGAAGCCTTGCCGCCGACCACGGAAGAAGTCACGAAGAGACGAAGCTGCAGGGCGAGGACGCTGAAGAGAAGGTGCCATGTAGGAGAGAATTGGCGACAGAGCAGAGCCTCGGAGCATCGCCTGCAAGGGAGAAGAACCGTGATCATGTCGTCCCGCAACCTCGCACCTGAGCGAGTGCAAAGGACGAACAACGAGCAACAAAAGGGATTGGAGGAGTCATAACCTAGTGCTCAACAGCACTACCACCGCCCAGACCAGGGCAACGACTCCTACCACCAGAAACAACACCAACCCACAACCCCAACTGATCCAAAGCGGCACCTTGAGGAAGGTGACGACGCATGGAGCGTCGCTGCCGCCCAATCCAAGGGATTTGGGTTTTCTCCCGGGTATCAAGAGGGGGAAGAGAGGGGGCAAGATACCTCGACAGTGCTCCATAAAGAACATGCATGGTGCCTATAGGCGTCACCACCGTCATGACAGGCACCGCTAGCTAGGGATTTCTTCCGGAATCAGTACCACCTCCAGTGCACCCATCCTACCACCATATCCGCTGGCCAAAGAAACCATCGGGGTTGGTGCCGGAAGGGTGGCACGCTAAAGGAACGGGAATCTGTCATCCTAGTGATATAGTCTTGGGAACCAATGTGGTGGCCCCCGTACCACGGCCAGCACCCTCCGCCTTCCCGCTACCCACAAAGTCGAGGAGGAGGACCCGCATAGCGTGCTCCCATCGCCACACATCCCGCGCCACCACACCGCCACCGCCGCCTCGGTTCTCGAGCCCCCACCAACGAAGTGTAGGGATTCGTAGCATAGAAAACAAAAAAAATCCCTACCGCAAGAACGAATCAAGCCAAGATCTAATCTAGTAGATTGTAGCAACAAGGTGAAGATCAACATACCCTCAAAGATTGCTAAGCGTTAACGAGATAAATCTCGTGGTTGATGTAGTCGATCACTTGCCGCTTTCAAAAGCGCGTAGAAGATCTTGACGGTGCCACAATCGGGCAGCACCTCCGCACTCGTCACACGTATGGTGTTGATAACGACGTCCTTCTCCCCGTTCCAGCGAGCAAAGGTGATGGCGTGTAACTCACACGTTCGTTGGGAACCCCAAGAGGAAGGTATGATGCGCACAGCAGCAAGTTTTCCCTCAGAAAGAAACCAAGGTTTATCGAACCAGGAGGAGCCAAGAAGCACGTTGAAGGTTGATGGCGGCGGGATGTAGTACGGCGCAACACCAGAGATTCCGGCGCCAACGTGGAACCTGCACAACACAACCAAAGTACTTTGCCCCAACGAAACAGTGAGGTTGTCAATCTCACCGGCTTGTTGTAACAAAGGATTAACCGTATTGTGTGGAAGATGATTGTTTGCAGAAAACAGTAGAACAGGTATTGCAGTAGATTGTATTTCAGTAAAGAGAATTGGACCGGGGTCCACAGTTCACTAGAGGTGTCTCTCCCATAAGATAAACAGCATGTTGGGTGAACAAATTACAGTTGGGCAATTGACAAATAAAGAGGGCATGACCATGCACATACATATCATGATGAGTATAGTGAGATTTAATTGGGCATTACGACAAAGTACATAGACCGCCATCCAACTGCATCTATGCCTAAAAAGTCCACCTTCAGGTTATCATCCGAACCCCCTCCAGTATTAAGTTGCAAAGCAACAGACAATTGCATTAAGTATGGTGCGTAATGTAATCAACAACTACATCCTTAGACATAGCATCAATGTTTTATCCCTAGTGGCAACAAAGACAACACAACCTTAGAACTTTCTCACATCGTCCTGTGTGTCAATGCAGCATGAACCCACTATCGAGCATAAGTACTCCCTCTTGGAGTTACAAGCATCTACTTGGCCAGAGCATCTACTAGTAACGGAAAGCATGCAAGATCATAAACAACACGTAGATATAACTTTGATAATCAACATAACAAGTATTCTCTATTCATCGGATCCCAACAAACGCAACATATAGAATTACAGATAGATGATCTTGATCATGTTAGGCAGCTCACAAGATCCGACAATGATAGCACAATGGGGAGAAGACAACCATCTAGCTACTGCTATGGACCCATAGTCCAGGGGTAGACTACTCACTCATCACTCCGGAGGCGACCATGGCGGTGTAGAGTCCTCCGGGAGATGATTCCCCTCTCCGGCAGGGTGCCGGTGGCGATCTCCTGGAGCCCCGAGATGGGATCGGCGGCGGCGGCGTCTCGCAATGTTTTCCGTATCGTGGCTCTCGATGCTGGGGTTTCGTCACGGAGGCTATTTGTAGGCGGAAGGGCAGGTCAAGAGGCGGCACGGGGGGCCCACACCATAGGGCCGCGCGGCCAAGGGGGGGCCGCGCCGCCCTAGGGTTTGGCTCCCTCGTGGCCCCTCTTCGTCTCTCCTTCGGACTTCTGGAAGCTTCGTGGAAAAATAGGCCCCTGGGCTTTGATTTCGTCCAATTCCGAGAATATTTCGTTACTAGGATTTCTGAAACCAAAAACAGCAGAAAACAGCAGCTGGCACTTCGGCATCTTGTTAATAGGTTAGTTCCAGAAAATGCACGAATATGACATAAAGTGTGCATAAAACATGTAGATAACGTCAATAATGTGGCATGGATCATAAGAAATTATCGATACGTCGGAGACGTATCAGCATCCCCAAGCTTAGTTCTGCTCGTCCCGAAGCGTGTAAAACGATAACACGTATAATTTACGGAGTGACATGCCATCATAATCTTGATCATACTATTTGTAAAGCATATGTAGTGAATGCAGCGATCAAAACAATGTATATGACATGAGTAAACAAGTGAATCATAAAGCAAAGACTTTTTATGAATAGCACTTCAAGACAAGCATCAATAAGTCTTGCATAAGAGTTAACTCATAAAGCAATAATTCAAAGTAAAGGTATTGAAGCAACACAAAAGAAGATTAAGTTTCAGCGGTTGCTTTCAACTTGTAACATGTATATCTCATGGATATTGTCAACATAGAGTAACATAATAAGTGCAATAAGCAAGTATGTAGGAATCAATGCACAGTTCACACAAGTGTTTGCTTCTTGAGGTGGAGAGAAATAGGTGAACTGACTCAACATTGAAAAGTAGAAGAATGGTCCTCATAGAGGAAAAGCATCGATTGCTATATTTGTGCTAGAGCTTTGATTTTGAAAACATGAAACAATTTTGTCAACGGTAGTAATAAAGCATATGCATCATGTAAATTATATCTTATAAGTTGCAAGCCTCATGCATAGTGTACTAATAGTGCCCGCACCTTGTCCTAATTAGCTTGGACTACCGGATCATCACAATGCACTTGTTTTTACCAAGTGTCACAAAGGGGTACCTCTATGTCACTTTGTACAAAGGTCTAAGGAGAAAGCTCGCATTGGATTTCGCTATTGATTATTCTTCAACTTAGACATCCATACCGGGACAACATAGACAACAGATAATGGACTCCTCTTTTATGCATAAGCATGTAACAACAATTAATAATTTTCTCATTTGAGATTTGAGGATATATGTCCAAAACTGAAACTTCCACCATGGATCATGGCTTTAGTTAGCGGCCCAATGTTCTTCTCTAACAATATGCATGCTTAACCATAAGGTGGTAGATCTCTCTTACTTCAGACAAGACGGACATGCATAGCAACTCACATGAAATTCAACAATGAATAGTTGATGGCGTCCCCAGTGAACATGGTTATCGCACAACAAGCAACTTAATAAGTGATAAAGTGCATAAGTACATATTCAATACCACAATAGTTTTTAAGCTATTTGTCCCATGAGCTATATATTGCAAAGGTGAATGATGGAATTTTAAAGGTAGCACTCAAGCAATATACTTTGGAATGGCGGAAAATACCATGTAGTAGGTAGGTATGGTGGACACAAATGGCATAGTGGTTGGCTCAAGTATTTTGGATGCATGAGAAGTATTCCCTCTCGATACAAGGTTTAGGCTAGCAAGGTTTATTTGAAACAAACACAAGGATGAACCGGTGCAGCAAAACTCACATAAAAGACATATTGTAAACATTATAAGACTCTACACCGTCTTCCTTGTTGTTCAAACTCAATACTAGAAATTATCTAGACCTTAGAGAAACCAAATATGCAAACCAAATTTAAGCATGCTCTATGTATTTCTTCATTAATGGGTGCAAAGCATATGATGCAAGAGCTTAATCATGAGCACAACAATTGCCAAGTATCACATTACCCAAGACATTTTTAGCAATTACTACATGTATCATTTTCCAATTCCAACCATATAACAATTTAACGAAGGAGAAACTTCGCCATGAATACTATGAGTAGAAACCAAGGACATACTTGTCCATATGCTACAGCGGAGCGTGTCTCTCTCCCATAAAGTGAATGCTAGGATCCATTTTATTCAAACAAAACAAAAAAAACAAAAACAAACCGACGCTCCAAGAAAAAGCACATAAGATGTGATGGAATAAAAATATAGTTTCAGGGGAGGAACCTGATAATGTTGTCGATGAAGAAGGGGATGCCTTGGGCATCCCCAAGCTTAGACGCTTGAGTCTTCTTGATATATGCAGGGGTGAACCACTGGGGCATCCCCAAGCTTAGAGCTTTCACTCTCCTTGATCATGTTGCATCATACTCCTCTCTTGATCCTTGAAAACTTCCTCCACACCAAACTCGAAACAACTCATTAGAGGGTTAGTGCACAATATAAATTGACATATTCAGAGGTGACACAATCATTCTTAACACTTCTGGACATTGCATAATGCTACTGGACATTAGTGGATCAAAGAAATTCATCCAACATAGCAAAAGAGGCAATGCGAAATAAAAGGCAGAATCTGTCAAAACAGAACAGTTCGTATTGACGAATTTTAAAATGGCACCAGACTTGCTCAAATGAAAATGCTCAAATTGAATGAAAGTTGCGTACATATCTGAGGATCATGCACGTAAATTGGCTTAATTTTCTGAGCTACCTACAGGGAGGTGGACCCAGATTCGTGACAGCAAAGAAATCTGGAACTGCGCAGTAATCCAAATCTAGTACTTACTTTTCTATCAAAGACTTTACTTGGCACAATAAAACACTAAACTAAGATAAGGAGAGGTTGCTACAGTAGTAAACAACTTCCAAGACACAAATATAAAACAAATTACTGTAGCAAAATAACACATGGGTTATCTCCCAATAAGTTCTTTCTTTATAGCCATTAAGATAGGCTCAGCAGTTTTGATGATGCACTCGCAAGAAATGGTATTTGAAGCAAAAGAGAGCTTCAAGAAGCAATATTCAAAACACATTTAAGTCTAACGTGCTTCCTATGCATAGGAATCTTGTAAATAAACAAGTTCATGAAGCATAATGCAACAAGCATAGAAAGATAAAACAAGTGTAGCTTCAAAAATTTCAGCACATAGAGAGGTGTTTTAGTAACATGAAAATTTCTACAACCATATTTTCCTCTCTCATAATAACTTTCAGTAGTGTCATGAGAAAACTCAACAATATAACCATCACATAAAGCATTCTTATCATGAGTCTCATGCATAAAATTATTACTCTCCACATAAGCATAATTAATTTTATTAGTACTAGTGGGAGCAAATTCAACAAAGTAGCTATCATTACTATTCTCATCAAGTGTAGGAGGCATAGTATTATCATCATATATGGGAGGCAAAGTATCATCAAAGAAAATTTTCTCCTCAATGCTTGGGGGACTAAAAAGATCATGCTCATCAGAGCCAGCTTCCCCAAGCTTAGAATTTTCTATATCATTATCAACAATGGTGTTCAAAGCGTTCATACTAATATTACTACCAGCATGCAAATAAGATTCCATAGGTTTTTTAATTTTCGCATCAAACAATCCATGTTTTAAATCAGGAAATAGAATAAGAAGCTCATTCTTGTCCATTATGCCAAACTAGTGTAAACAAAAACATGCATGATATTAAGTAAAGTAAAACAAGTAACTAATTTTTTTGTGTTTTTGATTTAGTGCAGCAAACAAAGTAGTAAATAAAACTAAGCAAGACAAAAACAAAGTAAAGAGATTGAGAAGTGGAGACTCCCCTTGCAGCGTGTCTTGATCTCCCCGGCAACGGCGCCAGAAAAAGAGCTTGATGGCGTGTAACTCACACGTTCGTTGGGAACCCCAAGAGGAAGGTATGATGCGCACAGCAGCAAGTTTTCCCTCAGAAAGAAACCAAGGTTTATCGAACCAGGAGGAGCCAAGAAGCACGTTGAAGGTTGATGGCGGCGGGATGTAGTACGGCGCAACACCAGAGATTCCGGCGCCAACGTGGAACCTGCACAACACAACCAAAGTACTTTGCCCCAACGAAACAGTGAGGTTGTCAATCTCACCGGCTTGCTGTAACAAAGGATTAACCGTATTGTGTGGAAGATGATTGTTTGCGGAAAACAAGAGAACAGGTATTGCAGTAGATTGTATTTCAGTAAAGAGAATTGGACCGGGGTCCACAGTTCACTAGAGGTGTCTCTCCCATAAGATAAACAGCATGTTGGGTGAACAAATTACAGTTGGGCAATTGACAAATAAAGAGGGCATGACCATGCACATACATATCATGATGAGTATAGTGAGATTTAATTGGGCATTACGACAAAGTACATAGACCGCCATCCAACTGCATCTATGCCTAAAAAGTCCACCTTCAGGTTATCATCCGAACCCCCTCCAGTATTAAGTTGCAAAGCAACAGACAATTGCATTAAGTATGGTGCGTAATGTAATCAACAACTACATCCTTAGACATAGCATCAATGTTTTATCCCTAGTGGCAACAAGACAACACAACCTTAGAACTTTCTCACACTGTCCTGTGTGTCAATGCAGGCATGAACCCACTATCGAGCATAAGTACTCCCTCTTGGAGTTACAAGCATCTACTTGGCCAGAGCATCTACTAGTAACGGAAAGCATGCAAGATCATAAACAACACGTAGATATAACTTTGATAATCAAAATAAGAAGTATTCTCTATTCATCGGATCCCAACAAACGCAACATATAGAATTACAGATAGATGATCTTGATCATGTTAGGCAGCTCACAAGATCCGACAATGATAGCACAATGGGGAGAAGACAACCATCTAGCTACTGCTATGGACCCATAGTCCAGGGGTAGACTACTCACTCATCACTTCGGAGGCGACCATGGCGGTGTAGAGTCCTCCGGGAGATGATTCCCCTCTCCGGCAGGGTGCCGGAGGCGATCTCCTGGATCCCCCGAGATGGGATCGGCGGCGGCGGCGTCTCAGTAATGTTTTCCGTATCGTGGCTCTCGGTACTGGGGGTTTCGTCACGGAGGCTATTTGTAGGCGGAAGGGCAGGTCAAGAGGCGGCACGGGGGGCCCACACCATAGGGCCGCGCGGCCAAGGGGGGGCCGCGCCACCCTAGGGTTTGGCTCCCTCGTGGCCCCTCTTCGTCTCTCCTTCGGACTTCTGGAAGCTTCGTGGAAAAATAGGCCCCTGGGCTTTGATTTCGTCCAATTCCGAGAATATTTCGTTACTAGGATTTCTGAAACCAAAAACAATGAACAAAGAATCGGCACTTCGGCATCTTGTTAATAGGTTAGTTCCAGAAAATGCACGAATATGACATAAAGTGTGCATAAAACATGTAGATAACATCAATAATGTGGCATGGATCATAAGAAATTATCGATACGTCGGAGACGTATCAAAAGGATGTAGTAGATCCTCCTCGGAATCCCGCCAGCACGACGGCGTGGTGACGGTGGTGGTGGAGATCTCCGGCAGTGCTTCGCCGTAAGCACCACGGGAGAAATAGGAGGAGGGAGTATCTAGGGTTTGGGAGAGGGGGGCACTTGGGGCGCCGGCCTAGGAGCCCCTTGGTGGTGCGGCTGGATTGGTGTGTTCAGTCCCCTCCCTCTCCTCCTCTATATATAGGTGGAAAACCTAGGGTTCCCCAAAAACCACTTTGAAGTCCAACTCCCAAACTTACCAAAATTGGAAACCTAGATGGAAAGGGATTTCTCCCTTTCCTTCTTCTATGGCCGTCCAACAAGGTGGAGTCCACCATGGACTCCACCTTCCCACTTGGTGGGTTGGCTAGGGCTGGTGGAGTCCCTCCGGGACTCTACCTGCCATAGTGATTTATTCCGGACGATTCTAGAATCTTCTAGAACCTTCCATAAATGCACCAGACCATTCTCAAACTTGGAATGTGACTTCCTATATATGAATCTTATTCTCCGGACCATTCCAGAACTCCTCGTGATGTCCTGGATTCCATGCGAGACTCCGAACAATATTCGAACTCCATTCCATATTCAATATTCTATATCTACTTAAAACAACATCGAACCTTAAGTGTATCACCCTACGGTTCGTGAACTATGCAGACACGATCGAGACTCTTCTCCGAGCAATAACTAATAGCGGGATCTGGAGATCCATAATAGCTCCCACATATTCAACGATGACTTCATGATCGAAAGAACCATTTACATACGATACTGATTCTCTTTGTCTCGCGATATTTTACTTATCCGAAGTTTGATCGTCGGTATCTCCATATCTAGTTCAACTTTGTTACCGATAAATACTCTTTACTCGTACCGTGATATGACATCCCTTGTGAGCCAGTCACATGCTTGCAAGCTAGTTGGATGACATTCCACCGAGAGGACCCAGAGTATATATATCCGTCATTTGGATGGACAAATTCCACTATTGATCCATGTGCTTCAACCTATACTTTTCGGACACTTAATGCCACCTTTATAATTACTCATTTACGAAGTAGTGTTTGATGTCATCAAAGCATCCATCCGGTGTAGGTAATTAACATGATCTCATGGTCGAAGGATTAGGTTTACTATGTATCTTAAAGCTTGAAGCACAACGAACTTAATGATTTGATCATATGCTACACTTACTATGGGTGTATGTCCATCATATCATTCACCTAATGATATGATCTTGTTATTAATAACATCCAATGTTCATGATCAGGAAACCATGATCATCTATTAATCAACAAGCTAGTTTAACAAGAGACTTACTATGGACTCTTTTATATTTACAAAACACACAAGTATTAATATTTCCGATTAATAAAATTATAGCATGGGATGTAAACACTTATCATGAAAACTAAGATATAACAATAAACAATTTTATTATTGTCTCTTCGGCATATCTCCAACACGAAGTCGCCGGACAAGGCTGCCCGTTCTACTACAACAATCTCTACTACTACAAGCTTTGCCTGACTCCGGTTATGGAGGGGCGAGGACGGCAGCGCGCATTCGGCACGTGCTAGTGTCTGTAGTCGTCGCTAGGTGGTACAAGTACCTATTTGTAATTTTTATTACTTTATGGGCTATTTTTAGTACTGTTGATGATTATTAATAGATCGGTGGAATTTCCACAAAAAACATTTAAGTCTAGACACAACATCATATTTTTTGCATATATATTATTCAATTTATTGCAACATTTATTAGTAAATATATTATTTTATAGCTTAAAAATCAGGTAGTGGACCAGTGAACAAACGGTCTAACGGGTAAAAGTTTGAACCGAGAGGCTTACCGGCACCGGTCCGATTTTTTACACTATGGTCTATAGTGGGGTTGGCCGCCGGTCCAACGTCGTGTTCTAATTTTTATGTGTAATTACCTATACTTCTCTTTTTTTCCTTTTTATAACTTTGATGTTTCAATTATTATTTTTAGTTTTTTCAATAAATATATGAACACGTTTTTGAAATTTTTGATTTGTATATCCTCTCATTTGTTTGGTGTAAATACATGAACATTTTTTAATTATATGAACATATTATTTCTTGTGTACGATCATCGTATAAAATATTCTGCATGTACATGTACATTTATTTTTGTATATAAAGAACATTTAGAAATACATAAACTTTTCTTTTAATATGTGAGTGTTAATTTGGAAATGTGTGTATATTTTATCCAGTAGGCGTGAACATTTTATGTAAACTGTATGAAAAAGGTAAACAATTAATGGGATTTTTTCTTGAGCTAAAAATATTTCAAACATGTTTGTACATTTGTTGAACTCTAAAATGATTTTACTGCTATTTTTTCAGAATCCCTCCACAAATCTGTTTCCGCCATCGGGCTGCACCTGATGTAGCGAGATATTGAGGTGGAGCTTTGCTAGGTTTTAGAGGCGTTTCCGACCAGGTCGGCGCCTGCACCGCGCCGCACACCCCCGCACGCGGTGTGGGCCGGCCCGATTTGGCGATTTTCCCTATTTCTCTTTTTTTCTTTTCTTTTCCGTTTTCCGTTTTCTTTTTTCCGTTTTCTGTTTTCTTTTCTGTTTTCTTTTTTATCTCTCGTTTTATTTTTCTGTTTAAAAATAATTTTTGAAAAAATTTAAATTTGAAAAATGTTCAAGTTTGACAAAATTTGAACGAATTTTGAACTTTGAACAAAATTTCATTCTTGAACGAATTTTCAAATTTGAACGAATTTTAAATTTTGAACAAATTTTAAATTTGAATGAATTTTAAATTTGAACGAATTTCGATATTGGAATAAAATTTTAATCTTGAACGAATTTCCAAATTTTGGACGAATTTCAAAATTTGAACAAATTCAAAATTTGAACGTTTTTTGAATTTTGAACATTTTTTACATTTTGGACGATTTTCAAATTTTGAACGAATTTAAAATGGAACATTTTTAAAATCTGTACACAGAAAAAAACCTGTAAAATGTTAGTTTTTAAAAATAAAACTATAAACAAAAAAGGAAAAAAATAAGAAAACGAAAAAGAAAAAGAAAAGGTGGTTACCTAATGGGCCGCGGCCCAGTTACAGCCGCCGGGTCGGAGGGGTATGCGGCGCCCCGTACCTACCGACCCGGTCGGCATATAGCATTTCCCGGTTTTAGAAGGGCTATTAAGCCTGCCAGGTTCAACAAATGTTGCAGGCCCTCAGATGGGCCGATCAAAAGTTAGCTCGGTCCAGCAAGGTGGAAGTAGCCTTCTTTTCCTAAAAAAAACATGCGACGGGGTCCATCCATCTCCAAAGGAACCGACCACCCAAATTTAAAAATCTCCGAATTAATTAAGCCGCAGTGGGTTAGTCGCTCATCATTCAAAAATGATGGAGCAAAATGCGTTCATGTGCCTACAAAGCACGAACTTCCTTTTCAGTCTCGATCATCGGCAAAAGGCGATTTCCAACCTAGGCCGGCGATTAGCTTTCCCAGCCGATACTGTTCGAGCTCAAATTAAAATCAGATTCCGTGCTGGCGTGCTGCGACTTTTGCGTGGAAGATATATAAAAATGGTCCGAAAACTTTTGAAAACCTACCGCATTAGCGTAATGCCTAACCTCTCCAATTAATTAAGCAGCCTTGATCTCGCGTGCGTCAAAACCAAGTGAGACCATGATGTGCTGCTGTCAACGCGCCAAGCAAAGAGTGTACATGACGTATCATTTTCTTTTCGCAACCATTAGCAGCCATTTTACACGTGACCGGTATATCATATACACTGATTAAATTCTGAAATCAAATGTAGGTTTTGGCTCGAAATAGTCTTTCACCCCGCTTGATACGTGTGACATCTTTTTTGACCATTCTTAACATCGCTGCATAATCTGCCTGGGTGGAGCGTGTTGCGCTGGAACTTTTGTGAAATCTTTTTTGACCATTCTTAACATCTCTGCATAATCTGCCTGGGAGGAGCAACCGAAGAACCAGATGAAGTACTGACGCAAATTATAAAGATCAATCGACGAGATTAGTGCCATGCATGCAGGCCTAGCAATCAGCCCCGGTCGGGGCAGGACGACGGAATCCCACGCGTACATGTCGTCACGCCTGCTTGCCGCCTCACGCTAAGGCGGCATGGCCCGCCACGGCTGACGGCGTGCAAACGGCGGTCGATGGTGCCAGACGTGCCGCCGCGTCCGGTGGCAGCAAGCCCTTCCGCCATGAGCTCCGACGACACGCCACACGTGCCGCCTGTGGGCCCTGCCGCCACACTGTAAGTGGTCTTTTCTGGCATTTACATTCAGAGGTGGTCCTTTTTGTCAATTCAGTGAGCAGAGTGGTCCTTTATGGCAAAAATTCGCATGGGCCTGCCACATTGGTGCGCCGACAATGATGCTTTCTCTAGTAGTAGTGTCCACTGAAGTGTGCCACCATTGGCCTGCCAGCTCACCGGAGGAGACCTATAGTAGAAGCTATCGTCGCCACTGCCATTTCGCCGGAGGAGACCTCTAGTAGAAGCTATCGCCGCCACTGCCATCGCCCACGAGAGGAAGATGCCAGCGCTTCCGAGCTCCACCACCTCCACCATGAAGAACCGCCTGGGCCGCAGAGCATCGACCCACCGCGTGAGTGGGTGTCGGTCCATCGTTGTAGCACACTGCCGCCAGATCGGCATTGCCCCGCGCAGAACTTCTCGCGAGCATGAACCATGAGCTCCCCCACCGACACCGCATGGGCTTTGCCACATGGCGCACGCTAATAGCGGCGGGGAAGGGGAGAAGGGTGTGGTGGGAGCAAAGGAGCAATTAGGGTTCGCCTCTATGGTCGCCCACGAGGGATGACCAAGGAGAGTTTTTTGGCCTCGCTCGAACTTACCGATGTAGGCACGATGAATCTAGGAAAAATATAGGTTTTTGAGGAACGAATTTCCCTAATTCTTCCGAAGCAACTTAAGACGTCAATATTGTCTATGTCAAAAGTTAAGAAAACATGTGATGTTTACTTTGTCTTCTAGGTTTCATAAAATCAAACTTTGTAACGTTTAACTAAGAATATAAGAAAATTAACAATATCCATATATAATATGAGGTACATCAATATGAAAATATACCTTATAATGATTCAATTATAATAGATTTTGTATTTTTGATGTTAATATTTTTCCATAATATTTTGTCAAAGTTTATCAAGTTTGACTTGAACCTAAGGGAGAAAGCAAAATAATTATGAACACGAGGAAGTACATTTTTGTGTATGTTGTCTTCAAGTCAAGATACCATTCGTCCATACATGTACAAGGTATAGCCGCTCTGCTAGGTGCTTTAGCGTTGTGTAGGATACTTTGCATGGCGCCGTGTGGGTCTTTGGGCGGTGGATTATTAATAGTAGTCGACGGTCAGATTCGTACCGCAGCATGGTTGGTGCACGAGCACCGGCCGGCCTGCAGACTCTGTTGGTTCAGGTAGACAATGAGCAGTCTACCCGTTCCACGTACAGTATTCTTCAAGGGAACTCCAGCTGCAGATGCACGGCAGGCAGTTGTGTAAAGTGACATTGGGCGGGTCATCTCGGAACGACGACACTGTCGTTCATGCAAGCTTGCTTGTTTACGATTTCATCGTTCCTGGATCCAAGGAAGCTGGCCAAATGTTCGAACGAGAGCACAAAAGGTCACCTAAAAAATTAAAGGGGACAGGGAGTGAGTATGTGTTACTGCTGCTCGGAACTGGTAGTAATGCGTGCATGTGACCTCTACGTAGGTTATGTTGAGGTTATCGATCATTACACGCATTGACGCATGTTTTCCATCATCATCTAGACTTGGTGCGATCGATCGATGAATAAACTAACAAATCACGACCTCAATTACTCACCCGGTAATCACGTATGTTAAACATCTACATATATTTGTTTTTTCGAAAGAAGAACTTTACCCTAGCCTCTGCATTGAAGTGATGCACAAGGCCTATCAATATATATTTCTGCCCACATTACCAACTTTTGTATCTAAGGGCATCTCCACCGCCCCGCATCTCTACCACCGCATAACTTTGTCCGGCAACATCGTCACATAACTCATTTTGGAGGCGTCCCCAATTCTACACCCCAAACAGAACATGAAGAACCAAAAAAAATACGAATTTCATTAAAATTATACAAAGTCTTTTAAAAAAAAACTTAAACTATACCTAATCTTGGTTAGCTGGAACACGCTCTAGTTCGAAGCGACACTATCCGCACCGTCTTAATCGTCGTTATCTACATCATCATCGTCCCAGAAGGAGGAGGACATGCCGCTGCATGCGTATGCCTCACTGGCCTTTTTGCTGTTGTTTTTCGCCCTCGGTGAGGTCGACGATGTGGCCGAAATCCATCGCTGACCACCACTTCCCATATTGGTTGTCGATCGTGACGAGCCAACGATGGTGTCGGAAGATTCATCAAGGGCTTAGTTGAGGTTGGTGCTGCCATTAGTTCCGACGTGGGAAACAAGCTGTCGCGTGCGAGTATTTGTGGTCGACGAACCGGCCAGGTCATTTGTAAACCTAACCGGCTGGCCCCTCGTCGCCGACGAGGAGGCCCCACGCGATTTTTTTCCTACATGGTAGTGTGTGCCATAGCTCCCAAGCCGGCCCCTATGGATCGACGGACTTTTGGGCCTCTCCGTTTGTCGTCACGCTTTCTGGTGCTAGCCAAATTTTGGACGTCAGTGCCCCCTCCCCCTCCCAAATAAAAAAATGAGTACCAACAGGAGGAGAAACCCCTACGGAATTTATATTAAGGCAGAGGGAGCTATAGGCGCTGAATCGCGGAGTCTGGGACTTGAACACGTGACCTCGTGGGAGTGCGCCATGGACGACTGGGGGTAGCTATCATCCTGGTCGATGACCAGTTCCACCCCCGCCCCCTCCCAAATAGGCTTTTGGGGAGGAGGGGGCATTCAGGGTGTCAGCGTAGATGCTCTAATCCCTTTATTTTTATTTATTTCGTGTTCACTTAAAGTTAATTTTTGTAAAGTTGGACCAATTACGTTAAAAAAGAATCAACATCTACAATAATTTTTTTTGACGGTTAACTTCTACAATATTGAAAGCATATAATATGAAAAAATTCCCCCAATAACTTTTGTAGCGATTTTATCTCAAATTTGAAATATATCCATGAAAATAATTATGCTATGGAGTATGGATGAAGTACTTTATAAAAAATCTAACAACACAGCTTTTGTAATGTAGATATCGATATTTTTTTCTCTATCTGGTCAAACATTACAAAGTTCAACATTAACTAAATCTAGAACTCTAAGTAAATGAAATGAACACATCAGCTCTCCTGCTGTTATTCAAAAAAAAAAAAAAGAACTCTAAGTAAATAAAATAGAGTAGCACAGTATTATTTTTCTAAATGTGATACATTACCGTTGATTTGGACACATGCCGAAGGCAGACGTTTAATTTATGCAAACAAGCTAGGTTCAACTTTTATTTTCTTCAAACAAATTCAGACAGAGAGAAACGGCCGCTTTGGTGTACAGAAAACTGAAACCGTAGCGATGAATGCTCTGCTCCACCTCCGGCGGCCCGCGCCTAGTAGCCGTTGGGCCGCAGCTTCGTCCCCGACCAACCCCGCCTTATTTAACCACCTTTTCTCTAGCGAAAAAGGGAAAGCAAGCGGCAGCCGGTGGTCGCCTCGCCTCGCCGGCTTAAAACCGACCTTCCCTCCGCTCCGCCTGCCTCTCTGTCGCCTCCCCTGCAATTATAGCATAGCCGGCCAACGTCTCTCCATCTCTCCGCGCGCGTGCGTCAAGAAACCCGGCCAATCAGCCATGGCGATTACGCCACCGGATCAAGAACGCGCCGCAATGTCCGTGCCCCTCCTCCCGCGGTGGCACGACTCCCTCTCCCTTTCCTCCTCCTCTTCCTCCTCCACCTCCTCCTCATTCTCGGCATCATCCGACGCGGCGCCGATGATGCCGATGCCGACGGACGCGTCGCCGTGCAAGCCCCTGGCGGCGTTCCGGGACGCGCACCGGGGCGGCGGCTCCGTGTCCTGCCTCTCCCTCTGCGGCGAGTTCCTGCTCAGCGCCTCCACGGGCGCCGACATCGTGGCCTGGCAGCAGCCGGACCTGCGCCTCTTCGCGCGCTTCGGCGGCGCCGGCGGCGAGGGCTCCGTCAAGGCGCTGGCGGCGGCGGGCGGGCGCGTGTTCTCCGCGCACCAGGACGGCCGCGTGCGCGTCTGGCGCGTCTCGCGCCGCTCCGAAAACGCCTTCAAGCTCGTCGCCGCGCTGCCCACCGCCCGGGACTACCTGGGCCGCGTGTTCCGGCAGGCCAGCTACGTGCCCACCCGCCGCGGCGCCAGGCGCCGGCTCTGGATCGAGCACGCCGACAGCATCTCCTGCCTCGCCGTCGCCGTGCAGGACGGCGTCGTCTACTCCGGCTCCTGGGACAGGACGCTCAAGGTGTGGCGCATGTCCGACCTCAGGTGCCTCGAGTCCGTGCGCGCCCACGACGACGCCATCAACGCCGTCGCCGCCGACTGCGGCGTCGTCTACTCCGCCTCCGCGGACGGCCGTGTCAAGGCGTGGGAGAAAGGCAAGGTCGCCGGCTCGACGCACTCCCTCCTGGCCGTCCTCGTCGCGCGCGACGGCGTGTCGTGGAACGCCCTCGCGGTGAGCGCCGACGGTGCCGCAGCGGGCCGGCGCGTGTACGCGGCCGGCTCGGACGGGCACGTCCTCGGCTGGGACCGGCACGGCGGCGCGCGGTGGAACCTCGCGTGCGAAGTCAAGGCGCACGCCATGGCCGTGCTGTGCCTCTGCGTGGCCGGCGACCTGGTGTGCACCGGCTCCGCCGACAAGACCATCGGCCTGTGGCGCCGGCAGCCGGACGGCGGCCTCGCCAAGGTCGGCGCCGTCGGAGGCCACGAGGGCCCCGTGAAGTGCATCCAGGCCTCCGTGTGCCGGACGAGCAATGGCTGCATGGTGTACAGCGGAGGGCTCGACAAGAGCATCAGAGTCTGGTGGGTGCCCCATGGATTCAACGGTGACCAGCGGCGTCCAGAAACGGACACCAAGGAGCACAAGCCCTGCGTGTTCTTGAGGTGAAGCCAGTGATTCGTTTGGCTAGAAATCTGTACATTTTATACAGGAAAAGGATCTTGAGATTGTTTTGGTTGTTTGTTTTGATTGTTTGGCAGCAATGGATGCCTGAATTGGGGGTGGTCATTGTAGAGGGCAGGATTGAAATAGTCACAGGTTGGGTACATGGCTGTAAACCTTTTATACGGTAATTTATACATAGGTTTATTTTTATTTTTGGGAATGTAATGTCCATATAGGTGTTTGATTAATTGGGGAAAAGGCTTATTTTTAGGGAATTGGGGGAAAAGGTTAACAATGCTTCGGAGATCCTCATTGCAAGATGTATCCGTGATCAGCAAGCAGAATGTGCGATTGCCTAATTCCAAATGCAGAATTGATGCATTTGTTCATAGGGAATCAATGACCAAATTTTGGACCTGATCCATCGGAACATATAACCCTGACAAGTACGGAAAAATTGAAACAAAGGCAAAAAATTGGCCTTATCCATGATTAATTAAGAAGAAATTATTTAGTAGTTAACGGAAAACCAAGCGAAAACCACAACGCAAACATTATGGTGTCATGCCCACACTCACCACACGACCAAACCACCCAAAACATGGGAACACCACTTTGCAAGAGCATCTCTAAGAGAGCCCGTAAATCCCGCCGGAACCGAACTTTTCCGGCGGATTTACGGATTCTGGCCGAAACGCGCGCCGATCAGTGACCGAAAACGTGTGCCGGCCCGAATACGGAGTTCAGGGGCCCGAACAACTCCCCGCACGGCCCCTATTAAAAGGGATCGCGGAGGGGAGTTCGGTTCCCAAATCCTACTCCCCTCCGCCGTCTCCTCTCCCTCCACCGCCGCCAGTAGCGCGCTCCGACGAGCAATCCGCGCTTAGGCAGACACCTATCCTCCGCCCGTTGCCGTGCGATGGCCTCCCGTGGAGGTTCGGAGGGCCGCACCGCAGGATTGGGCGGCGGCGATTCACCGCCGCGTCCGCCCGTCTTCCGCACCGAGGCGGAGCGGCGGAAGTGGAAGCGAAGCGAGGGCGCGCGCAAGAGGAGCGCTCGCCGGTGGACCAACTGTGGGCTCACGCCCCCAGGGAAGCTCGCCCGCTACGACAACCAGGCCGAGGGCTCCTCCTCCGGGCAGTCGAGCCGCACACCGCGGCTGCCCGTGGCGGTGAGCATCGAGGAGGACGACCTCGTCCCCGCTCGATTGCCAACATTCTCCACCGGGGACTACGTCGACGACAGCGACGAGGAGGAGGTGGTGATGGCGCAGACCTTCGCCATCAGCGAGGCGGAGGCGAGGGTGCGCTTCCGCCGGGAGGAGGCCGACGCCGTCCGCCAGGTACGGGAGTACGAGGCGACCCGCCGGGAGGCCCGCGTCCGCAAGGAATAGTCGAGCTTAACAAGGAGGACGCGTGAAGACTTCACGCCGCCGACGATCTCCGCCAGCACCGGCACCGCCGCGCACGCCATAGCTCTAGTAGGCCGCATTTTGCTCATTATAGCTAGGTTGCCGGTGTACCAGTAGTTTGACAATTCCCCGCACTATGTAAGTATCCATGCTCAGTCGGAGCATCTATTTCATCTAAACTATGATCATCGATTGAAATTACCCGCGCCAATTCGAATTCCTATTTTCGGTTCCATTTTACGGGTTCCATTCCGCGCCACTGCCAATTTCATCAGAACTCGCGTTTTCGGTGAACTGAACTCGCGCTTTTTGGTTTGCGTTTTTTCGTCTCTACTAGAGATGCTCTAAAGGGGGTGAGGAACAGAGACAGAGGTGAGAGGATTCAGACTTGATTCATTTTCAACGGCATCTATTCCCTGTTACAAGGTTGGTACTTATGCAGCTCCTACCAAACCCACACAACGGTGGTTGCCGGACCATCTCGCCCAAGCCCAGGTTAGAAACCATACAACGACGACAGCCCATAGCAGGACTGTTCTAGGGTAATGCGGGGAGGAGACGGCGCCGACGAGCGCCATGATGTTGCAGCGAAAGAGCATCGCAACGACTCCGATGCCGCCGCCCTTGATGAAGGTGGGGGCGAGGGAGGATAGGAGTGTGGTGGTGCACTGGTGCTGGGGCCGCGGCGAGAGATGGAGCCAGGGGGTGCTGCCCCCGCCCACCCCTAATGATGGATTTTTTTTCTAAAACCCCCTTGTATTATGTAGAAAAATGTACTCCAAACTAGGGACAATCTGAATAAACGGAGGAAGGTGGATGATTTATCTTGCTTATTTTGCAATGAACAAGAATCATGTAATCACCTTTTCTTTGGTTGTGTGGTAGCAAAATACCTTTGGGAAATGGTTTCCTCTATTTTTAACAAATACATTGGCTGACTTTGAATCAGTAGCAAAATGGTGTATTAGTGAAAATACAAATTCTGTTTTGAATATGTTCTCTACTCTGTTCTCTGGACACTTTGGTCAACTCCCAATGATATATGTTTTCAGGGGTTAAAATGGCTGATACGTCTCCAACGTATCGATAATTTCTTATGTTCCATGCCACATTATTGATGTTATCTATATGTTTTATGCACACTTTATGTCATATTCGTGCATTTTCTGGAACTAACCTATTAACAAGATGCCGAAGTGCCAGTTGCTGTTTTCTGCTGTTTTTGGTTTCAGAAATCCTAGTAACGAAATATTCTCGGAATTGGACGAAATCAACGCCCAGGGTTCTATTTTGCCACGAAGCTTCCAGAAGACCGAAGAGTCAACGAAGTGGGGCCACGAGGTGCCCAAACCCTAGGGCGGCGCGGCCCCCCCCTTGGCCGCGCGGCCCTGTGGTGTGGGGCCCTCGTGCCCCCTCCTGACTTGCCCTTCCGCCTACTTAAAGCCTCCGTCGCGAAACCCCCAGTACAGAGCCACGATACGGAAAACCTTACTGAGACGCCGCCGCCGCCAATCCCATCTCGGGGGATTCAGGAGATCGCCTCCGGCACCCTGCCGGAGAGGGGATTCATCTCCCGGAGGACTCTACGCCGCCATGGTCGCCTCCGGAGTGATGTGTGAGTAGTCTACCCCTGGACTATGGGTCCATAGCTGTAGCTAGATGGTTGTCTTCTCCCCATTGTGCTTCATTGTCGGATCCTTGTGAGCTGCCTAACATGATCAAGATCATCTATCTGTAATTCTATATGTTGCGTTTGTTGGGATCCGATGAATAGAGAATACTTGTTATGTTGATTATCAAAGTTATGTCTATGTGTTGTTTATGATCTTGCATGCTCTCCGTTATTAGTAGATGCTCTGGCCAAGTTGATGCTAGTAACTCCAAGAGGGAGTATTTATGCTCGATAGTGGGTTCATGTCTCCGTGAATCTGGAGGAGTGACAAGAACCACTAAGGTTACGGATGTGCTGTTGCCACTAGGGATAAAACATTGGTGCTATGTTTAAGGATGTAGTCACTGATTACATTACGCGCAATACTTAATGCAATTGTCTGTTGTTAGCAACTTAATACTGGAGGGGGTTCGGATGATAACCTGAAGGTGGACTTTTTAGGCATAGATGCATGCTGGATGGCGGTCTATGTACTTTGTCGTAATGCCCAATTAAATCTCACAATACTCATCATAATATGTATGTGCATGGTCATGCCCTCTCTGTTTGTCAATTGCCCAACTGTAATTTGTTCACCCAACATGCTGTTTATCTTATGGGAGAGACACCTCTAGTGAACTGTGGACCCCGGTCCAATTCTCTTTACTGAAATACAATCTACTTGCAATCTTGTTCTCTTGTTTTCTCGCAAACAACCATCATCCACACTATACATCTAATCCTTTGTTACAGCAAGCCGGTGAGATTGACAACCTCACTGTTTCGTTGGGGCAAAGTACTTTGGTTGTGTTGTGCAGGTTCCACGTTGGCGCCGGAATCTCTGGTGTTGCGCCGCACTACATCCCGCCGCCATCAACCTTCAACGTGCTTCTTGGCTCCTACTGGTTCGATAAACCTTGGTTTCATACTGAGGGAAAACTTGCCGCTGTACGCATCACACCTTCCTCTTGGGGTTCCCAACGGACGCGTGTTATACGCGTATCAAGCAGCTTTTTCTGGCGCCGTTGCCGGGGAGATCAAGACACGCTGCAAGGGGAGTCTCCACTTCTCAATCTCTTTACTTTGTTTTTGTCTTGCTTAGTTTTATTTACTACTTTGTTTGCTGCACTAAATCAAAATACAAAAAAAAATTAGTTGCTAGTTTTACTTTATTTGCTATCTTGTTTGCTATATCAAAAACACAAAAAAAATTAGTTTACTTGCATTTACTTTATCTAGTTTGCTTTATTTACTGTTGCTAAAATGGCTACCGCTGAAAATACTAAGTTGTGTGACTTCACAACCACAAATAATAATGATTTCTTGTGCACACCTATTGCTCCACCTGCTACTACAGCAGAATTCTTTGAGATTAAACCTGCTTTACTGAATCTTGTTATGCGAGAGCAATTTTCTGGTGTTAGTTCTGATGATGCTGCTGCCCATCTCAATAATTTTGTTGAATTATGTGAAATGCAAAAGTATAAAGATATAGATGGTGACATTATAAAATTAAAATTGTTCCCTTTCTCATTAAGAGGAAGAGCTAAAGATTGGTTGCTATCTCTGCCTAAGAATAGTATTGATTCATGGACTAAATGCAAGGATGCTTTTATTGGTAGATATTATCCCCCTGCCAAAATTATATCTTTAAGGAGTAGCATAATGAATTTTAAACAATTAGATACTGAACATGTTGCTCAAGCTTGGGAAAGAATGAAATCTTTGGTTAAAAATTGTCCAACACATGGACTGACTACTTGGATGATCATCCAAACCTTCTATGCAGGACTAAATTTTTCTTCGCGGAATTTATTGGATTCAGCTGCTGGAGGTACCTTTATGTCCATCACTCTTGGTGAAGCAACAAAGCTTCTTGATAATATGATGATCAACTACTCTGAATGGCACACGGAAAGAGCTCCACAAGGGACAGGTGACATAGGCATCCCAAATGGGCCTACCGAACATAGTACCCGGGGTTTACTGAAGGCCCACTACCCGAAGAATAAGAAGATTCGAGAGCCCAAGATGTATTTAAGGAAAAGATAGAGTTGTAATAGGAAGTGTTATTTGTAATCTGGCGGGATGAGTTAGAAACCGTCCCGGACTTTGTAAACTTGTATAGCACGAGTCCCTCGGCTCCACCTCCTATATAAAGGGGGAGTCGAGGGACGAAGAATCAATCGAATTATTGTCTGCAAACCCTAGTTTTCATAATCGTCGAGTACTTTTCGGCTGAAACCTTCGAGATCTACTTACCCTCTACTTCCAACTAAACCCTAGCCTACAATCCATAGGCATTGACAAGTTGATACCTTGTCAATTGGCGCCGTCTGTGGGAACTAGAGGCGTAAGGAGCTGATCTCGATGGCACGCTCAAGATCTTCGACATCGTCAACCGCAAGCAACACAATGGATCGAGGTAAACAGATCGCTGCTGGTCTTGTCGATTTTGTTCCTCACCCACCCTCCCGTTTGGATGCATATGCGTATCTGGCGGAGCCCATGGAGATGACGTTCGGAAGGTTTCACTTTCGCGTCGAGAAGGAAGGATCGTATCGTGTCGAGATTCCGATTTCGTCGGGATCGTCGGTGGTCGATTCAGATTTTTCAAGCTATGCATCGTCAACCAAGTCAGGAGAAGAAGAAACCTCGGCGACACGTTACGTCAGCACCAGAACAAGAGAGAAACTCGCCAAGATCTTCAACGACATGTCGTTTGAGTCATCTGCGGACTCATATATAAGCGATGGCTCAAGCGATGTCGACAGTTACGACTTTATCGACAAATCTCTCACAGTGGGCAAGGTCTTCATCAATCTCAACGATGATGTCACCAAACCCAACGTAGATCTGAGTACAAAGTATCATCAGATTTACGCCATTGAAGATCAAGAGGAGACATCCGAGGCTTTCGACGACTGGGGAAATCCATACGTCGATCCCTCCAATCGGCGACAAGGCCTGGGCAACAAATACGTCGGGCCAGAGCCGCGAGATAGAGTTCAACTTTCACAAGCAGCGTGGGACAGAGCCGCGAGAGCTATGAACGGCACAGAACCAATGGCTACCACAGCCACACCAGAAGAATTGCAAGCATATCAATATAGGCTCGCACGAGCTGTCAGGGAATTGGAAAAACAGACAATTTGAATTGAACAGGAGGAAGGAGGCAGCTTACGCATCCGGCAGAGAAGGGCAGATCTAAGTCGACAATCTAGAACTACGGCTTATAGACACCGGGAGGCGCGGAACAGAGCAAGATCAAGTCTGAAACATATACCCGAAGCAGAAAGAGAGCACTTGGTCCAAAACCTCGACATGTCCTTTATGTCGATAGATACAAGAGGAAATATCATCCCTAAGACACCAGAGGCTGGGTATATGGCGACACATGCTTTTATCCTTGCATCTAAACCACCTCCAGGTGATCCAAGGGAAACACTATACAATATGGCGGTAGCAGGAGTTGGAGCTATGGGGACAGCGTTTGTATCAACGCCTCCCGAAGGAGCGGCAAGACAAAATAGTCCACGACCCGCAGAAGAACAGCCGGCAAAGACTCGAAGGACCAAGTGGAGCAAGAGACACAGTAGCACAAGCAAGAGTCGACAGAGCGCGACAGAGCAGAAGGGATCATCGGCAATCTCCGGAGCTGACCGACGAAGATATGTGTGGCTTGCCATGCTTCACGAGGAGAGTCCGGAAAACTCGAGTCCCCTCAGGATTCAAGTTACCCGATAATTTCAAGAAGTTCGACGGCCTTCAAGATCCAGAGGACTGGTTAGTCGACTATCTAGAGACGGTGAAGCTGACAGGAGGAACTAGGGCAACAGCCATGCAAAGCATCCAGGTGCATTTGAGTGGAGCCGCACGATCTTGGATAAATAAACTCGCTCCAGGATCCATCGACAGCTGGGAAAGTTTCGAGGATGTGTTCGTCAAGAACTTCAGGTCCACGTGCAAAAAACCCGCGTCGTTAGAGGAGTTGAGAGCGTGTCGACAAAAGTCAGATGAGCCAATGAGGAAGTACATCCAGAGGTGGAATATCATCAAAAACTCGGCAGAAAATATATCTGACGAGAGAGCAATAGATGCGTTTGTCGCAGGAGTCAGGCGTGGAGATTTTGTCGAGGACTTGGGAAGGACCAATCCAAAGACAGTATCCGTGTTAATGGAGATAGCAAATAAATGGGCAGATGGAGAAGACGCTGTCCACAACAAACGACACAGGTCGCCAGAGGAGGACCGCGGTCGAAACTATCAACCGAGGCGAAGATTCCCTCGGCAGTACCAGAACTATGACGCTCCAGGACAAATTTCAGCAGGTTTTCGGACAAATACAGGAGGAAGCAATAGAGATGATTACCAGAGAAGCAATGAACAGCGAGGTGATAACAGGGATGATTCACGCAACAGGCAAAATAGCGGGCCTAGGTTCCCAAGACCTTTCGTGTCCCCTGAAGAGATGATGAATGGACCGTGCCAGATGCATTTTTTCCTCGACAGCAACGGTAAAAGACAGTCAGGGCACTTGCAGAAAGATTGTCGAAACTTTCAAGCAATGTTGCGGTACGCAGAGAACGCTAATGCGCGGGCAGCACAGAGAAATCCTCGAGAACCCAGAAGCGAGATTCACTTGCCGCCTCCTCCCGCGATTACAGACGACAATCGGCATCAGCTCAGAATAGCGGCAGCACCTCCACCACCACCTTATGTTGATCCTAACTCCAACAGAGCAGTGTCGATGATTCAGAAAGGAAGGCCGTCCAATAGAGCTCAGAAAGTAATCTCACGACAGGTGTTTATGGCAGAAAAAATGCCTCCACCAACAGTTGAGTACCTTAATTGGTCAGGACAAGATATCGGCTTCACAATAGCAGATCATCCGCAGCAAGTTCCTCGACCAGGGCAGTCAGCACTTATTCTGCCGGCGATTATCACGGGATTTGATGTCTCTCGAGTGTTCATAGACGGCGGTAGCAGCTTAAACCTTATGTATGCAGATACATTGAGGAAGATGAACATATCCTTAGCAAACTTGAAACCAACAGACACAAGGTTCCACGGCATCACACCAGAGAAACCAAGTTATCCATTGGGAAAGATAAATCTCGACGTTCAGTTTGGGACCCGAGAAAATTATAGAATCGAGAGGCTCGAATTTGAAGTCGTGGATTTTCCGTCGCAATACCACGCTCTGTTGGGACGACCAGCATATGCTAGATTTATGGCGGTGCCACACTATACATACCTGTTGTGGAGGATGCCTGGACCAAAGGGACCAATCACAATCAAAGGAAGCTTCGCCTTAGCCGATAAGTGCGACAAGGATTTTCACCGGTTGTCAGAAACCTTCGGGATGCAAGCTGAGTACTTGGCGTCAAAAAGCATGACTGATTACGACGTACTGCCAGACGTTGGAAGGCCAAACAAAGAATCAACTTTCAGATGCGAGAAAAATTCAAAAGAGGTGCAGATTCACCCGACAGACCCAAAAAAGACGACATCTATCGCAAACGACATGGATATCGCATAGGAAAGCGCGCTCGTCGAGTTCCTCCGTGAGCACTGGAAAATCTTCGCATGGTGTCCAGCTGACATGCCAGGAGTACCCAGGGAACTTGCCGAGCACCACCTAAACTTGGATCCACTAGCGAGACCAATCAAACAACCTTTGCGGCGTTTTTCGGAACCAAACCGCAAAGCCATGCTGTCAGAAATTAATCGACTACAAGAAGCTGGTTTTATCAAAGAGATATTCACAGAAGCCACATGGGTAGCAAATCCCGTGTCGGGTGCCGAAGAAAAACACTAAGGTCCTTCGCATGTGCATCGACTTTACGTGTCTCAATAAACATTGTCCAAAGGATCACTTTCCCCTCCCGCGGATCGATCAAATTATCGACTCCACGGCTGGATGTGAACGTCTTTCCTTCCTGGATGCATATTCTGGTTATAACCAGATCAGATTGAAAGAAGAAGATGAAGTAAAGACCGCGTTTATTACACCTTACGGCGTGTTTTGCTACAGAATAATGCCCTTTGGTCTAAAAATGCGGGAGCAACATATCAGAGGATGATGCAGAAGTGTTTGGCGACACAGATTGGGAAGAACGTGCAAGTATATATTGATGATGTCGTCATAACATCAAAAAAGGGGGCAACGCTGATCGAGGATCTCAAGGAAACCTTCGACAACCTTGATAAGTTTTGCCTCAAACTGAACCCGACGAAGTGTTCCTTTGGCGTCCCAGCAGGAGAACTTTTGGGGTTTCTAGTCTCAGCAAGAGGGATTGAAGCAAATCCCGACAAAATACAAGCTATCGTAACAATGAGGAAGCCAACAAAGTTGAAGGAGATACAACAGCTAACGGGGCGAGTCGCAGCTTTGAGCAGATTCGTCGCTAGGCTGGGAGAAAAAGCGCTGCCGTTCTACGCTTTGATAAAACAAGGAGATAAATTCCAGTGGAACGAAGAAGCCGACCGAGCTTTCGAGGATTTGAAGCGCACAATTTCGACACCACCAATTTTGGTGGCGCCAAAAGAAAGAGAACCTCTCCTGCTGTATATCGCAGCCACGCCCCAAGTGGTGAGCACGGTGCTAGTTGTCGAAAGGGAAGAAGAAGGCAAACTCCACGGCGTGCAGAGGCCAGTATACTTCGTTAGCGAAGTTTTATCACCCTCAAAACAAAGGTATCCGCAGTACCAAAAGATAGCATATGGAGTGTTCACGACAGCACGAAAATTGCGCCACTATTTTTCGGCACATCCGATCATAGTGGTCAATGAAGCTCCCTTGTCAAATATACTGAACAACCCAGAAGCTACGGGTCGTGTCTCCCTTTGGGGAATAGAACTTTCCCCTCGGGACATCACGTATGAAAAAAGAAAAGCAATAAAATCACAAATACTGCCGGACTTCATCGCAGAGTGGATGGAGTTGCAAAATACAGGACCTCCAGATTTGTCGAGAACCTGGACCATGAACTTCGACGGATCCAAAAGACTAGAAGGGGCTGGCGCAGGAGTAGTACTCATATCACCTGAAGGCGACAAATTGAAGTACATCCTTCGGATGACGTTCCCTAACGCATCTAACAATGAAGCAGAATACGAGGCCCTCATACACGGGATGAAGATGGCGAAAGCCTGTGGTGCAACTCGACTGAAAATCTTTGGCGACTCACAGTTGGTGGCACAGCAAGTTATGAACCAATGTGACGCAGTCAATGATAGCATGATGGCATACAAGGAGGTGTACAACGAGCTCGAGAAGTTGTTCGATGGATGCGAAGTAAATCATATTAGTAGATTGAGCAACGACGAAGCCGACGTTCTTGCAAACATCGGGTCGCAATGCCTTGCAGTCCCGCCAGGGGTATTCTGGGAAGAGATAACAGAAAGATCCACTAAGTCGACAAAATCAAAAAAGAAGGAGAAGAAATCCTCGGGGGCTACCAAGGAAAAGCAAGAGGAAGAAGAAGAAGAACAGGACCTGGTCATGGTGATACAAATACCGTGGATGCAGCCGTACATATCATACATCCTCAGGAAAGAAATACCCGACGATCCAGTCGAGGCAAGGCGAGTAATTCGACGCTCCAAAGCTTTCACGGTGGTCAAGGGAGAATTGTATAAGCGAAGTATTTCAGGCGTCTTGTAAAGGTGCGTCACACCCGAAGAAGGAAGAATAATCCTGAAGGATGTACACGAAGGAATATGTGGCCACCACGCAAGTAGTCGAGCTATCGCAGCCAAGGTCTTTCGGGCAGGATTCTACTGGTTGACAGCAATCGAGGACGCCAAGGACATAGTAAGAACTTGCGACGCGTGTCAACGGTTTGCCGCAAAACCTCACTCTCCAGCAGCAGAGCTAGCACCAATACCATTTTCATGGCCCTTTGCTCAATGGGGACTTGATATGGTGGGTAAGTTACACAAATCCTGGCCAGGAGGAAAGGAGTACATGCTGGTAGCTGTCGATAAGTTTACAAAGTGGATAGAAGCGAAGCCGATAAATTCACCAGACGGAGCATCCGCAGTAAAATTCGTAAAAGGCCTCGTCTTCAGATTTGGAGTGCCCCACAAGATCGTCACGTACAACGGCAAAGAACTTCACATCCCATGAATTCAAAGATTATTGCGAAGAGGTGGGTATCAAGCTGAACTTTGCGTCGCTTGCACATCCTCAAACCAATGGGCAAGTCGAGAAAGCCAATGGCATCATCTCGCAATGGCATCAAGAAGCGCTTGTTAGGACCACCGGAAAAAGCTCGACATACTTGGCCGTAAGAACTACCAAGCGTGTTGTGGAGCATCCGAACAACACCAAACACAACAACGCAGAAACTCCGTTTTCCTGGTTCATGGAGCAGAGGCAGTACTACCAATCGAGATAGAGCACAACTCTCCACGTGTCGCTGAATATGATGAAGAAACGTCGACAAGAGCGCTAGAAGACGACGTCGACGCACTTGATGAAGCTCGAGATGAAGTACTATCTCGGGTAACCAAATATCAACAGGACTTGAAGAATTACCACAGTCGACGTTTGCGGCCAAGATCTTTTCAGGTGGGAGACCTAGTTCTTCGACTCACGCAAAAAAGTCATGAAAAACTTGAGTCACCATGGCTTGGCCCTTACATTGTCACGGAAGTAATCGGAGGAGGAGCATACAGGATAAAGGACAAGAAGACAGGGGTGGAGGAGCCAAACCCTTGGAACGTGGCGCAACTTAGGCGGTTCTACGCCTAGAGTCGAAATATAGTCCTTGTAAAACTTCAATGTACTGAAACGCCCGCGAGTTTTCAGACGCACTCTTTTCCTTTTTCGGGGCACCGAGTGGGGCCGGAGAAGGTTTTTAATGAGGCGGGCTCGCGGTGCTGCAATATAATAAAGATAGTGGTAATATAACTTTTCTTCTTTATCGACATGATCAAAGTCTTTGCTCCGGCGAATTTCAATATAGTTCATCGACAAAAGAAAAGCCTTGCCTTGGTATTCAAATACCTCGTGAGTTAATAAAAATACAAAATAGTACTCAATAAAAAGCTCGGGGGCTCATATTCGCCATAAATATATAAATGCCTTGGTTCAAAACCTCGCAAATATTCAAATACAGTAAAGAGTCACCGAAACACTCGGGGGCTAGACAAACAGAGAAATATAATGATTGCTTTACAATATAATCATAGTCATGGATTACAAAGAAGAAATATCGACAAGAGGAAAATAACTAGTCTTGATTCAATATGTCATCAAGAGTAACTCTGTTTTCTTCAGGAGCAGCACCAAGAAAATCGGCATAATGGCCATCGGCAAAAAAGTCGGCATCCATCCGAAGAAGGTCCTCAATCATTTCTTCGGCTATAGGCGTTACCTTCGTGTTAATCCTGTCGACACCGACTCTTCGACGTTTTACCTTTTGATGAACTTTCGCGACAACTTGGGTAAGGTCAAGATTCGAGTGGCAAATTTGGAGCATGATAAGAGCAAATCTGGCGCCAGCTACCAGTTGAGCTTTGACAAAATCATGGATACTGCGAGCATCTTTGCACCTTTCCATCAATTCAGGAAGAGTTTTTGGTTGGACGTTCCGAGGAAACATAGAGTTGTAAACCATGGACAAGGTCTTGGTACAGAAGTCAAGGAAATCGCGAGTTTGAGAGGTGCGATCTTGAAATCTGACAATTTGGCGGGTCCTATCCGGGGTAGCCCAAAACAAAGAACCATGGTCCAGGGAAAGATTAACAAGGAGGTTTGTCCTCGCATTTACCCTCTCTTCCTCGGCAGCAGCATCAGTAAAGGCACCTATCAAAACAAAGAAGTGGAAACCTTTAAGAGACAATAGCATGAAGATGAAAGATATCAGAGGATGAAACAGGCATACCCGACATATCTGCACTGGCTTCATTCATTAATTCGAGCATGAAATTTTCTCGAGTAGTCGCCTTTTCAGCCTCGGAAGCAGCAATTTCCTTAGCAGCCACGGCCTCGCGAGCTTGCTGGAGAGCAACTTTTTCGGCTTCAGATGACTTGCGAGATTGTTCCATCATCATAAGTGTTTGCTTCTTCGCATACTGAAGCTGCTGTCGAAGTTCATCCAGTTCTTGCGACAAGGTATCGTCGACAGTGCGATCGACAAAAGCTCTCCTCGCGCGAGAAGAAGAATTCGACACATTGGAAGGAGCGGAAGTTGGAGTATAGTTATCAAATATCAACTGAAATATAAACAGGATAAAATCAAACGACAAGCAAAGATAGAGTTTCTCATTAATCTCTTGGAATAATTACAAGGGCATTACAGTGGAGCTAAGGAAATACGTGTCGCCAAACGACTACTTTGGCGACAAAAGCAAAAGAAACAAAGAAAAACAGAGGCATGCAACTAGACCTCCGGCCTTGACGAGCTAGGAGTCGACGCTGGCTTAATCCCGAGATAGGCCAAGATCTTCTTCGTGTTAGGCTTGGCTGCCTTGATCAGCGACTTCCACCTTGATTGTTCTATTTGCTCGGTGTCGCCAACTTTCATCCGATCGATAGTCCGTCGATCGGCAACCAAGGCGACAGGTGTTTTCAACGGCAACCTTCATATTCTCTTGGCGCATCTTTAGTCCAAGGTCTTCCGGCGTATTGAACATCTTGGCAAGGTTGAGGAAAGTCGCAGGCTCCTCTTTCTTCGGGAAGAAGTAGGGGAACAATGCCGACAATACTGCGCTAGCATTCGACACACCCTCACGAATCTCGGACCCATGAAGCTCCAGATAGGAAAGTGCGTCAAGAACAGGATCATCGACAGGATTTTTCAGATCAAAATCCTGGTTTGTTTGGGCTGTCAAGGAAACAAAGCATTAGTGAAAAGACAAGAAACAACGATTCTCATAAAAATAGAAGAGATCAGCAAAATTACTGAAAGTGCGGCGGCTCTGAGTTTTCAGGCGCTTGAGGATTCCTTCTTCACGAGAAGCTTGCGCAGCTTTGTGCTCATCTAAGGCAGCTGTAGCATCCTCAAGTTTTTTCTGCAGTTCCTCGACACCAGCAGCTTTCGCCTTGGCTTCATCAGCTTCGACCTTGGCTTTGCTAGCAGCGAGTTCGGCTTTCTTGCGAGCCGCCTCACTTTGCTCAAGTTTTCGAGCAAGTGCGTCGGCGCGCTCGTTGGCCTCTGCAAGTTTCTCTGTCGAGATATGGAAAGGAGAGAAAAGAAAGATCAAAAATCGCGACAAGCAACAGGAGTAAAAAATCAAGGGAAAAACAGCAAGTATAAAAGTCGTTACCTTCGGCTCTATTAGCATATTCACGGTACCCAATAAATTGGGAACCGATGCGGAGAAGATCTTTGATCATAGGCTGTTCAAGGTGAACACAGCAAGAAAAACATCGGCATGAAAAAGAGAAAAGGTGTGAAAAAACAAAAAAAAAGGAAAATATAGATGTCGACAAGCTTACATCATCTAAGAGCAGAGTCGACGAACTGCCCAACTGAGGGGCAGGTTCAACAATCTTTTCAACCCTTGTCCTTTTTGGTGA
Source organism: Lolium perenne (assembly GCF_019359855.2). Classification (NCBI taxonomy): domain Eukaryota; kingdom Viridiplantae; phylum Streptophyta; class Magnoliopsida; order Poales; family Poaceae; genus Lolium; species Lolium perenne. Next base: position 324,130,680 of record NC_067246.2, read on the forward strand.
AGGAGCAAGGGGGCTGGATGGTGGAGTAGTGGTGACGACGTTTTGTTGAGGAGGCGAGGTTTCTTCTCCTTCAACTAGCGTGTCTGAGGCAAGTACAGTACGTGACGTGCTTGTCCGAGGAGCCACGTCAGTAGTTGGAACTTCTTCCTCGTCATCACTATTACTCAAAAAATCGGCAGCATAAAAAGCAAGACAAGATAAATATTTCGAGTACAAAAATAGAGAGAAATAAAGACGACTTACGAGCTGACGAGGGATTCAACATAAGGATCGTAAGCTGCCTTCGGATGAGAAGGAACAACTTCTTCAGCCTTAGAGGTGCCAGAATCTTCAACATCAGTCCTTTTCCTTTTGTTCTTTGGAGAAACAGCAGGAGGAAGGGATTGCGTCGATTCACTGGCTTCAGACTCAACTTCTTTTTCATGAGAAGCCGCAGATTTGTGAGAACCCGCGACTTCACTTTCACGAATAGAAGAACCTTGAGTATCTTCGGCAACGATGGCTCGTTCTTCGACTTCTCCACCCTCCGGAAGAGGAGGAAGGGAAGTCATAGTAGGATGGTTCTCAGAAAAATAGTGACCAGAAGGAAAATTAAAAGAGATGACAATATAATGAGATGCAGAGAAAGTGCAAAACAAGGTAAAAACTCGGCAAGACAAAATACCTCGGGGAGTGGATTGGCGGCGCTGTACGGTTCCACGCGACAAGAGGAAGGAATTGGGTCTTTACCCAGGCGAGAAAGTCTTCGAATCAACTTCTCCAAGTCCTTGGTGGAAAGATCACCGGAGATTCTGTTAGCATCATTTTTACCAGAATACGTCCAAAGGGGATTTTTGCGAGCACGAAGAGGCTGCACTCTAATCCTAAGGAAGTAGGCAGTGATTTGAACACCAGACAGCTCTTTGCCTCGAGTGTTTTGAAGCTGACGAATACGAGACATGAGCGCCTCTGTCGCCTTTTTCTCTTCCTCGGAAGCTTCGGCATCCCAGGAGCGGCGGCGCTGAATTTTGGCACTTCCGTCGAAAGGAACTATGTTGTGCTCAACGGAGTTGGCGCTTTCTTCGTGAATGTAGAGCCACTTTTTGCGCCATCCTTGGACAGAATCAGGAAATTTGACGTCGAAATAGTCGACATCAGTACGAACACAGATAACAACGCCACCTATGTTATAAGTGACGTTGTGGGAGCCATTGCGGCGGAGGCAGAAAATGCGTTTCCACAGAGCCCAATTGGGAGGGATTCCGAGGAAGCATTCGCAAAGTGTGATGAAAATAGAAATGTGAAGGATGGAATTGGGGGTCAATTGGTGCAGTTGAATCCCATAAACAAAAAGAAGACCGCGGAGGAAATCGTGGATTGAGGTCGAGAGGCCGCGGATGAGATGATCAACAAAACTAACCCGATACTCCATTGGAGGCTTGGGGTAGCTTTCTTCGCTAGGAAAGCGGATGGCGTCCTCCTTCTTCATGAGGCCAAGCCTCTTGACATGTTGGTGTCTTGGTTGGAGATTTTGGATCTCTCCCACTCAAGATCCTCGGCGGCCATCTTGGATTCCGGAGTCTTGTGGCGAGTCAGACGCGCGCGCGGTGGCATCAACGGCAATGGCAGAGCAATGTGTGTGAGTGCGGAAGATCAGAGAAAGATTGGGCGCAGGAGAAGTTTTTGCGAAGAGGAACAGGTGAGCGGCGCAAGCGAGGGGATGAACGGAGGTTGAAGAAAGGTTTATATAAGAATTGGGTGAAGCAGTGTGCCGTTGGATGGAGAAATCGTGTGGTGAGAATAGATCTTCTAGATACAAGGGTAAAAAGGTATTTTTACTGAGATAGGCGTTACCGTACGTGCGCCAGAAAAAGCGGAGGACGTGTGTCCCCCACTTGCACGACGTGTCAACGTGGTGGAAGCAACGGACCCACAGGGCAGAAAAATCACGACTATTCGAGAAGGATGAAGTAGATTTGATTAAGGGAAGCATGTCGACAAGAAAAATAAAAGAAGATTGGCGACAGGAAGAATTATTCAATACTTCGGGAGCCTTTGATCAAAAACAAGTTTTTCCCCAAATGCTCGGGGGCTACTTCGACAAAAAGTAAAATTTCGACTATGGCAATATAGAAATTGCGGGAGCCTACAACCAAGCACAAGTTCTTGGCTGTAGCCTCGGGGGCTACTCCCATCGGGAGCGCTGTTCGCGCACCCGAGAGATAAAAAAAGAGAAGAAGAAAAAGATCATATTGGGAAATAATGACAATATAGCGACAAGGTGGACTAAAATGTTGAGCCTACAACCAAGCACAAGTTCTTGGTTGTAGCCTCGGGGGCTACTCCCATCGGGAACGCTGTTCGCGTGCCCGATGAAATTAACAAAGGAAAAATAGAAAAGCAAGAGAGTATATTTCGAGTTATAGTTAACTCTACATATACTCCCATCGGGAGAGCAATATAAGTCATATTTGACTCGATAAAATGTGCCATTCCAACAGCCGGAAAAGCACTCGACAATATATTCTCAGAACGCCGAAGTTGCGATCAATTTCTGAATGCCGCAAATTTGCGAAGGTAAGACCCCAGATCCGTTCTGCTGGGCGTGGCATCGCCAAAGACTGCGCTCTGCTACCTTTATCCGTATCAACAGATACGAAGAAAAATCCTAACGGACGCGTTAGGTACCCGATAAATTTGGCGGGACTCGACGAATGGTAAGACCTTAAGCGGCACCTGTCGAAGTTTACACCAGTATCCCGAGATCATGTCCAGGGACGTGATTTTGAAGTAGGTTTTTGCGGATTGCCACTAGAGCAGTTAACTAGTACCTGATCCGTCAGATGAACTAGCCCCAACTACCAGTATCCCTGTACAATATAGAATTTTATGTGAAGAAATATAAAAAAGTTAAAGCTTTCGGGTAAAAATAAACAGTGGAGATTTTCCCTGACTCTACGATTCAAGCAAAATCTCGGGGGCTACTGACATAGGCATCCCAAATGGGCCTACCGAACATAGTACCCGGGGTTTACTGAAGGCCCACTACCCGAAGAATAAGAAGATTCGAGAGCCCAAGATGTATTTAAGGAAAAGATAGAGTTGTAATAGGAAGTGTTATTTGTAATCTGGCGGGATGAGTTAGAAACCGTCCCGGACTTTGTAAACTTGTATAGCACGAGTCCCTCGGCTCCACCTCCTATATAAAGGGGGAGTCGAGGGACGAAGAATCAATCGAATTATTGTCTGCAAACCCTAGTTTTCATAATCGTCGAGTACTTTTCGGCTGAAACCTTCGAGATCTACTTACCCTCTACTTCCAACTAAACCCTAGCCTACAATCCATAGGCATTGACAAGTTGATACCTTGTCAACAGGACAAATCACGCTTGGAAGATCCCTGCTGAAACTCGTGGGAGCAGTCATAGATGTTGGGAAAGGCACTCTAAATTTTATCTCTACACCCGGATGCGGTCATGTGTTCCTGATACGTCTCCGACGTATCGATAATTTCTTATGTTCCATGCCACATTATTGATGTTATCTACATGTTTTATGCACACTTTATGTCATATTCGTGCATTTTCTGGAACTAACCTATTAACAAGATGCCGAAGTGCCAGTTCCTGTTTTCTGCTGTTTTTGGTTTCAGAAATCCTAGTAACGAAATATTCTCGGAATCGGACGAAATCAACGCCCAGGTTCCTATTTTTCCCGGAACCATCCAGAACACCCGAGAGCCGCCAGAGGGGAGCCCTGGGGGGCCCACACCACACCCTGGCGCGGCCAGAGGGGGGGCCGCGCCGCCCTATGGTGTGGGCCCCCCAGAAGCCCTCCTGCGCCGCCTCTTCGCCTATATAATGTCCCTGGATCGAAAACCCTGATACGTTCGACGAAAACCACAAAAACCTTCCAGAGCCGCCGCCATCGCGAGGCCAAGATCTGGGGGACAGGAGTCTCTGTTCCGGCACGCTGCCGGAGCGGGGAAGTGCCCCCGGAAGGCTTCTCCATCGACACCGCTGCCATCTCCACCGCCATCTTCATCACCGCTGCTGCTCCCATGAGGAGGGAGTAGTTCTCCATCGAGGCTCGGGGCTGTACCGGTAGCTATGTGGTTCATCTCTCCCATGTACCTCAATACAATAATCTCATGAGCTGCTTTACATGATTGAGATTCATATGAGTTTGTATCACAATTTATCTATGTGCTACTCTAGCAATGTTATTAAAGTAGTTCTATTCCTCCTGCACGTGTGTAAAGGTGACAGTGTGTGCACCGTGTTAGTACTTGGTTTATGCTATGATCATGATCTCTTGTAGATTGCGAAGTTAACTATTGCTATGATAATATTGATGTGATCTATTCCTCCTACATATGCATGAAGGTGACAGTGTGCATGCTATGTTAGTACTTGGTTTAGTCTTTTGATCTATCTTACACTATAAGGTTACTTAAATATGAACAAATTGTGGAGCTTGTTAACTCCGGCATTGAGGGTTCGTGTAATCCTACGTAATGCGTTCATCATCCAACAAGAGTGTAGAGTATGCATTTATCTATTCTGTTATGTGATCAATGTTGAGAGTGTCCACTAGTGAAAGTCTAATCCCTAGGCCTTGTTCCTAAACACTGCTATCGCTGCTTGTTTACTGTTTCTTTGCGTTACTGCTGCAATACTACCACCATCAACTACACGCCAGCAAGCTATTTTCTGGCACCGTTACTACTGCTCATATATATTCATACCACCTGTATTTCACTATCTCTTCGCCGAACTAGTGCACCTATTTGGTGTGTTGGGGACACAAGAGACTTCTTGCTTTGTGGTTGCAGGGTTGCATGAGAGGGATATCTTTGACCTCTTCCTCCCTGAGTTCGATAAACCTTGGGTGATCCACTTAAGGGAAAACTTGCTGCTGTTCTACAAACCTCTGCTCTTGGAGGCCCAACAACATCTCTGAGAAAGGAGGGGGAACGTAGACATCAAGCTATTTTAAGGCGCCGTTGCCGGGGAGGAAAGGTAAAAGGTACTCACACTCCGGACCTCGGCTACTAAGCTATTTCCCGGCGCCGTAAGTACTCGAAGCTATTTCCTTTAGATCCTGCAATTGCAACTTTTTGTTTCTTGTTTACACTAGTTTGGCATAATGGACAAGAATGATCTTCTAATTCTATTTCCTGATTTAAAACATGGATTGTTTGATGCGAAAATTAAAAAACCTATGGAATCTTATTTGCATGCTGGTAGTAATATTAGTATGAACGCTTTGAACACCATTGTTGATAATAATATAGAAAGTTCTAAGCTTGGGGAAGCTGGTTGTCATGATCTTTTTAGTCCCCCAAGCATTGAGGAGAAAATTTTCTTTGATGATACTTTGCCTCCTATTTATGATGATTATAATGATAGTGGTCTTTTGGTACCACCTACTATGGAGAGTAAATTTTGTTGTGATTATACTATGCCTCCTACACTTGATGAGAATAATAATGATAGCTACTTTGTTGAGTTTGCTCCCACTACAACTAATAAAATTGATTATGCCTATGTGGAGAGTAATAATTTTATGCATAAGACTCATGATAAGAATGCTTCATTTGATAGTTATATTGTTGATTTTGCTCATGATGCTACTGAATATTATTATGAGAGAGGAAAATATGGTTGTAGAAATTTTCATGTTACTAAAACACCTCTCTATGTGCTGAAATTTTTCAAGCTACACTTGTTTTACCTTTCTATGCTTGTTGCATTATGCTTCTTGAACTTGTTTATTTACAAGATTCCTTTTCATAGGAAGCATGTTAGACTTAAATGTGTTTTGAATTTGCCTCTGGATGCTCTCTTTCGCTTCAACTACTATTTCTTATGAGTGCATCATTAAAACTGCTGAGCCCATCTTAATGGCTATAAAGAAAAGAACTTCTTGGGAGATAACCCATGTGTTATTTTGCTACAGTACTTTGTTTTATATTTGTGTCTTGGAAGTTGTTTACTACTGTAGCAACCTCTCCTTATCTTAGTTTTGTGTTTTGTTGTGCCAAGTGAAGCCTCTAATCGAAGGTTGATACTAGATTTGGATTTCTGCGCAGAAACAGATTTCTATCTGTCACAAATCTGGGCTGTTTTCTCTGTAAAAAAATAATAAAAATATGCCAATTTACGTGCGTGTTCCTCAGATATGTAGGCAACTTTCATTAGTTTTGAGTTTTCTGATTTGAGCAACGGAAGTATTTATTAGAAATTCGTCTTTACGGACTGTTCTGTTTTGACAGATTCTGCCTTTTATTTCGCATTGCCTCTTTTGCTATGTGGGATGGATTTCTTTGTTCCATTAAACTCCAGTAGCTTTGAGCAATGTCCAGAAGTGTTAAGAATGATTGTGTCACCTCTGAACATGTGAGTTTTTGATTATGTACTAACCCCTCTAATGAAGTTTATGAGAATTTTGGTGTGAAGGAAGTTTTCAAGGGTCAAGAGAGGAGGATGATATACTATGATCAAGAAGAGTGAAAGCACTAAGCTTGGGGATGCCCCGGTGGTTCACCCCTGCATATATCAAGAAGACTCAAGCGTCTAAGCTTGGGGATGCCCAAGGCATCCCCTTCTCCATCGACAAATTATCAGGTTCCTTCTCTTGAAACTATATTTTTATTCGGTCACATCTTATGTGCTTTACTTGGAGCGTCTGTATGCTTTTATTTTTGTTTGTGTTTGAATAAATTGGATTACATCATGCTTGTGTGGGAGAGAGACACGCTCCGCTGGTTCGTATGAACACATGTGTTCTTAGCTTTTAGTATTCATGGCGAAGTTTCTTCTTCGTTAAATTGTTATATGGTTGGAATTGGAAAATGATACATGTAGTAATTGCTATTAATGTCTTGGGTAATGTGATACTTGGCAATTGTTGTGCTCATGTTTAAGCTCTTGCATCATATGCTTTGCACCTATTAATGAAGAAATACATAGAGCATGCTAAAATTTGGTTTGCATAATTGGTCTCTCTAAGGTCTAGATAATTTCTAGTAAAGTGTTTTGAACAACAAGGAAGACGGTGTAGAGTCTTATAATGTTTTCAATATGTCTTTTATATGAGTTTTGCTGCACCGGTTCATCCTTGTGTTTGTTTCAAATAACCTTGCTAGCCTAAACCTTGTATCGAGAGGGAATACTTCTCATGCATCCACAATACTTGAGCCAACCACTATGCCATTTGTGTCCACCATACCTACCTACTACATGGTATTTCTCCGCCATTCCAAAGTAAATTGCTTGAGTGCTACCTTTAAACAATTCAAAATTTATCACCTCTGATTTGTGTTAATGTTTTATAGCTCATGAGGAAGTATGTGGTGTTTATCTTTCAATCTTGTTGGGCAACTTTCACCAATGGACTAGTGGCTTCATCCGCTTATCCAATAATTTTGCAAAAAGAGCTGGCAATGGGATTCCCAGTCCCAAATTAATTAACAGAAAATAGACACTCCTCCATGGTTTGTGATTGTTGGACGGCACCCGAAGGATTCGGTTAGCCATGGCTTGTGTAAGCAAAGGTTGGGGGGAGTGTCATCATCATAATAAAACTAAAATAAAAAAGGCACTCCTTCATGGTATGAGATTGTTGGCAGGCACCCGAGGAATCGGTTAGCCATGGTTTGTGAAAGAAAGGTTGGAAGGAGTGCCATCCAAAAATAAAATAAAATGGGAACCGCTCTTTGAAGGTTTGTCTGGCAAGGGGGTTAGAGTACCCGCTACCATTCGTTGACAACAACATACACCTCTCAAAACTTTATTTTTATGCTCTCTTTATGTTTTCAAAATAAAAGCTCTAGCACAAATATAGCAATCAATGCTTTCCTCTATGGAGGACCTTTCTTTTACTTTCATTGTTGAGTCAGTTCACCTATTTCTCTCCACCTCAAGAAGCAAACACTTGTGTGAACTGTGCATTGATTCTTACATATTTGCATATTGCATTTGTTATATTGCTTTGCATTGACAACTATCCATGAGATATACATGTTACAAGTTGAAAGCAACCGCTGAAACTTAATCTTCCATTGTGTTGCTTCAATACCTTTTACTATGAATTATTGCTTTATGAGTTAACTCTTATGCAAGACTTATTGATGCTTGTCTTGAAGTGCTATTCATGAAAAGTCTTTGCTTTATGATTCACTTGTTTACTCATGTCATATACATTGTTTTGATCGCTGCATTCACTACATATGCTTTACAAATAGTATGATCAAGATTATGATGGCATGTCACTCCAGAAATTATCTGTGTTATCGTTTTACCTGCTCGGACGACGAGAACTAAGCTTGGGGATGCTGATATGTCTCCGACGTATCGATAATTTCTTATGTTCCATGCCACATTATTGATGTTATCTACATGTTTTATGCACACTTTATGTCATATTCGTGCATTTTCTGGAACTAACCTATTAACAAGATGCCGAAGTGCCAGTTCCTGTTTTCTGCTGTTTTTGGTTTCAGAAATCCTAGTAACGAAATATTCTCGGAATCGGACGAAATCAACGCCCAGGTTCCTATTTTTCCCGGAACCATCCAGAACACCCGAGAGCCGCCAGAGGGAAGCCCTAGGGGCCCCACACCACACCCTGGCGCGGCCAGAGGGGGGGCCGCGCCGCCCTATGGTGTGGGCCCCCCAGAAGCCCTCCTGCGCCGCCTCTTCGCCTATATAATGCCCCTGGATCGAAAACCCTGATACGTTCGACGAAAACCACAAAAACCTTCCAGAGCCGCCGCCATCGCGAGGCCAAGATCTGGGGGACAGGAGTCTCTGTTCCGGCACGCTGCCGGAGCGGGGAAGTGCCCCCGGAAGGCTTCTCCATCGACACCGCTGCCATCTCCACCGCCATCTTCATCACCGCTGCTGCTCCCATGAGGAGGGAGTAGTTCTCCATCGAGGCTCGGGGCTGTACCGGTAGCTATGTGGTTCATCTCTCCCATGTACCTCAATACAATAATCTCATGAGCTGCTTTACATGATTGAGATTCATATGAGTTTGTATCACAATTTATCTATGTGCTACTCTAGCAATGTTATTAAAGTAGTTCTATTCCTCCTGCACGTGTGTAAAGGTGACAGTGTGTGCACCGTGTTAGTACTTGGTTTATGCTATGATCATGATCTCTTGTAGATTGCGAAGTTAACTATTGCTATGATAATATTGATGTGATCTATTCCTCCTACATATGCATGAAGGTGACAGTGTGCATGCTATGTTAGTACTTGGTTTAGTCTTTTGATCTATCTTACACTATAAGGTTACTTAAATATGAACAAATTGTGGAGCTTGTTAACTCCGGCATTGAGGGTTTGTGTAATCCTACGCAATGCGTTCATCATCCAACAAGAGTGTAGAGTATGCATTTATCTATTCTGTTATGTGATCAATGTTGAGAGTGTCCACTAGTGAAAGTCTAATCCCTAGGCCTTGTTCCTAAACACTGCTATCGCTGCTTGTTTACTGTTTTACTGCATTACTACTGCTGCAATACTACCACCATCAACTACACGCCAGCAAGCTATTTTAGCACCGTTACTCTTTGCTCATATATATTCATACCACCTGTATTTCACTATCTCTTCGCCGAACTAGTGCACCTATTTGGTGTGTTGGGGACACAAGAGACTTCTTGCTTTGTGGTTGCAGGGTTGCATGAGAGGGATATCTTTGACCTCTTCCTCCCTGAGTTCGATAAACCTTGGGTGATCCACTTAAGGGAAAACTTGCTGCTGTTCTACAAACCTCTGCTCTTGGAGGCCCAACACTGTCTACAGGAAAGGAGGGGGAACGTAGACATCAGTTCCCTAGACCAAAGAGTAGGAATAAGAGTAAGAAAGGTAAGAGCAACACCCCTGGTAAGAATGCCGATGCACCACCCTTCGATAATACTTGATACACACTTTCTGCGCCTAGCTGAAAGGCGTTAAAGAAAAGCGCTTATGGGAGACAACCCATGTGTTTTTACCTACAGTACTTTGTTTTTATTTTGTGTCTTGGAAGTTGTTTACTACTGTAGCAACCTCTCCTTATCTTAGTTTTGTGTTTTGTTGTGCCAAGTAAAGTCGTTGATAGAAAAGTTCATACTAGATTTGGATTACTGCGCAGTTTCAGATTTCTTTGCTGTCACGAATCTGGGCTAAATGCTCTGTAGGAAGCTCAGAAAAATATGCCAATTTACGTGAGTGATCCTCAGATATGTACGCAACTTTCATTCAATTTGGGCATTTTCATTTGAGCAAGTCTGGTGCCATTTTAAAATTCGTCAATACGAACTGTTCTGTTTTGACAGATTCTGCCTTTTATTTCGCATTGCCTCTTTTGCTATGTTGGATGAATTTCTTTGATCCATTAATGTCCAGTAGCTTTATGCAATGTCCAGAAGTGTTAAGAATGATTATGTCACCTCTGAACATGTTAATTTTTATTGTGCACTAACCCTCTAATGAGTTGTTTCGAGTTTGGTGTGGAGGAAGTTTTCAAGGATCAAGAGAGGAGTATGATGCAACATGATCAAGGAGAGTGAAAGCTCTAAGCTTGGGGATGCCCCGGTGGTTCACCCCTGCATATTCTAAGAAGACTCAAGCGTCTAAACTTGGGGATGCCCAAGGCATCCCCTTCTTCATCGACAACATTATCAGGTTCCTCCCCTGAAACTATATTTTTATTCCGTCACATCTTATGTGCTTTGCTTGGAGCGTCGGTTTGTTTTTGTTTTTGTTTTGTTTGAATAAAATGGATCCTAGCATTCACTTTATGGGAGAGAGACACGCTCCGCTGTAGCATATGGACAAGTATGTCCTTAGTTTCTACTCATAGTATTCATGGCGAAGTTTCTTCTTCGTTAAATTGTTATATGGTTGGAATTGGAAAATGATACATGTAGTAATTGCTATAAATGTCTTGGGTAATGTGATACTTGGCAATTGTTGTGCTCATGTTTAAGCTCTTGCATCATATGCTTTGCACCCATTAATGAAGAAATACATAGAGCATGCTAAAATTTGGTTTGCATATTTGGTCTCTCTAAGGTCTAGATAATTTCTAGTATTGAGTTTGAACAACAAGGAAGACGGTGTAGAGTCTTATAATGTTTACAATATGTCTTTTATGTGAGTTTTGCTGCACCGGTTCATCCTTGTGTTTGTTTCAAATAAGCCTTGCTAGCCTAAACCTTGTATCGAGAGGGAATACTTCTCATGCATCCAAAATACTTGAGCCAACCACTATGCCATTTGTGTCCACCATACCTACCTACTACATGGTATTTCTCCGCCATTCCAAAGTAAATTGCTTGAGTGCTACCTTTAAAATTCCATCATTCACCTTTGCAATATATAGCTCATGGGACAAATAGCTTAAAAACTATTGTGGTATTGAATATGTAATTATGCACTTTATCTCTTATTAAGTTGCTTGTTGTGCGATAACCATGTTCATTGGGGACGCCATCAACTACTCTTTGTTGAATTTCATGTGAGTTGCTATGCATGTTCGTCTTGTCAGAAGTAAGAGCGATCTACCACCTTATGGTTAAGCATGCATATTGTTAGAGAAGAACATTGGGCCGCTAACTAAAGCCATGATCCATGGTGGAAGTTTCAGTTTTGGACATATATCCTCAATCTCATATGAGAAAATTATTAATTGTTGTTACATGCTTATGCATAAAAGAGGAGTCCATTATCTCATTGTCTATGTTGTCCCGTATGGATGTCTAAGTTGAGAATAATCAATAGCGAGAAATCCAATGCGAGCTTTCTCCTTAGACCTTTGTACAGGCGGCATAGAGGTACCCCATTGTGACACTTGGTTAAAACATGTGCATTGTGATGATCCGGTAGTCCAAGCTAATTAGGACAAGGTGCGGGCACTATTAGTATACTATGCATGAGGCTTGCAACTTGTAAGATATAATTTGCATGATACATATGCTTTATTACTACCGTTGACAAAATTGTTTCATGTTTTCAAAATCAAAGCTCTAGCACAAATATAGCAATCGATGCTTTTCCTCTATGAGGACCATTCTTTTACTTTCATTGTTGAGTCAGTTCACCTATTTCTCTCCACCTCAAGAAGCAAACACTTGTGTGAACTGTGCATTGATTCCTACATATTTGCATATTGCACTTATTATATTACTCTATGTTGACAATATCCATGAGATATACATGTTACAAGTTGAAAGCAACCGCTGAAACTTAATCTTCTTTTGTGTTGCTTCAATACCTTTACTTTGAATTATTGCTTTATGAGTTAACTCTTATGCAAGACTTATTGATGCTTGTCTTGAAGTGCTATTCATGAAAAGTCTTTGCTATATGATTCACTTGTTTACTTATGTCATATACATTGTTTTGATCGCTGCATTCGCTACATATGCTTTACAAATAGTATGATCAAGATTATGATGGCATGTCACTCCAGAAATTATCTGTGTTATCGTTTTACCTGCTCGGGACGAGCAGAACTAAGCTTGGGGATGCTGATACGTCTCCAACGTATCGATAATTTCTTATGTTCCATGCCACATTATTGATGTTATCTATATGTTTTATGCACAATTTATGTCATATTCGTGCATTTTCTGGAACTAACCTATTAACAAGATGCCGAAGTGCCGATTCTTGTCGTTTGCTGTTTTTGGTTTCAGAAATCCTAGTAACGAAATATTCTCGGAATTGGACGAAATCAACGCCCAGGGTTCTATTTTGCCACGAAGCTTCCAGAAGACCGAAGAGTCAACGAAGTGGGGCCACGAGGTGCCCAAACCCTAGGGCGGCGCAGCCCCCCCCCTTGGCCGCGCGGCCCTGTGGTGTGGGGCCCTCGTGCCCCCTCCTGACTTGCCCTTCCGCCTACTTAAAGCCTCCGTCGCGAAACCCCCAGTACAGAGAGCCACGATACGGAAAACCTTACTGAGACGCCGTCGCCGCCAATCCCATCTCGGGGGATTCAGGAGATCGCCTCCGGCACCCTGCCGGAGAGGGGATTCATCTCCCGGAGGACTCTATGCCGCCATGGTCGCCTCCGGAGTGATGTGTGAGTAGTCTACCCCTGGACTATGGGTCCATAGCTGTAGCTAGATGGTTGTCTTCTCCCCATTGTGCTTCATTGTCGGATCTTGTGAGCTGCCTAACATGATCAAGATCATCTATCTGTAATTCTATATGTTGCGTTTGTTGGGATCTGATGAATAGAGAATACTTGTTATGTTGATTATCAAAGTTATGTCTATGTGTTGTTTATGATCTTGCATGCTCTCCGTTATTAGTAGATGCTCTGGCCAAGTTGATGCTAGTAACTCCAAGAGGGAGTATTTATGCTCGATAGTGGGTTCATGTCTCCGTGAAGCTGGAGGAGTGACAAGAACCACTAAGGTTACGGATGTGCTGTTGCCACTAGGGATAAAACATTGGTGCTATGTTCAAGGATGTAGTCACTGATTACATTACACGCAATACTTAATGCAATTGTCTGTTGTTAGCAACTTAATACTGGAGGGGGTTCGGATGATAACCTGAAGGTGGACTTTTTAGGCATAGATGCATGCTGGATGGCGGTCTATGTACTTTGTCTTAATGCCCAATTAAATCTCACAATACTCATCATAATATGTATGTGCATGGTCATGCCCTCTCTATTTGTCAATTGACCAACTGTAATTTGTTCACCCAACATGCTGTTTATCTTATGGGAGAGACACCTCTAGTGAACTGTGGACCCCGGTCCAATTCTCTTTACTGAAATACAATCATCTTGCACATCGTTGTTCTCTTGTTTTCTCGCAAACAATCATCATCCACACTATACATCTAATCCTTTGTTACGACAAGCGGTGAGATTGACAACCTCACTGTTTCGTTGGGGCAAAGTACTTTGGTTGTGTTGTGCAGGTTCCACGTTGGCGCCGGAATCTCTGGTGTTGCGCCGCACTACATCCCGCCGCCATCAACCTTCAACGTGCTTCTTGGCTCCTACTGGTTCGATAAACCTTGGTTTCATACTGAGGAAAACTTGCCGCTGTACGCATCACACCTTCCTCTTGGGGTTCCCAACGGACGCGTGTTATACGCGTATCAATGGCCAGGTGTCAAAGTGATAACAAGCAGATTGATCTCGACCATTCTAAGCTGGAGGTTGTTGTGCCTGGACAAATTGTCGAGTTTGATGGACGAAAATCTGATGCTCCTAGATCATCATCCTGGGGAATTGCTTCGGATTGCCTGCATATGAGCATGCTGGTGTTTGGGCTTGCGTCTGACAAAGATCATGCCGGGCCTACAACACCCTTTCTTCTAAACTGTTGGCATCAGGAAATTGCCTGCGAGAAGCTGCTCGAAAGTGTTTAGATGTAATTCTCTCTTGTAGTGTCTCTGCCTGAGGATGTCAAACTGTTGAGCCCTTTTATTTTCTGTATCCTCAAGCTTTTGCTCCCAGATCTTGTCACTGTGAAACCTTGGTTGCATGTTAATGGAATTAGGGGGCTTTGCCCCTCTTTTATCTAAAAAATAAAAAATGTACACTACAAATTCACCCATATGTATGCGCAAGTGATGGTCTGGGCTGGGCTTGAGCCTGACCCAGTCGTGGGCTTTCTGGCATTCATTATCCTCTTCTTCCCTTTACGTCGTCCGTGCGCGTCTTCTTATCCTCTTCTTCCCCCGGACACGAGTGAGTCAGTTTCAGTCAGAAATCCATTCCACCATCCATGGCGTCCATGCTGTGCTCCTACTCCATGCCCGCCGGCGCCGCCAGGGCCCCGCTCGTCCGCTCCAACGCCTACGCCACCTCGCTCGGGTTCGCCACTTCTCAGCTCGCCGGCCTCAGCCTCGGCCTCACCGCCACCGCCACCGCTGCCCCCCTCCCCCTCTCAGCCAAGCACACCATCATCGCCCGTACGTCCCTCCCTCCCTCTCTTCCTTTGTTTTGTTTATTTGCTCCATTTGCTCCTCGATTGCATTGCATTGCGTTGCCATATTGCTTCTCTCAGTCTTGTTCTCTGTGTGCACTGTAAGTCTGTAACATAGACATACCTGTGCTGCTCTGTCTGATTTTCTTCAGACCAGTTGTCTGTAACATACAGTAGATGAACTGAAAATGTACCACTCAGATGATAGGGTTAGCTTGATTCACTTCATTTATTAAGTTAACATGCATTGTTGACTACTCTGAAATTAAGATTTCACTGGCTAGAGATCGAGTTGTACCTGTGGAGTTCGGAGAATATACATTATACATGATAGCCGGCAACAGGCAATTCCTGTGCATCGTGTCCAATTGTCAGACATCATCTAGTCACTGCTTTCACGGCACTACGGATTCTGATTGCCATGAATCAAGAACAATTTCAGCAGCTGGCCAAGTGCGTAATCATATTAAACATATAGCAACAGTTGTAGGCTTGTAGCAGTCTTCCAGCGGTACAAGTACAACAAGGGAACCGGTTCTCTTTCAGAATTGCTGCTGCTTTGAATCTTACATACCATCTAACACTTGACTTCCAACGGCTAAGAGTCATGAATGATCTCTGCGTTCAGGTCGGATCTGCCCCTTCCTGGATAAGAGGACGAACCGGGCCAACAAGGTGTCCTTCTCCAACCACAAGACCAAGAAGCAGCAGTTCGTCAACCTGCAGTACAAGAAGCTGTGGTGGGAGGCCGGCAAGCGCTACGTCAAGCTGCGCCTCTCCACCAAGGCCCTCAAGACCATCGAGAAGCACGGCCTCGACGCCGTCGCCAAGAAGGCCGGCGTCGACCTCAACAAGAAATGAGCCAGCTTGTTGGTTCATCTCCTGCCTATGTTACATTCTTCATCTTCTCACACCATGCTTTTTTAGTTCAGGTTTGCTGAGTTGTTGCCTTCTCTTCTTTGAGGGATCACTGTTTACCCAGTTATGATTGGATTTGAGTACAAAAGAATAGAACACTCTTTGAATTTACCATTAAATCAGGTCATATCCAAAGAATGTACAGAGCTACAGAAAATAAAGGAAAAATAAATAAATAAACTAATTGTAATGTGTTAATTTAGGATCTCTAACCACAAAAGTGCCCTCCTTGGCCTCCATGGTATCATCAGAACTTCTGCAGGTGCCAATGCAATGTTTCATCCAGTTTTCTGCCAGCATAAATGTTAGAGAGTAATGCATAGTTTGGAAACTTGTAACAACAAATCTACAATGCTGATAAAAACTCTGTTTTATGTAAACATGCTATAATGAGATTACTCAATATGCCCTGAACAAACTATACGAAATATCTTTTGTGAATTCAACCAATGGTACAACCTATTAATAAGTCCAGGCTTCAGATGTTGACCCATAAAATCAATCAATATTTCGATGGAAAAGCTAAATAGCACACTCTGTACTTTCCAGCAAGTTGCAAATCAACAAATACATGTCAGATAGGCGCGATAATGGTCAAGCAGGCTGACACACATAACCAAATTTCATAACTGATCAAGAAGCCATGTTTTCTAATCTTAGGTTCTGCAGTCTAAGAATCTAAGTGGGTGTCTGGGTTGGGGCCCTCATACAGTAGCAAACCATGCAACCAGCTTCCATGGTGCAAATCTTGGGCTCTGGTTGGAGTGCTGATTAAGAGCATCTCCACTCGTCTCCCCGACGAGGCCCCCGAACGACGTTTTTTTCCATCCGGACGGCGTAATTTGGCCCAGTCGCGCCCCCGGTTCCTCGTTTTCGTCCGGATTTGGGCCTAAATTCATCCGGCGATCCCACGCCATCCCCGGCCCCCCGGGGAGCGCTCGGGGACTCCGGACGAAACGAAAGCGCGGGAAACACCGAGGAAACTTCCCGCGCGTCTGGTGGCCCCAACTTGTCGGCGAGAGAAACCAATCGTCGTCCTCATCGCATCGTCTTCCGCGCGGCGTAAAGCCTGCCGCCGGTCTGCATTCGCCGGCCACGCGGCGAGTTAATGTCGTCGTCTTCCGCGCACGCATCGTCTTCCGCGCGCACTAAAGGCTGCCGCCGGTCAGCTCGCCGCGGACGCGTCGCATTCCACGCGGCATTAATCACCAGCGCCAGCCGCGCCTATATACGCCGGTCCGCTCGCCGCGAGGCGTACCCCGTGCTCCACTCTCCCTCCACTCTCCCTCTACTCTCCCGATGGCGTTCTACGACGACGACGGCGCAGCCAACAACGGCTTCCCCCGCCGGTCGCTCCACGCGTGGGAGGGGCACCTCCTCCACCAGGCGGGGTACCCCTGCCCGCCGGACACGAGGCTTCCCGGCGGCGGGTGGCGGCTTAGTGCTGGCGGCGTACCAATCCCGCCGCCGCCTCATGGCCACGCCCTCGACGTCGCCATCGAGGAGGCGCGGATGACCTTGACGGATGAGGAGCGCGCCGAGCCACGCCACCACCCCGACAACTACACGGCGTGGAACTCGTACTTCCTGCGGCGGTGGGAGCGGGAGCTCGCCTCCTACGACGGCCCGCCGCCTCCGCCTCCGCGCAACAACGCCGCAGGCCGCCGACGTTGGTGGAGCGCGCCGAGCCGGACACTCGAGGCCGTCCTCGATCACATCGAGGGTGGAAACTTCCCGGTGCTCACGATGCCCCCTCCATCGAGGGCATCGGCGAGCCGCCGCCGGGGAAACGTCTGGCAGCCACGGCGCATGGCTGCCGGCTCGTCGTCTTCGGATCGGCGCCGAGGTCATCCTTGGCGCCGGTGAAGAGGGAGGAGGCGACGTCGCCTTCGACGCCGGTGCGCGTCAAGAAGGAGCCGGCGTCTCCGCCGCCGACCAGAGGGCGCAGCAGCGGCGCCCTCGTCATCCGCGACCAACCCTCCCAGCCTGGGCGGAAGAGGAAGGCGGCGAAAAAGGAGGACGCCGCGGCCGCCGCCGCAAACAGGCTCGCCGAGGAGGAGGCGAAGCGCGCGGAGGACGCCGCCGTGGCGGAGGCGATCGCCAGGTCGCTCAACGACCTGGTGCCCGCCGACAACACCCTCCCCGAGGACGCCGCCCTGGCGTGGTCCAGGCGCGAGTGGGAGCGCGAGGAGGCGGAGCAGCAGCGGCGGCTGATGGACCTGGCCGCCGCACGCCAACTCGCCGCGCGCGCCGCTCCAACCGCCGCCGACGACGCCGCGCGCTACCGCCGTCCTGCGACGCCTCCATCCGGCGTCGTTGCCCCCGTCGTCGACCTCGAGTCCTCGGACGACGAATGGTACAAGCCATCCCCGGGGTGGGGAGACGCCGGCTAGGGCAGCAGCCGCCAGGCCGCGCCGCCGAAGGTGCCGAAGGTCGAGGACGACGGCTCCGACGACGGCGGCGATGACTACACGGTGTTCTACCGCCGTATGGGCATGTAGAACGCCGTGTTTTAAAATTAGCATTTGAATTCCCCTAGCCGAATTCGAAATATAGTCGAATTCGGCCTCTATGTATTAACTCCGCCCGTTTTAGTCTAAATATCATTAAATTTAGTCTATATTTGCCCGAATTTAGCCGAAGTTTATCAAGTTTCCGTTTTTCAAACTCGCATCGTCGTCTTCGCCTGGGCACGCGGCTGGGAAACTACTCCTCCCCACGCCAAATCTTCCTCCAATCCGGACGAAAATTTCGCCGGATTTGGGCGTGGGGAGCGCCAACGAGTGGGGATGCTCTAAGAACTCTATACTAGGATTCAAGGCTTATAATCATTTTCCTATAAACTGGATTGAAATAATCTGCAGTCTGCCAGAACTTTTTTTTTTTGGTATATTTTAGTCCTGTATCGATCATCAGAAGTTGTAAACTTCAGCTTGATCAAATAGATGTAGTTAAGTCAGTGATCGTCGTCGAAGAAGATTCATCTAGGAGCATATCATTGCCTCTGTAAAGAAAAGTTGCCAAATCAGTAAACACGAATAGTGAAATCAAAGTTGAGCACTAAGCAGCAGGCTAGGAACTTCCTTCACAGGTACAGAAAATAAGGAAAAATAAATAAACATATTGTAATGTGGTAACTTAGACAGAGAGCCTCCTCCTCCCACCTCTCTCCCCTCCCTCTCCTAGTTGAGAGTCCTCCGTGTGAGACCGGGCCGACCCCGAGCCCTCTCCGGCGGCGCTGCCGTCTAGAGATGGCAAAGGGGAGGCGCCGGAGTAGTTGGTGGGTTTAGTTTTAGGTTTTTCGGCGGTCTACCGGTAGTTTGGATTAGGGCACGAGATCTCTTGGACCAGATCTGATGCATCCTGGGCTGGTGGTTCGTGAACAAGGTTCTCTCCTGCTGCTTCATGATTCATGTTGCTCTGCTGCAGTGGTTTCCTCCTTTGGCCGGCCATGGAGGCGAGGGGATGAGGAAACCAGATGCTAGCTCGATGGAATCTGGAGACAGCCGGAGGTCATCTTCATCCCTGGCGTTTCGACGCGGCGCCAGGCAATCGCAGATGGGGTCCTTCCCTGTGCTCCCAAGGTGGGGGACGGTGAAGATCTCCGCAGCTGCGAGGCCCCCCTTCAATAAGCGTCTTTGCCTCTTTTGCAATGGAGGCAAACCAACTTCGCTGCTCCTCTCGGCCGGCCCCGGTGGCGAGGGATGGGAGCATGCGGCTGTTGGTCTGGTGGCCATGCATAGGAGGTGCCCTGGGAGTTATTCTTGCGCACAACACGCGGTGACCGTCGTCGTCGCCGCGATATTCGGCCGTGCTAGCGGCCTATTCTCAACCTCCCCAGCGGAGGCCTTTGGATCCGTCGCCGGAGCTCGCCACGCCCAGGAAGCCAAGTGGTGCGTCCCCGGTGTCCTTGGTGTTGCTGGCGGCTGGATCCATTCACTGGAGAAGAGCATGCGAGCAAACTCCTCTCTGATCTCGGCTGCAAACCCTGGAGGTCGCCGGCGTTCTAGTGGTGGAGAGCCCGATGTCCTTGATCGCGTTTTCTCATCTTCTTACGGGGTGTTTTCTGCAAAAAAGAGGCCTTATCTTCAAATAGTAGGTTCATTAGGGCAAGTGTTGTAAAAGGCCTCTTTGTAAACTTGTACCCGCCACGTGTTCAAATATAATCCCCCTAGGGTCTTCTAGACCCCGGTACTGTTAAAAAAAGTGCCCTCCTTGGCCTCCATGGTATCATAAAAAATTCTGCAGGTGCCAATGCAATGTTTCGTTCAGTTTTGTGCCAGCATTAATGTTAGAGAGTATTGCATATTTGGAAACTTGTAACAACAAATCTAAAATGCCAATAAAAACTCTGTTTTATGTAGACGTGTTATAGTGAGATTACTAAATATGACATGAACAAACTATACAAAATATCTGTTGTGAATTTAATCAATGGTACAACCTATTAATAAGTCCAGGTTTCAGAAGTTGACCCATAAAATCAATCAATCTTTTGATGGAGAAGCTAAATAGCACACTATGTACTTTCCAGCAAGTTTCGAAACAACAAATACATGTCAGATAGGCGCGATAATGGTCGAGCAGGCTGACACACATAACCAAATTTCATAACTGATCAAGATGCCATGTTTTCTAATCTTGTGTGCTGCAGTCTAAGAATCTAACTTTTTTTTTCGATATGGGAGCGATGCCCCGGCCTCTGCATCAATCGATGCACACAGCCATTTATTTAAAATAGTACTGTAAACAAGAGAGTTTATTACACATGAAAGTGTGCCATTGAAGCAACACTACCAACCAGCTAAAGATGAAAAGTACAAAACCTAGCCATCTCGAATCCTACTAATATGACGCCATCCAGTAGCCTGGAAATAACAGTCCTGCGTGACCTTGAGTAGACGGCTGCATCCAGTATCCATAATACCCCGCTGGTCCTCCGGAAGCATATACGCCCATAGCTGTATCCATTGCGCCGCACGAAGAATAACCTGCAAAAAATTTGTTCCCTTATGTCTGTTAAAAATAATATCATTTCGGCTAGTCCAAATTGACCAACATATTGCCGAAATACCAATCCGGATATGAGCCTTATCCTCTTTTTTAACACCATTTAACCAATTACCAAACATATTTGTTACATTAGCCGGTGGTGGAATGTTATAAGCAAAATATATCATCCGCCAAACAATTTTTGCAAAAGGGCAATGAAGAAACAAATGATCCACAGTTTCATTATTGTTACAGAAACAACATGTTTGACTCCCTGTCCATTTTCTCTTCACCAAATTGTCCTTTGTAAGCAAAACTTTATTACTAAGAAACCACATGAATATCTTAATTTTAAGAGGAATTTTAATCTTCCAAAGATATTTCCGTAAGAATCTAGTATGACCATTCATAAGGTCCATGTACATAGATTTAACAGAGAATAATCCACTATCAGTTAATTTCCAGATAAATTTATCTGGTTCATTTGTTAACTGAATATTCATCAGCCGTTGACATAAGTGTAGCCATAGATTATATTTATATTCATTAAGCGTTCTCCTAAAACCAATATTAAGAGGATGCTCGGCCAGAACTGTAGATACTAACACATTTTTCCGTTGGACTATATTGTATAAAGACGGATATTGGAGAGAAAGTGGAAGATCACCTAGCCAACTATCTTCCCAGAAGCGTACTCTCGTTCCGTTGCCAACCTTAAAGGCTCCTCTTTTAAAAAATTCATGTCTAAGAATCTAACTGAGTGTCTTTTGGGTTGGGGCTCCTCATACAGTAGCAAACCAATTGCAATGAAGCCTAATGAACTGCAAAGGCGGACAACCAGCTTCCATGGTGCAAATCTTGGGCTCTGGTGTGAGTTCTGATTAAGGACTCTATTCGAGGATTCAAGGCTTATAATCAAACTAGATTGAAATAATCCGCAGTCTGCCAGAACTTGTTTTTTTTTGTGTGTGTATATTTCAGTCTTGTATCATCAGAAGTTGTAAACATCAGCTTGATCAAATAGATGTAGTTAAGTCAGTGATCGCTGTCGAAGAAGATTCATCTAGGAGCCTATCTTTGCCTCTGTAGAGAAAAGTTGCCAAATCAGTAAACATGAACAGTGAAATCAAAGTTGAGCACTAAGCAGCAGGCTACGAACTTCCTTCACATCCGATCTGCACGATCTGTGCAGAAGGTGCAGAGAGGATCTTGGACGGGTGCGAGGAACAATGAGGCGTCGTTGATGGAGGCAAAAACCGTAATACCCAGCGATCGAAACAAAATATAGCAAAACTAACACCAACACGCCACTATAAGAACAAAGCACTGCTACTGACTACTATCATGGTTTGCATGAGGTGGACTTGTGCATTTGCTGGTTAGCTAACCTGCTGGCCAGGGGAAATTACGTGGTATAAAAAAATTGAGATTAGCGCATCTCATGATTCTTGAACACGAACACTTTGGTTACGAAGATGCACATATAATATTCAGAGAAGGGCAACAATAAACAGACGAAGATTTCGATCCAGCTTGAATTCTACTGATTGAGGATTTCGATCTATGGTGTGCACGCACGCAGCCATAAAGTATTTACATGCCATGGTTCCATGTAAAGAGAGAACTTCCACACAAGATTGAGTATAAATAAGAAAATATTAGTAAAAACGTTCTAGGATAATTACATCTACCAACCAATTAAGATCTAGTTATACTTGTGCTAACAAAACCTGACTGCATTGTCATACTCATAATGAGTATGTACTGATTCTCCTAATAAAAACACTGTAAGGAAATCATGAAGCTATTCCTATGTAGTCAAGCTCGACGGAGCCCAACCACAATGTCCCGTTCCTCTCGGTCACCTCGCTCAGCGTGACGCCCTTAGCCGCCGTGAGCTCCTCCACCTCCACGCCATTGCCGTCAAGGCGGACTCCCACCAGATGCTTCACCGGAGCCGTGGTCGCGTCCGGGCGCGCCTTCTCCTGGTTCAGAGCCACCCAGTAGCCGCCCTTCCCGTCGCGCCTCACATTATCCGGGTATCCCGGAAGATCGGCGAGTAGCTCGTAGCGGCCGGCCTTTGGACCTTGCAGATAGTACCTATGCGCCTGGCACGGGACGGTGTGCGCCACGACCACGTATGTCCCGTCGTAGCTCACCGCCACCCCATTAGGATATGGCAGACCGTCCTTGAGAACGGTTACCTGCTTCGTCTTCGCATCGTACTTCAGCAACCTCCCTGTGGCGTCCGCGTTCATCATGATCTCCGTGTTGAACCTGTAAATTATGTAGCATAGCACCAATGGTGATTTAGTTTCAGCTATTCCGATCGAGTAGTCAAATTTATCTTATAGCATGCAGGATCGATGATCTACGTTTGTGTATTCAACTATTCGAAAAATATATACCTTCGCGGGTAATTGACGCTGCTGTCGGTGAAGTAAACGTCGCCGGTAGCCTGATCGACGTCGATGCCGTTGACAAAGTTGAAGGGAACGCCGCCGGCTCCCGTGGCGAGCACCTCGGCCTCGCCGCCGTCGGCGCCGACCCTCATGAGCCCCTTGTAGGCGTCGGCAATGTAGAGGTCGCCGGACTTGCGGTGGAAGGCGAGCCCCAGCGGGCGCCCGCACAAGCTCTCCGTCTGCTCCGACGGCGCCACGGGCACGGTGCACATGGCCAGCTTCCGGTAGTTGGCGTGGTGCGCGAAGGTGGTCCAGCCGACGGCGCTTCCGCCCCACCTGAGGACGCGGCCGTCGGAGACGCCGGTGTAGGGGCCCTGGCCACGCGCGTCGAAGGCCAGACTCTCGGCGCCGGTCACGCCGCTGGGGAGGAGGAGGCGGAAGCTCCACTCCGTGGGGCGGGTCTTGATCTCCGCCGCTGCACACGACGGGACGAGCGAGACGGCGAGGAAGCCGACGAGAAGGAGGAGCCAGGTGCTCGAGAAGCCGCCGCGGCGCCTCATGGTTTCGGGCTTTCGGCTGGCTTGCGTGTTTTGCGCGCGAACTCGGGAAGTTCTTTGGCTGCGATGTTGAAGCTCGTGGCTTTGTGGGCAGGTTGTTGCTGCCAATATAAAGGCGCCATAGGCGGTAGCGGTGATCAAGAGCTGTAATCGTTTTTGTTTTTGTTGTTGTTTTGATGGAGAGTTGTAATCGGCATAAGTGACGGAGTCCACAATTGACTTGGGCTAGCGGGCGAGTCGCAGCAAAAGTGACGGAGTCCACAATTGACCACCAGAGCAGAGTAGTGAGAGGATCAAGAGAGAGTAGGAGGCCAAATCACACGAAGAACCTGATTTAGGCGTTTCCTATACATGTATATGATGTTTTGTGGACACAATGGCGGCGTACAATGGTGTCCAGATAGGTGTACTACACTGTATATATGTGATTAAGATTCTGTGTCTGATTATTACAACTCTAACAACATTGGATTCACTACTCCACGTGAAAATATTTTATCAAACATGTCATACAAACAGAAAGACCATGTAAACATACTTGCATTGCAGTCTACAAAGCTTGCAGAAGGGTCCATGAGGCCAGCTACAAGCCTCTCCGTATTCACTTGTGGAGGCATACTCATACATGTAGGCAGTAGCGTAGCCACATTGTGGCATGTGTGGTCACACATGTTTCTGGCAAATCCTTTATATTTTGGTATAAACATATTTAAAATAGATCAAAACACATGTGTTTGACATCACAAATTTAAAATGACAACATAGAATTTAAGTTCTGCCTCCACCACTGCATGTAAAGAGCATCTCCACCAGCAGCCCCCAAATAGGCGCCGGCACTGCCGTATGGGGGCGCCGATACAACATCCTCTATTTGGGAATGCTGCTCCCAGACCGGCGCCCCTAAGCCGGCGGCCACGATAGATTTAGAAAATTAAATTCAAATTTTGAAAATTAATATTCATACGAAGTTCGAACGATATGATCAAGAAGAACCTGAAGGAGTGAGAAGATTATTTGCCGCATGTGAAGTTTGCTTACAACAGGGCGGTACATTCTACCACCGAGTTGTCTCACTTTGAAGTGGTGTATGGTTTCAAACCCATTACTCCACTTGACTTGTTGTCTCTACCCATACCTGAGAGAGTCATTATGGAGGCATCAAAGAGGGCAGATTTTGTACGGAAGATACATGTGAAGACTAAAGAGTTGATAGAGAAGAAAAAGCAAGAACAATGCTGCAAGGGTGAACAAGAAGCGCAAGAAGATGTTATTCAAACCTGGTGATATGGTCTGGGTACATTTTCACAAAGATAGGTTCCCGAAGCTACGGAAGTCCAAGTTGCTTCCTCGTGGTGCTGGTCCTTACAAAGTGCTTGCCAAGATCAATGATAATGCATACTCGATAGATCTTCCAATTGATGAGTTTGGTGTCAGCAATTCTTTCAATGTGGCTGATTTGACACCATATGACGGAGAAGACCTTTGAGCGTCGAGGTCGACGCCTTTTGAAGGGGGGGGGGGGGGGAGATGATGAGGACATCCCTACTACACTACTACCTCCGTCATTGCAAGATGAAGACGATACTGCTGTGAAGCTCAAGTCCAATGAAGTTAGGATTGGACCCATTACAAGGGCTCGTGCGAAGCTACTCAAACAACATGTGAACTTGTTTCTAAATGATACTTTGATCGATGAGAACTTTATACTGTCTAAGTCCTATTACTGATGTATGATCGGGTATGAAGAAGAAGCAAACATCGTGTCGTTGCCTATTCGACGGTACTCCAGAGGAGGGATCCTCATGGAGGGGAGAAGAAGTAGGGGCCATAGGGCGGAGAGTCCTCGGGACGGTGGTACGCGATTTACCCAGCTTCGTGTAATATCCCAGGTATTGGGGTTATAAAAATAGAGGAAACAGATGTGTGCATTGCATTCATGCATAGAAAATCTGGAGAATTTTCGTGCTTTAAAGTAAAACAGTCACAGTAACTGAAGTTTCACTTGACCTTGATGGAATTGAAGTAGCTCATCAAGTCAAGTGCTATAAACTTCAATGTGACCTTTGCCAAAACCTTGTTTTGGGTAGAGATAATTTGATCTAAGGGGTTAGATCAAATGGAATTAAAATCAACACAAGAACTTATTAATCAAGGATCAACTACTTGATCTTATAAAAGATCATAACATGATATTCCTTGCCATAACATAAGAACATCTATTCAATTGGAAATCAACTAACAAATAATTGGAGTAACTATTCCTAACTTATCTTTTCCATGTCTTAAACTAATCCTTGATCATACCATGAACCTCATGGTATTCATTTTACTACATTCTTAGAAACATGACAAGGAGATCAACCCTAAAAGTATATATTCTTCTCTATTCCAAATAGCTTTACATCAAACTTAAAGAGGTGAGAGTCCTATTTTATTTAGGGAAGCAATGACAAACCTTGAGGCAAACCTTGGATATAAATATCCATATGATCACAACATCATCTTCAAGAGGAACCCTAGAGTATTATTCAAGTCATTCCCAAATGAGAGAGACCATTCATACTAATCCAAGCTTTACCTATTTAAGAATAAATGTCAATCTTTGAACTAAATTATTAGGTTGAAAACCATTTCCCTTGGAGTGGTGAGATAACCTAATATCACATGGAATAATACCATATCCATGAATTGATAAAGTAAGGAAGAGAATAATTCAACCAAGATAGCCAAGTGGAGTTTTAGACTTGATACCTATTGAGATATTGTGAGTACACCATAAACCCTAGAATAACTACTCCTATGAAAGAGAGCTCAAGCTTTGGTGCTACACTCAAGTTAGTTGAGGCAACACCTGAAATTGAGGGAGAGAACTATCCATATACCCAGATGATTATATCATCATTCCCTGAAAAGAACCCTAAGTTAATATCTCAGACATTTTCCCGGGATATAAACTAATGAGGCAACCATCGTAGTCCCATCCAAGAAAGTAAAATAGAAGTGTTATACCCTAGTTGATCAAGACAATGCTTGCTCATAGAAATGAAAACCCATTCCATTAGAAAAACTTTAGGAAGCTAAACCTTGATCATTATAACATTGGGTAATGATCATAAACCTTAGAATTTGAGGTAGAAGATATTAAGAACAATTTGATCATGCCTAAACCATGATCATGCTCTTAAGGTATGTGAGGATAAGTTAAATCCTAATAGGATAAGTAGATATTAACCACCACATGAAATCATAGGGAGGTAACTAGTAAGCAACCCTAGGCTTATATCCTAATCTTAACTTGTGAATCACTTGGTGATCACAAGTACAATCCTACCACATCTATATTTCATAAATTAAAGAACCTAAGCAAATCTTAGAGTAAAACTCCATACTTAATATGGTGAGAAACCATCCATCCATATGACTATAACTACTTTAGTCACTTTAATAATAGATTAAGGATATAAAAGAAGTCTATAGGAATAAGCTAGAATCAATTCTCATATCCTTAACCACTAAATGAAAACAATAATAATTAAAGCAAGTAACCATTTTATCATGCATTTGGGAGATTAAACCCTAGCAAGTACAATATGGTGTCATCTCAATTCCACAACCTGTAAGTATATCTCCACCTTAGTTTATGCATCACCATGGTGATCACAATATAAAACCAGGTTATAATTGAGATTCCAAACCATATTAATCAAATCTTATGCTTCAATTCTTGAACATAAGAAAAACCTTGTGCTACATTTCATAATTAAAACCATATGTGTAGTAATCAATCATTTATCCTTGTAACCAAGATCAACCATGATTGAAACAATACCTACATAAATACTTTCAAAGATAATGATAAGTATTAACCTTAATAAGGGGTTTATCATAGATACTATAAAACCCTAATACATTGGTGCTCACATAAAATCATGTGCAAGTGACCAATTCCCTAAATTGAAACCAAGTCTTAATACAACCTTTAAAATACTTTGAGATAAAAGTATCAACCCTCATACTTCTAAATTGAATTGAACTCCTAATAAAAAGGAAATAAAAGTGAGAATATAAATTCATGTCTAATTGCTATATTGAATTAATTCATAAATATGCAATACAATCTCATTCAAAATATTTGTTTAAATAGAATTGGGGAATAATAGTCAGAAAACTAAATTTTTAATTAAATCAACATAAATGTAATATTTGCAAACAAAATTGAATTCAAATAGAAAATTCAAAAAATAGAAAATAAGGAAGAAGAAAGAAAACAGAAAAAATGGAGAGAAGCTTACCTGCCGCAGCATCTGGCCCAAACCCCACATACCCCTTCGTCTATTATCCACGCGAAGAGGACGAAGGAGTCTTCGTCTCTGTCTTCCTCCGTATGGTCGACAGCACAACGCCGGCGAGCCACGTCCCGACCGCCAACGTGGACCAGACGACCATCGACGACCGACGACGAGCCTATAAATACCCCGCCAAATCCTCCTATTCGTGTTCTTCTGTTTCTTCCCCATTCTCACCGAAATTCCGAAACCCTAGCCTTCACGGCCGTTCCTCGTCGCCGACGTTTGGAGCATCCCCGTGTCTTGCCATTGATGCCATCGTCACCGCCACCCTCGACTCGCTCCCCCTGCAGAAGGAATCGAGCTGGGGGGCATCGAGTACCGTGAATCGGCCGCGTCTCTGTCGCCGGTTATCGCCGGAAATGGCAAGACTGAGCTCACCTCCGCCCCTAATCAACATCGCCAAACCTCTGGAAAGCCCTACGGTAAGATTTCCCGTTGATAGTTACCAGTTTCGCGTCCTAAATCGTTCGGTAGTATTCCGTCGACATGAGCCGTCGTCCGCCGCCGCTGCCTGTGCTCACCGGAGCTATTCCGGCGACCATACCTGGGGGGCGCCGCCACCTTTAGGTTCAGCACAGCGCCGCGCAGCCACCCAAAACCTCAGCATGGGCGCGGGAGCACCGATTGAAGGATAACCTTGCATAGAAAACAAAAATTTTCCTACCGCGAACACGCAATCCAAGCCAAGATGCAATCTAGAAGACGGTAGCAACGAGGGGGTATCGAGTCTCACCCTTGAAGAGATTCCAAAGCCTACAAGAGGAGGCTCTTGTTGCTGCGGTAGACGATCACTTGCCGCTTGCAAAAGCGCGTAGAAGATCTTGATCACGATCGGTTCCGGCGCCACGAACGGGCAGCACCTCCGTACTCGGTCACACGTTCGGTTGTTGATGAAGACGACGTCCACCTCCCCGTTCCAGCGGGCAGCGGAAGTAGTAGCTCCTCTTGAATCCGACAGCACGACGGCGTGGTGTCGGTGGCGGTGAAGAAGTCCGGCGGAGCTTCGCTAAGCTACGCGGGAGATATGGAGGAGAAGGGGGCGGCTAGGGTTTGGGAGGGGGTGGCCGGCCACTCAAGGGGGGCGGCCAGCTTGTGGTCTTGGGGTGGCCGGCCCCCTCCCTTGGCCCCTCATTATATAGGTGGATCCCCAAGTGTTGGTGTCCAAGTCTTCGAATAAGACCCGAACCAAAAACCTTCCATAAGAGGGGAAACCTAGCCCAACTAGGACTCCCACCAAAAGGTGGGATTTCCACCTCCCATGTGGGGGGTGGCCGGCCCCCTATGGAGGAGTCCACTTGGGACTCCTCCCCATCTAGGGCTGGCCGGCCATGGAGGTGGAGTCCCATGTGGACTCCACCTTCCTTGGTGGTTTCTTCCGGACTTTTCTAGAACCTTCTAGAACCTTCCATAGAACCTTCCGCGACATTTTATTTCACATAAAATGACATCCTATATATGAATCTTATTCTCCGGACCATTCCGGAACTCCTCGTGATGTCCGGGATCTCATCCGGGACTCCGAACAAATATTCGAACTCCATTCCATATTCAAGTACTACCATTTCAACATCCAACTTTAAGTGTGTCACCCTACGGTTCAAGAACTATGCGGACATGGTTGAGTACTCACTCCGACCAATAACCAATAGCGGGATCTGGAGATCCATAATGGCTCCCACATATTCAACGATGACTTTAGTGATCGAATGAACCATTCACATATATTACCAATTCCCTTTGTCTCGCGATATTTTACTTGTCCGAGGTTTGATCTTGATATCACTCTATACCTTGTTCAACCTCGTCTCTGACAAGTACTCTTTACTAAATGCCGTGGTATGTGGTCTCTTATGAACTCATTCATATGCTTGCAAGACATTAGACGACATTCCACCGAGAGGGCCCAGAGTATATCTATCCGTCATCGGGATGGAAAAATCCCACTGTTGATCCATATGCCTCAACTCATACTTTCCGGATACTTAATCCCACCTTTATAGCCACCCATTTACGCAGTGGTGTTTGGTGTAATCAAAGTACCTTTCCGGTATAAGTGATTTACATGATCTCATGGTCATAAGGACTAGGTAACTATGTATCGAAAGCTTATAGCAAATAACTTAATGACGAGATCTTATGCTATGCTTAATTGGGTGTGTCCATTACATCATTCACACAATGACATAACCTTGTTATTAATAACATCCAATGTTCATGATTATGAAACTAATCATCCATTAATCAACAAGCTAGTTTAAGAGGCATACTAGGGACTTCTTGTTTGTCTACATATCACACATGTACTAATGTTTCGGTTAATACAATTCTAGCATGATATATAAACATTTATCATAAACATAAAGATATAAATAATAATCACTTTATTATTGCCTCTAGGGCATATCTCCTTCAGTCTCCCACTTGTACTAGAGTCAATAATCTAGATTACATTGTAATATACCTAACACCCATGGCATTCTGGTGTTGGTCATGCTTTGCCCTAGGGAGAGCTTTAGTCAACGGATCTGCTACATTCAGATCAGTGTGTACTTTGCAAATCTTTACTTCTCCATCTTCGATGTACTCGCGAATCGAGTGGTAATGCAGCTTGATATGCTTCAGCCTCTTGTGTGACCTTGGCTCTTGTGCATTGGCGATGGCACCCATGTTATCACAGTAAATGATTAATGGGTCCAATGCACTAGGAACCACACCGAGCTCTACAATGAACCTCTTCATCCATACCGCTTCTGATGAAGCCTCTGAAGCCGCTATGTACTCTGATTCTGTTGAAGACTTCGCCACCGTGCAATGATTCGAGCTTGCCCATCATACTGAATCACCATTCAATATAAACACGTACCCAGATTGTGACTTAGAGTCATCAGGATCAGTGTTCCAACTTGCATCGGTGTAACCGTTTACAACGAGCTCTTGGTCACCTCCATAACAAAGAAACATATCCTTAGTTCTTTTCAAGTACTTCAGGATATTCTTGACCGCTGTCCCGATATTCCATTCTGGATCACTTTGATATCTGCTAGTCAAACTAACGGCATGTGCTATATCCGGTCTAGTACATAGCATGGCATACATGATAGATCCTATCGCCGAGGCATAGGGGATATTACTCATCCTTTCTCTTTCTTCTGCCGTAGCCGGTCCTTGAGTCTTACTCAATACCTTGCACAGTAACATAGGTAAGAACCCTTTCTTACTTTCGTCCATTCTAAACTTCTTTAGAATCTTGTCCGGATATGTACTCTGTGATAGCCCTATTAGGCGTCTTGATCTATCTCTATAAATCTTGATGCCTAATATATATGATGCTTCACCAAGGTCTTTCATTGAAAAACTATTATTCAAATAACCTTTAACAACCGCTTAATAGTTCTATATCATTCCCGATCAATAATATGTCATCTACATATAATATCGGGAATGCTACAGAGCTCCCACTCACTTTCTTGTAAATACAGGCCTCTCCATGACCTTTGTATAAACCCGAAGTCTTTGATCACCTTATCAAAGCGTCGGTTCCAACTTCTTGATGCTTGCTTCGGTCCATAGATTGAACGCTGAAGTTTGCATACTTTGTCAGCATTTTTAGGATCGACAAAACCTTTGGGTTGTACCATATACAACTCTTCCTCAATGTCTCCATTAAGGAACGCCGTTTTGACATCCATCGCCAAATCTCATAATCGAAAAATGCAGCTATTGCTAACAAAATCCTCACAGATTTTAGCTTCGCTACAGGTGAGAAAGTCTCATCGTAGTCAACTCCTTGAATTTGTCGGAAACCCTTTGCGACAAGTCGAGCTTTATAGACAGTAATATTACCATCAGCATCTGTTTTTCTCTTGAAGATCCATTTATTCTCGACAGCCTTTCGGCTATCAGGTAAGTCTACCAAAGTCCATACTTTGTTATCATACATGGATCCCATTTCGGATTTCATGGCTTCTTGCCATTTGTTGGAATCTGGGCTCATCATCGCTTCTTCATACGTCGCAGGGTCCTCATCATTGTTATCCACAATCATGACATTTAGACAAGGATCATACCAATCAGGAGTGGCACGTTCCCTTGTCGATCTGCGAGGTTCAGTAGTTTCCTCGTTCGAAGTTTCATGATCATTATCATTAGCTTCCTCTGTTGCCGGTGTAGGCGGTACAGTATAACTTCGATGCTGCGCTACTACGATCAACGAGTATAGATTCATCAATCTCATCGAGTTCTACTTTTCTTCCAGTCACTTCTTTAGTGAGAAATTCTTTCTCAAGAAAGGTTCCGTTCTTAGCAACAAAGATTTTGCCTTCGGATCTGTGATAGAAAGTGTACCCTATAGTTTCCTTAGGGTATCCTATGAAGACGCATTTCTCCGCTTTGGGTTCTAGCTTGTCCGGTTGTAACTTCTTTACATAGGCTTCGCAACCCCAAACTTTCAGAACGATGACTTAGGTTTCTTGTTAAACCATAATTCATACGGTGTCGTTTCTACGGATTTTGATGGTGCTCTATTTAAAGTGAATGCGGCTGTCTCTAATGCATAACTCCAAAATGATAACGGCAAATCAGTAAGAGACATCATACTACGAACCATATCTAAGAGAGTTCGATTACGACGTTCGGACACACCGTTTCGTTGAGGTGTTCCTGGCGGTGTCAATTGTGAAAGTATTCCGCATTTCTTTAAATGCATGCCAAACTCATAACTCAGATATTCACCTCCACGATCAGATCGTAGAAATTTAATCTTCTTGTTATGCTGATTTTCTACTTCACTTTGAAATTCCTTAAACTTCTCGAAAGTTTCAGATTTATGTTTCATGAAATAGATATACCCATATCTACTCAGATCATCTGTGAAGGTTAGAACATAACGATAACCACCGCGCGATGCTACGCTCATTGGTCCACACACATCGGTATGTATGATTTCCAATAAGTCAGTAGCTCGCTCCATCATACCAGAAAATGGAGTCTTTGTCATTTTTCCCATTAGACATGCTTCGCATCTATCAAGTGACTCAAAGTCAAGTGATTCAAGTAATCCATCAGTATGGAGTTTCTTCATGCGTTTCACTCCAATATGACCAAGACGACAGTGCCACATATAAGTAGAATTATCATTAAGTTTAATTCGTTTAGCATCAATGTTATGTATATGCGTATCACTACTATCGAGATCTAATAGAAATAAGCCATTCTTTTGTGGTGCTCGACCATAAAAGATATTATTCATAAAAATAGAACAACCATTATTCTCAGACTTGAATGAATAACCGTCTTGCATTAAACAAGATCCAGATATAATGTTCATGCTCAACGCAGGTACATAATAGCAATTATTTAGGCTTAAAACTAATCCCGAAGGTAGATGTAGAGGAAGTGTGCCATTGCGATCACATTGACCTTGGATCCGTTTCCAACGCGCATCGTCACTTCATCTTTCAGCTGTTGTCGTTTATTCTTTAGTTCCTGTTTCGAGTTACAAATATGAGCAACCGAACCAGTATCAAATACCCAGGTACTAGAACGAGAACCAGTGAAATGAACATCTATAACATGTATATCAGATATACCTTCTTTCTTCTTCTTGACAAGGCCGCTCTTCAGATCAGCCAGATACTTGGAGCAATTACGCTTCCAGTGTCCCTTCTCCTTGCAATAATAGCACTCAGCATCAGGCTTAGGGCCGTTCTTAGGTTTCATAGGAGGCGTGGCAGCTTTCTTGCCACCCTTCTTGAATTTTCCCTTAGACTTGCCCTGTTTCTTGAAACTGGTGGTCTTGTTGACCATCAACACTTGGTGCTCTTTCTTGATCTCAATCTCAGCAGCTTTTAGCATGCCAAAGAGTTCAGGTAACTCCTTGTTCATGTTCTGCATATTGTAGTTCATCACAAAGTTCTTGTAACTTGGTGGCAGTGATTGAAGGACACGATTAATCCCGGTCTGTTAGGAATCACTATTCCCAAGTCATCGAGTTTCTTCGCATGCCCGGTCATGGCGAGCATGTGCTCACTAACGGAGCTGCCTTCTTCCATCATACGGTGAAGAAATGTTTCGATGCTTCATAGCATTCCACGGCCGCATGAGTCTCGAATATAGCTTTCAGCTCATTCATCAACTCATGAGGATCATGGTGCTCAAAACGTTTTTGAAGATCGGATTCCAGATCGCACAGGATGGCACATCGAACTTGAGAGTACCGAGTTTTCCGAGTTGCGTAAACAGCTTTTACTTCATCGGTTTCATCTTCTGCAGGAGGGTCACCTAGCGGTGCATCAAGCACAAATTGCAGATTTCCGCCGAGAGAGGAAGATCCTCACATGACGGAACCGATCGGTGAAGTTGCTACCGTTGCTCTTAAGTTTCTCTTTCTCTAGGAACTGATTAAAATTGATTGGGGACGCCATCTCTACAACATATATTTGCAATAGTTTAGACTAAGTTTATGACAAATTGAGTTCAAATTTTAATTCAACATAATTAAAAACCTAAGTGAACTCCCACTCAAAAACAATATCCCTCGCATTGTCTTAGTGATCACACGAACCAAATCCACCGCACCTAAACCCGATCATCACGAGAAAAGGTGTGATTTCAATGGCGAACACTCAAAGTGTTCATCATATCAACCATATGATTCATGCTCTACCTTTCGGTATCACGTGTTCCGAGACCATGTCCGTACCTGCTAGGCTCGACAAGGCCCCCTTAGTATCCGCATGTGCAAAAGCTGTCTTGCACCCGTTGTATGTACTTATTGAATCTATCACATCCGATCATCACGAGATGCTTGAAACGACAAGACTTGGTAACGGTGCTACTAAGGATGAACACTTTATTATCTTGAGATTTTAGTGAGGGATCATCTTATAATGCTACCGTCGCGATCTAAGCAAAATAAGATGCATAAAAGGATTAACATCACATGCAGTTCATATGTGATATGATATGGCCCTTTTGTCTTTGCGCCTTTGATCTTCATCTCCAAAGCACGGACATGATCTCCATCATCTTTGGGCATGATCTCCATCATCGTCGGCGTAGCGTCAAGGTCAATGGCGCCGTCTTCATGATTGTTCTCCATGTAGCAACTATTACAACTACTTTGAAATACTACTCAACATGAAATTTAAAGACAACCATAAGGCTCCTGCCGGTTGCCACAATACAATAATGATCATCTCATACATATTCATCATCATATTATGGCCATATCACATCACCAAACCCTGCAAAAACAAGTTAGACGTCTCTAATTTGGTTTGCATATTTTACGTGGTTTAGGGTTTTCGAGAGAGATCTAATCTACCTACGAACATGAACCACAACGTTGATACTAATGTTTTCAATAGAAGAGTAAATTGAATCTTCACTATAGTAGGAGAGACAGACACCCGCAAAGCCTCTTATGCAATACAAGTTGCATGTCGAACGAGGAACAAGTCTCATGAACGCGGTCATGTAAAGTTAGTCCGAGCCGCTTCATCCCACTATGCCACAAAGATGCAAAGTACTCAAACTAAAGATAACAAGAGCATCAACGCCCACAAACCATTGTGTTCTACTCGTGCAACCATCTATGCATAGACACGGCTCTGATACCACTGAAGGATAACGTTGCATAGAAAACAAAAATTTTCCTACCGCGAACACGCAATCCAAGCCAAGATGCAATCTAGAAGACGGTAGCAACGAGGGGGTATCGAGTCTCACCCTTGAAGAGATTCCAAAGCCTACAAGAGGAGGCTCTTGTTGCTGCGGTAGACGATCACTTGCCGCTTGCAAAAGCGCGTAGAAGATCTTGATCACGATCGGTTCCGGCGCCACGAGCAGGCAGCACCTCCGTACTCGGTCACACGTTCGGTTGTTGATGAAGACGACGTCCACCTCCCCGTTCCAGCGGGCAGCGGAAGTAGTAGCTCCTCTTGAATCCGACAGCACGACGGCGTGGTGTCGGTGGCGGTGAAGAAGTCCGGCGGAGCTTCGCTAAGCTACGCGGGAGATATGGAGGAGAAGGGGGCGGCTAGGGTTTGGGAGGGGTGGCCGGCCACTCTATGGGGGGCGGCCAGCTTGTGGTCTTGGGGTGGCCGGCCCCCTCCCTTGGCCCCTCATTATATAGGTGGATCCCCAAGTGTTGGTGTCCAAGTCTTCGAATAAGACCCGAACCAAAACCTTCCATAAGAGGGGAAACCTAGCCCAACTAGGACTCCCACCAAAAGGTGGGATTTCCACCTCCCATGTGGGGGTGGCCGGCCCCTATGGAGGAGTCCACTTGGGACTCCTCCCCATCTAGGGCTGGCCGGCCATGGAGGTGGAGTCCCATGTGGACTCCACCTTCCTTGGTGGTTTCTTCCGGACTTTTCTAGAACCTTCTAGAACCTTCCATAGAACCTTCCGCGACATTTTATTTCACATAAAATGACATCCTATATATGAATCTTATTCTTCGGACCATTCCGGAACTCCTCGTGATGTCCGGGATCTCATCCGGGACTCCGAACAAATATTCGAACTCCATTCCATATTCAAGTACTACCATTTCAACATCCAACTTTAAGTGTGTCACCCTACGGTTCGAGAACTATGCGGACATGGTTGAGTACTCACTCCGACCAATAACCAATAGCGGGATCTGGAGATCCATAATGGCTCCCACATATTCAACGATGACTTTAGTGATCGAATGAACCATTCACATATATTACCAATTCCCTTTGTCTCGCGATATTTTACTTGTCCGAGGTTTGATCTTCAGTATCACTCTATACCTTGTTCAACCTCGTCTCCTGACAAGTACTCTTTACTCAAATGCCGTGGTATGTGGTCTCTTATGAACTCATTCATATGCTTGCAAGACATTAGACGACATTCCACCGAGAGGGCCCAGAGTATATCTATCCGTCATCGGGATGGACAAATCCCACTGTTGATCCATATGCCTCAACTCATACTTTCCGGATACTTAATCCCACCTTTATAGCCACCCATTTACGCAGTGGTGTTTGGTGTAATCAAAGTACCTTTCCGGTATAAGTGATTTACATGACCTCATGGTCATAAGGACTAGGTAACTATGTATCGAAAGCTTATAGCAAATAACTTAATGACGAGATCTTATGCTATGCTTAATTGGGTGTGTCCATTACATCATTCACACAATGACATAACCTTGTTATTAATAACATCCAATGTTCATGATTATGAAACTAATCATCCATTAATCAACAAGCTAGTTTAAGAGGCATACTAGGGACTTCTTGTTTGTCTACATATCACACATGTACTAATGTTTCGGTTAATACAATTCTAGCATGATATATAAACATTTATCATAAACATAAAGATATAAATAATAATCACTTTATTATTGCCTCTAGGGCATATCTCCTTCACCGATTCCACGCCGTCGTCCTCGACTGGCCGTCAGCCAGGAGCTCCTCTAGCGTCGTCACCAATTTTGACCAGTCAAGGCCACGGTGGCAGCCGACGTGGACTAAGGCCCGCCAGTTAGTGACTGTATGGGTGGAGTCCCCGGGTAGCTTTAGCTTTTAACTTTTAAATTCAAACTCAATAATCTCTGGAAGTTTAAATAAATCTAGAAAATTCATAAAAGCTCAGAAAAATACAAATTAGATATCAATATGCTCCTAAAAAGAAAATCTATCCAATAAAAATATAATATGAAATTTTTATTTTAAATAAAAAATTAAATTATTTAATACTTGTTATTTAAGCCTTTTATTCTAATTATGAATGCAATTAAAATTCAGAAATTAAGAAAACATTTATAAAATAAATAAAACCAGTAGGCAAATAAAGAAAACATGAAAACTAATTTTTTTATTTGTTATCCTATTCAATCTTTATTAGTGGAAATTTAAACCCTAATTAATAATTACCTTAATTATTAATTCATTAAAAATAATAAAATGTCAAATCCAATATTATTTTTATTTCAAAGTTATTAATAACATCAACTTAATAATGAAGTTATTAATCATAGAACTAAATGGTAAATAGCAAACCCTAATTCCATATTGAATGATATTACAATCCTATCATTTCATGTGACACCTAAAACCCTAATTCAATTAGGAACCCTAGCTCCATTACTTCATATGAACCCTAAATTGTTCCCAAACCTAAAACCCAAGTAACATGTGATCATGTTACTATAAGGATTCGTAGCATAGAAAACAAAAAAATTCCTACCGCGAGAACGCAATTCAAGCCAAGATGCAATCTAGAAGATGGGAGCAACGAGGGGATGAACGAGACTAACCCTTGAAGATTTCCAAAGCCTACAAGAGGAGGCTCTCGTTGTTGCTGTAGACGATCACTTGCTACTTTCAAAAGCGCGTAGAAGATCTTGACGGTGCCACAATCGGGCAGCACCTCCGTACTCGGTCACACGATCGGTGTTGATGAAGACGACATCCTTCTCCCCGTTCCAGCGGGCAGCGGAAGTAGTAGATCCTCCTTGGAATCCCGACAGCACGACGGCGTGGTGGCGGTGTCGATGGAGATCTCCGGCGGAGCTTCGCTAAGCATATGCGGGAGAGGTGGTGGAGGAGAGGTAGCTAGGGTTTGGGAGAGGGGGCTTGGGCGCCGGCCCTCAAAGGGGTGCGGCCAAGGTTGAGCCAAGAGTGGCCGGCCAGCCCCTCCCCTCCTCTCTTTATATAGGTGGAAGCCCCAAGGATTAGGTCAAAAGTCTCCGAATAAGACCCCAACATAAACCTTCCATATGACCAAACCTAGGGGGAGTGGGACTCCCCCTTTTCCTTTGGTGGGGTGGCCGGCCACCATGGGGAGGAGTCCACTTGGGACTCCTCCTCCCTTAGGCTGGCCGGCCAAGGTGGGTGGAGTCCCTCTGGGACTCCACCTTCCATGATGATTTCTTCCGGACTCTTCTAGAACCTTCTAGAACCTTCCAGATAAAATACCGGATCATTTTCAAACCTAGAAAATGACTTCCTATATATGAATCTTATTCTCCGGACCATTCTGGACATCCTCGTGATGTCCTGGATCCCATCCGAGACTCCGAACAAAACTTCGAACCCCATTCCATATTTCCATATCTACTTTAAACGACATCAAACCTTAAGTGTGTCACCCTACGGTTCGCGAACTATGTAGACATGGTTGAGACTTCTCTCCGACCAATAACCAATAGCGGGATCTGGAGATCCATAATGGCTCCCACATATTCAACGATGACTTTAGTGATCGACTGAACCATTTACATACGATACTGATTCCCTTTGTCACGCGATATTTTACTTGTCCGAGGTTTGATCATCGGTATCTCTATACCTCGTTCAACCTCGTCTCATGACAAGTACTCTTTACTCGTATCGTGATATGTCATCTCTTATGAACCATTCATATGCTTGCAAGCTAATTAGACGACATTCCACCGAGAGGGCCCAGAGTATATCTATCCGTCATCGGGATGGACAAGTCCCACTGTTGATCCATATGCCTCAACTCATACTTTCCGGATACATAATCCCATCTTTATAACCACCCATTTACGCAGTGGCGTTTGATGCAATCAAAGTACCCTTCCGGCATAAGTGATTTACATGATCTCATGGTTGAAAGGACTAGGTAACTATGTATCGAAAGCTTATAGCAAATAGAACTTAATGACATGATCATATGCTACGCTTAATTGGGTGTGTCCATTACATCATTCATATAATGACATAACCTTGCTATTAATAACATCCAATGTTCATGATCATGAAACTATGATCATCTATTAATCAACAAGCTAGTTATACAAGAGGCTTACTAGGGACTCCTTGTTGTTTACATAACACACATGTATCAATGTTTCGGTTAATACAATTATAGCATGGTATGCAAACATTATCATAAACACAAAGATATATTATAATAACCATTTTATTATTGCCTCTTGGGCATATCTCCAACAGTCTCCCACTTGCACTAGAGTCAATAATCTAGTTTACATCTGTAAAGATGTAACACCTTGGCCTTCCGGTGCTTTATCATGTATTTCTCACGGGAGAGGTTTTAGTTAACGGATCTGACACGTTCAGAAACGTATGTATTTTGCAATTCATTTGCATCTCAACGCATCACTCATTTTCTAAATGAGTTGGCATTAAATATGTTTGGTCTTCTGGTGGAACCTTAATTCCGCGGTCTGAAATAAGTCACTAATATTGTCACATACAATATAGCTTCAAAGTTCTGACACTATCGGAACTACACCAAGTTCTCAAAGAACTTCTTGACTCAACATCCTCAGTCATTGTCAACACAATGACATACTCTGCCTTCGTTTGTAGAATGCATCACAATATTTTAGAACTCTTCTAAATCTAGCATAGACAACTTCTAGCTCATTGTGCTACCTTTTAAACAACACTTAGTCTAATTTGAGATTGAAATTCTATTTTTATATGTGACAAAACAAATATCGGTGCAACATCTTACAGCGATTTGTTTTGTCATTACCCCATATAAAAATATATATGTATCCTTGGTTCTTCTAAAGCACACGGGGATATTCTTACTGTTTGTCCAATGATCATCACATGAATCATTCTGGTATATGCTCCTAACTTTTCAGAGCATAGGAATCTGATTTTGTACATACTATTCATGATCTATAATCACTCATGTGTTTTTACTCATTGAGTGTCAGATACACTCAAGTCTTGTTAAACCTTCTCATGACAAGAACATTTTCTTAATATTTCTATATTGAACGACTTCAATATCCATTCTATGTACTTTGACTTAAACTTATTATGTGTTTCAATCTATCTTCATAGATCTTGACACTAAATTTGTTTCAGTCCATATCCTTTAATTGAAGTTAATTTCTCAATGAAATCTTTTAATCAAGTATATAATTACATCATTTATAACCAACTATATGTCATCTACATAAAGTATTATAAATATGTCTCAGGGCTCCCACTTAATTTCTTGCAAATGCAAGCCTCTTCATCGTCTCTGATGAAATCAAAAACTCTTTGACTATTTCATCTGGTGAAGATTCCAACTCCGCGATACTTACTTCATCCAATTGAAGTTCGTATACCTATCTAGTATTCAACGGACTAGCAAAAACTCTTGGTTGTATCTTGTATACACCTTTAATACACACTTTTGTTAAGTAATGTATTTTGCCATCCTACCAGCATATCTCATAAAAGAAATATGTAGCGATTACTAGAATAATCCACATAGACTATAAGCATTGCTACAGAAGATCTAATCTTATCGTAGTCAATTCTTTAAACTTTGTCGTAAACAATTTTTCGACAAGTCGAGCTTCTTCAAGGATATTTCATCCAAGTCCATCAATTTTATAGATCCATTTACTTTCAAAAAGTATTCATCTATCTTGGATTTCATGGCGTATAGCCATTTTAACGGAGTCAGGGCCCATCATAACTTCTTTGTTTGTAGTTGGTTTATCATTGTTCAAAATCAATCCTTTGTCCACAAATCATTTATTTGATCACAAAGTAAACCATACCTACAAAGTTCAATATGTACTTCGATCTCCATGGCTAAAACACTTTGTAGTCTGATACGTCTCCGACGTATCGATAATTTCTTATGTTCCATGCCACATTATTGATGATATCTACATGTTTTATGCATACTTTATGTCATATTTATGCATTTTCCGGAACTAACCTATTGACGAGATGCCGAAGGGCCAGTTGCTGTTTTCTGCTGTTTTTGGTTTCATAAATCCTAGTAAGGAAATATTCTCGGAATCGGACGAAATCAACGCCCAACATCTTAGGATCACGCGAAGCTTCCAGAACACCCGAGAGAGGCCAGAGGGGGGCCACTGGGCCACCAGACGCCAGGGTGGCATGGCCCAGGTCTTGGCCGCGCCCCCCTAGTGTGTCACCGCCTCGTCGACCCTCCGACTCCGCCTCTTCGCCTATATAAAGGTCCCTGACCTAAAACATCGAGACGGAAAAGCCACGGTACGAGAAACCTTCCAGAGTCGCCGCCATCGCGAAGCCAAGATCTGGGGGACAGGAGTCTCTATTCTGGCACGCCGCCGGGACGGGGAAGTGCCCCCGGAAGGCTCCTC
Organism: Lolium perenne; assembly: GCF_019359855.2. NCBI lineage: Eukaryota > Viridiplantae > Streptophyta > Magnoliopsida > Poales > Poaceae > Lolium > Lolium perenne. The sequence goes on from NC_067246.2 coordinate 324,172,946, forward strand.
CATCGACATCACCGCCATCTTCATCAACGCTACTGTCTCCCATGATGAGGGAGTAGTTCTCCATCGAGGCTAAGGGCTGTACCGGTAGCTATGTGGTTAATCTCTCTCCTATGTACTTCAATACAATGATCTCATGAGCTGCCTTACATGATTGAGATTCATATGAGTTTTGTATCACAATTCATCTATGTGCTACTCTAGTGATGTTATTAAAGTAGTTTATTCCTCCTGCACGGTGTAATGGTGACAGTGTGTGCATCGTGTAGTACTTGGCGTAGGCTATGATTGTGATCTCTTGTAGATTATGAAGTTAACTATTGCTATGATAGTATTGATGTGATCTATGCCTCCTTTCGTAGCGTGAAGGTGACAGTGTGCATGCTATGTTAGTACTTGGTTTGGTTATGTTGATCTGTCATGCACTCTAAGGTTACTTAAACATGAATATCGAATATTGTGGAGCTTGTTAACTCCGGCATTGAGGGTTCGTGTAATCCTACACAGTTAGTGGTGTTCATCATCCAACAAGAGGGTGTAGAGTCTAGCATCTATCTATTTATTCTGTTATGTGATCAATGTTGAGAGTGTCCACTAGTGAAAGTATAATCCCTAGGCCTTGTTTCCAATACTGCTATCGCTTGTTTACTGTTCTACTGCATTTGTACTGTCTGCAATACTACCACCATCAATCACACGCCAGTCCTGGACAGCAAAGCACTTTTCTGGTGCCATTGCTACTGCTCATACTTATTCATACCACCTGTATTTCACTATCTCTTCGCCGAACTAGTGCACCTATTAGGTGTGTTGGGGACACAAGAGACTTCTTGCTTTGTGGTTGCAGGGTTGCATGAGAGGGATATCTTTGACCTCTTCCTCCCTGAGTTCGATAAACCTTGGGTGATCCACTTAAGGGAAACTTACTGCTGTTCTACAAACCTCTGCTCTTGGAGGCTGATACGTCTCCGACTTATCGATAATTTCTTATGTTCCATGCCACATTATTGATGATATCTACATGTTTTATGCACACTTTATGTCATATTTATGCGTTTTCCGGAACTAACCTATTGACGAGATGCCGAAGTGCCAGTTCCTGTTTTCTGCTGTTTTTGGTTTCAGAAATCCTAGTAAGGAAATATTCTCGGAATCGGACGAAATCAACGCCCAGCATCTTAGAATCCCCGGAAGCATCCAGAACACCCGAGAGCCGCCAGAGAGGGGACACAGGCCCCCCAGGAGGTATGCCGGCGCGGCCTAGGGGTGGCCCGCGCGGCCCTATGGTGTCACCGCCTCGTTGACCTTCTGACGCCGCCTGTTCGCCTATAAGAAGCCCCTCGACCTAAAACCTCGATACGGAAAAACCACGGTACGAGAAACCATCCAGAGCCACCGCCATCGCGAAGCTAAGATCTGGGGGGACAGGACTCTCTGTTCCGGCACGCCGCCGGGACGGGGAAGTGCCCCCGGAAGGCTTCTCCATCGAAACCACCGCCATCTTCATCACCGCTGCTGTCTCCCATGAGGAGGGAGTAGTTCTCCATCGAGGCTCGGGGCTGTACCGGTAGCTATGTGGTTAATCTCTCTCCCTATGTACTTCAATACAATAATCTCATGAGCTGCCTTACATGATTGAGATTCATATGATGATGCTTGTAATCTAGATGTCATTATGCTTGTCAAGTGGATTTTACTTATGTGATCTCCGGAGACTCCTTGTCCCACGTGTGTAAAGGTGACAGTGTGTGCACCGTGTGGGTCTCTTAGGCTATATTTCACAGAATACTTATTCACTGTTATGAATGGCATAGTGAAGTGCTTATTTATATCCCTTTATGATTGCAATGTGTTTTGTATCACAATTTATCTGTGTGCTACTCTAGTGATGTTATTAAAGTAGTTTATTCCTCCTGCACGGTGTAATGGTGACAGTGTGTGCATCGTGTTAGTACTTGGCGTAGGCTATGATTGTGATCTCTTGTAGATTATGAAGTTAACTATTGCTAAGATGGTATTGATGTGATCTATGCCTCCTTTTAGCGTGAAGGTGACAGTGTGCATGCTATGTTAGTACTTGGTTTGGTTATGTTGATCTGTCATGCACTCTAAGGTTATTTAAATATGAACATCGAATATTGTGGAGCTTGTTAACTCCGGCATTGAGGTTCGTGTAATCCTACACAGTTAGTGGTGTTCATCATCCAACAAGAGGGTGTAGAGTCTAGCATCTATCTATTTATTCTGTTATGTGATCAAAGTTGAGAGTGTCCACTAGTGAAAGTATGATCCCTAGGCCTTATTCCTAAATACTGCTATCGCTGCTTGTTTCTCGTTCTATCGCATCTGTATCGCTGCAATATTACCACCATCAACTACACGCCAGCAAGCACTTTTCTGGTGCCGTTGCTACTGGTCATATTTATTCATACCACCTGTATTTCACTATCTCTTCGCCGAACTAGTGCACCTATTAGGTGTGTTGGGGACACAAGAGACTTCTTGCTTTGTGGTTGCAGGGTTGCATGAGAGGGATATCTTTGACCTATTCCTCCCTGAGTTCGATAAACCTTGGGTGATCCACTTAAGGGAAACTTGCTGCTGTTCTACAAACCTCTGCTCTTGGAGGACCAACACTGTCTACAAGAATAGAAGCTCCCGTAGACATCAAGCACTTTTCTGGCGCCGTTGCCGGGGAGGAAAGGTAAAAGGCACTCATACTCCGGTTCTAGGTAACAGTACTTTTCTGGCGCCATTGTGTTTGTGCTCGAAGCTATTTCCTTTAGATCCTGCAATTGCATCTTTTTGTTTCTTGTTTACACTAGTTAGGCATAATGGACAACAATGAGCTTCTTACTCTATTTCCTGATTTAAGACATGGATGGTTTGATCCGAAAATTAAAAAAACCATGGAACATATTAGTATGAACACATTGAACACCATTGTTGCTAATGATATGGAAAATTCTAAGCTTGGGGAAGCTGGTTTTGATGAGCATGATCTTTTTAGTCCCCCAAGCATTGAGGAGAAAATTTTCTTTGATGATACTTTACCTCCTATTTATGATGATTATAATGATAGTAGTCTTTTGGTGCCACCTACTATGGAGAGTAAATTTGATTATGATTACAATATGCCTCCTATATTTGATGATAGCTACTTTGTTGAATTTGCTCCCACTACAACTAATAAAATTGACAATGCTTATGTGGAGAGTAATAATTTTATGCATGAGACTCGTGATGAGAATGCTTTATGTGATAGTTATATTGTTAAGTTTGCTCATGATGCTACTGAAAGTTATTATGAGAGAGGAAAATATGGTTGTAGAAATTTTCATGTTACTAAAACACCTCTCTATGTGCTGAAATTTTTGAAGCTACACTTGTTTTATCTTCCTATGCTTGTTACTTTGCTCTTCATGAACTTGTTTATTTACAAGATTCCTATGCATAGGAAGCATGTTAGACTTAAATTTGTTTTGAATTTTCCTCTTGATGCTCTCTTTTTCTTCAACTACCATATCTTGCGAGTGCATCATTTAAACTGCTGAGCCCATCTTAATGGCTATAAAGAAAACACTTCTTGGGAGATAACCCATGTGTTTATTTTGCTACAGTAATTTTGTTTTATATTTGTGTCTTGGACATTGTTACTACTGTAGCAACCTCTCCTTATCTTAATTTTGTTGCATTGTTGTGCCAAGTAAAGTCTTTGATAGTAAGGTTCATACTAGATTTGGATTACTGCGCAGAAACAGATTTCTTTGCTGTCACGAATCTGGGCAAAATTCTCTGTAGGTAACTCAGAAAATTATGCCAATTTACGTGAGTGATCCTCAGATATGTACGCAGCTTTCATTCAATTTGAGCATTTTCATTTGAGCAAGTCTGGTGTCTCTATAAAATTCGTCTTTACGGACTGTTCTGTTTTGACAGATTCTGCCTTTTATTTCGCATTGCCTGTTTTGCTATGCTTGATGGATTTTTCGATTCCATTAACTTTCAGTAGCTTTGTGCAATGTCCAGAAGTGTTAAGAATGATTATGACACCTCTGAACATGTAAGTTTTGATTGTGCACTAACCCTCTAATGAGTTGTTTTGAGTTTGGTGTGGAGGAAGTTTTCAAGGATCAAGAGAGGAGGATGATACAATATGATCAAGGAGAGTGAAAGCTCTAAGCTTGGGGATGCCCCGGTGGTTCACCCCTGCATATTTCAAGAAGACTCAAGCATCTAAGCTTGGGGATGCCCAAGGCATCCCCTTCTTCATCAACAAATTATCAGGTTCCTTCTCTTGAAATTATATTTTTATTCGGTCACACCTTATGTACTTTACTTGGAGCGTCTGTTTGTTTTTGTTTTTGTTTGAATAAATGTTTGTGTGGGAGAGAGACACGCTCCGCTGGTTCATATGAACACATGTGTTCTTAGCTTTTAATTTTCATGGCGAAGGTTGAAACTGCTTCGTTAATTGTTATATGGTTGGAAACGGAAAATGATACATGTAGTAATTGGTAAAATGTCTTGGATAATTTGATACTTGGCAATTGTTGTGCTCATGTTTAAGCTCTTGCATCATATACTTTGCACCTATTAATGAAGAAATACATAGAGCTTGCTAAAATTTGGTTTGCATAATTGGTCTCTCTAAGGTCTAGATAATTTCTAGTATTGAGTTTGAACAACAAGGAAGACTGTGTAGAGTCTTATAATGTTTACAATATGTCTTTTATGTGAGTTTTGCTGCACCGGTTCATCCTTGTGTTTGTTTCAAATAAACCTTGCTAGCCTGAACCTTGTATCGAGAGGGATTACTTCTCATGCATCCAAAATCCTTGAGCCAACTACTATGCCATTTGTGTCCACCATACCTACCTACTACATGGTATTTCTCTGCCATTCCAAAGTAAATTGCTTGAGTGCTATCTTTAAACACTTCAAAATTTATCACCTCTGATTTGTGTTAATGTTTTATAGCTCATGAGGAAGTATGTGGTGTTTATCTTTCAATCTTGTTGGGCAACTTTCACCAATGGACTAGTGGCTTCATCCGCTTATCCAATAATTTTGCAAAAAGAGCTGGCAATGGGATTCCCAGTCCCAAATTAATTAACAAAAAATGACACTCCTCCATGGTATGTGATTGTTGGACGGCACCCGAAGGATTCGGTTAGCCATGGCTTGAGAAAGCAAAGGTGGGGAGGAGTGTCATCATAATAAAACTAAATAAAAAGGCACTCCTTCATGGTATGAGATTGTTGGCAGGCACCCGAGGATTCGGTTAGCCATGGTTTGTGAAAGAAAGGTTGGAAGGAGTGCCACACAAAAATAAAATAAAATGGGAGCCGCTCTTTGAAGGTTTGTCTGGCAAGGGGGTTAGAGTGCCCACTACCATTCGTTGACAACAACAAACACCTCTCAAAACTTTACTTTTATGCTCTCTATATGTTTTCAAAAATCAAAGATCTAGCACAAATATAGCAATCGATGCTTTCCTCTTTGAAGGACCATTCTTCTACTTTTATGTTGAGTCAGTTCACCTATTTCTCTCCATCTCAAGAAGCAAACACTTGTGTTAACTGTGCATTGATTCTTACATACTTGCATATTGCACTTGTATTACTTTACATTGACAACTATCCATGAGATATACATGTTACAAGTTGAAAGCAACCGCTGAAACTTAATCTTCCTTTGTGTTGCTTCAATACCTTTACTTTGAATTATTGCTTTATGAGTTAACTCTTATGCAAGACTTATTGATGCTTGTCTTGAAAGTACTATTCATGAAAAGTCTTTGCTATATGATTCATTTGTTTACTCATGTCATTACCATTGTTTTGATCGCTGCATTCATTACATATGCTTACAATAGTATGATCAAGGTTATGATGGCATGTCACTCCAGAAATTATCTTTGTTATCGTTTACCTGCTCGGGACGAGCAGAAACTAAGCTTGGGGATGCTGATACGTCTCCGACGTATCGATAATTTCTTATGTTCCATGCCACATTATTGATGATATCTACATGTTTTATGCACACTTTATGTCATATTTATGCGTTTTCCGGAACTAACCTATTGACGAGATGCCGAAGTGCCAGTTCCTGTTTTCTGCTGCTTTTGGTTTCAGAAATCCTAGTAAGGAAATATTCTCGGAATCGGACGAAATCAACGCCCAGCATCTTAGAATCCCCGGAAGCATCCAGAACACCCGAGAGCCGCCAGAGAGGGGACACAGGCCCCCCAGGAGGTAGGCCGGCGCGGCCCAGGGGTGGCCCGCGCGGCCCTATGGTGTCACCGCCTCGTTGACCTTCTGATGCCGCCTCTTCGCCTATAAGAAGCCCCTCGACCTAAAACCTCGATACGGAAAAACCACGGTACGAGAAACCATCCAGAGCCGCTGCCATCGCGAAGCCAAGATCTGGGGGACAGGACTCTCTGTTCCGGCACGCCGCCGGGACGGGGAAGTGCCCCCGGAAGGCTTCTCCATCGACACCACCGCCATCTTCATCACCGCTGCTGTCTCCCATGAGGAGGGAGTAGTTCTCCATCGAGGCTCGGGGCTGTACCGGTAGCTATGTGGTTAATCTCTCTCCCTATGTACTTCAATACAATAATCTCATGAGCTGCCTTACATGATTGAGATTCATATGAGGATGCTTGTAATCTAGATGTCATTTTGCTAGTCAAGTGGATTTTACTTATGTGATCTCCGGAGACTCCTTGTACCACGTGTGTAAAGGTGACAGTGAGTGCACCGTGTGGGTCTCTTAGGCTATATTTCACAGAATACTTATTCACTGTTATGAATGGCATAGTGAAGTGCTTATTTATATCCCTTTATGATTGCAATGTGTTTTGTATCACAATTTATCTGTGTGCTACTCTAGTGATGTTATTAAAGTAGTTTATTCCTCCTGCACGGTGTAATGGTGACAGTGTGTGCATCGTGTTAGTACTTGGCGTAGGCTATGATTGTGATCTCTTGTAGATTATGAAGTTAACTATTGCTAAGATGGTATTGATGTGATCTATGCCTCCTTTCGTAGCGTGAAGGTGACAGTGTGCATGCTATGTTAGTACTTGGTTTGGTTATGTTGATCTGTCATGCACTCTAAGGTTATTTAAATATGAACATCGAATATTGTGGAGCTTGTTAACTCCGGCATTGAGGGTTCGTGTAATCCTACACAGTTAGTGGTGTTCATCATCCAACAAGAGGGTGTAGAGTCTAGCATCTATCTATTTATTCTGTTATGTGATCAAAGTTGAGAGTGTCCACTAGTGAAAGTATGATCCCTAGGCCTTATTCCTAAATACTGCTATCGCTGCTTGTTTACTGTTCTACTGCATCTGTACTGTCTGCAATATTACCACCATCAACTACACGCCAGCAAGCACTTTTCTGGTGCCGTTACTACTGCTCATATTTATTCATAGCACTTGTATTTCACTATCTCTTCGCCGAACTAGTGCACCTATTAGGTGTGTTGGGGACACAAGAGACTTCTTGCTTTGTGGTTGCAGGGTTGCATGAGAGGGATATCTTTGACCTCTTCCTCCCTGAGTTTGATAAACCTTGGGTGATCCACTTAAGGGAAACTTGCTGCTGTTCTACAAACCTCTGCTATTGGAGGCCCAACACTGTCTACAAGAATAGAAGCTCCCGTAGACATCAGAGGCCCAACACTTTCTACAAGAATAGAAGCACCCGTAGACATCATAGTCATGGGAGCCATGATCGTCGTGGCCGCTTCCGGAACCATTTCCGATGTTGCGCTACTCTGATTATTATGCTCAGGTTCATAAACCTTATTAAGTTCTATTGTCCTCCCACTCAAATACTTCGCTAGAAAACAATTTCTTGGAAATAAGCAAGTAACATTAACAAACACTTTTGTCTTTTTACTTCATAGTGGAAAGAATTCCCAATCAATTCTTTGGGATAACCAACAAAGACATTTATCTGTTTTTGGTTGTAAACTCTTAGACCAAAATTTAAAGAAAGGACTATTAGGGTTTATACCCATGCCATAACTTGTATGGTGTCATTTCAACGGATCATGATGATGCTCTATTTAGTGTAAAAGCGGTAGTCTCTAAAGCATAATCCACAAAAATTATAATGGCATTAATATTTTATCTCATCATTGACCCAACAAGGTTTGGATAGATTTCTCGGATACTTCATCATCACTATGATACTCCAAGAAATGTGAGTTGTAGAACAATTTCATAACTCTCTTAGATGTTCGCTAAAACTAGTAATTCCACTATGATCCAATCATAGATATTTGACCTTTCTATTACGATGTTTTCCACTTCATGCTGAAATTTATTTGAATCCATTCAAATGTTTCAAACTTCTTTCTTATCGAATATATCCACATATATATACTCAATTCATTGTTGGAAGTTTTCATGAAGTAGAAGAATCTCCCGCACACAACTATGCCCAGTGAACCACATATATCATCATGTATGTTTTCACTAAGTTAGTTGCCCGTTCAACTCTTGGCCTATGAACGGTATTTTAGTCATTCCCTTTAGAAAAGATTTGCAAGCGCCAAACGATTCAAAAATCAAATGACTCCAAAAATCCATTTGCATGGAGTTCCTTCATGCGTTCCTTTCTAACATGACCTAAATGGCGGTTCCACAAATAAGTGGAATTCAAATCATTTGCCTTATGGCATTTTAGCGTTAGTGTTATGTATGTGTGTTTCACCATTAATATTTATAATAACTTATCCATCATACATGGAGTAATGTCATAATTTGAACAACTCATTGTTTTCATTTGACCAGAGCAAAATAACAATTATTAAGTTCTTTATTATAAATTCTAAAGGCTAGATAGAATGCCAAGGACAAACATAATAACACTTTATTTTTGTTCCAGACATGCATTCCTATCATATTCCTTGTCAGTCACTTAGGCGCGCCATTGTATTCTTGTATTGCGTTGTTTTGTATGACACTTCATACCAACCAATATTGTACTAATACTCAAGAATTTCATTGTGTGACCTAACTAGTGAAAGATCATATCTCATTTTATATGTAGTTTTGGTGTTGATGACAATGATAATATATGAACATTTCGGTTTATAAGATTTGTAGGTTATTACATTCTCTAGATGCTCAAAGCGTGAAGAGTATGCAAGATATCGGAAGAGAAAAGAAAGAAAGAAAGAAATGAGAAGAAGAAGAGAAAAAGAAAAGAAGAAAAGAAGAGAGGAGCCGGAGGCTCCAGCCCTGGTACCGCCCAAGGTACCGGTGGCGCAGGGGCGCCTCAGTACTCAAGCCAGGGAGGTTGGAGCCCCGGCGGTACCTCGGCCGGTACCCCGGCCGGAGGCTCCGGCCTCCCCTCCCGGACCGAGCCCCTCTGGCCACGTGGCCTCCTCCTGTTGGTCGCGCGCGTCGCCTAGGAGCGGTAGTACCGGCCCAACCTGGCCAGTACTACCGGCCACCCCTCTCCAACGGCTGAAATGGCAGCCACTATTTAAAGGCTTCTTCTCCAATGTGCTAGGGTTGCTCATTCTCCTCCCAAAAGACATACACCATTGTTGAGCCACCAAGAACATCAAATTCATCGGATCTCCTCCCTCAACCACCCAAATCCCTTGTGCTTTGGAGAATCGAAGGAGAAGACCCCGATCTACATCTTCATCGAAGCAATTTGCATTTCCCCCTCATTTTGTTGAGGGCCCCCTTGCTAGTGTTCCTCTTTGGATCCCTAGTTGATTTGTGTTGATGTATTGTTGTTGATTGTTGTGTTGTAACAGATTTGGGAGCCTCCAATTCGGTTGTGGATGTGTGCCCCAAGAACCTTGTAAAGGCCCGGTTTCCGCCTCGAGGAAATCCCTTAGTGGAAGTGGGCTAGGCCTTCGTGGCGTTGCTCACCGGAGATTTGAGTGAAGCCTTCGTGGCTGTTGGTTTGGCTTTCGTAGCAACCACACTCCTCCAAACGTAGACGTACCTTCTTGCAAAGGAAGGGAACTACGGGAATCATCTCCGTGTCATCGCGTGCTCCACTCTCGGTTACCTCTATCCTATTCTATCTCTTATATTGCCTAGCTATATCTTGCTTAGTTGTTAGTCTTATCATATAGGTAAATTCACTTAGTTGCATATCTAGAGAATTTATCTTTTGTGTCAAGCCTAAATTGAAAAAGAACTAAAAATTGGTTAGCACCTATTCACCCCCCCTCTAGGTGCGGCATACGATCCTTTCAATTGGTATCAGAGCCTCGGCTCTTATTTCGGGCTTAACCGCCTAAGAGTATGCCGAACGATGGACCTTCGGATGGGGAGACTAGGCCGGTCACCATGGAGGATATCAATTCGTTGAAGTCATCCATGGATGCTCAAATGGAAAGCATGAGAAAAATGATTTCCGAGCTTTTGGCTCCTCCCCGTCCCGTGGCTCCCACCATAGAGGTTAATATCACGGATGCGGTTGTAGAGGGTGATACTTCGGTATTACCTTCCGCTACCGCACCCATGGATGGTGATAACTTAAACACTATCAAACCCCCCATTGCATCTCCCAAGGGAACTAGTGGAAGTGAGAGCTACAATCGAGTACCTCCACCTTTCCAATCACCCGATATACCGGTTCCCCATCCTCATATAAACATCCGGGGCGACCCACCTAAGTTTTCCGTTAATGATTACGATACTTGGCAATTTGAGTTTAGCTCTCATGTTCGCAGTGCCTCCAATGAACTTTGGAGAATCATCGAGGAAGGCTTCAATCCTTACAACCCCAAGAAGTTGACTAGAAGAGAAGCGGTTGATAGTCAACTCAACAACACCGCCTTGCACATGATTCAAACCACCGTGGGGACAAAGGAGTTGTCTCGTGTTCGGCATTTCACCACCGCCAAGGATGCTTGGGATGCTTTGGCCGCGGGTTGCATTGGAAGTGAGAGCACAAGAAGGAACAAGTATAATGCTCTTCGGAATAAAGCCGAAGGATTCATGAGGCTTCCGGATGAAGATCATGAAGACATGTATGGAAGACTTCTCACCATTGCCGACGCCTTCCGGATTGTTGGAGCCTCTCACATTAATGACTCTTGGATCAAGGAGAAGTACATTGAGTGCATGATGCCTTTCGAGCCTATTGATGTCAAGACTCTTGTCGGAAGAGAATGCTATGCCTCCCTCACCTCTCAACAAGCCGTGCACGAGATGCAAGCTCTCAAGGTCCTTGAGAAAAATTCTCATGATTCCCGCAATCGTGCCATTGGGATGACAAAAGGGTCCAACCTTGCCTTGGTGGTCAACCCCGTGCAAGAAGTGATTCCTCAAGAATCTTATAGGGCATCTTGGAGCATGACCTATCCGGAAGACTTGGAACACCACTACCATGACCACATGGCATTCCATGCAAACACCTTTTGGATTGATCCTTCCAAGGCCAAGGAGGACAACATCAAGAGAAACAACTCAAGGGGTCCCTCAAGCTCGGGCCCAAGAACAAGATCTTGCTACAATTGCAATGACAAGCGCCATTTCATTGCCGAATGTCCCTATGAGAATAGGGAGACTAATGGTGGAAGGCTCATCCCCAAGGACAAGAGCAAAGACTCAAAGGGCAAATATTCAAAGCCCCCCAACAAGAAATTCTATAACAAGAACAAGAAGGGCAAGAGGCCCTCAAGGATTGTGCTAGTAGCTAATGAAGAATACTCTTCCGATGAGATTGCAAGTGCTAGTGATGATGAAGAGGAAAGCTCAAGAGAAGTGGCCGCCATTGTCACCACCAACATTCCCTCTTCATCTCTCTTTGATTCACCCAATGAGAACCCTCAACGCAAGAATGCACATTGCTTCATGGCAAGGTCCACCTTGGACACATAAATTGTGCTATCAACTCAAGAAGAGTATACCTCCGGAGAAGAAGATGTTGATGATGAAGAAGATGCAACCTCAAATGGATTGGTTGCCCTTGCCTCCCTCTCTACTAACTCTTCATCAACAAGTGAATCTCCCAATGAGATCATTCATGTGGAGGAAGAAAGTTGCCTCATGGCTAAATCTTCCGAGGTATCATCTCCTAACCCCTCTATGCCTAACATTGCTAATGATGTAGGGGTTGACCCCGCTAGTCTAAAAGTGAAACAAGAAATGCTAGAGTTTGATGATTTCATTAGTAACCTACAAGGTAACACTAAGAAGCATGTTTCAAGTCTCATGGTTCGTATGGCTCAACTAAATGATACTCTTGAGAAAAAGTGCCAAATAGAGAGAGAAGACTCTCTAGAAATACATGCTCTTAAAAATGCCCTTGAGGAATGTCAAGAAACTATAGCATCTCTTGAAGAGAAGCTAGAAAGTCTTGAAGAACCTCAAGATAAACTTAACAAGCTCAGTAAAGCTAGAGATCTTGCTAGAGCTAAGACTAAAGTGCTTATAAAAGAAAAGGCCAAATTTGGTGTTGATCATGAGAAACTTGTGAAGGATCTAGATGAACTAGACAAGGCTCACAAAGCCTTGAAGAGTGAATACTCTCTCCTTTCCGAGTCTTATGAGCAACTTCAAATTAGGCTTGCTTCATATGACATACCTAGTACCTCTACTCCTTCATGTGATCATGCAAATATTATTGAGGAAAATGCTAGGTTGAAGGATGAACTTGCTAAGGCCTCCTCTCCCCAAAGTAAACTTTCCTTGGATAATCTTTTGAGTAAGCAAAGGTCAAACAATGGGAAGGAGGGACTTGGTTATAATACCAAGGCTAAAAAGGCTAACAAGAAAAAGACCAAGCCCGCACATGAGAAAGCTAATGGTGAAACCCGAAAGGGCAACACCATTAATGATGATGGTGCGGGAATAGATAACCCTCACTATGTTCTCTTTAAAGATTATTATGGTGATGTTTATGCTAAATATGTTGGTCCATATGATGGTTATGTTGCTTGGTCTATTTGGGTTCCAAAGACCCTTGTTGCTAACAAAAGAGGACCCATTGAAAAATGGGTACCTAAATCCAAGAATTGATCTCATGTAGGACTATGCCGCCGGAGGTTCAAAATGGGTACTTGATAGTGGATGTACAAGTCATATGACCGGCGGCAAGAACCTCGTCAAGGAGTTGAGGCCCAACATAAATCATATCACTGTCTCCTTTGGCGATAATTCTACATCCGAGGTATTGGGTTTTGGCAAGGTTGTGGTTGCACACAACATTACTCTTGTGGATGTCATGCTTGTCAAAACCCTTGGTTACAATTTGCTTTCCGTTTCCGCCCTTGGCAAGATGGGTTTCGCCGTCTTTATTGATAAAGATATTGTGGTCCTCTTGTGGAGCAAGACTCTAAAAGTCGCATTCGTTGGGTATCGCGAACACAACTTGTATGTGGTGGACTTTTCGGGGACCACCACGTCAAGTGCGATGTGCCTATTTGGAAAGGCGGACGTGGGTTGGTTGTGGCGTCGCCGCCTAGCCCATGTCAACATGAGAACTTTGCAAAGTCTTCACAAGGGGAACCATATTGTGGGACTAATGGAAAATGTGTCTTTTGCCAAAGATCGTGTTTGTAGGGCTTGTGTTGAAGGCAAAATGCATGACTCTTCGCATCCAAGCAAGACCATCATCTCTTCCAAGAGGATCTTGGAGCTCCTTCATGTGGATCTCTTTTGTCCCGTTACTCATGCAAGTCTTGGTGCGAAGAAACATTGCTTGGTGATTGTCGATGACTACTCAAGATACACTTGGGTCTACTTTCTCAAGACGAAAGATGAGACTCAACAAATATTCATTGACTTTGCTACCGAGGTGCAACGCCAACACAACCTCCTCATTATGGCAATAAGAAGTGACAACGGCTCCGAGTTCAAGAACTACACACTCAATGATTTCTTAGTGATGAGGGGATTCGTCATCAATATTCCGCTGCTTACACCCCTCAACAAAATGGTGTTGCGGAGAGGAAGAACCGGACTCTTATGGATATGGCAAGGTCTATGATGGCGGAGTACAAATCCCGCTATAACTTTTGGGCCGAAGCCATCTCCACCGCTTGTCACTCCTCCAACCGGCTCTATCTCCGCAAGGGCTTGAACAAGACTCCATATGAAATACTCACCGGGAACAAGCCTAATATCTCATACTTCAAGGTGTTCGGGTGTAAGTGTTTCTACAAAATCAAAGGGGTTCGTTTATCTAAATTCGCTCCTAAAGCTTTGGAGGGTATATTTGTTGGTTACGGTGCCGAGTCTCACACTTATAGAATCTTTGATATAGCCTCCGGGATTATCATTGAATCTTGTAGTGTGAGGTTCGAAGAAAATGATGGCTCCCAAGTGGGGCAAGTTGATGTATGTGCAGGTGATGAAATACCTCAAGATGCCATAGTAAGAATGGGTGTGGGATTTTTCCGCCCCATTGAGGGACACGGTGTGGCATCTCGGGAAGGACTATGCTCTACCACGGTGGAGCCCTCATCTTCTCAACATCAACAAACCCCATCAAGTGAAGCAAATGATGCACCAACCCAAGAACAAGAACAAAACCCTCCCTCTAGTGTGCAAGATCAAGGACAAGATCAAGGTCAAGATCAACCAAGAATTCATGATGGCTCCGACGAGTATCCGTTTGATATTTGCTCCGCACCAAATGATGTCCAAGATCAAGCACATGAGGTTGAGCACACTCAAGAAATTGAAGTTGCTCAAGTTGAAGGTCAAGACGGGGACCCAAAAGATCAAGTTGATCAAGTGATACCTCCAAGGCCAAGAAGAACCAAGGAGGAGATCGAGGCCCGTCGTCTAGCAAGAAGAGAAAGGCAACTTGAGCGTCTTGAACACACACATGACAAGGTTCTTGGTGATGTAAGGGCAAAGGTTTCCACAAGAAGGCAATTGGCTAATTTTAGCAACCATCATGCTTATATCTCCTTAGTGGAACCCAAGAAAGTATTTGAAGCCCTTGAAGATTCGGATTGGATGGAAGCTATGCACGAAGAACTCAACAACTTCAAGCGCAACAAAGTGTGGACCTTAGTAGAGAAGCCAAAGGAGTGCCGCAATGTTATTGGCACTAAATGGATATTCAAGAACAAGCAAGATGAGTTTGGCAATGTTGTGAGGAACAAGGCAAGATTGGTAGCTCAAGGGTTCTCTCAAATTGAGGGAATTGACTTTGGAGAAACCTATGCTCCCGTGGCTCGTCTTGAGTCCATCCGTATCCTTCTTGCTTATGCATCGCATCATAACTTTAAGTTACAACAAATGGATGTGAAAAGTGCATTTCTTAATGGTCCTTTGCATGAAGAGGTTTATGTTAAGCAACCCCCGGGGTTCGAGGATCTCAACTTTCCTAACCATGTCTACAAGCTTGATAAAGCCCTTTATGGTCTCAAACAAGCTCCTAGAGCTTGGTATGAGCACCTTAAGGAATTATTGGTAGACCGTGGATTTGATGTTGGGCTAATCGATCCCACTCTTTTTACTAAGAGGGTCAATGGGGAGCTTTTCGTTTGCCAATTATATGTTGATGATATTATCTTTGGCTCTACTAACAAAGCTTTCAATGATGAATTCTCAAAGCTTATGACCGATAGGTTTGAGATGTCTATGATGGGAGAGATGAAGTTCTTCCTTGGTTTTGAGATCAAGCAATTGAGAGGAGGAACCTTCATCAACCAAGCAAAATATCTCCAAGACATGCTCAAGAGGTTCAAGATGACCGAGATGAAAGGTGTTTCCACTCCTATGGTTACCAAATGTCATCTTGCACTTGATCCCAATGGTAAAGAGGTGGATCAAAAGGTATATCGCTCCATGATTGGATCCTTGCTTTACCTTTGTGCATCTAGACCGGACATAGTGTTGAGTGTTGGTGTGTGTGCAAGGTATCAATCTTCTCCTAAGGAGAGCCACATGATAGCTCTCAAGAGAATCTTTCGATATTTGGTTGATACCCCAAGATATGGTATTTGGTACCCCAAAGGCTCAAGTTTTATTCTCAATGGATACACCGATGCGGATTGGGCGGGAGACAAGGATGATAGGAAATCAACCTCCGGGGCTTGCCAATTTCTTGGTAGGTCCTTGGTGTGTTGGTCATCTAAGAAGCAAAATTGTATATCTCTCTCCACCGCCGAAGCCGAATATGTTGCCGCCGCAAGTGGATGCACTCAATTGTTACGGATGAGGCAAACTTTAAAGGAATACGGTGTCATTTGTGACAAAGTGCCTCTTTTATGTGACAATGAAAGTGCTATCAAGATTGCCTATAATCCGGTGCAACATTCAAGAACGAAGCATATTGTGATCCGGAATCATTTCATTAGGGATCATGTTGCCCGTGGTGATATTGAGCTTATCTATGTTACTACCAAAGATCAACTTGCCGATATCTTCACGAAGCCTCTTGATGAAGCAAGGTTCACTTATTTGAGGAATGAGCTAAATATCATTGATTCAAGGAGTATAGCTTGACCATCTTGCAAACACACCTCCGTCTCAAAACTTTATTTGGTTTAGATGTAGGCATGGAAATATGGGGGAGTGCGGTTTAAATTATTGAGCTATCCCCTCCCCCCATAATGCCAACATTAAAGATTTCATTCTCGTTATATCATATGTTGATATGTGAGCTTAAATGATGAGTATTGGTTTGGACCCAAGATATATCTTCGCGGTGCCATGCCTTAACACTCATATATGGTGGCCTAGGCCACCACACTCTTCTTTGTGAAGAGTTGGAGTAATTTGGATCTTCATTGGATTTTATTGACATCTCCTTGTTCTTATGGGAATTGGCTCAATGTTTGGCTTTCTCTTGTGTTGATCCTTGCAAACTTGAGTTCATAGTACCATACCCCTCTTTGTGTCCATCCTATGCCATTCTCTCATCTCTAAACACTTTCTATGTCTTGCACAAGCTCGTTTCAAACAAAAATTTGCATACCAAAACTCATATTTATCTTTGACCAAATTGTTTTTTTTTTTAAAACAGGGGTGTTTAAAAAAAAAACCAAGGGGCTGAGGCTGGCCGACCCGGGCCTGACCAGGCCGGTAGTACCGCCTGGGGCCTGGCCGGTACTACCGCCGGCCTCGGGCCGGTGCCTCCAAGTGAGGACGGGTCGAGCCCCGCTCCCCATCCCCTCCCCACTCGCCCCTCCTCTCCCCATATCCAAACCGCCAGCCGCCCGGCCGCCCCTGCCGCCCTGCCGCCTCCCTTGCTCCCCCGGCCACTCTCCGGCCCCCTCCGGCCGGATCGGCTCCGTGGGAGCCTTCCCCCACCCCTCCTCCTCCATGGCTCCCGGTATTAGCCTCTTCCTCCGTGTATTTTGTTCGTATTTTTGGCTCACATGTGTGTTGGTTATCGGTTCTACATGCTTAGATTTTTGGCTGAATCTTACACTAAGAGGTTGTATCTATTGCTGATCTATGTCCTCTAGTATGTAGCACCCTTAAACTCTACGATGTAGCATTTTTTTACCCATTGTGTGTGGCCATATTTTTTTATCATGCATGTGTATTTTGGGTCAAAATTTTGTTTAGTTGAGATGAGCTTGTGCCCTTATCCCATATTTCCCTCGGCTCTGTTCGTCTATTTCACAGGTGCTAGTCGGAAGAGGCGTGGAGATCCGACCCTTGAGGATGATTTTGTTGAACAAGATGAAGTGTTACCCCGTGCCACTACTGCGCGTGGTGCTTCTTTGGCAAATAAAAAGAAAGGGAAAAAGGCTATTGAGTCCTATGGCAGCATCCGCCTTCATGAATACACGGCTATTCGCACCGCTAACCCCTATTTGGGGCCTCGGTCTTCTCGCACCCGCAACCGCCACTTCTACACCGAGGTTCAAGAGCGCATATTCAACGAAGTCTATCCTCCCAAGACGAAGGTTGTTGATCAACGGTATATCAACATTGACCATTTGAAGAAGAATGCCTACTTTCATGAAGCTCTTGGGATTTGCGAGGAGTTTGGTTTGCTTCCCATCATGACTTTCCAATGCAACTATGATCCGTACCTTGTGACTCAGTTCTTTGCCACAGTCTATTTTCATGAGGATAATGCTCGCTCCATTACTTGGATGACTCGTGATGAGGTACTCACTACCACTTGGAGCAACTTTGGACGGATTCTTGGTTATCCTATTCCGGAAAATTGTGAAGATGACCGTTCTAGTGGTTGGAGGTTTCACGAGGAGTCTAATGCAAGCACCAAAGATGTTCTTGCGCCGCTCTATATGCCCGGTCGATGCAAGCTTGGATTCACTTCCGGTCTCCAACCCGTATATGATATTATGCTTCGCATCTACCGTGAGACCATTGCCGTCAGAGTTGGTAATGTTGATGAGATCCATTCTTTTGTCATTGACTTAATGCTTCAAACTCATCTCCGGAAGGGCAAAGGTAAGAAGATGGATGTCATGGATTGCCTCTGGAACCAGATCTTCGGGCGTATGGTGGAGAAGAGGTCTCCTTCCTTTGCTCCCTTCATCATGAAGCTTATTTCTGAGGTGTGGCGTCAGAAATTTGAGGGCGCTATTCTGGAACCATACTCACCCCTCATTGAGCATCGTCGCAAGAACATTCTTATCAAAGATCATGGGCTCCCAGCTCCTACCTCAGCCTCTGCAGCTCCTTCTGCCTCAGCAGCTCCTTCAGCCTCAACAGCTCCTTCTGCCTCAGCAGCTCCTTCAGCAGGTCCTGCAGATCCTTCCACTGATCGCCGGTTTGCTGGCCTCAGACTCCTTGATGGTTTTACTCCTCATATGGCTCTTGGGGGGCCTCCGGCTCACTCCGCATATGATCCCATGCTCGAGCCCTCTTGGTACACCAAACTCAAGATCAAGGTAAAGAAGACCTTCTGCCTCCAGCTGGATATTCAGGAGCGCATGTATGACGCCTATGTGGCAGAGAAGAAAGCTCGACGCCGTCAGAAGAGCATCATGGCAAAGCTTGGTGTGGAAGTGTCTCCTCCAGGATCTGAAGAGAATATCCTTCCGAAGCCTCAGTGGATTTCTGCTCATAGCCAGTGGTCTGATGGCGAGGATGGACCCTCCTATGATGTCGACTCCGATATTGCCGGGGACTTCCTTGATGGCTAGGGACGATAGCATCGCTCTTCAACCTTTTTGGCATCTTGATGTCAAAGGGGGAGAAGGGTTCTATTAGGTTCGGGATTTGCATGGGAAGTCACAAGCTTGCGTTTTCTTTGACTCTTTATGCTTGTGACTTATGGTTATCTATTGTTGAGAACCACTTATTATGCTTTATGAACCTTATCTATGTGTGTGAGTCATAGGGGCTATCTATTTATGTATGAGACATTATCTATCTATCTATCTATGGTAAAGACTAAGTGAACTTCATGTGGTATGATCTCTAAACTCAACATTTGTCTTTACTCACATATGGTTGTCTCTTCTCTATACAAGTGATGAATTTATTTGCTTACTAAACATCTTTGCACTTGTTGGTGATTCGTATTTACTTGAGTAGTTTGATCCTAGATTATGTGCCTCTTATTCAAATGTTAATTCTATTAGATGCACATGTCTAGGGGGAGCTTTTTATGCAAATCTTATATTTTCTCTGCTCAAATACTCTCATCTTTTGCAAATCTTATATTGTCATCAAGAAACCAAAAAGGGGGATATTGAAAGATCATATCTCATTTTATATGTAGTTTTGGTGTTGATGACAATGATAATATATGAACATTTCGGTTTATAAGATTTGTAGGTTATTACATTCTCTAGATGCTCAAAGCGTGAAGAGTATGCAAGATATCGGAAGAGAAAAGAAAGAAAGAAAGAAATGAGAAGAAGAAGAGAAAAAGAAAAGAAGAAAAGAAGAGAGGAGCCGGAGGCTTGGGCGGTACCGCCGGCCTAGCCACGGCCGGAGGCTCCGGCCCTGGTACCGCCCAAGGTACCGGTGGCGCAGGGGCGCCTCAGTACTCAAGCCAGGGAGGTTGGAGCCCCGGCGGTACCTCGGCCGGTACCCCGGCCGGAGGCTCCAGCCTCCCCTCCCGGACCGAGCCCCTCTGGCCACGTGGCCTCCTCCTGTTGGTCGCACGCGTCGCCTAGGAGCGGTAGTACCGGCCCAACCTGGCCGGTACTACCGGCCACCCCTCTCCAACGGCTCCAACGGCTGAAACGGCAGCCACTATTTAAAGGCTTCTTCTCCAATGTGCTAGGGTTGCTCATTCTCCTCCCAAAAGACATACACCATTGTTGAGCCACTAAGAACATCAAATTCATCGGATCTCCTCCCTCAACCACCCAAATCCCTTGTGCTTTGGAGAATCGAAGGAGAAGACCCCGATCTACATCTTCACCGAAGCAATTTGCATTTCCCCCTCATTTTGTTGAGGGCCCCCTTGCTAGTGTTCCTCTTTGGATCCCTAGTTGATTTGTGTTGATGTATTGTTGTTGATTGTTGTGTTGTAACAGATTTGGGAGCCTCCAATTCGGTTGTGGATGTGTGCCCCAAGAACCTTGTAAAGGCCCGGTTTCCGCCTCGAGGAAATCCCTTAGTGGAAGTGGGCTAGGCCTTCGTGGCGTTTCTCACCGGAGATTTGAGTGAAGCCTTCGTGGCTGTTGGTTTGGCTTTCGTAGCAACCACACTCCTCCAAACGTAGACGTACCTTCTTGCAAAGGAAGGGAACTACGGGAATCATCTCCGTGTCATCGCGTGCTCCACTCTCGGTTACCTCTATCCTATTCTATCTCTTATATTGCCTAGCTATATCTTGCTTAGTTGTTAGTCTTGTCATATAGGTAAATTCACTTAGTTGCATATCTAGAGAATTTATCTTTTGTGTCAAGCCTAAATTGAAAAAGAACTAAAAATTGGTTAGCACCTATTCACCCCCCCCCTCTAGGTGCGGCATACGATCCTTTCAACTAGGAATACAACCATAACATGTATATCATTTATATACACCTGACCTAGACTTTCTAGTCTTTTCTTTCTTTCTGCCAATAATCTTTTGTAGTTTCTCTTTTAGCTTTCCTCATTATTCAGAAAAACACTTCATCTTTAATAACTTGTAAGTTTGTTGGTCAAATACCAATAACCTTGATGTTCTTACTTTGAAGTTTGATCATCATATGACAAGTGTTCTAGATTTCACTATTAGTAACTTTGTAATATGATGAACAATTTCACTCATAATTTTATCCATCAATTCATGACGACTTTCTGAGACCATGTCTGTACATGCTAGCCTCATAAAGTTTAACCTTAGTATTCACATATGCAAATCTGGCTTGCATCCGTTTTATGCACACGTAGAATCTATAACACCCAATCATCACGTGATGCTTCGAAACGACGAGTCTTAGCAACGGTGCACACTAAGGACGATGACTTCATGGATATGCGAATATCGTTAGTGCCCCAATAGTTGGAGGATTGGGACGCCTTGAGTCTTCAACCTTCGTACATTCCCATAAAACTTATGAGTTTATGTAGTCTCACCAAATTATATTCTATCATCTTGCAATAAGGTCTTAGATATCACATATATCTCATACCTTGATTATTTCTGAAAACTAAATTTTCAGTTCCTTACTTTTCAAACAGATTTGAACTTCAAGTTTCACGGAGACAAGATGACTTTAGGTACTAATTGAAACCATAGCTCTTTGAATCAACAATGTGAGGTTTACTAAAAGTTTTGCAAAATAGGACTTAATCATTTCTTGATTCTTTAACAATACGGTACCAGTCCGTAAAGTTTCTTGTCAGACTTAATAGTATTTCTATCTCAATTACAAGACTAGCGCATGGTAGAAAACGGATGTCAATACTACAAAATTAATTCAAAATACTACTCAGACTATGTTCATGATAATTAGTTCATGTTAAAATCTAATTACTAATGAACTCCCACTTAGTACAACATCCCTCATAGTTGTTAAGTGGTACACGATCCACATCCACTACACCAAAACCGATCATCACGTGAGATGATGTAGCTTCAATGGTGAACATCAACATGTTGATCATATCATCCATATGACTCATGTTCAACCTTTCGGTTTCCGTTGTCCCGAGGCCATGTCTGTACATGCTAGGCCCGTCAAGCAAACCCAAGTATTCCGCGTGTGCAACATGGCTTACACCCGTTGTATGTGAACGTTGAGTCTATCACATCTGATCATCACGAGATGCTTCGAAACGACGAACTATATCAACGGTGCATACGAGGGGAGAACACTTTATTATCTTGATATTAATGTGAGGGATCATCTTATAATGCTACCGTCGCGTTCTAAGCAAAATAAGATGCATAAAGGATTAACATCACATGCAATTCATATGTGATATGATATGGCCCTTTAGTCTTTGCGCCTTCGATCTTCATCTCCAAAGCACGGACATGATCTCCATCATCAACGGGTATGATCCCCATCATCGTCGGCGTAGCGTCAAGGTCCATGGCGCCGTCTTCATGGTTGTTCACCTCATGTAGCAACTATTACAACTACTTTGAAATACTACTCAACATGAAATTTAAAGACAACCATAAGGCTCCTGCCGGTTGCCACAATACAATAATGATCATCTCATACATATTCATCATCACATCATGGCCATATCACATCACCAAACCCTGCAAAAACAAGTTAGACGTCTCTAATTTGGTTTGCATATTTTACGTGGTTTAGGGTTTTCGAGTAAGATCCAATCTACCTACGAACATGAACCACAACGGTGATACTAGTGTTGTCAATATAAAGAGTAAATTGAATCTTCACTATGGTGGGAGAGACAGACACCCGCAAAGCCACTTATGCAATACAAGTTGCATGTCGAACGTGGAGCAAGTCTCATGAACGCGGTCATGTAAAGTTAGCCCGAGCCGCTTCATCCCACCATGCCAAAAAGATGCAAAGTACTCGAACTAAAGACAACAAAGCATCAACGCCCACAAAACAATTGTGTTCTACTCGTGCAACCATCTATGCATAGACATGGCTCTGATACCACTGTAAGGATTCGTAGCATAGAAAATAAAAAATTCCTACCGCGAGAACGCAATCCAAGCCAAGATGTAATCTAGAAGATGGGAGCAACGAGGGGATGAACGAGACTAACCCTTGAAGATTTCCAAAGCCTACAAGAGGAGGCTCTCGTTGCTGCGGTAGACGATCACTTGCTGCTTTCAAAAGCGCGTAGAAGATCTTGACGGTGCCACAATCGGGCAGCACCTCCGTACTCGGTCACACGTTCGGTGTTGATGAAGACGACGTCCTTCTCCCCGTTCCAGCGGGCAGCGGAAGTAGTAGATCCTCCTTGGAATCCCGACAGCATGACGGCGTGGTGGCGGTGTCGATGGAGATCTCCGGCGGAGCTTCGCTAAGCATATGCGGGAGAGGTGGTGGAGGAGAGGTAGCTAGGGTTTGGGAGAGGGGGCATGGGCGCCGGCCCTCAAAGGGGTGCGGCCAAGGTTGAGCCAAGAGTGGCCGGCCAGCCCCTCCCGTCCTCTCTTTATATAGGTGGAAGCCCCAAGGATTAGGTCAAAAGTTTCCGAATAAGACCCCAACATAAACCTTCCATATGACCAAACCTAGGGGGAGTGGGACTCCCCCTTTTCCTTTGGTGGGGTGGCCGGCCACCATGGGGAGGAGTCCACTTGGGACTCCTCCTCCCTTAGGCTGGCCGGCCAAGGTGGGTGGAGTCCCTCTGGGACTCCACCTTCCATGCTGATTTCTTCCGGAATCTTCTAGAACCTTCTAGAACCTTCCAGATAAAATACCGGATCATTTTCAAACCTAGAAAATGACTTCCTATATATGAATCTTATTCTCCGGACCATTCTGGACCTCCTCGTGATGTCCTGGATCCCATCCGAGACTCCGAACAAAACTTCGAACTCCATTCCATATTTCCATATCTACTTTAAACGACATCAAACCTTAAGTGTGTCACCCTACGGTTCGCGAACTATGTAGACATGGTTGAGACTTCTCTCCGACCAATAACCAATAGCGGGATCTGGAGATCCATAATGGCTCCCACATATTCAACGATGACTTTAGTGATCGACTGAACCATTTACATACGATACCGATTCCCTTTGTCACGCGATATTTTACTTGTCCGAGGTTTGATCATCGGTATCTCTATACCTCGTTCAACCTCGTCTCATGACAAGTACTCTTTACTCGTATCGTGATATGTCATCTCTTATGAACCATTCATATGCTTGCAAGCTAATTAGACGACATTCCACCGAGAGGGCCCAGAGTATATCTATCCGTCATCGGGATGGACAAATCCCACTGTTGATCCATATGCCTCAACTCATACTTTCCGGATACATAATCCCATATTTATAACCACCCATTTACGCAGTGGCGTTTGATGTAATCAAAGTACCCTTCCGGCATAAGTGATTTACATGATCTCATGGTTGAAAGGACTAGGTAACTATGTATCGAAAGCTTATAGCAAATAGAACTTAATGACGTGATCATATGCTACGCTTAATTGGGTGTGTCCATTACATCATTCATATAATGACATAACCTTGCTATTAATAACATCCAATGTTCATGATCATGAAACTATGATCATCTATTAATCAACAAGCTAGTTATACAAGAGGCTTACTAGGGACTCCTTGTTGTTTACATAACACACATGTATCAATGTTTCGGTTAATACAATTATAGCATGGTATGCAAACATTATCATAAACACAAAGATATATTATAATAACCATTTTATTATTGCCTCTTGGGCATATCTCCAACAGTTACTTCATTAGTAATCATAGATTCATATTTAGCATCTAAATGCTTGTTCAAATCCACATAAAATATGGGTATCCCATGTGTTCATCTTCATCATACCTAGATAATCAAGTAGGGTCAACCAAGTGTAAACCCTAGAACCTATTACCAAAGCCATCATCATTATTTATCCCTATTTAGCATCACACCATTGTGATGAACTCTATATAGCAACCATGCTTAATATTTGGCATCAATTGCCATACACCTAAACCCTAATAGTGTAACATGTTTATAAACCACCTTATTTAGGAACCAATTATTCTTTACTTGATGAATTCAAAAGTAAAACCTACACAACCTCAACCTTAATTGTAATACTTCTTATTACTTAAGAAGTATGTTCTTCAAAAGTTATTCTTTTGAAGAAAATAAGGAATCATCATCAATCCTGCCTAATAGGACATATAGCCAATAACCAGCTATCACCAGCAAGGTATACCAACCTTGATAGCAACTATTTATAATAAATTGCTCAAGATGCCTAGGCTTAACTCAACCTTACAAGCCCTTGGTGTTGATGAATCCAACTAGGTTGTGATCCATCTAATACTTACTCCAGAAACTAGATGAAACCATAGTCAACCATAGAACCCCACCAATCTAATTATCATACTTGTTCTTTATTCAAGAACATGTTATTCAAAAGTTATTCTTTTGAAATATATAATAAGTAATCATCAACCATGCAATATAGGACTTAAAATTGACAACTGCTCTTTACTTATTATACAACTACTATTCCTGGGTGTGTATGATTGTTACTATGCATTTTACCACCTGCTTATGATTCTAAAACAACACAACCCTGAATAAGAACCTTGTTTGTGAATCACTCTAAAGGTGCAACACACCCTGAACTAATCATTACCACTCACTAATCCTAAATCATCGGGGTTAGGTCACGCGTAGAACGATTGCATCGCATACTTATGCAATATTGCATCCTTGCCAATCTTTTAAACATCGTCCTTACCGGACGATGATGCTATTTCAGAATTTGGAGTTATTGCGTATCGAAGACCTTATCTGCATAATCTTGCAGTCAAGAAAGGCAAGTTCATCACTTGCTCATGTCATTTGAGTATTTTTACCAAATTACTTGCAAAGTACTATGTTTACCACTATTGCATAAAAAGCAAAACCACTATTTTCATAACTATGAATATGACTATGTGGTGGGAAATGGAACCATGGTATGTGTTGATATGGTGGAGGTTCCATTGCAAGGGTTTGTATCCATCTAGGATTAAACAACAAATGTCGTTCAGTGATTCTTGTGCCGTAATACCCGTGTTAATCATAAGATCCGGAGTGGGACGGAGTAGTCAAAAGTGTTTCCACCTCTCGTTCATCAACGGACGCGCTTTACCGTAGTACACTTGTAATCCAAGGGGGCAAGCGGTGAGGCTGGGGAGCCCTAAGTCCCCACGGCAGAGACCGTAGTACACTTGTCGCCCGAAGGAGCAAGCGGTGAGGCTGGGGAGTCCTAAGTCCCCACGGTATTGCGGTCTATGAGGGGTTGCAACGACCGGCGAAGGTATCAGGCCTTCGTGCCTGGTAATAGTCGAGGTCGGATGGTATCCTTTGGATACGCTGGCCGGCGAGGACCCAAGGTCGGAATTGCAACAAAGGGTGGGTGTTCGAGGTAGCGGAGGAACATGATTGGATAGACCTTATACACACCAAAGGAAGTGTGGACGAGCCTGCAACTCGGTTGGCACCAAGGTTAAGATCTCTTATGGGTAAAGCAACACACCTCTGCAGAGTGTAATGAATCGTGACCTGTCACTCCCTGTTCCGGGATTTGGAACTGCGAACGCTGCCGGAAAGGAACTCCGTGAAGTTCTAGTAAACCGGTGAAGGCTGACGGACATAGTTCTTCTGAATAAAAGCAATCTTTTGATGAAATGGTTATGAAAACCTGCATTGGTATTAGACTTTCTGGTCTAATGCTGTAGCTAGTGCATTAAACACCTCTTTCCTATAATGAACTTGTTGAGTACGCTCGTACTCATCCCACTCTTAAATCCCCTGCTTAGATATGGAGGCATCGAAGGAGGATCTACAGTGCAACTCGAAGGCCGAGGAGTCAACAACTACTTCAAGAGACAGGACCCTGTCAGAGGAGTCAGATATCACATCCAACAAGGAGAAAACCTAGTTTAGCCATAGAAGGGAACTAGCTTCCTAAACCTAGCTCCTATCTAGCTAGAATCTATTCTTAGCCTCTATAGCTAGTTAAATACTCTAAAAATAGAGTTCGTGATAAGACTAGACTACGAGTCGTTATTCTGGAGTTTATTTGCAGTTTTACCTCATAGTAAAGTAGGAGGCTGTGATGATCTTATGTAACAGAGTCAATGTTGTAATTCTATAGACATGCCTTGGACCCGCATATGTTTCTGTTGTACCACTCTGAGCGATATAATACTAGTGGAATGGTGTTTCATTGGTGTTATATCAGACTTGCATACTACACCATGCAGTGGTATGCCGGGTCACCACACTTTGGAACACCTGCTCGAAGACAGGGCCTACTGCTGCTTGTCTGGAATTATCTGGGCAATTTCGCGTTGTTACAATGAGTTGTGGTTGTGCCTCTGGGGCTCCCAGGATCCGTTTTATAAAGGCGCACGGATCTAGGGTTTACATGGAGAGTCCTAGCCGGAATACAAGTTACCTAACTACGGTTCAATGTCTTGCCCTGTATGTCAAGGATCCGCCTTCCATCAAGGCCGTGCTGGATCCGAATACTTCATGGGCTTCACGGATCCGGCCTCCTTCGCAGGTCGGTTGGGATCCGGCTCCTCGTTCCTGGGCTGGACTTCATCCTTCAGGATCTACAACAACTGGGCCGCCCGATGGGCCATATGCCACATCACCATCTGTGGGCCACCCGGGCTTGCCGGATCTAGGCCATGCCGTTGATATACTGATGGCGTGTATTTCACACGTTCGTTGGGCAACCCCAAGAGGAAGGTATGATGCGCACAGCAGCAAGTTTTCCCTCAGAAAGAAACCAAGGTTTATCGAACCAGGAGGAGCCAAGAAGCACGTTGAAGGTTGATGGCGGCGAGATGTATTGCGGCGCAACACCAGGGATTCCGGCGCCAACGTGGAACCTGCACAACACAACCAAAGTACTTTGCCCCAACGAAACAGTGAGGTTGTCAATCTCACCGGCTTGCTGTAACAAAGAGTTAACCGTATTGTGTGGAAGATGATTGTTTGCAGAAAACAGTAGAACAAGTATTGCAGTAGATTGTATTTCAGTAAAGAGAATTGGACCGGGGTCCACAGTTCACTAGAGGTGTCTCTCCCATAAGACGAACAGCATGTTGGGTGAACAAATTACAGTTGGGCAATTGACAAATAAAGAGAGCATGACAATGCACATACATATCATGATGAGTATAGTGAGATTTAATTGGGCATTACGACAAAGTACATAGACCGCCATCCAATCGCATCTATGCCTAAAAAGTCCACCTTCAAAGTTATCATCCGAACCCTCCAGTATTAAGTTGCAAGCAACAGGACAATTGCATTAAGTATGGTGCGTAATGTAATCAACAACTACATCCTTAGACATAGCATCAATGTTTTATCCCTAGTGGCAACAACACAACACAACCTTAGAACTTTCGTCATCCTTTGTCCTGTGTCAATGCAGGCATGAACCCACTATCGAGCATAAGTACTCCCTCTTGGAGTTACAAGCATCTACTTGGCCAGAGCATCTACTAGTAACGGAGAGCATGCAAGATCATAAACAACACATAAGCATAACTTTGATAATCAACATAACAAGTATTCTCTATTCATCGGATCCCAACAAACGCAACATATAGAATTACAGATAGATGATCTTGATCATGTTAGGCAGCTCACAAGATCCGACAATGATAGCACAATGGGGAGAAGACAACCATCTAGCTACTGCTATGGACCCATAGTCCAGGGGTAGACTACTCACACATCACACCGGAGGCGACCATGGCGGCGTAGAGTCCTCCGGGAGATGATTCCCCTCTCCGGCAGGGTGCCGGAGGCGATCTCTGGATCCCCGAGATGGGATCGGCGGTGGCGGCGTCTCTGGAAGGTTTTCCGTATCGTGGTTCTCGATGACCGGGGTTTCGTCACGGAGGCTATTTGTTGGCGGAAGGGCTGTGTCGGGGGCCAGACGTGGGGGCCACACCATGGGGCGGCGCGGGCCCCCCGGGGGCCGCGCCGCCACGTGGTGTCGCCACCTCGTGGCCCCACTTCGTGTGTTCTTCGGTCTTCTGGAAGCTCCGTGGAAAAATAGGCCCCTGGGCTTTGATTTCGTCCAATTCCGAGAATATTTCCTTACTAGGATTTCTGAAACCAAAAACAGCAGAAAACAAAGAATCGGCACTTCGGCATCTTGTTAATAGGTTAGTTCCGAGAAAATGCACGAATATGACATAAAGTGTGCATAAAACATGTAGATAACATCAATAATGTGGCATGGAACATAAGAAATTATCGATACGTCGGAGACGTATCAGCATCCCCAAGCTTAGTTCTGCTCGTCCCGAGCAGTAAAACGATAACACGAGATAATTTCTGGAGTGACATGCCATCATAATCTTGATCATACTATTTGTAAAGCTTATGTAGTGAATGCAGCGATCAAAACAATGTGTATGACATGAGTAAACAAGTGAATCATATAGCAAAGACTTTTCATGAATAGCACTTCAAGACAAGCATCAATAAGTCTTGCATAAAAGTTAACTCATAAAGCAATAATTCAAAGTAAAGGCATTGAAGCAACACAAAAGAAGATTAAGTTTCAGCGGTTGCTTTCAACTTGTAACATGTATATCTCATGGATATTGTCAACATAGAGTAATATAATAAGTGCAATAAGCAAGTATGTAGGAATCAATGCACAGTTCACACAAGTGTTTGCTTCTTGAGGTGGAGAGAAATAGGTGAACTGACTCAACATTGAAAGTAAAAGAATGGTCCTCATAGAGGAAAAGCATCGATTGCTATATTTGTGCTAGAGCTTTGATTTTGAAAACATGAAACAATTTTGTCAACGGTAGTAATAAAGCATATGCATCATGTAAATTATATCTTATAAGTTGCAAGCCTCATGCATAGTGTACTAATAGTGCCCGCACCTTGTCCTAATTAGCTTGGACTACCTGGATTATCACCGCAATACATATGCTTTAACCAAGTATCACAAAGGGGTACCTCTATGTCACTTTGTACAAAGGTCTAAGGAGAAAGCTCGCATTGGATTTCTCGCTTTTGATTATTCTCAACTTAGACATCCATACCGGGACAACATAGACAACAGATAATGGACTCCTCTTTTAATGCTTAAAGCATTCAACAACAATTAATTCTTTTCTCATTAGAGATTTGAGGATGTTTGTCCAAAACTGAAACTTCCACCATGGAACATGGCTTCGGTTAAGCGGCCCAATGTTCTTCTCTCACAATATGCATGCTCAAACCATTCAACTCAGAGTAGATCGCCCTTACTTCGAGACAAGACGAACATGCATAGCAACTCACATGAAATTCAACAATGAGTTGATGGCGTTCCCCATTAAACATGGTTATCGCACAACAAGCAACTTAATAAGAGATAAAGTGCATAATTACATATTCAATACCACAATAGTTTTTAAGCTATTTGTCCCATGAGCTATATATTGCATAGGTGAATGATGGAATTTTAAAGGTAGCACTCAAGCAATTTACTTTGGAATGGCTGGAAAATACCATGTAGTATAGGTAGGTATGGTGGACACAAATGGCATAGTGGTTGGCTCAAGTATTTTGGATGCATGAGAAGTATTCCCTCTCGATACAAGGTTTAGGCTAGCAAGGCTTATTTGAAACAAACACAAGGATGAACCGGTGCAGCAAAACTCACATAAAAGACATATTGAAAACATTATAAGACTCCACACCATCTTCCTTGTTGTTCAAACTCAATACTAGAAATTATCTAGACCTTAGAGAAACCAAATATGCAAACCAATTTTAGCATGCTCTATGTATTTCTTCATTAATGGGTGCAAAGTATATGATGCAAGAGCTTAATCATGAGCACAACAATTGCCAAGTATCACATTACCCAAGACATTTATAGCAATTACTACATGTATCATTTTCCAATTCCAACCATATAACAATTTAACGAAGGAGAAACTTCGCCATGAATACTATGAGTAGAAACCGAGGACATACTTGTCCATATGCTACAGCGGAGCGTGTCTCTCTCCCATAAAGTGAATGCTAGGATCCATTTTATTCAAACAAAACAAAAATAAAAACAAACCGACGCTCCAAGAAAAAGCACATAAGATGTGATGGAATAAAAATATAGTTTCAGGAGGAACCTGATAATGTTGTCGATGAAGAAGGGGATGCCTTGGGCATCCCCAAGCTTAGACGCTTGAGTCTTCTTGATATATGCAGGGGTGAACCACTGGGTGCATCCCCAAGCTTAGAGCTTTCACTCTCCTTGATCATGTTGCATCATACTCCTCTCTTGATCCTTGAAAACTTCCTCCACACCAAACTCGAAACAACTCATTAGAGGGTTAGTGCACATTATAAATTGACATATTCAGAGGTGACACAATCATTCTTAACACTTCTGGACATTGCATAATGCTACTGGACATTAGTGGATCAAAAGAAATTCATCCAACATAGCGAAAGAGGCAATGCGAAATAAAAGGCAGAATCTGTCAAAACAGAACAGTTCGTATTGACGAATTT
Source organism: Lolium perenne (assembly GCF_019359855.2). Taxonomy (NCBI): domain Eukaryota; kingdom Viridiplantae; phylum Streptophyta; class Magnoliopsida; order Poales; family Poaceae; genus Lolium; species Lolium perenne. Next base: position 324,204,506 of record NC_067246.2, read on the forward strand.
TAAAATGGCACCAGACTTGCTCAAATGAAAATGCTCAAATTGAATGAAAGTTGCGTACATATCTGAGGATCATGCACGTAAATTGGCTTAATTTTCTCAGCTACCTACAGGGAGGTGGACCCAGATTCGTGACAGCAAAGAAATCTGGAACTGTGCAGTAATCCAAATCTAGTACTTACTTTTCTATCAACGGCTTAACTTGGCACAACAAAACACAAAACTAAGATAAGGAGAGGTTGCTACAGTAGTAAACAACTTCCAAGACACAAAATAAAAACAAAGTACTGTAGGTAAAAACATGGGTTGTCTCCCATAAGCGCTTTTCTTTAACGCCTTTCAGCTAGGCGCAGAAAGTGTGTATCAAGTATTATCAAGAGATGAAGTGTCAACATCATAATTTGTTCTCATAATAGAATCAAAAGGTACCTTCATTCTCTTTCTAGGGAAGTGTTCCATACCTTTCTTGAGAGGAAATTGATATTTTATATTACCTTCCTTCATATCAATGGTAGCACCAACAGTTCGAAGAAAAGGTCTTCCCAATATAATGGGACAAGATGCATTGCATTCAATATCCAAGACAACAAAATCAACAGGGACAAGGTTATTGTTAACGGTAATGCAAACATTATCAACTTTACCCAAAGGTTTCTTTGTAGAATGATCAGCAAGATTAACATCCAAATAACAATTTTTCAGCGGTGGCAAGTCAAGCATATTATAAATTTTCTTAGGCATAATGAAATACTTGCACCAAGATCACATAAAGCATTACAATCAAAATCTTTAACCTTCATCTTAATGATGGGTTCCCAACCATCCTCTAGCTTTTTAGGAATAGAGGCTTCGCGCTCTAGTTTCTCTTCTCTAGCTTTTATGAGGGCATTTGTAATATGATGCGTGAAAGCCAAATTTATAGCACTAGCATTAGGACTTTTAGCAAGTTTTTGCAAGAACTTTATAACTTCAGAGATGTGGCAATCATCAAAATTCAAACCATTATAATCTAAAGCAATGGGATCATCATCCCCAATGTTGGAAAAAATTTCAGCAGCTTTATCACAGTAGCGATTTGATTTTAGCAGTTTCAGGCAATTTTTCGCGCTTTGCATTAGAAGTGGAAACATTGCTAACACCAATTCTTTTATTAGTATGAGTAGAAGGTGCAGCAACATGTGTAGCATTAGCATTACTAGTGGTGGTAATAGTCCAAACTTTAGCTATATTCTTTTCTTTAGCTAGTTTTTCATTTTCTTCTCTATCCCACCTAGCACGCAGTTCAGCCATTAATCTTATATTCTCATTAATTCTAACTTGAATGGCATTTGCTGTAGTAGTAATTTTATTATGATGATTCTCATTAGGCAAAACTTTTGATTTCAAAAGATCAACATCAGCAGCAAGACTATCGACTTTAGAAGCAAGTATATCAATTTTCCCAAGCTTTTCTTCAACAGATTTGTTAAAAGCAGTTTGTGTACTAATAAATTCTTTAAGCATGGCTTCAAGTCTAGGGGGTGAATTCCTATTATTGTTGTAAGAATTTCCATAAGAATTACCATAGCCGTTGCCATTATTATAAGGATATGGCCTATAGTTGTTACTAGAATTGTTCCGGTAAGCATTGTTGTTGAAATTATTATTTTTAATGAAGTTTACATCAACATGTTCTTCTTGTGCAACCAATGAAGCTAATGGAACATTATTAAGATCAATATTAGTCCTATCATTCACAAGCATAGACATAATAGCATCAATCTTATCACTCAAGGAAGAGGTTTCTTCGACAGAATTTACCTTCTTACCTTGTGGAGCTCTCTCCGTGTGCCATTCAGAGTAGTTGATCATCATATTATCAAGAAGCTTTGTTGCTTCACCAAGAGTGATGGACATAAAGGTACCTCCAGCAGCTGAATCCAATAAATTCCGTGAAGAAAAATTTAGTCCTGCATAGAAGGTTTGGATGATCATCCAAGTAGTCAGTCCATGGGTTGGGCAATTTTTAACCAGAGATTTCATTCTTTCCCAAGCTTGAGCAACATGTTCAGTATCTAATTGTTTAAAATTCATTATGCTACTCCTCAAAGATATAATTTTAGCAGGGGGATAATATCTACCAATAAAGGCATCCTTGCATTTAGTCCATGAATCAATACTATTCTTAGGCAGAGATAGCAACCAATCTTTAGCTCTTCCTCTTAATGAGAAAGGGAACAATTTTAGTTTAATAATATCACCATCTACATCTTTATATTTGTGCATTTCACATAGTTCAACAAAATTATTGAGATGGGCAGCAGCATCATCAGAACTAATTCCAGAAAATTGATCTTTCATGACAAGATTCAGTAAAGCAGGTTTAATTTCAAAGAATTCTGCTGTAGTAGCAGGTGGAGCAATAGGTGTGCATAAGAAATCATTATTATTTGTGGTTGTGAAGTCACACAACTTAGTATTTTCAGCGTTGGCCATTTTAGCAACAGTAAATAAAGCAAACTAGATAAAGTAAATGCAAGTAAACTAATTTTTTTGTATTTTTGATATAGCAAACAAGATAGCAAATAAAGTAAAACTAGCAACTAATTTTTTGTATTTTGATTTAGTGCAGCAAACAAAGTAGTAAATAAAACTAAGCAAGACAAAAACAAAGTAAAGAGATTGAGAAGTGGAGACTCCCCTTGCAGCGTGTCTTGATCTCCCCGGCAACGGCGCCAGAAAAAGAGCTTGATGGCGTGTATTTCACACGTTCGTTGGGCAACCCCAAGAGGAAGGTATGATGCGCACAGCAGCAAGTTTTCCCTCAGAAAGAAACCAAGGTTTATCGAACCAGGAGGAGCCAAGAAGCACGTTGAAGGTTGATGGCGGCGAGATGTAGTGCGGCGCAACACCAGGGATTCCGGCGCCAACGTGGAACCTGCACAACACAACCAAAGTACTTTGCCCCAACGAAACAGTGAGGTTGTCAATCTCACCGGCTTGCTGTAACAAAGAGTTAACCGTATTGTGTGGAAGATGATTGTTTGCAGAAAACAGTAGAACAAGTATTGCAGTAGATTGTATTTCAAGAAAGAGAATTGGACCGGGGTCCACAGTTCACTAGAGGTGTCTCTCCCATAAGACGAACAGCATGTTGGGTGAACAAATTACAGTTGGGCAATTGACAAATAAAGAGAGCATGACAATGCACATACATATCATGATGAGTATAGTGAGATTTAATTGGGCATTACGACAAAGTACATAGACCGCCATCCAACTGCATCTATGCCTAAAAAGTCCACCTTCAGGTTATCATCCGAACCCCCTCCGGTATTAAGTTGCAAGCAACAGACAATTGCATTAAGTATGGTGCGTAATGTAATCAACAACTACATCCTTAGACATAGCATCAATGTTTTATCCCTAGTGGCAACAGCACAACACAACCTTAGAACTTTCTCACATCGTCCCGGTGTCAATGCGAGGCATGAACCCACTATCGAGCATAAGTACTCCCTCTTGGAGTTACAAGCATCTACTTGGCCAGAGCATCTACTAGTAACGGAGAGCATGCAAGATCATAAACAACACATAAGCATAACTTTGATAATCAACATAACAAGTATTCTCTATTCATCGGATCCCAACAAACGCAACATATAGAATTACAGATAGATGATCTTGATCATGTTAGGCAGCTCACAAGATCCGACAATGATAGCACAATGGGGAGAAGACAACCATCTAGCTACTGCTATGGACCCATAGTCCAGGGGTAGACTACTCACACATCACACCGGAGGCGACCATGGCGGCGTAGAGTCCTCCGGGAGATGATTCCCCTCTCCGGCAGGGTGCCGGAGGCGATCTCCTGGATCCCCCGAGATGGGATCGGCGGTGGCGGCGTCTCTGGAAGGTTTTCCGTATCGTGGTTCTCGATGCCGGGGTTTGCGACACGGAGGCTATTTGTAGGCGGAAGGGCAGAGTCGGGGGCCCCACGCGGGGCCCACACCATCGGGCGGCGCGGGCCCCCCTGGCCGCGCCGCCACGTGGTGTCGCCACCTCGTGGCCCCACTTCGTGTGTTCTTCGGTCTTCTGGAAGCTCCGTGGAAAAATAGGCCCCTGGGCTTTGATTTCGTCCAATTCCGAGAATATTTCCTTACTAGGATTTCTGAAACCAAAAACAGCAGAAAACAGCAACTGGCACTTCGGCATCTTGTTAATAGGTTAGTTCCAGAAAATGCACGAATATGACATAAAGTGTGCATAAAACATGTAGATAACATCAATAATGTGGCATGGAACATAAGAAATTATCGATACGTCGGAGACGTATCATATACCCATAAAGTATACCCACAATAGTAGCCCCCGAAGTTCTCTGAGATTCATCATTCCTCTGGCTTCAATCAACTCGGTTCCGAAGAGAATCTTGAAGAGCTTCTAAACTTTACTCGGTTCCGATGTCATCTTCTCGGAAATCATCTGTTCTTCAGTAACGACAACGTAGCAGATTTTCCACTTTTCCCGCGCGCAACTTCCTCTTTTCCCGCACTAAATTTTCGGAGATGCGAATCTCTAACCGGAAATTTCGGGAGCGCACAGTCAAGTTACCTCCATCCAACGGTGCATAGTCAAGTTTCACCGCTTTTAACCTAAGACACGTGTAACGCATCCAACGGCGCGACCATTCATTTTCCACCGCCGGATCCGAAATGTGAATCTCCGCGCGAGGTCTATAAATACCCCCGCACGCGGTAACTTCTTCATTCTTTCACCATCTCACCAACTTCATCTTCTTCCTTCGACCGCGCCGCCGATCGGATTTTAACTCCGGCGAGCTCTCCCGCGGGAAACTTCGTTCTCCGCCGCTCCAAGCCTCTCCTCGCACCAAGATCACCACGGTTGAGCGGGAAATTCACCCGGCCGCCGATTCGTGGTCAAGTGGTGGAGTTTGCTTCAAGTCCGGCGACCTCGACTTCGCCGGAGTACCGCAGGACCCCCGCGCCATTAACGGTATGTGCGCCAGCCTTGTAGAAGAAAGAGTAGTGTAGCGTAGATCCGGTTACTCAATCTAGTTTTGCATGGGTGCAGCCGGAAGCATGTCACATGGTTCACCAATATGTAATGGTAGTTCTCCGAGTAGTCCAGAACCCAGTTCATTAGAACCAAGCTGTCCGGAACCTCTTGCATTCTTGCCACCATACGTTTCTGACACCAAGTTAGCTCAACCGTTCTCCGCATCTTCCAGCAACGCGCTAAGCCGAATCCCGACCCTCGAAGAAATCCAGGAGGAACTTCAAGGCCAAGCCAGGATGGCCGCTAAAGTACATGAGGCGGAAATGAAGAAAGCTTCCAAAGCCAAGATCCGAGAGGGCGAGAAGGGTCAGTGGTGGCCTTGCGAAATCAAAGACTCGGAACTGAGGGATATTCAAAGTGAAGACATGATTTCTCCGCAATGGAGTTTCATGCATGAATCCGACATCCCCAAACCAGACGCGGACGAATGCGTCCTGACCAAGGCCTGGGTCGAGCGCGGACTTTCGCTCCCCTGTTCGGAATTCTTTCTCTCAATCCTTTCCACTTATGGATCCAGCCCCACAATATCTGCCCAAACTCATATCTCCTACTCTCGAACTTCGTGACGCTCTGCGAGGGGCATCTTGGAATTCGCCCCGATGTGCGCTTGTGGGAGTTTTTCTTCCGGGTTAAGAAAAAACGAAGGACAAGGCCATGGTGAATTGCGGGAGAATGACTTTCATGCTCCGACCTGGTCGCATGTATCCTCCCCACGACTCCCACGAATCCGTCCGGTACTGGAACGCCGGATGGTTCTATGTGAAGAACGTCGCAGTTCAGGGTGTCCATGAAGGGCTGCCCAAGTTTATCAACAAGCCTCCGGAAGAACGCGACAGCTGGAGCTTCGTCCCCACGCTCGCCCACACTCCGATACTGGAAAAAACTGCGCGAAGAATCTCTTGGTTAGTCCATGACAGGCTAACCGGAACTCTGCTCACTTTGAGTTGGTTTACTCAGTGGATCTAGCCTTTGCGGTACAACACACACTTGATTTGCGCATACACCGGGGCAGACGACCCCCTCCGAGTAACCCGCCACGACCTTCCTGCCGATTCTCTCAAGAGGAGAATCAAAACACTTGTGAAGATTGGCCGGGGCCAACTGGTCCCGGAATTAGTGAAGGATATCAAGACAGACGACCAGTGCCCTCCGGTAAGCGCTTGTACCTTTGTTATTCTTAACTTCTCAAATTTTGACGTGTTCTAACTTACTTTGAAATTCTTCTCCAGCTCGATACTTTGGCGGAGGAAGACTTCCGCACCATACTCCGAGTTCCCACAAGCGGCGAGGCGGCGGAGGAGGATCCGGAGGATGACGAAGAGGTAGAGGAGCAAGCACCTCGAAAGGCTTCCCCTCGACCTACTAAGCGCCCCCGCGCCAAAGCTTCCGGCCCCGAAGCCGGAGCTAGAGGTAAGGCCTCCGCCAAGAAGGCCAAAATCACGAAGCCCCCCACTGGATTCCAGGAAGGCAGAGCGCGAGCGCATCAAACTGCTGTCAACAACAGGAAAGTGATCGTGCCCTATCATTCCCGGTGCCACGTAAGTCTCCGAGTACGGTGCATCTTTGTTTTGTTAGAACTTAGTTACTTATTTATTTGCTCGCTTGTTCGTAGGAATCCGACTACCACCACCACGCGGACCAACGTCCAGGAGCCCATCACTAAATATATGAAGAAATCTCTGGCCGTCGGTCCTCCAACACCAGCTCCGCCAAGCGCCTCCCACGCCACTCCCCAGCCGTCTCCGCCTCAAGCTGAGCAATATCCCCTCCTGCCACCGAAACCCCCATGGAGGTAATTCCGGTGAGCAGCGAAAAGGTGGGCGGAGAAAGCTTCGGAGCAATGCATGCCCAAGAAGAAGCTGAGGTACAAGGCCGAGAGAGGATGGAAGCCAACTCTTCGGGAAAAGCTGAAGTTGCGGGCAGTGACATTGTCGTTTTTCCGAAGAACTTCGGAGATCCGATCGATCTTACCTCCACCCCCAAGGCCTATGCCACCAAGTTTTTTAACAAACTTACATAGGCGGAAAAGTGGGATCTTGAACAAGACCTACTTAACGCCATGCTGAACAGCGCCTGGGGAAAGCTTGATGCCGAGTCGTCGGAGATCCAGGACTTCAAGAAGGAGACTGTTCAGTTCTGCGACAAGCTCCTCTGCAAGTAGAAGGTACTTCCCAGTAGCCCCCAAGAATATAGGCGGAAACTAGTCACTAGTTAGCACCTAAATACTTAGAGAAAACTCAAACTGAAGATGATTTTAAAATGTCGTGGTAGCCCCCAAGCATTATGGTGGAAAAGTTTCCGACAACAATGCTTCAGAAGGACTTACTTGTAGAATATCCGGAATTTACTCCTGCTCTGTTTCTACTTACAGGAACAGCAGGCTCTGCATTACGAGCTTCATAAGAACATTACCCTGCAGCGCCGCGTTACCTTGAGCCAGGCGGAGAAAATTCAGATGTTTAAGCAGGAAAACTCGGATCTGAAGAAGCAACTGTCAATCGCCCAAGGTTGGTTTCCGTCTGACTTGCCAACAATTCATGATCCAAATTCCAAATTGATTTTTATTTATCTTGGATAAGTGCATCCTCTTCCCTCGCCGCAGCATCCTCCGAGCTCGAGACTCTGCTCTCCTCCCAGAAAGATCTAGAGGTGAAGCTCGCAGAGGCGGAGAAAAAGCTGGTGGAAAAGAGCTCAGAACTCATCCGGAAGGAGGGTGAATTCGAGTTAAAAAGAAAAAAACTGATAGTGAAACCATCCAGAAGCAGCAGAAAGAGCTTGGCGGACTCCGGAGTTACATGGAGACGACGGAGAATCACTGGGACTTACTCAACGAGGACGTCATGGGTATAACTCCGAAGTTCATATAATAATGTATGCGCCGAGCTCAGTCCTTATGCTTATCTCCAACCTTCTCATGCAGAACCATTGGGATACACCGAGGAACGTCGGAACCAGTTCCCTCGAGATGATCTTCTTCAATTCGCCGGAGACGACTGCAAGGACCTCATCTCAGCTTCCCGGAAGATTTGCCACAACTTATCAATCAAGAAGAGCCGAACTTGCGAAGTTCGCAAGCTTATCCAGAGAATGGACATTCTTTCGGAGCTAGTGGTGGATCTGCAGGCGTCATCGGCCCGAGGTGCTGCAGCCATGTCCTTGGCTATGTGCCTAGCACATAACCCGGGTCTTGATATTGACAGGGTGACTTCCGGAGTTCCTCCGGATTCGTACGTCAATGCGCTATTGGATGCAGTTAGCGGCTATGATACCCGCATCGCCCGGAGGATTCATCATGAGGAATTCTACGACAAGGTAGTTCTTCCAGCCGACGAGACTCTTGAAGCGGAGCTTCTGAAGAAACGTGAGGCGGAAGCTCGACCTGCGGAATCCGGAAGCCAATACACCTGGACAAGCTCCAAGGACAAAGGTGGCGCAGTATCTCCGGATGAAGACGACGAAGAGAGTGTAATGTCCTAGGTTTAGATACGATCGAGGGGTAGAATTTAGAAAGGGATGTGCATTGCATCGTAAAATCTGGGGAAATTTCGCGCTTTTCTAAAACACTTGCATCTTACGGGGAACAAGTTTCTTTCTCGACACCTTACAAGGTTAGGATTTCGAGAGTGCGATAGACTTGGACCTCAATGAACTAAACTAGGGTTTTCGAGAAGAGAGGGGAACTTTGCATCTCAATTTAAGTTGCATGATTGAATTCAAATAAGTTATGTCAAACATCAATTGAATATATCATAATTCAAATTCATTAAAATAAATAGATAAGCAAACATATAAAAGAATATCACATATAATTAAAGCTCATTATAGAACTTTGAGCTTTATTGATTATCACACAATTTACAATGTCAATTAAAATATTCCAAATGAATTATGAATATTACAACACTTTACAGAAATTACAAGAAACGAAAAGGGAAAATGAAAATTACAAAGATGTTCACATAACTAAACTACTAGCTAGATTTCTTCATGAATTTTTGATCATAAAAGAGATGGAGTTCATCTTCTTTGATCCCTGTAAACAAAACAACACAAGGAAATGAAACATTAGGCCAAGTGGCAAAGCCACTTGGCAGATTAGTAAAAATACAGGTTAAATGCTGGATAATACCAAGCCTGCCGAGGAGCCAAGCCAAAGCCCAAGTCCCAACCTGGGAGCATGCTCAAGCAGCTCACAAGGCTTGCTGCATGCTCTCCACACACACACAGCCAGGGGAGGAGAACCCAGCACAGGCCTTGCTGTCGACCAAAGGAGGAAGGAGTGGGACAATATAAAAGCTTTTCACCAGCAAACCCTAGCAGCTCCATCGACAGAAGCTTCACCAGGGTAAGAACACAAGAACAAGAAGAACACATAACCAGCAAACCATCCAGAAACAGTTCCACCAAGAACTGCTCACTGTTGATCAAGTCACCATGGAGTAGATCAAGCATAAGCTAGCCAGGAGGAGCAGGGCAAGCCAACAAACCATCCAGAAGTAAACCCTCTACACCAACACCTTAATCTAGGAGCTGGAGTGAGGTATACACAAATCATCCTGAGCAAAATCATGTTTTGCTCATCAATAAGCATACCCACGCATCACAGAAGCACAGGAGGGTAGAACCCTGTTTGTATCATCACTTGGTTCCAAAACCATTTGGTGCCAGCAAACAAATGACTTAGCTAGAAGGATAAATCACCAAGGGAACATTGGTTTTGTCACCACAGTGACATAATCAAAGAAATTCATCAAGGATTTAATCCTATTTAGCCAGCCAAAGCCACCTAGCACCTAACAGATAAGCTATACTATCAGATTGGCAGAAATAAAGTTTTCTGCAAGTATTTTTCAACATCAAAAGCTACTGGCAGTCAAGCATGATCAACCAGAAAGCATTGAAAAGCCACAGCAAAGCCACAGAGGGGGAACTACCATTGGACAGCATCAGGATGCTGTCAGGGCCACCTCAAACCCACAAACCATCCAGTACAGCCACTTCATCATCACCCAGATGGGTTCAGAGTGAGCTAGGGTCCCCAACAATTGTTGGCATCCCTCTAGCTCAAGCAAATTAATCATAAGATTCATCACTGCAAGCTGTTCATCTCATTTATCCATTAAATCATGACAAGCTACACAGATAAATGATATACACAAGATAACCATGCACTGAAGCCTTGCAGATGATCCAATGGATCATTGCAAGTAATAGCAATGGCTTGAGCAAGCACCAGTATGCACCAGCACAGGCCAGTGTGTCACACAGACACAAGGAAGAGCAACAGTGAGACATAAACATGGAACAGCAGCCATTAACAAGCAACTGATGATCATATGATCATCAGGGACTTGCTAGAGCATGACAGAGCATGTTAAAGCCAAGCCTAGCAACAACACATTAACCATATGAACTGAACAGCCACAGAACATGAACAATTGCATCACAGATAATCAAATAAGCTAGATATAATTGTATCCAGAAGCACACCATCAAAAGATGAAGCTATCTAGCCCACAACAAAGCTCAATGGAGCAATACCATGATTATAACTCATTGAGCAACACACCAGAGGTACTGGCCCTTGCATAAAGCAAGGATTACCTACAGTAATCAAGCCAGAGACAGAAAGTATGAATACACATGATAGTCTAGCAATAGCAGCAATGAATGGAGCAACATGGACGGCCATGAGCATCACAGTATGCTCATGAGAAATTACACAGAGTCATAGCATCAATAGTGGAAAGAGAACAAGCATAGACTAGAGAAAGAAGGGCAACCACACAGGCATGGTAATAGAGCCAGGCCATGGCTAGTAGAGCAGCAGCAGCAATAGCTAGCATGCCATAACAGCAGCAGAGAGCACAGCAATAGCAGCTAGCATCGTCCAGCAATAGCAGCACGACATGGCAGCATCTCCAAGAGGAGGAGCAGCTGTAGCTGGAGCTAGACGAAGAGGAGAAGAAGAGGAGGCATACCTGGAGCAGGAGCACCACGGTGTGCCCATGGCGGAACGGCGGCACGGCTCGACCACGGCAGCGGCAAGCCATGGCCAAGCCAAGCGTCGCCGAGCACAAGTGCTCCAGAACCACCACGGCGAGGCACATGGCCACGTCACCGCGTTTGGATCGCCGGCGAACGGCGAATCACCGCGAATCCGTGCGGCCATGCGTGCAGGCGAGTTGGGGGTGAGCGGAGGAGGCGACGAGGGCCAGATTGACGCGGATGATGTGGTGCGCCATCGAAAGGCGAAGCAGGCGCACTTGATCTCGTCGGCAGGGATGGCCGGAGGCGGCCGGAGAAATTCGGCGACGGCGATGGCGATGCGAGTCGCCAGAGCTCGGGGAAGATTAGGGTTCGTCGAAGCGACGTAGAGGGAGAGGAGTGGGGAGCGACCGCGCTGGTCGGTTGGACCGTGCGGGTCTATCCCGACCCACTAGGCTCCACTGACAGGTGGGCTGAGGGGCATTTCTGTCTTTTCATAAATACCCATTAAACTGAATCTTTCAACATTTTTTTAAAATGAATAAAGCTCTAAAAAAATAAGTAAAAATATGTAAAACACTTAGAATAAAATTCTCTATCATAATAAAATATGAAATGGATTTTTTGAGACAATTCAAAATGAGTCACATTTAAATACAAAGAATCAATCATTAAAAATTAAACCTTGTATTTTTATGATAAAATAAGTCCATATATTATTTTGGACTTTAAAAACACCTTGACAACATTTGAAGGTAGTATTTTACTCTAAACAGAGTATCTCTAAATCATTCTTAGTAATTACCTCTCATATGAAATAATAAGACATCGGAAAGGGGGGAACAAACCCTAAAAGATGAATCATGCATAATTGCTTCTTTAACCATTGCCCTTATCGAATAATGATGCTATTTTTCAGCAACTGAGGACAAGGGTCAGTCCACACCTTCGAACTGCAACACTTTGCAGTCTTCAGGCAAGTTCATCGCTTTCTCATGTCATTTGAGTATTTTTGCCAAATTACTTGCAAAGTATTATACTTATCACTCTTGCATGAAAAGCAAAAGTATTACTTTCATAACTATGAATATGACTATGTGGTTGGAAATGGAACCATGGAATGTGTTGACATGGTGGAGGTTCCATTGCAATGGGTTTATATCTATCTAGGATTAAACAACAAATGTCTTCTAGTGATTCTTGTGCCATAAAAACTCGTGTTAACCATAAGATCTGGAGTGGGACGGAGTAGTCAATCGTATTTCCACCTCTTGTACATCAACAGATGTGCTTTACCGTAGTCACTTGTATTCCAAGGAGCAAGCGGAGTGGTTGGGGAGCCCTAAGTCCCCACGGCAATGTCCGTAGTCACTTGTATCCCGAGGAGCAAGCGGAGTGGTTGGGGAGCCCTAAGTCCCCACGGTAATGCGGTCTATGATGGGTTGCATCTCCCGGCAAAGGAGTTTATGGTAACAAGCCCATAACTGTTGTCGTGGTCGGGGAACATCCTTAATTGGTATAAGAAGACCGACGAGGACCTAGGGTCGGAGTTCGCAACAAAGGGTGGATGTGCGAGGTAGCGAAGGAATATGATTGGCTAAGACCTTATACCGGGCCTCACACCAAAGGAAGTGTGGACGAGAAAGCTGCCCGGTTGGCACCAAGGTTAAGATCTCTTATGGGTAAAGCAACACACCTCTCCAGAGTGTAATGAATCGTGACCTGTCACTCCCTGTTCCAGGTTTGGAACTGCGAACGCTGCCGGAAAGGAACTCCATGAAGTTCTAGTAAACCGGTGAAGGCTGACGGACATAGTTCTTCTGAATAAAAGCAACCTCTTGAAGAAATGATTATGAAAACCTGCATTGGTATTAGACTTTCTGGTCTGATATCGTAGCTAGTGCATTAAACACCTCTTTTCTATAATGAACTTGTTGAGTATGCTCGTACTCATACCACTCTTCAATCCCCTGCTTAGATTGTCTGAATCAACTTGAGGAGAACACCGACAACACATAAGGAACAGAAGACATCTGCTATGAAGAACCAGACCTCTCCGGAGGTGTAGAAGGAGTGGATTACCTCATCGTCTACAGAACCGGGGAGGGTTCCGGAGGAGAACAAGCGTAGACTTATCTGATAGTAGTAGTAGCCGAGCAGTACGAACACTTAGTACTAAACTGCTCAATGAGAATAAATGTATAACTTACTAAGACTTGTAAGTTGTAAGTTGAGTCGGGTTCACCTCGAACCCAGGAGTATTCCTCTTAGGACCCAAGAGGAACTCCGAGATGATATGTATATATGGCTTGTAATAATAAATGAATGAGTTATGGACCTGCTATGTTCTGTTGTACTACTCTGAGGGATGTAATATTTGCGGATTGGTACTTCGTGAATGTTATATCAACGACTGGCATACTACAACATGTAGTGGTATGCAGGGTCACCACAGTGAGTGATGATGATGTCTCCTCTCCGGCCAAGGGTGAAGAAGAAACCGATCCGAAGGTTGATGACAAGGGCGAAGCTTCTCCGGCTAAGGAGAAGTAAAAAACTTATTCCTGTGGGAAGAAAACAATGCATCATTTTGGCCCCATCGAGGGTTTGTAATATAACTTAAATTCTTAAGTAGCTAGGGACGAAACACTTATGCATGGGCGGAAAAAACTTATCTTGCTATCGTTAAAATTATTTGCATGTTTCGTTTGTTGAAAGCAAGTGCTGGTTTTTATGTTTTCCGGCTTGCTCACTTGACCTTCCATGAGCCGGAAGACCTTTAGCCGGAAACGCTCGCCAGCGGCGACGAAGCCCAATGGCAATCCATCAATAACCGCGGAAACAAGCCCCCGGCCGAGGTGCCGGAAGTCGCTACCAAGAATCCATGCGCTCGCAACAGAAAGCATTTCCACCAGAAAACTTAAGCTTACGTCCTAAAGGGCGATTTTGAAAATCAGAACTTCCATACACGCCTAGGCGGAAATATCCAGCTCTGCGGTTTTAGTCAGAAAACATACACGATCTAAAAATGAACAAGTAAAGGAGGTAAAATACTCAAAGAGTGAACCAGATGCTTTATTTCATTGATCATGTATAACTATTACAGAGTATGTAACTCGAAAAAATTGCTAAGTGTGGAAAGGACGTAGCTGTGCAATGTTCCAGGGACGATCTGTCTCATCATAGATGTCATCCGGATCCTCTTATTTTCATTTCCGGTACCAATTTGCAGGTCTGTCTTTTTTCTCACGGAAATCGACGAGGTAGTATGATCCATTGTGTAGAACTTTGCTGATGACAAAGGGTCCTTCCCATGGAGATTGCAACTTATGTGTTTTCACCTGTCGAAGGTGGAGGACCAGGTCGCCTTCCCTGAACGAGCCATTCTGGACTCGACGGCTATGATAGCCTCTGAGTCTCTGCTGGTAAATGGTGGAGCGCTGGTCAGCCAAGTTCCGAGCTTCTTCGATTAGGTCCATAGATAGCTGTCTGACCTCGTCAGCTGTATCTTCGCTGTAGGCGAAAACTCGTGGTGAATCGTGTATGATGTCAGAAGGAAGCACTGCTTCAGATCTGTATACTAGGAAGAAAGGGGTGAACCCTGTGGATATGTTAGGGGTAGTTCGTAAACTCCAGAAAACAGCATCTAGCTCTTCCGCCCAAGCTTCGGCTGCGCGATGCAGTGGTTCTTCAAGACGAGGCTTGACTCTGGCTAGTATGAGGCCATTGGCTCGTTCTACCTGTCCATTGGACTGTGGATGTGCCACAGATGCTAGGTCATGTCGGATCCCTACGTCATGACAATAATCTTTCAATTCTCCTTGAGCGAAGTTTGTGCCATTGTCTGTGATTATGCTGTGTGGGATGCTGTATCTCACTACGAGGCTGCAGACGAATTTTAGTGTTGTAGCACCATCGGCTTTTCTCACTGGCTTTGCCTCGATCCATTTACTGAACTTGTCAATAGCGACCAAAAGGTACTCAAAACCGCCAGGAGATGATTTTTTCAGCTTACCCACCATATCAAGCCCCCACACTGCCAACGGCCATGTGATAGGGATGGTCTTGAGCTCTTGAGCTGGAGCAGTTGGTTGAGTAGCGTAGTATTGACAGCCTCGGCCAGTTTTTACTAGTTTGTCAGCATCTTCTTTAGCCGTGAGCCAGTAAAATCCTTGTCGAAAGGCTTTAGCAACGAGGGACCTGGGAGTGGCGTGATGCCTGCAGTCGCCAGCATGAATCTCTCTGAGGATTTCTATGCCATCCTGATTTGAGACGCATTTCATAAACACCCCGTTTGCGCTTCGTTTGTAGAGCTGTCCATCAATTACTGAGTAGGATCTTGCTCGTCTGATGATCTGTCGTGCGAGGACCTCGTCCTTCGGCAACTTTCGATCAATGAGGTAGTCCAAGAACAGCTGTGTCCAGGCCGGAATGATAGCCATCACTTCCCTAGCCGGAGATACTGCCATGTCCGGGTTTTCCGGGTTAGCGCCCTTTACCGAGGGTATCCGTAGATGCTCCAGGAAAATGCCAGGCGGAATTGGTTTCCTGCCTGATCCGAGCTTGGATAGCATATCTGCCGCCGTGTTATCGTATCTCCTGACGTACTTGACTTTGTATCCGAGGAAGCATTTGGCGATCTCGTCAACTTCCTCTCTGTAAGCCGCCATAACGGAGTTTCTGGCGTTCCAGGTTCCGGCTACTTGTTGTGCCACCAGGTCGGAATCTCCACAGCATATGATGTGCTTGATCCCAATTTCCTTAGCGATGCGCAGACCGTGTAGTAGAGCTTCGTATTCCGCCATGTTATTTGTAGCTTCGAAGTGAATCTGCAGAACGTACTGCAGTTCTTCTCCGGTAGGGGACTTCAGGGTGACTCCGGCTCCTGAGCCTTGATGCTGCTTGGATCCATCGAAGTGCATGACCCATGTTTCAGGTTCCGGCTCCAGATTTCCATCCGGAGCTTCTGTCCAATCTGCGACGAAATCTGCCAAGATCTGGGACTTGATCGCAGTCCTGGCTTTGTAAGTGATGTCGAAGGCGGATAATTCAGTGCCCCATTTTGCTGTGCGTCCTGTTGCGTCAGTGTTGTTAAGAATCATCGACAGCGGAGCGTTGCTCACGACTGTTCTGGATGCTCTTGGAAGTAGTGTCTCAGCTTCCTGCTACCTAAGAACACGCCGTAGGCTAGCTTTTGAAAGTGAGGATATCTTTGTTTGGATTCCGTTAGTACCTCACTAATGTAATAGACTGGCCTTTGGACTCCATACTCGTGACCTTCTTCCTTTCGCTCCACCACGATGATGAGGCTGATGACTTTGTTGGAAGCTGCCAGGTAAAGGAGCATAGGATCTGACTCTTCTGGAGCTGCTAGGATAGGTGGGGAGGTGAGTATTTCCTTCAACCCCTGAAGTGCTGCATCTGTTGCATCGTCCCAGACAAATTTGTCTGTTTTCTTCAGCAGTTTGTATAAAGGTAACGCCTTCTCGCCAAGACGGCTAACAAACCTACTGATTGCTGCAACACAACTAGTTAGTCTTTGCACATCTTTGAGACAAGTTGGCCTTTTGATACATAGGATTGCCTTGATTTTTCCGGTTTAACATCAATGCCTCTATGAGAGACGATGAAGCCAAGGAGTTTTCCGGCTGGAACGCCAAAGACGCACTTCAGCGGATTCAACATCATCTTGTACCGTCGGAGATTCTCAAAGGTTTCTGTGAGGTCGCTGATCAGGTCGGATCCTTACCGGGTCATGACCGCGATGTCGTCGACGTAAGCGTGTACGTTCCGGCCAATTTGGTCCTTCAGGCACCGCTGCATCGTACGTTGGTAGGTGGCACCTGCATTTTTCAAACCAAAAGGCATGGTGACATAGCCGTAAGTGTCGAACGGAGTGATGAACGAGGTCGTCTTTTGGTCGTACTTCTTCATCCGGATCTGGTGATACCCGTAATATGCGTCAAGAAAACACAGAAGTTCCGCCCCTGCCATCGAATCAATGACTTGGTCAATGCGCGGCAAGGGGAATGGATCCTTCGGACAATGCTTATTCAAGCCGGAGTAATCGATGCACATTCTTAGTATTTCAGAATTTTTTTTGGGTACAAGGACGAGGTTTGCGACCCAATCAGTATGGATAACTTTGACTACAAAACCTGCCTCTAGTAACTTTGCTAGTTCCATTCCTATGGCGCGGCGCTTCTTATCTCCAAAGCGTCGCATAGCATGCTTCACCGGTTTAGCCCCCGGATTTATGTTGAGGTAGTGCTCGGCGAATTCCCTAGGTACTCCGGACATGTCAGGAGGTTCCCATGCAAAGATGTCCATGTTAGCGTGGAGGAACTCGACGAGCGCGTCTTCCTATTTGGGGTCCATGTTGGCTCCGACCGAGACCTGCTTAGTGGTATCTCCTTCCTTGAAGTCGATTTTCTTGCTCTCTATCACGACCTTGAACGAGTTTTTCTGTTCGGAGATCTGCTTCTTGGTGGTGTGCATCTCTTGCGGATCCACCGCGGCTCTGTAGCCTTGCAGCTCCTCTCCAGATATCACAGACTCTGCGAAGGCGACTTCGCCTAACTTGCACTCGTGAGCCTTCTTGTAGTCTCTGGATACGGTAATCATACCCTTGGGACCCGGAATCTTGAGCTTGTTGTAGATGTAGCACGCTCTCGCGTGAAACTTGTGGTAGGTGGGCCTGCTGAAGATGACGTGGTAGGAGCTCTTGAAGGGCACGACCTCAAACGTGATCATCTCTTCGCGAAAATTATTGATATCGCCGAAGGCCACGGGAAGTCTGATGCTGCCAAGGGAGTTTGCCTTTTCACCCGGAACCACACCATGAAATTTGGTGGTGCTGTGTTTGAGCTGTTCCTTGGTAAGGTTCATCCGCTCCAGTGTCTCTAGGTACATGATGTTCAAGCTGGCTCCGCCGTCCATGAGGCACTTGGAGAAGTCGTAGCCGTCGATGCGGGGACTTACAACTAAGGCATAGCACTCTTTCGGAATGACAGTAGGATGATCCATCCTATCAAACATACACGGAGTTTCCGACCACCTGACATACTGCGGCACAACTGGAACTGTGGCCTTCAGGATCCGGAGAGCTGACTTGCTGGCATGGACCGTTGGGGTTCCGAGGAAGGTGTGGTACGTGATAACCCACAAGTATAGGGGATCGCAGCAGTCTTCGCGGGAAGTAAATCCCAATTTATTGATTCGACACAAGGGGGGACAAAGAATACTTGAAAGCCTTAACAGCGGAGTTGTCAATTCAGCTGCACCTGGAAACAGACTTGCTCGCAAGAGTTTATCAGTAGTAACAGTTTTATAGCAGTAGCAGTAGTGAAATAACAGCAGCAGAGTAACAGAGACAGCAGTAGTGATTATAGTAAACAACAGGAATAAAATACTGTAGGCACGGGGACGGATGATGAGCGTTGCATGGATGAGAGAAACTCATGTAACAATCATAGCAGGGCATTTGCAGATAATAATAAAACGGTGTCCAAGTACAAAGCAATCAATAGGCATGTGTTCCAATTATAGTCGTACGTGCTCGCAATGAGAAACTTGCACAACATCTTTTGTCCTACCAGCCGGTGGCAGCCGGGCCTCAAGGGAATCTACTGGATATTAAGGTACTCCTTTTAATAGAGTACCGGAGCAAAGCATTAACACTCCGTGAACACATGTGATCCTCACATCACTACCATCCCCTCCGGTTGTCCCGATTTCTGTCACTTCGGGGCCATTGGTTCCGGACAGCGACATGTGTATACAACTTGCAGGTAAGACCATAAACAATGAATATCATGATGAAACAATAACATGTTCAGATCTGAGATCATGGCACTCGGGCCCTAGTGACAAGCATTAAGCATAAAAAGTTGCAACAATATCATCAAAGTACCAATTACGGACACTAGGCACTATGCCCTAACAATCTTATGCTATTACATGACCAATCTCATCCAATCCCTACCATCCCCTTCGGCCTACAGCGAGGGAATTACTCACACATGGATGGGGGAAACATGGCTGGTTGATGGAGAGGCATCGGTGGTGATGATGGTGATGATCTCCTCCAATTCCCCGTCCCGGCGGAGTGCCAGAACGGAGACTTCTGGCTCCCGAGATGGAGTTTCGCGATGTGGCGGCGTTCTGGAGGCTTTCTGGCGACTTCGACCTCTTCCCGTGCGTTTTTAGGTCGAAGGCAATAAGTAGTCCGAAGGAGGGCGTCGGGGGCCGACCGAGGCCACCACACACTAGGGCCGCGCGGGCCCCTCCTGGGCTGCGCCGGCCTAGTGTGTGGGGCCCTCAGGCCCCCACCTGGCTTGCCCTTCTGGCTCCGCCAATATTCTGGGAAAATAGGACCTTCTGCATAAATTCCGAGGATTTTCCTGAAAGTTGGATTTCTGCACAAAAACGAGACACTGTAACGCTTCTGCTGAAAACAGCGTTAGTCCGTGTTAGTTGCATCCAAAATACACAAATTAGAGGCAAAACAATAGCAAAAGTGTTCGGGAAAGTAGATACGTTTTGGACGTATCAACTCCCCCCAAGCTTAGTTATTGCTTGTCCTCAAGCAATTCAGTTAACAACTGAGCGATAAAAGAACTTTCACGAACACATTTGCTCATATGATGTATATATTCTCATGCTATGGCTAACACTTAGGCAGTTCATAATGAGATGCATACAAATAAGATCATCTAACAGCTATGTCAATCATGGAGAGGCACCAACAATTAATAATAAGCATCATGAATCATGTCTATAAGCAGGATTGCAATATTCATAAGAGAGTATGATAAAGTGGTATCTCGCTTGCCCATGTTTGATCAGCAAAACATAAATGCTCAAGCACCTCTGAAGTTCATAGAAAGACTAGAAGTAGTGATTGTCAAAGATAAAAGCATCAAAGTTATAGCACAATCAATCATATTTTGAGACAAGCATATTATACTAAGAATGACAGTTGTGCTCTCAAGATAGTGCTCAAAGAAAGAATGGAGACACAACATAAAAGTAAAAGATTGACCCTTCGCAGAGGGAAGCAGGGATTAACATGCGCTAGAGCTTTTCATTTTTTAAAACAGGAGTAAAATTATTTTGAGAGGTGTTTGTTGTTGTCAACGAATGGTAATGGGTAGACCAACTACCTCGCCAACCGGACTTCCAAGAGCGGCTCCCATGAATTATTTTTATGTTTATGTGGCACTCCTTCCAACCTTTCTTTCACAAACCATGGCTAACCGAATCCTCGGGTGCCTGCCAACAATCTCATACCATGAAGGAGTGCCTTTTTATTTTAGTTTTATTATGATGACACTCCCCCCAACCTTTGCTTACACAAGCCATGGCTAACCGAATCCTTCGGGTGCCGTCCAACAATCACATACCATGGAGGAGTGTCTATTTAGGTTAATTAATTTGGGACTGGGAATCCCATTGCCAGCTCTTTTTGCAAAATTATCGGATAAGCGGATGTGCCACTAGTCCATAATGAAAGTCCGTCAAGAGTAAATGACAAGGTTGAAAGTTAAACACCACATACTTCCTCATGAGCTATGAAACATTAACACAAATTGAGAAGCATTTTGAAGGTTTTAAAGGTAGCGCATGAGAATTTACTTGGAATGGTTTGAAATGCCATGCATAGGTATTTATGGTGGACACTTTGGAACAACTTGGTTTTCAGGTGTTTGGAAGCACGAGCAGCGTTCCCGCTTAGTACAAGTGAAGGCTAGCAATAGACTGGGGAGCGACAAATCAAGAGAGCAAAGAATCGTCATAATCATGCTTGCGGCAAAATAAATTAACGGAGGCATAAAAGTGATACAAGAACTCTGAAGCAATGTAAATCATCGAGGCTTAATTGACTTTTGTTCAGTCTTATGCATGCGTGAGCATGTGCCAAGTCGATATAAATGAATTATTCAGAGGAGGATACCATAATACCATACCTACTTATGAATAAAACAATGCAAGCAAACATCCGTGACATGCTACTCATATTAATAAATTGGAGCTAAACATGAGAGATCATGAACTACTAGACTTTCTCAAATGACATATACCTCACATGAACCAACTAAGCATGCTCACATGGATGAGTATATGTACAAAAATGAAAACAAATAGAGTTCATACCAGCCTCTCACCATAATCCAATTGTCGTAAATCGTCATTATTGCCTTTCACTTGTGTAGCTTGGATAATATGAAGTGAAAACCACGCTCCAGCCACCGAAGACCATTGAACTCAAGATGAACTTTACAAACCAAAGAAGAACAGCAAATATTTTTTGTGTTTTCGAATTGGAAACAAGAACAAAAGGAAACAAGCAAACAAAGCAAAATCTTTTTGGATTTTCTTATAGCAAACCAACGATAGCAAATAAAGCGAAATAAATTCTAGAAACCAAAACAAACAAATGATGAAGAGAAACAACACAAATATTTTTGGTCTTTTTGGGTTTTAGGAAAGAAACAAAGCAAAAACAAGAAATAGCAAACTAGAAGAGTCACATAAACACAAAGCAGCAGAAATTCGTCAAACTTGATAGCAGTACAGTACTCGATTTTTAAGAAATTCTTCCACTGCTCAAATCGAAAAGTGTTCAACTAATGAAAGCTAGATAACAACCTGGGGAACATGCACAAAAATTGGCTTCGTAAAATACTGTTCTGGCTATTTTTGAGAATTTTTTCGGTAACAGTCCAGAATCTGTTTTCGGGCAGCACTTCCCCAAATATCATCTCCCTCTCATTAGAAAACCACTCAAACAAGCTAAACAAGTATATACAAGTATCCAGCAATCATAATATGCAAAGAATGAGTGATGCCGGTATACCTCCCCCCAAGCTTAGGCTTTTGGCCTAAGTGGAGTTCAACCCCAGCGAGGGTCGCTGTTCCTCGCCGGTGGATAATGCATGGCGTAGTCATAGTAAGGTTCCTGTGCAGAAGAAAAGCGTGGAGGCTCCACATGCCCAAAATGTTGATGCGAGGAACTTGCTGCATCAGATTATGAGTCGAGGTGTTCCTCGGCCTCCTCCGTGTTGCCTCTTGCATGATGGCCTCCTCCCTCTATGTGTGCATTCAGTGCACCTTCTGTGACTGACCAATCCTCCCACCATCCTCTGAGAAACTCCTTCCATGACAAATCATCTCGAAGAGGCTTAAGAGCTCTCGCGGCGATCCCCTTATCTTCTCGCATGACCCCCATTGCGGTACTCTAATTGCTGTACAAAAATCATTGAATGGCAAGTTGACAGTTTTATTATAAATCTTATACTGAACCATGGGGTTAGATTGCGACCAATTGAACTTAAAATCCTGCACAACAGACATAGTCAATTTTGCATATTGGCATGGTTCTCCATCAACAAAATCATTCAACCCTGCACGAGAAATTAGATTCTGAACATCTTCCAATATTCCTGCGCTTCTCATGAAATCTGTGCATGGGTAGTAAGAGGGGTATACTCCCTCTTCGCGGTTCACTCTCATGACTTGTTGCACCTCCAATTCTTGTTGGTTTAGTTGATATCTATTCCACTCCATTTTCTGAAATTTTTCAACAAACAATATAAAATTTGATTTGGTGACATATAATCAAGGGGAACTACTATAGGAACTTGCTAGAGTACTAATCATGCATCAAAGCTAGTTTATACAACTTAGAACAAGCATGCAAGCTCACTAAACATGTTACCTACAGCAGCAAAATATTCAAGATATACTCGACCAAACAAAATTCTTCTTGGATAATCGGAGGAGTCACATACCGGAGAGCAAATGTGCCAAATTTCAGACAGAAATCTGGGCTGAGCAAAGAGATCGAAAAATCCTGAGCTCTTGAGCAAAAACGCGAGTGAGAGAAAGCTGGTGTCGATTTTTTCGGGAGAGAGAAGAGTCTGTGAGGAAGAGATGCTGAAGTGGGGTAAAGGGGGCCCACACGCCAGGGTGGCGCGCCCCCCTTGCTGGCCGCGCCAGCCTGTGGGGTGACACCCTGGGGTGCCCCACAGGTCATCCCCAGGTGCTCCCAGGTGCATTTTCGAAAAATAGGACCAACGGTATAATTTTTGTGAATTTTTGAAAACTTTGAAAAATGCACATTTCTGGGCATTAAGTTTATTATTACTGGCCAGGAAATTTTTTGAAATCTCTAATTAACTAAGGAACTTTGCAAATCAAAAGTGCTACAGCAAGTAAGACAAGTGGAGGAAGAAAGAGATGTTGTTTACCGCCTCTATGCATATAAAAGGTATTCGTTAACAAGGTTGATCAAGTCTTGCCACCGAATAATTTTTACATAGCATAAGAAGAAATAAACCTCAAATCAATCATGTTACCTTGAATTGTATTGATATGGATCCAATCATAAGATTTTGATATCCTTCTTTAGGCTCATATATAGGACAATCAATAGTTCCAATTCTGATAGTTCTCACATTAGAAATAGTATTAACTGCACATACTTTATCAATCCTCTTGGGGAAATAGACGGTATGCTCCTTATCATCAACATTGAAAGTAACCTTTCCTTTATTGCAATCAATAACAGCCCCTGCGGTGTTAAGAAAAGGTCTCCCAAGAATAATAGACATATTATCATCTTCAGGCATTTCCAACACAACAAAATCAGTTAATATTAAGCAGTTATTAGTAACTTGAACAGGAACATCCTCACATATACCAACTGGAATAGCAGTAGATTTATCAGCCATTTGCAAAGATATATCAGTAGGTATCAACTTATCTAAGTAAAGCCTCTTATAAAGAGAAAAAGGCATAACACTAACACCGGCTCCCAAGTCACATAGAGCAGTTTTAACATAATTATTCTTAATAGAACAAGGAATAGTAGGTATACCTGGGTCGCCCAACTTCTTTGGAACTTTGGCATTGAAAGAGTAATTAGCAAGCATAGTGGAAATCTCCTCATTGGGGATCTTCCTTTTGTTAGTAACAATATCTTTCATATACTTTGAATAAGGAGGCAATTTCATAGCATCAGTCAAAGGGATTTGCAAGAATAAAGGTTTCATCCAATCGCAAAATTTATTATAGTGTTCTTCTTCCTTCGATTTTAGTTTCTTAGCAGGAAAAGGCATTTGCTTTTGTACCCAAGGTTCTCTTTCATTACCATGTTTCTTAGCAATAAAATCTTCTTTAGTATATTTTTTATTTTTAGCATGCTTTTCAGGTTCACCTTCAATTTCTTCTTTATCAGAAGCATCATTCTTATTATTATCATTATCATTATCATGTTCATTTCCACTTTCAGTTTCAGCATGGGAAATAGAAATACTATTAGGATCATTAACAGGTTCAGAGGATTCTACAACATTTTTATGTTTCTTCTTCTTTTTCTTAGAAGGAGCACTAGGTTCAATTCGTTGAGAATCTTGTTCAATTCTTTTGGGATGCCCTTCAGGATATAAAGGATCCTGGGTGGAGACACCACCTCTAGTTGTTACTTCATAAGCATGTTTCTCTTTAGAATTATTTTTTAGCAAGTCACTTTGCACTTTAGTGAGTTGATCAATTTGAGTTTGAATCATTTGAAAATGTTTAACAAGCATCTTAACATCATTGGAGGTTCTCTCCACAATATCATGCAAATTGCTAATAGCTTGAGAATTTTCCATTAGATGATTCTCTACTCTCATATTAAAATTTTCTTGCTTAACAATATAATTATCAAACTCATCTAAGCATTGCGCAGGAGGTTTTGAATACGGAATATCTTCCCTAGTAAAGCGTTGAAGGGAGTTTACCTCAATCATGGATGAAGGGGGAATTATCTCACATATATCTTCTATGGGAGGTAGATTCTTCACATCTTCGGATTTAATACCTTTCTCCTTGAGAGACTTCTTAGCTTCCCTCATATCTTCATCATTCAATTCAATTAAACCCCTCTTCTTCAATATTGGCGTTGGAGTTGGTTCAGGTGTATTCCAATCATCATGATTCCGGCTTATTCTAGCCAATAATTCTTCAGCTTCGTCTGGAGTTCTTTTCCTGAAAACACAACCAGCACAACTATCCAAATATGCTCTAGATTCAATGGTTAGTCCACTATAAAATATATCAAGTAGATCATTCTTTTCTAAATCATGTCCAGGTCGAGATCTGATAAGAGAACAAAATCTTGCCCATGCCTCAGGCAATTTCTCTTCATCTCCCTGGTCAAACCTATAAATTTTCTGTAAAGCAATATGTTGAGCACTAGCAGGAAAGTACTTTCGAAAGAAAACATCACGCAGCTCAGTTGGACTTTTAATAGAACCAGGAGGCAAATTATTATACCAAGTTTTAGCATCATCCTTTAATGAGAAAGGAAAAATTTTAGCGACAAAGTAAGTATGCATCTTGACATCATCAGAAAACAAGCTACTCATAGAAGAAAGTTCAATCATGTGTTCTACAGCACTTTCTTTTTCAGTGCCACAAAAGGGTGTTTTCTCTACAATAGCTATATGAGATAGATCAAGAGAAAAATCATAATCTTTATCCTTAATGCATATAGGAGATGTGGCAAATTCAGGATCAGGAGATAACTTATGTCTAACATTATATTGTGCGAGAAAGTTTTTAATTTTTCTTGCATCAGCAGTAGCATTGCATCTATTAATAAAATCATCATTAAGCTCCACATAATCCGCATCAGGATCATCAATAGAATAATCAAGTTCAGGTGAATAAACAGGTGTAGTCGCATTTTCATTAGGAGTTTCAGCATTTTCAATTTGTCTAGACCTAGCAATTGTAGCATCTAGAAAGGATCCCAATGAACCACTATCATCAAGCACAGCAGAAACATTATCAATATTATGAGAGTTTTCAGATTCAGTAGAAGTACCAGCAAGTGAAGCTTGTGGCGGTGAAACAAGTTGACTTATCACAGATGGTGAATCAAGTGTAGCAGAGGTACTCAGAGTTGTACCTTTTCTTGTAGTGGATGGTAATATGGCGACTTTAGGATCGCGAGTTTTACCCATGATGGAGAATTTGCAGCGAACAATATCAATCCAAGTGAACTTCCAAATAAAGCTATGCTCCCCGGCAACGGCGCCAGAAAACAGTCTTGATAACCCACAAGTATAGGGGATCGCAGCAGTCTTCGCGGGAAGTAAATCCCAATTTATTGATTCGACACAAGGGGAGACAAAGAATACTTGAAAGCCTTAACAGCGGAGTTGTCAATTCAGCTGCACCTGGAAACAGACTTGCTCGCAAGAGTTTATCAGTAGTAACAGTTTTATAGCAGTAGCAGTAGTGAAATAACAGCAGCAGAGTAACAGAGACAGCAGTAGTGATTATAGTAAACAGCAGGAATAAAATACTGTAGGCACGGGGACGGATGACGGGCGTTGCATGGATGAGAGAAACTCATGTAACAATCATAGCAGGGCATTTGCAGATAATAATAAAACGGTGTCCAAGTACAAAGCAATCAATAGGCATGTGTTCCAATTATAGTCGTACGTGCTCGCAATGAGAAACTTGCACAACATCTTTTGTCCTACCAGCCGGTGGCAGCCGGGCCTCAAGGGAATCTACTGGATATTAAGGTACTCCTTTTAATAGAGTACCGGAGCAAAGCATTAACACTCCATGAACACATGTGATCCTCACATCACTACCATCCCCTCCGGTTGTCCCGATTTCTGTCACTTCGGGGCCATTGGTTCCGGATAGCGACATGTGTATACAACTTGCAGGTAAGACCATAAACAATGAATATCATGATGAAACAATAACATGTTCAGATCTGAGATCATGGCACTCGGGCCCTAGTGACAAGCATTAAGCATAACAAGTTGCAACAATATCATCAAAGTACCAATTACGGACACTAGGCACTATGCCCTAACAATCTTATGCTATTACATGACCAATCTCATCCAATCCCTACCATCCCCTTCGGCCTACAGCGAGGGAATTACTCACACATGGATGGGGGAAACATGGCTGGTTGATGGAGAGGCGTCCGTGGTGATGATGGCGATGATCTCCTCCAATTCCCCGTCCCGGTGGAGTGCCAGAATGGAGACTTCTGGCTCCCGAGACGGAGTTTCGCGATGTGGCGGCGTTCTGGAGGCTTTCTAGCGACTTCGACCTCTTCCCGTGCGTTTTTAGGTCGAAGGCAATAAGTAGTCCGAAGGAGGGCGTCGGGGGCCGACCGAGGCCACCACACACTAGGGCCGCACGGGCCCCTCCTGGGCCGCGCCGGCCTAGTGTGTGGGGCCCTCGGGCCCCCACCTGGCTTGCCCTTCTGGCTCCGCCAATATTCTGGGAAAATAGGACCTTCTGCATAAATTCCGAGGATTTTCCTGAAAGTTGGATTTCTGCACAAAAACGAGACACCAGAACAGTTCTCCTGAAAACAGCGTTAGTCCGTGTTAGTTGCATCCAAAATACACAAATTAGAG
Organism: Lolium perenne; assembly: GCF_019359855.2. Taxonomy (NCBI): domain Eukaryota; kingdom Viridiplantae; phylum Streptophyta; class Magnoliopsida; order Poales; family Poaceae; genus Lolium; species Lolium perenne. Next base: position 324,232,000 of record NC_067246.2, read on the forward strand.
ACAAAACAATAGCAAAAGTGTTCGGGAAAGTAGATACGTTTTGGACGTATCAGTACGCGCCCAAGATTTTTTTATCGAAGGGGTTGGGTTTAGCTGTGGATCCTCCCTTGGGAACCGGCGAAGCATCATCCTCATCCATCGCCTTGGAACTGTCTTCCTCCTTGTCCTTGTTCTTGCCCTTGCGTCCTTTGCCGCGTGGGCGATGCTTGCGGGCTCGTTTGTATCCTGCTTCCGGGTCAGTTTTGAGATCGTTGACCCACTTGCAGTTGCGATTGGTGTGAGAGGACTTGCCAGTAGCCGGATCAATGTGGGCTAAGCAAGGCATGTCTATGTATTCCTCATAGGTTTGGGGGGCACGGGTTCCGGCAGCGGTGACCTCCACACCACGCTGCTGGCCCCTGCCGGCTCCGCGGCTGCGGCCTATTCCACCTCCTTGACCTCCGTGCTGGAAAGCCATGGCGATCAAGTCGGATCCGCCACTTCTCTGGTCATCGGGGGGATTTTCCGCTTGGTGCCGCTGCTGTTACCATTATCATGGTTCTTCTTTTGCTGATGCAGGGGAATTGTTGTAGCTGCGAGATCTCTGCCTGCATCGTCATCGGAGGCAGTGTGATCGCTGGCGATGGTGATCATGTCATCCAAAGTCAGTTTGTTTGCATTGACCAAGCAAGTGAGCTTGTGCCGCAGCAGTCCTCCTCTCTGCAATCCACCTATAAAGGCGTGCATAGCTGTGCGATTGTCGACATTCTCGCACTCGTTCCTGGTTAACAACCATCGGGTGAGGAAGCTCCTTGATGTTTCACCCTTCTTCTAGATACATGCCTGTAGGTCGCTTGTTGTGGCAGGCCTCTTGTAGGTGCCCCTGAAGTGCTTCTCGAAGGCGTTCTTCAGGTCGAGCCAGCAAAAGATGGAGTTCTTCTCGAGGTCGCTGAGCCAGATCCGGGCTGGACCTACAAGGTACAGCTGGAGCATCCGGCACGCGATGTTAGGTGTTCCTCCGGCGAAGGTTACTGCATTGTAGTAATCCTCGATCCAGGTATCCAGCCTTTCGGTGCCATCATAATGCTTCAGGTTTCCGGGTAGCTTGAGGTTCATCCTTGGCTTTGGCTCCTCTCGAATCATCCTGCCAAAGCACTTTGGGCCGATGTAGTCAGACCTGTATTCGTTGAGACGTTCCCGCGCGTCACGCGAGCCATTGCGGGGGGGGGGGGGGGGGATTTTGAGCGTGAGCGAGATCTCCGGCCACCGCCTCCGCCTCCACCTCCGCCTCCACCGCTAGGTGGTTGATACGTCTCCAACGTATCGATAATTTCTTATTTTCCATGCTACTTTATTGATGATACCTACATGTTTTATGCATACTTTATGTCATATTTATGCATTTTCCGGCACTAACCTATTAACAAGATGCCGAAGAGCTCTGCTGTTTTTGGTTTCAGAAATCCTAGTAAGGAAATATTCTCGGAATTGGACGAAATCAACGCCCAGGATCTTATTTTTCCACGAAGCTTCCTGAACACCGGGGGAGATAAGAAGTGGGGCGACGAGGTGACGCCACACCAGGGCGGCGCGGCCCAGGCCCTGGCCGCGCCGGCCTGTGGTGTGGGCCCCTCGTGGCGCCCCCTGACCTACCCTTCCGCCTACTTAAGCCTTCGTCGAGAATAACTCCAGTACCGAGAGCCACGATACGGAAAACCTTCCAGAGACGCCGCCGCCGCCAATCCCATCTCGGGGGATTCAGGAGATCGCCTCCGGCACCCTGCCGGAGAGGGGAATCATCTCCCGGAGGACTCTTCACCGCTATGGTCACCTCCGGAGTGATGAGTGAGTAGTTCACCCCTGGACTATGGGTCCATAGCAGTAGCTAGATGGTCGTCTTCTCCTAATTGTGCTATCATTGTTGGATCTTGTGAGCTGCCTAACATGATCAAGATCATCTATCTGTAATGCTACATGTTGTGTTTGTTGGGATCCGATGAATAAATGAATGCTATGTTATGTTGATTATCAATATCATCTATGTGTTGTTTATGATCTTGCATGCTCTTCGTTACTAGTAGAGGCTCTGGCCAAGTTTTTGCTTGTAACTCCAAGAGGGAGTATTTATGCTCGATAGTGGGTTCATGTCTCCATTAAATCTGGGGGAGTGACAGAAACCTCTAAGGTTGTGGATGTGCTGTTGCCACTAGGGATAAAACATCAATGCTATGTCTAAGGATGTATTTATTGATTACATTACGCACCATACTTAATGCAATTGTCTGTTGTTTGCAACTTAATACTGGAGGGGGTTCGGATGATAACCTGAAGGTGGACTTTTTAGGCATAGATGCATGCTGGATAGCGGTCTATGTACTTTGTCGTAATGCCCAATTAAATCTCACAATACTCATCATAACATGTATGTGCATGGTCATGCCCTCTTTATTTTGTCAATTGCCCAACTGTAATTTGTTCACCCAACATGCTTATTCTTATCGGAGAGACACCTCTAGTGAACTGTGGACCCCGGTCCATTCTTTTACATCGAATACAATCTACAGCAATACTCGTTCTACTGTTCTCTGCAAACTTCATCATCCACACTATACATCTAATCGTTTGTTACAGCAAGCCGGCAATATTGACAACCTCACTGTTACGTTGGGACAAAGTATCTTGGTTGTGTTGTGCAGGTTCCATGGTTGCGCCGGAATCACTGGTGTTGCGCCGCACTACACTCCGCCGCCATCAACCTTCAACGTGCTTCTTGGCTCCTATTGGTTCGATAAACCTTGATTTCTTACTGAGGGAAAACTTGCCGCTGTACGCATCACACCTTCCTCTTGGGGTTCCCAACGGTCGCGTGCTGTACGCGTATCAAGACTGTTTTCTGGCGCCGTTGCCGGGGAGATCAAGACACGCTGCAAGGGGAGTCTCCACCTCCAATCTCTTTACTTTGTTTTTGTCTTGCTTTATTTTATTTAGTACTTTGTTTGCTGCACTAAATCAAAATACAAAAAAAATTAGTTGCTAGCTTTACTTTATTTGCTATCTTGATCTCCATATTAAAAACACAAAAAATTAGTTACTTGCATTTACTTTATCTAGTTTACTTTATTTACTGTTGCTAAAATGGGTACTCCTGAAAATACTAAGTTGTGTGACTTCACAACCACAAATAATAATGATTTCTTATGCACACCTATTGCTCCACCTGGTACTACAGCAGAATTCTTTGAAATTAAACCTGCTTTACTAAATCTTGTTATGAGAGAGCAATTTTCTGGTGTTAGTTCTGATGATGCTGCTGCCCATCTCAATAATTTTGTTGAACTATGTGAAATGCAAAAGTATAAGGATGTAGATGGTGACATTATAAAATTAAAATTGTTTCCTTTCTCATTAAGAGGAAGAGCTAAAGATTGGTTGCTATCTCTGCCTAAGAGTAGTATTGATTCATGGACTAAATGCAAGGATGCTTTTATTGGTAGATATTATCCTCCTGCTAAAATTATATCTTTGAGAAGTAGCATAATGAATTTTAAACAATTGGATAATGAGCATGTTGCCCAAGCATGGGAAAGAATGAAATCTTTGGTTAAAAATTGCCCAACCCCTGGACTGACTACTTGGATGATCATCCAAACCTTTTATGCAGGACTGAATTTTTCTTCGCGGAACTTATTGGATTCAGCTTTCAGAGGTACCTTTATGTCCATCAATCTAGGCGACGCAACAAAGCTTCTTGATAATATGATGATTAATTACTCTGAATGGCACACGGAAAGAGCTCCACAAGGTAAGAAGGTAAATTCTGTCGAAGAAACCTCTTCCTTGAGTGATAAGATTGATGCTATTATGTCTATGATTGTGAATGGTAGGACAAATATTGATCCTAATAATGTTCCGTTAGCTTCATTGGTTGCTCAAGAAGAACATGTTGATGTGAACTTCATTAAAAATAATAATTTCAACAACAATGCTTATCAGAACAATTCTAGTAACAACTATAGGCCATATCCTTATAATAATGGTAACAGTTATGGTAATTCTTATGGGAATTCTTACAAAAATAATAGGAATTCACCCCTGTACTTGAAGCCATGCTTAAAGAATTTATTAGTACACAAACTGCTTTTAACAAATCTGTTGAAGAAAAGCTTGGGAAAATTGATATACTTGCTTCTAAAGTCGATAGTCTTGCTGCTGATGTTGATCTTTTGAAATCGAAAGTTATGCCTAATGAAAATAATGATATTAAGTCATTTGCTACAGCAAACGCCATCCAAGTTAGAATTAATGAGAATATAAGATTGATGGCCGAATTGCGTGCTAAGTGGGAAAGAGAAGAAAATGCTAAAGAAGATAATATAGCTAAAGTTTGGACTATTACCACCACTAGCAATGCTAATGCTTCACATTTTGCTGCACCTCCTACTATCAATGGTAAAATAATTGGTGTTGGCAATGTTTCCACTTCTAATGCAAAGCGTGAAAAACTGCTAAAGCTGCTAAAGCTTTGAAACTGCCTGTGATAAAACTGCTGAAATTTTTTCCAACATTGGGGATAATGATCCCATTGCTTTAGATTATAATGGTTTGGATTTTGATGATTGTCACATCTCTGAAGTTATAAAGTTCTTACAAAAACTTGCTAAGAGTCCTAATGCTAGTGCTATAAATTTGGCCTTTACAAAACATATTACAAATGCTCTCATAAAAGCTAGAGAAGAGAAATTAGAACGTGAAGCTTCTATTCCTAGGAAGCTAGAGGATGGTTGGGAGCCCATCATTAAGATGAAGGTCAATGACTTTGATTGTAATGCTTTATGTGATCTTGGTGCAAGTATTTCCGTTATGCCTAGAAAAATCTATAACATGCTTGACTTGCCACCATTGAAAAATTGTTATTTGGATGTTAATCTTGCTGATAACTCTACAAAGAAACCTTTGGGGAGAGTTGATAATGTTCGCATTACCGTTAACAATAACCTTGTCCCCGTTGATTTTGTTGTCTTGGATATTGAATGCAATGCATCTTGTCCCATTATATTGGGAAGACCTTTTCTTCGAATTGTTGGTGCTATTATTGATATGAAGGAAGGTAATATTAAATATCAATTTCCTCTCAAGAAAGGTATGGAACACTTCCCTAGAAAGAGAATGAAGTTACCTTTTGATTCTATCATTAGAACAAATTATGATGTTGATGCTTCGTCTCTTGATAATACTTGATACACACTTTCTGCGCCTAGCTGAAAGGCGTTAAAGAAAAGCGCTTATGGGAGACAACCCATGATTTTACTACTGCACTTTTATTTTATATTTGAGTCTTGGAAATTGTTACTACTGTAGAAACCTCTTCTTATCTTAGTTTTGTTGCATTGTTGTGCCAAGTAAAGTCTTTGATAGTAAGGTTCATACTAGATTTGGATTACTGCGCAGAAACAGATTTCTTGCTGTCACGAATCTGGGCCTAATTCTCTGTAGGTAACTCAGAAAATTCTTCCAATTTACGTGAGTGATCCTCAGATATGTACGCAACTTTCATTAAATTTGAGCATTTTCATTTGAGCAAGTCTGGTGCCTCTTAGAAATTCGTCTTTACAGACTGTTCTATTTTGACAGATTCTGCCTTTTATTTCGCATTGCCTGTTTTGCTATGCTTGATGGATTTTTCTATTCCATTAACTTTCATAGCTTTGTGCAATGTCCAGAAGTGTTAAGAATGATTATGTCAGCTCTGAAAATGTGAATTTTGATTGTGCACTAACCCTCTAATGAGTTGTTTTGAGTTTGGTGTGAAGGAAGTTTTCAAGGATCAAGAGAGGAGGATGATACAATATGATCAAGAAGAGTGAAAGCTCTAAGCTTGGGGATGCCCCGGTGGTTCACCCCTGCATATTTCAAGAAGACTCAAGCGTCTAAGCTTGGGGATGCCCAAGGCATCCCCTTCTTCATCGACAACATTATCAGGTTCCTCTAGTGAAACTATATTTTTATTCCATCACATCTTATGTACTTTGTTTGGAGCGTCTGTTTGTTTTTTGTTTTGTTTGAATAAAGTTGGATCCTAGCATTCATTGTGTGGGAGAGAGACACGCTCCGCTGTTGCATATGGACAAATATGTCCTTAGGTTTTACTCATAATGTTCATGGCGAATGTTGAAACTGCTTCGTTAAATTGTTATATGGTTGGAAACGGGAAATGCTACATGTGGTAATTGGTAAAATGTCTTGAATAATTTGATACTTGGTAATTGTTGTGCTCATGTTTAAGCTCTTGCATCATATACTTTGCACCTATTACTGAAGAAATACATAGAGCTTGCTAAAATTTGGTTTGCATGATTGGTCTCTCTAAGGTCTAGATAATTTCTAGTAAGGGTCGAACAACAAGGAAGACGGTGTAGAGTCTTATAATGCTTACAATATGTCTTTTATGTGAGTTTTGCTGTACCGCTTCATACTTGTGTTTGTTTCAAATAGCCTTGCTAGCCTAAGCCTTGTATCGAGAGGGAATACTTCTCATGCATCCAAAATCCTTGAGCCAAACACTATGCCACTTGTGTCCACCATACCTACCTACTACATGGTATTTCTCCACCATTCCAAAGTAAATTGCTTGAGTGCTACCTTTAAAATTTCTATCCTTTATCTTTGCAATATATAGCTCATGGGACAAATAGCCTAAAAACTATTGTGGTATTGAATATGTACTTATGCATTTTATCTCTTATTAAGTTGCTTGTTGAGCGACAACCATGTTCCTGGGGACGCCATCAACTACTCTTTGTTGAATATCATGTGAGTTGCTATGCATGTTCGTCTTGTCTGAAGTAAGGGCGATTTACCATGAGTTGAATGGTTTGAGCATGCATATTGTTAGAGAAGAACATTGGGCCGCTAACTAAAGCCATGATCCATGGTGGAAGTTTCAGTTTTGGACAAATATCCTCAATCTCATATGAGAATATTAATTGTTGTTGAATGCTTATGCATTAAAGAGGAGTCCATTATCTGTTGTCTATGTTGTCCCGGTATGGATGTCTAAGTTGAGAATAATCAAAAGCGAGAAATCCAATGCGAGCTTTCTCCTTAGACCTTTGTACAGGCGGCATAGAGGTACCCCTTTGTGACACTTGGTTAAAACATATGTATTGCGGTGATAATCCAGGTAATTCGAGCTAATTAGGACAAGGTGCGGGCACTATTAGAATACTATGCATGAGGCTTTCAACTTGTAGGATATAATTTACATAACACATATGCTTTACTACTACTGTTGACAAAATTGTTTCTTGTTTTCAAAACCAAAGCTCTAGCACAAATATAGCAATCGATGCTTCCCTCTGTGAAGGGCCTTTCTTGTACTTTTATGTTGAGTCAGTTCACCTATTTCTCTCCATCTCAAGAAGCAAAACTTGTGTGAACTGTGCATTGATTCCTACATACTTGCATATTGCACTTGTTATATTACTTTGCATTGACAATATCCATGAGATATACATGTTACAAGTTGAAAGCAACCGCTGAAACTTAATCTTCCTTTGTGTTGCTTCAATACCTCTACTATGAATTTATTGCTTTATGAGTTAACTCTTATGCAAGACTTATTGATGCTTGTCTTGAAAGTACTATTCATGAAAAGTCTTTGCTATATGATTCAATTGTTTACTCATTGCATTAACATTGCTTCGAATCGCTGCATTCATTACATGTGCTTACAATAGTATGATCAAGATTATGATGGCATGTCACTTCAGAAATTATCTTTGTTATCGTTCACCTACTCGGGACGAGCAGGAACTAAGCTTGGGGATGCTGATACGTCTCCAACGTATCGATAATTTCTTATGTTCCATGCTACTTTATTGATGATACCTACATGTTTTATGCATACTTTATATCATATTTATGCATTTTCCGGCACTAACCTATTAACAAGATGCCGAAGAGCCAGTTGCTGTTTTCTACTTTTTTTGGTTTCAGAAATCCTAGTAAGGAAATATTCTCGGAATTGGACGAAATCAACGCCCAGGATCTTATTTTTCCACGAAGCTTCCAGAACACCGGGGGAGATACGAAGTGGGGAGACGAGGCGACGCCACACCAGGGCGGCACGGCCCAGGCCCTGGCCGCGCCGGCCTGTGGTGTGGGCCCCTCGTGGCGCCCCCTGACCTACCCTTCCGCCTACTTAAGCCTTCGTCGAGAATAACTCCAGTACCGAGAGCCACGATACAGAAAACCTTCCAGAGACGCCGCCGCCGCCAATCCCATCTCAGGGGATTCAGGAGATCGCCTCTGGCACCCTGCCGGAGAGGGGAATCATCTCCCGGAGGACTCTTTACCGCCATGGTCGCCTCCGGAGTGATGAGTGAGTAGTTCACCCCTGGACTATGGGTCCATAGCAGTAGCTAGATGGTCGTCTTCTCCTAATTGTGCTATCATTGTTGGATCTTGTGAGCTGCCTAACATGATCAAGATCATCTATCTGTAATGCTACATGTTGTGTTTGTTGGGATCCGATGAATAAATGAATGCTATGTTATGTTGATTATCAATATCATCTATGTGTTGTTTATGATCTTGCATGCTCTTCGTTACTAGTAGAGGCTCTGGCCAAGTTTTTGCTTGTACCTCCAAGAGGGAGTATTTATGCTCGATAGTGGGTTCATATCTCCATTAAATCTGGGGGAGTGACAGAAACCTCTAAGGTTGTGGATGTGCTGTTGCCACTAGGGATAAAACATCAATGCTATGTCTAAGGATGTATTTATTGATTATATTACGCACCATACTTAATGCAATTGTCTGTTGTTTGCAACTTAATACTGGAGGGGGTTCGGATGATAACCTGAAGGTGGACTTTTTAGGCATAGATGCATGCTGGATAGCGGTCTATGTACTTTGTCGTAATGCCCAATTAAATCTCACAATACTCATCATAACATGTATGTGCATGGTCATGCCCTCTTTATTTGTCAATTGCCCAACTGTAATTTGTTCACCCAACATGTTTATTCTTATCGGAGAGACACCTCTAGTGAAGTGTGGACCCCGGTCCATTCTTTTACATCGAATACAATCTACTGCAATACTCGTTCTACTGTTCTCTACAAACTTCATCATCCACACTATACATCTAATCCTTTGTTACAGCAAGCCGGTGAGATTGACAACCTCACTGTTACGTTGGGACAAAGTATCTTGGTTGTGTTGTGCAGGTTCCACGTTGGCGCCGGAATCCCTGGTGTTGCGCCGCACTACACTCCGCCGCCATCAACCTTCAACATGCTTATTGGCTCCTACTGGTTCGATAAACCTTGGTTTCTTACTGAGGGAAAACTTGCCGCTGTACGCATCACACCTTCCTCTTGGGGTTCCCAACGGTCGCGTGCTGTACGCGTATCAGTGGTGGGGAGGGAGATCTGCGGGGGGCCTGATGTGACCTCTTGCTTCCGCCTTCTGATTCTCCTCGCCCTTCATGATGCTAACTCCAGCTTTGGTGGCTGCCTTCACCATCTTGCTGGCTGCCTTCGTCGTTCCGGCTTCTACGGGGCTCCGGGTCGCGCTCCTCGTGTCGGCTCCGACGGGGTTCCGGCGTGCGCTCTCTGTTCCTGTTCCTCTGAGGGGCCACGTTGTTGCGGATGTTTATTCTACCAGGCCCATGGGGTCTAGTGTTTCCGGCTGGACTACGACGGCGAGGAGGCGGATGGCGCGGGTATCCGTTGGGCGGAGGTGACGGATTCCGGTACTTGTCCCTACCAGTGTACTTCACATCCTTTCCCTTCTTTGGATCTGACGGAGGTGTCTTTGATGGCACATGGGTTGGATTTGGGTGTTCTCTGGTTCTCCTCCTGCGCTCGGAGGATCCGGTGCGCGATTCATCGTTGCGGTGCTTGCTTCTGGAGGCGTCCTTTTGCGCAGTGGAAACACATAACTCTGGGTTAGATTCCAACTTGCGCGAAGTGTCTGCCTTGCTCTGTTGGTGCACCGCTGAAGCGACGAGCGTGCGGAGGTGGTTGATGTCGATTTCCTCGTTCTTCTTGTTCAGAAGTTCCGTAGCCTTCTTCATGTTCTCCTTCGGAGTTGTGAGTGGCTGCAGATTGGAGGGAGTTGCGAAGGTGATCTTGCGGGGGCCAATGGCTTCCCGCCGGATCTTATCAGCTTCCTTTATTTTGGCCTCCCAATGTTCTCGGAGTTTCTTGGCCTTCTGCAAGGAGTCAACGGCTTCACGCTCTCTTTGGCGGAAGTTGTCCATTACTTCTTGCCCTTCTTGCCTTTCTTCCAGCATCGCAGCTGCGGTGGTGGAGATCTTCTTTGCGGTAGCCAGCATTTCCCTTCTTGTTGCTTCTAGAGCTACTGGATATGCGGCTTCCTCCGGAGTTATCGGCTTGTTAAGGACTTCTGTGTGAACTAGGGCCCCTATGCCTACTTGCTCCACGAGCTCTTCCGGAGTCAGGTAATACTTGTCCCCAGAAATGTTGTCTTCTCTGGATTCCGACGCAGCGCGGCGACGAGGTCGCGATGGCGGAGTATCCAAATTGGAAGCTATCGGGAGATCTGCTGCAGCAGGAGCTTCTTCGTCAGCGTCTTCGCCTAACCCAGTTATGGTCACTAGGACCTACTTAGGTGGGGCAGATTTCGCGTCAGCTTCCTTTTCGCCTTCTAGCTCCTTCAAAGCTTGGTCAAATTCCTCCGTGTTCATGGACGAAGCATAATCGGAAGTTGGACTGAGGTTGCCCAGGATTGATTCTTCTACCTCTCTGGCCTCCTCTTGCTGATCCGGTGTGCTGCTATCCCTGATAGCCTCATGCTGTTCCGGGGCGTCGTCGGTTCCGGCATCATCAACCTGCATGGGTCCCGCATCTTTCGGAGGAGGAGCGGTTCCATGGTATGTGCGAGGAAGTGCACGAAGTGACACCTTTGCTTCTCTAACACGTGGGAGACCCAGGCGGATCTGCATTGGTCTTCCATCGTTGTTTCCTGCTCGGGGCGGATTGGGTGGGGTTTGATTTTTCCAGATCTAAGGCGGAATCTTCCTTTGGAAGCTCCAGCATCTCAGATCGGATCTTCGCGTCTGCGTTCCGCTCAGCGGCGGTCGCGTCAGTGTTACTTACCAGGGTGTTTCCATTGAGATCGACGGTTTCGCCGATGAAGATGTGAATGCCGCCAATTGGGACGATGGAGAGCTTGACGGGGTCGGTCCTAGCCGGAATCCAGCACTCGCCCTGAGGGACGATCGGAAAGTTCCCGGCGTAAAGGACATGCCCCACAGCAATGGATTCATCGTAACTTCCCATGGCGGAACCCTCCCGGTTCTTGCCTCCAGACGCCGTTGGCCCCATGGTGGGCGCCAACTGTCGTTGCCTATTCGACGGTACTCCAGAGGAGGGATCCTCATGGAGGGGAGAAGAAGTAGGGGCCATAGGGCGGCGAGTCCTCGGGACGGTGGTACGCGATTTACCCAGCTTCGGAACACCTGCTCAAAGACAGGGCCTACTGCTGCTTGTCTGGAATTATCTGGGCGCTTTTGCATTGTTACAATGAGTTGTGATTGTGCCTCTAGGGCTCCCAGGATCCGGCATATAAAGGCGCACGGACCTAGGGTTTACATGGAAAGTCCTAGCCGGAATACAAGTTGCCTAACTACGGTTCAATGTCTTGCCGTGTACGTCAAGTATCCGCCTTCCATCAAGGCCGTGCTGGATCCAGATACTTCATGGGCTTCACGGATCCGGCCTCCTTCGCAGGTCGGTTGGGATCCGGCTCCTCGTTCCTGGGCTGGACTTCATCCTTCAGGATCTACAGCAACTAGGCCGCCCGATGGGCCACATGCCACATCACCATCTGTGGACCACCCGGGCTTGCCGGATCTAGGCCATGCCGTTGATATACCTATAAAGTATACCCACAACACATCGCACGAGGAGAAGAGGAGCAGCTGGACGTGAAGCTGGACATGGAGCTGGACATGAAGCTGCACATGAAAACATCCCATGGACGCACGAGGGAGGAGCGGGAGGCATGCGCGAGGGAGGAAGACGAAGATGTCCAGGCTGGTACCAGGACCGGTCCGACCGGCCGCCACGCCGGCCGACCCGGTCACAGGCCCGGTCCAACCGGCTCCCACGCCGAGAGCGCCCGGTTCCGACCGGGTTCTACTCTTGTGCCATCCGGGCGGGTGTACTGAGCCACCCGACCCGCGCCCGGTCACCACCCAGTGCCAGGCCCGGTTCCGACCGGCCTGCCCCAGTCCCAGGCCCGGTCGACCGGCTCCTGAGCCGGCCGTGTACGAGTCTGTCTCGACAAGATCCAATCTGAGTCGGTTTTCTATGTATCTTTTTGACTCCTGGTCGTCCTGAACCCCTATATAAGTGCCCAGGATGCCCCCCAAATTAGGTTTAGACCATGTTTAAGATAAACCCTAGTTCATAGTTGATTGCTTTGCAACTCTATTGAATCTCTACACCATATTGCATTGATTTGGTGTTTATCCTGAAAGTCTTGTGTGATCTGATGTTCCATTGGGAATTAGACGGTTGCAACTTACCGCTTCGTGGTCGGCGGCTACATGTGCAAGTGTGTGGAGTTGCGAATATCTTGCAGGGTTGAGAGCTATTGCATTGGCGACAGGGAACAATCGAGAGACTTCGTTGCGTCATACAAGTTATCATCCACTTTATCATCATGTTATCTCTGTTGTGTTCATCCCGTGAACTTCATCACCACCGTTGTTTACTGAGAAGATCGGGCCACCCCTTATCATCTTGGTATCAGATTTCAGTGTTTCCTCGGTAAGCCATCCACAATCCACCCCATAGTTGAGTTGTGAGTGTTTTACTATCCAGAAAAGGCCATAAAAAGTTAGGGTTAGGGTTTGCCATAGCCTTAAATTGCACTAATTTCGAGTTTCAGTTGCTTTTCATAGTTGTTTTTGCGTATCTTTTTCTTCCATCTAGTATTGTTAGGGTTTGTGTTTCCGCTATCATCTAGTTTCAGTTTTTGTTACTCCGAGTCCACATAGCGTACAGTGTGCTTGTTCCCAACCATAGCCACAGCCTTTCGATATAAGTGATTAGGAACTTCCCCATAAGAGACTACTTTTACCGCTCGACAGGCCGCTCATTAGGGTTTTGGTGTGTTGCATTATCTATTGGACGTGTTATCAAGGAGTTGCGTCATAAAATAAAATAAAAGTTAAAAGAGAAAAGAAGCAAAAAGAGCTACATAGCTACGTGTGATAAAAAATAAAAAAAATCAAAACGAAAAGTAAAGTGCTAGTAGAATAGGGTAAAGGTCTAAGTTTACTTTGCTGCACCTGTAGTTGAGCAATCTTGTGCCTGCCCCATTGAGCTTTGCTAGCGTTTCTCGAGTGCATTGCAACCTTTTCTTCCATATAGTTGCATTGCCACATTTATCGCCTTGTGTGGGTATCATTGGTTGTCTACGGTCAATGCTAGAGCTTGTTATTGGTGCAAATAGGTAGCCCACCTACATCCCCACATATACCCTGCTTTGGCATGTGATTGTTCTTATACCCTTGATATTCGCTTCGCTACATCTGTGCACTAGTCGTCACTACAAGTGGTAAGCAATACTAATTCACTTTGGAGCGGTAAGATTTCCTTTTCTTATCAGTTTTGAGTGAGTTGTGAGAGCACCACTATATATATTTGTTTTAGTGCACTAATCTACTAACCATGTCTTCTAGTGATGAAAAAATTGTTAACCAGAAAAACAAGGATGCCGCTGATGTGATGACTTGGAGGGAATATGAAGCTCTTCGTAATGAGATGCGATGTGAATTCTGCACTCAGGACGATGAAATTAAGGTTACTGTTCAGGAGATTTCCCAGAAGCTGGATACTACTAATGAGACCGTCAATGCAATGCAAGATCAAATGATGGATATTCAGCGCAGTATTCAAGCGTTGACTCTAGCTGTTGCTAATCTGACCCTACAACAACAACATGAAGATGAGGATGCTGAGCTTCAAGATGCACTTGGTGTTGGTCGTGGTGCTAGACGTGGTAACCGTGGTCGTGGCTTTGTTGAACTCGGAGCTCGCCGGGTTCCTCCACAACAGCAAGATGATGGTTTGGGTCAGCCAAAGTTCTCAATACCCAAATTTGAAGGAGGTGCTGATGTTGAAGAATACCTCACTTGGGAGCTGAAACTTGAGAAGTTGTGGCGTCTACATGACTATACTGAAGATAGGAAGGTTAAGCTTGCTTCCTCAGAATTTGATGGTTATGCATTGCGTTGGAGTTACACGTGCTCGTCAGGAAGATAATGAGTTGCCAGTTCGTACATGGCGCGAGATGAATGTCATTATGCAAGCTCATTTTGTTCCCACTAATTATTTGCGATCTATATATGACAAGTTGACCCTATTGAGGCAAGGTGTTATGACAGTTGATGCTTATTACATGGAGATGGAGATGCTTATGCAGTGTGGCCGTGTCCGTGAGTCACTTGAGATAACGATGCAACGCTTTCTACATGGTTTGACATATAAGGTTAAAGGCATTGTTCATTACCAAAGTTACACTACTATGAATCAATTGTTACATCATGCAAGAGAAGCTGAAGCACAGTTGGCTGATGAGGCGCAAGTCAAAGGACGTGCTACCGGAGCTGACGGCGCCGGTGCCATCTTCCCGCCCCACAACGTTCCCTACTTCTTCTAGCAAGCCGGTCTCCAATGTGTCCAACACAAAGAAGCCCAAACCTGCTACAAGTACAAGTGGTTCTAGCATGTCTACTGCGCGTAACCATGATACGGCTTGTCATACATGTGGTGGCAAGGGTCACTTCAAGAGATATTGTCCTAACCGCAAGGTCATGTTTATCAATGAGGACAATGAGTATGAACTGGATATGATGTTTATCCATCTGCTCCATAAGATGAGGACTATGACAGTGATGGTGTAGATGCTTATCCGTCTGAAGCTTGCACTATAGTTGTGTCTCAGCATGCTCTTAATGTGTTTCCAAGTGCATCTACTCAGCGCTGCAATCTGTTCCAAACAAAGGCACTAGTTGGTCTCTTATAAAGCTTGCAAGGTTATTATTGATGGCGGGAGTTGCCGCAGTTTAGCAAGCAAAGAGTTGTGTACCAAGCTGAAACTGAAGTATCTACCGCACCCGCATCCATACTATATTCAGTGGTTGAGTGATAATGGTGATATGAAGGTAAACCACATGATGCATGTTGATTTTGAGATTGGACCGTATAAGGATTCCATTGATTTTGATGTGGTTCCTATGACGGTGTGTCACCTATTATTGGGTCGGCCCTGGCTCTATGACCGTTCTGTGCAACACAATGGCCGTGCCAATACGTATCACTTGGAGTTCAAGGGCAAGAAAATCAACTTGCAGCCAATGTCACCACAGCAAATTGTCGATGAATCTCGTCAGAAAGTTGAAGTAAACTTGGAGGATGCTCCAGTGGATAGGCGAGAGAATTGTAATACCGTGAGTGATATAACAAAAAGTGAGAGAGTGAATTCCTTAGTCTTATTAGCCACCAAAGAGGACATGAGAGAATTTAGTGAGGATCCTACAGCCATGCCTCTTGTGCTCATGTACAAGGGTGAGGTTTTGGTTTCTAACGACATGACCCCTATTTCTCTTGGTGTTTCTAGTGTTTTGCAGGAATTCAACGATATGTTTCCGGAGGAGGTGCCAGCAGGATTGCCACCATTGCGTGGTATTGAGCATCAAATTGACTTGATCCCCGGAGCTTCGCTGCCCAATAGGGCGCCATATAGGACGAACCCCGAAGAGACGAAGGAGATACAGAAGCAAGTACAAGCGCTACTCGACAAAGGTTATATCCGCATAAGCCTAAGTCCTTTTGCTGTTCCTGTTATTCTAGTTCCTAAGAAAGATTGTACATGGCACATGTGTGTTGATTGTAGAGCGATAAACAACATTATTATTCGATATCGTCATCCTAATCCCCGTTTAGAGGATATGTTAGATGAATTGAGTGGTGCTGCTGTTTTCTCCAAAACTGATTTGCGTAGTGGTTATCATCAAATTATGATGAAAGAATGGGATGACTGGAAAACAACCTTTAAAACAAAATTTGGTTTATATGTGTGGTTAGTAATGCCTTTTGGTTTGACTAATGCACCTATCACTTTCATGAGACTGATGAACCATGTTTTGCGTGATTTTATTGGCAAGTTTGTGGTTGTGTACTTTGATGACATATTAATCTACATCCGCAATGAATATGATCATACTATACATATTCGACATGTTTTGCAAGTGTTGCGTGATAGTAAACTCTATGGTAATCTTGAGAAGTGCACATTTTGCAAAGATAAGGTCATATTTCTGGGTTATGTTGTCTCTAAGCATGGAGTAGAAGTAGATGTGTCTAAAACTGATGCAATTCAAAATTGGCCTACTCCCATGAATGTGAGTCAAGTAAGAAGTTTTCATGGTCTTGTTGGGTTTTATAGAAGATTTGTGCCCAATTTTAGTACTATTGCTGCACCTTTGAATGAATTGACTAAAAAGGGTGTTGTCTTTGAGTGGGGCACAGCCCAAGATCATGCTTTTGATGAACTGAAAAAATTGTAAACTTCTGCACCGTTGCTTGCACTTCCTGATTTCAATAAGAAATTTGAGATTGAATGTGATGCTAGTGGTATTAGAATTGGTGGTGTGTTGATGCAAGAGGGTCGTCCAATTGCATATTTTTCTGAAAAACTTTCTGGTGCTAAGTTGAACTGTCCTATCTATGATAAAGAATTGTATGCTTTAATTAGAGTTCTTGAGATTTGACAACAGTATTTGGGGCCAAAAGAATTTATCATACATTCTGATCTTGAAGCTTTGAAATATCTGAAAGCTCAATCTACATTGCATAGGCGTCTTGCTAAGTGGGTTGAGTTCATTGAGTCTTTTACATACATTATTAAGCATAAGAAAAGATAACATTGTTGCTGATGCTCTATCTAGAAAAAATATGCTATTAACTCAACTTGATGTAAAAATTCCTGGATTAGAAGTACTATGTGATTTGTATGCTACTGATCATGATTTTGCGGAACCATATCGCTTGTGTGCTATTGGTAAAGCATGGGAGAAATATCACATACATGATGGGTTCTTGTTTATAGCTAACAAACTATGTGTTCCAGAATCGTCTGTGCGTTTGCTCTTATTGGATCACTTTGGGCGTGAGAAGACGCTACTCATGCTCGCTGATCACTTTTATTGGCCAAAGATGAGGCGGGATGTGGATAGGTATGTGAAGAGATGCATTACTTGCAACAAGTCCAAATCCAAGCTGAAGCCTCACGGGTTGTATACTCCTTTACCGGCACCTACTACACCATGAGAGGATATTAGTATGGATTTTGTGTTGGGTTTGCCGCGTACAGAGAGGCCATGATTCTATATTTGTGGTAGTGGATAGATTCTCTAAGATGTCTCATTTTATTTCCTGCCACAAGAGTGATTATGCGTCGCATATTGCTAACCTATTTTTCAGAGAGATTGTACGTCTACATGGAGTCCCGAAGACTATTGTTTCTGATCGTGACGTGAAGTTTATGAGCTACTTCTGGAAGATACTTTGGGGAAAGCTGGGGACAAAGTTACTTTTCAGTACAACTTGTCATCCCCAAACTGATGGTCAAACTGAGATGGTGAATAGAACATTGTCACAACTGTTGAGATCCATGATCAAGAAGAACCTGAAGGAGTGGGAAGATTGTTTTCCGCATGTGGAGTTTGCTTACAACAGGGCGGTACATTCTACCACCGAGTTGTCTCCCTTTGAGGTGGTGTATGGTTTCAAACCCATTACTCCACTTGACTTGTTGCCTCTACCCATACATGAGAGAGTCAATATGGAGGCATCAAAGAAGACATATTTTATATGGAAGATACATGTGAAGACTAAAGAGTTGATAGAGAAGAAAGGCAAGAATAATGCTGCAAGGGTGAACACGAAGCCCAAGGAGATGTTGTTCTAGCCTGGTGATATGGTCTGGGTACATTTTCGCAATGATAGGTTCCCGAAGCTATGGAAGTCCAAGTTGCGTCCTCGTGGTGCTGGTCCTTACAAAGTGCTTGCCAAGATTAATGATAATACATACTCGGTAGATCTTCCAATTGATGAGTTTGGTGTCAACAATTATTTCAATGTGGCTGATTTGACACCATATGACAGAGAAGACCTTGGAGCGTCGAGGTCGACGCCTTTTGAAGACGGGGGGGGGGGGGGATGATGAGGACATCCCTACTACACTATTACCTCCATCATTGCAAGATGAAGGCGATGCTGCTGTGAAGCTCAAGTCCAATGAAGTTAGGATTGGACCCATTACAAGGGCTCGTGCAAAGCTACTCAAACAACAGGTGAACTTGTTCCTAAAGGATACTTTGATCGATGAGAACTTTATACTGCCTAAGTCCTATTACTTATGTATGATCAGGTATGAAGAGGGAGCAAATATCGCACGAGGAGAAGAGGAGCAGCTGGACGTGAAGCTGGACATGGAGTTGGACATGAAGCTGGACATGGAGACATCTCATGGACGCGCGAGGGAGGAGCGGGAGGCATGCGCGAGGGAGGAAGATGAAGCTGTCCAGGCTAGTGCCAGGCCCGGTCCGACCGGCCGCCACGCCATCTGACCCGGTCACAGGCCCGGTCCAACCGGCTCCCACGCCGGGAGCGCCCGGTTCCGACCGGCTTCTACGCTTGTGCCATCCGGGCGGGTGTACTGAGCCACCCGACACGCGCCCGGTCACCACCCGGTGCTAGGCCCGGTTCCGACCGGCCTGCCCGGTCCCAGGCCCGGTCGACCGGCTCCTGAGCCGGCCGTGTCCGAGTCTGTCTCGACCAGATCCAATCTGGATTGGTTTTCTATGTATTTTTTCAACTCCTGGTCGTCCTGAACCCCTATATAAGTGCCCATGACGCCCCCAAATTAGGTTTAGACCACATTTAAGATAAACCCTAGTTCATAGTTGATTGCTTTGCAACTCTATTGGATCTCTACACCATATTGCATTGATTTGGTGTTTACTCCTGAAAGTCTTGTGTGATCTGCTGTTCCATTGGGAATTAGACGGTTGCAACTTACCGCTTCGTGGTCGGCGGCTATGTGCGCAAGTGTGTGGAGTTGCGAATATCTTGCAGGGTTGAGAGCTGTTGTATTGGCGACATGGACCAATCGGGAGACTTCGTTGTGTCATACAAGTTATCATCCACTTCATCATCCTGTTATCTCCGCTGTGTTCATCCTGTGAACTTCATCACCACCACTTACTGAGAAGATCGGGCCACCCCTTATCAGTATTACATAATTTGGAAACTTGTAACAACAAATCTAAAGTGCCGATAAAAACTCTGTATTATGTAGACTTGCTATTAATGAGATAATACATATGACCTGAACAAACTATGCAAAATATCTTTTGTGAATTCAATCAACCTATTAATAAGTCCAGGCTTCAGAAGTTGACCCGTAAAATCAATCAATCTTTTGATGGAGAAGCTAAATAGCACACTCTGTACTTTCCAGCAAGTTTTAAAACAACAAATACATGTCAGGTAGGCATGATATATAATGATCAAGCAGGCTGACACACATAGCCAAATTTCATAACCGATCAAAAGAAGCCATGTTTTCTAATCTTACGTGCTGCAGTCTAAGAATCTAACTGGGTGTGTGGGTTGGGGCCCCTCATACAGTAGCAAACCAATTGCAATGAAGCCTAATGAACTGCAAATGAGGACAAGTGGACAACCAGCTTCATGGTGCAAATTTTGGGCTCATAACTAACAGGTGTGAGTGTTGATTAAGGACTCTCTTGGAGGATTCAGGGCTTAGAATCTATTTCCTACAAACTGGATTGAAATAATCCGCAGTCTGCCAGAACTTATTTTTTTTATATATTTCAGTCATGTACCATCAAAAGTTGTGAACGTCAGCTTGATCAAATAGATGTAGTTAAGTCAGTGATCACTGATCGTCGTCGAAGAAGATTCATCTAGGAGCCCATCCTTGCCTCTGTAGAGAAAAGTTGCCAATTAAATCAGTAAACACAAACAGTGAAATTAAAGTTGAGCACTAAGCAGCAGGCTAGGAACTTCCTTCACATCCTCTGCATGATCTGTACAGAAGGGGCAGAGAGGATCTTGGACGGGGCTACCGCAACAGCGAAGCACGAGGAACAATGAGGCGTCGTTGATGGAGACAAACAACCGTGATACCAGTGATCAAAACAAAATATAGCAAAACTAACACCGTCACGCCACTATAAGAACACAAGCACTGCTACTGACTACTATCATGGTTTCGATGAGGTGGACTTGTGCATTTGCTGGTTTCCTAACCTGCTGGCCAGGGGAAATTACGTGGTATATTTTTTTTTTGAGATTAGCGCATCTCATGATTCTTGAACACGAACACTTTGGTTACGAAGATGCACATATAATATTCAGAGAAGGGCAACAATAAACAGACAAAGATTTCGTCCAGCTTGAATTCTACTGGATTGAGGATTTCGATCTATGGTCTGCACGCACGCAGCCATAAAGTATTTTCATGTCATGTTCCATGTAAAGAGAAAACTTCCACACAAGATTGAGTATAGATAAGAAAATATTAGTAAAAACGTTCTCCGATAATTACATCTACCAACCAATTAAGATCTAGTTATACTTGTGCTAACAAATTAAACCTGACTGCATTGTTATACTCTCAGTGAGTATGTACTGAACTACTGATTCTCCTAATAAAAAACAATGTAAGGAAATCATGAAGCTATTCCTATGTAGTCAAGCTCAACGGAGCCCAACCACAGCGTTCCGTTCCTCTCGGTCACCTCGCTCAGCGTGACGCCCTTGGCCGCGGTGAGCTCCTCCACCTCCACGCCATTGCCGTCAAGGCGGACTCCGACCAGATGCTTCACCGCAGCCGTGGTCGCGTTCGGGCGCTCCTTCTCCTGGTTCAGAGCCACCCAGTAGCCGCCCTTGCCGTCACGCCTCACGTTGTCCGGGTATCCCGGCAGATCGGCGAGTAGTTCGTAGCGGCCAGCCTTTGCTCCTTGCAGATAGTACTTATGCGCCTGGCACGGCACGGTGTGCGCCACGACAACGTATGTGCCGTCGTAGCTCACCGCCACCCCGTTAGGGTATGGCAGATCGTCCTTTAGAACGGTGACCTGCTTCGTCTTTGCATCGTACTTCAGCAGCCTCCCTGTGGCGTCCGCGTTCATCATGATCTCAGTATTGAACCTGTAAATTCAGTAGCATATTGCATCAATAATGGTGATTTAGAGTACGTCAGCTATGGTAGTCAAATTTATCTTAGTATGCATGAAGGATGATCTACGTTTGTGTATTCGACAGAATATGTACCTTCGCGGGTAAGTGACGCTGCTATCGGTGAAGTAAACGTCACCGGTGGCCTGATCCACGTCGATGCCATTAACGAAGTTGAACGGAACGCCGTCGGCTCCTGACGCGAGCACCTCGGCCTCGCCGCCGTCGGCGCTGACCCTCATGAGCCCCTTGTAGGCGTCGGCAATGTAGAGGTCGCCGGACTTGCGGTGGAAGGCGAGCCCGAGCGGGCGCCCACACAAGCTCTCCGTCTGCTCCGACGGCGCCACGGGCACGGTGCATATGGCCAGCTTCCGGTAGTTGGCGTGGTGCGCGAAGGTGGTCCAGCCGACGGCGCTGCCGGCCCACTTCAGGACCCGGCCGTCGGAGACGCCGGCGTAGGGGCCCTGCCCGCGCGCGTCGAAGGCCAGGCTCTCGGCGCCGGTCACGCCGCTGGGTAGGAGGAGGCGGAAGCTCCACTCCGTGGGGCGGGTCTTGATCTCTGCTGCTGCACACGACGGAGCGAGGGAGACGGCGAGGAAGCCAACGAGAAGGAGGAGCCACGTGCTCGAGAAGCCGCCGCGGCGCCTCATGGTTTCGGCTTGCGTGTTTTGCGAACTCGGGATGTTTGTGGCTGCGATGTTGAAGCTCGTGGATTTCTGGGCAGGTGGTTGCTGCCGTATATAAAGGCGCCATAGGCGGTAGGGGCGTTCAGAATTAAGAGTTGTATTCGTTTTTGTTCTTGTTTTCATGGAGAGTTGTAATCGTCTAATCACGCAGAGGTACAAAGTGCTTTGGAAGGTTGGTTGATCAGAGCCGTTGATTTCTGATCGTATGGACATAAACAGCTGCCGCCGTGCACCTTACCATCCTTCTCGAACCCCCCTTCGTCTCTTTCCTCGTGTTCTCTCCTGGCTCCTCCCATGGCGGCACATATCCCAACTCTGGCTCCGGCCCTGATTCCTGCCCGGTGTCCTCGGCAGACCGGAAGTATTCAAACGGGTCCTTGACTCCTTGTCGCACCCGACTAGGGCGACTCGAGGTCACCTGTGCGGCTTCCGGCAGCGGGCCGCCGGCTAACGGCCGCGCTGGTCTGGACCGGCGCGTCGCTGCTGCTGCAGCTGGTGCTCATCTCCGCCTCCATCTTCGCCGCCGCCCTCAAGTATTCCTTCATCGCCGCGCTGCTACTCTTCGTCCTCATCGCGCTCCTGTGAGTGACGGGCGTCGCTTCTTCGCCCCTCTCGACAATTGCAGAAGCTTACCCCGTTACCCTTCTATGGACAGGGTTCTCAATTCCTCGTATCCGCACCTTCCATCTGGCCATGGTTTCCACTCAAAAATAGCGCGCTAACACAAATAGCGCGGGCTTCAGAAAAATGCTATAGACGTTATAGCGTGCTAATAGCGTGCTATTTTTCAAAATAGCGTTTAACAAAAAAATGAAAATTCAGGATTTTAGCATATATATAATAATATATATAGCACTTTGCAGCTATAAAATCTCGGATATGATATTTTGCAGCCAAACATCAACCATAGATTGTTCACATAGTCCATAACTTGATATGACATAGTCTCGAAATCACAAACCATAGTTCACATTCACATTGTTCCGAACTAGAAGGATTGGAGGAGGGGAATGGAGGCATGATCAGGTGAAGGCGTGAAGGTGAAGCTAGGCGTGGTCGCTTACCACCGATTGACAGAGGAGAAGGGGGGGGGGGGGGCGGGGGGGAGCTGCGACATCACGTCGTCGTCTGCCGGGCAGAGGTGACAAGGAGTTGGGGAGTATGCATCTAAGTTTCTTAATCTAGGGTTGCCTGGATTATAGTGATTTAGGATACGCAAGTGGGTCAAAATGTGGAATGAGCTACTAAAAACTACTCTGCAAAATAGCGTGCTATGCGGAATAGCGAATAGCGCCAAATAGCGTGAAATAGCACATCTTTAACGCGTGTAGCGTCATAGCGTGCCTAGAATGCATAGCGTAGCGTTCAACTCACAAATACGCTATAGCGCCGCTATTAGCGTGAAATAGCGCGCTATTTTTTTCGTTGCAGATAACCTTGATCTTGGACTAGCCCTGAAGTTATAGTGGCGCTACTAAAAGATATTGATTTGGTACTCCTCTCTGATCAAACTACTGATGCAATGGAGTGATCTGCTTTTAGATAGTGTATTGTACTTCTTGCTTATTTGCTTTTTTGATTAATTTAAGTAATCTTGTAAGACTCTGATATTACATCTATGGACTTTTCAATTGTTATTCCCACTAAAAATCGGTTATGTTGAATATTATCAGATTTTACCACTACTTTGTTCTGTATTCCAGTGCAGGATTGTCTCTTGGCTCTGTTTTTGGAATCCAACAAATTGCTGGACTTTGGGAATTATATCTAACTAATAGTCTGATAAATTTGTAGAAATATAGGTTTCAAGCACATCTCCAGGGTGTTATACCAGTTTGGGGACTTGTATAATCACACACTGCAAAACTACTGTGAATGTTTGGATCTGAACTCATGTTAAGACATCACCCCCTTCTGACAACTGGTATTTATTTGTTGGATCTCAGTGCGTTCTTTCGTACTGCTATATTTTTATGGTTTTGATGATTTTCAATTTTCAGCCAAACTTTGCTCAACACTAGTATGATCCAGTTTCATAATAAAGTTGCATTCACATCTCTGTATTTGATTCCAAACTTCCGAGGTCTTATTGAAAAGTATGCACTATATTAATATGGCCATATTCATGCCAGTTCCCTTGTATCACTTGGATAACTTCTGACAAAAAAAAACAAATGATATTTTTTTGGGAAAATGTTGTGTTCAGCCAGGGGAAAACATCACAACTTTCTTTACTGTTTCAGTTAATCATGGGTCATGGTAACAAAGCTTTCAATGATACTGGGATCTTGAGTTGCTCAACAAACCTCATATGACCTGTTTCAATTCCAGAACTTGCCACCTGGTGACAGGAATTGAGATGTGGAATAGTACTAGTGGTGGTGAATGATGGACTTCGTGAGAATGTGTGAAACGTAATGAAACTAGTTGGTGAGTAGGTGGGTAATCCTTGATGTAGTCAGCATGTCTAGCATGTAGGTTAAATGTCTACATGACGTATTGGCTACTGCGGCTTTGGTTGTAACTATTTTGAATCATGATTTTTTTTGACCGGGCCTACGACGGGCTTACGCCAGTTGAATCATGATTGTACTGAAGCTTTAAAGAAACTCTTCCATGTTTTAGAGGCCAAGAAGTTGTGTTAATTTTAAGTGAAAAGAGTTAGTGTGACATTGCTATTTTTCAGTTTTTCCTTTTCTATGGAATGTTTCATGTGGCGTACAGTTTGGAATAAAGTTTCAATGAATCGGATTCAGTTATTCCTTAAAAAGATGCAAAATCCCAGAGCGTATTGGATTTTCTTAACCGAATTATTACATATAGTTTGTTTTGTTGTCCATTGAAGATAGGTTGGTCCTCTTAGTAAATGGAATACGTAGGACTTATGGCGGCAACATTTCGTTCTCCCTTTTTAAAGACATTTGGTTTTTCCTACCAGGCTACCAGTGAAGAAACACAGCTCATATAGGATTTTTTTGTTAAGCACCAAGTTGATTTAATACAATGTATGTCTTTTGTGTTGCATAGAGAAATGGTATAGCGAATTCCCAAATCCATCCACTTGTACCCATGTGTTGTGAGGGAGACAGTAAAGTAAGTTTGCTGCATCTTCATTAGATTAAGCCTGTCAGGTTGGGGGTCAACTTCTTTCTCTGGCGTAGTTGCACTGATGTTGCTATCTGTTCATGTCAAATATGGTATGATATCTGAGAGGCAGAGCATAATACTTTTGCTTTTGAGCTCTAGGACGCTTTGCTGAGTACATGATGCTTTAAGTTAATATGCTTCTGAGTCAAAACGATAACCAACAACTTTATGGAATCCGAACTCAATCATGCAGCTATTGCCTATCATATAGGCAATGGGCATCTTAATTAATTTATAATGGCATTTTTTGCTTAAGCATCACTGAAAGTTAGCTTGGGTGGTAGGTCAATACGCCATCCTGTTCTTTCTAGTTTTATTGAAGGATGGCAATACACTTGTTAGCTACATGTGGCAGATTCAAAGATTTTAGTTAATTGACAAATGCATGGAATCGTCATTTGTTGCTATCACACCAATCACTATAGATAAATGTCCTTGAGGTTTATTAGTATTCGTGGATCAGATATCAATCTATATAACATCACAATTCGTCGCATCCGCACCAATCACTACACAAGCACCGAGAGTTCTCAATTCGTCGCATCTGCACCTTCCCTCTGACCATGGTTTCCACTCTGCCTGCAGATAACCTTTAGCTTGGACTAGCCCAGAAGTTACAGTAGCGCTACTAAAAGATATTGATTTGGTACTCCTCTCTTATCAAAATACTGATGCAAATATGCAATGAAGTTATCTGCCTTTATATAGTACTCCAACTTCAAAGGAATATGAGGACGACCTTTCGCTAGTTTGGTGTCATTCCTGCAGGGTACTTAAGAGCACTTTGCAGCCTTGCAGGTAATTGTAATTCATTTTGCTCCTGTAGATTCTCATAAATATTGTATCATGTATTGTATTATAGTTCTTGCTTATTTTCTTTTTTGATTAGTTTAAGTAATCTGTAAGATTCTAATATCACATCTATGGATTTTTCCATTGTTATTCCCACCAAATATACGTTATGTTGAAGATATCTGGTTGAATATTATCAGATTTCACCACTACATGTTTTCTGTATTAATATGGCCATATTTATGC
Organism: Lolium perenne; assembly: GCF_019359855.2. NCBI lineage: Eukaryota > Viridiplantae > Streptophyta > Magnoliopsida > Poales > Poaceae > Lolium > Lolium perenne. The sequence continues at coordinate 324,258,161 of NC_067246.2, forward strand.
CAGTGCCCTGACATTTTCAAGAAGCAATTTTTTTAGCATAATTGAAAGATGCATGCTTTGTATCACTTGAATAATTTTTGACAAAAAGGAAATGATTTGTTTTTGGGAAAATGTTGTGTTCAGCTGGGGGAAACCAGCTGTTGTGTTCAGATTCCGGAATGGAGAGGATCGGAGCTTACCGGAACCCGTTGGGGGAACTTGTTGGAGAAAGATGCCTGCCAGACCGGGATGCGAGGCACAGGCTGGACATGGTGTATGTGGTGACCCGGCATACCACTGCATGGTGTAGTATGCAAGTCTGATATAACACCAATGAAACACTGTTCCACTAGTATTATATCGCTCAGAGTGGTACAACAGAAACATATGCGGGTCCAAGGCATGTCTATAGAATTACATCATTGACTCTGTACATAAGATCATCACAGCCTCCTACTTTACAATGAGGTAAAATTGCTAATAAACTCCAGAAGAACGACTCGTAGTCTAGTCTTATCACGAACTCTACTTGTAGAGTATTTAACTGGCTAAAGAGGCTAAGAATAGATTCTAGCTAAATAGGAGCTAGGTTTAGGAAACTAGTTCCCTTCTATGGCTAAACTAAGTTTTCTCCTTGTTGGATGTGGTATCTGTCTCTTCTGTCAGGTTCCTGTCTCTTGACGTAGTTGTTGACTCCTCGGCCTTCGAGTTGCACTGTAGATCCCCCTTCGATGCCTCCATATCTAAGCAGGGGATTTAAGAGTGGGATGAGTACGAGCGTACTCAACAAGTTCATTATAGGAAAGAGGTATTTAATGCACTAGCTACAGCATTAGACCAGAAAGTCTAATACCAATGCAAGTTTTCATAGCCATTTCTTCAAATGGTTGCTTTTATTCAGAAGAACTATGTCCGTCAGCCTTCACCGGTTTACTAGAACTTCATGGAGCTCCTTTCCGGCCGCGTTCGCAGTTCCATATCCCGGAACAGGGAGTGACAGGTCACGGTTCTTTACACTCTGCAGAGGTGTGTTGCTTTACCCATAAGAGATCTTAACCTTGGTGCCAACCGGGTGATCTTCCCGTCCACACTTCCTATGGTGTGAGGCCCGGTATAAGGTCTAGCCAATCATGTTCCTCCGCTACCTCGAACACCCACCCGTTGTTGCATGCCCCGACCCTGGGTCCACGCCGGTCCCATTATTCCTGTAGATTTCAAGGTGGACCCCGACCACGACGACAGTGCTGGGCTCTACCATACACTCCTACGCCGGTAGCTGCAACCCATCATAGACCGCAATACTGTGGGGACTTAGGACTCCCCAGCCTCACCGCTTGCTCCTTCGGGCGACAAGTGTACTATGGACTATGCCGTGGGAACTTAGGACTCCCCAGCCTCACCGCTTGCCCCCTTGGATTACAAGTGTACTACGGTAAAGCGCATCCGTTGATGAACGAGAGGTGGAAACACTTTTGACTATTCCGTCCCACTCCGGATCTTATGGTTAACACGGGTATTACGGCACAAGAATCACTGGCGACATTTGTTGTTTAATCCTAGATGGATATAAACCCTTGCAATGGAACCTCCACCATATCAACACAATCCATGGTTCCATTGCCCACCACATAGTCATATTCATAGTTATGAAAGTAGTGGTTTTGGTTTTTATGCAATAGTGATAATAATAGTACTTTGCAAGTAATTTGATAGAATTACTCAAATGACATGAGTAAGTGATGAACTTGCCTTTCTTGACTACAAGATTATGCAGACAAGGTCTTCGTTACGCAATAACTCCAAATTCTGAAATAGCATCATTGTCCGGTAAGGACGATGTTTAAAAGATTGGCAGAGATGCAGTAATGCATAAGTATGAGATGCAATCGCTCTAAGCGTGACCTAACCTCGATGATTTAGGATTAGTTAGTTGAAATGATTTGCTTAGGATGTGTTGCACTTTTAGAGTGATTCACAAACAAGGTTCTTGTTAAGGATTGGTTGCTTGGTATAATAAACAGGTGCTGCAATATATCATAACAATAATACTAATAACACCCAACAATAACATTTGGTATAATCCTAACATGTAGTGAGTAGTGGTTGGTTTTAGCACTATATGGCATGGTTAATGGTTAATTATCATATACTTCAAAAGAATAACTTTTGAAGAACATGTTCTTTAATAAAGAACATGTATGGTAATTAGGGTTGTGGGGTTCTATGGTTTACTATGGTTTCAACTAGTTCTTGAGTAGATATTAGATGAATCCCCACAAAGTTGGATTCATCAATTGCAGGTGGAGTTATGCCTAGGCATCCTAAGCAATTAATTATACATGGGTGCTATCAAGATTGGTTTATCTTGCTAGTGATAGCTGGCTAGGGTTTATGGGTCCTTATAAGCAGGGTTGATGATAATTACTTATTTTCTTCAAAAGAATAACTTTTGAAGAACATACTACTTAAATAATAAGAAGTATTACAATTAAGGTTGGGGTTGTCTTGTATTAGCCATTGGATCTCTAATTAGAGAATGGTTGGTTCCTAAATAGGTTGGTACATAAGTATCTCACACTAGTAGGGTTTAGTGGAACAGGGTTATGTAACGTAAAATAGTAGGTATGGTTGCTATTAGGGTTCATCACAATGGTGTGATGCTAAATAGGAATGATTAAGGATGATGACTTTGGTAATAGGATCTAGGGTTTACACTTGGTTAACCCTACTTAATTATCTAGGTCTGATGAAGATGAACACATGGGATGCTAATTAGTAGTGATAGGGTTCTATATTATAAGTGGACATAGGTATGTCTTTAGTTGCTAATCATGGTTCTATGATTATGAAGTAACATGATCACATGTTAACTTGGGGTTTAGGTTGGGAACAATTTTAGGGTTCACATGAAATAGTGGAGCTAGGGTTTCTAGTTGAATTAGGGTTTTGAGTTCACACATGAAATGATGAATTCCTGTTTTTCCACCATGTGGAACTAGGGTTTTCTGGTTACCCTATAATTTTTTGATTAATAACTTCATTAGGGAAATTGAAATTGTTAATAACTTAGGAATAAAAATAATGTTGGATTTGGCATTTTATTATTTTTAATGAATTAATAATTAAGGTAATTATTAATTAGGGTTTAAATTTCCACTAATAAAGATTTATCAAAATAACAAATAAAGAAAAATAGCTTTAATGTTTTCTTTATTTTCTTACTGATTTTTATTTATTTTAGAAGGTTTTCCTAATTATTGAATTTTAATTCAATTTGGAATTAAAGAAAAGGCTTTATTTAATAAGTACTAAATAATTAAATTTTTATTAAAAATAAAAATTTGATTTTATATTTTTATTGGGTAGATTTTTCTTTTATAGGAATTTTGATATCTCATTTGTATTTTTCGGAGCTTTTATGAATTTCCTATAATTATCTAAAGTTGCAGCAATTTATTGAATTGAAATTAAAACAAGAAAATCACTAAAGCTACCCGGTTAAACCTACCCACAACCATTGGCTAGTGGGCCAGTGACCATGTCACGCGCCACGGTGGCGCCAACGTGGCATGGCTCACGGTGACCAGCGGGGCAGTCGACGACGGCGAGCTCGTTACTGGGCGAGCGAGGGCGATTGGATGGGTTCATGCGACGCGGCTTGGTGTGCTGAACACTATGGAGGCGGCGCCGCCCGGGAATGGCCACCGGAGCCTTGCCGGCGACCATGAACAGCGGCGGTTCCGACGAGCAATGGCGTGGGTGAGCTACGACGCGAGCTAGTATGCGATTCGGGGCTCCAGAGAAGCGCGAAATCACCTTGATGCTTCTCGTGCGGTCACCGGAGTCGATTGAAGACGGAGGCGTCGCGGTGGTCGCCATTTCTCTCGCAGCACCGCGAAAGGGAACGGTGAAATTCCCCCTCCACCGAGCTCCCTTTGTCTTGTGGCTGCACCAGATGACTGAGGGCGTCAAGGCGCTCCTCCTGAGCTCAACGGCGGACTCTGGGGTGGTCTGAAACGGTGGGACGAGGGGAATGCCGGCGAGCTAGGGTTTCGTGTTTTGGTGCAAATGAGTCGAAGAGAGGGGAAGCTGAGGGCGTCCTCGCCATTTATATGAGCTTCGGCGTGTGCTAGCGGTCAGCGTCGGCGGCGGCGACCGCGGGACGTGTCCTTCCCGTCGCGGTGTCGACCTCCTGTGCGCGCAGTGGAGAAGACGAAGACGATGCTCTTCGTCTCGTCCATATCCACGTGAAACGGTACGTGGGTCTGATTTTGATGGTGGGCTGGGCCGTGTCGTTGGGCTTAAGCTGGGCTGTCGAGGTGGGCTGTGGCGGCCAGGTAAGGTTCAGGTGGTTTTTCTTCTCTCTTCTTTTTCTTCTTTATTTTCTGTTTTGTATTTCTACTTTGAATTTAGATCTGAATTAATTTTTCTATCTTGCAGGTATTGCAAATTAATTCATACAAGGTTTAGTCCAGGGTACTACAATGTCTTGAGGGGTGTATTTGTAATTTTAATATGGCACCATAACATTGATTTAATTATTATTATTGGTATTGGAATTTCAATACCCCTATGGACATGAATTTGAATATTATCTTTGGGAATATTCAAATTGTTTTCCAATTGGTAGTTTTCTTACTTAATGATATATCTTGTTTTATTTGGTATTGCTTTGCAAGAAACAAGTTACTAAGTTTTGTTTGTTTATGGAGTTCTATGAAACAAGGGACTTAATGACATGATCTCATGTGCATAAGTCTTTCTAAGTATTTAATCTCTTATCTGAGGATTTGATCCCTTGCATAATATTTTATGTGAGCAACTTTTTGTTAAGGTCTTGTAAGCATTATTATAATCTTATTTCAAAGTTAGCACTAGTGTTATATTTTAATAACACCATGAAATACCTAAGGTAGATACTACTCTCATTATGGGTTGGTATTAATTATAAAGCTAAGTGGTTGACCACCACCATGGTTTTAATCATATGATTTAGCTAGTGAGAAATTCTAGGTTTCTAATTATATTCACCTAATGGCAATTGGTTTGAATCTCAATTATGGCCTGGTTTTTATTATGATCACCATGGTGATACCTAAACTTGGGTTGAGGTTTAATTCTAGGTTATAGAGATGAAATGACACCATATTGCATGTGCTAGGGTTAATCTCCCCTATCCATGATAAGATGGTGGCTTAATTAACTTTTTATGTTCTCCTTTAGTTGCTAAGATATTGAGAATTAGTTTTATCTTCTACCAATTAACTTCTATTATTATCCTCAATTTATCATTAAAGTAACTACATTGGTTATAGTTCTTTTTATAGTTAACTTTGGTTCTAATGATGAATGGTTTCCCACCTTACAAAATATAGAGTTTAACTCTAAAGGTTTTCTTGGGGTTCTTAAGTGAAGGATAGGTGTAATGTAGATGTGGTAGAGTTGTACTTGTGATCACCAAGTGATTCACAAGTTAGGATTGAGATATAAGTCTAGTTTTGATTACTAGTGATCTCCCTATAATTTCATGTGGGGATGAGATCTACTTATCCTAGTAGGGTTTAACTTATCCTCACATACCTCAAGAGCATGATCATGGAGTAGGCATGATCAACTTGTTCTTAATATCTCTACCTCAAGTTCTTAAGGTTTATGATCATCACTCAATTTATAATGATCAAGGTTTGGCTTCCTAAGGTATTTCTGATGAATTTGGTTTCTTACTCCCAAGATCAAGTGTTGTCTTGATCAACTAAATATAGACTTTCTTTTATAGTTTCTTGAATGGGCATGGTTATGGTTGTCTCAATTATCTTGAGTATAACACTATAGGTTGAGCTCTCTTATATAGGAATAGTTATTATATGGTGTATTCCTAATATCTCCTTAGGTATCTAGGCTAAGGTTCCATTTGTCTAGCTTAGTTGGGTTGGTCTCTTACTTACCTTTGTTAAGCTTCATGCACTAGCCACTTGAACCAAAAGTCCGAACTGATGGAAAGGGCTAGACAATCTACTTGTACACTTCACAACACCCCCACTCGCGTGTGACGGGAGAAGAGAGTAAACACGTGAAAGAAGAAGAGCACACCAAAACACAGCGGTGGCTAAAGAGGGGGGCAACAACAATTTTTAGGCTTAATTGCGAAAACCAGGATTTGAACTCGAGACCTGGGGCTCTGATACCATGTTAAGCTTCATGCACTAGCCACTTGAACCAAAAGTCCGAACTGATGGAAAGGGCTAGGCAATCCACATATACACTTCACAACAACCTTATCAATTCATGGATATGGTATTATACCATGTGATAATGGGTTATCTCACCACTCCAAGGGAATTAGTTTTCAACCTAATATTTTAGTTCAAAGGTTGTCCTTTATTCTTAATTAGGTAAAGCTTGGATTGATCTAAATGGTCTCTCTTACTTGGGAAGGACTTCACTGCTAACCTAAGGATATTCTCCAAAGATAATGATGTGGTCACCAATATCTATGGTTAACATAAATGGGTTCTTTCTCTAGGAAATATCTTGAATAAGATCCTAGGGTTCCTCTTAAAGATGATGATTTGAATACTTGGATGTATATCCAAGGTTTAACTCAAGGTTTGTTAATGCTTCTCTAATGATTATATTAGAACTCTCACCTCTCTAGGTTTGATGTATATTAATATGGAATAAATAAGGATATATATTTATAGAGTTTATCTCCTTGTCTTGTTTCCATGAATGAAGTGAAATGGATACCATGAGGTTCATGGTAAGATCAAGGATTAGTTTAAGACATGGAAAAGATAAGTGAAGAATAGTTTCTACATTCATTGTTACTTGATTTACAAGTAGATGTATGTTCATATGTTATAGCAAGGAATATCATGTTGTGATCTTTAATAAGATCAAGTAGTTGATCTTTGATTAATATGTTATTGTGTTTTTTGAAATTCCATTTGATCTAACCCTTCAGATCAAATCATCTCTTCCCAAAACAAGGTTTTAACAAAGTCACATTGAGGTTTATGGCGCTTGACTTGATGAGCTACTTCAATTCCACCAAGGTCAAGTGAAACTTCAGTTACTGTGACTGTTTTACTTTAAAGCGCAAAAATTCCCCAGATTTTCTATGCATGAATGCAATGCACACATCTGTTTCCTTTATTTTTGTAACCCCATTACCTGGGATATTACAGTCTCTACCCCTTAAACTAAACTTCGTCCTCGAAGTTTGATCTCTCTTACGTTTCCGGAGTGTGGTTCTGACTTGTGCAGACTACGACTTTTCTCGAACTCCGTATTGATCTTACTGGATATAATTGAATATATCCCTTGTCCAGATTCTTCCTGGAATCCATTATGGTTTGTCTCTGAACATAAGTTTCTAACTCCAGTTCTATGATTTTCTTCCTGGAATCTAATAACACCTGTCTCTGAGCCATGGCTTCTAACTTTAATTAGTCTTTTAACTCTATAACGTTGTTTCCTTTCTCATTGAAGATTCAATGATTGGGACTTATTCTGATGCTGCTAGTCTCAACTGAAGACTAATTTGATAATATACTTCTAATTGGTAAATAGGTCTTTGTTTTCCCTTACTACCAAAACTGCAATAATGGTACTTAGTAAGGTACTTAACATGGAATGGTCGTGATGGTTTATTTTCCTAAGAATGGATTGGACTCATTTAGTCCATCCAATCATGGTTTATAGTTGATACCTATAACTATTTTGGGTTATTTAGGTTCCATGAAAGGAATCATTCAAATAGACTTTAGTTTTGGTATAGTCAATCTCCTTCGATCTTTGGCCTATTTGAGCTTTATTAGGTCTCTGATATCACCTTAATTCAACTTCTTTATCCATGACTTACTTGAGCTTCCGTACTTTTGAGTAGATATTACTCACTTTCTCAAGTTATAGTCCAATTCTTACTTCCTCGAGGTATAAACCTCGGCTACTGGTCTGACATCCTTCTGAGAGTAGTGTTCAATATTCTTATGAAAATAAGATCGAACTTCCTCTCAGTTCAGTCCTTCTGTTTCAATCTAGCTTAAAGTATGGAGTCATTGTACATCCAACTCAATCTTTACTCTACCCCTTAGAGTTTTCTTATGTTCTTCAACTCCTTTTCTTCAAATCATTGTGCTTATGGTTAGAATATTGGTCTGGTTCTAACTTATGGTTTGTATTCTTCTAAGGTCTTGTGAAGAATCCTTGTGGTGTATCCACTCAATTTGTGGACATCCAAGGTTAATCCTTCGACTAAATGATTATAGGTCATTGTTATTTGGTTGACAAAATTATCTGTTCACAACTTCTTGGTACAATTAATCCAATGGTGGACTACTTGATACCAATTGTGGCTATTTGTTATCTAAAAAATGGACTCTATTGTAGGTTCTGATCAACTGGACGAGACATCTTCTACTTTATCTCGCAGTATTGATCCTATATCAACTATGGTCTTCTGATACCAACTATGGTCTTCTTATATCTGCTATGGTTTCATAAGTCATCTTCCTTTTTTGAGGGTTTATTGTTGCAAGAAAACCACTAGCTAACACTATGATTATAGTATTCGAAGTGATTTCCCATGCATTCCCTCTTCTATGTGGATTATGGATCTGCTTCAGCTTCACCATAATCACCTGATTTCTCACCTTCATGCTTCTTATGTACTAAAGTACTCCTCTGTTGAGATAAGGCATGAGTTTTGATTGGTACTTCCTTCTGAATATTGTGGTTGCTTCCCACAACTTTACTTCATTTCTCCGATGAACCTTCATCTTGTCTTCGGAATCTTCCAGAATTCGTTGCTTCCTCACATGAATACTATTACCCTCTAGATCTATAGCACCAAGTAAGGACTTGATATTGCAACATGCATTTGCATATCAAAGTCAAACTTCATGTATGGATCTAGTCAAACAATGAAAATCCAATAAAATCCAAGAAGATTCAGCTTTGTGTATATAATACACACCATCATAAGCCTGAATTATAATAGTTGAGTAGGACATCTCGAAACATCAGGCTAAGATGTGTAGTATATAACACCACATAAGATAGGTTTATTTCGTGATACTTAGAACATAAATTTGGCATTCTACTATTTGTCTTGACATTTACCTGAATTGCACAATTGCAATGAGATAAACTTGAAACAAAGTGGTCTAGGATAGTTGTGGTTGACCTAATTTTGTTTGGAGGTACTAACAAAGTATTATACCATATATAAGTGCTATTGAGGACTATTTTGTATGATACCACTAGTTCTAATATGGTTACTCTGAATACATATTTATTAGGATATAGTTCCTATACTTCTAAGCGTTTCTACCATAGCATATGGTCATGATGTGCTTGGCACACTTCCCATTGTTTTGAAGCACAATTCTTACACTATTGTTTTGCACTTGGCTTCTTAGTGTACTCTTCTTAATTAATTATGAGGTTCTAGTCCATCACATAATGATTCTCAGGTGAATCATATATGATTTCTATCTCTACCATGTAAGTAGGCATATTTTATTCCTATCTCTCTTCCTTACCTCCCATGATTGACTCATCATGGTCTATACTACCTCACATAACTTAGAGTTATCACTTACTATCAATTGTTTCACACGTATAGATAATTTTACTTACTCATTACTTAACTTGGTCTACATCTTCTATTAGGATATCTTAATTATCTGTATCACTTGATACTACTCCTATTATAGGTCTGGATAACTTTTATTTATTCATGGCAGGTGTTGGTACACATCTTCCAATAGGATATCTTCCTTATGGTTGTATCCTCTCTTTGGACTACCATGTATCTTATACCAACTATGATCTACTCATCTATTGTTTTAAGGACTTATTGATGTGCTACATGTTTTGGATTAGCTAACTAACTTCACTTAGGAAGGATAGGTAGGAAATGTTGACTCAAGTGTGTCAGGATTATTCTCAATTGAATATCCATCTCAAGTCATAAGAAAATTTGGTTCAACTAGGACAACTTCCTATAGACACTACCAATCCTATAGGTCTCCTTTAAAGGGTTTTAATCCTAAGGTCAAAGCATTTGCTCTGATACCAGCTGTGGTGACCCGGCATACCACTGCATGGTGTAGTATGCAAGTCTGATATAACACCAATGAAACACTGTTCCACTAGTATTATATCGCTCAGAGTGGTACAACAGAAACATATGCGGGTCCAAGGCATGTCTATAGAATTACATCATTGACTCTGTACATAAGATCATCACAGCCTCCTACTTTACAATGAGGTAAAATTGCTAATAAACTCCAGAAGAACGACTCGTAGTCTAGTCTTATCACGAACTCTACTTGTAGAGTATTTAACTGGCTAAAGAGGCTAAGAATAGATTCTAGCTAAATAGGAGCTAGGTTTAGGAAACTAGTTCCCTTCTATGGCTAAACTAAGTTTTCTCATTGTTGGATGTGGTATCTGTCTCTTCTGACAGGTTCCTGTCTCTTGAGGTAGTTGTTGACTCCTCGGCCTTCGAGTTGCACTGTAGATCCCCCTTCGATGCCTCCATATCTAAGCAGGGGATTTAAGAGTGGGATGAGTACGAGCGTACTCAACAAGTTCATTATAGGAAAGAGGTGTTTAATGCACTAGCTACATCATTAGACCAGAAAGTCTAATACCAATGCAAGTTTTCATAACCATTTCTTCAAAAGGTTGCTTTTATTCAGAAGAACTATGTCCGTCAGCCTTCACCGGTTTACTAGAACTGCATGGAGCTCCTTTCCGGCCGCGTTCGCAGTTCCATATCCCGGAACAGGGAGTGACAGGTCACGGTTCTTTACACTCTGCAGAGGTGTGTTGCTTTACCCATAAGAGATCTTAACCTTGGTGCCAACCGGGTGATCTTCCCGTCCACACTTCCTATGGTGTGAGGCCCGGTATAAGGTCTAGCCAATCATGTTCCTCCGCTACCTCGAACACCCACCCGTTGTTGCATGCCACGACCTTGGGTCCACGCCGGTCCCATTATTCCTGTAGATTTCAAGGTGGACCCCGACCACGGCTTGATCTTGGGCTCTACCATACACTCCTACGCCGGTAGCTGCAACCCATCATAGACCGCAATACCGTGGGGACTTAGGACTCCCCAGCCTCACCGCTTGCTCCTTCGGGCGACAAGTGTACTACGGACTATGCCGTGGGGACTTAGGACTCCCCAGCCTCACCGCTTGCCCCCTTGGATTACAAGTGTACTACGGTAAAGCGCATCCCTTGATGAACGAGAGGTGGAAACACTTTTGACTATTCCGTCCCACTCCGGATCTTATGGTTAACACGGGTATTACGGCACAAGAATCACTGGCGACATTTGTTGTTTAATCCTAGATGGATATAAACCCTTGCAATGGAACCTCCACCATATCAACACAATCCATGGTTCCATTGCCCACCACATAGTCATATTCATAGTTATGAAAGTAGTGGTTTTGGTTTTTATGCAATAGTGATAATAATAGTACTTTGCAAGTAATTTGATAGAATTACTCAAATGACATGAGCAAGTGATGAACTTGCCTTTCTTGACTGCAAGATTATGCAGACAAGGTCTTCGTTACGCAATAACTCCAAATTCTGAAATAGCATCATTGTCCGGTAAGGACGATGTTTAAAAGATTGGCAGGGATGCAATAATGCATAAGTATGAGATGCAATCGCTCTAAGCGTGACCTAACCTCGATGATTTAGGATTAGTTAATTGAAATGATTTGCTTAGGACGTGTTGCACTTTTAGAGTGATTCACAAACAAGGTTCTTGTTAAGGATTGGTTGCTTGGTATAATAAACAGGTGCTACAATATATCATAACAATAATACTAATAACACCCAACAATAACATTTGGTATAATCCTAACATGTAATGAGTAGTGGTTGGTTTTAGCACTATATGGCATGGTTAATGGTTAATTATCATATACTTCAAAAGAATAACTTTTGAAGAACATGTTCTTTAATAAAGAACAGGTATGGTAATTAGGGTTGTGGGGTTCTATGGTTTACTATGGTTTCAACTAGTTCTTGAGTAGATATAAGATGAATCCCCACAAAGTTGGATTCATCAATTGCAGGTGGAGTTATGCCTAGGCATCCTAAGCAATTAATTATACATGGGTGCTATCAAGATTGGTTTATCTTGCTAGTGATAGCTGGCTAGGGTTTATGGGTCCTTATAAGCAGGGTTGATGATAATTACTTATTTTCTTCAAAAGAATAACTTTTGAAGAACATACTACTTAAATAATAAGAAGTATTACAATTAAGGTTGGGGTTGTCTTGTATTAGCCATTGGATCTCTAATTAGAGAATGGTTGGTTCCTAAATAGGTTGGTACATAAGTATCTCACACTAGTAGGGTTTAGTGGAACAGGGTTATGTAACGTAAAATAGTAGGTATGGTTGCTATTAGGGTTCATCACAATGGTGTGATGCTAAATAGGAATGATTAAGGATGATGACTTTGGTAATAGGATCTAGGGTTTACACTTGGTTAACCCTACTTAATTATCTAGGTCTGATGAAGATGAACACATGGGATGCTAATTAGTAGTGATAGGGTTCTATATTATAAGTGGACATAGGTATGTCTTTAGTTGCTAATCATGGTTCTATGATTATGAAGTAACATGATCACATGTTAACTTGGGGTTTAGGTTGGGAACAATTTTAGGGTTCACATGAAATAGTGGAGCTAGGCTTTCTAGTTGAATTAGGGTTTTGAGTTCACACATGAAATGATGAATTCCTGTTTTTCTACCATGTGGAACTAGGGTTTTCTGGTTACCCTATAATTTTTTGATTAATAACTTCATTAGGGAAATTGAAGTTGTTAATAACTTAGGAATAAAAATAATGTTGGATTTGGCATTTTATTATTTTTAATGAATTAATAATTAAGGTAATTATTAATTAGGGTTTAAATTTCCACTAATAAAGATTTATCAAAATAACAAATAAAGAAAAATAGCTTTAATGTTTTCTTTATTTTCTTACTGGTTTTTATTTATTTTAGAAGGTTTTCCTAATTATTGAATTTTAATTCAATTTGGAATTAAAGAAAAGGCTTTATTTAATAAGTACTAAATATCTAAATTTTTATTAAAAATAAAATTTTCATTTTATATTTTTATTGGGTAGATTTTTCTTTTATAGGAATTTTGATATCTCATTTGTATTTTTCGGAGCTTTTATGAATTTCCTATAATTATCTAAAGTTGCAGCAATTTATTGCATTGAAATTAAAACAAGAAAATCACTAAAGCTACCCGGTTAAACCTACCCACAGCCACTGGCTAGTGGGCCAGTGACCATGTCACGCGCCACGGTGGCGCCAACGTGGCATGGCTCACGGTGACCACCGGGGCAGTCGACGACGGCGAGCTCGTTACTGGGCGCGCGAGGGCGATTGGATGGGTTCATGCGACGCGGCTTGGTGTGCTGAACACTATGGAGGCGGCGCCGCCCGGGAATGGCCACCGGAGCCTTGCCGGCGACCATGAACAGCGGCGGTTCCGACGAGCAACGGCGTGGGTGAGCTACGGCACGAGCTAGTATGCGATTCGGGGCTCCAGAGAAGCGCGAAATCACCTTGATGCTTCTCGTGCGGTCACCGGAGTCGATTGAAGACGGAGGCGTCGCGGTGGCCGCCATTTCTCTCGCAGCACCGCGAAGGGGAACGGTGAAATTCCCCCTCCACCGAGCTCCCTTTGTCTTGTGGCTGCACCAGATGACTGAGGGCGTCAAGGCGCTCCTCCTGAGCTCAACGGCGGACTCTGGGGTGGTCTGAAACGGTGGGACGAGGGGAATGCCGGCGAGCTAGGGTTTCGTGTTTTGGCGCAAACGAGTCGAAGAGAGGGGAAGCTGAGGGCGTCCTCGCCATTTATATGAGCTTCGGCGTGTGCTGGCGGTCAGCGTCGGCGGCGGCGACCGCGGGACGTGTCCTTCCCGTCGCGGTGTCGACCTCCTTTGCGCGCAGTGGAGAAGACGAAGACGATGCTCTTCGTCTCGTCCATATCCACGTGAAACGGTACGTGGGTCTGATTTTGATGGTGGGCTGGGCCGTGTCGTTGGGCTTAAGCTGGGCTGCCGAGGTGGGCTGTGGCGGCCAGGTAAGGTTCAGGTGGTTTTTCTTCTCTCTTCTTTTTCTTCTTTATTTTCTGTTTTGTATTTCTACTTTGAATTTAGATCTGAATTAATTTTTCTATCTTGCAGGTATTGCAAATTAATTCATACAAGGGTTAGTCCAAGGTACTACAATGTCTTGAGGGGTGTATTTGTAATTTTAATATGGCACCATAACATTGATTTAATTATTATTATTGGTATTGGAATTTCAATACCCCTATGGACATGAATTTGAATATTATCTTTGTGAATATTCAAATTGTTTTCCAATTGGTAGTTTTCTTACTTAATGATATATCTTGTTTTATTTGGTATTGCTTTGCAAGAAACAAGTTACTAAGTTTTGTTTGTTTATGGAGTTCTATGAAACAAGGGACTTAATGACATGATCTCATGTGCATAAGTCTTTCTAAGTATTTAATCTCTTATCTGAGGATTTGATCCCTTGCATAATATTTTATGTGAGCAACTTTTTGTTAAGGTCTTGTAAGCATTATTATAATCTTATTTCAAAGTTAGCACTAGTGTTATATTTTAATAACACCATGAAATACCTAAGGTAGATACTACTCTCATTATGGGTTGGTATTAATTATAAAGCTAAGGGTTGACCACCACCATGGTTTTAATCATATGATTTAGCTAGTGAGAAATTCTAGGTTTCTAATTATATTCACCTAATGGCAATTGGTTTGAATCTCAATTATGGCCTGGTTTTTATTATGATCACCATGGTGATACCTAAACTAGGGTTGAGGTTTAATTCTAGGTTATAGAGATGAAATGACACCATATTGCATGTGCTAGGGTTAATCTCCCCTATCCATGATAAGATGGTGGCTTAATTAACTTTTTATGTTCTCCTTTAGTTGCTAAGATATTGAGAATTAGTTTTATCTTCTACCAATTAACTTCTATTATTATCCTCAATTTATCATTAAAGTAACTACATTGGTTATAGTTCTTTTTATAGTTAACTTTGGTTCTAATGATGAATGGTTTCCCACCTTACAAAATATAGAGTTTAACTCTAAAGGTTTTCTTGGGGTTCTTAAGTGAAGGATAGGTGTAATGTAGATGTGGTAGAGTTGTACTTGTGATCACCAAGTGATTCACAAGTTAGGATTGAGATATAAGTCTAGTTTTGATTACTAGTGATCTCCCTATAATTTCATGTGGGGATGAGATCTACTTATCCTAGTAGGGTTTAACTTATCCTCACATACCTCAAGAGCATGATCATGGAGTAGGCATGATCAACTTGTTCTTAATATCTCTACCTCAAGTTCTTAAGGTTTATGATCATCACTCAATTTATAATGATCAAGGTTTGGCTTCCTAAGGTATTTCTGATGAATTTGGTTTCTTACTCCCAAGATCAAGTGTTGTCTTGATCAACTAAATATAGACTTTCTTTTATAGTTTCTTGAATGGGCATGGTTATGGTTGTCTCAATTATCTTGAGTATAACACTATAGGTTGAGCTCTCTTATATAGGAATAGTTATTATATGGTGTATTCCTAATATCTCCTTAGGTATGTAGGCTAAGGTTCCATTTGTCTAGCTTAGTTGGGTTGGTCTCTTACTTACCTTATCAATTCATGGATATGGTATTATACCATGTGATAATGGGTTATCTCACCACTCCAAGGGAATTAGTTTTCAACCTAATATTTTAGTTCAAAGGTTGTCCTTTATTCTTAATTAGGTAAAGCTTGGATTGATCTAAATGGTCTCTCTTACTTGGGAAGGACTTCACTGCTAACCTAAGGTTATTTTCCAAAGATAATGATGTGGTCACCAATATCTATGGTTAACATAAATGGGTTCTTTCTCTAGGAAATATCTTGAATAAGATCCTAGGGTTCCTCTTAAAGATGATGATTTGAATACTTGGATGTATATCCAAGGTTTAACTCAAGGTTTGTTAATGCTTCTCTAATGATTATATTAGAACTCTCACCTCTCTAGGTTTGATGTATATTAATATGGAATGGATAAGGATATATATTTATAGAGTTTATCTCCTTGTCTTGTTTCCATGAATGAAGTGAAATGGATACCATGAGGTTCATGGTAAGATCAAGGATTAGTTTAAGACATGGAAAAGATAAGTGAAGAATAGTTTCTACATTCATTGTTACTTGATTTACAAGTAGATGTATGTTCATATGTTATAGCAAGGAATATCATGTTGTGATCTTTAATAAGATCAAGTAGTTGATCTTTGATTAATATGTTATTGTGTTTTTTGAAATTCCATTTGATCTAACCCTTCAGATCAAATCATCTCTTCCCAAAACAAGGTTTTAACAAAGTCACATTGAGGTTTGTGGCGCTGGACTTGATGAGCTACTTCAATTCCACCAAGGTCAAGTGAAACTTCAGTTACTGTGACTGTTTTACTTTAAAGCGCGAAAATTCCCCAGATTTTCTATGCATGAATGCAATGCACACATCTGTTTCCTTTATTTTTGTAACCCCATTACCTGGGATATTACAGTGTACCTATCCGAAATGATCAAAGCCGAAGGTCCGCCGAATCCGCAGTGCTTTGGCGCGCGGATCATGAGGGAAGAACCACCGGTATGCACCCCGTGACACAAAAACATAGGATGGTACCACTAAGCTGGAAGATTGGCTTGCGGACTATGTTACGGCGGTATACGTCGCTCGTGGCGGAGGAACCGCAGCAGGCGGAGGAAACCGGCGTTGGGCAATGAGAATCATACCGTCCTTCTTGATGGGACTGGCACACATTTGGCTTAACAATTTGCCAAAGGGAAGCATAAATGGCTGGCTCGATTTCGAAAAAGCGTTTGTGAGCAACTTCAGCAGCACATACTGGAGGCCAAACAGACCGCAGCAGCTCGCCCTATGCCAGCAGCGCGAGAATGAAACAGATCAGGTTTATCTAACCCGGTGGAACTCCACGCGAAACTGTTGCGAAGGCGTGATAGAAGCACAAGCTATTGCCTGGTTCTACAATGGATGCCAGAGAGGCTCACTGTTGTGGCAGAAGTTGCAAAGAAACATGCCAACTACCTTGGCCGAGATGATGCGTGTTGTAGGTAGTTACGCACTGGGAGATCCGATGCAACCGGCAGTCCAGGCTGATCGAGTGCAAAGGAACCAACTACGCCAGGATAGGAGATACGGGATGCAACAAGCGGCCGCGATGCAGGACGATTCCGGCGCCGGCGGGAGCCAAAGACAGAAAACTGGAGCACAGCAATGGGATGGTCCGAAAAAGCAATGGATCGAGAAGAAGCCGTGGCAAGATCAAGAAAAATACACCATGGAATCCGCTATGGATCAGCCATGCCGGTGATACACACCGAATCCGGCCAGGCCGGCGAATCACCTGACAAAAGATTGCTCCTGGACTAAGAGGTTGATGGAGAGAGGCATGATGAAAGATGCAAGGGACCAAGGTTTCGAAAAATTGCCGCCACCGCCACTGCTAACCGGGGCAAATGCGCAACCGGTTTTCGCTCAGCCAAACCGATCACAGCAGCAGCAAGAAGTTCACCAGGTGGTGCATGGAAATAACCAAGCACCACCACCGCCACCTTTGGGCCGGAATGTTTACGAAGATCCAGACTTATGTTGTGTCGTATTCGTGACAGAGCCAAGAGACTAGCAAAGTGTGCATCGCCGTTCCATGGAAGTGAACGCGGTGATACCGGCAGTACCAAAGTACCTGCTGTGGTCAGATCAAGAGATCACCTGGTCATTTAAGGATCACCCGAAAGTGATGCCGAATCCGGGCGGATATGCTCTGATTGTGGATCCAATCATACATGGGCCATCGACGCGAGTCCGGTTTAGCAAAGTACTGGTGGACAATGGTAGCAGCATTAACATCATGTACCGGCACACCATGCATACGCTTGGCATAACACCAAACATGCTGAAGCCAACTCACACAATTTTCCACGGCATCATTCCGGGATTGTCCTGTTCGCCAATGGGCAAAGTCCGGGTTGATGTGCTGTTCGGAGAGCGTGACAATTGTCGCGTTGAAAACATTATGTTCGAGGTGGTTGATCTTGACAGCCCTTACCATGCACTGCTGGGCAGGCCGGCATTGGCAAGGTTCATGGCCTCAAGTCATACCACATACCTCAAGATGAACATGCCGACACCCAATTGTCCCTTAACTGTGGTGGGAACTACAAAGTGTCACTAGAAACCGCATCCGCCGGATCAAATCTGGCCGAATCGCTGGTGATAGCAGAGGAAAAAAAGAAGAATTCAAACCGCAGTGGCGTTGGCTCAATCCTCCAAGCTGAACTTAGCGGCAATGAGTGGCAACCTGGGCACACCGGTTTTCAAGCCAATCAAGGAGAAAAAAGACATTGTGCTGGATCCGGCTTACCCAGAGCGCACCGTCCGCATCGGTGCCGGCCTGAGTGAGGCATAGGAAAGCGCGCTCGTCAACTTCCTCCGTGAGAATCGGAATATTTTTGCCTGGTCTACTGATGACTTGGTGGGTGTGCCGAGGGAGTTGGCTGAGCACTCTCTGAACGTCCGAAAGGACTGATACGTCTCCGACGTATCGATAATTTCTTATGTTCCATGCCACATTATTGATGATACCTACATGTTTTATGCATACTTTATGTCATATTTATGCATTTTCCGGCACTAACCTATTAACGAGATGCCGAAGAGTCAGTTGCTGTTTTCTGCTGTTTTTGGTTTCAGAAATCCTAGTAAGGAAATATTCTCGGAATTGGACGAAATCAACGCCCAGGGGCCTATTTTGCCACGAAGCTTCCAGAAGACCGAAGAGGAGAAGAAGTGGGGCCACGAGGTGGCCACACAATAGGGCGGCGCGGCCCAGCCCTTGGCCGCGCCGACCTAGCGTGTGGGGCCCCCGTGCGGCCCCCTGACCTGCCCTTCCGCCTACATATAGTCTTCGTCGCGAAACCCCCAGTACCGAGAGCCACGATACGGAAAACCTTCCAGAGACGCCGCCGCCGCCAATCCCATCTCGGGGGATTCAGGAGATCGCCTCCGGCACCCTGCCGGAGAGGGGAATCATCTCCCGGAGGACTCTTCACCGCCATGGTCGCCTCCGGAGTGATGAGTGAGTAGTTCACCCCTGGACTATGGGTCTATAGCAGTAGCTAGATGGTCGTCTTCTCCTTATGTGCTTCATTGTCGGGTCTTGTGAGCTGCCTAACATGATCAAGATCATCTATCTGTAATGCTATATGTTGTGTTTGTTGGGATCCGATGGATAGAGAATACTATGTTATGTTGATTATCAATCTATTACCTATGTGTTGTTTATGATCTTGCATGCTCTCCGTTGTTAGTAGAGGCTCTGGCCAAGTTTTTGCTAGTAACTCCAAGAGGGAGTATTTATGGTCGATAGTGGGTTCATGCCTCCATTAAATGCAGGACGATGTGATGAAAGTTCTAAGGTTGTGGATGTCTTGTTGCCACTAGGGATAAAACATTGATGCTATGTCCGAGGATGTAGTTATTGATTACATTACGCACCATACTTAATGCAATTGTCTGTTGTTTGCAACTTAATGTTTGGAAGGGGTTCGGATGATAACTTTGAAGGTGGACTTTTTAGGCATAGATGCATCTTTGGATAGCGGTCTATGTACTTTGTCGTAATGCCCAATTAAATCTCACTATACTCATCATATCATGTATGTGCATGGTCATGCCCTCTCTATTTGTCAATTGCCCAACTGTAATTTGTTCACCCAACATGCTATTTATCTTATGGGAGAGACACCTCTAGTGAACTGTGGACCCCGGTCCATTCTTTTAATCGAATACAATCTACTGCAATACTTGTTCTACTGTTTTCTGCAAACAATCATCATCCACACTATACATCTAATCCTTTGTTATAGCAAGCCGGTGAGATTGACAACCTCACTGTTTCGTTGGGGCAAAGTACTTTGGTTGTGTTGTGCAGGTTCCACGTTGGCGCTGGAATCCCTGGTGTTGTGCCGCACTACATCTCGCCGCCATCAACCTTCAACGTGCTTCTTGGATCCTACTGGTTCGATAAACCTTGGTTTCTTACTGAGGGAAAACTTGCTGCTGTACGCATCACACCTTCCTCTTGGGGTTCCCAACGGACGCGTGTTGTACGCGTATCAAGCTCTTTTTCTGGCGCCGTTGACGGGGAGATCAAGACACGCTGCAAGGGGAGTCTCCACAATCCAATCTCTTTACTTTGTTTTTGTCTTGCTTTATTTTATTTACTACTTTGTTTGCTGCACTAAATCAAAACACAAAAAAATTAGTTGCTAGTTTTACTTTATTTACTGTCTTGCACTCTATATTAAAAACACACAAAAATTAGTTACTTGCATTTTACTTTTGTTACCATGTCTAGCTCTGCACCTGTTACTTCTTCACCTGAAGAATTAGTCTTCACTTTTAAACAAGGGGATGAGGAGAGTTTTAAAGATGCTTGGTCCAGAATTTTTACTTCTTATCGTAAAGCTGAACCTCAAATGACTCTAAGTTTGCTTCTTAGTAACTTTTATTTTGGTCTTATGATTCGCTATAGATATGCCTTGGACGCTTTGGTGGGAGGAGATTTCCTTCATTGCAATGGGGATCAAGCTTTTAATGCCATAAAGAAGTTGGTTGCATCACATGATTCAGCTAATAACTTTGATTCAGCCCTTATTAGCATTTATAATAGATTAAACACTCTTGAGACAAGTGCATCTCGCTTGAATGAAAATTATAGATATGTTCGTAATCGTCTTGATCAAGTTTTAGTGAACTCCGAACATTCATTATGGGATCCTACTGTTAAAATTGTTATCGGTGATCAAACTCTTCATGCCAATTGTGATATTATGTCTGAATTTTGCCTTATGCCTAAGAGTATTCATGAATCTTTGAAACTTTGGGGATTCGTTGAAGGGGGAGAAGGAATAACTCTTATTGATAACTCTGTTATAATTCCTAAGGGAATAGCTGCGGGTGTGCATACAACCATTCTTGGAAGGACAATATCCATTGATTATCTTGTTATTGAATGTGCAGGAACAGGACAAATCACACTCGGAAGATCCCTGCTGAAACTATTGGGAGCAGTCATAGATATGGGAGAAGGCACCCTAAAATTCACCTCTACACCGGGGGTAGACATATATTCCCCAAATCAAAGAGTAAGAAAAAGAACAAGAAAGGTAAGGGTAAAGCCCAAGGTAATGTTGATGCTTCATCTCTTGACAACACTTGATATACACTTTCTGCGCCTAGCTGAAAGGCGTTAAAGAAAAGCGCTTATGGGAGACAACCCATGTTTTTACTACAGTACTTTTATTTTATATTTGAGTATTGGAAGTTGTTACTACTGTAGCAACCTCTCCTTATCTTAGTTTGTTGCATTGCTGTGCCAAGTAAAGTCGTTGATAGTAAGGTTCATACTAGATTTGGATTACTGCGCAGAAACAAATTTCTTTGCTGTCACGAATCTGGGCCTAATTCTCTGTAGGTAACTCAGAAAATTATGCCAATTTACGTGAGTGATCCTCAGATATGTATGCAACTTTCATTCAATTTGAGCATTTTCATTTGAGCAAGTCTGGTGCCTCAATAAAATTCGTCTTCACGAACTGTTCTGTTTTGACAGATTCTGCCTTTTATTTCGCATTGCCTGTTTTGCTATGCTTGATGGATTTTTCTATTCCATTAACTTTCAGTAGCTTTGTGCAATGTCCAGAAGTGTTAAGAATGATTATGTCACCTCTGAACATGTAAATTTTGATTGTGCACTAACCCTCTAATGAGTTGTTTTGAGTTTGGTGTGGAGGAAGTTTTCAAGGATCAAGAGAGGAGGATGATACAATATGATCAAGGAGAGTGAAAGCTCTAAGCTTGAGGATGCCCCGGTGGTTCACCCCTGCATATTTCAAGAAGACTCAAGCGTCTAAGCTTGGGGATGCCCAAGGCATCCCCTTCTTCATCGACAACATTATCAGGTTCCTCCCCTGAAACTATATTTTTATTCCATCACATCTTATGTACTTTGCTTGGAGCGTCGGTTTGTTTTTGTTTTTGTTTTGTTTGAATAAAATGGATCCTAGCATTCTTTGTGTGGGAGAGAGACACGCTCCGCTGTTGCATATGGACAAATATGTCCTTAGGCTTTACTCATAGTATTCATGGCGAAGGTTGAATCTTCTTCGTTAAATTGTTATATGGTTGGAATCGGAAAATGATACATGTAGTAATTCTAAAAATGTCTTGGATAATTTGATACTTGGAAATTGTTGTGCTCATGTTTAAGCTCTTGCATCATATACTTTGCAACTATTAGTGAAGAAATACATAGAGCTTGCTAAAATTTGGTTTGCATAATTGGTCTCTCTAAGGTCTAGATAATTTCTAGTATTGGGTTGAACAAGAAGGAAGACGGTGTAGAGTCTTATAATGTTTACAATATGTCTTTTATGTGAGTTTTGTTGCACCGGTTCATCCTTGTGTTTGTTTCAAATAACCTTGCTAGCCTAAAACCTTGTATCGAGAGGGATTACTTCTCATGCATCCAAATCCTTGAGCCAAAAACTATGCCATTTGTGTCCACCATACCTACCTACTACATGGTATTTCTCCGCCATTCCAAAGAAAATTGCTTGAGTGCTATCTTTAAACACTTCAAAAGTTATTTCCTCTTATTTGTGTCAATGTTTTATAGCTCATGAGGAAGTATGTGGTGTTTATCTTTCAATCTTGTTGAGCAACTTTCACCAATGGACTAGTGGCTTCATCCGCTTATCCAATAATTTTGCAAAAAGAGCTGGCAATGGGGTTCCCAGCCCCAAACTAATTAACTTTCATGATTTTACAAAAAAATAGACACTCCTCCATGGTATGTGATTGTTGGACGGCACCCGAGGATTCGGTTAGCCATGGCTTGAGAAAGCAAAGGTGGGGAGGAGTGTCATCATAATAAAACTAAAATAAAAGGCACTCCTTCATGGTATGAGATTGTTGGCAGGCACCCGAGGATTTGGTTAGCCATGGTTTGTGAAAGTAAAGGTTGGAAGGAGTGCCACCCAAAAATAAAAATGTTTCATGGGAGCCGCTCTTTGAAGGTTTGTCTGGCAAGGGAGTTAGAGTGCCCACTACCATTCGTTGACAACAACAAACACCTCTCAAAATTCTACTTTTATGCTCTCTTTATGTTTTCAAAACCAAAGCTCTAGCACAAATATAGCAATCCCTGCTTCCCTCTGCGAAGGGGCATTCTTCTACTTTTATGTTGAGTCAGTTTACCCATTTCCTTCTGTCTTAGAAGCAAACACTTGTGTTAACTGTGCATTGATTCTTACATACTTGCTTATTGCACTTGTTATATTGCTTTGCATTGACAATATCCATGAGATATACATGTTATAAGTTGAAAGCAACCGCTGAAACTTAATCTTCCTTTGTGTTGCTTCAATACCTTTACTTTGATTTATTGCTTTATGAGTTAACTCTTATGCAAGACTTATTGATGCTTGACTTGAAGTACTATTCATGAAAAGTCTTTGCTTTATGATTCAGTTGTTTACTCATGTCATTACCATTGTTTTGATCGCTGCATTCATTACATATGCTTACAATAGTATGATCGAGGTTATGATGGCATGTCACTCCAGAAATTATCTTTGTTATCGTTTACCTGCTCGGGACGAGCAGAAACTAAGCTTGGGGATGCTGATACGTCTCCGACGTATCGATAATTTCTTATGTTCCATGCCACATTATTGATGATACCTACATGTTTTATGCATACTTTATGTCATATTTATGCATTTTCCGGCACTAACCTATTAACGAGATGCCGAAGAGCCAGTTGCCGTTTTCTGCTGTTTTTGGTTTCAGAAATCCTAGTAAGGAAATATTCTCGGAATTGGACGAAATCAACGCCCAGGGGCCTATTTTGCCACGAAGCTTCCAGAAGACCAAAGAGGAGACGAAGTGGGGCCACGAGGTGGCCACACAATAGGGCGGCGCGGCCCAGCCCATGGCCGCGCCGACCTAGCGTGTGGGGCCCCCGTGCGGCCCCCTGACCTGCCCTTTCGCCTACATATAGTCTTCGTCGCGAAACCCCCAGTACCGAGAGACACGATACGGAAAACCTTCCAGAGACGCCGCTGCCGCCAATCCCATCTCGAGGGATTCAGGAGATCGCCTCCGGCACCCTGCCGGAGAGGGGAATCATCTCCCGGAGGACTCTTCACCGCCATGGTCGCCTCCGGAGTGATGAGTGAGTAGTTCACCCCTGGACTATGGGTCCATAGCAGTAGCTAGATGGTCGTCTTCTCCTTATGTGCTTCATTGTCGGGTCTTGTGAGCTGCCTAACATGATCAAGATCA
The DNA here is from genome assembly GCF_019359855.2 of Lolium perenne. Classification (NCBI taxonomy): domain Eukaryota; kingdom Viridiplantae; phylum Streptophyta; class Magnoliopsida; order Poales; family Poaceae; genus Lolium; species Lolium perenne. The sequence continues at coordinate 324,282,669 of NC_067246.2, forward strand.
TCTATCTGTAATGCTATATGTTGTGTTTGTTGGGATCCGATGGATAGAGAATACTATGTTATGTTGATTATCAATCTATTACCTATGTGTTGTTTATGATCTTGCATGCTCTCCATTGTTAGTAGAGGCTCTGGCCAAGTTTTTGCTAGTAACTCCAAGAGGGAGTATTTATGGTCGATAGTGGGTTCATGCCTCCATTAAATGCAGGACGGATGACGAAAGTTCTAAGGTTGTGGATGTGCTGTTGCCACTAGGGATAAAACATTGATGCTATGTCCGAGGATGTAGTTATTGATTACATTACGCACCATACTTAATGCAATTGTCTGTTGTTTGCAATTTAATACTGGAAGGGGTTCGGATGATAACCTGAAGGTGGACTTTTTAGGCATAGATGCATGCTGGATAGCGGTCTATGTACTTTGTCGTAATGCCCAATTAAATCTCACTATACTCATCATATCATGTATGTGCATGGTCATGCCCTCTCTATTTGTCAATTGCCCAACTGTAATTTGTTCACCCAACATGTTATTTATCTTATGGGAGAGACACCTCTAGTGAATTGTGGACCCCGGTCCATTCTTTTAATCGAATACAATGTACTGCAATACTTGTTCTACTGTTTGCTGCAAACAATCATCATCCACACTATACATCTAATCCTTTGTTACAGCAAGCCGGTGAGATTGACAACCTCACTGTTTTGTTGGGGCAAAGTACTTTGGTTGTGTTGTGCAGGTTCCACGTTGGCGCCGGAATCCCTGGTGTTGCGACGCACTACATCTCGCCGCCATCAACCTTCAACGTGCTTCTTGGCTCCTACTGGTTCGATAAACCTTGGTTTCTTACTGAGGGAAAACTTGCTGCTGTACGCATCACACCTTCCTCTTGGGGTTCCCAACGGACGCGTGCTGTACGCGTATCAAGCTCTTTTTCTGGCGCCGTTGACGGGGAGATCAAGACACGCTGCAAGGGGAGTCTCCACAATCCAATCTCTTTACTTTGTTTTTGTCTTGCTTTATTTTATTTACTACTTTGTTTGCTGCACTAAATCAAAACACAAAAAAATTAGTTGCTAGTTTTACTTTATTTACTGTCTTGCACTCTATATTAAAAACACAAAAAAATTAGTTACTTGCATTTTACTTTTGTTACCATGTCTAGCTCTGCACCTGTTACTTCTTCACCTGAAGAATTAGTCTTCACTTTTAAACAAGGGGATGAGGAGAGTTTTAAAGATGCTTGGTCCATAATTTTTACTTCTTATCATAAAGCTGAACCTCAAATGACTCTAAGTTTGCTTCTTAGTAACTTTTATTTTGGTCTTATGATTCGCTATAGATATGCCTTGGACGCTTTGGTGGGAGGAGATTTCCTTCATTGCAATGGGGATCAAGCTTTTAATGCCATAAAGAAGTTGGTTGCATCACATGATTCAGCTAATAACTTTGATTCAGCCCTTATTAGCATTTATAATAGATTAAACACTCTTGAGACAAGTGCATCTCGCTTGAATGAAAATTATAGATATGTTTGTAATCGTCTTGATCAAGTTTTAGTGAACTCCGAACATTCATTATGTTATCCTACTGTTAAAATTGTTATCGGTGATCAAACTCTTCATGCCAATTGTGATATTATGTCTGAATTTTGCCTTATGCCTAAGAGTATTCATGAATCTTTGAAACTTTGGGGATTCGTTGAAGGGGGAGAAGGAATAACTCTTATTGATAACTCTGTTATAATTCCTAAGGGAATAGCTGCGGGTGTGCATACAACCATTCTTGGAAGGACAATATCCATTGATTATCTTGTTATTGAATGTGCAGGAACAGGACAAATCACACTCGGAAGATCCCTGCTGAAACTATTGGGAGCAGTCATAGATATGGGAGAAGGCACCCTAAAATTCACCTCTACACCGGGGGGTAGACATATATTCCCCAAATCAAAGAGTAAGAAAAAGAACAAGAAAGGTAAGGGTAAAGCCCAAGGTAATTTTGATGCTTCATCTCTTGACAACACTTGATATACACTTTCTGCGCCTAGCTGAAAGGCGTTAAAGAAAAGCGCTTATGGGAGACAACCCATGTTTTTACAACAGTACTTTTATTTTATATTTGAGTATTGGAAGTTGTTACTACTGTAGCAACCTCTCCTTATCTTAGTTTGTTGCATTGCTGTGCCAAGTAAAGTCGTTGATAGTAAGGTTCATACTAGATTTGGATTACTGCGCAGAAACAAATTTCTTTGCTGTCACGAATCTGGGCCTAATTCTCTGTAGGTAACTCAGAAAATTATGCCAATTTACGTGAGTGATCCTCAGATATGTATGCAACTTTCATTCAACTTGAGAATTTTCATTTGAGCAAGTCTGGTGCCTCAATAAAATTCGTCTTTACGAACTGTTCTGTTTTGACAGATTCTGCCTTTTATTTCGCATTGCCTGTTTTGCTATGCTTGATGGATTTTTCTATTCCATTAACTTTCAGTAGCTTTGTGCAATGTCCAGAAGTGTTAAGAATGATTATGTCACCTCTGAACATGTAAATTTTGATTGTGCACTAACCCTCTAATGAGTTGTTTTGAGTTTGGTGTGGAGGAAGTTTTCAAAGATCAAGAGAGGAGGATGATACAATATGATCAAGGAGAGTGAAAGCTCTAAGCTTGAGGATGCCCCGGTGGTTCACCCCTGCATATTTCAAGAAGACTCAAGCGTCTAAGCTTGGGGATGCCCAAGGCATCCCCTTCTTCATCGACAACATTATCAGGTTCCTCCCCTGAAACTATATTTTTATTCCATCACATCTTATGTACTTTGCTTGGAGCGTCGGTTTGTTTTTGTTTTTGTTTTGTTTGAATAAAATGGATCCTAGCATTCTTTGTGTGGGAGAGAGACACGCTCCGCTGTTGCATATGGACAAATATGTCCTTAGGCTTTACTCATAGTATTCATGGCGAAGGTTGAATCTTCTTCGTTAAATTGTTATATGGTTGGAATCGGAAAATGATACATGTAGTAATTCTAAAAATGTCTTGGATAATTTGATACTTGGAAATTGTTGTGCTCATGTTTAAGCTCTTGCATCATATACTTTGCACCTATTAGTGAAGAAATACATAGAGCTTGCTAAAATTTGGTTTGCATAATTGGTCTCTCTAAGGTCTAGATAATTTCTAGTATTGGGTTGAACAACAAGGAAGACGGTGTAGAGTCTTATAATGTTTACAATATGTCTTTTATGTGAGTTTTGCTGCACCGGTTCATCCTTGTGTTTGTTTCAAATAACCTTGCTAGCCTAAAACCTTGTATCGAGAGGGATTACTTCTCATGCATCCAAATCCTTGAGCCAAAAACTATGCCATTTGTGTCCACCATACCTACCTACTACATGGTATTTCTCCGCCATTCCAAAGAAAATTGCTTGAGAGCTATCTTTAAACACTTCAAAAGTTATTTCCTCTTATTTGTGTCAATGTTTTATAGCTCATGAGGAAGTATGTGGTGTTTATCTTTCAATCTTGTTGAGCAACTTTCACCAATGGACTAGTGGCTTCATCCGCTTATCCAATAATTTTGCAAAAAGAGCTGGCAATGGGGTTCCCAGCCCCAAACTAATTAACTTTCATGATTTTACAAAAAAATAGACACTCCTCCATGGTATGTGATTGTTGGACGGCACCCGAGGATTCGGTTAGCCATGGCTTGAGAAAGCAAAGGTGGGGAGGAGTGTCATCATAATAAAACTAAAATAAAAGGCACTCCTTCATGGTATGAGATTGTTGGCAGGCACCCGAGGATTCGGTTAGCCATGGTTTGTGAAAGTAAAGGTTGGAAGGAGTGCCACCCAAAAATAAAAATGTTTCATGGGAGCCGCTCTTTGAAGGTTTGTCTGGCAAGGGAGTTAGAGTGCCCACTACCATTCGTTGACAACAACAAACACCTCTCAAAATTCTACTTTTATGCTCTCTTTATGTTTTCAAAACCAAAGCTCTAGCACAAATATAGCAATCCCTGCTTCCCTCTGCGAAGGGGCATTCTTCTACTTTTATGTTGAGTCAGTTTACCCATTTCCTTCTGTCTTAGAAGCAAACACTTGTGTTAACTGTGCATTGATTCTTACATACTTGCTTATTGCACTTGTTATATTGCTTTGCATTGACAATATCCATGAGATATACATGTTATAAGTTGAAAGCAACCGCTGAAACTTAATCTTCCTTTGTGTTGCTTCAATACCTTTACTTTGATTTATTTCTTTATGAGTTAACTCTTATGCAAGACTTATTGATGCTTGTCTTGAAGTACTATTCATGAAAAGTCTTTGCTTTATGATTCAGTTGTTTACTCATGTCATTACCATTGTTTTGATCGCTGCATTCATTACATATGCTTACAATAGTATGATCGAGGTTATGATGGCATGTCACTCCAGAAATTATCTTTGTTATCGTTTACCTGCTCGGGACGAGCAGAAACTAAGCTTGGGGATGCTGATACGTCTCCGACGTATCGATAATTTCTTATGTTCCATGCCACATTATTGATGATACCTACATGTTTTATGCATACTTTATGTCATATTTATGCATTTTCTGGCACTAACCTATTAACGAGATGCCGAAGAGCCAGTTGCCGTTTTCTGCTGTTTTTGGTTTCAGAAATCCTAGTAAGGAAATATTCTCGGAATTGGACGAAATCAACGCCCAGGGGCCTATTTTGCCACGAAGCTTCCAGAAGACCGAAGAGGAGACGAAGTGGGGCCACGAGGTGGCCACACAATAGGGCGGCGCGGCCCAGCCCTTGGCCGCGCCGACCTAGCGTGTGGGGCCCCCGTGCGGCCCCCTGACCTGCCCTTCCGCCTACATATAGTCTTCGTCGCGAAACCCCCAGTACCGAGAGCCACGATACGGAAAACCTTCCAGAGACGCCGCTGCCGCCAATCCCATCTCGAGGGATTCAGGAGATCGCCTCCGGCACCCTGCCGGAGAGGGGAATCATCTCCCGGAGGACTCATCACCACCATGGTCGCCTCCGGAGTGATGAGTGAGTAGTTCACCCCTGGACTATGGGTCCATAGCAGTAGCTAGATGGTCGTCTTCTCCTTATGTGCTTCATTGTCGGGTCTTGTGAGCTGCCTAACATGATCAAGATCATCTATCTGTAATGCTATATGTTGTGTTTGTTGGGATCCGATGGATAGAGAATACTATGTTATGTTGATTATCAATCTATTACCTATGTGTTGTTTATGATCTTGCATGCTCTCCGTTGTTAGTAGAGGCTCTGGCCAAGTTTTTGCTAGTAACTCCAAGAGGGAGTATTTATGGTCGATAGTGGGTTCATGCCTCCATTAAATCTGGGACAGTGACAGAAAGTTCTAAGGTTGTGGATGTGCTGTTGCCACTAGGGATAAAACATTGATGCTATGTCCGAGGATGTAGTTATTGATTACATTACGCACCATACTTAATGCAATTGTCTGTTGTTTGCAACTTAATACTGGAAGGGGTTCGGATGATAACCTGAAGGTGGACTTTTTAGGCATAGATGCATGCTGGATAGTGGTCTATGTACTTTGTCGTAATGCCCAATTAAATCTCACTATACTCATCATATCATGTATGTGCATGGTCATGCCCTCTCTATTTGTCAATTGCCCAACTGTAATTTGTTCACCCAACATGTTATTTATCTTATGGGAGAGACACCTCTAGTGAACTGTGGACCCCGGTCCATTCTTTTAATCGAATACAATCTACTGCAATACTTGTTCTACGGTTTGCTGCAAACAATCATCATCCACACTATACATCTAATCCTTTGTTACAGCAAGCCGGTGAGATTGACAACCTCACTGTTTTGTTGGGGCAAAGTACTTTGGTTGTGTTGTGCAGGTTCCACGTTGGCGCCGGAATCCCTGGTGTTGCGCCGCACTACATCTCGCCGCCATCAACCTTCAACGTGCTTCTTGGCTCCTACTGGTTCGATAAACCTTGGTTTCTTACTGAGGGAAAACTTGCTTCTTTGTACGCATCACACCTTCCTCTTGGGGTTCCCAACGGACGCGTCTTTGTACGCGTATCAAGCTCTTTTAAAGCGCCGTTGACGGGGAGATCAAGACACGCTGCAAGGGGAGTCTCCACAATCCAATCTCTTTACTTTGTTTTTGTCTTGCTTTATTTTATTTACTACTTTGTTTGCTGCACTAAATCAAAACACAAAAAAATTAGTTGCTAGTTTTACTTTATTTACTGTCTTGCACTCTATATTAAAAACACAAAAAATTAGTTACTTGCATTTTACTTTTGTTACCATGTCTAGCTCTGCACCTGTTACTTCTTCACCTGAAGAATTAGTCTTCACTTTTAAACAAGGGGATGAGGAGAGTTTTAAAGATGCTTGGTCCAGAATTTTTACTTCTTATCGTAAAGCTGAACCTCAAATGACTCTAAGTTTGCTTCTTAGTAACTTTTATTTTGGTCTTATGATTCGCTATAGATATGCCTTGGACGCTTTGGTGGGAGGAGATTTCCTTCATTGCAATGGGGATCAAGCTTTTAATGCCATAAAGAAGTTGGTTGCATCACATGATTCAGCTAATAACTTTGATTCAGCCCTTATTAGCATTTATAATAGATTAAACACTCTTGAGACAAGTGCATCTCGCTTGAATGAAAATTATAGATATGTTCGTAACCGTCTTGATCAAGTTTTAGTGAACTCCGAACATTCATTATGGGATCCTACTGTTAAAATTGTTATCGGTGATCAAACTCTTCATGCCAATTGTGATATTATGTCTGAATTTTGCCTTATGCCTAAGAGTATTCATGAATCTTTGAAACTTTGGGGATTCGTTGAAGGGGGAGAAGGAATAACTCTTATTGATAACTCTGTTATAATTCCTAAGGGAATAGCTGCGGGTGTGCATACAACCATTCTTGGAAGGACAATATCCATTGATTATCTTGTTATTGAATGTGCAGGAACAGGACAAATCACACTCGGAAGATCCCTGCTGAAACTATTGGGAGCAGTCATAGATATGGGAGAAGGCACCCTAAAATTCACCTCTACACCGGGGGGTAGACATATATTCCCCAAATCAAAGAGTAAGAAAAAGAACAAGAAAGGTAAGGGTAAAGCCCAAGGTAATGTTGATGCTTCATCTCTTGACAACACTTGATATACACTTTCTGCGCCTAGCTGAAAGGCGTTAAAGAAAAGCGCTTATGGGAGACAACCCATGTTTTTACTACAGTACTTTTATTTTATATTTGAGTATTGGAAGTTGTTACTACTGTAGCAACCTCTCCTTATCTTAGTTTGTTGCATTGTTGTGCCAAGTAAAGTCATTGATAGTAAGGTTCATACTAGATTTGGATTACTGCGCAGAAACAGATTTCTTTGCTGTCACGAATCTGGGCCTAATTCTCCGTAGGTAACTCAGAAAATTATGCCAATTTACGTGAGTGATCCTCAGATATGTATGCAACTTTCATTCAATTTGAGCATTTTCATTTGAGCAAGTCTGGTGCCTCAATAAAATTCGTCTTTACGAACTGTTCTGTTTTGATAGATTCTGCCTTTTATTTCGCATTGCCTGTTTTGCTATGCTTGATGGATTTTTCTATTCCATTAACTTTCAGTAGCTTTGTGCAATGTCCAGAAGTGTTAAGAATGATTATGTCACCTCTGAACATGTAAATTTTTATTGTGCACTAACCCTCTAATGAGTTGTTTTGAGTTTGGTGTGGAGGAAGTTTTCAAGGATCAAGAGAGGAGGATGATACAATATGATCAAGGATAGTGAAAGCTCTAAGCTTGAGGATGCACCGGTGGTTCACCCCTGCATATTTCAAGAAGACTCAAGCGTCTAAGCTTGGGGATGCCCAAGGCATCCCCTTCTTCATCGACAACCTTAATCGATGATCTGAGACAAACATTTGATAACTTGCGAAGGTTCCGGATGAAACTTAACCCGACAAAATGTACCTTCAGCGTTCCTGCCGGAAAGTTACTCAGTTTCCTGGTATCGAGCCGCGGTATGGAGGTGAACCCGGTAAAAATTTGAGCCATTGAAAGACTGACCATACCTCAAGACCTTAAAGATGTGCAAAAATTTACCGGAAGCTTGGCATCGCTAAGTCGGTTCATAAGCCGGTTAGGGGAGAAAGCTTTACCGCTATATGCCTTAATGAGAAAGTCGGATACTTTCGTCTGGACCCCGCAGGCAGACGCAGCGTTCAAGGAGCTAAAACAGATGCTAGCCACGTCTCCGGTATTGGCTTCGCCTTTGGAAAGGGAACCCATGTTGCTTTACATAGCAGCGACAAACCGGGTCGTGAGCGTTGTTTTGTGGTAGAAAGAGAGGAGGAAGGAAAAACCGTGCAGAGGCCGGTATACTACCTGAGTGTGGTCCTCTCCCTCTCAAAGCAAAACTACCCGCACTTCCAAAAAATGACCTACGTCGTGTTTATGGCCGCCACTAAGCTCAAACATTACTTTGAGGAGCATCCGATGAAGGTGGTAAGTAAGGCACCTATCTCGAAAATCATCGGCAACAAAGATGCCAGCGGCCGGATCGCCAAATGGGCAATTCAGCTGTCACCGTACGTACCGGCTTAGGAAAGACGAGATGCCATAAAATCACAAGCTTTTGCAAATTTTCCTGCTTGATTGGGCAGAAATGCAGTATAAACCGCCTAAACCGGAAGTGGATTACTGGAAGATGCACTTTGACGGATCCAAACTCAAAGAGGGTTTCGGTGCAGTAGTGGTTGTCACCTCACCAAAAGGAGATCACTTGAGATATGTGTTGCAGATACACTTCAAGGCATCAAACAATGTCGCTGAGTATGAAGCTTTGGTCCATGGGCTCAAGGTCACAAAAGAAATCGGCGTCCACCGGATCATTTGCTACGACGATTCAGATCTGGTGGTACATCAGTGTTCCGGAGATTGGGATGCAAAAGATGCCAACATGGCCGCATACCAGTTTCATGTGCAGAAGATTGCCGGATTCTTCGAGGGGTGGGAGTTTCACCACGTGCCACAGGCAGAAAATGAAGCCGAGGACACACTGTCCAAGCTAGGATCATCCAGGCAAGAAATTCCTTCCGGAATAGCTTTGGCTTACCTAAGGAAACCATCAATCAAACCCAGTTCGGAATCGGAGTCAATTTTTGTACCGGAATCCCATATTGTGCCAATGGACATTGATGAAGGAAACCCGGGGACTGCTTCAACTGACCCAGGGACTTCGGGATCGAAACCGTAGGAAACCATGATGGTGGATTACATGGAGGTTGATGTACCTATCTTCGTGGTTCGGGAAGCGCCAACCTAGGTAAAACCTATTAAGGAATTCCTGATCAACGGCGGCTTACCGGCTGATGAAACCGAATTGAGAAGGATCCAAAGGAGGTCCAAGGCATACACCACCATCAACGGTGAAATGTACAAAAGAAGTGTTACCGGTGTCCTCCAACGATGTGTGGAACCGGAAGAAGGAAAGGAGATGCTCATAGAAATTCACCAAGGAGAGTGCGGGCACCATGCCTCATCCAGGGCGCTGGTAGCAAAAGTGTTCCGGCATTGGTTCTATTGGCCCACTGCTTTGGAACATGCTGAGGACTTGGTCCGGAAGTGCAATGGGTGCCAGAGGTACGCCAAGCAAAATCATACCCCAGCATCCGGTTTAAAAACGATACCGATAACTTGGCCATTTTCTGTTTGGTGCCTGGACATGGTTGGACCATTCAAAACAGCAAGAGGCAACATGACTCACATCTTGGTGATGGTGGATAAATTTACCAAGTGGCTAGAGGTTAAGCCAATCGGAAAGTGTGATGGGAACACTGTTGTGAAATTCTTAAAAGACGTCATCTTGCGGTATGGATACCCGCAAAGCATCATTACTGACAACGGGAAGAACTTTGCTCAAGGAGAGTTTAAGTGGTTCTGTGACGATAACAATATCTGGTTGGATATATCTTCGGTGGCACACCCACAGGCTAATGTCCAAGTTGAAAGAACAAATGCGCTAGTGATTTCCGGTATCAAACCGAGGCTTATAGAGCCACTCAAAAAAAACCCCAGGATGTTGGCTTGATGAACTACCATCAGTGCTGTGGAGCATAAGAACCACACCAAACCGGTCTACCGGATACACACCATTATTTATGGTATATGGAGCAGAAGCGGTCATACCAACCGACATCATCCATGACTCACCACGAGTACAACTCTATATCGAAGAAGACGTAAAAGAGGCCCAAGAAAATGATGTTGATTTACTCGAGGAACAAAGAGAGCTGGCTTTGGCAAGATCACCATATATCAACAAAACCTCAGATGCTATCATAGCCGGAAGGTAAACCCGAGGGTGTTCCGGGAAGGAGACCTGGTGTTATGTCTAGTGCAACGCCTTGAAGGACGGCACAAACTCTCACCTCCATGGGAAGGTCCTTTCATCGTGAGCAAGGCTCTGCACAATGATGCCTACTATCTAATTGACGCACAGGAATCGAAGAAAGGAAAGAAGGAAAGAAGGACAGATCAGGAGAGGAAACTAAGCGCCCGTGGAACATAGCTTTGCTTCGCCCTTTCTATTCCTGAAGATGTGATGTAAGGAGTTCCTTTTTGGACCTTATTTACTATGAATAAAGATGCCGGCACCTCGAATGTATCTCGGGGACTCCCTCTGCCAAACTTGCATGCAATGTGTTTTTTTTCTGTATACCGGTTCGATTGTTGGAAACTTTCCTTTCCGGTTTAGTAACGTGCTAAACCTAAAGGATTCTTCGACTTAGCTGTTGTCTGCAACCCGGCTTCATGGCAAGCAAGATAAACCGGAAAGCTCTAAGCACGTGAAAAACGAAAAAGATACCGAAAACAAACAAACCGAGAGAAATTTAACTAACCCCTATCATACCAGTATTTTGTGAAAAAATTGGAATTTTTTCTCTAAGTTCGAGAAAATGCTTGCTTGGCAAGAGAACTTTGAGCTCATACGTCAAACACCCAAAAGAGGTAGACAGAGCCAAAGCAAAAGAACCAAGCGTGCATCGGATTGAACTCGGGAATGAGTCCGGAATCTTCACCGTGCAAGATCAAAGCAAAAAAAACAAGAGAGTTTAAACCACAAATGGTACCGGGGTGCATATATGCTTAACGAGTCTAGCATGCAAACCTAACGACTACTTCAAGTCTTACACAACCAAAAGGATTAAGTATCATACATTTTCCCACCCCGGCATACCAGGGGGAAATTAACGATCATTGTTTTTGGTGAGACAGGGTCACAGATCACTGATATAGAGGAGATGGGCACTTCTGGGGAAGCTGGCGCTTCAGGAGCTGGTTCCGAAATGTTGGTAGCCGTTTCCTCAGGGACCTCCGCCCCGGCTTCAGCCTGCTCCTCTCCGGCCTCTTCCTCTTCTTCCTCCTCATCATCAGTAAATTCTTCCACAATGTTGGCAGGAGGAGGGATGAAGGTGCTGGTAGAGGCATACTGGGCGTTCCGTGGGAGCGCGATCGCGCTGCTTGGCATGCTATGCAAGACATCCAGATCCAGCTCTTCATACCAGGAGCAAGCAAATCGGAGTGATGCGTCAGACCCGGCATGCGCAGAGGAGTGCTTCCACTCGCTGAACCTCCTACCGGCACCCTTGAGCCGTTGAGAGAGAACAGTGAGGTTATCCGGCACGTGCTCCCCGGGCCACAAGAACTTGAAGATCTGGAGGGCGACTTCCGGCAGCTCGTTAAGATGCGGTCGACGACCCTCATGTGTGTGATCCTGGCGTGCAGAGCAACAAGGTGGTCATATGCGTTCCAGGGAGCATCGTGGTTGGGAACAACGTTCTCAGCCCGCAACTTGGTGACCTTTGCATGCGCATGCACTTGGGAGTCCGGGAACAACCCTAGAAGAAGAGAAAAGGAGAACGGTATGAAGATACACCGCTAAAATTGCAAGCTGGCAAGCATGGGAAAGGGGCACTTACTGAGCACTTGGGCGTTGGTATCAATGATCATTTGATCAAACCCGGCTTGATACGCCACAAGCTCCGCGTTTCGGCTTTGCTCCGCCTCAAGCAGCTTGGTTTCCGGCTCGAGCTCAGCCCGCAGTTGCTTCTCAGCCTCGGCGAATTCCTTCCGGGCCTCCTCCACCTTGGCATCGCCGGCAGCAATGGCCTTCTTCAGCGCCCTCACGTGCTGAAGCCTAGCCTGGATCAGCTAATCCTTGAGCTTAGCGGCTTAGTTCCGCTGGGCTTCTAGCTCGCAGCTGTGCTAGAGGGTCAGCTTTTCCTTCTCAGCCGGTTTTTTGCAGTTTCACGCTAAGTACTTCGTGCTTAACCCGAAACTCGGGGACTAGCTATGTCGGTTTTTCAGGAAAGTTTCGCGCTAAGTACTGCGTGCTTAACATGAAACTCGGGGACTGAGGATATAGCTACAGGTTCCGAAGTTAAAATGGTTTCGGTACAAGAAAAAGATTCAGGTTTCGGTAAGATATCTTACCAGCACGTTGATGTTGGCATCGTGCCAAGCGTTGTCAAACTCCTTCACGGCTTGCTTAAGCCGGCCGAAGTGCTGCATGGTGGTGCGGCGGCCGCGCGGATTTATCTTCGCCTTGCCATCCTTGCCAACGCCAAGAGTGGCGTCGGTTAGATCGGCGAGGTTCCACCGGTCCACGAGGTGCTGCAGCGCACCCAAGTTGGCGTTGCCGCGGTTCAGCTCAATCACCCGGCCGAGCTGTGCCGAAACCTTCTCGTCGGCGGCTACGGCAGCACGCCGGTATGGAGAACGAGAGGTTGAGCCTGGGAGCCGGAGGCGGGGGCTGTCGCTCCCTTAACTGCAACAGTGAGCTGCTCAGCGGTTACCACGACGCCCTCTGTCGGGCTCTGGCGCCCCGAACTTGTTTCTTTTTAGGGGCCGCGCGCCCCGAACTTGTTTTTCCTCCCCGAGGGGAGGATGGAGCCTTGCCAGCACCAGAACGTGCCGGACTTTGGTGAGGAGGAGGAGATGCCCTTTCGGCGTCCTCGGCAGTCTCCGGCCTCATGGTAAGAACCAGGGAGGGCCTGAAAAAGGAGGAAGCATAAAATTAGCCACAAGGAATGGCAAGCACAGAGGTCTAAACCGGAAATATGTGCTAAAAAGTTACCCAGAGGAAACGGTGATGTCATGCTTGTGCTTCCTCCCGGGAGGCCCGAAGCTCCCCTTCTTCTGTCGTTTGGGGGTGGGAGCCTCGTTGGGACCGGCATCTAAAGCCGGGGCCTTCCGGACTCTGGGAGCCTGAGGTCTTCCGAACTCTGGACCCACCTCAGCGGCGAGGGGAGTCACATGCTCATGGACCTAGGGGTTTTGGTCAGCGGTAACTGGCTTCACAAAGGAAAAGTTTGAGATAAGGGGAACAGATAAAATACCTCAAGTAAAATGACGTCGTCATCAGTGTCGGAAGCATTATCCGGGTTCAGGGCAGAAAAGTTATCGGGGCGCCGAGAGTGCGTCGGGCCCATCTTGTGGACGTTTCCGAGAACGTACGGATCCAGATCCGCGTCGTCCCGAATCCGGCGTTTGGGCTTGAACAACGGCGGTTCCTCAGCAAGGATGCGAGGAAAGCGTCGCTGTACCTGAAAAACAATGAGTTAGTTTGCGATCTTAACTTTACCGGAAGCATCATCCCGTACACCTCAAAGTCTTACTTGGGACGGAGGAGGTTTCTTGCGGCTAAGGGGTTGGAGGCCCCACTTCCACTCCACTAGCATCTCTATCCGGCAAATCTGCCTGGCCTTGAGGACCACGTTGGATTTGCTCAGACCAAAGGTGGTGATCCTAGTAGGATCCCTCCTGCCACTCATATGGCTAATCTTGTGTGCGCGTCGCTGCAAGGGCAGGACCCGGCGAGAAACGAACGCGTGCACAATCAGATGCCGGTTTTATCTTTAAGCTCCTGGATGTACCGGACGATCCGGTTGGTCTCGATGTGGCTATCCCTCGGGTTGAACTTCCAATTAACTTTAGAGGGGGCGCCGGGAACGTATGCCGGCAAGTTGATGAAATCGGTGTTGCTGCCGTTCCTAACATAGAAGAAGGTTTGCTGCCAAGCGCGACAGGACTCCAAACCGGAGAATTTGAAGAAAGGACTCCCCTGGCGGGGTGTAAGTATGCACGCCCCGCACTCAACGATGGGCTTGGGGAGCGGGAGCTTCTTATCTTGGACCGAATTGATCCGAAGATTATAGAAGCGAGCAAAGGTCTCGGTAGTAGGAAGGAGGCTGACGAAGCCTTCCATAAAGGAAACGTAGGAGGAAAGGTAGAAAATGGCATTGCCAGGAAGGTGATGGGGTTGAAGCGCATAGAAGTCGAGAAACCGGCGAAAGAACTCTGATGCCGGTAGGCCGAAGCCGCGCTCAAAATGGGCGGTGAAAACCACGATCTCGCCTGGCCTGGGCCTAGGCTCCAGCTCTTTGCCGCGAATCCGACAGAACACCTCTTCTGGTATCCTTCTGACCGGTAGAGCCAGTCAATCTCGGCTTCTTTCACATCGGAGCCCTTCCAGGCCCCGCGAGTGTATACCGTTGGCTTCGCGCCGGAAGCCTGACCAGAGCTGCTGGCCTCATCATCCCGCTTGCTGGTTCCTTCTTCCGGCGAGCCGGATTCTTCCTCCATCCAGGCAAGCTCTTCTTCGAGCCCGTCGGATTCTTGGGCGACGGACTGTTCCTCCCCCAAGGAAATCTCGGGGGATTCGCTAAACTGGGTTCCGCCGGAAGGCAGCCCACCGGTTTCTTCGGAAGACATTTTTTCCTAAGTGTCGAGGCTAACTATAAATAGGTTTCCTCGAATCTACCTCTTCGCGAAGATCGACGCAAGAGAGAAAAAGCAAAAAAGAAAGAGGGGATAAATACACTACTGCGCCAGAGAAGAATAGTAAGAGGGGGAGAGTACCAGATCTGGGAGAACTGACCTGAGAACGGCGGCGGGAGTCCTGTCGACCGACGGGGCCGAGGGTTCGTCGGAGTCCGTCGAAGAGGGCGTCGATGGCGACGAACTTGGATGCAGTATCGGAGGGAGTGGAGCGTCCCTGAGCGGAGGAGGAACGGCGGTGCGCATTCTTGACAAAGAGGAGGACCTGGGCTCCGCAATGCGCTTTCGTGGAGCTTCGCCGGAGAGTTTGGGCAGAGCAGCGAACGGCGGCGCGGAGAGCTCGAGCGGCAGAGGGTGCGAGAAGTTGGTGAAGGTGAAGTGGGAGTGTGAGGGCGATGAGGAACCCTCACGCCCTTATATGAGGAAGAGGTTCGTGGGCCGAAAACCACCAGGCCCGCACCGTTTCGCCTCATGGGCCGCCACGTGGCGCGTGGATACACGCACCGCAGAAGCATGCCACACGCAAGGCCACATGGATCCACTGCGGCACATTAACTGCGCACGGGAGTCAAAGGATTTGACGTCTGACATTGGTGCGCCAGGTACAATGCGCATGTCTCTGACAGGCACAGACTTCGGGATATTCTCGACTTCGTCGAGATGAGCCTTAATGAGGAAGAAACCGGCAAAAGAAGCCGGAGATATAATATGGAGTGGTTCCAGCAAGAGGCCGGGTGCGTTTAAAAGGAAACCGGAAGAATTAGTCCGGTACGTTTTCAGTAGGAACCTAACATGGCCCGTCGGGTAGAATCCGCCAGACTATACCAGCTTCAGGAACTAATGTCGGGGGGATGGCCCCCGGTAGGCTAAGACTATGGCAAGTTAGCCATAGTATGGTAGTGGTAAACCGAATCACAGAGTGATCCGGATTCTAACATTAAGTTTAGCTAAGCGGAGCTGGTACGAACCGGTATCCTAGGAGGGGTATACCGGAGTACATCCGATAAGGAATTTGTATTACCTAATACCAAGGTACCGGAACCCTGAGGTAAAGGTACCGGCAAACAGATATCTAATTACTGTTGCATGTCGGCACTTCAGTCAAAGATTCCACCAAGGACTAAAGGACAACGATGAGCGAAGCACTTCAGCTTTAATCGAAGCCCTAACGCCAAAGGAGAAGCTGACGTAAAAGATACTGGACGAGGTCATCGCTCCTTGATTAAAGTCAGAACCGGTGCCAGCTGGGCCAAAGTAGCTTTATAAAGTAGCTTAGCTCATCCTAGATTCCATTAGGGTTTCTTCCCTTGTAAACCACTCTCTCCCCTATATAAGGAGAGGGGGCACACCCCTGCGCGGGATGGACAACGGGCAACAAGAGAGAGAGAGAGGGAGAGAGAGAGAGAGAGAGAGAGAGAGATCCATAGGAAAATTGTACCGTACTGTCTTCAACCTCTGGCCTTTGGCCAAGTTCATATATACAATCCGGTTTCTTTTCCACCTCTCCCTGTAACAAAAAACCTCCCCCGAATCTTCTAGCGCACATTCGGCCCCAACTTAAGCCATCCTATGGCATCCGCCGTTCCACCACGACGACAGTTTCAGTTAATCATGGGTCATGGTAACAAAGCTTTACATGATACTGGGATCTTGAGTGGCTCAACAAACCTCTGATTTTGTAAGGGGCATATGACCTGTTTAAAATCCAGAACTTGCCACCTGGTGACTGGAATTGAGATGTGGAATAGTATTAGTGGTGGTGAGTGATGACCTCATGAAAAGTGTGAAATGTAATGAAAGTAGTTGGCGAGTAGGCGGAAAATCCTAGATGTAGGCATGTGGAGCATCTAGGTAAATTATCTATATGACGTACTGGCTACTGCAGCTTTGGTTGTAACAATGTTGAATGATTGAATCATGATTGTACTGAAGCTTTAAAGAAAGTATTCCATGTTTTAGAGGCCAAGAAGTGAAAATAGTTAGTATTATATTGCTATTTTTTTTTAGTTTTTCCTTCTCTGTGGAATGTTTAATGTGGCGTGCAGTTTGGAATTCCTTAAAGAGATGCAAAAGCCTAGAACAGATTGGATTTTCTTAACCGAATTATTACACCTAGGTTTTTTTTGTTGTCCATTGAAGATAGGTTGGGCCTCTTAGTAAATGGGATATTTAGAAGTTCTGACGGCAACATTTCGCTCTCCTTTTTAAAAGACAGTTGGTTTTACCTACCAGGCTACCACTGAAGAAACTCGGTTCATATAGGAATTTTTGTTCAGCACCAAGCTGATTTAATACAATGTATGTCTTTTGTGTCGCATAGAGAAACGACCCAGCGAATTCCCAAATCCATCCACTTTTACCCATGTGTGTGTTGTGAGGGAGATAGTAACGTAAGTTTATTGCATCTTCATTAGATTTAAGCCTGTAAGGTTAGGGGTCAACTTTTTTCTCTGGCTTACTTGCACTGATATTGCTATCTGTTCACATCAAATATAATACTCCCTCCGCCCCACACTAAAAGTGTCTTAACTTTGTTAAAATTTGGATGTATCTAGACATTATTTAGTTGGTAGATACATCCAAATTTTGACAAAGTTGAGATACTTTTGATGTGACGGAGGGAGTATGATACCTAACAGACAGACAATAGTACTTTTGCTTTTGAGCTCTAGGACGGTTTGGTAAGTACATAATGCTTTAAGTTAATATGCTTCTGAGTTGAAACGATAATCAACAACTTCATGGAATCTGAATTCAGTTATGCAGCTATTGCCTATCATATAGGCAATGGGCAACTTAATTAGTTTATAATGGCATCGTTGCTTAAGCATTACTGAAAGTTAGCTTGGGTGGTAGGTCAATATGCTTCCTGTTATTGGTTTGTCGTGGAGTACTTCCCAAGGACCAAGCTCTCACATTCCTACCTGAATTGGAGCTCTCTCTCAAGGACCAAGCTCCACGAGCCATGGCCGTGACTTAGGAGAGCCAAGCACCATGGAGCCGAGGAGTTGGAGGGAGAAAAGGAACCAAGGGAGGAGGAGACTCGGGCTAGCGGCCAGTCGCAGCAAAAGTGATGGGAGTCCACAACTGACCACGGACCACCAGAGCAGAGTAGTGACAGCATCAAGAGAGATTAGCAGGCCAAATCACATCAAGAACTTGATTTAGGCGTTTCCTGTACATGTATATGATGTTTTGTGGACACAATGGCGGCGTACAAAGGTGTCCAGATAGGTGTACTACACTGTATGTGATTACAATTCTGTGTCTGATTATTAGAACTCTAACACCATTGGATTCAGTACTCCACGTGAAAATATTTTATCAAACATGTCATACAAACAGAAAGACCATGTAAACATACTTGCATTGCACTCTGCAAAGCTTGCAGAAGGGTTCATGAGCCCAACTACAAGCCTCGGGGCCTCCGTATTCACTTACTAATACATGCAACAGTGTTGGGCCGTAGATGCTATCTCCTATTGTGCATATATATCACATTTATGAGTTTGGATTGTATCTCACCCACCACTTTCATATTGACGCTATATATTTTCAGGAAGGTATCCTCTCTTAGCATGGCATGTTCTCTCCTTTTGTTTCTCAACAACTTGACTGGCTAGCTTGCAATGAGATGATCTCTCGATCTTTGTAACATCTCTTATACTAAAATCACACTACACACAAAACTATTTATAAATGAGAGGCCTCAGAAACAAACCTATCTCTTGTATATCAAACAATACAATGATTTTATATCTTGAACACCCGCCAAGTCTGCAGCTACACACCGCCATATAGGGGTACAGCAACACACTTGCCAGAGATGGCTGTTCCAGTCAGAACTAAAGGATATTTAGATGGGCAAGACTTCCAAGGACATCTTGACATTGCATTTACATATGCTCCTAATCGAAAAGTGCTTTTAGCTCCCGAGCTCCAGTGCTCTCGCTATGTTAAAAAAAAATTAAAAATATTTTTACAAGTTATAAAAATCATGAAAATAATTCTGAAGAATGTCATTGATACATCCCACAATCATGGAAAATCCCAATCCGAAATTCTTTTTATTTTGAGCTAGAGAAAAATGACAAAATCTGATATGTTTTTGAGATTTGAAAATGACTACTCAGATCTACAATTTTGTCATTTTTGTGTAGCTCAAAATATTAATTATTTCAATTTGATTTTTTGCACGTTTGCGGGGTACATCTTTGACTATGTGTGGATTTTTTTGCAGATTTTTTTGAAACTCAAAAATATGATTTTTATTTTTTTAAAAAAACGAGATCACTGGTGCCCATGTGCACCAAATCTCTGTCCGCTCCTAATGCCCTGCAATGAAAGTGCCCAACATGCATGGATCTCTCCTCAGGTGGTCAACCACAGAGCTAGTACTTATCTTTTTGCAAGAAAATTCGTTGCTTGCCTGTATATGGTGCTGTTTCATACTAGGCTTAGTTTTTGTATTCAGATGTTTGGTATCTTTATACAGCAGCAACTCCACTGTACATATACGAATCAGGTTAGGAGTCTTGTGTTTGACAGCTTGAACACGTTATTGGTAGAAGTGCAGGTTTCAGTTACTACCTGTGCATTCAAGTGGTGATTTAGCAAGTTAAGAACGACAATGTTTGTCTCTGAAAATATAATTGCAGATATCTAGAAGTTCAGAACTTCTGTAGCTAGTATTCTTCTGTACCTTGCATGCTAATATCTAAAATTTCAGTGAAAACTTATCTCGAGCATAGGTCTGGTGTTGCTCCGTCTATAAAAAAAATGCGACTTGGGGGTAAGAAGCCCTCCAAGCAATTCAATAGAAGATATTTGGGTGTGTACGACGAGAGAGCAGGCGCTAGCACTCAGACTCGGGATCTCGTGGGTAGGACAGGTATCAACACCAGCCAACCATCCAGGCTATGTCTCGGTTCACGTGTTGCTCCGTCTTTGATTATCATGTGTGTGTGCTTGTGGGTTCAGCTGCAGTTGCATGCTACTGAAATAGACTGCTGTCACCTAAGTTTCAGTAGTACTTGTAAGTGCACATGTTATTAACTGATGACTGAACAAGTTTGCGCGCATATCTCTTCAAATGCACTAAACATTTATTCAGAAGCTAGAACTATTTTAGCTTGGTCTGTATGTATTTGAGGTCTGCGGCACAGTCTTAACCTCCTTGACACTTCAGACAAGATTAAGATTGAGGAAGAATAATAGACATAAACTACCTCCATCCCAAACCTTAAGGTTTTTTTTTTTTTTTGAAAAGTCAAACCAAATAAAGTTTGACCAAACATTTAGAAGAATATATCAACAAATATAATATTTTTAGATACCACCCGAAAATATATTTTATTATCTATCTAATGATAATGATTTTATATTTTTACATGTTATGATTTTAGGTAAAAACTTAGTCAAACTTGACATAATTTGATTTTCTAAAAATAATATAAGCCTTAAGCTAGCTTTGGGATGGAGGTAGTAATAGTTTCCTTGTATATTAACCAGTATTGGATTTGGACTCTATAAATTGTGCCATTGTACTCTAATATAAATATAACACGAGGGGGTAGTGTTGATTTTCCCAAATCCATGTCCGTCGAATATTGTAGCATGTTTAATCTCGGACTGTACTAGGCACTGCTCTCTATAAGTTCATGAGTTGCTTTATACACATGTATTCTTGTCAAATGAATCTCTCGAGAGTGTAAAAATTATAACTTGTCACTCCATGTTTCTTGCTGGAACCGCGAGCAGGCGGCAGGAAATGAGTCCATAGAGGACTAGTTCTTCAGATAAAATTTGACTCTTATCCTACAAAATGCATTCTTTTTTAGAATTCTGCTGTTCTAAGTAGTGATAGTGCATTAAACACCATCTCATATTCCTGGACATGTTGAGTACCCTCTTTACTCTTCCTTGTACAATATAATTAGGTTTCCTTGTACCGTATAATTAGGCTGACGCAGGAAGATGCGGTCTACATAGAAGTTAGAGAAGAAGCCATTGAAGAGCGGACTTCCTCGAGTACCATCAGGAGGACAATGGCATCTAGAGCTGGGAAATGATACGAGAAGAGAGTGCTAGAGCGTGTATCTTGGTCGTATCTATATATTTTTATACACAGAAAATCAATTAGAAACTAGAGTGTTGCTTGCGGAGGCGCAACGTGAGCATATGGATACTAGGTGTACCCGTCTGGAGACGGTTGCATGAGATATCTTCAACCAGGATGGCTGACGGCTTTCTAGACGACTACAAGATGCATAGACGACTTGTATTGGTTTTATTCCGCTTGTTAATTTTTATGTACACCTTATGTGACCCATGAGATATAAACCTATGAGTTACTAAACTGTTGAGTTTTAGGGTCATCACTATTTAGGAAAAAGAAAACTGCCAGATTTGGTCACTTTTTTTTGTTGAGAATCACCAGATTTGGGCATGCTGGAAGCTGTTAGCAGCGATCCAGATTGGGCTGGATCGAGTAGGTCGTGTTGGGCCGAAAGGGGAAAGGTCCATGCCTCCATGGTAGCGGGTGGTTGGTTGGAAGTGCGTGCCGAATGGCTATCTTTTCAGCTTAGCTGTCTCTGTCCCTCGCCGCATCTTGTCCTCAGCAGCATTGACTTCATCCCAGCGAGGGGTAGACTAGCTAGAGTAATGGAGGAGCAGAAGAATCTGGTTCTGTTCGCCGGCGGGGAGGAGGAGACGGAGAAGGAGAAGGAGAAGGAGAAGGTGGGGTTCGACTTCGAGCCTTCGGAGGACGAGCTGGTGCTGCACTTCCTGCGTCCGCAGCTGCGCGGGTTCGCGCCCCGGGTGCCCGGCGCCGTGGTGGAGGCGGACCCCTGCGCGGCGACGCCGTGGGAGCTGCTGGCGCGGCACGGGCTGCTCCAGCGCGGGCACGGGTACTTCTTCGCGGCGCGGAGGCGGGGCAACGCCGTGGTGCGGCGCACCCCGGCGGGCGGCGGGGGCTCGTGGATGCACAGCGGGAACCGGGAGCACGGGCGGTCGGTGACGGCGCTGGGCGTGGTGGCGCGCTGGTCCAGGACCAGGTACGGCTTCTACGTGCTCGGCGGGGCGGAGGGGCGGCGGAGCACCGGGTGGGTGATGACGGAGTACGAGATCACGGACCCGCTGTGCTACCGCCGCGCGGACGAGGGCGCGGAGGACGAGTACTGGGTGCTCTGCCACGTCCGGCGGAGCTGCAGGACCAACGCCGGCAAGCCGTCCAGCCGGCGGCGCTCGCTTCTTCAGCTAGCTGCTAGCTAGCTGGGCAGGTGGGCATCTTGCCACCGCGCGACCGGCGAGCTCGGTGATAGATCAGGCAATGGATCAAAGCCTGTTGTAGGATTCGACCACTCCATCTTTGACGTGTGTGTATGTGTGGATCGATGGTTAAAGAAAGGAATAAAGAAAATACTGTGATTAGTAATAAATCCATTAGTTTATGTTTCTTGTTCTCATCGTCGTCGGTAGTGTCAGTGTGGAGTGGAGTGTGCCGCGTCTACTCTGACACTTTGGTCTGCGCTTAAGGCTGGTGCCAACGCGGGCGTTAGAGCGGGCGGTACCGCCCGCCCGGAGGCAAGAGCGGGGCGATAGTGAGACGAGACGGTAGCGACGGGCGGTGGTTCCACCGCCCGATGGTAGGGGCGGTACCGTCCGCCTATAGCCCGCGTTGGAGGCGAGAGCGGGGCGAGAGGGAGGCGATAGCGGTGCTAGTGGGGGCGGTAGGGAGGCGTTAGGGAGGAGATAGGAAGTGAGAGCTGGCACTATAGCCCGTGCACTGGCACCGTGGGGTGAGAGTGGGGTGAGAGTGAGGGTAAAAGCTGACGTGGCGAGGCTATAGTGGGGTGATGCATTGGCACCAGCCTAAGGGCATCTTCAGCGGCGCGATGCAAACAGACGCTGAGCGACGTCCGCCGTGACCGAAAATGCGTCTGATACAACCTCCAGCGGCGTGACGCATAGTGATCGGGCCGTCTGCGGAGACGCAAACCTGGCCCAAATATGCGCTAGGTTTCCGTCTCTACGGACGCTGAGCGGACGCGCAAAGTGTCCGTTCGGTCCTCGCACAGGCCCGCCTGGCCGGGACACAACTGCATCGTCTTCCGCGGCATTACTTGCGAGCGGCGCGCTGCAGCGTTTGCAGGGCCGCGTTAATGGCGCGCCTCGGCTTCCGCGAGCGTGCGCAGCGAGGCGGTGTTGCATTGGCAGGCCATTGAAGGCGAGATGGCGTCCAAGCCTCTTAAAGGGACGCTGCTGGCGGCCATTTCCCCGACCAAACCATTGCCACATCCCACGGTATCCACCCCACCGACGTCATGGGGAAGAAATGCTGGCCGTTCCGCAAGACCAAGAACGACCACGAGTCTAGCGGCTCGCGGTCCGGCAAGAAGGCACGGGTCGGCCGGTACGTCCGCGTCGACTTCGCGCGGCAGCTATGGGAGGAAAACCGGCCGGTACCATGGCCGGACGCGAATTTGCCGGGAGGGCCTGGTACCTCAACTCGAGGCGCGTGCCGGGCCCCCCCCCCCCCCCCCCCCCCCCGTGCCGCGCGAGGTCCGAGAGCGGCGGGACGAGGTGCGCCGCCGCCGAGCGATCTTGCCGCCGGATCTGCGGGAGGATCCGGCGTACGCGCTGAACTCATACAACTGGATTTAATTCGGGACGTGGGAGTTCGACGCGCGCCACCGCGCTGGCTACCTCGCCGACGTAGACTTCTTCGAGCCCGAGATCGCCGCAGAAGAAGAAGAGAACGACCAGGAGGACGCGGACGAGGACGAGGACGAGGACGAGGACGAGGACGAGGACGTGACCATGGCACAGTACGACCACGACGACGGCGGGCCGGCGTGGGATCCGGAGACCCAGCCGCCGGACATTTTCGAGGAGGAGGCATTGCCATGACACTGGCCAACAGCGAGCATGACGAGCTCAACGAGCTCGCTTTGTGGGACGAGCTCGCAATCCAGCTCCGCGAGTGAGCGCTCGCGCAGGGGAGGCCGGCGACTCCTCCGGCCATGCCGACGCGTTCCAACATCCGCGCTCCGCCTGCTGCTCCGGCGTGGGATTCCTGGCCACAGCCTCCTGCCCATGCAGCGGTACCTCCTCCACCGCCGGCATACGAGCTTCCATGGCCGACGCCGGAGTTGATTGACCTCGTCAGCGACGACGACCAGTAGGCATCACCTACCTTTAGCGCGCCTTTCTTGCTTTTTTATGTTTTTTTATTAATGTAAATTATGGCTTCATGAATGAAAAAAAATTATGCGTCGTGCCGCTGGAGCCACCCCCGACGCAAACGGACGCCCAGACGATTTCAACCATTTGACCCGACGCAAAAGAACACGACACGTCTTTGGACGTTTGAAATACGTCGCGCCGCTGCAGATGGCCTAACAGAAACCTCTGCGGCGCCTCCGATCTTGGCCTGCAGTGAACAATGCCTTGTCTGGCGAGGTGAACTTTTGCTGGCTTTTGTATGTTGTACGCTTGTGTCGCGCGCAGACAGTACGCACGTCTTCCATGCTCTTCTCGGTCGTCTCTTTGTGCTTTGCTTGCTCGCGAGGGAATTTTTGCACATTCCAGCATGTTCTGTTCATAGCGTTGCACGTATCACCACATTAACAGACTTTTGGCACATTCCACTAGTTTTTGTTCTAATTAGTTGCAAGAAAGTCTAACTATCAATTGACAACTAGCCTAGCAACAAAAGTACAGCACATAGTTATCTTTACTATTAAATGCCAATACAACCCGTACGTCGTACGTTCGATCGATCGCCTGGTCACCTGGATCTCGATCGATTGGCTCATGCAAAGAGCAGACAGGCCCAGATACACAAGCGCAGGCCCAGATAAAACCAGCCCAAAACACAAGGGAATAACAAATAACTTGAATTCTGCCAAATTCTGTTCCTACTCCGACAGGAACTCTGCCAAATTCTGCTCCTATTCCATTAGGAACTATGCCAAAACACGGAAAGCCACCCGCATCATAAAAAGGACTTGATTCCCTGCACCGAATACATCAAAAACACTCTCGATTGCTTCGCCAGAAATACATACGTGCTGCACCGAATCAACTCCCTTAGCCTGTGATCCACTAAAGGTACCAGATTTACATTCAGTTTGCGTCCTCTCATCGTACTGCCATGGTACTGCACAGGAAAAAAAACTTAAATATAGAGTACAAACACTTAAATACCATCCAATGTTCTACTGAGAAACAAAGACATATCAGCCATATCTCACCGTGGCTACCTTAAGACGTCCTGGGTTCCTTGAAAGGATGATACGCTGAGAGTATGATACTTGAGAGTTTACTGTTTCAGCATTCAAGTTTTATTTTCTGAATTATTGTACAATATATAACTCATGCATTATTTTATGAACTACTGTTTGAACAATCTAACCTCCTATTTCTTTGCTGTGATTGCAGAAATGAAACGTAACGACGAAACACCCATTGGAAATCGAAAGCAATCAACTGCAAAAATTTCAGAAGATCGAAATCAAGCAAGACGTGCACGTGATAGAGCTCGGCGAAATGGTTTGACGGCCGAGGAAAAAGAGGAGATTAATGCACATAGAAGAGCAATATCACACCCCGCAAATCAAGCAAGACGTGAGCGTGATAGAGCTCGATGAAATAATTTGACGGCCAAGCAAAAGGAGGAAATTAATGCGCGTAGAAGAGCAGCACCAAAACCAACATCTACACAAAGAAAAACTGAAGAGGAGAAGGCGGCAAGGCTAGCTCGGCGCAGGGAAAACGTTGCAGCTAGGAGGAACACCCCATGCGCTCAATCCATTGCGATGCACTGCCCAAATGCAGCAACTTTGCCAATGTTAAACCTGGCATCGAGCAGACACAGATCTACCACCAGGGAGGGAACTTCTTCACCTCCCCCCTCCACTTCAACGAGCATGCCGGACTATACTATTAGGACTGACGGTAACAAAACAATCTTCACTCATTTTATTTATTTATGTCATAGCGTATTCAACGATCCTACATACCAAATCGAGAATGTTGTAGGTGACATGGAGGCCATCCTTAGCGGTATCATGGACGAGAATAACATCCCTGATGACCTCATGGACAAGGAGTGCTACATCTATGGCCGTGAAGGTACTTGTGCTACCCTTTCCAACGCCCCTCTCCGTTACGAGTCAATATGAACTCCATGCCAGTGTGACATCCCATCGATGTAGGATTCGAAGCTGATGACATGGACCTCGATACATCGACATCAACAAACTCATTCGGCGCGGAATCTATCGATCCTTTTGACTTTGTATATTCCAACCTCCCAAACAAAGACGCACATGCCGCAGCCGGAACCAGATCGCGAACAACGCCATGCCAAGAAGTTTGAGCGTGAGACCGACGGTTTTACGTTGTCGAAACGGAAATATCAAGCTTCTTTGAGCGTAACCTATCCCGAGCTGGTGAGGCTATGGTCTAGCACGGATTCGGACTCTCGGCATTTTCGGGAGAGCATACGATTCTTCAACGGCCACTTCTCATTCACAACTCTTGGTGTCAGCCTAGACAACAGCTGCACCAACATGAGGTCCGGGGTGTACACATTCCGGGCGCAAGGCAAATTATACCACAACATGCATTCGTTCGGGCCAAACTCTCGCCCGGAACATCTACAACTCTACTTCTACGATGATGATCCCAGCCTGATCCATCGCAAGGAAGCCACCAAGGACCTGGACCAAGAGGTTGTTCGGAAGGTTGTAGACATACTAAGAGGAAACCCCTACTCCGAGCAGTTTAGGAGTTTGGGCGCCTACAAGGACAACCTCGAGAAATACCTTATATAACTGAACACCGACAAGAAGCTAGACCAACGGAGATATAATTTACCGTTGTCGTCTGAGGTGGCTGCGATCTGGGTCGAGGGGAGCGACCTCGCAAATAGATTCAAGCGCAGCATTATCCTATACGGTGACAACAATGAGAGGCATAGTATACAGGCTACACAAGGATGCTATGACCCGCTCTCGTACCCCCTCTTTTTCCCCAAGGGGGAGCTCGGCTGGCATCCAAATCTCCCTAAACGTGATACGCCTTGGCATGTCGCACAAAAGTCAAGAGAAGACCGTGACAATGAAGGTTCGGCTGTTCAAGACACTTCTGCATTTTTTGTTTATCCTTTCGTATTTTGCATAACATTGTTTTTTATGTCTTTCACACAGATGGAGGTGGAAATATATGTGTCTCCGTTAGGGACTACTACTGTTACCGACTACAGACGCGTCCGGCTATATTCAACCCCATACTACATGGCGGGCGTACATTCCAACGGTTTGCAGTCGACATGTACATAAAGATTGAGGGATGCAAGCTGAGTTGGTTTAGGGAGCACCAGTCGGAGATACGCGCGGATCTATACAAAGGCATTGTGGATAGCATCACCGCCGGAGAGACTCGCGCAAGCGCTGTTAGCACAAGGATTGTTCTCCCATGGAAGTTCCAGGGGGGCTTCCGAGACATGAAGCGTAGACATATGGATGCCATGGCGTTGGTGCAGACGTACGGCAAGCCTGACATCTTCTTGACAATGACCTGCAACCCTAACTGGCAGGAGATACAGGATGCACTTCTTCCCGGACAAACCCCTCAGGACCGACCAGACATTGTGGTCCGAGTGTTTAGGGCCAAGCTGGAGATGATGAAAGAGATGTTGACCAAGAAGCATATTCTAGGCGTTGTGAAGGCCTACGTCTACGTGGTCGAGTTCCAGAAGAGGGGCCTCCCGCACGCCCATTTCTTGTTGATCATGGACTCAATATATAAGCTCATTGTGCCAGAGCAGTACGACCGCGTCATATCCGCCGAGCTCCCGGACAAGAATAAGTACCCGGAGCTATACGCCATAGTCGTGAAGCATATGATGCACGGCCCATGCGGTGTCCTCAAGCCAAACAACGTGTGCATGCAAGATGGGTCCTGCAAGTGTAGGTACCCGCGGGCATTCAATGAAACCACCGTACGGGGAAGGACTCGTACCCCATTTATCGGAGACGGAAGGACGGTTGTTGTGCGAATGTCCGAGGCCAGATGCTAGACAACATATGGGTTGTGCCTTACAACCCCTACCTCTTGCGGATGTTTGACTGCCACATCAACGTGGAGGTGTGCTCTAGCATAAAGGCCGTCAAGTACCTATATAAGTACGTATACAAGGGCCACGATCAGACTTCGTTCAATATCGAGAAGCCCGACGCCGATGGTAACATAGACGAAATCAAGAGATTCGTTGACGCAAGGTGGGTTACTCCACCGGAGGCCATGTGGAGGATATTCGGCTTCAAGCTATGTGAGAACCACCCGTCAGTCCTACCACTTCCGCTTCATCTCGAAAATATGCAAATGGTCACGTTCAAAGCAGGAGACAGCCTAAAGGACGTCGCCGCCCGAGAGACCCCATCCATGTTGACCGAGTATTTCGTGGCTAACCGAGAAGCACGCATGGGCTCGGGATATTCTTTACAAAGATTTTCCGAGAAGCTTCACATGGCAAGCAGCAAAATACTGGAAGAAAAGGGACAAGGGTCAACAAATAGGTCGGATCGTGTCGGCCCATCCTGTGAGGGGGATCGATACTTTACGAGGGTGTCTTTGCTAAACCACGTACCAGGCTCAAGGTCCTTTGAAGATCTCAAAACAGTGGACGGTGTGCTATGTGATAACTTTCGTGAGGCCGCCGAGAGGAGGGGTCTCATCGAGGCCGACAACACGCTCGACGAGTGTCTTACCAAGTCAGAGCAGTTCGCCATGCCAGCCTCACTCAGGAGGCTCTTCGCAACGATCTTAGTGTTCTGCGAGCCTGGAGATGTGCGTGGTCTTTGGGATAGGCACCTTGAGGCGATGTCTGACGACTATCGGCGCAAACACACATGCCCAAAAGAAGTGGAGCAGAAGGTGTTACTTGATATCAGAGGCATGCTGCAGTCCATGGGCAAAGACATAAAGTCGTTCCCTCTCCCAGACATCGACGAGACCTACGACAACACAGATGGAGAGGCTAGGGAGGTCATCAAGGAAACCAATATCCAGGTAGACAAGGAAGACGCTTCTCTAGCGACCTCACTAAACCACGAGCAGAGGCTTGCCTACGATGAGATACTAGCGGCAGTTGATAGCGGAGATGGGGGCGTATTCTTCGTGGATGGCCCAGGAGGCACAGCGAAGACCTACCTCTATAGGGCACTGCTTGCTAGGGTTCGGAGCGAGAGAAAGATCGCGTTAGCCACAGCAACATCAGGAGTCGCCGCTTCCATCATGCCAGGAGGCAGGACAGCCCACTCGAGGTTCAAGATCCCACTAAACCTTGAAGAAGGAAAATCATGCAGCTTCACTAAGCAAAGTGGGACAGCCAAGCTCCTGAGGATGGCTTCACTCATACTATGGGACGAGGCAACTATGACAAAACGGCAAGCCATTGAGGCGTTGGACAGAAGCATGCGCGACATCATGGAATGCCCAAACCGACCTTTCGGGGGCAAGACCGTCGTGTTCGGTGGGGACTTCAGGCAGGTGCTTCCCGTAGTGAGGAAAGGGTCACGGGGTCAGATAATCGACGCAAGTCTGCGGAGCTCAAACCTGTGGAAAGGCATGCGCCAGCTAAGGCTCGTCAAGAACATGAGGGCACAGAGCGACGAGTGGTTCGCGGATTACCTATTGAGGGTAGGTAACGGCACCGAGGAAACTGACGAGGACGGAAACATCAGGCTTCCCGAAGATATATGTGTGTCATCTACAGGCGACAATGTGGCTGATATAAAGAAGTTGATCGACCATGTATTTCCTACCCTAGACCACAACATGGACAATCCACATTACATGACTTCTCGAGCTATCCTCTCCACAAGGAACGATAGCGTCGATGGAATAAACATGCACATGATTGAGCGTTTCAAGGGAGAGGAGAGGATCTACTATAGCTTTGATAGTGCGGAGGACGATCCGCACGGCTACTACCCTCAAGAGTTCCTGAATGACCTAACTCCTAATGGGCTTCCACCACACGCGCTTAAACTGAAGATAAATTGCCCCGTTATATTACTGAGGAATCTAGACCCAGCTAACGGGTTGTGCAACGGCACGAGGCTTGTGGTCCGTGGGTTCCAGAGTAACGCCATCGACGCAGAGATCGTCATGGGGCAGCACGCAGGAGAGAGGGTGTTTCTTCCTCGTATACCTCTATGTCCATCTGACAATGACATGTTCCCGTTCAGATTCAAGAGAAAGCAGTTCCCGATCAGGCTCAGCTTTGCCATGACGATCAACAAGGCGCAAGGGAAAACCATCCCGACTGTGGGCGTGTACCTACCGGAGGCGGTATTTTCTCATGGCCAGTTGTACGTCGCGTTGTCTAGAGCCACTGCGAAAAGCAACATCAAGATCCTCGCCACCAAGGACAATGGGAAGGACGATACCAAGAATTCAAAGAAGCGAAAAAGAACCGAGTCCTTAGTAACGACCACGCTGAACATAGTCTACAAGGAAATCCTTAGCAATTGAACTCGCTGAACTAGATTTGAGCAGCTCTGAAGGTGTAATGGTTGTAAAAAATATCTCATATAGATTTGTATTTTTAAGTGTCTCTAAATACTATAATACTCATGTTGTCTTGCTGCACCTCATTCCACAACATTTTTATTCTTCGTGTTAATTTACTTATGTTCAAAATGTATGTGACAATTTTGCATGTAAAGAAGAAATATTAGAGTCAAAATAAGGCAAAATAGCAGGTTGGCTTTTATGCACCAGTAACTGATTGATTCAGTTTCTAAATTGCTAGGATTAATCCATGGGTCAGCCCAACCGGCCGAAGTTCCATCCTTAGTCATAGTCTGTCTCCTCTCTGTATTTAAAAACTACATATGTGTGCATCATACTATACGAGTTCGCTGCAGAACTACATAATGGAGTGGACCAATTATGTTCCTCAGATTTTCTTATGCTAAACAAAATTAATTACTCACTATAGATAAGAACTAGCATAACATCCAATGGAAGGTAAGCTGAAGTAGCAGCAAATAATGCACGCAAGAATGGAGCATACCAGTGGTACTCAATGGAAATGGTGCCGACCTTCAAAAGCGATGCCCCCCGCTGCGCCGCCCGCTGCGCCGCCAAGAGGAATCCGGGGAGGATGTCCTCCATGAACAGCAACTTCCAGTCTAGAACGCCGAGCTCCACCACACCGCCGACCACCCAATACCAGGTCAGCAACACAATAACAGAAGTTAATTGAGTTTCCAGATTGCCTTCCTGAATTCCTAATATACAAGGCATCGATAAAAGGTTATCATAGCACTTACTATCCGATGTCGAGAGATAAGAGCCAAAGAACAAATTCAATGCAAGACTTATTGTTACTCCTGCACGGTTCACAAGCTTTTGAGGAACAACATTGGCACCGACGCACTGAAACAAAATTCTGCATAAAAAGTTACGAGTGAGAGCATCAGAAATCTAGCAGTAGATAATGCAGGTAAGAATCATGTTGATCAACAAGAACTAGAAGGATGGAATCCAACAACTTGCTACACCAGAGAAAAAAATGCACATGGAGACTGCATATCTATGTTTCTAACGAGAATGAGACTTCAAATCTACATCCACAACGACAAAACCAGCAAATTAATTTTGTTCTACCAAAGCCATAACCAAATTTGAGTTCTCAGGCAACAGGCATGGTTAACACGCCAACACAGGAACAAGCATACTATGTAACCGGATGAACAAGGTAAGAAAATATTCATTGTTGGATACAGTCCGGACACCAAAAGTAATAATTACGGATTCATTCTAGCTGACAAAACGGGGAAGCAAAATTAGCAAACAACAATGCACATGATCGAATTCAAGCACTCATTCATAGGTCGATGCGTACATTGGTGTTCCATATTTAATACTATTAGAAAGAAGGGTACTACATGCACAAACGAGCAAACAAAGCAGTTGTTGATCGTTGCATACGGACATGGATTCCAAAACGAGAAGGTGGCGTGCGATTGGAACACCCTACTGCTGCTGGGAAAAGAAGCAGCTCTTGCTGCTGCTGAGTGCTGACTGACGAGCGGGGCAGCGACGCTGAGGAACTGGTGCGTCCAGGATGCATCGCGTCGAGCAGAGACCAGTGACTTCAATCGGGAAAGGAGAGGGCCTTGCTACCGGGAGGGACCAAACGGAGCGGGGCGTGAGACTGCTGCCGGCCAGATGCTGCGGCCAAGGATTGGCATAGGCCGGCCAGACATATGATCGAACAACCTGCAGGCGAACGGCAAAACGGAGCGAGCGTGAGCAGATTGAAGCGGGGCTGGCGATAGGGTGTGGAGCTAGGCATGGTGGCGACTCGAGGTGGCCTGCCGGGAGGTGGCAGGGAAAGGCGGAGCGTGCCGCGTGCGGAGGTCGGCGCTCGGGGCGAACGGCCGGCGGCGGCGAGGTGCAGTCGCGGCGCGCGCAAGTGGAGGGGAAGGGAGAGGCTAGGACAGGCGCGCGCGGCCAGGAGGGAGGAACGGCGGCCGTCGGGGTTGAGCGGCGCGCGTGGCCGGAGGGAAGGAGGCGCTCGGGCGCAGGTGTGAGGAGGAGAGGAACGAGCGTCCAGCTCAGGGTCAACAGAGAGAGAGAGTGTCAAAAGGAGAGAGGGGGAGGAAGAAACAGCCGGCGGCGGGATGTCCTTGCAAAAAGTCAGGGAAGCTGGTTGGAACCCCTTTTTATAAGGGTTTTTATAAACAGTTTTCTTTTATTTATTTTTCAGTTTTGTTTTAAAGTTATTTTAAAATAGTTTTGATACCATAAAAATACTAGAAAAATATGGATTTAATTTTGGGATGAAAAGGAGAGAATAATTTTGGCAAAAAATAATAATAATTTAATAAAATAATTTAGGGTTCAAAAATATGCATGATGACATGATTACTTGGAACGGCACGGAAAAACACGCAGTACGACACAACTCTAATATAGGGTTTTTCTGTGTCGTTTGTTTCCAAACGACACCACTAACAAAAGGTCTCGCCTCGAGATCCCAGACTATGGTACGGGGGAGAGAGGTGAACTATCGGATCTTATGGCAAAGTGTCGATCTTCTCTTCTCGACACTACTAACAAGAGTTGTTGCTCCATGCTAATCGGGCAACACCACCAACAAGGGTTGTTGCTCATGTAGATGATGATGCTCTCCTATCGAGGTTCTTCAAACACCGGACCTAATAGTATAAGGTAAAGATCAACCGACGTGGAAGCCTAAGACTCGAAAACTTAGATAAGAGAGAAGAATCAAAATTCGCAAAGATAAGAGGAGAAAACAATTGACTGCCGTAGCAACGCACGGGCATTTCACTAGTTTTAGCTAAAATCGTGAATGCGTCATCAATTGTTTTCTTTTTAATGTATGGTAGACTCATGTGCTAGCCATTCCTGACCATAGAAAATGTCATCTTTCTCTCTCTTCTTCCTAATCAATGCTTGGTACACCCATGCGGAAAAAAATTAAGCAGTGCAAACGTATACGGACATGCGGCTATTTTTCGTGTTGGTGTGCGGCGCCTCCAATCTTCGTCTGGAAGCGAATGATGCCTTGGTCCGGTGAACTTTTGTATGTTGTACACTTGTGTTGGGCACATACAATATGCATGTTTTGATGCTCTTATCTTTTATTTTTTGAACAAGGTAGGGTCCAGAAAGACCTGGTTGCTGCATTTATTAAAGCATGAACCCAAAATTTCCGGTCCTAAACCTGTATAGAAAAGCCCGAGCATTTATTTAGGAAGGTGTTTCGAATTCTCAAAATTATTTCAGGAATTTCGGCCTGTAGTTTTGGCACCTGAATATCCCGAATATCCCAAGAGGCCCATTAACAATTTTGATTTAGAAAACCCAGACACCTTAAGTCTAGTCCAAGTGGAGCTGTCACCCTAGACTACCATGAGCGCACGCAGCCTCTTCCCGACCTCCCCACTCCCCGCCTGCCACAACCTCCCCACTCCATGTTTCCAGCCGCCACTACCTCACCCACATGTGAGACAGATCGATGAACACGACGGGACTGTGGCCACCCTGGGGGATCATTCCGCCACGACCTTGACGAGGAGTGGGGGTGCCTCCTCACTTGTGAGTCACGGCCCTCCCACCGGAATGGCTTGCGACCTCTTGCACTCCCTCGCAGTCGTCTGCTCCTCGTCGACACCTCCCCGGTTTCACCGGCGCTCGATTTGGACACCTCCTCCCACCATCCTCCTTGCCTCGTTGTGGAGACTGGCAAGCTACAACTCCGGCGACCCACGCGGTGATTGAAGGACGCTGCTGACACACTGCTTGTTACTATCAATTCTTTTTATTAGTATCTATTCGGGCTATTCATGAATTTCCCCGAACCCGAATAGTCGGGATCATGTAGTAGGATGCACTATCGGGTGTCATTTTCTGGAACCCGAAATATTTTTTTCCCGTATTTCTCGTCCCGAAATTTTGGGATTTCCCGAATGCCCAAAGAGAACATTGGGCATACAATTACAAAGAGGACCTTAAAGAAAAACTAGGTTACAACATGATCCTCACTATTTGGAAGAAGGACTCTAGAAAGAAAAAGGGAAAAAGCGATCCGGCCCTTCTTTTCCACTGTAGATCTGGGACCTCCAGAAACGGCTATCCACCTTGCCGCCGGGGACTATACCACTTGAAGCAAAGTTGATGTGTAGCATCATACCGGAGTCAAGGAAACTCCTCCCAAATGGCACGCCGGCTAGGAGGACGAAGATACTCTCAAGGAGAGGAGGGGTGGAGAGAAAGGAAAGGGGAAATGAGTCGTCCTTTTGATGCTCTTCTCGATCGACTCTTTGTGCTCTGCTTGCTCGTCTATGCACGCTTGTCCTGGAACGGGCGGAGAGCTTGTTGGTCCCTTAGTCTGGTGCTCGCTCCTGGACCGTCTTGGGTAGTTTTTGTTGGAACAGAACATAAAGAAAACTAGGAAAAAATAGTACTACCTTCATAAAAAAAAGTCTTAAATTTGTGTATTTAGATGTATCTAGATACTCTTTGGTGTATAGATATATTAAAATCTAGATAAATCTCTAACATCCCATTAACTTGTGTTTTCTTGCTCTCATCGGCCCCAATTGGAAATCTACGCTGCGTAGATACTTAAATTGATATATTATGTGATATCAATCTTTTTTCCGAATAAGTGTAATTTTAGTTTTTTCCAAGTCAAAATTTTAAAATTTTGACTAACCCTTTAAAAAGAGTAACAACATACTACCGATACACATAGAATAAAACTAAAAGTTTGACCTAGAACAAATGCGCATGCTGACTCTGATCCCGCCGCCCCTCACGCGCTCGTTCCGCGTAGGTGGTGGGCATGGAGCGCCAACATGGGGAAGGGGAACCAAGCTCACAAAAAGAGGAGACTGGAGGAGCGTCCCACGGTGCAGAATGGCCCGTCACAATAGATGGAAGTTACTCTGAGATCGTTCCCACTTGCAGAGCAGAACAAGAGATAGGGGCTCGAAGGATAATGCCAACGACAATTCCTGGCCACCGTTGTGGGTGAGCGGGAGAAGAAGTGGGAGGACGCTCGTCGCGCGCATGAGGAGGCCGTGGCGCTAGATTCCGTGACCGAGCTCGATGGGGGCTGAGCCGCGGAAAATTATCGCGAAGAGGAAAAAAAAGCCATCCACACCAGGGAGCCCATCGCCGGGCTCTTGCCAAAGAACCGTCGGCACGCAAAAATTGGTTGGGCCCCTACTTCGATGATGGAGTGCTTCAAGTGCGGCAGGTCAAGCCGTTTTCAGGCCAAATGTAATTTCCTCCCGGTTTGCGTGTTGTGTGGTCTAGAAGGCCACCACTTGGCAGACTGGACCACCAAGGGGAGGGTGCTGGAGCTGCACATCCTTGGCCAGGTGATCTTTAGACAGTGGGTTTTCTCCTTGTAATTCGAAAATGATGGTGTAGAAGAAGGGGATGCCCAATAAGGCGATCATCTACTTTAAGGAGGTGGTGCTCATGGCTCGGGAGCTAGACAGTTAGCTCGACAACCTCATGGAAACGGAGTGGGACTAGCAGGTCCAGGACTTCTCCTTCATTTTCGGGGAGACCCTGCGGTTGAGAACAAGGGACGGCAAGCTCTTCCTCCCTCTCAATGGAATGGTGGAAGATATCCGCTTGGCGGATGCGGACCTGGCGCCAGCGGAGCAGCTGTAAGAGGGTGTGGGTGCAGCTCGTCGGTGTGTTGAGAAAGATGCATAGAGTGGAAAAGTTGTTGGACGGCATGACAATGCTTGGCTGGCCTATGAAGGTCGACGAGGACTCGATCAAGCTTCGTCAGCCTCTCCGCATGCTGATGGCATGCTCTAACTCGAGAAAACTCAAGTGCGTTGTTCAGCGGTGCCTTCGCAGACAACACCACCTCCAACTCAAGTGCGGTGTCCGGCGATGATGACGACCACGATGACGTGGATGATCTCAATGCAACGAAGGGGGAGTGGGATGGACTCGGGAAGCAATACAAGTATCGGGTAGTGGTTGGTGATACGGCAGAAAAGTCCCAGAAATCGCCGGTGGCGACGGATGGGGTAGGTACCTCGGCGAGCTCAGTGTTGGCTAGCGGTGCTACACCTGCAGGTGCCACTCCCGGGTGCCTGATCCATCCAAGGAGGTGGGGGTGCTCGACCAATATGGGAGCAACCTTCAACAGAAGGGGACATGGGTATCCTCTATCACAGCTCTCACTACAACATACTCGGTTTTCGCTGACAGTTTTAGTTCGTCAGTAAATGTCAAAAAATCGTAATGGAGATGTGATATTGACTGTTTGGAAATCCGTGGGCAACATCGCATCACAGATAGCTAGGCTGACGGTTTACGCATCTCTTCATGTATTTGTGGTGGCCAAGTCCAAGCTCGGAACACGCATATCCAGTTCATCGTGACAGACTAAAATCGTCACGTGGGCGGTTCCCCGTGTGGCCGACCGCCATGTCAACTTTTATCGGGCCAATGATTGCATGTTACTACTGTCGATTCAATAGCATTATGTCGTCTAGCATGACGACATCTATGTCGTGGCGTTTCGCGCTACTTCCACGATGAACCATCACAGAAAGACATGTGGCGACCTGCAGTAGTACTATGGACTAATAAAACATTGATGCATGGCCTTTTCTAGAGGCACGCAACCGTCTTGCTACAGACGTACCAAGCCTTCTGATGCCGTCACGTGTCCGCTACGACAGGATGCCTGCAGAGGACATACACATGGCCCTCTCGAAGTGCACCATGTAGCCAGTTGCACTGTCGTGCCGTGTGGCATGTACGGACTATTCCCATGACACCCATTTGTTTGGGCCGGCCTAACAGCCTCATTTAGCCAGGTGCGATTAGCTCGGCTAGATGCCCATTTAGCACAGCCCATTTGGCAACACTAGACCCGGGCCTGACTGCGTGGCAACCCATAACTAATGTACATTATACAATACATTGAACCCACCACTTGCATACCGGGCTTTATTTGCCAGTCTGCCTTCTTATTTCCCGTTATTAGCCAATGGTCTCTAAAACCTTGATGAATTGTTAACAGAAAAGTATTCCCTGGACAAATTTGTTAACATCATTGTCGTTGGATCAACAGTTAATACTTGTTGTGCAAAGAATGTGAGAACTAGCATCTTATGCTTGCTCATATCCATTTTGTATTCTGGTTTCTCGTCTTGAAATATTTGAAGTTGTGCTATTTTGTCGTGCATCAGTTTTTTATATCGATCTTACTATATTCTGCACATCGTTATCAATTAATGGCGTAGGAAAGTTCTCCACTATTGTATCAAGTATTTGCTAGCAATGAATATGCTCTGAATAAATATGACATGGCCTCTTATGCTACATCTCTTGTTCTATGTGTTGCTTTATAAGCAAAATACTAGCTACAACTAACTGACGTTGATGACTCAACTGAACTAATTGTATACCTGTTAGCATTGTTTATATCATTGGCACTGGTATGACTCTAGGGTGAACC
Organism: Lolium perenne; assembly: GCF_019359855.2. Classification (NCBI taxonomy): domain Eukaryota; kingdom Viridiplantae; phylum Streptophyta; class Magnoliopsida; order Poales; family Poaceae; genus Lolium; species Lolium perenne. Next base: position 324,320,591 of record NC_067246.2, read on the forward strand.
AGTATATGACTAACAATTATAGAAATCGGATAAATCACTCGCATGTTGGCATGCCAATGCTCGAACTGTTGTATTATTACATTTTTTGCTAACCAATCACGCATGCCAGCATTGCGCGGTGTGCAATATTTGTTAAACTAATTTCATACTGCTGCAAATATTCCTCCATTTTAGAAAAAATAGTGTCCCAAAGCGTGACCAAAATGCTTTGAACTTTGAACACTTCAAATGACAAAAATACTATGAACGCTTCAGATTTTACATGTGCGGCAAAGAGAATGCCTAATCTTCTGTTCCGTGTGCAAGCGGCATTGGAACAAAAATCGAAAAACGTAACCGCCCTATGAAGGATAGTTTACAGGCGGCATTAGAACAAAAACCGAAAAACCTAACCACCGTATGAAGGATTAGAACATGTCTGATAACACACGTCTACCATATAATGTTAAAACACAACGTAGGCGGCGCGACGAAGCGCGCTTGTCATTGTCAAAACTTAACAAGTTATGCTTGTAAAAAATAATTAAACGGGATTGAGGGCGACGGGCCATCCAACGCGTGCAAGCAGCCTCAATTTGGACCAGGTATGAAACCATGGCAGGAGCAATTGAGCAGACGACCGAGTCGTGTACGATCCAGCTAATTAATCATGTCATCTCAGTCATGTTTGATCTCATCGGCCTGTTTCGAGGATAATGTTTTCAAGAACTAATCGATGCATATCCGAGGGGAACTACATACTTGCTTAACGGTAGACGCCATCGACTCGATGCTCGTTCCTGCTAGATAGCTACTTGTCGAGGAGAAGTCAAACAATTTAGCAATGCATATCCTGTACTCCCTACAAATTGATGGAAAATGAAGGTTGATGCATGGCCTAGCCGAAGCGACAGTTAAACTTAATTAAAGTTTAATAGGAAGACGAAATGCGCAACACTATATAAGAAGATGAAATGGAGAGCTTTCTTAATACTACCAGTACAGCTGGCTAGTACTTCCAATCTATCGTAACTGGAGTGCCAAAAACTTCGCGAGTAGAGACCGATCGAATTGAAGCTTTGAGCAAATGGGAGGTAGTCTTTTGTTTTACTGTCTTTCTCCAGATCTTTGTCATTATCTATTTCCTGTTTGATTGATACTTTGTTCTCGTTAATTGATTCCGAGTCCCATGCTGCATGCAGCGGTGCACGGTGTCTGCTACGGCATGGTCGGCGACAACCTCCCGTCGCGAGGCGACGTCGTGCGTCTGTGCAAGTCCCGCAACATCCTCGCCATGCGAATCTACAACCCGGACCAAGAGGCCCTCGCTGCGCTCCGCGGCAGCGGCATCGGCGTCACCCTCGATGTCGGAGGCGTCGACGAGGTCCGGCGCCTCGCCGCTGACGCCTCCTACGCGGCGTCCTGGGTCCGGAGCAACGTCCAGGCTTACTACCCGGACGTGATCATCCGCTACGTCGTCGTCGGCAACGAGATCCCCGCGGCCGACGCCAGCCCCATCCTCCTTCCGGCCATACGGAACGTCAACGCCGCCCTCTCCGCCGCCGGCCTCGGCAGCTCCATCAAGGCGTCCACCGCGGTGCAGTTCGACGTCTTCACCAACTCCTTCCCTCCCTCCAGCGGCGTGTTCGCGCAGCCCTACATGGCCGACGTGGCCCGGCTCCTGGCGAGCACCGGCGCGCCGCTGCTCGTCAACGTGTACCCTTACTTCGCCTACCGGGACAACCCGCGGGACATCCAGCTGAACTACGCCACGTTCCAGCCAGGGGCCACAGTGAGGGACGACGGTAACGGGCTGGTCTACACGAACCTCTTCGACGCCATGGTCGACGTCGTCTACGCTGCGCTGGAGAAAGCCGGCGCGCCGGGCGTGAGGGTGGTCGTGTCGGAGAGCGGGTGGCCGTCGGCCGGCGGGTTCGCGGCGACCGTGGAGAACGCGAGGAGGTACAACCAGGGATTGATCGACAATGTCGTGACCGGGACGCCGAGGCGGCCAACTGCGGCGATCGAGACGTACCTGTTCGCCATGTTCAACGAGAACAGCAAGCCCGGAGACGCAACGGAGAAGAACTTCGGGCTGTTCTACCCGAACATGCAGCCCGTGTACCCGGTCACCTTCCCGAATTAACAACTGCCAAGACCCAAGGCCGCAAGGGTAGCGACAGAGTTATGCGTCGACGTCAATAAAATGTGTATCTTTCCCTCAAAAATAAAATAAATTGGGTATCTAAAAAATATTCTCCATGTTCTATAGCCTCGTGCCAAAGAGTGAGCTGCAAATTCGCACCTCTAAGGATATGCTTGACAGAACAAAACCCGTCAAAAGACTAAATCATCTTCTTATGTGTTCAACCACAACATGGGTACTAGACACAGGAATATTCCTGAGCCTGATATTACTTTTTTTTAACTACATGCATGATTCACCATATAACATCAAGGTGGTTTATTACTTAATCTGCCTTTAAGTTACATGGTGTATATCATCAACCACTAATTTGCAGAAAACTGGGAGGCAAAGTTTCTTGCAGACTATTATTTCAGAACTTGTCAGATTTGCCCAAGCTACGTATTTTTTGATTTTGTTCAGTTTTTTTGGAGAGCTGGAAACAAATTTTGGGCCCGGCATGTTATCAAGTTCACGTGTACCTTTCTATCACCATATTTTCGGGTTAGTTGCTGAGAACTACTCGCTCGGAAGGGCGCAGAGTGGTGAAAAATTGTGTTTGAAAGAACGAAAGAGTGATTTCGTAACATTTACTTTAAATAGAAAAATATCACAACTTGCAAAATTTGATAGATAGGACATGTCGACGAAAAAACTAATACCATTGCTCTACAAAACAAAACAAAACAAAAATGGTCTAAGCCTTTTCTTTGCATGGAGTGTTTAAAACTCAACTTTCTCAGGAAAAATTTACCAACATAGATGAGAAGGAAAGGTTCGACTTTAGCTGGCGAAGGATGATTTGGTGCTCCACTTCCTCCGCTCGTAGCTACACAGATTCAAATGAAATAACTAAACACGATACGGCCTTTCTAGCAAGCGGCACTTCTTTCCCCTTCGTCCCGCCCCCAACCTCTCTCCCCGTTCTCCTCCAGATCTAGGGCCGGCTGGCCCCTCCCCTCTCCTCTCCGGCGGCGGCCGGCGATGAGTAGGGCGAGGGTCCCCTCCCTGTACGGTAGTAGACTAGGTCTAGCTTTTTGCTGTGTTGTTGGCTCTATGTCGTTAGTTTGGAGTAGTTCGCCAGATCTTGGCCATGTCCGGCGGTTTCCGGTGGTCTTCCTCTTCTTCGTGGTGCTCCAATGGTTGGAGACGAAGGCGGAGAGGGGCTGTACTGCCGGCATCTCCATGAATAAGGCTGCTGGTGCTGCAGGTCGCCTGGTTGCTGATTCCCTTCTTCTTCTCTTCAACCACCGAGGTGATGGCGAAGCGGAGAGGGAGCGAGAAGCTCCTGGTCGACTTGCACATCATGGTTCGCTTGCTGCTATCTTCAGTAGTTCCTCAGCGGGGGACATGCGACGGCGGTGGCCGTCTTGCCTTCGCTTCTTATGGCCGGTTGGCGGCCCTCCTCAGCCACAATCTGGTGGCTGCTCAACCTCCAGGCCACAGGCCATTTCGGAGGATGATCAACTCCAGCCGAAGATTCCACAGAGGTGCTATCCCAAGTGGTATGTCCCCGGTGACTGATACGTCCAAAACGTATCTACTTTCCCGAACACTTTTGCTATTGTTTTGCCTCTAATTTGTGTATTTTGGATGCAACTAACACGGACTAACGCTGTTTTCAGCAGAACTGCTCTGGTGTCTCGTTTTTGTGCAGAAATCCAACTTTCAGGAAAATCCTCGGAATTTATGCAGAAGGTCCTATTTTCCCAGAATATTGGCGGAGCCAGAAGGGCAAGCCAGGTTGGGGCCCGAGGGCCCCACACACTAGGCCGGCGTGGCCCAGGAGGGGCCCGCGCGGCCCTAGTGTGTGGCGGCCTCGGTCGGCCCCCGACGCCCTCCTTCGGACTATTTATTGCCTTCGACCTAAAAACGCACGGGAAGAAGTCGAAGTCGCCAGAAAGCCTCCAGAACGCCGCCACATCGCGAAACTCCGTCCCGGGAGCCAGAAGTCTCCGTTCTGGCACTCCGCCGGGACGTGGAATTGGAGGAGATCATCGCCATTATCACCACCGAAGCCTGTCCATCAACCAGCCATGTTTCCCCCATCCATGAGTGAGTAATTCCCCCGCTGTAGGCCGAAGGGGATGGTAGGGATTGGATGAGATTGGTCATGTAATAGCATAAGATTGTTAGGGCATAGTGCCTAGTGTCCGTAATTGGTACTTTGATGATATTGTTGCAACTTGTTATGCTTAATGCTTGTCATTAGGGCCCGAGTGCCATGATCTCAGATCTGAACATGTTATTGTTTCATCATGATATTCATTGTTTTATGATCTTACCTACAAGTTATATACACATGTCGCTATCCGGAACCAAGGACCCCGAAGTGACAAGAATCGGGACAACCGGAGGGGATGGTAGTGATGTGAGGATCACATGTGTTCACGGAGTGTTAATGCTTTGCTCCGGTACTCTATTAAAAGGAGTACCTTAATATCCAGTAGATTCCCTTGAGGCCCGGCTGCCACCGGCTGGTAGGACAAAAGATGTTGTGCAAGTTTCTCATTGCGAGCACGTACGACTATAATTGGAACACATGCCTATTGATTGCTTTGTACTTGGACACCGTTTTATTATTATCTGCAAATGCCCTGCTATGATTGTTACATGAGTTTCTCTCATCCATGCAACGCCCGTTATCCGTCCCCGTGCCTACAGTATTTTAATCCTGCTGTTTACTATAATTACTATTCTTTGTCTACCATTTACTCTGCTGCTGTTATTTCACTACTGCTACTGCTATAAAACTGTTACTACTGATAAACTCTTGCGAGCAAGTCTGTTTCCAGGTGCAGCTGAATTGACAACTCCGCTGTTAAGGCTTTCAAGTATCCTTTGTCTCCCCTTGTGTCGAATCAATAAATTGGGTTATACTACCCGCGAAGACTGCTGCGATCCCCTATACTTGTGGGTCATCAAGACTGTTTTCTGGCGCCGTTGCCGGGGAGCATAGCTTTATTTGGAAGTTCACTTGGATTGATATTGTTCGCTGCAAATTCTCCATCATGGGTAAAACTCGCGATTCTAAAGTCGCCATATTACCATCCACTACAAGAAAAGGTACAACTCTGAGTACCTCTGCTGCTCTTGATTCACCATCTGTGATAAGTCAACTTGTTTCACCGCCGCAAGCTTCACTTGCTGGTACGTCTGCTGAATGTGAAAACTCTCATAATATTGATAATGTTTCTGCTGTGCTTGATGATAGTGGTTCATTGGGATCATTTCTAGATGCTACAATTGCTAGGTCTAGACAAATTGAAAATGCTGAAACTCCTAATGAAAATGCTACTACACCTGTTAATTCACCTGAACTTGATTATTCTAGTGATGATCCTGATGAAGATTATGTGGAGCTTAATGATGATTTTATTAATAGATGCAATGCTACTGCTGATGCAAGAAAAATTAAAAAGTTTCTCACACAATATACTGTTAGACATAAGTTATCTCCTGATCCTAAATTTGCCACATCTCCTATATGCATTAAGGATAAAGATTATGATTTTTCTCTTGATCTATCTCATATAGCTATTGTAGAGAAAGCACCCTTTTATGGTACTGAGAAAGAAAGTGCTGTAGAACACATGATTGAACTTTCTTCTATGAGTAGCTTGTTTTCTGATGATGTCAAGATGCGTACTTACTTTGTCGCTAAAATTTTTCCTTTCTCATTAAAGGATGATGCTAAAACTTGGTATAATAATTTGCCTCCTGGTTCTATTAAAAGTCCAACTGATCTGCGTGATGTTTTCTTTCGAAAGTACTTTCCCGCTAGTGCTCAACATATTGCTTTATAGAAAATTTATAGGTTTGACCAGGGAGATGAAGAGAAATTGCCTGAGGCGTGGGAAAGATTTTGTTCTCTTATCAGAGCTCGACCTGGACATGATTTAGAAAAGAATGATCTACTTGATATATTTTATAGTGGACTAACCATTGAGTCTAGAGCATATTTGGATAGTTGTGCTGGTTGTGTTTTCAGGAAAAGAACTCCAGACGAAGCTGAAGAATTATTGGCTAAAATAAGCCGGAATCATGATGATTGGAATACACCTGAACCAACTCCAACGCCGATATTGAAGAAGAGGGGTTTAATTGAATTGAATGATGAAGATATGAGGGAAGCTAAGAAGTCTCTCAAGGAGAAAGGTATTACATCCGAAGATGTGAAGAATCTACCTCCCATAGAAGATATATGTGAGATAATTCCCCCTTCATCCATGATTGAGGTAAACTCCCTTCAACGCTTTACTAGGGAAGATATTCCGTATTCGAAACCTCCTGCGCAATGCTTAGATGAGTTTGATAATTATATTGTTAAACAAGAAAATTTTAATATGAGAGTCGAGAATCATCTAATGGAAAATTCCCAAGCTATTAGTAATTTGCATGATATTGTGGAGAGAACCTCCAATGATGTTAAGATGCTTGTTAAACATTTTCAAATGGTTCAAACTCAAATTGATCAACTCACTAAAGTGCAAAGTGACTTGCTAAAAAATAATCCTAAAGAAAAATATGCTTATGAAGTAACAACTAGAGGTGGTGTCTCTACCCAGGATCCTCTATATCCTGAAGGGCATCCCAAAAGAATTGAACAAGATTCTCAACGAATTGAACCTAGTGCTCCTTCTAAGAAGAAAAAGAAGAAGAAACATAAAAATGTTGTAGAATCCTCTGAACCTGCTAATGATCCTAATAGTATTTCTATTTCCGATGCTGAAACTGAAAGTGGTAATGAACATGATAATGATAATGATAATAATAAGAATGATGCTTCTGATAAAGAAGAAGTTGAAGATGAACCTGAAAAGCATGCTAAAAATAAAAAGTATACTAAAGAAGATTTTATTGCTAAGAAACATGGTAATGAAAGAGAACCTTGGGTGCAAAAGCAAATGCCTTTTCCTGCTAAGAAACTGAAATCAAAGGAAGAAGAACACTATAATAAATTCTGCGATTGGATGAAACCTTTATTCTTGCAAATCCCTTTGACTGATGCTATTAAATTGCCTCCTTATTCAAAGTATATGAAAGATATTGTTACTAACAAAAGGAAAATCCCCAATGAGGAAATTTCCACTATGCTTTCAATGGCAAAGTTCCAAAGAAGTTGGGCGACCCAGGTATACCTACTATTCCTTGTTTTATTAAGAATAATTATGTTAAAACTGCTCTACGTGACTTGGGAGCCGGTGTTAGTGTTATGCCTTTTTCTCTTTATAAGAGACTTTATTTAGATAAGTTGATACCTACTGATATATCTTTGCAAATGGCTGATAAATCTACTACTATTCCTGTTGGTATATGTGAGGATGTTCCTGTTCAAGTTACTAATAACTGCTTGATATTAACTGATTTTGTTGTGTTGGAAATGCCTGAAGATGATAATATGTCTATTATTCTTGGGAGACCTTTTCTTAACACCGCAGGGGCTGTTATTGATTGCAATAAAGGAAAGGTTACTTTCAATGTTGATGATAAGGAGCATACCGTCTATTTCCCCAAGAGGATTGATAAAGTATGTGGAGTCAATACTATTTCTAATGTGAGAACTATCAAAATTGGAACTATTGATTGTCCTATATATGAGCCTAAAGAAGGTTATCAAAATCTTATGATTGGATCCATATCAATACAATTCAAGGTAACATGATTGATTTGAGGTTTATTTCTTCATATGCTATGTAAAATTTATTTGGTGGCAAGACTTGATCAACCTTGTTAACGAATACTTTTTATATGCATAGAGGAGGTAAACAACATCTCTTTCTTCCTCCACTTGTCTTATTTGCTGTAGCACTTTTGATTTGCAAAGTTCCTTAGTTTATTAGAGATTTCAAAAAATTTCATGGCCAGTAATAATAAACTTAATGCCCAGAAATGTGCATTTTTCAAAGTTTTCAAAAATTCACAAAAATTATACCGTTGGTCCTATTTTTCGAAAATGCACCTGGGAGCACTTGGGGATGACCTGTGGGGCACCCCAGGGTGGCACCCCATAGGCTGGCGCGGCCAGCAAGGGGGGCGCGCCACCCTGGCGTGTGGGCCCCCCTTTACCCCACTTCAGCATCTCTTCCTCCCAGACTCTTCTCTCTCCCGAAAAATCGACACCAGCTTTCTCTCACTCGCGTTTTTGCTCAAGAGCTCAGGATTTTTTTGATCTCTTTGCTCAGCCCAGATTTCTGTCTGAAATTTGGCACATTTGCTCTCCGGTATGTGACTCCTCCGTCTATCCAAGTAGAATTTTGTTTGGTTGAGTATATCTTAAATATTTTGCTGCTGTAGGTAACATGTTTAGTGAGCTTGCATGCTTGTTCTAAGTTGTATAAACTAGTTTTGATGCGTGATTAGTACTCTAGCAAGTTCCTATAGTAGTTCCCCTTGATTATATGTCACCAAATCAAATTTTATATTGTTTGTTGAAAAATTTCAGAAAATGGAGTGGAATAGATATCAACTAAACCAACAAGAATTGGAGGTGCAACAAGTCATGAGAGTGAACCGTGAAGAGGGAGTATACCCCTCTTACTACCCGTGCACAGATTTCATGAGAAGCGCAGGAATATTGGAAGATGTTCAGAATCTAATTTCTCGTGCAGGGTTGAATGATTTTGCTGATGGAGAACCATGCCAATATGCAAAATTGACTATGTCTGTTGTGCATGATTTTAAGTTCAATTGGTCGCGATCTAACCCCATGGTTCAGTATAAGATTTATAATAAAACTATCAACTTGCCATTCAATGATTTTTGTACAGCAATTAGAGTACCGCAATGGGGGTCATGCGAGAAGATAAGGGGATCGCCGCGAGAGCTCTTAAGCCTCTTCGAGATGATTTGTCATGGAAGGAGTTTCGTAGAGGATGGTGGTAAAGTCACTAGCATTCAACTCCCAGCTATCCGCTACTTTGCTTATTTCATTACTAAATGCGTTCTTGCTAGAAGGAATGGTAGTAAACTATCTATCCAGGATTTAGCTTTTCTAGCTGCTGCACTGCAAGGTAGTAAGACTTATAATTTGGGGGCATTGATAGCTTATAGACTTGGTACTAACCGTGAGATTGGCGGAATTTGTGGAGGTCTCATCGCCTCTCGTTTATTAGCTTTGCATGGAGTAGAACCTCACCATCTTGATATTCAACTTTCCATAGAAAAACTTGACATAGTCTCCATGATGAAACATGAATTTGTTTCTGATTCATCTAACTTGGGAAACCTGTCTTATAAAATAACATTTTACAAGAAGACTTGGAGAACAACTAAGAAATCTGAAAAACTAGTGAGATTGTCTGCACCTGTTCTATTTAACCTTGATTCCAGGGAGGATTGGTCAGTCACAGAAGGTGCACTGAATGCACACATAGAGGGAGGAGGCCATCATGCAAGAGGCAACACGGAGGAGGTCGAGGAACACCTCGACTCATCATCCGATGCAGCAAGTTCCTCGCATCAACATTTTGGGCATGTGGAGCCTCCACGCTTTTCTTCTGCACAGGAACGTTACTATGACTACGCCATGCATTATCCACCAGCGAGGAACAGCGAACCTCGCTGGGGTTGAACTCCACTTAGGCCAAAAGCCTAAGCTTGGGGGGAGGTATACCAGCATCACTCATTCTTTGCATATTATGATTGCTGGATACTTGTATATACTTGTTTAGTTTGTTTGAGTGGTTTTCTAATGAGAGGGAGATGATACTTGGGGAAGTGCTGCCTGAAAACAGATTCTCGACTGTTACCGAAAAAATTCTCAAAAATAGCCATAAAGTATTTTGCGAAGCCAATTTTTGTGCATGTTCCCCAGGTTTTTATCTAACTTTCATTAGTTGCACACTTTTCGATTTGAGCAGTGGAAGAATTTCTTAAAAATCGAGTACTGTACTGCTGTCAAGTTTGACGAATTTCTGCTTTGTGTTTATGTGACTTTTCTAGTTTGCCATTTCTTGTTTTTGCTTTGTTTCTTTCCCAAAACACAAAAAGACCAAAAATATTTCTGTTGTTTCTCTTCACCATTTGTTTGTTTTGATTTCTTGCATTTATTTCGCTTTATTTGCTATTGCTAGTTTGCTACAAGAAAACCCAAAAAGATTTTGCTTTGTTTGCTTGTTTTCTTTTGTTCTTGTTTCTAATTTGAAAACACCAAAAATATTTGCTGTTCTTCTTTGGTTTGTAAAGTTCATCATGAGTTCAATGGTCTTCGGTGGATGGAGCGTGGTTTTCATTTTTGTACATATAATCATCCATGTGAGCATGCTTAGTTGGTTCATGTGAGGTATATGTCATTTAAGAAAGTCTAGTAGTTCATGATCTCTCATGTTTAGCTCCAATTTATTAATATGAGTAGCATGTCATGGATGTTTGCTTGCATTGTTTTATTCGTAAGTAGGTATGGTATTGTGGTATCCTCCTCTGAATAATTCATTTATATCGACTTGGCACATGCTCACGCATGCATATGACTGAACAAAAGTCAATTAAGCCTCGATGATTTATATTGCTTCAGAGTTCTTGTATCACTTTTATGCCTCTGTTAATTTATTTTGCCGCAAGCATGATTATGATAGTTACTGCTCTCTTGATTTGTCGCTCCCCAGTCTATTGCTAGCCTTCACTTGTACTGAGCGGGAACGCTGCTCGTGCTTCCAAACACCTAAAAACCAAGTTGTTCCAAAGTGTCCACCATAAATACCTATGCATGGCATTTCAAACCATTCAAAGTAAATTCTCATGCGCTACCTTTAAAACCTTCAAAATGCTTCTCAATTTGTGTTAATGTTTCATAGCTCATGAGGAAGTATGTGGTGTTTAACTTTCAACCTTGTCATTTACTCTTGACGGACCTTCATTATGGACTAGTGGCACATCCGCTTATCCAATAATTTTGCAAAAAGAGCTAGCAATGGGATTCCCAGTCCCAAATTAATTAACCTAAACAGACACTCCTTCATGGTATATGATTGTTGGACGGCACCCGAAGGATTCGGTTAGCCATGGCTTGTGTAAGCAAAGGTTGGGGGGAGTGTCATCATAATAAAACTAAAATAAAAAGGCACTCCTTCATGGTATGAGATTGTTGGCAGGCACCCGAAGGATTCGGTTAGCCATGGTTTGTGAAAGAAAGGTTGGAAGGAGTGCCACATAAACATAAAAATAATCCATGGGAGCCGCTCTTGGGAGTCCGGTTGGCAAGGTAGTTGGTGTACCCATTACCATTCGTTAACAACAACAAACACCTCTCAAAATAATTTTACTCCTATTTTTAAAAAATGAAAAGCTCTAGCGCATGTTAATCCCTGCTTCCCTCTGCGAAGGGTCAATCTTTTACTTTTATGTTGTGTCTCCATCCTTTTTTTGGGCACTATCTTGAGAGCACAGCTGTCATTCTTAGTATAATATGCTTGTCTCAAAATATGATTGATTGTGGTATAACTTTGATGCTTTTATCTTTGACTATCACTATTTCTAGTCTTTCTATGAACTTCAGAGGTGCCTGAGCATTTATGTTTTGCTGATCAAACATGGGCAAGCGAGACACCACTTTATCATACTCTCTTATGAACATTGCAATCCTGCTTATTTACATGATTCATGATGCTTATTATTAATTGTTGGTACCTCTCCATGATTGACATAGCTATTAGATGATCTTATTTGCATGTATCTTATTATGAACTGCCTAAGTGTTAGCCATAGCATGAGAATATTTACATCATATGAACAAATGTGTTCGTGAAAGTTCTTTTATCGCTCATTTGTTAACTGAATTGCTTGAGGACAAGCAATAAGCTAAGCTTGGGGGAGTTGATACGTCCAAAACGTATCTACTTTCCCGAACACTTTTGCTATTGTTTTGCCTCTAATTTGTGTATTTTGGATGCAACTAACACGGACTAACGCTGTTTTCGTGAAGCGCTCTGGTGTCTCGTTTTTGTGCATAAATCCAACTTTCAGGAAAATCCTCGGAATTTATGCAGAAGGTCCTATTTTCCCAGAATATTGGCGGAGCCAGAAGGGCAAGCCAGGTGGGGGCCCGAGGGCCCCACATACTAGGCCGGCGCGGCCCAGGAGGGGCCCGCGCGGCCCTAGTGTGTGGCGGCCTCGGTCAGCCCCCGACGCCCTCCTTCGGACTATTTATTGCCTTCGACCTAAAAACGCACGGGAAGAAGTCGAAGTCGCCAGAAAGCCTCCAGAACGCCGCCACATCGTGAAACTCCGTCTCGGGAGCCAGAAGTCTCCGTTCTGGCACTCCGCCGGGACGAGGAATTGGAGGAGATCATCGCCATCATCACCACCGACGCCTCTCCATCAACCAGCCATGTTTCCCCCATCCATGAGTGAGTAATTCCCCCGCTGTAGGCCGAAGGGGATGGTAGGGATTGGATGAGATTGGTCATGTAATAGCATAAGATTGTTAGGGCATAGTGCCTAGTGTCCGTAATTGGTACTTTGATGATATTGTTGCAACTTGTTATGCTTAATGCTTGTCACTAGGGCCCGAGTGCCATGATCTCAGATCTGAACATGTTATTGCTTCATCATGATATTCATTGTTTTATGATCTTACCTACAAGTTGTATACACATGTCGCTGTCCGGAACCAATGGCCCCGAAGTGACAAGAATCGGGACAACCGGAGGGGATGGTAGTGATGTGAGGATCACATGTGTTCACGGAGTGTTAATGCTTTGCTCTGGTACTCTATTAAAAGGAGTACCTTAATATCCAGTAGATTCCCTTGAGGCCCGGCTGCCACCGGCTGGTAGGACAAAAGATGTTGTGCAAGTTTCTCATTGCGAGCACGTACGACTATAATTGGAACACATGCCTATTGATTGCTTTGTACTTGGACACCATTTTATTATTATCTGCAAATGCCCTGCTATGATTGTTACATGAGTTTCTCTCATCCATGCAACGCCCGTTATCCGTCCCCGTGCCTACAGTATTTTAATCCTGCTGTTTACTATAATTACTACTGCTGTCTCTGTTACTCTGCTGCTGTTCTTTCACTACTGCTACTGCTATAAAACTGTTACTACTGATAAACTCTTGCGAGCAAGTCTGTTTCCAGGTGCAGCTGAATTGACAACTCCGCTGTTAAGGCTTTCAAGTATCCTTTGTCTCCCCTTGTGTCGAATCAATAAATTGGGTTATACTACCCGCGAAGACTGCTGCGATCCCCTATACTTGTGGGTCATCAGTGACGGCATCGCTGCTCCGGCTGTTGAGTTTTCCATGGCGTTGCGGTGGAGAAGGATCCTAGGGACCCGATTGCTTTTTCTGTTTTCTTTGCAGGGTCCTTGCTGTAAATGTGAAGGTCTTGTGTGTGTTTTCCTTTTTTTTTTCCGGACCTTTCTGTAACTTGTACTCCCACCGCTGATATATAAAGTAGTATCTGGGTCCTTCTGGACCAGCTCTTGTTCAAACAAAAAAAATAGCAGCTACACGGATTCACGACACGATGGTGGGCGCGTTACTTGAAGCAGACCCCGGCCTGAAAGGTATGATGGTAACTTTAGTTACCCGAAAGACAAGTCACTGCACCAAACCCTAGCAACATATGAGAGCATCCCCAGCCGTTGGAGGCCCTCGGGGCGAATTCCCGATGAAAATAGCTCCGGATTGGATCAATTTTTGGTATGGGGGGCAGTATATTTCCAGTCGTGTGCTCCCCAAGCGGCGTTTCTCGGGGAAAAAGAGGATGGCCCGGGGAGTTCGGACGAAAGAGGAGACACGTGGGCGTGGGCGGTTGGTTTTGCTCCATCCGGAGTCCCCGAGAGATCCCCGGGAAACCGAGGTTGGCCCGGGGAGTCCGGACGAAATTAGGCCGTTTTCCGGATGAAAACGAGAACCTGGGGGCGCGACTGGGCCGTTTTTTGCCGTCCGGATGTAAAAAACGGCTTGTGGGGGGCTTCTCGGGGGACGAGTGGAGATGCTCTGATAAGTGGGGAGCCGGGCGTTGTTAGCCTGATCAGAATACACAGTAGAACATTCAGAAAAAAACAATATCGACATGGGTACAACCAACAATAGGGAAGTTCAACATTTGACCAAGAAGTCAGAGAGGTAGGCATGGATGGCAGTGACTTCGCAGTTGCATCTATACAGCTTGCCTGATCGTTTAAGTATGTTTATATAAAAAAATAAGGTTTTGTTTATAATTGCAGCAAGAACCAATATAAATGATGCCATTTGTACAACAAACTAGTAGTTTATAATGTTTCAGAGCATGGGCGGACCTACCATGTTTCCGTGCTTCTCCTGCGGATGGCGATCGCCACGGGTGTTGTACGCCGACCTGGTCGGCGAGGACCAGATGCCCCACACCCCCCAGGCGGGTTGTTGGGCCGGCCCAACATTCCAAATTAAAATAACGGAAATACTAGTAATTCTGAAAAAAAATAAAAAAAAGAGGCCGTGAAAAAAAGGGTGTGAAAAATAATTAGAAAAAATGGAAAAAAAATTTAAACGAAATAGGCTTTAATACCGGTTCGTGTTACGAACCGGTACCAAAGGTCTCCAGCCCCACGGGTTCCTCCGTGCCCACGTGGAGGCACCTTTAGTACCGGTTCGTAAGGAACCGGTACTAAAGGTGGGAGGCTTTTAGTACCGGATAATTAGTACCGGTTCCAAAACCGGTACTAAAGGCCCTTTGGAACCGGTACTAAAGGGGGGTTTTTCTACTAGTGTATGTTCATATTGGATTGCCATATTTGTACGAGTGCGGCATTTTGCCTCCCGAGGCAAAATTCTGATCTTTTTTCATGGGTAGATGTGTAAAACTTATACTCCCTCCGTTCCTTTCTATAATGCCTATTGATTTTTAGCACGGAAATTAGCGCAAGCAATCATTTTAACAGAAAACCCCCTACCGATCTGAGAGAGGAAAAAGCAAACGAAATCAGATCGGAGAAAATCGTGGACTTGCCATAACCGATCGCATGAGATGGAAACAAATCGCGTGAAGTACTCCCCTGCCCCGCTATTCGCTGGCGTGAAGGACTCCCACGATCTGTTTCCACGTTTTTAGCAGGTACGTTGATTGTTTCTAGATTTTTAGCAGCTACGTGATTGTTTCCTTATTTCTAGAACTTAAGCAAATTGGTGGAAGGGGGTTTCTGCAAAAATAAACACAGCTTTACCCTTATAATATGAAACAAATGCAAAAAAACAATAGGCATTATAGAAAGGAACGGAGGGAGTATTACATAGTACATTATATTTTCCTTTAAAAATTAGATATATGACTCTAGAAAAGCAAAAAAAATCTATTTTCCTCCACTCATATTTCTCTTTTTTGTGTGTGTGCACATATAACATCGGAAAAGATATCTATCTATTATATATTAAAAGCAAAATACTGATTTTAATAGAGCCATTAGATTGATCCACATCATTTTAATTATTTTAATGGTTAGATCTAATATTAGTGGCTATGAATTAATGAAAGATTATTAGTTACGTAACAGTGAAGATCCGTTTGACACGTTCTATTATATTGAAACAATTGAAATAATTGGTTGATTATAAAAGAAGGAAGTCCAATCTAATCCGGGAGGTGGGAGACGTACGTATTTTTTCGATAAAGGGAATATATTAATATCAAGATGATACCCCGCCGCGTTGCTGCGGCACACATATCAATAATCTGGTGAATCATAAATAAGTAAAAACATGTATGTCCTTAGAATAGTTATGAAGTTACAATACACAATGCAAATATGTTAATAAACCAGCTAGAATTCTGGAAGGATACCTCGTGATAGCACAATTGCATATGCCCGGGAGAACATTGTTTAGCAATTCATGTACACAAATAAACCATAGAATATTATTTACAAAGAGAGTGGTGGAACACAGTTTTTTCATTTGAGTTGTAAAAGAAAAGTTGAATTAGGTGCAGATTCAGATCGCCTTTTATTCAGTTGGACTACACATGCTCATTCGGTCCCTCCATGGTTACATAAGGAAAGCAAACATATATCTAAGTATAGAGATCTCATACGAAGAGAAAGTGAATATACTCGCTCCACTCCAACAGTAATAAGAAAAAATAAGACGGTAAGTGTTATTCTGAGAATTCATATGTAATAGATTTTAAAAGCCAAGAGCTTTGCTGATCGTAGCATCCTCCTCAGTTAAACACATGATCGTACCAAGTAACCCGAACCGTTGGTTCCTACAAAACACATCTTCCAGAAATAGTTAAGTGCATATGTATGGAATAGACATACCTGCTATACGAAGGAAACAATTGCTTTCCTTTCTAATCGCCTGCAAGAACAAAAAATCTTATTTATATCGCTTATTAGAGCTGCATGATCTTGAATATAAAGGAGAGGCCATCCCATGCAGTAATTTATCTTATTTGGCGAGAAAATACAATCTGTTTTAGAAGCTGGACATTGCGTTAAACAAAAATAATCATATATATATATATATATATATATATATATATATATATATATACTTAATAAAGCAAAAATTAAAAGAGAGATTAAAGTGAATGGACAAAAGGTACTTGACTTAATTGAGTGCAAAACCTCTGGCAAACAACACACCACAGCACAAGTATCTATTTTGAGATGATAGCAGAAGACATCAACATCTGAATGAACCTTACTTGAAACAAATTCACAAAGGAGATATCAAAAGCCGCATGTTCATAAATATTGGTGTATGTAAAAGAAACCTCGAGACTATCATATAGGCGTACTTTTCTTATCTATGTTGCCGTTGAACATTCAGAGTTCGAGTTGAAACTTATTTACAGCAAGAAAGAATAGATAAATCACCTCGAGAGTTGGTACCTGGTACAAACATAGTCGGAATACTTCCGTCAGGTTTCTTTCCCTGCAGCTAAAGTTCACAAATTTGTAAGAACATTAACTAAGCGAAAGCGAAGGAGAAAATGAATTCCCAGAATTGAGTAGAAAATACACAACATGCCCCAGATTGAAAAGAAATGATAAGTTGTAAATACCAATAGGGTACATGGATGTTTACATTGATATAAATATACAGGAAGCAGAAAAGAATTGGAAGGAGGAAATTGAATGACATACTGAGTAAGCGTTGCTTGTAGTTTGGACCAGTACGTGCTAAGTGCTTGAGAAAAGAGCTGACTCAATAAACAAAATTGTGTTTACATCCGACTTCCAATTAAGGCATCAATAGAACAGGTGTGGACGACCATGGCACATTTTACCGGAGTTTTCCAAGCCTGCCACTGCAGGGTAGCTTTCAAGAGTGACACAGCTCCTGAGACAACATTGTGGCCTGCAAGAAAAAATATATTTATTTACACTTAACACCACATGGTTGCTCTTAGTTATAAGTGCTAATTTCCCCTAGTCTAATCCCAGATGCTACTTCTGCAGGTAATAACTTTAGAGCATGGATGTAAGATATTACCACCAGGAGTCCTGAGTATGATAGGCAGGAAGGAAGGACCAAATACGGTTATGACGTTCAAGTCGTTGATTACCTGAGGAAGTACAAATATGTGAATTTGATATTGGAGAACTGAGAAAACTGGAGTCTAAGAACATGAGCTACCTTATTGGAGATTGTACTGCTGCAATCAATAGACTAAGAAAATGCATGTACACATTACCAACAGGACTACAGGAGCCTTCGGTGTGCCAGCGATGAAGGTCCAGACAATTCTTCGGCACTCGAGTCGTTGAGCACATAATCAAATACAAATCAGTGAATACGAAAGAGTGATCAAGGAGAAAACGTGAGGGATTGCTCACCAGCGGCAGCGGCGGTATCAACAGGGTGGAAGAAGCCCAGTATACTTGAGGGCGATAATAGCTATAGGCCGGTGAGGCCGTGACGGTGTTAAAAGGGAGAAGTCGTGGGCAAACTCATCGGATCCCTTCTTCAGTTTCTAATTCTTGCAGAGATCGTGGGAAGAGGAAGTGTGTGCGCCATCATGGTGTTAATTGGGAAGAGGAAACACAAATTGTTGATGGCTGTATTTAATGGTGACTTTTATTTGAGACAGGTCCGTGGCGAAATTTGTTCAGCCGCTGCAGTCATTTTTAGGGGTTTCGGCCGCTGCAGTCAATACATGTACCTGAGGATCACGTGGGCTTGTGGGCCAGATCAATAAGATGGGCTCTAATGAAGAAGTGGGTTGCACGGTAGGGAGAAGGTTTTGTTCAGCAAATAAACAATTTAGGGAAACGAACTGACGTGGAAATAAAATGACGTGGACCTAAAACTGATAAAGTGATGTGGCATGCTTGCATGTTGAGAGAAATCAAGTAGTGGGGGTCTCCTATTTAGAGATAAAAGATTAAAATAATTTTAGTTTTTTCTGAATTTTAAATATTTTAAATATTTGAATATTCTTCAGATTGGAATAATTTTAAATTGGAACAAATTTTCAAAATTTATTATTTTTTATATATGAACAATTTTCGAATTTGAACATTTTTAAAATTTGAACAACTTTTAAATTTAAACAATTTTTGAATTCAAATAATTTTTATATTTGAACAATTTTTATACTTGAACAATTTTCAAATTTGAACAATTTTTATACTTGAACAATTTTCGCATTTGAACAATTTTCGAATTTGAATTTTCCTCGAATATTTGAGATAGAAAATTTTACATTTAAAATATATTTAAATTTAAAAAATTAAATCTTAAGAACGTAAAAAGAAACAAAAAAGAAATAGAAACATAAACATAAAAAAAAGAAATAGAAAAGAAAAATAAAACATAAAATAAGAAATAACACGAACTGGGCTGACCAGGCCGGCCCATATCGCGCGCGCAGGTGTGTGCGGCGCGCGGTAGCCACCGACCTGATCGGCATATAGGATTTGCCGATCACCATAGCGGCAAACCCTATACACCGACCAGGTCGGCGCGTACCGCGCGCCGCACACCCCGCGCCCGGTACGGGCCGGCCCTTAGGTGCGGGCTGCCTCCTTTTTCGATTTTTCTTTTCTTTTTTGTTTCTTATTTTTTGTTTCTTTTGTTTCCTGTTTTCTTTTTTCTGTTTCTGTTTTCGTTTTTTATGTTTCCTTTTTTTTTACTTTTATATTTCAGATTTGAAAAATAGAAATGTTTTAAAAAATTAAATAAAAAATGTTCAAATATAAAAAACCGTTCAAAATCTGAAAACCGTTCAAATTTAAAAATTGTTCAAACATGAAAATTGTTTAAACATGAAAAATGTTCAAATTAAAAAACCGTTCAAATTTAAAAAGCATTCAAACTTGAAAATTGTTCAAACATGAAAAATGTTCAAATTTGAAAACCGTTCAAATTAAAAAACCGTTGAAACGTGAAAAATGTTCAAATTTTGAAAAATATAATTTTTAAAAAATATTTAAAATATAAAATCTTTCAAATTTTAAAACTGTTGAATTTAAAAATGTTCATATTTTGAAAAAAATATTGAAAAATAATTTCATAAAAAATGTTAGATTTTGAAAAAATATATATTAATAACAGAAAAAAAACAGAAGAAAGAGAAGTAGAAAAAAAGAAAAAAAACGTACCTAAGCTAATGGGCCGCGGCCCAAACTACCTGACCTGGTCGCTAGGGGTGTGCGGCACCCCGCACGCGCCGACCAGGTCGGCGTATAGCAGTTCCCACCACAGCTGCGAGCCAGAGAAGAACCAAAGCTTTGCCCGGGCTTTGACAGGGATTGTTGCCTTGGTTGGCCTAATGCCCAACATGAGCGCATGGTTCTCTTGGCCCATTAGTCTATTTGGCTGGTCGACTGACCGAATTAACGGAAATCAATCGATCCCCAATTCCCCTGTCGACTTTGCTTCTCTCTCTGAAACCCTCATACCAGGACGTAGGTTCCAGCTCTCCCGGCCGCCGCACGTCGTCCTAGTACCGGCGAGCCGGCGACGTCTGAGACTCCAAATATGGGAGCCGATAATGGGGACGAGCCTCCCAGGCAAGAGTGCGCATCCGGTGCCACCCAACCCGGAGACGTTAGCCGCAAGCGGAAGCGAGGAAGCTCAGGCGTGAGCCACGTGACGGCGAGTTCAGCGGCCCGGAGTGAGGAGGCAACTCTGGCAGAGGCCGGCTCGAACCAGGGCTGGCTCAATCTTGTCTGCTCAAGACACTTGGTTTAACTTTGTTCTCACTTCCTCAGATATTTATTTGAGGCTTTGAGCACAGCCGTATGTCTAATTTTAGATCAATTCTGATTTTAAATAGTTAAAATGATCTTAAAGTACATATTCTTGAACATAAAATCATTTAAATTTGAGAAATGAGCAGCTTTTTGGTTGACACAAGAAACATACCACAACAAGAAGATCCATAACCACAAGCACACGAAGAAAATGGGGTGGAAATGCATATTTTTAACCCAGACGGTATAGGGGTTGTGATCCTGGTATTCAACGACAACAAATTGATGAATGCTTGTCCGATGGTATTTTTTTTTACCATGTCCACCTTTATATGTGAAAAACATTCCCTCATATTTGCTTATGTATATGTGAATTTTTTTGTTACATTTAAGCTTGCCTAGGCTTTGAAATTTTTCTGGGTCCGCCACTGTTTCAGAGCATGCATTCATCATCCTTTTTAATTTAGCACTTTTTAATTTAGCACTAGTGGAGACAGGGCCTTCAGTCCCGTAACAGGCTCTAGTCTAGGTTGGCCAACCGGGACTATACAGGCCGGAAGTCCCGTCCCGATTACCAGCCGGGATAAATAGCCTTCCATGTAGCCGCGATACAGGGTTTGGGCTGAGAACTTTTAGTCCCAGCTCGTCGTACCAACCGGGACTAACTATTATTTTCAATAATTATGTTTTTCATTTATATAATTTCTTTTTTTTCTTTTTCTAATTGTTTGACTTGTTACTCTCTCACTTGTACCATTTTTAATACTAATTACACTTAATCTGTTGTCAAATTGTAAACTTGGTCATCACTTCTCGGTCGGCCATCCATACTCACACAACTCCACATCCTCACACTACTCCACCCTCACCAGGCTTAACTTCTCAGTTCTTTCCTGTTGTGCTCACGCGAATGTAATTGTATCTTGTTGTAAATACTACCATATCAATCCTATTAACTCTTATACCATTGTGTCTTTCTATAAATCCTCCACAATTAGACAAATAATATATGCTTTATTATTAGAAAATTGTGAGTAATTTGAATATTAAATAGTTATGTTTTTATTCATTTATTATTATTATTATTATCAAATAATATATGCATTATTCGTATAATATGGCCAAAAATTAATATCTTTAAATCTGTAAACCGTAATTGAACAAATAATATCTGCTTTATTATTAGAAAAATGTGAGGAATTTGAATATTAAATAGGTATGTTTTCTTCATTTATTATTATTATTATTATCAAATAATATATGCATTATTCATATAATATGGTGGAGCGCCGGGTGCAGCCGTCGGTCCTAGGCGCTGGCAGATACTAGAATGATCACTAAGGAGGAGGGATGGTCAGTGCATCTTCTTCGGTTGTAGCGTGATGGTGGAGCGCCAGGTGCAACCTTCAGTTTTGGGCGCTGACAGATACTAGAAGGGATGGTCAGTGCATCTTCTTCAGTTGCAGCGTGATGGTGGAGCGCCGGGTGTAGCGGTCGGTCTTGGGCGCCGGCAGATACTAGACCGATCACGGAGAAGGAGGGATGGTTAGTGCATCTTCTTCGGTTGCAGCGTGATGGTGGAGCGCCAGGTGCAGCCGTCGGTCCTGGGCGCTGGCACATACTAGACCGATCACGGAGGAGGAGGGATGGTCACTGCATCTTCTTCGGTTGCAGCATGATGGTGGAGCGCAGGGTGCAGCCGTCGGTCCTGGTCCCTGGCAGATACTAGACCGATCACGGAGGAGGGGGATGGTCAGTGCATCTTCTTCGGTCGGTTGTAGTGTGATGGTGGAGCACCGGGTGTAGCCCTCAGTCCTGGGCGCTGGCAAGTACTAGACCGATCACGGAGGAGGAGGGATGGACAGACAATGAAATGAGTGAATGAGAGATGTAAAATACACAAGAAAATATGTCGCTAGGATTTCATACAAATATAGAAGACGATTTATAGGAACACAAACAGTTCATATACATAGTTGGATATATATTGAAGACGATTTATAGCTAGAAAGACACATAGTTCATACACATAGTTCTTTAAATGTTGAGACGATCAACATGACTATTGTAGCCAACTTGCTCTGAATAACTCCTAGCCATCTCGAAGCCCAGACGAGCGTACAAAGCGGCATAGCGCACTTGCTCATAGCTCAATGGAAAATTGGCCCACCCAAATATCAGTTCATCTTCTTTTTCTTCCGCGGCGTCCTTCTTCTTGCATTTTTTCCTCTTCTTCTTCTCAAGGTTTGTCCCAATGGTAGAGTTTGCCAGATCATATAGACTCGGAGTGGGCTTGTTGTTAGGGTTCGGGAGTATCATCTGGAGGTCGAACACAGAAGTAATATTAATACCGTAGGGACTCAACATTTCCACATCTTTGCCAATAGCCGCGCCACAGAATCTGATGGTATTGTCCATCAAGAACTCCTTGAGAACTTGTGGCACTTCATCAGCCCAATAAATCAGGAATCCCAAATTCTCGGATGCCACGGAGAGTTGAAGAACGGCGGCGCGCTGATCACCCTCGCGAGGGTTGGTGAACTCGCAGTCCAAGCCAACACACTTGATTGGTGCGTTGTCGAGGTAGTCCCTCTTGATAGCGCGGATCCACTTCTCGACCATTCTTCCACGGAGAGCGACCGTGATCTTGAAAGACATCCGTTCGGCCATGAGGTGGTATTTGAGATGGAGGAGCCGGGCCGCGCGCGAGGTGCTCCATTGTGGCTGAAACGTCAACGAAGAGAGAGATTTTGGTAGAGGAGATGAGATGGATATGTGAAGAATGTGTGTGGAAATGGTGGAGAAGATGTGAGGCATATAAAAGGAAAGGAAGATGAAGAGGCCAGCCACCAGGTGGCTGGCCGCTGGCGCATGCGGCCCTAATTCCGACTTGTGACGCTCGATTTCGACACCAGTAATAGCGACGCGATGATCGGCGTCTGCGCGGGGAACGAACCGTTTAACTCTAAGTCCTGACTCGTCTCACCAGCCGGGACTAAAGGGGGTACCGCAGGCGCAGCGGACCACAAAACTGTTTAGTCCCGGTTTCGAGTACAAACCGGGACAAAAGGTTCCTAACTAACCGGGACCAAAGGGTTCCATGTACGCCCAGGACACGGCCGGGACCAAAGGGATCTGACAAAAGGCCTGTTTTCTACTAGTGTAGAGTTTAGAAGGATACTTTCAGATGTCAATGGAATGTCAATGTGATGCGTGGACGGCACTTGTGCACTATTTTCTTTTGGAGGCGTCATTTTTAGAGAATTTGGACTTCAGATGTTGTATGAGTGGTCATTGTACTGCTGCTACAAGGTTTAGATCGCTGTTGCGGGACTTTTCTCCTCTTTATTTCTTTTATTTGTTTGTCCGTAGTGTCATTAGGGAACTGTGTTGTTTCAAATGGTGAGCGCAATTGGTATCTCTGGAATATTAATATAATCCCTTTGTAAGAAAAATATGTGAAAGACGTCTATTAATTTGAATGGTGACGATGACAGATTTGTTTGGAAACTTATTGATTTTGGAACTTTCACTCTCAAGTATATGTATACTGATTTCATGAATGAACACATATGATCTATTGAAAAAGTATATATTAAGTTGAAGGTACCACTAAAGATTAGCATTTGTATGTGATTTTTGCATAAAAAGGTAATTGAAACTGGCATGGGTGTAAGAAATCTGCGTTTTGTGACCATGAGAAATCCATCGATCATTTATTTTTTAATTACCCATTTGCCCATCTTGTTTGGTGAGTAATTCATTTTACTTTAAATATCGCACGCCAACTAATTGTACACATATGTCTGTTAATTTGTTGAATGTGATTGATAAAGATACAAAGTCACAAATCCGTGACTTGGAGCATAGAAGCCCACTAATTATAACTAGTTTGGTAATATCACCCGCCAACTTATCATCTATGATCGGGGGGATAATGAATGTGTCCAGTTTACTTTTTGGAGGTGTCGCTTTTGCAGAAGATAGATTTCTGTGTTTTGTCCGTTGTTACAAGGAATAAATCAGTGCAACGGGTCTTCTTCTTTCCTATAATTCTTTTTCTTGGATGTGTGTATCCGTTTTATTATTAGAACAGGATGTTGTTGTAGAGGCCGGACATAGTTAATATCTTTACGATATTAATATATTTTCTTTGTCAAAAAAGGAACACGCGTGGATATCATTGGTTGTTTACGGCGGAGTGTGTACAACTAATCTAGATTAGACAATTGACGAAATTAACCTTTAAAAAAAGTCACTATAAGTTACAGGGTGGGGGGCGGGGCGAAGCACTCGTCATTTGTACCGTAGGTAAAGTATTTCATAAAGTATTGCGATTCACTACAGGAATAGGAGTATACGCCGAGGGCTAGGCTATACGTCGACGGCCAAATGTCGGGGCCGTCCGCGTACAGCCTCGCCGGAGCAGCTCCGAAACGCAACCGTCGGTGTAGGCGGGCCGTCGGCTTAGAGAAGGCTACGCCGAGGGCAGCCCTCGGCGTCTACTTGACCCTCGGCGTAGCACCAGGCTGGCCCCTCCCACCCGTGCCGTGATGATGCGTTTACAGCGTCAACCAAGACGCCGAGGGCCACCCTCGGCATAGGCCATCCCCCTCCTATGCCGACGGCCATCGTCGGCATATGATTTTTTTCTTTTTCTCTCTCTCATATTACTTTATATTATGTTTGTATTATTTATTTACTAGTCTGAATTATGTAAAAAAGGTTCTATTTTTTAAGAATTGGTAGATGGCATATGTAGGTTCCACTAGTGACGTTCCTCGCAGACGGGTCAACTGGAGTTAGTAGGCCCAATATCTGCTATCGATGTACATATATCCTAAAACAAAGGAAAAAGTCAATTGCTAACCCTAACCCTAACCCTAGGGATAGATATGCGGGGTCCCCGACCTAGGGTTTTCCAAGATACAGACCACCGGAGCGTCGAAATCGCTGGAAAACTTGCATCTGTCCCTAACATATGTGTACAAGTGTGATGTAAGGTTTGGTTAACCTTGCATTTACCCGGCGTTGACGATTTTCGCATACATGGGCTAACACGGTAAAATCCAAAATCTGTATGTGGAAATTCCTGCCACGGCTCAGACGGAGCCTATTTTATGGTAAAGTATGTCCAACCTATGGTTTCCATGTACATATGTCCTAAACAAATCAAAGCAAATAAAAATACTATTAGTAAACCCTCGCACGGAGAAAGCTATAGGGTAGATCTGCGGGGTCCCCGCCCTAGGTTTTTCCCAAGATACAGACCACCGGAGAGTCGGAATCGCTGGAAATCTTGCATATTTCTCTAATATATGTGTACAAATTTGATGTAAGGTTTGGCTAATCTTGCATGTATCCGGCGTTGACGATTTTCGCATACATGGGCTAGCACTTGGTAAAATCCAGGATATGTATGTGGAAACTCCTGCCATGGCTCAAACGGAGCCTATTTTATGGTAAAGTATGCCCAACCTATGGTTTCCATGTACATATGACCTAAACAAACTAAAGAAAATAAAAAAGTCCATTGGTAAACCCTCACACAGAGAAAGCTATAGGGGTAGATCTGCAGGGTCCTCGCCATAGGGTTTCCCAAGATACAAACCACTGGAGCGTCGAAATCGCTGGAAAACTTGCATATGTCCCTAACATATGTGTACAAGTGTGATGTAAGGTTTGGCTAACCTTGCATGTACCCGGCGTTGACGATTTTCACATACATGGGCAAGCACTTGGTAAAATTCAGGATCTGTATGTGGAAACTCCTGCTACCGCTCAAACGGAGCCTATTTTATGGTAAAGTATGCCCAACCTATGGTTTCCATGTACATATTTCCAAAAAAAATCAAAGCAAATAAAAAAGTCCATTGGTAAACCCTCGCACGGAGAAAACTATATGGGTAGATCTGCAGGGTCATCGCCCTAGGGTTTACCAAGATACAGATCACCGGAGCGTCAGAATCGCAGGAAAACTTGCGTCGGCCCCTAACATATGTGTACAAGTTTGATGTAAGGTTTGGATAACCTTGCATCTACCCGGATTTGACGATTTTCGCATACATGGGCTAGCACTTGGTAAAATCCAGGATCTGTATGTGGAAACTCCTACTACGGGTCAAACAGATCTGAATTCGAGGCGGCCTTGGAAGCCTGTTATGATGAGTATCAGCAGGCCTCTGCGCAATGGAATAAGAAACATACGGCCTACACGGCGTATGTATAAGTAAGTTTGAATCTTTCTTTTCGCAAGTAGATGACAAGTCTCAGTTTCATGATTTATTTTTGCAAAGCCTGATTTGTAACCTATCTTGCAGGCACTGATGATTTCTTTGGTTACTGTTACATGAGACCGGATTAAGTTCTCATGGCGGGGGAAATGCCTATCATGCCATCGAGGGCAATTTTCGCTAGGACTTACTACAGATTCACACCGGTAAGTTCTTTGCCAAACCGGTAGTTAGCGCTTTTCTTTGCCTCGCAAGTTGCTAACATGTAGGGAATGGGATGCTCCGGGAACCAGGCCTCGCCGGGTGGGCGAGAGGTCACACCGATTCATGAAGGTGGTCGATCTCCTGGGCGTTCTGCTGGTGCCTCTCCGTCGACTTCTCCTGGGCGTTCTGCTCGTACCTCTGCTGGTGCCTCTCCATCGACTTCTCCTGGTTCTCCAGCTGGTTCTTCTGCAACTTCTACTCGACCGCACCCTCGGACCCAGGCTTCTCGTTTCGCCAACGATGAGGGAGGATACACCCCGCCCGGATCCTTCATATAGTCGGCTCACACTATGTATGCGCGCACTTGCTACTACTATTCCGGTTATACGCTAGCTACTACTATGTATTTGGACGATATGACACTCCACTTGTATGCTACTATGTGCATTATGTATGCTATTATGTGAATTATATGCTATTTTGGTGAATTTGGTGAATTATTGTGAATTTGGTCGAATTTGGATGAATTATGGTGAATTGGAACATGCTGAACTGAATTGCAGCTGTGAACTATCCTGCAGCTGTGAATTGAAAAAAAAAACCCAAATGTCCAGGGCTACGCCGAGGGCAATGCCGTCGGCATAGACCCTTGGCCCCTAGCCTGGTGGCCGCACGTCGCGCCTCGTCGCCATCTAAGCGTGCTCTATGCCGAGGGTATTGCCCTCGGCGTCTGGAGGCTGCACTGGCTCCCCTCCGCGTGCCAAATGCCCGCATATGCCGAGGGTATTGCCCTCAGTGTCTGGAGGCTGCCGTTAACGGCGACGGCGCATCGGGGACGCTACGCCGACGGCGTCTACGCCGAGGGTCCTCGTCACCGTCGGCGTAGGAGGTGTACGCTGACGGCGCGGCCGTCTCTGCCGAGGGAAGTGGACGCCGAGGAACTACGCTGAGGGCTACCGTCAGCGTAGCCGAGGGCCAGGGGCGGCTACGCCGATGGCAGCCGGCCGTCGGCGTATCGGACGATTCCTGTAGTGATTTCTGTATCGTAATGCACAAGTCAGTGTTAGTACCGTAGCTGTTCCTTTTTTTTAGGGGGACAAGAGCAATGTGACGAGCAAACGTAACGTACTTTCCCTCTATAAGATAGAGGTTCCAAGAGAAGAAGTTAAGGGATCAGTACATTAGTGATTTCGGACATCAACTACGAA
Source organism: Lolium perenne (assembly GCF_019359855.2). Taxonomy (NCBI): domain Eukaryota; kingdom Viridiplantae; phylum Streptophyta; class Magnoliopsida; order Poales; family Poaceae; genus Lolium; species Lolium perenne. Next base: position 324,348,531 of record NC_067246.2, read on the forward strand.
AATTCGAGAGAGAGCTCCGTCAATCGATAGAGAATCCGTATCGGTTGTCGATATCAGTTATAGATGGTTGCCGTTCGGGGGTGCTTAGGACCAGAGGTACTTGCAGACCGGAGAGGAGGAAATCAAAAAAAAGAATAATATTTGATGACTTATTAAGGGAAAGACGAAGTAAGAGCATGCTATTGAAGATGTTGCAACATATGGGTTGGGGGGGGGGGGGGGGTCTCCGTTGATTGTGTACAAACAAAATACGAGTCCAAAGGTAGGGTAATAAAGGGTTTAGCTAATGGAGAAATTGACTCTTCCGGGAACCAGTAACACGTAAACCATGTCAAACCAAGACCGATCAATATCCCAACGGAACGGATTCGAACTTCTCAGCCAAGTAATCTGGTATCTCACAATTAAACGGTTACCTAGCAAGTTCAGCTCTGTGAGGTTTTTGCATCCTTTAAATGAATGTATCTATAATACTCCAAGTCAGATTGTTATTGTGCAATATGAAAGTTTTATTTCGTAATTTGAGTTCAGTACTAATCTTAATACAGCCCCGCAAAAAAAATTCTTAATATAGAATCTTACTAGAACCGTGTTTGGGAAAGAAACCGGTAAAATCTTCCATATATATAAGCAGCGAAGCGGGCAAGATATTACTTCTTTTCTGGAGTGGATACGTCAGGCGAGCGACCGGCCGCAAGCCAGCAAGGTCACGGCAGCGACAATGGATCACACGGAAACGCTGCCACACGACGTGCTCGCCGGCGTCCTCGGCCGCCTCTCGCCGCGGGACCTCGCCGTGTCCCGCTGCGTGCGAAGGGCGTGGTGTGCCATCGTGGATCGCCGCGGGCTGCTACTGCTCCGAGCTGAGGACCTCCCGCACTCGGTGGAGGGCATCTACGTCAACTACAGCGGCCACAAGCGCCCGCAGTTCCTCGGCCGACCGTCCACGCAACACCCCGGCGTCGACTACGGCAACCTCCACTTCCTTCCCTACTACACCGACGGCTACATGAAGATAGCGGACCACTGCAATGGCCTCCTGCTCTACGGCGATACGAGGGAGTTCTGCGTGGTCAACCCCGCCACACGACGGTGGGAGCGTCTCCCGAGCATGAACGGCCACGGGCAATCCTGCACCGCCTATCTCGCGTTCGATCCTACCGTGTCGCCGCACTACGAGGTGTTCTTGATCCCACCTAAGGATCTAGGGCTCTTTGACTTGACCGATTGCAAGCAGGCAGAAGTGCCACCAGAACAGCTCATCGAGGAAAACTTCACGTTAAGTAGCAGCTCTTCGTCGAAAATTCCGTGGACCACGGAAGTCCCTCAACACTCGGTGGAGTGGCCGACGCCATTGTTGACACTAGAAGTTTTCTCGTCCAGCACCGGACTATGGCAGGATAGGTCTTTTGCTAGGGAAGGCAGCGCTACAACCAGAGCGGTTAATGTGCGGGGTCGCATGTGGATAATGCTGAGCGGCGGGCTCAACGGACCAAGATGGCGCTACAGCGTGTATTATCATGGAGCTTTATACGTGCTACATTGCCGCGGTGCGTTTGTCACGAGGTAAATATAATGAAGCCCCTCTGGCCAACCCTAGGACTATACTGTCTATTTTACAGAAGCAAAGCATTGCGCCACTTGTGCCATTCAAAACCGTTGTTAAAATTATTATTGATGTCTTCGTAGGTTATCTGCTTCTTTTGATGGAAAATACCAAGTAATAAAAACTCCAATAGATGTCAAGGAAAGCAAAGCTGGACAGAGTTATCTTGGTAGATTAGGGAAGGATGTATACTATGCAAATGTTCATGATCAAATTCGGATATGGACTCTGAGCGAATCAAGCGGCCAGGTAGATTGGGTAGCGAAGAATGCCATTGGCCTCGAGCCATTGGCAAATATAGCCTCGGTGAGGCCTAAGGGAATTTTCAGACCTTGGATCTTAGATGATGATCGCTTTCTTGATGAATATGGCAATAACGTGAAGCTAGCTTGGAAGGATTTTGATTGGAACTCAGATGATGAGGATAATATTCTAGATACTAGCAATGAGTCTGGACATCAACATGGAAACTTTGAGTTGATTGGATTCCACCCCTACAAAGAGGTCGTGTTTTTCTTGTCTAACCACTTCGAAGCACTGGCATACGATTTGGACAGCTCAAAAGTTCATTACATAGGTTATCTACGTCCGCAATGCGACAGTTGGACGTTGCTGGTGGACGAAGCATTTCTATACACCCCCTGCATGATCGGAGATCTTACATAAAATGTTGAAGATTAACTTACCTATATATCTGTGTATTGTAAACTTGCTTCATGAACCCCATATTCAGCCTCAAGCTGCAGTCTTGTCAGTGCACACGTACTGATTTTACTAGTGGGTGAATGCTTCCACGATTCCACGGCTACATTTTTTTCTTGTGATTACTAGCAAAGTGGTCCTCGCAAATGCGAGCTGGCATAATTTTATAGTGAAAACATGAAAATAATATGGTTATAGACAAATATTTTGTGCCAAATCAAATATTACATGCAAGTAAAACATGTCTAGTCATCTCTAGTTTAATGTTGGAATTATGATTATGCCATTTCCATAAATAACATATGTATATCATGGAAAACATGTTTGCTCATCTTTAATTTTGTTGTCACATTATTATTATGCCATTTCAAAAAATATGATATTTATGAATGACCGTAGGTGTATTTTGCTTAGTATTGACACCATGATGATGGGTATTATAGGCACAATATATTTCGGTGGTTCTAGGGTGTGATGTTGTAGGCACATACTATTTAGTTATTTATATCTTGTTCGTACCTCCATATGAAGGGAGTATATATGCCCTAGAGGTAATAATATTGTTAGTTTCTCTGTCCATAAAAGGATGTCTTGGATTTATCTAAAGTTGGATGTTTGTAGATACTATTTAGTGTACGGATACATCCAAATTTAGAAAAAAAAGCATTTTTTTATAGACGGGGGAGCACTATATAATCCAAGTTCTTAATAAAAAATAGTTATTGATGTTGCAATGCTGTTATTATCATATATGTGATTCGGTAGGAAAACTCAAACATCATGTGTAGAGATCTAAACAACACAAGTTAGTCTCAGTCCCTCCTCTGGGAATAGCTTACAGATTCACTGAGGATCTTGTTTTTCAGATCATGGGTATTGTTATTGTAACGAGGATACCGTTCAACTGCAAAAGAACGGTAATGAAGCCGAATAGCATTTACACAGCGAGATTGTATCGTCACATGTCGTTAGTATAATCTCACGGTGTAACTTATGTATAAGTCCTTCGATAGTGAGAATCAAGTGTCCACATGTAGATGGATGTATTTTGATCACTGTATGACACAATGACATTAATCGACATTATTAGGTACATCTAAAAGTATGTCTAGATACTTTGAATGTCCAAGAGCGGGGTATTGGTCCTTTTGATGATGGAGAGATATAACTCTGAGGCCTCTCTGTATTACGGTAACAGCTTGTTGTCTGCGTAGACATTATGTGACATGGATCATTGAAAAGACGAGATGTCTCCTAAAGGGTGGGGGAATGGGCGTTTTAAAAATGATTACAAAATTTCTATTTTAGAAAAAAACTTAATTTGTATTTTGGCTGAGGTGTTAGAGAACTAGCGGATTGAACCCACAACATGATTCAAATAGATTCATTACACCGATCCACATGTCTTGACCTTGCTATGCAAACTTCCGTTAATGAGTGCAAGAAGGCTTACCTGAGCTGCCTGAACCACGGCAGATTCGAATTCATCTTAGCTATCTAGAAATAAAACCTTTGCAGAAAAATGATTGCAACCTTCTTAATTTGAAGTATCATGCCCTTCTCTGATTCCAAAGAGGATTGGCAAAACTATTGCCGCAAAAAAAGGAGATGACAAATATTTCAAACGGGGCTGCATCTGGCCATCTGAGCCTTCGAACTATCCTGTTGGACGCCTTTTGACTCGTGCTTTCAGCCTGTTCCAAAACAGGAAAGTCCTATGCTTCACAAAAATAAAAAACAATGAGATTCAACATATAAGTTTGTTTATGTAGAAATAAAGATTTAATTTATCCATTGGCAATAGCTCAGAGCGAAATACACTGTTTATTGTCTGCAAAATAATCAAGATATCACACGTTTTTTGTACGGGGAGGCTGACATCGGGGACCAATTAGCCAACAGCGTCCCTCATCTTTTAAAATGTAAAATAAAACGGAAGGGATTGAAAAAAAGGCAAGTATCCCGCAATATCATGGGTAAAAAAATCAAGATATCTCAAGTTTCTCGTACAAGGAGGCTGACATGCGAGACCCATCAGCCAACAGCGTTAGCGTCCCTCAAAGTTATAACAAGATCAAAACTAAACGGAGGGGATAAAAAAGCTAAATTTCCCACAATATCAATGGTAAAAAATAATAGAGATATCACACCTTTCTTGTACCTAGAGGCTGACACTAGGGACCCATCATCCTACCATGTCAGCAAGTCGGCATGGGATCGGAAGAAAAAGTCAAGTAGGAAGAAAATCATGGGTTTAAAGAAAATCCAAGAAAATAAAATTTACCGTTTAGAGAGGCTAACATGTGAGACCCATTTTGCAGCAGCAGCCTTAACATTTATAGTTCAAAGAGGATGACATGTGGGTGCCATTTTGCAGGGCTGCTTCAGCATTTCAAAGGCAGGAGTGGATCGAAAGAAAAAAGGCAAATAGTCAGAAATAAGGGTAAAAAATAATAAATCTAAGAAAGGAAAGGTTTATCGTTCAGAGAGGCTGACATGTGGGACCCATGTGCCAGCAGCGTCCTCAACGTTTCAAAGGCGGCAGGAGATCGAAAGAAAATGCCAAATAGCCAGAAATTAGGGGTAAAAATAAATCTAAGAAAGCAAAGGTTTATCATTCAGAGAAGTTGAGATGTGGGACCCACGGGCCAGCAGCGTCCTCTTAGTTTCAAAGGCGACAGGCCGGGGATCGAAAAAGCGAAACAACCAGTAATTCGGACCAAGAATAAATCCAACAAAGGAAACTTTTATTGTTCATAGAGGCTAACATGTGGGACCCATGAGCCAGTAGCGTCCTCAACGTTTTAAAGGCGACAGGAGATCGGAAGAAACAAATAAGCCAAAAATCAGTTGGTAAAAAAACTCCAAGAAAAGAAACATTTATCGTTCTGAGAGGATGACATGCGGGACCCATGAGGCAACAACATCCTCAATGTTTCCAGGTGGCACGGGATCTAAAAAAGGTAAATAGCCAGAAATTAGGGGTCAAAATAGCTCCAAGAAAGCAAAGGTTTATTGTTCATAGAGGCTGTCATGTGAGACCCATGAGCTAGCAGAGTACTCAACATTTCAAAGGCGGCAGGAAATCAAAAGAAAAAGGAAGTAGCCAGAAATTAGGAGTAAAAAATAACTCCAACAAATGAAACTTTTCTTGTTCATAGAGGATAACATGCAGGACCCATGAGCCAGCAGCTTACTCTTTCAAAGGCGGCATGAGATCAAAAGAATAAGGCAAGTGACCAAATATCAGGAGCAAAAAATAATCCAAGAAAATAAACTTTATTGTACATAGAAGATGACATGCGGGTCCCATTTTGCAGCAGCTTACTCAACGTTTCAAAGATGGCGTGTGCTCGAAATAAAGAGGCAAGTGACCAAATATCAGGAGCCAAAAATAATCCAAGATTTTGTTTATTGTACATAGAGGATGACATGCGAGTCCCATTTTGCAGTAGCTGTTTCAACGTTTACAAGGCGGCACGGGATCGAAAGAAGGCAAGTGACCAAATATCAGGAGCAAAAAATAATCCAAGAAAAGAAAATTTATTGTACATAGAGGGTGACATGCGGGTCCCATGAGCCAGCAGCTTACTCAACGTTTGAGAGGCGGCATGAGATCGAAAGAAAAAGGCAAGTGACCAAATATTAGGAGCCAAAACTAATACAAGAAAAGAAACTTTTATTGTACATAGAGGATGACATGCGGATCCCATTTTGCAACATCGATCTCAATGTTTCAAAGGCGGCATGAGAATGAATGAAAAAGGCAAGTGACCAAATATATATAAGGAGCCAAAAATAATCCAAGAAAAAACCTTTTTGTACATTGAGGATGACAGCGGGTCCCATGTGCCAACAGCTTACTCAATGTTTCAGATGCGGCATGATAACCCACAAGTATAGGGGATCGCGTGTAGCCTTTTCGATAAGTAAGAGTGTCGAACCCAACGAGGAGCTAAAGGTAGGATAAACATTCTCTCAAGTTCTATCAACCACTGATACAACTCTACGCACACTAAGCGTTTGCAATATCTAGGAAATAAAACTAGAGCGATAACGGGTATGAGAGGTGGCTTTGCAGAACAATAAAATACACGGAATAAATGTTAGTGCTGCAGCAATAAAACAAACTAAACTAACAGTACCATGAGTGTGGAAAGGCGGTGGTAATAGTGGTGGCTTTGTCCAAGATCGATTAGTGAAGATCTTGGGTTCAATGTCTTCGATGCAGCTTTCTATGTAGGAGAGACTAAACATACATGCTCTCCCTCCGGGATTACAAGTACTATATGATTGGCTTGCTAGCAAATTGATAACCCACAAGTATAGGGGATCGCAACAGTCTTCGAGGGAAGTCAAACCCAAATTTATTGATTCGACACAAGGGGAGGTAAAGAATACTTATAAGCCTTACAACTTCCAATGTCGGTGCCCCTGGACCTGGAAAAGCACTAGTAACAGGGGTGATGTGAAAGTAGCAGTAATATGAGAGCAATAGTAACAGTAACACAGTAGCAGTAGCAATAACACATAGGCGATGGCACCAGAAAATAGTTGATACTACTTCCAATGTCATATAGAACGAGTATATGATGATGAGAGATGGACCGGGGTTCCCAGCGATCTACACTAGTGGTAACTCTCCAATAACAAGTGACAAGTGTTGGGTGAACAAATTACAGTTGGGCAATTGATAGGATTGAAATAGCATTAAGACAGAACATCAAGATTATTAATCATGTAGGCATGTTTTCCATATATAGTCATACGTGCTCGCAATGAGAAACTTGTACAACATCTTTTGTCCTACCAGCCGGTGGCAGCTGGGCCTCAAGGGAATCTACTGGCTATTAAGGTACTCCTTTTAATAGAGCACCGGAGCAAAGCATTAACACTTGGTGAAAACATGTGATCCTCATACCTACGCCTTCCCCTCCAGTTGTCCCAATTTCTGTCACTTTGGGGCCTTTGGTTCCGGACATAGACATGTGGATACAACTTGTAGATACAATCTAAGCAATAAGTATAGAGCTTAAATCTAAGATCATGCCACTCGGGCCCTAGTGACAAGCATCAAGTATAACAAGACTGCAGCAACAATAACTTCACAAACTTTATAGATAGACTAATCATAATGTATCATCCATCGGATCCCAACAAACACAACACCGATTACATCAGATGAATCTCAATCATGTAAGGCAGCTCATGAGATCATTGTATTGAAGTACATGGGAGAGAGAGTACCAACTAGCTACTGCTAGAACCCGTAGTCCATGGGGGAACTACTCACGGAGCATGATGGAGGCGGTGGCGTCGATGGAGATGGCTTCCGGGGGCACTTCCCCGTCCCGGCAGGGTGCCGGAACAGAGACTTCTGTCCCCCGAATTGGAGTTTCGCGATGGCGGCGGTGCCCCTGGAGTCTTTCTGGAGTTTCGTCAATTCGTGTCGCGTTTTTAGGTCGAAAGGGCTTATATAGGCGAAGAGGCGGCGCAGGAGGGCGCCTGGGGCCTCCTCCCCATAGGCCAGCACGGCCAGGGTGGAGCCCGCGCGGCCCTGGCGTGTGGTGGCCCCCTGGCCCGCCTCCGACTCTCCTTCGGTGTTCTAGGGTCTTCCGGGAAAAATAAGATACTGGGTCTTTGTTTCGTCGAATTCCGAGAATATTACCTGAACAACCTTTCTGGAACCAAAAACAGCAGAAAACAGGAACTGACACTTCGGCATCTTGTTAATAGGTTAGTTCCGGAAAATGCATAAAAACATTATAAAGTGTGAGCAAAACATGTAGGTATTATCATAAAACAAGCATGGAACATCAGAAATTATAGATACGTTGGAGACGTATCAGCATCCCCAAGCTTAGTTCCTACTCGTCCTCGAGTAGGTAAACGATAAAAAGAATAATTTCTGTAGTGACATGCTACTTACATAACCTTGATCATACTATTATAAAGCATATGAGATGAATGAAGTGACTCAAGGCAATGATCTATAGTTGCTAACAAATAGATAGTATATAGCAAAACTTTTCATGAATAGTACTTTCAAGACAAGCATCAAAAGTCTTGCATAAGAGTTAACTCATAAAGCAATAAATTCAAAGTAAAGGCATCGAAGCAACACAAAGGAAGATATAAGTTTCAGCAGTTGCTTTCAACTTTCAACATACATATCTCATGGATAATTGTCAACATAAAGTAATATAATAAATGCAATAAGCAAGTATGTAAGAATCAATGCACAGTTGACACAAGTGTTTGCTTCTAAGATGGAAGGAAGTAGGTAAACTGACTCAACATAAAGTAAAAGAAAGGCCCTTCGCAGAGGGAAGCAGGGATTAAATCATGTGCTAGAGCTTTTTAAGTTTTGAAATCATACAGAGAGCATAAAAGTAAAGTTTTGAGAGGTGTTTGTTGTTGTCAACGAATGGTAGTGGGCACTCTAACCCCCTTGCTAAACAGACTTTCGAAGAGCGGCTCCCATGAACATTATCTCTCACATGTACTTTAGTTTAATTTATTTTTATTTTTGTGTGACACTCCTTCCAACCTTGCTTTCACAAACCATGGCTAACCGAATCCTCGGGTGCCTGCCAACAATCTCATACCATGAAGGAGTGCCTTTTTAGTTTTATTTAGATGACACTCCTCCCCACCTCTGCTTTCTCAAGCCATGGCTAACCGAATCCTCGGGTGCCTTCCAACATTTCACATACCATGGAGGAGTGTCTATTTGCAAAATTAAGTTGCTTACTGACGAATCAGAGCAAAACATTTGAAGAGAATTATTAATGAAAGTTGATTAATTGGGGCTGGGAGCCCCGTTGCCAGCTCTTTTTGCAAAATTATTGGATAAGCGGATGAAGCCACTAGTCCATTGGTGAAAGCTGCCCAACAAGATTGAAAGATAAAACACCACATACTTCCTCATGAGCTATAAAACATTGACACAAATTGAGAAGCATTTTGAATTGTTTAAAGGTAGCACATGAAGTATTTACTTGGAATGGCAGGAAATACCACATAGTAGGTAGGTATGGTGAACACAAATGGCATAGGTTTTGGCTCAAGGTTTTGGATGCACGAGAAGCATTCCCTCTCAGTACAAGGCTTAGGCTAGCAAGGTTATTTGAAGCAAACACAAGTATGAACCGGTACAGCAAAACTTACATAAAAACATATTGCAAGCATTATAATACTCTACACTGTCTTCCTTGTTGCTCAAACACTTTTACCAGAAAATATCTAAACCTTAGAGAGACCAATCATGCAAACCAATTTCAACAAGCTCTACGGTAGTTCTCCACTAATAGGTTTAAACTACATGATGCAAGAACTTAATCATGATCTACTTGAGAGCTCAAAACAATTGCCAAGTATCAAATTATCCAAGTCAATATGAGGCATTTTCTGTTTCCAACCAAATAGCAATAAATGCAACAGCTTCCAACTTTTACCATTGAACGAAGAACACAAGTGTTCATATGAAAAAGCGGAGCGTGTCTCTCTCCCACACAAGGATTGCTAGGGTCCGAATTTATTCAAACAAAAACAAAAATAAAAGCACACAGACGCTCCAAGTAAAGCACATAAGATGTGACCGAATAAGAATATAGTTTCAATAGAAGAAACCTGATAAATTGTTGATGAAGAAGGGGATGCCTTGGGCATCCCCAAGCTTAGACGCTTGAGTCTTCTTGAAATATGCAGGGATGAACCACGGGGGCATCCCCAAGCTTAGACTTTTCACTCTTCTTGATCATATATCATCATCCTCTCTTGACCCTTGAAAACTTCCTTCACACCAAACTTCTCATAAACTTCATTAGAGGGGTTAGTACTCAAAAAGACTTTAATTCACTTTAGTTTTTTAGTGACACATTGCAAGAACTCAATAAAACATTAGCTACAGCTCTCCACGTCTAGAAAGCCTTGCTTAAAGTCCACAAGAGACAATGCAAAAAACAGAGGCAGAATCTGCCAAAACAGAACAGCCAGCAAAGACGAATTTTTAAGAGGTACTTCCGTTGCTCAAATCAGAAAACTCAAAACTAATGAAAGTTGCGTACATATCTGAGGAACACGCACGTAAATTGGCAGATTTTTCTGAGTTACCTACAGAGAATATGAACCAAATTCGTGACAGATAGAAATCTGTTTATGCGCAGAAATCCAAATCTAGTATCAACCTTCTATTAGAGACTTCACTTGGCACAACAATGCAACAAAATAAAGATAAGGAGAGGTTGCTACAGTAGTAACAACTTCCAATACACAACAAAATATTAGCAAAATAAACACATAGGTTATCTCCCAAGAAGTGCTTTCTTTATAGTCATTAAGATGGGCTCAGCAATTTTAATGATGCACTCGCAAGAAATAAGAGTTGAAGCAAAAGAGAGCATCAAGAAGCAAATTCAAAACACATTTAAGTCTAACCCACTTCCTATGCATAGGAATCTTGTACACAAATAAATTCATGAAGAACAAAGTGGCAAGGATAAGAAGATAAAACAAGAGTAACTTCAAAATTTTCAGCATATAGATAGGTGTTTTATTACCATGCAAATTTCTACAACCATATTTTCCTCTCTCATAATAATCTTCAGTAGCTTCATGAACAAACTCAACAACATAACTATCACATAAAGCATGTTTCTCATGATCCATAAACATATAATTTTTAGGGATTTCTATTTTCGTGCCCTCGGGTCCTTAGTTGTACTCAGTTTTCCCCAGCTCCTTAGTTTTTCCTCAGTTTTCCCCAAGCCCTTGTCTGTAACCCGCAGAAAGAGCTCGGACGGAAGGAATCCCGTTTAGTTGACGTTGGTTGGTGCTGGCAAGTGGGGCCACTGTTGGTGCCCGCAGTGGACACGTCTCCACTTATCCAGATCATCGTGGGACCCACAACTTGTCCACGTTAGCGCGCCGGACCCACAGCTTACCCAGGTGACCGTTGCAAAATGGGAGCCCGAGCCAGCCCCGCGCCCGTGCCCGTGCCATTGCTTCCCCTTTCTTTCTCCGCGCCCCATTGTTCTTCTTCTCCGCCAGCGGCAGCCCTTCTCCGGTAGGCGGGTGATGTCTAGTTTCTCTTCGACCTCCCGTTCTTCATGGCCGCAGTATGGACCCGTGCCTTTGACAAGATGCCCTGACTGCCCACGCCAGGAGCCTCTGAAGCGGTCGATCTGTAAGACGGACGAGAACGGCAACCGTGGACGTGAGTTCGTTGCATGCGAGAGCTTGCCATATAGAGAGGGGGATAAGGTTAGATCTCACTCCAATTTCTCTGTTTTCTCTCGATTTTCTTGTTATTCCCTCGAATTTGGGATTTAGGGTTCACGTTGTTGTTTTCAGATCTTGAAGAAATGCAGGCATTTCGAGTGGATCGATGTGTACGTTCAGAGGCTTCGATTGCAGGGAATCAATTGGCGCTATTGGGCGCAATTTGGGAGGGGGACTTCTTGTAGAGAATGCGGCAGCGAGAGGAGCCGTTCCGATTATGCCTAAAGCTCCCACTGCAGAACTGGTGGAAGTGAAGGGAGAACTGAAGAAAATGAACAAGCGATTAAGGCAGCTGATCGAGTTGAAGAAGCAAGCTAACTTTGATGGCTGGTTTTTTTTGTTGTATAATTACGATCGGATTCTTATCATTGCTCACTGTAGCTAGAAGTTGTTACAAGGGATACCTTACAAATCCATTATTCAGTTACATGTACTTGTAGTTGTTTTCAAAGTTAGTGTGTGCATTCACCGAAATTACCAACTATATTCCCTAAAAGAAAAGGAAAGCTAAAGATAGTTGATAATTGTTAGAGGGGTGACAAATAATGCAATCACCGAAATCCGCAAATATGTATGCCTCGTGTTTATACCAAAATTATACCACTTTTAGGCCGTTTCAAAATACCAATACCATATCCCAAACTATATTCCCTAAAAGAAAAGGACAGCTAAAGATAGTTGATAATTGTTAGAGGGGTGACAAATAATGCAATCACCGAAATCCGCAAATATGTATGCCTCATGTTTATAACAAAATTATACCACTTTTAGGCCGTTTCAAAATGGGATCCCTTTCAAAATAGGGTCCCTTCAAAATACCAATACAATATCCCAAACTATATTCCCTAAAAGAAAAGGACAGCTAAAGATAGTTGATAATTGTTAGAGGGGTGACAAATAATGCAATCACCGAAATCCGCAAATATGTATGCCTCATGTTTATAACAAAATTATACCACTTTTAGGCCGTTTCAAAATACCAATACTATATCCCAAACTATATTCCCTAAAAGAAAAGGACAGCTAAAGATAGTTGATAGCAATCACCGAAATCCGCAAATATGTATGCCTCATGTTTATAACAAAATTATACCACTTTTAGGCCGTTTCAAAATACCAATACTATATCCCAAACTATATTCCCTAAAAGAAAAGGACAGCTAAAGATAGTTGATAATTGTTAGAGGGGTGACAAATAATGCAATCACCGAAATCCGCAAATATGTATGCCTCATGTTTATACCAATACTATATCCCAAACTATATTAAGTGGCAAACTCGTTATTGCACATAAATAGAGGGGTGGGCATTCTCCACCGACAGAGAGAGAGAGGGGTAGCCACGAAGAGAGAGAGAGAGAGAGAGAGGTTGCCACGAAGAGACGGATAGGGGTATACTGCCCGTTAGATCAGTGGATCAACGGTTCGTGGAGTCGATCCGTGTGACAACGGCTCAACCAATCAGGATAAGTTTGGGCTTCTCAGAGCATTTGTGACAGTACTTGAGGGCAAAACTGAGTAGTACTAAGAATCCAAGGGCACATAAATAGTAAATAGACTAAGGGATTCAAACAAAAGAATTACAAAATGAAAAATGTGTGTTTTGTACAATATAATTCATATTGGGCTACATCAAATTATTTGCAATTCAAATATACATGAGTGTGACAATTATGGCATCATTTAGACAAACTATGTTTTGGGAAAGATGTTTTGCAAAGGGGTTTGGGTGGAAAACCAATCATCTTCATAGCTACACTAGTGATTCTGAGAAGTGGCAATTTGTGGTAAAACCTGATTTATATATGTTTGTTAAGGTTTTCTAGGTGGCAGGTTGCGTAGGAAGACTCCATGAGTAGTTGCCACTATGTTTTTATTTTTTTTGGATTTTTTGCGCATGAAATGACTCAATTAGCTATGTTAATCTCATTTGTTGACTCTCTGTTGACCAGCTACTTGAGGGTAAAACTGAGTATATTGCACTTGCCGGTCTAAGTCCTCGAGGGGAAAACTGAGTACAGATAAAATTTCTGTATAAGGTCTGAGGTTATAACTGAGTACACCAAACGTCCCAGGGTTAGACTCGTGTAGCGGTGCACGCTGCAGCCGTGCATAGCGGACGCGTGTTGCGGTACACGCCACCTTCGTCTTTATAGAGCCCCTCTTTCTCTCCCTCGACGCACGTTCACCCTGGCTCACAGCAACCGCCTCTCCTGTCCCATCATCTTCGCCCCAACCGAAGCAAAACCCCGAAGAAAACCGCCGGCGATGGAGAAGAATGAGATGCCCATTGTCGGCACATCAGCCGCCGCCCCCGTCCAGGCCCCTGTCGCTGCTTCCAACGTAGCAGCCGGCGCATCGGCCGCCGCCCCCGTCCAGGCCCCTGTCGCTGCTTCCAACGTAGCAGCCGGCGGATCGGCCGCCGCCCCCGTCCAGGCCCCTGTCCCTGCTTCCAACGTAGCAGCCGGCGGATCGGCCGCCGCCCCCGTCCAGGCCCCTGTCGTTGCTTCCAACGTAGCAGCCGGCGCATCAGCCGCCGCCACCGTCCAGTCCCCCGTCGCTTGGGACCTGTACGAACCAGTGCAATACGACACGCCGGAGAACCCCTACGACACCAGCATCGCCGGAGGTAACCCTTTGTTCCCTTGTTCTTATCTCATTTCAATCATTTTGTGTTAGATCTAGCGTTATTACGGTTCGTCTGTTCCTAGTTCAATCCTTTTGTGTTAGATCTTGCGTTATTACTGTTCGTCTGTTCCTAGTTCGATCCTTTTGTGTTAGATCTTGCATTATTAGTGTTTGTGATTTGCTTTTGTTTAAGATTTGTGCCAATGATGATGAATATTTGGGCATAAATTGATTCAGGGTTTGGTCAGTAAACAATTGGTGTGTACAAATTTGTTGTGCATGATCTTTGGTTTGCTGACTCAAATCCTGGATATAAGTGTGTCCAATGTAACTGAGGCTACCTCTTTTTTTCGAGCCCATATTATCATGCATGATTTTTTGTTCACTCTCTGTTCCATCATCGTTGCAATTGACTCCATTTTTTTTGCACGATCTTTGGTGCTACGTGACAGGTGCAGAGCAGCGACGTCGACAGCGACGACGAGTCCTTCCACACCAAGACTCGTCACGTCCTCAGGAGGCTGCAGTCCGGCCATTACGATGGCCCCTTTGCTCGAGGCATTTACAAGTGCCCCTTCTGCAACAGGAAGCTCCGCGCCACCGACTTCAACTCCCTGGTGAACCATGATGAATCCATTGGCAGATGTGGCGCTAGAGTTGGAAGGACCGTGAACGTGCATGCGTACATGGCCAAACACAAAACACTTGGGATTCACCTGCGCAACCTCCAAGCGAGTCACACGCGCTACCTGGAGGCGTTGAACGTGCCTACTGCACTCTCTATATGTGACTGCTCTATCTGTAGAGCAGCTTAAATTCATGTAAAATGTAGCTTATGTTGGATCTATCGGTACTACTTTTGGATCTGTCCTGAATATATCTATGCTATGTTGGTTGCTGTATGCAGCTTATCCTATATTTTCTCTCTGGATTTGTGCCCTAGATTTCCTACCTGATTGGGTAAAAACGAAGGCATAAAGAAATGAATGGCGTTAAAAAACAGAAGGACAAGCTGCTCTAGATTTGCTACCAATTTGGGCTATCAAATATGAATGAGATCGAGCGTGAGAGAGGAAAAAGGTACATTGAAAACTGCTAATCTGGGCGAAAGAGACAGAAACCACTCGTGCTCCCGTCCCGGACCCACACGGCTCCACACGCTACGGCCCCACAAACATGGTCTCGTCCTGTCCCACGCGGTCCCTTCCTACCAGCCCCACACAACGCAGTCCCACACGACGCGACCCCACAAACGACACGACCCCACTCGTCAGCACGGAACGGTCAACTTAACGGATTCCTTCCGTCCGAGCTCCTTCTGCGGGTTCAGACAAGGGCTTGGGGAAAACTGAGGAAAAACTAAGGAGCTGGGGAAAACTGAGTACAACTAAGGACCCGAGGGCACGAAAATAGAAATCCCTAATTTTTATCAAGCTCAAAAATAGTGGGATTAAAACTTTCAAACCACTTTTATCAATAATATAACAGGATGATTGATCAATCTCAAGAGATATGGGACTCCTACATAAAGTCAAGACTTCTCCAATCCCATTTTCATTAGTAGTACAATTAATATTATCAAGTAACATAGGACCATCATCAAAAGATTTATCATAAACATTTGCTACGCAAAACTCTTTAGTACCATGCATTTCAACATCAGGCACAAACAAAGCATTATCATAAGATTTATCAAAGTAGCATGGATTATCATAGATAACAGTAGAATAATTATTCTCACAAGTTTTACTCATAGGTAATATTTCAAGAGAATCCACAGGAACATTACATTCAACCTCTTTCGGTAAGCATGGAGGACAATCAAATAGTGTAAGAGATAAAGAGTTACTCTCATTAGAAAGTTGGCATGGGTAGCTAATCCATTCTTCCTCCTTTTGTTCATCACTCTCCTCTTCTTTTTCATCCAATGAGCTTTCCGGTTCATCAATTTCTTCTTCCACAGGTTCCTGCAAATTGTGAGTGCATTCTTGTGCATTAATGAGTCTCTCTTTATAATCAATGATATAAGAATTATCACTGTAACTTTCTATGCAAAAATTAAGGATAGAAGAGACATAATGTTTAAGGTCCTTACAAACAACACAAGATTCATAATTTTTAACCATGAAGGATTCTATCTCAGAGGCTCCCATAAATAAAACAAATTGTTCTACCTCTTCGAACCCAAGATGAATATAGTTATTCCAATTATAGTTGATAATTAAAACTTCTTTACTAAAGCCACATTGAAATTTAAGATGTTTAGTATCCTGTTGAGAGAAACAGTTTATATCATGGCGTTTAAGCAAGATTTTAGCAATTGTATTCAATTTTTCTATCACAACACTCATTACTTTAGCAGCTCTTGATTCTCTATAATTATTATATAATTCAATAAGCTCCAACATGGTTATGCGTTCTTCCATAACAACAGTTTTTAATTTTTAGGTTTTTCAAATTTTTATGGATTTTTGGGTATATAAGAAAAATAAAACAAGACAAAAAGAAACTAAGCAAAATAATACTAGACAGAAATAAACTAAGCACAGATAAACTAGACAAAAGTAAACTAAGCAAAACAAAATAAAAACAGAGAGAGGTAGAGTGTACTCCCCAGGTGAACTTATGAGTAGAGCTATGCCTCCCCGACAACGGTGCCAGAAAATAGTCTTGATAACCCACAAGTATAGGGGATCACAACAGTCTTCGAGGGAAGTAAAACCCAAATTTATTGATTCGACACAAGGGGAGGTAAAGAATACATATAAACCTTAACAACTGAGTTGTCAATTCAGCTGCACCTGGAAAAGCACTAGTAACAGGGGTGATGTGAAAGCAGCAGTAATATGAGAGCAATAGTAATAAAGAATACAAAGAGTGTAGCAATAACACAGAGGCGATGGCACCAGAAAATAGTTGATACTACTTCCAATGTCATATAGAACGAGTATATGATGATGAGAGATGGACCGGGGTTCCCAACGATCTACACTAGTGGTAACTCTCCAATAACAAGTGACAAGTGTTGGGTGAACAAATTACAGTTGGGCAATTGATAGGATTGAAATAGCATTAAGACAGAACATCAAGATTATTAATCATGTAGGCATGTTTTCCATATATAGTCATACGTGCTCGCAATGAGAAACTTGTACAACATCTTTTGTCCTACCAGCCGGTGGCAGCCGGGCCTCAAGGGAATCTACTGGCTATTAAGGTACTCCTTTTAATAGAGCACCGGAGCAAAGCATTAACACTTGGTGAAAACATGTGATCCTCATACCTACGCCTTCCCCTCCAGTTGTCCCAATTTCTGTCACTTTGGGGCCTTTGGTTCCGGACATAGACATGTGCATACAACTTGTAGATACAATCTAAGCAATAAGTATAGAGCTTAAATCTAAGATCATGCCACTCGGGCCCTAGTGACAAGCATCAAGTATAACAAGATTACAGCAACAATAACTTCACAAACTTTATAGATAGACTAATCATAATGTATCATCCATCGGATCCCAACAAACACAACACCGATTACATTAGATGGATCTCAATCATGTAAGGCAGCTCATGAGATCATTGTATTGAAGTACATGGGAGAGAGAGTAACAACTAGCTACTGCTAGAACCCTTAGTCCATGGGGGAACTACGCACGGAGCATGATGGAGGCGGTGGCGTCGATGGAGATGGCTTCCGGGGGCACTTCCCCGTCCCGGCAGGGTGCCGGAACAGAGACTTCTGTCCCCCGAATTCGAGTTTCGCGATGGCGGCGGCGCTCCTGGAGTCTTTCTGGAGTTTCGTCAATTCGTGTCGCGTTTTTAGGTCGAAAGGGCTTATATAGGCGAAGGCGCCTGGGGCCTCCTCCCCATAGGCCGGCGCGGCCAGGGTGGAGCCCGCGCGGCCCTGGCGTGTGGTGGCCCCCTGGCCCGCCTCCGACTCTCCTTCGGTGTTTTGGGGTCTTCCGGGAAAAATAAGATACTGGGTCTTTGTTTCGTCGAATTCCGAGAATATTGCCCGAACAGCCTTTCTGGAACCAAAAACAGCAGAAAACAGGAACTGGCACTTTGGCATCTTGTTAATAGGTTAGTTCCGGAAAACGCATAAAAACATTATAAAGTGTGAGCAAAACATGTAGGTATTATCATAAAACAAGCATGGAACATCAGAAATTATAGATACGTTGGAGACGTATCACAAATATCCGTAAATACTAGCAAGCATTAAGGTTTCCCCAACCATAGCCTTAAGTAGTGGTCCTCTTACTCCCATACATGCAACTATCTGGTTCGCGTCCTTAGGTTTCTGTCACTCCGGTAGAACTTCCCCCTTCTAGTATACAAGTACTACCAACCCTATGGTGCTTGATCCATGCGCGCACAAATATAATGGGCACCAAGGAATGTAACATTTCAACATACAACTCTAATGAACCAAAGAGAAACAACCAATCAATCAAAGAACAAATAAACTATGGCAACATGACATAGATCATAGGATTATAACTTATAGCATCAAACACCATGTTTACATAGGGCAGTACAGAGGTTTGTGAGAGGATGGACCACTGAATACAATGAGAAGTTGGTGATGGAGATGGCGGTGAAGACATTGGAGGGCTCAGCGAGGAGCGTCGGGAGGCGGAGGCGTGGGCGGCGGCGACGACGGCGCGGGGGACTTCTTCCCCGCCGCCGGCATCATGGGGGAGTGCCGCCCCTTAGCCTTCTTCTTCCTTGAGTTGGTGCTGGTGTAGATGAGTGTTTCGCCCTCCTTGGTTGCTTCCAAGGAGGAGGATATTCGTGACAATGCTTGGGGGCCTCTAAAAATAGGGTTCCCATCAATATATAGTGTTGGAGATGCAATCTAGGCCATGGGATGGATGCCCCTTTGATCCAAGGGCTCTTGGGCACCTCTAGAACCTTCCTAGGACTCTCCTCTGTCCTTCATGAGCCTCACAACTCGTGGCTGGGCCGAAATATTCAGGTATGGAAAGAGTTCCAACTTTCGGAGTCCCGAGACTGCATGAACCTCCGCAGTAATTCTGCTCTGCCGGATGCATCAGTCGTCCTTTCTGGACGAATAAGATGCCCAAATTGTTCGGTTTGAAATTCTCTACAACTTCGTAGTTTACGACTTTTCCATTGGACGTCGTTTTGATGGAGTTTCGAAGCGATCTTTGAAAAGTGTTCAGCAGGGACAGATTCCGGGAAATTCCAGATTTCACCATAATGAGCTATTTCCTTCCATATTTGCCTATTTTCCTGCACAACAAAGTTAAAACAAGAACTTGTGCACTTTTGCAACTATTAATAGGTTATTAGTTCCTTAAAACATATAGTAATTGGTGTAAAACAAGCATGGAACATCAAAAATTATAGATACGTTTGCGACGTATCAACATCCCCAAACTTAACTCCTGCTCGTCCTCGAGTAGGTAAGTGATAAAAAGAATAATTTTTGAGGTGACATGCACCTTCAAAGTTCAAAGGATGACTAGATACAAATAATTTAAGAACAATTAATAACACATTCATGATTCAATCAATAATAATTTTGGGACCATGCACATAGAACTAAGAATGACAACTATGCTCTCATAAGACGGTGCATATAACTTAGAAGATGAAGACTTAACATAAAAGTAAAAGAATGGCCCTTCGCAGAGGGAAGCAGAGATTAAACATGTTCTAGAGATTTTTATTTTGAAAACATAGAGATATAAAATTTTAAGAGAGGCAATTGTGTCAACGGTAGCAATAAGTAATATAGGTTATGTATAAAACTTCCTATAAGTTGCAAGCCTCATGCATCGAATACTAATAGTGCCCGCACCTTGTCCTAATTAGCTCGAATTTTCATGGATTATCATCGCATTACATATGTTTCAACCAAGTTTCACAAAGGGGTACCTCCATGCCACCTGTACAAAGGTCTAAGGAGAAAGTTCGCATTGGATTTCTCGCTTTTGATTATTCTCAACTTAGACATCCATACCGGGACACCATGGACAATAGACAAATGGATTCCTCTTTAAGCTTAAAGCTTTCAACAACAGATAATATTCTCATAAGAGATTTGAGGATTAATGTCCAAATTGAAACTTCCACCATGATACATGGCTTTGGTTGGCGGCCCAATGTTCTTCTCTAATAATATGCATACTCAAACCATTTAATCATGAGAAATCTCCCTTACTTCAGACAAGACGAACATGCATAGCAACTCACATGATATTCAACAAAGGTGTAACAGGTTGATGGCGTCCCTAGAAACATGGTTACCGCTCAACAAGCAACTTATAAGAACTAACATACATAAGTGACATATTCATTACCACAATAGTTTTTAGGATACTTTCCCATGAGCTATTTATTGCAAAAACAAGGAATTATTTTGAAGATTTTAAAGGTAGCACATGTAAATTTACTTGGAGTGGCGGTGAAATACCACATATAGATATGTATGGTGGACACTTTTGGCATATTTTGGTTTTTGGTGGTTGGATGCACGAGTAGAGATCATACTCAGTACAGAATGAAGGCTAGCAAAAAGAAATATAGCGATCAACTAAGAGAGCAATAATGGTCATAATCATGCATAGCGACAAAACTTATTAATTAAAGCATATGGTGATATTAAAAGTCTAAACTAAATGATCAATTCAACCCAATTGAAACATCAGAGGAGATCTTCCATTTGCATCACTATTAATATGAAACCTTTTTACTCGTATCCAACACCAATCAACTTATTTGAAACAACTCTCATTTATAATATTCATTAAAAATCAGAGAGATAATCATATATAACTGAAGCATACTAACAAGCTCTGAACAAAATAGGAGTGAAAAACCAGAGCTAAACGCAGTACTAGCAAAAATAAAATGCTCGTTGAATAATAAGAGTGAAAATTAGAGCGTTCATACAATTAAAACGGAGCGTGTCTCTCTCCCAAACAAACATGGTATGATGGTGCCCACTTTATTGAAAATAAAATGCACAACAGAAAATAAAGACGCTCCAAGAATAACTCATAGTATATGAAGCAATAAAAATATAGTGAACAGAAACAGGACCTGATATTTTTATTGATGAAGAAAGGGATGACTTGGGCATCCCCAAGCTTTGACGCTTGTACTTCTTGAATATATCTTGGGGTGACATGGGCATCCCCAAGCTTGAGCTTTTGTCCATTCTTCATCTCATCTCATTATTCTTCTTTCCTATACTTGAAAACTTCCTTCATACAAAACTCATCACAAATCTCATTATAGTGCAATGATAATATTAATCAAATCTACAAAGTTCAGTATGACATATGAAAAGCATTTTAATAAGCATTAGCTACTGTAGCACAACTTCAATAAGGTTCTTTGATCAAGATAACTCAAAAAGGTGGGCAAAAAGATGCAAATGCAAAACAGTGCAAGAATCTATCAAAACAGAACAGTTTGTAAAAAGTGATTTTTTAAAAATAGTTATGCTGCGTAACTCGAAAAACTCTGAACTAATGAAAGTTAGATAAATACCTGGGGAAGATGCTTGTAAATTGGCAGCTCAAACTTACGTTCTGGTGATTTTTGGCGATTTTTCTCGTGACGAACCAGAAATAGTAAACAAGATTGCAAATCTCCCAAATACCACTTTCTTACCATTAGAGGCAATTCTTGGCACAAAAACAAAAAAAACATGATAAGGAGAGATCATTACAGTAGTAATGACTTCCAAGACTCAACAAAGCAGTAAATAACAGAAATATAAACATATTGGGTTGTCTCCCATAAAGCTCTTTCTTTATAGCCATTTAAGATGGGCATGATTATTTGATGGAGCTCTCAAACCCTTTTTTTGTTGTTTTCCAATTATAAGTGAAACTTACAAAGAAACAAGAACCAAATAAAGAACCTAATAAAACTAAATAGGATAAACCAAAGATAATAAAAGCAACTATATACAATGCTTACATGTGGATGGGTAATATTGAGTTTGAAGGAGACAACCTCATGTTGGTTGATGAATAGGGGGATGCCTTGGGCATCCCCAAGCTTAGATATTTGCATCTTCTTGAATATTATCTTGGGATCCATCTACACATCCCCAAGCTTGAGCTCTTGCATCCTCTTAGTCATCTCATATCACCATATTGATTGGAACTTAAAAACTGCATCCACATAAAGCTTCACAAAACTCATTAGTAGGTTAGTACTCATTAAATAAAATCCACAAGTGTTCAAGTATCCCTAATTTCTATAAAATCTATAAAATATTTAGCCACTGTAATACTAAGGTTTCTTATTATTTCAATCGTACGTCGAAAACGAAGGAAACTTTTGAATCCTAAGTACAATATTTAAACAAAGAGAATAGAAATCTGTCAAAACCGAACACTCTGTAAAGATGTCACTCAATGAGATAGTTACGTAGCTCAAAACGAAAAACTCATGATTAATGAAAGACAGATCGTAACTGTTGTGAAGTGTATATGTGGATTGCCTAGCCCTTTCCATCAGTTCGGGCTTTTGGTTCAAGTGGCTAGTGCATGAAGCTTAACATGGTATCAGAGCCCCAGGTCTCCAGTTCAAATCCTGGCTTTCACATGGTTTTCACAATTAAGCCTAAAAATTGTTGTTGCCCCCTCTATAGCCACCGCTGTTTCGGTGTGCTCTTCTTCTTTCACGTGTTGACTTTCTCTTCTCCCGTCACACGTGAGTGGGGGTGTTGTGAAGTGTATATGTGGATTGCCTAGCCCTTTCCATCAGTTCGGACTTTTGGTTCAAGTGGCTAGTGCATGAAGCTTAACAATAACCTCAGGTCTATGCACAAAAAATTTCAGATCAAAATGCCATACTGAGATTTTTCACGAATTTTTGCAGCACAGCACAGGAAATCTGTCTCAACAGAATCAGTTCGTAAAGATTGAATTATTAGATCTGTCTACGTACCTCAAATCAGAAAAGTCAGAACTAACGAAAGTTAGATAGAAAGCACTACTATGCACTCAAGAAATTTCAGATCAAGATCACGTTCTGGTGATTTTTAAAATTTTCTACAGTGGATTACAGGAAATCTTTTTTCTAGGCAGCATTGTGACAAACTTGCATAACAAACCAGGGGTTATCTATACATTCTATTTATAGCGGGATATGTACACTATATACACTATTTACAAGTTTTTAATGAAAATCTTCCATGGAAAGAACTGTTTTGGTTTCGCATGCATGAACACAAGTGTTCAAGGTCGACCCCCACTTCACCATTACTCATCTCTCCAATCACTTTTCTTTTCTGAAAACATTTTTTTATTTTTTATATAAGAAGTACAACTAATTTTTTTTGTAATTCGCATTCCCTATCCATACAAGAGATAGAGAACAACTAGGTACAGGAAGTAAAACTACTTAGAGATAAAGCAAATAAGTGCACACGAAAATATTCACCTACGCTATGGCTCCCCGGCAACGGCGCCAGAAAAGGTCTTGATAACCCACAAGTATAGGGGATCGCGTGTAGCCTTTTCGATAAGTAAGAGTGTCGAACCCAACAAGGAGCTAAAGGTAGGATAAATATTCTCTCAAGTTCTATCAACCACTGATACAACTCTACGCACACTAAGCGTTTGCAATATCTAGGAAATAAAACTAGAGCGATAACGGGTATGAGAGGTGACTTTGCAGAACAATAAAATACACGGAATAAATGTTAGTGCTGCAGCAATAAAACAAACTAAACTAACAGTACCATGAGTGTGGAAATGCTGTGGTAATTGTGGTGTCTTTGTCCAAAATCGATTAGTGAAGATCTTGGGTTCAATGTCTTCGATGCAGCTTTCTATGTAGGAGAGGCTAAATATACATGCTCTCCCTCCGGGATTACAAGTACTATATGATTGGCTTACTAGCAAACATCCGTAAATACTAGCAAGCATTAAGGTTTCCCCAACCATAGCCTTAAATAAATGGTCCTCTTACTCGCATACATGCAACTATCCGGTTCGCGTCCTTAGGTTTCTGTCACTCCGGCAGAACTTCCCCCTTCTAGTATACAAGTACTACCAACCCTATGGTGCTTGATCCATACGCGCACAAATATAATGGGCACCAAGGACGGTAACATATCAACATACAACTCTAATGAACCAAAGAGAAACAACCAATCAATCAAAGAACAAATAAACTATGGCAACATGACATAGATCATAGGATTATAACTTATAGCATCAAAAACCATGTTTACATAGGGTGGTACAGATGTTTGTGAGAGGATGGACCACTGAATACAATGAGGAGTTGGTGATGGAGATGGCGGTGAAGACGTTGGAGGGCTCAGCGAGGAGCGCCGGGAGGCGGAGGCGTGGGCGGCGGCGGCGGCGGCGCGGAGGACTCCTTCCCCGCCGCCGGCATCATGGGGGAGCGCCACCCCATAGCCTTCTTCTTCCTTGAGTTGGTGCTGGTGTAGATGAGTGTTTCCCCCTCCCTGGCTGGGAGGATTTTCGTGACAATGCTTGGGGGCCTCCAAAAATAGGGTTTCCCATCAATATATAGTGTTGGAGATGCAATCTAGGCCATGGGATGGATGCCCCTTTGATCTGAAGGCTCTTGTGCACCTCTAGAACCTTCCTAGGACTCCTCTCTGTCCTTCATGAGCCTCACAACTCGTAGCTGGGGCGAAATATCCAGGTATGGAAAGAGTTTGTGTCAAATACATCACCAACTTTCGGAGTCCCGAGACTGCACGAACCTCCTGAAGGAGATATGCCCTAGAGGCAATAATAAAGTGGTTATTATTTATATCTTTATGTTTATGATAAATGTTTATATATCATGCTAGAATTGTATTAACCGAAACATTAGTACATGTGTGATATGTAGACAAACAAGAAGTCCCTAGTATGCCTCTTAAACTAGCTTGTTGATTAATGGATGATTAGTTTCATAATCATGAACATTGGATGTTATTAATAACAAGGTTATGTCATTGTGTGAATGATATAATGGACACACCCAATTAAGCGTAGCATAAGATCTCGTCATTAAGTTATTTGCTATAAGCTTTCGATACATAGTTACCTAGTCCTTATGACCATGAGATCATGTAAATCACTTATACCGGAAAGGTACTTTGATTACACCAAACACCACTGCGTAAATGGGTGGCTATAAAGGTGGGATTAAATATCCGGAAAGTATGAGTTGAGGCATATGGATCAACAGTGGGATTTGTCCATCCCGATGACGGATAGATATACTCTGGGCCCTCTCGGTGGAATGTCGTCTAATGTCTTGCAAGCATATGAATGAGTTCATAAGAGACCACATACCACGGTACGAGTAAAGAGTACTTGTCAGGAGACGAGGTTGAACAAGGTATAGAGTGATACCGAAGATCGAACCTCGGACAAGTAAAATATCGCGAGACAAAGGGAATTGGTAATATATGTGTATGGTTCATTCGATCACTAAAGTCATCGTTGAATATGTGGGAGCCATTATGGATCTCCAGATCCCGCTATTGGTTATTGGTCGGAGTGAGTACTCAACCATGTCCGCATAGTTCTCGAACCGTAGGGTGACACACTTAAAGTTGGATGTTGAAATGGTAGCACTTGAAATATGGAATGGAGTTCGAATATTTGTTCGGAGTCCCGGATGAGATCCCGGACATCACGAGGAGTTCCGGAATGGTCCGGAGAATAAGATTCATATATAGGATGTCACTTTATGTGAAATAAAATGTCACGGAAGGTTCTATGGAAGGTTCTAGAAGGTTCTAGAAAAGTCCGGAAGAAACCACCAAGGAAGGTGGAGTCCACATGGGACTCCACCACCATGGCCGGCCAGCCCTAGATGGGGTGGAGTCCCAAGTGGACTCCACCATAGGGGGCCGGCCACCCCCCACATGGGAGGTGGGAATCCCACCTTTGGGTGGGAGTCCTAGTTGGGCTAGTTTTCCCACTCCTATGGAAGGTTGTGGTTTCGGGTCTTATTCGATGACGTGGAAACCAACACTTGGGATCCACCTATATAATGAGGGGCCAAGGGAGGGGGCCGGCCACCCCAAGACCACAAGCTGGCCGCCCCCCATAGAGTGGCCGGCCACCCCTCCCAAACCCTAGCCAAGCTCCTCCACTCCATATTGCCCGCGTAGCTTAGCGAAGCTCCGCCGGACTTCTACACCGCCACCGACACCACGCCGTCGTGCTGTCGGATTCAAGAGGAGCTACTACTTCCGCTGCCCGCTGGAACGGGGAGGTGGACGTCGTCTTCATCAACAACCGAACGTGTGACCGAGTACGGAGGTGCTGCCCGTTCGTGGCGCCGGAACCGATCGTGATCAAGATCTTCTACGCGCTTTTGCAAGCGGCAAGTGATCGTCTACCGCAGCAACAAGAGCCTCATCTTGTAGGCTTTGGAATCTCTTCAAGGGTGAGACTCGATACCCCCTCGTTGCTACCGTCTTCTAGATTGCATCTTGGTTTGGATTGCGTGTTCGCCGTAGGAAAATTTTTGTTTTCTATGCAACGTTATCCTACAGTGGTATCAGAGCCGTGTCTATGCATAGATGGTTGCACGAGTAGAACACAATGGTTTGTGGGCGTTGATGCTCTTGTTATCTTTAGTTTGAGTACTTTGCATCTTTATGGCATAGTGGGATGAAGCGGCTCGGACTAACTTTACATGACCGCGTTCATGAGACTTGTTCCTCGTTCGACATGCAACTTGTATTGCATAAGAGGCTTTGCGGGTGTCTGTCTCTCCTACTATAGTAAAGATTCAATTTACTCTTCTATTGAAAACATTAGTATCAACGTTGTGGTTCATGTTCGTAGGTAGATTAGATCTCTCTCGAAAACCCTAAACCACGTAAAATATGCAAACCAAATTAGAGACGTCTAACTTGTTTTTGCAGGGTTTGGTGATGTGATATGGCCATAATGTGATGATGAATATGTATGAGATGATCATTATTGTATTGTGGCAACCGGCAGGAGCCTTATGGTTGTCTTTATATTTCATGTTGAGTAGTATTTCAAAGTAGTTGTAATAGTTGCTACATGGAGGACAATCATGAAGACGGCGCCATTGACCTTGGTGCTACGCCGACGATGATGGAGATCATGCCCGAAGATGATGGAGATCATGTCCGTGCTTTGGAGATGAAGATCAAAGGCGCAAAGACAAAAGGGCCATATCATATCACATATGAACTGCATGTGATGTTAATCCTTTTATGCATCTTATTTTGCTTAGATCGCGACGGTAGTATTGTAAGATGATCCCTCACTAAAATCTCAAGATAATAAAGTGTTCATCCTTAGTAGCACCGTTGCCAAGACTTGTCGTTTCGAAGCATCTCGTGATGATCGGGTGTGATAGAATCAAAAAGTGCATACAACGGGTGCAAGACAGTTTTGCACATGCGGATACTAAGGTGGCCTTGACGAGCCTAGCATGTACAGACATGGTCTCGGAACACGTGATACCGAAAGGTAGAGCATGAATCATATGGTTGATATGATGAACACTTTGAGTGTTCGCCATTGAAATCACACCTTGTCTCGTGATGATCGGACAAAGGTGCGGTGGATTTGGTTCGTGTGATCACTAAGACAATGCGAGGGATATTGTTTTGAGTGGGAGTTCACCTAGGGTTTTAATTATGTTGAATTAAAATTTGAACTCAATTTGTCATAAACTTAGTCTAAACTATTGCAAATATATGTTGTAGAGATGGCGTCCCCAATCAATTTTAATCAGTTCCTAGAGAAAGAGAAACTTAAGAGCAACGGTAGCAACTTCACCGACTGGTTCCGTCATGTGAGGATCTTCCTCTCTGGCGGAAATCTGCAATTTGTGCTTGATGCACCGCTAGGTGACCCTCCTGCAGAAGATGAATCCGATGAAGTAAAAGCTGTTTACGCAACTCGGAAAACTCGGTACTCTCAAGTTCAGTGTGCCATCTGTGCGATCTGGAATCCGATCTTCAAAAACATTTTGAGCACCATGATCCTCATGAGTTGATGAATGAGCTGAAAGCTATATTCGAGACTCATGCGGCGATGGAATGCTATGAAGCATCGAAACATTTCTTCATTGTATGATGGAAGAAGGCAGCTCCGTTAGTGAGCACATGCTCGCCATGACCGGGCATGCGAAGAAACTCGATGACTTGGGAATAGTGATTCCTAACAGACTGGGGATTAATCGTGTCCTTCAATCACTTCCACCAAGTTACAAGAACTTTGTGATGAACTACAATATGCAGAACATGAACAAGGAGTTACCTGAACTCTTTGGCATGCTAAAAGCTGCTGAGATTGAGATCAAGAAAGAGCACCAAGTGTTGATGGTCAACAAGACCACCAGTTTCAAGAAACAGGGCAAGTCTAAGGGAAAATTCAAGAAGGGTGGCAAGAAAGCTGCCACGCCTCCTTTGAAACCTAAGAACGGCCCTAAGCACGATGCTTGAGTGCTATTATCGCAAGGAGAAGGGACACCGGAAGCGTAATTGCTCCAAGTATCCGGCTGATCTGAAGAGCGGCCTTGTCAAGAAGAAGAAAGAAGGTATATACGATATACATGTTATAGATGTTTATCTCACCGGTTCTCGTTCTAGTACTGGGTATTTGATACTGGTTCGGTTGCTCATATTTGTAACTCGAAACAGGAACTAAAGAATAAACGAAGACTACTGAAAGATGAAGTGACGATGCGCGTTGGAAATGGATCCAAAGTCGATGTGATCGCTGTCGGCACACTTCCTCTACATCTACCTTCGGGATTAGTTTTAAGCCTAAATAATTGCTATTTTGTACCTGCGTTGAGCATGAACATTATATCTGGATCTTGTTTAATGCAAGACGGTTATTCATTCAAGTCTGAGAATAATGGTTGTTCTATTTTTATGAATAATATCTTTTATGGTCGAGCACCACAAAAGAATGGCTTATTTCTATTAGATCTCGATAGTAGTGATACGCATATACATAACATTGATGCTAAGCGAATTAAACTTAATGATAATTCTACTTATATGTGGCACTGTCGTCTTGGTCATATTGGAGTGAAACGCATGAAGAAACTCCATAATGATGGATTACTTGAATCACTTGACTTTGAGTCACTTGATAGATGCGAAGCATGTCTAATGGGAAAAATGACAAAGACTCCATTTTCTGGTATGATGGAGCGAGCTACTGACTTATTGGAAATCATACATACCGATGTATGTGGACCAATGAGTGTAGCATCGCGCGGTGGTTATCGTTATGTTCTAACCTTCACAGATGATCTGAGTAGATATGGGTATATCTATTTCATGAAACATAAATCCGAAACTTTCGAGAAGTTTAAGGAATTTCAAAGTGAAGTAGAAAATCAACGTAACAAGAAGATCAAATTTCTACGATCTGATCGTGGAGGTGAATATCTGAGTTATGAATTTGGCATGCATTTAAAGAAATGCGGAATACTTTCACAATTGACACCGCCGGGAACACCACAACGAAATGGTGTGTCCGAACGTCGTAATCGAACTCTCTTAGATATGGTTCGTAGTATGATGTCTCTTACTGATTTGCCGTTATCATTTTGGAGTTATGCATTAGAGACAGCCGCATTCACTTTAAATAGAGCACCATCAAAATCCGTAGAAACGACACCGTATGAATTATGGTTTAATAAGAAACCTAAGCTGTCGTTCCTGAAAGTTTGGGGTTGCGAAGCCTATGTAAAGAAGTTACAACCGGACAAGCTAGAACCCAAAGCGGAGAAATGCGTCTTCATAGGATACCCTAAGGAAACTATAGGGTACACTTTCTATCACAAATCCGAAGGCAAAATCTTTGTTGCTAAGAACGGAACCTTTCTTGAGAAAGAATTTCTCACTAAAGAAGTATTTGGAAGAAAAGTAGAACTCGATGAGATTGATGAATCTATACTCGTTGATCAGAGTAGCGCGATGCGGAAGTTGTACCTGTACCGCCTACACCGGCAACAGAGGAAGCTAATGATAATGATCATGAAACTTCGAACGAGGAAACTACTGAACCTCGCAGATCGACAAGGGAACGTGCCACTCCTGATTGGTATGATGCTTGTCTAAATGTCATGATTGTAGATAACAATGATGAGGACCCTGCGACGTATGAAGAAGCGATGATGAGCCCAGATTCCAACAAATGGCAAGAAGCCATGAAATCCGAAATGGGATCCATGTATGATAACAAAGTATGGACTTTGGTAGACTTACCTGATAGCCGAAAGGCTGTCGAGAATAAATGGATCTTCAAGAGAAAAACAGATGCTGATGGTAATATTACTGTCTATAAAGCTCGACTTGTCGCAAAGGGTTTCCGACAAATTCAAGGAGTTGACTACGATGAGACTTTCTCACCTGTAGCGAAGCTAAAATCTGTGAGGATTTTGTTAGCAATAGCTACATTTTTCGATTATGAGATTTGGCAGATGGATGTCAAAACGGCGTTCCTTAATGGAGACATTGAGGAAGAGTTGTATATGGTACAACCCAAAGGTTTTGTCGATCCTAAAAATGCTGACAAAGTATGCAAACTTCAGCGTTCAATCTATGGACTGAAGCAAGCATCAAGAAGTTGGAACCGACGCTTTGATAAGGTGATCAAAGACTTCGGGTTTATACGGTGTCATGGAGAGGCTGTATTTACAAGAAAGTGAGTGGGAGCTACGTAGCATTCCTGATATTATATGTAGATGACATATTATTGATCGGGAATGATATAGAACTATTAAGCGATGTTAAGGGTTATTTGAATAATAGTTTTTCAATGAAAGACCTTGGTGAAGCATCGTATATATTAGGCATCAAGATTTATAGAGATAGATCAAGACGCCTAATAGGGCTATCACAGAGTACATATCTGGACAAGATTCTAAAGAAGTTTAGAATGGACGAAAGTAAGAAAGGGTTCTTACCTATGTTACCAGGCAAGGTATTGAGTAAAACTCAAGGACCGGCTACGGCAGAAGAAAGAGAAAGGATGAGTAACATCCCCTATGCCTCGGTAGTAGGATCTATCATGTATGCCATGCTATGTACTAGACCGGATATAGCACATGCTGTTAGTTTGACTAGCAGATATCAAAGTGATCCAGGAATGGAACACTGGACAGCGGTCAAGAATATCCTGAAGTACTTGAAAAAAACTAAGGATATGTTTCTTTGTTATGGAGGTGACCAAGAGCTCGTTGTAAACGGTTACACCGATGCAAGTTGGAACACTGATCCTGATGACTCTAAGTCACAATCTGGGTAAGTGTTTATATTGCATGGTGCTGCGATAAGCTGGGCAAGCTCGAAGCAGTGCACGGTGGCGAAGTCTTCAACAGAATCAGAGTACATAGCGGCTTCAGAGGCTTCATCAGAAGCGGTATGGATGAAGAGGTTCATTGTAGAGCTCGGTGTGGTTCCTAGTGCATTGGACCCATTAATCATTTACTGTGATAACATGGGTGCCATCGCCAATGCACAAGAGCCAAGGTCACACAAGAGGCTGAAGCATATCAAGCTGCGTTACCACTCGATTCGCGAGTACATCGAAGATGGAGAAGTAAAGATTTGCAAAGTACACACTGATCTGAATGTAGCAGATCCGTTGACTAAAGCTCTCCCTAGGGCAAAGCATGACCAACACCAGAATGCCATGGGTGTTAGGTATATTACAATGTAATCTAGATTATTGACTCTAGTGCAAGTGGGAGACTGAAGGAGATATGCCCTAGAGGCAATAATAAAGTGGTTATTATTTATATCTTTATGTTTATGATAAATGTTTATATATCATGCTAGAATTGTATTAACCGAAACATTAGTACATGTGTGATATGTAGACAAACAAGAAGTCCCTAGTATGCCTCTTAAACTAGCTTGTTGATTAATGGATGATTAGTTTCATAATCATGAACATTGGATGTTATTAATAACAAGGTTATGTCATTGTGTGAATGATATAATGGACACACCCAATTAAGCGTAGCATAAGATCTCGTCATTAAGTTATTTGCTATAAGCTTTCGATACATAGTTACCTAGTCCTTATGACCATGAGATCATGTAAATCACTTATACCGGAAAGGTACTTTGATTACACCAAACACCACTTTGCGTAAATGGGTGGCTATAAAGGTGGGATTAAGTATCCGGAAAGTATGAGTTGAGGCATATGGATCAACGGTGGGATTTGTCCATCCCGATGACGGATAGATATACTACGGGCCCTCTCGGTGGAATGTCGTCTAATGTCTTGCAAGCATATGAATGAGTTCATAAGAGACCACATACCACGGTACGAGTAAAGAGTACTTGTCAGGAGACGAGGTTGAACAAGGTATAGAGTGATACCGAAGATCGAACCTCGGACAAGTAAAATATCGCGAGACAAAGGGAATTGGTAATATATGTGTATGGTTCATTCGATCACTAAAGTCATCGTTGAATATGTGGGAGCCATTATGGATCTCATGATCCCGCTATTGGTTATTGGTCGGAGTGAGTACTCAACCATGTCCGCATAGTTCTCGAACCGTAGGGTGACACACTTAAAGTTGGATGTTGAAATGGTAGCACTTGAAATATGGAATGGAGTTCGAATATTTGTTCGGAGTCCCGGATGAGATCCCGGACATCACGAGGAGTTCCGGAATGGTCCGGAGAATAAGATTCATATATAGGATGTCATTTTATGTGAAATAAAATGTCACGGAAGGTTCTATGGAAGGTTCTAGAAGGTTCTAGAAAAGTCCGGAAGAAACCACCAAGGAAGGTGGAGTCCACATGGGACTCCACCACCATGGCCGGCCAGCCCTAGATGGGGTGGAGTCCCAAGTGGACTCCACCATAGGGGGCCGGCCACCCCCCACATGGGAGGTGGGAATCCCACCTTTGGGTGGGAGTCCTAGTTGGGCTAGGTTTCCCCCTCCTATGGAAGGTTTTGGTTTCGGGTCTTATTCGAAGACTTGGACACCAACACTTGGGATCCACCTATATAATGAGGGGCCAAGGGAGGGGGCCGGCCACCCCAAGACCACAAGCTGGCCGCCCCCCATAGAGTGGCCGGCCACCCCTCCCAAACCCTAGCCAAGCTCCTCCACTCCATATTGCCCGCGTAGCTTAGCGAAGCTCCGCCGGACTTCTACACCGCCACCGACACCACGCCGTCGTGCTGTCGGATTCAAGAGGAGCTACTACTTCCGCTGCCCGCTGGAACGGGGAGGTGGACGTCGTCTTCATCAACAACCGAACGTGTGACCGAGTACGGAGGTGCTGCCCGTTCGTGGCGCCGGAACCGATCGTGATCAAGATCTTCTACGCGCTTTTGCAAGCGGCAAGTGATCGTCTACCGCAGCAACAAGAGCCTCATCTTGTAGGCTTTGGAATCTCTTCAAGGGTGAGACTCGATACCCCCTCGTTGCTACCGTCTTCTAGATTGCATCTTGGCTTGGATTGCGTGTTCGCCGTAGGAAAATTTTTGTTTTCTATGCAACGTTATCCTACACCTCCGCAGTAATTCTGCTCTGCCGGATGCATCCTGGACGAATAAGATGTCCAAATTGTTCTATTTGAAATTCTCTACAACTTTGTAGTTTACGACTTTTCCATTGGACGTCGTTTTGATAGAGTTTCGAAGCGATCTTTGAAAAGTATTCAGCAGGGACAGATTCCGGGAAATTCCAGATTTCACCATAATGAGTTATTTCCTTCCATATTTGCCTATTTCCTGCACAACAAAGTTGAAACCAAGAACTTGTGCACTTTTGCAACTATTAATAGGTTAGTCCCTTAAAACATATAGTAATTGGTGTAAAACAAGCATGGAACATCAAAAATTATAGATACGTTTGCGACGTATCACGGCATAAGATCGAAAGAAAAATGCAAGTGACAAAATATCAGGAGCCAAAAATAATCCAAGAAAAGGAACTTTTATTGTACATAGAGGATGACATGCAGATCCTATTTTGCAGCAGCGGTCTCAACGTTTCAAAGGCGGCATGAGATCGAAAGAAAAAGACAAGTGACAAAATATCAGGATCCAAAAATAATCCAAGAAACAAACTGTTATTGTACATAGAGGATGACATGCAAGTCTCATTTTGCAGCAGCGGTCTCAACGTTTCAAAGGCGGCACGGGATCGAAAGAAAAAGGTAAGTGATCAAATATTAGGAGCCAAAAATAATCTAAGAAAAGAAACTTTTATTGTACATATAGGATGACATGTGGGTCCCATTTAGCAGCAGTGGCCTCAACGTTTCCAAGGGGGCACGAGATCGAGAAAAACAAGTGACCAAATATCAGGTGCCAAAAATAACTAAAGAAAGGAAAGGTTTATTATTCATAGAGGATGATATGCGGGTCCCATTTGCAGCATCGGTCTCAACATTTCCTAGGTGGCATGGGACCGAAAGAAAAAGGCAAGTAGCCAGAAATCAGGGGGTCAAAAAAATCAAAGAAAAGGAAGAATTTCCGTTCATAGAGGATGACATGCGGGACCCATGATCATGCATCGTAAACGGCTCGATCAGAGAACGTTGAACGAGATGGCGCGATCGAGAAAAAAACAATGCTAGAGAGTCTCTCATATGCAACATTTTCCACTTTTACGTCGGGCTAGATGGACTAAAAAACGAGAATTTTTTTTGACATGCACCACGGAGAGAGAGAAAATCGTCGGGCATGGTGCATCAGCAACCACGACATGACTTTCAGTTTGGCGGCCATGACAACTTTTCTTGTAGTGCTATTTGGAACTCCTCCCATACATATGCATAACAGAATGACTAAAACATTGTAATCTCTAACACTCCAAACATTAGTAGTGACCCCAAGATTCCCTAAGAACTCCTTAGCCTGAAGTCTCAAACACCTTTACAACACATTGTTATCCTTTCCATTAATTACATTAAACACTTTACTTTTACTGTTCAAAACAATCAATTGAATCCTTTTCACCTTTTACTTGGAATTATGTGCATCCTTGTGCAACCTTAAATAAGTTATAACAAAGAACAAACTGCTGACCATAGCCAATAGTCTCTTCGGGGACCGATACTCTTATCTCGAACCTAGCTACATCAACTTGTGCACTTGCAGTTATCAGCGCCATGGTTTGAACCATGCATGGTGACGAAGTTATGTGTCCAAGATTCCACCGCCACCATGAGGTGATTCTCTAGATCTTGTTCTCGTTTTTTGTTAGTTCGACTTTCCTCCATAAGTTCTACATAGTATGCCAAAAAAAATTTGTAAAACATTTATACCATTTGATTTATTCTCTGCGTAGAAACTATATCCTGTATTTCTAGGTGTACTTGTATGTAACTAGTAGTTTATAGTCAATTAATCAGATCAATATATGTTAGGTAAGATGTCAACAAGATCATATCGGTGGAGTAATATCTAAGCATCTAATTGTATCCTAACTATCCTTAAACTAAACTGATTCTATATGCTTCACTGATCACAAGACGATTAAGATTGTGTTTATATCAGTCTATGACTTGCTTGGTTACTAGCATTGTAAACACATCAACAATCTAGTCCTCCATAGAAATGAAACAAACATCTAGAGATTTCGAAGAGATTTTTCTTTGACACGAAGTGAAAGTCGACCTTGGTATGTTATGTGCAAGCATGAAATATTGAATTACGATCTAAGTATGTAGCTCCTAAAGTGCCACTCCAGGAAAAACTGCCAAACTCTACACAACGTAGTTCTCTATCAGAATAGGTTGTACCCATATTACTACGACCGTTCCATTTGACAAGGACTTATTGTGCTTCAATGTTGGATCTCAATACGTAATTTGCTTATTCGAACTTCGTGGCACAAGATTAGGGACATTAAAAAGTAAGAAAAGTCCACATGGGCTATGATCGTCAAAGCAACCCTCCCAGCTGACATTGAAAAAATAGCAAAAGTCACTAGGGCTACGGTCATAAAAAAAACTGGCCCAATTAACATCAGTTAACACACTAACACATGTGGACAAGGATCTCCTAATCTTCAAGACAATATCTTCAAAATATGGAGGTTGCCCCACATATACATTGCAGGAACACATTACTGACGCCAACTTGACAAAGACACCATCTCCAAGATACTTCGAAAGACAAGGCCAAGCATATGGTAGTTAGCTTCACAACCAGAATGAAAGTGTCCATGCAATCGATGCCATATTGTTGCGTAAATCCTCGGGAACCAAGACATCCTTTATGCTTGTTAATAGAGCCGTTAGTTTGTGCTTGGTCTTGAAAATCCACTTGCTTACTACATATTTTGTGACAAAAAGAAAGGCAGAAGAGTCCATGTTTGCTTCTTGCAAAGTGTGTCATATGGAGAGTGGCGTCGATTAGAACGTCCTCCCTTGTCATGTTATCTCAGAGATGTCTCGTCATCGTGTGTGCGAGATCATAAGCTCATGTCGAGGAATACACCATCAAGGTATAAACTGAGGTAGCAAGGCGATGACACAAGGTGATGCGGAAGGAAAGCTAAAATGGGACGACCCATGTATGGTGGAATATAAGGGCAAACCAGTTGTAGCCTCTGTGAGCTCAACCAGCCGAGGTGGTTACAGGGGAGGGAGGAGGGGCTCTAAAGCTCTAGAGGGAGCACTTCCTTGCATCCTATATACATCTATAAGCTAGGCCGAGAAGGGTATGGAGATCGGTGTTGTTCGGGCGTCCTATACATGTATAAAAATTGTTTTGAAATATGTTTGGGAATTTAAATAGACATATTGTAAATACGCACAAGACTCATATCCAGTTCATTGAGAGGAAAGCACATTTTATCTATAATTGAGATAAATTGGCTTGTACTATGGGTGTGGAATAGTGGAAAATTTCTCGTAAAAAACAACACCATGTGATATGTAGCCTCCTCTCCACTTATCCCTTTTCCAACCTTACGTGACTAGGCCATGCATGTCTCACCGGCACCACCCTAAATGTGGTCGCCGCCATCACTATTCTAACAAAGGCCTTCTCAATAGTATTTTTGTGTCCAAGTGCACTTAGGGGTGGAATCAAGCCGAGCCGGCTCGAGGCTCGGCTTGTGAAAATTCTTATGATAATAATGATACCATGTCCGGGGAAGAAGGATTTGGCGATGGTCATATTGAGATATCCGATCATGGAAATGATGGTGTAGCTTCTCAGAGAGGAAGAAGAGAAAAAAGGGAATGAAAGTTGGTCCGAAGGTTTCCGTTCAACCGAGTGACTAGTCAGGTTCGAAAGTTTGGGATCACTTTGGGAAGGTTTCGATCCCATCCACCACATAGTCTGGTGCCACAATGATTATGGCACAATGCAATTAATGCAAGAAGTTCTTATCCTAAGTACAAAACAAATCAAGGGGGTACCTGAACCACTACACATCTCACAAGACATTACACAAAATAATGTGCAGATTACAAGATCGCAGTGGCAAAGGTGGCTTCTCAAACTCTTCTCAACTTCCAGCCCTCTAATGCAAATGATACCGGTATTCCAGTCTTGCAATCTTCTAGGTAGTATAGTCAAAAGGAAGCTAAAAAGTTAATTTCTAAAATGGTGATATGTCATGATTATCCATTTAAGATGGTAGAGCACACATGGTTCACAATAGTGGTTCTTTTGTGGTTGAACGATCGAGGGAGACGTGACGATGGAGGGATGGTTCTTTTGACGTATGACACTATCTATTGAACGTTCGTCTTTAGAACTTGTGATGTATGCTATTATTCTCGTTATTGGTACTTTTTAAAACTCAGTAATGGATGTATGAACGTTCAATTGTTGTTTATAATTGTGAAACGTTACATTATTAGCAAAGTTCATGGCAATTTTTTTTATCACATCGAGACTTTGAGCCGGCTTGCGAGCTTCATCGAGTGGGCTTGTCAAACTTCGAGCCTTGATCGGAAGGTTTAGGCTTGGCTTTTCGGACCTTCGAGCCGAGTCGAGCATGAACCGAGCCTCGAGCTTCGAGCTTTGTGTGCACCCCTAGGTGCACTTAACTGTTGTTGATGAGGCTGTCATAATGCACCACCACTACTAGTGTGCCTCAATCCGTATTTTTTCCACGTGATTGCCTAATAGAAAGTTCAAAATCCTCACGCAGAAAGTATTCCTTGAGTCTACAATTGGAGCTGATTTAGTTTGGAAGTTTGAGAAATTTAATTCGGAAGTTCAAATTATGCATTAATTGTTCGTGGTATTTTGTTAAAAATATTGTCCCTATTAATCACAGAGAAACACCAGGTTGCAACGTCTAGAATATAAATGCACAACCAACCATCTATTAGTGTCTCCACGAATTACTTTAAGATCTGTAAAATTTCACGGCATGAAGCTATACTCTTATGTTTAGTTCTCTGCCGAAGTTTTAAATGACATTTTATGAATGTCGCATATCAAATGTATTTCCAACATATTTATGTTTCTTGATAGGAGATGTGACCATTGATAAATAGCAAATTAAATCTTCGAAAACCAATCCTGGGTCACCAAATTAAGTACTAGCATTTACCATCGTTCAAATCCATTTCCGTCCTGAGGTGGCAGTCTCCAAATGAACATTTTTTGAGGTGCCACATACTAGTATCAAATATATTTCCACTACATTTATGTTTCGAAATAGAATATGTAACCATAAATACAGAGCAAAATCTTCTAAAACTAATTCCAGGACCGCCAAATTAAGTAAAACCATTTACCACGTTCCATTAATGTAGAAGAGCCATGTCACCATTAATTTAGAGTATATACTAGTAGTAGATGAACTTGGAATTAATTAAGAGATAGAGTCAATCAAGGTAGAATGACAATTTTGACCTACGAACTGTGCGCCCTACACTAGTGTTTGTGTACTCTATCGTAATTTCCCGTATTGAGCATGAGTATAAATAGAGGGGTGCCGGCCGGTTGGTGATGTAGCACTGGTTGGATCAAATAGGTCTAATTGCTAACAAACCAAAAAAGAGCAGTTCAGGACCCTAGGATAGGATGCCGAGAATGCGAGACTTTGCTCTGGTGCATGCAGTGGCGTTGCTTTTCGGAGTCTTGATCGTCTCCGCCCCTGCAGGTACGGATGTATCGGTGTTTTTTCAGATGTATGCACAGTTTAATTTTGCCAATTTTGAGGGCAGAGGTTTCCTGGAAAAATATTTTGAAAATGTTCTGAATGATTATTTTTTGCATAGCGATGTATAAAGTCTGTAAAGCTTAGTTTTTTCGTTGGGTAATGTATCTCTGTTTTGTTTGTAAAATGGGGTTTCTTTTCGTTGAATTTTTTTAGATTCATTATTCTTGACGAACAGAGCATAAAATAATGTCTTGCTTCTGTCGAAACGAAACGGAGCATGTCTACGGGTGGCCTTTCAGTAACTTACTATAATTTTTTAATGCTCTTCAACTCCGCTATGCAAAAACGAAACGAAACGAAACGGAGTATATGTGTATCGGCTACATTAATGACCGAGCATCGGTTTTTCTTATACTACTCGTACTCCGTATTAACTAGTACTACCGATGCATGTAGACACCTAATTACGATACTTACTAATGTTAGATATTACTGCACCTTATTAATTGTTATATGGTGCATGCAGGCGTGCAGTCCATTGGCGTGTGCTACGGGATCATCGGCAGCAACCTCCCTTCGCCGCTTGACGTGGTGCAGCTCTACCGCACCTTCGGGATCTCGGGCATGCGCGTCTACTCCGTCGTGCCCCCTACCCTCAACTTGCTCCGCAACACCGGCATCGGCCTCATCCTCGGCACCACCAACGACGATGTTATTCGCCTCGCCGCCAGCGGCTCCAACGCGGCCTCCTGGGTCCAAACCAACGTCAAGCCCTACTACCCGGGAGTCCAAATCAAGTACATCGCCGTCGGCAATGAGCTCACGGGCGGCGCCACACAGAGCATCATCGCCGCCATGCGGAACCTCAACAACGCCCTCGGTGCCGCGGGGTTAGGCGCTATCAAGGTGTCCACGGCGGTGAGGATGGACGTGCTCGCCAACTCCTTCCCGCCCTCCGCCGCCGTGTTCGCGCAGTCCTATATGATCGACGTGGCGCACCTCCTGGCCACCACTGGCGCACCCCTTCTGGCCAATGTGTACCCCTACTTTGCGTATAAGGGCAACCTGGGCGACATCGACCTCCGGTACGCAACGTTCCAGCCCGGCGCGCGGCCGGTGAAGGACAGCGGGAATGGGCTCGTGTACAACAACCTCTTCCACGCTATGGTGGATGCCATGTACGCCGCACTGGAGAAGGCTGGGGCGCCGACGGTGAGGGTGGTCGTGTCTGAGAGCGGATGGCCGTCGGCGGGAGGGGTGGCGGCAACGATTGGGAACGCAAGGGCGTACAATCAAGGACTGATTGACCATGTAGCACACGGTACGCCCAAGAAACCTGGACCAATCGAGGCGTATCTGTTCGCCATGTTTAACGAGAACCAGAAGCCAGGGGACGCGACGGAGAGGAACTTTGGTCTCTTTAACCCGACCAACAAAGCGCCGGTGTATCCCATTACTTTTGCAGGATCAATGGCAGCGAACCGCACACGCTCGCATGTACTACTATCTGGTACTGGTACACATGGTTAGATTGATGTGTATGGATCTCAATCTGAAATGAAATCTGAATAATTTTTTATCTGTGTTTGTGCGTTGTACGTATAGGTTGATCCGTTGCAATATAATCCTGTACATAAATGCACAATATATGTGATGTCAAATGAGAGTATATATAAGATTTGTTGTATGATTAAATTTAAGGTTATGCTTCCATACATCCCCACACACCCACACCCCCAAGCTTAAAAGGTAATTTAGTCTTTTACCTATTAATTAGATAATTAATTATCTATTTTTAATTAGGCTGACTCTCTGAGATCCACATTCTATGTCATCACTTATAATTTTGATCCCAAGTGCATATGCTTCATTTACCCAAAAACGAATTTTAAATATTAAACAAATTGGAGTTTTTTAGCTTGTATATCTCCACATTCTATGTCATTACTTATACTTTCATAGTAAAATAATAATTTTTATGGCCTGTAAAAAAAGACAAACAAATACCTAGTAAAAAGCCTTATTTTACCATCGATTTTTGCACTTTTTTCTGAAAGGACTTCATGAACATGATGTTGAGATACACGGAACATTTTGTTTTGATTTTTTTTGATATTTCTTAATATTTTTTTAAATATATTTTAAGTAATATATAGGGGCGGCTCTCTTTCAGCTTTTGTACCGACTAGCAAAAGCACCATTTCCGCTCCTCTCTTTCAGCTTTTGTACGCCATATATATATATATATATATATGTACCTACTGCACCTATAAACGTATAACTTATAACTACTATATTAATCCTTAACAAACATCTTTTTTCTCCTAATTTTGGTTTTTTTTTTTGGATTAACCTGCAGCTGACACGTGGTGATTTTGTGGCTCAGTTTTTGTGTATGTACATTCCGGGTGCCATGTAGAAATTAAGTAAAGATGATTACTGATGTGTTGTTTTTGCACTGGTGAAGTTCTAGGTGCATGTAGCAAGTTGTTTCTGACAACACCACCACTTTGACTACTTCAGCCAGATACGAAGAATTTTCCTCGCCCTTCCGGAAGGCTCTATCTCCTCTTCCCAACCTTTTTTGGCGTTTCATCTCTCCTCCCCGCCTACCAATGCCTTCGCCGCCGGCCGGTGCACCGCCTGTGCGGTCGCCCTAGCAGAATCCCCATCCGTCATACCAACCCCGTGTCCCCAATCGCGATTTTGTGTTGGAAGTCTGGAACCCTACCGCCGCTTCTCCTGCCTGCGTCCCTCGGCAGCTGGTCTACGTCTGTCCGCTCCTACTCGCCGGCGGCAAGATTCGTCAATACTCGGGAGCGGCATCTCTTCGTTTGTGATGGTCAGGGGATCTACGCCTGGGCGTAGTTCGCTTGGTGGTTATCCAGGAAAAAGTAGAGGAGAGGCGGCGGCCGGAAGCGTTCTCAGCGACAACAAGACATCACCGGCGGGGCGGCCGTCCGCCACCGTGGAGGATATGCACCTCCACCGGCCTCCCTGCCCCCGTATGAGCTCCTCTTTGCTCGACCACCCTCTGCCCGAGCTCTCCCCGGCCGACCCCTTCCCTGCCGCGGGATGCCCTTTCCAAGCTCCTCTGTGCGCGGCGGCTGTGGCGGTGGTCAATCCTCCTCCAGTGTTGCGCCCATCTCAGAGATGCTCCGGCTCCCGTACACATCCTAACCTGGGCGGCGGCCCACCCTCTCCATGGTCTCCGTGCACGGCTCTTCACGCCGGCGCGAGTTGCAGCAGGCCGCTGACCCGGTTCTGGAGCTTGACGATGCAGACATCATATGGGGCGCAGGAGGGGCGGTGGCATACCGTGGGGGTGCTATTGGAGCTATGCCTGCTTGCCATCTTGCCGACGCTAGACGAAGACGGCATCGATTGGATCGACCAAGGTTCCGTACTCCAT
Organism: Lolium perenne; assembly: GCF_019359855.2. NCBI lineage: Eukaryota > Viridiplantae > Streptophyta > Magnoliopsida > Poales > Poaceae > Lolium > Lolium perenne. Next base: position 324,391,258 of record NC_067246.2, read on the forward strand.
CCCCTCCCAGGTCCCAGCAACCAGCATGTTCTTTTACTTCCTACTAGAGGCGAGGTAACTCAATTTTCTCATATTTTACATTGATGATTTAAACTGAAATCGAATGCACATCTATGTGCTGTGCTGCTGCTACGATTTTTTTGACCACTTCAACTTTTAGTTCCCAAGTCAATATTGAGAGAGACTAACAAATAATCTGTCTCAGTTACGTACACTGACGAAGGGCTGATACATATATATATATATAAACTGTATTGAGGTTCTGGACAGTATAATTTTCAGTCTTATGTACATGCAATTTCTTGGACCTCAGAAGTGCGGCCATGTATGCACATTCTCATTAACAATGCTCTCAGAATTATGATGCAAAAAAAAGTTTTTTTTGTATTAGTTTACGCCATGACATGCTTTCCTTTGACAAATGACATGCTTTTCTTTGGTTAATTTGTCTCGATGCCGATCAAATCTTGGGCACGGGATGTGATGCATACATTGCTCTTCAGTGTTTTTTATGAGAAAGAGGATGCCACATTATGTGCCCGTATGTTGTTGTTTGCAGGACATGACTTCATTTGGTCTGAACTAGAGATGCACTTTGGAATTGGTCGACAGCTATGTATAATATATACAGCCTAAGTACATTTCTTAATTTTTAAATCTGGCCGCATGCTGATGGTCCATACAGTTCGGTACTCCTGCGGTCCTGCCATATTAACTATTTCAGTTTTCATTTATTTCCTAGACTTCTTCTGCCATGTTATTTTCGAACTTTTTACTTCATTTCAAACAATTGCTTGCTTAGTATATATTAGGATGAAGCTGTGGAGGTAGGTTTATTATCATGCTATTTAAATATGCTTCTTTCTTGATATATTTGTTCCTACATAACGGAGGATATGCAGAGCTAGCTTGATATTGCAGGTATATAAGGAGCACAATCAGTTTGATGGTGTAAAAGTTAAAGCAGGTTACCTCTGTATTTCTGTGTCCTGATAGGTCCTGAGTTCGAATCGTGGGTGTTATTTTTAGGAAACATGCTAATAGAGGTATGCTAATCAGGGCTTCTCACTTTTAAGCAGCGATTTTTGCGGCGCTCATCTGCTATTCTATCTGGTGCCCGATTGTAGTAATATAATAGGGTGTTGAGTGCAAATTGATAGATATTTCCGGTCTGAAGTTTATTTCATGCCTGTTTGCTAATATTTCTGTTTCGTCATTAACTCATTTTTGGAGCTAGGAAATGTGAGCCCAGATACAAGTTTTGCTTGCTTCCATGAATATCGTTGTGCGGGTGAGTACAACTGCAGTCAGGTATACTGCATACCATGCCTCCTCTTTTTCCGATTATACTTCTACTTGGTTATAAATTAAAGGTATATAGTTCATTTGTTTTGCTGCTATTCGGATCTTAATTAAAGAATAGATAGTGCACTCAAATTCTTATTCTGATTTTTGTGTTTAAGAATTGGCAATTTACATATGAACAATTTCATAATCCCCTAGGAAAAGTTGAGATCATAGTGATTGTCCTTTGATAACTACCAATGTTCTGGGTTTCATCTAACCAACATGTCCTTTATTTTTCACTTGGTTCCTCGCTTTATGTTGGATTCTTCCTACCACATTAGCTTGCTAATTCTCAATACACATTTTTCCTGAAATGGGTACTTAGTGCAAAATTGAAGATTAAAGTATGTTTCTAATCTTGGCATTTCTGTCAAAATGCTACTCTGCCACTCTGCTTTTAAGTTGACCAAGTAATCTGGCAACCTGCCACTCCTCTTGCGAGTTGTATGTTCAAAAACCAGCCTACTGTCTATCAAGATAATGCTTGCATCCAACTGCACGTGAAGTAGACAAACATAATACGCAATTTCTTTTATGCACGTTTGTTCAAAAGAAAGTTTATATGCTTCAGAGAAAATAAAATAAGGTAATCAAAAAGTGAATGGGGCATGCATTAGGACCAAATCGTATGTACTGTTTTTGTTGACATGTATGGAGAAAATAAAATCGTATGTACTGTTTCTTTTATGGGGCATGTATGGAGAAAATAAAATCGTACGTACTGTTTCTTTTATGCACGTTTGTTCAAAAGAAAGTCTAATTGCATAATTGTATGTACTGTTTTTGTTGACTTCATGTCCATTCTTTCTTACCACAGGGTCCATTCACATCAAAGGTGGGATATTAGGATCGATGAATATTGGTCTTTCCGGCAAAGTTTGTATACTTTATAAATTGCTTAGGTTAAAGGATAATGCCAACTAAGATCATCAGGTACCATTATCAGCAACTGCAAATGCAACAAAATGGAAATTACATGATTGCTCTCACAGTCTCACTTGAATACAAGAAAATGTAAGGCAAATAATGTAGGATAACGTTGCATAGAAAACAAAAAATTTCCTACGGCGAACACGCAATCCAAGCCAAGATGCAATCTAGAAGACGGTAGCAACGAGGGGGGTATCGAGTCTTACCCTTGAAGAGATTCCAAAGCCTACAAGATGAGGCTCTTGTTGCTGCGGTAGACGATCACTTGCCGCTTGCAAAAGCGCGTAGAAGATCTTGATCACGATCGGTTCCGGCGCCACGAACGGGCAGCACCTCCGTACTCGGTCACACGTTCGGTTGTTGATGAAGACGACGTCCACCTCCCCGTTCCAGCGGGCAGCGGAAGTAGTAGCTCCTCTTGAATCCGACAGCACGACGGCGTGGTGTCGGTGGCGGTGTAGAAGTCCGGCGGAGCTTCGCTAAGCTACGCGGGCAATATGGAGTGGAGGAGCTTGGCTAGGGTTTGGGAGGGGTGGCCGGCCACTCTATGGGGGGCGGCCAGCTTGTGGTCTTGGAGTCTTGTGGTCTTGTGGTGGCCGGCCCCCTCCCTTGGCCCCTCATTATATAGGTGGATCCCAAGTGTTGGTGTCCAAGTCTTCGAATAAGACCCGAAACCAAAACCTTCCATAGGAGGGGGAAACCTAGCCCAACTAGGACTCCCACCCAAAGGTGGGATTCCCACCTCCCATGTGGGGGGTGGCCGGCCCCCTATGGTGGAGTCCACTTGGGACTCCATCCCATCTATGGCTGGCCGGCCATGGTGGTGGAGTCCCATGTGGACTCCACCTTCCTTGGTGGTTTCTTCCGGACTTTTCTAGAACCTTCTAGAACCTTCCATAGAACCTTCCGCGACATTTTATTTCACATAAAATGACATCCTATATATGAATCTTATTCTCCGGACCATTCCGGAACTCCTCGTGATGTCCGGGATCTCATCCGGGACTCCGAACAAATATTCGAACTCCATTCCATAATTCAAGTGCTACCATTTCAACATCCAACTTTAAGTGTGTCACCCTACGGTTCGAGAACTATGCGGACATGGTTGAGTACTCACTCCGACCAATAACCAATAGCGGGATACGGAGATCCATAATGGCTCCCACATATTCAACAATGACTTTAGTGATCGAATGAACCATACACATATATTACCAATTCCCTTTGTCTCGCGATATTTTACTTGTCCGAGGTTCGATCTTCGGTATCACTCTATACCTTGTTCAACCTCGTCTCCTGACAAGTACTCTTTACTCGTACCGTGGTATGTGGTCTCTTATGAACTCATTCATATGCTTGCAAGACATTAGACGACATTCCACCGAGAGGGCCCAGAGTATATCTATCCGTCATCGGGATGGACAAATCCCACTGTTGATCCATATGCCTCAACTCATACTTTCCGGATACTTAATCCCACCTTTATAGCCACCCATTTACGCAGTGGTGTTTGGTGTAATCAAAGTACCTTTCCGGTATAAGTGATTTACATGATCTCATGGTCATAAGGACTAGGTAACTATGTATCGAAAGCTTATAGCAAATAACTTAATGACGAGATCTTATGCTACGCTTAATTGGGTGTGTCCATTATATCATTCACACAATGACATAACCTTGTTATTAATAACATCCAATGTTCATGATTATGAAACTAATCATCCATTAATCAACAAGCTAGTTTAAGAGGCATACTAGGGACTTCTTGTTTGTCTACATATCACACATGTACTAATGTTTCGGTTAATACAATTCTAGCATGATATATAAACATTTATCATAAACATAAAGATATAAATAATAACCACTTTATTATTGCCTCTAGGGCATATCTCCTTCAGTCTCCCACTTGCACTAGAGTCAATAATCTAGATTACATTGTAATATACCTAACACCCATGGCATTCTGGTGTTGGTCATGCTTTGCCCTAGGGAGAGCTTTAGTCAACGGATCTGCTACATTCAGTTCTGTGTGTACTTTGCTATTCTTTACTTCTCCATCTTCGATGTACTCGCGAATCGAGTGGTTAAGCAGCTTGATATGCTTCAGCCTCTTGTGTGACCTTGGCTCTTGTGCATTGGCGTTGGCACCCATGTTATCACGATAAATGATTAATGGGTCCAATGCACTAGGAACCACACCGAGCTCTACAATGAACCTCTTCATCCATACCGCTTCCGATGAAGCCTACTGAAGCCGCTATGTACTCGATTCTGTTGAAGACTTCGCCACCGTGCCTTTGCTTCGAGCTTGCCCAGCTATGCGGCACCATTCAATATAAACACGTACCAGATTGTGACTTAGAGTCATCGGGATCGGTGTTCCAACTTGCATCGGTGTAACCGCTTACAACGAGCTCTTGGTCACCTCCATAACAAAGAAACATATCCTTAGTTCTTTTCAAGTACTTCAGGATATTCTTGACCGCTGTCCAGTGTTCCATTCTGGATCACTTTGATATCTGCTAGTCAAACTAACGACATGTGCTATATCCGGTCTAGTACATAGCATGGCATACATGATAGATCCCATCGCCGAGGCATAGGGGATGTTACTCATCCTTTCTCTTTCTTCTGCCGTAGCCGGTCCTTGAGTTTTACTCAATACCTTGCATGGTAACATAGGTAAGAACCCTTTCTTACTTTCGTCCATTCTAAACTTCTTTAGAATCTTGTCCAGATATGTACTCTGTGATAGCCCTATTAGGCGTCTTGATCTATCTCTATAAATCTTGATGCCTAATATATATGATGCTTCACCAAGGTCTTTCATTGAAAAACTATTATTCAAATAACCCTTAACACTGCTTAATAGTTCTATATCATTCCCGATCAATAATATGTCATCTACATATAATATCAGGAATGCTACAGGTGCTCCCACTCACTTTCTTGTAAATACGAGGCCTCTCCATGACATTTGTATAAACCCGAAGTCTTTGATCACCTTATCAAAGCGTCGGTTCCAACTTCTTGATGCTTGCTTCAGTCCATAGATTGAACGCTGAAGTTTGCATACTTTGTCAGCATTTTTAGGATCGACAAAACCTTTGGGTTGTACCATATACAACTCTTCCTCAATGTCTCCATTAAGGAACGCCGTTTTGACATCCATATGCCAAATCTCATAATCGAAAAATGCAGCTATTGCTAACAAAATCCTCACAGATTTTAGCTTCGCTACAGGTGAGAAAGTCTCATCGTAGTCAACTCCTTGAATTTGTCGGAAACCCTTTGCGACAAGTCGAGCTTTATAGACAGTAATATTACCATCAGCATCTGTTTTTCTCTTGAAGATCCATTTATTCTCGACAGCCTTTCGGCTATCAGGTAAGTCTACCAAAGTCCATACTTTGTTATCATACATGGATCCCATTTCGGATTTCATGGCTTCTTGCCATTTGTTGGAATCTGGGCTCATCATCGCTTCTTCATACGTCGCAGGGTCCTCATCATTGTTATCTACAATCATGACATTTAGACAAGGATCATACCAATCAGGAGTGGCACGTTCCCTTGTCGATCTGCGAGGTTCAGTAGTTTCCTCGTTCGAAGTTTCATGATCATTATCATTAGCTTCCTCTCTTGCCGGTGTAGGCGATGCAGGTACAACTTCGATCGCGCTACTCTGATCAACGAGTATAGATTCATCAATCTCATCGAGTTCTACTTTTCTTCCAGTCACTTCTTTAGTGAGAAATTCTTTCTCAAGAAAGGTTCCGTTCTTAGCAACAAAGATTTTGCCTTCGGATTTGTGATAGAAAGTGTACCCTATAGTTTCCTTAGGGTATCCTATGAAGACGCATTTCTCCGCTTTGGGTTCTAGCTTGTCCGGTTGTAACTTCTTTACATAGGCTTCGCAACCCCAAACTTTCAGAACGATGACTTAGGTTTCTTATTAAACCATAATTCATACGGTGTCGTTTCTACGGATTTTGATGGTGCTCTATTTAAAGTGAATGCGGCTGTCTCTAATGCATAACTCCAAAATGATAACGGCAAATCAGTAAGAGACATCATACTACGAACCATATCTAAGAGAGTTCGATTACGACGTTCGGACACACAATTTCGTTGTGGTGTTCCCGGCGGTGTCAATTGTGAAAGTATTCCGCATTTCTTTAAATGCATGCCAAATTCATAACTCAGATATTCACCTCCACGATCAGATCGTAGAAATTTGATCTTCTTGTTACGTTGATTTTCTACTTCACTTTGAAATTCCTTAAACTTCTCGAAAGTTTCGGATTTATGTTTCATGAAATAGATATACCCATATCTACTCAGATCATCTGTGAAGGTTAGAACATAACGATAACCACCGCGCGATGCTACACTCATTGGTCCACATACATCGGTATGTATGATTTCCAATAAGTCAGTAGCTCGCTCCATCATACCAGAAAATGGAGTCTTAGTCATTTTTCCCATTAGACATGCTTCGCATCTATCAAGTGACTCAAAGTCAAGTGATTCAAGTAATCCATCAGTATGGAGTTTCTTCATGCGTTTCACTCCAATATGACCAAGACGACAGTGCCACATATAAGTAGAATTATCATTAAGTTTAATTCGCTTAGCATCAATGTTATGTATATGCGTATCACTACTATCGAGATCTAATAGAAATAAGCCATTCTTTTGTGGTGCTCGACCATAAAAGATATTATTCATAAAAATAGAACAACCATTATTCTCAGACGTGAATGAATAACCGTCTTGCATTAAACAAGATCCAGATATAATGTTCATGCTCAACGCAGGTACAAAACAGCAATTATTTAGGCTTAAAACTAATCCCGAAGGTAGATGTAGAGGAAGTGTGCCGACAGCGATCACATCGACTTTGGATCCATTTCCAACGCGCATCGTCACTTCATCTTTCAGTAGTCTTCGTTTATTCTTTAGTTCCTGTTTCGAGTTACAAATATGAGCAACCGAACCAGTATCAAATACCCAGGTACTAGAACGAGAACCAGTGAGATAAACATCTATAACATGTATATCAGATATACCTTCTTTCTTCTTCTTGACAAGGCCGCTCTTCAGATCAGCCAGATACTTGGAGCAATTACGCTTCCAGTGTCCCTTCTCCTTGCAGTAATAGCACTCAGCATCAGGTTTAGGGCCGTTCTTAGGTTTCATAGGAGGCGTGGCAGCTTTCTTGCCACCCTTCTTGAATTTTCCCTTAGACTTGCCCTGTTTCTTGAAACTGGTGGTCTTGTTGACCATCAACACTTGGTGCTCTTTCTTGATCTCAATCTCAGCAGCTTTTAGCATGCCAAAGAGTTCAGGTAACTCCTTGTTCATGTTCTGCACATTGTAGTTCATCACAAAGTTCTTGTAACTTGGTGGCAGTGATTGAAGGACACGATTAATCCCCAGTCTGTTAGGAATCACTATTCCCAAGTCACTGAGTTTCTTCGCATGCCCGGTCATGGCGAGCATGTGCTCACTAACGGAGCTGCCTTCTTCCATCATACAAGTTTGAAGAAATGTTTCGATGCTTCATAGCATTCCACGGCCGCATGAGTCTCGAATATAGCTTTCAGCTCATTCATCAACTCATGAGGATCATGGTGCTCAAAACGTTTTTGAAGATCGGATTCCAGACTGCACAGGATGGCACACTGAACTTGAGAGTACCGAGTTTTTCGAGTTGCGTAAACAGCTTTTACTTCATCGGATTCATCTTCTGCAGGAGGGTCACCTAGCGGTGCATCAAGCACAAATTGCAGATTTCCGCCAGAGAGGAAGATCCTCACATGACGGAACCGATCGGTGAAGTTGCTACCGTTGCTCTTAAGTTTCTCTTTCTCTAGGAACTGATTAAAATTGATTGGGGACGCCATCTCTACAACATATATTTGCAATAGTTTAGACTAAGTTTATGACAAATTGAGTTCAAATTTTAATTCAACATAATTAAAACCCTAGGTGAACTCCCACTCAAAACAATATCCCTCGCATTGTCTTAGTGATCACACGAACAAAATTCACCGCACCTTTGTCCGATCATCACGAGACAAGGTGTGATTTCAATGGCGAACACTCAAAGTGTTCATCATATCAACCATATGATTCATGCTCTACCTTTCGGTATCACGTGTTCCGAGACCATGTCTGTACATGCTAGGCTCGTCAAGGCCACCTTAGTATCCGCATGTGCAAAACTGTCTTGCACCCGTTGTATGCACTTGTTGATTCTATCACACCCGATCATCACGAGATGCTTCGAAACGACAAGTCTTGGCAACGGTGCTACTAAGGATGAACACTTTATTATCTTGAGATTTTAGTGAGGGATCATCTTACAATGCTACCGTCGCGATCTAAGCAAAATAAGATGCATAAAAGGATTAACATCACATGCAGTTCATATGTGATATGATATGGCCCTTTTGTCTTTGCGCCTTTGATCTTCATCTCCAAAGCACGGACATGATCTCCATCATCTTCGGGCATGATCTCCATCATCGTCGGCGTAGCACCAAGGTCAATGGCGCCGTCTTCATGATTGTCCTCCATGTAGCAACTATTACAACTACTTTGAAATACTACTCAACATGAAATATAAAGACAACCATAAGGCTCCTGCCGGTTGCCACAATACAATAATGATCATCTCATACATATTCATCATCACATTATGGCCATATCACATCACCAAACCCTGCAAAAACAAGTTAGACGTCTCTAATTTGGTTTGCATATTTTACGTGGTTTAGGGTTTTCGAGAGAGATCTAATCTACCTACGAACATGAACCACAACGTTGATACTAATGTTTTCAATAGAAGAGTAAATTGAATCTCTACTATAGTAGGAGAGACAGACACCCGCAAAGCCTCTTATGCAATACAAGTTGCATGTCGAACGAGGAACAAGTCTCATGAACGCGGTCATGTAAAGTTAGTCCGAGCCGCTTCATCCCACTATGCCATAAAGATGCAAAGTACTCAAACTAAAGATAACAAGAGCATCAACGCCCACAAACCATTGTGTTCTACTCGTGCAACCATCTATGCATAGACACGGCTCTGATACCACTGTAGGATAACGTTGCATAGAAAACAAAAATTTTCCTACGGCGAACACGCAATCCAAGCCAAGATGCAATCTAGAAGACGGTAGCAACGAGGGGGGTATCGAGTCTTACCCTTGAAGAGATTCCAAAGCCTACAAGATGAGGCTCTTGTTGCTGCGGTAGACGATCACTTGCCGCTTGCAAAAGCGCGTAGAAGATCTTGATCACGATCGGTTCCGGCGCCACGAACGGGCAGCACCTCCGTACTCGGTCACACGTTCGGTTGTTGATGAAGACGACGTCCACCTCCCCGTTCCAGCGGGCAGCGGAAGTAGTAGCTCCTCTTGAATCCGACAGCACGACGGCGTGGTGTCGGTGGCGGTGTAGAAGTCCGGCGGAGCTTCGCTAAGCTACGCGGGCAATATGGAGTGGAGGAGCTTGGCTAGGGTTTGGGAGGGGTGGCCGGCCACTCTATGGGGGGCGGCCAGCTTGTGGTCTTGGAGTCTTGTGGTCTTGTGGTGGCCGGCCCCCTCCCTTGGCCCCTCATTATATAGGTGGATCCCAAGTGTTGGTGTCCAAGTCTTCGAATAAGACCCGAAACCAAAACCTTCCATAGGAGGGGGAAACCTAGCCCAACTAGGACTCCCACCCAAAGGTGGGATTCCCACCTCCCATGTGGGGGGTGGCCGGCCCCCTATGGTGGAGTCCACTTGGGACTCCATCCCATCTATGGCTGGCCGGCCATGGTGGTGGAGTCCCATGTGGACTCCACCTTCCTTGGTGGTTTCTTCCGGACTTTTCTAGAACCTTCTAGAACCTTCCATAGAACCTTCCGCGACATTTTATTTCACATAAAATGACATCCTATATATGAATCTTATTCTCCGGACCATTCCGGAACTCCTCGTGATGTCCGGGATCTCATCCGGGACTCCGAACAAATATTCGAACTCCATTCCATAATTCAAGTGCTACCATTTCAACATCCAACTTTAAGTGTGTCACCCTACGGTTCGAGAACTATGCGGACATGGTTGAGTACTCACTCCGACCAATAACCAATAGCGGGATCTGGAGATCCATAATGGCTCCCACATATTCAACGATGACTTTAGTGATCGAATGAACCATACACATATATTACCAATTCCCTTTGTCTCGCGATATTTTACTTGTCCGAGGTTCGATCTTCGGTATCACTCTATACCTTGTTCAACCTCGTCTCCTGACAAGTACTCTTTACTCGTACCGTGGTATGTGGTCTCTTATGAACTCATTCATATGCTTGCAAGACATTAGACGACATTCCACCGAGAGGGCCCAGAGTATATCTATCCGTCATCGGGATGGACAAATCCCACTGTTGATCCATATGCCTCAACTCATACTTTCCGGATACTTAATCCCACCTTTATAGCCACCCATTTACGCAGTGGTGTTTGGTGTAATCAAAGTACCTTTCCGGTATAAGTGATTTACATGATCTCATGGTCATAAGGACTAGGTAACTATGTATCGAAAGCTTATAGCAAATAACTTAATGACGAGATCTTATGCTACGCTTAATTGGGTGTGTCCATTATATCATTCACACAATGACATAACCTTGTTATTAATAACATCCAATGTTCATGATTATGAAACTAATCATCCATTAATCAACAAGCTAGTTTAAGAGGCATACTAGGGACTTCTTGTTTGTCTACATATCACACATGTACTAATGTTTCGGTTAATACAATTCTAGCATGATATATAAACATTTATCATAAACATAAAGATATAAATAATAACCACTTTATTATTGCCTCTAGGGCATATCTCCTTCAAATAAGATGAAATGTGTAGTTTGTCCACTGTACCATGAATATTTCTGATTGCTTTGTTTATTTTCTACACTAGGCATGGGTGTCTAGGTGAAAAGAGAGTCCGTATTTGAGTCATAGTTGAAGTGAAATTTGTTCATTGTACCACTAAGTACATTTGTTTACTTTAGTGTCGTGGGCCAGCTAGGTATTGTTAGTTTCTGCACATAAAGTGCCGGCTTAGAGGAGAGTGTGATAATTCAACTGTTGGCATCTTCTTCAGCGATGGAGATCCGGATTGAGCCGAGTAACAATAGATGAAGCCTCTGTCCGGATTATATACTAGGAATGCTCCGCCACCTGTAGAGATATACACTGCAATTTATAGTTTCAAGTAGGAGTATGTTATATTAAGTGCCATGCCATGCTTCCATTATATGTATGCTGCACATCCAGTTAGTTACTTATGCTTTATGCTTAATTGTTTTGAGGATGCATTTTCGTATTGCTGAGATCAGATAGTCCAGGTCTTCTTTTTCTATTTATTTGTGGCTTGCACTGAACCAGAGTTATCGGTGGTATAAGATGAAGCCTCTGTCCAGATTATACAATAGGAATGCTCCGCCACCTGTAGAGATATACAATGCAATTTACAGTTTCAAGTAGGAGTATGTTATATGAAGTGTCATGCCATGCTTCTAGTATATGTATGTTGCACATCCAGTTAGTTACTGATGCTTTATGCTTAATTGTTTTCAGGGTGCATTTTCGTATTGCGGAGATCAGATGGTCCATGTCTTCTTTTGCTATTTATTTGTGGCTTGCACTGAACCTTAATGTGATAGCGATGGTTGATGTAGAGTTATCGGTGGTATATGATGGAAGCTAGCTTCGGAACACACACACTTTGTACTCTGTACCGAAGGTTTTTGTAATGGCATGTTTAGTTTGTACATGCATAACATTATGTAATGAGTTTGTGTTGTTTAATCGTTCATTACTGCACAGACGGTGCAACCAATGGAGCTAACTTGAAGAATAATGATGTTTGCTTCCAATTATTACATCTACAGGATGAACCGCCTTCTTTTCCGTAAAGTTTGCAGCCGCCTCTTCCCCAAGTTCATGCTGGATGGCCGTGCTTGCCTGCCCCCTGCGTCACACTCGCCTACCACCCTACTGCGGGTCTAGCTTGACCACAAGCTAGAGCGGCAAGTTGTAGGGGCTCAACGACGACTATGAGGGGTGAGCTACCTCTCCCCTGATATGCATATTCAACAGCAAACATGAATCATCGGCCACCGGGTGAGTACGGTGGTCGGTGGATGTCGACGGCCATCAGTGCTCTACTGACATTATTATTCTCTTTCCCTCTTTATTGCAGGTATCGCAAAGGGGTCATGCCCTCTCACTTTGCCAAGGTGGGACACCAGGCGCGTGGAGGGAGATGGCCAGTTTCCATGGGAAGCGACACCACCGCCATTGCATCACATGCTAAAACACCTGCAAGTGTCGGAATTTTCATTGATTACTTTCACAAGAAACATTACAGCATTGATTGCAAAAGTTATAGTAAATAACTACATATGGTGGTAGGCCTAGGCAAAAGTGGTTTCTACATTTACACTAAAAATTTATAACTAGGCAATGTATTCGATCTTGTGTTTCTTGCTAAAACATCAGCTCCATAGTTTATCTACCATTGGACATGCTTGAACATCAGGTTTCCGCCTCTTGCATCTTCTTTGGTCAGCAACTCCATAGGACTGATCTGCCAGTATACATTTGCATTCTGTGTTATGGAAGTTGAGATCTTGGATGGCATTCATTGTTAGATATGAACATTCAGTGTCATAGCTGAAGCATGGTTATAGGATTTAACTACTAAAACAGGGTCTACAGGCCTCATCATCAGCTAATAAATAATACACCTCATTTTTCAGTTTGCAGTGAAGGAAGGGGAAGTTTGCCTGTATGTATATGAAACAGGAGGCATCGGAGAAGAAGAAAATTAGAGGGTTGATTGTCCCGGTCATAGTTCTCGAAGAAATGTATTCTCATGTGGGGATTTGATACCCTGCAATACACAATTTAGTTACGAGTTTTTAACACGACCAGATGTAGTTTTCTTCTTAGTATTTTGTTTATATATAGATTACTCACCTAGAAGTTACAAGTGAATTTTTTATCATCCTAACTGTCTTATTGGACCATGTCGCACCTGGTTTTAGGTACTACTGTATGGACTCTCATAACTCTCATAATTGCATCAGAACACAAAATAAATTAGCAGGAGTCATTTTTGAGTGTCAGGCATATCTTTAAGGATAACTCTTTGAGCATTACAAAGTTTCTTCTATATTATCTATTCTCTTTGCTTCAGTGCATATTCTCCTTCAGGTGACAAAGGAATTTTTGTCTCACTTTACGCTAATCTATTCAGTTAAAGTTGACGATGATAACCTTCTGTAGGTTTGAAACAGATAATCTACGGAGAAGTAGAAACAACTAAGTGAATGTAAATTGTAGACAATCCCCTTTGGGATCTGAGTGCTTAGTATAAATTTCAATCAGTATAGATGTGGTGTGATGATCCAATAATAATATGAGCTAAACTGGCGTCATTGCAATTTGGAGTCGTTGGTGTTGGTTGCCGGTTACCAAGTGTGTGTCGAGTTCTTGAATCCAGGATTTTTATCATTTCGTTTAGGTTCATTGGTATAATGAAATTTGACAAAGATCACCCATACATGTACAACGTGTATCTACGCTTGGTAGATTATTTCTCTGGCAATTACATCCGAATGATACCGAGAACAACAAATAAGCCTTGAGGAGGCAGCTATTCTTCAAGTCAATGTACCCATACTGTACCACATCCACAACTACATGTATATACACTTTTGCCCTGTAGATGATTTCGCTGAAAATCACGAGTCCAAGTTATATTGAAACTGATAAATTAACATTCAGGAAAACTATGCAATACACTTGAATAATACCTATCTTACATTCTTCAACTTGCAACCACTTTATGGGCACGGCTAGGCGTGGCGTGCCGCCGCGCCATCTCTTGCTAGTATCTACTATATTAAAGGTGAACCACCTCAATTTTTCTCAGAATTTTGAGGGCTGCTGGGAATTAACGTGAGGTATGCTGTTTGGATAGTTTGGCTTTTGCTGGATTTTGACTGTGTGCAACTTCGGTGCTCTCTAGCAATTTTAAGGCTTGTGTGTGCTTCGTGCGGTGTTGGCTCTCTAGCAATTTCAGTTTCAGTTTTGCCTGGCACCGCTTTGACCTCTCTTTTGCATCTTTCTCTCCTCATTAATTCTCTAGGCGCGTGTCCCGGTTCGCTCTAGAAAACTCCCATCGAGTCTCACGTGCCACGCTCTCGCTCATCTTCCTTTTCGAGACCTCATATCAATCAGCCTCGCCTCCTCCGCACGAGCCCAGTGGTCACCGTCATATGATCAATGAGAGAGAAGAGAAGAAACATGGTCGGGGGCGTCGCCGGCCGCCAAGTTGACCATATAGCCGGCGTCTTCATCCCCACACCAAGATTTTGAGAATCAAATCTGCAACTTGCCAATAAAATAGAGCGCCACCGCCAGAGCCCCAGACCTCCATCTTCCCCCACCAGCTCCAACCCCCGCCCTCCAGCACCATTGAGTTTCCTATGTGCGCCGCCACCAACAAAAGAGACTCCCCCGGCCTCTCTCTTTGTGCCCCCATCTCGAGTTTCTCCTGCGGCGGGAGCGGCAGCCGCTGCACCGGCGGCGGTAGGGAGGCGGGTCTCCTCGATAGAGGAAAGGTCGGTGGGCTTCCTCCTGGAGTCGATAACTAAGGACGAGCTGACGACACCTGCGCCCTGCTCTCCTCAGCCTCGCTGCAGGGCAGGCTTCTTGGGGTTCTCGCACACGACCTGCGCGGAGACTGCGTCGATGTCGCTATTGGCCGGTACGTCTATGCGTCGAGGTCCTCGCCGTTCCCGCGTGGATGTTTCGCCTCCAGTACGTAGCTACACCAAGGTCATCACTTCTCTGCTTCAAGGTCGATGCAATCCGTGCGTCTGTTTCCCCCAGCGCAGTACGAGGTAAGCTCCACCCATTCAGTCATCTACAGATCGTACATAGGTTATGTGGGTTGGATCTGACGCGTGCAACGGCAACAAGAAAAGCAAGCAAGTTGCTGCCCGATCTTTTCTCTGATGGATCACTGTAATAGTCCAAGGATGTTAGATATAATCCAAGTTGTGGCATTTTGACTGAGTAGTGTGAACCGGCTGTTGTAGTATGTGAATGTGTACGAGACAAAATTTCTGAAAACAGTCCATATTTGCTGAATAAGGCGACTCCTCTCTGAACTTCTATGCACTTTGAATCTCTTTCAGGGCGAATCCAGGGTCACACGCACATGGAGCACTAGCTTGGGAGAGAATCTGGCAACCACTGGTGCGGGAACTTTGGCTTCCAGGTGAACCATTCCTCTCCCTGCCTTCTTTTACTTCCCTTAATCTGATAATTTATCACATATTTTCTTTTCTTTTTTCAGTTGAATCAAGTCAAGCCATCACTGGTTCACCACATTGCACGGTGGGGACTAGGTGTGTGGAACTGTGGAAGTACTTGCCGGTTGCCACCCATCATGGAGGTGTTGGTCAAGGCCAAGGCAACATGCTCCTTGCTATTGGAGTTCATGGCGCAGATCTCCTATAGTGCATATCCGTTCAGCGACAGACTTATTCAACTTTCTCAAGCTATTCCTACACTTTGATTTCATTCAGGTACATAGCCTACCAAATTCCAGTTGTTTGTAGTGTATGTACACTTATGGGAAATATTGGTAGCTGAATACAACCAATTGTTTTAGTCCAGTTGTGCATATTTTGTATTCATCTACTACCTATGTGTACTTAAGGCCTTCTCATCTTAAATCCCATCCTACAAATTTTCTGCAAATAAATATGCAATTGACTATGTAGGTATGAAAGAGTGTATATAATTTTTATAGAGTAGCCAAGTAGGGATTAACTGGTTTATAACAAATTTTGCAAAAGGCAACTATTTCACCAATCAAGCACTAAAGTGTATTGATGCAATTTATATTCCAGTTGTTTGCAGTATTCTGAGTAAACTGAACTTATATACAATTGAAGCACGTGGAGCTACTACTGTGATTTATATTTCGATTCCAACTGCTTGCACTACTATGATAAATATTCCATACTTCCCAATTCTAGCTGCTTGCAATATTCTAAGATATGTTTCCTCACTACCAGGTCAATGCTCTCATATGAATCTCTCATGCCAGCCAATTCGCAACAGTTGAGATATTTTAATGACCAATTGATAAAGAAAGAAATAATTTCTATCACCTTGCTAACTGCTGGCAAATCCACGGCCAATATTAGAGAGGAAATCTTTCCGGCACCAGGGTATGAGCGGGGGAATTGCCCCATTTGCCACACTTTTTTTTCCACTTTGCATATTTGCCACACCATGTGTCACTCACATGTGGTGGTTGGGAAAATATGCAATAAAAAATGTAAAGTGTGGCAAATGTGCAAATATTCCGGGTATGAGAAGACCATGTAGTGCATCTGCCACCACGTAGTTCGTCCTCTTTAATGGGAATGCAAAATAAACTTAGTAAGAACAGTAAGAAGTTACCTACTTCACTGTGAGTTTTTACAGCCGATGACCCTTTCATATTATTCATTTTATATTTGTACATGCATATAACCTGCCAGGCTGATGCTCTTAATTCATGTGTTCTTTGGATAAATGGACTTTTGACACAGATACATGAAAGGAAATCTTCTGAATATTGGACGATCAGGTAATTATATTTGTCTTAAATGCCCCTCCTTATTGATAATTGCAGCCCTGTTCTCTTATTTTCATAGGGTCATATCTCTATTCTAACAAAAGTGCATATCAGATTTGAAATATAACATGTTCACTAATATATCAGATTCGAAATGCTAATCCTTTGTTTTTTTTGGGAAACCCCTCTTTTCATCTATTAGTATTTAGTTAGCCGAATTTTATCACCTTTCAAAGATAGAAGGCTAAGTTTTTTTCCTTAAAAATGATGTGATAGGTATATGGAAATAAGCAAAATTTTGTTTCACCTTAATTTTCATGCAATTGTCTTAATATTTCTTTTGCATGATTACCTTCTTGATACTAAATTTATAGAAAGTTATCATCAAAGATACTTAAGGATTGCTTCAAATTTTTGCCGTGAATTTGTCATCATTCGTGAAATACAGATGTCTTTTCATGTTTGTTGAATTGTGTCTTATAGTTTCTTATAGTGTGCAGTTTCTTCCACTACCAGTTTGCTGAAACTATGCTTGCTCAGACAAGTTCCAGCTTTGACTGATGGTAAGGTGGTAATAATTAAACTTGCTAATGCGATGTAGTCTTGCAAGTAATGGTGTACTCACATCGTGCGATGTAATCTTGCAAGTAAGGTGGCCTCTTTACTGAGAGGTGTTGTGGGGCTGGGTCATTGTTGGCTATAAGGTGATGCTCCTATGTCACATTATTCATCAGTGCGGTCATATTTTTCCCATGAGGCAACTAGAAAATGCCTGGAAAAGACACACTTGCACACACTAATGTTAATAGGGACCGAGTTACCAAATGACCATTGTATGTGAGCATTTTTTTTCCGTATTGCAGCAACGAAAAACTGGCTACGGTTTTATTAGCTTATTATTCATTTCGTACTATGCAGAGATATACTACAACAAGATGTGTTCTCCTAATCATTTTGCCCAGATCCCATGTATGGTAACTTCCTATTATTTGAATTTTGAAGATATCAATGTTGATTATGCCCAGCTTTGATGTTTTTCTTTTGGAAATATACCAGCTTAAATCTGTTACTGTCCATGCTACTTAGGAATACCATAACTGCCTTCAGTTTATGATATTATTTCCACAAGCATGCATATCTACATACTCTATATTTGGGGAGTGCTGTTTTTCAGATTCATGAGACTTCTAGACAAAATGGATACACATCAGCATCAGCTCCACCAGATGGCATTATCCTTGGAATAGACACACCTGAAGCTATTGTTAAAATTTGGAATGTAAAATGTCAGGTGAAGAAACAAAAATATCACTCAGATTTGCATCCATGCCATGCTCTTCTAATGCCTCTACTATTAAATTAAACTAAATCTTTCTATAATATTGGGGAAGTGCATTGTAAATGGATTGGCTGCGTTGCGTTCCTATTTAGTGTTTTACAGTTAATTAGGTTCCTTCTCTACATAAGTACTTATCAGGTGGATATATAATTTGTTGGGAACATATATACTAACGATATTTGCATATAAAATTTCATAAAATTGCTACCTATCTGAACCAGTAACCATTTCTACGGTTCCTAAAATGCAACTTTGATGCAGTAAAGGAGGTGATCGAAGATTTAATTGAGTCAGGGGATGAGATTACGGAAGCTAGGCCCACAAAGAGGAGGAGCTCGACTGGTTGGACCAAGATGACACCACCAACGAAGAACCTAAGGGAACCAAGATGACACCACCAACGAAGAACCTGAGGGTACATCCAGTGACGTCGTGTCCTCTTCTCTGAGGACGAACACAACGCGAGCTAGCGATGGCAAGAGGCTGGAATAATCAGAGCACTAGCTTGCCTGGGCATAGTGATCTACCCTACTGCTTAAGTTTAGTTTAAGTTCAGTTTACTGAACGTATGACTTAATCTACCATCAGTTATATAGTCATTGCTCAGCGTGCTGTTAGTGTTTAGTTCCTAATGAGGTATGCAATGCAAGCTCGCTTCTAAATGTTTTTACGCTGATGTAACTTAAAATAGAAGCATATTTCACTCTTTACTCATGGCTTTCTCGAGGGCGCGGCGTGCCGCCGCGCCAGTCCTTGCTAGTTACTATATTAAAGGGCAACACACTTCTTTTTTCTCATAATTTTGGGAAGGGCTGGGGATTACACCTAAGGTGTTTGATTGTCTTTTGTGTGTAGTTTCAGTGGTCTGTAACATTTCCAGGGAAGCGCAAAGTTAATGTAGTCTTGGCACGTGTGTGTTTTATCTATTTTCCTTTTCTTTTGCTTCGATCTTAGTACATACTCTGTGTGCCTGTAGCTGCTAGGTGTTTGGGCCGGGCTCGCACGTGACTCCCCCACGATACCACCGCTTAGATTAGTTTTGGTCTCGCTAGGATTTTCTGGAAAATTCTCGTGTGCCTACACTCCTCCAGCGATAGGAGGCGGCGATGGAGAGGATCCCGGCGGCCTCCTTCATGGACTGGAGCATCGACCTCGGCAGGAGCCTTCGCTCCCACCACCTAGCTAAATCCTCTAGACCACCAACTCCCTTGTATTCTCCCCTAATGCCGGCCTCACCTCTATCCACCCCTCCAAGAACGCACCACCAAGCCCTCTCGATGCCGACGCCCCAAGAATTCGCGAGCTGGCATCTTGCCCTACCGTCCCGGCATGGGTGGCCTCCGCATCCAGCATCATGCCCGCCGAGTCCCGTGTCTTTGCCAAGACCATGCTCTTCTGCCTCGCCGCGGAGTTCAGGGCCGCCGTCGACGACTCCATCTGGACCTGCATCATCCGCTCCCTCCTCCCGAACGAGGTCGGCGGTGGATCCCGAGAAGATCCTCCATAGGGTCACGGCGGCGCACGGCGCAGGGGCGGCCCTGAGGACTAGGGCGCTCGCGCTTAGGATGTTCGGTTGCCTCGCTGACCAAGGTGAGTTCCAAATGGACCCTCTATGATAAGGCAAATTTATAGATTACCTTTTATGTTCATATTGTGTGCCATGATTTGTAACCTTAATTACTCCTCTTGCGTTTTTCAATTTTCATCCCACTGATGATTTAGAATCTCAGGCTGAAGGTTCATAGAGATGGAAGCACCCCTCAATCCTCCATCGCCAGTTGCGACTTAACCGGCACCGCCACACTCTCCTTCAGGGCCACCAGTAAGTTCAGTGGAAAATGCAGCCTTTGCCTCATCCTTGCACCGTGTGCTTTCAGTTCTGTCAGATCAGTCAATTTCTTTCGAGTGCTAGGTACATATAGCTTCAGTTTTCATGCTTCACGGCTACACAAGCAGAGATGTTTCAGGTTTCAGTGTTGTCACAAACATGGAAGCTTTGGTAGAAGCCAATAGGTTTCATGGATCTTTTGCATGCCACATTTTCATACCTAAAAGAAAATTAGAAGTTTCTCCTATTTGAGGCCATCACATTGTATACTCGGAGGTAGAGTAGCACACGAGTAAACGTTTGATTAGTGTACGTGTTCCATAGATGAATATACACCCTCATTTTCATAAGCACAAAAGTCGTATGTGCACTTTTTTTTTTAGTATAATCAGGTCTTCTGGATAGTGATTGATAAATCCATGCAAGCTTTGTTGTTATATGTCTCAATGTGGATAGTGTCAATGTTATGCCAAGTTTACATCAAGTTCAGTTTCTGATGCCAAAGACAATAGATGTGCTTACAAATCTATCCTGCTTGCTTACTGTTTTTTTCTCTGCATTGCCTGCTTCTCTGCTCCTTTTGATGCCATATTCTATCTATTTTCCTCATATGGTGTTTGCTTATTTTTCTCTGGTATTCGTCGTTTAATGGCGATGATTGATTCTAGCATGTGGCTTGCTGGAACTAGATTGGGCAGGAAAGAAATCCCCCCTTGCGCTCTTTGTTGTAGCTCTGTGTTAACTACTAAACAAGGCTACGGTAGGATCATTCTTCCTCAGCCTCCATCTCGGGCATGCCTCCCTCTTCATGAGCAGACTCCACCTCAATCACGCCTCCCTCTTTTTGATCTTGAGTTCGCATCCATGCTCCGAGGGGTTTGATCTTTGTTGTGTTGCCACAAATCTTGCAGGTTGTGTTGCCACAAATCTTGCAAGTTTGAGTGCCATTTGTGTTCCTCTTAGAAGGATTGAGGATATGCTAGCAGGTATTCAATCATATTAGTTGGCACGCCATGCACTAGACTGAATGAACTATTGAGAACAAGTAATACAGTATCCGTTATGCCGGCATAGAGTTGTAGCATCTGGACTGAATAATATTGTGCAGGCCTGCCTATAGAATTTTCATATAATCTGTAGTCAGTATTGTGAACATGCCATCTGATTTGCTTGAATGTACATCTGACTGGTGGTAAAACCCCCATGACAGGCCAACTGGATTTGGACATTACTTTGACTACTAGAAGATTAGGATGGTAAGATCGCTTTCGGCAAAGCTCCTCTGACATGAGTTCTTATATTTTCAGAGCATTGGATCTGGGCATTACTATTATGTTTGAGAAATCAATTTCTCAGTGATTACGCGCGGCAGCGATGGTGAAAGTATGTTCTGTAGCTCCTTCATTGTCTGCAAATACTAGACTTTTCAATCTGAGCAGGTATATGATCGTAATTAAGTCAGAGCGGTGATCTTTGAATGTAACATGGTGCCTATTTCTCTGAACATCTGTCTCATTGATTTTTATTATAGATTTTTGTAAATGAATTATTCTCTGTAGGGCTAATTGAGTATTATGCAAAAAATAATTGTAGCCCGTACCCTTCTTTTCATGGATGTTCATGTCATATCTCACTAAAAGAATTCCTATTGTGACTGAAGCTGGTTTATTTTGTACATATATAATTTCCAATGTATAAATAGAAATATCCACATCGTAATGGCAATTCATCATCTAGATAGATTGATAGGATGGTCTACTATTTATAACTGAGAAGAACTATCAATACTTTCTTCTATACTTATTTGCATTTTTATTTTTTGTTGTCACTAAATTTGTTGTGGGTGTATCGTTCTTTCCAAGGAAAATTGATACATAACTGAGAAGAGCAACATAGTTGTATTGTCTATGCAGATATACTCATGAATTTTACAGGGCATTCAAGCATATCAGATGTAAGTTTACAAACATGGATTCTATATGATGATGCAGGTAGTTGATTCACTCCTAAATGCTACGAAGCCTTATGGAAAACCTCAGAATACTATGATACTAGAGCTTCCATTGATTTTACTATTTTGCGTATTTGGTAAAGTCAGTGTTATGTGTTCACCAGGTATGTCCCGCTGAATGATTCTTCCGTGTGTTATTTCAGTTTACTCCAGCGAGTTGTTCTAGCAATGGCATTGTTAGTACTATTAGCCACAACCACCAGAATATGAAAAGTAGCTTTAGTAGTGCATTTGCGACCAAACTAATGACAAACTGTTGAGACACATGATTGTATCCCAACATAGTGTTATGAGTAATGATAGGCTATGTGCATGAATTTCGATTTATCAACTCATGGGTAGTAATATTTTGGACTCTGTTGTGCTAAAGTGAGCTCTTGGATTCGATTTTATTAAAATTTAATGGTGCTTATTAGGTTCCTATTGGTAATTTTTGGGCAAGTAAAATCTATCCTCACACCATTGGATGCATAATTTAGTTCAAGTGTTTGTCAGCTTGATCTTACGAGTGCATATCTCAAACGAGTGAGTCAAGACAAACTTTTGCGGCTGGTTGTATACATCTGAATGTAAAATTTAGGTTCTTAATCTCAGTTATACAGTATTGTTCATATTCAGCGCCATGACAATGATTCTGATATATCTACTATTATAACTAATAATGTTGTATGTTTTTTTTTTCCAGGATACATCTCACACAGATGACATCAGAAGGTCCAAGTCATTATTTTGCTATGTATATGTGGCTTACGCTCAAACTTTTGCTCATAATGAGTGTTGTTGTGTGAATTTATCAGTGGTTTATGTTGGGAGCTAGCGAGTTCTTTGATAACTTCTCTAAAAGTTGACTTTTGGATCAAGTTACTCCAATGCGAGAACTGAGCTAAATTTCATGTTGTACTCATTGACATCAGAGCCGTGTTAGAAGCCTGATAATTGGCATTAAAAATACCATTTTTCTTTGAAAGTCAAATCTACAATAAAATTTCCTCTGTGTAGGTACTGTATATCTTTTCCTCTTTACATGACCAACTGCGCAAAAAAAGTGATTTTTTTGTTGAGTGAGCTGGGTACTCACACCCAGATTTTTATGTTGGTCATGATGGCTCTTCCATGTTGCTGTCTTGATTCCTGGACTCATGATGCGGTCATGCATCCACTAAGCAAGCAACATCTTTTCTGCCAAGGCCCTCCTTTTGTAGAGTTTGTCTCACTGTGCCAACTTACTGTCTTACTGTTCAAACTTAGTGAAATATGAGACAATACTATGATTTTACATTTTTAAACATCTTCTAATTGCACACCACACATTTATTTACAAAAACATTGAGTGTCCTTATTGAGTTATTGTACTGCATTTTTTTACTATTCCACCATGGATCCTCTCGCATGGTATATACAGTTAGCATTACCATATGTACACATACCAAATGAGCTTGAGATCATCCCAACTTGATTTCTTTTTTGTTGTACATCGTTAGTTAGTAGTCATTTTTCGTACACGGCTTATTAGGACTCCATTGTAATGAAAACTGATGTGTTTCACTTCTGTATCAATTTCTCACGATCTACTGAATTCTGCTTTTCTCTTTAGGTGATCAGAGTTTTGAATGAGCTGGCTGGCTCCAGATTTGTAGTTCGCCGACTTGGTCACCCGGCGAGCCACCAACCGTTGTCCTCACGACGAGGTCCCATTTGCACCTGGGAGTGGATGTAGGTAATTATTCTTGTGCATTACCTCCCGTCTTGTGTGAATAAGGTTGTTCTATGTTCGCAATGATTTATGTGGAGTTGCAAAATATGGTACATACTAATTCTTATTTTGCTTAACATGTCCTGTCATGTCGTGAGTTTAATTCGGCGTACCACGCGGGCTAGAAGAGGCCCCCAAGGTAGCTTATTTTTTGACAAGGCGTCATGGCCTTTTTATTCTGTTATATCGAAATGGTATATGAGTTCGAAGCTAAAATGTTAGTTGCAATCAGCATGGCGATGGGAAAATTTCTCTGGAATGCTCGGTAAATTTCCTATCTATTTATGTTGATTCTCCTTTTGGCAAACAACAGGGAGCTGGCCCAGAAGGCAAAAAGGAGGTGGATTTGGGCTGCACTTGAAATCTACAACCTTCAGCGTACCAGAACTGTGGCCACATCAGAAGACCCATATCACCCCAGCTTGGAAGCCACCTCCTGAAGGTTTTATAAAGGTTAACATCGATGCTTCCTTCATTCCTAAATCTGGGGTTGGTAGCGCTGGAGTGGTCGGGCGGGATCACCTCGGTAGCGCCATCTTCTCTGCAGCCTGTCCGACTAGACTGCAGAGCATTGTGGTGGGATCTGGACGCTGATCAATTCCAGGTCGCATAACCTCTGCGCCTCATTTCTAATTGTCACTGTTGATTTCCTATATAGACTTCTAATAATTATTTTTTTATGAAATGGGGAGCTTGGCCCCAGCCTAGATAATGCTTCATGTCGTGTGAACTTTCATTAAGAAAAAGTTCAGAAGATACTGAAGTTTTTTCATCGAATACAGTCTTTTAATTATATCGTTTTTTCATACTAAAGCTTCCTGCTGAATTGTGATGAGCTTTGCATAACCAACTAGATATATATTTTTTGCTTGCCGTTTTGAAAAAAAACTAATAAAGATACATGCCAAATCATGAGGTTGAGCCTTATGTCAGCCAATTATAATGTGTTGATCCAAGTAAGACAAGTACAATTGTAAGGTTTAGTAACTTAGTTTGTATGAATTGGGACTTGTGATTTTGCATTTTGCAACTTATAGTACTCAGGTTTGCCGTAGATGTTCTAGAGAAAATCTAGCATTAAAGCATATTAATCTCTTCCCTTTATGAATCTAAACATCAGAATCTTGAACGAAATGTACAATCCAATTTAGGAATAGAAAAGAACAATAATATTGTTGTTGTCTTAGTTTACTGCATGATCATGATAATTTGCTTAGTATGGTGCTCTACTTTGAAATTACTTTCTTTTTGTCATCCAATGTACTTTGTTCTGTCATCTGTAGCTGAATTGTTGTAGGCCTAGGTTAGAAGAAACAAAAGACTGTAGTCCTCGTGATTGTTTGCTTGTATTTATCAGCTGAACTAATTGTTGGTCCTCAATAGCAAGCTCTTGGTCAGTTCATTGGAAATAAATTCTGTTGAAACCAGTAATACATGAGGATATAGCTTTTTTGCTGTGCACGGCCTTGTTTTTGCCATATTAAACTCGATGATTGCTGCTCATCGTCTTAGCCGCTGGTGACCTTGTGCTTTTGCGAAGTATCTGATCATGTCATGCCTCAGCTTGAGAAAGGTGATGCTGACACCTGCCTCTGCACCTACTCGCCCTAGCTGACAAGTTACCAATTCTTTCTCCCCATTTTGCTGGCTTTATCCTACGAGCCGAGAGGAAAATATGAAGAAAGTCAATTCTATTTTTGTATGCTGGTTTTCACTGCACTTTGTACAGTTATTTGAACAAAGTTCAAGAAAAATAGGTGGTACTGTGAATAGGGGAAGAACCGAGATTCCCTCTTGTTGGCACCACGAGGCTAAAGGATGACACTCAACACCTGAAAGACAATTAGTTTCCACAAACAGTTTGACAGAGTTTTAGTTACCATATGATGAAAATATTTACCACCACCAAAAAGTTACTACCAATAACCACTATATGGCACGGCGTGCCGCCGTGCCGGTCATTGCTAGTGTAATTAAATACTCAGCAGCTCGTCTGGTAAAAATATGCCGCCGACAAACTCACGTCAATCTGTCGTCCCGCTGCACCTACTTATGGTTTACGTGTGTGTGCATGAATCGAGACTCAACGTCCTCATTAACGTTTACTTAAGCTTGTTGGTCGATTTATGCATGGGTACGCATATGACGGTGCATATAACTAGATGGGTTATCTGGACCTGTTTGGTAGCATGAGCTCTTCTTGGCTCGCATAGAGAGCGTTTTTTTTGGCATGTTTAGTTTTCTGGGCTCCTCCGCGTTGTCTAAAGCATCCTCGGGTCAAGCCCTGAAGGAATGTCCGAATCGGTTGTTTCCAGTAAGTCACCCTCGTCTCTGCAAAATGGGACAACACCACGTTCCCACAGAGCCACCGATGGGGATATGGCGCGAGCTCGCGCGGAACGACGAAAAATCGGTGGGATGAATTCGGTCACTGCCCTCCAAGTTTTGCCACCGTATATAGGGCAGCTCTCTCACTGCCAAATACAAATCCTCCGTTCCCCATGATCTAGCGACATGTCCGACTTTTCCTCACCCGCACGACCGGCGAGGCTGGCGGTGGCAACATTAGTTGCGGTGGTGGCTATTGGCCATGGCTTGTCGTCTTCCCCCTCTGCGTCGATCACTCCGGTTGTTGTAAGCTTCTTCAAACCCCGAGCTTTAGATCTAGATCTTTTGGCTATACATGGTGATATGATAGAATTCATTGTAGGCTATTCCTTCGTCATCGGTCGTGGTTGGATCTGACTCTGCCTCTGGGATGGTTTTCGAGGTTGCATTTGACTCTACCACGGGGACAATTGTCGACATTACACCTGACTCTTCCACGGGGATGGTTGTGCTATCTGCTTCTTCACCAGGGTCTCCTATTTCCTCGACCTCGGTGCTGCGTGTGGCTCCTCTGACTAAACCTCGGTGTTGCGTGTGGCTCCTCTTACTATAAGGCATGTCTTTCTTTTCTTGTTGTTCATTGATGTGCTAAAGCTTAAGGATATGGTAGTGGTTGTTCATTTATGTGCTAAAACTTAAGGATATGGTAGTGGTTGTTCATTGATGTGCTAAAGCTTAAGGATATGATAATGGTAGTTTATTGATCTGCTAAAGCTTAAGGATGTGGTAGTGATAGTTCATTGATGTGCTAATTAATGCATAAGGATGTGGATGTGGTAGTAGTAGTGGTAGGTCATTGATATGCTAACGCTTAGCTACGTTCCTCTGGTACTTGTCATGTAGGCAATCATAACATTGAGCTCCCCTGATCTTTCTGCTCCAACTGTCAATGCCCATTGTTATCTGTTTGCAAAAAAACCTAGCATGGTTTGGCAACCTAAGATCTCAGAGTTTGTGCCAAACTGCTCGGTTGAGCCCGTCCAAAGCGGCGCCTGCTTTAACCTGGGAGTCAAAGAGGCACATATGAAGAAGGTAGTTGTAGATGTTCTTGCATTCGCTGACATACATGTGAGCACTATTCAGGTCTACAACCACATCAGAAAGTGGAGGACCAAGTGTACCGTCATAAGCAAGATTAAATATGATCGTACACTCGAGTGGAGCGAAGATGGTTATTGCTTCTATCTGGCTGATGCAGAGATGATGCATGAGTACATGAAGGTAGTAAGCTTCATTGAGTTCCTTCATAGATCTGAAAGTATGTCATTGTCATTTACACTAATACTTGTTCCTTTTGGATTGCAGCGCTACATGAAGACGGTCTTCACGCCCCAGTTTGTCTGCAAGCTGCAGCTGTTCCAACCTAACTTGCTGGTCAGAGCAATCAACTCCATTGCAGATAACGAAGAAGAATATACCGAGTATCGTCATCTGCAGCCATCAGAGAAGGCGACCTGGTTTAGGACCTAGCTACGCAACTAGATTCCTGCTTAGTACTTCTGCGTTTGCAAACGTATCTATAATTTTTGTTGCTTCATTCTTCTTTTACACCAGTTGCTATATATTTTTTTTACACTTCGTAGCATTTTTATGCATTTTTTGGAACTAACCTATTAACAAGATGTCACACTGCCAGTTCCTATTTTTTGCTATTTTTGTATTTCGGAAAAGTTGTTCTGGAAATATTCTCGGAATTGGGTGAAACAAAAGCCGAAGTTCCTATTATTCTGTCACGAAGACGGAGTCCAAAGGGGAGACGGAGAAGAGTCGGGAGGTGGCCACACCACCCCTAGGCGCGGGCATCCCCCTGGCCGCGCCTGGGCATGGTGTGGCTCCCCCCCGGCCACCCACCGATATCGCCCTTTCGCCTATATATTGCTCCCGGCGCGAAAACCCTAAATCAATCAGCCTCCATCCATGAAAAGTTCCGTAGCTACGACGCCACTGAAGACAAGTTTCGGGGGACATAAATCTCTGTTCTGGCACACTGTCGGGACAGGTAATTGCCCCCGGAGCCATCTCCATCGACTCCACCTCCATCTTCATCGCTGTTGCTGACTCCCATGATGAGAAGGGAGTAGTTCTCCCCCGAGGCTGAGGGCTTTACCGATAGCTATGTGGTTTATCTCTCTCTCCCATGGTGTGATCTTTATGTGATCATGAGCTTTGTAATCTAGTTAAATAAGTAGAATTTACTCAAGTGGTTTTATTAATGTGATCTCCGGAGACACCTTGTCCCATGGTGTGAAGGTGACAGTGTGCGCACCATGTGCGGCTCTTAGGCTAAAGATTACATATATACTTATCATGAGTTATAATTTGAGTTGGATGTCTCTATGAAATTATGGTATTTGTTAGTACTATCTTTGGATGCTCAAAGTGACAAAGTGAGGTGTCCCTAGTGTGGAATGCGAACTTTAAGGAGTGCTTTTATGGCCCTACGCAGTGAATTGGTGTTCGTTATCCAACCGAAGAGTAGTTCATAGTAACATAGTGAAGAGATGATATTTATGTATTCAATTATGATATAATTGTTGAGAGTGTCCACTAGTGAAAGTAAGATCCATAGGGCTTTTCTGTAAGCATTGAAACACCGTTTACAACCAGTTTTGCTACATGTTTGCTTGCTGCCATTTTTATTTCAGATTGCAATTATCACTTATAATCATCCATATTACTTGTATTTCACTATCTCTTCGCCGAACTAGTGCACCTATACACTTGACAAGTGTATTGGGTGTGTTCGGGACACAAGAGACTTCTTGTATGTTAATTATAGGGTTGCCTGGGAGGGATAACTTTGACCTCTACCTCCCTGAGTTCGACAAACCTTGGATGATTCACTTAAGGAAAACTTGCTGCTGTTCTACAAACCTCTACACTGGGAGACCCAACACTTTCTACAAGAATAGAAGTGTGTGTAGACATCAAGCTCTTTTCTAGCGCCGTTGCCGGGGAGGTAAGGTAAAAGGTACTCACATCCTCTGGCTACTAATCTATCTTCTAGTACTGTTGGTGGTGTGTGAGTGCTCGAAGTTATTTCCTTTAGATTCTGCAATTGTATGTTTTTATTTTTTATTTTTTTATTTTCACTAGTTAGGCTTAATGGATAACAACAACAAAATAGAGAGCTTTATTGTATTTATCTTGAGTTAGGACATGAGGTGTTTGAAGAGAAAATTTAAAAACCTATGGAACTTTATTTGCATGCTAATAGCAATGTTATTAGTATGAATTCTTTGAACACCATTATTGCTAATGCTATAGAAAATTTGCTATGATGATACTATGCCTCCAATATATGATGATTACAATGATGAATATGATATTTTCAGTCCACCTACTATTGAGGAGAAAATTAATTATGATTACAATATGCCTCCTATATTTGATGATTATGGTGATGAGAATAATAATGATAGATATTTTGTTAAATTTGCTCCCACTACAATTAATAAGAATGACCATGCTTATGTGAAGAGTAATAATTATTTTATGCATGTGTCTCATGATAAGAATGTTTGATGTGATAGTTATATTGTAAATTTTATTCATGATGCTACTGAAAGTTATTATGAGAGAGGGAAGCATGGTTTCATGTATCTCAACAATATTAAGTTTCACCTCTTTATATATGTTGAAAATTTTAAAGTTGCACTTGTTTTGCTTTCCTATCACTACTAGGAAAAAGCCTATAGGTGGAGGCAAGTGGTACCGGCGCACCACCTTGGGCATGCGCCGGTGGAAAGAGGTGCCGGCGCACCACCTTGCCGCCGCGCCGGTGATGCAGGCCTACTACCGACGCACCACAGGAATAGACGCGCCTGGGACAAATCCTGGCATGGGCTCGCCCGATTCGGGCCAGGCCCAAGAATCATTGCCGGCGCACCAGCCCAGGGCACGCGACGGAAATTTACTATTGCCGGCGCGCCCCTAGGCTGGTGCGCCGGCAATGATTCTTGGGCCTGGCCCGGAGCAGATATAGCCGAATGGGCTATGTGCTGCTGGCGCACCCATGCCCTGGTGCGCTGGCAGTAACCTGGGCAGTTATTTCTGCTCAACAACCACTCCCCCACTACCATTACTCCACTCCTCCACACTAACCCGAGCCTTCTCCCAACCCAGCTCATTTTTGCCCATTTGTATCCCTGATGTCTACGGGTGCTTCTATTCTTGTAGACAGTGTTGGGCCTCCAAGAGCAGAGGTTTGTAGAACAGCAGCAAGTTTCCCTTAAGTGGATCACCCAAGGTTTATCGAACTCAGGGAGGAAGAGGTCCAAGATATCCCTCTCAAGCAACCCTGCAATCACGATACAAGAAGTCTCTTGTGTCCCCAACACACCTAATACACTTGTCAGATGTATAGGTGCACTAGTTCGGCGAAGAGATAGTGAAATACAAGTAGTATGGATGAATATGAGCAGTAGTAACGGCGCCAGAAAATAGCTTGCTGGCGTGCAGTTGATGGTAGTAATATTGCAGGAAGTAAAGATGCAGTAAAACAGTAAACAAGCGATGATTGCAGTATTTGGAAACAAGGCCTAGGGATCATACTTTCACTAGTGGACACTCTCAACATTGCAATCATAATGGAATATAAATAAGCACTTCACTATGCTATTCCGAATTACTCTCTGGCAAGATAACGAACTCTAATTCATCATGTAGGCAAACCTTAAAGATGTATTCCAAAGTACTAGTGAACACCCCACGCTGTCACTTTGAGCATTCATAGGAGGTACTAACACACCACAATTTCATAGAGACATCCAACTCAAATCATAACTCAGTGAATAAGTATTCTGTGAAATATAGCCTAAGAGACCCACACGGTGCACACACTGTCACCTTTACACACGTGGGACAAGGAGTCTCCGGAGATCACATAAGTAAAATCCACTTGAATAGCATAACGACATCTAGATTACAAAGCTCATCATATGGATCTCAATCATGCAAAGCAACTCATGAGATCATTGTATTGAAGTACATGGGAGAGAGATTAACCACATAGCTACCGGTACAGCCCTTAGCCTCGAGGGAGAACTACTCCCTCCTCATGGGAGACAGCAGCGGTGATGAAGATGGCGGTGGTGTCGATGGAGAAGCCTTCCGGGGCACTTCCCCGTCCCGGCAACGTGCCGGAACAGAGACTCCTGTCCCCCAGATCTTGGCTTCGCGATGGCGGCGGCTCTGGAAGGTTTCTCCTACCGTGGCTTTTCCGTATCGAAGATTTAGGTCAGGGACCTTTAAATAGGCGAAGAGGCGGAGTCGGAAGGGCTACGGAGCCGCCACACAATAGGGGGGCGCCCCCCCCCTTTGGCCGCGCCGCCCTACTGTCTGGTGGCCCTGTGGCTCTCCTCTGACCCCTCTCCGGTGTTCTGGAAGCTTCGTGCAATTATAAGATGCTGGGCGTTGATTTCGTCCAATTCCGAGAATATTTCCTTACTAGGATTTCTGAAACCAAAAACAGCAGAAAACAGGAACTGGCACTTCGGCATCTTGTCAATAGGTTAGTTTCGGAAAATGCATCATAATGACATAAAGTGTGAACAAAACATGTAGGTATTGTCATAAAACTAGCATGGAACATAAGAAATTATAGATACGTTTGAGACGTATCAAGCATCCCCAAGCTTAGTTCCTACTCGCCCTCGAGTAGGTAAACGATAACAATGATAATTTCTCAAGTGACATGCTACCAACATGATCTTGATCAATACTATTGTAAAGCATATGAGATGAATGCAGCGATTCGAAGTAATGATGAAGACAATGAGTAAACAACTGAATCATATAGCAAAGACTTTTCATGAATAGTACTTTCAAGACAAGCATCAATAAGTCTTGCATAAGAGTTAACTCATAAAGCAATAGATTCAAAGTAAAAGGCATTGAAGCAACACAAAGGATGATTAAGTTTCAGCAATTGCTTTCAACTTGTAACATGTATATCTCATGGATAATTGTCAACATAAAGCAATATAACAAGTGCAATAAGTAAACATGTAAGAATCAATGCACACAGTTGACACAAGTGTTTGCTTCTAAGATAGAAAGAAGTGGGTAAACTGACTCAACATAAAGTAAAAGAAAGGCCCTTCGCAGAGGGAAGCAGGGATTAAATCATGTGCTAGAGCTTTTTAAGTTTTGAAATCATATAGAGAGCATACAAATAAAGTTTTGGGAGGTGTTTGTTGTTGTCAACGAATGGTAGCGGGTACTCTAACCACCTCATCAACCAGACTTTCAAGAGCGGCTCCCATGAAGGACGTTATCTCTACCAGCAAGGTAGATCATCCCTCTTCTCTTTTGTTTACACATGTATTTTAGTTTCATTATTGATGACACTCCTCCCAACCTTTTGCTTACACAAGCCATGGCTAACCGAATCCTCGGGTGCCTTCCAACATTCACATACCATGTAGGAGTGTCTATTTGCAAAATTAAGTTGCTTACTGATAGATCAGGGCAAAGCATGTGAAGAGAATTATTAATGCAAGTTAATTAATTGGGGCTGGGAACCCCATTGCTAGCTCTTTTTGCAAAATTATTGGATAAGCGGATGAAGCCACTAGTCCATTGTGAAAGTCTGTCAAAAGTAAATGACAAGATCGAAAGATAAAACACCACATACTTCCTCATGAGCTATAAAACATTGACACAAATAAGAGATAATAGCTTTTGAATTGTTTAAAGGTAGCACATGAAGTATTTGCTTGGAATGGCAGAGAAATACCATGTAGTAGGTAGGTATGGTGGACACAAATGGCATAGTTTTTGGCTCAAGGATTTGGATGCACGAGAAGAATTCCTCTCAATACAAGGCTAGGCTAGCAAGGTTGTTTGAAGCAAACTCAAGTATAAAACGGTGCAGCAAGACTCACATATGAACATATTGTAAGCATTATAAGACTTTACATCGTCTTCCTTGTTGTTCAAACACCTTAACCAGAAAATATCTAGACTTAGAGAGACCAATCATGCAAACCAAATTTTAACAAGCTCTATGTACTTCTTCATTAATAGGTGCAAAGTACATGATGCAAGAGTTTAAACATGATCTATATGAGCACAACAATTGCCAAGTATCAAATTATTCAAGACATTATACCAATTACCACATGCAGCATTTTCTGTTTCCAACCATATATCAATGAACGAAGCAGTTTCAACCTTCGCCATGAACATTAAGAGTAAAGCTAAGAACACATGTGTTCATACGCAACAGCGGAGCGTGTCTCTCTCCCACACAAGCATGAATTTATTCAAACAAAACAAAAACAAACAGACGCTCCAAGTAAAGTACATAAGATGTGACCGAATAAAAATATAGTTTCAAGAGAAGAAACCTGATAAATTGTTGATGAAGAAGGGGATGCCTTGGGCATCCCCAAGCTTAGACGCTTGAGTCTTCTTGAAATATGCAGGGATGAACCACCGGGGCATCCCCAAGCTTAGACTTTTCACTCTTCTTGATCATAGTATATCATCCTCCTCTCTTGACCCTTGAAAACTTCCTCCACACCAAACTCGAAACAACTCATTAGAGGGTTAGTGCATAATCAAAATTTCACATGTTCAGAGGTGACACAATCATTTTTAACACTTCTGGACATTGCCCAAAGCTACTGGAAGTCAATGGAACAAAGAAATCCATCCAACACAGCAAAAGAGGCAATGCGAAATAAAAGGCAGAATCTGTCAAAACAGAACAGTCCGTAAAGACGAATTTTTTGAGGCACCAGACTTGCTCAGATGAAAATGCCCAAATTGAATGAAAGTTGCGTACATATCTGAGGATCACGCACGTAAATTGGCAGATTTTTCTGAGTTACCTACAGAGAACCCTGCCCAAATTCGTGATAGACAGAAATCTGTTTCTGCGCAGTAATCCAAATCTAGTATCAACATTACTATCAAAGACTTTACTTGGCACAACAATGCAATAAAATAAGATAAGGAGAGGTTGCTACAGTAGTAACAACTTCCAAGACACAACAAAACAGTAACAAAATAAACACATGGGTTATCTCCCAAGAAGTTCTTTCTTTATAGCCATTAAGATGGGCTCAGTAATTTCAATGATGCACTCGCAAAAAATAAGAGTTGAAGCAAAAGAGAGCATCAAGAAGCAAATTCAAAACAAATTTAAGCCTAACATGCTTCCTATGCATAGGAATCTTGTAAATAAACAAATTCATGAAGCATAATGCAACAAGCATAGAAAGATAAAACAAGTGTAAATTCAAAAATTTCATTATATAGAGAGGTGTTTTAGTAACATGAAAATTTCTACAACCATATTTTCCTCTCTCATAATAACTTTCAGTGGCATCATGAACAAACTCAACAATATAAGTATCACATAAAGCATTCTTATTCACATGCATAAAAGTATCATTACTCTCCACATAAGCATAATCAATTTTATTAGTTGTAGTGGGAGCAAATTCAACAAAGTAGCTATCATTATTATTCTCATCAAGTGTAGGAGGCATAGTATAATCATAATAAACTTTATCCTCCATAGTAGGCGGCACCAGAAGACCACTATCATTATAATCATCATAAATAGGAGGCAAAGTATCATCAAAGAAAATTTTCTCCTCAATGCTTGGGGGACTAAAAATGTCATGCTCTTCAAAACTAGCTTCCCCAAGCTTAGAATTTTCCATATCATTAGCAACAATGGTGTTCAAAGCGTTCATACTAATATCATTGCTACTAGCATGCAAATAAGATTCCATAGGTTTTTTAATTTTCGCATCAAACCATCCATGTCTTAACTCAGGAAATAGAATAAAAAGCTCACAGTTGTTTTCCATTATGCCTTACTAGTGTAAAACAAGAAACCAAAAGATGCAATTGCAGGATCTAAAGGAAATAGCTTCGAGCACACACACAACGGCAACAGAAAGGTACTTAGTTACCTGGGACCGGAGTATGAGTGCCTTTTACCTTACCTCCCCGGCAACGGCGCCAGAGAAGTGCTTGATGTCTACGGGTGCTTCTATTCTTGTAGACAGTGTTGGGCCTCCAAGAGCAGAGGTTTGTAGAACAGCAGCAAGTTTCCCTTAAGAGGATCACCCAAGGTTTATCGAACTCGGGGAGGAAGAGGTCAAAGATATCCCTCTCAAGCAACCCTGCAATCATGATACAAGAAGTCTCTTGTGTCCCCAACACACCTAATACACTTGTCAGATGTATAGGTGCACTAGTTCGGCGAAGAAATAGTGAAATACAAGTAGTATGGATGAATATGAGCACGGTGCCAGAAAATAGCTTGCTGGCGTGCAGTTGATGGTAGTAATATTGCAGGAAGTAAAGATGTAGTAAAACAGTAAACAAGCGATGATTGCAGTATTTGGAAACAAGGCCTAGGGATCATACTTTCACTAGTGGACACTCTCAACATTGCAATCATAATGGAATATAAATAAGCACTTCACTATGCTATTCCGAATTACTCTCTGGCAAGATAACGAACTCTAATTCATCATGTAGGCAAACCTTAAAGATGTATTCCCAAGTACTAGTGAACACCCCACGCTGTCACTTTGAGCATTCATAGGAGGTACTAACACACCACAATTTCATAGAGACATCCAACTCAAATCATAACTCAGTGAATAAGTATTCTGTGAAATATAGCCTAAGAGACCCACACGGTGCACACACTGTCACCTTTACACACGTGGGACAAGGAGTCTCCGGAGATCACATAAGTAAAATCCACTTGAATAGCATAACGACATCTAGATTACAAAGCTCATCATATGGATCTCAATCATGCAAAGCAACTCATGAGATCATTGTATTGAAGTACATGGGAGAGAGATTAACCACATAGCTACCGGTACAGCCCTTAGCCTCGAGGGAGAACTACTCCCTCCTCATGGGAGACAGCAGCGGTGATGAAGATGGCGGTGGTGTCGATGGAGAAGCCTTCCGGGGGCACTTCCCCGTCCCGGCAGCGTGTCGGAACAGAGACTCCTGTCCCCTAGATCTTGGCTTCGCGATGGCGGCGGCTCTGGAAGGTTTCTCCTACCGTGGCTTTTCCGTATCGAAGATTTAGGTCAGGGACCTTTAAATAGGCAAAGAGGCGGAGTCGGAAGGGCTACGGAGCCGCCACACAATAGGGGGGCGCGCCCCCTGATACGTCTCCGACGTATCGATAATTTCTTATGTTCCATGCCACATTATTGATGTTATCTACATGTTTTATGCACACTTTATGTCATATTCGTGCATTTTCTGGAACTAACCTATTAACAAGATGCCGAAGTGCCAGTTGTTGTTTTCTGCTGTTTTTGGTTTCAGAAATCCTAGTAAGGAAATATTCTCGGAATTGGACGAAATCAAAGCCCAGGGGCCTATTTTCTCACGAAGCTTCCAGAAGTCCGAAGGAGAGACGAAGAGGGGCCACGGAGGGGCCACACCATAGGGCGGCGCGGCCCCCCCCTTGGCCGCGCCGGCCTGTAGTGTGGGGCCTCCGTGCCGCCTCTTGACCTTCCCTTCCGCCTATAAAAAGTCTCCGTGACGAAACCCCCAGTACCGAGAGCCACGATACGGAAAACCTTCCAGAGACGCCGCCGCCGCCGATCCCATCTCGGGGGATCCAGGAGATCGCCTCCGGCACCCTGCCGGAGAGGGGAATCATCTCCCGGAGGACTCTACGCCGCCATGGTCGCCTCCGGTGTGATGTGTGAGTAGTCTACCCCTGGACTATGGGTCCATAGCAGTAGCTAGATGGTTGTCTTCTCCCCATTGTGCTATCATTGTCGGATCTTGTGAGCTGCCTAACATGATCAAGATCATCTATCTGTAATTCTATATGTTGCGTTTGTTGGGATCCGATGAATAGAGAATACTTGTTATGTTGATTATCAAAGTTATATCTATGTGTTGTTTATGATCTTGCATGCTCTCCGTTATTAGTAGATGCTCTGGCCAAGTTGATGCTAGTAACTCCAAGAGGGAGTATTTATGCTCGATAGTGGGTTCATGTCTCCGTGAATCTGGAGGAGTGACAAGAACCACTAAGGTTACGGATGTGCTGTTGCCACTAGGGATAAAACATTAGTGCTATGTTCAAGGATGTAGTCACTAGAAACATTACGCACCATACTTAAAGCAATTGTCTGTTGTTTGCAACTAAATACTGGAGTGTGTTCGGATGATAAACTGAAGGTGGACTTTTTAGGCATAGATGCAGTTGGATGACGGTCTATGTACTTTGTCGTAATGCCCAATTAAATCTCACTATACTCATCATGATATGTATGTGCATGGTCATGCTCTCTTTATTTGTCAATTGCCCAACTGTAATTTGTTCACCCAACATGCTGTTCGTCTTATGGGAGAGACACCTCTAGTGAACTGTGGACCCCGGTCCAATTCTCTTTACTGAAATACAATCTACTGCAATACTTGTTCTACTGTTTTCTGCAAACAATCATCTTCCACACAATACGGTTAACTCTTTGTTACAGCAAGCCGGTGAGATTGACAACCTCACTGTTTCGTTGGGGCAAAGTACTTTGGTTGTGTTGTGCAGGTTCCACGTTGGCGCCGGAATCCCTGGTGTTGCGCCGCACTACATCCCGCCGCCATCAACCTTCAACGTGCTTCTTGGCTCCTCCTGGTTCGATAAACCTTGGTTTCTTTCTGAGGGAAAACTTGCTGCTGTGCGCATCATACCTTCCTCTTGGGGTTGCCCAACGAACGTGTGAAATACACGCCATCAACCTCTTTTTCTGGCGCCGTTGCCGGGGAGATCAAGACACGCTGCAAGGGGAGTCTCCACTTCTCAATCTCTTTACTTTGTTTTTGTCTTGCTTAGTTCTATTTACTACTTTGTTTGCTGCACTAAATCAAAATACAAAAAAATTAGTTGCTAGTTTTACTTTATTTGCTATCTTGTTTGCTATATCAAAAACACAAAAAAATTAGTTACTTGTTTTACTTTACTTAATATCATGCATGTTTTTATTTCACTAGTTAAGCATAATGGAAAACAACAAAAATATGAGAGATCTTTATGAACTTTATCTTGAATTAGGACATGATGTGTTTGAAGAGAGAATTAAAAAACCCATGGAACTTTATATGCATGCTAATGGGAATGTTATTACTATGAATGCTTTGAACACCATTGTTGCTAATGCTATGGAAAATTCTAAGCTTGGGGAAGCTGGCTTTGATGAGCATGATCTTTTTAGTCCCCCAAGCATTGAGGAGAAAATTTTCTTTTATGATTACAATATGCCTCCTATATATGATGATAGCCACTTTGTTGAATTTGCTCCCACTACAACTAATAAAATTGATTATGCTTATGTGGAGAGTAATAATTTTATGCATGAGACTCATGATAAGAATGCTTTATGTGATAGTTATATTGTTGAGTTTGCTCATGATGCTACTGAAAGTTATTATGAGAGAGGAAAATATGGTTGTAGAAATTTTCATGTTACTAAAACACCTCTCTATGTGCTGAAATTTTTGAAGCTACACTTGTTTTATCTTTCTACGCTTGTTGCATTATGCTTCTGGAACTTG
The DNA here is from genome assembly GCF_019359855.2 of Lolium perenne. Taxonomy (NCBI): domain Eukaryota; kingdom Viridiplantae; phylum Streptophyta; class Magnoliopsida; order Poales; family Poaceae; genus Lolium; species Lolium perenne. Next base: position 324,430,139 of record NC_067246.2, read on the forward strand.
TTTATTTACAAGATTCCTCTTCATAGGAAGCATGTTAGACTTAAATGTGTTTTGAATTTGCCTCTTGAAGCTCTCTTTTGCTTCAAATATTATTTCTTGCGAGTGCATCATCAAAACTGCTGAGCCCATCTTAATGGCTATAAAGAAAGAACTTCTTGGGAGATAACCCATGTGTTATTTTACTACAGTACTTTGTCTTTTATTTTGTGTCTTGGAAGTTGTTTACTACTGTAGCAACCTCTCCTTATCTTAGTTTTGTGTTTTGTTGTGCCAAGTTAAGCCGTTGATAGAAAAGTAAGTACTAGATTTGGATTACTGCACAGTTCCAGATTTCTTTGCTGTCACGAATCTGGGTCCACCTCCCTGTAGGTAGCTCAGAAAATTAAGCCAATTTACGTGCATGATCCTCAGATATGTACGCCACTTTCATTCAATTTGAGCATTTTCATTTGAGCAAGTCTGGTGCCATTTTAAAATTCGTCAATACGAACTGTTCTGTTTTGACAGATTCTGCCTTTTATTTCGCATTGCCTCTTTCGCTATGTTGGATGAATTTCTTTGATCCATTAATGTCCAGTAGCATTATGCAATGTCCAGAAGTGTTAAGAATGATTGTGTCACCTCTGAATATGTCAATTTATATTGTGCACTAACCCTCTAATGAGTTGTTTCGAGTTTGGTGTGGAGGAAGTTTTCAAGGATCAAGAGAGGAGTATGATGCAACATGATCAAGGAGAGTGAAAGCTCTGAGCTTGGGGATGCACCCGGTGGTTCACCCCTGCATATATCAAGAAGACTCAAGCGTCTAAGCTTGGGGATGCCCAAGGCATCCCCTTCTTCATCGACAACATTATCAGGTTCCTCCCCTGAAACTATATTTTTATTCCATCACATCTTATGTGCTTTTTCTTGGAGCATCGGTTTGTTTTTGTTTTTTGTTTTGTTTGAATAAAATGGATCCAAGCATTCACTTTATGGGAGAGAGACACGCTCCGCTGTAGCATATGGACAAGTATGTCCTTGGTTTCTACTCATAGTATTCATGGCGAAGTTTCTTCTTCGTTAAATTGTTATATGGTTGGAATTGGAAAATGATACATGTAGTAATTGCTATAAATGTCTTGGGTAATGTGATACTTGGCAATTATTGTGCTCATGATTAAGCTCTTGCATCATATGCTTTGCACCCATTAATGAAGAAATACATAGAGCATGCTAAAATTTGGTTTGCATATTTGGTTTCTCTAAGGTCTAGATAATTTCTAGTATTGAGTTTGAACAACAAGGAAGACGGTGTAGAGTCTTATAATGTTTTCAATATGTCTTTTATGTGAGTTTTGCTGCACCGGTTCATCCTTGTGTTTGTTTCAAATAAGCCTTGCTAGCCTAAACCTTGTATCGAGAGGGAATACTTCTCATGCATCCAAAATACTTGAGCCAACCACTATGCCGTTTGTGTCCACCATACCTACCTATACTACATGGTATTTTTCCGCCATTCCAAAGTAAATTGCTTGAGTGCTACCTTTAAAATTCCATCATTCACCTTTGCAATATATAGCTCATGGGACAAATAGCTTAAAAACTATTGTGGTATTGAATATGTAATTATGCACTTTATCTCTTATTAAGTTGCTTGTTGTGCGATAACCATGTTCACTGGGGACGCCATCAACTTTTCATTGTTGAATTTCATGTGAGTTGCTATGCATGTTCGTCTTGTCTAAAGTAAGAGAGATCTACCACCATATGGTTAAGCATGCATATGTTAGAGAAGAACATTGGGCCGCTAACTAAAGCCATGCTCCATGGTGGAAGTTTCAGTTTTGGACAACAATCCTCAAATCTCAAATGAGAAAATTATTAATTGTTGGTATATGCTTATGCATAAAAGAGGAGTCCATTATCTGTTGTCTATGTTGTCCCGGTATGGATGTCTAAGTTGAAGAATAATCAATAGCGAGAAATCCAATGCGAGCTTTCTCCTTAGACCTTTGTACAGGCGGCATAGAGGTACCCCTTTCTGACACTTGGTAAAAACAATGCATTGTGATGACCCGGTAGTCCAAGCTAATTAGGGCAAGGTGCGGGCACTATTAGTACGCTATGCATGAGGCTTGCAACTTATAAGATATAATTTACATGATGCATATGCTTTATTACTACCGTTGACAAAATTGTTTCATGTTTTCAAAATCAAAGCTCTAGCACAAATATAGCAATCGATGTTTTTTCTCTATGGAGGACCATTCTTTTACTTTCAATGTTGAGTTAGTTCACCTATCTCTCTCCACCTCAAGAAGCAAACACTTGTGTGAACTGTGCATTGATTCCTACATACTTGCTTATTGCACTTATTATATTACTCTATGTTGACAATATCCATGAGATATACATGTTACAAGTTGAAAGCAACCGCTGAAACTTAATCTTCTTTTGTGTTGCTTCAATATCTCTACTTTGAATTATTGCTTTATGAGTTAACTCTTATGCAAGACTTATTGATGCTTGTCTTGAAGTGCTATTCATGAAAAGTCTTTGCTATATGATTCACTTGTTTACTCATGTCATATACATTGTTTCGATCGCTGCATTCACTACATATGCTTTACAAATAGTATGATCAAGATTATGATGGCATGTCACTCCAGAAATTATCTGTGTTATCGTTTTACCTGCTCGGGACGAGCAGAACTAAGCTTGGGGATGCTGATACGTCTCCGACGTATCGATAATTTCTTATGTTCCATGCCACATTATTGATGTTATCTACATGTTTTATGCACACTTTATGTCATATTCGTGCATTTTCTGGAACTAACCTATTAACAAGATGCCGAAGTGCCGATTCTGTTTTCTGCTGTTTTTGGTTTCAGAAATCCTAGTAAGGAAATATTCTCGGAATTGGACGAAATCAAAGCCCAGGGGCCTATTTTCTCACGAAGCTTCCAGAAGTCCGAAGGAGAGACGAAGAGGGGCCACGGAGGGGCCACACCATAGGGCGGCGCGGCCCCCCCTTGGCCGCGCCGGCCTGTAGTGTGGGGCCTCCGTGCCGCCTCTTGACCTTCCCTTCCGCCTATAAAAAGTCTCCGTGATGAAACCCCCGATGCATCGAGAGCCACGATACGGAAAACCTTCCCGAGAGACGCCGCCGCCGCCGATCCCATCTCGGGGGATCCAGGAGATCGCCTCCGGCACCCTGCCGGAGAGGGGAATCATCTCCCGGAGGACTCTACGCCGCCATGGTCGCCTCCGGTGTGATGTGTGAGTAGTCTACCCCTGGACTATGGGTCCATAGCAGTAGCTAGATGGTTGTCTTCTCCCCATTGTGCTATCATTGTCGGATCTTGTGAGCTGCCTAACATGATCAAGATCATCTATCTGTAATTCTATATGTTGCGTTTGTTGGGATCCGATGAATAGAGAATACTTGTTATGTTGATTATCAAAGTTATATCTATGTGTTGTTTATGATCTTGCATGCTCTCCGTTATTAGTAGATGCTCTGGCCAAGTTGATGCTAGTAACTCCAAGAGGGAGTATTTATGCTCGATAGTGGGTTCATGTCTCCGTGAATCTGGAGGAGTGACAAGAACCACTAAGGTTACGGATGTGCTGTTGCCACTAGGGATAAAACATTAGTGCTATGTTCAAGGATGTAGTCACTAGTTACATTACGCACCATACTTAATGCAATTGTCTGTTGTTTGCAACTTAATACTGGAGGGGGTTCGGATGATAACCTGAAGGTGGACTTTTTAGGCATAGATGCAGTTGGATGACGGTCTATGTACTTTGTCGTAATGCCCAATTAAATCTCACTATACTCATCATGATATGTATGTGCATGGTCATGCTCTCTTTATTTGTCAATTGCCCAACCGTAATTTGTTCACCCAACATGCTGTTCGTCTTATGGGAGAGACACCTCTAGTGAACTGTGGACCCCGGTCCAATTCTCTTTACTGAAATACAATCTACTGCAATACTTGTTCTACTGTTTTTTGCAAACAATCATCTTCCACACAATACGGTTAACTCTTTGTTACAGCAAGCCAGTGAGATTGACAACCTCACTGTTTCGTTGGGGCAAAGTACTTTGGTTGTGTTGTGCAGGTTCCACGTTGGCGCCGGAATCCCTGGTGTTGCGCCGCACTACATCCCGCCGCCATCAACCTTCAACGTGCTTCTTGGCTCCTCCTGGTTCGATAAACCTTGGTTTCTTTCTGAGGGAAAACTTGCTGCTGTGCGCATCATACCTTCCTCTTGGGGTTGCCCAACGAACGTGTGAAATACACGCCATCACCCCCCCCTTTGGCCGCGCCGCCCTACTCTCTGGTGGCCCTATGGCTCTCCTCTGACCCCTCTCCGGTGCTCTGGAAGCTTCGTGCAATTATAAGATGCTGGGCGTTGATTTCGTCCAATTCCGAGAATATTTCCTTACTAGGATTTATGAAACCAAAAACAGTAGAAAACAGGAACTGGCACTTCGGCATCTTGTCAATAGGTTAGTTCCGGAAAATGCATCATAATGACATAAAGTGTGAACAAAACATGTAGGTATTGTCATAAAACTAGCATGGAACATAAGAAATTATAGATACGTTTGAGACGTATCAATCCCCAATTTAGCCAATTTGACCAAACAAAATCATATTTTTTGAGCAAATCTTCCCTTCCTACATGCATCTCCCACATCCCCGTATGTAGATCTAGATCTACTATCCCGCATTGACCGCTCAATCTAGATCTAGATCTAGATCTAGAAAGTCGACTTCCATACGCCGTGGTCGCGGTGCGACGTCTCGATCTCGTTGACGAATATATCAAACAAATAGGTGATTAATGAAAAAATTGAGGAATGAAATCGATGTATATTGGACATTTGAAGCAAAGCTCGTGTGTGGCATATATATATATATATATATGTTGTGTTTGTGCTTGTGTGTGTTGGCGTTAAAAATGAGTTGCCAACGTTGCGCCAAAATGTTGATTCGTTAAGTTTCCGTTTCGGCACATTTCTGGCGCTCCTATGTCCTACCATGTAGGAAGGTCATGCCGAAATTTTCCGTGAAAACTACCGACGGATGCATGGTTCTAATCAATTATATAATCTTACCGTGCAGGCGATAATGGTTATCTAGATGAGTGAAAGCGTCGTGATGAGATATCTGAAACACGCGATCATCGACATGTATGAAAATAACCGCACGGAGGTATTGTGTCCGTGCCGAAGATGCAAACGAGTGAAATGGTTTGACCCCTATTCAGGCAAATTGTAGGGGCGCCTGCTCAGTAATGGTTTCATGAATGGACACACTCAATGGATGAGTGATGATTGTGCGAAGGTCAATGGGGCGACGGCAGCAGGTGGTAATGGCCGACAAGAAGGAGGGCATCATGATATTGATGACGATGAAGAGTTTGTCGCACAGGACGATAACCTTGACGACGACGAAGAGGTCCCGCTAGCTTCAGTCATGCGGGACCCTCATCTTCAAGATCTGCTTCTCGAAAAGACGAAAGGCGCCAAGCGGAAATCAAAGCTTGAGCAACTGGAGATAGACTCGAATAGTCTGTTGTACGACTCAGGTCGCGGGTTGGGGGAGTCCCGCTTGAGAGTAGCGCTCGATGTGCTGCAGATGAAGGCAAAACACGGATGGATGGACACAAGCGTCGACGACATGCTGGAATACGTGAAAGATCTCCTTCCTACCGGGAACACGTGTCCTGGTAGTCTAGCCGAGGCCAAGAGAATCACGTGCCGTCTCGACCTACCCCACGAAAAGTATCACGCCTGCATCAACGACTGTATCATGTATCGCAAGGAGCACGTGGACAAGACCAAATGTCCTGTGTGTGATGCTGAACGGTACAAGAAAGGGAAGAAGAAAGCTCCTCGGAAAGCTGTGTGGTACTTCCCGCTCGCCCCCCGGCTTCAACGGTTCTACGCGGACCGCAAGGAAGCAAAGCTCATGCGCTGGCACGCTGAAAGAAAGGAGGCAGTGTTGAATGATGAAGAGCGGATTGAGCACCCAGTGCTGACGCACCCTTTGGATGCAAGACAGTGGAAAGCATTAGACAATGAATTCGGAAGTTTTGGGGCAGATCCCAGAAACATCAGGTTGGGTGCGAGCACGGACAGATTCAATCCGTTCAGAAACCAGAGCAGCACACATAGCACATGGCCCGTGTTTGTATGGATCTACAACCTCCCGCCCTGGCTGTGCATGAAGAGGAAATACATACAGATGAGTATGCTAATTCAAGGGCCGACACAGCCAGGAAACAATATCAACATGTATCTCGAACTATTAAAGGAGGAGCTTGAAACGTTGTGGGCAGAGGAAGGGGTAGATACATGGGACGCCGTCGCGGAAGAATATTTCCCTTTGAGAGCCGCGTTGATCACGACGGTGCAGGACTACCTCGGATACGGTTATATTTCGTGCCAGGTGTGCCATGGACACAAGGCATGTGTCAGGTGAATGGAAGAGACGATGTTTTTGCAGCTTGGTAAGGATCCCAGCTCTTCGAAAACAGTTTACATGGGGCATCGAAGGTGGCTACACAGGACTGACTCGTGGAGAAAGCGTGGAGATTTGTTCGATGGTACAAATGAACCCCGAGGACCTCCACGTAAGAAGAGCGGCAAAGAGATCGATACATTACTGAAAGGTTGGAAGGAGTGCCCTGCGCCGGGAAAGATTCGTCAAAAGCCTGGGGAGAAGAAGAAAAAGGAAACGACGCCGCTCATTGGTGTATGGAAAAGGAGGTCCGTGTTTTGGGACTTGCCGTACTGGAAAATTCTCGATACACCTCACTGCCTTGATGTCATGCATATTACAAAGAACGTGTGCGGGAGCTTGCTTGGCACTCTTCTCAATATGCCGGACCGGACAAAAGATGGGCCGAAAGCAAGACACGACCTGAAAGTTTTGGGCATCAGGGAAGAGCTTTAGATCCCGTCGACCGAAGACGGACAGTCGGAGGAGGATACGGACGACGGTCAGAAGCGCAAAAGGATTAAGCAGCCAGACTATTACTGCCCTCCCTCTTGCTTCACTTTTAGTCCAGCTAAGGTCGATCAATTTTTCAATTGCCTTCTAGGAGTCAGAGTGCCCTTCGGTTACTCCGGGCTAATAAGCAGATACATGGACCTCAAGAAACGAAACCTCAGCGGCATGAAGTCTCATGACTGTCACGTGATGATGACGCAGATTCTTCCGGTTGCAATCCGAGGTATAATGGATGACCATGTCCGTGCAACGCTGACTGGGCTCTGTAACTTCTTCGACGTCATAACTCGGAAGTTGATAAGCGTGAAGAAACTCGCAAGGCTCCAGGAAGAGATCGTGGTGATCCTATGTGAGCTTTAGATGTACTTCCCGCCTGCATTCTTTGACGTGATGGTCCATCTGTTGGTCCATATCATGGATGATATCATCAATCTAGGGCCGGCATTCCTACACAACATGATGCCGTTTGAAAGAATGAATGGGGTCATTAAAGGATACGTTCGTAACCGGTCACATCCGGATGGAAGCATCGTCCAGGGTTGGCTCACCGAAGAGTGCATCTCTTTATGCACGAATTATCTAGACATCGAGGACCCTGTTGGTTTGCCTCAAAACAAGCGCCTCCGCAGGTTCGAGGGAGTAGGCCACAAAAATGGAAGGAAGGAACTGCACGTGCACATGTCTGGTCGGACTTCCGACTTTGACAGGGCCAACTTAGTAGCGCTACAACACATTGACTTGATCGATCCTTGGTTGAAAGAGCACAAAACCATGATAGAGAACATTGGCAAGCCGATGATGATGGAAGCAGAAATATTCAGAGAGCACAACTCCTCTTTCGCGCGCTGGTTCAAAGACCACATTGATGCTAATCCCCCACCAATGGATTCTGACAAGGATAAAGTAGTATTGGCCTTGTCACATGGCCCCGCCCCCAACATCATGACTTACCAAGCGTACGATATCAACGGGTACACATTCTACACGGAAGAAAAAGACAAGAAAAGTGTTTACCAGAACTCAGGGGTAACAATGGATTCCTGGACGGGTGACGTAAAGACTAGATACTACGAAAGGATCGAGGAAATCTGGGAGCTTAGCTACGCTGGGGAGAAAGTGCCGATGTTCCGTCTCAGATGGGCTAAGAGCGTCACAAAAGAAGACCGGTATTTCACCACCATGTTTCTACCCGAAGCAACCAAATCAAAGTCCACGAACGCCACCGCACAGAATGAGCCATGGGTACTGGCAGAACACGTGCACCAATGCTTCTTCATAACCGACCCTAGCCGTGTTATCGTGAGGAGAGGCAAGGGGACCATCGTCGGAATGGTTGGAGTCGCCAACGAGGAAGACTTCGAAGGACAAGTCGGAGACCCAATGATGGAAGAACCCGAGGACAAAGACACAACATACACCACAAGAAGAAGCAGGACCACGCTATCGAGGTCAGGTCGACCCTTCAAAAGAAGAAGTCACAACACGGGGCTAAATTATTCAACGACGAGCAAGAAAAGCAAGAAGAAAGTGAAACACTCTTCTCGATCGATGATGTAAAACTTTATTTCCAATGTATTACTCATATTTTGTGTAATTCATAACTACTCATATGGTCATGGCCAATATTTTATGTATAACTAATTAATATTGTGTTGGTCAATATTTTGTGTGTATGTAACTCACATATCTTTTTGTTTTTGCATAATAATACTCATGCATATTTGCTTTGTTTTCCTATAACTCAAATATAACAGTCATGTATGTATAACTCACATATGTGAATAAAGAAACATAAAACAAAGAAAAATAAAAGAAAAAGGAAATAAAAGAATAACCAGAGCCTAGCTAACATTGTTCCCGGCGAACCAATACCCTGGTGCGCCGGCAATAAGACTAGTCATATGACTTAGTCGTTTCGGCCGAAACCCATCTCTTCCACTGTTGGGGGGATGACCCCTGGTATGCCAAAGGCATGCCAAACCGGATGGTTTAAGCCATCAAGATACCGGTTTAATGTTCATGCCGGAGCACAAAGATAAGAGTTTGGCTAAGTAAAGCTAAGCCGGTATCCCCAAGAGGGGTATACCGGAACCGGGTAAAGAAGACACCGGGATACCGGAAAGAAGAGCATGTCGGCAGGACTGGTCAAAGATTCTCTCCAGAGCTAGAGGACAAAGATGAGCTAAGCAAAGTAGCTTTAAACGAAGGCCTGACGATAAAGAGGAGGATGACGATGAAAGAAGCCGGAGGACGTCAGCCTCCCTGATTAAAGAAGACCCCGGTGTCATCTATGATTAAAGTAACTTTGTAAAGTAGTTTGTCTAGTCAAAGATGCCATTAGGGTTTCTTCCCCTGTAAGCCACCCTCTCCCCTATATAAGGAGAGGGAGCACACCTGTACTCGGGAGCGATGAGCAGAGAGAGAAATCATGTAAGCACAAACTTGTAACCTGTGGAGATCAATAAAGAAGATGATCTAGAGCGAGTTCTTCCTTGTGTCTTTCTTCTTCAACCTCTAGCCTTGGCTAGGTTCTTGAGGAAACCATCCGGAAGTTCATCCCATCTAATCACAAACCCTCCCCCGAATCCTCTAGCGTCCATTCGGCCCCAACTTAAGCCATCCTATGGCATCTGTCTGTTCACCACGACGACAGTTGGCGCCCACCGAGGGGCATGAAGTGGCGCTTGCAGGAGTTCATATTCGGGCGGCCATCCTCGAGGTCGCCGGCGAGCGGATGGTGTCTGCGCTCGTCCAACGCCTCTACTCCATGGACTTCATCAACGACAACGCGGGCTGCTTCGCCAACGGCGGCATCTTCCCCAAGAACGGCCGCATCATCGACTTCGGCAGCCACCGCGTCTACTTCGGCACCGTCCCCGTGCGCCAGCGCCTCTCGCCGGTGCTGGTGGCACCGGACCCGCCAAGGTGGCTCTATGCTGGCCGCGCCGCCGGCAGCGTCGAGGTAATGATGACCGGCGTGGTTGGTGCAGGCAAGGAAGCTGCGGATGAAGGTGCTGGTCGTGCGGCTTCGACCCGTGCGGCCAAGCCACCGCTGGAGCACGATGCTGGTGCTGCGGGAGCATCTTCCGCACCACCGGAAACACCACTCCAAGCGGCGATGAATGTGCTGGCAACGCCCATCGCGCAGAACATCGACCCGACAGCGGCTCAGGCGGAGCTAGAGGCACAACGCCAGAAGCTGCTCGCGAACGGCGCCGACATCGTCCGGGCGCAGCGCGAGCTGAACCTAACCCTACGTGAGTACAACGTTGCCCATGGCTTTGCTTCTGTTAGCGCTCATGCTGCTAGGATACCGGAGAACCGGCTTAAAGCTCGTAATCTAGATCAGGATTTGCGCAAGGAAGTTCTTGCCGGCAAAAGTACCTCTGCATCTGTTAGCATTGTGGAAAAACCTAAGTACAGTAGCCCGGATAAAACTATAAAAGCTGCTAAAGCTGCAGTAGAGCTATGTGAATCGCTTTCCAGAGATGCTTTGGCAAAACAGCAAGAGCGTGTTAGAGAGCTGCTGGAAACTATCGAGCAGCAGAATGCTGAGCAGCTGGCTAAGCTGAACAAGGCTGCAGCCTCAAAATCCGCGCGTTCAACATAGAATGCCGGAAGCAAGTCCCATGGGCAGGCTTCGTCCCCCCATCCAGACAGAAGGAGAGAAAAAGAGATGAACGCACAGCAGATGACTGTGTACGATCCGGTTCTTGCCGGAAAACAACAAGCCGGGCAACACGATGCCGGTAGAAAAAGCCAAGGGGCAGATCGAGGCTACGCCAAAGGAGGCTATGCCGGAAACAATCATGCTGGTAGATATGAAACCGGGAAAAACTATCAAGCTGCAAGGGCAGCGTATGATGAGGAGGAGATGCCTCCACCAAGGTACCGGCAGGCAAGGGCCGCGGTACCGGAACGCTACGATGAAGCTGACTCGACAAGATTCACCGCTTACCGAAATCCTTTGGGAGACCGCGTGGGAGAAAGACACCTGCCAGAACGGGATGCGAGGCACCGTCTGGATAGAGTGTACCTGTCTGAAATGATAGAAGCAGAGGGTCCTCCGGGTCCAAAGTGTTTTGGCCCAAGGATCATGAAAGAGCAACCACCGGTTCGCAACTTCCAGTTGCCCCGTGACACCAAAACTTATGATGGCACCACTAAGTCGGAAGATTGGCTCGCGGATTATGTGACCGCGGTATACGTCGCTGGCAGCGGAGGATGTGTAGCCGGAGGAGGAAACCGGCGTTGGGCCGTGAGAATTGTGCCAACGTTTTTAGTGGGACCGGCAAGAATCTGGTTGAACAACTTGCCGGCAGGAAGCATAAATGGCTGGTTGGACTTTGAGGAAGCCTTTGTGAGTAACTTCAGTAGCACCTACCGAAGGCCCAACAGGCCTCAGCAGCTCGCTTTGTGCGTGCAGCGCCCACAGGAAACAGACCGGGATTACCTGACCCGGTGGAACTCCATTAGAAACTCTTGTGAAGGAGTGATAGAAGCACAAGCCATTGCTTGGTTTAGCCAGGGATGTCGGCGAGGTTCGCCTTTGTGGCAAAAGCTGCAGCGAAACATGCCAACAACTTTGGCGGAGATGATATGTGTGGCGGATAACTATGCGTTGGGAGACCCAATGCAACCGGCGGTGCAAGCTGAGCCGGAACAGTCAAACCCGCCTCAGCAGCTGCAGGAACAATACCGGGACAACCGGAATAACAAAAGAAGGGAAGATTTCCCGGATCGAAGGTACGCTCCGCATCAAGTTGATGCTGTGCAAGAAAACTCTGATGCGGCAGCCAGAGGCAGAAAACCGGATCGCAGCCATGGGCGGGTCCTAAGAAGCAATGGGTCGAAAAGAAATCCTGGGGCCAGAAAAAGAATTGGCAAGAACCCGTAAAATACACCATGGAAGCCACCATGGATCAACCTTGCCGGTGGCACACGCCGAACCCGGCTCACCCATCAAACCACCTGACGAAGGATTGTTCTTGGACCAAGTACTTGATGCAAAAGGGAGCAGTAAAGGATGCGCAAGCACAAGGGTGCACCACAATGTTGCCACCGTCACAAGATATGCTGCGCCAGCAACAACTACCACCACCACCACCACTTACTGGAGCAAATGCTTTACCGGTAAAGCCTCAGCCAAACAGGCAGCAGTACCAGCAAGTCAATCAGGTGGGAGAGGACCACGGCCAACCACCTCCACCGGCACCTTTGGGCCGGAATGTTTACGAGGACCCACATTTGTGCTGTGTTGCCTTTGTCACTGAGCCAACAGACAGGCAAAGTGTGCATCGCCGCTCCATGGAAGTAAACGCCGTGATGCCGGCGGTTCCCAAGTACATGCTGTGGTCAGATCAGGAAATCACCTGGTCGTTCAAGGATCACCCCAAAATCATGCCGAATCCGGGAGGTTACTCTCTCGTGGTGGACCCAATCATGAAAGGGCCAACGACTCGCGTCAAATTCAGCAAAGTGTTGATAGACAATGGGAGTAGTATAAACATAATGTACCAGCACACCATGCATACGCTGGGCATAACAGAAAACATGCTTCAGCCAACTCGTACAACGTTCCACGGAATCGTTCCGGGTTTGTCTTGCGCACCGGTAGGAAAAGTTCGGGTGGACGTATCGTTTGGAGGACGTGACAATTGCCGGGTTGAAAACATTGAGTTCGAGGTGGTGGACCTAGATAGCCCGTACCATGCACTGTTGGGAAGACCGGCATTGGCAGCTTTCATGGCTACAACTCATACGGCTTACCTCAAGATGAAGATGCCGGCACCTCGTGGACCCCTAACTGTGGTGGGAAACTACAAAGTCTCACTGGAAACATCGTCTGCCGGATCAAACCTAGCGGAATCGCTGGTGATCGCAGAGGAAAAAAGAAGGATGCAAACTGCGGTTGCGCTGGCTCAGTCCTCACAGTTGAGTTTAGCGGCAATGAGTGGAAACTTGGGCTCACCGGCATTTAAGCCGACGAACGAAACAAAAGACATTGTGCTGGATCCGGCTTACCCAGAGCGCACCGTTCGTATCGGTGCCGGCCTCGATCAAGCATAGGAAAGCGCGCTCGTCAGCTTCCTTCGTGAGAATCGGAATATCTTTGCCTGGTCTACTGATGACTTGGTGGGTGTTCCGAGGGAGCTGGCTGAGCACTCTCTAAACGTCCGGAAGGATGCCAAGCCGGTGCGACAACCTTTGCGCCGGTTCGCTGAAGATAGGAGGAAGATTATTGGAGAAGAAGTGACAAAACTGCTGGTTGCCGGATTCATTGTGGAAGTCACGCACACTGAGTGGCTGGCCAATCCGGTAATGGTCAAAAAGAAAAAAGATGAGAACCTGGAGGCAAAAGCTCCAAAGGTGTGGCGCATGTGCATCGACTATACCAACCTCAACAAGGCTTGCCCAAGAGATCCTTTCCCTCTGCCCCGGATCGATCAAGTGATTGATTCTACTGCTGGGTGTGAGTTGTTGTCTTTTCTGGATGCGTATTCCGGTTTCCACCAAATCCCCTTGAAAAAGGAAGATCAAATAAAAACTGCGTTCATTAACCGCACAGGGCTTATTGCTATGTCACTATGCCTTTTGGTTTGCGCAACGCTGGTGCAACGTACCAGCGCTGTATGCAAAAATGCTTGTTTGATCAAATTGGAAAGAATGTGCAAGTCTATGTGGATGACATTGTGATAAAAACTAAGGTAAAAGATACCCTAATTGACGATATCTGGCAAACATTTGATAATTTAAGAAGGTTCCGGATGAAACTTAATCTGGCGAAATGTACTTTTGGTGTCCCTGCCGGCAAACTGCTTGGCTTTCTCGTCTCAAGCCGGGGCATTGAAGTCAATCCGGTAAAAATCCGGGCAATAGAAAGAATGACCGTCCCACGGGAACTAAAAGATGTGCAAAAGTTTACCGGAAGCTTGGCATCGCTAAGCCGGTTCATAAGCAGGCTAGGAGAAAAGGCTTTGCCGCTCTATGCCTTAATGAAAAAGTCGGATACTTTCGTCTGGACCTCACAGGCAGACGCAGCGTTCAAAGAGCTGAAAACGATGCTAGCCACTGCACCAATACTGGCTTCGCCACTGGAAAGAGAGCCCATGTTGTTATACATAGCAGCAACTAACCGGGTTGTCAGTGTTGTTGTGGTAGTAGAAAGAGAAGAAGAAGGAAAAACCGTCCAGAGGCCGGTATACTACCTGAGCGAGGTGCTCTCCCTCTCAAAGCAAAACTACCCACACTTCCAGAAAATGACTTATGGCGTGTTCATGGCCGCCACGAAGCTCAAGCACTACTTTGAGGAGCACCCCATGAAGGTGGTGAGTGAGGCACCCATCTCCGATATCATGTGCAACAAAGATGCTAGCGGCAGGATTGCAAAATGGGCGATTCAGATATCACCATATGTACCGGTGTATGAAAGAAGAGATGCCATAAAATCACAAGGTTTAGCTGATTTCTTGGTTGATTGGGCAGAAATGCAATACAAGCCCCCAGACCAGAAAATAGAGTACTGGAAAATGCACTTTGACGGATCCAAACTCAAAGAGGGTCTAGGTGCCGGTGTGGTGCTCACCTCACCAAAGGGAGATCATCTCCGGTATGTTTTACAAGTGCATTTCAGGGCATCAAACAATGTCGCTGAATACGAGGCTTTGATCCATGGGCTTAAGGTCGCAAAAGAAATCGGTGCACACCGGATCATTTGCTACAGAGATTCAGATCTTGTGGTACAACAATGTTTCGGAGATTGGGATGCAAAGATGCCAACATGGCCTCGTACCGGTTTCACGTGCAAAAGATTGCCAGATTCTTCGAAGGGTGTGAGTTTCACCATGTGCCGCATGCAGAAAATGAAGCCGCCGATGCTTTGTCCAAGCTGGGCTCGTCCAGGCAAGAAATTCCACCCGGAATAGCCTTGGCACACTTAAGAGTACCATCGATCAAACCGAGTCCGGAGTCGGAGTCAATTTTTGTACCGGAATCACATGTTGTACCAATGGATATCGACGAAGGAAACCCGGGGACTGTTCCGGTAAGCTCGGGGACTGTTCCGGTAAGCTCGGGAACTGCTGTGTCTATACCTGAAGAAACAATGCTGGTGGATAGCATGGACATAGACGTACCGGTGTTCCTGGTTCGGGAGGCACCCTCATGGGTTAAACCTATTAAGGAATTCCTGATCAATGGCACCTTGCCGGTTGACGAAAATGAGTCCAGAAGGATCCAGAGGAGGTCCAAAGCTTACACCATCATCAATGGCGAGGTGTACAAGAGAAGTGTTACCGGTGTCCTCCAAAGGTGTGTGGAACCGGAAGAGGGAAAAGAAATGCTCGAGGAAATTCACCGAGGAGAATGTGGGCATCACCCTTCATCGAGGGCGCTAGTGGCAAAAGTGTTCCGGCATGGGTTCTATTGGCCAATGGCTTTGGAAAATGCGGAGGATCTGGTAAGAAAATGCAATGGGTGCCAGAGGTACGCCAAGCAAAACCATACCCCAGCATCCGGTTTAAAGACCATACCGCTAACTTGGCCGTTTGCCGTTTGGTGCCTAGACATGGTTGGCCCATTCAAAACCGCAAGGGGAAACATGACCCACATCTTGGTTATGGTGGATAAATTCACCAAGTGGCTAGAGGTGAAACCCATTGCAAAATGTGACGGGCGCACATCGATGAAGTTCTTGAAAGATGTAATTTTGCGGTATGGCTACCCACATAGCATTATCACTGACAATGGCACAAACTTTGCTCAAGGTGAGTTCAAAAGATTTTTTGAGGACAACAATATCCGGTTGGATTTGTGCTCAGTGGCACACCCACAAGGCAATGGCCAAGTTGAAAGAACAAACGCTTTGGTACTTTCCGGTATCAAACCAAGACTCATCGATGCGGTGGAAAAATCGCCGGGGTGTTGGCTCGATGAGCTACCATCCGTACTGTGGAGTATAAGAACAACTCCAAACCGGTCTACCGGATACACTCCATTCTTTATGGTTTATGGAGCAGAAGCGGTCATACCAACTGACATTCTCCATGATTCACCAAGGGTGCAACTCTATACCGAAGAAGAGGTAAAGGAGGCCCGAGAAAACGATGTGGACTTGCTAGAAGAAGCAAGAGAATTAGCTTTGGCAAGAACAGCCATTTACCAGCAAAACCTTAGACGCTATCACAGCCGGAAGGTAAACCCGAGGGTATTCCGGGAAGGAGACCTAGTGCTACGCCTAGTGCAGTGCACGGAAGGCCGGCACAAGCTTTCCCCCCCATGGGAAGGACCTTTTATTGTGAGCAAGGCTCTCCACAATGATGCCTATTACCTGATTGATGCACAGGAATGGAAGAAAGGAAAGGCGGACAGGTCCGGAGAGGAGACCAAGCGTCTGTGGAATGTAGCTCTGTTGCGTCCTTTCTACTCTTGAAGTTGTGGTGTAAGAAGTTCCTTTTTGTACCTTATTTTCTATGAATAAAAGATGTCGGAACCTCGAATGAGTCTCGGGGACTACCCTTGCTAAAGTTGTATGTAACATGTTTATTTTTTCTGTTTACCGGTTGCTTATTGAATGTTTTTTCTTTCCGGTTTAGTAGTGTGCTAGACCCTACCGGAGTCTTCGACTCTGCTGTTGTTCGCAACTCGGCTTCATGGCAAGCAAGATAAACCGGTAGGGGATAAGCACATGAACTGCGAATAGGGAGAGCGGGAAAGAACAATCCGGAAAAATTTAACTAACCCTGGTTATACCGGTTTTTTGCAAAAATTTCGAGTTATTTCTAAGTTCAAGAAAGTGCTTGCTTGGTAAAAGAACTTTGTGCTCATACGCCAAAAACGCCCAGAGAAGGTAGGCAGAGCCAAAGCAAAAGAGCCAAGTATGCATCAAATTGGATGTGGAAACAATTTCGGAATCATTGCAGTGCAAGAAAAAACAAATCAACAAGCAAATATGCTAAGGCAAGCATAAGTTAATTAACTACCGGTATAGCGTACCGGCATAAACTGTTGTACCACAACCAAAATAGAGATTAAGTATTATCTTACATCATAGACCCCGACATACCGGGGTAGAATTTAACGGGCAGTGTTTCCAAGTTGAACAGGGCAAGCATATCACACGCAATCAGATAACAGGCAACATTCAGGCAACAGGGGCTTCGGGAGGAGCGTCGTTGGCATCAGAACCCTCTGGAGGTGCGTCACCGGCTCCGGCCTCATCAGCGTCTTCACCCTCCTCCTCGTCGCTCAGATAGTCCTTGACGTCTGCAGGAGGGGGGATGAAGGTGCGCATTTCAGCGTACTCCGCGATGTGGTACGCTCGATCCTTCCGCTTAGCGGTGAGGACCGGGTCCAGGTTGGTTTCAGCCCCTTCGCGCACGCCGGTGAAGGCGTCTAGGTCCAGCTCCGGGTACCAGGAGCAGGCAACGCGAAGCGCTGAGTCTGCTCCGGCACGGGCAGCAAAGCACTGCCACTCCCGGATCCTTCGGCCGGCACCCTTGAGGCGGTCGCTGATGAGGGAGAAGGTGTCTGGCACTTCTTCTCCAGGCCAAAGAGTCCTGTAGAGCTGGGTGGCCACCTGCGGAATGTCAGAGAGGTTCCGATCCACGCAGCGCATGTGGGAGACCCGCGCGTTCAGCGCAACCAGGTGGTCATAGGGATCCCAGGGCGCACCCAGGTTCTTGTATGCCTATAGCACCCGGCGCTCTCCAACCTTCTTTACAGCAAACGCCTGGGAGTCCGGGAAGAGCCCTGCAAGACAAAGAAAAGAAGCTAAGCACATGCTACCGGAACAGATAAGCTTATAAGCAGGAACCGGAAAGGAAAAAAGAGGAACTTACGGAGAGCAAGCACGTCAGTCTGCGTAACCAGAAGGTCATACTCCTTCTGTTCCGCCTCCAGCCGTGCGGCCTTGTCCTCGGCTGCCTTCCGCGCCTTGGCGGCCTCTTCCAGCTTAGCCTGCAACACCACGTTGGCATTGCCAGCATCCTCCAGCGCCTCATGCAGCTTGGCCTCCGCAGCGGATTTAGCAGCCTTCAGTGCCTTGGCATGGTCAAGACCAAGCTGGATAAGCTGGTCCTTGAGCTCCTTGTAGCTGGCTTTCTGGGCGCTCAAATCCTCCTGATGCTGCCTGATAAGTTGGTCCTTCTTCTCTGGAACCCGGAAAGAGAGTGTTAGCAAAGTTGTACTGATACAATGGAGAGAAAGCAAGTTAACTGGAAAACAGGAAGCTGTACCTTGGGCGGCGGCAAGCTGCGTCCTGAGGGCCTCAATAGAAGCTTCCGGGATGGCTGTTGAAACAGAAAATCATAAGTGTTAAGAATTGA
This sequence comes from Lolium perenne, assembly GCF_019359855.2. Taxonomy (NCBI): domain Eukaryota; kingdom Viridiplantae; phylum Streptophyta; class Magnoliopsida; order Poales; family Poaceae; genus Lolium; species Lolium perenne. Next base: position 324,448,482 of record NC_067246.2, read on the forward strand.
GAGAAAGAAAGCTTTCTGGTAAAAGATGCCGGAGGCGCAGAGATTTACCTTGGCACTTGCTGTGTGCCTCAGCGAGGTCCCGGTGCTCCCAAAGAAGCTCCTCAAAAAGGATCTTCCGAGCGTCAGCCGTGGTCTGTTCAAGGAAATGATGTTAGCTGAGAGCAAAGATCTTAACCCGAAGCTCGGGGACTGGCTATGCCGGTTTCGCGTGTTTCTAGTTAAGTTTCGCGCTAAGAGCTACGCTCTCAACACGAAACTCCGGGGACTGGGAGGATAGACAACATTCAACAAAAAAGAGAAACCGGCATAAAGTTGAAAGTTCAAGGAAAGATAGAAAAGAGCCAGAAGAAGAGGAACCAAGATAAATCAAAAAATGGAACAGGCTTTGTGAGACTTACCATCATGTTATTCGTGGCATCGAACCACGCACTGTCCAGCTCCTTGACAGCCCGACGCAGCCGCATGTAGTGCTCTTCTGAGCACCGCTCACCAACAGGGTCAGGCGCCGGTAGCCGGTCCTTGCCCAGGCCGCGGGTCGCCTTGGACATGTCCGCGGCGTTCCACTTCTCCGCGTAGGGCAGCAAGTGCCCCAGCTCCCGGCTTTTGCGCTGGAACTCGGTGATCCGGCCAAGCAGGCCGGTGGCCTTCTCGCCGGCAGCGCTAGCGGCGCGGGCGACGTGTAGCGCCAAGGGCTGCTGGCCGCCGGAGGGGGCGCTAGAGGCCGTTGCCTTGACGAGCGTCAAGGTCTTGGGCGGCGGCGCCGTTGGAGTGGCACCGGCTGGCTCGGTGCGAGGAGCTTCCGGCGGTGGCGTTGGCGTGGTCCTGGGAGAAGGGGGAGCGCCAGGCGCGTCACCCGGGTTGGAGCTTGCCGGCGCGGCTCTGGAGGGGGAAGACATCTTGGTCTTCTTCTTCTTTTTCTTTTCTAGGACGGGAGGAACCAGAGGTTCCGCCCGCCCGGCAGCTTCTTCTCCGACGCTGATGTTGCAGGCGCCGGTGTCTTGGTTTTCGGGAGGGGAGACAAGGTCCTCCTCCGCGCGGTGATCTGGCGGTGTAGGGGCCGCGCGCCCTGAACTTGTAGTGCCTCCCAGAGGGGAGGCAGAGGTAATGCCGGCACCAGATGGTGCCGGGCTTGAGTGAGGAGGAGGAGTTGAGGTCCTTGCGGATCCGGCAGAGCCCTCAGGCCTGGGGCCGAGCTTGAGCGCGGGGCTGAAAGAGAGAAAAAGAAAGGGTTGGAAAAAAGCAACCGGAAAAGAGCTTGGTAAAAACAAAACAAGCAGAGAAACGGGGCCTTACCCAGAAGAGGTCGGCATCTGCCTGCTCTTGTAGCGCCTCATGCCTGCGACCTTCCCCGCAAAGGGTTCAGTCCGAAAGCGCTTGGATGCAGGGGCCTGGCTCGAACCGGCGTCAGAGGCCGGAGCCTTGTTCTTTTGGCCTTGGGCCATGAGTTTCTCCACAAACTCTTGGCCTGCCTCGGCCTGCAGGGGAGGAACGTGCTCGTGGACCTGTGGGTTGATGTTGGCTGAGGGAACATCTACAGAGGAACAATAACAGAAGAATATGAGAGATCAAAAAGAAGAGCTACCTCAAGCAAGGTCAGGTCGTCAGACGAACCGGATGGATCCGGCGGAGATTTGCCGAGGCGCGAGGCTGGAGTCCGGCCCATCTTCAGATCCTGCCAATGAATGAAGGGGTCCGGGTCGAACTTGTCCAAGAGCACGCTTCCGGCAAGGGCCTCGCCGGTCTGAGTCAATGCGGGGGAAGCGGTCCTTAGCCTGAAAACAAAAGAAAAAAGGGTTAGTCACAGTATAAAAGTTACCGGTAAACCGACCCGAGTTGTGTAATTTCTTACTTCTTGGGTCGGAGGGTTAGTGGAACTGAGGGGCCGGAGGCCCCATTCCCAATCATCCGGCATGGCAGTCTGGCAGATCTGCCTAGCCTTGAGGACAATGTCCTTCTTGCTGAGAGGAAGTCCGGTGATCTTGGTAGGATCACCGGGACCGTACATCTCGCTCATCTTATGAACGCGGCGCTTAAGAGGAAGCACCCGGCGCAAGATGAAGGCGCGGATAATATCATCGGAGCAGATGTTAGTCTCCTTCGTCAGCTTCTCCATGAAGCGTACCACCCGGTTTGTTTCGATGTGATCTGTCTTCAGGTTGTAGCTCCAGTTGATTTTTCTGGGCGGCGCCGGATTAAAACGCGGCAGATCGATGAGATCTGCGGCGCCGTTGTTCTTCACGTAGAAGAAGGTCCCTTGCCATAGCCGGCATGACTCGAGACCGGAAAACTTGAAAAAAGGGCTCCCTTGGCGGGAGCCGATGATGCAAGACCCGCATTGTACGGGGGGTTTGGGTTTAGGGATTTCCTTGCCCTGAACGGAATTGATCCGAAGAGCAAAGAAACGGGCAAACATCTCGCGAGTGGGACGAATGCCGATATAAGCCTCCATAAAGGTGGCATAGCAAGAGAGGTAGAAGACGGCGTTGCCGGGAAGATGGTGAGGTTGGAGTTGGTAAAAATCAAGGAAACTCCGGAAGAAAGGAGAGGCGGGAAGGCCGAGGCCGCGCTCGAAGTGAGCGAGAAAAACAACGCGTTCACCGGGTTCAAGCACCGGTTCAATCTCGTCGCCAGGGAGCCGGCAGGATACTCCTTCCGGAATCCTCCTGGACCGGTAAAGCCAGTCAATTTCGTACTGGCTAACGTTGGAGCCCATCCAGGCCCCGCGTGTGATACCGGCAGGATCTACGCCGGAAGCTTGGCTAGAGCTACCGGTTTCTTGGTCGCTACCGGAATTGATGTCCATCTGGACAAGATCGGCGGTTAATCCGTCGGAGGATTGGCTATGCCGGCTATCAGAGGAAGAGGCAGAAGAAGAGGCAGAGGAAGACTCCTCACTAGACATAAGATTTCACGCGGAGAAACACGAATCCCACGATTTACCCCCGTGCGAAGATCTACGAGTGAGAGAAAAAGCAAAAGAAAAGGAGAAGTAAATACACTACCAACTCAAGATCTAGAAAGCAAGCAAAAGAGGGGTAAACGCAGATTGAGCCTAACCTGAGGCGGCGGAGTCGCAGAGGAAGTGGCTCGCCGGTGGATTGGCGAGCTTGCGGTTGGCGAGGAGGTCCGTCGACGGCGAGGTGGAGAAGAGCTTGAGGAAACACCAATGCCGCGACCGCGAGAGGAGCACCACAGAGGTTCTTCGCGCGGCAAAGTTCGGCGACGTCCGGTGGAGCAGTAGCGGAGATTCGCCGGGCGGCGGAGCTCGAGCGGCGAACGAAGCGGTGGAGGCGCAGAGAGCAAAGGACACTGTGCGTGAAGAAGTGGGGAATGCGAGAAGAGGAAGAAGAGGGGGCGGTCTCCTCTTATAAAGGAAGAGAGAGAGGTGGGCCGAAAACCGCCGGGCCGCGGCGGTTCGGTCCGCGGGCCGCGACGGTTCGCTCCACGGGCCACCGCGTGGCGCAGCGATACACGCGTAAAAACAGAAAGCCACAGGGAGGTGCACACGGATCCGGAACGGTGGCTAGGATCCGCTATGAGGCAATTAATACGCGCGCGGAAGCCGAAGGGAAGTGACCCCTGACACTGACGCGTCAGTCACAGTGCGCATGTCACTGACAGGCGCGGGGCCCGAGAAATTCTTGACTTCCCCGAGGAGGTGTTTAATGACTAAGATGCCGGAGGATAAGATACCGGAAAATGCCTTGCAAAGAGAGAAAACGTGAGTCCGGGCAAAGGTGCTGGATCTAAGCTAAGCGCCGGATAGGTTAAACCGGTATCCAAAGACGTGAGAACCTGGCATGGTCTGTTGGATAGAATCCGCCAGACTATACCAGCTTTGGGGACTAATGTTGGGGGGATGACCCCCGGTATGCCAAAGGCATGCCAAACCGGATGGTTTAAGCCATCAAGATACCGGTTTAATGTTCATGCCGGAGCATAAAGATAAGAGTTTGGCTAAGTAAAGCTAAGCCGGTATCCCCAAGAGGGGTATACCGGAACCGGGTAAAGAAGACACCGGGATACCGGAAAGAAGAGCATGTCGGCAGGACTGGTCAAAGATTCTCTCCAGAGCTAGAGGACAAAGATGAGCTAAGCAAAGTAGCTTTAAACGAAGGCCTGACGATAAAGAGGAGGATGACGATGAAAGAAGCCGGAGGACGTCAGCCTCCCTGATTAAAGAAGACCCCGGTGTCATCTATGATTAAAGTAACTTTGTAAAGTAGTTTGTCTAGTCAAAGATGCCATTAGGGTTTCTTCCCCTGTAAGCCACCCTCTCCCCTATATAAGGAGAGGGAGCACACCTGTACTCGGGAGCGATGAGCAGAGATAGAAATCCTGTAAGCACAAACTTGTAACCTGTGGAGATCAATAAAGAAGATGATCTAGAGCGAGTTCTTCCTTGTGTCTTTCTTCTTCAACCTCTAGCCTTGGCTAGGTTCTTGAGGAAACCATCCGGAAGTTCATCCCATCTAATCACAAACCCTCCCCCGAATCCTCTAGCGTCCATTCGGCCCCAACTTAAGCCATCCTATGGCATCTGTCTGTTCACCACGACAACATCCCCAAACCATCTCTCACAACCCTAGCTAACCGCACCGCCGCCGTCGCGCCACCGCCGCACCCGAGCCGCCGAGAGGAGGAGGAGCAGGCGTCGCCACACCGTCGCCTCAGAGAGGAGGATCGAGCAGACGCCAGCCACCGTCACCACCGGCACGGCGGAGGAGGAGGAGGGCGTCGCACACGCGCCGGACACCGTCACCACCGTCGGTAAGAATCTCCCCTCTCCCTTCCCCTCATCCTTCCCCGACGCCGCCAGGACCTCCTCCACCTTCCCCTCCCCTCCCCCTCTTCCTTCCCCTGTCCCTCCACCAAATTCCCCTCTCTGCATTAGTTCTTGCAGTAGCCGAATTTTGCAGTAGCCAAATTCTTGCAGTAGTAATATGGAAATGGGGGGAATTGGATGCTCCTGTTACTATCACATTCAAAAACCATGCCCTAATTTTAGTTCTTGCAGTAGCCGAATTTTGCAGTAGCCGAATTCTTGCAGTAGCCCTAATTTTAGTTCTTCAAGTAGCTCCCTTCTTGCATTAGTTCTTGCAGTAGCTCTCTAAAAATTTGTACATTGAATTGCTTGCAGTAAGAAAAATTGAAAATGAAATGATGCTCAGGCTTATGGCTGAAACTGTGATATTCTCCATCATATTTTCTTCGTACATATTGTTTGCAGATGCATCATTGTATATATCCATGTGTCACACATAACTCAAGTACTGTAGTGTGTAGCTTTGCATTTAGAGATAGACAAGGTGTTAGGCTTTGCATTTCTGTTCCTAGGCTAGGCAGAATGAGGAAGTGGATATTGGGTTCAGTTAACTTACGAATGCATACTCCTTTCTTAGTTCAAAAATTGTGTCAACAAGGATAGGTTAGTTGGTGTTACCATTGCTTGAATGAATATTTTTTCTTGTACAGTTTGTTTTAAGACAAACATGGTGATAATCAAGGCACAGCTGCACTGTGACTTCTTCAAATCTGGCACTTGTCTTGATCTCAAGGCTATATGCTAAGTTGTTACTATGCTTGTTTTTAGATTGTAGATTACATGATGTGAATGATTACTGCAATTTTCTTATGCTTGTTTGTCCCTGTTGCTACTGCTCATGCTCATGCTCACTGCCAAAAAAGAAAATGAAAATGAGAATATTATGTTAAGCTTATATCTGCAATTTGCCTATGCTTGTTGAAGTGGTTTGCATGTCTGGAGTATTTAGGAGCTGATCTGGACTACTTGTTCAACAATGTAGTTGATTCTTTTGTGAGTCAAGACAATGCAGGCACCTAAAAAGGATGGATTAATTCTGTTTTGCATGTTTGAAATGTCTGTGCTGCTGCTTATCTTGAAATATTGATATCTGCACCAGGTTGTTTGTGACTTGGAAACCATCTGTAGCTCTAGTAATTTCTTGTCATAATAAGAAAGAAATTGAGAATCTGACCATTTGTAGCTGTACATTTGGATTATCCTTGAGTTTCTATTAAACTTGTTGTTTGGTCGACTTGATGAATGTGAAGCTTAACTCTGACTTGCATAAAATGTGAGTAGAGCTCTTTGGATTGAGTTTTTATTTGACTTGTGGGCTCGCTAGGCCTAGTAGTGTGTAATTAAGGGAAACTGTATAAGTACAATTGATGCTTGCTGAAGTGGTTTGCATGTCCAGGCAGGGGAGCTTTATCTTAGTTCATGTTGCTTAGTTATTTAGTTCATTAGGTGGAGTCCCATTGCTGGTTAGTATTTAGGGTTTCAATTTATATTTACTAAATGCTTTATATACTAAATGCTTCTGGTTTGCTTCTGGTTGAGATGGAAATGAAAAAAAATGGTTTTCAGGGATGCTGGACATGTGCAGAACTAGTGCAATTTATCCCCGGCATTTTATACGAACTGATTAATTAGAATAGGCATGATAGCCTAGCACTTGTTCAAATCTAGAGGTCAACCGTCGATGAAGTTAAAACTGTCTAGATTGAAAAGGTTTAGTAGCTCAACAGGCATCCCTTTCTGGGATCATTTTCTTGTGGTTTGGCATCATAATAAAATGCTAGCAGTAATGTTGTAGCTATGTGCTATGTGCTGTTGTAATTTGGTTTAGCTCCAGTTGGTATATATTGCATATTTTGTGCTGAAGCAGATTTTGCATTTGGTATATATGTTGGTGTTTGCTTGATGAGAATGGTGATGTTTGGTTGATGCACTGGTGTTGGAGAATTGTATATATATGTTTGCAGGGATTGAGTTGCTATTGAGTGCCGGAATGTTGATTCATTTCCGTTCCGGCAATTCTAGCACTCCGCATGACCAATTTTTAGCAAAGGTCATGCCGAATTTTTCCGTGAATTCTAACTCTTTTTCATCTTCTATTAGTGCAAGCCACCATGGCGTCTCAAGAACAATTAGAGGAGCACTACAATAGGCACTTCTTTAGGACGGAGGAGGATGTTGAGGCCGCTGGTATTGGCGGCGACGAGGACCATGGGATGGAGGATGCCGCTGGGGGTAGTGCCGACGAGCCAAGCGGCGACGAGGCAACCGGCGCCACCGGGGGTAGTACCTACGAGCCAAGCGGCGACGAGGCAACCGGCGTCGCTGGGGGTGGCGGCGAGACAAGCGGCGACGATCCTAGCGGCGCCGCCGGGAGTAGTGGCACCGGGACAAGTGGTTCCAAGAGGCTGCGGAAGGCAAGGCGCCAAAACACGGTCGCCACCGGCAGAGACACAATCAAAGAGGTGGACCCCGCCAGTGGTTTGCCGGTGGAGCCTAAGGATGTTGCCAAGGGGTACGGCAACCAACTGGCATGTATCCTCCGGGAGGTCATCAGTCTCAACGAGATGGACCTCCGAGCTGAGAACATCGCATTTGCGTGCCCAGCTCATTGCGAGGTTGCACTCACGATACAAGTTCCTAGGCGACTACGCCTCCACTCATGAAACCAAGAACATTGTGAACTCACAAGCCCTCCTGAAGTTCACCAAACACCTCAGCAGACCGTCGCGCGTTCCACGTATCTATCCACGACGCTTTCCCTCATTTCGATGACCATCGCCCCCTACAAGACAAGATAATTGATTACACCGCCGTCTTGGTTTTCACGGAAAAAATTCGGCATGACCTTTGCTAAATATTGTCATGCTGGAGTTCCGAAATTCGCCGGAACGGAAGTTAATCAACATTCCGGCAAAACATTGACAACTCAATGTTCCTGTACGCGTCAACAAATGCGAAACAATGCATTTACATATATGGAACCACCTTTTGCCATCACTAGTGACATAACCGCGACTTTTCGACAACACATGAACATTCCACTCATTAGTTATATACCTATTAGTTGACGTGACGTCCAAAAGCACCGGAGAGACGCCACACGTCGAGTTTAATGCTCGAGAGATCTAGAGATCTAAGAAATGGAGAGATCTAGCTAGATCTAGTGGAAAAGGTGGTGGGAGGAGATAGATCTAGATCTAGATTATGCAAATCATGCTAGAGGGGCTAGGTAGTGCATGATTTGCTCAAATACATCATATTTTATTGGTTGAAATAGCTAAAATGGGTGGGGGAATGAGCTAACTAGTGTTTGGGTTGATTTGCCATCACATATGAGTGTGTGTGGGTGGTGGTAGGTGGCTGGTCGTCTTAAATGGCCAAGCTCAGGTTACCGCCGGCGCCTACAAACAAGAATGCCAGTGGTAGGGCCCGTTACCGCCGGCATCTACGGGACGCAAACGCCGGCGGTAAGTGAAAGCTGGGTGGCCCACCCTGGCTCGGCGACACCCCCGGCATCAACTGCCCACGTTCGCCGGCGGTACAGCCCAGTATCCCCGGCGCTTTGGGCCCAATTCGCCGGCGGTAAGGCCAGGCCCAATTGGGACCCCGCGGCCCATTGCACCCCCGGCGCCTCCGTTCCCATTTCGCCGGCAGTAATCGAGCCACCCCCGGCGCCATCCTACATATTTCGCCGGCGGTAGTGTTAGGCCCCCCTGGAAGGTATTACCGCCGGCATCTTCAGCTCGTATTTGCCGACGGTAAGGAGTGCGGCTATAAGACTTTTCCTAGTAGTGACCCGATCATCACGTGATGCTTCGAAACGACGAGTCTTAGCAATGATGCATACTAAGGACGATCACTTCATGGATATGCGAATATCGTTAGTGCCCCAATAGTGGAGGATTGGGACGCATGGCGTCTTCAACCTTCGTACATTCCCATAAAACTTATGAGTTTATGTAGTCTCACCAAATTATATTCTATCACCTTGCAATAAGGTCTTAAATATCACATATATCTAATACCTTGCTTATTTCTGAAAACAAAATTTTCAGCTCCTTACTTTTCAAACATATTTGAACTTCAAGTTTCACGGAGACAAGATGATTTTAGGTACTAATTGAAACCATTGTTATTTGAATCAGCAATGTGAGGTTTACTAAAAGTTTGCAATAGGACTTAATCATTTCTTGATTCTTTAACAATACGGTACCAGTCCGTAAAGTTTCTTATCAGACTTAACAGTATTTCTATCTCAATTACAAGACTTGCGTATGGTAGAAAACGGATGCCAGTTCTACAAATTAATTCAAAATACTATTCAGACTATGTTCATGATAAATAGTTCATGTTTTAATCTAATTACTAATGAACTCCCACTTAATACAACATCCCTCATAGTTGTTTAGTGGTACACGATCCACATCCACTACACCAAAACCGATCATCATGTGAGATGATGTAGCTTCAATGGTGAACATCAACATGTTGATCATATCATCCATATGATATGACTCGTGTTCAACCTTTCGGTTTCCGTTGTCCCGAGGCCATGTCTGTACATGCTAGGCGCGTCAAGCAAACCCAAGTATTTCCGCGTGTGCAACATGGCTTACACCTGTTGTATGTGAACGTAGAATCTATCATATCCGGTCATCACGAGATGCTTCAAAACGACGAACTGTAGCAACGGTGCATACGAGGGGAGAACACTTTATTATCTTGATATCAATGTGAGGGATCATCTTATAATGCTACCGTCGCGATCTAAGCAAAATAAGATGCATAAAGGATTAACATCACATGAAATTCATATGTGATATGATATGGCCCTTTAGTCTTTGCGCCTTTGATCTTCATCTCCAAAGCACGGACATTATCTCCATCATCAATGGGCATGATCTCCATCATCGTCGGCGTAGCGTCAAGGTCCATGGCGCCGTCTTCATGGTTGTTCACCGTATGTAGCAACTATTACAACTACTTTGAGATAATACTACAACATGAAATATAAAGACAACCATAAGGCTCCTGCCGGTTGCCACAATACAATAATGATCATCTCATACATATTCATCATCACATCACCAAACCCTGCAAAAACAAGTTAGACGTCTCTAATTTGGTTTGCATATTTTACGTGGTTTAGGGTTTTCGAGTAAGATCCAATCTACCTACGAACATGAACCACAACGGTGATACTAGTGTTGTCAATAGAAAGAGTAAATTGAATCTTCACTATGGTGAGAGAGAAAGACACCCGCAAAGCCACTTATGCAATACAAGTTGCATGTCGAGCGTGGAGCAAAATCTCATGAACGCGGTCATGTAAAGTTAGCCCGAGCCGCTTCATCCCATCATGCCGCAAGATGCAAAGTACACGAACTAAAGACAACAAAGCATCAACGCCCACAAAACAATTGTGTTCTACTCGTGCAACCAATCTATGCATAGACACGACTCTGATACCACTGATGGGATTCGTAGCATAGAAAACAAAAAATTTCCTACCGCAAGAACGAATAACAAGCAAAGATCCAATCTAGAAGATGGTACCAATGAGAAGATCATGAGACTAACCCTCGAAGATTTCCAAAGCCTACGAGATTAGATCTCGTTGTTGCTGTAGTCGATCACTTGCCGCTTTCGAAAGCGCGTAGAAATCTTGACGGTGCCACAGTCGGGCAGCACCTCCGTACTCGGTCACACGTTCGGTGTTGATGACGACGTCCTTCTCCCCGTTCTAGCGGGCAGCAGAAGTAGTAGATACTCCTCGGAATCCCGACAGCACGATGGCATGGTGGCGGTGGCGGTGGAGATCTCCGGCAGGGCTTCGCCTAAGCTATGCGGGAGAGGTGGGAGGAGGGTGGCGGCTAGGGTTTGGGAGAGGGGCAGCCGGCCATGGTGCCTTGGGTGGTGCGGCCAAGGTGTGGTTGGAGTGGCCGGCCCCCTCCCTCTCTCCCTCATTATATAGGTGCAACCCCAAGGGTTAGCCCTAGAATCCGAATAAGAGTCCAACTCCCAAACCTTCCAAAGGGCCAAACCTAGGGGGAGTGCGACTCCCCCCTTTCCTTCTTACTTGGCCGGCAAAGGGTGGTGGAGTCCACCTTGGACTCCACCCTCCCACTTGGTTGTCAAGTTAGGGTTGGTGGAGTCCAACCGGGACTCCACCTTCCATGGTGATTTCTTCCGGAAGGTTCTAGAACATTCTAGCGCCTTCCATAAATGCATCGGATCATTTTCCAAACATGGAAAGTGACTTCCTATATATGAATCTTATTCTTCGGACCATTCTGGACCTCCTCGTGATGTCCTGGATCCCATCCGAGACTCCGAACAAAACTTCGAACTCCATTCCATATTCCATATCTACTTAAAACGACATCAAACCATAAGTGTGTCACCCTACGGTTCGTGAACTATGTAGACATGGTTGAGACTCTTCTCCGACCAATAACCAATAGCGGGATCTGGAGATCCATAATGGCTCCCACATATTCAACGATAACTTAGTGATCGATTGAACCATTCACATACGATACTGATTCCCGTTGTCACGCGATATTTTACTTGTCCGAGGTTTGATCATCGGTATCTCTATACCTCGTTCAACCTCGTCTCCGACAAGTACTCTTTACTCGTACCGTGGCATATCATCTCTTGTGAACTATTCACATGCTTGCAAGCTAATCAGACGACATTCCACCGAGAGGGCCCAGAGTATATCTATCCGTCATCGGGATGGACAAATCCCACTCTTGATCCATATGCCTCAACTCATACTTTCCGAATACTTAATCCCACCTTTATAACCACCCATTTACGCAGTGGCGTTTGATGTAATCAAAGTACCCTTCCGGTATAAGTGATTTACATGATCTCATGGTCGAAGGACTAGGTAACTATGTATCAAAAGCTTATAGCAAACTGAACTTAATGACGTGATCTTATGCTACGTGATGTCTACGGGTGCTTCTATTCTTGTAGACAGTGTTGGGCCTCCAAGAGCAGAGGTTTGTAGAACAGCAGCAAGTTTCCCTTAAGTGGATCACCCAAGGTTTATCGAACTCATGGAGGAAGAGGTCAAAGATATCCCTCTCAAGCAACCCTGCAATCACGATACAAGAAGTCTCTTGTGTCCCCAACACACCTAATACACTTGTCAGATGTATAGGTGCACTAGTTCGGCGAAGAGATAGTGAAATACAAGTGGTATGAATGAATATGAGCAGTAGTAACGGCGCTAGAAAAGTGCTTGCTGGCGTGCAGTTGATGTTAGTAATATTGCAGGAAGTAAACAAGCAGTAAAACAGTAAACAAGCGGTGTTTGCAGTATTGGAAACAAGGCCTAGGGATCATACTTTCACTAGTGGACACTCTCAACATTGATCACATAATAAATAAGTTCTCTTTCTTTGTGCTACATATACTCTTGTTTGATAATGAACACCATTCGTTGCGTAGGGCTACAAGAGCACCTCAATGCCGGAGTTAACAAGCTCCACAACATTCGGCATTCATATTTAAGTAACCTTAGAGCATAATAGATCTTTGCAATCTAAACCGAGTACTAACATAGCATACACACTGTCACCTTTACACTATGAAGGGGGAATAAATCACATCAATACTATCATAGTAATAATTAACTCCATAACGTACAAGAGATTATGATCATAACCTACGCCAAGTACTACACGATGCACACACTGTCACCGTTACACCATGAAGGAGGAATAGAATACTTTAATAACATCACAAGAGTAGCACATAGACTAATAGTGATACAATGCTCATCATATGGATCTCAATTATGCAAGGCAATTCATGAGATCATTGTATTGGGGTACATGAGAGAGAGATTAACCACATAGCTACCGGTACAGCCCTTAGCCTCGATGGAGAACTACTCCCTCCTCATGGGAGACATCAGCGTTGATGAAGATGGCGGTGATGTCGATGAAGAAGCCTTCCGGGGGCACTTCCCCGTCCCGGCGGCGTGCCGGAACAGAGACTCCTGTCCCCCAGATCTTGGCTTCGCGATGGCGGCGGCTCTGGAAGGTTTCTCGTACCGTGGCTTTTCCGTATCGAAGATTTAGGTCAGGGGGCTTCTTATAGGCGAAGAGGCGGAGTCGGAAGGCTGACGAGGCGACGACACAGTAGGGGGGCGCGGCCCACCCCCTGGCCGCGCCAGCCTATCATCTGGGGCCCACAGGGCCATCCTCTGGCGGCTCTCGGGTGTTCTGGAAGCTTCGTGTGATTCTAAGATGCTGGGCGTTGATTTCGTCCAATTCCGAGAATATTTCCTTACTAGGATTTCTGAAACCAAAAACAGCAGAAAACAGGAACTGGCACTTCGGCATCTCGTCAATAGGTTAGTTCCGGAAAATGCATAATAATGACATATAATGTGTATAAAACATGTAGGTATTGTCATAAAACAAGCATGGAACATAAGAAATTATAGATACGTTTGAGACGTATCAAGCATCCCCAAGCTTAGTTCCTACTCGCCCTCGAGTAGGTAAACGATAACAATGATAATTTCTTAAGTGACATGCTACCAACATAATCCTGATCAACATTATTGTAAAGCATATGAGATGAATGCAGCGATTCAAAGCAATGGTAAAGACAATGAGTAAACAACTAAACCATATAACAAAGACTTTTCATGAATAGTACTTTCAAGACAAGCATCAATAAGTCTTGCATAAGAGTTAACTCATAAAGCAATAAATTCAAAGTAAAGGCATTGAAGCAACACAAAGGAAGATTTAAGTTTCAGCAGTTGCTTTCAACTTGTAACATGTATATCTCATGGATAGTTGTCAACATAAAGCAATATAACAAGTGCAATAGGTAAACATGTAAGAATCAATGCACAGAGTTGAGACAAGTGTTTGCTTCTAAGATAGAAAGAAGTAGGTAAACTGACTCAACATAAAGTAAAAGAATGGCCCTTCGCAGAGGGAAGCAGGGATTAAATCATGTGCTAGAGCTTTTTAAGTTTTGAAATCATATAGAGAGTATAAAAGTAAAGTTTTGAGAGGTGTTTGTTGTTGTCAACGAATGGTAATGGGTACTCTAACTACCTTATCAACCAGACTTTCAAGAGCGGCTCCCATGAAGGACGTTATCTCTACCAGCAAGGTAGATCATCCCTCGTCTCTTTTGTTTACACATGTATTTTAGTTTCATTATTGATGACACTCCTCCCAACCTTTTGCTTACACAAGCCATGGCTAACCGAATCCTCGGGTGCCTTCCAACATTCACATACCATGGAGGAGTGTCTATTTGCAAAAATTAAGTTGCTTACTGATAGATCAGGGCAAAGCATGCGAATAGAATTATTAATGCAAGTTAATTAATTGGGGCTGGGAACCCCATTGCCAGCTCTTTTTGCAAAATTATTGGATAAGCGGATGAAGCCACTAGTCCATTGTGAAAGTTTGTCAAAAGTAAATGACAAGATCGAAAGATAAAACACCACATACTTCCTCATGAGCTATAAAACATTGACACAAATAAGAGATAATAGCTTTTGAATTGTTTAAAGGTAGCACATGAAGTATTTGCTTGGAATGGCGGAGAAATACCATGTGGTAGGTAGGTATGGTGGACACAAATGGTATAGTTTTTGGCTCAAGGATTTGGATGCACGAGAAGAATCCCTCTCAATACAAGGCTAGGCTAGCAAGGTTGTTTGAAGCAAACTCAAGTATAAAACGGTGCAGCAAGACTCACATATGAACATATTGTAAGCATTATAAGACTTTACATCATCTTCCTTGTTGTTCAAACACCTTAACCAGAAAATATCTAGACTCTAGAGAAACTAATCATGCAAACCAAATTTTAACAAGCTCTATGTAGTTCTTCATTAATAGGTGCAAAGTACATGATGCAAGAGCTTAAACATGATCTATATGAGCACAACAATTGCCAAGTATCAAATTATTCAAGACATTATACCAATTACCACATGCAGCATTTTCTGTTTCCAACCATATAACAATGAACGAAGCAGTTTCAACCTTCGCCATGAACATTAAGAGTAAAGCTAAGAACACATGTGTTCATACGCAACAGCGGAGCGTGTCTCTCTCCCACACAAGGATGAACTTATTCAAACATAAACAAAAACAAAAGCAAACAGACGCTCCAAGTAAAGTACATAAGATGTGACCGAATAAAAATATAGTTTCAAGAGAAGGAACCTGATAATTTTGTCGATGAAGAAGGGGATGCCTTGGCCATCCCCAAGCTTAGATGCTTGAGTCTTCTTGAAATATGCAGGGATGAACCACCGGGGCATCCCCAAGCTTAGACTCTTCACTCTTCTTGATCATAGTATATCATCCTCCTCTCTTGACCCTTGAAAACTTCCTCCACACCAAACTCGAAACAAACTCATTAGAGGGTTAGTGCATAATCAAAAATTTCACATGTTCAGAGGTGACACAATCATTCTTAACACTTCTGGACATTGCACAAAGCTACTGGAAGTCAATGGAACAAAGAAATCCATCTAACACAGCAAAAGAGGCAATGCGAAATAAAAGGCAGAATCTGTCAAAACAGAACAGTCCGTAAAGACGAATTTTAAAGAGGCACCAGACTTACTCAAATGAAAATGCTCAAATTGAATGAAAGTTTCTTAGATATCTGAGGATCACACACAAAAATTGGCAGATTTTTCTGAGTTACCTACAGAGAATTCTTCCCAAATTCGTGACAGACAGAAATCTGTTTCTGCGCAGTAATCCAAATCTAGTATCAACCTTTCTATCAAAGACTTCACTTGGCACAACAATGCAACAAAACTAAGATAAGAGAGGTTGCTACAGTAGTAACAACTTCCAAGACACAAATATAAAACAAAGCTACTGTAGCAAAATAAACACATGGGTTATCTCCCAAGAAGTTCTTTCTTTATAGCCATAAAGATGGGCTCAACAGTTTTAATGATGCACTCGCAAGAAATAATATTTGAAGCAAAAGAGAGCATCAAGAGGCGAATTCAAAACAAATTTAAGCCTAACATGCTTCCTATGAAAAGGAATCTTGTACACAAATGAATTCATGAAGAACAAAGTGACAAGCATAAAAGGATAAAACCAGTGTAACTTCAAAAATTTCAGCATATAGAGAGGTGTTTTAGTAACATGAAAATTTCTACAACCATATTTTCCTCTCTCATAATAATTTTCAGAGGCATCCTTAACAAACTCAACAATATAAGTATCACATAAAGTATTCTTATTCACATGCATAAAAGTATCATTACTCTCCACATAAGCATAGTCAATTTTATTAGTTGTAGTGGGAGCAAATTCAACAAAGTAGCTATCATTATTATTCTCATCATCAAATATAGGAGGCATATTGTAATCATAATTAAACTTATCCTCCATAGTAGGCGGCACCAAAAGACCACTATCATTATAATCATCATAAATAGGAGGCATATCATAATCAACATAAACTTTCTCCTCAATACCCGGAGGACTAAAGAGATCATTTTCATCAAAACCGACCTCCCCAAGCTTAAATTCTTCCATAGCATTAGAAACAATGGTGTTCAAAGCATTCATACTAATAACATTCCCATTAGCATGCATAAGTTCCATGGGTTTTTTAATTTTCTCTTCAAACACATCATGTCCTAATTCAAGATAAAGTTCATAAAGATCTCTCATTTTGTTGTTGTCTTCCATTAAGCCTTACTAGTGTAAAACAAGAAACAAAAAGATGCAATTGCAGGATCTAAAGGAAATAGCTTCGAGTACTCACACAACAGCAACAGAAAAGTACTTAGTTACCTGGGACCGGAGTATGAATGCCTTTTACCTTTCCTCCCCGGCAACGGCGCCAGAAAAGTGCTTGATGTCTACGGGTGCTTCTATTCTTGTAGACAGTGTTGGGCCTCCAAGAGTAGAGGTTTGTAGAACAGCAGCAAGTTTCCCTTAAGTGGATCACCCAAGGTTTATCGAACTCAGGGAGGAAGAGGTCAAAGATATCCCTCTCAAGCAACCCTGCAATCACGATACAAGAAGTCTCTTGTGTCCCCAACACACCTAATACACTTGTCAGATGTATAGGTGCACTAGTTCGGCGAAGAGATAGTGAAATACAAGTGGTATGAATTTTGAAACGGGCAAAAAAGCTTTTGCCTTATATTAATATAGGAGAAGCAAACAGGGTTATGGCAAGAGCCATAGAACAAAAGGAAAAAAAGGGCGAAAACCGCCCCTAGACAAGGTTAGCCTACAAGATCCGCTAGGTTCTTTGCACCAGCAAGAATCCAGTCCTTGCCCTCTTCCCTAATCTTATGCATGACCACCGAAGGCAGGGAGGACTTATTGTTGAAGACCCGTTCGTTCCTCTCTTTCCATATTTCCCACGCAACAAGAGTGATGGCCGACCGCAAGCCCTTTGGGAAGGAGGTGGTGGTCTTCGAAAGGGCCAGCCAATAGTCCAGAACTTTAGACCTACCCTCTCCAAGGCTCGTGAGGAGGTCCGGGCAAGACAACCAGGAGGCCGCAGCCGTCCAGATGCGCCTGGAGAATCGGCATTCGAAGAGCATGTGACGTGCCGTCTCGGGGGAGGTACGACAGAGCTGGCAGGTAGGGTGGTGTGGCCAACCACGTTTGGCCAAGCGATCAGCAGTCCACAGGCGATTTTGGACCGCGAGCCAAGCAAAGAAGCGGCACTTTGGAGGGGCCCAAGTCTTCCAAACAACGTTCCCAAACTGACATGGCAAGGAGGCCAGGAACTGAATCTTGTAGGCGGAGCTGGCCGAGTAGCACCCGTTAGGGGTCAAGGTCCAGGAGATGGAATCATCAGTGTCAGGGTTCAGCTGGATGTCTGACAGGAGCTCCCAGAGGCGGATATATTGCTCCATGTGATAGACCGTGAAAGCATCCACCGCAATGTCCGCGATCCAGTTGTTGTCGGTTAGGGCGTCATGGACCGTACGATTCTTCCTCTTGGAAGCTTTGAAGACAAGGGGAGCCAGGTCTTTAGGCGGGGCGCCATGGAGCCATGAGGATGACCAGAAGGAGGCCTTGGTTCCGTTACCAATGGTGACACGAGTGGCCGCATTGAAGAGGTCACGATCGGTGGCGTCGTTGGGGGTTTCAGAGCCCACCCAAGGTTTCTCAGGAGCCTTCCATTCGTACCATAACCAACGAAGTCTCAGGGCCCGGGAGAACTTCTCCAGATCCAACACCCCTAAACCGCCAAGATCCTTTGGGCGACACACCTTTTGCCAATTGACTCTGCATTTCCCCCCGCTAACCGTCTCCTGACAGGCCCAGAGCATGCCACGACTGATCTTAGCAAAAGCCTTGAGGATGCCTTTGTCCGCCTTTAAGGCCGTCAGTAAGAAGATAGGCATGGAGGAGAGCACGGACTTAACCAGAGCAGTGCAACCGGGACGATTCAGAAACTTTCCTTTCCAGGGGCTGAGTCGAGCCACCGCCTTGTCAATGTAGGGTTGAAGATCCGCACGCCTAAGTCTTCCAAGGGAGATGGGCAACCCCAGGTACTTTATAGGGAAGGGGGTCGTGGTTGCCGGGAAATTTGCCAAAACCTCATCCAAGTTGATATCGGCGCATTGGATGGGGGCAACGGAGCTCTTGGACACATTGGTGACTAGGCCCGAGACTTCCCCAAAACTTTGCAGAATGCTAGTAAGGCCTTCCACGTCGTGAGTCGTGGGGGCTAGAAAAATGGCGGCGTCGTCTGCATAGAGGGAGACCCTGGGACCCTGAAGGTTGCCAGGCATAGCGGACAGAAGGCCGGACTCTGTAGCCTGTTCCAGGAGTCTCTGAAGAGGGTCAATGGCGATGTCGAAAAGCAGAGGCGAGAGAGGATCACCCTATCGAAGTCCGCGTCCGTGCGGGATGTACCTTCCAGGGATTCCGTTGAGGAAAAACCTAGAGGAGGCCGTGGAGAAGAGAGTCGTCAGGAGGGCCCTCCATCTCTGCGGAAAGCCAAGCCGCTGCAAGAGATCCAACATGTAGTCCCAACGAACGGTGTCAAAAGCTTTGGCTATGTCCAGCTTGATAAGTAGGGAGGGGGTCTTGTTGCGGTGTAACCGGCGGGCGGTGTTCCTGACGTACATGAAGTTGTCGTGGATAGTTCTTGATTTGATGAAAGCGCTCTGGCTACGCGAGACAAGGTCATTCATCCTCGGGCTGAGACGTCGTGCCATAGCTTTGGCGATAATCTTTGGGACCACGTGGATGAGGCTGATGGGCCTGTAATCTGAAATGGCATCCGCACCATCCTTCTTAGGAAGAAGAACGACATTGGCTGTGTTGATGATGTGGAAATTTGAAGTTGACAGCTCGGAGAAGGCCTTGATAGCGGACATAAGGTCATCCTTAATAATATCCCAGCAGGAGCGAAAGAACGCGATGGAAAAGCCGTCTGGGCCCGGAGCCTTATCTGCGGGCATGTTGTCTAGAGCTTCCTTAATCTCATCCTCCGAGAAAGGAAGGCCCAGGTCATCTAGAGGGTGAGAGGTGGGATTCAAGGCGTCCCAGTTGAAGTCCAGCGAGCGAGGAGGAGGCCGACCCAGGGTGCGGGAGAAGTGGTCAAAGATTATTCCAGCTTTATCATCGTGAGTCACAGCCCAACCATTGTTATGTTTGAGCCTCACAATGTGATTTTTGCGCCTTCTAGCATTAACTCGAAGATGGAAGAACTTGGTGTTGGCGTCTCCCTCACGGAGAAAGCGAAGTCTGGAGGCTTGGCGTTTGCGGGACCTTTCCAGAGCGGCAAGTCCCTTCACCCGGCGTTTGAGATTAGCACGGAGCCAACATTCATCCTGGGAGAGGGCGCGGGACTCTTGCGCCACATCCAGCTGTAGAATGACATCCAGGGCCATGAGAAGTTGCAGTTTGCTATCAGAGAAGAGGCTTCTGCTCCAGGATTTGAGTCCCAACGCCGTGGCCTTGAGCTTGTGATTGATCACGTGGACTGGCTGAGAATGCGAGGAGGGCGCCGACCAAGCTTGTTGAACCGCCTCTCTGAAACCAGGCATCTTGGTCCAGAAGGATTCGAAACGAAAAAGAGGCGGTTTCCGCGGGCCACTTTGGTTAGATAGGACAAGGGGGCAGTGGTCCGAGAGGGACGAGGATAGGGCATAAAGCACATGGTTCTCGAACATGAGGTCCCAAGCAGTATTGCAGAAAGCCCTATCAAGGCGCACAAGAGTAGGGGACTGTCTTTCATTGCTCCAGGTAAACTTCCGGTTCTGCAACTTCAGCTCCTTAAGGTGATAGTTGGTGAGGGCTCTTCTGAAAAGACCCATGAGACGGAAGTCGAGATTGTTGTTGTTCTTATCTTCCGCCTGATAGATGAGGTTGAAATCTCCAATGATGAGCCACTTGGAGTCGTCCGAGGGCTTGGCCGCGATAACTTCCGCGAGAAAGGCTTCTTTCTCGGTGTGGTCGGTAGGGCCATAGACCGTGGTGAGCTTGAAGGAGGTACCACATGACCGAATGGAGACGTTGGCCGAGATCAAGTGGGTGTCGAGGTGAACGTTGGAGATCTCTACATGAACATCGCTCCAGAGTAAGAGGATGCCACCTCGGGTGCCGGTGGCCGGACGATGGGCGAAGGAGCGAAGTCTAAAGCCGCCGATATAAGAAGCCGTTTGTTGATCCATGTGGTCGAGCTTGGTCTCTTGGATGCAAGCGATGTGACAGCGGGTATCGGCGAGGAAGGCGTGAACGGTATCTTTGCGAGCTTGGTCATTAAGACCACGGGTGTTCCAATCAGCGATGGAGAGATCAGGACCGATCATAATGTCGTTCAAAACAAACAGATGGAGGGACGAACACAGGTACTTGTCCACAAAACGAAAGAAGATAACACGGTAGAAAAACAAACGGAGCTAAACGGGCACGTCTAGGACTTCTGGCTCGCCTCCTCCTGGGCCTCCCATGGCAAAGAGCGATTCATCCGCCTCGGCCAAGCTACGTATGTTGAGCTTGAAGAGCTTGGTAAGAGCTTCGATCGCCGTATTCGGGAGCGGGGCTTTGAACTTGTCGACATAAGCCTTCCTTGCTTCCAGCAGAGGGACGCCCGCGGCAGCTACACCCAATTTGGTGTTTAGAACCTGAACGGCCTTATCCATCGTATGCATCTTTGGCTTGTTGAGCAAGCGGGCGCTGCGCCGAGTTTCAGAAGTGGCCTGCACCTCGTGCTGCACAGGCAAAAACAGTACCGGCGCGGGGCTCGGCAAGAGAGGAGCCTGAGGACGCACAAATAGGTTGTTTATGATGGAAGAAGTGCGTTCTTCGGCCCCGGGCTCGACTTCGGGCTCGATCACGGTCTGTCTCTCTGCCTCCTCAGCGACGTCTTCAGCGGCATCTTCCCAAGAATCTGGCACCACATAGGGTGCGAGCGGCTCGGTCGGAACAACGAGAGAAAGAGGCGAGGCAGGGGGCGTCGTAGAGCCATCGAGGACATCCTCCAGCCAAGCACTAGGGAGGGAAGGCCCGCTGTGCGCTTGCGGTGGAGGCGAAGCAAGCCTCGAGAACCCCGAGGCAAAGGCTGACGGCAGCCCCTTGATGGCGGACGTCCAAACCGTGCAGGGCACGTCACATGTAACGACGGAGGGGATAAACTTCCGCGTGAAGGCGTCTCCGACCAAGCTGATAGGAGCAGCATCGCGTAGCTCGGTGAAGTGGTGGCGACGACCGTCGTAGTGAGCAGAGGAGCGATCCGAGCTACGGCCGTAGGAGCGGCCTTTCCCTCCTTCATGGTGAGGGCCTGCAGACTTGACGCGGAAGGAAGCTGAGGAGTAGCGACGCGAAAAATCCCGGCGAGGTTCCCTTCTTTCCTCATCATCGTCATCCTCGCGGCGGTGACGTTTGCGTAACTCCCTGTCGTCACAGCGGGAGCCATGGCGTGAATGGCTGCGTCGGCGGTCCCTTGTCTCCGAAGAGCGAGAACGGCGGCGATCCGCGGCATTGGAGAGGGAGCGATGGGACTTGCTCCGTTCAGACTCCCGTGGCCGAGCTCGAGGTGGGCCGTCAAGATCTCCTCTAGCGTTAGATCGGGCCCATCCAAGACGATCGTCGTCGTCGTGGCGCTGATGAAAAGCCAGGCTGAGTTCACCCAAAGCAGGAATAGGGGCCGGAAGGATGGAACCCGAGCTCTCCCCCACGGGACGGCCGTCGATGGTGCCAAGGTGGCACAGCGGCAGCGTGTGCGAGACAGGACAGAAGCTGGTGAGCGGCTCGCCTCCGTCCAGCACCGGGGCACCCGTAAAGTCCTCAACGGCGTCGACGTGTAGTAGAACACGGAACGAAATCCCGCGCTTCCATTGATCAGGCCGATCTTCCTCAACGCGAACTTTGGAGGAAAGGCCACCTGCACCCTTGTTCACCAAAGTACACCACAGAACCTTGGGGATGCACTGGGGAGACGGCGTCCAAGCCCAAAGGCCGAAGGAGGAGGTGTCTTCCATGGTGGTGAAGCCGTCGTCGAGGCGTTGGACCGCGCACTTGCGGCCAATAAGCTGATCAACCACTTCCGGCCGCCAGGCGAAGGGAGGGAGGCCGTCGACAACCACGTGGACGCGGAAGTGGAGGTCCGCATTGTAAGCGTGAGAAACCGCGCGCCATGGCCGGAAGTGGACGTCGAGGCCGTCCATCTTGAAATTGCAGCGCTCCGTGCGCATAACCTCGTCTCGCAGCTCGCCGGAGGAGAACTTGACAAGGTACTGCTCTGGGAAGTGGGAGCTCACCATCAGCTCGGACGAACGCAGGCGGAACTTGCGACGGAAGATGTCGTCGACATCGGTGCGGTCCGTTCCCGACGGCGCGGCGATGACCCACGCCACGATGGCGGTGCGCTCCCAGTCCAGGCGCTCGCAGTCGAGGTCGTACGAGGTTGCGATGAAGCAGGTGCCTTCCTCCTCACGCATGGAAGGGTGGCCGAGGAAGGACATGGCCGCCGGAGGTGGGCGTGGATCGCGCTGCTGCCGCAGTTTGCTCGACGAAGAAGGATGCTGCCGGGGGCGGTGGCTGCGAGGGCGGGAGCAGGAGGCGACCAGGTGGCTGGAGGAACTGCAGCGGAAGCAAGCTTTGGCTCCAGCTTTTGTAGACGGAGGAGGTGAAGGGCCGACGTCTCGGGAAGAGGAGGAGAGGCGACGGCGACCTCCGTTGAAAAAGGCAGCAGCCCTTCGGGCTTCACGTCGCGCGCGGCGCGACATAACTACGGTCCAATCCTCTTCCTCAGAAACGGCCGTCGTGTCCTCGCGCATCGAGGAACGTGGAGGAGGCAAAGCGTCCCGGCCGTGCGAGTGGAGGTGGGCCCCCTTGGTGTTAGCGGACGACGATGGCGGCAGGATGAAACGCACCGTCTTGCACGGGCCTAGCCTCGCCGGAGTTCCAGGAGCGGACGGGGTACATAGGATCCCCACCGGAGCGGAAGCCGACGATGTAGAGGGCGACGAGGTTGCGCGGCGCCAGGCTGAGATGGAGACGCTGAGGGCATCGCGCTCCTTTTGTGACGGCTCATCGAGAGGGGAGCGCCCGACAATGACGCTCCGGAGCCGGCGAGGTGCCTCATCCGCCTCCCTCTGCGGACGGAGAACACCTGGAGGAGCTGACTTCGACGATCTTGGGGCTTGTAGCTGTGCAGCCGTCGAACTTGGAGCAGGTCGCTGCGAGGACGAGGGAGGCAAAGGGCCCAGAACGGTAGGCGAGAAGCCCGGCGGAAGGCAGGGCGGCGGAGGAGGGAGGTGGTGAGGCTCAGGGGACGAGCGAGGAGAGGCGCCGGGGGAGAGCAGCGGGGCGCCGCCGCGCCGGGCGAGCGCGTCGCGAGATCGTGGAGCTCCAACGGTCATCTCCGTCAGGTTCCCAAGTGGTATGAATGAATATGAGCAGTAGGCGGTTCAACAAGCTTGGTCGGCGCCCTCCTCGCACTCTCAGCCAGTCCACGTGATCAATCACAAGCTCAAGGCCACGGCGTTGGGACTCAAATCCTGGAGCAGAAGCCTCTTCTCTGATAGCAAACTGCAACTTCTCATGGCCCTGGATGTCATTCTATAGCTGGATGTGGCGCAAGAGAATATGAGCAGTAGTAACGGCACCAGAAAAGTGCTTGCTGGTGTGCAGTTGATGGTAGTAATATTGCAGGAAGTAAACAAGCAGTAAAACAGTAAACAAGCGGTGTTTGCAGTATTGGAAACAAGGCCTAGGGATCATACTTTCACTAGTGGACACTCTCAACATTGATCACATAATAAATAAGTTCTCTTTCTTTGTGCTACATATACTATTGTTTGATAATGAACACCATTCGTTGCGTAGGGCTACAAGAGCACCTCAATGCTGGAGTTAACAAGCTCCACAACATTCGGCATTCATATTTAAGTAACCTTAGAGCATAATAGATCTTTGCAATCTAAACCGAGTACTAACATAGCATACACACTGTCACCTTTACACTATGAAGGGGGAATAAATCACATCAATACTATCATAGTAATAATTAACTCCATAACCTACAAGAGATTATGATCATAACCTACGCCAAGTACTACACGATGCACACACTGTCACCATTACACCGTGAAGGAGGAATAGAATACTTTAATAACATCACAAGAGTAGCACATAGACTAATAGTGATACAATGCTCATCATATGGATCTCAATTATGCAAGGCAATTCATGAGATCATTGTATTGGGGTACATGAGAGAGAGATTAACCACATAGCTACCGGTATAGCCCTTAGCCTCGATGGAGAACTACTCCCTCCTCATGGGAGACAGCAGCGTTGATGAAGATGGCGGTGATGTCGATGAAGAAGCCTTCCGGGGGCACTTCCCCATCCCGGCGGCGTGCCGGAACAGAGACTCCTGTCCCCCAGATCTTGGCTTCGCGATGGCGGTGGCTCTGGAAGGTTTCTCGTACCGTGGCTTTTCCGTATCGAAGATTTAGGTCAGGGGGCTTCTTATAGGCGAAGAGGCGGAGTCGGAAGGCTGACAAGGCGACGACACAGTAGGGGGCGCGGCCCACCCCCTGGCCACGCCAGCCTATCATCTGGGGCCCACAGGGCCCTCCTCTGGCGGCTCTCGGGTGTTCTGGAAGCTTCGTGTGATTCTAAGATGCTGGGCGTTGATTTCGTCCAATTCCGAGAATATTTCCTTACTAGGATTTCTGAAACCAAAAATAGCAGAAAACAGGAACTGACACTTCGGCATCTTGTCAATAGGTTAGTTCCGGAAAATGCATAATAATGACATATAATGTGTATAAAACATGTAGGTATTGTCATAAAACAAGCATGGAACATAAGAAATTATAGATACGTTTGAGACGTATCACTACGCTTATTTGGGTGTATGTCCATTATATCATTCACCTAATGACATAAACTTGTTATTAATAACATCCAATGTTCATGATCGCGAAACCTTGATCATCTATTAATCAACAAGCTAGTTATACAAGAGGCATACTAGGGACTCCTTGTTGTTTACATAACACACATGTATCAATGTTTCGGTTAATACAATTATAGCATGGTATGCAAACATTTATCATAAACACAAAGATATATTATAATAACCATTTTATTGTTGCCTCTTGGGCATATCTCCAACACCGGGTTGATAGCTTGTAAACTAAAAGAAGTCAAAAATATTCTAATAAAATAATTTTTATATTTACCGTTGATTAATAACTGGACACCGGGTTGATAGTTATTTATTGTTACTGTTGATAAATAACGGGGCACCGGGTTGATAACTTGTTAACGAAAAAATAGTCGCTAAATATTCTAAATTAAATTAACTTTTGAGGGTTGATAGTTATTTATATGTACCATCGATAAATTACGAGTCCCCGGGTTTATAGCTTGTAGACTAAAAAAAAGTCGCTAACATATTCTAAATGAAATATTTTTTAGGGTTAGTAATTATTTTTTGTACCATTGATAAATAACGAGGAACCGGGTTGATAGCTTGTAAACTAAAAAATATTCGCTAACATATTCTAAATGAAGTACATTTTGTTGTTGGTAGTTATTTTATATTTACCATTGATAAATAACGGGGCGCCGGGTTGATAGCTTGTAAACTAAAAAAATGGTCGTTCTAAAATTTCTAAGTGAAATTAAACTTTTAAGATTGATAGTTATTTATAATTACTGTTGGTAAATAACGGGGCAGCGGGTTGATAGCTTCTAAACTGGAAAAGAGTTCCTAAAATATTCTAAATGAAATTAACTTTTTAAGGTTGATAGGTATTTATATTTACCGTTAATAAATAACGGGGTAGCGGATTGATAGCTTCTAAACTAAAAAGAGTCGCTAAAATATTCTAAATGAAATTAGCTTTTTAGGGTTGGTAGTTATTTATATTTACCGCTGGTAAATAATGGGACACCGGGTTGATAGGTTGTAAACTAAAAAAAAGTAGCCAAAGTAAACTATTGAAATATTTTTTTGGGTTGATAGTTATTTATATTTACCGTTGATAAATAACTGGACACCGGGTTGATAGTTATTTATTTTACTGTTGATAAATAATGGGGCACCGGGTTAATAACATGTAAACAAAAAGAAGAGTCACCAAAATATACTAAATTAAATTAATTTTTTAGGGTTGATAGTTATTTATATTTACCATCGATAAATTACGGGTCACCGGGTTGATAGCTTGTAGTATAAAAAAGATTCGCTAAAATATTCTAAATGAAATTAGAATATTTTACCGCGGAAATTCAATTCGGCTCCCGGGTGCGTATGCTCCCTATACCAAAAAATCATATTTCGAAATGTCGAAAAATTTGGACAAAAAATTCTACATGTACATCTCCATAATATACGTGCGTTCGTCAAGTTTCACGAAAAACCAATACTTTGTGTGGTCTATATAAAAAAGAGAAAGTTTATCTTGTGAAAAACATTATTTTTAGCACTGGATTTTGTCTTTTTTACACACGTCACATGATAAGTCCATTTTTTATGGAACGACTTTGTTAGCATGCAGCTTGTGAAGATGTACGTGCAAACTTTTAGTTTCAATTTTAAAAAAAATTTAAAATATATGTAAGATGCATTTTGAATATAGGGAGCATATGCACCCATGTTCCAAAAAACCTACCTACTTACCGTTGATAAATAAGCTTTTTAGGGTTGGTAGTTATTTATATTTACCATTGATAAATAACGAGGCACCGGGTTGGTAGCTTGTAAACTAAAAAACAGTCGCTAAAATATTCGAAAGAAAATTAGATTTTTGGGTTGGTAAGTTTTAAATTTTATGGTTGATAAATGACGTATATCTAGGTTGATAACTTTTAGTCCGGAAATTAAAATTGTCGAAACATATTAACATGGGTGCTAGTTTTGAAGATCTCGTCGAGACGAGTTCATTAGTGAAGACGTATCTTAAATTGAAGTTGTCATTTAGGAGATAAAACATTTGAATTTTAGAATTAAAAATATTCTCGCTGACATCTTTCTTTTTGTCTAGTACCAAATGCATGCAACATTTTTTCACAAATAGCAAATTTCGTCAAACAACTGCTAGAAAAGGAAATATCGGCTAATAACATGTGAGCTAAAAAAATCAGTCAAAATGTTTCAAATAAAATTAACTTTGGGGTTGATAATTTTATACATTTACCGTTAATCACTCAAGTACGGAGGGTTGATTATTCAAATAGAGAGGGTTGATAACTTTTAGCCCGAAAAAAAAGTCGTCGAAACATATTATCATGGAGTTTTGAAGATCTCGTCGAGACCAACTCATAGGTGAAAACAGATCTTAAATCGGAGTTGTCGTTTGTGAGATAAAACATTTTGAATTTTCGAATTCGGAAAGATTCTCGCTTACGTCATCAGATTTTTTCTCTTCTACATGCATGCAGAACTTTCCTGAAATAGCATGCACTACAGTTTGAAAGCCGTGCCTAAAATGGAAAAAAATTATGTCCAAAACTGACCGCTTAATTTTCTTTGGGCACTTAACCGCTAGCTAGGGTAACCCCTTTCTATAATATATACAAACCATTCTTTCGTTGAGCTTCATAAACATATTATATAGATAATAAACCAGTATGCTCCTCCCCTATCCTTGGCACCACAAGAAAAATGTTAGACATAACATAACCCTATCACCCTATGGTTGTTGCTATCGATAAGGGCAAATAAGAGTGATTTTTTTGAAACCCATTTTACCTTTCTCCAATTGTGTTTCAATTCGGTTAACACATGTAAAGCTATACTCTTATGGTTCTATAGAGGTTCTTCAGGGGACATTAGTTTTATCGCTCCATTTTTTTCATGCATTTCTTCTATTCTTGTGCCCGTTAATGCTTTCTTATATTTGGAGGAATGTATGAAAACCACGCTGAAATAACGTATATCATATTATACCTCATGATCATGGATAATCTTTTTTAATTAATTTGTTTTTGTGAAATAAAATAAACATCACATACTAACATGTATCCTCTTGATATTTCGGTACTCATTTCTATATATACTTGATTGATTAGCATTATGTCCGCGCGTTGCTGCGTCACAAAAAATGACAAATAGTAGAGGTATATGCTTGTGTGGTCACCAAGAAGCTAGGAAAGAAAAGATTAGATATTGAATTATGACGGCAAGTAAAAGAAGGTTACTCTCCTCTCCTTCTCTATCATCCATGGGAAGCAAAATCAGAAGTTCAACAGGCGGAACTCCTGTGCTGCGAAAAATGGGGCGGGAGTATTTTGGTTACCTCCCGCCGAAACCATCTCCTTATATCTACCTTCTTTCGTCCCCGCCAAGTTATAATGCACCATTTTTCCCAATTCGAGCTCTCTTTTGTGGTCGGTGGCTAGGGTGGCAGCGATGAGGCGGAACTCAGTTCCCTACCGTTGGTGGAGAGGGCGTTGGTGGAGAGGGCGACGGTGGCAATGCAACTACGTCCACTTCTTCGAGCTCTACGTTGCATCCTCTCCATCTCCAGTTAGGTAGATCTGTGACTTAGAATGTTAGATCTGCGTCTGCTCTATGTTGGATTAGTCAAATCTATGGCATGACACACTGTTCGATGGTGTTCGGACAACATGTTAAAAATTGCTAAATTACATATGAAATTAAGTACATAAACAATACTTCAATATCATGTATTACAACAGGCTATCCTCTTCTATGATGTTATCTAAATGTGTCAACACCCGGATTTTTAAGTCCAGATGCCTATTATGCCGTACATCGCAATCCCAGGAATATTATTTTTGCGAGACATAATAGATTGATATCACAACACATCATTCATTACATACCATAATCGTCTTACAAATAGAGGATCACATGATCCAGTCTTACAACATAGTGGATCTAGAGATCCAAATACAAAACACATAGCGGAAGCGAAGTAGCGGTCGCGGTCCATCTGTTCCACAGGCAACTGTTGACGTCAGGAGTAGTCCTAGTTATCATAGACGTCCTGCTGTCCATCTTCATGGTTCTGGTACTCCTCTTCATAGTCTGGCCATTTGAATAGCCAGGGACAAAACCATGAGTACTTTAAAGTACTCGCAAACTAATACTAGTGTAAGCACTATCAGCAATAGTAAGGGGGTTCTAAGCTCTAGGTTAATTTGCATAAAGCTAGTTTTATATCATAAGCACTCAGTAGTAAAAGACTCTGTATTTGCCTAACTAACTCAAGTGGGAACATTAGTGTCATTCCCACAACTCTGTGTGATCAATTCAAATTCACCTTTCAAGTTCAAGTCACAAGTCACCCTTCACATGTCACATTTTTGAAATTGGTCTGATGACGGAACAGTATAGCCTTTCCAACCGTCCATAACCGTGGACACGGCTATTCGAATAGTTTTACACTCTGCAGAGGTTGTACACTTGTGCCACAACATTTGCAATAATCCGGCAGGGTTAACTGGCCCTGATTTATCACACTCCGTGTGCGGACTACCAACCATAACCTTTCACTTACATACCCTAGTACAGGCACCTCTCCCCATGAGCTTGGCCTCCCAGTGAAGACAAACTATCAGCCTGGGAACTGCACAGGGCTTGGGTAGGACATTCACGTCATTTCACATCATTTCACATTTCAATGGAGGCAGCCTCGGCATAACCCCTATGACACTTGTTCAGAGGGAACCCATACTAAAGAGCATAAATTTCTAGTTAAGCCCTTACCCATGTTGGGTATTGTGGGGGTACTTTCAAATTGGGATGGTATCGCATCCGAACCCAACCATCTGTTTTTGTAAAATTCACCATGTCATTCACAAGTCACATTCACCTTCAAAATCTTTCAATAGAATGACTCATCATTCCAAGGTTTTCAAAGTCATTGGTTTTCACATGTTCCCATCTAGAGTAGTCACTTTTAGTTTTAGCACTAGCAACTAGTCATGAGGGGTGCTAACTAGCTTATAGCTTT
Organism: Lolium perenne; assembly: GCF_019359855.2. Lineage (NCBI taxonomy): Eukaryota > Viridiplantae > Streptophyta > Magnoliopsida > Poales > Poaceae > Lolium > Lolium perenne. Next base: position 324,478,763 of record NC_067246.2, read on the forward strand.
CTAGGCTAAGTGTGATGCTCTTGTACTACTCCATAGCTAGACCAAGTGACTCATGAATCAAAAATATACTTTGATAAACCAAAGTCAAAAACTTGTAAGGTAAAAACTTGGGATAGGATCATTAAGCATAAAGTAATATGTAATGGGGCCTTGCTCTTGTAGAGCTTTGCCTTAGGGTAGCTTGCAAGAATATTAGCTTGCCTTGGTTGGTGTAGTGATCAAAGTTCTCTTCTTCTTCTTCTTCAAAGTAGACCTCCTCTTCTTGGTAGTCTCCGGTACTAGCGTCTATAAACAAATACGAGGATAACAATCACCAATCAATACTTAAGTAATCTAGTAACCATAATGGTTCACGCAAGATGACCTATTATCATCACAAGCATCCACACTAGGGTTTGACTTTCATTTACTTTGAAAAGTAATTTCCTCTCATTAAAATATTTACTAGGGTTTCCATTTATTATCCTTGAGAAATATATTCCTCTCATTGAATCTTGTTAAGACTTAATCTCCTCAAATAATAAGGTATGAGTACATGTTGACCAAGGTCAACACTTCATATTTATCATTTGGGGAAAATGATTTAAATGATGTATTATACCTCATGCAATTTAAATACTACTATGGAAATATTTAATATCACTAAGTGATTAAATATGAGGTGCTATAATTCAAGGTCATTACCTCATATTGGATTACTTAGGACAATGATTTAAAGGAGAGAGTACCTCTCATACTATTTAAATAAATTAAGTGAGATAGTTTAAAGGGACTAGAAATGGCCATATAACCACTATTTGAATCTAGCCCATGATCATATGAAACAACCATATCATATTTTTACATAAACAATTAGAGTATTTGAAATGTGAATTATGAGAATTTGAATCACCTCAAAATTCATCATGGTTGATTTTAATAATTATTTGAAGTTTGAAAACCTGCTGCCTTGTTATTTTTATCACATAAATTCTATAAAGAATCTAGGGTTGAGACCAGTGGGGTTTGATAGATAATTTCACAAGCTTTCCAAATATATAAATTTCATTAAATTTGGCTCAGTGGATTTGAAGTTATTCAATTTTTATCAAAGCACCAGTGTTGATTTGAATTTAAATCGAATTAAACGAATTCGAATTAGATGGGCTAGGCGGGAAAACTTAACGGGCTGGCCCAGCTATGCCCACGGTGCACGCGGGCCAACTGACAGCGAGGGACGGCGTCAGTGCGTTATAACGCTGAAACGGTACCTTTTAAAGTGAGCCGCTGGATTAGAACGACGATCGACGGCTGAGGAGCGTCGTCGTCTCCGACAAGAGGAGGTTGCTGGCGCATCGGGGCTAGGGGGTGGGCGAGCTCACCGGCGGTCGGCGAACGGCGGCGTTGGCGCGAGGCGACGTTGCGGAGTATGAGGAGGCTCCTGGTACTGGCGGCATCGCCTGAGGTGGAGCAATTCGACGGCTTCGTTTGCGGCGGTTCCGCGGGCTCCGGCGATGAATTGGCTCGCTACCGTGGACAATGTGGACGGGAGAGGAGTGGAGGAGATCGAGTGAAGGGAGAGGAGCAAGTTTGGTGTGGTGAACTGACGCGCGGGGGCTCTCCTTTTATAGCGGCGCGAGGTGGCCGAGGGGTGCGGGCAGGTCAACCATGGTGCGATGGTTCTGGTGCGCGAAGGGGCAAGGCGAGGACAGCACGGGCTTGCTATCATCATGGCGGTGCTCGAGAGCTTGCTGGCGCGGAAAAAGGAGGAGGGGATGGCTCGCGAGGTTGCAGTGTCTGCCACGGTACTGGCGGCGAACTTCGGAGGAGGACGACGGCGACCGTGCCTCCGCGTGCATTCGAGCATGTCTACGGGCTAGCTGGAGAGGTGGTGATGCTCGATGCAGAGGGAGAGGCGTAGGGGTTGACTGAGGCGACGGGGCTTGGCGGCGCTCTGTCGTGTCCAGAGTGTGCCGGTGCACGCTCTGGCATGGCATGGGCGTCGTGGGCGCGTCTGGGCGTGTCAAAATCTGGCCAATGCCGTGCGCGTCTCTGGCCAGGGATGGTACCGGCGTGCTTGAGGGAGTGTGGGCTAGCCAGGAGACATGGTGGAGGGGACCAGAGAGAGAGGAAGAGGATGAGTGGCATGGGATGGCAAGGGTGCGCGGCATGGCTGCAAGGTGATCATGTCTCCACCTTTAAGCACTGATGCAGTGCATGGTTTGATCTAGGGGACAATGAGGCACAGTAAGGATCAGGTTTTGCCTCTGGTTTAGGCCAAGAACTGCTGGGTAAAAGGGTGTGTGCACTTTACAGATTTTTTCACACCAGGTGCTCGACCAAATGGCCGCAAGTACTTTATTTTGGAATTTTGAAATGAATTTTGATGGAGTTGATTCATATATTATTTGGCACACAATGGTGGTGGTGTGCAAAATTGAATGGTTTTGTGAAAATCTAAAAAGTGTATGATCTAGTTTTTGTTTCAATGTTGCCACTTGTCCTTCTTATATTAAGCAATTGAGGCAGAGTCAACTATGGTGGTCAACACAAAAAGTGTTCATCTTTATGTGCTCTTGGATGAGGTGCAAATATTTGAAAATGTTTAGTTTAGAAATCTCTTAATACCAGGGCTCAAAGTGGGTAAGATATTAAAAATGGCACAAGTGACCATTATCACATGTCACTTGAATTTGAATTTTTCTTTGATTTGATTTGAGTTTCTTTGGTTTAAAAGTGTTTTTTATTGGTTTATTTAGGTTTCCCAACCATTGGCACAATTCAATATGGCCTTGAGTGAAGATTTGCAAAAATGGCCATAGCCTCATATGTGTATTTCCTATTTTTATTTTACTTTCCTTTTCTTTGACCAAAGGTCAACAATTTAGGTTCATTGATTGTTAGGGTAAGTTTCATAATGGCTTCAAACCATTTGGTAAAGTAAAGGTGCCATAACACAAGAATTGCAATTTTGGCTATAGGCCCACATATGCCTCTATGTATATTTTTATTTTCTTTTTGTTTCACATTGGATTTAGTTGGTAAGTGATAGGTTGGGTTTGATGATGCTTTTCAAACCATCTAAACAAGATAGAACATGGCATAGTTCATTATTTGCAAGAATAGCCATATGCTTACATAGGCCTTTTCTTTTTTTATTTAATTTCTTTTTATTTTTTTTTATCTTGGATGGTGAAAACAAAAGTAAGGTTTAGGGTTTTAGGAACATTTGATAAGCATACCAACAATCATCATGGCAATAGCACAAGATTTAAGTAGGAGCACTATGCATAGCACATGATGTAATAAAAGTTTTTGTTGGTTCTCATTTTTGGAAAAAGGGAAATTCATTTTCTCTTTGTTTTAAAATTTGGGATGTTACAAACCCTTCCCCCTTAAACAAATCTCGTCCCGAGATTTTAAGAAAAGTTAGGTTCCTAAGAGAGATTGGGCAATTGGATTAACAGGAAAACATACTTGGCATGGCCTGAGGTGCTTCCTGTGCTTCTATTGCATTCATGTGGTAGAGACGGCCGTTGCGGTTGTTCGGGTTCCTTTTAGCTGCGAAGCGGCGCTGTTGCTGGGCAGGGGCAGTGGTATTGGGGGCAGTCTTGGCAAGCTTCTTTGGGTACTCATTGGAGTAGTGACCCATAGTTCCACATTCATAGCAGGTTACCGTTGACTTGTCCTTGGGGGTGACGGGGACAGCGTTGCTTCTAGTTCTTGGGGCAGTATTGGGGTTGTTGTTGTTACCATTGGGGTGGTTGTTGTTGCTGTTGTGGTTGATGTTGTTGTGGTTGTTGTGGTTGTTGTTGTTGTTGCCTCCGGGCTTCGGGGGTCCTCCATTATTGTTGGTGTAGTTTGGGCAGTACGTCTGAGCAGGGGGCTTGTTGTTTCTTGGGGTGATACGTCCCCGACGTATCCATAATTTCTGTCGTTCCATGCTTGTTTTATGACAATACTTACATGTTTTGCTTGCACTTTATGATGATTTCATGCATTTTCTGGAACTAACCTATTAACGAGATGCCACAGTGCCAGTTCCTGTTTTCTGCTGTTTTTGGTTCCAGAAAGGCTGTTCGGGCAATATTCTCGGAATTGGACGAAATCAACACCAAACCTCCTATTTTTCCCGGAAGGCTCCAGAACACCGAAGAAGAGTCGGAGAGGGGCCAGAGGGCCACCACACCCTATGGCGGCGCGGCCAAGCCTGGGCCCGCGCCAGCCTAGGGTGAGGCGCCCCTAGGTGCCCCCCTGTGCCGCCTCTTCGCCTATAAAATCCCTTTCGACCTAAAAACACCGTACCAATTGACGAAACTCCAGAAAGACTCCAGGGGCGCCGCCACCATCGCGAAACTCCAATTCGGGGGACAAAAGTCTCTGTTCCGGCACCCTGCCGGGACGGGGAAGTGCCCCCGGAAGCCATCTCCATTGACGCCACCGCCTCCATCATGCTCCGTGAGTAGTTCCCCCATGGACTACGGGTTCTAGCTGTAGCTAGTTGGTATTCTCTCCCCCATGTACTTCAATACAATGATCTCATGAGCTGCCTTACATGATTGAGATTCATCTGATGTAATCGGTGTTGTGTTTGTCGGGATCCGATGGATTGTTACATTATGATTAGTCTATCTATAAAGTTTGTGAAGTTATTGTTGCTGCAATCTTGTTGTGTTTAATGCTTGTCACTAGGGCCCGAGTGGCATGATCTTAGATTTAAGCTCTATACTTATTGCTTAGATTGTATCTACAAGTTGTATGCACATGTCTATGTCCGGAACCAAAGGCCCCAAAGTGACAGAAATTGGGACAACTGGAGGGGAAGGCTTAGATATGAGGATCACATGTTTTCACGGAGTGTTAATGCTTTGCTCCGGTGCTCTATTAAAAGGAGTACCTTAATTTCCAGTAGATTCCCTAGAGGCCCGGTTGCCACCGGCTGGTAGGACAAAAGATGTTATGCAAGTTTCTCATTGCGAGCACGTATGACTATATATGGAAAACATGTCTACATGATTAATAATCTTGATGTTCTGTCTTAATGCTATTTCAATCCTATCAATTGCCCAACTGTAATTTGTTCACCCAACACTTGTTATTGGAGAGTTACCACTAGTGTAGATAGCTGGGAACCCCGGTCCATCTCTCATCATCATATACTCGTTCTACATGACATTGGAAGTAGTATCAACTATTTTCTGGTGCCATTGCTCTCAGACATCTGCCATCGCTGCCGTGTTATCACATTACTGCTCTCATATTACTGCTGCTTTCACATCACCCCTGTTACTAGTGCTTTTCCAGGTGCAGCTGAATTGACAACTCAGTTGTTAAGGCTTATAAGTATTCTTTACCTCCCCTTGTGTCGAATCAATAAATTTGGGTTTTACTTCCCTCGAAGACTGTTGCGATCCCCTATACTTGTGGGTCATCATGGGGCAAATCCTCCAGTTGAATTGTTGCGGTATGATGCGTGTAGTTGACACGTCCGTTGGGAACCCCAAGAGGAAGGTGTGATGCGCACAGTAGCAAGTTTCCCTCAGTAAGAAACCAAGGTTTAATCGAACCAGTAGGAGTCAAGAAGCACATTGAAGGTTGATGTTGGCGGAATGTAGTGCGGCACAACACCAGGGATTCCGGCGCCAACGTGGAACCTGCACAACACAACCAAAGTACTTTGCCCCAACGAAACAGTGAGGTTGTCAATCTCACCGGCTTGCTGTAACAAAGGATTAGATGTATAGTGTGGATGATGATTGTTTGCGAAGAACAGTAAAGAACAAGTATTGCAGTAGATTGTATTTTAGATGTAAAAGAATAGGACCGGGGTCCACAGTTCACTAGAGGTGTCTCTCCCATAAGATAAATAGCATGTTGGGTGAACAAATTACAGTCGGGCAATTGACAAATAGAGAGGGCATGACCATGCACATACATGATATGATGAGTATAGTGAGATTTAATTGGGCATTACGACAAAGTACATAGACCGCTATCCAGCATGCATCTATGCCTAAAAAGTCCACCTTCAGGTTATCATCCGAACCCCTTCCAGTATTAAGTTGCAAACAACAGACAATTGCATTAAGTATGGTGCGTAATGTAATCAATAACTACATCCTCGGACATAGCATCAATGTTTTATCCCTAGTGGCAACAGCACATCCACAACCTTAGAACTTTCACACCGTCCTGCATTTAATGGAGGCATGAACCCACTATCGAGCATAAATACTCCCTCTTGGAGTTAAGAGTAAAAACTTGGCCAGAGCCTCTACTAATAACGGAGAGCATGCAAGATCATAAACAACACATAGGTAACAGATTGATAATCAACATAACAGAGTATTCTCTATCCATCGGATCCTGACAAACACAACATATAGCATTACAGATAGATGATCTTGATCATGTTAGGCAGCTCACAAGATCCGACAATGAAGCACATAAGGAGAAGACGACCATCTAGCTACTGCTATGGACCCATAGTCCAGGGGTGAACTACTCACTCATCACTCCGGAGGCGATCATGGCGGTGAAGAGTCCTCCGGGAGATGATTCCCCTCTCCGGCAGGGTGCCGGAGGCGATCTCCTGAATCCCCCGAGATGGGATTGGCGGCGGCGGCGTCTCAGTAAGGTTTTCCGTATCGTGGCTCTCGGTACTGGGGGTTTCGCGACGGAGGCTTTAAGTAGGCGGAAGGGCGGAGTTGGGAGAGTCACGGGGGCCCCACACGCTAGGGCCGCGCGGGCCCCCTCTAGGCCGCGCCGCCCTAGTGTGGCGGCGCCCCGTGGCCCCACTTCGTCTCCCCTCCGGTCTTCTGGAAGCTTCGTGGAAAAATAGGCCCCTGGGCGTTGATTTCGTCCAATTCCGAGAATATTTCCTTACTAGGATTTCTGAAACCAAAAACAGCAGAAAACAGCAACTGGCTCTTCGGCATCTCGTTAATAGGTTAGTGCCGGAAAATGCATAAATATGACATAAAGTATGCATAAAACATGTAGATATCATCAATAATGTGGCATGGAACATAAGAAATTATCGATACGTCGGAGACGTATCAGCATCCCCAAGCTTAGTTCCTGCTCGTCCCGAGCAGGTAAACGATAACAAAGATAATTTCTGGAGTGACATGCCATCATAACCTTGATCATACTATTGTAAGCATATGTAATGAATGCAGCGATCAAAACAATGGTAATGACATGAGTAAACAAATGAATCACAAAGCAAAGACTTTTCATGAATAGTACTTTCAAGACAAGCATCAATAAGTCTTGCATAAGAGTTAACTCATAAAGCTATAAATCAAAGTAAAGGTATTGAAGCAACACAAAGGAAGATTGAGTTTCAGCGGTTGCTTTCAACTTATAACATGTATATCTCATGGATATTGTCAGTGTAAAGTAATATAACAAGTGCAATATGCAAGTATGTAGGAATCAATGCACAGTTCACACAAGTGTTTGCTTCTTGAGGTGGAGAGAAATAGGTGAACTGACTCAACATAAAAGTAAAAGAAAAGCCCTTCGCAGAGGGAAGCATTGATTGCTATATTTGTGCTAGAGCTTTGGTTTTGAAAACAAGAAACAATTTTGTCAACGGTAGTAATAAAGCATATGTGTTATGTAAATTATATCTTACAAGTTGCAAGCCTCATGCATAGTGTACTAATAGTGCCCGCACCTTGTCCTAATTAGCTTGGATTAACACGGATTATCATTGCATAACATATGTTTCAACCAAGTGTCACAAAGGGGTACCTCTATGCCGCCTGTACAAGGGTCTAAGGAGAAGGTTCGCATTGGATTTCTCGCTTTTGATCATTCTCAACTTAGACACCCATACCAGGACAACATAGACAACAGATAATGGACTCCTCTTTTAATGCTTAAGCATTCAACAGCAGTTAATATTCTCATAAGAGATTGAGGTTTTATGTCCAAACTGAAACTTCCACCATGATTCATGGCTTTAGTTAGCGGCCCAATGTTCTTCTCTAACAGTATGCATACTCAAACCATTTGATTGTGAAAACCGCCCTTACTTCAGACAAGATGAACATGCATAGCAACTCACATGATATTCAACAAAGGTAAAAAGTTGATGGCGTCCCCAGAAACATGGTTACCGCTCAACAAGCAACTTACTAAGAAATAAGACACATAAGTACATATTCTTCACCACGATAGTTTTTAAGCTATTTTGTCCCATGAGCTATATATTGTAAAGGTAAAGAATGGAAAATTTAAAGGTAGCACTCAAGCAATTTACTTTGGAATGGCGGAGAAATACCATGTAGTAGGTAGGTATGGTGGACACAAATGGCATAGTGGTTGGCTCAAGGATTTTGGATGCATGAGAAGTGTTCCCTCTCGATACAAGGTTTTAGGCTAGCAAGGTTATTCGAAACAAACGCAAGGATGAACCGGTGCAGCAAAACTTACATAAAAGACATATTGTAAACATTATAAGACTCTACACCGTCTTCCTTGTTGTTCAAAACTCAATACTAGAAATTATCTAGACTTTAGAGAGACCAATTATGCAAACCAAATTTTAGCAAGCTCTATGTATTTCTTCATTAATAAGTGCAAAGTATATGATGCAAGAGCTTAAACATGAGCACAACAATTGCCAAGTATCAAATTATTCAAGACATTTTAGAATTACTACATGTAGCATTTCCCGATTGCAACCATATAACAATTTAATGAAGAAGATTCAACCTTCGCCATGAATACTATGAGTAAAGCCTAAGGACATATTGTCCATATGCAACAGCGGAGCGTGTCTCTCTCCCACACAATGAATGCTAGGATCCATTTTATTCAAACAAAAACAAACCAACGCTCCAAGCAAAGCACATAAGATGTGATGGAATAAAAATATAGTTTCAGGGGAGGAACCTGATAATGTTGTCGATGAAGAAGGGGATGCCTTGGGCATACCCAAGCCTAGACGGTTGAGTCTTCTTAAAATATGCAGGGGTGAACCACCGGGGCATCCCCAAGCTTAGAGCTTTCACTCTCCTTGATCATATTGTATCATCTCCCTCTCTTGATCCTTGAAAACTTCCTCCACACCAAACTCGAAATAACTCATTAGAGGGTTAGTGCACAATAAAAAATTACATGTTCAGAGGTGACATAATCATTCTTAACACTTCTGGACATTGCACAAAGCTACTGGACATTAATGGAACAAAGAAATTCATCCAACATAGCAAAAGAGGCATTGCGAAATAAAAGGCAGAATCTGTCAAAACAGAACAGTTCGTAAAGACGAATTTTAAAGTGGCACCATACTTGCTCAGATGAAAATGCTCAAATTGAATGAAAGTTGCGTACATATCTGAGGATCTCTCACGTAAATTGGCATAATTTTCTGAGTTACCTACAGAGAATTAGGCCCAGATTCGTGACAGCAAAGAAATCTGTTTCTGCACAGTAATCCAAATCTAGTATGAACCTTACTATCAACGACTTTACTTGGCACAACAATGCACAAAACTAAGATAAGGAGAGGTTGCTACAGTAGTAAACAACTTTCAAGACTCAAATATAAAATAAAGGTACTGTAGTAAAAACATGGGTTGTCTCCCATAAGCGCTTTTCTTTAACGCCTTTCAGCTAGGCGCAGAAAGTGTGAATCAAGTATTATCAAGAGATGCAGTATCAACATTATCTTGGGCTTTATCTTTACCTTTCTTGTTCTTTTTCTTACTCTTTGATTTAGGGAATATATGTCTACCCCCGGGTGTAGAGGTGAATTTTAGGGTGCCTTCTCCCATATCTATGACTGCACCAATAGTTTCAGCAGGGATCTTCCGAGTGTGATTTGTCCTGTTCCTACACATTCAATAACAATATAATCAATGGATATTGTTCTCCCAAGAACGGTTGTATGCACACCCGCATCTATTCCTTTAGGAATTATAACAGAGTTATCAATAAGAGTTATTCCTTCTCCCCCTTCAACGAATCCCCAAAGTTTCAAAGATTCATGAATACTCTTAGGCATTAGGCAAAATTCAGACATAATATCACAATTGGCATGAAGAGTTTGGTCACCGATAACAATTTTAATAGTAGGATCCCATAATGAAGGTTCAGAGTTCACTAAAACTTGATCAAGACGGTTACGAACATATCTATAATTTTCATTCAAGCGAGATGCACTTGTCTCAAGAGTGTTTAATCTATTATAAATGCTAATAAGGGCTGAATCAAAGTTATTAGCTGAATCATGTGATGCAACCAACTTCTTTATGGCATTAAAAGCTTGATCCCCATTGCAATGAAGGAAATCTCCTCCCACTACAGCATCCAAGGCATATCTATAGCGAATCATAAGACCAAAATAAAAATTACTAAGGAGCAAACTTAGAGTCATTTGAGGTTCAGCTTTACGATAAGAAGTAAAAATTCTGGACCAAGTATCTTTAAAACTCTCCTCATCCCCTTGTTTAAAAGTGAAGACTAATTCCTCAGGTGAAGAAGTAACAGGTGCAGAACTAGACATGGTAGCAAAAGTAAAATGCAAGTAACTAAATTTTTTTTTTGTGTTTTTGATGTAGAGAACAAGACAGTAAATAAAGTAAAACTAGCAACTAATTTTTTTGTGTTTTGATATAATGCAGCAAACAAGAAAGTAAATAAAATAAAGCAAGACAAAAACAAAGTAAAGAGATTGGAAGTGGAGACTCCCCTTGCAGCGTCTCTTGATCTCCCCGGCAACGGCGCCAGAAATTTGCTTGATGCGTGTAGTTGACACGTCCATTGGGAACCCCAAGAGGAAGGTGTGATGCGCACAGTAGCAAGTTTCCCTCAGTAAGAAACCAAGGTTTAATCGAACCAGTAGGAGTCAAGAAGCACGTTGAAGGTTGATAGTGGCGGAATGTAGTGCGGCGCAACACCAGGGATTCAGGCGCCAACGTGGAACCTGCACAACACAACCAAAGTACTTTGCCCCAACGAAACAGTGAGGTTGTCAATCTCACCGGCTTGCTGACAAAGGATTAGATGTATAGTGTGGATGATGATTGTTTGCGAAGAACAGTAAAGAACAAGTATTGCAGTAGATTGTATTTCAGATGTAAAAGAATAGGACCGGGGTCCACAGTTCACTAGAGGTGTCTCTCCCATAAGATAAATAGCATGTTGGGTGAACAAATTACAGTCGGGCAATTGAAAAATAGAGAGGGCATGACCATGCACATACATGATATGATGAGTATAGTGATATTTAATTGGGCATTACGACAAAGTACATAGACCGCTATCCAGCATGCATCTATGCCTAAAAAGTCCACCTTCAGGTTATCATCCGAACCCCTTCCAGTATTAAGTTGCAAACAACAGACAATTGCATTAAGTATGGTGCGTAATGTAATCAATAACTACATCCTCGGACATAGCATCAATGTTTTATCCCTAGTGGCAACAGCACATCCACAACCTTAGAACTTTTTGTCACTGTCCCAGATTTAATGGAGGCATGAACCCACTATCGAGCATAAATACTCCCTCTTGGAGTTAAGAGTAAAAACTTGGCCAGAGCCTCTACTAATAACGGAGAGCATGCAAGATCATAAACAACACATAGGTAACAGATTGATAATCAACATAACATAGTATTCTCTATCCATCGGATCCCGACAAACACAACATATAGCATTACAAATAGATGATCTTGATCATGTTAGGCAGCTCACAAGATCCGACAATGAAGCACATAAGGAGAAGACGACCATCTAGCTACTGCTATGGAGCCATAGTCCAGGGGTGAACTACTCACTCATCACTCCGGAGGCGATCATGGCGGTGAAGAGTCCTCCGGGAGATGATTCCCCTCTCCGGCAGGGTGCCGGAGGCGATCTCCTGAATCCCCCGAGATGGGATTGGCGGCGGCGGCGTCTCAGTAAGGTTTTCCGTATCGTGGCTCTCGGTACTAGGGGTTTCGCGACGGAGGCTTTAAGTAGGCGGAAGGGCGGAGTCGGGAGAGTCACGGGGGCCCCACACACTAGGGCCGCGCGGGCCCCCTCTAGGCCGCGCCGCCCTAGTGTGGCGGCGCCCCGTGGCCCCACTTCGTCTCCCCTCCGGTCTTCTGGAAGCTTCGTGGAAAAATAGGCCCCTGGGCGTTGATTTCGTCCAATTCCGAGAATATTTCCTTACTAGGATTTCTGAAACCAAAAACAGCAGAAAACAAGAATCGGCTCTTCGGCATCTCGTTAATAGGTTAGTGCCGGAAAATGCATAAATATGACATAAAGTATGCATAAAACATGTAGATATCATCAATAATGTGGCATGGAACATAAGAAATTATCGATACGTCGGAGACGTATCACGGTACTTTGGTGCATTGTTGGGTCCATTCTGGTTCATCATCCTACGCTTGCGGTTCTCATTGTCTTGATGTAGCTTCCCTTCCATCTGTATGGCTGAGTCCACGAGGGCTTCGAGGTCAGCAAACGGAATGTTTACTAACACAGGCTGCATCTCATCGTGCAGTCCATTCAGAAATCTTTCCTTCCTCTTCTCGTTGGTGTCGGTCTCATCCGGGGCGTACCTTGACAGAGTAAGAAATCTGTCGCGGTATTCCACCACGGACATCCTTCCTTGCTTTAGTTCGTGGAACTCGTCTCTCATCTTCTTGATCAGTCCTTGGGGTACATGGTACTTGCTAAACTTGAGTTTGAAGTCTTCCCAAGTCATCATTTGTCCCGCATTCATTGCGCGGGCACTTGTCCACCAGGCTCTGGCAGGTCCTGATAGGTAGTGCGTGGCGAACAGTACTTTCTCTGCGGCTTCTACTCCCGCAACTTCTAAGTTGTTCTCCATTGTCTGGATCCAATCATCAGCATCTAGGGGCTCTTCTGTCTTGCTGAACATTGGAGGGTTGGTGTTCTGAAAATTCTTCAGCTTCGATCCAGGGTGATCATGGTTTCCATGGCCTTGATTGTTCTAGGCTATCTGCCGCAGTGCGGCAATATTGACTTGTCGTTCAGCTCTCTCGGCTTCTCGGTCTGCCATCATCATCTGCAGCATCTGCATCATTGCATCTTGGTTGGTGTTGTGGGTTGGTGGGGCCATCTGAACATTTGAGGTAGATCATAAGATAAGAGGGAAATTTCTATGGTTTGTTTGGGTTAAGTTTAAAAAGTTCAAAACTTGAAAACTTGAGTAATGTTGAGGGGGTAAAAACCAACAACACTTTTTCATTCATACCAAACATCACACATTACAAAGCTAACACACCGTTGGTTTTAAGAACCATTCATTCGCTCTACGATACAAGGGACAGATACAACTCACACCTACGATAGTGCTTTAGTGATACTACTCTTCATCCGAAAGGGTAGATTCTTCGTCTTCATGGGTAATGTGCTTGGCGAGCGTTGTCCAACTCCTTGCGGGTCTTGTACAGCAGGAAGTCCAGGCATGCGACATAGTAGTTCATCTCCGGGTGCGGTAGCATGGTTATTGGTCTTCCCATGGGCTCATGTCTTGGGTAGTAAACAAAGCGACTGTTCTTGATCTTGTTCTCATTTTGTCCACGCAGACAGGCAATTGCTTCCTGCATGGCTTTGGCTATTCCATCCTTCCAACTGTTTCCCGTTACAGAAAACCATATGGTTTCCCATATTGGGGCTCCAAGCTTTCCTCTCAGATCTGCAGTAACTTCCCACCGAGGTGGTTTTCCCGACTGATTATTGAGTGGTATTCCGAAGAACTCGGGATACGGGCGTCCTAAATATTAAACTAGTTTCTCCAAATCCTTCTCGAACATTAGGTCTCCTCCATGGCCAAGCTGATAGGACTCACTCTTGTACTCCATCTGTGAGCAATTAGGATGAGTAGGTTAGAGAAGGGATCAAGTGTGCGAAATTTTAGGTAGAATTACAAAGAAAAGTAGAGCATGTATTTCTCTTTTTGAAAAATATCTCAAGGATAAGAGTGAGAATAAGTTTTCATAAATATTCACTTCATTGGTTTTGAAACTAAGTTTTTCAGACGTCCATTCTAACTAGGGTCTCCTAAGGTCAAACAATGGCTCTGATACCAACTTGTCAACACCAGGATTTTTAAGTCCAGATGCCTACTATGCCGTACATCGCAATCCCAGGAATATTGTTTTTGCGAGACATAATAGATTGATATCACAACACATCATTCATTACATACCATAATCGTCTTACAAATAGAGGATCACATGATCCAGTCTTACAACATAGTGGATCTAGAGATCCAAATACAAAACACATAGCGGAAGCGAAGTAGCGGTCGCGGTCCATCTGTTCCACAGGCAACTGTTGACGTCAGGAGTAGTCCTAGTTATCATAGACATCCTGATGTCCATCTTTATGGTTCTAGTACTCCTCTTCATAGTCTGGCCATTTGAATAGCCAGGGACAAAACCATGAGTACTTTAAAGTACTCGCAAACTAATACTAGTGTAAGCACTATCAGCAATAGTAAGGGGGTTCTAAGCTCTAGGTTCATTTGCATAAAGCTAGTTTTATTTCATAAGCACTTAGTGGTAAAAGACTCTGTATTTGCCTAACTAACTCAAGTGGGAACATTAGTGTCATTCCCACAACTCTATGTGATCAACTCAAATTCACGTTTCAAGTTCAAGTCACAAGTCACCCTTCACATTTTTGAAATTGGTCTGATGACGGAATAGTATAGCCTTTCCAACCGTCCATAACCGTGGACACGGCTATTCGAATAGTTTTACACTCTGCAGAGGTTGTACACTTGTGCCACAACATTTGCAATAATCCGTCAGGGTTAACTGGCCCTGATTTATCACACTCCATGTGCGGACTACCAACCATAACCTTTCACTTACATACCCTAGTATAGGCAGCTCTCCGGCCCCATGAGCTTGGCCTCCCAGTGAAGACAAACTGTCAGCCTGGGAACTGCACAGGGCTTGGGTAGGACATTCACCTCATTTCACGTCATTTCACATCATTTCACATTTCAATGGAGGCAGCCTCGGCATAACCCCTATGACGCTTGTTCAGAGGGAACCCATACTAAAGCACATAAATTTCTAGTTAAGCCCTTACCCATGTTGGGTATTGTGGGGGTTCTTTCAAATTGGAATGGTATCGCATCCGAACCCAACCATCAGTTTTTGTAAAGTTCACCATGTCATTCACAAGTCACATTCACCTTCAAAATCTTTCAATAGAATGAATCATCATTCCAAGGTTTTCAAAGTCATTGGTTTTCACATGTTCCCATCTAGAGTAGTCACTTTTAGTTTTAGCACTAGCAACTAGTCATGAGGGGTGCTAACTAGCTTATATCTTTCTAGGCTAAGTGTGATGCTCTTGTACAACTCCATAGCTAGACCAAGTGACTCATGAATCAAAAATATACTTTGATAAACCAAAGTCAAAAACTTGTAAGGTAAAAACTTGGGATAGGATCATTAAGCATAAAGTAATATGTAATGGGGCCTTACTCTTGTAGAGCTTTGCCTTAGGGTAGCTTGCAAGAATGTTAGCTTGCCTTGGTTGGTGTAGTGATCAAAGTTCTCTTCTTCTTCTTCAAAGTAGACCTCCTCTTCTTGGTAGTCTCCGGTACTAGCGTCTATAAATGAATACGAGGATAACAATCACCAATCAATACTTAAGTAATCTAGTAACCATAATGGTTCAGGCAAGATGACATATTATCATCACAAGCATCCACACTAGGGTTTGACTTTCATTTACTTTGAAAAGTAATTTCCTCTAATTAAAATATTTACCAGGGTTTCCATTTATTATCCTTGAGAAATAATTTCCTCTCATTGAATCTTGTTAAGATTTAATCTCCTCAAATAATAAGGTATGATTACATGTTGACCAAGGTCAACACTTCATATTTATCATTTGGGGAAAATGATTTAAATGAGGTATTATACCTCATGCAATTTAAATACTACTATGGAACTATTTAATATCACTAAGTGATTAAATATAAGGTGCTATAATCAAGGTCATTACCTCATATTGGATTACTTAGGACAATGATTTAAAGGAGAGAGTACCTCTCATACCATTTAAATAAATTAAGTGAGATAATTTAAAGGGACTAGAAATGGCCATATAGCCACTATTTGAATCTAGCCCATGATCATATGAAACAACCATATCATATTTTTACATAAACAATTAGAGTATTTGAAATGTGAATTATGAGAATTTGAATCACCTCAAAATTCATCATGGTTGATTTTTAATAATTATTTGAAGTTTCAAAACCTGCTGCCTTGTTATTTTTACCACATAAATTCTATAAACAAAATATAGGGTTGAGACCAGTGGGGTTTGATAGATAATTTCACAAGCTCTCCAAATATATAAATTTCATTAAATTTGGCTCAGTGGATTTGAAGTTATTTAATTTTTATCAAAGCACCAGTGTTGATTTGAATTTAAATCGAATTAAACGAATTTGAATTAGATGGGCTAGGCGGGAAAACTTAACGGGCCGGCCCAGCTATGCCCACGGTGCACGCGGGCCAACTGACAGCGAGGGACTCACGCGTCAGTGCGTTATAACACCGAAATGGTACCTTTTAAAGTGGGCCGCTGGATTAGAACGACGATCGACGGCTGAGGATCGAGCGTAGTCATCTCCGGCGAGAGGACGTTGCTGGCGCGGCGAGGCTAGGGGGTGGGCGAGCTCACCGGCGGTCGGCGAACAGCGGTGTTGACGCAAGGCGACGTTGCGGAGGATGAGGAGGCTCCTGGTACTGGCGGCGTCGCCTGAGGTGGAGCAATTCGACGGCTTCGTCTGCAGTGGTTCCGCGGGCTCGAGCAACGAATTGACTCGCTACGGTGGACAATGTGGACGGCAGAGGAGTGGAGGAGATCGAGTGAAGGGAGAGGAGCAAGTTTGGTGTGGTGAACTGAGGCGCGGGGGCTCTCCTTTTATAGCGGCGCGAGGTGGCCGAGGGGTGCGGGCAGGTCGACCATGGCGCGGCGGTTCTGGTGCACGAAGGGGCAAGGCGAGGACGGCACGAGGTTGCTATCATCATGGCGGTGCTCGCGAGCTTGCTGGCGCAGAAAAAGGAGGAGGGGACGGCTCGGGAGTTTGCAGTGTCTGCCAGTGTACTGGTGGCGAACTTTGGAGGAAGACGACGGCGACCGTGCCTCCGCGTGCATTCGAGCATGTCTACGGGCTAGCTGGAGAGGTGGTGATGCTTGATACAGAGGGAGAGGCGTAGGGGTTGACTGAGGCGACGGGGCTTGGCGGCGCTCTGTCGTGTCCAGAGTGTGCCGGTGCACGCTCTAGCGTGGCATGGCATCGTGGGCGCGTCTGGGTGTGTCAAAATCTAGCCAATGCCGTGCGCGTCTCTGGCCAGGGATGGTACCGGCGTGCTTGAGGGAGTGTGGGCTAGCCAGGAGACATGGTGGAGGGGACCAGAGAGGGAGGAAGAGGATGAGTGGTATGGGATGGCAAGGGTGCTCGGCATGGCTGCAAGGTGATCATGTCTCCACCTTTAAGCACTGCTGCAGTGCATGGTTTGATCTAGGGAACAATGAGGCACAATAAGGATCAGGTTTTGCCTCTTGTTTAGGCCAAGAACTGCTGGGTAAAAGGTTGTGTGCACTTTACAGATTTGTGCACACTAGGTGCTCGACCAAATGGCCGCAAGAACTTTATTTTGGAATTTTGAAATGAATTTTGGTGGAGTTGATTCATATATTATTTGGCACACAATGGTGGTGGTGTGCAAAATTGAATGGTTTTGTGAAAATCCAAAAAGTGTATGATCTAGTTTTTGTTTCAATGTTGCCACTTGTCCTTCTTATATGAAGCAATTGAGATAGAGTCAACTATGGTGGTCAACACAAAAAGTGTTCATCTTTATGTGCTCTTGGATGAGGTGCAAAGATTTGAAAATGTTTAGTTTAGAAATCTCTTAATACCAGGGCTCAAAGTGGGTAAGATATTAAAAATGGCACAAGTGGCCATTATCACATGTCACTTGAATTTGAATTTTTCTTTGATTTGATTTGAGTTTCTTTGGTTTAAAAGTGTTTGTTATTGGTTTATTTAGGTTTCCCAACCATTGGCACAATTCAATATGGCCTTGAGTTAAGATTTGCAAAAATGGCCATAGCCTCATATGTGTATTTCCTATTTTTATTTTACTTTCTTTTTCTTTGACCAAAGGTCACCAATTTAAGTTCATTGATTGTTAGGGTAAGTTTCATAATGCCTTCAAACCATTTGGTAAAGTAAAGGTGGCATAAGATAAGAATTGCAATTTTGGCTATAGGCCCACATATGCCTCTATGTATATTTTTATTTTCTTTTTTGTTTCACATTGGATTTAGTTGGTAAGTGATAGGTTGGGTTTGTTGATGTTTTTCAAACCATCTAAACAAGATAGAACATGGCATCGTTCATTATTTGCAAGAATAGCCATAGGCTTACATAGGCCTTTTCTTTTTTATTTAATTTCTTTTTATTTTGTTTTATCTTGGATGGTGAAAAGAAAAGTAAGGTTTAGGGTTTTAGGAACATTTAATACGCATACCAACAATCATCATGGCAATAGCACAAGAATTAAGTAGGAGCACTATGCATAGCACATGATGTAATACAAGTTTTTGTTGGTTCTCATTTTTGGAAAAAGGGAAATTCATTTTCTCTTTGTTTTAAAATTTGGGATGTTACAAAATGCTACTAGATATTTCTCTTCAAACTCATCTATAATCTCATTTTTCCATTTAGACACTCATTTTAGTATATCCTACATGTCACATGCTTCTCTGTCGATATCCTTATACAAAAGTTTGATCTCTAAAGTTGATTGGCTTCATCCAGTGTCATTGCTTTCTCTAATTAAGACATAATAACTTGCTCCAACGATTTCTACTCAATGACTGAAATTGTGAAGAGAATGTGGCATCGGAGCGTCAAGGCAAAACCAGGAGATAGGGAGGATCTCAGACGGCTGACAAGCGAGCTGAGGGAGCTCTACGCGTCCGTGAGACCAAGAAGCCAAAGCCCCAGACTACGACGTAATCTTTCCAGTCATTCTTAGAGCGGTCTTTGTGGGGTGCCGCCCCCGGGGTGTGTGTTTTTATGCTTTTGCACTATTGGCTAAGCTGTATGCCGCAGTGGTTTGTATGCTACCGTGAACCTCGTTGGCTTTATTAATTTAAAGTTGGGCCATCTCTGGCCTTTTATCTAAAAAAAAATGTGACATCGGAATCAAAGACACACATGCACATGTATGTTGACTTGAGTAGAGTTTGAAACGACGAATTTAACAAATGCAGAGTTGCTCTTTGAATAGACAATATTGCAAGTAAAACAATCATCCACTACCACGGAATGAATCTCACGTTTTGGTCTTGTTCACAATCGTGTGCAACCAAAAAATTTCGTTGAATATGCACATTTATTCCGATATTCTTTATTCCAGCATCTCAATCTGCATGTTTTTTTAATCACCAATTTTTTATATGATTTCCTTTCGTGCTACCATTTATTAAGTGGTAACCCGTGTGGGTACATGTATGGGCCTGGCCAAACATGCCGACCTTAATTGAATTGAATCTCCGACTGAGTAGAATAGAAGTCTCTCTTAAGTGGTCACCTGTGTGGGTACACATGTGTGCGTGTGGCTAAACATGCCGAGCTTAATTGAATTGAATTTCTGACTGACTAGAATAGAAGTTGGTCTAAGTGAAGCTATTGCCAGCCGTAATGGTAGGCATATTTATCTAGAATTATGTATGCTAAAAATAATTAGTCAGAGCTCAGAAAATCGTTCCAAAGTCAAAACCCATGAGTTACTACCTTTTTTTGGGAAAAGTCCATGAATCTATATTAATAGTAATCAATAGTAGTACAAAGGCCTCTAAAAGTAATAAAAATTACAATTAGAATTTTTTACCACCTAGCGAAGACTACGAGCACGAGAATGGGCCGACGGCACGTCGCTGCCCTTGCCCCTCCCTCACCGGTGTCGAGCAAAGCTTATCGTAGGAAATCTTATTGTAATAAGTGGAAACCGGTTTCTTTTCCTTCTCAACCAGAAACAGAAAAGGTGGAATCAGGCTAGACTATCTTAGTTACTTAACGCGCGGGCAATTCTGGTCATAGTTCCTGGTCCATATGCGGCAACCGTAGACAGCAGTGCTGTTGCGACTGTTCATCTCCATAGTCCCATTAAACTGCAGAACTGCTGCAATGCTGTTCACTGCAATACCGACTTGTGTTGCAGTGACCTAAACCACAAAATTCGATAGTGATCGATGAAGCGTTAATAGACATGTCCCTGAAACGCGGGATAATTAATGAGTAATAATATTGGTCGATAGTAATACTGAGATTATCACCTGAGCAGGCGAGTCGACGAATGTTGGTTGCTGAACATCAAATTCGGTCATGTTGAATCTCAGGAAATGGCCTTCATTCTCCCCGTACTCATTCAGGAGTGCCACAGTCCCTGAGATGTTTTTGTACGTGATGTTGCAGCTGGTAGGGTTTTCTGCCCTTATGGTGAATCGGACGGTCACGTTACCTGGCAGGGACTCCTCCATCTGTAAGGAGCCACCCACGACTACCAGGAGCAGACCATTGGGTTTGGCCACCTGGGTGATTGTCATAGTAAATATGACAGACGCAAAAATAATTCCTATCACAAGGCTTGCAACATAGCCGCAAAAACATTCCTTATCTGTTTCCATTCTGTGACGGGACGCTGTAGACGAAGGAAGTAATTAGTCACTATTATTGCGATCCTTTTCAATATAAATACATGTTAATGTGCAGAAACAAAGTAACTTGCAAAGGGTCCGTTGGTTGCAACAGGATCACAGAACATTCATACAAACTATTTTTTGCAGCTATGTAACTAAATCTAGTTGGTAAACATTTATTTATAAATGTACTGGTTCATGAACCATATGGTTTAAGACAGTAAGAATTAACAGCATGTAGACGTGAAACAAAAAAAAACATGATGCGTATATGTAATACTACCGATGGTAGTTTTTAAAAGGTCAGTGAAAGAAACATTGGCGAACAAACAACTGGCTGTGGTTATTTTTTTCTAAATTCATTTTCCTAAAAAAGCGTTTGCAACCGACCATTAGACCCATTCCGATGAGTCATGTGCTTAGCCTACTCATCCTACATGATAAACTAAATGAATATTTCTATCGAAGAAAACATATGCTCTGTTACTTTATTAGTACTAAAATCAACGGAACCTACAAAGGATGTGTGTTCATGGTGATATAGTAAAAGAGTGTGTATCTTTTGTTTTCTTGACAAAACAGATACGCGATGCACACACAGTTAAAAATTAACAAATAGACAACTAAATTTGTCACGGATTTGATATGCGACAATCAGTTGTTTCTCTTTGTCTAACAACCAAATATTAGTCTTTCAAAATTTGCTCCAATGTTTCGGAATTTGAAAAAGAATGTTCCTGATATTTTCCAACTTTTAGATGCCCCATTTTCATGAATAAACAAAAACAAATCGAGAGTTTATAGTAGGGTTCAACTTTTGTTCCGTTATAATCGTTCCCCATGTTTAATTTTTTTATAAGAAATAAAAGAATTAATGTTCCAGAAAACGGTCCCCAAATCAGTACCTATTGTTCGAATTTTTAGATATCGGCTATGCACCTATTGTTTGAAATATCTGGTTTGCTCCCGAAATCAGTACCACCCGGCCCGTTGTTGCTTAGACACTGATCTCGATTGTAAAACATTACTACCTAGTAATGGTCAAAGGCCTTACTCTTCTATGTCAAAAAGAAGAACTAATTAAGGTTTTTGGGTGCGTGGCGAAGCAGTGCCCATGAAGATAGTGGTTTTGGTTTGGGCGTTGGTGCATGGTAAACAACGTAAGTAACAAGAAGGTCTAGCTTGAGAGCTAGCTCCCGGCTGTGTGTTCTTACAACTGATCGTACGGAAAACAACCGGAAACTTAATATGCCACCGATGAGTGATGATTCAGGTTGAGGCTCACCTTATTCAGAGGCGTAGGTGTCCTAGAAGGGGTTCGAATGACGGCCAAACCTCCACTAACACCGCGGCCAGCAACTTCAACGGAGCCTGTGCGCTTCAGCGTCGGCTTCACGGACTTGTTAATGGAAATAATAACTCATACTCTAATGGACCGGTGAGTGAATGGACCTGTTTTATAGTAGTAGAGACTTCGCATGCACGAGGAACGCGCCTACCAAAGCAAACCAACAAACTGAGTGTTGCGTGCAAGGTACAAGCGGCCGGACTACTTAGCTACAACTGTTTCATTTCGGTATCACTGTAACTATCACACTGCATGCTTCATGCTTGAGCCATTACCACACGCTTGAAAATCCGAGCTCACGATCCGAGTATGGAACCTCCAGCACCAAGAATTTTTTTAAAAAAATAGATAAAAAGAATATATTAGTATCAAGAAAATATTAATTATATCCAGCTTCGGCATCAACATAATACCAAAAAATAGTGGAGACATTGAAGTTGTACACAACAAAAAGAATAAAGAAAAAAGATCCGTACATCTTTCAAAATGGAAGGAGATATCGAGACGTATTCAGATCATATAGATGATACGTGCTGATAGCACACACACCTACGCATCCTCCTGATTCTGTCCCTCCATCACACGCCATCCGCAAAAAAATAAAGTACACCAACTATTTATTTCTAATTTCTTGATGAAGTATATTTTATTGTTGAAAAGATTTAAGCATTACACCTTGCATTTGCAAAGGTATAGGATGCCCACAGCCGTTCGAGAACAAAATATGAGTACAAAACAAGGCACGATGAAATCAAAATGAAACTGTATCGGCTCTTAAACTGGTGGAGGCTGAATTCTAAGACTATGTGGCCACCCATGTTGGATAATAAAGTTCCTTGTCGTGTCCTCCAACCGTGTAGACATCTCCTTAAAGAGATCGCGGTTCTCCATACGTCAAACAACACGACGAATAATGGAGGAAATTGGTGCACTGGTAGATAACTTGCATAAGAGAAAAAAATAAAAACCTTGTCATTTCTAAATAGCTAAAGCAACCAAATAGCGGCAAGCCCTCCTACCCTAATAAGTAATTTAAACCTATGATCCACCCTATTTATCCAATTTCCATTCTCATTTAGGTTCAACCAATAGAGAATTTATCCAATTGAAATTCTCACCATATCTCCAACTATAGAGAATTTACCATTCTCATTTAGATTCTAGCGAAACTCGTCAGCCCCTGGAGTCAACTGGACGAAAGCCAAACGTCGTAGCAGTTCATTTACAGATACAAGCCAAGGCCCGGCAAGGTTCCTTCTAAACGTCATATTTGGTGGAGATAATTCCATCATCTTAGCTAAAGTATGACCTTTGTGACACATGATATTGTATAAAGAAGGATATTGTTCCTAGAGCCTGGAAATTTCATGACCATTTGTCCTCCCATCCTTAATAGAGAAATAAAAATATGGGAAGAAGTACTTCATCGTTGCCACAAGACCAGCCCAAAAGTGTGAATCTCCAGGTTTCCAATAAACTTGACATAATGCTTGTGAGCCAATATATTTTATCCTCAGCATAGTTTGCCAAACCTCATCTTTGTTAAGCAGCTTGGCAATCATTTACCAAGCAGTACAATGTTCTTAACCCCAAGGTCGTGAAAACCGAGCCCTCCTTGATCTTTTTAGGGCCAACAATGATCCATTTAGTAAGTTGGTATTTATTTTTCTAACTATCTTATTTTCAAAAGAACCTTGATAGAAAATAATTCAATCGGTGAAGACTCATTTGGGTAATTGGAAGAAGGCACTAGTAGAAAAAGGTGCTTCCATACCACCCCATTAGTCTCCAAACATTTTAGCCTGGGACTAATGGGGTCTTTAGTCCCGGTTCGGCAGGGGAACCGAGACTAAAGCTCTGGGCCCAATGGCCTCGGTCGACAGCTGGTGTACGTGCGAACCTTTAGACGCGGTTGGCCTGGCCAAACGCGACTAAAGGTCCACCATTATAAATATTGTTGCGGCACACTTGGCTTGTGTGTGAGATCTTGGTGTTTAACTTCTATTCACAAGGGGTGGTAGGTTTGACTTTTATCCTCTTATGCATAAGAGATGTTCGATGAAATGCCCGAGAGCATGATGCCACTTGTGTTCACATAAAATAAACATTATATAAAGTGTCAGAGCCACACTTACGCTTTCTCATTTATTTTTCCTCCTTGATCGCGATTAGCAACTTGAACCTTTTATGTGTCATTGATAAATACGCATGTGTTGTTCATAGTTTAATTTCTATTATTTCTAGCTAGTTAGTTTAACAAATGCATGATGGTTAATTATATAATTATATAATAATAATGCAGATGAATCGGGAATGGATGTACGGTAACCGACTCTATGACGAGTTCATTACGGGTTTGAATGATTTCCTTGCAGTGGCTAATGCAAACAAGCAGGGGGGTTTTGTTATATGTCCATGCGCTGCCTGTAAGAATCAGAAGGGTTACTCTTCCTCAAGAACCGTTCACGTCCACCTACTTCGGCACAGTTTCATGCCAAGCTATAATTATTGGACCAAGCATGGAGAAAGAGGAGTTAGAATGGTAGAAAATGAAGAAGGGGATGATGACAATTATCCTGATCATTTCGGTGATACTTTCATGGACGATGCTGAAGGTGGGGAAGAAGAAGGGGAAGGTGAAGGGGAAGGTGAAGAAGAGGCACGTGATGAGCCCGCTGATGATCTTGGTCGGACCATTGCTGATGCACGGAGAGACTGCGAAATTGAAAAGGAGAGGAAGAATTTGGATCGCATGTTAGAGGATCACAAAAAGTCGTTGTACCCAGGATGTGATAATGGTCTGAAAAAGCTGGGCTGCACACTGGATTTGCTGAAATAGAAGGCACATGAAGGTCTATCTGACTTAGGATTTGAAAAGTTGCTGAAAATGATGAAGAATATGTTTCCAAAGAATAACGAGTTTCCCGCCAGTACGTATGAAGCAAAGAAGGTTATCTGCCCTCTAGGTTTAGAGGTTCAGAAGATACATGCATGCATTAACGACTGCATCCTCTACCGCGGTGAATACGAGAATTTGAATGAATGCTCGGTATGCACTGCATTGCGTTATAAGATCAGAGGAGATGACCCTGTTGACGATGTTGAGGGCGAGAAACCCAGGAAGAGGGTTCCCACCAAGGTGATGTGGTATGCTCCTATAATACCACGGTTGAAACGTCTGTTCAGGAACAAAGAGCATGCTAAGTTGTTACGATAGCACAAAGAGGACCGTAAGTCGGACGGGGAGTTGAGATACCCCGCTGATGGAACGCAATGGAGAAAGATCGACAGAGAGTTCAAAGATTTTGCAGGTGACGCAAGGAACTTAAGATTTGGTCAAAGTACATATGGCATGAATCCTTTTGGCGAGCAGAGCTCCAACAATAGCACATGGCCCGTGACTTTATGCATCTACAAACTTCCTCCTTGGTTGTGCATGAAGCGGAAGTTCATTATGATGCCAGTGCTCATCCAAGGTCCGAAACAACCCGATAAAAACATCGATGTGTACCTAAGGCCATTAGTTGATGAACTTTTACAGTTGTGGGACAGACCTAGTGTACGTGTGTGGGATGAGCACAAAGAAGAGGAATTTAAACTACGAGTGTTACTTTTCGTAACCATCAATGATTGACCTGCTCTTAGTAACCTTTCGGAACAGACAAATAAGGGATACAAGACATACACACACTGCTTACATGAGACTGAAATTATATATTTGGATAATTGTAAGAAGAATGTGTACCTGGGGCATCGTCGATTTCTTGCCCGACATCATAACTTAAGAAAGAAAGGTAAGCATTTCAATGGAAAGGCAGATCACCGGCCGAATCCTACGGAACGTACTGGTGCTGATGTATTTGATATTGTCAAGGATTTGAAGGTCATCTTTGGAAAGGGTCCTGGCGGACAATCAGTTTCGCGGGGAGTTGACGGGCACGCACCCATGTGGAAGAAGAAATCTATATTTTGGGAGCTAGATATTGGAAAGTCCTAGATGTCCGCTCTGCAATCGATGTGATGCAAGTTACGAAGAATATTTGCGTGAACCTCCTAAGCTTCTTGGGCGTGGATGGGAAGACAAATGATACAAAGGAATCACGGCAGGACCAGCAACATTTGAAAGACCCAGAAGACCGGCATCCGGAACGGTTTCAAGGTCGTGCCAGCTACGCTCTTACCAAAGAAGAGGTCATCTTTTTTGAATGCCTGAGCAGTACAAAGGTCCCGTCTGGCTTCTCGTCGAATCTAAAGGGAATAATAAATATGGCGGAGAAAAAGTTCGAAAACCTGAAGTCTCACGACTACCACGTGATTATGACGCAATTGCTTCGATTGCTTTGAGGGGGCTCCTACCGGAAAATGTTCGAGTAGCCATTGTGAAGCTATGTGCATTCCTCAATGCAATCTGTCAGAAGGTAATCAATCCAGAAGATCTACCACGGTTATAGAACGATGTGATCTAATGTCTTGTTAGTTTCTAGTTGGTGTTCCCACCATCCTTCTTCAATATTATGATGCACCTCCTGGTTCACCTAGTCGAAGAGATTTCCATTCTCGGTCCTGTATTTCTACACAATATGTTCCCCTTTGAGAGGTTCATGAGAGTATTAAATAAATATGTTCGTAATCGTGCTAGGCCAGAAGGAAGCATCACCAAGGGCTATGGAAATGAGGAGGTAATTGAGTTTTATGTTGACTATGTTCCTGACCTTAAGCCGATTGGTCTTCCTCAATCGCGGCACGAGGGGAGACTAAGTGGAAAAGGCACGATCGGAAGGAAATCAACGATATGTATGGACGGCCATTCTATGACTGAAGCGCACCACATAGTTCTACAAAATTCTAGCTTGGTGGCTCCGTACTTCGAGGAACATAAGAATATTTTATGCTCAAACAACCCGGGGAAGCCTGAATCCTGGATTACAAAGGCCCACATGGAGACTTTTGGCGGTTGGTTGCGAAAACATTTAATGAGTGACAATGATGTTGAAGATCAGCTGTACATGTTGGCCAAGTAACCATCTTCGACTATATCGACTTTCCAAGGGTACGAGATAAATGAGAATACATTTTACATGATTGCCCAAGATAAAAAGAGCACCAACCAAAACAGTGGTGTCCGCTTTGATGCAGCAACCGAGAATGGGCAAAAGGTCACATATTATGGTTACATAGAGGAGATATGAGAACTTGATTATTGACCCTCTTTTAAGGTTCCTTTGTTCCGGTGAAAATGGTTCAAGCTAACAGGAGGTGGGGTAAAGGTGCACGAGCAATACGGAATGACAATGGTGGATTTCAACAATCTTGGTTACCTTGACGAACCATTCGTCCTAGCCAAAGATGTCGCTCAGGTTTTCTATGTGAAGGACACGAGCAGCAAACCGAGAAAAAGGAAAGATAAGAAACGAGTACATCATGCGATGATTCAAAGCGCCACATAGTTCTTTCAGGGAAAAGAAACATCGTGGGAGTGGAGGACAAGACAGACATGTCAGAAGATTATAATAAGTTTGGTGAAATTCCGCCCGTCAAAGTGAACACTAACCCAAGCATTAGGTTAAATGATGAGGATGCTCCATGGTTACGGCACAATCGTAAGCAAGGGACATAAGGGAAGAAATGATGTGTAATAATTTATTGTACCAAACTTTGTTGAGGAAATTTTCTTCCAAACTTTGTATGGATCATGTGAATTATATTATCAATGATGTGTTTGGTGTCCATTTTTGAATGATTCGATTGATTCGAGATACCACTGATGATACCTGAAATTTGAACTACATCCAATGATGTGAAGGACATGGCCTAGGAGTACATCTTGGAATGTTGGAGTGATTTAGTCATACTCCTGCCTAGGCCTATAATATGCATACTCGTACTCTTCGTAGTTGCCGCCGTTGTACTGGTATTCGTCGCCTTCTATGTTGCCGCCGTCGTCATCGCTGTCGTCGGGCGGCGGTCGTGGCTCGAACCTCGACTCGTACTGAGGGTAGCGCAGGCGGGGGATATCGCTGGCCCTGATGTAGTCCATGACGCTTTGTAGAGTCCGGCCGCTCCACCATAGCCGACGGTCGGCCTCGTGGAAGTTCCCAGGAGGCAGACCGTCCTACTCATACCTGGCGAGCGCCCTCTCACGCCGATTGATGAAGAAGGCGTCCCAAGTCTGTTGGTTGTCGGGATGCCAGCGGGGATTCATCCGCTACTCCTGCGTGAGGTCGAGCTAGTAGTGGTTCATGATAGCCGCCCGGCGCGCAGTACCCAGAGGGACGGGAGTGACCGGCACACCTCCGGCGCTTAGGCTCCAGCCGGCGGGGACGCGGTAGCCCGGTGGGCAAGGGTAGTTCGAGGCGCAAAGCTCCTCCACCTGCTGGTAGGTTAGAGAGGGTACGGTGGAAGCCATGAGAGAGTGATGAGAGATTGTAGAGATGTGATAATGCTGGCCAAACCGGGCTGCATATATAGTGAGAAATGGCGGTAAAAAATGGGGGCAGGAAGACATGAGGCGGGAAGAAATGGCGGGAAGCGGGGGAGAAATGGAGGGAAGAGAGGAGGCGGGGGAAGATAGAGGCAGGAAACAATGGTGGCGGGAAGAAATGTCGGGAAGCGGGGGAGCAATTTTGATATATTATTTGTATTTTTTTGATTTGAAATGAATTAGTTTTATTTTTCTAAAAAATTTGATATATTATTTACATTTTTCTGATTGAAATGAATTAGTTTTATTTTTCTAAAATTTTTGATATATTATTTGTATTTTTTCTGATTTGAAATGAATAATTGATATATTATTTATATTTTCTGATTTGAAATAAATTAGTTTTATTTTTACGAATATTTTTATATATTTTTTGTATTTTTCTGATTTGAAATGAATTAGTTTTATTTCTATGAATATTTTGATTTTTTTTGTTTCCTTCTAATTTGAACTGAATTAGTTTAATTTTTATGAATATTTTGATATATTTTTTGTATTTCTCTGATTTGAAATGAATTAGTTATTGAAAAAAATCTTTAGTCGTGGTTGGTGTCACCCGCGACCAAAGGGCACCCTTTAGTCGGGTTGGTGAGACCAACCGCGACTAAAGGCCCGAAAGTATAAATACTTCAGCGCTAACCGCCGCTCTGTTATCGATCACTTCGTCTTCGTCGACGCCGCACCGCCCGGAGAGCTATCGCAGACGCCGCACACCGTCATGCCGCCCGTACGTCGCCACCGTCCGTCGCCTCGCCTCTCCCGCCGCCGTTCGTCGTCCCCCTCCTCTCGCCCCGCCGGCCGGCCGCTCCGCCTCTCTCTGCGCGCGCGCGCTCGCCTCGCCTCGCCGCCGGCCGTCATGCCGCCCCTCTCTCCGCACGCCGTCCTCGTCGCCCCTCGCCGCGCCCTCCCGGCAGTTCCTCGCCCCCGGTGCCGCGCGCCGCCCTCGCCACCAGAGAAGGAGAGGCGCCGGCAGAGAGAGACAGAGAGAGTAGCAGAGAGAGTCCCAACCTTTTTTTTGGTTTTTTTATTTTGATTTGATTGAAAAAATGTAATGTTAGGGAGAAATTAATTAGAAAAAAATTAGTTCTATATTACAACTTATAAAAGAAGTATATTTGGTGTAAAAAAAATTAGTTCTACAACTTATAATAGTAGAATATTGCGCGGGAAAAAAATCGCAACTACATAAACGAATTATATTTTAATGAAGACTCTAAAAATAAAAAGAAATTTGGTGTAAATTAAAAAATAAATTTTTAAATAAAAATAGATTTATTGTTGTTAATTTGTTAATTGTTGCTAATTTGTTAATTATTGTTTATTTGTTAATTATTAATGTTGTTAATTGTTAGAGCAGTCGCCGGAGTCTCCCCCAGGTCCTCGCAGCCCTCGCCGCAGTAGTTGCCGGCACCTCGGCGCCCTCGTCGTAGAGCCGCCCGCATGCTGAGCGCCGCCGCCCTCGCCGCCCTCTCTCTTTCGCTCGCAGCAGAGCAAGTAATACGTGCCCTCCTCGCCGCCTTGTCATCGCCGCCCTCTCCGTATACGTGCCCTCCTCGCCGCCCTCGCCGCTGTTCGGAGTAGTTCCTTTACTTAATTAGTTTTTACTACATGTCTTCAGGAGTGAATATGGCGGACGATAGAGACCCGATTTTGGATAACTATGATCCGGAAGCTAAAGCACATATAACCGGCATCATAAACGGTGATATTCCCTATGTGCCGGAAGAAGATGAAGAAGAAGATGTTTCTTCTTATCTAAACCTTGATAGTGAAGGTCAAGGTAAAGGTGAAGGCATGGACATTGTTGAAGCAGCTCGGGGAACAGAAAAAACAGCAAGTCAAAAATGCGGGAAACAAGTTTCCCAGCTCGGGGAACAGAAAAAACAATCGACCCCCTCGCTCAAACTCGAACCCCGTCCTTCCGTTACGACGTCCTTCAGAGCCGACATGGATAGGGACATGGAACTATTGGACCCCGCTATCCTAGCAGCTGCTAGAGCACAAGAAATGACTATAACGGCGGCCAAAGAAAGAGCCGCCGAGTTCGGTATGACTCTTCGTGCATTGTTAGGCCTTGAGGATGCGCCAATAAGTGAGGTAGCATTTACATATGTGCCAAATGGGCCTCTCGTCGAGCCTGCGCAGGAAGCGAGTCTACCAACACAAATGCGAAATCTGCTACTCTGGTACAAGGATTTCATAAAAAATAAGGTCAGCAAAGAATATATTTATGCGGAAGTTAGAGAGGAGCATCACTTCAAACATTACTATGTACAAGTTGTTCAATCTCCTCGAGCTCAAGAAATCTCTCCTGAGTTGCTACGTTCTATAAGTGATTTATTTCTATAATTAAATCTCTACCTCATCTCGTTCATTGCATGCACTATATTTTCCTAACTGTATTCTTGTGTACGCTATTATGCAGAATGAAGCTTGGGGAATGCAAAAGAAGGAACATCCTTGATATTGGGTTCATTAACCCACATATCATTAATTAATGGATATGTGTTACAAAATCACCCCCAAGACGTAGAGAGAAACCTGTACAAGTTTCTTACAAAGCAGGAACTCAAAAGTGAAATTCTATTTCCTTACCATTTTGGGTGAGTGTTTCTGTCTTGTGCACATTCTCTTTTGTTTACTCAATATTATGTCTAATCGATGAGTTATGCATGACTGTGCATGTAACGTGTCTACAGGTTCCACTGGATTCTGCTAATAATTCAATTTGACAACTTCAGAGTTGAAGTCATGGACTCTCTAAATATGGACCCAAAGCATTGGTCCGGCATAAGATTAATGCTGCAAATGTAATTATTTTCAATCATTTGCGCACTATATCGGCCTCTTTAGTTCATTTCTCGATATCAAGTAACTAATAACTCCCTTGTTCATTTAATTTCTTTGCCCTGCAGGGTTTGGAAACGGCTCAAAGATAACATAACCGGTGAATTCAAAGATCAGCTAACATTTAGAAGGTTAGCTAATATTCCAACTCAGCCATCGGGACCAATCTATGTGGATACTATATTTGTGAGTTCATCCGGGGACACACCTCTGAGCGGAGGGCTCGGGATATCAACTTGCGGAGGAGTGACTTGCGGGAGAATCTTAATCTAGAAGCTCGCTTCCGACCAATTCAAGAGGAATTAGCAGGATTCTTGATGAGGGACATCGTCCATCCTAATGGAGAACACTATTACGAGCACGAAGAACTTCTAATGCCGTAAATTGTATATGGAAACTTGTTTGAAGTTATATATGGTCAGCCAAGAATGAATATTATATATTCCTCTTGAATTCTTCTTGTTTGAAATTTCAAACTTGTTTGAAAATTGTATATTCATATGCATCAACGTGTAACGTGTATATACTAGAGTAGAATATGTGTACTGAAACTTCTTTGAAATTTAAATAAAGCACAAAACAAAATATAAAATAAATGAAAACATAACATAATAAAACCAGATTTAGGAAACCCTAAACCTGCAGAGACCTTTAGTCCCGGTTGGTACTCCGCCCCGACGCATGTCTGCAGCCCACGTGGATGGGCCTTTAGTCGCGGTTCGTAAGCAACCGCGACTAAAGGGGGCCTTTAGTCTCTCATATTTAGTCCCGGTTGTGAATCCGGGACTAAAGCCCGTTACGAACCGGGACTAAAGTCCCTCTTTCTACTAGTGAGGATACGATATAAAGTAACATATTTGTTATACTAAATTGATGAGAACCAATATTGCACCTAGAGATAGACTTGTTTCCATTCAGCAATCGTAAGCATCCAGAAATAAATCGGAATGCCTAAATAGCTAATTGGAAACTGACCCAACCCATAGTCGAAAAGTTCAAAATATCAGTTTGCATCATCTTCGGTCTCACCGAAACAAAACAATTCACTTTTTTGGAAATTAATCTTTAGACATAATAGTTACTCTCGAAAGCTGATAGAATTATTTCAGATTCCTTGCTATCTTAAGGTCTTGTTTTATGAAGAGAATCGTGTCATCAGCATACAAAAGAATAGATAGTCCACCTTCTACAAGGTGAGGAACCACCCCTTCAATTTAACCATCATCCTTTGCGCGCTTAGTAATAATGGAAGCATATCATCCACTATAGTAAATAGTATTGGTGTTAATGGATCTCCTTGCCTTTAACCTTTTTCATCTAGAAGTATCAACCAATGTCATTGTTGACTTTTATAGGCACACTTCCTCCAAAAACAAAGTTTTTAATTAGAGCTCACCAAATATCAGAAAAACTTCCATTCTAAGTGTTTGCTAAAGAAAATACCACTTAAATTGCTCATTGGCTTTTTCAAAGTCAGTCTTTACGATAACACCTTTCAATTTTTTATGATTTAACTAATGAAATGTTTCGTGCAAGGTTACCAACCCATCAAGAATTTATATTCATTGAATAAAGGTAGTCCGAGTAGGGCGAACCACATGATTGGCCACTGAGTTAAGCCAGATTGTAGCTGCTTTCGTGAAAATATCAAAGCAAACATTAATAAGGTAGATCGGTCTATACTGTTAATATGGAAAAGCTCAAGTTTTCCTACATGTGAATAGTACCAAAAAGATCCATCAAGTTTGACTTGATTATCTCCCAGAAATTTAGATTAAACTCCGTAGGAAAAACATCTCGACCTGGGGCTATATTGTGCTCCATCTAAAAAACCACACTTTAAAGAGGTTTCCTCGTGGAATACCTGAGGTACGTTATCAATCCAGGTTTCATCCATAGAGAGATCACTTTCCTCTGGGTCTCCGAACAAACCTTTATGATACTTTGTAATATATGATTTGAGTTGTTCGTGTTCTGAATATTAGCATCTTCTTGTATAAGAGAATTAATGAGTTCATTCATGTGTCTACCATTAGCGACTCTATAGAAGAATCTCGTACTCGAGTCTTCTTCCAAAAGGATTTGGGCCTTCAATATTTGGTACCACTTAAGTTCCTCCTCACATAAGAGTCCTGCCAACTGCGAGTTTCATTGACTTTTCAAGTCAATCTCTTGCGACATTAGCGGTCTCACTTCAGCGATTGCTTCAAAATAATCAATAATAGATGATAACAGGAGTTGACGCCCCTAAGCCTGGGGAGGGGCGCTCGCATCCCATGCACACCAGTGTCATCAAGCAATCATGCAAAAGGTAAAAGCAATAGTTGAGTTAGGGTGTCACATAAATGTACAAGCGAAGTTTGCAGTGCTGATACGTCTCAAACGTATCTATAATTTCTTATGTTTCATGCTAGTTTTATGACAATACCTACATGTTTTTTTCACACTTTATATCATTTTTATGCGTTTTCCGGAACTAACCTATTAACGAGATGCCGAAGTGCCAGTTCCTGTTTTCTGCTGTTTTTGGTTTCAGAAATCCTAGTAAGGAAATATTCTCGGAATTGGACGAAATCAACGCCCAGCATCTTATAATTCCACGAAGCTTCCAGAACACCCGAGAGGGACCAGAGGAGAGCCACAGGGGGCCCACACAGGGTGGCGGCGCGGCCCAAGGGGGGGCGCGCCCCCCTATTGTGTGGCGGCTCCGTAACCCCTCCGACTCCGCCTCTTCGCCTATTTAAAGCTCCCTGACCTAAATCTTCGAGACGGAAAAGCCACGGTACGAGAAACCTTCCAGAGCCGCCGCCATCGCGAAGCCAAGATTCGGGGGACAGGAGTCTCTGTTCCGGCACGCCGCCGGGACGGGGAAGTGCCCCCGGAAGGCTTCTCCATCGACACCACCGCCATCTTCTTCAACGCTGCTGTCTCCCATGAGGAGGGAGTAGTTCTCCATCGAGGCTAAGGGCTGTACCAGTAGCTATGTGGTTAATCTCTCTCCTATGTACTTCAATACAATGATCTCATGAGCTGCCTTACATGATTGAGATTCATATGAGTTTTGTATCACTATTC
Source organism: Lolium perenne (assembly GCF_019359855.2). NCBI lineage: Eukaryota > Viridiplantae > Streptophyta > Magnoliopsida > Poales > Poaceae > Lolium > Lolium perenne. The sequence continues at coordinate 324,513,222 of NC_067246.2, forward strand.
ATCTATGTGTTACTCTGGTGATGTTATTAAAGTACTCTATTCCTCCTTCATGATGTAATGGTAACAGTGTGTGCATCATGTAGTTCTTGGCGTAGGTTATGATTGTAATCTCTTGTAGATTATGGAGTTAACTATTACTATGATAGTATTGATGTGATCTATTCCTCCTTTCATAGTGTGATGGTGACAGTGTGCATGCTATGTTAGTACTTGGTATAATTGCAACGATCTATTCTGCACTCTAAGGTTATTTAAATCTGAACATCGAATGTTTTGGAGCTTGTTAACTCCGGCATTGAGGTGCTCTTGTAGCCCTACACAATGAATGGTGTTCATCATCCAACAAGAGAGTGTAGAGTGGTTTTATTATGTGATCAATGTTGAGAGTGTCCAGTAGTGAAAGTATGATCCCTAGGCCTTGTTTCCAAACATCGAATCTCCGTTTATTTACTGTTCTGTTGCATGTTTCTCGCTGCCATATTTTATTCAGATTGCTATTACCACTCATATACATCCATACTACTTCTATTTCACTATCTCTTCGCCGAACTAGTGCACATATACATCTGACAAGTGTATTAGGTGTGTTGGGGACACAAGAGACTTCTTGTATCGTGATTGCAGGGTTGCTTGAGAGGGATATCTTTGACCTCTTCCTCCCTGAGTTCGATAAACCTTGGGTGATCCACTTAAGGGAAACTTGCTGCTGTTCTACAAACCTCTGCTTTTCGAGGCCCAACACTGTCTACGGAAAAAGAAGCGTGCATAGACAAAAAAGCACTTTTCTGGCGCCGTTGCCGGGGAGGTAAGGTAAAAGGTATTCACATTCTCCGACTACTAAGCTATTTCCTAGCACTGTTGCCGGTGTGTGAGTGCTCGAAGCTATTTCCTTTAGATCCTGCAATTGCATCTTTTGGTTTCTTATTTACACTAGTTAGGCATAATGGAAAATAACAATGAGCTTCTTATTCTATTTCCTGAGTTAAGACATGGATTGTTTGCTGCGAAAATTAAAAAACCTATGGAATCTTATTTGCATGCTAGTAGCAATGATATTAGTATGAACGCTTTGAACACCATTGTTGCTAATGATATGGAAAATTCTAAGCTTGGGGAAGCTGGTTTTGATGAGCATGATATCTTTAGTCCCCCAAGCATTGAGGAGAAAATTTTCTTTGATGATACTTTGCCTCTATTTATGATGATTATAATGATAGTGGTCTTTTGGTTCCGCCTACTATGGAGAGTAAATTTTATTATGATTATACTATGCCTCCTACACTTGATGAGAATAATAATGATAGCTACTTTGTTGAATTTGCTCCCACTACAACTAATAAAATTGATTATGCTTATGTGGAGAGTAATAATTTTATGCATATAGCTCATGATAAGAATGTTTCATGTGATAGTTATATTGTTGAATTTGTTCATGATGCCACTGAAAGTTATTATGAGAGAGGAAAATATGGGTGTAGAAGTTTTCATGTTACTAAAACACCTCTCTTTTTGCTGAAAATCTTGAAGTTACACTTGTTTTATCTTTCTATGCTTGTTGCATTATGCTTCATGAATTTGTTTATTTACAAGATTCCTTTTCATAAGAAGTGGGTTAGGCTTAAATGTGTTTTGAATTTGCTTTTTGATGCTCTCTTTTGCTTCAACTCTTATTTCTTGCGTGAGCATCATTAAAATTGCTGAGCCCATCTTAATGGCTATAAAGAAAGAACTTCTTGGGAGATAACCCATGTGTTTATTTTACTACAGTACTTTTGTTTTATATTTGAGTCTTGGAAGTTGTTACTACTGTAGCAACATCTCCTTATCTTATTTTATTGCATTGTTGTGCCAAGTAAAGTCTTTGATAGTAAGGTTGATACTAGATTTGGATTACTGCGCAGAAACAGATTTCTGTCTGTCACGAATTTGGGAATGGTTATCTGTAGGTAATTCAGAAAAATCTGCCAATTTATGTGCGTGATCCTCAGATATGTACGCAACTTTCATTCAATTTGAGCATTTTCATCTGAGCAAGTCCAGTGCCTCTAAAAAATTCGTCTTTACGGACTGTTCTGTTTTGACAGATTCTGCCTTTTATTTCGCATTGCCTCTTTTGCTGTGTTGGATGGATTTCTTTGTTCCATTGACTTCCAGTAGCTTTGGGCAATGTCCAGAAGTGTTAAGAATGATTGTGTCACCTCTGAACATGTGAATTTTTGATTATGCACTAACCCTCTAATGAGTTTGTTTCGAGTTTGGTGTGGAGGAAGTTTTCAAGGGTCAAGAGAGGAGGATGATATACTATGATCAAGAAGAGTGAAAAGTCTAAGCTTGGGGATGCCCCCGTGGTTCATCCCTGCATATTTCAAGAAGACTCAAGCATCTAAGCTTGGGGATGCCCAAGGCATCCCCTTCTTCATCGACAACTTATCAGGTCACTTCTCTTGAAACTATATTTTTATTCGGTCACATCTTATGTACTTTACTTGGAGCGTCTGTTTGTTTTTGTTTTGTTTGAATAAATTCATGTTTGTGTGGGAGAGAGACACGCTCCGCTTTTTCATATGAACACTAGTGTTCCTTGCTTTACTTTTAATGTTCATGGCGAAGGTTGAAACTGCTTCGTTCATTGTTATATGGTTGGAAACAGAAAATGCTGCATGTGGTAATTGGTATAATGTCTTGAATAATTTGATACTTGGCAATTGTTGTGCTCATATAGATCATGTTTAAGCTCTTGCATCATGTACTTTGTACCCATTAATGAAGAACTACATAGAGCTTGTTAAAATTTGGTTTGCATGATTGGTCTCTAGAGTCTAGATATTTTCTGGTTAAGGTGTTTGAACAACAAGGAAGACGATATAAAGACTTATAATGCTTACAATATGTTCATATGTGAGTCTTGCTGCACCGTTTTATACTTGAGTTTGCTTCAAACAACCTTGCTAGCCTATCCTTGTATTGAGAGGAATTCTTCTCGTGCATCCAAATCCTTGAGCCAAAAACTATGCCATTTGTGTCCACCATACCTACCTACTACATGGTATTTCTCTGCCATTCCAAAGTAAATTGCTTGAGTGCTACCTTTAAAATTTCATTCTTTGTCTTTGCAATATATAGCTCATGGGAAAATAGCCTTAAAAACTATTGTGGTATTGAATATGTTGCTATGTATCTTATTTCTTACTAGCACAATACCCGTGCTTTGCTACGGAATAGCATAGAAAATTGGGCTTCACAGTTGTAGAATATAATGTTCTATTTCGCGAAACATGTACATTTTTCTATTAAACAACGGAACCGTTGACGTTTTTTTCGTGCCCTCCTCTCTAATGGTATATCATTTGTGTATATTGAGCCTCCAACTTTATTTGTGGTCGCCTCTATTTTTTTCTTAACCCTCACCTGTCTAGAAAAGAAATTTCCATCCCTATTTATTTTTTGTGTTTACCCTGCAACTACATCTCCACAATTGAGAAGGCGCCCAACTTTGTCGTGGTACACTCCACGTTGCTTCACCATGTCATCCTTTATGTCCTTGTTCATATTCGGCAAATCATCTCTTGAGTTCTGTCATTTCCAATTGACTTTATCTAGATAGCACAAATGCTCGCATGCTGCTACGGCCAAAAAAATAAATGCCAGTATTTTTTTAAAAAAATAAGATGTCAGAAAGATGAATGATAACAGCCCACTCCCATCTTTTTTTCTAAATATTCTAAAACACAGTTTGATGGAACCGGTCAAAATGACTGCACTCAGCTAGTCATATATGAATTAATTTAGAAATCCGGACAAAGCACTTGAAATTTCCTCATATAGAAGAGTTCTACATAATTTTTCGTGGAAAACCTTGGTAGAATGACACCGTTTAGATATAGGCACTGTCATCCGGACTCTGCCGCTCGTCGCCGAGCCCCTCTCCGTTGCAGGTCTCCTACATCCGCTAGCATTGAGTTTTCCTCTGGGCCAAGCCCGTCCCCAACACTCAGCCGGCTCGATCGCCCGAAGTCCTGTGTAGGCCAAGATGTGTGGACGGACGAAAAAATCTGGGGCCTCGACTTGTTTTATAGGTGCCTTTGTCTTGATCAACAGGCAACAGAGTTTTCCGCTCAAAAAAGGCAACGGAGTTCAGGCCGAGTTCATGTCCAGGTCGATCGATCGTGCGAGCACGGGGTGCGATCGATCTCTTCAGGCAGGATGCGATGTACGACGTACCATACCGATTGCAATTTAATAGTAGAGATTTAATAGTAGAGATAGCAAAGAAGATTGGGCCAAGGGCTGCCGGAAGATGTTGGGCCTAAGAATTTCTTTGGCCCGTTTGTGACACCAGGCAGCCACCTATTGCAATTTAATAGTAAAGAGAAGTTGCTTGTTGAGCGGTAACCATGTTTCTGGGGGATGCCATCAACTATTACATCTTTGTTGAATATCATGTGAGTTGCTATGCATGTTCGTCTTGTCTGAAGTAAGGGCGATTTTCATGATCAAATGGTTTGAGTATGCATATTGTTAGAGAAGAACATTGGGCCGCTAACTAAAGCCATGAATCATGGTGGAAGTTTCAGTTTGGACACAAATCCTCAATCTCTTATGAGAATTTTATCTGTTGTTAAATGCTTAAGCATTAAAAGAGGAGTCCTGTGATGCCCCGGAACCGGTACCATGAGGATTCCGGCGATCCCGCCGAAATCCGCACGATATCGATCCAGAGACGCCCTCCGACACGACGTGCACGATGAATCACACACGTGATGCCAGAGGAATTACCACGAGTAGTAACATTACAACAGGTTTACAATAGAGCCCACAAGATACATATATTACAACAACGACTCCAACGAGTCAAGATACAAATATACAAGATCCGAATCATACAGAAGATCGAATACGTCCGAGTACGGACAAGATACAAATTGGACTAAGAGTCCTGAAGATAACCAGCGGCATCCATAACCCTGCCCAGGCCAAGCCGGAAGGGTAACCTTGCTAGCGTCGTCTTCATCGAACATATCTTCATACCTGCCCGGTTATGTCCCGTAGAAGCAGCAATAAGTACGGGTTCGTACTTAACAAGACTTCAAGACGTATAAGCATTCGTCAACCAGTCGTCCTTTGTACTTGAGGCACGCAGGGGACTTAGAGGACGCAAGAGGAACGTCATAGGCAATATGGTGGGGTTAAGCGGCAGCGCGCAAGCACTAAAAACCTATAGAGACACTATACAACATTCGTCTAATCAGAGAAGATGAGAGAGCGCATAAACTAACAACTAACAGTTCTATACTCTGCAAACATAACACAGCCGATGTGTTCCCCCTTCGCAAGGAAGTACGGGCAAAGGCACTCACACTGTTGACAAGTTTTAACCAGTTACTATTTAATTTGTTCTATCTTACTAGCAAGTTATTAGCGTTGAAACAACAGGTGTAAGTTGTCTATGGTCGAGTCATACAGCTCCAAGTCGTCCATAACCAAGATTGTAACCCTGCAGGGGTGCCCAAATGTGCACACACGCACGCTCAACCCACTTGCGACAGGTGGATATCACGACACGCACTCTCCTTCACTATAACAATGTCCAGGAAGCCACCTAACTAAGTTAACCCGTGTCGAAGTCCGGCCGTGCTCCGAAGCGGACTCAGCTATTGCGACTGCGTGCTAGGTGGACAGTGCCCAGCGGGATGACCACTTCGCAGTGGCACCGCATCCTACGAGCGTGCACGAAACAACGGGGTTACAAGGCACATAGCTTCCCCAAAAGTAACATCATATCATCCGACCACAAAGAAACAAGCTTGCACGCCCGAGAGAAACAAACAAACATTCAAACTAATTGTGGCAACTGGACAAAGCTGTAGATTCCGGCAGTGGTCGAGGGGAGACCCGGTAAGCATACCCACGTGTGGTTAGAGCGCTCAGTCTCGGAACAGATAACAAGAACTCGGGGTCCTAAGATATTTAGGAAACACAAGTGAGCCATCACAAAACGATCAGCTGACCCACCGATGCCTCCGCTAAACAAATGACAACAACTAAAGTAACCATGATTCTTCCCAACATATAACCCGATAAGATAGCAGTAACGGTAACAAGATAAAACAGCGCTAGCATGCACTACGACTCGCAAGGCAGACCCGATAACCAAACAATAGCTGTAGGAGGTGGTGGTGGCAATATGGGCTGCTTGAGGTAACAAGTGGAAAAGACACGTGACAAGAACGCAACTTAAAGATAGCATGAGGGAGAAGGCAAAATAAAATAGGTGAGCGACTCCTGCAGGGGCAGGAGTATAGGGGAAATGCTTGCCTATTAAAGCTTGCCGAGGAACATCCGGAGAACTCGTCGTATCTCACCGCACCACTTCGTGATCCTATCCGGGAAGAAGCAAATGCTGGAACACACAACGTATGCAATCTTACTACTACGGAAGAAGAATCGGCATGATCAAGATAATATGCATGACATGGCAACGATGATGCGATGCAACTTATCCAATTTAAGCGGAGTCGGAACCCCAGACAAGCAAATTATGTTGGAGTTGTATTTTTACCGCCAAAGTTAAGTGTTGATTAGCATGGCAAGACATGGCAGGGTGCGCTACTTCAATATTAAACGGAGCGGGGAAAACCTAATTGGAATTCCGAAATACTCCGCATATATGTGAGGTGGAAATGCACAACTATCAACGCGCGACATGATGCAAGATGCAAACAAGCATATGGATGGCATATTCATGATCCTTGCATTTTTCTGATAAAAATAGATAGTTTATTTGTATCATTTGGATTTACCAATCCCAAGATATGGTATGCACAAGATTTTGCAAAAAGAAAAGATTAGAAGAGGGTGGAACCGGGCCGAACCTGGCCTGGGAACTGAGCTGGGCCGGCGCCCGGCGGTGGCCAGAGGCTAGGTGCGCGGAGCAACGGGCTTCGCGGCAGAGATCTGGCCCGAGGCCCGCTTGTGGATCTGAAGTAGGAAAAAGATTGGGCCGAATTAAATCACAAACCCCATGAATTGAACTCAGGATCTCATGGGACGATCTGGGTCAGACGAACCAGTTAGGCTAGATGTTGTTGCTGGTACTAGACAGGCTCCACGATTGAAAGCCCTCTGTGCCTGCGAGACCTGAACCAAAAATGGAAGAAAAAGGATTGGATTTAATCTGCCAGAATTGAGATTTGAAGTTGGGTTGGGCCAGAATGAATAGCAAGGAACAAACCGCTGCGGTACACTGTTGATCATATCGAATAACTGGTGTGTGTCGAAAAGAACTGGATGTACGCGGGGATGAGGCTTGCGTACTGCAGCGGTCATGGTGAAGGAGCTCTGGTTGTAGGTGGCTTTGGCGGCTGGGAGCGAACCGGGGCGAGGGAGCTGGCGTCGGGGGTGCACCTGGGCGCATGGAACACGATGGAGGTGACGAGAAGGCCGGAGAGGAACCATGGGTGACGGAATTGACGAAACCCACCGGCGGTTGGAGTTGGGTATCGGTGATCTTGAGCTCGATTAACGGGGTCTTGGCTCGATTCCTTTGGAGGGTATGAAGTGGGCGACGATGCGGATGTTCTGGTGGTCTCGGCTCAGCGAGGGGAGGCCCGAGTCGACGGGGCGACGGCGAGGTTGGCGCGACGGTGCTCGGTAACTCATAGAAAAAGAGGAGAAGAAGAAAGGGGGGTTGTGGCGGCGCGAGAGGGAGGAGAAGAGAGGGGAGGCTAGGGTTTCCAGAGTCTCGTGGTGGGGATTAAAAGGAGGAGGGAGCAGGTGGGAGGAGGCAGGTGTGGTGCAGCGCCATGGTGCGCTATGACGTCGGCCAGGAGGAAGAGGGGCACGTCTCTCTCGTGCCAAGGAAAAAGAAGCCAGGATTCGCTTGAAGGGGTACGACCTTGGGTCGGGTTAGAGGGGAAGATGGGCCGCTGGGGGAAAAGAAAGCAGAGCCAGGGAATGGGCCAGGAAAAGGAACAAGGGTTCAGCAGGTTAGGTTAGATACATTTATTTTACAAATTCTTTTCTTTTGAAACTTGTTTTGCAATTTGAATCCAAACCAGAATGCAAACCTGATTTTGAAAGAAATTATTTAAAATATTTTATTGGTTTTGATACTTTTGCTTTTAGGGTTTTGTTTTAAAAGAAAAGACACAGGGGATGGTTTATTATAAAAACCATGAGAGAGAAAATAAAATATTTAGGGTTTGTAAAATAATTTTATTTAGTATAAACATGGATGATATGATGCATGATGTCATGAGGATGCATAAAAGAAAAGGAACAAACAAAATCTAATAGGGGTATTACCCTGGGCCGTTACAATTGACACCACTAACAAGGAACCTCGCCCCGAGGTTCCACATCAAGCCAAGGGGGAGTTGGTTAAACTATCGGGTCTTCTTGTACCATGTTGACAATCACCCGACCTCGAGGTGGAACCATCTTCTGGCGAAGTGTTGATCTTCTCGACACCACTAACAAGAATTGTTGCTCCGGGTAGGATGGTCGACACCACTAACAAGAAGTCATTGGTCCGCTGTCGATGAGGCGCTTCAGTTGAGATCCTCCAAAGATCGGACCTAATAGGTGAGGGGCAAAGATCGTCCAACCCGCGTAGAAGCCTAAGACTCGGAAACTCAGATAAGAGAGGAGACTCAAAACTCGCAAAGGTAAGAGGAGAAAGAATTGAGATAAGGAGAAAAATCAGAGCTAATCAGATCTATCCAACGAATTTTAGAAAATAGGTTTTGACACTCTAAACTCAACGACCGTTGGCAAGGTTATCCTACAGGCTGGAATAGTGGGGTACCGTCAACCTGGGGCTCTGATACCAACTTGTGACGCCCCGGAACCGGTACCATGAGGATTCCAGTGATCCCGCCGAAATCCGCACGATATCGATCCAGAGACGCCCTCCGACACGACGTGCACGATGAATCACACACGTGATGCCAGAGGAATTACCACGAGTAGTAACATTACAACAGGTTTACAATAGAGCCCACAAGATACATATATTACAACAACGACTCCAACGAGTCAAGATACAAATATACAAGATCCGAATCATACAGAAGATCGAATACGTCCGAGTACGGACAAGATACAAATTGGACTAAGAGTCCTGAAGATAACCAGCGGCATCCATAACCCTGCCCAGGCCAAGCCGGAAGGGTAACCTTGCTAGCGTCGTCTTCATCGAACATATCTTCATACCTGCCCGGTTATGTCCCGTAGAAGCAGCAATAAGTATGGGTTCGTACTTAACAAGACTTCAAGACGTATAAGCATTCGTCAACCAGTCGTCCTTTGTACTTGAGGCACGCAGGGGACTTAGAGGACGCAAGAGGAACGTCATAGGCAATATGGTGGGGTTAAGCGGCAGCGCGCAAGCACTAAAAACCTATAGAGACACTCTACAACATTCGTCTAATTAGAGAAGATGAGAGAGCGCATAAACTAACAGTTCTATACTCTGCAAACATAACACAGCCGATGTGTTCCCCCTTCGCAAAGAAGTACGGGCAAAGGCACTCACACTGTTGACAAGTTTTAACCAGTTACTATTTAATTTGTTCTATCTTACTAGCAAGTTATTAGCATTGAAACAACAGGTGTAAGTTGTCTATGGTCGAGTCATACAGCTCCAAGTCATCCATAACCGCGGACACGGCTTATCGATAAGATTGTAACCCTGCAGGGGTGCCCAAATGTGCCCACACGCACGCTCAACCCACTTGCGACAGGTGGATATCACGACACGCACTCTCCTTCACTATAACAATGTCCAGGAAGCCACCTAACTAAGTTAACCCGTGTCGAAGTCCGGCCGTGCTCCGAAGCGGACTCACCTATTGCGACTGCGTGCTAGGTGGACAGTGCCCAGCGGGATGACCACTTCGCAGTGGCACCACATCCTACGAGCGTGCACGAGACAACGGGGTTACAAGGCACATAGCTTCCGCAAAAGTAACATCATATCATCCGACCACAAAGAAACAAGCTTGCACGCCCGAGAGAAACAAACAAACATTCAAACTAATTGTGGCCACTGGACAAAGCTGTAGATTCCGGCAGTGGTCGAGGGGAGACCCGGTAAGCATACTCACGTGTGGTTAGAGCGCTCAGTCTCGGAACAGATAACAAGAACTCGGGGTCCTAAGATATTTAGGAAACACAAGTGAGCCGTCACAAAACGATCAGCTGACCCACCGATGCCTCCGCTAAACAAATGACAACAACTAAAGTAACCATGATTCTTCCCAACATATAACCCGATAAGATAGCAGTAACGGTAACAAGATAAAACAGCACTAGCATGCACTACGACTCGCAAGGCAGACCCGATAACCAAACAATAGCTGTAGGAGGTGGTGGTGGCAATATGAGCTGCTTGAGGTAACAAGTGGAAAGGACACGTGACAAGAACGCAACTTAAAGATAGCATGAGGGAGAAGGCAAAATAAAATAGGTGAGCGACTCCTGCAGGGGCAGGAGTATAGGGGAAATGCTTGCCTGTTAAAGCTTGCCGAGGAACATCCGGAGAACTCGTCGTATCTCACCGCACCACTTCGTGATCCTATCCGGGAAGAAGCAAATGCTGGAACACACAACGTATGCAATCTTACTACTACGGAAGAAGAATCGGCATGATCAAGATAATATGCATGACATGGCAACGATGATGTGATGCAACTTATCCAATTTAAGCGGAGTCGGAACCCCAGACAAGAAAATTATGTTGGAGTTGTATTTTTACCGCCAAAGTTAAGTGTTGATTAGCAGGGCAAGACATGGCAGGGTGCGCTACTTCAATATTAAACGGAGCGGGGAAAACCTAATTGGAATTCCGAAATACTCCGCATATATGTGAGGTGGAAATGCACAACTATCAACGCGCGACATGATGCAAGATGCAAACAAGCATATGGATGGCAAATTCATGATCCTTGCATTTTTCTGATAAAAATAGATAGTTTATTTGTATCATTTGGATTTACCAATCCCAAGATATGGTATGCACAAGATTTTGCAAAAAGAAAAGATTAGAAGAGGGTGGAACCGGGCCGAACCTGGCCTGGGAACTGAGCTGGGCCGGCGCCCGGCGGTGGCCAGAGGCTAGGTGCGCGGAGCAACGGGCTTCGCGGCAGAGATCTGGCCCGAGGCCCGCTTGTGGATCTGAAGTAGGAAAAAGATTGGGCCGAATTAAATCACAAACCCCATGAATTGAACTCAGGATCTCATGGGACGATCTGGGTCGGACGAACCAGTTAGGCTAGATGTTGTTGCTGGTACTGGACAGGCTCCACGATTGAAAGCCCTCTGTGCCTGCGAGACCTGAACCAAAAATGGAAGAAAAAGGATTGGATTTAATCTGCCAGAATTGAGATTTGAAGTTGGGTTGGGCCAGAATGAATAGCAAGGAACAAACCGCTGCGGTACACTGTTGATCATATCGAATAACTGGTGTGTGTCGAAAAGAACTGGATGTACGCGGGGATGAGGCTTGCGTACTGCAGTGGTCATGGTGAAGGAGCTCTGGTTGTAGGTGGCTTTGGCGGCTGGGAGCGAACCGGGGCGAGGGAGCTGGCGTCGGGGGTGCACCTGGGCGCATGGAACACGATGGAGGTGACGAGAAGGCCGGAGAGGAACCATGGGTGACGGAATTGACGAAACCCACCGGCGGTTGGAGTTGGGTATCGATGATCTTGAGCTCGATTAACGGGGTCTTGGCTCGATTCCTTTGGAGGGTATGAAGAGGGCGACGATGCGGATGTTCTGGTGGTCTCGGCTCGGCGAGGGGAGGCCCGAGTCGACGGGGCGACGGCGAGGTTGGCGCGACGGTGCTCGGTAACTCACAGAAAAAGAGGAGAAGAAGAAAGGGGGGTTGTGGCGGCGCGAGAGGGAGGAGAAGAGATGGGAGGCTAGGGTTTCCAGAGTCTCGTGGTGGGGATTAAAAGGAGGAGGGAGAAGGTGGGAGGAGGCAGGTGTGGTGCAGCGCCATGGTGCGCTATGACGTCGGCCAGGAGGAAGAGGGGCACGTCTCTCTCGTGCCAAGGAAAAAGAAGCCAGGATTCGCTTGAAGGGGTACGACCTTGGGTCAGGTTAGAGGGGAAGATGGGCCGCTGGGGGAAAAGAAAGCAGAGCCAGGGAATGGGCCAGGAAAAGGAACAAGGGTTCAGCAGGTTAGGTTAGATACATTTATTTTACAAATTCTTTTCTTTTGAAACTTGTTTTGCAATTTGAATCCAAACCAGAATGCAAACCTGATTTTGAAAGAAATTATTTAAAATATTTTATTGGTTTTGATACTTTTGCTTTTAGGGTTTTGTTTTAAAAGAAAAGACACAGGGGATGGTTTATTATAAAAACCATGAGAGAGAAAATAAAATATTTAGGGTTTGTAAAATAATTTTATTTAGTATAAACATGGATGATATGATGCATGATGTCATGAGGATGCATAAAAGAAAAGGAACAAACAAAATCTAATAGGGGTATTACCCTGGGCCGTTACAAGTCCATTATCTGTTGTCTATGTTGTCCCGGTATGGATGTATAAGTTGAGAATAATCAAAAGCGAGAAATCCAATGCGAACTTTCTCCTTAAATCTCTGTACAGGCGGCATAGAGGTACCCCTTTGTGGCACTTGGTTGAAACATATGTTATGCAATGATAATCCATGTTAATCCAAGCTAATTAGGAGAAGGTGCGAGCACTATTGGTATTCTATGCATGAGGCTTGCAACTTATAGGATGTCTTATACATAACACATATGATTTATTACTATCGTTGACAAAATTGTTTCTATGTTTTCAAAATAAAAGCTCTAGCACAAAAATAGTAATCCATGCTTCCCTCTGCGAAGGGCCATTCTTTTACTTTATGTTGAGTCAGTTTACCCACTTCTTTCTATCTTAGAAGCAAACACTTGTGTCAACTGTGTGCATTGATTCTTACATGTTTACTTATTGCACTTGTTATATTGCTTTATGTTGACAACTGTCCATGAGATATACATGTTACAAGTTGAAAGCAATTGCTGAAACTTAATCATCCTTTGTGTTGCTTCAATGCCTTCTACTTTGAATCTATTGCTTTATGAGTAACTCTTGTGCAAGTCTTATTGATGCTTGTCTTGAAAGTACTATTCATGAAAAGTCTTTGCTATATGATTCATTTGTTTACTCATTGTCTTCATCATTGCTTCGAATCGCTGCATTCATCTCATATGCTTTACAATAGTATTGATCAAGATCATGTTGGTAGCATGTCACTTAAGAAATTATCCTTGTTATCGTTTACCTACTCGAGGGCGAGTAGGAACTAAGCTTGGGGATGCTTGATACGTCTCAAACGTATCTATAATTTCTTATGTTCCATGCTAGTTTTATGACATTACCTACATGTTCCATGCCACATTATTGATGATATCTACATGTTTTATACACATTATATGTCATATTTATGCGTTTTCCGGAACTAACCTATTAACGAGATGCCGAAGTGCCAGTTCCTATTTTCTGCTGTTTTTGGTTTCAGAAATCCTAGTAAGGAAATATTCTCAGAATTGGACGAAATCAACGCCCATCATCTTATAATTCCACGAAGCTTCCAGAACACCCGAGAGGGACCAGAGGAGAGCCACAGGGGGCCCACACAGGGTGGTGGCGCGGCCCAATGGGGGGGCGCCCCCCTATTGTGTGGCGGCTCCGTAACCCCTCCGACTCCGCCTCTTCGCCTATTTAAAGCTCCCTGACCTAAATCTTCGAGACGGAAAAGCCACGGTACGAGAAACCTTCTAGAGCCGCCGCCATCGCGAAGCCAAGATTCGGGGGACAGGAGTCTCTATTCCGGCACGCCGCCGGGACGGGGAAGTGCCCCCGGAAGGCTTCTCCATCGACACCACCGCCATCTTCATCAACGCTGCTGTCTCCCATGAGGAGGGAGTAGTTCTCCATCGAGGCTAAGGGCTGTACCGGTAGCTATGTGGTTAATCTCTCTCCTATGTACTTCAATACAATGATCTCATGAGCTGCCTTACATGATTGAGATTCATATGAGTTTTGTATCACTATTCATCTATGTGTTACTCTGGTGATGTTATTAAAGTACTCTATTCCTCCTTCATGATGTAATGGTGACAGTGTGTGCATCATGTAGTTCTTGGCGTAGGTTATGATTGTAATCTCTTGTAGATTATGGAGTTAACTATTACTATGATAGTATTGATGTGATCTATTCCTCCTTTCATAGTGTGATGGTGACAGTGTGCATGCTATGTTAGTACTTGGTATAATTGCAATGATCTATTATGCACTCTAAGGTTATTTAAATATGAACATCGAATGTTGTGGAGCTTGTTAACTCCGGCATTGAGGTGCTCTTGTAGCCCTGCACAATGAATGGTGTTCATCATCCAACAAGAGAGTGTAGAGTTGTTTTATTATGTGATCAATGTTGAGAGTGTCCACTAGTGAAAGTATGATCCCTAGGCCTTGTTTCCAAACATCGAATCTCCGTTTATTTACTGTTCTGTTGCATGTTTACTCGCTACCTTATTTTATTCAGATTGCTATTACCAGTCATATACATTCAGAGACTTCTTGTATCGTGATTGCAGGGTTGCTTGACAGGGATATCTTTGACCTCTTCCTCCCTGAGTTCGATAAACCTTGGGTGATCCACTTAAGGGAAACTTGCTGCTGTTCTACAAACCTCTGCTCTTGGAGGCCCAACACTGTCTACAGGAAAAGAAGCGTGCGTAGACAAAAAGCAAGTGCCAAGCTGGGAAAAACGATGAGGCTTGAGCAATAAGAAGGCGCCAAACCGGGCATACACAAAAACAAAATTTGCATTGCTACACGTGCAGATACAGATCAATTAAAGGGAAACCTAAGATCAGACTCATTGTCGCCATTAGGGTCCACCTTGGGGCCCATCTTCTCGGTGATCATGGTGATGAAGGGGGGCATCGCCTTCTTAGCATCATTCTTGCCCTCTTTTGTCTCGATCTCATTGAAGATGGCGTGGATGGGGAAGCAGGGCTCACGAGTGTACATGTGCGTTAAGATTAAGAGGGTTGTCTCTGGAGCCACCTTCTTAGCTTCTTCTTTGACCAGGTCCTCCATGTGCGTCTCGATGCCAATGAGTTGCGTCACGGCCCTCATCAAAAAACGGGTAAGGTATGCGAGACGTTCATGAACGAAGCTAGGGCTCCATGATGTAGGGGTCGTGACTACATACTCCATCGCCCTAGCCTTTCGATCAATGATTTTTCAGATCTTCGATGTCTCGATGATGTGGTCACAGAGGGTGGATTTCGGCCTTCGATCCTAATTGGTGTGCCCCTACTTGGATCCTTCTTCATGTTCTTGCAGGGTAGTCATCTCCTCAGCCTTGGCGGCGAGGGCTTCTTGCAGGGAGGATACTTTGGCTTTGGCGTTCCCGACTTGTTCCCGAGTGTCTGCTTCACGTTGGGCCACCACCGAAGCCTCTCTTCTTCTTGTCAGAGGGCTTCTTCAACCAGTGTGACACGCGAGCACTACGCATATTGGTAAGATCTTTTTGCAGGGCCATGCTCACTTTTTCCAGTTCGGCCACGGCCGCCTGGTGGGCTCAGTCGAGAGCGAATAGCTCGTCAACCTATTTCAGAACAAGCAAGTTCCAGAATGACTACCTCTAGCTCGCGAGCTAGAGCTCAAGGTGGTGTTGAGGACTTGACGTCGCTGATGCGGAAGCCATCATGGGTCGCAAGCACGAGCTCAAGGGCAACACTGAAACCTAGGCTCTTTTTTCTCGAGGTGATGCATTTAGTAGATGGACATAGACCTGTCAGAAATGAATTGTGTCTTCTTGATGCTCATTTAGAGCAAGTTTAATAGTAGGGTCAGTTGCTCGCTATACGATAGTGACATGTCATCTATAGTTATAGTTAGCTATAAGATTGTACTATTTTATTAGTATATGGCCCATAGCTCACTCTAACAAAGTGCCTAGGAGCACGTGTTGCAGCTAGCTCTTGCATTATAGGCCACTGCCCCTATTTTTTCATGTCTCTCTCTTCCACATATGCGAAAGTGCCATGTAGGCAGACTATAAGCCTACTATTGTACCTGCTCTTAATTGATTGTCGTTGGTCGCGATCTAGAGTATGGCGGTGGTGGCGTCTGATCTACCTCAACAACAATGTAGCGGTTGACTATCAGCGGGGATATTTGAGCTAGGTCAGCGGGTAGCGATTGCGGTGGTGACGATCTAGGAGGGGCCCATTCTGGGCCCGAATGGGCTCAGAGGTGTCGCGGCCTAAACACCGTCCACGTTGCATTGTCTCTAATGTGGTAGATGAGGTGCTCTAGGGTCTCATTCGCATCAGGAGGAAGCTGGGGCACCGCCCCCTCGGGCATGGCGGTGGAGGTGGAATCCTTCGTCGGTGATGGCTGGTCTAGCTAGTTGTGGATTTTTGATTCCACATCTAGCAGCGGCGGTTAGTTGGGGAGGCTTGGCTGCTGGTGAAAGCAGAGCCCCGACTCCGGTCATGGCATGTGATAGCGGCATCTGCAAGTCGTTACTTTGTTGAAGGCGTCACCTTTGACGCCCCGGTCTACGCACTCACGTTGTTCCGCGGGAAGCCCCAAATCTGGGTATACCGGATCAAAATATGGTGACGCTATCCGTGTCGCACTCCCTCATGGGGCCGTTGTTTTTGGAGCAGCTGCTAGATGGAGGAGGCAAGAGGTAGACTGCTGTGAATCTACCGTGTCGATGACGGCGAACGTCGACGGGGTGGCGCAATGGGTTCTCGGTGATGGAGGTGACGTGATGGACTCGTCGGGGAGAGGGCGTTGTCTTGCGTTATGGTGGCATCAACGGCAGAACTGGTGAAGACTGTCCAGATCTTTATCCTGAAGATTGCTCGGCGGTTTGATGATGGTGATGGCTTATGTAGCTTGTGCATAAGGTACTCTCTAATAGGTTTCTAGATCGGTTGGGCGCTACCGCTTCGCCTAGAGGGTGTCTTGTGGTATGTGATGTCATTGGTTCCTAGTTGATGGTGTGTAAGACTATGTTGGCATGATCTTCACCTATTGTCTGATTTGTAGGTGTTGTATGGTGGCTTCAGATGTTTTGTTGTATTTCTTTGTCAGACCTTTGTTGAATAATCTAATACATATGTATATTTTTCATGCAGAGGACAAGGTCTCATCCTCCATTTTGATTATTTTTTGTTGCAGACTAACTCAGGACATGGATGCAGAATTCATTTGTGCAAAAAACATGAAAATGCAAAAATAATAATGATAGAAAGACGAGGAAGAGCGAGGGGTGGAGAGAAAACGAGCAAGTATATATTATCCGAGCTCGTAAATTGTGGGGTGATGCACGTGATAACGAATTATAGTTTAAATTTAAGCAAAGTAGAATCTTGATATTTTTGGGTGCATGGCTACCTCTTTATACCCACCTCAATTCTCATGTGTATTACCTTTAAATTTATGACAAGAGTTTTAAAAAAAACACGTGGCATCCAGCTAGTAAGTAATTGTAGATTTGTAGTACGAGTGGAAAAGTAAACACGGTTGCCAACGCAGCCCAAATTTGCTGGTGCTTACGGATGACAACGGCGACAACTGAATGTGAAATGATCAACGACACGCGATCGACCACAGGTCATGTAAGATCCAGCTAGCTCACATGAGATCGAGTTAGAATGAAAAGCTGAATATCCGCACCGGACGGTTCTGGTAAAGGTGAGGAAGAGGTCTAGTTAGAATGAAAAAAAGGTTATCCCGATCCGATCCAGAAGAGATCCGGTTAAGTGGCTGGAGATCAACGGTTGCCATATTTAGACTCACCCTAAGCTGACAGATGGAAGCACAAACTCGGTAAGAAAAAATCATAAGGCTCAGGAGAAGTGATAACGGGATCTGATCTTTTATTATTAAAACGTGATGTATGCATGGCTGATCAGAAGGAATATCCCCTCTACTGTCAGCTAGGAACTAGTCATCTATTTCTATTATTAGAACTAGAGGATCCCTATTTATACATGGCATAGATGAATCTATACCCATCGATCTTTAGCCAAACCACTCGCACTACCACTAAAAAAGTACGTTCTATCTTCAAATCAAAGTATGGACGTGAGGCACATCACTCTATGCTTGTTCTTGGTGCTGCTCATTAATGCAGACCCAACATCTGCAGGTTTGTGTCTTTTATTTACGTACATGTGCGTACAAAGTATTTCAAATCGTACTATAGGGAGATAAATTCTAACGTTTCACCTTTTTCACGTGGTTTTTGGTGATATATTTTTGTTGTTGTTCTACATATACAAACTGAAAGGGTAGTAGTTTTTTTTTACATTTTTAAGATAAGTTCTTCTGATTAAAATGCATACTGATATATGGATATATTTCCTCCAGGGAGCTGTCGGCAATTTGTTGTCATGAGTTCTTTCTGTTCTAAATGGGTATGCAAAATCCAGTGTAAGCTTGAGGCGAAGTACTCCTCATCATATGTTCAGTCACACCACTGTGAAGGGTCATTTTTCAAGAGTGGTGTTTGTGTATGCGAATTGTGCTACAAAAAAAACTAGTACGTGTACCAAGGCACTGATGTCCGATGCATCATCGAGGATAAAATAATGAGACTTTTACATTTCATCGAACAATTTTCTGAGATTATTTTGTTAGCCTTTGTTTCAATAGTTTTAGGTAGTACTTGTTACTAGATAGCCTTCTTGTTGGGTCGTTATCTCAAGTACCTTATTTTAGGTACTACTTATTTTTAGGTCAGTAGTTAGTACATTGAGATAAAATAGATGCCAAGTATGTTTTGTGTACGTTTATTTTCGGTAAATCCTTCCTTGTTGTTTGTTCAAAATATTAGTGTTTCAGCTGTGGCTTGTGGCCGTTGAAGTCCACTCTGTTATTTTAATATCATGATATTTGCAAATTTGAGGCACCTTCTAAAACACCATGTTAATGCGCATCATGAATATTACCTGCACGATCAGATCTGAAGTTTACAATACTAGGTAGTTATTGTGCAGGTGCAACTCCCGTCTCAATTAATTAATTTAAATAACAGTGCAACATATTGACCACATGATTAAGTCTTACCCTCTCACCAAATTCATTTGATTACCAAGTCGCCAATTTTAACTCACCAAATTATTGATGTGTTCTAACCCACTCACCTGTAATTTTGCAATTTCGTATATGCATCTCTCCTTGAAACCAATATGTATCAAAACAAATAGAGCAAATAGAGATCCGGCAGCAAAATATGTCTCTCCCCTCTCTCTCTCTCTCAGTCATCTCTCAAACGAGTAGCAGAGGCAGCAAGGACTGCGTCGTTTTATTCTTTCCATTCTACTCAACCTTATTAGGTGGACCAGCGTCATCTTAAGTAGATGGGACTGGTACAAAAATTAGGTTTATCTTCCTGATAACACTATCATTTTCATTATTAGCCGGATCCATGTCATCTTCATGACTTCATAGACACTATCTTCTTTGTTGTTGTCGGACTCGTTCGCCATATTCTTCTACATATATATCATCTACTTCACCATCTTCTATCATCCACAAAAATGTTTCTTCACCAACAAGTGTTGTTACAAACTCGTGTAATAAAAGTAGATCAAACAAAGAATAAGAACACATATTTTACCTGGAAAATCCAAACTGAAAAAAACATAAAATGCACGGAGACGCTCTTACTATAATTGAGAGGAGTATTACAATACACAAGAGGACAAACCCTGCACGTGCTATCAATGAGCTCTTTTACGGTGATTGGGACGGAACCCCGTCCACTCCGAATTTTCTTAACCCTTGATTAAAACAACTCATATCATTTAATTAACATGTATGGTACTTCGACAGCCAAAACTGTACATATGAGCAGCCGATTATTTTTAACCCCAATGGTCGATTACTTTTAATCCCAGCGGTCGATCACTATATGTCGACCCTTCCTGTTCAATTGCCAAGTTTGGGCGCCGCTGCCACCATTGACCTGTAGGAGCACCATCGCCGCGTGGCACTCCCCTTCGAAGGCCTGCCTCCTAAAGACCACCGCACGCCTCCCAGCAACCGAATCCTACGATTCTCCCGGCGCAGCCAGCTCGGCCGCCGCCCCCTCATCAGGTACAAGATCCCCGGCCGACGCCTAACCGACACCTTACCCTCCGCGCCCAAGGCTGATGCGCCATCACTCTCTTCACCGGCTGGTTCTGAGCCGCCAGCCTCCACAGTAGGATAAGACTTGGCTGCCACCACGGCGCCACCCTCCTCGCCCGCGGGATCGGACGCCACTCCTCAAGGTTAGTCAATTTCTTCATACTGTCCTCATTTAGATGCATTGTATAAAATTACTGTCATGATGCATCAGCAATATAAGAATACGAGCTATTGTGGATTGTTGTAGGAGACAGCAGCAACCTTGTAACAGTATCGCTTGCCTCAAGAATGGCTGATCCTTCATCTAATTTAGAAGACCATTGTAATTCGTCAAGTCAATCTCCAGACTCTTCTGCAGTCTGTGGATGGTAGCACAACTACCTAGCAGCATAAGCCACACTGTAAGTTTTTCCCTGCGGTCCTTGCTCTGCTACAACTACAATTCTTTTTTTTTGCACATAAGAGGGGTCAGATGACCCCGGTGGAGCTATTATATTAAACCAAGTGGCAGGTACATTTTACAGAAAAGCCCTTTTACATCTCTTGCCCAGAGAAACCTAAAATTTGAAGAAAGGCCTTTCCACTTTACAAATACCACCCTGACCAAAATAGAGAAAAAGCAATCGGGTCCAAGGTAGTCTCCGCCACGCACCGCCGGCGAACTCGAGGCGTCACCGCCGAGTTCCGAGCGCATGATGCTCGAACGCCCATTGCCGACGACAAGGTCAAGCCCCTGGCGACCACCAGAGAGACGGGGACGAACCACTTGTCTCCCTCGTGGCGTCGAGCTCCAGCAGCCAACCGAGAAGGCCTCCGCCATGGAGGTAGATGAAGACGGGCCACCATATTGGCCAAAGATCATGGTGACAAGCTTGGTCACCATGTGTTCCGCTCGACGAAGATCAGCTCCAAAGAGGGAGCCAGCAGATCTGCCAAAAGCAGGGTCGTCGGAGATCCTCTCCCAATCTCCACCGCCATGGTGACCAGAGAGAGAGGGAATCAGGACGAACTCGCCCAGATCTGGTGACTCGGGGAAGACTTTTATTGGAGAGGATGACGCCGACCTGCCGCCGCTCGCCTCCGGCTCCGACCGCCGGAGCACCACGAGCAGCTGCAGCACCGCCGCCAGCAGCAGGGAGAAGCCCAGACTCCGCCGCCACCACCTCAACACGGGCATCTCGCCAAAATCCACAAGGGTAAACAGCAAATCTAGAAAGAGAAGACCTAGAACTAACCTATACTACTCCGGCGCGTCACCTTCACCGCCTCCGGCCGGCTATTCTGGCGGAGTGGCTCCGGATCTGCCCGGTCAGGAGGAGAGAGCGACCAGGAACTGTAGCGCGATGAGAGCGAGGAGGGGGGGAAATGAGGACCGCTACAACTACAATTCAGTTTTATGCATGAGAAAGAAAAGGGATAACTTACCGCGTGTATCTTCATCAGGAACTTCTCAAGACAAGTGATAGCTTAAAATAAAATTCAGCTCCATGCAGTATATTTCCAGATAAGAAAGGGTTTGCGATAGGGTGATCCCTTGTCTCCCATCCTTTTTAATATTGTGGTGGATATGTTGGCTATCATAATTGAGAGAGCAAAAAATGATAATCAAGTAGGGGGTCTTATTCCTCATCTTGTTGAGGGGGGATCTCTATTTTACAATATGCCGATGATACTATCCTTTTCTTGGAACATGACCTCCAGAAAGCTGTGAATATGAAACTAATTTTATGTCTTTTTGAAGAACTATCTGGCCTCAAAATTAATTTTCATAAGAGCGAAATCTTTTGTTTTGGTAAGGCAAGGGATGAGGTTGATCAGTATAAACATATATTTGGATGTGATGCCGGTGCATTACCTTTTAAATATTTAGGTATACCTATTCACTATAGAAAGCTTAGAAATTCTGATTGGTACCCAGTGGAGACCCGATTTGAAAGCAAACTGGGTTGCTGGAAAGGCAAATTACTATCCTATAGTGATAGACTTGTTCTTATCAGTTCAGTTTTAACAAGCTTACCGATGTTCATGTTATCTTTCCTAGAGATACCTATTGGGGTAAGGAAAATATTGGATTTCTATAGATCAAGATTCTTTTGGAAATCTGAGGAAAATAAAAGAAAATATAGACTTACAAAGTGGAATATTGTCTGCCGACCCAAGGATCAAGGGGGTCTAGGTATTGAGGTCCTTGAACTCAAAAATAGATGTTTATTGAGCAAGTGGCTTTATAAACTTATGAATGAGGAAGGGGTGTGACAAGAATTGCTACATAGTAAATTCCTAAGACAAAAAACCCTATAGGTAAAAGCTAAACCCACAGACTCCCCTTTTTGGAAGGGGTTGATGGGGGTTAAGGATGATTTTTTTACAAGAGGTTTCTTCAAAATAGGAAATGGAGTTAATACTCGTTTTTTGGAAGATGTTTGGTTGGGGAAAACTTCATTAGCCCAACAATACCCATCCTTATATAATATTGTGCATCACAAGAATGTAACGTTAGCTCATGAGAAAGGGTTTGCGATATGGTGATCCCTTGTCTCCCATCCTTTTTAATATTGTGGTGGATATGTTGGCTATCATAATTGAGAGAGCAAAAAATGATAATCAAGTAGGGGGTCTTATTCCTCATCTTGTTGAGGGGGGATCTCTATTTTACAATATGCCGATGATACTATCCTTTTCTTGGAACATGACCTCCAGAAAGCTGTGAATATGAAACTAATTTTATGTCTTTTTGAAGAACTATCTGGCCTCAAAATTAATTTTCATAAGAGCGAAATCTTTTGTTTTGGTAAGGCAAGGGATGAGGTTGATCAGTATAAACATATATTTGGATGTGATGCCGGTGCATTACCTTTTAAATATTTAGGTATACCTATTCACTATAGAAAGCTTAGAAATTCTGATTGGTACCCAATGGAGACCCGATTTGAAAGCAAACTGGGTTGCTGGAAAGGCAAATTACTATCCTATAGTGATAGACTTGTTCTTATCAGTTCAGTTTTAACAAGCTTACCTATGTTCATGTTATCTTTCCTAGAGATACCTATTGGGGTAAGGAAAATATTGGATTTCTATAGATCAAGATTCTTTTGGAAATCTGAGGAAAATAAAAGAAAATATAGACTTACAAAGTGGAATATTGTCTGCCGACCCAAGGATCAAGGGGGTCTAGGTATTGAGGTCCTTGAACTCAAAAATAGATGTTTATTGAGCAAGTGGCTTTATAAACTTATGAATGAGGAAGGGGTGTGACAAGAATTGCTACATAGTAAATTCCTAAGACAAAAAACCCTATCTGAGGTAAAAGCTAAACCCACAGACTCCCCTTTTTGGAAGGGGTTGATGGGGGTTAAGGATGATTTTTTTACAAGAGGTTTCTTCAAAATAGGAAATGGAGTTAATACTCGTTTTTTGGAAGATGTTTGGTTGGGGAAAACTTCATTAGCCCAACAATACCCATCCTTATATAATATTGTGCATCACAAGAATGTAACGTTAGCTCATGTGTTAGCCCAAACACCTCTAAATATCAGTTTTAGAAGGTTGTTGGTGGGAAACAAATGGACTTTATGGTTACAGTTATGCCGAAAGCTTTTGAGGATTACTTTATCTGATGAGAATGATAAATTTGTTTGGAATTTGACAACAAACGGTCTATTTACAGTGAAATCTATGTATGAGGATCTTATGAATGCCCATACACCTTATTTGAAAAAATACCTATGGAAAGTTAAAATCCCCCTTAAGATAAAAAAAAATTATATGGTTCTTGAGTAATAAGGTGCTGCTTACTAAGGATAATTTAGCTAAAAGACATTGGTGATGGGGTTCGTAGCATAGAAAACAAAAATTTTCCTACCGCAAGACGAATAAATCCAAGATCTAATCTATGGAACACCCAAGATCTAATCTACAAGATCGGAGCAACGAGATTGATGTGAGACTAACCCTCGAAGATTTCCAAAGCCTACGAGATTAGATCTCATTGTTGGTGTAGACGATCATCCCCAGTGCTGCAATCCGGCAGCACTTCCGTACTAGGTCGCGCGTACGGTGTCGATGAAGCCCCTTCCTCTCCCCGTTCTAGCGGGCAGCGAAGGTGTGATAGATCTCCACGGAATCCCAGCAGCACGACGGCGTGGTGGTGGTGGTGGAGAAGAATTGCTGCAGGACTTCGCCTAAGCCTGCGCTGCATATGGAGGAGGAAGAGAGGGGGGCGGCCAGGGTTTTCTGGATGGTGTGGTGGTCGGCCACCCCCTCCCCTCTTTATATAGGGGGAGGGGTCGGCCTAGGGTTCCCCCTGGGCCCCACCTATCCCTTTGGCCAGCCATGGGGGGAGACTTTTCTTCCCCCTCAAGTCCCCTTATCTCTTCGTTTAAACACTTTATTTTAGAGATAGATCTTATCTCTAGATTTAAACCATTTAAATTAAGAGATAGATCTTATCTCTAAGGGGTAGGCCGTCCTGGGCCCACATGTCATAGTGGGCAGGCCCCACCATGCCATGTGGCGCCTATGTGGCCTCTCCCGGGGTGGTGGGCCCACCGGTGGCCCTCTAGAACCTTCTAGAAGCTCCGGTCAAAACACCGGACTTTTTCCCGAACCCCGGAAAATGATTTCCCTTATATGAATCTTATTCTCCGGACCATTCCGGACCTCCTCGTGATGTCCTGGATCCCATCTGAGACTCCGAACAAAAACTTCAGACTCCATCTCATATTCCGAATCTACTTATGCGACATCGAACCTTAAGAGCGTCACCCTACGGTTCGTGAACTATGTAGACATGGTCGAGACTCCTCTCCGAGCAATAACCAATAGCGGGATCTGGAGATCCATAATGGCTCCCACATATTCAACGATGACTTAGTGATCGATTGAACCATTTACATACGATGCCGATTCCCTTTGTCACGCGATATTTTACTTGTCCGAGGTTCGATCATCGGTATCTCCATACCTTGTTCAACCTCGTTACCGACAAGTACTCTTTACTCGTACCGTGGTATGTCATCTCTTATGATCCAATCATATGCTTGCAAGCTAATCAGACGATATTCCACCGAGAGGGCCCAGAGTATATCTATCCGTCATCAGGATGGACAAATCCCACTATTGATCCATATGCCTCAACTCATACTTTCCAAATACTTAATCCCATCTTTATAACCACCCATTTACGCAATGGCATTTGATGTAATCAAAGTACCCTTCCGGTGTAAGTGATTTACATGATCTCATGGTCGAAGGACTTAGGCAACTATGTATCGAAAGCTTATAGCAAATTGAACTTAATGACTTGATCTTATGTTATGCTTATTTGGGTGTGTGTCCATTATATCATTCCCCTAATGACATAACCTTGTTATTAATAACATCCAATGTTCATGATCACGAAAACATAATCATCCATTAATCAACAAGCTAGTTATACAAGAGGCTTACTAGGGCCTCCTTGTTGTTTACATAACACACATGTATCAATGTTTCGGTTAATACAATTATAGCATGGGATGTAAACATTTATCATGAACACTAAGATATAACAATAACTAATTTATTATTGCCTCTTGGGCATATCTCCAACAGTCTCCCACTTGCACTAGAGTAAATAATCTAGTTTACATTTGTAAAGATATAACACATTGGCCTTCTGGTGCTTATCATGTTTTGCTCACGGGAGAGGTTTTAGTCAATGGATCTGACACGCTCAGAAACGTATGTATTTTACAATTCATTTGCGTCTCAACGCATCACTCATTTTCCAAATGAGTCGGCATTAATTGTATATGCTTAGTCCTCTGGTGGAACCTTAATTCCGCGGTCTGAAAATAAGTCACTAATATTGTCATACACAATATAGCTTCAAAGTTCTGACCCTATCGGAACTACACCAAGTTCTCAAAGAACTCCTTGACTCAACATCCTCAGTCATTGTCAAAACAATGACATACTCTGCCTTCGTTTGTAGAATCCGTCACAATATTTAGAACTCATCTAAATCTAGCATAGACATATTCTAGCTCATTGTGCTACCCTTTTAAATAACACTTAGCCTAATTGAGATTGAAATTTTACTTTTATATGTGACCAAACTAATATCGGTGCAACACTTTACAGCGATTTGTTTGTCATTACCCATATAAAAATATATATGTCCTTGGTTCTTCTAAAGCACTCAGGGATATTCTTACTGTTGTCCAATGATCATTACATGAATCATTCTAGTATATGCTCGTAACACTTTAGAGCACAGGACATCTGACTTTGTACATATTATTTGTGATCTAAAATCACTCATGTGTTTTTACTCATCGAGTGTCAAATACACTCAAGTCTTGTTAAACCTTCTTATGGAAAAGAACACCTTCTTAATATTTTTATATTGAACTACATCAATATCATTCTATGTACTTCAACTTAAACTTATTATGTGTTTCAATCTATCTTCATAGATCTTGACACTAAATATGTTTCAGTCCATATCCTTTCATTGAAATTAATTCTCAATGAAACCTTTTAATCAAGTATATAATTACATCATTTATAACCAACTATATGTCATGTACATAAAGTATTATAAATATGTCTCAGCGCTCCCACTTAGTTTCTTGCAAATGCAAGCATCCTCATCGTTTCTAATGAAATCAAAAATCTTTTTGATTATTTCATCCGGTGAAGATTCCCACTCCGCGATACTCACTTCATCCAATTGAAGTTTGTATACCTATCTAGTATTCCACGGACCAGCAAAACTCTTGGTTGTATCTAGTATACATCCTTCATACACACTTCTGGTAAGGAATGTATTTCTGCCATCCTACTATCACATCTCATAAAAGAAATATGTAGCGATGACTAGAATAATCCACATAGACTATAAGCATTGCCATAGAAGATCTAATCTTATCGTAGTCAACTCTTTGAACTTTGTCGTAAACAACTTTTCGATAAGTCAAGCTTCTTTAAGGATATTCCATCCAAGTCCATCTATTTTATAGATCCATTTACTTTCAAAAAGTATTCATCTATCTTGGATTTCATGGCGCATAGCCATTTTAACGGAGTCAGGGCCCATCATAACTTCTTTGTTTGCAATTGGTTTATCATTGTTCAAAATCAATCCTTTGTCCACAAATCATTTATTTGATCACAAAGTAAACCATACCTACAAGGTTCAATATGTACTTCGATCTCCATGGCTAAAACACTTTGTAGTCATGGGAGCCATGATCGTCGTGGCTGCTTCCGGAACCAATTCCGATGCTGCGCTACTCTGATCATTATGCTCAGGTTCATAAACCTCATCAAGTTCTATTGTCCTCCCACTCAAATACTTCGTTAGAAAACAATTTCTTGGAAATAAGCAAGTAACATTAACAAACACTTTTGTCTTTTACTTCATAGTGGGAAGAATTCCCAATCCATTCTCTTGGGATAACCAACAAAGACATTCATCCGGTTTTGGTTGTAAACTCATTTACTTATACCAAAATTTTAAGAAAGGACTATTAGGGTTTATACCCATGCCATAACTTGTATGGTGTCATTTCAACGGATCATGATGATGCTCTATTCAGTGTAAAAGCGGTAGTCTCTAAAGCATAATCCACAAAAATATAATGGCATCAATATTTTATCTCATCTTTGATCCAACAAGGTTTGGATACGTATCTCGGATACTTCATCATCACTATGATACTCCAAGAAACGTGAGTTGTAGAACAACTTCATAACTCTCTTAGATGTTCGCTAAAACTCGTAATTCAAATATTTCCACTATGATCCAATCATAGATATTTGACTTTTCTATTACGATGATTTCCACTTCATGCTGAAATTTATTTGAATCCATTCAAATGTTTCAAACTTCTTCCTTATCGAATATATCCATATATATACTCAATTCATTGTTGGAAGTTTTCATGAAGTAGAAGAATCTCCCGCACACAACTATGCCCAGTGAACCACATATATCATCATGTATGTTTCCACTAAGTTAGTTGCCCGTTCAACTCTTGGCCTATGAACGGTATTTAGTCATTCTCTTGTTGCCTGCCAAAACTCACCGGCGAGCAGTGGTTAAGCAACACGAAGAGCCGGGAGACTCCCAAGACCGCTTAGTGGACCCTGGCGCCTCGCGTCGTCCCGCAAAGTCCCAGCACACGTCCTGGCGGTTGCAAGGGCGTGCCACCTGACCTATACCTGATCAGGAAGGTGTTGGATTGCTTCAACTAGTCTCCTGCATGGTAGACACGTAAACATTAAATACGAGCCCGATCGGCTCTCGGGTTGCCCTGTGGATCGGCTCAAAGAGCCGATCGCCCCATGGTTCACGTTGGATTTACGATGACATGGGGATCCTGCTTGATCAAAACAAAGCTAAACCAATCTACGACAGTTTAGGGTTTTCACCGCATAATCGGAACATCCTACACGTAGTTGGGCCTAGGAGATACGAAAGATGATGGAAACTATCCATAAAAGAGGCCTAAAAACCAACGTTAAGTTAATTCCCGGAACATCCCTTATAGGAACGGTAAAACAACACCTCACGCACTACCGGATCATCCAACCCCAGCATAAGGCCTAATCATGCAGATATTAAACTAATCCTTGAAACAAGGAGCAACTATAACAGATTGGATCTACTAAGTAACGAATAAGCAAGGTGCTGCCCTTACACCTATTCAGGTGTAAGGACAGCTAGATATCGAAGGACGGCATTGCTAAGCAAATATGCATAAGAAAAGCATCAATGCAAGCCCCAAGACATCTACGATAAATAGTGCTACTCGCCATCAACAACGCTTCAGCACGAGTAACACAAGGTAATCGAATAAACGTGTACTGCCTAGATCGCAAGATGCGATCTAGGCAGCATGATGCTTACCCGGAACAAACCCTCGAAATAAGGGGTGGCGATGCGCCTGGTTTATGTTTTTTGTGAACGTGATTGTCCTCCTTTCTCAATAACCCTAGATACATATTTATAGTCCGTAGACTGTCTAACGTGGGCATAAACCCAACTGTGTACGAGCTAGACTCTGTTTTTTAATCGTAACCGACACGTACACTACTATTATTTACAGATACATGGGCACGCTGGCCCAAATTCTAGCCCCAGGGCCGATTCAGAAACTCCTCTTAGATGTAAATCTTCCAAGCCCATCTTCATCACGGCCCAACTCCAATGCGGTCAAATTCTGGCGATAACACATACCCCCCTGGTTTTGGCAATAGTAATTCCAAAACCACTCTGTTTTTCCCTTTCTTCGTCGTGTCAAATCGGGGCAGAACAGGACCGCCACGGTATCCCTTCATCATGATACCTTGCCTTCTCAACTTCTCCACATGATTTGACGGTTTTGGCACCACCTCTTCGGGAACCGCTGCAGCATTGAATCATCTCCACTATATCGCCTCTATTTTAACCGCATCCTGCAGTTCACTTCTTCATCCCCTTCGCATTAGCACTCCAAAAGCCCTCCTCTACCACCATGTCTTCTTCCTCCTCTGCCTCATCGGGTCTTTCCGTCCAGTCCTCCCCCTCCCGCGAGCCGACGCTGGAGTGGGACCCGCAGGAGGCCCACGAGGCCGACATCCACCGCGCCATAGAAGACGGGGACGAGTCCAGCCAAGATTTCTCCGTCTGGTCTGAGGACGATAAGTCCTCGACCGACGGGGAAAGTGACCTCCGCTTCCTTGCCGACGGGGAAACGGAGGAGGAGAGCGATGACGATCGCTTCTCCTGGGACGACTTCACCTCCTCCGAGGAGGAGGAGGAGGAGAAGGAGGAGGAGGACGACACCTCCTCCGATGAGCCGCCGGCCAAGCGCTTCTGCCCCTGGCCGGGGAACCTCAGTGACTTCGACAGCGACGACAACGCTGACGAGGAGGACGAGGACAACGAGGGCCCTGCCGGCGGCCGCGGCAGCAGCGACGATGAGCCAGCTGGGAGTAGCGCCGACAGCGGCGATGACGGCGACGACGAGGGCAGCGACGGCCCATAGATAGGATCCTTAGCATAGGATCAGTAGTAGTAGATGGGGCAATGTATCCCCTGGTACTTCCTTTTGAGAGCAATCAGCTCTTTATGTAAGAAATCCCGTTATCAATGAAGAATTTCCTTTAATATGATTTTGCCGATTTCCTTTATGCAAATTTAGCCGATTTCCCCTCACACTGACTTTGCCGATTGTCAACTTGGTCCATGCTCAATGAGCCGATGGCAACGCATCGGTCCCTCACGATAAATTACGAGATAGGTCAATTTAGTCACATCCTCAAACGGTAACCAGCAAACCTTGCTCAAATTCAGATCCCCAAATTTCCAGTCGAACAGGTCCAGACCGCAGTCGCGCGAACCCTAGATCTTGGACGCGCAAAACCAAACTCCGCAGCGAACCCAATGGCGGAATCATCCAGCGCCAACGCCATGGTCTCTGGCCTGAAGGTAATCCTTAACTGCCCGAAGTCACCTGAGCGTAATGTTAGATTTAACGGCAAAACTCCTGAATTAATGCCTGGTCTCATCATTAATTTTAGGTTTCAGACATTCTTCTGCCGCATCCTTCTCTTCCAAATTCCCTTTGCCTTGGTCCCCGTTCCACCGAAAATCCATCCAATTTGATTTCCTGCGAGGTCAATAGGATTCCCTTCGTGAACCAAAACCTGGATCTAACCTCCTGGGCCGACTGCTTACGAGCCTGGCCTAACCCTCCTGAGGACTGGGTTTCTTGGTACAATAGAGTAGCCAAAACTCACCAAGCCAAATGGGAAACCACAGGAATAGCCGATGCTCTATCTTTGTCATTGTCTCCCCTTGAGAAACATGAAAATCTCCTGAAAACCATCGGCTACTTTTGGTCTGACGCACTAAACTGCTTCATATTTGGCCATGGCCCCATGACGCCAACCTTGCTGGACGTGGCCATGATCACTGGCCTAGACATTTCATCCCCCAGCCCTTCTGCTTTCATGCTGCCAAAAGTGCCATTCAAACTCTCCTCTAAGGAAGAGTGCACTAACTGGGGTGCCTATCTTAGACGCCACATGAAAACCAAGGGCCCTGTAACCGAGAAAGAACACACGGCCTTCTTGAACTTCTGGTTGGAGCATTTTATATTCTGTGGTCCTTCCCTTCCTCCCACCAAGAACTATCTCTCTTTGGCCTATGAACTTGCCAAAGGCACCCAACTTGGCATTGGCAAGCTGTTTCTGGGAGAAGTCTATCGATACCTCCAACTGATGTCTGTCAAACTATACTCCCAAAAGACAGTTAAAATGGGAGGCCCCTGGTGGTTTATTCAGTTATGGGCTCAACTGTACTTCCAGAACCACATCCCTAACTTTCCACCTTTGGCTACCTGCACCTTTCCAAACACCAACGGGAAGCCAATCCGCTGTACCAGCTACGGCCAAGCGTTGTACAGTCTTCTAGGCAGCAAACTGAACCCCAAGGAAGCATCAGGATGGTTCAGAACTTTTTACCAGGGCCTGGATGACCCTCTCTTCTTTCCTTATCAGGAGTCTGAAAATTTTGAAAACCCAGTCTCCTTCAGGTTAGACAGCTTTGCCGATGACGACAACACTCGGCAGTTATATTCCATCATGATCCGTCCCTGTTTCCTCCCAGTTGGCATGAGCACCTCAAACAGGATCATAAAACCTGGTTATGAATCTTACCAGCCGGTCGTAGTAGGCCGGCAATTCGGTCTTGGGCAGGTGTCTCCTCACTTCTTTCTCCACCATCTAACTGAGAGCAGGGCTGACTTGCCTGATGTTATCACCAGTCAAAGATGTTACTCCTTTTTTGATGCTCTAGTCATCCCAATCCCTCACAATCTATCCTTCATCTCTTCGACTGATGACTTTGAGATCTGGTGGACAATGTGGAAGACGCATGCCTTCAGGAGAGCCCTAGGACCGTTGCTGAAACAACTTGACGCTGAAGCTGATACTTCTGCAGAACAGGTACCACTTGCTCGCAAATTTCCGTGCGATAGTTTCCAGTGATGCTTTATAACCCTGCTCTGTTTCTTTGCAGCAACAAGATGGCCCAGAGCCTGTTAATGATGATGGATCCCCCTTCAAATTCCTCCCACCAGCTCCAGTGGTCCTCTTCTGCAAGAACTCACCACCTTTTAAAAAGGTTGTGATGCAGAGCCAGCCGATTCCAATAAAATCGGCTCCCAAGAGTAAAGACTCTTCAGGGCCAGCTGCCCCCCGAGCCTCAGTCAGGGCGAGAACAACAGTGAGAAAAGTAGCTGCCAGGAAAACTTTGAAGGGCAAAAACCCTGCGCCAGCTCCAGAAAGCTTATATGTAAGCTGTCCCATCTTGTTCCATTCATCCTTCTAGGCTTTTATAGCATGTCAGTGTCCATTAATCCTGCTCTTGCAGACCTCCACTGAAGACAATACCAGCGAGGAGACGCAGTCCAGCCGACGAGGCTCAAGCTCGGGCACCTCTTAGGACACCACCACGCAAAAACAGCCAGATGTGCCACCATCGGCTTCCAAGAAAAGGTCAGCCCCTGACCCTGCTGCCCTTCAAGCTCCCATCAAAACAGGGCAAGGAAGCTTACGCACAAAGAGTCAATGCACCAAGAGGGCTCGGAAGGATTAGCAAACCCCTTCCTCAAACCAAGAAGCTTCAAACGTAACGGCTCTCCAACTCCTCCTAGCTTAGTTCTCGTGCTTTGCTTCCCAGATCGGCTCACCATCTTTTTTGCAGACTGATGAAACTTCCAGTGGGGATGTTGAGGAAATTCTGATGCCCTCCACAACTCTGGAGGTAACAACCTCTAAAGGTGACATCGACCAATTTGCCACCTTGGCCAAACCCCAGGCAGAGACGCCACAACCGATTGCTTCGTCATCGGCTGTTCCCATGGTCATAGGAGAGGTATGCTCCCTTTGTTGGGCTTGCCCTCACCCTGATCTGCAGACTTATGCTGCTTTTGTTGTTTGTCAGGGCTGTGATCTCTCAGGATTGCTGTCGTTCGACCCTGAATCTATCGAGCCGGCCCACTCCACAGCACGTGACGAACCGAGCCCAAGCGTCATCGCTGACCAACTCCAACGCCTCAAAGCTCTGCTTTCTTCACCCATTGAGACATTAGTCGAAAACTCTGAGGAGGTGAAGAACATTCTTGAAGAAATCCAGCCTCACGTTCCAGTGACGCTGCAGTTGAAGCTCTGGCCGGTCGTGACGTTGTCTGCTTTCAGGTCAAGGGTGCAGTTGGCTCGTCAGAGAATCGACTTACGCCACACCCAACTCCCGCTGAAAGCCGATATTGCAGACAAATGTCAACGGCTTAACGAGAAAAAGGCAGCTTTGGATGCCAAGACTGACACCTCTGTCAGCACTGCTGAGCTTGAGATCTTGCGAAAGGAGTTAAAGGATCTCGAAGAAAAGGTGCGGGTCACCAAAGAGCTCATCTGTGACAAGGAAGCTTCCATTGCTCGCTCCCAACGGGAAGCAGAAGGCCTCAAGGCTGAACTGAAAACTGACTTGGCAGAGATACGTGCCTTGAACAAGCAACTGGTGACAGGCAAGGATGATGACGACAAGGCCGAGATCGCAGAGGTGGATCACGTCCGTGCTGGTGCACTCCGCGCCTTAGAAACTTTCCTTCAGTAGGGCCTACGCATGTGGCAGTTTGTACTTGTAATTCTAGAGTCGATGGCTGTGCATCGGCTTTTTATACTAGAGTCGATGGCTGTACATCGGCTGTGCTTAAAAAATTTATATTTTTTCTGGCCGATCTACTTATGCCTCGGCCCCGGTATTCCAATGTCCATCATCCTACTTATGCCTCGGCCCCGGTATTCCAATGTCCATCATCCTACTTATGCCTCGGCCCCGGTATTCCAATGTCCATCATCTTTGAGGAATATATCTGGAGCTGCTGGCCATTGACAGCCACTTCATACTTCGTAACCTCGTATCTTATCCGTTTAAGTGCCCCCCGAGCCGATTTTTTCAAATGGATTGAAGATATCGGCTCTTCAGGCATCCTTTCTTAGATCAATGCTGATCACAGGCAAAATGCATGTCGAGGATAATTTTGGCCGATTGCTAGAATCGGCCTCCTTTTTCATTGCAATGCTTGATGAGGGTTTACAACTTCTTGGTGCTTGACAATGGCTACGTGACATGCTCGAGATGAGACTCGTGCTTTTTATTTTTTGGGGCCGATCGCAGGGATCGGCCTTGCCACGTACATCTACTGATTTAGATCTTGCTACTCCGTCAGGCCGGTGGATAAGACCAGCCTCACCCCATTTTTTGAAGCTTCGATGCGCTCACAGCCGTCCAAACTGATCCCAGAGAGCGGCTCTTGGTCGTTTGCATCCCAAATATTCATGGCAGCTAGTGAGATCTCGATTGAGTCATCTGCCTGAACAACCTCCACTTCATCTCCATCCCACTGTATGATGCATTGGTGCATTGTGGATGGGATGCAACAGTTAGCGTGAATCCAATCCCTTCCAAGCAGGACAGCGTAATTGCTTTTGCTGTCGACGATGAAGAACGAGGTAGGTATGGTTTTTCGGCCTACGGTCAGATCTACATTCAGAACACCTTTTGCTTCTGATGTTTGGCCGTTGAAATCGCTTAACATGACATTGGTCTTGATCAGATCGTCATTGGAGTGTCCCAAACGTCGTAGCATGGAATACGGCATTATGTTGACTGCCGCTCCCGTGTCAACCAACATCTTGCTGACAGGCTGCCCATCGATATAACCTTTTAGGTATAGAGCTTTCAAGTGCCTGTAGCTCCTCTCTCGTGGCTTCTCAAAGATCACTGGCCGTGGACCGCAGTCGAATTGAGCCACCGATACTTCCTCGTCTTTTGGAGCACAAAACTCTGACGGGAGTATAAACACCATGTTTGTATCAGCCGATGCCTCTGCATCGGCTTTTGTCTGTTTAGGGAGCCACACCTTCTTTGGCGGGCGCATCTCGGTCTCCAGCGTTTGCTGAATTTTCACGGCCAGATCGGGCCGTGCCTTCCTCAACGTGTACAGGTACTGTGCTTCGGCTTCCTCCAGGTTTCGTAGCCGCTGCACCCTACACTTCTGAGAATGGCTGAGTCCATCAGGGCACCACCTTGGCCGGTGGTACCTATCCTCTTCTTCATATGACCCCTCGAAGTCGTCATCTTGAGATGACTCAGCTCGTTTGTCCTGAGGTGGGAGAGGCCCTAGACGCTTGAACACTGAAACTTCATTTGTTCCCTTCCTCTGCGGTCTACATTCTGGGCAGTTCTCGATTGTAGGCAATCGGCTCATTCCTGAGTCCCAACAGTGTTTAAAGAAGGGACAGTTCCAATGCTTATCCAAGTCTTCTTGCTCTCTTGACTTCCCTCTAGCGTGACGCTTGTACCCTTCATCGTCTCTATTATATCGACGATACCTCCTGTCATCTGCATCAGACCGACGATATCTTTCGTCATCCACGTCGTAGCGCCGACGTCGGTCATACTGCTGCTCATATTTGTTAAGGAGATGCGCGGAGAGTGGTCGTTGATACCGCATGCTTCTCACTTCTTCTTCTGTCAGGTACCGTCTGTTATCATATTGGGGCCGGTCGCGTGGATCGGCCTCCTCTTTCTCCTTGCCACGGGAGTGACTGCTTTCTGCTTTATCTTTGCCATGGCGGGTCCCAAGCCCTGCCATGTTGACACCAAAAGAGAAACCTAGCTCGCGTCTTAGTGAGTGACTAAGATCCACCATGTTGACGCCAGGAAACAGATGTGTGTCTACTTTCATGGCAAATTGTCCGAAGATTAATCGGCCTGACTCTATCGCCATTTGAATCTGTGCGCGCAACACTTTGCAATCGTTGGTGGCGTGGGTGAACGTGTGATGCCATTTGAAGTATGGCCTACCGTTCATCTCTTGTGACGTAGGAATTTTGTGGCCTTCGGGTAACTTCAGCTGTTTCTCCTTCAAGAAGAAATCAAAAATTTGCTCGCTTTTGCTTAAATCGAAGTCAAACCCTTTTGGAGGCCCTGGTTGTTTCACCCATTTGCAGGACACGGAACCGCCGTCCGAGTCCATTCAGCCACGGCGACTTCCCGATCTTCCGCAGGGTCTTCATCCTCCTCAGCGTCGACCAGGCCTATCGTGCGCTTGCACTTGTCTTGGTACAATTCTCGGGTGGCGCTGTTCATACGGTTAGTCTCTCGGACCATGTGCGCTAACGAGTTGTACTCCACTTGGAACGTCGTATCCTTGAGTGGCGCTGCGAGGCCTGCCACGGCCAGCTCGATCGCTTCTTTCTCGGATAAATGAACCGAATAACATCGGTTCTTGACAGCTCTGAACGTTGAATGTATTCAGACACCGTCTCTCCTCGCCTTTGCCGAACCTGCGTCGAGATCGGCAATGCCCGCTTCGGTAGCTTCTGAATGATATTGTATGTGAAACCGCTTCTTCCAAATGCTTCCATGTCCGAACTGAATTTGGGGGTAGCGAGGTGTACCACCCAAAGGCTGGACCCGTGAGAGATTGGGCAAAGAACCTCACACGTAGCGGTTCTGATGCTGAAACCATACCCAACTGTGCCAAGTATCGGCTCACGTGCTCGATGAAGCTAGATCCTTCTGATCCACTGAATTTTGTGAAGTCAGGGAGCCGATACTTAGGTGGCAGCGGGATCAGGTCATACTCATTGGGATACGGCTTGGAATAGCCGATTGTTTTCTTCTTCGGCAGGATACCAAACTGATCTCTCAAGATTGCGCTGATCTGATCCATAGTAGGAGCTGTAGAGGCTGAGCTGTCCGGACTCGTTGTAGTGGCATATTTAGTTAGCCACGCCTGTTTCTCAGCATCTGCTCCGGAACTCCCTGCTGCTCCAGCAATCCCTCCTGCCGTAACCATCGCTCCTGCTCCGGCAATTCCTCCTGCCGAAGTTTGGATCGTGTGCGTCCAGTTGTTGCAGTCCGGCACGTATGTGCACACGTATCCATATGGGATCTCCTTGGGCGGCTCATACAAGAATTGGTAGTCGCCAGGATCACCTCCAACCTTGTAGACAACGTATGCCGGTGAACCTTGTTGCTGTGGAGCTGCCATCGCGAATGGCAATGGTGGCCTGGTGTGGAATGGTATCTCTCCCTGATAAGTCCCTAAAGCAGGTCCTGACGGAGAATACTGATGCTTCATGATTTCTTGCACCACATGAAGCGCAACTCGCTCAAGCGTATTCACCAGGCTCTCAGAATGCCGATGTAGAGAATGAGCCACAGCATAGTTAATTTCTTGGCGCAGGGCTCTGGTACGTTCCTCCGAAGGGAGAGACAGATCTAATCCCTCGAACGCGCCTTCGGGTGTGAATCCTTTGAACCTGATGCCGTACGAACGGGTCTTCTCAAAAGAGCCGATGAGATCGGCTTCAAAGATGGCCTTCAGCTCATCGTATTTCTTCTTATGCTCTGCAGGTAGATCCTCGTACTTGATCGGTTCGTCCGACATCTTGGCTGCCGATGTTGACGTGGTTGTTGTAGAAAGTGTCCCACTGGGCGTGCCAGAATGTGTTGCCTGCCAAAACTCACCGGCGAGCAGTGGTTAAGCAACACGAAGAGCCGGGAGACTCCCAAGACCGCTTAGTGGACCCTGGCGCCTCGCGTCGTCCCGCAAAGTCCCAGCACACGTCCTGGCGGTTGCAAGGGCGTGCCACCTGACCTATACCTGATCAGGAAGGTGTTGGATTGCTTCAACTAGTCTCCTGCATGGTATGAAGGAGATATGCCCTAGAGGCAATAATAAAGTGGTTATTATTTATATCTTTATGTTTATGATAAATGTTTATATATCATGCTATAATTGTATTAACCGAAACATTAGTACATGTGTGATATGTAGACAAACAAGAAGTCCCTAGTATGCCTCTTAAACTAGCTTGTTGATTAATGGATGATTAGTTTCATAATCATGAACATTGGATGTTATTAATAACAAGGTTATATCATTATATGAATGATGTAATGGACACACCCAATTAAGCGTAGCATAAGATCTCGTCATTAAGTTATTTGCTATAAGCTTTCGATACATAGTTACCTAGTCCTTATGACCATGAGATCATATAAATCACTTATACCGGAAAGGTACTTTGATTACACCAAACACCACTGCGTAAATGGGTGGCTATAAAGGTGGGATTAAGTATCCGGAAAGTATGAGTTGAAGCATATGGATCAACAGTGGGATTTGTCCATCCCGATGACGGATAGATATACTCTGGGCCCTCTCGGTGGAATGTCGTCTAATGTCTTGCAAGCATATGAATAAGTTCATAAGAGACCACATACCACGGTACGAGTAAAGAGTACTTGTCAGGAGACGAGGTTGAACAAGGTATAAAGTGATACCGAAGATCAAACCTCGGACAAGTAAAATATCGCGTGACAAAGGGAATTGGTATTATATGTGAATGGTTCATTCGATCACTAAAGTCATCGTTGAATATGTGGGAGCCATTATGGATCTCTAGATCCCGCTATTGGTTATTGGTCAGAGTGAGTACTCAACCATGTCCGCATAGTTCACGAACCGTAGGGTGACACACTTAAAGTTGGATGTTGAAATGGTAGAAATTGAATATGGAATGGAGTTCGAATATTTGTTCGGAGTCCCGGATGAGATCCCGGACATCACGAGGAGTTCCGGAATGGTCCGGAGAATAAGATTCATATATAGGATGTCATTTTATGTGAATTAAAATGTCGCGGAAGGTTCTATGGAAGGTTCTAGAAGGTTCTAGAAAAGTCCGGAAGAAACCACCAAGGAAGGTGGAGTCCACATGGGACTCCACCTCCATGGCCGGCCAACCATAGTGGGGAGGAGTCCCAAGTGGACTCCCCCTTAGGGGGCCGGCCACCCCCCCATATGGGAGGTGGAAATCCCACCTTTGGTGGGAGTCCTAGCTTGGCTAGGTTTCCCCAGCATATGGAAGGTTTTTGGTTCGGGTCTTATTCGAAGACTTGGAGACCAACTCTTGGGGATCCACCTATATAATGAGGGGCCAAGGGGAGGGGGCCGACCACCCCAAGACCACAAGCTGGCCGCCCCCTTTGAAGTGGCCGGCCACCCCCTCCCAAACCCTAGCCGCCCCCTTCTCCTCCATATCTCCCGCGTAGCTTAGCGAAGCTCCGCCGGACTTCTCCACCACCACCGACACCACGCCGTCGTGCTGTCGGATTCAAGAGGAGCTACTACTTCCGCTGCCCGCTGGAACGGGGAGGTGGACGTCGTCTTCATCAACAACCGAACGTGTGACCGAGTACGGAGGTGCTGCCCGTTCGTGGCGCCGGAACCGATCGTGATCAAGATCTTCTACGCGCTTTTGCAAGCGGCAAGTGAACGTCTACCGCAGCAACAAGAGCCTCCTCTTGTAGGCTTTGGAATCTCTTCAAGGGTGAGACTCGATAATCCCCTCGTTGCTACCGTCTTCTAGATTGCATCTTGGCTTGGATTTCGTGTTCGCGGTAGGAAAATTTTTGTTTTCTATGCAACATTATCCTACAGTGGTATCAGAGCCGTGTCTATGCATAGATGGTTGCACGAGTAGAACACAATGGTTTGTGGGCGTTGATGCTTTTGTTATCTTTAGTTGAGTACTTTGCATCTTTGTGGCATAGTGGGATGAAGCGGCTCGGGCTAACTTTACATGACCGCGTTCATGAGATTTTCTCCACGCTCAACATGCAACTTGTATTGCATAAGTGGCTTTGCGGGTGTCTGTCTCTCCTACTATAGTGAAGATTCAATTTATTCTTCTATTGACAACACTAAGTATCACCGTTGTGGTTCATGTTCGTAGGTAGATTGGATCTTACTCGAAAACCCTAAACCACGTAAAATATGCAAACCAAATTAGAGAACGTCTAACTTGTTTTTGCAGGGTTTGGTG
Source organism: Lolium perenne (assembly GCF_019359855.2). Classification (NCBI taxonomy): domain Eukaryota; kingdom Viridiplantae; phylum Streptophyta; class Magnoliopsida; order Poales; family Poaceae; genus Lolium; species Lolium perenne. The sequence goes on from NC_067246.2 coordinate 324,553,348, forward strand.
ATGTGATATGGCCATAATGTGATGATGACTATGTATGAGATGATCATTATTGTATTGTGGCAACCGGCAGGAGCCTTATGGTTGTCTTTAAATTTCATGTTGAGTAGTATTTCAAAGTAGTTGTAATAGTTGCTACATGGAGGACAATCATGAAGACGGCGCCATTGACCTTGGTGCTTCGCCGACGATGATGGAGATCATGCCCGTTGATGATGGAGATCATGTCCGTGCTTTGGAGATGAAGATCAAAGGCGCAAAGACAAAAGGGCCATATCATATCACATATGAACTGCATGTGATGTTAATCCTTTTATGCATCTTATTTTGCTTAGATCGCGACGGTAGCATTATAAGATGATCCCTCTCACTAAAATCTCAAGATAATAAAGTGTTCATCCTTAGTAGCACCGTTGCCAAAACTTGTCGTTTCGAAGCATCTCGTGATGATCGGGTGTGATAGAATCAACAAGTGCATACAACGGGTGCAAGCCAGTTTTTGCACATGCGGATACTAAGGTGGCCTTGACGAGCCTAGCATGTACAGACATGGTCTCGGAACACGTGATACCGAAAGGTAGAGCATGAATCATATGATTGATATGATGAACACTTTGAATGTTCGCCATTGAAATCACACCTTGTCTCGTGATGATCGGACTTAGGTGCGGTGGATTTGGTTCGTGTGATCACTAAGACAATGCGAGGGATATTGTTTTGAGTGGGAGTTCACCTAGTTTTTTAATTAATTTGAATTAAAATTTGAACTCTATTTGTCATAAACTTAGTCTAAACTATTGCAAATATATGTTGTAGATATGGCGTCCTCAATCAATTTTAACTAGTTCCTAGAGAAAGAAAAGCTTAAGAGCAACGGTAGCAACTTCACCGACTGGTTCCGTCATGTGAGGATTTTCCTCAATGGCGGAAATCTGCAATATGTGCTTGATGCACCGCTAGGTGACCCTCCTGCAGAAACTGAAACCGATGAAGTAAAAGCTGTTTACGCAACTCGGAAAACTCGGTACTCTCAAGTTCAGTGTGCCATCTTATGCAGCCTGGAAGCCGATCTTCAAAAACGTTTTGAGCACCACGATCCACATGAGTTGATCAATGAGTTGAAGACTATATTTGAGACTCATGCGGCCGTGGAATGCTATGAAGCATCGAAACACTTCTTCAGCTGCATGATGGAAGAAGGTAGCTCCGTTAGTGAGCACATGCTCGCCATGACCGGGCATGCGAAGAAACTCAGTGACTTGGGAATAGTGATTCCTAATAGACTGGGGATTAATCGTGTCCTTCAATCACTGCCACCTAGTTACAAGAACTTTGTGATAAACTACAATATGCAGAACATGAACAAAGAGTTACCTGAACTCTTCTCCATGCTAAAATCTGCTGAGATTGAGATCAAGAAAGAGCACCAAGTGTTGATGGTCAACAAGACCACCAGCTTCAAGAAACAGGGCAAGTCTAAAGGCAAGAACAGGAAGAGTGGCAAGAAAGCTGCCACGCCTCCTGTGAAACCTAAGACTGGCCCTAAGCCTGATGCTGAGTGCTATTACTGCAAGGAGAAGGGACACTGGAAGCGTAATTGCTCCAAGTATTTGGCGGATCTGAAGAGCGGCCTTGTCAAGAAGAAGAAAGAAGGTATATCTGATATACATGTTATAGATGTTTATCTCACTGGTTCTCGTACTAGTACCTGGGTATTTGATACTGGTTCGGTTGCTCATATTTGTAACTCGAAACAGGAACTAAAGAATAAACGAAGACTACTGAAAGATGAAGTGACGATGCGCGTTGGAAATGGATCCAAAGTCGATGTGATCGCTGTCGGCACACTTCCTCTACATCTACCTTCGGGATTAGTTTTAAGCCTAAATAATTGTTATTTTGTACCCGCGTTGAGCATGAACATTATATCTGGATCTTGTTTAATGCAAGACGGTTATTCATTCAAGTCTGAGAATAATGGTTGTTCTATTTTTATGAATAATATCTTTTATGGTCGAGCACCTGAAAAGAATGGCTTATTTCTGTTAGATCTCGATAGTAGTGATACACATATACATAACATTGATGCTAAGCGAATTAAATTGAATGATAATTCTACTTATATGTGGCACTGTCATCTTGGTCATATTGGAGTGAAACGCATGAAGAAACTCCATACTGATGGATTACTTGAATCACTTGACTTTGAGTCACTTGATAGATGCGAAGCATGTCTAATGGGAAAAATGACTAAGACTCCATTTTCTGGAATGATGGAGCGAGCTACAGACTTATTGGAAATCATACATACCGATGTGTGTGGACCAATGAGCGTAGCATCGCGCGGTGGTTATCGTTATGTTCTAACCTTCACAGATGATCTGAGTAGATATGGGTATATCTATTTCATGAAACATAAATCCGAAACTTTCGAGAAGTTTAAGGAATTCCAAAGTGAAGTAGAAAATCAACGTAACAAGAAGATCAAATTTCTACGATCTGATCGCGGAGGTGAATATCTGAGTTATGAGTTTGGCATGCATTTAAAGAAATGCGGAATACTTTCACAATTGACACCGCCGGGAACACCACAACGTAACGGTGTGTCCGAACGTCGTAATCGAACTCTCTTAGATATGGTTCGTTCTATGATGTCTCTTACTGATTTACCGTTATCATTTTGGAGTTATGCATTAGAGACAACCGCATTCACTTTAAATAGAGCACCATCAAAATCCGTAGAAACGACACCGTATGAATTATGGTTTAATAAGAAACCTAAGCTGTCGTTCCTGAAAGTTTGGGGTTGCGAAGCCTATGTAAAGAAGTTACAAACGGACAAGCTAGAACCCAAAGCGGAGAAATGCATCTTCATAGGATACCCTAAGGAAACTATAGGGTACACTTTCTATCACAGATCCGAAGGCAAAATCTTTGTTGCTAAGAACGGAACCTTTCTTGAGAAAGAATTTCTCACTAAAGAAGTGACTGGAAGAAAAGTAGAACTCGATGAGATTGATGAATCTATACTCGTTGATCAGAGTAGCGCGGTACCGGAAGTTGTACCAATACCGCCTACACCGACAACAGAGGAAGCTAATGATAATGATCATGGAACTTCGAACGAGGAAACTACTGAACCTCGCAGATCGACAAGGGAACGTGCCACTCCTGATTGGTATGATCCTTGTCTAAATGTCATGATTGTGGATAACAATGATGAGGACCCTGTGACGTATGAAGAAGCGATGATGAGCCCAGATTCCAACAAATGGCAAGAAGCCATGAAATCCGAAATGGGATCCATGTATGATAACAAAGTATGGACTTTGGTAGACTTACCTGATAGCCGAAAGGCTGTTGAGAATAAATGGATCTTCAAGAGAAAAACAGATGCTGATGGTAATATTACTGTCTATAAAGCTCGACTTGTCGCAAAGGGTTTCCGACAAATTCAAGGAGTTGACTACGATGAGACTTTCTCACCTGTAGCGAAGCTAAAATCTGTGAGGATTTTGTTAGCAATAGCTGCATTTTTCGATTATGAGATTTGGCAGATGGATGTCAAAACGGCGTTCCTTAATGGAGACATTGAGGAAGAGTTGTATATGGTACAACCCAAAGGTTTTGTCGATCCTAAAAATGCTGACAAAGTATGCAAACTTCAGCGTTCAATTTATGGACTGAAGCAAGCATCAAGAAGTTGGAACCGACCCTTTGATAAGGTGATCAAAGACTTCGGGTTTATACAGTGTCATGGAGAGGCCTGTATTTACAAGAAAGTGAGTGGGAGCTCTGTAGCATTCCTGATATTATATGTAGATGACATATTATTAATTGGGAATGATATAGAACTATTAAGCAGTGTAAAGGGTTATTTGAATAATAGTTTTTCAATGAAAGACCTTGGTGAAGCATCATATATATTAGGCATCAAGATTTATAGAGATAGATCAAGACGTCTAATAGGGCTATCACAGAATACATACTGGACAAGATTCTAAAGAAGTTTAGAATGGACGAAAGTAAGAAAGGATTCTTACCTATGTTACCAGGCAAGGTCTTGAGTAAGACTCAAGGTCCGGCTACGGCAGAAGAAAGAGAAAGGATGAGTCAGATCCCCTATGCCTCGGCAGTAGGCTCTATCATGTATGCCATGCTATGTACAAGACCGGATATAGCACATGATGTTAGTTTGACTAGCAGATATCAAAGTGATCCAGGAATGGAACACTGAACAGCGGTCAAGAATATCCTGAAGTACTTGAAAAGAACTAAGGATATGTTTCTTTGTTATGGAGGTAACCAAGAGCTCGTTGTAACAAGTTACACCGATGCAAGTTGGAACACTGATCCTGATGACTCTAAGTCACAATCTGGGTACGTGTTTATATTGAATGGTGCTGCAGTAAGCTGGGCTAGCTCGAAGTAGTGCACGGTGGCGAAATCCTCAACAGAATCGGAGTACATAGCGGCTTCAGAGGCTTCATCAGAAGCGGTATGGATGAAGAGGTTCATTATAGAGCTCGGTGTGGTTCCTAGTGCATTGGACCCACTAGTCATATATTGTGACAACATGGGTGCCATCGCCAATGCACAAGAACTAAGGTCACACAAGAGGCTGAAGCATATCAAGCTGCGTTACCACTCAATTCGCGAGTACATCGAAGATGGAGAAGTAAAGATTTGCAAAGTACACACTAATCTGAATGTAGCAGATCCGTTGACTAAAGCTCTCCCTAGGGCAAAGCATGACCAACACCAGAATGCCATGGGTGTTAGGTACCTTACAATGTAATCTAGATTATTGACTCTAGTGCAAGTGGGAGACTAAAGGAGATATGCCCTAGAGGCAATAATAAAGTGGTTATTATTTATATCTTTATGTTTATGATAAATGTTTATATATCATGCTATAATTGTATTAACCGAAACATTAGTACATGTGTGATATGTAGACAAACAAGAAGTCCCTAGTATGCCTCTTAAACTAGCTTGTTGATTAATGGATGATTAGTTTCATAATCATGAACATTGGATGTTATTAATAACAAGGTTATATCATTATATGAATGATGTAATGGACACACCCAATTAAGCGTAGCATAAGATCTCGTCATTAAGTTATTTGCTATAAGCTTTCGATACATAGTTACCTAGTCCTTATGACCATGAGATCATATAAATCACTTATACCGGAAAGGTACTTTGATTACACCAAACACCACTGCGTAAATGGGTGGCTATAAAGGTGGGATTAAGTATCCGGAAAGTATGAGTTGAAGCATATGGATCAACAGTGGGATTTGTCCATCCCGATGACGGATAGATATACTCTGGGCCCTCTCGGTGGAATGTCGTCTAATGTCTTGCAAGCATATGAATAAGTTCATAAGAGACCACATACCACTGTACGAGTAAAGAGTACTTGTCAGGAGACGAGGTTGAACAAGGTATAAAGTGATACCGAAGATCAAACCTCGGACAAGTAAAATATCGCGTGACAAAGGGAATTGGTATTATATGTGAATGGTTCATTCGATCACTAAAGTCATCGTTGAATATGTGGGAGCCATTATGGATCTCCAGATCCCGCTATTGGTTATTGGTCAGAGTGAGTACTCAACCATGTCCGCATAGTTCACGAACCGTAGGGTGACACACTTAAAGTTGGATGTTGAAATGGTAGAAATTGAATATGGAATGGAGTTCGAATATTTGTTCGGAGTCCCGGATGAGATCCCGGACATCACGAGGAGTTCCGGAATGGTCCGGAGAATAAGATTCATATATAGGATGTCATTTTATGTGAATTAAAATGTCGCGGAAGGTTCTATGGAAGGTTCTAGAAGGTTCTAGAAAAGTCCGGAAGATACCACCAAGGAAGGTGGAGTCCACATGGGACTCCACCTCCATGGCCGGCCAACCATAGTGGGGAGGAGTCCCAAGTGGACTCCCCCTTAGGGGGCCGGCCACCCCCCCATATGGGAGGTGGAAATCCCACCTTTGGTGGGAGTCCTAGCTTGGCTAGGTTTCCCCAGCATATGGAAGGTTTTTGGTTCGGGTCTTATTCGAAGACTTGGAGACCAACTCTTGGGGATCCACCTATATAATGAGGGGCCAAGGGGAGGGGGCCGACCACCCCAAGACCACAAGCTGGCCGCCCCCTTTGAAGTGGCCGGCCACCCCCTCCCAAACCCTAGCCGCCCCCTTCTCCTCCATATCTCCCGCGTAGCTTAGCGAAGCTCCGCCGGACTTCTCCACCACCACCGACACCACGCCGTCGTGCTGTCGGATTCAAGAGGAGCTACTACTTCCGCTGCCCGCTGGAACGGGGAGGTGGACGTCGTCTTCATCAACAACCGAACGTGTGACCGAGTACGGAGGTGCTGCCCGTTCGTGGCGCCGGAACCGATCGTGATCAAGATCTTCTACGCGCTTTTGCAAGCGGCAAGTGAACGTCTACCGCAGCAACAAGAGCCTCCTCTTGTAGGCTTTGGAATCTCTTCAAGGGTGAGACTCGATAATCCCCTCGTTGCTACCGTCTTCTAGATTGCATCTTGGCTTGGATTTCGTGTTCGCGGTAGGAAAATTTTTGTTTTCTATGCAACGTTATCCTACATGGTAGACACGTAAACATTAAATACGAGCCCGATCGGCTCTCAGGTTGCCCTGTGGATCGGCTCAAAGAGCCGATCGCCCCATGGTTCACGTTGGATTTACGATGACATGGGGATCCTGCTTGATCAAAACAAAGCTAAACCAATCTACGACAGTTTAGGGTTTTCACCGCATAATCGGAACATCCTACGCGTAGTTGGGCCTAGCAGATACGAAAGATGATGGAAACTATCCCTAAAAGAGGCCTAAAAACCAACGTTAAGTTAATTCCCGGAACATCCCTTATAGGAACGGTAAAACAACACCTCACGCACTACCGGATCATCCAACCCCAGCATAAGGCCTAATCATGCAGATATTAAACTAATCCTTGAAACAAGGAGCAACTATAACAGATTGGATCTACTAAGTAACGAATAAGCAAGGTGCTGCCCTTACACCTATTCAGGTGTAAGGACAGCTAGATATCGAAGGACAGCATTGCTAAGCAAATATGCATAAGAAAAGCATCAATGCAAGCCCCAAGACATCTACGATAAATAGTGCTACTCGCCATCAACAACGCTTCAGCACGAGTAACACAAGGTAATCGAATAAACGTGTACTGCCTAGATCGCAAGATGCGATCTAGGCAGCATGATGCTTACCCGGAAGAAACCCTCGAAATAAGGGGTGGCGATGCGCCTGGTTTATGTTTTTTGTGAACGTGATTGTCCTCCTTTCTCAATAACCCTAGATACATATTTATAGTCCGTAGACTGTCTAACGTGGGCATAAACCCAACCGTGTACGAGCTAGACTCTGTTTCTTAATCCTAACCGACACGTACACTACTATTATTTACAGATACACGGGCACGCTGGCCCAAATTCTAGCCCCAGGGCCGATTCAGAAACTCCTCTTAGATGTAAATCTTCCAAGCCCATCTTCATCACAGCCCAACTCCTCTTAGAATGTGTTGCCTGCCAAAACTCACCGGCGAGCAGTGGTTAAGCAACACGAAGAGCCGGGAGACTCCCAAGATCGCTTAGTGGACCCTAGAGCCTCGCGTCGTCCCGCAAAGTCCTAGCACACGTCCTGGCGGTTGCAAGGGCGTGCCACCTGACCTATACCTGATCAGGAAGGTGTTGGATTGCTTCAACTAGTCTCCTGCCTGGTAGACACGTAAACATTAAATACGAGCCCGATCGGCTCTCAGGTTGCCCTGTGGATCGGCTCAAAGAGCCGATCGCCCCAAAGAGCCGATCGCCCCATGGTTCACGTTGGATTTACGATGACATGGGGATCCTGCTTGATCAAAACAAAGCTAAACCAATCTACGACAGTTTAGGGTTTTCACCGCATAATCGGAACATCCTACGTGTAGTTGGGCCTAGCAGATACGAAAGATGATGGAAACTATCCCTAAAAGAGGCCTAAAAACCAACGTTAAGTTAATTTCCGGAACATCCCTTATAGGAACGGTAAAACAACACCTCACGCACTACCGGATCATCCAACCCCAGCATAAGGCCTAATCATGCAGATATTAAACTAATCCTTGAAACAAGGAGCAACTATAACAGATTGGATCTACTAAGTAACGAATAAGCAAGGTGCTGCCCTTACACCTATTCAGGTGTAAGGACAGCTAGATATCGAAGGACGGCATTGCTAAGCAAATATGCATAAGAAAAGCATCAATGCAAGCCCCAAGACATCTACGATAAATAGTGCTACTCGCCATCAACAACGCTTCAGCACGAGTAACACAAGGTAATTGAATAAACGTGTACTGCCTAGATCGCAATGCGATCTAGGCAGCATGATGCTTACCCGGAAGAAACCCTCGAAATAAGGGGTGGCGATGCGCCTGGTTTATGTTTTTTGTGAACGTGATTGTCCTCCTTTCTCAATAACCCTAGATACATATTTATAGTCCGTAGACTGTCTAACGTGGGCATAAACCCAACCGTGTACGAGCTAGACTCTGTTTCTTTATCCTAATCGACACGTACACTACTATTATTTATAGATACACGGGCACGCTGGCCCAAATTCTAGCCCCAGGGCCGATTCAGAAACTCCTCTTAGATGTAAATCTTCCAAGCCCATCTTCATCACGGCCCAACTCCAATGCGGTCAAATTCTGGCGATAACATCTCTTTAGAAAAGATTTGCAAGCGCCAAACGATTCAAAATTCAAATGACTCCAAAAATCCATTTGCATGGAGTTCCTTCATGCGTTCCTCTCTAACATGACCTAAATGGCGGTTTCACAAATAAGTGGAATTCAAATCATTTGCCTTATGGCATTTTAGCGTCAGTGTTATGTATGTGTGTTTCACCATTAAGATTTATAATAACTTATCCATCGTACATGGAGTAATGTCATAATTTGAACAACTCATTGTTTTCATTTGACCAGAGAAAAATAACAATTTATTAAGTTCTTTATTATAAATTCTAAGGGCTAGGTAGAATGCCAACGACAAACATAATAACACTTTATTATGTTCCAGACGTGCATTATTACCATATTCCTTATCAGTCACTTAGGCCATCGTATTCTTGTATTGCATTGTATTATATGACATCTCATACCAACCAATCTGGTACAAATACCCAAGAATTTTATTATGTGACCAAACAAGGAATACATCCATAACATGTATATCATCTATATACACCTGAGCTAGACTTTCTATTCTTTTTCTTTCTTTCTGCCAAAATATCTTTTGCAGTTTCTCTTTTAGCTTTCCTCATTCTCAGAAAACACTTTACCTTCAATAACTTCTAGGTTTGTTGGTCAAATACCAATAACCTTGAGGTTCTTATTTTGAAGTTTGATCATCATATGACAAGTGTTCCAGATTTCACTATTAGTAATTTTGTAATATGATGAACAATTTCACTCATAATTTTATCCATCATATCATGACGACTTTCCGAGACCATGTCTGTACATGCTAGGCTCGTAAAGTTTAACCTCAGTATTCGTATGTGCAAATCTGGCTTGCACCCGTTGTATGCACACGTAGAATCTATAACACCCGATCATCACGAGATGCTTCGAAACGACGAGTCTTAGCAACGGTGCATACTAAGGATGATCATTTCATGGATATGCGAATATCGTTAGTGCCCCAACTAGTTGGAGGATTGAGACGCCTGGCGTCTTCAACCTTCGTACATTCCCATAAAACTTATGAGTTTATGTAGTCTCACTAGATTATATTCTATCATCTTGCAATAAGGTCTTAGATATCACATATATCTCATACTTTGCTTATTTCTGAAAACAAAATTTCCAGCTCCTTACTTTTCAAACGGATTTGAACTTCAAGTTTCACGGAGACAAGATGATTTGGTACTAATTGAAACCATTGCTATTTGAATCATCAATGTGAGGTTTACTAAAAGTTTGCATTAGGACTTAAACATATCTTGATTCTTTAACAATACGGTACCAGTCCGTAAAGTTACTTGTCAGACTTAACAATATTTCTATCTGAATTACAAGACTAGCGCATGGTAAATAACGGATGCCAATTCTACAAATTTAATTCAAAATACTATTCAGACTATGCTCATGATAATTAGTTCATGTTTTAATCTAATTACTAATGAACTCCCACTTAATACAACATCCCTCATAGTTGTTAAGTGGCACACGATCCACATTCACTACACCAAAACCGATCTTCACGTGAGATGATATAGCTTCAATGGTGAACATCAACATGTTGATCATATCATCCATATGACTCGTGTTCAACCTTTCGGTTTCCGTTGTACCGAGATCATGTCTGTACATGCTAGGCTCGTCAAGCAAACCCAAGTATTTCCGCGTGTGCAACATGGCTTACACCCGTTGTATGTGAACATAGAATCTATCACATCCGATCATCACGAGATGCTTCGAGACGACGAACTGTAGCAACGGTGCATACGAGGGGAGAACACTTTATTATCTTGATATTAATGTGAGGGATCATCTTATAATGCTACCGTCGCGATCTAAGCAAGATAAGATGCATAAAGGATTAACATCACATGCAATTCATAATATGTGATATGATATGGCCTTTCTTCTTGTGCTTTTGATCTCCATCTCCAAAGCACATGAGCATGATCTCCATCATCACCAGCATTGCACCAAGGTCCATGGCACCGCTTCATGGTTGTCCATCACTTATAGCTACTATAACAACTACTTGAAATAAAGCTATTACATGATGAATAGAACGTAGGTCTTAACAAATTTAAAGACAACCATTAGGCTCCTGCCGGTTGCCATAATACAATAATGAACATCTCATACATCAAATATAATCATCATCACATCATGGCCATATCACATCACCAAACCCTGCAAAAACAAGTTAAACGCCTCTAATTTGGTTTGCATATTTTACGTGGTTTAGGGTTTTCGAGTAAGATCCAATCTACCTACAAACATGAACCACAACGGTGATAGTAGTGTTGACAATAGAAAGGGCAAAATGCAATCTTCACTATGGTGGGAGAGACAGACACCCGCAAAGCCACTTATGCAATACAAGTTGCATGTCAAGCGTGGAGCAAGTCTCATGAGACGCGGCCATATAAAGCTAGCCCGGGCCGCTTCATCCCACCATCCCGCAAGATGCAAAGTACACAAACTAAAGCAACAAAAGCATCAACGCCCACCAAACCATTGTGTTCTACTCGTGCAACAGATCTATGCATAGACATGGCTCTGATACCACTGATGGGGTTCGTAGCATAGAAAATAAAAAATTTCCTACCGCAAGACGAATAAATCCAAGATCTAATCTATGGAACACCCAAGATCTAATCTACAAGATCGGAGCAACGAGATTGATGTGAGACTAACCCTCGAATATTTCCAAAGCCTACGAGATTAGATCTCGTTGTTGGTGTAGACGATCATCCCCAGTGCTGCAATCCGGCAGCACTTCCGTACTCGGTCGCGCGTACGGTGTCGATGAAGCCCCTTCCTCTCCCCGTTCCAACGGGCAGCGGAGGTGTGGTAGATCTACACGGAATCCCAGCAGCACGACGGCGTGGTGGTGGTGGTGGAGAAGAATTGCTGTAGGGCTTCGCCTAAGCCTGCGCAGCATATGGAGGAGGAAGAGAGGGGGCGGCCAGGATTTTCTGGATGGTGTGGTGGCCGGCTACCCCCTCCCCTCTTTGTATAGGGGGAGGGGGAGGCCTAGGGTTCCCCCTGGGCCCCACCTATCCCTTTGGCCGGCCATGGGGGAGACTTTTCTTCCCCCTCAAGCCTTCCCCTTATCTCTTCGTTTAAACACTTTATTTTAGAGATAGATCTTATCTCTAGATTTAAACCATTTAAATTAAGAGATAGATCTTATCTCTAAGGGGTAGGCTGGCCTGGGCCCACATGTCATAGTGGGCAGGCCCCACCATGCCATGTGGCGCCTATGTGGCCTCTCCCGGGGTGGTGGGCCCACCGGTGGCCCTCTAGAACCTTCTAGAAGCTCCGGTCAAAACACCGGACTTTTTCCCGAACCCCGGAAAATGACTTCCCTTATATGAATCTTATTCTCTGGACAATTCCGGACCTCCTCGTGATGTCCTGGATCCCATCCGAGACTCCGAACAAAAACTTCGGACTCCATCTCATATTCCGAATCTACTTATGCGACATCGAACCTTAAGCGCGTCACCCTACGGTTCGTGAACTATGTAGACATGGTCGAGACTCCTCTCCGAGCAATAACCAATAGCGAGATCTGGAGATCCATAATGGCTCCCACATATTCAACGATGACTTAGTGATCAATTGAACCATTTACATACGATGCTGATTCCCTTTGTCACGCGATATTTTACTTGTTCGAGGTTCGATCATCGGTATCTCCATACCTTGTTCAACCTCGTTACCGACAAGTACTTTTTACTCGTACCCTGGTATGTCATCTCTTATGATCTAATCACATGCTTGCAAGCTAATCCGTCATCAGGATGGACAAATCCCACTATTGATCCATATGCCTCAACTCATACTTTCCAAATACTTAATCCCATCTTTATAACCACCCATTTACGCAATGGTGTTTGATGTAATCAAAGTACCCTTCCGGTGTAAGTGATTTACATGATCTCATGGTCGAAGGACTTAGGCAACTATGTATCGAAAGCTTATAGCAAATTGAACTTAATGACTTGATCTTATGCTATGCTTATTTGGGTGTGTGTCCATTATATCATTCACCTAATGACATAACCTTGTTATTAATAACATCCAATGTTCATGATCACGAAAACATAATCATTCATTAATCAACAAGCTAGTTATACAAGAGGCTTACTAGGGACTCCTTGTTGTTTACATAATACACATGTATCAATGTTTCGATTAATACAATTATAGCATGGGATGTAAACATTTATCATGAACACTAAGATATAACAATAACTAATTTATTATTGCCTCTTGGGCATATCTCCAACAATGTGTTTTTTGTGGAGAGCAAGAAACTATTGAACACTTGTTTCTCACTTGCCCTTTAGCTAAATACTATGGCGTACGATTAATTTTACTTTCGATCTTCCTCCTCCAACCAATATTACGAATATGTTTGGTAATTGGTTAAATGGAGTAGATAGACTATCTAAGGCTTTTATCCATATTGGGGTTTCTGCCTTATGATGGTCTATATGGAGGGCGAGGAATGATATTATTTTTAACAAAAAACCTTCTTTTCATTTCTTGCAGGTTATCCATATGGTGTCACATTGGGTCCAGTTGTGGGCTCTTCTGTCACCGGAGGAACAGTGGGATTCTATGGATACTGGATGCACACGGCTCCAGATGGTCGCTCAGAATATCTTGTGCCAGGCTGGCTGGCATCACAACAGGCGGATACAATGAGGCGTAGTCCATTCTTTTTTGTTTTCTTTCGCTGGTTGATTTTTGCATCAACACTTGGCTCACTGGAGCCTCACTACCCCGTGGATACAATGCACCGACGATCGATGGTGCACTGGAGCCTCACTACCCCGTGGACGATGTACAGGATACGATGAAAGAATGTGAGCTGCATCAGCCAATGAGGAAAATTTCCTGCAAAATGGCGGTCGGCACCGATTTACCTTGTAAACCTAGAGCACTCCACCACAGCAATCCCATTGCAGCTGGCTATGCTCGTGTCATGGTGGATGACGTACTCGAATGGTATGAGGACCTGGAGATTGACTATGCTACACCTGAATGGGATCTCAGACTTGGAGATGTCAAGCGCCAAATCATTCTATGGAAAAAGAAGTACATCAAGTTTCCAGGCTCGGCGCCAAGGCCACCGACCCCGAGGAATCACCCAACAAGTCCACCCCCTCCGCTGGTGGTGGTCCACCTACACCTCCTTCACGTCAGCCGATGCCGCCCCCAATTCACCTCTGGCGGTAAGCAGACGCCGCCCCCCATTCCACCTCCGGCGGGTATGCCGCCAACCAGTCCACCTCCGGCGAAGAAGCAGAAGCAGGGGGTTACGAAGGACAGCAATGCAATCCCCTCCTATCCTATTAACCCGGAGCCTTATGTACCTAAGACCACAAGGGTACCAATGCCATCACTGAAGCCTCTTCTCCCGAGACCTTGGGAAGTTAGTGTCGAGGAAACCGACGTGGCCGCGGCTGCTCACCATGAGAAATGGAAGGCGGAAGTCAAGGCGAAAAAAGAGCATGAGCCCAAGCCGGTATATACTTAGAAGCAAAAGAAGTGGGCTAAGGAGTTTTTGACGACACCGTCCCAAATCCAGCAGAATCTGTCAGACGACTATGGACGTGAATTTCTTAGGCAAAAATCATTATTGGAAAAAGCCTTGGCGGAGAAGAAAGCAGCAAGTCAAATGCGGGAAACAAGTTTCCCAGCTCGGGGAACAGAAAAAACAATCGACCCCCCCGCTCAAAGTCGAGGCCCGTCCTTCCGTTACGACGTCCTTCAGAGCCGACTTGGATAATGACATGGAACTATTGGACCCCGCTATCCTAGCAGCTGCTAGAGCACAGGAAATGACTATAACGGCAGCCAAAGAAAGAGCGGCCGAGTTCGATATGACTCTTCGTGCATTGTTAGGCCTTGAGGATGCGCCAATAAGTGAGGTAGCATTTACATATGTGCCAAATGGGCCTCTCGTCGAGCCTGCGCAGGAAGCGAGTCTACCAACACAAATGCGAAATCTACTACTCTGGTACAAGGATTTCTTAAAAAATAAGGTTAGGAAAGAATATATTTATGCGGAAGTTAGAGAGGAGCATCACTTCAAACATTACTATGTACAAGTTGTTCAATCTGCGCGAGCTCAAGAAATCTCTCCTGAGTTGCTACATTCTATTAGTGATTTATTTCTATAATTAAATCTCTACCTCATCTCGTTCATTGCATGCACTATATTTTCCTAACTGTATTCTTGTGTACGCTATTATGCAGAATGAAGCTTGGGGAATGCAAAAGAAGGAACATCCTTGATGTTGGGTTCATTAACCCACATATCATTAATTATTGGATATGTGTTACAAAATTACCCCCAAGACATGGAGAGAAACATGTACAAGTTTCTTACAAAGCAGGAACTCAAAAGTGAAATTCTATTTTCTTACCATTTTGGGTGAGTGTTTCTGTCTTGTGCACATTCTCATCTGTTTACCCAATATTATGTCTAATCGATGAGTTATGCATGACTGTGCATGTAACGTGTCTACAGGTTCCACTGGATTCTGCTAATAATTCAATTTGACAACTCCAGAGTTAAAGTCATGGACTCTCTAAATATGGACCCAAAGCATTGGTTCGGCATAAGATTAATGCTGCAAACGTAATTATTTTCAATCATTTGCGCACTATATCGGTCTCTTTAGTTCATTCCCGATATCAAGTAACTAATAACTCCCTTGTTCATTTAATTTCGTTGCCCTACAGGGTTTGGAAACGGTTCAAAGATAACATAACCGGTGAATTCAAAGAGCAACTAACATTTAGAAGGTTAGCTAATATTCCAACTCAGCCATCGGGGACCAATCTATGTGGATACTATATTTGTGAGTTTATCCGGGGACACACCTCTGAGCGGAGGGCTCAGGATATCAACTTGCGGAGGAGTGACTTGCGGGAGAATCTTAATCTAGAAGCTCGCTTCCGACCAATTCAAGAGGAATTAGCAGGATTCTTGATGAGGGACATCGTCCATCCTAATGGAGAACACTATTACGAGGACGAAGAACTTCTAATGCTTTAAATTGTATATGGAAACTTGTTTGAAGTTATATATGGTCACCCAAGAATGAATATTATATATTCCTCTTGAATTCTTCTTGTTTGAAATTTCAAACTTGTTTGAAAATTGTATATTCATATGCATCAACGTGTAACGTGTATATACTAGAGTAGAATATGTGTACTGAAACTTCTTTGAAATTTAAATAAAGCACAAAATAAAATATAAAATAAATGAAAACATAACATAATAAAACCAGATTTAGGAAACCCTAAACCTGAAAAGACCTTTAGTCCCGGTTGGTCACACCAAACGGAACTAAAGGTACTCTGCCCCGACGCACGTCTGCAGCCCACGTGGATGGTCCTTTAGTCGCAGTTCGTAAGCAACCGCGACTAAAGGGAGCCCTTTAGTCTCGCATATTTAGTCCCGGTTGCGAATCCGAGACTAAAGCCCGTTACGGACCGGGTCAAAAGTCCCTCTTTCTACTAGTGAGGATACGATATAAAGTAACATATTTGTTATACTAAATTGATGAGAACCAATATTGCACCTAGAGATAGACTTGTTTCCATTCTCGTAAGCCTCCGGAAATAACTCGGAATGTCTAAATAGCTAACTGGAAACTGACCCAACCCATAGCCCAAAAGTTCAAAATATCAGTTTGCATCATCTTCGGTCTCACCGAAACAAAACAATTCACTTTTGTGGAAATTAATCTTTAGACATAATAGTTACTCTCGAAAGCTGATAGAATTATTTCAGATTTCTTGCTTTCTTAAGGTCATGTTTTATAAAGAGAATCGTATCATCAGCATACAAAAGAATAGATAGTCCACCTCCTACAAGGTGAGGAACCACCCCTTCAATTTAACCATCATCCTTTGCGCGCTTAGTAATAATGGAAGCATACCATCCACTATAGTAAATAGTATTGGTGTTAATGGATCTCATTGCCTTTAACCTTTTTCGTCTAGAAGTATCAACCAATGTCATCGTTGACTTTTATAGACACACTTCCTCCAAAAACAAAGTTTTTAATTAGAGCTCACCAAATATCAGAAAATCTTCCATTCTAAGTGTTTGCTGAAGAAAATACCACATAAATTGCTCATTGGCTTTTTCAAAGTCAGTCTTTACGATAACACCATTCAATTTTTTATGATTTAACTAATGAAATGTTTCGTGCAAGGTTACCAACCCATTAAGAATGTATATTCATTGGATAAAGGTAGTCCGAGTAGGGCGAACCACATGATTGGCCACTGAGTTAAGCCAGATTGTAGCTGCTTTCGTGAAAATATCAAAGCAAACATTAATAAGGTAGATCGGTCTATACTGTTAATATGGAAAAGCTCAAGTTTTCCTACATGTGAATAGCACCAAAAAGATCCATCAAGTTCGACTTGATTATCTCCTAGAAATTTAGATTGAACTCCGCAGGAAAAACATCTCGACCCGGGGCTATATTGTGCTCCATCTAAAAACCATGCTTTAAAGAGGTTTCCTCGTGGAATACCTGAGGTACGTTACCAATCCAGATTTCATCCATAGAGAGACCACTTTCCTCTGGGTCTCCGAACAAACCTTTATGATACTTTGTAATATATAATTTGAGTTGTTCGTGTTCTGAATATTAGCATCTTCTTGTATAAGAGAATTAATGAGTTCATTCATGTGTCTACCATTAGCGACTCTATAGAAGAATCTCGTACTCGAGTCTTCTTCCAAAAGGAATTGGGCCTTCAATATTTGGTACCACTTAAGTCCCTCCTCACATAAGAGTCCTGCCAACTGCGAGTTTGATTGACTTTTCAACTCAATCTCTTGCGACATTAGCGGTCTCACTTCAGCGATTGCTTCAAAATAATGAATAATAGATGATAACAGGAGTTGACGCCCCTAAGCCTGGGGAGGGGCGCTCGCATCCCATGCAAACTGCACACCAGTGTCATCAACCAATCATGCAAAAGGTAAAAGCAATCGTTGAGTTAGGGTGTCACATAAATGTACAAGCGAAGTTTGCAGTGCCAAGCTGGAAAAAACGATGAGGCTTGAGCAATAAGAAGGCGCCAAACCGGGCATACACAAAAACAAAATTTGCATTGCTACACGTGCAGATACAGATCAATTAAAGGGAAACCTAAGATCAGACTCATTGTCACCATTAGGGTCCACCTTGGGGCCCATCTTCTCGGTGATCATGGTGATTAAGGGGGGCATCGCCTTCTTAGCATCATTCTTGCCCTCTTTTGTCTCGATCTCATTGAAGATGGCGTGGGTGGGGAAGCAGGGCTCACGAGCGTACATGTGCGTTAAGATTAAGAGGGTTGTCTCTGGAGCCACCTTCTTAGCTTCTTCTTTGACCAGGTCCTCCATGTGCGTCTCGATGCCAATAAGTTGCGTCACGGCCCTCATCGAAAAACGGGTAAGGTATGCGAGACGTTCATGAACGAAGCTAGGGCTCCATGATGTAGGGGTCGTGACTACATACTCCATCGCCCTAGCCTTTCGATCGATGATTTTTCAGATCTTCGATGTCTCGATGATGTGGTCACAGAGGGTGGAGTTCGGCCTTCGATCCTAATTGGTGTGCCCCTACTTGGATCCTTCTTCATGTACTTGCAGGGTAGTCATCTCCTCAGCCTTGGCGGCGAGGGCTTCTTGCAGGGAGGATACTTTGGCTTTGGCGTTCCCGACTTGTTCCCGAGTGTCTGCTTCACGTTGGGCCACCACCGAAGCCTCTCCTCTTCTTGTCAGAGGGCTTCTTCAACCAGTGTGACACGCGAGCACTACGCATATTGGTAAGATCTTTTTGCAGGGCCATGCTCACTTTTTCCAGTTCGGCCACGGCCGCCTGGTGGGCTCAGTCGAGAGCGAATAGCTCGTCAACCTGTTTCAGAACAAGCAAGTTCCAGAATGACTACCTCTAGCTCGCGAGCTAGAGCTCAAGGTGGCGTTGAGGACTTGACGTCGCTGATGCGGAAGCCATCATGGGTCGCAAGCACGAGCTCAAGGGCAACACTGAAACCTAGGCTCTTTTTTCTCGAGGTGATGCATTTAGTAGATGGACATAGACCTGTCATAAATGAATTGTGTCTTCTTGATGCTCATTTAGAGCAAGTTTAATAGTAGGGTCAGTTGCTCGCTATACGATAGTGACATGTCATCTATAGTTATAGTTAGCTATAAGATTGTACTATTTTATTAGTATATGGCCCATAGCTCACTCTAACAAAGTGCCTAGGAGCACGTGTTGCAGCTAGCTCTTGCATTATAGGCCACTGCCCCTATTTTTTCATGTCTCTCTCTTCCACATATGCGAAAGTGCCATGTAGGCAGGCTATAAGCCTACTATTGTATCTGCTCTTAATTGATTGTCGTTGGTCGCGATCTAGAGTATGGCGGTGGCGGCGTCTGATCTACCTCAACAACAATGTAGCGGTTGACTATCAGCGGGGATATTTGAGCTAGGTCAGCGGGTAGCGATTGCGGTGGTGACGATCCAGGAGGGGCCCATTCTGGGCCCAAATGGGCTCAGAGGTGTCGCGGCCTAAACACCGTCCACGTTGCATTGTCTCTAATGTGGTAGATGAGGTGCTCTAGGGTCTCCTTCGCATCACGAGGAAGCTGGGGCACCGCCCCCTCGGGCATGGCGGTGGAGGTGGAATCCTTCGTCGGTGATGGCTGGTCTAGCTGTTGTGGATTTTTGATTCCACATCTAGCAGCGGCGGTTAGTTGGGGAGGCTTGGCTGCTGGTGAAAGCAGAGCCCCGACTCCGGTCATGGCATGTGATAGCGGCATCTGCAAGTCGTTACTTTGTTGAAGGTGTCACCTTTGACGCCACGGTCTAGGCACTCACGTTGTTCCGCGGGAAGCCCCAAATCTGGGTATAGCGGATCAAAATATGGTGACGCTATCCGTGTCGCACTCCCTCATGGGGCCGTTGTTTTTGGAGCAGCTGCTAGATGAAGGAGGCAAGAGGTTGACGGCGAGCGTCGACGGGGTGGCGCAATGGGTTCTCGGTGATGGAGGTGACGTGATGGACTCGTCGGGGAGAGGGCGTTGTCTTGCGTTATGGTGGCATCAACGGCTGAACTGGTGAAGACTGTCCAGATCTTTATCCTGAAGATTGCTCGGCGGTTTGATGATGGTGATGGCTTATGTAGCATGTGCATAAGGTACTCTCTAATAGGTTTCTAGATCGGTTGGGCGGTACCGCTTCGCCTAGAGGGTGTCTTGTGGTATGTGATGTCATTGGTTCCTAGTTGATGGTGTGTAAGACTATGTTGGCATGATCTTCACCTATTGTCTGATTTGTAGGTGTTGTATGGTGGCTTCAGATGTTTTGTTGTATTTCTTTGTCAGACCTTTGTTGAATAATCTAATACATATGTATATTTTTCATGCAGAGGACAAGGTCTCATCCTCCATTTTGATTATTTTTTGTTGCAGACTAACTCCGGACATGGATGCAGAATTCATTTGTGCAAAAAACATGAAAATGCAAAAATAATAATGAGAGAAAGACGAGGAAGAGCGAGGCGTGGAGACAAAACGAGCAAGTATTATCCGAGCTCGTAAATTGTGGGGTGATGCACGTGATAATGAATTATAGTTTAAATTTAAGCAAAGTAGAATCTTGATATTTTTGGGTGCATGGCTACCTCTTTATACCCACCTCAATTCTCATGTGTATTACCTTTAAATTTATGACAAGAGTTTAAAAAAACACGTGGCATCCAGCTAGTAAGTAATTGTAGATTTGTAGTACGAGTGGAAAAAGTAAACACGGTTGCCAACGCAGCCCAAATTTGCTGGTGCTTACGGATGACAACGGCGACAACTGAATGTGAAATGATCAACGACACGCGATCGACCACAGGTCATGTAAGATCCAGCTAGCTCCCATGAGATCGAGTTAGAATGAAAAGCTGAATATCCGCACCGGACGGTTCTGGTAAAGGTGAGGAAGAGGTCTAGTTAGAATGAAAAAAAGGTTATCCGGATCCGCTCCAGAAGAGATCCGGTTAAGTGGCTGGATCAACGGTTGCCATATTTAGACTCACCCTAAGCTGACAGATGGAAGCACAAACTCGGTAAGAAAAAATCATAAGGCTCAGGAGAAGTGATAACGGGATCTGATCTTTTATTACTAAAACGTGATGTATGCATGGCTGATCAGAAGGAATATCCCCTCTACTGTCAGCTAGGAACTAGTCATCTATTTCTATTATTAGAACTAGAGGATCCCTATTTATACACGGCATAGATGAATCTATACCCATCGATCTTTAGCCAAACCACTCGCACTACCACTAAAAAAGTACGTTCTATCTTCAAATCAAAGTATGGACGTGAGGCACATCACTCTATGCTTGTTCTTAGTGCTGCTCATGAATGCAGACCCAACATCTGCAGGTTTGTGTCTTTTATTTACGTACATGTGCGTACAAAGTATTTCAAATCGTACTATAGGGAGATAAATTCTAACGTTTCACCTTTTTCACATGGTTTTTGGTGATATATTTTTGTTGTTGTTCTACATATACAAACTGAAAGGGTAGTAGTTTTTTTTTACATTTTTAAGATAAGTTCTTCTGATTAAAATGCATACTGATATATGGATATATTTCCTCCAGGGAGCTGTCGGCAATTTGTT
Source organism: Lolium perenne (assembly GCF_019359855.2). Lineage (NCBI taxonomy): Eukaryota > Viridiplantae > Streptophyta > Magnoliopsida > Poales > Poaceae > Lolium > Lolium perenne. Next base: position 324,574,849 of record NC_067246.2, read on the forward strand.
GTCATGAGTTCTTTCTGTTCTAAATGGGTATGCAAAATCCAGTGTAAGCTTGAGGCGAAGTACTCCTCATCATATGTTCAGTCACACCACTGTGAAGGGTCATTTTTCAAGAGTGGTGTTTGTGTATGCGAATTATGCTACAAAAAAAACTAGTACGTGTACCAAGGCACTGATGTCCGATGCATCATCGAGGATAAAATAATGAGACTTTTACATTTCATCGAACAATTTTCTGAGATTATTTTGTTAGCCTTTGTTTCAATAGTTTTAGGTAGTACTTGTTACTAGATAGCCTTCTTGTTGGGTCGTTATCTCAAGTACCTTATTTTAGGTACTACTTATTTTTAGGTCAGTAGTTAGTACATTGAGATAAAATAGATGCTAAGTATGGTTTGTGTACGTTTATTTTCGGTAAATCCTTCCTTGTTGTTTGTTCAAAATATTAGTGTTTCAGCTGTGGCTTGTGGCCGTTGAAGTCCACTCTGTTATTTTAATATCATGATATTTGCAAATTTGAGGCACCTTCTAAAACACCATGTTAATGCACATCATGAATATTACCTGCACGATCAGATCTGAAGTTTACAATACTAGGTAGTTATTGTGCAGGTGCAACTCCCGTCTCAATTAATTAATTTAAATAACAGTGCAACATATTGACCACAAGATTAAGTCTTACCCTGTCACCAAATTCATTTGATTACCAAGTCGCCAATTTTAACTCACCAAATTATTGATGTGTTCTAACCCACTCACCTGTAATTTTGCAATTTCGTATATGCATCTCTCCTTGAAACCAATATGTATCAAAACAAATAGAGCAAATAGAGCTCCGGCAGCAAAATATGTCTCTCCCCTCTCTCTCTCTCTCTCAGTCATCTCTCAAACGAGTAGCAGAGGCAGCAAGGACTGCGTCGTTTTATTCTTTCCATTCTACTCAACCTTATTAGGTGGACCAGCGTCATCTTAAGTAGATGGGACTGGTACAAAAATTAGGTTTATCTTCCTGATAACACTATCATTTTCATTATTAGCCGGATCCATGTCATCTTCATGACTTCATAGACACTATCTTCTTTGTTGTTGTCGGACTCGTTCGCCATATTCTTCTACATATATATCATCTACTTCACCATCTTCTATTATCCACAAAAATGTTTCTTCACCAACAAGTGTTGTTACAAACTCGTGTAATAAAAGTAGATCAAACAAAGAATAAGAACACATATTTTACCTGGAAAATCCAAACTGAAAAAAACATAAAACGCACGGAGACGCTCTTACTATAATTGAGAGGAGTATTACAATACACAAGAGGACAAACCCTGCACGTGCTATCAATGAGCTCTTTTACGGTGATTGGGACGGAACCCCGTCCACTCCGAATTTTCTTAACCCTTGATTAAAACAACTCATATCATTTAATTAACATGTATGATACTTCGACAGCCAAAACTGTACATATGAGCAGCCGATTATTTTTAATCCCAATGGTCGATTACTTTTAATCCCAGCGGTCGATCACTATATGTCGACCCTTCCTGTTCAATTGCCAAGTTTGGGCGCCGCTGCCACCATTGACCTGTAGGAGCACCATCGCCGCGTGGCACTCCCCTTCGAAGGCCTGCCTCCTAAAGACCACCGCACGCCTCCCAGCAACCGAATCCTACGATTCTCCCGGCGCAGCCAGCTCGGCCGCCGCCCCCTCATCAGGTACGAGATCCCCGGCCGACGCCTAACCGACACCTTATCCTCCGCGCCCAAGGCTGATGCGCCATCACTCTCTTCACCGGCTGGTTCTGAGCCGCCAGCCTCCACAGTAGGATCAGACTTGGCTGCCGCCACGGCGCCACCCTCCTCGCCCGCGGGATCGGACGCCACTCCTCAAGGTTAGTCAATTTCTTCATACTGTCCTCATTTAGATGCATTGTATAAAATTACTGTCATGATATATCAGCCAATATAAGAATACGAGCTATTGTGGATTGTTGTAGGAGACAGCAGCAACCTTGTAACAGTATCGCTTGCCTCAAGAATGGCTGATCCTTCATCTAATTTAGAAGACCATTGTAATTCGTCAAGTCAATCTCCAGACTCTTCTCCAGTCTGTGGATGGTAGCACAACTACCTAGCAGCATAAGCCACACTGTAAGTTTTTCCCTGCGGTCCTTGCTCTGCTACAACTACAATTCAGTTTTATGCATGAGAAAGAAAAGGGATAACTTACCGCGTGTATCTTCATCAGGAACTTCTCAAGACAAGTGATAGCTTAAAATAAAATTCAGCTCCATGCAGTATATTTCCAGATAAGAAAGGGTTTGCGATAGGGTGATCACTTGTCTCCTATCCTTTTTAATATTGTGGTGGATATGTTGGCTATCATAATTGAGAGAGCAAAAAATGATAATCAAGTAGGGGGTCCTATTCCTCATCTTGTTGAGGGGGGATCTCTATTTTACAATATGCCGATGATACTATCCTTTTCTTGGAACATGACCTCCAGAAAGCTGTGAATATGAAACTAATTTTATGTCTTTTTGAAGAACTATCTGGCCTCAAAATTAATTTTCATAAGAGCGAAATCTTTTGTTTTGGTAAGGCAAGGGATGAGGTTGATCAGTATAAACATATATTTGGAAGTGATGCCGGTGCATTAACTTTTAAATATTTAGGTATACCTATTCACTATAGAAAGCTTAGAAATTCTGATTGGTACCCAGTGGAGACCCGATTTGAAAGCAAACTGGGTTGCTGGAAAGGCAAATTACTATCCTATAGTGATAGACTTGTTCTTATCAGTTCAGTTTTAACAAGCTTACCGATGTTCATGTTATCTTTCCTAGAGATACCTATTGGGGTAAGGAAAAGATTGGATTTCTATAGATCAAGATACTTTTGGCAATCTGAGGAAAATAAAAAAAAATAGACTTACAAAGTGGAATATTGTCTGCCGACCCAAGGATCAAGGGGGTCTAGGTATTGAGGTCCTTGAACTCAAAAATAGATGTTTATTGAGCAAGTGGCTTTATAAACTTATGAGTGAGGAAGGGGTGTGGCAAGAATTGCTACATAGTAAATACCTAAGACAAAAAACCCTATCTGAGGTAAAAGCTAAACCCACAGACTCCCCTTTTTGGAAGGGGTTGATGGGGGTTAAGGATGATTTTTTTACAAGAGGTTTCTTCAAAATAGGAAATGGAGTTAATACTCGTTTTTTGGAAGATGTTTGGTTGGGGAAAACTTCGTTAGCCCAACAATACCCATCCTTATATAATACTAGATCATAAAGGCGCGCCTTGCCGCGCCCGTCCATCTTAAGGAAAATGGCTGAAAGATGTCGAACGGTGAAAATGTTTGATGAACAACTTAACATACAACGCCATGACAGAGATGATAGAGCATAGTTTTAAAAAATTATAACTGATTCACTTATCTAAATACTTTCTTTTAACATTTTATAATATCACTAATTGTGCTAGAAGAGTGCTATATTTGGAAACACCTTACTTCTTAGAATTACATGACTTTAAACATATGGAATGAATCACAGAATCAATGATTCTAAGCAAACTCATGGAACGGCGGTGGAGAGAATTTTTTAATAAAAAACAACAGCTGAATAGATGAGCCAATCAACTTTTATTTGGCATTTGATCTTTGCAACGACCTTCACAATTCGAAGGAGGCTCGATTGCATACATTATTTAGAGAAACCCATTGCAACAGGTAAATCAGATCTAGAATAGCTAAATGTACTCACATCAAATAAAAAATCGTACCACTCCTTTACAGGCCTATTTTTTCCAACCTCAAATGGGACCTAGCATGCATGGACAAAAATGATGCGCAGCATCGGGAGAATTATATGTTTATAAATTCAAGAAGACAACGATCTATTTAACGTTAATCCTAAAAAGACAGTAGTACTACAGAACACAACAAATAAAACATCCCAAAGAAGTTTGACAGTAGTACTACAGAACACAACAAATAAAACATCCCTAAGAAGTTTGTTCTTGGTGACTTTGAATATGCTCACACGCAATCAATCAATGGCCTGCACCCTGCAGTAGTGGTATTGCTCTATAAAACTTCCCAAATCTATTCTTTAAGCTCTCAATCTATGGTTCAAAAGCTACTCATCATCAACATAAACTATATATCACCTCCACATGAAACACAGTAGAGCCCAAAAACTCTGCCTATTGTTGGCAGCAAAGCCTAGACATCACGTGAAACATGGAAACAAGATGTTGTGGAAAACTTAACATGGCTGCAAAAATGGTTATATGTAGTAATTATCTATGCATAATCATGGCTAGTACACCTGGGACATGCTAAAGTAGTTAATATTACAAATTAGTACTTAAATATATGTATGCGCTGAAGTGTTCTAATTTCAGTATTTCACCAGTTCTGAACAAGGGAAACAATCTTAGAAAAAAGGCTAAAAGGTAACCACGGACTTTACATGCGATGCAGGACAACATAGAACCATTGTTCAGAAGCAAACAGGCAATCACACAATACTAAAATATAGTAGGTCTTATCTCTTATGGATAAATTACCCTGAATGTGAAATAAACAAAATCATGTATTCCTAGTTAATTAGTCTTTTCTAAGCATAGGGGAAAGTAATGACTTCTTAACATGCAGAAATATTTTTACTACAATCATTACAATACTAAAAGTTTAAAATTATAGAGTTGTGTGTCTTTCTTGGGATCCAAATGTTACATTATAACATTTGTCCTTGTGCAGAATGATAAACAAACCTGGAGCTTGGAATTTAATAGCCACAACAAACTGAGCGTCCACTTAAGTTAAGAGAAGACAAGCATCTGCACTTTAAGCTTATCAGAAACTCTGGGCATGCTACTACTCACATCACAAACCAAAAGGGATAAATATTGATGGATTAAAAGTATACCTGAGCAGGAATAGCGAAGAAGAGCACTGATGTTGCTGCACTAGGTTCCCATTTGTAATTGGCACTTTCTGCAAATTGTGTGAGGCTTCACGAGAAGGATTGATTTACCGACTGTGATATCCAGTCATCCACTAAAGGGTTGTGTTATCTACTAATGTCAAGGGGGGGGGGAAATTCATCGACCATGAAAGGTAAACAAGAACTCCACTGTTCGATCAGGATCAGTTCCAAGGATTATTGCTTCGTAACGAATTTTTCTTGGCCAGGTTTCATACTGGATGTTAACTGTTTCCTGTTAGTCATGAATAAACAAGATATGTCAACAGATAAATTGAATTTTACATTTTTGGATGCAAACTTAGTGCATGAATCAATTTCCGCTAGTGTCTTCTCTCCAGTGGAAACGTACAAAATATTGCACTTCAAAAATTAAAAAACAGAGGAGGAAAATGAATTGTTCAGGAGCGCTGCAAAGGGACTCGCCAACTGCAAACCACGGCCTGGTCTGGATTTGATGGACGTTCTTATCAATCAACGGAAGTTCGTCATGTGGCTTAGTGGTCCTCTGTGCAGAGTTCCATCGGAGCTTGAGACTTGAGAGCACAGGCATCCTGGCGGCAGGCTGGTTTTCCTCCTGCATGAACTACCTCGACGAGCTATTCCACTGATGGCCTTCCTTCCACGTTGTTGTTGTCACATGCCACAATGAACATCACACATGTTTGACTTTACATCACCCTCATGTTTCTGTTTCCACAATCTCCTATCAATTTTTTTTGAAGGAACAATCTCCTATCAAATTAATTCACTACCGAACAGAGTAAACTCAAAACCCACAATTCCAAACAATTATTACAGTCATGACCAGTGATTTACCTTCGATTCATCATGGCCATGACAGGGGATTCGATTTGGCACTTCAATTGTGTCAACTTTCCTTGAAGGCATGGAGCACAAAGTGACCGGATCTATCCACGCCGCCCCCTCACCCTGCATCCAGATTCCAGAGCCAAGAGAAATCAACATAAGAAGGGTCGAAGATCACACTCGGGAGACAAATCAAGGTAGGGAAACAATAAGAATCGAGATGCCGCATAACCTTGGTAGCCTCACGCCAATCCAGCACCACCACCGCAAAATCAACCCTAGGAAAATCCATGGATTCCGAAGGGATGGTGCACGGACGATATAAGAGGAACAAAAACACGCGATGTAATAAGGCACCTCCACTCGCAGAAGGCAGACGGGCAGCTCGGCCGGCCACTCGAGAGGACGGCATGGTCTAGGCCACGAAAATATGCTCGCCGAGCGGCAGCCCATCGCCAAATCAACAAATTAGCCTGTTTCACGAGAAAGCTCCCGACTCAATCTTCGGAGTAGCAGCCCAGCAACGAACACCGGACTCCTCACGGCGACCAACGAATGAAAAAAATCTCCCTAACAACGCTTTCGGGGCTAAGTAACGCACTGCACCGTTAGATGGGTTGATCGGATGGTTTAGGCTTCCAAATCGCTGTGGTGGCTCCTAGTTAGTTCCATCTTACTGTTAACTAATTGTGCATCACAAGAATGTAATGTTAGCTCATGTGTTAGCCCAAACACCTCTAAATATTAGTTTTAGAAGGTTGTTGGTGGGAAACAAATGGACTTTATGGTTACAGTTATGCCGAAAGCTTATGAGGTTTACTTTATCTGATGAGAATGATAAATTTGTTTGAAATTTGACAACAAATGGTCTATTTACAGTGAAATCTATGTATGAGGATCTTATGAATGACCATACACCTTATTTGAAAAAATACTTATGGAAAGTTAAAATCCCCCTTAAGATAAAATTTTTTATGTGGTTCTTGAGTAATAAGGTGCTGCTTACTAAGGATAATTTAGCTAAAAGACATTTGAACGGGTGTACAAGATGGTACAAGGGAATGGTGTTTTGGCACATGGGAGCATATGCTCCCTTTATTTTGAAATGCATGCTACATACATTTTGAAATTTCAAAAAATTAAAAAAAAAATTCGAACACACATCTTCATGTGCTACACGCTCACAAAGTCGTTTCATAAAAATCCGACTTGTCGTGTGTTGTGTGTAAAAAAGACAAAATTCAATGCTAAAAATAAGGCATTTCAGGACATAAATTTTCCCTTTTTTTACACAGACCACAAAACATATTGGTTCCTTGCGAAACTTGACGATCGTACGTATATTGTGGAGATGTACATGTTGAATTTTTCGTCAAAATTTTTTGACATTTCGAAATATAATTTTTTAATAGAGGGAGCATATGCACCCGGGAGCCGAATTGAATTTCAGTACAAGATGTGTTTTTTGTGGAGAGTAGGAAACTATTGAACACTTGTTTCTCACTTGCCCTTTAGCTAAAATACTATGGCGTACGATTAATTTTACTTTTGATCTTCCTCCTCCAACCAATATTACGAATATGTTTGGTAATTGGTTAAATGGAGTAGATAGACTATCTAAGGCTTTTATTCATATTGGGGTTTCTGCCTTATGCTGGTCTATATGGAGGGCGAGGAATGATATTATTTTTAACAAAAAACTTTCTTTTCATTTCTTGCAGGTTATCCATATGGTGTCACATTGGGTCCAGTTGTGGGCTCTTCTGTCACCAGAGGAACAGCGGGATGCTATGGATACTGGATGCACACGGTTCCAGATGGTCGCTCAGGAAATCTTGTGCCAGGCTGGCTGGCGTCACAATAGGCGGATACAATGAGGCATAGTCCATTCTTTTTTGTTTTCTTTCGCTGGTTGATTTTTGTATCAACGCTTGGCGATGCCTGAGATGTATTAAACTTTTTGCTCACAGATTTTGTTTAGTAAAAGGCCGTGTGCATTATCATGATGCTGAAGCCGAGGTTTCACTCCCCATTTCAAAAAAAAGCTCCATGCAGTATAACCACTGAGGAGAAGTTAGATTCAACACGGAAGGTTGTGCTGCCAGAAGTTTCAGCGAGCTCAGGTAATCACTGTTAGAGCTACTTCTTTCTTGCCTGGTAGAACTAGATCGAGGATGTTTAAAGGAAGGTGAAGAATTATGTAAAAGAGGTACTCACGTGCTCCAACTAATAGGATTGTGTGTGCAGGAAATGTTAGACTATATGTGTATATTAGGATAGAGATTGACTAGAATTTTGTACCATCTTGTACTCCAAGTCTACCTCCCCTTTGTATCTCTATATATATTCTCAAAGGGTCATGGAAATACAACACACAACAATTCTAGGGTTTCAATATTTCCAACATGGACCTCTGGCATTTTACAAAGGCTTCCTTCCAAACTTTGCTAGACTGGGATCATGGAATGTGATTATGTTGTGTTAGATTTAACACATCATTAAGGAAGAACATTGACATAATCTGATCATATCTTAGAGCACCTAACAGAGGGATTAGTAGATGAACTTACAGAAAATTGATGAAGAGTTCTTTGCCTGTGATGTCTACGGGTGCTTCTATTCTTGTAGACAGTGTTGGGCCTCCAAGAGCAGAGGTTTGTAGAACAGCAGCAAGTTTCCCTTAAGTGGATCACCCAAGGTTTATCGAACTCAGGGAGGAAGAGGTCAAAGATATCCCTCTCATGCAACCCTGCAACCACAAAGCAAGAAGTCTCTTGTGTCCCCAACACACCTAATAGGTGCACTAGTTTGGCGAAGAGATAGTGAAATACAAGTGGTATGAATGAATATGAGCAGTAGTACGGCGCCAGAAAAGTGCTTGCTGGCGTGCAGTTGATGGTAGTAATATTGCAGGAAGTAAACAAGCAGTAGAACAGTAAACAAGCAGCGATAGCAGTATTTAGGAACAAGGCCTAGGGATCATACTTTCACTAGTGGACACTCTCAACATTGATCACATACAGAATAAATAGATAGATGCTAGACTCTACACCCTCTTGTTGGATGATGAACACCACTAACTGTGTAGGATTACACGAACCCTCAATGCCAGAGTTAACAAGCTCCACAATATTCAATGTTCATATTTAAATAACCTTAGAGTGCATGACAGATCAACATAACCAAACCAAGTACTAACATAGCATGCACACTGTCACCTTCACACTACGAAAGGAGGAATAGATCACATCAATACTATCATAGCAATAGTTAACTTCATAATCTACAAGAGATCACAATCATAGCCTACGCCAAGTACTACACGATGCACACACTGTCACCATTACACCGTGCAGGAGGAATAAACTACTTTAATAACATCACTAGAGTAGCACACAGATAAATTATGATACAAAACACATTGCAATCATAAAAGGATATAAATAAGCACTTCACTATGCCATTCATAACAGTGAATAAGTATTCTGTGAAATATAGCCTAAGAGACCCACACGGTGCACACACTGTCACCTTTACACACGTGGGACAAGGAGTCTCCGGAGATCACATAAGTAAAATCCACTTGACTAGCATAATGACATCTAGATTACAAGCATCATCATATGAATCTCAATCATGTAAGGCAGCTCATGAGATTATTGTATTGAAGTACATAGGAGAGAGATGAACCACATAGCTACCGGTACCGCCCCGAGCCTCGATGGAGAACTACTCCCTCCTCATGGGAGACAGCAGCGTTGATGAAGATGGCGGTGGTGTCGATGGAGAAGCCTTCCGGGGGCACTTCCCCGTCCCGGCGGCGTGCCGGAACAGAGACTCCTGTCCCCCAGATCTTGGCTTCGCGATGGCGGCGGCTCTGGAAGGTTTTCTCTGGTTTCGTCGAACGTGATAGGGTTTTCGCGACGGAGACCTTAAGTAGGCGGAAGGGCAGGTCAGGGGGCCACACGAGGGCCCCACACGACAGGCCGGCGCGGCCAAGGCCCAGGCTGCGCCGCCCTGGTGTCTGGCCACCTCATGGACCCACTTCGTAAGTCCTCCGGTCTTCTAGAAGCTTCGTGTAAAAATAGGCCCCTGGGCGTTGATTTCGTCCAATTCCGAGAATATTTCCTTACTAGGATTTCTGAAACCAAAAACAGCAGAAAACAGGAACTGGCACTTCGGCATCTCGTCAATAGGTTAGTTCCGGAAAACGCATAAATATGACATATAATGTGTATAAAACATGTAGATATCATCAATAATGTGGCATGGAACATAAGAAATTATCGATACGTCGGAGACGTATCAGCATCCCCAAGCTTAGTTCCTGCTCGTCCCGAGCAGGTAAACGATAACAAAGATAATTTCTGGAGTGACATGCCATCATAACCTTGATCATACTATTGTAAGCATATGTAATGAATGCAGCGATCAAAACAATGGTAATGACATGAGTAAACAAATGAATCATAAAGCAAAGACTTTTCATGAATAGTACTTTCAAGACAAGCATCAATAAGTCTTGCATAAGAGTTAACTCATAAAGCAATAAATCAAAGTAAAGGTATTGAAGCAACACAAAGGAAGATTAAGTTTCAGCGGTTGCTTTCAACTTATAACATGTATATCTCATGGATAGTGTCAATGTAGAGTAATATAACAAATGCAATATGCAAGTATGTAGGAATCAATGCACAGTTCACACAAGTGTTTGCTTCTTGAGGTGGAGAGAAATAGGTGAACTGACTCAACATAAAAGTAAAAGAAAAGGTCCTTCAAAGAGGAAAGCATCGATTGCTATATTTGTGCTAGAGCTTTGGTTTTGAAAACATAAAGAGAGCATAAAAGTAAAATTTTGAGAGGTGTTTGTTGTTGTCAACGAATGGTAGTGGGCACTCTAACCCCCTTGCCAGACAAACCTTCAAAGAGCGGCTCCCATTTTATTTTTATTTTTGTGTGGCACTCCTTCCAACCTTTCTTTCACAAACCATGGCTAACCGAATCCTCGGGTGCCTGCCAACAATCTCATACCATGAAGGTGTGCCTTTTTATTTTAGTTTTATTATGATGACACTCCTCCCCACCTTTGCTTTCTCAAGCCATGGCTAACCGAATCCTTCGGGTGCCGACCAACAATCACATACCATGGAGGAGTGTCTATTTTTTTTAATTAATTTGGGACTGGGAATCCCATTGCCAGCTCTTTTTGCAAAATTATTGGATAAGCGGATGAAGCCACTAGTCCATTGGTGAAAGTTGCCCAACAAGATTGAAAGATAAACACCACATACTTCCTCATGAGCTATAAAACATTGACACAAATAAGAAGTAATAACTTTTGAATTGTTTAAATATAGCACTCAAGCAATTTACTTTGGAATGGCGGAGAAATACCATGTAGTAGGTAGGTATGATGGACACAAATGGCATAGTGGTTGGCTCAAGGATTTTGGATGCATGAGAAGTATTCCCTCTCGATACAAGGTTTAGGCTAGCAAGGTTATTTGAAACAAACACAAGGATGAACCGGTGCAGCAAAACTTACATAAAAGACATATTGTAAACATTATAAGACTCTACACCGTCTTCCTTGTTGTTCAAAACTCAATACTAGAAATTATCTAGACTTTAGAGAGACCAAATATGCAAACCAAATTTTAGCAAGCTCTAGGTGTTTCTTCATTAATGGGTGCAAAGTATATGATGCAAGAGCTTAAACATGAGCACAACAATTGCCAAGTATCACATTATCCAAGACATTTTACCAATTACTACATGTAGCATTTTCCGTTTCCAACCATATAACAATTAACGAAGAAGTTTCAACCTTCGCAATGAACATTAAGAATAAAGCTAAGAACACATGTGTTCATATGCAACAGCGGAGCGTGTCTCTCTCCCACACAAGCATGTATTTATTCAGAGAATGAAAATAACAAAACGAAAATAAAAGCACACAGATGCTCCAAGTAAAGTACATAAGATGTGACCGAATAAAAATATAGTTTCAAGAGAAGAAACCTGATAAGTTGTCGATGAAGAAGGGGATGCCTTGGGCATCCCCAAGCTTAGACGCTTGAGTCTTCTTGAAATATGCAGGGATGAACCACCGGGGCATCCCCAAGCTTAGACTTTTCACTCTTCTTGATCATAGTATATCATCCTCCTCTCTTGACCCTTGAAAAGTTCCTCCACACAAACTTTAAGCAAACTCATTAGAGGGTTAGTGCACAATCGAAAATTCACATGTTCAGAGGTGACACAATCATTCTTAACACTTCTGGACATTGCACAAAACTTCTGAAAGTTAATGGAACAAAGAAACTCATTCAACTTAACAAAAGCGGCAATGCGAAATAAAAGGCAGAATCTGTCAAAAACAGAACAGTCCGTAAAGACGAACCTGGAAGGGGCACTTAACTTGCTCAAACGGAAAAACTCAAAACTAATGAAAGTTGCGTACATATCTGAGGATCACACACGTAAATTTGCAGATTTGTTTGATTTTTTTACAGAGACTTCTGCGCGAATTCGTGACAGACAGCAATGCTGTTTCTGCGCAGCAATCCAAATCTAGCATCAACTTTACCATAGAGACTTTACTTGGCACAAAAACATGATAAGGAGAGGTTGCTACAGTAGTAAACAACTTCCAAGACTCAACAAAACAAAAATTGCTGTAGTAAAATAAACACATGGGTTATCTCCCAAGAAGTTCTTTCTTTATAGCCATTAAGATGGGCTCAGCAATTTTAATGATGCTCGCAAGAAATAAGAGTTGAAGCAAAAGAGAGCATCAAGAAGCAAATTCAAAACACATTTAAGTCTAACATGCTTCCTATGCATAGGAATCTTGTAAATAAACAAGTTCATGAAGAGCAAAGTAATAAGCATAGAAAGATAAAACCAGTGTAACTTCAAAAATTTCAGCATATAGAGAGGTGTTTTAGTAACATGAAAATTTATACAACCGTATTTTCCTCTCTCATAATAACTTTCAGAGGCATCATAAACAAACTCAACAATATAAGTATCACATAAAGCATTCTTATCATGAGTCTCATGCATAAAATTATTACTCTCCACATAGGCTTAATCAATTTTATTAGTTGTAGTGGGAGCAAATTCAACAAAGTAGCTATCATTATTATTCTCATCAGGTGTAGGAGGCATAGTATTATCATCATAAAAATTACTCTCCATAGTAGGCGGCACTAAAAGACCAATATCATTATAATCATCATAAACAGGAGGCAAAGTATCGTCAAAGTAAATTTTCTCCTCAATGCTTGGGGAACTAAAAATATCATGCTCATCAAAGCCAGCTTCCCCAAGCTTAGAATTTTCCATATCATTAGCAACAATGGTGTTCAAAGCGTTCATATTAATATGTTCCATAGGTTTTTTAATTTTCGCATCAAACCATCCATGTCTTAAATCAGGAAATAGAATAAGAAGCTCATTGTTGTCCATTATGCCAAACTAGTGTAAACAAGAAACAAAAAGATGCAATTGCAGGATCTAAAGGAAATAGCTTCGAGCACTCACACAACGGCAACAGAAAAGTACTTTACCTAGGACCGGAGTATGAGTGCCTTTTACCTTTCCTCCCCGGCAACGGCGCCAGAAAAGTGCTTGATGTCTACGGGTGCTTCTATTCTTGTAGACAGTGTTGGGCCTCCAAGAGCAGAGGTTTGTAGAACAGCAGCAAGTTTCCCTTAAGTGGATCACCCAAGGTTTATCGAACTCAGGGAGGAAGAGGTCAAAGATATCCCTCTCATGCAACCCTGCAACCACAAAGCAAGAAGTCTCTTGTGTCCCCAACACACCTAATAGGTGCACTAGTTCGGCGAAGAGATAGTGAAATACAAGTGGTATGAATGGATATGAGCAGTAGTACGGCGCTAGAAAAGTGCTTGCTGGCGTGCAGTTGATGGTAGTAATATTGCAGGAAGTAAACAAGCAGTAGAACAGTAAACAAGCACCGATAGCAGTATTTAGGAACAAGGCCTAGGGATCATACTTTCACTAGTGGACACTCTCAACATTGATCACATAACAGAATAAATAGATAGATGCTAGACTCTACACCCTCTTGTTGGATGATGAACACCACTAACTGTGTAGGATTACACGAACCCTCAATGCCGGAGTTAACAAGCTCCACAATATTCAATGTTCATATTTAAATAACCTTAGAGTGCATGACAGATCAACATAACCAAACCAAGTATTAACATAGCATGCACACTGTCACCTTCACACTACGAAAGGAGGAATAGATCACATCAATACTATCATAGCAATAGTTAACTTCATAATCTACAAGAGATCACAATCATAGCCTACGCCAAGTACTACACGATGCACACACTGTCACCATTACACCGTGCAGGAGGAATAAACTACTTTAATAACATCACTAGAGTAGCACACAGATAAATTGTGATACAAAACACATTGCAATCATAAAGGGATATAAATAAGCACTTCACTATGCCATTCATAACAGTGAATAAGTATTCTGTGAAATATAGCCTAAGAGACCCACACGGTGCACACACTGTCACCTTTACACACGTGGGACAAGGAGTCTCCGGAGATCACATAAGTAAAATCCACTTGACTAGCATAATGACATCTAGATTACAAGCATCATCATATGAATCTCAATCATGTAAGGCAGCTCATGAGATTATTGTATTGAAGTACATAGGAGAGAGATGAACCACATAGCTACCGGTACAGCCCCGAGCCTCGATGGAGAACTACTCCCTCCTCATGGGAGATGATACGTCTCCGACGTATCGATAATTTCTTATGTTCCATGCCACATTGTTGATGTTATCTACATGTTTTATGCACACTTTATGTCATATTCGTGCATTTTCTGGAACTAACCTATTAACAAGATGCCGAAGTGCCGGTTCTGTTTCTGCTGTTTTTGGTTTCAGAAATCCTAGTAACGAAATATTCTCGGAATCGGACGAAATCAACGCCAAAGATCTTAGAATCCCCGGAAGCATCCAGAACACACGAGAGGGACCGAGAGGGGGCACAGGCCCACCACACCATACCCTGGCGCGGCCTAGGGGGGGCCCGCGCCCCCCTATGGTTTGGCCAGCCCTTCAGCCCTCCTGCGCCGCCTCTTCGCCTATATAAAGCCCCTGACCTAAAAACCTCGACACGTTCGACGAAAACCACAGAAACCTTCCAGAGCCGCCGCCATCGCGAGGCCAAGATCTGGGGGATAGGAGTCTCTGTTCCGGCACGCTGCCGGAGCGGGGAAGTGCCCCCGGAAGGCTTCTCCATCGACACCGTTGCCATCTCCACCGCCATCTTCATCACCGCTGCTACTCCCATGAGGAGGGAGTAGTTCTCCATCGAGGCTCGGGGCTGTACCGGTAGCTATGTGGTTAATCTCTCTCCATGTACTTCAATACAATGATCTCATGAGCTGCTTTACATGATTGAGATTCATATGAGTTTTGTATCACAATTCATCTATGTGCTACTCTAGTGATGTTATTAAAGTAGTTCTATTCCTCCTGCACGTGTGTAAAGGTGACTAGTGTGTGCACCGTGTGGTTCTTGTCGTAGGCTATGATCATGATCTCTTGTAGATTGTGGAGTTAATTATCATTATGATGGTATTGATGTGATCTATCTGGTTATGTTGATCTATCTTACACTATAAGGTTACTTAAATATGAACAAATTGTGGAGCTTGTTAACTCCGGCATTGAGGGTTCGTGTAATCCTACGCAATGCGTTCATCATCCAACAAGAGTGTAGAGTATGCATTTATCTATTCTGTTATGTGATCAATGTTGAGAGTGTCCACTAGTGAAAGTATAATCCCTAGGCCTTGTTCCTAAATACTGCTGAGTTACTACTGCTTGTTTACTCTTTTACTGCGTTACTACTGCTGCAATACTACCACCATCAACTACACGCCAGCAAGCTATTTTCTGGCATCGTTGCTACTGCTCATACTTATTCATACCACCTGTATTTTACTATCTCTTCGCCGAACTAGTGCACCTATTAGGTGTGTTGGGGACACAAGAGACTTCTTGCTTTGTGGTTGCAGGGTTGCATAAGAGGGATATCTTTGACCTCTTCCTCCCTGAGTTTGATAAACCTTGGGTGATCCACTTAAGGGAAAACTTGCTGCTGTTCTACAAACCTCTGCTCTTGGAGGCCCAACACTGTCTGAGAAAGGAGGGGAAAGTAGACATCAAGCACTTTTCCTGGCGCCGTTGCAGGGAGGAAAGGTAAAAGGCACTCATACTTCGGTTCCAGGTAAAGTACTTTTCTGGCGCCATTGTGTTTGTGCTCGAAGCTATTTCCTTTAGATCCTGCAATTGCAACTTTTTGTTTCTTGTTTACACTAGTAAGGCATAATGGACAACATCTGTGAGCTTTTTATTCTATTTCCTGAGTCAAGACATGAATGGTTTAATACGAAAATTAAAAAACCCATGGAATCTTATTTGCATGCTAGTAGCAATGATATTAGTATGAACGCTTTGAACACCATTGTTGCTAATGATATGGAAAATTCTAAGCTTGGGGAAGCTGGTTTTGATGAGCATGATCTTTTTAGTCCACCAAGCATTGAGGAGAAAATTTTCTTTGATGATACTTTGCCTCCTATTTATGATGATTATAATGATAGTAGTCTTTTGGTACCACCTACTATGGAGAGTAAATTTTGTTGTGATTATACTATGCCTCCAACACTTGATGAGAATAATAATGATAGCTACTTTGTTGAATTTGCTCCCACTATTACTAATAAAATTGATTATGCTTATGTGGAGAGTAATAATTTTATGCATGAGACTCATGATAAGAATGCTTTATGTGATAGTTATATTGTTGAGTTTGCTCATGTTGCTACTGAAAGTTATTATGAGAGAGGAAAATATGGTTGTAGAAATTTTCATGTTACTAAAACACCTCTCTATGTGCTGAAATTTTTGAAGCTATACTTGTTTTATCTTTCTATGCTTGTTGCATTATGCTTCTTGAACTTGTTTATTTACAAGATTCCTATGCATAGGAAGCATGTTAGGCTTAAATTTGTTTCATACTTGCCTTTTGATGCTCTCTTTTGCTTCAAATACTATTTCTTGCGAGTGCATCATTAAAACTGCTGAGCCCATCTTAATGGCTATAAAGAAAAGAACTTCTTGGGAGATAACCCATGTGTTATTTTGCTACAGTAATTTGTTTTTATTTTGTGTCTTGGAAGTTGTTTACTACTGTAGCAACCTCTCCTTATCTTAGTTTTGTGTTTTGTTGTGCCAAGTAAAGCCGTTGATAGAAAAGTAAGTACTAGATTTGGATTACTGCACAGTTCCAGATTTCTTTGCTGTCACGAATCTGGGTCCACCTCCCTGTAGGTAGCTCAGAAAATTAAGCCAATTTGCGTGCATGATCCTCAGATATGTACGCAACTTTCATTCAATTTGAGCATTTTCATTTGAGCAAGTCTGGTGCCATTTTAAAATTCGTCAATACGAACTGTTCTGTTTTGACAGATTCTGCCTTTTATTTCGCATTGCCTCTTTTGCTATGTTGGATGAATTTCTTTGATCCACTAATGTCCAGTAGCATTATGCAATGTCCAGAAGTGTTAAGAATGATTGTGTCACCTCTGAATATGTTAATTTTTATTATGCACTAACCCTCTAATGAGTTGTTTCGAGTTTGGTGTGGAGGAAGTTTTCAAGGGTCAAGAAAGGAGGATGATATACTATGATCAAGAAGAGTGAAAGCTCTAAGCTTGGGGATGCCCCGGTGGTTCATCCCTGCATATTTCAAGAAGACTCAAGCGTCTAAGCTTGGGGATGCCCAAGGCATCCCCTTCTTCATCGACAAATTATCAGGTTCCTTCTCTTGAAACTATATTTTTATTCGGTCACATCTTATGTGCTTTACTTGGAGCGTTTGTATGCTTTTGTTTTTGTTTGTGTTTGAATAAATGCTTGTGTGGGAGAGAGACACGCTCCGCTGGTTCGTATGAACACATGTGTTCTTGGCTCATAATATTCATGGCGAAGGTTGAAACTGCTTCGTTAAATTGTTATATGGTTGGAATTGGAAAATGATACATGTAGTAATTGCTATAAATGTCTTGGGTAATGTGATACTTGGCAATTGTTGTGCTCATGTTTAAGCTCTTGCATCATATGCTTTGCACCCATTAATGAAGAAATACATAGAGCATGCTAAAATTTGGTTTGCATATTTGGTTTCTCTAAGGTCTAGATAATTTCTAGTATTGAGTTTGAACAACAAGGAAGACGGTGTAGAGTCTTATAATGTTTTCAATATGTCTTTTATGTGAGTTTTGCTGCACCGGTTCATCCTTGTGTTTGTTTCAAATAACCTTGCTAGCCTAAACCTTGTATCGAGAGGGAATACTTCTCATGCATCCAAAATACTTGAGCCAACCACTATGCCATTTGTGTCCACCATACCTACCTACTACATGGTATTTTCCGCCATTCCAAAGTAAATTGCTTGAGTGCTACCTTTAAAATTCCATCATTCACCTTTACAATATATAGCTCATGGGACAAATAGCTTAAAAACTATTGTGGTATTGAATATGTACTTATGCACTTTATCTCTTATTAAGTTGCTTGTTGTGCGATAACCATGTTTTCTGGGGACGCCATCAACTATTCCTTGTTGAATTTCATGTGAGTTGCTATGCATGTTCGTCTTGTCTGAAGTAAGAGCGATCTACCACCTTATGGTTAAGCATGCATATTGTTAGAGAAGAACATTGGGCCGCTAACTAAAGCCATGATCCATGGTGGAAGTTTCAGTTTTGGACAAATATCCTCAATCTCATATGAGAAAATTATTAATTGTTGTTACATGCTTATGCATAAAAGAGGAGTCCATTATCTGTTGTCAATGTTGTCCCGGTATGGATGTCTAAGTTGAGAATAATCAATAGCGAGAAATCCAATGCGAGCTTTCTCCTTAGACCTTTGTACAGGCGGCATAGAGGTACCCCATTGTGACACTTGGTTAAAACATGTGCATTGTGATGATCCGGTAGTCCAAGCTAATTAGGACAAGGTGCGGGCACTATTGGTACACTATGCATGAGGCTTGCAACTTATAAGATATAATTTACATGATGCATATGCTTTATTACTACCGTTGACAAAATTGTTTCATGTTTTCAAAATCAAAGCTCTAGCACAAATATAGCAATCGATGCTTTTCCTCTATGAGGACCATTCTTTTACTTTCAATGTTGAGTCAGTTCACCTATTTCTCTCCATCCCAAGAAGCAAACACTTGTGTGAACTGTGCATTGATTCCTACATACTTGCTTATTGCACTTGTTATATTACTCTATGTTGACAATATCCATGAGATATACATGTTACAAGTTGAAAGCAACCGCTGAAACTTAATCTTCTTTTGTGTTGCTTCCATGTCTCTACTTTGAATTATTGCTTTATGAGTTAACTTTTATGCAAGACTTATTGATGCTTGTCTTGAAGTGCTATTCACGAAAAGTCTTTGCTTTATGATTCATTTGTTTACTCATGTCATTACCATTGTCTTGGATTGCTGCATTCACTACATATGCTTTACAAATAGTATGATCAAGATTATGATGTCATGTCACTCCAGAAATTATCTGTGTTATCGTTTTACCTGCTCGGGACGAGCAGAACTAAGCTTGGGGATGCTGATACGTCTCCGACGTATCGATAATTTCTTATGTTCCATGCCACATTGTTGATGTTATCTACATGTTTTATGCACACTTTATGTCATATTCGTGCATTTTCTGGAACTAACCTATTAACAAGATGCCGAAGTGCCAGTTCCTGTTTTCTGCTGTTTTTGGTTTCAGAAATCCTAGTAACGAAATATTCTCGGAATCGGACGAAATCAACGCCAAAGATCTTAGAATCCCCGGAAGCATCCAGAACACACGAGAGGGACCAGAGGGGGGGCACAGGCCCACCACACCATACCCTGGCGCGGCCTAGGGGGGGGCCCGCGCCCCCCTATGGTTTGGCCAGCCCTTCAGCCCTCCTGCGCCGCCTCTTCGCCTATATAAAGCCCCTGACCTAAAAACCTCGACACGTTCGACGAAAACCACAGAAACCTTCCAGAGCCGCCGCCATCGCGAGGCCAAGATCTGGGGGACAGGAGTCTCTGTTCCGGCACGCTGCCGGAGCGGGGAAGTGCCCCCGGAAGGCTTCTCCATCGACACCGCTGCCATCTCCACCGCCATCTTCATCACCGCTGCTACTCCCATGAGGAGGGAGTAGTTCTCCATCGAGGCTCGGGGCTGTACCGGTAGCTATGTGGTTAATCTCTCTCCATGTACTTCAATACAATGATCTCATGAGCTGCTTTACATGATTGAGATTCATATGAGTTTTGTATCACAATTCATCTATGTGCTACTCTAGTGATGTTATTAAAGTAGTTCTATTCCTCCTGCACGTGTGTAAATGTGACTAGTGTGTGCACCGTGTGGTTCTTGTCGTAGGCTATGATCATGATCTCTTGTAGATTGTGGAGTTAATTATCATTATGATGGTATTGATGTGATCTATCTGGTTATGTTGATCTATCTTACACTATAAGGTTACTTAAATATGAACAAATTGTGGAGCTTGTTAACTCCGGCATTGAGGGTTCGTGTAATCCTACGCAATGCGTTCATCATCCAACAAGAGTGTAGAGTATGCATTTATCTATTCTGTTATGTGATCAATGTTGAGAGTGTCCACTAGTGAAAGTATAATCCCTAGGCCTTGTTCCTAAATACTGCTGAGTTACTACTGCTTGTTTCTTGTTTTTCTTTGCGTTACTCTCTTGCAATACTACCACCATCAACTACACGCCAGCAAGCTATTTTCTGGCATCGTTGCTACTGCTCATACTTATTCATACCACCTGTATTTTACTATCTCTTCGCCGAACTAGTGCACCTATTAGGTGTGTTGGGGACACAAGAGACTTCTTGCTTTGTGGTTGCAGGGTTGCATAAGAGGGATATCTTTGACCTCTTCCTCCCTGAGTTCGATAAACCTTGGGTGATCCACTTAAGGGAAAACTTGCTGCTGTTCTACAAACCTCTGCTCTTGGAGGCCCAACACTGTCTACAGGAAAGGAGGGGGAAAGTAGACATCAGGAGACAGCAGCGTTGATGAAGATGGCGGTGGTGTCGATGGAGAAGCCTTCCGGGGGCACTTCCCCGTCCCAGCGGCGTGCCGGAACAGAGACTCCTGTCCCCCAGATCTTAGCTTCGCGATGGCGGAGGCTCTGGAAGGTTTTCTCTGGTTTCGTCGAACGTGATAGGGTTTTCGCGATGGAGACCTTAAGTAGGCGGAAGGGCAGGTCAGGGGGCCACACGAGGGCCCCACACGACAGGCCGGCGCGGCCAAGGCCCAGGCCGCGCCGCCCTGGTGTCTGGCCACCTCGTGGACCCACTTCGTAAGTCCTCCGGTCTTCTGGAAGCTTTGTGTAAAAATAGGCCCCTAGGCGTTGATTTCGTCCAATTCCGAGAATATTTCCTTACTAGGATTTCTGAAACCAAAAACAGCAGAAAACAGGAACTGGCACTTCGGCATCTCGTCAATAGGTTAGTTCCGGAAAACGCATAAATATGACATATAATGTGTATAAAACATGTAGATATCATCAATAATGTGGCATGGAACATAAGAAATTATCGATACGTCGGAGACGTATCAGCCTGCCAGATGCAAGCATGGTGAAGCCCATGGCGATGGGATGTGGGGTGCTGGAGATGGCTGACGATGGTGATGGCCTTCCCGTTGCTTTAGCACTCCCTTCTTGATCGGTCTAGGGTCGTTAGAGAATTCTGTGGAACTGGAAAACGTACATGAACTCTCACATAGATATCTAGGCCCCACCCTTTTATATGTGCTAGCAACAGGGGACCAAAACCTTCTGTTAGTTAGGGGTGCCCCTGATCAGGGCGATTCTGTTGGGTCAAAGCCAACGAATGTTGGTTCGTGACTCCTCCCACTTAACGTAACCCTTTTGTTTACTCGGTCAGAGCCGAGATCAACTAACATTCTCCCCCTTGATCGTTAGGCTCAACTACATTCACCCATCCTCTATAGGAATAATATACCAAAGTAAGGTGTTGTAGTGGTCAAAGAAAATGCCACCGGACCTCAATACTTATAGCACACTAGCCTATATTGAAATAGAAAACATTTTAATTGTTGGGAGTGGTTCATATTAGTGGTCCATAACCCCAGGATCACAAAAGCTCTATAGCAACCCATGCCAGCAGCTTAATCATAAATATGGGTGACAAGATTTCTTAAACGGGTCCATACAAAGAACATATGTATATGCTTAACATCAATAGGTTGATCCTAGATTCTAGCTTTCACAACACAAAACATATTGTAAATGGTTTTGGAAACACCATTTGACGTGTTGTTACTTGCAAGGAAAACTGCATGTTCATAATGCAGTAAGTGGGTTTAAAATGTTGTCTACCATATTAATTTCGGGAAAAAAATTGACATACACCTGCCGATAGCCTCTTAACATGCCACATAGCTAATTGCATCATTATGGTGCCATCAGTGTCATATTAGAGCTTTTCCACAATATAACTCCATATGCGAGGGTGAGGATGTGACATGACGTGGAAATTTTATTATCGACACACCTCACAAAATCAATGTCTGAATAACCCACAAATCGAGGTTACTAGGCATGTTACAAATAAGCATGTAAACTTTATTATCTTGCATGTATCGCAAGACATTTTGACGACTTTTCCAATGGTCCATTTCTGAACTTACTGTATTTGCCAATTATCCCGGTTGTAAGTAGGGCGTGTTCATTATTGAATACACAAGTTGCTCTGACAACTGAAGCATAAGGAACCCACGTTATCTGATCAGTTTAAAATGGTTCCTTGGACATTGAAATTCCCATCTTTATTGCCCTTTAATTTAGTAGCAGGTGAGGTAAAGTACTAGTACATAATATTTTCTTTTCGTACTCTATTTCCGTATGTCATCATAATGTAGAACTTATACTCCTTTTGGACATATATTTATATCTTGGTGAACCTCAACACAATCAAAGCATGAAGGCATTACCAAGATTCTTTATATCATAATTAGAAGATTGAAAACTCTTGGATAGCCAATAACATTCAATCTACATAAATTAGTGAAACTTACTCCCCCTCGTCTTGAGGTACTATTGTAACATTCTTTGTTTGATCCTTTTAAGATTACCTCAGAGTCATATTTAGTTTTGTGGAGCCATTATTTAACCCATTCAGGAAACTTTACTAAGTTTCATACATCACTAAAGCTAATAATATTCATCCTATATGGCTAGAAACCACTAAGATGAATTTTCGCACACATTGTTTCTCACAAGAAAATGGTTGAGACTCAACACAAGTGTAGCATTAGGGATTGCATAACTCTCAACCTACCTGATGCATATGAACAAAGATCTAATGGAATTCTCCTAAAAAATTATGCTCATAAGTTCCAGGCTCCTGATGATCAATTTACTTTCGAGAACATGGCTCCAAAACTTTATAACACTTCATTTCAGTTCTAAACCACAACACGGTTAGGCAGAAGGTGGAAAAGAACTTGATGAAATGTGGGACATGATTATAAACAACGTTGGTCAGAATTACAATCGTGAACCACATGGTACTAACAAAGTCGCCACTTTAGCGAAGCATGGCAAACGATCATAAACGACGTTGGTCAGAAATATAATCAAAATCCACATGCTACACCATAATCGACATTAAAATGGCAAACTTGCCACTTTATCATTCATGTGTGTTTCACAATGTTCATAAGGGAGTAATAACACATTAACATGAAAAGGAGTCAAAACATTAATGTGATTCTCATTCATTCACACTCCAGGTAGGACTTCTCGTTGGTTCCATCATACTCGGAGAATTAATACAATATCATTCTAGCATAAGAAAAATGAGTACGATGACCCATGTCAAATGAGACATTCCCTTTCCCTCTTCGAATGTGGTAAACTTACCATAATTTCAACGAAGTATAATTTATCACCTCTCTTACATCATAATTGTGTCATAGCACACATAATCATTACAAAAGATACATGCACCGAGGACATAAAAATTCTCACCACATGGTGAGACTTATATAAAATGATTTCATTCCAAAGAACAAAAATATTCATATAAAGAATCAAATTGTCTTACAATGCTTTATTCGTCATTGTCCTCATAGCAAAACCCCTTATCCATTGGGATGAAAAAAAAGGGACAAAATCTTTATAAGCATCATTATAAAACATCAAACATGAGTAAAACTTGCAATGATTAGAATCACAACAAGTTTATTTGTTGTTCTAATCCGTATCACTGTTGGGCTGAAAACGGAAAAGAACCTTATTTATACAAAAAGAAATGGGACATGACAATAACCAATGTTGGTCAAAATACCGTCATGTACCATATATCATATGCTCATAGTTAAAATCTCCGATCAAAACTTCTCGTTGGTTCCATTTGACCGGAGAAACTTAAAATCACATAATGACTAGTGAGAACATTTGCTAAGTTTATACCAAGCATTAACATGAAGTATTAATAACATAATACAACCCACTATGTTATACACATGGATTCATAATCCATCATTGATCATTTTTTCCTAAACTTTGATACCATAATTTCGACAACATCGGGCATGGTACAGAGTAACATTCATTCTGAATATTAATAATGAAAATGACACTTTCGTGAGTAAACATGAAAGTGACATTCACAACGAAAATGACATTAACATCAACCATAAGTATTCTCCAAATCAAATCTAGACATTAAATTACATCATGGTTCACCAAATAATTGGTAAGCAATAATAGTCAAATAAATGACAACACATGACCATGGTTTAAATATCACAATGAAAGTCTCCAAACAAAAAACATCCTTCTTTAGAGAATCAACATCATTATGAGCCTTCATCACCTTCATTGCATGTCAAAAGACAAAACGCACCGACACAATACTTGGAATAATTTCTCAACATTATTTGGTTACATAGTGCAGTGCGGAAAACCGAACCATGCAACCATAATCATTAGGATGGCCTCAGCCCATTAGTCATGATCACATCATTAAGAAATAACATCAACATAAAATCATTAGTATTGAGCACATCACCAAGACATAAATAATATCATAGTAATGGCATCATCATAAACTTCTTGCTCAAAACCAAATAAATTTTGTAACATAATATTCAAAATTATGATAGGTTACCATAATTTTGCTCAAAATCAACATCATCTTATAGCAACAACCATATATGCCATGAAAAGGCAAACAAAACACTACCATTATTCTCATAAAACATAAAAAAGAGCATTAAAAGTTCATCAAAATATGAGCATATTATTCTCATAATAAACTTCAATATTAAGCCATCAATTGATATAAAAAAACATTATCATTCTGTTCATAAAACAAATGTGTTCGATAAACATAATGTGAGACAATTTTGAATTCTGAGTAGGACCAGTACTAGAACATTATTAATTAAAAGGCACATATAGTACTGGAAATAGCCAGAAAACAGAAACAGATGCAATCCGGCCCAAAACAAACTCTACAGCCCATTAGTGCTTCTAGGCCAGTAGCAGAAAAAAACGCAACAGAACTTTATGGGCAAAGAAACCTGGGCCAAAGCCCATAGTCTAATTTGGCCTATTAAGCGCCTGAGACCCGGTACCATACCCGCAGCGATCTAGGCCGTCGGATCTAAATGGACGGCTGAAAATCGTTGTGGCTTGAACAAAACCAGCAACCGGTCAAACCTAACCCTAATCCCGATTTCATTCTCTTTTCCCGATTTCCAGCTGCCGATGGACGCCGGTTGCCTGCCAATCCATGGCGGCGCGCGTCACGGTGGTGGCGGCCAAAGCACGCCCTTTCCCGGCGGCGTTGTGTCAGGCACTAGTAGTGGTGTGTAATAGTAAGATTAGTAGTATGAAATAGTGTGTTAATAGCTGTAAGGGTAGTATCGGTATTCGACCTGTGGTTGTCATGTTGTAGTTGGTTAGGTCTATATAACCTACCCCTTGTATCATGTTACAATCAACCAAGAAATATGAACCCTAAAATTATGTCTCTCGAATTCTCCTAAAATTTGTGTTCTTCGTGATCCTCTTCCGGTGAGATCCACCGGAATCCTGACAAAGTGGTATCAGAGCGAGTTTCATTGATCGACCTGCTTCCCACCCTCCTTCCCGTCGTCCTTGATTTCTTTCCTCTTGCTTACGGCCGCACCCGGCGACTAATTCATCTGTTCGGTAGCAATTCCCCACCTCCCTTCCGAAATCAGCCACCAGCTACTCCCGATTCGGATCCATGGCGACCGTGCCAACGCCCTTCTTCCCCACCACCGTGGTTCCTCCGCCCCCGTGTGGCTGTGGAGTACCACCGTACACCCCTTGCTGCTTTTCTTCCGCCGTCGCCTACCCACCTCCTAGTTTTTCCGGCGGCTACTACACCTCCCCTTTCCCCTACTTCTACGATGCCCCACCTCCCTTCCCCTACCCGCCTGCCGCCTCCGCTGCATACACGCCAGCGTCCGGCTTCTCCCCAAACTGGCCACCGTCTGCTCCACACCAGGCTCCTTCCACCACCCCATCCACTTTCCCCTATGATTCCTCTTGCCAGACGCGGGAGGCATCCCAAATCCCCACCCAAGTTGACCCAATTCAGGAGATGGGCAAGGACATGGCGCCCGAGAGCACCCCCAGCCCAAGAGCCGCCACACGCGGGACCGTCGACCCCGCCTCATCTCCTCCCAAGGAAGTGGGCAAGTACACTGCGTGACCTTCTCCATCTCATTCCGCTGGTCGAACCCTTCAACGCAGAAGATCTCGTCCTGAGGCAGATGGAGCCCATCCTCCGGCGGACGGCCATTGTCCACTTCGGGCTGCACAAGACGGACACCACGAAGCTGTCCCTCAGCAACCCAGGGAGATGGAAATTGTGCTCTCTGCCTCAACAACCCAGCAAAACAAGCAGAACAATTGGTCTGCTGCGTCAATGCCAAGGTCCTTCTCTGGTACCACCTCTGGCTCATCCGCGTCAAGCACCATCCCTGCCCCTACTCCGATGTTCGGCTTCACAAAATCATCAGGAAGCACGGTGTTCTCGTCTGCTCCCTCAATTTTCTCTGGAGCTACTGAATATGCTGCCCCGAAAGTGTTCGGTGAAATGCCAACACCACTATCTGAATATGAGAACTATTGTTGTGGGAGTCCAAATAAAATTCAGAGTTCATGTGTGCAAGGTGGAAGCAACAATCTGTATGAGCATGATCTTGGTGGACAGCCACACCATTATGGCTTTGATAATCTCAAGCGCCAAACTGTAATTCGAGCAGATGGTACCGAGCATAGCTTCTATGGGCTACCAGAAAATTATCTGCTAGATCGAGCTACTCTTGGTCCATTGCTTCATGCCTACGATGATGACACGGATGGCTGCTCAACTGAATTGGTTGATGTGTTTCTTGGCACTCCGGAGCAACAGAAAAGTGACCAGTTTGCCAACTGCTTTTGCGAGGCCTCCTGAGCGAGTATCCCATGCCTATGATGTCAACACAAAGGGCCGCACTGATGAGTCAGTTCATGTGTTCGTTAGCCCTCCTGAGCAGCATCCATATGAAGGAGAGCAACAAGAAAGTGGACAGCTTCCCAAATGTTTCAGCAAGGCATCAGAAATTGTATTACCATTCCAACAACCTCCCTTGTCTGCTACTGCTACTGACCAAATGCAGTTTCAGGCATCCAAGAGCATGCCAAATTATGATGTGTACGAGAAAGAAGATAGTACTTGCATAAATATTATCTCAGGTGTGAGGGATTTCACTATTGAGCTGCAGCAGCAAAATGATGAGAGGGCATGCCATTGTCCAGTTATGAAGGCCTCCGATTCACTTGTCACAAGATCAAGCCAGCTCAGTGTTGATCATAGTATGAGCAAATTAAGGCTGCTATGGGATCCAGAAGATACAAACTTCTTGCAATCACTATGCGCAACCACAGCAGTGCAAATGACAGACTACAATACTACATGCAATATATTGTTTCCAATGGAATTAATCATGTACGCCATCCTACTGTTTTCATCATGCAAAGGGCTGCACATTTATCTCAAGAAGTACACATACAACAGCTAAGAGACCCATCGTTCAAGGTGTTGGTAACTCGTGAGTGTAGAAAAGAATGGGATCTAGGAGACAATACAATTTTGAGTTCAGCACTAAACAGAGGTATTCTAGTTGTTCCTCAAACCTCAATGCTGACAACAGTCGAATTTTTATACTCCTATATGTGCTCACAATGAGAGTCCAGTTTGGAGTGTTCACTTGTGTACCAAAGCAGAGCTGTTACTGCAGAGTGCCAGCAAGCCATGAAAATCATGAAATTCAGTTCTTATGGGATCCTGGAATTTTGAACCAAATGGATACTAGGCTAGAAGAAACTGCAGTTGCAAATCCAGTTCATTGTATGCAGACATTATTCAAGCTATTATTTTTTTTATTGAGCAACCGGTTGGCCTGAAGTTCTGGACTCAGCTGTGTCATTCTTGGTGCACTGCGTCTGTTTTCCTACAGGAGCTGCACGTACCCATGATTAAGTCTAACAACTGCAGTAGTACATCTATTGGCGTTGCATCATCTGAATATGCATACATCTTGATCTTCCTTCATGACCAATGGAAGCTTGTCCGGCGAGGGGTCCATGAGACTGACAGTGCAAAGCATTTGCTGCTATCTTCACCAATATATATTCAGAACAGGGAAATGGATATTTTCTTCATTACATTTCTACCTCCCTAATATGGTGAATAAATCCTGAAGGATAGTTGATAATGATAAAAGTTTTTGAAGAAACTTGTCCATTGCTGAGCAATGGTCTTGAGGAGGGGGTAATGTCAGGCACTAGTAGTGGTGTGTAATAGTAAGATTAGTAGTATGGAATAGTGTGTTAATAGCTGTAAGGGTAGTATCGGTATTCCACCTGTGGTTGTCATGTTGTAGTTGGTTAGGTCTATATAACCTATCCCTTGTACCCTGTTGCAATCAACCAAGAAATATGTACCCTAATTTTATCTTGCTTTCCTGCAATTTACCTTTTATTTAGTTCTGGAAATTTATCTCTCTCGAATTCTCCTCAAATTTGTGTTCTTCGTGATCCTCTTCCGGTCAGATCCCCCGGGATCCTGACATGTTGTGGCTCCGCTCAGCGGAGCAGCGTGCTGCGGATTGGATCCCGCAAGCTGCTTCGTTAAGTGTGGCCTGTGCGTCGCCGCTAGCTTGGGGATGAGGTGGTGCTCGCCGGTGAACCGTTGACCGTTTGAGCGACGAAGGCGAGGCTCGGAGCCCCGGGTCTTCTTCGTTCTTCCCTCCCAAGTGCGTAATTCCGTGCGTCCTCTCCGATAGGGAGCGGACGGCGTCGTGGTCCATAAGCGCCGATCGACGTCCTTTCCCGGAAGAGAAGCGGCTCCATCATGGAGCCGGCCATGAGGAGGCGACGGCTACGCGCAAGGCAAGGAGGCCATGAGCGTCGTCGTCCATGAGGATTTGATTGATTTGGAATTCTAGGGTTCCGTTTTACATTTTGGGAATTTCTTGCTAGGGCTTCATAATGGGGGAAACCTTGTGGGAATTTCTTAAGCATTTGATTCCTCTCCTTCTAATCTATTATATACTAAAAGTAAAATACGGATGTTTAAAATAGAGACACCACGTTAATCCACATCTTAATTATATTGATTGTTAGATCTAAAATTTATGGCTATGATTTAATTAAAAATTATTACTTAAGTAACAGTGTAGGTCTATTTGACACGTTTATTTATAGAGGAGACGTGGCATAGTGCTAATTGCAAACGACATGGACTCTTCAAAATAATAGTCCGGATTACATTTACCACTATGCAATGAATAGATCCACATGGCCTGTTCAAGACAAAAAAAAACTTATAAATAGAGTACATACTACGTTTCCAGCCTGCAGCAAAAAGGTTTTCCGTGCAAAACAAATATGTACAGAAAAATCATGTTGCATAAACGCGTATGAATAGAGTACATGGGTTTCCGGCTGGCTGGAATAAACATGTACAGAAAAATCGCGTCACGGAAGAAAAAAAAATATGAAAAGTTATCACGTACAAACTGGACATGGAGAAGCCGATGTGTGCATTTAGAAAAAAAACACACGGAACTACTCTAGCTAAATTTAAAATGTATTAGGAGATAGAGTACAGACTGACATATCTATTTGTTTGTAGTAGAGTATATCGACACATATTCATTATACGAAAAATCAGATTTAAATTTAAGTACAATGCATAAAAGAGATATACATGTTTGCAATCTAGGGAAAGAGTACAAATAAAAATATACATGTGTGCATCCAGTATTAGTATCTATACGTACACATGGTTGGCTATACAAAATGATTAAGAGACAGCTATATTTCTAAATTGAGTAAAAATTATAAAAACTATGCCGATAATTTAAAATTAATTTACTAATGTACTATTTTTTCCAAGGCTGCATGTCTTAATTAGTCTCAAAAAACTAAAAGCTTGAACAAATACAATAATAGACAATTACATTTCTCATTTGAATATAAAATTAAGAAGATGCATATATTTTAAATTTTTTTTACTAAAGCATTTCTTCAAAGAGTAATAAAAGCTTCAGAGTTCCATGTTCATAGAATAAAAAATCACACATTTCAATGTTAATTCATGAACCTTCAACTCCCTTTTGTCTATTATATAAGAATCTGATCAAACAATAGGATATTGAGCACAATGATAATTGTTGAAATATAGCTAGCAATTTGCACATCAATGTACCATGACCTATAAATTCTTAACTTGATGTATAGTGCTAAACATAATACTATATGGTTTTAAAATTATAGGATATACTTATAGACTGCAAAAAAAGAGCTTACGAGATCAAAAGAAATAAAAATGCTAATGCATGATTCTTATATATATTTGGAAAGTGAGAATGTATTATTTTTGAATGTAGCTTACTTAGAAATAAAATACAGTGAAGATGTGATAAATAGAGGCAAGCATGAATGGACATAAAAAAAATACACACACTCCTTTTACTATAAAATCTGACAATAAATAACAGGGTCTGGTTATTAGTATATATGGTAACCGGATTCATTAAACTTTTGTCAAGTTTAATTGATTTAAAAAGTTCTTAATTTAATTATGAATAGCTAAAATGTGCTTGTATTCAGACATGTTGACGTCTATTGATTGGTAGAACCAAATGCTTGATGGCCTGCTGGTCATAGATTTTGTAACAAAAGATGGATCCATTATATATGCAAGCAAGAATATAAAAATATAGGGATGCAAAAAACTAGAATATAGGCTTGCAAAAAATGTGGAGAGGTATCCTACTAGCGAGCACACAACAATTTATCTACCTAGTAGCCAGTGTTAGTTTTGTTGGTGTCCTTGGAACTTCCGTCTAAACAATAAACGTGTTAGGTGTAGAGAACCATGACCACTAGCATTTATTAGTTCATATTATTTTTATTACTTATTAGCAATATAATCACGTATAAAATGAATACTTATACATGTCTAAAATATTTTCTGCCAAGCAACAAATGGGATAAATAAGAGAAAATTAATTTAAAATATAAAATTAGCACTCTTGATATACCAAAGATGGAGCCCTCGCATTTGCGAGGGCCACGCTGCTAGTTGCTAATAAAAACGTAAACAATACTGGACATCATCAAAGGAATTAGCAGGCCGGCCATAACCGTGAGCATGTGAACACTATCATGTGAACATACCAATTAGAAGTAAAACTTGATCATCAGCATGCTATTTATTTAGGTCGAGGCTTGGCATAATCTCCTAATCATAATTAGGACTCTAATATGATCAGATCTGCTCTGATATCATTGTTAGATTTAACAGGTCATTAGGGGAGAACATTAACATAATCTAATCATATCTTAGAGCTCTTAGAGCACCTAACAGAGGGATTAGTAGATGAACTTACAAGAAATTGATGAAGAGTTCTTTGCCTGCCAGATGCAGGCATGGTGAAGCCCATGGCGATGGGAGGTGGGGTGCTGGCGATGGTGATGGCCTTCCTGTTGCTTTAGCACTCCCTTCTGGATCAGTCTAGGGTCGTTAGAGAATTTTGTGCAGCTGGAAAACGTACATAAACTCTCACGTAGATACCCAGGCCCCACCTTTTTATATGTGCTAGCAACAGGGGACCAAAACCTTCTGTTAGTTAGGGGTGTCCCCGATCAGGCAATTCTGTTGGGTCAAAGCCAACGAACGTTGGTTCGTGACTCCTCCCACTTAACGTAACCCTTTTGTTTACCGGCCCGGTAAGAGCCGAGATCAACTAACATGTTGTTGACACTAGAGCAGGTAACTGAGTTCATATCTATCATACTGAAACTTGAAGCATATTGTTGCAGAATGACATCCAAAGTCATGATAAGTTGAAGCTTACAGCCAGAGAAGAGGCTTCTACTCCACGATTTCCTGAATGGAGCATACAAACAAAACTATGCAAGTAGTCTAGGACCGCCACGAATCGTCGATAGCCGCCATGGTGCGTGTCGCGCGGTGCTTGGGTTACTCGTTAATGCATCCGTGCCATGCCGGCCTGACCCGGTAGTCTCAGCACTAAGTTTGCTCATTCCTTTTCTGCATAGCTAGGCAGTTCTGTGCTTCTGTACTTAGGCTAACACACAGGGTTACAGCCTTATAGGGAAGCTGAGCTTCTACATGATCAGACTAGAAGATCTGAACCCCAATAGCAAAAACTCTGACCATTTTTCAATCGGTAGGATCCTGAAGCGATTTGTTTACTGCTAATCGGCTTTCCTTGTTGCATCAAAGCACTTCCAAATAAGTCTCAACCAAAATTCTCCCAAATAAGTAAGCATCCTGGCGCTTTCCTTGTCTGCATAGCTGGTAGTGATGGACTGAGTTGTGGACTGTCAGTTATTGTTAGGTGACACATTATGGTATCTATGGCACTCCATGTAGTAATAGGTAAACTTAGAGCTCTCTGTTTTTAACTTTTTATACACTAGTAATATGATGCTGGCAAAACCTAGGAAATAGGTGTGCAATGGTGGGAATGTTTTGTTTATGTCCCTGATGTTTGTGTGCCTGAAATAGTGAAATATGTGTTGAACTTAAAATCATAGTCTGGTTTAGATGTTTAGTTATGTCCAGATGGCATATACAACAATACAAGTGTGCTGTTTAATTATACAAGTTTCTCCACATGATTCAGTATGAGAATGATCTGTAGATCTTTATAAATTGACTTCTGTATGAATGGTTGAAGCACGTAAAACACACAAAGCTACAGTCATTGGATTGTGGGTGCATGGAAAGCTAAGATTCTTGCGGCATGTTGGCTTTTGTTGTTGATTACATAATTTGGCTACTAGGTGTTTACATGCCAAATTGACTTCAAATGTATGGTTAAGTTACTGATTGCCATATATATTTGGAATTTCCATTTAGTTTAAAATGCAGGCGTCATTAGAGCTCAATATAGGTGCTGCAGGAGAGGATCGAGACAATTATATGACTACCGAGGACAAATCCTGGGCGCATTCTGAGATAATACAGTAATCAAAAATATGGTCGCCTAGGACAAGTCCTGACATATTTCAGATACCACAGGCTGAGACGGGTGGATTGTAGATTAAGAAAATGTGCAACAGGAAAATTCTTATGCATGAGTGGTGATGCTCTGATGGTGTAATTTGGCTATTGGCTTGTTCAGGTTTAATGTTGTATAAGTGAATCAGGCGTGCCAAATGTTTCACTCGGGGCAAATATATGGAGCTTCACATGATGACGAAGAGTGAAGAAGATCCGCGTCTACACCGTGTGCTACCTCAAGTGAATTTATACGTGAGGAGGATACGTAACAGGTTAGAAGTACATTTGGGACTTGGGAGGCAGATATTTGTACATGGTAACCCATATCCTATTCGGTTTTGGCTTTCAGAATTTTAATCCTGTACGTCAACTGCGCTGAAATTTTTTCTTTACCTTTACGTTTGTTTATCGTTTTTCTGCCATGCCCTAGCAACCCTAGGGTTTGGTTCAATCTTTGCCGTTTTGCGCTGAAAAATGGTTGTCTTTCCTCTCGAAAATTGATCCATCAAATTAGAAATCCTCCGTTCGTCGTTACGAATGTAAGATGGCTATCCTGGTGTAGATTTTAGCTTGCTGATTTATAATTTGCCATCGGTCAGTTTTTCCACCGTCTGATTTTCTGTATGATTCGTGCTTGTGCTTGTTGGGTCATTTCTTATTTTTGGGTTGCACTCGTCTTTGTGCTCAGTCGTTACACTCTTTTAATTTTATGCAGCTTAGTGCGCTGTCCTCATTCTCATTCTAAAAATCTCTTCAACTATTTTGCGAAATGCAGGGGCATTATTGGCGTGTCTATGCTCTTAAACTGGTTCAGGATTTCATCGTTCTGCTGCATTTATCAGGAAAATTGTGGATGGGAGGTGAATGTTTCTTACTACCAATCCTGACCCGTCATTTCGAGCTTACATTTTGCTATTTCCCCTATCATAGATTGTGTGCATGTTGTTTGTAGAAGATATGGAAATACTAGTTTCAACTGCTAATGGATCTACCCTTGTTTACTGTACTATAGGTAAACTGCTTACAAATTGGAAAGTCTGTGTGCTCGGGCTCCTAGCTCTCTACTTTGCCCGGAAGCATGATATATATAGTTCACAGCCGCTTGAATGCATACTCCGAATCAGTGGAAGCCTTTTGTGCTGTCAAGCATGTTTTGCCGGAGGGGCTCATTTCTGAGTGTTGCAGAAGCTGAGACATATTGATACCGTGCCATATGTGGTGATTTTTTTCCGATAAAGATATGTGATGACATTAGTCTGCCATGATTCGAATTCCACATGGTACTTATGGTTGTTGGCTCCATATCAGCCCCTAAAACTCCCAAGTAGCTTCAGGATAGTATTACTGGTATGCATTTCTTACAAACTTATTTTTGCTTATTCCTTCTTGTTAATATGGTATGGAGCATCTATGTTAGTATTAAAATTAGCATATAGAATCCACGGGATTTTTCTTGAACCTTGCAGTAAATTTTGTATCAACCCGCGTAAATATAGTCTGCATAAGCAATGCAAGCCATCTTTTCGTATATACAAACCTTTTTGGCTGCCAGATAGTTCAAAGCTTGGTTTTCTGAATATCTTCCTGGTTGGTGTGTTGGAATTTTCCCATTTCAATAATTTCTAGGATCATATTTTTAATTGTTGAACTCCTATTAAATGTGTGACACAAAATGAATCAGATGGAAATAAATTATGATGCCTCTTTTGAAACGCCATTTTTCTCATAATCCATGAGAGTTCAGCTAAATAACATATATGTTTTACCATGATCATTTAGAACCTCTTTCTCAGTGCCAGAATAGGTACAATCTCATATCTGGCAACTGGAGGTCCAGCAGTACAAAATATACTTCTTTGTGTCTCTTTGTTGTGATAGAAAGGTGACAACAAAGGCAAGGCCATGGGCTAACAAAATTGGACGCTTCAACTTGAAATAACCTCTTAGTTCAACAAAGAAATTGAGCTCTAATTAGATTTTTTTTTTCTAACAGCAACATTGTAGATTACATACTTAAGCATAAATTGTAATGTGATTATCCAACACTGAATATGCCTGTCATATTTTTTTAA
This sequence comes from Lolium perenne, assembly GCF_019359855.2. Taxonomy (NCBI): domain Eukaryota; kingdom Viridiplantae; phylum Streptophyta; class Magnoliopsida; order Poales; family Poaceae; genus Lolium; species Lolium perenne. The sequence continues at coordinate 324,610,508 of NC_067246.2, forward strand.
TACTAGCATATGACTATTAGTTGTCAGGATTTCCAAATGTTCATTTTGCCAGTGTATAAATTGTTTCTTCAGTGTGCTCTTTCTTCATTCCTTAGTTCTCTTTCTTAGTTTCTCAGTCCTTGAGTTCTCCTTCAGTTTTCACTCCTGAAGTGTAACTCTCTTTAATCTTCACTCTCTCCCTCTTTTGTCACTTTGAAGTCTCTTCCCTTTACACTCAGTTCCTCAGCTTAACAAGTTCATATTATTTTCTCATTTGTTTTTCTTGTTTTCTCACTTCTTAGTTTCTTAGTTTGTTCTTCCGTTTTTAGTTTCTTGGTTTGCTTTCCTCATTTTCATTCTGAAATTTTATTTTTTTTGTAAAATAGATGCATTATTTACTCACAGTTTCCTTATTTGTTTTTACCCAGTCTTCTCATATGTTCGTTCTTTTGATTCTTATTTGCTCAGTTTCTTTTCTTTATTTTCTCAGTTGTTTTTTTTAGATCAACAGGGAGCGCTCCCCAGCTCCATTGTCATTGATAACAAAACATAACAACATCGCACAAACCAGAACACAACAGAAAGAAAAGAGGCACTTTCTTGCCCCTGAGCTACCAGATCTAGCAAAATAGCACTAACAGACCAGGGTTTTCCCAAACATAGGCTATTACAAACTAGGGGATACCCGAAACTAAAGAAGTTTTAAGTAACCAGGTTTTTTTCAGACAAGCTTCTTCCCAATGTCAGAAGAGGCACCCCCTTTCCTCCTTCAACTCATCACCACGTGTACCGTCTCTGCCTCCTCCGGGTACTCCTTCAGGTAGGTCTCGGTCTCCCGCCAGCCATAAGAAGTAGCAGAGGTAGTCTTCAGGTAGCTCTCAGTTGCATGTTCAGTTAAATTTATGTTCTTCAACAATAATTTCTTAGTCGCATTTTCTTTGCTCAGTCTTAATTTTTGTTTCTTATTTTTTAATTTTTCATAATGATAGATATTCTAGTTAGCTCAATTTGTGAGTCTCTTTGCTCAATCTTATTTTAATCTTATTTCTTCATTCTTATTTACTCAGTCTTACGTTGGTCTATTTAGTGAAACCCAAAACTGATCCCAGGTGCGGTATGTATAAAACATATTTTAGCACCAAAATTTCACATAAAACCGACAATTTTTGTGACCTGTGTAAAAAAGATAAAAAAATGTCTCGAGAAATAGACTATTTTAGCACCAAAATTTATCTTTATTACAGAAGGCACAAAACATGTCGATTTTTGCCCAAACAACTATGTAAGCATGTAGCATGTCAACATATACATGAGACATTTTTTTTGTATTTTTTTAGAATTTTTAAATAAGTTTAAAATGCATTTCAAATAAAGGGTGGTGCAGAAACACCCTGTCGGTCTATTTGCTCATTCTTATTTTCCTCTGTGTTCAGTCTTTGATTGTCTCGGTCTTTTCTGTTAGTCTTATGTTTTTCACTTATCAGTGCCATTCAATTACTTGTGATGCCGTGTTCTCGCCATTGCAGGGCAATGGTGCTTCGGGTATTTTGGTGAGAGCGTTTGAAGGGCATCATTGCGGCAAAGTAGCGTTGGTACCCAGCTTTTTAGAATGCTCTAACAGTGGACGTGATGGCGTGGAGGGAAGTGTTTCAGCTGGTGCACTATGTCGCCCTGAACACGGTGATCTTTGAAACAGACTACTTGTAAATCCTGGTGGGGCTGTGGAACTCAGGGGAGTATAGCAGAGTAGACATTACTCCAGTCCTGAACCAGGTAGTTGTACTATGTTCCAGATTTTTTTTTTTAAACATGTTAATATTAAGAGAGGCGAACATGGCAGCTCATGTTACTGCTAAAAAATGCCTTAGCTAAGCAACCTGATTGTACCTAGAATTCCCAGCCCCTTGCTTTCCTAACTCTTTGCATTCAGCATAAATGTAATATGAATTTATTATCAGAAATTCGCTGTTCTAAAAAATGGGATATGTTCGAAACAGAGGAGTCATAGAGGAGAGGCCAGGTGCTTTTGTTTGTTTGCAGCTAGCCTACAAAACAATCGAATTCACAGTCAGCTAGCCTACAAGACTGCGTACTGAAGGACTTCGGGACTACCCGTGTGAGACTTGAAACTGATAAGGAGAAAACCTAATGTCCGACCGCACCAAAATCTCATCTGAGGCCAAATAGAATTCAGGCAGGAGGCCAAATATAACTTGAAATACCGATCCATACCTAATAGTACCTCCGTAGCTTTCCAAAACATTCTCCATTTCGGAACAGATGTAATACAATGGGACTATTATTACATGGTTCATGGTACAACAAGCAAATGACAAGACTTAAAAGACATGATAAGAACTTCTGAGCAGTCAAAGAAAAGATACGCTAGGCACCAATGAAGCCCTAGACCATGATAACACCACTTTCGTCTTGTTCCAGATGAAAGGAGTGCGCAGCATCCAAACTGCAGGTGCGACAATTGAATCTTGAGTAAGAAGAGTGCATGTAATATATTTATTTCAAGACATCACAGATAAAGTCGAACCATTGTGACCAAATTTTAGTGCAATGTGTGTTGTATTCAGAAGGGTTTCAGGGTTGAAGGATTTGTTCACTTACTGTACAACGCTGCTGCAAGCAATCCATTAACAGCACGCACGACCGCACTCCACCAACCAAAGTCTATTGTCCACCTAAAGTAAGATGGATTACAATGTTGATAAACTATGATAGATGTTGTTATGAGCAATATATAAATATTTTGCTTCCTCATTGTCTCTGTGTTATGTCTGAAGTTACCTTTCAGTTGTTTTATGTGCATTCCAGCCAACAAGGAGCATGCCGAAGTACATGGAGCCCAGGGCAAAGACCAAATGGAAGTATCCAAATCCATAGGGAATATTATCCTCAGATGGTACTTCCTCATTGAACTGCAAATGGTTGAGGAATTTCTGTTTCATCCGTACAGCAAATCTAGCAGCATGTTTAATCAGATGACTGTAAGTTCACCCTTAATGGACAAACATACCTGGAGCCATTCATGATCTTCGCCAGTGCTGAGAGTAGAATATGCCATAAGAACGAAACTCTGCCAATGTTCAAATAACACTTCAAAATATCTAACGATATATCACTATGGACATAAATTTGAATAGAAGGGAGGATGCCTTTACCCCGATTGTCAGCCAATCTACACCTTTTGTATCTTTCGCTTTCGTCAAGTCCCCGTGTGGCTCACTTTGGTGCAGAATTTCACAGTGCAAAGGAAAGAATAAGGCATGCCAGAAATCAACATGAGCCTGATCTAATAATCGATCAATGGTATACACAAAAGTCTAGTCTGAACTTACCTTTTAATTACTGTCCAGCACATGAAAACAGTGTATGCTATCATCATTCCTGGTGCCAGACAACTTGTTGTGACCTGATTTTTCCGATAGATAACAAATTCAGAACGGAGCTATAGTGTTTTCTCCACACCTCAGAGTTTGAACCTAAAGTGAATTTACCTCGGACTTCAAATAAAAGCACATCATGAGTACCACCAGAATTAGTGTGATGCTGACAACCGCGAGGTCAACTACGTTTGACGTGTGATCATGCAGTAGCCAAAGAATAGCTCCGAAAGAACCGAAATTCAATAGGGCAGCAACAGCCTGCACCAGCCAACGCCTGCAAGCAGACCATCCCATAGGGTGTTATTATTAGATCCTAGAGTGCATTACACAAAAACTTTGGTACGGACATGAACAGCCTTACCTTCTATTGGTGAATGACTGCTGCCTTATGTTCCACTGCATGACAAATCTAGTAACAGTAATGAGCTGTATGACTAGAAATAACCTATCCAATTTCCAAACCAACTTAACACGTGTTAATAACTGAAAGAGATTGATATGATCAGAAATTAATCATCAACATATATTGAAGTGGTTACCATGCTCCAAAACGTGCAATGCCCCCTGAAAAATGACGAAAAACCACAACCATCGTGAGAAAATTAACAACTATCCAAAAAATAAGTTCAAAAAACATGTTCTGGTGAAACAACCGAGATGATCTTTTTACCCCGTTTAGAAAACGTTTTTTCGCTGTACTTTTACCTGTCAGATCCAGTCAATAAATTCGTCTAATATTCATGTCGACAATAAGTTAGACTGCCTATTGTTTGCAACTAGCAGGACTAACAGTTTAAAAATTATATTTTGATTGACAAAACTAGTTATCGACCCATGCGCAGCAAAGTCTAAAGTAATTTGAAAAATGGGTTTTCGTTAAGAAATCATATTTTTCAATTGGTAAGTAATTACACCAGATGTATGCATTCAGATCTGTTAGAACTATATGAGTGTATTTCCAGTTGTATTACATTATAACATTTTATTACTAAAAACTATGTTATTACTTGTTTAATCAGATTCATTCATATCAATTAGTTTCCCATTTAACACACATGATCTATATTTGTTCTATTTCAATGAATGTTTCACGGATCGGCTACAGACTTAACTAAAATATGTGGAACCACAAAGCATGGACATGCTCACAATTTTTGGCATGAAGAAAAATAGCGCGCTATTTCGGCACTAATAGCAAGCTATAGCGTTTCTAGACAGCACATGCTACACCATTTCGGCGCTATAGCGAGTATTTTTTGGATGACGCTATTTCGTTATAGCGCGCTATTTTTTTCCTTGTTTTTTTGTGAAACACATAAAACATATGGAATAACGTTTAGAAGTATAGAAAAAGGCGTTGTTGGCACCAATAGTATCAAGTAGTATACTAGGTCATTACATCGCTAGCCATGAATTCAGATAGTATTTGTTTAGGATGTCTCCATTTCATAATGAGACAACTTTTTGTATAGGTCATTTAAGATTTAAGAAGAGAATACACAAAGCAGTATCAAGACTTCATAATTATCATACATCTTATTATACCTAGATGCACTTAAAGTGAGGACTGCTTATATTCTAGCGAGAATCAGATTAAACTAGACTGATCTTAAGTCAATATAGGATGTGTATTGTGAATAACGTCATTTCATTCTTTCCCAGAATGATATAAAGAAAAAATTCTAATTTTGAACAATTTTTCTATATGTTACATAATTAGGACTGGCATATGGGTATTATACATTTGATTGCTAGGCCTTAGAAGTGTACTATAGTAGAAATTATTTATCGAGTGCACATTTCGTAAAACCATGACGACTTCCAAAATGTCAGTTTTTTCATAAATAGTTGTAGTGGGTGTATGATATTCACACACACACACACACACACACACACACATGGACACAAAAATTAAATGGAAATCATAATTATTTAATTTTTATTGAATATTTGTATACGGCACAGAGTATTTTAGGATCAAATTAGTGTTTATGGAGACCGGAGAAATATATACATGGGATTGCTTCTTATTTTAGCTATGGCAAATGTTGCGATATTTGATAGATATGCACCATCGATCACAAAACTTGTCTAGGATGAACGCTTTGGTCACTGAACTTGCAAAATGTTATGCGTTGGTCACTGAACGTATCCAGGATGAGCATACCGGTGGAAATGGTGTCACCCGGCTAAGTGGCGCTGACGTGGCACGCTGACTCGGTTAAGTTGTCCCGACCAGCGCGGCGGCGCCGCTCGCCGTACGTAGGTGGTTCGACTTCCAGGCTAGTTGCTGCAGTACGTCGCGGCCCTCGCGAGCCAGCACGGCCATCCGGAGGTCACGCGCTCACGTCGGGTGGCAGCGCAACGCACAGGCTAGCTGCTCTGCCGCGGCCGAGCCAAGACGAGACGAGCAGCGTATCGACATCAGCTGCAGGGCCTTTGGAATCCCACGTTTCCCTCGCTCTCGTTTTATGTGTGCAGAGAACGCATTTGGCGTTCAGTTCACGCGGCCGCCGGCGACGTGCTCCGTTTCGGGGATGAACCGTGATGTCATGGTCTTCCCCGCCGACCATGGCCCTCGACCAGCCAGCCCTGTATTACTGACGTCGAGCGGAGCCCGCCTTCCTCGCCTCTGATGTGCCGCCTCCGCCGTTCGATCTCCTCTACCGCGGCTCCCCTCTCCTCCTGGTATGCTCCCCAACACCCTGAAGAGGCCACGAAGCCTTCGCCCCATCCACGAGCGACTGTGCTTCCTCGAGCCGACATCGCCATGTCGCTCTGTTCCGGCCGCCGCCACCGTTGATCATCTCGTACCTACGATACCGCCGACGCAACCGCGCGCGCGCGCACTCTGCCGCCATGTTCATGCTCCGTGGCCGCTCCACCGCGTGCCTCCTCGTCCTCGTCGTCCGGCCCACTGCGTCGGCACAGACGCACCTCCCACCGACGGCCCGACGCAGCCGAGCTCGGCGACGGTCTGGCAACGCATGCAGGTGGGTCACGGCGGTGTCCAGCCACGTCGACGGTTATGAACACGAAGGTGCAGCCGGGCTCTTCACCCTCGTGCTCTTCGTCATGCTCGAGCAGGTTCACAAGTTGCCCAAGGGTGGCTCGGAAGAACCTCACATTGTTCCCGTCGCCCTCGTGGACTCCCAAATGTCTAACCAGAATGTTTTATTTTTGCAATCAAAAAAATTCACGCAGGCCATTGTCGTAAAACAACAGCCCAGTAAGCTTGCCATGTCAGCCCCACCTAGCCCGGCCGGAACCATTTCGACCGGTATATGTTCATGCTGGACAAGTTCATCGACCAAAAGCACAACATTTTGCAAGTTCAGTGACTTGCTCATCTTAGACAAGTTAAGTGACCAATGGTGCATATGCCTATATATTTCTATACTAGTGGATAAACTGCATTAGGAGCTTCGGCTACATGGAGGCAACTTTCTCAAAATTTGAAAATGGCATTACAAAGTTTATAGAAAATTGTAAACGCACTCACTGATGTATATTCTACCAACTTACAAGATCTCTACACGAAATACCTCGACGGAGATAGGGGTGTGAGCTAGGGTCATGCCCCTAGCAGCAAGGAGGGGGTACCCTTTTGTATTCATTGAACCTTTCCGAAATGTTTTTGAACATGAACTGATTTAGCATTTTATAGTGTGTACAGAAGGCAAGTGAAATTTTGTTCGCTAGTAGACAAAAGTTAAGTTGCAAAGGTCTTACCGTATAACTGGATGAATGGGGACGGTGTGAATTGGACCGCGTACAAGCACCCCACCAGCAAGGAGATCTTAATGAACATCGGCGCCACCAAGTTTGAGTTCCAGAAGTTGCGCCAATCATGCACCTTCTTAGTCCAAACAGTGGTAATGAACATAACCATGAAGAAGATCTAGTTGGGATTATGTTAAGGCAAATTCAAAGTAATAAACCAAACTTTAACAGCAAAATAATAAAGTACTACAGTATATCCTTTTGGTGGATACGAAAAAGGCCAAGCTGATCCGCAGAGCACTCTCCGCACCAAGACAGTACCGATCTTGCCCGCAGCCATGTTGACGCTCTGCCTGGGAGAAGGCAGATACCTCCGTGTCCCGCGAGTTTCTCGCTAACAGGATGCCGCCGAGGATCATTACTGTGTAGACCCACTTGGCACATTTTGGGTGGGGTAACACGCACAAGATAGTGACCCAGTTGTTCTCGGCCGGGGTCACAGTAAGCAGGTTCGCAGACCTACATAGAGAAAAGAAATCATTTTGGTCAAAATTTTGCTGACATCTGAAAATAAGTGGGATTTCTGAAATTTCGTAAATTTTAAATAATTTTACACAAATCAACGATTTTTTATTTAAATTATAGTAAACATGAAATCAAAGTAATGGATATAAAAATATACTACTCTTGATTGGCCCAGGTTCGGCTCAACAATACTTCCTTTCATCTAATATTTTTCCTTTTAATGATTCTTCAAAGTCATGGGCCGTGGGGTTACACATAACCCCACTAGTGTGACAACCCCTATCTCACAAGTGTTAATTATTTTGATCAGAATTTAAAGTGGTTAGTTTAGAACAAAGCTCTCTTAGACTAGGCACAATAAAAGTATCATAGCAAGTATCATGTGTGACATGTTGGCAAAAACATGATGTTGCACAATAATTGATAGGAGAGAGGTGGGAGTGGTATCTTAGGTAGATACGGTATTACCACGTAAAACTACAAAACTTGATGCTAAATGCATCATGCACACAAATTTGAGTTGAGATTCTACAAAACATTAATATGCTAAAATTATGATACTACCTTATTATACTACACATTATAGGGATGTTAACATAAACTATTATCATATGCATGATACTTCCCATTGTGACTAGTCTTAATTGTAGCTATCAAATATTCCGGAACAACTTCTTGTTTCCCACTAGGGGTTTGGCTAGTTTTTACTTGGCAAGTTCAAATGTACCGAAATATTTTGAGAGAAAATCAAATGTTTCGCTGAGCCTCAAAACGCACCAAAAATCGACAAAGTTTGGCGAAACTTTACCTGCTCAGGCCGCTGTCACTCTCCACGTCGGTCTCCTGTCCACCGTGGACGGGCACCCCAGCAGTAGGAGTTGTTGGGGCTCGTCGAGAATCTTCTTCTTCCTCGGACTCGGACATGATCTCGCGCTCGCCTGGTGGCTCTAGAACAGGGGCATCCAAGGCCTGTGGCATATCCCGATGGAGGCCCTCGCGCGCCAGGGTCATCTCCACACCGTCAGCCGTCGGCACACCAACAGAGGTAGCTTGGGCTTGCGGCAAATACTGGTGCAGGCCCTCGCCGGCGCTGGCAATCTCCATGCCATCAGTCGTGGGCAAACCCTCGCCGGCGCTAGCCACCTCTACACCGTCAGCCGCCGGCACACCCACGCCGGAGCTATCCACCTCGACACAGTCCGCCGCCGGCACCCCCGCGCCGCCGCGAGACACCTCTACACCGACAGCCGCCGGCACACCCTCGCCGGCGCTAGCCACCTCTACACGGTCAGCCGCCGGCACACCCTCGCCGGCGCTAGCCACCTCTACACTGTCAGCCACCGGCACACCAACAGAGGAAGCTTGGGCTTGCGGCAAATGCTGGTGCAGGCCCTCGCTGGCGCTGGCAATCTCCATGCCGGCGCTAGCCACCTCTACACTGCCGGCTGTCGGAATACCCTTGCCAGTGCCCTCCATCTTTTCACTCTCCTGCTCAATGCAGAGCCCTTGGCGTGCCTGCTACTACCTAGCTAGCGCTTCAAAGGTCGTGAGAAATTTTGCGTCTGTCTACGCTAGAGAAATGTCCGTGTATCACAATGTGGCGGCTTTGCTTCAAACCTTCTTATATGCTATCCCACGAAGGCAACATGGCACTGTCTCCCATTGTGTCAAAGAAACAAACAGTCTCCCTCAAAAAAAAAAGAGAAACAGACAGTCTCATCATGCAGGCCACATGCACGTATCCAACGCAGACGACATGCTGGACGGACGGTTAGGTTCTAGTCAAAATATCCTTTGACTGCTCTTTTTTTTTCTTTGATACGGAGACTCTTTTATCATTTCATGATTTCCACTGAGAGCTGATCCTTGTTTTGACTGTTCTTTAGCTCCGAGCAGAGGTCAGTACGCCGTCGCTGATCTGCATCATCTGTGTTGCTTCAGTATCTATCTTCAGTGTACGTGTGAGCTAACTAATTCAGGCAACACGGGAACTTGGCTTTCAAGCTTTAAGGTGAATGCATGATACATCTAACTGTGGCAATTATTACATGTTTTGCCATTTGCAAAGTTAAGTGAATGCACAGTTAGTACAGACCCTTAGTTTTTACTGCAACAACGTACCCTCTGAACCACTGGTGGAGCTTCACCAAAAATATTAGTGTTTGGGGGCGAAATGCTAATTTTTCTGCATCTAAAGCCTCTGAACTCATGTGTTGCATTACTAGTGACTTGGACAGTGTTGTAAAAAATGTTGGTAAATGTCGGGCCAAATAATAGAGTACATAGTTTTTACTTTGCAATGGATTTATTTTGCTCGGCGGCTTCCTTCCATGAGCACATGAAAGATGCATGATCCATAATAAGAAACAGCGCACACGAAGCCTTTAGGATTTAAAAATAGCATCATGATCCATAATAAGCAACAGCGCACACGGAGCCTTTAGGATTTAAAAATAGCATCCACGCACTTTTCTTTTTCCCATTGTCCCTCGGTGTCCACGTATATGCCTCTTGAGCTCTACCTCCGAGTCACCAGTCCACGTATTGACCTCCTGAGCCAAATGCAACATGTCGGCCATTTTCGCGCTCAAAAGTTTGTTCAGCCATGTGAATGCCGATAACATCATGTCGGCGTCGCCAACACCGACTTGTTAGCCGACGAGCCTGCACTGCCGGTTGACAGGCCCGTCGGCCATAGCTACGCTGACAAAGACCTGCTTGGCGTCGGTGTGGCCGATAGGATCCAGTCAGGGCCGTGATGGCCGAGGCTATATTATTTTTGGAAAACCCCAGATTTAGTTAACTCAGATACTAAATCTGAATCAATTAAAAGGGATCGGTGGGAGTATTTAAAAAAATATCATTAGCAGGAGAATGTTATCTAGCATAGTTTTTTGCGTCGAGAAACAGTCGAAAGTGCGTGCACACGCTAAACCGGGTAAGCCAGTAACGGGTTTTGTGCTGAAAATTGGCAGTAAACCAAACGAGAGAGATAGCTTTTCACGTGATCAATATTTTGGAAGGGCGGCTTGGAGACATGAACCAAACAGACCCTAGTTTTTTTTTTTTTTTGCGAGTAAAAGGAACTGATATTAGCTCGGAAACATTACAGAAAGGTCCCCAAAGAAAACAAAAACACAGCTTAGCCCTTCTGCACGTTGACCACGCTGGCAACACACTGGAGCTGTCGGTGGCGCGCCGTCGCAGTTGCTTCCCTTGACGCCTTGGATCGGAAGCAATCCCCACGCGAACGGGAAGTCGCCGAGCACCGGTCCAAGAGGACCTACACCGGAGGCCGCCGTCGTCGTCGCACCGAGCACCATCAACTCCTTCCACCAGATCTTCAGGAGCCGGATCCGCCGTCCCACGGCATCCGGCGAGGGGAAGTCGCACAGGACAGCTCCACAGAGCTGCGAGCGCGACGGAGGCAGCAGATCGACGACGAAGCTCCGCCGGAGCACCGCCGACAAAGGGGAAGATCGCCACCTGCAAACTCCAACCGACGGCATCTCCACCTCCAAGACGCCACCGGCCGGTACCAAACCTACCCCTACAATATATACAAGCCTAGATCCGTGGATTCCCCAACCTCCCGCCGCCGGAGCGTCCGCCGGAGGCGGAGGAATCCACAGATCGGCAGCGAGCGAGGTGGGGAAACCTGGTGAGCCCAAAAGTCGCCCTTCTTCTACTGTGGACGGGAGAAGGAAACGGCCAAGGTCCGTTCTCGACAGCAAACAGACCCTAGTTAGCTACAGGCTAGGTGAGTTTGTCCAAGCATGGAGTTGCTAGCTAGCCATGCATGAATGCTGGCCGGGTCGTGCCTTTCCTGGAGCGAGTCTAGGAATTAGATCGGGTCAGCTGTTAGTATGCATGGCTAGCTGGGTTAGTGGTATGAGTGCATGGGTTAGTGTGTGCGTGGGTTATTAAGGCCTTGTAGTACACAGGATGTTCATTTGACAACGAGAATAGAAAGACAGAAAACGTCAGATTGTGTGAGATCGACAGCTGACACCTAACCATTATCTACATTATCCTTGTGAGAGGATGAATTAAGTGAGAATCGAGAGGTAGAATAATGGAGCTGCGTGAGGCAGCTCCAACACGTACGCCTCCGCCGCAACGCCACTACAGGAATGGCTCGCTGCGCCGACGGCCGTGGCGTACGCCGACGGCCAAATGTCGGGGCCGTCGGCGTACGTCCGGTCCATGGCAGCAGCCCACCGAGCCCCTCGGCGTATGAATACCCTCAGCATAGAGAGAGCTACGCCGACGGCCACCCTCGGCGTACGCAAGGCCGTCGGCGTAGCATAGGCATGTGCTCCGGTCCCGCTCCGGCCTGGACGGCTCGGTCACGGCGTCAGCGAGGCGCCGAGGGCCACCCTCGGCGTAGGGCATCACCCACCTATGCCGACGGCCACCCTCGGCATACATATTTTTTTTCTTTTTTCTTCTCTCTCATTTACTTTATATTATGTTTGTTTTATTTATGTACTAGTATGAATTATGTAAAAATAGTTACTTTTTTAAAGGAAAAAATGGTAGATGGCTTATGTAGATCCCACGAGTGACGCTCTTCGTAGACGGGTCGACGGGAGCCAGTAGGCCCAACATCTGCTATCGATGTACATATGTCCTAAAAAAAAGGAAAAAAGTTCATTGCTAACCCTAACTCAAACCCTAACCCTAACCCTAGGGGTAGATTTGCGGGGTCCCCGCCCTAGGGTTTCCCTAGATACAAACCACCGGAGCGTCCGAATTGGTGGAAACTCATGCTACGGCTCATCTGGGGCCTATTTCATTCCAAACCTATGGTTTCCATGTGCATATGTCCTAAACAAAGCAAAGCAAATAAAAAAATCCATTGGTAAACCCTTGCACGGAAAAAGCTATAGGGGTAGATCTGCAGGGTCCCCGCCCTAGGGTTTCCCAAGATACAGATCACCGGAGCGTTGGAATCGCTGGAAAACTTGCATTTGTCCCAAACATATGTATAAAACTGTGATGTAAGGTTTGTTTAACCTTGCATGTACCCGCGTTGATGATTTCCGCATACATGGGCTAGCACTTGGTAATATCCAGGATCTGTATGTGGAAACTCCTGCTACGGCTCATCCGGGGCCTATTTCATTCCAAACCTATGGTTTCCATGTGCATATGTCATAAACAAAGCAAAGCAAATAAAAAAATCCATTGGTAAACCCTCGCACGGAAAAAGCTATAGGGGTAGATCTGCAGGGTCCCCGCCCTAGGGTTTCCCAAGATACAGATCACCGGAGCGTTGAAATCGCTGGAAAACTTGCATATGCCCATAACATATGTGTACAAGTGTGATGTAAGGTTTGGCTAACCTTGGATGTACCCGTTTTTGACGATTTGCGCATACATGGGCTAACACTTGGTAAAATCCAGGATCTGTATGTGGAAACTCCTGCCACGGCTCAAACAGAGCCTATTTTATGGTAAAGTATGCCCAACCTATGGTTTCCATTTACATATGTCCTAAACAAACCAAAGCAAGTAAAAAAGTCCATTGGTAAACCCTCACACGGAGAAAGCTATAGGGGTAGATCTGCGGGGTCTCCGCCCTAGGGTTTGTCAAGATAGAACCACGGGCGACGGGTTTTCCATTTTCGGGGTGCCGGAAGGGCTTTTTTTGTGAAGGAGCTGCATGGTGCGCATTTTAGTATTGCGCGGGACCTCAGAGCGGTAGGATACCTCGTACGCACCACCTATCACATGCCATATGCGCGCGGCAGCCATCTGGGAATCCCTCCCGCTTCCTGCGGTGTCCCGCCGAATCCGCTGGAAACTGACCTGATTTGAACTGGGGCGACACTTTCCTTCGCTCAATAAATGGAGGGAAAAATGTTTTTAGGTCTAGGACGCGTCATTTTATGTGCTAAATGTTTTCCGTTTCGCGCATTGGCGGACGGGTGCACGCGCGCGCCCGGTACGGCCATACCGCATGTCCCGGCAGCCCCGTTTTGCGCAGTTGGCAAAGCAAACGGAGCTAAAAAATCGAGCGGAGCCGCGTGGCGTCATTTTATGTGTCCTAGTAACCACTGCAAAAGACGGAACTGAGATACGGCAATTATCTTGAAAAACCCTTCACGAATAGGGCTATCACGTCCGGAGTTCTAGGGCTTTTAGGGGAAATGAGTAGGAAACGGCCCGTTTCACCACATAGTTTGTCGGAACGAGGCCATATTTGGCACGTGCGTGGGCCTTAGGATGGGAAGCAAGGCCCCGGTCGCGGATTTCCAATCCGAACCACGGGCGACGGGTTTTCCATTTTCGGGGTGCCTAAGGGCTTTTTTTGTGAAGGAGCTGCATGGTGCGCATTTTAGTATTGCGCGGGACCTCCGCGCGGCGGTAGGATACCTCGTACGCACCACCTATCACATGCCATATGCGCGCGGCAGCCATCTGGGAATCCCTCCCGCTTCCTGCGGTGTCCCGCCGAATCCGCTGGAAACTGACCTGATTTGAACTGGGGCGACACTTTCCTTCGCTCAATAAATGGAGGGAAAATGTTTTTAGGTCTAGGACGCGTCATTTTATGTGCTAAATGTTTTCCGTTTCGCGCGTTTGCGGACGGGTGCAAGCGCGCGCCTCTGACGGCCATACCGCATGTCCCGGCGGCCCCGTTTTGCTAGCTTGGCAAAGCAAACGGAGCCAAAAATCGAGCGGAGCCGCGTGGCGTCATTTTATGTGTCCTAGTAACCACTGCAAAAGACGGAACTGGGATACGGCAATTATCTTGAAAAACCCTTCACGAATAGGGCTATCACGTCCGGAGTTCTATGGCTTTTAGGGGAAATGAGTAGGAAACAGCCCGTTTCACCACATAGTTTGTCGGAACGAGGCCATATTTGGCACGTGCGTGGGCCTTAGGATGGGAAGCAAGGCCCCGGTCGCGGATTTCCAATCCGAACCACGGGTGACGGGTTTTCCATTTTCGGGTGCCTTGGGAAGGGCTTTTTGTGAAGGAGCTGCATGGTGCGCATTTTAGTATTGCACGGGACCTCCGCGTGGCGGTAGGATACCTCGTACGCACCACCTATCACATGCCATATGCGCGCGGCAGCCATCTGGGAATCCCTCCCGCTTCCTGCGGTGTCCCGCCGAATCCGCTGGAAACTGACCTGATTTGAACTGGGGCGACACTTTCCTTCGCTCAATAAATGGAGGGAAAAATGTTTTTAGGTCTAGGACACGTCATTTTATTTGCTAAATGTTTTCCGTTTCGCGCGTTGGCGGACGGGTGCACGCGCGCGCGCGGTCCGGCCATACCGCATGTCCCGGCGGCCCCGTGCTTGCTAGCTTGGCAAAGCAAACGGAGCCAAAAAATCGAGCGGAGCCGCGTGGCGTCATTTTATGTGTCCTAGTAACCACTGCAAAAGACAGAACTGGGATACGGTAATTATCTTGAAAAACCCTTCACGAATAGGGCTATCACGTCCGGAGTTCTATGGCTTTTAGGGGAAATGAGTAGGAAACGGCCCGTTTCACCACATAGTTTGTCGGAACGAGGCCATATTTGGCACGTGCGTGGGCCTTAGGATGGGAAGCAAGGCCCCGATCGCGGATTTCCAATCCGAACCACGGGCGACGGGTTTTCCATTTTCGGGTGCCGGAAGGGCTGTTTTTTGTGAAGGAGCTGCATGGTGCGCATTTTAGTATTGCGCGGGACCTCCGCGCGGCGGTAGGATACCTCGTACGCACCACCTATCACATGCCATATGCGCGCGGCAGCCATCTGGGAATCCCTCCCGCTTCCTGCGGTGTCCCGCCGAATCCACTGGAAACTGACCTGATTTGAACTGGGGCGACACTTTCCTTCGCTCAATAAATGGAGGGAAAAATGTTTTTAGGTCTAGGACGCGTCATTTTATGTGCTAAATGTTTTCCGTTTCACGCGTTGGCGGACGGGTGCACGCGCGCGCCAGTGCGGCCATACCGCATGTCCCGGCGGCCCCGTTTTGCGTGATTGGCAAAGCAAACGGAGCCAAAAATCGAGCGGAGCCGCGTGGCGTCATTTTATGTGTCCTAGTAACCACCGCAAAAGACGGAACTCGGGATACGGCAATTATCTTGAAAAACCCTTCACGAATAGGGCTATCACGTCCGGAGTTCTATGGCTTTTAGGGGAAATGAGTAGGAAACGGCCCGTTTCACCACATAGTTTGTCGGAACGAGGCCATATTTGGCACATGCGTGGGCCTTAGGATGGGAAGCAAGGCCCCGGTCGCGGATTTCCAATCCGAACCACGGGCGACGGGTTTTCCATTTTCGGGGTGCCGGAAGGGCTTTTTTTTGTGAAGGAGCTGCATGGTGCGCATTTTAGTATTGCGCGGGACCTCCGCGCGGCGGTAGGATACCTCGTACGCACCACCTATCACATGCCATATGCGCGCGGCAGCCATCTGGGAATCCCTCCCGCTTCCTGCGGTGTCCCACCGAATCCGCTGGAAACTGACCTGATTTGAACTGGGGCGACACTTTCCTTCGCTCAATAAATGGAGGGAAAATGTTTTTAGGTCTAGGACGCGTCATTTTATGTGCTAAATGTTTTCCGTTTCGCGCGTTGGTGGACGGGTGCACGCGCGCGCCCGGTACGGCCATACCGCATGTCACGGCAGCCCCGTTTTACGCAGTTGGCAAAGCAAACGGAGCCAAAAAATTGAGTGGAGCCGCGTGGCGTCATTTAATGTGTCCTAGTAACCACTGCAAAAGACGGAACTGGGATACGGCAATTATCTTGAAAAACCCTTCACGAATAGGGCTATCACGTCCGGAGTTCTATGGCTTTTAGGGGAAATGAGTAGGAAACGGCCCGTTTCACCACATAGTTTGTCGGAACGAGGCCATATTTGGCACGTGCGTGGGCCTTAGGATGGGAAGCAAGGCCCCGGTCGCGGATTTCCAATCCGAACCACGGGCGACGGGTTTTCCATTTTCGGGGTGCCGGAAGGGCTTTTTTTTTGTGAAGGAGCTGCATGGTGCGCATTTTAGTATTGCGCGGGACCTCCGCGCGGCGGTATGATACCTCGTACGCACCACCTATCACATGCCATATGCGCGCGGCAGCCATCTGGGAATCCCTCCCGCTTCCTGCGGTGTCCCGCCGAATCCGCTGGAAACTGACCTGATTTGAACTGGGGCGACACTTTCCTTCGCTCAATAAATGGAGGGAAAATGTTTTTAGGTCTAGGACGCGTCATTTTATGTGCTAAATGTTTTCCGTTTCGCGCGTTGGCGGACGGGTGCACGCGCGCGCCCGGTACGGCCATACCGCATGTCCCGGGGGCGGCGTTTTGCGCTGTTGGCAAAGCAAACTGAGCCAAAAAATCGAGCGGAGCCGCGTGGCGTCATTTTATGTGTCCTAGTAACCACTGCAAAAGACGGAACTGGGATACGGCAATTATCTCGAAAAAACCCTTCACGAATAGGGCTATCACGTCCGGAGTTCTATAGCTTTTAGGGGAAATGAGTAGGAAACGGCCCGTTTCACCACATAGTTTGTCGGAACGAGGCCATATTTGGCACGTGCGTGGGCCTTAGGATGGGAAGCAAGGCCCCGGTCGCGGATTTCCAATCCGAACCACGGGCGACGGGTTTTCCATTTTCGGGGTGCCGGAAGGGCTTTTTTTTTGTGAAGGAGCTGCATGGTGCGCATTTTAGTATTGCGCGAGACCTCCGCGCGGTGGTAGGATACCTCGTACGCACCACCTATCACATGCCATATGCGCGCGGCAGCCATCTGGGAATCCCTCCCGCTTCCTGCGGTGTCCCGCCGAATCCGCTGGAAACTGACCTGATTTGAACTGGGGCGACACTTTCCTTCGCTCAATAAATGGAGGGAAAAATGTTTTAGGTCTAGGACGCGTCATTTTATGTGCTAAATGTTTTCCGTTTCGCGCGTTGGCGGACGGGTGCACGCGCGCGCCCGGCACGGCCATACCGCATGTCCCGGCGGCCCCGTTTTGCGCAGTTGGCAAAGCAAACGGAGCCAAAAAATCGAGCGGAGCCGCGTGGCGTCATTTTATGTGTCCTAGTAACCACTGCAAAAGACGGAACTGGGATACGGCAATTATCTTGAAAAACCCTTCACGAATAGGGCTATCACGTCCGGAGTTCTATGGCTTTTAGGGGAAATGAGTAGGAAACGGCCCGTTTCACCACATAGTTTGTCGGAACGAGGCCATATTTGGCACGTGCGTGGGCCTTAGGATGGGAAGCAAGGCCCCGGTCGCGGATTTCCAATCCGAACCACGGGCGACGGGTTTTCCATTTTCGGGGTGCCTAAGGGCTTTTTTGTGAAGGAGCTGCATGGTGCGCATTTTTGTATTGCGCGGGACCTCCGCGCGGCGGTAGGATACCTCGTACGCACCACCTATCACATGCCATATGCGCGCGGCAGCCATCTGGGAATCCCTCCCGCTTCCTGCGGTGTCCCGCCGAATCCATTGGAAACTGACCTGATTTGAACTGGGGCGACACTTTCCTTCGCTCAATAAATGGAGGGAAAAATGTTTTTAGGTCTAGGACGCGTCATTTTATGTGCTAAATGTTTTCCGTTTCGCGCGTTGGCGGACGGGTGCACGCGCGCGCCCGGTACGGCCATACCGCATGTCCCGGCAGCCCCGTTTTTGCGCAATTGGCAAAGCAAACGGAGCCAAAAAATCGAGCGGAGCCGCGTGGCGTCATTTTATGTGTCCTAGTAACCACTGCAAAAGACGGAACTGGGATACGGCAATTATCTTGAAAAACCCTTCACGAATAGGGCTATCACGTCCGGAGTTCTATGGCTTTTAGGGGAAATGAGTAGGAAACGGCCCGTTTCACCACATAGTTTGTCGGAACGAGGCCATATTTGGCACGTGCGTGGGCCTTAGGATGGGAAGCAAGGCCCCGGTCGCGGATTTCCAATCCGAACCACGGGCGACGGGTTTTCCATTTTCGGGGTGCCGGAAGGGCTTTTTTTGTGAAGGAGCTGCATGGTGCGCATTTTAGTATTGCGCGGGACCTCCGCGCGGCGGTAGGATACCTCGTACGCACCACCTATCACATGCCATATGCGCGCGGCAGCCATCTGGGAATCCCTCCCGCTTCCTGCGGTGTCCCGCCGAATCCGCTGGAAACTGACCTGATTTGAACTGGGGCGACACTTTCCTTCGCTCAATAAATGGAGGGAAAAATGTTTTTAGGTCTAGGACGCGTCATTTTATGTGCTAAATGTTTTCCGTTTCGCGCGTTGGCGGACGGGTGCACGCGCGCGCCCGGTACGGCCATACCGCATGTCCCGGCGGCCCCGTTTTGCGCAGTTGGCAAAGCAAACGGAGCCAAAAAATCGAGCGGAGCCGCGTGGCGTCATTTTATGTGTCCTAGTAACCACTGCAAAAGACGGAACTGGGATACGGCAATTATCTTGAAAAACCCTTCACGAATAGGGCTATCACGTCCGGAGTT
Source organism: Lolium perenne (assembly GCF_019359855.2). Classification (NCBI taxonomy): domain Eukaryota; kingdom Viridiplantae; phylum Streptophyta; class Magnoliopsida; order Poales; family Poaceae; genus Lolium; species Lolium perenne. The sequence continues at coordinate 324,629,605 of NC_067246.2, forward strand.
CTATGGCTTTTAGGGGAAATGAGTAGGAAACGGCCCGTTTCACCACATAGTTTGTCGGAACGAGGCCATATTTGGCACGTGCGTGGGCCTTAGGATGGGAAGCAAGGCCCCGGTCGCGGATTTCCAATCCGAACCACGGGCGACGGGTTTTCCATTTTCGGTCTTTTCTGTTAGTCTTATGTTTTTCACTTATCAGTGCCATTCAATTACTTGTGATGCCGTGTTCTCGCCATTGCAGGGCAATGGTGCTTCGGGTATTTTGGTGAGAGCGTTTGAAGGGCATCATTGCGGCAAAGTAGCGTTGGTACCCAGCTTTTTAGAATGCTCTAACAGTGGACGTGATGGCGTGGAGGGAAGTGTTTCAGCTGGTGCACTATGTCGCCCTGAACACGGTGATCTTTGAAACAGACTACTTGTAAATCCTGGTGGGGCTGTGGAACTCAGGGGAGTATAGCAGAGTAGACATTACTCCAGTCCTGAACCAGGTAGTTGTACTATGTTCCAGATATTTTTTTTTAAACATGTTAATATTAAGAGAGGCGAACATGGCAGCTCATGTTACTGCTAAAAAATGCCTTAGCTAAGCAACCTGATTGTACCTAGAATTCCCAGCCCCTTGCTTTCCTAACTCTTTGCATTCAGCATAAATGTAATATGAATTTATTATCAGAAATTCGCTGTTCTAAAAAATGGGATATGTTCGAAACAGAGGAGTCATAGAGGAGAGGCCAGGTGCTTTTGTTTGTTTGCAGCTAGCCTACAAAACAATCGAATTCACAGTCAGCTAGCCTACAAGACTGCGTACTGAAGGACTTCGGGACTACCCGTGTGAGACTTGAAACTGATAAGGAGAAAACCTAATGTCCGACCGCACCAAAATCTCATCTGAGGCCAAATAGAATTCAGGCAGGAGGCCAAATATAACTTGAAATACCGATCCATACCTAATAGTACCTCCGTAGCTTTCCAAAACATTCTCCATTTCGAAACAGATGTAATACAATGGGACTATTATTACATGGTTCATGGTACAACAAGCAAATGACAAGACTTAAAAGACATGATAAGAACTTCTGAGCAGTCAAAGAAAAGATACGCTAGGCACCAATGAAGCCCTAGACCATGATAACACCACTTTCGTCTTGTTCCAGATGAAAGGAGTGCGCAGCATCCAAACTGCAGGTGCGACAATTGAATCTTGAGTAAGAAGAGTGCATGTAATATATTTATTTCAAGACATCACAGATAAAGTCGAACCATTGTGACCAAATTTTAGTGCAATGTGTGTTGTATTCAGAAGGGTTTCAGGGGTTGAAGGATTTGTTCACTTACTGTACAACGCTGCTGCAAGCAATCCATTAACAGCACGCACGACCGCACTCCACCAACCAAAGTCTATTGTCCACCTAAAGTAAGATGGATTACAATGTTGATAAACTATGATAGATGTTGTTATGAGCAATATATAAATATTTTGCTTCCTCATTGTCTCTGTGTTATGTCTGAAGTTACCTTTCAGTTGTTTTATGTGCATTCCAGCCAACAAGGAGCATGCCGAAGTACATGGAGCCCAGGGCAAAGACCAAATGGAAGTATCCAAATCCATAGGGAATATTATCCTCAGATGGTACTTCCTCATTGAACTGCAAATGGTTGAGGAATTTCTGTTTCATCCGTACAGCAAATCTAGCAGCATGTTTAATCAGATGATCGTAAGTTCACCCTTAATGGACAAACATACCTGGAGCCATTCATGATCTTCGCCAGTGCTGAGAGTAGAATATGCCATAAGAACGAAACTCTGCCAATGTTCAAATAACACTTCAAAATATCTAACGATATATCACTATGGACATAAATTTGAATAGAAGGGAGGATGCCTTTACCCCGATTGTCAGCCAATCTACACCTTTTGTATCTTTCGCTTTCGTCAAGTCCCCGTGTGGCTCACTTTGGTGCAGAATTTCACAGTGCAAAGGAAAGAATAAGGCATGCCAGAAATCAACATGAGCCTGATCTAATAATCGATCAATGGTATACACAAAAGTCTAGTCTGAACTTACCTTTTAATTACTGTCCAGCACATGAAAACAGTGTATGCTATCATCATTCCTGGTGCCAGACAACTTGTTGTGACCTGATTTTTCCGATAGATAACAAATTCAGAACGGAGCTATAGTGTTTTCTCCACACCTCAGAGTTTGAACCTAAAGTGAATTTACCTCGGACTTCAAATAAAAGCACATCATGAGTACCACCAGAATTAGTGTGATGCTGACAACCGCGAGGTCAACTACGTTTGACGTGTGATCATGCAGTAGCCAAAGAATAGCTCCGAAAGAACCGAAATTCAATAGGGCAGCAACAGCCTGCACCAGCCAACGCCTGCAAGCAGACCATCCCATAGGGTGTTATTATTAGATCCTAGAGTGCATTACACAAAAACTTTGGTACGGACATGAACAGCCTTACCTTCTATTGGTGAATGACTGCTGCCTTATGTTCCACTGCATGACAAATCTAGTAACAGTAATGAGCTGTATGACTAGAAATAACCTATCCAATTTCCAAACCAACTTAACACGTGTTAATAACTGAAAGAGATTGATATGATCAGAAATTAATCATCAACATATATTGAAGTGGTTACCATGCTCCAAAACGTGCAATGCCCCCTGAAAAATGACGAAAAACCACAACCATCGTGAGAAAATTAACAACTATCCAAAAAATAAGTTCAAAAAACATGTTCTGGTGAAACAACCGAGATGATCTTTTTACCCCGTTTAGAAAACGTTTTTTCGCTGTACTTTTACCTGTCAGATCCAGTCAATAAATTCGTCTAATATTCATGTCGACAATAAGTTAGACTGCCTATTGTTTGCAACTAGCAGGACTAACAGTTTAAAAATTATATTTTGATTGACAAAACTAGTCATCGACCCATGCGCAGCAAAGTCTAAAGTAATTTGAAAAATGGGTTTTCGTTAAGAAATCATATTTTTCAATTGGTAAGTAATTACACCAGATGTATGCATTCAGATCTGTTAGAACTATATGAGTGTATTTCCAGTTGTATTACATTATAACATTTTATTACTAAAAACTATGTTATTACTTGTTTAATCAGATTCATTCATATCAATTAGTTTCCCATTTAACACACATGATCTATATTTGTTCTATTTCAATGAATGTTTCACGGATCGGCTACAGACTTAACTAAAATATGTGGAACCACAAAGCATGGACATGCTCACAATTTTTGGCATGAAGAAAAATAGCGCGCTATTTCGGCACTAATAGCAAGCTATAGCGTTTCTAGACAGCACATGCTACACCATTTCGGCGCTATAGCGAGTATTTTTTGGATGACGCTATTTCGTTATAGCGCGCTATTTTTTTCCTTGTTTTTTTGTGAAACACATAAAACATATGGAATAACGTTTAGAAGTATAGAAAAAGGCGTTGTTGGCACCAATAGTATCAAGTAGTATACTAGGTCATTACATCGCTAGCCATGAATTCAGATAGTATTTGTTTAGGATGTCTCCATTTCATAATGAGACAACTTTTTGTATAGGTCATTTAAGATTTAAGAAGAGAATACACAAAGCAGTATCAAGACTTCATAATTATCATACATCTTATTATACCTAGATGCACTTAAAGTGAGGACTGCTTATATTCTAGCGAGAATCAGATTAAACTAGACTGATCTTAAGTCAATATAGGATGTGTATTGTGAATAACGTCATTTCATTCTTTCCCAGAATGATATAAAGAAAAAATTCTAATTTTGAACAATTTTTCTATATGTTACATAATTAGGACTGGCATATGGGTATTATACATTTGATTGCTAGGCCTTAGAAGTGTACTATAGTAGAAATTATTTATCGAGTGCACATTTCGTAAAACCATGACGACTTCCAAAATGTCAGTTTTTTCATAAATAGTTGTAGTGGGTGTATGATATTCACACACACACACACACACACACACACATGGACACAAAAATTAAATGGAAATCATAATTATTTAATTTTTATTGAATATTTGTATACGGCACAGAGTATTTTAGGATCAAATTAGTGTTTATGGAGACCGGAGAAATATATACATGGGATTGCTTCTTATTTTAGCTATGGCAAATGTTGCGATATTTGATAGATATGCACCATCGATCACAAAACTTGTCTAGGATGAACGCTTTGGTCACTGAACTTGCAAAATGTTATGCGTTGGTCACTGAACGTATCCAGGATGAGCATACCGGTGGAAATGGTGTCACCCGGCTAAGTGGCGCTGACGTGGCACGCTGACTCGGTTAAGTTGTCCCGACCAGCGCGGCGGCGCCGCTCGCCGTACGTAGGTGGTTCGACTTCCAGGCTAGTTGCTGCAGTACGTCGCGGCCCTCGCGAGCCAGCACGGCCATCCGGAGGTCACGCGCTCACGTCGGGTGGCAGCGCAACGCACAGGCTAGCTGCTCTGCCGCGGCCGAGCCAAGACGAGACGAGCAGCGTATCGACATCAGCTGCAGGGCCTTTGGAATCCCACGTTTCCCTCGCTCTCGTTTTATGTGTGCAGAGAACGCATTTGGCGTTCAGTTCACGCGGCCGCCGGCGACGTGCTCCGTTTCGGGGATGAACCGTGATGTCATGGTCTTCCCCGCCGACCATGGCCCTCGACCAGCCAGCCCTGTATTACTGACGTCGAGCGGAGCCCGCCTTCCTCGCCTCTGATGTGCCGCCTCCGCCGTTCGATCTCCTCTACCGCGGCTCCCCTCTCCTCCTGGTATGCTCCCCAACACCCTGAAGAGGCCACGAAGCCTTCGCCCCATCCACGAGCGACTGTGCTTCCTCGAGCCGACATCGCCATGTCGCTCTGTTCCGGCCGCCGCCACCGTTGATCATCTCGTACCTACGATACCGCCGACGCAACCGCGCGCGCGCGCACTCTGCCGCCATGTTCATGCTCCGTGGCCGCTCCACCGCGTGCCTCCTCGTCCTCGTCGTCCGGCCCACTGCGTCGGCACAGACGCACCTCCCACCGACGGCCCGACGCAGCCGAGCTCGGCGACGGTCTGGCAACGCATGCAGGTGGGTCACGGCGGTGTCCAGCCACGTCGACGGTTATGAACACGAAGGTGCAGCCGGGCTCTTCACCCTCGTGCTCTTCGTCATGCTCGAGCAGGTTCACAAGTTGCCCAAGGGTGGCTCGGAAGAACCTCACATTGTTCCCGTCGCCCTCGTGGACTCCCAAATGTCTAACCAGAATGTTTTATTTTTGCAATCAAAAAAATTCACGCAGGCCATTGTCGTAAAACAACAGCCCAGTAAGCTTGCCATGTCAGCCCCACCTAGCCCGGCCGGAACCATTTCGACCGGTATATGTTCATGCTGGACAAGTTCATCGACCAAAAGCACAACATTTTGCAAGTTCAGTGACTTGCTCATCTTAGACAAGTTAAGTGACCAATGGTGCATATGCCTATATATTTCTATACTAGTGGATAAACTGCATTAGGAGCTTCGGCTACATGGAGGCAACTTTCTCAAAATTTGAAAATGGCATTACAAAGTTTATAGAAAATTGTAAACGCACTCACTGATGTATATTCTACCAACTTACAAGATCTCTACACGAAATACCTCGACGGAGATAGGGGTGTGAGCTAGGGTCATGCCCCTAGCAGCAAGGAGGGGGTACCCTTTTGTATTCATTGAACCTTTCCGAAATGTTTTTGAACATGAACTGATTTAGCATTTTATAGTGTGTACAGAAGGCAAGTGAAATTTTGTTCGCTAGTAGACAAAAGTTAAGTTGCAAAGGTCTTACCGTATAACTGGATGAATGGGGACGGTGTGAATTGGACAGCGTACAAGCACCCCACCAGCAAGGAGATCTTAATGAACATCGGCGCCACCAAGTTTGAGTTCCAGAAGTTGCGCCAATCATGCACCTTCTTAGTCCAAACAGTGGTAATGAACATAACCATGAAGAAGATCTAGTTGGGATTATGTGTTAAGGCAAATTCAAAGTAATAAACCAAACTTTAACAGCAAAATAATAAAGTACTACAGTATATCCTTTTGGTGGATACGAAAAAGGCCAAGCTGATCCGCAGAGCACTCTCCGCACCAAGACAGTACCGATCTTGCCCGCAGCCATGTTGACGCTCTGCCTGGGAGAAGGCAGATACCTCCGTGTCCCGCGAGTTTCTCGCTAACAGGATGCCGCCGAGGATCATTACTGTGTAGACCCACTTGGCACATTTTGGGTGGGGTAACACGCACAAGATAGTGACCCAGTTGTTCTCGGCCGGGGTCACAGTAAGCAGGTTCGCAGACCTACATAGAGAAAAGAAATCATTTTGGTCAAAATTTTGCTGACATCTGAAAATAAGTGGGATTTCTGAAATTTCGTAAATTTTAAATAATTTTACACAAATCAACGATTTTTTATTTAAATTATAGTAAACATGAAATCAAAGTAATGGATATAAAAATATACTACTCTTGATTGGCCCAGGTTCGGCTCAACAATACTTCCTTTCATCTAATATTTTTCCTTTTAATGATTCTTCAAAGTCATGGGCCGTGGGGTTACACATAACCCCACTAGTGTGACAACCCCTATCTCACAAGTGTTAATTATTTTGATCAGAATTTAAAGTGGTTAGTTTAGAACAAAGCTCTCTTAGACTAGGCACAATAAAAGTATCATAGCAAGTATCATGTGTGACATGTTGGCAAAAACATGATGTTGCACAATAATTGATAGGAGAGAGGTGGGAGTGGTATCTTAGGTAGATACGGTATTACCACGTAAAACTACAAAACTTGATGCTAAATGCATCATGCACACAAATTTGAGTTGAGATTCTACAAAACATTAATATGCTAAAATTATGATACTACCTTATTATACTACACATTATAGGGATGTTAACATAAACTATTATCATATGCATGATACTTCCCATTGTGACTAGTCTTAATTGTAGCTATCAAATATTCCGGAACAACTTCTTGTTTCCCACTAGGGGTTTGGCTAGTTTTTACTTGGCAAGTTCAAATGTACCGAAATATTTTGAGAGAAAATCAAATGTTTCGCTGAGCCTCAAAACGCACCAAAAATCGACAAAGTTTGGCGAAACTTTACCTGCTCAGGCCGCTGTCACTCTCCACGTCGGTCTCCTGTCCACCGTGGACGGGCACCCCAGCAGTAGGAGTTGTTGGGGCTCGTCGAGAATCTTCTTCTTCCTCGGACTCGGACATGATCTCGCGCTCGCCTGGTGGCTCTAGAACAGGGGCATCCAAGGCCTGTGGCATATCCCGATGGAGGCCCTCGCGCGCCAGGGTCATCTCCACACCGTCAGCCGTCGGCACACCAACAGAGGTAGCTTGGGCTTGCGGCAAATACTGGTGCAGGCCCTCGCCGGCGCTGGCAATCTCCATGCCATCAGTCGTGGGCAAACCCTCGCCGGCGCTAGCCACCTCTACACCGTCAGCCGCCGGCACGCCCTCGCCGGCGCTAGCCACCTCTACACCGTCAGCCGCCGGCACGCCCTCGCCGGCTCTAGCCACCTCTACACCGTCAGCCGCCGGCACACCCTCGCCGGCGCTAGCCACCTCTACACTGTCAGCCGCCGGCACACCCTCGCCGGCGCTAGCCACCTCTACACTGTCAGCCACCGGCACACCAACAGAGGAAGCTTGGGCTTGCGGCAAATGCTGGTGCAGGCCCTCGCTGGCGCTGGCAATCTCCATGCCGGCGCTAGCCACCTCTACACCCGTTGGCATAACCTCGCCGGCGCTAGCCACCTCTACACTGCCGGCTGTCGGAATACCCTTGCCAGTGCCCTCCATCTTTTCACTCTCCTGCTCAATGCAGAGCCCTTGGCGTGCCTGCTACTACCTAGCTAGCGCTTCAAAGGTCGTGAGAAATTTTGCGTCTGTCTACGCTAGAGAAATGTCCGTGTATCACAATGTGGCGGCTTTGCTTCAAACCTTCTTATATGCTATCCCACGAAGGCAACATGGCACTGTCTCCCATTGTGTCAAAGAAACAAACAGTCTCCCTCAAAAAAAAAAGAGAAACAGACAGTCTCATCATGCAGGCCACATGCACGTATCCAACGCAGACGACATGCTGGACGGACGGTTAGGTTCTAGTCAAAATATCCTTTGACTGCTCTTTTTTTTTCTTTGATACGGAGACTCTTTTATCATTTCATGATTTCCACTGAGAGCTGATCCTTGTTTTGACTGTTCTTTAGCTCCGAGCAGAGGTCAGTACGCCGTCGCTGATCTGCATCTGTGTTGCTTCAGTATCTATCTTCAGTGTACGTGTGAGCTAACTAATTCAGGCAACACGGGAACTTGGCTTTCAAGCTTTAAGGTGAATGCATGATACATCTAACTGTGGCAATTATTACATGTTTTGCCATTTGCAAAGTTAAGTGAATGCACAGTTAGTACAGACCCTTAGTTTTTACTGCAACAACGTACCCTCTGAACCACTGGTGGAGCTTCACCAAAAATATTAGTGTTTGGGGGCGAAATGCTAATTTTTCTGCATCTAAAGCCTCTGAACTCATGTGTTGCATTACTAGTGACTTGGACAGTGTTGTAAAAAATGTTGGTAAATGTCGGGCCAAATAATAGAGTACATAGTTTTTACTTTGCAATGGATTTATTTTGCTTGGCGGCTTCCTTCCATGAGCACATGAAAGATGCATGATCCATAATAAGAAACAGCGCACACGAAGCCTTTAGGATTTAAAAATAGCATCATGATCCATAATAAGCAACAGCGCACACGGAGCCTTTAGGATTTAAAAATAGCATCCACGCACTTTTCTTTTTCCCATTGTCCCTCGGTGTCCACGTATATGCCTCTTGAGCTCTACCTCCGAGTCACCAGTCCACGTATTGACCTCCTGAGCCAAATGCAACATGTCGGCCATTTTCGCGCTCAAAAGTTTGTTCAGCCATGTGAATGCCGATAACATCATGTCGGCGTCGCCAACACCGACTTGTTAGCCGACGAGCCTGCACTGCCGGTTGACAGGCCCGTCGGCCATAGCTACGCTGACAAAGACCTGCTTGGCGTCGGTGTGGCCGATAGGATCCAGTCAGGGCCGTGATGGCCGAGGCTATATTATTTTTGGAAAACCCCAGATTTAGTTAACTCAGATACTAAATCTGAATCAATTAAAAGGGATCGGTGGGAGTATTTAAAAAAATATCATTAGCAGGAGAATGTTATCTAGCATAGTTTTTTGCGTCGAGAAACAGTCGAAAGTGCGTGCACACGCTAAACCGGGTAAGCCAGTAACGGGTTTTGTGCTGAAAATTGGCAGTAAACCAAACGAGAGAGATAGCTTTTCACGTGATCAATATTTTGGAAGGGCGGCTTGGAGACATGAACCAAACAGACCCTAGTTTTTTTTTTTTTTGCGAGTAAAAGGAACTGATATTAGCTCGGAAACATTACAGAAAGGTCCCCAAAGAAAACAAAAACACAGCTTAGCCCTTCTGCACGTTGACCACGCTGGCAACACACTGGAGCTGTCGGTGGCGCGCCGTCGCAGTTGCTTCCCTTGACGCCTTGGATCGGAAGCAATCCCCACGCGAACGGGAAGTCGCCGAGCACCGGTCCAAGAGGACCTACACCGGAGGCCGCCGTCGTCGTCGCACCGAGCACCATCAACTCCTTCCACCAGATCTTCAGGAGCCGGATCCGCCGTCCCACGGCATCCGGCGAGGGGAAGTCGCACAGGACAGCTCCACAGAGCTGCGAGCGCGACGGAGGCAGCAGATCGACGACGAAGCTCCGCCGGAGCACCGCCGACAAAGGGGAAGATCGCCACCTGCAAACTCCAACCGACGGCATCTCCACCTCCAAGACGCCACCGGCCGGTACCAAACCTACCCCTACAATATATACAAGCCTAGATCCGTGGATTCCCCAACCTCCCGCCGCCGGAGCGTCCGCCGGAGGCGGAGGAATCCACAGATCGGCGGCGAGCGAGGTGGGGAAACCTGGTGAGCCCAAAAGTCGCCCTTCTTCTACTGTGGACGGGAGAAGGAAACGGCCAAGGTCCGTTCTCGACAGCAAACAGACCCTAGTTAGCTACAGGCTAGGTGAGTTTGTCCAAGCATGGATGGAGTTGCTAGCTAGCCATGCATGAATGCTGGCCGGGTCGTGCCTTTCCTGGAGCGAGTCTAGGAATTAGATCGGGTCAGCTGTTAGTATGCATGGCTAGCTGGGTTAGTGGTATGAGTGCATGGGTTAGTGTGTGCGTGGGTTATTAAGGCCTTGTAGTACACAGGATGTTCATTTGACAACGAGAATAGAGAGACAGAAAACGTCAGATTGTGTGAGATCGACAGCTGACACCTAACCATTATCTACATTATCCTTGTGAGAGGATGAATTAAGTGAGAATCGAGAGGTAGAATAATGGAGCTGCGTGAGGCAGCTCCAACACGTACGCCTCCGCCGCAACGCCACTACAGGAATGGCTCGCTGCGCCGACGGCCGTGGCGTACGCCGACGGCCAAATGTCGGGGCCGTCGGCGTACGTCCGGTCCATGGCAGCAGCCCACCGAGCCCCTCGGCATATGAATACCCTCAGCATAGAGAGAGCTACGCCGACGGCCACCCTCGGCGTACGCAAGGCCGTCGGCGTAGCATAGGCATGTGCTCCGGTCCCGCTCCGGCCTGGACGGCTCGGTCACGGCGTCAGCGAGGCGCCGAGGGCCACCCTCGGCGTAGGGCATCACCCACCTATGCCGACGGCCACCCTCGGCATACATATTTTTTTTCTTTTTTCTTCTCTCTCATTTACTTTATATTATGTTTGTTTTATTTATGTACTAGTATGAATTATGTAAAAATAGTTACTTTTTTAAAGGAAAAAATGGTAGATGGCTTATGTAGATCCCACGAGTGACGCTCTTCGTAGACGGGTCGACGGGAGCCAGTAGGCCCAACATCTGCTATCGATGTACATATGTCCTAAAAAAAAGGAAAAAAGTTCATTGCTAACCCTAACTCAAACCCTAACCCTAACCCTAGGGGTAGATTTGCGGGGTCCCCGCCCTAGGGTTTCCCTAGATACAAACCACCGGAGCGTCCGAATTGGTGGAAACTCATGCTACGGCTCATCTGGGGCCTATTTCATTCCAAACCTATGGTTTCCATGTGCATATGTCCTAAACAAAGCAAAGCAAATAAAAAAATCCATTGGTAAACCCTCGCACGGAAAAAGCTATAGGGGTAGATCTGCAGGGTCCCCGCCCTAGGGTTTCCCAAGATACAGATCACCGGAGCGTTGGAATCGCTGGAAAACTTGCATTTGTCCCAAACATATGTATAAAACTGTGATGTAAGGTTTGTTTAACCTTGCATGTACCCGCGTTGATGATTTCCGCATACATGGGCTAGCACTTGGTAATATCCAGGATCTGTATGTGGAAACTCCTGCTACGGCTCATCCGGGGCCTATTTCATTCCAAACCTATGGTTTCCATGTGCATATGTCATAAACAAAGCAAAGCAAATAAAAAAATCCATTGGTAAACCCTCGCACGGAAAAAGCTATAGGGGTAGATCTGCAGGGTCCCCGCCCTAGGGTTTCCCAAGATACAGATCACCGGAGCGTTGAAATCGCTGGAAAACTTGCATATGCCCATAACATATGTGTACAAGTGTGATGTAAGGTTTGGCTAACCTTGGATGTACCCGTTGTTGACGATTTGCGCATACATGGGCTAACACTTGGTAAAATCCAGGATCTGTATGTGGAAACTCCTGCCACGGCTCAAACAGAGCCTATTTTATGGTAAAGTATGCCCAACCTATGGTTTCCATTTACATATGTCCTAAACAAACCAAAGAAAGTAAAAAAGTCCATTGGTAAACCCTCACACGGAGAAAGCTATAGGGGTAGATCTGCGGGGTCTCCGCCCTAGGGTTTGTCAAGATAGAACCACGGGCGACGGGTTTTCCATTTTCGGGGTGCCGGAAGGGCTTTTTTTGTGAAGGAGCTGCATGGTGCGCATTTTAGTATTGCGCGGGACCTCCGCGCGGCGGTAGGATACCTCGTACGCACCACCTATCACATGCCATATGCGCGCGGCAGCCATCTGGGAATCCCTCCCGCTTCCTGCGGTGTCCCGCCGAATCCGCTGGAAACTGACCTGATTTGAACTGGGGCGACACTTTCCTTCGCTCAATAAATGGAGGGAAAAATGTTTTTAGGTCTAGGACGCGTCATTTTATGTGCTAAATGTTTTCCGTTTCGCGCATTGGCGGACGGGTGCACGCGCGCGCCCGGTACGGCCATACCGCATGTCCCGGCAGCCCCGTTTTGCGCAGTTGGCAAAGCAAACGGAGCCAAAAAATCGAGCGGAGCCGCGTGGCGTCATTTTATGTGTCCTAGTAACCACTGCAAAAGACGGAACTGAGATACGGCAATTATCTTGAAAAACCCTTCACGAATAGGGCTATCACGTCCGGAGTTCTAGGGCTTTTAGGGGAAATGAGTAGGAAACGGCCCGTTTCACCACATAGTTTGTCGGAACGAGGCCATATTTGGCACGTGCGTGGGCCTTAGGATGGGAAGCAAGGCCCCGGTCGCGGATTTCCAATCCGAACCACGGGCGACGGGTTTTCCATTTTCGGGGTGCCGGAAGGGCTTTTTTTGTGAAGGAGCTGCATGGTGCGCATTTTAGTATTGCGCGGGACCTCCGCGCGGCGGTAGGATACCTCGTACGCACCACCTATCACATGCCATATGCGCGCGGCAGCCATCTGGGAATCCCTCCCGCTTCCTGCGGTGTCCCGCCGAATCCGCTGGAAACTGACCTGATTTGAACTGGGGCGACACTTTCCTTCGCTCAATAAATGGAGGGAAAATGTTTTTAGGTCTAGGACGCGTCATTTTATGTGCTAAATGTTTTCCGTTTCGCGCGTTGGCGGACGGGTGCACGCGCGCCATCCGTGCGGCCATACCGCATGTCCCGGCGGCCCCGTTTTGCGATTGGCAAAGCAAACGGAGCCAAAAAATCGAGCGGAGCCGCGTGGCGTCATTTTATGTGTCCTAGTAACCACTGCAAAAGACGGAACTGGGATACGGCAATTATCTTGAAAAACCCTTCACGAATAGGGCTATCACGTCCGGAGTTCTATGGCTTTTAGGGGAAATGAGTAGGAAACAGCCCGTTTCACCACATAGTTTGTCGGAACGAGGCCATATTTGGCACGTGCGTGGGCCTTAGGATGGGAAGCAAGGCCCCGGTCGCGGATTTCCAATCCGAACCACGGGTGACGGGTTTTCCATTTTCGGGGTGCCGGAAGGGCTTTTTTTGTGAAGGAGCTGCATGGTGCGCATTTTAGTATTGCACGGGACCTCCGCGTGGCGGTAGGATACCTCGTACGCACCACCTATCACATGCCATATGCGCGCGGCAGCCATCTGGGAATCCCTCCCGCTTCCTGCGGTGTCCCGCCGAATCCGCTGGAAACTGACCTGATTTGAACTGGGGCGACACTTTCCTTCGCTCAATAAATGGAGGGAAAAATGTTTTTAGGTCTAGGACACGTCATTTTATGTGCTAAATGTTTTCCGTTTCGCGCGTTGGCGGACGGGTGCACGCGCGTGCCCGGTACGGCCATACCGCATGTCCCGGCGGCCCCGTTTTGCGCAGTTGGCAAAGCAAACGGAGCCAAAAAATCGAGCGGAGCCGCGTGGCGTCATTTTATGTGTCCTAGTAACCACTGCAAAAGACAGAACTGGGATACGGTAATTATCTTGAAAAACCCTTCACTAATAGGGCTATCACGTCCGGAGTTCTATGGCTTTTAGGGGAAATGAGTAGGAAACGGCCCGTTTCACCACATAGTTTGTCGGAACGAGGCCATATTTGGCACGTGCGTGGGCCTTAGGATGGGAAGCAAGGCCCCGATCGCGGATTTCCAATCCGAACCACGGGCGACGGGTTTTCCATTTTCGGGGTGCCGGAAGGGCTTTTTTTTGTGAAGGAGCTGCATGGTGCGCATTTTAGTATTGCGCGGGACCTCCGCGCGGCGGTAGGATACCTCGTACGCACCACCTATCACATGCCATATGCGCGCGGCAGCCATCTGGGAATCCCTCCCGCTTCCTGCGGTGTCCCGCCGAATCCACTGGAAACTGACCTGATTTGAACTGGGGCGACACTTTCCTTCGCTCAATAAATGGAGGGAAAAATGTTTTTAGGTCTAGGACGCGTCATTTTATGTGCTAAATGTTTTCCGTTTCGCGCGTTGGCGGACGGGTGCACGCGCGCGCCCGGTACGGCCATACCGCATGTCCCGGCGGCCCCGTTTTGCGCAGTTGGCAAAGCAAACGGAGCCAAAAAATCGAGCGGAGCCACGTGGCGTCATTTTATGTGTCCTAGTAACCACTGCAAAAGACGGAACTGGGATACGGCAATTATCTTGAAAAACCCTTCACGAATAGGGCTATCACGTCCGGAGTTCTATGGCTTTTAGGGGAAATGAGTAGGAAACGGCCCGTTTCACCACATAGTTTGTCGGAACGAGGCCATATTTGGCACATGCGTGGGCCTTAGGATGGGAAGCAAGGCCCCGGTCGCGGATTTCCAATCCGAACCACTGGCGACGGGTTTTCCATTTTCGGGTGCCGAAGGGCTTTTTTGTGAAGGAGCTGCATGGTGCGCATTTTAGTATTGCGCGGGACCTCCGCGCGGCGGTAGGATACCTCGTACGCACCACCTATCACATGCCATATGCGCGCGGCAGCCATCTGGGAATCCCTCCCGCTTCCTGCGGTGTCCCACCGAATCCGCTGGAAACTGACCTGATTTGAACTGGGGCGACACTTTCCTTCGCTCAATAAATGGAGGGAAAATGTTTTTAGGTCTAGGACGCGTCATTTTATGTGCTAAATGTTTTCCGTTTCGCGCGTTGGTGGACGGGTGCACGCGCGCGCCCGGTACGGCCATACCGCATGTCACGGCAGCCCCGTTTTACGCAGTTGGCAAAGCAAACGGAGCCAAAAAATTGAGTGGAGCCGCGTGGCGTCATTTAATGTGTCCTAGTAACCACTGCAAAAGACGGAACTGGGATACGGCAATTATCTTGAAAAACCCTTCACGAATAGGGCTATCACGTCCGGAGTTCTATGGCTTTTAGGGGAAATGAGTAGGAAACGGCCCGTTTCACCACATAGTTTGTCGGAACGAGGCCATATTTGGCACGTGCGTGGGCCTTAGGATGGGAAGCAAGGCCCCGGTCGCGGATTTCCAATCCGAACCACTGGCGACGGGTTTTCCATTTTCGGGGTGCCGGAAGGGCTTTTTTTTTGTGAAGGAGCTGCATGGTGCGCATTTTAGTATTGCGCGGGACCTCCGCGCGGCGGTATGATACCTCGTACGCACCACCTATCACATGCCATATGCGCGCGGCAGCCATCTGGGAATCCCTCCCGCTTCCTGCGGTGTCCCGCCGAATCCGCTGGAAACTGACCTGATTTGAACTGGGGCGACACTTTCCTTCGCTCAATAAATGGAGGGAAAAATGTTTTTAGGTCTAGGACGCGTCATTTTATGTGCTAAATGTTTTCCGTTTCGCGCGTTGGCGGACGGGTGCACGCGCGCGCCCGGTACGGCCATACCGCATGTCCCGGCGGCCCCGTTTTGCGCAGTTGGCAAAGCAAACTGAGCCAAAAAATCGAGCGGAGCCGCGTGGCGTCATTTTATGTGTCCTAGTAACCACTGCAAAAGACGGAACTGGGATACGGCAATTATCTCGAAAAAACCCTTCACGAATAGGGCTATCACGTCCGGAGTTCTATAGCTTTTAGGGGAAATGAGTAGGAAACGGCCCGTTTCACCACATAGTTTGTCGGAACGAGGCCATGGCCCAGCACGTGCGTGGGCCTTAGGATGGGAAGCAAGGCCCCGGTCGCGGATTTCCAATCCGAACCACGGGCGACGGGTTTTCCATTTTCGGGGTGCCGGAAGGGCTTTTTTTTTGTGAAGGAGCTGCATGGTGCGCATTTTAGTATTGCGCGAGACCTCCGCGCGGTGGTAGGATACCTCGTACGCACCACCTATCACATGCCATATGCGCGCGGCAGCCATCTGGGAATCCCTCCCGCTTCCTGCGGTGTCCCGCCGAATCCGCTGGAAACTGACCTGATTTGAACTGGGGCGACACTTTCCTTCGCTCAATAAATGGAGGGAAAAATGTTTTTAGGTCTAGGACGCGTCATTTTATGTGCTAAATGTTTTCCGTTTCGCGCGTTGGCGGACGGGTGCGCGCGCGCGCCCGGCACGGCCATACCGCATGTCCCGGCGGCCCCGTTTTGCGCAGTTGGCAAAGCAAACGGAGCCAAAAAATCGAGCGGAGCCGCGTGGCGTCATTTTATGTGTCCTAGTAACCACTGCAAAAGACGGAACTGGGATACGGCAATTATCTTGAAAAACCCTTCACGAATAGGGCTATCACGTCCGGAGTTCTATGGCTTTTAGGGGAAATGAGTAGGAAACGGCCCGTTTCACCACATAGTTTGTCGGAACGAGGCCATATTTGGCACG
This sequence comes from Lolium perenne, assembly GCF_019359855.2. Classification (NCBI taxonomy): domain Eukaryota; kingdom Viridiplantae; phylum Streptophyta; class Magnoliopsida; order Poales; family Poaceae; genus Lolium; species Lolium perenne. The sequence goes on from NC_067246.2 coordinate 324,646,224, forward strand.
TGCGTGGGCCTTAGGATGGGAAGCAAGGCCCCGGTCGCGGATTTCCAATCCGAACCACGGGCGACGGGTTTTCCATTTTCGGGGTGCCGGAAGGGCTTTTTTTGTGAAGGAGCTGCATGGTGCGCATTTTTGTATTGCGCGGGACCTCCGCGCGGCGGTAGGATACCTCGTACGCACCACCTATCACATGCCATATGCGCGCGGCAGCCATCTGGGAATCCCTCCCGCTTCCTGCGGTGTCCCGCCGAATCCATTGGAAACTGACCTGATTTGAACTGGGGCGACACTTTCCTTCGCTCAATAAATGGAGGGAAAAATGTTTTTAGGTCTAGGACGCGTCATTTTATGTGCTAAATGTTTTCCGTTTCGCGCGTTGGCGGACAGGTGCACGCGCGCGCCCGGTACGGCCATACCGCATGTCCCGGCGGCCCCGTTTTGCGCAGTTGGCAAAGCAAACGGAGCCAAAAAATCGAGCGGAGCCGCGTGGCGTCATTTTATGTGTCCTAGTAACCACTGCAAAATACGGAACTGGGATACGGCAATTATCTTGAAAAACCCTTCACGAATAGGGCTATCACGTCCGGAGTTCTATGGCTTTTAGGGGAAATGAGTAGGAAACGGCCCGTTTCACCACATAGTTTGTCGGAACGAGGCCATATTTGGCACGTGCGTGGGCCTTAGGATGGGAAGCAAGGCTCCGGTCGCGGATTTCCAATCCGAACCACGGGCGACGGGTTTTCCATTTTCGGGGTGCCGGAAGGGCTTTTTTTTGTGAAGGAGCTGCATGGTGCGCATTTTAGTATTGCGTGGGACCTCCGCGCGGCGGTAGGATACCTCGTACGCACCACCTATCACATGCCATATGCGCGCGGCAGCCATCTGGGAATCCCTCCCGCTTCCTGCGGTGTCCCGCCGAATCCGCTGGAAACTGACCTGATTTGAACTGGGGCGACACTTTCCTTCGCTCAATAAATGGAGGGAAAAATGTTTTTAGGTCTAGGACGCGTCATTTTATGTGCTAAATGTTTTCCGTTTCGCGCGTTGGCGGACGGGTGCACGCGCGCGCCCGGTACGGCCATACCGCATGTCCCGGCGGCCCCGTTTTGCGCAGTTGGCAAAGCAAACGGAGCCAAAAAATCGAGCGGAGCCGCGTGGCGTCATTTTATGTGTCCTAGTAACCACTGCAAAAGACGGAACTGGGATACGGCAATTATACTGCCATATAATTATTTTTACTCATTGTTCCTATGGAGGCACCGCCGATGGAGGTCGGTCAAAGGGGTAGACCGCCAGATCTAAAGGGTAGACCGCGCACTCAAGTTAATGTCGACATGGTAAAAAAGGTAATTTGGACGTAATATAATATATACTAGTATATTATAGTTATTACAAGAAACAATGAAAGAAAAAACAAAAAAATTAAGAAAAATGCATGATGCCGAGGGGGGCCCTCGGCGTATGGGGGGCCCTCGGCGTAGCTGGCGAGCGGGAAACCCTACCACCTGGTCGGCCCACGTCAACGGCTAAGCCGAGAGTGGCCCTCGGCGTATGCGCGGCCCTCGGCGTAGCTCGGGATCTGAGCCCGAAAAAGCACCTGGTCGGCCTCCTCCTCGCCAAAGCCCGCCCAAGTCCCGCGCCCATTTTCCCCCAATCCCGCCGCCGCCTCCTGCCCGACGCCGCCGCCTCCTGCCCGCCGCCACTGCCGCCGCCGCCACCTGCCGCTCGTGCCGCCCTCCTCCCGTCCCCAACCACTAGCCCCCGGCCCTCCTCCCGCCGCCGCCTCCTGCCCGACGCCGCCGCCACCTTCCGCTCCCGTCGCCACTCCTCCCCTCCCCCTCCACCTCCCGTCCCCATCCTCCCGTCGCCGCTCCTCCCCTCCCCTCCTCCTCCCGTCCCCCTGCTCCTCCCGTCCCCCTGCTCCCGTCGCCGCTCCTCCCCTCCCCCTCCTCCTCCCGTCCCCATCCTCCCGTCGGCGCCCTCCTCCTCGCCCGGCCCTCCTCCCCGTCGCCTTCCTCCTCGCCCCGGCCCTCCTCCCGTCGCCGCTCCCAGTACCCGGTATGGTAAGCTACTGTAGTTTTTTTTTCATTTTTTGTATTTCTTTAATTGTTGTAATAGAAATTGAATTGATTTGAAATAGAAATAGAAATAGAATAGTGCATAATAGAAATTGAAACCATATGTATGTATGTGTGTAAATAGTAGAAAAAATAGAAGTAGGATTGATTTGAAATAGTAATAGAAATAGAATAGTGGACATTTGGAAAGAAATAGAAATGTGTAGTTGAAATTGAAATGATATGTTTAATAATCGAAATAGAAATGCAAATGTGAATTTCTTCTAATAATATGTATTTGTAATAGGCCATGCCGTGACCGCCTCGTCTTGAGCACCCCGGCGTGACGATCCCGGATCTTGACGCGCTTCTCGACGGTCGCCGACATCGACAGTCGGTTGTTCGACTACTTCCTCTACAGCCGAGGGTGAGCAAAATTTCCAACTTCTTCTCCGCATTTTATTTATGTCACTAGATTCATTTTCCAAGTCAAGTTGCGTAACCTAGGTGTCACTTCCCGTCCTCAAGCGTTACGCGGATAAATATGCATTAGTGGTCGGCATATTTTCAACCGTAACGCTTGCGGCATTTACGGGACAGTCGGCGGATCCGTAGTTGGGTACGTTCTCCATGCTCTGCTCTGGTCCGAGTCAGAATTTCGGTAGCGCCTCACCGTTGTTCTCCGGATGCACATCCTCTTGTCTTTTTGGCGAGACGTGTATCGGGAGAGCAGCGGGGAGGTGCTGCCGAAATTTTGACTCGGACCGGGGTAGAGCATGGAGAACGTACTCAATCTACGGATCCGGCGGCTGCTAGGAGCCCACCTAGTAGAGATGTAGGTTGATGCATTCGTTTTGCCTGGTAAAAAAATTAAAATATGATGCATTTTCCTATTTGATATAAATGCTATGCTTGTCGTTTGGCTTCCAGTAGAGCAGAGGATGGCTGATAATGGATGGATGTACACCGGCCGTGTTAGTGCGACTAATAAAACAGATGAGTGGATAAGGAAGACTTGGCATTTAGTGAAGGAGTTGGCGCGTGGTACAAAACAGAAGGTTCAGCCACTTTGCCCGTGCAATCGTTGCTTGAAGCATCACCGTCGTGGAAAGGATGACATGTTTAAACACCTTCTGCAATATGGGTATATGCCTCGTTACGTCACGCAGATCGACTTTGATGAGCACGAACGTGACAGAGGTTCAGGCGACGTTGCTTCCGGGTTCTTTTTGGAGGGGCCGTCTACAGAGGAGGCGGAGACGGAGTCTAGAGCCGAGGAGGACTCTAGCCGCGGGTTTGAGACTCCGGAGGAGGATGGGCGGCCGAAGCCACTGAAGATTCGTGGGGAAGCGAGAGTCCCCGACGAGAGGAAGGAGCCTAAGACCCATGAGGCGAAGACCCTTATTATTCCTGCTGGCCCTGAGTAAGTGTACTAATTTGGCAATTTCGATTTTCATGTACTAATGTTTGATTTTCATGTGCTAATGTTTGATTTTCATGTGCAGCAATTGGACATTTCCTCCGGGGGTCAAGGGGCGCCAGCCTAGCAGCATGATTGGAGCTTTGCTTAGGAAGTTCTGGCCGGGCAAGTACTATCCCCTCGGCACTGTCCCCACTGGCGAGAAGAAGCTAGCCACTACTTGGACGGACTATGAGAGTGCCCCCGTCGTAGGCTTCCCGACAGCTGCTGAGGCCGTGATGAGAAAGTTTTGGGTAAGACATATTTTCAAGAGCTTCGTTCATATTTGATGACCCCAATGTGCTAACTCATGACTCTCACAATTGTTTTTTTGCATGATTGAAGTGTTTTTATCGTGTGGCGCCCGATATTGCCGGGACGGCGAACATGACTTTGCGGGCGACTTGTGAGAGGTTGACACCGCAGGTGTGGTACAACCAAAGGATCACGTCCGCGGGTCACTTCTGGGCACAGAGAGGCGAGAGGGTCCAGAAGCCGGACATTGTCGGTAAGAATGCTAAGGCCGAGTACGAGATGACGGTGGAGGACTACATGTCGGTGAGTAAAATGTCAATGAGATTCTACATTGCTACTAAGTTGCAATTGCATTAGATTGAGTTGAGTATTGCATTTTCAGGTTATCCCCGATTGGGCCGAGCCACATGCCGAGGCATGGGAGGAGATGGTTAGGACGAGGTGGCTCAAGATGGACGAGGACTTTGCAGCCGTGGCGAGGCGGAACGCGGAGAACCGAGGCGACGGTGGCACACACTGTGGGAGAAACCTCAGCTACGAGCGCTACAAGGGGAAGACGGTATCTATACATTTTATTTTCCGTCAGGTTCAAAGTTGGTACTCACAACATTTCCTTTCGCGATGCAGAGGGCCGAGTTAGGACCCGACGAGGAGATTTCTGACCTCGAGATATACAACAAGATGCGGCTTAAGAAGCCCGATCTCTCGCAGCCTCAGCCCTCGCTCCCTGAGTACTTCGGCACCTACGCCGAGGACGCCGAGAACTACTGCGCGATGGTGAGGCATCGTCACCCGGAGGTGGATGACCCCATGAGCGTGGAGGTCGACGAGGAGTCGTTGGTCCTGTCGTCCGGAGGGTTGCCGCATGGCCGTCTCGCCATGATGAACAAGGCCGTGAAGCATAAGCTCACCACGACCTTCACGCGTCTCAAGGCGGGCCTCACCAAGGACAGCCCCCCTCTCCCGCCTCGTCGCCGGGCTCGGCAACCCGCATACGACGTAAGTTTCTCTCATTTCCATCCTCTTTCCGACTTTCGTTCATACATTGCTAAGTGCTAACGAGACATGAATTTGTGAAATTGTAGCCTGACTTCGAGGCGGTCTACGTGGCCGCTCATCAAGAATATCAGGTGGCCTTCAACCAGCAGCAGCAGCAGTTCATGGAGTACATGGCATATATACATGTAAGTTCCAACCTTTGTTTTCGCAAATGATGACAAGTTCCACTTTTCCCTAGTTTGATGCTTCATTTCTGCAAAGACTGACATGTAAACTATCTTGCAGGCATCGATGGTGGCCAATCAAACTGGACAGACAGTGGATTTAGGGCCGATGCCTCCCTTTCCGGGGCCGGCGCCAAACATGCCATCGAAGGAAAATTTCGCTGCGGAGTACTATGGGAGAACAGCGGTAAGTTCTTCGCCAAACCGAATACTACGACTTTCCTTTGCCTCGCAAATTGCTAATATCTCGGGAACATGTGTGTAGGGAACGGGATGTTCCGGAAACCAGGGTGGTGGGAGGGAGATCACACCGGTTCATCATGGTGGTCCTTCTCCCGGTGGTACTCCCAGTACTTCTCCCGGTCCTTCTCCCGGTGGTTCTTCCGCAGCTTCTACTGGAAGGAATCGGCCCGAGCCGGTGTTTAGCGGCGACGAGCTCCTCTAGTTGTCCCATAGTAGCTACTTATGTATCCGCACTATGACACTATGACACTTGTACCTATGTTATGAGACTACGACTATGTATCCGCAACTATGTTATGAGACTTGAACTTCGTGTTATGTCTATTTGCACTTACTCTATTTCGTGTGAATTAATTTGTGATTTAATGTGCTGCTAATCCTGGGAAACAACCAAACCAGCAAAAAAAAGAAAAAAATGGTCAGCTCTACGCCGACGGGTTCCCCCTCGGGGAAGCGTCGACATGAACCATATGGCACATGCTACGCCGACGGCTTCCCCCTCGGGGTAGCGTCGAGATGAAACAGGGGCGCGACGCGTGGCAGTGTACGCCGACGGCCGCCCGCTCGGCGTAGGATGCGCCACGGCCCGCCAGGACGCACCGCGTGACAGGGTACGCCGACGGCCGCGCCCCTCGGCGTAGCGTGCAGCACAGCTCGCCAGGATGCGACGCGTGGCGGGGTACGCCGACGGCCGCGCCCCTCGGCGTAGCGTGCAGCACAGCTCGCCAGGATGCGACGCGTGGCGCGGTACGCCGACGGCTGCCCCCTCGGTGTAGCCGTAACGGCCGTCAGCTCGACGGCGCCCGTTAGCGTGCTAGTACGCCGACGGGTGGCCTGGCCCTCGGCCCTCTCGTTCTACGCCGACGGTCGCTGATACGCCGAGGGCCACGTGGCTTCTGCCGAGGCCAATCTTCCCCAAGGAGCTACGCCGAGGGTCCCCGTCGGCGTACCGTACGCCGAGGGCTAGGCTGTGGTACGCCGAGGGCCGGAGGCCGTCGGCATAGGTAGAGATTCCTGTAGTGCGCCGCTGGTGCCTATTGCCGTGCGCTGTGGAACTGCAGGAAGCACCGGTCACGTTGCCGAAAGCATTGTAACGGCCTGCCCAGCTGAGTCCAAGGACCTTGCAGCATGATACATGGCGCCGACAACAACGGCAGAAATGTTGGCGTCACCTACGTCGTGGGGAATATCTCATTTTGAGTCCAAGGATTTTGTACCAACAACATTTAAAACAGAATACAACGATACAGTTCTCAAATTGCTATAAGGGTGTGTTACAAAACTAGGGTTTGCAGTGAAAGCATTTTGTTCGACTTTATATTTTTTTGAAAGAATTAATAAGAACATAAACCAATGCAGGTGAAATTTCAACATGTGCACATAAATTTCGAACCAATACTTCATTTGAATTTTCATTTCTAATTGCCTATTTTATTTGAAAAGAAGAAAATGGTTTCATACATGCAGGTGCAGCCTTGTTATACTAGATTGAGAGCATCTCCATGGGAGCCCCCAAACCGCCCCCATCCGCACCTTTATTGACCGGGCGGGCACATGGAACACAAACCGACACTACAGGAAAACGATTAGGTGCCGATGGCCAGAAGCTACGTCGACGGCCATTTATCGTGGCCGTTGGCACATAGCTTGGAACCATGCGCCCAATAAAGAAACCGTCGGCGTAGCTAGGCCGTCGGCGTAGCTACAGCTATGTCAACGGCCACCATCGGCGTAGATCCAGTGGTGCCGACGGCCACCGTTGGTGTAACCTAGCCGTCGGCACAGGTACAGAACTTGTGACAGTTGTGGTTCCTCCCCGTTAACGGTCGGTAGACGGTGTTAGTTGTGTCGACGGCTAGGCCGTCGGCATATCTCACATATCTTTTCCCACTTTTCTGTTCCCTCTTCAATTTTAACTAGGTAAATACATATGCGTTGCTATGGGTTGCTATGGATTAAAAGCGACGTTCCATTGACAAAAGAAAAAAATCATCTACAGGTACTATAACGTACGTGTAACTCATCTAGCATTAATTTTTATCGACATTTTACTAAATGCACAAGTAAACAAAAAAGTAAAGTGCATGTACTCCTATAAAATGTTAAATATTCATCTTAGATTTGTGAGAATGCGGATTAATCTTGTTATTATTCTTAAATGATATGAACTATGCGTTGTATCCAATAATGAACCCCTGGGTTTCTGGCTTAACGTACATGCGCTGACGGCACTTAGGCAGTTCCAAGACGGATAGGGAGAACTCCCCGATGAGGTGAACCGGAGGGAATCTTGAGATAGTATGGATCCATATCCTTGCCACCACATGTCCCGATGACCTAACCAAGCCTAAATGAAGGCATAATGCCACCGGGGAACCGCCGCTGTGGTGTAGTCGACTGGCCTATAGTCGACTGGCCTATAGTCAACATCTGGCCTGCCCAGTCCACCGTTGATCGAGCTCTGCTCCGCAAAATATATGCGCGAGCGTTGCTGGGATCCGGATTCAGAAGATCTACTTCCGCAACTTAGCTGGATCGGATTCGTGAGCATTGTTGAATCTTACGTGCGTGAAACTATGAGGTGCTACACCTGCAGCACTCGACGTCGTGGGAGAGGACTACTACTCAATCCCGAGGTCGGCCACGAGTACGACTGTATCAATCATGTTCTAGCGAAACGTTAACCGCTTTTGATCTTCGAGAAACCATCTCCGTGACAACATTACTCTTAGATAAATCATGGGCAATCGGAGTGCAATTGTTAGAATATTTTATTTTCTATTGCGAACCCCTACAGATCTTCTCGGTTCCTGCTTCATTTGTCCATCTTAAATAATCTTTACCAAAATTTCCCACCACAGCTCAGAAGAATTTATACATGCATTCGATGGTAGTAGACTCATTCATGCGAAGGTAGTCGTCCCATGAATCGACAGAGGATCCATATGCAAGCATCCTCATAGCAGTGATGAACTTCTGGATCGACGAGAAACCACCCTGCCAATGGCATCACTCGTCGTACTCTGTCACGCCATGAAGAATTTCCATGTGCACGTCCTTGCTCATCTTGTAGGTTTTGATTTCTTTCTTCTAGACTTTAAACTTCCACGGTGCAACCGTTCTTCTTTTGCAGGCGTCAAGCATTTTTTGAAGGCAACTCGTGATCGACAGGTGCTCCAGACGTTGGCCATCAATGTGTTCTCGTACTCCATAATTTGTTAGATCATCTCGCCATCGCTATTCATGGCCTACGAGGCAAAACAAATCGTTACAAATTAGCAGCGGCAAGGGAGGCAAGAACCACGGCTTGCGACGGCTACCAAACAAACGACCGAACACATTATGTGCGCGGTGGGAATAGCCGCCTCGCTTGGGACCGATTCGGAGAACTCGAGGTGACGAAATAGGCGGCTATACAATGATGCGTCGTTGTGGATTTCGGCGCATGCGTTCTATTCCGTTGGAATGGTCGACAAATCAAGCGATAGTGGGAGGAGCGGGAGGTGAGGCGTGTCGCGAAAGAAAAGGCGGGAGGCAACCGCGTCGACTTTGATCACCGGTAAACGCGAGTTTGCAATGACTCCTGGCGGAGCCAAGATTTTTAGATTGGGTGTGCGAAGTTATATAAAAAAAATTAGCACAACAATACAAATTGTTGGTTCTGAGTGTCACAATCTACTACACCAATGCATTGTTGGTTAAATTAGATTGAGTGTTAGTCCTAGGTTTTAGTATCATCCCCGTCCTCACCGCCGTCGATCGCCAGCGTCGTCCCCTAGCCGGCACCGTACCACCTCGGTGAGCCTCTTCTTTTTTATAAAAAAAATTAGTTTTATGTGATGAACTTGAATATTAATTAAGTTGGTCACTCATATATCCATGATGTTGTGCAATTAATGATTTTTGATATACTTATATAATGCAGATGAATCGATAATGGATGTACGGTGACCGGTGCCATCCCGGCTTCATTAATGGCATGCATTATTTTCTCAACGTGGCTGAGGAAAACAGGCGGTCGAATGGTTTCATTTATTGTCCATGTAGTTCCCGTAAGAATATGAAGGATTACTCTACCTCAAAGACCCTTGATGTCCACCAGCTTGAAAACGGTTTCATGCCCAGCTATAATTGTTGGACCAAGCACGGAGAAAGAGGGGTTATATTGGAAGACAACGAAGAAGAAGAGGATAGTGACAACTATCCTATGTTCAATGAAGGCGGTGATAGTAGAATGGGGGAAGACGAAGCTGAAGAAGAGCTCATTTTTGATGAGCCGATTTTTGATGACCCTGATGACGATTTGGGTCGGGCCATTCTTGAAGCGAAGATAAACTGCGAAAGTGAAAAGGAGAGATTGAAGTTGGAGAAAATGTTAGAGGATCACAATAAACTGTTGTACCCAAATTGCGAACATGGCCAGAAAAAGTTGGTACCACGCTAGAATTGCTGCAATGGAAGGCAGAGAATGGTACTTCTGACAAGAGATTTGAAAAGTTGCTGAAAATAATAAAGAAATTGCTTCCAGGGGAGAACATATTGCCCTCTAGTACGTACGAAGCAAAGAAGGTTGCCTGTCCTCTAGGATTAGAGGTGCAGAAGATACATGCATGAATCAATGACTACATCCTCTACCGCGAGGAGTATGAGAATTTGAATGCATGCCCGATATGTAGTGCATTGAGGTATAAGATCAGGGGAGATGACCCTGGCGATGTTGAGGGCGAGTCCACCCCCAGGAAGAGGGTTCCTGCGAAGGTGATATGGTATGCTCCTATAATACCACGGTTGAAACGTTTGTTCCAAAACAAAGATCTTGCTAGGTTGTTGCGATGGCACAAAGAGGACCGTAAGAAAGATGTGATGCTGAGACACCCCGCTGACGGGTCGCAGTGGAGAAAAATCGACAGAGAGTTCAAGTCATTTTCAGATATCGCAAGGAACTTAAGATTTGGTCTAAGTACAGATAGTTTTAATCCTTTCGGGGAGCAGAGCTCCAGTCATAGCACCTGGCCAGTGACTCTATGTATCTATAACCTTCCTCCTTGGTTGTGCATGAAGCGGAAGTTCATTATGATGCCAGTGCTCATCCAAGGCCCGAGGCAACCCGGCAACGACATTGATGTGTACCTGAGACCATTGGTTGAAGAACTTTTACAGTTGTGGCGTGAAGAAGGTGTACCTGTGTGGGATGAGCATGAACAAAAGGAATTTAACCTACGAGTGTTGTTGTTTGTAACCATCAATGATTGGCATGCTCTTAGTAATATTTCAGGACAGTCAAACAAGGGATACAATGCATGCACACACTGTTTAGATGAGACTAACAGTATATATTTGGGAGGCAAGAATGTGTACCTGGGACATCATCGATTTCTTCCAAAACAACATCACGTAAGAAAGAGAGGAAAGCATTTCAGAGGTGAGGCAGATAACCGAACGAAGCCTACCCGCCCTACTGGGGATGTTATATATGATATGGTCAAGGATTTAAAAGTGATCTTTGGAAAGGGTCCGAGCGGACAATCTGTTCCGCATGATGTTGATGGACACATACCCATGTGGAAGAAGAAGTCTATATTTTGGGAGCTACCCTACTGGAAATTCCTAGAGGTTCACTCTGCAATCGACATGATGCACATGACGAAAAATCTTTGCGTGAACCTGCTAAACTTCTTGGGCGTGTATGGGAAGACAAAAGATACACCGGATGCACAGCAGGACCAGCAAAGTACCCACAAAGGAAACAACCTAAATTCAGAGAAGTATCAAGGTCATGCGAGCTACGCTCTTACCAAAGAAGAGAATTAGATCTTTTTTGAATTCCTGAGTAGCATCAAGGTCCCGTCTGGCTTCTCGTCGAATATAAAGGGAATAATAAGCATGTCAGAGAAAAAGTTTCAAAACCTAAAGTCTCATGACTGCCATGTGATTATGACACAATTACTTCCGGTTGCATTGAGGGGGCTTCTGCCGGAAAATGTTCGAGTACCCATTGTGAAGCTATGTGTGTTCCTCAATGCAATTTCTCAGAAGGTGATCAATCCACTAACTCTACAAAATTTACAGAAGGATGTGGCGCAATGTCTAGTCAGCTTCGAGTTGGTGTTCCCACCATCCTTCTTCAATATTATGATGCATCTCCTCGTTCACCTGGTCGAAGAGATTGTCATTCTCGGTCCTGTATTTCTACACAACATGTTCCCCTTTGAGAAATTCATGGGATTCTTAAAGAAGTACGTTCATAACCGTGCTAGGCCAGAAGGAAGCATCTCCAAGGGCTATGGAACAGAGGAGGTCATTGAGTTTTGTGTTGAATTTATTCCTGACCTTAAGCCGATCGGTGTTCCTAAATCGCGCTATGAGGGGAGACTACATGGAAAAGGCGCGCTAGGAAAGAAAGCAACAACGTGTATGGACGAACATTCTTTCACTCAAGCACACTACACAGTTCTACATAATTCCAGCTTGGTGGCTCCGTACATAGTGGAACATAAGGATATCTTACGCTCTGAATACCAGGAGCAACATGAAGATTGGATTGATTGAGAACACATGAAGACTTTCGGCGGTTGGTTGCAAACACGTCTCATGAATGTCACTGATGAAGAACAGCTATACTTGTTGGCCAAGCAAACATCTTCCACTATATCGACTTTTCAAGGGTACGAGATAAATGGGAATACAATTTACACGTTCGCCCAAGATAAAAAGAGCACCAACCAAAACAGTGGTGTCCACTTTGATGCAGCAGAGAACAATGGGAAGAAGGTCACATATTATGGGTACATAGAGGAGATATGGGAACTTGACTATGGACCTAATTTCAAGGTCCCTTTGTTCCGGTGAAAATGGTTCAACCTGAAAGACGGGGTACAGGTAGACCCGCAGTACGGAATGACTACAGTGGATCTCAACAATCTAGGGTACGACACCGAACCATTCGTCCTAGCCAGTGAAGTGGCTCAGGTTTTTTATGTGAAGGACATGTTGACCAAACCGGAAAAAAGAAAAGAAAGGCACGAGGACACATCATACGATGAGCCAAAGCGCCACATAGTTCTTTCAGGAAAAAGAAACATCGTGGGAGTAGAGGACAAGACAGACATGTCAGAAAATTATAATAAGTTTGATGATATTCCACCCTTCAAGGTAAAAACTGACCCAAGCATCATGTTAAATAATGAAGATTGTCCATGGTTGCGTCGCAATCAGAAAAAAGGGAAACACACGAAGAAAACTCAGAAGACTAGATAGGGATCATAACTTGTGTATCTCAATATGGAAATCACTTTTCCATTTGTTTTTGTGTAATGATGTTACTGTATGTAAGATATTAACAATGGAGATGGTTGGCTTGTTTTACTAGTTAAGTAGCTTTCACGGGCTTCCGAAGAAGCTCCGCCACGGGAGATTTGCCAACCCTTTCCCCATTACTGTTAGAGGAGATGGAGTCTTTCACGGGGTTGCAGGGAAATTTTTTCGAGGCATGATACGTCCATTTTGCATCACTATTTTATATCATAATTTACTGTTATTCATTGATATATTTCATATATAGAGATGATACTTATGTTATTTCATCTATTTTGCATGTTTCATGATTATTTGGGGATCGCGCACCGGAGCCAGGATTCTGCTGGAAAAAGCACTGTCAGAATGCAATATTTCGGAAGATCAACAGTTGACGGAAATTATATGAAAATTCCTATTTTCCCAGAAGTCGAAGGGAGCCAGAAGGGGGAGCCGAGGGGACCCGAGGTGGGCCCACCTCATAGGCCGGCACGGCCCAAGGCTAGCCGCACCACCCTGTGAGGAGGGGGCCCACAGCCCCCTCTCGCCTCCTTTTCTTCGCGTACGTCTTCGTCCCGAAAACCTAAGCCCCAGAGGATAGTCGCGAAGAGTCACAGCCGCCTCTGCGGGGCGGAGAACACCAGAGAGAAAAGAGCTCTCCAGTGGGCAGGAATCCGCCGGGGAAATTCCCTCCCGGAGGGGGAAATCGACGCCATCGTCACCGTCATCGAGCTGGACATCATCTCCATCACCATCGTCATCATCTCCATCATCATCACCGCCATCTCCACCGCTGCACCTCGTCACCGCTGTAACAATTCGGGTTGGATCTTGATTGTTTGATAGGGGAAACTCTCCCGGTGTTGATTTCTACTTGTTATTGATGCTATTGAGTGAAACCATTGAACCAAGGTTTATGTTCAGATTGTTATTCATCATCATATCACCTCTGATCATGTTCCATATGATGTCTCGTGAGTAGTTCGTTTAGTTCTTGAGGACATGGGTGAAGTCTAAATGTTAGTAGTGAATTATGGTTGAGTAATATTCAATGTTATGATATTTAAGTTGTGGTGTTATTCTTCTAGTGGTGTCATGTGAACGTCAACTACATGATACTTCACCATTTATGGGCCTAGGGGAGTGCATCTTGTATTCGTTTGCCAATTGCGGGGTTGCCGGAGTGACAGAAACCTAAACCCCCGTTGGTATATCGATGCAGGAGGGATAGCAGGATCTCAGAGTTTAAGGATGTGGTTAGATTTATCTTAATTACTTTCTTGTATTTGCGGATGCTTGCAAGGGGTATAATCACAAGTATGTATTAGTCCTAGGAAGGGCGGTGCATTAGCATAGGTTCACCCACACAACACTTATCAAAACAATGAAGATTAATCAGCTGTATGAAGCGAAAGCACTAGACTAAATTCCCGTGTGTCCTCAAGAACGTTTGGTCATTATAAGTAAACAAACCGGCTTGTCCTTTGTGCTAAAAAGGATAGGGCCACTCGCTGAAATTATTTCTCTCGCATTTTACTTACTCGTACTTTATTTATCTGCTACATCAAAACCCCCTGAATACTTGTCTGTGAGCATTTACAGTGAATCCTTCATCGAAACTGCTTGTCAACACCTTCTGCTCCTCGTTGGGTTCGACACTCTTATTTATCGAAAGTACTACGATACACCCCCTATACTTGTGGGTCATCAAGACTATTTTCTGGCGCTGTTGCCGGGGAGTGAAGAGCTATTGGTAAGTGGAATTGGTAAGGAAAACCTTTACTGTTTGTGCTGATTTTATTTACACTTTGCTTGCTATAAGTCATTATGGAGAGATCTTCTCTTGAATTTCTATTTGGGAAATCTACTACTACTGCAACGGTAGTGGATGAGGAGCCAGGTGAGGAAGTAATACCATATAAAATACCTATGAAAATTATTGAACGTGTTATGGATAACCGCTATGAAGGGGATGGAACTGTCCATCCTGGTGATCATTTACTGTTTTTACATGAATTATGCGGGTTATTCAAATGTGCAGGTATTGCTATGGATGAAGTTAGAAAGAAACTATTCTCTATATCGCTGTCTGGTAAAGCGGCGCATTGGTATAAATTGCTGAAGAATGGTGATTCTCTTGATTGGGAGGACATTGTGCCCTTATTTTATTCTAAATTCTATCCTCCAAGTGAAATTCACAGAGATCGGAACCGCATATATAATTTCTGGCCTCATGATGGAGAGAGTATTGCCCAAGCATGGGGGAGATTGAAGTCTTTAATGCTCAAATGTCCCATTCATGAGCTTCCTGGTAATATTATTATTGATAATTTCTATGCAAGAATTTCTTTTCAAGACAAGACCTTGCTGGATACTTCTTGTTCTGGATCATTTACACGCAACAAAGAAGAGTTTAAAAGGGACCTTCTAAATCGGATTCAGGAGAATACTGAAGGATGGGAGAACGACAAAGATAGAGAGTCAGGTATAAATTATGATTATAAATGCATTGAAGCTTTTATGGATACTGATAAATTTCGTAATATGAGTGCTACTTATGGTCTTGATTCTCAAGTTGTTGCAAATCTTTATAGAGCCTTTGCCTCTCATTATGAATTGCCTAAGAAGAATTTTGATAAGTATCATGAACCATATAAAGATAAAATTGATTCATCTATAAACAAATGTGTAGTAATTGAAACTGTTGATCATGTTATTCCTGAAGCTTATATTGAAAAAACTCCTTTCCCTGCTAAAATGAAGGAGTACTCTGTTATAAATAGTGCGGTTAATAAAAGTGAAAAGAAACCTATAGAACCCGAAGAGCAAATAAAAGTTGAACCTGCTATTGCAATAGTTAAAGATCTTGTGACTGAAAATGTGGAAGATAGTCATATTATTTTCTGTGAAGATGCTTCTAATATTGTTTCGCATCCTAATAAGTCTAGAAAAACTAGTGTTCCTATGCTATCTGTTAGAATTGGTGATCATTGTTATTATGGTTTATGTGATATTGGTGCAAGTATTAGTGCTATTCCTTATGAGCTTTACAAGGAGATTATGCACGAAATTGGTTCTTGTGAACTTGAAGATATTGATGTGGTTATTCGGCTAGCGAATAGAGAAACTATCTCTCCAATTGGTATTGTTCGAGATGTGGAAGTTTTATGTGGTAAGATTAAATATCCTGCTGACTTTTTGGTACTTGGTTCTGCTGCTAGTAAGTATTGTCCTATCATTTTTGGTAGACCTTTTCTAAATACTTGTGGAGCTGTTACAGATTGCAAGAAGGAGAAAATTTTGACTAAATTTGCTGGTGAATCTTATGAGTTTAATTTCTCTAAATTTGCCAAAACCCCTTATAAAGTTGATTCTCCTAATAATGATTTTAGAGTTGAACAGTGTGCGTCTATTGCTCTTGCTCCTAATAATCCTTTGCAGCAACATTTGGAGAATAGTGAGAGCGAAGTCTTTAGGGAAGAAAGGAATGAGCTTGATGAAATTTTCCTTTGTCAACCTATTCTTAAACATGATTTGCCGGTTGAAGATCTAGGTACAACACCACCACCAAAGGAAGATCCTGTTTTTGATTTGAAACCATTGCCTGATAATCTTAAGTATGCTCATATTGATGATAAGAAAATATATCCTGTTATTATTAGTTCTAAGCTTTCAGAGATTGAGGAAGAAAGGTTATTGGAAATATTGAAGAAACACTGAGGAGCTATTGGCTACACTCTTGATGATTTGAAGGGGATTTCTCCCTCTATTTGCCAACATGCTATCAATATGGAAGATGATGCAAAGCCTGTTGTTGAACATCAGCGTCGTCTAATTCCGAAGATGAAGGATGTGGTAAGGAATGAGGTATTAAAACTTCTTGAAGCTGGTATTATATATCCTATTGCTGATAGTAGATGGGTTAGTCCTGTGCATTGTGTTCCTAAGAAAGGAGGAATGACTGTTGTGCCTAATGATAATGATGAGCTCATCCCTCAAAGAGTAGTTGTAGGGTATAGAATGTGCATTGATTATCGAAAAGTTAATAAGGTTACTAAGAAAGATCATTACCCTTTACCCTTTATTGATCAAATGTTAGAAAGGTTGTCTAAAAACACTCATTTTTGCTTTCTTGATGGTTATTCTGGGTTTTCACAAATTGCTGTTAAAACTAAAGATCAAGAGAAAACCACTTTCACTTGTCCCTATGGAACTTATGCTTATAGGTGTATGCCTTTTGGTTTATGTAATGCTCCTGCTACTTTTCAAAGATGCATGTCTGCTATTTTTCATGGCTTTTGCGAGAGTATTGTAGAGGTATTCATGGATGATTTTTCTGTCTATGGGAATTCTTTTGATAATTGCTTGCGAAACCTCGATAAAGTTTTGCAGAGATGTGAAGAAACTAACCTTGTTCTTAATTGGGAGAAATGCCACTTTATGGTTAATGAAGAAATTGTATTGGGACATAAAATTTCCGAGAGAGGTATTGAAGTTGATAGAGCTAAAGTTGAAGCAATTGAGAAGATGCCCTATCCGAGGGATGTTAAAGGTATTCGTAGTGTTCTTGGTCATGCTGGGTTTTATAGGAGATTTATTAAAGATTTCTCCAAGATTTCAAAGCCTCTTACTAATCTTCTTCAAAAATATGTACCTTTTGTTTTTGATGATGATTGTAAGGAAGCTTTTGAAACTCTAAAGAAAGCCTTAACAACTGCTCCTGTAGTTGAACCTCTTGATTGGAATTTGCCTTTTGAGATTATGTGTGATGCTAGTGATTTTCTTTGTAAGCTGTTCTTGGACAGCGAGTAGATAAAAAATTAAATGTTATTCATTATGCTAGCAAAACTCTTGATGCTGCTCAAAGAAATTATGCTACAACTGAACAAGAATTATTAGCTGTAGTCTTTGCTTGTGATAAGTTCAGATCCTATATTGTTGATTCAAAAGTTACAATTCATACTGATCATGCTGCAATTAGATACTGATGCGTGTAGTTGACACGTCCGTTGGGAACCCCAAGAGGAAGGTGTGATGCGCACAGTAGCAAGTTTCCCTCAGTAAGAAACCAAGGTTTAATCGAACCAGTAGGAGTCAAGAAGCACGTTGAAGGTTGATGGCGGTGAAGTATAGTGCGGCGCAACACCAGGGATTCCGGCGCCAACGTGGAACCTGCACAACATAACCAAAGTACTTTGCCCCAACGTAACAGTGAGGTTGTCAATCTCACCGGCTTGCTGTGAACAAAGGATTAACCGTATTGTGTGGAAGATGATTGTTTGCGAAGAACAGTAAAGAACAAGTATTGCAGTAGATTGTATTTCAGATGTAAAGAATAGACCGGGGTCCACAGTTCACTAGCGGTGTCTCTCCCATAAGATAAATAGCATGTTGGGTGAACAAATTACAGTTGGGCAATTGAAAAATAAAGAAGGCATAACAATGCACATACATATATCATGATGAGTACTATGAGATTTAATCAGGGCATTACGACAAAGTACATAGACCGCCATCCAGCATGCATCTATGCCTAAAAAGTCCACTTTCAGGTTATCATCCGAACCCCTTCCGGTATTAAGTTGCAAGCAACAGACAATTGCATTAAGTGTGGTGCGTAATGTAATCAACACAAATATCCTTAGACAAAGCATCGATGTTTTATCCCTAGTGGCAACAGCACATCCACAACCTTAGAACTTTCATCCTTTGTCCCAGATTTAATGGAGGCATGAACCCACTATCGAGAATAAATACTCCCTCTTGGAGTCACAAGTATCAACTTGGCCAGAGCCTCTACTAGCAACGGAGAGCATGCAAGAACATAAACAACATATATGACAGATTGATAATCAACTTGACATAGTATTCAATATTCATCGGATCCCAACAAACACAACATGTAGGATTACAAAGAAATGATCTTGATCATGATAGGCAGCTCACAAGATCGAGCATGATAGCACAATTAGGAGAAGACGACCATCTAGCTACTGCTATGGACCCATGGTCCAGGGGTGAACTACTCACACATCAATCCGGAGGCGATCATGGCGATGAAGAGTCCTCCGGGAGATGATTCCCCTCTCCGGCAGGGTGCCGGAGGCGATCTCCTTAATCCCCCGAGATGGGATTGGCGGCGGCTGCGTCTCTGGAAGGTTTTCCGTATCGTGGCTCTCGGTACTGGGGGTTTCGCGACGGAGGCTTTAAGTAGGCGGAAGGGTAGGTCAGGGGGCGTCACGAGGGACCCACACAATAGGCCGGCGCGGCCAGGGCTTGGGCCGCGCCGCCCTGTTGTGTCGTCGCCTCGTGGCCCCACTTCGTATCTCCCTCGGTCTTCTGGAAGCTTCGTGGAAAAATAGGCCCCTGGGTGTTGATTTCGTCCAATTCCGAGAATATTTCCTTACTAGGATTTCTGAAACCAAAAACAGCAGAAAATAGCAACTGGCTCTTCGGCATCTCGTCAATAGGTTAGTGCCGGAAAATGCATAATAACGACATATAATGTGTATAAAACATGTGAGTATCATCATAAAAGTAGCATGGAACATAAGAAATTATAGATACGTTTGAGACGTATCAAGCATCCCCAAGCTTAGTTCCTACTCGCCCTCGAGTAGGTAAACGATAACAAAGATAATTTCTGAAGTGACATGCTATCATAATCTTGATCAATACTATTGTAAAGCACATGAGATGAATGCAGCAATTCGAAGCAATGATGAAGATAATGAGTAAACAAATGAATCATATAACAAAGACTTTTCATGAATAATACTTTCAAGACAAGCATCAATTAAGTCTTGCATAAGAGTTAACTCATAAGCAATAAGTTCTTAGTAGAAAGCTTTGAAACAACACAAAGGAAGATATAAGTTTCAGCGGTTGCTTTCAGCTTCAACATATTTATCTCATGGATAATTGTCAACACAAAGTAATATAACAAGTGCAATAGGTAAACATGTAAGAATCAATGCACACATTTTACACAAGTGTTTGCTTCTAAGGTAGAAAGAATAGGTAAACTGACTCAACAATAAAGTAAAAGATAGGCCCTTCGCAGAGGGAAGCATTGATTACTATTTTTGTGCTAGAGCTTTTCATTTTGAAAACAAGAAATAATTTTGTCAACGGTAGTAATAAAGCATATGAGTTATGTATAAGATATCTTATAAGTTGCAAGCCTCATGCATAGTATACTAATAGTGCTCGCACCTTGTCCTAATTAGCTTGGGTTAACACGGATTATCATTGCATAACATATGTTTCAACCAAGTGTCACAAAGGGGTACCTCTATGCCGCCTGTACAAGGGTCTAAGGAGAAGGTTCGCATTGGATTTCTCGCTTTTGATCATTCTCAACTTAGACACCCATACCGGGACAGCATAGACAACAGATAATGGACTCCTCTTTTAATGCTTAAGCATTCAACAACAGTTAATATTCTCATAAGAGATTGAGGTTTTATGTCCAAACTGAAACTTCCACCATGATTCATGGCTTTAGTTAGCGGCCCAATGTTCTTCTCTAACAATATGCATACTCAAACCATTTGATTGTGAAAACCGCCCTTACTTCAGATAAGATGAACATGCATAGCAACTCAC
The DNA here is from genome assembly GCF_019359855.2 of Lolium perenne. Classification (NCBI taxonomy): domain Eukaryota; kingdom Viridiplantae; phylum Streptophyta; class Magnoliopsida; order Poales; family Poaceae; genus Lolium; species Lolium perenne. The sequence goes on from NC_067246.2 coordinate 324,666,359, forward strand.
ATGATATTCAACAAAGGTAAAAGAGTTGATGGCATCCCCAGAAAACATGGTTACCGCTCAACAAGCAACTTATTAAGAAATAAGACACATAAGTACATATTCTTCACCACAATAGTTTTTAAGGCTATTTGTCCCATGAGCTATATATTGCAAAGGTAAATAATAGAAATTTTAAAGGTAGCACTCAAGTAATGTACTTTGGAATGGCGGAGAAATACCATGTGGTAGGTAGGTATGGTGGACACAAATGGCATGGATTTTGGCTCAAGGATTTGGATGCACGAGAAGAATCCCTCTCAATACAAGGTTAGGCTAGCAAGGTTGTTTGAAGCAAACTCAAGTATAAAACGGTGCAGCAAGACTCACATATAAACATATTGTAAGCATTATAAGACTTTACATCGTCTCCTTGTTGTTCAAACACCTCAACCAGAAAATATCTAGACTTAGAGAGAACAATCATGCAAACCAAATTTTAACTAGCTCTATGTAGTTATTCATTAATAAGTGCAAAGTACATGATGCAAGAGCTTAAACAAGATCTATATGAGCACAACAATTTCCAAGTATCACATTATTCAAGACATTATACCATTTACCACATGCGGTATTTTCCGTTTCCAACCATATATCAATGAATGAGGTAGTTCAACTTTCGCAATGAACATTAAAGATAAAGCTAAGAACACATGTGTTCATACGAAACAGCGGAGCGTAATATCTCCAATATAAAGAATGCTAGGATCCGACTTTATTCAAACAAAACAAAAACTAAAGCAAACAGACGCTCCAAGCAAAGCACATAAGATGTGACTGAATAAAAATATAGTTTCATTAGAGGAACCTGATAATGTTGTCGATGAAGAAGGGGATGCCTTGGGCATCCCCAAGCTTAGACGCTTGAGTCTTCTTAAGATATGCAGGGATGAACCACGGGGGCATCCCCAAGCTTAGACTTTTCACTCTTCTTGATCATATTGTATCATCCTCCTCTCTTGACCCTTGAAAACTTCCTCCACACCAAACTCGAAACAAACTCATTAGAGAGTTAGTGCATATTTGAACATTCATATATTCAGAGGTGACATAATCATTCTTAACACTTCTGGACATTGCACAAAGCTACTGAAAGTTAATGGAACAAAGAAATCCATCGAACATAGCAAAACAGGCAATGCGAAATAAAAGGCAGAATCTGTCAAAACAGAACAGTCCGTAAAGACGAATTTTACAGGGGCACTTAACTTGCTCAGATGAAAATGCTCAAATTTAATGACGGAATGTGTTGACTGCCAAAACCCACCGGCGGGCAGCGACGGTCAACACAGGTAGAGCCGGGAAGAGCCTAGAGCTGCGGCTGGCTGAGACCCCTCCGAGCGACGGCCCGCAATGCTCTTCTGGTCACACGTCCGATGCGAAGTGCAAGGGCGTGCCACCTGACCTATACCTGGTCAGGAAGGTGATGGGGATGCCTCGCTTAGTTTCCTGCATGGCATACACGTAAACATTAAATACGAGCCTCGATCGGCTCTCAGGTTATCCTGTGAATCGGCTCAAAGAGCCGATCCACCCATGATTCGTACGGGGTGCACGAATATATGGTGATCCTGCTTGATCAAGATAAAGCTAATGAGATCTACGACGATTTAGGGTTTTCACCGCATAATCGGATCATCCTACTCCAGGTTGGGCCTCGCGGCCACGCACGGTGATCGTAAGCCGATCCTAAACAAGGCCTAAAAACCAACATGAAGTTGATCCTCGGAACATCCTGTTTAGGACTTGCGAACGACACCCTACGCGCCGCTGGATCCTCCCCCCCTTTGTAAGGCCTAACTATTGCAGATATTAAACTAATCCTTGTAGAACAAGGAGCAATCGTAACGGATCAGATCTACCAAATAATGATCAAGCGGGGTGCCGCCCCCACACCTAAGATAGGTGTGAGGGCGGCTAGATATGCAAGGGTTGCACTACGTAAGCATGTTATACGAAGAACTATGCTAACCCTAACACATCTATGATAACTACGTTGCTCGCCATCAAAGACGCTTCAGTACGAGCAACGCATGAACAACGTGGAGCTTGTGCTGCCTAGATCGCAAGATGCGATCTAGGCAGCATGTCGCTTACCTGATAGAAACCCTCGAGACGAAGGAGTTGGCGATGCGCCGAGATTGGTTTGTTTGGGTTGAACGTGAGTTGTTGTTTATTCCATAAACCCTAGATACATATTTATAGTCCAGGGGACTTTCTAACGTGGGAATATCCCCACCGTGTACGAGACAAACTCTAACTTTTAATCTACGATACAATCTACTATAATTAAAGATACACGGGCAAACTAGCCCAAATTCTCCGTGCAAGGCCGCTTCAGAGATCTTCCACGTGTAATCTTCCAAGCCCATCTCTCTAACGGCCCACCTCCTGATTTGACCAAAATCTGGTGATAACACATGCCCCCCTGGTTTTGGAAATAACTTTTCCAAAATCATTATGCTTTCCTTCGTCGGGTCATGTCGTGGCAGAGCAGAGCTGTTGCAGTATCCGTTATCATTATGCCCCGTCTTCTCAGCTTCTCTGCAAAATTCGATAGCTCTGGCGTCATCTCCTTGGAAACTATAATGACATTAAATTTCCACCAAGGCTCCTCATTATTTAAGCTGTGCCGATCGATTAGCTTTCTTCATCCCCTTCCTCTGTTCCAGCCATCGGCACCCAAAAAACCCCCTTCTCCTTCAGCCATGTCTTCCTCTTCCTCCTCCTTCTCAAACCTCTTCCCCCAATCCTCGCCGAAGAAGAAGAACGAGGACAACCTTCACTCCAAGGTGAACCCCCTCTCCCCCGACAATGAGAAGAAAGAAGGAGAAGTAGCGAAGGCCAAGGCCTTCCCCTCCGCCAAGCTCCCGCCGAAGAAGCGCTCCCGCATGTGGGCGGATAGCGAGGATGAAGACGACGATGAAGAAGGAGAAGAGGAGGAGGAAGATGAATCTTCCTCTTCCGCCGGGTACCCGCCAACCAAGCGCTTCCGCTCCTGGGCGGACAGCGAGGATGATGATGATGACGAGGAGGAAGAGGCTCCGGCCACGGGCTGGGGTAGCAGCGACGAGGAGCTCCCTGGGAGCAGCGCCGACGACATCGACGGCGGTGACGACGAGGACAGCGACGACTAGTAGAATAAGACTAGTAGTAGCAGTGCACTAGGCACTAGATCCCTCTTTTGAGAGCCATCGGCTCTTTCTTGTAAAGCCGCTCCTCTGAATTAATGAAATTGTTCTTTTGATTCATCCTTCAATTACTCCAATTTCATTCCTTCCGCCTGTCATGCCAAGACCGATAGCAACGCATCGGATTTCTTTTCTTTTGGACGCCCATGAAGCCGGATTCTCATGTCGATTAGCTCGTAGGCCAAGAACTTCTCAATTTCAGGCTGCGATTTGGTATCTGACCACAATTTTTCGCAATCCCTTAGCCGATGACTACTCATCGGCTATTTTGAGAATCTAGTCCCTTTCCTCCTCTTGCAGCGACAGGACGGTCCAAACTTGTAAAAAACAAAAAAAAACCGACGGCCTCCTATCCCGATTCAGAGGAGGTCACAATGCAGGGCCAGTCGATGCGACTCCACTCGGCTTTCCAAAACAGAGCAGCCACCAGGCCAGCTGCCCCCCGAGTCTCAGTCGAGGCGAGAATCGGTAATGGATCAGCCGAATGTGCCGCCTATGCAGAGTTAGCCGATTTCAACAAAATCGGCTCCCCAAAGCAGAGAACCTTCAGGGTGAGCTGCCCCCCGAGCTTCTTCAGTCTACTTTTCGCGCCTTGCAGGTCAGATCGGCTCCTTTCCTGCACTGACCGTCGATGCCGATGTGAACTTTGAGCATATAACCAGCCGGTCTTGGTCTTGTGTGACTGTACTAGAGTCGATGGCTGAGCATCGGCTAAATTTTTTTTTATTTGGCCGATTTTTCTTAATCGGCCCCCAATGTTCCACTGCACGCATGTCTGCACGTGTTTATCTGCACATGTTTATCTGATTATATGCCCCCCGAGCCGAATCTGCCAGATGACTGCAGATATCGGCTTTTATGGTTAGCCAGGGCACTGTACTTGCACGTCGGCTCCGCAAGGATTCGTGCTGACTTTCATTCGCCGACGTGGCCGTTGCCCAGTAGATCGATGCTGAACACAAGCAGAACATGTGGTGAAGATAATTTTGGCCGATTGCTGGAATCGGCCTCCATATCCATTGGAGCGCTGACTGAAGGTTCTGTAATGCTCCTTCATAATTTTTGGGGCCGATCACAAGGACCAGCCTCGCCCCGTTTGCTCATCGGTTTGTTCTTGCTACTCGGCCAGGCTGGTGGATAAAACCAGCCCAACCTCTGACTTGATGCGCCTGCTGTCGTCCACCTTGAGTGCATCGTAGAATCGTGGAGCACTAAGCTCCGTCGGAAGGACGAGCACCATGTTTGTACCAGCCGATGTTTCATCATCGGCTTTCTTTTGCTTGGGACGCCACTCCATTCTCCGTGGACGACCCTCTTCATCCAGGGTTCGCTGAACCTTTGCAGCCAGATCAGGCCGTGCCTTCCTTAGCGTATGCAGGTATAACCTTTCGGCTTCCTCCAGGCCACGCAACCGCTGAACCCTGCGTTTTTGTGAACGGCTGAGTCCGTCAGGGCACCACCTTGGACGGTGGTACCTGTCTTCTTCTTCTGGTCCCTCGTCTTCGGAATCCTCAAGATCTGCCCACCGAGGGGACTCATCACGTTTGCTCTGTGGCGGGAGAGGCCCTAAGCGCTCGAACACAGACACGTTGGCTGCCTCCTTCTTCTTCTTGTTGCATTCTGGGCAATTGCCGATTGTGGGCAATCGGCTCATTCCTGAATCCCAGCAGTGTCTGAAGAAAGGGCAGTCCCAGTGTCTGGCGTTGTCATCTTGCTCCCTTGACCTGTCCGTGGCACGGCGCTCGTGCTCCTCCTCATCGCGATCATGCCGACGATGTCTTCTGGCTTCTCTAGCCAGACGATCTCCTTCATCATCATAGTTGGACCGTCGGCGTTGGACAACATGATTCACATATTTGTTGAGGAGGTGATCAGAGAGAGGTCGTTGATATCTTATGTTCTTCACTTCTCCCTCTGTGACGTAGCGCTTGCCATCATGATGGAGCCGATCGCGTGGAGCGGCCTCCTCTGTGTCCTTGCTATGAGAGCAGCTGCCCTCATCTCCATCTTTGCCAGAGTGGTTCCCAGGTCCTACCATGTTGATGCTGAACGTGGGACCTGGCTGGCAACCCTCAGGGTAGGTGACTTCTACCATGTTAACGGCGGGGAAGGGCTGGGTGTCGACCTTCATGGCGTACTGGTTAAAAATTAGACGCCCCTTCTCTATCGCCGCTTGGATGTGCTGACGCCACACCTGCGGTCGTTGGTGGCATGGGAGAGCGTGTTGTGCGATTTGCGGTTGGGCTTTCCGTTCAGCTCTTGCGCCGTGGGGAACTTGAGACCTTCGGGAATCGTCATTGTTTCTCCTTGAGCAGGAGGTCGAAGATTTGTTCAGTCTTGGTCACGTCAAAATCAAATCCCCTGGGCGGCCCTGGTGGCTTTACCCATTTGCGGGACACGGGGTTCCTCCCCGAGTCCACTCAGCCTTGCCACTTCTTGGTCTCCCGCAGGAACTTCGTCTTCCTCTCGCATCGACCAGGGACTATCGCACGCTTGAACTTGTCTTGGTACAGGTCCGGGTGGCACTTGTTCATATGCTGATAGTTTACTGAACCATGTGCGCCGGCGAGGATAATCTGCTTGGGAGGCCATGTCCTTGAGCTGTGTTGCAAGGCCAGCTACGCCAACTCGATTGCTTCCTTTTCGATTATACGAACCGAATAACATCGGTTCCTAAGATTCTGAAGCGCTTTGGATATACTCTGTCACCGTTTCTCCGCGCTTCTGACGTAGTTGTGCTAGATCGGCAATGCTAGACTCGGAAGCTTCTGAATGGTATTGCATATGGAACTGTTCTTCCAATTGCTTCCAAGACCGGATGGAGTTTGCTGGCAAAGAGGTGTACCATCCGAAAGCCGATCCCGTGAGGGACTGTGAAAAGAGCCTCACGCGTAGCTGATCCGACACTGAAGCCGGTCCTAGTTGCGCCAAATATCGGCCGACGTGCTCGATGGAGCTGGAGCCATCTGATCCACTGAATTTGGAGAAGTCAGGGAGCCGATATTTAGGTGGCAGCGGGATCATCTCGTACTCGTCGAGTACGGCTTGGAATAGCAGATTTACCTTCTTTACGGCACCCTGCCGAACTGGTCTCTCAGTATGTAACTGATCTGATCCGCTGTGCTTGCTGCAGGAGTTGCACTCGAAGATTCGCCGGGGTGGCGTACTTAGCCAGCCATGTTTGCTTTTCCAGCTACGAGCCAGCTGCAGAGCTGGGCTCTGGAGTTTCGTCGGGGTGGCGTACTTAGTTAGCCACGTACGCTTCTCAAGCTCTGTCGGCCGACGTTCCTCCTGTTTTCGCCGGAGTCCCTGATGTTGTGGCCTGGTTTGAGAGTGCCCGGTTGCCACAATCGCACATACGTGCACGCGTATCCTTGAGGGATCTCCTTAGGCGCCTCGGCCAAGAACTGGTAGTCACTAGGGTCACCACCGATCTTGTAGACGACGAATGCCGGTGTAGCCGGCACTTCAGCTGGTGCTGCCAACGCATATGGCAGCGGTGGACGGGACTGGAGTGGCAACTCCCCTTGATGCGTCCCGAGAGCTGGTCCTGACGGCGAGTACTGGTGGCTCATGATCTCCTGGATCACGCGCAGAGCGACACGCTCCAACACGTTGACCAGGTTTTCAGAGTGGCGGTGTAGCGAGTGAGCTACCAAGTAGTTGATCTCCTGCCGCAGGCCACGGTGCGTTCCTCCGACGGGGCGAGAGGTCTATCCCATCGAGTGCACCTTGCGGTGAGAATCCCTTCCATCTGATGCCATGGGAACGGGTTCTCTGAAAAGAGCCGATGAGGTCGGCTTCGAGGGTGACCTTGATCTCGTCATATCTCTTCTTGAGCTCGTCAGGCAGCTCCTCGTAGGTGACTGGCGTGCCGTCCGCCATCTCAGATGTAGATGGTGATGTGGTTGATGTAGACGATTGTCCCACCGGGCGTGCCAGAATGTGTTGACTGCCAAAACCCACCGGCGGGCAGCGACGGTCAACACAGGTAGAGCCGGGAAGAGCCTAGAGCTGCGGCTGGCTGAGACCCCTCCGAGCGACGGCCCGCAATGCTCTTCTGGTCACACGTCCGATGCGAAGTGCAAGGGCGTGCCACCTGACCTATACCTGGTCAGGAAGGTGATGGGGATGCCTCGCTTAGTTTCTGCATGGCATACACGTAAACATTAAATACGAGCCTCGATCGGCTCTCGAGGTTATCTGTGAATCGGCTCAAAGAGCCGATCCACCCATGATTCGTACGGGGTGCACGAATATATGGTGATCCTGCTTGATCAAGATAAAGCTAATGAGATCTACGACGATTTAGGGTTTTCACCGCATAATCGGATCATCCTACTCCAGGTTGGGCCTCGCGGCCACGCACGGTGATCGTAAGCCGATCCTAAACAAGGCCTAAAAACCAACATGAAGTTGATCCTCGGAACATCCTGTTTAGGACTTGCGAACAACACCCTACGCGCCGCTGGATCCTCCCCCCCTTTGTAAGGCCTAACTATTGCAGATATTAAACTAATCCTTGTAGAACAAGGAGCAATCGTAACGGATCAGATCTACCAAATAATGATCAAGCGGGGTGCCGCCCCCACACCTAAGATAGGTGTGAGGGCGGCTAGATATGCAAGGGTTGCACTACGTAAGCATGTTATACGAAGAACTATGCTAACCCTAACACATCTATGATAACTACGTTGCTCGCCATCAAAGACGCTTCAGTACGAGCAACGCATGAACAACGTGGAGCTTGTGCTGCCTAGATCGCAAGATGCGATCTAGGCAGCATGTCGCTTACCTAATAGAAACCCTCGAGACGAAGGAGTTGGCGATGCGCCGAGATTGGTTTGTTTGGGTTGAACGTGAGTTGTTGTTTATTCCATAAACCCTAGATACATATTTATAGTCCAGGGGACTTTCTAACGTGGGAATATCCCCACCGTGTACGAGACAAACTCTAACTTTTAATCTACGATACAATCTACTATAATTAAAGATACACGGGCAAACTAGCCCAAATTCTCCGTGCAAGGCCGCTTCAGAGATCTTCCACGTGTAAACTTCCAAGCCCATCTCTCTAACGGCCCACCTCCTGATTTGCGGATGCTTGCAAGGGGTATAATCACAAGTATGTATTAGTCCTAGGAAGGGCGGTGCATTAGCATAGGTTCACCCACACAACACTTATCAAAACAATGAAGATTAATCAGCTGTATGAAGCGAAAGCACTAGACTAAATTCCCGTGTGTCCTCAAGAATGTTTGGTCATTATAAGTAAACAAACCGGCTTGTCCTTTGTGCTAAAAAGGATTGGGCCACTCGCTGCAATTATTTCTCTCGCATTTTACTTACTCGTACTTTATTTATCTGCTACATCAAAACCCCCTGAATACTTGTCTGTGAGCATTTACAGTGAATCCTTCATCGAAACTGCTTGTCAACACCTTCTGCTCCTCGTTGGGTTCGACACTCTTATTTATCAAAAGTACTACGATACACCCCCTATACTTGTGGGTCATCAAGGCACAACTTCCGAAGATGTCGTAGGGTGTGTACACCAACGACATCTTTGAGAAGTTGCGCCACGGGAGATTTCCCAACCCTTTCCCCATTACTCTTAGAGGAGATGGAGTCTTTCACGGGCTTGCAGGGAAATTTTTTCGAGGCGCAACTTCCGAAGATGTCGTAAGGAGTGTGTACCAATGATATCTTCAAGAAGCTGTGCCAAGGGAGATTTCCCAACCTTTTCCCCATTACTGTTAGAGGAGATGGAGTCTTTTACGGGCTTGCAGGAAAAAATTTCCGAGGCGCAACTTCCGAAGATGTCGTAGGGCGTGTGCATCAACGACATCTTCGAGATGGGGATGAAACTCTCCCTACCTGCTAGGTTGGCTTGTTTATCTGCTTGCCAAGGCGTATCGATGCTCCTTTTATAGGCACGACACCGCTTCCACTTTGTCTTGTTCCTTCGACAGGGCGTCGTGCGCTACATGCTTTAGTCCTGGTTGCACCCACCAGCCGGTACTAAAGGTTAGCCACCCCCCAGATAAGGCCCTCCCAGATAAGCCTCCCCCAGATAAGGCCCCCCATCTTTTGTCCCGGTTTGAGCCCCCACCCGGGATGAAAGTTTCCCGCGCCACTGCGTTCCCGCCTATTTTGTTCCCGCGCTTTCCACCGGTTCCCGCCTCTGTCTTCGCGCCTCCATCTTTCCGCCATTTTTTCAGTATATATATGTAGGCTTTGCCTCCATTTACATATCACATCTAGACTCATCATTCTCTCCCATGGCTTCCATCGTATCTCTAACCCCCGGGAGGCGGAGGCGCTTTGCGCCTCGAACAACCCCTGCCCATAGGGCTACCGTGTCCCGACCGGCTGGTTGTTGAGCGTCGGAGGCGTACCAGTCCCTCCTGTCCCTCTAGGTGTGGTGCGCCAGATGGCCATCACGAACCACTACTACTTCGAGCTCACGCCAGAGCAGCGGAGGAATCCCCACTGGCATCCCGACTACAGCCCGACTTGGGACAGCTTCTTCATCAATCGGCGTGAGAGTGCGCTTGCCAGGAACGCGGAGGATGGCCCGCCTCGTTCGAACTTCAACAAGGCCGGCCGTTGGCTGTGGTGGTGCGGCCGGACTCTCCAGAGCATCATGGCCTACCGTGGCCCCCGCCTGCGCTACCCTCAGTCCCAGCCCACGCGTTCTCACCCGCCGAGGTTCGACTACTGCGACCCCGATGCCAGCGACGACGACAACGGCGACTACGACGACTACAGTGGCAACGTTTATAGGGCTAGGCACGACTATGACTGAATGACTCCAACATTCGAATCTGGCCATGTATCTTAATTTTCAGTTGAGCTATGTACTTTAATTCGAGTTCAATCGTAATAAAATTTTATTCCCGCATATTATTTCCCGCCCTCCTCCCGCGCGGCGTCGTGGCGGGAAACGTTCCCGCGCGACGTCGTGGCGGGAAACTTTTCCGCGCATACGGCGTCGTGGCGGGAGTAAGGAAAAGAAATAGAAAAATAAATAAATAAGAAATAGAAAATTAAATATAAGAAATAGAAAAGAAATAGAAAAAGAAACAGATAATAAATATAAAAAGAAATAGAAAAGAAAAAGAAACAGAAAAGAAATAGAAATAGAAATAGAAAAGAAAAAGAAACAGAAAATAAAAGGCAAAAGAAAAGAAACAGCAAACGAAGAAGAAAACAAAAAAAAACTACCTTTGGTACCGGTTTGATCCACCAACTGGTACCAAAGGGCTTTCGTACCGGTTGGTGGATCTAACCGGTACCAAAGGGGATTTACCTCCTTGTTCCCTTGGCCGCGCGGCCAAAATCGACATGGCCAAAAGCAAAATTTCACAGACCCGTGCACACCACGCCGTCGCCGTCGTCTGCGCCACGCGCACCACGCCGTCGCCGTCATCCGTCGTCCGCGCCACACCGCACGACGCCGTTGCCATCATCCGCGCCGCGTCGGCAAGGTACATACCCAGCCTCGCCTTCTCCCTACCCTTCTCCGGCGCCATCGCCCGCCGCCGCTACGCCCTGCGCCGCTGCCGTGACCGAGACCTGCAAGCCGGCCGTCCGCGCCACGCCCCACCACGCCGCACCACGCCACTCCACACCGCACGCCAGGTGCTCGACGCAATCCCCAGCCCCGGGGACGGCCGAGATAGCACCTGGCAGCCCCCACCGTCGCTGCCACGGTCTCCTGGAACTTGGTCCGCCCCGCCGGTCGCTTGGGCGGCGCCGAAGTCACCGTTGTGTACTCCCCTCCTCCGTGCCGGACGTCGCCGGTGCCGACGCCGTAGAAGCCAATGCCGTACTAGCGGTAGTGTTGATCAGTAGCTTTTGGTGTGTGCGGCAATGTTGGTGTGGAAATGGTGAGTGGAAATTTATATATAGGATTCGGCGGCGGAGGGAGAGAGCGAGTGTAAACGCGGCAATGTATATATGGGGAAGACATGTTGGCGTCAGCATGATTTTCTTTTACTTCGCGTGGGATGCAATGCACTTTTGTCGATTGCAAAGGCCACTGACTCCTCGTAGCAGTCAACATGAGCAGCAAAGGCCATCGACTCCTCCTGGTAGCAGTCCACATGAGCAGCAAAGTCCACAACTACCTGAGAGGGACCCCAGCGTGAGTCCACCATCTCGAGATCCTCCGCGTAAGACATCGCCTGTTAAGCGGAACGGTACGCCGCCTAGGAAGAGATCTAGAAAGGAGAAACCACTGCCACCTATTGAGAAGTTCCCTTGGGAAAAAACTATCGAGGAAAACATGGAAACCTGTAACTCCGAGCTTAAAGCCTTTTTTGCTAAGAAAGTGCCAGAGATACCTTTTGAGAAGACACTAGATCCGGTGAAAGTTGTGCGTACCGTTGAGAATCAATATGACCCTGTACCATCGCCGCCATCTGACTATAGGCGTTCTATTCAAATGTCGTATGACGGGATGATGGAGGCGAAAAAACCCAATCAATCGGGTGTCACGGCGAAAAAAAGGAAACAACAAGTGCACCAGCTCGGAGAACAACCCGTTCAATCGGTCCCCCCTCTCAAGGTGTTTGACGAGAAGGTCGTTGAAAGTTCTCGACAATACATAACCGATTACCCCATCGTTGTAGTAGCATATAAATTTGTTCAAGGGAAAGATTTGGTCGAGAATCTCAGGAAGCTACCAACAAGTATGCGTAATTTGCATGCGTGGTACGATAATGCCACAAAGAGAGGGATCGAGTCTATCATGGTCCAAGTTAAGGAAGAGCACTACTTCCAAGAATACTCTGTGAGCGTTGATTTCTGCGAACTTTTCTAGTTATACAATCTCCGGGCCCTCGACAAATCTATCGTCGGTTGCTATTGTCTGTAAGTGATTTATTTATGTAATTTGAGAAGTCTTTAGCTCAGCTCGTTCATTGTCTGCAAATTATAATCTTTTGTGCGCTATATTATGCAGATCGAAGATGCTCGAATGCAAATGGGATGAAATCACGGACATTGGGTTCATTGACCCGGACACAATGCATGTTAAAACCATAGAAGATCCCGTCTATAACAGGGATACACCGGAGACTTTGCTAAGGTTCTTGAAGCGACAACGTGACAAAAGGACAATACTTTGGCCTTACAACTTCCAGTGAGTGTTACTGTCTTATAACACATTCTATTTTGCTCACCATATGTTAAAATTTTAACTGATGACTTATATATATGACACTGCATATTTAAACGTGTGCAGGTTCCACTTTATTCTTATCGTCATTAAAATGTACGATGGAGAAGTTGAAGTCTTTGACTCACTAACCAAAGAGCCTATACTATACAAGTCGGCTTTTCTTATGCTCAAAAGGTAATTTTAATTCTTATTGGTTTTTTCGTTAATTTCCTGATATCAACTAATTGATAACTCTATTTTATGTATTTTCTTTTGTCGGGAAACGTATGGGAAATGTTCATCAAGGAAGATCAGTCCCGTGAATGGCCACCGAAGCTGACATGGCGTGCGAACAAAGTAAGTAGTACTACCTTGGTCCACACACGTTTATCATACTTGATTATTGTTTGATTGAATTATATTGTTGTACAGAAGTGCGCGAAACAACCACTGGGGACCGATCTATGTGGATACTATGTCTGCGAGTACATCCACCGATTTGTCAGCGAGAGAACGAATAATCAAATAAATAAAGAGGTACGAAAACAATATTCACAACATTATTTTGTTACCATAAGTTGTGCTGAGTTTCAGTAATAATTGTTTGATTGTGATTTGATATATATATACACACACATAGCTCATGTATTCATTTGTATCTCATTCTTTTACAGTTGGCAAGAAAGCGAGATAGGATCTCAATCGAGGACCGCTTCAAAGCAATTGGCGAGGAATTGGCGGGATTTTTCCTTCGGGACGTCATACCACCATTCGAAGAGTACCACTATGCATGAAGATCGCATGTAACATATAGTTTGACTCGGAGAGTACCACTATGGTACATGTAATAGATATATAGTATGCCTCGGAGAGTACCACTATATATGCATGAAGATCGATCTTCATGCATGTACTACTTAATTTGCGATCTTATGCAATTACATGTGTTATATTATATGCACCAAGTTGATATGCATCACCTTGATCTTCATGTACTACCTAAACGCGTCTGGCGCATCGACGCGATATGAAACGGTCCGATACCCCTAAACCCCTCCTAAAACCCTAAACCCTGAATTCTCTGCCGCGGCAGAGATTTATGCATTTTCTCTGCCGCGGCTGCCAACCTTTGGTACCGGTTCGTATTACAAACCGGTACCAAAACTCGCTCGCCAGCGCTCTCCTGGGTGCCCACGTGGAGGCCCCTTTAATACCGGTTCGTATGGAACCGGTACTAAAGGGGGGGGGGGGGGCTTTTGTACCGAAGCTTTTGTACCGGTTGCTTAACCGGTACAAAAGCCCCTCTGAAACCGGTATAGATGGCCCTTTTTCTACTAGTGGTTGGCCCAGCTTGGGAACACACATAGCTCGGGAGGGAACAGGAGGCTGCTCGTCTTGATTTTTTTGCTTAGTTCTACACGTTAAAAGGAGGCTACCATACACATGACATGTATGTATGGGCATAAATACTGAAGAACTTTCACAAAAATTATTAGGTATGCAATGCATACCCTTGAATTAGTCTAGATCAGCCCATTCTCATATGCCGTGGAGAAGAGCTCGGAATTCTGGAGACAGCGCTCATCCCCCCAACCCGCTCTCGTCTCGCTACAGTACATGCTCTCCTTCCCCTCCTCACCGGGCCGCTCCCTCCTCCTCTCCGCCGGAATAGCCGGCCGGAGACGGAGAGGAGCAGGCGCCGGATTATATATTAGTAGTATTAGGTTTAGCTCATGGTCCTGCGTGGCGTATGGCGTTGATGCCGGGAGAGAGGTGGCGGATCCCAACAGCCGGATCTGGCACTGCATCGTCTTCTTCCTCGACCTCATGGAGCTCCGGTGGTCGGAGCCGAAGGTGTGGCGGCGGAGGGAGATGAAGATCTCCGTAAATAAGGCTGGTTCTGGCGGATCTGGTGGCCACAGGTAGGTGCAGCGACAAGCTGCTTCTTCTTCCTCGCCGGGGTGGCGAGAGGGAGGAGTTGCTGCTTACTGCCTCTGGCTGGTCGCCGCATCTGCAATAGGGAAGCTCCTCGGCTTCTTCTAGGAGGTTCTCCACGGCGCCACTGTCACCGTATCTTATGGCTGAAAGGCAGCCCCTCCATCGGAGGACTACCACGGCGCCTCTGCCGCCGTATTTTACGGCCGAAGGGCGGCCCCTCCACCTTACTGCGACGGTGATAGGCCGTCCTCAAGGCAGCAGCAACCTCCGCAAGGCGTTTATCCCAGCTCGGAGGCTCTACAGCTTCGTCGGAGTTGGCTCCCACCTCTGCGCCCCAAGTGGTCTCGTCCCCGGCGGCGTAGAGGTTGACTCCGGCGAGCTTCAACGCGGTGAAGAAGGAGTTGGACCTGATCGGGTTTTCTCGTTTCTTTCCAAGGTCCTAAGTGCAATATGCAAGGGCCAGCTTGTAATTTCCCACTTTCTTTTAGGCCTTATCCGTAAAATGTACTCCACCGCTGATGAATGAAGCCCTAGATCCTTCGGGACCTTTCTTGTTCAAAAAATAATAATTCTGGGGACACTCTATTAGACTGAAAGAAACATTGGAACGCGAGACTAGACGCGGCCAATTATCTGACACCTACGTTCCAAATTTCTTTGGAAGAGGCTTCGGAGGACACTAGTCGACATGCCCATGTGGCCGCGACTGCTCCAACTAGCTGGCGGAACTTCCGGGCGTACGTCGTACGACGGCCGGTTTGAAGACAAGGCAGACGGAAAGAGAGCAAATACCACCACCATCCGCCCCGTCGCGGTTTGGCTGAAAGGCTCAGTCAGGCTGGGGTGGTGGTTGGCCTCATCCGCTACGCGCTATTCGTGCATGCATGCGAAGCCCCGTCCCAGGCACCAACGCCTACGTACGTATCACGCCGGTGCCGCTCACGTTGCGGAAAGCACCGAACGGCCTTCCCTTCGAGGCCAGGCACACAATGCGCCGACCGCTGTGGGGAAACGTTGGCCGTTGGTGTCACGTCACGGGGAATAGTATCTCAGTCTTTACAAAAGGGAGTAGATGTCACTGCACTGCACACACGACGTGACCTTGTTGACTTCTGTACTAGTGTGTACCACCGATCGAGCAGTGAGTGACTTTTGTACTAGCTTTGACTAGAGTAACGTTGCGCCTCACATGATCACAGAGTAGAACGACGCGCTCACTCTCCTCCCAGCGGCGCTCTCGCTTTTTTTTTTTCCTCCACCCTATCCGCCACTCACCCCCTTAGAGCATCTCCACTGGGCTTCTCGTGCCGGTAGGTGCGCCTGCATTCCGTCATGGGAAACATCGGCCCCCTGCTTCCCAATTAAGGGAAATGTTACGCACATCGGCAATCATGTGTCGTTGTTGTTGTCACTGTGGTAGTGCCTCCGGCCAACGAGATATTGTGCGAACTTCTCCGTAAGCCTTTCTAAACCGAAAGGGTCCATGTTGATGAGGACGACGAACTTGAGGAGCTCGAGGTGGAAGTAGTTCGCCGACGCCGAGCGTTCACACGGTGGAGATACTGCACCGCAGTGCCTACCGTTGCAGCCTCGGCCCCACGACCATTAGAACCGGCCATCGATCGCGTGGGGTGGGAGGGGAGGTGGAGGGCGGCGCTAGGGTTTCTGCGAGGAGGAACCGGTGCTCGAGCACCGCGTGTACCCAAAGGCAAGCGTAGGGCCGGTGGTGCACATTAATTGCTTGGTCGGAGGTAGGCGAAGGTAGGTGGGTAGTGGCGCCATTAATCTCTCACACGCATGGCTAGATCATTACACTGACAGCTCATTCAGCGATTGCCAAATGAGCCCGAGGGCTTCAATCCGACGTGGCATGTGGCACCGGTGTGCTCGTTCGGCACCCTGCGCGAAGAGACCAGTATGGGGTTGCCGGGAATTATATTAAGCTTTAAAACTGATCATCTGCTTTTCAAACCGGTGTGGCTCCAAAAACAGCAAACCCAATACTTTTCAAACCGGTGTGGCTCCAAAAACAGCAAACCCTTGAATGGCTATTATGATTGCTACGTGTGACCCCGTCGCCTGCATAGAGTTTCTACGCCGGTTGGCCGGTGATCCTTGCAGAGACCGAGAGCGCGCGGATGTGGCCTGCCTGCTTCCGAATCCATTCCGTGCCCATAATTCAGGCGGTGATGCCAGCAGCACGAAGCTACAAAATTACTGTGACGGCACGGCCATTGCGATTCTTGGCATCAGGACTTCTTTGACTTGAGGATGTGTGTTTGCCTACCAGAGTGGCAGCGCGTTGGCAAATTGGACTCAGGTCATCTCCAGCGGGCGCGACGCATTTTAGCGTCCGGAAATGTCCGCGCGCGTCCGTTTGCGTCAGCCGGAATGGTTGAAATCGACCGCGCGTCCGTTTGAGTCGGGGGTGGCTCCAGCGGGTCGACGCATTTTTTCGGTCGAATCATTTTTTTATAATGTGAAAACATAATTTACATAGTTTAACACATGAAAATAAAACCTAAACGGCTGCGCCTACTGTTGCTCCTCGTCGGTGTCGAGCACGGTGAGTTCCGATACCGTCCAGGGCCAGTTGGATACCGGCGGAATGTACGCCAGGCGCGCCGGCGGTGCTTGAGGTGGAGGCGCCCAGGGCTCTGGCTGCGGTGGAGGCGCCCATGGCTGTGGCTGTGGCGGCGGTGGAGGCGCCCAGGGGTTGTACGGCGGCGGTTGTGGCGTGGCCGAGTCCTGTAACGCCAGTCGAAGGGCTTCATCCTCCGACAGGCCCAACGGCATGAAGTCGGTGGCGTAGCGGGCAGCGGCGGCTGCACAGGTGGGTCGTTCTCGGAGACAAGGATGCCGAGCTTCGCCATCTCGTCGTCTGTCATGTTGTCCGGGAACTCGAAGTTGCGGCCCTCCGCCATGGCCAACTGCCATTCCTGGAAGACGACCGCGACGTAGTCGTCACTGTCGCCCTTGACCGTGTGTTAGCCCAAACTTCTTATTCATAGACTTATTCGAATTTGGTGGCCATTTGTTGGCCCAAACTTCTTATTCGTAGACTTATTCGAATTTCTATGGTTATGTTTGAGATTTTAAATTCAAATTATCTATCGGGGGCGTCTGTTTGGGGCGTCGGTGACATAGCCATACCCAATGGGCCTGCCGAAGATGGTACCCGGGGTTTACTGAAGGCCCACGACCCGAAGAATAAGAAGATTTGGAAGCCCAAGATACTATTAAGGAAGGCTAGAGTTGTAATAGGAGTCATCGTTTGTAATCTTGCGGGACGGGTTAGAAACCCTCCCGGACTCTGTAAACTTGTGTATCACGAATCCCTCGGCTCCGCCTCCTATATAAGGGGGAGTCGAGGTACAAAGAAAGGATCGAATCATTATCTCACAAACCCTAGTTTTTACATTGTCAAGAACTTTTCGGCTGAAACCTTCGAGATCTACTTGCCCTCTACATCCAACGAAACCCTAGTCTACTACTTGTAGGCATTGACAAGTTGATACCTTGTCAATTCGCACAGTGTGATAAAAATCGACACGTGGAGAATGGAATTGGGCGTCAGCTGATGTAGCTGAAGCCCATAAACAAAGAGAAGACCACGGAGAAATTCGTGGATAGGAGGGGAGAGACCGCGGATGAGATGGTCGACGAAACTGACCCGGTACTCCATTGGAGGTGATGGGTAGCTTTCCTCCTTGGGGAAGCGCAGCATATTCTCCTTCTTGGTGAACCCCAGCCTCTTCAGCAGGTTCATATCTTGATTGGAGATCTTGGATCTCTCCCACTCCAGATCTTCGGCGGCCATCTTCGACTCCGGAGTACTGTGCCTAGTCAGACGTGCGCGTGGTGGCATCAGTGAGCTTGGTGGCGGAAGGTGTGAGTGTGCTGGAGCGCTTGAAGCAATGAGAGTAATGGAGGATTTTGCAGAGGAGTAGCAGAGGTGCGGCGCAAGCGAAAGAACTGGTGGAGGAAGACGATGACTTTATATAGTAGTGCGGTGAATCGATGCGCCGTTGGATGGAGAATTTGCGAGATAGATGTTGTACACGTGGACAAGGGGTAAAAAGTAATTTCATATAGACGAGAAAGCGCAGCGGCTACAGTACGTGCGCCAGGAAAAGCGGAGGACGTGTGTCCCCCACTTGCACAACGTGTCAAATTGACAGGATTTCTGGGCCCACAAGGCAGAGAGATATCGGTTCTCGCGTTTTCCCAATACATTGGTCGTGGCTGTCATCAGCAGTGATGTCACCTTGGTAAAAGAAAGTATCGGCTATGAAGCTTTGCAAGAACGGCTGTCGAGGGTGCTCCTCGGCAATGCCCTCCGATAGGGGCTTAGGGTTGATGGAATCCTGCAAGCTGACACGAGACATCGGTACACAGACAAGCGGGGAGAGCGATTTACCCAGGTTCGGGGCCCTCGATGAGGTAAAACCCTTACGTCATGCCTGTCTGTTCTTTGATTATGATGAAAACAGGTTACAATGGGGTGCCGAATACTTCGGCTGAGATCTAGTCGAGATTGATGTTGCTAGGGTTACCTAGCTCTAAACTTTTCCTGGCTAAGGTTGCTAAGATTGTTCGTGTCCCTCGGCAGCCCCTCTCCTGGCCTTTATATAGGAGTCCAGGTCTCAAGGGTCCTAACCGAGGACGACTAAGTTTACAGTAGTTTTAGATCCAATCTTTCCTTGTTTGTTCGCTTCCTTGTCTTGCCTGTCAAGGAATCTTCTGATGCGCCGACCTAGTGGCCCATCTCGCCTTCAGGTATCTTCATGGGCCTCCAATTTGCCAATACCAGATAGGGCAATACTGGTTACCCGAAGGGTAATGCCCACGTCAGTAGCCCCCGAGTGTCTAGCCGAAGATAATTCGGGTAGAGACTACTGCATGTTTTCTCCTGACATTCTTCTCCTTCATTGCTTTTGTTCATCTTGATTATGCTTCATCTTCTTTTTATCGGGTGCGCGTCAGCGCTCCCGATGGGAGTAGCCCCCGAGTCTAGGTACGGATGCTTGCAATCCGTGCATAGACTCAAGTTGTACTACCCAAATACTTTCCTCTGCCGAGATCTTCATAAGTCATCCGATATATTTTCTTTATGCAAAGGATAATGAGTAACGTGCCCAACTGTTGTTTGGTTAACTGCCGATGGCAAAACACCGTTACCCTACACAGAATCAAGTCCCCGGGCATGATCCTGGAGTGCAAAAAAACTTCTATCAGGTATGCATCACGAGCTCCCGATGGGAGTAATAGCCCCCGAGTGCCTGGGTGCACGCGCTTCGCAACCAAGTGCTGACTCAAACCTTCTTCCTTCGACTGCCCATTCTGTCGAGTCTTCATTTTATCGGGTGCGCGTCAGCGCTCCCGATGGGAGTAGCCCCCGAGTCTAGGTACGGATGCTTGAAATCCGTGCGTGGACTCGAATCCTTCATCCGATAACTTTTTATGTTTCCTTCGAATGCTTCCAAATTATGACGTCATTGCTGACGTGTAACTGCTGCAGGCTGATTTGACGGGCCCATCATGACGAGCTAGCCCTAGCCCTGCTCAATCAGTGTTTTAGGGCTTGACCACTATACGCGTAACGACCGAGGTGGCTCCTCGATTTTCACGCAATCGTGGGCGTAGTGGGCCGTCAGTTCCTTCCCTTCCTCAAGCGCCACGTGCTTACTTCAATTTTTCCTTGAAATCTCCAAGGGACAAAAAGTTCTCAATTTTCT
This sequence comes from Lolium perenne, assembly GCF_019359855.2. Lineage (NCBI taxonomy): Eukaryota > Viridiplantae > Streptophyta > Magnoliopsida > Poales > Poaceae > Lolium > Lolium perenne. The sequence continues at coordinate 324,686,428 of NC_067246.2, forward strand.
CCACGGTTCCCGCAGCATCTCCTCATTCTCCCTCTTCTTTCTTCTTTCGCCATTGTTGCGCCGCCGCCACAGTTTCAATCTTCCTCAGATCTCGCAATGGTGAAGAAGAAGAATACCGCCGCCGCTGCTAGCTCCACCAGCGAAGGTGCCGCTGCCAAGTCCTCCTCTTCTCTTCTGAAGGGGAGCGCTCCAAACGCCCCTCCCCCAGCTCCGGCGCCGCCAGCGCCGTCGGGCTCGATGGCCAAACCTGGGGACTGGGTAGCTTCAACCGTCACCAAGCGCGACGAAAAGAGGTCTCGAAGCTTAGGATTGATATCCTCCGACGCGGGAGATGTGATCCTTCCAGGTGCGATCTCTCGGCCTGATCCTCCTGCTGGATTTTCTGTGATGTTCTTATCTTTTCTTCATCGAGGCCTTTCACTCCCCACTCATGGATTCCTCCTCCATCTCTTGCGGACGTATGAAATCCAATTGTGGCAACTTACCCCCAACTCAATCCTCCATGTTGCTATGTTCATCACCCTTTGCGAGGCGTTTTTGGGTATTGAACCTCATTTCGGGCTGTGGAAGAAGATCTTCTATGTGAAAAGATACAGCAGTAGTAATGGGTACTTTGTCACCGGAGGAGTAGGTTTTGTTGCTCGCTCAGAAGTTAATTACTTTAATTTTCCAATGAGAGAGTCTGTGCAAGGATGGAGGTTGAAATGGTTTTACGTTAAAGATTCCTCGTCACCCGAATGTCGACTCCCCTGCTATGCCGACGTTACTGAAGCCAAGCCCAAGGACTCTTGGAAGAACATCCTCTCAGCCGACGAAAGGGCCTCAGCCGAAGAATTGTTTGCCAAATTCCTTCGAATCAAAGAGGCCGACGGCCAAACTATGATTGGTACGGAGGTGGCAGCAGTTTTCCTGAAGCGCCGAATCCAGCCAGTCATGGCCAGAGTTCACCCGATGTGGTTGTACTCAGGTCCAAAGGATGAGACCAGGATCAATGCTGCCGATCTATCAGAAAAAGAGTTGCTTGACGAAGTTCGTCGTCTTACTTCCTTCAACCAGGAAGATTCGATTCCGCTGATCTCTTCTTATGCTCCCCTTGATGTTGATCATCCACCATCAGGGGTATTTTCCTTTTTCCACATCTCTATTATAGCTCCTTGCTTAGCCGACATGATTACCTTTGTTCTTACTTGTCATTCTTCTTTGCCAGATCCCTATAGCTTCTGAAAATACACGTGATTCACCGGGTGATACCTCTGAGGGGAAAGGCTCCTCAATCCTAGTAGATTTCCACACCATCGATCAGACAGGTTTAGAGGATGAATATAATGGTCCAATGAATCTTGAAGTTGCCCGCGCTGATCTTCCCTCCTCAGCCGATAATACTTGTATCGCAGATGGATCAGTGCGTAACGTCGACACTGATCGTGATACTTTTGTTGATGCAGCTGCGGATGGGGTCAGAGCTTCTCCTGCGAAGAGATCAACCGGCGGCTTTGCCGATGAAGATGATCTCTTCGACATGTAAGTAGTTCCTTTCTGAAAGTTATACTGTGCCTTTTTTACCTTCCATACTCCTGTTATAATCACAGTCGACTGTTTACTTTTGCAGTGACGAGGGCTTTATCGAGCCTCCTCCTAAAAAGGCCAAATCTGATGTTGTTTCACCGGTCGTGGTGGCTTCCGAAGCTTCGGCTCCTAAGGCTGCCCCCATGGCTCAAGCATCGACTGCGTCTTCCCTTTCCAAAGGGAAGGATATTTCTCCAACTGCTGCTACTGCGGCTCCTTTTTCTGTAAGTCCTCTTCTGATCTTAATACAAATTCCTTGGAGCGTGCCCTGTTTAATTGTTTTTCTTTCTCTCTTTAAGGACCTGCGTGGCGTTATCTCCTCTCTGGAGGTTTTCGCCTCTCGATTCACTTCTCTAGAGGCTGACAAAGTTCGGCTGCAAAAAGAAGTCGAATCTTCCTCCTCAAAACTGGATGGCGCAGTCAAGATAGCTACCGCGGCTCGCCAAGAGATTGATTCTCTAAAGGAGGAGCTGGCCAAACTGAAAGGGAAGCTGAAGGAAGAAGAAGCATCCAGGCTGGTAGCTGAGGCTCGAGCAGCCGACAAGGATGAAGTCCTTCGTCAATGTTCTTTGGCCTTGCTTGGTAATCTCTAACATACTTTTGTCGGGAAACGTTCTTATGGATTTAAACTTTCTGTCAATGACTGAATTTTTTCCTTCTTTTGTGTTGCAGAGGCAGCAAGCATTCCTGTCGATGCCCTGGAAAGAGTTCCAAATAATTCCCCGACGAACGCGGTGTCAACGATTCTCGCTTCTCACGAGCTTACACAAGAGCTTCTTGTGAAGGGGAAGGGTGCTCTGGCGCGGATGCACTCGATGATCTTCCCCAAGATTAAGCAAGAGAAGACCCTGGGACAGCTGATCGATACCTTCGCGGTTGACACCAAGGAGGTTATCGAGGTATTCAAGCGTACATCGCGCACTTTTGGTGCTGTCCTAGCCTTCCAGCTTATGATGGGTTACGGCTTTAAGGGTGACATCGAGGAAATGACTAAGGGGCTTCCAAAAGGGCAAGACGGGCAGCCTGTTGATTTGAGCACCTTTAAGGCATCTGCTCTTACTTGTGCCCGTCAGCTTCTTAAACTGGTTTCATCAAGGAAATCATCGACTGGCCCTAGTTCATCGACTCAAACTCAGCTTCCTTGATTCTTGTACCAAACTTGTGCCTTGAGTTGATGCGAAACATTGCTCTGCCGCCAAACTCATGTTTTGTAATGAACTTCGTGCTAGCATTTGTTGTAGGCCCACTTTTGCTATGATATCACTTTCTTGCACTTCTCCCGATGGGAGTTATTTTGGACGTTGGGCTGTACCATATCCATCACTTTTTTATAGCCAGTACTTCTTGCAGGTCTTCCCAGTACCCTCATTTGCAGACGACTCGTCGGGTGCGCTTCCTGAAAGCGATCGGATCCAGCGCATGAAAGACCGAATAACACAGATGGAGAAGGATTTACGTAGCACTTATGCCTTAGCTGCCATCGTCAATAAAAAGAGCGAGATTGCAGCCGACGTGGAGCGGTACATTCTTGGCGAGCTGCATAAGGCTACCGAAAGTTTAAACTGTAAGTTTCTTGATCCTTTTGCCTGCTTGCTAGCAACCTCTTGTCTGAGTCTTTTACTAATTCTTTTGGCAGTCATAGCGTTGAACCCTGCGGAAGAGAACAAGCGGATACACGAGCGGGTGCATGCTTTGACTCAGCTTTCCTCATCCGAAGAGATTTTCTGGCGGGAACAGTCGAAGGCTTCGGCCGTCGTCAAATTTCAAGATCGAGTGCAACAGGTCCACCAGTTCTTCGACAAGTGCTACAAGGCCATGAGGATAGTTTGGAAAACAATGTTTCCTCTCAATGCAGTTCCCCCTACCCTTTTGACTTTGATGTCTGAATTTGGAAGTGCCAAGAAGGTTCGGGAGCTAGTAAGATCTCAAGTCTTTGCAGGGGCCAAATGTACGCTTGCCCTTGTGCTTGCTTGTTATCCTTCAGCTTGCTTGCTGTCTATTGCCAACGCAACTGGTGATTTCGAGGAGCTGTACCCGAAGGTTTTAGCTCCTGCTCATGTAATTGTCGACAAGCTTGAGGAGATGTCAAAGGTACCTGAGGAAAAGGAAACTCCGCAAGGGTGATGTAAAGGTGTAAAGTTACTTTTGTAAATTGTATTGGCTAATTCATCCGAGTGTTCGGGTTTTTTGGGCCAAAAACTTCTTATCTGGTTGGTACATGAATGTGTACTTTTACCATGCCGTTGGCAAATATTTAAAGGGGCGAAGCTTAATTGCCCGTTGGATGTATGAGTACTAGTTGGTTAGCAAATCATTATGAGTGATCAGCTCGTGTTGCAGGTTTTGTTAAACCTGTTGTATGCGCAACTTTGCTTTCAACCGTTTGTAAATTTCGACAGTCATTCCCGAATTTTTCGGGTGTAATGGTTCTGCCGATGAGCCCGTTGCTCTCTGATATTTCCATAAGTGAAATATCGAGCGTGGGTTGTGTGTAAGTTTTTCCAAACTCTTGCTTTATACGGCACTCGTAGAGGCATCTGAAGCAGAGGGAAAGGTGACGTCATTTTAGCACTCGTAGAGGCTTTTTGGAGCACGATCTTCCGCCCTGTACTATGTTTGCATAGTGATGGGGCTTAGAAGTTTGTAGTTACTGCAATGCTTAACAAGAATCGAAGCTTTAAGTTCTTATTAATAAGGTAAGCACGATGCTAGAGGGCGAAAAGAGGAAGGCCCTGTTTATAATGAAGGGAAAAAAGAGAAAGTAAAGGCTGGTAAACTGCTTAGTCAAGGAAGGGGTTCTTCTCTTCTTCTGGCTTCTTCTCCGCGTTAGTGATTGCTGCAGCATTGCTGGTTTCATCAGGGGTTTGAGGGGTGGTTGCCAGCGTCTTGCTTTCTCCTAAACCTTCTGTGCCATCAACTGCCGAACCCTTTGCTGCCGAAGCTTCTGCTGCCGAAGCTTCTGCTGCCGAAGCTTTAAGGGCGAGAGCGGCTGGCTTCTTCTTTATTTCCCGGCCATCTTTTTCTTCCTTGATCTCTCGTAAAGACAGCTTGGGCGGAAGGTCGATGATTTCTTGCTGTTTCCCGAACTTCGCAGCAATCCTCTGAAAGTCGCGATCACAATTGTCCGAGCGCGAAAAACTTCCATAGACTGTGATGTTTGTCCCATTATTCCCAGGCATTTTCAGCTTGAGGTATGCATAATGTGGTACAGCCATGAACTTGGCATACACTGGTCTCCCGAGTATAGCGTGATACTGTGACTCCCAGTTCACCACTTCAAACTCGATTTTTTCCTTCCTGAAATTATCGGCTCTACCGAAGATAACATTCAGGTAAACTTTGCCAAGAGAGTGGCCCGGTGCGGTTGGAAGGATCCCGTGGAAGCAGGTGTCTGTTTCTTCCAGCATGCTCATGGTGATCCCCATGCTTCTGCTTGTGTCGACGAATATCAGGTTTAGTCCGCTTCCACCATCCATGAAGACTTTGCTCATCTTGAACCCCCCAATTTGTGCTTCGACTACCAATGCGGCGTGTCCGGGTTTTGGTATGGTCATCGGGTGATCTGCTCGACTAAATGTAATGTTCTGAGAAGGCCAATCGACGTATTCAGGGATATTTGCCATGATGCTTTCTGCCAAGTTGATCTCTCGGGTGAGCTTCTTCATCTCCCTTTTCGAAACACCTGTCCTGTAAATCATGCTCATCTGCCCACGTGGTGGTGGAAACGCCTCGTTGGGCTGATGGGTTTGAGCCTGCTGGACTTGATGCTGCGGTGGAGGTGGGGGTGGTGGTGGTAGCTGTTGCTGACCTGACTGCTGGATGAGTTTGTGCATGTCAAGGAACTACCGACAGTCCCTGAGCAGATGACTTGACTTCGTCTTGCCGTCTTTGGAATCGACATACGAATGTAGGTAACAGGGGGCGTTGACCTGTTCGGCGTAAGGTAGTTCGGGAGTTCTCTGCTGTCGTGGTTTATAGTTACCACGGTTCCCAGAGTTGTTCCGGTTACCATCGTGCCTGTCGTCTCGATCGTCCTGCCGATCGGAATACCCTGCGGCTACCAGATTGTTGTCATCGTAGTTGCGGTTTTTCCTTCTCTTGTGACGATCCCTTCGGCCACCCGAGTCGTGCTTCGGCTGGTCATCGTCTTCGTCATCACTACGCTGTTGTGGCCTTCGTACGTTATCCTCACCATTAGCCCAGCTGTTGGCGATTTCCATTAGCTTGGTTATGGTTTTTGGCTTTTTGCGCCTGAGTTCTTCTATGTAACTTTCCCGCTGAACGCCGTCGCTGAAAGCGTCGATTGCTCTGTCGACAGATACGTCTTCGGCGGCGTTGAGGAGCTTCGTGAATCTCCCGATGTATGAATGCATTGACTCCTTCGGCTTCTGCCGACAGTTCCGTAGCTCTTCGATCCCGACGGGCCTCTTGTATGTTGCTTGGAAATTGGCAACGAAGGCGTCTACTAGGTCGTCCCATGATTTGACAGAACCTTTCGGCAACCCCCTTAGCCAGGCCCGTGCTGAATCTTTCAAGTAGAGCTGTAAACACTGCATTGCCGCTATCTGGTTTCCTTTGTGCAAGATCACAGTCTGCAAGTAGTCGTCTATCCAGGATCTTGGTTCTTGCTGCCCATCGTATTTGGCAGCGTCGGTAGGAGTAGGCTTAAACTTTTTGGGCGGCATTGCTTCGCGGATCTTGTAACTTAGACAATCGGCTCCCCTGAGTTCGCCGTCGTACTCCTGGTCTTCATCCGAAGAATCACTGTCATCGTCCTTTCTAGCGGCGCGTCGCCGCCTTGGTTTGTCGATCTTGCTCTGAGTGATTTCTTCCCGAGCATCCCTCGCATGATGTTTCGACCCACTGCCTTGGTAGGTGGTCTTTTCCTTTGACGGGACTAGGTTGTTCCCCAATATTGCGAGGCTTTCCAGGGCGCCTCGATGAGCTTGAGCCATGGATCCTTCGGGGCGCTGGTTGATGAGGTAAGCGGCGAGGTTGGCCGTTGCTCCTGCAACGGTTTTTGGCCGTGGCATGCCCGCGGTATCCGTAGTCATAAAGGATTTAGTCTGATTCGATGTTATCTCTCTGGCGTCATCTTCCGAAAGCCTCGATATCCTTGACCGGTGCTTGCCTGCTCCCTGAGTGTTTCGGGAGGCACTCCCTTGTGAGCCCCTTCGTCGTTCGCTGGATCGATCCGCTGCAGATAAGCATCTCTCGAGGGAGGCTTGCTCTTTCGACAGGTGCTCCCGGTTCTTCTCTAGTATGGAGCGATAAGCATTGAGGGTTCCAACCGAAGTCCCAGCGGGGAGCGGCGTATTGTTAAGTACTGCTGCCCTTGCTGCTGCCCACTCCTCATCCGCGATGGTGTAATCGCTGTCACGGTTGCTGGCGCTGTTCTCAAAACTCGCCCTTCTACTGGAACGAGGGGTATGATCCTCGTCACCTCTACGCCTTGTGTTTCCCGTGTTATTGGCGACATAAACCTGATGGTGTGCCGGTCTTCGGGTGATTCCCTGGACGGTGCTGTCGATACTGTCCTCTCCCGACGAATATTGGGCGTTGCAGATGAACGGCGTGTCGCTCGATCCCAGCCCGTGCCTGGTGTCGCAGTTCAGGCAGTAGTACGAGGTTAATTCCGAAGGCGTGGGATCGTCAGACCCTACCGACATGGAGGATACTGAGCGGGGAGTCGAGGGCGCTGGTGAGCACGTCGATTCTGTCAGACCAGCCGACAGATCGGGTGATGATGGTGCGCTTGACCTCGTCGATCTGGAGGTGGGAGATTCCAGCAATCGAAGGATTCCTTCTGCGTTGACGTTGTAGTGGACGCTGCTGAAGGTCATCTCCATGTTCCCTTGTAGATCTGAAAAGTTCGAGCGGGAGGAATCGCTGTGTGGAGTAAACTCGTAGGAGCCGAATCGAATCGGGCTTCCCAGGATTGGCGACGATGGAGTCGGCGAAGTCGCCGATGGAGTTGTCGGCGAATTTGCCGGCGAAACGGCCGATGTCATGATCGGAGCTGCCGATCTCCTGCCTTGTGCCGACAGGCTTCCCAGAGACGGCGCCAATTGTCGAGGGTGCTCCTCGGCAATGCCTTCCGATAGGGGCTTAGGGTTGATGGAATCCTGCAAGCTGACACGAGACATCGGTACACAGACAAGCGGGGAGAGCGATTTACCCAGGTTCGGGGCCCTCAATGAGGTAAAACCCTTACGTCCTGCCTGTCTGTTCTTTGATTATGATGAAAACATGTTACAATGGGGTGCCGAATACTTCAGCTGAGATCTAGTCGAGATTGATGTTGCTAGGGTTACCTAGCTCTAAACTTTTCCTGACTAAGGTTGCTAAGATTGTTCGTGTCCCTCGGCAGCCCCTCTCCTGGCCTTTATATAGGAGGCCAGGTCTCAAGGGTCCTAACCGAGGACCACTAAGTTTACAGTAGTTTTAGATCCAATCTTTCCTTGTTTGTTCGCTTCCTTGTCTTGCCTGTCAAGGAATCTTCTGATGCGCCGACCTAGTGGCCCATCTCGCCTTCAGGTATCTTCATGGGCCTCCAATTTGTCAATACCAGATAGGGCAATACTGGTTACCCGAAGGGTAATGCCCACGTCAACGGCGACAGCAGAAGATTATTGTTTATCTCGAGAGCCTTTGAACAAATACAAGTTTTTGCTCAAATGCTCGGGGGCTACTTTGGAAAAAAGAAATATCCGAGTATGACAAAATAGAAACGGCGAGAGCCTATGACCAAACACAAGTATTTGAGCATAGACTCGGGGGGCTACTCCCATCGGGAGCGCTGTTCGCGCACCCGATAGATTTGAAAAATTATGCGACAGGAGAAAAATATAGCGACATAGGGCGTGGATCCTACACTCAAGCACAAGTTCTTGACTGTAGCCTCGGGGGCTACTCCCATCGGAAACTCTGCTCGCGTGCCCGATGAAATTATAAAAAAATAGAGAAAAAGAAATAAGAAGAGGAAGTGAGTATATTTCGAGTTATACAAATAACTCTACATATACTCCCATCGGGAGAGCAATATAAGTCATCCGTTGACTCAATAAAATGTGATATTCCAACAGCCGAATAAGCACTCGACAATATATCCTCAGAGCGCCAAAGTTGCGAATAAATCTCTGAATGCCGCAAAATTTATGAAGGTAAGACCCCAGATCCGTTCTGTGCGGCGTGGCGCCGTCTCTGACGTCGGTTTGCTACTTTTTTCCGTATCAACAGATACGAAGAAAAATCCTAACGGACGCGTTAGGTACCCGATAAAATATGACTGGGACTCGACAGAATGGTAAGACCTTAAGCGGCACTTGTCGAAGTTTACACCAGTATCCCGAGATCATGTCCAGAGACGTGATCTTGAAGTAGGTTTTTGCGGATTGCCACTAGAGCAGTTAACTAGTACCTGATCCGTCAGATGAACTGGCCCCAACTACCATTATCCCTATACAATATAGAAATTCGTATGCAAAGATATATGGTAAAGTTTAGAGTTATTGAGAAAATATAAAGGTGGAGATTTTCCCTGACACTGCGATTCAAGCAAAATCTCGGGGGCTACTTACATAGGCATACCCAATGGGCCTGCCGAAGATGGTACCCGGGGTTTACTGAAGGCCCACGACCCGAAGAATAAGAAGATTTGGAAGCCCAAGATACTATTAAGGAAGGCTAGAGTTGTAATAGGAGTCATCGTTTGTAATCTTGCGGGATGGGTTAGAAACCCTCCCGGACTCTGTAAACTTGTGTATCACGAATCCCTCGGCTCCGCCTCCTATATAAGGGGGAGTCGAGGGACAAAGAAAGGATCGAATCATTATCTCACAAACCCTAGTTTTTACATTGTCGAGTACTTTTCGGCTGAAACCTTCGAGATCTACTTGCCCTCTACATCCAACGAAACCCTAGTCTACTACTTGTAGGCATTGACAAGTTGATACCTTTTCAGTCGGTGTGGGAGCAGCTCCCCCAAATGAAGGATGTTGTGCCGGCGGCCCCCAAACGGAGGTGCCGGCACCCCTGCCGGCGCTTATTTGGAGGGCGCCGGTGGAGATGCTCTTACCGCTGCCGAGCACGTATGAGTGAGTGGTCGCCATGGCCTAGCATGTAGCTGCCGCGCCATCAAAGATAATTAGGAGAAATTGCGAGATTAATTAGTCATAATTGCCTAATTGAAAGTATAGAGATGGTAAACCTAGAGGGGGGGGTGAATAGGTTTCTACAAATTTTAATTCTTTCTTTGCAATATTAGGCTTTGCGGAATATAAAGATTAGCCTAATGCAAACTAGGTGAAGCAACCTATATGAGGATACAACTAACTCGAGCGCGAAGGCTCTCACAGGCAGTTAAATCACAAGTAAGGAGTTCGGTTAGAGATAACCGATAGCACGCGGAGACGAGGATGTATTCCCGTGTTCCCTTGCTTTGCAACAAGGTACGTCACGTTTGGAGGAGTGGAGGTCCCACGAAGGATTCCCCGCGCCACGAAGGCTCACCCTATTCTCCGGAGCCTATCCCACGAAGGAATAGCTCACTCACTTGTGGTAGACTTTGAGGTAGCCTCCAAACCTTCACAATCTTGCCCGGAGCAAATCCACAGCCCGGATGCTTCCGGAATCCTCTTGCCTACCTAGGGTTTCCAAGGAACCCTAGGAAGCAAGCTTCTCAATGAATACAAGGGGGAATGAGATTTGGCTTGGTAGAACGGTAGATCGGGTCCTCCTCTAATGATTCCCCGGAGGGATTTGAGTTTGAGTGGAGGAGGAGGGAGATCTGAGGCTTTTGGTGTTTCTAGCAATGGAGTATGAGAGAGAGAGCTCAAGAACAGCTTGTAGTGTAGTGCCTCACTGTCTAGAGGTAGGAGAAGGGCTATTTATAGTGTTCTTCGAAATATGGCCGTTTGCCACTTGCCACCTCAGCTTTTCCTCGACAAACCCGGTCGACCGGGCCACTGAGCCCGGACAGCCCGTGAGGGGCCGGTCTGACCGGGCCGGTGACCGGACGCCTTTTGCTGGTCTGGAGCTCCTCCGGTTGGCGGCCGGTTGGCGCCCGGTTGCCGCCGGTGGACCGGACGGAGCACCGGACACGCCGGTCGAGAGCCCGGTTGACCGGGCGCAAACCGGATCTGCTGGCTCCTCCTTTGGAGCCCGGTTGCCGCCCGGTTGACCGGCCACCACGCCGGACTGGCCGGTTGCTGGCCCGGTTGGACCGGGCAGGTGACCGGATTTCTCCTGTAACCCCTTTTTGATTGTTGTTGAAATGGGGGGTCACCTTTAGCCTTCTTGTTCCTTTGATACACCATTTACGCCTCATTGCCTAATACCTGAGATTGTACTTATAAACATATTAGGCCAAATACTTTAGCACGGTGTCATCGTTACCAAAATAATGGATAAGGGTGAAATACCCTTACAATCTCCCCCTTTTTGGTATACGATGACAAACCGAGCTAGAGTCACAAATAGATATTATGATAAGCTCTAAACCTTGATTCCATATAAGATATTACGAAAGCTCCCCCATAATGTGTGCACTTGGAGAATTTGCGTTTGAATGCAAAGTGCACCATTTGAGAAACATGAGAAGCTCCCCCAATATCTTTAGGAAACAAGCATGGTATGGAGATGTGCATATCAAGATATATAAGCATAGCATAATCATCCTAACATGGAGTAGCACACATAATAGTCATCCATACATATCCATACACGAATAGCAAATGGTTCTTGGAAAACTCAAAGTAATCTAGCACAAGCCATATAAAATCCAAATAAAGCAATTCCCATGGCTTGTGGCGATCAAAGAACCCCCGTGGTCTAGACTCTACTCTCTTCTCCCCCTTTGGCATCGGAACACCAAAAAGGCGAAGAAAAGAGGAGAGATGCTATCGCACCCATCAGTAGTGACCAAACCCAAGCGAGGAGGAGCTCTCGCGTGCATCATCATCACCGGCACCATCATCACCGGCACCATCATCACCCTCATCATCATCAGCAGAGTCAGCAGGAGGAGCACGAGCAGGCCTAGGGAGAGCACCATGAGCGTACACGAGTAGTCGAAGTTCGGAGCATCTCATCGGTAAGAGGAGGCATCTCCCACCGAGGTGCTATCACGGGCTCCATCTCGGGGCCGGGAGGAGGAGCAGTGGTTCTTTGAGGCCATGAATTCATTACGGCGCCTCCGTGTCTCTTGGACCATAGTAAGGGTCTGATGGGCAACATCATGGCTTCTCTTGCACATTTGGAACATGCATGTGAAGAAACGAGCGGCCCCATGCTGGGAGCGCCGAGAGTGACTGGAGCTAGCATCATGATCATGGTGTGCCTTGGAGCGGCGCTCAGTGGTGGGCATCATGGAGGGAACGTGCGAACGAGTGGCCTCTGAATGGGGAACCTGAATGGATCCATGATGACTTTCTCACCAATAACGTTCGAGGAGCGGGAACAATGTAGTTGATGAGCCGCTGAACATATTGGGCGTAGTTGGGAGTCATGCGGTCCATAATTGCCCTCTTCGAGTTCACGGTAGATAAGATCACAGCCATCAATCTTCCTCACCCTGTCGGGATGACAATAGTACATCAAGTTGAGGTGATAGTTCCGGACTTCTTGTGGTCTCCAGACTTCTTGATGAGGTTCTCCCGGAATAGCTTGGCAAGTACCAAATAGGAGTAGTACATCCCGAGAGATGGTGGGAGGTCCAGGCGTAGGGTTTGGAGGATAGCGAAAGAGATGTCACCCCTAGTGAGCACGGACCGTGAATGAATCTTGTACCCTGGATCACTTGTCATCACCACAACCCATGGCTGCACGGCCGAGAGTAGGAGCATGAGTACTTTGTCTTGCCGGTCATCCAAGTGAGGGTGCGGTCTTCATCATCATGGAAGAAGACAGTGCAGTGAAACTGACGGACGAGGAGGGGACAAAAGATAGGATCATCTTGAGTATCATCAGGCTTGAGGCACACAAGGTCATACAATCCCAGACTCCTCAAGGTTTGAACCACAAACCGATACTTGGTGGCTTCATGCAAGGCCAGTTCTTCAGGATTGATAGCCTTGGGTGATACAATATTACCATGCTTCATAAACTCATGAGAATCATAGAAACCCTCCCAGAGGGCTGCCTGTGTGTTGGTCCAGAATGCCTTGTCCGAACGAGTGTAAGTTGGCTTCTCAAAGCGATACGGATTCAGTGTCCTCCACTCCTGCCACTCAAGACGATTTGCAGCCCCAACATTGATGGTTGGTACTACCTCATCATACTCTTGGACAACATTCTTGTCCTTGCGCTTGGTAGCAACAGACTTGGTTCTGCCCCGAGCTGAGCTGCCAGTGTCAGTATCTTGCTGAGCTTGGGGGGGTGCACGGCTACTAGAACGGCGGGGAGGATCAGCCATCCTACCTCGCTTGGCAACATTGCCACGTGGTGGCTCACCACTCCAACTTCCTGTGAATGAGAAAAATATAGCAAGGATAGCAGTGGGGTAAGTGTACATGTCATCAATAAGAGAGAATCCAAAAAGCATAGCATATATTCAAGTGTAGTGATGAGTTTGTGCGAAAACTGGGCAACCCGGCGCACAGGCCGGTCAAACCGGGCAGCAGACCGGACGATCCGGTTTATGCGGCCAGGTTAAGGAAGACCACCTGCCGGGCCGGCCGGTTGAATGGCCGGTCGACCGGGCTAGAAACCGGGTCTATCGATTTGTGATGTTGTGCCCAGATTTCTACCACAAATTCATGCAAAAACTCGAAAAACTTGAGTACATGCTATAGCAATAGAGTGGAGAATGTGCTTTGTGTTGAGAGACACTCTAAAGGCATGAGGACTTGCAAACCCTAAACCTAACCCTAAGATTTCCTCAAATTTTGGCAAGAACTTGCAATGTGTGAGGAGGACTAGAACTTAGTGAGGAAAGGAGAGTACATTACCCGAAGACATTGTCCTCCTTGATCAAGGGAACAAGAAGAACACAAGGTAGGGCTTGAAGACCAAGAACTCCAAAAATTCCCAAGCTAGTTGGAGGGGGACCAAATCCTTCGGTGGAGATGTTCCAATGGACCCGATCTATGGTGTGGTGAAGTTTGGGGAAGTTCTTGTGGTGGGAAGTGCCTAGATCTTGGTGGAGGTGTTGAGGGCGCCGGCCATGGAGGTTGGGGATTGGGGAACAATGGGGAAGATGACCCCAAGGGGTATCTCTTCCCAATATATAGTGGGCCGCGCGACCGGTCAGGTATCCGGTCAGACCGGGCTGGTGACCGGCTGACCCGGCCCAGACCCCGGTTGCCGCCCGGTCCACCGGACCTTCCGGTCAGGGACCCGGTCCGACCGGGCCAGCGACCGGCCAGCCCAGAATTGTCTAATTTTGCCTCGTTTTTGTCTAATTTTGCCTCGTTTTTGCCCCTATGCTGTGTGTAAGTGTGTGTAAGTGCTCAAATGATGACATGTACATATAGATAGATAGATGATGATGAGATGAGCATAGACATGGGGTTGGAAAACACAAAGTTCTCTAGGCATACCCATTGGAGTGAAAATGCCAACAAGATACAAATAGCTACAATGGGCATGATTCGAAGTATATCAAGAATCATAAGAGCATTTTGAAATAGTTTTTTTTTTTTTTTTGCAACAAGATCATTTGGCCTTATATAGTCAAATCAAGTTCTAATGAAGGCACAATGAGGGGCGGGGGATTACTCCCCCTATGTGAAAGCACAAATGTCATGTGACCGCGAAGAGATATGCTTGGGTCCATATAATGACATTGGGTCTATTTATGTTGCACACATAGGTATGCATCATACCAAGACATGGTAAGATGACTATCCCCATATGTGCTATGCCTCTAAGCTAGATAGCAAGATAAATGCAAGAATATAGTGCAAGAAGGTAATCAATCCAAGTTTTTAGGATCAAGAATACCAAGTTCTCCTCTCAAGTTAACAAAGCGGGCTTCATCCAAAGGCTTAGTGAAAATATCCGCCAATTGGTAGGTTGTTCCCACATGAGTGAGATCAATATCCTTATTGGCAACATGATCACGTAGGAAGTGATGGCGAATGTCAATATGTTTGGTGCGACAATGTTGAACCGGGTTGTTGGCGATCTTTATTGCACTTTCATTGTCACAAAGAAGAGGCACCGTACCAAGAGACACACCATAGTCTTTCAAGGTTTGCTTCATCCATAACAATTGAGTGCAACAAGATGCCGCGGATATGTATTCGGCTTCGGCGGTGGATAGGGCGGTGGAGTTTTGTTTCTTGGATGACCAACTCACCAATGACCGGCCAATAAATTGGCAAGCCCCGGAGGTAGACTTCCGATCAACCTTATCACCGGCCCAATCGGAATCCGAATAGCCAATGAGTTCAAAGGTTGACCCCTTTGGATACCATAGCCCGAGAGTAGGAGTGAGAACAAGGTATCTTAGTATCCGTTTGACCGCCACTAAATGGCTCTCCTTGGGAGCGGATTGAAAACGAGCACACATCCCTACACTTAGCATGATATCCGGCCTAGAGGCACAAAGGTAGAGCAAGGATCCTATCATGGAGCGGTATACCTTTATGTCCACATCCTTCTCACCGTCACATGAACCAAGTTGCCCCTTTACGGGCATGGGTGTCTTCATTGGACTTGCATTGGTCATGTTGAATTTCTTGAGCATGTCCTTCACATACTTTTCTTGAGAGATGAAGGTGCCTTTTGCAAGTTGCCTCACTTGGAAGCCTAGAAAGAACTTCAACTCTCCCATCATGGACATCTCAAATTTCCTAGTCATCAATAGCTCAAAAGCTTTGTTATGATTGGGGTTAGTTCCACCAAAAATAATATCATCAACATATATTTGACATATAAAGAGGCCACCCCCTTTAACCCGCTTGGTGAAAAGGGTGGAATCGACCGTACCCATGCAAAACCCATCATGTAGTAAGAAATCCCTAAGGAACTCATACCAAGCACGTGGAGCTTGCTTGAGACCGTAGAGTGCCTTATGGAGTAAATACACGTGGTTGGGTCGGCAGGGGTCTTGAAACCCGGGGTTGAGCCACATATGCGGTTTCTTTTAGGGGACCATTCAAAAATGCACTTTTCACATCCATTTGATATAATTTGAAATTGTGGAAAGATGCAAATGCAAGCAAAAGACGAATAGCTTCAAGACGGGCTACCGGCGCAAAGGTATCCTCAAAATCCATACCTTCTATTTGGGCAAACCCTTGCGCCACTAACCTTGCTTTGTTTCGTATAACAATGCTATTCTCATCTTGCTTGTTCTTGAATACCCATTTGGTCCCAATGACATTGATGCGATGATCCTTGGGTCTCTCAACTAGAGACCATACTTTATTCCGAGTGAAACACTCCAATTCTTCTTTCATGGCAATTACCCAATCCGGATCAACCAAGGCTTCATGTACCTTAAGTGGTTCAAAACTAGACACAAAAGCATGATGTTGACAATAAGTGATAAGTAATGCATGGTGTCTACGAGTTACCACTCCTCTTGAGATGCTACCAAGGACTTGATCCACTTTCATGTCACTTGCCCTTGTAGCGGCCTTGATCTTCCGAATGGTTCCTTCATGATCAATGAATTCATCTCTTGCTAGTACTTGATCATGAGGGACCACTTGAGCTTGATCATGAGTTGAGGATGTTTCTTGATCGTCATCATGAACTTGCTCCATGGAATGAGGATCTTCTTCTTGTTCTTCGGATTGAGACTCATCTTGAGTGGAGGGTGGTTCTTGAGTTGCACTTGATGGTTCGGCTTGAGTTGAGCTAGGCTCTACTTGTGGCGTGCTTGAGACATCTACTCCATCATCTTGATCATCATTATGAACCTCCATGGGCCGGATGTGTCCAATGCCCATTTGCTTGATGGCACTAGATGGATCAACATCATTACCTGCAACACATGGAACAACTTGCTCCACTTGGGAGCCATTATCCTCCAAGAACACCACGTCACAAGATACTTCAATAGTCCCGGAGGACCGGTTGTAGTATCTATAGGCGTGAGAGTTCTCCGCATATCCAACAAATATACCCTCTATGGTTCTAGTTTCAAATTTACCGAGCTTTCCTTTGTTGTTCTTAACAAGGCATTTGCATCCAAAGACACGAATATACATGACATTAGGCTTGTTACCGGTAAGTAGCTCGTATGGGGTTTTGTTGTGGAGGGGACGGAGGAAGAGCCGGTTGGAGTAGTGGACGGCCGTAGAGATGGCTTCTCCCCAAAAGTTGTGGGGTGAGTTGAATTCACTCAACATGGTTCTTGCCATCTCAATGATAGTCCGGTTCTTCCTTTCAACTACACCGTTTTGTTGAGGGGTGTATGGCGCCGAAAACTCATGCTTGATGCCCTCATCATCCACAAACTCTTGCATAGTGTAGTTCTTGAACTCGGTGCCATTGTCGGTCCTAATTGCCTTGATCTCGGATTCATACATACGTTGAGCTTTCTTGGCGAAGGTGATGAACTCTCTATGGGTCTCGTCCTTAGACTTAAGGAGAAAGACCCAAGAGTATCTTGAGTAATCATCAACAATGACAAGTCCATACTTGCTTCCACCAAGAGTATCATAGTGTGATGGCCCAAAGAGGTCCAAATGAAGGAGCTCCAAAGGCCTAGATGTGGTAACAATACTCTTGATGGGATGCTTCTTCTTGAGTTGCTTTCCGGCTACACATGCACTACAAACACGATCTTTCTCAAAAGAAACACCGGTTAGTCCCACAATATGCTCACCCTTTAGGAGTTGTTTAAGATTCCTCATGTTAACATGACCAAGGCGGCGATGCCACAACCATCCTTCGTCATGCTTGGCCGCCATTAGACATGTGGAGAAGGAGGGGCTCTCTTTCGAGAGGTCAACCACATAAAGGTTGTTCTCCACAAATCCAACAAGGACCAATTTGAGATTGTCACTCCTAAAGACTTGCACATAATATTTAGTGAAATATGAATTGTACCCGGCATCGGCAAGATGATATATAGAAAGTAAGTTATAGCCAAGGTGTTCAACAAGCATAACCGTCTCAAGGCACAAGTCCTTAGAGATTGCTACCTTGCCATACCCAAGTACCTTTCCCTTTGAGTTGTCACCAAAGGTAATGCTTGACTTCTTGTGGATATCTTCAATGAATTGATCAAGCACACCTTTTCCTCCGGTCATATGATTGGTGCATCCACTATCAAACACCCATTTTGGACCACCGGAGGAATACCCCTACAAAATCAAGTAGAGGATTTAGGAACCCATCGATTAATGGGTTCCTTTGCAATGGCAACAATATCTTTTGGTACCCAAATTGAGTACTCTCTATAAGCATAGCCATTAGGAGGGCCAACATAGTTAGCATAGACATCACCATAATAATCAACAAATAATGCATAGTGATCGTTTGGCCCCGTGCGGGCACCACTAGTGGCTTTGCCCTTTGAGGCTTTGCCATTGTTAGTGACCTTCTTGTTCTTATCTTGAGCGGGTTTCTCCTTCTTGTAGTTGTTCTTCTTGTGGGACTTGGGAGTATATCCAAGTCCATACTTTTGATTGTTTGACCTTTGCTTACTCAAGAGGTCATCCAATCCCATCTTGTTCTTGGCGGTGGTGAACTTTGCAAGTTCCTTTGTTAGCCTAACATTTTCCTCAAGAATAGATGCTTGCTCACAAGAAGATTCATTAGGATGATAGTCAAGACCATATTTGGTCACCAAGGACTCAAGATATGCATTGGTCTCAACATGCAAAGAAAGTTCCTCTTGTAAACGAACATGTTCCTCAACAAGTTTAGCATGCTCACTAGTAAAGGAAATGGAGGAACAAGCAAGCTTTTCAACATCAATGGGATCCTTCATTGATCCAAGAGCCTTTTTGTAGGATTCTTGAAGTAGATCATGATTCTCTCCAAGTTTCTTGAGCTCATCCTTGACAAGCTTGTTAGCTCTTTCAAGGTGGTCAAGATCCCTAGTGAGAGAAGCATGAGCAACTTCAAGTTCCTCCTTTGACGCATTGAGCTCTTGGGTCAATAATTGAGCCCTATCAATAGTTTCTAGGTCCTTAACTTTATCAAGTTCATAAGTTTCAATTTGTTGCTTAAGGCCTTGAGATATGCACCTTTCGGTTTTTAGCTCTTGTCTTAGGAGATTGAATCTCCGTTCCTTCTCATTCAATTGATATTCTAATTCCTCAATGGACTCATCCTTTTCTTTGAGTGAGTCCATCAAGAAATCAAACTTGACAAGAGCTTCACCACGAAGGGTGCATCTAACATCATATAGTTCCTTAAGCATAGTTAATTCTTCTTGATCTTCGTTTTCATCATCAAGAACACTAGATAGGGAAGGTGGAGGTTCCATTACCTTGGTTTCCCTTGCCATAAGACAAGAGCCAATGATTGGAGAGGAGGGAGAGTCATCGGAGTCATCATCTTGAGTTGTTCTTGCCATGAAAGAAGAGCCAACATCATTCTCCGTGGAGTAATCTTTGGAGTAGTCATATGTGAAGAGTGACCCGGGCTTAGAGTATGCTAAACCGGCCACTCCGGCCTCCTTCTCCTCATCTTCCTCTTCTTCATCGGACAAGTACTCGGCCCCAACAAAAGCTCTTCCCTTGTTCTTCTTGTACCGATCGTTGATTGGGTTCGGCTTCAATCTTGGCTTGACCCCTTTGATGAACTTTGGCTTGTCTACCCTTTTTTCATAAGGGCACTCATTTGCAAAGTGGTTATCTTCATCACAATTGTAGCAAGTTCTCTTCTTCTTCTTGTCATTGAGGAGCATTGGGAACTTTGCCTTGTACTTCTTGGCAAAGAAAGCAAAGTCGGTAGCAATGTCACTAGTTGAAGTCATCTCTTCATCTTCTTCAATCTCATAGTCTTCTTTGCTTTCATGGTCGGCTCTAGCTTTGAGAGCAAGGTTGTGTGACGCTTCATGGTTGTGTGAGGCTTCATCAACACGGTTCATTGCCTTGAGCCTCTTTCCGGCTTTGGCCATGCTTTCATTGGCGGCCACATAGGAGACTAGATCATCGGAGTTGAGATCGGCACTCTTGGTCATGATTTGCAAGTTGAGTCCAAGGTTGGTGTCTTCTTGTTTGACGGCAATCATAGCAATGACCTTGGATTTTATGAAGGCTTCGTTCATCTCAAATCCATCATTGTACTTCTCAACACCAAGTCCCTTGACCCTTACTTTCAGAGCACCAAGCCTAGCATAGGCATCAAATATGGATTCTCCATCTCGAATCATGAATTGGTAGGCCTCTTGCTTTGCGGTCTCATAGAGAGCTGATTGGATCAAATCGGTTCCCTCTTGTAGTACTACGATCCGATCCCACAACTCTTTAGCGGAGACAATGTCATCGACTTGATCAAGAAGCTTGCGGTTGATGTCACTTCTAATCTTGTCACGTGCGGATGCATTGAGTTGACGGTTGTAGAACTCGGTGGAGGTCAACCGAGTGGGATCTTGTGGCTCCCGATGTCCATGAACAATGAGCTCCCATAGCTCCACACTGCAGCTGCGAATATGAGATTCCATAGCAGATTTCCAATGTGGAAAGTGAGTTCCATCGTAATGGGGAACGGTCCCACTATGGTTTATATGAGGCATGGGTGAAGTGTTTCTAGGATAGTTATAGTTAACATCATGGTAGGACTCCTTAGAGACCGAAGCCCCACTAGAAGTTCCACCCGCAGTTAGGTTCTTAAGCATGGCAGTCATTTCTGCCATTTGGTTTTGTAGCTCATCCTCCTTTTTCTTCTTCTCGGCCTCATATGCCAAGAATCTAGATTTCATCTCTTTAACCGAAAGGTTAGAGTCTTCATCTAGACCCTCGAAGAGTTTATCCATCTCACTCTTAAGGCGGTGAAGCCCTTAATAAGAGTCCAGGCTCTGATACCAATTGAAAGTATAGAGATGGTAAACCTAGAGGGGGGGGTGAATAGGTTTCTACAAATTTTAATTCTTTCTTTGCAATATTAGGCTTTGCGGAATATAAAGATTAGCCTAATGCAAACTAGGTGAAGCAACCTATATGAGGATACAACTAACTCGAGCGCGAAGGCTCTCACAGGCAGTTAAATCACAAGTAAGGAGTTCGGTTAGAGATAACCGATAGCACGCGGAGACGAGGATGTATTCCCGTGTTCCCTTGCTTTGCAACAAGGTACGTCACGTTTGGAGGAGTGGAGGTCCCACGAAGGATTCCCCGCGCCACGAAGGCTCACCCTATTCTCCGGAGCCTATCCCACGAAGGAATAGCTCACTCACTTGTGGTAGACTTTGAGGTAGCCTCCAAACCTTCACAATCTTGCCCGGAGCAAATCCACAGCCCGGATGCTTCCGGACTCCTCTTGCCTACCTAGGGTTTCCAAGGAACCCTAGGAAGCAAGCTTCTCAATGAATACAAGGGGGAATGAGATTTGGCTTGGTAGAACGGTAGATCGGGTCCTCCTCTAATGATTCCCCGGAGGGATTTGAGTTTGAGTGGAGGAGGAGGGAGATCTGAGGCTTTTGGTGTTTCTAGCAATGGAGTATGAGAGAGAGAGAGCTCAAGAACAGCTTGTAGTGTAGTGCCTCACTGTCTAGAGGTAGGAGAAGGGCTATTTATAGTGTTCTTCGAAATATGGCCGTTTGCCACTTGCCACCTCAGCTTTTCCTCGACAAACCCGGTCGACCGGGCCACAGACCGGACAGCCCGGCTGAGAGGCCGGTCTGACCGGGCCAGTGACCGGACGCCTTTTGCTGGTCCTGGAGCTCCTCCGGTTGGCGGCCGGTTGGCGCCCGGTTGCCGCCCGGTGGACCGGACGGAGCACCGGACACGCCGGTCGAGAGCCCGGTTGACCGGGCGCAAACCGGATCTGCTGGCTCCTCCTTTGGAGCCCGGTTGCCGCCCGGTTGACCGGCCACCACGCCGGACTGGCCGGTTGCTGGCCCGGTTGGACCGGGCAGGTGACCGGATTTCTCCTGTAACCCCTTTTTGATTGTTGTTGAAATGGGGGGTCACCTTTAGCCTTCTTGTTCCTTTGATACACCATTTACGCCTCATTGCCTAATACCTGAGATTGTACTTATAAACATATTAGGCCAAATACTTTAGCACGGTGTCATCGTTACCAAAATAATGGATAAGGGTGAAATACCCTTACACTAATTAATTAGCTCGAGCTGCCATTTTTTACGAATTTCCAGATTAATTTGCAAGAATTAACCGATTCATTCTAGGTAATTGCCCAATGAATTAGCCCGAGCTGCAATGTTTACTACCAATTTCCAGATTAACTAGCAATAATAGGCAGATTCATCTCTATCTCTACTACTTATAAAGGCACGAAGTGCCGTTGAAAATTGAATCCATACCATCCATCCGTCTATATCCTAAGGTCCAAAATCGTTTGTTCTCCCCTCCCCTATTTTGCCTGCAATAAAACAATCCCGCTGATTACTCCTAGAGGGCCACACGAGCTAACTACTTGATTAGATCCGAAAATTACGATACAAACTGCTCCCCACATGCACGACTCTTCCGACTTCAGGGCGACTTGAGGGCTGGACGCCGCCCTTCTCTTGAAGTAGGTCTACCGCCTCAGATCGAGTCCCTTACTCCATCCGACATGGACGCCGCCGCCTCCCTCTCCTCGCTATAGGTGGATCCCTTTCGCCTCACGCCGTCGCTACTCGCTGATGCATGCCGCCAAGGACGATCGTCTTAGCCGCGTTCGGAGCTAGAGTCGATCCGGCATGGCTGCCGCCGTGGAACCGACACCATCGTCGAGGATGGAGACTGAACCGACGCAGCCCACCTGACGTGCTCTCCTACCTGTCATCATGTCGCACTGCAGACCATCTTCACCCATCAGCTGTGCTCCAGTCGGCCGCCACCGTAGGCCGCTTAACTACGATCCTACAGGACGAGTGACAACGCCTGAACACATTTGGTGTCTGCCTCCACCATCATCAGCTATCCCACAGGGTCACAGGTTCATCTATTCTCCTAGCCTGGGTATAGATTAAATTGTTTATACATGTCGACTGACTTGAGAAAATGACAAGGTGGTTTAATTGTTGATTTCGTACTAGGAATTACCCAGCCGAAAGACGAGAATGAGTTTCTTTGGGATGCCTGAGCACCTCCTCCTCTTCTCATTCATATTTGTCAGATCTTGGCGTGATCTATGCGGCAGGTATTAGCGCATCCATCTCCCACCATGTGTACTTCAGTTGTACTAATTTGGATTGTGCGAGTCCTATTTTCTTTTTTGGCCGTGATTCATTAGTCCATACTTCCGGTTCACAAGATATTCATGTTTACTTAATGATTTAGAAGGAAAGTTGGGTGAACGATCCAGTTAGATACATATTATGCTAATTCAGTTTACGTTACTGTCTACTAACTTGCAGGGGTTCAATTGGATGCCCACGTGATTTCCAGGTTTAGTAGTTGTTCGTGTCTACAGGGAGATCATGATTTATGCAATTTTCACTCTTTAGCTTTTGTTTCACTATTCTAATTGTTAAGATCATGTCAGAGAAGTGTTGTTTTGCGGTGTGTTTAGCTAAATAATATTTATCATTCACATGCTAATTTTCTGCACTTAGCTATATTTATCAAGCATTTACGCTATCCGTGCAAGTAAGTTGATCACCATCATATGTTGTGAGCAATCAGTTTGGATAGTGTGGATATTATGCGGCTATACTTTATTTCTACTCAGCTCTTCTCAAAAGAACTAATTTTCTTTTGCTTGTTGAGGTGATATCACAAAACATGTTTTCTATGTTGGCACACATTACCCCATAACATATACTACCTGATTTGTTTTTCCGCATTATAATTCTTAACAGATCCTTATTCTTCCTAATTTGTTTGTCAGCATTATAATTGTTAACAGATCCTTATTCTTCCTGATTTGTTTGTCAGCATTATAATTGTCCCTGGTAAAAATTGTACACGGATAGGCTGACTTTAATCTATTGATCATGGTATGCTATTGATCTATTGGCTAAAAGCTCTAGAAGTTGTTCAACGTCATTGCAAGTTCGCTAAAAGAAGTAGACATTGGTCGAAGATATCAGGGTGATATTGAGGAAGAATTGTAGGAGCTCTGCATTTCATTCACCATGGTGTAAGACATCTTGATAGTCCCCACAAGATTATGGTTTAGAAAAACTAAAGTAATGGTATACTCTACTAATCTCATAAATCAACAAATTGGCATGAAGTACGAAAATGGCTTTATACGAAAATGGATTTATATGTTTGTTCTTCTATTTCAAAATGGTGTTTCATCGACTTTTGTCTTATATGTTTGATTGCAGGTTTGCCAAATTTCAGTTTGTAAAACATGTGATCAAATCTATGCTAATACTACTAATCAAATTCACGCTATCCTTCTCCCCAATAGATGAATGCGATTTTTATTTTGATAGTTGATGCTCCCCCTCGAAAAAAATAGCTGATGCAGGTGCTTGCTTGTTCTCAATGTGCTGCATCGAGCCGAATACCCTGCTACTACGGTCATGGTCATGGTAGAGCAAGGAGGAGAGCATAAAGAAGAAACTCATGAGGATGCTACAATGATCGTCAGAATTTTTGATACATTTTTAGCTAGATTGTAGTTAGATCTCTTAATCAGCGACAATGTTCTAGCAGTGTATACAGAACTATCACAAGTGCTCAGTCTAATGTTAGCTTGCCTAGAAACAGACGTGAGGATGTTATTTTTATAGTGCATTTACAGTGCATACATTGAACGTGCTCGGAGCTACCAGTAGAAACAGACTTGGAGCTGCTTTTGATGGAGTGAAATTAGCGAATAGTTTGGAAGTGCGTGTATGCAGCTATATAGCATATCTTATATGCCAAAATAGTGTATTTGGACTTTAGAATTATGGATATATAGTTAGTGTCTATAATGTATTTTTTGGGTTACTCGAAAAGATGCACAATTAGCTATTAGAAATTTAGCATTTCTAATTTGTGTATGGCTAAACTCATATAATTTGAGACGTGCATTGCACGTGCAATATTACTAGTTAAAGTAAATGCCCGATTATTTGCCATGTTTTACCAATTTCCAAATTAATTAGCAATAATTGACCGATTTATTTGTGGTAATTGTCCGACTAATTAGATCTAATTGCCTGATTAATTACTCCCATAAGTTTACATGGCTGATCTAACAACAATCTAGCTAAAAATGTATCAAAAATTCTGATTGCAGGTAATTGTCCGACTAATTAGATCTAATTGCCTGATTAATTACTCCCATAGATTGTAGCTAGATTGTAGGGGTCCACAGTTCACTAGTGGTGTCTCTCCCATAAGATAAACAGATGTTGGGTGAACAAATTACAGTTGGGCAATTGACAAATAAAGAAGGCATAACAATGCACATACATATATCATGATGAGTACTATGAGATTTAATCAGGGCATTACGACGAAGTACATAGACAGCTATCCAGCATGCATCTATGCCTAAATAGTCCACTTTCAGGTTATCATCCGAACCCCTTCCGGTATTAAGTTGCAAACAACAGACAATTGCATTAAGTATGGTGCGTAATGTAATCAACACAAATATCCTTAGACAAAGCATCGGTGTTTTATCCCTAGTGGCAACAACACATCCACAACCTTAGAACTTTCTGTCACTGTCCCAGATTTAATGGAGGCATGAACCCACTATCGAGCATAAATACTCCCTCTTGGAGTCACAAGTATCAACTTGGCCAGAGCCTCTACTAGCAACGGAGAGCATGCAAGAACATAAATAACATATATGATAGATTGATAATCAACTTGACATAGTATTCAATATTCATCGGATCCCAACAAACACAACATGTAGCATTACAAATAGATGATCTTGATCATGATAGGCAGCTCACAAGATCTAACATGATAGCACAATGAGGAGAAGACAACCATCTAGCTACTGCTATGGACCCATAGTCCAGGGGTGAACTACTCACACATCGATCCGGAGGCGATCATGGCGATGAAGAGACCTCCGGGAGATGATTCCCCTCTCCGGCAGGGTGCCGGAGGCGATCTCCTGAATCCCCCGAGATGGGATTGGCGGCGGCGGCGTCTCTGGAAGGTTTTCCGTATCGTGGCTCTCGGTACTGGGGGTTTCGCGACGAAGGCTTTAAGTAGGCGGAAGGGCAGGTCAGAGGACGTCACGAGGGACCCACACGCTAGGGCCGCGCGGCCAGGACCTGGGCCGCGCCGCCCTAGTGTGGCATCGCCTCGTGGCCCCACTTCGTATCTCCCTCGGTATTCTGGAAGCTTCATGGAAAAATAAGCCCCTGGGCGTTGATTTCGTCCAATTCCGAGAATATTTCCTTACTAGGATTTCTGAAACCAAAAACAGCAGAAACAAAGAATCGGCTCTTCGGCATCTCGTCAATAGGTTAGTGCCGGAAAATGCATAATAATGACATATAATGTGTATAAAACATGTGAGTATCATCATAAAAGTAGCATGGAACATAAGAAATTATAGATACGTTTGGGACGTATCAGTTACCATAACATCACACTTCTAAAGATAAGATGAGTCTACAATCCAATAAATATAGCATGCATGATACCACATAGAGTATAAGTAACTATCCACTATGGAGGTAGTAACATAGGGTAGTAACATGCACCATGTTACTACTCTATGTTACTTCCAACTATGACTAGTCTCAGTCCGTGGTTGCCTTAATTTTCGGATTTTTATAGTACACCGTACAACCTGACTGAAATCGTCGCACGGAAGGCTTAAATGTGCGGCGCCGCCGGGTAGTCTATCCCAAAAATAAAACCTAAATCATCTCAGCTCCTCTGATGGGCCAGGCCCAGCGCGCGTCCGCTACAGGCGGCCCCGATCATTGGAGCCTCAGTGAGGGTTGAATAGGAATTGCCAATCTCAACCCTAGCTGAAAACGAAATCGTTAAAAAAAAGGCCGACCTTCGCGAAGGGAATGCAACTCGCTCCGCACGCGACAAGTGGCGCGCTGTGGTGCCAGAAAATCCCTGGTAAGTGGTCTCCCTGCACGACACGTTTCGCAAGGGGAAGCAAGGTGGGGATGGGGGAGGAGAAAGAAAACTGGGTTGTGCCAGTTTTTCCCTTTTTCTTCTAGATTCGTTTTTTCAAAATGAAATATCTTGAGAATCGTAAGTCCAAATTGCGAACCGTTTTCACTTTTGAGATCCTCGCGTCGAGATCTTCAAAACTAGATCCCATGTTGATATGTTTGGAGATATTTTTTTGCCGTACTTCCAATAATATTATGATTGTACCTGTGGTGTGTACCTAACTGTACTCGTGTTTCAACTGAAAAGTACTTCTATTTTTGGTGTATTTGGTGCAATTTTTCCCTTGACTCGCTAACTGTACTCGCCCGTGTGCGGGACTGTACCTGTACTTACGCGCGATTGTACCTGCTCGTGTGCGCCACTGTACTTCTGTACATGTACTTGCTCGTCTTCACGACTGTACCTGCTCGTATGCGCGTTTGTACCTGCTCGTGTGCATGACTGTACTTGTACTTGCTCGTGTGTTCAACTGTACTCGTGTTTTGTGCGTGACTGTACCTGCTCGTATGCACGACTGTACCTGCTCGTATGCGTGACTGTACTTGTACTCGCCTGTGTGTTCAACTGTACTCGTGTGTTGTGCGTCATTCTACTCGCTCGTCTGCGCGACTGTACTCGCTCGTCTGCGTGACTGTACTCGCTTGTGTGCGCCACTGTACTCGCTCGTGTGCGCGACTCACCCGTACTCGCTCGTGTGTGCATTTGTACCTCTCACGTGCACACACAAGTACTCCGTATCTTGTAGACATGCAACGGGAGCACTTTATACCTAACGCCGATGTATTTCTTCCTAGCTAGCTTATACGTGATGCATGTACTTCTACCTAGCTAGCTTGATTTAAACAATGGATTGTACCAGCTGACTAGCTCAATCGATCGTGGGATGCACCGCGTGGAAGGTGAACTTTTTTTCACGTACGCAGCCAGGGACGCATCGCGCGGAAGCTACACCGTACGCGCGCGGAAGAAACTTACGCGCTGACACACGTCGCGCTGCGGGACGCTGACTTCCCGCTGAGAAGGTCGGTCTTTACCTAAGAACACCCAGCTGAAAACGATGAGTAATTCTCTACCGGGGCCAAATAGACCAATTCTCTCGCTTAGTAGCAGCCACGGGTGCACATGGCCCATTGCACGTTTCTCTCAAAGAAAATAAACGAGGCCCATTGCGCGTCTTGCTTGGTAGCTTTGGCCACAACATGCGTGTTTATGTTCCAGAGACGGAAGACGAGGGTCCCAGATCCCGGAATTGATCTTAGTTCTGACGTTGTCAGTTGATTCGGTTGCTCGTGTGTTCGAAACAGCGATGGCATCTCCAATCAGAAGGATACTGTAACTCCGGTAGGCGGCGACGACATTCGGAAGCGCAAACAGCGGCTCCCGCAGACGATGGCTCGGCGGTGCTAGAGATCCAGCACCGACGAATTTATCGCTCGCACATTACAAGCCCAGGATCTTGAGGCAGCAAGCAACAGCAGAGCGGCGACGGAAATGTCAGCTGGTGCTACCGAACCGTGGGCAAATCACAACTACCCAACTAGGTGAGTTTTTCTCTTTGATATACATACAACTAGATCGTGGCATATTGTGTGAATATTATTTAGCCAGACATCAAACATGTGTTGTTGTGTTTCATGTTTTATACATCTAGGATATATACATCTAAGACTCTAGTATTGTTTTTTCCTCTGCTGCTTGTTCGCCTACCGAGATTATTTCGGCCATCCGTGCGAAAGAGCTTGCACAGGCTGAACTGGCCCTTGCGAGGGCCAAGATTGAGGCAGAGCATGCCAAAAAAAAAAGGGACGACAAACAAGAATAACAAGGACGAGACAGCCGGGGACAACATGGAGGTGGAAACTTTGCCGGTAGCGAACCCAGAAGGGTCTGCGGTAGCTAAGGCAACGTCCCAAGCGTAAGAAGGCACCGAAGAAGCAAATCCCAGTGGGACACCGGCCAGTAACCCGCCAAGCACGGACTAAGGGAGTCGTGTCTTAATGCGGTGTCTCTTTTGGAACATTCGAGGGTTTGGTCGTAGGGGATGCCGAACCCTTTTAAAAGAGTTTCTCCGGAAGCATAGGATTGATATTGTTTGCCTCCAAGAGACAATCAAACAAGATTTCACGAACCTGGAATTGCGCAGCTTGGAGGTGGGAGAGAAATTTGTGTGGGTTTGGCTCCCTGCTACAGGGCAAGTGCATGCTCATGGGAATCAGAGACAACTTTTGTGAGGTGGGAACAATTGACAGGGGTCGATTCTTCATCAGTGCCGCGATCTTTTGCCGGGCGGCAAACCTCCGTCTCGAGATCATGGGGATCTACGGGCCGGCAGACCACTCCCACTCACATACATTCCTAGCAGAGATTTCTAACAAGAATAATAATACGGAAACGCCCATGCTAGTGGGAGGCGACTTCAATCTGATACGGAGAGGTACGGACAAGAACAACGATAACATCAACTGGGCTCGAGTTGACATGTTTAACGAGGCCATTGGGGAATGGGCCCTTAGACAAATTTCGTGCACTGGGGCGCGGTATACTTCCAATAAGCAGTTGAACCCGGTACGATCCGTACTCCACAGGGTCTTTATCTCGCCAGACATAGAGCCCACTTTTCCCATGTGCACGGTGATGGCAGAAACGGGCTTGGGCTCGGACCATATCCCCCTAATCTTTGATTCTGGGGACTAGTTACCAGCTAGAAGCAACTGTTTCTTTTTTGAAACGGGCTGGTTTGAGGTTGAGGGTTTTGAGACCTTTCTGGGGGCTATTTGGCAGCGGCTGGCCGGAGGCTATTTGGCAGCCGCTCAGGAGGGAGGTCGAGATATTACAGATTGGTGGGTAGCCATGAGTAGTGGCCTCTGGCAATACCTGAGGGGATGGAGCCGTAATATTGGGAAAATTCAAAGGGACCAGAAGCAAGCGTTGTTGGATCAAATAAAACTACTAGACGAGCGTGCCGATGAGGAGGGCCTCCAAGAGGACAAGTGGGCGTTCTGGTACTACCTCGAGGAGCAGCTTCTCAACCTCTTCCGGGTGAAAGAGGAGTACTGGCGGCAAAGGGGCCGGGTGTGATGGGCACTCCAAGGGGACGCGGATACCGCTTATTTCCTTGCGGTGGCTAACGGGAGGCGCCACAATTGCCTTATTTCTCATTTTGAGACAGATGGAGGCACTATTTCGGGCAAGCTGGAAATACAGGAGCATATCTATGTGTTCTACCGACAGTTGTTAGGGACAAAGGCGACTAGGAGCTGTGGGCTTGCGATGGATGCTTGGGAGGCACATGCCCATGTGTCGGACGAAGAAAACGCGAATCTAGCACTAACTTTCTCAGAGGAGGAGTTGGAAGGGGTAATAAAGGCCATGAAAACAGATACGGCTCCAGGGCCGGATGGTTTCCCGGTGGCCTTCGTCCAAAAATGTTGGCCGCTTGTAAAACACGGGGTTTTACATATCCTTAACGACTTTATCTTGGGCCGTATCGATATATCCAGATTGAATTTTGGGGTGCTGTCTCTCATCCCCAAGGTGAACAATACGGACAGAATCACACAGTTCTGCCTCATCACCCTAATTAATGTGATCTTCTAGATCATCTCAAAGGCCTTTGCTATCACTACTAGAAAAAGGCCTAGCCGTAAGAATGGTATCACTAGCGCACCACCTTACTGGTGCTCCACTGCTATATAGCAGTGGCGCACCAAAAAGTGGTGCTCCACTATTAACTTATTACTAATGGCGCACTAGTACAGGTGATAGGCCACCACTAATTTATAAGCTGAATTACACATAGATTTCAAGTTAGCAATGGCGCACCACACACAGGTGCGCCATTGCTATGTAATGTAGCAATGGCGCACTACATGTGCTGCGCCACTGTGCTGGCCAAAATCGTACGCGCCCGTGGCGCATCTGTCGCGTGGTGCGCCACTGTGCCCCCACCACCCCACGCGCACACGCAGCCACACACCCACCCACGCAAACCCCACAGCATGCCCACGCACCCACGCAACCCCACACTGCCACACAGCACGCACCCACCCACAGGCCACAACACGGACTCTTCCCCAAAGTTCTCCACCGACAAAATTCTCCCCCAAAATTCTCTTTCACCTCCAAAATTCTCCACTCACTGTGGATGAACCCTAGCTTGCTACCACTGCAGCTGGCCGGCGCCACCGGGCGCGGGTGAACCACCTGCGCGCGCCGCCTCCACCATCCACAGCGCCGCGCCGCCTCCTCCATCCACAGCGCCGTGCCCCACCCCCTCTTCACCGATGGCGCGAGCACGGTGTGGCCATGGATGGCCACGTCGGCATCGTGAAGCCGGCGGTGGAGGAGGCGACCGACGACGGGGAAGAAGGGCCGGAGGAGATCCCGGAGTGGGCGAGTTCGCCGCGCGGCTACGTCAGCGCCCACCTTCCCGCTCAACGGCGGCTACGGCAGCGGCGGCGGTACCCTCGTGCGGCTCAAGATGCGCCTCCCCAAGGCGCAGGTCGAGAAGCTCATGGGCGAGAGCCGCGACGCCGCCAAGATCTGGAGCTCTGCACCGCGGTCGGCGACGGCGGCAGCGCCAAGGTCACGCCCGAGAGGCCGCCCGGGATCCTGCGCAGCCCGCCGTTCGCCGCCACGCCGGAGTGGGGCTCTGGGTTCATGCTCCCCAAGGCGGCGCCCAAGACGCCGCAGCGGTGGCCCTCGCTGGCCCGCACCAACGCCAAGGAAGAGGTAAACGAAGCCTTTTTTCCTTGCAGTCCGAGTCTTCGATCCATTCTTCGATTCATTCTCCCTTTCCCTTTTCCTTGCAGCGAAGCCTCCGGCACCGGCAGCGAAGCCTCCGGCCGCCGGCACCTCAGGGGCTCCTGGCCGTCCGCGTCTTCGTCCTCCACTTCCCCACCACGCCGGGTGACGGACGAC
This sequence comes from Lolium perenne, assembly GCF_019359855.2. Lineage (NCBI taxonomy): Eukaryota > Viridiplantae > Streptophyta > Magnoliopsida > Poales > Poaceae > Lolium > Lolium perenne. The sequence goes on from NC_067246.2 coordinate 324,718,041, forward strand.
AGCGCCGGCGCACGGACGGCTGCTCTTCATCACGATGAGGACACAGCGGCCGGGCAGCACGGCGAGGAGCACATGGATTCAATTGCTTTTTTTGTATTTTTTTAGGGTTTTAGTTGCAAAGTTGAGAAACTTTGGTATTTTTGTAATTAGGTCCTGTAATAACTCTACGTTATAATAATATAACAAAGGAATCTTTCTGAAATGGGCGAGCACAGATTTCGCCTGCCACACGCAGGCCTGTGGAGTTTTTTTTATTTTTTAATATAATCGTTGGTAGTGGCGCACCATAGAGTAATGTAGTGGCGCACCATCCAATCGGTAGCAGTGGCGCACTAGTTAGCAGTGGCGTGATATCAGTGCCGCACCACTAGTGCGCCACTGATAAGCAAAACAGGTGCGCCACTGATAAGCTGTTTCCTAGTAGTGTATGAAGCTGGACCCGATCGCTCACAGGATCATTAGTCCAAACCAATCAGATTTTATCAAAGGGATGTTTATCATCGACGGTGTCCTAGCTCTATAGGAGATAGTGCACGAGCTTAAAGTCAAGAAGCTAGGGGGCGTCTTGCTTAAGCTCGATTTTGAGAAAGCTACGACCGTGTGAACTGGGATTTCTTGGTGGAGGTTCCGAGAGCTAAGGGTTTTGATGCAGGGGCAGTCCACCGCCTATCGCAACTGGTCTCGGGGGGACAACGATCTCTATAAATGGATAGGTGGGCCCCTTTTTCGCAGTAAACAGGGCGTGCGGCAAGGGGACCCGCTCTCCCCTTTGCTGTTTAACTTCATGGTTGAGGTGAGCGGCTGCGGGCCACATTCAGGGGGTGGCACTGCACCTCACTCCGGGAGGAATCACGCATCTTCAATACACGGACGACACACTCATTCCGATCGAATACAATGAACAACACATAGCAAACCTCAAGTTCCTGCTGATGTGCTTCGCGGACATGTCCGGACTTAGAATAAATTACCACAAAGCGAAGTGATTGTCCTGGGACAGTCAAGGGAAATCCAACACCGGGTGGCTGATATGCTAAACCGCAAATTGGGAGCATTTCCTTTCACCTACCTTGGCCTGCCCATTGGAGACAGAAAATTGACAATGGATCAGTGGATGTTCTTGGTCAGAAAATTGGGGGTCAAAATCGAAACGTCGCTCGGAATATTGCTATCCTCGGGTGGACGGCTCATCTTGTCGAACTCGTGTCTTGCTAGCCTCCCTATGTTTGCTATGGGTATGTTTCTTCTCTAGGATGGAATTCATGCCAAATTTGACTCAATTCGAGCTCGGTTCTTTTGGGAAGGGATGGGCCACAAATGAAAGTACCACACGATTAATTGGCCAGCAGTTTGTCTCCCACGGGAGGTGGGAGGGTTGGGGATTCTTAACACCAAAAAGATTAATATCGCCCTTATGTTGAAATGGATTTGGAAATTGTACCAGGACGATGACTCCATTTGGGATCGCCTTATACATGCCAAATATACGGACACAACTGATATCTTCTCTTGTGCGGCACAAGGGGATCACCTTTCTGGAAAATCGTACATCAAATCAAAGACTTCTTCAAAATTGGAGCTAAATACGAGGTCAAAGATGGGCACCGAACACAATTTTGGTACGACAAGTGGCACCACGAGGGAGTGTTGAGGTACCGCTTCCCTCTCATCTTCAGCATATGTGAGAATACCAGGGGTTCGGTGGCCCAGGCCTGCATGGGGCAAGAGAACTTGCGCCTCAGACGAACCCTTGACGAGAGAGGTCGCGCTGAATGGGACTAGCTTATGGACTTGATTGAGAACACCCAGCTCTACACCGGAGCAGACAAGATTTCCTGGACCCTCAATCCCTCCGGGGAGTACTCGGTCAGATCGATGTATCTTGCGTTGTCTCGGGGGGCTTCGGTGGTCTGGTCCACTACAGGGATATGTGGGCTGCCAAGCTGCCCCCTAAAGATACGCATCTTTACTTGGCAGTTGGCGCTGAACCGTCTTCCTACCAGAGATGTGCTCGCTCACCGCCGGGGGCCGTCGGATGGGCGCTGCGCGCTTTGCGGTGCGATAGAATCTGCTAGTCACCTTTTCTTCAGCTGCTCTTTGGCGAGGTTTGGATGGAGTGTGGTTCGCCAGATGCTAAGTTGCAGATGGAGCCCTCCTCCTTTCCCCAATTCTTTCATATCTTATCGACTTTCGCTGGCAGACCTCGTCGTTTACTTTTGGGCATTATTTGCTGCCTTATGCTGGTCTCTTTGGAACGTGCGCAACCGACATATTTTCCAGGCTAAGGTGATTCATCACCCCACTAACATTATCTATAAATGGATGATTCTTTTGCAGCACTGGTCGCTAGCTGCAAAGACGCAGGACAAGGCAGGCATGGAGCTCCTGGTGGAAAAGCTTCGGCTCGTGTATGCGGATCTCACCACAAGTGATCCTCCGAGGACGCAAGGCGACGGCTGATGAGGGGTTAGATTTCATCTCCATGTTTCCGTTTTATCTTTAGTTGCTTATTTTCTGTTGGCTAAGCTGTATGCCCCAACGTGTAATGAATCTATGGATATGGTAAGGGCTTTATTAATTTAAACCCGGGAAAGTCGTTGCCTTTTATCTAAAGAAAAAATCGTTAGTGTTTATAATTGCACGATGTTTATCATAGTGGGCGGTACTTGCGGTACTTTGGCTTGACGGGTGTCGAGGCTTCGATAAATTTCTATATCCGCCACTGCTTGAAAGGTTCTAGAATTTGTGTAGGTGGAGAAAAACACAACAACAATGGAATTGTTAATTATTCTGAACTCAACAACTTACGTTTTTATTTTTCCCACCGATCATTTAATTCATATAGTCACTAGTACATGTTTTACTATTTCTTCGTTAAATATTAGTAGCATCTGTCGTTCGTCCATCAACGCTACCGATAAGAAAGCTCGAGGGTGTCCTGGTTTGATGCTTCATTTCAACTATTGAGAGGCCCACAAAAATTGGATGAGAGACCACGAACCTATGATTAATACATTGATCCGCAAAAGGCAAAAAACAATATAGTGGAGCTAAATCGCGGCCCGAAAATCCCTAGCATGCATAATGGTGTGAAAAACACTATAGAATTACTATAACGCCTAAGGATGACAATTTTACCCACGGTACCATACACATATGGAGAGGGTATGAGTACATTTTTATACCCATATGTAGTACCTATGTCCTATATGTTAAGTCATGGGTAGGGTACGTGTGTAGTTTTGTACCCATGGGTATACACCCATACCCATACCCTACCCATTTATACTGATATGTGGACCTATGTAACTAAATATCCAAGTTATTAAGTTTGTGTCATCAATTAGCAATATGTTGCGTGACTCGTCTAATCTTGTTAACTTTTTGGTTATGAGCATTGCTTGTGACGGTAAAGCACACGTCCGTTGGGAATCCCAAGAGGAAGGTATGGTGCGTACATCAGCGAGTTTTCCCTCAGGAAGAAACCAAGGTTATCGAACCAGTAGGAGATGAAGGCCACATGAAGGTTGTTGGTGAAGGAGTGTAGTGCGACGCAACACCAGGGATTCCGGCGCCAACGTGGAACCTGCACAACACAATCAAAGTACTTTGCCCAACTTAACAGTGAGGTTGTCAATCTCACCGGCTTGCTGAAAACAAAGGATTAAACGTATGGTGTGGAGAATGATGTTTGCTTGCAGAAAACAAAAGAGAACAATGATTGCAGTAGATTGTATTTCATATGTAAAAGAATGGACCGGGGTCCACAGTTCACTAGTGGTGTCTCTCCAATAAGATAAATAGCATGTTGGGTAAACAAATGACAGTTGGGCAATTGACAAATAGAGAGGGCATAACAATGCACATACATATCATGATGACTACTATGAGATTTACTTAGGGCATTACGACAAAGAACATAGACCGCCATCCAGCATGCATCTATGCCTAAAAATCCACATTCGGGTTAGCATCCGCACCCCTTCCAGTATTAAGTTGCAAACAACAGACAATTCCATTAAGTATTGTGCGTAATGTAAACAATACAAATATCCTTAGACAAAGCATTGATGTTTTATCCCTAGTGGCAACAGCACATCCACAACCTTAGGGGTTGCTGTCACTCCCCCAGATTCAATGGAGACATGAACCCACTATCGAGCATAAATACTCCCTCTTGGAGTTACAAGTATCAACTTGGCCAGAGCCTCTACTAGCAACGGAGAGCATGCAAGATCATAAACAACACATATATGATAGATCAATAATCAACTTGACATAGTATTCCATATTCATCGGATCCCAACAAACACAACATGTAGCATTACAAATAGATGATCTTGATCATGATAGGCAGCTCACAAGATCTAAACATGATAGCACAAGAGGAGAAGACAACCATCTAGCTACTGCTATGGACCCATAGTCCAAGGATGAACTACTCACGCATCAGTCCGGAGGCGGGCATGGTGATGTAGAGCCCTCCGGTGATGATTCCCCTCTCCAGCAGAGTGCCGGAGGCGATCTCCTGAACCCCCCGAGTTAGGGTTGACGGCGGCGGCGTCTCTGGAACTGTTCTGGTATTCTGGCTCTCGGTGCTAGGGTTTTCGCGTCGGAAGGATTATATAGGCGAAGGGGCAGAGTCGGGGGGACGCCCGAGGGGCCCGCCCCATATGGTGGCGCGGCCAGGGGTGGGGTCGCGCCCCCCTATGGTGTGGCCGCCTCGTGGCTCCTCTTCGTCTCTCCTTCGGACTTCTGGAACATTCCGTGGAAAATAAGGCCGTGGGCTTTTGTTTCGTCCAATTCCGAGAATATCCGTAAACTAACTTTTCTTAAATCAAAAACAGCAGAAAACAGGAACTGGCACCGCGGCATCTTGTTAATTGGTTAGTCCCAAAAAATGCATAAAAACATTATAAAGTGTGAGTAAAACATGTAGGTATTGTCATAAAATAAGCATGGAACATAAGAAATTATAGATACGTTGGAGACGTATCAAGCATCCCCAAGCTTAGTTCCTACTCGCCCTCGAGTAGGTAAACGATAAAAAGAATAATTTCTGAAGTGACATGCTACCAACATAATCTTGATCAACACTATTGTAAAGCATATGAGATGAATGAAGTGACCCAAAGCAATGGTCTATAGTTTGCTAACAAAAAGATAATGACTAAACAACTGAATCATATAGCAAAAACTTTTCGTGAATAGTACTTTCAAGACAAGCATCAAAAAGTCCTGCATAAGAGTTAACTCATAAAGCAATAGATTCTTAATAAGAGGTTTTGAAGCTGTTGCGGTCAGAAACCCACCGGCGAGCAGCGACAGGCAACACAGGAGAGCCGGGAGCAACTTAGGGCTGCGGCTGGCCCTGGTCCCTCCGAGCGACGGCCCGCAAAGACTCCGGCACGCACGTCCGATGCTGGTGCAAGGGCGTGCCACCTGACCTATACCTGGTCAGGAAGGTGATGGAGATGCCTCGCTTAGTTTCCTGCATGGCATACACGTAAACATTAAATACGAGCCTCGATCGGCTCTCAGGTTGTCCTGTAGATCTGCTCAAAGAGCCGATCCACCCATGATTCGCACGAGGTGTACGAATATATGGTGGTCCTGCTTGATCAGAATAAAGCTAAAACGACCTACTACGATTTAGGGTTTTCACCGCATAATCGGAACATCCTACTCGTGATTGAGCCTCGCGGGCCTAAAAACCAACACGAGGTTGATCCCCGGAACATCCTGTCTAGGGCTAGCAAACTACACCCTACGCGCCGCTGGATCCTTCAACCCTTTGTAAGGCCTAACTATGCAGATATTAAACTAATCCTTGAAGAACAAGGAGCAACCATAACGGATCGGATCTACTAAATAAGATCAAGCGGGGTGCCGCCCCTACACCTAAGATAGGTGTAAGGGCGGCTAGATGTCTAAGGGTTGCACGACGACGGCATATGATACGAAGAACAATGCTAACCCTAACACATCTAAGATAACTACGTTGCTCGCCATCAAAAAGGCTTCAGTACGAGCAACGCATGGATAACGAATAAACTTGTACTGCCTAGATCGCAAGATGCGATCTAGGCAGCATGATGCTTACCCGGAAGAAACCCTCGAGACAAGGGAGTTGGTGATGCGCCTAGATTGGTTTGTGGTGAACGTGATTGTTGTTTATTTCATAAACCCTAGATACATATTTATAGTCCGTAGACTTTCTAACGTGGGAATAATCCCAACCGTGCACGAGACAAACTCTAACTAACAGACACGTATCCTACTATGTTACAGATACAAGGGCAAACTAGCCCAAACTTTGCATATAAGGCCGATTCACGTATATTCTTCCATGTATATTCTTCAAGCCCATCTTGATCGCGGCCCACCTCTGGTTCGGTCAAATTCTGGTGATAACACATGCCCCCCTGGTTTTGGAATTAGTAATTCCAAAATCACTCTGCTTTTCTTCGTCGGGTCATGTCGTGGCAGAGAAAAACCGTCGCAGTATCCATCATCATGATGCCTTGCCTTCTCAACTTCTCCGCGTGACTTGGCAGATTTATTCCTGTTGGGCACCACCTCCTCGGAAACTGCTGTGGCATTGAATCTCCACTATATCCTCTTTATTTAACTGCGCCGAACGGTTCGCCACTTTATCCCCTTGCTCTGCTCCGGCCATCGGCACCTAAAAAACCCTCTTCCCCTGCAGCAATGTCATCCTCTTTCTCCATCTCCTCAGGCCTCTCCCTCCAGTCTTCCTCCTCGAGCGAGCAGGAGTGGAACTTTGATCATGTGTCAGACGGCCCACCCGAAGCACTCGTCGGGTCAGATGGTGACCTACCTCTGACCGATGGGGAAGACGACCTCAAGTTCCTCATCGAAGGGGAGCTGAAAAGCGAAAGTGAAGACGACCTCCACCCCTGGGTGAAACCCACCTCCTCCGACGGGAAGGAGGAAGAAGAAGAAGTAGAGGAAGAAGAGGACAAGGAGGAGGATGATTCCTCCCCCTCCACTGGGTATCCGCCGGCAAAGCGATTCCGCGCATGGGCGGACAGCGAGGACGATGATGATGACGAGGAAGAAGAGGAGAAGGAGGAGGATGATTCCTCCCCCTCCGCTGGGTATCCGCCGGCAAAGCGATTCCGCGCATGGGCGGACAGCGAGGACGATGATGATGACGAGGAAGAAGAAGAGCAGGAGGAGGATGATTCCTCCTCCTCCGCTGGGTATCCGCCGGCAAAGCTCTTCCGCGCTTGGGCGGACAGCGAGGTTGATGATGATGACGAGGAGGAAGAGGCTCCGGCCGAGGGCTGGGGTAGCAGCGACGAGGAACTCTCCGGAAGCAGCGCCGACGGCAGCGATGCCGACGACGAGGACAGCGAGGACTAGTAACCCCTGAGCAATCGGCTCTTCTTTTGTTTTCCCTTTCTTGAGCAATCGGCTCTTCTTTGTAAAAAACTCCTCTTATTATGAAGAAGAACTTCTCAGCTGATTCTGTCCTTTCACCGAATTTACCGATTGCTAAAATAAGTCAACAAATTGCGAGCCGATGGCAGCGCACCGGTCCTTGCCATGAAGACGCGAGCAGAGCCAACTCTATTGTTTACCCAAATGGTAATCTGTGGCCTGTCCGCAAGGGCAAAACCCAATTTCCCAAAGCGCCACTTGAACAGATCCAACCCACGGCCATACGAACCTCAGATGTCAATCGCGTGGGTTCGCAACTGCAATGAATCCATGGGCAGCACCATCCAATGCCCACGCTATGGTCTCCAGCCTGAAGGTGATCCTTAACTGCCCCTTACTGTCCGAACATGGCGCCTTGCTCTATTGTTTCGTAACAACAGAAACGGTTCTGACCCTGTAGATAATGACGGCTTCCCTTTCAGCAGCTCTAGTAGTCTTCTACTGCAACAACTCACCGCTTTCGAAGAAGGTTATGATGCAGGGTCAGCCGACGACACTCCTGTCGGCTTCTAAAAACAGAGCATCTACCAGGCCAGCTGCCCCCCGAGCCTCAGTCAAGGCGAGAATAGCGGTGAAGATGCACAAATCAAACAAAGGGCTTTGAACTCAGGTAATCTGAGACAGCCACCATGCAGAGTTAGCCAAACTTGCCCCCATTGACCACCTTTCTTTTGCTGAAAGCCGATGTTGCAGACGAAACACCAACAGCTTAATGAGAAAGAGGCTGCCTTGCATGCCAAAACTGATGCTTCTGACAGTACCGCTGAATTGGCGCAAAATCGGCTCCTTGCAACCGAGGCAGCTCTCATTGTTCACCCCCTCACGGAAGCAGAAGGCCTTGAAGCTGAACTGAAGACCGTCTTTGGCGAAAATCCGCGTTTTGAACACGCAGCTGGTAGATCTTGTGTAACTGTACTAGAGTCGATGGCTGTACATCGGCTTTGTTTCTTAGCTCTAAAGTCGATGCCCGTGCATCGGCTGTATACCATGAATTTTTTTTTACTGGCCAATTTTCTATCGGCCCCCAATATTTTACTGCACATGTATCTGATTAGGTGCCCCCCGAGCCGAATCTGTCAGGAAACTGCAGATATCGGCTCTGTAGTTAGCCAAGGCACTGTATTTGAACGTCGGCTTCGTTAGGACTAATGTTGGCTCTCATCAGCCGACGTAAAACCGCTGCCCATTAGACCGACGTTGAACACAGGCAGAATGTGTGGTGAAGATAATTTTGGCCGATTGCTGGAATCGGCCTCCATGTCGATTAAATCGCTTAATGAAGGTTTTGCAATGTTCCTCCATAGATCTTTGGGGCCGATCCCAAGGATCGGCCTTGCCACGTTTGTCCGTAGGTTTGTTCTTGCTAGACAGTCAGGCCGGTGGATAAGACCAGCCTCACCCCGTCCTTCGTCACGTCGATGCGCTCGCAGTCGTCCAAATTGATGCCTGAGAGTGGCTCTTGGCCTGCTGTTTCCCAAGTGTTCATGCCAGCGTTGAAATCTTTGCTGAGTCATCGGCCTGGACGACCTCTACCTCATCTCCATCCCACTGTATTACGCATTGGTGCATCGTGGAGGGAATGCAACAGTTGGCGTGGATCCAATCTCTTCCCAGCAGGACAGCATAGGTGCTCTTGCTATCGACAATAAAGAACGTCGTAGGGATGGTTTTCCTTCCTACGGTCAGATCCACGTTCAGAACACCTTGTGCATCAGACGCTTGGCCGTTGAAATCGCTCAATGTCACGTTGGTCTTAATCAGATCCGAGCTAGAGCGTCCCAACCGACGTAGCATGGAGTATGGCATAATGTTGACTGCCGCTCCGGTGTCCACCAGCATCTTGTTGACAGGCCTCCCATCGATGTAACCTCGCAAGTACAGGGCCTTCAGATGTCTGTAGCTTCTTTCTCATGGCTTCTCAAAGATAACTGGCCGTGGGCCGCAGTCAAGTTGTGCCACGGGTGCCTCGTCTAATCCTGGAGCACTAAACTCCGTCGGAAGGATGAACACCATGTTTGTGCCAGCCGATGTTTCATCATCGGCTTTCCTTTGCTTGGGGCGCCACTCCATTTTCTGTGGTCGACCCTCTTCATCCAGGGTTCGTTGAATTTTAGTGGCCAGATCAGGCCGCGCCTTCCTCAATGTGTGCAGGTATAGCCTTTCCGCTTCCTCTAAACCACGTAGTCGCTGAACCCTACGCTTTTGGGAACGACTGAGTCCATCAGGGCACCACCTTGGCCGGTGGTACCTGTCTTCTTCTTCTTCATCATCGTCTTCCAAATCCTCGAGATCTTCCACCCGAGGGGACTCAGCGTGCTTGTTCCGAGGCGGGAGAGGCCCTAGACGTTTGAACACGGACACGTTAGCTGCATCCTTCCTCTTCTGTTTACATTCTGGGCAGTTGCCGATTGTAGGCAATCGGCTCATTCCTGAATCCCAGCAGTGCTTGAAGAAGGGGCAGTCCCAGTGCCTATCCTCGTCGTCTTGCTCCCTCGATTTTTCCTTGGCACGGCGCTCGTACTCCTCCTCATTGCGATCATGCCGACGATGTCTCCTGGCGTCCCTAGCCAGACGGTCTCTATCATCATCGTCGCTGGATCGTCGGCGTTGGCTATATTGATTCACGTACTTGCTGAGGAGGTGATCGGAGAGAGGTCGCTGATATCTTACATTCTTCACTTCTCCCTCTGTGATGTAGCGCTTGCCATCGTGACGGAGCCGATCGCGTGGAGCGGCCTCCTCTGTGTCCTTGCTACGAGAGCAGCTGCCCTCGTCTCCGTCCTTACCAGAGTGGTGTCCAGGTCCTACCATGTTGATGTTGAACGAGAATCCTGGCTGGCACCCTTCAGGGTAAGTGCACTCCACCATGTTAACGGCGGGGAAGGGGTGGGTGTCGACCTTCATGGCGTACTGGTTGAAAATTAGACGTCCTTGTTCTATCGCCATTTGGATCTGCTGACGCCATACCTTGCAGTCATTGGTGGTATGGGAGAACGAGTTATGCCATTTGCAGTATGGCTTTCCGTTCAGCTCCTGTACCGTTTGGATTTTGAGGCCTTCGGGTAGCTTCAACTGCTTCTCCTTAAGTAAGAGGTCAAAAATTTGCTCAGTTTTAGTTACGTCGAAATCAAACCCTCTGGGCGGACCTGGTGGCTTAACCCATTTGCAGGACACGGGGGTTGCCCCCCGAGTCCATTCAGCCACTGCTACCTCTTGATCTCCCGCAGAGCCTTCGTCTTCGTCTGCCTCAACCAGGACTACCGCACGCTTGAATTTGTCCTGGTACAAGTCTGGGTGGCGCTGTTCATATAACGACAATTTCTGAACCATGTGCGCCAGTGAAGGGTAGTCTGCTTGGGAGGCCATATCCTTGATTGGTGATGCAAGGCCCACCACTGCCAACTCGACTGCTTCTTTTTCAGTCACACGAGCCGAATAACATCGGTTCCTAACAAATCTGAAGCGTTGGACGTATTCTGCCACAGTTTCTCCACGCTTCTGACGTACTTGTGCTAGATCGGCAATGCCGCCCTCGGAAGCCTCTGAGTGATATTGCATGTGGAACTGCTCTTCCAACTGCTTCCACGTCCGGATTGAGTCTGGTGGCAGCGATGTGTACCACCCGAAACCCGATCCTGTGAGGGACTGTGCGAAGAACCTCTGTTGCGGTCAGAAACCCACCGGCGAGCAGCGACAGGCAACACAGTAGAGCCGGGAACAACTTAGGGCTGCGGCTGGCCCTGGTCCCTCCGAGCGACGGCCCGCAAAGATTCGGCACGCACGTCCGATGCTGGTGCAAGGGCGTGCCACCTGACCTATACCTTGTCAGGAAGGTGATGGATGATGCCTCGCTTAGTTTCCTGCATGGCATACACGTAAACATTAAATACGAGCCTCGATCGGCTCTCAGGTTGTCCTGTGAATCGGCTCAAAGAGCCGATCCACCCATGATTCGCACGAGGTGTACGAATATATGGTGGTCCTGCTTGATCAGAATAAAGCTAAAGCAATCTACTACGATTTAGGGTTTTCACCGCATAATCGGAACATCCTACTCATGATTGAGCCTCGCGGCCGCGTACGGTGTTCGTAAGTCAATCCTAGACAAGGCCTAAAAACCAACACGAGGTTGATCCCCGGAACATCCTGTCTAGGGCTAGCAAACTACACCCTACACGTCGCTGGATCCTTCAACCCTTCGTAAGGCCTAACTATTGCAGATATTAAACTAATCCTTGAAGAACAAGGAGCAACCGTAACGGATCGGATCTACTGAATAATGATCAAGCGGGGTGCCGCCCCTACACCTAAGATAGGTGTAAGGGCGGCTAGATGTATAAGGGTTGCACAACGACAGCATATGATACGAAGAACAATGCTAACCCTAACACATCTAAGATAACTACGTTGCTCGCCATCAAAAAGGCTTCAGTATGAGCAACGCATGGATAACGAATAAACTTGTACTGCCTAGATCGCAAGATGCGATCTAGGCAGCATGATGCTTACCCGGAAGAAACCCTCGAGACAAGGGAGTTGGCGATGCGCCTAGATTGGTTTGTGGTGAACGTGATTGTTGTTTATTTCATAAACCCTAGATACATATTTATAGTCCGTAGACTTTCTAACGTGGGAATAATCCCAACCGTGCACGAGTTAAACTCTAACTAACCGACACGTATCCTACTAAATTACAGATACACGGGCAAACTAGCCCAAACTTTGCATAACAGGCCGATTCGCATATTTCTTCCATGTATATTCTTCAAGTCCATCTTGATCGCGGCCCACCTCTGATTTGGTCAAATTCTGGTGATAACACATGCCCCCTGGTTTTGGAATTGATAATTCCAAAATCACTCTGCTTTTCTTCGTCGGGTCATGTCGTGGCAGAGCAAAACCGTCGCAGTATCCTTCATCATGATGCCTTGCCTTCTCAACTTCTCCGCGTGACCTGGCAAATTTATTCCTGTTGGGCACCATCTCCTCGGAAACTGCTGTGGCATTGAATCCCCACTATATCCCCTTTATTTAACCGCTCTGAATCGTCTGGCACTTCATCCCCTTGCTCTGCTCTGGCCATCGGCACCAAGAAAACCCTCTTCCCCTACAGCCATGTCGTCCTCTTCCTCCATCTCCTCAGGTCTCTCCCTCCAGTCTGCCTCCTCGAGCGAGCAGGAGTGGAACTTTGACCATGTGCCAGACGGCCCACCCGAGGCACTCGTCGGGTCAGATGGTGACCTTCCTCCGACCGATGGGGAGGACGACCTCGGGTTCCTCCTCGAAGGGGAACTGAAGAGCGACAGCGAAGACGACCTCCACCCCTGGGCGAAACCCACCTCCTCCAACGAGGAGGAAGAAGACGAAGAAGCAGAAGAAAAGGAGGAGGATGATTCCTCCTCCTCCGCAAGGTACCCGCCGGCAAAGCGATTCCGCGCATGGGCGGACAGCGAGGACGATGATGATGACGAGGAAGAAGAAGAGCAGGAGGAGGATGATTCCTCCTCCTCCGCTGGGTATCCGCCGGCAAAGCGCTTCCGCGCTTGGGCGGACAGCGAGGTTGATGATGATGACGAGGAGGAAGAGGCTCCGGCCGAGGGCTGGGGTAGCAGCGACGAGGAACTCTCCGGAAGCAGCGCCGACGGCAGCGATGCCGACGACGAGGCCAGCAAGGACTAGTAAAGTAGGACTAGTAACCCCCGAGCAATCGGCTCTTCTTTTGTTTTCCCTTTCTTGAGCAATCGGCTCCTCTTTGTAAAAAACTCCTCTTATTATAAAGAAGAACTTCTCAGCTGATTCTGTCCTTTCACCGAATTTACCGATTGCTAAAATAAGTCAACAAATTGCGAGCCGATGGCAGCGCACCGGTCCTTGCCATGAAGACGCGAGCAGAGCCAACTCTATTATTGACCCAAATGGTAATCTGTGGCCTGTCCGCAAGGGCAAAACCCAATTTCCCAAAGCGCCACTTCAACAGATCCAACCCACGGCCATACGAACCTCAGATGTCAATCGCGTGGGTTCGCAACTGCAATGAATCCATGGGCAGCACCATCCAATGCCCACGCTATGGTCTCCAGCCTGAAGGTGATCCTTAACTGCCCCTTACTGTCCGAACATGGCGCCTTGCTCTATTGTTTCGTAACAACAGAAACGGTTCTGACCCTGTAGATGATGACGGCTTCCCCTTCAGCAGCTCTAGTAGTCTTCTACTTCAACAACTCACCGCTCTCGAAGAAGGTTATGATGCAGGGTCCGCCGACGACACTCCAGTCGGCTTCTAAAAACAGAGCATCTACCAGGCCAGCTGCCCCCCGAGCCTCAGTCAAGGCGAGAATAGCGGTGAAGACGCATAGATCAAACAAAGGGCTTTGAACTCAGGTAATCTGAGACAGCCACCATGCAGAGTTAGCCAAACTTGCCCCCATTGACCACCTTTCTTCTGCTGAAAGCCGATGTTGCAGACGAAACACCAACAGCTTAATGAGAAAGAGGTTGCCTTGCATGCCAAAACTGATGCTTCTGACAGTACCGCTGAATTGGCGCAAAATCGGCTCCTTGCAACCGAGGCAGCTCTGATTGTTCACCCCTTCACGGAAGCAGAAGGCCTTGAAGCTGGACTGAAGACCGTTTTTGGCGAAAATCCGCGTTTTGAACACGCAGCTGGTAGATCTTGTGTAACTGTACTAGAGTCGATGGCTGTACATCGGCTTTGTTTCTTAGCTCTAAAGTCGATGCCCGTGCATCGGCTGTATACCATGAAATTTTTTTTTACTGGCCGATTTTCTATCGGCCCCCAATATTTCACTGCACATGTACCTGATTAGGTGCCCCCCGAGCCGAATCTGTCAGGAAACTGCAGATATCGGCTCTGTAGTTAGCCAAGGCACTGTATTTGCACGTCAGCTCCGTTAGGACTAATGTTGACTCTCATCAGCCGACGTGAAACCGCTGCCCATCAGATCGACGTTGAACACAGGCAGAACGTATGGTGATGATAATTTTGGCCGATTGCTGGAATCGGCCTCCATGTTGATCGAAGCGCTCAATGAAGGTTTTGCAATGTCCCTCCATAGATCTTTGGGGCCGATCCCAAGGATCGGCCTCGCCACGTTTGTCCATAGGCTCGTTCTTGCTACACAGTCGGGCCGGTGGATAAGACCAGCCTAACCCCGTTCTTTGTCACGTCGATGCGCTCGCGGTCGTCCAAATTGGGTGCCCCATCTAATCCTGGAGCACTAAACTCCGTCGGAAGGATGAGCACCATGTTTGTGCCAGCCGATGTTTCATCATCGGTTTTCTTTTGCTTAGGGCGCCACTCCATTTTTTGTGGTCGACCCTCTTCATCCAGGGTTCGTTGAATTTTCGCGGCCAGATCAGGCCGCGCCTTCCTTAGCGTGTGCAGGTATAACCTTTCGGCTTCCTCCAAGCCACGCAGTCGCTGAACCCTACGCTTTTGGGAACGGCTGAGTCCATCAGGGCACCACCTTGGCCGGTGGTACTTGTCTTCTTCTTCTTCAACATCGTCTTCCAAATCCTCGAGATCTTCCACTCGAGGGGACTCAGCGTGTTTGTTCCGAGGCGGGAGAGGCCCTAAGTGTTGGAACACGGACATGTTAGCTGCCTCCTTCTTCTTCTGTTTACAATCTGGGCAATTGCCGATTGTAGGCAATCGGCTCATTCCTGAATCCCAGCAGTGTCTGAAGAAGGGACAGTCCCAGTGCCTATCCTCGTCATCTCGCTCCCTTGACTTTTCCTTGGCACGGCGCTCGTACTCCTCCTCATCGCGATCATGCCGACGATGCCTCCTGGCGTCCCTAGCCAGACGATCTCTTTCATCATCGTCGTTGGACCGTCGGCGTTGGTCATACTGACTCACGTACTTGTTGAGGAGGTGATCAGAGAGAGGTCGCTGATATCTTACATTCTTCACTTCTCCCTCTGTGATGTAGCGCTTGCCATCGTGACGGAGCCGATCGCGTGGAGCGGCCTCCTCTGTGTCCTTGCTACGAGAGCAGCTGCCCTCGTCTCCATCCTTACCAGAGTGGTGTCCAGGTCCTACCATGTTGATGTTGAACGAGAATCCTGGCTGGCACCCTCCAGGGTAAGTGCACTCCACCATGTTAACGGCGGGGAAGGGGTGGGTGTCGACCTTCATGGCGTACTGGTTGAAAATTAGACGCCCTTGTTCTATCGCCATTTGGATCTGCTGACGCCACACCCTGCAGTCGTTGGTGGTATGGGAGAACGAGTTATGCCATTTGCAGTATGGCTTTCCGTTCAGCTCCTGTACCGTGGGGATTTTGAGGCCTTCGGGTAACTTCAACTGCTTCTCCTTAAGTAAGAGGTCAAAATTTTGCTCAGTTTTAGTTACGTCGAAATCAAACCCTCTGGGCGGACCTGGTGGCTTAACCCATTTGCAGGACACGGGGGTTGCCCCCCGAGTCCATTCAGCCACTGCTACCTCTTGATCTCCCGCCGAGCCTTCGTCTTCGTCTGCCTTAACCAGGACTACCGCACGCTTGAATTTGTCCTGGTACAAGTCTGGGTGGCGCTGTTCATATAACGACAATTTCTGAACCATGTGCGCCAGCGAAGGGTAGTCTGCTTGGGAAGCCATATCCTTGATTGGTGATGCGAGACCCACCACCGCCAACTCGACTGCTTCCTTTTCAGTCACACGAGCCGAATAACATTGGTTCCTAACAAGTCTGAAGCGCTGGACGTATTCTGCCATAGTTTCTCCACGCTTCTGACGTACTTCTGCTAGATCGGCAATGCCGGCCTCGGAAGCCTCTGAGTGATACTGCATGTGGAACTGCTCTTCCAACTGCTTCCACGTCCGGATTGAGTCTGGTGGCAGCGATGTGTACCACCCGAAAGCCGATCATGTGAGGGACTGTGTAAAGAACCTCACGCGTAGTTCATCTGCCGCTGAGATCGTGCCCAGCTGTGCCAAATATCGGCTCACGTGCTCGATGGAGCTGGAACCATCTGATCCATTAAACTTGGAGAAATCAGGGAGCCGATATTTGGGTGGTAGCGGGATCAACTCGTACTCGTTGGGATACGGCTTGGAATAGCCGATTGTCCTCCTTTTCGGCACCATGCCGAACTGGTCTCTCAGGATCGTACTGATTTGATCCGCGGTGCTGGCTGCAGGAGTCGAACTCTGAAGATTCGCCGGAGTGGCATACTTAGCCAGCCATGCTTGCTTTTCCATCTCTGAGCCAACTGCAGGAGCTGGGCTCTGGAGGTTTGTCGGAGTGGCATACTTAGCTAGCCACGTCTGCTTCTCAAGATCTGTCGCTGAAGTTCCTCCTGCTTTTCCAGAAGTCCCTGCTGTTGCAGTCTGGTTCGTGAGCGCCCAGTTACTGCAGTCTGGCACGTATGTGCACGCATAACCGTGAGGGATCTCCTTAGGCGCCTCATGCAAGAACTGGTAGTCGCTAGGGTCACCACCGATCTTGTAGACGACGTATGCCGGTGAATTCGGCACTTCTGGTGCTGCCAACGCGAAGGGCAGCGGTGGACGGGACTGGAGTGGCATCTCCCCTTGGTAAGTCCCGAGAGCTGGTCCTGACGGTGATGCCTCATAATTTCCTGGATCACCCGAAGAGCGACACGCTCCAAAGTGTTCACCAGGCTCTCAGAATGGCGGTGCAGCGAGTGAGCCACCATGTAGTTGATCTCCTGACGCAGGGACCTGGTGCGTTCTTCTGACGGGGCGGACAGGTCCACTCCATCGAGCGCGCCTTCAGGTGAGAACCCTTTCCACCTGATGCCATGTGAGCGGGTTCTGTGAAAAGAGCCGATGAGGTCGGCTTCGAGGATTGCTTTGACCTCGTCATACTTCTTCTTGAGCTCCTCGGTCAGATCCTCGTACGTGACTGGAGTGCCGTCCACCATCTCAGATGTAGATGGCGATGCGGTTGATGTCGAAGATTGTCCCATCGGGCGTGCCAGAATGTGTTGCGGTCAGAAACCCACCGGCGAGCAGCGACAGGCAACACAGTAGAGCCGGGAACAACTTAGGGCTGCGGCTGGCCCTGGTCCCTCCGAGCGACGGCCCGCAAAGATTCGGCACGCACGTCCGATGCTGGTGCAAGGGCATGCCACCTGACCTATACCTGGTCAGGAAGGTGATGGATGATGCCTCGCTTAGTTTCCTGCATGGTATACACGTAAACATTAAATACGAGCCTCGATCGGCTCTCAGGTTGATCTGTGAATCGGCTCAAAGAGCCGATCCACCCATGATTCGCACGAGGTGTACGAATATATGGTGGTCCTGCTTGATCAGAATAAAGCTAAAGCAATCTACTGCGATTTAGGGTTTTCACCGCATAATCGGAACATCCTACTCATGATTGAGCCTCGCGGCCGCGTACGGTGTTCGTAAGTCAATCCTAGACAAGGCCTAAAAACCAACACGAGGTTGATCCCCGGAACATCCTGTCTAGGGCTAGCAAACTACACCCTACACGTCGCTGGATCCTTCAACCCTTCGTAAGGCCTAACTATTGCAGATATTAAACTAATCCTTGAAGAACAAGGAGCAACCGTAACGGATCGTATCTACTGAATAATGATCAAGCGGGGTGCCGCCCCTACACCTAAGATAGGTGTAAGGGCGGCTAGATGTATAAGGGTTGCACGACGACAGCATATGATACGAAGAACAATGCTAACCCTAACACATCTAAGATAACTACGTTGCTCGCCATCAAAAAGGCTTCAGTACGAGCAACGCATGGATAACGAATAAACTTGTACTACCTAGATCGCAAGATGCGATCTAGGCAGCATGATGCTTACCCGGAAGAAACCCTCGAGACAAGGGAGTTGGCGATGCGCCTAGATTGGTTTGTGGTGAACGTGATTGTTGTTTATTTCATAAACCCTAGATACATATTTATAGTCCGTAGACTTTCTAACGTGGGAATAATCCCAACCGTGCACGAGTTAAACTCTAACTAACCGACACGTATCCTACTAAATTACAGATACACGGGCAAACTAGCCCAAACTTTGCATAACAGGCCGATTCGCATATTTCTTCCATGTATATTCTTCAAGTCCATCTTGATCGCGGCCCACCTCTGATTCGGTCAAATTCTGGTGATAACAACCTCACACGCAGTTCATCTGCTGCTGAGATCGTGCCCAGCTGTGCCAAATATCGGCTCACGTGCTCGATGGAGCTGGAACCATCTGATCCATTAAACTTGGAGAAATCAGGGAGCCGATATTTGGGTGGTAGCGGGATCAACTCATACTCGTTGGGGTACGGCTTGGAATAGCCGATTGTCCTCCTTTTCGGCACCACGCCGAACTGGTCTCTCAGGATCGTACTGATTTGATCCGCAGTGCTGGCTGCAGGAGTCGAACTCTGAAGATTCGCCGGGGTGGCATACTTAGCCAGCCATGCTTGCTTTTCCATCTCTGAGCCAACTGCGGGAGCTGGGCTCTGGAGGTTTGTCGGAGTGGCATACTTAGCTAGCCACGTCTGCTTCTCAAGATCTGTCGCTGAAGTTCCTCCTGCTTTTCCAGAAGTCCCTGCTGTTGCAGTCTGGTTTGTGAGCGCCCAGCTACTGCAGTCTGGCACGTATGTGCACGTGTAACCGTGAGGGATCTCCTTAGGCGCCTCATGCAAGAACTGGTAGTCGCTAGGGTCACCACCGATCTTGTAGACGACGTACGCCGGTGAATTCGGCACTTCTGGTGCTGCCAACGCGAATGGCAGCGGTGGACGGGACTGGAGTGGCATCTCCCCTTGGTAAGTCCTGAGAGCTGGTCCTGACGGAGAGTACTGATGCCTCATGATTTCCTGGATCACCCGAAGAGCGACACGCTCCAAAGTGTTCACCAGGCTCTCAGAATGGCGGTGCAGCGAGTGAGCCACCATGTAGTTAATCTCCTGACGCAGGGACCTGGTGCGTTCTTCTGACGGGGCGGACAGGTCCACTCCATCGAGTGCGCCTTCAGGTGAGAACCCTTTCCACCTGATGCCATGTGAGCGGGTTCTGTGAAAAGAGCCGATGAGGTCGGCTTCGAGGATTGCTTTGACCTCGTCATACTTCTTCTTGAGCTCCTCGGTCAGATCCTCGTACGTGACTGGAGTACCGTCCGCCATCTCAGATGTAGATCGCGATGTGGCTGATGTCGAAGATTGTCCCACCGGGCGTGCCAGAATGTGTTGCGGTCAGAAACCCACCGGCGAGCAGCGACGGGCAACACAGTAGAGCCGGGAACAACTTAGGGCTGCGGCTGGCCCTGGTCCCACCGAGCGTGCCAGAATGTGTTGCGGTCAGAAACCCACCGGCGAGCAGCGACGGGCAACACAGGAGAGCCGGGCGCAACTTAGGGCTGCGGCTGGCCCTGGTCCCTCCGAGCGACGGCCCGCAAAGACTCCGGCACGCACGTCCGATGCTGGTGCAAGGGCGTGCCACCTGACCTATACCTGGTCAGGAAGGTGATGGAGATGCCTCGCTTAGTTTCCTGCATGGCATACACGTAAACATTAAATACGAGCCTCGATCGGCTCTCAGGTTGTCCTGTAGATCGGCTCAAAGAGCCGATCCACCCATGATTCGCACGAGGTGTACGAATATATGGTGGTCCTGCTTGATCAGAATAAAGCTAAAACGACCTACTACGATTTAGGGTTTTCACCGCATAATCGGAACATCCTACTCGTGATTGAGCCTCGCGGCCACGCACGGTGTTCGTAAGTCAATCCTAGACAAGGCCTAAAAACCAACACGAGGTTGATCCCCGGAACATCCTGTCTAGGGCTAGCAAACTACACCCTACACGCCGCTGGATCCTTCAACCCTTTGTAAGGCCTAACTATGCAGATATTAAACTAATCCTTGAAGAACAAGGAGCAACCATAACGGATCGGATCTACTAAATAAGATCAAGCGGGGTGCCGCCCCTACACCTAAGATAGGTGTAAGGGCGGCTAGATGTCTAAGGGTTGCACGACGACAGCATATGATACGAAGAACAATGCTAACCCTAACACATCTAAGATAACTACGTTGCTCGCCATCAAAAAGGCTTCAGTACGAGCAACGCATGGATAACGAATAAACTTGTACTGCCTAGATCGCAAGATGCGATCTAGGCAGCATGATGCTTACCCGGAAGAAACCCTCGAGACAAGGGAGTTGGCGATGCGCCTAGATTGGTTTGTGGTGAACGTGATTGTTGTTTATTTCATAAACCCTAGATACATATTTATAGTCCGTAGACTTTCTAACGTGGGAATAATCCCAACCGTGCACGAGACAAACTCTAACTAACAGACACGTATCCTACTATGTTACAGATACAAGGGCAAACTAGCCCAAACTTTGCATATAAGGCAGTTTCACGTATATTCTTCCATGTATATTCTTCAAGCCCATCTTGATCGCGGCCCACCTCTGGTTCGGTCAAATTCTGGTGATAACAGAAGCAACACAAAGGAAGATTTAAGTTTCAACAATTGCTTTCAACTCTCAACATGCATATCTCATGGATAATTGTCAACATAAAGTAACATAATAAGTGCAATAAGTAAGCATGTAGGAATCAGTGCACACAGTTGACACAAGTGTTTGCTTTTAAGATAGGAAGAAGTAGGTAAACTGACTCAACATAAAGTAAAAGAAAGACCCTTCGCAGAGGGAAGCAGGGATTACTCATGTGCTAGAGCTTTTTATTTTGAAAACATGGAAACAATTGTGTCAACGGTAGTAATAATTCATATGGGTTACGTATAAAACCTCCTATAAGTTGCAAGCCTCATGCATCGAATACTAATAGTGCCCGCACCTTGTCCTAATTAGCTCGGACTTCCATGGATTATCATTGCATTACATATGTTTCAACCAAGTGTCACAAAGGGGTACCTCTATGCCACCTGTACAAAGATCCAAGGAGATAAATCACATTTGATTTCTCGATTTTGATAGATCTCAACTTGAGGACATCCATACCGGGACAACATAGAAAACAGATAATGGACTCCTCTTTTATGCTTTAAGCATTCAACAACAGATAATATTCTCATAAGAGATTTGAGGATTAATGTCCAAGCTGAAACTTCCACCATGATATATGGCTTTGGTTGGCGGCCCAATGTTCTTCTCTAACAATATGCATACTCAAACCATTTAACTCATGGAAAATCTTCCTTACTTCAGACAAGACGAACATGCATAGCAACTCACATGATATTCAACAAAGGTGTGACAGGTTGATGGCGTCCCCAGATAACATGGTTACCGCTCAACAAGCAACTTATAAGAACTAAGATACATAAGCGACATATTCCTTACCACAATAGTTTTTTAGGCTACTTTCCCATGAGCTATGTATTGCAAAAACAAGGGATGAATTTTTGAAAGGTTTTAAAGGTAGCACACAAGCAATTTACTTGGAATGGCAGAAAAATACCACATAGTAGGTAGTTATGGTGGACACAAATGGCATAGGTTTTGGCTCAAGGTTTTGGATGCACGAGAAGCATTCCCTCTCAGTACAAGGCTTTGGCTAGCAAGGTTGCTTGAAGCAAACACAAGTATAAACCGGTACAGCAAAACTTACATAAGAACATATTGCAAGCATTATAAGACTCTACACTGTCTTCCTTGTTGTTCAAACACTTTTACCAGAAAATATCTAGACCTTAGAGAGACCAATCATGCAAACCAAATTTCAACAAGCTCTACGGTAGTTCTCCATTAATAGATTTAAACTACATGATGCAAGAGCTTAAACATGATCTACTTGAGAGCTCAAAACAATTGCCAAGTATCAAATTATTACCACATGAAGCATTTTCTGTTTCCAACCAAATAACAATAAGTGCTGCGGCTTTCAGCTTCCGCTATGAACATGAATTAAGAACACAAGTGTTCATATGAAAAAGCGGAGCGTGTCTCTCTCCCACACAAGCATGTTAGGATCCGATTTTATTCAGAGAATGAAAATAACAAAACAAAAATAAAAGCACACATACGCTCCAAGTAAAGCACATAAGATGTGACGGAATTAAAATATAGTTTCACTAGAGGTGACCTGATAAGTTGTTGATGAAGAAGGGGATGCCCAAGGCATCCCCAAGCTTAGACGCTTGAGTCTTCTTGAAATATGCAGGGATGAACCACGGGGGCATCCCCAAGCTTAGACTTTTCACTCTTCTTGATCATATCATATCATCCTCCTCTCTTGATCCTTGAAAACTTCCTTCACACCAAACGCAAAGCATTCTCATTAGAGGATTAGTGCATAATCAAAAATTCACATGTTCAGCAAGGACACAATCATTCCCAACACTTCTGGACATTACCCAAGGCTACTGAAATTTAATGGAGCAAAGAAATCCACTCAACACAGTAAAAGAGGCAATGCGAAATAAAAGGCAGAATCTGTCAAAACAGAACAGTCTGTAAAGACGAATTTTTTCGAGGCACTTAACATGCTCAGATGGAAAAGCTCCAGTTGAACAAAAGTTGCGTACATATCTGAGGATCACGCATGAATTTGTTCAGGATTTTACGAGTTTCCTACAGAGAGATCAACTCAAATTCGTGACAGCTAAAAATCTGTTTCTGCGCAGAAATCCAAATCTAGTATCAACTTTCTATCAAAGACTTTACTTGGCACAACAATGCAAGAAAATAAAGATACAAAGGTATTGCTACAGTAGTACCAAGCACCTTGACTCAAATATAAAATAAAAATTGCAGAAATAAAATAATGGGTTGTCTCCCATAAGCGCTTTTCTTTAACGCCTTTCAGTTAGGCGCAGAAAGTGTAAATCAAGTAACATCAAGAGAAGAAGCATCAACATCATAATTTGTTCTAACAATAGAATCAAAAGGAATCTTCATTCTCTTTCTAGGGAAGTGTTCCATACCTTTCTTAAGAGGGAATTGATATTTAATATTTCCTTCTTTCATATCAATAATAGCACCAACGGTTCAAAGAAAGGGTCTTCCCAAAACAATAGGACAACATGCATTGCATTCAATATCCAAAACAACAAAATCAACGGGGACAAGGTTATTGTTAACCATAACGTGAACATTGTTAATTCTCCCCAAAGGTTTCTTTATAGAATTATCAGCAAGATTAACATCCAAATAACAACATTCCACAGGTGGCAAGTCAAGCATATCATAAACTTTCTTAGGCGTAACAGAAATACTTGCACCAAGATCACATAAAGCATTACAATCAAAATCATTGACCTTCATTTTAATGATGGGCTCCCAACCATCTTCCAACTTCCTAGAGATAGAAGCTTCAAGTTTTGGTTCCTCTTCCCTAGCTTTAATGAGAGCATTTGTAATATGTTTTGTAAAGGCCAAGTTTATAGCACTAGCATTAGGACTTCTAGCAAGTTTTTGCAAGAACTTAATAACTTCATAGATATGACAATTATCAAAACCATCATGATTTTAAGCAATGGGACCATTGTCCCCAACACTTTGAAAAATTTCAGCACTTTTATCACAAACAGTTTCAGCAGTTTCAGGCAATTTTGCACGCTTTGTAGTAGAAGTAGAAACATTGCCAACACCAATTATTTTACCATTGATAGTAGGAGGTTTAGCAACATGTGAAGCATCAACATTACTAGTGGTGGTAATAGTCCAAACTCTAGCTATATTATTCTCTTTAGCAAGTTTTTCTTCTCTTTCCCACCTAGCATGCAATTCAGCCATCATTCTAATATTGCCATTAATTCGAACTTGGATAGCATTTGCTGTAGAAAATGACTTAGTATCTTCAACTTCATTAGGCATAACTTTCAGTTTCAAAAGATCAACATCAAGAGCAAGACTATCAACTTTAGAAGCAAGAACATCTATTTTACCAAACTTTTCCTTAACAGATTTGTTAAAAGCAGTTTGTGTACTAATAAATTCTTTAAGCATGACTTCAAGATCAGAGGGTACACTCCTTCTATTGTTGTAAGAATTACCATAAGAATTACCATAACCATTACCACTATTAGAAGGATATGGCCTATAGTTGTTGTTACCAAAATTATTCCTATAAGCATTGTTGTTGAAATTATTATTTTTAATGAAGTTCACATCAACATGCTCTTCTTGAGCAACCAATGAAGCTAAAGGAACATTATTAGGATCAACATGAGATTTACCATTAACAAGCATAGACATAATAACATCAATCTTATCACTCAAGGAAGAGGTTTCTTTAACAGAATTTACCTTCTTACCTTGAGGAGTCCTTTCAGTGTGCCATTCAGAGTAGTTGATCATCATATCATCAAGAAGCTTTGTTGCAGCACCCAAAGTGATGGACATAAAAGTACCTCCAGCAGCTGAATCCAATAGGTTCCTTGAAGAAAAATTTAATTCTGCATAAGGTTTGGATGATCATCCAAGTAGTTAGTCCATGGGTAGGGCAATTCTTTACCAAAGATTTCATTCTCTTCCATGCTTGGGCAACATGTTCATTATCCAATTGCTTAAAATTCATAATGCTACTTCTCAAAGATATAATTTTAGCAGGAGGATAATATTTTCCAATGAAAACATCTTTACATTTAGTCCATGAATCAATACTATTTTTAGGCAAAGATAGCAACCAATCTTTAGCTCTTCCTCTCAAGGAGAAAGGAAACAATTTCAGTTTTATAATATCCCCATCTATATCCTTATGCTTTTGCATTTCACAAAGTTCAACAAAATTATTAAGATGGGCAGCAGCATCATCAATACTAACACCAGAAAATTGCTCTCTCATAACAAGATTTAGTAAAGCAGGTTTAATTTCATAAAATTCTGCTGTAGTAGCAGGTGGAGCAATAGGAGTGCATATGAAATAATTATTATTTGTGCTAGTGAAGTCACACAATTTAGTGTTCTCAGGAGTATTTATTTTAGAAGTAATAAAGCAAACTGAATTAAATAAAGTTAAACAAGTAACTAATTTTTTTGTGTTTTTGATATAAAGAAAGCAAACAAGACAGAAAATAAAACAAAGCAAGACAATAAACAAAGTAAAGAGATTGGGTGTGAGAGACTCCCCTTGCAGCGTGTCTTGATCTCCCTGGCAACGACGCTAGAAAAGTAGCTGCTTGTGACGGTAAAGCACACGTCCGTTGGGATCCCAAAGAGGAAGGTATGATGCGTACAGCAGCGAGTTTTCCCTCAGAAAGAAGCCAAGGTTATCGAACCAGTAGGAGATGAAGGCCACGTGAAGGTTGTTGGTGAAGGAGTGTAGTGCGGCGCAACATCAGGGATTCCGGCGCCAACGTGGAACCTGCACAACACAATCAAAGTACTTTGCCCCAACTTAACAGTGAGGTTGTAAATCTCACCGGCTTGCTGAAAACAAAGGATTAAACGTATGGTGTGGAGAATGATGTTTGCTTGCAGAAAACAAAAGAGAACAATGATTGCAGTAGATTGTATTTCAGATGTAAAAGAATGGACCGGGGTCCACAGTTCACTAGTGGTGTCTCTCCGATAAGATAAATAGCATGTTGGGTGAACAAATGACAGTTGGGAAATTGACAAATAGAGAGGGCATAACAATGCACATACATATCATGATGACTACTATGAGATTTACTTAGGGTATTACGACAAAGAACATAGACCGCCATCCAGCATGCATCTATGCCTAAAAAGTCCACCTTCGGGTTAGCATCCGCACCCCTTCCAGTATTAAGTTGCAAACAACAGACAATTGCATTAAGTACTGTGCGTAATGTAAACAATACAAATATCCTTAGACAAAGCATTGATGTTTTATCCCTAGTGGCAACAGCACATCCACAACCTTAGGGGTTGCTGTCACTCCCCCAGATTCAATGGAGACATGAACCCACTATCGAGCATAAATACTCCCTCTTGGAGTTACAAGTATCAACTTGGCCAGAGCCTCTACTAGCAACGGAGAGCATGCAAGATCATAAACAACACATATATGATAGATCAATAATCAACTTGACATAGTATTCCATATTCATCGGATCCCAACAAACACAACATGTAGCATTATAAATAGATGATCTTGATCATGATAGGCAACTCACAAGATCTAAACATGATAGCACAAGAGGAGAAGACAACCATCTAGCTACTGCTATGGACCCATAGTCCAAGGATGAACTACTCACGCATTAGTCCGGAGGCGGGCATGGTGATGTAGAGCCCTCCGGTGATGATTCCCCTCTCCGGCAGAGTGCCAGAGGCGATCTCCTGAACCCCCCGAGTTATGGTTGACAGCGGCGGCGTCTCTGGAACTGTTCTGGTATTCTAGCTCTCGGTGCTAGGGTTTTCGCGTCGGAAGGATTATATAGGCAAAGGGGCAGAGTCGGGGGACGCCCGAGGGGCCCGCCCCATACGGCGGCGCGGCCAGGGGTGGGGCCGCGCGCCCCTATGGTGTGGCCGCCTCGTGGCTCCTCTTCGTCTCTCCTTCGGACTTCTGGAACATTCCGTGGAAAATAAGGCCGTGGGCTTTTGTTTCGCCCAATTCCGAGAATATCCGTAAACTAACTTTTCTGAAATCAAAAACAGTAGAAAACAGGAACTGGCACTACGGCATCTTGTTAATAGGTTAGTCCCGGAAAATGCATAAAAACATTATAAAGTGTGAGTAAAACATGTAGGTATTGTCATAAAACAAGCATGGAACATAAGAAATTATAGATACGGTTGGAGACGTATCAAGCATGTGATTGTGATTTATAAGTTTTGATAATTGTCATATACTCAACTACATGTTATTTAGATAATTGTTTTTTTCTCAAATGTGATACCATTGAATGTAAAATTATGAATAACTTGTATACTATTTCATCTACCCGTCGGGTAGCTAATGGGTACGGATATCCACCGGGTATATGTATGCAGGTAGAGTTTCATACCTATAGGTACGGGTATGGGTAGAACTTTTTGCCAATGGACTATACGGATATGGGTATTGGTCTACACGCCTCATACCCTATTATACATTACCCCATTACCATCTTTAATGCCGCCTCTATTGCTCGCTATTTAAAACTATGGTTAATAGACAGTCCAGAACTCTAGTCCCTTCATACGTCGCAGAATTCGGCTCGAACACAATTGACCTTGTCCTCAAATAGCTAACCATCGGGACTACTACCTCGTTCCGACGTGACGTCTTTTTTCTCTTTCTCGCCTAGGCCCCGACATCAGATACCACCTCCTGCACGTGCCGCTGTAGCTGAATAAGTTCTGATTCCACAACAAATCCACAATGTCAACCTCGTCATCTCGGAGGCTCACCGCGACCTGCGCCCCATAGTAGTGCATTTCCCTGGCCGGCCTAGGACAATGCCAGGGGGTGCTGTACGCCGACCTGGTCGGCGCGGACCAGGCGCCGCACACCCCCCAGGCGGGTTGTTGGGCCGGCCCAATAAATTCCAACTCTTGTTTTTTTTTTTTGCTTTTTCGTTTTTTCTGTTTAATTTTTCTTTTTACGTTTTTTAAAAGCTGGTTCTTTTTAGACGCGATTTTTTAAAATTATTTTAGTTTTTCAGAAATTTAAATATTTTCAAAATTTGAACATTTTTCAGATTGGAACAATTTTCAAATTGGAACAAATTTTAAGTTGAATAATTTTTAAATTGGAACAAATTTTAAATTGGAACAAATATTTTTCAAAAAACTATTATTTTTTATATATGAACAATTTTCGAATTTGAACAATTTTTATACTTGAACAATTTTCGAATTTGTACAATTTTTATACTTGAACAATTTTCGCATGTGAACAATTTTATACTTGAACAATTTTCGAATTTAAAATTTTCTCGAAATTTTTTAGTTAGAACATTTTACATTAAAAAATATATGTAAATTTAAAAAATTAAATCTTAAAAACGAAAAAAAGAAACAGAAAAAAAACAGAAATGAAAAAGAAACACAAAAAAAAAAAACAGAACAGAAAAATGACTCAGAAAAAAAAGCGGCCAACTGGCCCAACACCCGAACTGGGCCGGCCCGTACCGCGCGGGGGGTGTGCGGCGTGCGGTACGCGCCGACCTGGTCGGTGTATCGGAAATCCGGACAATGCCCCCGTGTCGCGTGTCCATCTCCAACACGGACAGGCCCTCCTCCAAAGGGTCGGCCTTATGTTTTCCAGGGCTCTTGGGCCAAGTGGACAAAAGACCCTTTAAATCTACCTGAAATCTTACGAGCGGGCGCGTGCCACACGGACATCCCAGGCACACGCACTAGGCCACACGCTGTTGCGCACTGGTAGGCTAGCTAATGTTAGGTATCGTTTTTTAAAAAACTGTAACTTTTAAACCGTGCGATGAAATTATAATTCGTTTTCACTTTTAAAATCTCCACGATGAGAGCTTCAAAACTAGACCACATTTTCATATGTTTCGACGAATTTTTTAAGAAGCAACTTTGATGCGCGACAGAGCAACTTTATTGTCCAGAAAAACAACTTTGGTGTACGACAAAGCAACTTTGGTGTGCAACGAACATGAACACTTTTTGGTACACGAAGGCACAACTTTTGTGCCCGACAACAATTTTGGTGTCCATAGGAGTAATTTGAATGTGTGACGAAGCAACTTAAGTGCCCCGCGGAGGAACAATCGTGCCCGGCGACGCAGTTTTCGAACTCTAGAGAGCAACTTTGGCGCCCGACCGAGCAAAATTAGTGTCCTGCAGAGCAACTTTAGTACTCGACGGAGCAAATTTGGTTTGTGACGGCTCAATGTTGGCGGTGAAGCAACTTTGGTGCTCACCGAATAAATTTTGATGGATGGCTGAGCAACTTTAGCGTTCAGCAATGCAACTTTTATTGTGAATGTAGATTTACGCTGTGCGGCAAAGTTGCTTCTCCCAACAGTAAAGTTGCATCGTCTCGCATTATAATTGCTTTGTCGCACGTAGAAGTTGCTTTAGGAAAAACTTCATCAAAATACATAGAAACAAGATCTAGTTTTGAAGAGCTCATCGCAAGAAATTCAAACGTGAAAGCAGATTCTAATTTCGACATCTGGTGCAAAAGTTATATGCTTTTAAACATTTTAAAAGGATAATTAATGTGCATGATGTCATCATAGTGCATGTGCTACAATCACTGAATGTCTAACCATAAATAATAGATGTTCACACGAACAAAACTGGTTTGCTTCCTTTTTTGGTTGAGTGCTCAGATGTACCAATGGGCACGCGACCGCTCCCTATACTCATCCTTAAATCTAATATATGTGGAAAATACATGGGTACAAGGATGTTAGGGTACCCTATACATGAAAAAAATGTACCGTAAAAAAGTCATTTTCTTAATCTTTTCTAGAATCAAAGATGATCAGGTATTGTACTCGTGTAAGAAAGATTCCTCGTGGGATGATTTTCCTTATTTCTTGGGTCTCTGACCGAGCGAGGCGATCGGGCAAGCCACGAGGGCTGCAGGGTGTCCGGGCGAGGCGATCGGCGAGATTTAGATACAAGTAGACAGTGGAACAATCCCAGACCTATTTGCTTTTCTTTCCAAGAGAATTGATTGCATCATGTAGTCGTGGCCTCGTTAGAGACTTTCGATGGCAGTTTGAACGATCGCTGGACTCGCTTGCGTACTTGTTCCAGCCTTTTCTCGCTGGACCTCTCATCCTTGTTAGAGACTTCCGATGGAAGTTGGAACGATTGCTCGACCCGCTTGCGTACTTGTTGCATCCTTTTCTTTCTGGACCTGCTCATATGTACTAATTTTTTTTATTCATAGTAAAGAAATACTCCGATTCTGGACCCCTCCCATCCTGGGCCCTAGGCGGCCGCCCATGCCTGCCATGGGTCAGGGCTGGCCCTGCTCCTCCAATAGTTCCCTCTTGGCGGCATCGGCGAATGACACCAACGGGATGGCCTACTAGAGTTCACAGGGCAAAACCCATAGACCAGTGGGTCGTCCTGCCGAGTTTGCGGCATGGTAGGGTGAAGATTATAGCTGATGGCATGGTAGGGTGAAAGACATAGCTGATGTCATGGTTAGGTCTCAGCATTGTAGATGCACAACTAGGTTCCAGTGTCTCACAGACGGCCGGCAAGGAGAGTGGGGTGGGGGGAGGAGTCCAGCGACCTGGACAAGTGGGCCACATTTATTAGGAGGGGATATATGGAAGGAGCATGGAAATCAGTGCCCAAACAAACAGGCCACCGCCAGTTAGACGTGTCCCACCAATCGCATGGACCATAGCGTGAGCGGGCCGCGTAGTAAGTACAGATCGTCAAATCTTTACATGTTGCTCACACAAAAAATTGTGGTGGTGCTAAAAATTGGAGAAAAATCGAATGCTACGCAATTTGTTATGTAGTATATGAGCTAGTCGTAATGGCTGGGCTAGGAACTATTCATTGTTGTATCTCTCTAAACGTACGTACTCCTAGAAGTTTTCCTCTAGATCTCATATTCAAGACACATATAGTTGTTATAGCATAAAAATATATTAATAATCAACATGGAGTCAAATAATAATAATAATAATAATAATAATAATAATAATTGCATCACTATCTTGAATTATTGAAACAACTTGCAAAAGGTTCACAAAAGAAAAAATCAATAAAAACATAAGAAGTACAATAATTATTCATCCTTGCCGATGGATTGGACATCAGCGCCATATGGCACACTACTTCCGGCACAACTGGCAGACGCATACGCCGCTTTTGAAAAAAAAAAAACCTTCACAGTGGTGTGACTGAACATAGGATGAGGAGAATTTCGCCTCTACCGTACAGTGCGTCTTGCACAGCCATTTAGAACAGAAAGGGCTCCAGTCAACAAATTGCCTACAATCCCCTAAAGGAAATATATTCCACATCAGTGACTTGTAATCAGTAGAAATTTTAATCAAATAAATATCATCTAAACAACTACAAACCTATTATATATGTAAAACAACAACAAAATATTGACACAAGCCATGTGAAAGAACTGAACGGTCATAATCACTGGTAGAAAAACGGCCTTTGGTCGCGGTTGGTAACTGCCATTAGTCGCGGTTGCGCAACCGCGACCAATTAAGCGCGACTAAAGGCCCCCCCCCTTTAGTCGCGATTCCTTACGAACCGCGACTAAAGGCACGTCCACGTGGGCGGCTAGCGTGCGCCTGGGCGAAGGACCTTTAGTCGCGGTTCTTCTGGCCAACCGCGACTAAATGCCGCCGCAGGTTTAGGGTTTTATCCCCCCCTAAACCTGGTTTCTTTTTAGTTTGTAATTGTTTTATTTCTTTTATATTTTAATTTTGAAGAAGTTTCTACACATATTCTATGGTACTATATACATGCATATGAATGTACAATTTCAAATAAATTTGAAATTAGAACCAAGAAAATTCATGACGAATATACAATATATATTCAATATCGGAAGACCATATACAATTTTGAACAAGTTTCCATACATAATTTACTTCTTCATCCACAGTTCTACGTCCTCGTAATAGTGTTCTCCTTTAGGATGGAGGACTTCCCTCATGAACCATCCTGCTAGTTCCTCTTGAAGTGGTCGGAAGCGAGCTTCTGGACTAAGCGTCTTCCGGAGGTTATTCCTCTTGAGGTTGTTTTCCGACGGCTTCCGCTCAGTGGTGTATCTCCGGATCATCTCACAAACATAGAATCCACATAGATTGGTCCCCGGTGGCTGAATATCCCCAGTCACTGCCCTTTTAAATTCTAGCTCTTTTTGGAATTCACCGACCTTTTGATCTGCGAACCGTCTCCAAACCCTACGAGACAAAGAAAATTAAATGAACAAGAGAGTTATTAGTTACTTGATATTAGGAAATGAACGAAATAGGCCGATCGATATAGAGCGTAAATGAATGAAAATAATTACTTCTGCATCATTCTTCTCATGTCGGCCCAAAGCTTTGGATCCATATTCAGAGAGTCGTGGACGATAACTGTGGAGGTGTGAAATTGAATTACTAGCAGAATCCAGTGGAACCTGCGGACACGATACATGCACAGTCATGCATAACTCATCGATTAGCCACATACCATGCATGGAGTAAACAAAAGATAATGTGCTCAAGACAGAAACACTCACCCAAAATGCAAAGGAAATAGAATATCACTTTTGAGTTGCTGCTTTGTAAGAAAAAGCCACAGGTCTTGCTCCACGTCGGCGGGGTGTAGTTCTAACACATATGAATTAACGATTTGTGGGTCAATGAATCCAACATCATGGATGTTCCTTATTCACATTTCCCGCTTCTTCATTCTGCATAATAGCGTACACAACAATATAGTTAGGACAATATATATATATATATATATATATATATATATATATATATATATAGTGCAGGCAATGAACGAGATGGGGTAGAAATAAATCACTTACAGAACGTAGCAACTAATGATAGATTTGTCGAGCTCGCGCAGATTGAATAGCTGGAACAATTCACTCAGATTAACTGTTACATAGTAATGTTTGAAGTGATGCTCATGTCTAACTTCGATGCTCATGTCTAACTTCCGCATAAATATATTCTTTGGCGTTTTTATTTTTTATGTAACCCTTATACCAATGCAGCAGATTTTTCATTTGTGGAGGTAGATCCTCTTCCTGCGCAGGCTCGACGAGAGGCCCATTCGGCACATATGTAATTACTGGTTTACTCATTGGCGCCTCCTCAAGGCCTAACACTTCACGAAGAGTCATACCGAACGCGGCCGCTTGTTCTCTGGCACCCGTTACAGTAATTCCCTGTGCTGCCGCAGCTGCGGCGATAGCGGGGTCCATTAGTTCAGCATCCGGACCGGCGGCTTTCACTATGAGCGGGGCGATCGATTTTTTACTTTGTTCCCCGAGATGGGCAACTTGTTTCCCCCCTTTTATACTTTCTAATTCTTTCTCGGCCTCCTCCAAGGCTTTCTGCTTCTCCTGCTTCTCCGCCAACTCTTTGTTCCTCTTGAACATGAGTGCTTGCCTACGAAGTTCATGTGCATAGTCGTCAGGCAGATTCTTCGCGGGTTGGGACGGTGTGCTCAAAAATTCCTTAGCCCACTGCTTTTGCTTGTCAGAAAATACTGGCTTGGGCTCGGGCTCTCTTTTCTTCTTGCAGTCCGCCTTCCATTTCTCATAATCAGCAGCCGCGTGTGCGTCGACTTCCTCGGCACTACGTTCTAAGGCCTTGTGGGGAGAGGCTTCAGTGATGGCTCTGGTACCTTTGTGGTTTTAGGTACATAAGGGTCCGGGTTAATAATCCAGGACTGCTTCTGCTTCTTCGCCGGAGGTGGATTGGGGGGCGGCGTCTGATCACCCGCCGGACGAGGACTGGGGGGCGGCGGCTGATTACCCGCCGGAGGTGAATTGGGGGGCGGCGGCGGCTGACGTGAAGGAGGTGTAGGTGAACCACCACCACCACCACCACCACCGCCACCGCCACCGCCACCGCCACCACCACCCGAGGGGGGTGGACTTGTTTGCCTTGGCGCCTCGCCTGGAAACTTGATTAACTTCTTTTTCCATAGAATGAACTGGCGCTTGACACCTCCAAGTCTTCTCTCCCCTTCGGGTGTAGCAATGGCAATCTCCAGTTCCTCAAACCCTGGGACTATTTCCTCCACCGTGACACGAGCATAGCCATCTGGAATGGGGTTGTTGTGGTGGAGTGCTCCAGGCTCACATGGTAAAGCACTGCCGATGGCTACCTTCGTGGACATGTTCCCAATTGGATAATGCAGATGACATTCTTTCATCTCCTTTACATCGTCCACGGGGTAGCGAGGAGGCTCCGGTGCAGTAATATCGATCGCCGGTGCATTATCAGTAGCCGGCGGGGCCTCCGTGGAAGCCACACTGCTTCTCATCCGCTGCTGGCTTCTGAGATCCGCTGGATGATCTTCATGCGCCCCAGCTACCGATCTTTCTTGTACTAGTATACTCACGGTTTTCTTCATTGTATCGAATTCCGATACCAACCGCGCTATAACATCTGCATCCCGATCCATCTTTCTCTTACGGCTTCTGTAACCGTACGGGTCATCGTTCTGGGAGAACCCTATTTTCCACGGAATGTTCCCCATGCCTCGTACACGTCCTCCGTGTTCAGGATTCCCGAGGGCTTTTGTCAGCGCGTCGTTCTCTCTGTTGAACTTGATCTTCCCCTCTTGAGCATCCCTCATTGCGTCAATAAGGGCTTGGGTGGGTTTAAACGATACGTTCCGGTGAACACACGCCCCTGTCTCCGGGTGTAGCGTTCCCCCATGCCCGTACCACCAGCTTTTGGCCCTTGGGTCCCATCCCTCCGTACCTGGACGGCTTCCTCGCGTCCTCAGCTCGTTCTCCATCTTCTCCCACCTAGGCTCCCAAAGGCGGTACCCTACTGGCCCCATAATATGATTGTACTCCTTCTTAGCCGCATTTTCCTTATTTTTTTCGATATTTCAATGAACTGCTCCGATTTCTTTTGCCTCACAAATTCTGGCCAATCATGTTTCAGTTTCTCATATTGTCCTTTGAAATCCGGAGTCTTGTTCTGGTTGACATAGTCACGGGCTAGATTTTGCTTGAATTTCCGGAATGCACTGGCCATCTTTTGAAGAGCGAACTGTTTGGGTAGCTTCCTCCTCTTCTTGTTTTCCTCAATCTTATTACCCTCCTCATCGAATTTGTGTTATTCCGGAGGTAGGACGACATGTTCCATAAGCTTTTGCAAGCAATCTTTTTTTGTTCTCTTCTCGACAAAAGTGAAACCAAGACGTGCCTTCTTTGGCTCATTCCACTCCTGGACGGTGATCGAGACGTTGTCTCTAACAACGGCTTCGCATTGGTTGATAAACTTGGTGGCGTTCTTCTCGGGCTCCAGCGGCTTTCCGGTTGCACTGTCGACAACCTCGATGGTATATATTTCTCCTTGTTTCAGTGTCTTGGTTGCGCCACGCTTTGACGACGTACTCAATTGTTTTGACGATCCGGCCGAGGGATAAAATGAGAAAGAGAGTCGCACGCGTTAGTACACACATATTTATTCAAATCAATAAGTTTGTATCACCAGAGGCTCAATGTATATATATACCTCGGCGCCGGAGCTGGTTGCTACTTCCAATTGAAGATCGTCGTTTATCGACGTTTGTTCGGCATCATCTTGCTGACGGCCTTCATCTTGACCGTCAAGGTTCAGATAAGAAGAGATCTCTTCTTCATCTTGATCGGTCGGAACATAAGGAATATCGCCGTTTATGAGGCCAAATATATGTTCTTCAGCTGCCGGATCATAGTTGGCCATAATCGGGTCAGCTCTATCATCCGCCATATGTCGGTCCTGAAAACATGTAGTAAAAACAAATTAATTGTGTATATGCATTATCACATCTCTTCTACATATAAAGAGAGAGGGCGACGAGGGAGGCGAGAGGGGGGACGCGTGTATTAGATGTGTATATGCGGACGATCGACCTCGCCTCGCAGTGACCGCGTGACCGAGAGACCGGTGGCGGTGGGAAGGGGTGGGAGAGGGGTGTCGCGGAAGAGCGCGAGACGGGGCGGCAGACGACGGCGTCACGAAGAGGGAGGCGGAGGAGGACGAGCGTGTTGGCGGCGATTAAAGGTTTTTTTAACTAATTAAAATTGTAGCTAATAATTAAAGTGTAATTAAATTTGTAACTCCGTTTTAGTTTTGTTTTTTGAATTTGTAACTTAGTTACATTTATAATTAAAAAAACTTAGTTACATTTAATTAAGTTACAAATTAAAAAAACTTTAAATTTGTAACTCCGTTTTAAGTTACATTTGTTTTTTACAATTTAATTAAGTTACATTTTTAATTAAAAAACTTAGTTACAAATTAAAAAAAACAAAAAAATGGGCCAGGCGCCCCTGGCCCTTCTCTCTCCTCTCCTCTCTCGTTCGTCTCTCTGGCGCCCAGAGCGCGCTGGCAAAAGGGCGCACCGAGCGCGCGCGGCGAGGGCGCCGGCGGCGACGTTCGGGATCGAGGGCACGACGACGAGCGGCGCGGTGCGTGTGGCGGCGGCGGCGCTGTCGGGCATATGCACGACGCGCGCGCGGCGGCGATCGAGACGAGCGCGGCGCGACGACCGCGAGCGAGAGAAGGGCGGCGACGGCGGCGGCGGTGACGTACACGGCGGCGGCGCTGACGACGGGCGACTCGGACGACGACGGACGGCGGCGCAACGGCGTCGTTGGCAAGGAGCAATCGATCTCCGGGGCGGCGGCGTCTGTGTTCGCGCGAGTTCGAGAAGAGAATGGTGGGCGCGGAACGGCCGCGCGCTTTTATAGGGGCGACCTTTGGTCACGGTTGGGGTCACCAACCGCGACTAAAGGGGTACCTTTAGTCGCGGTTGGTGACCCCAACCGCGACCAAAGGTTTTTTCGGGGGAAATTTCGTTCCCGCGCCGAAGGACCCTTTAGTCGCGGGTGGCGAGGCCAACCGCGACAAAAGGTGATTTTCGAAATACTTTTGGTTTTAAATTCTTAAAAATGGAAATAATATATCAATAGCAGAAAAATAAAACTAATTCATTTCAAAATTTTAAAAATACAAATAATATATCAAAAAATTCTGAAAAATAGAACTAATTCATTTCAAAATCTTAAAATACAAATAATATATCAAAAAATTAAGAAAAATAAAACTAATTCAATTCAAAATGTTAAAATACAAATAATATATCAAAAAATAAAGAAAAATAAAACTAATTCATTTAAAAATGTTAAAAATACAAATAATATATCAAAAAATAAAGAAAAATAGAACTAATTCATTTCAAAATCTTAAAAATACAAATAATATATCAAAAAATTCAGAAAAATAAAACTAATTCATTTAAAAATCTTAAAATACAAATAATATATCAAAAAATAAAGAAAATAAAACTAATTCATTTAAAAATCTTAAAAATACAAATAATATATCAAAAAATAAAGAAAAATAGAACTAATTCGTTTCAAAATCTTTCCGCCTCCCTCTTCCCACCAGTTCTTCCCGGCCGCCTCTATCTTCCGAAGATGTCGTAGGGCGTGTGCACCTACGACATCTTCGAGAAGATGAAGTCACGGGAGATTTTCCAACCCTTTACTCAACACTGTTAGAGTGAAGTCTTTCACGGGCTTGCAGGAAAAAATTTCCGAGGAGCAACTTCCGAAGATGTCGTAGGGCGTGTGCACCTACGACATCTTCGAGAAGTTGCGCCACGGGAGATTTTCCAACCCTTTACTCAACACTGTTAGAGGAGATGAAGTCTTTCACGGGCTTGCAGGAAAATTTTCCCGAGGAGCAACTTCCGAAGATGTCGTAGGGCGTGTGCACCGACGACATCATCGAGAATTTGCACCACGGGAGATTTTCCAACCCTTTACTCAACACTGTTAGAGGAGATGAAGTCTTTCACGGGCTTGCAGAAAAATTTTCCCGAGGAGCAACTTCCGAAGATGTCGTAGGGCGTGTGCACCGACGACATCTTCGAGAAGTTGCGCCACGGGAGATTTTCCAACCCTTTACTCAACACTGTTAGAGGAGATGAAGTCTTTCACGGGCTTGCAGGAAAATTTTCCCGAGGAGCAACTTCCGAAGATGTCGTAGGGCGTGTGCACCGACGACATCTTCGAGAAGTTGCGCCACGGGAGATTTTCCAACCCTTTACCCAACATTGTTAGAGGAGATGAAGTCTTTCACGGGCTTGCAGGAAAATTTTCCCGAGGAGAAACTTCCGAAGATGTCGTAGGGCGTGTGCACCGACGACATCTTCGAGAAGCTGCGCCACGGGAGATTTTCCAACCCTTTACTTCATCCATGGGGATGAAACTCTCCCTACCTGCTAGGTTGGCTTGTTGGTCTGCTTGCCAAGGCGTATCGATGCTCCTTTTATAGGCACGGCGCCGCTTCGGCTTTGGCTTGTTCCTCCGACAGGGCGTCGTGCGCTACATGCTTTATCTCATCGAGCAGTGCGTCCACCCACGCGTTCTTATCCTGCCGACAGCTTTATTCACGGTTGCACTCTCCAGCCGGGACTAAAGCTTACCCAAACATCCTTATCCCACCGACAGTTTTCATAGATGACACAAAAACCACCTTTAGTCCCGGTTGCACCCACCAGCCGGGACTAAAGCTTACCCAGATGTCCTTATCCCACCGACAGTTTTATTAGATGATACAAAACCACCTTTAGTCCCGGTTGCACCCACCAGCCGGGACTAAAGCTTACCCAGACGTCCTTATCCCACCGACAGTTTTATTAGATGATACAAAACCACCTTTAGTCCCGGTTGCACCCACCAGCCGGGACTAAAGATTAGATGACTGATACGTCTCCGACGTATCGATAATTTCTTATATTCCATGCCACATTATTGATGATATCTACATGTTTTATGCACACTTTATGTCATATTCGTGCATTTTCTGGAACTAACCTATTAACAAGATGCCGAAGTGCCAGTTCCTGTTTTCTGTTGTTTTTGGTTTCAGAAATCCTAGTAACGAAATATTCTCGGAATCGGACGAAATCAACGCCCAGGTTCCTATTTTGCCCGGAAGCATCCAGAACACCCGAGAGCCGCCAGAGGGAAGCCCTGGGGGCCCCACACTACACCCTGGCGCGGCCAGAGGGGGGGCCGCGCCGCCCTATGGTGTGGTGGCCCCAGGCCCCCTCCGAGGCTGCCCTTCCGCCTATTTAAAGCCTCCGTCGCGAAAACCCTGATACGTTCGACGAAACCCACAGAAACCTTCCAGAGCCGCTGCCATCGCGAAGCCAAGATCTGGGGGACAGGAGTCTCTGTTCCGGCACGCCGCCGGAACGGGGAAGTGC
This sequence comes from Lolium perenne, assembly GCF_019359855.2. Classification (NCBI taxonomy): domain Eukaryota; kingdom Viridiplantae; phylum Streptophyta; class Magnoliopsida; order Poales; family Poaceae; genus Lolium; species Lolium perenne. The sequence goes on from NC_067246.2 coordinate 324,757,313, forward strand.
CCCCGGAAGGCTTCTCCATCGACACCGCTGCCATCTCCACCGCCATCTTCATCACCGCTGCTGCTCCCATGAGGAGGGAGTAGTTCTCCATCGAGGCTCGGGACTGTACCGGTAGCTATGTGGTTCATCTCTCTCCTATGTGCTTCAATACAATAATCTCATGAGCTGCCTTACATGATTGAGATTCATATGATGATGCTTGTAATCTAGATGTCATTATGCTAGTCAAGTGAATTTTACTTATGTGATCTCCGGAGACTCCTTGTCCCACGTGTGTAAAGGTGACAGTGTGTGCACCGTGTGGGTCTCTTAGGCTATATTTCACAGAATACTTATTCACTGTTATGAAGAGCATAGTGAAGTGCTTATTTATATCCCTTTATGATTGCAATGTGTTTTGTATCACAATTTATCTATGTGCTACTCTGGTGATGTTATTAAAGTAGTTTTATTCCTCCTGCACGGTGTAATGGTGACAGTGTGTGCATCCGTGTTAGTACTTGGTTTATGCTATGATTATGATCTCTTGTAGATTATGAAGTTAACTATTGCTATGATGGTATTGATGTGATCTATTCCTCCTACATAGTGTGAAGGTGACAGTGTGCATACTATGTTAGTACTTGGTTTAGTCGAATTGATCTTTCATGCACTCTAAGGTTATTTAAATATGAACATTGAATTGTGGAGCTTGTTAACTCCGGCATTGAGGGTTCGTGTAATCCTACGCAATGTGTTCATCATCCAACAAGAGTGTAGAGTATGCATTTATCTATTCTGTTATGTGATCAATGTTGAGAGTGTCCACTAGTGAAAGTGTAATCCCTAGGCCTTGTTCCTAAATACTGCTATCGCTGCTTGTTTCTTGTTTCTTGCGTTACTACTGCTGCAATACTACCACCATCAACTACACGCCAGCAAGCTATTTTACGGCACCGTCGCCATCTTGCTCATACTTATTCATACCACCTGTATTTCACTATCTCTTCGCCGAACTAGTGCACCTATTAGGTGTGTTGGGGACACAAGAGACTTCTTGCTTTGTGGTTGCAGGGTTGCATGAGAGGGATATCTTTGACTTCTTCCTCCCTGAGTTCGATAAACCTTGGGTGATCCACTTAAGGGAAAACTTGCTGCTGTTCTACAAACCTCTGCTCTTGGAGGCCCAACACTGTCTACAGGAAAAGGAGGGGGCGTAGACATCAAGCTATTTTCTGGCGCCGTTGCCGGGGACGAATCAAGACACTCCACCAAGCCCGTAAACCGCCATTAAACCTCCCACGTCAACTACGCGCCAGTTGTGGACAGCAAGCTATTTTCTGGCGCCGTTGCCGGGGAGGAAAGGTAAAAGGTACTCACACTCCGGATCTCGGCTACTAAGCTATTTTCGCCGTTGTAAGTACTCGAAGCAATTTCATTTAGATCCTGCAATTGCATCTTTTTGTTTCTTGTTTACACTAGTTTGGCGTAATGGACAAGAATGAGCTTCTTATTCTATTTCCTGATTTAAAACATGGATTGTTTAATGCGAAAATCAAAAAACCTATGGAATCTTATTTGCATGCTAGTAGTAATATTAGTATGAACGCTTTGAACACCATTGTTGATAATAATATAGAAAGTTCTAAGCTTGGGGAAGCTGGTTTTCATGATCTTTTTAGTCCCCCAAGCATTGAGGAGGAAATTTACTTTGATGATACTTTGCCTCCTATTTATGATGATTATAATGATAGTAGTCTTTTGGAACCACTTGTTATGGAGGATAAATTTGATTATGATTACAATATACCTCCTATATATGATAGCTACTTTGTTGAATTTGCTCCCACTACAATTAATAAGAATGATTATGCTTATGTGGAGAGTAATAATTTTATGCATGAGACTCATGATAAGAATGCTTTATGTGATAGTTATATTGTTGAGTTTGCTCATGTTACTACTGAAAGTTATTATGAGAGAGGAAAATATGGTTGTGGAAATTTTCATGTTACTAAAACACCTCTCTATGTGCTGAAATTTTTTAAGCTACACTTGTTCTATCTTCCTATGCTTGTTACTTTGCTCTTCATGAACTTGTTTATTTACAAGATTCCTATGCATAGGAAGCATGTTAGACTTAAATGTGTTTTGAATTTGCCTCTGGATGCTCTCTTTCGCTTCAACTACTATTTCTTGCGAGTGCATCATTAAAACTGCTGAGCCCATCTTAATGGCTATAAAGAAAGGAACTTCTTGGGAGATAACCCATGTGTTATTTTGCTACAGTACTTTGTTTTATATTTGTGTCTTGGAAGTTGTTTACTACTGTAGCAACCTCTCCTTATCTTAGTTTTGTGTTTTGTTGTGCCAAGTAAAGTCTTTGATAGAAAGGTTCATACTAGATTTGGATTACTGCGCAGTTACAGATTTCTTTGCTGTCACGAATCTGGGACTAATTCTCTGTAGGTAACTCAGAAAATTAGGCCAATTTACGTGAGTGATCCTCAGATATGTACGCAACTTTCATTCAATTTGGGCATTTTCATCTGAGCAAGTCTGGTGCCATTTTAAAATTCGTCTTTACGGACTGTTCTGTTTTGACAGATTCTGCCTTTTATTTCGCATTGCTTCTTTCGCTGTGTTGGGTGGATTTCTTTGTTCCATTACCTTCCAGTAGCTTTGGGCAATGTCCAGAAGTCTTAAGAATGATTGTGTCACCTCTCAACATGTGAGTTTTTGATTATGCACTAACCCTCTAATGAGTTTGTTTTGAGTTTGGTGTGGAGGAAGTTTTCAAGGGTCAAGAGAGGAGGATGATATACTATGATCAAGGAGAGTGAAAGCTCTAAGCTTGGGGATGCCCCGTGGTTCACCCCTGCATATTCTAAGAAGACTCAAGCGTCTAAGCTTGGGGATGCCCAAGGCATCCCCTTCTTCATCGACAACATTATCAGGTTCCTCCCCTGAAACTATATTTTTATTCCATCACATCTTATGTGCTTTGCTTGGAGCGCCGATTTGTTTTTTTTTTGTTTTGTTTGAATAAAATGGATCCTAGCATTCACTTTGTGGGAGAGAGACACGCTCCGCTGTTGCATATGGACAAGTATGTCCTTAGTTTCTACTCATAGTATTCATGGCGAAGTTTCTTCTTCGTTAAATTGTTATATGGTTGGAATTGGAAAATGATACATGTAGTAATTGCTATAAATATCTTGGGTAATGTGATACTTGGCAATTGTTGTGCTCATGTTTAAGCTCTTGCATCATATGCTTTGCACCCATTAATGAAGAAATACATAGAGCATACTAAAATTTGGTTTGCATATTTGGTTTCTCTAAGGTCTAGATAATTTCTAGTATTGAGTTTTGAACAACAAGGAAGACGGTGTAGATTCTTATAATGTTTACAATATGTCTTTTATGTGAGTTTTGCTGCACCGGTTCATCCTTGTGTTTGTTTCAAATAACCTTGCTAGCCTAAACCTTGTATCGAGGGGGAATACTTCTCATGCATCCAAAATCCTTGAGCCAACCACTATGCCATTTGTGTCCACCATACCTACCTACTACATGGTATTTCTCCGCCATTCCAAAGTAAATTGCTTGAGTGCTACCTTTAAACAATTCAAAATTTATCACCTCTGATTTGTATCAAATGTTTTATAGCTCATGAGGAAGTATGTGGTGTTTATCTTTCAATCTTGTTGGGCAACTTTCACCAATGGACTAGTGGCTTCATCCGCTTATCCAATAATTTTGCAAAAAGAGCTGGCAATGGGATTCCCAGTCCCAAATTAATTAACAAAAATAGACACTCCTCCATGGTATGTGATTGTTGGACGGCACCCGAAGGATTCGGTTAGCCATGGCTTGTGCAAGCAAAGGTTGGGAGGAGTGTCATCATAATAAAACTAAAATAAAAAGGCACTCCTTCATGGTATGAGATTGTTGGCAGGCACCCGAGGATTCGGTTAGCCATGGTTTGTGAAAGAAAGGTTGGAAGGAGTGCCACCCAAAAATAAAATAAAATGGGAGCCGCTCTTTGAAGGTTTGTCTGGCAAGGGGGTTAGAGTACCCGCTACCATTCGTTGACAACAACATACACCTCTCAAAACTTTATTTTTATGCTCTCTTTATGTTTTCAAAATAAAAGCTCTAGCACAAATATAGCAATCGATGCTTTTCCTCTATGGAGGACCATTCTTTTACTTTCATTGTTGAGTCAGTTCACCTATTTCTCTCCACCTCAAGAAGCAAACACTTGTGTGAACTGTGCATTGATTCCTACATACTTGTATATTGCACTTATTATATTACTCTATGTTGACAATATCCATGAGATATACATGTTATAAGTTGAAAGCAACCGCTGAAACTTAATCTTCCTTTGTGTTGCTTCAATGCCTTTACTTTGAATTATTGCTTTATGAGTTAACTCTTATGCAAGACTTATTGTTGCTTGTCTTGAAGTGCTATTCATGAAAAGTCTTTGCTTTATGGTTCACTTGTTTACTCATATCATATACATTGTTTTGATCGCTGCATTCACTACATATGCTTTACAAATAGTATGATCAAGGTTATGATGGCATGTCACTCCAGAAATTATCTTTGTTATCGTTTTACCTGCTCGGGACGAGCAGAACTAAGCTTGGGGATGCTGATACGTCTCCGACGTATCGATAATTTCTTATGTTCCATGCCACATTATTGATGATATCTACATGTTTTATGCACACTTTATGTCATATTCGTGCATTTTCTGGAACTAACCAATTAACAAGATGCCGAAGTGCCAGTTGCTGTTTTCTGCTGTTTTTGGTTTCAGAAATCCTAGTAACGAAATATTCTCGGAATCGGACGAAATCAACGCCCAGGTTCCTATTTTGCCCGGAAGCATCCAGAACACCCGAGAGCCGCCAGAGGGAAGCCCTGGGGGCCCCACACTACACCCTGGCGCGGCCAGAGGGGGGGCCGCGCCGCCCTATGGTGTGGTGGCCCCAGGCCCCCTCCGAGGCTGCCCTTCCGCCTATTTAAAGCCTCCATCGCGAAAACCCTGATACGTTTGACGAAACCCACAGAAACCTTCCAGAGCCGCCGCCATCGCGAAGCCAAGATCTGGGGGACAGGAGTCTCTGTTCCGACACGCCGCCGGAATGGGGAAGTGCCCCCGAAAGGCTTCTCCATCGACACCGCTGCCATCTCCACCGCCATCTTCATCACCGCTGCTGCTCCCATGAGGAGGGAGTAGTTCTCCATCGAGGCTCGGGGCTGTACCGGTAGCTATGTGGTTCATCTCTCTCCTATGTGCTTCAATACAATAATCTCATGAGCTGCCTTACATGATTGAGATTCATATGATGATGCTTGTAATCTAGATGTCATTATGCTAGTCAAGTGAATTTTACTTATGTGATCTCCGGAGACTCCTTGTCCCACGTGTGTAAAGGTGACAGTGTGTGCACCGTGTGGGTCTCTTAGGCTATATTTCACAGAATACTTATTCACTGTTATGAAGAGCATAGTGAAGTGCTTATTTATATCCCTTTATGATTGCAATGTGTTTTGTATCACAATTTATCTATGTGCTAATCTGGTGATGTTATTAAAGTAGTTTTATTCCTCCTGCACGGTGTAATGGTGACAGTGTGTGCATCCGTGTTAGTACTTGGTTTATGCTATGATTATGATCTCTTGTAGATTATGAAGTTAACTATTGCTATGATGGTATTGATGTGATCTATTCCTCCTACATAGTGTGAAGGTGACAGTGTGCATACTATGTTAGTACTTGGTTTAGTCGAATTGATCTTTCATGCACTCTAAGGTTATTTAAATATGAACATTGAATTGTGGAGCTTGTTAACTCCGGCATTGAGGGTTCGTGTAATCCTACGCAATGTGTTCATCATCCAACAAGAGTGTAGAGTATGCATTTATCTATTCTGTTATGTGATCAATGTTGAGAGTGTCCACTAGTGAAAGTGTAATCCCTAGGCCTTGTTTCTAAATACTGCTATCGCTGCTTGTTTACTGTTTTACTGCGTTACTACTGCTGCAATACTACCACCATCAACTACACGCCAGCAAGCTATTTTCTGGCACCGTCGCTACTGCTCATACTTATTCATACCACCTGTATTTCACTATCTCTTCGCCGAACTAGTGCACCTATTAGGTGTGTTGGGGACACAAGAGACTTCTTGCTTTGTGGTTGCAGGGTTGCATGAGAGGGATATCTTTGACCTCTTCCTCCCTGAGTTCGATAAACCTTGGGTGATCCACTTAAGGGAAAACTTGCTGCTGTTCTACAAACCTCTGCTCTTGGAGGCCCAACACTGTCTACAGGAAAAGGAGGGGGCGTAGACATCAATGACCACCTTCCCTGTCTTCCCGCCTCTTTCTTCCCGCCCCTCTTTCTTCCCGCCACTTTCTTCCCGCCTCCTGTCTTCCCGCTCCCATTTTTCCCGCCATTTGTCACTACATATATGTAGCCCGGCTTGGCCAGCATTATCACATCTCTACAATCTCTCATCACTCTCTCATGGCTTCCACCGCACCCACTCTAACCTACCAGCAGGTGGAGGAGCTTTGCGCCTCGAACTACCCTTGCCCACTGGGCTACCGCGTCCCCGCCGGCTGGAGCCTAAGCGCCGGAGGCGTGCCGGTCCCTCCCGTCCCTCAGGGTACTGCGCGCCGGGCGGCCATCACGAACCACTACTACATCGACCTCACGCCGGAGCAGCGGATGAATCCCCGCTGGCATCCCGATAACCAGCATACTTGGGACGCCTTCTTCATCAATCGGCGTGAGAGGGCGCTCGCTAGGTATGAGGAGGACGGTCTGCCTCCTGGGAACTTCCACGAGGCCGGCCATCGGTTATGGTGGTACGGCCGGACTCTGCAGAGCGCCATGGACTACATCACGGCCGGCGATATCCCCCGCCTGCGCTACCCTCAATTTGAGCCACAAGCGCCGCCCGACGACAGCGACGACAGCAGCGATGACGACGACGGCAACTTAGAAGGTGACGACTACCAGTACAACGGCGGCGGCTATGAAGACTACGAGTATGCATATTATACGCCTAGGCAGGAGTATGACTAAATCACTCCAAATTTCATGTATCATCAGTGTGGTTTCTTGAATCAATCGAATCATTCGAAAATGGACACCAAACACATCACGGGTAAAATAATTCACATGATCCATTCAATAAAGTTTGGTACAATAAATTATTATACATCATTTCTTCCCTTGTGTCCCTGCTTGCTTACGATTGTGCCGTATCCATGGAGCATCCTCATCATTTAACTTAATGCTTGGGTCGGTGTTCACTTTGAAGGGCGGAATTTCAGCAAACATATTATAATCTTCTGACATGTCTGTCTTGTCCTCCACTCCCACGATGTTTCTTTTCCCTGTAAGAACAATGTGGCGCTTTGGATCATCGCATGATGTACTGATCGTTTTCTTATCTTTCCGTTTCCTCGGTTTGCTACTCATGTCCTTCACATAGAAAACCTGAGCGACATCTTTCGCTAGGACGAATGGTTCGTCAAGGTAACCAAGATTGTTGAAATCCACCATTGTCATTCCGTATTGCTGGTCCACCTTTACCCCACCTCCTGTTAGCTTGAACCATTTGCACCAAAACAAAGGGACCTTAAAGGAGGGTCCATAGTCAAGTTCCCATATCTCCTCTATGTAACCATAATACGTGACCTTTTGCCCATTCTCGGTTGCTGCATCAAAGCGGACACCACTGTTTTGGTTGGTGCTCTTTTTATCTTGGGCGATCGTGTAAAATGTATTCCCATTTATCTCGTACCCTTGGAAAGTCGTTATAGTCGAAGATGGTGTCTTGGCCAACATGTACAGCTGATCTACAACATCAATATCATTCATTAAATGTTTTCTCAACCAACTGCCGAAAGTCTCCATGTGGGCCTTCCTAATCCAGGATTCAGGCTTCCCCGGGTTATCCGAGCGTAAAATATTCTTGTGTTTCTCAAAGTACGGAGCCACCAAGCTGGAATTGGTCAGAACTGTGTGGTGTGCTTCAGTCAAAGAATGGCCGTCCATACATATCGTTGATTTCCTTCCGATCGTGCCTTTTCCACTTAGTCTCCCCTCGTGCCGCGATCGAGGAAGACCAATCGGCTTAAGGTCAGGAACAAAGTCAACACAAAACTCAATTACCTCCTCATTTCCATAGCCCTTGGCGATGCTTCCTTCTGGCCTAGCACGGTTACGAACATATTTCTTTAATACTCCCATGAACCTCTCGAAGGGGAACATATTGTGTAGAAATACAGGACCGAGAATGGAAATCTCTTCGACTAGGTGAACCAGGAGGTGCGTCATAATATTGAAGAAGGATGGCGGGAACACCAACTCGAAACTGACAAGACATTGGACCACATCGTTCTGTAACCGTGGTAGAACTTCTGGATTGATTACCTTCTGAGAGATTGCATTGAGGAATGCACATAGCTTCACAATGGCTACTCGAACATTTTCTGGCAGGAGCCCCTGATACGTCTCCGACGTATCGATAATTTCTTGTGTTCCATGCCACATTATTGATGTTATCTACATGTTTTATGCACACTTTATGTCATATTCGTGCATTTTCTGGAACTAACCTATTAACAAGATGTCGAAGTGCCAGTTGCTGTTTTCTGCTGTTTTTGGTTTCAGAAATCCTAGTAACGAAATATTCTCGGAATTGGACGAAATCAACGCCCAGGGTCCTATTTTGCCACGAAGCTTCCAGAAGACCGAAGAGGAGACGAAGTGGGGCCACGAGGCAGCCAAACCCTAGGGCGGCGCGGCCCCTGCCCTGGCCGCGCGGCCCTATGGTGTGGGCCCCTCGTGCCCCACCTTGACCTGCCCTTCCGCCTACTTAAAGCCTCCGTCGCGAAACCCCCAGTACCGAGAGCCACGATACGGAAAACCTTACTGAGACGCCGCCGCCGCCAATCCCATCTCGGGGGATTCAGGAGATCGCCTCCGGCACCCTGCCGGAGAGGGGATTCATCTCTCGGAGGACTCTACACCGCCATGGTCGCCTCCGGAGTGATGTGTGAGTAGTCTACCCCTGGACTATGGGTCCATAGCAGTAGCTAGATGGTTGTCTTCTCCTCATTGTGCTTCATTGTCGGATCTTGTGAGCTACATAACATGATCATCTATCTGTAATTCTATATGTTGCGTTTGTTGGGATCCGATGAATAGAGAATACTTGTTATGTTGATTATCAAAGTTATGTCTATGTGTTGTTTATGATCTTGCATGCTCTCCGTTACTAGTAGATGCTCTGGCCAAGTAGATGCTTGTAGCTCCAAGAGGGAGTATTTATGCTCGATAGTGGGTTCATGTCTCCGTGAATCTGGGGAAGTGACAGAAATCTCTAAGATTATGGATGTTGTAACACCCCATCTTTCAAAAACCTGCATGTTTCCCCAAGTTAAAATCTTTGAGCCAACAAAATTTTTATTTAACACTTATGATTGAGTGTAGGTTAGAATTCTTTCTTGGGTTAGCTTAATGACTTTCTTGGTTTGTTGTGTGTGACACCTCACCTTAGGTAAATTGGTTGTTCACCTTCTTTAAAATTTTAGGGTTTGCTCTTCTTAATTGTTTGGCACCACCTATCTTGCACCTTGCCCTCAGAGATCCTAACCCTAGGATGGTAAGCACCACTTTTGGATGGGAGAAACACCCTACTCCCTTCTCTACCCCACCACCATCTCACCTAGGGGTTTTCACCTTAAACCCCATCATCATCTTTTATTTCCCTTTTTTATGTTTTCACATTTATGCACTTGATCCCTTGTCACTCTTGGGCACATGCACTTGGCATGGCCTCTCTCTTTCTCACCCCTGCCCCTTTCTCTTTTCTCTCTTTTCTCTTGAGTTTTGGCCGAGAGACAAGAGGGGAAACCTCCCCCTCTCTTTTTCTTTCTCTCTTCCCTCTTTTTCTTTTCTGTTTTTGGGCCGTGGACACCACCACAACTCTCTCTCTCACTCTGGCCCAACCTTACCTCGCACCACCCCCTCTCTTTTGGCCCAAACCTCACCAGCACCCCTCCCGCGCCAAAACCCTAACCCCTTAAGCGCACGCGCGCGCCACACTGGCAGGAGACATGATGGCGATGCCTCGCACGACGCGCCATCAGCCTCGACTGCCCGCCCACCGCCTCGACTCCCTCCCGACGCTGACGCCACCAGGGCGACGTCACCGTGGGGCCAGCCAGTGACGCCAGCCCTCGCGCACCCGTTGGCCGTCGCCACCGCCCACGCCACTACCGCGCCCCCGCCTGCCTATAAAAACCCACCGAGGGGCACCCCTCTCCCTTCAGCTCCCCCTCACACCACGCCGTTAGGCTGCCCCGCTACTCCCTCGGCTGCTCGAGCGGCAGCCGAGCCCCTGCTGCGACGCGCCCAGGCGCTCACCACGGTCACCGCGAGGGTGACGCGCAGGAGGTCGCCACCACGGCGCCAACGCCACTCTCTGTTCCCGATCTCCTTCACCCACGTCGCCTCCTGCATCGCCTGACCCTGCCCCTCCCTTCTTTTCCCCAGGAACACCGCAGGACGACGCCGCCCACGACGCTCCGACGCCGTCCGTGACGCAGACGACGCCGAGCGAGGAGGAGCAGCAGCCCCTGGACACCGCCAGCACCCGCACGCCACGCACGCCTACGCCACCGACCCGCCTGCACCGGTCCGCGCCATCGCCAGTCGCCGGTAAACCCCTGGCCGCCCCCTTTCTCCCTCCGCGCCGGCGAGCGCCTTCGACGTCGCGCACGCGCCAGATCTGGGCCGTCGGATCCAGATCGGGCGGGCGCATGGCGCATGCACGGCCACGTCGGCGTGCATGGCCACGTCGGCCTGCCTGGCCCGCCACGGGCCCCCGGCCATTTTCCTTTTTTCTTTTTCCACCGGCCACCGGAGAGCCCCACTGGGCCGGCCCATTCGGCACAGCACCGCACGGCCCAGGGCGTTCCCGCCCTTTTCTTTTATTTGAAAATTTGCTATACTGAAATTAAAATTGAAATCTGCCAGTATACTGTTTTGCTAATTAAATTAGTTTGGTAACTCGGATTGAATTGATTCCAGTTGCATTAGCCCCGGCATGAAATTATCTTTCAGATGCCACTGGCCTTGTATTTTTAGGATTTTTGTGCGATTTTTAATAAATAAAACATGATCTCTGTTTCTGGTTAGTATTTAGGACTTTAAAAATTGAAAAATTAATATTTTTGAATGGTTCCAATTGGGTTAGTCTTGTTTTGTTACTATGCATCCAGGAAAAATATCATTAGTCTCTGTTAGTAGTTTTTCATCTCTGGTTATTAGTGCATGTGTGTTACATGAAATGATAAGGCTATTGTTTGATGTTATACTTAAACCTTGTTGCTTCTTGTTTATAAAAATAGCCAAATCATACTTTGTTACTGTCAAACAACTCCCCTGCATATTTTCCTTTCTCATTTATTTGTTCTTGTTTCTTGAACTATGTGTTGATTGTATGCAACGTTTACTTTTGCGACGCTAGATATAAACGAAGGAGAAGTGGAAGGGGAAGATTTTGGTGAAGAACTTGAAGAAGACCAGGGACAAGCCAACCAAGGCAAGCCATCTTTGAACTCTGAATGATGTGGGTTGGATGTCATTTGTTGATGTCCCTAAGCATCCTATCTCTTTATGTGATGATCTCTCTATATTGGTCTATGTATGGTTGTAATAGGAGTAGTTCCTTGTGGTGGTTACTCATCTTGGTTCACACGTTAGAGGGATGCAGGGTGTCACTGCCGTGCTACTCCCTTGGGTCCTCGGGAGTGCTCAACCTGAGCATGTACCTTTCTATACTAGAGTTTTACACCACACCCCCACTTTGTTGAGTCTAGAGGTATCAAAGTCTTGAAGCTGGGTGTAATTCTCACATTGAGAGAAGTATGCCGTGTACCCCCTTGATTGTTAAAAGGGTGATACACCTACCCCACCCAAGTTGAATAATAGCACCACCAAATCTGAAAGTTGAGCCACCCTATATTATCATCTTACATGCTTACCTTAAGCAAGTGAGAATCATTTCTTTGCCACCCCCTTATGCTCTCTTGGCATGATGATCTTCATCTCGGCCATGTTGCCAAGGTAGTTCCTTCTCAAGAAACTTTAGGTTGGGAACCCCTCAAGGTTTACCTTGTTGTAAATGTTTACGAAAACCTTGGGTAAGTTAACCCAAGTGTATGGTTTATAAAAGCAAAGGATCTTGATAAAGATGGTTGGGAAAGGTGTGTATGGTTGTTTGTGGAACACCAAGGTGTGGTGGGAGAAAGGAAAGGGTTTTCTAAAAAAGGGGCACTGCGTATATGTGTACACTAGCCCAACTTTTATTCGCGCAACCACATTATCCAATATGGGCACGGGCTTAGTCCGTAGTTTGTTGAAGTTGGCATAAGCACCCTTCACCACTTTCTAGAGAGGGTCTCGATGACCTCCGACGCCGGGTTGCGCTCTGAAGGAGGCAATACACTGTAGTTGTCTATAGCCGGACGATTACTGAGGGTCTTCTGTCGTGGCGCCGGAGATACGCTCAAAAGGAGGTATGCTGCCGGGGTGCCGGGAAGGGGTAAGCCCGCAGGGAAGGACTTGTGCCAATGGTGGCGAGCGAAAGACTATGACTGGTTATCCGAGCCTCGCATACTTTTGTATGACGATCCGGGGATGATCCCGGCGGATTTATCAGTTCTTGTGGGGAAAGTGCGCAAACTCTGCAGGGTTAAATCTATTCGAATAGCCGCGTCCGCGGTCATGGACGGGTTGCAATGGTCTACCTTTACCGGGGCTTGCGTTTTGTTTTGACAAAGGCTTTGCACAGAAAGTGTTGTGTCTTATGTACCGGAAGGGTACGGAAGGTGGGCGTGAGTTGACCATATGGAGATGGTCGTGGGAAAACTTGAGACCAAGTGGGGAACTCTTTCCTAAATGTTTCCATAGAATGCAACTCTTCTTTAACAAAGATATAGAGATGTCATAGGAATTCCCTCGCATCTTCATCACTTGAGATGATTGAATGCAACTCTTCTTTAACAAAGATATAGAGATGTCATAGGAATTCCCTCGCATCTTCATCACTTGAGATGAATGAATGCAACTCTTCTTTAACAAAGATATAGAGATGTCATAGGACTACCCTAGTATCCCCATCACCTGAGATGGCGGTATGCTAACTCTTCTTCAATAAAGATATAGAGGTGTCATAGTATCACTTTAGTGTCTCCATCAATTGCGATGTCGGGATGCTATATCCACAAGAGAAACTGATTCTCTTTCACATGCTATACCCACAAGAGAAACCTGTCGTACTCTCTTGTCTCTTTTAGTTAGATTGTTGCACCCCTCTTATGATGGTTTGCAAGTACAATTCCAAATGTACTTACGGCTTTGTCCCTGGCTATTAACTTGGCCAGACTATGAGGAGGACTATGAAGATGATGGAGGATATCATGACGACTATGCGACCTAGGACGCTCTCCAAGTCAGTCGCCTGTAGGTCTGAGGCATGACTTGGGCCCGACGACGTTGATGTGTATCCGCTGCATGTGTTTGGTGAACTTGCCCATCGAGGCATTTATGTAAGCTTGGTCATGTGACCCGCTTTGTAAGACTTAATTATTCGGTACTGTAATGGATGATGTAATTCTGGATAATCAGTTCGGTTATGTGCTCACGATGCAATGATCATGGGATCGTGAGTTGAATGCATAACAGGGTATTTCGGACAGCTAGTCCGGGGTCCCCACAGATGTGCTGTTGCCACTAGGGATAAAACATTAGTACTATGTTCAAGGACGTAGTTACTGATTACATTACGCGCAATACTTAATGCAATTGTCTGTTGTTAGCAACTTAATACTGGAGGGGGTTCGGATGATAACCTGAAGGTGGACTTTTTAGGCATAGATGCATGCTGGATAGCGGTCTATGTACTTTGTCGTAATGCCCAACTAAATCTCACAATACTCATCATAATATGTATGTGCATGGTCATGCCCTCTTTATTTGTCAATTGCCCAACTGTAATTTGTTCACCCAACATGCTGTTTATCTTATGGGAGAGACACCTCTAGTGAACTGTGGACCCCGGCCCAATTCTCTATACTGAAATACAATCAACTGCAATACTGTTTTACTGTTTTCTGCAAATAATCAGCATCCACACTATACATCTAATCCTTTGTTACAGCAAGCCGGTGAGATTGACAACCTCACTGTTTCGTTGGGGCAAAGTACTTTGGTTGTGTTGTGCAGGTTCCACGTTGGCGCCGGAATCTCTGGTGTTGCGCCGCACTACATCCCGCCGCCATCAACCTTCAACGTGCTTCTTGGCTCCTACTGGTTCGATAAACCTTGGTTTCATACTGAGGGAAAACTTGCCGCTGTACGCATCACACCTTCCTCTTGGGGTTCCCAACGGACGCGTGCTGTACGCGTATCAAGCTCTTTTTCTGGCGCCGTTGCCGGGGAGATCAAGACACGCTGCAAGGGGAGTCTCCACATCCCAATCTCTTTACTTTGTTTTTGTCTTGCTTTATTTTATTTACTACTTTGTTTGCTGCACTAAATCAAAATACAAAAAAATTAGTTGCTAGTTTTACTTTACTTGCTATCTTGTTTGCTATATCAAAAACACAAAAAAAATTAGTTACTTGCATTTACTTTACTTGATTCATCATGTTTCCTTTTAATTTTACCACGAAAGACATACCGGTAGGACGTGGGTCTATAGTTGGAAGAAATAATATAGAAGAATTTTTCAATCATGTTAGTACCATTGAAGATTTTGAAGATAGACACTTGGTAGACCTTGCGCCTACTTATGAAATTGCTGCTGCTTCTTTAGTTCACATGTTGGAAACTAAATTTGTTAATCTTAATACTATAATCCAACACATGTTTCTCACACTTGGTGATATGGAAGAAGGGGAAAAGAAAGATTTTGTTTTAGAAACCCTTCTTAGAGAATTTGGTGGTCTAGCAAGAGAAGCTAGAAAGGTCTTTGCTAAATTTAATATGCTTGGTTCTCATACTAATTTTGTTAGTCTCCTTGAAAAGATGGACATGGATAGAATAAGATACACTAATAATATTGATGATGGTGGGGAGATCAAAGCACCAATACCATGCAAACTCCTAGCTATGAATGATGCACTAGAAAATAACTATGCTTGGCTTGTTCCTGAAAATTTGTTTGATGAGAGTAGCAAGCCTAAGACTAATGAAAAGGGAGCCTCTGAAACTTACATAGATAAGATAACATGCATTGTTGAGGCAACTCCTAAAGCCCAAGGTAAGGATGATGCACCACCCTCCGATAATACTTGATACACACTTTCTGCGCCTAGCTGAAAGGCGTTAAAGAAAAGCGCTTATGGGAGACAACCCATATTTTTACCTACAGTACTTTGTTTTTATTTTGTGTCTTGGAAGTTGTTTACTATTGTAGCAACCTCTCCTTATCTTAGTTTAGTGTTTTGTTGTGCCAAGTAAAGTCTTTGATAGAAAAGTGAATACTAGATTTGGATTACTGCGCAGAAACAGATTTCTTTGCTGTCACGAATCTGGGCCTAATTCTCTGTAGGTAGCTCAGAAAATTATGCCAATTTACGTGAGTGATCCTCAGATATGTACGCAACTTTCATTCAATTTGGGAATTTTCATTTGAGCAAGTCTGGTGCCATTTTAAAATTCGTCAATACGAACTGTTCTGTTTTGACAGATTCTACCTTTTATTTCGCATTGCCTCTTTTGCTATGTTGGATGAATTTCTTTGATCCATTAATGTCCAGTAGCTTTATGCAATGTCCAGAAGTGTTAAGAATGATTATGTCACCTCTGAACATGTTAATTTTTATTGTGCACTAACCCTCTAATGAGTTGTTTCGAGTTTGGTGTGGAGGAAGTTTTCAAGGATCAAGAGAGGAGTATGATGCAACATGATCAAGGAGAGTGAAAGCTCTAAGCTTGGGGATGCCCCGGTGGTTCACCCCTGCATATTCTAAGAAGACTCAAGTGTCTAAGCTTGGGGATGCCCAAGGCATCCCCTTCTTCATCGACAACATTATCAGGTTCCTCCCCTGAAACTATATTTTTATTCCGTCACATCTTATGTGCTTTTCTTGGAGCGTCGGTTTGTTTTTGTTTTTGTTTTGTTTGAATAAATGGATCCTAGCATTCACTTTGTGGGAGAGAGACACGCTCCACTGTAGCATATGGACAAGTATGTCCTTAGGCTCTACTCATAGTATTCATGGCGAAGTTTCTTCTTCGTTAAATTGTTATATGGTTGGAATTGGAAAATGATACATGTAGTAATTGCTATAAATGTCTTGGGTAATGTGATACTTGGCAATTGTTGTGCTCATGTTTAAGCTCTTGCATCATATGCTTTGCACCCATTAATGAAGAAATACATAGAGCATGCTAAAATTTGGTTTGCATATTTGGTTTCTCTAAGGTCTAGATAATTTCTAGTATTGAGTTTGAACAACAAGGAAGACGGTGTAGAGTCTTATAATGTTTACAATATGTCTTTTATGTGAGTTTTGCTGCATCGCTTCATCCTTGTGTTTGTTTCAAATAACCTTGCTAGCCTAAACCTTGTATCGAGAGGGAATACTTCTCATGCATCCAAAATACTTGATCCAACCACTATGCCATTTGTGTCCACCATACCTACCTACTACATGGCATTTCTCCGCCATTCCAAAGTAAATTGCTTGAGTGCTACCTTTAAAATTCCATCATTCGCCTTTACAATATATAGCTCATGGGACAAATAGCTTAAAAACTATTGTGGTATTGAATATGTACTTATGCACTTTATCTCTTATTAAGTTGCTTGTTGTGCGATAACCATGTTTCTGGGGACGCCATCAACTATTCTTTGTTGAATATCATGTGAGTTGCTATGCATGTTCGTCTTGTCTGAAGTAAGAGAGATCTACCACCTTATGGTTAAGCATGCATATTGTTAGAGAAGAACATTGGGCCGCTAACTAAAGCCATGATCCATGGTGGAAGTTTCAGTTTTGGACATATATCCTCAATCTCATATGAGAAAATTAATTGTTGTTACATGCTTATGCATAAAAGAGGAGTCCATTATCTGTTGTCTATGTTGTCCCGGTATGGATGTCTAAGTTGAGAATAATCAATAGCGAGAAATCCAATGCGAGTTTTCTCCTTAGACCTTTGTACAGGCGGCATAGAGGTACCCCTTTGTGACACTTGGTTAAAACATGTGCATTGCGATGATCCGGTAGTCCAAGCTAATTAGGACAAGGTGCAGGCACTATTAGTATACTATGCATGAGGCTTGCAACTTGTAAGATATAATTTACATGATACATATGCTTTATTACTACCGTTGACAAAATTGTTTCATGTTTTCAAAATCAAAGCTCTAGCACAAATATAGCAATCGATGCTTTCCTCTTTGGAGGACCATTCTTTTACTTTCATTGTTGAGTCAGTTCACCTATTTCTCTCCACCTCAAGAAGCAAACACCTGTATGAACTATGCATTGATTCCTACATACTTGCATATTGCACTTATTATATTACTCTATGTTGACAATTATCCATGAGATATACATGTTACAAGTTGAAAGCAACCGCTGAAACTTAATCTTCCTTTGTGTTGCTTCAATGCCTTTACTTTGAATTATTGCTTTATGAGTTAACTCTTATGCAAGACTTATTGATGCTTGTCTTGAAGTGCTATTCATGAAAAGTATTTGCTATATGATTCACTTGTTTACTCATGTCATATACATTGTTTTGATCGCTGCATTCACTACATATGCTTTACAAATAGTATGATCAAGGTTATGATGGCATGTCACTCCAGAAATTATCTTTGTTATCGTTTTACCTGCTCGGGACGAGCAGAACTAAGCTTGGGGATGCTGATACGTCTCCGACGTATCGATAATTTCTTGTGTTCCATGCCACATTATTGATGTTATCTACATGTTTTATGCACACTTTATGTCATATTCGTGCATTTTCTGGAACTAACCTATTAACAAGATGCCGAAGTGCCGATTCTGTTTTCTGCTGTTTTTGGTTTCAGAAATCCTAGTAACGAAATATTCTCGGAATTGGACGAAATCAACGCCCAGGGTCCTATTTTGCCACGAAGCTTCCAGAAGACCGAAGAGGAGACGAAGTGGGGCCACGAGGCAGCCAAACCCTAGGGTGGCGCGGCCCCTGCCCTGGCCGCGCGGCCCTATGGTGTGGGCCCCTCGTGCCCCACCTTGACCTGCCCTTCCGCCTACTTAAAGCCTCCGTCGCGAAACCCCCAGTACCGAGAGCCACGATACGGAAAACCTTACTGAGACGCCGCCACCGCCAATCCCATCTCGGGGGATTCAGGAGATCGCCTCCGGCACCCTGCCGGAGAGGGGATTCATCTCCCGGAGGACTCTACACCGCCATGGTCGCCTCCGGAGTGATGTGTGAGTAGTCTACCCCTGGACTATGGGTCCATAGCAGTAGCTAGATGGTTGTCTTCTCCTCATTGTGCTTCATTGTCGGATCTTGTGAGCTGCATAACATGATCAAGATCATCTATCTGTAATTCTATATGTTGCGTTTGTTGGGATCCGATGAATAGAGAATACTTGTTATGTTGATTATCAAAGTTATGTCTATGTGTTGTTTATGATCTTGCATGCTCTCCGTTACTAGTAGATGCTCTGGCCAAGTAGATGCTTGTAGCTCCAAGAGGGAGTATTTATGCTCGATAGTGGGTTCATGTCTCCGTGAATCTGGGGAAGTGACAGAAATCTCTAAGATTATGGATGTGCTGTTGCCACTAGGGATAAAACATTAGTGCTATGTTCAAGGACGTAGTTACTGATTACATTACGCGCAATACTTAATGCAATTGTCTGTTGTTAGCAACTTAATACTGGAGGGGGTTCGGATGATAACCTGAAGGTGGACTTTTTAGGCATAGATGCATGCTGGATAGCGGTCTATGTACTTTGTCGTAATGCCCAACTAAATCTCACAATACTCATCATAATATGTATGTGCATGGTCATGCCCTCTTTATTTGTCAATTGCCCAACTGTAATTTGTTCACCCAACATGTTGTTTATCTTATGGGAGAGACACCTCTAGTGAACTGTGGACCCCGGTCCAATTCTCTATACTGAAATGCAATCAACTGCAATACTGTTTTACTATTTTCTGCAAACAATCATCATCCACACTATACATCTAATCCTTTGTTACAGCAAGCCGGTGAGATTGACAACCTCACTGTTTCGTTGGGGCAAAGTACTTTGGTTGTGTTGTGCAGGTTCCACGTTGGCGCCGGAATCTCTGGTGTTGCGCCGCACTACATCCCGCCGCCATCAACCTTCAACGTGTTTCTTGGCTCCTACTGGTTCGATAAACCTTGGTTTCATACTGAGGGAAAACTTGCCTCTGTACGCAACACACCTTCCTCTTGGGGTTCCCAACGGACGCGTGCTGTACGCGTATCAGCCCCCTCAAAGCAATCGGAAGCAATTGCGTCATAATCACGTGGCAGTCGTGAGACTTCAGGTTTTGGAACTTTTTCTCCGCCATGTTTATTATTCCCTTTATATTGGACGAGAATCCAGACGGGACCTTCGTACTGCTCAGGCATTCAAAAAAGATGACCTTCTCTTCTTTGGTCAGAGCGTAGCTGGCACGACCTTGAAACCATTCCGGATGCCGGTCATCAGGGTCTTTCAAACGTTGCTGGTCCTGCCGTGCTTCCTTCGTATCATTTGTCTTCCCATACACGCCCAAGAAGCTTAGGAGGTTCACGCAAATATTCTTCGTAACATGCATCACGTCGATTGCATAGCGGACATCTAGGACTTCCAATATTCTAGCTCCCAGAATATAGATTTCTTCTTCCACATGGCTGCGTGCCCGTCAGCTCCCTTCAGAACTGATTGTCCGCTAGGACCCTTTCCAAAGATGACTTTCAAATCCTTGACCATATCAAATACCTCAGCACCAGTGCGTTCCGTAGGCTTCGGCCGGTGATCTGCCTTGCCGTTGTAATGCTTGCCTTTCTTTCTTACTGGATGAATTTTCGGAAGAAATCGACGATGCCCAAGGTACACGTTCTTCTTACAATTTGGCAAATGTACACTTTCAGTCTCATGTAAGCAGTGCGTGCATGCATTGTATCCTTTATTTGACAGTCCCGAAAGGTTACTAAGAGCAGGCCAATCGTTGATGGTTACGAAAAGCAACGCTCGTAGGTCAAATTCCTCTTCTTTGTGCTCATCCCACACACGGACACCAGGTCTGCCCCACAACTGTAAAAGTTCATCAACTAATGGCCTTAGGTACACATCGATGTCGTTGCCGGGTTGCTTCGGACCTTGGATGAGCACTGGCATCATAATGGACTTCCGCTTCATGCACAACCAAGGAGGAAGGTTGTAGATGTATAGAGTCACGGGCCATGTGCTATGGCTGGAGCTCTGCTCGCCAAAAGGATTCATGCCATCTGTACTTAGACCAAATCTTATGTTCCTTGCGTCAGCTGCAAAATCTTTGAACTCTTTGTCGATCTTTCTCCATTGCGTTCCATCTGCGGGGTGTCTCAACTCCCCGTCCGACTTACGGTCCTCTTTGTGCCATCGCAACAACTTGGCATGCTCTTTGTTCCTGAACATATGTTTCAACCGTGGTATTATAGGAGCATACCACATCACCTTGGCGGGAACCCTCTTCCTGGGTTTCTCGCCCTCAACATCGTCACCAGGGTCATCGCCTCTGATCTTATAACGCAATGCAGTGCATACCGGACATTCATTCAAATTCTCGTATTCACCGCGGTAGAGGATGCAGTCGTTGATGCATGCATGTATCTTCAGAACCTCTAAACCTAGAGGGCAGACAACCTTCTTTGCTTCGTACGTACTGGCGGGCAACTCGTTATTCTTTGGAAACATATTTTTCAACATTTTCAGCAAGTCTTCAAATGCCGAGTCAGCTACACCTGCATGTGCCTTCCATTTCAGCAAATCCAGTGTGCAGCCCAGCTTTTTCAGACCATTATCGCATCCTGGGTACAGCGACTTTTTGTGATCCTCTAACATGCGATCCAAATTCTCCCTCTCCTTTTCAGTTTCGCAGCTTCTCCGTGCATCAGCAATGGTCCGACAGAGATCATCAGCGGGCTCATCACGTGACTCTTCTTCACCTTCCCCTTCACCTTCCCCTTCACCTTCAGCATCCTCCATGAAAGTATCACCGAAATGATCAAGATAGTTTTCATCGATGAAATCATCCCCTTCTTCATCTTCTTCCATTATAACCCCTCTTTCTCCATGCTTGGTCCAACAATTATAGCTTGGCATGAAACCGTGCCGAAGCAGGTGCAGGTGAACTTCTCTTGAGGAAGAGTAACCCTTCTGATTCTTACAGTCAACACATGGATAGATAACAAAACCCTTCTGCTTGTTCGCATTAAACACTACGAGAAAATCTTTCAAACCCGTAGTGAACTCGCCGGAGAGTCGGTTACCGTACATCCATTGCCGATTCATCTGCATTATTATAATATAAAATATATAATTAACCATCATGCATTTGTTAAACTAACTAGCTACAAACAATAGAAATTAAACAATGAACTACACACATGCATATTTTATCAATGACACATATATATGAAAGGTTCAAGTTGCTAACCGCGATCGAGGATGAAAAAATAAATTAGGAAACTCAAGTGTGGCTCCGACACTTCATATCATGTTTGTTTCATGCACTTGGGGCATTTCATCAAACACTTTGTGTGCATAAGAGGAGCCAAAAGCAAACCTACACCCCCTTGTGAAGTTTGTGAAGAGAAGTGGCACCAAATGGCTAAGTGTTGAGGGCTGAACGGTATATATAGGGGTGGGGCTTTAGTCGCGGTTGGCCTGGCTAACCGCGACTAAAGGCCTTCGGGCACCTTTAGTCGCGGTTGGCCAGACCAACCGCGACTAAAGCTCCTCCCGTCCACCAGCTGGCCACCGAGCGCCCTGGGCTCAGGCCTTTGGTCGCGGTTCGCCTCTCGAACCGCGACTAAAGACCCCATTAGTCGCGGTTCCTATACTTTCGCGACTAATGGGGCTTGCCGGAAGCCTCTTTTTCTACCAGTGAATTCTTCTTGTAATAGTAAAATATGAAATATTTTGGTTGCACATGACCATAAAGAAAATCTACAAACCTGCAAAAGTAGGATCTGCATTGATGACTAGCAACAGGAGGAAGCATTGAGTGAGGTGGCTCGCACCCATGCTTGGATTCCTGATGTGATCCGCAATTCTTAAACCTGTTTAAATAATGAAGAGAAAAAGGACGGTAGTTACTACTAATAAAATGCAACAATAATAGTACAAGGTTGAAAAATAATCATCATGCATACTCGTACTATTTATCAATGCCACCATAATGCAACAAAAATACTAGTTCATGTGTAATAAAATCATTAAATACTCGATTTATGGCCGGTACACTAGTAGAAAAAGGGTCTTTAGTCCCGGTTCACAAGTGCAACCGGGACTAAAGGGTCGAGACTAAAGCCCCCCCTTTAGTCCCGGTTGCTTACGAACCGGGACTAAAGGTCCATCCATGTGGGTTCTGTGAGAGAAACTGCATACCGAGAGCATCCCCTAACCCGCCCGTCCCCCCGTGCGGCGGCGCTGCGCTGCACCGGGGCTCCACCGGCCGCCGCCCGGGTACCCCTCCACACACCCTCCATTCCCTCCGCCGTCGCCGAAGGCTCTGCCGGGCAAAGCTCGCGCGGTGTGGCGGCGGCGGGGCTCCTGCTGGTCGCGGCAGGGCTCGGCGACGGCGGCGCTCGCTCTCGGGTCTTGCGGTGGTGGTGCGTGGCAACGGCGGCCGGAGATACGGCGACCGGCGGACAGATGGCGGTGGGGTGGTTGGGCTCGATCTGGACCCGCATGGGCCTGGATGGCCCCGAGCTCCTGTACCATGTTCCGTCGCGGGTTGCATCGATGGTCTGCGGCTCTACCCGCATCACTTGGGCGTCGGGGCGGCGGCCCCGACCTTGGCGGCGGCCTCCTCCTTCCGCCGGAGATGGCCAGCAAGATATGGTGGATCTTGGGATCTCATGTCTTGCAGAATAAAGGCGGCGGTCCTAGGGCCTCTCTTGCGTGAAGAGGAGGACCTACCGGAGGCCTGGACTCGTGATCTGGCCGGAGGGTTGAGTTCCGGAAGGCTTTGCCGGCGAATGTAACAGTGCTCTGTCTGGAGTTTGCTGGATCGGAGGTATTCGGTCGTGCGCACCCATGCTTTTATTCCGACCGATTGGTTCTGGAGGGAGCGGCGCGAAGCTCTTTTTCTGTGTTGACATCAAGTGACTATGGATCCATGATGAAAGTCGGAAGAAGATAATTTCATGAAGGTCGGAGGGGAGGACTAGCTGAGGGAGGTTCAAGTCTCCACGCTGTTGAGAGACTGGCTTGGTGTTCCGGGCTTCACAGCAGCGGTATGAAAGTGGGGGCGACAACACAGGTGAAGCGCAGAGTCCTACCTTTCAGGGTGAAAACCCAAGGTGTGGCCTTAACTGGTTGTGCCTGGCAATGGCCTTGGTGGAGGTATTGTTTTGAGAGCGGGGACTATCTTCAGGGTGAAAACCTAAGATCTTTGATCGGGCGACGATGGTGTTTGAGCACTGTTTCCTTCTTGGAGGCGTCGTTTTTTGGAGGGTCTGTAATTCAGGTGTTGTCTTGGTGGTGGATGTACTGCTGTTGTTAGGCCCGAGATACTGTAGCGGGGCTTTTGTTTCTTAGTTTTATTTTCCTTTTTTTGGCTGTGTGCATCCGTAGTGCCATTAGGGTGATGCGTTGTTGCAGAGGCTGGGTGTAATTGGTATCTTCTTGATATTAATATATTCCCTTTATCGAAAAAATGTGGGTTCTGTGCGTAGGACGAAAATGTATCCAGTTGAATTTTTCTAATTTTATTTTTTCTAATTTCCGAGTTCCATCCCGTCCGACATCCAAGTGCTTCGCGCGCATGTACGTGATACTAGTATCATATCAATCCTATTAACATGTTGGTCGATGTCACATTTCTTTATTGTTTGAATTTCAAATAATTCTTTTAATAAACAAAAGTAATGATGTAATAATAATCTTGAATAAATAAATAAACATTAAATTTTAGTTTGTATTATTTTTATTTTTTAATTTTTAAAATATATTTTTTGCCAAACCTAAAACCTAAAAAATTGAAAATCTAAAAATTGGGTAAAAGTAATAGTAATCTTTATGTAGGATGCAATTTTTAATTTTAATTTTTTTAAAATAAAAATAATATAAAATCCATAATTTATTGCAAAAACTAAAATCTTCCTACTTTTTCCCACGATGATTTAGATATATTATACTTTTTCCCCGACGTCGTATGCAAAAGTTAATGCGATTTTACCATTTTTCAAACCTTTTTTACAAAAAAAGTGAAAATTCGAATCTTAATTTCACCAAATAGTAGGTTGCATAACATACAAGAATCTGAAAGCATTTTATTTTTTGAATTTTCTATCATTTTCTTTTGTATTTTACAAAGCAAAAAAAGGCGATCCACAGGGGGGGTGAATGGTGCGTGGGGAGTAAAAAACCAGAAAAAACCTTTAGTCGCGGTTGGGGACACCAACCGGGACTAAAGGGTACCCTTTAGTTCCGGTTGGTAACACCAACCGGGACTAAAGAGGCCTGCGCCGGCCGGCAGCCCACCATAGCTCTTTAATCCCAGTTGGTGAGCATTAGTCTCGGTTCACCAGCAGAACCGGGACTAAAGACCCTATTAATCCCGGGTCAAAGTATTTGGGGACTAATGGGTTGGGATGGAAGATATTTTTTCTACTAGTGGTACTTCACCTTTTTTGAAAGATGGCAGGTACTTTACCTTGGTGGTGCCATAGAATGCTTTCTTTGAAGAAACTATTGCCACGTGAATAATTAATTTCTTTATGCTAACATACAAATCCGAAAATAAAGTATTACATGTTGTGTTATTTACTACAAACTGTTTGAAGAGTAGTCATGTAAATCACAATGTATTGTAAGTACCATTTGGCTCAAAAATTAGAAAGAACCATGCTGAGTTGAAATGAGAAAAATAACTAAACATGATTTAGTGAAAACTTATGTTTTTTTCACAATATGCAGATGCTATTATATATGTGCTACCATCAGCAAAACCACTGAAATTCATCACCAGAACTTCATCTTTATTACCGGTTGATGTACACAAAACGTGAATTATAGTCTACTGAATAAATAGGGGCAGTACAGATCTCAAGTTACCACATAATACACCAAACACTCAAAAAGTTTGTCTTATATTGCTCAAGAGTGTGCTATAGTAATAAAGAAATTTTAGCTTGTGTGTTAACAAATGTATAAAACTGTCAGTTTAGCTTCCAGATTCCTATTAACACTTGCTGTTTCTCTCCAATACAACATATGTACCTGTGTCCTTCGTCCTCTAGCTAAGTGCATGTGCTACATGCCTACATGACATTATTTGTGAAGTCAAAACACCTTACTTTCCATATGTTTCCTCACATGACACAATGTTAGCAGATTATTAAGACTATGATAGATTAAACGTGAACCATTATCACAAGGAGGTTTACCGTACTCAATCATATACTTGTCGAACAAATATAATTTAAAATTATTGACACCAATTGTACAACATCACAACATGTATCCATTTTTTACAAGAACAATTATCTTCAACCAAATTAATGAGATCAACTAATACCAAGTTCATACAAAACTAAGACAATTATTGAGAAAAGCTTGAGCCACGACCAGTTGACTGTACAAAATGTAAACGTTTGGGATCCTAACTAGTATTCTGATTCTCAACGTGCGGAAGAGCTTGTTTTTTCCATTATTGTTACTTAAAATGGGGTACCAAAAGGATGAGCTCGCTGCTCAACCAGGTACCTGATCAATGGATGCAGGTACAAATATGTAACAATACTAACACCTAATGATGCATTCACGCCTCTACAAAAATAAACAAGTCAAATAATCATCAAAAAGAATAACAGAGGAGACGGCCAAGTACCCTAAGTGCATAGTGGTATTTAATGCTTTCTTTGGTTGTAACAAAATGATCTCCGGATGTGACTTGCGATGAAATTTATTTGCTAGGACTATAAACCTAGTACCCAGACTTCGGTTCCTCTTTCGAGATACATGGTGTATTGAAAAAGGATGGGGTCTTACCACAATAAAAAATTCATGGCACCAGCGTCCAACACCTCAAGATCAAATCCTGCCCTCCACCTCAACATCTCCCAGGTCACAATAACCCGAACATGCAAGGATGGGGTTTTACCACAGACAAAAATTCACGGAACCCTAACGGTACAAAAAAGAAGGGAAGGAAAAGAGAAGGATGCGTAGAGGATCTTACCTTCTAGCAGCCTACCTTGGGCGTAGGGAAGGTGGAGATGCCTTAGATCTGGAGCTTCCTGGTCGAGCGGTTAGGTCTTGGGTCCGGGCTTTGTGGCGGCGTCAGCGTTGAGGAAGGACGAAAAGACTAGGGGATCTGATCTCCTCTAGTTGGTTCCGTGGACACCATCGTTCTTGCAGCAACCGCTGTCCCCTCCGTTCGTGTAGCCACTGCTATCGTAAGAGGGACAAAGATTTTTTTGTAAACTTGGCCTAAGGAGGGGGAGGGGTTGTTGTGGAGTGGTGGGGATCAGGGTAGAATACCAATACTACAATTTAACCGAACACATCACAAGCGCGTGGCGAGATTAAGCGCCCGTGGGTCCAACCCTACATTACCAACAAGAATTTTGCCATGATTCTGGCTGGGGTGCGATGATACGAACAAGGCCTTAAAGTAAATATATCTCTGCCAAATCTGGATATTATCCGAAAATTATATTTTCATTTGTCATGTTCTCTATAGTACTTGCTTAGGGAGTTAACCTTATAATTTCTTACGTTTCTTATGTGTGCAAATCTGAGAACAGGGACGTTCCGGCAGGGCGACCGGCCTATAATTTCAAAACCAAAGGGCCGCTACCCATATATCTAGTCTAAATTAATGGACTAAGAGAAACAGCAACGAGGCCTAAAAACCATTCAATGCTCAATAATAAGAAAATAAGCAACAAACGACGCCTCATCCAAAGGTTTTTAATTGAGATTCCCGTTTTACCCTTGAGTTTTTTATTTTGACATCAGTTACGCTATTTAGCAAAACAATCCTCTAGATTACTCAATTTAAGAAAGTCTAGGACATCTTTCTCTAATGTCTGTCTATTGGGAAAGATGAAAGGTTATAATAAAGGTTTGAAAATACCAGCTAATTTACCAGAGGATGGAAAAGGGAAGTTCGGACTGTTAGATGTATATATCTGTCTATTGTATTTTCCCCATATGTTAGGGGGCTTTCTGCATATGTGCACCTGTACATGTACTATATATTGTGGCCTTTGGCCCCCTGATAATACAACACGCATATTCTCTAACATGGTATCAGAGCAAAAAGTTGATTCTCTAGTCTAGTACGTGTTCCTCCGGCCGATTCTCCGTTCCCGGCCGCCGTCCGCCCTCAGCTCCCGACCGCTGTCCGCCGGAATCCGCCCCGGCCTCTCCGTTCTCGGCAGCTTCTCCGTCCCCGGCCTGCCCGATCCGCCTCCGCTTCGCTCTTCGCGCCGCACGGATCCGCTCCGCTTCTGGCTCGTTCTCCTCTGTACGTGCAAGTACGAGCCGCATACTCCAAGTACTAGCTCCTGCTAGCTCCGATCCTCCAATCCTCCAAGTACTAGCTCCAATCCTCCAAGTACTAGCTCCGATTCTGATCCGCGCGAGGCGCGATCTGCTCAATCTTCCTGCGCCCCCGATCCGCGCGTGGTCGCGATCTACGCGTCCGCCAGGCCCGCTCGTTCCGCCCCGTCAGGATCCGCTCTCGGATCCGTGCTGCCGGCTCGTCTCCCATCGCCGGCCTGTTTCCCGTCAATTGACTTTGATCCAAAAAAAAAAAGTAAAAAAAAAAAAAAGCAAAAAAAAAAAAAGCTATGTCTTCCGCTGATCCCGTCCCTTCTTTGGGCCCACCTTCGGTACTTGGTATTTGTCCGCTGCCTCCGTGCATGACTGCTAGCTATTCTTCGTCGCCGTTTGCGGCCTCTTCACGCGGCTCTGCCCGCGCTTCACCGACTCTGTCTACGTCGGCTCGCCGCTCTATACCGACTTTCGCGGCCTCTTCCCGCGGCTCTGGCCGTGCTTCGCCGATTTTGTCTCCCTCGGTCTGCCGCTCTACATCGACTTTTGCGGCATCTTCACGCGACTCTGCCCGCGCTTCGCCGACTTCGTCTATGTCGGCCTGCCGCTCTACATCGACTTTTGCGGCCTCTTCACGCGGCTCTGCCCGCGCTTCGCCGACTTCCTCTATGTCGGCCTGTCGCTCTACATCGACTTTCGCGGCCTCTTCACGCGGCTCTGCTCGCGCTTCGCCGACTTCGTCTATGTCGGCCTGCCGCTCTACATCGACTTTCGTGGCCCCTTCACGTGGTTATGATCGCGCTTTGCCGACTCTTTCTTCATCGGCGTGTTGCTCTCCGTCGCCCCCTTTGGTGGCCTTTGTGCGTGTCGGTGATAGCTCCTCGTCGGCACCTGATTGTACGTCGACCTCTCCGGGGCCGCGCCTCTCTGCGCATGAGATAGCGCAGCTTCACCGCCTGCTTGATGCTTGGGATTCCAGTTTACGTCAGCAGCCTCGTGGTCCGAGTCTCCGCTCTCGTCCTCATTGCACCTACTGTGGCAAGGTTGGCCACACTTCCTCCACCTGCTGGACGCGGGATCCCAGTTTACGTCCGCAGTTCCAGGATCGTCAGCAGGCTGGCTCTTCAGGATCTTCTGCAGTGGCTCTCTCTGATCAGGACATTCTCAGGGGTCTTCGTGGTCTGCTCGCTACTCCAGACTCTTCCTCGCCGGGCGCTGCTAGTTCTGTGACTGGCTCTTCTGGCACTGCGCGACCACCACTTTCTACACAGTCAGGTACGTTCCCGTGGTATTTGGATTCTGGAGCTTCCTTTCATATGACCTTCGAGTCTTCTATTCTGTCTGCTCTTCGGTCTCTTATTTCTCCTGTCCGTGTTGTCACGGCTGATGGTACCTCTATTCCTGTTTCTAGTACAGGCACCCTTTCTACTCCCTCTTTCTCTGTCCCTGATGTTTCTCATGTTCCTCGCCTTCAGATGAACCTTTTCTCTGCTAGCCAGCTCACCGATTCTGGTTGTCGCGTCATTCTTGACGCTGAGTCTTGTGCGGTTCAGGATCGTCGCACACATGCCCTGGTTGGAGCTGGCCCTCGTAGCCGTCAGTCTCCGGGGCTTTGGGAGTTAGACTGGCTTCGTGTTCCTTCCGCTGCCACTTCATCTGCCAGTTCTCCTCCGGTTGTTGCCTCTGTCACCGGCTCTTTTCAGCAGTGGCATCATCGTCTTGGTCACCTTTGTGACTCTCGCCTGTCGTCTTTGGTTCATCGTGGCCTTCTGGGTTCTGTCTCTGGAGATGGGTCGTTACACTGTCAGGGTTGTAGGTTAGGCAAACAGATTCAGCTTCCCTATCCTACTAGTGTGTCTGTCTCTCAGCGACCGTTCGATTTAGTCCATTCAGATGTTTGGGGTCCGGCTCCCTTCGCTTCAAAAGGGGGCCATCGATACTATATCTTATTCATTGATGATTTTTCACGGTACACCTGGGTGTTTTTCATGCACTCTTGCAGTGAGGTGCTCTCTATTTATCAGCGTTTTGCGGCCATGGTCCGCACTCAGTATTCTTCACCCATCCGCGTGTTCCGTGCTGATTCTGCTGGTGAGTATATCTCTCAGCACCTTCGTGGTGTCCTTGCTGAGGAGGGCACCCTCGCTCAGTTTTCTTGTCCCGGCGCGCATGCTCAAAATGGCGTCACCGAGCGTAAGCATCGTCATCTTCTTGAGACCACCCGTGCTATGATGATTGCCTCTTCTCTTCCGCCACATTTCTGGGCTGAGGCTGTCGCTACGTCGGCCCACCTCATTAACATTCAGCCTTCCGCTGCTCTACAGGGTGGCATTCCTCTCGAGCGTCTCTCTGGTGTTTCTCCAGACTACTCGACTCTCCGTTCATTTGGTTGCGTCTGCTATGTCCTTCTGCCTCCTCGCGAACGCACCAAACTGACCGCTCAGTCTGTTGAGTGTGTTTTTCTCGGATACAGTGATGAGCATAAGGGCTATCGCTGTTGGGACCCCGTTGGTCGTCGGATGCGCATCTCTCGTGACGTCACATTTGATGAGACGCGTCCCTTCTATCCTCGCCCCACCTCGGGTACTTACCCGGTGGATGATATCTCTTTTCTTCTTTTTCCGGATGCACCCCTTGCTGTCCCTCCTCCCCTCCCTCCTACTTCTGATGCGCCTCCTTCGGCGCCATCCTCTCGTTCGTCTAGTCCACCTAGTACTCCTCGTTCTCCAGCTTCGGCTCCTTCCGATGCTGTCCCTTCTTCCTCTTCTTCTGATGACTTGTCTTCTGCTGATGAGCTTCCCCCTTCCTGGCCTGTTCGTCAGCGTCGTGCTCCAGTTCGTTACTCTCCTAGTCAGTATGGTCTCTCTGTCGTTTCCGAGCCGACTTCTTATCGGGATGCCGAGCGTCATCCTGAATGGCAGCTTGCCATGGCTGAGGAGATCGCTGCGCTTGAGCGCACTGGCACTTGGGATCTTGTTTCTCCTCCTTCTGGTGTTCGTCCCATCACGTGTAAGTGGGTCTATAAAATTAAGACTCGCTCTGATGGATCTCTTGAGCGCTATAAAGCGCGTCTTGTGGCTCGTGGTTTTCAGCAGGAGCACGGCCGTGACTATGATGAGACTTTTGCCCCTGTGGCTCATATGACTACTGTGCGTACCCTTCTTGCTGTTGCTTCTGTTCGCCGCTGGTCTGTCTCCCAGCTTGATGTTCAGAATGCTTTTCTTAATGGCGAGTTGAGTGAGGAGGTTTACATGCAGCCTCCTCCTGGGTATTTTGTTCCCGATGGGATGGTTTGTCGTCTTCGACGTTCTCTCTATGGTCTCAAACAGGCCCCTCGTGCCTGGTTTGAGCGCTTCGCCTCTGTCGTGGATCGCTGCTGGTTTCTCTCCTAGTCTTCATGATCCAGCACTTTTCGTTCACACTTCTCCTCGTGGACGTACTCTTCTTCTTCTCTATGTTGATGATATGATCATTACTGGTGATGATCCTGAGTATATTGCCTTCGTCAAGGCTCGTCTTCGTGATCAGTTTCTTATGACTGATCTTGGTCCTCTTCGCTATTTTCTTGGCATTGAGGTTTCCTCCACTTCTGATGGCTTTTCTATCTCTCA
This sequence comes from Lolium perenne, assembly GCF_019359855.2. NCBI lineage: Eukaryota > Viridiplantae > Streptophyta > Magnoliopsida > Poales > Poaceae > Lolium > Lolium perenne. The sequence goes on from NC_067246.2 coordinate 324,788,755, forward strand.
GGAAAAGTACATTCAGGATCTTCTTGCTCGTGCTGCTCTTGGGGATGAGCGCACAGTCGATACTCCTATGGAGCTTAATGTTAAGCTTCGTCCTACTGATGGTGATCCTCTTCCTGATCCCACCCGTTATCGCCATCTTGTTGGGAGTCTTGTTTATCTTGCTGTCACTCGTCCAGATATTTCTTATCCTGTTCATATTCTGAGTCAGTTTGTCTCAGCTCCTACCACTGTTCACTATAGTCATCTTCTCCGTGTTCTTCGTTATCTTCGTGGCACGATCACTCGTCGCCTTTTCTTTCCCCGTTCCAGCTCTCTCCAGCTCCAGTGCTATTCAGATGCTACATGGGCGAGTGATCCTACGGATCGTCGTTCGCTTTCTGCTTACTGTGTATTTCTTGGTGGTTCGCTTGTTGCTTGGAAGACGAAGAAACAGGTCGCAGTTTCCCGTTCGAGTGTTGAGGCTGAGTTGCAGGCTATGGCTTTGTTGATTGCTGAGGTGACTTGGTTACGGTGGTTGCTTGCAGATTTTGGGGTCTCTGTTACGACACCCACTCCACTTTTGTCTGACAGTACAGGTGCTATCAGTATTGCACGTGATCCGGTCAAGCATGAGCTGACCAAGCATATCGGTGTGGATGCTTTTTACACACGTGCCTGTGCATGTGATGATGTTGTTGCGGTTCATTATGTGCCTTCAGATTTGCAGTTGGCGGATTTCTTTACGAAGGCACAGACTCGAGCGCAGCATGATTTCTTATTCTCCAAACTCAGTGTTGTGGATCCACCATGAGTTTGAGGGGGGGTGTTAGATGTATATATCTGTCTATTGTATTTTCCCCATATGTTAGGGGGCTTTCTGCATATGTGCACCTGTACATGTACTATATATTGTGGCCTTTGGCCCCCTGATAATACAACACGCATATTCTCTAACACGGACATGATGGCTGATGGCGCACTCCGCCCCTCCAAGCATTACACTTCGTTGTCGTGCACACTGACAGAAACATGTCGGCCCTATTTAATTTTACAGCCAAGTGCTAAAATAGGGAAAGAGGTAATTGCATTACTCATACCTAAACTTGCATTTCGTGTGCATTTTCATAGAAAAACTAGCAACTCGTGGCACTGCAGTACAGAACTTGCATTTTACGAGCATTTTCATACGTAAACGCTCCAGGCTAGACATTTGGCGTTGCCACGCTGGAAAAATACATCGGCCCAGCTGTTGTATATTAGAAAAAAAAAACCTACTATTTTCTTTTCTCATCGCAAAAAATCCTCTCCTTGAATTGAAAGAGGAAAATCCCCAATTTGTACCGTTCCGACCAAATCACTAATTCCTCTCAAGGCGCTCGTCATCGATAAGAGATCCCCACCGCACAAGAAGGCGCGGGCAGGAACTAGTACGCATATCTCGTGCCACCGTTGGTAGGCGGAGTTGTTGGATCTAGTATAGTTCTAATCCGCGGGTTGCGGTGTCTAGGCGTGTCGCCTCTATGATTATGTTTCTGATTATGCGTGTCCAAAGGGGTGCCCCTGCCTGGCTTTATATATCAGCCAAGCTAGGGTTTACAAGAGTACTAGTAGGATTCGTATTGGAGTCTTCTTTCCTTATAGTCCAAGTTGAGGCGCGTGCAGGTCCAGCTTGTCGAGTCCTTGTGCTGGTCCAGCTTCATAGTTTGCACCGGGTATGGTAATGTCGAGTACCCGAAGGGTTATGCCCACGTCACCTTTTCTCCTAGTTTTGCAATGAACCTACTAAGATCCGCCAATCGTTCTGCGAACTGTTGCACCTGTTGCAGACTTCTAGGTGGCTCCATATCAAGAACACCTTTAATATTCAAGGGATTAGCTTCTATCCCTCTTACTGAAATAAAGTTCCCGGGTACTTGGCCTCATGGCACCCCGAAGAAGCATTTCTTCGGGTTCAACTTGATTTTGTATCTGTCAAGATTATCAAAGGTTTCCCTCAAATCGTCAATGAGCGTGGTCGCGTTTCTGGTTTTGACGACGATGTCATCAATGTAAACCTTGATATTACGGCCGATCTGCTCTCCGAGGCAAGCTTGCATGCACCGCTGATAAGTTGCGCCTGTATTTTTTAATCCGAAGGTCATATCGTTGTAGCAGAAAACGCCATGTGGAGTTATGATTGCAGTTAATTCCTGATCTTCTTTCTTGAGCTTGATCTGATTGTATCCCGAATAGGCGTCGAGAAAAGAGAGGCGATCACAGCCTGCCATAGAGTCGACTATATGATCGATGCAAGGCAACGGGAAGTGATCCTTCGGGCAATGTTTGTTGAGACTTGTGTAATCGATACACATGCGAAGAGCTGTTGTATTCTTCTTTGGCACCATGACTGGATTGGCTACCCACTCAGCTTCCTTGATCTCTCGAATAAAACCAGCTTTTTGGAGCCTATTAACTTATTTGCCGATAACTTTTCTTTTTGGTTCTGAGAAACGATGCAATGTCTGCTGCACCGGTTTGGCTTTGGGGTCAACACTAAGGGTGTGCTCAGCGAGTTCCCTGGGAATACCTGGCATGTCGGATGGTTCCCATGCAAATATTTCCCAGCGCTCACGAAGGAACTCGATGAGCGCGCTTTCCTATGCGGTAATAAGGTCTGCCGATACATTAACCGTCTTCTTCAGATGAGAGGGGTGCACTTGATGCTTCTTTGCTTCCTTCGTAACGTCGAACTCGTCAGGTTTGGTGTTTCGGCTATCAGCAGGCGGTTGTGTATGATCGGTGATTGCATCGATTGCATTGAATTCCTCCCGACTCCGAACTTGGAAGCGATCTTCTGGAATTCTCTATCGCAGTTATCAGAACGAGAAAAAACCCCGTGAACGGTTATTTCTGACCCATTGTTGCCTGGCATATTTAACTTCAAATATGCGTAATGAGGAACCGCCATAAATTTCGCGAATGCTGGCCTGCCGAGGATGGTGTGGTACTGTGATTCCCAATCGACTACCTCGAACTCGAGCTTCTCCTTTCTGAAATTGATAGGTGTGCCGAAGATGACATCCAGTGAAATTTTACCAAGAGGATAAGCGGGTTGGGTTGGGATGATACCATGGAAACCAGTATCGGATTCTTTCAGCATATCGACTGATAATTCCATTGCTTTCATCGTCCTTGCGAACAAAAGATTTAGGCCGCTTCCTCCATCCATGAACACTTTGCTCATGTTGTATCCTCCAATTTGTGCTTCGAGAACTAGGGCAGCGTGACCGAGTCTAGGAACGACTGTCGGGTGGTCTGCTCTGCTGAATATGATGCTTTGATCGGACCAATCGATGTAATCGAGTACCGCTGTGATGGCGTGTAACTCACACGTTCGTTGGGAACCCCAAGAGGAAGGTATGATGCGCACAGCAGCAAGTTTTCCCTCAGAAAGAAACCAAGGTTAAACGAACCAGGAGGAGCCAAGAAGCACGTTGAAGGTTGATGGCGGCGGGATGTAGTGCGGCGCAACACCAGAGATTCCGGCGCCAACGTGGAACCTGCACAACACAACCAAAGTACTTTGCCCCAACGAAACAGTGAGGTTGTCAATCTCACCGGCTTGCTGTAACAAAGGATTAGATGTATAGTGTGGATGATGATTGTTTGCAGAAAACAGTAGAACAAGTATTGCAGTAGATTGTATTTCAGTATAGAGAATTGGACCGGGGTCCACAGTTCACTAGAGGTGTCTCTCCCATAAGATAAACAGCATGTTGGGTGAACAAATTACAGTTGGGCAATTGACAAATAAAGAGGGCATGACCATGCACATACATATTATGATGAGTATAGTGAGATTTAATTGGGCATTACGACAAAGTACATAGACCGCCATCCAACTGCATCTATGCCTAAAAAGTCCACCTTCAGGTTATCATCCGAACCCCCTCCAGTATTAAGTTGCAAAGCAACAGACAATTGCATTAAGTATGGTGCGTAATGTAATCAACAACTACATCCTTAGACATAGCATCAATCTTTTATCCCTAGTGGCAACAGCACAACACAACCTTAGAACTTTCTCACATCGTCCTGTATCAATGTAGGCATGAACCCACTATCGAGCATAAATACTCCCTCTTGGAGTTACAAGCATCTACTTGGCCAGAGCATCTACTAGTAACGGAGAGCATGCAAGATCATAAACAACACATAGACATAACTTTGATAATCAACATAACAAGTATTCTCTATTCATCGGATCCCAACAAACGCAACATATAGAATTACAGATAGATGATCTTGATCATGTTAGGCAGCTCACAAGATCCGACAATGAAGCACAATGGGGAGAAGACAACCATCTAGCTACAGCTATGGACCCATAGTCCAGGGGTAGACTACTCACACATCACTCCGGAGGCGACCATGGCGGCGTAGAGTCCTCCGGGAGATGAATCCCCTCTCCGGCAGGGTGCCGGAGGCGATCTCCTGGATCCCCCGAGATGGGATCGGCGGCGGCGGCGTCTCAGTAAGGTTTTCCGTATCGTGGCTCTCGGTACTGGGGGTTTCGCGACGGAGGCTTTAAGTAGGCGGAAGGGCAAGTCAGGAAGGGGCACGAGGGGCCCAGATGACAGGGCCGCGCGGCCAAGACCTAGGCCGCGCCTGTTGACGTCAGAAACCCACCGACGGGCAGCGACGGGTCAACACCGTAGAGCCGGGAACAACCTAGAGCTGCGGCTGGCTGAGGTCCCTCCGAGCGACGGCCCGCAAAGCACTTCTGGTCACACACCCGATGCTGGTTGCAAGGGCGTGCCACCTGACCTATACCTGGTCAGGAAGGTGATGGAGATGCCTCGCTTAGTTTCCTGCATGGCATACACGTAAACATTAAATACGAGCCTCGATCGGCTCTCAGGTTATCCTGTGAATCGGCTCAAGGAGCCGATCCACCCATGATTCGTACGGGGTGCACGAATATATGGTGGTCCTGCTTGATCAAGATAAAGCTAATGAGATCTACGACGATTTAGGGTTTTCACCGCATAATCGGATCATCCTACTCCAGGTTGGGCCTCGCGGCCACGCACGGTGATCGTAAGCCGATCCTAAACAAGGCCTAAAAACCAACACGAACTTGATCCCCGGAACATCCTGTTTAGGACTTGCGAACGACACCCTACGTGCCGCTGGATCCTCCCCCCCTTTGTAAGGCCTAACTATTGCAGATATTAAACTAATCCTTGTAGAACAAGGAGCAATCGTAACGGATTAGATCTACTAAATAATGATCAAGTGGGGTGCCGCCCCCACACCTGAGATAGGTGTGAGGGCGGCTAGATATGCAAGGGTTGCACTACGCTAGCATGTTACGCGAAGAACTATGCTAACCCTAACATATCTATGATAACTACGTTGCTCGCCATCAACAAGGCTTCAGTACGAGCAACGCATGAACAACGTGGAGCTTGTGCTGCCTAGATCGCAAGATGCGATCTAGGCAGCATGTCGCTTACCGGATAGAAACCCTCGAGACGAAGGAGTTGGCGATGCGCCGAGATTGGTTTGTTTGGGTGAACGTTGTGTTGTTGTTTATTCCATAAACCCTAGATACATATTTATAGTCCAAGGGACTTTCTAACGTGGGAATATCCCCACCGTGCACGATACAAACTCTAACTTTTAATCTATGATGCAATCTACTATAATTAAAGATACACGGGCAATCTAGCCCAAACTCTCCGTGCAAGGCCGTTTCAGAGATCCTCCACGTGTAATCTTTCAAGCACATCTCCTTTACGGCCCACCTCCTGATTTGACCAAAATCTGGTGATAACACATGCCCCCCTGGTTTTGGCAATGATAATTCCAAAACCACTCTGTTTTTCCTTCGAAGGGTCATGTCGTAGCAGAGCAGAGCCGTTGCAGCATCCGTCATCATTATGCCCTGTCTTCTCAGCTTCTCTGCAAAATTCGATAGCTCTGGCATCACCTCCTCGGAAACTGTAATGGCGTTAAATTTCCACCAGGCTTCCCATTATTTAACCGTGCCGATCGATTAGCCCTCTTCATCCTCTGTTCTTTCCATCGGCACCCAAAAAACCCTCTCCTCCTGTAGCAATGTCTTCCTCTTCCTCATCCCTCTCAAGCCTCCCCCTCCAATCCTCGCCGAAGAAGAAGAACGAGGACAACCTTCACTCCGAGGTGAACCCCCTCTCCTCCGACAAGGAGAAGAAAGAAGGAGAAGTAGCGAAGGCCAAGGCCTCCCCCTCCGCCAAGCTCCCGCCGAAGAAGCGCTCCCGTATGTGGGTGGACAGCGAGGACGAAGATGATGACGAGGAGGAAGAGGAGGAGGATGAATCCTCCTCCTCCATCGGGTACCCGCCGACCAAGCGCTTCCGCTCCTGGGCGGACAGCGAGGATGATGATGATGACGAGGAGGACGAGGCTCCGGCCAAGGGCTGGGGCAGCAGCGACGAGGAGCTTCCTGGGAGCAGCGCCGACGACATCGACGGTGGTGATGACGAGGACAGCGACGACTAGTAGAATAGGACTAGTAGTAGCAGTGCACTAGGCACCAGATCCCTCTTTTGAGAGCCATCGGCTCTTTCTTGTAAAGCCGCTCCTTTGAATTAATGAAATTGTTCTTTCAATTCATCCTTCAACTACTCCAATTTCATTCCTTCCGCCTGTCATGCCAAGACCGATAGCAACGTATCGGATTTCTTTTCTTTTGGACGCTCGTGAAGTCGGGCTCACATGCCGATTAGTCCGTCGGTTAAGCACTTCTCAATTTCAGACTGCGATTTGATATCTGACCATAATTTTTCGCAATCCCTTAGCCGATGAACCACTCATCGGCTATTCTGAGAATCCAGTCCCTTTCCTTCTCTTGCAGCGACTGGACGGTCCAAAACCTGTAAAAGCCGACGGCCTCCTTTCCCGATTCCTCTCCATAGCTTCAGTAGTCCTCTTCTGCAACACCTTGCTACTCCAGAGAGGATCACAATGCAGGGCCAGTCGATGTGACCCCAATCGGCTCCCAAATCAGAGTATCTACCAAGTTAACTGCCCCCCGAGCCTTAATCAAGGCGAGGATACCGGCGAGGACGCACAGAACGTTGATCAGCTTTCTTTTACTGAACGTCGATGTTGATGTAAACTTTGAGCACATAGCCAGCAGGTCTTGGTCTTGTGTAACTGTACTAGAGTCGATGTCTGCGCATCGGCTTCGCTTCTTGCGCAAAATTTTTTTATTTGGCCGATTTTTCTTAATCGGCCCCCAATGTTTCATTGCACGCATGTTTACACATGTTTATCTGCACATGTTCATCTGACTATATGCCCCCCGAGCCGAATCTGCCAGATGACTGCAGATATCGGCTTTTATGGATAGCCAGGGTACTGCACTTGCACGTCGGCTCCGCGAGGATTCGTGCTGACTTTCATCCGCCGACGTGGCCGCTGCCCAGTGGATCGTTGCTGAACACAAGCAGAATATGTGCTGAATATGTGGTGAACATAATTTTGGCCGATTGCTGGAATCGGCCCCCATATCCATTGGAGCGCTGACTGAAGGTTCTGTAATGTTCCTTCATAATTTATAGGGCCGATCACAAGGATCAGCCTCGCCTTGTTTGCTCATCGGTGTGTTCTTGCTACTCGGTCAGGCCGGATAAAACCAACCCAACCTCTGACTTTATGCGCTTGCCGTCGTCCACCTTGAGTGCATCGTATAATCGTGGAGCACTAAGCTCCGTCGGAAGGACGAGCACCATGTTTGTGCCAGCCGATGTTTTATCATCGGCTTTCTTTTGCTTGGGACGCCACTCCATTCTCCGTGGACGACCCTCTTCATCCAGGGTTCGCTGAACCTTTGCAGCCAGATCAGGCCGTGCCTTCCTTAGCGTATGCAGGTATAACCTTTCGGCTTCCTCCAGGCCGCGCAATCGCTGAACCCTGCGCTTTTGTGAACGGCTGAGTCCGTCAGGGCACCACCTTGGGCGGTGGTACCTGTCTTCTTCCTCTTCTTGTCCCTCGTCTTCAGAATCCTCGAGATCTGCCCACCGAGGGGACTCAGCACGTTTGCTTTGTTGCGGGAGAGGCCCTAAGCGCTCGAACACAGACACGTTGGCTGCCTCCTTCTTCTTCTGGTTGCATTCTGGGCAATTGCCGATTGTGGGCAATCGGCTCATTCCTGAATCCCAGCAGTGTCTGAAGAAGGGGCAGTCCCAATGCCTGGCGTTGTCATCTTGCTCTCTTGATCTTTCCGTGGCACGGCGCTCGTGCTCCTCCTCATCGCGATCGTGCCGACGATGTCTTCTGGCTTCTCTAGCCAGACGATCTCCTTCATCATCATAACTGGACCGTCGGCGTTGGTCATACTGACTCACATATTTGTTGAGGAGGTGATCAGAGAGGGGTCGCTGATATCTTATGTTCTTCACTTCTCCCTCTGTAACGTAGCGCTTGCCATCATGACGGAGCCGATCGCGTGGAGCGGCCTCCTCTGTATCCTTGCTACGAGAGCAGCTGCCCTCGTCTCCATCTTTGCCAGAGTGGTTCCCAGATCCTACCATGTTGATGCTGAACGAGGATCCTGGCTGGCAACCTTCAGGGTAAGTGCACTCCACCATGTTAACGGCGGGAAAGGGCTGGGCGTCGACCTTCATGGCGTACTGGTTGAAAATTAGTCGCCCTTTTTCTATCGCCGCTTGGATGTGCTGACGCCATACCCTGCAGTCGTTGGTGGCATGGGAGAGCGAGTTGTGCCATTTGCAGTATGGCTTTTCGTTCAGCTCTTGCACCGTGGGGAATTTGAGACCTTCAGGAATCGTCAACTGCTTCTCCTTGAGCAGGAGGTCGAAGATTTGCTCAGTCTTGGTCACGTCAAAATCAAATCCCCTAGGTGGGCCTGGTGGCTTTACCCATTTGGTGGCACGGGGGTTCCTCCCCGAGTCCATTCAGCCATCGCTACCTCTTGGTCTCCCGCAGAACTTCGTCTTCCTCTCGCATCGACCAGGACTATCGCACGCTTGAACTTGTCTTGGTACACAGTCCGGGTGGCGCTGTTCATATGCCGACAATTTCTGAACCATGTGCGCCGTTGAGGGATAATCGCTTGGGAGGCCATGTCCTTGAGCTGTGTTGCAAGGCCTGCCACCGCCAACTCGATCGCTTCTTTTCAGATTATACGAACCGAATAACATCGGTTCCTAAGATTCCTGAAGCGCTGGATGTATTCTCGTCACGCTTTCTCCGCGCTTCTGACGTAGTTGTGCTAGATCGGCAATGCCAGACTCGGAAGCCTCTGAATGGTACTGCATATGGAACTGCTCTTCCAACTGCTTCCAAGTCTGGATGGAGTTTGGTGGCAAAGAGGTATACCATCCGAAAGCCGATCCCGTGAGGGACTGTGAAAAGAGCCTCACGCGTAGCTGATCCGACACTGAAGCCGGTCCTAGTTGTGCCAAATATCGGCCGACGTGCTCGATGGAGCTGGAGCCATCTGATCCACTGAATTTGGAGAAATCAGGGAGCCGATATTTGGGTGGTAGCGGGATCATCTCGTAGTCGTCGGGGTACGGCTTGGAATAGCCGATTGCCCTCCTTTTCGGCACCATGCCGAACTGGTCTCTCAGTATGGTACTGATCTGATCCGCCGTGGCCGGCTGCAGGAGTTGAACTCGAAGATTCGCCGGGGTGGCGTACTTAGCCAGCCATGTTTGCTTTTCCAGCTCGAGCCAACCGCAGAGCTGCGCTCCGGAGGTTCGTCGGGGTGGCGTACTTAGCTAGCCACGTCTCGCTTCTCAAGCTTGGTCGCCGACGTTCCTCCCCGTTTTCCCGTAAGTCCCTGATGTTGTGGCCTGGTTTGTGAGTGCCCAGTTGCCACAATCTGGCACATACGTGCACGCGTACCCGTGAGGGATCTCCTTAGGCGCCTCGGGCAAGAACTGGTAGTCACTAGGGTCACCACCGATCTTGTAGACGACGAATGCCGGTGTAGCCGGCACTTCTGGTGCTGCCAACGCATATGGCAGCGGTGGACGGGACTGGAGTGGTAACTCTCCTTGATGTGTCCCGAGAGCTGGTCCTGACGGCGAGTACTGGTGCCTCATGATCTCCTGGATCACGCGAAGAGCGACACGCTCCAACGTGTTGACCAGGTTCTCAGAGTGGCGGTGTAGCGAGTGAGCCACCAAGTAGTTGATCTCCTGCCGCAGGGACCTGGTGCGTTCCTCCGACGGGGCAGAGAGGTCTATCCCATCGAGTGCACCTTCCGGTGAGAACCCCTTCCATCTGATGCCATGGGAACGGGTTCTCTGAAAAGAGCCGATGAGGTCGGCTTCGAGGGTGACTTTGATCTCGTCATACCTCTTCTTGAGCTCGTCGGGCAGCTCCTCGTAGGTGACTGGCGTGCCGTCCGCCATTCCAGATGTAGATGGCGGTGTGGTTGATGTAGAAGATTGTCCCACCGGGCGTGCCAGAAATGTGTTGACGTCAGAAACCCACCGACGGGCAGCGACGGGTCAACACCGTAGAGCCGGGAACAACCTAGAGCTGCGGCTGGCTGAGGTCCCTCCGAGCGACGGCCCGCAAAGCACTTCTGGTCACACACCCGATGCTGGTTGCAAGGGCGTGCCACCTGACCTATACCTGGTCAGGAAGGTGATGGAGATGCCTCGCTTAGTTTCCTGCATGGCATACACGTAAACATTAAATACGAGCCTCGATCGGCTCTCAGGTTATCCTGTGAATCGGCTCAAGGAGCCGATCCACCCATGATTCGTACGGGGTGCACGAATATATGGTGGTCCTGCTTGATCAAGATAAAGCTAATGAGATCTACGACGATTTAGGGTTTTCACCGCATAATCGGATCATCCTACTCCAGGTTGGGCCTCGCGGCCACGCACGGTGATCGTAAGCCGATCCTAAACAAGGCCTAAAAACCAACACGAAGTTGATCCCCGGAACATCCTGTTTAGGACTTGCGAACGACACCCTACGTGCCGCTGGATCCTCCCCCCCCCCCTTTGTAAGGCCTAACTATTGCAGATATTAAACTAATCCTTGTAGAACAAGGAGCAATCATAACGGATCAGATCTACTAAATAATGATCAAGCGGGGTGCCGCCCCCACACCTGAGATAGGTGTGAGGGCGGCTAGATATGCAAGGGTTGCACTACGCTAGCATGTTACGCGAAGAACTATGCTAACCCTAACATATCTATGATAACTACGTTGCTCGCCATCAACCAGGCTTCAGTACGAGCAACGCATGAACAACGTGGAGCTTGTGCTGCCTAGATCGCAAGATGCGATCTAGGCAGCATGTCGCTTACCGGATAGAAACCCTCGAGACGAAGGAGTTGGCGATGCGCCGAGATTGGTTTGTTTGGGTGAATGTTGTGTTGTTGTTTATTCCATAAACCCTAGATACATATTTATAGTCCAAGGGACTTTCTAACGTGGGAATATCCCCACCGTGCACGATACAAACTCTAACTTTTAATCTATGATGCAATCTACTATAATTAAAGATACACGGGCAATCTAGCCCAAACTCTCCGTGCAAGGCCGTTTCAGAGATCCTCCACGTGTAATCTTTCAAGCACATCTCCTTTACGGCCCACCTCCTGATTTGACCAAAATCTGGTGATAACAGCGCCGCCCTGTAGTCTGGCCGCCTCGTGGCCCCACTTCGTCTCCTCTTCGGTCTTCTGGAAGCTTCGTGGCAAAATAGGACCCTGGGCGTTGATTTCGTCCAATTCCGAGAATATTTCGTTACTAGGATTTCTGAAACCAAAAACAGCAGAAAAACAAAGAATCGGCACTTCGGCATCTTATTAATAGGTTAGTTCCAGAAAATGCACGAATATGACATAAAGTGTGCATAAAACATGTAGATAACATCAATAATGTGGCATGGAACATAAGAAATTATCGATACGTCGGAGACGTATCACGCTGCCATAGCTACCTCTGCAAATTTTATTTCTCGTGAAAACTTCTTGGCCTCTCTCTTCGAAAATCTGGTCTTATGAATCATGCTCACTTGACCTCGAGACGCAGGATAAACTTCGGTTGGTATGTAAATATCTTCACCCGATGTATACTGCTGCGGGTAGCTGTAAAGCTTTTGCTTCTGATTCAGACCTTAACTCGTCACAGAACTTCTGAATCTCGAGGAACTGCCGACAATCTTTGAGTAAATGAGTGGAATTCTCGATATTACTCTTTGGGTCAACATAGGAGTGCAAATAACATGGCGAGTCAAGTTGCTCTGTAGCCGATAAATAAGGTGAACGGCTGCGGTTTTGGCTTGACTGCGTGTTGTAGTATTCCTTCTCGCACTGTCGACGGCGACTTGCGGCTCGTTCTTCTTCTTCACGGCGTAGATCCCTTCGCCTCTTACGTTGCTCCTCTCTGATACTAAAGTGACTTCTGCTTTCGCTGCTGTTTCTAGGCAATCCTTCTGAAGCTGTCGGTGGAACAATAGTTTCTGGAGCCGAAGTTCTTAGGCTTGACGCGTTTGAACTAGGAAGGCGGAGAAATCCTTCGGAATCGATGATGAAGTGAATTGGACCCCTCCTACGGTTGTATCCATATTTCCACGTAACTCCGAAGAGATCGGGCGCGAGGCCTCAGTGCGTGGTGCGTACTCGAAAGAACCGCAACGAAATGAGTTTCTTGGACTTGAAGGTGTTGGTGAAGTCAGCACAAACGCTGCTGATGTGACCGGAGCTACCGATGACATGCCTTGTAGCTACAGGTTTCCCACAGATGGAGCCAATTGTCGAGGGTACTCCTCGGCAATGGCCACCTTGAGGGGCTTAGGGTTGATGGAATCCTGCAGGCTGACATGAGACATCGGATACCAAACAAACTGGGAGAGAGGTTTACCCAGGTTCGGGGCTCTGATGAGGTAAAACCCTTACTTCCTGCTTGTCTAATCTTGATTACCGAGAATATCGGGTTACAATGGGGTGCCGAAGTTTTCGACTATGAACTCATCGAGAAGCTAAGATTTTGTATGACCTAGCTCTAAACTTACGGTGGTTATGACTAAGTTGATTGTGTGTCCCTCGACAGACCCTCTCCTGGCCCTTATATTGTGAACCAGGTCTCGAGAGGTCTGTCCGGGTACGACTAGGTTACAAAGAGTTCTATGTCTAAACTTTCCTTGTTTCTTCGTATTCTTGCCTTGTTCTTCACGAATACTTCTTTGGAACTGACATAATGGCCCGCCTTGGTCGATGGATGATCTTCATGGGCCCCTGGTTGGGTCGTAGGAGGTAGCACAATACAAGTTACCCGAAGGGTAATGCCCACATCACTTGCCTTAAACCTTGGCGGCTCATTAGGAGACAAACCTTCCTTTCTTTTAAATATCCACTTACAGCGGACAACCTTATTTTGTTTAGGCAAGTGCACAACATCCCATGTGCCATATTTGTCAAGCGTTTGCATCTCTTCTTGTGTAGCAGCAATCCACTTTACGCAGTCAACGAATGCAACAGCCTCAGCGTATGTAGCAGGTTCAGTATCATGCTCCACCTGTTCGGCACAACTCAAAGCATGATGCACAAGATTACATTCTTCAATTAAGCGAGGACGTGGACCTTTGTTACGCCTCGGTCTATCAGCAGCAATGGAACCATTTGTTTGCTGCAATACAAGCGGTAATGCTAGACAATAGTGTTATCAATTTCAGCGACATCATTTTCTTTCTCCTCCACGTGCTCCACCTGCACGCTGATCCTCTCTTGATCATCATCAGAATTATCAGAAAAATCAAGAGTATCAGTAACATCTGTAGATAAGCTCTTATAAAACATGACAGCCTCATTAAAGACAATATTCTTGCTATGCAAAACTTTCTTAGTTTCAGGATTCCATAACTTATATGCCTTAACTCCTGAACCATAACCAAGAAATACAAATTCAACAGTCCTGGACTCTAGCTTTCCATTATCAACATGAGCATAAGCAGTGCAACCGAAAACTCTAAACTGTGAATAATCAGCAGGTGAATCAGACCATACCTCAATAGGAGTTTTCTTATCAAGCGGAATGCAAGGTGACCTGTTTATTGGGTAACAAGCGGTGGAGGCTGCTTCAGCCCAAAAACGTCTATGCATACCAGCATTAGACAACATGCAGCAAGCCTTGGAGATGATGGTTCTGTTCATCCTCTCCGCCACACCATTCTAAAGAGGAGTATATGGGATTTTGTGGTGCCTGGCAATGCCTTCGTCGCTGCAATAATCATTGAAAACAGTAGAACAAAACTTCATGCCATTGTCAGTACGAAGGAATTTAACTTTCTTTTCTGTTTGCTTCTCTATCATAACTTTCCACTTTCTAAAAGCGTCAAACACATAAGATTTATGTTTCAGAAAGAAAGGCCACACTTTTCTGGAGTAATCATCTATTGTAGTAAGCATGTAATTTGCACCACCAAGAGAAGTCTTGCGGTAAGGTCCCCACACATCAGCATGCACATAATCTAGGATCCCTTTAGTGGTATGAATGGAAGCATTGAATTTAACTCTTTTATGCTTACCAAAAATGTAGTGCTCGCAGAACTTAAGCTTACTCAAATTACAGCCATCTAGCAGGTCTTTGTTGTGCAATTCTGCCATGCCATGTTCACTCATATGTCCAAGACGCATATGCCACAGATTAGTTTTACCAGATTCATCAGGAATAACAGCAGCAGCAATACCAGACAAAGTGCTACCTCTAAGAACATATAATTTTGCAGAATTCATATCACCAATCATGTGAACGAGAGAACATTTTGATACCTTCAGAACTCCGCGAGAACCGGAGTGTTTGTACCTATCAACATCAAGGGTACTAAGAGAGATCAGATTTCTGGCCATGCCAGGTATGTGTCTCACATCTGTCAGAGTGCGTGTCATGCCATCATGCATCTTGATCTGAACGGAGCCAATGCACATGATCTCACGTAGGTTGTTATCTCACAAACACACAACATCTCCACTCTGCGTCAACTCATAAGAACTGAACCAGTCTTTGTTATAGCAAATATTAAACGAACATGCAGAATAAAAGATCCACTCATCATTACCAGAAAACAACCGGCAAACACAACTAGGCAATCGCCATCAGAATTATCACTAGAAACAACAACAGCCTTACCATCACCCTCAGATTTGTTTTTTGGTTGGTAAGTACCATTTCTTTTCTCTTTAAACTGCAACTTCCAGCAATCATCAATATCGTGGTTAGTTTTCTTACAATACTTAGAGAACTTACCATCTCGTCTCTTGAAATTTGAGCGACCTCTGTCGGTCTTGCTCTTATCTCGGTTGTAGTTGTTGTTTCTGTTCTCAGTCCTGCCTCGGACCTGTAGTGCTTCTGCCTTAGATGACAAACCCTCTGCCTGCATCATAGATTTCAACTTTTCCCTCTGCTGGAGGGCCTCATAAACTTCGGCAAGGTTAGTTCATCATGGATGTATAACAAGGTGTCTCGAAAATTCGCAAAAGAATTATGAAATGAGACTAACAGTATGAGAGCGAGATCCTCATCTTCATAACTTACATCCATGGACAGCAAATCAGAAATGATCTCTCTAAAGATCGATAGGTTATTTATCATTGACGCACTTTCTTGCAGCTTGTGCGAGAACAACTTCATCTTCATGTGCATCTTACTGGTTAGATCTTTGGACATGCATATCGATTCTAATTTCAACCACGGCGCCGCTGCGGATTTCTCAGCCAGCAATTCCTGCAAGATATTGTGGGATAGATGAAGCTGAATTAATGAAAAAGCCTTACGGTATTTTCTCTGTTCATCGTCGGTCCAGGTCTTGGCATCTTTCTTGACAAATCCATCAAGAGCTTCATCCAGATCAGATGATTGGGTAAGGATCGCCCTCATCTTCATTTGCCACAGAGAAAATCTCGTGGTATAATCGAGCTGTAGATCAAACTTCAAGGAAGACATATCGCAAAACTCTAAATTGAAACACGGGCTCTGATACCACTTGTTAGAAAAGCGACAAGCAAATAACGAAGAATGATAAAAGAAAACGCAACGGAGACACGGGATTTAACGTGGAAAACCCCTTCCAACACAGAAGGGGAAAAAACCACGAGCGCCAGCCATTAAAATTTCACTATATCGGGGAGTGTTTACAAACACCGTGGGTTATCTTAATTTGATAAACCCTAGCTGGCGGCTTACAAGATGTATTTATAGGAGGTGGCAACAATCCGTACCGCGGGGGCCCCCCCCCCCCGCGCGCACCCCCCTTCGCAAGCATCCGTTGCAGCCCAAAGCCTACCGGCGACGAACCTCGCTCCGCTCGTCAGAGTTAAAATGAATTTGGATAACAATACAACATTCACGATGCGTAGGTTCAGATCTTGGTGGAGGGGCTTGACAGATACGACCATCTCCACGCCCTGAGAACTTTGTTCGCCGGTGCTGCGTGAGGCTTGATGATCCTGGACGGTGCTCACCATCTCCAGAGGCTTGTGCGGCACCGTGCCGTCCACTGTCGGATTCGGCACAAGCGCGCTCACGACCGATTCCTGATTGCTTCAAAGCCTGACGGCTGAAACAGCGCCGGCGACTGGAACCGGAGTGGAAGGAAGTGTTCTTCTCAAAGTGTTTCACTGGACCGAGGGATGATGGTGCAAACCTTGTGCGTTCAGTTTAATAATTCAGGCAGGGACGAGATAGTCACGCCAGACGAGATGCTGCACAAACGTGTACGAGATGCTGCACAAGCGCATAAGTTGCATTTCAATATGAGCGTTCAGTTTACTAATTCAGGCAGGGACGAGATAGTCACGCCAGAAGTTGTTACCATTGTGTCCATTTGTTTTCAGTCAACGCTCTACGAAAGGTGAGGCACATGACACAAAATATCAACCACTCAAACTTGTTTCCGATGTAATATGTTATAATGATCGGGATATTGCTTAGCTAGGGGCTCATCCCCGAGCCAAGGGTCCTCCAAAAATCTAGAATTCATGCCATTGCCCACATTAAAATACCCTCTAGTAAATAAATCCTATTTTACTCGCACAAGACAATTACAAAACGGTGAGCCCGTTGGTTTGGCCGTGACTGTGATAAAGTTTTAGAAAATAAGTATACTTGTTTTGTATTAATTCTTGCTGGTCCCCTCTTCATTTAATTGCTTAAACATCCACTTTTGCATTTTTTTAAGCTCTAGAACCTCAATGCTCAGCCCGCCTTGATCTTTTGGGTAGCAAATGATCTTCTACTTAGTGACTTTACTTTTTTTTTTTTGCTTATGTCTATCGCTTTGCCAAAAAAAAAAAGAGAACTGTAGTTCTTCAATCTTTTCCTTGCTCATTTAGGTATCCCTGAAAAGGATAGCATAAACATGGGAATACTATTGAAGACCGAATTAATTAGGATATATGACGGTCACCATATAAGACAATAACTTCCCAAATCTAACAACCCAATTTTCTATCAAACCAATCTTCTACCTGTTCCATTCACCTCTTTTTAGTTTGCGGAAATCAATCAGTATCCCTAAATACTTGAAATGGAAAGAACCAGATTCACAAGCATATAGTTGTCTTTATTGGTCCTCATCCTCCTTAGCCTAGCCAAAACAAAATATTTCACTCTTGTGAAAGTTTATTTTCAGCCTAGAACTCGAAGATACATGAAATATTTCTTCCTTCGCGCGCTCAAGTAAATGATGGATAAGTCCGTCCACTTGACCATCTTCCTTCACGCTATGAATCAAGATATTTGGCATATCCGCAATTATATTGAACAAGATATGGGATGTGTTCAGTCCAACCTTTTGCTGAAATCAGACATGTCCATATATGGTCCACAAAAATTTGAACTTCTCCTTCTAGGTGTTGTCCACTCCTGGAAACAACTAAGCAAGTACTACATAATACCAACAACAAAACCATCTTCTGATCACAAGTTGGCGGCCTTCATGCGAAATTGGATTATGTTGATCAATCATGGGAGATGAAACAACGCATTCATGGAAGGGACTGGCATATATTGTGTGATATTCGATCGAGTCCATCTTGTTCGATATTGACAAATTCTGCCTACACATGAATATAACAAATTAATATAGAAGGTAGGAAAATTTTGTAGCTATCATCTAATCGAACAGCAAAAGGAATTAGACCTGCATGCAACGTTTCTCCGTGGAGAACAAGCATTTAACAAATTCAATTGTTTCATTCAGATCATTTAGCTATCATCTAATTTAGATGTCTTAAAAGATGTACTGAAGACGGTATAACTATACACTGCATTTAGGTACTCCCTCCGATCTATTTTTATTGACTCAGATTTAGTACAACTTTATACTAAATCCAAGTCAACTAAAAGGGATCGGAGGGAGTAGTACACTTTACACTATAATAATGTACCAAGGATTTTGTGTGTACGTTCCGCGTATGAGAAGACACGACAGATCGACATGTGTGCGAAATAAAGCGCCAGGTCTATAGAATCTCCTACGGGGTTATTCTTGTCGGGTTTTATTTGTCGGGCCAGCTCTAGTGCGACAATTAGCGGCATGTGTCTACGTCTGAAATTGCTAGGTCCCACCAACCATGGTGTAGTCAAGCCAAACCAAACGACAGCATTCATATTTGTACCAATATTTTTGTGTCTTCCACCTAGGTTTGCTTCGATTTCACATATTGACGACATTAATGGATGGCTCAGTTGTGGAACACCTACCGTCGGTCATTAGTTGTTAATTACTCGAAGTGGATGAATACAATTGTATTCAATTCAGATGTTCATGACATGATGCAATACCGTGTGTTATAAAATGTTTGTATATGTTTTCTTTTACTTAGCTACATTGCTAACATTTAATAATATAACCGTGTGTTTGGATCTTCACATACTCATTTGTGGAAAAGTACAAATCAGTTCACAAATTATACGCCTTGTTTTTTTAGAATGGAGGTAATAGCACACAATTTGAGCATTAGCGCAACGTACCGACCTAATATATTGTGCAAAGACACATACTGTAATAAAATGGTGTTTTAAGAAATTGCATCAGAGCAATTCACTCATAATTAACGACTTATTAAAAATGCTTCCCCACATTTGTTATTTCTCTTAGGTTATAGAAACACATATTTTTAATTATGTAATATGAATGGCATTTAACAATAATTTTATTTCTCACTCACTTTCAGCACAGTAAAAGAGATACCCTCGCATTTGGGAGGGCCACCATACTAGATATAATAATAATGATAAATTTATTAATAAAAGGTTGTGTGTATTGATTGATGTGGAAATCGGGCATTGCTCCTTTTTTTAAAAAAGATATAATCTTCTCTGATTAGATTTTCTATACATTTGTCACCAGAGGTCTGGAAAAATATAGGTTGCAAAGAAAAATTAGTTGACATTGAGAAACTTTGACGCAGCTTTGGATTCTACTTGGTATCTTGGTTTGCCTTTTGTTTCCATTTTCATGCTCGGTTAATTATTTCAATGGACCTATGAAGAAGCTTGGATTGTTTTTAGCAATATAAGACATGCATGCACACTAGTAGGGAGAAATTTGGACGAAGAAAAATACGTTTTGAAAACTATCACTTGTGGAAAACGGGTTATAGCACTGGTTTGTAAGGGGCTTTAGCACGGGTTGCCCAACAGGTGCAAAGCATCCTTTTTTAAAGCCCTCCTCTTTTAGCACTGGTTGTGTTACGAATCGATACTAAAGGGACATCACGTGGCACGAATCGGTGGTATGAACCGGTGCTAAAGGGCCTGCCGCGACAGAAAAATGCTCGAAAAGGCTACCGCGGCAGAACCCGCTACCGGTGTCATTTTTTAATCCAATTTTTTTACTAACTTTTTTCACTCCCTCTTTTTTTCTATTTTTTCGGAATTTCTAGTATTTTAGTTATTTGACAAGTTTAGTCTCTAACTACATTTAATCTCTACTAAAATTACTTACTTTCTGCTCGGTCACCCATCCTCTCACTACTCCAACACTAGCACGCTTAACTTTCGAGTTTCTTCCCATCCCGCTTCCAAATGCTTCACGCGCATGTTATTGATAGTAGTATCATATCAATCCTATTAATATGTTCGTCACGATATCACACTTCTTTATTGTTTGAATTCTAACTAATTCTTTTAATAAAAAAAGTAATGATGTAATAATAATCTTGAATAAATAAATAAACAATAAAATTTAAAATTTAATTTTTTATTAAAAGAAAAAACCTAAAAATATGAAAATCTAAAAATTGGCTAACCTTTATGGTTAAGTAGTAGTAATCTTTATGCGTGAATGAATTATTAATTTAAATTTTTTGAAAAAATATACAAAATATAAAATTCTAAATTTCTGGCAAAAACTAAAATCTTCCTGCTTTCATATTTCAATTTAGAATTTTGAGAATCCAAAAATTGGCTAACCGAGTAAACCCGGGTGAATTCGGATGAAACTTTTTTCCACGAACATTTTGATTTATTATACGTTTTTTCGATGTCGTATGCAACCAGAAAAGCCGTTTTACTAGTTCGCGTCTGACGCTAACCCTTTATCACCGGTTCGTGGCACGAACCGGTGCTAACGGTCCCACACAAATAGGTGCTAAAGCCCTGGCCGCTCGAACCGGTGCTAATGCATCATTTATTCTAGATTCGTAGCTCAACCGGTGCTAAAGCTCCGGACTGCTTCAAACATAAGCCTACTAGTGTGTATCTCTTCTACCATCGTTGATGGCAACAAATTGAGCCGCATGATCGTCCATCATCATCACCCGCGTCCGCCCCTCGTACGCCGCCCTCTCCCACGGCTCCAGATACCCGTGCTTGCTCTGTACGTCGCCGATCTGAATCGGGGCTCTTCTCCACGCGAACGCATGTCGATTTTGTCTCATCCACAATCTTAGTATATCACAAGTGTTTCATGAAGTTCCACATGTCGAGTGCCCCTTGCGCAAGTGGCTTCCGCTCTGAGTACGTGCGCCTTGCGCACATACGCCCGAGTCCCTTGTCGTGGATGGATATCTATACTTGGGAGGCTACCGGCCAAAATTTACCACCAACACTGGCCCCCTATTTCTTGCCGAGCTTGGGTGCAAGAATTTCTTTCATTCGTATTACTTATTCTAAGAACTATATCAACAGTCCATCCGCCATGTATTGTTAGAAAGATAGATTTTTTGTCAATATTTATTGCGCTTAGGCTTCTTAACACACAATCTCGGATATAATCTCTTCCGACATCTGCCAATGAGAGCTCGGGGTACAAGGTTTTACTCCATAAATTCAAACTGGTAGGAATCGTCGGTTTGTTTTCTTGCGATTGTAAGAGGCCTTCCTAGATTAGGGACTATTTTCCGAATTTTTAAAGTTTCAAACCAGTCGGTGGTATCAGTGTCTAGACTAGGTATCTACCTTGGAAGCTAGGTCTTTAATTCCACAATCCAGGGGGAGCTGTTTGTAGCGTCGCCGCCATCCTCTCCACCGTCATCGTCGTTGCCATCCCAGAGAGATGATGAGAAACCGCTTGACTCGCATCCGACATCGATGATGACACTCAGTTGGTTGCAGACCACCACTTAGCAAACTCCGGATCTGCCGGCACCAAGTAGTCAGGCGATGCTCGGAGCGCTTGGCTTAGGGCGAGCGAGTCATCCGGGTTATCAGGACACCGCAGCTGCTCCTACTGGTGCAGGTGTCGGATGATGTCACAAATAGAGACGTTCGCGCGACGTGTGGGCGATGAAAGCTCTACCTTTGGGGTGCACAAAAACGGGAAGCTTGCAGAGGACGACCTCGACAATAAAGCAGCGCTAATGCTGGAGGGTATTGGTGGAGCACTGTCGGGTGGAGGCAGCTGAAACATAGCTCATCGTGGCACTGGCACATACCCGTTCGCGGCGAGCACAATGTAGATATCTTGCCATCCTGGAATTCGTGACAACCATGGTGGTTGTATGGACCGATGTAGTGCCCATACAGCCTCGAACTCGCAGTCGCATTGTTCCTCGAAAAGAGGCATCCACAACGCGATGCCCTTGGCCCAGTCGGGGTTGTCCTGCTCCCAAGGCGGGAGGGTGGCTCGACGGCTCCGGATGTACCCCTGTAGGTCGGCACCCTCCCGGATTTTGGGTAGCCCCCTTCACTGACCTTGCAGCCACCGGGGAGGTGACAGTTTGTCGGTACGAGGAGCCGGTGCTCGGATAGGACCATCACCTTGTTGATATGAAGGTTGCGTGGACGGTTCACGGTACCATTCATGTCGGGGGGTGACCCCAAGTGTGTCAAAGGACCGGTAACAGCTGGATCAGGGCTGGCTAGGTCGCGGTAAGGACGACTGAGGAGCACCCGGCTTGGCCGTGGACGGATACCTTGGGGCCGACTGGAACCACGTCTGGGCTGGCTTGGCCATGGCCGTCTTTGCTATGTTCTGGGCCAGCTTCGACATCGTCTATCCGGCATCGGATGGGCTTGGCCGGCTTCGGCACTGCTAGGCCGGCTGTGCTCATCGAAGTCCGGGTTCATCGTTCCACCGACCGGCTCTAGAACGTGGTGATCCTTGCAGGAAAAGGTATCTGGACGTTCGTCCGAGTGTAAAAGTCCAAGAGGACGTTCCATCCCGCTTATCCAGGGATTCTGCAGATCTACAGGGATAAGCATGACATATCGTGATGATGTCCCGGTTCTCCGGGGCGGCGTAGGCTACGGGCGGCAGGCTACGGGCTTGGCCTAGGAGCTACTCTACATGTTGTCACTCGGCCTGTCTTGTCCATGCCGGTCATGACATGAGGCCGTGATAGGGGCGGTCGCCCGGGGCCCCCAGCACCTTGGGAGAGAGCGAGGAGCCGGAGAAGATGGATTCGGCGCCGTAGCCTCTAGGGGTCTCCCCGTAATGTAACGAGCACTATATAAGCCCCAGTAGCACCCCCCACCCCCCCTTTGGGGGATAGATCATTCTCACCCTGAAACACTTAGAGAAACCGCTTGGGAGCAGGAGCCTTCGTCTACCTCCAGCTCGCTCCCAAGTCGGCCATGGCTCCAGGAGCACCATTGTACTGTCCTCATAGCTGATACACATCAGGCAGGAGTAGGGGTGTCACCTCCATACGAAGGCCCCAAACCTGGCTACGTTGTTGTGTCCCTCATGCTCATACCCGCCTCCGGAGTCCGCTGTAGGCCAATAGGCCCAACCACCTGACTTAAGCCAGCCCATGGCATCTGCCGTGACGATACCATGACAATGCCGCTCCCCTTGCTTCATTGTCGTCCTGGCCCATGACGGCGAGGCTAGGGTTTCAAACAGTGGTTGTTGGAGTTCGTGTGGCGATGCGAGGGATTGGAATTATTGTGTGGCAGCCGTGAGCGGTGGGATGGATTATATGGACTAGATTTCGATGTGCGCCTTGGCGCACGATCCCGTGAAAACCGTGCAGACTTACATTTTATGTAAGATCGGTAGAAATAAGATGTAAAACGATAGTAATATAAACACAAACAGAGTAGTAAAAGGTAATATAAACTTACTGAGTAGTAAAGGTAATATAAACTTACTGGGAAGCAACCCTATTCAATTAACTTCAAAAAGAGCAGGGTTTCTTATGTTTCTCTTACAGAAACACGTACATAAGACTTGACGCACGATCTCGTGAGACTCGTTTCAATTGTGAAAATAATAATAAATATTTTTAGAGTTTACAATGTAGCAAAATCATACTAAATTACAAACAGAACAACAAACATTTATATACAACAACGGAACATGGGGAAAATATATTATAGCATGTAAAAGTTCTTGACTCTTCCGAGAGCAACAAAAGCAAGGAAGGAACGCTAAAATCATCGCCTACATAGGAAATGCATTCTCGCTGCATGGTCTTTAGTGCTTGCATCACCAAGAATTAACACCGCTGCAAATAAAAAGATAAATTAACCAATAGTCAATTGGGATTCAAGTGAAGAAAAGCAGACGAACCTATTCATGTTAACATACATTAAAGCTGCACACATGTACGGTGTTGTTACAATGGCATACAGAAATATTCAAACAATTCAACTATTGGGAATTGGGCAGTTCATGGCATGTCATACCATCTGTATTGAATAATGAAGGTACATGGCATTTACTACTAAGAAAATAGTGGCCATGCGATTAAGAATTGAAGTTATACTACTTACTGCCATTAATACGCATACACTTAAAATAACTGCTGATATCTTCTTCAAGGACGCATCATGCACAAATATTAATATGTTTCTACACAACATTTTTTTGATTTCTTACTTCCTTTTAGCAGAGTAGTAGTCTCATGTAGACGGCCGTCAGAGTCATGCAGATCTGCAGTTGTCGTCAAAGATGCCGGCTGCCTGTTTATACCGTGAGGCAGCTCGTTATCTCCTGGCAGCTAGTTGTGCAGCCCTGGCAGAAATAAAGATACTTTAGCAAATTCAAATTGAAGGAAAATACAGTACAAGCTCAGTTCCTAGTTTTACTTGGGAATCAAAATCTTCAGACATAAACATAAAACCTGGTCATTTATACATTGATTACTAAAAATAAACCGGTGAGGATTCAATTAAAATACTACTTGCATATGACCTATCATCAAAACAAATCTATCATCAACCACTATTTATGGGCGTCTAAACGTCTCAAAGATAAGAACTAAAGCTGCTTACAAATGCTATCGTTCATTCAAGCACCCTCGCGTTGCTGCACTACTTCTGAACATGTTGCAGGTAAGTCGAAAGTTAGAAGAAACACATCTGACTGACCTATGTTGAGACAATCCACTTTGCGTAGGTACGCTAGTAGAACCCAGCCCATCCTCGGATACCCAGGCCTAGTTTCATGGGTTTCACAATCTTCCACAAGAAGGACCGGTTTACCATGCAAGAGTACCTGCATAAGTACACAGAAACAGTATAAATTTCGATTCGAAATAAGAAAGCAAGGTAATAAATAAAGAGGCAAAGGAAAATTGTTATTCCACGATGTTATGCAATACAATGTTGAGCGCATGCAATGCTTGCGCTGCTACGTCTACTGAGAACTCAGCCATGAGCAGTATATATGGATTCATGTTTCACAACATTAAAATCATATGAAGATAATTCTGCTTGCACCAAATCAAACTACTTATTTAGGTACCATTATTTAACCACTGGCATCAACACTGGTCCTAATAACCAGGAACTTTCACATGGGATAAGTAAGTAAAATACCATATTTGCAGGTATGGCCAGTGCGCCTTAGCATGTGATACATGAATGCAGTACAGACTGAGATGGCTAGCAGCAGCACGACGGTGAAGGGGAAGGTGCTTGCCTGAATCATAATCAGTAAAGCCATGGATCATCAGTCCAAGATTGCGGGTGTGCATAGCCTCAGCAAATATAATGGCCACGACAATACAGAGGATTGGGAACAGAAACACCCAGACTGTCTTGAAGAAGCCAGAGAGAAGACAGAAGAATTTCTAAACTGATATTGAATAAATATAGCTATTGGCCATATATGCCTTGAGGAATAAAAAATATAGCTATTTACCGTATTGTTAGTTAAAGATGTATAAAAAGTTCAATCAAATTATTACAAGCATGAGGAAGAATTCTCATTTTTAGCACTCTGTAAACCAGACGGTCACTGGTGGTTTTAGTTAGCTAGGGGCTACATCCTCAAACAAAAAAGAAGAAACAACACTACAATAATCTTTTAAAAATAACGGGATGCAAAGGAAAAAACGGAAACACAATGCTATCATTTGATCGGACACACACAATATATATAACATTTATGTTGTTTGACTCTTGAGTTTTGATTAGAAAGGTAGGATAAACTTTTGCAGTCCTGACTGTTGAGTATAGATTAGAAACAAATCTCATCCAACGAATATAAAATAACCTGACTATACAGTGACAGTACTTTATTAATACATCCCTGAAGCATCTTGCTCTTGGTGACTTAAATATGCTCATACAAAATTAATCAATATGGTCTGTAGTGACAATGCTCTGTAACAACTTCTCAACTCTAAAAAAGGTTAAGTTCATAATTTGTGGTCAAGCATCTACTCACCTCAGCACAAATTGTTACACACTATATACCCTCTAAACCAACTTAGTTGGGCCCAAGGCACGGTTTATTGTTGCCAGCAAATCCTAGACGGCATCTGAACATGGATTAAAAATGGTATGAACAAATTAAAAGATCAGCAATAAAGGTAATTACTTCTCCTCGCAGAATCATGGCTAGTATACCTGGAGCATCCTAAATAATATTGTACTTAATATTACAGATTAGCATTTCAATATATTTCTGATGACGTGTTCTAATTTCAGTATATCAATTGCCCTTAAAAACGGAAACAATCATAAGAACAAACGGCAAAAACTGACCACTGGCTTGACACATGATGCAAAACAGTATACAAGAAACAGAGATATGCAATACGAGCAGGCCTTGCCATCTGACTTCTTCTCGAATATTGTGAAGTCAAGAAACTTACTTTAAAGCATTATAATAGAGGTATTGAGCCAAGTATACCAAAAGGATGAGAGGATAAAGCTTTCTTTTGCCTTTATGTAATAGGTAGGTTAGTTAGTGTATTAGACGGACTGCACGGACAGAATCAAGTCCAAGAATATTTGAAGTCCAAGAAGAATTAGTAATACAGAACAGTTGCATATAAGTACCAGCAATGTAAACTATTTGAAACCTACCAGGAACCATATGAAGACATACTGTTTTTTTTTGTGGCACAACTTCCTTTCTCTAGCACGACTCGCAGAAATCCTAGCTACACAGAACACTTAATCAGCAATATGCATTGTATATAACGGACAAGCATAACTACAAATCTCAAGCCCATATCCTATTTTCCACAAAAGAGAAAAAAAATATATCCCTCTCAATTTCATGTAGCAACAAGAGATCACAAGAAGGTGACCCTGAAGTGTACCTCCGGTGACTGGTCATCACACCACAGCCAGCCTGTATTGATATTCTCACAGCCTCAATGCTATCGGTTACAGGTACACTGTGGTTAACCTACATACACAATTCTTGAGCTGACAAAGCTATACGCTACAAAAAAAATAATGTATCTCAAACCAAACATACCTTGAGGAGAAGAGCATTGCAAGACTTCCCCGCAATCGCCTTTGCAACCCTCTGCATGAAAGAGTGAAATAAACTAATGATATCAGCAAGGAAAATGAAAAGATAAAGAAAACGCATCTCAAAAAACATAGAGCATACAATTGGGTTGGCAGAGCAGAAAAAGACCCACAGATTATTGCTTTATTTCCATATAAATAGGGAATGAAAATGTTTCAACTTTTGCTAGGGCTACAAATTTCAGATACCGTCTGGTAGACAAATTTCAGAATTTCTATATGCTAGACAGTCTAGTCATTTTGTTAATCCAATAGAAAATCTAATCCCATCAAAACAAAAATAGCACATCCTATTATTAATATTCATAATAACTCACCACTTTGTAATCGATCCCAGCCTCCTCTACCAAAACATGCAATGCGATTTCCTCAGTCATCTTAGCATAGTGAACCCAGTCATCCTAACCAAATAGGTCCTCAATCAGGAAAATTGGGTATTCATCAACAAATGACTTGTACACATTCTTCGGGCTATCTCCAGATATCTTCTAGAGCCATTATTATTCTGCAACAAGCAAAAGAATGACCAAACATTGACCATCAAAATCAAAATAAGATTACAACTTTAAACTGACATTACCTCTTCCTTGAAGTTAAGATCATAGGTTTGATCCTTTTCATCATAGAATTCTGAAGCAGCAATATTCATTCCAATGGAAACCTAGTAGGCCAGACAGAATAATATATCATCAGCACCAAATATCTAGAAATAATGGTGGCATACTCATTCAATTAATTTAACATGATGCAAGTTCAAGATACCTTGCCAGTATATTCGGTGGGTATACATATTTATCTTTCTTTTGGCCTCCTGCTTATCACCAACGGCGACATCATTTTCTTTTCGATGTCCACGGTGGAACCTTCTTTCTCGTCCTCCTCAGTCTTCCAGTCCCAAATCCAATTCAGCTAGAGAAACGGTACATACAAATACATAAAGTAAGCAAATGAATAATCTACACAGGAAATACAATGAGGCAAGAAATTAGCACCATAAAGAATTTTATATCTGACATCCCTCATGGGAAAAGAAACAAACTGAGGTCAAAGGGGGTGAAGCCATACCTATTGTCCATCCACTACAACAAGACAAATTGGTTTATGAGAAGCATCATATCTACAGAGAGAAAAAACTAAACCGTGAAGGGAAGCCTCCTTACCTTGAAGATCTGCAGCACAAAAAAGGGGATCCAGAGAAAGGGAGAGAGAGGGTGGGGAACCTGGATATTGGTGGATGGAGCTGCAGTTTAGATGTCCAACGGGGCTCTTGTCTGATCCCCGGCATCAGTCCTCCACTTCCCCACGTGCTCCTCCATGGGTCAGCCATGGCACCAAGCTAGAGGAGGCAGAGCTCAAGGGGACAAAGATAGCAGCAGTGTGGAGGTTGAGGCTAGGGGAGAGGAAGGGAGATGGAAATCTGGAGAGAGGGTCGACCATAGGTCGTGGAGGCTGGAGGTTGGAGACGCTGCCTGGGAGGGGGAGAAGGACGGTCGGCCAGGGAGGCGGAGGCGCCAGCCGCCGCTCCCGAGGAGCACGTGAGGAGGAAGAGAAAGGGAGGTGGATGCGTGAGAGGAGGGGAGATGGGCCAGGAAGATGATTGATGCACAAGATCTGAAGCGGCTCACCTACTTGACATGGTCTTCCCGGCAAGCAGCGCGGACGGTGGCGGCCTGAAATCGTTGCGTCTATGGCTGTCTCGAGCAGAACGGGCGGCGCGCTCTGCTGGCCGGCGGTCATCCATGGAGGCGGAGCGGCACGGAGGCAGGGATTGGAAACGGGCGTGGGGGACGAGAAGTGCGGGCGGCCAGGAGGCGGAGCGGCGCCGCCAGACGTGCGAGGAGAAGAACGCGAGGGGATTGGGGAGCAGCTGCGTGCAAGACGATTGGGTGGGCTAGGTTCGCACCGACCACCGAAGGAAAGGTCCAAACTACCCCCGCGCGGAGAAGATATTTTGCACGCTGGCGCGAGGCGAGCGCGCCCTGAGAACCAGCCACGGCGACTGACGCGCGGACCCGCTCGACTGTAGGACCCAAATGCAGCCAGACGCGGGTAGACAATGGCCAGTGCATGACTTTCGCTAGCGCAAAGGATCGACGGTAAAAAGCCCCACAACCAACCAGAGCGCACGTTGCTGGCAGAAACGAATGGCTGAGATCGAATTTCAGCCAGATACTGTAAAAATCCAACGGCTGACATGCTGAAAGCGCTGTGAATCCCCCATGGGGGGCAGCTATTATACCTTCAGATGGCCAAAGTAGGTGAGAGGTTGGTGGTGCCATTGTTCCGATGTCTAGGAATTTGAGCCGGCACGCATTTAGCTATCGTGGACGCGTCTTTGACCCGCCTAGCCGGCACTCCCAACGGGTGGGCCATTTAATACATTGATAGGAAGTCTCTATGGCTGCCAAGAGGGCCTAGGAAGGCCATCTGACATGGCTTGGAGTGCCGGTGTGTCTATCCTAGTCCTTATGTTTGTAGGGGGCGGCACAGGCGTCTCGACTATTTTATTACGCTTGGCGAAGTACCGACAAGCTATCAGACGTGCCGCTTGTTGTGAGCCCAAATGACCTATTGAGGGCGCTACCTGGGGTTACCATTGACATGACCTTACGACCTAGGGATGGAGACTCCAGTGGACAGGACTGGCTGAATCTGACAGCAGGCACACGGCCAGCTTTGGAATGCATAGCTTTGGTGCATACCACGATTTTCCCTAGACACGCTCATTGCAACTTTCGCATGACGTTTGGTCGATTAACTAATCAAGGAAAAAAGTTTATTTTAAACCCTGAACTCGTATAGGTTCGACGAAATGAACCCTAGACTCAAAATCCATGTCGTTTGTACCCTGAACTATTCTATCCCGGTCTAAATCAAACCCTGTAGCTGTTTGTTGCACTGGGAAAGAATTAATCCCGGCCGGGTTTATATGCTACTCTCCCTGACAGTAGGGCCCATGTATCATAATCATCTTCTTCCCCCAATTCTCTTTGTCACTCTATAATGGATCCCGATTGACTGATTGAACGGTCCACCGCGGCGGCTTACACAGGCACCGCAACGCGTGGAGGAGCCGGGTAAGACAGCGGCGTGGAACAGGTGGAACGACCAGGCGCATGCAGGGCTCTGCACGGCACGGCGACGCGCGCTCATAGCCCGCGAGGTGCCTCCTAGCTAGCTCCTCCCAAATCCCAATCTTCTCTATTTCTTCTCAACCGGTTTGGCAATATCTAAAGGTATAGGGTGTGTTTGGTAGCCCGGGTCAACCTAGATATTCTCATCTCAACCTAGCCCAACCAACTATTTCTTGTTTGTTAGCCTGAGTCGGTCCATCTCAACACTGCCGACCTCATACGAAAAAGGTCTCTCAGCCAGGCTGAGTTGAGAAGCTCAAATCGAGCTTCACAACTCGCCCAGGCTGAGCACAACCCGCAAACCACTGTAGCGTTGCCTCGCGCCGCCCCCCAGACCCCCAGCGCCACGTCTTTCTCTCTCTCATTTTCCCCCAACTTCCTCTCCATCCTCCCGCGCCCCACCCTCTCTGCCGTCGGCCGAGCAGCAGCGACAAAGCACGCCGCCGCCTCCCTCCCGTCTTCCTCTTCCTCCACCTCCCTCCAATCTTCCTCTCCCTGCGCCGCCAACCGCCGCCTGGACATGCTGCCTCGATGCGCCCCCACGCCCGTATAAAGGAAGCGCAGCCTCGATGCGTCACTAGGACGTGCTGCATCGGCGATGCGCCGCCAGGGCGCGCTGCATCGACGCGCCTCCACGCGCAGCTCCAGCCACCGCCCGATCGCCGAGCCCGGCCACCGCTACGTCGGCCGAGCAAGACCAAGAGATCACGTCGCCGCCTCCCTCCCGGCTTCCTCTCCTGCCGCCTCCCTCCCGTCTTCCTCTCCCTGCGCCGCCAACCGTCGCCGGGATGTGCTGCCTCGACGCCCCTCCACGCCCGCAGCTCCGGCCAGCCACCAGGCGCAGCTCCGGCCAGCCACCAGGGGCAGCTCCGGCCAGCCTCCCCAAGAAAGGATCTGATTGCTTTTTGTTATTCTGCTTAAGGACCTTTGTGTAAAAAATCGAACTCAGCACGTATCAACGTATACAACCTATACCAAACAACTTCTCTGCTCAGAATCTCTCAACCAGGCCGGGCTACCAAACAAGCTACAAAATCTCAGTTGGACATGTATGAGGTCACCATGTATGAGGGGAGATAGTTACTCTGAGGTGAACCGGGCTACCAAACACACCCATAATTGATGCAACCCCATGGGGGTCTCACAGCGATTACCGCTTGTGGACCGTCGGATCTTTACAGCGGTGGATCCCGTCCGTTTATTCCGAGCAGTAGCAAGTCCAGCCCATGCGTGGGCTTCCTCCTTCCCTAGATTAACCCATGCAACAGCCCTATTTTACCTGCCTGCGCTTGCACGCGGACCCTCCTTTCCGTGGGTCCACTTGTCAGTGACCTGGGGTGAGTTTTGGGTGGGTTGGGCGTGGCTGCAGGGTGAGACAAAACCAGTGGGCGAACTACTGCCCCAAGCGTCTTCTCCTCCCTCCCCCAATCCCCTTCTTCTCCACCCGTCCCTCCTCCTCCCACCTCTTCTCCGTCGACCGCATCCCCGGCTTCTCCACCCAGCTGGCTGCAGCCCCGTCGGCTGACTCCTCCGCCATCGAGCCCTCTAGCTCCTCAGCCACGGAGCCTTCTGCTCGTGGTGCTAGGGTTTCAGGTCGCAAGAGGAAGAACACGGGTCCAAGATTTTCCGGCCGGCCAAAGGCCACAGCAAACCCGTACGGCGATGGAAGGACGGCGACCGAGGCTGGAGCGACGCTGGAGATGGAGGATCTCCTCCACAGCTTCGTTTCCTCGGGATTTGGCGGCCATATAGAGGCCACGATGGCCCCGTACAGCGACAGACAAGCGGCAGCCGAGACTGGAGGCGGCGCTGGAGAAGGGGGGTCTCCTCAACATCTTCGTTTCATCCGCGTCAAGCTCAACCGCAAGGGTAAGATCCCGATCTGACCCATCGCTGCATCTAGATCTCAAACACAAGCTTTCATCTTGCTAATGGTCGTGCTTTTGATGGTGCAGAAAAGGAGAAGACCTTGAACACGCTAGGAACTTAGCCTGGAAACTTTCATCTTGCTCATGGCAAGATTTCATCTTTTGATTTTTTGTTGATCCGGGATAAAAGAATCAAAATAAGCTAAACATCATTCAAACCTGTTTCATGCGATTAGGAACTTAATTTGGAAGCTTTGTTGAGGCAAAAGGTGAGAGCTCTGAAATAATTGAACTAGAAACAAATGTTCTCTTATGGTAAATATGTGAAAATATTCTGCCATTGTGTCATGTTCCTTTATACTGCAGAAATTTCATCAGTTTAATAATCTTCTTAGTATATAAGTTTTTTAGCATATTTTATTTTGCCTTGCAGGCAAAGCTGATCAAGATGAGTAACATTATAATTGATGCATAATCTGGGGTTATTGGGGCAGATCCGTATATTTTGAAGATACCATGACTTTGAAATGTAAGTTTGTAATGCTAAATTAATAGCCAATTTTCTCTCTATCACCTGCATTTCTTTAGGACTGGAGCTAAGGAAGCAAATCTTTACACCCAGATAGGCCTCAATGTGGGGGAGAAGGAGGAGGATTCTGGCGCGGCCCGCACAACTGCCATTTTCTTCTCATTAGCTTTGCTTCCATGTGTGGCTGTGTTGGCTTGCGTTCCGACGGATTTCATCACGCCAGGTAGCACTGGTTGAAGTGTTCAGCTTTAAACTTTGATTGATTTAATCATCTTTTCCTTATTCCCCTAGGATTGGCTCTCTCTGTCTTGGTGGAATAGGAAGGGAGTCTGAAGAAACACCAAATGTTGGTCTCAATGTCGTCGTTGTTCTAAACAGGTTTATTTCCACCTTCTGCAGGCTAATGTGAATGATGTGGGATTGCTCCTATGCTTGCCAGGGAGGAAAAGGATATGAGGTTTTGCCTACGAACAAGGAAAGGTATAGCTGATAGGTATGGCTTAAGTTTCTTGAATGTTATCTTGCTAGACATTAAATTTTTGAATTGCGCACTTTACATGTTGAACTTGTTTCCCCAAAATTGGTATATGGTTTTAATGTTTTTCTGGGTGTTCGTGTCCAGAAGTTTCATGTTGATTTATTTTTAGGTAAAAAATAGGATTTTGTTCGTATGGTTCAGGATAGTTTGAGGGTTCAATACAGATGATAACGAATTTTAAAATGATACAATTAGGCTTAAGCTGGGGCATGAAGATCGCAGCTTTACCACTTAATCTCTGCTACAGATAATTACCACTACTAAGATCATTTGAAGGTTCTTTATTAGGCCTTCCTAGCCAGTTTGGTGTTAACGTTATATGAACTGGCACTCACAAACTGATAGTTTTCCAACTATAGTTTTTCGTTGTGTCCATCCTCTTCTTTTCCAAGTTTGAGGTGTTACTTTCCCAAGATTCTGTGCCATTTGAGACTTTCTGAAAGTGTGTGGTTCTATTAGGAAATGCCTACACTAATGAATTTTATAACTCACAAACATTTTGGAATGATTTAATTATTTCGAAGTGTCACTGGTCAAGCCTTGCAAATAAGCTGGGGAGAAATGCTTAGCCTTAGGTTTTAGATTTTTGGATGAAACACCCTCAGATATGAGTCAGTTGGAAGGATAATAAAACAATAAGGCCTTGTCCCTTGCCATTACTTAGCGTAGGCTAGCACATTACTTAACTATGAAAATCGGTGATTGCAGTAAATTAAACCACAAGAGTTTGTCCCTTGCCCAGAACCAACTAATACTCTCTGTATAATGATTGTTTCCAGTTAATACTATTTTTGAGTAACACTTGAAACTTCCTAGGTTGGGACAGTGCTACATAGCCAGGGAAATTTCTCTTTAATTCTGTTCTACGTGTTAAGAGGTTAATTACTTGATGCAGATGTAAAGTTTATTATGTGCTCTCCTCCTCATGCGCCATTGTTCTCTCCTCCTGCGTGCCTCGATGGGATGATAGACGGTGCAATCAGTTTATAACGAGAACTTATTTGTGCATTCATTTCCAATCTGCTTTTGGAGCAAGAACCTAAATTGGTTATTTGATGATTTTGTGATGCTTGCTAATTGTTCGAGCTACAAGTCAATTGAGCTGGAACCTCTCAGGTGGTGGCTGCAGATTGTTCTATATATAAATAAATATTCACATACCAAAATATTATGTTTATACATAAAGACAATGGTTAATTTAGCAAATAAGATGTTTGTTTTTCATCTGCTCCACCTACCATTTAAATTTTCTTTCTCTGATTATAAGCGATATGCGTATATACTACTCTATTAGTCTATTCTACTACAACATATTAAATGGTTGACTACTCTATGTACTCGTTATGCCAGTTTTATTCATTATAATGTCAGTGGCCCGGCCGTCACTTTTTATTCAAAGTCGAGCTTGGTGAATTGTAGCATTGCAGATATGTTTACGAAACCTGCAGCAGGTAATGAATTTTACTTGCCATACCGATTTCAGCTTATAGCAATGAATCTCCTCATGCTTTGTTTAAGTTCATGTTGAAAAAACTAATGTGGTGATTTTAAATCCCCACAAAAGTGGTGATTTTAAAGCATAGGCTTTAAGCCCCAACAGGATGTCACTTGTTTATATTCTTCTGCTAGAATTCTAGGAATTGCTTTGTGTGCATAATATTATCAGATTTCCCTATGATCATTCATACATACCAAAATTTAAATGGCAGGACTTATTAGAGAGAATTGCTTCTGCATATCAAATTGGTTTTGTGTCATGTGGGCACTTCAGGTTTGAGTGGTATTTACCTCATCACATATAGTACTCCGTACTAATATTTCTTTACAGAGGTGAATTGTATTTTATTTTTGGTTGTCTCTATGTGGAAGATTAAATAGCTCTAGGTAGATGACCAGGCTCAA
The DNA here is from genome assembly GCF_019359855.2 of Lolium perenne. Taxonomy (NCBI): domain Eukaryota; kingdom Viridiplantae; phylum Streptophyta; class Magnoliopsida; order Poales; family Poaceae; genus Lolium; species Lolium perenne. The sequence continues at coordinate 324,823,892 of NC_067246.2, forward strand.
GGTTTGGTGACTTGATCTAGGTAACAAACATTTCAAAGCATGCTATCTTCCATTTAATTTTATTTAAAAGTGGTGCTTCTGCAAGCCGTGATATTGTGATTGTTCACCATTTAATACTCCAGTACTTCGATGGTTACTGCTTTGCCTACATCCCTTGCAGGGAAGAAACTGAGGGAAAGCTTGAAGCCAATATATCTACGAAAATTTGTATGCGCCAATGTATGGTCAGGGTTCTCAAAAAAATTCGCAGGTTGGATAGTTTTTCCAGTGTGATCTCCATGACTCCAGTTCAGAATTATTCAAAATTAATAGTAAAAATGTTGTATTTTGAAGAACTAAAGTGCAGCTCATTAATCTGTGTTTTGAGACTGGGAGGCAAAGTTAAATGTGTATAATTTCCATGTGCTGCAATTTGAAAATTGGATGCTTATGCTCATTCAAATATTATGGTATGGTTTCATCTTTCATGGTCGGCTAAGTAATGCGTGCTAATAGCTTATTTATTCAGAACTAAGCAACGATAAAATTTATGGAAATATTTTTTGTAATCTAAGGCAAGTATACTGATTGAATAATGGTTTTATTGGATGGGTATTTTTGAATACAAAGAAAAAGGGCATCATGGAATCAATACATTAGTAATAATTCAATTTTGAATCATCTTTACCTGCCAGTTTGCCGCTTTCACTTACAATTTTCCAGCTCAGGGAATGGGAAGACATAGCCCTAATCTGCCCAGTCATCTTGGTCAACTTACTTAGTTGTATGAGGTAAAATATGTGTAATAACCTTGCATATTTCTTATTATATATTGTTCTATTGTATGCAGAAATTCCTTCCAATTGGCTGGTTCTAATCTATTAATCCATGGATAGCCATGCTATAATACTGTAATGGTCTTTTTGGAAATAATACTCATTTGTGTTTCTTGAATACACATCCACTACATTCATTTCCCTTTGGATATGTGTTTAGTCGCATTGCATTGTGTTCCCTCTTTTGTAGGTTTCTCTTGAGTGTGCTAGGTGCTTCTGGACGGCGTTGTGGGTTTGATGATTTTACTCCTTGCCCGGTTCTTCTAATGGCAGTCTGAGGCGGGATAGGCCTGGAGTTCCAGCACATTATTTACTCCCAAATTTTGTGTTGGTACACGTGTTATAGAAGCTGATCATCAATCTACTGCAGGAACATGATCATGTTCAAGCAGCTAATCTAGCCTTCAATCAATACTGCCTTCACTTATTCAGTACTGAGTCTTCTTATAAAAGCAATGGCAACTACCCAATCTTTGTTGCTTGTATTTTTTATTAGTGTCGTGAACAAATCAATCAATCAATTTTCTAATTACTATAAAATATCTTAGGCTTTCCTGCGTTTGTTTTTATTGATTTATTCAAAATTATTTTGTTTAGTTGTGGGCCTGCCAACGACTCATTAGAGACAGACATCAATGAATTATAAGCTTATCGAATATGAAACTTACATTTCCATTCTTTCCATAAACTGATGTTTGTACTTGATACACTAGGTGATATGACCAAACAGCCCTGCAAAACAATGAAGCCCTTGGCAAAACACCAATGTATCATGTACCATTCTTTCGGGAATTCAGTTTCCCCCATTCTTTGGGGAATTCAGTTTCTCCAAAACAGAGATGCATCAGGAAACTGCCTACAGTATAATGGCTTATTGCTGTGTTAAAAAGAAAAAGCAGCGGCTAGTGTTAAGGCAGCGTACCAGACAGTAAGCCACCGCCACGGGCGTTTGGCTACATGCCGTGTCTTGGCGATATGCCGATTCCCCCTTTCTTTCTTTGATCCAATCCATCTCCAATCGTATCCATCTTCAATCGATTCCTTCTCCGATCTGAGTCCTCTGTTGAATCTCCTTCGATTTCTCTAAGATCGCTTCTGCTCCCATCAATCCCCATAGTCCCCTGCCCTTCTTCCTCAAAAAATTCCCAATTTGCTGTGTTGACTGAGAGTGCGCCCTTGCTACTGCAGGTAACCCTCTTCTTCTCTGATCCATCTCTTCTTGTGTTTTGTGGACTGCTAGGAGTTCCCCCCAGCCCCCATAGCTTTTGCCCACCGCCGCTTCCACTCTGCTTCCAACAACCTCGACGACATCCCTCCTACACCTCACCAACAACGCTGCTGGCTGCTGCTCCGAGAGAGTTGCATGTCGTTTCTCCTATACTCCAGTCCCTAACCACACTTCGCCGCCACGAGAATCGCTGCCTTTACACGCCACCGCTGCAGACCCGTCCAACCTTCAAGCCTGTGGCATTAGCAGGGACCTGAACAAGTCCTCCAAATAGATGTACTACTGTGTTGGACCATCAGTTTTTCAAGCATCTTTCTTCCTGGAGATTGTGCTTCCACGGGGCACATCTTTTCCAGAGACACAATGAAGCTCGTTGGTTGGAACTGCCGAGGTATGGGCAAAGACCTCGATAACTCCACCAAGATGGAGTATCTTGCCAGGTTTATGAGATCCACAAGTGCACAAATAACTTTTGTTTCAGAGACAAGAACATCGAGGTACAGTTCTTCACATGTTAACTCTCGTTTTAACTCTTTAGATAGCTTTGTAGTTCCATCTGATGGTCGATCGGGAGGTCTCTGGTTGCTATGGTCTGATGATGTTCTTCTCTCTGTCAAGTTCTTCAGCCACTATATGATTTTAGCTCTTGTTGTCGATAGAACTTCTAATGTAGAGTTTGCTCTGGCTTGTGTTTATGGAGATCCTCATCATTGCCATACTAAAATGATATGGGATCAGGTTTCTAGTTTTGTAAATGATAACCTTGGGAAACCAGTAATTTGTCTAGGTGATCTAAATGATATCATGTGTGATGAGGACACCACTTCTATTAATGTGAATAAGTATCGGATGCGTGCTTTCAATTCTTATATCAAACAGTGTGGTCTGTTTGATTTGGGGTTTAGTGGACCGGCTTACACTTGGACAAATATGCGTTTCTCCTCCAAACCTATCTTTGAAAGGCTTGATCGTTGTATTGCTAATGCAGAATGGTGTGATGTGTATCCAAATACTAATGTTTTCAATTTACCAATCATTCACTCCCTCAGTGATCATGCACCTATTTTAATTACCACTGAATCCCAGGTTCGTAGGCCTAAACTTAACTTTAAATTTGAAAATTGGTGGACTTTTGAGGAAGATTTTCAAGGTGTTGCAAAAAAGGCTTGGGAGTCTTCGATTAGTAGACCGTTCCATGCTAGAACCGCTAACCTTGCAGGAAACTTGAAAAGGTGGTGCAAAAAGAAAAAACCTTTACAACAACAACTTGATAGCATTCAAAATCAGATCAACGAGATTCAACTGAAGCCAGTGCACATGCAAGACCATTCCCTTCAGGCAAGGTTAGTTGTTGAATATGAAGAAAATTTGACCAAGCTCACTGAATTTTATCGACAACGCGCAAAGAAACATTGGGCAACCCAAGGTGATAGAAACACATCTTTTTTCCACAATGCTGTTCAAAAACGTAAGCGCCAGAATCGTATTGTTTTTATTAAGGACAATAATGGTAATAATTTATTTGACCAGGATGATATTGCAATGGAGTTTGTTAATTACTTCAAGACTATTTTCCGCTCCTCTACTAACAATGACAGGACCAACTTAGAGACAGCAGTCCCACAAGATACAAACGATTTCACCAACTCGATCCCCGATAAGCAGGAGATATGGGAAATACTCAAAGCCATGAGGAAGAATGCATCTCCGGGACCAGACGGATTCAATGTTGGTTTCTACCTTTCGGCTTGGAGCTGGATAGGAGATGATGTCACCACACTGGTAAGAAACTTCTACACCACAAGTATTATACCACCTCATCTCAATGATACTCAAATTTCCCTCATTCCTAAGAAGGGCTTGCCATGTACCTTCTGATTTTAGACCCATAAGCTTGTGTAATGTGATCTACAAAATTATTGCAAAATCGCTAGCCAATAGATTAAAAGAGCACCTGCCAGATTACATTCACCCTTCTCAACAAGCTTTTATCAAAGGTAGACGAATTAGCAATAATATTATTGTTGCTCAAGAAATTGCTCACTCTTTCTCGTTGTCCTCCTGGAATAGCCTTGACTTTATGTTGAAAATAGATCTAGCAAAGGCTTTCGATAGAACAGAGTGGCACTTTGTTGTTAAGGCTCTTGCTCGTAAAGGTTTTCATGATCATTTCATAAAACTTGTGCATGCTTGCATTTCATCACCGACTTTCTCTGTCATCATCAATGGTCAAGCTTTTGCAAAGTTTAAAAGTAGTAGAGGATTAAGACAGGGTTGTCCTTTGTCGCCATATCTTTTCGTTCTTGCTGTGAATGAACTGTCTCTCACGCTGCAAAATGCTCTGCAAGCCAACAACCTCACAGGTATTTCCCTGGGACCAAATTGTCCTCCAATTCACTCATTGATGTTTGCGGACGACTTGATTGTTTGTGGTAAAGCGAATACACAGGAAGCTACAACTATTTTTGATCTCTTAGATCATTTCTGTCAGGACTCGGGGCAAACTCCAAATTGGAGCAAATCTGGGATTTTATTTAGCAAGAATGTGCCTTTGCAGGTCAAGCAGGAAATCAAAACTATCTTTCCAGTACCAAGCATTGACAACTCTTTTGTTCATCTAGGCCATCCACTTGTTTTGCCTTCCAAGGATAGATCGTCGGCTTACAATTTTGTGTGCGATAAATTCAAATCCAAGCTCAGTGCTTACAAAGCAAATAGACTCTCCCATGCTGCCAGATTAACTCTTATAAAATCTGTTTTCTCGTCTATACCTGTCTACTATATGTCCAACATTCTATTTTCAAAAAAATTCCTCGCCAAATTGACATCCATCATTAGGAATTTTTGGTGGACAGGTGTTCAAGATGACCGGACCACTAAAAGCTTGTGTCTTAGAGCTTGGGCTGATATTTGCATTGAAAAAAATATTGGTGGTCTGGGTGTTCGTAATTTGCAGGCAATCAACCAGGGACTAATCCTATCCGCGGCTTGGAGATTGGCGAAGGAACCACAAAGTCTGTTGGCACAGATTCTTAAGGCAAAGTACCATCATGATACATCCATTTGGAGAGCAAGCTCAAACGTGCCAAAGTCAGCCTTTTGGTCTGCAATTCTTAAGGTAAAACCTCTTATGATTTCCGGTTCAATATACCAAATTGTTGATGGTAGTAGTTCGGTGTGGAGTGCTCCCTGGTTTATGGGTTGGGAAACCATTTATGATCATCTCATAATACAACAACAACCCTTTACATATCCAGCACAGGTTAAAGACCTTTGGATTCATGGTCAAAAGCGTTGGAATGCTAACTTAATCACTTCTTTATTTAGCTTCGAAACCGCTAATGCAATACTCCAAACTCCTATAATCAATACAGATGGTCAAGATACTCTGGTTTGGAAGCTAACCCATGCAGGTAATTGTACATCCAAAAGTGCATACAAGCATTGTTTCAGCAACCTACAACTTCCACCGAGGCAACGCCCAAAAACTGTTCCACCAGAGATCATCTCCCTTCTTAACCAGGTCTGGCGGGACAAAGAAATGGCGCCGAGAGTTCAAACATTCGCCTGGAGGCTTCTCAGAAAGGCACTTCATACAGGTAAGAGGGCTAGCAGATTCTCCAAGCACATTAAAGAAGGTTGCTCTAGATGTGATAATAAAGAAGATGAAATGCATATGCTATTCTTATGCCCTTTCTCTAAAGCAGCATGGTTCTGTTCTCCCTGGTACATTAGAACTGAATCCCTTGCTGCTCATCATGGCTCTATTCCTAATATGATTTATGCTTTGCTCACATCTGGACATCCACAAATAAAACCCACTACTCTCTATACCTTCCTGTGGTGTCTATGGAAGGCTCGAAACGACACTCTCTTTTGCAGGAAAGTAAGCAGACCATCGCAGGTTTTTGCCGCAGCTGATGCTATTATCAGTGCTACTAAATTAGAGATCCGAAGTTCTACTGAACAACACAACGACTTGCAAGTCAACAACATTCGTACACCTGCACCGCAACTTGATGTCATCCCTGGATCGACCATCGCTGAACCATCAATTGTAGCAGGCACCAAGATATTCACAGATGCGTCATGGGTACAAGTTGAACAGCAGCGAAATTCTCCTATGCCGGCTGGGCTAGGAATATGCATTCAAGTGGAAGGAAATCAACAGTGTTCCCAGCTCTTCATCTCGGCTATTTCGCCACCAGTGTCTTCGGTGCTACAGGCTGAAGCCTTTGGTCTTCTTCTTGCAGTGAATCTGGCGGACCTTCTTCGACTCCAGCAAGTTACTTTCTTCACTGACAATGCTACTCTTGCCAAAGCTGCAGCTAATCACAATTTACAGGATGCCCCTGGTCATTGGGAAATCAGGTCACATCTAGCCGGTGTATTCAATAGCAGCTCTTTTAACTCTGATAGAATATATCATATCTCCAGAGGTTTGAATTTCAAGGCAGACCACTATGCCAGGCTAGCTCTCAGGATTCAGAATACAACTTTCAGTTTTAGATGCTTGGCTAGCTCTCAAGCAAATGTTGCTTGTTCATTTAGAGATATATTGTCGGACCAAAGCGTTGCCATGTGCACGCTGCTCTCTGTAAAGTGTTGTTAAAATAATAAAATCTTTATTGTACAAAAAAAAAAAAAAAAAGTAAGCCACCGCCACCATTCGCAACAGAGTGCTTCTTCTTCCTCCTCTGCTGTCCTCCGTCGTGACAAAAAAGCTTCCACCAAGCACCACTAGAAGCTACAGCCCATGAAGGCATGAACGCCTGCAATCGTGGTGCTCCGGATCTCCCCCTGCCACCAGCTGCTTGTTCCTCCATCAGATTGTTGTAATACGCTACACCTTCCTTACTAACTGTTCCCTTCCCATCTAGAACAAACAAAATGCATCAGTGAAAGATAGAAACAACTGAGGTAGATGTAGTAGCTAGACTTAGATTTGATGTACCATGAGATTGAAAACCGATACACGTCGAAATTCAGGTTTTTTCAGCAAATCAACCTCTTCCTGTAGTGACATAAGAAGCACAAAATATTAGGGCGACATAATCTATTTTTCGCTCAAGAGAGTTTTCAGAAATTAAGTGCACATGATTTCAGAAACAGAGGTGTCTGGCATTCGATTCTCGTGTACCTACCTTGTAGAGATGGTACTCATCTGTGGTCATGTTTGCATTCACGTTTTCCGCGATATTCCCTGTTCTGGCAGCACAAAATAAAAAGACGGTGCTAGCTTCAGTAAATTCGTAAGCTTTTTGAGACACGGTTGTCAGCGGCACCCACACCCCAGCTATTTGAGTCGATCGGTAACAATAATACTATGTAGGATCTAGCTCAATTAGCTCATGGAGCTCGTGAATGAAGTGATGCGTACCAGCCTACCAGGCGTGTGGACGAAGGGGTCCTAGATGGAGGGCTCACGGCAGCCTCCAGGGGCCATACCCTCGACCTGGAATGCCAAAGTCGCCGCCCCGAATACGAACACCTTGGGAAACTCCGCCCGGATCAACCCGGCCGTGTCGACCGCCGAGCGGGCGCGTCTCAAGCTGGCTCCGAGCAGCAGGACGACCCCCAGCGGTATCAGCTAGCAGCAGGGGTGGGACGACGCGGGAGGACGGAGCAGCCACAAACGCACCCATCTGAGCTAGCTTCCGACGAGCGAGCGTGAGCAGCAGCCCAATCTCACCCTCGACGATGGAAATGAAGTGAGCACTTCCTTTCTGACACCTATCATTGTGCTCGTGATGTGTCCTGCTCCTATATTTTTGCCTGTCGGTGAGCTGAATTGGTGAAACCAAGAAATGTACTCTCTCTGCTCAATAAACAATGGAGTACGTCTCAACTTCGCATAAATTTAAATGTATTTGTTAATAGTTAATTTTTAGGACAATATTGGGTGAGCCTCAGGGGATTTGATTTCCCAGCCTTGGTCCCGTGCCGACATGTGTCTTTTTTGCTTCATGTAGCAAAAACACCGCTGCTTTTATTTTAGTGTAGCAAAAAAAGGTTCGCCCCTGAAAGAAAAGGAAAATAGTGAGATCATTGAAAACCTCACCGGAACCTCGACGAAGATCTCGAAGCAAAAAAAGTGCTATTGTAACATACCCAACCTGAATTGTAGAACAATTGTGCTACGATGTGCGGCGCCTGACTCGGAAAAGCGGAGGCGCGTGGCCAGAATTTTGGTGACGTGGGATCTCCAGGGAACAAGACAGAGGAGGAGATGAGATTCGTGCGTGGGAGCTAGAAAGAGACTAGCATGAGCTAGCGTGAGTGGTCGTGGGTGGGCCTCAAGGACGCGTGTAGAGCAGGAGGCCCACATGATGGGAGCCCTCGGATACCGCGTGGCCTGGAGGTTGCGTCGCTCACAGCTTCCGAAGGAATACAATTATTTTCCTAATTTATCACCGGTATATAAAATGTATATTGACAAAATCTCCGCGGATGGTGCACTGTATTGTGTACCTTAGCTATGCTTGCTCGACCATACTGTTAGGCCGTTGCTAGATATCCATAGAATGTACCAATGAATTTCGTCGGATATGTTCGATTTGTGAAACCTAAACAAAATAGCATTTTCTTGCTTACGTATAAACCTCACGGGATCGTGCGCCAAGGCGCACCATAAATCGAGTAGAATCAATGAAGAAAGGGCTGCACGTGAAAAGGGATTGAGGATTTCGGCTAGCTCCGCCGTTGGTCTATACTTCGATTTGGGGATCACATGCATTGTTTGTTGCATCTCTCTGATCCCACCTGTATTTTTTTTTTCCTGCCCGTCACGTCACTGAAGTTTGGAGTCTCACAACGCTCCGCCTCCACGACGCCATCGTCGGCGACGCAATCCGATGGGCCTGTTAGAGTATATATCTGTATATTGTAGTTTTCCCATATGTTAGGGGGCTTCCTGCATATTTGTGCCTGTACATGTACTATATATTGTGGCCTTTGGCCCTCTGATAATACATGTTGTGAATTCCTATCATGGTATCAGAGCTTTAGGTTTAGTTCATATCATGGTATCTTGGTGGTTCGCTTGTTGCTTGGAAAACGAAGAAACAGGTAGCGGTTTCCCATTCGAGTGTTGAGGCTGAGTTGCGGGCTATGGCTTTGTTGATTGCTGAGGTGACCTGGTTACGGTGGTTGCTTGCAGATTTTGGGATCTCTGTTACGACACCCACTCCCCTTTTGTCTGACAGTACAAGTGCTATCAGTATTGCACGTGATCCGGTCAAGCATGAGCTGACCAAGCATATTGGTGTTGATGCTTTTTATACACGTGCTCAGGTGCAGGATGAGGTTGTTGCGGTTCATTATGTGCCTTCAGATTTGCAGTTGGCGGATTTCTTTACAAAGGCACAAACTAGAGCGCAGCATGACTTTTACTCTCCAAACTCAGTGTTGTGGACCCACCATGAGTTTGCGGGGGGTGTTAGAGTATATATCTGTATATTGTAGTTTCCCCATATGTTAGGGGGCTTCCTGCATATTTGCGCCTGTACATGTACTATATATTGTGCCTTTGGCCCTCTGGTAATACATGTTGTGTATTCCTATCAGGGCCATCGTGTTGCTATGCACGGGGCTCCGCCACAGCGGCCAGTGGTGGAGCTTCAAAGAAAACAATGGGCGGGACAATCTTAAAAAATCACTTTTTTATGTCCTCAACCATAACACTTCACTATGAATTAGTCATTACTGGATTTGCTCTTGTTGTTTGTAGGATCAGCAGATACACACATGAATCGATCAAATTGTCAACTAAGTAACTAGGGAAAGAAAGAAAATTAACTGGACAGAAAATTAGAAATAAGTAGTAGCTCGATGCGGTGGCTGGTTGCATGTGCTAGCGCAACGGCACCTGGCTACTAGACCTCTAGTCGGTTCCCTGTTAGCTGTTACCGTGCTTGGGGCAACTCTCCAGCCGTGGGCGGCTCTTTTGGCTCTTGTGTCGCTGTTCAGCTGCTGCTCCACTTCTTCCCCAGTTCCCTGAATTTTTCTGCCTAAAATTCTAAACCTAGTGACCTTGCGACCGGCGCTCAATCACTGCGAGAAGGACGACGGAGGAATCGTGGGAGACAGAGGAGATACCGATAGCCTAGTGGTAGCATAAGGGTCAGGGAAATGGGCTGGACCAATGATACATAGACATATAATGTTACTTTGCAAAATTCCTGGGCGGGCCGTGGCCTAGTTTGGCCCTAAGGAAGCTCCGCCAGTGACGGCGGCTACCGGAGGGTCGAGACGAGGATTAAAAAGAATCGTAAAGGAAGAGAGGATAGTGATAGATGATAGATATGACATATGGGCCAATGCAATCAGTGAGAGTAGTAATTTAAGATTTGTTTTTGTTTTGAGAAACAGCTCCAAGGTTTAATTTAGACCGGGATAAGATAGTTTAGGGTACAAACAACACGGATTTCGAGTTCAGGGTTTACTTCGCCAAACCTCTAGGAGTTTAGGGTTTGAAACAGACTTTATCCATTAATCAATGATCACCCAATCTTCATGAAAACATGACTCAACCAACTCGTAATTTAGAATTGCAGGATGTATTCACTTTGTGTGAGGACTCACGGCATCATGAGACTCACATCACCATGAGTCAACACTAGTGGAAAACGGGCCTGTAATCCCAGTTCGTTTGGGCCTTTAGTCCCGGTTTAATCAAACCGGGACCAATTAGGCGGGACTAAAGGTCCTCCCTTTTAGTCCCGGTTGTAAAACAAACCGGGACTAATGGTCCCGCCACGTGGGCTGCTGGCGCGCGTCGAGGAAAATAACCTTTAGTCCCGGTTTGTAACACGACCCGGGACTAAAGGTTATTTCGTTATTTTTTTAAATCCATTTGGTTATGTCCAATTATTTTTCGCTCCTCTTTTTTTTTTCTAGTTTTTCAGAATTTCTAGTATTTCAGTTATTTAACTAGTTTAGTCTCTAACTACACTTAATCTCTAACTACGCTTAATCAATAGTCAAATTACTTACCTGTGGTCCAACTTCCCGCTCGATCACCCATCCTCCCACTACTCCAACACTAGCACGCTTAACTTCCAAGTTCTTTTCCCATCCCGCTTCCAAGTGCTTCGCGCGCATGTTGTGATACTAGTATCATATCAATCCTATTAACATGTTGGTCGATGTCACACTTATTTATTATTCGAATTACAAATAATTATTTTAATAAACAAAACTAATGACGTAATAACATGTTGTGGTAATGGTATTATAATTATAATTTTTTTAATTTGTATTATAATAGTTTTTTTAATTCATTATTTTTTAATATTTTTTGGCCAAACTTGAAAATTTGAAAATCTAAAAATTGGCTAACTTTATGGTTAAGTAATAGTAATCTTTATGCATGATGTAATTATTATTTTAAAAAATTTAAAAATATAAAATTCTGAATTTCTGGCAAAAACTAAAATCTTCCTGCTTTCATATTTTCATTTGGAATTTTGAGAATCTAAAAATTGGCTAACCGGGTAAACCCCGGTGAATTCGGATGTAACTTTTTCCCACGATGATTGTGATATATTATACGTTTTTTTTCGACGTCGTATGCAAAAGTTATTGAGGTTTTACCATTTTTCAAACATTTTTTGCAAAAGAAGTCAAAATTCGAATTTGTTAATTTTCCCTAATAGTAGGTTGCTTAACATACAGGAATCTCAAAAGATTTTATTTTTTGAATTTTCTATCATTTTCTTTTCTATTTTACAGTGTTAAAAAAGGCGATCCACGGGGGGGGGGGTGTGGAGGTGCATGGGGAGGCAAAAAACCCTTTAGTCCCCCTTCGTATTACGAACCGGGACCGGGACTAAAGACTTTTGCCCTATAGACCACCCTTTAGTCCCGGTTCGTAATACGAAGGGGGACTAAAGGGTGCAAACGAACCGGGACTAAAGGGTTTTCATGATGAACCGGGACCAATGCCCCACATTGGTCCCGGTTTGGTTCAAACCGGGGACATTTTCTTGGGACGAAAAGCCTCTTTTTCACTAGTGCAACCCACTAGTAGGACATAACGATTCTAATAGCTGCCTTAGATTCAGCCATGCCAACGCCACAGATACCAGGGAACGTTTAGTCTAAAATTAAATTGTACAACCAAATGGAACAAAATGCTAGATAATTATTACTTGCCACTATCACTGGGATTTATATAGCTTGTGCCCTAGCTTCATGTCCTGCCACCCCTCCCCCCCCCCCCCCCCCACCCCGCTTAATCAGCCAGTATGTTGTTTGACTTGTCTTTTGGTCCTAGCCTTCTTTATGTTCCATGAGCTCTTTCACCACTTTGCGTGGTCTCCCTCTTGGACGCTTGATAGTCATGGAGGAGCTTGATTCTCCCCTTTTAGTCTTCACGCATGTGTTCTTGATGTTTTCGTGCTCATTGGGTGAAACCGAGTCTATAGAGGTGTCACTGTCGGTGTCTTCGGCTATACCTATAAAAAAATATAAGTTATTGTGAAGGTTATACAAATATATTATTAGCATTTGCAATCCCATTTGCAAAAAAGAAAGATCTATATCAGCTAGCTAGGCCTATACAAAATTTGCACACTTTATAATTGTACAAAGGAAACATCCCATGGTTAGCTACTGCCAAAAAACTTAGCACATGCATGGATGATTCCATCTACTTGGAGTATCATATCGAATAGAGTTAGGTGGATTAAAAGGTCAACATTTGCTTTGGAAGTAGATTGTACGTTAGAAGTTGTATAGTTGACATGAATATAATATCTTTACATCAAATATTTACTGGAAGTACAGAAAAATTGCATACAAAAGCGTCCGGTAACTTAAAAAGGCACATGACTGATTGCTAAAGTCCAGTAAGAAATTGGTGCATATTAGACTAATGACTAATCTACTAATGGATAGCATGAGAACGATTAGCAAATAAAAAGGTTAACTTTTGGACAACGCATTCACACATAAAGCTGATGATTAGATATAATAATTTTCCGTAGTATGGTTAAGGTAATTTATATATTATCCTCGGCAGTAAGAAAAATTAATAATTAGGACTGGACATGATCGAATAGCATAAACAAGAGAATATAGGCAGCACATGCATGGATAAAGAAGTATTGATAACGAGGAACTTACTGCTATACAATGTTAGGCCATTGCACTTTATTTTCTCCCGTTGTGCTGATCTTCTAGGCTTTGGTGAACGTCTATGTGTTTTAGCATCCTTCGAATTATTTCCTAGTCTCTTGCGCAAACTCTCATGCTGCAAAAATAATCAGTTAAACATACACGATAATTTAAACTACTATGGAACACGGAGCCAAAGGTTGCAATCCATAGGAATTACGTAGCATGTATCATCCCAATGTTCCGAATGTTTTTATTACAAAATCAAGTGATATAAATCCTACAAAAGTTATATATACAATAAAAAAATTAGCCTAAAATTATGTACTGAATCCAGGAATATCACGATTGAGAATCACAAGAAAAAGTTGTGATAAAGATATACATTTGACCCACTTTTGTGTTACCTTGTTATTTGAAAATGAAATTCTTATTACTGATGTATAAATATTTTTTAAAGGCATGATAGTCTATTTCACATATGAATGTACCCATTTAACATTCTTTTAATTTCACGGATGGCGTGCCATAACCACGAAGAAAAAAAATACTACATCACATGCACATTCTTCTTAGACAAGTAATTGTAATGAAAACTAACTCTAGGAAGAGGCACTATTTTAAGAAAAAACAAGTATAATATGTAATGTAATCTCAGTTACCAGATCAGCGGATTTTTCAAAAGAGTACAAGTCATGGACACTTGTCTTTTGAATAAATTGAAGTTTTGAGACATTTCCTGTTGCAAGAAAGCGAGATGCACCCTTCACAGTACGAAAGACATACTGGCTAACAGGATCCGTATAGTACTGCACAATTAACAATGATCAGAGGATTGAAACCAATTTCAACCCAAAAAGCGAAGGGTGTTAGTTTTCAGTTTTGGTATACCGGGTCTTTCCTTATTCCCATCTTCGTTTTTCTGTATACTATTTCTTTGACCCATCCTTGCGGCAGCTTTGGTGGGTTGAACTCAACCAAGGCTAGAATCTACAATATAAGGATACAAGTGAGTTTCAAACTATTAAATAATTTAAGACATAAATTGTTACTTATGCAGTGGAATTAGTGATGGTAAGAAATATACATTATCTAGAGAGTTTGTGTCGCATTGTCCATCTGTATCACATTCAGTGATCTTCATTTCCTTAGCATAGAGCAGTACATCTTCTTTAGAGAATACGCGTACTCCCATTTCAGGGTAAATATAAAACTGCAAAAAATATACAAACAATGTTATAATTTGATTAAAAATAATGTATGATGTGACCAAATGTTATTATTGACTCATGATGTTTTTCATTTACGGCATGCACATACCTTGTAATTTCTCATATGACCCATGATTCTAGCATAATATAACATGTACTTCTTGCTTGATTTACATCAAACCATCTACATTTAATGTTATTTCGCATGTGGAAAGCTGCGCGAACCGATGATAATACTTCGTCTCCCCAAAAGTAGGAGCAATTATAGATAATCCACATGTGCTACTTTGAGTTAGGAAACTACCAGAGTTGTTAAAATATCAACACTAATTAAACTATGCATGGCATCAAAGATGAGTTTTAATAATATTTTATATGACATGGTATAAAATTAATTGGAAGATTGGATATTCATTCAAACAAATTGGCAATTATGAAGATACTTATAATCAAATCTATTTTCATTAAAACTCTAATGGTACTATATATTGCCATCTTACCAAACAAACTCTTTTGTGTCATTATCTTAGTACTAATTAAATCTACAAAATGATTATATCCTTTCTAGAATGTCATTCACTATGAACAGATCGTACTACATGGTATGACGTGAGAACTTTAATCATCCTAAGCGCACGCCTTGGATTCTATAGTGTACGGTGGAGGATATTTTTTTAAAGAAATCTCCCATGTGGCAAGTTGATAGGGCCCACAGCCTGAAAAACCGCTTCTGAGTTGTGCGGCCCTTCACGCGCAATTAGGGTTTATATATCAATTACCTTGAACATCTTATCCATGTTCTCTCCCCCAGCTCTAATCTCAATCTGCCACCCATTTGGAAGCCATTCGTGGGCCTTCTGCACATTGCCAGGAAATAACGAACCACACATCAGTCATGGATATTGGTAAAACCAAAATAAATAATGACCTGACGAGCATATATATACTAAGAAAAACATACGTACCGTAAGCATGTTGCCACGTTCAGCGGACTTCTTAGACGCTATCCAGTGCTCGTCCATCTCGGAGAAGAGGTAGTTCAGTACCTCAGACTTCATGCTGAATCTGGACCCTGACACGGGAGAAACAAAGTACTGCAAAGAAAAACAATCACGTACTGCCGCAAATCAAAACAAAACGTGCGTAGGGAATGATCAAGCGTTAAGTGGTTGTTTGGCTAGCGGAGATTAGCAAACAGTTTTTAGAAGATCCATGTTTTAATACGTTAACTTTTCTACGCACATAAGATTATATGAAGACTTGATAATCCATGTACGTCATAGCCTGGAGACCCAGCACCATCAGATCAGGTTTCCAGGCGAGGATTCCGGTGTCGGAGCAAGTCCGGGCATCATCGATAGATTGAATCCAGTATCGAACCGTCACCGGCGGCGGCGAGGGCTCCCATTCCTCCGTCAACCTTGGTCACCGGCAAGAGGTCGTTCGTGATGCATGTACTTCACCTCACCATCGAAGGCGAGCAAGCAGTGAGCGTATGATACCCCGATCGAGAGCCAATTGGGGCATCGTCATCCACAAAATCGAGTACAACTAAAACACGTTTTCACAAAATTAAACTCTTCAAACCCGTTTATCCAAAAACGCAGATTTTGGGCACCAAGTTTTAGTTTTGTTTGTATTAGGCCCTGAAACGCGTTTGTAGATCGCAAATTCCCTACAAAGTTGCTACCCAAGCAACCCCTAAATATTTCTACTAGCTAGGATGAGGAGATCTAAGCACCTTGCGTACATGATTGGGAGAGCGTACGTACCTGATAGAGGGTCCCATCCTCACCACGTTTGACCTCCATAACCCAGCCATCGGGGAGCCAATCTGGTGGTGTCAGCTCCACCTCCCCGAAGTCCTCCGGTAGTTTCCCTTCCATTCTCGTGTCTGTGATGGACTACTCCCTCGTTCCTAGACTAGATAGATCTCTGCAGACTCAGGCCTTGCTTCTCTCCGTCAACTCGTCTTATATACTAGTATTCTTCAGATCTAAAAGAGCACGGGATAAGAACGTTGCTCAATGGGCAGCTATTTACAGCAAGATTACGTACATTCAATGTGGTGCCTGAAGTAAGTAGTGTCCATTTCTGTTTGGGAGAGCCTATCAAAATTGGAAGGGTGTGAGGCATGGTATTGATGGCAGCGTATTTGGGAGTATCCAAGAGTATCAAAGAGATTAAGAAACGTATTGGTGGCACTGTATTTAGTGCGTACCTAGGATGGATTTGTGACAGATTTGTGACAGCCGTGTGGACACAGTTTGTTGGACCGGCGGTCCTGGATACGACTCGATTCTTTCGCATGCGCCATGCTGTCCATGCATCATGCATGAGTCATGAGTGCCTGAGTTGGCGATTTACACGAAAATAACCCTTTTGTGTAAGAATTACACCAAATGATCCTCCAGCCAAACTATTTTTCACGATTTTAATTGTTTTGTGTGGTGCCTTTGTGAAGGGTGCCACACATACTTTCGTAAGGGCGCCACACACTTGTGTCATACGTGGCGGCTCGAGCCTGCCAACTGACAATGTGTGGCGTCGCTCCCACGGACGCCACATAGACATGTGTGACGCCCTTACACTACGGGAGAACACAGATGTGCCGACGGCCTGTTGACTGCCAAAACCCACCGGCGGGCAGCGACGGTCAACACAGGTAGAGCCGGGAAGAGCCTAGAGCTGCGGCTGGCTGAGACCCCTCCGAGCGACGGCCCGCAATGCTCTTCTGGTCACACGTCCGATGCGAAGTGCAAGGGCGTGCCACCTGACCTATACCTGGTCAGGAAGGTGATGGGGATGCCTCGCTTAGTTTCCTGCATGGCATACACGTAAACATTAAATACGAGTCTCGATCGGCTCTCAGGTTATCCTGTGAATCGGCTCAAAGAGCCGATCCACCCATGATTCGTACGGGGTGCACGAATATATGGTGATCCTGCTTGATCAAGATAAAGCTAATGAGATCTACGACGATTTAGGGTTTTCACCGCATAATCGGATCATCCTACTCCAGGTTGGGCCTCGCGGCCACGCACGGTGATCGTAAGCCGATCCTAAACAAG
Source organism: Lolium perenne (assembly GCF_019359855.2). NCBI lineage: Eukaryota > Viridiplantae > Streptophyta > Magnoliopsida > Poales > Poaceae > Lolium > Lolium perenne. Next base: position 324,841,335 of record NC_067246.2, read on the forward strand.
GCCTAAAAACCAACATGAAGTTGATCCTCGGAACGTCCTGTTTAGGACTTGCGAACGACACCCTACGCGCCGCTGGATCCTCCCCCCCTTTGTAAGGCCTAACTATTGCAGATATTAAACTAATCCTTGTAGAACAAGGAGCAATCGTAACGGATCAGATCTACTAAATAATGATCAAGCGGGGTGCGCCCCACACCCGAGATAGGTGTGAGGGCGGCTAGATATGCAAGGGTTGCACTACGTAAGCATGTTATACGAAGAACTATGCTAACCCTACCACATCTATGAGAACGACGGTGCTCGCCATCAAAGACGCGTCAGTACGAGCAACGCAGGAACAACGTGGAGCTTGCCGCCTAGATCGCAAGATGCGATCTAGGCGACATGTCGCTACCTGATAGAAACCCTCGAGACGAAGGAGTTGGCGATGCGCCGAGATTGGTTTGTTTGGGTTGAACGTGAGTTGTTGTTTATTCCATAAACCCTAGATACATATTTATAGTCCAGGGGACTTTCTAACGTGGGAATATCCCCACCGTGTACGAGACAAACTCTAACTTTTAATCTACGATACAATCTACTATAATTAAAGATACACGGGCAAACTAGCCCAAATTCTCCGTGCAAGGCCGCTTCAGAGATCTTCCACGTGTAATATTCCAAGCCCATCTCTCTAACGGCCCACCTCCTGATTTGACCAAAATCTGGTGATAACACATGCCCCCCTGGTTTTGGAAATAACTTTTCCAAAATCATTATGCTTTCCTTCGTCGGGTCATGTCGTGGCAGAGCAGAGCTGTTGCAGTATCCGTTATCATTATGCCCCGTCTTCTCAGCTTCTCTGTAAAATTCGATAGCTCTGGCGTCATCTCCTTGGAAACTATAATGACATTAAATTTCCACCAGGCTCCTCATTATTTAACTGTGCCGATCGATTAGCTTTCTTCATCCCCTTCCTCTGTTCCAGCCATCGGCACCCAAAAAACCCTTCCGCGCACCATGTCTTCTTCTTCCTCCGCCTCGTCGGGACTTTCCTTTGAGTCCTCTTCCTCCCCCGAGCCGATGCCAGCACCGAGCCCACAAGAGGTCCATGCGGCCAACACCCGCCGCGCCATAGAGGCCGGGGAGGAGCCAGACCACGACTTCTCCCTCTGGTCCGAGGACGACAAGTCCTCGACGGACGGGGAGAGCGACCTCCGCTTCCTTGCCGACGGGGAATCGGAGGAGGAGAGCGATGACGTTCGCTTCTCCTGGGATGACTTTACCTCCTCCGAGGTGAAGGAGGAGGAAGAGGAGGAGGAGGACGACGACGACAGCCCCTCCGACGAGCCGCCGGCCAAGCGCCACTGCCCCTGGCCAGGAAACCTCAGTGACTATGATAGCGACGATGACGACGACGACGTGGAGGACGAGGACAACGAAGGTCCTGCCGGCGGCCGCTACAGCAGTGACGACGAGCCCGCCGGGAGCAGCGCCGACAGCGCTGGCGATGGTGACGACGAGGGCAGTGACGGCCCGTAGAATAGGACCTCTAGAATAGGATCAGCAGCAGTAGACGGGGCAATGTATCCCCTTAGTACTCCCTTTTGAGAGCAATCAGCTCTTCTATGTAAGAAATCTGGTTTATTAATGAAGTTTGATTTTGCCAATTTCTTTTATGCCAATTCAGCCGATTCCCTTTTATACTGATCCCGCCGATCGTCACTTAGCCAATGCCTAACGAGCCGATGACAACGCACCGGTATCTCAATGCCCCATTCTTCATCCCTTTGATCTTTTGCTTTTCCCAACTGATGACTTTGAGCTCTGGCGGACAACTAGGCAGATCGACGTTCTTACGAGAGCCCCAGAACCACTGCTGAAACGACTTGATGCTGAAGTCGATACCACTGGGTTTTCAGCCCGATGAAATCTCAATCGGCTTCTTAAGAACAGAAAATTCTGCGCCATCAGTTGCCCCCCGAGCCTCTATCAAGGCGAGCATATCGCTGGACTAACCAAATGTGTCGCCATCGGTTCCCAAGTCATGATGCAACCAGCCGATTTCAGCAAAATCGGCTCTCAGAGCAGAGAACCTCCAGGCGAGCTCCCCTCGAGTTTCTTCGCCTACTTCTTGCGCCTTGCAGGTCAGATCGGCTCCTTTCCTTTGGTGGATCTGATGCAACCCATCCTTAACCTGATCTGCACATTACTCGCAAAAGGAAACCAGAGGTTCTTGAAGAGAAAATCGGAGTCATCAAGCCACTCAATTGAGGAGCTCTCCCATTAGAATCTCTCTTCGCGACTCACTTCCTGCTCCATTGACACTTCCTGCTCATAACAGCTGTACCTCCTCTGGAGCTGATGGTCATGCATCAGCTCTCTACCCTTAAGTCGATGTCTGCTGCATCGGCTGTGCTTAAAAATTTTCGAGATTGGTTTTTTTTTACGGCCGATTCATGTATGTGTCGGCCCCCATACTTCAAAACCCAAAGAATATCTTGGGCTGCTGGGTGTTTGCAAGATACTCCTTCTTCATATCTTCGTATTTCATCCACCTAGGTGCCCCCCCGAGCCGATTCTGTCAAAAGATTTGATGGTATCGGCTCGTTAGGTACTCCCTGCTGGATCAAACGTCAAACCCAGGCAGAATGGATGGTGAGGTTAATTTTGGCCGATTGCTGGAATCGGCCTCCAAATTGCTTGTTCGATGAAGGTTTTGTAATGTCCCTTCATAATTTATGGGGCCGATCACAAGGATCAGCCTCGCCTTGTTTTGCTCACTGGTACGTTCTTGCTACTCGGTCAGGCTGGATAAACCCAACCTCTGACTTTATGCGCCTGCTGTCATCCACCTTGAGCGCATCGTAGACTCGTGGAGCACTAAGCTCCGTCGGCAAGATGAGCACCATGTTTGTGCCAGCCGATGTTTCATCATCGGCTTTCTTTTGCTTGGGACGCCACTCCATTCTCCATGGACGACCCTATTCATCCAGGGCTCGCTGAACCTTTGCAGCCAGATCAGGCCGTGCCTTCCTTAGCGTATGCAGGTATAACCTTTCGGCTTCCTCCAGGCCGCGCAACCGCTGAACCCTGCGTTTTTGTGAACGGCTGAGTCCGTCAGGGCACCACCTTGGACGGTGGTACCTGTCTTCTTCTTCTGGTCTCTCGTCTTCGGAATCCTCAAGATCTGCCCACCGAGGGGACTCAGCACGTTTGCTCTGTGGCGGGAGAGGCCCTAAGCGCTCGAACACAGACACGTTGGCTGCCTCCTTCTTCTTCTTGTTGCATTCAGGCAATTGCCGATTGTGGGCAATCGGCTCATTCCCGAATCCCAGCAGTTGTCCGAAGAAAGGGCGGTCCCGGTGTCCGGCGTTGTCATCTTGCTCCCTTGACCTGTCCGTGGCACGGCGCTCGTGCTCCTCCTCATCGCGATCATGCCGACGATGTCTTCTGGCTTCTCTAGCCAGACGATCTCCTTCATCATCATAGTTGGACCGTCGGCGTTGGTCATACTGATTCACATATTTGTTGAGGAGGTGATCAGAGAGAGGTCGTTGATATCTTATGTTCTTCACTTCTCCCTCTGTGACGTAGCGCTTGCCATCATGATGGAGCCGATCGCGTGGAGCGGCCTCCTCTGTGTCCTTGCTATGAGAGCAGCTGCCCTCATCTCCATCTTTGCCAGAGTGGTTCCTGTGGTCCTACCATGTTGATGCTTGAACGTGGGACTGGCCGGCAACCCTCAGGGTAGGTGACTTCTACCATGTTAACGGCGGGGAAGGGCTGGGTGTCGACCTTCATGGCGCATCGGTTAAAAATTAGACGCCCCTTCTCTATCGCCGCTTGGATGTACCGACGCCACACCCTGCAGGTCGTTGGTGGCATGGGAGAGCGAGTTGTGCCATTTGCGGTACGGCTTTCCGTTCAGCTCTTGCGCCGTGGGGAACTTGAGACCTTCGGGAATCGTCAAGCTGTTTCTCCTTGAGCGGGAGGTCGAAGATTTGTTCGATCTTGGTCACGTCAAAATCAAATCCCCCGGGCGGCCCCGGTGGCTTTACCCATTTGCAGGACACGGGGTTCCTCCCCGAGTCCACTCGGCCTTGCCACTTCTTGGTCTCCCGCAGGAACTTCGTCTTCCTCTCGCATCGACCAGGACTATCGCACGCTTGAACTTGTCTTGGTACAGTCCGGGTGGCGCTGTTCATATGCCGATAGTTTCGAACCATGTGCGCCAACGAGGATAATCTCGCTTGGGAGGCCATGTCCTTGAGCTGTGTTGCAAGGCCGCCTACGCCAACTCGATCGCTTCCTTTTCGGTTATACGAATCTAAAAACATCTGTTCCTAAGATTAATAAATCGCTGGATATAATCTGTCACCTTTTCTCCGCGCTTCTGACGTAGTTGTGCTAGATCGGCAATGCTAGACTCGGAAGCTTCTGAATGGTATTGCATATGGAACTGTTCTTCCAATTGCTTCCAAGACCGGATGGAGTTTGCTGGCAAAGAGGTGTACCATCCGAAAGCCGATCCCGTGAGGGACTGTGAAAAGAGCCTCACGCGTAGCTGATCCGACACTGAAGCCGGTCCTAGTTGCGCCAAATATCGGCCGACGTGCTCGATGGAGCTGGAGCCATCTGATCCACTGAATTTGGAGAAGTCAGGGAGCCGATATTTAGGTGGCAGCGGGATCATCTCGTACTCGTCGGGGTACGGCTTGGAATAGTCCCACCGGGCGTGCCAGAATGTGTTGACTGCCAAAACCCACCGGCGGGCAGCGACGGTCAACACAGGTAGAGCCGGGAAGAGCCTAGAGCTGCGGCTGGCTGAGACCCCTCCGAGCGACGGCCCGCAATGCTCTTCTGGTCACACGTCCGATGCGAAGTGCAAGGGCGTGCCACCTGACCTATACCTGGTCAGGAAGGTGATGGGGATGCCTCGCTTAGTTTCCTGCATGGCATACACGTAAACATTAAATACGAGCCTCGATCGGCTCTCAGGTTATCCTGTGAATCGGCTCAAAGAGCCGATCCACCCATGATTCGTACGGGGTGCACGAATATATGGTGATCCTGCTTGATCAAGATAAAGCTAATGAGATCTACGACGATTTAGGGTTTTCACCGCATAATCGGATCATCCTACTCCAGGTTGGGCCTCGCGGCCACGCACGGTGATCGTAAGCCGATCCTAAACAAGGCCTAAAAACCAACATGAAGTTGATCCTCGGAACGTCCTGTTTAGGACTTGCGAACAACACCCTACGCGCCGCTGGATCCTCCCCCCCTTTGTAAGGCCTAACTATTGCAGATATTAAACTAATCCTTGTAGAACAAGGAGCAATCGTAACGGATCAGATCTACTAAATAATGATCAAGCGGGGTGCCGCCCCCACACCTGAGATAGGTGTGAGGGCGGCTAGATATGCAAGGGTTGCACTACGTAAGCATGTTATACGAAGAACTATGCTAACCCTAACACATCTATGATAACTACGTTGCTCGCCATCAAATACGCTTCAGTACGAGCAACGCATGAACAACGTGGAGCTTGTGCTGCCTAGATCGCAAGATGCGATCTAGGCAGCATGTCGCTTACCTGATAGAAACCCTCGAGACGAAGGAGTTGGCGATGCGCCGAGATTGGTTTGTTTGGGTTGAACGTGAGTTGTTGTTTATTCCATAAACCCTAGATACATATTTATAGTCCAGGGGACTTTCTAACGTGGGAATATCCCCACCGTGTACGAGACAAACTCTAACTTTTAATCTACGATACAATCTACTATAATTAAAGATACACGGGCAAACTAGCCCAAATTCTCCGTGCAAGGCCGCTTCAGAGATCTTCCACGTGTAATATTCCAAGCCCATTTCTCTAACGGCCCACCTCCTGATTTGACCAAAATCTGGTGATAACACGACCAAATATCGGGGCCGTCGGCACAGAAACCTCCGGACCGCGGCGACAAGGATGACCGTCGGCGTTAAAATGGCCGTCGGTACAGGCCGGTTGTGCCAGTTCTGGCCGTTGGCACAGGACCAGTCTGGCCGTCGGCACAACATTTTTTTTCTTTTTTTTTACTACAGACCTGTGCCGACGGTTATACCGTCGGCATAGCTTTTTTCTACTGCACGACAGTCTTCAAAAAAGTATAACTAAATCATTCTAATTGAGAAAAATAAGTATAATATATCAAATTTTGCAGAAAAACAAGATCTATCATAGAAAAATATAAAAAAATGGAATATTTCAAATACCTAAACAAATCTTCTTAGAAATGAGCTATAATGTTCGAGGTTTCATGGCTTTCACACACGCTAAAAATGAAAAAATTGTCGCTCGTGGGTCGGATTAGAAATCCGCGTCCGGGGTCTTGCTTCCCATCCTAGGGTCCACACACGTGCCAAATATGATCTCGTTTCGGCAAACTATGCCATGCCGAGGCCGTTTCCCACCTCATTTCCCCTGAAATTCATAGAACTCCGGACGTGATAGCCCTTTTCGTGAAGGGTTTTTCAAAATAATTTACGTATCCCAGTTTTGACAAACGAAATAGTTACTATGACATATAAAATGACGTCACGCGGCTACGTGGGATTTTTGGACTTCGTTCAAATTGCCATCTGGCCAAAACAGGACCCCCGGGACATGCGGTATCGTCGTACCGGGTGTGCGGGTGCACCCATTCACGAACAAACTAAACGGACAAAAATTAGCACATATAATGATGCGCCGTAGAACTAAAAATAATTTTTCCGGAATTTCTGGAGCGACGGATAGTTCACCCCTAGTTCAAATCTGGTCAGTTTCCAGCGGATTCGGCGGGACACCGCCGGAGGCCGCATGGGTTCCCAAAAAGCTAACGAGTGCACATGTCATGTGATAGGTGGTGCGTAGGTGGTCTACAGTCATCGCACGGAGGTTTCACGTCATACTAAAATGCGCCCCTTGTAGCTGCTTCACAAATAAAAACCGTTTGGGCACGCTAAAAATGAAAAGATGGTCGTCCGTGGGTCGGATTAGAAATCCGCGTCCGGGGTCTTGCTTCCCATCCTAGGGTCCACACACGTGCCAAATATGACCTTTTTTCGGCAAACTATGCCATGCCGAGGCCGTTTCCCACCTCATTTCACCTGAAATCCATAGAACTCCGGACATGATAGCCCTTTTCATGAAGCGTTTTTAAAAATAATCGCTGTATCCCTGTTTTGACAAACGGAATAGTTACTATGACATATAAAATGACGCCACCCGGTTCCGTGAGATTTTTTGACTTCGTTCAAAAAGCCATCTGGCCAAAACAAGGCCCCCGAGACATGCGGTATCGCCGTACCGGGCGTGCGGGTGCACCCATTCGCGAACAAACAAAAAGGACAAAAATTAGCACATATAATGATGCGTCGTTGAACTAAAAATAATTTCTCCGGATTTTCTGGAGCGAGGAATAGTTGACCCTAGTTCAAATTCGGTCACTTTTCAGCGGATTCGGCGGGACACCACCGGAAGCCACATGGGTTCCGAAAAAGCTAACGCGTGCACATGTCATGTGATAGGTGGTGCATAGGTGGTATACTATCATCGCACGGAGGTTTCACGTCATACTAAAATGCGCCCCATTTAGCTGCTTCACAAATAAAAACCGTTTGGGCACGCTAAAAATGAAATGATGGCCGTCCGTGGGTCGGATTAGAAATGCGCGACCGGGGTCTTACTTCCCATCCTAGGGCCCACACACGTGCCAAATATGATCTAGTTTCGGCAAATTATGACATGCCGAGGCCGTTTCCAACCTCATTTCCCCTGAAATCCATAGAACTCTGGACGTGATAGCCCTTTTCGTGAAGGGTTTTTCAAAATAATTGCCGTATCCCAGTTTTAACAAACGGAATAGTTACTATGACATATAAAATGACGTCACGCGGCTCCGTGGGATTTTTTGACTTCGTTCAAATTGCCATCTGGCCAAAACAGGACCCCCGGGACATGCGGTATCGTTGTACCGGGCGTGCGGGTGCACCCATTCGCGAACAAACTAAACGGACAAAAATTAGCACATATAATGATGTGTCGTTGAACTAAAAACAATTTTTTCGGAATTTCTGGAGCGACCGATAGTTCACCCCTAGTTCAAATCCGGTCAGTTTCCAGCGGATTCGGCGGGACACCGCCGGAAAACGCATGGGTTCCCAAAAAGTTAACACATGCACATGTCATGTGATAGGTGGTGCGTAGGTGCTCTACTATCATCGCACGGAGGTTTCACGTCATACTAAAATGCGCCCCATGTACCTGCTTCACAAATAAAAACCGTTTGGGTACGCTAAAAATGAAAAGATGGATGTTCGTGGGTCGGATTAGAAATTCGCGTCCAGGGTCTTGCTTCCCATCCTAGGGTCCACACACGTGCGAAATATGACCTTGTTTCGGCAAACTATGTCATGACGAGGCCGTTTCCCACCTCATTTTCGATAAAGTCAGTCAAATTTGAACTAGAGGTATGCTCATGATTTTTGGGTAAGTTAACTTTGTAGGTTCAAAAGATGATATATCATATTTTTATTCCTCTCATTTTTTCTGATCAATTTAGACATATTATTTGCCAATTTCGCATTTACTGATATTAATTATTCCATATTAAATAAAAAGACAAAAAAATAAAATCATTTAATTGTTTTTAAAATTCTATATTATTATTATTTATATATATTCATTGTTCTTTACTTAAATAATTGTTCAGAATTAAAAAACATAGAGGTGTGACATCAGGGCCAAAGGGTTAATATGATAGATATGGTAATATTAACGTCAAGGTGTCATTTCTTTCATGGAAGCTCATTCGAAGAGAAATAAGAAGTTAAGCGTGCCGGAGCGGGAGTAGTGTGAGGATGGGTGACCAAGTGGGAAGTTTGACCATAAGTGTAATTTGACCTAAGATTAAGTGTACTAAGTGTGATTGTGAAAGATTAACAAGTAAAAAAGTAGAAGAAGATAAGTGAAAAAAATAAAAATTAATAATAAATTTCTTTCAAAAAAAAATTTTGAATATTTTTTCGAAAATAATTTTAAATTTTTTGAAATACTATGCCGACGGTTTTACCGTCGGCACAACAATCTGTGCCGACGGCCAGTCTATGCCGACGGTGATTGGGCAGTCCCCGACCAGAACTGTGCCGACGACGCTACGCCGACGGTCACCGTCGACATAGCCTGTGCCGACGGCCTTCTGGACTGTGCCGACGGCTGGCGGCCGTTGGCATACTCCATCTCTCCCGTAGTGTTACGAAGGGCGCCACATAAAAAGGTTAAAGACGTAAAATAGTTTGGCTGGAAGGTCATTTCGTGCGTTTTTTTCCCACAAAGGATTATTTTTGTGTAAATCGCCTCCTGAGTTACCCATCTCCATCCCTCGTTCATGCCTATGAAATTATGAATGCATTGCAATTTTGACACCTGGATGACATGGAATATTATTCAGCGACGCTGCCAGAATGAGCCTCTCTAAATCATGCATGAGTCATGAGTGCATGAGGTACGAGCTGACGGCACCGGCGCTGGTACCAGTACCACTCCGGCCGGCGAGCTCTAAAGTAGTGGAAGCACGCCGCGCCCACATGTTATACTTGGTGGCAACGGGTAGCTCTTGACCACACCGACCTTGATCGTGTACGGCAGGTTGATCGATCTGCTCCTGTACGAGTCCCATGTGTGCCCCTCTTGGCACTACACTCGGCGAGTTGGGGAAGCGCGGCTGCCGGTGAAAACTGTGTTCCGACCTCGGTTGGCGGACGATGGTGACGTGTCGCGCCGCTACCTTCTTGAAGACGTACATCGTCGACGCAGTCTGCGGTTTCTCACTCATGCCGCTCCGGGGAAACCCTAGGTCCGGGTCTCCCGGATCGGACGATGGCGGCGCGCCCTGCGTCGTTCTACCTCTTGGGGCATCGTTTTTGGAGCATCTGCTGGATGTTGGCAGATTTCGGTGGAGTGGTGTTCATCTACCACTTTGTTGGTGTTGAGTCTCAGTGGCATGGTGCTGCAGGGTATCGACGACAGATGCGGGATGATGTATACGTGCAGGAGGGTGGGGCCGTCTGGCGTCATGGTGGCATCGACGGCAGGTCTTGCAAGGTTAATGCGATGATCTCTCTTGAAGATGGAGTCGAGGAAGACGGCGGGAGCAACTCCTGTGGCGTGTGTATTGGCGTGCGCTGAGAGTCTGCTTGACTGGATGTGTTTCTCACTTGCTATTGGGCGGTTTGGGAAGGCATTTAGTTTTGGATGATGTGCGTTGGTGTATTATCACCCTCTTCATTCCACTGTAGGTATAGTAAGGTTGCTTCGAGTTTGATCTTTTGTATTGTTTCTTGTAAGGTTCGTGAATAATTTAATAAAAAAAACCGTGTGCATCCTTTGGATGCAGAAGCTGGGGCGATATTTCCCCAATTTCGAAAAAAAGTAGTCCCATGTGTCATGCAGTCACCGTCTTGTCATGTGTGTACTTTAATCCTCCGAGAATCATGTGTGCACATTTGATCATCGTGGTGTGGCACACGTAAAGAGTCCGATCATCGTGGTGTGGCACGTGGTGTGGCACATTTGATCATCTTGGTGCACATGTGTTGTGTGGACAGCATTTGTTATCCAGGGGTATATATGATGCCCCCCCACGGGGGCCTCACAGAGATTAGAGCCTCTCAGCCATTGATCTTACCTCAGTGAATCTGGGCCGTCCGTTGTTTTTACCGCGCCGGTATAAAAGAGGTTCCCGAGGAAACCCTAGCCGCATTCGCGCCCTCCCTTGGCGTGCTGCTCGCGAGAGGCGGCTGGCGGCTGGCGCCGCTCCGCCTTCCTGGCTGGCCGCCCTGTCCTCCCCTCCCCTCGCGCCCCATCCTCCGGCTCCTCCTATGGGCCAGCGCCGCTGCCTCCCCGCCTCCTCCCCGCCGCCTTTTCCATCCTGCTACAGCAACAGAGGAGACGCGGGTCTCCACGACGGCCACCATGGCACAGCGGGGCGGGGCTTGGGGAAGGGCTGGCCTAGAGGAGGAGCAAGGTGGAGGAGGACCTTCATGACGTGGCCATGCCTTCTCCTCCCAGCTCGGCCAAATTGGTGAGTTTTTTGGGCGGATTTTGGTTGTTCTTTCCACGATTCCTTGTCCTGTTCTTGATACGATTTGTATTGTATTGGTTTGTGATTTGTTCCTTTCTGCTAAAAATGCTATTCTATGTTTGTGCGTGTTAGGACTGCTGAGATCTGTGGGCAGAGCTATGAATTAGACCACCTATGTTGAAATTTCTCAGATCTTGAGTTTTCTCACGTATGTGCTACTCCAGTCCGTGTGCAGTTTGGTAGATGGAATTAAAGTGCAGATGACGGCGGAGCAGGAAGCCTTCCACTCCTACAGGATTACCAAGAATTTTCTTTTCACCCAATTTATATCATGGGTTCTATACTTCTATTATCTATTGGAATTATTTTTACTCTAATAGCTTCTGGTGGTTTGTATGTACGAGGTTTGCCTACGAAATAACACTGACCATACTACAGTATCTTCGTATATAAGTGCCTACGAAATAACACCGACCATAAAGGCATGTTGCCATTGGAAACAAAATGTATACTCTATTTTTGACTTTGGTCGACTGAAATCATGGCTTAGAAATCAACATCACAGCCTCTTGGACACATAAGATATGTGTTCTCGCTGATGTTTTCAGGTCAAATTCATTCACCCTGATGCTTCATGTGATTTACTTATGTCCCTAATGCTACGAATTCTGAATCCAACACATGTCTACCAAATATTCTTAATTTAGTCTCCTTAATTAGGTTTGTATGTACTGAATATACTGCAGCTAGAGGAAAACTTTTCCTAGAAAACTGAAAGACTCATGCAAGATGTTAAAATAATCTTAGCTTTATCTTTTGGGTAATATCAGTACCACTTCAGTGATAATCTTACTTTTAACTACACGTATACTATTAATAGTTCTGAGCTAACTAAGATGTTGTACAAGCCCGAGGCAACCTTGTTTGCAAAGATCATAATTTCCGATATAGTAGTATGGAACTATTAGCATCTAAATGAAGGTAGTGTCATTTAAATGAAGCCAGCGTGAGTGTCAACAAGTGATGTAATATCAATAATTTTGCACTCTCTTCTTTGCCTAACTTCAGCTCTTTTTGGAAGAAATAACTTACCTATTTCTTATTCTTTAGTATGTATCTCGCACTCAAGGCACTGGATTCTGGGTTGCTTGCCAAGATGATTGGCATAGCATGACTCCTGTCAGAGGTGTTTTGCTTCTACTCCTGGATTTATGCTGCAAAGCTGTTGATAAAGCTACTATATAAGAAAACTGCACAACAAATACATCTAGAGAGCGAGAGATACAGGTATATGACTGCAGTTCTGTATTTCTACTCTTTTGTGCCATGGAGATAGATCATTGTTCAATATCTAAGAAAGATGTTTGTTACTGATGCAAGCTTATATTTCATGAATTCAAACTAATTCTTTGACTATTTGTGGTGCCTGCTAATTATTCTATGTGGAAGTTGCTAATTGTTTGATCCAGAACATTTACCTCTTATGTGAACAAAATTATTTATCTACTATTTGTTGCACATAAGCCATTATTATTTGGTTGGGCTTGCTGAATGTGATATTCCACATGGTAAATAATGAATATGGTGTAGCAAAGTTTTACTTTGAAATACGCACTTGCAGATTCACACATATGTTAATATTGTGCAAAGGATGCTGCGAGGCAACAGTTAGTTGAAGCGTACACAAATTTCTAATCGCAGCTGACCATTTTCTTCACTTGATTTAGTAGTCTCCAGGTCATAAAAGATTTAGTTGCTTTTTGCCTCCCTTCACGTTGCGTTGTCGGTGCAATTACCTCAAGGCGACTGTTATTTTGTTTGGTTGAAACAAGTTGTTGCTAATTTTGCCTGCTGTTATGTATTTGCATCGGCTTCTAACCTTGATGTTGCTAAAGAGAATTCTTTGTCGTTTCTTATATATGCAGGCTGGTTTAAACAATGTATAATGGTTTGTGCCAGTCCACAGGTGTATTCTTCACGTCCAAAGAATCTCATTTATATGTTCTATTATGTGTGGCACAAGAATTAAAGGTTACTAGGTGATGAAGTTTTTTATTTTAGCCTTATCTTCTGCTGCCTCATTAGAGATTCCGTGTTTTAGCCTGTAGTAGGAAACACCATATGAAACTTGGCAATTTTTTTTGTTTTGTTGATACTACTGCAAAGAAGCTTTGTTGTCCGCCCAAGAAAGATGATCAGTAAAAATTAGTGAGTGGTTCACAGTGTAGTTACCAGAAAACTAATTGGCATATCTATAGTGTATTGGTTTCACCAGATATGTTGGATTCCTATATGTGTTTGTGTTTTTCTGGACGTTTTGATATATGTGTGCCTAAGGATTATCTCTAAGATATAAGTTTATATGCATGTTCAGGACCCCTGAGCTCACGAGATTGAGGTGGCAAGGTCAGATCTCCCTCTTTTCCATGAAATTGACCCGAAGGACCCATTGAAAGCATTGGAAATTTGAACAATGTACTGCATGGTTTAATTATCCAGAAGGCAAGGTCTTCTTGGTATATTTCATTCCAAATTTCTAATTTGAACAGATATATTTCTTGCCAAATTTTATCTATTTTGAAGACCAAAATGCACCAGATAATTGCTTTCAATATATTGCCTTGTAATAAATACTAAGGGAAGAACAACGTACCAGGCGATGATGCAAGGATTGACATCTGCTTGGTAGCTCTGTAGATTGGTTGCCCTTTATTCATTCTTTGCGGCTCTCCTTTTGCCGCCATCTACTTCCACCGAGGCATTCCTCTTCATTCTATAACAAGATGGTGTTCTCTAGCGAGGAAGATGTGCCCTGGCTGCTGCTTCACATGTCAACATGTGTGTCCTTCACTGGCAGCTGATGTTTCTCTGTTGTCTCCCAGTACCATATGTTCGCTTTATATGTGTGATCTTCACTGGCAGATGAGGCTTCCCTATTGTCGTTCTTCAAGTGCTCCGTTTATGCGCCCAATACGTATGCTGCCCGTAACACATGTCCATTAGTTAGTTAAAAGTCTACGCTTACTTTGGTAAACAGGAAAGTAAAATTGAGACATAAATGGCTTACCATCTTTATTCTAGAATGTAGAATGTGGTTTGGAACTGCATCCATCTGAAAGTTAAGCCACGCACACAATGCTTCACAGGTACAGGAAACAATTATTGAATTAAGAGTCTGGTTTAGGAATACAAGCAAAATTCTACATTGATTCTTTGGTTTATATACTTTTCTATAAAGTAGTGTCAGAAAATGCGTCTATTCAACTTTCCTGTCCTTTTCCGTAATAATCATGTTATTCTTTAGAATATAAATTATTGTCGACTCAGTTTCTACCCAGCCTAATTAAGATGCATGAAATCCATTAGTGTTGTATTTCATTTGCATAGCATGATTTGAGCACATCAATATTATGTGATTCCAGACTCCAGGAGATCCTTGGCTGCGAATGTGTTCTGACTTCAGATTTCTTAGAGTTGGTTTCTCAGCGCTTACCTAAACGACATATCATATCTTCATTAATAGGTTAGATTCTCGCTGTGTTCCTCTTTCCATTTTCAACTACTGAATTTACTGCATATGGTAGTGCTAATTAACACCTCTAGATTTTTTTGATGGTAAAATATTTGTTCCCGCATTAATTCCCTTTGTTCTACCAACTGTTGTCCATGCAGATCTAGGATTGCAGTGCTAGCAGATAGGCCTAACTTCACACATTATGGTGTTTTTGGCAAAATGGCCAGCATAGCTAATGTAGCTCTTTCCCCAGTATTCTTCATTGCCAATCTTTAAGCCCTTGTGGCTTGAGATTTTATCCATATATTTATTTAAAGGATGAGGTGCAGAAGCAGCAGTAGGTAATTCTATGGTAACCATCGCACAATAATATACCTATAATCTTTTTAATGGGTACAATATAAAAATATGACCCTTTGATCTCCATATGGGTAAAGTTATTCAGTTTTGAGTTTTAGTATGCAGCCACTATTTCAGTTCGAGATTTTATCCATATATTTATTTAAATGAAGAAGTGCAGAAGCAGTTGTTAATTCTATAGTAACCATTGCACAGTAATGTACCTATAATCTTTTTAATGGGTACACTGCGAAATTATGAATCTTTGATCTCCGTATGGGTGAAGTTATTCAACTTTGAGTTTTCGTATGCAGCAGCTATTTCAGTTTGAGTGGTTTGGCTAGATGGGACATTGAGTTCACATTGTTGTAACTATTTGAGTTTGAGTGTGCACTTTTGTTGACAGGCAATTGGACAAGTACCTGACTGTTGTTGGACCGACCGCACCTGATTGGGTCCTGTCCGGAAGCACCACCCCTTTTAGAGGTGAGATACTCATCTTTAGAACGGAGAAACGGCAAAAGACCAAACACATCAAAGCATGCTTAATACATGTGAATTAGATTGTTGCTGAGCAATTGGGGAGAGGGAGAGAGCTTACATGTTATGTCGTTTGTGCTAGGCTGCCTTGGACTAAACAAGGTTTGTGGGAATAAGGAAAATAAAAATGAGGTATCTATTAAACCACGGACAATCTTTTTGTTTATAGTTTGTCATACTTTAAGAATTTTCTTTAGAATTATTTTTGTAGTCGGGCATATATGGAAAAATACACCATATGGCGCGATATATTCTCAAAGCCCGAATAGTAGATGTTATATGCATTGTAGCTCAATTAAATGGTAGGGAGATTTTAACTAGCTGCCCTAATTTATTAGCATTCATGGTTAGGTTGCATTGATACTAAGCATCATGTACCTATTTTAGGCTATAAGTGGATCGTTCGTATGAAAATCTTTCAATACTTATTTGATATATTCAAGAGAAACGTTGCTGAACATTTAAATATAAAACTTCTATTCGTCCTGAAGTAGTTTGTATAGATAAGTAGATAGTGTGAAAATCTGACTTATTGAAAAGTAATATTTAAAGTGTTATGTTTTGAAGAAATAAAGTGCAGCTCATTAATCTGTGTTTTGAGTCTGGGAAGCAAAGTTAAATGTGTATAATTTCCATGTACTGCAATTTGAATATTTGATGCTTATGTTCATTTGAATATTATGGTATGGTTTCATCTTTAATGGTCTGCTAGCGTACTTACAAAAATGTACTTTTTTAAATGATGCAGGGTTAGCTTAGTTGGCAATCCACAACAATGAAGCTTCAGATACTTATTCTAAACAGGTTAATTATATTGAAGTTTGGACATACCAGAGATCAACCGGCGAGAAGCATGTAACCAAAGAATCAGCCTAGAATCAAGTATTTTGTCCAGGACCTGCAATGGAAAATATAAGACACTTATCTAGCACTGTATTCTATGTTAGCTCGAAGGAAAAACACTTAGTTAATATCGAGAACTGCTTTTTCGCAAAAAAAAAAACAAAAATATGGAGTACCGCTGGACTACCGTAATATCGACGTTCAACAATCTCTTTATAATGGTAAAAAGTACCTCTCTTGGTTTCCTATCATGCCTACTACAAAGGGATATTAATGTTTTCATATACTGTTGAGTTCATACTACACTGTATGCTTGTAAGTGCATATCAGTACAGTTAACTGGCGCTTCCTATCACCCAACAGTGGATACTTGATTGTACTTACATATATTTTTTTTGACAGAAATTGTACTTACATATAGGTTCTTTTTTAAACACAGAACTTCTGATAATCAAATGTGCATGTCCGGGTTTGAGTGAAACTGGTAAATGACAGCGTTCTTGCTCTATATTGATGAGGACTATTGTTTTAAAAAGAATTTAAGGGTCGTGCAACTTCTTTTCCCAACTTTTTAAACGAATCGAGCTGAATCTCAAGAAGCCTTCCATAGCTAAATTAATAAACACAATCTCTCCTAAAATAGAAACAAGCTAAATCAATAAACCAGAAGGCAGCAGCTGTAGTTACTGTAGAAGCCTCCGACTCAGCGATTCATGCCGGTAGAAGCCTCCAATAGTCCGATTGATGATGACCAGTACAATGGAATCGCTGCATGTGTGTATTCTTAGCTAGGAGGAATACAGACTTTGCTGCACTCAAATTGAAATCCACCAATGGAGCGAAATTCAATGGGACGGGATGCACACAATTAGGAGAAAACAAAGGGGAAATATCCATACCAGGTCAATTCGGCACACCGACGCGCCGTCGTCCACCTCTGCGCTGCCCTGTGCGCAGCTGTTCTGCTCGCCGAGGAGCCTGGCTTGGTGAGCTGCGTGGAGGGCGGGCGCGGGCGCGAGCGGCCATGGCCCGGCGTGGCCGAAGATGGCGGGGAAGAGGAGTCGTATATTCAAGCGACGTGGGCTCCTTTAGGTGCAATCAACGACGGGGAAGGGTAGAAGAGAGCAACGCCCGTGGCGGCAGTAGCTATTGCGACGGAGACAACAACAAGGTTGTCAAGTACATCGCCTGTTAGGGAGGCGGCGGTGGCAGCAGCTGGTGGGGATCCATGGTAGCTTATGCGAAGCAGCAGCTGGCAAAGAAAGAGACAGAGCTTCAGGGGAGTGAGCGAGGGAGGAACATGTGTCGGTTCGGGTAAGCCCGTGAGTATCCTAGAGCGTCCACCACAAGCGTCTGGTGTTGGAGAGGGAAAGACGGTAGCATAGTCTTTGCTTTTTTTTAATCTAGGTAGCGACCGAATTAAGCAGCTCACATTGCTAACTAGGTCGCTTAGAATATTGTAAGATTTTGTGGTATTTATTCTTTTTTTTGTTTGAGCGACTCCACATGCGGCTAGCGTTGTACTACATGCATGCTTGCTCTTACAATGCATGTGTTCTACTACTTCGTATAAGCGACACTCCACAAGCGGGTGGGGTTGTACATTACCTTACAATACAGGAGTTTAGAACGGGTGCCAGCGCTAAATTTCCCACAGCCAGAACAGAGAAAAGAATCAAGACCAGTAATCTTTTGATTTCCGCTAGAGCCTTGGAATTTAGCTCTTTTTTTGGCTTGTTTTACAGTACCTTTTACCTCTCCTAAAAGCAGAGAGGTATGATTTCTTCAACGGTTAGGATTGAGCGGCCCGGCAGCCCAGCAAGATGTAAAAAAAGTAGGAAAAAATTAAATTTAGTAGTATTTGGCCCAGCCCAGCAATAGACCAAGGAAGCAACCCACACAAGCGAGGCTGCCGCCGCCACACCAGCGATCGAGGCCGCCGCCGCCACATCAAGCAGGGACGTCGCCGCCTCATCCATTCCACTGCCACATCCGCCGGAGAATCCACCGCCTCATCCACTCCGCCATCACGTCGACTAGCGAGCGAGCCAGCGCCACATTGAGCAGGTTAGTGTGAGCAACCATTGAGGGCAACATCAGACGTCCTTGTGATAACAGTCCATGATCGATGTTATTACAAGCTTTAGATGATATGATTGATAAGCAGGGCACCACACGTCCTTCTGATAAAAGTCCATGATTGATGTAAAAAACGACAGCTCAACTCCCTCCTGCCAAATTCTTCAGGCAATGAAACTTCATGATTCTCGAAACAGGAAGAGCAGACATAATCAGACAACTAATTTGAATCTATTATTGTTATTTTCTGAGCAAACAATCTGTCATTCTGTGTGCCGTTAGTGAAATTATACATGCTGCTTTTTTTTATTCAGGTACATTGACTGTATGATGATGCTCCTCTCTGGATTCTTGATCACTGGTTTTGCATTGGCTAGCTATCTGCGGCACGTAAAGTGCAATCGAGATGTAATGAGAACTAGGATGGTTGCAGTTTTGCTATATGTAATAATTACATGAACTAGTTCTTAGAACTGAATGTTCTTGGAAGAGTGAGTCTATTTATTTTGCTTAATGTTGTTGCTTCAGTCCGTTCAACAACATACAACTGCCTGACGTGAAGTCAGGTCAAAGTTTAGAGTACATCTTCTTTTCCAGTTGATGCAAGTTTCGTGAGTGTAAGTCAGATTACAGATTTGATGGTGAGATCATATCGGTTGAAGCTCTTGGCATGGCAGGCTCTTGCGTTCTGATTTCGATTGTCGTCAGGTGATGTATCATCAGGAATGCCACTTTGTTGCAGCATAACATGTATAGGCCAATCAACCAATTTTAAAGTTTCATCTGAATATTTTCTTCACTAATAAACTCTATATTTGAACTATTTCAAATGTCGGATAAAGAGTACCCACTTTGTTTATGGAATAACAAGATTTCTGAATCAAACAATATACCTAGCTTACTTGCCAGATTTCTGAATCAAACCGAATGACAAATTGAATTAAACACAAGTAGTTTCAAACTGAATTAAAAACAACTAGTACCAAACATTACAAACTGACTTAAACACCGGAGAGAAGTTGACCATAGCAAAACTCCAATCATGCATGGCCATGAATACCAGGACTTCTGCCTTCGATCTTGCCATCCCGACTCTTAAACTTGTGCTTGCGGCTGAGGTCTTCGTCCTTGCCAGGGTAGAAATCGAGGCCCTCCATCATTGTCAAAGGGCCGCAGTCGATCACCTCTTTCACGTGCAGAAGCAGACTGTACTCTTGCGTGCGCCTCTTTGTATAGGAGCTTGGAACCGGCGGTGATTCAACGCCCTGGTCAGAGCCCGGCTGGCCGCTGGGTAGGCAGCACATCAGGCACCGGCAGTAGAGTAGACAACTCACTGGGCAATCAGGATCAAGTAATAGAGAAATGCCGTTAACACGCACAGACTTTGCTATAAGCACATATCATCAGATCAGTGCGTCAAATAGCTATTACTACTGGTTACCTCACACAACTACATCAATAAGCACAGACCATGCATTTGCATATTTTAGGCACCTTCTATTTTAAATTTCTTCCTTTCAAACTTGAAATACGCATCAACACTATTGACCAAACCCGGATTATACAAGCGAGCAACACAGAATGACTTCATAAGATGGTTGCCAATCATATTGAATGGAACTAGAATATGGACTGATTGATTGTTATATTCACGTAATTGGTGAGGTGACCTGGAGTTTTATTACACAAGTATGTGTTTTGTCCCATTCCTAGCTGGACATAAAAGTTAGACAAGAATTCTGGAAATATAGCAATTACCCAAGGCGGTCTATCAATATGTGAACAATCACCTACATTGCATAATCCTCTTGAACTGTTTCTCACAAAAGATAAAACAAACATCCTATGATCGTGGGAATACTTCTCATATTGTTGTTACAGATTATCAAAGGGTTAACTGTTGAAGAAATTCATTTGTTATCCTTGAAATATGTAGTTCCATGTGTTTTCTATTCAGAAAAAGAGAGGAGCAGTCCTTGGCATGAATCCAGCAATTTACGCACATTGTTTACTCCGGTCATTTGCTGGAACTGAGAGGATCAAAGGGATCCACACAGTGATTGATTTCAGGACATCAACACCAACCAACAATTCTTTATCCCCAATCAAGAACTAACCCAGCAGTCAGAAAAATTAGTTGCCCCAAAAATGACCGAGAATCGAGTGCTGGATATACTACCTTCAGAAGGAGAGCGCATCCAGGAGGGCCAGGAGATCCTGTTGCAGGTCATCGTATGACGCCGCCCCCGCTTCCAGCGGCTGGTCGGATAGCCCGTACCCTCGCCAGTCCAGACTAACGGCGCCGTACCCGGCCAAGACTAGCATCAAGAAGCACCGGGGGAGGGGGGGGGGGGGGGAGGTGGAGATCTAGCTAAGCCTGCCGGGGTTACGGGTCGCGGCGGCTATGTCGCCGGAGATGTGACAGCCGAAGGTCGCCGGCGTAACTCCATCCAACGAGGTCAATGTACGAGGGTTAGGGGTAGGCCGGTGTCGTCCAGTTAGCAAACGATGGTACGTGTGCCGGACTGCCGGGGCATGTCTGTTGGGCCCGGGCCCGGTTACGGCCTCTTTTTATTTTCGTGCAAAAATTGGCACAGGTATGTATCATACCTCTCAGGTTTTGAAGAGTGGTATGAATTGTTTTTGACCTTTGGATGAACGAAAATAGAGGGTTGTTATTTATTTGAGGGTACCACAAAAGAACTCCTTTTTTTAGGGCATCCTTGAGGAGAGTTGTTGGGCACCGAGACCCTTTTCTTTCTACATGAGCAGTTTGACTAGCAGCGGGCACTATCTAGGACGCCAGGTTTTTTGTTCCATTCGAATTGTGTCAGCTAACTCCACAAAATTAATAAAGATTTTTAACGTTGGGCAACAAGCCACCAACTAAATTGTTGTCGTTGTTAAATCCTTTCCAAACAATAACTAATTGGCGAACAAACTAGGCTTCCTTCTTTCCGACCAACACAATATGATCATTATACAAACATACTGTGATGAAAAAACCGAAACTCTAGATACCTACGAACAGAAAATAATCAAACATCAACGATAATATGCAAAGCTTCAATGTGTATTGAGAACCATATTGCCATTGTGCGCCCCTGGTTAGCCGAATTACCATGTCGCCATATTCCTCCTTTCAACGAATTAAAATTCATTGTTGTTTAGTTGAGACCTATGAGTATGGCCTCCCGAAGGTCGCTGCGATCAACCGAAATCAGCCCCAAATGAAGAAACGAACTGCACTAATCAGATAGAATGGGGCATGGAGTGCCACCCACGGGAGGAAATAGGTGGCGCTGACGGGCAGCAGTGGATGGAGCATAGGGAGTAGAATTATTGAGAGAGAGAGACGGAGCTTCAGAGTTCATAGGGAGAGTGAGGGATGTTGTCTGGATTATCTTTTAGTGGTACTTTTCTGTACGCACGATGGTAAGAGTTACGTGTTGGGGAATTGGACGCTTATCAACTTTTATTACCGACTGAACACGTGATCAAGATTGCAAGTTGGGGCTCTTAACTGATAATCTGATCCCCCTCCCCCCAAAGCAGAAGTGTCTACTCTAATGAGGGGAGCTGGAGCGTATCACCTAAACATGTGTCAGTGGAGTGTGGTTACTGGAATGGCTAAGCAATACATATATAACATCATTATCCTGTAACCTAAGCACAGTGCCGATGAAAAAAAAAAAGCTACCACATTGTTTTCTACGATAAAATATTTCTATTTGTATTTTTCGTGTTTTATCCTAAGTTCATCCTATTGACTTCATTTTGTATTACCAAAGAAACATATTATCATTTTTTCACATAATTTTTACAATCGATATATAAAGTGTGAATCGACACGAGTTTCACGGGATCGTGCGCCAAGGCGCACATCTAAATCTAGTCTAAAGATATAAACGCATAGGGGGATTCACAGCGAATTGAGCTTTTGCACCGTCGGATCTTCATATCAGGCACATCACGTCCGTGCATTCTTAGCTGAGAGTGAACGTGTTGGTTGGCTCTCACAGCACGATGGCATTTTCCCGTTGGTCCTTCTGCTAGATAAAGCCATGAAACGGCTGTGTGTTACCCACCTGAGACTGCTCGCGGGTCCCACCTTCAATCGGGTCCGCTCGTCAGTCGCTGTGGATGGGATTTGGTTTGGTTAGACGTGCCATTAGCCCCTGGAAAAATATCCATCTGCAGGGGTAGAGTAGGCCTTTCGCCACCAGCCCCCCAATCATGTCACACAGTCCAATCCCCCAATCCCCTGCCTCTTCCGGTCTTCCCCATGCCCAATCCCCTCCTCCTCCCAGCTCCCACTGCCGCCACCTTCCTTCTCCTCCACCCATCGCCCCTCCCCGTGCCTTCACCACTCTCATCGTCAAGCGCGACAGCCGGTTGGGGACCGGTTCCTTCAGCCACGTCCATCTTCATCGTGTAGCGGCAAGATGAGGGCGGCAAAGGCGGCGACGGCGGCGGACGGAGTTCCTTTGCGGCGCTCGCCGGGAGGACCACGACCTGCTGCGCCACGACGCCAAGCCCGTCCGGCGGGAGGGGCACGGGCTGCTGCGCCACGACGTCGAGCCCTCGACGTCGATCCCGCCGGCGGAACGGCGGCCCGCGGCAGTAGCGCCGTCTATTCCTGGAGCTGCCACCACGCGATGTCTTATCGCCCGGAGGAGAGTGTCGGTACTCCACATGAGGTGACAGCTGAAGGTAAAGCCTTTTTTCTTTAATTTCCTGTTGGATCTAGATATTCTATTGTTCACGGGGCTGGAATCGAATTGATTCACCGCTTGGTTATTGCTCAATGCGTAGGAGATTTCAAAGGACAGGAAGCACATGGCAGTCTACCTGACTCTAGCCAGAACCTGCAGTATATTACTCCACCCATCAAATTGGTTGCTACCTGGTCGTGATTGGTGTTCGTCTGCTTTCGAGAAATAGTTGCAAATTGCATATGTACATATGGTAGCTTTTCAGAAATATTTGTGTTTATCTACAGATCATGTTTGTAATCATGAAAGAGCTTGAAAAATCTATGTTCTATTTGGTCACATATGAACTGCTTCTTTATATTGAAAGAGTCAATTTATTCATGTTTGTAGGCATGTGCTTGGGTGTTTCTTGCAGTTTTTGGCCTGCTCTCCCTCCATCTCTGCCAGTAGGCTCACAAGGTATTGTGGATTTCTTGCAGTTTTTGGCCTGCTCTCCCTCCATCCCTGCCAGCCGGCGCACAAGGTAGTGAGGAAACCAACCACGGTGCAAATTCCACTGGCCCTCCCAAGACATGGATACATGTTAGGTATGCATCACCCTTCTGCTTCACTCCAATTCAACCAAACTTGAGCACTCACATTATGTTTTACTCTTGGTTTATTGAATCAATACCGTGGGAGATGATCTGGAGCTGCTAATTTTGGGATGATATGGTTTTAGCCAAGGATCCAAGACATTGGTGATCTGAAGTGGCTACATGTTTTTCTACAACTACCATCCAGATTTGCAGGTGTCCTTCGTTTGTCAATCATAAAACAGGTTTGAAATTTATGCAGTTCATTGTTTTATGTATCTATGGGTTTCAGTAAGTACTAGATATTTTTTCACTCACAAATGTTGTTTCTGCTGTTAGATTTAATGTATCCATGTTTCTAGGTACCAGAAGAACTGTAGTTGCCAACATTTAATTGCAGCGGGTCATGTCCATTTGGCCTTTTGGTTTCTATAAAACTTGAAACAGTAGATAAAAGGTTGTAATTAGGATGACGATAGATATAAAACAGTTCTGCTAGCTAAAGAAAGGGGAAAAACAAGCTGCCACTAGGCGCTGGTAGCATTTGCATCAATTACTTTCAGTACAATTTTTTTATTAATTAATGTATTCTTCATATCGACCCGCAACTTAGTCACACAAGGAACCCAAAGCCGATGGAAGAATAGGAAGGTACCCAAGATCCCGAAGGGGCACATACTGCAGTCTGGTATCCATGGTAGTGATTCGTGCGGCAAACCCCACCTTTGATGTCGCTGAGGTATTTTATCTGTCACCAATGAACCTGATTGGTACGGGTTTTCACTATTTTCTACTTCTATTTCCGTGTTACTGATTTTTTACTTCAGAATTCACATAGCTACCCTTTCTTCATGTGAACAATATGGTCGCATACGGTTAGTTGAGGAGATCATGTATATTGTTGATTCCCAATCGATTATACCCATCCTTAGACTAGATTATATGCCTAACGGTTGTCCAAATACCTCTATTCTGACATATATGAACTTCTTATGATCATTTCATTAAACATATTGTGGTGACTACTAAATACTCATGGATGGCAATATAAATGAAAATACTTGATAACCAGTTAGCTAATAATGTTCCTTATGTATCCTTTCCATATACCGGAAGAGGGTTGTAAGATAAATCAAACAATACATTATAATGACCCAAGGCCCCCGGATAATAGCATGTATGAATGTTGGTGCCATAGGTTTTGAAGTTTTTATGTGGCTGGACAAACATTAGTTAGTGATATATAGCAATGGAATGTAATTTCGTGCATATTTTTTTCTAGCCATTGTTCTTATTATTTTTTCATTTATATTTGCTCACGTTAGAGCTATGGTATTCGGAGGAGGGGGTACCACTACCCATGGTCCGAGGTTGCATCCAAAGGACAAGTAGATTGTGTTTTCTGTTGTAGTTATTTTTTTGAAAAAGTTAGGTTTTGTCTCTTGGCAATATATCTTTGCTCCGTTTATGAGTTACTTTGAATGATGCATGCACTATTGTAGTCAAAATGTTTGTGACTAGATTTTTATATCAACTATGTTTGCTCATGCTAATATTACTATGCTTTTATATCAACTATGTTTGCTCAAATGATCCAAGAAAAGAATGAACAACTTGAATGAAAGATCGTTGTTTGAAAGCACTAGAATTTTAATAAATAATTTACCATGTGTATACAATCTAAATCATTGGTTTATGAAAGGATTATAACCCCAAATCCAATATCAAAACTGATTGTTGTGTTGCTTTAATTATGTGCAACCTGATTGCGGTTCTACCATGGTGATGACGTGAAATATACCACCTTTTACTAGGCTTTATTATTCAATAGTTATACGTAAAATGATCTCAGTTTCTTGAGGCATTAATTCTTGCTGGCAGGGTTGAGTTGAGCAAAGTAAGACATGTGGGGAGTGAGCTCCAACATAATTTTGGGGGAATTACAGACTATGTGATCCCCGCCCATTACTTATTGCAGTTTTCGGTTCTATTTCTATGTAGGTTATCTGTGTGCTAGCTGTAAGCATTATTTCTCTTTGTGTTGTGCGTATAATGTGACAATATATGACACTCTACGGTCTCCACTATTATGCAGATTAGTGCCTTATTGGAAACAAAAGCCCCTATAGAGTGTACGGGGCAATGTGGCTACCTATCCCTGAAATGGCACATAAAGATCAGCTTTCCTACTTTGGATCCATATTACTTCAAAAAAGGTTAGCTCTACTCTTTTCCTGGTATCCATTTTTTATTTCCTATATGTATTACAGGGTGACGATGTGTGCTGCTTTGTTAAGTGTGGATGGATGCAGAATGGAAGGGCAGAAGTAGGATCAGGATGAACAATGAGGAGATATGAAGGCTACTAGAGCTGGGCCTCGAGCCACGATATATTTCCCCATCTGGCAGTGGCAAGCTGGAGCATGTCTATTTCTCTACGACAGAAGGCAGCATGCCTCCCTGATGGACAAGAAGAAAAGGGATCAAAAGGTAGGAATCTCTTATCATGCTATTCATTTTTTAGTCTCTCTTCGCCTTGGATGATATCCACCTTTTTGATTCAACACATTAGGTCAGGAATAGTTTCCCTTTTTACGTTTAAATAATGCAAGGGTGCTTTTGCGTCTTTGTTAAGAAAAGGATTAATGCGGATATCGATTGCCACAACGTTACATACAGGTTCAGAAACAATAACATGGATTATCCTCTTAACATACAGGTTCAGAAACGATGACATGAATTCAAGGTCTAATCATGTTCCTTTTAGCATTCCTGGTTTGTCACTAGCTTTTTAGATATTTTTACTGGCTGTATGCATTGTCAGGGGGCTTTTCCAAACATGTATTGGAACACAATAGAGGTTGATTCCAGTGATATTTGATGGTACATATCGTTTTTTTGTGTGACTTGCAGTCTGTTCCAATATTAGTTTGCGCTTGGTCTGCAGGTTAAGAGGACAATCCCAAAGAACTATTGTGCATGTCCAATGAATGACATTCTGTTAGCACATACCATATTTGGTGTTCTGGTAGTGCGATGGATTATATTAGCCAGTAGTGGCGAATGAGAAACCGAAGCGGAGGGCGCCGCTTGAACTGCAGCAGTGTCGCCTGTAGCTAGCACACTCTGGATTGCCATGATCGATCGCAACAGCCACCACACTCGGTTTGCTCATTTGAATTTTTAGGCTGGTGTTGGGTCTCATACAGATCATATCAAGTTTGCTCACCAAAACAATTAAGCACATTAATGAAAAAAAAATTGTTTGGTCCCCTCCCTTGTATTCCCGTGACCTGGTACGTTATCCATCGAACAGCAACATCAAAGATGTCCAGGATTCATCTGTGCAGAGAGCTCTCCTCCTGGTTTGATCTGGAGAGGTATTTTTTTTTTCAAAATGGGGATCTGGAGAGGTAATTACTTGCATACTATGTACATTTTCTCATGCTTATATGTAATAAATAAGCTTATTTCTTAAGGTTTGCTTAATTGTCATGTCAGTTTGGTTCAACCGTAATTGATGATCCAAAGGAATCACTAGCATCATCTAACAAAGCTTCAACTGATAGGAGGTGATAAGATTGGGCGAGATAGAAGAGATCATAAGAAAGATGATGAATATTACTGCGCTGCTCTTTAGCTTCAACTGCAACCTCGCTGAACCAAGGTGTCCTCGACAAGTGCGAGCCTGGCAAGGCCACTACCTCCACCCTTGCATTGCCCTCGCTTCAGCTTCTGCAGGCAGTTCCAGGGCCCAAATGCTGCTAATCCATTAGGATTCTACATGCCTAAATTCATTTACAGTTGTTTGGTGTTGTTCAATAGAGTTACCAGGACCTCAATGTGTCCATTTGGATTGATTTCGTGGAATTACGGATTGGATCTGCAGATTCTATTCATGGTACAGGGAGGTATAACTATGATAAAGTTCCGCTGCCAAATATTATCATTTTTTATATTTGATTCATGTTCTTTGCTGCCATTTCCAGTATCTCCACATGTATGTAGGTATGAGGAAAAGGTCCTAATACGCAACTTTGGAGAAGAGATGAATGGTGCTTATCCTTTTCTAATATATACAAATTTGTATGGGTTGCACGAGGTCAGGTAGAGTTTTTCCAGTTACTTCTGAAACAATAAACTATCCGGCATGATTTATTTGCAGACTTTGCATGTCACCAAAATCATTGATTTATCTATACAGTGAATAGAGGTTTGTTCTTTGCTTTTTTGTGTCTTTTCTCATATTTCGTAAGTTGTATGTTTCCTTTTTTCATTTCCATATATTTTTCTGGTAGAGGATAGTGAATTATAGCATGTGTCTTCCTGTTTCTCATAAAGGCATGCCTCTTTGTTGATGTTGCTGTTGTGCAGATTCACACTAGCATAATTTATATTTCTTATAAATCCTGCTTTTCCCAAATAACCAAGTGGAATAGATATCAAGATGCTTTCTATTCACCTTTCAGCATAGGATCCTTCAGTTGACTGAAAAGTATTATCTGGCAGTTCAGCTTGATCACGTCACATCGAGGTTTGGCCTGGTCCTAAGATCTATAACTGGCATTAAATGATGAGTAGCACGTCCTTCGTTTAAAGAAGCAAGTTCGTTTCATAAAAAAAATAAGAGCGGGTTGGTATGCTTTGATACATATGCTTGTTCACTTCATTTTGTCTTGCAGTTTGCAACGTCGTGGAATTTTGAGCATCTTTTCCGTGGAAACTTGGTAAATGATGTTATGCATCTACTATGCGGAAACTTGTGTCATAAATTGCTTTTATCCATCTTGCGGAAGTTTCAAAGAAAAACATACTCTTATATTCAGATGATGTCCCAGTCCATAGCTGCTTTGACCGTAGTGTTGCTGCTGCTGCCAAATATTCTCTGTATTCATTAAGTGTAGCGCTTCCTTTAGGAGAAACATATGAAATCCCTGTAACCAAAGTGTGTAGCCTGTAACTGCAGATCACAAGTTAATGGTTACACATCTGAAGATGAATATTTTTTCATGGAAATGACAAACATGTTTTTAATTGATGCATATGTCCAAATAGTGTACCAATTCGTGATACACTAATGCGAGATCAGTGTCCAGTAATACAGTAGTACCGTGTGTCAATTAGAGTAACCTTACTGTAGACCGACATCAGTAGTATAAAATGTTGAAAGAGTTGGGTTCAGGTTCAGGTAAAGATATGACCTGGCAAAATCACCATAATACGAATAGAGAAAGCCTTGATCATCTGCATCAACAAACCTATGTATCAAATCAGTGAAGAAAATACGGATTATAAATATAGAGAGAACTGAAAGGTGTAGAAAGCCTGGCAAGGACTGCACAGACTGCTCTCCCTAGAGTCTAAACAAAACGACCGACAAGAATTTAATCTCCACAGTGGACTATGCACCACAGAGAAGTATCAGTACTCACCCAACGGACTCGGAGGAGGTGGCGGGCAGAGCAGCAGCCTCTTGGAGGCTTGGAAAGGGATCAGGGCGCCAGGGAGGAGGATGGTTGGTGGAACCACCGTCCCCACACGAACTAGGCGCCTCCGTGGACGGAGCTGGCAGTGGCGACGCAAAAGCGCGACCGTGATGGACGCGGAGCAGTCCTGCGATGCTGCCATTGGTGCAGCAGCATTCCCAAGCTTTGGATGGGAGGAATGATGCGAACGCACAATTAGAGCAGCTGCCTCCAGGCTCCAGCCCAGCTCCCTCACAAGGTCGCACAACGGCGCAATTTGATGGTGGCCTCGGGAAATCGGCGTGTTGCCGCTTCTCCCCGCATGTTTCTCCCCTTTTTTCTATCTTGCCGACGAGGGCAGGCCTCGAATAAGCCGACACGAGTTCTGGAGAGACAAGGAAATACACATCCCAAGGAGATGGGAAGCATTGTCGGTTAGCTAGAGAAAAGAGGGGATTCCCTTACCTGTATTTGTCGACGAGCTGCAATCTTTTACTCCGTAGTTTTTTTTTTACGGCTAGCTCTTTTCTGGTGTTTATGGATTCACACTTCACATGTGGCCAAGAAGCGAGACGACGGCACAGACTATGGAGGATGTGAAAGCCTCGCAGGCCGATGGTGGTGTTGCCGGATAGTGGCTGGCGCTGCCAACCGCCGGAGCGCGAGGCCAATACCATGACGGAGCACCGACATCTTGTATTTGATATTCTCCCTCTATCTTGTGGTTCCTAGACACGGCTAGCTCTTTTCTGACTCTTGTGCTGAACGGAATAAGTATATAGACTAAGCAAAAAAAATGAAAACAACCTACAGACTAACACCGCTTAATCAGCCTAACCTATCAATATTGCCTATCAACATAAGAAGGCCCAATATTATTACTATAGCTAGGCCACTTTATTATAGATAAATATTAAAATTGGCCGTTCCTGTTTTTTAGTTAGTTCTATTTTAAAACTATGTTTCCTATGTGCCATGGTCTCTAAAGACCATGCTGCACCAAGCTTATGTAGCTGTTGCTTTTCGTGTTATTTCCTTAATTCTATTTCTCTTGAAAAAAACCATAAAGTGTTTAGTTGTGTAATATATTCCTACATTTTCATGATTGTATAGTACCGTTTGTTGTTTGCTGCTCCGTTTGCAAATTCCCGTGTTTGATCCTAATTTCATACTATTGACTTTGTTTTGTAAAATATAAATTACATTTATCATTTATTCACCTTTTCTTATCGTTGTTAAACAAACTGTATATCGGCGTAAATTTCACGGGACCATGCGCCAAGGCGCACGAGCTCAGGCTACCCCGATCCAGTCTCTTCCGGCCGCCTCCGCCCCAGTGCCTCGAACCGCACCAATAGTCGCGGACCTCTGCCCCATTGTTTCGACCTCCGTGAGCAGCAACCGACAGTCGACCCGCATCGGTAGTCAAAATCGCAATAAAGTAAACAAAAAAATAGAGGAATCCTCCTGAACTGCATTCCAAAGCTGGCCCGATGGTGGGCTTCCAGGCTAGACTGCTACCTCCCAGTAGGCTGGCCCATCGGACATCGGCTTCCAGCCAACCAACACGAGAAAGTTGTGCCGAAGGTTCCCTGCTCGTCAGTGGAAGCTGAAATTGTCCCTACCAAGCAGGATGGACGGATTTTGGGAAGCCAGGGACATCCAAACATGTCCTAAGTTTTATCATCATTATAAAAGATAAACATTAACACGAGCTTCACGGGGTCGTGCGCCAAGGCGCACATCTAAATCTAGTTCTCTGAATTTTCTCATTGCTTCCTCAATTTTGTGTGTTCTAGTCTCAGTGACAAAGTGGCCACTTTGTTAAAATGTTCTGGCAATCTGCGGTCTTTTTAGTATGCTTGTTGTTCATCAAATAAGTGCTTAAGTTCGTTGGATCCGTAATAGCTGAGAGAACGAACTACTTAATTTTGAAATGGCATGCGGATTTTTATTCGCGTGATGTGATATATATAGTCATCGGTTAATGTAGTGAGATTGTATGAGATGTTATAATATGTCATCTAATTCGTGATCTGCATGTCATGTTAGGATCGTACATTTCGAGTTAGTATCCATGTTAGGATCGGACATTTCGAGTTAGTATCCAACTAATTTAGCTAGTGTACGTATGACTACAACTTCGATTAGGATTGCTACATGTGGCGTTGCTTTGTGTGGGTATATATGCACAAGCATATGATACTTGGCAACACCGTGAGATTTTATAAGACACTAGTAAAAAATAGGTCTATTGTCCCAGTCCGTAAGAGGCTTTTTTGTCTCCCGACCGGGCAACGGGACAACGGAAGCGGGACAAAAGGTCCATCCTTTTGTCCCGGTCCGCTTACCAGTTGGAACATATAGTCTACCACGTGGCCGCCGCGGGACACGTAGGGGTCACCCCTTTTTTCCCGGCTGGTAACACGGACTGGGAGAAAAGGTACTCTATGTGGCGCGCGTAAGATGCTGCTCCTTTAGGGTTTAGGGGCTGTTCGGCAAGGGTGTAGCCCCACCACCGCCCCCCCTTTATTTCATTTCAAAATAATTTTCATATATTTGTACGCTTGTACAAGATATACACGTTCATGCATTATATATAGATCGAGTAAATAAATATTCGAAGCAAACGTCCATTCGTAGATTCCCCTTACATATATACATGGAGTTCACGACTACCGGGACTAGAGCGTCGTCCATTCGAACTATTACACGGGGATCATCAGAAGCACCTATTTGGACTAAACAAGCCATTGTCGTCTATTATTTCTCTCATTAGAAGTCCCGCCAGTTCTTGCACAATTCCTAGTAGGTGTTGTTGTGGTTGGATCTTCTCCCGCATGAACTTGACCTATATAGGAAAATGAGATGAATATGAATATATTAATCTTGATATTTACGGTAATAAATTAAAGTTGTGAATGTCTTTCTTACGTTCTTCCATGTGCCATCGTAACAACTTGACATGCTCTTTGTTTCTGAACAAACGTTTCAACCGTGGTATTATGGGAGCATATCACATCACCTTCGCACGGAACCCTCTTCCTGGGTGGCTCGTCCTCAACGTCATCAGGGTCAGCTCTTCTGATCTTATACCGCAATGCACCGCATATCGGGCATTTATTCACATTCTCGTACTTTCACCGCGGTAGAGGATGCAGTCATTAGGGCATGCATGTATCTTCTGCACATCTAATTCTAGAGGGCAGACAAGTTTCTTTGCTTCATACGTACTAGCGGGCAATTCGTTTTTTCTTGAAAGCAGCTTCATTAATATTATCAGTAACTTTTCAAATCCCAAGTCAGTCACACCGACCTCTATCTTCCATTTCAGCAATTCCAATATGCTACCTAGCTTTTTATGCCCATCTTCGCAATTTGGGTACAACAATTTTTGGTGGTCCTCTAACATCTTGTCGAACTGCAACCTCTCCTTATATGTGTCGCGGTCTCTCCTTGCATCAGAAATGGCCTGGCGAAGATCATCATCATCAGGCTCATCTGGTGCCCATTCTTCACCTCCTTGTTCTTCATTGTCTTCCATTGCGGTATCACCGTATTCAGAGAACATAGATCGGTAGTTGTCATCGTTATCTTCTTCATCGCCGTCTTCCATCATAACCCCTTCTTCTCCGTGCTTAGTCCAAACATTATAGCTGGACATGAATCCGTGCCAAAGCAGGTGGCTCTGAATGTCTCTTGAGCAAAAGTAATCCTGCTCATTCCGATATTTCAGACATGGACAACAAATAAAACCGCCCTTCCCCTTGTTGGCCTCGACCACAAGCAAAACAGATTTCACGCCCTCTCTGAAAGCGGGATCGCATCGGTTACCGTACATCCATGAATGATTCATCTGCACCATAAGTACAATTATATATTAAATGCAAATCACCATGCTAAAATTAGTACTGTGCGGTCTATACGAGAAAATAGTTGCTAACCTTTTAGGTCAAAAAAAGAAGAGAAATCTTATTAAATGAACTTAAGTGGCATCGTTCTCAGAGACATTTCATCAAACGCCTCTTGCGCACATGAAAAAAAAATCTAGCATAAACCTCTACGTTCCACCACCAAGGAAAAAAATGTAAGGAGAATGGGGGGTGACTGTATATATATAAGCCGAGACCTTTTATCCCGATTTGAGCCACAAACCGGGATAAAAGGGCTGCCAGCAGGCCGCAAAAGGCCTCCGACCTTTTTGTCCCAGCCCCAGCCTCCAGCCGGGACAAAAGGTCCCTAAAGAACCGGGACAAAAAGCCCTGTGCCCTCCCGCTGGTTTCGGGGCGACGTGGCCTGGTCATTTGTCCCGACTCCAGATTAGACTGGGACAAAAAGGCTTAAACGAAAGATCAGTTTTCTACTAGTGAGAGAAAATAGAGCGCACAGTATATGCCCTTGGTCAAAGGTCATCATGCGCGTGTTTTCATCTTGTTTTGTTGATTGATGATCCTAAGGGTGAAACCCAACAGGCCGTGCAGGTGACTCATCGAGTAGATAGATAGATAAGCGCAGATTTCGCATGTTGTTGTTCGACTATTCTCCTAACGGTGAAAACCTGAGCTGTCGCGACTTATATCTTTCTACCTTTGTCTTATTACCGACCGACGACGATGAGGATGTACAGCTTCTAGTGTAGGCACGGCACGGTTCTATTTTAGTTTCGTCGATCAGGTTGAGGTGCAAAAGCCGATGTACATCCATGTAACCAAAACATACAGCTTCTCCAGCGAGCATTCTAGCTGGGGTTGCAATGAGTTTACGAGAAGAGAAGCCTTTGAACGATCAACTAATCTGAAGGGGGGAACACTAAACCTACCGCTGTTTGGCAGAAAGGGTCCCTTGAGAACGTGGGGATGGAAGAGTTTGAAAACAGGAGCTCCTGCGACCCGGGGGGCGGCGGCGCCCGCCCCTCCACGGTGACTAGCACCTCGCTGTCGCTCCTATGCTCCCGTCCGTCTCCGGTCGGGGGTGGTCTGGGCGGACGGTTCTGGGTCCTGACGCCGGCGGTGGAGGACGCGGAGGCGGTGAGCGAGGCCAGCGATGACCTCCCCTCCTCTCCAGGTACGGACACAGGTAAGCCTTCCCCCTCCCCTTCTCTTGGTCTCTTTCTTCGGGCGGCGGAGGCGCTAGGGGGCTCCCTCCGGTCGGCCAGGCGGTCGGCGTTTGCCCCTGGTGGCCGTCCTTCGAGGTTTCCCTCCGGTGGTGGAGGAGGGGCTGGCTCCGCACCTGGTCGGAGCAGCTCTACGTTCGGCTTCGCGCGCGCGGAGGGTCGCCGGCGGAGGAAGTTCCCGGCGCAGGACTGGGTGTCCGGCCGGAGCCCGTCGACGGAGCTTGGGGCGCCGGCGGCGGCCGTCCCTGATGCTGCCGCGCCGGTGTCGCCGATGGCGGCGGGGCTGGGTGTCGCTCGGGCGGAGGAGGAGGACCCCTTTCCCCCGCTGCTGGTTGGGCTGGGCCTGGACGTTGGGCCGGCCTGTTCCCTGTCCCTATCCTCTGAGGCCCAGGAGAGCCAAAGGGCGCTTGAAGTGTGGGCTGAGACCATTGTGGCGTCCCAGGACCACAAGCGGGGTGCGCAGGGCCCGGTGGAGGCGGAGCCACTTACCTGGTTGTGGATTCGTAAAGGAAGTTCGAGTCTGGAGCTAGGGTTTCCTGCATCGGCGCAAGACGTGCGCCGCCATCACCGTGCCGCGCGTAAGATTCGCCGTGCAGAACCACCTCCGCCGCTCTCGCGCTCGTTCGCGCAGGTCACCATGGAGCGGGCGGCTGGAGGCGGACCGGGAGCGGGCGGAGGCGCAGGGGCCGGTGCTCAGCGGGGGCAGGCCGGCAACAAACGTCGTCTGGATGACCGCTCCCAGGCGGCGGCGGCGGGGCGGCCGCAGGGGGCGTCGGGAGCTGGCCGTGCGCAGCAGCAGCCGCTGCAGCACGAGGCGGCGCTCCGGGAGCGGGCCCTGGTGGAGCAACGTCGGCATCGGTAGGGGCAGGGAGGCTCCCGAGGCGGCGCGGGTGACAGCAACGCCCCTCCCGCCTGGTGGGTGGCGAGAGAGAAGAAGAGGGAGGCCCGGCGGGCTCGCGAGGTGGCGACACCGCCCGTTCCCCCTTCCATCCCGGAGTTCGGCAGGGGCCGGGCTTCGGAGACCGCGGCGGGCAAGCAGCCCGTGGCGCAGAGTCGTCATGCGGCGAGCTCGGACCTGAGCCTCGCTGCGGCCGTGGATGGGGAGACGACCCCTGCGTCCAACATGGAGTGCTTCAAGTGCGGAAGGATGGGTCACTTCCAAGCTAGCTGCACCTTCCCACCGGTGTGTCTCCTCTGTGGGGTGGAGGGGCACAACTCGAACGCTTGCTTGTCCAAGGGTAAGAAGCCGGAGCTGCGCATCCTCGGTCAGGCGGTGCCCGTGGAGAGCTTCTTTTACCTTGACTTCGACGAAGACGAGGACGAGGATGAGGAGGTGACCAATGGGGCGGTCATCTCCTTTCGCCAGGTGGCGTTCTCTGCGCGTGGCCTCAGCCGGGAGCTGCAGCACCTGGTGGAGGCCGACTGGGACTGGCAAGTCTAGGAGGTGGGCCGCAATGAGTTCGCGGTGTTGTTCCCATCGCGCGAGTCGCTGCAGTTCAGCACCCGCAGTGGGCGCTGATGTCTACGCCCCCTCCTTTTCCTGTAGACAGTGTTGGGCCTCCAAGAGCAGAGGTTTGTAGAACAACAGCAAGTTTTCCCTTAAGTGGATCACCCAAGGTTTATCAAACTCAGGGAGGAAGAGGTCAAAGATATCCCTCTCATGCAACCCTGCAACCACAAAACAAGAAGTCTCTTGTGTCCCCAACACACCTAATAGGTGTACTAGTTCGGCGAAGAGATAGTGAAATACAGGTGGTATGAATATATAGGAGCAGTAGCAACGGTGCCAGAAAATAGCTTGCTGGCGTGTAGTTGATGGTGGTAGTATTGCAGCAGTAGTAACGCAAGAAACAAGAAACAAGCAGCGATAGCAGTATTTAGGAACAAGGCCTAGGGATTACACTTTCACTAGTGGACACTCTCAACATTGATCACATAACAGAATAGATAAATGCATACTCTACACTCTTGTTGGATGATGAACACATTGCGTAGGATTACACGAACCCTCAATGCCGGAGTTAACAAGCTCCACAATTCAATGTTCATATTTAAATAACCTTAGAATGCATGAAAGATCAATTCGACTAAACCAAGTACTAGCATAGCATGCACACTGTCACCTTCATGCTATGTAGGAGGAATAATACACATCAATACTATCATAGCAATAGTTAACTTCATAATCTACAAGAGATCATAATCATAGCATAAACCAAGTACTAACACGGATGCACACACTGTCACCATTACACCGTGCAGGAGGAATAAAACTACTTTAATAACATTGCTAGAGTAGCACATAGATAAATTGTGATACAAAATACATTGCAATCATAAAGAGATATAAATAAGCACTCCACTGTGCCATTCATAACAGTGAATAAGTATTCTGTGAAATATAGCCTAAGAGACCCACACGGTGCACACACTGTCACCTTTACACACGTGGGACAAGGAGTCTCCGGAGATCACATAAGTAAAACTCACTTGACTAGCATAATGACATCTAGATTACAAGCATCATCATATGAATCTCAATCATGTAAGGCAGCTCATGAGATTATTGTATTGAAGTACATAGGAGAGAGATGAACCACATAGCTACCGGTACAGCCCCGAGCCTCGATGGAGAACTACTCCCTCCTCATGGGAGCAGCAGCGGTGATGAAGATGGCGGTGGAGATGGCAGCGGTGTCGATGGAGAAGCCTTCCGGGGGCACTTCCCCGTTCCGGCGGTGTGCCGGAACAGAGACTCCTGTCCCCCAGATCTTGGCTTCGCGATGGCGGCGGCTCTGGAAGGTTTCTGTGGGTTTCGTCCAACGTGATAGGGTTTTCGCGACGGAGGCTTTAAATAGGCGGAAGAGCAGCCTCGGAGGGGGCCTGGGGCCACCACACCATAGGGCGGCGCGGCCCCCCCTCTGGCCGCGCCAGGGTGTAGTGTGGGGCCCCCAAGGCTTCCCTCTGGCGGCTCTCGGGTGTTCTGGATGCTTCCGGGCAAAATAGGAACCTGGGCGTTGATTTCGTCCGATTCCGAGAATATTTCGTTACTAGGATTTCTGAAACCAAAAACAGCAGAAAAACAAGAATCGGCACTTCGGCATCTTGTTAATAGGTTAGTTCCAGAAAATGCACGAATATGACATAAAATGTGCATAAAACATGTAGATAACATCAATAATGTGGCATGGAACATAAGAAATTATCGATACGTCGGAGACGTATCAGCATCCCCAAGCTTAGTTCTGCTCGTCCCGAGCAGGTAAAACGATAACAAAGATAATTTCTGGAGTGACATGCCATCATAAACTTGATCATATTGTAAACATATGTAATGAATGCAGCAATCCAAGACAATGGTAATGACATGAGTAAACAAGTGAATCATATAGCAAAGACTTTTCATGAATAGCACTTCAAGACAAACATCAATAAGTCTTGCATAAGAGTTAACTCATAAAGCAATAATTCAAAGTAAAGGCATTGAAGCAACACAAAGGAAGATTAAGTTTCAGCGATTGCTTTCAACTTGTAACATGTATATCTCATGGATATTGTCAACATAGAGTAATATAATAAGTGCAATGTGCAAGTATGTAGGAATCAATGCACAGTTCACACAAGTGTTTGCTTCTTGAGGTGGAGAGAAACAGGTGAACTGACTCAACAATAAAAGTAAAAGAATGGTCCTTCAAAGAGGAAAGCATCGATTGCTATATTTGTGCTAGAGCTTTTATTTTGAAAACATAAAGAGAGCATAAAAATAAAGTTTTGAGAGGTGTATGTTGTTGTCAACGAATGGTAGCGGGTACTCTAACCCCCTTGCCAGGCAAACCTTCAAAGAGCGGCTCCCATTTTATTTTATTTTTGGGTGGCACTCCTTCCAACCTTTCTTTCACAAACCATGGCTAACCGAATCCTCGGGTGCCTGCCAATAATCTCATACCATGAAGGAGTGCCTTTTTATTTTAGTTTTATTATGATGACACTCCTCCCAACCTTTGCTTACACAAGCCATGGCTAACCGAATCCTTCGGGTGCCATCCAACAATCACATACCATGGAGGAGTGTCTATTTTTGTTAATTAATTTGGGACTGGGAATCCCATTGCTAGCTCTTTTTGCAAAATTATTGGATAAGCGGGTGAAGCCACTAGTCCATTGGTGAAAGTTGCCCAACAAGATTGAAAGATAAACACCACATACTTCCTCATGAGCTATAAAACATTGACACAAATCAGAGGTGATACATTTTGAATTGTTTAAAGGTAGCACTCAAGCAATTTACTTTGGAATGGCGGAGAAATACCATGTAGTAAGTAGGTATGGTGGACACAAATGGCATAGTGGTTGGCTCAAGTATTTTGGATGCATGAGAAGTATTCC
This sequence comes from Lolium perenne, assembly GCF_019359855.2. Classification (NCBI taxonomy): domain Eukaryota; kingdom Viridiplantae; phylum Streptophyta; class Magnoliopsida; order Poales; family Poaceae; genus Lolium; species Lolium perenne. Next base: position 324,879,994 of record NC_067246.2, read on the forward strand.
CTCTCGATACAAGGCTTAGGCTAGCAAGGTTGTTTGAAACAAACACAAGGATGAACCGGTGCAGCAAAACTCACATAAAAGACACATTGTAAACATTATAAGACTCTACACCATCTTCCTTGTTGTTCAAACTCTTTACTAGAAATTATCTAGACTTTAGAGAGACCAAATATGCAAACCAAATTTTAGCATGCTCTATGTATTTCTTCATTAATAGGTGCAAAGTATATGATGCAAGAGCTTAAATATGAGCACAACAATTGCCAAGTATCACATTATCCAAGACATTATAGCAATTACTACATGTATCATTTTCCAATTCCAACCATATAACAATTTAACGAAGAAGAAACTTCGCCATGAATACTATGAGTAGAAACTAAGGACATACTTGTCCATATGCAACAGCGGAGCGTGTCTCTCTCCCACACAAAGAATGCTAGGATCCATTTTATTCAAACAAAACAAAAAAAAAAAACAAACCAACGCTCCAAGAAAAGCACATAAGATGTGACGGAATAAAAATATAGTTTCAGGGGAGGAACCTGATAATGTTGTCGATGAAGAAGGGGATGCCTTGGGCATCCCCAAGCTTAGACGCTTGAGTCTTCTTGATATATGTAGGGGTGAACCACCGGGGCATCCCCAAGCTTAGAGCTTTCACTCTCCTTGATCATAATATATCATCCTCCTCTCTTGACCCTTGAAAACTTCCTCCACACCAAACTCGAAACAAACTCATTAGAGGGTTAGTGCATAATCAAAAACTCACATGTTCAGAGGTGACACAATCATTCTTAACACTTCTGGACATTGCCCAAAGCTACTGGAAGTTAATGGAACAAAGAAATCCATCCCACATAGCAAAAGAGGCAATGCGAAATAAAAGGCAGAATCTGTCAAAACAGAACAGTCCGTAAAGACGAATTTTAAAAGGGCACCAGACTTGCTCAAATGAAAATGCTCAAATTGAATGAAAGTTGCGTACATATCTGAGGATCACTCACGTAAATTGGCATAATTTTCTGAGTTACCTACAGAGAATTTTGCCCAGATTCGTGACAGCAAAGAAATCTGTTTCTGCGCAGTAATCCAAATCTAGTATGAACCTTACTATCAACGACTTTACTTGGCACAACAAAACACAAAACTAAGATAAGGAGAGGTTGCTACAGTAGTAAACAACTTCCAAGACACAAATATAAAACAAAGTACTGTAGCAAAATAACACATGGGTTATCTCCCAAGAAGTTCTTTCTTTATAGCCATTAAGATGGGCTCAGCAGTTTTAATGATGCACTTGCAAGAAATAGTATTTGAAGCAAAAGAGAGCATCAAGAGGCAAATTCAAAACACATTTAAGTCTAACATGCTTTCTATGAAAAGGAATCTTGTACACAAATAAATTCATGAAGAGCAAAATGACAAGATCAGGAAGATAAAACAAGTGTAGCTTCAAAAATTTCAGCACATAGAGAGGCATTTTAGTAACATGAAAATTTCTACAACCATATTTTCCTCTCTCATAATAGCTTTCAGTAGTGTCATGAGCAAACTCAACAATATAACTATCACATAAAGCATTCTTATCATGAGTCTCATACATAAAATTATTACTCTCCACATAAGCATAATCAATTTTATTAGTAATAGTGGGAGCAAATTCAACAAAGTAGCTATCATATATAGGAGGCATATTGTAATCATAATCAAATTTCTCCTCCATAACAGGTGGTAACAAAAGACTACTATCATCATCATAAATAGGAGGCAAAGTATCATCAAAGTAAATTTTCTCCTCAATGCTTGGGGGACTAAAAATATCATGCAAACCAGCTTCCCCAAGCTTAGAACTTTCTATATTATTATCAACAATGGTGTTCAAAGCGTTCATACTAATATTACTACCAGCATGCAAATAAGATTCCATAGGTTTTTTAATTTTCGCATCAAACAATCCATGTTTTAAATCAGGAAATAGAATAAGAAGATCATTCTTGTCCATTATGCCAAACTAGTGTAAACAAGAAACAAAAAGTTGCAATTGCAGGATCTAAAGGAAATAGCTTCGAGTACTTACAACGGCGAAAATAGCTTAGTAGCCGAGATCCGGAGTGTGAGTACCTTTTACCTTTCCTCCCCGGCAACGGCGCCAGAAAATAGCTTGATGTCTACGCCCCCCTCCTTTTCCTGTAGACAGTGTTGGGCCTCCAAGAGCAGAGGTTTGTAGAACAGCAGCAAGTTTTCCCTTAAGTGGATCACCCAAGGTTTATCGAACTCAGGGAGGAAGAGGTCAAAGATATCCCTCTCATGCAACCCTGCAACCACAAAACAAGAAGTCTCTTGTGTCCCCAACACACCTAATAGGTGTACTAGTTCGGCGAAGAGATAGTGAAATACAGGTGGTATGAATATATAGGAGCAGTAGCAACGGTGCCAGAAAATAGCTTGCTGGCGTGTAGTTGATGGTGGTAGTATTGCAGCAGTAGTAACGCAGTAAAACAGTAAACAAGCAGCGATAGCAGTATTTAGGAACAAGGCCTAGGGATTACACTTTCACTAGTGGACACTCTCAACATTGATCACATAACAGAATAGATAAATGCATACTCTACACTCTTGTTGGATGATGAACACATTGCGTAGGATTACACGAACCCTCAATGCCGGAGTTAACAAGCTCCACAATTCAATGTTCATATTTAAATAACCTTAGAGTGCATGAAAGATCAATTCGACTAAACCAAGTACTAGCATAGCATGCACACTGTCACCTTCATGCTATGTAGGAGGAATAATACACATCAATACTATCATAGCAATAGTTAACTTCATAATCTACAAGAGATCATAATCATAGCATAAACCAAGTACTAACACGGATGCACACACTGTCACCATTACACCGTGCAGGAGGAATAAAACTACTTTAATAACATTGCTAGAGTAGCACATAGATAAATTGTGATACAAAATACATTGCAATCATAAAGAGATATAAATAAGCACTTCACTATGCCATTCATAACAGTGAATAAGTATTCTGTGAAATATAGCCTAAGAGACCCACACGGTGCACACACTGTCACCTTTACACACGTGGGACAAGGAGTCTCCGGAGATCACATAAGTAAAACTCACTTGACTAGCATAATGACATCTAGATTACAAGCATCATCATATGAATCTCAATCATGTAAGGCAGCTCATGAGATTATTGTATTGAAGTACATAGGAGAGAGATGAACCACATAGCTACCGGTACAGCCCCGAGCCTCGATGGAGAACTACTCCCTCCTCATGGGAGCAGCAGCGGTGATGAAGATGGCGGTGGAGATGGCAGCGGTGTCGATGGAGAAGCCTTCCGGGGGCACTTCCCCGTTCCGGCGGCGTGCCGGAACAGAGACTCCTGTCCCCCAGATCTTGGCTTCGCGATGGCGGCGGCTCTGGAAGGTTTCTGTGGGTTTCGTCCAACGTGATAGGGTTTTCGCGACGGAGGCTTTAAATAGGCGGAAGAGCAGCCTCGGATGGGGCCTGGGGCCACCACACCATAGGGCAGCGCGGCCCCCCCTCTGGCCGTGCCAGGGTGTAGTGTGGGGCCCCCAAGGCTTCCCTCTGGCGGCTCTCGGGTGTTCTGGATGCTTCCGGGCAAAATAGGAACCTGGGCGTTGATTTCGTCCGATTCCGAGAATATTTCGTTACTAGGATTTCTGAAACCAAAAACAGCAGAAACAAAGAATCGGCACTTCGGCATCTTGTTAATAGGTTAGTTCCAGAAAATGCACGAATATGACATAAAATGTGCATAAAACATGTAGATAACATCAATAATGTGGCATGGAACATAAGAAATTATCGATACGTCGGAGACGTATCAGGCGCCTCTTCTTGCTGCTCAGTGGGACGGTGGCGGACATCAGGCTCGCGGACGCTGACCCGGCCCCGGTGGAGCTCCTTCAGGAGGTGTGGGTCAAGCTCACCGGGGTTCCCAAGCGGATGCGCAGGGCCAACCGCCTCTTGGCAGGGATGAGGATGTTGGGTTGGTCGATGGAGGTGGACGAGGACTCGCTTCGGTGCCGCCAGCCCGTTCGGATGCGCATTGCTTGTCGCAACCCGGATAAACTCAAGGGCGTGGTGCAGGTGTTCCACAAGAAGCAGGGGTTCAGCATTGGCATCCATGTTGAGACCCTGGCCGGCCCGTCCGGGTCGGCTCCACCACGCTCTCCACCGCAGCCTCCACACCCTCGGGATGAGGATGAGGACGATGATGATGACGTGGATGATCTCTCCCCCTCGCGAAAGGATTCGGAGGAGAGGGAGGACCGTGCCCGTGAGCACGAGGGTGGTAGCCCCACCGGCAAGGGGGTCCCGAGCGGCTCCCATGGCCAGGCCACCTCTCCGGGAGGCGCTAGGCGCTCCCACGCCCAGCCGGGTATTCCCGAGGCCGATGTGGCTACCGTGCTGCCCGCTGTGGAGGAGCCGCTGGGGGCGGGCTTGGACCAGTATGGGAGCAACCTGCGCTCCCCCTGGCCGGCCCCCCTAGAGGTTCTTGAGCAGGCACGCGCGAGTCGGTTGGTGGTGGAGGCGCCGGTCGGGATGGGTCCCGCGCCAGTTTAGCCGGCCTCACCACCCATCCATTCCTCCACCCTCATCACCGCGGACTCGGAGGATACCACTCCAACGGGCTCTCCATCCAAGGACCTGGGTGGGGCGGAGTCACTCGTGTCGATTGGGGTCCTCGACAGCGATGAGGTGATGAAGGAGGCGTCGGAGCTGGAAGAGGCGACAGTGGCGCAGTCCGACGGTCCAGGAGCTGGTGTCCCGAGGAGGAGGCGCTCGAGGACAGTCCCGGCGGAGCCAGCACGCAAGAGTGCTCGCCTCACAGGGCCGGGCGCGGCGACCCCGGTCCTGCAGAGGGCGCAGGAGAGGACGGCGACCAAGAACCTCGACCCGTCAGGTAAACTCGATGACTTTGCTATTCTTCATAAGGTTTCCGATGCACACCTTCTGAAGGTTACACACGACTCGGGCCTTGCTTTTACTTGTGAATCGCACTCGCCCCAGGAAGCCCTCTCCCTGATCAGGACCAAGGAGGAGGCGCAAGCAGCGCTAGCCCTTGTGGTTTTTCGCAAGGAGGTGGAGGCGGCACGCTCCGTGCGCCTTGCCCCGTCGTCGTCTGTAGTAGTTGGGACTACTGCATCAACGGATAGGGAGTCGGAGTCCACGTTGGTGGTTATCCCAGTGATGGCTGCGCCCCAGCCCAACTTGGGGCGCTCCAAGGCCGTGTTGGCTTCCCGCCGCGGGCGGAGGAAGGGAGCCCGTGCTTTATGCGGGCTGGCTTCTACAACATCCGTGGGTTCGGTCGGCCGGGACGATGGACGCAGATTAAGGATTTCATTTCCCGAGAACGGCTTGATTTTGTAGGCTTGCAAGAGACCATCAAGGCCTCTTTCACCCCCGCGGAACTTCTAAGCTTGGATCCGCATGGCAGATTTGCCTGGAAGTCCACCCCCGCGCAGGGACGCTCGAGAGGCATGCTCCTTGGGGTTAATGAGGACGCGTTTGAGGTCTTGGAGTGGCATTGGGGTGCCTTCTTCATCCGGGCGGATGTTCTGCAACTGAGTAACACGTCTCGATGGTCGATCTTCGTGGTGTATGGCCCCGCGGATCATCGCAGAATCGCCGACTTCTTGGGGGAGCTCACGGCGGCGGTTACCGCCTGTCCCTTCCCGCTGGTAGTGGGAGGGGACTTTAACCTGATCAGGGGATCAAAGGACAAGAACAATGACAACATCAACTGGCCGCGAGTCCAGAGATTCAATGACTGCATTGCTTCTCTGGCGCTACGGGAGATTCGCAGGACCGGGGCGAGGTACACGTGGACCAACAAACAGCTCTCCCCCGTGCGCTGTGTCCTAGATAGGGTGTTGGTCTCCCCCGAGTGGGAAGGCCTTTTCCCCTTATGTTCCTTGTTGGCGGATACCATTATCGGGTCAGATCACTCCCCTCTTGTTCTTAGCTCCAGGGAGGAGTTAGGCAAAAGGATTTCTCGGTTCTTCTTCCAAAAGGGTTGGCTGGAGAAGCCGGATTTCCAAGATTTGGTGGTGCTCCGATGGCAGGGGCTGTTGAGAGACGCGGCCCAATGTCAGGACTCGGTTACGGTCGGCACCACATAGCCGCAGGCCTTAGACAATTCTTGAGAGGCTGGGGGGCCAAAGCGTACGTGATTAGGTTATCTCCGATTGCGCATAGGACAATTAGCCTAACCCAATCGGCATTTATTCGGGGTCGTCATATCCATGAAGGGATCCTGGCTCTGCAGGAGATCATTCATGAGATCAAGTCCAAGAAACTCCGGGGAGTTTTCTTAAAATTGGACTTTGAGAAGGCTTATGACCGGGTGAACTGGGCCTTCTTGCGGGAAGTTCTGCTCCGCAAAGGCTTTGAACCAGGATGGGTTCACAAAGCGTTAGGTCTGGTCTCGGGGGGGCAGACGGCGATCACTATTAACGGGGAAGTAGGGAACTTCTTCCGTAATGGTCGCGGGGTGCATCAGGGGGACCCGTTGTCCCCCCTCCTCTTTGACTTTGTGGTGGAAGCCCTTGCCTCCATCCTTGACAAAGCCAGAGAGGCGGGACACATTACTGGGTTAGTCCCACACTTGATACCTGGGGGGTGTCTCATCTGCAATATGCGGATGATACCATCATCATGTTCCAGCCAGATGATCCGGCCATCGCCAACCTCAAATACATACTTCTCTGCTTCGAGAATATGTCGGGCCTCATGATCAACTTCCATAAGAGTGAGGTCATGCTGATTGGCGGGGACGTGGCTGACGGGACTAGGATTGCCAACATGCTTAACTGCAAGAGAGGCACCTTCCCTTTCACCTATCTAGGTTTTCCGGTGAGTGACCGCGCGCTGCTAGCTTTGGACTGGGGTCCGCTGACTACCAAGGTTGCCAAACGCGCGGATCCCTGGATGGGAAAGTTGATGTCCTCGGCCGCGAGGCTCACTCTCATCAACGCTTGCTTGTCGAGCCTGCCGCTACATGCGATGGCGGTGACCCTCTTGGGGAAGGGTGTGCACGTCTTGTTTGATAAGGCCAGGTCCCGTTTCTATTGGGAAGCAAACGGGGCTAAACATAAATACCATTGGGTCAGATGGTCGGCCATGTGCAAGCCTAAATGCCCGGGGGGGCTTGGGATTGTGGATACGAGGCTGGTGAATGTTTGCCTTATGGCCAAGTGGATCTGGAGACTGTACGCCGGGGAGCAAGGTCTCTGGGCCGATATCCTTAGGGCTAAATATCTGGGGGAGAGGGACCTCCTCGCAGATAAGCATAGGCCCGGTTCACAATTTTGGAATGCTATCCAAAAGATCAAACATGTCTTTGGCATGGGGGCCAGACATGCTATTCACAACGGCCGTGCCACCAGGTTCTGGGTAGATTGGTGGCATGAGAAGGGGCCACTCAAGGATCAGTTCCCGGGCCTCTTTGCCATTGCGACAGAACCCTTAGCCACGGTTGCTACGCTCTTCAGGGAGAATCAGTGCAGGCTCACGTTCCGTCGAGTACTTTGCTTTGGGGAGCGAGTCGAGTTGGCCAACATCTCCCTACTGGTGGAGGCCGTCAGCCTGTCAGAGACGCAAGACCGGATCTCGTGATCCTTGGAGCCAAATGGGAAGTTCTCTGTGCGGTATTTGTACAAGAGCTTATGCCAAGGCATTCCCCACAAACACTATGGGATAGTGTGGGAGATCAAGGCTCCACTCAAAGTCCGTATCTTTTTGTGGCAATTATCAAGACATCGACTCCCCTCTAATGACAACATCCGAAAGCGCAGGGGTCCTTCCAATGGCACCTGCGGCCTTTGCGTGGAGGTGGAGGACAACAACCATATCTTCTTTAGATGCCCGTTGGCGCGCTTCATGTGGAGTGCGGTCAGAGACCTTCTTAGTTGCTCTTGGAACCCCTCGTGCTTTGCCGACATCTTCCGGTATATGCACGTCCACGTTGGCCAGACTCGGAGAGTTCTGTGGTTGGCGTGCGCTGCCCTTCTTTGGTCACTCTGGAACGTTAGAAACAAATTCACCATTGAGGCTATGTTTCCAGCTAACCCGGCTGACGGTTTGTACAAAATGACTGTATACTTGCAGGTTTGGAAGCTTCTGGCTAGGAGAGGAGACCGTCAAGCAGTGGAGCTGGTGATTGGCAGAATTCGAGCTCTACATGCTTCTATCAGAGATAGTGTCTAGTGCACCCCTCTGGGGCAGAGTGGTGTGTGTGGTGTTCGTTCTCACTAGACGGTAGGCTTTGGCGTTGGGGCGTCGCCTCTCCGGATGGTGTGCTAGGTCGACCACCTTGTATCTTGTGGTGTCCAGGTCCTGTAACTTGTGCTTGTGGTTGGGTGGAGCTTCCCTCCATCGTGTCTGGTCTTGTTCGTGTCGTGTTGGATGTATGAATGCTGCCGTTGGGGCTTTGTTAATTTAAAGCCGAGCTCTGCTCGAGCCTTGTGTTAAAAAAAACTAATCTGAAGGGTGATTGTTTCACCATACAATGTGATGCCATGGTTTGCAAGGACAACAACACTTCTAGGGATGCCCTTGATGTGCTCGTGTCTGACATAGGACAACATCCAAACAATCTCCTTCAAAATAAGGTGGGCGTTTACGTGACACTTGATCAGCCAAGGGACGTTCATATATATCACACTTATGTCTGCTTCAGCCAGGTCTATATATAGTAGTCTTCGTGGCGCAACTCTTTGGCCCTATGAAGGAAGCTACTACATCAAGTATCATCCAAGGTATCTGCCCGTCTCGCTTGCACTTGAGGAGACGGCCTGACAGGAGCGATGTGCCTAACAGAGAGGCGATTCCCGGGCGACGCTGCCAAGACCCGCGGCGGCGCGGAAGGGTCGGGGAGAGAGGGGAGGGCCTGCTCTTCTCGCCGGCAAGGGACACGCCGGCTCCACCGCTCGCAGCTCGACGGGAGGGTTGCCGTTAGGAATCCTTTCACGGTGCTCTGCTCTGAGGCGTCAAGTTCGGAGGAGGAGGAAGCTGTGGAGGGCGCGCGAGTTGCGCCCGAGGCAGGGGCCAGGCCATGGCCGGAGGGTCCGCCGTGCAGTGGTTCTGGTCCTGGTAGGGGCGGTGGGTCGCCTCTTCCGCCGGTGCTAGCTTTGGGGACGGCGCTGGATCTGAGCTCGATGAAGGACTTCCCGCCCCTGCCACATCGGGAGGAGGGAGAGGTTCCCATGGCAGAGGTGCGCTTGAGCTCTGGTAGGGACGCCGGTGCTCTTGGATCATGCAGGATTGGCGAGCTGGTCATTTCCTGGTGGCCGGATCTGAGCGGGGCGCCGGCGCCAGAGACGGCGGCGGTGGAGCAGGGACGGGGGCTAGGGTTTTCCCAGCGACGCTCCTCAGAGCCGGTGGATGTGGGCCAGGGCCTCCAGTCAACTGGGCATGGTGGGCCAGCCTTTCTGATCCAGCAAGGGGCGGGACCAGCTTTTGAGCCCATTCAAGCCTTAGATGGTAGCGATGTGCGACACGTGGACTGATGGCGTGTACAGCACACGTCCGTTGGGAACCCCAAGAGGAAGGTATGATGCGCACAGTAGCAAGTTTTCCCTCAGAAAGAAACCAAGGTTTATCGAACCAGGAGGAGCCAAGAAGCACGTTGAAGGTTGATGGCGGCGGGATGTAGTGCGGCGCAACACCAGGGATTCCGGCGGCAATGTGGAACCTGCACAACACAACCAAAGTACTTTGCCCCAACGAAACAGTGAGGTTGTCAATCTCACCGGCTTGCTGTAACAAAGGATTAACCGTATTATGTGGAAGATGATTGTTTGCAGAAAACAGTAAAGAACAAGTATTGCAGTAGATTGTATTCGATGTAAAAGAATAGGACCGGGGTCCACAGTTCACTAGAGGTGTCTCTCCCATAAGATAAATAGCATGTTGGGTGAACAAATTACAGTCGGGCAATTTACAAATAGAGAGGGCATGACAATGCACATACATGATATGATAAATATAGTGAGATTTAATTGGGCATTACGACAAAGTACATAGACCGCTATCCAGCATGCATCTATGCCTAAAAAGTCCACCTTCAGGTTATCATCCGAACCCCTTCCAGTATTAAGTTGCAAACAACAGACAATTGCATTAAGTATGGTGCGTAATGTAATGTGGCACCCCCGGGATCAGGGTTAGACAAATACCAGATCTTCGTCCGATATAAGCCTAACCTTGAGCTCGAGAGACTACAGTGAGAGAATCGGTAACACAACAGTGACTCTACGACTCAAAAGAATATATTACAACTCTTAACAGAGTAAGATCCAAATTATTACACGTAGAGGTCACTGACCCAACATTCAACAAGCAACGGAAGCAAATTATGTTATTCTAAATAACAAGATAGCAAGGGGCTTAAGAAGCCATAACATAAAGCGACGTCCCAGCCCATAAGTCGCAGGCTGCTGCCTGGGAACTCCAAACTAACCCTCGATGTTAACGTAGAAACCACCTTCGGCTACAGCAACTTCATCTGAAACAAGAGCATGCAAAGCTGAGTACAGGGACTCAGCAAGACTTAGTACAACCTTTTAGCAAAGCGGGTATGCGGGCTTTCTGGTAGATCTTCTTTTGCGTAAAGCCAATTTTCCTTTGTAAGACCAGAGAGAAGAGAAGCTCGACTACTCAGAACCTTTGAAAGGGGATAAGAGAGCGATATCTCTATCTCTATTGATCATCATATTGTATCCACCAAACTTCATCATCTCGAACCACTATCCTTGGATCACCCCCTCAACACCCGAAGAAGGTGTCCGTAAGCACACATTGTTTGCCAAGTTTTACGATCAGGTTAAAGTTGTCTATGATCACAGAATCCATTCCCAAGTCGTCCATAACCGTGGACACGGCTTTTCGAAAAGATTTAACCCTGCAGGGGTGCACAACTTTACCCACACGTGCCAACCGACTCTTAATGCCAATATATATTAGCTCTCTTCCTTGGAGAGCCGGCAGAGGGTGGTCGACCACGACCTTTACCTTGCTGTCGCCGAGACCATGAGTCACGCGCTAAGGATTGTTCCGCCGTAACGGGTCAAGTCCCGAAGTCGGTCCTTAACGATGTGAGGCGAGGTGGGTTTCCCCAGAGGCCGCAACCCCCAGCCACCACGGCCACGCTTACCTACCTGTTATGTACCTTGAACCCCAAGCAAAATGCAATGCATATGACCAGGTAACGCGCAAACTATGTGACTCATGGAATCTACTAGGCAAGTTAGTGAGTCGAGAGGGTACCATAATAGGGCCTCGTGTGGTTGTACGCTCGGTCTTGGTTCAAGAGGCGAGAACTCGGTTCCTAGGGTCGGCAGAAACGAAACAACCCACCACATCCCAATGTGGCCTCTCGTCTGAGCCTTTAATCATGTTTATCATCATCTCTATACTTACCACGTCAACCTGTCATGCTAGATTCATTTCATTGTGAGGCTCCAGTCCGAAGACCGGAGTAGTAGCGTAACAAACTAAGCATGGCTAAGCATAAGAGATAAAGGCTCTCGCGACGCACACATGCCAAACCTAGTTATGCTAGGAGCAGTGGATCAGGGTATCGAGGCTACAAAGGTCGGACATGCAACAGATAGGGTAACTCTATCTATCGATAAAAGACAGTTGAATCGTATGAGATATGTAGGAACCACAGATAAAAGCATTTTGAAAACATAGATGAACCAGGTTAGGGCTTGCCTTGTCCCTCAGCGGATGAGTACTGTTCTTCGATGGCGTTGACGTCGGATTCCGGCTCAGATCCTAGCGCGAAGAACCAAATACCGGAAAGGGAAACAAACATTCACGACATGGCATAATGCAATGCGCATACAATATGAATGATATGTCATGTTAAAGGAATTGAGTAAACCCTAGGTGCATCATCAGATTAAAGGGGTTCCGGCATCGGACCCCGACATATGAGAGGGGTGTATTAGGGTTTTCTACTAAGCTCCACATTTAATGGGTTCAATCATGTATGAAGCATGTATAAACGAATAGGAAATGTTTTTCTGATCAATTTGATATATAAATTCATCATTTTCTGAATTAATATGAATTAATAAACAATTACTGGAATTAAACAGAAATAGAAAAAAGGTTTATTGCATCATGCTGACGTCATGCTGACATCAGCACGACCTTGAGCTCTCAGGTGCCACGGCAATCGGCCGATGGAGGCCAAATTCGGGCGCGCGCTTGGGGGCATCCGACGCAGCTCGACGCGGGCGACCGTTTGGCGGTGGCGCCGCCCACGATTGGCCGCCGGAGCACGGCCGGCGGCGAGCTTCCGCGGAGGCCGGGGTCGGGCGCACGTCGCCGGGACGCTACAGGCAGCAAACGGCGAGGGGAGGAGCACCAGGATGCTCAGGAGCTCACCGCGGAGCTTCCAGTGTCGACGGCGAAGCGAGGGGAGGCCGGAATCGCCGGCGAGTGGCGGAGGCCGGCGGCTCGGGCGGGGCCCGATTCTCGCGGTAGAGGGCTCCCCGGCGGCCGCTGCTTGGTGGAGGAGAACGAGGGCGTCGAGGCGGAGCTCCTGGGCCGGTCGGACGAGCGCGGGGAGGCGCTGAGCGGCGGCGACGGCGAGCGGCCCGGGCTAGGGTTTGGCCGTGCCCCTGCAGAGATGAGGAGAAAGGGGGAAAAGGAGGCGGGCTAGGGTTGTCCACGGCGGCGGCGCGGGGCTTTATAGGCGCTCGAGGGCGGCGGGGAGGATCCAGGCCGCCGGCGCCATCCACGGCCACGGCAGCGACAGGCAGCTGCCTGGCTGACTGCGTGGGGGAAGAAGACAAGGGCGGTTTTGCGAAAACCCCCCTGGTCTTCAGGGTTTTCCCAGAAAAAGAAAGACAGGGCCAACTTTGATGATTTTAGGGTATTTTGACCCAAATTTGGAGGGGATTTTTGCACAAAATTTTGTTAGCACAAAACTACAACCAATTGCAACATTGTTTCATAACATTTTAGTGCAAGATTTCTCAAATTTTAATGCAAATGCATGCATGCACATGACAACTTAGCAACATTAATTTATTAGCAAAGTGGTTCTGTTACATGTAATCAATAACTACATCCTTGAACATAGCATCAATGTTTTATCCCTAGTGGCAACAACACATCCACAACCTTAGAACTTTCTGTCACTGTCCCAGATTTAATGGAGGCATGAACCCACTATCGAGCATAAATACTCCCTCTTGGAGTTAAGAGCAAAAACTTGGCCAGAGCCTCTACTAATAATGGAGAGCATGCAAGATCATAAACAACACATAGGTAATAGATTGATAATCACCATAACATAGTATTCTCTATCCATCGGATCCCGACAAACACAACATATAGAATTACAGATAGATGATCTTGATCATGTTAGGCAGCTCACAAGATCCAACAATGAAGCACATAAGGAGAAGACGACCATCTAGCTACTGCTATGGACCCATAGTCCAGGGGTGAACTACTCACTCATCACTCCGGAGGCGATCATGGCGGTGAAGAGTCCTCCGGGAGATGATTCCCCTCTCCGGCAGGGTGCCGGAGGCGATCTCCTGAATCCCCCGAGATGGGATTGGCGGCGGCGGCGTCTCAGTAAGGTTTTCCATATCGTGGCTCTCGGTACTGGGGGTTTCGCGACGGAGGCTTTAAGTAGGCGAAAGGGTAGGTCAGGGGGCGTCACGAGGTGGCGACACAACAGGGCCGCGCGGCCAGCACCTGGGCCGCACCGCCCTAGTGTGTCGTCACCTCGTGGCCCCACTTCGTTTCCTCTTCGGTCTTCTGGAAGCTTCGTGCAAAAATAGGACCCTGGGCGTTGATTTCGTCCAATTCCGAGAATATTTCCTTACTAGGATTTCTGAAACCAAAAACAGCAGAAAACAGCAACTGGCTCTTCGGCATCTTGTTAATAGGTTAGTGCCGGAAAATGCATAAATACGACATATAATGTGTATAAAACATGTAGATATCATCAATAATGTGGCATGGAACATAAGAAATTATCGATACGTCGGAGACGTATCAGCATCCCCAAGCTTAGTTCCTGCTCGTCCCGAGCAGGTAAACGATAACAAAGATAATTTTTGGAGTGACATGCCATCATAACCTTGATCATACTATTGTAAGCATATGTAATGAATGCAGCGATCAAAAACAATGGTAATGACATGAGTAAACAAATGAATCATAAAGCAAAGACTTTTCATGAATAGTACTTCAAGACAAGCATCAATAAGTCTTGCATAAGAGTTAACTTATAAAGCAATAAATCAAAGTAAAGGTATTGAAGCAACACAAAGGAAGATTAAGTTTCAGCGGTTGCTTTCAACTTATAACATGTATATCTCATGGATAGTGTCAATGTAAAGTAATATAACAAGTGCAATATGCAAGTATGTAGGAATCAATGCACAGTTCACACAAGTGTTTGCTTCTTGAGGTGGAGAGAGATAGGTGAACTGACTCAACATAAAAGTAAAAGAAAGGTCCTTCAAAGAGGAAAGCATCGATTGCTATATTTGTGCTAGAGCTTTTATTTTGAAAACATGAAACAATTTTGTCAACGGTAGTAATAAAGCATATGTATCATGTAAATTATATCTTACAAGTTGCAAGCCTCATGCATAGTGTACTAATAGTGCTCGCACCTTGTCCTAATTAGCTTGGGTTAACACTGATCATCATTGCATAACATATGTTTCAACCAAGTGTCACAAAGGGGTACCTCTATGCGCTTTGTACAAGGGTCTAAGGAGAAAGTTCGCATTGGATTTCTCGCTTTTGATCATTCTTCAACTTAGACACCCATACCGGGACAACATAGACAACAGATAATGGACTCCTCTTTTAATGCTTAAGCATTCAACAACAGTTAATATTCTCATAAGAGATTGAGGTTTTATGTCCAAACTGAAACTTCCACCATGATTCATGGCTTTAGTTAGCGGCCCAATGTTCTTCTCTAACAGTATGCATACTCAAACCATTTGATTGTGAAAACCGCCCTTACTTCAGACAAGATGAACATGCATAGCAACTCACATGATATTCAACAAAGAGTTGATGGCGTCCCCAAGAACATGGTTATCGCACAACAAGCAACTTAATAAGAGATAAAGTGCATAAGTACATATTCAATACCACAATTGTTTTTAAGGCTATTTTGTCCCATGAGCTATATATTGCAAAGGCGAATGATGGAAATTAAAGGTAGCACTCAAGCAATTTACTTTGGAATGGCGGAGAAATACCATGTAGTAGGTAGGTATGGTGGACACAAATGGCATAGTGGTTGGCTCAAGGATTTTGGATGCATGAGAAGTATTCCCTCTCGATACAAGGTTTAGGCTAGCAAGGTTTATTTGAAACAAACACAAGGATGAACCGGTGCAGCAAAACTCACATAAAAGATATATTGTAAACATTATAAGACTCTACACCGTCTTCCTTGTTGTTCAAAACTCAATACTAGAAATTATCTAGACTTTAGAGAGACCAAATATGCAAACCAAATTTTAGCAAGCTCTATGTATTTCTTCATTAATGGGTGCAAAGTATATGATGCAAGAGCTTAAACATGAGCACAACAATTGCCAAGTATCAAATTATTCAAGACATTTTAGAATGACTACATGTAGCATTTCCCGATTCCAACCATATAACAATTTAACGAAGAAGATTCAACCTTCGCCATGAATACTATGAGTAAAGCTTAAGGACATATTTGTCCATATGCAACAACGGAGCGTGTCTCTCTCCCACACAATGAATGCTAGGATCCATTTTATTCAAACAAAAACAAAAACAAAAACAAAAACAAACCGACGCTCCAAGCAAAGCACATAAGATGTGACTGAATAAAAATATAGTTTCAGGGGAGGAACCTGATGATGTTGTCGATGAAGAAGGGGATGCCTTGGGCATCCCCAAGCTTAGACGCTTGAGTCTTCTTAAAATATGCAGGGGTGAACCACCGGGGCATCCCCAAGCTTAGAGCTTTCACTCCTCTTGATCATAGTATATCATACTCCTCTCTTGACCCTTGAAAACTTCCTTCACACCAAACTTCAAGCAAACTCATTAGAGGGTTAGTGCACAATCAAAAATTCACATGTTCAGAGGTGACACAATCATTCTTAACACTTCTGGACATTGCACAAAGCTACTGGATATTAATGGATCAAAGAAATTCATCCAACATAGCAAAAGAGGCAATGCGAAATAAAAGGCAGAATCTGTCAAAAACAGAATAGTCCGTAAAGACGAACCTGGAAGGGGCACTTAACTTGCTCAAACAGAAAAACTCAAAACTAATGAAAGTTGTGTACATATCTGAGGATCACGCACGTAAATTTGCAGATTTTTTTGATTTTTTTACAGAGACTTCTGCGCGAATTTGTGACAGACAGCAATGCTGTTTCTGTGCAGCAATCCAAATCTAGCATCAACTTTACCATAGAGACTTTAATTGGCACAAAAACATGATAAGGAGAGGTTGCTACAGTAGTAAACAACTTCCAAGACTCAAATATAAAACAAAGTACTGTAGTAAAAACATGGGTTGTCTCCCATAAGCGCTTTTCTTTAACGCCTTTCAGCTAGGCGCAGAAAGTGTAAATCAAGTATTATCAAGAGATGAAGCATCGGCATTACCTTGGGCTTTACCCTTACCTTTATTGTTCTTTTTCTTACTCTTTGATTTAGGGAATATATGTCTACCCCCGGGTGTAGAGGTGAATTTTAGGGTGCCTTCTCCCATATCTATGACTGCTCCCAATAGTTTCAGCAGGGATCTTCCGAGTGTGATTTGTCCTATTCCTGCACATTCAATAACAAGATAATCAATGGATATTGTTCTCCCAAGAATGGTTGTATGCACACCCGCAGCTATTCCTTTAGGAATTATAACAGAGTTATCAATAAGAGTTATTCCTTCTCCCCCTTCAACGAATCCCCAAAGTTGCAAAGATTCATGAATACTCCTAGGCATTAAGCAAAATTCAGACATAATATCACAATTGGCATGAAGAGTTTGGTCACCGATAACAATTTTAATAGTAGGATCCCATAATGAAGGTTCAGAGTTCACTAAAACTTGATCAAGACGGTTACGAACATATCTATAATTTTCATTCAAGCGAGATGCTCTTGTCTCAAGAGTGTTTAATCTATTATAAATGCTAATAAGGGCTGAATCAAAGTTATTAGCTGAATCATGTGATGCAACCAACTTTTTTATGGCATTAAAAGCTTGATCCCCATTGCAATGAAGGAAATCTCCTCCCACTACAGCATCCAAGGCATATCTATAGCGAATCATAAGACCAAAATAAAAATTACTAAGGAGCAAACTTAGCGTCATTTGAGGTTCAGCTTTACGATAAGAAGTAAAAATTCTCGACCAAGCATCTTTAAAACTCTCCTCATCCCCTTGTTTAAAAGTAAAAACTAATTCCTCAGGTGAAGAAGTAACAGGTGCAGAGCTAGACATGATAACAAAAGTAAACTAGATGCAAGTAACTAATTTTTTTTTGTGTTCTTGATATAGAGAACAAGACAAGTAAATAAAGTAAAGCTAGCAACTAATTTTTTTGTGTTTTGTTTAAGTGCAGCAAACAAAGTAGTAAATAAAATAAAGCAAGACAAAAACAAAGCAAAGAGATTGGAAAGTGGAGACTCCCCTTGCAGCGTGTCTTGATCTCCCCGGCAACGGCGCCAGAAAAAGTGCTTGATGGCGTGTACAGCACACGTCCGTTGGGAACCCCAAGAGGAAGGTATGATGCGCACAGTAGCAAGTTTTCCCTCAGAAAGAAACCAAGGTTTATCGAACCAGGAGGAGCCAAGAAGCACGTTGAAGGTTGATGGCGGTGGGATGTAGTGCGGCGCAACACCAGGGATTCCGGCGCCAACGTGGAACCTGCACAACACAACCAAAGTACTTTGCCCCAACGAAACAGTGAGGTTGTCAATATCACCGGCTTGCTGTAACAAAGGATTAACCGTATTGTGTGGAAGATGATTGTTTGCAGAAAACAGTAAAGAACAAGTATTGCAGTAGATTGTATTCGATGTAAAAGAATAGGACCGGGGTCCACAGTTCACTAGAGGTGTCTCTCCCATAAGATAAATAGCATGTTGGGTGAACAAATTACAGTCGGGCAATTTACAAATAGAGAGGGCATGACAATGCACATACATGATATGATAAATATAGTGAGATTTAATTGGGCATTACGACAAAGTACATAGACCGCTATCCAGCATGCATCTATGCCTAAAAAGTCCACCTTCAGGTTATCATCCGAACCCCTTCCAGTATTAAGTTGCAAACAACAGACAATTGCATTAAGTATGGTGTGTAATGTAATCAATAACTACATCCTTGAACATAGCATCAATGTTTTATCCCTAGTGGCAACAGCACATCCACAACCTTAGAACTTTCTGTCACTGTCCCAGATTTAATGGAGGCATGAACCCACTATCGAGCATAAATACTCCCTTTTGGAGTTAAGAGCAAAAACTTGGCCAGAGCCTCTACTAATAACGGAGAGCATGCAAGATCATAAACAACACATAGGTAATAGATTGATAATCACCATAACATAGTATTCTCTATCCATCGGATCCCGACAAACACAACATATAGAATTACAGATAGATGATCTTGATCATGTTAGGCAGCTCACAAGATCCAACAATGAAGCACATAAGGAGAAGACGACCATCTAGCTACTGCTATGGACCCATAGTCCAGGGGTGAACTACTCACTCATCACTCCGAAGGCGATCATGGCGGTGAAGAGTCCTCCGGGAGATGATTCCCATCTCCGGCAGGGTGCCGGAGGCGATCTCCTGAATCCCCCGAGATGGGATTGGCGGCGGCGGCGTCTCAGTAAGGTTTTCCGTATCGTGGCTCTCGGTACTGGGGGTTTTGCGACGGAGGCTTTAAGTAGGCGAAAGGGTAGGTCAGGGGGAGTCACGAGGTGGCGGCACAACAGGGCCGCGCGGCCAGCACCTGGGCCGCGCCGCCCTAGCGTGTCATCGCCTCGTGGCCCCACTTCGTTTCCTCTTCGGTCTTCTGGAAGCTTCGTGCAAAAATAGGACCCTGGGCGTTGATTTCGTCCAATTCCGAGAATATTTCCTTACTAGGATTTCTGAAACCAAAAACAGCAGAAAACAGCAACTGGCTCTTCGGCATCTTGTTAATAGGTTAGTGCCGGAAAATGCATAAATACGACATATAATGTGTATAAAACATGTAGATATCATCAATAATGTGGCATGGAACATAAGAAATTATCGATACGTCGGAGACGTATCATGGACCAGGGGCAGTTGTGTGCGGTGTCGATTCGTGGGAGGAGTTCGGGAGTGGGCTCGGACGGTTGTGCCCCTGACCCTCAGGTACTTAAGTGGCGCTGGCGCCCGGTCGGAACCCTAAATCACAATCTAGGGTTTCCAGCCGCCACTCACGATCTACAGAGAAGGGGTCTCACTGCTCTCCTCTCCTCCCATCCACCAACCACGAGCCCGCACGCGCGCCGCCCCGAATGGATCGGGTGCGCAGGGGGAAGCGCAGGTTCGGGGAGCTCGGAGAGGGGAGCGATGGCTGGCGTAGGGACCAGGATCTGAGACAAAAGTTGGACAGGGAGCAGGAGGAGCACCGAAGGCAGCAAAGGGAAAGAGACAGAGAGTTCCATCGGAGAGAGGAGGAGCTGCATTCGAGGGAGTGGCAAGGCAGGGAACAGCGACGCCCACCGGCTCCGAACCCGCGAGGGTGCGATTTGGGCCGGGGGGGAGGAGAGACCGGACAGGGCGGCTCGCCATGGCTCCGCATCGAGGGCGACCGAGTCACGGAGCGGGGACGTGAAGCACATCACGTGCTACAACTGCGGGAAGCAGGGCCACATTCAAGTGGAGTGCACAGACTGGCCTTTCTGCATCAAGTGCAACAAAGTCAGCCACCTCTCAGCGATGTGCACCTCTCTGAACAGGGCGTCGGAGCCGTTCTGGGCTGGTTTTGGGAAGACCGGGCTGGGCTTTGTGTGCCTGGAGGTCCCGGAGGAGGAGCTTCTTCCCCCTGCTCCTAACACGGCAAGGGTGTCGTTGAACCAGGGAACCCTCTCAGCGGAGCAGCTTGAGGATGAGCTGAAAGACCTGGTGGACGAGGAGTGGCGTTGGAATGTGCAGCAGCTGAGCGAGGGGGAGTTTGCCACCTTCTTCGCTTATAAGGAGAGTCTCCGTATGGCGATCCGCGGGGGCGGCCTTAATTTCCCGAACTTCAACATCCATGCGGAAGTTCGTGCCTCTATTGGGGACCCAGCGGCGGCGGAGAGGCTTGAGGAAGTTTGGGTGAAGATTTTCGATGTGCCGCCCCCTTACAGGCAGCCGGTGCATATTCTTCTGGTGGCTGGGAGCTGGGAAGGCCTGTTGGGGTGGACGAACATTCCTTGGAAGTCTCTACTGGCCCGGTTCGCTTGCTGGTGGGGTGCAGGAGCCCTCCATAGCTGCCCTCCCATATCGTGTTGTTCGTCAACTCCCAAGGTTTCAAAGTTAGGGTGCAAGTGGAAGGAGCTGCTGGTGAGGGACCATCTGATCTGCCGCCACCACCAAAACCAGCTCTGGATGACAAGGAGGAGGAGGGGGAAGATTCTGAAGGAGAGGGGTGGGACGACAGGCGAGGAAGGCATGCAAGGAAGGATAAAGACTCCTCAGCACCACGTCCAGGGGCCAGTGGAGCACCCAAGCTCAAATCGGTCGACAAGGGACTCGCCTCGGACCCACAGTGAGTGACTGCTACTACGATTCCTTCCTCGGAACTTAGCCAATATGGGTCGAACCTGATGGGGAAAGGGGACATCTTCCCCATCCCGAAGAGCTTCCTCACATCGGCGGAGGGATCGGTCCCGTCACAAGAAGAGTCTGAGGACACGGATGGTGAGCAGCCGCCCTTGTCCCCGTCGCTGCTGATAGACTCGGCCACACCAGAAGGGCTGGTGACGTTGGGAAAGGACGGACGAACTGAGGGAAAATCCTGGCGCCTGTCGGAGGAGGAACGTGCGGAAGTGGGTCTGAGCCCCTCATGGGAATCGGATCCGGACATGATGAGGGAGAAGGAACAGCGCAGCAAGAGCAACATGGATCGCCCCTCACTGGCCCGTGGCGTGGAAGGAAAGGAGATTTCGATGCAGCTTGTCTTTGAGGAATGGGAGCAGCAGGGAGCACGACAGTGAAGGGCTCCACGCCCATGGACGGGGCAGTCATTGGAGAGTTGGCGGCATAGGTGGCTAGGGCGTCGCGCACAAAGTCCAAGTCCGGAGACCCGACATGCTTCAGCAGGCGCGGGGCGACCGCCTCTGCGGAACCAGTCCTGCAGAGGGCGATCACGCGAGCACAGAAGAAAACTCCAGGTACTTCCATAACTCCCACTCCCAAATCCCTCTCTAATTTTGCGGTTCTCCCAAATGCTTCCGATGACCACCTGCTGGCAGTAGCCAGAGACAACTGTATTGTGTTTCCGTCGGCCGCCGGCAACCCGGCCCCTCTGCTATCTATCATCAGAGCTAAGGAGTTGGCCCAGGCGGAGCTTGCGCTGGCCCGGGACCGGCTAGCAGCGGAGCAAGCTGCCGCGCGTGAAGCGGAGGGGGAGGAATACCAACACGAACAAGCGGAGGCAACAGGGGTTGCCTCCCAAGATGCTGGGATGGCACCAGAGAGTTCTGGGGGAAGGAAGAAGAATGCGGCTCTCACAGTGAGAAATAAGAGAGTATACAAGAAGACTACGGCTGCTGGAACAAGAATCTTAACCCGCCAAACACGGGGTCGTAAGAATGGTGCCCAATGAGAGCGCTTTTCTTAAGGGGTTTTGGGCGTAGGGGGCACCGAACCCTGCTAAAGGATTACCTCCAGATCCACAAGATTGACATGGTGTGCTTACAAGAAATGATCAGGCAGGATTTCGCGGACCAGGAATTGAGAAGTCTAGAGGTGGGCGACAAATTCTTTTGGTGCTGGCTCCCGGCGAATGGGCACTCCGGAGGGATGCTGCTGGGTCTCAGGGATAGTATCTTTGATGTGGGGAGAGTGTCCCTCGGTCAGTTCTTCATCGGCGCGTCTATTATGTGTAGAGCAGATAACATTAAGTTGGAGGTCATAGGGGTGTATGGCCCGACGGATCACGCACACTCGCATGAGTTCTTAGAGCAAATCTCTGCCAGGGTGGCGGCGTCGGACCTTCCAATCCTCATGGGTGGGGACTTCAACTTGGTGCGGGACGCAGCTAATAAAAACAACGACAAAGTTAGCTGGGCAAGAATGGATGCCTTCAACGACAACATCGCCAACTGGGGTCTGCGGGAGATCCCCCGCACCGGAGCACATTACACTTGGACTAATAAGCGCCTCAATCCGGTTTGTTGTGTGTTGGACAGGGTGTTCATCGCACCTGAACTGGACACGCACTTCCCGCTGTGCTCCCTAGTGGCGGAAACCAGTCTGGGTTCTGATCATACACCTCTCATCTTGGATTCGGGCCAAGAAATACAGTGCTCTAGCAACAGGTTCTTCTTTGAAACTGGGTGGATGGAGATACAAAAAAATTCGGATATGTTTGTGGCTCTCTGGGGAGAGTTAGTTGCCAAGGCGCGAGGCAGGGATGTTCTCGACTGGTGGAATTTCATGAGTGGAGGCTTGAGGAAAAAGCTCAAAGGATGGAACGCTAATCGGAAGGTCGAGGCAAACGCTGTCAAGCTGGCTCTCCTGCAGCAGATTAAGGGCCTTGGCGAGAAAGCGGACTCGGTGGGTCTGGATGGTGAGGAATGGGCATTCCGGTATCACCTAGAAGAACAAATTCTCGCTATCTTTAGAGACGAAGAAGAATACTGGAGACAAAGGGGGAGAATTCGTTGGATGTTACAGGGAGACTCCAACACGGCGTACTTCCACGCAGTTGCCAATGGCAGACGCCGAAAGTGCTGCATTCTGAGGCTGATCACAGAGAATGGCCCGATTACAGACAAGAGACATATCCAGGAGCACGTGTACGACTTCTAGCCATCTCTTGGCTCCAACGACACAAGGGTGTGCTCCTTGGACCCAGGGGCTTGGGAGGAAGGCCCCAGAGTTTCACAAGAGGAGAATGAGGAGGTCATGCGCACCTTCTCTCAAGAAGAATTGGACAATCTTGTTCAGGACATGAAATCAGACACGGCACCGGGGCCAGATGGATGGCCTGTTCAATTCTTCAAGAAATTCTGGCCGATGATCAGGATGGGAGTCCTGCACATTGTCAATGACTTTCTGTTGGGTAGAATCGACATCTCCAGGCTCAATTTTGGGGTCCTCTCTTTGATCCCTAAAGTCCCGGGAGCGGACCACATCTCCCAGTTCCAACCTATTACGCTTATCAACGCGATCTTCAAAATGGTGTCAAAGGCGGTGGCCACCAAATTAGACCCGATTGCCAATAGGGTGATTAGCCCTAATCAAATAGCGTTCATCAAGGGGAGGTTTATTTTGGATGGGATTCTGGCTCTGCACGAGGTCGTTCATGAGGTTAAAGTCAAAAGGGAGGCTTGTATCCTACTCAAACTGGACTTTGAAAAAGCATACGACAGGGTCAATTGGGATTTCCTCAAGGAGGTCCTTGATGCAAAGGTTTTGACTCAGGGGTAGTGATGCGTGCAGATGACACACGTCCGTTGGGAACCCCAAGAGGAAGGTGTGATGCGTACAGCAGAAAGTTTTCTCTCAGTATGAAACCAAGGTTATCGAACCAGTAGGAGTCAAGGAACACGTGAAGGTTGTTGGTGGCGGAGTGTAGTGTGGCGCAACACCAGGGATTCCGGCGCCAACATGGAACCTGCACAACACAATCAAAGTACTTTGCCCCAACGAAACAGCGAGGTTGTCAATCTCACCGGCTTGCTGTAAACAAAGGATTAACCGTATGGTGTGGAAAATGATGTTTGTTTGCGAAGAACAGTAAAGAACAAGTATTGCAGTAGATTGTATTTCAGATGTAAAAGAATGGACCGGGGTCCACAGTTCACTAGTGGTGTCTCTCCCGTAAGATAAATAGCATGTTGGGTGAACAAATTACAGTTGGGCAATTGACAAATAGAGAGGGCATAACAATGCACATACATATCACGATGACTACTATGAGATTTAATCAGGGCATTACGACAAAGTACATAGACCGCTATCCAGCATGCATCTATGCCTAAAAAGTCCACCTTCGGGTTAGCATCCGCACCCCTTCCAGTATTAAGTTGCAAACAACAGACAATTGCATTTAGTATGGGGCGTAATGTAATCAACACAAATATCCTTAGACAAAGCATTGATGTTTTATCCCTAGTGGCAACAGCACATCCATAACCTTAGAACTTTCTGTCACTGTCCCAGATTCAATGGAGGCATGAACCCACTATCGAGCATAAATACTCCCTCTTGGAGTTACAAGTATCAACTTGGCCAGAGCCTCTACTAGCAACGGAGAGCATGCAAGAACATAAACAACATATATGATAGATTGATAATCAACTTGACATAGTATTCCATATTCATCGGATCCCAACAAACACAACATGTAGCATTACAAATAAATGATCTTGATCATGATAGGCAGCTCACAAGATCTAACATGATAGCACAATGAGGAGAAGACAACCATCTAGCTACTGCTATGGACCCATAGTCCAGGGGTGAACTACTCACACATCAATCCGGAGGCGATTGTGGTGATGAAGAGTCCTCCGGGAGATGATTCCCCTCTCCGGCAGGGTGCCGGAGGCGATCTCCTGAATCCCCCGAGATGGGATTGGCGGCGGCTGTGTCTCTGGAAGGTTTTCCGTATCGTGGCTCTCGGTACAGGGGGTTTCGTGACGTAGGCTTTAAGTAGGCGGAAGGGTAGGGTTGGAGGCGGCGCGAGGGGCCTGATACGTCTCCAACGTATCGATAATTTCTTATGTTCCATGCCACATTATTGATGTTATCTACATGTTTTATGCACACTTTATGTCATATTCGTGCATTTTCTGGAACTAACCTATTAACAAGATGCCGAAGTGCCGATTCTTTGTTTTCTGCTGTTTTTGGTTTCAAAAATCCTAGTAACGAAATATTCTCGGAATTGGACGAAATCAACGCCCAGGGTCCTATTTTGCCACGAAGCTTCCAGAAGACCGAAGAGGAGACGAAGTGGGGCCACGAGGTGGCCAAACCCTAGGGCGGCGCGGCCCCTGCCTTGGCCGCGCCGACCTATGGTGTGGGCCCCTCGTGCCGCCTCCTGACCTGCCCTTCCGCCTACTTAAAGCCTCCATCGCGAAACCCCCAGTACCGAGAGCCACGATACGGAAAACCTTACTGAGACGCCGCCGCCGCCAATCCCATCTCGGGGGATTCAGGAGATCGCCTCCGGCACCCTGCCGGAGAGGGGATTCATCTCCCGGAGGACTCTACGCCGCCATGGTCGCCTCCGGAGTGATGTGTGAGTAGTCTACCCCTGGACTATGGGTCCATAGCAGTAGCTAGATGGTTGTCTTCTCCTCATTGTGCTTCATTGTCGGGTCTTGTGAGCTGCATAACATGATCAAGATCATCTATCTGTAATTCTATATGTTGCGTTTGTTGGGATCCGATGAATAGAGAATACTTGTTATGTTGATTATCAAAGTTATGTCTATGTGTTGTTTATGATCTTGCATGCTCTCCGTTATTAGTAGATGCTCTGGCCAAGTTGATGCTAGTAACTCCAAGAGGGAGTATTTATGCTCGATAGTGGGTTCATGTCTCCGTGAATCTGGAGGGGTGACAAGAACCTCTAAGGTTATGGATGTGCTGTTGCCACTAGGGATAAAACATTGGTGCTATGTTCAAGGATGTAGTCACTGATTACATTACGCGCAATACTTAATGCAATTGTCTGTTGTTAGCAACTTAATACCGGAGGGGTTCGGATGATAACCTGAAGGTGGACTTTTTAGGCATAGATGCATCTTTGGATAGCGGTCTATGTACTTTGTCGTAATGCCCAATTAAATCTCACAATACTCATCATAATATGTATGTGCATGGTCATGCCCTCTCTATTTGTCAATTGCCCAACTGTAATTTGTTCACCCAACATGCTGTTTATCTTATGGGAGAGACACCTCTAGTGAACTGTGGACCCCGGTCCAATTCTCTATCTTGAAATACACCCATCTGCAATATCGTTCTCTTGTTTTCTGCAAACAATCATCATCCACACTATACATCTAATCCTTTGTTACAGCAAGCCGGTGAGATTGACAACCTCGCTGTTTCGTTGGGGCAAAGTACTTTGGTTGTGTTGTGCAGGTTCCACGTTGGCGCCGGAATCTCTGGTGTTGCGCCGCACTACATCCCGCCGCCATCAACCTTCAATGTGCTTCTTGGCTCCTACTGGTTCGATAAACCTTGGTTTCATACTGAGGGAAAACTTGCCGCTGTACGCATCACACCTTCCTCTTGGGGTTCCCAACGGACGCGTGCTGTACGCGCGTATCAAGCCCCACACCATAGGGCGGCACGGGCCCCCCTCTGGCCGCGCGGCCCTATGGTGGCGGCGCCTCGTCGCCCCACTTCGTAACCCTTTCGGTCTTCTGGAAGCTTCGTGGAAAGATAAGACCCTGGGCGTTGATTTCGTCCAATTTCGAGAATATTTTCTTTGTAGGATTTCTGAAACCAAAAACAGCAAAAAACAGCAACTGGCTCTTCGGCATCTCGTCAATAGGTTAGTGCCGGAAAATGCATAATAATGACATAAAGTGTGTATAAAACATGTGAGTATCATCATAAAAGTAGCATGGAACATAAGAAATTATAGATACGTTTGAGACGTATCAGGTAGCCCACCGCATCCTACAACTGGTCTCAGGCGGACAGACGGCGATCTCGATCAATGGCTAAGTTTTCCCGTTCTTCAGGAACAAAAGGGGGTCCGGCAAGGGGACCCGCTCTCCCCCTTGCTTTTTAATTTCATGGCAGAATCCCTATCCATCATCTTGACAAAAGCCAACGATGCTGGGCACATTGCTAGGGTCGTGCCGCATCTGATCCCCGGGGGAATCGCTCACTTACAGTATGCAGACGATACAATTATCATGATCCAAGATGATGAGTGATACGTCCAATTTGCATCACTATTTTATATCATAATTTGCTGTTATTCATTGATATATTTCATATTGGGACACAATACTTATGTTATTTCATCTATTTTGCATGTTTCATCATTATTGGAGGATCAAGCACCAGAGCCAGGATTCTGCTGGAAAAAGCACCGTCAGAACGCAATATTTCGGAAGATCAACTGTGGGAGAAAATTATACCAAAAATCCTATTTTTCAAGATGACGAAGGAAGCCAGAAGGAGGGGCCAGGAGGACCCAGGGTGGGCCCACACCCTAGGCGGCGCGGCCCATGCCCTGGCCGCGCCGCCATGTGGTGCAGGGGCCCACGACCCCTTTCGCCTCCTTTTCTTCGCGAAATCCTTCATCCCGAAAACCTAAGCCACAGAGGGTACCTCGCGAAGAGTTACTGACCGCCTGCGGGGCGGAGAACACCAGAGAGAAAAGAGCTCTCCGGCGGGCAGGAATCCGCCGGGGAAATTCCCTCCGGGAGGGGGAAATCGACGCCATCGTCACCGTCATCGAGCTGGACATCATCTCCATCACCATCATCATCATCTCCACCATCATCACCGCCGTCATCACCGCTGGACACCGTCACCGCCGTAGCAATTTGGGTTTGATCTTGATTGTTTGATAGGGGAAACTCTCCCGGTATCGATCTCTACTTGTTGTTGATGCTATTGAGTGAAACCATTGAACCAAGTTTATGTTCAGATTGTTATTCATCATCATATCACCTCTGATCATGTTCCATATGATGTCTCGTGAGTAGTTCGTTTAGTTCTTGAGGACATGGGTGAAGTCTAAATGTTAGTAGTGAACTATGGTTGAGTAATATTCAATGGTGTGATATTTAAGTTGTGGTGTTATTCTTCTAGTGGTGTCATGTGAACGTCGACTACATGACACTTCACCATTTATGGGCCTAGGGGAATGCATCTTGTATTCGTTTGCTAATTGCGGGGTTGCGGAGTGACGAAACCTAACCCCCCGTTGGTATATCGATGCAGGAGGGATCGCAGGATCTCAGAGTTTAAAGCTGTGGTTAGATTTATTCTTAATTACTTTCTTGTAGTTGCGGATGCTTGCAAGGGGTATAATCACAAGTATGTATTAGTCCTAGGAAGGGCGGTACATTAGCATAGGTTCACCCACACAACACTTATCATAACAATGAAGATTATTTAGCTGTATGTAGCGAAAGCACTAGACTAAAATCCCGTGTGTCCTCGAGAACGTTTGGTCATTATAAGTAAACAAACCGGCTTGTCCTTTGTGCTAAAAAGGATTGGGCCACTCGCTGCAATTGTTACTCTCGCACTTTACATTCTCGTACTTTATTCAACTGTTACATCAAAACCCTCTGAATACTTGTCTGTGAGCATTTACAGTGAATCCTTCATCAAAACTGCTTGTCAACACCTTCTGCTCCTCGTTGGGATCGACATTCTTACTTATCGAAGATACTACGATACACCCCCTATACTTGTGGGTCATCAAGACTATTTTTAAGCGCCGTTGCCGGGGAGTGAAGCGCTATTGGTAAGTGGAATTGGTAAGGAAAACCTTTACTGTTGTGCTGATTTTATTTCTGCCTGCTGCTATAAGTCATTATGGAGAGATCTTCTCTTCAATTTTTATTTGGGAAATCTACTACTACTGCAACGGTAGTGGATGAGGCGCCAGGTGAGGAAGTAATACCATATAAAATACCTATGAAAATTATTGAACGTGTTATGGATAACCGCTATGAAGGGGATGGAACTGTCCATCCTGGTGATCATTTACTGTTTTTGCATGAATTATGCGGGTTATTCAAATGTGCAGGTATTGCTATGGATGAAGTGAGGAAGAAACTATTCTCTTTATCGCTGTCCGGTAAGGCAGCGCATTGGTATAAATTACTGGATAATGGGGATTCTCTTGAATGGAATGATATTGTGCCCCGGTTTTATTCTAAGTTCTATCCTCCAAGTGAAATTCACAAGGATCGGAATCGCATATATAATTTTTGGCCTCATGATGGAGAGAGTATTGCCCAAGCTTGGGGGAGATTGAAGTCTTTAATGCTCAAATGCCCCATTCATGAGCTTCCTGGTAATGTTATTATTGATAATTTCTATGCAAGACTTTCTTTTCAAGACAAGACCTTGCTGGATACTTCTTGTTCTGGATCATTTACACGCAATAAAGAAGAGTTTAAAAGGGACCTTCTTGATCGGATCCAAGAAAATACTGAAGGATGGGAGAATGACAAGGATAGAGAATCAGGTATAATTTATGATTATAAATGCATTGAAGCTTTTATGGATACTGATTTATTTCGTAATATGAGTGCTACATATGGTCTTGATTCTCAAGTTGCTGCAAATCTTTATAAAGCTTTTGCCTCTCATTATGAATTGCCAAAGAAGAATTTTGATAAGTATCATGAACCGTATAAAGATAAAATTGATTCATCTATTAATAAATGCGTTGTAGTTGAAAGCTATGATCATGTTATTCCTGAAGCTTATATTGAAAAAACTCCTTTCCTGCTAAAATGAAGGAGTACTGTTATAAATAGTGCGGGTTCATAAAAGTGAAAAGAAACCTGTAGAACACGAAGAACAAATAAAAGTTGAACCTGCTGTTGCAATAGTTAAAGATCTTGTGACTGAAAATGTGGAGGATGGTCATATTATTTTCTGTGAAGATGCTTCTAATATTGTTTCACATCCTAATAAACCCAAACAAGCTAGTGTTCCTATGATATCTATTAGAATTGGTGATCATTGCTATTATGGATTATGTGATATTGGTGCAAGTGTTAGTGCTATTCCTTATGAGCTTTACACGGAGATTATGCACGAAATTGATTCTTGTGAACTTGAAGATATTGATGTGGTTATTCAGCTGGCTAATAGAGAAACTATTTCTCCAATTGGTATTGTTCGAGATGTGGAAGTTTTATGCGGTAAGATTAAATATCCTGCTGACTTTTTGGTACTTGGTTCTGCTGCTAGTGATTATTGTCCTATTATTTTTGGTAGACCTTTTCTAAATACTTGTGGAGCTATTATAGATTGCAAGAAAGAGAAAATTTTGACTAAATTCGCTGGTGAATCTTATGAGTTTAACTTCTCTAAATTTACCAAAACTCCTTATAAAGCTGATTTGCCTAGTAATGATTTTAAAATGGAGCAATGTGCATCTATTGTTCTTGTTCCTAACAATCCTTTGCAGCAACATTTGGAGGATAGCGAGAGTGAAATTTTTAGGAAAGAAAGAGATGAGCTTGAGGAAATTTTTCTTCGCCAACCTATTCTCAAGCATGATTTACCGGTGGAAGATTTGGGTACAACACCTCCACCAAAGGAAGATCCTGTTTTTGATTTAAAGCCTTTGCCTGATAATCTTAAATATGCTCATATTGATGATAAGAAAATATATCCTGTTATTATTAGTTCTAAGCTTTCAGAGATTGAAGAAGAAAGGTTATTGGAAATATTGAAGAAGCACCGAGGCGCTATTGGCTACACTCTTGATGATTTGAAAGGGATTTCTCCATCTATTTGCCAACATGCTATTAATATGGAAGATGATGCAAAGCCTGTTGTTGAACATCAGCGTCGTCTAATTCCGAAGATGAAGGAAGTGGTAAGGAATGAGGTATTACGACTTCTTGAAGCTGGTATTATATATCCTATTGCTGATAGTAGATGGGTTAGTCCTGTGCACTGCGTTCCCAAGAAAGGAGGTATGACTGTTGTGCCTAATGATAATGATGAGCTCATCCCTCAAAGAGTAGTTGTAGGGTATAGAATGTGCATTGATTTTCGAAAAGTTAATAAGGTTACTAAGAAAGATCATTACCCTTTACCATTTATTGATCAAATGTTAGAAAGATTGTCTAAAAATACTCATTTTTGCTTTCTTGATGGTTATTCTGGGTTTTCACAAATTGCTGTTAAAGCTAAAGATCAAGAGAAAACCACCTTTACTTGTCCCTATGGAACTTATGCTTATAGACGCATGCCTTTTGGTTTATGTAATGCTCCTGCTACTTTTCAAAGATGCATGTCTACTATCTTTCATGGTTTTTGCGAAAGTATTGTAGAGGTATTCATGGATGATTTTTCCGTCTATGGGAATTCTTTTGATAGCTGCTTGCGAAATCTTGATAAAGTTTTGCAGAGATGTGAAGAAACTAACCTTGTTCTTAATTGGGAGAAATGCCACTTTATGGTTAATGAAGGAATTGTATTGGGACATAAAATTTCTGAGAGAGGTATTGAAGTTGATAGAGCTAAAGTTGAAGCAATTGAGAAGATGCCCTATCCGAGGGATGTTAAAGGTATTCGTAGTGTTCTTGGTCATGCTGGGTTTTATAGGAGATTTATTAAAGATTTCTCCAAGATTTCAAAGCCTCTTACTAATCTTCTTCAAAAAGATGTACCATTTGTTTTTGATGATGATTGTAAGGAAGCTTTTGAAACTCTTAAGAAAGCCTTAACAACTGCTCCTATAGTTGAACCTCCAGATTGGAACTTACCATTTGAGATTATGTGTGATGCTAGTGATTTTGCTGTAGGCGCTGTTCTTGGACAGCGAGTAGATAAAAAACTGAATGTTATTCATTATGCTAGTAAAACTCTTGATGCTGCTCAAAGAAATTATGCTACAACTGAAAAAGAATTATTAGCTGTAGTCTTTGCTTGTGATAAATTTAGATCTTATATTGTTGATTCAAAAGTTACTATTCATACTGATCATGCTGCAATTAGATACCTAATGACAAAGAAAGATGCTAAGCCGAGGCTTATTAGATGGGTACTTCTTTTGCAAGAATTTGATTTACATATTGTAGATAGGAATGGTGCTGAAAATCCTGTTGCTGATAATTTGTCTAGATTGGAAAATATTGCTTATGATCCTGTTCCTGTTAATGATAGTTTTCCAAATGAACAATTGGCTGTAATAAAGGTGAGCTCGTGGGACAGTCCTTGGTATGCTGATTATGCTAACTTTATTGTTTCCAAGTACTTGCCTCCAACCTTTTCAACTCAGCAAAGGAGGAAATTCTTTTATGACTTGAGGCATTATTTCTGGGATGACCCACACTTATATAAAGAAGGAGTGGATGGTATTATGCGAAGATGTGTTCCCGAATATGAACAACAAGAGATATTGAGTAAATGTCATGGTAGTGCTTATGGAGGACATCACGCCGGAGAAAGAACCGCGCAAAAGGTTCTACAATCAGGTTTTTATTGGCCAACTCTCTTCAAAGATGCGAGAAAGTTTATTTTATCTTGTGATGAATGCCAAAGGGTTGGTAATATCTCCAGACGCAATGAAATGCCTATGAATTATACTCTTGTTATTGAACCATTTGATTGTTGGGGATTTGACTTCATGGGACCTTTTCCCTCTTCAGAAGGTAACACTCATATACTTGTTGCTGTTGATTATGTTACTAAATGGGTGGAAGCTATACCTACAAAAAGTGCTGATGGTGAGACCTCTTTAAGAATGCTTTTAGATATTATTTTTCCTAGATTTGGAGTGCCTAGATATATTATGACTGATGGAGGTTCTCATTTTATTCATGGAGGTTTTAGAAAAACTCTTGCTAGGTATGGTATTAATCATAGAATTGCTTCCGCTTATCATCCTCAAACTAGTGGTCAAGTAGAATTATCAAATAGAGAGATTAAATCTATTTTGGGAAAGACCGTTAATAAAACAAGAAAGAATTGGGCTAGTAAATTGAAGGATGCATTATGGGCTTATAGAACTGCTTATAAAAATCCCATGGGAATGTCACCTTATAAAATGGTTTATGGGAAAGCTTGTCATTTACCTTTAGAACTAGAGCACAAAGCTTATTGGGCTGTTAGAGAATTAAATAAAGATCCTAAACTTATTAGGTGATAAGAGGTTGTTGCAATTAAGTTCTCTAGATGAATGGAGAAGTGAAGCTTATGAAAATGCTAAACTCTTTAAAGAGAAAGTTAAAAAATGGCATGATAGAAGGATTATCAAAAGAGAATTTAATATTGGGGATAAAGTCCTATTGTATCGGTCTCGTCTCAGATTCTTTGCAGGGAAATTACTCTCGAAATGGGAAGGACCATATGTTGTCGAGGAGGTGTATCGTTCAGGAGCAATCAAGATTAGCTCTCTCCAAGGCAATGCTACGCAAGTGGTGAATGGACAAAGACTCAAGCATTATATCTCAGGTGATTCCTATAATGTTGATGTTGATATTATTCAAGTGGAAACACCGGAGGCTTTCATCAAAGGGCAAATTGACAGTCCGCTAGAACTCGACTTTGAATAGGTAACAGTACTGGTAATGAAAAGTACGCTATTTACTTTCCGAACAATATTTTTGCTGTTTTTAGAAAATATGAGAAATTACGAGTTCGAAACGGAGTGGAAAGGACGCACGAGGGCGTGGCACCATAGGCCGGCGCGGCCTGACCAGGGCCCGCGCCGCCCTATGGTTTGGCCGCCCCGTCGCCCCTTTCCGACTCTGGTTCGATCTGGTACTTTCCTTATGTCGCGAAAATTTTTGCTATATAATCCCCCGGACCCCTGGAGGTCCGTATATCGTGTTTTCGACGTTTTTTGTTTTGAGCTGTTTCTGCCAGGATCTGTTTTCAGTCTAGAAGCACCATGGCCTCCAACAACAAGGGCAAGGGGCTTTCGGAGGAAGAAGTGAAGGAGGTGCCATCAAGACAAGAGCGGCAAGCCGGAGGGAGCAAGCAAATCTTGGTGGGATCTGTTGACACTCGACGTTCTTTTTCTCATAACCTGCAGGGACCTTTACCACCCGCTCTTAGCCTCGACTCCTTCCCCATGATGGAAGAAGTTCTACGGATTACCGATGAGTTTTGTGATCAATATCGGGCTCTAAGAAGAGAAGTGGAGATACTCCAGGAGGAGAATTGCCGTCTCCGAAGAATGATTGAATACCACTCGATTCGCATCACAAGGTCGTCATCGCCAACTTCAGATAACAATGAATCTCTTCGAATCTTAGTGCAGAATTGTCAAGCTGAGAAACTGAAGACGAAGGAGCTTATTAAGAAGCTCGGGAGGAATTCGTCACCACCATCACCAAAGGAGTAATTCATCATCGGTATTGGCATCCCCTTGGCTTGTTCCAAGCTTGGGGGAGTGCCGCGGTATCACATTATCACTATCTTTTACTTTTATTGTCAAGTAGTGTCATATCATGAGTAGGGAAGTTATCATATAAGATGGGTTGCAGTTGGAAGTATCTCTCCTTTAGTTGGTTATCTATGTATCCCTTGGTGTGAGTTATCGTTATGGAATATTAATGAGAAGTTTTATCATTTACATATTGCACATCTTATTCTAGTTTGCAATCTCTATCATATGATTTACCTTGTTGTTAGTATTGGTATCACTTTGGGAGCATTGAATAAATCTATTTGGTTTTGGCAAACTTAGCATTGGTCAATAGCAACAACACTTTGAGGATAAGTAGAAAAGAGAAATACATGTAGATGTTTCATTGTCTTTCTTGTTAGCTCATAGCTTATTATTCTGAAGTTAAAATTGTTTGTGCTTACAAGGAAGATGCATGATTGTTTCTATCATATGTATATTTGTTTATTTCCCTCGACTCTTATGCTTGCTAATTAACCTTGCTAGCCAAAGACCTGTACTGAGAGGGAATACCTCTCGTGCATCCAAACCTTAAACCAAACCTATGTCATTTGTGTCCACCATACCTACCTACTACATGGTATTTTCTGCCATTCCAAGTAAATACTTCATGTGCTACCTTTAAACAATTCAAAACTTAGTATCTCTTATTTGTGTCAATGTTTCATAGCTCATGAGGAAGTATGTGGTGTTTTATCTTTCAATCTTGTTGGGCAACTTCCACCAATGGACTAGTGGCTTCATCCGCTTATCCAATAATTTTGCAAAAAAGAGCTGGCAATGGGATTCCCAGTCCCAAATTAATTAAACTAAATAGACACTCCTCCATGGTATGTGATTGATGGACGGCACCCGAAGGATTCGGTTAGCCATGGCTTGTGTAAGCAAAGGTTGGGGGGAGTGTCATCATCATAATAAAGCTAAAATAAAAAGGCACTCCTTCATGGTATGAGATTGTTGGCAGGCACCCGAGGATTCGGTTAGCCATGGTTTGTGAAAGAAAGGTTGGAAGGAGTGCCACACAAAATGAAAATAATATGGGAGCCGCTCTT
Source organism: Lolium perenne (assembly GCF_019359855.2). NCBI lineage: Eukaryota > Viridiplantae > Streptophyta > Magnoliopsida > Poales > Poaceae > Lolium > Lolium perenne. Next base: position 324,915,448 of record NC_067246.2, read on the forward strand.
TGAAGGTTTGTCTGGCAAGGGGGTTAGAGTACCCGCTACCAGTCGTTGACAACAACAAACACCTCTCAAAATGTTACTTTTATTATCTCTATATGATTTCAAAACTGAAAAAGCTCTATGACAAGGTATCAACTTGTCAATGCCTATGGATTGTAGGCTAGGGTTTAGTTGGAAGTAGAGGGTAAGTAGATCTCGAAGGTTTCAGCCGAAAAGTACTCGACGATTATGAAAACTAGGGTTTGTAGACAATGATTCGATTCCCTCTTCGTCCCTCGGCTCCCCCTTTATATAGGAGGTGGAGCCGAGGGATTCGTGCTATACAAGTTACAGAGTCCGGGACGGTTTCTAACTCATCCCGCCATATTACAAATAACACTTCCTATTACAACTCTTGACTTTCCTTGATATATCTTGGGCTCCCGAATCTTCTTATTCTTCGGGTAGTGGGCCTTCAGTAAACCCCGGGTACTATCTTCGGCAGGCCCATTTGGGATGCCTATGTCAGTAGCCCCCGAGATTTTGCTTGAATCGTAGAATCAGGGAAAATCTCCACTGTTTATTTTTATTCGAAAGCTTTAACTTTTTTATATTTCTTCACATAAGATTCTATATTGTACAGGGATGATGGTGATTGGGGCTAGTTCATCTGACGGATCAGGTACTAGTTAACTGCTCTAGTGGCAATCCGCAAAAACCTACTTCAAAATCACGTCCCTGGACATGATCTCGGGATACTGGTGTAAACTTCGACAGGTGCCGCTTAAGGTCTTACCATTCTGTCGAGTCCCAGTCAAATTTATCGGGTACCTAACGCGTCTGTTAGGATTTTTCTTCGTATCTGTTGATACGGATAAAGGCAGCAGAGCGCAGTCTTTGGCGATGCCACGCCCAGCAGAACGGATCTGGGGTCTTACCTTCGCAAATTTGCGGCATTCAGAAATTGATCGCAACTTCGGCGTTCTGAGAATATATTGTCGAGTGCTTTTCCGGCTGTTGGAATGGCACATTTTATCGAGTCAAATATGACTTATATTGCTCTCCCGATGGGAGTATATGTAGAGTTAATTATAACTCGAAATATACTCTCTTGCTTTTCTATTTTTTCTTTGTTAATTCCATCGGGCACGCGAACAGCGTTCCCGATGGGAGTAGCCCCCGAGGCTACAACCAAGAACTTGTGCTTGGTTGTAGGCTCAACATTTTAGTCCACCTTGTTGCTATATTGTCATTATTTCCCAATATAATCTCTTTCTTCTTCTTTTCTTCTTTTTGTTTTATCTCTCGGGTGCGCGAACAGCGCTCCCGATGGGAGTAGCCCCCGAGGCTACAGCCAAGGACTTGTGCTTGGTTGTAGGCTCCCGCAATTTCTATATTGCCATACTCGAAATTTTACTTTTTGTCAAAGTAGCCCCCGAGCGTTTGGGCAAAAACTTGTATTTGATCAAAGGCTCCCGAAGTATTTAATAATTCCTCCTGTCGCCAATCTTTTTTTTTTATTTTTCTTGTCGACATTCTTCCCTTAATGAAAAATGCTTCATCCCTGTTAATAGTCTTGATTTTTCTGCCTTGTGGGTCCATTGTTTGTACCATGTTGACACGTCGGGCAAGTGGGGAACACACGTCCTCCGCTTTTTCTGGCGCACGTACGGTAACGCCTATTTCAGTAAAAATACCTTTTTACCCTTGTATCTAGGAGATCTTTTGCACCACACGATTTCTTCATCCAACGGCACACTGCTTCACCCGATTCTTATATAAACCCTTCTTCAACCTCCGTTCATCCCCTCGCTTGCGCCGCTCATCTGTTCCTCTTCGCAAAAGCTTCCCCTGCGCCCAACTCTCTCTGATCTTCCGCACTTACGAGCATTGCTCTGCCCATTGCCGTTGATGCCACCGCGCACGCGACTCACTCGCCACAGTACTCCGGAATCCAAGATGGCCGCCGAGGATCTTGAGTGGGAGAGATCTAAAATCTCCAACCAGGACATCAACATGCTGAAGAGGCTTGGCCTCATGAAGAAGGAAGACGCCATCCGCTTTCCCAGCGAAGAAAGCTACCCCAAGCCTCCAATGGAGTACCGGGTTAGTTTTGTTGATCACCTCATCCGCGGCCTTTCGACCCCAATTCACGATTTCCTCCGCGGCCTTCTTTTCGTTTATGGGATTCAACTGCACCAGTTGACCCCTAATTCCATCCTTCACATTTCTATTTTCATCACACTTTGCGAATGCTTCCTCGGAATCCCTCCCAATTGGGCTCTGTGGAAACGCATTTTCTGCCTCCGCCGCAATGGCTCCCACAACGTCACTTATAACATAGGTGGCGTTGTTATCTGTGTTAAATGCGATGTCGATTACTTCGACGTCAAATTTCCTGATTCTGTCCAAGGATGGCGCAAAAAGTGGCTCTACATTCACGAAGAAAGCGCCAACTCTGTTGAACACAACATAATTCCTTTCGACGGAAGTGCTAGAATTCAGCGTCGCCGCTCCTGGGATGCCGAAGCTTCCGAAGAAGAGAAAAAGGCGACAGAGGCACTCATGTCTCGTATTCATCAACTTCAAAACACTCGAGGCAAAGAGCTGTCTGGTGTTCAAATCACTGCATACTTCCTTAGGATTAGAGTGCAGCCTCTTCAGGCTCGCAAAAATCCCCTTTGGACGTACTCTGGCGAAAACGATGCCAACAGAATCTCCAGTGATCTTTCCTTAAAGGACTTGGAGAAGTTGATTCGAAGACTTTCTCGCCTGGGCAAGGACCCTATTCCTTCCTCTTGTCGCGTGGAACCATACAGCTCCGCCAATCCACTCCCCGAGGTATTTTGTCTTCCCGAGTTTTTATCTTGTTCCGCACTTTCTCTGCACCTCATTGTATTGTCATTTCTTTAATTTTCCTTTTGTCACTATTTTTTATAGAACCATCCTACTATGACTTCCCTTCCTCCTCTTCCTGAGGGTGGAGAAGTCGAAGAACAGGCTATAATTGCCGAAGATACTCAAGGTTCTGCTATTCCCGAAAGTGAAGTCGCGGGTTCTCACAAATCTGCGGCTTCCCGTGAAAAAGAAATCGAGTCTGAAACCAGTGAGTCGACACAATCTCTTCCTCCTGCTGTTTCCCCAAGGAACAAAAGGAAAAGGAATGATGCCGAGGATTCTGGCACCTCCAAGGCTGAAGTTGTTCCTTCCCATCTGAAGGCAGCTTATGATCCTTATATTGAATCCCTCGTCAGCTCGTAAGTCGTCTTTACTTCTCCCTCTTTTTGTACTCGAAATATTTATCTTGTCTTGTTTTTTATGCTGCCGATTTTTCGATCAATAGTGATGACGAGGAAGAAGTACCAACTGTTGACGTTGCTCCTCGAACGAGCACGTCACGCACTGTACTTGCCTCAGACACACTAATTGAAGGAGAAGAATCTTCGCCTCCTCAACAAAATGTCGTCACCACTACTCCACCATCAAGCCCCCTTGCTCCTTCACCAAAAAGGTCAAGGGTTGAAAAGATTGTTGAACCTGCCCCTCAGTTGGGCAGTTCGTCGACTCTACTCTTAGATGATGTAAGTTTGCCGATATCTATATTTTTTATTTTGCTTTTTTCACGCCTTCTCGCTCTTTTTCATGCCGATGTTTCTCTTGCTGTGTTCGTCTTGAACAGCCCATGATCAAAGAGCTTCTCCGCATCGGATCCCAATTTATTGGGTACCGTGAATATGCGAACAGAGCCGAAGGTAACGACTTCTATGCTTGCCGTTTTTCCTTGGCTTTTTGCTCCAGTTGTTTGTCGCGATTTTTGATCTTTCTTCTCTCTCTTTTTCATATCTCGACAGAGAAACTTGCAGAGGCCAACGAACGTGCCGACGCACTTGCTCAAAAACTTGAGCAAAGTGAGGCGGCTCGCAAGAAAGCCGAACTCGCTGCTAGCGAAGCCAAGGCCGAAGCTGATGAAGCCAAGGCAAAAGCTGCTGGTGTCGAGGAACTGCATAAAAAACTTGAGGATGCTACATCTGCCTTAAACGAGCACAAAGCTGCGCAAGCTTCTCGTGAACAAGGAATCCTCAAGCGCCTGAAAACTCAAAGTCGCCGCACTTTCAGTAATCTTGCTGATCCCTTCTATTTTTATGAGAATCGTTGTTTCTTGTCTTTTGACTAATGCTTTGTTTTCTTGATAGCCCAAACAAACCAGGATTTTGATATGATGAATCCTGTCGATGACCCGCTCCTTGACGCACTTTCCTATCTGGAGCTTCATGGGTCCGAGATTCGTGAAGGTGTGTCAAATGCTAACGCAGTATTGTCGGCATTGTTCCCCTACTTCTTCCCGAAGAAAGAGGAGCCTGCGACTTTCCTTAACCTTGCCAAGATGTTCAATTCACCGGAAGACCTTGGACTGAAGATGCGCCAAGAAAATATGAAGGTTGCCGTTGAGAACACTGTCGCGTTGGTTGCTGACAGTCAACAGACTATTGACTGGATGAAAGTTGGCGACACCGAGCAGATAGAACAATCAAGGTGGAAGTCGCTGATTAAGGCAGCCAAGCCCAACACCAAGAAGATCTTGGCCTATCTCGGGATTAAACCAGCGTCGACTCCTAGCTCGTCAAGGCCGGAGGTCTAGTTGCATGTCTCTGTTTTTCTTTTTGTTTCTTTTGCTCTTGTCGCCAAAGTAGTCATTTGGCGACACGTACTTCCTTAGCTCCACTGTAATGCCCTTGTAATTATTCCAAGAGATTAATGAAACTTCTGTCTTTGCTTGTTTTTTGATGTTGTCTTGTTTAAATTTCAGTTGATATTTGATAACTATACTCCATCTTCCGCTCCTTCCAATGTTTCGCCTTCTTCTTCTCGCGCGAGGAGAACTTTTGCTGATACTGCACCTGTCGACGATACGTTGTCGCAAGAACTGGATGAACTTCGACAGCAACTTCAATATGCGAAGAAGCAAACACTTGTGATGATGGAGCAATCTCGTAAGTCATCTGAAGCCGAAAAAGTTGCTCTTCAGCAAGCTCGCGAGGCCGTGGCTGCTAAGGAAATTGCTGCTTCCGAGGCTGAAAAGGCGACTACTCGAGAAAATTTCATGCTCAAATTGATGAATGAAGCCAGCGCAGATATGTCGGGTATGCTTGTTTCATCCTACGATATCTTTCATCTTCATGGTATGTCTCTTAAAGGTTTCTACTTCGTTGTTTTGATAGGTTCCTTTACTGATGCTGCTGCCGAGGAAGAGAGGGTAAATGCTAGGACGAACCTCCTTGTTAACCTTTCCCTGGACCATGGTTCTTTGTTTTGGGCTACCCCAGAGAGGACCCGCCAAATTGTCAGATTTCAGGATCGCACCTCTCAAACTCGTGATTTCCTTGACTTCTGTACCAAGACCTTGTCCATGGTTTATAACTCCATGTTTCCTCGGAACATTCAACCAAAAACTCTTCCTGAATTGATGGAAAGATTCAAGGATGCTCGCAGTATCCATGATTTTGTCAAAGCTCAATTGGTAGCTGGCGCCAGATTTGCTCTTATCATGCTCCAGATCTGCCACTCAAATCTTGACCTTACCCAAGTTGTCGCGAAGGTTCATCAGAAGGTAAAACGTCGAAGAGTTGGTATTGACCGAATTAACACGAAGGTTTCGCCTATAGCCGAAGAAATGATTGAAGACCTTCTTCGGATGGACGCCGACTTTTTTGCCGATGGTCACTATGCCGATTTTCTTGGCGCTGCTCCTGAATAAAACAGAGTTACCCTTGATGACATACTGAATCAAGACTAGTTATTTTCCTCCTGTAGATAATTCTTCTTTGTGACCCATGACTGTGATTATATTGTGAAGCAATCATTATATTTGTATGTTTGTCTAGCCCCCGAGTATTTCGGTGACTCTTTACTGTATTTGCATATTGCGAGGTTTTGAACCAAGGCATTTATGTATTTATGTCGGATATGAGCCCCCGAGCTTCTTTATTGAGTACTATTTTGTATTTTTACTAGCTCACGAGGTATTTTAATACCAAGGCAAGGTTTTTCTTTTTTGATGAACTATATTGAAATTTGTCGGAGCGAAGACTTTGAACATGTCGATAAAGAGAAAGGTATATCGACACTATCTTTATTATATTGCAGCACCGCGAGCCCGCCTCATTAAAAACCTTCTCCGGCCCCACTCGGTGCCCCGAAAAAGGAAAAGAGTGCGTCTGAAAACTCGCGGGCGTTTCAGTACATTGAAGTTTTACAAGGACTATATTTCGACTCTAGGCGTAGAACCGCCTGAGTTGCGCCACGTTCCAGGGGTTTGGCTCCTCCACCCCTGTCTTCTTGTCCTTTATCCTGTATGCTCCTCCTCCGATTACTTCCGTGACAATGTAAGGGCCAAGCCATGGTGACTCGAGTTTTTCATGACTTTTTTGCGTGAGCCGAAGAACTAGGTCTCCCACCTGAAAAGATCTTGGCCGCAAACGTCGACTGTGGTAATTCTTCAAGTCCTGTTGGTATTTGGTTACCCGAGATAATACTTCGTCTCGAGCTTCATCAAGTGCGTCGACGTCGTCTTCTAGCGCTTTTCTCGACACTTCTTCGTCATATTCGACGACGCGTGGAGAGTTGTGCTCTATCTCGATTGGTAGTACTGCTTCTGCTCCATGAACCAAGAAAAACGGAGTTTCCTGTGTTGCTGTGTTTGGTGTTGTTCGGATGCTCCACAACACACTTGGTAATTCTTCTGGCCAGGTATGCCGAGCTTTTTCCAGTGGTCCTAACAAGCGTTTCTTGATACCATTGCAGATGATGCCATTGGCTTTCTCGACTTGCCCATTAGTTTGAGGATGTGCAACTGACGCAAAGTGCAACTTGATACCCACCTCTTCGCAATAATCCTTGAATTCGTGGGATGTGAAGTTACTGCCGTTGTCTGTGACGATGCTGTGGGGCACTCCAAATCTGAAAACGAGGCCTTTTATGAATTTTACTGCGGATGCTCCGTCTGGTGAATTTATCGGCTTCGCTTCTATCCACTTTGTAAATTTGTCGACAGCTACTAGCATATACTCCTTTCCTCCTGGCCAGGATTTGTGTAACTTGCCCACCATATCAAGTCCCCATTGAGCAAAGGGCCATGACAATGGTATTGGTGCTAGCTCTGCTGCTGGAGAATGAGGTTTTGCGGCGAACCTTTGACACGCGTCGCAAGTTCTTACTATGTCCTTGGCGTCCTCGATTGCTGTCAACCAGTAAAATCCTGCCCGAAAAACCTTGGCTGCAATAGCTCGACTACTTGCGTGGTGGCCACATATTCCTTCGTGTACATCCTTCAGAATTATTCTTCCTTCTTCGGGTGTGACACACCTTTGCAAGACGCCTGAAATACTTCGTTTATATAATTCTCCTTTGACCACCGTGAAAGCTTTGGAGCGTCGAATTACTCGCCTTGCCTCAACTGGATCGTCGGGTATTTCTTTCCTGAGGATGTATGATATGTACGGCTGCGTCCACGGTATCTGTATCACCATGACCAGGTCCTGATCTTCTTCTTCTTCCTCTTGCTTTTCCTTGGTAGCCCCCGAGGATTTCTTCTCCTTCTTTTTTGATTTTGTCGACTTAGTGGATCTTTCTGTTATCTCTTCCCAGAATACCCCTAGCGGGACCGCAAGGCATTGCGACCCGATGTTTGCAAGAACGTCGGCTTCGTCGTTGCTCAATCTACTAATATGATTTACTTCGCATCCATCGAACAACTTCTCGAGCTCGTTGTACACCTCCTTGTATGCCATCATGCTATCATTGACTGCGTCACATTGGTTCATAACTTGCTGAGGCACCAACTGTGAGTCGCCAAAGATTTTTAGTCGAGTTGCACCGCAGGCTTTCGCCATCTTCATCCCGTGTATGAGAGCCTCATATTCTGCTTCATTGTTAGATGCGTTAGGGAACGTCATCCGAAGGATGTACTTCAACTTGTCGCCTTCAGGTGATATGAGTACTACTCCTGCGCCAGCCCCTTCTAGTCTCTTGGACCCATCAAAGTTCATGGTCCAGGTTCTCGATAAGTCTGGGGGTCCTGTGTTTTGCAACTCCATCCACTCTGCGATGAAGTCCGGCAGTATTTGCGATTTGATTGCTTTTCTTTTTTCATACGTGATGTCCCGAGTGGAAAGTTCTATTCCCCAAAGGGAGACACGACCCGTAGCTTCTGGGTTATTCAATATATTTGACAAGGGAGCTTCATTGACCACTATGATCGGGTGTGCCGAAAAATAGTGGCGTAATTTTCGTGCTGTTGTGAACACTCCATATGCTATCTTTTGGTACTGAGGGTACCTTTGTTTTGAGGGCGATAAAACTTCGCTAACGAAGTATACTGGCCTCTGCACGCCGTGGAGTTTTCCTTCTTCTTCCCTTTCGACAACTAGCACCGTGCTCACCACTTGGGGCGTGGCTGCGATATACTGACGGGAGAGGTTCCCTTTCTTTTGGCGCCACCAAAATTGGTGGTGTCGAGATTGTGCGCTTCAAATCCTCGAAAGCTCTGTCGGCTTCTTCGTTCCACTGGAATTTATCTCCTTGCTTTATCAAAGCGTAAAATGGTAACGCTTTTTCACCCAGCCTAGCGACGAATCTGCTCAAAGCTGCGACTCGCCCAGTTAGCTGTTGTATTTCTTTCAACTTTGTTGGCTTCCTCATTGTTACGATAGCTTGTATTTTATCGGGATTTGCTTCGATCCCTCTTGCTGAAACTAGAAACCCCAGAAGTTCTCCTGCTGGGACGCCGAAGGAACACTTCGTCGGGTTCAGTTTGAGGCAGAACTTATCAAGGTTGTCGAAGGTTTCCTTGAGATCCTCGATTAGCGTTGCCCCTTTTTTTGATGTTATGACGACATCATCGATGTATACTTGCACGTTCTTCCCAATCTGTGTCGCCAAACACTTCTGCATCATCCTCTGATATGTTGCTCCCGCATTTTTTAGACCAATGGGCATTGTTCTGTAGCAAAACACGCCGTAAGGTGTAATAAACGCGGTTTTTACATCATCTTCTTCTTTCAATCTGATCTGGTTATAACCAGAATATGCGTCCAGGAAGGAAAGACGTTCACATCCAGCCGTGGAGTCGATAATTTGATCGATCCTCGGGAGGGGAAAGTGATCCTTTGGACAATGTTTATTGAGACACGTAAAGTCGACGCACATGCGAAGGACCTTAGTGTTTTTCTTCGGCACCAGCACAGGATTTGCTACCCATGTGGCTTCTGTGAATATCTCTTTGATAAAACCAGCTTCTTGTAGTCGATTGATTTCTGACAGCATGGCTTTGCGGTTTGGTTCCGAAAAACGCCGCAAAGGTTGTTTGATTGGTCTCGCTAGTGGATCCAAGTTTAGGTGGTGCTCGGCAAGTTCCCTGGGTACTCCTGGCATGTCAGCTGGACACCATGCGAAGATTTTCCAGTGCTCACGGAGGAACTCGACGAGCGCGCTTTCCTATGCGATATCCATGTCGTTTGCGATAGATGTCGTCTTTTTCGGGTCTGTCGGGTGAATCTGCACCTCTTTTGAATTTTTCTCGGTACTGAAAGTTGATTCTTTGTTTGGCCTTCCAACGTCTGGCAGTACGTCGTAATCAGTCATGCTTTTTGACGCCAAGTACTCAGCTTGCATCCCGAAAGTTTCTGACAATCGGTGGAAATCCTTGTCGCACTTATCGGCTAAGGCAAAGCTTCCTTTGACTGTGATTGGTCCCTTTGGTCCAGGCATCCTCCACAACAGGTATGTATAGTGTGGTACCGCCATAAATCTAGCATATGCTGGTCGTCCCAACAGAGCGTGGTATTGCGACGGAAAATCCACGACTTCAAATTCGAGCCTCTCGATTCTATAATTTTCTCGGGTCCCAAACTGAACGTCGAGATTGATATTTCCCAATGGATAACTTGGTTTCTCCGGTGTGATGCCGTGGAACCTTGTGTCTGTTGGTTTCAAGTTTGCTAAGGATATGTTCATCTTCCTCAATGTATCTGCATACATAAGGTTTAAGCTGCTGCCGCCGTCTATGAACACTCGAGAGACATCAAATCCTGCGATAACTGCTGGCAGAATAAGTGCTGACTGCCCTGGTCGAGGAACTTGCTGCGGATGATCTGCTATTGTGAAGCCGATATCTTGTCCTGACCAATTAAGGTACTCAACTGTTGGTGGAGGCATTTTCTCTGCCATAAACACCTGTCGTGAGATTACTTTCTGAGCTCTATTGGACGGCCTTCCTTTCTGAATCATCGACACTGCTCCGTTGGAGTTAGGATCAACATAAGGTGGTGGTGGAGGTGCTGCCGCTATTCTGAGCTGATGCCGATTGTCGTCTGTAATCGCGGGAGGAGGCGGCAAGTGAATCTCGCTTCTGGGTTCTCGAGGATTTCTCTGTGCTGCCCGTGCATTAGCGTTCTCTGCATACCGCAACATTGCTTGAAAATTTCGACAATCTTTCTGCAAGTGCCCTGACTGTCTTTTACCGTTGCTGTCGAGGAAAAAATGCATCTGGCACGGTCCATTCATCATCTCTTCAGGGGACACGAAAGGCCTTGGGAACCTAGGCCCGCTATTTTGCCTATTGCGTGAATCATCCCTGTTATCACCTCGCTGTTCATTGCTTCTCTGGTAATCATCTCTATTGCTTCCTCCTGTATTTGTCCGAAATCCTGCTGAAATTTGTCCTGGAGCGTCGTAGTTCTGGTACTGCCGAGGAAATCTTCGCCTCGGTTGATAGTTTCGACCACGGTCCTCCTCTGGCGACCTGTGCCGTTTGTTGTGGACAGCGTCTTCTCCATCTGCCCATTTATTTGCTATCTCCATTAACGCGGATACTGTCTTTGGATTGGTCCTTCCCAAGTCCTCGACAAAATCTCCACGCCTGACTCCTGCGACAAACGCATCTATTGCTCTCTCGTCAGATATATTTTCTGTCGAGTTTTTGATGATATTCCACCTTTGGATGTACTTTCTCATTGGCTCATCTGGCTTTTGTCGACATGCTCTCAACTCCTCTAACGACGCGGGTTTTTTGCACGTGGATCTGAAGTTCTTGACGAACACATCCTCGAAACTTTCCCAGCTGTCGATGGATCCTGGAGCGAGTTTCTTTATCCAAGATCGTGCGGCTCCACTTAAATGTACCTGGATGCTTTGCATAGCTGTTGCCCTGGTTCCTCCTGTCAGCTTCACCGTCTCCAGATAGTCGACTAGCCAATCCTCTGGATCTTGGAGGCCGTCGAACTTTTTGAAATTATCGGGTAACTTGAATCCTGAGGGGACTCGAGTTTTTCGGACTCTCCTCGTGAAGCATGGTAAGCCGCACATATCCTCGTCATTAAGTTCTGGAGATTGCCGATGATCCCTTCTGCTTTGCCGCGCTCTGTCGACCCTTGCTTGTGCTGCTGTGTCTCTTGCTCCACTTGGTCCTTCGAGTCTGCCGCTGTTGCTGCTGCAGGTCGTGGACTATTTTGCCTTGCCGCTCCTTCAGGAGGCGTTGATACAAACGCTGTCCCCATAGCTCCAACTCCTGCTACCGCCATATTGTACAGTGTTTCCCTTGGATCACCTGGAGGTGGTTTAGATGCAAGGATAAAAGCATGTGTTGCCATATACCCAGCCTCTGGTGTCTTAGGGATGATGTTTCCTCTTGTATCTATCGACATAAAGGACATGTCGAGGTTTTGGACCAAGTGCTCTCTTTCTGCTTCGGGTATGTGTTGCAGCCTTGATCTTGCTCTGTTCCGTGCCTCCCGGTGGCTATCACCCGTAGTTCGAGATTGTCGACTTAGATCTGCCCTTCTCCTGCTGGATGCAGAAGCTGCCTCCTTTCTCCTGTTCAACTCAGCTGTCTGTTTTTCCAATTCCCTGGCAGCTCGTGCGAGCCTATATTGATATGCTTGTAATTCCTCTGGTGTGGCCGTGGTAGCCATTGGTTCTGTACCGTTCATAGCTCTCGCGGCTCTGTCCCACGCTGCTTGCGAAAGTTGAACTCTATCTCGCGGCTCTGGCCCGACGTATTTGTTGCCCAGGCCTTGGCGCAGATTGGAGGGATCGACGTATGGATTTCCCAAACTGTCGAAAGCCTCAGATGTTTCCTCTTGATCTTCAATGGCATAAATCTGATGATACTTTGTACTCAGATCTATGTTGGGTTTGGTGACATCATCGTTGAGATTGATGAAGACCTTGCCCACTGTGAGAGATTTGTCGATGAAGTCGTGGATCGTCGACATCGCTTGAGCCATCGCTTATATATGAGTCCGCAGATGACTCAAACGACATGTCGTTGAAGATCTTGGCGAGTTTCTCTCTTGCTCTGGTGCTGAAGTAGCGTGTCGCCGAAGTTTCTTCTTCTCCTGACTCGGTTGACGATGCATAGCTTGAAAAATCAGAATCGACCGCCGACGATCCCGACGAAACCGGAATCTCGACACGATACGATCCTTCCTTCTCGACGCGAAAGTGAAACCTTCCGAACGTCATCTCCATGGGCTCCGCCAGATACGCATATGCATCCAAACGGGAGGGTGGGTGAGGAACAAAATCGACAAGACCAGCAGCGATCTGTTTACCTCGATCCATTGTGTTGCTTGCGGTTGACGATGTCGAAGATCTTGAACGTGCCATCGAGATCAGATCCTTACGCCTCTAGTCCCCACAGACGGCGCCAATTGACAAGGTATCAACTTGTCAATGCCTATGGATTGTAGGCTAGGGTTTAGTTGGAAGTAGAGGGTAAGTAGATCTCGAAGGTTTCAGCCGAAAAGTACTCGACGATTATGAAAACTAGGGTTTGTAGACAATGATTCGATTCCCTCTTCGTCCCTCGGCTCCCCCTTTATATAGGAGGTGGAGCCGAGGGATTCGTGCTATACAAGTTACAGAGTCCGGGACGGTTTCTAACTCATCCCACCATATTACAAATAACACTTCCTATTACAACTCTTGACTTTCCTTGATATATCTTGGGCTCCCGAATCTTCTTATTTTCGGGTAGTGGGCCTTCAGTAAACCCCGGGTACTATCTTCGGCAGGCCCATTTGGGATGCCTATGTCACTCTAGCACATGATTTAATCCCTGCTTCCCTCTGCGAAGGGCCTGTCTTTTACTTTATGTTGAGTCAGTAAACCTATTTCCCTCCATCTCAAGCAAGCATTTGAGTAGTTGTGATCAAACCATTATATTGTGATTTGCTTCATCATGTCTTTTATTCTTCCTTGTTTAGTACAAGTTTTATCTGGATGAATATAGCTTTGCAATTTATCAATGATTATGAGAAGACCATTATGATTGAGTATGCAAGTTGTGCTTTATAAACTTTAACATGAGAGCGCTGCTCAATGAGATAAATATAATCTGTTAATTGTTCCCTGATCAAGAACGAAGTTTGCCATCACCAATTATGATTTCTTATGCACCTTTACTTATCGAGAGGAGAATGAGGAGGTCATGCGCACCTTCTCTCAAGAAGAATTGGACAATCTTGTTCAGGACATGAAATCAGACACGGCACCGGGGCCAGATGGATGGCCTGTTCAATTCTTCAAGAAATTCTGGCCGATGATCAGGATGGGAGTCCTGCACATTGTCAATGACTTTCTATTGGGTAGAATCGACATCTCCAGGCTCAATTTTGGGGTCCTCTCTTTGATCCCTAAAGTCCCGGGAGCGGACCACATCTCCCAGTTCCAACCTATTGCGCTTATCAACGCGATCTTCAAAATGGTGTCAAAGGCGGTGGCCACCAAATTAGACCCGATTGCCAATAGGGTGATTAGCCCTAATCAAACAGCGTTCATCAAGGGGAGGTTTATTTTGGATGGGATTCTGGCTCTGCACGAGGTCGTTCATGAGGTTAAAGTCAAAAGGGAGGCTTGTATCCTACTCAAACTGGACTTTGAAAAAGCATACGACAGGGTCAATTGGGATTTCCTCAAGGAGGTCCTTGATGCAAAGGTTTTGACTCAGGGGTAGTGATGCGTGCAGATGACACACGTCCGTTGGGAACCCCAAGAGGAAGGTGTGATGCGTACAGCAGAAAGTTTTCTCTCAGTATGAAACCAAGGTTATCGAACCAGTAGGAGTCAAGGAACACGTGAAGGTTGTTGGTGGCGGAGTGTAGTGTGGCGCAACACCAGGGATTCCGGCGCCAACGTGGAACCTGCACAACACAATCAAAGTACTTTGCCCCAACGAAACAGCGAGGTTGTCAATCTCACCGGCTTGCTGTAAACAAAGGATTAACCGTATGGTGTGGAAAATGATGTTTGTTTGCGAAGAACAGTAAAGAACAAGTATTGCAGTAGATTGTATTTCAGATGTAAAAGAATGGACCGGGGTCCACAGTTCACTAGTGGTGTCTCTCCCGTAAGATAAATAGCATGTTGGGTGAACAAATTACAGTTGGGCAATTGACAAATAGAGAGGGCATAACAATGCACATACATATCACGATGACTACTATGAGATTTAATCAGGGCATTACGACAAAGTACATAGACCGCTATCCAGCATGCATCTATGCCTAAAAAGTCCACCTTCGGGTTAGCATCCGCACCCCTTCCAGTATTAAGTTGCAAACAACAGACAATTGCATTTAGTATGGGGCGTAATGTAATCAACACAAATATCCTTAGACAAAGCATTGATGTTTTATCCCTAGTGGCAACAGCACATCCATAACCTTAGAACTTTACATCCTTGTCCTGCATTCAATGGAGGCATGAACCCACTATCGAGCATAAATACTCCCTCTTGGAGTTACAAGTATCAACTTGGCCAGAGCCTCTACTAGCAACGGAGAGCATGCAAGAACATAAACAACATATATGATAGATTGATAATCAACTTGACATAGTATTCCATATTCATCGGATCCCAACAAACACAACATGTAGCATTACAAATAAATGATCTTGATCATGATAGGCAGCTCACAAGATCTAACATGATAGCACAATGAGGAGAAGACAACCATCTAGCTACTGCTATGGACCCATAGTCCAGGGGTGAACTACTCACACATCAATCCGGAGGCGATTGTGGTGATGAAGAGTCCTCCGGGAGATGATTCCCCTCTCCGGCAGGGTGCCGGAGGCGATCTCCTGAATCCCCCGAGATGGGATTGGCGGCGGCTGTGTCTCTGGAAGGTTTTCCGTATCGTGGCTCTCGGTACAGGGGGTTTCGTGACGTAGGCTTTAAGTAGGCGGAAGGGTAGGGTTGGAGGCGGCGCGAGGGGCCTGATACGTCTCCAACGTATCGATAATTTCTTATGTTCCATGCCACATTATTGATGTTATCTACATGTTTTATGCACACTTTATGTCATATTCGTGCATTTTCTGGAACTAACCTATTAACAAGATGCCGAAGTGCCGATTCTTTGTTTTTTTGCTGTTTTTGGTTTCAAAAATCCTAGTAACGAAATATTCTCGGAATTGGACGAAATCAACGTCCAGGGTCCTATTTTGCCACGAAGCTTCCAGAAGACCGAAGAGGAGACGAAGTGGGGCCACGAGGTGGCCAAACCCTAGGGCGGCGCGGCCCCTGCCCTGGCCGCGCCGACCTATGGTGTGGGCCCCTCGTGCCGCCTCCTGACCTGCCCTTCCGCCTACTTAAAGCCTCCATCGCGAAACCCCGGTGCATCGAGAGCCACGATACGGAAAACCTTGCGAGACGCCGCCGCCGCCAATCCCATCTCGGGGATTCGGGAGATTGCCTCCGGCACCTGCCGGAGAGGGGATTCATCTCCCGGGAGGACTCTACGCCGCCATGGTCGCCTCCGGAGTGATGTGTGAGTAGTCTACCCCTGGACTATGGGTCCATAGCAGTAGCTAGATGGTTGTCTTCTCCTCATTGTGCTTCATTGTCGGGTCTTGTGAGCTGCATAACATGATCAAGATCATCTATCTGTAATTCTATATGTTGCGTTTGTTGGGATCCGATGAATAGAGAATACTTGTTATGTTGATTATCAAAGTTATGTCTATGTGTTGTTTATGATCTTGCATGCTCTCCGTTATTAGTAGATGCTCTGGCCAAGTTGATGCTAGTAACTCCAAGAGGGAGTATTTATGCTCGATAGTGGGTTCATGTCTCCGTGAATCTGGAGGGGTGACAAGAACCTCTAAGGTTATGGATGTGCTGTTGCCACTAGGGATAAAACATTGGTGCTATGTTCAAGGATGTAGTCACTGATTACATTACGCGCAATACTTAATGCAATTGTCTGTTGTTAGCAACTTAATACTGGAGGGGGTTCGGATGATAACCTGAAGGTGGACTTTTTAGGCATAGATGCATGCTGGATAGCGGTCTATGTACTTTGTCGTAATGCCCAATTAAATCTCACAATACTCATCATAATATGTATGTGCATGGTCATGCCCTCTCTATTTGTCAATTGCCCAACTGTAATTTGTTCACCCAACATGCTGTTTATCTTATGGGAGAGACACCTCTAGTGAACTGTGGACCCCGGTCCAATTCTCTATACTGAAATACAATCCCACTGCAATCGTTCTACTTGTTTTCGTAAACAATCATCATCCACACTATACATCTAATCCTTTGTTACAGCAAGCCGGTGAGATTGACAACCTCGCTGTTTCGTTGGGGCAAAGTACTTTGGTTGTGTTGTGCAGGTTCCACGTTGGCGCCGGAATCTCTGGTGTTGCGCCGCACTACATCCCGCCGCCATCAACCTTCAACGTGCTTCTTGGCTCCTACTGGTTCGATAAACCTTGGTTTCATACTGAGGGAAAACTTGCCGCTGTACGCATCACACCTTCCTCTTGGGGTTCCCAACGGACGCGTGCTGTACGCGTATCAAGCCCCACACCATAGGGCGGCGCGGGCCCCCCTCTGGCCGCGCGGCCCTATGGTGGCGGCGCCTCGTCGCCCCACTTCGTAACCCTTTCGGTCTTCTGGAAGCTTCGTGGAAAGATAAGACCCTGGGCGTTGATTTCATCCAATTTCGAGAATATTTCCTTTGTAGGATTTCTGAAACCAAAAACAGCAGAAAACAGCAACTGGCTCTTCGGCATCTCGTCAATAGGTTAGTGCCGAAAAATGCATAATAATGACATAAAGTGTGTATAAAACATGTGAGTATCATCATAAAAGTAGCATGGAACATAAGAAATTATAGATACGTTTGAGACGTATCAGGTAGCCCACCGCATCCTACAACTGGTCTCAGGCGGACAGACGGCGATCTCGATCAATGGCTAAGTTTTCCCGTTCTTCAGGAACAAAAGGGGGTCCGGCAAGGGGACCCGCTCTCCCCCTTGCTTTTTAATTTCATGGCAGAATCCCTATCCATCATCTTGACAAAAGCCAACGATGCTGGGCACATTGCTAGGGTCGTGCCGCATCTGATCCCCGGGGGAATCGCTCACTTACAGTATGCAGACGATACAATTATCATGATCCAAGATGATGAGTGATACGTCCAATTTGCATCACTATTTTATATCATAATTTGCTGTTATTCATTGATATATTTCATATTGGGACACAATACTTATGTTATTTCATCTATTTTGCATGTTTCATCATTATTGGAGGATCAAGCACCGGAGCCAGGATTCTGCTGGAAAAAGCACCATCAGAACGCAATATTTCGGAAGATCAACTGTGGGAGAAAATTATACCAAAAATCCTATTTTTCAAGATGACGAAGGAAGCCAGAAGGAGGGGCCAGGAGGACCCAGGGTGGGCCCACACCCTAGGGCGGCGCGGCCCATGCCCTGGCCGCGCCGCCATGTGGTCTAGGGGGCCCACGACCCCTTTCGCCTCCTTTTCTTCGCGAAATCCTTCGTCCCAAAAACCTAAGCCACAGAGGGTACCTCGCGAAGAGTTACAGCCGCCTCTGCGGGGCGGAGAACACCAGAGAGAAAAGAGCTCTCCGGCGGGCAGGAATCCGCCGGGGAAATTCCCTCCGGGAGGGGGAAATCGACGCCATCGTCACCGTCATCGAGCTGGACATCATTTCCATCACCATCATCATCATCTCCACCATCATCACCACCATCATCACCGCTGGACACCGTCACCGCCGTAGCAATTTGGGTTTGATCTTGATTGTTTGATAGGGGAAACTCTCCCGGTATCGATCTCTACTTGTTGTTGATGCTATTGAGTGAAACCATTGAACCAAGTTTATGTTCAGATTGTTATTCATCATCATATCACCTCTGATCATGTTCCATATGATGTCTCGTGAGTAGTTCGTTTAGTTCTTGAGGACATGGGTGAAGTCTAAATGTTAGTAGTGAACTATGGTTGAGTAATATTCAATGGTGTGATATTTAAGTTGTGGTGTTATTCTTCTAGTGGTGTCATGTGAACGTCGACTACATGACACTTCACCATTTATGGGCCTAGGGGAATGCATCTTGTATTCGTTTGCTAATTGCGGGGTTGCCGGAGTGACAGAAACCTAAACCCCCGTTGGTATATCGATGAAGGAGGGATCGCAGGATCTCAGAGTTTAAAGCTGTGGTTAGATTTATTCTTAATTACTTTCTTGTAGTTGCGGATGCTTGCAAGGGGTATAATCACAAGTATGTATTAGTCCTAGGAAGGGCGGTACATTAGCATAGGTTCACCCACACAACACTTATCATAACAATGAAGATTATTTAGCTGTATGTAGCGAAAGCACTAGACTAAAATCCCGTGTGTCCTCGAGAACGTTTGGTCATTATAAGTAAACAAACCGGCTTGTCCTTTGTGCTAAAAAGGATTGGGCCACTCGCTGCAATTGTTACTCTCGCACTTTACATTCTCGTACTTTATTCAACTGTTACATCAAAACCCTCTGAATACTTGTCTGTGAGCATTTACAGTGAATCCTTCATCAAAACTGCTTGTCAACACCTTCTGCTCCTCGTTGGGATCGACATTCTTACTTATCGAAGATACTACGATACACCCCCTATACTTGTGGGTCATCAATGAGCAGCAGCTAGCGAACCTTAAGTTCATCCTCATGTGCTTCGAGGACATGTCGGGCCTAAAAATCAACTATCACAAATCAGAGGTGATTGTCATGGGGAGATCACCGGAGAGACAACAGAGGGTGGCAGACCAGCTGAATTGCAAACTGGGGGAGTTTCCGTTCATCTACCTCGGGCTCCCAATTTCGGATAGATCGCTGACCATGGAACAATGGTTGTTCCTCTTCAGGAAGTTGGCTGCTAAAGTGGAACTGTGGTGGGGCAAGTTCATGTCGTCAGGGGGACGGCTGATCTTGTCCAACGCTTGTCTAGCCAACCTACCAATGTACGCGATGGGTTTATTCCTGTTACAAGACGACATCCATGCCAAGTTTGATTCCCATAGAGCGAGGTTCTACTGGGAAGGGGTGGGCCCTAAGAGAAAACTCCACCTGGTCAATTGGCCAGCGGTTTGCAGGCCTAAGGACTGTGGGGGACTGGGGATTGTCAATTCTAGGCTCATGAATGTGTGGCTCTTATGTTGAAATGAGTTTGGAAGATCTATCAAGACGGCAACCAATTGTGGAGACAACTGATCAATGCCAAATAAGTTAACTCTGACGACATCTTTGCGGCTTCCGGACAGAGGGGTTCCCAATTTTGGCGCAGCCTCCATAGAATCAAGCACTTACTTAAGCTAGGCGCTAAACATTCCATTAGGGATGGACGCCGCACTAAGTTCTAGATGGATCGCTGGGCGGGGGAGGCGCCTCTAAAAGATAGGTTCCCAGGCTTGTTCAACGTTGCGTGCTCACAAATGGACTCCGTGGCACAGGTATGTGGTTCCACACAGCCGCTAAGATTCAGAAGACGGCTGGATCATGAGTTGGTCAGATCCCATGAAGAGCTGCAGTCGTTGATCCAATCTACCGTGCTCTCCGAAGGACGGGACAGGGTGTCCTAGCGCTTTGAGAGTGACGGGATTTTCTCGGTAAAGTCCATGTATGCGCATCTGTCGCAAGGGGCGACCTTGGCGCATTTCAAGGACGTTTGGGCTGCCAAAGTACCGCTTAAGATCCGCATCTTCGCGTGGCAGTTGGTCCTGGATCGTCTCCCATCTAGCGCCAACATCATGTCGAGGCACGGCCCGGGCAACGGTAACTGCTCTCTCTGTGGGGAACGGGAGACGGTGGATCACATCTTCTTCACTTGTCCTCTGGCCGTGTTTTCCTGGAGCGTCTTAAGGCAGATCCTTCAGTGCAGCCGGTGCACTGCCTCCTTCCCGCAATTCTTTGCGATAGTTGCTAATTTCGCGGGAATAGCGCGTAGAACTATTTGGTGCCTCTTTCTGGCACAATCCTGGGCTCTTTGGCTTATTAGAAACAAGCTTACCATGGAGGCTAAGCTCATTAGGCACCCAGCTGACATAATCTTTAAAACCTTGTTTTGATTGCAGCAGTGGCTCATCCTGGCGAAGCCTCTGAAATGTCCCTGGCTTAGATGGCTGATCTCCGAGCTCAGACGGGTGCACGCTATCCATCTTCCGGACGACGCTTGAAGCTGGATGCAATCCTTGTTCATCCCGGGGAGGATGTCGACCTAGTCTTCGCCCTTTGGCTGTCGGTCTGCTAGGGGAGGCCGACCCCAGTTTATCTATGCTTTCTTAGTTGTTTGGCTAAGTTGTATGCCACAGCATATAATGAATCTATGTGAACCTGCAGGGCTTTATTAATTTAAAGTCGGGCACTCAGTGCCTTTTATCTAAAAAAAAAGTATCATCCAAATCAAAAACATGTGGAAGCAAAAGTGTTCAGGGATTTTCTTAGGTTCATCTACATGGACATATTCTTTGACACGAAAAAGACAAAGCAGACGATGTCGAACATCGAGAAGAGGAGCCAGTAAAATTTGTAATGTGGCTGGAAGATGCGTTTGTTGCGGAAGACATATATGATCTTCAATGAGAACCAACCTGTGGTTGGATGGTTAGGAGGATAGTGGCACCCCCAGCCCACCAGAGTTCAAATCCCAGATTTGACACTTTGGTGTCTCATAAAGGCGGAATATTCTTCAGTGGGAGGCGACGTTCCCGTCGACAACGAGGCGTCTGTGGTGACTTCGTCAATCTCAAGACATGCCGGATCAGTTCTTCAACGCAGTCTCTAGGAGGTGCTCATAGGGGTAGGGTGTACGTGTGTGCCTTCATAGGGGTGAGTGTGTGCGCGTATGTATGAGCGTCTTTGATTGTACTGTGTTTCGCAAAAAAAAAATCTCCAATGGCGCATGTTCTTGTGTGAATAGCATTTGTCCGGGGGTATAGGTGCGAGTTCCATAGCGTCTACTCTTGCTCTAGATAAAAAGCACTACTACAGGGGTTGAAGGAGGCGTGCTTTGAGTTTTTCTTTTTTGCTTGCACATTTGGCAAGACCTGTCGGGCCAAATTTAATATTCATTTTGAGGACTCTCTCACCCCTGAGGAAATGTGCCCAAAGGGCTTGGTCTGGGCCTCCTTCTTAGATGAAAATTGTCGCTCTTGAGCCAAAAGCAACGAAATCTCAAGTATTTTAATGCTATCCCCGGCCTTCTGGGTCAGTCATCTTCGATTTTATCTATAAAAAAACTAGCTTTAGGACAGGTCTAGAGCACCGAGACTCCCTAAAGTATCTATTGATTGTTCTTCTTTTAGTTGGTTATACAGCCCTCCTGATCTAGACCAGCCAAATGACGTAGGGTTGCACTCCCTGTTCCGTATAAATTTTGTCAAAATTTAAACCATACAAAAGTTTGACATTTTTTTTGAAAAATATATCAACCTTTGGAATGTCAAATCAATCTTATTAGGTACATACACCATTAAATATATTGTTATGATTTTTTTCTTCTAAAATCTTGGTTAAACGTTACATTGTTTGAGTTCAGACAAAAAAAATCATTCGCCTTGTCTCGAGATACAGAGGTAGTACATGTTATGTAAAGGTTTAACTATCATTTCTAATACTCCTGCTCGGCATTACAATCCCTGCTGCTCTAAAAAGAATGTTTCAAAATTTTTTTAAAAAAAATCATTTACCCTGGCGTCTTTGGCATATGGAGATTTGACCATTCTTGCTCGAAACATATATAGTTCTACATAGTAGTACGTTGCATCGGCGGAGTGACATTTCGTCACGGTTTTCAGCAACGATGACATGATCACACGTTGATTTACATGCCTTTCATCGGTGACACGTATTAATAAGCTAAACGCGATTGAGGGCGACCAGCCAACGCGTGCACGCAGCGCTAAGCTGCTACCGAGACCGAGTCGTGCAAGAATAAGATCCAGCTTGCCCATCCCATCTTACTTAAGTTTGATCCCATCCAGCGTGCATCAGCTTATTTAGTCGGAGAGGTGGCCAAACGTAGGCCACGAATGTTTCCAACAGCTAATTAAGAGTGTACATATCCGAGTAGTTGCTGAGGAAAAGTCCAAGATATTTCTCCAAATATTCTGCAAACTTACATATAAACAAAAAAAGACACAAGATATAGTACACCAGCTCTGTCATCATAGGGTCATAGCTGCTGGTCCATCAAGGCTGAAATGACCCGGCTGAAGCGACACGTGTGTTTATTAGGATGATGGAAATGAAGATAACAATGGAAACAAGTCACATGCGTGCATCTCTCCCTGTATAAGTAATACTTCCTCTATTATACATGAAGTGTCGCTGATTTGTATAAATTCATATGTATCTAGACGTATTTTGGTGTGTAAATTTTGGTGTGTAAATAAAGAACTCTTTCACCATACCCTAAAAGAATATGAGCACTCCATTCACCGAACTAGGATGGATAAGATTGAGTACTTGGTACTCCACCAATGATGTCCTGGAGTATTGTCGTTAAAATTCATGGAGTACCACGATCTCAAGGGTAAATTGGTCATTTGCTAATCCCCATTCACGAACTGAAACGATGAGGCATGTGCAATTGGATGAGCCGAAGAG
Source organism: Lolium perenne (assembly GCF_019359855.2). Classification (NCBI taxonomy): domain Eukaryota; kingdom Viridiplantae; phylum Streptophyta; class Magnoliopsida; order Poales; family Poaceae; genus Lolium; species Lolium perenne. The sequence continues at coordinate 324,938,391 of NC_067246.2, forward strand.
GTGGCGGATGTCGCACGTTGTTGCAGTTGGGATGCTGTAGGCGTAGATCGATGAATAACCTCAAAGGTCAGGGAGAGGATCTCATGATGCAAATGGCGAGGACGAGGGAGGTCACCTACCATGTAACTTGTATCTACTTGTTCGCATTTGCTGATGACATAAAGAATGCACATCATGGTCAGGCCATGGACTTGGTCACAGGTAGTGAAAGCACCAAGTTCCCATGGATACGGACTGCAGAGTTGGCGCCAGCTCTAAGTTCCCATGGATACGAACTGTAGAGTTGGCGACAATACGACACATGTGATCTGAAGGGCAACCTCGTATCCGCCAGTGCTCCTCAACCTTCTCGGCGGTGCTGCCATGCTGGAGATGGATGCGGTAGGAACTGCCCCGGTGTGACATGAGGAGCAGCCGTGGTGCACCATGGAGGATGCGGCGGTGTCAGTTCGATCGAGGGGGGATCAGATCCATACTAATAACCATAACTACCTACATTAGCATGACCAACAAGACTAATATAACCTCACGAAGGGTTAGATTTGACTCATACTCATACCTATTCGTAAGGAGTACTGTAAAACCGCTCGTAAAAAATTGTAAATCTAGATAAATTTATAACACTTACTTTAGAACAGAGGGAGTGTAGCAGCTAATTGCGGTGCTCATCCCACCACGGATTGAGGTTGCCCAAATTTTGTGTGAACTTATAAATGAAGAAATATGGCACAAGATATAGCATCTCTGTTGTACGGCGGGCTATAGCATGGAAAATCAAGGCTAAAATGGCCCGGGTGAAGTGACACGTGTTTAATAGGATTGTGGAAGAATGAAGAAGCCGCATAATAATGCGAACAAGTCTCCACATGGGTGCATATTTCTTCCCAGTATAAGTAATCCTATCTTATTGCAGTACTCATCGCAGCAGGGATCGAGAGCAAAGCATACGAAGCATTAACCAGCTGAAATTTCGATCAGCTTGTGCTCGTTCGATCCTCGATCCAGTCGGCCCAGCCATGGTGGCTGGTGTTTGCTACGGCATGGTGGCCAACAACCTCCCGTCCCGGAGCGACGTGGTGCAGATGTACAGGTCCAAAGGCATCACCGGCATGCGCCTCTACTCCCCCGACGCGCAGGCCCTCTCCGCCCTGCGCAACTCCGGCATCAGCCTCATGATCGACGTCGGCGGAACCGACCAGCTCGCCTACCTCGCTGCCAGCGGCTCCAACGCGTCCGCCTGGGTCCGAACCAACGTGCAGGCCTACCAGGGCCTGACCATCAAGTACATCGTCGCCGGCAACGAGGTCCAGGGCGGCGACACGCAGAACATCGTCCCGGCCATCCGGAACCTCAACGCCGCGCTCTCCGCGGTCGGTCTCGGCGGCATCAAGGTGTCCACCTCGGTGCGGTTCGACGTGGTGGCCAACTCGTACCCGCCCTCCGCCGGCGTGTTCGCGCAGGCCTACATGACGGACGTGGTCCGGCTCCTGTCCAGCACCGGCGCGCCGCTGCTGGCCAACGTGTACCCGTACTTCGCCTACCGCGACAACCCGCGGGACATCCAGCTCAACTACGCCACGTTCCAGCCGGGCACCACGGTGCGGGACGACAACAACGGGCTCATCTACACTTGTCTCTTTGACGCCATGGTGGACGCCATCTACGCGGCGCTGGAGAAGGCCGGGACGCCGGGGCTGCGGGTGGTGATCTCGGAGAGCGGGTGGCCGTCCGCCAGCGGCTTCGCGGCCACGGCGGACAACGCGAGGGCGTACAACCAGGGGCTCATCGACCACGTCGGCGGCGGCACGCCCAAGAGGCCCGGCACGCTCGAGACCTACATCTTCGCCATGTTCAACGAGAACTTCAAGCTCGGGGACCTGGTGGAGAAGCACTTTGGGCTCTTCAACCCGGACAAGTCGCCCGCATACCCCATCCGCTTCTAGCTAGTCTGCATCGTCGTCCCTACACTACATTGCGCTAATAAATACGTGCATACGTGTGCATCGTCGTTAATCGAAATAAGCTGCGTATAGTGCAGCAGTGTGGATTGTAACATACGCAGGGACTGTGTATACGTGACACGTCACCTTAAATAAAACAGGTATACATGCATGAGTTGTATTCTGATCCATGCGTGCGTATTTTCTGTTGACTGTGATACCCCGATACATATAACAACTAGCAAGACTTGCTACAAAGGACTGCCCCGACCAACGTCAAAGGTACAGAACGGCGCTGGACGAATGTCAGTGCATCCAGCAGCTCCATGACTTGTGAGTTTTATTTCATGAGTCTCAAAACTAAGAATCATGTCATAAAAATCATAAGATGGTTACGAATGATTTTTCCCATATTTATTGGGATGTATTTCTAAAATACCAATTCTGCCCTTTTTGACTTAACTTGAATCTTCAAATATAATTCTCTTAAAAATCATATTTGAATTTTTTATTGAAATATTGGGCGCATATGTAGTTTTTTTTAAATGGAGGCAAAAACTTTGCCTCATCCATTAATTAAGAAGAAGGTGTCCGGTTTTTAGGATAAAACCGGGCTAAAACCTACAACAACCGGGCGGCTCATATTAGATTTCCGATTTCCCTATAAATTTTAAAGCCCACATAGCGGCAGCTCATGTGTGTTTGAGCCCAAGTTGGTAGCAACTCACTAGCGAGTGACAAGTGGTGGAAAAGTTAGTCCCACATGAAAAGTTAGGAGGAAGTGAAACCACCTTATAAGGACGGTTATTCCACCACTAGTAAGTGAGTGAGAAGAGCGACTCGAGTCGACGACTTGACTCGACCGACTCGACTCTAATTGAGCCGAGACTTTCCTTTCTTTTTGTAGTTCACGAAAACGAATAGAGTCCTAGACGGACGCATCGTAGTTAGTCGGTTCGGGTCGCTCGTAGACCATGTGATATATGTAATCGACTCAAAACGTACGTGCGACATGGGCGCGGCCCACGTTGCCTAGGTTTCCTGAACCTATTTAATCTCTTGTCTGGCTACCGCAGAAACACATTTAATACATGAGCTAGGGTTTTGCCACATCTCTCTGCTTGCGCTGCCAACGTAGCCTACCCCATCCCGCCCACCAGCGTGCACCGGCGAACTGGAGAGCAGGCCTCTGGAACCGGTTGCCTTTGTGATCATGTACGCGAATTATATTTTTGGGAAGCGCTCTGCGCGACTCCTCAAGCTCTTCACCACGGGTCGTATTCCGTCCAAGTCAGGCAGTGCTGCCTACCATCGTCTTCAACGCCATCTATTTTGACCCGTTGTCATTAACAACGTTACAGCTGCAACGTTATCTGGTACACCTCCATCGTCACCTCCACCAGATCGGTACGTGTGAGATATCTCGATCTGTTTAGCGATTGATGTTTTATCATTGTTGCTGGTACTATGCATGTTGATTAATGCATCTAGTATGTTCGAGTTTCACATGTTAGTACTTATTGTTGTCATGCTTAATAGAGTTAATTATGGAAATTGTGCCACTAATAATGTCTTAAATATGAAGATATTTTTTAATTATATGTACATCATTATTAGAAAAAGTCGAGTAGTTTTTTAAGACGGAGGAAGTACAACTTATTGCGTTTGCTTTTTTTTTGGCAGAAGAAGAAGAACTGCAACTGAAAATGAGTTGCACTTTTTTTTCCTGTTTTTCCTTTGAATGAAAGATAACAAATTCCCGGTAGCTAAATCGTATTCTTTACTCGGGCTGTGGAAAACTGGCTACTGCCAGTCCCCAATACCCCAATATCTCAAAAAAAAAAAAAATCCGCCACCGCCGCCGGCGCTGAGTTGCTTCCGCCGGTTCCCAATCTCCGCCGCCGCTGCATCCAGTCGATCTTGGGCTGTACCGCATCGAGGTTTCCCAGGCATGGATGAGGAGGGAGCACGCAGTGGCTCCCGTGCCAAGCTAGATCCAGGCGGAGGAGGGGTCGACCTCATCAGCACCCTCCCGGACGACTTGCTTCTCCTGGTCCTCGAACGCCTCGTAACCGCCGCCGCCGCCGCGCGCACGGCCATTCTCTCCCGCCGGTAGCGCAGCCTCTGGTCCGGCCTCCCCAAGGTCACGGTCACCCTCCACGACGTCCCATTCAACTCGCTCCAGTCCGCGCTCCGTCGCGTAGCCCGTCCCCGGTTGTGCCACATCCTCCTCGACATCCGTGTCCCCGGGCCGAACGACCGGGTCTCCGGCTCCAGGGTCTCCTCGCTGCTCCAGGTCGCTGCCGCGTGGCTCTCGCCGGCGGAGCTCCGCTTCACCCTCCCGCGGAACCTCCATAGAGCTGCAGGCGCGAGGCCTCCACTTGAGCCAGAGAACCAACTATTTTGCCCCGTTCCGCTCGCTGGAGAGTGTCAGGACAGTGACTGGTTGGGCGATACTCCTTCAGTTATCGGGCGGTTCAGAGTGTTTCCGACAAGATCCAACGGTCCTGGGTGATCGTGTTTAATTTCTGTTTTTCCCGCCTTAATTATCATTAGCAGTCTGTAATCGAGTTTACCAAACTAAGCGTGACCCTGTCCTGGTATATAAAGGGCAGGGGTGGGTGGCTGGGAGGCACGCTATGAAATATGAAACCCTACTTTTCCTGTTTATCGTCTCCCTCCCTTCGTCGAGGAGCGCCGCCGCAGCGTCTCTTCTCTATCTTGTGCCAAAAACCAAGTCAGTGAGAACCGTCTCCTGACAAGGTGGTATCAGAGCAATTCGGCTCTCGGACCTAAGGCTAAGCAACGGCGAAGCCCTCCCTCCCTCCCAAATCATCCACCCTCCCACCCACCTCCCATCTGTATCATGGCGAGCAGGCCCAGATCCAGGAACTCCTCCCGATCTCGAAATTCGTCAAGGGATCGAGGCAACGACGATGCTTCCATCCTCAGATCGGCGTCGACAACGGACGCGGAGCTTGCCGCGCTTCGAGCACAGCAACGCCAGGAGCGGGATGCGCGATCTGTGGGGAGGCGCCTCCGCAACTACCAGGCGGAATCCACGGCTTCCATCAACCTGCTCACACACCAGATGGAGAACATGGTCGTGCTGATGGAGAGGATGCAGACCAGCATCGACCGGCTGTCGCAGCCCGAAGGTACGCCACAACCCGATACTGGCCAAGCTCCCACCTTTGTGACACCTCCTCCACGCTCAAGCTCGCACCTTTCCCCCATCCCTGAGATACCTACACCACAGCCCACCCCATCAGCCTCCGCACCAAATCCACCACCTTTCCCACCAAACCTGGGTCGACTCACACCAGCGCAGTTGCCCCTGCCACCGAGCACACAAGATACCCGTCAGAAAGCAGTGAGCACGGAGAGCGAGCCCATCGTGTCCATGGGAGCAGGTTCGTCCTCACGCCATCACCAGATGCAGTGCACCAACCCGTCCACACAACCTCAGTACTACCAACCCACGCCTGCCACACATCCACAGCCACCACCACTAAACCCCACCACCACCCATAGCCCACAAATTCCTCCTCACAACAATCAACCACACCCTCCATACAGCCAACCAACCCAACAAACCATGCCTTATACCCACAATCACTCACAAAACCAACCTTTTCCCTCACACCGTTTCCAACAGCAACACATAGCCAGTGACTTGCACTTGCGTACACCACATGTGGAGCTACCAATTTTCACAGGAGATGCACCACGAGCTTGGTTACTTGAATGTGAAGATGTGTTCAACCTCGTGGAAATTCCAGTGGCCAGCAGAGTCAAATGGGGATTAGCACATGGATCAGTAGCTCAGGCATTCATTTGCAGTCACTGACATGGCCAGAACTTAGTCAAGTGTTAATTGAACGTTTCCCTGATACTCTAGCTAATGATCCAATGGACCAACTCCAGTTGCTCAAGCAAACTACAACGGTCAATGCATACATCGACCAATATGAGTTATGGCATGGAAAATCAAGGCTAAAATGGCCCGGGTGAAGTGACACGTGTTTAATAGGATTGTGGAAGAATGAAGAAGCCGCCTAATAATGCAAGCAAGTCTCCACATGGGTGCATATTTCTTCCCAGTATAAGTAATCCTATCTGTTGTACGGCTATAGCATGGAAAATCAAGGCTAAAATGGCCCGGGTGAAGTGACACGTGTTTAATAGGATTGTGGAAGAATGAAGAAGCCGCATAATAATGCAAGCAAGTCTCCACATGGGTGCATATTTCTTCCCAGTATAAGTAATCCTATCTTATTGCAGTACTCATCGCAGCAGGGATCGAGAGCAAAGCATACGAAGCATTAACCAGCTGAAATTTCGATCAGCTTGTGCTCGTTCGATCCTCGATCCAGTCGGCCCAGCCATGGTGGCTGGTGTTTGCTACGGCATGGTGGCCAACAACCTCCCGTCCCGGAGCGACGTGGTGCAGATGTACAGGTCCAAAGGCATCACCGGCATGCGCCTCTACTCCCCCGACGCGCAGGCCCTCTCCGCCCTGCGCAACTCCGGCATCAGCCTCATGATCGACGTCGGCGGAACCGACCAGCTCGCCTACCTCGCTGCCAGCGGGTCCAACGCGTCCGCCTGGGTCCGAACCAACGTGCAGGCCTACCAGGGCCTGACCATCAAGTACATCGTCGCCGGCAACGAGGTCCAGGGCGGCGACACGCAGAACATCGTCCCGGCCATCCGGAACCTCAACGCCGCGCTCTCCGCGGTCGGTCTCGGCGGCATCAAGGTGTCCACCTCGGTGCGGTTCGACGTGGTGGCCAACTCGTACCCGCCCTCCGCCGGCGTGTTCGCGCAGGCCTACATGACGGACGTGGTCCGGCTCCTGTCCAGCACCGGCGCGCCGCTGCTGGCCAACGTGTACCCGTACTTCGCCTACCGCGACAACCCGCGGGACATCCAGCTCAACTACGCCACGTTCCAGCCGGGCACCACGGTGCGGGACGACAACAACGGGCTCATCTACACTTGTCTCTTTGACGCCATGGTGGACGCCATCTACGCGGCGCTGGAGAAGGCCGGGACGCCGGGGCTGCGGGTGGTGATCTCGGAGAGCGGGTGGCCGTCCGCCAGCGGCTTCGCGGCCACGGCGGACAACGCGAGGGCGTACAACCAGGGGCTCATCGACCACGTCGGCGGCGGCACGCCCAAGAGGCCCGGCACGCTCGAGACCTACATCTTCGCCATGTTCAACGAGAACTTCAAGCTCGGGGACCTGGTGGAGAAGCACTTTGGGCTCTTCAACCCGGACAAGTCGCCCGCATACCCCATCCGCTTCTAGCTAGTCTGCATCGTCGTCCCTACACTACATTGCGCTAATAAATACGTGCATACGTGTGCATCGTCGTTAATCGAAATAAGCTGCGTATAGTGCAGCAGTGTGGATTGTAACATACGCAGGGACTGTGTATACGTGACACGTCACCTTAAATAAAACAGGTATACATGCATGAGTTGTATTCTGATCCATGCGTGCGTATTTTCTGTTGACTGTGATACCCCGATACATATAACAACTAGCAAGACTTGCTACAAAGGACTGCCCCGACCAACGTCAAAGGTACAGAACGGCGCTGGACGAATGTCAGTGCATCCAGCAGCTCCATGACTTGTGAGTTTTATTTCATGAGTCTCAAAACTAAGAATCATGTCATAAAAATCATAAGATGGTTACGAATGATTTTTCCCATATTTATTGGGATGTATTTCTAAAATACCAATTCTGCCCTTTTTGACTTAACTTGAATCTTCAAATATAATTCTCTTAAAAATCATATTTGAATTTTTTATTGAAATATTGGGCGCATATGTAGTTTTTTTTAAATGGAGGCAAAAACTTTGCCTCATCCATTAATTAAGAAGAAGGTGTCCGGTTTTTAGGATAAAACCGGGCTAAAACCTACAACAACCGGGCGGCTCATATTAGATTTCCGATTTCCCTATAAATTTTAAAGCCCACATAGCGGCAGCTCATGTGTGTTTGAGCCCAAGTTGGTAGCAACTCACTAGCGAGTGACAAGTGGTGGAAAATTTAGTCCCACATGAAAAGTTAGGAGGAAGTGAAACCACCTTATAAGGACGGTTATTCCACCACTAGTAAGTGAGTGAGAAGAGCGACTCGAGTCGACGACTTGACTCGACCGACTCGACTCTAATTGAGCCGAGACTTTCCTTTCTTTTTGTAGTTCACGAAAACGAATAGAGTCCTAGACGGACGCATCGTAGTTAGTCGGTTCGGGTCGCTCGTAGACCATGTGATATATGTAATCGACTCAAAACGTACGTGCGACATGGGCGCGGCCCACGTTGCCTAGGTTTCCTGAACCTATTTAATCTCTTGTCTGGCTACCGCAGAAACACATTTAATACATGAGCTAGGGTTTTGCCACATCTCTCTGCTTGCGCTGCCAACGTAGCCTACCCCATCCCGCCCACCAGCGTGCACCGGCGAACTGGAGAGCAGGCCTCTGGAACCGGTTGCCTTTGTGATCATGTACGCGAATTATATTTTTGGGAAGCGCTCTGCGCGACTCCTCAAGCTCTTCACCACGGGTCGTATTCCGTCCAAGTCAGGCAGTGCTGCCTACCATCGTCTTCAACGCCATCTATTTTGACCCGTTGTCATTAACAACGTTACAGCTGCAACGTTATCTGGTACACCTCCATCGTCACCTCCACCAGATCGGTACGTGTGAGATATCTCGATCTGTTTAGCGATTGATGTTTTACTGTTGCGCTGGTACTATGCATGTTGATTAATGCATCTAGTATGTTCGAGTTTCACATGTTAGTACTTATTGTTGTCATGCTTAATAGAGTTAATTATGGAAATTGTGCCACTAATAATGTCTTAAATATGAAGATATTTTTTAATTATATGTACATCATTATTAGAAAAAGTCGAGTAGTTTTTTAAGACGGAGGAAGTACAACTTATTGCGTTTGCTTTTTTGGCAGAAGAAGAAGAACTGCAACTGAAAATGAGTTGCACTTTTTTTTCCTGTTTTTCCTTTGAATGAAAGATAACAAATTCCCGGTAGCTAAATCGTATTCTTTACTCGGGCTGTGGAAAACTGGCTACTGCCAGTCCCCAATACCCCAATATCTCAAAAAAAAAAAAAATCCGCCACCGCCGCCGGCGCTGAGTTGCTTCCGCCGGTTCCCAATCTCCGCCGCCGCTGCATCCAGTCGATCTTGGGCTGTACCGCATCGAGGTTTCCCAGGCATGGATGAGGAGGGAGCACGCAGTGGCTCCCGTGCCAAGCTAGATCCAGGCGGAGGAGGGGTCGACCTCATCAGCACCCTCCCGGACGACTTGCTTCTCCTGGTCCTCGAACGCCTCGTAACCGCCGCCGCCGCCGCGCGCACGGCCATTCTCTCCCGCCGGTAGCGCAGCCTCTGGTCCGGCCTCCCCAAGGTCACGGTCACCCTCCACGACGTCCCATTCAACTCGCTCCAGTCCGCGCTCCGTCGCGTAGCCCGTCCCCGGTTGTGCCACATCCTCCTCGACATCCGTGTCCCCGGGCCGAACGACCGGGTCTCCGGCTCCAGGGTCTCCTCGCTGCTCCAGGTCGCTGCCGCGTGGCTCTCGCCGGCGGAGCTCCGCTTCACCCTCCCGCGGAACCTCCATAGAGCTGCAGGCGCGAGGCCTCCACTTGAGCCAGAGAACCAACTATTTTGCCCCGTTCCGCTCGCTGGAGAGTGTCAGGACAGTGACTGGTTGGGCGATACTCCTTCAGTTATCGGGCGGTTCAGAGTGTTTCCGACAAGATCCAACGGTCCTGGGTGATCGTGTTTAATTTCTGTTTTTCCCGCCTTAATTATCATTAGCAGTCTGTAATCGAGTTTACCAAACTAAGCGTGACCCTGTCCTGGTATATAAAGGGCAGGGGTGGGTGGCTGGGAGGCACGCTATGAAATATGAAACCCTACTTTTCCTGTTTATCGTCTCCCTCCCTTCGTCGAGGAGCGCCGCCGCAGCGTCTCTTCTCTATCTTGTGCCAAAAACCAAGTCAGTGAGAACCGTCTCCTGACAAGGTGGTATCAGAGCAATTCGGCTCTCGGACCTAAGGCTAAGCAACGGCGAAGCCCTCCCTCCCTCCCAAATCATCCACCCTCCCACCCACCTCCCATCTGTATCATGGCGAGCAGGCCCAGATCCAGGAACTCCTCCCGATCTCGAAATTCGTCAAGGGATCGAGGCAACGACGATGCTTCCATCCTCAGATCGGCGTCGACAACGGACGCGGAGCTTGCCGCGCTTCGAGCACAGCAACGCCAGGAGCGGGATGCGCGATCTGTGGGGAGCGCCTCCGCAACTACCGAGGCGGAATCCACGGCTTCCATCAACCTGCTCACACACCAGATGGAGAACATGGTCGTGCTGATGGAGAGGATGCAGACCAGCATCGACCGGCTGTCGCAGCCCGAAGGTACGCCACAACCCGATACTGGCCAAGCTCCCACCTTTGTGACACCTCCTCCACGCTCAAGCTCGCACCTTTCCCCCATCCCTGAGATACCTACACCACAGCCCACCCCATCAGCCTCCGCACCAAATCCACCACCTTTCCCACCAAACCTGGGTCGACTCACACCAGCGCAGTTGCCCCTGCCACCGAGCACACAAGATACCCGTCAGAAAGCAGTGAGCACGGAGAGCGAGCCCATCGTGTCCATGGGAGCAGGTTCGTCCTCACGCCATCACCAGATGCAGTGCACCAACCCGTCCACACAACCTCAGTACTACCAACCCACGCCTGCCACACATCCACAGCCACCACCACTAAACCCCACCACCACCCATAGCCCACAAATTCCTCCTCACAACAATCAACCACACCCTCCATACAGCCAACCAACCCAACAAACCATGCCTTATACCCACAATCACTCACAAAACCAACCTTTTCCCTCACACCGTTTCCAACAGCAACACATAGCCAGTGACTTGCACTTGCGTACACCACATGTGGAGCTACCAATTTTCACAGGAGATGCACCACGAGCTTGGTTACTTGAATGTGAAGATGTGTTCAACCTCGTGGAAATTCCAGTGGCCAGCAGAGTCAAATGGGGATTAGCACATGGATCAGTAGCTCAGGCATTCATTTGCAGTCACTGACATGGCCAGAACTTAGTCAAGTGTTAATTGAACGTTTCCCTGATACTCTAGCTAATGATCCAATGGACCAACTCCAGTTGCTCAAGCAAACTACAACGGTCAATGCATACATCGACCAATATGAGTTATGGCATGGAAAATCAAGGCTAAAATGGCCCGGGTGAAGTGACACGTGTTTAATAGGATTGTGGAAGAATGAAGAAGCCGCCTAATAATGCAAGCAAGTCTCCACATGGGTGCATATTTCTTCCCAGTATAAGTAATCCTATCTGTTGTACGGCTATAGCATGGAAAATCAAGGCTAAAATGGCCCGGGTGAAGTGACACGTGTTTAATAGGATTGTGGAAGAATGAAGAAGCCGCATAATAATGCAAGCAAGTCTCCACATGGGTGCATATTTCTTCCCAGTATAAGTAATCCTATCTTATTGCAGTACTCATCGCAGCAGGGATCGAGAGCAAAGCATACGAAGCATTAACCAGCTGAAATTTCGATCAGCTTGTGCTCGTTCGATCCTCGATCCAGTCGGCCCAGCCATGGTGGCTGGTGTTTGCTACGGCATGGTGGCCAACAACCTCCCGTCCCGGAGCGACGTGGTGCAGATGTACAGGTCCAAAGGCATCACCGGCATGCGCCTCTACTCCCCCGACGCGCAGGCCCTCTCCGCCCTGCGCAACTCCGGCATCAGCCTCATGATCGACGTCGGCGGAACCGACCAGCTCGCCTACCTCGCTGCCAGCGGCTCCAACGCGTCCGCCTGGGTCCGAACCAACGTGCAGGCCTACCAGGGCCTGACCATCAAGTACATCGTCGCCGGCAACGAGGTCCAGGGCGGCGACACGCAGAACATCGTCCCGGCCATCCGGAACCTCAACGCCGCGCTCTCCGCGGTCGGTCTCGGCGGCATCAAGGTGTCCACCTCGGTGCGGTTCGACGTGGTGGCCAACTCGTACCCGCCCTCCGCCGGCGTGTTCGCGCAGGCCTACATGACGGACGTGGTCCGGCTCCTGTCCAGCACCGGCGCGCCGCTGCTGGCCAACGTGTACCCGTACTTCGCCTACCGCGACAACCCGCGGGACATCCAGCTCAACTACGCCACGTTCCAGCCGGGCACCACGGTGCGGGACGACAACAACGGGCTCATCTACACTTGTCTCTTTGACGCCATGGTGGACGCCATCTACGCGGCGCTGGAGAAGGCCGGGACGCCGGGGCTGCGGGTGGTGATCTCGGAGAGCGGGTGGCCGTCCGCCAGCGGCTTCGCGGCCACGGCGGACAACGCGAGGGCGTACAACCAGGGGCTCATCGACCACGTCGGCGGCGGCACGCCCAAGAGGCCCGGCACGCTCGAGACCTACATCTTCGCCATGTTCAACGAGAACTTCAAGCTCGGGGACCTGGTGGAGAAGCACTTTGGGCTCTTCAACCCGGACAAGTCGCCCGCATACCCCATCCGCTTCTAGCTAGTCTGCATCGTCGTCCCTACACTACATTGCGCTAATAAATACGTGCATACGTGTGCATCGTCGTTAATCGAAATAAGCTGCGTATAGTGCAGCAGTGTGGATTGTAACATACGCAGGGACTGTGTATACGTGACACGTCACCTTAAATAAAACAGGTATACATGCATGAGTTGTATTCTGATCCATGCGTGCGTATTTTCTGTTGACTGTGATACCCCGATACATATAACAACTAGCAAGACTTGCTACAAAGGACTGCCCCGACCAACGTCAAAGGTACAGAACGGCGCTGGACGAATGTCAGTGCATCCAGCAGCTCCATGACTTGTGAGTTTTATTTCATGAGTCTCAAAACTAAGAATCATGTCATAAAAATCATAAGATGGTTACGAATGATTTTTCCCATATTTATTGGGATGTATTTCTAAAATACCAATTCTGCCCTTTTTGACTTAACTTGAATCTTCAAATATAATTCTCTTAAAAATCATATTTGAATTTTTTATTGAAATATTGGGCGCATATGTAGTTTTTTTTTAAATGGAGGCAAAAACTTTGCCTCATCCATTAATTAAGAAGAAGGTGTCCGGTTTTTAGGATAAAACCGGGCTAAAACCTACAACAACCGGGCGGCTCATATTAGATTTCCGATTTCCCTATAAATTTTAAAGCCCACATAGCGGCAGCTCATGTGTGTTTGAGCCCAAGTTGGTAGCAACTCACTAGCGAGTGACAAGTGGTGGAAAATTTAGTCCCACATGAAAAGTTAGGAGGAAGTGAAACCACCTTATAAGGACGGTTATTCCACCACTAGTAAGTGAGTGAGAAGAGCGACTCGAGTCGACGACTTGACTCGACCGACTCGACTCTAATTGAGCCGAGACTTTCCTTTCTTTTTGTAGTTCACGAAAACGAATAGAGTCCTAGACGGACGCATCGTAGTTAGTCGGTTCGGGTCGCTCGTAGACCATGTGATATATGTAATCGACTCAAAACGTACGTGCGACATGGGCGCGGCCCACGTTGCCTAGGTTTCCTGAACCTATTTAATCTCTTGTCTGGCTACCGCAGAAACACATTTAATACATGAGCTAGGGTTTTGCCACATCTCTCTGCTTGCGCTGCCAACGTAGCCTACCCCATCCCGCCCACCAGCGTGCACCGGCGAACTGGAGAGCAGGCCTCTGGAACCGGTTGCCTTTGTGATCATGTACGCGAATTATATTTTTGGGAAGCGCTCTGCGCGACTCCTCAAGCTCTTCACCACGGGTCGTATTCCGTCCAAGTCAGGCAGTGCTGCCTACCATCGTCTTCAACGCCATCTATTTTGACCCGTTGTCATTAACAACGTTACAGCTGCAACGTTATCTGGTACACCTCCATCGTCACCTCCACCAGATCGGTACGTGTGAGATATCTCGATCTGTTTAGCGATTGATGTTTTACTGTTGCGCTGGTACTATGCATGTTGATTAATGCATCTAGTATGTTCGAGTTTCACATGTTAGTACTTATTGTTGTCATGCTTAATAGAGTTAATTATGGAAATTGTGCCACTAATAATGTCTTAAATATGAAGATATTTTTTAATTATATGTACATCATTATTAGAAAAAGTCGAGTAGTTTTTTAAGACGGAGGAAGTACAACTTATTGCGTTTGCTTTTTTTTTGGCAGAAGAAGAAGAACTGCAACTGAAAATGAGTTGCACTTTTTTTTCCTGTTTTTCCTTTGAATGAAAGATAACAAATTCCCGGTAGCTAAATCGTATTCTTTACTCGGGCTGTGGAAAACTGGCTACTGCCAGTCCCCAATACCCCAATATCTCAAAAAAAAAAAAAATCCGCCACCGCCGTCGGCGCTGAGTTGCTTCCGCCGGTTCCCAATCTCCGCCGCCGCTGCATCCAGTCGATCTTGGGCTGTAGCGCATCGAGGTTTCCCAGGCATGGATGAGGAGGGAGCACGCAGTGGCTCCCTGTCAGGCCCAGTGCTAGCTTCAGTTAGAATCAACCTGTCCAAGCTGTACCTGATCATCGTTGGATCTCCATCCAACGGTCTGGCTAAGTATTTATTAGCGCCTAAATGACAGTATTGTAATGATTAAGCTATATTATCATGGCTCCTCTGGATATATAACCAGGGAGAGTGGGTGGTTGGGTGGCATGATAATAAGAAACCCAATTTTGCAAGTTCTTTCTTTTTTCCCTCAGATTACTGTTGAAATCTTCCAATTACTGTTTATTAGCTATCTATTCTCAGCAGTATCCTGACAAGTGGTATCAAGAGCAACGTTCCTGCAAGAAATTTTTCCCCCAGGGTGTCCGGTCATATCCACTTGGAACAAACAATCCACCATGTCTATCATACGGACACGTTCACAGGAGCGCATGGAGCGGGCGGCGGAAGAAGCGGCGCTCCTTGAGGCGGTGCAACGCCAGGCAGCAGCGGAGGAGGAGATTCAGGGTCGTCTTCCTCGCGAGGTCCTCAACCTAAATCGACGCCTCGACCTGCAACAATCTTCGGTGGACAAGATCCAGGGTGACCTATCCACGCTGACGGACATGGTCACGCAAATCGGCATCGCGCTGGGGAAACTCCCGGACGCCGGCGGGACTCCATCAACGACGACGCCACCACCACACTACCAGCCCAACCTGAGCCCGATCTGGGAGGGGGCAACGCCGGGCTACTCGGCAACACCATCGTCAGCTCCCCCACAAGCTCGGCCGCTTCACTTCGGTAACCTTTCCCCTCGCCAACTTCCCCATCCAGATTTTAGTAGCTCCAATTCGATGGCCATACATGCACCCACAACACCAAATTCCCAACCTTTTGCCTCTGCCTCCCATCCATCACCTATGCCACCACACTTCCAGCAACATTCCACACCAAACAACCAACCTCAGTACTATAACCAACCCCCACCATACCCAAACTCCACACATTACACTCCGCCACAAACACCTCCATACCAGCCATACTACCAGCACACTCCCTACCAAGCTCCTTACAATGGTTACCCTACACCACCACACTACCCTTACCCACAAACCTACACAGCTCAACCCATTTATTCTACCAGCCAACCAACAATTATGCCCCACACCAATACCCCACCCAATTCCACTCATACAAACACACATCCCAACCGCAACCATAAATACCAAACCAACATTGTTGAACCACACATTCGCTCCCCGACAGTTGAGTTACCCTTGTTTTATGGAGATAATGCTTATCAGTGGATTCAAGATGGTGAAGGAGTCTTTGATTTGGCCGGCATTGGGAATGATCAGAAAATGAAATGGGCAGCAGCTCACATTAGAGGCCGGGCAAAGACATGGCTTAACAACTGTAGCGTTCAACTCTGTTTGCTCAATTGGCAGCATTTCTGTGAGCTACTAACTGACAGATTTCCTGATGCTGGAGCTCACGAGTCCATGGATCAATTCCAACAACTTAAGCAACTCAGCACAGTCAACATATATATTGACACCTTTGAGGAGTGGATGACTATGATGAAAAGAGATCACTCATATCTTCCGGAGTACTTCTTCACGCTCTGATTCATCACAGGCCTCAAAGATACCTTGAAGCATGCAGTAAAAACGCACAAGCCCCCTGATTTGCGTGCAGCATATTGGTATGCTAGGCAAGAGGAATTGGCTTTTCAATCTGTGCAAAGAAAAACCACTTCTGCTAGTTTCAATACTAGACAAGGGTCAGCAAATACTGTACAACGGCCAATGGGGAACAGAGAACCTCGAATCAGACCACCTCCTGATAAAACTAAAGACAAGAGGCAGTGTTGGTACTGTCCTGAGGAGTGGAGCTATGGACACAAATGTGCTGGCATCAAGAGCATAGTACATGCCATTCAGATGCAGGGTCACAGTGATGACGAAGAATTGGAGGAACCTGAGGCACAGGAACACCAAGAACTTCCTCTACCACCACCACCACCACCGCCACCGCTTCCTGCACCGGAACAACAACCAAATCCCCAAGCAGCTAACCTGATGCAATTATCAGTTCAAGCATTACATGGCATGCCTGGGGAAGGAACATTGTCAGTTCAGCTTTGCATTGGAGGAAAACAAGCTATGGCATTGATCGATACAGGCAGTACAAATACATTCCTTGACAGGAAATTTGCTACCGACAACCAGTACAGACTGGTGCCTATACCTCAAAAACAAGTGCTTGTTGCTGGAGGAGGAGAATTGATTTGGGATTCTATATTACCCCAATGCAAATATCAAATTCAAGGCAAAGAATTTACTCATGACTTCCATGTTTTGCCTCTGCAAGGATATGATGTTATCCTAGGGGCAAACTGGCTCAAGAAATTCAGTCCTAACTTCATCGATTGGCAGAATAGAAGCATTTCTATATTCCATAAAGGCAGCTGGTTCACTTTAATTGATCATCAAGTTCAAGGAAAAGATGGCATTATTTCTGCAAAGGCCTGCTCAAAGTTACTGCTACAAGGAGCTGAGGCATTCATCTTACAACTCAACATGCAGCCAACAGAACCTAGTGCAAAACAAGTACAACAAGAAGGCCAGTGGCAGACACCACCTAAAATAGCTAAAGTCTTGGGCGCTTTCCAGGACGTGTTTGCCGAGCCAAAGGGACTGCCTCCGCCTAGGTCGTGCGACCATGCAATACCTCTACAAGACAATGCAACACCTCTGAATGTGCGACCATATCGCATGCCGCACAGGCAAAAGAATATTATTGAGGAATTAATCAGGCAGCTGCTAGAAAGGAGTGAGATCAGGCCCAGTACTAGTCCATATTCATCTCCAGCGATTCTTGTGAGAAAAAAGGACAAGACTTGGCGCCTCTGTGTCGATTACCGACAACTCAACGCTTTGACAATTAAAAACAAGTACCCAATTCCAGTGATTGAAGACCTGCTTGATGAATTACACGGGGCCACAATATTCTCCAAACTGGACCTCCGGTCAGGTTATCACCAAATCCGGATGCTGCCAGAAGATGTTGCGAAGACAGCTTTCCGCACACACATGGGCCACTACGAGTACCTGGTGATGCCTTTCGGTCTAACGAATGCACCGGCTACATTCCAAGAGTTGATGAACTCGGTATTCTCTCAACACCTCAGACGTTTTGTGCTTGTCTTCTTCGACGACATCCTTATTTACATCAGGAGCATTGAGGAGCACAAACAACATCTAGCTACTGTCTTAGAATTTCTACGAGCACACAATCTCAAAGTCAAACTTACCAAGTGTATGTTTGCAACAACAAGTGTTGAATACCTAGGCCATATAATTTCAGGAGCTGGGGTAGCAACTGATCCCTCCAAGATAGTGGACATTCTCAAATGGGCCACCCCTCAGAACATCACTCAGTTACGAGGCTTTCTTGGCTTAACGGGCTACTACCGCCGATTCGTGAAGAACTATGCCAGCATTTGCAAACCATTACATGAAGCCTTGAAAAAGAACTCATTTCTGTGGGGAGAACACCAACAACAAGCATTCCAGGCTCTAAAACTTGCAATGACTACACCTCCTGTCCTCTGTCTACCAAACTTTGACATTCCCTTCGTTTTGGAAACAGACGCATGTGCTACGGGTATAGGAGCTGTTCTCATGCAAAGGGGCAAACCACTAGCATACTTCAGTAAATCCCTAGCTCACAAAACATCAAGTCTCTCTGTGTATGAAAAGGAAGCCATGGCCATTCTTGAATCCCTCAAGAAGTGGAGACACTACCTCCTTGGCAACAAATTGACAATTAAGACTGACCAAAAGAGCTTGAAATATTTATGCAGCCAAAGATTGCTAGAAGGAATACAACACAAACTCATGATGAAGTTGCTAGAGTTTGATTACCTTATTGAATACAAGAAAGGTAGTCAGAATGCAGTGGCGGATGCCCTCTCCAGGAAAGATCAGGTCAATTCTATCTGTATGGATACTTCGGCTGCTGTCCCAACTTGGCTGATTGATGTTGAAGCAAGCTATATTGGTGATCCCAAATGCCTTCAGTTATTGCAAGAGCTCTCCATCGACCCTAACAGCCATCCACACTACACAATGACTTCTGGTCTCCTGAGATATAAAAATAGAATCCACATTGGAAATTCTACAGATCTGAAGCAGAAACTCTTTCAGACCTTTCACTCATCTAGCTTTGGGGGTCACTCTGGTCAGAGAGCTACCTACTACAGGCTGAAAAATAGTTTTCATTGGCCTAACATGAAACAGTACATTGACGAAAATGTTTCTCAATGCCCCATTTGCCAGATATCCAAGACAGAAAGAGTGCCATATCCTAGGCTGTTACAACCTCTAAATATCCCTCAAACCAAGTGGAGTGAAATAAGCATGGACTTCGTCGAAGGGTTACCGAAGTCACATGGAAAGGATGTCATCCTAGTGGTCGTTGACCGGCTAACAAAGTATGCTCACTTTTTAGCCATGTCACACCCTTACTCAGTACACACAGTAGCTACTCTGTTCATGGACAATATATTCCGGCTACATGGGCTACCAAAATTCATAGTATCAGATCGGGACAGAATATTTACCAGTAAGCTATGGCAAGAAGTATTCTCGGCACTAAAGGTGGAATTACATTTTTCCACAGCATATCACCCCGAATCTGATGGCCAAACTGAAAGAATCAATCAATGCTTGGAACAATATCTCAGAAGCATGTCCTTCTTAGAGCCAAAGAAATGGAGTGAGTGGCTAGCACATGCAGAGTGGTGGTACAACACTTCCTATCACACCTCTATCAAAACATCACCATTTGAAGCATTGTATGGCTATGCACCTCCCCAAGTCCAAGAACTCACCATACCTACAAATGCCTTGCCAGAAACTCAGCAAGCACTGTCTAGCCAACAACACAGGATGAATACCTTGCAACAAAATCTGATATATGCCCAGCAGAAGATGAAGAAGTATGCAGATTTACACCGCACCCCACGATCATTTGTGGAAGGAGATTTGGTGTATCTTAAAATGCAGCCGCATCGAGAGAAAGCTCTAGGATTGGGAAATGCTCTCAAACTCAGCTTGAAGTACTACGGCCCATTTTGAGTTCTGGAGAAGATAGGAACTGTCTCTTACGAACTACAGTTGCCTGAGGGAACCTTGCTGCACAACGTCTTCCACTGCAAGCAACTCAAGAAACACCTAGGGCCGAAAGCGGTTCCCAACCCTCGCTTGCCTCTACTGACTACTGATGGTAAGATCAAGGTAAAACCTCTGTCAATTCTTCAAATCCGTCAAGTTCCTCGCAGGGCTGGTGCATACGACGTAGCCATTCCGCAGTGGCTAATCCACTGGGAAAACATGACACCTGAGGAGGCAACGTGGGAAGATGCTGACTACATCAGATCAACATTTCCTGATATCCATCCTTGAAGTCTGGTCTTTCAGCGGGGAGTATTGTCAGGCCCAGTGCTAGCTTCAGTTAGAATCAACCTGTCCAAGCTGTCGTTGGATCTCCATCCAACGGTCCATTTGTAATGATTCTGGCTAAGTATTTATTAGCACCTAAATGACAGTATTGTAATGATTAAGCTATATTATCATGGCTCCTCTGGATATATAACCAGGGAGAGTGGGTGGTCGGGTGGCATGATAATAAGAAACCCTAAATCCTTCCTATTTTTCCTCTTCCTTACCAGTTTTGCCTATCCCAATTTTGCAAGTTCTTTCTTTTTTCCCTCAGATTACTGTTGAAATCTTCCAATTACTGTTTATTAGCTATCTATTCTCAGCAGTATCCTGACACTCCCGTGCCAAGCTAGATCCAGGCGGACGAGGGGTCGACCTCATCAGCACCCTCCCGGACGACTTGCTTCTCCTGGTCCTCGAACGCCTCGTCACCGACGCCGCCGCCGCGCGCACGGCCATTCTTTCCCGCCGGTGGCGCGGCCTCTGGTCCGGCCTCCCCAAGGTCACGGTCACCCTCCATGACGTCCCATTCAACTCGCTCCAGTCCGCGTTCCGCCGCGTAGCCCGTCCTCGGTTGTGCCACATCCTCCTCGACATCCGTGTCCCCGGGCCGGACGACCGGGTCTCCTCGCTGCTCCAGGGTCTCCTCGCTGCTCCAGGGTCTCCTCGCTGCTCCAGGCCGCCGCCGCGTGGCTCTCGCCGGCGGAGCTCCGCTTCACCCTCCCGCGGAACCTGAAAGTCTTGGCCGTGGACGTGGAGCTGCCCTGCTTTTGCCGCGCGCGCCACCTCCGTAGAGCTGCAGGCGCGCGCGAGGCCTCCACTTGAGCCAGAGAACCAACTATTTTGCCCTGTTCCACTCGCTGGAGAGGCTCTCACTTTTGGGGTGCAACATCGACCTCGCCACCTTCATCCCTCGCTGCCCGCGCCTGCGCCTGCTGAGCTTGAACGCAACCGATTTGGTGGACATGGGCATCATCACCATCCACTCTGCGTCGCTGGAGGAACTTTTTTTCGAGCACAAGAACAGATGGACAGGCCTTAGCCGGATCAGCGTCGAGGCGCCCATGCTTAAAAAATTGACAACGTCCTTCAATGCCCGCAGCGACCTCGGGGTGTCCATCTTGGGGCCAATGGTGGAGAAGGTCTCATGGGGGTGCTTGTATACCAGGTTGATGTACGGGCTTGGTCTTTGGGGCTTCTCGGAGGTGGGCTTAAAAACGTCAGAGGGATACCAGCTGACCGACTCCCATGAAGATGACACATGTTTGCAGCTCCCCAACGTCCATGTCCTGTCCCTGCACATTTTTGCCCAAGTATATTTCCTGTCATGTTTGCCCAGTTTACCAAATGTATTGGCTACATTGAACTTATTCATCATGTATTGCTGAATTGGTTTTGCAGGATTCATCTAGTTTTCCAAATGCAGAGCTCAGCTTCATGGCAGAGTTGGATAAACATATGGTTACCAACTTCTCTAGTTTGGGCCTGCATCTCAGAACAAAGGGGCATGTGTTTGGAGCAATCGTGTTATATTTTCTTGGGTTGGATCGGATTCGTAAAGCTATTCGGAACCTTAAGATTGTTCTACTAGGATCAGAGGTAATCTATCAGCTTGCCTATACATTTGAAATATATGCAGTATGTATGTGTCATCGTTCTAATCGACATTTTGTTTTAGGTGAAAGATGCATGCCCAGCTGATTGTCTTTGTGATGAGACTAAGAATTGGAGAACACAATCAATCTTCTTGGCTGGTCTTCAAAAGGTGGAAATTGAAGGTGTCAAAGGGGAGGATCATGAGCTTGATTTCCTGAAAGTTATATTCAGATGTGCACCCACGCTTACAAGAGTGGCCCTGGAGATCTGTCAGATGAGGCCACACCAAGTGATGATTGGTGCACGAAAACAAATGACATTGTCAAGGCGTATCCTGCTGTGGAATGCACAGTTGGTCTTGTTTCAGGTAAGCAGTTCTGAGGGATGGTAAGCTTGCTCATAGATGCAACTTTTATTTATTTATTTATTTATTTATTTATTGTCTTTGTACAGTTCCAAAATGATCCATTTGTTCGAGGCTTATATAGTTATGTTATCTCAGTGTCTAGGGTGGCTGGAATGTATCAATAACATTGCAATTATCTGTTCGAGGCTGACTTAGTTTTAGCTTGGTTCTGCCCTCTGTACCCTCTCAAGAAATGGAGGCCATCATGGTCCACATGCTTTGGCGATGTTTTTGCCATCTTTATGCTATTATGTTGCCTAGGCTCAGTTTCCCTTTGATGGAGACCAGAGGACTAAACCCTTACTTAATTTATAACTCACACATACCCTCTACTTAAGTATGAACGATATACTTGTACGGACGTACACATATCAGATGATATAATCTTTTTCTAGTCCAATGAAGTATGTTTATGTATGCACTCCAGTAATTGTTTGTATACTCCATCCATTCTCTTTTAGTCTACCTTTTACAAATGCCAAGACCAATTAGAAAGTCATATAATACTAGTAGTTTGATATGTGAACAACCAATCCAAGCTACATTAAAATTAATGACATCCAATAGAGAGAGTAGGACTACTTCACTTTCTGTGTCGTTGTTGATTACAAAGCTAAAATGTAGAGTAATTCAGAACAAATTTTAGGTGAATGTAGAGTATTTCAGAACGGAGGGAGTATGCTATAATAGTGCTGAATTTGATTTTGTGCATAAATCCTCGGATTTTTCTTTGTAAAGACTTTAGTTTGTGTTGGTTTCCTTTACTTGGTCTGTTTGTTGCCATTTTGTTTTATGCATTCTTTTATATACATAAAGAACCGATTTCGTATTTTCATGCTGGGATTCTGACTGAAGGCAATATTGATGCATGGTTAGCATTCTTGTAGTTGCTACAATTATTTATCTTTGTACAGCCCAGATGTCTAAAGTCATCTGAAACTTATGCAGTTATGTTATCAAAGTGTCTTTCATGCTATTCAAATCTCTTGGGTGGATGAATTTGAATATGTCAACGACATGGTAATTCTCTGTTCGAGGTTAGCATAGTTTTTAGCTTGGTTCTGTCCCCTCCTTGTTTGCTAAAAGCAAGACACTCTGGTGGTTCACATGCTTGGGTGCTCTTTTTCTGTTTTTATTCTAGTCTTTTTCTTAGGATCAGTTTTCACTTTAATGGGGCCGAGAGGACTAAACCCTTAGTTTATGTGCAAGTGTGCACACTGTGTGATTTGGTTTGTACCATATACATGAGATGCTGTACTGTTTTTCTAGTCCACTGAAATCTGCTTGTGCTTGTACTCCAATAACTGGTTGAACCTGCTATATTAGTTCTGATTTTTCTTTGAGGGAATATTACTTCTGAATTTTTGCCTACATCCTCTGATTTTTCTTTGTGAAAATTTTACTCTATAAATGTTTCCTTTGCTTGGTCTGTTGGTCACCATTTTGTTTTATGCATTCTTTATACAGACAAGAAACGATTTCATATGTTCAGCTCTTTTTATCTATATACAATTTAAAGTCTAAACTCATTCTCTTCCTTGTCCTGTACTCTGCTCTGAAGTTTATCTGTTCTATTATCTCAGTGTCTTTCATGCCGTGCAAATTTCTGTGAGATCCCTCACGACCCCAACAAACGATGATCAGGAATTCGATACACTTTCCAGGCGTCACGCCATGGTTCGAGAATCACGAGCTAGCTCGGAAGAGGGAGAAGGGATGATCCACTCGGGATGTCTTAATTAGTTACAAGATGATTGAATGCCTCCTGATCGGCCATGCCGATCCCCTTTGTACACGCCATCGCTGTTTGGGTATTACCCATCACTGGGCCTCCATGTTCCACTCAAGTGGGCTTCCTTGATACGCTGACGATAGTCAGCCCATTTCCACTCCTTCAGTGCCTGCTCCAGGTACACAGTCGTGACAGTACCCTCCCCTGAAGCTCCAGCTTGTCCCCAAGCTGGCGAGTGCGGGTACGCGTTGACGATGGTGAAGAGAGGCTCCCATGAGGGTGGCAGACCTGACCACTCCACGCGCAGCTGCGGCACCTGCTTGCCGCCGCGGCGTACCAGCCGATCCTCCAGAATGCGCACGGGCTGAACTGCTGAAACATCAAGCAGAGAAACTGGTAATTCAGCACTTACTGTGTCTGTAGGGTGAATCGCCTTTTTCAGCTGCGATACGTGAATGACTGGGTGGATTTTTGAAGATTCAGGCAACTGGAGTTTGTACGACACCTTGCCCACTCGTGCTATGATCTTGTACGGCCCAAAATATTTGAATCCCAGCTTCTGTGACACGCGCTGCACAACTGAGGCCTGCACATATGGTTGCAGCTTTAGGTACACCATGTCACCCACATTGAAAGATCTCTCCAGCCTCTTTTTGTCGGCCTGTTTTTTCATTCTCATTTGCGCACGCTCCAAATGTTGACGAATCACCGGCAATACCAAAGCTCTTTCTCTCAACCACGCATCTAGGTCTGTGTTCCCAGCAGAGTCACCCTGTTGGAAGCCAAAATGTCTCGGTTTACGACCATACAGTACCTCGAACGGAGATCGCCCCAAGGCTGAATGGTGTGATGTGTTGTACCAGTATTCAGCCAGCGAAATCCACTTAGACCAGTCTTTTGGCTTGGCATGGACAAAACACCTTAAGTATGTTTCCAAACACTGGTTTAACCTCTCTGTTTGACCGTCTGTCTGAGGATGATACGACGAGCTCATGTTCATTGTTGTCTCTGCTAGTCTGAACAGATTCTGCCAAAAACTACTGACGAAAATTTTGTCTCTGTCCGAAATAAGTACCTTGGGCATGCTGTGAAGCTTGTATACATTGTCCATGTACAACTGTGCCACCGAGGCTGCTGTGAATGGGTGGCGCAAAGGAATGAAATGCCCAAATTTAGAGAACTTATCCACCACCACTAAGATTGTGTCAAACTTGCCTGAGAGTGGTAGTCCCTCGATGAAGTCTAGGCCCACAGAATGCCAAGCTTCTGGTGGAATTGGCAGGGGTTGGAGTTTTCCAGGGTATTTGTTATGTTCACTCTTTGCTTGTTGACAAGTACTGCATTGCTGGACAAACTGGTACACCATTTGTTTCATGGCTGGCCAAGAGAATAGTTGATTCACTTTCTGGTATGTTACCAATGGTCCAGAGTGCCCTCCCAGTCCGCTGTTGTGCAGAGCTGTCAGCACGGCTCGCTGTGCCTCAACATGAGTACCAAGCCAGATTTTGCCTTTGTGTCGAATTATTCCATCCACCAAAGAATACCCTTGATCATTTGTCTTGGTGATGCTAAGCTCAGCATATAACTGTTTTGTTTTTGCATCCTTTGTATACCATTCTATTACAACCTCCATCCATTTTGGTGTCACCATGGATACAGCATTGAGAGCTTGCGGCCTGCGAGACAACGAATCAGCCGCCATGTTTGTTGTGCCTTTTTTATATACGATTTTGTATTGCAACCCCATGAGCCGGAAGAAGGCTTTTTGTTGGATGGTGGTGTTGAATTTGTGCTCTCCCAGTTGTGTCAGGCTTTTCTGGTCTGTGTGAATCACAAAGGTACCATGTTGCAAATATGTTTTCCACCTCTCAATTGCCAACAATATCGCCAGACACTCCTTGTCATAAATGGTTAGGGCCTGGTTTTTTGGTCCTAGTGCTCGACTCAAGAAAGCCAGTGGATGTCCTCTCTGCATCAGGACGGCCCCCACGCCCGTTGCACAGGCATCCGTTTCCAACACAAATTCATGAGAAAAATCAGGCAAGGCCAAAACTGGAGCTTGTACCAATGCTTGCTTCAGTGTAATAAAAGCATCGTGTGTGATAGGTGACCACACAAACGCTGTGTTTTTCTTGAGCAAGTTCGTCAGAGGGCGACATATCACACCAAATTGCCTAATGAATTTTCTGTAGTACCCTGCTAATCCCAGAAATCCACGGAGTTGCTTCAAATTTTTCGGCTGCGGCCATTTTTGTACTGCCTCTATTTTTGCTGGATCGGTGGCCACTCCATTGGCACTGATTATGTGGCCCAAGTATTCCAGTGATTTCTGTGCAAATGAGCACTTGTTGTGCTTCCAAAAGAGTTGATTCTGTTCCAATACTCGGAACACTTGCTTCAGGTGTTGCACATGGTCTGATAGTGTTTTGCTGTATACTAGAACATTGTCGACAAACACTAACACGAATTTACGGATGATATCAGCAAATAGTGTGTTCATGGCTGCCTGGAAGGTGGCTGGTGCTGAGGTCAGTCCAAACGGCATCACCCTGAACTCAAAATGGCCGCTATGGGTTTTGAATGCTGTTTTTGGCTCATCTATATCCTTCATGCGTATTTGGTGGTACCCTGAACGGAGATCCAACTTGCTAAAGAACTGTGCGCCTGCCAACTCATCCAACAGTTCATCAACCACTGGCATAGGATAACGGTCTTTGACGGTCACAGCATTTAGCCGACGGTAGTCAACGCAAAACCTCCACGACCCATCCTTCTTCTTGACCAAGAGAACTGGCGAGGCAAATGGGCTCTGGCTGGGTTTGATAATGCCTTGTGCGATCATCTCCTTCAACTGCCGTTCTATTTCATCTTTTTGCTGTGGAGAATACCTATATGGTTTCAGGTTCACTGGCTGGACTCCAGGCATGAGCTCGATGCGATGATCAAACGGTCGATGCGGTGGTAATTTTGTTGGCATGGCAAAGCTTGCTTCCTTGTCCTTCAGCAGCTGTTCAATTTCAGCAGGCAGCGCCGTTGGTTCGTATGATTCACCCACTGGGCATAGATGCACTATCTGCGCTAGGGCACTTTGTTCAATCAGTTCCTCCATTTCAGCAGCTGAGATGATGTCACAACTCTGCACTTTATTCTTTATCCCCCGTAGGGTAATTCTTTTTCCCAAGTGTTTGAACCTCATCTTTTTATTTGGCCAATCGACCCACATTTTTCCACACGCATCCAGCCAATCCATGCCCAATATTATGTCATAGCATGGCACCGAAAACACTCGAAATGTGTCCTTGAACTTGCTTCCTTGACATTCCCACTCCATGTCAGTAACAGCTGTTGTTATTCTTGTTTTCCCCCCATCGGCAACTTGCACAGTCACTGGTTCGACCTCAGTTTGTGTCAGCCCAAGTTCTTTGACAGTTGTACTGTTGATGAAACTCCCACAGCTACCACTGTCTATGAGAATCAGCACTTGCTTCCCTTTGATCGTGCCTTGTAGCCGGATGCTTTTTCTGTGAGATGTGCCTGCCAACGCACATTGGGAGATGTGCATGAATGATTCATCGCTACTACTGGCCGTCTTCCCCTCTTGTTCACTCTCAGAGCTGGAAACACTTAACACCTCCATTAATTCTTCTACTATATGCAGAGGTACACTTTTGTTGCATTTGTGGCCAGGTATGAATTTCTCTCCACACTTGAAGCATTCTCCTCGCTCTCGTCTTTGTGCCTTTAGTGACTTGAGTTTATCATTCCATGGAGCCTTGTTTGTTGGTTGTTCTTCTTGTTTCCTGTCACTCCCCTCTGGATTATAGCTCAATATACCTTTGCCTGGAGAACCTGTTCTGCTGAATCTGTTTTTGCTATCCATTCTTGCTCTGGTATTGTTGTACGGTCTGTCCTCGTCCAAGAGTTCCTCCTGTGTTTCAGCTAATGTTAATGCTGCATCAACAGTCCTGGGATTGTGCAACCTGATTGCTTTGCGGATATCACTTCGCAAGCCATTGAGGAATTTGGTGACAAAATAGGCTTCATCATAGTGCTTGTTGTGGACCAAAACCTGGTGCCATATTGATTCGAATTTCTGGTAGTACTTTTCCACTGTCTGCGTTTGTTTGCATCGCTCCAATGCTTGCAGATATTTGGTGTGCTTGTTTCTTCCAAATTTTTCATGTACAGCAACACACAGATCTTCCCAACCATCCACATCATGCTCCGCCTCATACAACTGCAACCATAGTGCTGCATTCCCCACAAAGTGCATCGTCGCAAAGTTGGCCCAAGTCTCATGATCCACAGAGTATAGGTCGAAGTACTTCTCACATACCTTTTTCCACCATTTAGGATTTTCTCCATCGAACCGGGGAAATTCTGTTTTCGGCGGCCTTGATCGATAGCTTCCTCCACGAGAGCTTGGATACCCACTGTCTTCGAACCCCGTTGACTGATCCGCTCCCGAGTTGTCCCCTAACTCGAAATTGACGGGAGTATGTGGAAACTCGCGCCTGCCATGGTTGCGGCCAGGTACAGCAATCTTCATGTGTTGGTTTGGAATTATCTTACCCGAATACTGTGCTTCAACCTCTGTTGGTGCCAGAGTGCGCAATTCGTTCGCATGAACGCACTCCGCCTCCAGGGTCGTCACTCTCTGCCCAACCGCTTCGATTGTTGCCTGTAAGCCCTTCAACGACTCGTCAACCTGTGGCACCCATGAACTGAGTTGTTTCAGAGTGTCGTTGATGGACTTGAGCGTTGATGACGAGTCGGCACACTGCTTCTGCAGTTCTTCTCCTTGCCGCTTCAGCGCCGCCAAATCCGCTTGTGTTGTCTGCATCTCCGTCGCTTGTTCCCACACCGCCGCACTGGGAACAAGAGTCAACCGCCGCCGGAAAGAGTCGCCGCCGATGGCACACGGGTCCACCGCCAGGCCGGGATTCTACCACTCTCGAGATGTTCGAGAGCAACCGCCCGCCGCCGTGGTACTTGTGCCCGAGCACTCTACCCCGCCAATCGCCTCCGATGGCCGTCGCCGTCTTCAGCGCCGCCGAGATCGCGAGATCTGTTTCCGATTGGAGTCTCTCTCTCTCTCTCTCTTTTTTTTTGTGTGTGTGTGGACGCCGCGGATCCGTAGATCGCTGGCTCTGATACCAAATGTGAGATCCCTCACGACCCCAACAAACGATGATCAGGAATTCGATACACTTTCCAGGCGTCACGCCATGGTTCGAGAATCACGAGCTAGCTCGGAAGAGGGAGAAGGGATGATCCACTCGGGATGTCTTAATTAGTTACAAGATGATTGAATGCCTCCTGATCGGCCATGCCGATCCCCTTTGTACACGCCATCGCTGTTTGGGTATTACCCATCACTGGGCCTCCATGTTCCACTCAAGTGGGCTTCCTTGATACGCTGACGATAGTCAGCCCGTTTCCACTCCTTCAGTGCCTGCTCCAGGTACACAGTCGTGACAATTTCTAGGGCGGTTGAATGTGTCAGTGACATGGTAATTATCCATTTGTGCCTTGACGTAGTCTTAGGTTGGTTCTGGCCTCCTTTCTTGCTGAAGAAATGGATATGGATGCTATACTATTTTTCTTATCAGATGCTATACTTAACTTAGCCAGCATACATAGTAAGACCGACTTGGTATTTCCATGCTGAGATTCTGACTGAAACTTCTTTTATTATATCCCATCTGCATGCAGGGTCAACATGCAGCAACCAAAGTAGATCGTCGACGTGATTCTCATCCTTACACTTGCGAGTTCAGGGTACTCCTCAACGTGATATTCTGACCACCTCCTCAGTTTTCAGGATCTTGCTCTATGGCTTGGATCCATAAACCTCTGCCACTTTGCTAGTGCAGTGGAGCTACAGGCCTGAAGCGGTGCACTCGTATGGCATAGTTGTTATGGCCTATATGGTCTTTACGTATGGCACCGTCTCCTGTTGGCTGTTTGCCATGTGGCAATTAATAAAAAAATTAGTTATGTACTCAACTTATGTTATCCAAGTGTTGCTAGTAACTACGGACCGGTTGTACTCAACTTGAGTATGTGGCTTACATATTGCAGATCTATGGCACAATTCCTCTGCAGTATATTTGTGTTAAGCCGCGTGAAATTCAGCATGCACCCTTTCAGATACATTTGCTTCACCGGCAGAGTTAGAAGGCTCCTAGTGTGAGGCTGGATTAGGATGCCGTTGCAGAGAAAATGCACGCTGCAGAGTGCCAGAGTGCTCGAACCGTAAGACCAGCTGGTTCTTAATTATGCCACGGCCCAGAGGTAGTGAGGTACTGCTGCAGCGCCCAGCTGGTTCTTAATCATTTGCCGCAGAGGTGTCGCGACAGATGCAGCGAAGATCCAAGCATTGATGCTGGCTTGTTCTACGCCCACTTCAGCTGCTAGGTTTTCTCGGATTAACCAGATAGTACTACATGCAAATTTGGGTACTCCCCTGTCCAATACCCAAATTAGCTCAACACACACGGGAAGCCTTCAACGACGGAGTGAGAAATTTGTGAGGGTTGTAAACAAACCTCTCGTCAAACACACACAATTTTCGGTAAAAGATAATCAAAACTTCGTATAGTGCTATGGTGCATTGCTACATTTCAAGCCAGTGAAAATCTTAAAAATAGCATGCCATCTTTTCGATCAGTAGGTACACAGTAAGAATATAATTCCTTCTGATTAACTAAGATATATATGTTGATGATGCATGACAAAGCAATAGCATAGTGTAGGTTTTAGGGTAAACTATGGATGTCGGTCACGACTCTTAGTAGGGCGTCCTGTCTCGAGGAGCTTCATGCTTTTCTCCAGGAGCAAATTTATGAGGCACCGAGTGCACGCCGCCGTTTTTGCTGCACTCACATACACAATCGTAACTAGATTAATGTTCTTGTGTAGTAAGTATAGATAAAGAAAACGAAGGTACCCATCAACTACGTCTTGGTGCCTGCGCGCCTCGGCGCCTTCCGGGCCACCGACGCCCTTGAGGTCCAACATGTGATTCCGTTCGTCTTCATCCGTATACACCTGTTGCCTCATATGTGCCATTGCCGTTGCCACCAGCAGCAGCATCACCGTCACAAACGCAACGCTCCTCATCATAGTTGTCGTCGATCAAACAATACTAATGTCTGCTACTTAGAGTGGATCCTTGCCCCGCCACGCATGTTTGGCCCTATATATAGCACGCCTATATATGTGTCCCCGGTCCGCCGAAGGTCGCGCGTGCATGTATGTATATACATGCAGTCGCCTAATTAACCATCGGTTACAAACCGTCGATGCTCACATAATTTGCTTGCTACATGCCTCATGACACGAGTCAAAATAATGACCCCTTGTTTACGGACGAGATGTTTTGATTGATGACACCTCAGCGACCCGCATGCCTCATGCCTCTCATCCGTCCATCTCCATTGATCATCTCCCTTGCAGCATCGAATTTCAAACCATGCCCCCTCTATTTTCCCTCCAGATTCTCTCTATAAATAAAGGCTATTGGTCAGACAACATGTGTGGGTTGCGCCGTGTGACACGACTTAGACTTGAACTTTGTCGATGAGAGGAGATGAGAGCATGACGTAGACTCTTCAGAGGCATCAGTGAATCGGGTTACAAAAGAATTGATCATATTTATGCATTGTGATTTCTTGGTCGGTTTATGCAGTCCCCCCAAACCACAAAATAGTACTTGACTTTTCCATTGCAGAAACAAAGGAATCTGGAATCGACATAACATGGAACAAACGACAACTTATTTCCAAAAGACCTACAGCCCAAAAGAATGCATAGCTTCTGATATATAGCCCGCAAACTTGGCCTACTAATTAAACTTTGCCTCCCTCCCCACCTAGGGTTGCCACCCTTGCCCCTAATATTTACTACCCAACCCTGACCACCAACCACAGCATGCGCAAATGCCTAAGAACGTCTCCCACATGTTGCTCTAGGAGATCTCCCAAACACCTTCCAATCAATTGAGATTATTTTTGGGGTTGTCTACTCTCTTTACAAAGTGGGCCTTTGCAACAAAGAAATAGTTGGGGTTCAGACGGGTTCGAACCAGTGACCCTTTGGGTTTCTAGAAATCCTTGCCTCAACTCTTGACTAACAAGTAAATAATATAAGGTATGACTAAATAAAAAAGTTTTTGCACATTTAAATCTAATTATAATATAATAGAGCATCATTAAATGGATCTAGATTTCAAGCAATCATAAACCAACTGTATACACAAAATCTAAGATTAAGATTTTATGTTGTGTGATCAAGAAAAAAGGTAGAATTCGATTCCTACTGATTAATATGAGGTTACCTACCATTGGCTTGCGGTGCCTAGCGGGCCACCAACGAACATCATGGATAGGGGGGTTGAAAGAGCAAAGTCTATACTCCGTGTTTTGTGTGTTTGATAACACCACTTGAATGAATTTAACCGTGTGCATAGATTGTCTTGGATAGATTTGCAAGTGCACGGTGCCCTCGCTGAACACTTCATGATCGGAGGACTGAAGCGTAGCTTATAGGTTTTCTGGTTTTGTGTGTGTATTGCGAGGTGACATGGCTGGAGAGGGAAAGAGGAAATCAGCAGTTTCTGCCTGACCGGTAATACCGGTACCAGTAGCGGTAGTACCGCTACCCTACTGGTACCGCCCTGAGGTACCGCTCTGGGTATTTGCACTGAACTGTCCCACAGAGTGCGTTACGGTACCTTTACGGTACCATAAGCGGTAGTACCGCTTACGAGCGGTAGTACCGCCTTGGTACCGCTTAGGTACCGTGACACAAGTTACGACACTACCGCGTTGGTACCGCCAAGGTGCCGCGAGGAGTCTGGGACTCACAGAGGTCGTTACGGTACCGCGAGCGGTACCGTCAGCGGTACTACCGCTGTGAATCCACGTGGCGAATCTGTGGAGCACATTCAAACCAGAGCGGTACTACCGCTTACCCAAGTGGTAGTACCGGTCGTGTGGGAACTGCACATAACGGTTGGATTTGAGGGGCCCTATAAAAAGGCCCCTTCTTCCCCAGCTCGATTTTTATCTCTTCTCTCTCTCCTCCATTGTTGCTGAGCTCAAACCTTGAGGATCTCCCCATCCACCTAACCAATCTTGCCCAAACTTTGTGGAGTGGTAGAGGAGATCCCGATCTATAGTTCTACCAAGAGAGATTTCACCAATACTTGCTAGTCCTTAGTGGATCTTGGGGTTAGGGTTCCTGCGGTGGGATCTTGGAGGAAGTGCTCCTATGGAGGCTAGCTTGGAGTTGTGATAGCCCCATAGGGTGTTGGGAGCCTCCTAGTGTTGTGGAGCACGCCCCAACCTTGTGAAGGAACCACCGCCTCGACCGGTGCCTTAGTGGAGAAGGGGGAGCCCCTTTGTGGAGCTCTCTCGAGGAAGAAGGTGAGGTCTTCCTTCGTGGTGTGGCCGTCTAGCCTCTTGTGTGAGGCTAGCACCTCCTCAACGCAGACGTACTCCCTTTTGTGGGAGGAACTGCGGGAAACAAACCTCGCCTCGTCTCCGCACCCTCCGGTTGTCCCGCTCCTCAACTGTATTATCTTGTTTGGTTCCTTTGCTTGTTGCACTAGCCTAGGATCATACTAGGATCACCTCGAACATCAAAGCTATCACCTTTACTTCGGTGTTGCACTAAAATTGAAAAAGGATAAAAATTGCGTAGCGCCCATTCACCCCCCCCCCCTTTTGTTCGCTACGGTCCATTCAGGGGTCATCTTTGATAGAGCGCCTCCGTCCTTTTCGAGAACAACCTCGATCTGAAATCAACATGAGCCTGACACTGTCCTCATTTACTTGACATGCCTAGGGGTGTAAATGGATAGGGTAATTTCCGCGTCAAAACTGGCTCCGAATCCATTTTAAGGTGTCCATGTCTGATTTTAAGGAATCCGGTGGATAAGGATATCTGATTCTGAAGTGGTGCTCCGGATACGGTATAGGATATGGTACAACTAATAGCATGCGGATATGGATTATCCAATATTTAATTAGGATAATTCGAAGGTTTAAACCGGATAATCCCATTTTGAGTCAAAAGCTAAGGACAATTCACAAGGTTACTATTTATTGAGTTACCAACAAGCATGTTTAGCTCTAAATGCTATCAATTCTTAAGTTGTAGTGTAAATTGTGTCTAACTGTTATCACCAGAATTTGACCGGATCAAAGGTGGGCCGCGATTGGAGATGGGCTTGAAGAATATACATGGAAGGAATACATGAATCGGCCTTATATGCAAAGTTTGGGCTAGTTTGCCCGTGTATCTGTAATATAGTAGGATACGTGTCGATTAGATAGAGTTTGGCTCGTGCCCGGTTGGGATTATTCCCACGTTAGAAAGTCTACGGACTATAAATATGTATCTAGGGTTTATGAAATAAACAACAATCACGTTCACCACAAACCAATCTAGGCGCATCGCCAACTCCCTTGTCTCGAGGGTTTCTTCCGGGTAAGCATCATGCTGCCTAGATCGCATCTTGCGATCTAGGCAGTACACGCTTATTCGTTGTTCATGCGTTGCTCGTGCTGAAGCCTTGTTGATGGCGAGCAACGTAGTTATCTTAGATGTGTTAGGGTTAGCATTGTTCATCGTATCATATGCTGTCGTCGTGCAACCCTTAGACATCTAGCCGCCCTTACACCTATCTTAGGTGTAAGGGCGGCACCCCGCTTGATCATTATTTAGTAGATCCGATCCGTTATGATTGCTCCTTGTTCTTCAAGGATTAGTTTAACATCTGCATAGTTAGGCCTTACAAACGGGTTGAAGGATCCAGTGGCGCGTAGGGTGTAGTTTGCTAGCCCTAGACAGGATGTTCCGGGGATCAACTTCGTGTTGGTTTTTAGGCCTTGTCTAGGGTCGGTTTACGATCACCGTGCGTGGCCGCCAGGCTCAATCACGAGTAGGATGTTCCGATTATGTGGTGAA
Source organism: Lolium perenne (assembly GCF_019359855.2). Taxonomy (NCBI): domain Eukaryota; kingdom Viridiplantae; phylum Streptophyta; class Magnoliopsida; order Poales; family Poaceae; genus Lolium; species Lolium perenne. The sequence goes on from NC_067246.2 coordinate 324,973,111, forward strand.
AACCCTAAATCGTAGTAGGTCATTTTAGCTTTATATTGATCAAGCAGGACCACCATATATTCGTACACCTCGTACGGATCATGGGTGGATCGGCTCTTTGAGCCGATTCACAGGACAACCTGAGAGACGATCGAGGCTCGTATTTAATGTTTACGTGTATGCCATGCAGGAAACTAAGCGAGGCACATCCATCACCTTCCTGACCAGGTATAGGTCAGGTGGCACGCCCTTGCACCAGCATCGGACGTGCGTGCCGAGTCTTTGCGGGCCGTCGCTCGGAGGGACCAGGGCCAGCCGCAGTCCTGGGAGCCTCCCGGCTCTACTGTGTTGCCCGTCGCTGCTCGCCGGTGGGTTTCTGACCGCAACACATTCTGGCACGCCCGGTGGGACAGTCTTCGACATCAACCGCATCGCCATCTACATCTGAGATGGCGGAAGGCACTCCAGTCACGTACGAGGATCTGACCGAGGAGCTCAAGAAGAAGTATGACGAGGTCAAAGCAATCCTCGAAGCCGACCTCATCGGCTCTTTTCACAGAACCCGCTCACATGGCATCAGGTGGAAAGGGTTCTCACCTGAAGGCGCGCTGGATGGAGTGGACCTGTCCGCCCCGTCAGAAGAACGCACCAGGTCTCTACGTCAGGAGATTAACTTCATGGTAGCTCATTCGCTGCACCGCCATTCTGAGAGCCTGGTGAACACTTTCGAGCGTGTCGCTCTTCGGGTGATCCAGGAAATCATGAGGCATCAGTACTCTCCGTCAGGACCAGCTCTAGGGACTTACCAAGGAGAGATGCCACTCCAGTCCCGTCCACCGCTGCCATTCGCGTTGGCAGCACCAGAAGTGTCGAATTCACCGGCATACGTCGTCTACAAGATCGGTGGTGACCCTAGTGACTACCAGTTCTTGCATGAGGCGCCTAAGGAGATCCCTCACGGATACACGTGCACATACGTGTCGATCGCAGAATCGGGCACTCACAAACTGCATCGCAACAGCAGGGACTTATGGAACAGCAGGAGGAACTTCGGGAACAGATCTTGAGAAGCAGACGTGGCTAGCTAAGTATGCCACTCCGACAAACCTCCAGAGCACAGCTCCTGCAGTTGGCTCAGAGCTGGAAAAGCAAGCATGGCTGGCTAAGTATGCCACTCCGGCGAATCTTCAGAGTTCGACTCCTGCAGCCAGCACCGCGGATCAGATCAGTACAATCCTGAGAGACCAGTTCGGCATGGTGCTGAAAAGGAGGACAATCGGCTATTCCAAGCCGTACCCCAACGAGTACGAGTTGATCCCGCTACCACCCAAATATCGGCTCCCTGATTTCTCCAAGTTTAATGGATCAGATGGTTCCAGCTCCATCGAGCATGTGAGCCGATATTTGTCACAGCTGGGCACGATCTCAGCATCAGATGAGCTGCGTGTGAGGTTCTTCGCACAGTCCCTCACAGGATCGGCTTTCGGGTGGTACACATCGCTGCCACCAGACTCAATCCGGACTTGGAAGCAGTTGGAAGAGCAGTTCCACATGTAGTATCACTCAGAGGCTTCCGAGGCTGGCATTGCCGATTTAGCACAAGTACGACAGAAGCGCGGAGAAACAGTGTCAGAATACGTCCAGCGCTTCAGGACCGTTAGGAACCGATGCTATTCGGCTCGTGTGACTGAAAAAGAAGCAGTCGAGTTGGCGGTGGTGGGTCTCGCATCACCGATCAAGGACGTGGCCTCCCAAGCAGACTACCCTTCACTGGGCGCACATGGTGCGAAGGCATCGATATATGAACAGCGCCACCCAGATGTATACCAGGATAAATTCAAGCGTGCGGTGGTCCTGGTTGAGGCAGATGAAGACGAAGGCTCTGCGGGAGATCAAGAGGTAGCAGTGGCTGAATGGACTCGGGGGGGCAAGCCCCGTGTCCTGCAAGTGGGTTAAGCCACAAGGTCCTCCAAGAGGGTTTGACTTCGACGTTACCAAAGCTGAGCAGATTTTCGACCTCTTACTTAAGGAGAAGCAGCTAAAGGTACCTGAAGGCCACAAGGTCCCCACGGCGCAGGAGCTGAACGTAAAGCCATACTGCAAGTGGCATAACACGTTCACCCATGCCACCAACGACTGCAGGGTGTGGTGGCAGCAGGTCCAAATGGCGATAGAACAAGGGCGTCTAATTTTCAGCCAGTACGCCATGAAAGTCGACACACACCCCTTCCTCGCCGTTAACATGGTGGAGTGCACTTACCCTGGAGGGTGCCAGCCAGGATTCTCGTTCAACATCAACATGGTAGGACCTGGACACCACTCTGGTAAGGACGGAGACGAGGGCAGCTGCTCTCATAGCAAGGACACAGAGGAAGCCGTTCCACGCGATCGGCTCCGTCACGATGGCAAGCGCTACATCACAGAGGGAGAAGTGAGGAATGTGAGATATCAGCGACCTCTCTCTGATCACCTCCTCAACAAGTATGTGAGTCAATATGACCAACGCCGACGACCCAACGACGATGATGAAAGAGATCGTCTGGCTAGGGACGCCAGGAGACATCGTCGGCATGATCGCGACGAGGAGAGATATGAGCGCCACGCCAAGGAAAGGTCAAGAGAGCAAGACGACGAGGATAGGCACTGGGACTGTCCCTTCTTCAGACACTGCTGGGATTCAGGAATGAGCCGATTGCCTACAATCGGCAACTGCCCAGAATGTGGACAGAAGAAGAAGGATGCAGCTAACGTGTCCGTGTTCAAACGTCTAGGGCCTCTCCCGCCTCGGAACAAGCACGCTGAGTCCCCTCGGGTGGAAGATCTCGAGGAATTGGAAGACGATGATGAAGAAGAAGAAGATAAGTACCACCGGCCAAGGTGGTGCCCTAATGGACTCAGCCGTTCCCAAAAGCGTAGGGTTCAGCGACTACGTGGTTTGGAGGAAGCCGAAAGGTTATACCTGCACACGTTGAGGAAGGCGCGGCCTGATCTGGCCGCTAAAATTCAGCGAACCCTGGACGAAGAAGGTCGGCCACAAAGGAAAGAGTGGCGCCCCAGACAAAAGAAAGCCGATGATGAAACATCGGCTGGCACAAACATGGTGTTCATCCTTCCGACGGAGTTTAGTGCTCCAAGATTAGACGAAGCACCTGTGGCACAACTTGACTGCGGCCCACGACCAATTATCTTTGAGAAGCCACGAGAAAGAAGCTACAGACATCTGAAGGCCCTGTACTTGCGAGGTTATATCAATGGGCAGCCTGTCAACAAGATGCTGGTGGACACCGGAGCGGCAGTCAACATTATGCCATACTCCATGCTACGTCGGTTGGGACGCTCTAGCTCGGATCTGATCAAGACCAACGTGACACTGAGCGATTTCAACGGCCAAGCGTCTGACGCACAAGGTGTTCTGAATGTGGATCTGACCGTAGGAAGGAAAACCATCCCTACGACGTTCTTTATTGTCGACAGCAAGAGCACCTATGCTGTCCTGCTAGGAAGAGATTGGATCCACGCCAACTGTTGCATTCCATCCACGATGCACCAATGCTTAATACAGTGGGATGGAGATGAAGTAGAGGTCGTCCATGCAGATGACTCAGCCGAGATTTCAACGGCTGGCATGAACGTTTGGGAGACAACAGGCCAAGAGCCACTCTCAGGCATCAATTTGGACGACTGCGAGCGCATCGACGTGACGAAGGACGGGGTTAGGCTGGTATTATCCACCGGCCTGACTGTATAGTAAGAACAAACCTTTGGACAAACGTGGCAAGGCCGATCCTTGGGATCGGCCCCAAAGATCTATGGAGGAACATTGCAAAACCTTCATTGAGCGATTCAATTAACATGGAGGCCGATTCCAGCAATCGGCCAAAATTATCCTCACCATACGTTCTGCATGTGTTCAACGCCGATCTAATGGGCAGCGGTTTTACGTCGGCTGATGAGCTGGAAAAAGTCAACATTGGTCCTAATGGAGCCGATGTTCAAATACAGTGCCTTGGCTAACTACAGAGCCGATATCCGCAGTTACCTGGCAGATTCGGCTCGGGGGGGCACCTAATCAGATGAACATGTGTGATACATGTGCAGTGAAATATTGGGGGGGGGCCGATAGAAAAATCGGCCAGTAAAAAAAAATATTTTTCACGATGAACAGCCGATGCACAGCCATCGACTCTAGTACAATTACACAGGATCTACCCGCTGCGTGTTCAAGACGCGGATTTTCACCAAGTCGGTCTTCAGTTCAGCTTCGAGGCCTTCTGCTTCCTTGAGGGAGTGAACAATGAGAGCTTCCTCGGCTGCAATGAGCCAATTTTTGGTGCCCGAACCTTCTCTTCGAGGACTTCCAACCCTTTGCGCCAGTTAAGCCGTTGGTGTTTCGTTTACAATATCGGCTTTCAACGGAAGAAAAGGTGATCGATGGGGGCAAGTTTGGCTGGCTCTGCATGGTGGCTGTCTCAGAATTACCTGAGTTCAAAGCCCTTTGTCTGATCTGTGCGTCCTCACCGCTATTCTCGCCTTGACTGAGGCTCGGGGGCAGCTGGCCTGGTAGATGCTCTGTTTTTAGAAGCCGATTGGGGTGTCATCGGCTGGTCCTGCGTCGCAACCTTCTTCAAAAATGGTGAGTTCTTGCAGAAGAGGATCACTGGAGCTGGTGGGAGGAATTTAAGGGCTTTCTTGAAGACAAGGGTCTTCCACATTATCCACCAGATCTCAAAGTCATCAGTCGAAGAGCTGAAGGGTAGATTGTGAAGGACCGATGCGTTGCCATCGGCTCATTGAGCATTGGCTAAGTGAACAATCGGCAAAGTCAGTATGAGGGGAAATCGACTAAATTAGCTTAAAGGAAATCGGCAAAATCAAGTTGGGGGAAATTCTTCATTGATAAACAGGATTTCTTACATAAAGAGCTGATTGCTCTCAAAAGGAAGTACTAGGGGATACATTGCCCCATCTACTACTACTGATCCTATGCTAAGGGTCCTATCTACGGGCCGTCGCTGCCCTCGTCGTCGCCGTCGTCGCCGCTGTCGGCGCTACTCCCGGCGGGCTCATCGTCGCTGCTGCAGCGGCCGCCGGCAGGGCCCTCGTTGTCCTCGTCCTCCTCGTCAGCGTCGTCGTCGTCGCTGTCGAAGTCGCTGAGGTTCCCCGGCCAGGGGCAGAAGCGCTTGGCCGGCGGTTCGTCGGAGGAGGTGTCGTCCTCCTCCTCCCCCTCCTCCTCCTCGGAGGAGGTGAAGTCATCACAGGAGAAGCGATCGTCATCGCTCTCCTCCTCCGTTTCCCCGTCGGCAAGGAAGCGGAGGTCACTTTCCCCGTCGGTCGAGGACTTGTCGTCCTCAGACCAGACGGAGAAATCGTGACTGGACTCCTCCCCGGCTTCGATGGCGCGGCGGGTGTTGGCCGCATGGGCCTCCTCTGGGTCCTACTCCGGCGTCGGCTCGCGGGAGGAGGAGGATTGGGTGGAAAGACCCGATGAGGCAGAGGAGGAAGAAGACATGGTGGCGCAGGAGGGCTTTTGGAGTGCTAATGCGAAGGGGATGAAGAAGCAAACTGTTTGGAGCGGTTAAATAAAAGGAGATATAGTGGAGATTCAATGCCACAGCAGTTTCCGAGGAAGTGGTGCCCAAAGAAAAAAAATTTGCCAGGTCACGCGGAGAAGCGGAGGAGGCAAGGCATCATGATGATGGATACTGCGACGGTTCTGCTCTGCCACGACATGACCCGATGACGGAAAAGCAGAATGATTTTGGAATTGTCATTTCCAAAACCAGGGGGCATGTGTTATCACCAGAATTTGACCGGATCAAAGGTGGGCCGCGATTGGAGATGGGCTTGAAGAATATACATGGAAGGAATACATGAATCGGCCTTATATGCAAAGTTTGGGCTAGTTTGCCCGTGTATCTGTAATATAGTAGGATACGTGTCGATTAGATAGAGTTTGGCTCGTGCCCGGTTGGGATTATTCCCACGTTAGAAAGTCTACGGACTATAAATATGTATCTAGGGTTTATGAAATAAACAACAATCACGTTCACCACAAACCAATCTAGGCGCATCGCCAACTCCCTTGTCTCGAGGGTTTCTTCCGGGTAAGCATCATGCTGCCTAGATCGCATCTTGCGATCTAGGCAGTACACGCTTATTCGCTGTTCATGCGTTGCTCGTGCTGAAGCCTTGTTGATGGCGAGCAACGTAGTTATCTTAGATGTGTTAGGGTTAGCATTGTTCATCGTATCATATGCTGTCGTCGTGCAACCCTTAGACATCTAGCCGCCCTTACACCTATCTTAGGTGTAAGGGCGGCACCCCGCTTGATCATTATTTAGTAGATCCGATCCGTTATGATTGCTCCTTGTTCTTCAAGGATTAGTTTAACATCTGCATAGTTAGACCTTACAAACGGGTTGAAAGATCCAGTGGCGCGTAGGGTGTAGTTTGCTAGCCCTAGACAGGATGTTCCGGGGATCAACTTCGTGTTGGTTTTTAGGCCTTGTCTAGGGTCGGTTTACGATCACCGTGCGTGGCCGCCAGGCTCAATCACGAGTAGGATGTTCCGATTATGTGGTGAAAACCCTAAATCGTAGTAGGTCGTTTTAGCTTTATATTGATCAAGCAGGACCACCATATATTCGTACACCTCGTACGGATCATGGGTGGATCGGCTCAGGACAACCTGAGAGCCGATCGAGGCTCGTATTTAATGTTTACGTGTATGTCATGCAGGAAACTAAGCGAGGCACATCCATCACCTTCCTGACCAGGTATAGGTCAGGTGGCACGCCCTTGCACCAGCATCGGACGTGCGTGCCGAGTCTTTGCGGGCCGTCGCTCGGAGGGACCAGGGCCAGCCGCAGTCCTGGGAGCCTCCCGGCTCTACTGTGTTGCCCGTCGCTGCTCGCCGGTGGGTTTCTGACCGCAACACTAACTTATTTTCTTAACTACAGAAGACTAAAGGTTTAAATCCTTCTCAAGATTTGCAAGAACTATAACTATCTACTAATGAGAGCATATATCTGACTATGTTTGTTTCTGGTCCAAGTCTGCCCCGTTTCCGATTCAAATCCACAGTCCGATATATCTGCATTCAAATCCGAAACCGGTCAATATCCGCTTCGATCCAGATCCGAGAAAAATATATGGTAAAAGATATGGTATGAGAAAAATCTGATCCGATATGTTTACACCCATAGACATGCCTGACCTTTCCACTCTCGGCACGCTCATGCTAGGTAGCCATTGATTTATCGAAGCTGTCAGTCTCGATCATACGTATGTTGTTAGTTTAATAGGCTAACTTAAGTTATCCGCGTAGAAAATAAGAAAGAAGATTAAACTATATCCCAAAACCACAACTAGAGGGGGCTTCACAAAACACCAAACAAAGAGAACTTTATAAAATATCCACTTCTCTCGTGGCAAGTTGTTTCACGAACCCAAATCCCGAGTTTGTTATCCTCGCTAATTTAACTGTGCCCTCACCTCCCACTCTCGACACACGTCTACAAGGTATTTTGAGTCATCAAAGTTACCGATTTGCAAATGGTTTCTATGTTGCTAGTTTAATTGGTCAACACTTGACTCATGTGGGTAGAGCATAAGAATGAATAACAAAATATATCAAAAAACACAACTATAGGGGTAGGGTTCCAAAAAAAACACAACTATAGTTGCAATAGAAATTTTTAACATAAAGTGGTTCTTTCTTTTTGTCTACTGTATTATTAAGTAAAAAAAATGTGGTAATTAAAAAAAATGAAACACATGCTCTCAAAAAGTGCAGGTCCTCGACATTCCATGTACTGAAGTGCATTTCTCTCTTTTGTCATCAATGAAGAGCAACAGGAGAAGAGACATATACATGTACTGAGTACAGTAGAGTATTCTGCATTTGGCAAAATTTGTGAGGGAGAGACATTACTGTTTATTTGCGCTCTAGTGTGCATGATGAGGCCGGCCGGCCGGCCGGCAGGGGGTTTATTTTATTTTTTTCAGGACAAAACAGAAAAGTCGCGGTCACTTGACTTGGTGCAGAACAGAGCGGGAATAGAATATACGTATTTCTGCTGGACCTGGTTGCAAGAGTGGAGTTCCTCCGCCGCCGCTGCTGCTGCTGGTAGTCTCCACCCCCACTCGCTTGCTGCTTCTCTCCGACGGACGGCCGGCCTACCTAGGGATTCGCCGGCGGAGATTGCGTGGGCCGAGGGGCGAGGGAGCTGAGCGGCGAGGCGGCGGCGATGAGCGCGTCCCGGTTCATAAAGTGCGTGACGGTGGGGGACGGCGCCGTGGGCAAGACCTGCCTCCTCATCTCCTACACCTCCAACACCTTCCCCACGGTCAGCACCTCTCTCTTCCTCCCTCCTAGCTGAGAATCCGCGGGGATCCCTTCTTCTCCTAGCTAGTACGATTCTGCTAAGCTTAATTCGTCTCTCTTCTGATCTAAAACACACAGTAGGTTCTTTTGTCTCTTGCCTAGTATGTCGGTACCAACTCCTTCCCTTGCCCCCTTCTATTCTCGGTTAGGATGGGTGGATAGATCCCATTCTTTGCATAACTAGTATCTAAGATTATTTCATGCGTCTTCTAATCTAGAGAGATGGAGGTTCATGCCACAGACATAATTAGTGATTTCCCTAGAGCCACTTTCCATGGCTGATTATCTAAATTCTTAGGCCAACCAAATTACATGTCAGAGACAGAATTAGTGATTTCCCTAGCATCAATTTTCCATGGCTAACTATCTTGATTCTTATTTAGGGACAACCTGTGTACATGTCTTACTAGTAGTGCCCCTGTTTTTCCATGTCTGAATTAGGCAGCAGTATTTATGCAGTATATCAATATATGTGGATGGAGGTTCATGTGACTGACAGAATTAGTGGCTTCCCTCGCATCAGTTTCCACGCCTAATTTTTCAATTATTTGCCTGATTTTCTCCATTCTTATGAGTTATGACAGCCCATGTACATACATGTCTTACTACTTAGTACCGCCTCTGCTTTTTATATATCTGCAATCCACCTGAATACCCAAACACAAAAATAGTATAATCTCACTAGTACCACTCTTGTTCCCAGCCAAACAAAACAACTTAGTTCTCTACTCTATTTCACTGTGAATATTCTCCAGCTGCAAGCTATCTGCATATCTCAATATATCAATATAATACAGTAACCATATCTAGTATAGCATTTCCGACTCACGTCTTAGTATATATTGCTCGGGACGTACAGGATTATGTCCCGACTGTCTTTGACAACTTCAGCGCAAACGTCGTCGTTGATGGAAGCACCGTCAACCTGGGCTTGTGGGATACAGCAGGTATGCTTCTGATTTGTTTTTCTTTGCAGTGCCAGCAGGTCTGTTAACTTACTGATGAACATATATAACGAGTACCAGCAAATCTTATTCTTTGATTCCATCTGATGCATTTCACAGGACAAGAGGACTACAACAGGCTACGCCCGCTGAGCTACCGCGGAGCCGACGTCTTCCTGCTCGCCTTCTCCCTCATCAGCAAAGCAAGCTACGAGAACGTCTCCAAGAAGGCATGCACTGATCCTGTTCTCCTCGCTTCTAACACTCTTTCTTTGATGAGCTGTTGTGGGTTTATGAAATTCTATACCTTTTTTGCAGTGGATTCCTGAATTGAGGCACTATGCTCCTGGTGTGCCCATCATTCTTGTTGGCACAAAGCTCGGTAATGCCCTTCGTCTCGTATTATTGCATTTTATTTTATACAAACATCTCCTGTTGCGTTGTATTTGTGTGAAATGTCATGTTCCTCTATATGTGTACTGTAGTGCAACACTTCACTAAGTTGTTATTACCACATACGTGATAGCTGTGCTTCCTAACTATTAGAGTAAATAGTGGCTTTTGACTGATTTAAGTAATTAGAAAACTTATAAGTATAGGTGTCTTTGTTGTAAATATGCTGGAACGCTTTACTGAGTTATGGTTACCACATACCTGACAGTTGCGCTTCACCACCATTGGAGTAAATAGCTGCTGTTCTCTGATTTAGGTAACTAGAAAACTTATTTAAACCACCATTGGAGTGAATCGTTTGTTGTTGTAAACTCACTTGTACTGTTATTCATGGCTGTCCATATGCTTATGATACTTATGTATCATCTTTACCCAAATAACCTGCACACAAAATTTTGAGAAAAACAAGCTATTGGAATTTGATGCCCACTCCCTATTAGTTTATTATTTGGTTATCCACTGAAATATGCAGTTTTGGCTGTCCAGATGCTTATGATACTTATGTATCATCTTTACCTAAATAATCTGCACACAAAATTTTGAGAAAAACAAGCTATTGGAATTTGATGCCCACTCCCTATTTGTTTATTATTTGGGTATCCACTGAAATATGCAGTTTTGGCTTCTATGAAGGATCAAATCATGGTTAAGCTGAGAGATTGTTGGCATTACACAAGATAATGACTAGTGATTGGAGTTATTTTACACTGTAAACTTTGCATCCTGGATTAATTTTGAGCTGTTTGGGAAATTAAGATATTATGTGACATGGCATTCTTTAATAATTTTGAATTGCTTGTTGTGAAATTATGATTTGACGTGATATGACATCCTTGATTAATTTGTAATTGCTGGTTGTGAAATTAAGATAAATTAATTATTATTAGGTTCTGTCTGGTTAGAAGTCAAAGTCTGTAGCTCATGTCCAAGTTTACCCAGGCCAGTTTTTATTGAGCTTTAGGAAATTTTCAGTATGACTTTGTAACTCCTGTTGTTCTTAGAGCCCAACTGTTGTAGCCACTTGACAAAACAGGAAGAAATGCTGTCAAATCAGTGGCTGTACGCATCATTTAAAAAAAAATGTCCATTGCTTATTGGTTGTTTGTTACTGGTCTGCCTGTGAGAAACGTTAGTATAATGAGTGGTGCTTAACCATCAAGTTACTGTGAGCAGATCTGCGGGATGACGAACAGTTTTTCGTGGACCACCCCGGTGCGGTTCCTATCTCCACCACTCAGGTAGTCACTCAAAACTTGTACCTTCCCGTGCTCTGTTGCCTCCCAGCAGCAAGGGAAACAAAGGGCGGTAAACTGTTTCACTGATTAATGAATGCAGGGCGAGGAGCTGAAAAAGGTAATCGGCGCGACAGCATACATCGAGTGCAGTTCCAAAACGCAGCAGGTAAGCTGATAAGAATTCTCTTTTTATACGGTATTACAAGACTGGTACTCAAAGCTTTGGTTACTGAGTGGTGCTCGCTTGTTTGCATCACGCCGACGTACATGCAGAACATCAAGGCTGTCTTCGACGCGGCGATCAAGGTGGTTCTCCAGCCCCCGAAGCAGAGGCGGAGGAAGAGGAAGGCGCGGAAAGGGTGTGCCATCTTATGAAATGGTACGCAGGTAGACTGAACCAGGCCGGTGCCGGGCCATCTTATGACTGAAATGGTACACAAGTAGACTGAGGCAGGCTGGTGCCGGGCAGATGGTTTTGTAGTCTCTCGCTTCAAAGGACCATCGTTCCTCGCCTCGCTGTTGTTGGTTGTCTGGTTGTATCCATGGAAATTAGTCTGTAATACATATTCAGCCCTGTAAATGGAGTGCTTGTTTGTGATGGATGGTACTGCAGTGTGAGTTCAGTGTTCAGGCTGAAAGTAAAACATCACAGTTCAATGTTCCGGCCTGTCCTGTAAGATCCAGGTGATGCACTTGGTGTGTAGTGCCATCTACTGTGCTACTGTGCTATCGATGGAAAGTAGATGATGGATTTGTGGTCAACATGTAATACGTATATAACTTTGCTTGACGAGTCCTGGCTGTAAATTTAGTGTAATAGGATGAAATTGCAGTGTCAACGCAATGTTCGGACTGAGAAAAAAAAAACAGTTTGGAAGCATGACTGAGCTGTTGCAAAACATGACAAGGCCAGCTAAGAGAGGATGCACAATAGGAGGAGGAGCAGATCCAAGTTGATGGTTTTTCAAGAAAACAAAAAAAGCTTTTGCGGTTCATTTCATTGAATAGGTAGAAATCATTACAAGATCTACCTGATGTTGTATAAGTTGGGGGTGTCAAGAGCACTGTCTATTACAATAAGTGAACTGATCTCATAAAATTCAAATAGAAAATCATCGAGGTGGGTTGAGTTGAAGTGAAATAGGATGTGTGCAAGAGAATTCTATGTACATTTGTTTTAAACACGATCGTACTGTGTATATGTTACACTGAGAGGAAACTGTTAACAGTTCCAAGTAGTTCTAGTTTTGTATCATAATAGGATCATAGCAAAAATAAACTACCAGGCAAACCTTAAGATAATAAAGTCCAAAAAAAAGATTACTCTACGCGGCTGAAGCTAAAAGATATAGCGCATGAAAACTCGGAAATTCAATTCGGCTCCCGGGTGCATATGCTCCCTATACCAAAAAATTATGTTTCGAAATGTCAAAAAATTTTGACAAAAAATTCTATATGTACATTTCCATATTATACCGTGTGTTTGTCAAGTTTCGCGAGGAATCAATATTTTTTGTGGTCTATGTAAAAAAGAGAAAATTTATCTTCTGAAAAGCATTATTTTAAGCATTGAATTTTGTCTTTTTTACACAAGCCACACGACAAGTCGATTTTTCATGAAACGACTTTGTGAGCGTGTAGCATGTGAAGATGTACATACGAATTTTTCGTTTCAACTTTTTTGAAATTTTAAAATATGTGTTACATGTATTTCAAAATAAAGGGAACATATGCTCCCATGTGCCAAAACACCACTCCCATGAAAACTGAACTAAGAAGCTATTGCACAGTCATCACAATAAACTTGGCTACTAGGCGCGATCATCCTGCATTCCGGGAGTACCAACAATTATATATCTCTGGATCATCACAGATCTACAGTTCTCAACCAATGGTTCGTAATCAACCCTACAAGTTAATGCACATTGCTCCGGTAATAATTATCAAGCCATAATCAGTACTACTCCGTACATGCTAGTGTTTCTTTGGCTAGACTATAACCTACGGTTGATGAGTAGCTTGTATTATCGTTGTAGGCGCACAATCAATCCACCGAGAAATCAAGCAATCACAATACACGATGACGACACCGAGATTTGTTAACGTAGTTTGGCAACTTGCCTACTCTGCGGGGCATGATTATGGGTGCTCCTCCCCATTGATATTGCTGCACAGGTCGCCTTGGTCGCCGTCTCCCCTTGCACGCCTACTGCTATCAAATCATTATGGGTTACGACATGTGGTGCCCTCACATTATATGGATGGTCCAGGGTTGAACATTACACGTAACATATCCACATCTATTACAACTCAGAATCCAACGTAACCCAACTCGTGCACTAATATTCGACACAAACGTAACCCAACTCGTACACTAATATTATGGGCTTATAGAACTACTTTCAAAAATCTTATGGGTATGTCTCCTTATAGAATGGTCTACGGAAAATCATACCATCTACATGTAGAACTAGGACACAAAGCTAGATGGCCTGTTAAACAACTCAACTTTGATTCTAAAACTGCGGGAGATAAAAGAATCCTAGATTTAAGTTTACTAGATGAGTGGAGAAATAAAGCATATGTGAGTGCTAGACTATTCAAAGAAAAATTTAAAATTTGGCATGACAAAAAGATAAAGAGGAAGGAATTCAAAGTAGGAGATCAAGTTTTATAGTTCAACTCTCGTTTCAAGATCTATGCAGGTAAATTAACACCGAGATGGCAAGGTCTATTAGTTGTGCAGGAGGTGTATCGCTCTGGAGCCATTCGTCTTCACGGGGACTACAAGGTAAACCTCATGTTGTTAATGGAAAACATATTAAGCATTATATTGCAGGTGAAAAGTCCATATAAAAGGTGGAGGAGTTAAATCTCCATAGTCCGGAAGCCATAATTGCGAAGAATCATCCTCTGCCAGTTACCAGAAACCAATAAAAGTCAAGATCTGGTACGTAGAGATCTCGAAATCTTTCAAATTTTAGGATAGTTAACTTTTTTGCAAAATAAGAAGGTTTCACGAAAGATTTGGTGAAACGGGGTCACAAGGGGAAAAAGAGCCCAGGTGGCGCGCCCTACGTTGCTGGGCGCACCACCCGAGGTCTTTTAACCTTCGAACTTCCTTTTTTGCCTCTGGTTCAACTCCAACTCTTTGTTTTTACCTAAAACCGTCAATATATACCCCCTCTCTTCCGATCTAATCTCGCATCGAGTCTTTTTCGAGCGAACATTGTTTTCTACCCTGCCTTTCAGTTTCTCTCCACCAAAAATCTTCGCCATGTCTTCGGGAGACTCCTACCAATGCTCCTCCTTGCAAGATGACGATGATGTGCTCGATGGGCTCAGCCCTACATCTATGTAGAGGAGGAAAAGGAGGAATGACCCCTTCAAAGATGAAGATGGAGAGCAGGAGGAACAGAAGAAAGAAGATGATGATGATGAACATGAAGAGGAAGAAGACCACAAGCACATCACCAACATTGAAGACAAGGGGAAGCTTCCACTACCTCTCATACATGTGGTTGCTGTGGGAGTTGCGCCTCCTCCTCGAGGGATGAAGCGTAATGCTCGCATAAGCGCTGGTAGAAGAGTCCCTAGACATTGCTTATCTTCTAGAAATCTTGTTATCAATCTTCATCGCAGGGAAACCGCGAAGGTCTCACCCAAGGATCTTCCAGGAGAGTGGGATCATCATATCCCAAAAGGAAGAGAGGATCGACACCGGAGTGGAAGCCTAGCAAGGACAAGCTTTGGGAGGATGCTGCCAAGAGTTCTAGGCAATTCAAGCAAGCCTATGATCTCATGATGGCATTGCTTCAGAATCTTCAAGAGCTTCAAGATCCTAAGGAGCGAGAGAAGAATAAAAAAGAAATAAGATCTTCATCAACACTCAAGCTTGGGGGAGTTATATCAAGTCCTTTATACTTTTTAGTTAATCATATCATTTTAGTCGTTATCTTTAGTTTGTTTTGCTTTCATCTAGTTGCTATCAAGTCTCTCATAGTTTGGAATGCTCTTACAATATTAGCATCTATCTTTGGTCAAGTGGTTTTTAATGAAATTTGAAATATGGTTTCATCCATGATTCTTTTGTCTGGAGATTTATGGGTAACACGCATGTAGATGTGCACCTCGTATATAGAAGTTTCAATTACACCTTGTCTTGAACTTAATTAACTTGAGCATGTTGGACAAGCATATAACTTTTTTAGTAGAGCTTGCAACAAAGGAAAGATCCATGCAAGGCAATACTAATAAATAAATAAAAGTAAAATAAACTATCTTGAATTTTTGGTGGAGATGTGGTCTTGGAGAACAAATAGTTAGGAATAGATGATGACAAGGGGCATGAGATACTCTTGTGCTACTAAGTAGTAAATATGTATACTGATTTTCATGGATATTTCAATACATATACTCAAAATGAGTTTGTGAATGAAAAGGTTGGCACCCGGGGATTCGGTTAGCCATGGAAAAGTGAAACACAAAGGTGTATGTAAAGCATATGACATGATTGAAAGATCCATGAATAAGGTTTATATTGGTTACTAGGAGGCAAGACTATTAACTGATTTCATAGAAAACATGGCAAAGTGTTTGACAAAGTCGAACTTCATGCTTATCTTATTGTTGAACAAATTCTCTTCTTGTAACTAGTTGCTCTATGAGAGTTTATCTTCAGTAGAAAGGCAAGGTAAAAGAAAAAGAAAGCTGGTAAAAGCCAAACATATAGATATATATGAAACATTGTTCAATTGTCCAACATGCAATGGTTAGTATTGTTCAAATGGTAAGGGGTAGTTGCTAGAGTTTCTATTATATGAAATCCACATTTGTATGGTTGTTAGTTTAGAGATCTTACAATATAATTGAATATGCATAATTTGATGATGCAATGCTCATATTTTTATCTATCGACCATAAGCTCATTGATGCATGATATGATCTATTCGCTTATTTGCTCGGGTCCCCTTTTAACCGACACATCCGTTTCGCCCAAAAATCTAAGCCATATTTTTCCCGAGATTTATTGAGGCGACATCGAAGGCGAAAAAAGTCCTCTCCCACTTCGGGAGAGGGCAGATCCTGCTGCATCGCTGCCTCCGGTGAAGGGGAAATGGACGCCATCGTCATCACCACTCCTCCTTGTATTGGGGGGAGGCATCTGCATCAACATTTTCATCACCACCATCTCCATCTACGAGATCGACTTCATCCCCCTCATAGTTTGTGTTGAATTGAACCCCTGATATCGTTTTGAGGCTAGCGACATGTTTGTGATTGGTAATTTATCTTTATTTGCATGGTGGAGAGATTACTTATTCATATTGTGTTGTTACCATTATTTCTATGGTCCATATCATGTTTGACACTTGTGAGTAGTTCCTGAGGGCATAGGATGATTTGGCTATGATTCTATATGATGTGCAATGAGTATTTGGTCATGTTTTTACCTTTTATGTTGTTCTATGATAGTTTTATGCGAACGTCGACTGCATATTACTTCACCAATATGGGCTCATAGGACTACACTTTAATGCAATGAATGTGTGTTGGAAGGGGTGGAATGATAGAAACCATTTTCCAATACTATGAGTTGCATTATAGAGGTTTATGTCGGGGTCCAGTGATCTTATTACTATGGTGGGATATTTATGTCTTAATGATTCCTATACTTGCACCTGAAAATGGCTCTATGACCCATCATGTGGGGTGTATTTTCTCATATCTACTACTGCACCTAATTTAGGCTCCGCCCCTAATTGAATGAAACTTGACAAAATATTTACCATGTTGTGTAGAACTCTAATGCTAGTAAATCCATGCCACCCTTGAGAATATTTGTCTCACATAATCACACACACTCAACCTTGCGCTCTTGCTACATAGAGGATTGGGATTTCTTTCATTAAGAGCATTTACATATTGCTATTTACTTTCCGTATTTTACTTTATTGCAAACTATATGCTCAAAACACCAAAACTACTGCTTTATTATTATTATTTGCTTGCCAAATCCGCTAACCAATACCTTCAGCTCTTCGTGGGTTTGGCAACCTTTCTTATTGAAAAGTACTACAATTGATCTCCTGCACTTGGGAGCCTGATACATCTCAAACGTATCTATAATTTCTTATGTTCCATGCTAGTTTTATGACAATACTCATATGTTTTATACACACTTTATGTCATTATTACGCATTTTCCGGCACTAACCTATTGACGAGATGCCCAAGCGCCAGTTCCTGTTTTCTGCTGTTTTTGGTTTCAGAAATCCTACAAAGGAAATATTCTCGGAATTGGACGAAATCAACGCCCAGGGTCTTATTTTTCCACGGAGCTTCCAGAAGACCGAAGAGCATACGAAGTGGGGCCACGAGGCACCCAAACCATAGGGCGGCGCGGCCAGCATGGGGCCCGCGCCGGCCTGTGGTGTGGGCCCCTCGTCAGCCCTCCGACTCTGCCCTTCCGCCTACTTAAACTCTCCGTCGCGAAAACCCTATTACCGAGAGCCACGATACGGAAAAAGTTCCAGAGACGCCGCCGCCGCCAATCCCATCTCGGGGGATTCAGGAGATCGCCTCCGGCACCCTGCCAGAGAGGGGAATCATCTCCCGGAGGACTCTACATCACCATGATCGCCTCCGGACTGATGTGTGAGTAGTTCATCCTTGGACTATGGGTCCATAGCAGTAGCTAGATGGTTGTCTTCTCCTAATTGTGCTATCATGTTAGATCTTGGGTCTATCATGATCAAGATCATCTATTTGTAATGCTACATGTTGTGTTTGTTGGGATCCGATGAATATGGAATACTATGTCAAGTTGATTATCAATCTATCATATGTGTTGTTTATGATCTTGCATGCTCTCCGTTGCTAGTAGAGACTCTGGCCAAGTTGATACTTGTAACTCCAAGAGAGAGTATTTATGATCGATAGTGGGTTCATGCCTCCATTGAATCTGGGACAGTGACAGAAAGTTCTAAGGTTGTGGATGTGTTGTTGCCACTAGGGATAAAACATCAATGCTTTGTCTAAGGATATTTGTGTTGATTACATTACGCACCATACCTAATGCAATTGTCTGTTGTTTGCAACTTAATACTGGAAGGGGTGCGGATGCTAACCCGAAGGTGGACTTTTTAGGCATAGATGCATGCTGGATAGCGGTCTGTGTACTTTGTCGTAATGCCCTAAGTAAATCTCATATTACTCATCATGATATGTATGTGCATTGTTATGCCCTCTCTATTTGTCAATTGCCCAACTGTAATTTGTTCACCCAACATGCTATATTTCTTATTGGAGAGACACCACTAGTGAACTGTGGACTCCGGTCCATTATTTTACATCTGAATACAATCTACTGCAATCATTGTTCTCTGTTGCTCATTGCAAACAAACATCATTCTCCACACCATACGTTTAATCCTTTGTTTACAGCAAGCCGGTAAGATTGACAACCTCACTGTTAAGTTGGGGCAAAGTATTTTGATTGTGTTGTGCAGGTTCCACGTTGGCGCCGGGATCCCTGGTGTTGCGCCGCAGTACACTCCGTCACCAACAACCTTCACGTGGCCCTTGACTCCCACTGGTTCGATAAACCTTGGTTTCTTACTGAGGGAAACTTGCTGCTGTACGCATCACACCTTCCAGTTGGGGTTCCCAACGGGCGTGTGCTTTACGCGTCAACAAGCTAAATTTCTGGTGCCGTTGCCGGGGAGATCAAGACACGCTGCAAGGGGAGTCTCCCACATCCAATCTCTTTACTTTGTTATTGTCTTGCTTTACTTTACTTTATTTACTGCTTTTTTTTGCTTACTTATATCAAAATACAAAAAAATAGTTACTTGCTTTACTTTATTTACTGTCTTGTTTGCATTCTCTATATTAAAAAAACACAAAAAAATTAGTTACTTGCATTTACTTTATTTAGTTTGCTTTATTTACTACTGCTAAAATGGGTACTCCTGAGAATACTAAGTTGTGTGATTTTACTAGCACAAATAATAATGATTTCCTATGCACACCTATTGCTCCGCTGCAGCTACAGCAAAATTTTATGAAATTAAACCTGTTTTACTAAATCTTGTTATGAGAGAGTAATATTCTGGTGTTAGTTCTGATGATGTTGCTGCCCATCTTAATAATTTTGTTGAACTTTGTGAAATGCAAAAGTATAAGGATGTAGATGGTGACATTATAAAATTGAAATTGTTTCCTTTCTCCTTAAGAGGAAGAGCTAAAGATTGGTTGCTATCTTTGCCTAAGAATAGTATTGATTCATGGACTAAATGCAAGGATGCTTTCATTGGTAGATATTATCCTCCCTCTAAAATTATATCTTTGAGAAATAGCATAATGAATTTTAAGCAATTGGATAATGAGCATGTTGCCCAAGTATGGGAAAGAATGAAATCTTTGGTAAAGAATTTCCCTACCCATGGACTGACTACTTGGATGATCATCCAAACCTTTTATGCAGGATTGAATTTTTCTTCGCGGAACCTGTTGGATTCAGCTACTGGAGGTACTTTTATGTCCATCACCTTAGGCGCCGCAACAAAGCTTCTTGATGATATGATGATCAACTACTCTGAATGGCACACGGAAAGGGCTCCACAAGGTAAGAAGGTAAATTCTGTTGAAGAAATCTCCTCCTTGAGTGATAAGATTGATGATATTATGTCTATGCTTGTTAATGGTAGATCTAATGTTGATCCTAATAATGTTCCTTTAGCTTCATTGGTTTCTCAAGAAGAGCATGTTGATGTGAACTTCATTAAAAATAATAATTTCAACAACAATGCTTATCGGAATAATTCTGGTAACAACTATAGGTCATATCCTTCTAATAATAGTAATGGTTATGGTAATTCTTATGGTAATTCTTACAACAATAATAGTAGTGTACCCCCTGGTCTTGAAGCCATGCTTAAAAAATTTATTAGTACACAAACTGCTTTTAACAAATCTGTTGAAGAAAAGCTTGGTAAAATTGATGTTCTTGCTTCTAAGGTTGATAGTCTTGCCGCTGATGTTGATCTTTTAAAATTGAAAATTATGCCTAATGAAACTAAAGATATTAAGTCATTTGCTACAGCAAACGCTATCCAAGTTCGAATTAATGAAAATATTAGATTGATGGCTGAATTGCATGCTAGGTGGGAAAGAGAAGAAAATTTTGCTAACGAGAATAATGTAGCTAAAGTTTGGACTATTACCACCATTAGTAATGTTGATGCTTCACATGTTGCTAAACCTCCTACTATCAATGGTAAAATAATTGGTGTTGGCAATTTTTCTACTCCTAATGCAAAGCGTGCAAAACTGCCTGAAACTGCTAAAACTGCTGAAACTACTTGTGATAAAACTGCTGAAATTTTTCAAAACATTGGGGACAATGATCCCATTGCTTTAGATCATAATGGTTTAGATTTTGATGATTGCCACATCTATGAAGTTATAAAGTTCTTACAAAAACTTGCTAGAAGTCCTAATTCTAGTGCTATAAATTTGTCCTTTACAAAACATATTAAAAATGCTCTCATTAAAGCTAGAGAAGATAAATTAAAACTTGAAACTTCTATCCCTAGGAAGTTGGAAGATGGTTGGGAGCCCATCATTAAGATGAAGGTCAATGATTTTGATTTTTATGCTTTATGTGATCTTGGTACAAGTATTTCTGTTATGCCTAAGAAAATCTATGATATGCTTGACTTGCCACCATTGAAAAACTGTTATTTGGATGTTAATCTCGCTGATAATTCTATGAAGAAACCTTTGTGAAGGATTGATAAAGTTCGCATTACGGTTAACAATAACCTTGTCCCCGTTGATTTTGTTGTCTCGGATATTTAATGCAATGCATCTTGTCCCATTATTTTGGGAAGACCTTTTCTTCGAACTGTTGGTGCTATTATTGATATGAAGGAAGGGAATATTAAGTATCAATTTCCTCTTAAGAAAGGTATGGAACACTTCCCTAGAAAGATAATGAAGTTACCTTTTGATTCTATTATTAGAACAAATTATGATGTTGATGCTTCATCTCTTGATAATACTTGATACACACTTTCTGCGCCTAGCTGAAAGGCGTTAAAGAAAAGCGCTTATGGAGACAACCCATTATTTTACTTCTGCACTTTTGTTTTATATTTGAGTCTTGGAAGTTGTTACTACTGTAGCAACCTCTCCTTATATTTATTTTATTGCATTGTTGTGCCAAGTAAAGTCTTTGATAATAAAGTTGATACTAGATTTGGATTACTGCGCAGAAACAGATTTCTTGCTGTCACGAATTTGAGTAGCCCCTTCTGTGGGTAACTCAGAAAAATCTTCCAATTTACGTGAATGATCCTCAGGTATGTACGCAACTTTCATTCAATTTGAGCTTTTTCATCTGAGCAAGTTAAGTGCCTCTAAAAAATTCGTATTTACGGACTGTTCTATTTTGACAGATTCTGCCTTTTATTTCGCATTGCCTGTTTTGGTATGTTGGATGGTCTTTGTTCCATTAACTTTCAGTAGCTTTGTGCAATGTCCAGAAGTGTTAAGAATGATTATGTCACCTCTGAATATGTGAATTTTTTATTATGCACTAATCCTCTAATGAGTTGTTTTGAGTTTGGTGTGGAGGAAGTTTTCAAGGATCAAGAGAGGAGGATGATACAATATGATCAAGAAGAGTGAACAGTCTAAACTTGGGGATGCCTCCGTGGTTCATCCCTGCATATTTCAAGAAGACTCAAGCATCTAAGCTTGGGGATGCCCAAGGCACCCCCTTCTTCATCGACAACTTATCAGGTCACCTCTAGTGAAACTATATTTTTATTCCGTCACATCTTATGTGCTTTACTTGGAGCGTCTGTATGTTTTTATTTTTGTTTTTGTTTGAATAAAATCGGATCCTAGCATTCTTTGTGTGGGAGAGAGACACGCTCTGCTGTTTCATATGAACACTGGTGTTCTTAGCTTTACTTTTAATGTTCATGGCGAAGGTTGAAAACTACTTCGTTCATTATTATTTGGTTGGAAACAGAAAATGCTGCATGTGGTAATTGGTATAATGTCTTGAATAACTTGATACTGGCAATTGTTGTGCTCAAATAGATCATATTTAAGCTCTTGCATCATGTACTTTGCACCTATTAATGAAGAACTACCATAGAGCTTGTTGAAATTTGGTTTGCATGATTGGTCTCTCTAAAGTCTAGATATTTTCTGGTGAGGTGTTTGAACAACAAGAAAGACAGTGTAGAGTCTTATAATTCTTGCAATATGTTCTTATGTAATTTTTGTTGTACCAGTTCATACTTGTGTTTGCTTCAAACTACCTTGCTAGCCAAAGCCTTGTATTGAGAGGGAATACTTCTCGTGCATCCAAAACCTTGAACCAAAACATATGCCATTTGTGTCCACCATACCTACCTACTATGTGGTATTTCTCTGCCATTCCAAAGTAAATTGCTTGAGTGCTACCTTTAAAATTCCATTCCTTGTCTTTGCAATATATAGCTCATGGGAAAATAGCTTAAAAACTATTGTGATAAAGAATATATCGCTTATGTATCTTATTTCTTATAAGTTGCTTGTTGAGCGGTAACCATGCATGTTTCTGGGGACGCCATCAACTATTACACCTTTGTTGAATATCATGTGAGTTGCTATGCATGTTCGTCTTGTCTGAAGTAAGGGTGATTTATCATGATCAAATGGTTTGAGTATGCATATTGTTAGAGAAGAACATTGGGCCGCTAACTAAAGCCATGAATCATGGTGGAAGTTTCAGTTTGGACATTAATCCTCAATCTCTTATGAGAATATTATCTGTTGTTGAATGCTTATGCATTAAATAGGAGTCCATTATCTGTTTTCTATGTTGTCCCGGTATGGATGTCCTAAGTTGAGATCTATCAAAAACGAGAAATCAAATGTGATCTATCTCCTTGGACCTTTGTACAGGCGGCATAGAGGTACCCTTTTGTGACACTTGGTTGAAACATATGTTATGCAATGATAATCCATGTGAATCCAAGCTAATTAGGACAAGGTGCGAGCACTATTGGTATTCTATGCATGAGGCTTGCAACTTATAGGATGTCTTATGCATAACACATATGAATTATTACTACCGTTGACAAAATTGTTTCTATGTTTTCAAAATAAAAGCTCTAGCACAAATATAGCAATCCATGCTTCCCTCTGTGAAGGGCCTTTCTTCTACTTTATGTTGAGTCAGTTTACCTACTTCCTTCTATCTTAGAAGCAAACACTTGTGTCAACTGTGTGCATTGATTCCTATATACTTGCTTATTTGCATTCATCATATTACTTTGTGTTGACAATTATCCATGAGATATACATGTTGAAGTTGAAAGCAACTGCTGAAACTTATATCTTCCTTTGTGTTGCTTCAAAACTTTCTACTAAGAATCTATTGCTTTATGAGTTAACTCCTATGCAAGTCTTATTGATGCTTGTCTTGAAAGTACTATTCATGAAAAGTCTTTGTTATATGATTCAGTTGTTTAATCATTGTCTTTACCATTGCTTCGAATCACTTCATTCATCTCATATGCTTTACAATAGTATTGATCAAGATTATGATAGCATGTCACTTCAGAAATTATCTTTGTTATCGTTTACCTACTCGAGGGCGAGTAGGAACTTAGCTTGGGGATGCTTGATACGTCTCAAACGTATCTATAATTTCTTATGTTCCATGCTAGTTTTATGACAATACTCACATGTTTTATACACACTTTATGTCATTATTACGCATTTTCCGGCACTAACCTATTGACGAGATGCCAAAGCGCCAGTTCATGTTTTCTGTTGTTTTTGGTTTCAGAAATCCTACAAAGGAAATATTCTCGGAATTGGACGAAATCAACGCCCAGGGTCTTATTTTTCCATGGAGCTTCTAGAAGACCGAAGAGCATACGAAGTGGGGCCACGAGGCGCCCAAACCATAGGGCGGCGCGGCCAGCATGGGGCCCGGGCCGGCCTGTGGTGTGGGCCCCTTGTCAGCCCTCCGACTCTGCCCTTCTGCCTACTTAAACTCTCCGTCGCGAAAACCCTATTACCGAGAGCCACGATACGGAAAAAGTTCCAGAGACGCCGCCGCCAATCCCATCTCGGGGGATTCAGGAGATCACCTCCGGCTCCCTGCCGGAGAGGGGAATCATCTCCCGGAGGACTCTACATCACCATGATCGCCTCCGGACTGATGTGTGAGTAGTTCATCCTTGGACTATGGGTCCATAGCAGTAGCTAGATGGTTGTCTTCTCCTAATTGTGCTATCATGTTAGATCTTGTGAGCTGCCTATCATGATCAAGATCATCTATTTGTAATGCTACATGTTGTGTTTGTTGGGATCCGATGAATATGGAATACTATGTCAAGTTGATTATCAATCTATCATATGTGTTGTTTATGATCTTGCATGCTCTCCGTTGCTAGTAGAGGCTCTGGCCAAGTTGATACTTGTAACTCCAAGAGGGAGTATTTATGCTCGATAGTGGGTTCATGCCTCCATTGAATCTGGGACAGTGACAGAAAGTTCTAAGGTTGTGGATGTGTTGTTGCCACTAGGGATAAAACATCAATGCTTTGTCTAAGGATATTTGTGTTGATTACATTACGCACCATACTTAATGCAATTGTCTGTTGTTTGCAACTTAATACTGGAGGGGTGCAGATGCTAACCCGAAGGTGGACTTTTTAGGCATAGATGCATGCTGGATACCGGTCTATGTACTTTGTCGTAATGCCCTTAGTAAATCTCATATTACTCATCATGATATGTATGTGCATTGTTATGCCCTCTCTATTTATCAATTGCCTAACTGTAATTTGTTCACCCAACATGCTATATTTCTTATTGGAGAGACACCACTAGTGAACTGTGGACCCCGGTCCATTCTTTTACATCTGAATACAATCTACTGCAATCATTGACAATACTTAATGCTTCTGCAATCTCTGTTGCTCATTGCAAACAAACATCATTTTCCACACCATACATTTAATCCTTTGTTTACAGCAAGCCGGTGAGATTGACAACCTCACTGTTAAGTTGGGGCAAAGTATTTTGATTGTGTTGTGTAGGTTCCACGTTGGCGCCGGAATCCCTGGTATTGCGCCGCACTACACTCCGTCACCAACAACCTTCACGTGCTCCTTGACTCCTACTGGTTCGATAAACCTTGGTTTCTTACTGAGGGAAACTTGCTGCTGTACGCATCACACCTTCCACTTGGGGTTCCCAACGGGCGTGTGCTTTACGCGTCAACAAGAGACACCTCTAGTGAACTATGGACCCCGGTCCTTTCCTTTACGCTGATAAATTCAACCACTGCAATCCTGATCTGTTGCTTACTGTAAAGCTCTCTTCTGTTTAAATACTGCAAACATATTTTTCCACTCGATACGTCTAATCCTTTGTGTTCAGCAAACCGGTGAGATTGACAACCTCACTTTAAGTTGGGGCAAAGTATTGTGGTTGTGTTGTGTGCAGGTTCCACGTTGTTGTTGAAACAGGTAGTGCGCCCTGCCACTAGTCAGCTAGCAACACCTTCAGAAGTTACGCCTTTCTCCTACTAGTCGATTAAATCTTGGCTTCTTACTGAGAGAATTTTTTTTGATGTACTCATCACACTTTCCTCTTGGGGTTTCCCAACCGCTTCCACAACAACCGCCACCAAGATTGTCTGGCGCCATCCCCGGAGCACCACCAAGATTTTCTGGCGCCGTTGCCGGGGAGAAAGAGGATTTCTGAAGGTGAGTCTCTCATCTCCAATCTCTTTACTTTGTTATTATTTTGCTTAGTTTATTTTATTTTGTCTTGTTTGCTTTATCATATCAAAAACGCAAAAAAAAATTATCTTTTATAGTCATCTTTATATAAAAAAACAGAAAAAATTAGTTTCTATTATAGATGTTATTCCTGTTGCTTAGTTTTAATTTTGCTAAAATGAGTATTCCTGAAGTTGAGGTTCGTTCTTTTAAGCAACAAGGGGGCGAAAGTTTGAAAGATGCTTGGTATAGAATAAGTAATGCTCATCATAGATGTACTAAAAATATTCTACCATGATCCTCCTTAGAAATTTTTATGTTGGTTTATCTAGCTGGAATAGATATGTTTTGGATACTCTCACGGGGGGTAATTTTATGGGTACTCCCGCTTTGAAAGCCTGCAATTTAATTAAAAACTTGATAGGAATCCCACCTACTAATGTTGTTAAAACTGAGATCACTTTGGAAGATGCTATAGAAAGACTAAGCTCTCTAGAGAAAAGTTGCCAAATTGTCTTGATAATGCTAGCCAAATTAATAAATCAATAGAAAGTATCAATAAATGAATCACTGTTTTAGAGACTAGCAATATCCATGATAGTATAAACCTTAGGATTGGTAAAGTAGAGGAGGCTATGGAAACTTTAAGTTCAACCTTTTTGCTCTCTTGGGTTTAAGAAGGAGAAAAAATTTGTGGGAAAAGAGCAAAAAATCATTTATGTTCCCAAGGCACCTAAACTAAAGCACCATAATATGTTTAAAATTGATTTTTTTAGTAAAACTAAGAGTAGTTTACATGTTGAATCATCGCCAGGAGTATTTAAAGTGCATATTTTGACAAGTTATGTTTTAGAGGAAGTGATTGATCTTTATTTTTCTTCACTTGATAATACTTGATGCTAGCTCTTTTTTGCGCCTAGCTGAAATGAAATGCGTTAAAAAAGCACTATTGGGAGATAACCCATGTTTATTTTCTGTAATTTTTTTTTGTTGAGTCTTGGAAGTTATTACCACTGTAATAACCTCTCTTTATCATTTTTATTTCGTTTTTGTGACAAGAATAGCCTCTAATAGGAAGGAAGAAAGTAAGATTTGGGGAAGTTGCTGTCCTGAAAACAGATTCTGTGCTGTCACCATAAAAATTCGTATAAATAGCCAGAGCAGAATTTTGAGCTGCCATATTTTATGCATATGCCCCAGATTATTATCTAACTTTCGTTAGTTGACCACTTTTAGAGATGAGCAACAAACGATTTTCAGAAAAATTGATCTTTACATGCTATTATATTTTGACAGATTTCTGCACTATTTGCATTTGCCTCTTAAATCTCTTTCTTTTTTAGTTCTTTTGATCAAAGAGATTTTGAAGAGTTGCAACAGTAGCTAATGCTTTAATACATGTTTGATATATGTTATAACTGAACCTAAGTGGATTTGTTTATTTTCATTGTAGTAATGCTGCTAATAGAGAATTGTATGAAGTTTTGTATGAATGAAGTTTTCAGGTGTAGGGAGAAAAGAATGATTAATGGGATGAAGAATGGACAAAAGCTCAAGCTTGGGGATGTCGTTGCACCCCAAAAAATATTCGAAAGGTACAAGCGTCAAAGCTTGGGGATGCCCCCTCTTCATCAACAAAAGCAACATGTCATCTCTCTATGCGCTATATTTTTATTGCTTCATACGCTATCTGTTGTTCTTGGAGCGTCTTTATTTTTGTTTTTAGTTTAGTTTAGTTTGTTGTAGCATATGTTGGATCCCGGCATATTTTTTTTGGAAGAAAGATCCGCTCCGTTTTAATTGCATAGAACGCTCTAGATTTCGCTGTTATTGTTTTGCGAGTGTTCTAGTTTTCTAGTACTATGTTTAGCTCTTGTTCTTTCACTTAATTTTTGTTCAGATCTTGTTAGTATTATTTATTTATGTATGATTATCTCTCTGGTTCATATTGTACTTCATATCTGAGGATTATTTCAAACAAGTTGATTGGTGTTGGATAAGAGTAAAATGTTCCATGTCTATAATGATGCAAAAGGAAGCTTGTCTAGACTGTGGCATAGACTTTGACATGTCATGTTGGATGTTATTCTTGTCGTATGCTTAGTATTTATTTTTGTAACATGACTTATCTCAAATAGCTGAGAGTGCATAATGTGCTATTGAAAGAATCATGTGTTGTTTTCATCATAAAAGCAAAATATTGAGGTATTTTCCTTTGATGCTTTATTGGTTTAACTTGGCACATGCTTATACCATGTTATGACTATAACCAGTCAACTAAAGCCTCTATGATCATTTAGTTTTTGACTTGTAATATCAATTTATGCTTTTATTGATAATGTTTTGTCACTATGCATGATTATGGCCCATTACTGCTCTCTTAGTTGGTTGCTCCCAATCTTTTGTAGCCTTCGCCTGTACTGAGTATGAGCTCTACTCGTGCATCCACCTCCTATTAGCAAATTGTGTCACTATGAATTATTATGGCCATTAAACAAAGCTTGCAAATTGTGTCCACCATATCTACCTATTAGTATTATTGCTATTCCAAGTAAATTCATCATGCTTTTATTTAGCTTTCAAATTAAATATTGGCATGAGAAAATTAGTCAGTAAAGCTCTCACGAACTTGATGGCACATTTACTTTCTTGTACTTAATAAACTTGATCAGTGTGACTATCTTTTGAAGTTTATATGTTTGCAAATTGCAAGTTGGGAGTTAGCATAACTACGCTTTCATGGGGAACACTTTCAGCATTGCACTTCTTCATATTTAGTTGATGTCATGTTTTTTTTTGCTTATGGATGCCTAGCTGTGTGAAATAAAATGGAAACTTGTAAGTTTATAGAGTTTGTATATGATTTAGAGAAACGCCTGGGCCACTAATCTAAGCCATGCATCATTCATGGTGGAATTTTACAGCGAACCATAGTGAGCATTCTATGAAGCATTTTCAATAAAAAGCTATACACATAGTAAATAAAAAATTGCTGAGATGCTCATTGTCTGTTTGTCTTGTTATTTTGGCATGGGATTGCTCCTACAAGAGTACTTCCATATCATCGTACAAGAGGTACATTGTCGATTTTTCTTGATGATACATGTATACTTACAATGACAAGAACTTATTTGGGACCTAAGTTGAGTAGCATGAGGTTTAGGTACTCGTATTCAAGGGGAATGGAATTTTCAACTTGTGATTTGTCAAGCATATAGCTCATATTTACCTCACATTAACTTTAACCATTCAAGATGCTTATGATAGAGGCAATGAGAGCTTAAAGATAATAAGTACCATACTTTTTGGAAGGTTTGTAAAACTTGTTAATCTTGCTTACTCTGCAAAGAGTCTTTCTTTTACTATTATATTGAGTCTTCATCTTCTTCTTTATGCACCAATTAAGAGAGCATAGTTATTATTCTTAGTGCAATGTGCATAGTCCCAAAATTATCATTGATTTATTCATGATTATGACTATTGCTTGTTCTTAGATTACTTGTATCTAGTCACCCTCTAAACTTTAAAGGTGTCCTAGCATTTATGTTTTGCTACTTCATAAAGGACATGTTGAGTACTACTTTGCTATGTTTTATCTATGCTCATAAATAAACAGTTGCTTTCAATGCACTATTATTCATGATCCTTTGTTTGAGTTACTCTTCATGTTATAACATAGTTGCTAAGTTCTATTGAATTATATCTATCATGTCTATGTTTAGAGTACTTTGATATCAGCTCACAATGCTTTACAATTATTGATCAAGATTGTGTTGGCTGCATATCACCTCAAAAATTATTTTGTTATCACTTACCTACTCGAGGACGAGCGGGAGTTAAGCTTGGGGATGCTTGATACGTCTCAAATATATCTATAATTTTTGATGCCCCATGCTTGTTTTACACCAATTCATATATGTTTTGCTCACACTTCGTTACACTTTTATACATTTTCCGGCACTAATCTATTAACAACATGTCATAGTGCCAGTTTCCTGTTTCTGCTGTTTTTATATTTCAAAAAAGTTGTAAAGGAAATATTTTTGGAATTGGACGAAACAAAAACTGAAGTCAATATTTTACCGTAACAAAGAAAGAGTCCAGAGGGGAGTCGAAGAGGGGCAGCAGGGCGGCCACGCCAGCCCTAGGCGCGGCCTAGCCCTGGCCCCGCGCCTAGGGGTGGTATGGGCCACCCTGGCCTCCACCGACATCGCCCCTCCGCCTATTTAATCA
Organism: Lolium perenne; assembly: GCF_019359855.2. NCBI lineage: Eukaryota > Viridiplantae > Streptophyta > Magnoliopsida > Poales > Poaceae > Lolium > Lolium perenne. The sequence goes on from NC_067246.2 coordinate 325,003,144, forward strand.
CGATCTTGGGAAACCCTGAATACACGAGCCTCCATCCACGAAAATTTCCGTCGCGGCCGCCATTGCAGAACCCATCTCGGGAGGGTTCTGAAGCTCTTCCCGGCACCCTGCCGGAGGGGGAGATCATCGCCGGAGGCATCTACATCGCCATGCCCACCTCCAAAGTGATACATGAGTAGTTCATCCCTGAACTATGGGTCCATAGCAGTAGCTAGATGGTCGTCTTCTCCAATGTGTGCTTCATGTTTAGATCTTGCGAGCTGCCCTACATGATCAAGATGCTGTGACTCTAGCCAAGTAGATGCTCTGGCCAAGTAGATGCTTGTGACTCCAAGAGGGGGTATTTATGCTCGATAGTAGGTTCATGCCTCTAGTTTTCTGGAAGAGTGACAATAACTTCTAAGATTGTAGATGTGTTATTGGTACTAGGGAGAAAACAACAATATTTTATCTGAGGGTAATTCTATTGTTTACTTTACACACATTTCTTAATGTGATAATCTGTTGCTTGCAACTTAATACTGAAAGGGGTTTGGATGATAACCGGAAGGTGGATTATTAGTCATAGCCGCAGCTGGATTACGGTATATGTATTATGTTGTAATGCCCAAACGAATCTCATAGTAATCATCTTGTCATGTATGGTTGATATTCTATCAATTGCCCAGCTGTATTTTTTTCACTCAGCATGTTATTTATCTTTATGGAGAGACACCTCTAGTGATCTATGGACCCTGGTCTTTTCCTTTACACTGATAAATTCAACCACTGCAATCCTGATCTATTACTTACTGCAAAGTTCTGTTCTCTTTAATTACTGCAAACATCTTTTTCCACTCGATACGTCTAATTCTTTGTGTTCAGCAAACTAGTGAGATTGACAACCTCACTGCAAGTTTGGGCAAAGTATTGTGGTTGTGTTGTGTGCAGGTTCAACGTTGTTGCTGATGTCGGTTGTGCGCCCTGCCACTAGTCAGCTAGCAACACCTTCAGACGTCACTTATTTCTCCTACTGGTCGATTAAACCTTAGTTTCTCAACGAGGGAAAACTTGCTGCTGTGCTCATCACACCTTCCTCTTGGTGTTTCCCAACCGCTTCCTCAACAACCACCACCAAGATTGTCTGGTGCCATCCCCAGAGCACCAAACCAGCCCCTAGGACCAACCTTTAACTTGGGCGATAAACTTGACCCTCGAAAAGCCGATGCAGAAGAAGCCGGCACATGGCCGTGTTGCCGGCGCCCGATGGAACCTATTACAATGATGACACTAAGCAGCGAAAGAAAAGGAGAAAAGCCAGCGAGGATATTTCCAATAAGGATATTGAGAAAATTTTGGATAAAAAAGTTAGTTCAATCACCTCCAAAGAAGTGAAAAGGAAGTTAGAAATCATGGTTCCTAGCATAATGACGGCATTGAATATGGTTTGAAGGTGGTCAAATAGGGCCTAATCCAATTGAAGAATACTTAAATTCTAGTGACGATGATTTTCCAATTGATGATGTTTTGACGTGAATCACGTTTCCTACAAATGTGAAGTTACTTCGTACAAGCGACATTATTACAGGCAATCCTTCAGTGCCTATCAATGCCACAACGCCCGCTCCAACCAAAGTTGCAGCCACAACTCCAACCACACCTCCTGCCACAGCTCCTACCGCAACTCCTATCCGAGCTCCTACCACAGCTCCAGCCACAGCTCCTGCTGCAACTCCCACTCGAGCTCCAACCACAGCTCCAGCCACAACTCCTACCGCAGCTCCCACTGTAGCTCCAACCACAGTTCCAACCACAGCTCGAACTATAGCTCCAGCCAAAGATCCTACCGCAGCTCCCACCCAAGCTCCTACCGCGGCTCCAACTACAACTACAACCTCAGCTCTTACCCTCTTTGTTGTGCCGTTAAAGCCTAAAACAAAGCCCACCAGAAGGCCCAAGAGAAGCAGGTCGAAAAATCCGCTTGAACAAAAGATCCTGCAAAGATGGACGCAACAGAGCTGGCAGCTCTTTTTTCCATCGGCGGTGATCTGCCGGCTATGGATGTAGTCAAGAATTACATTCGCAGTGATGTACTTGTGGAAGATGTGCCCCATGGGAAAACTGTTAGGGAGCACAGTGGTGTTATTATATCACATTTGGTGTGTTACCAAGACAATAATTTTAAGAAGCCTATACCACAGCAAACCTCTGGAGTTATGGTTATGTTCAAACCTGAACACTTCTACCATGACTATGAAACATATTTTCCATTCAATTGCGAGGATTTTTATCTCCTGGTAAACCTTCGAGATACGGATGCCAACATAGTGAGAACCTATACATAGTAATTGACTCGGTGTGTCAACATGTATAGTAGTAGCTATGTATAGCTTTGCTATTGACAAATATTTTGTTTTTGCAGGTTCAATTTATGAGAGCCAGGCTCCATAACATCAGAGTACTCATCGTAGACCCTCATATGGCTTCGCGACAGACAGTTTATTCAAACGAGGTCGTGGTTGAGAACTACATCACCATTGTGATGGATCCCGCTTTCAAAGACAACAAGTTAATCATGTGGGTATAAAATAAAAGGTGAAATATAGCTATTTATGCATTGTTTTTGACGAATTTGCTCAGATTTATGCAACTAACTAGTTTAAATTTTAGCTTTCACTGGATTCTTATGTGTATCTCACTATTGGATGGCAAAGTCTATTATTTCGATTTTCACCTTAGCAATCCGGTGAGAGATTTTATGGATGTTCATGAACTTATTGATAGGTGATTGTTCTTTCATCCACATAATATAAATTGATGTTGTACGTATTATTCTAAGGATGTTCTGTCATTCATATTGTTTAGATCATTTACCGCATTTCACTCGTGGGGACAACATGCAGGGAAGATCATTTGCACATCACTAGAACATGTCATGTTTGTCCTGGTTAGTTTTAATAGCACTTATACTAGTGAGTGATTTATTTATTGGACAATATATGAAGTATATAATTTCTATGTTCTATGTCTCAGTGCCACTGGCAGCCAGAAGGATCCATGTTATGTGGCTTCTATGATGACAATCATATGGATTTTATAATGGGCAAAATGGTAAACAATATGCCATTTAAATTGGTATGCAAACATCTTCTATTTGCTTTTTATTATATATTTTCATATTTTTACCTCTTTTGATCATACGTATTTATTACCCCGTAGCCTATGTTGGATGTATCGCAACTAACGGATCCGACACTATCAAAGCCGTGCGACCAGATGTGCTAGTTTTTGTTGCAACAAGTGATTGATCCCAATGGACATGCTTATTTTTGTTGCAACAAGTGATTGATCCCAATGGACAGTTCCACACTCCTGCTTCAGATGTTGCAAATATACGAAACAATCTTTGTCATATAGTCAGAACATTTATCTATATTCTTTTAAACGTTGATCGTGATTTTCAAAACTGTAAGTTGTCATGCATGTCGTGTGTATATATGAATGTGTTATGTGGCCCTCCCCTTTAGATCGAGTAAAGGGTTATATATATAGTGTTATGCTCATACACTGCCACGTCGGCTGGAATAAGCTGGCGTGCGTAAAAAAAGGAAAACAATAATGACAACATTCAACTAACAATCATACCCCTATAAAACAATGACAACGTTCAATACGACACACGAGCAGTAACACGAACTATTAGTAGTGTGTGACCGACACGCTGCCATTAAGCCTAGTGGCAGCGTGCCTGCAGGGCATGCGGCTAGTATTCTATATATCAGTCACGTGTGGCCGGCACACGCGACTAGTAACTGATACCACTGATGTATTACCAGTCATGAGCCGTGTGCGCGAGCGGTATGCTTTTTCTACTAGTGTTATAACCACACATGCATTGGGTTTGGCAGACTCCAGATCCTTATTGGTCGACAAGTTTACAGCTATGACCGAGCATGATATTCTGGATGATGTTGATGAAGAGTCGGGGGTTGTATAATTCCATCGAGATATGAGAAACAATGAAAGTATATTGTTAACATGTGCATATTTTTTAATGTGATTGATAAAAGAATGAATCCTCACTCTCTTGGTCGAGCAGCCTCTGCAACCCTTACAAGCAACCCACATGATGGAAATGCCAGTGACAATATCAAAAGTATATCTCTTCGATGGGTTCCCTAATTCCACACTTGTATAATAGAGCCTGCATAGTTTCCAGGTTTAGATACACAAAGAAGGTTTACTACATAAACATGTTTTTATCACTCACCCCTTCACGAACGGGTTGAAGCTGCCACAGAGAGGTTTACCGCTCCCATCCTCGCGTGCCTCGCCATGTCCAGCTCCCTGAGTTCCGGCAAGGAAAGCCCCTTGACAGAGACGATTCATAGATTTCGGGGGGGCTAGGGAGAAATGACACCAAGGTTCCTTGTTCATAGTGGCAAAACTTTCATAGGGAAGGGGGCCATTGCCCCCCCCCCCCCCTAATGATTGGGCCTTCTTATTTTCTAGAACTATTTGTATGAGTAAATGTTAAAATATTTTTTTGGGGTAAAAGGAGTTAGAGTGAAGGCACGAGCGCTCGATGCACGAAAACGATTCACGCACCGCATAGGCTCTGGAAGGCCTTGTGTGGTGGGATGCTTGATTCAGTTCTAGCCACTCTTTTGCATAATTGTCCTTTGTCTGTTCTAATAGTTGAGTTCCAGAAAATTCGTGCAAACTACTCTGCTATGTATGAGTTTTAGGAACAAGTTCAAATCCATTGTTTTAGGAATATTTTTCTGTAACTTTTTGTTTCCACAACAGAAAGATGGTGGCTACCAAATACTTTGCATGGGTATATTAATTTATCTTTCTGTGCTATGATGGGTTTGACTGTTTATTGTGCATGTGTACCTCTTTGGTACGTACGATGATAATTTTATTAACTCGGTGCTCTTCTCATGGTATTTAGAGGAAGATGTCGGAATTGGTTGCAATAATGGTGGTGGGGTTCTGCTGGCCACTGCCGCTGAGGCAGCACTGCCGATTCCTCTTACCGAAACAAATATTTTAATATTTACTCTCTAGGTCTATGGTTTAGAGTAATTTTAGAAAATATGGAAGGCCGGAGCTGCAGCATACTATGTCTGTCCTCCGACTCTTTTTAACGGAAGAAGTTACTTTCATATTTCTAAATAACTTCCCCGATGACATAATTTCTCTATGGCCTTTCCAAATGTGTAGGACAACATCAACACTCATAATTATTTGTGATTAGTTCTATAGATACATATGTATATACACATGTTCACAAGTAGCTATTGGTAGAAATAGAAATCATGAAATATAGTTAGCTCGATCAATATAAATAAATAGTTTTAAATGTTTTTACCGAGATTCTGAAGACCATGGATCTTTCAAATGTATATATTATTTAGTTTTCTATTATATTATCCTAATATTTCTCTTGCGGAATTCTACTATTTTAAAGTATTTTGTGTGTGACCAAAGTTGCGAGCTTGATGGAGATTGTTAAGGGCCCAAAACACCAATCATATGCTTAAACTTTGAGTAACATTTAAAATTTTATATAAGTAGATACGTTTAAGGATATTTCTAGAGTATAGGAGGGCATGTCCCCTGCCGTAGGAAACTTCGTAATTGTGAACAAGAGGCCCATAGTGTTGTATCGTCTTAGGCTGAAATCTATGGACCGGGGCTTCTAATGGCTAGCAGGGAGCTCTAGGTCTAGTCTTAGTTCTGAATCTTGTTAGCCTTCCACATCGTAACCTGAAAAGGTTTGCCCCATCATCAGCGATGCCCTTGAGTATAATTCAAGTCTCATGGCGTTCGCGAAACTGTCAATGCCTGTAAAAAGTGCGGCACCCAACCCTCCAGGCGCAAGTTTTCTTTAACCTAGTAGCAAAATTCCCTTTCTCCTGGAGCAATCGAAGCCGAGGTGTGTGTGCAGACAGAAATAGATTCTACGACGTGAGCACGAGCATAGAAAGTTATACTACCTCCATTTCAAATTTCCGTTTCAAGAAATAAGACGTCCTCATTTTTTGTATTATTTGTTTGACCAAGAATTGCTTTAAATATATAAAGATTATTTGTATGAAATTAGCATCATTAGAAAGTAATTTTCAATATGAATCAAACGATACTAATTACATATAATATAAACAAGATTTTGTTGCTTATTTTTTATGGTCAAAGTTCGTCTTGGAATACGCGTGCGCCTTATTCCTTAATAAAACGAAGGTAGTAGAACTCTAATATTTGTTTCGTATTTATTCCGGTGACCCTTATGGAATATATATAGAAGTATAGGAGGGAGGAGACTTGGAGTATAAGATGTTATCTCTAGAGTTCTAGTCTAACTTAGTTCCATATACGTATTCTAACATTTCCCCTCAGTCGTAGCGGAAGTGAAGAGGACGATTGCGACTGTATTTGAAGTTTCGTGCTTCTATCCTCTTCTCTTCCTTGTCATCATTGGCGTTCTCTTCTAGTGCCTTCTCTTCTCTCCCGCAGTCACAACAGGAGTTACGTGGACGCAAGTGACGATGCGGACATTACCGACTGGAGTTGTTGCCATGTGTAGCTGTAGACATTGTCGCGATGTCATTGTCGAGGTAGCCACGTGATGTAGCCGTGATGTAGCCGTGATCGATCATGTAGTCGACGTACATGGTGAAGCTGCATTCGCCGAAGGCGCAACAAAAAAAATTGCGTGGGTTGCTTTTTTGTGTTTGTTTGTTTGGACGGAGGTGTGTTAGAAATAATAATCTTGTCTCTGGTTAAGTTTGGTGATTAGCACATGTGTACTAGATCTCTAGTTAGCTTGCACGCTGAGGTAGTACTAGCTGTTGTCCTAATCACTACGTTTAGAGTTTGTCTATAGCTAGTCTAATTAGAAGTTGCCTTGCATGGCTGTTAGGCGTGTCCGGTTTGGAGTTTGACTAGTTTGGGTCGTAGCTTTGTTCGAGTAGGATTAGAAGTTCTTGTCCGGGCGTAGGTCTAGAGGTCCTAAGTTGGTTTAGTAGTGTTTGGTCGGTTGCTGCATATTTATATGCACGTTGTATCACAAAGTTCGTACCGCAAGAGTTGAGAAATAAATAGAAAAAAGACAAGGCATGATACGTGCCTTTGGCGATAATTCTTTGTGCGTGTGTTCGTCTAGTTTCATGTGATTGATCCGTGGCGAATTCCCAACCATTGGTATAAGAGCAAGGTCGAACATTTAAAGCTACGCTTGCCCCGGGGAGGCGACCCTACTAGCGCCTCGGGGCGGGCTATCATCGCTCGGCAGAGCGATCGGATGGAGATGGTGGCACTCCGTCGTGAGCTAGTCGGCGGGCGATTGTTGCTCAGCGGAGCGACACGGAAGGGACGGCGGGGTGTTGTTGTCGGCGAGGCAGAGGTGGATGATCGTTGATGGGAGAGGTGGTGCCGAGGTGCGGTACGGGAGTCTCATCAAGATCGTCATCCGGGAGTTTCGTCAAGGTCGTCTTCGGTCGAGTCCGATGAATCAAAGAGTCAAGTGTGTGCACGTCTACACGTGCGGTCGTCGTCGAGTCTGTGAGTCGTCGTTGTGTCCAAGTGCTCGTTTCTGTGAGGGTCCGTTGCACTTGAAGCGCGTCACGTCCGAGAAGTTGCCCGGGAGCAAGGATCGACGTGAGCGAAGACAAGGTGGTGAGGAGGCCATCTGTGTGTCTCAGCGAGGAGATCAAACTTGACGTGTAGTGGGACAGTGATCAGTTAAATTAATAACGACGTGAAGACTGATGGTCCGTCCAGTCTTGCACGTTGCACACGTAGATGCGACCGTGTGGACTGGTAGTCCGGATCGTTGGAGTTGATCGACAAGCCGTGAATCTGCTGGAAGTCAAGACCAGAAAAGTACGAGGAGACAACAAGTTAAGATTAGGAAGAGATTGTTAGAAATAATAATCTTGTCTCTGGTTAAGTTTGGTAATTACCACATGTGTACTAGATCTCTAGTCAGCTTGCACGTTGAGGTAGTACTAGTTGTTGTCCTAATCACTACGTTAGAGTTTGTCTAGAGCTAGTCTAATTAGAAGTTGTCTTGCATGGCTGTTAGGTGTGTCCGGTTTGGAGTTAGACTAGTTTGGGTCGTAGCTTTGTTCGAGTAGGATTAGAAGTTCTTGTCCGCGTAGGTCTATGGGAGTATGGGTCCTAAGTTGGTTTAGTAGTGTTTGGTGGGTGGCTGCATATTTATATGCACCCCGCGTTGTATCACAAAGTTTGCACCGCAAGAGTTGAGAAATAAACAGAAAAAAGACAAACGTGCCTTTGGCGATAATTCTTTGTGCGTGTGTTCGTCTAGTTTCATGTGATTGATCCGTGGGCGAATTCCCAACAAGGTGCAGTCGGGGTCAACGTTTTGCACCTCAAAAGGTACCGCCGGGGGCTGCACCCTGAGGGGTACCGTCGCGGGGGTCTTGCAGATGTCAGAGGATACAGTTATAGGTGAGACCACCAGTTTTGCCAGGACTGGAGGAAGCCCACCAAGCACATACGGTTTTTCCAGAACCATGTGCATGGTTGTGGTGTGTCGATGTAGCCGTGGGACGCGATCAATGTCGGCGTCATGCCTTGCAGTTGTACTGTTAGAGGCCATCGTAGTTGTATCTTATATATCCATCATGTGGACGATGTTGTGTGGCAGCGGCGATGTGTTGATGAATATGTTGATGAAGACCACGTTGATGCAGACTTTGGTGGTGATGTGTTAGTGATGTTGGAGCAGCGGGCCTGTCGACCATGGTTTGTGGCTTGAAGGCGTCCTTTGCGTCGATGATAGTGTTGATGCCATGCTGTTGGAGAAGTCGATGAAAAACCTGCGTCTGTTTCCACACCAGCTTGACGTGTGGATGGTGCATGTTAATGTCGGTTCTCGAAGTAGATGTGCTCTAAGAAGATCTTGACTTGTAGCATCTTGTAGTCGTACAGATTGAAGTCGTGGCTCGGCAGTTCGGCTCGGTCGTGTTATCACGGGGTGCTGGAGGTCGCCCTCCCGATATCGAAGGGGCACTGATGACGCATGCACGCCCGTGATACGAAAGTTCCCAGCTGCGGCGTACATGCACATGCGGCTCCATGTACGTGACTCGCGCACGGCCGCGCGCGGGCTGCTGCAGCATCTCCCGATTGATTTGCTTGGTGAGGTGAAGACGTGTCTCACTAGTAGAAAACCTCTCATCCATCTAAGCCATTGGTACCGGTTCCCTTACGAACCGGTACCAATGGGGCCATTTGTACCGGTTTGAGGGCTCAGGTGGGCGAGGAGCTTTGGTACCGGTTTGGGAGGGGCTTTCGTACCGGTTCGTGTTAGGAACCGGTACGAAAGGTCTTCGGCCAAAATTAAAACGCGTGGTGGGGCCCGGGCTGGACCTTTGGTACCGGTTCGTAACACGAACCGGTACCAAAGGGTACCCAGCCATATCAAAATCGCCCAGATCGTCCCGAGCCCCCTGCTGGCTCTCATTTTTCTCTTCTTCCTCACACTCTAAATTTTTCTCCACCTCTCACACTTCAATAATCTTTATTTTTCTCCACCATTTTAACAAGATTAACGGCATACATCTATCCAAGGGTTAGCAATATCATCCTTCCTTCCGGCGTTCCTAATTTAGCTCAGTTCTTTGGTAGTTTTAACTCGTACTATTTTTGTAGTGCAATCAAGGTGTTCGATGAAATGCCTAAGTCAGTGATTTTATTTTTTTATATGCAATTTGAGCTGAAATTATGGTATGTTTTGTAGGTTTTAATTAGTATCATCCCCGTCCTCACCGCCGTCGATCGCTAGCGTCGTCCCCTAGCCGGGTACCACCTCGGTGAGCCCCTCTTCTTTTTTATAAAAAACAATTAGTTTTATGTGATGAACTTGAATATTAATTAAGTTGGTCACTCATATATCCATGATGTTGTGTACTTAATGATTTTTGATATACATATAAAATGCAGATGAGTCGACAATGGATGTACGGTGACCGGTGCCATCCCGAGTTCATTACTGGCATGCATTATTTTCTCAACGTGGCTGAGGCAAATAGGCAGTCGAATGGTTTCATGTATTGTCCATGTAGTTCCTGTAAGAATATGAAGGATTACTCTACCTCGAAGACCCTTCACGTCCACCTGCTGGAGAATGGTTTCATGCCCAGCTATAATTGTTGGACCAAGCACGGAGAAAGAGGGGTTATATTGGAAGACAATGAAGAAGAAGAGGATAGTGACAACTATCCCAGCTTATTCACTGAAGACGGTGGTAGTAGAATGGGGGAAGACGAAGCTGAAGAAGAGCTCATTTTCGATGAGCCGATTTTTGATGACCCGGATGACGATTTGGGTCGGGCCATTCTTGATGCGAAGATGAACTGCGGAAATGAAAAGGAGAGGTTGAAGTTGGAGAAAATGTTAGAGGATCACAACAAACTGTTGTACCCAAATTGCGAAAATGGTCGAAAAAGCTGGGTACCACGCTGGAATTGCTGCAATGGAAGGCGAGAGAATGGTACTTCGACAAGGGATTTGAAAAGTTGCTGAAAATAATAAAGAAGATGCTTCCGGGGAGAACGTGTTGCCCTCTAGCACGTACGAAGCAAAGAAGGTTGTCTGCCCTCTAGGATTAGAGGTGCAGAAGATACATGCATGCATCAATGACCGCATCCTCTACCGCGGGGAGTACGAGAATTTGAATGCATGCCCGGTATGTAGTGCATTGAGGTATAAGATCAGGCGAGATGACCCCGGCGATGTTGAGGGTGAGTCCACCCCCAGGAAGAGGGTTCCTGCGAAGGTGATGTGGTATGCTCCTATAATACCACGGTTGAAACGTTTGTTCCAGAACAAAGAGCATGTCAAGTTGTTGCGATGGCACAAAGAGGACCGTAAGAAAGATGTGATGCTGAGACACCCCGCTGACGGGTCGCAGTGGAGAAAAATCGACAGAGAGTTCAAGTCATTTTCAGATGACGCAAGGAACTTAAGATTTGGTCTAAGTACAGATGGCTTTAATCCTTTCGGGGAGCAGAGCTCAGTCCATAGCACCTGGCCAGTGACTCTATGTATCTATAACCTTCCTCCTTGGTTGTGCATTAAGCGGAAGTTCATTATGATGACAGTGCACATCCAGTGCCCGAAGCAACACGGCAACGACATTTATCAGTACATGAGGCCATTGGTTTAAGAACTTTTAGAGTTGTTGCGTGACCAAGGAGTACCTTTGTTGGATGAGCACGAACAAAAGGAATTTAACCTACGAGCGTTGTTATTTGTAACCATCAATGATTGGCCTGCTCTTGGTAACATTTCAGGGCAGTCAAACAAGGAATACAATGCATGCACACACTGTTTAGGTGAGACTGATAGTAATTATTTGGGAAACAAGAATGTGTACCTGGGGCATCGTCGATTTCTTCCAAAACAACATCACGTAAGAAAGAGAGGAAAGCATTTCGGAGGTGAGGCAGATAACCGAACGAAGCCTACCCGCCCTAATGGGGAAGTTATATATGATATGGTCAAGGATTTAAAAGTGATCTTTGGAAAGGGTCCCGGCGGACAATCTGTTCCGCATGATGTTGACGGACACGTACCCATGTGGAAGAAGAAGTCGATATTTTGGGAGCTACCCTACTGGAAATTGTTAGAGGTTCACTCTGCAATCGACGTGATGCACGTGACGAAAAATCTTTGCGTGAACTGCTAAACTTCTTGGGCGTGTATGGGAAGACAAAAGATACACCGGATGCACGGCAGGACCAGCAAAGTATCCACGAAGGAAACAACCTGAATCCAGAGAAGTATCAAGGTCCTGCCAGCTATGCTCTTACCAAAGAGGAGAAGGAGATCTTTTTTGAAGTCCTGAGTAGCATCAAGGTCCCGTCTGGCTTCTCGTCGAATATAAAGGGAATAATAAACATGTCGGAGAAAAAGTTTCAAAACCTAAAGTCTCATGACTGCCACGTGATTATGACACAATTACTTCCGGTTGCATTGAGGGGCTTCTGCCGGAAAATGTTCGAGTACCCATTGTGAAGCTAGGTGCGTTCCACAATGCAATTTCTCCGAAGGTGATCAATCCACTTACTCTACAAAATTTACAGAAGGATGTGGTCCAATGTCTAGTCAGCTTCGAGTTGGTGTTCCCACCATCCTTCTTCAATATTATGACACATCTCCTAGTTCACCTGGTCGAAGAGATTGGCGTTCTCGGTCTGTATTTCTACACAACATGTTCCCCTTTGAGAGATTCATGGGAGTCTTAAAGAAGTACGTTCATAACCGTGCTAGGCCGAAGGAAGCATCTCCAAGGGCTATGGAACAGAGGAGGTCATTGAGTTTTGTGTTGACTTTATTCCTGACCTTAAGCCGATCGGTGTTCCTGAATCGCGCTATGAGGGGAGACTGCGTGGAAAAGGCACGCTAGGAAAGAAATCAGCAACGTGTATGGACGGACATTCTTTCACTCAAGCACACTACACAGTTCTACTTAATTCCATCTTGGTGGCTCCGTACAAAGAGGAACACAAGGAGATCTTACGCTCTAAATACCCGGAGCAACGTGAAGATTGGATTGATGGAGAACACATGAAGACTTTCGGCGGTTGGTTGCAAACACGTCTCATGAATGTCACCGATGACGAGCAGCTGTACTTGTTGGCCAAGCAACCATCTTCTACTATATCGACTTTTCAAGGGTACGAGATTAATGGGAACACATTTTACACTTTCGCCCAAGACAAAAAGAGCACCAACCAAAACAGTGGTGTCCGCTTTGATGCGAGAAGATGGCAATGGGAACAAGGTCACATATTATGGGTACATAGAGGAGATATGGGAACTTGACTATGGACCTAATTTCAAGGTCCCTTTGTTCCGGTGTAAATGGTTCAACCCGAAAGACGGGAGTGCAGTAGACCCGCGATACGGAATGACTACGGTGGATTTCAAGAATCTTGGGTACGACACCGAACCATTCGTCCTAGCCGGTGAAGTGGCTCAGGTTTTTTATGTGAAGGATATCTCTAGCACACCGACACAAAGAAAAGAACGGCAAGAGGACACATCATACGATGAGCCAAAGCGGCACATAGTTCTTTCAGAAAAAGAAACATCGTGGGAGTAGAGGACAAGACAGACATGTCGGAGAAGATTATAATAAGTTTGATGATATTCCACCCTTCAAGGTAAAAATTGACCCAAGCATCATCTTAAACAATGAAGATTGTCCATGGTTGCGTCGCAGTAAGAAGAAAGGGAAACGAGCGAAGAAAACTCAGAAGACTAGCTAGCTACATATAGGGATCATAACCAATATGGAAATCACTTTTGTGTAATGATGTTACTGTATGTAAGATATTAACAATGGAGATGGTTGGCTTGTTTTACTAGTTAAGTCACGGGCTTGCAGGGAAATTTTTCCGAGGCGGAACTTCCGAATATGCCATATATAGGGCATGTGCACCAAGGGCATATTCGAGAAGTTCCGCCACGGAGATTTCCCAACCCTTTCCGCAACATTGTTAGAGGAGATGGAGTCTTCCACGGGCTTGCAGGAAAAAATTCCGAGGCGGAACTTCCGAAGATGCCATATGGCGTGTGCACCAAGGGCATCTTCGACAAGTTCCGCCACGGGAGATTTCCCAACCCTTTCCTCAACATTTGTTAGAGGAGATGGAGTCTTCCACGGGCTTGCAGGGAAATTTTTCCAAGGCGGAACTTCCGAAGATGCCATAGGGCGTGTGCACCAAGGGCATCTTCGACAAGTTCCGCCACGGGAGATTTCCCAACCCTTTCCTCCATCCATGGTGATGAAACTCTCCATCCATGTTGGCTTGTTGAGCTGCTTCCCATGGTGTATCGATGCTCCTTTTATAGGCAGAGCGTCCTTATCCTGCCGACAGCTTTAGTACCGGTTGTAGACACGAACCGGTACTAAAGGTTACCCACGCGTCCTTATCCCACCGACAGGGCGTCGTGCGCTACATACTTTATCTCATCGAGCAGGGCGTCCTTATCCTGCCGACAGCTTTAGTACCGGTTGCACCCACCAACCGGTACTAAAGGTTACCCACGCGTCCTTATCCCACCGACAGGGCGTCGTGCGCTACATACTTTATCTCATCGAGCAGGGCGTCCTTATCCTGCCGACAGCTTTAGTACCGGTTGCATCCACCAACCGGTACTAAAGGTTACCCACGCGTCCTTATCCCACCGACAGGGCGTCGTGCGCTACATACTTTATCTCATCGAGCAGGGCGTCCTTATCCTGCCGACAGCTTTAGCACCGGTTGCACCCACCAACCGGTACTAAAGGTTACCCACGCGTCCTTATCCCACCGACAGGGCGTCGTGCGCTACATACTTTATCTCATCGAGCAGGGCGTCCTTATCCTGCCGACAGCTTTAGTACCGGTTGCACCCACCAACCGGTACTAAAGGTTTGCCTCTGTCTTCCCGCCTATTTTCTTCCCACGCTTTTCACCGGTTCCCGCCTTTGTCTTCCCGCCATTTTCCACTATATATATGTAGGCTTGGCCACCATTTACATATCACATCTAGACTCATATCTGCAAACCTCATCATTCTCTCCATGGGCTTCATCGCATCTCTAACCCCCCGGGAGGCGGAGGCGCTTTGCGCCTCGAACTACCCCTGCCCGCCGGGCTACCGCGTCCCGACCGGCTGGTTGCTAAGCGTCGGAGGCGTACCGGTCCCTCCAGTCCCTCTAGGTGTGGCGCGCGAGATGGCCATCACGAACCACTACTACTTTGAGCTCACGCCAGAGCAACGGAGGAATCCCCAGTGGCATCCCGACTACAGCCCGACTTGGGAAAGCTTCTTCATCAATCGGCGTGAGAGGGCGCTTTCCAGGTATGAGGAGGGCGGTCCGCCTCCTTCGAACTTCAACGAGGCCGGCCGTCGGCTGTGGTGGCGCGGCCGGACTCTCCAGGGCGTCATGGCCTACCGTGGCCCCCGCCTGCGCTACCCTCAGTCCCAGCCCACGCGTGCTCACCCGCCGACCGGAGAGTACCGCGACCCCGATGCCAGCGACGATGATGACGGCGACTACGACGACTACAGTGGCGACTACTACAGGGCTAGGCAGGAGTATGACTGAATGACTCCAACAGTAGAATTTGGCCATGTATCTTTAATTTTCAGTTAAACTATGTATTTTAATTCGAGTTCAATCGTAATAAAATTTTATTCCCGCCCTTTATTTCCCGCCTTTTTCTGTCGTACGTGGCGGGAAAGTTTCCCGCGCGGACGGCGTCGTGGCAAGAGTAAAGAATAGAAATAGATAATATATAGAAAAGAATTAGAAAATATATAGAAAAGAAATATAAAAAAGGATATAGAAAACAAATAGAAAAGAAAACAAACGGAAATAGAAAAAGAAATAGAAAAGAAATAGAGAAGAAAAGAAACAGAAAATAAAAAGAAAAGAAAAGAAACACAAAAGAAAAGAAAAAAAACATAAAAGAAAAGAAAGAAGAAACAGAAAACAAAATAAATAGAAAAGAAAAGAAACACAAAAGAAAGGGGAACGAAAATGAAAAGAAAAGAAATAGAAAATGAAAAGAAATAGAAAATGAAAAGAAAAGAAATAGAAAATGAAAAGAAATAGAAAATGAGAAGAAAAGAAAAGAAACACAAAATAAAAGGAAAAAGAAACAAAAGAAAGAAGAAAACGGTAAAAGAAAAAAGAAACAAAAAAGAAAAGAAAACAAGAAAAGAAAAAAGAAAACAAAAAAAAACCCTTTAGTACCGGTTGGTACCACCAACCGTACGAAAGCTTTCGTACCGGTTGGTGGTACCAACCGGTACTAAAGGCCCATCGCCCTGTTTTACACTTAGCCGGCGACCGAAAAATCCCAAAATCTTCTTTCTCCCCCGCGCGACAGCAGAGCCCCGACGCCGCCGACGACGCCGACGCACCCACGCCGCCGACGCACCCACGCCGCCGCCGACGAAGCCGCCGCCGCAGACGCAGCCGCCACCGCCGACGCAGCCGCCGCCGCCGCAGTACCTCCCCGGCCCTCTCCTCCTTTTTTCCGCCGCCCGCATCCACGCCTCCCCGCTCGCGGCCGCCGACCCTTTCGTGGTCAGCCTCGCGCTCAAGGCCTGCGCCGCGCCGCCGACGCCGGCCACGCCGCGTCGCTGCACGCTCGCCGTCGGGTCCTCGGCCGTCTCCTCCGACGCCGGCCACGCCACCGCGCTAGCAGACGCCTACGCCAAGGCCGGCCGCCTCGCGCTCAGGGTGTTCGACGAAATGCTCGTGGGCGCCCTGACGCGGCGGGCCGACGCTCGTGGGCGCGCTGACGCGGGCGGGCCGACGCCACGACGCGCTCCGCCGCCCGCTGAGATGCGCGCCTCGGGGGTGCCCTGCGACCGCACGCATGCGCCGCTGTGCTCACCGCGTGCGCCGAGGCCGAGGCTGCTGCTGCGCGGCCGTGAGGTGCACGCGCTCTGCGCCAAGCTCGGCATCGACGCCATGCCCTACGTCGCCAACACCCTCGCCACGCTGTACGCGCGCTGCGGCGACAACATGCGCAACATGCTCGGCGATGCAGCGAAGGGCCGCTCAAGTTGCGGCACGAACGCGCGCTGCGTGGCTGGCGTGGAGGAGTATGTCGGCCTCTGGAGGCTGGCGGCGCGCTGCTCGAACGCCTCCCGCAGCAGCTGGTGCACGTACGCCTTCGCGCCCTGTTGAGGTGCTGCGGCACGCACTCGACGCCGGCGAGCTCGATCTTGACGAGCTGGCAGATGGAGTTCACGTACACGGTGGCGCCGCCGACGACGCCGGTCTGCCCTGCGGTGTACGCGTACACCCTGTCGCCGGCCTCGCATTGCCTGGCGTGTTTCGTCGTTGCCTCCCACATCCTGTCAGTCATGCCGTCGCCCATTATCTGAAAACAGAGCAAAATCAGAACCGAACAAAACCTTCCATGATTTGCAAATCTGACCATGAAGAAGCACTGGGAAGTTAATTAGCATCTGCACGATGCGGTTTAAATACTAGTAGTGCTAGGCGTGTATCCATACGGCGAGGGGTGTACGGTCGATATATAGACAGCCGCCGCGACATAGAGAGACGAGCGAGAGGACGAGCGCCGAGTGTTAGGGTTAGGGTCTGTAGCGGTGCCGAGTCCGTGGCGGTGCCGCCGCGACATAGAGAGAAGAGCGAGAGGAGGAGGGGGAACACCGTGTCCGTGGCCGTGGCGGTCCGTTAGGGTTTTTTTGCTTTCTTCATTTCAATTGTTATCCATCTAGCAATCTGTTATATGATCATTACATGATGAATGAAATACAATTGCTTTCTTAATTTTGCAGTGACATTGAGGTATGGAGGACGGCACCTTCGTCCGAGATGAGGAGGGGGAAGAAGCGGTGCAGCGATTGATCTATGAGAGTGCCCGTGGTCCGGAACCCGACGATGGAGATGACAACGAGTACCCCGACTTTCTGAATGATTTTGGCGAGGGACTTGAGTCTGAACAAGTTAGAAAAGACAATGAAGTGTCCATCACAAACTCCGGCGAGGTGTATATCTATGTATCAATTAGTCTGTGTTCATCCCTAGATGCATTCATTTATTTGTATTGCACTTATTAACGAATATTTTTTTCTTTTAGCCTTCTGGATCATCGAGCAAGTCTGTTAGAACAAAACGAGGCCCGACGCGGGTGCTAAAGGGCGAGGGCAGGTTAGCCCTCACGGCATTCAAGGATAATGGTGAACCAGTGGAGCCCAAGGAGTTTTGCCGCAAATTTACAAGTCAATCCGGAGTTATTGTTAGGGACCATGTACCGATCAGCATTCAAGATTGGCATAAGCCGAAGAACCCGGAGAGTGGTGCTACTTATGTCAACGACAACATGAAAAAATTTCTTTGGGAAACGCTACTGACAAAGTTCAGCCTACCGGAAGACATGACGGAAGGCCAGAAGGATAAAGTCAAGGAATGGACATGGAAGAAGATGGCCATACAATTCCAGAGCTTCAAGAAAAATTTATGGGACAAATATAAGAATGAAGATCCAGTATTCGATGATAATACCGAAAATCTAGTGAAGATAAAAGATCACTGGGCCGCATTTAAGGAGTATAAGAAATCGTCTAAGTTTGTGTCCCGATCGAAGAAAAATACCGAAAATGCTGCAAAGAAGAAACTTCCGCATCATTTGGGGTCAGGTGGCTACAAGAGTGCCATTCCGAAGTGGACAGCGTTTGAGAATAAACTGATGGATCATGGAATCACTCCACAGAGACATGGACCGGCCCGAACGGTCCAAGTTACGGTTGTTCGCTCATGGGGCAGGGTTGGACCCAAAGACAGGGGTTGATCGTTGCGAAGGGAAAATGGAAGGAAAAAATTGAGGCAATTGTACCGAAGCTTGTAGATGCAATTGAAAAGGTCAGAAAGGGAGAGTACATTCCCGATCGAGAGAATGACGAGCTGACACTCGCTCTGGGGAACCCTGAACATGTTGGACGGGTACGAGCTCGCCCAGGTCTCACCATGAAGGAAGCGTGGCCGGACAGCGCTAACACTTATAGAAGCCGTTCGCGAAAGAAGAAGAAGGACGCCGACATTGTAACGGAGTTGTTATCTAGGGTGGAGGCTCTTGAGAGAAATCAGAGGGCACCTGATCAGCCACTGTTTCTACAGGATCCACAAGCCGATGCTGCCCCATCTCAGCGAAGAAGCAGTGTCGGTTCCTCGCATCTTGACGGATGTGGAGGAAGCTACCCCGTGGATTATGTCACGGAGAAGACAGATTGCGAGCTACATATGTTAATCAGGACCGCGTCTGTTAAGGTGGCGGTCGGCTATGTGTACCCAAGTGAAGATGGAGCAATGCACCATCATATGCCCATTCCACCTGGTTGTGTTCGTGTCGGGGTGGATGAAGTTGTTTCGGGGTTTGAAAAAGTGGAGCTTGATATTCCTAGAGGTGAAGATGAGAGGACACTGGGCGATGTCAAGCACGGTTTCGCCCTATGGCCGAAGAAGTACGTCGTCCTTTTGCAAAGGCCACCGACTCCTACACATGAGCAGCAAATGCCATCGACTCCTCCTGGTGGCAGTCCTGGTGAGCAGCCAAGTCCACACCTACCTGAGAGGGACCCCAGCGTGAGTCCACCATCTCGAGATCCTCCGCGTAAGACAGCGTCCGTTAAGCGGAACGGTACGCCGCCTAGGAAGAAAGCTAGAAAGGAGAAACAACTGCCGCCTCCTGAGAAGTTACCTTGGGAAAAAACTCCAGAGGAAAACGCGGAGGCCGTTCAGGCCGAGGTGAAGAAATTTTTTGCACCGAAAGTGCCAGAGATACCTTTCGAGAAGACACTAGATCGGGAGAAAGTTGTGCGTACCGTTGACAATCTATATGACCCTGTACCATCGCCGCCATCTGACTATGCGCGTTCTATTGAAAGGTCGTATGACAAGATGATCGAGGCGACAAAACCCGTTAAATCGGGTATCAGAGAGATAAAAGGGATACACAGTGTCTACCAGCTCGGACAACAACCCGTTCAATCGGTCGCCCCTCTCAAGGTGTTTGACGGGAAGACCGTTCAAAGTTCTCGACAAGACGCAACTGATTACGCCTTAGCTGAACGAGCATATCAGTTTGTTCAAGGGAAAGATTTGGTCGAGAATCTCAGGAAGGTACCAACATGTATGCGTAACTTGCATTCGTGGTACCTTAAGGCCTCAAAGGAAGGGATCGAGACTATCATGGTGCGAGTTAGGGAAGAGCACTACTTCCAGGAGTACTGTGTGAACGTTGACTTCGCCGAACTCTTTCAGTTATATAATCTCCGGGCCCTCGACAAATCAATCATCAGTTGCTATTGTCTGTAAGTGATTTATTTATTTAATTTGAGAAATCGTTCATTGTCTGCAGATTATGATCTTTTGTGCGCTATATTATGCAGATCGAAGATGCTCGAATGCAAAAGGGACGATATCACAGACATTGGGTTCATTGACCCGCACACAATGCATGTTAAAACCATAGAGGATCCCCTCTATAACAAGGATACACCGCAGACTTTGCTAAGGTTTTTGAAGCGACAACGTGACAAAAAGCTAATACTTTGGCCTTACAACTTCGAGTGAGTCTTACTGTCTTATAACACATTATATTTTGCTCACCGTATGTCAAAATTTTAACTAATGACTACATATTGAAACGTGCGTAGGTTTCACTTTATTCTTCTCGTCATCAATTTGGAAATTGGAGAAGTTGAAGTCTATGACTCACTAAGCAAAAAATCGGAACTATACTTGTCTTGTTATTTAATGCTCAGAAGGTAATTTTAATTCTTATCGGTTTGTTTCGTTAATTTCCTGCTATGAACTAATTGATGACTCTTTTATGCATTTTCTTTTGTCGAGCAGCGTATGGGAAACTTTCATCAAGGAAGATACGTCCCGTGAATGGACACCGAAGCTGCGATGGAAGGCGAAAGTAAGTAGTACTACCTAGGTCCACACACCTTTCAATTATCATACTTGACTATTGTTTGACTGAATTATATTCTTGTAAAGAAATGCCCGCAACAACCTTCGGGGACCGATCTCTGTGGATTCTTCGTTTGCGAGTACATCCGCAGAATTGTCAACGAGAGAACGAATAATGAAAGAAATAAAGAGGTACAAAAACAATCTTCACAAATTTGTTTTGTTATCATAAGTTGTGCTGAGTTTCAGTAATAGTTGTTTCATGTATTCATTTGTATCTTATTCTTTTATAGTTGGCAAGAAAGCGGAACAAGCTCTCAATCGATGACCGCTTCATAGCAATAGGCGAGGAATTGGCGGGATTTTTCCTTCGGGACGTCATACCACAACTCGCAGAGCACCACTATGAATGAAGATGTACATGTTACATATATAGTTGACTCGAAGAGTACCACTATGCTACATGTAATAGACATATATAGAGTACGCCTCGGAGAGCACCACTATGCATGAAGATCGATCTTCATGCATAGTGCTACTTAATTTGCGATCTTATGCAATAACATGTGTGTTATATTATATGCACCAACTTGCTATGCATCATCTTGATCTTCATGTACTACCTAAACCCAAACGCGTTTCTGGTGCATCGACGCGATATGAAACAAACCGATATCCCTAAACCTCTCCAAAACCCTAAAAAGCCAATTCTCTGCCGCGGCAGAGATTTGGGAAAATTCCCTGCCGCGGGGGGAACCTTTGGTACCGGTTCATATTACCAACCGGTACCAAAGATCCTTAGCCCTGAGCTCTCCTGGTGGCCCACGTGGAGGCCTGTTTTATACCGGTTCGTAAGCAACCGGTACGAAAGGGGGGGGCTTTAGTGCCGAATAATTTGTACCGGTTGCAAAACCGGTACGAATGCCTCTCTGGAACCGGTACGCATGAGAGATTTTCTACTAGTGTCTTGATCGATAGCCTGGTGTGGTCGAGCGCCGCACACGTAATTGGACAGGCTCGTCCGGCTGGCCGACGTTCTGCTGGCGGCCAGTCGCGCCGCCCGCCCGCTTGCATGCATGTTGCCGCCGGGTTCGCGTGTACGTGCATGCACATTAGATGGCGTTGCTGCTGATGCCGTCTGGTGCCCTGTCCAACCTCAAACGTGCCCTCCTGCGTGACCGCGTCGGCGCGTGGAGTCGCTGCCGCTCTAGGTGAATCTTGCGCCCGAGATCGCCGTCCCACTAGCGCCACCGGCACTGCCTGATTTTCTGAGAGCTGCGCGATCTAATTGGTGCATAATCACCGTGAATAGGAATTTTATTTCGCTAAACTGGATGTAATCTATGAAATTTGGGAATTCGAAATTTCGATCTGATCTAAACTAAGAACCGATCAGATCTTTGATTAAAACCGGGTGTCGCGTCTCCTCGAAGATAAATCTCCACGGGAGCGGCGCGATACGGAAGTGGTGGAATAACCTAGGATCGGCTCGTGAGACTAACCGCTGTAATACCATGTAAGATTGCTGCACTAGCTAATTGAAACAAAAGTCTGAACTGATAGAAATAGATTAGGGAGTGTATTTATATTTAACACTCCCCTCACATGTAGGTTATTTTAGTCCTTAGCGTGGGTTCGGTGCAGGCCACATAATTTTTTCCTTTTATTTTTAATACTGTACGAGCATGATCTTGAACTTAAGAGCAGGCATCAGAAGGGGACGCTGATGATGACAAGGAGAACCAAGGATCGGTGTCGTGACCCTAGCCTCTCTAATACCATGTAGAAAGTTATAGAACTCTAATATTTGTTTCGTGTTTATTCCGGTGACCCTCATAGGGTATATAAAGAAGTACAGGAGGTAAGAGACTTGGAGTACATGATATTATCTCTAGAGTTCTAATCTAACTCAATGTCTTATATGTATTCTAACATAGAGGAGGCGGTGGAGCTCGCAGCTCGGCGCGGAAGATAGGAAGCCCAACCCACGGCCGGTCCATAGGGCGGGGCAGAGGGGCGCTCGCCTCGGGCCCTTAGGAGAGCTGGGACCCCGGTCCAAGATTCATTTGTACACCTACACTTATACTCTTTAGAACATAGAGTTTGAAATAATTCTAGAAAATATAGATGCTCTAAGTTGTAGCTTATCATGCTCTAGTCTAACTTCTCTTACCTATTTTTTTTAAAATATTTACTTATAAGATCATATAATTTTAGAATAATTTTAGAAAATATAGAAGGCTCAAGCTACACCTTACCGTGCCTCAACTCTGACTTCTTTTAAGAAAAAATATTTACATATTTATGTATATTTTTTTCTTGATTACACGATTTTCTTCCGACCTTCCCAAATATGCATAACCACACCGACCCTCGGAATTTTTTGGTGATCAATTGTAGAGTACATATGTATATACACGTGTACAAAAGTAGATATTTTTAGAAATAAGAATCATGGTATATAGTTCACTCAATCAATAAAATTAATTAGTTCTAAATGTCTTCACTGAGATTTCAAATACCATGGATCTTTCAAGTATAAATATTATTTACTTTGTTATTACATTACCCTAATATTTCTCTTGATAAATACTAAATTTTTTAAGTTTTTTGTTTGTGACCAAGTGGTGAAGCCTTAGATTGTTAAGGGGCCAATACCAATCATGTTTAAACATTACATAATATTTAAGAATTTAACATAAGTTGATACCTTTAAGGAATTTTCTAGAGTAGGGGGGCCATGGCCCCCCACCCTAGAAAAGCTTCGCTAGTGTGAACAAGGAGGTCTTGGTGTCATTTCTCCCTAGGCCCCCCGAAATCTATGGACTCGCCCTGGCCCGACCTTGCACCGATCTACTCCTCCTCCGTGTTCTTGCAGTGTGTCTACTGCTCCTCCTTCGTGTGTTCTTTCCTCTCCTCGTGACTCGTGAGCAAGTGCAAGCCAACAGATTGGGATAGAGTTTTGACCCGCCGGCTCCGCCCCTGTGTCGATCTGTATCTGAGTTTTTCTTTTAATCGGCAGGACCTACCAACCAATCCGATCTACACACGTGGCATGCTATGGCAATGTTAGTTTGTGTGGCCATGCATGGTTTTACTATGAAATTAAGAGAGCCATGAATAGTATGAAGGGTAGAAGGAGATCATTGTGCTCATGGTGTAGGCACGGGCGATCAGGGGTTCCATTGGCGGATCTCGGCTCACTTCTTCTCGAACCATAAGTGTTGGTCGTCATTCATGTTGATCAAGTCGGCGAGCATGATCCTGGTGTTCTCAACTCAATACTTGGCATCGGCGTCAAGCCTTTGCACCTCTATGGCCTCTTTGGTCAGGTTGATGTAGATGGCAGCCGAGGCCTCCTTCTCTAGCCGCTTCTTCTCGTCCCACTTGGCCATGGCATTTTAAGAGGTGACCAACATCTTCTACAACCTCTCGCTCAAGGCAAGGGCTGAAGCTTCTTGGGCGAGATTGGCCTTGGTGGATTTTTGCCCTTGGGACGAGATGGAAGTGTATTCTGGCCAGGAGCATCATTTTCGCCATTGAGGACCGTAGTTGTGTCATTCTTGAGGCTTCTTTGTAGGTTGTATGGCCTATCTTCCACTTGGGATCCTCCTTTAACCGGTTCCAATAATGGAGCATGTGGAAGCCCTTCTTTCATTTGGCCTTGAAAAACTTCAAGGCCCGAGGCACCTGCAAATACAAATTTTTAGGTAACAAGATATGTACTTAGATGTAATGACGATGCACGTGCCCTTACCACTACAATAATGCATGTGCCGCTTTCCGGGTGAGCAAGGCCATCGATCGCGGCGCAGAACTTGCACGTCTCTTGCTTGATGTAGGCCCATCTTTTTTTGACAGATTCCTCATTGCGATTTTCTAATGATGTTGAAGGGCTTGTGAAGCTTCCTCTCATTGTAATATTGGATGACCTTGCGCCAATAGGCTTGGCCTTTTTTGTTGGGCACCATTTATTGAGTCTTGGCTAATGGTGAGCCAAAAGATGCAGAGCACTTCATCCTCCTTGTCGGTGAAACCGAAGGTCCTATGGTTCTCTCATTTCTTCTTCGCAACGCCAACACCGGCACTGGTAGCCACGGGTTGATCAGGCACCAACGTGTGCTCGCCCTCCTGTAATCCCTCCTCGTCATCAGGGTACACGGCCGTTGGCTGTTGCGTCGGCTGGGTGTAGAACAACAGGTCACCCTTGATGTCTACCTACATCCAAGGCTTCTCCAATAGGCCTACGAATCAGTGGGCATGAGATGATGACGGTGCACGATAAAGGAGACGCGGCAGCGAGATACCGGGTCGTACATTGTCAGGTCGGGCGCTGTCATTTCTTCAAACATGTTGTGGGGCACCGACATTTTCTCCGACGGCACCGCTCGCATCTTGTGTAAGGGAGTTGAACACCACCGGCAGTAAGCTGTGGGGATTACCTCTTCGACAAGATCCGGATGGCGTGTGCTTCCGCCATCGCACCGTATGTGAGTGCTAGGCGCCGACGCACCTCTGGTTGCCATTGCTCTAGCCAGCGGCAAGGCTACCACCACCACCGTGAAATACGGTGGGCCGTTGGACGTGGCAGGGCACACGCGCTTCATGGCTTCTACTAGGCAGTACCCTACGCTGGAGCGCAAGGTTCCCAGCAAGGCAACAATGCAAGTGTTGTCTCCGCGTTGAGGGGCAGACAAGCCCGCTTGCGGCAAGCTCCCTTACATGCCCCCGCAGTCGCCCGGTTCCTGTGAGCGCCCCGCCCCCCTCGTCACAAGGGCCAAAATGACCAGAAACGGTGACGGCGGGCCACGGCACTGCCGGAGGACATTGTCCCTCTCCTCATGATTCCTCTCTCCCAACAACCCAGCGCATCGGCTGGAGACGCATCCTGGGCACTCGCAGCCCAGCCCCGACGTCTTGCTGCTACCCCCTGACTGTCCTCGATGGACGTCATGCCGCTGTCCTGCTTGCGTCTTTGTGATGTCGTCTGCATCTTCGTCCAACGCATCCGCATTAGGGTTTGCGCCTCGCGATGGGCCACTCCTGCCTCTCTAAGTCACGGACCGCGACGCTTGGGCGCTTGGCCTGCCGTGTCTCAAGCTGCAGTCGCTCTTACGGGAAAGAAACAGAGCTTCGCCTCCATGGCGACCAATGATAACTTCATGCCGTAGCGGTGATGCGGCTCAGGAAGACGTCCGAGGAGCGGTGATTTAGGTTTGGAGGGTACTGTGTAGTTTTCTCACTAGTGGAGACATGCCTTCAGTCCCGCACCATAAGGGTCTTTAGTTTCGGTTGGCCAACCGCGACTAATTAGGCGGGACTAAAAGCGAAGCCTTTAGCCGCGGTCCAGTTACCAATCATGATAAATGGCCCTTTAAGTGGCCGCGATACAGGGTTTGGGCTGGAGAAACTTTAGCCCGGCCCGTAATCCCAACCACGACTAGATATTATTTTCAATAATTATGTTTTTCATTTTTCTAATTTCATTTTCCTAAAAAAAATTACTTGTTACTCTCTTGGACAATTTTTAATACTAATTATACTTAATCTGTAGTCAACTTGTAGACGTGGTCATCACTTCTCGGTCCACCCTTAGCATGCTTAACTCCTTGGTTCTTTCCTGCGCTCTCGCGAGTGTGATGTATCTTGTTGTAAATACAACCATATCAATCATATTAACTCTTATACTAGTGTGTTTTTTTCACATTTCTGTATTTTTTGAAACCAAAAACAATCTGTAAACCCGAATTGGAAAAATAATATAATTTATTATTAGAAAAATATGAGTGAATATGAAATAATTATGTATTTATTTATTTATTATTATTATCAAATAATATCCTGGGCACTCGCAGCCCAGCCCCGACGTCTTGCTGCTACCCCCTGATTGTCCCCGGTGTACGTCATCTCGTTGCCCTTCTTGCATCTTTGTGATGTCGTTTGCATCTCCGTCCAACGCATCCGTAGTAGGGTTTGCGCCTCGCGGTGGGCCACTCCCGCCTCTCTAAGTCGCGCACCGTGACGCTTGGGCGCTTGGCCTGACGTGTCTCAAGCTGCAGTCGCTCTTACGGGAAAGAAACAGGGCTTCGGCTCCGTGGCGACCAATGAAAACTTCATGGCGGCAGCGGTGATGCGGCTCAGGACGATGTCCAAGGAACGGTGATTTAGGTTTGGACGGTACTGTGTGGTTTTATGTTATTGATCTCACGTTGTGGTCGCCATATTTATAGGGGATCACATCATTGGGGTTCCTTCACGGCATCAATTGTTTTCCATTACAAACACGAGATGTGAGTGAAAGTTTCTTTCACGAACACGAAGTGGTGAGCGAACGTCGGAGGGGCGACGCATGAAGGCGCACTTTGCGATGGATGAAAGCTCAAAGTGACTGACCAATCCACAGAAATCATAGCTCCTTTACTAATACAAAATACTCGTGCATTGCTACAAGAAAAACATATATATCCAATCTCATGCAACCTCTTATTGCTGAGAGTATCCCTCTATGTTTATCTCTCGCCGCGAGCCTACGTTTGTAAGATCCACTGACCTGACTGATGCTAAGTCGGTGACACCACCACCCGGCTAAGGACGAGGTTTCCCAAAATTATTCGCAAAATCGATTGACCCACGTAACCCAGCCCTACCAAAACTATATACAGCACAAACATAAACATGCGCATGACTGCACCAATTACCCGAAATTGTACGAGTCTTAAAATATTATTTCTTTTCATTCTTATTACATTTTTTTATTAAATGTCGAGCTTCCGTGGGACGATCTTCTCTCGTACCTACTTTGGTACCGTTCTCTAACAGCAGCAATCGCATATAACCATACTTTGAAAAAAAAGGACACGAGAGAATCTATACAAGTGGATTCGTCTGTTAACCGAATGCACGACCAACATCTGTAAAAAATTAAAAATAAAAACTAGTGATACCCTTCCTATCGAAAAAATCTTAATTTAGACCGATGAAAAAATAAAATGACAAATGTGGCATCTGCCATGTTGAAGGCAGAGGAAGCAGCTGTAGTCACTTGATCTACTTCCAAACATCGGCGCGGATTCTCTACCCTGCAAGAAGCAAGGCAGAGGTACAGTACCCTGACCTGACAATCTTGATCCTTGGATCGAAAATAAAAGGCAGAGATTGAGACCAACACTGTAGCGACGAAACACTGCGGAGACGACACTGTAGCGACGACACTGTTCATTGGTCCCTGTAGCGACTGACCTGAATCGTCAGATTGGAATCCAACGGCCGAAAAATGATGGCAGGGCAGAGGTAGTGTAGCTCTCTGCCTTGCAAGAGGCAAGTCAGAGAATCCGGGGCGTCCAAACATATACTCTGCCTTCCATGGGCCCGTGCCGGACGAGCCTGTCCAAATACGTGTACTACGCCAGGCCATCAAGACACGTCTTCACCTCACCAAGCAAATCAATCAGGAGATGCTGCAGCCAGGGCCGTCTCCAGAAATTCAGGACCCCTGTACGAAAGTTTAAATAGGTCCAAACATAATTATCAAAATAATGTACTCCGTAATAACAATGTATACTCCAATATATTTCATTGCAAAATTTGCAATGGTATATTCGTAATCAATCTTCTTCTGTTCTTTAGCATGTCGCTCTCAAGACCTGAGCATTAAGTTTTTCTTGTTTCATTATAGAACGCAAGTAGGACTTCAATTGCTCACTTTAGATGGCCAAAATCATATTTTCTAATTTTATTTGTACCAGTCCTTGTTGTAGGAACACAAAAGCACACAAATGTTGAAAAGGACAAACCAATGGATGCACTTGTGTACAGTATAAACAGAGCATCTCCACGGGCGCTCCTAATAGCTCCACCGGCACTCCTAATAGTGCTTCCAATAGCTCTATTGGGATCCTAGTGAGAGAAAGCGTCCACACCGGCGCCCCCAAAAAGCGTCGGCATGTTCTGGAGCCCCATAAAGCGCCGGCGCGCACGAAAGGATCCATATGCGAAGGGCTTCGATCGGGGTTGTAGGCACCCGAAAGGATCCCTCTGGCGCCTTCGACGGTAGCGCCCCCGACGCAGCGTCCCTGCCCTTTTTCCCGCTGCTGAGGAGGGTCGCCGCGGGCAGATACATGGCGGAAGCTAAGGGCGACATTGATGGTGACAAGACAGACCTTGGTCGCCGCCGTGCTCGGCGCGTCCAGCGTGCATCGAGGCCTGCCGCCCCGTGCCCCAAGCAACCTTGCGCAATGACCGTGAGCAGTAGGTGGTGGGGAATTGGGGGAGAGGAGCCCCGTGCCCCAGCGATCCTTAGGCAGCTGCTAGCGCAACTGCCGGCGCTTACTTGGGGAGCACCGTTGGAGATGCTCTCACCAACGCAATGGATGGAGGAAAAAAACCTAATTTAAATAGGGCTTCGAGCTGGATTGTTAACTTTTGGCTAGAGCCTGAACGCACCTGATCCTGAACCATGTCGCTGGCCGCTAGTGCTTGGCTTGGCGCTGCCCATTCTGAACCCATGCAGCGTGCTAGCCGGCCGGGGACTACTTGCTCCGGCAGCGGCGCCGTCAAAGCGTCAAGCGAGGCGTGAGATTGCCGATCCGGAAACAAAGCGACAGGCAATGAAACTGCTGCGTCCAGGGCCCGAAACTAGGCTGCAGTGCCTCCGAAAATTAGCTCACATAGCAAGTACTGCTTAGGAAACATATACGGGTTTCCTACATGTACGGGGAGTCGCGGCCGGGGACAGAAGGAGAAGGTGCGTTGAGCTGATTCTTTTCCTTCTCTTGTCCGGTTTTCTGGCGCTTGTTTGTTAGGTTTCCTCGTGACGGATCGTGTGAGAGTTGGACGCCATATAGACGCTGGTTTTTTTTTACATAGGAGACTGATCGTGTGGGAGTTTTGGACGTCTGGACGCCGGTTTTTTACGTACGAAGCTTTGAGGGGTCGATCGCTCTGGGTTTCCTACATGTACGAAGCGGTTTTTTAACGGACCATTACGTCCCTCCTATTATTGCAATATAGTAAAGATATAAACAAATATGGGAGTCTCGATTTGGTCCATCCCTCGTACAATCAGACATAGAACTTTCCTTCAATGTCGATTAATTAAAAGAAGATCGCAAACAGGCATTAAACGTCGTTATTGCTTTCCCTCAATGTCGATTAAAAGGGCCACACGGCACCAATTTCATTACGGTCAATGCTTCTCGTATCTTTACCAAATCGGAAGCCGCTTTCATTGCACATACCATCTTTTGTTTCAGCCCCATATAAACACAGGATCGTACGTGATCAGTCAAAAGCAACGTTCCCTTCCGTCCCGAGAGCTTCTCTACAAACCCCAAGTGCTCCCCATGGCTTCCATGGTCGCCACCGCCGCTGCCTCAATCTTGATTCTGGCACTCCTCCTTGTGTCCTCCGGTAAGCCGTTTTCAAATTATATTGTGGTTTTTGGTTCGTCTTACGTAAAAGTTATCTAAGTTTGACCAGGTTTATTTGGTTTCATTAGATCGGTGGTGAAACATATGTTCATAATCTATTTATAAGATCTAATACATTTTTCTAAGAACTTGGTCAAACATTGGCAAGTTTGTCTTGAGACAAACAATACATCTTTCTAGCATCCGTACCGTACATGTAAAGATGTTTACCATAAGACTAGTCATATCGTAAAGTTGTTTACCATAAGATGTTTATATATCATATAACAGCATCATAATTTCCTTATGTATACTGATTTGTAGAATCTTAATGCAAAATTATTTATAAGATATATTTAACATTTTTTAAATTCTACTTGCTATGATATAGTACCTATAATATCATGATCTCTATCATTATTAATTATAATAACAGCATGCATGTAATGCATGATATTAGCTATCATATTCTAGTTTAGCAAATTTTCTCTGATCACGCAGATGCCACTCCTACTGTCCCTAAGTGCATGACGTACCCTGCACCGGTGGTTTCCGAGTGCGTAAACCCCGATGAATGCATTAATGTGTGCACAGTCCTAGGCGGCGGCACCGGAGGATACTGCTCATCCTACAAGGCCTGCTACTGTATTAAGTGCTCAAGTCAAGAGGCTTTTTTCCTCGCACGCGCAGATCTCATACGGGTTCTCGAAGAAGTCAAGAGGCCGTGAAGCATTCTACAAAGTCAATTTCAGTTGAACATAAAAAACTTTAGCTTGAATGCATGATTGGGCGTCACTTGTTAGGAGTAGTACCAATAAGTACCAGATGATGGGCAGCCTTCGATTCGTGTGGTTAATTAGTTTCTTTGTCTTCAAAGTATGAAGACAGTAATAACTCTATTTCAAATCAGAGGGGCTTTCATCCTTGAAACTACGTTTACATCCTTCTTTTAACTTCTGCAATGGAAAAAAATATGAGAATTTTTCTCATATAAACTTAAATTTGGTGTCCGATTGAATTGATTTATCTGTATGTAAGGACTTCTTTCTAGTACCTAGCTTTGGTTTGTACTAGGTGTGCATCTCGACAGAGTTGCTATTTGGTACGTGCACGTCGGATTGTCGGAAGCACATGGCGTTTTAGGGCTGGGCCAGCAAGTTCAATCAATCTGCAATCTGAGCTAGCTTTGTACATGGGTCTCTCGCCGGACAATCTTGATCTGCTTCCTTTGTCGTGGGAAGGTACGAGAGCTGTGCCAACAGGCCGACAAACCTGGTCGTCCAGGTAGAAGACCTGCGCGGCTACTCTGTGGATCCGTTCGCTAAGACCGAATCCTGCAAATTTTAGACCTTTAAGGCATCTCCAACCATGCGACCCAAACAGACGCGCTGGGCTATCTGTTTTGGGCTGTTTGGGTGGCCGTGCGGACACCCGGACAGCGGCTCGCGTCCGCGTGTCCGTTTGGGTCGCACGCTGCGTCCAAACACGCGGACGCAGTGCAAATGTAATAAAATAAAAGAAAATAAAAAGGAAAAAGGAAAACAACAAAAAATAAATTGAAACTGGTGGTTCATTAAACTTAGACCTATTTTGGGCAATTTTTACACAAAAGAAAGCCCTATATGGGTTTTAAACTATAAAAAAAAAGCAAACCCTAGTCAGGGTTTGCAAGCACGGTGGCCGTCGGCAGTACTACTCCCACTAGTACTCGTCGTCGTCGCCATCGATGAGGACGAAGCCCCCCGGCGGCGACGCGTTGTTCCGGCTGGACACGCCGGAGGGTGCCGGGGACTCCGGCAGGGCGACTACTGCACCCTTTCCCAGGCGGAGTGCGGGTCCGGAGGGCTCGCCGGCCTGCGCAGCCGTGCCCTCCGCGTGGACTCCTTCCGGAGCTGCTTCTCCGCTGCGGCCTACAGCTCCGCCTCCTGCCGGAGCGCGGCCCGACGCTCCTCCTCCTCCTGGAGCGCCGCCTAGCGCGTGGCCTCCTCCTCCTGGCGAGCCATCTCGAGGAAGGCCCACGCCTCCGCCTGGGCCTTCCTGGCCATCTCCTCCAGCGCGGAGGCGCGCAGCGTCTCCGGGAGGTGCGGCCATTTGGCCAACTCCTCGAGGTCGCGCTGCTCGCGGGACGCCGCGAGCGCCGCCTGCAGCTCGGGGTTGTCCTCCTCCTGGGGCTCGGGTTGCGGCTGGGGCTTGGGCTGGGCCTGTGGCGCCGACGCGGCCTCGTCGATGTAGAGGCCGCCGGGCGCGGCGCCAGCCCGCCTTGCAGGCGTGCGCGGCTGAGCGCGAGACCGCGCCGTAACGGACGTGAAGCACGTGCGCCGGCGCGCGTCGTGCTCCACCTCGAACCAGAAGTCCCAGTTGGGACTTGTGTCGCCGTATGCGGGGTGCTCCTGGAGGTCCGCCAGCAGCTGCGCGCGGCGCCTCCGGAACTCCGCGATGCGGGCGCGGCCGGAGCCCGGGATGGGCGGCACCGAAACCCGATCTGGGCTCAGGTGCCAGCCGTGGGGGAGGTGCATGTCCCCCCACGGCATTGGGACGTCGGCATCCCAGAACATCTGCGCCACCGCTACGGTGACGTAGATCCGGTCGCGGCTGGGAGGAGCCAGCGGCCCCATGTCGAACGTCGCCGGCGCGATTCGCCGGCTGCTGCCGGCCTCGTGGTCGTTCGCGGATGGGAGGAACTCCCGCTTCGGGGTCATGGCGGTGCGGAAGCTCTAGGTCGCTCGTGCGTGTGGCCGTAGTGGAGAGTGGGGACTGGATAGGAACAGTTCCCCTCCCCCAGTCCACATTTAATAGGACTGGGGCACCGACAGCTGGGCCAGCCACGCGGACCAGGCGGACACGCGAGGACGCCCCGTGCCATCCGCGGCCACGCAAACCAGACCCAGATTTGGGCCGGGTTTGCGTCTTTCCGGACGCCGCGGCCATCCGCATTTGCAGTGCGTCGCCGCGTTGGGCCGCGTTTTTGTCCGGCTGGACCCATCCGGACGCGCAGGCGCGAGATGCGTCGCCGCGTTAGAGATGCCCTTATTTCATCCTTGTAATTCTTCAGTAATGGGGCACATGAGTACTATCTTTTATGCATGACAAACATCGAAAGGATTCTCAAAAAAAAAAAAAAAAACATCGAAAGGTACCAAGGACCAACTAGTTGATGCCCAGTTATGTTTACGATGTGAATTTATCCATCAACTTACTCACCTTCCTCAAGGGTTCTAAAATCCCGGCATTGTCAATTCGTGTGGTTGATGAATGCAGAATGACAGTCTGCAACTGTGATCTGTAGACAATGAAATGTTATCCCACGATACAGAACACTCGAAAGAAAGGGTAAAATACATGGCGCGTACCTAAACTCGGCAGCCTTGGCCGCCTCCGTACTCAGGAATACGCATTCTACTGTAAAGACGATTACAAGGCCCATCTGCCGTCCCTGGTGCGCTGTAAAGAACGCTGACATGGCAAGTTGTGGACCCCAAATGACAGATTCCAAATGGGTCTATGATGAGGACATCCCTACCTCACTACTACCTCCGTCATTACCAACTGAAGATGAACCTGCTGTGAAGCTCAAGTCCAATGAAGTCAGGATTGGACCAATGACACGAGCTCGTGCGAAGCTACTTAAACAACAGGTGAACTTGTTCCTAAACGATACCTTGATTGATGAGAACTTTATACTACCTAAGTCCTATTACTTATGTATCATCAGGTATGAAGAGGAGACAAGCATCGCACGAGGAGGAGAGGAGCAGCTGGACGTGAAGATGGACGTGAAGCTGGACAAGGAGCTGGACATGAAGATATCTCATGGACGCGCGAGGGAGGAGCGGGAGGAATGCGCGAGAGGAGAAGAAGAAGTCCAGGCCGGTCCAGCGCCCGGTCAGACCGGCCCCCACGCCGGGCCACCCGGTCCCTGGCCCGGTCGACCGGCCGCCAACCGGAGGGAGTGCATCGTACCGGGCAGAAACCGGAAACTTCGCAGTTTCCCGGTTGGCGACCGGTTGACCGGACCACCGACCGGACCGGCCGGTCCACAGCCCGGTCGACCGGATTCCAGACCGGACCAGTCCGAGTCTGTCTCGACCAGATCTATTCTAGGTCGGTTTTACTTGTATTTTTCGACCAGAACTCGTCCCGGACGCATATATAAGTGCCTTGGACGACCCCCTAGCTGCTTTAGACCACGTTTAAGATAAACCCTAGTTCTTAGTTGTTTGCTCTGCAAAACTATTGAATTCCCTACACCATATTGCTTGGATATTGTGTAGATCCTGTTTAAGTCTTGTGTGATCTGCTGTTCCATTGGGAATTAGACGATTGCAACTTACCGCTTCGTGGTCGGCGGCTACGTGCGCAAATGTGTGGAGTTGCGAATATCTTGCAGGGTTGAGAGCTGTTGCATCTGGCGACAGGGACCAATCGAGAGATCTCGTTGCGTCATACAAGTTATCATCCACTACATCGTCGTGTTTCTCCGCTGCTATCACCCCGTGATCATCATCACCACCGTTGCTTACTGAGAAGATCGGGCCACCCCTTATCATCTTGGTATCAGATTTCCAGTTTTCCTCGGTAAGCCATCCATAATCCACCCCATAGTTAAGTTGTGAGTGTTTTCCTATCCAGAAAAAGCCATAAAAAGTTAGGGTTAGGGTTTGCCATAGCCTTAGATTGCACTAATTTCGAGTTTTAGTTGCTTTTCGTAGTTGTTTTTGCGTATCTTTATCTTTCATCTAGTAGAATTGTTAGGGTTTGTGTTTTCTCTATCATCTAGTTTATCATAGTGTGTCAATTTTTGTTACTCCGAGTCCACATAGCGTACAGTGTGCTTGTTCCCAACCATAGACACAGCCTATCGATATAACGTGACTAGGAACTTCCCCAGAAGAGACTAGTTTTACCGCTCGACAGGCTGCTCATTAGGGTTTTGGTGCTTTGCATATCTTGTTGGCCGTGTTATCAAGGAGTTGAGTCATAAAATCAAAAAAACAAAAAAAGAAAAAGAAGCAAAAAGAGCTACATAGCTGCGTGTGTTACAAAAAAGAAAATACAAAAAGAATAGTGTCGTGCTAGTTGAATCAAGTGAAAGGCCTAAGTTTTCTTTACTGCACCAGTAGTTGAGCAATCTTGTGTCTGTCTCGTTGAGCTTTGCTAGCATCTCTCTAGTGCATTGCAACCTTTCCTCCATATAGTTGCATTGCCCCATTATATCGCCTTGTGTGAGTATCTTTGGTTGTCTACGGTCAGCGCTAGAGCTTGTTATTGGTGCAAATAGGTAGCCTACCTACAGCCCCACATATATCCTGCTTTGTCGTGTGATTGTTCTTATACCCTTGATATTCACTTCGCTATATCCGTGCACTAATTGTTACTACAAGTGGTAAGCAATACTAATTTACTTTGGAATGGTAAGATTTCCTTTTCTTATCAGTTTTGAGTGAGTTGTGAGAGTACCACCATATATTTTTGATTTAGTGCACTAACCTACTAATCATGTCTGCTAGTGATAATAAGATTGTTAACCAGGAAAACAAGAATTCGGCAGATATCATCACATGGAGGGAGTATGAAGCTCTTCGTAATGAGATGCGACGTGAATTCCGCACTAAGGATGATGAGCTTAAGGGTACAGTTGACGAGATCAAACAAACGCTGGATGCTACTAATGTCACCATCACTGGATTGGCTGATCAAATGACGGATATCCAGCGCAGTATTGCAGATATGCGCCTCGCTATTGAGAATTTGACTGCACAACAACAACAGCAAGACGATGATGAAGATCCTAAGCTGGAAGATGACGCACACAATGCTCGTGGTGCGCCTCGTGGTCATCGTCCTCGTGGTTGGGTTCCGCTTGGCCGCAATGGTCGTGGACAAGATGAAGAAGATGGATTGGGTAAGCCCAAGTTTTCCATACCCAAGTTTGAAGGAGGAGCTGATGTTGAAGAATATCTCACTTGGGAGCTCAAGATTGAGAAGTTATGGAGCTTACATCCCAACTATTATGAAGATAAGAAGATCAAGCTTGCTTCTTCTGAATTTGATGGTTATGCATTGCGTTGGTGGGATTCTTTGGTTCGTAACCGCGACGAAGATGGTGCACAACCTATCCGTACATGGCGTGCTATGAAGGAGGTTATGACTTCTCGTTTTGTGCCTACAAATTACATGCGGAATATCTTTGATAAGCTAACACTATTGAGGCAAGGTGTGAAGACTGTTGATGAGTACTACATGGAGATGGAGATGCTTATGCAGCGTGGTCGTGTCCGTGAGTCTCTAGAGATGACAATGCAGCGTTTTGTCAATGGATTGAAGTATGATGTTAAAGGCATTGTTCGTCATTACACCTACACCAACATGAATCAATTGTTACATCATGCAAGAGAAGCTGAATCCCAGTTGGCTGAAGAAGCAAAGGTTAAGGGACGTGCTACGGGAGGTGGGCGTTTTACACCCCGTGCGCCTTCTACGACGCCCGGCGCCTTCGACGCGCTCTGCTCCTTACTCTACTCCGCCTAGCAAACCGGTCTCCAATGTGTCTAATGCAAAGAAGTCCGAATCTGCTGGAAGTACGAGTGGTTCTAGCATGTCTACAGCGCGCAACCGCGATATGCTTTGCCATACATGTGGTGGCAAGGGTCACTTCAAGAGAGATTGTCCTAACCGCAAAGTCATGATTATCAATGAGGACAATGAGTATGAGACTGGAGATGATGTTGATCCAAATGCTCCAGACGATGATGACTATGACACTGATGGTGAAGATGCATATCCTTCTGATGCTCGTACCATTGTTGTGTCGCAGCGTGCTCTTAATGTGTTGCCTAGTGCATCTACTCAGCCCTGCAATTTGTTCCAAACCAAAGCTTTAGTTGGTCCTGACAAGGCTTGCAAGGTCATTATTGATGGCGGGAGTTGCCGCAATTTAGCAAGCAAGGAGTTATGTACTAAGCTGAAGTTGAAGTACCTACCGCACCCGCATCCATATTATATTCAGTGGTTGAGCGACAATGGTGAGATGAAGGTAAACCACATGGTGCGTGTTGAGTTTGAGATTGGACCGTATAAGGATTGCATTGATTTTGATGTGGTTCCTATGATGGTTTGTCACCTCTTATTGGGTCGGCCTTGGCTCTATGACCGTTCTGTGCAACACAATGGCCGAGCCAATACATATCACTTGGAGTACAAGGGCAAGAAAATTAACTTACAACCTATGTCACCACAACAAATTGTCAATGAGTCTCGTCAGAAGATTGAAGTGAATTTGGAGGATGCACCTCTAGATAGGCGAGCGAATTGTAATGTCGTGAGTGATATAACGAAAAGTGAGAGAGTGAATTCCTTAATTTCATTAGTCACCAAAGAAGACATGAGAGAATTTAGTGAGGATCCTACGGCCATGCCTCTTGTGCTTTTGTACAGGGGTACGGTCTTGGTTACTAACGACATGACCCCTCTTCCTCTTGGTGTTTCTAATGTTTTGCAGGAATTTGGCGACGTGTTTCCGGAGGAGGTACCCGCAGGACTACCACCATTGCGAGGTATTGAGCATCAAATTGACTTGATTCCCGGAGCTTCGCTGCCCAATAGGGTGCCATATCGTACTAATCCCGAAGAGACGAAGGAGATACAGAAGCAAGTACAAGCGCTACTCGACAAAGGTTATATCCGCATAAGCCTTAGTCCTTGTGTTGTTCCTGTTATTCTAGTTCCTAAAAAAGATGGTACTTGGCGTATGTGCGTAGATTGTAGAGCTATAAACAACATTACTATTCGATATCGTCACCCTATTCCCCGTTTAGAGGATATGCTAGATGAATTGAGTGGTGCTGCTGTGTTCTCTAAAATTGATTTGCGTAGTGGTTATCATCAAATTAGGATGAAAGAAGGGGATGAGTGGAAAACAGCCTTTAAAACAAAATTTGGTTTATATGAGTGGTTAGTAATGCCTTTTGGGTTAACTAATGCACCTAGCACTTTCATGAGACTGATGAACCATGTTTTGCGTGAATTTATTGGCAAATTTGTTGTTGTCTACTTTGATGACATATTAATCTACAGCCGCAATGAATCTGATCATACTATACATATTAGACATGTTTTGCAAGTGTTGCGTGATAATCAACTCTATGGTAATCTTGAGAAGTGCACATTTTGCAAAGATAAGGTCATATTTCTGGGTTATGTTGTCTCTAAGCATGGAGTAGAAGTAGATGTGTCTAAAATTGAAGCTATTCAAAATTGGCCTACTCCCATGAATGTGAGTCAAGTACGAAGTTTCCATGGTCTAGCTGGGTTTTATCGCAGATTTGTGCCCAACTTTAGTACTATTGCTGCACCTTTGAATGATTTAACTAAGAAGGGTGTTGTTTCTGAGTGGGGCGCAGCCCAAGATCATGCTTTTGATAAACTTAAGAGATTGTTAACTTCTGCACCGTTGCTTGCACTTCCTGATTTCAATAAGCAATTTGAGATTGAATGTGATGCTAGTGGTATTGGAATTGGTGGTGTGTTGATGCAAGAGGGTCGCCCAATTGCCTATTTTTCTGAGAAACTTTCTGGTGCTAAGTTGAACTATCCTATATATGATAAAGAATTGTATGCTTTAATTAGAGTTCTTGAGGTTTGGCAACATTACTTATGGCCAAAAGAATTTATCATACATTCTGATCATGAAGCTTTAAAATACCTGAAAGCCCAATCTACTTTGCATAAGCGTCTCGCTAAGTGGGTTGAGTTCATTGAGTCTTTTCCATATATTATTAAGCATAAGAAGGGAAAAGATAATATTGTTGCTGATGCTCTATCTAGGAAGAATATGCTATTAACTCAACTTGATGTTAAAATTCCTGGTTTAGAGATACTATGTGATTTGTATGCTACTGATCATGATTTTGCTGAACCATATCGCTTATGTGCTCTTGGTAAAGCATGGGAAAAATATCACATACATGATGGGTTCTTGTTTAGAGCTAGCAAACTATGTGTTCCAGAATCGTCTGTGCGTTTGCTCTTATTGCAGGAATCACATGCTGGAGGTTTGATGGGTCACTTTGGGCGTGAGAAGACGCTACTCATGCTAGCTGACCACTTTTATTGGCCAAAGATGAGGCGGGACGTGGATAGATATGTGAGGAGATGCATTACTTGCAACAAATCCAAGTCCAAGCTGAAGCCTCACGGTTTGTATACTCCTTTACCGGCACCTACTACACCATGGGAGGATATTAGTATGGATTTTGTGTTGGGTTTGCCGCGTACTAAGAGAGGCCATGATTCTATATTTGTGGTAGTGGATAGATTTTCTAAGATGTCCCACTTTATTGCCTGCCACAAGAGCGACGATGCGTCGCATATTGCTAACCTGTTTTTCAGGGAGATTGTACGTCTACATGGAGTCCCGAAGACTATTGTTTCTGATCGTGACGTCAAGTTTATGAGCTACTTCTGGAAGACGCTTTGGAGAAAGCTGGGGACGAAGCTTCTGTTCAGCACTACTTGTCATCCCCAAACTGATGGTCAAATTGAAGTGGTGAATAGAA
This sequence comes from Lolium perenne, assembly GCF_019359855.2. Taxonomy (NCBI): domain Eukaryota; kingdom Viridiplantae; phylum Streptophyta; class Magnoliopsida; order Poales; family Poaceae; genus Lolium; species Lolium perenne. The sequence goes on from NC_067246.2 coordinate 325,042,578, forward strand.
CATTGTCACAACTGTTGAGATCCATGATCAAGAAGAACCTGAAGGAGTGGGAAGAGTGTTTGCCGCATGTGGAGTTTTCTTACAACAGGGCGGTGCATTCTACCACGGAGCTATGTCCTTTTGAGGTGGTGTATGGTTTCAAACCCATTACTCCACTTGACTTGTTGCCTTTGCCCATACATGAGAGAGTTAATATGGAGGCATCAAAGAGGGCAGATTTTGTGAAGAAGATTCATGTGAAGACTAAAGAGTTGATTGAGAAGAAAGGCAAGAGCAATGCTGAAAGAATGAATAAGAAGCGCAAGGAGATGTTGTTTAAGCCTGGTGATTTGGTCTGGGTACATTTTCGCAAGGATAGGTTTCCGAAGCTGAGAAAGTCGAAGTTGAAGCCTCGTGGTGCTGGTCCTTACAAAGTGCTTGCCAAGATCAATGATAATGCATACTCGATAGATCTTCCAGAGGATGAGTTTGGTGTCAGTAATTCTTTCAATGTTGCTGATTCGACACCATATGACGGAGAAGACCTTGGAGCGTCGGGGTCGACGCCTTTTGAAGGGGGGGGGAGATGATGAGGACATCCCTACCTCACTACTACCTCCGTCATTACCAACTGAAGATGAACCTGCTGTGAAGCTCAAGTCCAATGAAGTCAGGATTGGACCAATGACACGAGCTCGTGCGAAGCTACTTAAACAACAGGTGAACTTGTTCCTAAACGATACCTTGATTGATGAGAACTTTATACTACCTAAGTCCTATTACTTATGTATCATCAGGTATGAAGAGGAGACAAGCATCGCACGAGGAGGAGAGGAGCAGCTGGACGTGAAGATGGACGTGAAGCTGGACAAGGAGCTGGACATGAAGATATCTCATGGACGCGCGAGGGAGGAGCGGGAGGAATGCGCGAGAGGAGAAGAAGAAGTCCAGGCCGGTCCAGCGCCCGGTCAGACCGGCCCCCACGCCGGGCCGCCAACCGGCCGCCAACCGGAGGGAGTGCATCGTACCGGGCAGAAACCGGAAACTTCGCAGTTTCCCGGTTGGCGACCGGTTGACCGGACCACCGACCGGACCGGCCGGTCCACAGCCCGGTCGATCGGATTCCATACCGGACCAGTCTGAGTCTGTCTCGACCAGATCTATTCTGGGTCGGTTTTACTTGTATTTTTCGACCAGAACTCGTCCCGGACGCCTATATAAGTGCCTTGGACGACCCCCTAGCTGCTTTAGACCACGTTTAAGATAAACCCTAGTTCTTAGTTGTTTGCTCTGCAAAACTATTGAATTCCCTACACCATATTGCTTGGATATTGTGTAGATCCTGTTTAAGTCTTGTGTGATCTGCTGTTCCATTGGGAATTAGACGATTGCAACTTACCGCTTCGTGGTCGGCGGCTACGTGCGCAAGTGTGTGGAGTTGCGAATATCTTGCAGGGTTGAGAGATGTTGCATCTGGCGACAGGGACCAATCGAGAGATCTCGTTGCGTCATACAAGTTATCATCCACTACATCGTCGTGTTTCTCCGCTGCTATCACCCCGTGATCATCATCACCACCGTTGCTTACTGAGAAGATCGGGCCACCCCTTATCAGTCTAGCCACGCAATATTTGTAAAAAGCCCCCCAAATCTACTAGTGTTTCTAACTATAGGTCCCTCCTCAACTCCATCCCCTTCTTCCGGCTCCCCTCCCCTGCATCTGCCACGCCGGCGGCGCCCGCCTCGCTGCCTACGACTGGACACGCACCGGAAATGGCCGGCCACCGCTCCAAGTCGCCCGGACACGCACCGCCGCTCAGCCCGTGCTTCCGACCCGCGGGCTCCATGCCGACCACAAACAAACTCCCCAGTCCAGCGGCAGTTGGCCAACTTTCCCATGCGCCGCGCCGATCCCCGTTGTCCGTCGGATCCCGCAGGCGCGGCCTACGCTTTGCGCAGCCCACCCCATCTGTCAGCGGGAGGTCGCCACGGGCCACCGCTCCAAGTCGCCGTCGGGTCGACCAATATGCGCCGGAGAGCCCGCTACCGCGATGCAGGGACGCTTCCTGCGCTGAGCCACCATTGCCGTTGCAGGGGAACATGAGGCCGGCAGGATGAAGCAGGGGAGCGTCACCGGGATCTGGGCTCCCGCCGGCGGCGCGAGGTGGGGATTTTTTTATCCTTTTTTCGTTTTTTTTATCTACAGGAAGTGAGGAGGGACCTTAGTTTGGAAGAAAAGAAAATTTAGGGTTATATTTGCAAAACAAAATCAATCAGGCACATGACAGACAGGGTCCACCACATGCCACGTGAGGGGTCCACCACATGCCACGTAAGCGAGTACGCTGCTCTACACCGCACCAGTGGCCGTAGATGGGCCTTGTAATTCTTTAGTTAGCGTAGAATGCGTATTCCTACAGTGGTGGAGGCATGCAAGGCTGCCGAGTTTGGGTACGTGCCATGTATTTTACTCCGAAAGAAAATCTGGCGATACTACACTGGTGGCACACGCACCAGCTACAAGGGACAGAACAGATTGGTATCTTGTTTCACCAGCTATAAGAGACGAGACAGACAGAACACTAAGAGCATCCCCAGCCGTTGGGGCTCCCCAGGCCGAAATCCGGCGTTAGTTATCGCCGGATGGATGTATTTTGTGGCCTGGGGAGGCCCATTTTCCCAGCCGTGAGCCCATGGTCGCGCACCCACCGCGTGCATAGCGACGGCGCAGTCACCGGGAAGGGAAATCGTCGGAGTGCCCTCGACGCATTGAACCGTCGCAAAGTGGTCTGGAGAGCCCAAACGACTCGTCGGGAACGGCCGAAGTGGCCTCGATGCGAGAACCGCCGTAATGGAATACGAACTCCGCAGAAGAGCAATCGCCGCTCTCTTCGTCGAGAGACCTATATATACGGTTTACGACGGCCGACGCCATTCATCTGTTCTCTCCTCACCATCCTCCGTCAACCATGAGCGATCTCTCTTGGCCATCGGACACCGACAGTGAGGGGAAGCCGCCTGGATGGCGCCATTGGTGGGATAAAGCTGCATCGTCCAGCAGCGACGATTCCCCCCCCCGCCGGCCAGCGAGGACGACGAGGAGGACGAGGAGGAGGACGAGGAGAAGGATGAAGGGGCCAAGGAGCAGGCCGAGGAAGAGGCCGAGGAAAAGGAGGAGGAGGAGGACGAGGAGGACGACGAAGAGGCTGAGGACACTGACGAGGAGGAGGACCCAACTTCCTCCGACGAGGAGGTGACGAGCCGGAAGCGTCGCCGCCCCGACGATGAGGCGGGGCCATCTAGGAAGAAGAAGAAGTAGTTTAAGTTTGTTTTCAAGTTTTTATATGTAATTTTTATGTTCATTCGAATTATATTCGAAATATATATAATCTATCTATGTTGCACCACTTGAGAGTTCAAAGCTTTCGTTCGACGAGGGTATTGCCGTAGATCGGGAAGATGAGGGTATTGCCGTACAAACCCAGGCCATTGTCGCCGACAAGTTGGGGCCACGCGCGCTTTCGTTTCGTCCGGACTCTAGAGCGCTCCGGGGGGCCGGGGATGGCGTGGGATCGCCGGATGGATTTAGGCCCAAATCCGGACGAAAACGAGGAACCGGGGGCGCGACTGGGCCGAATTACGCCGTCCGGATGGAAAAAACGCTCGCCGGGGGCCTGTTCGGGGGGACGAGTGGAGATGCTCTAATGCCCGGACTAGGACAGCATTGGGCAATCAGGGAAACAACAGTTACATGGCCGTTTCTAGAAGAAAAATATAAACAACGTCGCAACCAAAATGCATATAGTTAAACTTCAAAACAAGGCAAGGTATACTAAAAGATAGATAATCGGAGGACATGTTTTTTGGAGACACTGGTAGGTACAAATAAAAACGTTAGAGAAACTGATTTGGTCCACGGATCTGCAATCAACGATTAAAATCAGATTGTCCTTTTCATCCCTACAAATTCAGATTAGAAATCAGCAAGCCTAATAATTGATCTAAATATCAACACCTCTAATAATTGCAAACTTCCCTAATCAACTCCCCGGCTAGGTTTCTCCTCAGCTGAGTTAGTACTACGATCTTACTCTCATGATAGAGCATGATCCGCGAGAAGGCCACCCAGCCATACAACAGCTACCACCACAATAGTTGTCAAGCCGCTGTAGTATGACGACGCACCGCTCACATCAAACCTGGTCCTATTGAGTGACGAGCCTGACAAAAGAAACCACAAGAATTAAGACCCATTTGAAAATACGAATTCTGCAGGGGTCTCAAATGAAACAGTTCAATCCTAAGGGATAAACTCCAATGCTCCGAATGGGAGGATGGTTGAAATACTGTGGCAGAGAGGAGTTTGGACTTACAATTGTAGTCCTTCCAGCCCACCCTCTCTTTCCCCAAGTCATACACAATTAGCCTGTCGTGTAAAACAATGTCTGTAACCAGCCAGAGGGACCAATTAGTTAGTAAGAACAAATTTCAGAAAGAAAGTTAAAACCATTCATGGTAATATGTTAATTGTTCATGTGAAGCTAGTTCATTCGATACAATACTAATGGTTCAAGAAAGGCATGGACTGAAAAGCCATGATCATTGAGTGACAGACTTATGTTTGCTATTGGTATAATTATTGAGATATTTGTTGAGGAGCTTAATTCTTTTCAGACATCCACAACAGAATAGAATTCTCAAGTACTATCAGCTAATATGTGCAGCTTACACTGGCTGATACAGCAAGATGACTAACCTCCAAGTAGAGTGATTCCTCCTGTATTCTGAAGTACCTGGTTACTCTGCCAGCCAATACACCACACAGTATCGTTTCCCTGTAAACAAGGATAAGATATTTCATTATTTGAGATAAATTCCCCAAAATACTAACCATATATGCAACTGCGGAAGACATAAAAGGGGCAGCACGAAAAGGCTGTTCAGCGTACATTAGCACCCTGATGCAAAAGGTATTGCGACGGCTTCACTGTCATTGCAGCACCGCCCTTAAAGTACAGTGTCGCCGTTGGAAATAACAAGTCAATACTAGAAGTAAAAGAATATTTTGTTAGTAATTTGACATTCCTAAAGACACGAAATGTTAATTTCATTCTGAGATAAAAGAAAACCTGCCAGAAGACAGAAAACACTTGTCCTGCCTATCCCGCTTCAAGTTCAACTTAGTGTCCAAAGACTGTACGGATGGAGAGATTGCTGCAATTATCTGCAAATTGCGAAATGTGAATCATTAGGACCTAGGTCACATATTGGCTGTTAAAAAAAGAAGAATGAAGTGTGATCTAACCCTATGAACTTACCGCACTAACAAATGGACCATAGGCTCCATGTACGAGGTATGTAAGTGCTGTTCCTGAGTCAAGAACAGTTCCTTGTGATTTTGGTGTTGCAAACAAGGAAGAATCAATGGGAAGCTTTTGACCATTAACAGCAATGCTCTCCAGATTCAAATTGTACGCAGACCTATATTGATAATATTAACACACAAAAAGTGGTTAGAATGAACAGTTCAAAAACTTTCGAAATGGTGGAACCCATATTTCAGAGATTAATAACGCTAGCTATATTGTACTATTGTTGGCCTCTCAAATAAGTGAAGCATGCATTTCCTTAGGAAAAAAAGGGAGATAAACGGGAGAGCACAAACACAAACTAAAAAGAACTCTACCGGTAGGGGAGGAGCCCAAGCTTTATATTCATAATAAATCTGGACTACACCCCAGTTCTCAAATTAATTAATCTAACAAGCATGTTCTGGATTTGCAAAGATCAGTTATTGCATTTGCAGTCATCAACTTTTATCATCCATAACAATTACACCATAGATAGCAGATGCATCAAAAATGGTCAATGAAAATATAAGAGAGTGGTGCAAAAAAGGTTGCCGCGGCTTCAGATTAAAGATGATGCCTATTTTTTGTGTTATTATTGGCTCTCAAATAAGTGAAGCACATGTTATTTACGAAAAAAAACATAAAGGGAAATAAAAGGAGAGCATAAACAAAAAACCAAAAAGAACTCTACTCATGGGGGAGGAGCCCAAGCCTTATACTGAAAATAAATCTAAATTCTGATAGGCAGGATTGCTAGATTGCACAAAATATTTTAGATTATAGTGATGAAGGATGAAAAAACAGTGACCACCGTCGATGACAGATGTATTAAATATAGCTAATGAAAATATAAGAGACCGATGCAGAATTCTGAAGTTACACACTCGAAGTAATCTGAGAAAAAATAAACTTACGTTGATGAGTCAAGTGGAGTGAATACTAAGTTTGGTGCCACAATTTTACCAAGAACAAAAATGCCACCACCTTCTCCAGAACCTTTCAGGCACTGAGAAAACACTTTTGGGGATAACCCCTGAGAGTATAATTGCGAGATGATAGACAATTGATGCCGCCCAAACCCCAAAATCCCATCGGTCTCTATTAACTTGGGCAGTACGTTGGTGCATCTGTTTATAAAGTTTACTTGAACCATGTGAGGGAAACATGAAGAAACTATGTGCACCATGTTAGGCAGTAAACTTTACTTTGATTGTACTGCATGAATAAACACGATTGCAAGCAAAAGCATAGTTCAACCTCAAAACAACGCAAATTTAACTATACAAAGAAGATCAGCATGATGTCGTAGACTTATCATTAAAAGATCAATAATAGAGAAGATGCATGAATTTTAAAGAAACTTTACCCAAATACGACAGAGCCAGAAGAATTGGCAGAACGTTGATTTCCCATGATAGTTTCGAAATACATAACGTCAGAGACAAAATAACCAGATATTTTGGTCTCATCAGCATATGTTAAATTATAACCACATAGGCCACTTGGGGAGTCTGAGGGTTGGCAAGATGCGGAGACTGTTGCACACTTATCATCCGAGCATGAAATTCTGGATGACGTTGATGAAAAGTCGGGGTTGTATAACTCAGGTGAGATCTGCGAAACAAAGAAACAAGATTGAAAACATGTGCATGTTTTTTAGTGTGATGGATAAGAATATTGAGCCGCACATGTTTTTTAGTGTGATGGATAAGAATACTGAGCCTCACATTTTTGGTCGAGGAACCCGTGCAAGCAACCCACGGGATGGAACTGCCAGTATCAATTTGGAAAGTGTACGTCTTCGAGGGGTTCCCTAATCCCACCCTGGTATAGTATAGCCTGCAAATTTTCAAGATTTAGATTAGATACAAATAAAAGTGCGTATGTATTATGATAAGTACACAGAGCCACACACCCACGGGCGAACGGGCTGGCGGTGCCCTCCACAGAGAGGTTCACCACACCCATCTTCACGTGCCTCGCCTTGTCCAGCTCCTTAAGGTCCGCCAACTGGACCCCCTTGCGCGGAAGCACACGCTCCAGCACCACCACCGCTGGGAGCGCCGCCTCAGCCGCCATGGCGAGGAGCACCACCATCACCACCATGGTCGGCGGCCTCATCTGAATACCATGAGAGGAGCACCAAGTAAATCAAGCTATCTATCTATCTATACCTAATAATAAAGAAAATAAGGCTTCTTGTTGGTCCGTTTTTTATTGCCCCTGTTTTTCGATGAAATTACAACGTATGCCACCGCGCAGTGAAAAAAACGTTTCGCTGCGAAACCCGTCCCGTGTTTTCTCTGGCCCACCGAACACGCTCGCGCTTTGCCCTCTTCCTGCTCTACAGCAACGGCCAGAATGGCACGCGCGCCCTGCCGCCCCACCCTCGCGTACCGCCACCTGCACGCCTCGATCTAGGATCCAAGGAGAGCGTCCGGACTAGAGGAACGCCAGCAGGAGCTAGCATACAGACAGCATGCCCGTGCGCATGTTCATGTGCATCCAGCTAGCTAGCTAGCTCTGCTCCGCCGGCACCACTGGCGCCTCGACCTCTCCGTGTGAGGCCGCGCCCTTCCTCTCCCAGCGCGGCAGCCGGCGCGTCGCGGCCGCCCCCCATCCGTGCGCCTCCGGTCCTCCCAAGAACTTCCACCGCTGAAGACCTAATATATGGAGTTGAAGCGGACAATGCTGAATTGAGGAGAGGATTTTGAGAAAAGAGGCCCGATTTGTATGGCGAGAAAGAGGATTTTTTTTTCAACAATAGCTGAATAGAGGAGAGGATTTTGAGGAAGGAGGTCCAATCTGTACGGCAAGTTATGAAGTCTTTCGGACGAGTGCTTTGCGCTCTAGGCGGCGAATTAGCTCTTTGCGTTCTAGGCGGCGCCGGCGTGGCGGACAACATGGTATTCATGTCTTTGGGGAGCCACAGGGAGTTGTTGGAGGGTCACGCGGACGTCGCAGAGGGGCTTCTCTAGGAACCGCTCTAGATCGTCGATGGCATTGATCTCGTTCCTGCATCGGGGGTGTCCAGCTCTGGCTCCGAATCATGGAGGGCAGAGGATTCATGCCTCCTTGGTGAGGCGTGGACGACCCCATGGGCCGCTGATCTTTATGGATGATCGAGTTCGATCTCGTGCCCAGCTCGTTGACTCCAACGGTTGCAGATATTTTTTGTGCTGGCAAGCATGTCAATCAGGATCTAATATGTTACGCTTCACATGTACGTACAACCTTGCTACCACACCGCCGATCTGGTTATCCACTGAATCAAGATTAATGTATAGAGGGATCGGAGATATGGCATCAAAACAGAATCGTCCAATCAACTCATCCTTGCATACATTAGGATTCAAGCAACCAATCCTTTGCGGTTCTCTGCATGATAAAATTTTAATATTGTGTCATCATATGTTTGTGTTACCGTTTCATTATAGGAATTCGACAAGGTTTCATGAAAAGGGAGCTTATGTTGTTCTCTGTTCCATGTGGATTGAACCAAAAAATAATATATTAGAGATTCATGTCCACTCCTACTCCATAATTGTCTGGTAAGAAAATAGGATTTAGAGGTTTGTTGATTCAGAAGTGCACCCGAACTTCAGGTTCAGATCAATTGTACCTGAACACAAGAAAGGCAAGTGCGGTGAAGAGTTAATAAGAAAACGCACAAGCACAACATCTTTCTCATTTTTCAAGCTTCCTTGTATAGTTTTCTTTTCCATATTTTTATTACTGTCGTATTTGGAAAAGTCACATAAGTTTGTTTATCTTTCAATTGTATAGAGACACAGGTTTGATCTATAAAAAGTGGTTTTCAATAGTAAAAGGCAATCCATTAGGGCACGTACAATGGGGTGACGTCAGCCTTCTCTTAGAGGTGCCACATCAGATTTTTTGCTTAGTTGGAGGAGAGAGAATGAAGGGAGAGAAGATTGTCTTCTCTTAGTTAAGAGATCATCTCTTAGAAAATAAGGGAAGGCATTTTCTCCATTGTATGACATGTCTTCCCTTACCAACATAATTTCCTACCAATTTTAGTTGATTACCATTAATTGCTAGGGAAGGCTATAAGAGATAACGTATTGTATGACTTATATCTATTGTCATCTCTAGATGATGTGGCGGCATAAGGGAAGGCATACCTTCTCTACCATTGTACATGCCCTTATATCCTCTTGCACTTGAAAAATTGCATTGTACTACCTCTGGTTGCTATTAATCGACGCGGCCACTACCCTACATACGTGCATGCATGCACCTAACTACCTCAGAGTCAATTAGAAGTAATCGGAGGGAGTAATTAAGATCATTGTTTACTTAGTTTGATTGAATAGTATAGCTGGTTAGTGAAATTTGATTGTTAGTTCAACTTTTTTACTTCAATGTTTTTTTTTTTTTTGCTTAGTGAAGTATTGGGACGTTACTAATTAATATGTGGTTAAAGAAGATGGCAATGGTCAATCAAGATTAATTATGCAAAGGCAGTGTCAAAAAATTTGAAAAAAATAAAGTGTGTATGTGGCGCTTCATTGTTTCTCTCCCAGTGCAACGCACGGGCATATTTACTAGTTATATGATTAAAATAATAAAAATAAAGTCATCACGTCCGTCCACATAGACTAATTACATGGTGGTCCCAAATTATAACGGTTTAGATTAAACACTATGTATAGACGCAAATCTAATCAAGTCTAATTTTAAACACTAGGACCCCTTATTTGTAAGGCCATGTTTGTAATGGTAACCGGATCAAGCGTATAGTTTGAGAAAGAAAGGAAAAAATAAGGGGTTATCCGGAGCAAGTCTGAAGAAAAATCTGAGAGGGGCATATCATTGCAGATACAAATAATGTTTAATTAATAACATCTTGAAGATTTGGTGGCTGCAAAGTTTTGAGTGGGGACTCAGGGCAGTGTAGACCAGTTCACTTTGGATCTATCCATGGTCAGGATTTTGCTGGGAAACTACCACGTGGATATACAGATCGATCAGGTTGTCGGGGGAATGGCAATTTAACATGGGAAAGTGATCCACACGAGTCGAATGGAAGAAACGAAAAGTTGTAGCGACCCGGCCGATTGGGACCTGGCAACGCGCGAGGTCAAAATCTGCGTCGTCTGTTGGTGCCGCGAGATTAGTAGCTAATATAGTGTGCGCTCAATACGCGATGGAATTTCGTTTCCGCACAGCGCATACGCAGCTGTATACAAGGGCTGACTCGTACGATACTGAAGGAGCAGTTAACAACATTTACTGCCATGGTGCAGGTACCGTGTTACTATTAATATTTTTGAACCAATATGAAAAGAACAAATGCAGTTTTAATTCATGGATTAACGTAAATTAACAAGTTGATGTTTCTAATTTAGACCTTATCGAACAATAATTTATTCATGAACAGTAAGATTATCTTTTTATTGAAAAAAATTCTTAGTCTATGAACAGAATGCATTTTTCATGCATATGCATCTCCATATTGATGATTCTAGTTCAGAGCTTATCAAACAGTAAGATGGTCATTAACAGTAAGAATATTTTCCTGTTAAGAATTTTTATATGTTTTCTTGGACCATATAAATAGAGCAATACTTTTTTTCAGGCATGCAATAACATCGATTAGTAACCTTATCAAACAGTAAGATGGTCATGGAAAATAAGATAATACTCTTGTTAAGAAAATAACATTATTTTCCTTGGACCATGTGAACAGAACAATACATTTTTAATGGATTAACATCAGTTAATAATTTGGTGCTTCGACAAACTGCTGCGTCTTATTTAGAGTGTATGGAATTCATGCACATTGACTAATTCTCTGTCTAATCTTCTCCATGTGATGAATACGCAAAAAAAACACACGCTTAGTTGACCAATTAATCGGTGAGAATCTGGACAATTTCAAGAACAAAATAAAAAAAACATGTACATTTGTTATGGCTAAACCATTTGGATTGGAAGAAAAAAATATTACGCATCATTTGTACCATATCTGAATGAGATGAAGGACAATGTGCACAAATCAATCGGTAAGACAGAGAGATAAAAAAACGTATCCAATCAAGAGAAGCGGTTCAGATCCCACACACAAAAAATAGAGACCCAGAGGAAATTCAGTTCTTCCTGCATCCACTTGACCTATGATGCTATGATACAGTGAACAAGACCCAACCTGCTCATGCGCGCCTGGTCCGACCATCAGTGCTGCCCACTACTTGCTCGAGAAATTGCTCACAGGAAGCAGGCCAGAGCGGTTGAGGGCCGCGCCACCAGCGAAAGGATAGGCTGCTGGAGCACTTGGAGGCGGGGATCCCTGCACAACAAAATCGAGGCCCCACGCCACAAATCGGCCGTGGCACCACTCCCTGGTGGTGATCTTGATTGGGAAATCTTGGCTGCCAGAGGAGCGCGGCTTGGTCGGCGTCGTCGGCGGCCTCGGGCACAGCCTGGTTGGACGCCCTTAGCGCTATTGTCCTTGGACGACCGGAGCGCGACGACGAGCGCAGCCGGGTCGGCGTCGTCGGCGACCTCGAGCACCGCCGGGTGGCGCCCTGCCCCACGAGCATCTGAAGGAGGACCGCACGCTGGATCTCATGGGCGCCAGTGCTGGTGTGGAAGGAAGGAAGGAGGAAGAGGGATGTGGGGCTAGTGGAGGATGGGGATTCAATGCCAGTTAATGTGACGCGTCAGTGAGGAGAGGAATACACATCACCTACCTCTCATATACGGATATACCTGCTGACAAATACACACGTACCGATACACATGTTGCTCTGTGATTGGCTGCACTTTCATCCTCGCCCGTACCCGGGTTCCGTTCGCTATTTCCGGAAGTTGTAGGTTCTGATAAAGATAAATGTATATTGTACTTGAAGATTTGGTGTGCTGCAAATCTTTGAGTGGGACTCAGGGTAGTGTAGCCCAGTTCACTTTGGATCTATCCATGATAAATGTATATTGTACTTGGATAAGGACTCCGTACAATCAGACAGGAAGATGGGGAAATAGAGGAGTTGGCCAATCAATCAATGCCAGTGTAGCCACGGACGTCATTAGGAGCCTCCTGCTCTAGCTATTTCGGCACTAAACAAAGAACAGGAGCACGCCAAGAAAAAGCAGGTTTCCGCTGTACCTGAGACTCTGAGAGAGCGGCGGGGCAACTGAGGTCTCCTGGAACCCTAGATCCGCGGAGAAATCGAGGGGGTGGTGCGCGGTGGAGTTGCCGGAGGAGGAGACCGGAGGGGGGTGGGATGGGATTCTTCCTGTCTTCCCTTCTTTTTCTCCGTTCTCCGTTCTCCGTTGTGTGCCGTTGAGACCGGAAAAACTGTTTTGTCCCCTTCGACTTAAGTCAAGCCATGTCGTTTCAGGATGCGCACCAACGGCCGCTTTGTCGGCCTCTTTTTCAGGCCCGGGATTCAGTGACTGGCTGTTGGCCAGTATCGCATCCGCCGGACATTCTCCATCTAACGGCTCCAATCAAGTGATTTGAAAATTTTATCAAATTTGTCTTTTTTGCTGTGTCCAAAATACAAAGTATTTTTGATTGATTATGGTGGATTTTGGATCTGTAGCGGTGTGTCGTTGTGCTCTTCCTCGTTGGTTGGAGTTTCTTCTACCAGCCAAGAATTTTGATGTCACTGAACGATCAATAGATAGCTGATGTGCTTTCTTAGAGTATCTCCAGTTGCGTCTCCCAAACCATCCCCCAAACGGCGTCTGATTGAGCGTTTGGGGGGACGTGTTTTTTTCGTGCCGCGTTTGGACCCCCAAACACCGCCCTAAGCTTTTTTTAAGGGTTTTTGAAAACACAACCATTTATCAAATATAACATTCAAATAAATATGTTTGCGGAGATTGTTTTCAAATTAAAATACAACAAACAATAAAACAACTAAACAAATGTAATAAATAGGGCTAGATCAAGGTGTCGCGGCATTTGTTGATAATCCTTTGATCCTCCACAAATGCTCAACAAGATCAGCTTGAAGTTGATCATGAACATTGCTGTCACGGATCTCTGCGTGCATGGCGAGGAAATCAGCAAAATCTGCAGGCAACTCATGATCAACCTCCGCAAAAGGGCCCTCACACTCATAGGACCAACATGTCTCCTGGCACGATTCTTGCGTTCATCCTCGATGATCATGTTGTGCATGATCACACAAGACTGCATCACCTCCCACATTTCGTCGTGAGACCAGCTTAGAGCAGGGTACCGAACAATTGCAAATTGAGCTTGAAGCACATCAAATGCCCGCTCGACATGCTACATGCAAGCCTCCTATCGCGTAGCAATGTGGGAATTCTTCTGATCTGATGGATTCGAGATTGTTTGGACAAAAGTGGCCCATTTTAGATATATATACCATAGGCTAGATAATAGCCTTTGGTATATTGGTGGTCATTGATCTCATAGTTGCATAGTGGAGCATTCCCTTCCACTAGTCTGTTGAACACCGGAGACTACTTCAACACGTTGATGTCATTGTGTGATCCCGCCATGCCAAAAAAAAGAATGTCAAATCCACAGGTCATAAGCTGCCACAGCTTCAAGCACCACACTGCAATATCCATGACGCTCTTTGTATATACCTTACCAAGCAAACGGGCAGTTCTTCCATGACCAGTGCATGCAATCGATGTTCCCAAGCATTCCAGGGAATCCTCTGGCAGCATTTTGTGCCATGATCCTTGCAGTCTCTTCCTCAGTTGGTCCTCTCAAGTAGTATTTACCAAACTTTCCCACCACAGCTCGGCAAAACTTGTACATGCACTCAATGGCAGTAGACTCACTCATGCGAAGGTAGTCGTCATGTGTATCGGCAGGTGCTCCGTATGCAGGCATCCTCATGGCGGCGTGCACTTCTGAATTGATGAGAACTCGACAACACCTACAGCGTCGTGCTTGAGCTTAAAGTAGGGGTCGAACTCTCGAACGCAGTGGAGGATATTCATGAACAGACCCTTGCTCATCCTATACCGGCGCCGAAAATTGTCGGCATGTGTTGCGTCATCTGCGAAGTAGTCGTTGTGCAGCATGGTATGCCCCTCCATCCTCTGTCGGGGCTTCGACTTCTTTCTCCCCGGCCTTGATCCGGCGCGGCCTCTTCCTCTTTCGCCTCGTCGTCAAGCATGTCCTGGAGGGACGCGATGATCAGCAAATTCTCCCGTAGGTCGTCATCGAAGGCTTGCTCGTCCTCCAGCCGTAGGGCAAGCATCTCGTCATCGCTATCCATGTCTGAAGCAAAATCAATAGTTAAGATTGCGTCGCGGCAGACAAGGCAACGAACAGCGGCCAATCGCGTCTACCTGGCAACTCGTTGAGCACCTTGTGTGCGTGGAGGTGGGTGAATTGGACCCCTCGTTCTGGGACGCGCTGGCGCAGTGGCGACGGCGGAACGATCGGCGAGAGTGTCAGCCGCGACGACGGTGCCGACTCTCAGAAGAGATCAGCCGTCGAAACGGCCGGGAAATTCAGCGGCGATGGAGGGGTGGGAGTGATACGTCTCCAACGTATCTATAATTTCTTATGTTCCATGCTAGTTTTATGACAATACCTACATGTTTTGTTCACACTATATAATGTTTTGATGCATTTTCCGGCACTAACCGAATACCAATATAGGCTACCATAATTAGTCTTATTACAAACCGGGGAGATCCACGAATAAGTAGCAAAGTATCAAGCACACAAATAGATTTTCTCGAATAACTAGGATAAAAGTGATGCCAAGGCCGAAAAGACCAAAACGAAGCACCAAGCCCTTGGCATCCCCATGCAAATACCCGTCCTAATAGAACAACTTCTCCCCCTTTGGCATCGGAACACCAAAAAGGAAGAGGAAGCATGCTAGCGTCCCAAGAACATCACTTGTCATCCTCGTCATCCTCCTCCTCGTCCACATCATCTTCAGGGTCCTCCTCGTCCTCTTCGTCCTCATCATCTTCATCCTCATCTTGAACTTGAGCTTTGCCATGAGGTGGTGGAGAGGGACGTACAATGTGCTCGGGAATGGAGTCCTCGGAGCTCGTCCACTTGTGCTTGGATTTCCACTCCTCGGGAGGGGTGATGATGTTCTCGGAGCCATCGGAGATGGGAAGACCCATATGAATCATCATGGCCTTTTGGCGTTGACGAATCTTCTTGTTTTGCATGTGTGCCTCATACATTTTGTCTTGGAGGTCTTCCTTGGATCAAAAGGATTTCTTGAGGCGTGCGGTGAGCTTGGCAAAGAGTCCCTTGGTCTTGACGGAGGTCGGCACAAAGTCGGAGTCATTCCTATCGGCCTCTTCTTCTTCGTTGTCCTTGGGAGCCTTGGGACCATACCTTGGCAGCGCATGTTTCTTGATAGCGGGGCTGCGCACACGGTGAGTGGTGAGTGTTTCGCATTGAGTGAGGAGGTCTCCACGGCGAGCTTGCTCCCACTTGAGGCAAATGAGCCTCATGATGTAGGGAGCATATTGGGGGAGCTTGCGGAGGAAGGCACAATCTTGCATCTCATGCTAAATGTAGTCCATGATATCCAATTGCTTGCCGCTGCCCTTGTTCTCTTGAGTGCGCACAAGGAGATTGACGAGGAAGCCGTGTACTTCATCATGATTGGTGTTCTTGTGGTTGATGGTGTTGCGGTAGATGCGATTCATGATATCATAGGAAGGGAGGAGGTCATATGCACTACCACAAAGTACACGCCCGGGGATGTAGAGGTTGACCATCTTGTCCTTGCTCATGGGCTTGTTACACCTGGGCATTCCTCGGGCCGGGACGGGTTTCGGGCCAGGCCCGAAAAAGCCCAAACCTAAATTCCCAGGCCCGAACCCGGCCCGGCCCAACCTCCGGGCTTGCAAATCGGACCCCAACCCGGCCCGAACAGAGAAAAGCCCAGCCCGACCCGATAAGCCCGGCCCGAACTAGGCTTAAATCACGTTTTCTACAAGCTCGAGGCCGGCCCGGCCCGATGTTCGGGCTCCAAAATCAGGCCCGAACCCGGCTTAACATGCAAGCCCGACCCGGCCCGGGATTTTGGGCCGGGCCTGGCCGGGCCGAGCTGCCCATGCCCAACGGTAGGGCTTGTGTTGGATATGAATCCGAAAGAAGTTGACATCATTGTTAGGGAGTTGATAGCCAATGCCCGCCGCGAACTTTTCCCATGTGGCCTCCATAACATGCTCCTTGGTCATCCATTTGAGAGAGCGGGCACCACTCTCATCCTCAAGATACAGCATCATGGCATAGAATTGGCAAATCACCTCCTTGGAATAATCATGAGTGAAGGTCATCAAGGGGACAAGTTCTTGCTCCTCGCAAATCTCTAGTGCTTCACCAAAGTAGCCGAGCTCCGACTGTAGCTTCTCCATACTTATAGAGCATTGGGGGCAGCAATTGAAATCTTTCTTGCCGCCGTAGACCTCATTGTAGATCCTCTCTTGATTCGGATGATAGAATTAGGTGTTGGGGCACAGCCGGTGATTCTTCGCCACCAAGTATGGATTGACCCGGCGGATCTCCAAGAATTGGTTCTTAGTGAGTCCATTCATTGGCTTGAGGGGTCCTGAGGTGGTTCTCTTCATGGCTGCGGCAGCAGCTTCTCGTTGGCGTTTAGTAGACCTTGGCGATATGATCTCCTCTTCTTCTTGCTCCCTTTGACGACGAGGAACGGGAGGCTTCACTTTGGCACCACCATGGGACTTGGATGAACCTGTGAATAGCATAGGTTGTAGGGGGAATGGGGGTTAAGTGCACAAGCCTTGGAGTTTCAGCGCAAAGGACACTAACAAGCAGCAATAGTGAAATTGCACTAAGCGGTAGTACCGCAACTAGGTCCGGTAGTACCGCTTGAACCGGTAGTACCGATCAAGAATGACGGGTACTACCGTGATACGTCTCCAACGTATCTATAATTTCTGATGTTCCATGCAAGTTTTATGACAATACCTACATGTTTTGTTCACACTTTATATCATTTTTATGAATTTTCTGGAACTAACCTATTAACAAGATGCCGAAGCGACAGTTCCTGTTTTCTGCTGTTTTTGGTTCCAGAAATCCTACACAGGAAATATTCTCGGAATTGGATGAAACAAAAGCCCAAGGCCTTATTTTCCACGGAAGGTTCCAGAGCACCGAAGGAGAGACGGAGAGGGGCCAAGGGGGCCCCACCCCACATGGCGGCGCAGCCAAGGGGAGGGGCGCGCCCCCCTATGGTGTGGGCCCCTCGGGACCTCTCCGAGGCTGCCCTTCCGGGGGCAAAAAACCCTAAAAAGTCAAGCCACGATACGGGAAAAGTTACGCAGCCGCCGCCATCGCGAAGCCAAGTTCGGGGGACAGAAGTCTCTGTTCTGGCACGCCACCGGGACGGGGAATTGCCCCCGGAATCCATCACCATCGACACCACCGCCATCTTCATCACCGTTGCTGTCTCCCATGATGAGGAGGGAGTAGTTCTCCCCCGAGGCTGAGGGCTCTACCGGTAGCTATGTGGTTCATCTCTCTCCCATGGTGTGATCTTTATGTGATCATGAGCTTTGTATCACTGTTAATCTATGTGCTACTCTAGTGATGTTATTAAAGTAGTCTATTCCTCCTCCATGATGTAAAGGTGACAGTGTGTGCATCATGTAGTACTTGGCGTAGGTTATGATTGTAATCTCTTATAGATTATGAAGTTAACTATTATTATGATAGTATTGATGTGATCTATTCCCCCTTTCATAGCTATTGGTGACAGTGTGTATGCTATGTTAGTACTCGGTCTAAATTGCAACGGTCTATTATGCACTCTAGAGGTTACTTTAATATGAACTCCGGATGTTGTGGAGCTTGTTTACTCCGGCTTGAGGTGTGCTCTTGTAGCCCTACACAATGAATGGTGTTTGTTATCCAACAAGAGAGTGTTTGAAAGTAGCACAAGTGAGGAGAAGTTATTTATTTATTTTGTGATCATTGTTGAGAGTGTCCACTAGTGAAAGTATGATCCCTAGGCCTTGTTTCCAAATATTGAATCACCGTTTATTTACTATTCTACTGCATGTTTACTTGCTGCCATATTTATTTCAGATTGTTACTATCAATCATACTCATCCATATCACTTGTATTTTACTATCTCTTCGCCGAACTAGTGCACCTATACATCTGACAAGTGTATTAGGTGTGTTGGGGACACAAGAGACTTCTTGTATCTTAATTGCAGGGTTGCTTGAGAGGAATATCTTTGACCTCTACCTCCCTGAGTTCGATAAACCTTAGGTGATTCACTCAAGGGAAACTTGCTACTGTTCTACAAGCCTCTGCTCTTGGAGGCCCAACACTGTCTACAGGAATAGAAGCGTGCGTAGACATCAAGCTATTTTCTGGCACCGTTGCCGGGGAGGTAAGGTAAAATGTATTCACATCTTCCGACTACTAAGCTATTTCCTAGCACTGTTGCCGGTGTGTGAGTGCTCGAAGCTATTTCCTTTAGATCCTGCAATTGCATCTTTTTGTTTCTTGTTTTTATTTCACTAGTTAGGCTTAATGGAAAACAACAAAAATATTAGAGATCTTTATAGTATTTATCTTGAGTTAGGACATGAGGTGTTTGAAGAGAAAATTAAAAAACCTATGGAGCTTTATATGCATGCTAATGGCAATGTTATTAGTATGAATGCTTTGAACACCATTGTTGCTAATGCTATGGAAAATTCTAAGCTTGGGGAAGCTGGTTTTGAGGAGCATGATATTTTTAGTCCCCCAAGCATGGAGGAGAAAATTTACTTTGATGATACTTTACCTCCTATATATGATGATTACAATGATGACTATCCTATTTTCAGTCCACCTACTATTGAGGAGAAAATTAATTATGATTACAATATGCCTCCTATATATGATGATTATGGTGATGAGAATAATAATGATAGCTATCTTATTGAATTTGCTCCAACTACAATTAATAGTAATGACTATGCTTATGTGGAGAGTAATAATTTTATGCATGTAGCTCATGATAAGAATGCTTTATGTGATAGCTATATTGTTGATTTTATTCATGATGCTACTGGAAATTATTATGAGAGAGGAAAATATGGTTGTAGAAATTTTCATGGTACTAAAACACCTCTCTATATGCTGAAACTTTTGAAGTTACTCTTGTTTTATCTTACTATGCTTGTCACTTTGTTCTTCATGAATTTATTTGTGTACAAGATTCCTATGCATAGGAAGTGGGTTAGGCTTAAATATGTTTTGAATTTGCTTCTTGATGCTCTCTTTTGCTTCCACTCTTATTTCTTGCGAGAACATCATTAAAATTACTGAGCCCACCTTAATGGCTATAAAGAAAGCACTTCTTAGGAGATAACCCATGTTTTTATTTTGCTACTGTTTTGTTGTGTCTTGGAAGTTGTTACTACTGTAGCAACCTTTCCTTATCATGTTTATTTCGTTTTTGTGCCAAGTAAAGTCTCTAATAGAAGGTTGATACTAGATTTGGATTTCTGCGCAGAAACAGATTTCTTAGCTGTCACGAATTCGTGTTTTTCTCTCTGTAGAAGAATCAAACAAATCAGAGAAAATTCATGCATGATCCCCATATATGTACGCAACTTTCATTAGTTTTGAGTTTTTCCATCTGAGCAAGTTAAGTGCCTCAAAAAAATTCATCTTTACGGACTGTTCTGTTTTGACAGATTCTGCCTTTTTATTTTGCATTGCCTCTTTTACTGTGTTGAGTGGATTTTTTTGTTCCATTAACTTTCAGTAGCCTTGGGTAATGTCCAGAAGTGTTAAGAATGATTGTGTCCTCTCTGAACATATGAATTTTTGATTATGCACTAACTCTCTAATGAGTTTGCTTTAAGTTTGGTGTGGAGGAAGATTTCAAGGGTCAAGAGAGGAGGATGATATAATATGATCAAGAAGAGTGAAAAGTCTAAGCTTGGGATGCCCCCGTGGTTCATCCCTGCATATTTCAAGAAGACTCAAGCATCTAAGCTTGGGGATGCCCAAGGCATCCCCTTCTTCATCGACAACTTATCAGGTCACTTCTAGTGAAGCTATATTTTTATTCCGTCACATCTTATGTGCTTTACTTGGAGCGTCTGTTTGCTTTTATTTTGTTTTGGTTTGAATAAATTCGGATCCCAACAATCCTTGTTTTGGAGAGAGACACGCTCTGCTTTTTCATATCGAACACTGGTGTTCTTAACTTTACTTTAATGTTCATGGTGAAGTTGAAAACCGCTTCGTTGATTGCTATTTGGTTGGAAACAGAAAATGCTTCATGTGGTAATTGGTATATTGTCTTGAATAATTTCATACTTGGCAATTGTTTTGAGCTCTCAAGTAGATCATGTTTAAGCTCTTGCATCATGTAGTTTAAATCTATTAGTGGAGAACTACTGTAGAGCTTGTTGAAATTTGGTTTGCATGATTGGTCTCTCTAAGGTCTAGATATTTTCCGGTGAAAGTGTTTGAACAACAAGGAAGACAATGTAGAGTCTTATAATGCTTGCAATATGTTCTTGTGTAAGTTTTTGCTGTACCGGTTCATACTTGTGTTTCCTTCAAACAACCTTGCTAGCCAAAGCCTTGTACTGAGAGGAAATGCTTCTCGTGCATCCAAAACCTTAAGCCAAAACTCATGCCATTTGTGTCCACCATAACTACCTATATGTGGTATTTTTCTGCCATTCCAAAGTAAATTGCTTGTGTGCTACCTTTAAAATTTTATTCCTTGTCTTTGCAATACATAGCTCATGGGAAAGTAGCCTAAAAAACTATTGTGGTAATGAATATGTTGCTATGTATCTTAGTTCTTATAAGTTGCTTGCTGAGCGGTAACCATGTTTCTGGGGACGCCATCAACTGTTACACCTTTGTTGAAATATCATGTGAGTTGCTATGCATGTTCGTCTTGTCTGAAGTAAGGGTGATTTATCATGACTTAATGGTTTGAGTATGCATATTGTTAGAGAAGAACATTGGGCCGCCAACCAAAGCCATGTATCATGGTGGAAGTTTCAGTTTGGACACTAATCCTCAGAATCTCTTATGAGAATACTATTTGTTGTTGAATGCTTTAAGCATTAAAAAGAGGAGTCCATTATCTGTTTTCTATGTTGTCCCGGTAGGGATGTCCTCAAGTTGAGATCTATCAAAATCGAGAAATCAAATGTGATTTATCTCCTTGGACCTTTGTACAGGTGGCATAGAGGTACCCCTTTATGACACTTGGTTGAAACATATGTAATGCAATGATAATCCATGGAAATCCGAGCTAATTAGGACAAGGTGCGGGCACTATTGGTATTCGATGCATGAGGCTTGCAACTTATAAGAGGTTTTATGCATAACACATATGAATTATTACTACCGTTGACAAAATTGTTTCCATGTTTTCAAAATAAAAAGCTCTAGCACATGAGTAATCCATGCTTCCCTTTGCGAAGAGCCTTTCTTTTACTTTATGTTGAGTCACGTTACCTACTTCTTTCTATCTTAGAAGCAAACACTTGTGACAACTGTGTGAACTGATTCTTACATGTATACTTATTGCACTTGTTATATTACTTTATGTTGACAATTATCCATGAGATATACATGTGATACGTCTCCAACGTATCTATAATTTCTTATGTTCCATGCTAGTTTTATGACAATACCTACATGTTTTTTTCATACTTTATGATGTTTTTATGCATTTTCTGGCACTAACCTATTAACAAGATGCCGAAGCGCCAGTTCCTGTTTTCTGATGTTTTTGGTTTCAGAAATCCTACACAGGAAATATTCTCGGAATTGGACAAAAGCCCACGGTCTTATTTTGCACAGAGCCTTCCAGAAGTTCGAAGAGGAGACAAAGAGGGGCGACGAGGCGGCCACCCCATAGGGCGGCGCGGCCCCACCTCTGGCCGCGCCGCCATATGGTGTGGGCCCCTCGGGAACCCCCTGCGCTGCCCCTTCGCCTATATATTCTCTCCGTCGCGAAAACCCTAGTACTGAGAGCCACGATACGGAAAAAGTTCCAGAGACGCCGCCGCCGCCAATCCCATCTCGGGGGATTCAGGAGATCGCCTCCGGCACCCTGCCGGAGAGGGGAATCATCACAGGAGGGCTCTACATCACGATGCCCGCCTCCGGAATGATGCGTGAGTAGTTCATCCTTGGCCTATGGGTCCATAGCAGTAGCTAGATGGTTGTCTTCTCCTCTTGTGCTATCATGTTTAGATCTTGTGAGCTGCCTATCATGATCAGGATCATCTATTTGTAATGCTACATGTTGTGTTTGTTGGGATCCGATGGATATTGAATACTATGTCAAGTTGATTCATTGATCTATCATATATGTGTTGTTTATGTTCTTGCATGCTCTCCGTTGCTAGTAGAGGCTCTGGCCAAGTTGATACTTGTGACTCCAAGAGGGAGTATTTATGCTCGATAGTGGGTTCATGCCTCCATTGAATCTGGGACAGTGACAGAAAGTTCTAAAGTTGTGGATATGATGTTGCCACTAGGGATAAAACATCGATGCTTTGTCTAAGGATATTTGTGTTGATTACATTACGCACCATACTTAATGCAATTGTCTGTTGTTTGCAACTTAATACTGGAGGGGGTGCGGATGCTAACCTGAAGGTGGACTTTTTAGGCATAGATGCATGCTGGATGGCGGTCTATGTTCTTTGTCGTAATGTCCTGATTAAATCTCATAGTAGTCATCATGATATGTATGTGCATCTCTATTCTGTCAATTGCCCAACTGTAATTTGTTCACCCAACATGCTATTTATCTTATTGGAGAGACACCACTAGTGAACTGTGGACCCCGGTCCATTCTTTTACATCTGAAATACAATCTACTGCAATCTCTGTTCTCTGTTGTTCTTCGCAAACAAACATCATTCTCCACACCATACGTTTAATCCTTTGTTTTCAGCAAGCCGGTGAGATTGACAACCTCACTGTTAAGTTGGGGCAAAGTATTTTGATTGTGTTGTGCAGGTTCCACGTTGGCGCCCGAATCCCTGGTGTTGCGCCACACTACACTCCTCCACCAACAACATTCACATGGCCTTCATCTCCTACTGGTTCGATAACCTTGGTTTCTTTCTGAGGGAAAACTTATTGTTGTGCGCATCACACCTTCCTCTTGGGGTTCCCAACGGACGTGTGCATCATGCGCCATCAAGACTGTTTTCTGGCGCCGTTGCCGGGGAGATCAAGACACGCTGCAAGGGGAGTCTCTCACATCCAATCTCTTTACTTTGTTTATTGTCTTGCTTTACTTTATTTTATTTTCTGTCTTGTTTTCTTTCTTATATCAAAAACACAAAAAAGTTAGTTACTTGTTTTTACTTTATTTTAATTCGGTTTGTTTAGTTTATTTTTATTACTGTTAAAATGAATACTCCTGAAAATACTAAGTTGTGTGATTTCACTAGCACAAATAATAATGATTTTATATGTACTCCTATTGCTCCACCTGCTACTACAGCTGAATTTTATGAAATTAAACCTGCTTTACTGAATCTTGTTATGAGAGAGCAATTTTTTGGCGTTAGTACTGATGATGCTGCTGCCCATCTTAATAATTTTGTTGAACTTTGTGAAATGCAAAAGTATAAGGATATAGATGGTGATATTATAAAACTGAAATTGTTTCCTTTCTCCTTAAGAGGAAGAGCTAAAGATTGGTTGCTATCTTTGCCTAAGAATAGTATTGATTCATGGACTAAATGTAAAGATGCTTTTATTGGAAAATATTATCCTCCTGCTAAGATTATATCTTTGAGAAGTAGCATTATGAATTTTAAGCAATTGGATAATGAACATGTTGCCCAAGCATGGGAGAGAATGAAATCTTTGGTAAAGAATTACCCTAGCCATGAACTAACTACTTGGATGATCATCCAAACCTTTTATGCAGGATTGAATTTTTCTTCGAGGAACCTATTGGATTCAGCTGCTGGAGGTACTTTTATGTCCATCACTTTGGGTGCTGCAACAAAGCTTCTTGATGATATGATGATCAATTACTCTGAATGGCATACTGAAAGAACTCCTCAAGGTAAGAAGGTAAATTCTATTGAAAAAACCTCTTCTTTGAGTGATAAGATTGATGTTATTATGTCTATGCTTGTTAATGGTAGATCTCATGTTGATCCTAATAATGTTCCTTTAGCTTCATTGGTTGCTCAATAAGAGCATGTTGATGTGAATTTCATTAAAAATAATAATTTCAACAACAATGCTTATAGGAATAATTATGGTAACAACAACTATAGGCCATATCCTTCTAATAGTGGTAGTGGTTATGGTAATTCTTATGGTAATTCTTACAACAATAATAAGAGTGTACCCTCTGGTCTTGAAGTCATGCTTAAAGAATTTATTAGTACACAAACTGCTTTTAATAAATCTGTTGAAGAAAAGCTTGGTAAAATTGATGTTCTTGCTTCTAAGGTTAATAGTCTTGCTCTTGATGTTGATCTTTTGAAACTGAAAGTTATGCCTGATGAAGTTAAAGATACTAGGTTTGCTAAAACAAATGTTATCCAAGTTC
Source organism: Lolium perenne (assembly GCF_019359855.2). Taxonomy (NCBI): domain Eukaryota; kingdom Viridiplantae; phylum Streptophyta; class Magnoliopsida; order Poales; family Poaceae; genus Lolium; species Lolium perenne. Next base: position 325,067,450 of record NC_067246.2, read on the forward strand.
GAATTAATGATAATATTAGAATGATGGCTGAATTGCATGCTAGGTGGGAAAGAGAAGAAAAAGAAAAACTTGCTAAAGAGAATAATGTAGCTAAAGTTTGGACTATTACCACCACTAGTGATGTTGATGCTTCACATGTTGCTAAACCTCCTACTATCAATGGTAAAATAATTGATGTTGGCAATGTTTCTACTCCTAGTACAAAGCGTGCAAAATTGCCTGAAACTGCTGAAACTGTTTGTGATAAAAGTGCTGAAATTTTTCAGAATGCTGTAGATCATAATGGTTTAGATTTTGATAGTTGTCATATTTCTGAAGTTATTAAGTTCTTACAAAAACTTGCTAGAAGTCCTAATGCTAGTGCTATAAATTTAGCCTTTACAAAACATATTACAAATGCTCTCATTAAAGCTAGGGAAGAGAAATTAAAACTTGAAGCTTCTATTCCTAGGAAGTTGGAAGATGGTTGGGAGCCCATAATTAAGATGAAAGTCAATGATTTTGATTGTAATGCTTTATGTGATCTTGGTGCAAGTATTTCTGTTATGCCTAAGAAACTTTATGATATGCTTGACTTGCCACCATTGAAAAATTATCATTTGGATGTTAATCTTGCTGATAATTCTATAAAGAGACCTTTGGGGAGGATTGATAATGTTCACATTACGGTTAAAAATAACCTTGTCCCCGTTGGTTTTGTTGTCTTGGATATTGAATGCAATGCATCTTGTCCTATTGTTTTGGGAAGACCCTTTCTTCGAACTGTTGGTGTTATTATCGATATGAAAGAAGGAAATATTAAGTATCAATTCCCTCTTAAGAAAGGTATGGAACACTTCCCTAGAAAGAGAATGAAGATGCCTTTTGATTCTATTATTAGAACAAATTATGATGTTGATGCTTCATCCCTCGATGTTACTTGATTTGCACTTTCTGCGCCTAGCTGAAAGGCGTTAAAGAAAAGCACTTCTTGGGAGATAACCCATGTTGTTTTTATTTTTACTACTGTTTTGTTGAGTCTTGGAAGTTGTTACTACTGTAGCAACCTCTCCTTATCATGTTGTTGTGCCAAGTAAAGTCTCTAATAGAAGGTTGATACTAGATATGGATTTCTGCGCAAAAACAGATTTCTTGTCTGTCACGAATTCGCGTTTTTCTCTCTGTAGAAGAATCAAAAAAATCAGCGAAAATTCAAGCGTGATCCTCAGATATGTACGAAACTTTCATTAGTTTTGAGTTTTTCCATCTGAGCAAGTTAAGTGCCTCAGAAAAATTCGTCTTTACGGACTGTTCTGTTTTGACAGATTCTGCCTTTTTATTTCGCATTGCCTCTTTTACTGTGTTGAGTGGATTTCTTTGTTCCATTAACTTTCAGTAGCCTTGGGTAATGTCAGAAGTGTTAAGAATGATTGTGTCCTTTCTGAACATATGAATTTTTGATTATGCACTAACCCTCTAATGAGTTTGCTTTAAGTTTGGTGTGGAGGAAGTTTTCAAGGGTCAAGAGAGGAGGATGATATAATATGATCAAGAAGAGTGAAAAGTCTAAGCTTGGGGATGCCCCCGTGGTTCATCCCTACATATTTCAAGAAGACTCAAGCATCTAAGCTTGGGGATGCCCAAGGCATCCCTTCTTCATCAACAACTTATCAGGTCACTTCTAGTGAAACTATATTTTTATTCCGTCACATCTTATGTGCTTTACTTGGAGCGTCTGTTTGTTTTTATTTTTGTTTTGGTTTGAATAAATTCGGATCCCAACAATCCTTGTTTTGGAGAGAGACACGCTCCGCTTTTTCATATTGAACACTGGTGTTCTTAGCTTTATTTTAATGTTCTTGGTGAAGTTGAAAACCGCTTCGTTGATTGCTATTTGGTTGGAAACAGAAAATGCTTCATGTGGTAAATGGTATATTATCTTGAATAATTTGATACTTGGCAATTGTTTTGAGCTCTCATAGATCATGTTTAAGCTCTTGCATCATGTAGTTTAAATCTATTAGTGGAAAACTACCGTAGAGCTTGTTGAAATTCGGTATGCATGATTGGTCTCTCTAAGGTCTAGATATTTTCTGGTGAAAGTGTTTGAACAACAAGGAAGACAGTGTAGAGTCTTATAATGCTTGCAATATGTTCTTGTGTAAGTTTTTGCTGTACCGGTTCATACTTGTGTTTGCTTCAAACAACCTTGCTAGCCAAAGCCTTGTACTGAGAGGAAATGCTTCTCGTGCATCCGAAAACCTTGAGCCAAAACCCATGCCATTTGTGTCCACCATAACTACCTATATGTGGTATTTTTCTGCCATTCCAAAGTAAATTGCTTGCGTGCTACCTTTAAAAATTTCATTCTTTGTCTTTACAATACATAGCTCATGGGAAAATAGCTTAAAAACTATTGTGGTGATGAATATGTTGCTATGTATCTTAGTTCTTATAAGTTGCTTGTTGAGCGCTAACCATGTTTCTGGGAATGCCATCAACTTTTTACTTTGTTGAATATCATGTGAGTTGCTATGCATGTTCGTCTTGTCTGAAGTAAGGGTGATTTATCATGAGTAAATGGTTTGAGTATGCATATTGTTAGAGAAGAACATTGGGCCGCCAACCAAAGCCATGTATCATGGTGGAAGTTTCAGTTTGGACACTAATCCTCAGAATCTCTTATGAGAATACTATTTGTTGTTGAATGCTTTAAGCATTAAAAAGAGGAGTCCATTATCTGTTTTCTATGTTGTCCCGGTATGGATGTCCTCAAGTTGAGATCTATCAAAACTGAGAAATCAAATGTGATCTATCTCCTTGGACCTTTGTACAGGAGGCATAGAGGTACCCCTTTGTGACACTTGGTTGAAACATATGTAATGCAATGATAATCCATGGAAATTCGAGCTAATTAGGACAAGGTGCGAGCACTATTGGTATTCAATGCATGATGCTTGTAGGAAGTTTTATGCATAACACATATGAATTATTACTACCGTTGACAAAATTGTTTCCATGTTTTCAAAATAAAAAGCTCTAGCACATGAGTAATCCCTGCTACCCTCTGCGAAGGGCCTTTCTTTTACTTTATGTTGAGTCAGTTTACCTACTTCTTTCTATCTTAGAAGCAAACACTTGTGTCAACTGTGTGCACTGATTCTTACATGTTTACTTATTGCACTTGTTATATTACTGTACGAATGAACGCTGGTGTTCAGGTGGTTACGTACGCACGCACACATCTGTCGACGCGTGTCTAACGCCGTTAGAATCTTTCTCTGGATACCCCGCACGGCCCACCCACCTCACCACGAGCCACCTCCCTACTATCTTCTCCTTGTGATCCCCTTCGCTATCCACATCCATCCCACCTCATCTCCCCTCACCGCTGCAGGAGAAGCAATCGGCAAGATTCCCATGGAGCAGGCCGTACCGTTCCCATGTCCCCGCCTCCTCGTCGTGGTCGGGCGGCCTCGCCGTTGAGCCACCTGAGGTGCGGCAGCGGGCCCGACCGGCGCCGTCCTTACTGCGAGCTCAGGCGTTCCCAACGGCCTAGCCGTCGACCAACTTGGGGTCGCACCGCCTGCCGGTAGGGACTGCCTCGCTGGAGAAGGCAGGGCCGAGCGGCGGTGTTGCTGCCTCGACCGCTTTGGGTAGGAAGGTCACGCGGCATATGTGGTTGTGGGAGCTGAACCGTGGACTTGATGGGCATCAGGTCGCAGCAACCTCTCCTTCCTCTGCGTGCCAGTGGCTTTCCTCCTTCGTCTCGCCTTTTCTCTAGTCTGCAACTTGAGTAGATGATCGTGCGGGGTGGGGAATTATTTAGTTTCTCTGTGATTTTTTTACTTCTAGTTTCTGAATTGGTGCTGGAGCAGTCCCCTGAATTGATTACATTACATATTTGATTGATTAGTTCAACTGTGGTTTGTCCGCATTGATTTTTTTTCAGAAATAAGATGGTCCGGTTCGTGGTTTGTCCGCCCTCAAATTCGGAGTGTTTCATTCAGCTACTTTTTTGAGAGATTGTTGGTAGCTTAATCAACTGTTCCTGGTTTACTGAATCAACAATATGCATGATTTGTTTTTGTTGGCTAATTATCAGCGGGAACCAATAGTTTCTGGCTATCAAGTTATCTCATGAGGGTGCATCTGGTTCGTTTGGGAAACTGGGAGCTCACGCTAACACAGTGGAATTGATCCCTAGCTGCGATGCGGTGATTGAACTGCGATGAGGCGTTCTTCGGTACAACTATTTGAGGCGCTCTTCGATTGAGCTGTGATGGGTCGTCGGTGAGCGACGAATGAGATCCCTTCCCCTCCGATCGGCGTCTTGTGGAGCGCGTATGTGCAGATCCCGGAGTCTGGGGCGGCGCCGGGGCGGCACGGGAGAAGGCGCGCGCAAGGAGAGGCTCCATCAGACGACGTGCGGTGGCGGACGCCGGCAGTCGCTGGTGAACGGCGAGGTTCAGGGCGGCGCTAGGAAGTGGAGGAGTGGTGTGGTGGTGGACGGTGATTACCCTGATAAGGAGGTCGGCCCAATTGTTTTAACGAGTATAGTTACTCACCCCATGTGCTCCACAAGACAACAGCCAGAAAAAGACAACAATCAAAAAAAAAGCGCATCCACGCCGTGTGGTCGCCGTGAGGTAGAAAACGAATCTCCATGTTGATCGAACGATGGCTAGGCTATGCTCACCTACCCATGTGATCACCAAATTCACTCTCTATTACTGTATGTTGACAATTATCCATGAGATATACATGTTACAAGTTGAAAGCAATTGCTGAAACTTAATCATCCTTTGTGTTGCTTCGAAACCTCTTACTTTGAATCTATTGCATGCTTTATGAGTTAGCTCTTATGAAAGTCTTTCTGATACTTGTCTTGAAAGTACTATTCATGAAAAGTTTTTGCTATATGATTCAGTTGTTTAGTCATTATCTTTTTGTTAGCAAACCATTGCTTCGAATCACTTCATTAATCTCATATGCTTTACAATAATGTTGATCAAGATTATGTTGGTAGCATGTCACTTCAGAAATTATTGTTTTTATCGTTTACCTACTCGAGGGCGAGTAGGAACTAAGCTTGGGGATGCTTGATACGTCTCCAACGTATCTATAATTTCTTATGTTCCATGCTAGTTTTATGACAATACCTACATGTCTTGTTCATACTTTATGATGTTTTTATGCATTTTCCGGCACTAACCTATTAACAAGATGCCGAAGCGCCAGTTCCTGTTTTCTGTTGTTTTTGGTTTCAGAAATCCTACACAGGAAATATTCTCGAAATTGGACGAAACAAAAGCCCACGGTCTTATTTTGCACGGAGCCTTCCAGAAGTCCGAAGGGGAGACGAAGAGGGGCGACGAGGCGGCCACCCCATAGGGCGGCGCGGCCCCACCTCTGGCCGTGCCGCCATATGGTGTGGGCCCCTCGGGCACCCCCATGCGCTGCCCCTTCGCCTATATATTCTCTCCGTCGCGAAAACCCTAGTACCGAGAGCCACGATACGGAAAAAGTTCCAGAGACGCCGCCGCCGCCAATCCCATCTCGGGGGATTCAGGAGATCGCCTCCGGCACCCTGCCGGAGAGGGGAATCATCACCGGAGGGCTCTACATCACCATGCCCGCCTCCGGAATGATGCGTGAGTAGTTCATCCTTGGACTATGGGTCCATAGCAGTAGCTAGATGGTTGTCTTCTCCTCTTGTGCTATCATGTTTAGATCTTGTGAGCTGCCTATCATGATCAGGATCATCTATTTGTAATGCTACATGTTGTGTTTGTTGGGATCCGATGGATATTGAATACTATGTCAAGTTGATTAATTGATCTATCATATATGTGTTGTTTATGTTCTTGCATGCTCTCCGTTGCTAGTAGAGGCTCTGGCCAAGTTGATACTTGTGACTCCAAGAGGGAGTATTTATGCTCGATAGTGGGTTCATGCCTCCATTGAATCTGGGACAGTGATAGAAAGTTCTAAGGTTGTGGATGTGCTGTTGCCACTAGGGATAAAACATCGATGCTTTGTCTAAGGATATTTGTGTTGATTACATTACGCACCATACTTAATGCAATTGTCTTTTGTTTGCAACTTAATACTGGAGGGGGTGCGGATGCTAACCTGAAGGTGGACTTTTTAGGCATAGATGCATGCTGGATGGCGGTCTATGTTCTTTGTCGTAATGCCTTGATTAAATCTCATAGTAGTCATCATGATATGTATGTGCATCTCTATTCTGTCAATTGCCCAACTGTAATTTGTTCACCCAACATGCTATTTATCTTATTGGAGAGACACCACTAGTGAACTGTGGACCCCAGTCCATTCTTTTACATCTGAAATACAATCTAATGCAATCTCAGTTCTCTGTTGTTCTTCGCAAACAAACATCATTCTCCACACCATATGTTTAATCCTTTGTTTTCAGCAAGCCAGTGAGATTGACAACCTCACTGTTAAGTTGGGGCAAAGTATTTTGATTGTGTTGTGCAGGTTCCACGTTGGCGCCGGAATCCCTGGTGTTGCGCCGCACTACACTCCTCCACCAACAACCTTCACGTGGCCTTCATCTCCTACTGGTTCGATAACCTTGGTTTCTTTCTGAGGTAAAACTTACTGTTGTGCGCATCACACCTTCCTCTTGGGGTTCCCAACGGACGTGTGCATCACGCGCCATCAACATGTTACAAGTTGAAAGCAATTGCTGAAACTTAATCATCCTTTGTGTTGCTTCGAAACCTCTTACTTTGAATCTATTGCTTTATGAGTTAGCTCTTATGCAAGACTTTTTGATGCTTGTCTTGAAAGTACTATTCATGAAAAGTTTTTGCTATATGATTCAGTTGTTTAGTCATTATCTTTTTGTTAGCAAACCATTGCTTTGAATCACTTCATTCATCTCATATGCTTTACAATAGTATTGATCAAGATTGTGTTGGTAGCATGTTGATGGCGTGTAACTCACACGTTCGTTGGGAACCCCAAGAGGAAGGTATGATGCGCACAGCAGCAAGTTTTCCCTCAGAAAGAAACCAAGGTTTATCGAACCAGGAGGAGCCAAGAAGCACGTTGAAGGTTGATGGCGGCGGGATGTAGTGCGGCGCAACACCAGGGATTCCGGCGCCAACGTGGAACCTGCACAACACAACCAAAGTACTTTGCCCCAACGAAACAGTGAGGTTGTCAATCTCACCGGCTTGCTGTAACAAAGGATTAACCGTATTGTGTGGAAGATGATTGTTTGCAGAAAACAGTAGAACAAGTATTGCAGTAGATTGTATTTCAGTAAAGAGAATTGGACCGGGGTCCACAGTTCACTAGAGGTGTCTCTCCCATAAGATAAACAGCATGTTGGGTGAACAAATTACAGTTGGGCAATTGACAAATAAAGAGGGCATGACCATGCACATACATATTATGATGAGTATAGTGAGATTTAATTGGGCATTACGACAAAGTACATAGACCGCCATCCAACTGCATCTATGCCTAAAAAGTCCACCTTCAGGTTATCATCCGAACCCCCTCCAGTATTAAGTTGCAAAGCAACAGACAATTGCATTAAGTATGGTGCGTAATGTAATCAACAACTACATCCTTAGACATAGCATCAATGTTTTATCCCTAGTGGCAACAGCACAACACAACCTTAGAACTTTCTCACACTGTCCTGTGTCAATGCAGGCATGAACCCACTATCGAGCATAAATACTCCCTCTTGGAGTTACAAGCATCTACTTGGCCAGAGCATCTACTAATAACGGAGAGCATGCAAGATCATAAACAACACATAGATATAACTTTGATAATCAACATAACAAGTATTCTCTATTCATCGGATCCCAACAAACGCAACATATAGAATTACAGATAGATGATCTTGATCATGTTAGGCAGCTCACAAGATCCGACAATGAAGCACAATGGGGAGAAGACAACAATCTAGCTACAGCTATGGACCCATAGTCCAGGGGTAGACTACTCACACATCACTCCGGAGGCGACCATGGCGGCGTAGAGTCCTCCGGGAGATGAATCCCCTCTCCGGCAGGGTGCCGGAGGCGATCTTCTGGATCCCCCGAGATGGGATCGGCGGCGGCGGCGTCTCAGTAAGGTTTTCCGTATCGTGGCTCTCGGTACTAGGGGTTTCGCAACGGAGGCTATAAGTAGGCGGAAGGGCAGGTCAAGAGGCGGCACGAGGGCCCCACACCACAGGGCCGCGCGGCCAAGGGGGGGCCGCGCCGCCCTAGGGTGTGGCCCCCTCGTGGCCCCTCTTCGCCTCCTCTTCGGACTTCTGGAAGCTTCGTGGCAAAATAGGACCCTGGGCGTTGATTTCGTCCAATTCCGAGAATATTTCGTTACTAGGATTTCTGAAACCAAAAACAGCAGAAACAAAGAATCGGCACTTCGGCATCTTGTTAATAGGTTAGTTCCAGAAAATGCACGAATATGACATAAAGTGTGCGTAAAACATGTAGATAACATCAATAATGTGGCATGGAACATAAGAAATTATCGATACGTCGGAGACGTATCAGCATCCCCAAGCTTAGTTCTGCTCGTCCCGAGCAGGTAAAATGATAACACAGATAATTTCTGGAGTGACATGCCATCATAATCTTGATCATACTATTTGTAAAGCATATGTAGTGAATGCAGCGATCAAAACAATGTATATGACATGAGTAAACAAGTGAATCATAAAGCAAAGACTTTTCATGAATAGCACTTCAAGACAAGCATCAATAAGTCTTGCATAAGAGTTAACTCATAAAGCAATAATTCAAAGTAAAGGCATTGAAGCAACACAAAGGAAGATTAAGTTTCAGCGGTTGCTTTCAACTTATAACATGTACTAGCAAAAGGGCCCGTGCGTTGCAACGGGACAAAATGTATCGATCGTTAATTGTGAACTTTGTTTGAACCATAAAAGTCAATTCTATTATTTGGGACATTCAAATATATGAGAAAGAACATATTGTTATTTTCCTAATGCTCAATGTAGATATATAACATAATTATGGTAGTTGACACCGAAAAAAAGGTGCCATCACATACCAGGGTGAATGCATCTTTCCCACACATGGTCTACCACTTAATGTTCAATACAGTAACTCATCTAATAATTGAACTTTATTCGAGGGGCAAACTTTAGTTGTATAGAATCTCTGAAAGCACTGCTTGAACCAAATCATAAATGGTTCCGATTTTACACTTAAAAGGAAGCCTGGACTATTGTTTGAACAATGCGGCCATGAAAAAAAACGACAAAATATTTTAAATGCATTACCAGAACCACTCTGCTGGTGTGCGCTGATGTGAATTTCCTTAGGATTTGTAAATCTTCTCTTCTCTTAATACATTGAAGCAGCGCTGATTGCATTGCTTTGTCCATAAAAAGTGTATAAGCACAATCGATGCAGACAATGAGGACATTGGCTCATGGGTTGACGCGTCATGGACACAACATGAAATTTCAGCAAATCGGAGAAGCAATATTTGAACTCTGAAGAACTGCAAGGACAAGCGGCATGCCACAAGCCCACAACAGGATGCCTCGGGCGGAGTGCCAACCTTGCCATCCCAATCCCATCAGGTATGACTCTGGTAAGCCTGTTATAGCAAAGCCACATGACACTGAAATCAGGTTTGTTGTTGAAGAGGCCTGGAGGTATGGTGCTACTCAGGTCGTTGGAGTTCAGCTTTATGACCACCACCGCCGCTTGCTGGGTCCGACAAGGGCCATGCCACCTCGAGCACGTCTTCTTCGAAACAGGGGCGGCTAAGGGAGCCACATCCTTATGCATCTCAGCCAGCCATCCGTGTCGCTTTTGCCCCTGGAATATGACCTTGAGGTTGACGCCATCGTGAGGGCGGCCAGGCGTAGTGTCTTCTGGATGCACATGGGGCTACAGATGTTTAGGCACGGACATGGTCGGTGAGGCCAGCGGCCTGGTCGGGCAGGGGCTGCAGGCGCACGTAGTGTTCGTTGTCGGTCCGGCAGAGGCGGCCTCGGAATTATTGACACCATCGAGCCACCACTCGATCTAGATGGTGGCCTCCATCCCATGGCAGGCGGTGGTGTCCATCAAGCGTTTGACACCATGGCGCTTGCTCCTGAGCTCGTCACGACATGACGTACTTGAACTTCCGGTGTAGATATAGCCACACAGGGGAGGCGGCTCGACCCGGGGCAGTACAGGCGGCCAGAGAAGGAGTCTGCGAGCTGCCCGTCCCTCTCTCGAAATTTTGACAGATCAGACCACCTGTTCCAGTGAAATGCCAAAAAAGACCACCTCTGAGTGCAAATGTCAAAACTACCGTGACGGCACGCTGGCCAAGCGACACGTCGCACATGCCGCCGTAGCTGGTGGCGGCAGGGCTTGCCGCCGTGAGTGGTGGCGGCACGTTGGGCAGCTTCGTTCGCGATGCCGGGTGGTGGGCCCTGCCGCCACCGGCTATGGCGGCACGCTGACGTGGCAACATGCCTCCACCGGCTGTGGCGGCACGCTGACGTGGCAACATGCCTCCACCGGCTGTGGTGGCACGCTGATGTGGCATGTCAATCCATTGCCACGTCAGCGTGCCGCCACAGCCGGTGGCGGCAGGGCCCACCACCCGGCGTTCGTCCAACGTGCCGCCACCACTCACGGCGGCAAGTCCTGCCGCCACCGGCTACGGCGGCATGTGCGACGTGTCTCTTGGCCAGCGTGCCGCCACGGTAGTTTTGACATTTGCACTCAGAGGTGGTCTTTTCTGGCATTTCACTGGGACAGGTGGTCTGATCTGTCAAAATTTCCCCTCTCTCAGCCATAGGCGGCCATCTATTAGAATCTTTTTCTTGACAAAAATTATGTTTTTTTTAAATGGAGATGAACGATGTCAATTTATACATCAGCTCATTGTTTCTTGTTACGGGACGTTGGGCTCAGTATTAGCTTCTGGCGTTAGCTG